>NC_091284.1:771167420-775967420 GCF_032444005.1 Ranitomeya imitator
GAAAGCAACTACTTCTCCTGGAAGACATAATAAAACTCTCAACACCAACAGTTTTCACATTTTCATATCTTTTAAAAGTTCACTAAATTGTGTATATCGCAAGACACGAACAAATGTCATGAGAGTAAATAATGAAAATTCCTATGCCATTAGTGGGCTAAATGCAGAAATTTGAAAGAAGAAAAAAAAAAAAAAAAAATCAACGAGAAACAGATATACAGGTAGTAAATTGCACTTTATTATACAAAAAAAAAAAAACAAACAGGATTTTTGGTTGCTTACCGTAAAATCTGTTTCTCTGAGCCTTCATTGGGGGACACAGGAACCATGGGTGTACGCTGCTGCCACCATGCACAAAAAAGTTAGCTCCTCCTCTGCAGTGTACACCCCACTGACTGGCATTATGCACTTCAATTAGTGAGAAAGCAGTAGGAGGCAAAACAATAAAGTTGAACATAAACATGAGAACTGTAAACATGAGAACAGTCAGAACACAGAACAACAGAAACTGAATAACATGGGAGAGTGTTGTGTCCCCCAATGAAGGCTCCGAGAATCAGATAATGGTTGCTTACCGTAAAATCTATCGCCTCTCATTGGGGGACACAGGAACCATGGGAAGTCCCAAAGCAGTCCCTGGGCTGGGAAAAACAGACTTCCATCAGGTCTGAGGACTCCCCACTGCTGCCTACAAGATCCTTCTGCCTAGGCTGGCGTCCGAAGTGTAGGTAAGGACCCAGTAAAATTTGGCGAATGTGTGGATGGAAGACCAGGTTGCCGCTTTACAAAGCAGTAGGGCGGAAGCACTGTGGTGTACTGCCCAGGAGGCGCCGACTGCCCGGGTAGAGTGAGCCTTTATCCCAGGAGGGGGCACTCTGTTCTTGACACGGTAAGCCCCCAAAATTGCCATTCTGATCCAGCGAGCAGTAGTCGCCTTGGAAGCCGGCAGGCCCCTACACGTGCCATCAGGAATGACGAAGAGAGTCCGTCTTCCAGAAAACGGCCGTTCTAGCCAGGTAGATCCTCACTGCCCTAACGAGGTCCAGCTTGTTCAACGATCGCTCCAGAGGATGAGTCGGAGCTGGACAAAAGGAAGGTAGAACAATGTCCTCGTTGAGGTGGAAGGTGGAAACCACCTTAGGAAGGAAGGCGGGGGACCTTGTCCTGGTGGATAACCATGAAAGGAGGTCGGCAAGAAAGGGCCGCCAACTCGGAAACGCGGCGGATAGAAGTGATGGCCACAAGAAAGGCCACCTTCCAAGATTGAGCCTCTCAGGGAGGTCTCCCTGTCAGTTCTAAGGGGGAACCTCCAGCAAAAGATTTAAATCCATTGAATCCACAGGGACCCTGTACGGAGGGACAGCATGGGCTACTCCTTGAAGGAAGGTCTTAACCTGTGGCCGAGAAGATAAAGTCTTCTGAAAAAACATGGAGAGCGCAGAAAGCTGGCCCTTTAGGGAACTAAGAGAAAGGCCCGAATCCAGTCCTGCTTGAAGGAAAGCCAAAATGGAAGGCAGGGAAAAGGACATAGGCAAAAGGCAAAACGCTGTTGGACTCGCACCAACGGAAGTAAACCTTCCAGGTACGATAGTAGATCCTGGAAGGCGAAGGCTTCCTAGCCTAGTTCATAAGTGTGAATCACCCGGTCTGAAATGCCGGACGCTCTTAGAACTGAAGTCTCAACAGCCACACCGTCAAACTGAGCGACCGAGAATTCGGGTGGCAGATTGGACCCAGAGACAGCAGATCGGGTCTGTCTGGAATGCGCCAGGGGGCGTCCGCGAGTACATTGACGATCTCCGCGAGCCAAGATCTCCTGGGCCAATCCAGGGCGATCAGAATGACCGGCACCCCTTCCTCCTTGATCTTTTTCAACAGCTTGGGAAGCAATGGAAGGGGTGGGAACAGATAGGGGAGCACGAACTGCGACCAAGGAATGCCCAGAGCGTCAACGTCCACTGCGAGAGTGTCGCAAGATCTGGAGACAAATCGAGGAACCTTCCTGGTCAATTCGGGATGCCGAGAGGTCCACGTCCGGAGTCCCCCATCGAAAACAAATCTGATGGAAGACCTACTGATGCAAGGACCATTCCCTTGCCGCGAGACCTTCGCGGCTGAGGAAATCGGCGGCCCAATTGTCCACGCCGTGGATTTGCACTGCGGATATCACCGGGACCATTGCCTCTGCCCAGAGGAGGATCTTGGATACCTCCTGATGGTTGACATATGTGTTATGAAAGGCAATTCAGTACCACAATGAACATAGCGGTCAGAGCACATACAGTGATCTGACAATAACCCAAAATCATAGAACGAGCTCTGAGACGTGGGAACTCTGCAGACCGCAATCCCTAATCCTCTCCAAACAACACTAGAGGCAGCCGTGGATTGCGCCTAACTCTGCCTATGCAACTCGGCACAGCCTGAGAAACTAACTAGCCTGAAGATAGAAAATAAGCCTACCTTGCCTCAGAGAAATACCCCAAAGGAAAAGGCAGCCCCCCACATATAATGACTTAAGATGAAAAGACAAACGTAGAGATGAAATAGATTCAGCAAAGTGAGGCCCGACTTTCTTAACAGAGCGAGGATAGAAAAGGAAACTTTGCGGTCTACACAAAACCCTAAAGAAAACCACGCAAAGGGGGCAAAAAGACCCTCCGTACCGAACTAACGGCACGGAGGTACACCCTTTGCGTCCCAGAGCTTCCAGCAACAAAATAGACAAGCTGGACAGAAAAAATAGCAAACAAATAGCAAAGAAGAACTTAGCTATGCAGAGCAGCAGGCCACAGGAATGATCCAGGGAAAAGCAAGCTGGAACTTAGCTTCTGATGGGAAGACAGGTCACAAGAACGTTCCAGGAGTGAACAGACCAATACTAGAACATTGACAGGTGGCATAGAGCAAAGATCTAAGTGGAGTTAAATAGAGCAGCAGCTAACGAATTAACCTCGTCACCTGTGAAACTCAGAAACACCCACCAGAGGAAGTCCATGGACAGAACCAGCCGAAGTACCATTCATGACCACAGGAGGGAGCCCGACAACAGAATTCACAACAGTACCCCCCCTTGAGGAGAGGTCACCGAACCCTCACCAGAGCCCCCAGGCCGACCAGGATGAGCCACATGAAAGGCACGAACAAGATCGGGAGCATGGACATCGGAGGCAAAAACCCAGGAATTATCCTCCTGAGCATAACCCTTCCATTTAACCAGATACTGGAGTTTCCGTCTAGAAACACAAGAATCCAAAATCTTCTCCACAATATACTCCAATTCCCCCTCCACCAAAACCGGGGCAGGAGGATCAACAGATGGAACCATAGGTGCCACGTATCTCCACAACAATGACCTATGGAATACGTTATGTATGGAAAAAGAATCTGGAAGGGTCAGACGAAAAGACACAGGGTTAAGAACCTCAGAAATCCTATACGGACCAATGAAACGAGGTTTAAACTTAGGAGAGGAAACCTTCATAGGAATATGACGAGAAGATAACCAAACCAGATCCCCAACACGACCACATCATGCAGATTATGCAACACCAGAAAGCGAATAACCTCCTGATGTGCAGGAGCCATGCACATGGTCAGCTGGGTCCAGTATTGAGGCTTATTCTTGGCCAAAGGCGTGGCATCAATTCCTCTCAATGGAATAGGACACTGCAAGGGCTCTAAGAGAAACCCACAACGCTTAGCATACTCCAAGTCCATCAAATTCAGGGCAGCGCCTGAATCCACAAATGCCATGACAGAACACGATGACAAAGAACAGATCAAGGTAACGGACAGAAGAAATTTTGACTGTACCGTACCAATGGTGGCAGACCTAGCCTACCGCTTAGTGCGCTTAGGACAATCAGAGATAGCATGAGTGGAATCACCACAGTAGAAACACAGCCCCTTCAGACGTCTGTGTTCTTGCCGTTCAACTCTGGTCAAAGTCCTATCGCACTGCATAGGCTCAGGTTTAAGCTCAGGTAATACCGCCAAATGGTGCACAGATTTACACTCACGCAAGCGTCGACCGATCTGAATGGCCAAAGACATAGACTCATTCAAACCAGCAGGCATAGGAAATCCCACCATGACATCCTTAAGGGCTTCAGAGAGACCCTTTCTGAACATAGCTGCCAGCGCAGATTCATTCCATTGAGTGAGCACGGACCACTTTCTACATTTCTGACAATATACCTCTATCTCATCCTGACCCTGACAAAGAGCCAGCAAATCTTTCTCTGCCTGATCCACTGAATTAGGTTCATCGTACAGCAATCCGAGCGCCAGGAAAAACGCATCGATATTACTCAATGCAGGATCTCCTGGCGCAAGAGAAAATGCCCAGTCCTGAGGGTCGCCGCGCAAAAAAGAAATAACAATCAAAACCTGTTGAACTGGATCACCAGAGGAGCGAGGTTTCAAGGCCAGAAATAATTTACAATTATTTTTGAAACTCAAACTTAGTTCTATCTCCAAAAAACAAATCAGGAATAGGAATTCTTGGTTCTAACATAGATTTCTGATCAAAAGTGTCTTGAATCTTTTGTACTCTTGCCGAGAGCTGATCCACAAATGAAGACAGACTTCTAATGTCCATCGCTACACCTGTGTACTGAACCACCCAAATGTCTAGGGGAAAAAAAAAGGCAAAACACAGTGCAAAGAAAAAAAAAATGGTCTCAGAACTTCTTTTTTCCCTCTATTGAGAATCATTAGTACTTTGGGCTTCCTGTACTGTTATGAAAGGCAATTCAGTACCACAATGGACATAGCGGTCAGAGCACATACAGTGATCCGACAATAACCCAAAATCATAGAACGAGCTCTGAGACGTGGGAACTCTGCAGACCGCAATCCCTAATCCTCTCCAAACAACACTAGAGGCAGCCGTGGATTGCGCCTAACTCTGCCTATGCAACTCGGCACAGCCTGAGAAACTAACTAGCCTGAAGATAGAAAATAAGCCTACCTTGCCTCAGAAATACCCCAAAGGAAAAGGCAGACCCCAAATATAATGACTGTGAGTTAAGATGAAAAGACAAACGTAGGGATGAAATAGATTCAGCAAAGTGAGGCCCGACTTAACAGAGCGAGGATAGAAAAGGAAACTTTGCGGTCTACATAAAACCCTAAAGAAAACCACGCAAAGGGGGCAAAAAGACCCTCCGTACCGAACTAACGGCACGGAGGTACACCCTTTGCGTCCCAGAGCTTCCAGCAACAAAATAGACAAGCTGGACAGAAAAAATAGCAAACAAATAGCAAAGAAGAAATTAGCTATGCAGAGCAGCAGGCCACAGAAATGATCCAGGGAAAAGCAAGTCCAACACTTGAACATTGACAGGAAGCCAGGATCAAAGCATTAGGTGGAGTTAAGTAGAGAAGCACCTAACGACCTCACCAGATCACCTGAGGGAGGAAACTCAGAAGCCGCAGTACCACTTCCCTCCACCAACAGAAGCTCACAGAGAGAATCAGCCGAAGTACCACTTGTGACCACAGGAGGGAGCTCTGCCACAGAATTCACAACACATATGCCACCGCCATGGCATTGTCCGTCTGGATTCGGATAGGTAGACCCTTGAGAATCCTTTCCCAGAGACAAAGGGCAAGAAAGATGGCCCGAATCTCGAGGACGTTGATCGGCAGAGAAGATTCCTGTGCCGACCAACGACCCTGAACAGTCAGGTGACGAAACACCGCATCCCAGCCGAGAAGGCTGGCTGGCGTCCGTCGTCACCACCTGCCAGTGAACTGGGGAGAGAGTCGAATCGGACGATCCAGGGAGAAGACAGACCTGTCCCACTGTGACAGGATGACCTGCTGAAGAGGTCGTGAAGGGAATCACTTCCAATGTTGCAACTATCCTTCCCAGAACCGATCGGAAGGAGGAAAACAGAGGACCCTGGAGCAAGTGTACGTCCCGTTGAATGATGGATCTCGTCTTCGGGAAGGAAGACTGGTCTAACGAGTGTCGAAGAGCATGCCCAGAAAGACGAGGGGCTGGGAAGGAACAAGACTGGATTTCTTCCTGTAGACAAGCCACCTGAAACGGGCTAGAGTGTCGAGGACGATGGACAGGCTCTCGTGAGCCTGAGAAAAGGACGGAGCCTTGATGAGGATGTCGTCGATGTACGGAAAAAGTACCAGTCCCCTGACCATCAAGATGGCTATCAGCACCGCCATTATCTTCGTGACAACCCTGGGAGCGGTTGCAACACCGAGCGGCAGGAATTGAATTGAAAATGGTCCTGGAGCACCGCAAAGCGCAGGAATCGGTGATGTCCCGGGAATAACGGGATGTGGAGGTAGGCATCCCGAATATCTATGGAACACAGGAATTCCAGGGCCTCCATGAAAGCAATTACTGAGCGAAGGGATTTCATCCTGAAGGGTCTCAAACGAACTCTCCTGTTCAGCAATTTGAGATCCAGAATGGGATGAACCTTGCCATCTTTTTTCGGTATCACAAAAAGATTCAAATAGAAAACTGTGAACTGTTCTTTTCCTGGAACAGGAACGATTACCCCGGACTCGAGGAGGGAAGTGATGGCTGCAAAGAAACTTGGAACTAGAGCGGGATCTCTTGGAGGGCGGGACTCGAAGAAACGATCCCAGGGCCATGAAATTAACGCTGTTTTGTATCCCGAGGATACCACTTCCCTGACCCATGCGTCCTCCACTGAGGAGATCCAGACGTCTCTGAAGAAAAGGAGAAGGCCGCCCAGCTTGGGAGGTGCGCTGGAGTCTAGCCGTGAGTCATGCCAAGGTGGATCTTCCAGTCCCAGGAAGGAGTGGGTCTAAAGAATACCACCTTCTTCTCTTGACGTGCCTGCGGCCTTTGCTGCTGCTGTGAAAAGGAGTTTGATGCCACAAAGCGACGAAAAGGCCGAAAGGGCTGGAATTGCCGCCTAGGAAGAGGCCGGCGAGGCTTGGACTGGGGAAGAAGGGAGCTTGTGCCCACGGTAGCATCCTTAATAATTTTTGTCCAGCTTGGAACCGAAGAGACGAGATCCCTGAAAAGGCAGGCTGGTAAGGGACTTTTTTGATGACAAATCCGTCTGCCAGGCCTTGAGCCTGATGGTACGACGGATGGCAACCACATTACTAGACGCCAGAGCGGCAGAAGACGCGGTGTCCAGGGAAGCAGAGACCAAGTATTTCCCAGCGTGAGAAATCTGTGTGGCAAGTTCTGACAGCTGTTCTGGTGGAGGTCCGGCCAGAATGCCCCGACGGAGTTGTTTGGTCCATTCGGATATAGACTTCGAAACCCAGGTGGAAGCAAAGGCAGGGCATAGGGCAGAAGCGGCCGCTTCAAAGGCCAACTTAGCAAAGGACTATGAATTTATTGTTGGAATCTTTCAGAGACGCTCCGCCCGACAGCGGGAGGACTGTGTTGGTGGAAAGTCTAGAAACTGGCGGATCCACAGAGGGAGAAGTAGTCCAGTTGTCAATGAGATCCGGAAAAAAAAGGATATAAGACGCCAAGGCGCTTTCCTCTTTGAAATCGTCTGGTCGGATTCTCCCTTTCTCTGGTCAGAAGCTGATCGAAATCAGGATGAGAATTAGACATGGTGAACGAACCCCTGAGTAATGCCAGAAGGTTAGGGGACATAGTAACATAGTAACATAGTAACATAGTAACATAGTTAGTAAGGCCGAAAAAAGACATTTGTCCATCCAGTTCAGCCTATATTCCATCATAATAAATACCCAGATCTACGTCCTTCTACAGAACCTAATAAATAGTAATATAGTTAGTATATGGAGGACAGGAGGGCAGAGGAGAGTGTCAGTCTGCAGTGCAGAGCTACTCACGGCAGACGATTCGGCGTCCACTGCACAGCATGGAAGATGCTCCTCAAGAGTCAGAGACAGCTTCAGGATCTGGAGCTAGAAGTGGACAACAGCAGGGAGATGGTGTCCTAAAGGTAGCCGGGGATTTGCGCTCTTAGGAGGGGCAATCGTGGTGCCGAAATGCTTCCTGAAGGGGCACAGGAATGATGGGCGAGCTAAACCGCCTGTAGGGGAGCACCAAGATGGCGCCGGTGGGCAGGCTATGACAGTCGGGCGGGAGAAAAGCCCGCCTGAGAGAAGAGGAAGTGGGCGGAGTCGCACCGTGTAGGCCCGAGCAGAAGTCGGGGTCTAAATTAGAGGCCAGCGGCTGCAGGAGAGGGCAGCGGCGCCGGGAAAAGAAGCGGAGCGGCTGCCGCAATGGAAAAAGGACAGTGCGGTCGCCGGAAAAAAGGGAGCAGCGCGGCTGCCTGCAAAGGTAACCACGTCGAGGCATAAGGCAGAGCGGCTGCAGTCGGGCAGGAAGAGACGCGGCTGCCTG
The DNA here is from genome assembly GCF_032444005.1 of Ranitomeya imitator. Taxonomy (NCBI): domain Eukaryota; kingdom Metazoa; phylum Chordata; class Amphibia; order Anura; family Dendrobatidae; genus Ranitomeya; species Ranitomeya imitator. Next base: position 771,175,762 of record NC_091284.1, read on the forward strand.
CAAAGGCTACCGCACCGGAAAGAAGATAGTGTGGCCGCCGGTGGGGAGCAGCGCAAAAAGGGGCGCAGCTGCCTGCAAAGGCCGCCGCGCGGACGAGGGGGTCTGTGCCTGCAAATGCTGTCTGCAGGTAAGATCCCTGCTGCCTAGTAACAGTGACGACCACCCAAGGTAACCTGCACCCTATATAACGCCTATAGAGCGACCTCCCTGCCTACTCTGGGGCGGGTGGGGAAATACTCACCTCACACATCCCACGTCGTCCGTTACTAACCTCAATCCAAGGAAGGTATGAGACATCCAGGAAGCTGGTGATGGACGTCCTCGTCTCCTCCAACCGACAGGCACTGGCGGGCGAGTGGGTGGGGGATGGAGTGCTAGGATCATGGTCCTGCTGAGGGATCTATGAGGATATGGGGTGGCAGTACACACTGTACTCAGTCCGTATTGTGGGACTACAGGTGTGACTGTTCACCCTGCATCCCTTCCGGAAAACCCTGGAAAAAAAAACGATGCACATTGAGGTAGATAAGGGTCTAATGAAAGACCAGTGTCCACCTCCTACTGACACTAAGCTAAACTGTAGTGCATAATGCCAGTTGGTGGGGTGTACACTGCAGAGAAGGAGCTTAATTTTTTTGTGCATAGTGTCAGCCTCCTAGTGGCAGCAGCAGCATACACCCATGGTTCCTGTGTCCCCCAATGAGACGCGACAGAGAAAAAGTTGTGTTTGCTCAAAACACTAAAAGAAAAATTAACAGAGGGTCTAAATTTTTCAAAGGATGGCACATACGATCACGTTTGGATCAGAGCATTCATACATTTTGCAATTTGGCCACCTAGTATAATAATAGGCTTGTTATGTAAAGATCACTTTTTTTTTTGTGTGTGTCATCTCATCTTCACAGGCTGGATAAAAGTAAGAGCTGAAAAATTATCTTTTTTTAAATTTCATTGCAGGACTATCATCATGTAAAGTTTAGATTTTAATTTAGGCTAACACCAAGCAGGCGTCAGCAGAAACTTGGTGTTTCTGCTGACGCCTTTCTAATATACTTTCTAATATACTGCTTTTATAATATGCATTGTGTTCAATGTGAGTTTTCTACTATTCGACAAACACTGGACTATGGTCCTAAAATATATGCTACCCTTATTGGGCAGTAAAGTGCATATTTTCAGTTTAGGGGCACTAGTGTACGGATAGGTTTTTTTTAACCATATAAACGTATAGCATTAAAAGAACTCTCATTTGTTCAATTTCCAACTTATGTCCTGACCTATTTTCTGGCCTTTTTACCTAGGGATCTAATCACATATGTACCCACAATGTTTATGTGTTATTTGCCTACATTGATTGTAACAGTGTAAAAATAAAAATTTGGTAATTTTTTTAGCACATTTGAACTCTGGTTCTACTTGTAAATTATTTAACTCAGCTCCATAGACTTGTTATCATGAGGCGGTTTGACCAACATTCTAAAAATGGTGAAAGGTGCTTTTTAACATCTACACATTAATAATGTAGTATTCACCAGTCAATGCTCAATTACTCCTCCCTTCCTGCACAATGATCTGCACGTGTCACAGAGCATTCAGTCAATTGAAAGAACTGTGGTACCATGTAGGGCCACAATGCAACTTTCAGAGCTGCTGCATTGCCCCTTAACTAGCTGATCAGTGAATGTGACAGGAGTAGAGATGAGTGAACATGAGCAGTAAAGTTCGGCGTCCGTACAGAACACCTACTTTTCAGGCATGGACACCAAAGACGAACTTCATCACGAAGTGTTACTGTTCAGGTTACTGTTCAAACAACACTTCTGATAGGCGGTGAAATCATCCCTGCCGGTCAGAGAGCTGCGGTTCCTGCGCTGTCAAAAGACAGCATGAGCACTCAGCTGTGATCGGAGGTATAAAGTTAACCTCTGGTCACTGGTATCAGCTGATGGGACTACTGCTCCCGTCATCCGAAACCTTCTGCCGCTAATAACATCGAGAGCAGGAGAGGCGGATGGGAGTATTCAGCCGCTCCTGCACTGTAAATAAATAATAAAAAAAAAAAACCGTATGGAATCCCCCTATTTTTTGATAACCAGCCATGCAAAATTTACAGCTGGCGGCTGCAATCCCCAGCTGGCGGCTGCAATCCCCAGCTGTCAGCTTCAGCAAGGCTGGTTATCAAGTATAGAGTAGTCCCCACGCCATATTTTTTAAATTCGCATTTCTTCCAGTTATATACAATGTAAATATGTTCTAAGTACCTAGCTGCAAAACGTCTGTAGGGGAACATTGGCTGCATGACCGACTGAGCGTAGTCAGCATCCGCTCGAGCATGATGATCTGCCTTCTCTGGGTAAAATGCTGGATATAAAAGTTGCAGGGATTTGTTATCTGAGTTAGGTATACAAGATCCTGTGAGGCTGCAAAAAGAAACAAAATAATATATATATATTAAAGGAACAGTTTTTACATTAAAGTGGTGAAAGCAAATTCTAAATATCGTATATACTCGAGTATAAGCCGAGATATTCAGCCCACTTTTTTGGGCTGAAAGTCCCCCTCTCGGCTTATACTCGAGTCATACCCAGGGGTTGGCAGGGGAGGGGGAGCGGGGGCTGTGAAATTATACTCACCTACTCCAGGCGCGGTCCCTGCAGGTCCCTGGTGCCGGCAGCAGCAGATTCTTCCTGTACTGAGCGGTCACATGGTACCGCTCATTACAGTAATGAATATGCGGCTCCACCTCCCATAGAGGTGGAGCCGCATATTCATTATTGTAATGAGCGGTAACAGTGACCCCTCAGTACAGGATGAAGCTGCGGTGTTGGGGAAGCAGGGACTGCACAGCGCCAGTAGCAGGCGAGTATACGAGAAGGGGAGCGCAGCGCTGCGAGATAGTCACCTTTCCTCGTTCCGGGCGCCGCTCTGTCTTCTGCAGTGACGCTCAGGTCAGAGGGCGCGGTGACGTGGTTAGTGCGCGCTCTCTGCTGAACGTCAGCGCTGAAGATGGAGCTGCAACGGAACGAGGAGCAGGTGACTATTGAAAGTGCCGGGGGCCTGAGCGATGGAGAGGCGAGTATGCGATTTACATTTTTTTATCGCAGAAACAGCAAATGGGGCAAGTGTCTGTATGGAGCATCTATGGGGCCATAACGTTTGTGCAGCACTATATGGGGCCATAACATTTGTGCAGCACTATATTGGGCCATAACATTTGTGCAGCACTATATGGGACCATAACGTTTGTGCAGCACTATATGGGGCAAGTCTCTGTATGGGGCCCATAATTAACGTTTGTAGGTCATTACGGTATGAGTCTCTGTATGGAGCATCTTATAGGGCCATAATCAAGGTTTGTGCAGCACTATATGGGGCAAATATCTTTATGGAGCATCTTATGGGGCCATTATCAGCATTTGTGCAGCATTATATTGGGCAAATGTGTATATGGAGCATCTTATGGGGCCATTATTAACCTTTATGCAGGATTATATGGGGCATATTTTAATATGGAACATCTTCTGGGGCCCATCATAAACTGTATGGAGCATTATATGGGGCTCCTGATTCAATATGGATATTCAAAAACACAACCTACTGATGTCTCAATTAATTTTACTTTTATTGGTATCTATTTTAACTTTTGACATTTACCGGTAGCTGCTGCATTTCCCACCCTAGGCTTATACTTAAGTTTTCCCAGTTTTTTGTGGCAAAATTAGGGGGGTCGGCTTATACTCTGGTCGGCTTATACTCGAGTATATACGGTATGTGATTAATTTAGACAGTAGCAAAAGAATGCAAATGGACCCACATGTCTTTTGACAAAATTGAGCAGAGGCACCCATCATCTTCTGACCTTGCTTGAACCTCTTTGTCCTTTCTGTAAATGGAATTTTAAAAATAAAATGAATAGTTCTGTACAGAATTACATAGAGGTTTAAAATTTTCATACAAACAGTTTTTATTACACCTTAGACCCGTTCCCTCCTTATTTATTTCCCATCCACATAGTATGATGATTTGTTTCTTGCAGGAAAAGATGACCTCTTCCCATTCAATATACTGAAAAACAGGAGAAAAAAATTCCAAGTGCGGTGAAATTGTGAAAAAATACTACTCTTATTTCAGGGGTTTGTTTTGTTTTCACAGCCAGCAATTTGTGGCAAAAGTTACTCTGAATCATGATTCTCAAATCAGTACAATTATGGTAATGATAAACCTGCAGGGGATTTTTCTTTTTTTTTCAGTCAAGTAGAGAAAAATAAAAAATAAAAATTACTTCCATTGCCTTTTTATTTTTTTTAAGTCCTGTGATATTTTTGTTTTTATGTTGATTGAGCTGGTTGAAGGCTCTTGCTTTTATTCATACAATTTTTGGATACATATTCGATGTTTCAACCTATTTTTGTAAAAAAAAAATTAAAGGGAACCTGTCACCTCGAAAATCGCAGGTGAGGTAATCCCACCGGCATCAGGGGCTTATCTACAGCATTCTGTAATGCTGTAGATAAGCCCCCGATGTTACCTGAAAAAGGAGAAAAAGACGTTATATTATACTCACCCAGGGGCGGTCCCGCTGCTGGTCAGGTCGGATGGGCGTCTCCGGTCCGCTGCGGCGCCTCCTATCTTCTTTCCATTAGGTCCTCTTCTGATCTTCAGCCACGGCTCCGGCGTAGGCGTACTTTGCTCTGCCCTCTTGAGGGCAGACAAAGTACTGCAGTGCGCAGGCGCCGGGCCTCTGACATTTCCGGCGCCTGCGCACTGCAGTACTATCCTCTGCCCTCAAGAGGGCAGAGCAAAGTACGCCTGCGCCGGAGCCGTGGCTGAAGATCAGAAGAGGACGTCATGGAAAGAAGATAGGAGGCGCCGGAGCGGACCGGAGACGCCCATCCGACCTGACCAGCAGCGGGACCGCCCCTGGGTGAGTATAATATAACGTCTTTTTTTCCTTTTTCAGGTAACATCGGGGGCTTATCTACAGCATTACAGAATGCTGCAGATAAGCCCCTGATGCCAGTGGGATTACCTCACCCGCGATTTTCGGGGTGACAGGTGCCCTTTAATCCCTTTATGGCCTCTCCACACCCCCAAGTCTGTGTGTGCCTTCGTGACCAGGCCACATTTTACAATTCTGACCACTGTCACTTTACGTGGCAATAACTCTGGAGAGCTTCAACAGATCCCACTGATAGTGGTAACATTTCTTCAATATGACGCGTTTATTTGTGAGGGGGAAAAAAATGGAATTTTGGTTAACATTTAGAAATTTTCAAACTTATAATTTTTCCGCCCTTAAATCAGAGTCACACAAAATGGTTAATAAATGCCATTTCGCATGTCTACTTTACATCAGACAGCGTACACTCATTTGAATTTTTATTTTCTGGATCACTTCAGTTATTTCATTTTTAAACCAACTTACAAGTTTTGGGTTTTTTTTGCAATGGACTTACTCATTGACTCCTCCAGGCAGGAACGTGCTTCCCTGGTGTTCCAATCAGTCAGTAATACCACAGATTCTTCTCCTGATGTTATAATGCCATGCTCTCTATAGAGAAGTTATCGCTTGATGAAACGCGAATATGGTGGGATTATACTACCTTGGAGAATTATTTATCATTAAACATCATCCCAAGGGAGTTATATATTCAAAAAATCCCAACCACTACTTATAGTGAAAATTTCACAAGCGATTGGAATACCATTTTATCTGAATGCTCACAACGTTTGATGCAATTAATAGTCAAACATGAAAACGAGGAGCTTTCCAAAATCAGAACAGAATTGGACAAGGACATAGTAGCTTTAAAATCTGTGGTTACAAACGTGGAATTTGAGAAATTCCAAACACAACTGAAGGCCAAATTATATTTGCTCTGAAAGAATCGATAACCTTGGTTAAAAAACGAAAATTTAACAGACACTTTTGATTATAAAAATATACCAGGTGTATGAGTGGGGCAGATGGGAAAGGAACCCACATACCCCCAGATCTATCCTGAAAAAATGGAACCGCACCACTCCGGTTTCCTACAGGAATCAGGTCACATTTTCTTCTTCTGATCCAGAGTCTTCGGATGCTTCCTACAGCTCCTCTATTCAAGAGTCTATCACCAATCAAGTACCATCAGGCTCTAAATCACAATTGCGCTATTTTCGTAAAAATAAACGCAATAATTATGGCTTTCCAAAAAACATCCCAAAAAACACACCAGGCGGAGGGGACGAAAGCACCATAAACACGCCAACTATTTTCCAGAACCGCCTGAGGAGTCAAAACAAAATATCGCACTAGACGTGGTTAATCTTTCTTCGACAGTTTTTGCCGATACGGCCATACAACTTCTTTCGCGAGGATTGAATTTTTCTCCCAGGAACTCTGAACTGGACTTATTTTCGACACTCAAGGACATAAATAAATTCATCAGAGATCTAACCGTTAAAAAACATTTTTTTGAAGTAGATAAAGACATTGCCCCCGATAACCCAAGATGTATCATGAACGAATTCGTAGGCAAAAACTTCATGGAACAAAATGGACTCATGTCGCTTATGGATCTGGATACCAACCTGGATTTTATGACTCCTACGGATACAGGACCTAGTTTTAGAGTAAAAAATCCTTTTTTTAATCCTGTCCAAGCCCGGACTGACACCATGGATCGTTTCCAGGAAAGAGTAGAGAAAGAAATACAGCACTCACCTTTCATTCGGACAGCCAGAAACGTAATCCTAATCTGACTAAAGTAGAACGGGAGTCTCTTGAAAATATTAAAAACAATCCAGACATAGTAATTAGAATGTCGGATAAGGGGGGCTCAGTGGTGGTTTTAAATAAATCTGATTATTTTGATACTATCAATAATATAAGTTACATGTCTTTGAAGTCTAATCCTACCATTGAATTTTCTTCTCTTCTGAAAAACATGGTTAATGATGGTGTTTCGGAGGGGATTTTTTCCCAGCAACAAGCAGATTATATATGTGTAGATCATTCTAAAATCCTCCCCCCCCCCACCCACCATGCGCCTTATTATTTCTGGCCTGGGTTCATATAGCGAACATTTGGGGGAGTGCTTGGACTTTTTGTTACAACTTCTAGTCCAACGGGTGCCTCGGTATATTGAAGACTCGCGGGATATTCTCAGTATTTTTCACAATGTAACATGGGATTCTAATTGGTCTTGGCTGGCATGTGATGTGGTTGCATTATATTCATCAATTCCCCATAGAGTGGCCCTACATGCTGTACAATTTCATCTTTTCAAGTACAGTAACTATTCCATTGATTTACAATCTTACATAATTTCAGTTTTATCGTTTTTGATTTCTCATAATTATTTTTTGTTTGATAAAAAAATCTTTTTGCAATTAGGTGGAGTTTCGATGGGTGCGAAATTTTTACCTTCAGTGGCCAACTTAGTTATGTCTTGGTGGGAGGAGAACTATATTTTCAATGTAGACAATCCATTTCTGACACAAATTCAATGGTATTCTAGATTTATTGATGACCTATTGTTAGTGTGGAGCGGGGACATATCATCTGTCAATAATTTCATTAGTTATTTGAACAATAACCCTTTCAACTTAAAGTTTACTTATCATTGGGATTCGGAACATATCAACTTCCTTGATTTAACCCTTTCGGGTATTTCACAGCAGTTAATCCAAACATGAACCTACCGCAAACCTACTGCAGGTAATACCATACTGCATGCCAAAAGCTTCCACCCTGTTCACACCATAAAATCTATCCCTGTTGGCGAGGTTATTAGAGCCAAACGCAATTGCAGTAATGAAACCATTTTTCATAGGGAAACAGCAGACATTCGACAGACTCAGTGAACGCAAATATCAGAGATGGGCTATAGACAGAGCCTGCAATTTAGTAAAAAACAAGACCAGACCGGAATTAGTTAACATCTCAAATCCAATTAATGATACTCCCGTCAATAAAAACAAAACACATTTTCGTAATAAAAATGTCTATCAGAAACAACCGGTATTAATATTAACTTATAGTACATACTTTAAGTCAATCTCAAATATAGTACACCGTGATCTAAATATTTTACGAGATGACCCCACAATAGATCTCATTCTACAGGAAGGTATTAAAATAGTTTCTAGAAAAGCCCCTACTTTAGGTACCTTGCTTGCTCCAAGCTTTGTCCAGTCTGGTGGGCTTAAAAGAAACCGAGCCAGCTGGCTATCTACAAAAGGTTTTTTTAAAATGTGGCTCTTCTCCATGCAAAACCTGTTTGTTCTCGAAAAAAAAACGCAACCTTCACGGGCACCAATCATCAGAAAATTTACAATATAAAAGACTTCATCAATTGTAACACAGACCATGTTATTTATATCATAGAATGTGTCTCATGCAATCTGCATTATATTGGATGTATTATCCGTAAATTGAAAGAGATTCCGTGAACACTTCTATGATATTACACAATCCACATTGAGACATGTCTCCAGTGCCTCCAATCACTTCATACAAACTCATAATAGGAACACCTCATCATTGAAAGTCTATGCGATTGAACATATTCATAAGAATTCACGAGGTGGAGATAGAGAAAGGATTTTGCGTGACCGAGAGGCTTTTTGGATACTGTGTCTAAATACTCGAGCTCCCACTGGTTTAAATCTTAGAAGAGAAATGATGTTGTACCATTAGCTTTGTTGTATGTCGTAACAGATAATTTTGTTTTCTTTTTTCCATCAATATTTTTCCTGATATTTTTGTGTATTTTAATCTGTTTTTTTTTTTTTTTTTTCTTGTGTATGTTCTCACCAGGTTGGATTTTGGGTGCATGTTGATTGCCTTTTTAATTACTTATTTCTCTCACCTGTTTTGTTTATTTATATCGACCTGCTGAATCTCTTTCCTCATGCTGAAGACTAAGAACACGTCTGTGTTCGAAACGCGTTCAGTGAGGGCTGATATGTGATCCTATGCCCAGCCACTTATTGGGATCGACAATTTTATGGATTTGTTTCAATAAAGTTTATTGGATTTTAATACATTAGAATTTTTCCTTTTTCCTGGAGCTGGATTACCGAACTCTTTGTACTTTACATCAGCACAATTTTTTTTGCAAGGAAGTTAGAAGGGTTAAAAGTTGACCAGCAATTTCTTATTTTTTAAACAAAATTTACAAATCCATATATTTTTAGGGACCACATTACATTTGAAGTGACTTTGAGGGGCCTATAGTTAATAAACAACATTTCCCACAAGTCTGCCTTACATTCAGCACAATACTTGAAACAATTTTTTTTTGTTAGGAAGTTGTAAGGGTTCAAATTTGACCAGCGATTTCTCATGTTTCCAAAAAAATTTACAAAACAATTGTTTTTAAGAACCACATCACATTTGAAGTGACTTTGAGGGACTTGCATGACAGAAATTACCCAAAAGTGACGCCATTTTAAAAACGGAAACCCTCAAGGTACTGTAAACCACCTTCAAGTTTATTAACCCTTCAGGTGCTTCACACGAATTAATGGAATGTGGAAGAAAAAAATATTAACATTTAGCTTTTGTTACCAAAAATTTGTGCCATGTCACATTTTGAGAGCCCCTGATGTGCCTAAACAGTGAAATCCACCACACAAACACACGCACACAAGTTACTCCATTTTGGAAATTGGGAACCTTCACGGAATGTACTGTATCTACATGTGTGGGGAGAACCTTAATCTCCCAGGTGCTTTACATAAGTTTATAATGTAGAGCCATGTGGAGTGAGGCAGCGCCTCTGGCCGGAGGTATGTGTAACTCATACGCACCCTCCGTTCCCAGATCTGAAACTACCGAAACCCCACAGTGCACAGTTCGTGTGCTGGGAAGATTCATAAGTCTGCAGTTACCTTTAACGGGATATTCTTCACCCACTCCTAAAAGGGAGGGGTTTTTATAGAGCCCTTCCTAGACTGCTGTCGTGCCATAGCTGGCATCTGGTGACACGGACGATGGGGATTCAGGTACAAGAGTAAACCAAAGGGAAACACCGGGACAATAGGTAATAAAGAAGAACCAATAGCAGGTGATGATGTTCGTCCTTCGTTTTCGAAGATGACCATGACTTCAGGTTGGAAGAGAATAGTTATGGGTCCGGAGGGGGCTGATGAGTCCAATCCGGGCCCTGAAGGTTCGCCCACATACTTGACATACGAAAGCAGATGTGGTCAGTACACCAGATTCTACTTGTGCCTTGCGTACAGCACGCTTTCTTTTTGCCTCACAGATTTTCCTATCTTCAGCTGCACGTGCTCATGAGGTGATCCTGCCCCGCCAACCTGGACGATCCAGGGCAAGCTCTTCCCATTCATTAGTGTTGACTTCCAGGTTTTTGAGAGACACTTTAAGGCAGTCTTTATAGAGCTTCTTCTGCCCCCCAACTGCTCGCTTTCCTTGGCACAGTTCTCCATACAGCAGTTGCTTTGGTAGTCGGCTGTCAGGCATTCTGACCACATGTCCAGCCCACCTGGCTTGGACTTTCAGCAGGAGAGTGTAAACGCTGCAGGGCCCAGTTTGTTCCAGAATTGCCGTGTCCGGGACATTGTCTTGCCACCTGATGTGGAGGAGTCTGCGGAGGCAAATCATGTGGAAATGATTAAGCTGTTTAGCATGCCGGCTGTACACTGTCCAGGTCTCGCTAGCAATTTGGGTTGAATAGCTTGCCATCAGTCCTGTACCTATCCTGGATTCCATCTTCACAGTTGTTAAAGGCATCACTTAACATTGCAGAGAATAGCATACTGAACAGGGTTCGATGTTGTGAATTCTGCTTTTGGGCTCCCTCCGGTGGTTGTAGGTGGTAATGCAGTTCTGACTGGGGTATTTAGGTGTGCAGGATTCATTAGTCCTTGCCAGTTGTCCATGGTTCTGGGAGGAGTAGGTTCTCTGTCTGGTTCCTCCTGCCTTGCTGCTAAATCAGCAAAGATAAGTGTTTGGTTTTTTTTTTTTCTGTGGCACACATGCTGTGTGCTAATAATTTTGTGCTATTCATTTGTTTTCTCTTGTCCAGCTTAGATTGTGTCAGTGTTTTCTCAGTCTTGCTGGATTCTCAGGAGTTGCAGATATACGCTCCACATCTTTAGTTAGATGGTGGAATTTTTTGTATCATCTGCTGTGGATATTTTTTGGAAGGGTTTTAATACTGACCGCTTAGTATTCTGTCCTATCCTTCCCTATTTAGCTAGAAGTGGCCTCTTTTGCTAAATCCTGTTTCCTGCCTGCGTGTGTCTTTCCTCTACTACTCACAGTCAATATTTGTGGGGGGCTGCCCATCCTTTGGGGTTCTGCTGAGGCAAGGTAGAATTCCTACTTCCATCTATAGGGGTATTTAGTCCTCCGGCTGTGTCGAGGTGTCTAGGATTTGTTAGGCACACCCCACGGCTACTTCTAGTGGCGGTGTTAAGTTCAGGATTTGCAGTCAGTATAGTTTCCACCAACTCCAGAGAAAGTTCTATGCGGCTCCAAGGCCACCAGATCATAACAGTTGGAGCAAGCACACAGCCTTGTTTTACGCCATTTGTTACTGGGAAATACGTCTCCATCGTTCAGAACCTTCACCACCATGCCATCATGGAACTGCCGGATGACTGAGATTAACTTGCTCGGGCAGCCAAATTTTGCCATGATCTTCCACAGGCCGTCTCTACTGACTGTCAAAAGCCTTGGTCAAATCAACAAAAGTTACATAAAGATCACGGTGTTGCTCCTGGCACTTTTCCTGAAGTTGACGTGCTGAAAAGACCATATCTACTGTTCCACGTTTAGCACGGAAACCACACTGGCTTTCTGGTAATAGTCCTTGCTCAAGGTGATGTAAAAGGCGGTTGAGCAAGACACGAGCCAATATCTTGCCTGCACTGGACAGAAGGGAGATGCCTCGATGGTTGTCACAAGATTGGCGATTACCTTTCCTCTTGTATATGTGGATTATGCTGGCATCTTTCATCTGTTGTGGAACCTGTTCCTTTGTCCACATATATTGGAATAGTTTGGTCATCGTTTGCATCAGAACAGGGCCGCCACCTTTATATACCTCAGCAGGTATAGCATTTCCGGGTGCTTTTCCACAAGAAAGTTGTTTTTCTGCTTTCCTGACTTCATCTTCACTTGGAAGAACATCAATCTCCTTGTTGATTTCCCACCTGGGGCAGGCGAGCAATAGCCTCATCATTGATATTGGCAGGGCGATTAAGAATATTATTAAAGTGCTCAGCCCACCGTTCCAGAATTTGTTTCCTTTCTGTCAGCAGCTTAGTTCCATCTGCGTTAAGCAGAGATGAAGAGCTTGATGACTGGTGTCCATATACAGCTTTGAGCGCATCGTAGAAGCGTTTCTGGTCATGGGTATCTGCATAGCCCTAAAATTCGTCAGCCTTCTTGTTAAACCAGATACCCTGCATCTCGCTTGGCTTGATTTGTACCTTTCTTTTTATGTTGGTAAAGGCACCTTTCTTAGCTAACGACGTGGGGTCATTTTGGTACACCTTATACCGCTGATGTTTCTCTTCTAGGAGTGTATTTCCTCGTAGTTTTCATCGAACCAGTCTTGATTATTTCTGGTTGCTGATCCAAGATGCTCCAGAGCAGTATTATAAACAGCATCTCTCAGAATTGTCCACTGTTCCTCAACGCCAATCTCCTCTGCCTGTAGTATATTTAAGGCTGTGTTCACACGTTGCGGTTTTTTCGCGTTTTTATCGCGGTTTTTCCCGATAAAAACGCTATAAAACCGCAAAAAAAAACCGCATACAATAAGCATCACATCATTTAAAATGAATTCCGGATGTTTTGTGCACATGATGCGTTTTTTTCCGCAAAAAAAAAACGCATACCGCACAAAATCCGGACATGCTCTATCTTTTTGCGTTTTTTTTTTGCGGATTTCCCACTGCATTGGGAAGTGTCCGGAAAAAACCGCGGCAAAAACGCGGCAAAAATGCATGCGGTTTTCTTGCGGATTTCATGCAGAAAATGTCCGGAATTCTAAGGAATTTTCTGCATGAATTCCTGAACGTGTGCACATAGCCTAACATTCTGCCATCAAGGTCATTGGCAAATTCCCTTGCAATTCTTTTATTTTGCAGCTTATAGATATTCAGCCTCTGTCGTTTTCTGCCCTTGGGGTCTCCTCGCAGGCAGGATGCGGAGCCTGCACTTCGATACAATGAGGCGATGGTCAGTCCAGCAGTCTGCACCGCACATGGCCCTCATCACTCTAAAGTCCATCTCATCCCTTTTCCTGGCAATGATATAATCAATGAGATGCCAATGCCTCGGGCGTGGGTGCATCCATGATGTCTTGCATGTGGGGAAGCGGAATAAAGTGTTGGAGATGACACGGTCATGTGTGGCACACATCTTGAGGAGCAGCAGGCCATTACTGTTACACTTGCCAGTGCCGTGTCTCCCAATGACCCCTTCCCAGTTTTGATGGTCTGTTCCCACTCTGGCATTAAAGTCTCCAAGTATAATGAGCTTGTCTGCCTGTGGGATTGCTTCACAGAAGTTTATAATGCAGAACCGTAAAAATAAAAAATCATTTTTTTTTTTTCACAAAAATTATCTTTTCGCCCCCAATTTTTTATTTTCCCAATGGTAAGAGAAGAAATTGGACCACAAAAGTTGTGGCACAATTTGTCCTGAGTACGCTGATACCCCATATGTTGGGGTAAACTCCTGTTTGGGCACACGGGAGAGCTCGGAAGGGAAGGAGCACTGTTTTACTTTTTCATTGCAGAATTGGATGGAATTGAGATCGGTCGCCATGTCGCGTTTGGAGAGCCCCTGATGTGCCTAAACAGTGGAAACCCCCCAATTATAACTGAAACCCTAATCAAAACACACCCCTAACCCTAATCCCAACGGTAACCCTAACCACACCTCTAACCCAGACACACCCCTAATCCTAATCCCAACCGCAAATGTAATCCAAACCCTAACCCTAACTTTAGCCCCAACCCTAACTGTAGCCTTAACCCTAACCCCAACCCTAGCCCTAACCCTAGCCCCAACCCTAACCCTAACCCAAGCCCTAACCCCAACCCTAGCCCTAACCCTAACCCTAGCCCTAGCCCTAACCCTAGCCCCAGCCCTAACCCTAGCCCTAACCCTAGCCCCAACTCTAGCCCCAACCCTAACCCTAGCCCTAACCCTAGACCCAACCCTAACCCTAGCCCTAGCCCTAACCCTAGCCCTAACCCTAGCCCCAGCCCTAACCCTAGCCCTAACCCTAGCCCCAACCCTAACCCTAGCCCTAACCCTAGACGCAACCCTAACCCTAACCCTAGCCCTAACCCTAGCCCTAACCCTAGCCCTAACCCTAGCCCTAACCCTAACCCTAACGGCAAAATGGAAATAAATACATTGTTTTAATTTTTTAATTTTTCCCTAACTAAGGGGGTGATGAAGGGGGGTTTGATTTACTTTTATAGCGGGTTTTTTAGCGGATTTTTATGATTAGCAGCTGTCACACACTGACGTCTTTATTGGTAACATTTTCGGGCACATGACATTTTTTGATCGCTTTTTATTCCGATTTTTGTGAGGCAGAATGACCAAAAACCAGCTATTCATGAATTTCTTTTGGGGGAGGCGTTTATACCGTTCCGCGTTTGGTAAAATTGATAAAGCAGTTTTATTCTTCGGGTCAGTACGATTACAGCGACACCTCATTTATATCATTTTTTTTATGTTTTGGCGCTTTTATACGATAAAAACTATTTTATAGAAAAAATTATTTTTGCATCGCTTTATTCTGAGGACTATAACTTTTTTATTTTGTTTGCTGATGTTGCTGTATGGCGGCTCGTTTTTTTGCGGGACAAGATGACGCTTTCAGCGGTACCATGCTTATTTATATCCGTCTTTTTGATCGCGTGTTATTCCACTTTTTGTTTGGCGGTACGATAATAAAGCGTTGTTTTTTGCCTCTTTTTTTTTTTTCTTACGGTGTTTACTGAAGGGGTTAACTAGTGGGACAGCTTTATAGGTCGGGTTGTTACGGACGCGACGATAATAAATATGTGTACTTTTATTGTATTTTTTTATTTAGATAAAGAAATGTATTTATGGGAATAATTATTTTTTTTTTTTTTCATTATTTAGGTTTTTTTTTTTATTATTATTTATTTAATTTATTTATTTTTTACACACTTGGAAATTTTTTTTTTAAACTTTTTTACTTTGTCCCAGGGGGGGACAATACAGATCGGTGATCTGCCAGTTTGCACAGCACTCTGACAGATCACCGATCTGTCTGAGAGCAGTGCAGCGTTACCAAGTGCCTGCTCTGAGCAGGCACTTGGTAAGCCACCTCCTTCCCTGCAGGACCCGGATCCGCGGCCATTTTGGATCCGGGACTTGCTGCAGGAAGGAGGTGGGAGACCCCCGGAGCAACGCGATCACATCGCGTTGCTGCGGGGGTCTCAGGGAAGCCCGCAGGAAGCCTCCTCCCTGCGCGGTGCTTCCCTTCACCGCCGGCACATCGCGATCATCTTTGATCGCCGGGTGCTGGGGGTAAATGTGCCGGGGGCGGTCCGTGACCGCTCCTGGCACATAGTGCCGGATGTCAGCTGCGATAAGCAGCTGACACCCGGCCGCGATCGGCGGCGCTCCCCCCGTGAGCGCGGCCGATCGCGCTGGACGTAATATTCCGTCCTTGGGAATTAAGGCCCACCCCACATGGACGGAATATTACGTCCAATGGCAGAAAGGGGTTAAAGTGAGGAGGAGTTGCGCAGTCGTCCACCTCACTCTCTCGCCCGTACCTATCGAGCCCCAGTGGCAAGAACTAGGCGAGACAACTGGAGATAGGTCAGGGTGCAGTAGATGGCCAGCAGTGTCCTATATGTGCCTCGCTGCGCCCTCTCAGCGCTCCACAACACTGTGCTGGAAATCGCTTGTCTGTCCGTTGAATTTTGGTTTCTTCCGCAGTCTGCCATATCCAGTCTTCACATGCAAGTGTAGGCAAACCCTTGAAAATCACTGTAGGTCTCAAAGAAACCCAACAGCTACCCTCACCTGGTTTGGCCCGCCTGCCGAGGCGGTGTTCCGGGGTGTACCCGCTGCCGCATGCTAGCAGCTACTTGGAGGTACAGGTGAGAGTTGAGCATCAGATGAGGACCAAAGATGGAAGAGCTGTCCGAAGAGGACACGGCAAGCACTCCACCAGAGGTGCTACCTCTATCTAGATACCCCATATACCCCCAACATTATGCTACATTATATTAAGGCTCTTATGTATGGTGAGGATTAAACCCCCCCCCCCCCCCCGCCCCCGGCTGCTGACACCTTTTTAGCACTTGGGAGTTGAGCTTCCTAAATGGTGTATCCTGTGCGTTGGGTTGGCCGATCGCTCCCTTCGCCAGACTTGTATTAATTTTTATTTTTTGTTTTTAAGTTTGCATTGTTTTTATTTAAGCTTACGTGTAGTGTGCGTGGCTCTGGACTTCATTTACTATAAGGGTTATTTAATTTCTATGTTTTTAATTGTATATATTTTATATAATAGCAGGTACAGTGAGAAGCAACCAGAGCTCAACCAGGAAGGCTTAACCATACACCTACACAAGGGAATGGCAGGCACGGTACCACATAGGGAATGTGCCTCGGACTGCGGAGCCCCTTATGGAAAAAGCTAGGAGGAAACACCGTGCAGTGCCTATTCCCCCCTCACACTACTCCCCCAGGTGATGCACTAATTAGGACGCCCAGCTGACCAACGGGAAGAGAGGAAGGGGCGTCCGGCCACACCCACAAGGGTTAAATCCAGGTGCCGGGGGTCAGTTCCTTCCTCTTTCTTCCCGGCTGACCCTCTGGAAGCAATTGTCCCAGATATCCCGTCTACCATGGCTGACCCTATGATCGAGGTCATACAGCAGAGAGCTGCACAGGAAGGTGAGCTATGGTTGTGATCCCTTATTTCTGGCCTGGGTGCTCACCTTCCTGTGCCCTCTCCTCACCCCCTAGCCTCCCCGTCGTCCCTCAGGGCTCCGTCCTCCCATACACTGTCCCCTGGGGCCTCGTCCTCTCCTGCCGCCCCAGGGCTGCAAAACCCCCCCTCCCCTGCCCGCAGGATCGCCCCTGTCCACCGCAGATGCCGGGGTTAACTCACCCATATCCGGTCCATCGGGGCTCCCGTTCTCAGCCCCCGGTGCTCCTGTCCGCGATGGTGCTACGGCACCGCCGGGCAGACGCTCGGGGCGTTCCTCCAGTCTTCCCGAGCGCCTGTGCATCGGCGGGGAGCTGGGGCTTCCATGTCGCTGTGCTACTTCCTCTGCCTCACATGCGGCTCCGGGGAGCGCGGCGGGCGTCGCGACGTCTGCACCGGACCCCGCGCCATACTCTGCGTGCGTCTGGACCCCGGTCCCTTTCGGTCCCTGTTTTTCAGACCAGGGCCCGTCGCATGTGGAGCAAGCCCCGCCCACCCCCACAATGGAGGCCCGCCCTGTCGCCCAGAGCGTGCAGGCCCGGAGCACTGTGCAGGCAGGCGACAGCTCGCCGCCCCAGTTACCTCTGCGGCACGCCAGCCGCTCAGCAGGACCGGAGTGCGGCGCAGGTGGGCTGCAGCGCCGGAGAGCCTCCCCTCCCTGATGCCAACCTGGCGTCACGCCCCGCCCACTTCTGTCCCTGCACTCATTGCTAGCGCAGCGATAGCCTGTGGGGCCCCAGCCCGTCAAATCGTTTGGAGGGGTGCCTCACAGGCAGCGCTCCCTAGCCCCCCCCCCCCCCCACCCCACCCCCAAGCCAGGTCCCGCTCATTCACCCGCCGCCCCAGCACAGACCATCCGCCATACGCGGCCTGGCCCATAACGTCCTACCGGCAGGCATTGCTGCAATGCTTGCACAGGGGGCCGTGGGGTCAGGCCTTTCACCCAGGAACGCGGTCGTGGAGCGCTCTGATCGGTCCATCTCGACCAACCAGTGCGCTCCGCAACCAGTACAGTATAACAAGCACGGTCGCACGCAACACGTACACACAACTAATAAACGGTGCACCGCCAACACCCCCATACACCCAGACGCAAATCGATCTGTTTAATACACCCTCCCCGATCCTCTCCAGCACATCCCTTGCACCTAACATCGCCGCTTTAGCGCCAACGCCGTCACCACTCCCTACACCGCCAGCTATGACACAGCCAGCGCGCCTCGGTCTCATCCCCTAACCACAACGTATGCGCCGCAGACCATTCCCATCTTCCTCCGAAAGTCTCCCAGCATTACGTTTACCGCCCCCTTAATTCCCACTATTCCCCCAATCGGGGCAGACGCAGCGCGCATACATATCGCCACAGATTCCGGTCCGCTAGATGGTCCGCTAGATGGTGCTCACCATCCACATCGGGACGGTCTGACCGTTCCGAGAGCCACGATAGGCGGTAGAAGACGGTGGTCACCCCGGGGATCAATCGACGGCGGTAGCCGTCGTGTGGCTGAGCGGTTACCGCTGTTGGTGTCGCTCCAGCCCTGTTGGCGTGTGGCTGAGCGGTTACCGCTGTTGGTGTCGCTCCAGAACCACATCTCCACCTCCCTTGGCTTCCTGCAAACAAGTTATTGCTACGACAGGAGTCGGAGTACCTCCACCACCGGGAGACACTCGGCCTGCGTCACACAGCGGTAAGAGCTCTGAATTTGGCGAGCACCACACAATACACATCACACGGGGAGGAGAATTGGAATCCACTATCAGGGCGCTGGTCCATCACCTGACTCGCCCTGCCGGACCAACTGACACTAGGACAGCTCAATCAGCTAGTCTTCACAAAGATGCTTTTTTCTGCGGAATTAGCCCCCTAGGTACACACGTAGATCCAGAGATAAAACAGAAAATAAGGGATAACGATTACGTGGATATATGGTCGCTACTGTCAGAAGACCAAAAATCAGTAGATAAGGAGCGGAGGTCAGGATACGAAAAACAGACCAAAGATCGCCCAAACCATGAACAACTGGCTTCAGACCTTTGCAGTCTTAGGCTGCATTATGGGTCAAAAACACCAGGAACGCTGTTCCAATCTATTCATATACCAGGATCTAATATATAACTCATATGTCTCACGGCGTGTCAGCATGGAGGCGGTACGACGAAGAATTCCACAGGCGGCTTGCCATGCAACCCGACCTAGGCTGGGGCGTTAAAGCGACGGATGTTTGGTTGCGGCTTATGCTATCCCAAAAACAACCCCCCTTTTCGTCGGCCACTAATTACCCAGCCACCGCAGGCCAAAATTCAGTGGTCGTACGGAGACCAAGGGCCTGCTTGCTGTATAACGAGGGGTACTGCCGCTTCCACGGTTCCTGTAGATATAAACACGAATGCTCAGCCTGTGGTGGCGGACACCCCGCAGCGAGATGTACGCGCCAAACACCTGCAAGGCATAACCCCGGTGAACGTTACCACAATGGGCCCTTGGCTAAGCCTCTACCCCAATAAAGAGGCGGCGCAGCGCCTCGATCACGGTCTCAAATTCGGTTTCTTAATCCCCTTTAACTTTAGTCGCACAACGAAAATCGGCGAACAATCTTAAATTCGCTCGCGAATTTCCCAAGATCTTACGGGGAAAAATTCAAAAAGGAGGTAGAACTAGGCAGGATGGCAGGTCCATTTACATCACTGCCGTTCAGCAATTTTAGAATTTCACCCCTGGGCATAGTCCCTAAAAAAGAACCAGGAAAATATTGGTTAATCCATCACCTCTCATACCCTAAAGGCGATTCGGTTAACGACGTGATACTCCCAGAAGAAGGATCAGTAACCTACGCTTCATTTGACAGAGCAGTCAAGCTTCTGCGGACTGCCGGGCCCATAGCCCTGCTGGCAAAAATCAGACAGTCAGCATTTCGCCAATTGCCTGTTCACCCCGAGTGCTTCCACCTGCTAGGTTGTAAGGTGGACCAGCTCTTCTACTTTGACATGTGCCTACCAATGGGCTGCTCCATCTCGTGTCACTATTTTGAGCTTTTCAGCACTTTTCTTGACTGGGTAGTGCGTTACGAAACCGGCAGCAATTCGACGGTTCATTACCTCGACGATTTCTTGTTCGTTGGGCCGAAAGACTTGAAGCTTTGCTATTTCCTCCTCCAACAATTTAAATTTCTAACCAATCATTTCGGCGTGCCTCTCTCAACAGAAAAAAAACGGTCGGCACGTGTAATGTGCTGCCTTTCCTTGGCATAGAGATAGATACCAACGCAATGGTTTTTAGATTGCCAGAGGATAAATTGCAGAAAACTCTGCAAATGGTCGAAGATTTCTGCGGGGTTAAAAAAAAGTCACCCTCCAACAGATGCAGTCCCTGCTAGGTTTGCTCAATTTTGCTTGCCGCGTAATGCCGGTGGGCAGAACCTTTTCACGCCGACTATCGCTGGCGACGAAGGGCATCTCCCAGCCAGGCCACAGAATTAGGCTTACTCACACACTGAAGGAAGACTTGCTAGTCTGGAAAACATTCCAAAATTCCTACAACGGCCATACTTGCCTTATGTCTCAAGAAACGCTAAGTAAAGAGTTAGGTCTAGTAGCGGGAGGAAATCTCAGAGATGGGTTTGTGGCAATCTACCAAGACCAATGGTGCAAAGGGAGATGGCCAGCTTTGTGGGCCTCCGCCAACTGGGGCCGCGACCCAGCCCTGCTAGAAGTCTTTGCGATCGTAGCTGCAGTAGAGCTCTGGGGCGCACGGCTAGAGAACAGAAACACAAGATTCTTAACAAAACACCCCGACACAGCAAAGAGCTTCAACAGCATGCCCTCTGCATCCCCACCTTTAATCGCGCTGCTACGCCGCCTAGCATTACTATGCTTAAAACACAACATCTGTGTCGTGCCACAGTTACGTCGATTGATGATAACTTTGTTAACGCTCTGTTATTTTCCGACTGGCAGGCCTTCATAGCTCTCCTTCCGACCGCGCAACCATCAGGTGTCACTCCTTTTGGACACGGTAGCCAATCAATGATGCCACTGATCCGCGCATCAGTTACGCCGGCCACCTGGCAGGTTTACGGTAAGGCGTGGGATGAGTGGTGCTCACTAATTCACGGAAGACCAGTCAATAGGTGCGATCGGGAGAGATGCGAGGTACTGGTTAATCTCTTGAATTTGCTCAGGCAAAGAGGCACGTCGGGAACATCGGCGCAGCGTCATCACTCGGGAATAGCCTTTTTCTTCCAGCTATTGGGGTAGGCGGACGTGACAAAGTATTTTTTCATCACACAAGCCGTTAAAGGCTGGAAAAGGCTCCAATCTAGTCAGGAGTGTCGTCGTCCCATTTCTTTGAGTCTACTGCATGAAATTATCACGATTTCCCCGTCGGCATTTCCCAATACGGGTCAATCCTAGTGTCAACAGCATTTGCCATCGCTTTTTTCGGAGCGCTTCGGATTAGCTAGCTGGTACCGCGTTCAAAAACCTCATCAGAGGGCGGACTAATCAACGAAGACCTCGTCATATGTAATGAGGCACTTCGCATAAGGGTGCGTAAATCCAAATGCGACCCTGCCGGGAGAGGGACATGGGTCCTCGTTAAGTCGTCGGATGGTCCCGTATGCCCGCTTAACGTAGTGAAAAGATACACGGCATTGAAACGCGCGGGTAGATTCTGTCACATGCAGACGGCACCCCCCTTCCACACAATTTCTAATCGGTGTCTCGAAGCCGTTAGCGTCGACCCGTTGGAATACGGAACACATTCTTTCCATATAGGGGCTGCTACCGAGGTGGCTAAGGCTGGGATCCCTGAGGCTGAAGTGCAGCGATTGGGTCGATGAAAATCTGCATGCTTTGCCAGATACATAAGACCTGACCTGCTTAAGTAACATCTTGTCTTTTCCAGGCGCCCAACAACCTACAGTTTGGGTGGTTGGACATTCATACATCTACTAGGCAAAGAAACGGGCCGAACATCGGCCCGGTGGTGCGAATCTAGGCTTCAGGAATGTAGAGATCAACTGGAGAGGGAGAAGAGGCCTACAGTGGCAAAAAATCTTCCCAGAAGTCGTTGACATCGCTAAGAGGGCAAAAGGGCCGATGATACTAGTCTTGCATGCCGGCGGCAACGATCTGGGAAAACAGAGATGTATTGAGCTCAGTTCCACGATGACAGCTGATATCGAGCGCTTCTTCCACCTGTTACCTGATATGATATTGGTGTGGTCGGAGATGGTGCCACGAGCGGTCTGGCACGGGGCAAAGGACCCGAAAGGCTTAGAACGATCAAGGAAAAAAGGTCAACCTGAGAGTGGCAAGATTTGTAAAAGGAAAATTCAGCATTGTTGTTCGCCACTACCAACTGGAAGGCGACAAATCAGGACTGCTGAGGTCCGACGGCATTCATCTCACGGACATTGGGCTCGATATATTTTTATCAGTTCTACAAGATGGAATTGAACAGGCCCTAACGCTGATGGGTGGGGGGTCGGAGTCACGTGTAGGTAGTACACATGATCCTCCGTGGCGGAAGCGGAGGGAGGGGCGAAGCTTCGTAGTCGCTCATTGGCTGGCCGCCTGTCAGTCGCAGACTGAGCCCACGGTTGTGAGCCCGTTGCAAAATTAATATGCCCCTCCCTGCTTATTAAATTAAGCAACTGTGACCGACTAGTTCAAGCCATCTAAGCCTGTTCGTGTTGTCTTTTCGGGATCGGTGGTAGGGGGCAGGCACTATTTACGACACACGGGTCTCCGCAGTCTGGCAGGCACGGTACTGCATAGGGAATGTGCCTCGCACTGCGGAGCCTCTTATGGAAAAAGCTAAGAGGAAACACCGTGCAGTGCCTATTCCCCCCTCACACTACTCCCCCAGGTGATGCACTAATTGGGACGCCCAGCTGACCAACGGGAAGAGAGAGGAAGGGGCGTCCGGCCACACCCACAAGGGTTAAATCCAGGTGCCGGGGTCAGTTCCTTCCTCTTTCTCCCCGGCTGACCCTCTGGAAGCCATTGCCCCACCCTCCCTCCTCTACACGTTTACTAATGTTTTTGTGCCATTTAAAAAAGGTTTTTAATACTTGAACCTTAAAGCTGACGATAATAATACTACAGGAAAGAAATATATCTTGGTACCATGTTAGCCAGTAGATAGAAAAATATTTAGAATTGAGAGTCCTCAGTGGTTGATACCTTTTAATGGCTAACTGAAAAGATGGTAACAAATTGCAAGTTTTCGAGACTACATACGTCTCTTCATCAGGCAAAGACTAAAACAAATTCTGAAGAATCACATACAGGTCCTTCTCAAAAAATTAGCATATAGTGTTAAATTTCATTATTTACCATAATGTAATGATTACAATTAAACTTTCATATATTATATATTCATTATCCACCAACTGAAATTTGTCAGGTCTTTTATTGTTTTAATACTGATGATTTTGGCATACAACTCCTGATAACCCAAAAAACCTGTCTCAATAAATTAGCATATCAAGAAAAGGTTCTCTAAACCAGTGTTTTTCAACCAGTGTGCCGCGGGGAACGGGAGTCAGCTGTTCTCTGTGCCGACTGTCAAGCTGACAGCCGGCACAGAGAAGCTGCAGCGCGCCGGCTCCCGGAGATCAATTGTACTCGCAGACATCTACCAGCTGCGAGTACAATTGAGGCTCTGACCGCTGGGTCAGAGCGACGCCAGCAGCGTGATCAAGTCATGTGATCACGCTGCTGACGTCACTATCCGGCGCGCAGGAGAAAGAAGAGACTTGGTGGTAAGTGCTCCTGTGCTGTGGAGCTGAAGACACCGAAGTTCAGCGTGGGGTGGGTTTATGGGGAGTATGTGGGGGGATTTATTAAGTGTGCGGGGGGGATTTATTAAGTGTAGGGGGATTTATTCAGCGTGGGGTGGGTTTATGGGGAGTATGTGGGGGGATTTATTAAGTGTGTGGGGGGATTTATTAAGTATGGGGGGATTTATTCAGCGTGGGGTGGGTTTATGGGGAGTATGTGGGGGGATTTATTAAGTGTGTGGGGGGGATTTATTCAGTGTGTGGGGGGGATTTATTCAGTGTGTGGGGGGGATTTATTCAGTGTGTGGGGGGGATTTATTCAGTGTGTGGGGGGGATTTATTCAGTGTGTGGGGGGGATTTATTCAGTGTGTGGGGGGGATTTATTCAGTGTGTGGGGGGATTTATTCAGTGTGTGGGGGGGATTTATTCAGTGTGTGGGGGGGATTTATTCAGTGTGTGGGGGGGATTTATTCAGTGTGGGGGTGATTTATTCAGTGAGTGGGGGGATTTATTCAGTGTGTGGGGGGATTTATTCAGTGTGTGGGGGGATTTATTCAGTGTGTGGGGGGATTTATTCAGTGTGTGGGGGGGATTTATTCAGTGTGTATGTGGGGGGGGCTGGAATTTATTTAGCATGTGTGGGGCAGGGTGCATTTATTCTGTGGAAGGGGATGGATTTATTCTATCGGAAGGGCAGTGGATATATTCTGTGGGGGTGAGTGGGGAGATGGGGGTGGACACAGTAGCGAGGGGAAAAATGTGTGCTGACAGTACTGGGAGCAACGGTGATGGGATGTGTGAGGACAGTATAGGGAGTCGGGGGAATGTGTGAGGGGGGAATATGGAGATAGCAAAGGGGTATGTTAGCAGGGGGGGGATGTACAAGAGGAGGCGGCTATTAGAAATGTGTGCAGACAGTATGGGGGGATGAAAGTGTGAGTGGACCCATAATAGATACTGAGTAGTGTGAGGGTAACAGCCAGGAGGAGACAGTATGCCAAGTAGGAGGAGTGTAATGAAGGGGCACAGTAGAGAGACTGGGCTCTCTATGAGGGACACCGTATGAGAAGGCAGTGTGAAGTATGGAAAAGAGAGAGAGGGTAGTGTGGATGGCATGTACCATAAGAGGGACAGTGAGGGTCATATTATGTGCTGGGAATAAAGTGAGGGGCAATTATTTACTCAGGGGCTCAGCCTAGGGCAGATATTGTTATTCCGGAGCATTATAATAACACTGCTATCTTTAAGGGTGTTGTGTCGGAATGTGCTGCAGAAGACAGGAGAAGATGGAAGTCTGCAGAAACGAGCTCTGCCGGTGGATGAGAAGAGTCATCATGGCATCTGGACAAGGTGACGATGAAAAGAAAGAGGCGACTCCACAAACAACGTCATCTATCAGGTACCTGGATGTAAATGTGGTTTTTTTGTGATACTAATTCTCATTTTTATTTGTTAGGAACATTAAAGGGGATGTCCAAGGTTGTGATGAGTCTGCAGTCATACTATGTGACTGCAGACTTCTGAATTCTCACAGTGCACACTGCTATCATAATTCTCTGATGTTGGTGATTTACATACATGCGGTCACGTGCTGACTAGACATGTGTGGCCTCATTCAATGAAAATGAATTGACTGAGGCCGGACACGTCTAGTTAGAATGTGACCAGAAGTATCCAAATCACATACTTGTGCTGTCATGACCGTCCACTCTGGCCACCGGCAAGGGAGAATCCTGAAAGTGTGCAGTGCTTGCGCTGTGAGAATTCAGAAGCCTGCAGTCACATAGAATGACTGCAGACTTTCATCTCAAACCTGGACGCACCATTTTGTGCCATTTTGGTTGGTGGTGTGCCTCGGGATTTTTTAAGTATAAAAAGTGTGCCGCGGCTCAAAAAAGGTTGAAAAACACTGCTCTAAACGACCTATTACCCTAATCTTCTGAATCAACTAATTAACTCTAAACACATGCAAAAGATACCTGAGGCTTTTATAAACTCCCTGCCTGGTTCATTACTCAAAACCCCCATCATGGGTAAGACTAGCGACCTGACAGATGTCAAGAAGGCCATCATTGACACCCTCAAGCAAGAGGGTAAGACCCAGAAAGAAATTTCTCAACAAATAGGCTGTTCCCAGAGTGCTGTATCAAGGCACCTCAATGGTAAGTCTGTTGGAAGGAAACAATGTGGCAGAAAACGCTGTACAACGAGAAGAGGAGACCGGACCCTGAGGAAGATTGTGGAGAAGGACCGATTCCAGACCTTGGGGAACCTGAGGAAGCAGTGGACTGAGTCTGGTGTGGAAACATCCAGAGCCACCGTGCACAGGCGTGTGCAGGAAATGGGCTACAGGTGCCGCATTCCCCAGGTAAAGCCACTTTTGAGCTACAGAGAAGCAGCACTGGACTGTTGCTAAGTGGTCCCAAGTACTTTTTTCTGATGAAAGCAAATTTTGCATGTCATTCGGAAATCAAGGTGCCAGAGTCTGGAGGAAGACTGGGGAGAAGGAAATGCCAAAATGCCTGAAGTCCAGTGTCAAGTACCCACAGTCAGTGATGGTGTGAGGTGCCATGTCAGCTGCTGGTGTTGGTCCACTGTGTTTCATCAAGGGCAGGGTCAATGCAGCTAGCTATCAGGAGATTTTGGAGCACTTCATGCTTCCATCGGCTGAAATGCTTTATGGAGATGAAGATTTCATTTTTCAGCACGACCTGGCACCTGCTCACAGTGCCAAAACCACTGGTAAATGGTTTACTGACCATGGTATTACTGCGCTCAATTGGCCTGCCAACTCTCCTGACCTGAACCCCATAGAGAATCTGTGGGATATTGTGAAGAGAAAGTTGAGAGACGCAAGACCCAACACTCTGGATGAGCTTAAGGCCGCTATTGAAGCATCCTGGGCCTCCATAACATCTCAGCAGTGTCACAGGCTGATTGCCTCCATGCCACGCCGCATTGAAGCAGTCATTTCTGCCAAAGGATTCCCGACCAAGTATTGAGTGCATAACTGAACATTATTATTTGTTGGGTTTTTTTGTTTGTTATTAAAAAACACTTTTATTTGATTGGATGGGTGAAATATGCTAATTTATTGAGACAGGTTTTTTGGGTTATCAGGAGTTGTATGCCAAAATCATCAGTATTAAAACAATAAAAGACCTGACAAATTTCAGTTGGTGGATAATGAATCTATAATATATGAAAGTTTAATTGTAATCATTACATTATGGTAAATAATGAAATTTAAAACTATATGCTAATTTTTTGAGAAGGACCTGTATTTATGCACAACATAGTATAGAAGAAAAAAAAAGAAAAAAAAGGAAAAACCATGGATAAGCCAGGTGACCTGAAGCAGAATTACCATGGGTGATACAGTTACGTCCATAAATATTGGGCCAGCTCTTAGATAAGGATTGTTTTATTGTCCTGTGATTAGGGTCTCTGTTGTGATGACTCCACATGGTCTGAGGGGCAAGTTCCTTAGTTGATGTAAAAAGACAAATCCGTGCGACACATTCATTCCTGCAGTTCGTGTCAAATGTCGTCATCAGTTTATATTCCCAGACTCTTCTGTCTCTCTGGGATTTGAAGCTCCCCTTTAGCACAAGTAATTTCATGTCCATAATGTTATGATTTGGGAGACAGAAATGTATTGCCACAGGTAGATCCATTCTTTTTTCTCTTATTGTATGGCGATTAGAGTTCATCCTTGTTCTCAGTTTCTGCCCTGTCTCCCCCACATAGACCCCCAGTTGGACATTTAGTACAAATAATTAGGTACACAACATTAGAAGTGTCACAGCTGAAAGTACATGGTATCTTGTAGTCCTGATGTGAATTGGGGATCTTTATCTTGTCCGTGGTCATTATAAATGGACAGGTTTTACATTTTTTCTGATTGCAAGGAAAGATACCTGCAGCTGTTTGAGAAGACAGGGAGCTCTTGACAATGATGCTTATTAGATTTGGGGGCTGCCTAAAACACAGTAGTGGGGGGTCTGGAAAAATGGATTGTAAGCGGGCATCTTTTTGCAATAAAGGTTGTAATTTCCGTGCAGCTCCCGTTAGCACCTCCAGATTTGGATTGTAGGTAACTACTAGAGGTACCCGATTATTTTCTTCTTTAGCTTTGCAATGTAACAGGTAATTCCTTGATATTCTGGTGGCTCTCGTAATCTAGTTTTCAATTGTTCTTGGATGGTAGCCCTGATTCAAAAAGGTCTTTCTGAGGCGACCAAGGTGTTTACCCCTATCCATTGGGTTGGAACATATGCGATTGTATCTGATGGCTTGGCTGTAGACAATAGAGTTTTTCATGTGTTTTGGATGGAAACTGTCCCATTTAAGGTATCCATACATATAAATGACAAAGAGGCATGGTACAATGGTGACAGCGACAGTTTCTCCCCCACTGACCTGAGGTAATTATACCGCCCGCCACCCTATGGGCCTTATTGGGTCCGGATGGGTATTACTATACGGGGAGTCGGTTCTGACTGATGTACAGGGGTGGTGTTGAGGGAGAAACATGATTATACATGTGGATGAGGTTTTATTTATTTATTTATTAAACTAAAAACCCTCTATATCAATACCTATGTGGGAGTTATCTGTGCGCTGTGTTACATCGTGGTGGTGCGTCAACACATAGCGATGGTGTTTGGATTGTCGGGTGTTCCATTCCCCTAATTCTGGTCATTTTGGCTTTTAGTATTTATGTTTAATAAAATTATGGTTTTTGTATTAATATTATTGCCTTTTGATCATCATTTCTTTGGAGTCCCATTTAAGGTATGTTGGACGGTCGATTGGCTTCTGATACAGGGATGTCTCTATTTTATTGTTCTGCAGCTTAATGATGGTGTCCAAAAAGTTAATTTCAGTGCAGGAGTAGTTGAGTGTCAAGTTGATGGTTGGATGAAATTGATTAAACTGATCATGGAACGTCTTTAGCTGTTGCTCAGACTCCGTCCAGATTATTAAAATGTCATCAATGTAGCGGTAGTACGCCAGAGGCCTGATGGGACATGAGGACAAAAAGTTGCTTTCAAGCTTGGCCATGAAAAGATTTGCATACTGTGGGGCCATTTTACTTCCCATTGCTGTGCCAGTCTCCTGTAGATAGATCTTCATGTCAAACTCAAAAGTAATTCTGGGTGAGGATGAATTTTATAAGTTTCACCCCAGAATTTGCATCAGTCCCTGCGTTTTCCAGGAATAATTTGCAGGCATTTAATCCATCCTGGTGTGTGATATTGGAGTACAAAGATTCCACATCCATGGTGGCCAGGATGGTTCCTTCTGGTAGAAGACCTATTGCTGATAGTTTATTCAATAGGTCAGTTGTGTCCTGAATGAAGCTGGGTGTATCTTTTACCAGGAGTTTAAGAATACCCTCTACCCATCCAGATACACATTGGTTCTTATGGATTCGTCAGGCAGACAAGATACCAACTTGTTTAGTTCCTTGTAATAATCCTGTGTAGGATCCGACTCCAATTTTTTGTAGTAGCGTGTGTCCATAAGTTGTCTGTTTGCTTCCCTCATATAGTCTGATGTGTTCATCATGACTATTGCACCACCCTTGTCAGCAGGTTTGATGATGATTTCTTTGTTGGTTTTCAGAGACTGTATGGCCTTTCTCTCCTGGGCACTGATGTTGGATGCTTGTCTCCTGTTAGTATCTATGATGGTGGATTTTATCAAATGTCTGAAGGAGTCTATATAGTTATCCAAATGAGGGTTGCGTCCAGGTGGAGGTGTCCAGTCTGACCTCTTCTTTGTTGTTAGGATCCCTTTTCCTTCAGTCCCGGTGGGTCCTGAATCTTCTGTATCACTGAAATATTCCCTCAAGCGCAGTCTCCTGAAAAAATGTTCCATATCACTGCAGAGTTCAATTTTATCTAGGGCCTTAGTAGGACAAAATGAGAGTCCTCTGGAAAGCATGGCCAGCTCCACTTTGTTGGGTTTATAATCTGAGAGATTAATGACATTTGTGTCTGGAATGGAGTGGTTGTCCAAATTGTCAGGTTTTGGCTTTGTTTTGTATCTGTTTGCATAGAGTCCTGGATAAAACTGAACTCTGCAGTGATATGGAACATTTTTTTCAGGAGACGTTCCATGAACAGTTTAATCAATTTCATCCCACCATCAACTTGACACTCAACTACTCCTGCACTGAAATTAACTTTTTGGACACCATCATTAAGCTGCATAACAATAAAATAGAGACATCCCTGTATCAGAAGCCAATCGACCGTCCAACATACCTTAAATGGGACAGTTTCCATCCAAAACACATAAAAAACTCTATTGTCTACAGCCAAGCCATCAGATACAATCGCATATGTTCCAACCCAATAGATAGGGATAAACACCTTGGTCGCCTCAGAAAGACCTCTTTGAATCAGGGCTACCATCCAAGAACAATTGAAAACCAGATTACAAGCGCCACCAGAATATCAAGGAATCACCTGCTCCATTACAAAGCTAAAGAAGAAAATAACCGGATACCTCTAGTAGTTACCTACAATCCAAATCTGGAGGTGCTAACGGGAGCTGCACGGAAATTATAACCTTTACTGCAAAAAGATGCCCGATTACAATCCATTTTTCCAGACCCCCCACTACTGGGTTTTAGGCAGCCCCCAAATCTAAGAAGCATCATTGTCAAGAGCTCCCTGTCTTCTCCAACAGCTGCAGGTATCTTTCCTTGCAATCAGAAAAAATGTAAAACCTGTCCATTTATAATGACCACGGCCAAAATAAAGATCCCCAATTCACATCAGGACTACAAGATACCAGGTACTTTCAGCTGCGTCAATTCTAATGTGGTGTACCTAATTATTTGTACTAAATGTCCAACTGGGGGTCTATGTGGGGGAGACAGGGCAGAAACTGAGAACAAGGATGAACTCTAATCGCCATACAATAAGAGAAAAAAGAATGGATATACCTGTGGCAATACATTTCTGTCTCCCAAATCATAACGTTATGGACATGAAATTACTTTTGCTAAAGGGGAGCTTCAAATCCCAGAGAGACAGAAGAGTCTGGGAATATAAACTGATGACGACCTTTGACAGTCTCACTGCAGGAATGAATGTGTCGCACGGATTTATGTCTTTTTACATCAACTAAGGAACTTGCCCCTCAAACCATGTGGGGTCATCACAAAAGAGACCCTAATCACAGGACAATAAAACAATGCTTATCTAAGAGCTGGCCCAATATTTATGGACGTAACTGTATCACCCATGGTAATTCTGCTTCATGTCACCTGGCTTATCCATGGGTTTCCCTTTTTTTATTTTTTCTTCTATACTATGTTGTGCATAAATATGTGATTCTTCAGAATTTGTTTTAGTCTTTGCCTGATGAAGAGACGCATGTAGTCTCGAAAGCTTGCAATTTGTTACCATCTTTTCAGTTAGCCATTAAAAAGGTATCAACCACTGAGGACTCAATTCTAAATATTTTGATAATACTGTTATCTTTAAGTCACAGCGGAAGCGGAGAGAGGGGCGAAGCTTCGTAGCCGCTCATTGGCTGGCCGCCTGTCGGTCGCAGACTGGGCCCACGGTTGTGAGCCCGTTGTGAAATGTAATTTGCCCCTCCCTGCTTGTTAAATTAATAAAATGACCGACTAGTTCAACCCATCTAAGCCTGTTCGTGTTATCTTTTCGGGATTGGTGGTAGGGGGGGAAAGCACTATTTACGACACACTGGTCTCTCAGTCATGAATAAACAGCATTCTTCTGAAATGGAAGCAGGCCTTAAATAGCCAGCCCAAATCTGAAGATAACAATCAGGTGATTCATTCCTCAGTCATGTCCAGGGAGCCACTCCCTGCTCACCTGTAAAGTAGGGAAAACATATTCCCACCATTGGCTAACACCAGGCAAGGCAGGGTCCTGCATTGACTGCCAACCAGGAGACAAAATGTCCTAGGTCTCCCGGGCCACAAAACAATGTCCCCAAATCGCTTACAACTTCCACACGAGGCACCATCATGTGTACTCGCACCACCCAAGTGCACAGTAGTTATGCCTCCCAGCGTGGACAGACCGGAGCAGTAGTCTGGAAAACAAAGGAGGGAGGCATGGTTCCGTTTGTCAATATATGTTAACTTGCAAAACACCCATATATGGGCTGATGAAAATATTTTTGCCACTCACAAAGAAAACACTCCATTATCAGATAGTTGGTGTATGGTATGCAATCTCTCAGTTGTGCATCATATGTATAATTTTCTTGGATACCACTGTGAACACCAATGATCATGAGTTAACGGTGGTTTGCATCCCGCCAGATGGAGCAAAGCGTCACACATCGGCAAAGAGCATGGTAGAATTTTCTTCAACAGGGTAACTTCAAAGGTGCTCTGGTGGCCGGACCTGACACCACCAGACCTTTTCTTTTGGGATATGAGCAAAGCGAAAGATTATCAGAAAAAGCCTTCCACTGTGGAAAATTTCATGGAAAACATCCAAAGTGAAATTTCATTTATACACCCCCCTCCCGATATGCTTGCCGAAATATTCAGGAACATTGTGAGCCACAACAAAATGTGTCTGGCAGAAAATGCATGTAACGCAATCAAAAATATATAACTCAAGATATGTAGCGGATTTTGGGGGGTTCAAACGGCTTCATCCTAACAGGAGTTACAGCAAAATGTTTGGGGCATCTTTCAGAGGAATCTCCCTTCCTCCAAAGCTTGAAAGATGTGGTAATTCTTAGCATTATGAAAGAAAAGGAGCCTGTGCGTAATCCAAGCAAGTTCCATTAGCAGCTGGCTGGCAGTAGGGTCATCAGAAAAGTCAAGATTTTTGTTTCTTTTAATGAGTCTTACTGATCTGGTTAGAAAGTTCAAGAAACGACAAAAAAAAATGAAACCTTTGGCTAGGTTTCCGCTGCCGCAAGTGAAAGCTCTTGCCATCAGTGGCTTCATTAATTTTGTAAGATGCAAACCAATGGTCTAGACAGGAGGCAGAGAGAGAAAAAAAAAAAAAAAAGACCCAACAGCAAGAGCACCACCTCTTAACGGAATTTTCAGCCCAATCCTCGAGCCAAAAAATACAGCTAATCAGCCCTGCAAGAGCAGTCAAGTGTCAGGAGAAAGGTTTTGCAGAAACACTTCCTAGTAACTGCTTAAAGAGACACCATACTGGGTGCCTTGATGGATGGGGTTCGCTCACTCAATAACTGCATTACTTACCTAAGCACAGGAAAGACTGTCCCGAGGGTGGAGTTGCCAGACTGAAGTCTTACTTGGCAAAGGATTTCAAGCCAAGGTCCACAGAGGTGCAGATGAAAGTCATGTAAGGCCTCTCACGAGACTATATTAGCCAGAACTCACATGCAAATGTAGAGGGAGATGGCTGAATAATCAGAATGTTCCTCTAGAAAGAAACGAGCTCGTCCTGACAATGGCAAATGTGATACTTTGGAGGTCTATCTGAGGAGAGTTAGTCCACCTCACGCTCGTTAATTGGTTTATTTATACAGGCCAATGAATACCAACGGAACAGAATAATTATTAAGTCCAAATGAAGAGAAAAAAGGAATGCACTCACCGGTCCTTACAAATTCAATCCTTTATTGGGACATACAAAACTTCAGCGAGGGACACTGAACAAAAAACGGACGATGGCCATTTTTTGTTCACATTGTCCCTCGCTGAAGTTTTGTATGTCCCAATAAAGGATTGAATTCATAAGGACCGGTGAGTGCATTCCATTTTTCTCTTCATTTGGACTATATATGCTATTTTCTGGAATTTGCACACGTGTTTACTTAGTTTTGGGCTCGAGAAGCACATGGCTGTGTATGGCTTAAGGCATGTTGGTCTAGATCAGTGTTTCCCAAACTCTAGTCCTCACGGACTCCACGGGTCACGTTTTCAGGATTTCCTTAGTATTGTGGAAGTATCACCAAGGCATCAGGAATTCTCTCACCTGTGCAACACTATAGAAATCCTGAAAACATGACCCGTGGGGTCCGTGAGGACTGGAGTTTGGGAAATATTGGTCTAGATGGTGCAGTGGTGCAGATATTTTGCTCTTTTTCATTGACTTTTCCCAGATGCAATCATTTGTCTCCATACTGCAGAATGTTAATCTGATTACTAGACGTTGTGTGCTGCAGCCAATGATGATTTTCGAGCCCGTATAAATTACCCAAATCACTGAACAAACATTTTTCTAGAAGATCAAGTGATCAGCAACATGCATGTGAGGGGTGATGCCCGGGTACAAGTGTTTGTTAACTTATTAAAGCATCTCCCCGCTACAATGAAAGACGTGTACACCGGTTATCCCGTGCTCCTCAAGGATATAAACAAGAAGCATTTATAGCGAACCTGGGAAAGATTCAATATAGCTTGTGTATTGTTCATTGAAAATATCTGATGCTTGCATGCATAGGAGTCCATTCAGCAGTCCTACTCAGTTATTGACAACTACTGAATAGTCAGAGGGAAGAATTGTCATCACTAAATAGCACACACACACACACACAACTAATGCAAAGAAACCTCAGGGATTTCATTGCATAAAATACGAGTTATACTGAAACCTTTCCCACAAAAATGAATACGAATCTGATCAGAAGCTCCTGCGTTATCACGTCCTGCCTGCAGAACCATTATCAACATAGCAAGTTTGCTTTAAGACTGTAGACATAAATGTAAAGCTAAACAGCCAGCAGATAAGGAAACATATCTACCAAGTATACAATCTTTATTTCTTACCGTTCTTCAAAGGTTTTCCTTTGAAACAGCAAAGTGCTTTATTATTCTGAGGCACAGGCACACCTAGAACAATGTAAATGTTATTCAATGTATTTAGCGGTCATAGTTTAAGGGTTGTAGAATTTTAGACAACATATGGTAAAACTCTAATGGTTATTTCTTCTGACAATACATTTTTCAGATCTTACCAATAGGTTAACTCTACAAGCCTCTCTACCGAGTATGACTTCGCTGAAAAGGACAACTCCCTCCGAGGTTTAGAAAACAAAATAGAAAAGAGACCCCACACTTACAAGGTTCGTCTTCCTCAATAATTTCCTCTATGATGATATCAGGGCTACTCAAAGATTGCGCCAAAGCATTCTTCTTCAGTAAAATTGGACTGGGTTCTTGAAAGGGACCTTTATGATGGTAATTTTGTGAAGGGAACAGTTTGCTTGAGTTCTTATCTTCATCCAGTTTCATATATCCAAAATCAAACTCACAATGTTCAAAAACAAAACCTTTGGCGCAATCTTTGCGTTGGCTGCCAGTATTTCTGTCTTCAGTCGTAACATCTAAAGGAGGATTTTCCTTGAACGCCACATTCGTATCGGGTGTGGTTTGGCATCTATTAGAGAATAAGCGTACTGTCAAAATAGCATACACAACAATACAGAGCTCCACAAAAGTCACAGAAAAAGCAGACTATACAATCACTCTGGCTGCTGCTAAAAACCTAGCTAATTTAGTAAAAAAAAAAAAAAACTCAGGTTTTCTCCAAACTTCAAAAAAGTAAAAGGTACACAACAAAAAGGGAGGAAAAGCATAGAGACACACACCAATTATACAGTAAATAATCATACATTTTATTTGTTCAGATAAAGATTACACAATTAATACCTCTTAAAAGGATTCTGTCACCTGAATTTGGAGGGAACAATTTTCAGCCATAGAGGCGGGGTTTTCGGGTGTTTCATTCACCCTTTCCTTACCCGCTGGCTGCATGCTGGCTGCAATATTGGATTGAAGTTCATTCTCTGTCCTCCATAGTACACGCCCGATTGATTTTTCATCCCTTTTCTCCTGCAAGCGCTGCTTTCAGCCGAGCAGGACAGAAGGGATGAATGCCGGCTTCAGCACCACACGCAAGGGACAGCGCTGTCTCTCCTGCACGGTCCGTGTGGTCCTCAGGCGGCACACGGCTGCGGCACACGGCTGCAGCACACTGATGTGCCACGTGAGCACACAAACACGGATAACTCCGGTACCGATTTCTCCAGTACCGGAATTATCTGGACATGCGAGACTGGCCTTAAACAGTGCAAAAAGTGACATGGTGACTATATGGAATAGCAAAAGCCAACCAGTTTTCAGAAGTACTCAATGAAATCTGCGAGAGTTGTACTACACGTAGGCCTACCTGGTCAATATTCAATATAGAAATATATGAAGTAAGAAGAGCATTCCAAGAAATGCTTACAGAAAAATATAAATACAATTTGTATTGCTAATTAACGAAACTAATTAGATTTAGTTTTTCTTCCTGACACTGAGAACTATAGGCTTGGCATTTCTTGTGCATGACTAAAAAATAAAGTGACAATATAGGAACTATATGGATGTATAGATTGCACTTACATAGCACTATCAACCGTGAAAACCATTCCCAGATTGTCGACAGTTTTCAGCATTGTGTCCAAGTCTATACTGAACCTTAAAGGGAGTATAAAGTAAAGATAATTACAGTAAAGCAACTGACTTTTGCAATCTTCTACCAACAAGCACCACGAATGTATGTAATACGTGCGGAATAGGCAGTTCTATACATGGAATATCACAGCCAACACTTTGCTTCAACCCCCCCATCCTGTGGTCACACACTGTGGAAACTACTGGAAGAGAGGGTGTTTGGTGGTCCGACGCTGCAGGGTGTTGATCTGACTCCCATCCCAGCCTGGTGCAGCAGGTTCAGCAGTGCTCGGTGGTGTGGGGGCTCAGCCGACATTTTGCGAAAACCCGGAGCCCCCGCATTTCAATTGCTGCAATGCGGTGGCCTCCCGGAAAATGGCGCGTGCGCAGATTGAGATCTTGGCGACGAGATAGCAATTTGCACATGCCGGACCATCAAACACCCTCTGTGACCCCGCTCCGCCACCGCTGCCGATTTCCGCCCCCATCGATAAGCTGAATTTGGACTGCAAGACAGACTCCCATTTGATGCATTATTTTTTTTCCCCATTATCCTTCTGAAAATTTTTGGTGCATCTTATGGTCCAGTATGTCTTATAGTCTGAAAAATAAGGTACATGGTAATAGAACTGATCACCCTTAAGGCAAGTTCATGAGACCATAGTTTTGGTCTGAGTGCCATCCATCAAAAACCAACAGCACTAGGAACCATGTTATTTACATAATTAAAAAAAAATTGCAGCATGCACTAGCTTCCGTGTGTCATACTTCAAGTTTATTGAGGAGTACGAAAAAAAAAAAAATCAAATCCCAAAAGGATCAACCATGCAACATCTAATTTTCACAGATGCATTGCAATTCAACATAGGAAACTGTATTTGGTCTTGTAAATTTTACTAACTGCAGATGTATAAAATCAGATGCCATACGGATTGCACACTGTTGATGAGATAAAAATCCTTAGTTTTTTCTGGATGAAGTGTGGATGATTTTTTTTATATGGTGGTGAAAACTTAGCCTATAAGCTTAATAGGATGACTATCAGTCTTGGGTTACATTCACACGATCGTACAAAACAATCGCTGGGAGTTTCGTCTAGGAAAAATGGGTGATTTTCATCCTAATTGTCAACCATATGTTCTTCATAAATAGTTATGTATTTGTGAAAATTGGATCCTGCACAGTTGATCCGAATGGATTCAGAATTTTTTTGTGAACCTATAGACTTGAATAGGCGAATGTCATCCAAAATACAAAAGAAATTAGTGGAAGCATCAGTTTTATTTTTCTCCATACGCAGATTTGGCACAGATCCGAACGCCCTAATTGAATAACATTGGTCTAAGTGATATTCGTTTTCACATGGACAGCACTCAGACAAAATAATAATGTGAACTTGGCCTTATGCCAAAAGGCTCCCATCAAAGTGTTTATCCTCTTAATATATTGCTTTGATCACATCTATGGCACTGTGTAAATTACTCATTGTACCTTTCTACCCAACTAATTTTTCTACTTTCCATTAAGTCTAAGACATCACGTGATTGAAAACAGACTAGCTGAATGCGTCCATGGCTCCATGTACAAACAGGTGGTCTCCGATGTTATTTCTATGCAATCTGTTTTTCAAAGTCGCCGACCTTGTTCATTATAAAGGCCCCGTCACACATAGCGACGCTTGAGCGATTCCGACAACGATACGACCTGTCAGGGATCGCTCAAGCGTCGCTATGTGGTCGCTGGTGAGATGTCAAACAGTGAGATCTCACCAACGACGCAGCAGCGATGCGGTGACCTGTAGCGACCTGTACAACGATGCTATTTCATGATGATTCAATGGGACGTCCTGTCAGCGAGGTCGTTGGTAAGGTGTCAAACACAGCGATGTGTGCTACCCAGCGAGACCTCAACGATCAAAAAATGGTCCAGGCCATTCCGACACGACCAGCGATCTCACAGCAGGGGCCTGATCGCTGCTACGTGTCACACACAGCGAGATCGCTACTGAGATCGCTGTTGCGTCACAAAACTTGTGACTCAGCAGCGATCTCGCTAGCGATCTCGCTGTGTGTGACGGGGGCTTAAGACACATTACTTCAGATCCTAATTTATAAGTAGCAGTTAATTTATTCACCTCTCTGACCCGCTCCTCCACCAGTTAGGGGGTCATTAATTTTACGGACTTCTTGATGGATCATACATACATCCTTTTTCAGATGACCCATAAGAGTGGATTGTATACCTAAGGAGCTATTATACGGCAGCTGTGAGAACATCCCTTCTAGTAGTCCCGCCGTCAGGATGTAACTTTGAGGTCCCAGTCTTTGACACTCCATCTCAACTACAGCTGATTGAGCGCAGGCTTCATCGTTGGGACAGGTAGGTGCTGATGTTGCAGGCACGCGAGTATTCCCATCTCCAAGATGCTATCACTATATGTAGTATTAGCTATAATAATAATATTAGCAAATACCTTCAATTAGAAATGCGGTATAGTTTTTCTGATTGGCCATGTCTCTTATGTGCAGGCATTGCAGGCCCTTAGGTGTTCATGCTTACGACCATTGCAATGCACAGGAGGAAAGAGACAGAATCAGAAAACTTACACTACATTTACTACATATTAAAATAGGATCTTGGAGATGGAAATACCCCTTTAAGGAGGAGCCTTGTTGTTTGACTGCTACTTATCCTTTCCAGCCTTTTCTTCTCAGTCGCATTATGACCGATAGTGAGCGCACACAGTGATGCTCCAGGAGGAAATGAAAGGGTCGACGAGGAGCTGGGAAAACAGGAGCTGGGAACCAAGCGTCCACTTACATCTCACGTCAGGCAAAGCCCACCTATTTTATGGTATTCCGAACGCATTTCTTACAACTAGTAAAAAGCTTTTTATTTTTACCATATATTGTATATCACAAAAGTGAGGACATCCCTCACATTTTTGTAAATATTTTATTATATCTTTTCATAGGGGCTTCACGAGTGTGGCCGGCTGTGGGGAGCTACAGTTCATTGAGGGAACCATGAATGCCAAGGCACAACAAACTTACACTGGTATACAAGCTGTACACTGACTACTTGCTATTTTATCAAAGTGTCAGATCTTCAGTGTTGTGAGGGGTGTATTCACTTTTTCAATACAGTGTATATACAGTGTCTACGAGTAGTCACAACAGGATCCTCCTTTATAATAACAACTGATTTCACCACGCTTTCTTCAAATCATTGAGCACAAAAAAAGCAGTAACATTCTTTAAATTTTAAGTTGAAAAAAATCTACCTTATATCAGGAGAATCTGTTAGAGAGTCAGGTGCACTTTCAGTCCGAATCTTCTTTTTGAGGTCTGAAACAAGCTGAAAAACAAAGTCATGATACAAGGTATATATTTTATTTATATAAAAAAAAAAAAAAAAGCAGCACATTGCAATATTAAGCAATTATGTTATTTTGTTTTCTGAGTTTAAATTAACTCCTTCAAAGGATATGATGTAAACTTACATCATATGTTGTGTTCCTCATACACCGCCCCACACATGATAGTTAAACTATTCAGCCATCATGTGACGCTAACAACCGCAGGTAGATCGGAGCTCCGGCCATGGCTGTTAACCTGTTAAATTCTGCTGTCAAGCTCTGGCAGTG
Source organism: Ranitomeya imitator (assembly GCF_032444005.1). Lineage (NCBI taxonomy): Eukaryota > Metazoa > Chordata > Amphibia > Anura > Dendrobatidae > Ranitomeya > Ranitomeya imitator. The sequence goes on from NC_091284.1 coordinate 771,215,582, forward strand.
GCATTTAAAATATGCTGGCAGGGGGGCACCAATTCACTCTCATTGATGCGCCATGATCATGGGGCGCCGATGAGTTCTCATGAAAGGAGGGGGTCTTCTGATAACCTTGCAGCCTGTCATTACGTTCCTCCTGTGAAAGACAGCCCGTGGCTAGCAATCATAGCAGATCATGATTTTATTAATATATAGCAGTGCTGATGTGAAAAACTATGAACAAAAAGTGAAAATAAATGAAATTGGAATCATCCCCCTTGTGCTCATTTAAAAAAAACAAAAAAACAACACCACATTTGGTTTCGCAGTGTTCATAAAATTCTGATCTATCACAATATAAAACATAACTATTTGGCAGTCGCAACCTTTCAATAAAATGTAAAGAGGCGATCAAAACATTTTATCTAACCCAAAATGGCACCAATAAAAACGTCACCTCGGGAAACAAAAAATAAGCCCTCACACAGCCCTATACCTGAAAAATTAAAATGCTAATAAAAGCAAAATAATTTTTCGGCTGATCCCCGTAGCGGCGTGTTTGCGACGGTGTTCCACTAGTGGTACCGAGCAACAGGCTGCGTGCGGCGTATACAGTGTACAGTGTGTGTGTGTGTACGGCATATACAGTGCGTGTGTGTGTGTGTGTGTGTGTGTGTGTGTGTGTGTGTGTGTGTGTGTGTTCCGCTGGTGGTACCGCGCAAGAGGCTGGTAAGACCAAAGACCAGCAATTTCCATATTGAGACACTCATCACTTGGGTGTCCCAATATGGCGGTCGGTGAACTTCCGCCGCTTGAAATTCTGGGATCCGGACACATCTGGACGGAACAGGATGTGAAGACATTACAAGGTAAGTATATATTAAGATGAGCTTTTCCAGGCTCTATGGAGGATGTTGCCATGACACATCACACTGATATGCCAAATAAGCTCTGGAGGCAAAGTTATCTAACAGGCAGCATCTTCCTAATAGCGTGAAAGATCATTTACATAAAATGATAGAGGATTTATCCACAATACATCAATGTGAGGAATACAGGGAGGACTTTTTTCAGCAACTATAACCTGTATGCCCATATTAATAGTTTAGATAGGTCAAATGTGGCGACAGATTCCATTTAAGCCATGACATTTTATTAGCCAACACAATGAAAATACATACTAATATGGTGTTAATTGGCAAAATGCAAAATTAGTTAAAATATAAGCGAATTGTTCATAATTTAATGCTATACCAGATGTATTTACAATAACAAAAGAAAATATTACAAAAGTTGTATTTATTCCAAGGCCATGTTCAAAACATTTCGCCTTTGGCAATGATCCTTTCAAAAGGACGGCACCAAGCCTAAGCATGCAATGAACAAGTTGGAAGCATACTGCAACAGACTTTTTCCATTCTCAGGGAACGACCTTGGTTACAGCCTAGATGGTGGATGGAATGGATGACAACTTGTGTCTCCAGAATCCCCCATAGGTGCTCAGTTGGGGTCACATCAGGAGACACTCGGTCACAATCATTTTCACCCTGTTCTTCAGAAATGCAACTTGGTCATTCATGTCAAGAAAACTATGTGTGGTCCTTAAAAGTCATGGAGGTCATGCCAAATACTAGATACAGTAGTTTTTGATGTGGGGTGTACTAATTTTTACAGGACCGTGTTGCCATCAGTGAGCTCTTTACCACAGCCATTCTATTACACATTCGTAAAAGGCAGACAGCATGGTGGGTGGCCTGGAATGGAAAACAGGACATGGGTACCTGAAAAAATTGAGACCTTGATATCTGCGATCTTATGTCTTATTCCAGCAGAGAAAAGGAGATTTTTGTGTACTCACCGTAAAATCTCTTTCTCTTAGCCTCTAATTGGGGGACACAGGACCATGGGTGTTATGCTGCTGTCCACTAGGAGGCGACACTATGCATAATCTGAACAACATTAACCGTGGCTCCTCCTCTGCAGTATACACTCCTGGACGGCGTCAGCCTTCTCCAGTTTTGTGCAAAAGCAGTAGAAAGAACGTAACATGAATAACATAACCATGCCTATAAGAAAGCAACTATGTACGAGCTCAAGTAAACAATATGAGAACTCGACAGTAACAACGGCCCGGAAGGGCAACAGCGTGGGAGCTGTGTCCCCCAATTAGAGGCTAAGAGAAAGATTTTACGGTGAGTACACAAAAATCTCATTTACTCTGTCGCCTCATTGGGGGACACGGGACCATGGGACGTCCCAAAGCAGTCCCTGGGTGGGAAGCAATGGACGAATATTGTGCAGACAGGCCGCTACACTTGGGGCACCACCGCCTGCAGAACACATCTACCCAGGCTCGCGTCCGCTGAGGACTGGGTATGAACCCTGTAGTGTTTAGTAAACGTGTGTAGGCTAGTCCAAGTGGCCGCCTTACACACTTGTTGTGCCGAAGCCTGGTGCCGAATGGCCCAGGAGGCCCCTACCGCCCGTGTAGAGTGCCGTAATACCGGCTGAAAGAGGAGAATTCTTAAGGCGGTAGGCGTCTTGCATGATGGATTTGATCCACCTGGCAAGGGTAGCTTTGTAAACTGGCAGAACCTTGTGGTCGCCTTCCGGAAGAAGGAAAAGAGAATCAGACCTCCGGAAGGACAGTCATAGACACATATATACGCAATGCCCTGACAAGGTCAAGCGTATGCAGAGCCTTCTCCACTCTATGAACCGGGACCGGACAAAAGGATGGCAGTGAAATTTCCTCATTGAGGTGGAAGTGGGAAACAACCTTCGGAAGGAAGGATGGGACCGTACGGAGAACTACCTTGTCCTGGTGAAAAACCAGGAAGGGCCGTCTGCAGGAGAGTGCTGTCAGTTCAGACACCCTGCGTAGCAAGGTGATTGCCACCAGATAAACCACCTTCTGGGATAAAAGGCGGAGCGGGACCTCCTTAAGGGGTTCGAAGGGTGGTTCCTGCAAAGCCATCAGGACCAAGTTGAGGTCCCACGTTTCTAGTGGTTGTCTGTAGGGGGGAACCAACCTGGAAACCCCCTGAAGAAAAGTCCTTTCTTGCGACTTGGTAGCAATGCGCCTTTGAAAAAAAACACAGAGGGCTGACACCTGGCTCTTAAGCGAGCCCAGGGACAGCCTGGCCTCCAGACCCAATTGGAGAAAACCAAGTACTTATTAGGTTCTGTAGAAGGACGTAGATCTGGGGATTTATTATGATGGAATATAGGCTGAACTGGATGGACAAATGTCTTTTTTCGGCCTTACTAACGATGTTACTATGTTACTATGTTACTTTGGGTAAGGAATAAGGGAGTGGAGTCTGGCCACGAGATTCGCACCAGGTAAAGAAAGCTTTCCAGGTACGGTAATAGATCTTGGCAGAGGCTGGCTTCCGTGCCCTGATCATGGTTCCAATGACGTCCGGCGAGAGCCATGCCTGGGTTAGAACCCAGGTCTCAAGGGCCACGCCGTCAAATTGAGAGCCCCTGAGTTCTGGTGGTAGAACGGGCCTTGTGATAGAAGATCGGGGCGGTTGGGGGAGACGCCAGGGGGCGTCTACTGTAAGTTATACGATGTCAGCGTACCATGTACGTCTGGGCCAGTCCGGTGCGATTAGGATGGTTGGAACTCCCTCTTGCTTGATCTTCCTCACCACCCTGGATATCAGGGGGAGAGGTGGAAAGACGTACACAAGCTGGAACTGGGTCCAGTCCTGAACCAGAGTGTCTGCTCCGAGCGACCGCGGATCGTATGTTCTGGCCATGAAGTTGGAGACCTTGGCATTGAAGTGGGATGCCATTAGGTCCATGTCCAGGGTCCCCCAGCGATGGCATATCTGGCGAAAAATTTCGGGATGAGAGACCACTCTCTCGAGTCTATTCCTTGTTGGCTGAGGAAGTCTGCTTCCCAGTTGTCCACACCTGGAATGTGGACCGCCGAGAGAACCGACCCTGTGTCCTCTGCCCAGTGGAGGATATGTGACACTTCTCGCATCGCCTGGGTACTGTGGGTCCCCCCTTGGTGATTCACATATACCACAACCGTGGCATTGTCCGACTGTATTCTGATGAGAGAGGCTGCCAGTAAGTGATGAAAGGCCCTCAATGCCAGGAGGATGGCACGAATTTCCAGGATGTTGATGGGCATGGTCGCTTCCACTGGGGACCACTTGCCCTGTGCCCTGTGGTGTAGGTGCACTGCACTCCAACCCGTCAAGCTCGCATCGGTGGTCAGAACCTTCCATTGACCTGTGAGAAAGGATTTCCCCTTTGCTAGCGAGGTTGGCTTGAGCCACCAGAGCAGGGACCTCCTGGTTGACGACGTTAGCCGGAACTCCCTGTCGAGAGAGAAAGGGTTTTTGTCCCAGGACTTGAGGATGGCTAGTTGGAGAGGCCTGAGGCGAAACTGGGCAAATGGGACGGCTTCTATTGCTGCCCCCATCCTGCAGAGGACTCTCATGGCAAACCGGAGAGATCGAGGGGGTTTGCAGAGGAGGGTGCGAACTCCTAGGCGGAGAGCCAGTGCCTTGTCCTTGGGAAGGAGCACTAGCCCCCGGAGGTGTTGAATAGCATTCCCAGGAACGTCAGAGACTGACTCGGGGTTGGTGATGGCTTTTGTAAGTTGACTAACCAGCCCATGCGACTCCGAGTGTCGATTGTGATTGAGACGCTAAGCTCGCAGTCCTTGAAGGTGGGAGCCTTGATGAGTAGATCGTCCAAGTATGGAACGACTACTATACCTCAGTAGTGCAGGACGTCCATGGTGGCTGCCAAGACTTTGGTAAACACTCTGGGAGCCGTGGCGAGTCCGAACGGGAGAGCCACGAACTGGTAGTAACATAGTAACAGTTAGTAAGGCCGATAAAAGACAATCTACGTCCTTCTACAGAACCTAATAATTGTATGATACAATATTGTTCTGCTCCAGGAAGACATCCAGGTCTCTCTTGAACCCCTCGACTGAGTTCGCCATCACCACCTCCTCAGGCAAGCAATTCCAGATTCTCACTGCCCTAACAGTAAAGAATCCTCTTCTATGTTGGTGGAAAAACCTTCTCTCCTCCAGACGCAAAGAATGCCCCCTTGTGCCCGTCACCTTCCTTGGTATAAACAGATCCTCAGCAAGATATTTGTATTGTCCCTATATACTTATACATGGTTATTAGATCGCCCCTCAGTCGTCTTTTTTCTAGACTAAATAATCCTAATTTTGCTAATCTATCTGGGTATTTTAGTTATCCCATCCCCTTTATTAACTTTGTTGCCCTCCTTTGTACTCTCTCTAGTTCCATTATATCCTTCCTGAGCACCGGTGCCCAAAACTGGACACAGTACTCCATGTGCGGTCTAACTAGGGATTTGTACAGAGGCAGTATAATGCTCTCATGTGTATCCAGACCTCTTTTAATGCACCCCATGATCCTGTTTGCCTTGGCAGCTGCTGCCTGGCACTGGCTGCTCCAGGTAAGTTTATCATTAACTAGGATCCCCAAGTCCTTCTCCCTGTCAGATTTACCCAGTGGTTTCCCATTCAGTGTGTAATGGTGATATTGAGTCCTTCTTCCCATGTGTATAACCTTACATTTATCATTGTTAAACCTCATCTGCCACCTTTCAGCCCAAGTTTCCAACTTATCCAGATCCATCTGTAGCAGAATACTATATTCTCTTGTATTAACTGCTTTACATAGTTTTGTATCATCTGCAAATATTGATATTTTACTGTGTAAACCTTCTACCAGATCATTAATGAATATGTTGAAGAGAACAGGTCCCAATACCGACCCCTGCGGTACCCCACTGGTCACAGCGACCCAGTTAGAGACTATACCATTTATAACCACCCTCTGCTTTCTATCACTAAGCCAGTTACTAACCCATTTTCACACATTTTCCCCCAGACCAAGCATTCTCATTTTGTGTTAGTCCAACAGAAGAAAAAATGAAGTGCACTTACCCGTATATGCAGGTCACAATAATTTTATTCGGACATAATACAAAACGTGCAGGGAGGGATGTGAAAAAAGCGGACAACGGCCGTTTTGTGCCTCAGCACTTCAACGGACCCGTTGAAGTGCTGAGGCACGAAACGGCCGTTGTCCGCTTTTTTCACATCCCTCCCTGCACGTTTTGTATTATGTCCGAATAAAATTATTGTGACCTGCATATACGGGTAAGTGCACTTCATTTTTTCTTCTGTTGGACTATTCCGTTACACTTCGGAGGCTGCACCCCATAAGGTATTTGGCTCTCGTATCAGTTTGGGTTTTTGCATTCTCCGAATCCAACTATATAACAGCGGTGCGGGGATTTTCTTTTCTTTTTTGCTCTGGATTCTCATTTTGTGTACCAACCTCTTGTGCGGCACGGTATCAAACGCTTTGGAAAAATCGAGATATACCACGTCCAATGACTCACCGTGGTCCAGCCTATAGCTTACCTCTTCATAAAAACTGATTAGATTGGTTTGACAGGAGCGATTTCTCAAACCCATGCTGATATGGAGTTAAAGTTATTCTCATTGAGATAATCCAGAATAACATCCCTCAGAAACCCTTCAAATATTTTACCAACAATAGAGGTTAGACTTACTGGCCTATAATTTCCAGGTTCACTTTTAGAGCCCTTTTTGAATATTGGCACCACATTTGCTATGCGCCAGTCCTGCGGAACAGACCCCGTCGCTATAGAGTCCCTAAAAATAAGAAACAATGGTTTATCTATTACATTACTTAGTTCTCTTAGTACTCGTGGGTGTATGCCATCCGGACCCGGAGATTTATCTATTTTAATCTTATTTAGCCGGTTTCGCACCTCTTCTTGGGTTAGATTGGTGACCCTTAATATAGGGTTTTCATTGTTTCTTGGGATTTCACCTAGCATTTCATTTTCCACCGTGAATACCGTGGAGAAGGTGTTTAACCCTGCTGTTCTGTTGGTCAAAAATGACCGACTTTGAACTTCAATATTCTTTAAAATATTCAAGATGCGGCTCTGAAACCCGTGGCCGACCGACCCATCCTCATTTAAGTCAATCAACCACAAGTTTCAGAACCGCATCTTGAACACCCCAAAAAATACCAAAGTTCAAAATAGGTCTCCCCAGACCGAACAGAACAGCAGGGTTAACATGTAGTGATGCTGGTCGATTGCGAACCTGAGAAACCTCTGATGGGCAGGTGCAGTCTGTATATGCAGGTATGCGTCTAGTATGTCTATGGAGGCGAGATATTCTCCCTTCTCCATGGACGCAATGATGGACCGAAGAGACTCCATGCGGAAGTGACAGACCCGTACATATTTGTTGAATTGTTTTAGGTCCAATATGGGCCGCACGCTGCCTCCTTTCTTGGGGACTACGAATAGATTGGAGTAGAACCCTCGGAAGCACTCGGCCGTGGGGACCAGTACTATGACTCCTGCTTGAAAAGCGAGGAGACCGCTTGTTGGAAGGCACGAGCCTTTGCCGGTGGTTTTGGGGGGGCAGGAAGAATCGGTCCGGTGGGTTGGAGGTCAACTCTATCTTGTATCCGGAAGACACCAGTTCCCTGACCCACCTGTCTTCTGTAATAGGCAGCCAGACTTGATGAAAGAGCAAAAGTTGGCCGCCTGCGGGTGTGGTGTCTTCCGGAGTCAGTGAGTCATGATGAGGAGAAAGTCTGAGATTTTCCTCCTCTGGGCTTAGACTGGGCTGCTTTTGACTGCCAGGTCTTGTCTGACCTTTGCGTCAACCATGAGTTGTCCCTGCGTGGGGAACGTTACAATTTTTTGCTGGACGCGAGACGGACCAGCCCTAAGAATTCCGAAAGGATCGGAATAGAGTTTGGTTACGCTTCTTGTAAGTGCGTTTAGGTTTCAGTTGGGGAAAAGAGGTACTCCTACCCCCGGTGGCGTTGGATATCATCGTGTCCAACTGTTCACCAAAAAGTCGCCCACTCAGGTAGGGGAGTTGCGTGAGGGACTTTGAGGCTGCGTCCGCTTTCCATTCCCGCAGCCAGAGGACACGCCGAATTGTGATGTGTTTGATGCTATCCCCGCTACACCCCTTGCTGAATCCAGAGCTGCAAGAAGCATGTAATCTGCTACGACTGCTATTTGAACCGCTTGGTCCGACAGCTCAGGAGCGGATGCTTGGAGGCCAGCTTGTAAATTTTTGGCCCAGGCCAGAATGGCCTTGGCAGCCCAAACTGAAGCGAACGCTGGAGCCAGGGATGCCCCTGCAGCCTCGAAAAATTGAACGAGCCATGCGTTCTACCTGCCGGTCTATCTGGCAGTGAAAGGAGGGTCTGTGCTGCTAGTCCAGAGACCTCTGTCCATGCCTTGGTATCCTTCTGTGGGAAGGGGTACCTTGCCTCCAGATATTTGCGATTAGTGAACTTTTCTCAGGCTGTGAGAGCTGCTTTTTAAGGATCGCCTTAAACTCTGGGTGGCAAGAGAAGACCTTAGGCGGCTTCAGAGGTCCTTCAAAGCAAATCTTGTGCTCTATGGCCTCTGGTGGCGGATCAGAAATGTCCAGCACCCGATGGATGGAAGAGATTAAGTCCTCAACTAGCGCTGTATTGCTAGGAGGGATTGGGATCAGGAACCCCTCCGTTTCCTTATCTGAGTCGGAGTCACAGATGCCTTCCGAATCCAGTGTATCACTGAGGCGTCCCCTGCTGGGTGAGCTGGGGCGGAGGCCTTCTCTGGTCGTGGATTGCGGAGATCTGCATTGTCTGTCCCTGGAATGCGACGGTCTAGATGACCTAGAACTACGGTGTCTCTCCCTAGAAGGGGATGACCGTGTGCGATGGGATGACGCAGATGAACGTGACCTGTTGGTCCGCTTGCGTCCTGACCTAGACGTGGATGTGCCAGGGTCGTCCTGTCCCTGAGTCAAGCTCTCCCTTTGCTGGGTAGCGGTCATAGCCGAGGCATGACTCTGCAGAGCCTGAAGCAATGTGGAGGTTAGGTTATCTATAAACTGCGTCAGATTGCGACATCTGAGTGACCCATTCCGGCGTGGCATTAGGCACTGAAGCATTGGCAGGGGCCTCTTGGGGCTCTGACACAGTAGTCTGAGTGCAGTCCTGGCAGTGCGGGTACATGCTGCCACTGGGGAGAGAGGTCCCGCAAGCTGTGCAGAATGCATAATAGCAGTCCTGCCTGGTTCTCTTGGACCTTGAGCCCGGCATAGTGCACAGAGTGCAAGAGGGCTGTGCTATGCAGAGCACCTCTATGCAGAGGAACCTATAGGGGAGCCTTATAGGGAATATGGATTCACAGCCGAGTAAAACACCACAGCTGTGATCTTACTCCACCAGTTTGCTCCTAGGTCCAGCGACGAAGAACCACAGTCCTGTGCCCCCCAGAGACTGGCTGGACTGGTCCTGCTGACCGGGAGATGCAGGGTTAATCCTTGCTGCAGTAGAAATGGCAGCCGAGGAGAAGAGGAAGGGGGAGAAGGGGGGCGGAGAGCTGAGGAAAAAGGCGGCAAAGCTGTGTAAAAACACGCCCTTTCTGTCTCGACCCGCCCCCCCTGCGACACTGTAGAGTGTCATAGTTGCCATCCGGTGGGTGGGCCGGGGGGCGAAGAGGAGGCGGCAGCTTCAGCTAGGCCGAAGCTGCTGCCTAAATTAGATGCCTGATGCCCAGAAAGGCTCCAGGCCAGCGAGGAAGTCTGATCTGAACCGGACCCAACCCGTATTTAAAGGCAGGATAGCGGTGGGGCTATAAGCGGAAGGGGGGGCCCTGTGAGGGGTCCCCATGAGGCAGTATAGAGCTGGTGCTCCGCAGATACAGGGGCGCAGAGAGCCCTGTGTCTATTGTGCCATGCTTGCCGGCACTCCCCCCGGCCCCGACAGGAGCCCGCAGCTGGACTGGGGTCCCTGGATGCAGGCGCAGTGTGCTGGTCCATTGCTGGGAGCTGCAGAGTGCTGCCTGTACAGGCCCTACCTGAGGCTTCTCAACCTAATGCCCCCGGAGGGGGATTAGGGAGGGTGCTGCTATGACCTTCAGGGGGCTTCATCCTCACCTCGACCTCAACCCAGAAACCAAAATTGATTGGGGAAGGAGGGGGGTTCTCGACTTCGAACCAGCACCCGAGGGACTGGGGAAGGAGCGACATAGGGAATAGCCATCTCGACTTCAACCAGGCACCCCGTAATAGGGGCCCGAGGAAGGAGCCATGCCGGGAGTCTCACAGGAGACACACTTTTCTTCATCTGTAATCCGTCGGAAAAAGAAAAAAAAACAGTAAAAAGAATCTTAGGTGTGCCTCCTATGCGACAATAAGCAAAAACTGGAGAAGGCTGACGCCGTCCAGGGGTGAATACTGCAGAGGAGGAGCCACGGTTAATCTTTTTCAGATTATGCATAGTGTCGCCTCCTAGTGGACAGCAGCATAACACCCATGGTCCTGTGTCCCCCAATGAGGCGACAGAGCAATCCACATTTTTCTTATATGTAAATGAGCCGTTAAGATCTACGGGCCGGACATAGGTCTCCCTGACAATCTACCTCCAAAGATTATTTTAACCCCTTCCCAAACTTTGACATACCCTGTACATCATGAAAGGGAACGACTTATCGACCTTGGGGTATGCTATGTCAATTTCGCAAGCGCATCTCCGCTGGGTGTTCATTTAACATGATAGCTGACACCAGTCTATGACTGCTGACTGCTAGAAGCAGTACCGCTCCTGGCAGCTTAACCCCCTACATGCTGTGATCGATATCGATCGCAGCATGTAGAAGGGCTCGAGCATGGTCTAAGGCTACTTTCACACTAGCGTCGGGCCGACGCATCCTGTGATAGCGCCACACAACGGGGGCAGCGGATGCATTATTACAACGCATCCGCTGCCCCATTGTGAGTTGCGGGGAGGAGGGGGCGGAGTTCTGGCCGCGCATGCGCGGTCGGAAATGGCGGACACAACGCACCAAAAAACGTTACAAGCAACGTTTTTTGGTGCCGACGGTCTGACGCAAGTCGCACGATGGTTGCGACGTGTGGCAATGCATCGCTAATAAAAGCCTATGGAGAAAAAAACGCATCCTGCAGACAACTTTGCAGGATGCGTTTTTTTCTGCACAACGACGCATTGCGACGTGCGTCGTACGGCGCTAGTGTGAAAGTAGCCTAAGAAGCTTGTGTTGGTGCAGCACTCACTGGTATAAAGCCTTGCAATGCTGGTGCACTGCAATGCCTTATAAAGACATCAGACTGCAAAAAGTGAAAGTCCCATAGAGGAACTAAGTAATAAAGTAAAAAATAAGCTTAGAAAAATTTGTAAAAACATTAAATTCAATCCACAAAGAATCAATCCACTGTTTCTCTTATTCATTCTTGTCTGGACTATTGTAATTCTCTACTAATCGGCCTCCCTCTTACCAAACTCTCCTCTATCCAATCCGTCTTGAATGCTGCAGCCAGGATCATATTCCTCACCAACTGCTACACTGATGCCTCTACCTTGTGCCAGTCATTACACTGGTTACCCATCCACTCCAGAATTCAATATAAACTTATTACCCTCATCCACAAAGCACTCCATGGCTCAGCACCACACTACATCTCCTCCCTGGTCTCAGTCTGTCTACCACCCTACCCGTGCTCTCCGTTCTTCTAATGACCTGAGGTTAGCATCCTCATTAATCAGAACCTCGCACTCCCGTCTCCAAGACTTCTCACATGCTGCACCAATTTTTTGGAATGCACTACTACCTAGAATAATTTGATTTATCCCCAATAGCCACAGTTTTAAGCGTGCCCTAAAAACGCATTTCTTCAGACTCAATACATTAATCTAACTATCCCCGTGTTGCCCATTCAAAATTTTTACCATAACCAAGTTCCTTGTATCATGTTCTCGCACGCTTTATGCATTTAATGGCCGTCTGTGTCAGTACGGTTATATTTTCTGGCTGATAAGCGGTTCATGCAGCTTTACATGAACACCCGATTTCTTACACTATGGCTGGTCCGAACAATGAAATTAATTGTTACCATCCATCTCTCGTGTCTCCCCTATTTCCTCATAGATTGTAAACTTGAGAGCAGTGCTCTCATTCCTCTTGTTATCTGTTGATCTGTGATTATTGTTACGCTGTAAAGTCTTGTCTGTACACGTCGCCTCTAAAATGAAAAGTGCTGCAGAATATGTTGGCGCTATAGAAATAAAATTATCATCATTATTATTATTATAAAAAAAAAAAAACAAGCCCATACTCATGTCTGTCATCTGTTATACTCATGTCTGTCATCTGTTAAAATAAACATAGGGGACTTCCACGTTGCTGGTAGTACAAATGCTATGGTAAAGCGCTTTGGCTCCTCAGCCCCAAAAGAAACTCAGCAAATTTTGCACACCCAAACCCAAAATTCCTCCTCTCCCTACTGGGCCCCATAGTGAGTCTAAACCACATTTAGCGATCACGTTTGGCATTTCTGTAGCGATAAGAGCCAGCCTAATTTAAGTGTGCATGTCTCCAGAAGAATAAGATGTGCATAATATACGGGTCACTACAAAGGCAGTTTGCTATTTTCACTCAGCAACATCCACTACTGCTTGTGCCAGGAAAACACTCATGGAGTACAATTCATCACTACACCTGTAGATAAATTCTCAAAGGGGTGTAATTTCCAAAATTACTCAAAATTACTTGAGGGGGTATTCTGCTCTTCAAGCACTTAGGCTACGTTCACATTAGCGTTGCGCGCCGCTGCGTCGGCGACGCAACGCACGACGCACGCAAAAACGCGTGCAAACGCACGCAAAAACGCTGCGTTTTGCGACGCGTGCGTCGTTTTTTGACGAAAATCGGACGCAAGAAAAATGCAACTTGTTGCATTTTCTTGCGTCCGACGCTAGCGTCAAAAACGACGCACATGTCGGAAAACGCAACGCGAAAAACGCATGCGTCCCCCATGTTAAACATAGGGGCGCATGACGCGTGCGTCGCCGCTGCGTTTCCCGACGCTGCGTCGGGAAACGCTAATGTGAACGTAGCCTTAGTGGCTCTGTATATGGAGTCTCCAAACTATACTAGGAAAACCTGCGCTCCAGGAGACAAATAGCGCTTAGTCCCTCCAGAGTCCCACTGTATAGCTAAGCAGTACTGTACAGCCACATGTGGGGTATTTCTACGTTCAGCAGAAACGGTCAGACAAATTTTGATGCAATTTTACCCATTCCCTAGTGTAAAGATGTAAAGTCTGTGGCTAAAACAACCTTTTAGTCGTAAAAATGTAATTATTCTTCACTGACAGCGATATAAAATTCTATGATGTACATGTGTGGTCAACATGCTCACTGCACCTCTAGATGAATTCACTGGGGGGTGTAGTTTGTAAAATGAGGACACTTATGGGGGGGGTTTCTGTTCTGGCACCTCAGGCGCTCTAGCAATGTGACACTGCCCCCTCTAACCATTCCAGCAAGATCTGAACTCAAATATGACACTTCTTTTCTGAGCTTTGCACTGTGCCTCAAACGTAGTTTTCTGCCACATATGGGGTATCAGCGTACTCCGGAGAAATTGCACAACAATTTTTTGGTGTCCATTTTCTCCTTTTGAGGTTATTGCATCAATTTCCAGGAAGCACCTGAAGGGTTAATAAATTTCTTGAATGTGGTTTTGGGGTTTTTGAGGGGTGCAGTTTTTAGAATGGTGTCACTTTTGGTTATTTTCTGTCCTATAGGCACCTTAAAGTCACTTCAAAATGTGATGTGGTCCCTAAAAAATGGTTTTGTAAATTTTGCCGGAAAAACTAGAAATTGTTGATAAACTTCTAACTTTGTAACTAGAAAAAATATGTTTAAAAAAGGATGTAGATATAAGGTAGACATGTGGTAAAAGTTATTTATTAAATATTTTGTGAGATAACTCTCTGGTTTAAGGGCATAAGAATTAAGGCTGTGTTCACACGTTGCGTTTTTTTCGCGGTTTTTCCCGATAAAAACGCTATAAAACCGCAAAAAAAACGCATACAATAAGCATCCCATCATTTAGAATGAATTCCGCATGTTTTGTGCACATGATGCGTTTTTTTTCCGCAAAAAAAACCGCATACCGCACAAAATCCGGACATGCTCTATCTTTTTGTGTTTTTTTTGCGGATTTCCCACTCCAAAATGCTATGGGAAGTGTCCGGAAAAAACCACGGCAAAACCGCGGCAAAAACGCATGCGGTTTTCTTGCGGATTTCTTGCAGAAAATGTCCGGAATTCTCAGGAATTTTCTGCAAGAAATCCTGAACGTGTGCACATAGCCTTAAAGTTTGAAAATTGCGAAATTTTAAAAAATTTCAACAAACTTCTGATATTTTCACAAATATGAATTATTGAACACATTTTACCACTATTATGAAGTACAATAGATCATGAAAGCGATAAACAGACTTGGGGAAGGGGGGTAAAGGGGTTAAATAAAAGGTGCTGTATGAGACATGTAATGACTGACTGTGTGCTCTCAATCACACACAGCTCTGCAGGAAGATCAGAACACAATACAGTGAAAGTCAACTTTGTCTCATTACAAACACATTTGCAGTTGTCAGCTCTGTTGTACGGTCTCCCCCCCACACTGGCTGTCAGATAAAAGCCGAAGTACAATGAAAGGACAATTTTAGATGCAAATGTGTTTGTAATGAGACAAAGTTCTGCTGTACTGTGTTCTGTCTGATCTCACACTGGTAATACCTCATTTCACTTGCAATGAACTCCGGAGGCAGATTCTCAGGTAGATCTATATCCGGCCCATAGTGCGCCTTTACATATTAAGAAATGTGAATTAAACCAAAATAAGACATCAGATCGCAGATATCAAGGTATTATGCTATTGATCTTTCTTTGACTGTGTACCCATGTAGACTGCTTAGAAAGATAGATCCTACTGACTTTACGATCCGACACATCAAGAAGTCTTTTGTAATAGATTGGGAGCCTTGATACAGATGTGCAAACAGCAGTAGAAAAGAGAGTGACTGCAGAATCAGCATAAAGATTAAATTTGGACACCGCATACAAATAATAATTTTTTTTATTTTTTTTTTAGATATTCTCTGGAAGGAAATAAAGATCATTAACGCCCAAATACTGCCTCGATTTGTGCTGCTGGAGTGATGACCAGCAGGTATCCTGAAAAACAATAAAGTATCTCCATAGATGACAGAAAAGCGGGTCATACAGTTACCTGGAAAGTCCAAGTTGAAATCCCAGTCAAGACACAGATGTCTTGAAATCTTGTACCTTTTCTAGATGTTAAATGGAAACTATATGGATCAAAAAAAAAAATAGACTTTACCTTTAATAACGTACTTACTAGGCTTAGATCATAGTACTCAGTCATTGGGGACTGTTGTACCCCTTCAGCAAAGACAATTCTGGCCTGCAAAACTTCTGTCTGTGTCTCTATATCCTTTAAAGCTTTCTTCAGCTCCACAGCATTTATTTCATGCATTGATTTTAGCTCTGCAAGTACATAAGATTCCCTAGGAAAAATAGGACAAAACATATAAATAACGCTTGTTATTGCTAATAACTAGAGCACATGATGTAACAGTTATGTTCTCCCTACCTATACATCAAGAGTATCCACAGGCTTATGTTAACACTAGATGGCAGCCCGATTCTAAAGAATCGGGAGTCTAGAATCCATATATACTTTATTTATTCAAATGTAAGAATAATACAATTAATAATTAATAGTAAGAAAGAACAAAAATGGCTGCACTTACCAGCTCTTGACAATTCTTGTTATTTAAGAAATTGCTGGGCAATAATGGACAATGTCCTTATGTGGCAAATAATAGAGCAATATACCCAATGTGGCAAAGAAGAGGTTAATAAACGGCAGTCTCTCAGTATAACAGTCAGTGAATAATAGGCAGTATATGGAGAAAACACCAAACAAAAGTTCAAAATTGGTGTGAAAATGTCACTGAACCACTTCACAACTAAATATATATAGTTTTGGTAAATGGTATTATCATTTTTTTTACGAAATTCGGCAGGAGCTTGAAGAGCAACGTCACTGGGCCCGCCTCCACGCAGTAGAAACTTGCTGTGAGGTAAAAATTCAAAAATCACACCAAAATGGCGGGCGGAGTGTCACAGTACGGCACGTTTCTGATTGGTCGCTCGCAGCAGGCGGCAACCAATCAGACACTGGACACTGTTGACGTCACTTAGCTCCGGACATTAGCTCCGGACATTAGCTCCGGACAGGAAGTTGGCACAAATTGCAGGAAGTAGTATTCTAGGCAATTATATATTAGATGAAAGAGGTCATTTGGGGGGGTTTGTTCGGTCATTTATCTATGGTATGTATTATATAAATTTGGGAGCAGATGTGTAAAATGAGAAGTAAAAAATGTGATGTGAAAAGGCCATAAAGTAGATTGTCTGCAATACCAGACAGACCCCAAATAGAACAGCAGTGCAATAATGGGGAGGAGCAAAGTAGATTTTATTGGGGAACCCAGAAGACTTTGGGAACATCAGGCTTCCACTAAAGGTACCTTCACACATAACGATATTGTTAACGATATCGTTGCTTTTTGTGACGTAGCAACGATATCGTTAATAAAATCGTTATGTGTGACAGCGACCAACGATCAGGCCCCTGCTGGGAGATCGTTGGTCGCTGAAGAAAGTCCAGAACTTTATTTCGTCGCTGGACTCCTGCTGACATCGCTGGATCGGCGTGTGTGACACCGATCCAGCGATGTCTTCACTGGTAACCAGGGTAAACATCGGGTAACTAAGCGCAGGGCCGCGCTTAGTAACCCGATGTTTACCCTGGTTACCATCCTAAAAGTAAAAAAAACAACCACTACATACTTACCTACCGCTGTCTGTTCCCGGCGCTGGGCTTCTCTGCTCTGGCTGCAGTACAGGAGGAGTGCAGAGCACAGCGCTGGAGGACAGACAGCGTTAGGTAAGTATGTACTGTTTTTTTTACTTTTAGGAAGGTAACCAGGGTAAACATCGGGTTACTAAGCGCGGCCCTGCGCTTAGTTACCCGATGTTTACCCTGGTTACCGGCATCGTTGGTCGCTGGAGAGCGGTCTGTGTGACAGCTCTCCAGCGACCAAACAGCGACGCTGCAGCGATCCGGATCGTTGTCGGTATCGCTGCAGCGTCGCTTAATGTGAAGGGGCCTTAAGAGATGAATACATAACCAAAAATGTTTGTTTTTCCTTCCCAGGTTATGCTACTCCAACAAGCAGTACTGAGCTAAACAGATAGCACACAAGCAACTAGAGAAAGCCAACAGCTAAAGAGTAAAGCAAAAATGAAAGTCTTTATGGATCAGACAGGAAGGAATCCATCTGCCCTTGGATCTCACAGATTCAGTTACAAGAGCCTCACCATTAAATACCATGGAAATAAAATGCACCCAAAACAGTAGTCTTCCACCAAATGTGGAGTATTGGCATACTCAGGAGAAATTGCTCAACAATTTTTTGGGTCCATTTTTGTGAGAAAATGTAAATGTTTTGATGCTTTGTCCGAGTTGAGGAGCAATCTGCTGAGAGCTCAGCTATTGGCTGCAGCACTGTTGATGGAAAGTCAGCGCCGCTAACAATAATGGACACCGGGAGCCGTAGCAGAGACTCAGGACTGAAAGAAGGTAAGTGACAAACACTGCAGCCGTGAGACAGGGGATTTCAGAAACTGGACCAGCCCTTTAACACTGCAAAGCAATGGTTTTACATAAAAGTGTCTCTCTCTGCAATTATTTGCAAAAGCATCAATCAGATGACAGACAGTTCTTGCACCCAAAACATTTCTCCACAGCGCATGTACTGTTTAAAGAGCTGGAAATATGCACAAATCTATTTATATAATTACCTTAAATTGTCTTGTCATTCACTTTCGTCTGGACGTCCTCGAATCCCACAATCCACAGCGCTGCACCGTTAGTGCGCCGACCGCCATATTGGAATACCCAAGTGATGGGTATTCCAATATGGCCCCCGCTGGCGGTACCAGGCCCTTGCGCAGTACCACCAGCGGGTTATCGCCGGACCTCCCGCTGCTGGGACTCCCCCGCCGCAAGAACCCCATGCGGCAAGGACCCCTCCCCACCGCTGGGATCCAAGCCTCAAATGGAATCCAGACCGCCGCTGGGATCCCGGCCTCCTCTGTAGTCCAGCCTGCCGCTCGGATCCAGGCAGTGTGATCCCGGCAGCCGCTCGGATCAGACCACTCCCCGCCGGGCACCCGTATTGCCTGCCTCTATCTAGTATGTAATAAACCTCTTGCTCTCTCTGTTTCTAAACCTCTTCCCGACACAGAATTTCCTTTTAAGTGTTTTTGTGTCATTTTTTCCTCCATTTCTTACAATAGCCATAACTTATTTCATTTTTCTGTCCACATAGACGTGCAAGGGCTTGTTTTCTTTGCGCATCGAGTTGTACTTTTGAATGACACCATTTATTTTACCACAGTGTACTGGAAGACAAGAAAAATATTACAAGTGCGGTGAAATTGGGGGGGGGGGGGGGGAAACAATTATGACTTTTTTTGGGGGGTGGGGGGGGCACGACAATGTTTTCACTGAGAATTATGGGATGGATTTGACATATTGGTCACATCGTACAGTATTTTCTTTTGGTTGTTGCGGCTACCAAAAAACTGCAGTTTTGAAATTTATATTTTTCTTCAGTTTACCGATCTGGTTAATTTTGGATTTAAATAGATCAGATTTTTATGGATGCGGTTATATCATGTGCATTATTTTTAATAACTTCATATTTAATGGTGGAAAAAGTCGGTGATATGAACTTCAATGTATTTAGTTTCTTTCATTTTTTTTTTAACTGTATTTGTTTGTCTTAGGGGACTTGAATTTGCGATCGAAAATCACGGTCTCTTAAAGCCCGGCCACAGACTGGGTTTCAACAGAGCTCCATGACGATGCGCACTGAGGTCTTCAACAGACCACCGGCTGTCATTGCAACCCATCAGCGCCGTGCAATCGCATCACAAGGGCACCAACAGGTGCTTAGAATGATGCACCCCCATGCCGGAGTGTTGTTGATGGCGCTCTCAGAGATTGACAGTGTCGTATACAGTGGCATGTTAGGGTATGTTTCCGCGTTCAGGAAACGCTGCGCGTTTGACGCTGCATAGAGCCGCAGCATCAAACACGCAGCGTCCAGATGTGGTAACACGCATCCGGCGGTCCTGCGAGTCCGGATATGCGGCGCGTCTTTTTAAATCGCAGCATGTCCGTTTACCTTGCGGCGACGCTGCGCCGCCGCAAGGTATAACACAGGGCCCTATGGTGGGGTGCGATGATTCCGGATGTGTGCAATGAACACATCCAGCATCATCGCGTCCCCAGAAGGGGCGGAGCGATTTTGCCGCTCCTTCCAAACCGCCGGCCATCCTGAATGTGGACACGTACCCTCAAAGTTTGGGCACCCCTGGTCAAAATCACGGTTATTGTGGTTTCAATGAATTTTATTTTCCTTAACATAGCAATTTACAACAGACTCCCGCACATGGGAGTACAATAAACTTGGATAAAGAGAATATACATATATAAACACAACTTCACAAACCTGAATATGACAAGTACAAAGGGACACATACATGAGGAGAAATGGGGTAGGAAAAGAGATTCTATACAATGTTCTACAGAAGTCAGCGACGTAGTCGCAGGACAAGGCGATGGTTTATTCTGTTTTATGGGTCCCCTCCCCCCCTCCACATCCCAACAGGTACAAAACCCACTCCTTGAAATATCAGAATCTTTCTCGGGTTGTCGATTACTGGTGGTTTCATATAGATAAGGTTAAAGTCTGACTGAGGTTTAGGTTCGTGTTTAGTTCCATCCATGGTTTCCAGACTTGGTAAAAAGTATCCCACAAGTCATTTCTTGTTGCTAGTATACGTTCATATGTAAGAATTGTATTCATCTTATCTCTAACTGACTGCATAGAAAGTGAAGGTGACTTCCAGTTGGCAGCAATGTGAAGCTTAGTGGCCATACACAGTTGGCCTATCAATTTGTGGAACCTGTTAGAGAAGCCTGGGTATTTGGCTCCCAGAAGAAAGGCAGCCGGTTCAAGTTGTATTGCTTTGCCATAAATTTGTTCTGTTGTAAATTTAATTTCTCGCCATAGAGCCGAAACAACCAGGCACTCCCTCAAAAAGTGCTTCATGTCTCCTATGGAGTCGCATCCTCTAAAGCATTTATCGGTTATGTTTGGGTATATAGCGTGAAGTCTACTTGGGACTTGATACGTTCTATTGAGGATTTTAATGGACGTCTCCACCATGGAGGTCTGATGGCTGCCCCTGGAGACTGTCGCAGCATCGCCGCCAATTCGCTAAAGACAAGTCAATACCCAGATCTTCCTCCCACTGCTTCATGTATTTTAATTTGTCGTCTCCATGTGAAATGTTTAAAGACGAGTACAACAGGGAAATAGTTCCCCTACCCAAGGGATCATCTAGGCATCTCTGTTCGAAACTGGTAGCACGGAATGGGATCTTATGTTGTAGAATCTGTTCGGCAAAATGGAATACCTGGCATATACGCAGTGTCTCCTTAGCGGCTGGTTCATATTTTTGCAGGAATTCCTGTCTGGTTAAAATTATATTGAAGGGCGTGCAAAGATGCTTTAGGATGGTTATTCCATTAGCTACCCACCAGGCATATGGGCGAGGGTAAAGCCCAGGTGTGAACATGGGATTATGGAAGAGGGGGAGTAGTGGAGAGTAGGGTTGAGCGAAACGGATCGGTCATTTTCATAAGTCGCCGACTTTTGGCAAAGTCGGGTTTCATGATACCCGACCCCAGTGTGGGATCGGCCATGCAATACGCGATCTTCGCGCCAAAGTCGCGTTTCATATGACGCGTTCAGCGCCATTTCTCAGCCAATGAAGGTGGACGCAGAGTGTGGGCAGCGTGATGATATAGGTCTCAGTCCCCACCATCTTAGAGAAGGGCATTACAGTGATTGGCTTGCTTTCTGCGGCGTCACAGGGGCTATAAAGGGGCTTGCACGCCGACCGCCATCTTACTGCTGCTGATCTGAGCATAGGGAGAAGTTGCTGCCGCTTCGTCAGAAGCAGGGATAGCGTTAGGCAGGGTACATTAACCACCAAACCGCTTGTGCTGTAGCGATTTCCACTGTCCAACACCACCTTTTCTTAGCAGGGACAATGGAGGCTAGATTTTTCTTCATCAGCTCTGTAGCTTATTGGGCTGCCCTAGAAGGCTCCCTGATAGCTGCATTGCTGTGTGTACGCCGCTGTGCAAACCAACAGCTTTTTTCAAAGCACAAATCCTGTTGCTCCTTCCTTTCTGCACAGCTATCTTGTTTGTCCATACTTTTGTGTGCAGCAGTCCTTTTTATTGCTGCCTGCCATACTTTTCTGGGATTACTGTAGGGAGATAGTAATTGTAGTACAGCCCCTTTTTTTTTTTTTTTTTTTTTTTTTTTTTGTTATATATCTTCAAGCCACTTTCTGCCACAGGAAATTACTCTAATACAGTGGCCCTGATTTATTCACTAGTTTTCCTGAAAAAATAAGAAAGGGGCAGATTAAGATTGGCAAATCTGCATCTGTGCCAGTCCTGTCTGTGGCATCTGTGTCATTTTCTGCCACAGAAAATATACTGTATTACAGTGGGCCTGATTTCTTCACTATTCTCCCAGAAAAAATAAAAAGGGGTAGATTTT
The DNA here is from genome assembly GCF_032444005.1 of Ranitomeya imitator. Lineage (NCBI taxonomy): Eukaryota > Metazoa > Chordata > Amphibia > Anura > Dendrobatidae > Ranitomeya > Ranitomeya imitator. Next base: position 771,237,243 of record NC_091284.1, read on the forward strand.
TATTGGCAGTGTGTGCATCTGCGTCAGTCCTGTTAGTGGCATATCTGTCTGCCACTGAAGCTGTGTACTGTTATACAGTGGGCCTGATTTTCCCTGCAGTCTCACCAACCTATAAAGGGAGATTTAAATACACCACAAGTTTAAGTACACCTTGTAACTGGTTTTACAGTACCAAATACTGTTTGTTTGGTTACATTTTTCAAACAATAAGGAAGTCTGGTGGAAGAGGTCGTGGCCGTGGGCGGTCATTGCCAGCTGGTAATGATGGTAGTGGTGGTGGAGCATCAGGTGGTCGTGGGAAAAGCAATATAGCACCTAAGTCTCGAGTTGTTGTGCCAGCATCATCGTCTGGCTACACAAGGCCTCGAACGCTCCCTTTTCTGGGAGTAGGAAAACCGCTTTTAAAGCCGGAGAAGCAGGAACAAGTTTTGGCTTTCCTTGCCGACTCTGCGTCTAGCTCCTTCGCCTCCTCTTCGGAAAGTGCAAAATGTAAAAGCAGCACATCGTCAGTGGATGTTCCCGGTCAGGGACAAGTCGCTTTCTTGTCTTCTTCACCCAGAACAACAGAGAAGGATGCGTCAGGCGACACAACGGGTTACTCCATGGAGCTCTTTACACATACCGTTCCTGGGTTAGAAAGGGAAATTGTTAACAGGCCATGCCCATTACAAGTTGAATCGGACATGGAGTGCACAGATGCACAGCCACAGTCAGATTACTATGCTGTTCCTTTGACTCAGATCAGAACATTGCCCTCGCAGTGTACTGATCCAGAATCTGACCCTGATGAGACTATGGAGCCCCGTCACGAACGCTATAGCACCGGCTTACACGGCGACACAGAGGAAGGTGCACAGGACATAGACATAGAAGAGGTCATAGATGACCCAGTTGTTGACCCCGACTGGGCACCCATTGGGGGAACAGGGTGCAGGCAGCAGTAGCTCTGAAGCGGAGGAGGAGCCGCAGCAGGCATCAACATCGCAACAGGTTCCATCTGGCAGGCCCGTATCTGGCCAAAAACGTGTGGCAAAACCAAAACCAGTTGTAGGACAGCGTGGCCATCCGGTTAAAAAAGCTCAGTCTGCAATGCCTGAAAAGGTATCCAATAGTAGGAAGAGTGCAGTCTGGCATTTTTTTTTTTTTTTAAAACAAGATCCAAATGATCAGCGCAAAGTCATCTGTAAAAAATGCTCAAGGATCTTCAGCAGAGGTCAGAATGTAAAAAATCTAAATACAAGTTGCATGCGTAGACATTTAACCACCATGCACTTGCAAGCCTGGACTTACCAAATGTCCCTTAACGTAGCACCCTCTCAATGAAGCTAGTCAGCAACGCTACATCCCTTCCCTCACTGTAAGCCCACCGTTTACCACACCACCTGCAGTAAATGTGGAGGTTTCGTCGCAAGGCCAAAGCAGTCAGGGAATCACCAGTTTCGTGGTAGGAAAGACTGTACGTAGGGCACCAGCAAGAATACCATCACCAACCCTCTCTCAGTCTGCCATGTCCACCGGCACCCCCGCTAGTTCCACCATATGCAGCTCTCCAGTCCAGCTCACCCTACATGAGACTCTCGTTAGGAAAAGGAAGTACTCATCCTCGCATCCGCGTACACAGGGTTTGAACGCCCACATTGCTAGACTAATCTCGTTAGAGATGATGCCCTACCGGTTAGTTGAAAGCAAAGCTTTCAAAGCCCTGATGAACTACGCTGTACCACGCTACAAGCTACCCAGTCGACACTTCTTTTCAAGAAAAGCCATCCCAGCCCTCCACCAGCATGTAAAAGACCGCATTGTCCATGCACTCAGGCAATCTGTGAGTACAAAGGTACACCTGACAACAGATGCATGGACCAGTAGGCATGGCCAGGGGCGTTACGTGTCCATCACGGCACACTGGGTTAATGTGGTGGATGCAGGGTCCACAGGGGACAGCAATATTGGGACAGTTCTGCCTAGCCCACGGTCTAGGAAACAGTTGGCTGTAGGCGTTCGCCCCCCCTCCTCCTCCTCCAGCAGAAGCGAGAGCTCGTCCACAGACCGCAGTCGCACGACCACTCCATCCGAAGCTGCCACTGTTGCACACGAGGTGTCCCACAGCTGGTGGCAAGCGTCAGCAGGCTGTATTGGCAATGAAGTGTTTGGGCGACAACAGACACCGCAGAAATTCTGTCAGAGTTCTTGCAGCAAGAAACTCAGTCATGGCTGGGCACTGTACATCTTGAGGCAGGCAAGGTAGTGAGTGATAACGGAAAGAATTTTATGACTGCCATAGCCCTTTCACAACTGAAACACATTCCTTGCCTGGCTCACACCTTAAACCTGGTGGTGCAGTGCTTCCTGAAAAGTTATCCGGGGTTACCCCACCTGCTTCTCAAAGTGCACAGACTTTGCTCGCACATCAGCCATTCGTCCGTACACTCCAGCCGTATGCAGAACCATCAGCGGTCTTTGAACCTTCCCCAGCATCGCCTAATCATCGACGTTACAACAAGGTGGAACTCCACACTGCACATGCTTCAGAGACTATGCGAACAGAGGCGTGCTGTTATGTATTTGTGGGAGGATACACATACACGGGCAGGCAGTTGGATGGCAGACATGGAGTTGTCTGATGTACAGTGGTCGAAGCTACAAGACCTGTGTCAAGTCCTTCAGTGTTTTGAGGAATGCACACGGCTGGTTAGTGAGAACAAAGCAATAAGCATGAGCATCCCCCTAATGCGTCTGCTGATGCAAAGTTTGACGCACATAAAGGAGCAGGCGTCTGCAGCCGAGGACGAGGGAAGCCTTGATGACAGTCAGCCACTGTCTGGTCAGGGAAGTCTACAGGACGAGGTGGCGGGCGATGAGGAGGAGGACGAGGAGGATGATGGGGATGAGGAAGCTTCTCAGGGGGCAATAGAAACTGGTGGCGTTGCAAGGCCGGGTTCAGGGTTTTTGAGGGAGACAAGTGATGTTGATTTGCCAGAAAGTGCTCCTCAACCCAGCACAAGCACAGATTTAACAACTGGAACATTGGCCCACATGGCGGATTATGCCTTGCGTATCCTCAAAAAGGGACCCACGCATTGATGACCGATGACTATTACTGGTTGGCCTGCCTCCTTGATCCTCGCTATAAAGGAAAATTGCAAAATATCATGCCACATGACAACCTTGAACAAATATTGGCAACCAAACAAGCAACTCTTGTAGACAGTTTGATTCAGGCATTCCCAGCACACAGCGCCGGTGATGGTTCTCACACGAGCTGCAGGGTGCAACAAGGCAGAGGTGTTAGAGGTGCACAAATCAGAAGTGGCGTTGGACAGAGGGGTTTTCTGACCAGGTTGTGGAGTAATTTTGCAATGACCGCAGACAGGACAGGTACTGCAGCATCAATTCAAAGTGACAGGAGACAATATTTGTCCAGTATGGTTACTAACTATTTCTCCTCCCTTATCAATGTTCTCCCTCAACCGTCATTCCCATTTGATTACTGGGCATCCAAAATAGACACCTGGCCTGAATTGGCCGAATATGCATTGCAGGAGCTTGCTTGCCCAGCAGCTAGTGTGCTATCAGAAAGAGTATTCAGTGCTGCTGGTTCAATACTGACCGAAAAAAGGACTCGTCTGGCTACCCAAAATGTTGATGATCTAACCTTCATTAAAATGAACCACTCATGGATTTCTAATTATTTTGGCCCCACCTTTCCCGGCTGACACCTAGCTTTCCTGTAAAAAGGTCTTGCTTTTTGGACTGGTCTTACTGACTGTTCCAATCTCATAATTTGCAGCTGCTGTTTGTCCAGCATACGACATGTTTACACCTCCCTAAATGGGCTAACTCCCCCCACGGGGCCGTGGTCTCGCCACTTGGCGCAAGCACCCGTGAGAGTGCAGTTTGTCTGAAGAGGTGGGTGTGCCCGCTTTTGGTCGACGCCACTGCCACTGGGTCCCTCATAGTACAATGAAGCGTCTCTGGCAGTGGTGGTGCGCACCCAACGTCAGACACACCGTTGTAACATGAGGGGCCCTGGGCCTGTACCACCAGCCACGAGAGTTTCTCCCAACCCCCCCCTCCCCCCCCCCCCCACTGACAATACCTATTTGTTGACATGTATGATGCTAGTTAAAATATTCAGGGGCACTGTCCTACATTTACACCACTAAATACTTTGCGGAACAAGTATAGGAATCTGGGCAGGGTGACCATCTTAATTGCGTGTATCCTGTTCAACCAAGATAACGTCATGGAGGACCATCTAGCCAGGTCAGCTCGAAGACCTCTTATCAGTGGGAGGTAGTTCCATTTCACAGGTCAACAAAAAAAAAAAAATTTTTCTGGTGTCCAAAATATTTTAATGACTTTGGGGTATCGCTTTTCCAGCGATTAAATGTCTCCTATCTTTCATGTCTTGTTCATTTTTGAAGATTACTTTCTAAAACTAGTTAAAATAAACTAAAATCAACATTTACTTTGTTAAATTTATTGTATTCATGACAATATCAATAAAGTTAATGCGCGTGTAGCAAATTACGTCTTTTTTTTTTTTTACACATTTTACGAAAAAATCTCAAAAACTTGAGCCAATCTGGCAAAACTGATAGCATATTCAGAATCAGCACCCCAAAGTTACCCTAAATTCGATGAAATATCTTTGGCACCAAAAATGCTGTTGACCAGATCTATCTATGGGAAGTGAGGTTGACTCCGAGAGGTTAGGACATGCTCATTTTGAGTAAATTTAAACTGGGAGACTATGTTTGCATATCTTTTGGGGTATTAAGGAATAGAGCTTAGGATTTATCGACATTGATTTTGAGGCCGGAGACGAACTCGAATTTGCGGAGGACTGAGAATAAATTTGGGAGAGTAGTAAGTGGGCTGGTTAGAGTCAGAAGTAAATCGTCAGCAAATAGACTAGCCTTATATTGTGCGTCAAGTCCAGCAGGTCCGAGTATGTTTGGGTTAAGTCGTATGGCTTCAGCCAGTGGCTCCATGGCCATGGCAAATAGAGCTGGTGAGAGTGGACAGCCCTGCCTCGTCCCTCTTTGTATAATAATGGGAGTAGGTCGAGTGGATGGAAGTTTCAGATAGGCTGTAGGTCTGTCGTATAATAATTGTAGGCACGAGACAAGGTTATAGGGGATACCAAATTTAGATAAAACTTCGAATAGGTAAGTCCACGAGACCGAGTCAAAAGCCTTCTCTATGTCTAAAGGTACCGTCACACTGAACAATATCGCTAGCGATCCGTGACGATGCAGCGTCCTGGCTAGCGATATCGTTCAGTTTGACACACAGCAGCGATCAGAATCCTGCTGTGATGTCGTTGGCCGCTGCAGAAAGTCCAGCACTTTATTTGGTCGCTGGACTCCCTGCAGACATCGCTGAATCGACGTGTGTGACACCGATTCAGCGATGTCTTCACTGGTAACCAGGGTAAACATCGGGTTACTAAGCGCAGGGCCGCGCTTAGTAACCCGATGTTTACCCTGGTTACCAGCGTAAAAGTTAAAAAAAAAAAAAAAACACTTCATACTTACCTTCCGCTGTCTGTTCCTCGGTGCTCTGCTTCTCTGCCCTGTGTAAGCCCAGTGGCCGGAAAGCAGAGCCAGAGCGTCGCTCAGTGTGACGGTACCTTAATTTAGGCTAATAGTAATAGTGGTTGTTTATGACAGTTTACTGAGTGTATAAGGTTTAGATTTATTGTAATATTGTCAGGGCCTTGCCTTTTAGGAATGAACCCAACCTGGTCATGGTGGATGAGAGTGGGTAAGAGTTTGTGGAGTCTGGCGGTAATAATAGACGTAAAAAATTTTAGGTCAGCATTTAGCAATTATATGGGTCTGTCATTTTTGGGATACAGGTGGTCTTTTTTTGGTTTTGGGATCACTGTCACATGGGCAACATAGAACTCAGGGGGCATCTGGGAGCCGTTTAGTAGGGCATTGCAATAGTTTTTAATATGGGGTGTGAGGATGTCTTCAAACTTCTTGTAGTAGAGTGCTGGGAGGCCATCGGGTCCGGGAGCTTTATTTTTTTGAGATTTTTAATTATTGTAGATATTTAATCTGTAGTAATAGGTGACTGGAGTTGATCAACAGCAGAGTTGGGGATTTTAGGGATAGTCAGTTCGTCCAGGAAGGAAGATAAGAGTTGTGGCGGGGAAGGTTGCGGGGCAGAATATAGTTTCTGATAGTAGTCTCGGAACGTGTCATAGACAAAGTCTGGGTGGGAGGAGATTCAACCCCTGGAGTCTTTAATAGAGGTAACATTATTTAGGAGTTCTTTACATCTGAGTTTACGCGCCAGCATACCAGTTGGCTTGTTAGCTTGCCTAAAGAAGGTTGATTTAGGCTAGTTTCACATTTGCGTTTAAAAACGCAGCATTTAAAACGCATCCGCAGGTGGTGAAAAAAAAGCATGTAAACGCGTACAAACGTTGCTTTTTTTAGACGCATGCGTTTTCGCATGCGGTTAAAAAAAGCCGCGTTTTAACGCGTTTTCATGCGTTTTTTCCTGCGTTTGCGTTTTTGATACGCATGATGAGAAATTTCACAAGAGAAAAATCAAGATCCAGACACCGCCAATGGGACTACAGAGGGCGTGTGACATGACTCTGTGGACCAAAATATGGAAAAATTGTAGTTCTCAAAATGTGGTAACGCAAAAAATATTTTTTTGAATAAAAAGCGTTTTTAGTGTGTGACAGCTGCCAATCATAAAAATCAACTAGAAAACCCACTATAAATAGAAATGGCAAGGGTTAGGGTTTGGATCCCTAGGGTTAGGGTTAGGGTTAGGGCTAGGGTTAGGGTTTGGATCCCTTTATCACCTTGATGGTGGGGGGTAGCTTATCAGTGTCTAGACTTGTTTTTCTCTATTGAAACGCATGCGTTCAAAAGCGCAACCAAACGCATGTGCTTAAAAACGCATGCGTTTACATAGACAGCAATACGTTTTTTTTGCGGCAAAAAAACGCCTCTAGAAATTACTACATGTTGCATTTCCACAACAAAACGCAAGCATAGAAACGATGCATGCGTCGTCAAACGTGGCCAAACGAATACAAAAAAAACGCATGCGTTTTTAATGTTAAATATAGGGGAAAAATGCATACGTTTATATGCGTTAAAACACAGCGGCAAAAAACGCAAATGTGAAACCAGCCTTAGTCCATGTCAACGCTCTCTCTGTTTTATTTGTAAGAAGAACATTTAATTGTAATTTAGTGTCTCTGATCTGTTTGATTAGATAGAGGGAAATGGAAGTCTGGTTAGCGAGCTCAAGTTTTATAAGTTTATTTTCCAGGCGTGTTTGGAGTTCGGATCTTTGCTTCTTTCTATTGGAGGAGATTTTAATTAATGAGCTGGTAATAAATATTTTGTGTGCCATCCAAACAAATCCAGGGGATGTGTCTTCAGTAACATTAGCCTGGAAATACATTCCCAAATCATCTTTAATTTTAGACAGGACAGAAGGGTCGGTGAGTAAGGATTCATTCAGTCTCCATTTAAATAATTTAGAGGTGGTGACATTGAATTTAAATGTCGAGAGGACAGACCACAAAATCACTGTTATTGTGAACAGTTAAGCAAGCTGAAGATTAAATGATCTCTAAAAGGCCTAAAGATAAAGATGTCACATTTCCTTTTTATTTTAGGCAACACAAAATATACTGTCACTTTTTTATTTTTTCAGTTTAAAAATTACTAAAAAGGAAAATGGGATGATGCAAAAGTTTGAGCACCCTTAGAGATTTGTGTGCTCGGATAACTTGACCACGATTTCAGACCTTAAATAGCCAGTTAGGGTTATGGCTTGTTCATCATCATTGTTAGGAAAGGACAGATGCAAATTTCCCAGCTTTATAAAAACCTAAACTCATCTAACCTTGTGCCAAAAAAACAGCCCCCCTGGGTTTTTCTAAGCAGCTGCCTAGCACTCCGAAAATAAAAATAGAGGAGGCCCACAAAGCAGGAGAACGCTATAAGATGATAAAAAAAAGTTTTTAAGTTGCTCTTTCCTCAGTTTGAAATGTAATTAAGAAATGCTTAGCTACTTACCGGTAGCGGTGTTTTTCGGAGTACATGACAGCACCACGAGAGAGGGGATCCGCCCTTCAGGGACAGGAAACCTACAGACATAAAAGTGCAGCACCTCTCTCTTGCATCAGTTTGATCACAGAGCTTGAGAGGACCTACCAGGTTAGTAGCAATAGATACAACAATTTAAAGGGAACCTGTCACCCCGCTTTTTCAGATTGAGATATAAATACTGTTAAATAGGGCCTGCGCTGTGCGTTACTATAGTGTATGTAGTGTACCCTGATTCCCCACCTATGCTGAGAAATACATTACCAAAGTCGCCGTTTTCGCCTGTCAATCAGGCTGGTCAGGTCAGGTGGGCGTGGTGACATCGCTCTTTTCTTCCCCAGCTTTCCGTTGGTGGCGTAGTGGTGTGCGCATGTCCAAGTTCCGAATTCCCTGCGCGCACGTGAAGAAACAGCGCGCGATCTGCGCTGTTATCCCTTTCATCGGTGGGGGCGGCCATCCTCCTGGGGCCGCGCGTGCGCAGATGGAGTGCTCTGCTGCACGGGGCTTCAGGAAAATGGCCGCGGGATGCCGCGCGTGCGCAGAAGAGATCGCGGCGGCCATTTTCCCAAAGCCGAGATACAAAGCTGGGGAAGAAAAGAGCGATGTCACCACGCCCACCTGACCTGACCAGCCTGATTGACAGGCGAAAACGGCGACTTTGGTAATGTATTTCTCAGCATAGGTGGGGAATCAGGGTACACTACATACACTATAGTAACGCACAGCGCAGGCCCTATTTAACAGTATTTATATCTCAATCTGAAAAAACGGGGTGACAGGTTCCCTTTAAACTAAAACCTAACTTTCACACATGCTTATGCTAAAAGCCCAGAAAAGTGCTCACCCACACGTGAAGGGAAGGAATATAAGGGTGCTGTCATGGGCTCCTAAAAACACAGCTACCTGTAAGTAGCTAAGCATTTATTCGGTCTCCCATGACAGCACCACGAGAGAATTACAGAGATGTAAAGAATTTAGGGAGGGACCACCGTCTCCAGCACCCTTCTGCCAAATATGAGATCGGAGGCACCCATATCCAGTCTATAGTGTTTGAAGAACGTGGATGGAGAAGACCAAGTAGCTGCCTTACATATCTCAATGGACACCTCCAATCTCTCAGCCCAGGACGTCGCCACAGCTCGTGTGGAGTGAGCCTTTGGAACCACCATGCCATTTGCTGTATAGGCTAAAGAAATTGCCTCCCTGATCCACCTAGCTAAGATGCTTTTGGAGACTAAGCCCCTTCCTCACTCCCTGAAAGGAGACAAAGAATTCTCCTTCTTCCAAGGGTCAAGACCTGAAATATATCTAAGTAGACACCTTCTAACGTCTAGTGAATGGAGCTTTCTTTTTGATTCCCAGGGCTAGCGCAGAAGGAAGGAAGAACTATTTCCTGCAGTCTATGAAACTTGGAAGCTATCTTCGGCATATATAAGGGATCTGGCTTTAAAATAACCCTATCCTACCTAAACAGGCAACCACCGTATACCCAGGATAGGGCCTGCAAATCACTAGCCCTCCAGGCCAATGTCAGTGCAACTAAAAGGGCCACCTTAAAGGAAAGAATTCTTCGGGTACCGTCACACAGTGGCACTTTTGTCGCTACGACTGTACGATTTGTGACGTTCCAGCGATATCCATATGATATCGCTGTGTTTGACACGCAGCAGTGATCAGGGATCCTGCTGAGAATCGTACGTCGTAGCAGATAGTTTGGAACATTCTTTCGTCGCTGGATCTTCCGCTGTCATCGCTAGATCGGTGTGTGTGACACCGATCTAGCGATGCGTTCGCTTGTAACCAGGGTAAACATCGGGTTACCAAGCGCAGGGCCGCGCTTAGTAACCCGATGTTTACCCTGGTTATCAGCGTAAATGTAAAAAAAAAAAAAAAAACAGTACATACTTACATTCCGGTGTCAGTCAGGTCCCTTGCCGTCTGCTTCCCGCACTCACTGACTGCCGGCCGTAAAGTGAAAGCAGAGCACAGCGGTGACGTCACCGCTGTGCTGTGCTTTCACTTTACGGCCGGCAGTCAGTGAGTGCGGGAAGCAGACGGCAAGGGACAGACACCGGAATGTAAGTATGTACTGTTTTTTTTTTTTACGCTGGTAACCAGTGTAAACATCGGGTTATTAAGCGCGGTCCTGCGCTTAGTAACCCGATGTTTACCCTGGTTACCCGGGGACCTCGGCATCGTTGGTCGCTGGAGAGCTGTCTGTGTGACAGCTCCCCAGCGACCACACTACGACTTACGAACGATCACGGCCAGGTTGTATCGCTGGTCGTGATCGTTGGTAAATCATATAGTGTGACGGTACCCTTATCGGGGCTGCTTCAATAGGTTCAAATGGCGCCTCCGTCAATGTTATCAGCACTAAGTTCAAATCCCACCAAACTAACTTCCGCTTAAGGAAGGGCCTAGATCTAGCTGCTGCTCTAATGAACCTGGATACTCAATTGCCTGCTAGATCACAGTTATACAGGGCTCCTGCTGACACCTGAACTTTAAGGGTACTTGTGGCCAGACCCATCTCTAAGCCCCTCTGCAGAAACTCCAACACCTGGGTTATTTTAACCTTGCCCCCAATCTCCGCCCCTGAGACTGACAGGAACTTGTACCAGGTTCTGGCGTATATTTTTGTCGTGGATGCCTTCCTACTCTAACAAGGTATCCACTAGGCCCCGAAAAAATCCTCTCTCCCTCAGCAGTGTCCTGTCAAGTTCCACGCCGTCAGATGTAGGTTGGACACTTATGGATAGAAGATTCGTCCCTGTGAGATCTGGGACATCCAGGAGAACCCACGGGTTGTGACCGACATTTTCTTTAGCCAAGGAAACCACGGTCTTCTGGACCAGAATGGAGCTATTTGAATCACAGCTGCCCTGTCTTCCTGTATCTTTCTTAGAACTAAAGGAATTAGGGCTATCGGGGGAAAGGCATATGCAAGTTTGAAGTCCCATGGAATCAGAAGAGCGTCCACAGCATGTGGATCTTCTCTTGGGATCAAAGAACAAAACTGATGCACTTTTATGTTCCCCCTGTTGGCAAAAAGATCTATGACCGGGGACCCCCACATCTGCACAATTTGGATGAAGACAGTCTGATTCAATACCCTTTCCCCCTGCCTGAGCACATTGTGGCTTAGAAAATCAGCTTTGATGTTCTTCTTTCCTTTTATATGCAGGGATGTTAATGACAGCAGATGAGTGTTGTCCATCTGCAAAATACGATCCGTCACCTCCATCAAAGATCTGGACCGGGTTCACCCTTGGTGGTTAATGTAGGCCACAGTTAACTTATTGTCCGAGAACACTCTGACATGCTGACCCTGCAGGGATATAAGGAGCTGTCTTACTAACCCTCTACAGCCAACAGCTCCTTCAGGTTAGACAACTCCTCCTGCTCAGATCGTGACCACACACACATCCCTCCCCCACATGGGCCCCCCAACCACTGGGGCTAGGGTCCGTAGTAATAATTCGAGAGATATGGTTTACCCAGGGAACCCCTTTACAAAGGTCTGAGTAGTGTAAGCACCACTGCAGAGACTCTACAGTAGAAGGGGACATTAAAACTTTTCTAGGCATCCCCACAAGTGACGATCATTATGTAACACGTCCCACTGCAGGGCCCTAGTATGGAATTGGGCCAGCGGACAGCCGGAATGCAAGATGTTAGAGAGCCCAGAAGAGACATTGCCCCCCTAAGGAACATAGATGGATTATTCACAGCCCTCAGAACCGGACGTCGAATATGTTCTACCTTAGACCCTGGTAGTCGACATTCCTGAACCCCCGAGTCAAGGAAAAGACCAGGAACTCCTGAACTTTAAGGGGCTGAAAACATGACTTCTTAATATTAATAAGTCACCCCAATTTCTCTAGAACAGACATCAACCCCTCTATATGAATAGTGCCGTGCTGAACTGAACGGCCCACAATCAAGAAGTCATCTAGATAAGGGACCACTAGGATATCTTGCTCCTGAAGATGCACCATGACTTCCACGATCACTTTAGTAAATACTCGAGGGGCAATGGTGAGGCCAACCGGAAGAACTCTAAACGGATAGTGGCTTATCACACCCACCAGTGATACTGCCACCCTAAGATACTGCTGGTGATCTGCATGTATTGGAATTTGATAGCAAACGTTTTTAAGATCTAATACTACCATGAAGCAATCTTTAAAGAGCAGCCGACTCCATTTTAAAGGAACGGACCACAAAGAATCTATTCAGACCCCTCAGATTAATAATAGTCTGGAAGGAAACCCTTTACCTCTCTCTGACACAGGAACCTCTACCAGGACTGCCTTCTGCCGTAGTTCGCGGACTTCCGACTCAAACGCCTGTTCTCTCTTTTTGCTGTTGTCCCATCTACTATTATTCCTAGACGACCTTCTTCGCTTGGACCATCTCCTGCATAAGTTATGTCTAATTGCAGGACCAGCTAAGCTAGGGAACTTTTTTGCTGTCCCCAGCCTTTTCCAGGAGCTCATCCAATACTGGCCCAAAAAAGATGTACCCCTTCACAAGGAATTTGGATCTGGCCTGAATGTCCCCTGGGCCAACATTTCAGTCATCGGGCCCTACAGGCCGCATTAGAAAGGGCCGCAGCCCTTGCCACCAGCCTAACAGAGTCTGCATATGCAACTGACAAAAGCAGCAGCTCCCTGGATCATGGGAAGGGAAGACAAAATACTGTCTCTGGAAGCCTTATCCTTAAGTTGCTCTTCCAACTGGTCCAACTAGACCATTAATGATCTGGCAGTGCAGGTGGCAGCCACCGCCGGCCTAAGCGATCCTGCTGACATCTCCCAGGCACCCTTTAAAAAGACATCTGATCTTCTGTCCAATGGGTCCTTTAAATTCCCCATATCCTCAAATGGCAGTGAAGCTTTCCTGGACGCCTTAGCAACCGCTGCATCCAGCTTTGGGGCTTTATCTCATAAGGATGAGGCAGACCCCTCAAACGGGCATCTCCACTTGAAGGGTGTAGGTAGAGAACCCTTCCTCTCTGGCTTAGTCAGTTCACTAATATCGCGTGAATTGAAGAGCGTTCAAGGGAACAGCTCTGCGAACTTTCTGATCCAGACCTCAAAAACATCACGTCTTGCAGGGGCTCAACAATACCGATCGTGTTATTGACTGCCTTCACCAGTTTGTTCACTTGATCAAGCGGAAAGCAGGAATGGCTTGACCGGGACTCCGAAGATGACGATGAATCTAATACAATCTCCCCAGATTCAATATCCGATGCAGACACCGGACCTGGGCCTTCTTTCCTTATGGATCATTTCTTGGGAAAGGGATCTTACTGAACCCCTAACCTCTGCCCTAACCATCTCCCTTAAACTGGATGCGAAGTCTGGAGTTTCCTCCGACACCACCTGCCGAATGCATATATCACAGCAGTCTGGCAGCGGGACTCCGCAAACCACACACTTCCTGTGTTTGGCTTAAGAGGTATACTTCTAACAAAAAATGGTGAGATAAAAGGGGGAAAAAAAACACATCATCAAGTGAACTTTCACGAAGATCACTTACCAGTGACGTGCAACTGAATGGTACCGTAATCTGAGGGGGAATGTGTCTCAGCCGAAGGACTTTCCTTATGGGCTGTTGACTCATCCAGCCTACAGGAACTTCGGAGGCTGGATCTTTTGTCACTACCACTTGCCGACCACAGCATTCGCTGGGTGACTTTCATGTGGGGCTTCTCCTCAAGCTGCTGCTGCTCAGGCAACAGTTGCTGCACATGTTGCTCTGGTGACTCCATCTCGTGGATCTATAAGCAACTGGCTCCCATTGTAGTATCCTTAAATACCCCCGCTTTCTGGTACCGCTGCAGCAAACTGTGGCCATGCCCCTCCCCCTTCCCACGACCACACACCCCCCACAACAGTGACCCCGGCCAATCATTGACCCGCAGCATCCAACGCTTCATGCCCCGATGCGCTGCCTACAGCCCCCGACTGAGCCCCTAGACTCACGGCCACAGTCGCCATCTTTTTCGGGAACCCCTGGCCACGTCAAAGTTCACGTCACAGAGGTCGCACCCCGACCGCGTCTTCCAAGCACGCCGAAAGCCACCGCACAGCCCTGGCAACAGAATGCACACCACAGCATTCCGCTGCCAGACACCAACCCAGCCCGCCGGCCAGAAAAGCATGACCGCGAACCCGGACGCAGCCACAGGGACAGACACCGCTGTAGCCCGCCTACTCACCTACACTGGCGATGGACCACGCTCAAGCCTGCTCTCCTACTCGGAGGCTGCTTCTCCTGTTGCCGCCCACACCTTCAGTCCCCCTGCAGTGTAGCGCTTCCAGTACACCGGACAGGCTGAGGCAGGGGACCCCCGCTGCCTGAGTCGGCCTGCCGAGCCTGGGCACATCTTCAATCTTCTACCTTCTTCTTACAGGTATGTTTGAAGAGGATCCCCTGTCAGGGACAGGAAACCAACTGATGCGGAAGAGAGGTGTCGCCCTTTTATGTTTGTAGGTTTCCTGTCCCTGACGGGCGGATCCCCACTCTCGTGGTGCGGTCATGGGAGACCGAACAAATGGCAGTTAACACGAACAGTGGAGGTCAAGAGAAGTTCTGGAAAACCAAGCAAAATTTCAGTGCGAGCTCATTGTAGGATTGATAGTGGGGCAAATCAGAACCCTCGCTTGACTGCTAATAACTTTCAGAAAGATTTAGCAGACTCTGGAATTGTAGTACAACGTTCTACTGTTCAGCGACACCTGCACAAATATGGCCTTCATGGAAGAGTCATCAGCATAAAAGGTCCCCTGTGTCCTTACCATAAAATGAAGTATGCAAAATAACATCTAAACAAGCGGATACATTTTGGTAATAAGTCCTGTGGACCGATGAGGTTAAAATAGAACTCTTTGGCCGCAATGATCAAAGGTATGTGTGGAGAAAAAAAAAGGCATAAATTCAGGAAAAGAACATCTCGCCAACCATTAAAGGGATTGTCCACTGCTAGGACAACCCTTTCTTGATCAAAATGTTTGCCCACCAGAAAATAATGAAGCTTATACTCCCTTCCCTTGCTGGTGCCGTTCCCGCGGTGTCAGCACTTGCTCTCCCAGGGCTCCTGTGCGGTTATAGTGACAGGCGACACCGGTGCCAAATCAGCGCTGGCGCCACGGTCCTGGCCTTCGGACAAATCGAACATGAAGAGGAAGTCCGGGCTACAGCTGATCGCAACTTCCTCTTAATGTTCAATTCAACAAAAGGCGGATAGACCTCAAAATAGCAGTGCATGCAAGACAACCGAGGAATCTCACAGAACTGGAAAAATGTTAAGGAAGAATGGATGAAAATCCCTTATACAAGAATTGAAAGATTCTAAGCTGGCTACAAATAACGTTTATAAGCTGGGATACTTTCAAAGAGGGTTCTGCTAGGTGCTAACCATGCAGGGTGCCCAAACTTTTGCATTGGACAATTTTCCATTTTGTAATTTTTAAAATTGGGTTGTTCCAATAACAAGTTATTATTAATTTGAATCAATAGATTTTGGAATAACGTCCAGAATTGGATGTGTTTAAATAAAATGTTCCTGTGCTGAGATAATCTTATAAATGTGTCACTGCTGTGTACTGTGTAATGGCTGTGTCTGAACGTACAGGACATGGTCTGGTCATACCACAGCTACTGGCTGGGTGGGGAGGGGGAGTTTACAGACAATATAGCAGGGAATCGAAGCGGATTCTTTTTGTGAGCTAAAACATTTCACTGACTGTTTTTAAATAATGTTACTCTGGGTGGTCTCAAAGTATTTATGACTGCTCGGAGATTTAGTTTTTATCACCGCAGCTGAATGATTTACAGCTATTAACCAGCTTGATTACATGTGGGGATTCACTAGCAAACAGGCAACCCCCACATGTACTCAGCCTGGCTAGTAGCTGTAAATCATTCAGCTGCGGTGATAAAAACTAAATCTCCGAACACTAACAAATACTCGGAGATCACCCGGGCGTGCTCTGGAAAACCCGAGCAACGAGTACACTCGCTCATCACTATACATTAGCAATCGGGGTGAGGTTATGGTGTTGATGTCAGCTGTGTAATGTCTGCTGACATCAAGCCCAGAAGACAGTAATGGAGAGGTGTCTGTCAGACACTCCCATTTCTAACCTTGTAGTCAAAAATCAATAAACATACACAGAAGAGCATTTAACAGTAAAAAGAACTCCCTGACAATTACCCTCTTTTACTCATTTAATCCCATAAAAAATAAAAAAAAAAAAATAAAAAGTATTCTTAACGGTCTGCCGTAATCATAGTAACATAGTAACATAGTAACATAGTTAGTAAGGCCGAAAAAAGACATTTGTCCATCCAGTTCAGCCTATATTCCATCATAATAAATACCCAGATCTACGTCCTTCTACAGAACCTAATAATTGTATGATACAATATTGTTCTGCTCCAGGAAGACATCCAGGCCTCTCTTGAACCCCTCGACTGAGTTCGCCATCACCACCTCCTCAGGCAAGCAATTCCAGATTCTCACTGCCCTAACAGTAAAGAATCCTCTTCTATGTTGGTGGAAAAACCTTCTCTCCTCCAGACGCAAAGAATGCCCCCTTGTGCCCGTCACCTTCCTTGGTATAAACAGATCCTCAGCGAGATATTTGTATTGTCCCCTTATATACTTATACATGGTTATTAGATCGCCCCTCAGTCGTCTTTTTTCTAGACTAAATAATCCTAATTTCGCTAATCTATCTGGGTATTGTAGTTCTCCCATCCCCTTTATTAATTTTGTTGCCCTCCTTTGTACTCTCTCTAGTTCCATTATATCCTTCCTGAGCACCGGTGCCCAAAACTGGACACAGTACTCCATGTGCGGTCTAACTAGGGATTTGTACAGAGGCAGTATAATGCTCTCATCATGTGTATCCAGACCTCTTTTAATGCACCCCATGATCCTGTTTGCCTTGGCAGCTGCTGCCTGGCACTGGCTGCTCCAGGTAAGTTTATCATTAACTAGGATCCCCAAGTCCTTCTCCCTGTCAGATTTACCCAGTGGTTTCCCGTTCAGTGTGTAATGGTGATATTGATTCCCTCTTCCCATGTGTATAACCTTACATTTATCATTGTTAAACCTCATCTGCCACCTTTCAGCCCAAGTTTCCAACTTATCCAGATCCATCTGTAGCAGAATACTATCTTCTCTTGTATTAACTGCTTTACATAGTTTTGTATCATCTGCAAATATCGATATTTTACTGTGTAAACCTTCTACCAGATCATTAATGAATATGTTGAAGAGAACAGGTCCCAATACTGACCCCTGCGGTACCCCACTGGTCACAGCGACCCAGTTAGAGACTATACCATTTATAACCACCCTCTGCTTTCTATCACTAAGCCAGTTACTAACCCATTTACACAAATTTTCCCCCAGACCAAGCATTCTCATTTTGTGTACCAACCTCTTGTGCGGCACGGTATCAAACGCTTTGGAAAAATCGAGATATACCACGTCCAATGACTCACCGTGGTCCAGTCTATAGCTTACCTCTTCATAAAAACTGATTAGATTGGTTTGACAGGAGCGATTTCTCATAAACCCATGCTGATATGGAGTTAAACAGTTATTCTCATTGAGATAATCCAGAATAACATCCCTCAGAAACCCTTCAAATATTTTACCAACAATAGAGGTTAGACTTACTGGCCTATAATTTCCAGGTTCACTTTTAGAGCCCTTTTTGAATATTGGCACCACATTTGCTATGCGCCAGTCCTGCGGAACAGACCCTGTCGCTATAGAGTCACTAAAAATAAGAAATAATGGTTTATCTATTACATTACTTAGTTCTCTTAGTACTCGTGGGTGTATGCCATCCGGACCCGGAGATTTATCTATTTTAATCTTATTTAGCCGGTTTCGCACCTCTTCTTGGGTTAGATTGGTGACCCTTAATATAGGGTTTTCATTGTTTCTTGGGATTTCACCTAGCATTTCATTTTCCACCGTGAATACCGTGGAGAAGAAGGTGTTTAATATGTTAGCTTTTTCCTCGTCATCTACAACCATTCTTTCCTCACTATTTTTTAAGGGGCCTACATTTTCAGTTTTTATTCTTTTACTATTGATATAGTTGAAGAACAGTTTGGGATTAGTTTTACTCTCCTTAGCAATGTGCTTCTCTGTTTCCTTTTTGGCAGCTTTAATTAGTTTTTTAGATAAAGTATTTTTCTCCCTATAGTTTTTTAGAGCTTCAATGGTGCCATCCTGCTTTAGTAGTGCAAATGCTTTCTTTTTACTGTTAATTGCCTGTCTTACTTCTTTGTTTAGCCACATTGGGTTTTTCCTATTTCTAGTCCTTTTATTCCCACAAGGTATAAACCGCTTACACTGCCTATTTAGGATGTTCTTAAACATTTCCCATTTATTATCTGTATTCTCATTTCTGAGGATATTGTCCCAGTCTACCAGATTAAGGGCATCTCTAAGCTGTTTAAACTTTGCCTTCCTAAAGTTCAATGTTTTTGTGACTCCCTGACAAGTCCCCCTAGTGAAAGACAGGTGAAACTGCACAATATTGTGGTCGCTATTTCCTAAATGCCCAACCACCTGCAGATTTGTTATTCTGTCAGGTCTATTAGATAGTATTAGGTCTAAAAGTGCTGCTCCTCTGGTTGGATTCTGCACCAATTGTGAAAGATAATTTTTCTTGGTTATTAGCAGAAACCTGTTGCCTTTATGGGTTTCACAGGTTTCTGTTTCCCAGTTAATATCCGGGTAGTTAAAGTCCCCCATAACCAGGACCTCATTATGGGTTGCAGCTTCATCTATCTGCTTTAGAAGTAGACTTTCCATGGTTTCTGTTATATTTGGGGGTTTGTAACAGACCCCAATGAGAATTTTGTTACCATTTTTCCCTCCATGAATTTCGACCCATATGGACTCGACATCCTCATTCCCTTCGCTAATATCCTCCCTTAAAGTGGACTTTAGACAAGACTTTACATAGAGACAAACCCCTCCTCCTCTCCGATTTTTACGATCCTTTCTAAACAGACTGTAACCCTGTAAGTTAACTGCCCAGTCATAGCTTTCATCTAACCATGTCTCGGTTATTCCCACTATGTCAAAGTTACCTGTAGATATTTCTGCTTCTAGTTCTTCCATCTTGTTTGTCAGGCTTCTGGCGTTTGCGAGCATGCAGTTTAGAGGATTTTGTTTTGTTCCAATCTCCTCACTGTGGATTGTTTTAGAAATGTTCTTACCTCCCTTCTGAGTATGTTTTCCTGGGTCGTCTTTGTTCGAGTCTAATGTTTTTCTTCCCGTCCCCTCTTCTTCTAGTTTAACGCCCTCCTGATGAGTGTAGCGAGTCTTCTGGCGAATGTGTGTTTCCCAGGTTTGTTGAGGTGTAGTCCGTCTCTGGCGAGGAGTCCATCATACCAGTAATTCACACCGTGGTCCAGGAATCCAAATCCTTGTTGTCTGCACCATCGTCTTAGCATCAAGGATCCTGTTCCATCTCCTGGTGCCATGCCCGTCTACTGGAAGGATAGAAGAAAAAACTACCTGTGCATCCAGTTCCTTTACTTTCTTCCCCAACTCTTCAAAGTCCTTGCAGATTGTCGGTAGGTCCTTCCTTGCCGTGTCATTGGTGCCAACATGTATCAGAAGAAATGGGTGGACGTCCTTGGAGCTGAAGAGCTTTGGTATCCTATCGGTCACATCCTTGATCATCGCACCTGGAAGGCAGCATACTTCTCTTGCAGTTATGTCCAGTCTGCAGATGGCTGCTTCGGTGCCTCTCAGTAGTGAGTCTCCCACCACCACCACTCTTCGTTGCTTCTTGGCTGTACTTTTTGCTGTCACTTGTTGCTGTGTGCCCTTTTCTTTTTTGCTTGCTGGTATTGCTTCATTCTTAGGTGTGCCATCTTCATCCTCTACAAAGATTTGATATCGGTTCTTCAGTTGTGTGGTTGGTGATTTCTCCATGGTCTTCTTGCTTCTTTTGGTCACATGCTTCCACTCATCTGCTTTTGGAGGTTCTCTGACACTTTTTGCACCTTCTGTGACCAGTAGAGATGCTTCTGTTCTGTCTAGAAAGTCTTCATTCTCTTTGATGAGTTTCAAAGTTGCTATTCTTTCTTCCAGACCCCGCACCTTTTCTTCTAAAAGGGCCACTAGTCTACACTTCTGACAGGTGAAATTGGATTCTTCTTCTGGTCGATCTGTGAACATGTAGCACATGCTGCAGCTCACCATGTAGGTTGTCACATCTGCCATGTTGCTCCTAGATCCTGCTGACTTGCTGTGTGTTTTCCTTCTTGTGTAATCTACTCAGCCAAGCTCTCTTGGTGATGCTTTCGAAGCAGCTGGTCCCGGCTGTAACCAACGATCTTCTAGCTTAGGGAGACTTCGCTTCTCCCAGAAGGCACCTGGAATATGCAAATTAGCCTCCTGAAGCTTGAATCCCTGGTTTGGTGATGCTTTCGAAGCAGCTGGTCCCGGCTGTACCCAACGATCTTCTAGCTTAGGGAGACTTCGCTTCTCCCAGAAGGCACCTGGAATATGCAAATTAGCCTCCTGAAGCTTGAATCCCTGGTTTGGTGATGCTTTCGAAGCAGCTGGTCCCGGCTGTAACCAACGATCTTCTAGCTTAGGGAGACTTCGCTTCTCCCAGAAGGCACCTGGAATATGCAAATTAGCCTCCTGAAGCTTGAATCCCTGGTTTGGTGATGCTTTCGAAGCAGCTGGTCCCGGCTGTAACCAACGATCTTCTAGCTTAGGGAGACTTCGCTTCTCCCAGAAGGCACCTGGAATATGCAAATTAGCCTCCTGAAGCTTGAATCCCTGGTTTGGTGATGCTTTCGAAGCAGCTGGTCCCGGCTGTACCCAACGATCTTCTAGCTTAGGGAGACTTCGCTTCTCCCAGAAGGCACCTGGAATATGCAAATTAGCCTCCTGAAGCTTGAATCCCTGGTTTGGTGATGCTTTCGAAGCAGCTGGTCCCGGCTGTAACCAACGATCTTCTAGCTTAGGGAGACTTCGCTTCTCCCAGAAGGCACCTGGAATATGCAAATTAGCCTCCTGAAGCTTGAATCCCTGGTTTGGTGATGCTTTCGAAGCAGCTGGTCCCGGCTGTAACCAACGATCTTCTAGCTTAGGGAGACTTCGCTTCTCCCAGAAGGCACCTGGAATATGCAAATTAGCCTCCTGAAGCTTGAATCCCTGGTTTGGTGATGCTTTCGAAGCAGCTGGTCCCGGCTGTACCCAACGATCTTCTAGCTTAGGGAGACTTCGCTTCTCCCAGAAGGCACCTGGAATATGCAAATTAGCCTCCTGAAGCTTGAATCCCTGGTTTGGTGATGCTTTCGAAGCAGCTGGTCCCGGCTGTAACCAACGATCTTCTAGCTTAGGGAGACTTCGCTTCTCCCAGAAGGCACCTGGAATATGCAAATTAGCCTCCTGAAGCTTGAATCCCTGGTTTCCTTATTATGGATTTCCCAATCCGCGACTCTGCTACATCCTAAGGCTTGGTTCCCATTGCGTTAATGGGAACGCGCTAACGGACAGCGTTGCACGGCGAAATTAACGCCGTGCAACGCGTCCGTTAGCGCGCCCATTCACGGCAATGGGAACGCGCAGCACTAGCGCGTGCCATGTTCAGCACGCGCTAGCGACGCGCCGGTGTTTCCTGGCGCGCCGCGGACGCTGCTTGCAACGTCCGAGGCGCGCCCGTGGTCCGTTCCCCGCTCTCGCAGATCGGGGATCTGCGAGAGCGGGGACGTTACCGCGACCCCGGGACGCGGCCACATTAAAAACATTGCGTTAGCGCAACCCGCTAGCGCTAAACGGGTTGCACTAACGCAATGTGACCCTAGCCTAAGGCTGTGATGAGCAGCGACATCAGTATAGTTACCTCTCACCACGGCAGCTGAAACACAAAGATTGGTGTATAAATCAGTCTGCTGTGACAAGCGGCGATGCGAGCAAGATTATTGCAGTTCACAGCCGATGAACTGGGGTAACCTTACTAACGTCACTGCTCGTAGCATGTTAACTTACTGACAGTTCTCACGCTGCTTGCTGTGATATCAGTAAGTTTACCATAGGTCATCGGCTGTGAACTGCGATAACCTTACTCACGCGACCACTCGTCCATATTATGGATTACGGCGGACCCTATGGATTACTTTTATCATATTAAATGGGCACAAGAGGGCAATTGTCAGGGAGTGCCTTTTACAAATAAAGGACTTTTCAACATGTGCTTTCTTCTTTTAACTTATGGGGTTAGTAATAGGGGTTTGTGGCAGACACCTCTCCATTACCAACCCCTGGGCTTGTGGTCAGCGGACCCCCCCTTTTAACAATTGGTAAAGGCTAAGCGGATATCTGCTGGCTGATATCAATAGCCTGGGAAACTCCATAGATATTGGCCTCTTACCAGAATAATAACACCAGCTCCCAGCTGTCTCCT
Organism: Ranitomeya imitator; assembly: GCF_032444005.1. Taxonomy (NCBI): domain Eukaryota; kingdom Metazoa; phylum Chordata; class Amphibia; order Anura; family Dendrobatidae; genus Ranitomeya; species Ranitomeya imitator. The sequence goes on from NC_091284.1 coordinate 771,259,816, forward strand.
TTCCCTCATCTGGTTAGTAAAAAATAAGGGGGACCACATGCCATTTTTTCCCATTTATTAGCTATATAAAAAGTATACAAAAATACACACGCAAAGCATTGATTATATACCTGACTGACATCTTCCTATATATCTATACATCTTTTATATATCTCTAGCTGTTCACTCTGTGAATTTACTGTACGTGGCTGATGAAATGTCGGGTTTCCTATGATGTGTGTGTAAAAAAAAAAAAAAAAAAAACTGATGGCAAACGGATGGTCCGTGTGCCGTGCAATTTTTTTCTCGCACCCATAGACTTACATTGGCGAGTCTCAGGCGTTTTACGCGGCCATACTCAGCATGCTGCAATATTTTTTTCTTTACCCCAATTCCAGGTGAGGAAAAACTTGCAGATGAACACTGCCTCATTGAATAACATTGATGCGATTGCAATGTGATTTTTTTCTCACACTGCACTTGCCATCTTTATATGCAGATGCGAGTGAACCCTTAGAGGCAGATCCTGGCTGGGTTCACAGCCATTATCTGCCAGGTATGTGGGGGGTCTCATCCAGCAAGCCTGCTCCAAAAACCCGTTTCCAACTTGTAGCACATATACGGCAGATGTCAGGAAGTGGTTAATCAAACGGTTGGCTCAAGTTTTCATTTTACATAGAACATACAGTAACACTACAGTCCACAAATGTGGGAATGCCTGAGGTCCAGCATTTCAGTAGTTTACTCCATGCAGTGGTGTCTGGTACTGCAGCTAAGCCCCTTCATTCACCTTATTGTGTGGATAAACAGGTTTCAGACACTGATCGCCCTAACACCATATTCATAGACATATTTAGACGAGAAACAGGTCTTTTTTACACTTGCAATATAAACATGTGCACACCACACATACTGTACAATCATTTAATCGACAATCCAAATCAAAGTGACTAAACAATACCCACCTTTTTTTAAGAGCAAGGAATAGTTTGTTAAATGCCTCATGAACTGAGTGAATTACGTGCTTTTCCAGCATCTTATTTCTAGTATCCACTTTTTTCAATGTCTGAACTCAAAAAAGAAAAAAAAAATTAACATAATCAACAGTTTACAATGTAAAGGACAGGGATATTCTTCTCAGACTGTTTCTGCACGTCACAAAGATCAAGACAATTAATGAATACAATAAGAAATAATTGTTAATAGGAATACGAAATATCGAAAATGAACAAAAGTAAGCAAAACAAAAGAGCACTTCCTCCCTTAGACCATGTTGCCACATACAAAAATGCTGTGTTTTATTTTCTGCATGTGTCTACACTAATCTGCTCACATCACTGGAATTTTTGGTATTTTTCCCTCTTTTTGACAGTTTAATTTTTTTTTTTAGTGCAGAAGCACTGTGATTCTACAGCTAAAAACGCAATTGTGTTTTGTATGCATACTTTAGACTTTCCAGAGCAACATACAGGTAAGATTCACCAAAAACCATATAGTCTTTAAATAAAATATGACCATGAATTTTCATGAAATAACAGTCTTGGCAACAACATTTACATGCAACAGATATCCACAAAAAAGCTAAGCAAAAAACTCAGCATTTAGTCTACGCGAGAACATGGCCATAAACGTTTTTCTAGATCACAATATTACATAGTGGTAGCTGAACCGGGTATTACCCCATTGTCACACTGAAATGAAAGAGACAAGGCTGCTATACCCAGAATTGATGTTACTAAGTAGAGAGCGCTCTGCCAACGATGTAAAGGCTGCAGTAGTCAACTGAGCACTCAAGGATAGACCTTAAATATCATATACTGAAAATCTCATTCTCGGTCCCCCACTGGGGGACATAGAAAGCCATGGGTGCACACTGTTGCCACCAGGAGGCTGACACTAAGAATTACAACCTGAAGAAAGACGTTGGCTCCTCCTCAGCAGGCTACACTCGCCTACTGGCACTCAAGCTATTCAGTTTAGAAAAGTGTCACTTAGGAGGCACACAAAAGGTTTTGGAGCCTACTGGACAGTTTATGCCAATTGTGTGTTTTTTTTTTAATCAAACTTTTTCTCGTTTCCTCTAGACACGGAAACAGAGGAGAATGTACATGTCACGATTCTGATGTCAGGTTTCCTGGGACCAGGGGCTCCTTCACTGTCCCCAACGCTAGGGGGCGCCCTAGCTCGACCTGCTCCCCGGATTACTTCTAATGCAGATGCCGGGGCCACAAACCTCGCCTTAGCTCCTGACTCAGACATCAGAGTGGACACTTCTCCCACCCAGGGAAGAGGGGAGTACTAGTATACCATAGGTACACCAACCAGACTAACAAAGCAATACGAACAGTGATAAAAAATACGAAACATACAACTATACTCACACAAATAACAAAAGGGATGCACCAAGGAGTGGATGATGGGGTAAAAGCAAAGTAAGAGAAGAAAGGGAATTATTTCACACTGAAAACCCAGCAACAGTCACAAATAAATTCACCAAACGTCTTTCTCTCATTATAACCAGCAACAGCCTCCAGCATAAGCTAACTCTGACATTGAGTGCTAGCCAGGGCACAGATTATATAGGAGATGGGAGTGGCTAACAGTGCACAACTGAGAGCCTTAATGCTCCAGGAGCCCTCAACAAAGCATATTAACCCCTGCACTGCGAAAATAAATTTACACCATTTAATACGAAGGTGAAGTGCTTCTAATCAGTGCAGGAGTAAGAGAAATCAGACGCTGCGGCCTTCAGGCTCCTCTCTGTCGCAGTAAACCAGAGACAGTAAAGTCTGCGCGGGGTCAAGCTGTTTCCTCTCTTGCCTGGATGGCAGAACCTTTTCAGCCTCCTAACACAGTCAGTGTTCAGGTTCTTGTGCGGACGATCTGTGCCCTTGATCTTTCCTCCCTCTGTAACGCCCTCAGAGAACGTACCATGTGACCACTCACTACAGGAAGAAGCTGCCGACTCCCGAAGACCGTGGGACATGCAGGGACCGCACCAGAAGCAGGTGAGTATTTCATATTCACCTTTCCGCGTTCCACCGCCGCCCCGTCTTCCGCGTCCTCTGCAGTGACTGTTCGGGTCAGAGGGTGCGATGACGTATTAGTGTGAGCGCCGCCCTCTGCCTGAACAGTCAGTGCGGAGAGACGGAACGCTGAGGAGCAGCGACGAGAGGCGGGTATGTCTTTTTTTTTCTTCTTCTTTAGTGCAGCAGCATTACATGTGGCACAATGCTATATGGAGCATCTATGGGGCCATAAAGAACTGCATGGAGCATTATATGGGGCATCTATGGGGCCATAATGAACTGCATGGAGCATTATATGGGGCATCTATGGGGCCATAATGAACTGCATGGAGCATTATATGGGGCACCTATGAGGCCATAATGAACTGCATGGAGCATTATAAGGAGCATTACATGGGGCCATAAAGAACTGCATGGAGCATTATATGGGGCATATTTGTATATAGAGCATCTTATGAGGCCATAATTAACTGTATGGAGCATTATATGGGGCATATTTTAATATGGAGCATCTATGGGGCCCATCATGAACTGTATGGAGCATTATATGGGGCTCCTGATTCAATATGGATATTCAAAAACACAACCTACTGATGCATTTTACTTTTATTGGTATCTATTTTTATTTTTGACATTTACCGGTAGCTGCTGCATTTCCCACCCTGGGCTTATACTCGAGTCACTAAGTTTTCCCAGTTTCTTGTGGCAAAATTAGGGGGGTCGGCTTATACTCGAGCATATACTTATGGAGCCACTCCTTAGTTGCCCTGGTTGTATATTTCGGGGCATTGTCATGCTGGAAGACCCAGACACCCATCTTCAATGCTTATCAGAAGCGCCACTGCAGCGCGAAACAGCTGTCGTCCATTCTACTCCAGCTCCCATCCTCCCGATGCCGATGTTTTAAAGTATTGGAATAAAGAAGCTTTTTTTCACCGGTGAGTGCCATTCCTTCCTTTCAATTTTTGTATACAAAATATCACGATACATGACCCCATCCTTCCTACTTTCAATATGGTGCATTCGTCCTGTCCCCTTTGCAGAAAAGCACCCCCAAATTATGAGGTTTCACGGTTGGGACAGTGTTCTTGGGGCTGTACTCATCCTTCTTCCACAAACACGGCAAGTGGCATTGATACTAGTAATGAGTGAATGTGCTCGGATAACGATACAATTTGAAAAACAGAACTTAATATTTGGTACAGAATAATAATAACTTTGTTAGCAATTACAGAGGTCAGACGTTCCCTGATGCTCGGTTGTCATCTGAGCATCTGGTTGTGCTCGTATATTATGTTAGAGTACCCTCGGCTGCATGATTGCAGATGTTAGACAGCCTCAACATATGCAGGGGTTACCTGCTTATTAGGGAATCCCCACATGTGTTGAGGCTGTCTTAACAGCTGCAATCATGCAGCTGAGGGTACTCGAACATAATATATGAGCATCACCAGACGCTCGGTTAACACTAGAACTACTGATGGAGTCATTTTGACTCCTTTCGTTTTTTATTTCTCTTCTGTGACTACATTTTTCAGAATTCCGGCTTGAAACTCAGTGACTTTTCCTCAAATATGATGTGAAAAAAGATTTTGTGAGAATAAATAATTTTGGTAAAAAATTTGCGCGTTTTTTTCAAAATTTACCAAGAACTACTGAAGGGAGTCATTTTGACTCCCTACTATATTTTGAGGTCCTTTTGTCACTAAATGTTGCTATAAAGTTTTGTGCATAATTTTTTCACTCTGTCTTATTTACCCTGATGTTCATATAGATGTAGTTCAATTTACATGTCAATTTTTCACATTTTCCTTGTGTTTTACCTGCTTGTATTACTGTGTAATGCTGAACAAAATAGCTTGTTTACTCTAGGCTCTTATCTTATGCTAATGAAGGGTGGTGTTTTTCTAAGGTCCTAGCAGGAGACAGTATTCTGGATAGTAACTTTACTTTCAGTTCAGCTGAAGAGACAAAGAGAACAGACGCAGACATACGAGCTCTGAAGACTCATACAGGTATGAATTGTTATGAAATAGTTTAGCTGTCTGTCAACTGATTCAGCCCACCTACTTTTGAAGGTGGCAGAACAGTTATTATTTCTTTTAGTTTTCATTTCATTTCTATTTTTCAGCAGGGAACTATATAGAATTATGGAATTTGTGAGGAATATGGAGAGAAGACGTTTGATAAAGCCTCAGGATATTCTGGCTACTTTGCAATCCATACCGGAGGATGAATCGGAATCCGAATTGCAGGAACATGTATTTGATTCTGACAGTGATGAAGATTTCATTCCTCAGAACATATCAAGTGAATCTGAAGACTCAGAAGGAACAAATCCAGAAGGTAAGTAGTTATGTGTATTTATTTGTTCTTCCACACACTGAGTTAGGGCCTGTGCACACTAGCAGAATTCTGGCTGAATAGCCATCTGGATATTCTTGCCGCAATACAGGCCGTACCTGCCGGCTCATGCCTGAAGCTCCGCTCCGAACCCCGGGCTGGAGCCGCTGTCAGGGACAGAGCAGCGCTTGCTTACGCGCGAGCACGGCTCCGTCCCAGACAGCGGCTCCAGCCCGGGGTTCGGAGCGGAGCTTCAGGTATGAAACTCCGCTCTGTACCTGAGCGGGCAGGTACGGGCCGGATTGTGGTGAGAATATCCGGTCGGATATTCCGCCGCTAATCCAGCCAGTGTGCACGGACCCTTACAAAACAAAAATTCTAAATATTCATCAACTTTTTTCCAGATATTCCAAGCACATCAACTGGGGATCGGGCTCATGCAGTTATGTTGCTTCGTGACCATCCTCCTGGTCGTGGACAGAAAAAAATCAGCAAAACGTCCCAGAAATGAAAGAACAACATATAACGATGGCGGCGAAGGTAATGCAACAACAAACACCAGAGAAGGCGAATCTGAAGGAATACTAGTTTCAGCGGATGGTATTCAATGGAAACCTGTTGAAATTGGACAACACTTGCCTGGTAGGCGTGACAGCCAAAATATTCTTCGAGAAGCACCTGGCCCTACAGGATACGCCAGAAGAAATATCATTATCGATAGTCCTTTGAGTGCATGGCGTTTATTTTTTGATTCATATATATTGACACATATAAAGAACTGTACGCTTGCAGAAGCATGCAGGAACAATAATTTACAGTTTACTCTATCTGATGAGGAGCTAGATGCATTCATTGCGATATTCTATGCTCGTGGAATATCTGGCACGAACCGTCACTCGATTAGCAGTATTTGGTGTAATGACTGGGGAATACCGTTTTGCAAAGCGACAATGTCTAGGGACTGCTTTGTTGAAATTATGAGGTTTCTCAGATTTGATGAGAAATCTACTCGATCGGAGAGACTGCAAATGGACAAGTTTGCTCTATTTTCTACTGTGTGGGACAGGTTTATTGAAAATTGTATTGCATGTTACAAACCTGGCCCATACATAACGGTGGATGCTTCCAAACCAGATAAATATGGCCACAAATATTGGCTAGCTGTTGATAAGGAGAGCAAATATCTGGCAAATGGCTTCCCTTATCTAGGCAAAGATGACACACGCCGTGCTGAGGACCGTTTAGCTGACCATGTGGTAATGAAGTTATTGGACCCGTTTTTGAAAAAAGGTCGCAATGTTACAACCGATAATTATTTTACTTCATTAAAATTAGCTAAACAGCTAAAAAGCAAAGGAACAACCATCGTGGGAACACTGAATAAGATAAGGCGAGAAGTGCCTAAAGAAATAAAATCCATGAAAGAGGAATTGTACAACACTAAAGTGTTTAGAAATGAAGACAATTTTACACTTACAGTATATCAAGGAAAGCCCATCAAAAATGTTGTCATTTTGAGTTCCGTCCATCCAGATGTTGTTGTTGCGTCTGATTCCGCTAAAAAAACTCCAGAAACTGTAAAGTTTTACAATGAAACAAAATATGGAGTAGATGTAGTGGATCAGATGGCACAAAAATATACCACACGAACATCCACAAGGAGATGGCCTGTTCATGCATTTGAAAATGCCTTAGACTTTGCAGGTATAAATGCATGTATAATATTCAAGGAGATTACCCACCAAAAAATGTCACGCAAGGCATTTTTGCAAACGCTTGTGAGAGAGTTGAGTGGTCCTTATGTCACAGATAGGGAAAAGGGTTCCACGTCCCAAGTTTCTACATGTTCAGAAGTGATGGTTCAAACAAAATTTTGCCAGATCAAAGAAAAGTGCAAGAAAATTGATCTGTCGGCAATTGTAAGACTTGTGGTAAGTCTGTGTGTGGGCAATGTACTGCCATAAATCAAAGGCAATGCCTAAAATGCGAAACACCAAATGTTTAGAAGGTGAATTCTGCGCCATATTTTCATTTTTATGTTCCTCCACCTACATTTTCTCTGCTTTTTGTTCTTCAGTTGTTGTTTATATGTGTGCACTTGAATAAAAAAAAGTTTGAAAAACGTCTATTATAAGTATTGTTATTTTCTGTAGAAAAATAAGAAAAGCAGAAAAAAAACAATCAAAAGCATTACTGTTGGATCTCACAATAATAATACATTACAAAAAATATAATTATTAATAAATAACCACAAATGAAACTCTAAAAATAAACGAAAACAAGCAAGGAGTCAAAATGACTCCTTTCAGTAGTTCTAGGCGGGGTCACGAGTCCAGTAGTCCTAGTGTTAAAACTCGAGAATGCTCGGATAAGACGTTATCCAAGCACATTCACTCATCTCTGATACTAAAAAAAAAGTTCTATATTGGTCTCATCTGACCACATGACCTTCTCCCATGCCTCCTCTAGAGAGATGGTGATTGGTGAACTTGGCCCTTGACATGTGCTGGCGTGAGCAGGGGGACCTTACGTGCCCTGCAGGATTTTAATCCAAGACGGCAAAGTGTGCTACTAATGGTAATGTTTGATACTGTGGCTGCAGCTCCCTTCAGGTCATTCACCAGGTCCTCTCGCGTAGTTCTGGGTTGATTCTGTACCTCTCTCAGAATGATCCTTACCCCATGAGGCAAGATCTTGCATGGAGTCCCAGACTGAGGAAGATTGACAGTTATCTTGCGTTTCTTCCATTTTCTAATAATTGCACCAACAGTTGTTGCCTTCTCACCAAGCTGCTTGCCTATTATCCTGAAGCCCATCCCTGCTTTGTGCAGGTCTACAATTTTGTCCCTGGCGTCCTAAGGCCATGTGCACACGTTGCGGATTACGCTGCGGCTTTTTCTGGACTGATTTTGGTAAATCCGCAGGTAACCCGCACTGCAGATTTCCTGCGGAATTACCGTGGACATACCGCGATTTTTTGGCGGATTTTGTGTTGAGTCCACCTGCAGTTTTACCCCTGCAGATTCCTATTACGGAGCAGGTGTAAACCGCTGCAGAATCCGCACAAAGAATTGACATGTGCACTGCGGGTTTTGTTTTCCATAGGTTTACATGGTACTGTAAATGCATGGAAAACTGCTGCGAATCTGCAGCGGCCAATCCGCTGCGGATCCACAGCAAAATCTGCAACGTGTGCACATAACCTTAGACAGCTCTTTGGTCTTGACCATGGTGAAGAGGTTTGAGTGTGATTAATTGAGTGTGTGGACAGGTGTCTTTTATAGAGGTATCGAGTTCAAATGGGTGTAATTAATACAGGTTATGAGTACAGAGTAGGAGGGCTTCTTAAATACTAGATGGTTGCCTGATTCTAATGCATCGGGTATTCTAGAATATGCATGTCCACGTAGTATATTGTTCAGGCAGTACAAGAGATGTGGTGCACTCCGCATGGAACAAAGGTGCAGGCTGAACACAAAGTCACAGTGTCTATAGAAAAAACAGCCGCACACTCAAGACTTGCAGGTTTTTACGTGAAAGTTGTATTTTTTATTATTAGTACAGGCATCACCAGTGTGACGGACTCAGTGCTACAGGACCCTTGCAGACTTCGCCTACTCCAGACTGCTTCTGCACCTTTTCTACCCTCCATTAGAAGTGTGGTTTTGACAAAGACCAGCCTTGGTCGAAACGTTAACCGTAATTTAAAGTATCCGTCATTTTCTCTGAACACTAATAAGCATTCGGTGATGCCTGTACTAATAATAAAAAATACAACTTTCACGTAAAAACCTGCAAGTCTTGAGTGTGCGGCTGTTTTTTCTATAGACACGTAGTATATTGCACAGCCCACGTAGTATATTGCCCAGCCACGTGGTATATTGCCCAGCCACGTGGTATATTGCCCAGTCACGTGGTATATTGCCCAGTCACGTGGTATATTGCCCAGCCACGTAGTATACAGCACAGACACGTAGTATACTGCCCAGTCACGTAGTATATTGCCCAGCTACGTATGTTGCAGGTTAAAAAATAAACATATACTCACCTTCCGAGGGCCCCTTGTAGTACTGTCGCCTTTGTGCGGTGCACGTGGCAGCTTCCGGTCCCAGGGTTGGAATGAGCGCAGGACCTGTGATGACGTCACGGTCACGTGACCGTGACGTCATGACAGGTCCTTCTCGCATAGCATCCTTAGCACCGGAACCTGCCGCTTGCACTGCTGAGGACAGGATGCGACGGAGGGTAAGAATAACTTTTTTTTATTATTCTTATTTGTAACATTAGATCTTTTTACTATTGATGCTGCATACGCAGCATCAATAATAAAAAGTTGATCACACAAGGTTAATAGCTGCGTATCCGGAGTGCGTTACACCGCACTCCGGTAACGCTGGCATTAACCCTGTGTGATGGCTGACTGGATGGGAGTATGGAGCGGGCACTGACTGCGGGGAGGAAAGAGCGGCCATATTGCCGCCCGACTGTGGCCGTCGCTGATTGGTCGTGGCAATGGTCGTGAGCATTTTGCCACGACCAATCAGCGACTTGGATTCCATGACAGACAGAGGCCGCGACCAATGAATATCCGTGACAGACAGAAAGACAGAAGGACAGACAGACAGAAAGACGGAAGTGACCCATAGACAATTATATAGTAGAAAGTAACAGGTCTGTGCGAGTCAATTCTTGTTGGTTGGTAGGTGTGAAAATACTTAAATTGCTTTCTATTGCATATAATCTTTAAAAATCATACAATGTGATACATACACATATGTGGGGAGGGGTCTCTTCACCCAACGGATCTACACAGACGCTGATGCCTGCTGCTGCAACTGCTAGATCTGAAACTCGGACATTCACGCTCATGGAATGTGAGTGAATGTTCTCGCAAGCTCATGAAAATCTTCAACACAGCATTCTAGAGACGATGGGTGGTAAAAAAAAAAACACAACTAATCTAATGAATTGACCATGGACAAATGGACTATTTCTTTGTTACTACTTCATATGTAGTCTATTTTGCTACAGTAATTTTTTATTTTTTCCCCCCCACAATCCAATAAACCACTACATTTTTTTTTAGTAAAAATTATAGTGACATTTTCCTTGGATTATCACATCTGTTAAAAATTCCTGAATATATATACACATAAAATGTACCGTATATTCACCACCTTGTGGCTACCTTTTGCTGCTACCTGAGTTGCTGCCTGGGCGAAACATCTGCATCAAGGAATCATATCTGGAACTTCAATGTTTGGGTTAGCTGAACTTGCAGATCAGATTGCCCACTTGGGTAAGTATCTTTGCTCTACTTTTCAAAGCAGCCAGCTGTTCTGCTCAAGCTTTAAGCAAATTATAGCAATCTGTCGAATTCTTTGGCTCAAATGTTGGAATGCGGACCTTGCATCCGTGCAATCCCTCAGAAGCCTTTCCTTTCAGACTCTTGCCCGTTCTTTAAAAAAAACTTGACAAGATAATTTGACACACAAATGGTAAGAGCTCCATGCTCCCACAGCCTAGACCTACTTGATCCTCGTCCAACTGATGCAGACAGTTCTCGTCTTTAACTGCCAAGAGAGGCCAACCACCCTTGAAGAAAAGAAGAGGCCATCCTTCAAAACTACACCATCCTGACATCCATGTAGCCAGCCTGCCAAGTCCTCACGGACCAGAAGGAAAAAGTTTTCGCAGCGTGACTGAGCACCTCCACCGGGGAACCCTCTTTGGGTTGGTAGCTTGTTCCAGAATGTGTGGATTCCGGCAGTAAATTACACCTGGGTCAGAAGAATTGCTTCCTCCGAACATAGAGTTCTCAAATCCCGTGTGATTGTTTTTCTCCATCCCATCCCTCACAGCAATTTTTTCCCCATACTGTTTCCTCCATTCAGATATTAATGTTATGTTTCCCACTAAAGAATGTTTCAAAGGGTTTTATTCAACACTCAATATACTTCATTCTGATTGTTGTCAATAAGTCCTATTTTCAGTTTGCAATTCTCCCCTTTAAATTGGCCACCGATCCCAGGGTGTTCACAGAGGTCATAAGCCTTTTGGGCATCAGGGGGAGAGCAGTTATTCTCTACTTAGAAGACATCTTTGTCAAGGCTCTGTTCTTCTCCGAGAACTTCAAAAGCCTGTAGCTCCTGGTGAATCATCAATCTAAGTCATCTCTGAACCCAGCACATCATCTTACTGGGAATGCTATTCAACAATGTCCAAGCAAAAGTTTTTCTTCCAGGATGAAAAAATGTTAGCATCCATTCCCCAAGCCGTTCCTCTGCCCTTCCATTTCTGCATGAGTGTGCAAAGCAAAACAGTGGTGACCCTCAAGGTGATCCCATTTGCCCAGTTCTACACCAGGCCTCTACAGCTGGTGCTATTCTCCCGTTGGGACAAAAAAATTGTCCGTTATCTAAATTGGCAGATTGAGACAATGGAGCCAGTTTTCTTGGTTGGTAAGAAGTTTTCCGGAAGTTTATGATGCGGGTTCTACACATACAGCACCTCAGTATATAGCAGAGATGTACAGGTAGAATCTGCACACACATCAACCAAGTATACAGTCATGAGATGTACACACAAGATCTGCATACAGAGCACCTCTGTATACAGCAGCGAGGTGTACAGATTTGCATACACAGCACCCAGTACACATCACCGAGATTGATACAATAAATCTGCACACACAGCAACCAAGTATACAGGATCGAGATGGACACCCATAATCCGTATACACACACTATAGTAATATATAGCACAGTGTTGTGTACAAAAACACAGATATGAATGTCAGGCACTGTATCAGGACACAGCTCAGTATCATGATCGACACTGGTTTTTACACTAATTGTCTAAGGGTCACTTCCGTCTGTCCTATTGCCTGTCTGTCTTTCTGTCACAGATATTCATTGGTTGCGGCCTCTGTCTGTCATGGAAATCCAAGTCGCTGATTTGCCATGACCAAACGCCCACGACCAATCAGCAACGGGCACAGTCCGGCAGCAAAATGGCCGCTCCTTCCTTCCCGCAGAGAGTGCCCGCTCCATACTCCCCTCCAGTCAGCCCTCACATAGTGTTAATGCCAGCGTTACCGGAGCGCGGTGTAACGCACTCCGGATACGCAGCTATTAACCCTGTGTGACCAACTTTTTACTATTGATGCTGCGTATGCAGCATCAATAGTAAAAAGATCTAATGTTACAAATAAGAATAAAAAAGCAGTGCAAGCGGCAGGCTCCGGTGCCAAGGATGCTATGCGAGAAGGACCTTCCATGACGTCACGGTCATGGGACCGCGACGTCATCACAGGTCCTGCGCTCATACCAACCCTGGGACCGGAAGCTGCCGCGTGCACTGCACACAGGCGCCAGGACTACAAGGGGCCCCTCGGAAGGTGAGTATATGTTTATTTTAAGCCTTTTTTAACCTGTTACATACGTGGCTGGGCAATATACTACGCGGACATACATATTCTAGAACACCCGATGCGTTAGAATCGGGCCACCATTATATATATATATATATATATATATATATATATATATATATACATACATATACACACACACACCGGATTACTCACCGGCAATGCTCTTTTATAGAGCCCACGACAGCACCCACGAGAGGGGGGATCCGCCCCTAGGAACAGGAAACCTACAGAGAGATAAAAGGGGCGGCCCCCCCCTCGCTCCTCAGTTGTTTTACAGAGAATAGGAGGAACCGCCGCCAGGTTTTAGTTAATAGGTCCAGGTATATATACATATATACATATTTACAACCTTATACTACATCTTTCTAATATTTACACCTCACCAAAAAAGCACCACGTGCAACTATACAAAGAAAAGGGAGGGATGTGAATGGGTGCTGTCGTGGGCTCTATAAAAGAGCATTACCGGTGAGTAATCCGGTATTTTCCATTCGCCACGACAGCACCCACGAGAGATTTTCAGAGACTATAGATTGGGTGGGTTAACTGAGTCAAGAACCGAAACCCCAAAGGTTAGATCAGAAGCAGCAGATAGGTCTAATCTATAGTGCTTATAAAAGGTGCCCGGTGAAGCCCAAGTTGCGGCCTTACATATGAGTTCTATTGGCACGTTCGCCCTTTCTGGCCAGGAAGTTGATACGGCCCTTGTGGAATGAGCCCCCACATGCATCGGAGGATCTCTTCCTTTGGCTCTGTAAGCCAAGGTTATGGCTTCTCTGATCCAACGAGATAACGTCCCCTTCGTGACTCTGGATCCTTTGGTTTTACCCTGAAAAGACACAAACAGGGCCCTACTCTTCCTCCAGTCCCTAGTTCTCGCTAAATAGGCTAGAATAGTCCTCTTAACATCTAGGGTATGAAGTCTTACTTCCTCTGGAGATGAGTGGTCTTTATAAAAGGTAGGTAATAGGATCTCCTGGGACCTATGAAAACTAGTGGCCACCTTAGGCAGGTAACATGGGTCTGTTTTCAAAATTATTCTATCAGGTGTTATAGATAGGTATGGAGGATCGATTGACAATGCCTGCAGATCACTTACTCTTCTAGCCGATACCAATGCTACTAACAATATAGCTTTTAACGAGATGTTCTTTAATGAGGCTGCATGAATAGGCTCAAACGGGCTTTGTGTCAATGCATCCAGGACCAAAGATAGATCCCACTGGGGCACCTGTGGAATATTTATTGGTTTCGACCGTTCACATGCAGATATAAAACGGGATATCCATCTATCACCTGCGATATCATAACTGAAGAGGGCCCCTAACGCTGAAACCTGAACTTTCAAAGTATTAACTGAAAGTCCCAATTCTAGTCCTTTTTGCAAAAACTCCAGTATTGAAAATATAGGCACCTCTGAAGAAATTTGTGTAGTGTGAAATTGAAGAAATTTTTTCCAGATTCTAACATAAATTTTGGTGGTAGAAGGCTTTCTACTCTTCATAAGGGTATCTATCAATCCACTAGAAAACCCTTTTCTACTTAGTAATTGCCTCTCAAATTCCAGGCAGTTAAGTTCATGCCCTTCACTTGAGGATGGAAAAACGGACCTTGAGACAGCATGTTGTCGGCGAGAGGCAGAATCCACGGGTCTGTCACTGACATGGCTCTGAGCCATGAAAACCATGGCCTCTTGGGCCAAAAGGGGGCTATTAACACAACTCTTGCCCCTTCCTCTCTTATCTTCCTTATCACCATGGGCAATAGATTCCATGGGGGAAAAGCGTATGCCAGGTCGAATGTCCATGGTACCTGAAGGGCATCTAATATGTCTGGATTGTCTAGCCTGCATAGGGAGGCAAACATCCTGACCTGTCGATTGGATCTTGTTGAGAACAAGTCTATTTGAGGCATGCCCCATCAGGCTGTTATTTTGAAAATCTTCCTGTTGAGCATCCATTCCCCTTGATGAAGAGTATGACGACTGAGAAAATCGGCCTGAAAGTTGTCTACCCCTCTTATGTGTACCGCTGATAAGGACAACAGATGACCTTCGGCTAACATTATGATGTCTGATGTCACCTCCATGAGAGTGTCCGACCGTGTACCTCCTTGACGGTTTAGATAGGCCACCGCAGAGGTGTTGTCGGAGAGGACCCTTGTGTGAGAGCCTCGCAGCTGAGGAAGAAAGTGGAGCAGGGAATAATATACAGCTCTCAACTCTTTAACGTTAGAAGAATCACTATACTCTGATCTGGACCAGAGTCCCTGGACCATCTGATCTCGAAAATGTGCACCCCAACCTTCAGGACTAGCATCTGTGGTAACTATATTTGAAGGAGTGATTACCCACAGGACTCCTTTTGACAGATTTCCCCAATCTAACCACCATGTGAGGGAGTGTACCACTTCTGTTGGAAGAAAAACTATCTGATCTAAACGACCCTGATTCTCAATATTCTCCTGTAATATAAATCTCTGCAGCTGCCTGGTATGAAACTGTGCCCACTCAACTGCAGGAATACAAGAAGTTAAAGACCCCAGCAACGACATGGCGCTTCTCAAAGTCATACTACGCCTATTGATTGCTAAGTTCACTTTATCAATTATGGAGGTCTTTTTACTATCTGGCAGGCAACATACTTGATCAACCGAATCTAAAAGGAGGCCAAGGAACTTCTGACATGTAACAGGCCGGAGTCTGGATTTCTCCCAATTAATAATCCAACCGAGAGATTGTAATGAAACGGCTACCTCTTCCAATCTCTGTTCACACTGTAGGGAGTCTCTACCCACTATTAGAAGATCATCTAAATACGGGATGATTAGTGTGTCCTTTAACCTCAGAAAAGACATTACCTCTAACAATAATTTAGTGAAGACCCTCGGAGCCAAAGATAGGCCAAAGGGCATTGCCCTATATTGCAGATGACAAACCTGACCATCTAACACAACTGCTACCCTGAGAAACTGCTGGTGAACTGGTGTATAGGCAGATGGTAGTAAGCATCCTTAAGATCCAGCACCACCATGTAACAGTTGGGAAATAGATTTTTAATGGCTGATCGAATGGACTCCATTTTAAAGGCTTTAGGTCTTATGAAGGTGTTTAACTTTCTTAAATTAAATATAGTCCTAAAGGACCCATCCGGCTTAGTTATTAGAAATAAGGGAGAATAAAAGCCCTTTCCTATTTCAGATGGTGGAACTTTTATTAATACTTGTTTAGACAAAAGAGACTTGATTTCAGTTTCCAGTGCTTCTTGCTGCAGCCTGGATTTCAGGGATGTAAGAAGAAAAGAATCCGGAGGTGTCCGGATGAGGTCTAAAGTGAGACCTGATGAAATTAAATTTAAGGCCCATGTATTAGCCGTTCTCTCTCTCCATTGTTCCACAAATTGTAGTAGTCTACCGCCCACTGGTGGAATAGGGTTCACGGAATTTATCTGCTGGTCTGAAGGGACGCTTATTGAACAGATTGCCCTTCTGCCTGAACTCCCTGTTACTCCAGAGGTCTTTAAAGCCTCGTTTCCTTCCAAATGGTGGCTTTCTGAACGCTCTTCTGTAGGAAGGAATAAAGGGATTAGGAAACCCTTTTTTCCTTTCGCCCGCCTTAGTGAGTATGTCATCCAGGACAGATCCAAAGAGGTACTCACCCTGGCAGGGTATGGCACACAATTTAGCCCTGGACTGGGCGTCTCCCTTCCAATTCTTTAGCCATAATGCTCGACGAGCCGTATTTGAGAGATTTGCTGATCTAGCCGCCAGGCGGAGAGAGTCTATTGAGGCATCAGATATAAATGCCGCAGCCCCCTTGATTAATGGAATGGAGGCTCGCAACTTTTCTCTGGAAACGCCACTTCTGATGTTCTGATCTAGCTGATCCAGCCAGACCAACATGGATCTACTGGTACATGTAGCGGAGATTGCAGGTTTAAATGCAGTCACACAGGCTTCCCATGATTTTTTGAGAAGCGCATCAGATTTTCTGTCCATTGGATCGGACAAAGAACCCGCATCCTCTACCGGTAAAGAGGAACGGCGAGCAGTAGATGCTACAGCCGCGTCAACTTTCGGTACTTTAGCCCAAGTGGCCAAGTCCTCATCATCAAAGGGGTAGCGTCTCTTACAGGACACTGGCACAAACCCCTTTTGACCCTTACTCCATTCTTTCTTGACCAGGTCCTTTATAGCCTGGTTCACCGGAAATACATGGCCCTTTCGCTGAGAAAGACCCGCGAACATCACCTCCTGCTGAGTCTGAGGTTCTTTTAATTCAGAAACCCCCATAGTACTTCTTACGGATTTAACCAAGTTATTTATGCCATCTGTGGGAAAGCAGACATAGTCCTCTTCATCTGGTGAATCTGATAACTGAGAGACATCTGACTCGACCTCCCCACTTTCTGCCGACGTGTCAGCTTTAGGCGAGGATGCTCTGCTAACTCTCCTCTCAATATTTACGGACGGACTGCTTCGCAAACTTTGAAGCTCCTCCCGAATCATAAGGCGGATTTCATCCATTTTAACGGACTCTTCCTGCCGCAGGGTGTTATCTATACAAGCTGGGCACAATTTTTTGCTATAAGCATCAGGTAAGGGCTCAGTACATATTGCACACTGCACGTGCTTGGTCTTCCCCGTCCTTTTCCCCTACAAACACATAAGGAGAGGAGACCTAACATAAGCTTTCATGAAGTTAAATGAACACTCACCCCGAAGTATCTCTATATACCAGGTCTCAGCTCTTTTGTTCGGCCTGGGGTGTGCCACGGGACGACCTCCTTCCTGACTAGTCAGTGGAGTCGCTCACTTTTGCACCATCTCTCTTCCTGACCTTTTCACTGGGTACAACCAATACCTCCATAGGGCGCTCACAAATCTCCTCATGAGACGACATGTTAACGCACCTTCTACACAGCTGAGCTGCAATTTATAGCGCCGGTCTCACACACCCCTTTCCCATTTTTTATTTTTTATTTTTTTTTTTTTTTCTTACCAGCGCCGTAGTGCAGCCCAGGGGGGAGGATCGCTCATAAAATCCAATATGGCGGCGCCCCCGGAAGTAGCAACTCGACCTTTGAGTGCAGGGAGCGTCGCCGCACTGCGCATGCGCCGGCGTTCCTTCCACCCGCGCCATCGCTAGGCCGCACCCCCCCCCCCGGAAGTGGTAATGCGACCTCTGAGTCCAGGGAGCGCCGCTGCACTGCTCAGCGCCGGCGTCCCTGCCGCTTGCCGGCCGCTCTCACCACCATCCAGGATCGGAAACAGCGACGCCGGCTTCTACACAAGGCAGCACCGCTTACCTGAGGTACATTTCCCCTCCTCGGTCATACTTCACAACGATGTCCCAGCAGGGACATTGTTGCTCCACGCCATAGCGATGAGGGGGGAGCCAGCAGGAACCCCCGACTCTGTCCATCCGTCCTGGAGCCCCTGTCTCTCATCAGAGACGGACAGGCGGCATCCAGGCGGACCTTCCTCTTCATCTGTACTCCATAGAGTTTTTCTCTGTGGGTTCCCTTCTAGGAACAGGAAACCAACTGAGGAGCGAGGGGGGGCCGCCCCTTTTATCTCTCTGTAGGTTTCCTGTTCCTAGGGGCGGATCCCCTCTCTCGTGGGTGCCGTCGTGGCGAATGGAATATTATATATATATATATATATATATATACACACACACACATATATATACACACACATATATATACACACACACATATATATATACACACACACATATATATACACACACACATATATATACACACACACACACTCGTATAAGCCGAGATTTTCAGCCCAAATTTTTGGGCTGAAAGTGCCCCTCTCGGCTTATACTCGAGTCAAGGTGGGTGGCAGGGTCGGCGGGTGAGGGGGTGAGGGCGCTGAGGCATACTTACCTGCTTCCAGCGATCCTGGCGCTCCCCCTGCAGTCCCACGGTCTTCGGTGCTGCAGTTCTTCCTCTATCAGCGGCCACGTGTGACCGCTCATTAGAGAAATGAATAGGCGGCTCCACCTCCCATAGGGGTGGAGCCGCCTATTGATTTCTCTAATCAGCGGTAACGGTGACCGCTGATAGAGGAAGAAGCTGCGGCACCGAAGACAGCTGTCCGGAAGAAGGAGCCGGACGCCAGGACCAGGTAAGTATCGCATAGTCACCTGTCCACGTTCCAGCCGCCGGGCGCCGCTCCATCTTCCCGGCGTCTCTGCGCTCTGACTGTTCAGGTCAGAGAGCGCGATGACGCATATAGTGTGCGCGGCGCCCTCTGCCTGATCAGTCAGTGCAGAGACGCCGGGACGAGACGCCGGGACCGGACGCCGGGAGCTGCAAGCAAGAGAGGTGAGTATGTGTTTTTTTTTTTTGTTTTTTTTTTTTACTGCAGCAGCAGCGACAATGGCACAGCTTTCTATGGGGAAATATGAACGGTGCAGAGCACTATATGGGGCACAGCTATAGGGCAATAATGAACGGTGCAGAGCACTTTATGGGGCACAGCTATAGGGCAATAATGAACGGTGCAGAGCACTAAATGGGGCACAGCTATAGGGCAATAATGAACGGTGCAGAGCACTAAATGGGGCACAGCTATAGGGCAATAATGAACGGTGCAGAGCACTATGTGGCACAGCTATGGGGAAATAAAGAACGGTGCAGAGCACTATATGGGGCAATAATGAACAGTGCAGAGCACTATATGGCACAGATATGGGGAAATAATGAACGGTGCAGAGCACTATATGGGGCACAGCTATAGGGCAATAATGAACAGTGCAGAGCACTATATGGGGCACAGCTATAGGGCAACAATGAACGGTGCAGAGCACTAAATGGGGCACAGCTATATGGCAACAATGAACGGTGCAGAGCACTATATGGGGCAATAATGAACAGTGCAGAGCACTATATGGCACAGCTATGGGGAAATAATGATCTATTATTATTGAAATTCACCGGTAAATGCTGCATTTCCACCCTAGGCTTATACTCGAGTCAATAAGTTTTCCCAGTTTTTTGTGGCAAAATTAGAAAGGTGAAGTTTTAATCGACCCACATCACTGCGCGACGTTTCGGCTCACTGAGCCTTTTTAAAGGCTTGAAAAAGGCTCAGTGAGCCGAAACGTCGCGCAGTGATGTGGGTCGATTAAAACTTCACCTTTTTTCACCTGAAATTTTTGGAGTGCTGCCTTCTTTTTGCTATTTGGGCTAGGCACTTTCTGTCACGGTTATTAGTTCGCTGATTGGTCTCGACAGCTGCCTGTCATGGCTGCCGCGACCAATCAGCGACGGCCACAGTCAGATTAGTCCCTCCCCTACACTCACTGCCCGACGCCCGCTCCGTAATCCCCTCCGCTCACACAGGGTTAATGGCAGCGGTAACGGCCCGCGGTGTAACGCACTCCGTTACCGCTGCTATTAACCCTGTGTGTCCCCAACTATTTACTATTGATGCTGCCTATGCAGCATCAATAGTAAAAATATGTCATGTTCAAAATAATAAAAAAACAACAAAAAACCTGCTATACTCACCATCCGTCGCCTTTCTCGCTCCTTGCCACGCTCCCGGGACCGCTCCATTGCAAGCGGCAGCTTCCGGTGAGGTCCCGTCCCAGGGCTGGTGTGCAACAAGGACCTGCCGTGACGTCACAGTCATGTGACCGTGACGTCATCATAGGTCCTGCTCACACCAGCCCTGGCACCGAAAGCTGCCGCTTGCAATGGAGCGATCCCGGGAGCGTGGCGAGGAGCGAGAAAGGCGGCGGATGGCGAGTATAGCAGGACTTCAACGGGCTATAGGCGAGTATATGTTTGTTTATTTTTTTAAGTCTCTATACTACATGGCTCTGTGCTGGCCAATATACTACGTGACTGGGAAATATACTACGTGGCTCTGCTATATACTATGTTACTGGGCAATATACTACGTAGACATGCATATTCTAGAATACCCGATGCGTTACAATCGGCCCACCACTGTGCTGGCCAATATACTACGTGACTGGGCAATTTACTACGTGGTTCTGCTGTATACTATGTGGCTGGGCAATATACTACGTAACTGGGCAATATACCGTACTACGTTGGCTGTGCTATATACTATGTGGCTGGGCAATACGTGACTGGGCAATATACTACGTGGCTGGGCAATATACTACGTGGCATGCATACTCTAGAATACCCAATGCGTTAGAATCGGACCACCATCTAGTATCTGTATGTACTAAAATATATATATATATATATATATATATATATATATATATATATATATATATATTATATATATATATATATATATATATATATATATATATATATACACACACACATATGCACATCCTACTGTAAAAGCCATATAAACCTCTACCGTAGATATCATTCATGTATTATACAACACACAATAAATTGGCCATGTACAAAAGTATATATATGCCCCAACAGTATCTATGATACATCTGCTGTGTATTATACTGCAGTATCTAGACATCAACAACAAAATATTCAACAACAAAATACATCAGCCATAACCAATACAACAATTTCTGTTATATTAGCCATGTACCACAAAACTTATCTGTACATCCACCATGCACCATTTAGTGGTATGTATACAGTACAGACCAAAAGTTTGGACACACCTTCTCATTTAAAGATTTTTCTGTATTTTCATGACTATGAAAATTGTACATTCACACTGAAGGCATCAAAACTATGAATTAACACGTGTGGAATTATATACAGTGGGGCAAAAAAGTATTTAGTCAGTCAGCAATAGTGCAAGTTCCACCACTTAAAAAGATGAGAGGCGTCTGTAATTTACATCATAGGTAGACCTCAACTATGGGAGACAAACTGAGAAAAAAAAATCCGGAAAATCACATTGTCTGTTTTTTTAACAATTTATTTGCATATTATGGTGGAAAATAACTATTTGGTCAGAAACAAACAATCAAGATTTCTGGCTCTCACAGACCTGTAACTTCTTCTTTAAGAGTCTCCTCTTTCCTCCACTCATTACCTGTAGTAATGACACCTGTTTAAACTTGTTATCAGTATAAAAAGACACCTGTGCACACCCTCAAACAGTCTGACTCCAAACTCCACTATGGTGAAGACCAAAGAGCTGTCAAAGGACACCAGAAACAAAATTGTAGCCCTGCACCAGGCTGGGAAGACTGAATCTGCAATAGCCAACCAGCTTGGAGTGAAGAAATCAACAGTGGGAGCAATAATTAGAAAATGGAAGACATACAAGACCACTGAATCTCCCTCGATCTGGGGCTCCACGCAAAATCCCACCCCGTGGGGTCAGAATGATCTCAAGAACGGTGAGCAAAAATCCCAGAACCACGCGGGGGGACCTAGTGAATGAACTGCAGAGAGCTGGGACCAATGTAACAAGGCCTACCATAAGTAACACACTACGCCACCATGGACTCAGATCCTGCAGTGCCAGACGTGTCCCACTGCTTAAGCCAGTACATGTCCGGGCCCGTCTGAAGTTTGCTAGAGAGCATTTGGATGATCCAGAGGAGTTCTGGGAGAATGTCCTATGGTCTGATGAAACCAAACTAGAACTGTTTGGTAGAAACACAACTTGTCGTGTTTGGAGGAAAAAGAATACTGAGTTGCATCCATCAAACACCATACCTACTGTAAAGCATGGTGGTGGAAACATCATGCCTTGGGGCTGTTTCTCTGCAAAGGGGCCAGGACGACTGATCCGGGTACATGAAAGAATGAATGGGGCCATGTATTGTGAGATTTTGAGTGCAAACCTCCTTCCATCAGCAAGGGCATTGAAGATGAAACGTGGCTGGGTCTTTCAACATGACAATGATCCAAAGCACACCGCCAGGGCAACGAAGGAGTGGCTTCGTAAGAAGCATTTCAAGGTCCTGGAGTGGCCTAGCCAGTCTCCAGATCTCAACCCTATAGAAAACCTTTGGAGGGAGTTGAAAGTCCGTGTTGCCAAGCGAAAAGCCAAAAACATCACTGCTCTAGAGGAGATCTGCATGGAGGAATGGGCCAACATACCAACAACAGTGTGTGGCAACCTTGTGAAGACTTACAGAAAACGTTTGACCTCTGTCATTGCCAACAAAGGATATATTACAAAGTATTGAGATGAAATTTTGTTTCTGACCAAATACTTATTTTCCACCATAATATGCAAAAAAAATGATAAAAAAACAGACAATGTGATTTTCTGGATTTTTTTTTCTCAGTTTGTCTCCCATAGTTGAGGTCTACCTATGATGTAAATTACAGACGCCTCTCATCTTTTTAAGTGGTGGAACTTGCACTATTGCTGACTGACTAAATACTTTTTTGCCCCACTGTACTTAACAAAAAAGTGTGAAACAACTGAAAATACATCTTATATTCTAGGTTCTTCAAAGAAGCCACCTTTTGCTTTGATGACTGCTTTGCACACTCTTGGCATTCTCTTGATGAGCTTCAAGAGGTAGTCACCGGGAATGGTTTTCACTTCACAGGTGTGCCGTCAGGTTTAATTAAGTGGGATTTCTTGCCTTATAAATGAGGTTGGGACCATCCGTTGTGTTGTGTTGAGCAGAAGTCTGGTGGATACACAGCTGATAGTCCTACTGAATAGACTGTTAGAATTTGTATTATGGCAAGAAAAAAGCAGCCAAGTAAAGAAAAACGAGTGGCCATCATGACTTTAAGAAATGAAGGTCAGTCAGTCCGAAAAATTGGGAAAACTTTGAAAGTGTCCCCAAGTGCAGTGGCAAAAACCATCAAGCGCTACAAAGAAATTGGCTCACATGAGGACCGCCCCAGGAAAGGAAGACCAAAAGTCACCTCTGCTTCTGAGGATAAGTTTATCCGAGTCACCAGCCTCAGAAATTGCAGGTCAACAACAGCTCAGATTAGAGACCAGGTCAATGCCACACAGTTCTAGCAGCAGACACATGTCTACAACAACTGTTAAGAGGAGACTTTGTGCAGCACGCCTTCATGGTAAAATAGCTGCTAGGAAACCACTGCTAAGGACAGGCAACAAGCAGAAGAGACTTGTTTGGGCTAAAGAACCCAAGGAATGGACATTAGACCAGTGGAAATCTGTGCTTTGGTCTGATGAGTCCAAATTTGAGATCTTTGGTTCCAACCACCGTGTCTTTGTGCGACGCAGAAAAGGTGAACAGATGAACTCTACATGCCTGGTTCCCACCGTGAAGCATGGAGGAGGAGGTGTGATGGTGTGGGGGTGCTTTGCTGGTGACACTGTTGGGGATTTATTCAAAATTGAAGGCATACGGCATACTGAACCAACATGGCTACCACAGCACCTTGCAGCGGCATGCTATTCCATCCAGTTTGCGTCTGGTTGGTCCATCATTTGTTTTTCAACAGGACAATGACCCCAAACACACCTCCAGGCTGTGTAAGGGCTATTTGACCAAGAAGGAGAGTAATGGGGTGCTACGCCAGATGACCTGGCCTCCACAGTCACCAGACCTGAACACAATCGAGATGGTTTGGGGTGAGCTGGACCGCAGAGTGAAGGCAAAAGGGCCAACAAGTGCTAAGCATCTCTGGGAACTCCTTCAAGATTGTTGGAAGACCTTTCCCGGTGATTACCTCTTGAAGCTCATCAAGAGAATGCCAAGAGTGTGCAAAGCAGTCATCAAAGCAAAAGGTGGCTACTTTGAAGAACCTAGAATATAAGACATACTTTCAGTTGTTTCCAGGGCTGTGGAGTCTGTAAGCCACAGTTGTGACTCCCAACTCCGGGATTTTATCAGGTTCCGACTGACTCCTTCATAAATGGCCAATTCGGAACAATAAATTTACTGTTGTCAAATATTAACATCGTGCCTATTCAGTTTCACACCATCATATAAGTAATCAGACCACTTAGAGCAAAAACTATGTTTATTAGGATACAGTTAGAATATAGCAAATAACTTTTATAAACTTTTCTAAACTCTTGTAAGTAAATATGCAATAAACACTTATGCAGTTAATAAGAAGAAATCTATAAATTTGTCTTCAGAAAAAGTATTGCCTCTGTCAGATCCTCCTTCATGGATGCCCTCAAATCTGATCTAATTATTTTGAGAGCAGAGAACAACCTCTCTACACCAACTTGGGTTGGTGGCAAAGCAGTAACCACCCGGGCACCATCTCTGACAATGTCAGGATACAGAGGAATCGCTTGTTGCACTGTTATTTTTGATGAACGGTCAAATTTCTCAATTTCTTTTAGTGCACATGAAAAATTCTGCTGAAATGTACTGGCTGTGTTCTTTGATGGGGATGACTCTTCTATGCGAGAACGCTTTGCACGGTCCTTGTGATCCAAATATTTTTTTTCGAAATTAAATTCTGTTATTCCTCATGTACTCACAGTTAACTGATGCAAAGTTTGTTGAAAGGATAATACTTCTTACAGTCTTCCTCCTCTGAGTAGCAGCTGTGAGATGCAGTCATTTTATGTTTGTGTGTGTAGCCCATTCACTATCTCCATCTACCCCCCACCCCCTGAAGATGGCTGGACCATCATTGTAAATACACACCTGTACTTTGTATCTCCCCCACCTCATTGTAGATTGTAAGCTCTCACGAGCAGGGTCGTCTTATTTTGCTTTATTACTGTATTGTTAACATTGTTACCGACTGGTGTGTTTGAAACTGTTAAACTGTAAAGCGCTGCGGAATATGTTGGCGTTATATAAAGATTATTATTATTATTATTATTATTATTATTATTATTATTATTAATAATAATATTATTATTATTAGAAGACGCACACTAAACATCTAGTCTAGAGGAGGAGCTTTACTACTAAGAATTTGCAACACATTCTTTGACTTTCAGTTTCATACATTGTAAGTAGGGGGGTTGGGGCAGCATGAGGTTAACCAAGTATAAGATTAGATAAGGGCAGTGGAAAACAGTGACACACAAGAAGTAAAGGTACCGTCACACTAAGCGACGCTGCAGCGATACAGACAACGATGCCGATCGCTGCAGCGTCGCTGTTTGGTCGCTGGAGAGCTGTCACACAGACCGCTCTCCAGCGACCAACGATCCCGAGGTCCCCGGGTAACCAGGGTAAACATCGGGTTACTAAGCGCATGGCTGCGCTTAGTAACCCGAGGTTTACCCTGGTTATTAGCGTAAAAGTAAAAAAACAAAAAAAAACAAACACTACATACTTACCTTCCGCTGTCTGTCCTCCGGCACTGTGCTCTCCTCTGCACTGTGTAAGCACAGCGGCCGGAAAGCACAGCGGTGACGTCACCGCTGTGCTCTGCTTTCCGGCTGGCCGGCGCTCACAGTGCAGACTGCAGAGAAGCACAGCGCCGGGGACAGACAGAGGAAGGTAAGTATGTAATGTTTGTTTGTTTTTTTACTTTTACGCTGGTAACCAGGGTAAACATCGGGTTACTAAGTGCGGCCCTGCGCTTAGTAACCCGATGTTTACCCTGGTTACCAGTGAAGACATCGCTGGATCGGCGTCACACACGCCGATTCAGCGATGTCAGCGGGAGATCCAGCGACGAAATAAAGTTCTGGACTTTCCCCAGCGACCAACGATCTCCCAGCAGGGATCGTTGGTCGCTGTCACACACAACGATTTCGTTAACGATATCGTTATGTGTGACGGTACCTTAAGATTAGATAAGGGCAGTGGAGAACAGTGACACACAAGAAGTAAGAAATGTCTCTATCTCCAGCAGAACTGCCTATCACTGTTGTTCATAGTTTGATAGAACATATATATTTGAGTAACATTTATAAAATTCATATGAAAGTTCAATTATGAAATAATACATTTTTTTAAAAAGCTGGAGTCGGAGTCGGTACATTTCTACCGACTCCAACCAAAACTACCTCCGACTCCACAGCCCTGGTTGTTTCACACTATTTTGTTAAGTATATAATGTGTTAATTCATAGTTTTGATGCCTTCAGTGTGAATGTACAATTTTCAGTCATGAAAATACAGAAAAATCTTTAAATGAGAAGGTGTGTCCAAACTTTTGGTTTGTACTGTACATACACTGTGTATAATAAAGTAGTAATTAAAGAGGTTGTCCTCTTTAACCCCTTTCTGCCATTGGACGTAATATTCCGTCCATGTGGGGTGGGCCTTAATTCCCAAGGACGGAATATTACGTCCAGCGCGATCGGCCGCGCTCACGGGGGGAGCGCCGCCAATCGCGGCCGGGTGTCAGCTGCTTATCGCAGCTGACATCCGGCACTATGTGCCAGGAGCGGTCACGGACCGCCCCCGGCACATTAACCCCCGGCACACCGCGATCAAAGATGATCGCGATGTGCCGGCGGTGCAGGGAAGCATCGCGCAGGGAGGGGGCTCCCTGCGGGCTTCCCTGAGACCCCCGCAGCAACGCGATGTGATCGCGTTGCTCCGGGGGTCTCCTACCTCCCTCCCTGCAGTAAGTCCCGGATCCAAAATGGCCGCGGATCCGGGTCCTGCAGGGAGGGAGGTGGCTTACCAAGTGCCTGCTCAGAGCAGGCACTTGGTAACGCTGCACTGCTCTCAGACAGATCGGTGATCTGTCAGAGTGCTGTGCAAACTGGCAGATCACCGATCTGTATTGTCCCCCCCCTGGGGCAAAGTAAAAAAGTTAAAAAAAAAAAAAAAAAATCCTAAATAATGAAAAAAAAATATATATATTATTCCCATAAATACATTTCTTTATCTAAATAAAAAAAACAAAACAATAAAAGTACACATATTTAGTATCTCCGCGTCCGTAACGACCCGACCTATAAAACTGGCCCACTAGTTAACCCCTTCAGTAAACACCGTAAGAAAAAAAAAAAAAAAACGAGGCAAAAAACAACGCTTTATTATCATACCGCCAAACATAAAGTGGAATAACACGCGATCAAAAAGACGGATATAAATAACCATGGTACCGCTGAAAGCGTCATCTTGTCCCGCAAAAAACGAGCCACCATACAGCGACAACAGCAAAAAAATAAAAAAGTTATAGTCCTCAGAATAAAGCGATGCAAAAATAATTATTTTTTTTCTATAAAATAGTTTTTATCGTATAAAAGCGCCAAAACATAAAAAAATGATATAAATGAGGTGTCGCTGTAATCGTACTGAACCGAAGATTAAAACTGCTTTATCAATTTTACCAAACGCGGAACGGTATAAACGCCTCCCCCAAAAGAAATTCATGAATAGCTGGTTTTTGGTCATTCTGCCTCACAAAAATCGGAATAAAAAGCGATCAAAAAATGTCACGTGCCCGAAAATGTTACCAATAAAAACGTCAACTCGTCCCGCAAAAAACAAGACCTCACATGACTCTGTGGACTCAAATATGGAAAAATTATAGCTCTCAAAATGTGGTAACGCAAAAAATATTTTTTGCAATAAAAAGCGTCTTTCAGTGTGTGACGGCTGCCAATCATAAAAATCCGCTAAAAAACCCGCTATAAAAGTAAATGAAAAAAATGTATTTATTTCCATTTTCCCCATTAGGGTTAGGGCTAGGGTTAGGGTTAGGGCTAGGGTTAGGGCTAGGGTTAGGGCTAGGGTTAGGGCTAGGGTTAGGGTTAGGGTTAAGGTTAGGGTTAAGGTTAGGGTTAGGGCTAGGGCTAGGATTAGGGCTAGGGTTAGGGCTAGGGCTAGGGTTAGGGCTAGGGCTAGGGCTAGGATTAGGGCTAGGGTTAGGGCTAGGGTTAGGGTTAGGGCTAGGGCTAGGGTTAGGGCTAGGGTTAGGGCTAGGGTTAGGGCTAGGGTTAGGGTTAGGGCTAGGGCTAGGGTTAGGGCTAGGGTTAGGGCTAGGGCTAGGGTTAGGGCTAGGGCTAGGGTTAGGGCTAGGGTTAGGGTTAGGGTTAAGGCTACAGTTAGGGTTGGGGCTAAAGTTAGGGTTAGGGTTTGGATTACATTTGCGATTGGGATTAGGATTAGGGGTGTGTCTGGGTTAGAGGTGTGGTTAGGGTTACCGTTGGGATTAGGGTTAGGGGTGTGTTTGGATTAGGGTTTCAGTTATAATTGGGGGGTTTCCACTATTTAGGCACATCAGGGGGATCTCCAAACGCGACATGGCGACCGATCTCAATTCCATCCAATTCTGCATTGAAAAAGTAAAACAGTGCTCCTTCCCTTCCGAGCTCTCCCGTGTGCCCAAACAGGAGTTTACCCCAACATATGGGGTATCAGCGTACTCAGGACAAATTGGACAACAACTTTTGGGGTCCAATTTCTCCTGTTACCCTTGGGAAAATACAAAACTGGGGGCTAAAAAATAATTTTTGTGGGAAAAAAAGATTTTTTATTTTCACGGCTCTGCGTTATAAACTGTAGTGAAATACTTGGGGGCTCAAAGTTCTCACAACACATCTAAATAAGTTCCTTGGGGGGTCTAGTTTCCAATATGGGGTCACTTGTGGGGGGTTTCTACTGTTTAGGTACATTAGGGGCTCTGCAAACACAATGTGACGCCTGCAGACCATTCCATCTAAGTCTGTATTCCAAATGGCTCTCCTTCCCTTCCGAGCCCTCCCATGCGCCCAAACGCTGGTTCTCCCCCACATATAGGGTATCAGCGCACTCAGGACAAATTGCACAACAACTTTTGGGGTCCAATTTCTCCTGTTACCCTCAGGAAAATACAAAACTGGGGGCTAAAAAATTATTTTTGTGGGAAAAAAATTTTGTTTTATTTTTACGGCTCTGCATTATAAACTTCTGTGAAGCTCTTATTGGGTCAAAGTGCTCACCACACATCTAGATAAGTTCCTTAGGGGGTCTACTTTCCAAAATGGTGTCACTTGTGGGGGGTTTCAATGTTTAGGCACATCAGTGGCTCTCCAAACGCAACATGGCGTCTCATCTCAATTCCTGTCAATTTTGCATTGAAAGGTCAAACGGCGCTCCTTCCCTTCCGAGCTCTCCCATGCGCCCAAACAATGGTTTACCCCCACATATGGGGTATCAGAGTACTCAGGACAAATTGTGCCACAACTTTTGTGGTCCAATTTCTTCTCTTACCATTGGGAAAATAAAAAATTGGGGGCGAAAAGATAATGTTTGTGAAAAAAAATGATTTTTTATTTTTACGGTTCTGCATTATTAACTTCTGTGAAGCACTTGGTGGGTCAAAGTGCTCACCACACCTCTAGATAAGTTCCTTAGGGGGTCTACTTTCCAAAATGGTGTCACTTGTGGGGGGTTTCAATGTTTAGGCACATCAGTGGCTCTCCAAACGCAACATGGCGTCCCATCTCAATTCCAGTCAACTTTGCATTGAAAAGTCAAATGGCGCTCCTTCCCTTCCGAGCTCTGCCATGCGCACAAACTGTGGTTAACCCCCACATATGGGGTATCAGCGTACTCAGGACAAATTGTACAACAACTTTTGGGGTCCATTTTCTCCTGTTACCCTTGGCAAAATAAAACAAATTGGAGCTGAAGTAAATTTTTTGTGAAAAAAAGTTAAATGTTAATTTTTATTTAAACATTCCAAAAATTCCTGTGAAGCACCTGAAGGGTTAATAAACTTCTTGAATGTGGTTTTGAGAACCTTGAGGGGTGCAGTTTTTAGAATGGTGTCACACTTGGGTATTTTCTATCATATAGACCCCTCAAAATGACTTCAAATGAGATGTGGTCCCTAAAATAAAATGGTGTTGTAAAAATGAGAAATTGGTGGTCAACTTTTAACCCTTATAACTCCCTAACAAAAAAAAATTTTTGGTTCCAAAATTGTGCTGATGTAAAGTAGACATGTGGGAAATGTTACTTATTAAGTATTTTGTGTGACATATCTCTGTGATTTAATTGCATAAAAATTCAAAGTTGGAAAATTGCGAAATTTTCAAAATTTTCGCCAAATTTCCGTTTTTTTCACAAATAAACGCAGGTAATATCAAAGAAATTTTACCACTATCATGAAGTACAATATGTCACGAGAAAACAATGTCAGAATCACCGGGATCCGTTGAAGCGTTCCAGAGTTATAACCTCATAAAGGGACAGTGGTCAGAATTGTAAAAATTGACCCGGTCCATAACGTGCAAACCACCCTTGGGGGTAAAGGGGTTAAAAAAAAAAAAAAAAAACTATACTCACCTCTCAAGCTGGCTCCGTTCCAGCGGTAACAGCACTCGCGGTCTCGGAGTTGTGATGCGGGGGAATGACACATGATGCCCGGCGCCCAACCAGCGCTGGCATTACTGTCTCTGCCTTAGTACGAACTGAACATGAAGCGGAAGTTCAAGCTGCAGCTGATCTTGGAACTTCCTCTTCATTTCCATTTTGACAGGAGGCGGAGACAGTGACAGCAGCGCTGATTGGGCTCCGGGCATCACATGTCATTCCGCCACATCACCACCCCCAAGACTGCGAGTGCTGACTTCGCTGGAACGGAGTCGGCACAAGAGGTGAGTACACATTACTTATTTTATCGGGACCGAACACTTAGTCTAAGAAGGGGTTGTCCTAGTAGTGGACAACCCTTTTAATGACATATCAGCCAAGCATTATAAAACATAACTATATATCAACCATGTAACATACAGCAGTATCCATATATCCGCCAGGAGTACAGCAGCAATCCGTGACATATCAGCCATGTAATACATGACACAACAGCAGTATCTACACCATTATATACCCACCATGTCCTCCCTAAAATGCAGGGCCCCCTTGCTAAAAAATTATATAGCATTGCAACACAAAATTGTAGGCGTTCATGATAGGTCAGACCCTCCCCCCAAGTAACGTTCCCTGCTCCACTTAGGGCTCGGGGAGGGATTGGAGGAGTCTTCACACGTGCATATATTTTCCAACACTAGGGATTTCTTCGGGACATCCCACGTTTTCTTGTGTCCCTCAATGAAGCTTCCGAGAACAGATGATTTTAGGAGTTAACGTAAAATCTCTCTCTCGTAAGCTTCACTGTGGGACAGCACCCACCCTCCATTTTCTTTTATTTTTATTGCCCCATTGGGCATGTTTTCGGAATTTATTCCTGCTTCTAGAGAGGGAGACAACTTTTTTTCTTTAGGTTGTAATTCATGGTTTCAGCAGCGTACACCTATGGTTTCCTGTGTCTCCCAATGAAAACCAGCAATACAAGAAAGGGATTTTACAGCAAGTCCAAAAATCCTCTTTTGGTCACCTTTTCTCTTTTTATCTCACTGCCTCTAAAGGTACCTTCACACTCAGCGACGCTGCAGCGATACCGACAACGATGTCGATCGCTGCAGCGTCGCTGTTTGGTCGCTGCAGAGCTGTCACACAGACAGCTCTCCAGCGACCAACGATCCCGAGGTCCCCGGTAACCAGGGTAAACATCGGGTTACTAAGCGCAGGGCAGCGCTTAGTAACCCGATGTTTACCCTGGTTACCAGCGTAAACGTTAAAAAAAAAAAATGGTAGTTACTTACCGATAACGTTATTTCTCTGATCCCATGATGGCACCACGGAGAGAGGGGTCTGCCCCCAGAGACAGGAAACCTACAGGTGAAAAAGGGCGTACCTCTCTCCCACATCAGTTGGATTACAGAGCCTTATACAGAACTTCAGCTGCAACTCAATATTTGCACAAATTAAACTTAACCAATTTAACTTAACAGAAGCACCGTGACTAAAATTAATTACTAGTACATTACGATGTGCACACCTGTGAGTGAAAAGGGAGGGAATATACGGGTGCCATCATGGGATCAGAGAAATACCGTTATCGGTAAGTAACTACCATTTTCTCTATCCCCATGATGGCACCACGGAGAGATTTGAATAGACAGAACTCTTAGGGAGGGACCACTGCCTCTAGAACCCTTCGCCCAAAGGTAGGATCAGAGGATGTCAAGTCTAAACGGTAATGTTTGAAAAATGTAGACTGGGAAGACCAAGTGGCCGCTCTACATATCTGTTGTATTGAAGCTCCAGCTCTCTCCACCCAGGATGATGCCACTGCTCTGGTCGAATGAGCCTTTATATTCTCCGGGATGGCTGTCCCACAGGATGAGTAGGATAGGGCGATGGCGTCTCTTATCCATCTCGCTAAGGTGGCTTTCGATGCTTTTTGTCCCTTCCGTGGACCCTGGAAGCAGACAAACAGAGCC
Organism: Ranitomeya imitator; assembly: GCF_032444005.1. Taxonomy (NCBI): domain Eukaryota; kingdom Metazoa; phylum Chordata; class Amphibia; order Anura; family Dendrobatidae; genus Ranitomeya; species Ranitomeya imitator. The sequence continues at coordinate 771,292,692 of NC_091284.1, forward strand.
CTATCCTTCCTGCACTCCCTAGTGGCTGATAGATATTGGACCAGACATCTTTTTACGTCTAGGGTATGCAGTGTTTTTTCCCCCTCATTTTTAGGGTTGGGACAAAAGGAGGGCAAAGAAATCTCTTGCGTTCTGTGAAATTGTGACACTATTTTAGGGAGATAAGCCGGGTCAGTTTTAAGAATAACTCTGTCCTCGAGTATCTGAGTAAAAGGTGGGCATGCAGATAACGCTTGTATATCGCTGACACGACGAGCCGAGGTTAGGGCCACTAGGAGTGTGGTTTTTAGAGATAAGATCTTTAAGGGAACTTCTGTCAGGGGTTCAAAGGGAGGTTTGGTTAGAGCATTTAATACAAGGTTTAGATCCCACGGAGAATTGTGGAGGGGGAATAGGCCTGGACCTACTTGAGGCTTTAATAAACCGCATGACCCAGCGATTTCTGGCCAAATCATAATTATACAGTGCTCCCAAGGCTGCTACCTGAACCTTTAGAGTACTTGTAGCTAAACCTCTTTCCAAACCTTTCTGTAGGAACTCAAGGATTTTGTCTATTGGGATCTCCCCAGACGGGTCTGCGCCCGATACCGACATAAATTTTTTCCACACTTTCCCATATATTTTAGTGGTTACGAGTTTTCTACTCTGCAATAGAGTGGACACTAGATTGGGTGAGAACCCTTTATCCCTTAGAAGCCTCCTTTCAAAAGCCAGGCTGTCATGTGTAGATTCTTTACATTGGGGTGGAATACCGGACCCTGGGATAAAAGTTTCGGAGTGTCTGGTAGAACCCATGGGCTTGATATGGACATTTTTCTTAGCCAAGAAAACCATATTCTGCGGGGCCAGAATGGAGCTATTACTATCACTGTAGCTCCCTCCTCCCGAATTTTCCTCAACACTAAGGGGATGAGAGATATCGGAGGGAACGCGTAGGCGAGGTGATAGTTCCAGGGAATTGTTAGGGCGTCTAGAGCTACTGGGCCTCCCCGGGGATCGATTGAGCAGAATGTTTTTACTTTGTGGTTTTGGCTGTTCGCGAATAGGTCTATCTCTGGCAGACCCCAGAGATTCACGATTTGGTTGAATACCAACTGGTTTAGTTCCCACTCCCCCTGCTTTAAGCATGTTCTGCTCAGGAAGTCTGCAGTTTGGTTTTCTGAGCCTTTTAAGTGGAGAGCTGTCAAGGACTTTAGACTGTGTCCCGCTATGTGGAAGATGGATTGGGTTACCTCCATCAATGCTCGACACCTGGTGCCCCCTTGGTGGTTTAGATATGCCACCACTACTTGATTGTCCGAAAAGACTTACGTGATGGGAGTGAAGGAGATTTAAGAAGTGCGATAGGGCCAGTTTTACCGCTAACAGTTCTTTCATGTTTGAAGAAGCTAGCTCTTGACTATATGTGCTCCCCACCCCCAGGGGCTTGCATCAGTCGTTAGGATTTTCTCTGTCGGTAGTGCCCAAGGAACTCCCTTGGTTAAATTCCCTGGGTCTGCCCACCATACTAGGGAGTGTATCGTGTTTGAGGAGATACTTAATTGCCTGTCTAAATTTCCGAGCAGAGATATGCCTGAATCTCAAGTCTCCCATTGTAGGTCCCGGGAATGGCATTGTGCCCACTGCACGGCCGGGATACAGGCAGTCATAGAGCCCAGCAGGGACATTACTTTCCTCAGAGTAGTGACTGGGGATACCATCAACTGTAACACTGCCTGTGTCATTTTTTGAATCTACCCCTGAGGAAGGTAACACTTCTGCGTGATCGAGTCTAGGACTATCCCTAAGTACTCCTGTACCTGGGATGGCACTATTTTGGATTTGGGTATGTTCAGCAGCCAGCCTAGACTCGACAGTGAAGCTATGACCAGATCCAACTGTTGTTTGCAATGTTGGAATGAGGTCCCTACCACGAGGAGGTCGTCCAGATAGGGAACTATTAGGACATTCTGTTCCCGTATGTGGGCCATCACTTCTGACATTATTTTCGTGAATACCCGAGGAGCGACGGCTATCCCGAAGGGGAGAGCCCGGAATTGGTAGTGTTTTACTTCCCCCTGGATATTCACTGCCAGTCAGATATTTTTGATGATCTCTGTGGATGGGCACATGATAATATGCGTCTCGTAGGTCTAGAACAGTCATGAAACACAAGAGAAAGAGTATTTTCACGCAAGATTTTATTGTCTCCATTTTGAAATGTTGAATGTCTAGGAAACTGTTTAATCTGTTTAGATTTATGATCGCTCTGTACGATCCGTCCGGTTTCCTGCGGAGGAAGAGGGGAGAGTAGAAGCCCGTGCCTCTTTCCTGGTATGGGACTTCTTGCAATACTCCTTTCTGGATTAAGTTCAGAATTTCCTCCTGGAGGGCTGACTGTTCGTGCGACTGTTTGAGGTGTTATCATAAAGGAATTGCCGGGAGGGATACAGAATTTGAGTCCGAGACCTTCTCGTATTATACCTAGTATCCAAGGACTGTTTGAAATTTTTTCCCAGGCTGGAAGAAACCCGGCAAGTCTCCCTCCGACCCGGGGAGTACCTTCATTGTGATTTTTTACTATCAGGAGGGGGGGGGGGTTTGTTGAACAAGAAGCCTCTGTTTTTATTCCTTCTGTCTTCCCATCCATCTTTGTTTCCTTTGGGGGGGGGGGGGGGGGGGGGGGTCTTCTCTGCATAAACTTCCTGTTCCGAAAGGAACGCCTATAAGACTGGTTGGGGAACCCTGGGAAAGATTTCTTCTTGTCCCCCACTTTTTCAAGGATGTCGTCCAACGTTGACCCAAACAGAAATTCACCTTCGCAAGGTATTGAGCATAGTTTGGTCTTCGTTTGCAAGTCCCCCGGCCAGCACTTTAGCCATAGGGCACGTCTCGCGGCGTTTGAGAAGGAGGCCAACCTGGCTGCTAATCTAGCCGAATTTACCGATGCGGCGGCCAAGAAGGCCGCCGCACCTTTCATTACGGACACTGACTTTTGGATCGTCTCTCTTGAGACTTTTTCCTTTAGTTGGGAATCCAAGTGCTCGAGCCATACCATTAAGGCGCGGGCCGTACAAGTGGCTGCGATGGCTGGTTTTAGACCACCTCCTGCTGCTTCCCAGGAATTTCTTAAGAAAGCGTCAGCTTTTTTTGTCCATCGGGTCCTTCAGGGTACCCATGTCCTCGAAGGGCAGGGCGAATTTTTTAGAGGCCTTTGCTATGGCCACATCCAATTTTGGTGCCTTGCTCCAGGATGAGCAGGCTGGGTCATCAAACGGGTATTTTCTCTTGGGGGTCAAGAGAACTTCTTTATCCGTTTTTTTCCATTCTTGTTTGATCAGAGTGAATTTTCTCGTTTATCGGGAATACTCTTCTTTTCTTTTGTTCCAATCCGCTGAACATTATGTCCTGTGCTGTTCTTTTAGGGCGTTCATCTACCAGACCCATGGTCGTTCCGATGGCCTTAACAAGTGCGTCTGTCTCTTCGATGGGGAAGCAACTGCGTCCCCCTTCTGAGGATAGCGACGAGGTCTCGGATGTTGAAGAATCGTTAGAATCAGATGTTCCACTTTCTGACTCGTCTACACTAGATTCAGGAGACTTGTGACTTGATCTGTGTTTTTTCTTTGGAGCTTTAATGCCTTTGAGGGCACTCTCCACCTGATTTTTTATTAGCAATTTCAGGTCTGATGCAAATGCCGGGGATTCCTCCTGAATTGTTTTCTCTATGCAAGGGCCGCATTGCTTCTTCTCCCAGGAGGAAGGTAGCTCTTCTAAACATATAGCACACACCTTGTGCTTTGATTTGGCTGTACATTTTCTTCCCTAGGAAAAAAAGTAACCCCGTATTACATTAGTACTTTCACGAAGATCACTCACCCCTGTGAATAAGAGATACCGTCTCTGGCCTGGGGACTATATCCACTGGATTAGTCACCAGTCGTGTAGTTTTCCCAGAGACCCGGCTGCGTTGTGACCCTGAGCGTCCACTGCTGCTGCGCTGCTGAGAGGAAGCGTTTCCCTTGCGCTGATGCTGTGAGCGCTTGTGCCGCTGTACCTGCACTTGCTCAGGAAACAATAGTACGCTCTCCTGCGCATCTTGCTGCTCTTTGTCACTCACAGTGGCCTCCACACTGCGTTTGGTGAAGAGGAGGTTTAATCCACACACCTCCCTGGAAGTGCCTCTTTTTAAATTTACCGCCGACAAAAGTGGCGATCTGCGCATGCGCACGCACTACTTCCGGTTCAGAGCACTGGCGTCCCATAGGGAAGATATAATCGGGGACGCCCGTGCGCGCGCTCTAAGGTTCCGCCTGCTGTCTCTGCCCACACCGCACTTCCGGTATGAGAGGCCGGCGTTTCAGCGGTCCCATGTGCGCTCCAGCTTCTGCGCCTGGGACTTTATGGTAGCGTAGCCGCCGCTACCTCCACGTGCTGTCAGCGGTACGGAGGCTGCATCGGTGACCGCCGTCACCTGCCTCCTTCCTCCCCCTTTTTTTTTTGTATCGTGGGGAAGGCAGGCTCGATCCTTCTTCACTGCCTCCCCTCACCACAGTCACCCATAGGGCCCGCCGACCCCAGCGGTGGTGCTTCAGGGCCGGAAAAAGGGGAGAGAAAACCTGCTGGATCCGGCCGTGACAGGGCGCCCCCTGCCAGGAACCGACCGGACCAGCCCCCTGGAATCCCACGAAGTGTCCTTCAGGTACGTCGCTGTAGGTTCCCCGTCAGGGACAGGAAACCAACTGATGTGGGAAAGAGGTACGCCCTTTTTCACCTGTAGGTTTCCTGTCCCTGGGTGCGGACCCCTCTCTCCGTGGTGCCATCATGGGGATAGAGAAACAAACACTACATACTTACCTTCAGCTGTCTGTCCTCCGGCGCTCTGCTTTCCTCTGCACTGTCAGCGCCGGTCAGCCGGAAAGCAGGGCGGTGACGTCACCGCTGTGCTTTCCGGCTGGCCGGCGCTGACACAGGATGCAGGAGTGCAGAGAAGCACAGCGTCGGGGACAGACAGCTGAAGGCAAGTATGTAGTGTTTGTTTTTTTAACGTTTACGCTGGTAACCAGGGTAAACATTGGGTTACTAAGCGCGGCCCTGCGCTTAGTAACCCGATGTTTACCCTGGTTACCAGTGAAGACATCGCTGGATCGGCGTCACACACACCGATCCAGCGATGTCAGCGGGAGATCCAGCGACTAAATAAAGTGCTTGACTTTCCTCAGCGACCAACGATCTCCCAGCAGGGGCCTGGTCGTTGGTCGCTGTCACACATAACGATTTCCTTAACGATATCGTTGCTACGTCACAAAAAGCAACGATATCGTTATGTGTGACGGTACCTTAAGGCAGCGTTCATTTTGCTCTCGTAATACAAAAAAATAAGCACCATTTTTCTTCTGTGTGCTTGATCTGATTTTCATTCATTCTTTGTGTCCATTTTTACCATCAAGGTTACTTAATTAACAAAAGTAAATAATCCAAGCTTCTCCTCATCACTACCCACCAAACAGTGAAAAACTGACATTTTGTGGACACACAGAGTGCTTATTTATTAAGTGACCCATCGATTCACCATCAACCCTGGGCATCCTTTTAATCAAAAGGAAATTTGACTAAAGTATGAATGCAGCAGAGGCACTTTTGCTTAGTGTATGAAAGGTCAGATGTGTCAACATGCTGTACAATTATGTAAGAGCAGGAGTCATGAGCAGCCATGGCACGCAGGAGATGAGCAGGAGATGAGCTCCACCTACTGTACTGCCCGCAATCACAGAAGTACAGCGCATAACCAGAAAGGTACACTGCGCAAATAATACTAGACAGTGTTGCTAATAAAATAAAGTTAATCTGAAAACGGACAATTAAAAATAAATAAAATCAAAATATTTATTCAGGCGTTTCCAATCACAGTGTACCTGCAGAGTTGAATTTAGCTGGTAAAGATTGTCTTTCGCAACGATCAATGCCTCATAAAGGTTGTACTGAAAAATAAAAGCAGAACAGAAGTGTGAAGCTACATGCTGGAAGAAATGCATTCTTTCTAGTCCCCAAAAAGTGTTGCTTAACCCCTTTTTGACATCTGTAGTACATGTGCAGCACAAATTGCTAGCGGGTGAATGGAGCAGGCTCACATGGTAATGCGATCGTGGGCATTACTGTACAGTACATAGCAAAAGCAATGAGACGATTACAGGTTCAAGTACGCTAAGGAGACAAATGCAGTAGTATTTAAAGTTTCAAAAACGTAAAACAAAAGTTCAATTCACCTGCCTTTTCCCTTATTAACCTATTCCCAACCAATGAAGCACATATACATCACGGCGATCGCCCAGGTCAAGTAGCTCTGCGCGGGCGATCAGTCAGATGTTCATGACAGCCCGACACCCGACTCTCACTGCTAGGAGCGCACCACTCCCAGCAGTTTAACCCCCTAAATGCTGCGATCGATATTGATCGCAGCTTTTAGAAGGCAGGCAGAAAAAGGGGGCTCCTTCTGATCGACGCACTCGCGACATCATCGCGAGGGCCCGATCGTTGCCATAGTGACCAGGCATCTTCATGAGGACATCCAGGTCACCAGGCTCTAGCAAGCTTGTTAGGTCATGCACTGAGCATGAGCTAACAAGTTTGTGTGAAAGCAGACTAATGAATTGCAATAGCGATCAAACTGCTAAAATGAACGTCCCATAACAAAGATGAAGCATTAAAAAAAAATAATAATAATAATTGTAAAAATATTTTTTTTAAACTACAAATTTATAAAAATTTACATAACGTGTACTTTTTTGTGTTTTTTTTACATGAAAATACTTACAGGTTCAATATATATATTATACACCGCTCACCACAAAAATAAAGGGAACACTAAAATCCCACGTCTTAGATATCACTGAATGAAAAATATTCCAGTTGTAAATCTTTATTCATTACATGGTGGAATGTGTTAGGAACAATAAAACATAAAAAATTATCAACGTAAATCACAACTAATATCCCACAGAGGTTTGAAGTTGAAATGATGCTCAAAATCAAAGTGGAAAATGAAGTTACAGGCTGATCCAACTTCAGTGGAAATACCTCAAGACAAGGAAATGATGCTCAGTAGTATGTGTGGCCTCCACGTGCCTGTATGATCTCCCTACAACGCCTGGGCATGCTCCTGATTAGGTGGCGGATGGTCTCCTGAGGGATCTCCTCTCAGACCTGGACTAAAGCATCCACCAACTCTTGGACAGTCTGTGGTGCAACGTGACGTTGGTGGATGGTGCGAAACATCATGCCCCAGATGTGTTCAATCGAATTCATGTCTGGGGAAAGGGGGGCCAGTCCATAGCTTCAATGCCTTCATCTTGCAAGAACTGCTGACACACTCCAGCCACATGAGGTCTGGCATTCTCCTGCATTAGGAGGAACCCAGGGCCAACCGCATGAGCATATGGTCTCACAAGGGGTCTGAGGATCTCATCTCGGTACCCAATGGCAGTCAGGGTACCTCTGGCGAGCACATGGAGGGCTTTGCGGACCTCCAAAGAAATGTCACCCCACACCATTACTGACCCACTGCCAAACCGGTCATGAAGGATGTTGCAGGCAGCAGATTACTCTCCACGGCGTATCCAGACTTTGTCACGTCTGTCACATGTGCTCAGTGTGAACCTGCTTTTATCTGTGAAGAGCACAGGGCGCGAGTGGCGAATTTGCCAATCTTGTGTTCTGTGGCAAATGCCAAGCGTCCTGCACGGTGTTGGGCTGTGAGCACAACCCCCATCAGTAGACGTCGGACACTCAGACCATCCTCATGGAGCTGGTTTCTAACCGTTTGTACAGATACATGCACATTTGTGGCCTGCTGGAGGTCACTTTGCAGGGCTCTGACAGCGCTCCTCCTGTTCCTCCTTGCCCAAAGGCTGAGGTAGCGGTCCTGCTGCTGATGAGGAGAGGTCACATCAGGGTCACAAGCTCAAGAGCAGCACCGAGGACGGCACAACCATGGTGATCAAGCTATTGGCCTCGGGGAATTAGGTGAATGGTAAGTATGGAATCGATGTTATGTGTTCTATGTTATATGTATGTTCTGTATGTTATGTATGGTTTTTTGTTTGTTTTTTTACATTCAACACATTAGCCCGATTATGGGACTACTACTGTCCCATCAAAGGCTTATGTGTCACTCAGTGTAGCAGGCATAGCCCGATGGGAATTGTAGTCCCATTGGACGATGCCTGCACACGCACACACACACACAGCCCGCAGAACCCCCCGCGCACAGCCCAGTCTCTCTTGATGAGTGACCTCTGTCTCTGGATGCTGGGTCACGCCTGCATGATGATGTCACATCTATTTCCAGAGTCAGGAAATTGACATGATGTCGGCGGATATTAGCGGCGGTTGCAGCCTGGGGGTCATGTGACCCGGACTCAGACGCTGGCATAGTGCCGCTCACAGGCAGTATCGGCAACAGAAGGTATTTACAAAATTCATTATGGGCCCCAGGGGGATACATTGGGGGGTTAATTGAACGTAGTGGACAACCCCTTTAACCCCTCTGTGACCTTAGACGTACTATCCCGTCGAGGTGCCCTGGGCTTATCTGACCCTGGACGGGATAGTACGTCATAGCCGATCGGCCGCGCTCACGGGGGGAGCGCGGCCGAGTGTCAGCTGCTTATCGCAGCTGACATCCGGCACTATGTGCCAGGAGCGGTCACGGACCGCCCCCGGCACACCGCGATCAAAGATGATCGCGATGTGCCGGCGGTGCAGGGAAGCACCGCGCAGGAAGGGGGCTCCCTGCGGGCTTCCCTGAGCCCCCCGCAGCAACGCGATGTGATCGCGTTGCTGCGAGGGTCTCCTCACCTCCCTCCCTGCTCGAGCCCCGGATCCAAGATGGCCGCGGATCCGGGTCCTGCAGGGAGGGAGGTGGCTTCACAGAGCCTGCTCAGAGCAGGCACTGTGAAGGCTGCAGCGCTGCTAGTCAGATCAGTGATCTGACAGAGTGCTGTGCAAACTGTCAGATCACTGATCTGTGATGTCCCCCCCTGGGACAAAGTAAAAAAGTAAAAAAAAAATTTTCCAAATGTGTAAAAAAAATAAAAAAAAAATATTCCAAAATAATGAAAAAAAAAAAATATATATTATTCCCATAAATACATTTCTTCATCTAAATAAAAAAAAAGAACCAATAAAAGTACACATATTTAGTATCGCCGCGTCCGTAACGACCCGACCTATAAAACTGTCCCACTAGTTAACCCCTTCAGTAAACACCGTAAGAAAAGAAAAAAAAAAAACGAGGCAAAAAACAACGCTTTATTATCATACCGCCGAACAAAAAGTGGAATAACACGCGATCAAAAGGACAGATATAAATACCGTATATACTCGAGTATAAGCCGAGATTTTCAGCCCAAATTTTAGGGCTGAAAGTGCCCCTCTCGGCTTATACTCGAGTCACGGTAGCGGTGGGGTCGGCGGGTGAGGGGGAGAGGTCGCTGAGGTATACTTACCTAGTCCCGGCGATCCTCGCGCTGTCCCTGCCGTCCCACGGGCTTCGGCGCTGCAGTTTCTTCCTCTCTTCAGCGGTCACGTGGGACCGCTCATTACAGAAATGAATAAGCGGCTCCACCTCCCATAGGGGCGGAGCCGCTTATTCATTTCTCTAATCAGCGGTGCCGGTGACCGCTGATAGAGAAAGAAGCTGCGGCACCGAAGACAGGAGGGGACAGCGCGAGGATCGCCAGGACTAGGTGAGTATAGCATATTCACCTGTCCTCGTTCCAGCCGCCGGGCGCCGATCCATCTTCCCGGCCGACGCCTCCATCTTCCCGGCGTCTCTGCTCTCTGACTGTTCAGGCAGAGGGCGCGATGACGCATATAGTGTGCGCGGCGCCCTCTGCCTGATCAGTCAGAGCAGAGACGCCGGGAAGATGGAGGCGCCGGAACGAGACGCCGGGAGCTGCAATCAAGGGAGGCGAGTATGTGTTTTTTTTTTCTTTATTGCGGCAGCGGCGGCACAAATTTATGTGGAACATCTATGGGGCACAGTGAACGGTGCAGAGCACCGTATATGGCACAGCACAGCTATGGGGCACAGTGAACGGTGCAGAGCACCGTATATGGCACAGCACAGCTATGGGGCACAGTGAACGGTGCAGAGCACCGTATATGGCACAGCACAGCTATGGGGCACAGTGAACGGTGCAGAGCACCGTATATGGCACAGCACAGCTATGGGGCACAGTGAACGGTGCAGAGCACCGTATATGGCACAGCACAGCTATGGGGCACAGTGAACGGTGCAGAGCACCGTATATGGCACAGCACAGCTATGGGGCACAGTGAACGGTGCAGAGCACCGTATATGGCACAGCACAGCTATGGGGCACAGTGAACGGTGCAGAGCACCGTATATGGCACAGCACAGCTATGGGGCACAGTGAACGGTGCAGAGCACCGTATATGGCACAGCACAGCTATGTATGGGGCACAGTGAACGGTGCAGAGCACCGTATATGGCACAGCACAGCTATGGGGCACAGTGAACGGTGCAGAGCACCGTATATGGCACATCTATGGGGCACAATGAACGGTGCAGAGCACCGTATATGGCACAGCTAGGGGGCACAATGAACGGTGCAGAGCACTATATGGTTCACACCTATGGGGAAATATGAACGGTGCAGAGCACTATATGGCACAGCTATGGGGAAATAATGATCTATTTTTATTTTTGAAATTCACCGGTAAATGCTGCATTTCCACCCTAGGCTTATACTCGAGTCAATAAGTTTTCCCAGTTTTTTGTGGCAAAATTAGGGGGGTCGGCTTATACTCGGGTCGGCTTATACTCGAGTATATACGGTAACCATGGTACCGCTGAAAGCGTCATATTGTCCCGCAAAAAAAGAGCCGCCATACAGCATCATCAGCAAAAAAATAAAAAAGTTATAGTCCTGAGAATAAAGCAATGCAAAAATAATTATTTTTTCTGTAAAATAGTTTTTATCGTATAAAAGCACCAAACCATAAAAAAATGATATAAATGAGGTATCGCTGTAATCGTACTGACCCGAAGAATAAAACTGATTTATCAATTTTACCAAATGCGGAACGGTATAAACGCCTCCCCCAATAGAAATTCATGAATAGCTGGCTTTTGGTCATTCTTCCTCACAAAAATCGGAATAAAAAGCGATAAAAAAATGTCACGTGCCCAAAAATGTTTTCAATAAAAACGTCAACTCGTCCCGCAAAAAACAAGACCTCACATGACTGTGGACCAAAATATGGAAAAATTATAGCTCTCAAAATGTGGTATTGCAAAAAATATTTTTTGCAATAAAAAGGGTCTTTCAGTGTGTGACGGCTGCCAATCATAAAAATCCGCTAAAAAACTCGCTATAAAAGTAAATCAAACCCCCCTTCATCACCCCCTTAGTTAGGGAAAAATAAAAAAAAATGTATTTATTTCCATTTTCCCATTAGGGCTAGGGTTAGGGCTAGGGTTAGGGCTAGGGCTAGGGCTAGGGCTAGGGCTAGGGTTAGGGTTAGGGTTAGGGCTAGGGTTAGGGCTAGGGTTAGGGCTAGGGTTAGGGCTAGGGTTAGGGCTAGGGTTGGGGCTAGGGTTGGGGCTACAGTTAGGGTTGGGGCTAAAGTTAGGGTTAGGGTTTAGATTACATTTACAGTTGGGAATAGGGTTGGGATTAGGGTTAGGGGTGTGTCAGGGTTAGAGGTGTGGTTAGGGTTACCGTTGGAATTAGGGTTAGGGGTGTGTTTAGATTAGGGTTTCAGTTATAATTGGGGGGTTTCCACTGTTTCGGCACATCAGGGGCTCTCCAAACACGACATGGCGTCCGATCTCAATTCCAGCCAATTCTGCGTTGAAAAAGTAAAACAGTGCTCCTTCCCTTCCGAGCTCTCCTGTGTGCCCAAACAGGGGTTTACCCCAACATATGGGGTATCAGCGTACTCAGGACAAATTGGACAACAACTTTTGTGGACCAATTCATCCTGTTACCCTTGGGAAAATACAAAACTGGGGGCTAAAAAATAATTTTTGTGGGAAAACAAAAAGATTTTTTATTTTCACGGCTCTGCGTTATAAACTGTAGTGAAACACTTGGGGGTTCAAAGTTCTCACAACACATCTAGATAAGTTCATTGAGGGGTCTAGTTTCCAATATGGGGTCACTTGTGGGGGGTTTCTACTGTTTAGGTACATTAGGGGCTCTGCAAACGCAATGTGACGCCTGCAGACCAATCCATCTAAGTCTGCATTCCAAATGATGCTCCTTCCCTTCCGAGCCCTCCCATGCGCCCAAACGGTGGTTCCCCCCCACATATCGGGTATCAGCGTACTCAGGACAAATTGGACAACAACATTTAGGGTCCAATTTCTCCTGCTAACCTTGGAAAAATACAAAACTGGGGGCTAAAATATAATTTTTGTGGAAAAAAAAATATTTTTTATTTGCACGGCTCTGCGTTATAAACTGTAGTGAAATACTTGGGGGTTCAAAGCTCTTACAACACATCAAGATGAGTTCCTTAGGGGGTCTACTTTCCAAAATGGTGTCACTTGTGGGGGGTTTCTACTGTTTAGGTACATTAGGGGCTCTGCAAACGCAATGTGACGCCTGCAGACCATTCCATCTAAGTCTGCATTCCAAATGGCGCTCCTTCCCTTCCGAACCCTCCCATGCGCCCAAACGGTGGTTCCCCCCCACATATGGGGTATCAGCGTACTCAGGACAAATTGGACAACAACTTTTGGGGTCCAATTTCTCCTGTTACCCTAGGGAAAATACAAAACTGGGGGCTAAAAAATAATTTTTGTGGGAAAAAAATTTTGTTTTATTTTTATGGCTCTGCATTATAAACTTCTGTGAAGCCCTTGGTGGGTCAAAGTGCTCACCACACATCCAGATAAGTTCCTTAGGGGGTCTACTTTCCAAAATGGTGTCACTTGTGGGGGGTTTCAATGTTTAGGCACATCAGTGGCTCTCCAAACGCAACATGGCGTCCCATCTCAATTCCTGTCAATTTTGCATTGAAAAGTCAAATAGCGCTCCTTCCCTTCCGAGCTCTCCCATGCGCCCAAACAGTGGTTTACTGCCACATATGGGGTATCAGCGTACTCAGGACAAATTGGACAACAACTTTTTGGGTCCAATTTCTCCTGTTACCCTTGGTAAAATAAAACAAATTGGAGCTGAAGTAAATTTTTTGTGTAAAAAAGTTAAATGTTCATTTTTATTTAAACATTCCAAAAATTCCTATTAAATAACTGAAGGGTTAATAAACTTCTTGAATGTGGTTTTGAGCACCTTGAGGGGTGCAGTTTTTAGAATGGTGTCACACTTGGGCATTTTCTATCATATAGACCCCTCAAAATGACTTCAAATGAGACGTGGTCCCTAAAAAAAAAATGGTGTTGTAAAAATGAGAAATTGCTGGTCAACTTTTAACCCTTATAACTCCCTAACAAAAAAAAAAATTGGTTCCAAAATTATGCTGATGTAAAGGAGACATGTGGGAAATGTTACTTATTAAGTATTTTGTGTGACATATCTCTGTGATTTAATTGCATAAAAATTCAAAGTTTGAAAATTGCGAAATTTTCAAAATTTTCGCCAAATTTCCGTTTTTTTCACAAATAAACGCAGGTACTATCAAAGAAATTTTACCACTATCATGAAGTACAATATGTCACGAGAAAACAATGTCAGAATCACCAGGATCCGTTGAAGCGTTTCGGAGTTATAACCTCATAAAGGGACAGTGGTCAGAATTGTAAAAATTGGCCTGGTCATTAACGTGCAAACCACCCTTGGGGGTAAAGGGGTTAATAAACACCTAAATTTAAAAACTGCATTTTGTGTTTACTAGTGTTATCTTTGTCTAATATTTAAATTTGTTTGGTGATCTAATTTAAGTGAGTTAATTTAAATCCGCTATCTCTTGGATAACTCTTCTTGACCCCTTACAATCTGGTTTCAGCTCTTTACACTCCACTGAAACTGCCCTCACTAAAGTCTCTAGTGATCTAATAACAGCTAAATCCAAAGGTCATTACTCTCTGCTGATTCTCCTGCATTTCTCTGCTGCATTTGACACTGTGGATCACCAGCTCCTCCTCACTGTGCTCTTCTGTATCAGGCTCAATGACACCGTTCTCTCCTGGTTCTCCTCCTACCTCTCTGACCGCTCCTTCACTGTATCTTTTGCTGGTTCCTCTTCCTCTTCTCGTCCCCTTACTATCGGGGTTCCGCAGGGCTCAGTCCTGCGCCCCCTCCTCTTCTCTCTATACACTGCCCCTATTGGACAAGCAATCTGCAGATTTGGGTTCCAGTACCATCTCTATGCTGACGACACCCAATTATACACTTCTTCCCCTGACATCACCCCTACCCTAATTCAAAATACCAAGGATTGTCTGTCTGCTGTCTCTAACATCATGTCCTCCCTCTATCTGAAACTAAATCTCTCCAAAACTGAACTACCGTATATACTCGAGTATAAGCCGAGATTTTCAGCCCATTTTTGGGGGCTGAAAGTCCCCCTCTCGGCTTATACTCGAGTCGTATACCGGGAGGTCAGCAGGGGAGGGGGAGATGTGTAATTATACATACCTGATCCCGGCGCGGTCCCTGCAGTCCCTGGCGCTGCAGATTCTTCCTGTACTGAGTGGTCACATGGCACCGCTCATTACAGAAATGAATATGCAGCTCCACCTCACATAGGGGTGGAGCCGCATATTCATTGCTGTAAATGAGCGGTAACTGTGACCGCTCAATACAGGAAGAAGATGCAGCGCCGGGGAAGCAGGGACTGCAAGGACCGCGCCAGGAGCAGGTAAGTATACGGGGAGCACAGCGCGATATTTACCTGCTCCTCGCTCCGGTGCGGCTCCGTCTGCAGCGTCCTCTAGCAGTGACACTCAGGTTAGAGGGCGCGGTGACGTGGTCAGTGCGCGCCCTCTGCTGAGCGTCAGTGCTGGAGACGGAGCCGCACGAGGAGCAGGTAAATATTGAAAGCACCGGCATCCTGAGGGAAGTATGTGATTTTTTTTTTTATTGCAGCAGCAGCATTGTATGTGGCACAGCGTAATAAGGAGCATCTATGGGGCAATAATGAACGGTGCAGAGCATTCTATATGGCACATCTTTATGTGGAGCATCTATGGGGCCATAATGAACGGTGCAGAACATTATATGTGGCACGGCTTTATATGGAGCATCTATGGGGCCATAATGAACGGTGCAGAGCATTATATATGGCACAGCTTTATATGGAGCATCTATGGGGCCATAATGAACGGTGCAGAGCATTATATATGGCACAGCATTATAAGGAGCATCTATGGGGCCATAATAAACGGTGCAGAGCATTATATATGGCACTGCTTTCTATGGAGCATCTATGGGGCCATAATGAATGGTGCAGAGCATTATATATGGCATAGCCTTCTATGGAGCATCTATGGGGCAACAATGAACGATATGGAGAATTATATGTGGCACAGCTTTATATGGAGCATCTTATGGGGCAATAATGAACGGTGTGGAGCATCTATTTTTATTTTTGAAATTCACCGGTAGCTGCTGCATTTCCTACCCTAGGCTTATACTCGAGTCAATAAGTTTTCCCAGTTTTTTGTGGCAAAATTAGGGGGGGAGGGGTCGGCTTATACTCGAGTATATACGGTACTTGTGTTTCTCCCTTCTACTAACCTCACTCTACCCAACATCGAAATTACCCTGGAGGGTTCAACCATAACTCCCAAGCAGCATGCCCGCTGTCTTGGGGTCATGTTCGACACTGAACTTTCCTTTACTCCCTATATCCGATCACTCACTCGCTCCTGTCACCTGCATCTTAAAGGGAAGGTGCTGCGTTTTAATATTGTAATAAAAAAATAAAAAAAACCTCTTTAATTCCTTATTTTTATAAGTTATTTTCAAGTGCACAGTATTTATTGTTTTTTTTTTAATCATTTTTTTTTCTGCCACTGGGCGCCGCCATTTTCATTTTCAGGACTGTAAGTGTAGCTGCACGACACTTACAGTCTTCACATACGGCAGCCCTGGACATAGAGATCAGTAGTCGGAAGGCGACCCCATAGCTAGCATTGTCTGCTCTCTGCTCTGATGTGGCCACGCCCCCTGGGCGGTCTCCACATCACAGCAGAGGCAGGAGATCGGCGCCATCTTGCTTCAGCCTACAGTGGAGTGTAGCTGTGAGCTCCACTGTGACTGAGAGCTGTGCTGTTGGAGGGGCAGCTCCATCTGTCTCCCCTCACACTCAGCGGCCGTTCCCTGTCCTCTGCTGCCTGGTGTGTGGCTGAATCTCTAGAATCGCTAGAGAGTCTGAAGTGCTGTGGTCTGATGTTCTCTTATCAGGAGCTGCAGAGAGGTAACAGAGGGGGATGGGGAGACTCTGTGCTGCTCCGACCCTGCTCTCACTGCAGCTCCTCACAGAACATCAGACCCTGCATCTATCACTATACCGTGCTGAGCCGTGTATCTAATCCTCTCCTGTGTGATAGTGTCTGCTGAGCCATGCATCTAATCCTATCCTGTGTAATACTGTCTGCTGAGCCGTGTATCTAATCCTATCCTGTGCTGACCTGTGTATCTAATCCTGTGGAATACTGACTGCTGAGCCGTGTATCTAATCCTCTCCTGTGTGATAGTGTCTGCTGAGCCTTGTATCTAATCCTCTCCTGTGTGATAGTGTCTGCTGAGCCTTGTATCTAATCCTCTCCTGTGTGATAGTGTCTGCTGAGCCGTGTATCTAATCCTCTCCTGTGTGATACAGTCTGCTGAGCCGTGTATCTAATCCTCTCCTGTGTGATACAGTCTGCTGAGCCGTGTATCTAATCCTCTCCTGTGTGATACAGTCTGCTGAGCCGTGTATCTAATCCTCTCCTGTGTGATACTGTCTGGTGAGCCGTGTATCTAATCCTCTCCTGTGATAGTGTCTGCTGAGCCGTGTATCTAATCCTCTCCTGTGTGATACAGTCTGCTGAGCCGTGTATCTAATCCTCTCCTGTGATAGTGTCTGCTGAGCCGTGTATCTAATCCTCTCCTGTGTGATACAGTCTGCTGAGCCATGTATCTAATCCTCTCCTGTGTGATACTGTCTGCTGAGCCGTGTATCTAATCCTATCCTATGTGATACTGTCTGCTGAGCTGTGTATCTAATCCTCTCCTGTGTGATACTGACTGCTGAGCCGTGTATCTAATCCTCTCCTGTGTAATACTGTCTGCTGAGCCGTGTATCTAATCCTATCCTGTGCTGACCTGTGTATTTAATCCTGTGGAATACTGACTGCTGAGCCGTGTATCTAATCCTCTCCTGTGTGATAGTGTCTGGTGAGCCGTGTATCTAATCCTCTCCTGTGTGATACTGTCTGCTGAGCCGTGTATCTAATCCTCTCCTGTGTAATACTGTCTGGTGAGCCGTGTATCTAATCCTCTCCTGTGTGATACTGTCTGCTGAGCCGGGTATCTAATCCTCTCCTGTGTGATACTGTCTGCTGAGCCGTGTATCTAATCCTCTCCTGTGTGATACTGTCTGCTGAGCCGTGTATCTAATCCTCTCCTGTGTGATACTGTCTGCTGAGCCGTGTATCTAATCCTCTCCTGTGTGATACTGTCTGCTGAGCAGTGTATCTAATCCTCTCCTGTGTGATACTGTCTGCAGAGCCGTGTATCTAATCCTCTCCTGTGTGATACTGTCTGCTGAGCCGTGTATCTAATCCACTTCTATGCACTCCTCTCCCCATTGCACACACAACTCAATGCGTGCGATAACAGGTGCTGCGGGCGTCATGCTGTATTATGGCATTATGTGAGATCTATATGATGGTATTATGTGATCTGTATGGTGGTATTATGCTTGATCAGTATTGTGAGAATTATATGGTGGTATTGTGTGTGATCTATATGGCGGTATTATGTGAGAACACTGGCAGCATTATGTGTGATCTATATGGCGGTATTATGTGAGAACACTATGGCAGTATTATGTGTGATCTATATGGCGGTATTATGTGAGAACACTATGGCAGTATTATGTGTGATCTATATGGTGGTATGTGAGAACACTGGCGGTATTATGTGTGATCTATATGGTGGTATGTGAGAACACTGGCGGTATTATGTGTGATCTATATGGCGGTATTATGTGAGAACACTGGCGGTATTATGTGTGATCTATATGGCGGTATTATGTGAGAACACTGGCGGTATTATGTGTGATCTATATGGCAGTATTATGTGAGAACACTATGGCATTATTATGTGTGATCTATATGGCAGTATGTGAAAACACTGGCGGTATTATGTGATCTATATGGTGGTATTATGTGAGAACTGTATGACAGTATTGTGTGATCTATTTGATAGTATTGTGTGTGATCTATATGGCGGTATTATGTGAGAACACTATGGCAGTATTATCTTCAGAAAGCGGACCCATTCTATGGTGGTTCTGGCTGAGCACCTGCACGCGGGTCTGGGGTAATAGAGGGGGCAGCATGACCTCCAGTTAGGTGTAGTCAGGGGAAGGCTGGTGAGGCAGCTGAAGAGAGGGGTCTCATTTTTATTGTTACTATATGGCTACATTTCCTTCCCAGCGTCACCCCGACTGCGCCTGTCGCCTCGCTTTCACACATTGCCAGGACAGGATGGGGAAGACCGGATCTGAGGAGGGGGAATGGGGTCTGTATGCAAAGTCTGGATCAGACCAGGCCATCAATCCGCAGAAATGTTTCCTGGATTTCTGTGGAGCAGACGGTCCATCCATGTGTATAAAAGACAGCGCTCTATGTACAATCCCTGGCTGCTCCGCGCACCAAACAGGGGGCCCCTATACACCAGCACACTGCTCTCCTGAAATACTCTGTGCTGCTGTCACCCTGCTCCCTCCACCACATATCTCCCAGAATCCTTGCTGCCTGCCATCCTCGGTGACCGTAGACTTGTCAGTATAAGGATGCTTTCACACTAGCATCGGTACGAGCCCGTCGCAGTGCGTCGTACCGACGCATGCTGTGAAAGAAATGCCCGACGTGGGCAGCAGAAGCAGTGTTACGACACTTCCGCTGCCCCAATGTAAGGTTTGGGCATGAGGGGGCGGAGTTTCGGCCGTGCATGTGCGGTCGAAAATGGTGGACTCGATGCACAAACGTTACATGTAACTTTTTTTGTGGCGGCGGTCCACCAAAACATGACGCAACCGTCGCACGACAGTTACGACGTGTGGCAATACGTCGCAATGCGTCGGTAATGTTAGTCTATGGGGAAAAAACGCATCCTGCAGACAACTTTGCAGGATGCGTTTTTTCTTCTGAATGGCGCATTGCAAGAAAGCCAACAACGCTAGTGTGAAAGTAGCCTAAGGCTGCCGTCCACTATCAGTATTTGGTCAGTATTTTACCTCAGTATTTGTAAGCCAAAACCAGGAGTGGGTGATAAATACAGAGGTGGTGCATATGTTTCTATTATACTTTTCCTCTAATTGTTCCACTCCTGGTTTTGGCTTACAAATACTGAGGTAAAATACTGACCAAATACTGATAGTGTGACGGCAGCCATACTCTGCAGTCACCAACAAAATGGCTGCTCACTGGGTTCCTGAATATCATCCTCTCTAATCCCTTAGCAAACACCCAGAAGGAGAGGAGACATCACACAGGTCAGCAGACTCCGCCCATATTTACTGCAGTGCTGTAATGTGAGCTATTTGTACACAAGGTTTTTCTGAAATTTCAGCAGCTGCTCCCCCTAGTGTTGAAAAGTGGAAATTCCAAAACTTTTCAAATTATTTTTCATATTTTACTAAATTATAAACAAATAATATTTTTTAAGAAAATGTAATCATTAATTCTTTGCATTTTTACAATTTCTGGAAAAAAAATTTTTTTGATGGCACCTTCCCTTTAAAAACATCTCCAGAATTCAACCTTTTCTCACCTTTGAAACTGCTAAGACTCTTACTGTCGCTCTTATTCATTCTCGTCTGGACTACTGCAACTCTCTTCTGATCGGTCTCCCTCTTTCCAAACTTTCTCCTCTAAAATCCATCTTGAAGGCTGCAGCCAGAGTCATATTTCTGTTCAGCCGCTTCACCGATGCCTCCATCTTGTGCCAGTCATTACACTGGCTACCCATTCGCTACAGGGTCCAGTATAAACTCATCTCTCTCACCCACAAAGCTCTTCACAGTTCTGCACCACCTTATATCTCCTCTCTCATCTCTGTCTATCGCCCTACACGTGCTCTCCGTTCTACAAATGACCTAAGACGAACATCCCCCATAATCCGAACCTCGCACCTCCGTCTCCAGGACTTCTCTCGTGCTGCACCAGCTCTCTGGAATGCACTTCCCCAGACGATCAGACTGATACCTAGCCCCGACCTATTCAAGCGTGCTTTAAAAACCTATCTCTTCAAACAAGCCTACCACATCAACTACTCAGTAAACTAACTTTGTCCTGTTCCCTCCTTCCAAATATTCTGAATCTGCACCTTACTATTCATCTGTCTCCACACCCTCCATGCACACGATAACTGCACTTGATACTTGACTATTGCACTTAAACACACGGGCTGATGACCGGATCATGCAGCTTTATATGAAAATCCCTATTTATTATAATTGCCAGACCTGAAATAACAAGCACTTTTCACCTATTGTGTCCCCCCATTTCGTTGTAGATTGTAAGCTTGCGAGCAGGGACCTCACCCTAATGTCACTGTTTAAATTGTCTTAACTTGTACTGAATTTATTGTCTGTACATGTCCCCGCTTAATTGTAAAGTGCTGCGGAATATGTTGGCGCTATATAAATAAAAATTATTATTATTATAGCCATAGTTATCCATCCATAGATATATCCGTAGTTATATCTATACATATATCCAGTTATCCATGTATAGATATATAGATTTATCTATGGATATATCTGTAGATATATCCATTGAAATATAATAGCGAGGCCTATGTTTCTTACTGAATGTTTAATTAAAATAATTTAAAAAAAAAGGAAAAAAAAAACGGTGTGGGCTCCCGCTCAATTTTCTGCGCCAGAGGGGGAACGCCGACGGCCGGGGGCCAATATTTGTAGCCTGGGAAGGGGGTAATACCCATGGCCCCCTCCCAGGCTATGAATATCAGCCCACAGCTGTCTGCGTAGCCTTTACTGGCTATTAAAATAGGGGGACCCCCCCCAAAAAAAAAAAAAATGACATGGGGTCCCCCTATATTTTATAGCCAGAAAGGCTACGCAGACAGCTGATATTCATAGCCTAGAGAGGGGCCATGGATATTGGCCCCCCCAATGATATTGCTTCCCACCATCCCCCCCCCCCCCCCCGGGTGATGTCACTGCTCTATAGGGCCTTCAGTGACACACTGAACACACTGACAGGAGACAATGGCTCCTGCTGTGTATCACTGATGTTACCTGTGTTCAGGGTCTCACTTTATGGCATTGCTGCGTGGGAACTTTCTCACACAGCAGTGCCACAAGTAAGACTAGGGACTATTTTTTACAGTGGCGGAGGAATACAGTGCAGAAGGATACCCTCAGTCATTGTATTCCTGGAGCCCCTGGAGAGCGGTCGCATCAGCCGATGCTGCTGCTCTCCACGTTAGATCATCGTGGGACACTCGTTTTAATTGGATTTCTGCGGATCAGGGAGTATAGTGTTTATTTTAATTTTTTTTTTTTTTTTTTTTTTTTTTTTACAGGTGACAATGGCTTCGGGGATCAAAGTGACAAGTGATGGTGAGTATGTACTGTATGTCTGTTACATGTATTTAGTATGTTGCATGTATGTAGACCACAGACCACCCGGACAGGCCCAGACCTCCCGGACAGGCAGCAGACCACCCGGTCAGGCCGCAGACCACCCGGCCAGCCCGCAGAGCTGGCACGGACAGCCCGCAGAGCCAGCACAGAGAGGCCGCAGAGCCCCGGACAGCCCGCAGACCACCCGAACAGCCCGCAAACCTGGCACGGAGAGCTCGCAGACCCCGCCCACACACAGTCACCGCCCACACTCTTCCCCCCTCCCGAACTGCAGCGTTTATTCCTCAGCTAAACCGCAGATCTTTTTTACATCTGCGGTTTTGCTGCGCAAGTGCCTGACTCAATACAAGTCAATGGGTGCAGAAACACTGCAGTTCCGCACAAAGAATTGACATGCTGCGGAAAAAAACAACGCTGCGTTTCCGCGCGTTTTTTCCGCAGCATGTGCACAGCGGATTTGGTTTTCCATAGGTTTACATGGTACTGTAGACCGTATGGAAAACTGCTGCAGATCCGCAGCGTCAAAAACGCTGCGGATCCGTTATAAAAACCGCAACGTGTGAACATGGCCTTATAACTCCCTAACAAGAAAAAATTTTGGTTTCAAAATTGTGCTGATGTAAACTAGACATGTGGGAAATGTTACTTAAGTATTTTGTGTGACAGATATGTGATTTAAGGGCATGAAAATTCAAAGTTGGAAAATTGAAAGTTTTCGCCAAATTTCCGTTTTTTTTTTTTCACAAAAAAGTGAGCAAGAGAGTGAGAGAGCTATGATTTCAATGGAAAATGCTTTGAAAACTGGATCCATTGTTTCACATCTCCGTTTCATGCGTTTTGGGCCGGTTCCGTTACTGTGCGCTTTTTTCGCCGCACAAAAAAAAAAAACCTTCCTCTGGACGTTTTCTCCGTCCGCCGGAAACCACTATTTGGACAGATCCAGAAAAAAAAACGGATGACAACGTGTGGCCATCAGGCACAATCCGGCTCTAATACAACTCTATGAGAAAAAAAACATATCCGGCGTAAAAAAAAAAAAAAAAAAAAAAACGGATTCCAACCCCCCTTCCCCCCCCCCCCCCCCCCCTCAAAACTTTCCGGATTGTGCCTGAAACAAAAAACCTGATGTGTGAAAGTAGCCTTAGCCCAGTCTTTAACATGCAAACCACCCTTAGGGGTTAAAAGAAAAGTTAATACCTTTGGCATGATTCAATAGTCTCCATGGGAGACTAGAAGCTGCCACAACCTGATTGGCTCTGCTACATAGAGGTGATGAACAGATCACCTCTATGTAGTAGAATTACTGACTTGCTTTGAGCGCTGACCACTGGGTGGCACTCACAGCAATCCGGCAGTGACAACCATAGAGATCTCAGGAGACCTCTGGCTGTCATGCCAATGATCCAGTGACCCGCGATCACGTGGCGGGGGGGTCACCAGTGGGTGGGTGTCTGGCCCGATGGCCGAAAGCTCGCGTTAAAGGCAGCTGTCAGCATTTGACAGCGGCATTTAACAGGTTAATAGCTGCGGGTGGATCGCGATTCCACCCGCAGTTATTCCGGGCACATGTCAGTTGTTCAAAACAGCTGACATGTACCGGGGAAGATGTGGGCTCAGCGCCGGAGCCCACATCGTAAGGAGGGTGTGCCACATCGGTATACTATTACACCTGATGTCGGAAAGGGGTTAAATATATTAAAGCCAGAGAGCGGATGATATTACCTGTCAGAGGAGGTGCTTGAAACTGGATGTGACAGTCTGTTGGGAGTGCTTGATGAGAGGATGCTGAATGGGGTATTGTAGGACCCCCTGGATCTTGTTATTCTGTTTAGTGGTTATTTCATCATTATACCCGTAATGGGGACTTTGTTTGCCCCTACTGTGGTGAGGCAGGAGCCGGATGTGGCTCTCAAGGTCAGAAAGGTTGGGGACCACTGCTTTAAAAGCATAGAGCCTACAGAGAGCTCTTAGCCCAAGAAACTGAACACTAAGGCCGATGTCACACTACCGTGTTTTACGGACGTAAGAGTGGTGCTGAAAAAAAAGGATTGCATACGGTACAATGCTTCTCTATGCCCCAGCTCCTAGAAATACGCAGCGGTGTTAGAGAGAAAAGCCGGCAATAAAATCACACTGACAGGTTACAATAGAATAGGTAGAATAAATGTGTACACATAGAATAGGCTAACGTTTTTAGCCAGGGGGGGGCCAAAAACCGTGGACCCTCTCCAGGCTATTAATATCTGCCCTCAGTCACTGGCTTTACTACTCTGGCGGAGAAAATTGCGCGGGAGCCCACGCCAATTTTTCCGCCATTTAACCCTTAAATTTAATAGCTAGAACGCCCAAAATTTGCACATACACACTACTAACATTAGTAGTGTGGAATATGCAAAAAAAATGGTGATATGAGATGGTTTACTGTATGTAAACCAGGTCTCATATCATGTCGGGTTTAGGAAGGAGCTAGCAAAAGCCGGCAAATTATATAAATATATATATATATATATATATATATATATATATATATATATATATATATATATATATATATATATATATATATATATATATATATATATATATATATACACATACACATACATATATATATACATACATACATACATACACACATATATCTATATCTATATCTATATCTATATCTATCTATATATCTATATATCTATATACACACACATATATATATATTTTTATGATTTTTTTGAGAACATAGATCCATTGTATGTCCGTAATATGTTGGTTTTGAAAGCCTGCGAGAAAATCTCACAGTACGGATGCCATACAGATTACATACGGAGGATGCCATGCGCAAAATACGCTGACACACCCTGCCTACCGAGGAGCTACGGACCACTATTTTGGGGACTTTTCTGCGTATTACGGCCGTAAATTACGGACCGTATTTTTATACGCTGAGTGTGACGCCGGCCTAAGACTGCAGAAATAGCTGGTAATGTGATGCAATGTGCAGCATACCATGAAATTATAAATACCTCTGTTGCAAAAGGAGAGGATTTTTGTAAAGTAGTGATTGTAAATAAGCTTGTTTTTACACGCACTTATCAATTTTAACCATTTAAAAAGACATCCCAATATACATTTCACATATTTATCATACCAGGAAGAAGCCAGTGTTTAAAATATAAAATAATAGAAGTAGAAATAAATTTAGAATTAAGATCTGTTCAAAGAAAAAAAACAATAGAAGAGGACATTTTATGAATACCTGCATACACCAAAGGGTGAAAACTTAAGCAAAATTAAAATTATTTTAGATTTTTGTCACAATAGTTACCTGCAAATTCTCAGACTTTGGGTTTTCAGCATCCATGATGACAAGGTCTGTAACAGGAAGGAGATCAAACTATAATCGTACAACTCTAAATCTGTTCTTGAGATGACATGCAGGCAGATACGACACGGGCATTAGTCTTACCGATTTCTATTGGCAGTAATTCAGAGCAGTGTTATCTAAAAGCAGATTTGTAGGGTTAGGCCGGCGTCACACTGGCGTATTGCATCAGATGCGAGAACATTGGATGCGATATGCTAATGACACTCGGCTCCTGCTCGCAGCAGAGCAGGAGCAGAGTGTCATGCGTCTGTGCTCCGATTCTCTCGCGCAGGGGAGGATCGGAACACAGCTGCGGAGGAGGCGGAGAAATTAATTTCTCCATCTCCTCCATTGCTGGGGTCCGCTTATAGCGCATATCCGAGTGGTGTGCACTGTCTCACTCGCACTAGGCTTATATGGGTGTGAGTGAGAAGAGAGTTTTCCTCGGTCCGAGACAATCGCAGCATGCTGCGATTGTCTCGGACCGAGGAAAACGGCAGCATGCTGCGATTGTCTCGGACCGAGGAAAACGGCAGCATGCTGCGATTGTCTCGGACCGAGGAAAACGGCAGCATGCTGCGATTGTCTCGGACCGAGGAAAACGGCAGCATGCTGCGATTGTCACGGACCGAGGAAAACGGCAGCATGCTGCGATTGTCACGGACCGAGGAAAATGGCAGCATACTGCGATTGTCTCGGACCGAGGAAAACGGCCGACAGAAAGTCGTCTGGTGCGAGCTGCCCCATAGCTTAACATTGGTCCGAGTGCAATGCGATTTTTTATCACATTGCACTCGGCCGTTTAAAACCTTACATTGTGTCAATGTTGCTTTTGTCTGCCCTTATTCACACTGAGGTCAACATTGACACAAAGTAAGGTTTTAATATTAGACAGTGTAGGACTGTCCCGATCAGAGTTACCTTGACGCGGTCAGATGGCTTTTGTGCTATTTTTTTTTATCAAAAAACAGTATTACTAAAAACTCTGTTATTTAAATGCACTTTTGCTTTTTTACTTAGTTACATCAGGGTTTTCGTTTACTTTTTTCTCTTGTAGGTTTTAATTTATGTGTTTGTATTAATATTGATATAGATTTATTTATGTGATTAACATTGCACTTTGCTATTAGGGTATGTTCACACGTTCAGGATTTCCATCCTTTTTTTTTCAGGACAGTTTTTTTAAAAAACTGCAGCTCTTGGCAGAAAACGCAGGTCCTTTTTTTGTCCTTTTTTGATGCGTTTTTTGATGCGTTTTTTATGCAGTTTTCTATGCAGAGACTGTGTGTTTCCTAGGAAGCTTTTTAGGGCTAAAATGGCTGAAAATACCCTAACCCTACCCCTAACCCTAACCCTACCCCTAACCCTAACCCATATTCTAACCTTAGTGAAAAAAAAAAAAAAAAAAAGTTCTTAATTTTTTTATTGTCCCTACCAATGGGGGTGACAAAGTGGGGGGGGGGGTGTCATTTACTATTTTTTTATTTTGATCACTGAGATATAACCTATCTCAGTGATCAAAATGCACTTTGGAGCGAATCTGCCGGCCGGCAGATTCGGCGGGCGCACTGCGCATGCGCCCGCCATTTTGCAAGATGGCGGCGCCCAGGGAGAAGACGGCCGGACGGACACCGGGACGCCGGGTAAGTATAAGGGGGGGAGATTAGGGCACGGGGGGGGGCATCGGAGCACTGGGGGGGGGGGCATCGGAGCACGGGGGGGGCATCGGAGCACGGGGGGGGCATCGGAGCACGGGGGGGGCAGCCACACTCCGCCCACGCACTTCCGCCCGCTCCCCCGCACTTACTGCGATTTGATGTGCAGAACCGCTGCAGCAGGAAAACCCGCAGATATATTTTTGATCTGCGGGTTTTACTGCGATTTTGACCTCACAATGGAGGTCTATGGGTGCAGAACCGCTGCGGTTCAGGAAAAAGTAGTGACATGCTCCTTTTTTGCCGCAGCTATTCTGCGCGGCTTTTTAAACGAAATTACGGACCATGTGCACAGCAGTGACTGTTTTCCATAGGGTTACATTGTTATGTACCCTGCATGGAAAACTGCTGCGGAACCGCAGCGGCAATACCGCTGCGGTTCCGCAGTAAAAAACGCACTGTGTGAACATGGCCTTATGGTCTCTATTGATAATTTTTTTTGTATGTCGAAAAGTTGGACAGCGACGGATCCTGCGGCGTCCGTCATTGGCTATAATGGAAGTCTGTGGGCGCAGGATCCGTCGCTGTCCGTCAAATCACGGAATCCAGCGACAGATTCAGTCTTTTGAAACTGAGCATGTGGGGAAGAATTTCCAGTCAGGGAAATTCTCTCTAGCGCTCTCTTTTTACTATTGATGCTGCCTATGTAGCATCAATAGTAAAAAAAAATATGTTAAAAATATAAAAAAAAATCGTGATATTCTTACCTTCCGACGTCCCCCGCAGCCTTCCCACTCTTCCCGTTACCAGTGATGCCTGGCGAAATAACCCCAGGTGACGTAGCATCGTCATCACAGGCATGGTCTCGCAAGGTATCACTGGGAACGGGAGCTGCCGGGAGCATTGCGAGGAACGGGAAGGCTTTGGGGGCCGCCGGAAGGTGAGTATCCCATTGAATTCAATGGGTTGTGTTGTGTATGTGTTTTCACAGCTAAAATGCATACACAACGTGTGCACATAGCCTTAAATTCCAGCAACTGCCTCGACGGATCCGTCAAATAAACTGATCCAGCGCATCGTTTTTTTTTACTATCTGCACAGGATCCGTCTTTTCAACATTTGACGGATTGTGACTGATTGTAAAAACGTTAGTGTGAAAGAGGCCTAGGGGGATATCAAGAAGTGGTTAACACATGATGGGTGATGATGGATTTCCGGGACAAGCACGGATCCTGGGAAATGTCATTTTTACTGCACAATAAAACGTAAGAAATGGCAGACTTGCACATTTTTCACTGCACTTGGAATTTTTTCTCCATTTTTCGGTACATTGTATGTTGTATTGAATGAAGTTATTGAAAATTACATCTTGTCCTGCAAAACACGTTAGCCCTTGTATGACTACGAAGCAGCGCTGTGGAGTCAGGGAAATTAAGGGTCGGAGGTTTGACTACCGACTCTACAGCCCTGCTATGAAGGCGGAAAAAGAAATACGGTAAGCTCTGGCTCTTGCAAAAAGGGAGAAGGAAAAAACAAAGACAAAGCATAAAAAAAAAAAAATAGATGTGGTAAGGGGGCAAAGTAGTGGACAATGTGCCCAGGGGAGGGCCATAAGTTTAGCTACAGAAAAGATTCGTTATGCTTATATGCAAATAAGGTGTTTGGCGCACACTGGGCGGGGCCCCAAATTCACTTCAGATTTCTAGCTGCCAATCAGAACACCTGCGATGGAGAAGCTGCTGAAACCGGGGGTCACGTACAATTACGCCAGACCCGAGACCCCGCTGCAGCGTTGTGTGGGGGTCTCAGCAGTTGCCTGGGTCTACCTCCACAGCCCTATAACACTGACATGACGCCTACTGACTAGATATGAGGTGGTCTAGCACACGGTCCATTGCTCCAGCCTGTGAGAGCACATCCACCAATCACAGCGCAGCTCTCATATTCAGGCCGCACTGCAAACATGACAGCCGGAATGTGAATGGTTAGACCAGCACTTATCACCACAGGGGCAGTCAGTCGGCGTCCTCCGCTTAGACACTCCGAGACTTAACCCAACTTTATCTACCAGGATAACGCCACACTAAAACGCCGCCTCTGGGACCGCCATCTTACCCGGGCAGTGATGGCAGCCATCAGACAGCTCCTCGTCGGCCATTTAGCTAGTGCTGCTGTTTCTTCCCGCTCCGCGCTGGAGACCACGTGATCAAGGGCGCGTCCTTCCTCTCAGACTGAGAAATCTGTGCGCTCCGCTGTTATTGTGTCACGTGACCGTCCCAGGGCGGGAAATTAGTGTAGTGCTTATATACCTGAGGCGTGTGCGCGATTCAGTGTGGCGTCATTTCCCGCTCTCACACTCATTTTGCCCCTCATAAACTAATGCCCCTCATAATATAATGCCCAGCATAAGCTATTGCCCCTCATAAACTAATGCCCCTCATAATCTAATGCCAATCGTTAGCTAATGGCCCTCATAAGCTATTGCCCCTCATAATCTAATGCCAATCATAAGCTTTATGCCCCTTATAATGCCAATCATAAGCTAATGCCCCATATAATGCCCATCATAAGCTATTGCCCCTCATAAACTAATGCCCCAGCTAAGCTAATGCTCATCGTAATCTAATGCCCCTCACTTTGCCCCTCATAAGCTAATACCTCTCACTGTGCCTCATAAACTAATGCCTCTAATAAACTAGAGCCCCTCACAAACTTATGCCCCTCATAAGCTAATGCCCCTCTTATGCTAATGCCCATGATAAGCTAATGCCCCTCATAAGTTAATGCCCCTCAAAAGCTAATGCCCATCATAAGCTAATGTTCCTCAAACTAATGCCCGTCACTGTGCCTCTCATAAACTAAATGCCCCTCATAAACTAATGCCCATCAGAAACTAGTGCCCCTCATAAACTAATGCCCCTCACAGATCCCCTCATAAACTATTATCCCTCATAAGCTAATACCTATCATAGGCTAATGCCCCTCATAAACCAATGCCCCTCACAGTGCCTCTCATAAACTAATGCCCCTCATAAACTAATGCCCCTCATAAACTAATGCCCCCCATAAGCTGATGCCCCTCACAGAGCCCCTCATAAGCTATTGCCCATCATAAGCTAATGCCGCTTATAACCTAAGGTGTGAGTGTATGGCCGGGTTGAGGGGTCGTGTCACACAGCTGACACTAGCATCTAACAACAGCAATCAGAGCTAGCTGCGATCTCGGCTCTTTAACCCTCAAATGCTCCTGTCATTCTCTTAGGCAAGTGAACCTGTCGATTTACTCATTTGGATGCCTATGCATTGACTTGGCAGCCAAGAGACAGCCGAAGACCTTGTCACTACCATCTTGTTACCATGATTTTCATTATATATCGCAGGATATAGTACAAGCAGTGGTGGGATTAAGACAATTTTCCCCAGTTTAGTGGAACCGCTTGTTAAAATAGCAGGCAGTTCCCCAAACCGGCAAGAATCCGGTTCTCTGGCCCACAGTTTCAACTGAATGTGCATCCTCGGACACACATTCAGTTGAAATAAATTTTGTTGATGATGCTGACGTGCGCATGTCGTTGGAGTATGACATCACTGCCATTGTGCCAGCCCATCCTCACAGTATGTAAAGAAGGACAGAGACAGACTGCCGTATTTCTTGAGCGAGAATCACATCGTAAACCTCATACTGGCTGTCGGCTCTCCTGACCTGAGCTTGACAGCTGCATAGAACTATATCATACTGTATTGCTTAGGTCAGGAGAGAGGCCAGTGCGTGCAGTGTGATGCGAGCGTCACATGAGGTATACAGCAGTCTGGCTCAGCCCGAAGTAAGAGGATGTCGCTGGACCGTCAGATAAGAAGAAACTTTTTTTTTTTACTCAAAAGCTGCAATATGGGGGACAGACATATGGGGGCCACGATGGAGACCTACCTGGCCAGGATGTAGACAAAAGGGGCCAGGATAGAGACATATGGGGCCAGGATAGAGCTAAATGGGGCCAGGAAAGAGACATGGGGACCAGAATGGAGACATATGGGGACCAGAATGGAGACATATTGGGCCAGAATGGAGACATATGGGGCCAGGATGGAGAAATATGGGGACCAGGTTGGAGACATATGTGTCCAGGATAGAAACATATGGGGACCAAGATGGGGACTAGGATAGAGAAGTATGGGGACCATGCTGGAGACATATGAGGCCAGGATAGAGACCTATGTGAACCAGGATGGAGACGTGTTGGGGCCAGGATAGAAACATGGAGCCAGGATAGAGACATGGAGACCAGGATGGAGCCATATGGAGGTCAGGATGGAGACAAGTCGGACCAGGATAGAGACATACATACGTGGCCAGGATAGAGATATATGGGGACCAGGATGGAGACATATGAGGACCAGGATGGATACATGTGGTGTATAGGATGGGGAAAATATGGGGACCAAGGTTGGGGACATAGGGGACCAGGATGAAGGAAATTATTACATAAAGAGGCCATGATGGGGAATTCTGAAACGCTTCAATGGATCTTGGCGATTCTGAGATTATTTTTTGTGATATATTGTACTTCACGTTAGTGGCAAAATTTCTTCGATATACCTTGTGTAAGAAAAACGGAAATGTGGCAAAAAAATGAAACATTTTGCAATTTTCAAACTTTGAATTTTTATGCCCTTAAAACATCACAAAATAGTTAATAAAAAACATTTCCCACATGTCTACTTTACATCAGCACAATTTTGGAACCAACATTTTTTTTGTTGGGACGTTATAAGGGTTAAAAGTTGACCACCGATTTCTCATTTTAACAACAAAATTTAAAAAAACATTTTTTTAGGAACCACCTCACATTTGAAGTCACTTTAAGGGGTAGATATGGCAGAGAATACCCAAAAGTGACATCATTCTAAAAACTGCACCCCTCAAGCTGATCAAAACCACATTCCAGAAGTTTATTAACCCTTCAAGTGTTTCACAGGAGCAGAAGCAACGTGGAAAGAAAAAATTAACATTTAACTTTTTAGTCACAAAAATTATCTTTTAGCAACAATTTTTTATTTTCACTATGAGAAAATGGACCGATGAAGTTGTTGTGTAATTTCTCCTGAGTACACCGATACCCCATATGTGGGGGGAAACCACTGTTTGCGCGCACGGCAGGGCTCGTAAGGGAAGGAGCGCCATTTGACTTTTTCAAACCAAAATTGGCTGAAATTGAGATTGGACGCCATGTCGCTTTTGGAGAGCCCCTGATGTGCCTAAACAGTGGAAACCCCACACAAGTGACACCATTTTGGAAACTAGACCCCCCAAGGAACTTATCTAGATGTGTGGTGAGAACTTTGAATCCTCAAGTGCTTCACAAAAGTTTATAAGGTAGAGCTGTAAAAATAAAAAATATTTTTTCCACAAACATGATCTTTTAGTCCCCAATTTTTTATTTTCCCAAGGGTAACAGGAGAAATTGGATCCCAAAAGTTGTTGTCCAATTTGTCCTGAGTACGCTGGTACCCCATATGTGGGAGAAAACGACTGTTTGGGAACACATCGGGGCTCGGAAGGGAAGTAGTGACCTTTTGGAATGCAGACTATGATGGAATGGTGTGCGGGCGTCATGTTCCATTTGCAGAACCCCTGATGTGCCTAAACAGTAGAAACCCCCCACATGTGACCCTATTTTGGAAGGTAGACCCCCAATGAACTTATCTTGATACTAGATGGTGGCCCGATTCTAACGCATCAGGTATTCTAGAATATTCTGACTGACAGAACGTGTTCAGTGAACGTGACTGAACTATGTCGCACTGTGACTGACAGAACGTGTTCAGTAAACGTGACTGAACTACGTAGCACTGTGACTGACAACTTGTTCAGTAAACGTGACTGAACTACGTGGCACTGTGACTGGCAGAACTTGTTCCGCAAACATGACTGAACCACGGCCAGACCGCCTGTCGCTGATTGGTGGCGGGCGGCTGGCGCGACCAATCAGCGACGCGGGATTTCCGTTACAGACAAACAGAATTAGACGATTATGCATAAACAGTGGCAATGCCCAACAAGTGCCCCTTTTTAGAACCTAGACACCCAAGGAACTTACGTATTTAAATGTGCCTAAACAGTGGCAATGCCCAACAAGCGTTGTTGGGACGGGCGAATAGCGTTGTTGGGACGGGCGGGACGACAATTTTTTCATGAATATGGTGATCGTGTCAGTACTTTATTTTTAACTGTGTGTGTGTGGGGGGGGGAGTGCTTGGTGTAAACTTTTGTCTGAAAAGAAAAAGCTAAAAGAAAAAAGC
This sequence comes from Ranitomeya imitator, assembly GCF_032444005.1. Lineage (NCBI taxonomy): Eukaryota > Metazoa > Chordata > Amphibia > Anura > Dendrobatidae > Ranitomeya > Ranitomeya imitator. The sequence continues at coordinate 771,325,803 of NC_091284.1, forward strand.
ACAACCAGGGAGAAAAAAATGTTTATGAAAAGAAAAGTATAAAATAGTAGGCAAGAGCTCTGATGAGTGAACGACGTCACCAATCAACGCTCAGCAGCTGCTAAATGTGCGCACAGAGGCGGCGCAAACGAGGGTGGAGGGTGTAAAAAGAAGAGGGGGAAAGGGAAGGATTGGAGTGGATGAAGAGTGATCGGGCAGGAATCGGGGATCACAACACTTACAGTTGTTGTCTCTCTTCTTTCCATCTTGTCTTCTTCTCTGTTCTTTGCTCAGAATGGTTTGAAGTGTCACAGGCTTCTGTGGCACCACAAGGCCCAGCACAGCAGCAAATCCTCAGCTAGTGTGAGGACCTGCAGAGCTGTCACAGAGCGGTTATACCGCTGCTGTGCCCTGTCATTGCTGTGATCGATGATGACATCAATCACACCAATCAGAGCTGGCCTTGGTGATGCTGGTGTTGCTAGGCACTAGCCTAGGATCGGCTCTGATCCTAGGCAAGTCACCGGCAGGGCACAGCACTGTCACACTGCGGCTGTGCCCTGTGATTTGCGCAATCAATGTAAACGTCGATCGTGCCAATCAGCAGCTCCAAGTCATGCCTGGCTTTGCTAGGCACCGGCCTAGGATCGGTGCTCTTACATCTCCGATCTTAGGCAGGTCACCGGCAGGGCACAGCGCAGTCACACCGCGGGCCGTGCCCTGCGATTGGCGCCATCGATGTGATCATCGATCGCACCAGTCATAGTCGTTTTTTTGAGATGCCTGGCGTTGCCAGGCACCAGCCTAGGATCGGGGCACCTGGAGCACCGGTCCTAGGCTGGGACATCAGTGTTTTAGGCAATCTGATTGGCTGAAACACGGAGAACTGCTGCGATTGGCTGTTCAGAATTGAACAGCCAATCACAGCGATTGTGGGTGCGGGTGGGCGGCGACACTCCCCAGTATGACGGCACCACCTACCCACAGGTAAGATGGCGCCAAAATTTTAATGCGATCACCGCGACTTCGGTCGCAGTGTCACATTAAAGAAATGATGTAATATTCCGTCCATGGTCATACAGGCTCAGGTCACATGGACGGAATTTTACGTCGGATATCAGAAAGGGGTTAAATTAACAGGCCCAAGATGAGAGGGGACATTACAGGAAAGCTCCCATGATAGAGGACTTTATTACAGAAAGGTGTCAGGATGGAGGACATTATTATTACAGGAAGGGGCCAGGATAGGGGACATTATTACTCTTGGGGCTAGTTAAGAAATATTGTTACTACTCTGATGAATTTTATGTTTGAAGACACTGTTTTCAATGGAGAGGGGTCCTTTTATTGTGCATGGTGACACTACGTTGCTTATTTTCTTCATCTGATGAAGTGTAGAAGTCAGGGAAAAAGTGGGGAATGTAATCTAGAAGCAATCAACTACAAATTACTGTGTGATGTTCTGCAGAGATGACTCCTGGCTGGAAGAAGTGATGGCGGTCTGCGCTGATGAAAAAAAAAGCGAACACATTCACTTCAACTACAGACAATACAAATATTGTTTTTAGTATGTAAAAGCAGTAAAACATAAAAAAATTATAAATCTGGGATTGCTGTAATTGCAATATATATGTGATATATATGCTCTATTTTGACCAGCTCACAAACCCACTCCCTCAAAATAACTTTACATATATATTGTATATATACCTTCTCATTAAAAATTTGTTTGTTTTTATTTTTTCGTCTTCAGCATGTTGTACATGCTTTTTAATTATATTGTTGTACAATCATGTAGTGTTATGTTTTCTTAAATGAAAATTATATGTTGTTACATTGCCTTTGGATACTTTCTTTTGGGTTTATATGTTTGCTTTCAGTATCCTGTTTTCTTACTTTAAAATACTATTTGTATTTCTTTTCTATGTAGGTTTAATTGCTGTAATTGCAACCTGAAGAATAAAGGGGCCTTTATCACTTGTACTGCACGCTGAACTGCACAAAATTAGAACTATTCTTGTACTGTTGGTTCACATTTATCCTGTGCTGTCCGCTGAGTGGTTATGACGGGGTTTATGTATAAATTCCAAAAATCATGATTCAGACAAAAACTAAGACGGGACCTCTCACTTTAGAGGCAAATGGAGTCACCAGACTCCATTTGGTCTCTGTTCCAGTGGTGTCACATTATTTTAGGCATTGTTTAATGCACAAGTGTTGTCGAGCCCCACACCCCGCCTCACCCCTCAAATCGAATCCAGTTAAGGCCGGTTTCACACATCAGTGGCTCCGGTACGTGTAGTGACAGTTTTCTCACGTACCAGAGACACTGACACACATAGACCCATTCAAATGAATGGGTCTATGCACATGCGTGTTTTCATGGACCGTGCGTCCGTGTGCAAAACACGTAGACATGTCCGCTTTTCTTCGGCAGCATGGTCCGCAAAGCGTCCCGCACACGTGCACACGGAGAACAGTGTGCACTCTCCTCCGTGTGCACGTATCGCCGCAGGAGAAACAGCGCTACAGTTAAGCGCTGTCCCCTGCGCGTGGTGCTGAAGCCGGCATTCATCCCTTCTGTCCTGCTCGGCTGAAAGCAGCGCTTGCAGGAGAGAAGGGTTTAAAGATCAAGGAAGATCAGGAAGAGAAGAAGAGGATGTTATCGTATGAAGATGGGAGGCACCGGACCCGCACCGTGACAGCCATTGGACCCGAACCGGGACTGCCCCTGGGTGAGTATAATATAACCTGCTTTTCTTATCTTGCAGGTTACATCGGGGGCTTATCTACAGCATTACAGAATGCTGTAGATAAGCCCCTGATGCCGGTGGCCTTAGATTATAGGCGAATTTTGGGGTGACAGATTCCTTTAATTCTGCGCTCCCAAATGCAAATGCCCCCATATTTCTGAACCCCACTGTGCCTAAACCACAGTAAGTGGCCACATGTTTGTCATTATTGTAGTAGGGAGAGCGCAAACATTAATCTATGAAGTGCGTGTCTCCAGAAGCACAAGCTGGGCACAATGTATGGGGACACTACAATATATGGGGGCTCTACACTGTAAGGGGCCACAATGTATAGGCACTAAACTGGCATATTTGCAATTCTCCAGAGTAAAGCATGGTATGCATGTCACAAAATAGTCACGGCAGCCATAGATGTAAAAATTTAGAGGTGTAATTTCAACAATGGGGTCACATTGGGGTATTTTCTGCTCATCTGTTACCTTAGGGGCTCCACAAATGTCGCCCGCAAACTATTCTAGCCAAATCTGTGCTCCAAAGACAAATAGCGTTCCTTCCTTCGCAGCCCTGACATGTAACCTAACAGTAGTTTCTGATGATATATGGGGCATCACTGCGTTTGGGAGAAATTGGGCAATAAATTGTTGGGTCTAGTTTCACCCATTAACCCCTTCACGACATGCACCATACTAGTATAGTGCATGTCGTGTCTCCCCCTTTGATGTGGGCTCTGGCGGTGAGCCCACATCAAAGTTGCGACATGTCAGCTGTTTTGTACAGCTGACATGTGCACGCAATAGCGGTGGGTGAAATCGTGATTCACCCGCCGCTATTAAACTGTTAAATGCCACTGTCAAACGCTGACAGCGGCATTTAACTACCGCTTCCGGCCATCGGGACAGAAAAGCGCGCATCGCCGACCCCTGTCATGTGATCGGGGGTCAGCGATGTGTCGGCATGACAACCTGAGGTCTCCTTGAGACCTCTAAGGTTGTTGATGCCTGCTTGCTGTGAGCGCCACCCTGTGGTCGGCGCTCATATCAAGTCTGTAATTCAGCTGCATAGGAGCGATCTGATGATCGCTCCTATGTAGCTGAGCCGATCCAGTTGTGCCAGCTTCTAGCCTCCCATAGAGGCTATTGAGGCATGGCAAAAGTAAAAAAAAGTTTTAAAAAATATGAAAAAAATAAAAAAAATATAAAAGTTTAAATCACCCTCCTTTCGCCCCATTCAAAATAAAGCAATAAAAAAAGAATCAAACATAAACATATTTGGTATCACTGCGTTCAGAATCGCCCGATCGATCAGTTAAAAAAAGGATTAACCTGATTGCTAAATGGCGTAGCAATAAAAAAATTTCAAAACGCCAGGATTACGTTTTTTTGGTCGCCGCGACATTGCATTAAAATGTAATAACCGGCGATCAAAAGAACGTATCTGCACAAAAGTGTTATCATTAAAAACTTCAGCTCGGCACGCAAAAAATATTTTTTTTTGATTTACAGATCGAGGGTCTTACTGTATGTAAACCAGGTCTCATATCATGTCGGGTTTAGGAAGGAGATAGCAAAAGCCGGTAATTGAATCGGCTTTCTGCTATATCGCGCTGGATGAAATATTAATATATATACATATATGTGTCTACTGACATATATATATACTAGCTATTGAACCCGTTCTACGCCCGGGTGGCGAGCATTTATATTGGTATATGGTCTCCATCCTGGTATGTGCTGCTCCATCCTGTGTCCCCATCCTTATGTGCTGCTCTATCCTGCGTCCCTATCCTGTCATGTGCTGCTCTATCCTGCGTCCCCATCCTGTCATGCGCTGCTCCATCCTGCGTCCCCATCCTTATGTGCTGCTCTATCCTGCGTCCCTATCCTGTCATGTGCTGCTCTATCCTGCAACCCCATCCTGTCATGCGCTGCTCCATCCTGCGTCCCCATCCTGTCATGTGCTGCTCCATCCTGCGTCCCCATCCTGTCATGCGCTGCTCCCATCCTGCGTCCCCATCCTGTCATGCGCTGCTCCCATCCTGCGTCCCCATCCTGTGATGCGCTGCTCCCATCCTGTGATGCGCTGCTCCCATCCTGCGTCCCCATCCTGTCATGTGCTGCTCCATCCTGCGTCCCCATCCTGTCATGTGCTGCTCCATCCTGCGTCCCCATCCTGTCATGCGCTGCTCCATCCTGCGTCCCCATCCTGTCATGTGCTGCTCCATCCTGCGCCTCCATTCTGTCATGTGCTGCTCCCATCCTACGTCCCCATCCTGTCATGCGCTGCTCCATCCTGCGTCCCCATCCTGTCATGCACTGCTCCCATCCTGCGTCCCCATCCTGTGATGCGCTGCTCCCATCCTGTGATGCGCTGCTCCCATCCTGCGTCCCCATCCTGTCATGTGCTGCTCCATCCTGCGTCCCCATCCTGTCATGTGCTGCTCCATCCTGCGTCCCCATCCTGTCATGTGCTGCTCCCATCCTGCGTCCCCATCCTGTCATGTGCTGCTCCCATCCTGCGTCCCCATCCTGTCATGTGCTGCTCCCATCCTGCGTCCCCATCCTGTCATGTGCTGCACCCATCCTGCTTCCCCATCCTTATGTGCTGCTCCATCCTGCATCCCCATCCTGTCATGTGCTGCTCCATCCTGCGTCCCCATCCTGTCATGTGCTGCTCCATCCTGCGTCCCCATCCTGTCATGTGCTGCTCCATCCTGCGTCCCCATCCTGTCATGTGCTGCTCCATCCTGCGTCCCCATCCTGTCATGTGCTGCTCCATCCTGCGTCCCCATCCTGTCATGTGCTGCTCCATCCTGCGTCCCCATCCTGTCATGTGCTGCTCCATCCTGCGTCCCCATCCTGTCATGTGCTGCTCCATCCTGCGCCCCCATCCTGTCATATGCTGCTCCCATCCTGCGTCCCCATCCTGTCATGTGCTGCTCCCATCCTGCGTCCCCATCCTGTTATGTGCTGCTCCCATCCTGCGTCCCCATCCTGTTATGTGCTGCTCCCATCCTGCGTCCCCATCCTTATGTGCTGCTCCATCCTGCGTCCCCATCCTTATGTGCTGCTCCATCCTGCGTCCCCATCCTTATGTGCTGCTCCATCCTGCGTCCCCATCCTTATGTGCTGCGCCATCCTGCTTCCCCATCCTTATGTGCTGCTCCATCTTGCGTCCCCATCCTTATGTGCTGCTCCATCCTGCGTCCCCATCCTTATGTGCTGCTCCATCCTGCGTCCCCATCCTTATGTGCTGCTCCATCCTGCGTCCCCATCCTTATGTGCTGCTCCATCCTGCGTCCCCATACTGCCTCTGACCCGCTCGGCGCCGAGTGCTGGGGGGCCTGAGCAGGCGGGGACACCGGCGCGCTGTGGGGGTCAGGTGCCAGTATCGCCGCCAGCTCAGGCCCCCCAGCACTTACTATATTCACCTGTCCTGCGTTCCACCGCTGGGCGCCGCCATCTTCCCGGTCTCCTGGCTGTGACTGTTCAGTCAGAGGGCGGCGCCGGCGCGCATTAAGCGCGTCATCGCGCCCTCTGAACTGAAGGTCACAGGCCGAAGACCGGGAAGATGGCGGCGCTCAGCAGTGGAACGCAGGACAGGTGAATATGGCCGATACTCACCCTCCTGGCGGTCCCTGCTTCTCTGTTGGAGATCGCGGTGTGCGTTCAGTGTGAACGCACACCGCGATCTCCCGGGAGCGTCACTCTGTGAGGCCCAGACTGCACCGGCGCTTGTGCCTGCGCAGTCTATAAAGGCTTCGGACAGAGTGACGCTCCCAGCGTTATATTATAGATATATATATATATAATAGAAAAAAAGGAACAGCACCACGCTTATACTTATCTTCAGGTGCAGGGCCTCAGACAACCAGTCCAATGATTGCACCAGATTCACAGAGATTCAAAAAAGAGGCAGCACTCCATTCAAGTGAAAAAAATGTGGAAGGTTTTACTCCAGGGGTCCCCAACTCCAGTCCTCAAGGCCCACCAACATGTCATGTTTTCAGGATTTCCTTAGTCTTGCCCAGGTAATAATTGCATCACCTGTGCAATGCAAAGGAAATCCTGAAAACATGACCTGTTGGTGGGCCTTGAGGACTGGAGTTGGGGACCCCTGATTTAATCAACCCACATAGCTGGGCGACGTTTCAGCTCCATCTGAGCCTTTTTCAAGCTTGAAAAAGGCTCAGATGGAGCTGAAACGTCGCCCAGCTATGTGGGTTGATTAAAACCTTCCACATTTTTTTCACTTGAATGGAGTGCTGCCTCTTTTTTGAATCTCTCTCTCTCTCTCTCTCTATATATATATAGACAGTATATATGTTTTTTTTTTTGTTTTTTACACATGGATCCCTTGTATAGCCGTATGTCGGTTTTGCAAGCCTGCGATAAAAACACGCATTACGGCTGCCATACGGATTACATACGGAGGATGCCATGCGCAAAAAACGCTGACACACCCTGCCTACGGAGGAGCTACGGACCACTATTTTCAAGACTTTTCAGCGTATTACGGCCTTAGTATACGGACCGTATTTTCATACGCTGTGTGTGACGCCGGCCTATCACTGTGCTTGATTGGCAGCAAACTCGCCTTACCTTAACCCAATAGAGAATATATGGGGTATTGTCAAGAGGAAGATGAGAGACACCAGACCAAACAATGCAGATGGGCTGACGGCTGCTACCAAAGCAACCTGGGCTTCCATAACACCTCAGCAGTGCCACAGGCTGATCGCCTCCATGCCACACCACATTGATGCAGTAATTGATGCAGTAATTGATGCAAAAGTAAATGCATTTACTGAACATACATTTCAGAAGGCCAACATTTCGGATTTTAAAATAATTTTTCAAGCTGGTGTTATAAAGTTTTCTAATTTACTGAGATAATGACTTTTGGGTATTCATTGACTGTAAGCCATAATCATCAACATGAACAGAAATAAACACTTGAAATAGATCACTCTGTCTGTAATGTCTATATAATATGAGTTTCACTTTTGAAATAAATTAACTTTTTGATGATATTCTAATTTAGTGAGAAACACCTGTATATCTTTCTGTGTTTTTGTTGGGAGTCTGCGTGGAAATAAATAACATGGCCACCAGATGGTGTTCTATGCTATAAATTGTTATCATCTTGTTAAAAGGCTTCTTCTGGATTTTATGGAACTAGCCTAACAGCAGGCAATCTGATAAAACAACCAATGCTCATGTTAGCCCTTTAACCCCTTAAGCCCCAAGGGTGGTTTGCACGTTAATGACCGGGCCAATTTTTACAATTCTGACCACTGTCCCTTTATGAGGTTATAACTCTGGAACGCTTCAACGGATCCCAGTGATTCTGACACTGTTTTCTCAAGATATATTGTACTTCATGATAGTGGTAAAATTTCTTTGATATTACCTGCGTTTATTTGTGAAAAAAACGGAAATTTGGCAAAAATTTTGAAAATTTTGCAATTTTCCAACTTTTAATTTTTATGCAATTAAATCACAGAGATATGTCACACAAAATACTTAATAAGTAACATTTCCCACATGTCTACTTTACATCAGCACATTTTTGGAACCAACATTTTTTTTTGTTAGGGAGTTATAAGGGTTAAAAGTTGACCAGCAATTTCTCATTTTTACAACACCATTTTTTTTTAGCGACCACATCTCATTTGAAGTCATTTTGAGGGGTCTATATGATAGAAAATACCCAAGTGTGACACCATTCTAAAAACTGCACCCCTCAAGGTGCTCAAAACCATATTCAAGAAGTTTATTAACCCTTCTGGTGCTTCACATGAATTTTTGGAATGTTTAAATAAAAATGAACATTTAACTTTTTTTCACAAAAAATTTACTTCAGCTTCAATTTGTTTTATTTTACCAAGGGTAACAGGAGAAAATGGACCCCAAAGGTTGTTGTACAATTTGTCCTGAGTACGCCGATACACCATATGTGGGGGTAAACCACTGTTTGGGCGCATGACAGAGCTCGGAAGCGAAGGAGCGCCATTTGACTTTTCAATGCAAAATTGACTGGAATTGAGATGGGACGCCATGTTGCGTTTGGGGAGCCCCTGATGTGCCTAAACATTGAAACCCCCCACAAGTGACATCATTTTGGAAAGTAGACCCCCTAAGGAACTTATCTAGATGTGTGGTGAGCACTTTGACCCACCAAGTGCTTCACAGAAGTTTATAATGCAGAACCGTAAAAATAAAAAATCATATTTTTTCACAAAAATTATCTTTTCGCCCCCAATTTTTTATTTTTCCAAGGGTAAGAGAAGAAATTGGACCCCAAAAGTTGTTGTAAAATTTGTCCTGAGTACGCTGATACCCCATATGTGGGGATAAACCACTGTTTGGGCCCATGGGAGACCTCGGAAGGGAAGGAGCGCCGTTTGACTTTTCAATGCAAAATTGACAGGAATTGAGATGGGACGCCATGTTGCGTTTGGAGAGCCACTGATGTGCCTAAACATTGAAACTCCCCACAAGTGACACCATTTTGGAAAGTAGACCCCCTAAGGAACTTATCTAGATGTGTTTTGAGCGCTTTGACCCACCAAGGGCTTTACAGAAGTTTATAATGCAGAGCCGTAAAAATAAAACAAAAAATTTTTTCCCACAAAAATAATTTTTTTAGCCCCCAGTTTTGTATTTTCCTGAGGGTAGCAGGAGAAATTGGACCCCAAAAGTTGTCCTGAGTGCGCTGATACCCCATATGTGGGGGGGAACCACCGTTTGGACGCATGGAAGGGCTCGGAAGGGAAGGAGCGCCAATTGGAATGCAAACTTAGATGGAATGGTCTGCAGGCGTCACATTGCGTTTACAGAGCCCCTAATGTACCTAAACAGTAGAAACCCCCCCACAAGTGACACCATGTTGGAAAGTAGACCCCCTAAGGAACTTATCTAGATGTGTGGTGAGTGCTTTGACCCAACAAAGGCTTCACAGAAGTTTATAATGCAGAGCCGTAAAAATAAAACAAAAATTTTTTCCCACAAAAATTATTTTTCAGCCCCCAGTTTTGTATTTTCCCGAGGGTAACAGGAGAAATTGGACCCCAAAAGTTGTTGTCCAATTTGTCCTGAGTGCGCTGATACCCCATATGTGGGGGGAACCACCGTTTGGATGCATGGGAGGGCTCGGAAGGGAATGAGCGCCATTTGGAATGCAGACTTAGATGGAATGGTCTGCAGGCGTCACATTGCGTTTGCAGAGCCCCTAATGTACCTAAACAGTAGAAGCCCCCCACAAGTGACCCCATTTTGGAAACTAGACCCCCCAAGGAACTTATCTAGATGTGTTGTAAGAACTTTGAACCCCCAAGTGTTTCACTACAGTTTATAACGCAGAGCCGTGAAAATAAAAAATCCTTTTTTTCCCACAAAAATTATTTTTTAGCCCCCAGTTTTGTATTTTCCCAAGGGTAACAGGAGAAATTGGACCCCAAAGGTTGTTGTCCTATTTGTCCTGAGTACGCTGATACCCCATATGTTGGGGTAAACCCCTGTTTGGGCACACGGGAGAGCTCGGAAGGGAAGGAGCACTGTTTTACTTTTTCAACGCAGAATTGGCTGGAATTGAGATCGGACGCCATGTCGCGTTTGGAGAGCCCCTGATGTGCCTAAACAGTGGAAACCCCCCAATTATAACTGAAACCCTAATCCAAACACACCCCTAACCCTAATCCCAACAGTAACCCTAACCACACCTCTAACCCTGACACACCCCTAACCCCAATCCCAACCCTATTCCCAACCGTAAATGTAATCTAAACCCTAACCGTAACTTTAGCCCCAACCCTAACCCTAACTTTAGCCCCAACCCTAACTGTAGCCTTAACCCTAGCCCCAACCCTAACCCTAACCCTAGCTCTAACCCTAGCCCTAACCCTAACATCTTGGATCCGGGCCTGGAGCGAGCAGGGAGGGAGGTAAGACCCTCGCAGCAACGCGATCACATCGCGTTGCTGCGGGGGGCTCAGGGAAGCCCGCAGGGAGCCCCCTCCCTGCGGGAAGCTTCCCTATACCGCCGGCACATCGCGATCATGTTGGATTGCAGTGTGCCGGGGGTTAATGTGCCGGGTGCGGTCCGTGACCGCTCCTGGCACATAGTGCCGGATGTCAGCTGCAAGAGGCAGCTGACACCCGGCCGCGATCGGCCGCGCTCCCCCCGTGAGCGCGGCCGATCGCATATGACGTACTATCCCGTCACTGGGAATTAAGTCCCAGGGCTAGGGTTGAGCGAAACGGGTCGGTAATATTCAGAAGTCGCCGACTTTTGGCAAGGTCGGGTTTCATGAAACCCTGCCCGACCCCTGTGTGGGGTCGGCCATGAAGTCGGCGATCTTCTGAATCTGGAATCGGAATTCCGATACCGATTCCCGATATGTTTAAGATATCGGGAATTGGTATCGGAATTCAGATTTAAGTGTAAAATAAAGAATTAAAATAAAAAATATTGCTATACTTACCCTCTGACGCGCCCTGGTACTAACAGGGAACCTTCCTCCTCCGAATCAGCGCTTCCAGGACCTTGCGGTGACGTCACGGCTTGTGATTGGTCGCGCGACCGCTCATGTGACCGCTCACGCGACCAATCAGAAGCCGTGACGTCACCGAAGGTCCTGCAAGCGCTGATTCTTAGGAAGGAAGGCTGTCGGAAAGAAGCAGGGCGCGTCCGAGGGTGAGTATATACCTAATAGGAATATACTCACCCTCGGACGCGCCCTGCTTCTTTCCGACAGCCTTCCTTCCTAAGAATCAGCGCTTGAAGGACCTTCGGTGACGTCACGGCTTCTGATTGGTCGCGTGAACGGTCACATGGGCGGTCGCGCGACCAATCACAAGCCGTGACGTCACCGCGACGTCACCGCAAGGTCCTGGAAGTGCTGATTCGAAGGAGGAAGGTTCCCGGTTAGTACCAGGGCGCGTCAGAGGGTAAGTATAGCGATATTTTTTATTTTTATTCTTTATTTTACACCTAAATATGGATCGCAGGGCCTGAAGGAGAGTTTCCTCTCCTTCAGACCCTGGGAACCATGGAAACCCAATGCACTGCATTGGGTTTCGGGTTTCGGCCGACCCCGACCCCGACTTTTTTATAGGATCGGCCGATTTCACTCGACCCGACTTTTGAAAAAGTCGGGTTTCGTGAAACCCGACCCGATCCTATAAAAGTTAAAGTCGCTCAACTCTACCCAGGGCACCTCGACGGGATAGTACGTCATATGGGATTAAGGGGTTAAGGATTCAGCCTGTTTGCATCTTAAGGGTATGTGCACACGTTGCGGATTCTCTGCGGATCCGCAGTGTTTTTTGCAGTGCAGAAACGCTGCAGATCCGCAATTGATTTACAGTAAAATGTAAATCAATGAGAAAAAAAAATGCTGTGCACACTTTGTGGAAAATCCGCTGCGGAAACGCTGCGGTTTAAAAGAAGTAGCATGTCACTTCTTTTTTGAGAATCTGCAGTGTTTTTGTAGCCATTCCATTATAGAAAACCACAGGGGTAAAAAACGCAGCAAATCCGCAAGAAAACCGCAGCAAAAACGCACAAAAAACGCGACAAATCCGCAGATGCATTTTCTGCCAGGAGAGGCAGAATCCGCACCAGAAATTCCTAAGCCTAATCCGCAACGTGTGCACATAGCCTTAGGAACCTGCAAGTTTTTGTAAGTCTGGTATTTGTGAAAATTTAATTGGATAACTTTGGTAGATCTTTTGTATAGCCAAGCAATTTTGGTATTGTTTTATTTTCTCAGATGTTGTACTTTCTTTTGACGATAAAATGAAGAGGATTTGTCACCGATCACCAATTCAAAATTGACTGTTTTTTGTTCTTATATTATTCCCGCTGGTAATGAGTTTTGTTTGCTTAATTTTTTGTATTTATTTTTTTTTAAATCTGTTATGTAGTTCCAGAAATATGGAACTTTTTATTTAGTGCTAATGTTTATGGTTTAATGAAGAGGATAAGGCTCAAGATTATCTGTAGGTTTTGCAAGCGAAATACACTCTCTTCTATTCCTTACGAATTCTAAATTAATAAGATTTGTTTTACAAGTGCTTGGGAAATCAAGACGTATTTCTGCTTTATTAGCACATGTAGGCACTTTAAAGGGAACCTGTCAGCAGGATTGTGATCAGTAACTTACAGGCACTGTCAGGTTGGCACCATTATGCTGTTCAAAATGATGCCTTGGTTGATGAAATCTGTCTTGTGGTTGTTGTTTAACCCCTTTACCCCTGATGGTGGTTTGCACATTAAAGGCTAGGCCAATTTTTACATTTTTGACCACTGTCACTTTAAGAGGTAATAACTCTGGAACACTTCAATGGGTCTCGGTGATTTTGAGAGTTTTTTTGTGATATATTGTACTTCATGATAGTGGTAAAATTTCTTTGGTATGGCTTGCATTTATTTGTGAAAAAAACGGAAGTTTGTTGAAAATGTTTAAATTTTCCAAATTTGTTTTTTTCATGCTCTTATATGACAGAGATATGTCACACAAAATAGTTAATAAATACAATTTTTCACATGTCTACCTTGCATCAGCACAATTTTGGAACCAACATTTTTTTTACCAAAAGTCAAAAAAGTTGACCAGCGATTTTTCATTTTTCCAGCAAAATTTACAAAAACGTTTTTTTAGGTACCACATCACATTTGAATTCACTTTGAGGTGTCTATATGATAGAAGATACCCAAAAGTGTCACCATTTTAAAAACTGCACACGTCAAGATGCTCAAAACCACATTCAAGAAGTTTATTGACCCTTCACAGGAATTAAAAAAAAAAAATAATAATAATAATATTTATCTTTTTTTCACAAAAAATTGAGTTGAGATCCAAATTTTTTTTTATTTTGACAAGATTAACAGGAGCAAATGGACCCCAAACTTTGTTGTGCAATTTCTCCTGAGCATGCCGATACCCGATATGAGTGAGAAAACCACTGTTTGGGTGCACAGCAGAGCTCGGAAGGGAAGGAGTGCCATTTGACTTTTCAAATGCAAAATTTGCTGCAACAATTGGCGGATGCCATGTTGCGTTTGGAGAGCCCCTGATGTGCTTAAACAGTGAAAATTCCCCACAAGTGACACCATTTTGGAAACTAGACCCTTCAGAGAACTGATCTGATGTGTGGTGGGCACATTCAACATTATCATCGCTGTCCCCATTGGGGCTCACAATCTAAATTCCCTATCAGTATGTCCAGCGTCAGACTGGAGTACCTTGGGCCCACCAGAGAAAACCATTCTTGGGGCCCACTATGTGGCTACATAGAAATAGATACAAGACCACCAATTGTGCGGTAAAAAGAGCTAATATCAGGGTATAATATAAGGTAGATCACGTCTTAATTTTGTAGCAATGGTTGGGGTAGCACCTTCACAGAATATAATGTAGCCCCCTCATAAAATATAATGCAGTCCCCTCTCATAGAATATAATGCAACACCCCACAAAATATAATGCAACCCCCTCAGGTATAACGCAGTCCCCAGCATAGAATATAATGTAGCACCCTAATAGGGTATAATGCAGCCCCTCTCATATAGTATAATGCAGCCCCACTACAGAATATAATGCAGCCCCCCTATAGAGTATACTGTAGCCCCCGCATATAGTATGATGTAGCCCCCCATAATATAATGTAGCCCCCTGAGAATAATGCAGTCCCCCCACAGAATATAATGTAGCCCCCTCATAAAGTATAATGCAGCCCCTCTCCACCCCCATCATTGTCCTCATCACCACCTCCATCATTGCCTTCTCCCCCTCCACCCCTATCATTCTCCCCCACCACCTCCATCACTGCCCATTCCACCACCTGCATCATTGCCTCCTCCCCACCATCATTGTCCATTTCATCACCTCCATCATTGCCTCCCACCACCACCATTGCCCATCACCTCCATCATTGCCCATCACCTCCATCATTGCCTCCCCACCATCATTGCCTATCAACTCCATCATTGCCCATCACCTCCATCATTGTCTCCCCCACCACCATCATTGCCCATCAACTCCATCATTGCCTCCCCACCATCATTGCCTATCACCTCCATTGCCTATCACCTCCATCATTGCCCATCACCTCCAGTGCCTCCCCGCCACCATCATTGCCCATCACCTCCATCATTGCCTCCCCACCATCATTGCCCATCACCTCCATCATTGCCTCCCCAACCATCATTGCCCATCGCCTCCATCATTGCCTCCCCCACCATCATTTCCCCTAACCCCCATATCATTCTCTTCCTCACCAACATTGCCCATCACCTCCATCATTGTCTCCTCCACCATCATTGCCCATCACTTGCATTATTGCTTCCCCTCACCTCCATTATTGCCTCCCCACCACCACCATCATTGCCCATCACCTCCATCATTGTCTCCCCTCACCATTATCATTGTCCTTCACCACCACACACATACCTCACCGCAGCTCATCACACACACTCTCACACACACAATTTCACACACACACGCAGGCACACACACCCAGGCAGGCACACACACAGGCACACAGCACAGCTCAACTCCCCACAGCAGCAGCTCATCCCAGCAGCCTCTTCCTCGCTGGAAGCTTTCTGTCTGAGATGGCACGCTGGATGATGACGTCATCCAGCTGGGCTGTCTCAGACAGGAAGCAGGACGCCGGGAGGTGAGCTGCTTTGTGAGTCTGTGTGCCTGCATGTGTGTGTATGTGTGCGATGCTGTGTGTATGTGTGTGTACGTGTGCGGTGCTTGTGTGTGTGCATGTGGTGGTGCGGCTTTACATGCAGGCAGTGTTAGCTGCAGCCTGTGGCTAATGCTGCTCGCTATTAAAGAGAAATGGTATTCACGCCTCTCCACGCCCATAGGGGCATGGGGAAGCGTGAATATTCATTTTGCTTTAGCAGCGGGGACAGGATCCTGTCTCCAGCTGCTGTTACTGGCACAGGGCAGGCCCCTTGACTCAGGGGCCCCATAGCCACTGGCTGAGGGCCCCTGGAGCAGTGGGGGCCCTAGGCAGCTGCTGGCCAGTATGCCAGCAGGTGTCAGTGCCTGGGCCCACCAGAGAATCCTCCGGTTCTCCGGTGGGCCAGTCCAAGCCTGAGTATGTCTTTGGAATGTGGGAGGAAACCAGAGAACCCGGAGGAAACCCATGAAAACAAGGGGAGAATATACAAACTCCTTGCAGATGTTGTCCTTGGTGGGATTTGAATCCAGCGCTGCAAGGCTACAGTTTAACCACTGAGCCACTGTGCCGCCAAATATGTTTTTAGCACAAAATATTGCATTTTTATAAAGGTAACAGGAGAAATTGCACCATACAATTTGTTGTGCAATTTCTCCTGAGTACGGCAAAACCCAATATGATGGAGAAAACTACTATTTGGACTCACAACAGGGCTTGGAAGGGAAGGAGCGTCATTTGAGTTTTTAAATGTAACATTTTTATGGAATCTTTAACAGACGTCATGTCCCATTTAGAGAGCCCCTGATGTGCCTAAACAGTGGCAATCCTCCACATTTAACCCCATTTCGGAAACTAGATCACTCATGGAATGTATTTTGATGTGTGGTGAGCACTTTGAATCCTCATGTGCTTCACAGAAGTTTATAATGTTGAGCCGTGAAAATAATAAAATCGCATTTTTCTCACAAAAATGTTACTTTGGCCCCAAATTTTGCATTTTCATAACCGTAACAGGAGAAATTGCACCATAGAGTTTGATGTTCAATTTCTCCTGAGTACGCCAATACCCCAAATGTGGGGGAATACTACTTTTGAGGCACAGTGCAAAGCTCAGAAGGGAAGAGGCGCCATATTGGAGTTCAGATTTTGCTTGAATTGTTTGAGGGTGCCATATCACATTGGCAGAGCCCATGAGGTGCCAGAACAACAGAAACCCCCTATATGTGAACTCATTTTACAAACTTCACTCCCCTATGAATTCATCTAGCGGTGCAGTGATCATATTGACACCACATGTGCCTCACAGAATTTTATACCACCGAGCAGTGAAGAAAGAATAAATTACATTTTTACCACCAACATGTTGTTTTAGCCCCAAGTTTTTAATTTTTCAAAGGGCTAATAGGATTTTTTTACAACAAATTCAGGTCCATATTTTCCTGAGTGTGCCAATACCCTACAAGTAATCAGGAAATATTTTTCAGGCACAGTGCAAAGCTCAGAATGCAAGTAGCGCCAAATTTTAACCCCTTCAAGTAGCAGCCCTTTTTCATTTTTGCTTGTTCGGTTTTTGCTCCCCTCCTTCCCAGAGCCATAAGGTTTTTATTTTTCCATCAATATGGCCATGTGAGGGCTTGTTTTTTGTGGGACAAGTTGTTCTTTTTAACGTCACCATTGGTTTTACCATGTCTTGTACAAGAAAACGGGAAAAAAATTCCAAGTGCGGTGAAATTGCAAAAAAAGTGCAATACCACACTTGTTTTTTGTTTGGCTTTTTTGTCAGGTTCACTAAATGCTAAAACTGACCTGCCAATATGATTCTCTAGGTCATTATGAGTTCATAGACACCAAACATGTCAGCTCTGCTACATAGGAGCGAAGCTCAGATCACCTCTATGTAGCAGAATTACTGCATTGCTATGAGCGCCGACCACAGGGTGGCGCTCATAGCAATCCGGCATCAACAACCATAGAGGGCTCAACAACCTCTGGTTGTTATGGCGACGCATCGCTGACCCCCGATCATGTGACGGGGGTCTGCGATGCACGCATTTCCGGCCCGATCGCATTTCCACCCGCCGCTTTTGCGGGCACATGCCAGCTGTACAAAACAGCTGACATGTCCCGGCTTTGAGATGGGCTCACCGCCGGAGCCCACTTCAAAGGGGGAGACACGGAATGCGCAGTACTAGTATTGCGCATGTCACGAAGGGGTTAATGCTATGGTTTGCAGGTACCATGACCCACTGGGAGAGCCCATGAGGTGCCAGAACAGCAGAGCTCCCCATAAGTGACCCAAATTTACAAACTAAACCTCTCAATTAATTCATCTAGGGGTGCAGTGAATATATTGATACCACAGACGTGTCACAGAATTTTATTTCATTGGGCAGTGAAGAAAAAATATATTTTGGCGGGTAAGGAGAGCCTTTGTACTTCCAGAGCCTTTGTACTTCCAGTAACCTGGGAGCCCCCTATATTTCCATTAACAGATGACAGACCTGAGTGGGGGCTTGTTTTTTTTTGTGGATTGAGTTTACTTTGGGGTTTACTTCTAAATTTCTGAGTGACGTAATTCAGATGAAACATCCGTGGGATTCATTCACTATAATGAGGCAGCAGAGTTAGGCTACCATCACACTAGCAGTATTTGGTCAGTATTTTACATCAGTATCTGTAAGCCAAAACCAGGAGTGGAACAATTAGAGGAAAAGTGTAATAGAAACATGTGCACCACTTCTGCATTTATCACCCACTCCTGGTTTTGGCTTACAAATACTGATGTAAAATACTGACCAAATACTGCTAGTGTGGCGGCAGCCTTAGGCCGGCCTCACACTAGCGTGTTTTACGGACGTAAGAGAGGTGCTGAAAATACGGATTGCATACAGTACAATGCTTCTCTATGCCCCTGCTCCTATCTGCCGTATTTTACTGATCCGTATTATACGGTCTTCTACGGCCGTAGAAAAACGCAGCATGCTGCGTTTGTCACCGTATTGCGCAAAAAATAACCCAATGAAAGTCTATGGGGGCCACAAAAATACGGATTACACACGGACCAACAGTGTGATTTGTGAGAAATACGCAGCGGTGTTCTATAGAAAAGCCGGCAATTCAGTGCGGTGTACAGTAAAATCACACTGACAGGTTAGAATAGAATAGCTAAGATAAATGTCTCCACATAGTATAGGGGTATATATATATATATATATATATATATATATACTATTTATTATTATAGCGCCATTTTTTCCATGGCGCTTTACATGTGAGGAGGGGTGTACATAATAAAAACAAGTACAATAATCTTGAACAATACAAGTCACAACTGGTACAGGAGGAGAGAGGACCCTGCCCGCGAAGGCTCACAATCTACAAGGGATGGGTGAGGATACAGTAGGTGAGGATAGAGCTGGTCATGCAGCGGTTTGGTCGATCGGTGGTTACTGCAGGTTGTAGGATTTTTGGAAGAGGTGTGTCTTCAGGTTCTTTTTGAAGGTTTCGATGTAGGCAAGAGTCTGATATGTTGTGGTAGAGAGTTTCAGAGTAGGGGGATGCATGAGAGAAATCTTGTATGTGATTGTGGGAAGAGGAGATAAGAGGGGAGTAGAGAAGGAGATCTTGTGAGGATCGGAGGTTGCGTGTAGGTAAGTACCAGGAGACGAGGTCACAGATGTATGGAGGAGACAGGTTGTGGATGGCTTTGTATGTCATGGTTAGGCTTTTATACTGGAGTCTCTGGGTGATGGGGAGCCAGTGCAGGGATTGACAGAGGGGAGAGGCCGGGGAATAGCGGGGGGACAGGTGGATTAGTCGAGCAGCAGAGTTTAGAATAGATTGGAGGGGTGCAAGAGTGTTAGAGGGAAGGCCACAGAGCAGGAGGTTACAGTAGTCGAGGCGGGAGATGATGAGGGAATGGACTAGCATTTTTGCAGATTCTTGGTATAGGAATGTACGG
Source organism: Ranitomeya imitator (assembly GCF_032444005.1). Taxonomy (NCBI): domain Eukaryota; kingdom Metazoa; phylum Chordata; class Amphibia; order Anura; family Dendrobatidae; genus Ranitomeya; species Ranitomeya imitator. The sequence continues at coordinate 771,345,196 of NC_091284.1, forward strand.
ATCCGTGAAATATTTTTGAGTTGGAGGCGGCAGGAAGTGGAAAGGGTTTGGATATGTGGTTTGAAGGAGAGATCAGTGTCAAGGATTACCCCAAGACTGCGGACTTGTGGGACTGGGGAGAGTGGGCAGCCGTTTACTTTAATGGATAGGTTCGTTGGGGAGGTCGTGTGAGATGGGAGAAAGACAATGAATTCTGTTTTGTCCATGTTAAGTTTTAGAAATCTAGCGGAGAAGAAGGATGAAATAGCGGACAGACATTGATGGATTCTGGTTAGTAGGGTGGTGATATCTGGTCCAGAGATGTAGATCTGTGTGTCATCAGCATAGAGATGATACTGAAAGCCGTGAGATTCTATGAGCTGTCCCAGGCCAAAGGTGTAAATGGAGAAGAGCAGGGGCCCTAGAACTGAACCTTGCAGGACTCCGACAGATAGGGGGCGAGGTGAGGAGGTGGTGTGTGAGTGGGAGACGCTGAATGTCCAGTCAGATAGGTATGATGAGATCCAGGATAGGGCCAAGTCTGTGATGCCAAGGGATGAGAGGGTCTGTAGTAATAAAGAATGGTCAACTGTGTCAAAGGCAGAGGACAGGTCCAGGAGGAGGAGGATAGAGTAGTGTCGCTCACTCTTGGCGGTTAATAGGTCATTGGTGACCTTAGTTAGGGCAGTTTCAGAGGAGTGGTGTGACCAGAAGCCTGATTGAAAGCGGTCGAAGAGGGAGCAGGAAGATAGATGGGAGGACAGTTCAAGGTAGACGTGTTGTTCCAGTAGCTTGGAGGCTGAAAAGTTCCCAGGCTCGAGTTCATATGAGGACATCCAGCAGAGGGTGCATCACCGCGACTGAAGGTAACTACAGGTCATTGACCTACATTCCATTCATTCCCAGGGGTTTTACAGGCAGGAGCACAGCTGCATTAGCAGAGCTCCTGCTTGTAAAATTAGTTAACCCCTTCAGATGGATTTACAGCGTGGGACGAGACTGATCATCGGAAGGTATGGGATATTGTTGTTTTTTTATTTTACCTTTTTTACAGAACGAGGGTCTTCAGGTGGATTACCAGTATAATAAAATATTACAAAAACCTGTATTTCATTAAATACTTTGTAATAATGTGTGTGAGTTTTTTAACCATTTCATACTATTGGATTAATAATGGATAAGTGTCATAATTGACGCCTCTCCATTATTAATCTGGCTTAATGTCACCTTACAATAGCAAGGTGACATTAACCCTTCATTACCCAATATCCCACGGCTACAGGGGAGTGGGAAGAGAGTGGCCAAGTTCCAGAATAGGCGCATCTTCCAGATGTGCCTTTTCTGGGGTGGCTGGGGCAGATGTTTTTAGCCAGGGGGGGCCAATAACCATGGACCCTCCCCAGGCTATTAATATCTGCCCTCAGTCACTGGCTTTACTGTTGTGAATTCTGTGGCTGAGTTCACTTCTGTGGTCACAAGTGGTATTGCAGTCTCTGGGCTTCCTCCCTCAGGTGTTTTGGTGAGCTCGTTGGCTGCCTTGCTATTTAGCTCCACCTGAGTCTGTCTTCCTTGCTCCTTGTCAATGTTCCAGTGTTGGATCTGAGCTACTGCATCTTTCCTTGGGCCTGCTGCTCTGCTAGATAAGTGCTTCTAGTTTGTTTTCTGTTTTTTCTGTCCAGCTTGCTATTAACTTTTGCTGGAAGCTCTGAGAAGCAAAGGAGTGCACCGCCGTGCTGTTAGTTAGGCACGGTGGGTCTTTTTGCCCCTTTGCGTGGTTTTCGTTTAGGGTTTTTTGTGGACTGCATAGTTCTCTTTGCTATCCTCGCTCTGTCTAGAATATCGGGCCTCACTTTGCTGAATCTATTTCATTCCTACGTTTGTCTTTTCATCTTGCTAACAGTCATTATATGTGGGGGGCTGCCTATTCCTTTGGGGTATTTCTCTGAGGTAAGTCAGGCTTGTATTTCTATCTTCAGGCTAGTCAGCTCCTCAGGCAGTGCCGAGTTGCATAGGTAGTGATAGGCGCAATCCACTGCTGCTTATAGTTGTGTGAGGATAGATCAGGTATTGCAGTCTACAGAGATTCCACGTCTCAGAGCTCGTCCTATTGTTTTTGGTTATTGCCAGATCTCTGTATGTGCGCTGATTACTGCACGCTGTGTTGCCTGATTGCCAGCCATAACAGTACAAGGAGCCACACCAATGATTCCCAATAGAGGGAAAAAAGAAATCCTGACATCATTTTTTTTTCTTAGCTCTGTCTTCAGTCTTTTTTTTTCCCCTAGACATTAGAGTGCTTCAGGACACAGCTGTGGACATGGATATTCAGGCTCTGTGCTCCTCAATGGATAATCTCGTTGTAAATGTACAAAAGATTCAAGATACTATTGATCAGAAATCGATGCTAGAACCAAGAATTCCGATTCCTGATTTGTTTTTTGGTGACAGAACTAAGTTCCTGAGCTTCAGAAATAATTGTAAGCTATTTTTGGCCTTGAAACCTCATTCTTCTGGTAATCCTATTCAACAGGTTTTGATTATTATTTCTTTTTTGCGCGGCGACCCACAGGACTGGGCGTTTTCTCTTGCACCAGGAGATTCTGCATTGAGTAATGTTGATGCATTTTTCCAGGCGCTGGGATTGCTTTACGATGAGCCTAATTCAGTGGATCAGGCTGAGAAAAATCTGCTGGCTTTATGCCAGGGTCAGGATGATGTAGAAGTATATTGTCAGAAATTTAGGAAGTGGTCAGTACTCACTCTGTGGAATGAATCTGCACTAGCGGCTTTGTTCAGAAAGGGTCTCTCTGAAGCTCTTAAGGATGTAATGGTGGGATTTCCTATGCCTGCTGGTTTGAATGAGTCTATGTCCTTGGCCATTCAGATCGGTCGTCGCTTGCGCGAGCGTAAATCTGTGCACCATCTGGCGGTATTGTCTGAGAGTAAACCTGAGCCTATGCAGTGCGACAGGACTATGACTAAAGTAGAACGGCACGAACACAGACGTCTGAACAGACTGTGTTTCTATTGTGGTGATTCTACTCATGCTATTTCTAATTGTCCTAAACGCACTAGGCGGTTCGATAGCTCTGCCGTTATTGGTACTGTACAGTCCAAATTCCTTTTGTCCATTACCTTAATGTGCTCTTTGTCATCGTATTCTGTCATGGCGTTTGTGGATTCAGGCGCTGCCCTGAATCTGATGGATTTGGATTATGCTAAACGTTGTGGATTTTTCTTGGAGCCTTTGCGGTGTCCTATTCCGTTGAGAGGAATTGATGCTACGCCTTTGGCCAAGAATAAGCCTCAGTACTGGGCCCAGCTGACCATGTGCATGGCTCCTGCACATCAGGAAGTTATTCGCTTTCTGGTACTGCATAATTTGCATGATGTGGTCGTGTTGGGGTTGCCATGGCTACAAACCCATAATCCAGTATTGGATTGGAACTCTATGTCGGTAACCAGCTGGGGTTGTCAGGGAGTACATGGTGATGTTCCATTTTTGTCTATTTCGTCATCCATTCCTTCTGACATCCCAGAGTTCTTGTCGGACTTTCAGGATGTATTTGAAGAGTCCAAGTCTGATGCCCTACCTCCGCATAGGAATTGTGATTGTGCTATCGATTTGATTCCTGGTAGTAAATTCCCTAAGGGTCGTTTATTTAATTTGTCCGTACCTGAACACACCGCTATGCGCAGTTATGTGAAGGAGTCCCTGGAGAAGGGACATATTCGCCCATCGTCGTCACCATTGGGAGCAGGGTTCTTTTTTGTAGCCAAGAAGGATGGTTCGCTAAGACCGTGTATTGATTACCGCCTTCTTAATAAGATCACTGTTAAGTTTCAGTATCCCTTGCCATTGATTTCTGACTTGTTTGCTCGGATTAAGGGGGCTAGTTGGTTTACTAAGATTGATCTTCGTGGTGCGTATAATCTGGTGAGAATCAGGCAGGGAGATGAATGGAAAACGGCATTTAATACGCCTGAGGGTCATTTTGAGTATCTGGTGATGCCGTTCGGACTTGCCAATGCTCCATCTGTTTTTCAGTCTTTTATGCATGACATTTTCCGTGAGTATCTGGATAAATTCTTGATTGTTTACTTGGATGACATTTTGATCTTCTCAGATGATTGGGAGTCTCATGTGAAGCAAGTCAGAATGGTTTTCCAGGTACTGCGTGCTAATTCCTTGTTCGTGAAGGGATCAAAGTGTCTCTTCGGTGTGCAGAAAGTTTCATTTTTGGGGTTCATCTTTTCCCCTTCTACTATCGAGATGGATCCGGTTAAGGTTCAGGCCATCCAGGATTGGACTCAGCCGACATCTCTAAAAAGTCTGCAGAAATTCCTGGGCTTTGCTAATTTTTATCGTCGCTTCATCTGTAATTTTTCTAGCATTGCCAGACCATTGACCGATTTGACCAAGAAGGGTGCTGATTTGGTTAATTGGTCTTCTGCTGCCGTGGAAGCTTTTCAGGAGTTGAAGCGTCGTTTTTGCTGTGCCCCTGTGTTGTGTCAACCTGATGTTTCTCTTCCGTTCCAGGTCGAGGTTGATGCTTCTGAGATTGGTGCAGGGGCGGTTTTGTCACAGAGAGGTTCTGGTTGCTCAGTGTTCAAACCATGTGCTTTCTTTTCCAGGAAATTTTCTGCTGCTGAGCGTAATTATGATGTGGGCAACCGAGAGTTGCTGGCCATGAAGTGGGCATTCGAGGAGTGGCGTCATTGGCTTGAGGGTGCTAAGCATCGCGTGGTGGTTTTGACTGATCATAAGAACCTTACTTATCTTGAGTCTGCCAAGCGCTTGAATCCTAGACAGGCCCGTTGGTCGTTATTTTTTGCTCGTTTTGATTTTGTGATTTCATACCTTCCGGGCTCTAAAAATGTGAAGGCGGATGCTCTGTCTAGGAGTTTTGTGCCCGACTCTCCGGGGTTATCTGAGCCGGCGAGTATCCTCAAGGAAGGAGTCATTGTGTCTGCCATCTCCCCTGATTTGCGGAGAGTGTTGCAGAAATTTCAGGCTAATAAACCTGATCGTTGTCCGGCCGAGAAACTGTTCGTCCCTGATAGGTGGACTAGTAAAGTTATCTCTGAACTTCATTGTTCGGTGCTGGCCGGTCATCCAGGAATCTTTGGTACCAGGGAGTTGGTTGCTAGATCCTTCTGGTGGCCATCTCTGTCACGGGATGTGCGTGCTTTTGTGCAGTCCTGTGGAATTTGTGCTAGGGCTAAGCCCTGCTGTTCACGTGCCAGTGGGTTGCTTTTGCCCTTGCCGGTCCCGAAGAGGCCTTGGACACATATTTCGATGGATTTCATTTCTGACCTTCCCGTTTCTCAAAAAATGTCGGTCATTTGGGTGGTCTGTGATCGCTTTTCTAAAATGGTCCATCTGGTGCCCTTGGTTAAATTGCCTTCCTCCTCTGATTTGGTGCCTTTGTTCTTCCAGCATGTGGTTCGTTTACATGGCATTCCTGAGAATATTGTTTCTGACAGAGGTTCCCAGTTTGTCTCGAGGTTCTGGCGAGCCTTTTGTGGTAGGATGGGCATTGACCTATCTTTCTCCTCGGCCTTCCATCCTCAGACTAATGGCCAGACCGAACGAACCAATCAGACCTTGGAAACATATCTGAGATGTTTTGTTTCCGCTGATCAGGATGATTGGGTGTCATTTTTGCCGTTGGCTGAGTTCGCCCTTAATAATCGGGCCAGCTCGGCTACCTTGGTCTCTCCATTTTTCTGCAATTCTGGGTTCCATCCTCGTTTCTCTTCTGGACAGGTTGAGTCTTCGGACTGTCCTGGTGTGGATTCTGTGGTGGACAGGTTGCAGCAGATCTGGACTCAGGTAGTGGACAATTTGACCTTGTCCCAGGAGAAGGCTCAGCTTTTCGCTAATCGCAGACGCCGTGTGGGACCCCGACTTCGTTTTGGGGATCTGGTTTGGTTATCTTCTCGTCATATTCCTATGAAGGTTTCCTCTCCTAAATTTAAACCTCGTTTTATTGGTCCGTATAGGATTTCTGAGATTCTCAATCCGGTGTCTTTTCGTCTGACCCTCCCAGACTCCTTTTCCATACATAATGTATTCCATAGGTCGTTGTTGAGGAGATACGTGGCACCTATGGTTCCATCTGTGGAGCCTCCTGCCCCTGTTTTGGTGGAGGGGGAATTGGAGTATGTTGTGGAGAAGATTTTGGATTCTCGTGTCTCTAGACGGAAACTCCAGTATCTGGTCAAATGGAAGGGTTATGCTCAGGAAGATAATTCCTGGGTTTTTGCCTCTGATGTCCATGCCCCAGATCTTGTTCGTGCCTTTCATGTGGCTCATCCTGGTCGGCCTGGGGGTTCTGGTGAGGGTTCGGTGACCCCTCCTCAAGGGGGGGGTACTGTTGTGAATTCTGTGGCTGAGTTCACTTCTGTGGTCACAAGTGGTATTGCAGTCTCTGGGCTTCCTCCCTCAGGTGTTTTGGTGAGCTCGTTGGCTGCCTTGCTATTTAGCTCCACCTGAGTCTGTCTTCCTTGCTCCTTGTCAATGTTCCAGTGTTGGATATGAGCTACTGCATCTTTCCTTGGGCCTGCTGCTCTGCTAGATAAGTGCTTCTAGTTTGTTTTCTGTTTTTTCTGTCCAGCTTGCTATTAACTTTTGCTGGAAGCTCTGAGAAGCAAAGGGGTGCACCGCCGTGCTGTTAGTTCGGCACGGTGGGTCTTTTTGCCCCTTTGCGTGGTTTTCGTTTAGGGTTTTTTGTGGACTGCATAGTTCTCTTTGCTATCCTCGCTCTGTCTAGAATATCGGGCCTCACTTTGCTGAATCTATTTCATTCCTACGTTTGTCTTTTCATCTTGCTAACAGTCATTATATGTGGGGGGCTGCCTATTCCTTTGGGGTATTTCTCTGAGGTAAGTCAGGCTTGTATTTCTATCTTCAGGCTAGTCAGCTCCTCAGGCAGTGCCGAGTTGCATAGGTAGTGATAGGCGCAATCCACTGCTGCTTATAGTTGTGTGAGGATAGATCAGGTATTGCAGTCTACAGAGATTCCACGTCTCAGAGCTCGTCCTATTGTTTTTGGTTATTGCCAGATCTCTGTATGTGCGCTGATTACTGCACGCTGTGTTGCCTGATTGCCAGCCATATCACTTTACCATTCTGGTGGAGAAAATTGCGCGGGAGCCCACGCCAATTTTTTCCACGATTTAACCCTTTAATTTAATAGCTAGAGCGCCCAAATTTTGCACATACACACTACTAACATTAGTAGTGTGGAATATGAAAAAAAAAGGGATATGACATGGTTTACTGTATGTAAACCATGTCTCATATCATGTCGGGTTTGAGAAGGAGATAGGAAAAGCCGGCAATTGAATTACCGGCTTTTAAGCTATCTAGCGCTGTATGATATATTAATATATATATATGTCGGTTTTGCAAGCCTGCGAGAAAATCTCGCAGTACGGATGCCATACGGATTACATACGGAGGATGCCATGCTCAAAATACGCTGACACACCCTGCCTACGGAGTACTTACGGATCACCATTTTTTGAATTTTGTGGCGTATTACGGCCGTAAAATACGGACCGTATTTTTATATGCTGAGCGTGAGGCCGGCCTTACTCTGTACTCCATCTGACCTCTGTTCAGCGGTGTCCCTCTTCATATTATTTTTATTAATTTTATAGGGATGGGTAACAATACACACATAAGGGAATATACATAGAAATAGTATATGTAACAAGAAAAATGGGAGGAAAAGGGCAGGGAGAAACAGAATGCAGAAAGGAGGGACATAGAAACATAAATAAATACATATACGTAAAAGGTCAACTGAACCTTTTGCACCTTATACAATATTTTCAGAAAAAAAAACAACTTAAAGTCTATTCAATCAAAAATAAATGGTATAGATTCCCAATAAACATATTTTGATCATGTTTTATTTTTAAGGACTCCTATTTATAAGGATACAGCAAGTTCCATATGGACCATTTCAAGTCGTAACTTGAAAATGAGTAATTTCTGATTGCATATGTATGGTCAAAATTATTGTTCAGAATTCTGTCTAGAACGTCTGTAATTGGGGGAATACAAGTATATCTCCATTTAGAGCTTTGTTACCAAGAAAATTTGTATTATTATAGATCTTACTTTAAGTGGAAAATCATCTTTTCCCATAGATAGGATGGCAAATTGAGGAGTATATGGAATATCTATGTTGCATATTTTATTGATCAACTCAAAAACCTCTGTCCAAAGGGAAGAGATTAATGAGCAGTCCCATAGTATATGTAAAAGAGTGCCTTTTTGGCTACATTCTCTCCTACATAATTCAGATTGATTGGGAAATATTCTATGAAGTTTTGCTGGGGTATAATACCATTTTGTCATGCCTTTTATAATATGATTCTTGTAGGTTTACATTACATTAATTTTTAAAGGAATTTTTTATCGCTTTTTGCCATGTGTCAGCTGAAAATGTAGTGCCCAAGTTCCACTCCAACAAATATTACTGTTTGGCGAATATGACATCATTGTTGAACAAAGAATAGATATGTTCAGTATTCCATATAGATGTATTGTCCGGATTAATAATGAGAGAATATTATTATTATTATTATTATTATTATTTATTATTATAATTATAATTATTTATAAATCTTTAGGAAGGATTAGAGGAAATTTACATTTGTTTCTGAGGTTTTTTCTCATTTCTAAATACCGTATGTAAAAAATTCTGTTTCTGGAAGGTCATATTTTATTTTGAAATATTGAAAGGTCATAAAAGAGTCTTCTTTGTTATCACTCAATATCTTAGCTAAATCTGAAATTCCCTTCCTTTCCCACAATTTATAGTCAAAATGTGGAATTTCCTTTATGAATATAGAAATAGGATTTTTTTTCCAATCTAATTGGTATTAAATTGGACTTAGTAGTTTTATATAGAGTTTTCCATGCTAATAATATAGAATTATTAATTGGGAGAGATGTAAGATTTGATGAATGATCCAATAAGGGTGACAAAATTAGTATATGCATAAGAATATTCTTATTGAAAGAGTTTTCCTACTCCATCCCACTGGGTTTAATCAAAGATTTTGAAAATAAATTTTTCCTCTGTGTAACAAAGTTGGATAAATTATATCCGTCTACATTTGGTACTCCTATACCCCCTTTAATTTTTGCTTAAAGAGAATATGTTTGGCATTCCTTGGAGCTTTGGAACTCCAAATAAGTTTGGATAGTTGTTTTTGTAATTTTTTTTAACCAAATTTGTGGAATAAGTGTAGGAAACGAACGAAAGATATACTGGACTATTGCTAGAAAAGACATTTTGTATAGAATGATTTAACCTCTAACCAAGAGGTTTCTATTCTTTCTGTTTTGGATATGTCATTTTGTAGCTCTTTTAAGATATCAGATAAGTTTTCATCTATTATTTTGATTCTGGGATTTATTAATTTTATAACTAGATTTGATATATTATGTTCTACCCATGAAAAAGGGGATTCATTTTTAATAATATTGGACAATTCTGTATCTATATGGTAACCTAAGATTTTTGATTTACTAGTGTTTATTTTATAATGTGATATTTTGGAGAATTTCTCTATTAGATATTTTGCGGATGGAATTAAGTGGGTCAGTCAAGGTTAAAATTATGTCGTCGGTGTAGAGACCTATCTTATATTGCCTAGAATTAGTGGCTATGCCTTTAATAAGATTTATTATCTAATTGTTTCTGCTAGGGGTTCAATACTAAGTGAAAAAAGGATCCGTAAAAATGGGCATCCCTGTCTTGTTCCATTTGAAATTTAAAATTTATTAAATTTTTGGATAGAAGATTATTGACTAATACGTTGGCTGAAGAAAAAGAATATAAAGCCATTATGGCATTAACAATTTAGCTGTTAACCCCTTTACCCCCAAGGATGGTTTGCACGTTAATGACTGGGCCAATTTTTACAATTCTGACCACTGTCCCTTTATGAGGTTATAACTCTGGAACGCTTCAACGGATCCCAGTGATTCTGACATTGTTTTCTCGTGACATATTGTACTTCATGATAGTCGTAAAATTTCTTTGATATTACCTGCGTTTATTTGTGAAAAAAACAGAAATTTGTCGAAAATTTCGCAATTTTCCAACTTTTAATTTTTATGCAATTAAATCACAGAGATATGTCACACAAAATACTTAATAAGTAACATTTCCCACATGTCTACTTTACATCAGCACAATTTTGGAACCAAAATTTTTTTTTGTTAGGGAGTTACAAGGGTTAAAAGTTGACCAGCAATTTCTCATTTTTACAACACCATTTTTTTTAGGGACCACATCTCATTTGAAGTCATTTTGAGGGGTCTATATGATTGAAAATACCCAAGTGTGACACCATTCTAAAAACTGCACCCCTCAAGGTGCTCAAAACCATATTTAAGAAGTTTATTAACCCTTCTGGTGCTTCACAGGAATTTTTGGAATGTTTAAATAAAAATGAACATTTAACTTTTTTCACAAAAAATTTTCTTCAGCTCCAATTTGTTTTATTTTACCAAGGGTAACAGGAGAAAATGGACCCCAAAAGATGTTGTACAATTTGTCCTGAGTACACCGATACCCCGTATGTGGGGGTAAACCACTGTTTGGGCGCATGACAGAGCTCAGAAGTGAAGGAGCGCCATTTGACTTTTCAATGCAAAATTGACTGGAATCGAGATGGGACACCATGTTGCGTTTGGAGAGCCCCTGATGTGCGTAAACATTGAAACCCCCCACAAGTGACACCATTTTGGAAGTAGACCCCCTAAGGAACTTATCTAGAGGTGTGGTGAGCACTTTGACCCACCAAGTGCTTCACAGAAGTTTATAATGCAGAACCGTAAAAATAAAAAATCATATTTTTTCACAAAAATTATCTTTTCGCCCCCAATTTTTTATTTTCCCAAGGGTAAGAGAAGAAATTGAACCCCAAAAGTTGTTGTACAATTTGTCCTGAGTACGCTGATACCCCATATGTGGGGGTAAACCACTGTTTGGGCCCATGGGAGAGCTCGGAAGGGAAGGAGCGCCGTTTGACAATTCAATACAAAATTGACAGGAATTGAGATGGGACGCCATGTTGCGTTTGGAGAGCCACTGAAGTGCCTAAAGATTGAAACCCCCCACAAGTGACAGCATTTTGGAAGTAGACCCCCTATGGAACTTATCTAGAGGTGTGGTGAGCACTTTGACCCACCAAGTGCTTCACAGAAGTTTATAATGCAGAACCGTAAAAGTAAAAAATCATATTTTTTCACAAAAATTCTTTTCGCCCCCAATTTTTTATTTTCCCAAGGGTAAGAGAAGAAATTGAACCCCAAAAGTTGTTGGACAATTTGTCCTGAGTACGCTGATACCCCATATGTGGGGGTAAACCACTGTTTGGGCGCATGGGAGAGCTCGGAAGGGAAGGAGCGCCGTTTGACTTTTCAATGCAAAATTGACAGGAATTGAGATGGGATGCCATGTTGCATTTGGAGAGCTACTGATGTGCCTAAACATTGAGACCCCCCACAAGTGACACCATTTTGGAAAGTAGACCCTCTAAGGAACTTATCTAGATGTGTGGTGAGTGCTTTGACCCACCAAGGGCTTCACAGAAGTTTATAATGCAGAGCCGAAAAAATAAAACAAAAATTTTTTCCCACAAAAATTATTTTTTAGCCCCCAGTTTTGTATTTTCCCGAGAGTAACAGGAAAAATTGGACCCCAAAATTTGTTGTCCAATTTGTTCTGAGTGCGCTGATACCCCATATGTGGGGGGAACCACTGTTTGGGCGCATGGGAGGGCTCGGAAGGGAAGGAGCCCCATTTGGAATGCAGACTTAGATGGAATGGTCTGCAGGTGTCACATTGCGTTTGCAGAGCCCCTAATGTATCTAAACAGTAGAAACCCCCCACAAGTGACACCATTTTGAAAAGTAGACCCCCTAAGGAACTCATCTAGATGTGTTGTGAAAGCTTCGAACCCCCAAGTGTTTCACTACAGTTTATAATGCAGAGCCGTGAAAATAAAATAAAAAACTTTCCCCCAAAAATTATTTTAGCCCCCAGTTTTGTATTTTTCCGAGGGTAACAGGAGAAATTGGACTCCAAAAGTTGTTGTCCAATTTGTCCTGAGTGTGCTGATACCCCATATGTGGGGGGAAACACCGTTTGGACGCATGGGAGGGCTCGGAAGGGAAGGAGCGCCATTTGGAATGCAGACTTAGATGGAATGGTCTGCAGGTGTCACATTGTGTTTGCAGAGCCCCTAATGTACCTAAACAGTAGAAACCCACCACAAGTGACACCATTTTGGAAAGTAGACCCCCTAAGAAACTCATCTAGATGTGTTGTGAGAGCTTCGAACCCCCAAGTGTTTCACTACAGTTTATATTGCAGAGCCGTGAAGATAAAAAAAAAAAAACTTTCCGCCAAAAATGATTTTTTAGCCCCCAGTTTTGTATTTTCCCGAGGGTAACTGGAGAAATTCTACCCCAAAAGTTGTTGTCCAATTTGTCCTGAGTACGCTGATACCCCATATGTGGGGGGAACCACCGTTTGGGCGCATGGGAGGGCTCGGAAGGGAAGGAGTGCCATTTGGAATGCAGACTTAGATGGAATGGTCTGCAGGCGTCACATTGCGTTTGCAGAGCCCCTAATGTACCTAAACAGTAGAAACCCCCCACAAGTGACCCCATATTGGAAAGTAGACCCCCCAAGGAACTTATCTAGATGTGTTGTGAGAACTTTGAGCCCCCAAGTGTTTCACTACAGTTTATAACGCAGAGCCGTGAAAGTAAAAAATCCTTTTTTTTCCCACATAAATTATTTTTTAGCCCCCAGTTTTGTATTTTCCCAAGGGTAGCAGGAGAAATTGGACACCAAAAGTTGTTGTCCTATTTGTCCTGAATACGCTGATACCCCATATGTTGGGGTAAACCCCTGTTTGGGCATACGGGAGAGCTCGGAAGGGAAGGAGCACTGTTTTACTTTTTCAACGCAGAATTGGCTGGAATTGAGATCGGACGCCATGTCGCATTTGGAGAACCCTTAATGTGCCTAAACAGTGGAAACCCGCCAATTATAACTGAAACCCTAATCCAAACACACCCCTAACCCTAATCCCAACAGTAACCCTTACCACACCTCTAACCCTGACACACCCCTAACCCTAATCCCAACCCTATTCCCAACCGTAAATGTAATCTAAACCCTAACCGTAACTTTAGCCCCAACCCTAACCCTAACTTTAGCCCCAACCCTAACTGTAGCCTTAACCCTAGCCCCAACCCTAGCCCTAACCCTAGCCCTAACCCCAGCCCTAGCCCTAGACCTAACCCTAGGCCTAATGGGAAAATGGAAATAAATACATTTTTTTAATTTTTCCCTAACTAAGGGGGTGATGAAGGGGGGTTTGATTTACTTTTATAGCAGATTTTTTAGCGGATTTTTATGATTGGCAGCCGTCACACACTGAAAGACGCTTTTTATTGCAAAAAGTATTTTTTGCGTTACCACATTTTGAGACCTATAATTTTACCATATTTTGGTCCACAGAGTCATGTGAGGTCTTGTTTTTTGCGGGACGAGTTTACATTTTTATTGGTAACATTTTCGGGCACGTGACATTTTTTGATTGCTTTTTATTCCAATTTTTGTGAGGCAGAATGACCAAAAACCAGCTATTCATGAATTTCTTTTGTGGGTGGCGTTTATACCGTTCCGCATTTGGTAAAATTGATGAAGCAGTTTTATTCTCCGGGTCAGTACGATTACAGCGATACCTCATTTATATCATTTTTTAATGTTTTGGCGCTTTTACGATAAAAACTATTTTATAGAAAAAATAATTATTTTTGCATCGCTTTATTCTGAGGACTATAACTTTTTTATTTTTTTGCTGATGATGCTGTATGGCAGCTCGTTTTTTGTGGGACAAAATGACGTTTTCAGCGGTACCATGGTTATTTATATCTGTCTTTTTGATCGCGTGTTATTCCACTTTTTGTTCGGCGGTATGATAATAAAGCGTTGTTTTTTGCCTTGTTTTTTTTCTTACGGTGTTTACTGAAGAGGTTAACTAGTGGGCCAGTTTTATAGGTCGGGTCGTTACGGATGCGGCGATACTAAATATGTGTACTTTTATTGTTTTTTTTTTTATTTAGCTAAAGAAATGTATTTATGGGAATAATATTTTTTTTTTCATTATTTAGGAATTTTTTATTTTTTTTACACATTTGGAAATTTTTTTTTTAACTTTTTTACATTGTCCCAGGGGGGACATCACAGATCGGTGATCTGACAGTTTACACAGCACTCTGTCAGATCACCGATCTGTCTCAGAGCTATGCAGGCTTACCAAGCGCCTGCTCTGAGCAAGCACTTGGTAAGCCACCTCCCTCCCTGCAGGACACGGATGCCGCGGCCATATTGGATCCGGGCCTGCTGCAGGGAGGGAGGTAGGAGACCCTCGCAGCAACGCGATCACATCGCGTTGCTGCCCCCTCCCTGCGCGATGCTTCCCTGCACCGCCGGCACACCGCGATCATGTTTGATTGTGGTGTGCCGGGGGTTAATGTGCCGAGGGCAGTCCGTGACCGCTCCTGGCACATAGTGCCGGATGTCAGCTGCGATAGGCAGCTGACACTCGGCCACGATCGGCCGCGCTCCCCCCGTGAGCGCGGCTGATCGCGTATGACGTACTATCCCGTCGGTGGGCATACGGGCCCACCCCACCTCGACGGGATAGTACGTCATATGGCAGAAAGGTGTTAAATCTGAATTTAGATAATGTTGCTTGCATATATTTCTAGTTCAATCTATCAAAAGCTTTTTCAGCATCTAATGAAATTATTGTAGCTGGTATTTTTTCTTTTTCAATATATGAAATTAGGTCAATAGTTCGTCTGGTACCATCAACTGATCGTCTATTTTTTATAAATTCTACTTGGTCTGTATGAATTAAGTTGGGCAAAAATTCCAAAACTCTGTTTGCTATGATAGTAACATAACATAGTAACATAGTTAGTAAGGCCGAAAAAAGACATTTGTCCATCCAGTTCAGCCTATATTCCATCATAATAAATCCCCAGATCTACGTCCTTATACAGAACCTAATTGTATGATACAATATTGTTCTGCTCCAGGAAGACATCCAGGCCTCTCTTGAACCCCTCGACTGAGTTCGCCATCACCACCTCCTCAGGCAAGCAATTCCAGATTCTCACTGCCCTAACAGTAAAGAATCCTCTTCTATGTTGGTGGAAAAACCTTCTCTCCTCCAGACGCAAAGAATGCCCCCTTGTGCCCGTCACCTTCCTTGGTATAAACAGATCCTCAGCGAGATATTTGTATTGTCCCCTTATATACTTATACATGGTTATTAGATCGCCCCTCAGTTGTCTTTTTTCTAGACTAAATAATCCTAATTTCGCTAATCTATCTGGGTATTGTAGTTCTCCCATCCCCTTTATTAATTTTGTTGCCCTCCTTTGTACTCTCTCTAGTTCCATTATATCCTTCCTGAGCACCGGTGTCCAAAACTGGACACAGTACTCCATGTGCGGTCTAACTAGGGATTTTTACAGAGGCAGTATAATGCTCTCATCATGTGTATCCAGACCTCTTTTAGTGCACCCCATGATCATGTTTGCCTTGGCAGCTGCTGCCTGGCACTGGCTGCTCCAGGTAAGTTTGTCATTAACTAGGATCCCCAAGTCCTTCTCCCTGTCAGATTTACCCAGTGGTTTCCCGTTCAGTGTGTAATGGTGATATTGATTCCTTCTTCCCATGTGTATAACCTTACATTTATCATTGTTAAACCTCATCTGCCACCTTTCAGCCCAAGATTCCAACCTATCCAGATCCATCTGTAGCAGAATACTATCTTCTCTTGTATTAACTGCTTTACATAGTTTTGTATCATCTGCAAATATCGATATTTTACTGTGTAAACCTTCTACCAGATCATTAATGAATATGTTGAAGAGAACAGGTCCCAATACTGACCCCTGCGGTACCCCACTGGTCACAGCGACCCAGTTAGAGACTATACCATTTATAACCACCCTCTGCTTTCTATCACTAAGCCAGTTACTAACCCATTTACACACATTTTCCCCCAGACCAAGCATTCTCATTTTGTGTACCAACCTCTTGTGCGGCACGGTATCAAACGCTTTGGAAAAATCTAGATATACCACGTCCAATGACTCACCGTGGTCCAGCCTATAGCTTACCTCTTCATAAAAACTGATTAGATTGGTTTGACAGGAGCGATTTCTCATAAACCAATGCTGATATGGAGTTAAACAGTTATTCTCATTGAGATAATCCAGAATAACATCCCTCAGAAACCCTTCAAATATTTTACCAACAATAGAGGTTAGACTTACTGGCCTATAATTTCCAGGTTCACTTTTAGAGCCCTTTTTGAATATTGGCACCACATTTGCTATGCGCCAATCCTGTGGAACAGACCCTGTCGCTATAGAGTCCCTAAAAATAAGAAATAATGGTTTATCTATTACATTACTTAGTTCTCTTAGTACTCGTGGGTGTATGCCATCCGGACCCGGAGATTTATCTATTTTAATCTTATTTAGCCTGTTTCGCACCTCTTCTTGGGTTAGATTGGTGACCCTTAATATAGGGTTTTCATTGTTTCTTGGGATTTCACCTAGCATTTCATTTTCCACCGTGAATACCGTGGAGAAGAAGGTGTTTAATATGTTAGCTTTTTCCTCGTCATCTACAACCATTCTTTCCTCACTATTTTTTAAGGGGCCTACATTTTCAGTTTTTATTCTTTTACTATTGATATAGTTGAAGAACAGTTTGGGATTAGTTTTACTCTCCTTAGCAATGTGCTTCTCTGTTTCCTTTTTGGCAGCTTTAATTAGTTTTTTAGATAAAGTATTTTTCTCCCTATAGTTTTTTAGAGCTTCAATGGTGCCATCCTGCTTTAGTAGTGCAAATGCTTTCTTTTTACTGTTAATTGCCTGTCTTACTTCTTTGTTTAGCCACATTGGGTTTTTCCTATTTCTAGTCCTTTTATTTATGATCTTGGTAAATATTTTAATATCAGTATTTAATAATGGTATTGGTCTATAGTTTAGTATAGAGTTGAGCGACCTTGACCTTTTTAGAGTCGAGCCGGGTTTCGCGAAACCCGACTATCTCAAAAGTCGGGTAGAGTGAAATCGGCCGATTATGACGTAAAGTCGGGATCGACCGAAACACGAACCCCAATGCAAGTCAATGGGGCAGCATAGTCGGCAGTGAGTGGGGGCCAGGAAAACACCTAGAGTGCCCATTTTAATGTCAAAACCATCCATTCTTCTTAATGAAGCTTGTCAAGCGTAATTTACCTTATAATAATTGGAAGGCATTTGAAATTGGGGGTCATTTGGCTAAAGTTGTGGTGGGTAGGGCTGGTTCAAGTAATTAGTGGGCCCAGGAAATCTGGACCACGTCACGGCAGTGGAGCAGGGAGAGGTAAGTATTTCAACTTTGCAAGTGCTGTGAACCTGAGCAAGCAGGGGGGGCCCACTCGTTGGCATTGGCACTGGCACAGGACCCCTCAAAGTACAGCGGTGTGTTTGCACGGCGGGGGCGCCTCCCACCGGCAGCAACACTTTTGCGTACTATGAGAGGCCCTGTGCCAGTGACGTCGCCAACTAGTATTCCTCCCCCCACCTGATGAAGGAACCTGCACTTTCATCTGCACCTTCCTCTTTGTCCCCGTGTAAGGTGGTATGGTATGCGGGAAGAGCAACCTGACTTTCAGCAGGGTCACAATGTTGTTGTGTAGCGTGCACGGGGAATGTTGCGTTATGGGTCAATGTACCAGCAGACTCATCTATCACTGGCTGGGCAATGGGCAGGATGAGGAGGAAACACAGATATAGGCCCAAAGAATAAAGTTGGCTAAATGCAGTTCAAAATTGGTAACACAGGAATAACCAGGGGGCATTGCAGTGGAGGACAACTGGAATGAGAGGCTGACACAGAGAATAGGCCCAAATCAGTAAGTAGTCGAAATGCAGTTCAAAATTGGCAACCGTAGTAAACAGGCGGCACAGCTTTGTTCAGTGGAGGAGAACAGCAAGGAGTGGCAGACACCGATAGTAGGCCCCAACCCAACTAGTAGGCCAAATGCAGTCTAACATTAACAACTACTTAACGAGCGCCTGAAAACGGAATATCAGGACAGGAAACCAGGAGAACAGCAAGGAGTGGCAGACACCGATAGTAGGCCCCAAACCAACTAGTACGCCAAATGCAGTTGTTCCGTTTAACCACAATTTAATGAGAGCCTGAAGATAGAAGTTCAGGAAAGGCAACCTGGAGAACACCTTGGAGTGGAACACACCATCTCTCTACACCCCATACCCAATTTGTAGGCCTAATGCAGTGTAGTTTCCAAGAACTACTAAACGAGAGCCGGAAGATCGAAGCTCAGGAAAGGCAACCTGGAGAACACCTTGGAGTGGAACACACCATCTCTCTACACCCCATACCCAATTTGTAGGCCTAATGCAGTGTAGTTTCCAACAACTACTAAACGAGAGCCGGAAGATCGAAGCTCAGGAAAGGCAACCTGGAGAACACCTTGGAGTGGAACACACCATCTCTCTACACCCCATACCCAATTTGTAGGCCTAATGCAGCGTAGTTTCCAACAACTACTAAATGAGAGCATGAAGATCGAAGCATTGGCGAGGAAACCTGGGGAACACCTTGGAGTGGAACACACCATCTCTCTACACCCCATACCCAATTTGTAGGCCTAATGCAGCGTAGTTTCCAACAACTACTAAACGAGAGCCGGAAGATCGAAGCTCAGGAAAGGCAACCTGGAGAACACCTTGGAGTGGAACACACCATCTCTCTACACCCCATACCCAATTTGTAGGCCTAATGTAGTGTAGTTTCCAAGAACTACTAAACGAGAGCTGGAAGATCGAAGCTCAGGAAAGGCAACCTGGAGAACACCTTGGAGTGGAACACACCATCTCTCTACACCCCATACCCAATTTGTAGGCCTAATGCAGTGTAGTTTCCAAGAACTACTAAACGAGAGCCGGAAGATCGAAGCTCAGGAAAGGCAACCTGGAGAACACCTTGGAGTGGAACACACCATCTCTCTACACCCCATACCCAATTTGTAGGCCTAATGCAGTGTAGTTTCCAACAACTACTAAACGAGAGCCGGAAGATCGAAGCTCAGGAAAGGAAACCTGGAGAACACCTTGGAGTGGAACACACCATCTCTCTACACCCCATACCCAATTTGTAGGCCTAATGCAGTGTAGTTTCCAAGAACTACTAAACGAGAGCCGGAAGATCGAAGCTCAGGAAAGGCAACCTGGAGAACACCTTGGAGTGGAACACACCATCTCTCTACACCCCATACCCAATTTGTAGGCCTAATACAGCGTAGTTTCCAACAACTACTAAACGAGAGCATGAAGATCGAAGCATTGGCGAGGAAACCTGGGGAACACCTTGGAGTGGAACACACCATCTCTCTACACCCCATACCCAATTTGTAGGCCTAATGCAGCGTAGTTTCCAACAACTACTAAACGAGAGCCGGAAGATCGAAGCTCAGGAAAGGCAACCTGGAGAACACCTTGGAGTGGAACACACCATCTCTCTACACCCCATACCCAATTTGTAGGCCTAATGCAGTGTAGTTTCCAACAACTACTAAACGAGAGCTGGAAGATCAAAGCTCAGGAAAGGCAACCTGGGGAACACCTTGGAGTGTAACACACCATCTCTCTCCACCCGATACCCATTTTTTAGGCCTAATGCAGTGTAGTTTTCTACAACTACTAAACGAGAGTCGGAAGACCGAAGCAATGGCAAGGAAACCTAGGGAACACCTTGGAGTGTAACACACCATCTCTCTCCACCCCATACCCAATTTGTAGGCCTAATGCAGCCTAATTTCCGACAACTACTAAACGAGAGCATGAAGATCGAAGCTCAGGAAAGGCAACCTGGGGAACACCTTGGAGTGTAACAAACCCTCTCTCTACACCATGGAAGGGCTGATTCTTAGGAAGGAAGGCTGGCGGAAAGAAGCAGGGCGCGTCCGAGGGTGATTATATTCTTATTAGGTATATACTCACCCTCGGACGCGCCCTGCTTCTTTATTTGTAATGAATGTTTATTTGCAATGTGGTTTTGACTTACCGTATTTTTCGGACTAAAAGACGCACTTTTTCCCCCCAAAAAAAGGGGGGAAAATGGGGGGTGCGTCTAATAGTCGCAATGCAGGCTTACCTAGGTGGCAGAGGTGCGGTGGCAGAGGTCCGGTGGCAGAGGTGCGGTTGCGGGGGTGTGGCAGCAGAGGAGGCGCAGTAAGCGGGGTCCCTTTCCCCGGTATGGTGATGCAGCAGGCCCGGTATGCAGCAGAGCCGGGTGAATCCTCTTGTTATCGGTGGTGGCGGCCATTTTCCGGAGGCCGCGCGTGCGCAGATGGAGCGCTCTGCTTCCCGGGGCTTCAGGAAAATGGCCGCCGCGATCTCCATCTGCGCACGCGCGGCCTCCCGCGGCCATTTTCCTGAAGCCCCGGGAGCAGAGCGCTTCATCTGCACACGCGCGGCCTCAGGAAGATGGCCGCGCCCACCGATAACAAGAGGATTCACCCGGCTCTGCTGCATACCGGGCCTGCTGCATCACCATACCGGGGAAAGGGACCCCGCTTCCTGCGCCTCCTCTGCTGCCACACCCCCGCCACCGCACCTCTGCCACCGGACCTCTGCCACCGCACCTCTGCCACCTAGGTAAGCCTGCATGGTACGCCAGGGACCCCTCTCACGCCATACCTCTCACTGCACCTCCTGATCCCAGCACCTCCTGATCCCAGCACCTCCTGATCCCAGCACCTTCTCATCTTAGCACCTCCTGATCCTTTTCCGCCAAAAATGATTTTTTAGA
This sequence comes from Ranitomeya imitator, assembly GCF_032444005.1. NCBI lineage: Eukaryota > Metazoa > Chordata > Amphibia > Anura > Dendrobatidae > Ranitomeya > Ranitomeya imitator. The sequence goes on from NC_091284.1 coordinate 771,366,138, forward strand.
CCCCAGTTTTGTATTTTCCCGAGGGTAACTGGAGAAATTCTACCCCAAAAGTTGTTGTCCAATTTGTCCTGAGTACGCTGATACCCCATATGTGGGGGGAATCACTGTTTGGGCGCATGGGAGGGCTCGGAAGGGAAGGAGCCCCATTTGGAATGCAGACTTAGATGGAATGGTCTGCAGGTGTCACATTGCGTTTGCAGAGCCCCTAATGTATCTAAACAGTAGAAACCCCCCACAAGTGACACCATTTTGAAAAGTAGACCCCCTAAGGAACTCATCTAGATGTGTTGTGAGAGCTTCGAACCCCCAAGTGTTTCACTACAGTTTATAATGCAGAGCCGTGAAAATAAAATAAAAAACTTTCCCCAAAAAATTATTTTAGCCCCCAGTTTTGTATTTTTCCGAGGGTAACAGGAGAAATTGGACTCCAAAAGTTGTTGTCCAATTTGTCCTGAGTGTGCTGATACCCCATATGTGGGGGGAAACACCGTTTGGACGCATGGGAGGGCTCGGAAGGGAAGGAGCGCCATTTGGAATGCAGACTTAGATGGAATGGTCTGCAGGTGTCACATTGTGTTTGCAGAGCCCCTAATGTACCTAAACAGTAGAAACCCACCACAAGTGACACCATTTTGGAAAGTAGACCCCCTAAGAAACTCATCTAGATGTGTTGTGAGAGCTTCGAACCCCCAAGTGTTTCACTACAGTTTATATTGCAGAGCCGTGAAGATAAAAAAAAAAAAAAAACTTTCCGCCAAAAATGATTTTTTTAGCCCCCAGTTTTGTATTTCCCGAGGGTAACTGGAGAAATTCTACCCCAAAAGTTGTTGTCCAATTTGTCCTGAGTACGCTGATACCCCATATGTGGGGGGAACCACCGTTTGGGCGCATGGGAGGGCTCGGAAGGGAAGGAGTGCCATTTGGAATGCAGACTTAGATGGAATGGTCTGCAGGCGTCACATTGCGTTTGCAGAGCCCCTAATGTACCTAAACAGTAGAAACCCCCCACAAGTGACCCCATATTGGAAAGTAGACCCCCCAAGGAACTTATCTAGATGTGTTGTGAGAACTTTGAGCCCCCAAGTGTTTCACTACAGTTTATAACGCAGAGCCGTGAAAATAAAAAATCCTTTTTTTCCCACATAAATTATTTTTTAGCCCCCAGTTTTGTATTTTCCCAAGGGTAGCAGGAGAAATTGGACACCAAAAGTTGTTGTCCTATTTGTCCTGAGTACGCTGATACCCCATATGTTGGGGTAAACCCCTGTTTGGGCATACGGGAGAGCTCGGAAGGGAAGGAGCACTGTTTTACTTTTTCAACGCAGAATTGGCTGGAATTGAGATCGGACGCCATGTCGCATTTGGAGAGCCCTTAATGTGCCTAAACAGTGGAAACCCACCAATTATAACTGAAACCCTAATCCAAACACACCCCTAACCCTAATCCCAACAGTAACCCTTACCACACCTCTAACCCTGACACACCCCTAACCCTAATCCCAACCCTATTCCCAACCGTAAATGTAATCTAAACCCTAACCGTAACTTTAGCCCCAACCCTAACCCTAACTTTAGCCCCAACCCTAACTGTAGCCTTAACCCTAGCCCCAACCCTAGCCCTAACCCTAGCCCTAACCCCAGCCCTAGCCCTAGACCTAACCCTAGGCCTAATGGGAAAATGGAAATAAATACATTTTTTTAATTTTTCCCTAACTAAGGGGGTGATGAAGGGGGGTTTGATTTACTTTTATAGCAGATTTTTTAGCGGATTTTTATGATTGGCAGCCGTCACACACTGAAAGACGCTTTTTATTGCAAAAAGTATTTTTTGCGTTACCACATTTTGAGACCTATAATTTTACCATATTTTGGTCCACAGAGTCATGTGAGGTCTTGTTTTTTGCGGGACGAGTTTACATTTTTATTGGTAACATTTTCGGGCACGTGACATTTTTTGATTGCTTTTTATTCCGATTTTTGTGAGGCAGAATGACCAAAAACCAGCTATTCATGAATTTCTTTTGTGGGTGGCGTTTATACCGTTCCGCATTTGGTAAAATTGATGAAGCAGTTTTATTCTCCGGGTCAGTACGATTACAGCGATACCTCATTTATATCATTTTTTAATGTTTTGGCGCTTTTACGATAAAAACTATTTTATAGAAAAAATAATTATTTTTGCATCGCTTTATTCTGAGGACTATAACTTTTTTATTTTTTTGCTGATGATGCTGTATGGCGGCTCGTTTTTTGTGGGACAAAATGACGTTTTCAGCGGTACCATGGTTATTTATATCTGTCTTTTTGATCGCGTGTTATTCCACTTTTTGTTCGGCGGTATGATAATAAAGCGTTGTTTTTTGCCTTGTTTTTTTTCTTAGGGTGTTTACTGAAGGGGTTAACTAGTGGGCCAGTTTTATAGGTCGGGTCGTTACGGATGCGGCGATACTAAATATGTGTACTTTTATTGTTTTTTTTTTTATTTAGCTAAAGAAATGTATTTATGGGAATAATATTTTTTTTTTCATTATTTAGGAATTTTTTTTTTTTTTTACACATTTGGAAATTTTTTTTTTAACTTTTTTACATTGTCCCAGGGGGGACATCACAGATCGGTGATCTGACAGTTTACACAGCACTCTGTCAGATCACCGATCTGTCTCAGAGCTATGCAGGCTTACCAAGCGCCTGCTCTGAGCAGGCACTTGGTAAGCCACCTCCCTCCCTGCAGGACACGGATGCCGCGGCCATATTGGATCCGGGCCTGCTGCAGGGAGGGAGGTAGGAGACCCTCGCAGCAACGCGATCACATCGCGTTGCTGCCCCCTCCCTGCGCGATGCTTCCCTGCACCGCCGGCACACCGCGATCATGTTTGATTGTGGTGTGCCGGGGGTTAATGTGCCGAGGGCAGTCCGTGACCGCTCCTGGCACATAGTGCCGGATGTCAGCTGCGATAGGCAGCTGACACTCGGCCACAATCGGCCGCGCTCCCCCCGTGAGCGCGGCTGATCGCGTATGACGTACTATCCCGTCGGTGGGCATACGGGCCCACCCCACCTCGACGGGATAGTACGTCATATGGCAGAAAGGTGTTAAATCTGAATTTAGATAATGTTGCTTGCATATATTTCTAGTTCAATCTATCAAAAGCTTTTTCAGCATCTAATGAAATTATTGTAGCTGGTATTTTTTCTTTTTCAATATATGAAATTAGGTCAATAGTTCGTCTGGTACCATCAACTGATCGTCTATTTTTTATAAATTCTACTTGGTCTGTATGAATTAAGTTGGGCAAAAATTCCAAAACTCTGTTTGCTATGATAGTAACATAACATAGTAACATAGTTAGTAAGGCCGAAAAAAGACATTTGTCCATCCAGTTCAGCCTATATTCCATCATAATAAATCCCCAGATCTACGTCCTTCTACAGAACCTAATTGTATGATACAATATTGTTCTGCTCCAGGAAGACATCCAGGCCTCTCTTGAACCCCTCGACTGAGTTCGCCATCACCACCATCTCAGGCAAGCAATTCCAGATTCTCACTGCCCTAACAGTAAAGAATCCTCTTCTATGTTGGTGGAAAAACCTTCTCTCCTCCAGACGCAAAGAATGCCCCCTTGTGCCCGTCACCTTCCTTGGTATAAACAGATCCTCAGCGAGATATTTGTATTGTCCCCTTATATACTTATACATGGTTATTAGATCGCCCCTCAGTTGTCTTTTTTCTAGACTAAATAATCCTAATTTCGCTAATCTATCTGGGTATTGTAGTTCTCCCATCCCCTTTATTAATTTTGTTGCCCTCCTTTGTACTCTCTCTAGTTCCATTATATCCTTCCTGAGCACCGGTGTCCAAAACTGGACACAGTACTCCATGTGCGGTCTAACTAGGGATTTGTACAGAGGCAGTATAATGCTCTCATCATGTGTATCCAGACCTCTTTTAGTGCACCCCATGATCATGTTTGCCTTGGCAGCTGCTGCCTGGCACTGGCTGCTCCAGGTAAGTTTATCATTAACTAGGATCCCCAAGTCCTTCTCCCTGTCAGATTTACCCAGTGGTTTCCCGTTCAGTGTGTAATGGTGATATTGATTCCTTCTTCCCATGTGTATAACCTTACATTTATCATTGTTAAACCTCATCTGCCACCTTTCAGCCCAAGATTCCAACCTATCCAGATCCATCTGTAGCAGAATACTATCTTCTCTTGTATTAACTGCTTTACATAGTTTTGTATCATCTGCAAATATCGATATTTTACTGTGTAAACCTTCTACCAGATCATTAATGAATATGTTGAAGAGAACAGGTCCCAATACTGACCCCTGCGGTACCCCACTGGTCACAGCGACCCAGTTAGAGACTATACCATTTATAACCACCCTCTGCTTTCTATCACTAAGCCAGTTACTAACCCATTTACACACATTTTCCCCCAGACCAAGCATTCTCATTTTGTGTACCAACCTCTTGTGCGGCACGGTATCAAACGCTTTGGAAAAATCTAGATATACCACGTCCAATGACTCACCGTGGTCCAGCCTATAGCTTACCTCTTCATAAAAACTGATTAGATTGGTTTGACAGGAGCGATTTCTCATAAACCCATGCTGATATGGAGTTAAACAGTTATTCTCATTGAGATAATCCAGAATAACATCCCTCAGAAACCCTTCAAATATTTTACCAACAATAGAGGTTAGACTTACTGGCCTATAATTTCCAGGTTCACTTTTAGAGCCCTTTTTGAATATTGGCACCACATTTGCTATGCGCCAATCCTGTGGAACAGACCCTGTCGCTATAGAGTCCCTAAAAATAAGAAATAATGGTTTATCTATTACATTACTTAGTTCTCTTAGTACTCGTGGGTGTATGCCATCCGGACCCGGAGATTTATCTATTTTAATCTTATTTAGCCGGTTTCGCACCTCTTCTTGGGTTAGATTGGTGACCCTTAATATAGGGTTTTCATTGTTTCTTGGGATTTCACCTAGCATTTCATTTTCCACCGTGAATACCGTGGAGAAGAAGGTGTTTAATATGTTAGCTTTTTCCTCGTCATCTACAACCATTCTTTCCTCACTATTTTTTAAGGGGCCTACATTTTCAGTTTTTATTCTTTTACTATTGATATAGTTGAAGAACAGTTTGGGATTAGTTTTACTCTCCTTAGCAATGTGCTTCTCTGTTTCCTTTTTGGCAGCTTTAATTAGTTTTTTAGATAAAGTATTTTTCTCCCTATAGTTTTTTAGAGCTTCAATGGTGCCATCCTGCTTTAGTAGTGCAAATGCTTTCTTTTTACTGTTAATTGCCTGTCTTACTTCTTTGTTTAGCCACATTGGGTTTTTCCTATTTCTAGTCCTTTTATTTATGATCTTGGTAAATATTTTAATATCAGTATTTAATAATGGTATTGGTCTATAGTTTAGTATAGAGTTGAGCGACCTTGACCTTTTTAGAGTCGAGCCGGGTTTCGCGAAACCCGACTATCTCAAAAGTCGGGTAGAGTGAAATCGGCCGATTATGACGTAAAGTCGGGATCGACCGAAACACGAAACCCAATGCAAGTCAATGGGGCAGCATAGTCGGCAGTGAGTGGGGGCCAGGAAAACACCTAGAGTGCCCATTTTAATGTCAAAACCATCCATTCTTCTTAATGAAGCTTGTCAAGCGTAATTTACCTTATAATAATTGGAAGGCATTTGAAATTGGGGGTCATTTGGCTAAAGTTGTGGTGGGTAGGGCTGGTTCAAGTAATTAGTGGGCCCAGGAAATCTGGACCACGTCACGGCAGTGGAGCAGGGAGAGGTAAGTATTTCAACTTTGCAAGTGCTGTGAACCTGAGCAAGCAGGGGGGGCCCACTCGTTGGCATTGGCACTGGCACAGGGCCCCTCAAAGTACAGCGGTGTGTTTGCACGGCGGGGGCGCCTCCCACCGGCAGCAACACTTTTGCGTACTATGAGAGGCCCTGTGCCAGTGACGTCGCCAACTAGTATTCCTCCCCCCACCTGATGAAGGAACCTGCACTTTCATCTGCACCTTCCTCTTTGTCCCCGTGTAAGGTGGTATGGTATGCGGGAAGAGCAACCTGACTTTCAGCAGGGTCACAATGTTGTTGTGTAGCGTGCACGGGGAATGTTGCGTTATGGGTCAATGTACCAGCAGACTCATCTATCACTGGCTGGGCAATGGGCAGGATGAGGAGGAAACACAGATATAGGCCCAAAGAATAAAGTTGGCTAAATGCAGTTCAAAATTGGTAACACAGGAATAACCAGGGGGCATTGCAGTGGAGGACAACTGGAATGAGAGGCTGACACAGAGAATAGGCCCAAATCAGTAAGTAGTCGAAATGCAGTTCAAAATTGGCAACCGTAGTAAACAGGCGGCACAGCTTTGTTCAGTGGAGGAGAACAGCAAGGAGTGGCAGACACCGATAGTAGGCCCCAACCCAACTAGTAGGCCAAATGCAGTCTAACATTAACAACTACTTAACGAGCGCCTGAAAACGGAATATCAGGACAGGAAACCAGGAGAACAGCAAGGAGTGGCAGACACCGATAGTAGGCCCCAAACCAACTAGTACGCCAAATGCAGTTGTTCCGTTTAACCACAATTTAATGAGAGCCTGAAGATAGAAGTTCAGGAAAGGCAACCTGGAGAACACCTTGGAGTGGAACACACCATCTCTCTACACCCGATACCCATTTTTTAGGCCTAATGCAGTGTAGTTTTCTACAACTACTAAACGAGAGTCGGAAGACCGAAGCAATGGCAAGGAAACCTAGGGAACACCTTGGAGTGTAACACACCATCTCTCTCCACCCCATACCCAATTTGTAGGCCTAATGCAGCCTAATTTCCGACAACTACTAAACGAGAGCATGAAGATCGAAGCTCAGGAAAGGCAACCTGGGGAACACCTTGGAGTGTAACAAACCCTCTCTCTACACCATGGAAGGGCTGATTCTTAGGAAGGAAGGCTGTCGGAAAGAAGCAGGGCGCGTCCGAGGGTGATTATATTCTTATTAGGTATATACTCACCCTCGGACGCGCCCTGCTTCTTTATTTGTAATGAATGTTTATTTGCAATGTGGTTTTGACTTACCGTATTTTTCGGACTAAAAGACGCACTTTTTCCCCCCCAAAAAAGGGGGGAAAATGGGGGGTGCGTCTAATAGTCGCAATGCAGGCTTACCTAGGTGGCAGAGGTGCGGTGGCAGAGGTGCGGTGGCAGAGGTGCGGTTGCGGGGGTGTGGCAGCAGAGGAGGCGCAGTAAGCGGGGTCCATTTCCCCGGTATGGTGATGCAGCAGGCCCGGTATGCAGCAGAGCCAGGTGAATCCTCTTGTTATCGGTGGTGGCGGCCATTTTCCGGAGGCCGCGCGTGCGCAGATGGAGCGCTCTGCTTCCCGGGGCTTCAGGAAAATGGCCGCCGCGATCTCCATCTGCGCACGCGCGGCCTCCCGCGGCCATTTTCCTGAAGCCCCGGGAGCAGAGCGCTTCATCTGCACACGCGCGGCCTCAGGAAGATGGCCGCGCCCACCGATAACAAGAGGATTCACCCGGCTCTGCTGCATACCGGGCCTGCTGCATCACCATACCGGGGAAAGGGACCCCGCTTCCTGCGCCTCCTCTGCTGCCACACCCCCGCCACCGCACCTCTGCCACCGGACCTCTGCCACCGCACCTCTGCCACCTAGGTAAGCCTGCATGGTACGCCAGGGACCCCTCTCACGCCATACCTCTCACTGCACCTCCTGATCCCAGCACCTCCTGATCCCAGCACCTCCTGATCCCAGCACCTTCTCATCCCAGCACCTCCTGATCCCAACACCTCCTGATCCCAGCACCTCCTGATCCCAGCACCTCCTGATCCCAGCACCTTCTCATCCCAGCACCTTCTCATCCCAGCACCTTCTCATCCCAGCACCTCCTCATCCCAGCATCACCCCACCTTGCCTCCTGTGACCCTGCTCTGCCACCGCCATAAGATACTGTAAATTCGGACAATAAGACGGACCCCCATGTTATAAAAAATCTTTTTTTCTGCAATTTTCACCCCAAATTTGGGGTGCGTCTTATGGTCCGGTGCGTCTTATAGTCCGAAAAATACGGTACTCTATTTTTTTGGTAAATAATGATTTTATTATTTTCATTGTTTTGCATCTTCTTGGCAATAATATAAAGAAGACGCGACAGGACAACACTCGGTGGATGCCATATCTGTGTTTTAAATTGAAAAAAACTTTCAGTTAACTACTTGCAGGAGAAAGTTATTGTAGCTGGTGGCCATTTTTAGTACTGTACCAGATTTTTGTTGTATGTGTTTGTTTTTAATGTTAAAATGTCTGCATTTGATATCTCTCCAGTATTTTCTTTTTTATAAGCAAAATACTTATTTTTATATTTTCTGATGTTGGTTCCAGGGGTACACGGGCAGCAGTGGTGTGGTCAGTGGAGGCCTAGTGGAAGGAGTGACCGCAGACAGGAATCGAAGGCCTAAAATAATAACACATGGCTGTAGGCAATTTTAAATTGGTTCCAGGGGTACACGGGCAGCAGTGGTGTGGTCAGTGGAGGCCTAGTGGAAGGAGTGACCGCAGACAGGCATCGAAGGCCTAAAGTAAAAAAATTGGGCTGGCTGTAGGCAATTTTAAATTGGTTCCAGGGGTACACGGGCAGCAGTGGTGTGGTCAGTGGAGGCCTAGTGGAAGGAGTGACCGCAGACAGGCATCGAAGGCCTAAAATAATAACACATGGCTGTAGGCAATTGTAAATTGGTTCCAGGGGTACACGGGCAGCAGTGGCCTGGTCAGTGTAGTAGTAGTAGAAAGAACGGACCGCAGACAGGCATCGAAGGCCTAAAATAAAAAAATTGGGCTGGCTGTAGGCAATTTTAAATTGGTTCCAGGGGTACACGGGCAGCAGTGGTGTGGTCAGTGGAGGCATAGTGGAAGGAGTGACCGCAGACAGGCATCGAAGGCCTAAAATAATAACACATGGCTGTAGGCAATTTTAAATTGGTTCCAGGGGTACACGGGCAGCAGTGGCCTGGTCAGTGTAGTAGTAGTAGAAAGAATGGACCGCAGACAGGCATCGAAGGCCTAAAATAAAAAAATTGGGCTGGCTGTAGGCAATTTTAAATTGGTTCCAGGGGTACACGGGCAGCAGTGGTGTGGTCAGTGGAGGCATAGTGGAAGGAGTGACCGCAGACAGGCTTCGAAGGCCTAACATAACAAAAATGTCAATACAATGGTATTGTCAGTGGCAGGCATTGAAGGATGTCAGCGCATAGACTAAACATTGGTGGAGCTGTGAGATAATTTTGCAAGTGGTAGAGCACTGTTTGAGCTGGGGGGGGGGGGAACTGTCTTGTGGCCGGCGGTACAGGCCCAGGGCCCCTCATATTACAACGGTGTGTCTGACGTTGGGTGCGCACCACCACCGCCAGAGACACTTTATTGTACTAGGAGGGACCCAGTGGCAGTGCCGTCGACCAAAAGCGGGCACACCCACCTCTTCAGACAAACAGCACTCTCACGGGTGCTGTCGCCAAGTGTCGATACCACGGCCCCGTGTGGGGAGTTTGGCCATTTAGTGAGGTGTAAACATGTCGTATGCTGGACAATCAGGTGCAGAAAATTACGAGATTGGAAAAGGCATTCAGAATAGTCCACAGGCAAGACCTTTTCATAGGAAAGCTAGGTGTCGGCCGGGCAAGGTGGGGCAAAAGATTTCGAAATCCAGTTGTGGTTCATTTTAATGAAGGTTAGATCATCTACATTTTGGGTAGCCAGACGAGTCCTTTTTTCTGTTAGTATTGAACCTGCAGCACTGAATACTCTTTCTGATAGGACACTAGCTGCCGGGCAAGCAAGCTCCTGCAATGCATATTCTGCCAATTCTAGCCAGGTGTCTAATTTTGATGCCCAGTAATCAAATGGGAATGACGGTTGAGGGAGAACATCGATAAGGGATGAAAAATAGTTTGTAACCATACTGGACAAATGTTGTCTCCTGTCACTTTGAATTGATGCTGCAGTACCTGTCCTGTCTGCGGTCATAGCAAAATCACTCCACAACCTGGTCAGAAAACCCCTCTGGCCAACGCCACTTCTGATTTCTGCCCCTCTAACTCCTCTGGTCTGCTGGCCCCTGCAGCTCGTGTGAGAACGATCACGGGCGCTGTGTGCAGGGAATGCCAGAAGCAAACGGTCAACAAGAGTTGATTGTTTGGTTGCTAATATTAGTTCCAAGTTCTCATGTGGCATTATATTTTGCAATTTGCCTTTATAGCGAGGATCAAGGAGGCAGGCCAACCAGTAATCGTCATCGTTCATCATTTTAGTTATGCGTGTGTCCCTTTTGAGGATACGTAAGGCATAGTCCGCCATGTGGGCCAAAGTTCCAGTTCTCAAATCTGCGGTTGTGCTTGGTTGAGGGGCAGTTTCAGGCAAATCCACGTCACTTGTGTCCCTCCAAAAACCAGAACCCGGCCTTGCCGCGCCACCAATTTCCAGTGGCCCCGGAAAAGCTTCCTCATTAAAAATATAATCATCCCCATCATCCTCCTCGTCCTCCTCCTCCTCTTCGCCCGCTAACTCGTCCTGTACACTGCCCTGGCCAGACAATGGCTGACTGTCATCAAGGCTTTCCTCTTCCTCAGCTGCAGACGCCTGATCCTTTATGTGCGTCAAACTTTGCATCAGCAGACGCATTAGGGGGATGCTCATGCTTATTATGGCGTTGTCTGCACTAACCAGCCGTGTGCATTCCTCAAAACACTGAAGGACTTGACACATGTCTTGAATCTTCGACCACTGCACACCTGACAACTCCATGTCTGCCATCCTACTGCCTGCCCGTGTATGTGTATCCTCCCACAGAAACATAACAGCCCGCCTCTGTTCGCACAGTCTCTGAAGCATGTGCAGTGTTGAGTTCCACCTTGTTGCAACGTCAATGATTAGGCGATGCTGGGGATGGTTCAAAGAACGCTGATAGGTCTGCATACGGGTGGAGTGTACGGGCGAACGGCGGATATGTGAGCAAAGTCCACGCACTTTGAGGAGCAGGTCGGATAACCCCGGATAACTTTTCAGGAAGCACTGCACCACCAGGTTTAAGGTGTGAGCCAGGCAAGGAATGTGTTTCAGTTGGGAAAGGGAGATGGCAGCCATGAAATTCCTTCCGTTATCACTCACTACCTTGCCTGCCTCAAGATCTACAGTGCCCAGCCACGACTGCGTTTCTTTCTGCAAGAACTCGGACAGAACTTCCGCGGTGTGTCTGTTGTCGCCCAAACACTTCATAGCCAATACAGCCTGCTGACGTTTGCCAGTAGCTGCCCCATAATGGGAGACCTGGTGTGCAACAGTGGCAGCTGCGGATGGAGTGGTTGTGCGACTGCGGTCTGTGGACGAGCTCTCGCTTCTGCAGGAGGATGAAGAGGAGGAGGAGGGGGTGCGAACGGCTACAGCCAACTGTTTCCTAGACCGTGGGCTAGGCAGAACTGTCCCAAACTTGCTGTCCCCTGTGGACCGTGCATCCACCACATTTACCCAGTGTGCCGTGATGGACACGTAACGTCCCTGGCCATGCCTACTGGTCCATGCATCTGTTGTCAGGTGCACCTTTGTGCTCACAGATTGCCTGAGTGCATGGACGATGCGCTCTTTAACATGCTGGTGGAGGGCTGGGATGGCTTTTCTGGAAAAAAAGTGTTGACTGGGTAGCTCGTAGCGTGGTACAGCGTAGTCCATCAGGGCTTTGAAAGCTTCGCTTTCAACTAACTGGTAGGGCATCATCTCTAATGAGATTAGTCTAGCTATGTGGGCGTTCAAACCCTGTGTACGCGGATGCGAGGCTAAGTACTTCCTTTTTCTAACCATAGTCTCATGTAGGGTGAGCTGGACTGGAGAGCTGGAGATCGAGGAACTAGCGGGGGTGCCGGTGGACATGGCAGACTGAGAGACGGTGGGAGATGGTATTGTTGCCGCCGGTGCCCTAGATGCAGTGTTTCCTACTACAAAACTGGTGATTCCCTGACCCTGACTGCTTTGGCCTGGCAAAGAAACCTGCACAGATACTGCAGGTGGTGCGGAAAATGGTGGCCCTACACTGCCGGAAGGGATGTTGCGTTGCTGACTAGCTTCATTGGCCGCGGGTGCTACAACCTTAAGGGACGTTTGGTAGTTAGTCCAGGCTTGCAAATGCATGGTGGTTAAATGTCTATGCATGCAACTTGTATTGAGACTTTTCAGATTCTGTCCTCTGCTTAAGGTAGTTGAACATTTTTGACAGATGAGTTTGCGCTGATCAATTGGATGTTGTTTAAAAAAATGCCAGACTGCACTCTTTCTAGCATCGGATACCTTTTCAGGCATTACAGACTGAGCTTTAACCGGATGGCCACGCTGTCCTCCAACAGGTTTTGGCTTTGCCACGCGTTTTGGGCAAGATACGGGCCCGGCAGATGGAACCTGTTGCGATGTTGATGCCTGCTGCGGCCCCTCCTCCTCCGCTTCAGAACTGCTGCCGCCTGCACCCTGTTCCCCCAATGGCTGCCAATCGGGGTCAAGAACTGGGTCATCTATTACCTCTTCTTGTAGCTCGTGTGCAACTTCGTCTGTGTCACCGTGTCGGTCGGTGGTATAGCGTTCGTGATGGGGCAACATAGTCTCATCAGGGTCTGATTCTTGATCATTACCCTGCGAGGGCAATGTTGTGGTCTGAGTCAAAGGACCAGCATAGTAGTCTGGCTGTGGCTGTGCATCAGTGCACTCCATGTCAGATTCAACTTGTAATGGGCATGGACTGTTAACTGCTTCACTTTCTAAGCCAGGGACGGTATGTGTAAAGAGCTCCATGGAGTAACCCGTTGTGTCGCCTGCTGCATTCTTCTCTGTTGTTGTTTTTGCTGAAGAGGACAAGGAAGCGACTTGTCCCTGACCGTGAACATCCACTAACGACGCGCTGCTTTGACATTTACCAGTTTCACGAGAGGAGGCAAAAGAGCTAGAGGCTGAGTCAGCAAGATAAGCCAAAACTTGCTCTTGCTGCTCCGGCTTTAAAAGCGGTTTTCCTACTCCCAGAAAAGGGAGCGAACGAGGCCTTGTGTAGCCAGACGACGAACCTGGCTCCACAGCTCCAGACTTAGGTGCAATATTTTTTTTCCCACGACCAGCTGATGCTCCACCACTACCACTACCCTCATTACCAGCTGACAATGAACGCCCCCGGCCACGACCTCTTCCACCAGACTTCCTCATTGTTTTAAAAACGTAAACAAACTAACGGTATTTGTTGCTGTCACACAAATTACACGGTGAGCTATAACTTCAGTATGATTTAGCTACCCCTTTACAGGTGAGTGAGACCACAACGAAAATCAGGCACAATGTTACACACTCTGTTGTTGGTGGCAACAAATGAGAGAGATGCCACACACGCAGGACTGTCACTGAAGCACAAATGTAAATATTAATCTCCCACTGTTTTTTTTTTTTTTTTTTCAGGGAGACTTTAGGAAAAAAAAATAATAGAATAAAATGATTTTTTCAGGAAGAATTTAGAAACCAAATAAAATAAAATGATTTTTTCAGGGAGAATTTAGAAAACAAATAAAACAAAAAAAGGCTTTCTATGGCCCACTGAGTGAGAGATGACGCACACAGGAGTCAGGAGTGGCACACAAGCCCAGAGGCCAATATTTATCTCCCACTGATTGATGTAGTGATTTTTTCAGGTAGATTTTGGAACCCAAATCAAGCTAAAAAAATAATAGGCTTTCTATGGCCCACAATTGGAGAGAGAGAGAGAGATGGCACACCCAGGAGTCAAGACTGGCACACAAGCAGAAAGGGCAATATTAATCTCCCACTGATTTGTTTGTTTTTTTTTTTTCAGGGAGACTTTAGGAAAAAAAATAATAGAATAAAATGATTTTTTCAGGAAGAATTTAGAAACCAAATAAAATAAAATGATTTTTTCAGGGAGAATTTAGAAAACAAATAAAACAAAAAAAGGCTTTCTATGGCCCACTGAGTGAGAGATGACGCACACAGGAGTCAGGAGTGGCACACAAGCCCAGAGGCCAACATTTATCTCCCACTGATTGATGTAGTGATTTTTTCAGGTAGATTTTGGAACCCAAATCAAGCTAAAAAAATAATAGGCTTTCTATGGCGCACAATTGGAGAGAGAGAGAGAGATGGCACACCCAGGAGTCAAGACTGGCACACAAGCAGAAAGGGCAATATTAATCTCCCACTGATTTGTTTTTTTTTTTTTTTTCAGGGAGACTTTAGGAAAAAAAATAATAGAATAAAATGATTTTTTCAGGAAGAATTTAGAAACCAAAGAAAATAAAATGATTTTTTCGGGGAGAATTTAGAAAACAAATAAAACAAAAAAAGGCTTTCTATGGCCCACTGAGTGAGAGATGACGCACACAGGAGTCAGGAGTGGCACACAAGCCCAGAGGCCAATATTTGTCTCCCACTGATTGATGTAGTGATTTTTTCAGGTAGATTTTGGAACCCAAATCAAGCTAAAAAAATAATAGGCTTTCTATGGCGCACAATTGGAGAGAGAGAGAGAGATGGCACACCCAGGAGTCAAGACTGGCACACAAGCAGAAAGGGCAATATTAATCTCCCACTGATTTGTTTTTTGTTTTTTTTTCAGGGAGACTTTAGGAAAAAAAATAATAGAATAAAATGATTTTTTCAGGAAGAATTTAGAAACCAAAGAAAATAAAATGATTTTTTCAGGGGGAATTTAGAAAACAAATAAAACAAAAAAAGGCTTTCTATGGCCCACTGAGTGAGAGATGACGCACACAGGAGTCAGGAGTGGCACACAAGCCCAGAGGCCAATATTTATCTCCCACTGATTGATGTAGTGATTTTTTCAGGTAGATTTTGGAACCCAAATCAAGCTAAAAAAATAATAGGCTTTCTATGGCCCACAATTGGAGAGAGAGAGAGAGATGGCACACCCAGGAGTCAAGACTGGCACACAAGCAGAAAGGGCAATATTAATCTCCCACTGATTTGTTTTTTGTTTTTTTTTCAGGGAGACTTTAGGAAAAAAAATAATAGAATAAAATGATTTTTTCAGGAAGAATTTAGAAACCAAATAAAATAAAATGATTTTTTCAGGGAGAATTTAGAAAACAAATAAAACAAAAAAAGGCTTTCTATGGCCCACTGAGTGAGAGATGACGCACACAGGAGTCAGGAGTGGCACACAAGCCCAGAGGCCAATATTTATCTCCCACTGATTGATGTAGTGATTTTTTCAGGTAGATTTTGGAACCCAAATCAAGCTAAAAAAATAATAGGCTTTCTATGGCCCACAATTGGAGAGAGAGAGAGAGATGGCACACCCAGGAGTCAAGACTGGCACACAAGCAGAAAGGGCAATATTAATCTCCCACTGATTGATTTATTGATTTTTTCAGGTAGAATTTAGAACCCAAATAAAGCAAAAAAAAAAAAAAAAAATGGGCTTTCTATGGCCCACTGAGTGAGTGATGATGCACACAGGAGTCAGGAGTGGCACACAAGCCCTGAGGCCAATATTTTTGTCCCACTGATTGATGTAGTGATTTTTTCAGGTACATTTTAGAATCCAAATCAAGCAAAAAAATAAATAGGCTTTCTATGGCCCACTATTTGTGAGAGAGATGGCACGCTCAGGACTGGCACACAAGCCCAGAGGCCAATATTAATCTCCCACTTTTTTTTTTTTTTGTTCCAGGGAAAATTTATAAACCCAATAAAAAAAATAATAAATAGGCTTTCTATGGCCCACTATCTGAGAGAGAGAGATGGCACGCTTAGGACTGGCACACAAGCCCAAAGGCCAATATTAATCTCCCACTGATTGATTTATTGATTTTTTCAGGTAGAATTTAGAACCCAAATAAAGCAAAAAAAAAAAAAAGGGTTTTCTATGGCCCACTGAGTGAGTGATGATGCACACAGGAGTCAGGAGTGGCACACAAGCCCTGAGGCCAATATTTTTCTCCCACTGATTGATGTAGTGATTTTTTCAGGTAGATTTTAGAACCAAAATCAAGCAAAAAAATAAATAGGCTTTCTATGGCCCACTGACTGAGAGATGGCACACACAGGAGTCAAGAGTGGCACACAAGCCCTGAGGCCAATATTTTTCTCCCACTGATTGATGTAGTGATTTTTTCAGGTAGATTTTATAACCCAAATCAAGCAAAAAAATTAATAGGCTTTCTATGGCCCACTGAGTGAGAGATGGCACACACAGGGATGGCACTCTAGCAGAAATGTCAATCTTAATCTCCCACAAAAAAAAAAAAAAAAACAGGGAGTGTCCTTCAATTACTATCTCCCTGCAGTAATCTCAGCCAGGTATGGCAGGCAGCAATAAGGAGTGGACTGATGCACAAATTAAATAAAAAGTGTGTACAAACAAAAAAGATAGCTGTGCAGAAAGGAAGGAACAAGAGGATTTGTGCTTTGAAAAAAGCAGTTGGTTTGCACAGCGGCGTACACACAGCAATGCAGCTATCAGGGAGCCTTCTAGGGCAGCCCAATGAGCTACAGCGCTGAGGGAAAAAAAAAAAAAAAATGTAGCTTCCACTGTCCCTGCACACCGAAGGTGGTGTTGGGCAGTGGAAATCGCTACAGCACAAGCGGTTTGGTGGTTAATGGACCCTGCCTAACGCTATCCCTGCTTCTGACGAAGCGGCAGCAACCTCTCCCTAAGCTCAGATCAGCAGCAGTAAGATGGCGGTCGGCGGGAACGCCCCTTTATAGCCCCTGTGACGCCGCAGAGAGCAAGCCAATCACTGCAATGCCCTTCTCTAAGATGGTGGGGACCAGGACCTATGTCATCACGCTGCCCACACTCTGCGTTTACCTTCATTGGCTGAGAAATGGCGCTTTTCGCGTCATTGAAACGCGACTTTGGCGCGAAAGTCGCGTACCGCATGGCCGACCCCGCACAGGGGTCGGATCGGGTTTCATGAAACCCGACTTTGCCAAAAGTCGGCGACTTTTGAAAATGAACGACCCGTTTCGCTCAACCCTAGTTTAGTACTGATGTAGGGTCGGATTGTTGTTTATGAATAACTACAATTGAGAATTGATCAATGGTTAGAAACACCACGCTACAAGTGCCTGGACAGAGTTACCTACTAACTCAATTAACTATTACCATAACTACTGATTGATACACATAGCTGGTACATATGTCGTACAGATTACCTATCAGTCAACCCTCACTGTGCTAAATGGATAATATGGCAAACAGTCACTCCGTCCTGTTTTGTATCACTCACAGAGTGATCCCTCATATGACGCCCCGATGTGCTTTCATGTTTAATATTTAAATATTGCACATTCCCGGGTTCACGTACCTTATAGGTCCCAAAGTGTGATTCCGTGTACCTTTCAGTTGGTTAGATGGCCCGAATAGACAACAGGCAGGCCCCACTTCATGACCATGGAATTGCCAAAGGGCGCCTCGTCTGTCCTTGCGGAGCAGGTATGATTAGTATTCAGAGCAGTCTAGGTAGTGAGCGTGCACCGTCCGGTGCTATACGCAACAAGCAGGGAGGTGCTGCTGTTCCATGCAGAGCCAGAGATGTCCCAGCCGATGGCATCCCTGGTTACACAGAAAGAAGATGGCTGAGACTGCTAAGCAGCGTGTGACGTCACTGGCCTACGGAGCCTCGCTGAGGCCAAAAACAACCAACGCATTTCAGAGTGTAATGTACTCCTTTGTCAGGGTTTATCAATTGAGACTTGAAGATTTTCAGGTGATAATTCACTATCCGAAATTGCTTGGTGAAACATTTTTGCTAAAGGTGAAGTAATTAGATGTGTAAAAGTCGAGTAATAGTCATTCGTAAAACAATCTGGTCCAGGGGCTTTATTCTCTTTAAGATGTTTTATAGCTAATTCTACTTCCTTATTTGAAAAGGGGGAGTTTTTGACAAATTAATTGTTCTTCCGTAAGTTCAGGCAACTGAACTTTTTTATAAAAAGTGTTGTATATCCTCTTCTTTGCGTTCCGAAATTTCTTTATTGTCTTTGAGATTGTACAAGGAGTGATAGTAGCTAGCAAAAGTGTCCAAAATATCTTTGGGTTAGAAAGTGGCCCCCCGAAGAAGCCATCGCGAAACTCGCGTTGGGGCTACATTTGTGGAATCTCAAAAGAGGTACTATGGGTAAGTAGTGGTGATGTGTTACACTGGCATATGGCATTTTATGGATCCTCTTGCTATGGACTATACACAACGTAGCACTGAGCCATGTTAGTTTAATAATGCACCTTTCTATGCAAGCACTAGCACTTTATATATATATGTCTTTGAGGAATACTATACCCACCTCAGCATACATGTTGTTTTGAGACCCACATGTTTTTGTTATCGATCCCTCTCTGTATAAATTATTTTGTCATGAAATGGATTATTTACTCCAGGTTTTTCTGTTTTTCATATAGATGAGGAGTGTCCATATGGGTATTACCGAAGTCCTAAATATTCAGGCATTGGACTAATTTGAGATGGTATAATTATGTATTCTGTTCTGATTCTCTTGTTTACTAGAAAGTCTTGTTTTCATTCTTTTTTTTTATTATTTTGTTTGCCATTAATATTGACATTTTGTTCTACTCAAATATGTATCTAGCTTTTATTAATTGAGTCATCTTGTCAGTTTTTTCTAATAGTAAATATTTGAGTTCAGCCCTCAGTCTCATGATCTTTTTATGTGTGTTATGTGAAGGATTGGATTGTTGCTCTTTTTCTTCTTGTTCAATATTATTAATAACTCCTTGAACCTTCTCTTTGACTTGTTTATTATATTGAGTATTTAGTTAAATCAGTATGCCCCATAATATAGCTTTGTGTGCGTTCCATACTGTTTTTGGTTATTTGTCTTGGGTAGTATTTTCTTTAAAATAATTCTGGATTGCACACTCGTTTTTATTCCTATATAACATATGGTTTAATAGACGTGAGTTGCATCTCCATGACTTAGGATATGAAGCTCCGCTGCCAAGTTGAAACGTTGCAAATACCAGAGCATGATCTGACCTGGTGATCTTCCCTATTGATACATCTTCAAATTTTACTAAAGAATGGATGTTTGTTAGAATCAGATCAATTCGAGAAAAAGTGTGGAATCTATTTGAATACAAGGAAAATTCTTTAGATGTCGAGTTTAAGCATCTGAAAGAATTGTATAAATCTTGGTTAATCCATTTTTCTAAAGTAAATAATGTTTTCCTTGATGTAGCCATAGAATCTACTAGATGATTCGGGATAGTATATGTAATGTATAAGAATTAGATCTGTCTATTTAAGAAAGCGAGGGCGGGAGTTGAGAGTAGTTTCAGTTTCAGTTCTGGCCTGAGGAGGAAATCTTATGCTGTTGTTATGGTGTGTGCTGGAGGAAAAGAGAGGAATAAAATACAGTTAAAGCTTACGCTCTCTTAAATTCCTTACACCGTGTGGACATTACAACTGGTGACGAGGATGGGATTGAATCACCTGCTACTGTGAGTACTGACCCCTGCATTACTGCTTCACACGCCAGCGCCACAGAGAGACTCCATCATGGCTGAATACTTGCACATGTTCCCACAGTTTGATATGACTGATGTCACTAATCTCTCTCATAACTGGAGAAAATGGTTAAATCGATTTGAGAATTTCCTGGAAGCAATAGATATAAAAGAGGAGAACAGAAAAAAAGCCGTGTTCCTGCATTGTGCGGGCACAGGAGTCTATGACATATACAGCACATTACCAGCAGCGGAGACAGACACGTACAGCAAATGCTCCAAAGCTCTCACTGACTACTTCAACCCTAAACAAAACATCAGATATGAAAGATACAAGTTCAAGATTGCTAAGCAGCTTCCAGAAGAATCCATAGACACCTATGTCACCCGGCTAAAAGAACTAGCACATGGGTGTGCATTTACTGACGTAGATAATGAAATCCTAACTCAAGTAATTGTCACCTGCTCATCTAATACCATAAGGCGTAAAGCTCTGCAGCAGGATCTCTCTCTGCATGATTTACTCAAGATGGCCCGTGCTATAGAGATAGCAGATCATCAGGCAACTGCAATAGAGAATGGGGATAATATACATGTGCATAATCTCAAACATAACAGTGCACAAGGCAAGCAGGCCCGCAACAGAAGAAATGTTCTATATGTGGACAAGATTTCCCTCACCACATGAACAAATGTCCAGCTATAGGACAAACTTGCAGTAAATGTGGAAAAGGGAACCACTTTGCAGTTGTCTGCAAATCAGCGCCCAACAAGTCTCCTCTGCCAATTACAAAGCCTGCAAATATAAAAATGGTAAATCAGGATATAGAAGAAATGTCTGTGGCTGAGAACTATGTGTTCACAACTTCTGTCACTGGCTCAGTGCAGTCTCCATGTATTACACTCACCATCTGCAACACGGATATCACCTTTACCATAGATACAGGAGCTTCGGTGGATATCATAGACAGCAATACTTATGAACAGTTGAAAACAAAGCCAGTCTTACAGCAAGTGCATACTAAAATCTTCCCATATGGATCTAAAACACCTCTAGTTACAATGGGACAATTTGATGCTGAACTTAGCTATAAAGAAAATAGGCAGAAAACCACTTTTCACACATTACAAGGATCAGGAGGCTGTCTTCTTCTCAGCTATCACACTGCCTTGAAGCTGGGACTCATCCAGATTGTTCATACCATAACCGACCCTGCGGACCTGGATATACAAGCCATGGTGAATAGTTTTCCCTTCCTATTTAATGGATTAGGAAAATTAAAGGACTCTCAAGTGCATCTTCATGTGGATGACAGTGTCCGTCCAGTAGCCCAGGCTCACAGACGTATTCCATTTCACCTGAGAAAGAAGGTAGAAAAGGAACTCCAATTACTCATGGATGATGATGTCATTGAAACTGTTTCTGGTCCCACTCCGTGGGTCTCCACTTGTGGTAGTTCCAAAACCAAAGACTCCAGAGCAGGTAAGACTGTGTGTTGACATGCGCCTGCCCAACACTGCTATTCAAAGGGAAAGACACATCTCACCCACAATTGATGACATTATTCATTTATTAAATGGAGCAACTGTTTTTTTCAAAGCTCGACCTCAATAAGGGCTATCATCAATTAGAATTGAGTCCAGAATCCAGATACTTAACAACATTTTCCACCCATGTGGGTCTCAGAAGATACAAAAGATTGACGTTTGGGGTCTGCTCAGCAGCAGAAATTTTTCAAGATACGATAAGGAGCGTCATTCAACATATTCCAAATGCCTTTAATTACAGTGATGACATACTGGTTTTTGGGAAAACTAAAGCTGAACATAATCATGCTCTATATGCTATCTTTGAATGTCTGCTCTCTGCTGGACTCACTTTAAACAAAGAAAAATGCGAATTTGATAAAAATTCATTAGAGTTCTATGGTCACATTTTCTCGGCGGAAGGAGTACGACCTGATCCGAAGAAAGTGGAATCCATCAGAGCAGCTTCAATTCCAAAGGATGCCAGTGAAGGGCGCTCTTTTCTTGGAATGGCAAGTTACTGTGCTAGATATATTCCAAATTTTTCGACAATCAGCACTCCATTAAGGGAACTTACGAAACAAAATTGCGTTTTTCAATGGTCCCAAGACTGTCAGGCCTCTTTTGAAACAATCAAAAACGAACTCTGCTCAACAACCACCATGGCCTATTTTGATCCAGCTCTTCGAACCGAACTGATTGTGGATGCTAGTCCCGTGGGACTGGGTGCAATTTTAGCACAATACAAGGATGACAATCAAAGTCCCCACATCATTTCTTATGCAAGTAAAAGCTTAACAAGCACTGAAAGAAAGTATTCACAACCTGAAAAAGAAAGCTTGGCAGTCGTCTGGGGATGTGAACACTTTCACTTATTTCTCTATGGCGCTCCCTTCACTATTGTCACAGATCATCAAGCTCTCCTTACAATTTTTGGAAATTCCCGAGCTAAAATGCCAGCACGGATTGAACGATGGGGTCTACGTCTACAGGACTATAATTAAAAAATTGTTCACAAACCTGGAAAATACAGCAATCCGGCTGATTATCTCTCAAGACATCCCACGAATGATGATTTACCTGTGCATTCCTCCATTGAAGAATACATCCACTTTGCTGCAGCTCACGCCGTGCCAAAAGCACTTTCTGTTGATCAGTTTGTGAATACGACAACAAGTGACAAGACACTCTGTGCCTTAATACAAATTATCCAAAATAGAAGGTGGCATGAAATTCAAAAGAAAAAATTTCCTAAAACTATTTTCAAATGTACGTGAGGAATTATCAGTCACTGAAGATCAACTCATCCTTCGTGGTACCAAACTGGTTGTACCTAAGGCCTTGCGCAACCTAGTCATAAGAAATCACCAGAGGGTACCACAGCGCTAATATCATTAATATGCCTTTATTGCATATACTTGGCAATACATACATCAAATAATATATTTCTTAAAAAAATTTTTTTGAGTACATATATATAAAAAAAGAAATAAAAACAAACAAAACTCAGGAATAATATTTGTATGGAACCCAGAGGTTCCAAAAATAAAAAGGACAGATTAATGCCGTATTCTCACATGGCAATACGAATATTGTGGTTACAGATGGTTTGCAATTTGATGATTTTTTTAGAAATATTAAGAATCTGACATATAAAAGAACTAGGGCCTGGTGGAGCAAGGCCTTTCTAGAAAATTATATACAACACCAATTAATCCCTAGGGGATTAAGAATACATGTCACACCTGCTTTTCCTGTCACCGATGAGGATTTTATAAAAAGCTGGGAAGGTGTGTGTAACATTGCTTTAAAGCAACTGATGGAATTATTGGTGAAGTATAATTCTCAAAATATAATCACCATCGATAAATCATTGGATGAACTATATGTAAAAGCTAAGCATTGCCTAACAGCCGAACAATTGTCATCCATGGATGGCTTACTTGAAAAACAAATGGATCAATGGATCAAAGACATTCAGACCACCCAAAAAAGCAAATTAACGAGAGATCAAAGATATTTTTCCAGTGGAAAAATCTATAGGTGGCGTAAACAACATCAAGAGGGTAATACACGCGATCGTATAGACTCTACGACATCTAACTTGGCTTCGGTTGACGTCTCTGGTGCCTCCTCGTCTGTCTCTGTATCTACCTTGGCTTCAATGGCTTCTACGCCCAAATGCAAGAGTGAACCCCGTTACACACCTGCCAAACGGAATTACCGTCCAAATCCTGACAACAACTTAAAGGTGATTAATTTCAGTGATCATGTTTTAACTGAATTTGAAATAGACGTTCTTAAGAAGGGTCTCACGTTTTGCCCCATGGCACAATTTGATAAGTTCGTAGCCATCAAAGACCTACATTTATTTGCCAGGAAGCTAATTTTTAAAAAACATTTCCATAATGAAGAATTGCTTAAATTGTTCCCAACAGAGGCGGAGCAGGAGACACTAGAGATTTTGGACGAACTAGCCCGTGAACATAACGATCCATTAGGAGGTAAGATTCCACCCTCCATCAGACCAAAGTCTCGTAAGTTTCCCCCCTTGTCAGCCTGTCCTGTCATTGATACTTTTGTGAAAACAGTCAGTAGGGAATTTGATAGGATTCCCCGTTTCCCATGTATTGAGAATTTGAATAAACAAGAAAAGATAGCGCTAAGAAATTTGGGTCAATTAAGTGATGTGGTGATTAAGCCGGCTGACAAGGGGGGAAATATAGTAATTTGGCCTAGACAAATGTATGAAACTGAGGTATTTCGCCAGTTGAGGGATGGCACTTACTATAAGAAAATGACATTCAATCCCTTGGGGAAATTTAGAACCGAACTTTCGGTAATTCTGAAGGATGCCCTTGAAACTGAAGTTATCTCGAAAGAATTATTTACAGCCCTTCAAGTGTCGGAACCAACTGTACCGACCTTCTACCTATTACCCAAGGTACATAAACATCAAAAAACACCACCTGGTAGACCCATCATATCTGGATGTGGCAATTACCTTGAGAAAATCAATAAGTTTATTGATTCAAAATTACAACCCTTGGTCGAGAACTTACCCTCATTTATAAAAGATACAAACGAATTCCTAAAAAAGATCGATGGACTTTATATCGGTGAGGACACACTACTTGTATCATGTGACGTAGAGAGTTTGTATACCAACATTCGCCACAGTGACGGCATTCGCGCCACTGAATACTTTTTGAATTCCTCATCTATGCCCACATCCATGAGACGATTCATAGTTCAAATGCTTGAATTTTCGCTTTCAAAAAATTTCTTTTTCTTCAAGGGGTCCCTCTACCTACAGCTCCAGGGAACAGCAATGGGCGCATCTTTTGCGCCTTCATATGCAAATTTATTCCTGGGGCTGTGGGAGAGGGACCTATTCCATGCCGGACTTGAGTCATCAATGGACCGCATCCCAATTTGGGTGCGGTTTATTGATGACATATTTCTTGTCTGGCAGGGTACCATGGATTCACTCCATATTTTTATGAAACATTTGAATCAAAATGAGCTAAATATCCATTTAACATACAAATGTGATATGGAATTCATGGAGTTTCTGGATGTGGGAATACATAGGGATGAGAGTGGTTGCCTGTATACAAACATTTTTCGCAAATCTACAGCAGTAAATGCATTATTACATGCCTCTTCGTCACACCCTCCCAATATGATCAATTCAATTCCAATAGGCCAATTTCTACGTCTACGGAGAATCTGTTCAAATGAAGTAGACTTTGAAAACCAAGCAAATGATCTAAAAGAAAGATTCTTGGAAAGAGGATATAGTAAGCGGTCAGTGAAAAAGGGATATAACCGCGCCAAACACATAACTCGACATCAAGCTTTATATGGAACGAAACCTTACAAATCTAACAAGGTGGTGAGATACATCACACAATATCATGGCCAAACAGAACTAATGAGGACGTATATAAATAAATCATGGGCCATATTAAAAGCCGATCCCATTTTGTCGCAATACATTGGTGAGAGATGCAGTATCACCTACTGCAGATCTAAAAATCTGAAAGATCAATTGGTCAGAAGCCATTATTCATACAATGCAGTTATCCCATCGTTCCTTACCAACACAAAAACGGCACCGGGATGCAAACCTTGCGGCCAATGTGTGGCCTGCAATAACATTAAAAGAACCAATACTTTTTGTAATTATAACGGTACCACCACATACAAAATCAAACAGACAATAAATTGCACCTCAAAAGCCGTTATCTATCATGCCACATGTCCATGTTCCCTGGTATATATAGGGATGACAACCAGACAACTCAAAGTACGGACCAGGGAACATGTTTTGGGGATCATAGCTGCCAAAGACGTGGAGGATATTTCGTCCTTGAAAACGATCCCTAAACATTTTAAATCACATCATGGGTGTGATGCCTCCATGTTGAAAGTGACTGGCATAGATATGATCCAAACTAACGAGAGAGGTGGCGAAATAAGTATGGCCCTAGCTAGAAAAGAAACGAAATGGATATGGACTCTGGGTACTGTTGCACCAAAAGGATTGAATGAAAACCTCAGTTTTGCACCTTTTTTATAACTTGTTTTATTACCTGTAATCTGTAACCTTTTAATATTCTTTTTATTTATATATTCTGTTTTAATAATTTTATATTCTTAAATAGTCTATTATGCATTTATGATTTTATGATCCCTTATTAATAATTTTAATTTTAATTGTAGTTCTATATACTTACCATCTGTGGACTGGAACTCTAAGTGGAGTGCGTCTGCTGTGGTGTCGGAGGGCGGGATGCTGTACATCGCAGAAGTATTCATTGTTTGATGGCTGAAGAGAAAGAAAGAGGAAAAGATTATTATTTTTTATTTTTTGTGCAATTTATTATACATTTGTTTATTATTATATTTTGTTTAGGATGCTTCGGTTGTATAGTTAATTCTAGGTCATATGTTGCTATATGTGGATGTGTGCATTGTGCACGACATACCTATATGCATATATTTATATATGTCTTTACCGCGGCCTATTTTTTCCTTTTTTATATATTTTTTTATTATTTTTCATTTTTTCTTTCTTTTGTCCAACCAGCCCTTGTTGATGTCCCCACCTATTTATTTTTATTTAATATATTGTAGGGTTATTGTTTATCCACTCAAACCACATCCCCCTCACATTCATCCGGACTCGTTATTATCCAGCTACCTTATGTATAGATCTATTGCGCTCCACTGGACATACAGCCGAGTATCACTTCACTCACGCTGTTGTCCTGGTGGTGCGCATGCGCGGTTCGTGCCTGTGAGTCCCGGCGCTCCGCGTCCTTGGTTGTTTGGTCACGCCGGGTACTCCGTTCCAGTGGTGACGGATCATGTGACGTGGAGACCGGAACTTGCCGGCCTCCAAACTGCGCATGCGCCGCATACATCCGGACCGCAGCGCCTAGTGAGTATGCTATAAAAACCCCTCTGGATCAGTATTCACCACCCCCTGACGAAGGAAAGACATCCGAAACGCGCGTCGGGCGCACGCAGGTCCTGGACCCAGTCTTATCCCACAGGTAGCTATGAAAAGCTTATTTGCGGCTATGGTTTGCTCGCTCAGTTATTAATTAGCTACCATACAGGGAGCTCATCTGCGGCTATGGTTTGCCAGCTCAGTCATTAATTTGTTATTATTAGTTGTTTGCACGTGGGTATATATATTGTTATGAAAGGCAATTCAGAATCACAATGGACATGGAGGTCAGAGCACATACAGTGAACTGACAATAACCCAAAATAATAGAACGACCTCTGAGACGTGGGAACTCTGCAGACCGCAATCCCTAAGCCTATCAAACCACACTAAAGGTAGCCGTGGAGCGCTCCTGACCAGAACCTAGGCGCCTCGTCACAGCCTGAGAAACTAGCTAATCCTGAAGATAGAAAAATAAGCCTACCTTGCCTCAGAGAAATTCCCCAAAGGAAAAGGCAGCCCCCCACATGTAATGACTGTGAGTAAGATGAAAACACAAACATAGAGATGGATCAAAGACATTCAGACCACCCAGAAAAGCAAATTAATGAGAGATCAAAGAGATTTTTCCAGTGGAAAAATCTATAGGTGGCGTAAACAACATCAAGAGGGTAATACACGCGATCGTATAGACTCTACGACATCTAACTTGGCTTCGGTTGACGTCTTTGGTGCCTCCTCGTCCGTCTCTGTATCTACCTTGGCTTCAATGGCTTCTACGCCCAAACGCAAGAGTGAACCCCGTTACACACCTGCCAAACGGAATTACCTTCCAAATCCTGACAACAACTTAAAGGTGATTAATTTCAGTGATCATGTTTTAACTGAATTTGAAATAGACGTTCTTATGAAGGGTCTCACGTTTTGCCCCACGGCACAATTTGATAAGTTCGTAGCCATCAAAGACCTACATTTATTTGCCAGGAAGCTAATTTTTAAAAAACATTTCCATAATGAAGAATTGCTTAAATTGTTTCCAACAGAGGCGGAGCAGGAGACACTAGAGATTTTGGACGAACTAGCCCGTGAACATAACGATCCATTAGGAGGTAAGATTCCACCCTCCATCAGACCAAAGTCTCGTAAGTTTCCCCCCTTGTCAGCCTGTCCTGTCATTGATACTTTTGTGAAAACAGTCAGTAGGGAATTTGATAGGATTCCCCGTTTCCCATGTATTGAGAATTTGAATAAACAAGAAAAGATAGCGCTAAGAAATTTGGGTCAATTAAGTGATGTGGTGATTAAGCCGGCTGACAAGGGGGGAAATATAGTAATTTGGCCTAGACAAATGTATGAAACTGAGGTATTTCGCCAGTTGAGGGATGGCACTTACTATAAGAAAATGACATTCAATCCCTTGGGGAAATTTAGAACCGAACTTTCGGTAATTCTGAAGGATGCCCTTGAAACTGAAGTTATCTCGAAAGAATTATTTACAGCCCTTCAAGTGTCGGAACCAACTGTACCGACCTTCTACCTATTACCCAAGGTACATAAACATCAAAAAACACCACCTGGTAGACCCATCATATCTGGATGTGGCAATTACCTTGAGAAAATCAATAAGTTTATTGATTCAAAATTACAACCCTTGGTCGAGAACTTACCCTCATTTATAAAAGATACAAACGAATTCCTAAAAAAGATCGATGGACTTTATATCGGTGAGGACACACTACTTGTATCATGTGACGTAGAGAGTTTGTATACCAACATTCGCCACAGTGATGGCATTCGCACCACTGAATACTTTTTGAATTCCTCATCTATGCCCACATCCATGAGACGATTCATAGTTCAAATGCTTGAATTTTCGCTTTCAAAAAATTTCTTTTTCTTCAAGGGGTCCCTCTACCTACAGCTCCAGGGAACAGCAATGGGCGCATCTTTTGCGCCTTCATATGCAAATTTATTCCTGGGGCTGTGGGAGAGGGACCTATTCCATGCCGGACTTGAGTCATCAATGGACCGCATCCCAATTTGGGTGCGGTTTATTGATGACATATTTTTTGTCTGGCAGGGTACCATGGATTCACTCCATATTTTTATGAAACATTTGAATCAAAATGAGCTAAATATCCATTTAACATACAAATGTGATATGGAATTCATGGAGTTTCTGGATGTGGGAATACATAGGGATGAGAGTGGTTGCCTGTATACAAACATTTTTCGCAAATCTACAGCAGTAAATGCATTATTACATGC
This sequence comes from Ranitomeya imitator, assembly GCF_032444005.1. NCBI lineage: Eukaryota > Metazoa > Chordata > Amphibia > Anura > Dendrobatidae > Ranitomeya > Ranitomeya imitator. Next base: position 771,394,966 of record NC_091284.1, read on the forward strand.
CTCTTCGTCACACCCTCCCAATATAATCAATTCAATTCCAATAGGCCAATTTCTACGTCTACGGAGAATCTGTTCAAATGAAGTAGACTTTGAAAACCAAGCAAATGATCTAAAAGAAAGATTCTTGGAAAGAGGATATAGTAAGCGGTCAGTGAAAAAGGGATATAACCGCGCCAAACACATAACTCGACATCAAGCTTTATATGGAACGAAACCTTACAAATCTAACAAGGTGGTGAGATACATCACACAATATCATGGCCAAACAGAACTAATGAGGACGTATATAAATAAATCATGGGCCATATTAAAAGCCGATCCCATTTTGTCGCAATACATTGGTGAGAGATGCAGTATCACCTACTGCAGATCTAAAAATCTGAAAGATCAATTGGTCAGAAGCCATTATTCATACAATGCAGTTATCCCATCGTTCTTTACCAACACAAAAACGGCACCGGGATGCAAACCTTGCGGCCAATGTGTGGCCTGCAATAACATTAAAAGAACCAATACTTTTTGTAATTATAATGGTACCACCACATACAAAATCAAACAGACAATAAATTGCACCTCAAAAGCCGTTATCTATCATGCCACATGTCCATGTTCCCTGGTATATATAGGGATGACAACCAGACAACTCAAAGTACGGACCAGGGAACATGTTTTGGGGATCATAGCTGCCAAAGACGTGGAGGATATTTCGTCCTTGAAAACGATCCCTAAACATTTTAAATCACATCATGGGTGTGATGCCTCCATGTTGAAAGTGACTGGCATAGATATGATCCAAACTAACGAGAGAGGTGGCGAAATAAGTATGGCCCTAGCTAGAAAAGAAACGAAATGGATATGGACTCTGGGTACTGTTGCACCAAAAGGATTGAATGAAAACCTCAGTTTTGCACCTTTTTTATAACTTGTTTTCTTACCTGTAATCTGTAACCTTTTAATATTCTTTTTATTTATATATTATTCTGTTTTAATAATTTTATATTCTTAAATAGTCTATTATGCATTTATGATTTTATGATCCCTTATTAATAATTTTAATTTTAATTGTAGTTCTATATACTTACCATCTGTGGACTGGAACTCTAAGTGGAGTGCCTCTGCTGTGGTGTCGGAGGGCGGGATGCTGTACATCGCAGAAGTATTCATTGTTTAATGGCTGAAGAGAAAGAAAGAGGAAAAGATTATTATTTGTTATTTTTTGTGCAATTTATTATACATTTGTTTATTATTATATTTTGTTTAGGATGCTTCGGTTGTATAGTTAATTCTAGGTCATATGTTGCTATATGTGGATGTGTGCATTGTGCACGACATACCTATATGCATATATTTATATATGTCTTTACCGCGGCCTATTTTTTCCTTTTTTATATATTTTTTTATTATTTTTCATTTTTTCTTTCTTTTTTCCAACCAGCCCTTGTTGATGTCCCCACCTATTTATTTTTATTTAATATATTGTAGGGTTATTGTTTATCCACTCAAACCACATCCCCCTCACATTCATCCGGACTCGTTATTATCCAGCTACCTTATGTATAGATCTATTGCGCTCCACTGGACATACAGCCGAGTATCACTTCACTCACGCTGTTGTCCTGGTGGTGCGCATGCGCGGTTCGTGCCTGTGAGTCCCGGCGCTCCGCATCCTTGGTTGTTTGGTCACGCCGGGTACTCCGTTCCAGTGGTGACGAATCATGTGACGTGGAGACCGGAACTTGCCAGCCTCCAAACTGCGCATGCGCCGCATACATCCGGACCGCAGCGCCTAGTGAGTATGCTATAAAAACCCCTCTGGGATCATTATTCACCACCCCCTGACGAAGGAAAGACATCCGAAATGTGCGTCGGGCGCACGCAGGTCCTGGACCCAGTCTTATCCCACAGGTAGCTATGAAAAGCTTATTTGCGGCTATGGTTTGCTCGCTCAGTTATTAATTAGCTACCATACAGGGAGCTCATCTGCGGCTATGGTTTGCCAGCTCAGTCATTAATTTGTTATTATTAGTTGTTTGCACGGGGGTATATATATATATATATATATAGTGAGTCGATAGTCTGTATGCTTATTAACCTACGGCTTACCTTGGCAATTTAGCACATATATATGCAGTGAGCTAGTATAATCCCCATCTACCTCGCTGTGCTATCATTGCTGTCATTACTTTTTGCACTTCGACACTTTATATGCAATGAACTAATATAGCTTCCATCTACCTCGCCGTGCTATTATCACTTTATGCACTTGCACACTTTATAGGAAATACGCTGCTATAATTCTCCTCACACTTTGTTATGAATTTTCTATTTGTATTATTTTTTTCAGCACTATTGTTGTCTATGGACATTCATATATAAATTTTATGAGGGTTTTGCACTGTTTTTTATATATAATATTTTTTAACAACAAATATTTGAAGTGGTTTTGGTTTCACTAGTTTATTTTATTTTTTTATATAGCAGATTCTATATGGGCTATATATAATCCTATTTTATATAATTTTTGGATCTATTACAGAACTATTAATTTGTATATATACACTCTCGTGTAGCACAGCGAGCAAAGGCTTTGTTATCCCTGGTGGGTTATTTACTTGTTCCTTTTTATTTTTGGGACCTCTGGGTTCCATACAAATATTATTCCTGCGTTTTGTTTGTTTTTATTTCTCTTTTTTTATATATATGTACTAAAAAAATTTTTTTTAAGAAATATATTATTTGATGTATGTATTGCCAAGTATATGCAATAAAGGCATATTAATGATATTAGCGCTGTGGTACCCTCTGGTGATTTCTTATCCTGTGGTGGGCAGGTGGTTTGGTTCCCCTTTCTCAGTGGTTATCCACTGAAGCTTTCACAGTGCACCCTAACCCCATGAGACACATTACGATTTATATTCATATTTAGGCGAGAATTGTGGGTATATTAGGTGCTTACTGTGTCCTTTAACTGCAACCTAGTCATACAGATAGCACACGAAGGTCATCTAGGAATTGTTGGCACAAAAAAGTTACTCAGAGAAAAAGTGTGGTTCCCAAATATGGATAAATTGGTGGAAGAGAAGATTGGACATTGCTCCACTTGTCAATTAATTACTCCATCATCAACTCTAGAGCCATTACAAATGTCTCCGTTACCCACTGCTGTATGGGAGGAAGTGGCAGTCGACATATATGGACCATTACCAAATGGCCAATACATTCTAGTAACAATTGATGAATATTCTAGATACCCTGTCATTTCATTCATCTCTTCAACGTCTGCTAATAGTGTCATACCAGAACTGAACGACATATTCTCTGCATATGGCATTCCAAGAGTGGTCAAAACAGATAATGGACCTCCATTCAATGGACATGTGTTTGCACAGTTTTCTGAATACTTGGGGTTCAGCCACAGAAAAATCACACCTCGCTGGCCGCAAGCTAATGGAATCGTAGAACGTTTCATGCGCACCATGGGGAAACGAATCAAGGCAGCTAGCCTGGAGCACACCCCACTGAAACAGTCACTATACAAATTCCTGCGCAATTACCGCAACACGCCACATTCCACCACTAATGCTGCGCCATCTCTTCTAATGTTCAGCAGAACTCTTCGTACACGGATCCCTGATGTGACCAGTCATCCCTTACCAAATGACTCTTCAGTGCGATCAATGGATTTCTTTAACAAGCAAGCCATGAAACATTATGCAGACAGAAGGTGACGGGCACAGCCATGTGCCATCAAAAGAGGTGATATGGTTGTTGTGCGTCAAAATTCAACCAACAAAGCCTCAGCTGTATATAGTCCTGCAAAATATAATGTTACTGAGAGAAAAGGCAGTATGGTCACGGCTGAGCGAGACGGACACTCCATCACTCGAAATTCCTCACATTTTAAAATCATACCACAGAACAATGGTAATGAACTCCCACCAGTGGAAGATTTGATACCCGACGGTGGAGAGGACCAACAAGAGGTGACTGATCCGTCAGCACTGGACACCCCCAATGAACCCAGACATTATCCTACACGGGAAAGAAGGGCTCCATCGAGACTTATTGAAGAGATATAGTTTAAAAAAAGGGGAATAAGACAATACAGGCATATGGTTTTTCTTGGACATTTTCGTGTTGTTACATTGTCAATATTTGTTTTAGGTTGTTAATATATATATATATACAGTGGGGCAAAAAAGTATTTAGTCAGTCAGCAATAGTGCAAGTTCCACCACTTAAAAAGATGAGAGGCGTCTGTAATTTACATCATAGATAGACCTCAACTATGGGAGACAAACTGAGAAAAAAAAATCCAGAAAATCACATTGTCCGTTTTTTTAACATTTTATTTGCATATTATGGTGGAAAATAAGTATTTGGTCAGAAACAAACAATCAAGATTTCTGGCTCTCACAGACCTGTAACTTCTTCTTTTAGAGTCTCCTCTTTCCTCCACTCATTACCTGTAGTAATGGCACCTGTTTAAACTTGTTATCCTTAAACTTGTTACCTTCGTTGCCCTGGCGGTGTGCTTTGGATCATTGTCATGTTGAAAGACACAGCCACGTTTCATCTTCAATGCCCTTGCTGATGGAAGGAGGTTTGCACTCAAAATCTCACGATACATGGCCCCATTCATTCTTTCATGTACCCGGATCAGTCGTCCTGGCCCCTTTGCAGAGAAACAGCCCCAAAGCATGATGTTTCCACCACCATGCTTTACAGTAGGTATGGTGTTTGATGGATGCAACTCAGTATTCTTTTTCCTCCAAACACGACAAGTTGTGTTTCTACCAAACAGTTCCAGTTTGGTTTCATCAGACCATAGGACATTCTCCCAAAACTCCTCTGGATCATCCAAATGCTCTCTAGCAAACTTCAGACGGGCCCGGACATGTACTGGCTTAAGCAGTGGGACACGTCTGGCACTGCAGGATCTGAGTCCATGGTGGCGTAGTGTGTTACTTATGGTAGGCCTTGTTACATTGGTCCCAGCTCTCTGCAGTTCATTCACTAGGTCCCCCCGCATGGTTCTGGGATTTTTGCTCACCGTTCTTGTGATCATTCTGACCCCACGAGGTGGGATTTTGCGTGGAGCCCCAGATCGAGGGAGATTATCAGTGATCTTGTATGTCTTCCATTTTCTAATTATTGCTCCCACTGTTGATTTCTTCACTCCAAGCTGGTTGGCTATTGCAGATTCAGTCTTCCCAGCCTGGTGCAGGGCTACAATTTTGTTTCTGGTGTCCTTTGACAGCTCTTTGGTCTTCACCATAGTGGAGTTTGGAGTCAGACTGTTTGAGGGTGTGCACAGGTGTCTTTTTATACTGATAACAAGTTTAAACAGGTGCCATTACTACAGGTAATGAGTGGAGGAAAGAGGAGACTCTTAAAGAAGAAGTTACAGGTCTGTGAGAGCCAGAAATCTTGATTGTTTGTTTCTGACCAAATACTTATTTTCCACCATAATATGCAAATAAAATGTTAAAAAAACAGACAATGTGATTTTCTGGATTTTTTTTTCTCAGTTTGTCTCCCATAGTTGAAGTCTACCTATGATGTAAATTACAGACGCCCCTCATCTTTTTATGTGGTGGAACTTGCACTATTGCTGACTGACTAAATACTTTTTTGCCCCACTGTATATATATATATATATATATATATATATATATATATATATATATATATATATATAAAAAAGGGGGATGATGTAATGTATAAGAATTAGATCTGTCTCTTTAAGAAAGCGAGGGCGGGAGTTGAGAGTAGTTTCAGTTTCAGTTCTGGCCTGAGGAGGAAATCTTATGCTGTTGTTATGGTGTGTGCTGGAGGAAAAGAGAAGAATAAAATATAGTTAAAGCTTACTCTCTCTTAAATTCCTTACACCGTGTGGACATTACAGTATAGTAATCACCTAAAATTACTAATTCTCCCTTTTGATTATTTTTAATTTTTTTAATCAATTTATTTAAAAAATATATTTGTCCGCAATTTGGTGTGTATATGTTGACTATATAGTAAAATACATATTATTAATCTTACTGATGAGAATGTGAAAACGTCCCCCTTCATCTTTTATTTCTTCTACAAATTGAAAGGCTACAGTGGCCATAATAACTCCTGCCTTTTTCTTATTTGATGATAAATTACAGTTGGTTAACATAATACATGGGCATAAATTCGATAGTTACCAACATACAAGAACACATATGTGATCGCTAACCGCATGTCACTTACAAACTAGAACATAAAATCCTGAAAAATAAAATAAAGAAAATGCAAAAAAGTCTTCATCTGATACAGCTCAGATGACCTATGTAAAGGACAATCCTTTAGTTTTGTGGAAAAAAAAAGTTTAGCCTATACCAGAGTCCAACCTGCAATTGTGGGTAAGAATACCAGTCCGGTGGATGATAAGAAAGTTCTCATTAGGAAGGAAGCTAGAAGAAAATAATTTCAGTATAAGAACATTTAGGTGTTACTTTCTTCTTCTTGATCCATAGCTGAGTTATTTCCTTCTTCTTTATCGCTTAAATTGTGATGTTGTAGAAATTGTTGTCCTTCTAAATTCTGGATCAGGAATGAGGTCCCCTTGAAGAATATTGTAAGTTTGGTAGGATATTTGTAATTTCCACAAAGGATTTCCACAGTCGAAGTGTCTCTTTTGAGAGGTCTGTGAAAATTTTAATATTCTTGAATGGTGTAGATGGATTAGGATTTTTCCTCATGTAATCCATAAGTCTTTCTTTTGTTTGATAAAATTTAAATTTTGTGATTACCTCTCTAGGGGTTTCCCTAGAAAGGAATTTCAGTCTAGGCAATCTGTGAGCTCTGTCTATTGTTCTAAAGCAGTGGTCCCCAAGCTTTCTGACTTTGAGAGCCACATTAAGCTTAGAGAGAGGGTCGCGAGCCACATCCAGCACTGAGAGAGGGTCGCGAGCCACATCCAGCTCCCACCCTCTTCATAGTGGCAACCAAAGCCCCCATTACAGGTATAACCAAAGCTTTTCCACAGAAATCACTCCAGAGCCGTACACTGAGATCCAGGGGTTCCCACAATACACCCATTCAGTATTCTCTCAACACATTGTCACATCCAGCTTTGAGCACCTTCTCTAACAGGTAGTACAAACCTCCAGCGTACCATACCTAAAACATCTCGAAACCCCTAAGACCAGTAAATGTGCATCCAGATCTGCAATTCTGTGCAGGGCTACTCACAAAAAATCACCGTTTTGAGATACCTGTTTGCTAGACCTAGACCTAGTGCATCAAGCTGGCAGACAGTCGCGAGCCACAATTCATGGGGCCGCGAGCCACATGTGGCTCCCGAGCTACAGGTTGGGGAACCCTGTTCTAAAGCATTGGTTGATGGTAAAGCTTTATGGACTAAGTCTTGGATGAATGATGACAAGTTATTTGGTGTAAAACTTTCTAGTATCCCCCAAAATGTATCATTATTCCGACGGTTCCCATCTTCAAAGTCGATAATTTTTCATTTCGATTCTTTTACTACTTTTTGTAATGTGCTGTGATCTTTGTCTAATGAGTCTTGTTTAATAACTACTTTCTCCACTTTTTTTCATTCTACATCACTTTAATCTTTATAAAGCTCATAGATTCTTGCAATGAGTCTATTTTATTCCCCAGATTATATTCCACTTGTTTTACTAGCACTGCAAAGTGTTCCAAAAGATTTCCTGTAAACTTTGATTTTGGAGGATTTACTGGGACTAGAGAGGATTTTTTTCCTTTGGTATTTGTTCCTTGTGGGAGAGGATGTAAAATCTGCTCCAGTCTAGTGTGGCTGTTTATCTGTCTATTATATAATGCCTGAGTCTTTCTTTGGACTACCAACATTTCCAATTTCTTTTCTTTTTCCTCTCACCCTTTCTATATCCTCAGAATAGGATTTAAAATTCAACTTTTCCCCTTCCCAAAAATATGTATTTTCAGAGGAATTATATTCCAAAGGGTGAAATGATTAGTGATTTTAACCCCTTAACGTACAATGACAGTCAAAGTCCATCATTGGACTCCTCCCCCTATTTTGTGCATGCTCTGGCGATGAGCAAAAATACATACCATGAGATACGGCCTTCCCAAAACCCTGTCTGATGACAAATGCACACTTAGCAGGATGCAGCAGGCCTCCACTGATAAAGGCTAGGAGCGGCACAGGTGCAAACTACTTGATAAAAACAGCCACCCCAACCAAACATTGCAGGGGGTTGGCTGCCTAGCAGAAAAAAAATGCACATTGATAAAGCTCACATAGGATGCCAGTCACACTGATAGGTGCGGTGCACAGTGTCTGTATGCAACCCACTGATTACGCCCCTTGTATTAACAGGCGGGCTGCCCAGCACTAAAAAATGCAGCACACAGTGAAAGATGCCCCAGAAAAACCTAGCCAACTGTTATGATCTGGTGGCCTTGGAGCAGCATGAGACGTACTCTGGAGAAGGTGGAACCTGTACTGACCGCAAACCCTGAACTTAACAGCACAACTAGAAGTAACCGTGGGGGGTACCTAACACTCCCTAGACCCCTCGACACAGCCTAAGAACTAACTTCCCCTAAAGACAGAAACGGGAAAACTATCTTGCCTCAGAGAAAATCCCCAAAGGATAGACAACCCCCCACAAATATTGACTGTGAGAGGAGAGGGAAAAAACATACGCAGACATGAAATCAGGATTTAGCATAGGAGGCCATACTAGCTAAAAAGAAAGAATAGAACAGAGTACTATGCGGTCAGTATTAAAACACTAGAAAATATCCACCACAGAAAATACAAAACACCACATCTGACTAAAGACATGGAGGGTATATCTGCATCTCCAGAGAAATAGCTAGGCTGCAAAAAATCCTTCACAGACTAAGCTGGACAAGACAAAAACATGAAAATGCACAGAACTATAAGGTCCACAGCAGTTGGACAGCAAAAACAAAGCCAGGACTTATCTTTGAAGAAAAGCACAGCAAACAGGAGAGACCAGAAGGGATGTGAATCCTCCAAAAACAATGGACAACTGGCACTGACTAAAGGATCAAGCAAGGCTATATAGCCCAGCCCAAATTGCAAAAAATAGATACACCTGATAAATGCTGCGATCCAACTACCGCAGCACTACCACTCATAACCACTAGAGGGAGCCCAAGAGCAGAATTCACAACAGCCAACATAAAGAGGCCTGGCCACATCCTGCAAAAAAGGATATGATACAGTGCAAAAAAAATGCATGCATATGATAAACACATACACTATATGGGGTATTGGTTTAATATTTTGGCCAAAATAAAGTAAGCCCGCAACCCAACATCAAGGGTCCCCATAATGTGCTCTGGCGATGAGCCCACACCATTTCCGGCACATGACTGCTGATCTGATCCAATTGGTAACCGACGTAGCAAGAAAAAAAATCAAAACCCCAGAATTAAGTTTTTTGGTTGCTACAACATGGCAATAAAATGCAATAACGAGTGATCAAAAGAACGTATCTGCACTAAAATGGTGTCAATAAAAACGAAAGATCGACACGCAAAAAAAAAGGCAATTTTTTTTTTTACAAACTTTGGAATTTTTTTTCACCACTTAGATAAAAAAGAACATAGACATGTTTGGTGTCTATGAACTCGTAATAACCTGGAGAATCATACTGTTTGGTCCGTTTTAGCATTTAGTGAACCTAGTAAAAAAGCCAAACAAAACACAAGTGTTGGACAGCACTTTTTTGCAATTTCACCGCACTTAGAATTTTTTTTCCCATTTTCTATAACACGACATTGTAAAACCAATGGTGTTCTTCAAAAGCACAACTCCTCCTGAAAAAACAAGCCCTCACATGGCCATTTTGACCAAAAAATAAAAAAAGTTATGGCACTGGGAAAAAGGGGAGCAAAAAATGAAAATGCAAAACCAAAAATACCACTGATCATTAAGAAATTAAGGAAGATGCTTAAAGGGAACCTGTCACCCCCAAAATCGACGATGAGCTAAGCCCACCAGCATCAAGGACTTATCTACAGCATTCTGGAATGCTGTAGATAAGCCCCAATGTATCCTGAAAGATAAGAAAAAGAGGTTAGATTATACTCACCTGGGTGGGCGGTCCGATCCAATGGACGTCCGGGGCCTCCTGTCTTCATAGGATGACGTCCTCTTCTTGTCTTCATGCTGCGGCTCTGGCGCAGGAGTACTTTGTCTGCCCTGTTGAGGGTAGAGCAAAGTACTGCAGTGCGCAGGCGCTGGGCCTCTCTGACCTTTCCCGTCGCCTGCGCACTGCAGTACTTTGCTCTGCCTTCAACACGGCAGACAAAGTACGCCTGCGCCGGAGCCGCAGCGTGAAGACAAGAAGAGGATGTCATCGTAAGAAGATGGGAGGCCCCGGACTGGACCGCGACGCCCATCGGACCGGACCGCAGCGGGACCGCTCCTGGGTGAGTATAATCTAACCTCTTTTTCTCATCTTTCAGGATACATCGGGGGCTTATCTACAGCATTACAGAATGCTGTAGATAAGCCCCTGATGCTGGTGGGCTTAGCTCATCGTCGATTTTGGGGGTGACAGGTTCCCTTTAAATTCTTGGTGTAAGGAACTCCATCTAAAGCCGGGGTCACACTAGCGTATGGCATCCGATGCGAGAGCATTGGATGCGATATGCTAGTGACCCTCAGCTCCTGCTCTGCTGCGAGCGGGAGCTGAGTGTCATGTGTCTGTGTTCCGAGCCTCTTGCACAAACAGAATAAGAACACAGCTGTGGAGGAGGCAGAGAAACTAATTTCTGCATCTCCTTTATTGCCAGCGTCGGCGTATATCGCACAGCAGTCAGATCATATCCGAGTGATGTACTCTGTGTCACTCGCACCCATAGACTTATATGTCTATGTATAATACGGCCGAGAAAAAAAATGGTGACGGGAGCTACCCCATAGATTAACAGCGATCCGAGTGCTATGCGATGTTTTATCACATAGCACTTGTCCGTATTCCTTGCTAGTATGACCCCGGCCTAAAGCTGTAATAATAGTTGTTTGGGATGTAGTTTTCCCTTGTATTGCTAGTCTATCCACTTGTGTTTTTAATCTGTAATTCTGTATTAGGCCGGGGTGACACTTGCAACTGCAATATGAGAAACTTGTGCCTCAATACCTGGCACTGCTGCTGGCGGAATGCCCGCCACGGTCGTGGTGTACTCGGTACCGTGTCAGATACTTAAAGGGATGTGTCACGGTGACCCCGGTCCATGGCCCTGGGCACCCAAGTAAAAGGGACGGTCTTTACAGGGGTTTGTGAAACAATAAAAGTTTGTTACCCCACCTGTGGTACTCGGTCAGGAGTGACCAATGCTGCTTTAAGGGGTCCTTTGGGGTGATGTTGTGGCAGCAGGGATGGTATGGCTTCCCACAGGTGAAGCTGGGTCCCCAGGGCTCCTGATGTGTTTGGCAAGGGTGGTGTGGTGCTGGAAAGAAACGGAGGACACAGTGTTGCAGTGTCTTTACCGTTTTACTGAAGGGTTCAGGCATCCACTGTCCAGGGTACCGGATCACAGTTGTCGATGTTCTGGCCAACTTGGAAGTGAGTCTGGAATCACCCTTACCAGGTGGGGTTGGAAGCTTTTCCTCTAGCGCTGTGGTGTAGTCCGTTGCTGTCTTATGCCTCTCACAAGGTCCTCACATTTTCTCTCTGTCCCCCTTTTAGGTAGGACCTTGCGACAGGTAGCTCGAGCCTTTTTACAGGATCTCTATCACGACCCGGGCTCTCTCTTCTACTGTGTCCTCAGGTGTCAATGGTGGACAGGTAACTTGCAATCTGCTGTCTTCCGGTTTCTGCCGTGGGGCATAGAGTTACCCCCAAAACCTCGGTCTTCCGGCTACTGGTATCTGCGCTCAGCGTGGAGGAAGCCCAGTCGCAGCTTCTCTTTCCAGCTCTTCACTCGACTTTGCTCCTTTTCCTCCTTCACGCTCTCTACAACTTTTTCCGTCCATCTCTCTCCCTTCCAGGAGCTGCAGCACCTTAAGTGGCTGCAAGGCTTATTCAGCTTTCCTGACTCTCTCTGTCTCTCTCACAGACTGACTGACTACTTTCCCTCCAGCCAGAATATATATAGAGGAGCCACCCACAAACTGGATCAGAGGTCCCCCTTCTGGCCTGGAGTAAGAACATGTTGCATGTTTGTGAATACCTGATAAAGGGAATCCTTCCTCGCTTCCAAGCATGACATCACTCTCCCCGTGCGAAAAGCAATGCCACTGTAACAACCAGGAACCTGGGGTGTTACACTTGCACTTGGGACCGGAGTGTGTGGTAGCTGAATGCTCTGGTCCGAACCGCCAACGGCAGTGCCGGGTATTGAGGCGAGAGACTCGTGCGAGTTTCTCACATTGCAGTTGCAAGTGGGACACTGGCCTTATGCTGATTCATTGTAATTTGTGTCAGTCAAATTTACAGAGACATATTTATCCTCCTGATTGAAACCTGAGGGCCCCGAGCATTGCCATTCACAGATCTCCGTATCTGCTAAGTTGAGCTGTGGGGTGTCTGCACTGCTGGAAGCAGAGAAATCTGCTTCCCTCTGAGAGCACAGGAGTCCCGGTATTTGAATTGCTTCAGAGACCCCCGAGTTCTGCGCAGCTAGTATCTCTCTGACACTGAACTACGATATGGTATAGGAATTCTACTTAACGTGGGAGCTTCTCCTAAGTCCAGGGCAGGTATTAAAGGCTTTTCCTGAGTATGAAGGTTCTTCTTGTCTGGATATGCAGCACTGGAATAGTCTGAAGATCGTTGATCCAATGCAGGCATGCTGGTCTTGCTTGTCCCTTGAATCCTCTGTGCTGTTAAAGCTTGTATGACAGCTTCTCCTGAGTCCATCATAATTAAAGGGAACATTTTACCATGTTTGGCCAATATAAAATACCGTCATCACCTTTTAGGGCTGATATACAGCATTCTAAAATGCTGTATATAAGCCCCCAACCCGACCTGCAAGAAAAGAAAAATAACTTTTATTATACTCACCTGCGGGGCGGTCCGGTCCGAGGGGTGTCGCTCTTTTTGGTCTGACGCCTCCCATCCGCTTGCGATGCCGCACTCCTGCTTGCTTCGTGTGGATGACGCGTCGCTGCATCAGCCACACAGTCTCCTCGGCATTGTGCTCCTGCACAGGCATACTTCTCTGACCTGTTGAGGGCAGAGCAAAGTCCTGCAATGCGCAGGTGCTGTGCCCCTATGACCTTTGCGCACTGTTTATGTTTTCGCGCTTTTACATAATAAAAACTATTTTTTAAACCAAAATAATTATTTTTGGATGGCTTTATTCTGAGAGCTATAGCTTTTCTATTTTTATGCTGATGGAGCTGTATGGTGGCTTGTTTTTTTTGGGAAAAGATGACGTTTTCAGCGGTAACATGATTATTTATATTCGTCTTTTTTATTGCGTATTATTGCACATTTTGTTCAGCACTTTAATTGTTAAAGCATTGGTTTTTGCCTTGTTTTTTATTTTTTTCATAGTGTTCACTAAAGGGGATAACTAGACAGTTTTATAGGTCGGGTTGTTGCCTATGCGGCGATACCAAATATGTGTACTTTTATTGTTTATATATTTTTCCTTCATTCAAATATTTATTTATAGATCCAAAATGTTTTGATTTTTAATATTTTTGATTTTTTTAAATAATTTTTCAATTATTAAATTTTTTTTTTAAACTTTTTAAACTTTTTTACTTTGTCTCAAAATGGGACTATCATTTTTTGAAGCCTTATCGCTTCTACAGCATGGGGATGCAGCAGCATCCCCATGATGTTTAAACTGTCAGCTCTGCACTGACAAAGAAACTTGCTCATCATGCACTGGGCATGTTCAGCAAGTTTTCTAGCTCTGGTGACCTAGATGTCGTCATGAACATGAGGCTGCACAATCGGTGCACCGTTCTAGCACTGCTCGCAGTACTAGTACAGCACATGTCGGGAAGGGGTTAATGATATGCCTGTGCTCTGGGGCAGCCTGTAGGGGGTCTTCATGTGGTGCTCTGATTAGATTTTCATCCTTATGGCTTTTGTCAGGCCACTGCTCCAGAACTGACCTGCCCCATTTTACATACGGCATAAAATTCACATTCATCAGGCAGGCGGTGGCGCCTTCACTGTAGCATGATAAGGTGGATAGTATTCTGGTTTTCATGTTGTTTACACATATAGTTTGATGGGGAAAAAACAACATTTTTTAACCCCTACATGACCAGAGGCATTTTCGTTTTTACGTTTTCATTTTTTGCTCCCCTTCTTCGCAGAGCCATAACTTTTATACTTTTTGGTCAATATGGCCATATGAGGGCTTGTTTTTGCAGGACAAGTTGTACTTTTGAACAACACTATTGGTTTCCCATATCATGCACTGGAAAATGGGAAAAAAATTTCAAGTGCGGTGAAATTGCAAAAAAAGTGCAATTCCACAGTTGTTGTGGAGCTAAAACTGACCTGCCATTATGATTCTCCATGTCACTATGAGTTCAGAGACACCAAACATGTTTAGGTTATTTTTTACTTAAGTAGTGAAAAAAAATTACAAAATTTGATAAAAAAGGCACCATTTTCCGAGACCTGTAGGGTCTCCATTTTTCGTGATCTCGGGTTGGGTGAGGGCTTATTTTTTGCGTGCCGAGCTGATGTTTTCATTTATACAATTTTGGTGTAGATACAGTCTTTTGACTGCATCTGCTACACACAGGTAATGATCAGATCGTCTGTGTGTAGCAGAAATGCTCACTTGCTATGAGCGCCGACCACCGGATGGCGCTCATAGCAATTCGGCTATGACAACCGTAGAGGTCTGCTGGAGACCTCTGGTTGTCATACCAACTCATCGGTGACCCGCAATCATGTGACGGGGTCAGCAATGGCCCGGATTATAGACACGCTTGCGGTAAGCGCAAGTTAAATGCCGTTGTCAGAAAGTGACAGCGGCATTTAACTAGCTAAGAGCTGCGAGCAGATCGCAATTCTACCAGCGGCTGTTGGGGGCACATGTCATCTGTATATATCAGTTGAAATGTGCCAAGAAGGGTGCAGGCTCAGCGCCGGAGGCTGCACCAAACAGGGGAAGTCCAACATCAGCATACTATTATGCCCGATGTCAGAAAGGTGTTAATCAAAATGGCATCAGTGGCCCTGGCTGATGAATGTGAATTTTTTTTAAAGCCATAATTCTATACAATATGTAAAATAGGGTGCTGGTCACTGAAGGATCAGTAACCTGTCATAAGCCATAAGGATGAATATCTAAGTAGAGCACCACATAAAGCCCCGCCCACAGACCCACCCACAGCCCGCCCTGGAGCACATAAATGTCATTAACTGAAAACTGCTTATAAAAATTAAACAGCCACAAGACGCAAATTGTCTCTTCAGAGAGGAAGAGGACTAGAACTCTAGTGCCACCTATTGGAAGTAGCCACCCTAACAGTCAATGTCGACCCTTTAACGAGCCTTGTCACATGACTTAGGATAAATGCCAAAGCAGAATCTCAATTTGCAGACACTGTGTTTCGGGGTACTGCCCATCGTCAACCAGCCAATTTAAAGCAGACAGCTGGGGACTGGTATTTTCAGACTGGAAAGGGGACAAAATAGCAGCCTACAGCTGCCCCCGAAAAGGTGCTTTCTCACACAGCGAGCGGTGGCACAAGGGAGGTCACTAGGGTTCATCAGCTATAAACTCAGGTGAACTTTCTCATGTCACCGCTACACATTGCAGGAGTGTGATTATGCTCCTGTCTCAGTGTGAGCCAACTTATGCGGATCTTCGTGTGACTTCTATGGATTATCTTCACATCGGACAGGTGAGCGATATGGTTGTTTATTATTTTTCTTCTTTTACAGGTCACATGTGCATTGGTGGATTAGGCATAAGGGTGATTATTATAGTTGTTTATTATTTTCTTTCTTTTACAGGTGACATGGGCTTGAGTGGATTAGGTGTAAAGGTGAGTATAGTATTACTGTGTTTTTTTTATTTTTATTTCAAATAAAGGAGTCTGTGTCATAATTTAAATTAAAGGATTTTATTCTGGCTGTGTTTTTTTTACAATCTAGCTATGAGGTTAGTAATGGGGGTGTCTTATAGATGCCTCTCCATCACTAACCTCTGGGTTTGATGTAAGAGGCCAAAATCAGCTGACATCCATCCCAAACCTATTACCCTACTTGTCACCACACCAAGGCAAGTGGAAAGAGCAGGGCAAAGTGTCAGAATTGGTGCAACTAATGGATTCACCTTTTCTGGGTTGGCGGTCAGCTGGTATTTTTAGGCTAGGGGGGCAATATCCATGGCCCCTTACCAGTCTGAGAATACAAGCCCCCAGCTGTCTGCTTTAGCTTCATTGGTTGTCAAAATGGAGGGGGACCCCACACACTTTTTAAAGTTATTTATTGAAATTATTTTTAAAAACAGCGTGGTACCCCTCTATTCTTGATAGCCAGCCATGATAAAGCTGACAGCTGAGGGTTGTAGCCCACAGCTGTCTGTTTTGCCTGTGCTGGTTATCAAAAATAGAAGAGACCCCATGTCATGTTTTTTTTTATTTATTTATCGCTCCAGCGCTGGCTGATTAATACTCCCACCAGTAGCGCCTGCTTTCACTGTTAGAGAAAGCAGGCGTACGCTGATGAGAGTAGTACTGTCATCAGCCGATGTCTGTGACCGGCGGTAACCTTTTTAGCTACTGACTCACATACTGTCTTCTTTAGTGTAAGAACTGCAGCTCTATGACCAGTGGTAACCAACTTACCGTTGACCAGGTGTTTTTTGCCATGTTTATGGCCATGGAAAAAAACAAAAACAAACAAATATTGGCAGTCTGGAAGCAGAGGCTTGTATTCCAAGTAGATCACCATAAAATGGTTTGAATCAACTCCTGTTCTCCTCCTTAGCCAATTGCAGAAGGTCTTTTAAATCCTTCCCTCTTTTCAAGAAACATGTTAGCAAGCTCCTCCCTAATGGACTCTTTTATTTGAGAAGCAATTCCCAGTCATCTCATCTTTCTCCTGAGATATGTCATTTAAAATTTGAGATGCATTGTTCCATCTACTTTGTCAGACATCAATGCTGCAGGACTTCAGTATTCGTTCTGAATCTTACTAATATTCAGTCTCATATCTACTAATTAGATTTGATTGTGACTGTCCCATTCACTACTTTTAATATGTGCAGTCATGCCTTTCTCTTTTGCATTTACAAATTCCTCAAGGTCTTCAATCTATATTTGTTGGATGTCTCATAAAGGAAGCATGTGTCTTATCATTTTAGTAAACAATTTTAGCATAATTAATTAATTATTTAGTAAGTAGTCATATGCTTTTAGAAGTAGAATCCCTCATGTCTGAGGAGAGCTAGTCTATGGCCCCTTTGTCAAAGTCAGTTGTTGGAAATTGCTCTTAATCAACCCCCTCATTATGTAATTTTCATTCCCCGTCCCACTCCATGTCCAAAAATGTGGGGATGTGGAGAATAGTGATGAGCGAGTGTGCTCGTTACTTGAGATTTCCGAGCATGCTTGGGTGTTCTCCGAGTATCTTGGGCGTGCTCGTAGATTATGTTTGTGTCGCCACATCTGCATGATTTGCAGCTGCTAGATAACCTGAACACATGCAGGGATTACCTGTTTGTTAGGGAATCCCCACATATGTGTTTTCCCCCACATATGGGGTATTGGCGAACTCAGGAGAAATTGCACAACACCTGAAGACGTGTTTCACACGAAACGTGCATTGGGGCGGCGGGAGCACCTTCATCAAATATTGTGACGCCCAAGAGACCGGGGTACCCAGCACCGGACCAATGGGGTCTGTCTCTTGAGGGGGGTGTCACGGGTGGCTTGACCCGGTGCTGTGGCCTCAGGCAATGCACAGTGTAAAGGGTATCGTGAGGGAACAGGCACTTACTTGATCAGCAGCAGGTTCTCCCAGCGGTGATGATCCCAATCCTGGATAGATGGCTATTGTCCAAATGAAAGGCTGAGGCACTGAAACGTTTAACCAGTTTACTTTAACAAAAAAAGGATTTACAACCAGTCCTGTCACCGGAGTCTGTATGGGAACTCTGAGTTACTTTGACCCTGCCGGGGTCTTCGCCTCTTATTGTACGCAATATCTGTGTGGCCCTGCTGCTGTATGTGAACTGGCTGCCGGCCCAATCTGTCCCCTCCGGGTCCTGGTTCGACGGGCAACCCGAGTCCGTTTATCGGCTTACCCCCTCCAGGAGTACCGCTGAACTCTGTGTCTGTTGCTGCGTCCGACCCTAGTGAAGCTGATATCACCTCACGTTTTTCCGGTTGCTGTATTATATGTAATGAATACAGCCACGGATCCGGTATCCGTCTTTGCGCCTGTTCTGGGTAGTGATTAATGCTACCCGGTTCTCACAATGTCCTTTTTCTCTATCCCTCTTCTCCTCAGGCCGGTGATTTAGGCCTGGTAACAGTCACAGGGCTGTTAGAGATTCAACTGCATGACCTCTCACTATCAGCTCCTTAGCCCAACTGCCAGTTCTTCTCTCAGACCAGAATGGATCAAGGGGAGTCTCTGGAGCTCCCCCTTCTGGCCGGAGGTGGTAGTGCAGTCTTGCTATTTTAGTATTTGCATTTACTGTCAGTAACTATTTTTGTGGCAAATACCCCTAGGGGTGCCACAATATCAACACATGTAAGTCCATTATAACTAAATGTGCAGTGTTTAAGTGCACTTGTATTGTAAGCACCTTATTACTAAAATGCACCTTATAGTACTTTATTGTATGATACTTGTATACATGCTTTGATGCAGCAGTTTATATGATGTGCAAGTGTAATCACAGCACACTACACTCTAAATTATGCACTTAATATGCATTTTAAGCAAAAAAACATATATGCACAAACAGCACTTTTTTCTGATAATGCTATATGTGTTATTTTGCACGCTTTTTAGTAGCTTTTTTCATGTTAAAGGGAACCTGTCACCCCGTTTTTTCAAGAAGAGCTAAAAATAGCGTTAAATAGGGGCAGAGCTGTGCTTTACATTAGTGTATTTTGGAGCCTTTATTCCCCACCTATGCTGCCGAAATACCTTTGTAAAGTCGCCATTTTGGGCTGTCACTCACGCTGGTCAGGCCATATGGGCGTGGTGACACCACTGTTTCTCCCCCAGATCTCCGTTGGTGGCATAGTGGTGTGCGCATGTCCAAGTGGCGAATCCACTGCGCAGCTTCAAGGAAAATAGCGCGATCTGCGCTATTCAGCCGTTTATCGGTGGGCGCGGCCATCTTTGTGAGGCCGCGTGTGCGCAGATGGTTCTTCTCGGCTTTCCGGGGCTTCAGGAAAATGGCCGCGGGATGCCGCGCGTGCGCAGATGGCTTTCTCGACGGCCATTTTCCTGAAGCCGAGTTCGCATCTCGGCTGCAGGAAAATGGCCACCGCGATCTCCGAATTTCCAAGCAATAAATTTTGTATTTTTTTCTGACAAAGAAAAATGGTCAAAATTTAAAAAAAACACAAAAAAACCCAGTGCTTTCAGACTTCAAATAATGCAAAGAAAACAAGTTCATAATCATTTAGAAACAACAATACTAATGTTTTAACTCAGGAAGAGTTCAGAAATCAATATTTTGTGGAACAACCATGATTTTTAGTCACAGCTTTCATGCTTCTTGGCATGCTTCCCACCAGTCTTTCACACTGTTTCTGTTGCAAAAATTTAAGTAGTTCTTCTTTGTTTGATGGCTTGTGACGATCCATCATCCTCTTGATTACATTCCAGAGGTTTTCAATGGGGTTCAGGTCTGGAGATTGGGCTGCCCATGACAGGGTTTTGATGTGGTGGTCTCTTCATTTTTGCCAGAGTTGTATGTCCTAGTTATTCATAGTATTTTATTAGGCTAATTCATTCTAGGGGTTGTAGTTTTTTAAACTGCTGTAGTAACACTATTTGCTAACCCCTGCAGGACAAGGGAGATTTACCAGTATTGGGAGTATGGGAAAGCTGAACTATAACCATTTGAAGCTGCAGTATAATGGTTGTTATGAGTGGTTGTCAGATTTTAATATCAGTGAAGTTAATATGATTGAGAAGTTGCTGAAAAACATTTTACAAATTTGACACGAGAGACTGACTCGGTATGTTACCATGTGGCGATCTTCTAGAATTTGAATGCTTTATTTTCTGTATAATTTTTTAACATTTTTAATGATGACTGTTTTCACTTCTTCTGGGACTGGGTATATAAAGTTACCTTACTGCTTCCATGGACACCGAGCGTGGAATGTGACCGTATAGTGAAATATGAGTAAGTGACTCATGCTCTGATATCTGTCACCTAATTATAATGTGGTCCAACAGTTCTGTGGTTATTACGCCCGGTGTATCTGAGGACAGATTATATTTAGTATCCGAGTGCTCCTTCCAACATTCCTAGCAGGACTTCTCCGCAGGTAGTTGTAATTAATACTAATACTATACAGGTGACCTGTGGAAAGATTACTCATGTAAGCCCAGAGAAGAGTATAATAACTTACCAACACTGTGCATTATTAGATCACTAGAAGTGATGAGCGAATATACTCATTTCCCGAGCACGCTCGGGTGACTTCCGAGTATTTTTTAGTGCTCGGAGATTTATATTTTATCGCCGCAACTGAATGATTTACATCTGTTAGCCAGCATAAGTACATGTGGGGGTTGCCTGGTTGCTAGGGAATCCCCACAAGTAATCAAGCTGGCTAAGAGATGTAAATCATTCCGCTGAGGTGATGAAAACCGTATATACTTGAGTATAAGCCGAGAATGTCAGCCCATTTTTTTAGGCTGAAAGTGCCCCTCTCGGCTTATACTCGAGTCATACCCAGGGGTCAGCAGGGGAGGGGGAGCGGCAGCTGTCTAATAATACTCATCTGCAGGGGCGGATTATAATAGGGTCAATCTGGGCGGTAGCCCAGGGCCCAGTGGGTGGGGGGGCCCTGGGCTACCGCTCAGATTGCCCACCGCCATCAGGGCATTACTGCCCTGACTGGCGTATGGGCCCGGTGGGCAGAGGGGGCCCGCATCCTGCCCCGTCTCATCTGCTCACTGGACCCCTACTTGCGCTGCGGCAGTTTAACGCTATTGATGTGCAGGCACGCCCCCGCACGTCAATAGTTAACAGCCGCCAGCCAATCGGAGGCTGGCAGCTGACATCAGCCGCAGCACGCATGTCGCCGGCGAGTGCGCGCTTCACCTGCGAGGAGAAAGCTTCACCGACGGAGTGTGGACAGGTGAGGAGAACCTTTATTTTTATTGCGAATGGCAATCCGGGGGGCCCGGGCCAGTATGTTGGACACTGGGGGCAGATATGCTGGACACAGTGGGGGCAATATGCTGGAGACACTGGGCAGATTGCTGGACACACTGGCGGCAATATGCTGGACGCATGGGGGGCAATATGCTGGCATACTGGGAGCAGGATGCTGGACACACTGGGGGCAATATGCTGGAGACATTGGGGCAGAATGTTGGACAAACTGGGAGCAATATGCTGGAGACACTGAGACAGATTGCTGGACACACTGGGGGCAATATGCTGGACACACTGGGGGCAATATGCTGGACACACTGGGGGCAATATGCTGAACAAACTGGGGGCAATATGCTGGACACACTGGGGGCAGGATGCTGGACACACTGGGGGCAATATGCTGGACACACTGGAGGCAATATGCTGGACACAATGGAGCAGAATGCTGGACAAACTGGGGCAATATGCTGGACACACTGGGGGCAATATGCTGGAGACACTGGGGGCAGATTGCTGGACACACTGGGGGCAATATGCTGGACAAACTGGGGGCAATATGCTGGCGACACTGGGACAGATTGCTGGAAACACTGGAGGCAATATTCTGGACACATGGGGCAATATGCTGGACACACTGGGAGCAATATGCTGGACACACAGGGGGCAATATGCTGGACACACTGGGGGCAATATGCTGGACACACTGGGGGCAGGATGCTGGACACTAGGGCAATATGCTGGACACACTGGTGAAGAATGCTGGACACACTGGGGGCAATATGCTGGAGACACTGGGGCAGATTGCTGGACACACTGGGGGCAATATGCTGGACACACTGGGGGAAATATGCTGGACACACTGGGGGAAATATGCTGGAGACACTGGGGCAGATTGCTGGACACACTGGGAGCAATATGCTGGACACACTGGGGGCAATATGCTGGACACACTGGGGGCAGGATACTGGACACACTGGGGACAATATGCTGGACACACTGGGGAAGAATGCTGGACAAACTGGGGGCAATATGGTGGACACACTGGGGGCAATATGCTGGAGACACTGGGGCAGATTGCTGGACACACTGGGGGAAATATGCTAGACACACTGGGGGATATATGCTGGACACACTGGGGGCACGATGTTGGACACACTGGGGGCAATATGCTGGACACACTGGGGGCGGGATGATGGACACACTAGGGGCAGGATGCTGGACACACTGGGGGCCATTTGCTGGACACACTGGAGGCAATAAGCTGGACACACTGGGGGCAATATGCTGGAGACACTGGGGCAGATTGCTGGACACACTGGGGGCAATATGCTGGACACACTTGGGCAGATTGCTGGACACACTGGGGGCAATATGCTGGACACACTGGGGGCAATATGCTTGACACACTGGGGGCAATATGCTGGCCACACGGGGGCAATATGCTGGACACACTGGGGGCAATATGCTGGACACACTGGTGGCAATATGCTGTACATACTGGGGGCAATATGCTGGAGACACTGGGGCAGAATGCTGGGCAAACTGGGGGCAATATGCTGGACACACTGGGGGCAATATGCTAGACACAATGGGGCAATATGGTGGACACACTGGGGGCAATATGCTGGAGACACTGGTGTAGATTACTGAACACACTGGGGGCAATATGCTGGAGACACTGGGGCAGATTGCTGGACACACTGGGGGCAATATGCTGGACACACTGGGGGCAGGATGCTGGACATATTGGGGGCAAAGATGCTGGTCACTGGGGGCAGAGATGCTGGACATTGGGGCAGAGATGCTGGACACTGGAGGCAGAGATGCTAGACACACTGGGGGCAGGACTTGAGACAGATGGGGCAGGATTGGTGACATGGGCAGAATGTAGATACGGGGCATGATTGGAGACACGGGGCAGAATGAAAGACATGGGGCAGGATTGGAGACAGATCGTGCAGGATCATGGGGCAGGATGGATACGATGGAGACAAATGGGGCAGGATGGGGAGATCATATGGGGCAGAATGGATACTCATGAGGGCAGGAAGAGAGAACATATGGCTGGAATGAGATACACGGGGCCAGGATGGGGAATAGTATTATTACCATAGGGGCTAATTAAGGGATATTATTACTGCAGTGATGTATTTATTTTATTTTTTGAGGACACTGTTTTGAATAGGGGGGCGGTCCTGTTACTCTGTAGAGTGACACTATGTTGCCTCTTTTTCTTCATGTGGTGTAATGTAGAAGTTAGGAAAAATTAAGTAATGTGTTCTGCAAGCGGAGCTCAAGATAACTGTGTTATTTCCTGCAGAGACGAGTCCTGGCTGGATGAAGTTATGGCGGTCTGTGCTGGATAAAAGATGAAGGACTTAACCTACAGACGTCACTGGTGAGTCAGTGTTACCTATACACTGACACTATACACTGTATACTATATAGAGGTCCTGTGTATAATACCACCAGTGATCTCTGTATTACGTCTACACAGACACTGCATACCAAGTACAGATCTCCTGTGAATACTGGCACTTATGGTGATAGTATTGTGTTGTTGTTTTTTTTCTTCCTAACTGAAGGGTAAATTGACTAGATCAATGGATGTTTGACAGGTTATAGTTTCACACAGCAACTATTTTTCTGGAATAATCTGGTTCAGGTATATGATGACCCCGTCGCATGACCCCATCACATGACCGGGGGCCCACAGTGTCTGAACAGCCCGGGGCCCCGGCTACCCTTAATCCACCCCTGTGTGGTAATATTACAAACTACAAAAAAGTGATGTTTCCTTAGTTTCTATGCCACAGTACATATGTTCTTTTAGTGCTTCTGTGGCACCCCATGAGTTCGGGTACCACAGTGGTGCTACCTTCCTCTCGGGAAGGGTAGTGCCATGCCTGGAGACAGGAGGGATCCCTTTGGCAGGTAATCTTACATGCAACACTTTCTGACTCCAGGCCAGAAGGGGGAGCTCTAAACCCGGTTTAAGGGGAACTTCCCTATATACATCCTGGTCTTGAGGAGGAGTCTGTTAGTCTGGTGCAGACAAGCAGAGAGTTGACAGTTGGTAGCATACAGTGAAGGAGCACAGAAGGACTTAGGAGCTAGAGGAGGCCTGCAACTGGGCCTCTCTAAGCTGAGTGCAGAAACCGGGCAACGGGAGCTGGAGGCCATGAGGAACTGCAGGTCCCATGGCAGAACCGGGGGCAGGGAACTAAAAGGGACTTGCCCACATAATACCTGAGGTACAGCAGCAATCAGAGCCCAGAGCCACCGTGGGCAGAGACCCCAAAGAGACTGCTCAAGTTGCCTACCGTGCAGGTACTGTCCCTGGACAGGGGTAAAAGAGGACCTTGTTAGACAACTACAGGCAGCAAGGGACCACAGACCAGCGCATAGTGGAAGGCTCCCAAACTCACTTGTCAAAGGGATTTCCACTTGTCTTCAGGCTGCCTGGACTCCAGCTACACCTGTTACCGGTACCCTGGACTGAGGCTGCTTAACACCAGTAAACCAGGTAAAGACTGCAACCCTTTGTCCTCCGTTTATTTGCCGGCATTCACCATGCCTGCCAAACACCCCGGGAGCCCTGGGGACCCCGCTTCACCTGTGGGAAGCGACACCATCTTTGCTGCAGTACCATAGCCTCCAGAGGACCCCTTTATGCAGCGTCGGTCACCTCTGACCAAAAACCACAGGCAGCGTCACGAACTTTCATTATTTCCACAACCCCTTTAAAGATTGTACCTTTTACTTGGACGCCTAGGGCCATGGACCGGGTCACTGCCACCATGACCACCCCTTTAATTGCGACTGGACCCAATACCGTGTATCCCCACTGCCCTGATGGGCAACTCAATTCCACTCCGTAATCTTACCCCTTTAGTCATTTCACATCACAGTTATGCCTCTTTATTGCTCCAACACAGTAGTTGTGTCCATTTAGCCCTTTCACACAGTAGTTACGTCCTTTCAGTGCTTCCACACAGTAGTTATGGCTCTTTATTGCTTCCACACAGTAGTTGTGCCCCTTTAGTGCATCCACATATAGTGATTATGCTCTTTTAGTGCTTCCACACTGTAGTTATACCTCATTAGTGCTTCTACAAAATAATTTTTCCCTTTCAATGTTTCCACCACACTATAGCTAATGGCTCTACCAATATTTTTAACTGCACCTGCCTCAGAAAGATACAGATACAGTTAAATGTGGTGCAAGGTTTCTTGAAAACTTGAATAACTTTGTAAAAAGGAATGCGTTTGGGATTGTAGAATCTGGGCAGTTTAAGGCACCAGAAACCCGCCAGACAATAGATCAGTTTGAATAATCTGTATTCTATTAAAGAAGCACTGCCATCAACATTGTTATCCTCTTTATATGTTGTAGTCATCATATTATAAAGCACTGTGTACTTACAATTGCTCATTTTGCTTTTCTACCTAGTAAATCTCTTTTTGCTGATCTATGTAGAAACAGAAGATCTCTTTTCCCTGCAAAAATCATTCCCTTCTTCAACTCCTGATCCACCTGTTCCTTTCCTCCCCCTGACAGGGACTTTTGCAGTGAATCCTTACTCATACAAGGAAAATTGACCTCCTCTTTCTACATAGAGCCTAGAAGGATTCAGCTAGTCAGTTTTTGATCACCTGATGTCATAGACCTAATGGAAAAGAGAAGAATTAGCTAGGTAGAAAGGCAAAATGAGCAATTGTGACTTTCCAGTGCTGTATAATATGATGATTGTAAAATATTAAAAGGATAAAACTTTGATGGGAGTGCTTCTTTAATTACCAGCAACCTCTACTGTCTATACCCCACACTTGCTACATAGAAGCACCTACAGGGCCCCCTAGAAGATAAATCCTCAAAACTTCTTTGATAGATGAGTGAGTAAAACAGGACCTGGACCATTATTGATCCTTGGCACATGTGAAGGCTTAAATTATAAAGTAATAAGTATGCTTTAGAGGTGTAGTCACACATTGGACATTTATGGCATATACACAGGATATCACATACGGTAAATATGTAATATATGCAGGTCCCAACTTTGGTACCTGCACCAATGTGGATAGCAGGAGACGTTAGTTGCTCAACTATCTCTGCATTCAGTCTTGGTCTGTGGCCACCTCACTAGGCAGGTCAGAGGACACCCATTCTCTGTATAGGTGGGAGTCCAAGCGATGGGGCCATATCTATCAGACATTTATGGTATATCCTGATGCCCTAAATGTGAATACCCCCTTCAATCAAAGATATAATAAAGTCTGTACTGCTTAAAAAAACGACAAATGATTCCAGTAGAACAAAAATCTTGAGTTCACTATTCATTTTAATATAGACAGTACATTGCATTCTCATGCGGCTGGTTAAACATTAGACCCTTCACTGCAGGCTATATCAAAATACTTAAAATAGTTCGCTTACATATAGAGTAAACATTTCTTACTTATTGTTCATCTGACTATAAACCTTGTCTGTCTAGTGAGAAAGCCAAACGGATAAACAGATTATGATCTATGATAACAAGTTGTATTTATGAAACCATTGTAACATTGTGTTTGGTGACCTGGAAATTGTGGGAACAGTCCTACTGGATTCTAATTAAAGTTCAATATAGTTAATAACACTTTGATCCCCTGATCTGTGCGCACTGGGAATATAAGAATGCAGTATTTTTTCCTTTTTCCCCCATTTTTCTGTAGTCCAGACCTGCAGTGACAGTGTTCTAAAGCTACCCTGATTCCAAAGGAGCATTACGTGTACAGTTGTATCCAAAAGTTTTGAGTCTAACACAAATTTTGTTTTATATTCACAAAGTCTGCCGGTTCAGTTTTCATAGTGACAATTTTCATTAACTCTAAATTGTTATAAAGTGTGATCAGATGCATAAAAAATGCAAAGTCATTCCTTGTCATGAAAATTAACTTACATAAACCTCACTTCCACTTAAATGCAGCCGTACTACAAAATGACCTGCTAACATCATTCAACTGATTTGTTTACTCAGAAGAAGGTTAAAGAGAGGAAGGCAGATGATATCACTCTGTCTTGCCATTAAATTATAAGAGCACAATGTTTGCTTAAAAGGGTGTTGGTGTGTTTTCTGTGGACCATGATTACCTTCAGAGAAATGTGCACTCATAATTGCTTTGTATCAAAAGGGCTTTACAAGCAGTGACCTTGCTGCCTGCTAGATAGCCCCTAAATCAATCACTTATCGGATCATCAAAAACTTCAGTGACATTGCTTCAATTGCTGTGAAAAAGGCTTCAGGATGCCCAAGAAAGTCTCAGCAAGTGCCATGAATGTCTCTTAACCCCTTTACCCCAAAGGGTGGTTTGCACGTTAATGACCGGGCCAATTTTTACAATTCTGACCACTGTCCCTTTATGAGATTATAACTCTGGAACACTTCAACGGATCCCAGTGATTCTGACACTGTTTTCTCAAGACATATTGTACTTCATGATAGTGGTAAAATTTCTTTGATATTACCTGCGTTTATTTGTGAAAAAAATGGAAATTTGGCGAAAATTTTGAAAATTTCCCAATTTTCCAAATTTGAATTTTTATGCAATTAAATCACAGAGATATGTCACACAAAATACTTAATAAGTAACATTTCCCACATGTCTACTTTACATCAGCACAAGTTTGGAACCAAAATTTTTTTTTTGTTAAGGAGTTATAAGGGTTAAAATTTGACCAGCAATTTCTCATTTTTACAACACCATTTTTTTTAGGGACCACATCTCATTTGAAGTCATTTTTAGGCGCCTATATGATAGAAAATATGACACCATTCTAAAACTGCACCCCTCAAGGTGCTCAAAACTACATTCAAGAAGTTTATTAACCATCAGGTGTTTCACAGGAATTTTTGGAAAGTTTAAATAAAAATGAACATTTAATTTTTTTCACAAATAAATTATTTCAGCTCCAATTTGTTTTATTTTACGAAGGGTAACAGGAGAAAATGGACCCCAAAAGTTGTTTTACAATTTGTCCTGAGTACGCCGATACCCCATATGTGGGGGTAAACCACTGTTTGGGCGCATGACAGAGCTCGGAAGCGAAGGAACGCCATTTGATTTTTCAATGCAAAATTGACTGGAATTGAGATGGGACGCCATGTTGCGTTTGGAGAGCCACTGATGTGCCTAAACATTGAAACCCCCCACAAGTGACACCATTTTGGAAAGTAGACCCCCGAAGGAACTTATCTAGAGGTGTGGTGAGCACTTTGACCTACCAAGTGCTTCACAGAAGTTTATAATGCAGAACCGTAAAAATAAAAAATCATATTTTTTCACAAAAATTAGCTTTTCGACCCCAATTTTTTATATTCCCAAGCGTAAGAGAAGAAATTGGACCCCAAAAGTTGTTGTACAATTTGTCCTGACTACGCGGATACCCCATATGTGGGGGTAAACCACTGTTTGGGCGCATGGGGGAGCTCGGAATGGAAGGAGCACCGTTTGACTTTTCAATGCAAAATTGACAGGAATTGAGATGGGACACCATGTTGCATTTGGAGAGCCACTGATGTGCCTAAACATTGAAACCCCCCACAAGTGACACCATTTTGGAAAGTAGACCCCCTACGCAACTTATCTAGAGGTGTGGTGAGCACTTTGACCCACCAAGTGCTTCACAGAAGTTTATAATGCAGAGCCATAAAAATAAACAAAATTTTTTTCCCATAAAAATTATATTTAGCCCCCAGTTTTTTATTTTCCTGAGGGTAACAGGAGAAATTGGCCCCCAAAAGTTGTTGTCCAATTTGTCCTGAGTACGCTGATACCCGATATGTGGGGGGAACCACAGTTTGGGCGCATGGGAGGTCTCGGAAAGGAAGGAGCGCCATTTGGAATGCAGACTTAGATGGAATGGTCTGCAGGCGTCACATTGCGTTTGCAGAGCCCCTAATGTACCTAAACAGTAGAAATCCCCCACAAGTGACCCCATATTGGAAACTAGACCCCCAAGGAACTTATCTAGATGTGTTGTGAGAACTTTGAACACCCAAGTGTTTCACTACAGTTTATAACGCAGAGCCGTGAAAATAAAAAAAAAAATTTCCCCCCAAAATTATTTTTTAGCCCGCAGTTTTGTATTTTCCCAAGGGTAACAAGAGAAATTGGACCCCAAAAGTTGTTGTCCAATTTGTCCTGAGTACGCTGATACCCCATATGTTGGGGTAAACCCCTGTTTGGGCACACGGGAGAGCTTGGAAGGGAAGGAGCACTGTTTTACTTTTTCAACGCAGAATTGGCTGGAATTGAGATCGGACGCCATGTCGCGTTTGGAGAGCCCCTGATGTGCCTAAACAGTGGAAACCCCCCAATTATAACTGAAACCCTAATCCAAACACACCCCTAACCCTAATCCCAACGGTAACCCTAACAACACCTCTAACCCAGACACACCCCTAACCCTAATCCCAACCCTATTCCCATCTGTAAATGTAATCCAAACCCTAACCCTAACTATCCCCAACCCTAACCCTAACTTTAGCCCCAACCCTAACCCTAGCCCTAACCCTAGCCCTAACCCTAGCACTAACCATAGCACTAACCCTAACCCTAGTCCTAACCCTAGCCCTAACCCTAACCCTAATGGGAAAATGGAAATAAATACATTTTTTTATTTTTTCCCTAACTAAGGGGGTGATGAAGGGGGTTTGAGTTACTTTTATAGTGGTTTTTTTAGCGGATTTTTATGATTGGCAGCCTGTTGTGAATTGTGTGGCTGAGTTCACTTCTGTGGTAACAAGTGGTATTGCAGTCTCTGGGCTTCCTCCCTCAGGTGTTTTGGTGAGCTCGTTGGCTGCCTTGCTATTTAGCTCCACCTGAGTCTGTCTTCCTTGCTCCTTGTCAATCTTCCAGTGTTGGATCTGAGCTACTGCATCTTTCCTTGGGCCTGCAGCTCTGCTAGATAAGTGCTTCTAGTTTGTTTTCTGTTTTTTCTGTCCAGCTTGCTATTAACTTTTGCTGGAAGCTCTGAGAAGCAAAGGGGTGCACCGCCGTGCTGTTAGTTCGGCACGGTGGGTCTTTTTGCCCCTTTGCGTGGTTTTCGTTTTAGGGTTTTTTGTAGACTGCATAGTTCTCTTTGCTATCCTCGCTCTGTCTAGAATATCGGGCCTCACTTTGCTGCATCTATTTCATTCCTACGTTTGTCTTTTCATCTTGCTAACAGTCATTATATGTGGGGGGCTGCCTATTCCTTTGGGGTATTTCTCTGAGGTAAGTCAGGCTTGTATTTCTATCTTCAGGCTAGTCAGCTCCTCAGGCAGTGCCAAGTTGCATAGGTAGTGATAGGCGCAATCCACTGCTGCTTATAGTTGTGTGAGGATAGTTCAGGTACTGCAGTCTACAGAGATTCCACGTCTCAGAGCTCGTCCTATTGTTTTTGGTTATTGCCAGATCTCTGTATGTGCGCTGATTACTGCACGCTGTGTTGCCTGATTGCCAGCCATAACAGTACAAGGAGCCACACCAATGATTCCCAATAGAGGGAAAAAAGAAATCCTGACATCATTTTTTTTTCTTAGCTCTGTCTTCAGTCTTTTTTTTCCCCTAGACATTAGAGTGCTTCAGGACACAGCTGTGGACATGGATATTCAGGCTCTGTGCTCCTCAATGGATAATCTCGTTGTAAATGTACAAAAGATTCAAGATACTATTGATCAGAAATCAATGCTAGAACCAAGAATTCCGATTCCTGATTTGTTTTTTGGTGACAGAACTAAGTTCCTGAGCTTCAGAAATAATTGTAAGCTATTTTTGGCCTTGAAACCTCATTCTTCTGGTAATCCTATTCAACAGGTTTTGATTATTATTTCTTTTTTGCGCGGCGACCCACAGGACTGGGCGTTTTCTCTTGCACCAGGAGATTCTGCATTGAGTAATGTTGATGCATTTTTCCAGGCGCTGGGATTGCTTTACGATGAGCCTAATTCAGTGGATCAGGCTGAGAAAAATCTGCTGGCTTTATGCCAGGGTCAGGATGATGTAGAAGTATATTGTCAGAAATTTAGGAAGTGGTCAGTACTTACTCTGTGGAATGAATCTGCACTAGCGGCTTTGTTCAGAAAGGGTCTCTCTGAAGCTCTTAAGGATGTAATGGTGGGATTTCCTATGCCTGCTGGTTTGAATGAGTCTATGTCCTTGGCCATTCAGATCGGTCGTCGCTTGCGCGAGCGTAAATCTGTGCACCATCTGGCGGTATTGTCTGAGAGTAAACCTGAGCCTATGCAGTGCGACAGGACTATGACTAAAGTAGAACGGCAAGAACACAGACGTCTGAACAGACTGTGTTTCTATTGTGGTGATTCTACTCATGCTATTTCTAATTGTCCTAAACGCACTAGGCGGTTCGATAGCTCTGCCGTTATTGGTACTGTACAGTCCAAATTCCTTTTGTCCATTACCTTAATGTGCTCTTTGTCATCGTATTCTGTCATGGCGTTTGTGGATTCAGGCGCTGCCCTGAATCTGATGGATTTGGATTATGCTAAACGTTGTGGATTTTTCTTGGAGCCTTTGCGGTGTCCTATTCCGTTGAGAGGAATTGATGCTACACCTTTGGCCAAGAATAAGCCTCAGTACTGGGCCCAGCTGACCATGTGCATGGCTCCTGCACATCAGGAAGTTATTCGCTTTCTGGTACTGCATAATTTGCATGATGTGGTCGTGTTGGGGTTGCCATGGCTACAAACCCATAATCCAGTATTGGATTGGAACTCTATGTCGGTAACCAGCTGCGGTTGTCAGGGAGTACATGGTGATGTTCCATTTTTGTCTATTTCGTCATCCATTCCTTCTGACATCCCAGAGTTCTTGTCGGACTTTCAGGATGTATTTGAAGAGTCCAAGTCTGATGCCCTACCTCCGCATAGGAATTGTGATTGTGCTATCGATTTGATTCCTGGTAGTAAATTCCCTAAGGGTCGTTTATTTAATTTGTCCGTACCTTAACACACCGCTATGCGCAGTTATGTGAAGGAGTCCCTGGAGAAGGGACATATTCGCCCATCGTCGTCACCATTGGGAGCAGGGTTCTTTTTTGTAGCCAAGAAGGATGGTTCGCTAAGACCGTGTATTGATTACCGCCTTCTTAATAAGATCACTGTTAAGTTTCAGTATCCCTTGCCATTGATTTCTGACTTGTTTGCTCGGATTAAGGGGGCTAGTTGGTTTACTAAGATTGATCTTCGTGGTGCGTATAATCTGGTGAGAATCAGGCAGGGAGATGAATGGAAAACGGCATTTAATACGCCCGAGGGTCATTTTGAGTATCTGGTGATGCCGTTCGGACTTGCCAATGCTCCATCTGTTTTTCAGTCTTTTATGCATGACATTTTCCGTGAGTATCTGGATAAATTCTTGATTGTTTACTTGGATGACATTTTGATCTTCTCAGATGATTGGGAGTCTCATGTGAAGCAAGTCAGAATGGTTTTCCGGGTACTGCGTGCTAATTCCTTGTTCGTGAAGGGATCAAAGTGTCTCTTCGGTGTGCAGAAAGTTTCATTTTTGGGGTTCATCTTTTCCCCTTCTACTATCGAGATGGATCCGGTTAAGGTTCAGGCCATCCAGGATTGGACTCAGCCGACATCTCTAAAAAGTCTGCAGAAATTCCTGGGCTTTGCTAATTTTTATCGTCGCTTCATCTGTAATTTTTCTAGCATTGCCAGACCATTGACCGATTTGACCAAGAAGGGTGCTGATTTGGTTAATTGGTCTTCTGCTGCCGTGGAAGCTTTTCAGGAGTTGAAGCGTCGTTTTTGCTGTGCCCCTGTGTTGTGTCAACCTGATGTTTCTCTTCCGTTCCAGGTCGAGGTTGATGCTTCTCAGATTGGTGCAGGGGCGGTTTTGTCACAGAGAGGTTCTGGTTGCTCAGTGTTCAAACCATGTGCTTTCTTTTCCAGGAAATTTTCTGCTGCTGAGCGTAATTATGATGTGGGCAACCGAGAGTTGCTGGCCATGAAGTGGGCATTCGAGGAGTGGCGTCATTGGCTTGAGGGTGCTAAGCATCGCGTGGTGGTATTGACTGATCATAAGAACCTTACTTATCTTGAGTCTGCCAAGCGCTTGAATCCTAGACAGGCCCGTTGGTCGTTATTTTTTGCTCGTTTTGATTTTGTGATTTCATACCTTCCGGGCTCTAAAAATGTGAAGGCGGATGCTCTGTCTAGGAGTTTTGTGCCCGACTCTCCGGGGTTATCTGAGCCGGCGAGTATCCTCAAGGAAGGAGTCATTGTGTCTGCCATCTCCCCTGATTTGCGGAGAGTGTTGCAGAAATTTCAGGCTAATAAACCTGATCGTTGTCCGGCCGAGAAACTGTTCGTCCCTGATAGGTGGACTAGTAAAGTTATCTCTGAACTTCATTGTTCGGTGCTGGCCGGTCATCCAGGAATCTTTGGTACCAGGGAGTTGGTTGCTAGATCCTTCTGGTGGCCATCTCTGTCACGGGATGTGCGTGCTTTTGTGCAGTCCTGTGGAATTTGTGCTAGGGCTAAGCCCTGCTGTTCACGTGCCAGTGGGTTGCTTTTGCCCTTGCCGGTCCCGAAGAGGCCTTGGACACATATTTCGATGGATTTCATTTCTGACCTTCCCGTTTCTCAAAAAATGTCGGTCATTTGGGTGGTCTGTGATCGCTTTTCTAAAATGGTCCATCTGGTGCCCTTGGTTAAATTGCCTTCCTCCTCTGATTTGGTGCCTTTGTTCTTCCAGCATGTGGTTCGTTTACATGGCATTCCTGAGAATATTGTTTCTGACAGAGGTTCCCAGTTTGTCTCGAGGTTCTGGCGAGCCTTTTGTGGTAGGATGGGCATTGACCTATCTTTCTCCTCGGCCTTCCATCCTCAGACTAATGGCCAGACCGAACGAACCAATCAGACCTTGGAAACATATCTGAGATGTTTTGTTTCCGCTGACCAGGATGATTGGGTGTCATTTTTGCCGTTGGCTGAGTTCGCCCTTAATAATCGGGCCAGCTCGGCTACCTTGGTCTCTCCATTTTTCTGCAATTCTGGGTTCCATCCTCGTTTCTCTTCAGGACAGGTTGAGTCTTCGGACTGTCCTGGTGTGGATTCTGTGGTGGACAGGTTGCAGCAGATCTGGACTCAGGTAGTGGACAATTTGACCTTGTCCCAGGAGAAGGCTCAGCTTTTCGCTAATCGCAGACGCCGTGTGGGACCCCGACTTCGTGTTGGGGATCTGGTTTGGTTATCTTCTCGTCATATTCCTATGAAGGTTTCCTCTCCTAAATTTAAACCTCGTTTTATTGGTCCGTATAGGATTTCTGAGATTCTCAATCCGGTGTCTTTTCGTCTGACCCTCCCAGACTCCTTTTCCATACATAATGTATTCCATAGGTCGTTGTTGAGGAGATACGTGGCACCTATGGTTCCATCTGTGGAGCCTCCTGCCCCTGTTTTGGTGGAGGGGGAATTGGAGTATATTGTGGAGAAGATTTTGGATTCTCGTGTCTCTAGACGGAAACTCCAGTATCTGGTCAAATGGAAGGGTTATGCTCAGGAAGATAATTCCTGGGTTTTTGCCTCTGATGTCCATGCCCCAGATCTTGTTCGTGCCTTTCATGTGGCTCATCCTGGTCGGCCTGGGGGTTCTGGTGAGGGTTCGGTGACCCCTTCTCAAGGGGGGGGTACTGTTGTGAATTCTGTGGCTGAGTTCACTTCTGTGGTCACAAGTGGTATTGCAGTCTCTGGGCTTCCTCCCTCAGGTGTTTTGGTGAGCTCGTTGGCTGCCTTGCTATTTAGCTCCACCTGAGTCTGTCTTCCTTGCTCCTTGTCAATGTTCCAGTGTTGGATCTGAGCTACTGCATCTTTCCTTGGGCCTGCAGCTCTGCTAGATAAGTGCTTCTAGTTTGTTTTCTGTTTTTTCTGTCCAGCTTGCTATTAACTTTTGCTGGAAGCTCTGAGAAGCAAAGGGGTGCACCGCCGTGCTGTTAGTTTGTTTTTATTATGTATGTATTATATGTGGGGGGCTGCCTATTCCTTTGGGGTATTTCTCTGAGGTAAGTCAGGCTTGTATTTCTATCTTCAGGCTAGTCAGCTCCTCAGGCAGTGCCGAGTTGCATAGGTAGTGATAGGCGCAATCCACTGCTGCTTATAGTTGTGTGAGGATAGTTCAGGTACTGCAGTCTACAGAGATTCCACGTCTCAGAGCTCGTCCTATTGTTTTTGGTTATTGCCAGATCTCTGTATGTGCGCTGATTACTGCACGCTGTGTTGCCTGATTGCCAGCCATAACAGCAGCCGTGACGCTTTTTATTGTAAAAAATATTTTTTGCGTTACCACATTTTGAGAGCTATCATTTTTCCATAATTGAGTCCACAGAGTCATGTGAGGTCTTGTTTTTTGCGGGACGAGTTGATGTTTTTATTGGTAACATTTTCGGGCACGTGACATTTTTGATCGCTTTTTATTCCGATTTTTGTGAGGTAGAATGACCAAAAACCAGCTATTCATGAATTTCTTTTGGGGGAGGCGTTTATACCGTTCCGCGTTTGGCAAAATTGATAAAGCAGTTTTATTCTTCGGGTCAGTACGATTACAGCGATACCTCATTTATATAATTTTTTTATGTTTTGGCACTTTTATACGATAAAAACTATTTTATAGAAAAAAATAATTATTTTTGCATCGCTTTATTGTGAGAACTATAACTTTTTTTATTTTTTCTCTGATGATGCTGTATGGCAGTTCGTTTTTTGCGGGACAAGATGACGTTTTCAGCGGTACCATGGTTATTTATATCCGTCTTTTTTGTTTGGCGGTATGAGAATAAAGCGTTGTTTTTTGCCTCATTTTTTTTTTTTTACAGTGTTCACTGAAGGGGTTAACTAGTGATGTAGTTTTATAGGTGGGGTCGTTACGGAGGCGGCCATGCAAAATATGTGTACTTTTATTGTTTTTTATTTATTTCGATAAAGAAATGTATTTATAGGAACAATATTTTTTTGGGGGGGAAATTTTTTTGGGATTTTTTAAAATTTTTTTTTACACATTGGAATATTTTTTTTTTACACTATAACATTGCCCCGGGGGGGAGCATCATGTTATAGTGTAAGATCACTGATCTGACACTTTGCTGTGCACTGTGTCAGATCAGCGATCTGACGTGCACTTTTCTTATGCTTCCCGGCACCTGCTCTGAGCAGGCGCAGTGAAGCCACCTCCCTGCAGGACCCGGATGCCGTGGGCATCTTAGATCCGGGCCAGCAAGGAGGAGGAGGAGGTAAGAGACCCTCGCAGCAACGCGATGTTGCGGGGGTCTCAGGGAAGCCCACAGGGAACCCCCTCCCTGCGCGATGCTTCCCTATACCACCGGCACACCACCGAGATCATGTTTGATTGCGATGTGCTGAGGGTTAATGTGCCGGGGGCGGTCCGTGACCGCTCCTGGCACATAGTGCCGGATGTCAGCTGCAATAGGCAGCTGACACCCGGCCGCGAGTGGCCGTGCTCCCCCCGTACTATTCCGTCCTTGGGAATTAGGGCCCACCCCACATGGATGGAATAGTACGTGCAATGTCAGAAAGGGGTTAAAGAGGATTCAGCTACATGATCGGTTTAAGACCAGTGCAGAGCTAGCAAATGATTGGCAGCATGCAAGTGTAGGATGCTAGCAGGTGCATAGGATGCAGTGACACACAGGAGGCAGAGCAAAAGTTAACAGGTTCTTTATGTATAGGAACAGTAAGGGTATGTGCACACGTAGAATGGTCCACTGCGGATTTTTCCGCAGCGGATTTGATACATTCGCAGGGCAAAAGTACTGCTTTTTTCCTGCGGATTTATTGCGGATTTACGACGGTTTTTATGCGGATTCCACTGTGGTTTTACACCTGCGGTTTTCTATTATGGAGCAGGTGTTAAACCGCTGCGGAATCCGCACAAAGAATTGACATGCTGCGGAATGTAAACCGCTGTATTTCCACACGTTTTTTCCGCAGCATGTGCACTGCGGATTGCGTTTCCCTTAGGTTTACATTGTACTGTAAACGCATGGGAAACTGTTGCGGATCCGCAGCTGCGGAAACTCTGTGGATCCGCAGCAAAATCCGCAGCGTATGAACATAGCCTTAGGGTATGTGCACACGTATTCTGGAGGACTGCAGATTTTTCCACAGCGGATTTGGAAAAAACGCAGTGCAAAACTGCTGCGGTTTTTCCTGCGGATTTATCGTGGTTTCTACTGCGGATTCCGCACCTGCAGTTTTCTATTGGAGCAGGTGTAAAACCGCAGCAGAATCCGCACAAAGAATTGACATGCTGCGGAATGTAAACCGCTGTGTTTCCGCGCGTTTTTTTCCTCAGCATGTGCACTGCGGATTTCGTTTCCCATAGGTTAACATGGTACTGTAAACTCATGGGAAACCGCTGCAGATCCGCAGCAAAATCCGCAGCGTGTGCACATACCCTTATAGTACAAGCAGGGGGGTAAAGGATGTGATAGGAGGATGGGGGAAAGTCAAATTCACAAGAATATAATGGGTTAACTTATTAGTCTCTGTGTGCTGGAGGAAGGTGGCTGGAAGATCCTTTGGCAGCGCCTCAGGCGGTGCAAGATGTCTCAGATCCGGTCCCACAGATGAGCGATGCACTTTCTCCTTGCGACGACGAATCCTCCGGGTTCTTCGGCAGGCGATCTCCTGATCCGTGCACATGGTGGGGCAGAGGTGATGGTCGGTAGCACAGAAGAAGAAGCAGAAAGTTCAGCAAGCAAGGCCGCAGTAGGAGCATACAGTCCAGCGGACAAAGCCACAGGCACGAGCCGGTCCTCACCAGTGTAACGGGGCCAGGTTGGTAGCTGTACCGAGGGATTGCTGCTGCTTCCTCATCACACCCTGACGCTCCGCTACAGAAATATCATGTCCATTTTGTGGTGTGCTGTGTGTGTCAAGTAGTTCACCCACCAGTGAGTCAGAATCCTTCACAGCATACAGGGCTCCAATCCGTCGCACACACACACAAATGTGATCAAAGTCCCTATTCATTTTCAATAAAACTTTACTAAATTCGTGCATCTTCATAACAGACTTAATACAACAATCTTCAAAAGACATAAGAACTTCTCCTCCTGCACTTTCCTTGGTCTTTTCCTTCAGCTTATCTTCTAGCACCGTGGCTTCCAGGCCCGCAGTTCCCTGGGAATTCCAGCTTTCTGATACTAAGTGCTCCCCATCCACTTTCCCCATCCTGGACGAAAAATCAGGTTGCCTCTGCAATTCCTGTTCGGACCGTAAGTCCGGGACGTCACGGGAGGTAACCCACAGACAAGCCACCGACCCTTCCAGACTGCCTCGCTTTTCACGTGCTGTAAGATCTAACATCTCCAGACCTGCTTCCCTCAGTGCTTCTTCTGTCTCTTTCAACTATAGCTTAACACACAACTACTACCACTCCTTCTAGAACAAGTCCTCTCACTCTGCTCTAGCTCCTTCCACTACCTGAAAATTACCTCAGAAAGGCGCTCTCCCTGCTACTACACTGGCTCTGCCCCCTTTCTCAACTGTCACTATTCTGACTGAAACCAGTTCTCAGCACAATCTAGTCTCCTACTCTACAGTGCCCCCTAACACTAACCCGCAACTACACTGCCATAACCCTTACCAATGCTGACCTACCACTGCCACTGACTGTCCCTATTCCTGTCCCTAACACACAGATATCAGAACAGTGTCAGCCATTAACATATTAAACTGTGTCAACTATCATACAGGGCACACAGCAAACACAAAACATACCCAGTTTCATTAGGTAGGCATGCACAGGAATGCAGTGTTCAAACCAGCCGCCTGCACACCCTCTTACACCAGGCACCACAAGGATGGGACTATGCAGTGCCTCTGTGGTGGTGAGCGGAGCAAAGGTCCATACTCTACCCTGGTCACTACCCGGTGAGGAAGTCTCTCTAGGCTGAGGGTAGGACGCGTCAGCAGTCTGGCTAGCTGGGGGTATAGGCACAGCTAGCAGGCGTGGGTCCATGCAGAGGGAGTTAACCATCTTACTACTCACAAGCTCGGTCTCCGCCAAATGTCCCGTCTTCTTGCTCAAACTGCTTTTTATGTCAGAGCTGCCCCATCAGTCAGGTGCCCTGAACTGCTCCGGTCTACAATCTCTTCCCCCTGAAACACTGGTGACAGCCCTGATTGTTCCAGACCAGACGCGCAAAAGAGACTGCTAGCCTGGCTCTCCACCCTACACAAGTATCAATGCATCTGCAAGCACAGTAAGGCGAAGCCTTTGGAGGCTTTTCTGTTTTTTTTGATAGGCTGTAAAAATCCATTGCACTTCTATCCAATAAAATCATCAACTAAATGCCTATCTATTCAATTCATAATCTTACCTATTTCCTAATATACGTTAATAAAAAAAAATCCCTATCCTTCCATAACTACACTATCAAACTGCTTTACTTTTTTTACAACTACTTTTTGATGACGCTAAACTATCTTCTCATTATTTAATAGTAGACCAAAGCAAACATATTTCGCTGGCCTGGTCTAGCATCCACTTGCAGCCTGACCAAGGCAGTCCTCACTTCTGCAGCAGGCCTGCTAGGTCTGGCATTCTGTATACCTCTGAGGCCGGCGTCACACTAGCGAGTTTTACGGACGTATGAGCGCATAAAATACGTCCGTAAAACACGCCTAACAAGCGTCCCAATTATTCTCTATGCCCCTGCTCCTATCTGCCGTATTTTTCTGATCAGTATTATACGGCTTTCTACGGCCGTAGAAAATTGCAGCATGCTGCGTTTGTCACCGTATTGTGCAAATAAAACACCAATGAAAGTCTATGGAAGCCAGAAAAATACGGATTACACACGGACCAGCAGTGTGACTTGCGAGAAATACGCAACGGTGTTAGAGAGAAAAGCCGGCAATTCAGTGCGGTGTGCAGTAAAATCACACTGACAGCTTACAATAGAATAGGTAGAATAAATGTGTACACATAGAATAGGTATATATATATATATATATATATATATGTCAGTGAGACACATGTATGTATATGCAGCGCCCCAGAGACCTGGTCGTTTCAGTATGGCGCTCTGCCGCTAAGGGGAGCAGCGGTACGTCTGATGGCACTAAGGAGTTCTCCTGACCAGGTATCACCAGAACACATTACACTTCATACTCCGGCCACTAGGGGGAGAAAAAGGCTTTATTTATTGGGCCACTCCTCACACTGGTAAAACTAGGGGCTGGGGAGGAAGTTAGTGAGAAGCTGACTGGGTTGGAACCAGGCAACATCCCGTGGCCGGGGGTGTTGCAGGGAGAAGGCACAGGGGGGCCCCTGTCAGGCGTGGGAACCTGGCAGGTGCCTAGCGAACAGAACAGAACGTAACGGAACCGCGCCTGCACTACCTTGCGGCGGTATCCTAAGAAAGAGACACGAAGGGAAGGATATTGTGGAAACGTGTAAACGAGATCAAGCACAAAGGAGAGCCAGTAAGAGTTGTGCCGAGAGAGAGAGAGAGAGAGAGAGGGGCAACATCTTACTGAGGCGCGTAGTCGGTGGCTGGAACACCGTAGGAGTAACTGACTTCAGGCCTTACTTCAAACTGATCATACAGACTTGTTCACTGTGCAAGTAGCCCATGTGTTCCTGTTTCCATAATTGTTCTCTTGTGTCTACAAGACTGGGGAGTTCCACCACTCCTCTTGGGCTATCTGCACAAAAGCTGTTCTACCCTGTATGCACACATGGATTTTTCCTCTCTGAACCCTGTTCACACAGGTTATATACAGATGATCAGGTTTTTAAATACATCAGATAGGGATTGCATACATTAGTTAGGACTGCTCTGATAAGGGTATACCGTGAAGATTGGTAGAGCAGCTTAGTATACATTTTTTGCAAAAAACGTATCAACCAAATACCCTGTTTTTTACATCTTTTACTAGCACTTGCGGATTACTGCAACATTTTTTCAAACTGAGTGTTTTTGGTTTTACTATTCTCTTTTGTGTCTTCAGGTTTCTTGGTGGTGTGTGAACATGATCATACAGACTTGTTCACTGTGCAAGTAGCCCATGTGTTCCTGTTTCCATAATTGTTCTCTTGTGTCTGCAAGACTGGGGAGTTCCACCACTCCTCTTGGGCTATCTGCACAAAAGCTGTTCTACCCTGTATGCACACATGGATTTTTCCTCTCTGAACCCTGTTCACACAGGTTATATACAGATGATCAGGTTTTTAAATACATCAGATAGGGATTGCATACATTAGTTAGGACTGCTCTGATAAGGGTATACCGTGAAGATTGGTAGAGCAGCTTAGTATACATTTTTTGCAAAAAACGTATCAACCAAATACCCTGTTTTTTACATCTTTTACTAGCACTTGCGGATTATTGCAACATTTTTTCAAACTGAGTGTTTTTGGTTTTACTATTCTCTTTTGTGTCTTCAGGTTTCTTGGTGGTGTGTGAACATGATCATACAGACTTGTTCACTGTGCAAGTAGCCCATGTGTTCCTGTTTCCATAATTGTTCTCTTGTGTCTACAAGACTGGGGAGTTCCACCACTCCTCTTGGGCTATCTGCACAAAAGCTGTTCTACCCTGTATGCACACATGGATTTTTCCTCTCTGAACCCTGTTCACACAGGTTATATACAGATGATCAGGTTTTTAAATACATCAGATAGGGATTGCATACATTAGTTAGGACTGCTCTGATAAGGGTATACCGTGAAGATTGGTAGAGCAGCTTAGTATACATTTTTTGCAAAAAACGTATCAACCAAATACCCTGTTTTTTACATCTTTTACTAGCACTTGCGGATTACTGCAACATTTTTTCAAACTGAGTGTTTTTGGTTTTACTATTCTCTTTTGTGTCGTCAGGTTTCTTGGTGGTGTGTGAACATGATCATACAGACTTGTTCACTGTGCAAGTAGCCCATGTGTTCCTGTTTCCATAATTGTTCTCTTGTGTCTACAAGACTGGGGAGTTCCACCACTCCTCTTGGGCTATCTGCACAAAAGCTGTTCTACCCTGTATGCACACATGGATTTTTCCTCTCTGAACCCTGTTCACACAGGTTATATACAGATGATCAGGTTTTTAAATACATCAGATAGGGATTGCATACATTAGTTAGGACTGCTCTGATAAGGGTATACCGTGAAGATTGGTAGAGCAGCTTAGTATACATTTTTTGCAAAAAACGTATCAACCAAATACCCTGTTTTTTACATCTTTTACTAGCACTTGCGGATTACTGCAACATTTTTTCAAACTGAGTGTTTTTGGTTTTACTATTCTCTTTTGTGTCTTCAGGTTTCTTGGTGGTGTGTGAACATGATCATACAGACTTGTTCACTGTGCAAGTAGCCCATGTGTTCCTGTTTCCATAATTGTTCTCTTGTGTCTACAAGACTGGGGAGTTCCACCACTCCTCTTGGGCTATCTGCACAAAAGCTGTTCTACCCTGTATGCACACATGGATTTTTCCTCTCTGAACCCTGTTCACACAGGTTATATACAGATGATCAGGTTTTTAAATACATCAGATAGGGATTGCATACATTAGTTAGGACTGCTCTGATAAGGGTATACCGTGAAGATTGGTAGAGCAGCTTAGTATACATTTTTTGCAAAAAACGTATCAACCAAATACCCTGTTTTTTTACATCTTTTACTAGCACTTGCGGATTACTGCAACATTTTTTCAAACTGAGTGTTTTTGGTTTTACTATTCTCTTTTGTGTCTTAATGTTAGTAGTGTGTATATGCAAAATTTGGCCGTTCTAGCTATTAAATTAAAGGGTTAAATGGCGGAAAAAATTGGCGTGGGCTCCCGCACAATTTTCTCCGCCAGAGTAGTAAAGCCAGTGACTGAGGGCAGATATTAATAGTCTGGAGAGGGTCCATGGTTATTGCCCCCCCCCCTGGCTAAAAACACCTGCCCCCAGCCACCCCAGAAAAAACACATCTGGAAGATGCGCCTATTCTGGCACTTGGCCACTCTCTTCCCATTCCCGTGTAGCGGTGGGATATGGGGTAATGAAGGGTTAATGCCACCTTGCTATTGTAAGGTGACATTAAGCCAAATTAATAATGGAGAGGCGTCAATTATGACACCTATCCATTATTAATCCAATACTAGTAAAGGGTTAAAAAAAAACCACAAACACATTATTAAAAATTATTTTAATGAAATAAAAACAAAGGTTGTTGTAATAATTTATTCTACGCTCAATCCATCTGAAGACCCTCGCTCTGTAACAAAGAAAAAATAATAAACCAACAATATACCGTATATACTCGAGTATAAGCCGACCCGAGTATAAGCCGACCCCCCTAATTTTGCCACAAAAAAATGGGAAAACTTATTGACTCGAGTATAAGCCTAGGGTGGAAATGCAGCAGCTACCGGTGAATTTCAATAATAAAAATAAATCATTATTTCCCCATAGCTGTGCCATATAGTGCTCTGCGCCGTTCATTATTGCCCTATAGCTCTGCCCCATATAGTGCTCTGCGCCATTCATTATTGCCCTATAGCTGTGCCCCATATAGTGCTCTGCACCGTTCATTATTGCCCTATAGCTGTGCCCCATATAGTGCTCTGCACCGTTCATTATTGCCCTATAGCTGTGCCCCATATAGTGCTCTGCACCGTTCATTATTGCCCTATAGCTCTGCCCCATATAGTGCTCTTGCACCGTTCATTATTGCCCTATTGCTCTGCCCATATAGTGCTCTGCACCGTTCATTATTGCCCTATAGCTGTGCCCCATATAGTGCTCTGCACCGTTCATTATTGCCCTATAGCTGTGCCCCATATAGTGCTCTGCACCGTTCATTATTGCCCTATAGCTGTGCCCCATATAGTGCTCTGCACCGTTCATTATTGCCCTATAGCTGTGCCCCATATAGTGCTCTGCACCGTTTATTATTGTCCTATAGCTCTGCCCCATATAGTGCTCTTGCACCGTTCATTATTGCCCTATAGCTCTGCCCCATATAGTGCTCTGCACCGTTCATTATTGCCCTATAGCTGTGCCCCATATAGTGCTCTGCGCCGTTCATTATTGCCCTATAGCTGTGCCCCATATAGTGCTCTGCGCCGTTCATTATTGCCCTATAGCTGTGCCCCATATAGTGCTCTGCACCGTTCATTATTGCCCTATAGCTGTGCCCCATATAGTGCTCTGCACCGTTCATTATTGCCCTATAGCTCTGCCCCATATAGTGCTCTTGCACCGTTCATATTGCCCCACAGAAAGCTCTGCCCCATATAGTGCTCTGCACCGTTCATATTGCCCCATAGAAATCTCTGCCCCATATAGTGCTCTTGCACCGTTCATATTGCCCCATAGAAAGCTCTGCCCCATATAGTGCTCTGCACCGTTCATATTGCCCCATAGAAATATCTGCCCCATATAGTGCTCTTGCACCGTTCATATTGCCCCATAGAAAGCTCTGCCATTGTCGCTGCTGCTGCTGCTGCAGTTAAAAAAAAAAAAAAAAACACATACTCACCTCTCTTGCTTGCAGCTCCCGGCGTCTCGTTCCGGCGTCTCGTCCCGACGTCTCCGCTCTGACTGATCAGGCAGAGGGCGCCGCGCACACTATATGCGTCATCGCGCCCTCTGACCTGAACAGTCAGAGCG
Source organism: Ranitomeya imitator (assembly GCF_032444005.1). Classification (NCBI taxonomy): domain Eukaryota; kingdom Metazoa; phylum Chordata; class Amphibia; order Anura; family Dendrobatidae; genus Ranitomeya; species Ranitomeya imitator. Next base: position 771,439,958 of record NC_091284.1, read on the forward strand.
CAGAGACGCCGGGAAGATGGAGCGGCGCCCGGCGGCTGGAACGCGGACAGGTGAATATTACATACTTACCTGGTCCTGGCGTCCGGCTCCTTCCCCCGGACAGCTGTCTTCGGTGCCGCAGCTTCTTCCTCTATCAGCGGTCACTGTTACCGTTGATTAGAGAAATGAATAGGCGGCTCCACCCCTATGGGAGGTGGAGCCGCCTATTCATTTCTCTAATGAGCGGTCCCACGTGACCGCTGATAGAGGACGAACAGCAGCACCGAAGACCGTGGGACGGCAGGGGGAGCGCCAGGATCGCTGGGACTAGGTAAGTATGCCTCAGCGCCCTCTCCCCCTCACCCGCCGACCCCACCGCCGACCGTGACTCGAGTATAAGCCGAGAGGGGCACTTTCAGCCCAAAAATTTGGGCTGAAAATCTCGGCTTATACTGGAGTATATACGGTACATACCTTCCGAAGATCTGTAACGTCCCACGAAGTAAATGCATCTGAAGGGGTTAAAATATTTTACAGCCAGGAGCTCTGCTAATGCAGCGGTGCTCGTGGCTGCAAAACCCCAGGGAATGAAGGTAAAGTAGGTCAATGACCTATATTTACCTTCATTTGCGGTGAGGCGCCCTCTGCTGGTTGTCCTCATTTGAACTCGAGCCTGGGAGCTTTCTAGGAAAGTTCCCACGCTCCAGGAACAACCAGCAGAGGGCGCATCACCGCAAATGAAGGTAAACATAGGTCATTGACCTACTTTACCTTCATTCCCCGGGGTTTTGCAGCCACGAGCACCGCTGCATTAACAGAGCTCCTGGCTGCAAAATATTTTAACACCTTCAGATGGATTTACATCGTGGGACCTTAGAGATCTACGGAAGGTATGTATATTGTTGGTTTATTATTTTTTCTTTGTTACAGAGCAAGGGTCTTCAGATGGATTGAGCGTAGAATTAATTATTACAACAACCTTTGTTTTTATTTCATTAAAATATTTTTTAATAATGTGTTTGTGTTTTTTTTAACCCTTTACTAGTATTGGATTAATAATGGATAGGTGTCATAATTGACACCTCTCCATTATTAATCTGGCTTAATGTCACCTTACAATAGCAAGGTGGCATTAACCCTTCATTACCCCATATCCCACCGCTACACGGGAATGGGAAGAGAGTGGCCAAGTGCCAGAATAGGCGCATCTTCCAGATGTGCCTTTTCTGGGGTGACTGGGGGCAGGTGTTTTTAGCCAGGGGGGCCAATAACCATGGACCCTCTCCAGGCTATTAATATCTGCCCTCAGTCACTGGCTTTACTACTCTGGCGGAGAAAATTGCGCGGGAGCCCACGCCAATTTTTTCCGCCATTTAACCCTTTAATTTAATAGCTAGAACGGCCAAATTTTGCATATACACTACTAACATTAGTAGTGTGGAATATGCAAAAAAATAGTGATATGAGATGGTTTACTGTATGTAAACCAGGTCTCATATCATGTCGGGTTTAGGAAGGAGATAGAAAAAGCCGGTAATTGAATTACCGGCTTTAAAGCTATCTCGCGCTGTATGAAGTAATAATATATATACATAGAGTTAGGTCCATATATATTTGGACAGAGACAACATTTTTCTTATTTTGGTTATAGACATTACCACAATGAATTTTAAACAAAACAATTCAGATGCAGTTGAAGTTCAGACTTTCAGCTTTCATTTGAGGGTATCCACATTAAAATTGGATGAAGGGTTTAGGAGTTTCAGCTCCTTAACATGTGCCACCCTGTTTTTAAAGGGACCAAAAGTAATTGGACAATTTACTCCAAGGCTATTTCATGGACAGGTGTGGGCAATTCCTTCATTATGTCATTCTCAATTAAGCAGATAAAAGGCCTGGAGTTGATTTGAGGTGTGGTGCTTGCATTTGGACGGTTTTGCTGTGAAGTAAACATGTGGTCATAGGAGCTCTCCATGCAGGTGAAACAAGCCATCCTTAAGCTGCAAAAACAGAAAAAACCCATCCGAGAAATTGCTACAACATTAGGAGTGGCAAAATCTACAGTTTGGTTCATCCTGAGAAAGAAAGAAAGCACTGGTGAACTCATCAATGCAAAAAGTCCTGGGCGTCCACGGAAGACAACAGTGGTGGCTGATCGCAAAATAATCTCCATGGTGAAGAGAAACCCCTTCACAACAGCCAACCAAGTGACCAACACTCTCCAGGAGGTCGGTGTATCAATATCCAAATCTACCATAAAGAGAAGACTGCATGAAAGTAAATACAGAGGGTTCACTGCACGGTGCAAGCCACTCATAAGCATCAAGAAGAAAAAGGCTAGACTGGACTTTGCTAAAAAACATTAAAAAAAGCCAGCACAGTTCTGGAAGAACATTCTTTGGACAGATGAAACCAAGATCAACTTCTACCAGAATGATGGAAAGAGAAAAGTGTGGCGAAGGTGTGGTACAGCTCATGATCCAAAGCATACCACATCATCTGTAAAACACGGCGGAGGCAGTGTGATGGCTTGGGCATGCATGGCTGATAGTGGCGCTGGGTCACTAGTGTTTATTGATGACGTGACACAGGACAGAAGCAGCCGAATGAATTCTGATGTATTCAGAGCCATACTGTGTACTCAGATCCAGCCAAATGAAGCAAAACTGACTGGTCGTCGTTTCATACTACAGATGGACAATGACCCAAAACATAAAGCCAAACCAACCCAGGAGTTTATTAAAGCAAAGAAGTGGAATATTCTTGAATGTCCAAGTCAGTCACCTGATCTCAGCCCAATTGAGCAGCATTTCACTTGTTAAAGACTAAACTTCAGACAGAAAAGGCCCACAAACAAACAGCAACTGAAAACCACCGCAGTGAAGGCCTGGCAGAGTATCAAAAAGGAGGAAACACAGCGTCTGGTGATGTCCATGAGTTCAAGACTTCAGGCAGTCATTCCCAACAAAGGGTTTTCAACCAAGTACTAAAAATGAACATTTTATTTAAAATTATTGAATCTGTCCAATTACTTTTGGTCCCTTTAAAAACAGGGTGGCACATGTTAAGGAGCTGAAACTCCTAAACCCTTCATCCAATTTTAAAGTGGATACCCTCAAATGAAAGCTGAAAGTCTGAACTTCAACTGCACCGGAATTGTTTTGTTTAAAATTCATTGTGGTAATGTCTGTAACCAAAATTAGAAAAATGTTGTCTCTGTCCAAATATATATGGACCTAACTGTACATGTGTCTACTGACATATATATATATATATATATATATATATATATATAGACAGTATGTATGTTTTTTTTTTTTTTTTTTTACACATGGATCCCTTGTATAGCCGTATGTCGGTTTTGGCAGCCTGCGAGAAAAACACGCAGTACGGATGCCATACGGATTACACACGGAGGATGCCATGCGCAAAATACGCTGATACACCCTGCCTACGGAGGAGCTACGGACCACTATTTTGGGGACTTTTCAGCGTATTACGGCCGTAATATACGGACCGTATTGTCTTACGCAGAGTGTGACGCCGGCCTGATAATCATCACTAGTTCCTAAAACATCATTATGTCATGATGTTGTATGGCGTAATAAATACCATAGCTGCTAAGGATATTGTCTGCAGAAGTTAAAGGGGTGGTCTGATACACAAATTAATTTGCAGCATCCTAAATACTTATCTTTTTAATGCCATAATCTAACCTATTTTCTTTATTCTGTACTTTAATTAAAAATCACCTATCCTGAAATTGCTGAAATGGATGGAAACAGTGCTCAAGTGGAATGAGAACAGCATGGAGGAGACTCCTGGATGCATCTCTGACTCCCAGGTCGCTGCTGGGAACAATGCAAAGTTTAAGACAAACAGTAGAAAAAATTTCTATGAACTACTCTGTTTTAACTTCCTACCTGGCTTCCGATAACCAGGCCGCGCTGCTATAGCGCCCTAGCTAAAGAACCCTGCCCTAACTCAGGTGAAAAATAGTGTCTCACTCACAGTTTTGTAGCGAAGGTCTGGAAGCTGCTGCTTGGTCCTGATGTAGTAGTGCCGAGTTTGTTGTGTTGAGCTCTTCCTTCAGGCTAATTGATCCATCTTCTTCCGGATCCGGGCAAATCTCATTCCCACTTTCAATGTTGAGATATTACTGGTACCACAGCACTGTTTTCTCTCTCAGGTTACAGGTGCTCATAGAGAACTAACCTGGCTGTGCGATGCGACTCTTTCCTTCTGATGATCAATCCTGTGGTATTCAGACACTATGTTTGCCTTTGAAGCCGTTAGTTCATTTACCAGTCTCTTGTAGGTAGGACACACTTATAGGCTGGCACAGGCACGAGGTTCCCTTAGGTGTCCCTGAACCGACACTTCCTGCTTCTTGTTTAAAACTAGCACACAGCAAGCTGCAGGGTAGAAAGGACTAGTCCAAGTGCACACAAATCAGATGGGGCATTGACTCTTAAAGTTACAGTGTAATTCAGTTCTTAGCACGGGCTGACCCCCTACATTCCCACGATCAGTGTTTGTTCAGGCTTTCACGCAGTTGAATTGTAACATGAATCCTGCACCCCAGCTCACTTGCATTTTTCCTTGCATTATTGTATGTGTTTTTGCAGTGGTTTTAAAGGATGCGTTTTTGTATCTCTTTAATATGTTATTAGATGTGCAAAGATATAGGTAGATAGATATGGGGTAGTGTTGTGAATTCTGTGGCAGAGCTCCCTCCTGTGGTCACAAGTGGTACTTCGGCTGATTCTCTCTGTAAGCTTCCGTTGGTGGAGGGAAGTGGTACTGCGGCTTCTGAGTTTCCTCCCTCAGGTCATGTGGTGAGGTCGTTAGGTGCTGCTCTACTTAACTCCACCTAGTGCTTTGATCCTGGCTTCCTGTCTATGTTCCAGTATTGGACTTGTTTTCCTCCTGGATCGTTCCTGTGGCCTGCTGCTCTACATAGCTAAGTTTTCCTTTGCTATTTTGTTTGCTTTTCTTCTGTCCAGCTTATCTATTTGTTTGCTGGAAGCTCTGGGACGCAGAGGGTGTACCTCCGTGCCATTAGTTCGGTACGGAGGGTCTTTTTGCCCCCTTTGAGTGGTTTTTAGGGTTTTGTGTTGACCGCAAAGTTACCTTTCCTATCCTTGCTCTGTTCAGAAAGTCGGGCCTCACTTTGCTAAATCTATTTCATCTCTACGTTTGTCTTTTCATCTTACTCACAGTCATTATATGTGGGGGGCTGCCTTTTCCTTTGGGGTATTTCTCTGAGGCAAGGTAGGCTTATTTTCTATCTTCAGGCTAGCTAGTTTCTCAGGCTGTGCCGAGTTGCATAGGTAGCGTTAGGCGCAATCCACGGCTGCCTCTAGTGTTGTTGGATAGGATTAGGGATTGCGGTCAACAGAGTTCCCACGTCTCAGAGCTCGTCCTATGTTTTTGGATTATTGTCAGATCACTGTATGTGCTCTGACCTCTATGTTCACTGTGGTACTGAGCTGCCTAATCATAACAGTACAGGAAGCCAAAGTACTAATGATTCTCAATAGAGGGAAAAAAGAAGTTCTGAGACCATTTTTTTTTCTCTGCACTGTGTTTTGCCTTTTTTTTCCCCTAGACATTTGGGTGGTTCAGGACACAGGTGTAGCAATGGACATTAGAAGTCTGTCTTCATGTGTGGATCAGCTCTCGGCAAGAGTACAAAAGATTCAAGACACTATTGATCAGAAATCTGTTAGAACCAAGAATTCCTATTCCTGATTTGTTTTTTGGTGATAGAACTAAGTTTCTGAGTTTCAAAAATAATTGTAAACTATTTCTGGCCTTGAAACCTCGCTCCTCTGGTGATCCAGTTCAACAGGTTTTGATCATTATTTCTTTTTTGCGTGGCGACCCTCAGGACTGGGCATTTTCTCTTGCGCCAGGAGATCCTGCATTAAGTAATATCGATGCATTTTTCCTGGCGCTCGGATTGCTGTACGATGAGCCTAATTCTGTGGATCAGGCAGAAAAAAATTTGCTGGCTCTTTGTCAGGGTCAGGATGAGATAGAGGTATATTGTCAGAAATTTAGAAAGTGGTCCGTGCTCACTCAATGGAATGAATCTGCGCTGGCAGCTATGTTCAGAAAGGGTCTCTCTGAAGCCCTTAAGGATGTCATGGTGGGATTTCCTATGCCTGCTGGTTTGAATGAGTCTATGTCTTTGGCCATTCAGATTGGTCGACGCTTGCGTGAGCGTAAATCTGTGCACCATTTGGCGGTATTACCTGAGCTTAAACCTGAGCCTATGCAGTGCGATAGGACTTTGACCAGAGTTGAACGGCAAGAACACAGACGTCTGAATGGGCTGTGTTTCTACTGTGGTGATTCCACTCATGCTATCTCTGATTGTCCTAAGCGCACTAAGCGGTTCGCTAGGTCTGCCACCATTGGTACAGTACAGTCAAAATTTCTTCTGTCCGTTACTTTGATCTGCTCTTTGTCATCGTATTCTGTAATGGCATTTGTGGATTCAGGCGCTGCCCTGAATTTGATGGACTTGGAGTATGCTAAGCATTGTGGGTTTTTCTTGGAGCCCTTGCAGTGTCCTATTCCATTGAGAGGAATTGATGCTACGCCTTTGGCCAAGAATAAGCCTCAGTACTGGACCCAGCTGACCATGTGCATGGCTCCTGCACATCAGGAGGTTATTCGCTTTCTGGTGTTGCATAATCTGCATGATGTGGTCGTGTTGGGGTTGCCATGGCTACAAGTCCATAATCCAGTATTAGATTGGAAATCCATGTCGGTGTCCAGCTGGGGTTGTCAGGGGGTACATGGTGATGTTCCATTTCTGTCAATTTCGTCATCCACCCCTTCTGAGGTTCCAGAGTTCTTGTCTGATTACCGGGATGTATTTGATGAGCCCAAGTCCGATGCCCTACCTCCGCATAGGGATTGTGATTGTGCTATCAATTTGATTCCTGGTAGTAAGTTTCCAAAAGGCCGATTGTTTAATTTATCTGTGCCTGAGCACGCCGCTATGCGCAGTTATGTGAAGGAATCCCTGGAGAAGGGGCATATTCGCCCGTCATCGTCGCCATTAGGAGCAGGGTTCTTTTTGTAGCCAAGAAGGATGGTTCGCTGAGACCTTGTATAGATTACCGCCTTCTAAATAAGATCATGGTTAAATTTCAGTACCCCTTGCCGTTGTTATCTGTTTTGTTTGCTCGGATTAAGGGGGCTAGTTGGTTCACCAAGATAGATCTTCGTGGTGCGTATAATCTTGTGCGAATTAAGCGAGGCGATGAATGGAAAACTGCATTTAATACGCCCGAGGGTCATTTTGAGTATCTAGTAATGCCATTTGGACTTGCCAATGCTCCATCAGTGTTTCAGTCCTTTATGCATGACATCTTCCGAGAGTACCTGGATAAATTCCTGATTGTGTACTTGGATGACATTTTGATCTTCTCGGATGATTGGGAGTCTCATGTGAAGCAGGTCAGAACGGTTTTTCAGGTCCTGCGTGCTAATTCTTTGTTTGTGAAGGGATCAAAGTGTCTCTTTGGTGTGCAGAAGGTTTCATTTTTGGGGTTCATCTTTTCCCCTTCTACTATCGAGATGGATCCTGTTAAGGTCCAAGCCATCCATGATTGGACTCAGCCGACATCTCTGAAAAGTCTGCAAAAGTTCCTGGGCTTTGCTAATTTTTATCGTCGCTTCATCTGCAATTTTTCTAGTATTGCTAAACCATTGACCGATTTGACCAAGAAGGGTGCTGATGTGGTCAATTGGTCTTCTGCTGCTGTGGAAGCTTTTCAAGAGTTGAAGCGTCGTTTTTCTTCTGCCCCTGTGTTGTGTCAACCAGATGTTTCGCTTCCGTTCCAGGTCGAGGTTGATGCTTCTGAGATTGGAGCAGGGGCTGTTTTGTCACAGAGAGGTTCTGATTGCTCAGTGATGAAACCGTGCGCCTTCTTTTCCAGGAAGTTTTCGCCTGCTGAGCGAAATTATGATGTGGGCAACCGAGAGTTGCTGGCCATGAAGTGGGCATTCGAGGAGTGGCGTCATTGGCTTGAAGGAGCTAAGCATCGCGTGGTGGTCTTGACTGATCATAAGAACTTGACTTATCTCGAGTCCGCCAAGCGGTTGAATCCTAGACAAGCTCGTTGGTCGTTGTTTTTTGCCCGTTTTGACTTTGTGATTTCATACCTTCCGGGCTCTAAAAATGTGAAGGCGGATGCACTGTCTAGGAGTTTTGTGCCCGACTCTCCGGGTGTATCTGAGCCGGCGGGTATCCTCAAAGAGGGAGTAATTGTGTCTGCCATCTCCCCTGATTTGCGGCGAGTGCTGCAAAAATTTCAGGCTAATAAACCTGATCATTGTCCAGCGGAGGAACTGTTTGTCCCTGATAGGTTGACGAATAAAGTTATCTCTGAGGTTCATTGTTCGGTCTTGGCTGGTCATCCTGGAATCTTTGGTACCAGAAAGTTAGTGGCTAGATCCTTTTGGTGGCCATCTCTGTTGCGGGATGTGCGTACTTTTGTGCAGTCCTGTGGGATTTGTGCTCGGGCTAAGCCCTGCTGTTCTCGTGCCAGTGGGTTGCTTTTGCCCTTGCCAGTCCCAAAGAGGCCTTGGACACATATCTCTATGGATTTTATTTCAGATCTTCCCGTTTCTCAAAAGATGTCAGTCATTTGGGTGGTCTGTGATCGCTTTTCTAAGATGGTCCATTTGGTACCCTTGTCTAAATTGCCTTCCTCCTCTGATTTGGTGCCATTGTTCTTCCAGCATGTGGTTCGTTTACATGGCATTCCAGAGAATATCGTTTCTGACAGAGGTTCCCAGTTTGTTTCGAGGTTTTGGCGAGCCTTTTGTGGTAGGATGGGCATTGACTTGTCTTTTTCCTCGGCTTTCCATCCTCAGACTAATGGCCAGACCGAACGAACCAATCAGACCTTGGAAACATATCTGAGATGTTTTGTTTCTGGTGATTAGGATGACTGGGTGTCCTTTTTGCCTTTGGCTGAGTTCACCCTTAATAATCGGGCTAGCTCGGCTACATTGGTTTCGCCATTTTTCTGCAACTCTGGGTTCCATCCTCATTTCTCGTCAGGACAGGTTGAGTCTTCGGACTGTCCTGGTGTGGATACTGTGGTGGACAGGTTGCAGCAGATTTGGACTCAGGTAGTGGACAATTTGACCTTGTCCCAGGAGAAGGCTCAACGTTTTGCTAATCGCAGACGCTGTGTGGGTCCCCGACTTCGTGTTGGGGATCTGGTTTGGTTATCTTCTTGTCATATTCCTATGAAGGTTTCCTCTCCTAAGTTTAAACCTCGTTTCATTGGTCCGTATAGGATTTCTGAGGTTCTTAATCCTGTGTCTTTTCGTCTGACCCTTCCAGATTCTTTTCCCATACATAACGTATTCCATAGGTCATTGTTGCGGAGATACGTGAATTCTGTGGCAGAGCTCCCTCCTGTGGTCACAAGTGGTACTTCGGCTGATTCTCTCTGTAAGCTTCCGTTGGTGGAGGGAAGTGGTACTGCGGCTTCTGAGTTTCCTCCCTCAGGTCATGTGGTGAGGTCGTTAGGTGCTGCTCTACTTAACTCCACCTAGTGCTTTGATCCTGGCTTCCTGTCTATGTTCCAGTATTGGACTTGTTTTCCTCCTGGATCGTTCCTGTGGCCTGCTGCTCTGCATAGCTAAGTTTTCCTTTGCTATTTTGTTTGCTTTTCTTCTGTCCAGCTTATCTATTTGTTTGCTGGAAGCTCTGGGACGCAGAGGGTGTACCTCCGTGCCGTTAGTTCGGTACGGAGGGTCTTTTTGCCCCCTTTGCGTGGTTTTTAGGGTTTTGTGTTGACCGCAAAGTTACCTTTCCTATCCTCGCTCTGTTCATTAAGTCGGGCCTCACTTTGCTAAATCTATTTCATCTCTACGTTTGTCTTTTCATCTTACTCACAGTCATTATATGTGGGGGGCTGCCTTTTCCTTTGGGGTATTTCTCTGAGGCAAGGTAGGCTTATTTTCTATCTTCAGGCCAGCTAGTTTCTCAGGCTGTGCCGAGTTGCATAGGTAGCGTTAGGCGCAATCCACGGCTGCCTCTAGTGTTGTTGGATAGGATTAGGGATTGCAGTCAACAGAGTTCCCACGTCTCAGAGCTCGTCCTATGTTTTTGGATTATTGTCAGATCACTGTATGTGCTCTGACCTCTATGTTCACTGTGGTACTGAGTTGCCTAATCATAACAGGGTAGATAGGTAAATATGGGGTAGATAGATAGGTAGATAGATAGATATCCTTGAGATATATAATTAGTGCTGTGTATGTGGTTTACTGTACCTGGATTAACCTAATAAATAAATTAATGAAAAAAACAACGTAGGTCCCCTCTCTTTTTGATAGCCAGCCAAGGTAAAGCATGCAGCTGCATGCATATATTATCAGGCTGGGAACTTCCCTGGTTATTGGGCCCTTACTAGTCAAAAAATACAAGTCGGCAGCCTCCTCAGAATTGGTGCATCACATGGGATGCACCAATTCTGGGGCTTTGCCCACCTGTTCCAGATTGCCCTGGTACAGTGGCAATCAGGGTCATGTTAGATGGCTTTGATGACAGCTGTGAATTGCCAAAAATCACAGCTGGCATCAAGTCTTGGGGTAAGTAATGGACAGGTGTCTATCAGACACCCCATTACTAACGCAGTAATCAAATAATACTTTATTTGAATAAACACTTCCCCACACTATCCTTCATTCACCAATTTATTGAAGAATAAAAAAAAATCCATGTGGTCCAAAGTAATCTAACAAATCAAAAATAGCCCAGAAAAGAATACCTGAAAGGCATAAAAAGACAGAAAAAAAGACAATAAACACTCCCTCGTTCACCAATTTATTACCCAAAATGTTGCCACACAGGTCCGATGTAGTCCACATTCCTCGAACCTGTCTCTGGCATCTGTGAATAGCAGCACAGTTCCTGCCATTCACAGGTGCTTCATCGGATTCATTGGATTACTTCGGACCTACATGGAATTTTTAAATTCTTTTTCAATAGATTGTGGACGAGGGATAGTGTGCGAGTCTTTTATGTTTCCATAACTATACAGTTTCTCATTTACTATATAACAATTGCTGCTAAGTTTTGCCATCAAGGTGCTGATAATTGCATTCTCCTCTACTCATTTTTGTAAATTTTCCGCCAACTTGATTAGAGGAATTTTGCATGGATTTTTTAACATAGTAGTTGCATGGTCTGCCTTTTTGTTATATACTTTATGACCTTCATTTGTAAGAAAAAAAAATACTTACAGCATGCCCTAATAGTAGTGTTCCCAAAGCGATTGGACAATTAAAACGACTTTAAATGGGCTGTATGAAAGCATGACCCCAAGATCATAAATCACAGGCAGACATTTTTTTTTAGTCTAAGCTGTACATACCACAAGAAGCAAGACTTAATATTTAAATCAAATAGGATATTTCCTCTCTGTATTGCTAATCACACATTTATTGAAAGATGAAATGACTGCAATTTACTTCATTCAACCAACGAGCAATCAGCCCAGCTTTTATCCTCCAGAATACCGAGACTAAGTTCATGTTGTGGGTTACATAAACATTTTAATTTCTGATCCTTTTAAGGATTCCTCGTCTCTTGTCTCATAAAACAGATTGTGGGAGAAAACTCATTCATCTTGTAAGGCAATCTGCCTAGGATTTCAGAACAGAATGAAAATAAATAATTGTACATGGTATAAAAATGTAGGATATTACATTACATCCATTTCATATCGCTAACAAACATGATTTTTGGCCGCAGACGGCATTACATAGAGTCTTATGCTGCGGTAATCAAAGGAATTGTAATCGGTTTAATTCAGCTCATCTTCCCTCGTGTTTATCTAACTTCAGATATTGCTTACTGGCATCAAACAATAGTCTGGAGATGTATTTGAAGCAGCACAGCATGTGGAAAATAGTTTCAGGGTTATACACGCATTTATTTCATTTCATATATGCACATTAATGAAGGTAGATTAAAGGGGTAAAGTTCCATCCCCAAAATGAGACAATATTTATCTTCAAGGAGAAAACAATTTCAAAGAATTATTATTATTATTATTATTTATTATTATAGCGCCACTTATTCCATGGCGCTTTACATGTGAGGAGGGGTATACATAAGAAAGAATATACTGTACTGTCTATATCAATTATTTAAAGGGTGTTTCCCACTAACAAAGTACATTGTAAACAATAAATATTGGAATACTAATAAGTTCCACAATTAAATGTGTTAAAAAAATGTACTTGTGCTTAAATAATCTCATAACTGTGATCCTGCTTTGTACTGTTATTTGCTGTGTCCGACTATGCAGAATTGCTCCAGTTCATGGTCAGCACATGCCATGTCTCCTAGCCAAGAGGGGGGGAAGCAAATGTCACTTATGATAAGTGCGTAAATGGAAGCGGTAACACGGTCTACCTAAGGTAACACACAATTACCAATCCTGTAAACTTATTATAAATTTAGTCGGTTACTTAGGAGCTCCAGTAGCCACTGAGTTCATGTGTCATTAACTAAATTTATGATGAGCTCACAGAACTGGTGATGCAGCAGAAACTGTCACGCTTGTGATAAAACAAGGAAATGTTTTACCTCTGGCAGGGAAATGTGTTACCTTAGAAAGCAGCAACTGTGAGTATCGGCTATGTAGTCTGTATACTCACTTATCATAAGTGACTTATGATGTCAGAAGCTGTGGTATGTGCCAACCATACACTGAAGCAGCTCTGCATGGAAAGACAAAAGCCATTACACAGTACACAGCAGGGACACAGATATAAGATTATCTCAGCACAGGAACATTTAATTTTAACACATCTAATTTTGTCTGGGTTTCAATTAGTCAGTCCTTATCCACATGTACGTCACTTGAGAAATACTAAGGTTTTAATACTAGAGTTTAGGACCTTTCCAAATAGGGTCACCGTGATGTGGTGGGATGGCTTATCATTTTTTTAACTAAAATTATGTTAACTAAGCACCCTATATTATTTTCATCCACTAATGCCATTTTTTTATTTATTTACTGTAGGATATTTGCTTATTATGTTTTTATCTTGGGTTTTGTCTGTTTAGTGATCAGTGTGAACACGTGCCTACAAGCTGCATGCACACCAACTCATTCCAGTACATCTCTTTCGGTTTTTTGTGGAACTTATTATTATTTCAAGTTCTATTGATTAACCCCTTCACCCCCAAGGTTGTTTGCATCTTCATGATCAGGTCAAATTGTACAATTCAGACCACTGTCACTTTATAAGGTATTAACTCAGGAAAACTTCAACGGATCGAAGTAATTGTGAGATAGTTTTATATAACATATTGTGTTTCATGATAGTGGTAACATTTATTCGATAAAACTTGCGTTTATTTGTAAAAAAAAAAAAAAAGGAAAATTTTGAAAATTGTTCAATTTCTAAACGATGAAACACCCTTTAACCCCTTTACCCCAAAGGGTGGTTTTGCACGTTAATGACCGGGCCAATTTTTACAATTCTGACCACTGTCCCTTTATGAGGTTATAACTCTGGAACGCTTCAAGGGATCCTTATGATTCTGACATTGTTTTCTCGTGACATATTGTACTTCATGATAGTGGTGAAATTTCTTTGTTATTACCTGTGTTTATTTGTATAAAAAAAACAGAAATTTGGCGAAAATATAGAAAATTTCGCAATTTTCCAACTTTGAATTTTTATGCCCTTAAATCACAGAGATATGTCACACAAAATAGTTAATAAGTAACATTTCCCACATGTCTACTTTACATCAGCACAATTTTGGAACCAACATTTTTTTTTTACAGAGTTATAAGGGTTAAAAGTTGACCAGCAATTTCTCATTTTTACAACACCATTTTTTTTTAGGGACTACATCACGTTTGAAGTCACTTTGAGGGGTCTATATGATAGAAAATACCCAAGTGTGACACCATTCTAAAAACTGCAAGTCTAAAGGTGCTCAAAACCACATTCAAGAAGATTATTAACCCTTCAGGTGTTTCACAGGAATTTTTGGAATGTTTTTTAAAAAAATGAACATTACATTTTTTTTCACAAAAAATTTATTCAGCTCCAATTTGTTTTATTTTACCAAGTGTAACAGAAGAAATTGGACCCTAATGTTGTTGTGCAATTTGTTCTGAGTACGCTGATACCCCATATGTGGGGGTAAACCACTGTGTGGGCGCACAGCAGAGTTCGAAAGGGAAGGAGCGCCATTTGACTTTTCAATGCAAAATTGACTGGAATTGAGATAGGATGCCATGTCGCGTTTGGAGAGCCACTGATGTGCCTAAACATTGAAACCCCCACAAGTGACACCATTTTGGAAACTAGAACCCTACAGGAACTTATCTAGATGTGTGGTGAGCACTTTGAACCCCCAAATGCCTCACAGAAAATTATAACGTTGAGTCGTGAAAATAGAAATATCACAATTTTTCCACAAAAATTATCTTTTAGCACCGATTTTTTTTTTTTACTTTTACAAGGGTAACAGGAGAAAATGGACCCCAAAATTTGTTGTGCAATTTCTCATGAGTACCCTGATACCTCATATGTGGGAGAAAACTATTGTTTGGGTGCTTGTTAGGGCTCGGAAGTGAAGGAGTGACATTTCGGAATGCAGACTTTGATGGAGTGGTATGTAGTCCTCATGTCGCGTTTATAGAGCTCCTGATGTACCTAAACAGTAGAAACCCCCACAAGTGACCCCATTTTGGAAGCTAGATCCCCCAAGGAATTTATTTAGATATGTGGTGAGCACCACCACCAAGGCCACACAAAAAATTATAACGTTGAGTTGTGAAAATAAAGCAATCACATTTTTTCGGCAAAAATTATTTTTTAGCCCTTATTTTTTTTATTATCTCAAGGGTAACATGAAAAAATGGACCCCAAAATCTTTTGTGCAATTTTTCCTGAGTTAGCTGATACCCCATACTTGGAGGAAAACCACTGTTTGGGCGCACGTCAGGGTTCGGAAGGGAAGGAGTGACCTTTTGTAATGCAAACTTTGATAGAATGGTCTGCGTGCATCATGTCACATTTGGAGAGCTCCTGATGTGCATAAACAATGTAAATGCCCAACAAGTGACCCCATAGAGGCATACGGAAGTTGTGTAGACTACATCAGGTTGGTGTACATGAGTAGTGTAGAGTTCATCAGGTTCACATGCGTGAGTTGTGTAAGTCAGAAATTAATTTAGTAGTCCATGGATGTGTGGTGCAGTCTGAAGCATTCTTTTATACCCAAGCCAGGTTTGTTGGGGCAGGTGTCACATTGATAAGTGGTGTCCTTGCGCATCCCCCTTCTGTAACACACTCAGCATCTCTTTGCTAACCTTCCTTTTTTTGTGGTTTGAGGAACGTCCTTGCTGAAATGTTGGCCTAGTACGATACCTGCACTTTCAGTTCCGGAATTAATGGGGCCTGCTCCTTCCTGATCTCCAAAGATTAAGGCCTTTATTACTTCTAGAACTGAAGGTATGGCATATCGGTCTGGCCTGCACAGCATGATAGCACAAAAGCGTTGTGCATTGCCATCTGTACGATGTGCATGGCCAGCTTCTTGTACCACACCTTTGCTTTTCTCATGGCACTGTATGGCTGGAGGACTTGATCAAAGAGATCAACTCCCCCCATGTTCTTGTTGTACCCCAATACACTATGTGGCTTGTGGACCTGTGTAGAGGTACCTCGTAGAGTGCTGGGGGTGCTGCCACTACTGTCATGACTCCCGGGTATAACTGCTGCGGGGAGAGCTGTGCGCCACAGCAAGGGAGCTGAGAGCAGAGCGGTGGGGAACTCTCTCGGTAGCAAACAGGACCTGAACCCCGTGACAGGGAAGGAGGTGGTCAAGGGTGGCGCCAGACGCCAGAGTGCAGAGGAGAAAATGTACACTGGAGAGTAGTTAAACGTGCCAAGATCAAACCAGGAGATAATGAGGTAACCAACGGGAGGGATAGTCAGAAAGGGAGCAAAAGGTCAGAAAACCAGCGGAACAAACAAGCAGAGTAAAGCACAGAGAGCAAAGCAAACAAATGCAACCAAGCACACACTCAAGGTGTCAGACACACAGACTAAATGAAAGTATAGTTGACAGGGAATCCTAGTCTGGAGTGAGTATAAATACCCCTCCCAGATCCAAAGAGAGGCCAGAAATATTAACCCTGAGAGAGCAGGACATGAACCATGTCCTATACCTTGACAGTACCCCCCTCTTAATGGGGGACCAGTGGACCCCCAGGCTTCTCAGGGTATCTGGCATGAAAAGCCCACACTAGTCGGTCAGCGTGCACAGAATTGGCTGCAACCCATGACCGATCCTCAAGAGAATATCCCTTCCAATGTATTAGGTACTGAAGCATTCGATGCACCCACCGTGAATCAATGATGTGCCCTACCTTGTATTCCAACTGACCCTCTACCAACACTGGGGAAACATTGGATGAGGAATCTTCTCTAACCATCCCCACAGGTTTTAATAGGGACCTGTGGAAGACATTAGATATTTTGAAGGAGGTGGGCAACTGTAATCTATAGGCCACCGGGTTGATCACCTCCACAATCTTGTATAGACCTATAAACCTGGGGCCCAGCTTCATAGAGGGTATCTTAAGCTTAATGTTATGGGTGGACAACCACACCTCCTCCCCCACTGCCAACCCCGGAGCTGACCCCCTCCTCCTGTCTGCAAATCGTTTGTACCTTTTCTGGGCTTTAGAGATGTTCCCCTGATCCTTCCTCCAAAGGGTTCTCAAATGTTGTACCATGACCTCAGCACCAGGACAACCTGAATCCATGCCGGAAAATTCCCCAAACTGCGGGATAAACCCATAAGTGACCTGAAAGGGAGATTTTCCAGTAGACTGATTAATGTGATAATTGAACGCAAATTCTGCCATGGGTAATATCTCACACCAGTCTTCCATTCTGGACAAGGCCAGGTATCTCAGAATTTGCTCCAACAATTGATTTGTGCGCTCAGTCTGTCCGTTAGATTCCGGGTGATAAGCAGAGGAGAATGATAATGTGACCCCCAACTTCTTACAAAATGATCTCCAAAACATGGCCACAAATTGCACACCTCTGTCCGACACCACATTCACCGGTACCCCATGCAACTGAACTATGTGCTGTATAAATAAGTGGGCCAAGGTTTCAGCAGCCGGTAACGTGGGTAATGGTACAAAATGTGCTTGTTTAGAAAACCTATTAACCACCACCCATACCACCTAGTTGCCTTTGGAAGGAGGAAGATTAGTGATAAAGTCCATGACAGGACTGCCAGCAAGTTCCAATTCCACCTGGAGCACAATTTTACCAAGCGAGGAAAAATGTACCTTGGAGTCTGGACAACCTCCTCGTTTGTTGCCCAGACTCAGTCATTTTCCGACGGTTTCACTGAAGAAGGGCAGAAGGGACAGTCCCTTTTCCAATGTCCAGAGGCTCCACAGTTAAGGCATAGCAGGTTGTCTCTATGGTGCCTTCTCTCTTTTTCCTTTACCGAGATAGCCCCAATCTCAATGGGCTCAGGTACAGGTGTAGTGGCACACAATTTGGAGTACAAGGGAGTCTCCTGTTGCATCACTCCTCTAGCACAGAGTCTCTGATTCATATGGACTGCCTGCGTCATGGCATCCTCCAGGGTATCAGGAGGAGGATGTAATGCCAGTGCGTCCTGTAGACAGTTAGACAGGCCTCTGTGGAACAACCCCCTCAGGGCGACATCATTCCAAGATACTTCAGCTGCCCAATGTCTAATCTCTGAGCAGAACCATTCAGTGGAGTTCCTCCCCTGTGTCACACTCATCACCATATCCTCTGCCAGACGCACTCTATCAGGCTCATCATAAATGTGCTCCAGAGCCTCAAAGACCAGGTTCACAGACATACATTCAGGAGCAGAGGAAGAGAGAAAGCCAATGCTTGTGGAGCCCCCCTTAACAAGGACATTACAACCCCCACCCCCTGCCTTACATTTCCAGAGGCCCAGGGATGCAATTCAAAAAATAATTTGCATCCCTCCTTAGAGACCCGAAACAATTTTTTATCTCCGGAAAAACTGTCAGGTAACTTTACCGGTGGCTCGGGGTCCGCTAGGGATACTTCAGTGTGGCCCCTCTCCCGGAACCCTGACGGAACAGACACCTGTAAAGTGCCTGCCACATCTCTCTGCACCTGTTGGTGCAAGCAAACCAGGACTTGCTGCTCCATGGACAGTTTCTGCATAAGCTGAGAGAGCTCATTAACCTGCCCCATAAGAGCCTGTACCGGATCCATAATATACTAACACCCCACTATCAGGGAAAGAATGTAGGGTCAGCTATAATGTCACGACTCCTGGGTATAACTGCTGCGGGGAGAGCTGTGCACCACAGCAAGGGAGCTGAGAGCAGAGCTGCGGGGATCTCACCGGGTAGCAAACAGGACCTGAACCTCGTGACAGGGAAGGAGGTGGTCAAGGGCGGCGCCAGATGCCGGAGTGCAGAGGAGACGATGTACACTGGAGAGTAGTTAAACGTGCCGAGATCAAACCAGCAGATAATGAGGTAACCAAAGGTGAGATGAAGGGATAGTCAGAAAGGGAGCAAAAGGTCAGAAAACCAGCAAAGTAAAGCACGAAGTGCAAAGCAAACAAATGCAACTGAGCACACACTCAAGGGGTCAGACACACATACTAAATGAAAGTATAGTTGACAGGGAATCCTAGTCTGGAGTGAGTATAAATACCCCTCCCAGATCCAAAGAGAGGCCAGCAATATTAACCCTGAGAGAGCAGGACATGAACCATGTCCTATACCATAACATTAACAATATATGGTGGTCAAGAAAAGGACATCCCTCTTGTACTTGACCACCAGCCTGTTGTCGCTACATTAAGCTCTGCTTTCACCCTTTCTGACCAGCTGTTCAGTTAGCATCACTGATCAATCTTTGATGGCTGCAGGACGCATGGAAAAGAAATAAAACTTCCAAAAGTCAAATGATCAGGTACTGATCAGTGATCAAGTGCTGATCAGCCATCAAGTGCTGATCAGCGCTTGGTGTCAGAAGCGGGGCTGGGTTGGGGGGAGGTAAAAAAGTGAGAGTGGAGAGGGAAGAGGTAGTTTTTATTTTTTGTCAATAAAACTGTATGAGGTTGTGTTTTTTTTAGTGTCAAGCTGATGTTTATACTTATAAAATCTTGGAGTACAAATGTGGCACTGTGATTTTGTTTTGATTTACTTTAATTTCCATATGGGTAAAATAATTTATTATTCACTACACAAGAAGGGCTTAGATGCCCTGGAAGTTTCCTCCCTTCTTAGGAGATGTGGTTTATGCACACCATGCTTCTGTACAGTCAGACAACCATTACACAGTACACAGCAGGGGCACATTCATAAGATTAGCTCAGCACATATAATGCATCCAATTTTGATACATTTTTATTCCCCCAAAATTAATTAAAATGTACTTTACTGTAAGAAAACCCTTTAAAGAGGGCAATTTTCTGTATTTTTTTAAATTTAAGTTGAATACCTTCTCCTATTGCTGCTTTTGCACTGATTCTGGAACAGTTTTTTTTTTCTGTGCTCCTCTGTTCCAAAGTTATGTCCCTCCGACAATAAAGACGCAAGTTTTCTCTTCAACTAATTGGGAATATACTTGTGTATATTCTGTGGTATATGTTAGGCTGCCGTCACACTAGCAGTATTTGGTCTGTAATTTACATCAGTATTTGTAAGCCAAAACCAGGAGTGGGTGATAAATGCAGAAGTGGTGCATATGTTTCTATTATACTTTTCCTCTAATTGTTCCACTCCTGGTTTTGGCTTACAAATACTGATGTAAAATACTGACCAAATACTGCTAGTGTGACGGCAGCCTTACGTTGTTTGAAGGGAAAATTTGCACCTTTCTTTCCAGAGGTATAACTTTGGAATGGAGGGGAACAAAAACAACCAAACAGTTTCAAAATCATTGGAGTACCTAAGTTTAAATTAAAATATTAAATGGAAGGACCTCTTTAACCCCTTCACCACCCAGCATGTTTTCACCTTGATGACCAATCCAATTTTTTCAATTCTGACTAGTGTAATTTTATGGGGTAATAACTCTGGAACGCTTCTACATATCCCAGTGATTCCGAGATTGTTTTTTCATGACATATTGTTCTTCATATTAGTGATAAATTAAAGCAGATATGATTTGCGCAAATGTATTATTTTTTTTGTTAGGAAGATAGAAGGGTTAAAAATGTATCAGCAATTTCTATTTTTTCAATCAAAATTTAGAAAACCCATTTGTTTAGGGACCACATACCTTTTGAAGTGACTTTCAGTCCATCTTGTGCAACAGTAAATTGTCAAACATTGCAGTTTCCACGGGAGTATGTTCCAAACGTTCCCCCTATTCAGGTCTCTTTGCAGGGTGAGTATAATGACTATGACATAAAGTGTCTTTAAGGTTCTTTGCCCATCTAGCTACAATATTGGGGGCCACTGAAATATGCCGAACCAGTTTGGACTCGCTCAGAAGTATTCCCCAATTCTTATCTAGTATTTTTTGAATATCAGAACCTTTGGGACATACCCCTGCTGAAACTGCAATGTTTGACAATTTACTGTTGCACAAGATGGACTATCCGGAAAAAATGAAGACTACAATTTGTTACACAATTTCTCTGGAGTATGCCAAGGCACAGTGGAAAGCTCAGAAGAGAAGGAGCGCCATATTGGAATTCATATTTTGCTGGAATGGTTTGAGTGTGCCATGTCACATTGACAGAGCCCCGGTTATACTTTTAACCCCTCCAACATCCTAACCAAACAATTATGTTTCAAAATGATACTAATGTAAAGTAGACATAAGCAAAATGTTACTTATTAACTATTTTCTGTGGTATAACTACTTGTTTTGATTTTATTTATGAAAATTTGACAAAAAAAAATTAAAATTTTGCATCTTTTAAATTTTTAAGCTCTTACATGCTTATGATTTAAGAGCTTAAAATGTTAACATTTGAAAATAGCGAAATTTTCAAACGTTTTTTATTTTTTTTTATATTTTCAAAAATAAATGCAAATCATATTGACCAAAATTTACCACTAACGTGAAGTACAGCATTTCACAAAAAAACAGTCTTAGAATCACTGGGATACTTTGAAGCGTTCCAGAGTTATTACCACATAAAGTGACACTGGTCAGATTTCTAAAATGTGGCCTGGTCATTAAGGGGTTAAGATATATTTCTGAATAATTTGCTTTGGGATATAATTACATTTTTTGCAAATGAGAAAAGTGAAAGTTTCTCAAACGTGCAAAGGATATGAGATATTCTCTCATATCTTAGATTACCACAAGGAATCTGTCGCAAAGAATCTCATCAGGATGAGGCGAGTTTGCACACATTTTATTATAAGTAAGATAACAATCTGCAGATCTAATGAATCATGTTGAAAGTATGAGATAAAGCACGTAGGGACCCTCCCTCCTATGCACAGTATCAAGAGAAATGTGCCACCTATTTTTTTATGCGCCAGCCATACATCTTTTTATATGGACCTATCATATCTCATAGATGATAAAGTGATACATCTCAGGCAAACCCAATCAAGTTGTGTCAGAAGAAAAAAAACAATAAAACTAAAGGAAACCTGATCTGAACATGAGAAATACTTTCAAATTGGCAAACCTCCATGGCGCCACATATATGAGGAATCCTAAATTATGTATTGCTGTTTTATAGAACATATATAAAATGTTTTAATTCAGGAAGAATATAAAATATAAAGTGAAGAGTGGATGTGTCCATTCAGGGAAATGTACAGATCAGTACTGTAATCGTACTGTATATATATACAGTACAGACCAAAAGTTTGGAGACAACTTCTCATTTAAAGATTTTTCTGTACTTTCATGACTATAAAAATTGTACATTCACACTGAAGCCATCAAAACTATGAATTAACACATGTGGAATTATATACTTAACAAAAAAGTGTGAAGCAACTGAAATTATGTCTTATATTCTAGGTTTTTTAAAGTAGCCACCTTTTGCTTTGATGACCGCTTTGCAAACTCTTGGCATTCTCTTGATGAGCTTGAAGAGGTAGTCACCGGGAATGGTTTTCACTTCACATGTGTGCCCTGTCAGGTTTAATAAATGGGATTTCTTGTCTTAAAATGGGGTTGGAACCATCAGCTGTGTTGTGCAGAAGTCTGGTGGATGCACAGTTGATAGTCCTACTGAATAGAAAAAAAGAAAAAAGCAGCTAAGTAAAGAAAAACGAGTGGCCATCATTACTTTAAGAAGTGAAGGTCAGTCAGTATGAAAAATTGGGAAAACTTTGAAAGTGTCCCCAAGTGCAGTGGCAAAAACCATCAAGCGCTACAAAGAAACTGGCTCACATGAGGACCGCCCCAAGAAAGGAAGACCTCTGCTTCTGAGGATAAGTTTATCTGAGTCACCAGCCTCAGAAATCGCAGGTTAACAGCAGCTCAGATTAGAGACCAGGTCAATTCCACACAGAGTTCTAGCAGCAGACACATCTCTACAACAACTGTTAAGAGGAGACTTTGTGCAGCAGGCCTTCATGGTAAAATAGCTGCTAGGAAACCACTGCTAAGGACAGGCAACAAGCAGAAGAGGCTTGTTTGGGCTAAAGAACCCAAGGAATGGACAGTAGACCAGTGGAAATCTGTGCTTTGGTCTGATGAGTCCAAATTTGAGATCTTTGGTTCCAACCACCGTGTCTTTGTGCGACACAGAAAAGGTGAACGGATGGACTCTACATGCCTGGTTTCCACCGTGAAGCATGGAGGAGGAGGTGTGATGGTGTGGGGGTGCTGTGCTGGTGACACTGTTGGGGATTTATTAAAAATTAAAGGCATAAGGCATACTGAACCAGCATGGCTACCACAGCATCTTGCAGCGGCATGCTATTCCATCCGGTTTGCGTCTGGTTGGACCATCATTTATTTTTTAACAGGACAATGACCCCAAACACACATCTCCAGGCTGTGTAAGGGCTATTTGACCAAGAAGGAGAGTGACGGGGTGCTACGCCAGATGAACTGGCCTCCACAGTCACCAGACCTGAACCCAATCTAGATGGTTTGGGGTGAGCTGGACCGCAGAGTGAAGGCAAAAGGGCCAACAAGTGCTAAGCATCTCTGGGAACTCCTTCAAGATTGTTGGAAGACCATTCCTGGTGACTACCTCTTGAAGCTCATCAAGAGAATGCCAAGAGTGTGCAAAGCATACTGTGTCCGCATACATTCCCCTGTTCGCTCCCCATACTGTCTGCACCCATCCCCCATATTGTTTCCTCATATATGCCCCCATTCCCCCATACTGTTTCCTCATACATGCCCCCCATTCCCCCATACTGTTTCATCATACATGCCCTCCATACCCCTGTACTGTTTCCTCATACATGCCCCCCATTCCCAAGTACTGTTTCCTCATACATGCCCCCCATTCCCAAGTACTGTTTCCTCATACATGAACCCCATTCCCCTGTACTGTTTCCTCATACATGCCCCCATTCTCCTGTACTGTTTCCCCATCTCCCGCTTTGCTCTTCATTTTGTGTCCTCAAATCTCCCTCTTACATTAAATCCCTCCATTCCCACTACAAATCTCCCCACACACAAAACAATCCCCCATCTCCACTCCAATTCTCCCAGCACATAATAAATAACCCCATCTCCACTCAAATTGTCCCCCCCGTGCACTTAATCTTCAGTGTCTTCTGCTCCACTGAAGCACTTTCCACCAGTGTTTGCCTCTGCAGCGCGAGTGAGTGATGTCAGCAGCATGATCATATGATCTGATCACGCTGCTCACGTCCTTCTGACCCGGCAGTCAGAGCCTCATTTGTACTCACTTCTGTAAGATGTGAGTACAATTGATCCCTGAGCAGGGGCGGACACAGACAGCTTGGAGCCCCGTGCAAGAAATGTGTCTGGGCCCCCCTCCTTTTATGGCAACATAGCTATATATAGATATATAGCCACACACATACATGTGTATATATTACATACCATATATACTCGAGTATAAACCGACCTGAGTATAAGCCAAGGCACCTAATTTTGCCACAAAAAACTGGGTAAGCTTATCGACTCGAGTATAAGCCGGGTATGTATTGTCCCCTCATCCCTATCCCGATAGGTGTAGCTCCCTCCGTCCTGTCCTGCTCTGTGTGGCTCCCCCTGTTGTATGCATGGCTCCCCCAGTCCCATCTTGTATGCATGGCTCCCCATCCTCCCATTCTGTATGTATGGCTCGGCTCCCCCCTCCCATCTTGTATGTATGGCTCGGCTTCCCCCTCCCATCTTGTATGCATGGCTCCCCTATCCTCCCATCCTGTATGCATGGCTCTGCTCCCCCATCCTCCCATCTTGTATGCATGGCTTGGCTCCCCCATCCTCCCATCCTGTATGCATGGCTCGGCTCCCCCATCCTCCCATCCTGTATGCATAGATCCCCCACCCTGTATGCATGGTTCCTTCATCCTTCCACCCTGTATGCATGGCTCCCCTATCCTCCCACCCTGTATGCATGGCTACCCCATCCTCCCATCCTGTATGCATGGCTCCCCCATCCTCTCACACTGTATGCATGGCTTCCCCATCCTCCCACCCTGTATGTATGGCTCCCCCATCCTCCCATCCTGTACACATGGCTCCCCATCCTCCCATCCTGTATGCATGGCTCTCCCATCCTATATGCATGGCTCAGCTCCCCTATCCTCCCATCCTGTATGCATGGCTCGGCTCACCCATCCTCCCATCCTGTATGCATGGATCCCACATCCTCCTACCCTGTATGCATGGCTCCTTCATCCTCCCACCATGTATGCATGGCTCCCCCATCCTCCCACCCTGTATGCATGGCTCCCCCATCCTCCCACCCTGTATGCGTGGCTCCCCCATCCTCCCACCTTGTATGCATGGCTCCCCCATCCTCCCACCCTGCATGCATGGCTCCCCCATCCTCCCATCCTGTATGCATGGCTTCTCCATCCTCCCACCCTGTATGCGATGCTCCTCCATCCTCCCATCCTGTATGCATGGCTCCCCCATCCTCCCATCCTGTATGCATGGCTCCCTCATCCTCCCATCCTGTATGCATGGCTCTCCCATCCTGTATGCATGGCTCAGCTCCCCCATCCTCCCATCCTGTATGCATAGCTCGGCTCCCTCATCCTCCCACCCTGTATGCATGTGCAGCGCCCCAGAGATCTGGTCGTTGCAGTATGACACTCTGCCGCTAAGGGGAGTGATGGTACGTCTGATGGCACTGAAGGAATTCTACTGACCAGGTATCACCAGCACACATTACACTTCACACTCCGGCCACTAGGGGGAGAAAAAGGCTTTATTTATTGGGCCACTCCTCACACTGGTAAAACTAGGGGTTGGATAGGAAGTTAGTCAGAAGCTGACTGGGTTGGATTCAGGCAACATCCCGTGGCTGGGGGTGTTACAGGGAGAAGACACAGGGGGGTCCCTGTCAGGCGTGGGAACCTGGCAGGTGCCTAGCGAACAGAGCAGAACGTAACGGAACCGCGCCTGCACACCCCGCGGCGGTATCCTAAGAGAGACACACCAAGGGAAGGATATTGTGGAACAGTGAGAAACGAGATCAAGCACAAAGGAGAACCAGTAGGAGTCATGCCGTGAGACCGAGGCAACATCCTACTGAGGTGTGTAGCCGGTGGCCGGAACACCGCAGGAGTAACTGACTCTAGGCCTTACTTCGAACTCCGCAGGACAGTTAATTATAGGTTGGCTGTCTACCTTAAATTTCCTACGAAGACATAGGGGGCGACACGTGGAGAGGGGCGTCTCTAGGGTCCCGGAAGAGCTCCGAGCCTTCCCGTCATACGGGTTCGTCCTAGCCATAACTGTTATGATCTGGTGGTTTATGAGCAACATGGGACGAGCTCTGAAGGAAGTGGTACCTGTACTGACCGCAGTCCCTAAGCTCAACACAACACTAGAAGTAGCCGTGGGATGCTCCTAACACTCCCTAGGCACCTCGTCACAGCCTGAGAACTAACTACCCCTAAAAGATAGAAACAGGAAAACTATCTTGCCTCAGAGAAAATCCCCAAAGGATAGATAGCCCCCCACAAGTAATGACTGTGAGTGGAGAGGGAAAAGACATACACAGAATGAAACCAGGATGAGCACAGGAGGCCAGTCTAGCTAGATAGATAGGACAGGATGGAATACTGTGCGGTCAGTATAAAACACTGCAAAAAATCCACACAGAGTTTACAAAAATCTCCACACCTGACTAAAGGTGTGGAGGGTAAATCTGCTTCCCACAGCTTCCAGCATCACTGAATTAATTCATACTGACAAGCTGGACAAACATAGAAAGCACAGAACGGATAAGTCCACAACCTGTGGACAGAAAAGAGCAAGCAAGGACTTAGCTTTGCTGAACTGGTCAGGATAACAGGGAAATCCAAAGAGATGCGAATCCAACAAGGAACCATTGACAAGTGGCACAAGCTGAAGGAAAGAGCCAGGCTAAATAGCCGAGCAGAATAGACAATCAGTGGAAGCAGCTGCTGACAGCTAAATCCAAGGAGCAGCCATTCCACTTAAAACCACCGGAGGGAGCCCAAGAGTAGAACTCACAAAAGTGCCACTTACAACCACCGGAGGGAGCCCAAGAGTGGAATTCTCAACAGTACCCCCCCTTGAGGAGGGGTCACCGAACCCTCACCAGAGCCCCCAGGCCGATCAGGACGAGCCAAGTGAAAAGCACAAACCAAATCGGTGGCATGGACATCGGAGGCAACAACCCAAGAATTATCCTCCTGGCCATAACCCTTCCACTTGACAAGATACTGAAGCCTCCGCCTCGATAAACGAGAATCCAAAATTTTCTCAACCTCATATTCCAACTCTCCCTCAACCAACACCGGGGCAGGAGGATCAACTGAGGGAACAACGGGCACCACATATCTCCGCAACAAAGATCTATGGAAAACATTATGAATGGCAAAAGAGGCTGGAAGAGCCAAACGAAAAGACACCGGATTAATAATTTCAGAAATTTTATAAGGACTGTGACAAAACACTCTGGGATCGCCTTTGCTGGGGTCAAAGGACACGTGGTTTGTGCATTGAATCTGAGGCGTACAGCAGGTTTCTGAGCAGGCTGACCTCAGGTCAGATTTATTAACGTGAAAGCAACACAAAAAACAAAACATAAAAATAAACCCTAGCCTGTCCGGCACTAACTAAACAAATACGTTGCTATCTCAACAACTGGGGGGGGCTTCTCCCACCCAGCTAACATCATACAGATCTTGAGCAGAGCTCTTCACTCACGTTTGTCTCACACAGGCAGGCAATCTGTGTGCCCCAGGCAGACGCTGGAAACACCCAGCTGGTCATCTTTTATTCCTGCAATCATTAACCCATTAGCACCCTGAAGATACTGAGTGGCCTAATTCACATAGGACAAACACCTGGGCGAGATATACCTGCCTCCATCTACCACACCAGCATGAGTCTTACATATCCCCCCCCCTTGCTCAGACCACTCCGGTCGAGCAAGAACACTTGGGAAACAGTGCACTCGGGATAGGGCATCGGCGTTCCCCATCTGCACTCCAGGTCGGTGCTCCACCGTAAAAGAGTAAGCCTGCAGGGCAAGGAACCACCTGGTTACCCGACTATTACGGTCCTTGTGGAGGTGCATCCACTTGAGAGGGGCATGGTCTGTGACCAGCCTAAACTTCCTACCAGCCAGGTAATACTTGAGGGAGTCGAGAGCCCATTTAATGGCTAGGCACTCTTTTTCAACCACGGCATACCTCTGCTCATGTACATTCAGTTTCCGACTGAGATAGAGGACCGGGTGTTCGACTCCGTCCCTCACCTGGGAAAGTACAGCTCCGACACCAGTATCAGAGGCATCAGTTTGTACCACAAACTCGCTGCTGAAATCAGGAGTCACTAGTACGGGCTGAGAGCACAAAGCCCGTTTCAGGCTGTGGAAGGCCTCTTCAGCAGCTGAGGTCCATTTTACCATGACGGAACCCTTCCCCTTGGTAAGATCCGTCAAGGGAGTAGCCATGGCTGCAAAATTGGGTATGAACCGGCGATAATAGCCGGCAATCCCCAGGAAAGCCTGCACTTGTTTCTTGTTCACTGGTTGTGGCCAGCCCTGAATTGCCTGTATTTTGTCGATCTGGGGTTTAACCACTCCTCGGCCAATCACGTAGCCCAAGTATCGGGCTTCTTCAAGCCCGATGTGGCATTTCTTGGGGTTTGCCGTTAAACCTGCATCTCGCAGGTCATCAATCACGGCTTGTACCTTCTGGAGATGAGTTTCCCAGTCCATGCTGTAAATTACGATGTCATCCAGGTAGGCAGAAGCGTACTGTCTGTGAGGCCTCAAGACTCGATCCATCAATCTCTGGAACGTTGCGGGAGCTCCGTGAAGTCCAAACGGCATATAGACATACTGGAACAGACCTTCCGGTGTAGCAAATGCCGTCTTCTCTCTGGCCGCCTCGGCCAGAGGAATCTGCCAGTACCCCTTTGTTAAATCCAGGGTCGTAATGTATCGGGCTTTACCAAGCCGGTCGATCAACTCATCGACCCGGGGCATAGGGTACGCATCAAATTTAGAAACTGCATTCAGTTTCCTAAAGTCATTACAAAACCGGATGGAGCCATCCGGTTTAGGTATCAACACAATTGGACTGGACCAGGCGCTGTGTGACTCCTCAATGACTCCTAAGTCCAACATTGCCATCACTTCCCGGGAGACGGCTTCACGGCGGGCTTCCGGAATCCGGTAGGGCTTCACATGAACAGTGACGCCAGGCTCTGTGACAATCTCATGTTTCACCAACTTCGTCCGGCCAGGTTTTTCGGAGAAAAACTGTCGGTTCTGTAACAAAAATTGCTTAACCTCAGATTTTTGTCGTTCTGAGAGAGTCTCAGCAACCTGCACCTCTGGTACAGTAGGTGAACAAACCGGACGGGGCAGATCTGCCGTTAGGGCAGAGCGGTCTTTCCAGGATTTTATCAGATTCACATGATAAATCTGTTCCGGTTTTCTCTTACCCGGCTGGTACACTTTATAGTTCACTTCACCAACTCTTTCTCGGACCTCAAATGGGCCCTGCCATTTCGCCAGGAATTTACTATCCACCGTAGGGATTAGGACCAACACCCTATCGCCGGGTGCAAATGTACGGACCTTAGCGCCTCTATCATAACTTTGCCTCTGGGCTCCCTGGGCCTGTAACATATGGTCCCTAACAATGGGCATGACAGCGGCAATACGATCCTGCATTTGTGTTACATGGTCGATCACCGTTTTAAAGGGAGTGACTTGACCTTCCCAGGTTTCTTTTGCGACGTCCAGCAGTCCCCGGGGACGACGGGCGTACAACAGTTCGAAAGGCGAAAATCCTGTGGAAGACTGGGGAACTTCCCTAATGGCAAACAGCAAATAGGGTAACAAGTAATCCCAGTTCTTCCCATCTTTGTCTATCGCCTTCCGGAGCATCTGTTTTAAGGTTTTGTTGAAGCGCTCAACCAGGCCATCTGTTTGAGGGTGATAGACAGACGTACGCAACGGGTCTATTTGTAAGAGCCTGCAGAGCTCCTTCATTACCCTCGACATAAAGGGAGTCCCCTGGTCGGTGAGTATCTGTTTTGGAATTCCCACCCGACTAAACACTTGTACCAATTCCTTGGCGATCGTCTTGGTAGCTGTGTTACGCAAAGGGACGGCTTCCGGGTAACGAGTGGCATAGTCCACGATGACGAGGATATGTTGGTGCCCACGTGCGGATCGGGGAAGGGGCCCAACCAAATCCATCCCAATTCTCTCAAAAGGGACCCCGATGATAGGAAGGGGTACCAAAGGGCTACGGAACTGAGATTTAGGGGCCGCGATTTGGCACTCTGGACAGGACTCACAATAGTTACGCACATCACAATGTATTCCAGGCCACACAAAACAATGCAATATCCTTTCTGTGGTTTTCTGTACCCCCAGATGTCCCCCCATTATATGTCCGTGGGCCAAATCCAGTACCTTCCGCCGATAAGGTTTGGGTACCACTAACCGTTGCACTGTGTCTTCCCCTTTTTTTTCTACCTGGTAGAGCAAATCATTTTCAAGAACCATATACGGGTACGCTAGCCTAGTGTCAGGTTCTACGGGTACCCCATCTATCATTTTTACATTTTTCCTAGCCGGAGTCAGGGTAGGATCTTTCATTTGCTCGCTGTGGAAGTCATCCACCTGGACTCCCAAATCTGGCAGGCAGGGTGCCGGATGGCTGTCTGCCTCCGCCTCTCGCTGAGGTTCCTCAGTTTCCTCTGTTTCCCCCGCCATGACGGAGAAGGGGTACTGAAGGTTAGATTCACTAACCTCCCCAGCAACATCTTCCTGTGGGGTCTCCTCTAGGGACTCGGGACCTCCAGATGGCATGGGAGAAGATTCACGGGTACAGCTACCGTGAAGGAGTAACTGATTCTCCCACAACTGCCAGAAATAGGGAAAATCCCTGCCCAGGATTACATCATGTAACAATGCGGGAACGAGTCCCACTTTGTGCTGCACTGACCCATAGGGAGTAGAAATCCATATGACCGCTGTTAAGTACGAGCGGGTGTCACCATGCACACACGTCACAGAAAACTTGTCAGACGGACCAGACGGAAGTGCCACCAGACTAGCTTTCACCAGAGTCACCACACTTCCAGAGTCTAGTAATGCCACAACATTTTTCCCATCAACAGATAATTCACACAGGTGTTTCGCTGTATCATTTTGACCCGCATTCACACTCACTAGCTGTGTAACCAAAGACATGCGTTTTCTAGAGTCTATAACGTCGCACTGCATGGGTTCAGCGGTAACAGGACAGTTCGCAGAAACATGACCCTTCTCATGGCAGCGGAAACACCTAACAGGTCCCCTACTGAGACCACCGTCCAATACTCTTGGTCTCGGAGTGCGAGCAGTCCCGGACTCCTCCCCCACAGTTTTAAGCGATTTTCCTTCACCCGTGGTCCCTGGAACAGTCTTACCGGTTCCACGAGGAGGAGGCACAGTCCGGGGTTTGGCGGTGTCGTCGGGAAGTCCTTCTGCCACGGAATAACGCTCGACCAACTCCACAAGTTGATCCGCTGTCGTGGGATTTCCTTGGCTTACCCACCTTTTCAGCGCCGGGGGTAGTACTCTCAGGTACTTGTCCAGGACAACCCGCTGGATTATTTCGGGTATTGTCAGTACCTCGGGTTGCAGCCATTTCTTCGTCAAGTAGATCAGGTCGAACATCTGAGACCGCGCTGGTTTATCTTGCTGGTATGTCCACTGATGTACCCTCTGTGCACGGACAGCCGTCGTCACACCCAGCCGGGCCAGGATCTCAGCTTTCAGCTTCTCAAAGTCCTGAGCGACCTCCGGGTCCAAATCATGGTAAGCTTTTTGGGCCTCGCCGGAGAGAAACGGGGCAATCAAATCGGCCCATCGTGCCTTCGGCCACTTCTCTCTCAATGCCGTCCGCTCAAAAGTTGTCAGATATGCCTCGACGTCATCTTCTGCAGTCAGCTTTTGCCAGTATCGACTCACATGGATCCTTCTGGACTCTGCTTCCGGGTCAGCGTCAGGCATGCTCACCAGGCGCTGCGCCACCTGTTGGAGAAGTTGGCGGTCTGCAACCGTCATGTCCAGTAACTCCTTCAGCTGTGCGGCCATCAAGCGATTAGCTTCGTGCTGTGCGGCAGTGGCCTGCTGCTGTACGGCAGTGGACTGTACTAAGGCTTTCACCACGTCTTCCATGCTGTCGCCTGTGCCACGGTATGCCCGCGTTCTCCACCACAATGTGACAAAACACTCTGGGATCGCCTTTGCTGGGGTCAAAGGACACGTGGTTTGTGCATTGAATCTGAGGCGTACAGCAGGTTTCTGAGCAGGCTGACCTCAGGTCAGATTTATTAACGTGAAAGCAACACAAAAAACAAAACATAAAAATAAACCCTAGCCTGTCCGGCACTAACTAAACAAATACGTTGCTATCTCAACAACTGGGGGGGGCTTCTCCCACCCAGCTAACATCATACAGATCTTGAGCAGAGCTCTTCACTCACGTTTGTCTCACACAGGCAGGCAATCTGTGTGCCCCAGGCAGACGCTGGAAACACCCAGCTGGTCATCTTTTATTCCTGCAATCATTAACCCATTAGCACCCTGAAGATACTGAGTGGCCTAATTCACATAGGACAAACACCTGGGCGAGATATACCTGCCTCCATCTACCACACCAGCATGAGTCTTACAGGACCAATAAACCGAGGCTTAAACTTAGGGGAAGAAACCTTCATAGGAAAATGACGAGAAGACAACCAAGCCAAATCCCCCACACGAAGCCGGGGACCAACACACCGACGGCGGTTAGCAAAACGTTGAGCCCTTTCCTGAGACAACGTCAAATTGTCCACCACATGAGTCCAAATCTGCTGCAGCCTGTCCACCACAGAATCCACACCAGTACAATTAGAAGGCTCAACCTGCCCAGAAGAAAAACGAGGATGAAAACCAAAATTACAAAAGAAAGGTGAAACCAAAGTAGCCGAACTAGCCCGATTATTAAGGGCAAACTCGGCCAACGGCAAGAAAGCCACCCAATCATCCTGATCAGCAGACACAAAGCATCTCAAATAGGTCTCCAAGGTCTGATTAGTTCGCTCAGTTTGGCCATTAGTCTGAGGATGAAACGCCGAAGAAAAAGACAAATCAATGCCCATCCTAGCACAAAAGGCCCGCCAAAACCTAGAGACAAACTGAGAACCTCTGTCAGACACAATATTCTCTGGAATGCCATGCAAACGAACCACATGCTGAAAATACAATGGAACCAAATCTGAGGAGGAAGGCAACTTAGGCAAAGGTACCAGATGGACCATTTTAGAGAACCGGTCACAAACAACCCAGATAACAGACATCTTCTGGGAAACAGGAAGATCCGAAATAAAATCCATGGAAATATGCGTCCAGGGCCTCTCAGGGACCGGCAAAGGCAAAAGCAACCCACTAGTGTGGGAACAGCAAGGCTTGGCTCGGGCGCAAGTCCCACAGGACTGCACCAAAGCACGCACATCGCGCGACAAGGAAGGCCACCAAAAGGACCTAGCAACTAAATCATTGGTAACAAAAATCCCAGGATGACCAGCCAACACTGAACAATGAACCTCAGAAATCACCTTACTTGTCCATCCATCAGGAACAAACAGCTTACCCACTGGACAGCGGTCAGGCCTATCAGCCTGAAATTCCCGAAGCACCCGCCGCAAATCAGGGGAGATGGCAGAAAGAATCACCCCTTCCTTAAGAATGCAAACCGGCTCAAGGACTCCAGGAGAATCAGGCGAAAAACTCCTAGAGAGGGCATCAGCTTTAACATTCTTAGATCCCGGAAGATACGAGACCACAAAATCAAAACCGGAGAAAAACAGGGACCATCGAGCCTGTCTAGGATTCAGCCGCTTGGCCGACTCGAGGTAAATCAGATTCTTAAGATCAGTCAAGTCCACAACGCGGTGCTTAGCTCCCTCAAGCCAATGTCGCAACTCCTCAAACGCCCACTTCATAGCCAACAACTCCCGATTGCCGACATCATAATTACGTTCCGCAGGTGAAAACTTTCTGGAAAAAAAAGCACACGGTTTCATCAAAGAACCATCAGAATCCCTCTGAGACAAAACGGCCCCTGCCCCAATCTCAGAAGCGTCAACCTCAACCTGAAAAGGAAGAGAAACATCCGGCTGACACAACACAGGGCCAGAAGTAAATCGGCGCTTAAGCTCCCGAAAGGCCTCAACAGCCGCAGAGGACCAATTCGTCACATCAGCGCCTTTCTTCTTCAAATCAGTAAGGGGCTTAACCACACTGGAAAAGTTGGCAATGAAATGGCGATAGAAATTAGCAAAGCCCAAAAATTTTTGAAGGTTCTTCACAGATGTGGGTTGAATCCAGTCATGAATAGCTTGGACCTTAACAGGATTCATTTCCATAGACGAGGGAGAAAAAATAAAACCCAAAAAAGAGACCTTCTGAACTCCGAATAGGCACTTAGACCCCTTCACAAATAAAGCATTATCACGAAGGATCTGGAACACCATCCTGACCTGCTTCACATGAGACTCCCAATCATCAGAAAAAATCAAAATATCATCCAAATATACGACCATGAATTTATCAAGATAATTGCGGAAAATATCATGCATGAAGGATTGGAACACAGATGGAGCATTAGAGAGCCCGAATGGCATCACAAGGTATTCAAAATGGCCTTCGGGCGTATTAAATGCAGTTTTCCATTCGTCACCCTGTTTAATACGAACAAGATTATATGCCCCTCGGAGGTCAATCTTAGTAAACCAACTAGCCCCCTTAATCTGAGCAAACAAATCAGAAAGCAAAGGCAAGGGGTATTGGAATTTGACCGTGATCTTATTAAGAAGACGATAATCTATACAGGGTCTCAAGGAGCCATCCTTCTTAGCAACAAAAAAGAAACCCGCTCCCAATGGTGACGAAGACGGCCGAATATGCCCTTTCTCCAAAGATTCCTTAACATAGCTCCGCATGGCGGCATGCTCTGGCACAGACAGATTGAAAAGTCGGCCCTTAGGGAACTTACAACCAGGAATCAAGTTAATAGCACAATCACAGTCCCTATGTGGAGGAAGGGAACTGGACTTGGGCTCATCAAATACATCCTGGAAATCCGACAAAAACCCAGGGACCTCAGAAGAGGGGGAAGAGGAAATTGACATCAAAGGAACGTCACTATGTACCCCTTGACAACCCCAACTAGTCACAGACATAGTTTCCAATCCAGCACCGGATTATGTTCCTGTAACCATGGAAAACCCAGTACAACAACATCATGCAGGTTATGCAACACCAGAAAACGGCAATTTTTCCGATGTGCAGGAGCCATGTACATGGTCATCTGCGTCCAGTACTGAGGTTTATCCTTGGCCAATGGAGTAGCATCAATGCCCCTCAAAGGAATAGGGCTCTGCAAAGGCTGCAAGGAAAAACCACAGCGCCTGGCGAATTCTAAGTCCATTAAGTTCAGGGCAGCGCCTGAATCCACAAATGCCATGACAGAAAAGGACGACAATGAGCAAATCAGGGTCACAGATAAAAGAAATTTAGGCTGTACAGTACTAATGGTAACAGACCTAGCGACCCTCCTAGTACGTTTAGGGCAATCAGAAATAACATGAGCAGAATCACCACAGTAAAAACACAGCCTATTCTGACGTCTGAATTCCTGCCGTTCTGTTCTACTCAAAATCCTATCACATTGCATAGGTTCAGGACTCTGCTCAGCGGACACTGCCATATGGTGCACAGCTTCGCGCTCGCGCAGACGCTGATCAATCTGAATGGCTAGAGACATAGATTCGCTCAAACCAGCAGGTGTAGGGAAGCCCACCATAACATCTTTAAGGGCTTCAGAAAGACCTTTTCTGAAAATAGCAGCCAGAGCATCCTCATTCCATTTAGTGAGCACAGACCATTTCCTAAATTTCTGGCAGTAAAATTCTGCTGCTTCCTGACCTTGACACAAGGCCAACAGGGTTTTTTCTGCATGATCCACAGAATTAGGTTCGTCATTAGTGTTGAGCGATACCTTCCGATATCGGAAAGTATCGGTATCGGATAGGATCGGCCGATATTCAAAAAATATCGGATATCGCCGATACCGATACCCGATCCCAATGCAAGTCAATGGGACCAAAATATCGGAATTAAAATAAACCCTTTCTTTCCTTGTAGGTTCATTCTACTTGAAGGAAAACAACTAAGAATAATGCAGGATGTATTTGGGGAGGTGGCGGAGACATTAAAGTCATAGAGGTTTAGCCCAATCAAATAGAATAGCATGTTTTTGTTTTTTTTGAAAGACGTTCGGAGTGACAAAGATATTGACTATGTAAATTTTTTTTTTATTTCGTCAGATATTGATGTTTCACTATTCCACGCCCTTCCCCTTCTTTTTTTTTTACTTTTCCCACACTTTCATCTTCATCATCATCAGCATCTTTGACATCAACTTCTTCTTCACCTTATTCATCTTCTTCTTCATCCTTTACCTTTTTTTTTTTATTACATTCTTCATATTCATTTTATTCAACTCTAATTATTCTTCCTATTCTACATATTCATTTTATTCAACTGTTATTATTCTTCCTATTCTACTTCTTTATCATATTCTCATTTGTGACAGGCATTCCCGTAGTTGTTATCTATAAAAGTTGGAAAATTACACCTTCCGTTCTGCCAGTCACAAAAGTTACATTTGTCCGCGTTCAGTTTGGCCTGCAGCATCAGGCTTTATCCAGGGGCACCACGAGGAGGAACGGACTCACCCCCATACACTGCTTAGTCTTCTTCTGCATATAATTTAGATAATATCTTTTGCTCTGATATTAAGTGTTATGCTTAATGTTCTTCTGCTCTTTGTTCTGCAGCCTCTTGTTCTTCTGCTTCTCGGTCTTCCATCTCGTCGTCTCCTGGGTCGTCTTCTCCAGTGTCGTCGTCTCCGCCGTCGTCGTCTCCGCCGTCGTCGTCTCCGCCGTCGTCGTCGTCGTCATCGGGGTGGTCTTTCTGGTCGTCGACGTTAGGGTCTTCAACTTGGAAATGTAGCAGAAGGTACAAGAAGGCTGAGAAAATGCCAAGAACCAGCTGATGGAACTGGAACTCGGATGGCTACCCGAAGGTTCAAGAGCCTATGGAACTACCGAGGACCAGCTGACGTTACTGGAACCCGGTTACTAAGCAGGAGGTACCCGTGCTAAAAAGCACTACCAAGGACCGCCTGACGTTGGCGGAACTTGGATACCCAGAAGGAGGCACCTAAGCCAAAGGCTCTGCCCGGAACCAGCTGACGGTACTGGAACCAAGATGGGGAGCAGAAGGTACAAGAGCAAAAGACACTGCCGAGAACCAGCTGACGGTACTGGAACCCGGATGGGTAGCCGAAGGTCCAAGAGCCAATGGAACTACCGAGGACCAGCTGACGTTACTGGAACCCGGTTACTAAGCAGGAGGTACCCGTGCCTGAAAGCACTACCAAGGACCACCTGACGTTGGTGGAACTTGGATACCCAGAAGGAGGCACCTAAGCCAAAGGCTCTGCCCGGAACCAGCTGACGGTACTGGAACCAGGATGGGGAGCAGAAGGTACAAGAGCAAAAGACACTGCCGAGAACCAGCTGACGGTGCTGGAACCAGGTGGTGGACCCCAAGGCCCACAGGAGAGGAGAGAACAGCTAGGCCGTGAGGCAGCCGCAGTTACCGAACCCCAACAGTCCTACAGGGGGAGCTGGGCCTACTGGCACTACAGAACCAGCCTTGACTACCAATTCATGCAGCCCACATAGGAAGCTCCTAAACTGGAGGCACCCTGGAGTTGGCTAACCCGACCGCAACACGACGGGGCAAGCATAGGCGTCTCAGCGAGTTTGACACAACCCGGAAACAGCTGACGGTGCTGAAACCAGGTTTGGCACGAGGGAGTACCTGTGACAAAAACACTGCCGAGAACCAGCTGGCGGTGCTGGAACCCGGTTACTAAGCTGTAGGTGCCCGCGCTTAAAAGCACTACCGAGGACCGCCAGGCGTTGGCGGAACTCGGATACTCAGGAGGAGGCACCTAAGCCAAAGGCTCGACCCGGAACCAGCTGACGGTGCTGGAACCAGGTGGTGGACCCGAAGGCCCACAGGAGAGGAGAGAACAGCTAGGCCGCGAGGCAG
Organism: Ranitomeya imitator; assembly: GCF_032444005.1. Classification (NCBI taxonomy): domain Eukaryota; kingdom Metazoa; phylum Chordata; class Amphibia; order Anura; family Dendrobatidae; genus Ranitomeya; species Ranitomeya imitator. The sequence continues at coordinate 771,477,807 of NC_091284.1, forward strand.
CCGCAGTTACCGAACCCCAACAGTCCTACAGGGGGAGCTGGGCCTACTGGCACTACAGAACCAGCCTTGACTACCAATTCATGCAGCCCACATAGGAAGCTCCTAAACTGGAGGCACCCTGGAGTTGGCTAACCCGACCGCAACACGACGGGGCAAGCATAGGCGTCTCAGCGAGTTTGACACAACCAGGAAACAGCTGACGGTGCTGAAACCAGGTTTGGCACGAGGGAGTACCTGTGACAAAAACACTGCCGAGAACCAGCTGGCGGTGCTGGAACCCGGATGCGTTGCCCCAGTGTGCAAGAGCCAATGGCACGACCGAGGACCAGCTGACGGTGCTGGAACCCGGTTACTAAGCTGTAGGTGCCCACGCTTAAAAGCACTACCGAGGACCGCCAGGCGTTGGCGGAACTCGGATACCCAGGAGGAGGCACCTAAGCCAAGGGCTTGACCCGGAACCAGCTGACGGTGCTGGAACCAGGTGGTGGACCCGAAGGCCCACAGGAGAGGAGAGAACAGCTAGGCCGCGAGGCAGCCGCAGTTACCGAACCCCAACAGTCCTACAGGGGGAGCTGGGCCTACTGGCACTACAGAACCAGCCTTGACTACCAATTCATGCAGCCCACATAGGAAGCTCCTAAACTGGAGGCACACTGGAGTTGGCTAACCCGACCGCAACACGACGGGGCAAGCATAGGCGTCTCAGCGAGTTTGACACAACCCGGAAACAGCTGACGGTGCTGAAACCAGGTTTGGCACGAGGGAGTACCTGTGACAAAAACACTGCCGAGAACCAGCTGGCGGTGCTGGAACCCGGATGCGTTGCCCCAGTGTGCAAGAGCCAATGGCACGACCGAGGACCAGCTGACGGTGCTGGAACCCGGTTACTAAGCTGTAGGTGCCCGCACTTAAAAGCACTACCGAGGACCGCCAGGCGTTGGCGGAACTCGGATACCCAGGAGGAGGCACCTAAGCCAAAGGCTCGGCCCGGAACCAGTTGACGGTGCTGGAACCAGGTGGTGGACCCGAAGGCCCACAGGAGAGGAGAGAACAGCTAGGCCGCGAGGCAGCCGCAGTTACCGAACCCCAACAGTCCCACAGGGGGAGCTGGGCCTACTGGCACTACAGAACCAGCCTTGACTACCAATTCATGCAGCCCACATAGGAAGCTCCTAAACTGGAGGCACCCTGGAGTTGGCTAACCCGACCGCAACACGACGGGGCAAGCATAGGCGTCTCAGCGAGTTTGACACAACCCGGAAACAGCTGACGGTGCTGAAACCAGGTTTGGCACGAGGGAGTACCTGTGACAAAAACACTGCCGAGAACCAGCTGGCGGTGCTGGAACCCGGATGCGTTGCCCCAGTGTGCAAGAGCCAATGGCACGACCGAGGACCAGCTGACGGTGCTGAAACCGGTTACTAAGCTGTAGGTGCCCGCGCTTAAAAGCACTACCGAGGACCGCCAGGCGTTGGCGGAACTCGGATACCCAGGAGGAGGCACCTAAGCCAAAGGCTCGGCCCGGAACCAGCTGACGGTGCTGGAACCAGGTGGTGGACCCGAAGGCCCACAGGAGAGGAGAGAACAGCTAGGCCGCGAGGCAGCCGCAGTTACCGAACCCCAACAGTCCTACAGGGGGAGCTGGGCCTACTGGCACTACAGAACCAGCCTTGACTACCAATTCATGCAGCCCACATAGGAAGCTCCTAAACTGGAGGCACCCTGGAGTTGGCTAACCCGACCGCAACACGACGGGGCAAGCATAGGCGTCTCAGCGAGTTTGACACAACCCGGAAACAGCTGACGGTGCTGAAACCAGGTTTGGCACGAGGGAGTACCTGTGACAAAAACACTGCCGAGAACCAGCTGGCGGTGCTGGAACCCGGATGCGTTGCCCCAGTGTGCAAGAGCCAATGGCACGACCGAGGACCAGCTGACGGTGCTGGAAACCGGTTACTAAGCTGTAGGTGCCCGCACTTAAAAGCACTACCGAGGACCGCCAGGCGTTGGCGGAACTCGGATACCCAGGAGGAGGCACCTAAGCCAAAGGCTCGGCCCGGAACCAGTTGACGGTGCTGGAACCAGGTGGTGGACCCGAAGGCCCACAGGAGAGGAGAGAACAGCTAGGCCGCGAGGCAGCCGCAGTTACCGAACCCCAACAGTCCCACAGGGGGAGCTGGGCCTACTGGCACTACAGAACCAGCCTTGACTACCAATTCATGCAGCCCACATAGGAAGCTCCTAAACTGGAGGCACCCTGGAGTTGGCTAACCCGACCGCAACACGACGGGGCAAGCATAGGCGTCTCAGCGAGTTTGACACAACCCGGAAACAGCTGACGGTGCTGAAACCAGGTTTGGCACGAGGGAGTACCTGTGACAAAAACACTGCCGAGAACCAGCTGGCGGTGCTGGAACCCGGATGCGTTGCCCCAGTGTGCAAGAGCCAATGGCACGACCGAGGACCAGCTGACGGTGCTGAAACCGGTTACTAAGCTGTAGGTGCCCGCGCTTAAAAGCACTACCGAGGACCGCCAGGCGTTGGCGGAACTTGGATACCCAGGAGGAGGCACCTAAGCCAAAGGCTCGGCCCGGAACCAGCTGACGGTGCTGGAACCAGGTGGTGGACCCGAAGGCCCACAGGAGAGGAGAGAACAGCTAGGCCGCGAGGCAGCCGCAGTTACCGAACCCCAACAGTCCTACAGGGGGAGCTGGGCCTACTGGCACTACAGAACCAGCCTTGACTACCAATTCATGCAGCCCACATAGGAAGCTCCTAAACTGGAGGCACCCTGGAGTTGGCTAACCCGACCGCAACACGACGGGACAAGCATAGGCGTCTCAGCGAGTTTGACACAACCCGGAAACAGCTGACGGTGCTGAAACCAGGTTTGGCACGAGGGAGTACCTGTGACAAAAACACTGCCGAGAACCAGCTGGCGGTGCTGCAACCCGGATGCGTTGCCCCAGTGTGCAAGAGCCAATGGCACGACCGAGGACCAGCTGACGGTGCTGGAACCCGGTTACTAAGCTGTAGGTGCCCGCGCTTAAAAGCACTACCGGGGACCGCCAGGCTTTGGCGGAACTCGGATACCCAGGAGGAGGCACCTAAGCCAAAGGCTCGGCCCGGAACCAGCTGACGGTGCTGGAACCAGGTGGTGGACCCGAAGGCCCACAGGAGAGGAGAGAACAGCTAGGCCGCGAGGCAGCCGCAGTTACCAAACCCCAACAGTCCTACAGGGGGAGCTGGGCCTACTGGCACTACAGAACCAGCCTTGACTACCAATTCATGCAGCCCACATAGGAAGCTCCTAAACTGGAGGCACCCTGGAGTTGGCTAACCCGACCGCAACACGACGGGGCAAGCATAGGCATCTCAGCGAGTTTGGCACAACCCGGAAACAGCTGACGGTGCTGAAACCAGGTTTGGCACGAGGGAGTACCTGTGACAAAAACACTGCCGAGAACCAGCTGGCGGTGCTGGAACCCGGATGCGTTGCCCCAGTGTGCAAGAGCCAATGGCACGACCGAGGACCAGCTGACGGTGCTGGAAACCGGTTACTAAGCTGTAGGTGCCCGCGCTTAAAAGCACTACCGAGGACCGCCAGGCGTTGGCGGAACTCGGATACCCAGGAGGAGGCACCTAAGCCAAAGGCTCGGCCCGGAACCAGCTGACGGTGCTGGAACCAGGTGGTGGACCCGAAGGCCCACAGGAGAGGAGAGAACAGCTAGGCCGCGAGGCAGCCGCAGTTACCGAACCCCAACAGTCCTACAGGGGGAGCTGGGCCTACTGGCACTACAGAACCAGCCTTGACTACCAATTCATGCAGCCCACATAGGAAGCTCCTAAACTGGAGGCACCCTGGAGTTGGCTTACCCGACCGCAACACGACGGGGCAAGCATAGGCATCTCAGCGAGTTTGACACAACCCGGAAACAGCTGACGGTGCTGAAACCAGGTTTGGCACGAGGGAGTACCTGTGACAAAAACACTGCCGAGAACCAGCTGGCGGTGCTGGAACCCAGATGCGTTGCCTATTAAAGATTGTCTTCCTAGAGCCCCAACTAGCGGTGCTGGAGCAAAGGGTAAGCAGGGGGAGCAGAGTGTAGGCCGAAGCCTGCACTGGAGGCAGCTTTGTGTCTGCGTTGCGTTTGCAGGACACTTTGCCGGCTACACAGTGGGGGAACAGCTGGCGTTGCTGAACCCCACTAACACAATGGCGGGTGTTTTTCTCTGTGCAGCTAGCACTTGCGGGTAAAAACTAGCGATGTTAGAGCCCGTGGTGAAGCAGGAGGAGGAGAGGAGCAGAGTGTAGGCCGAAGCCTAGTTGAACCAATTTCAAAGGAAACCTTTAACCCCCCCTCAGGTGTTACAAAGTACAAGAGACACACCTTGTGTAGTATTAATGCTGCACAAGTGAAAGGTTGCTCTATTAATTTGTCTACTTGCACACGCTGAATGAAAGACGTACACAATTTAGCCCATTCTACAGTCAAACTGTAGTGGATGCGTGACTTGGCTTTTTAAGGAGACGCAGCACAGGTGTCCCAAATAACGCCTTGGTGCTTGGCGCAGCTTACTGAGCGTTGTTATTTGCTGTACAGGAGTCTGCGCTCTTGTGTTATCCCTTGGCAATGCCCTGTTAGCGCTGCCCGTCTTATGACCTCATTTCATGTTGGCCGATGCGGTTAACGATGGCCATAAATCCCAGACCCACAGTGCCTTTTCATAAAGTCACACTGCGGTGCTGGGATTTGTGGCCTTGAGCAGTAAATATTTTGGCCGCTCACACACGTCCTTACACCTGCTTCAGACTGGGCGGCCTCTGCTGATCCCTTCTCGCATGCCGCGGCCATGAGGCTGCACAGTCTGAAGAAGGCGGAAGGAGATGAGTGACGACAGGCGAACATATGCACTGCTCGTGCCCATAAACCACACCCTCGCTGACAAAATAAATAAGAAACCGAGGGGCGTTGCTTGGAGCAGGGCGGACGCACAGGCGCAGCCAGCTAACCAATGATGTCAAAAGACGGGAAGCGCTACCAAGGGTGGTGCTGCGTATCATTAGAAAGGAAAGTCACACCTCAGGGACAGTGGAATGGTCTCAATGAGACACATTTTGTACGTGTTGAGTTCCACGTGGGCAAGTAGAAAAAGTCAGCCACCTTGTACAAATGCAGCAGTACTGCTGTACAAGGTGGCTGTTATACATAGAAACACCTGGGGGTGAGGGGCAGGCTTCCTTCAATTTCAGTTAATGTGCCTGCGTGGCGTTTGCAGGTCACGTTGCCGGCTACACAGCAGGGGAACAGATGGCGTTGCTGAACCCCACTAACACATTGGCTGGTGTTTTTCTCTGTGCAGCTAGCACTTCCGGGCCAAAACTAGCGGTGTTTGAGCCCAGGGACAGCAGCAGGAGGAGAGGAGCAGAGTGTAGGCCGAAGCCTGCACTGGTGGCAGATTTTGGTCGGTTGTGCCAGCGTGGCTTGTGCTGGACACGATGCCGGCTACACAGCAGGGGAACAGCTGGCGGTGCTGAACCCCACTAACACATTGGCTGGTGTTTTTCTCTGTGCAGCTAGCACTTCAGGGCAAAAACCAGCGGTGTTAGAGCCCAGGGTCAGCAGGAGGAGGAGAGGAGCAGAGTGTAGGCCGAAGCCTAGTTGAACCAATTTCAAAGGTAACCTTTAACCCCCCCTCAAGTGTTGCAAGGTACAAGAGCCACACCTTGTGCAGCATTAATGCTGCACAAGTCAAAGGTTGCTCTCTTAATTTTGCTCCTTGCACACGCTGAATAAAACACGTACACTATTTAGCCCATTATACTGTCAAACAGTAGTGGAGGCGTGACTTTTCTTTTGAAGAAGACACAGCACAGGTGTTAAAATTTACACCTAGGTGCTGAGCGCAGATTCCTTACCGTTGTTATTTGCAGTACAGGACACTGCGCTCTTGTGTTATCCCTTGGCAATACCCTGTTAGTGCAGGCCGTCTTATGACCTGATTTCATGTTGGCCGGTGCGGTTAAAGATAGCCATAAATCCCAGACCCACAGTGCCTTTTCATAAAGTCACACTGCGGTGCTGGGATTCGTGGCCTTGTGCAGTAAATATGTTCGCCGCTCACACATGTCCTTACACCTGCTTCAGACTGGGCGGCCTCAGCTGATCCCTTATCGCCTGCCACGGCCATGAGGCCGCACAGTCTGAAGAAGGCAGAAGGAGATGAGTTAAGACAGGCGAACATATGCACTGCTCGTGCCCATCAATCACACCCTCGCAGTCAAAATATATGAGACTACGAGGGGCGTTGTGTTGGGCAGGGCGGACGCACAGGCACAGCCAGCCAACCAATGGTGTCAGAAGACGGGCAGCGCTAACAATGGGGGGGCTGCGTGTCATTAAAAAGGAAAGTCACACCTCAGGGACATTGTAATGGTCTCTAATGAGACACATTTTGTACGTGTTGAGTTCCACGTGGGCAAGGAGAAAAAGTCAGCCACCTTGTACAAATGCAGCAGTACTGCTGTACAAGGTGGCTGTTATACATAGAAACACCTGGGGGTGGGGGGCAGGCTCCCTTCAATTTCAGTTCATGTGCCTGCGTGGCGTTTGCAGGACACGTTGCCGGCTACACAGCAGGGGAACAGCTGGCGGTGCTGAACCCCACTAACACTTTTTCTGGTGTTTTTCTCTGTGCAGCTAGCACTTCCGGGCAAAAACTAGCGGTGTTTGAGCCCAGGGTCAGCAGGAGGAGGAGAGGAGCAAAGTGTAGGCCGAAGCCTGCACTGGTGGCAGCTTTTGGTCGGTTGTGCCAGCGTGGCTTGTGCTGGACACGATGCCGGCTACACAGCAGGGGAACAGCTGGCGGTGCTGAACCCCACTAACACTTTTTCTGGTGTTTTTCTCTGTGCAGCGCGCATTTCCGGGCAAAAACTAGCGGTGTTTGAGCCCAGGGGCAGCAGGAGGAGGAGAGGAGCAGAGTGTAGGCCGAAGCCTGCACTGGTGGCAGCTTTTGGTCGGTTGTGCCAGCGTGGCTTGTGCTGGACACGATGCCGGATACACAGCAGGGGAACAGCTGGCGGTGCTGAACCCCACTAACACATTGGCGGGTGTTTTTCTCTGTGCAGCTCGCATTTCCGGGCAAAAACTAGCAGTGTTAGAGCCCAGGGTCAGCAGTAGGAGGAGAAGAGGAGCAGAGTGTAGGCCGAAGCCTAGTTGAACCAATTTCAAAGGTAACCTTTAACCCCCCCTCAGGTGTTGCAAGGTACAAGAGCCACACCTTGTGCAGCATTAATGCTGCACAAGTAAAAGGTTGCTCTATTTATTTTGCTCCTTGCACATGCTGAATAAAACACATACACTATTTAGCCCATTATACTGTCAAACAGTAGTGGAGGCGTGACTTGTCTTTTTAAGGAGACGCAGCACAGGTGTCCAAAATAACACCTTGGTGCATGGGCGCAGCTTCCTGAGCGTTGTTATTTGCTGTACAGGAGTCTGCGCTCTTGTTATCCCTTGGCCATGCGCTGTGAGCGCTGCCTGTCTTCTGACCTCATTTCATGTTGGTCGGTGCGGTTAGCGATGGCCATGAAACCCAGACCCGCAGTGTCTTTTCTTTAAGTCACACTATGGGGCTGGGATTCGTGACCTTGCACAGTAAATTTTTTCGCCTGTCACTCATGTCCTTACATCTGCATCAGACTGGGCGGCCTCAGCTGATCCCTTCTCGCTTGCCGCGGCCATGAGGCCGGACAGTCTGAAGAAGGCAGAAGGAGATGAGTTAAGACAGGCGAAGATATGCACTGCTCGTGCCCATCAATCACACCCTCGCAGTCAAAATAAGGAAGACAACGAGGAGCATTGTTTCAGGCAGGGCGGACGCACAGGCGCAACAAGCCAACCAATGATGTCAGAAGACGGGAAGCGCTACCAAGGGGGGTGCTGCGTATCATTAGAAAGGAAAGTCACACCTCAGGGACAGTGGAATGGTCGCAATGAGACACATTTTGTACGTGTTGAGTTCCACGTGGGCAAGTAGAAAAAGTCAGCCACCTTGTACAAATGCAGCATTACTGCTGTACAAGGTGGCTGTTATACATAGAAACACCTGGGGGTGGGGGGCAGGCTCCCTTCAATTTCAGTTCATGTGCCTGTGTGGCGTTTGCAGGTCACGTTGCCGGCTACACAGCAGGGGAACAGCTGGCGGTGCTGAACCCCACTAACACATTGGCTGGTGTTTTTCTCTGTGCAGCTAGCACTTCCGGGCAAAAACTAGCGGTGTTTGAGCCCAGGGGCAGCAGGAGGAGGAGAGGAGCAGAGTGTAGGCCGAAGCCTGCACTGGTGGCAGCTTTTGGTCAGTTGTGCCAGCGTGGCTTGTGCTGGACACGATGCCGGCTACACAGCAGGGGAACAGCTGGCGGTGCTGAACCCAACTAACACATTGGCGGGTGTTTTTCTCTGTGCAGCTAGCACTTCCAGGCTACAACAGGCGGTGTTATAGCCCAGGGTCAGCAGGAAGAGGAGAGGAGCAGAGTGTAGGCCGAAGCCTAGTTGAACCAATTTCAAAGGTAACCTTTAACCCCCCCTCAGGTGTTGCAAGGTACAAGAGCCACACCTTGTGCAGCATATATGCTGCACAAGTAAAAGGTTGCTCTATTACTTTTGCTCCTTGCACACGCTGAATAAAACACGTACACTATTTAGCCCATTATACTGTAAAACAGTAGTGGAGGCGTGACTTGTCTTTTTAAAGAGACGCAGCACAGGTGTCAAAATTTACACCTAGGTGCTGGGCGCAGCTTCCTGAGCTTTGTTATTTGCTGTACAGGAGTCTGCGCTCTTGTTATCCCTTGGCCATGCGCTGTGAGCGCTTCCTGTCTTCTGACCTCATTTCATGTCGGCCGTTGCGGTTAGCGATGGACATGAATCCCAGACCCACAGTGTGTTTTCAAAAAATCACACTGCGTGGCTGGGATTCGTGGCCTTGTGCAGTAAATATCTTTGCCGCTCACACATGTCCTTACACCTGCTTCAGACTGGGCGGCCTCATCTGATCCCTTATCGCATGCCGCGGCCATGAGGCCACCCAGTCTGAAGAAGGCGGAAGGAGATGAGTGAACACAGGCAAACATATGCACTGCACATGCCCATCAATCACACCCTCGCTGTCCTAAAAAATAAGACACCGAGGGGCGTTGTTTCGAGCAGGGCAGACGCACAGGCGCAGCCAGCTAACCAATGATGTCAAAAGACGGGCAGCGCTACCAAGGGTGGTGCTGCGTATCATTAGAAAGGAAAGTCACACCTCAGGGACAGTGGAATGGTCTCAATGAGACACATTTAGTACGTGTTTATTTAAACGTGGGCAAGGAGAAAAAGTCAGCCACCTTGTACAAATGCAGCAGTACTGCTGTACAAGGTGGCTGTTATACATAGAAACACCTGGGGGGTGGGGGCTGGTTCCCTTTAATTTCAGTTCAGGTGCCTGCATGGCGTTTGCAGGACACGTTGCCAGCTACACAGCAGGGGAACAGCTGGCTGTGCTGAACCCCACTGACACATTGACTGGTGTTTTTCTCTGTGCAGCTAGCATGTCCGGGCAAAAACTGGCGGTGTTAGAGCCCAGGGTCAGCAGGAGGAGGAGAGGAGCAGAGTGTAGGCCGAAGCCTGCACTGGTGGCAGCTTTTGGTCGGTTGTGCCAGCGTGGCTTGTGCTGGACACGATGCCGGCTACACAGCAGGGGAACAGCTGGCGGTGCTGAACCCCACTAACACATTGGCTGTTGTTTTTCTCTGTGCAGCTAGCACTTCCGGGCAAAAACTAGCGGTGTTTGAGCCCAGGGGCAGCAGGAGGAGGAGAGGAGCAGAGTGTAGGCCGAAGCCTGCACTGGTGGCAGCTTTTGGTCGGTTGTGCCAGCGTGGCTTGTGCTGGACAAGATGCCGGCTACACAGCAGGGGAACAGCTGGCGGTGCTGAACCCCACTAACACATTGGCTGGTGTTTTTCTCTGTGCAGCTCGCATTTCCGGGCAAAAACTAGCGGTGTTAGAGCCCAGGGTCAGCAGTAGGAGGACAAGAGGAGCAGAGTGTAGGCCGAAGCCTAGTTGAACCAATTTCAAAGGTAACCTTTAACCCCCCCTCAGGTGTTGCAAGGTACAAGAGCCACACCTTGTGCAGCATTAATGCTGCACAAGTCAAAGGTTGCTCTCTTAATTTTGCTCATTGCACACGCTGAATAAAACACGTACACTATTTAGCCCATTATACTGTCAAACAGTAGTGGAGGCGTGACTTGTCTTTTTAAGGAGACGCAGCACAGGTGTCAAAATTTACAACTAGGTGCTGGGCGCAGATTCCTGAGCGTTGTTATTTGCTGTACAGGAGTCTGCGCTATTGTGATCCCTTGGCCATGCGCTGTGAGCGCTGCCTGTCTTCTCACCTCATTTCATGTTGGCCGGTGCGGTTAGCAATGGATATGAATCCCAGGCCGCAGTGTGTTTTCAAAAAATCACACTGCGTGGCTGGGATTCGTGGCCTTGTGCAGTAAATATGTTTGCCGCTCACACATGTCCTTACACCTGCTTCAGACTGGGCGGCCTCAGCTGATCCCTTATCGCCTACCACGGCCATGAGGCCGCACAGTCTGAAGAAGGCAGAAGGAGATGAGTTAAGACAGGCGAACATATGCACTGCACTGTTATGTTTGCTAATGACAGGTGTTATGAAGGCAATCCAGAAACACAGTGTGCTTAGCGATCAGAGCGCACACAGTGATCTGACAAATACCCAAAAATACAAGAACGAGCTCTGAGACGTGGAAACTCTGTAGACTGCACACCTGATCCTATCCTAAACACAACTAAAAGCGGCTGTGGATTGCGCCTAACAACTACCTAGGCAACTCGGCACAGCCTAAGAAACTAGCTAGCCTGAAGATAGAAAAATAGGCCTGACTTGCCCCAGAGAAATTCCCCAAAGGAAAAGGCAGCCCCCCACATATAATGACTGTGAGTAAGATGAAAAGACAAAACGTAGGGATGAAATAGATTCAGCAAAGTGGGGCCCGATATTCTAGGACAGAGCGAGGACAGTAAAGCGAACTTTGCAGTCTACAAAAAACCCTAAAGCAAAACCACGCAAAGGGGGCAAAAAAAACCCACCGTGCCGAACTAACGGCACGGCGGTACACCCTTTGCGTCTCAGAGCTTCCAGCAAAACAAAAGACAAGCTGGACAGAAAAAAAGCAACAAAAAAGCAAAAAGCACTTAGCTATACAGAGCAGCAGGTCACAGGAACAATCAGGAGAAGCTCAGATCCAACACTGAAACATTGACAAGGAGCAAGGATAGCAGCATCAGGCGGAGTTAAGTAATGAAGCAGTTAACGAGCTCACCAGAACACCTGAGGGAGGAAGCTCAGAAGCTGCAGTACCACTTGTGACCACAGGAGTGAATTCAGCCACAGAATTCACAACAGTACCCCCCCTTGAGGAGGGGTCACCGAACCCTCACCAGAGCCCCCAGGCCGACCAGGATGAGCCGCATGAAAGGCACGAACAAGATCGGAAGCATGAACATCAGAGGCAAAAACCCAGGAATTATCTTCCTGAGCATAACCCTTCCATTTAACCAGATACTGGAGTTTCCGTCTAGAAACACGAGAATCCAAAGTTTTCTCCACAATATACTCCAATTCCCCCTCCACCAAAACCGGGGCAGGAGGCTCAACAGATGGAACCATAGGTGCCACGTATCTCCGCAACAACGACCTATGGAATACATTATGTATGGAAAAGGAGTCTGGGAGGGTCAAACGAAAAGACACAGGATTGAGAACCTCAGAAATCCTATACGGACCAATAAAACGAGGTTTAAATTTAGGAGAGGAAACCTTCATAGGAATATGACGAGAAGATAACCAAATCAGATCCCCAACACGAAGTCGGGGACCCACACGGCGTCTGCGATTAGCGAAAAGTTGAGCTTTCTCCTGGGACAAGATCAAATTGTCCACTACCTGAGTCCAGATCTGCTGCAACCTATCCACCACAGAATCCACACCAGGACAGTCCGAAGACTCAACCTGTCCTGAAGAGAAACGAGGATGGAACCCAGAATTGCAAAAAAATGGAGAAACCAAGGTAGCCGAGCTGGCCCGATTATTAAGGGCGAACTCAGCCAACGGCAAAAAGGACACCCAATCATCCTGGTCTGCAGAAACAAAACATCTCAGATATGTTTCCAAGGTCTGATTGGTTCGTTCGGTCTGGCCATTAGTCTGAGGATGGAAAGCCGAGGAAAAGGATAGGTCAATGCCCATCCTACCATAAAAGGCTCGCCAAAACCTTGAAACAAACTGGGAACCTCTGTCAGAAACAATATTCTCAGGAATGCCATGCAACCGAACCACATGCTGAAAGAACAAAGGTACCAAATCAGAGGAGGAAGGCAATTTAGCCAAGGGCACCAGATGGACCATCTTAGAAAAGCGATCACAGACCACCCAAATGACTGACATCTTTTGAGAAACGGGAAGGTCAGAAATGAAATCCATCGAAATATGTGTCCAAGGCCTCTTTGGGACTGGCAAGGGCAAAAGCAACCCACTGGCACGAGAACAGCAGGGCTTAGCCCTAGCACAAATCCCACAGGACTGCACAAAAGTACGTACATCCCGTGACAGAGATGGCCACCAGAAGGATCTAGCCACTAACTCTCTGGTACCAAAGATTCCAGGATGACCAGCCAACACCGAACAATGAAGTTCAGAGATAAGTTTATTAGTCCACCTATCAGGGACGAACAGTTTCTCTGCTGGACAACGATCAGGTTTATTCGCCTGAAATTTTTGCAGCACCCGCCGCAAATCAGGGGAGATGGCAGACACAATGACTCCTTCCTTGAGGATACCCGCTGGCTCAGATAAACCCGGAGAGTCGGGCACAAAACTCCTAGACAGAGCATCCGCCTTCACATTTTTAGAGCCCGGAAGGTACGAAATCACAAAGTCGAAGCGGGCAAAAAATAACGACCAACGGGCCTGTCTAGGATTCAAGCGCTTGGCAGACTCGAGATAAGTCAAGTTCTTATGATCAGTCAATACCACCACGCGATGCTTAGCTCCTTCAAGCCAATGACGCCACTCCTCGAATGCCCACTTCATGGCCAGCAACTCTCGATTGCCCACATCATAATTACGCTCAGCGGGCGAAAACTTCCTGGAAAAGAAAGCACATGGTTTCATCACTGAGCAATCAGAACCTCTCTGCGACAAAACCGCCCCTGCTCCAATCTCAGAAGCATCGACCTCGACCTGGAACGGAAGAGAAACATCTGGCTGACACAACACAGGGGCAGAACAAAAACGACGCTTCAACTCCTGAAAAGCTTCCACAGCAGCAGAAGACCAATTAACCAAATCAGCACCCTTCTTGGTCAAATCGGTCAATGGTTTGGCAATGCTAGAAAAATTACAGATGAAGCGACGATAAAAATTAGCAAAGCCCAGGAACTTTTGCAGACTTTTCAGAGATGTCGGCTGAATCCAATCCTGGATGGCTTGGACCTTAACTGGATCCATCTCGATAGTAGAAGGGGTAAAGATGAACCCCAAAAATGAAACTTTCTGCACACCGAAGAGACACTTTGATCCATTCACAAACAAAGAGTTAGCACGCAGGACCTGAAAAACCATTCTGACCTGCTTCACATGAGACTCCCAATCATCTGAGAAGATCAAAATGTCATCCAAGTAAACAATCAGGAATTTATCCAGATACTCACGGAAGATGTCATGCATAAAAGACTGAAACACAGATGGAGCATTGGCAAGTCCGAACGGCATCACTAGATACTCAAAATGACCCTCGGGCGTATTGAATGCAGTTTTCCATTCATCTCCTTGCCTGATTCTCACCAGATTATACGCACCACGAAGATCTATCTTAGTGAACCAACTAGCCCCCTTAATCCGAGCAAACAAGTCAGATAACAATGGCAAGGGATACTGAAATTTAACAGTGATCTTATTAAGAAGGCGGTAATCAATACACGGTCTCAGCGAACCATCCTTCTTGGCTACAAAGAAGAACCCTGCTCCCAGTGGTGATGACGATGGGCGAATATGTCCCTTCTCCAGGGATTCCTTCACATAACTGCGCATAGCGGCGTGTTCGGGCACGGATAAATTAAATAATCGAAATTTAGGGAATTTACTACCAGGAATCAAATTGATAGCACAATCACAATCCCTATGCGGAGGTAGAGCATCGGACTTGGGCTCTTCAAATACATCCTGATAATCAGACAAGAACTCTGGGACCTCAGAAGGGGTGGATGACGAAATCGACAAAAATGGAACATCACCATGTACCCCCTGACAACCCCAGCTGGATACCGACATGGAATTCCAATCCAATACTGGATTATGGGTTTGTAGCCATGGCAACCCCAACACGACCACATCATGCAGATTATGCAACACCAGGAAGCGAATAACTTCCTGATGTGCAGGAGCCATGCACATGGTCAGCTGGGCCCAGTATTGAGGTTTATTCTTGGCCAAAGGTGTAGCATCAATTCCTCTCAATGGAATAGGACACCGCAAAGGCTCCAAGAAAAACCCACAACGTTTAGCATAATCCAAATCCATCAGATTCAGGGCAGCGCCCGAATCCACAAACGCCATGACAGAAAACGACGACAAAGAGCATATCAAGGTAATGGACAGAAGGAATTTGGACTGTACAGTACCAATGACGGCAGACCTAGCGGACCGCTTAGTGCGCTTAGGACAATCAGAAATAGCATGAGTGGAATCACCACAGTAGAAACACAGACCATTCAGACGTCTGTATTCCTGCCGTTCAACTCTAGTCATAGTCCTATCGCACTGCATAGGCTCAGGTTTAATCTCAGGCAGTACCGCCAAATGGTGCAAAGATTTATGCTCGCGCAAACGTCGACCGATCTGAATGGCCAAAGACAAAGACTCATTCAAACCAGCAGGCATAGGAAATCCCACCATGACATCCTTAAGAGCCTCAGAGAGACCCTTTCTGAACAAAGCTGCCAGCGCAGATTCATTCCACTGAGTGAGTACTGACCATTTCCTAAATTTCTGACAATATACTTCTATATCATCCTGACCCTGGCACAAAGCCAGCAAATTTTTCTCAGCCTGATCCACTGAATTAGGCTCATCGTACAGCAATCCGAGCGCCAGGAAAAACGCATCGACACTACTCAATGCAGGGTCTCCTGGCGCAAGAGAAAATGCCCAGTCTTGAGGGTCACCGCGCAAAAAAGAAATAATAATCAAAACCTGTTGAATAGGATTACCAGAAGAATGAGGTTTCAAGGCCAGAAATAGCTTACAATTATTTTTGAAACTTAGAAACTTAGTTCTATCTCCAAAAAACAAATCAGGAATAGGAATTCTTGGTTCTAACATAGATTTCTGATCAATAGTATCTTGAATCTTTTGTACATTTATAACGAGATTATCCATTGAAGAGCACAGACCCTGAATATCCATGTCCACACCTGTGTCCAGAATCACCCAAATGTCTAGGGAAAAAAAAAAAAGTGAACACAGAGCAGAGAAAAAAAAAAAAAAATGATGTCAGAACTTTTTCTTTCCCTCTATTGAGAATCATTAGTTTGGGCTCCTTGTACTGTTATGTTTGCTAATGACAGGTGTTATGAAGGCAATCCAGAAACACAGTGTGCTTAGCGATCAGAGCGCACACAGTGATCTGACAAATACCCAAAAATACAAGAACAAGCTCTGAGACGTGGAAACTCTGTAGACTGCACACCTGATCCTATCCTAAACACAACTAAAAGCGGCTGTGGATTGCGCCTAACAACTACCTAGGCAACTCGGCACAGCCTAAGAAGCTAGCTAGCCTGAAGATAGAAAAATAGGCCTGACTTGCCCCAGAGAAATTCCCCAAAGGAAAAGGCAGCCCCCCACATATAATGACTGTGAGTAAGATGAAAAGACAAAACGTAGGGATGAAATAGATTCAGCAAAGTGGGGCCCGATATTCTAGGACAGAGCGAGGACAGTAAAGCGAACTTTGCAGTCTACAAAAAACCCTAAAGCAAAACCACGCAAAGGGGGCAAAAAAAACCCACCGTGCCGAACTAACGGCACGGCGGTACACCCTTTGCGTCTCAGAGCTTCCAGCAAAACAAAAGACAAGCTGGACAGAAAAAAAGCAACAAAAAAGCAAAAAGCACTTAGCTATACAGAGCAGCAGGTCACAGGAACAATCAGGAGAAGCTCAGATCCAACACTGAAACATTGACAAGGAGCAAGGATAGCAGCATCAGGCGGAGTTAAGTAATGAAGCAGTTAACGAGCTCACCAGAACACCTGAGGGAGGAAGCTCAGAAGCTGCAGTACCACTTGTGACCACAGGAGTGAATTCAGCCACAGAATTCACAACACTGCACATGCCCAACAATCACACCCTTGCAGCCAAAATATATGAGACAACGAGGGGGGTTGTGTCGGGCAGGGCGGACGCACAGGCACAGGCAGCCAACCAATGATGTCAGAAGACGGGCAGCGCTACCAAGGGGTGTGGTGCGTGTCATTAAAAAGGAAAGTCACACCTCAGGGACATTGTAATGGTCTGTAATGAGACACATATTTTACGTGTTTAATTCAACGTGGGCAAGGAGAAAAAATCAGCCACCTTGTACAAATGCAGCAGTATTGCTGTACTAGGTGGCTGTTATACATAGAAACACCTGGGGGTGGTGGGGCCAGGTTCCCTTTAATTTCAGTTCATGTGCCTGCGTGGCGTTTGCAGGTCACGTTGCCGGCTACACAGCAGGGGAACAGCTGGCGGTGCTGAACCCCACTAACACATTGGCTGGTGTTTTTCTCTGTGCAGCTAGCACTTCCAGGCTACAACTGGCGGTGTTATAGCCCAGGGTCAGCAGGAGGAGGAGAGGAGCAGAGTGTAGGCCGAAGCTTGCACTGGTGGCAGCTTTTGGTCTGTTGTGCCAGCATGGCTTGTGCTGGACACGATGCCGGCTACACAGCAGGGGAACAGCTGGCGGTGCTGAACCCCACTGACACAATGGTGGGTGTTTTTCTCTGTGCAGCCAGCACTTCCGGGCCCCAACTGGCGTAGTTAGAGCCCAGGATCTGCAGGAGGAGCAGAGTGTAGGCCGAAGCCTAATTGAACCAATTTCAAAGGTAACCTTTAACCCACCCTCAGGTGTTACAATGTTGAAGAGCCACACCTTGTGCAGCAGTAAAACTACACAAGTTAAAGGTTGCTCTTTAAGTTTTGCTCATTGCACACGCAGAATGAAAGACGTACACCATTTAGCCCATTGATCAGTAGAACTGTATTGGAGGCGTGACTTGTCTTTTTAAGGAGACGCAGCAGAGGTGCACATAAATAACGCCTTGGTGCTGGGCGCAGCCTCCTGAGCGTTGTTATTTGCTGTACAGGAGTCTGCGCTATTGTGATCCCTTGGCCATGCGCTGTGAGCGCTGCCTGTCTTCTCACCTCATTTCATGTTGGCCGGTGCGGTTAGCAATGGCCATGAATCCCAGACCCGCAGTGTGTTGTCAAAAAACCACACTGCGTGGCTGGGATTCGTGCCCTTGTGCAGTAAATATGTTTGCCACTCACACATGTCCTTACACCTGCTTCAGACTGGGCGGCCTCAGCTGATCCCTTATCGCCTACCACGGCCATGAGGCCGCACATTCTGAAGAAGGCGGAAGGAGATGAGTTAAGACAGGCGAACATATGCACTGCACATGCCCATCAATCACACCCTCGCAGCCAAAATATATGAGACAACGAGGGGGGTTGTGTCGGCCAGGGCGGACGCACAGGCACAGGCAGCCAACCAATGATGTCAGAAGATGGGCAGCGCTACCAAGGGTGGTGCTGCGTACCATTAGAAAGGAAAGTCACACCTCAGGGACAGTGGAATGGTCTCAATGAGACACATTTTGTACGTGTTAAGTTCCACGTTGGCAATGAGAAAAAGTCAGCCACCTTGTACAAATACAGCATTACTGCTGTACAAGGTAGCTGTTATACATAGAAACACCTTGGGGTGGGTGGCAGGGTCCCTTTAATTTCAGTTCATGTGCCTGCGTGGCGTTTGCAGGTCACGTTGCCGGCTACACAGCAGGGGAACAGATGGCGGTGCTGAACCCCACTAACACATTGGCTGGTGTTTTTCTCTGTGCAGCTAGCACTTCCGGGCAAAAACTAGCGGTGTTTGAGCCCAGGGGCAGCAGGAGGAGGAAAGGAGCAGAGTGTAGGCCGAAGCCTGCACTGGTGGCAGCTTTTGCTCTGTTGTGTCAGCGTGGCTTGTGCTGGACACGTTGCCGACTACACAGCAGGGGAACAGCTGGCGGTGCTGAACCCCACTGACACATTAGCTAGTGTTTTTTCTGTGTAGACAACACTTCCACACTTCCAGGTGGCAACTGACAGTGTTGAAACCCAGGGAATCAAAGAGGAGCAGAGTGTAGGCCGAAGCCTGCAGTGGAGCAAGTTGAAAGGGAACCTTTAATCCCCCCCCCTCCAGGCATTTGTTGCTGAAAGAGCCATCTTGTACAGCAGTAATACTGCACATGGAAAATGGTGGCTCCGAAAATTATGCTCCTTGCAAACGCTGAAGTACGCACTCATATAATGTGTCCCCTCACACCGTCAAACCGTCCCGGAAGTGGGACTTTCCTTTGTAATGTGACACAGCACAGCCGTCATGCCAACCCCCTTGGTGCCGTGCGCCACCTCCTCAACGTTGTTTGGTTCTGTCACGGAGCCCGCGCTGTAATGTTATCCCTTGGCCATGCACAGTTAGCGGTGCCCGTCTTCTGACATCATTTAGGTGTCAGGCTGGCAGTGCCTGTGCGTCCAAGCTGCCCGAGATCCAACCTCGCAGTGTCATCTAATGTAATCCCACTGCGGGCCAGGGATCCATGGGCATGCGCAGTGCATATCATCGCCTCTCACTCACCTCCTTCCTGCTTCTTCAGACTGTGCGGCGTCACGGCCGTGGCATGCTATTAGGGATCAGCTGACGCCGCCTAGTCTGAAGAAGCGTGAAGAAGGGGAGTGAGAGGCTAGTATATGCACTGCGCATGGCCATGGATACCAGGCCCACTGTGGGATCACATTAGACGACACTGCGAGGTGGGATTTCGGGCAGCGTGGACGCACAGGCGCAGCCAGGACGACAACAAATGATGTCAGAGGACGGGCAGCGCAAACTGTGCATGGCCAAGGGATAACATAACAGCGCAGGGTCCAGGACGGAATCAAACAACGCTAAGGAGGCAGCGCACGGTGCCAAGGGGGTAGCAATGACGGCTGTGCTGCGTCACATTACAAAGGAAAGCCCCACCTCAGGGACAGTTTGACGGTGTGAGGGGACACATTACATGAGTGTGTAGTTCAGCGTTTGCAAGGAGCATAATTTCAAGAGCGACCTTTTCCTTGTGCAGTATTAGTGCTGCACAAGGTGGCTCTTTCAGTAACAAACGCCTAGGGGGGGTGGGGGACAGGTCCCCTTACATTTTAGTTGTGCCAGCGTGGCGGTCGCATGTCACGTTGCCGGATATACAGCTGGGGATCAGCTGACGTTACTGAACCCCAATAACAGAGGAGCGACTGTTGACTGTGCAGACAGCACTTCCAGGCACAATCTGGCGGTGTTAGAGCCCAGGGACAGCAGGAGGAGCAGATTGGAGGTATTGCCGCACACACAGCTGGGGATCAGCTGACGTTACTGAACCCCAATAACAGAGGAGCGACTGTTGACTGTGCAGACAGCACTTCCAGGCACCAACTGGCGGTGTTAGAGCCCAGGGACAGCAGGAGGAGCAGATTGGAGGTATTGCCGCACACACAGCTGGGGATCAGCTGACGTTACTGAACCCCAATAACAGAGGAGCGACTGTTGACTGTGCAGACAGCACTTCCAGGCACCAACTGGTGGTGTTAGAGCCCAGGGACAGCAGGAGGAGCAGAGGAACAGAGTGTAGGCCGAAGCCTGATTGGAGCAAGTTGAAAGGGAACCTTTAACCCCCCCCCAAGACGTTTGTAGCTGAAAGAGCCATCTTGTGCAGCACTAAGGATGCAAAAGGAAAAGGTTGCTCTTTTAATTATGCTCCTTGCAAACACCGAAGTAAACACTAAAAATGTGTCCCTTTATACCGTTAAACCGTTCCGGAGGTGCGAATTTCCTTCGTAATGGGACACAGCACAGCTGTCATTCCTATCCCCTTGATGCCGTGCGCTGCCTCCTCAGCGTTGTTTTAAGCTGCCACGGAGCCTGCGCTGTTCTGTTATCCCTTGGCCATGCCCAATTAGCGCTGCCTGTCTTCTGACATAATTTGGTGTCAGGCTGTCAGTGCCTGTGCGTCCACGCTGCTCCAGATCCCACCTCGCAGTGTCGTCTAACGTAATCCCACTGCGGGCCTTGGATCCATGGGCATGCACAGTGCATATCCTCGACTCTCACTCCCCTCCTTCCCTCTTCTTCAGACTGTGCGGTGTCACGGCCGTGGCATGCTATTAGGGATCAGCTGACGGCGCACAGTCTAAAGAAGGCGGAGGGAGATGAGCGAGAGCCCGAGGGGAAGATATGCACTGCGCATGCCCATGGATCCAAGGCCCGCAGTGTGATTTAATCAGAAGACACTGCGAGGCGGGATCTCGGGCAGCGCGGCCGCACAGGCGCAGCCAGCCTGACACCAAATTATGTCAGAAGACAGGCAGCGCAAATAGGGCATGGCCAAGGGATAACAGAACAGCGCAGGCTCCGTGACAGCTTAAAACAACGTTGAGGAGGCAGCGCATGGCACCAAGGGGGTAGGAATGACGGCTGTGCTGCGTCACATTACGAAGGAAAGTCCCAGCTCCGGGACGGTATAACGGTATCAGTGAACACATTTTATAAGTGTTAAGTTCTGCGTGTGCAAGGAGCTAAAATAAAAGAGCTACCTTTTCCTTGTGCAGCATTACTGCTGCACAAGATGGCTCTTTCAGTAACAAACGCCGGGGGGGGGGGCGGACAGGTTCTCTTACATTTAGGTTGTTGTGCCAGCGTGGCGGTCGCAGGACACATTGCCGGCTACACAGCTGGGGATCAGCAGACATTACTGAAACCCAATAACACTGGGTCGTATGTTTTTACTGTGCAGCCTGCACTTCTGAGCCGCAACTGGCGGTGTTGGAGCCCAGGAATAGCAGTTCAGGTGGTAGAAAGATGAACACATCAGGAGACCTGGATGACACCCAATTACTTAATCAGGCAGAGGAGTGGCAAATTCCTGCGAGATCCATGCCTGGTTCATTTTCAGGAAAGTAAGCCGGTCAACGTTATCGGAGGATAGTCGCATGCGGCACTAAAGACACGTTCCGATAAGACACTAGCCGCAAGGCAAGCCAGCACCTCCAATGCATACTGGCTTAGCTCTGGCCATGTATCCAGCTTAGAGACCCAAAACTTGAACGGGGAAGAGCCGTCTGGGAGTACAGTAAGAGGGCAAGCCATGTAGTCTGTCACCATCTGACGGAACCGTTGCCTCCTGCTGACTGGAGCCGCCGGTGATGGTGTAGACATTTGGGGCGGGCACACAAAAGTGTGCCAGAGTTGTGCCATACTGGGCTTGCCTTGGGCAGAGGCACTGCTTCTGCTCCCTCTTTGGGCAGAGCCTCCCCCACTGCCTCGACGCACTGAGCTGCTTTGTGAAGCACTAGCAGCACTCCTCTCAGTTGGACTGGAGAAGATGATGGAATTCACCAGTGTGTCGTGGTACTCCCGCAATTTACGCTCCCGGGTCAACGCTGGGATGAGGTTTTGGACGTTGTCCCGGTAGCGAGGATCGAGGAGGGTGAACACCCAATAATCAGGCATGTTGAGAATGTGGTCGATGCGGCGGTCGTTTCTCAGGCACTGCAGCATGAAATCCACCATGTGCTGCAGACTGCCAACTGGCCCAGAAACGCTGTCCCCTGCTTGAGACATGATCTCTGCCCGCTCGTCATCACCCCACCCTTGCTGTACACACTGACCACTGGACAATTGTGTCGCTCCCTCCTCTGGATGGAGCTCTTCCTCCTCCATTGACTCCTCCTCATCCTCCTCACAAAGTGGCCCCTGCGTACCCCTTTGTGAGGAACCACGTGGCGCTGACTCTCCAGAAGCTGATGGAAAAGGTGACTCCTCATCTTCCACCTCTTCCACAACATCATCCCTTAACCCTTGCAAAGTTTGGTGAAGCAGGCAGATAAGGGGGACAGTCATGCTGACTAGTGCATCATCTGCACTTGCCATCCGCGTGGAATAATCAAAAGGACGCAAAACCTGGCAGACGTCCTTCATAGTGGCCCACTCTGTGGTTGTGAAGTCTGATCGGCGCTGACTGCGACTTCTTTGCGCCTGATGCAGCTGGTACTCCATAACTGCTTGCTGCTGCTCACACAACCGCTCCAACATATGTAACGTGGAATTCCACCGGGTAGGTAGGTCACATATGATGCGGTGTTCTGGAAGGCGGAATCGGCGCTGCAGAGCAGCAATGCGGGATCTTGCCAAGCTGGAACGCCGCAAGTGAGCACACTCTAGGCGGACCTTGTGCAGCAGGGCATCAAGATCCGGGTAGTCCCTCAGAAAACTCTGCACAACCAAATTGAGCACATGTGCCAGACATGGGATGTGAGTGAGGTTGCCAAGGGCCAAAGCTGCCACCAGATTTCGGCCATTGTCACACACTACCATGCCTGGCTGGAGATTCGCTGGCAGTAACCACACATCGCTCTCCTGCTTGATGGCATTCCAGAGCTCCTGCGCTGTGTGGCTTCGATTCCCCAATGAAACTAGTTTCAAGACGGCCTGCTGACGTTTGGCCACGGCTGTGCTCATGTCGGTCATAGGTAAACATTCACGGGTCCATGTGGAGGTGGACTGTGACGGCTCCTGCAGAGATGATTCTGAGGAACTTGTGTAAGAGGAGGAGTCAATGCGTACAGACTGGATTCCTGCAATCCTTGGAGTGGGCAGGACACGTCCTGCGCCACTCGCACGATCTGTACCTGGCTCAACAACATTAACCCAATGGGCAGTGAGGGAAACGTATCGCCCCTGTCCATGCTGACTGGTCCACGCATCGGTGGTGAGGTGGACCTTGCTACTGACGGCGTTCAGTAGCGCATGTTTTATGTTTCCCTCAACATGCCTGTGCAGGGCAGGGACAGCTTGCCTGCTGAAGTAAAAGCGGCTGGGCACCTTGTACTGTGGGACTGCCAATGCCATCAAGTCACGGAAGCTGTCAGTCTCCACCAGCCTGAATGAGAGCATTTCCAGGGACAACAGTTTGGCAATGCCTGCATTCAGAGCCTGTGCTCGGGGGTGGTTGGCCGAGAATGCCCGCCTTTTCTCCCATGCCTGTACTACCGATCGCTGTAGAGTAGACTGGGAGTGTGAGGATGACTGGGAAGGTGGTGCTGTGGGTGGAATTACACAAGGTCTCTGGACAACAGTGCCAGAGGTTCTTCCATGGCGATCCTGGGAGGAAGCCAAACCAGCTGTGCGTGAGCTGGAGGAAGAGGCAACACGAGCTGAAGAGGTGGTAGCTGCCGCTGTTGGTTGGCCTACATCTTCAGTGTGTTTCTGTAACTCCACCGCGTGCCTGGTCCGCACATGTTTCCACATATTTGTGGTATTGAGGTTGCTGACATTTTTCCCTCTTTTTACTTTCTGATGACACAGCTTGCATTTGACAAAACAAATGTCATCTGCAACTGTGTCAAAAAAGGACCAGGCACTGCAAGTCTTGGGAGCGCCCTTTTTGGCTTTGGAAAGAGACAGGCTCCTAACGGGTGCCAAAGTGGAGGCTACAGGCTCCGCAGTCTTCCCCCTCCCTCTCCCTCTTTGGCCCGTAAGGGGAATCTCTTCCTCAGAGCTGCTCCCACCACCTTCCTGTTCCTCACGCCACAATGGGTCAATGACCTCATCATCTCCACTACCCTCTGCCACCAACTGCTCCTCCTGGGTAGTCTCGGCAGCACAGTACGCACCAGAAAGCGGCACCTGAGTTTCATCATCAGATGCGTACTGCGCTGTGGTCACCGGAGGCACTGGCCCACCCGCCTCTTCAGAGTCAGAGAGACAAAGCTGTTGGGCATCACTGCACACTGCCTCTTCTTCCATTTCTCCAATGCTGCTTGGCTGGCCCCCTGTTTCCAAGCCAAGAGATTCAGAGAACAGAAGTAGAGACGGCTCCTGTCCTGGGCTCTCTGACTGCCTGGCCAATTTGGCAGGTGGTGAAGAGACAGATGGCTGCTCTCCAGTGCTCTGTGCCTGAGAGGATGTGGCACTAACTGAAGTCGATGCCGAGGCGTTAGCTGCCATCCACCCGACAACGGCTTCAATTTGGTCTTCACGCAGCAGCGGTGCACGGCGCTCTCCGACAAAGCTGCGCATGAAGGACTGTTCCCTGCTGAAACTGAGTGACGACGAGCCACCGGTGCCCGCAGCAGGCACAGAATCACCACGTCCTCTCCCTGCTCCTCTCCCTGCTCCGCGCCCACGCCCACGTGCCTTACTCCCTGCCCTCTTCATCTTGGTTGACAGATAAAGATAAGCAGAAAAGTACTAAGGCCTTAGTGTGCTTATTCCTGTAATGCTCCTCCTAACAGGTGTAAGAAACACTAATGTTGTAAAGTGTGGACTAAACTTTATTATTTTTCAAATGTGGCCTACACAAGTGTTAAGTTGTGTTTGGTGAACTTTCCTTTTTTTTTTTTCTGCAGATCGGACTACAGAGCAAGTTTAACTCACACGGGGACCGTGCAGACAGCCGTAAACGGCGCTGCAAGGCCCAAAAACCCTCCTCTAGGTTATCCTATGTAGTGTTTTTCCACTATTTAGCTGGAGACGGGTGGAAAGACACTAATAGGAATTTTTTAAAATTTTTTTTAAACAGGCTGCACTATTTGAAAAAAAGGAAAATTTTTTTCAAGGTATAAGGCAGTAACGCACCCTGAGCTGAATCCAACCGGCTATGGCTGCACACAGACTACAGGGCGAGCTGCGCTCACACAGAGACCATGCAGACAGCCGTAAACGGCGCTCCAAGGCCCAAAAAACCCCCTCTAGGTTATCCTATGTAGTGTTTTTCCACAATTTAGCTGGAGACGGGTGGAAAAACACTAATAGAAATTTTTTTTTTAAAATTTTAAACAGGCTGCACTATTTGAAAAAAAGGAAATTTTTTTTCAAGGTATGAGGCAGTAACGCACCCTGAGCTGAATCCAACCGGCTATGGCTGCACACAGACTACAGGGCGAGCTGCGCTCACACAGAGACCGTGCAGACAGCCGTAAACGGCGCTGCAAGGCCCAAAAAAACCCCTCTAGGTTATCCTATGTAGTGTTTTTCCACAATTTAGCTGGAGACGGGTGGAAAAACACTAATAGGAAAATTTTTTTTAAAATTTTAAACAGGCTGCACTATTTGAAAAAAAGGGAAATTTTTTTCAAGGTATGAGGCAGTAATGAACCCTGAGCTGAATCCAACCGGCTATGGCGGCACACAGACTACAGGGCGAGCTGGGCTCACACGGAGACCGTGCAGACAGCCGTAAACGGCGCTGCAAGGCCCAAAAACCCCCCTCTAGGTTATCCTATGTAGTGTTTTTCCACAATTTAGCTGGAGACGGGTGGAAAAACACTAATAGGAATTTTTTTTTTTAAATTTTAAACAGGCTGCACTATTTGAAAAAAAGGGAAATTTTTTTCAAGGTATGAGGCAGTAACGAACCCTGAGCTGAATCCAACCGGCTATGGCTGCACACAGACTACAGGGCGAGCTGGGCTCACACGGAGACCATGCAGACAGCCGTAAACGGCGCTGCAAGGCCCAAAAACCCCCCTATAGGTTATCCTATGTAGTGTTTTTCCACAATTTAGCTGGAGACGGGTGGAAAGACAGTAATAGGAAATTTGAGAAAAAATGTGCAGCAGGCTGCACTATGAGCAAAAAAGGACAACTGTGTGAGGCAGTGTGAACCCCCCCCTGAGCTGAATACAACCGGGTATATGGCTGCACACAGACTACAGAGTGAGCTGCACACACACACACACACACACACAGAGACCTTGCAGAACACTGTTAAAACAGCGCTGCAAGGCAAGAGCAAGGTGAACAGTGAAGAACACACAGCGTTTTGCTAAATTAGCCTTGGGAAAGGAAAATAAAGCAATTAGCTATCTCAACTGGCCCTCAGTTAGAACACAGCGTCCTGTCCCTAACTGAAATCACAGCAGAGTGAGCGCAAAATGGCGGCATCGTTTTTTATAGTGCAGAGTGACATCATTTCAGCAGCCAATCACAGCCTTGCCAGTACTTACATGCCCACCATGCTAAACAGGATGTGCCCACACTTCCATTCATTCCTCATTGGCTGCTGCGTTCAGTTTGAATTCTGGGAACTTCCGATTCCGGTATCCGATACGCGGGAAGTATCGGAATTCGGTATTGGAATTCCGATACCGCAAATATCGGCCGATACCCGATACTTGCGGTATCGGAATGCTCAACACTATTCGTCATACAATAATCCGAGAGCTTGAAAAAATGCGTCTACATTCAGCAATGCTGGATCTCCTGATTCAAGGGAGAATGCCCAGTCCTGAGGGTCACCACGCAGCAAGGATATGATGATTTTAACTTGCTGAATGGGATCACCAGAAGAACGGGGTTTCAAAGCAAAAAACAATTTGCAGTTATTTTTAAAGTTCAAAAACTTGGATCTGTCTCAAAAAAACAAATCAGGAGTAGGAATTCTAGGCTCCAAAGCCGGAGTCTGGACAACATAATCTTGGATACTCTGTACTCTTGCAGCAAGTTGATCCACACGAGAAAACAAACCCTGAACATCCATGCCAGAGCATTAATCCTGAACCACCCAGAGATCAAGAGGAAAAAAAAAGACAAAAGAGAGCACAGAAAAAAAATGGCTCAGAATTTTTTCCTTCTTTTGAGATGCATTTAATTCATTTTTGGCCACTTGTACTGTTATGATCTGGTGGTTTAGGAGCAACATGGGACGAGCTCTGAAGGAAGTGGTGCCTGTACTGACCGCAGTCCCTAAGCTCAACACAACACTAGAAGTAGCTGTGGGATGCTCCTAACACTCCCTAGGCACCTCGTCACAGCCTGAGAACTAACTACCCCTAAAGATAGAAACAGGAAAACTATCTTGCCTCAGAGAAAATCCCCAAAGGATAGATAGCCCCCCACAAGTAATGACTGTGAGTGGAGAGGGAAAAGACATACACAGAATGAAACCAGGATGAGCACAGGAGGCCAGTCTAGCTAGATAGATAGGACAGGATGGAATACTGTGCGGTCAGTATAAAACACTACAAAAAAATCCACACAGAGTTTACAAAAATCTCCACACCTGACTAAAGGTGTGGAGGGTAAATCTGCTTCCCAGAGCTTCCAGCATCACTGAATTAATTCATACTGACAAGCTGGACAAACATAGAAAGCACAGAACGGATAAGTCCACAACCTGTGGACAGAAAAGAGCAAGCAAGGACTTAGCTTTGCTGAACTGGTCAGGATAACAGGGAAATCCAAAGAGATGTGAATCCAACCAGGAACCATTGACAAGTGGCACAAGCTGAAGGAAAGAGCCAGGCTAAATAGCCGAGTAGAATAGACAATCAGTGGAAGCAGCTGCTGACAGCTAAATCCAAGGAGCAGCCATTCCACTAAAAACCACTGGAGGGAGCCCAAGAGCAGAACTTCCAAAAGTGCCACTTACAACCACCGGAGGGAGCCCAAGAGCGGAATTCACAACCCATAACATACTGGGGGACGAGAAACTAGTAACATCTGGAACAAGCGAGAGAGAGAGAAAGAGAAAGAACGAACAAACGAGAACAGCAGCTGTGAGGACTATTCCGAATGCTCAGCAGGGTAGCACTACAACACACAGGCGCTAGTGGTAGGCACTGATTTCCACCTGCAAAGGGAACTCTGGAAGTGCCCATTGGACCGGCCAGTCTCAGATAGCCCTGTTAAGCGTGCTCTGGATTGAGGATCCTGAAGTCTTCAGTAAAGAGGTAAAGAGACTGCAACCTTGTGTCCTCGTTATTGACTGCACCTCACACCATCACCATCCACCCTACTGGAAAGCCCTGGGGACATACTTCACCTGTGGGAAGGTATACCATCCAGCTGCCATTCCATCACCCCAGTGGACCCCACAGCAGCGTCGGTCACCCTGACCGAACACCACAGGTGGCGTCACGAATCCCTGGTAGACTGGACCACCTTTATTGGATGCCCCTTAGCAGGGTCGCGGACCGTGACAGCCTCAGAACCGAACCAGAGAGGTCCGGTTCCGAGAACTCGTGGCCCTGTGTCTGGGGGCGATCCACATGGCTCCCCCATCCTCCCACACTGTATGCATGGCTCCCCAATGCTCCCACCCTTTATGCATGGCTCCCCCATCCTCCCATCCTGTATGCATGGCTTCCCCATCCTCCCACCCTGTATGCATGACTCCCCCATCCTCCCACCCTGTATGCATGGCTCCCCCATCCTCCAACCCTGTATGCATGTCTCACCCATCCTCGTATCCTGTATGCATGGCTCCCCCATCCTCCCAGCCTGTATGCATGGCTCCCCCATCCTGTATGCATGGCTCCCCCATCCTGTATGCGTGGCTCCCCCATCCTCCCACCCTGTATGCATGACTCCCCCATCCTCCCACCCTGTATGCATGGCTCCCCCATCCTCCAACCCTGTATGCATGTCTCACCCATCCTCGTATCCTGTATGCATGGATCCCCCATCCTTCCAACCTGTATGCATGGCTCCCCCATCCTGTATGCATGGCTCCCTCATCCTCCCATCCTGTATGCATGGCTCCCCCATCCTCCCATCCTGTATGCATGGCTCCCCCATCCTCCCACCCTGTATGCATGGCTCCCCCATCCTCCCATCCTGTATGCATGGCTCCCCGTCCTACCATCCTGTATGCATGGCTACCCCATCCTCCCATCCTGTATGCATGGCTCCCCATCCTGTATGCATGGCTCCCCCATCCTGTATGCATGGCTCCTCCATCATCCCACCCGGTATGCATGGCTCCCCCATCTTCCCACCCTGCATGCATGGCTCCCCCATCATTCCACCCTGTATGCATGGCTTCCCCATCCTCTCTTCCTGTATGTATGGCTCCTCCATCCTCCCATCCTGTATGCATGGCTCCCCCATCCTCCCATCCTGTATGCATGGCTCCCCCATCCTCCCATCCTGTATGCATGGCTCAGCTCCCCCATCCTCCCATCCTGTATGCATGGCTTGGCTCCCCCATCCTCCCACCCTGTATGCATGGCTCCCCCATCCTCCCACCCTGTATGCATTGCTTCCCCATCCTCCCACCCTGTATGCATGGCTCCCTCATCCTGTATGCATGGCTCCCCCATCTTCCCACCCTGTATGCATGGCTTCCCCATCCTCCCACCCTGTATGCATGGCTTCCCCATCCTCCCAACCTGTATGCATGGCTCTACCATCCTGTATGCATGGCTCCCCCATCCTCCCATCCTGTATGCATGGCTTCCCCATCCTGTATGCATGGCTCCCCCATCCTGTATGCATGGCTCCCCCATCCTCCCATCCTGTATGCATGGATCCCCATCCTCCCACCCTGTATGCATGGCTCCCCCATCCACCCATCCTGTATGCATGGCTCCCCATCCTCCCATCCTGTATGCATGGCTCCCCAATCCTCCCATCCTGTATGCATGGCTCCCCATCCTGTATGCATGGCTCCCCCATCCTGTATGCATGGCTCCCCCATCCTCCCACCCTGTATGCATGGCTCCCCCATCCTCCCACCCTGCATGCATGGCTCCCCCATCATTCCACCCTGTATGAATAGCTTCCCCATCCTCCCACCCTGTATGTATTGCTCCTCCATCCTCCCATCCTGTATGCATGGCTCCCCCATCCTCCCATCCTGTATGCATGGCTCCCCCATCCTCCCATCCTGTATGCATGGCTCTCCCATCCTCCCATCCTGTATGCATGGCTCCCCCATCCTCCCATCCTGTATGCATGGCTCGGCTCCCCCATCCTCCCACCCTGTATGCATGGCTCCCCCATCCTCCCTCCCTGTATGCATGGCTTCCCCATCCTCCCACCCTGTATGCATGGCTACCCCATCCTCCCGACCTGTATGCATGGCTCCCCTATCCTCCCACCCTGTATGCATGGCTCCCCCATCCTCCCATCCTGTAGGCATGGCTTCCCCATCCTCCCACCCTGTATGCATGGCTCCACCATCCTCCCACCCTGTATGCATGGCTCCCCCATCCTCCCACCCTGTATGCATGGCTCCCCCATCCTCCCACCCTGTATGCATGGCTCCCCCATCCTCCCATCCTGTAGGCATGGCTTCCCCATCCTCCCACCCTGTATGTATGGCTCTTCCATACTCCCACCCTGTATGCATGGCTCCCCCATCCTCGCATCCTGTATGCATGGCTCCCCCATCCTCCCACTCTGTATGCATGGCTCCCCCATCCTCCCACCCTGTATGCATGGCTCCCCCATCCTCGCATCCTGTATGCATGGCTCCCCCATCCTCCCACGCTGTATGCATGGCTCCCCCATCATGTATGCATGGCTCCCCCATCCTGTATGCATGGCTCCCCCATCCTCCCACCCTGTATGCATGGGTCCCCCATCCTCCCAACTTGTATGCATGGCTCCCCATCCTGTATGCATGGCTCCCCCATCCTCCCATCCTTTATGCATGGCTCCCCCATCCTGTATGCATGTCTCTCCCATCCTCCCATCCTGTATGCATGGCTCCCCCATACTCCCATCCTGTATGCATGGCTCCCCATCCTGTATGCATGGCTCCCCCATCTTTCCTATCCTGTATGCATGGGTCCCTCATCCTCCCACCCTGTATGCATGGCTCCCCTATCCTCCCATCCTGTATGCATGGCTCCCCCATCCTCCCATCCTGTATGCACGACTCCCCCATCCTCCCAGCATGTATGCATGGCTCCCCCATCCCCCCACACTGTATGCATGGCTGCCCCATCCTCCCATCCTGTATGCATTGCTTCCCCATCCTCCCACCCTGTATGCATGGCTCACCCATCCTCCCATCCTGTATACATCGCTCCCCCATCCTGTATGCATGGCTCCCCATCCT
The DNA here is from genome assembly GCF_032444005.1 of Ranitomeya imitator. NCBI lineage: Eukaryota > Metazoa > Chordata > Amphibia > Anura > Dendrobatidae > Ranitomeya > Ranitomeya imitator. Next base: position 771,509,058 of record NC_091284.1, read on the forward strand.
CCCATCCTGTATGCATGGCTCCCCCATCTTCCCACCCTGTATGCATGGCTCCCCCATCCTTCCATCTTGTATGCATGGGTCCCCAATCCTCCCACCCTGTATGCATGGCTCCCCCATCCTGTATGCATGGCTCCCCCATCCTCCCATCCTGTATGCATGGCTCCCCCATCCTCCCATCCTGTATGCATGGCTCCCCCATCCTGTATTCATGGATTCTCCATCCTCCCCGTCCTCCTCCATCCTCCTCCATCTTTCCCCGTCATACTCACCTTTGACCCTGTATTTATTAAAAAAAACTTGAGGGCACGTGCCTAGTGCGCTCCCCGCATCCTGGCGCCCGCGGCACGTGCCCTCAAGTGCCTAGTGACAAATACGGCCCTGTGTATAGGGCAATACATGATATAACCGACACCCCTGTATTATGTGAAAATGGGGCAAATATGAGCATGTGGAAACACAATGTGCTTTAGGCAAAGTTCACATTGGGTGTTTTTTCTGCATTTGTTTCCTGCAGCAAAACCTGAGTGTTTGTCAGGAAAGAAGCTGCAGCAAAAATGCAGGTTTTGCGGCATTTTTGGTGTGGTTTTGGTACATTTTTCATGTTTTTTTTCCATTCAATTCAGTGCATGAAAAACGCTGAAAAAACGCTGAAAGAAGTGACATGCTCTATGTCCAAAAAAAACATGTAAAACACAAAATACTGATGACAACAAAACCAAGCTGAGTGCATGAGATTTCTGACATCTCAAAGACATAACTGTACTGTCAAATGCAGATCTAAATTAGCATTAAAAAAGTGTTAAAAAAGCAGCAAAAACGAATAGTGTGAACTTAGCATGAGAGCATAAATAAAAAGAATGATGAATAAATCTGTCGGGAAGGTTCACATAATGTGTAGACCGATGGCATGGTGACCATGGTGTCAATAGTGAATGAGTTCTTTAAGCATTGGTTATATATATATATACAGTTGTGCTGAAAAGTTTACATACCCCGGCAGAATTTTTGCTTTCTTGGCATTTTTTCAGAGAATATGAATCATAGCACCACACCTTTTTCTCCACTCATGGTTAGTGGTTGGGTGAAACAAAAGGCCAAGTCGATCTATCATTGGCTACAACAAAAAAAAGTGAAGGTTCTGGAGTGGCCATCTCAGTCTCCTGACCTCAATATCATTGAGCCACTCTGGGAAGATCTCAAGCGCGCAGTTCATGCTAGACAGCCCAGGAATTTACAGTAGCTGGAGGCTTTTTGCCAAGGAGAGTGGGCAGCTTTACCATCTGAGAAAATAAAGAACCTCATCCAAAACTACCACAAAAGACTTCAAGCTGTCATTGATGTTAGAGGGGGCAATACATGGTGTTATGCCCACAGGGTGTGATTATGCATAGAAATGGGGTATGTGAACTTTAGATCAGGGTCCTTTGGATGTTTTGGGTTGTCATTATGATTTAAAAAGAGAAAACACAGTAGTCTGACAATAAATGGCTTCACCCAACCACTAACCATGAGTGGAGAAAAAGTTTTCTTGTTATCATTCATATTCTCTGAAAAAAGGCCAAGAAAGCAAACATTCTGCCGGGGTATAAAAACTTTTGAGCACAACTGTATATATGTCAAAGACTACCTAAAACAGTCATGTGAGGACATAGAGTGGGAGTTTCTCTATGTCACCATTGTGAGTCTCTGAATCTGAGAGCTATGGTATACTGCACATATGCACCATGCACTGGTTATGCAGCTATGTGTATAGAACAGGCAGTAATTAGATACACTGGTAAAGGGCTAACCAGAACATAGTGAAGGTGAACAAGAGGGAGATTAAATCACATAGATAGATGTAAAAAAGCCATGTGTAGAATTCCCATAAAGAGTTCCACAAAGAATATACTATAGGAAATACTACCTCAGGGACTCAGATTATGCTCCAAGCCGCCATACAGAACCGTAATAAGCATTTGAAAGCAGGGATGTGGGTCTTGTTCACCTTTATTGTGACTATTTTGTACCATGCATCCTCTTTCCTGTGCATTTACTATGTTCTGGTTAGCCCTTTACCAGAAAAGTGTGTATGCGGGGTTGGTTTGAGTTCCAATGGGGATGACTGGAAAAAACTGCAAGAGGCCACACATTTCTTCCAGAAGCTTCTGCAGGGGTGCTACAGTATTACACAGCTCTTATTCAATAGGTCTAAATCCTTCAGTCACCTGTGGCTGCAACCCTGCTCTGATTTATAGAAGGAAGTACAATGGTGTGGACACCCCACTGTGATATCCATGTGACCTTTTTCTGGGAGTGGTTATACTAAAAGAAATCTGTCAGGTTCCCCAGCCAGGGCGATCATTAAGGACCAGCCTCCCTCCTTGATTCTGTTTTCCAGACCCCAGATTCAGTAACTGAAGCGTCCAATAGTTAAAATTTATTGACGTGCAGGAAACAACTGGCTTCCTGCACTGCAATAGTTAACAGCCACCAGCCAAACGGAGTCCCACTTGTCCATGCCTCAAATGGATGAGGAAGAGGACGCTCTTAGTCCGCAGCCAGAAAAAGAGAAACTTTTTTATTTTTTTGTATGGGGCCAGGATGGGAGAACATATGGGACATGGAGGCAGGATGGAGACACATTGGGCAAGGATGTGACTTAAGGGGGCAGGGTGGGAGGACAAATGGGGTCCAAAGCACGATAGAGACACATAGGGCCAGGATGGGACATCATATGGGGCCTGGGGGCTGGATGGGAAGAAATATGAGGGGAAGGATGGAGACACATGGGGGCCGCATGGTAAATTATATGGCACCAGGGGGAAGGATGGAGACAGATGGGGCCAGGATGGGAAATAATATGGCGCATGAATGGAAGAACATATGGGGCCAGGATGGAACATCACATTGGGACTGTGGGTAGGATGGAGACACGTGGGACCAGGATTGAGACCCATAGGGTCAGGATGGAGATACGTGGGGGCAGGATGGAGACACATGGGGCTAGGAAGGGAAGTCATATCAGGCCTGGGGGCATAATGGAGACATTTGGGACCAGGATGGGACGACATATGGGGGCAGGATGGGAGAACATATGGAGCCAGAAAGGAAACACATGGGGCCAGGATGGGAAAACATATGGGGCCAGGAATGAGACACAAGGGAGCCTGAATGAAACACATGGGGGCCAAGAATGAGACACAGGGGGGCCATGTATGAGACACAAGGGGGCCAGGAATGAGACATAAGAGGGCCAGGAATAAGACACATGGGAGCCAGAAATGAGACACATGGGAGCCAGGATTGAGACATATGGAGGCCAGGAATGAAACACATGGGGGCCAGGAATGAGACACAAGGGGGCCAGGAAGGGGGATGTTATTACAGGAAGGGCAAGGATGGGGATTTTATTACTGTAGGGGCTAATTAAGGTCCTGTAGGGGTCCTTTTGTTTCTTACATTTTGAATGCTACAGTGAGAGCAAAGATGCTGTGTTTGTTAGTGGAAACCTGTCGTGCCTAGAAGGCCTATTTACCTGCAGATAAAGGGTTAATTTGCAGATAAATAGCATTTAAATCCTGTTTAGCTGGCTTACTGGAACAGCAGCAACAGGGAGAACACAAAATGATATTCTCTCTGCAGCCGCCCACTTACAGTCATCGGGATAGGGAGCTATTACAGTCACCGCCTATTTTAAAGTGAGTGCGGCTGTAGTCACTTCCCTGCACAGTGATTGACAGCCATTGTGCATACATGCTGCGACGCAGGCTGTCAATCATTGTGATGAGTGACTAAAGCGCAGTAAAGGCGTGGTGACTGTAACAGCTCTCTGTACCACCCCCCATGACTAGAACTGAGTCAGATAAACAGGATTTAAATATTATAATTTTTGTGCTAACTACTATTATATATGCTAGTAAATAGCGTTTCTCGAGGTGGCAGGTTCCCTTTTAGCGAGGTGTGTTTATAGTAAAAGTGGCGGCCATTAGGGGTTACACTTTCTCCCAGTTTTCTGTCCACAGCTACTTGTCAGAATAAGCCTTTCCAACAGTAGAGACACCGACACACATCTCAGGAAGCTATGGCAGCACAGGAGCCTTATCATTACGGCCTATGGTTGTCACAACAGGAAAACCCATGCAGTCATATATTGGCTTCATTCAAGCCAACGCAAAAGCACTGATTTTTAGCATTCTACCAATGCTGCTTAGGCTGCCGTCACACTATCAGTATTTGGTCAGTATTTTACATTAGTATTTGTAAGCCAAAACCAGGAGTGGAACAAATAGAGGAAAAGTATAATAGAAACATATGCACCACTTCTGTATTTATCACCCACTCCTGGTTTTGGCTTACAAATACTGATGTAAAATATTGACCAAATACTGATAGTGTGACGGCAGCCTTACACTTGTAGATTCAGTGTGTACTAGGTCGCAGTAACCTGGTCTACGTGAATGGAAAAACTAATACTCCCTTGCCAGGGACAGTGAATAAAGGGAAATTACGTTAATGTTATCAGGATTTTCTGTTTTATACACAAGGATAATTGCTGTCTAAACCTTTTTTTTAGTACGAGATGCTGGAGGACTAGACATGTATTACATAAGTATTAGTCAGTGAAACAATCTATTCTGTTTATTAAATTAGAAATGTATTTGCTGATAGTAGAGCACGTCTTCCTGGGAGACCTGGGGTTAGAACATCACTACGTTCTGTGAATAGCAGATCTTCCATTTCTGTGTGTTTGTGTTTCATATTAAATGGATTTTGTTTCCTTTGGTGCTGAAGAGGTTAAAGACCCTTTCTATGCTGATTAGAAACCTGCAGCTCCATCTCGCAGCTTTTCTTGACCTGGTCATTTCTTCTCGCTATAAAATCTGGCAAGACCTTCTCTGCCTTACCAAAAGTTCTTCCTTGTGAAAGTTTTACTTCCTAGCTCCTTGGAGTCGCTTTGCTGAGTTGAAGATCATTGTTGCTGGAAATTGTTGCATGCTGTTTTTTGGTGTATGCGTTCCTCATTGTCGTATTCCAATTTGGTTTGTATATTCCTACCATTCCCTATATACCTCTCTACCTTTGGGTGAGTGTTTTGTATGTTAGTTGCTTAATGTTACCCTATTTGTCTTATGTGTTTATACACTAGCATTATTGTCCCAGATCTCCTGGGGAGGGAGAGGTGACAGCTTGGGGTATAACAGGAGAACAGTAACTGGTGGTCCAAACCTACTCACCTTTTAGAGGTACCTTTGGGAGCAGAGATAGTTAGGGCCCAGCCCTAGGGACAGTGCAGGGCCCCTTTACCTGTTTACATACAGTCACAGCATGACATTTTCACTGGCCCAACATTTTTTGGATTTTTATATGGATCCCGTCGCTAACCTTGCGAGACAGCTGCAGGGTCTGTCTTTTGAACTGTCTGACCTACAGTCTAAGGTTTCATCACAATAGACAGCTGAACCGGAACCTAAAGTGGTGCTCCCGGATAGGTTTTCTGGGGTTGGGATAAATTTGTTACATTCCGGGAAACCTGTAAGCTCTATTTCAGGCTTCATCCATGGTCATCTGGGAGTGAGGTACAGAGGGTGGTGATTGTTGTCTCCCTTCTTCAAACAGACCCTCAATACTGGGCGTTCTCACTCCCATCCAATTCATTGTCACTTCAGTCGGTGAATGGATCTTTCATGGCTCTTGGCTTTGTTTATGATGACTCAGACTAGGTCTCCCTTGCAGAATCTAAACTGCTATTATAATATTATGGGTGTCATTAATAGGTTGTGAGCCCGACACTGCATCACACATACCTGAGTGACTGGCATTCTATTCAAGCCTCATTTACGTGCATTTTTTCCAAGCAGCCACTCTCTCCATGAATTGGTAGGTGTCATGGTTAGGACATGGTTAAAGTCCTGTTCTCTCAGGGTTATTTTTGCTGGCCTCCCTTTGGATCTGGGAGGGGTATTTATACTCACTCCAGACTAGGATTCCATGTCAGCTATACTTTCATCTTGTTTGTGTGCCTGACCTCTGGAGTGTGTGCTCTGTTTGCAATTTTGTTCCTAGCTCTCTGCATTAATCTGCTCGTTTGTTCTTTTGGATTTCTGACCTCTGGCTTCTCTTCTGACAATCCCCTGTCTCTCCCCTTTGGTGCCTTGTGATCTCCTGGCTCTGATCTTAGCTTGTTTGGCTATTCTCCTGTATGTATCGTCTCCTTTCCTCCCCGGCGTCTGGCTCCACCCCAAGCCACCTCCCACTCTGTCACATGGTTCAGGTCCTGTTTGTTACCTGGTTAGTAACCCGGTGCTTTGCTCAGCTCCCTTGCTGCTGTGTGCAGCTCTCCCCGCAGCAGTAATATCCGGGAGCTGTGACAGGTTTGTGAATATTTTCACCTGTACTGCCCCCACCTTTATAGTGGGGGTCTGCTGTATCCTGCTTGTGCATTTGTGATCTGACATGGTGTTGGTAAGGCTGTTTTTTTCTGGTATGTTTTTTGGAATCTAAGCTATGTAAGATCCAGCAGCGAGACCTACAAACAGAGTAAAATTTTGTTCCAAATTCCATAGATGGGTAGGAGTCAATTTTGTCGGGGCCTGTATCAATGGTTAAAGGATGCATTGGAGCAGTCTGAAACTCCAGCATTGTTGGAAGCCGCCAAGGCTCTTGCTATATGTATGGATACACGCCTAAAGGATAGACCTGTAGTGACCCCACCCCCTGTGGTATGTCCCAAAACTGAAGTTCATCCTGTGTGCTCTGAAGAATGTATGTAGTTAGGGGGCTTTCCTCCATTATGGGTCTCTTGCGGTTTGCTGCAAAACAAGGGTGTGCTTTTACTGTGGCAAAAAGTGTCATTTCATTGTTTGTCCATCTATATCGTGTTGAGGAATACAACCTTTGTGTATATATGTCCTTTGCAGGTGTGTCTCAGTTTATCCTACCTGCAGAAGTGGTTATAGGTATGGAAACTGAGACAAAATCTCTCCTGCCTGCTGGGGCAGTAGCCAATATGGTGGAAGCTCGGTTCGCTCAAATCCGGTGTCTCTCCTGTAGTAAGCTGGTGAAGTCCATTCCCATATTTGCGATGAGACTCTGCACCTCTGGGTCAGGGAAGCTTTACCCAAATAACGCATAATGTGCACCTTCTTGTAGGGGCTCTTCACAGGGATCTCCTGTCTTGTTACCTTCTGTAAGGCCTCCCAACTTCTATTGTGTTGGGACTTCCCTGGTTAACTATGCATAATCCGGTCATAGACTCAGAGGTGTATCTAGCGTTTCTGGCACCCGGGGCAAGAATTCATTTTGGCGCCCCCCCCCTCCAAGGGCATATGCCCCGTCAGCCCCATCATTGCCCTCTCCTCCCCCCCCCCACACACACCATTCACTTCTCTGCACATCCCCCTGCAGCGCGATACACACACACACAATACTGAGACACACACATACGCACACACTCACATACACACACTCACACACATTCACACACCCACACACACACACACACATACATTCACACACACATTCACACACACTCACACACATTCACACACACACATACATTCACACACACATTCACACACATACACACATTCACACACATACACACTCACATACACACACACCTCTCACCTCTCCTTGCGCTCTGCGCAACAGCTCCATCGCCTTCCTCTGACACAGCCGGCCGCTGAATGATGACGTCATCCAGCGGCGCGTCTGTGTGAGAGGAAGCAGGAAGAAGACAGATCGTGCGGCTGGGCAGTGGAGCTGCAGGGATTTCTCCCTGCCCGCCGCAGCCACTTTGCAGGGGCTCCCCTCCCCCTCTGCACACACTGGGAGCCGGCACTCTGCAGCTTCTCTGTGCCGGCTGTCAGCTTGACAGTCGGCACAGAGAACAGCTGACTCCCAGTGCGGGGGGCGGCAGAATGCAGCCGCCGGGGGAGACACTGCGGACCGCCGAATTAGGCGGCCCGACTGCGCCCCCCTGCCGGCTGCGCCCGGGGCAAATGCCCCGGCTGCCATCCCCTAGATACGCCACTGCATAGACTGGCAGGCCAGAGAGATAATTGAGTGGAGTGATTTGTTCAAAAATAATTGCCTAGGTACGATTATCTCTAGTATCTCCACTAGTGTTGAGCGATACCTTCCGATATCGGGAAATATCGGATTGGACCGATACCCAAAAAATATCAGATATCGCCGATTCCAATACCGGAAACCAATGCAAGTCAATGGGACACAAATATCGGAATGAAAATAAACCCTTTCTTTCCTTGTAGGTTAAAAAAGATCTGCGGTTTTGCTATGAGAAACGCTGCAGATCAGGGAGGGGGAAGAGTGCATGGGCGGAGACTGTGTGTGTGCGGGGAAGATGTGCGTGTCTGTGTGCGGAGATCAAGAGGGTCTGTGGGGATCTCGGGGCTGCTGGGGGTCTGCGGTGGGCTGTGGGGGGTCTGTGCCGGGCTGTGGGGGGTCTGTGGCGGGCTGTTGGGGGTCTGCGGCGGGCTGTGGGGGTCTGTGCTGGGCTGTGGGGGGTCTGCGCCAGGCTGTGGGGGTCTGTGCTGGGCTGTGGGGGGTCTGTGCTGGGCTGTGGTGAGTCTGCGGCGGGCTGTTGGGGGTCTGCGGCGGGCTGTGGGGGGTCCTTGGGGGTGTGTGCGCATGCAGGCATCGTTCGATGGGACTACAAGTCCCATTGGGCTATGCCTGCTACAGTGACAGTGATTGACACATTAGACAATGAGGGGACAGTAGTAGTCCCATCATCTGGCTAATGTGTTGAATGTAAAAAAAAACAAAAAAACAAACGAACATACAACAGAACATACAACATATGACAGTACATACAACATATGACAGTACATACAACATAAAACATGACAGAACATACAACATATGACAGTACATACAACATACAACATATGACAGAACATACAACATACAACATATGACAGTACATACAACATACAACATGTGACAGTACATACAACATATGAGAGAACATACAACATACATACTACATACATATAGACATTCAATACATACATACAGTACATTCATACAACACATACATATAGACCCCCCCAAAAAAAAATTACGTGGGGTCCCCCTATATTTTATAGCCAGAAAGGCTACGCAGACAGCTGCGGGCTGATATTCATGGCCTAGAGAGGGGCCATGGATATTGGCCCCCCCGGCTACAAATACCAGTCCGCAGCCACCCCAGAAATGGCACATCTGTAAGATGCGCCAATTCCGGCACTTAGCCCCTCTCTTCCCACTCCCGAGTAGCGGTGGGATATGGGGTAATAAGGGGTTAATGTCACCTTGCTATTGTAAGGTGACATTAAGCTGGGTTAATAATGGAGAGGCGTCAATAAGACGCCTCTCCATTATTAATCCTAGAGTAGTGAAAGAGTTAAAAACAAAATAAAGACACAGCCAGAAAAAAGTATTTTATTATTCTTAATTTAACCATACTTACCATACTACAGCGCCTGCAAAAAACGTAAAATAATAAACCGTATACTACCTGTCCGATGCAGTCCAATTAATAACGAGTGTCCCACGACGATCTCCCCTATAGAACAGTGACATCGGATGATGTCACTGCTCTATAGGACCTCCAGTGACACACTGACAGGAGACAATGGCTCCTGCAGTGTATCACTGAGAGGTTACTGTAGTTCACTGGTCTCACTTTATGGCAACTGCTGCGTGGGAACTTTCTCACACAGCAGTGCCAAAAGTGAGACTAGGGACTATTTTTTACAGTGGTGGAGGAATACAGTGCGGAAGGATACCTTCCTCCCGTCATTGTATTCCTGGAGCCCCTAGAGAGCGGTCGCATCAGCTGATGCTGCTGCTCTCCACGAGAGATCGTCGTGGGACACTCGTGGATTTCTGCGGATCAGGGAGTATATTGATTGTTTGCTATTTTAATGTTTTTTACAGGTGACACTGGCTTCGGGGATCAAAGTGACAAGTGATGGTGAGTATGTAATCTATGTTATATGTACTGTATGTTATATGTATGTATTGTATGTAATGTATGAATGTATTGTATGTAGTATGTATGTAGTATGTATGCATGTAGTATATATGTAGTATGTTGTATGTATGTTGTATGTAGTATGTATGTTGTATGTATGTAGTATGTATGTAGTATGTTGTATGTATGTTGTATGTATGTTATATGTTGTATGTAGTATGTATGTAGTATGTTGTATGTATGTAGTATGTAGTATGTTGTATGTATGTATTATGTATGTAGTATGTTGTATGTAGTATGTATGCAGTATGTATGTAGTATGTTGTATGTATGTTGTATGTATGTATGTAGTATGTATGTAGTATGTTGTATGTAGTATGTATGTAGTATGTATGTAGTATGTATGTAGTATGTTGTATGTATGTAATATGTTATATGTAGTATGCATGCTTGTGTTTTTTTTTACATTCAACACATTAGCCGGATGATGTGACTACTACTGTCCCAGCATTGGCTAATGTGTCAATCACTGTCATTGTAGCAGGCATAGCCCGATGGGACTTGTAGTCCCATCGGATGATGCCTGCACACAGACACAAAGACCCCCGAGAGGCCCGCACAGACCCCTGAGAGGCCCGCACAGACCCCCGGCAGGCCCGCACAGACCCCCAAGAGGCCCGCACAGACCCACAGCAGGCCCACACAGACCCCCGAGAGGCCCGCACAGACCTGCGAGAGGCCCGCACAGACCCCTGAGAGGCCCGCACAGACCCCGAGAGGCCCGCCCAGACCCCCAACAGGCCCGCACAGACCCCCGAAGGTCCCGCACAGACCCCGCCCGCACACACAGACTCGCAGTCTCTGCCCACGCACCACCCACACTCCATTATAGTGCATCATGACATCATTTCAGCAGCCAATCACAGCCAAATCAAACTGGCTCACTGCATTATGGGAACTTCCGATTCCGGTATTCGATATGCTAAAAGTATCAGAACTCAGTATCGGAACTCCGATACAGCGAATATCAGTCGATACCCGATATTTCAGTATCGGAATGCTCAACAACACTAATCTCCACTAAAAATATTCTATCCTTTCTCTCTGATTTTGAGGAGGTATTCTCTGAAAAGGGGTGCCAAGAACTGCCTCCTCATCATGTGTATGGTTGTCCTGTGAACTTGCTTCTGGGTGAAAAGTTGCCTAAGACCAAATCATACAATCTGTCAGGTCCTGAGAGATGGGCCATGAAAGACTATATCTCTGAGAGTTTTGCCAAGGGACATATTAGACCTCATATTCGCCTGTAGCGGTGGGGTTCTTCATCGTTAGAAGATGGGGCCTGCATCCTTGTTTAGATTTTCGTGAGTTAAATGAGATTACTATCCGGGACCCATATCCCCTCCCACTCATTCCTGATTTGTTCAATCAGATATGACGCGGGGATAGTTAGCGTCCCAGCCCTCGGGACAGTGCAGGGCCCTTTTCCCTGATTATGTACAGTCACAGCGTTAGAGTATTACAGGTGTTTCAGTATCATAGATAAAACATTTTCATTTTAGATCAATGTGAATGGCTGGTATAGTCAATTGTTGTCAGCTGTTCAGCCATTGCTGACATGTCCAATTAATATGGACAGTGAATCAGGGACTAAGGGGCACTATGTGTACATGGGTAAAAAAAAAACGTGTACAGGAAACAAAGAGTTGTAAAAGGTACATCTGTGAGGTGATCAGGGTGGTAGTCATGGCGAGGGGATGCTGTATCGGCACATCCTGGCACCTCGCAAGGAAAAGATTATGCCTGTCTGACGTGTGGTTTGTGTAAAGTGCATATCACTCACTTTTGGATTGGAGATCTCAGATTGCACGGTCCTGGTTCCAGATGTCACTACACATTGATTGACAGACTCGTGGTACTCGGAACATAGCAAGAATTTCACTACTCACCTCGCAATAGTTGGATCTCCTGCCCAATGGGTGTGAGAAAAAAAATCGCACAGCACTCGCACCATGCAAGTGCTGTCCGATCTTTACGAACCGGTGTCCTTTGAAAAACTGGCAATTCATATGCGGCTACAGTAAAATCACACTGACAGGTTAGAATAAAACAGATAGAATACATACAGCTCTGGCAAAAATTTAGAGACCACTGCAAAATGTTCAGTTTGTCTGATTTTTCTCTTTATAGGTATATTTTTGAGTAAAATGTAAATTGTTCTTTTATTCTATAAACTAAATTTTGTATTTATTTTCTGAAAGTGAGAAATGGTCAAAATAACCAAAAAATGCATTGCTTGCAGACCTCAAATAATGCAAAAAAAAACAAGTTCATAATCATTTAGAAACAACAATACTAATGTTTTAACTCAGGAAGAGTTTGTAACACCCCAGGTAACTGGTTGTTACAGTGGCATTGCTTTCCTCATGGGGAGAGTGATGCCATGCTTGGAAGCGAGGAAGTATCCCTTTAACAGGTATTCAGCACATACAAAACTGTTCTGACTCCAGGCCAGAAGGGGGAGCTCTGAACCCAGTTTCAGGGGAGCTTCCCTAGAGAGAGATATTCTGGCCTGGGAAGGAGTTAAGGCAGTCTGTCAGAGGAACAGAGGAGAGAGTCTGATAGGAAAGTTGGGGCCTTGCAGCCACGTGAGGTGCTGCAGCTCCTGGAAGGAACGAGAACAGAGCAGTCTGTAGGAGACTGACAGGGAAGAGAAGCGCAGGAGAGTAAAGAGCTGGAGAGAAGCTTCCCCCATGCTGAAGCGCAGAATTCCGGTAGCCGGAAGACCGAAGTTGCAGGGGTAACTCTATGCCCCATGGCAGAAACCGGCGGACAGGAGATTGCAGGTCACCTGTCCACCATTAACACCCGAAGGCACAGTAACAGATAGAGCCCGGAGTCATCTGAGAAACCCTGTACAAAGGCTCGAGTTACCTGCCATTCGGGTAGTGTTCTACCAGCAAGGGGAACAAAGAGAATGTGAGGACCTTGTGTGAGGCCTAAGGCAGCAAGGGACTACAACACAGCGCAGAAGGGAAGGCTTCCAACCTCACTGGGCTAGGGGGATTCCTGAGTTGCTTCCAAGCAGGGCCGGACCGTACCAGTACCTGTGATCCGGTGCCCTGGACTGTGGCTGCCTTACACCAGTAAAGAGGTAAAGAGACGGCAACCTTGTGTCCCCTGTTTCTTATTACACCATCTTTATCTAATACACCAGGAGCCCGGGGGACCCAGCTTCACCTGTGGGAAGCCATACCATTCCAACTGCCATAACATCACCACAGTGGACCCCTTTAAGCAGCGTCGGTCATCCCTGACCGAATACCACAGGTGGCGTCAAACTTGATTCTTATTCCTAAAAAACCCTTTAAAGACTTTCCCTTTTATTTGGATGTCCAGGGCCACGGACTGGGTCGCTGCCACGGTGGCTTCCCATTTAATGACCACTGGACCCGGTACCGAGTACCCCTAGGCCCTGGTGGGCGCTCCAACTTCAGAAATCAATATTTTGTGGAATAACCATGATTTTTATTCACAACTTTCATGCGTCTTGGCATGCTTTCCACCAGTCTTTCACACTGCTTTTGGATGACTTTATGTCACTCCTGGTACAAAAATTTAAGCAGTTCTTCTTTGTTTGATAGTTTGTGACTATCCATCTTCCTCTTGATTACGTTCCAGAGGTTTTCAATGGGGTTCAGGTCTGGAGATTGGGCTGGCCATGACAGGAATTTGATGTGGTGGTCTTTCATCCACACCTTGATTGAACTAGCTGTGTGGCATGGCGCATTGTACTGCTGCAAAAATCAGTCCTCAGAGTTGGGGAACATTGCATGAGCAGAAGGAATCAATTGTTTTTCCAGGAAAACCTTGTTTGCGGCTTGATTCATACGTCCTTTGTAAAGAACAACCTGCCCAATTCCAGCCTTGTTGAAACATCCCCAGATCATCACCGATACTCCACCAAATTTCACAGTGGGTGCAAGACACTGTGGCTTGTACGCCTCTCCAGGTCTCCGTCTAACCATTAGACGACCAGGTGTTGATCTGGGGATGCTGGGAAGATCCATAGGTATTAACCCCTTCCTAAGCTATAAACATCGGCCCCCAGTCGCTGGCTTTCCCTCTCTGGTGCAGAAAATTGCGCGGGAGCCCAGACCATTTTTCCCCCCGAAAAGATTCTCATATTAAATACATACAAGTCCCATAATTTGCATATGGATCCAGCATATCCAGTGGGAGTGCTGTGCGCGTTTTTTCCTCCCCCCCCCCGTTGACTTGCATTAAACTCGCTACTCGTTACAAATACCCGAGTATTAGGACCTACCCGTTACGAGTATAGCAAATCCGAATATTTCACTACTCGCTTATCCCTATTTATGACCTTGTGAATGGATTGGGAGTAAAGTGTCAGTTTTTAGTGATGACACTAAACTATGTAGGATATTAACCCCTTAACCCCTTTCTGATCTCGGATGGGATAGTACGTCCGCGGTCAGAACCCCCGCTTTAATGCGGGCTCCGGCGGTGAGCCCCCATCAAAGCCGGGACATGTTAGCTCTTTTGAACAGCTGACATGTGCCTGCAATAGCTATTGCTATTAACTAGTTAAATGCCGCTGTCAAACGCAGACAGCGGCATTTAACCGGCGCTTCCGGCCATCGGGCCGGAAATGAGCGCATCGCCAACCCCCGTCACATGATTTGGGGTCAGCGATGCTTCTCCATAGTAACCATAGAGGTCCTTGAGGCGCATGGCAGACTTTTCAAAGCAAAATTGACTGGAATTGAGATGAAATGCCATGTTGCGTTTGGAGAGCCCCTGATGTGCCTAAACATTGAAACCCCCCCACAAGTGACACAATTTTGGAAAGTAGACCCCCTAAGGAACTTATCTAGGTGTGTGATGAGCACTTTGACCTACCAAGTGCTTCACAGAAGTTTATAATGTAGAGCCGTAAAAATAAAAAAATAATATTTTTTCACAAACATGAAGTTTTAGCCTCCAATTTTTGATTTTCCCAAGGGTACCAGAAGAAATTGTACTGCAAAAGTTGTTGTGCAATTTGTCCTGAGTACGCTGATACCCAATATGTGGGGGTAAACCACTGTTTGAGCGCATGGCAGAGCTCGGAAGGGAAGGAGTGCCGTTTGACTTTTCAATGCAAAATTGACAGGAATTGAGATGGGACACCATGTTGCGTTTAAAGAGCCCCTGATGTGCCTAAACATTGAAACCCCCCACAAGTGACACCATTTTGGAAAGTAGACCCCCTAAGTAACTTATCTAGATGTGTTGTGAGAGCTTTGAACCCCCAAGTGTTTCACTACAGTTTATCACGCAGAGCCGTGAAAATAAAAATTCTTTTTTTCCCCACAAAAATTCTTTTTTAGCCCCCAGTTTTGTATTTTCCCATGGGTAACAGGAGAAATTGGACCCCAAAAGTTGTTGTCCAATTTGTCCTGAGTACGCTGATACCCTATATTTGGGGAATCACAGTTTGGGCGCATGGCAGAGCTCAGAAGGGAAAGAGCGCCATTTGTAATGCAGACTTAGATGGATTGGTCTGCAGGCGTCACGTTGCATTTGCAGAGCCCCTGATGTACCTAAACAGTAGAACCCCCCCACAAGTGACCCCATATTGAAAACTAGACCCCCCAAGGAACTTATCTAGATGTGTTGTGAGAACTGTGAACCCCCAAGTGTTTCACTACAATGTATAACGCAGAGCCGTGAAAATAAAAAACATTTTTTCCCACAAAAATGTTTTTTAGCCCCCTAATTTTTTATTTTTCCAAGGGTAGCAAGAGAAATTGGACCCCATAAGTTGTTGTCCAATTTGTCCTGAGTATGCTGATACCCATATGTTGGGGTAAACCCCTGTTTGGGCGCACGGGAGAGCTTGGAAGTGAAGGAGCACTGTTTTACTATTTCAACGCAGAATTGGCTGGAATTGAGATCGGACGCCATGTTGCGTTTGGACAGCCCTGATGTGCCTAAACAGTGGAAACCCCCAATTGTAGCTGAAACCCTGACCCTAATCCCAACCCTAACCACACCCCTAACCCTAATCCCAACCATAACCCTAACCACACCCCTAACCCTGACACACCCTTAACCCTAATCCAAACCGTAAATGTAATCCTAACCCTAATTTTAGCCCCAACCCTAGTAGCCCTAACCCTAACTTTATCCCCAACCCTAACTGTAGCCCTAACCCTAACTTTAGCCCCAAACCTAACTTTAGCCCCAACCCTAACCTTAACTTTAGCCCCAACTGTAACCCTAACTTTAGCCCCAACCCTAACTGTAGCCCTAACCCTAACTTTAGCCCCAACCCTAACCCTAACTTTAGCCCCATCCCTAACCCTAACTTTAACCCCAACCCTAACTGTAGCCCTAACTTTAGCTCCAACCCTAACCCTAACTTTAGCCCCAACCCTAACCCTAACTTTAGCCCCAGACCTAACCCTAAGTTTAGTCCCAGCCCTAACCCAAACTTTAGCCCCAACCCTAACTGTAGCCTTAACCCTGCTGTTGTCTTCGGTCAAAAACGACCGACCTTGAACTTCAATATTCTTTAAAATATTCAAGATGCGGCTCTGAAACCTGTGGCCGACCGACCCATCCTCATTTAAGTCAATCAACCACAAGTTTCAGAACTGCATCTTGAACACCCCCAAAAATACCAAAGTTCAAAATCGGTCTCCCCAGACAGAAGACAACAGCAGGGTTAACCCTAGCCCCAACCTTAGACCTAACCCTAGCCCTAACCCTAACCCTAGCTCTAACCCTAGCCCTAACCCTAATTCTAGCCCTAACCCTATGCCTAACCCTAACCCTAGCCCTAACCCTAACACTAGCCCTAACCCTAGCCCTAACTCTAACCCTAGCCCTAACTCTAGCCCTAACCCTAATGGGAAAATGGAAATAAATACATTTTTTTAATTTTATTATTTTTCCCTAGCTAAGGGGGTCATGAAGGGGGGTTTGATTTACTTTTATAGCGGGTTTTTTAGCGGATTTTTATGATTGGCAGCTGTCACACACTAAAAGACGCTTTTTATTGCAAAAAATAGTTTTTGCGTCTCCACATTTTGAGAGCTATAATTTTTCCATATTTTGGTCCACAGAGTCATGTGAAGTCTTGTTTTTTGCGGGACTAGTTGACGTTTTTATTGGTAACATTTTTGGGCATGTGACATTTTTTGATCGCTTTTTATTCTGATTTTTGTGAGGCAGAATGACCAAAAATCTTTTGGCGCTTTTATACGATAAAAACTGTTTTATAGAAAAAATTATTATTTTTGCATCGCTTTATTCTGAGGACTATAACTTTTTTATTTTTTTGCTGATGATGCTGTATAGTGGCTCGTTTTTGCAGGACAGGATGACGTTTTCAGTGGTACCATGGTTATTTACATCCGTCTTTTTGATCGCGTGCTATTTCACTTTTTTGTTCGGCGGTATAATAATAAAGCGTTTTTTTGTTTTGTATTTTTACGGTGTTCACTGAAGGAGTTAACTACAGTTGTGGCCAAAAGTATTGACACCCCTGCAATTCTGTCAGATAATACTCAGTTTCTTCCTGAAAATGATTGCAAGCACAATTTTTTGGTATTATTATCTTCATTTAATTTGTCTAAAATGAAAAAACACAAAAAGAATTGTCCTAAAGCCAAATTGGATGTAATTCCACACCAAACATAAAAAAGGGGGTGGACAAAAGTATTGGCCCTGTTCGAAAAATCATGTGATGCTTCTCTAATTTGTGTAATTAACAGCACCTGTAATTTACCTGTGGCACCTGACAGGTGTTGGCAATAACTAAATCACACTTGCAACCAGTTGACATGGATTAAAGTTGACTCAACCTCTGTCCTGTGTCCTTGTGTGTACCGCATTGAGCATGGAGAAAAGAAAGAAGACCAAAGAACTGTCTGACGACTTGAGAAACCAAATTGTGAGGAAGCATGAGCAATCTCAAGGCTACAAGTCCATCTCCAAAGACCTGAATGTTCCTGTGTCTACCGTGCGCAGTGTCATCAAGAAGTTTAAAGCCCATGGCACTGTGGCTAACCTCCCTAAATGTGGACGGAAAAGAAAATTGACAAGAGATTTCAACGCAAGATTGTGCTGATGTTGGATAAAGAACCTCGACTAACATCCAAACAAGTTCAAACTGCCCTGCAGTCTGAGGGTACAACAGTGCAAACCCGTACTATCCGTCGGCGTCTGAATGAAAAGGGACTGTATGGTAGGAGACCCAGGAAGACCCCACTTCTTACCCCGAGACATAAAAAAGCCAGGCTGGAGTTTGCCAAAACTTACCTGAAAAAGCCTAAAACGTTTTGGAAGAATGTTCTCTGGTCAGATGAGACAAAAGTAGAGCTTTTTGGGCAAAGGCATCAACATAGAGTTTACAGGAGAAAAAAAGAGGCATTCAAAGTAAAGAACACGGTCCCTACAGTCAAACATGGCGGAGGTTCCCTGATGTTTTGGGGTTGCTTTGCTGCCTCTGGCACTGGACTGCTTGACCGTGTGCAAGGCATTATGAAGTGTGAAGACTACCAACAAATTTTGCAGCATAATGTACGGCCCAGTGTGAGAAAGCTGGGTCTCCCTCAGAGGTCATGGGTCTTCCAGCAGGACAATGACCCAAAGCACACGTCAAAAAGCACTAGAAAATGGTTTGAGAGAAAGCACTGGAGACTTCTAAGGTGGCCAGCAATGAGTCCAGACCTGAATCCCATAGAACACCTGTGGAGAGATCTAAAAATGGCAGTTTGGAGAAGGCACCCTTCAAATATCAGGGACCTGGAGCAGTTTGCCAAAGAAGAATGGTCTAAAATTCCAGCAGAGCATTGTAAGAAACTCATTGATGGTTACCGGAAGCGGTTGGTCGCAGTTGTTTTGGCTAAAGGTTGTGCAACCAAGTATTAGGCTGAGGGTGCCAATACTTTTGTCTGGTCCATTTTTGGAGTTTTGTGTGAAATGATCAATATTTTGCTTTTTGCTTCATTCTCTTTTGTGCTTTTTCATTTAAGACAAATTAAATGAAGATAATAATACCAAAGAATTTGTGTTTGCAATCATTTTCAGGAAGAAACTGAGTATTATCTGACAGAATTGCAGGGGTGTCAATACTTTTGTAAACAAAGAATGGAGGGCATAGGACAAGATGGAATAAGACATCGGGATCAATCCCCCAGCATGTGAAAAACATTAATGACAAAAGCAAAAAAAAAAAAAAGGAAAAAGAACATGCTGATGTGGAGATCACCAAAATTGTAAAGAATGCAATCTTTATTCAAGTGTGCACACAGACCAACAATATTCTAAAAACATTTATTAACATACAAAAATAGTTCCCTGGTTGATGTAAGCCCCCCCCCCCCCCCCATACAGACTAGGCAACAAAACATGTAATAACTAGTAAAGGCTTTGATCCAGCAATACATCCAGAGCCGATGTTAAAGGCTCAAAATATACATCCAATGCAAAAAGTGGTATTGAAACCAGCACCTGGTAGGGTAGGTTGAGACTCAGTCTAGTGTGTCTCAAAAACAGAAAAAAATATAAATATATATATAGTATAATGTCAATATCACAAAAGTACAAAAATCAGAACCACACCCAACATACAGAGGCAATAAATAGCGTATCAAGGGTGCCGCTGTAAGAAACTGGCCTGCTTGATAATAATGCTAGTAAAGGTGCAAGTTATAACTACAGGGTGCTAGATCCCTAGAACCTGGTCTACAAAATGCATGACAAATAATTACTCATAATTAGACATTGCAAGTTTGGACATTGAGCACGACCAAACAGGACCAGGGTCCAAAGGAAGCAAGAAATGTAAGTATACATTACAAAAGGCAGCAGGTGGGCTGCTGAAGGATGTAAGCAGTCATAGTTGGAGATCGCAGGAGCCAAAAATGTCGTCCAAGAGCGGAGGGGGGGCCGAAGCCCAACGCGTATCGCCACAAGCAGTGGCTTCGTCACGGGCAGAGGAAGTAAGTCTGAAGCAACACTTAGAGAATTATATATACACATACCAGAATCAGGAGATTTTCAGCAGCTGTGAAAGCGCCGAGGCAACCGGAAAGCACGCGCCACCTAAGGGACACGGCAGCCAGTGGGCACGCGCCAGCTGCAAAAAATGTGTGAACATAGTCAAGGAGCTGCTGTGCGCAAGCATCGGACACATACTATGCAGGCGCCAAATACAGGAACAAACGACAGTAAGGCGCACGCGCTGCCCAAGGGGACGTGAACGCAACACAGTGCCCATTGCGCATGCGCCGGACAAAAAAACCTGTCCACTGTATCAAGAATGGCCATGCGCAGGCGCATATAAACAAACCCATGTCTACAAGACAACGTAAGGGCCCAAATAAAAAGTGTGTGACCAGCGCCAACAGGGCAAGAACCCCAAAGCGTATAAAGATGCGAGCAGTTAGACACATAGAGACCGTGCCGAAGCGCCCAAATGAGACGTGTATGAACAGTGCCAACAGGGTTAAGTACGACCATTCAGGCAATAACACAATACTGTAAGTATAAATATAATACCTATGCCTAAGAAGCAAGGATATTATATGACTCTAAGAGAGCATGAGGGAATACTGTACAAGCAAATATATACAGACAGACCACCAATCAGGGTCAAAATACGGTCTTAGCAGGTAGGATCCAGCCCCTTACATATATAGGTACAGATCAAGAGAAGAGTACAAAGCCACACAAAATTATATACGTCCCTTGCCAGGTGCAAAAAAAAAAAAAATTATATATCAATCAAAGCTGTTTATAGAAGCCTGTGAATAGTAGATCTTCATTAAGGCCATGAGGCGACTGGCTCTGAAGTTCAGAGATCCATTTGGATTCACACCGGAGGAGGGCCTGGGAGATATTACCCCCCCCCCTGATGTTTGTGTGGACACTCTCCAAGCCCATCACGTTAAAAACAATAGCTCTTCCTCCATGTACGTCCAAAAAATGGGAAGCCACCGAAGACAGTGTTTTGTTCTTTTCACGGTCTTTAGATGCTGTTGAGATATTAGATAAATGCTGCTGCATTCTTCTCCTTAATTCCTGGGTTGTTTGTCCAACATAGATTTTAGGGCAGCCGCAAAAAAATAGCATAGACGACATTCCGTGACCTACACGTGAAAAATTCCTTTTGGGCGAATCTGAAATAATAAAGATAGAATTGAATAGCCATCCTGTGCTATCATACAGTGACAGATATTGCAGCGACCACAAGGATATGAGCCATAGATTTTTGACCCCCGATTAAGTTTGATAGTAGGGCGCTGATAGTGGCTATGGCAAAGATTGTCCCTTAGATTTTTGCTCTTCTTGCCACCATATTAGGAGAGGCGGAAATGAAAGGAAGAATCTACTTATCATTTGCAAGAATGTCAATACTTTTGGCCACAACTGTAGTGGGACAGTTTTATAGGTCGGGTTGTTACGGACGCGGCGATACTAAATAAGTGTACTTTTATTGTTTATTTTTTTATTTAGATAAAGAAATGTATTTATGGGAACAATATATATATATTTTTCTTTATTTAAGAATTATTTATTTACTTTTTTCACATATCTAAATATTTTTTTTTTTTACATTATCACATTGTCCCAGGGGGAGGACATCACACTATATTGACAGATCGCTGATCTGACACTTTGCAGAGCACTGCCTCAGATCAGCGATCTGACGTGCACTGCTCCAGGCTTACAGGCGCTTGCTCTGAGCAGGCGCTTGTAAGCCACCTCCCTGCAGGACCCGGAAGTAGCCCGTGGCCATTTTGGATCCGGGGCCTGCAGGGAGGAGACGCTCGGTACAAGGTGAGCACATCGCCTTGTACCGAGGGTCTCAGGAAAGCCCGCAGGGAGCCCCCTCACTGCGCGATGCTTCCCTATGCCCCCGGAACGCTGTGATCATGTTTGATCGCAGTGTTCCGGGGGTTAATGTGCCAGGAGCGGTCCGTGACCGCTCCTGGCACATAGTGCCGGATGTCAGCTGCGATAGTCAGCTGACACCCGGCCGAGATCGGCCGCGCTCCCCCCATAAGCGCGGCCGAGTGCATATGACGTACTATCCCGTCACTGGGCATTAAGTCCCAGGTGTTATGGACCTGGTGGTTAGGAGCACCCAGAACGACCTGATCGTTAAACTCACACAGGACAAGCTCTGGGAAGTGGGAGCTCTGCTGACCGCAACCCCTAATCCTATCACACAACTAGAAATAGCCGTGGAGCGTACCTAACACGACCTAGGCGCCTCTTCACAGCCTAAGAGCTAACTAGCCCTAAAGATAGAAAATAAAGCCTACCTTGCCTCAGAGAAATTCCCCAAAGGAAAAGGCAGCCCCCCACATATATTGACTGTGAGATAAGATGAAAGTGACAAACACAGAAATGAAACAAGTTTCAGCAAAGGGAGGCCAGACTTACTAAACAGACTGAGGATAGGAAAGGTATCTTTGCGGTCAGCACAAAACACTACAAAAAGACCACGCAGAGTGTGCAAAAAGACCTCCGCACCGACTCACGGTGCGGAGGTGCCACTCTGCATCCCAGAGCTTCCAGCTAGCAAGGCAAGATCATGAAAGCCAGCTAGACAAGGAAACAATGAACAAATAATTAACTAGCAGGGACTTAGCTTCTGCTGGAGTAGACAGGTCACCAGAAAGATCCAAGAGCGAACTGAACCAGTACAAGAACATTGACAGCTGGCATGGAGCAACGATCTTAGTGGAGTTAAATAGAGCAGCCAGCCAAAGAACAAACCACGTCACCTGTGGAAGGAACCTCAGAAGCAGCAGCTCCACTCACAGCCACCAGAGGGAGTCCATGGACAGAACTCGCCGAAGTACCATTCATGACCACAGAAGGGAGTTCGATAACAGAATTCACAACAGTACCCCCCCTTGAGGAGGGGTCACCGAACCCTCACCAGAGCCCCCAGGCCGATCAGGACGAGCCAAATGAAAGGCACGAACTAGATCGGCAGCATGAACATCAGAGGCAAAAACCCAGGAATTATCTTCCTGACCATAACCCTTCCACTTGACCAGGTACTGGAGTTTCCGTCACGAAATACGAGAATCCAAAATCTTCTCCACCACATACTCCAACTCCCCCTCGACCAACACCGGGGCAGGAGGATCAACGGAGGGAACCATAGGCGCCACGTATCTCCGCAATAATGACCTATGGAACACATTATGGATGGCAAAAGAAGCTGGAAGGGCCAAACGAAATGATACAGGATTGAGAACTTAAGAAATCTTATACGGACCAATGAAACGAGGCTTAAACTTAGGAGAGGAAACCTTCATAGGAACATGACGAGATGACAACCAAACCAAATCCCCAACACGAAGTCGGGGACCAACACAGCGCCGGCGGTTAGCGAAACGTTGAGCCTTCTCCTGGGACAATGTCAAATTGTCCACCACATGAGTCCAAATCTGCTGCAACCTGTCCACCACCGTATCCACACCAGGACAGTCCGAAGGCTCAACCTGCCCTGAAGAGAAACGAGGATGGAAACCAGAATTACAGAAAAAAGGCGAAACCAAAAGTAGCCGAGCTGGCCCGATTATTAAGGGCGAACTCAGCCAAAGGCAAGAAGGACACCCAATCATCCTGATCAGCAGAAACAAAGCATCTCAGATATGTTTCCAAAGTCTGATTAGCTCGTTCGGTTTGGCCATTTGTCTGAGGATGGAAAGCCGGAGAAAAAGACAAATCAATGCCCATCTTAGCACAAAAGGACCGCCAAAACCTCGAAACAAACTGGCAACCTCTGTCCGAGACGATGTTCTCCGGAATGCCATGCAAACGAACCACATGCTGGAAAATCAATGGCACCAAATCAGAGGAGGAAGGCAATTTAGACAAGGGTACCAAATGGACCATCTTAGAGAAGCGATCACAAACCACCCAAATGACCGACATCCTTTGAGAGACAGGGAGACCTGAAATAAAATCCATGGAAATATGCGTCCAGGGCCTCTTCGGGACCGGCAAGGGCAAAAGCAACCCACTGGCACGAGAACAGCAGGGCTTAGCCCGAGCACAAGTCCCACAGGACTGCACAAAAGAACGCACATCCCGTGACAAAGAAGGCCACCAAAAGGATCTAGCCACCAAATCTCTGGTACCAAAGATTCCAGGATGACCCGCCAACACCGAACAATGAACCTCAGAGATAACTCTACTAGTCCATCTATCAGGGACAAACAGTTTCTCCGCTGGACAACGGTCAGGTCTATCAGACTGAAACTTCTGTAGCACGCGCCGCAAATCAGGGGAGATGGCAGACAAAATTATCCCCTCTTTGAGAATACCCGCCGGCTCAGGAACACCCGGAGAGTCAGGCACAAAACTCCTTGACAGGGCATCAGCCTTCACATTCTTAGAGCCCGGAAGGTACGAAACCACAAAATCAAAACGGGAGAAAACAGCGACCATCGAGCCTGTCTAGGATTCAACCGTTTGGCAGACTAGAGATAAGTCAAATTCTTGTGATCCGTCAAGACCACCACGCGATGCTTGGCTCCTTCAAGCCAATGTCGCCACTCCTCGAATGCCCACTTCATGGCCAACAACTCTCGATTGCCAACATCATAATTGCGCTCAGCAGGCGAGAATTTTCTAGAAAAGAAGGCACATGGTTTCATCACCGAGCCATCAGAACTTCTTTGCGACAAAACAGCCCCTGCTCCAATCTCAGAAGCATCAACCTCGACCTGAAACGGGAGCAAAACATCTGGCTGGCACAACACAGGGGCAGAAGAAAAATGACGCTTCAACTCCTGAAAAGCCTCTACAGCCGCAGAGGACCAATTGACCACATCAGCACCTTTCTTGGTCAAATCAGTCAACGGTTTAGCAACACTAGAAAAATTAGCGATGAAGCGACGGTAAAAATTAGCAAAGCCCAGGAACTTCTGCAGGCTCTTCACAGATGTCGGCTGAGTCCAATCATAAATGGCCTGAACTTTAACAGGGTCCATCTCGATAGTAGAAGGGGAAAAAATGAAACCCAAAAATGAAACCTTCTGAACCCCAAAGAGACATTTCGACCCCTTCACAAACAAGGAATTCGCACGAAGGACCTGGAACACCATTCTGACCTGCTTCACATGAGACTCCCAATCATCCGAAAAGACCAAAATATCCTCCAAATATACAATCATGAATCTATCCAGGTACTTTCGGAAGATGTCATGCATAAAGGACTGAAACACAGATGGAGCATTAGAAAGCCCGAATGGCATAACCAGGTACTCAAAATGGCCCTCGGGCGTATTAAATGCTGTTTTCCATTCATCGCCCTGTTTAATTCGCAAAAGATTATACGCCCCTCGAAGATCTATCTTGGTGAACCAACTAGCCCCCTTAATCCGAGCAAACAAATCAGACAGCAGCGGCAAAGGGTACTGAAATTTGACTGTGATCTTATTAAGAAGGCGGTAATCAATACAAGGTCTCAAAGAGCCATCCTTCTTGGCCACAAAAAAGAACCCTGCTCCCAACGGTGATGACGACGGGCGAATATGACCTTTCTCCAAGGATTCCTTTATATAACTCTGCATAGCGGCGTGCTCTGGCACAGATAAATTAAACAGTCGGCCCTTAGGAAACTTACTACCAGGAATCAAATTTATAGCACAATCGCAATCCCTATGAGGAGGTATTTGGGCTCTTCAAATACATCCCGGTAATCTGACAAAAACTTAGGGACTTCAGAAGGAGTGGAAGGCGAAATTGACAGCAATGGAACATCACCATGTACCCCCTGACAACCCCAGCCGGACACAGACATAGATTTCCAATCCAATACTGGATTATGGACCTGTAGCCATGGCAACCCCAAAACGACCACATCATGCAGATTATGCAACACCAAAAAGCGAATATCCTCCTGATGTGCAGGAGCCATGCACATGGTCAATTGAGTCCAGTACTGATGCTTATTCTTGGCCAAAGGCGTAGCATCAATTCCTCTCAATGGAATAGGATACTGCAAGGGCTCCAAGAAAAAACCACAGCGCCTGGCAAACTTCAAGTCCATCAAATTAAGGGCAGCGCCTGAATCCACAAATGCCGTAACAGAATAGGACGACAGAGAGCAAATCAGAGTAACGGACAAAAGAAATTTAGACTGTACCGTACCAATGGTGGCAGGCCTAGCGAACCGCTTAGTGCGCTTAGGACAATCGGAGATAGCATGAGTGGAATCACCACAGTAAAAACACAGCTCATTCCGACGTCTGTGTTCTTGCCGTTCAGCTCTGGTCAAAGTCCTATCACACTGCATAGGCTCAGGCCTATGCACAGAGAATACCGCCAAATGGTGCACAGCTTTGCGCTCACGCAAGCGCCGATCGATCTGAATGGCCAAGGACATAGACTCATTCAGACCAGCAGGCGTGGGAAATCCCACCATGACATCCTTAAGGGCTTCAGAAAGACCCTTTCTGAAAATTGTCGCCAGGGCACACTCATTCCACTGAGTAAGCACAGACCACTTTCTAAACTTCTGACAGTACACCTCCGCTTCATCCTGACACTGACACAAAGCCAGCAAGATTTTCTCTGCCTGATCCACTGAATTTGGTTCATCATAAAGCAATCCAAGCGCCAGAAAAAACGCATCTACATCACGCAATGCAGGATCTCCTGGCGCAAGGGAAAATGCCCAGTCTTGAGGGTCACCACACAACAAAGAAATAATGATTTTTACTTGTTGAACGGGGTCACCAGAGGAGCGGGGTTTCAAAGCTAGAAACAGTTTACAATTATTTTTGAAATTCAGGAACTTAGATCTATCCCCAGAAAACAAATCAGGAATTGGAATTCTAGGCTCTAACATCGGATTCTGATCCACAAAATCTTGAATGTTTTGTACCCTTGCAGTGAGATGATCCACACAAGAGGACAGACCTTGAATGTCCATATCTACACCTGTGTCCTGAACCACCCAGAGGTTTAGGGAAAAAGAAAGACAAAAAACACAGCAGAGAAAAAAAAATGGTCTCAGAACTTCTCTTATCCCTCTATTGAGATGCATTAATACTTTGGGCCAGCTGTACTGTTATGGACCTGGTGGTTAGGAGCACCCGGAACGACCTGATGGTTAAACTCACACAGGACAAGCTCTGGGAAGTGGGAGCTCTGCTGACCGCAACCCCTAATCCTATCACACAACTAGAAATAGCCGTGGAGCGTACCTAACACGACCTAGACGCCTCTTCACAGCCTAAGAGCTAACTAGCCCTAAAGATAGAAAATAAAGCCTACCTTGCCTCAGAGAAATTCCCCAAAGGAAAAGGCAGCCCCCCCACATATATTGACTGTGAGTTAAGATGAAAGTGACAAACACAGAAATGAAACAGGTTTCAGCAAAGGGAGGCCAGACTTACTAAACAGACTGAGGATAGGAAAGGTATCTTTGCGGTCAGCACAAAACACTACAAAAAGACCACGCAGAGTGTGCAAAAAGACCTCCGCACCGACTCATGGTGCGGAGGTGCCACTCTGCATCCCAGAGCTTCCAGCTAGCAAGGCAAGATCATGAAAGCCAGCTGGACAAGGAAACAATGAACAAATAATTAACTAGCAGGGACTTAGCTTCTGCTGGAGTAGACAGGTCACCAGAAAGATCCAAGAGCGAACTGAACCAGTACAAGAACATTGACAGCTGGCATGGAGCAACGATTTGAGTGGAGTTAAATAGAGCAGCCAGCCAAAGAACAAACCACGTCACCTGTTGAAGGAACCTCAGACGCAGCAGCTCCACTCACAGCCACCAGAGGGAGTCCATGGACAGAACTCGCCGAAGTACCATTCATGACCACAGGAGGGAGTTCGATAACAGAATTCACAACACCAGGTCATCTCGACGGCATAGTACGTCATATGGGATTAAGGGGTTAAAAACTGAGCTTGACAGTATAACATTAGAGAACAATATGGATATGATGTTTGAATGGGCAAACACTTGGAAAATGAGATTTAATGTATACAAATGTAGAGTAATGCATCTGGGATGGAGTAATCATATTGATGCATATACATTAAATGGGAGTATACTCGGGACTACAGAACAGGAGAAGGATGGCGGATTCTGTATTATTACCCCTTTATAAATCACTTATAAGGCCACATCTAAAATACGGGATCCAGTTTTGGGCTCCACAATTTAAAAATAATATTCGGAAGTTAGAGTCAGTTTAAAGGCGGAAACTAGATTATTACAAGGGATGGAGGACTGTCATATGAGGAGAGGTTGGAAAAATTTGGCTTGTTTAGCTTAGAAAAAAGTTACCTCAGAGGAGATCTCATTCATCTGTTCAGCGGGTGAAATAATCATTGAAGACGTCACCAAATTTTAGTATCGTATTTTTCAGACTATAAAACTCAATTTTTTTCACACCAAATGTGGAAGGAAAATGGGGGTTAATCTTATAGTCCGAACGTAGCTTAACTGGGGTACGGGGGAGCGGTGGAGCTGACTGACAGGAGGTAGGGTCGCTGACTCAGGAAGCTGGCTGCTGCAGGATTGGGGCCATGCTGCATGCCCTGGTTTGGGAGGAGGGGGTGTCCCAGCGGTGTGAGGCAAAAGCCACTGATCTCTGGCGGTGGGCTTCAGGAACATGTCGGTGCAAGGCAGGAGCCAAGTCCTCGCTCCTGCCTCACCCCGTCGGGACACCCACTCCTCCCAACCCAATGCCCGCAGCATCACTCCACTGTCACTTTTGTTTGCAGCAATGACCCTGCCTCCTGTGACCCCGCTCAACCGACATTGCACCCCACCTCCCCGGTAAGCTAAATTCGTACTATATAAAACGGACCCCCATTTTCACCTTAACCCCTTAATGACAGCCAATACGTCTTTTAACTGACCTGAGATATTTGAGAATAGCATCCCCATACCGGTGACAATCCCGCAACTGTCGGCTGTACACTATAGCTGACAACTTGCTGCATCAGCCACGATCAGTGTTTGCACAGTCCAAATCTGTTTAACCCCTTAGATGCTGCTGTCAATAGTGACTACATCATTATAAATTGTTAATAGAGTGTGGGGGCTTCCTATTTAACCAAATTGGTGTTCTCATATCTTGATTTTGTGGTCCTGATGTTTGCCATGGCAATTCATGACCAAATAGCGGCCTTAGAGTCTGATTGCTGTAGTATTCTGTTCAGAAGTTAGAGGCATTTAGGTGGTAAAAATACACATTTTCATTCCTATCATGCCACTTTACATTAATTCCTGTAAAGCACCTGAAGAGTTAATAAACTACCTGACTGCAGTTTTCAATATGTCAGGGGATGCTGTTTTTAAAATGGTATCACGTTTGGGGGTTTCCCAATATATGAGACCCCTAAAATCGAATCAAACATGGATAAATCCCTAAAAAAAATAAATTTTGTAAATTTCCTTGAAAAAATGAAAAATTACTGCTACATTTTTAATTCTCCTAAAATGCTAACAAAATAAAATAACATTTTACAAATGGTGCTGATGTATACCAGACATGTGGGAAATGTTATTTATTAATGGTTTGCTGTGGTATAGCCATCTGGACTAAAGGGATCATTCAAAGTTTGAAAATTGCTAATTTTTTAACATTTTTCTCAAATTTTTGATATTTTTATAAACACAAAACATATTGACCTAAATTTACCATTATCATAAAGTATAATGTGTCACGAAAAAACAATCTCAAAATCACTGGGATTTGTTGAAGCGTTGCAGAGTTATTACCACATAAAGTGACATCTCTGGTACCAAAGATTCCAGGATGACCCGCCAACACCGAACAATGAACCTCAGAGATAACTCTACTAGTCCATCTATCAGGGACAAACAGTTTCTCCGCTGGACAACGGTCAGGTCTATCAGACTGAAACTTCTGTAGCACGCGCCGCAAATCAGGGGAGATGGCAGACAAAATTATCCCCTCTTTGAGAATACCCGCCGGCTCAGGAACACCCGGAGAGTCAGGCACAAAACTCCTTGACAGGGCATCAGCCTTCACATTCTTAGAGCCCGGAAGGTACGAAACCACAAAATCAAAACGGGAGAAAACAGCGACCATCGAGCCTGTCTAGGATTCAACCGTTTGGCAGACTAGAGATAAGTCAAATTCTTGTGATCCGTCAAGACCACCACGCGATGCTTGGCTCCTTCAAGCCAATGTCGCCACTCCTCGAATGCCCACTTCATGGCCAACAACTCTCGATTGCCAACATCATAATTGCGCTCAGCAGGCGAGAATTTTCTAGAAAAGAAGGCACATGGTTTCATCACCGAGCCATCAGAACTTCTTTGCGACAAAACAGCCCCTGCTCCAATCTCAGAAGCATCAACCTCGACCTGAAACGGGAGCAAAACATCTGGCTGGCACAACACAGGGGCAGAAGAAAAATGACGCTTCAACTCCTGAAAAGCCTCTACAGCCGCAGAGGACCAATTGACCACATCAGCACCTTTCTTGGTCAAATCAGTCAACGGTTTAGCAACACTAGAAAAATTAGCGATGAAGCGACGGTAAAAATTAGCAAAGCCCAGGAACTTCTGCAGGCTCTTCACAGATGTCGGCTGAGTCCAATCATAAATGGCCTGAACTTTAACAGGGTCCATCTCGATAGTAGAAGGGGAAAAAATGAAACCCAAAAATGAAACCTTCTGAACCCCAAAGAGACATTTCGACCCCTTCACAAACAAGGAATTCGCACGAAGGACCTGGAACACCATTCTGACCTGCTTCACATGAGACTCCCAATCATCCGAAAAGACCAAAATATCCTCCAAATATACAATCATGAATCTATCCAGGTACTTTCGGAAGATGTCATGCATAAAGGACTGAAACACAGATGGAGCATTAGAAAGCCCGAATGGCATAACCAGGTACTCAAAATGGCCCTCGGGCGTATTAAATGCTGTTTTCCATTCATCGCCCTGTTTAATTCGCAAAAGATTATACGCCCCTCGAAGATCTATCTTGGTGAACCAACTAGCCCCCTTAATCCGAGCAAACAAATCAGACAGCAGCGGCAAAGGGTACTGAAATTTGACTGTGATCTTATTAAGAAGGCGGTAATCAATACAAGGTCTCAAAGAGCCATCCTTCTTGGCCACAAAAAAGAACCCTGCTCCCAACGGTGATGACGACGGGCGAATATGACCTTTCTCCAAGGATTCCTTTATATAACTCTGCATAGCGGCGTGCTCTGGCACAGATAAATTAAACAGTCGGCCCTTAGGAAACTTACTACCAGGAATCAAATTTATAGCACAATCGCAATCCCTATGAGGAGGTATTTGGGCTCTTCAAATACATCCCGGTAATCTGACAAAAACTTAGGGACTTCAGAAGGAGTGGAAGGCGAAATTGACAGCAATGGAACATCACCATGTACCCCCTGACAACCCCAGCCGGACACAGACATAGATTTCCAATCCAATACTGGATTATGGACCTGTAGCCATGGCAACCCCAAAACGACCACATCATGCAGATTATGCAACACCAAAAAGCGAATATCCTCCTGATGTGCAGGAGCCATGCACATGGTCAATTGAGTCCAGTACTGATGCTTATTCTTGGCCAAAGGCGTAGCATCAATTCCTCTCAATGGAATAGGATACTGCAAGGGCTCCAAGAAAAAACCACAGCGCCTGGCAAACTTCAAGTCCATCAAATTAAGGGCAGCGCCTGAATCCACAAATGCCGTAACAGAATAGGACGACAGAGAGCAAATCAGAGTAACGGACAAAAGAAATTTAGACTGTACCGTACCAATGGTGGCAGGCCTAGCGAACCGCTTAGTGCGCTTAGGACAATCGGAGATAGCATGAGTGGAATCACCACAGTAAAAACACAGCCCATTCCGACGTCTGTGTTCTTGCCGTTCAGCTCTGGTCAAAGTCCTATCACACTGCATAGGCTCAGGCCTATGCACAGAGAATACCGCCAAATGGTGCACAGCTTTGCGCTCACGCAAGCGCCGATCGATCTGAATGGCCAAGGACATAGACTCATTCAGACCAGCAGGCGTGGGAAATCCCACCATGACATCCTTAAGGGCTTCAGAAAGACCCTTTCTGAAAATTGCCGCCAGGGCACACTCATTCCACTGAGTAAGCACAGACCACTTTCTAAACTTCTGACAGTACACCTCCGCTTCATCCTGACCCTGACACAAAGCCAGCAAGATTTTCTCTGCCTGATCCACTGAATTTGGTTCATCATAAAGCAATCCAAGCGCCAGAAAAAACGCATCTACATCACGCAATGCAGGATCTCCTGGCGCAAGGGAAAATGCCCAGTCTTGAGGGTCACCACACAACAAAGAAATAATGATTTTTACTTGTTGAACGGGGTCACCAGAGGAGCGGGGTTTCAAAGCTAGAAACAGTTTACAATTATTTTTGAAATTCAGGAACTTAGATCTATCCCCAGAAAACAAATCAGGAATTGGAATTCTAGGCTCTAACATCGGATTCTGATCCACAAAATCTTGAATGTTTTGTACCCTTGCAGTGAGATGATCCACACAAGAGGACAGACCTTGAATGTCCATATCTACACCTGTGTCCTGAACCACCCAGAGGTTTAGGGGAAAAGAAAGACAAAAAACACAGCAGAGAAAAAAAAATGGTCTCAGAACTTCTCTTATCCCTCTATTGAGATGCATTAATACTTTGGGCCAGCTGTACTGTTATGGACCTGGTGGTTAGGAGCACCCGGAACGACCTGATGGTTAAACTCACACAGGACAAGCTCTGGGAAGTGGGAGCTCTGCTGACCGCAACCCCTAATCCTATCACACAACTAGAAATAGCCGTGGAGCGTACCTAACACGACCTAGACGCCTCTTCACAGCCTAAGAGCTAACTAGCCCTAAAGATAGAAAATAAAGCCTACCTTGCCTCAGAGAAATTCCCCAAAGGAAAAGGCAGCCCCCCCACATATATTGACTGTGAGTTAAGATGACAGTGACAAACACAGAAATGAAACAGGTTTCAGCAAAGGGAGGCCAGACTTACTAAACAGACTGAGGATAGGAAAGGTATCTTTGCGGTCAGCACAAAACACTACAAAAAGACCACGCAGAGTGTGCAAAAAGACCTCCGCACCGACTCATGGTGCGGAGGTGCCACTCTGCATCCCAGAGCTTCCAGCTAGCAAGGCAAGATCATGAAAGCCAGCTGGACAAGGAAACAATGAACAAATAATTAACTAGCAGGGACTTAGCTTCTGCTGGAGTAGACAGGTCACCAGAAAGATCCAAGAGCGAACTGAACCAGTACAAGAACATTGACAGCTGGCATGGAGCAACGATTTGAGTGGAGTTAAATAGAGCAGCCAGCCAAAGAACAAACCACGTCACCTGTTGAAGGAACCTCAGACGCAGCAGCTCCACTCACAGCCACCAGAGGGAGTCCATGGACAGAACTCGCCGAAGTACCATTCATGACCACAGGAGGGAGTTCGATAACAGAATTCACAACACCAGGTCATCTCGACGGCATAGTACGTCATATGGGATTAAGGGGTTAAAAACTGAGCTTGACAGTATAACATTAGAGAACAATATGGATATGATGTTTGAATGGGCAAACACTTGGAAAATGAGATTTAATGTATACAAATGTAGAGTAATGCATCTGGGATGGAGTAATCATATTGATGCATATACATTAAATGGGAGTATACTCGGGACTACAGAACAGGAGAAGGATGGCGGATTCTGTATTATTACCCCTTTATAAATCACTTATAAGGCCACATCTAAAATACGGGATCCAGTTTTGGGCTCCACAATTTAAAAATAATATTCGGAAGTTAGAGTCAGTTTAAAGGCGGAAACTAGATTATTACAAGGGATGGAGGACTGTCATATGAGGAGAGGTTGGAAAAATTTGGCTTGTTTAGCTTAGAAAAAAGTTACCTCAGAGGAGATCTCACTCATCTGTTCAGCGGGTGAAATAATCATTGAAGACGTCACCAAATTTTAGTATCGTATTTTTCAGACTATAAAACTCAATTTTTTTCACACCAAATGTGGAAGGAAAATGGGGGTTAATCTTATAGTCCGAACGTAGCTTAACTGGGGTACGGGGGAGCGGTGGAGCTGACTGACAGGAGGTAGGGTCGCTGACTCAGGAAGCTGGCTGCTGCAGGATTGGGGCCATGCTGCATGCCCTGGTTTGGGAGGAGGGGGTGTCCCAGCGGTGTGAGGCAAAAGCCACTGATCTCTGGCGGTGGGCTTCAGGAACATGTCGGTGCAAGGCAGGAGCCAAGTCCTCGCTCCTGCCTCACCCCGTCGGGACACCCACTCCTCCCAACCCAATGCCCGCAGCATCACTCCACTGTCACTTTTGTTTGCAGCAATGACCCTGCCTCCTGTGACCCCGCTCAACCGTCATTGCACCCCACCTCCCCGGTAAGCTAAATTCGTACTATATAAAACGGACCCCCATTTTCACCTTAACCCCTTAATGACAGCCAATACGTCTTTTAACTGACCTGAGATATTTGAGAATAGCATCCCCATACCGGTGACAATCCCGCAACTGTCGGCTGTACACTATAGCTGACAACTTGCTGCATCAGCCACGATCAGTGTTTGCACAGTCCAACTCTGTTTAACCCCTTAGATGCTGCTGTCAATAGTGACTACATCATTATAAATTGTTAATAGAGTGTGGGGGCTTCCTATTTAACCAAATTGGTGTTCTCATATCTTGATTTTGTGGTCCTGATGTTTGCCATGGCAATTCATGACCAAATAGCGGCCTTAGAGTCTGATTGCTGTAGTATTCTGTTCAGAAGTTAGAGGCATTTAGGTGGTAAAAATACACATTTTCATTCCTATCATGCCACTTTACATTAATTCCTGTAAAGCACCTGAAGAGTTAATAAACTACCTGACTGCAGTTTTCAATATGTCAGGGGATGCTGTTTTTAAAATGGTATCACGTTTGGGGGTTTCCCAATATATGAGACCCCTAAAATCGAATCAAACATGGATAAATCCCTAAAAAAAATAAATTTTGTAAATTTCCTTGAAAAAATGAAAAATTACTGCTACATTTTTAATTCTCCTAAAATGCTAACAAAATAAAATAACATTTTACAAATGGTGCTGATGTATAGCAGACATGTGGGAAATGTTATTTATTAATGGTTTGCTGTGGTATAGCCATCTGGACTAAAGGGATCATTCAAAGTTTGAAAATTGCTAATTTTTTAACATTTTTCTCAAATTTTTGATATTTTTATAAACACAAAACATATTGACCTAAATTTACCATTATCATAAAGTATAATGTGTCACGAAAAAACAATCTCAAAATCACTGGGATTTGTTGAAGCGTTGCAGAGTTATTACCACATAAAGTGACATTGGTCAGATTTCAAAAATTTGGCTCCGTCACTAAGGGGTTAAAACATATTTTTTTCCTATTTTCCTCCTCTAAATGTGCTAAGCAACATTGTAATGCTTCTAAATATAAATGACAAATATGCTGTTTATTGCTCTTTCAGGCATATTTTCATGATTTATTTCCCAAATTAATTGCTCATTCACCTTTTTATAATTGCTTCATAAAATCCAAGTACATGCTGGGCATGAATCCCACATTGTTTCTAGGGGTTGCATTGTTATGTCATGTTCAGCATTTGACAATGGATGCCTTCTTATACAGACAGGCGTCAATTACTTATAATGCACTGCTGGTGGTCTAAGGCACATCCATAAACCATAGAGACTTAAAGCAAAACACAGATTTTTTTGCTAATCAGCTTTTCTATGTAGCTTTATAGGGACTATATTAATTACATTCTGGGGAAATGGAAAAGGGGTGATTAGAAGTTTTGGATTTTGTTTTTTTTATACTTTTAAACATATATTAAAACGTTTTTTACATTCTTTATTAGTCCCTTAACGTATGAAAAATCGGTCCGAGTCTCCCTGCTGAGAGTCGCACGAGTGTAATGCGTGTGTCATGTGGGTATCATAGGAGTACAATCCGATTTTTCACACCTAGCATCCGATTTAAATCTGAGTGCAGTGTGATTGCCATCCGATTGCAATGCGATTTTAGCATGAGCTTTTACATACAGCAGTTCTCTATGTCATTTACAGATCGTTTTCAAATGAAATATTCATCAAAACATACATGTACACATACACATAACATCCTTCAGCATGACCGGATTGGCAGTGGATCAGTAATGGTGTGGGTGGCATTTCTTTGGAGTGCCGCACAGCCCTCCATGTGCTCACCAGAGGTAGCCTGACTGCCATTAGGTACCGAAATGAGATCCTCAAACCCCTTGTGAGACCATATGCTGGTGCGGTTGGCCCTGGGTTCCTCCTAATGCAGGACAATGCCAGACCTCATGTGGCTGGAATGTGTCAGCAGTTCCTGCAAGATGAAGGCATTGAAGCTATGGACTGGCCCCCCCGTTCCCCTGACCTGAATCCGATTGAACACATCTGGGACATCATGTCTTGCACCATCCACCAACGTCATGTTGCCCCACAGACTGTCCAGGAGTTGGCGGATGCTTTAGTCCAGGTCTGGGAGGAGATCCCTCAGGAGACCATCTGCCGCCTCATCAGGAGCATGCCCAGGCATTGCAGGGAGGTCATACAGGCACATGGAGGCCACACACACTACTGAGCATCATTTCCTTGTTTTGAGGCATTTCCACTGAAGTTGGATCAGCCTCTAATTTGATTTTCCACTTTGATTTTGAGTATCGTTCCAAATCCAGGCCTCCATTGGTTAATAAATTTGATTTCCATTGATGATTTTTGTGTGATTTTGTTGTCAGCACATTCAACTTTGTGCAGAGCAAAGTGTTCAATGAGAATATTTTATTCATTCAGATCAAGGATCTAGGATATTTTTTTGAGCAGTGTGTATATATATATATATATATATATATATATATATACAGTACAGACCAAAAGTTTGGACACACCTTCTCATTTAAAGATTTTTCTGTATTTTCATGACTATGAGAATTGTACATTCACACTGAAGGCATGAAAACTATGAATTAACACATGTGGAATTATATACTTAACAAAAGAGTGTAAATCAACTGAAATTATGTCTTATATTCTAGGTTCTTCAAAGTAGCCATCTTTTGCTTTGATGACTGCTTTACACACTCTTGGCATTTTCTTGATGAGCTTCAAGAGGTAGTCACCGGGAATGGTTGTCACTTCACAGGTGTGCCCTGTCAGGTTTAATAAGTGGGATTTCTTGCCTTATAAATGGGGTTGGGACCACCAGGTGTGTTGTGCAGAAGTCTGGTGGATACACAGCTGATAGTCCTACTGAATAGCCTGTTAGAATTTGTATTATGGCAAGAAAAAAGCAGCTAAGTAAAGAAAAACAAGTGGCTATCATTACTTTAAGAAATGAAGGTCAATCAGTCTAAAAAATTGGGAAAACTTTGAAAGTGTCCCCAAGTGCAGTGGCAAAAACCATCAAGAGCTACGAAAAAACTGGCTCACATGAGGACTGTCCCAGGAACAGAAGACCAAGAGTCACCTCTGCTTCTGAGGATAAGTTTATCCGAGTCACCAGCCTCAGAAATCGCAGGTTAACAGCAGCTCAGATTAGAGACCAGGTCATTGCCACACAGAGTTCTAGCAGCAGACACATCTCTACAACTGTTAAGAGGAGACTTTGTGCAGCAGGCCTTCATGGTAAAACAGCTGCTAGGAAACCACTGCTAAGGACAGGCAACAAGCAGAAGAGACTTGTTTGGGCTAAAGAACACAAGGAATGGACATTAGACCAGTGGAAATCTGTGCTGGTCTGATGAGTCCAAATTTGAGATCTTTGGTTCCAACCACCATGTCTTTGTGCGACGCAGAAAAGGTGAACGGATGGACTCTACATGCCTGGTTCCCACCGTGAAGCATGGAGGAGGTATGATGGTGTGGGGGTGCTTTGCTGGTGACACTGTTGGGTATTTATTCAAAATTGAAGGCATACTGAACCAGCATGGCTACCACAGCATCTTGCAGCAGCATGCTATTCCATCCGGTTTGCGTTTAGTTGGACCATCATTTATTTTTCAACAGGACAATGACCCCAAACACACCTCCAGGCTGTGTAAGGGCTATTTGACCAAGAACGAGAGTGATGGGGTGCTACGCCAGATGACCTGGCCTTTATAGATGGTTGGGGTGAGCTGGACCGCAGAGTGAAGGCAAAAGGGCCAACAAGGGCTAAGCATCTCTGAGAACTCCTTCAAGATTGTTGGAAAACCATTCCTGGTGACTACCTCTTGAAGCTCATCAAGAGAATGCCAAGAGTGTGCAATGCAGTCATCAAAGCAAAAGGTGGCTACTTTGAAGAACCTAGAATATAAGACATAATTTCAGTTGTTTCACACTTTTTTGCTAAGCATATAATTCCACGTGTTAATTCATAGTTTTGATGCCTTCAGTGTGAATGTACAATTTTTATAGTCATGAAAATACAGAAAAATCTTTAAATGAGAAGGTGTGTCCAAACTTTTGGTCTGTACTGTATATATACTAACTATTGAATCCGTTCTATGCCCGGGTGGCGAGCATTTATATTGGTATATGGTCTCTATCCTGGTATGTGTTGCTTCCATCCTGCGTCCTAATCTTGTCATGTGCTGCTACCATCTTGCGCCCCCATCCTGTCATTTGCTTCTCCCATCCTGCGCCCCTATCCTGTTATGTGCTGCTCCCATCCTGCACCACCGTTCTGTCATGTGCTGCTCCCATCCTGCGCCACCGTTCTGTAATTTGCTGCTCCCATCCATATGCCCCATACGCTGCTCCATAAAGGTTGATGTCCCCCATAAGATGCTCCATAGTATATGCCTCATATGCTGCTCCATTATGGTTGATGGCCCCCATAAGATGCTCCATAGTATATGCCTCATATGCTGCTCCATTATGGTTGATGGCCCCCATAAGATGCTCCATGGTATATGCCCCGTATGGTGCACCATTATGGTTTATGGCCCCTATAAGATGCTCCATAGTATATGCCTCATATGCTGCACCATTATGGTTGATGGCCCCCATAAGATGCTCCATAGTATATGCCCCGTATGCTGCTCCATTATGGTTGATGGCCCCCATAAGATGCTCCATAGTATATGCCTCATATGCTGCTCCATTATGGTTGATGGCCCCCATAAGATGCTCCATAGTATATGCCCCGTATGCTGCACTATTATGGTTGATGGCCCCCATAAGATGCTCCATAGTATAAGCCTCATATGCTGCTCCATTATGGTTGATGGCCCCCATAAGATGCTCCATAGTATATGCCCCGTATGCTGCTCCATTATGGTTGATGGCCCCCATAAGATGCTCCATAGTATATGCCCCGTGTGCTGCTCCATTATGGTTGATGGCCCCCATAAGATGCTCCATAGTATTATATGCCCCGTATGCTGCTGCGATATCTAAAAAAAAATAACATACTCACCTATTGTCGTTGGGCGCCGAGTGCTGGGGGGCCTGAGCAGGTGGGGACACTGGCGCGCTGTGGGGGTCAGGTGGTGGAGTCGCCGTTAGCTCAGGCCCCTGACACTTGCCATAGTCACCTGGCCCTGATCCAGTGCTGCGTGCCGCTCCATCTTCCGGGTCCTCTGGCTGTGACTGTTCAGTCAGAGGGCGGCGTGCATTAAGCGCGTCATCGCGCCCTCTGAACTGAACGTCACAGGCAGAGGACCCGGAAGATGGAGCGGCACGCAGCGCTGGAACGGGACAGGTGACTATAGCATACTCACCCTCCTGGCACGTCCCTGCTTCTCCGTTGGAGATCGCGGTGTGCGTTCAGTGCTTACGCATACCGCGATCTCCTGGGCTGCGTCACTCTGTGGGGTCCAGACTGCGCCGGCGCTTGCGCAGTCTATAAAGGCTTCGGACAGAGTGACGCTCCCAGCATAATATTAGGCTGGGTTCACATTGCGCTAGGTGTGTCCGTCTAACGGACTCGTTTTTAAGTAGTAAAAACGCAATGTAACGCACATACTAACGCGCCCATAGACTTGCATTGTCTGACGCATCGTGACGCATCCCTAAATTGGTATGCGTTTGTCACATAACGTTTTTTTTCTGACGGACCTTCAACGCGGCTTGCAGCGTTTTCGGGTCCGGCCAAGCTAACGCACTACTAACGGAAGCGTTCATTCTGCCATAGAAGGCTATGGCAAACGCAGTCAGACGCAAATCATGAAAAATTTCCAAATAGAACCACACGTTTTAATAGCGTTTGAGGGTGGTCACATGTGGTCATGTGACAGGAAATGTGACTTCGGCCATTAAAATATCCCACTCACACAAAGTCTCCTGCACGTGACAGAGTGTTTTGCCGTAGCTCTTATAAATTGTAAGTACATTTCTATATATTATATATCTCTGTATACATCATGGGAGTCTGTAATGTCCGTCGGATGTGTGTGTACTAAAAATGTATTGTTTTGTTGCACACAGATGTCGGATACAGATGTCAGCAGCAGCAGCGTGTCTGCGATTTTTTCTACTGAGTCGGTAGGCTTGCACTTTAAAAAACCATGTTGTGTGAAACTCCATTGTATTGAGCTAGACATAACAATCCTGTTTATTGTTTTATTGTGAATAGGAGTCTTCTGAGCCCGAGGCTGTTAGACCTCCCCCCAAAAAACACGCAAAAACAACAAAGGTACATAGCACACATGTTGAATTTTTCAGGCATAAATTTATTGATCCAATGAATGTTAACATTATTTAATGTTAAAATATTTTTTTTTACATTTTACATACACAATAGGTTGTGGCACAAGGAGGACAAAAAAGAAAAAAGGTCCCTAGACGTCTGTCGTCGCCACAACTGCCAGTGGTAAATATAAAACTAGAAATATTCTATCCAATATTTACCAACAATCTATCTATTCACTTTCTATCTACTATATCTATAAACTATCTATCAACTATCTATCGCTCCATCTATTTGTCTATCTATATCTATGTATCTATCTATCAATATCTATGTATCTATCTATCTATCTATCTATCTATATCTATCTATCTATATCTATGTATCTATCTATATATCTATCTATCAATATCTATATATCTATCTATCTATATCTATGTATCTATCTATCTATATATCTATCTATCAATATCTATCTATCTATGTATCTATCTATCTATCAATATCTATGTATCTATCTATCTATCTATCAATGTATATCTATCTATCTACATCTGTCTATCTATCTATATATCTATATATTGCTATATCTATGTATCTATCTATCTCTGTATATATGAATATGGCCATCCAGTGAAATTGACACTATCAACATAACGTTTTGTGTTTACATAGTCCAAGTCAGCGACAAAAAAAAAAAAGGATTGTCGTTGACGAAGAGCCATTGACTATCCACAATGAGACACTTATTAACCTTGTGGAAGCCAACCCCTCCATATGGGACCAGAGCGACAGCTC
The DNA here is from genome assembly GCF_032444005.1 of Ranitomeya imitator. Taxonomy (NCBI): domain Eukaryota; kingdom Metazoa; phylum Chordata; class Amphibia; order Anura; family Dendrobatidae; genus Ranitomeya; species Ranitomeya imitator. The sequence continues at coordinate 771,550,577 of NC_091284.1, forward strand.
CCACCATGACATCGTGAAGAACCGGAAGTTGTGGGATCAAATAATCTGTCACTTTGATCCCCGATACATGGAGAAGTCGACAACCTCAAAGAAAAAAATTGGTAAATATTGGTGACGTAACATCGGAAAATGTTTAAAAAAAAAAAAAATTTCTATCCTATCAACCTATCCACTTGTTGTCTGCTATCTATCTCTCAATTATCAACTATCTGTACACTATATATCTATCTATCTATACACTATTTCTACACTATTTCTTATCTAACAACTATCTATCTACTATTTATATATCAACTATCGTAGCAAACTATGAACAATTTTTCCTATATCTTAACACAATCTACTATTTTTATATATATATATATTTTTTTTAAATTTAAAGCCGATGCTGTCCATACCCGTTGGAAGTCCATCCGCGATCGCTTTGTCCGTGACTACCGGAACAGTCAGAATGCACCAAGCGGATCAAGTGGCAAACGGGTGACACCGTATGTGCATTATGACCAACTGCTCTTTCTTCAGAAAACAGTGTCTCAGCGCTCGTAAGTACAAGAAGGTCTGTGTGCGAGACTAAATTGTTTAAAGGAAAATAAGTAATTTTTGTTTTTGGGTTACAGCACGATATGCAGTACCGCTGCTCCTAGACCAGCAGAGGAACTTGAGCCTTCTTCAGTGGAACCAACGCAACCTGAAGATGTGTCTGGCATCAGCGAGCCACGATCTGCGGATAGAAGCACTGTTGCTGCAGGTGTGAGTGCCCGGTTGCAATCACAGCGTGGACGCAAGCGAGCATCTCAAAAAGATGAAGCAGATGCAATTATCGTGGATGGACTCCAACGGGTAGAGGACATGTGTCGCAGTGAGCTCAAAGACCTGAGACGAGAAATTACCGAGCTGCAAGCACGCGAGTCTGTCTACTCTGCTAATGAGTGGAAGCTACTTTTATTATCCTATGTGCCTGTAGTACAAAATATCCCGGCACATAGAAACCTTATGTTTCGACAAAGACTTAACGAGCTTGTAGAGGAATTTGTGGGCACCGAGGAACCCGCTCCATCGGGAAGAAGAAGACTGGACATGCCGCCCTACAACCCTCAATATAGAGGCCGGGGTGAAACGAGCGTGGAACCTCAAAGACAATGTAGCAGTCCATCATATAGTTGGGCAGACAATACTCCCGTGCAGTACCAAAGTCTTTAGTACAGTTCACTGTCCACAGCCAGGTGCAATTACCGCGTTGGAATTTTTTTTTTGGGGGGGGGGTTTGTTGTTAATTTCTATTTTCCTTTTTTTTTTTCATCCCTATGGGATATCATATGTTACACCTGTGTACCAACAGTTTGTTGGGAAAATACAAAAACATTTAGTAAACTGTTTCAAATTTCAGATTCTTGTATGACTTTAACTTTAACTTTTTACACGACATAAGGTAACTTTTTACACGACATCAGGTTAAACAACATAACTTTTTACACTACGTAACTTTTTACACGACATCAGGTTAAACAACATAACTTTTTACACTACGTAACTTTTTACACGACATCAGGAAGACTTTAAATTATTTTCACACGTGTCTGTCTTGCCATGGAACCTGGCCTTCATGTGTGAAGTAGTGTGCAAATTGATCACGAATCCTCATTATTTGTGATGCAGAACGAACTGTAGTCGATTCAATGCTACTGAGGTTCGACTCACAATCATTGGGGTCTACCAACTGGGGTTCATGTCTCGCCACAAAATTGTGCAGACAGATGCATGCCTTCACAACACGGTCCACATTGTCTGGTTGCAGTTGCATGCAGGTTAGTAAAATCCACCATTTTAATGTCAAAATCCCAAAGGCACACTCCACATAACGTCTAGCCCGGCTCAAGCGATAATTAAAAATGCGCCTGCTGGAGTCTAGACTACGGCTTGAGTAGGGCTTGAGGAGATTTTGTCCTAGTTGGAAGGCCTCATCACCAACTAAAACATAGGGCAAACTTGGGCCTTCGGTCCCCGGAAGAGGTCGTGATGACGGTATGTTTAAACTTTGGTTGTACAAACATTGGCCCATGTTGGAGTCTCTGAATACTCTGGAATCGTTAGTCCGGCCATAAGCTCCAATATCCACAGCAACAAAACGGTACCTGGCATCCGCAATCGCCATCAATACTATAGAAAAGTATTTCTTATAGTTATAGTAGAGGGAACCACTATGTGCAGGTTTCTGAATCCGAATGTGCTTTCCGTCCACGGCACCAATACAATTGGGGAAATTAGCCACATCCTCGAACTGTTGGGAAATTGCTAGCCACATTTCTGATGTTGGTGTTGGTAGCACAAGTGGTTGCAAGTTGTTCCAAATGGCATCACAAGTTTCCCGAACCAGTTGACAAATTGTTGACTTCCCAAGTCGAAACTGGTAATGCAGTGACGCAAAAGTTTCTCCGGTAGCCAGATATCTGTTGACATTCAAAAACAAAAAAAAAAAATTAGGATTTTAATGATCATCTAAAGGCTAGTTTACAATATAATATACAATTGCAAAATGAACATTAGGCCACACGATACCGAGATCTAGTCTTTGTCAATAGAATGATAAAAAAAATGTATAATTACCTCACAGTCACTACTAAACGTTGCTCCGCACTGATGCTTTCACGAAAAGTGCTGCGATGATGATGTATCTCATCCTTCACATGTGAGAGCAGAACATCAAAGGTCTCAATGGACATCCGTAGATAGCGTTGGAATTTGAAGGGATGATCCCGAAGCTGCACATACAGGGTGTGAAAGGCACCATATGTACTCCGCAAGAAATTCACTTCGTGGATATCTCCTTTGCGAACTACGCTTTCTCTGCCGAAGTCGCAACCGCATCAAGCGAAATCTGACGAGCTCAGACACAAACATCTTGCTAGCAGAAGTTCACTCAATGCTTTCAAAATGGAGAATGAGTCTGTGCCCACACCCGACAATGACAAAAGGAAAAAAAAAAAAAAAGAACAACTTTATTGACAGTGACAAACGCAGACAAACGGATACTTCGTAAACGGACATCAAAATGAAAAACGCGATCACATGCGTTAACGCTAGCGTTACCGTGACGACGAATTTCACATATTTTTGCTCCATTTCTGTACATGCGTTTAACGCATCCGTTTAACGCCATGTACTTGACGCAATGTGAACCTAGCCTAATATATATATATATATATATATATATATATATATATATATATATATATATTAGACAGATAGAAGAAAACCAGGCAATTCATGTGCGAGTACAGTAAAATCACACTGGCAAGTTAGAATAGATAGAATAGATATATACACATAGAATACATAGATATATTGTTACCTCGGCTTCCGTGGCTCTGCCTCCTGCCGCCGGCTCGCTCGCTCTCCTCACTGCGTCCTCTTCTTCCTGGGGCTTGGTCCAGGCGTCGCGCTTGGCATCCTCTTCTCTCCGGGGTTCGGTCCTGGCATCCCGGCGTGCGTCCTCTCTCCATCTGGGTGCGCGCGCCTGTGGCTTGCGCAGGCACAGTCAGGTCTGACCGTGCGCGTGCACCTCCTTCCTCTTCTCTTCCTGCTTGACCTGACCCGGAAGTCCTTCCTGCCAATCAGTGTCCAGCGTCAGGTACTTTAGGCCCTCCTTCCTTCTTGGAGGTGCCTGATTATTGAGTTGCTTTGCTTTAGTTAGGTCGCGTATTTGCCCTTTGCTCCCCTGGTCTTTTGCGCATTAACCCTGGTTCCTCTCTTGTCTTCCCTCAGCTCCCGTCTACCCCCGATCCAGTGTCTCCCCTCTGTTCCTGCTCCCGTGTACCTCCGTTCCAGTGTCTCCCCTCAGTACCTGTACCGGTGTTCCTCCTCCGTTCCTGCTCCCGTGTACCTCCGTTCCAGTGTTTCCCCTCAGTACCTGTACCCGTCCTCCTCCTCCGTTCCGGTGTCTCTCCTCAGTTCCTGCTTCCGTGTTTTCCCTCTGGTTTTCGGTTCCTTCTGGTCTTCAGCTTCCCCTTTTTGTCGCTTTCATTGAGCCGATCCCTGGTCCTGGCCTCCGTGGTTCTTGAGGTCCCCGTGCTTGCCTCCTAACAGTCCCTGTATAGGGGTTGGTTCCTCTGGAGTGCTCGTTCGGGGTAGCTTCGGTTCCACGGTCCAGTGGGTCCACTCCTTGTACCCTATACCCTCTGGCGTAACATATATTAATGTCAGTGACACACACACATATATATATATATATATATATATATATATATATATATGTATATATATTTTGGATAGATAGATAGAAAGAAGAAAAGCCGGTAATTTATGTGCAGTGTTCTGTAAAATCACTGCAGGAGCCGACAGGATAGAATAGATAGATTACATACAGTAAATACAAATGTAATAGGTAGATATATAGATGTCAGTGACAAATGCATTTAGAACAGTGTATGTGCAAATTACCGGACATGTATTTAATTAATAAAAGAGTTTCGTAACCAGCAGAGGGAAAGCCGAAAGCTGGGGGCAGATATTTATAGTCTGGGAAGGGGGCAATACCCAAGGAGCTTCCCAGGCGATTAATATCAGCTTACAGCAGTATAATTAGCCTTTACTGGCTATTAAATGGGGAACCATTAAATAATGACGTTGGGTCCCCCTATAATTAATAACCAGCAAAGGCTATGCAGACAGCTGCGGACTGATATTAATAGCCTAGGAAGGGGCCATGAATACTGCCCCCCAGGCTAAAAACATCAGCTCTCAGTCGCCTCAGAAAAGGTGCATCTCTCAGATGAGCCAATTCTGGCACTTAGCCTCACTTTTCCCACTTGCCCTGTACAGGTGGCAAGTGGGATGATAGTTGTGGGGTTGATGTCACCTGACAATACAAAGGTTTGACCTAAAATGTAACATTATGCACTAAAATTGAACTTAAATTTGGCGCAAAATAATTTCCAGAAAGTAAACCAAATAATAGGTTTTGTAAAATTACACTAAGCAGTCTAAAGATATACCAAACTTATTTTCCAGCATGAGCCACTTTGATTAAAACAAATTCACCTTGAAGCCTGTTTTCACATTCCTGACCAGGCCAATTTTTTCAATCCTGACCACTGTCAAGTTATGAGGTCATAACTCTGGAAAGCTTCAATGGATCCCATTGATTTTGAGATTATGTATTAGGGGTTTATTGTACTTCATGACAGTGGTTAAATTTCTTTGATATGACTTACGTTTATTTGTGAAAAAATCAGAAATCTGGGGAAAATGTAGAAAATGTTGCAATTTTCAAACTTTTAATTTTTATGCTCTTAAATTAGAGAGTCATGTCACACAAAGTAGTTAATAAATAACATTTCCCACATATCTACTTTACGTCAGTACAATTTTTGAAATATAATTTTTGTTAGGAAGTTATAAGGGTTAAAAGTTTATCAGCAATTTCTAATTTTTACAACATAATTTGCAAAACCATTTCTTTAGGTACCACCTCACATTTGAAGTGATTTTGAGGGACCTAAACAGAAAATACACATTCAAGAATTCTATTAACCCTTCAAGTGCTTTACAGAAATTAATGGAATATGAATGGAAAAAATAAGCATTTAACTTTCTTCAACAAAATTTTTCCTTTAGACCTAACTTTAATTTTGCAAGGGTAACAGAACAAATTGGACAATACAATTTTTTATGCAATTTCTCCTGAGCATGCAGCTATCCCATATGTGGGGGAAAACCACTGTTTGGGCACACAGCAGAGTTCGGAAGGGAAGAAGCGCCATTTCACTTTTTGAATGTAAAATTTGCTGGCATTATTAGCAGACGCCATGTCGTGTTTGGAGAGCCCCTGATGTACCTGAACAGTGGAAACTCCCCACAAGTGACACTACTTTGGAAATGAGAACCCTCAGTGAACTTAACTAGATGTGTATTGAGCACCTTGAACTCCCTTTATAACATTAAGCCGTGAAAACAAAAAAAATAATCACATTTTTCCCACAAAAATCTATTTTAGCTCCAAATTGTGTATTTTCACAAGGGAAACAGGAAAAAATTGACCCCAAACTTTATTGTGCAATTTATCCTGAGTTCACCAATACCCCATATGTGGTCAAAAACTACTGTTGTACTGTTGAGACACAGTGCAAAGCTCAAAAGGGCAGAAGCGCCATATTACAGTGCAGATTTTGTTGCACTGGTTTGAGGGTGCCATGTCACCTTGGCAGAGCCCCTGAGGTGCCAGAACAGCAGAACCCCCCATAAGTGACCTCATTTTACAAACAAAACCTCTCCATGAATTCATCTGGGGGTGCAGTGTTAATAATTTATATTTTTACCCAGGGCCGGCTCCAGGTTTTCATGGGCCCTTGGCGAAAGAGTCCTGGTGGGCCCCTTTAACACATCCCACAATTCGTAATGCACCGATACGGCAGAGAAATATAGGTATAGTACAATGCCAAAGATTTCACTTACTTCTTACATTACATGAGTGATATCGTTTGTACATTCTGCATTAGCTCAGAAACCGGACAGTATAGTCCTCTATACAGAATAATGAGCCCCATATATTGCTCCAAACAGAATAATGAGCCCCATATATTGCCCCATACAGTATAATGGCCCCATATTGTGCTCCATACAGATTAATTGGCACCACATAGTCCTCTATACAGAATAATGAGTCCCATATATTGCTCCAAACAGAATAATGAGCCCCATATATTGCTCCAAACAGAATGATGAGCCCAATATTATGCTCCATACAGAATAATGAGCCTCATATAATGCTCCATACAGTATAATGGGCACCACAGCGTGCTCCATACAGAGTGAGCCGCATATATTGCTCCATACGGAATTGACCCCATATAATGCTCCATACAGTATAGTGAGCCACATATAATTCTCCATACAGTATATGATGGGCCCCATCTATTGCTCCAAATATAATGGGCCCCATATGATGCTCCATACAGAATGGGCTCCATACACAATGGGCATCATATAATACTCCTTACAGAATGGGTCCCATATAATGCTCCAAAAATAATTGGCCCCATAAGATGCTCCATGTATAATAGGCCCCATATAATGCTCCATATATAATTGGCCATATAAAATGCTCCATATATAATTAGCCCCAAAACATGCTACATATTAAATTGGCCCCATATAATGCTCCCTATAGGCGAGTGGGCCTCCTGCCTGCTCAGGGCCCCGGCACTTGCCCGGGTGTGCCGGGTGCTGACGCCGGCCCTGTTTTTACCTTCAAGATTGTGTGTTAGCCCCAAGTTTTACATTTTCACACAGGGAAGTGGGTAAAAATGGCACCAAAAAGAATGTATCCCACAATTTCTGCTGAATGTAGAAATACCCCATATGTGGTTGTACAGTACTGCTTATCCATATGGCGAGTCATGGGAGGAACAAAGCGCTTTTTTGCCTACTGGAGCGCAGATTTTCCTAGAATAGTTTATGGACTCCATATAAAAAGCCCCTAAGTTCTAGAAAAGCAGGATCCCAGCTCAAATGACCCCATTTTGGAAATTATTCCCATTTTTGGAAATTTATCTATGACGATTTTGACTCCAAGGGTGTTTTCCAGAAACAAGTAATGGTGGATGTTGCTGGGTGAAATTTGCAAACTGCTGTTGTAGTGACCAATATGCTGTCGTGACCAGTACGTTGCAGTCACCAGTACATTATGCCCAGCTCATGCACCCATAAATTAGGCAGGTTCTCATCACTACAGAAGTGCCAAAGATGTGGGCACTAAATGTGGTTTAGAGACACTGGGGCTCAGAAGGGGGGGCATTTGAACTTGAGAGCGCAGAATTTGCTGAACTTCTTTTGGTTGGTGAGGAGCCATTTAGTATTGTTGAAGACCCCTTTATTTCCGTTAACAGATAACGGATCTGAGTAAGGGCTTGATTTTTTTGTGGATTGAGTTGAAGCTTTTATTGGGAACATTCTCTTAACATTTAGGATCACAGTTAACGGCGCTCTACGCTGAGCGCTTACTTTGCGGTTTCCATCTAAATCTTCAAGTGATGTGCTTCAGATGAAAACCTGAAAGATCCATTCACTATAATGAGACTCCATCTGGCCTCTGTTCAGCAGTGTCCTTTTTTTTCAGAAGTGCACAAAACTGAGGTAGGCCGCGCTTTTATACGCGCCTAAAAATATGGACACCGCCGGATCACAAGCCAGATGGTCCATAGTGCCTCAATCAGCCTCATTATAGGGAATCTTCCGCTGGGGTTTCCATCTGAATCACGTATTTCAGAGATTTACACGCGATTGCACTGTCCTGATGGAAGCACACAGGGAGCACCTTTCAGGTGCGATCTCCTCGATGTCGCTGTCACTATTGACAGCAGCATCAGAGGGGTTAAACGCCTGTGATCGGTGCTAGCACTGATCGTGGGCTTTGCTGCAGGGTGTCAGCTCTCACACAGAGTCAAACTAAATTTCGTTCTAAATCCCTATCTATTTAGTGCCGTAATATAAGCTATTTTCTAATATACTTGCATTAAAAATGCCCTTTCCTTCCCTCACTACAGTATCTAACTGCTATTCTAATTTTTTCCTATTTCCTGTGTGATGACTCTTCATTTGAGAATCCTATTGCAGTGCGTGCTACGATACTCAAGCAAAGTGTCATCAAGGCAGAAGGCAGAGTCTGCAGTCACTGCCACCGCCCCTGCCCCCTCCCTGAAGCGAAGCTTAATCAGTGACACTCGTATTAGGGGCTGTGTTCGTCATTGCTGTCTCCCGTGAGCTGTGCACTTAGCGATCTGCACAGTGACAGCGTCTGCTCTGTTGTCGGCTCAGATCAGTAATAATCAGCTAGCAACAGAGCGGTGCAAGAACACCTGCAGAAGACGAGTGATCAGAGACCAGTAACGTCACTTGCGAGATCGGCGCTAGTCTCCTTCATGCCAGGTATTCTGACACCGCTCTGTTGACGGCTGATTATTACTGATCTCAGCCAACAACAGAGCGGATGCTGTTACTGTGCAGATCACACAGTAAACAGCTCGCAGGTAGAGACAAAGCCCCTGAAACAAGCATAATTGATGACGGTTTGTTTCATAGAGGGGGAAGGGGCTGCCTAGTACCATTGGATCCTCTGTTTTGTTTTTCTCTTCAAACATACATGAACTTCTGGCTGAAAGTTAAAGAGGACCTTTCACCAAATGTTTTCATATTAAACTGAACACACTAAATTATTGTGGCTGCATAGTGGAATAAAATGTTTTTGCATTTTTCTTTTAATTTTAACTCTCTGATGTGGAGATGTGCACCATCTAATGTTTCGCTTCTAATGAAGTTGTAGCGCCCCCAGACGCAGGGCCGCGGGTTACTCGGTACTGGGCCTTTCTGGCTCAGTTCTGGGGCTGTCACGGTGGCTGGACCCGGTCCGTGACCCTGCTAAGGGGCGTCCAATAAAAGGTGATGCGAGTCTGTCAAGGTTTTGTGACGCCACCTGTGGTATTCGGTCAGAGTGACCATCGATGCTTGGGGCCCACTGGGGTGATGTGATGGCAGCTAGAGGGTGAACCTTCCCACAGGTGAAGTATGTCCCCAGGGCTTCCCAGTAAGGTGGATGGCGATGGTGTGAGGTGCAGTCAATAACGAGGACACAAGGTTGCAGTCTCTTTACCTCTTTACTGAAGACTTCAGGATCCTCAATCCAGAGCACAGTTAACAGGGCTGTCTGAGACCGGCCGGTCTGAAGGCACATCCAGAGTTCCCTTTGCAGGTGGAAATCGTTGCCTACCACTAGCGCCTGTGTGTTGTAGTGCTTCCCTGCTGAGCATTCGGGATAGTCCTCACAACTTCTATTCTCGTTCTTTCTAATTCGTTCCAGTTCTTTCTAGTTCTCCATCCACCAGGTATGTTATGGCTAGGACGCACCTGTTTGACGGGTAGGCTCGGAGTTCTTCCGGGACCCTAGAGACGCCCCTCTCCACGCGTTGCCCCCTATGTCTGCTTAGGTGATGTAAGGTAGACAGCCAACCTATAATTAACTGTCCTGCGGAGTTTGAAGTAAGGCATAGAGTCAGTTACTTCCTCGGTGTTCTGGCCACCGGCTACGCGCCTCAGTAGGATGTTGCCATTCTCCGGGCACGACTTCTACTGGCTCTCCTTTGTGCTTGATCACATTTCTCACTGTCCACAATATCCTTCGCTTCGTGTCTCTTTCTTAGGATACCGCCGCGGGTGGTGCAGGCGCGGTTCCGTAACGTTCTGTTCTAGTTGCTAGGTACCTGCCAGGTTCCCACGCCTGACAGGGACTCCCCTGAATCTTCCCCGCAACACCCCCTGCCACGGGATGTTGCCTGAACAAAACCCAGTCAGCTTCTGCCTAACTTCCTATCCAATCCCTAGTTTTACCAGTGTGAGGAGTGGCCTAATAAATAAAACCTTTTGCTCCCCCTAGTGGCCAGAGTGTGAAGTGTAATGTGTGCTGGTGATAAATGGTCAGATGAACTCCTTTAGTGCCATCAGATGTACCATCACTCCCCTTAGTGGCAGAGAGATACTACTGCAACCACCAGGTCTCTGGAGCGATGCAAATTAACTTTAGTTAAGTCCAAGTGGGTGTTATTAGATATTTTTCACCTTGGGGCGTGTATGATAATGACCAATAATAAGCAGGCATCATCATAGAATTGCAGAAGGACTTATAATGATGTAATCAGGGTAACATGACCTGACTTCACAAGTCCGGTGCACTATGGGGGCCCGCTGCCTGCGCCGGCGCCCGTGAGTGGCTCCCCGCTTGCTCCAGGCTCTGGCACGTGCGATACTCACTTCTCCCTGCTCCAGCATTTCTGCGTCTTCCTCGTCCTGTGACTATGACGTTCAGGTCAGGGGGTGGGATGACATCACTAGCGTGCGCCCTCTGCCTAAGCAGTCACAGTGCAGAGAGCCAGAAGACGCCGACGTTAAGGTGTCCGAAGCAGAGCAGCGGCCAGCAAGGTGAGGTGAGTATTTCATTTGTTTTTGTTTGGGGCATCTTATGGGCCAATTACATATGGAGCAGTGTATGGGGAAAATTACATATGGAGCACAGTATATGTGGCCAATTACATATGAGCAGATTGTGAGGCTTATTACATATGGATCATTTTATGGGGCTAATTACGTATGGAGCAGTATATGGGGCCCATTATATATGAAGCATATTATGGGGCCAATTATATACGGAGCACCTTATGGGGCCAATTATATATGGAGCATTTTATGGGGCCAATTACATATGGAGTATTATATGGGAGGCATTCTGCTTGGAACAATATATGTGTAATAATTATAAGGGTACTACGGAATCTGATAGCATGGGATAAAGCCAGTGTGAGAGCAAAGTTGCAACAAAAGATGTATTTACTCAAAAACAGAAATGTAAACAGAACTAACAGATATTTCTGCAATTGTAACGAGGTCTCAGCTCTATATAGAAAGTCACAGCAAACAGAATAGCGAACAAAACATGGTACAGATATTCCTGCAATAGTAACGAGGTCCTCAGCTCTATATAGAAAATCACAGCAAACTGAGTAGCGGGGCGCGACCGCTAATGTGAACCAGTCCAGCAAGGAAATTATGTGGAAGCAAACAAGACACTTAAACGAGGAAGTCCAATAAGGTTATAGTGCAAATGCACACAGTACTTAAATGGTGAAGTCCAGCAAACTTGCTCACACGTGTGCATAGTACTTGTTAGTAGGAGTCTAAAGGTAAAGTCACACTAAGCGACGCTGCAGCGATACCGACAACGATCCGGATCGCTGCAGCGTCGCTGTTTGGTCGCTGGAGAGCTGTCACACAGACAGCTCTCCAGCGACCAACGATCCCGAGGTCCCCGGTAACCAGGGTAAACATCGGGTTACTAAGCGCAGGGCCGCGCTTAGTAACCCGATGTTTACCCTGGTTACCAGCGTAAACGTAAAAAAACAAACACTACATACTTACCTACCGCTGTCTGTCCCCGGCGCTCTGCTTCTCTGGTCTGGCTGTGAGCACAGCGGCCGGAAAGCAGAGCGGTGACGTCACCGCTCTGCTTTCCGGCTGCCCGGCGCTCACAGCCAGACCAGAGAAGCAGAGCGCCGGGGACAGACAGCGGTAGGTAAGTATGTAGTGGTTGTTTTTTTACGTTTACGCTGGTAACCAGGGTAAACATCGGGTTACTAAGCGCGGCCCTGCGCTTAGTAACCCGATGTTTACCCTGGTTACCAGTGAAGACATTGCTGAATCGGCGTCACACACACCGATTCAGCGATGTCAGCGGGAGAGCCAGCGACAAAATAAAGTTCTGGCCTTTCTTCCCCGACCAGCGACATCACAGCAGGGGCCTGATCGCTGCTGCCTGTCACACTGGACGATATCGCTAGCCAGGACGCTGCAACGTCACAGATCGCTAGCGATATCGTCTAGTGTGACGGTACCTTAATTGTTCACAGATGATGCGTCCTGTGAATGACATCCTGGAAAAGAGAGGACGAGGGGAGAAAGAGGGAGAGCGCTATCTAAGCGTAGTAGATGAGTAGATCTTTCTTGGAGAGAAAAGCACAGCTTGAATCTTGCTCACCTGGTGTGGTTGTGCAAACAGGCACAACACTGGGAAAAGTTTGGTACCCAAAGGAAATCCTTCCACTGGTGTACTGCACGTCGCAGCAGTTCCAGGGGCGAGAGGTAGCTGAATGGGGTGAAGCAGACCACCGAGTAGTAAGCAGCAGAAGCAGGGAGTTAGCCAGCAAGCAGGCAGATGCTCAGGAGCCAGCAGAACAAAATACTCAAGCATAGGTGAACACAAGACCCGGACTTAAATAGTCAGGACAGACAGGAAGTTCCATGACAGGACGAGATCCAAGACTCCATCTTGGATCAGGGCGAACAGACACCAGGAAAGTCCGGAATCTTTACAATATGGGACCCATCATATACTGGAGCATTATATGGTGCCCATCATATACTGTATAGGGCGTTATATAGTACCTATTCTGTATGGAGCATTATATGGGGTCCATTCTGTATGGAGCAATATATGAGTCCCATCATATACTGTATGGAGCATTATATGAGGCTCATTATACTGTATGGAGCATTATATGGTGCTCATTATACAGCATGAAGCATTATATTGGCCTCATTATGCTGTATGGAGCAATATATGGGGCCCATTATTCTGTATGGAGCAATATATGGGGCTCATTATACTGTGTGGAGCACTATGTGGTGCCCATAATACTGTATGGTGCAAAATATGGGGCCCATTATTCTGTATGGAGCACTATGTGGTGCACATATTACTGTATGGCACAATATATGGGGCTCATTATTCTGTATGGAGCACTATGTGGTGCCCATAATACTGTATGGCGGACTATACTGTCCAGTTTCTGAGCTATCGATATCACTCATGTAATGTAAGAAGTGAAATCTTTGGCATTGTACTATACCTATATTTCTCTGCTGTATATGTGCATCATGAACTGTGGTATGTGTTAAAGGGGCCCACTGAGACTTTTGTGCCCATGGCCCTGGGCTGCAGTAATCCAAGTTTCTTTTTAGCCAATATTGAATATTGTACATTGAACCCAATATTCAAATGAATGGGTAAAGTAAATGGAGCCTTAAAACAGCACCAAGCTGTCATTTTTATTTAAGGAAGCACCTCTCCCATCAAACTTTTATCATCTTAATAAATAAATATCATCATATTATATCACACTGTGTACTTACAACTGCTCATTTTGCCTTTCTGCCCAGTTAATTATTCTCTCTTCTCTGCTCTATGTAGAAACAGGTAGTCTTTTGTCCCTGCAATGACTCATTCCCCTCTTCAACCCCTGACCCATGTGCTCCCTTCCCCACTCTGCCATAGACTTTTGAGGCTACTCATACCTTGTGCAGAGAAAATTGACCTCCAGTTTCTACATACAGCTTAGATGGATTCAGCTAGTCAGTATTTAATCATAGACCTAATGGAAAAGAGAACAATTAGCTGTGTAGAAAAGCAAAATGAGCAATTGTAAGTACACAGTGCTATATAATATGATGATTGCAATATATTAGTAGGATAAAAACTTTGATTGGAGGACTTCTTTAACTCTAAATGAGAAAAATTTAGAAAGCGAGCACAAGCAAAAATAAATAAAAATCTACTCTGGGTATTATGGCGGTATGTAGCTTGATGATGATGACTTGTCCTGAAAGCCAGGCTTATCGGTATTTCCGTCTGTCTATGAGCACTAACCTTACTTTGCACAATCTCTTAGAATAGATATTCTGAAGGTAATATTTCCGATGGATTGTTTGTTCAATTTATATAATATTAAATTAGATTTTACCTTGACAATGATGGTTTTCATTTCACGTTAAATAACAAATACTCATTTTGCAAAATTTCAAATGTTCCTTTGGGATAACTGCGATAATGATTTCTCTGTACAAACTATTTTTAATCAGATGTTTTAAAATAATACCTTCTATGTGACTGGCAAAGTACCTTGGAATGAGACCATTCTCGTGCTCTCCTAGATGGAAATTCCAACCCTCTGAATCAGTACACACAGCTAAGGAATAGACCTGTTGGATAAGAAAAATCATGCTAATGAGCAACAGGTCACCATGAGGTTTTCCAAATATTGATGTTCCTCTGATGAGTTTGTTTTATTTTTCACTCAAATGAATCATCTCTGGATATTGTAGGTAATGTGTTTTGAAACAATTCTAAGGCATGAATACTACTACACTATAGTATACAGCATATGCCACCAAATATAGGTATAATAGTTATGTATATAAAGTATATAGTAAGACCAAAAAAGTCAAGAAAAGAGTGTTAGATTCTTCATCTTTTTCTTTTTACATTATAAGTATACTATGTCACTCAGAAAAGTATTACTTCTGTACTCGGTAACTTGGGTTAAATAGATACTGAATTAGACCTCATTTACTGGAGCAGAACAATATTGTATCATACAATTATTAGGTTCTGTAGAAGGACGTAGATCTGGGGATTTATTATGATGGAATATAGGCTGAACTGGATGGACAAATGTCTTTTTTCGGCCTTACTAACTATGTTACTATGTTACTATGTTACTAGTTGGATGTGTAACAGGAGTGGTGGAACTACTGTGCTGTGGTTTGAGGAAGCCTGGCGGGGCGTGAACACCTGACTCTTCATTAGAGCCCCTGATGGTGGGGTTAGGCTTGGCTCCTGATGGACACCAGATACTACACCAGGACTGACCTCGGACGCACGGGAGCTTACCCCCATGGGACAGGTAGCTGGAATGGCCCGGTAGGAGAGTACAGCTGATACAGGCAAGCACGGCAGGAACATAGGCACAGGCAGATGCGGGTTGGTACGGCTGGCATACATGCAGGCCCTGGCAGGTGCGGGCTGGCACGACTGGTATACAGATGGTCACTGGCAGGAGTGGGCTGGAACGACTGGAATACAAATAAGCACTGGCAGTTGCAAGCAGGTCTAGCTGGTATACAGATAGACACTGTCAGGTGCTGGCTGGTATAACTTGAATGCAGATAGGCACTAGCAGGTGTGGGCTGGAACAGCTGAAATACAGAGAGAAAAGGCAAGTATGGGCAGGCAGGTACTGGACAGGTAGACTGACTGGTGGGTACTGCAGACCTGACAATAAGCAAGCGTGCAAGGGACTAACATTAGAAATTGCTCAGGCACTTCCATTCAGGTGGAGGTGCCTTAAATAATAAGGGTTCCCTGCCATTGGCTGGGAACACTTTAGGACAGCATGCGGTCCCTTTAAGAAGGAGGGAGCACGTCCCCTAAGCAAAGTGCCTGGGGATCTGTGTGCCATGTGCAGACCCCAGGCAGCAGCCAGAATAGGATAAAAAGGAAGTGCGGGACAGAGTGGAGAGGATAAGAATGTAGGGACGCCGTTGCTAAAGTACCCACTGTTCTTCAAGTCCACAATAAATCTCTCCAGGAAGAGAGGGGTATGGATGTTCTCCCTGGTCTCCCACGACCTCTACTCAGGACCGAACCTGTTCCAATCCACAAGAAAAAAAATGTTCCTCTTGCCAGAATATTCTCCACGTCGAAAACATGTTCAGAGCTGAATGGATCTTGGAAGAAGGGACACAAACAGATGGGTGGACATTCTCCTTCAGGTAGACAGCAGAATTCATGGTTCCATTTACCACAGCAAGTCTTCCAGGTCTTGATGCAGCACAACAGACCCAGACCATCACACTACAACCACCATATTTTACTGTTGGTATGATGTTCTTATTCTGCAATCCTGTGTTACTTCCACGCCAGATTTATTGGGACATACACCTTCCAAAAAGTTAAAATTTTATCTCACCAGTCCACAGAGTATTCTCCCAAAAGTCTCGGGGATCATCAAGATGTTTCCTTGCAAAACTGAGACGAACATTTATGTCCTTATTGCTCAGCAGTGATTTTTGTTTTGGAACTCTGCCATGCAGGCCATCTTTGCTCAGTCTCTTTCTTATGGTGGAGTCATGAATACTAACGTTAACTGAGGCAAGTGAGGCCTGCACTTCTTTGGATGTTGTTGTGGGGTTTAATGTGACCTTCGCTGCACTCTTGGGGTAGTTTTGGTTTGCCAGCCACTCCTGGGAAAGTTCACCATTGTTCCATGTTTCTTCTGGAACACCTGCCAGAGCCGTGGGGTACTCAGTACCAGGTCCAGTACTTAAAGGGATGTGTCACAGCAGCGGTGACCTGGTCCATGGCCATGGGCGCCCATGTTAAAGGAAAAGTCTTTAAAGGGGTTTGTGAAATAATAGAAGTTCATGACGTCACCTGTGGTACTCGGTCAGGGGTGACTGACGCTGCTTAAGGGGGTCCTCTAGGGTGATGCTGTGGCAGCAGGGATGGTATCGCTTTCCACAGGTTAAACTGGGTCCCCTGGGCTCCCGGTGTACTTGGGACAGGTGGTAGGCAGTGTAGAAAGAAACAGAGGACACAGGGTTGCAATCTCTTTACCTGTTTTACTGATGAATTCAGGCAGCCACAGTCCAGGATACCAGATCACAGGTACAGGTAAGGTCCGGCTGGCTTGGAAGCGAATCTGGAACCCCTTTTACCATTTGGGGTTGGAAGCCTTCCCTCTAGCACTGTAGTGTAGTCCCTTGCTGATTTAGGCCCCTCACAAGGTCCTCACATTCTCTCTGTCCCTCTTGTTGGTAGGACACTACCCGTACGACAGTTTGTCAATGGTAGACAGGTGACTTGAAGTCCAGCCGTTCTGCCGGTTTCTGCTGTGAGCTGTGAGATAAAGTACTGCACAATCTAGGTCTTACAGCTACCGGTCTCTGCACTCAGCGTCGAGGAAGCCCAGTCACAGCTTTCCTCCAGCTCCTCACTCACCTGCGCTCCACTTCCCCTCTCAGTCTCTATACCAACTGCTCTGCTTTCTCTTTTCTCTTTACGAGGAGCTGCAGCACTGTTCGTGGCTGTATGGCCCCAGATCTCCTTCTTCACTCCTCACTCTCCTCTCACAAACTAACTCCTCCGGACCAGAATATATCTCTATATCTAGGGAAGCTTCCCTAAAACTGGGTTCAGATTTCCCCCTTCTGGCCTGGAGTCAGAACAGTGCTGTATGTACTGAATACCTGATAAAGGGATCCTTCCTCGCTTCCAAGCGTGGCATCACTCTCCCCATGAGGGAAGCAATGCCACTGTAACAACCAGGAACCTGGAGTGTTACACTTCCATTTGTGGATAATGGCTCTCCCTGTGGTTCGCTGGAGTCCCTTTAGAAATGGCTTTATAAACTTTTCGAAACTGATAGATCTCAGTTCCTTTGCTTCTCATTTGTTCCATAATTTATTTGGATTGTGGCATGATGTCTAACTTTTGAGACTCTTTTGGTATACTTAACTTTGTCAGACAGGTCCTATTTAAGTGATTTCTTGATTGAGAACAGGTGCTGCAGTAATCAGGTCTGGGTGTGGCTAGGAAATTTGAACTCAGCTTCACAATGATGTGATAAACAACAGTTAATTTATGTTTTAAAGTGGGGGGGAAATCACTTTTTCACACATGGCCTTGTAGGTTTGGATTTCATTTTCCTTTAATAATAAAGACATTGATTTAAAAACTGCATTTTGTGATTACTTGTGTTATTTTTGTCTAATATTTAAATTTGGTGATCTGAAACATTTAAGTGTTACAAACATACAAAAGAGTAGGAAATCAAGAAGGGTGCAAACACTTTTTACACCACTGTTTTTTCAACTCCACATAAATGAATTCAACATTTATGGGTTTTCTCATTCAGTAGCTGATAAGAGTGACCCAAGTGACCCCATGAACCTTTTCAGCAGGAAATGGGTTCAACCAAATTTTTAACGTGTCATTCCAGCGCTGCTCACTTCCTCATCAAAGGTGAATGATATGAATGATGCTGTGACCCCACATACACGCTGAGATGTTGCATGGTTGGCAGATATTCTATTCTTATGAACAGGACATGCGCATGATACCTACTGACCATACACATGCTTCAGCAGGTATGTGGCGTCATGTCATCGACACTGTGGACCAACAATGCGGAAGTAAACGGTGATGGGAACTCTTTTAAAAGATTGTTCAGTAACAGGGCATATTTAAGTGATTGTTGGAGGTTTCGGTCATCTTTTTATGTTATTTCATGAGTCTGGATCTAAATCCCATTGAACATCTTGGAGAGATCTTAAAATTGCTGTTGGGAGAAGGCGACCTTCAAATATGAGAGACGTGGAGTACTTTGCAAAAGAAGAAAGGTCCAAATTTCCAGTTGAGAGTTGTAAGAAGCTTGTTGATGGTTATAGGAAGCGATTGATTGCAGTTATTTATTCCAAAGGGTGTGCAACCAAATATTAGCTTAAGGGTCCAATAATTTTGTGCAACCCATTTTGGGGGTTTTGTGTGAAATTATGTCAAATTTGCCTTTTTTTTCCCTTCTGTTTTTTATGTGTTTTTCCGATACACACAAAGAGATAACTGTATATTTTAGGAAATTAGCCAGATAATTACCTTCAGCTGTTAGTCCAAAAATGTGCAACTTGCACTCCCCATAGGTTGGACCTCCACAGATTGTGTGATGTACCCGGTGAAAAAATAATTCCACAGTGTAGATACAGTATTAGTTTAATGCTTTTCTGTAATTCTGCAGTACAATGTTGAAGATATTTTTTTGGCTCTTTCTCCTTCAGCCGCCTGACTGGGGACAGATGAAGCCAAATGTCTCTAGAAACTATCAAGATGAGAAGAAAGAAGGAAGATGTCTCATTAATAAGCAGGAACTGTCAACACTGACTATTCTGGTTGTGCATTTCTTTTTAATGAGCCAGAAATTCTGGAGCACCTCTGTGTTTCTCTGGTTTTCCTCTTTGAAATGTATAAATTGTTTGTTAGGTATGTGTCACCATTTCCCTCTTCAGTGTAGCATGCTCCTACATAGGGTCAGTGTTACACAGGAGTATCATTATTGCAGATCCTTCCCCCTCACAGGCGTAATTAATAGTGAAGAAGAGCGAACATACTATCCGTTATCCGAGCATGCTTATGTGCTAACCGAGTGTCTTCGGCATGCTCGAAAAATATGTACAAGTCCCCGCGGCTGCATGTCTCAGGGCTGTTAGCAGCCACAACACATGCAGGGATCTCCTGTTTGTTAGTCACTAGTAATGAACCCAACAAATATATACTAAAAATGTCCGTAGTGACCGTATTTAACTTTTGTGAAATCGTACATAGGCCATCAACCTTGATCGGACAAAGTCAGAAGGTGTAGAGGCTTTAAAGGGAATCTGGCACCAGGTTTTTGGTCTTGGAAGAATGGGAGGAAAAATTAAGAAAAAGAATATCGCCCGGGGATAAAAGGGTTAAGTAGAAAGAAAAAAAAGGGTTAAAATGAGCTTTTAACAATGTAGAAGTGCCTAAGGCCTACAGAAAGAGCATATTTCCTGCACATTATCAACATTCGCAAGACATGGTATCATGATACATTAATTGCTGAATTCCCTGCATAATACTGAACATAACACTGTGACTGGCAACTTTCCCGAAAATCTATCAGCAATTGTATCTCCTTCAGCCTCAACTTTACAACTTATACAAGAAAACCTTAACATGCTGAGGGACCAGCTTAGAAAAATATTATGACATCCCATGAAATAGACTCTTGGAATTCAAAACCCAAATTTTCCTGTAACAAGAATTTCATATCCTTCTCCTTTAATGAACAAGCTCAAATTCTGGTCTAATTTATCATAATATAGCAGGAGAAATGTGAAGACAGATAATGAACAAATTACATTCTCTGAGGACTTCACCCCTACTGATAATATTACTAGATTTGGAGGGGGTGTGCAATGTAATATGCGAGTGGAACACTTAGTACAATGTACTGCAAAATACTTTTAATACAATGCTCAAGTGACAATCCAATGCTGATTTATCAAATAATCTGAATTTCTGGAGAGCCAAGAAGTCTTATAACATTTACCTGTAAGGGTCCTCTCACATAGCGTTTAGGCACACGTTCAGTGGCTCACGTCGGGGGCCATAGACTATAATGGTGCCGACAGAGCAAACGTGTGTTCTACCTTCCATCATTTTCAGGCGTGTATGCCTTCTGGAGGTGGACACTCAGACGTAGTGGACTGCATCTGAGTGTCCTCCTCCAATAGTCGTATATGACCAAAAATGATGCACTGCAGAGCTCACGTTTGCTCTGTCGGCACTATTATAGTCTTTGGTCCCCGTTGGTGCATACGCCCGAATCCAGTTTTGCAGGGAGTTCGAATGTAAGCCCCGACAGGGCCACTGAACGTGTGCCTAACCTCAATTTGAAAGCCCCCTAAGACCAGAGAAACTCCAGCATGGCAGCCTCAGATAGATGACCAGCATCATCACTTTTTAACCAGAAGAGCCTTATAGTACTTTACTAGGGATGAGTGAACATGCTTAGTGATACTTGGATATCACTCGAACATTTGGGTGCCTGGATGGGCTCGACACTTGACCAGCATTGGCCGCCTCGCATGTTTGGCGCCTGTTAAGCAGCCAATAAATGGGTATTGCCTGCGAGTCACTGTAATGCCTTAGCCATCTTGGTAGTGGCATTACTGTGATTGGCTGGCTGCATTACCTCATCATCATCAGAGGTTATAAATGGACAGATGCTGCCACTCTCGGCTCCCTGTTGCCTTTGCACAGCTCCTGGACAGTTGTGATTGGAAGGAGAAAGCAGTTATCCAGGCCTGTGTGTGCACAGTTAACCTTATCAGAGTCCTCTAGTGTTGATACTGGTGCTGATGCTGAACCATCATAGTAACAGTCCTACTGTTCTGTCTTCATACACGTTGATACGGTGTGTGATCCGACATACGGCATAAACCACTTCTGTCTCCCAAATAAGCAGACTGTTCTCTGTAGTCTAACTTGTTTATTGGTAAACATGAGCGCGGTAAAACTATAAGAATACAAATGATTTGTATAAGTATTGGGCAAATAATAACATGACTGCAACTAACAGGGAAAGCATACAGGATGATGCAACTTCTATAATAACTACATACAGCAGGTAACCAAAAATCACATTTCCTGTGTACTAGCTGCTATACAGTTAATCACACTCTGTACAACATTACATAGCAAGAACAGGGATAATGGTCTTACCGGATAATCTTAACCGGAATGGCAAGTAAATGAGGTAGTTCAACACAGCAGATTAACACGTGTGTCCAGGGAAATACACAGAGAGAAAATGGAGTTTCCCCTTCCCATAATACCTTGGTGAATCCCAGAATGCAACACTCTTAATAGTTACTGAAAAACACAGGTAATAAATTTAACCACCACTGGGTGGTGCTATAACACAGCAAAACCAAAACTATGGTATTAAACCTTTTTAAAGCTAGATACGAAACCTGACCTTTGCTAGAATGGGCAGAACACTCCCCGCTTGGCATCAACCGATGCCACCCACAGGTTCTTTTGGCGAAAACAGTAAGACAAGTTCCGCAACTGGTCTGAGGAATAGTTTACTCTCCCCGGACTTGCCTACTTTGACCTCGACCTTACGCACCTTCCCATCTTTGCTTGGGAGTATCTTAGTGATGAGGCCTAGTGGCCACTCATTACGGTGAGACTGGCTGTCTTTCATGAGAACGACATCACCGGTTTTGATGTTTGGTTTGTCGGTCTGCCACTTCTTCCTGGGTTTTAAGGTAGAGAGGTACTGCTTCCTCCATCTGTCCCAGAAGGTATTGGAGAGACTTTGGACTTGTCTCCATTGTCGTCTGTAGAGGTCCTTGTTGCTAAATTCTCCAGGTGGAGCGCTGAGAACGCTGGCTTTCTGAGTAAGTAACATGGCAGGAGTGAGAATGGTCGGATCCTCAGAGTCACTAGAAAGTGAAGTCAATGGTCTAGCATTAATAATGGCCGAAACTTCTGCCAGGAATGTGGTCAAACTTTCATGTGTGAGTCTTGCGCTACCTGCTTGCAAGAAGATGGAGTCAAGGATTCTGCGTGCCATTCCTATCATCCTCTCCCAAGCGCCTCCCATGTGAGAAGAGTGTGGAAGATTGAAAGTCCAGGTGCATCCCTGCTCGTTCAAGTATCTTTCCACACTGGTGGTGTCTAGGTTGGAAGGAATTTGAAGTTCTTTCACTGCTCCTACAAAGTTAGTACCTCTATCGGGGCGTATGTGCTTCACGGGCCCTCTGATGGCGATGAAACGTCGTAGTGCATTTATAAACCCTGAAGTGTCCATGGACTGAATTACTTCGATGTGGACTGCTCTGATGGACATACAGGTGAACATAACCACCCAGCGTTTGGCGTTGGCTTGGACTCTTCTAGTGTGCCGTGCAACCACAGACCATGGCCCGAATACGTCCAATCCGACGTTGGTAAAAGGAGGGTCTGTACTAAGTCTGTCTGGTGGGAGATTGGCCATCTTTGGCTTTTTAGTCCCGCCACGGAGTTTGCGACAAATCACGCAGTTGTAAATGAGTTTACTCACGCACCGCTTTGCTCCAACTATCCATAGTCCAGCAGTTCGTAGATTTCCTTCGGTAAACAGTCGGCCCTGATGTTTCACCAAGACGTGGTGGTGTTGCACAAGCAGGGTCGTGACATGATGATGTCCAGGAATTATTATAGGGTGTTTCTCCCCAAATTCCACTTCAGCTTCTTGAAGACGACCTCCAATTCTTAACAGCCCATCTTGGTCGATGATTGGATCAAGCTTCTTCAAGACACTGTCTCTAGAGACAGGTTGGTTTTTATTGAGGTTATCTATTTCTTTGAAAAAGAAAAAATAATCTCCAGCATGGATCTTCTAAAAAGTCAATTTATTGAAAACACTTTAAAATGCAAACATTTGCAAAAAAGAGATGGGGGTCCCAGGTGGTCAACGGCGTTGACCACCTGGGACCCCCATCTCTTTTTTGCAAATGTTTGCATTTTAAAGTGTTTTCAATAAATTGACTTTTTAGAAGATCCATGCTGGAGATTATTTTTTCTTTTTCATTGCTGGCTCTGGACTACGCCCTTGACCAAGGCGGCTCCGTGCATGGACATCATTGCACTGTTGAGGGATTGGTGAGCTGACTTATTTTCTTCCCATTTTTTCCTTTTTCCCTATTTTTGTATCTATTTCTTTGGCGTAACATTCACGTTGTATGGTACGAATTATAACGTTCTTGGCATTTTCCATGTTTGGAACGGTAAAGGCAAGCTTGCAGTGGTGCCAACCTTTGCAAGGTTCCTGGATGGCGGGTGACGTTGACTTGTAGGATCGAGCCGCATGAATTAAACAAGCGAGGGCATGAACAAGCGAGTTCCAAGTTGAGAACCTATTGAAACGGTGGGATTTGAGGTGATTGTCTTTAGTCACCGTACGTAGGACGGATACCTGAGGGCGGATTTCTTCATCTGCCTCCGGATCTACCAGCTCAAAGATGTTTGACTCGTCCGTGTATGGCGTCGAACGGTATAAGAATGTTGGGCCAGTAAACCAGGTTGTGTCCTTAAGGTGTCTTGCTTCAATGGATCTGGTTGCGTGGTCCGCAGGGTTGTGGTTTGTGGACACATAATGCCACTGTTTAGGGTCGGTGGATCTCCTGATCCTTAGCACCCGATTGCTGACGTAGACATAGAAACGACGAGTTTCATTGCAAATGTACCCCAACACTACCTTGCTGTCAGTGTAGAACTCGATTTCTTTGACCTCCAGGTCCATTTCTGTTGAGATAAGCTCAGCTAACTCTACTGCTAACACAGCTGCACAGAATTCCAGTCTGGGTACTGTGTGTTCACGGAGCGGGGCCAGTTTTGTCTGGCTCATAACAAGCCTCACGTGGCATTGTTCGTTGATGTCAATAGTTTTCAAATACGCCACTGCTGCAATTGCTTTGGTTGAGGCATCGCAGAAGATACAAAGCCTTTGCATCTTGATTTCTGTTGATGGCACAGAAGCATATGGTCGTGCAACGTAGAGACTTGACAGGGCTTCTAACGAGTTCTTCCATCTTACCCACAAGTCTCTTTTCTCACTGGGAAGCGGATCATCCCAATCGGACGTCTCTTGGGTGAAGTCTCTCAACATCATTTTACCTTGGATAGTTACAGGAGTTACAAATCCCAGAGGATCGTACAAGCTGTTCACAACGGACAGGACGCCTCTACGCGTGAAAGGTTTCTCTTCTGCGCTGATCTGGAAGGTGAATGCATCCCTTTTCAAATCCCAAAGTAAACCCAGGCTCCGCTGCATAGGGAGGGAGTCCGTGCTTAAATCCAAGTCTTTTAAATCGGTTGAGTAATCTTGAAAGGAAAAGGCTGCCATTAGTTTTTGGCTGTTGGAAGCAATTTTGTGCAACCTCAAATTGGATGAAGCGAGCATTTCTTGCGCCCTTTTCAGGAGACTGACTGCCGACTCATCTGTGGGTGTGGATTTCAGGCAGTCATCTACGTAGAAATCCTTTTCCATAAAAGATCTTACATCCGATCCGTACTTTGCTTCACCCTCTCTGGCTGAATGTCTAAGCCCATAGATAGCGACAGCAGGGGAAGGGCTGTTCCCGAAGATGTGTACCTTCATACGATATTCCACGATGTCCTTGTAGGGGTCATTATCGCGGTACCAGAAAAACCTCAAGTAGTTTCTGTGTTCTTCTTTAACAAGGAAGCAGTGAAACATCTGTTGTATGTCGGCCATAAATGCTACTGCATCTTTGCGGAAACGAAGAAGTACTCCCAGAAGTCTGTTGTTGAGGTCTGGACAAGATAGAAAGACGTCGTTTAAAGAAACACCTTCGTATCTGGCACTTGAGTCAAATACCACTCTTATCTGACCAGGTTTCTTCGGATGATACACGCCGAAAATAGGTAAGTACCAACATTCCTCGGAATCTTGAAGTACAGGTGCAATTTCCGCGTGGCCACTCTGGAATATTCTCTCCATGAAGGTAAAGAAGTGTTCTTTTGTCTCTGGTGACTTCTGCAGTTTGCGTGTAAGGGAGACAAATCGACTGCACACAAGTTCTCTGTTGTTGGGTAAGCGTTGCCTCTGTGGTTTGAATGGTAAAGGTGCGACCCAACTCTTTGATTCATCTCTTACTATCTCCCGCTCCATGATGTCCAAGAACAGTCTGTCCTCTATGGACGTTGCTACCTGGTTGTCTTCTCTTGTCCTGTGGAAAACTGTGCACCCTATATGATCTTCCTCACCATCGCATGCATGGTCTTCACAGGAAGGATCAGCTAACGGACAAGGTGGAAGGGCGTTGTGTGGCAATTCTTTAATCAGGAAACTGCTCTCGCATGGCTGGAAGAGAGATGGGCGTCCATTCTCGTGGGTATTGGTGAGCATGCTGTTGACTGATGTCTGCCTGTGTGCTCCACCCAAACAGACGTCTCCCACAATGACCCATCCTAGGTCAAGTCTCTGAGCATATGGGGCGTTTTGTGGGCCGTTGATCTGTCCTCTAGCCTTGTGGACCTGTAAAATGTCTCTTCCGAGGAGTAAGACGATAGGAGCTCCTTGGTCAAGCTCCGGTATCAGGTGAGCTATACATTCCAAGTGGGTATGATGAGCTGCTACCTCTGGTGTAGGTATCTCTGACCTGTTGTCGGGAATTTGATTGCACTCCAGTATCGATGGCAAGGATAAGCAGGTTTGACCGTCTATAGACTCTACTTTGAATCCGGTCGCCTTTCTCCCCGCCGTCTCGACAGTACCTGCACATGTCTTCAAGGAGTACGGAGAGCCGGGACCAGCAATGTTGAAGGTGTTGAAGAAAAAGGACTTAGCTAGAGACCTGTTGCTCTGATCGTCCAATATTGCATATACCTTGATTGCCTTATCCCGTTGGCTCACTGGGAATACTCTGACAAGACAGATCTTCGAGCAGGATCTCCCTGCTACAAATTCCTTGCAGATCTCTGTACACTGAGAAGTGACCACTGGGGTGTCAATGTCAGTGTCCGTCTGTTTTTCGGCAGACTCTTCTACTCGTGACGATACCCCTGAGGGTGGTCCAGGGTGTAAAGCCGTGTTGTGCTCCACACTACTGCATTCTGCGCATTTCACACTGGTTTCACAGTTCTTGGCGAAGTGTGAGGTAGTCGCGCAGCATCTGAAGCTTATCTTGTTTTCCCTTAGGAAGCTCTTACGGTCTTCTAGAGGCTTCTCCCTGAAGGCTCTACATTTTAGTAGAGGATGAGGTTTCTTGTGTAGGGGGCAGTGTTTGCTGAGATCCTGAGGTTTGTCCTCCTCTGGAGAGGACTTACTTGCCCTGTAAGGAAAACCTGTGGAGGTAACATTAGTTTTGTGTACTGCCATTGGTGTTTTACTGGGTTTTACACCGGAGGCAGTGGTACATGACATAGTGAAATCGAAACTGGGGTCATTTCTAACTTTAGCCTGCTGAGCAAGAAAGTCTACAAACACCCTGAAAGGAGGAAATGGCACCTTATGAGCCTGTTTGTAACGGGACCCGTGACTGACCCACTTTTCTTGTAAATTGTAAGGGAGCTTTTGGACAATCGGGTTGACACCTCTGGCAGTGTCCAGGAATGCCAACCCTGGTAGGTCACCTTCTGCCTGAGCAGCATGTACCTCCATTAACAAGTCGCTCAGTTCCCTGAGCTTTTGATAACCCTTATTTGCTATCTTGGGGAAATCATCAATTCTTTTATACAAAGCATTTTCTATAGCTTCTATTGACCCATAACATTCTTCGAGTCTCTCCCACACCATGCGAAGTCCTGTGTGTGGGTACTTTATGTTAATGTTCCTGATTCTTTTGGCGTGTTCAGCTGACTCGTTCCCAAGCCACTTAACCAGTAGATCTAACTCTTCACTACTGGAAAGATGCAAGTCTCTGATGGCGTTCTGGAAGGAGGCTCGCCAAGCTCTGTAGCTTTCAGCTCGATCGGTGAACTTTACAAGTCCCTTGATCACCAGCTCCCGGTGGGTAAAGAACCTTGCAAAGTTCATAGTGGCTGAGTCAGTGTCAACATGAGCTGGTGTGCTGTTGTCATGCAGTGTGTGTGGTGCATCCTCATACCTGGTAGGAGCTTCTGGCTTAGGAAAGTCTGTATAAAACCGTTCTGAAGCGAAGGGTGTCCCTGTCAGTCTGGGAGGAGGCCATACCTTCTGTTCTGTAAGACGATAGTGGTGGTCGACGTCGTTTCGCAGTATACCTTCCTGCTTCCAGTACGGTGTTTGGAGGAAGGATCTCTGGTAATCTGTATAGGCTGGTTGGTGTAACGGATCAGAGTTGTCTTCTATTAAAATTCTGATAAACTTACCTGGAGCAGCCAGTGCCAGGCAGCAGCTGCCAAGGCAAACAGGATCATGGGGTGCATTAAAAGAGGTCTGGATACACATGATGAGAGCATTATACTGCCTCTGTACAAATCCCTAGTTAGACCGCACATGGAGTACTGTGTCCAGTTTTGGGCACCGGTGCTCAGGAAGGATATAATGGAACTAGAGAGAGTACAAAGGAGGGCAACAAAATTAATAAATGGGATGGGAGAACTACAATACCCAGATAGATTAGCGAAATTAGGATTATTTAGTCTAGAAAAAAGACGACTGAGGGGCGATCTAATAACCATGTATAAGTATATAAGGGGACAATACAAATATCTCGCTGAGGATCTGTTTATACCAAGGAAGGTGACGGGCACAAGGGGGCATTCTTTGCGTCTGGAGGAGAGAAGGTTTTTCCACCAACATAGAAGAGGATTCTTTACTGTTAGGGCAGTGAGAATCTGGAATTGCTTGCCTGAGGAGGTGGTGATGGCGAACTCAGTCGAGGGGTTCAAGAGAGGCCTGGATGTCTTCCTGGAGCAGAACAATATTGTATCATACAATTAGGTTCTGTAGAAGGACGTAGATCTGGGGATTTATTATGATGGAATATAGGCTGAACTGGATGGACAAATGTCTTTTTTCGGCCTTACTAACTATGTTACTATGTTACTATGTTATTCCGGGATGTTGGTGGACATATTCTGAGACGCGTTGAGCAGGGTCCTGACGATCAAGGTCTGGTCCACATACGTCGCTGTCACGCTCAGATTCGGGAAACTCCACGGCTTCTAAGAACTCAGCTTTGGCTATTGCGGCTGCTGCTTCTTTTTCTGCGGAAAGCCTTTCTAAGGTCGTTCGCAGGCGTGCTGTATCTGCGTCTCTATCGGCTTGCAGGCGGGCTCTTTCTGCTTCTTGATCGGCTTGCAGGCGGGCTCTTTCTGCTTCTTGCTCTGCTTGTCTTAACTTTAACTGCATCTCTTGTGCAGCGAAGGAGGATCTTACCTTCGCCGCCTCAGCTTCTGCTCGGGCGAGGGTGACAGACCTTTTCGAGGAAGACTTGCTAGAGCGGCTTGTATGGGACCTCGTCCTGAGTGAGGATGCTCGACTTGCAGACATTGTGTGTCCGTTTGCAGGCTGTAGGACGTCTCAGAGCGGGTAGGAATGACTTCAGCGTAGACTGAGACGTGTAGCGCTTGGCGGGCAATATGGTGGCCGCTGCGGTATCTGCAGGCTGTGCGGTGAGGTACAAGCGGCTGTGTAAGTGGTCTTGTTATTGCTGGCGTCTAGCCTGGTTTTGCTAGCCTCCGCTGGTATTTAGCTTCTGTTTTACTGCTTGCTGGTATCTAGCCTGCGTTTTACTGGCCTCCGCTGGTGTCAAGAATCCGTTTTACTGGCCTCCGCTGGTATCTAGAATCCGTTTTACTGTTCTGTCTTCATACACGTTGATACGGTGTGTGATCCGACATACGGCATAAACCACTTCTGTCTCCCAAATAAGCAGACTGTTCTCTGTAGTCTAACTTGTTTATTGGTAAACATGAGCGCGGTAAAACTATAAGAATACAAATGATTTGTATAAGTATTGGGCAAATAACATGACTGCAACTAACAGGGAAAGCATACAGGATGATGCAACTTCTATAATAACTACATACAGCAGGTAACCAAAAATCACATTTCCTGTGTACTAGCTGCTATACAGTTAATCACACTCTGTACAACATTACATAGCAAGAACAGGGATAATGGTCTTACCGGATAATCTTAACCGGAATGGCAAGTAAATGAGGTAGTTCAACACAGCAGATTAACACGTGTGTCCAGGGAAATACACAGAGAGAAAATGGAGTTTCCCCTTCCCATAATACCTTGGTGAATCCCAGAATGCAACACTCTAATAGTTACTGAAAAACACAGGTAATAAATTTAACCACCACTGGGTGGTGCTATAACACAGCAAAACCAAAACTATGGTATTAAACCTTTTTAAAGCTAGATACGAAACCTGACCTTCGCTAGAATGGGCAGAACACCTACTAAGGGTTAATTTTGTGTTGCTGTTTGTATCAGATACATTCTGCATTTAGCCAAGCGACAGTTGCAGGGAGAGTGGCAGAATACAGCCTCTAGACAGGGCTTAGGGCTTTGCAGTCCATTGTTAAATACTGTGGTGTGAAAAAAGTGTTTGCCCCCTTCCTGATTTCCTATTAATTTGTATGATTGTCACACGTAAATGTTTCATATCACCAAGCAAACTTAAATATTAGACAAAGATAACACAAGTAAACACAAAATGCAGTTTTTCAATGAGGGTCTTTATTATTAAGGGAAAAAGAATTCCAAACCTACATGGCCCTGTGTGAAAAAGTGATTCCTTAGAACATAAGTTAACTGTGGTTTATGACAACTTTGGGAAGCTGAGTTGAAATTACCTAGCCATAGCCAGGTTTGATTACTGCCACACCAGTTCTCAATCAAGAAATCACTTAAGTAGGACCGGCCTGACAAAGTGAAGTAGACCAAAAGTTCCTCAAAAGCTAGACATAATGCCGTGATCCAAATAAATTCTGAAACATAGTAACATAGTAACATAGTAACATAGTTAGTAAGGCCGAAAAAAGACACTTGTCCATCCAGTTCAGCCTATATTCCATCATAATAAATACCCAGATCTACGTCCTTCTACAGAACCTAATAATTGTATGATACAATATTGTTCTGCTCCAGGAAGACATCCAGGCCTCTCTTGAACCCCTCGACTGAGTTCGCCATCACCACCTCCTCAGGCAAGCAATTCCAGATTCTCACTGCCCTAACAGTAAAGAATCCTCTTCTATGTTGGTGGAAAAACCTTCTCTCCTCCAGACGCAAAGAATGCCCCCTTGTGCCCGTCACCTTCCTTGGTATAAACAGATCCTCAGCGAGATATTTGTATTGTCCCCTTATATACTTATACATGGTTATTAGATCGCCCCTCAGTCGTCTTTTTTCTAGACTAAATAATCCTAATTTCGCTAATCTATCTGGGTATTGTAATTCTCCCATCCCCTTTATTAATTTTGTTGCCCTCCTTTGTACTCTCTCTAGTTCCATTATATCCTTCCTGAGCACCGGTGCCCAAAACTGGACACAGTACTCCATGTGCGGTCTAACTAGGGATTTGTACAGAGGCAGTATAATGCTCTCATCATGTGTATCCAGACCTCTTTTAATGCACCCCATGATCCTGTTTGCCTTGGCAGCTGCTGCCTGGCACTGGCTGCTCCAGGTAAGTTTATCATTAACTAGGATCCCCAAGTCCTTCTCCCTGTCAGATTTACCCAGTGGTTTCCCGTTCAGTGTGTAATGGTGATATTGATTCCCTCTTCCCATGTGTATAACCTTACATTTATCATTGTTAAACCTCATCTGCCACCTTTCAGCCCAAGTTTCCAACTTATCCAGATCCATCTGTAGCAGAATACTTTCTTCTCTTGTATTAACTGCTTTACATAGTTTTGTATCATCTGCAAATATCGATATTTTACTGTGTAAACCTTCTACCAGATCATTAATGAATATGTTGAAGAGAACAGGTCCCAATACTGACCCCTGCGGTACCCCACTGGTCACAGCGACCCAGTTAGAGACTATACCATTTATAACCACCCTCTGCTTTCTATCACTAAGCCAGTTACTAACCCATTTACACACATTTTCCCCCAGACCAAGCATTCTCATTTTGTGTACCAACCTCTTGTGCGGCACGGTATCAAACGCTTTGGAAAAATCGAGATATACCACGTCCAATGACTCACCGTGGTCTAGCCTATAGCTTACCTCTTCATAAAAACTGATTAGATTGGTTTGACAGGAGCGATTTCTCATAAACCCATGCTGATATGGAGTTAAACAGTTATTCTCATTGAGATAATCCAGAATAACATCCCTCAGAAACCCTTCAAATATTTTACCAACAATAGAGGTTAGACTTACTGGCCTATAATTTCCAGGTTCATTTTTAGAGCCCTTTTTGAATATTGGCACCACATTTGCTATGCGCCAGTCCTGCGGAACAGACCCTGTCGCTATAGAGTCACTAAAAATAAGAAATAATGGTTTATCTATTACATTACTTAGTTCTCTTAGTACTCGTGGGTGTATGCCATCCGGACCCGGAGATTTATCTATTTTAATCTTATTTAGCCGGTTTCGCACCTCTTCTTGGGTTAGATTGGTGACCCTTAATATAGGGTTTTCATTGTTTCTTGGGATTTCACCTAGCATTTCATTTTCCACCGTGAATACCGTGGAGAAGAAGGTGTTTAATATGTTAGCTTTTTCCTCGTCATCTACAACCATTCTTTCCTCACTATTTTTTAAGGGGCCTACATTTTCAGTTTTTATTCTTTTACTATTGATATAGTTGAAGAACAGTTTGGGATTAGTTTTACTCTCCTTAGCAATGTGCTTCTCTGTTTCCTTTTTGGCAGCTTTAATTAGTTTTTTAGATAAAGTATTTTTCTCCCTATAGTTTTTTAGAGCTTCAATGGTGCCATCCTGCTTTAGTAGTGCAAATGCTTTCTTTTTACTGTTAATTGCCTGTCTTACTTCTTTGTTTAGCCACATTGGGTTTTTCCTATTTCTAGTCCTTTTATTCCCACAAGGTATAAACCGCTTACACTGCCTATTTAGGATGTTCTTAAACATTTCCCATTTATTATCTGTATTCTCATTTCTGAGGATATTGTCCCAGTCTACCAGATTAAGGGCATCTCTAAGCTGTTCAAACTTTGCCTTCCTAAAGTTCAATGTTTTTGTGACTCCCTGACAAGTCCCCCTAGTGAAAGACAGGTGAAACTGCACAATATTGTGGTCGCTATTTCCTAAATGCCCAACCACCTGCAGATTTGTTATTCTGTCAGGTCTATTAGATAGTATTAGGTCTAAAAGTGCTGCTCCTCTGGTTGGATTCTGCACCAATTGTGAAAGATAATTTTTCTTGGTTATTAGCAGAAACCTGTTGCCTTTATGGGTTTCACAGGTTTCTGTTTCCCAGTTAATATCCGGGTAGTTAAAGTCCCCCATAACCAGGACCTCATTATGGGTTGCAGCTTCATCTATCTGCTTTAGAAGTAGACTTTCCATGCTTTCTGTTATATTTGGGGGTTTGTAACAGACCCCAATGAGAATTTTGTTACCATTTTTCCCTCCATGAATTTCAACCCATATGGACTCGACATCCTCATTCCCTTCGCTAATATCCTCCCTTAAAGTGGACTTTAGACAAGACTTTACATAGAGACAAACCCCTCCTCCTCTCCGATTTTTACGATCCTTTCTAAACAGACTGTAACCCTGTAAGTTAACTGCCCAGTCATAGCTTTCATCTAACCATGAGAAACAAATGAGAAATAAAGTAATTGAGATCTATCAGTCTGGAAAAGGTTATAAAGCCGTTTCTAAAGCTTTGGGACTCCAGTGAACCTCAGTGAGAGCCATTATTCACAAATGGCAAAAACATGGAACAGTGGTGAACCTTTCCAGGACTGGCCGGCTGACCAAAATTACCCCAAGAGCGCAGCGACAGCTCATCCAAAAGGTCATAAAAGACCCCACAACAACATCCTAAGAACTGAGCCTCACTTGCCTCAGTTAAGGTAAGTGTTCATGACTCCATCATAAGAAAGAGACAGGGCAAAAATGGGCTGCATGGCAGAGCTCCAAAACAAAAACCACAACTGAGCAATAAGAACATAAAATGTTTGGCTCTGTTCTGCCAAAAAATATTTTGATGATCCCCAAGACTTTTGGGAGACTACTCTGTGGACTGACGAGACAAAAGTTGAACTTTTTGGAAGGTGTATGTCCCATTAAATTTGACGTGGAAGTAATACAGCATTTCAGAAAAGGAACATCACACCAACAGTAAAATATGGTGAGGGCAGTATGATGGTCTGGGTCTGTTTTGCTGTTTCAGGACCTGGAAGACTTGCTGTAGTAAATGGAACCATGAATTCTGCTGTTTACCAAAAAATCCTTAAAGGGAAGGTACCGCGTTTGTAGGTCATTAATAAATCACTGTAATGTAGCATAACATGCTGCTATAAGCAAGTTTGAAATGCATGTGAAACAGATTTCATGTGTTATATGAGTTTAAAGAATGCACTGGGGGCTGACATCTTGGTTTTGCAGCAGTAGCAGGGCACTATCAGTGTCAGATTACGGCACCCCATGGACATAGGAGATAATAGACCGGCGAGGACCCTATCTGTAACATTGTAGCAGCATTAGCAGTGAGCTGGGCACGCCTCTGTGGGCTGCACAACTCACTGCTGTAGGTGTCATTTTATTATAGCCCTGTGCTCTCTATCGCAGGACAGAAGAAGCGCTCACTGCTCCTCTGTACTCCAGGCAGGCAAGTCCTGGGCAGACATCCTCTGCTCCTCACACGCTGCCCTGTGTGCTTGTCCTGCTGTGTCTCTGCCTCCCCCTCACACACAGTCCATGTGATCTCTGGTAAGCTGCACTCACAACCTGCAGAGAGGGAGGTGACACCTGGAGAGAGCGAGCAGGGCAGCTGACAGGACAGGGATTAAGGTGGGGGAAGGTTGATGGCAAGAATGTTATTCACAAAAAATGCTGCTGAGCCCACTGTGTTCTGCTCCTCTGTAAACAAGCTGTGCCTCTGATGCAGTAACTGCTGGTGATAGCAGGTCACAGGGCAGTCACACACAAAATGGTGCTACCCTGTGATGCTGCTCTTCATTCTGCCCCAGGGATATTAGACCACTCAAAAGGGGAGGGAAATGGTGATGTCAGCAGTTACTGCCCCAATTTTCCAGCAAAGAGTAAAGCTGCTAAATCTTACTATAGCTGCTTGAGGTCTAAAACGGAAAATGCTCCCCCTAGTGGTAAATATGTATATTTGTAGAAAAATATATAATATTTTTCATATAGAAATGTTTGCAAACAGTGCAAACATTGCATTAATACATTTTAATTACTATTTTAAGCTTAATTTCACAAAAAAACAAAATACAAGAAAACTGGTGGCACCTTCCCTTTAAGGAGAATGTCCAGCCATCTATTCGTGACCTCAAGCCGAAGTGCACTTAGATTAAAGGGACTCTGTCACCTGAATTTGGCGGGACTGGTTTTGGGTCATATGGGCGGAGTTTTCGGGTGTTTGATTCACCCTTTCCTTACCCGCTGGCTGCATGCTGGCTGCAATATTGGATTGAAGTTCATCCTCTGTCCTCCGTAGTACACGCCTGCGCAAAGCAATCTTGCCTT
The DNA here is from genome assembly GCF_032444005.1 of Ranitomeya imitator. Lineage (NCBI taxonomy): Eukaryota > Metazoa > Chordata > Amphibia > Anura > Dendrobatidae > Ranitomeya > Ranitomeya imitator. The sequence goes on from NC_091284.1 coordinate 771,585,679, forward strand.
GCGCAGGCATGTACTATGGAGGACAGAGAATGAACTTCAATCCAATATTGCAGCCAGCATGCAGCCAGCGGGTAAGGAAAGGGTGAATCAAACACCCAAAAACCCCGCCCATATGACCCAAAACTGGTCCCGCCAAATTCAGGTGACAGGTTCCCTTTAAGTGTAGATCTGGTCAAGTTATTTGACAAAAGCAATGTTTAGGAAAACCCGTTAAGGGCTTTCATTTTTGGAGTGAACTACAGGATAGTAATGTGGTGGTTCGCTCCCTCCAGACCTGGTCTTACAAGTTGCCCATGGCCACAGATTCCAACCCTGCAGCAAACGGTTGGGTCTGTCACTTTGGAGTTTCCAAGTTGCAGAGCAGGTGTCTCTGTGCAACCCTGGTCTGTGTGGAGCTAGGGAGTCCCAGGCGGCTGACACACCCAAGCGGCAATGGATTTTGAGTTTTGGACTGTGATTACGGAAACCTGGGTGCGATCCGGAGGACATCACTCCTATGTGTGAGCTTTTGGACAATAAAGACTTTTTGCTTTGAACTTTTCTGTGGTCCCTGCGTATCTGTCGCACTGCACCGACCCCGCTGCACTACAATATCGATTTTGCTACATATAGATAATGCTATTTATATGGATACTGCTACATGTAGATAATGCTACATATAGATAATGCTATATATATGGATACTGCTACATATCGATAATGCTATGTGACGTCAGCGCCAGCACCGAGGGAAATTTTCCCACGGCGCTCACATTGACGTCAGAAAAGTGAAGTGAGTTCATTGGCCATGAACTCACAGGACCTGTCTGATGGCACTGCAAGCAGGAGAACTTTCTCACGCTCACGGTGCCCTCAGACAGGGAAAAGTAGTTCACAGGCAGACACTGAGCACATGGTGCTCAGTATCTACTGGATGACAGGCTGCATGATCGCATCATGCAACCATGCAGCCTGCCACCTAGACGTAGCAGACCTAGACCCGCCGTGGGACAAATGGATTAAAAGCATCTCTGTGGAAAGGTGAGGAATATTTTGCTTGTTTTTTTCTACTTCTTTTGGCATTGGGGGAATGAGCGAGGTCAGAAGTATGGTTTAATTAAGATTATTAAAGGAGTCTGTGTCTTTCTATCAATTAAAGGACTTTTTTCTGGGTATCTGTGTTTTCATGCAATCTGATTATGGGGTTAGTAATGGAGGCGTCTTATTGACGCCTCTCCATTACTAACCTTCAGGATTGATGTCACCTGACAATACAAAGGTGACACCAACCCCCCCAACTATCACCTCCCTTGCCACCGCTACAGGGAAAGTGGGAAACGCATGGCTAAGTGCCAGAACTGGCACATCATGGAAATTCGCCTTTTCTGGGGCGGCTGAGAGCTGATGTTTTTAGGCTGGGGGGGGGCAGTATCCAAGGCCCCTTCCTAGGCTATTGATATCAGCCGGCAGCTGTCTGCATAGCCTTTGCTGGTTACTAATTATTGAGGGACCCTAAGTCAATTTTTTTAGGGTCCCCCATTTTAATAGCCAGTAAAGGCTAAGTATACAGTTGTGAGCTGATATTAATACCCTGGGAAGCTCCATGGGTATTACCCCATTCCCAGGATGTAAACATTGGCCCCCAGCCATTGGCTTTCCCTCTGCTATTTACAAAAATTAAGCAGGAGCCCACTCCATTTTTTTCAGAAAAATAACCTTTTATTAATTAAATACATGTACAGACACATGCACATGCACAGACGCTGTACTAATTGTATATGTCACAGACATCTATATATCTACCTATTCTATGTAAATTTATTGTATGTAATCCATCTATTCTATTCTGTCGGCTCCCGCAGCGATTTTACACTTCGAGGCTGCTGAATTGCCGACTTTTCTTCTACCTATGTACTGTATGTAATATATATACATATATATATATATATATATATATGTGTGTGTGTCACTGACATCTATATAGCTATGTATTCTTTGTCTATATATCTGTTCTATCTATTCTAATCTAACCTGTCACGCTGTGATATTACTGCACATGGCACATGAATTGCCGGCTTTTCTTCTATCTATGTATGTAATATATATACATATACAGTGTCTTGCGAAAGTATTCGGCCCCCTGGAACTTTTCAGTCTTTTCCCTCATATCATGCTTCAAACATGAAGATACCAAATGTAAATTTTTGTGAAGAATCAACAACAAGTGGAACACAATTGTGAAGTTGAACGAAATTTATTGGTTATTTTAATTTTTTTTTTAAATTCAAAAACTGAAAAGTGGGGTGTGCAATATTATTCGTCCCCTTTACTTTCAGTGCAGCAAACTCACTCCAGAAGTTCATTGTGGATCTCTGAATGATCCAATGTTGTCCTTAATGCCTAATGATGATAAATATAATCCACCTGTGTGTAATCAAGTCTCCGTATAAATGCACCTGCTCTGTGATAGTCTCAGGGTTCTGTTTGAAGCACAGAGAGCATCATGAAGACCAAGGAACGCAACAGACAGGTCTGTGATAATGTTGTGGAGAAGTTTAAAGCCGGATTTGGATACAAAATGATTTCCAAAACTTTAAACATCCCAAGGAGCACTGTGCAAGCGATCATATTGAAATGGAAGGAGTATCATACCACTGCAAATCTACCAAGACCCAGCCGTCCATCTAAACTTTCATCTCAAACAAGGAGAAGACTGATCAGAGATGGAGCCAAGCGACCCATGATCACTCTGGATGAACTGCGGAGATCTACAGCTGAGGTGTGACAGTCTGTCCATTGGACAACAATCAGTCATACACTGAACAAATCTGGCCTTTATGGAAGAGTGGCAAGAAGAAAGCCATTTCTCAAAGATATCTATAAAAAGTGTTGTTTAAAGTTTGCAACAAGCCACCTGCGAGACACACCAAAAATGTGGAAGAAGGTGCTCTGGTCAGATGAAACCAAAATCAAACTTTTTGGCAACAATGCCAAACGGTATGTTTGGTATAAAGGCAACACAGCTCATCACGCTGAACACACCATCCCCACTGTCAAACATGGTGGTGGCAGCATCATGGTTTGGGCCTGCTTTTCTTCAGCAGCGACAGGGAAGATGGTTAAAATTGATGGGAAGAAGGATGGAGCCAAATACAGGACCATTCTTGAAGAAAACCTGTTGGAGTCTGCAAAAGACCTGAGACTGGGACGGAGATTTGTCTTCCAACAAGACAATGATCCCAAACATAAAGCAAAATCTACAATGGAATAGTTCACAAATAAACGTATCCAGGTGTTAGAATAGCCAAGTCAAAGTCCAGACCTCAATCCAATCGAGAATCTGTGGAAAGAGCTGAAAACTGCTGTTCACAAACGATCTCCATCAGACCTCACTGAGCTCGAGCTGTTTGCCAAGGAAGAATGGGCATGAATTTCAGTCTCTCGATGTACAAAACTGATAGAGACATACCCAAGTGACTTGCAGCTATAATCGCAGCAAAAGGTGGCGCAACAAAGTATTAAGTTAAAGGGGCCGAATAATATTGAACGCCCCACATTTCAGTTTTTGAATTTCAACAAAAATTTAAAATAAGCATTACATTTCGTTCAACTTCACAATTGTGTTCCACTTGTTGATTCTTCACCAAAAATTTACATTTGGTATCTTTATGTTTGAAGCATGATATGTGGGAAAAGGTCGAAAAGTTCCAGGGGGGACTAATACTTTCGCAAGACACTATATATGTATATATATACAAATATACATATATATATATATATTTATATATATATATATATGTGTGAGTGTTCACTGACATCTATATATCTATGGATTCTATGTGTATATATCTATTCTATCTATTCTATTCTAACCTGTCACGCTTTGATTTTACTGAACGCGGCACATGAATTGCCGGATTTGATCTTTTACCAAATGTCACTGACTTTTTCCAATTTTAAGAAAAATGTTCGTGTTAACGATCACGAATCTGAATGTACCATATTCTTGCCGAATTCATGTTTGGCGATTGTTTTCAGAACATATTCGCTCATCTTTACTTGTAACCAGAATACCAAAGTCCTTCTCCTGTCCCGAGTATACTCCCATTTAATGTACTGTATTTGCAGCAATAGGATTACTCCATCCTACGTGCATTACTCTAAATTTATCTACATTAAACCTCATTTGAAAAGTGTTTGTTCATTCAGACATCTTATACAGATCGTTTTGCAATATTGTAATGTCAGGGTCAGATTTTAGTATCCTACATAGTTTGGTGTTGCCTAGTGATGAGCGAAAATACTCGGTACTCAAGATTTCCCGAGCATGCTCAGGTGTCCTCCGAGTATTTGTAAGTACTCGGAGATTTAGTTTTCCTCACCTCAGCTGAATGATTTACATCTCTTAGCCAGCTTGATTACATGTGGGGATTCCTGTTATGACCTGGTGGTTAAGAGGCCACACTGAAATGACCTGGTGGCTAAAACGCAACATGGAACGAGCTCTGAGAAGGTGGTATCTCTACTGACCGCAGTCCCTAATCCTAACAACACAACTAGAAATAGCCGTGGGATGTTCCTGACACTCCCTAGACACCTCGTCACAGCCTAAGATATAACTACCCCTAAAGAAGGAAATAGAAAGCTATCTTGCCTCAGAGAAACCCCCAAAAGGAAAGATAGCCCCCCACAAATATTGACTGTGAAAGGAGAGGGAAATGACGAACACAGAAATGAAATTAGAATTCAGCAAAGGGGAGGCCAATACTAAACTAGATAGACAGAGAGCAAAGGATACTGTGCGGTCAGTATTAAAAACTACAAAATCCACGCAGAGTTTACAAAAATGAACTCCACACCGACTCACGGTGTGGAGGGGCAAATCTGCTTTCCCAGAGCTTCCAGCTAGCCTAAATAAGACATAGTGACAAGCTGGACAAAAGAGACAAAATGCAAAGCAATAGAGTCCAAACAAATGGACAAACAAACTAGCAAAACTTATCTTTTTCCTACAAGGACTGGCCATATGAGAAATCCAAGGGAAGAATCAAATCCAACCAAGAACATTGACAGCAGGCATGGACTAAAGCCCAGAGCAAGTTTAAATAACAAACCCAGGCAAGGCGATTAGTGAAGGCAGCTGCTACAGCTACCTAACGGAGCAGCAGTTCCACTCGAAACCACCAGAGGGAGCCCAAGGGCAGAACTCACAAACATACCATTAGCAACCACAGGAGGGAGCTCCAGAACGGAACTCACAACAGTACCCCCCCTTGAGGAGGGGTCACGGAACCCTCACCAGAGCTCCCAGGCCGATCAGGACGAGCCAAATGGAAAGCACGAACCAAATCGGGAGCATGAACATCGGAGGCAACAACCCAAGAATTATCCTCCTGGCCATAACCCTTCCACTTGACCAGATACTGAAGCTTCCGCCTCGAAAAACGAGAATCCAAAATCTTCTCTACCACATATTCCAATTCCCCCTCAACCAACACCGGAGCAGGAGGATCAACGGAGGGAACCATAGGTACCACATATCTCCGCAACAAGGATCTATGGAACACATTATGAATGGAAAAGGAAGCTGGAAGGGCCAAACGAAAAGACACTGGATTGATAATTTCAGAAATCTTATAAGGCCCAATAAAGCGAGGCTTGAACTTAGGGGAAGAAACCTTCATAGGAACATGACGAGAAGACAACCAGACCAAATCCCCAACACGAAGCCGGGGACCAACACACCGACGACGGTTAGCAAAACGCTGAGCCTTCTCCTGAGACAACGTCAAATTGTCCACCACATGAGTCTAAATTTGCTGCAACCTGTCCACCGCGGAATCCACACCAGGACAGTCAGAAGGCTCAAGCTGCCCTGAAGAAAAACGAGGATGAAAACCAAAGTTACAAAAAAAAGGCGAAACCAAGGTAGCCGAACTAGCCCGATTATTAAGGGCAAACTCGGGAAATGGCAAAAAGGTCACCCAATCATCCTGATCAGCAGACAGGAAGCATCTCAAATAGGTTTCCAAGGTCTGATTGGTTCGCTCCGTTTGGCCATTTGTCTGAGGATGGAATGCTGAAGAAAAAGACAAATCAATGCCCATTCTAGCACAAAAGGACCGCCAAAACCTAGAAACGAACTGGGAACCTCTGTCAGACACAATATTCTCCGGAATACCATGCAAACGAACCACATGCTGAAAAAATAATGGAACCAAATCAGAAGAGGAAGGCAACTTAGGCAATGGCACCAAATGGACCATCTTAGAAAACCGGTCACAAACCACCCAGATGACAGACATCTTCTGAGAAACAGGAAGATCAGAAATAAAATCTATGGAAATATGCGTCCATGGCCTCTCAGGAATAGGCAAAGGCAAAAGCAACCCGCTGGCACGGGAACAGCAAGGCTTAGCCCGAGCACAGGTCCCACAGGACTGCACAAACGAACGCACATCCCGCGACAAGGAAGGCCACCAAAAGGACCTAGCCACCAAATCTCTGGTACCGAAAATCCCAGGGTGACCAGCCAACACCGAACCATGAACCTCAGAAATTACCCTACTAGTCCATCTATCAGGAACAAACAATTTCCCCACAGGACAGCGGTCAGGTTTATCAGCCTGAAACTCCTGAAGTACCCGCCGTAAATCAGGGGAGATGGCAGAAAGAATCACCCCCTCCTTGAGGATCCCAGCCGGCTCAAGAATCAGGCAAAAAACTCCTAGAAAGGGCATCAGCCTTCACATTCTTAGATCCAGAAATATACGAGACCACAAAATCAAAACGTGAGAAAAACAAAGACCACCGAGCCTGTCTAGGATTCAACCGCTTAGCAGACTCGAGGTAAATCAGATTCTTGTGATCAGTCAAGACCACCACGCGATGCTTGGCTCCCTCAAGCCAATGTCGCCACTCCTCAAATGCCCACTTCATAGCCAACAACTCCCGATTGCCGACATCATAATTACGCTCAGAAGACGAAAATTTTCTGGAGAAGAAGGCACATGGTTTCATCAAAGAGCCATCAGAATTTCTTTGAGACAAAACGGCCCCTGCCCCAATCTCAGAAGCATCAACCTCAACCTGAAAAGGGAGAGAAACATCTGGCTGACGCAACACAGGGGCAGAAGTAAAACGACATTTAAGCTCCTGAAAGGCCTCAACAGCCGCAGAGGACCAATTCCCCACATCAGCGCCCTTCCTCGTCAAATCGGTCAGAGGCTTCACCCCACACGAGAAAAATTAGCAATAAAGCGACAATAAAAATTGGCAAAGCCCAAAAATGTATGAAGGCTCTTTACAGATGTAGGTTGAGTCCAATCATGAATGGCCTGGACTATAACAGGGTCCATTTCAATAGCCGAGGGAGAAAAAATGAAACCCAAAAAAGAAACCCTCTGAACTCCAAAGAGGCACTTAGACCCCTTCACAAACAATTCAAAACAACAAAATTCACAGGAGTGAATTAATGTCCACCATCAAATATAAACCAATATCAAAATGAACATAAGGCAATAATCACAATAAAGTATAAAAATATAATTTTTATTACAAAAATGAATAACAAACAAAAACAAAGTACAAAAAAAGAAAGAATTCAACCAGTAATACTACATATAAAGGATATACCGAATGAGGAGACCAGATCCATATAAAATATACTAAAAAAATAATATATAACTCTCCAAGGTGCAAAAAATGGATGAAAAAAGACATGGACAATCCATCTCAATAAAGTGCATATGCTTTCATAGTAAATAGTCTAATAAAGACAAAAAGTGCATAAAACCTCTGGAGCAATACTAGTACCAGTGTGAAGATGATCTGTGACCCTCAAGGACTCCGACTCCAACGTACGTTTCGCCTAAGTGGCTTTTTCAAGGAGTGAAGAGGAAGTGGAAAAGGAGTGTATTTTATACATAGCCCCCACCATTTCCGGTTCTGGTTGCTAGGTTACCGTATGATGCCTCATGTGATCGCGCCAGCCCCGCTGTGTCTATGTGCACAGCGGAACGTCATTTCCGGTTTGGCGGAGGCTACTCGGGGACTTTATCTTACTTGCGGATTCAAGGCGCTGCGCCCCTCTATTGGATTGGTTGTATTGGTTTGGCGCTGCGCCCCTTTATTGGATCGGCAGTATTTTGTTCTATGATCTATTTTGCCTAGCATTGTTTATATATGCCTAGCACTGTTTATATATGGTAATTTGACATGTCACTTCCGGTTTTCGTTATATTATGCGCTTTAGTGTTATGTTATTTTATTTGCAGCGCTGTATTGTTTTTGTTAACGGTTTTTGATTATATATTTGTTTTTATATGTAAAGTATGTGGTCAGATGTTTATTTATGTTAATTTCCATCAAGATATGTCACTTCCGGTTTCGCCATATATTGTGCCTTGTTTTTATCTCATTTTATAATGTACTATGTGTATATTGTTCTGGGATACACACGAATGAGTGAAACATTATATTCCATATGGTTTTAGTAAAGATTTTTTATTTTTTCAATCTATATTGCTCACATGATCCCCTTTACTCCATTTGATTGGTGGGGGCTATGTATAAAACACACTCCTTTTCCACTTCCTCTTCACTCCTTGAAAAAGCCACTTAGGCGAAACGTACGTTGGAGTCGGAGTCCTTGAGGGTCACAGATCATCTTCACACTGGTACTAGTATTGCTCCAGAGGTTTTATGCACTTTTTGTCTTTATTATACTATTTACTATGAAAGCATATGCACTTTATTGAGATGGATTGTCCATGTCTTTTTTCATCCATTTTTTGCGCCTTGGAGAGTTATATATTATTTTTTTAGTATATTTTATATGGATCTGGTCTCCTCATTCGGTATATCCTTTATATGTAGTATTACTGGTTGAATTCTTTCTTTTTTTGTACTTTGTTTTTGTTTGTTATTCATTTTTGTAATAAAAATTATATTTTTATACTTTATTGTGATTATTGCCTTATGTTCATTTTGATATTGGTTTACCCTTCACAAACAATGCATTAGAACGAAGGACCTGAAACACCATCCTAACCTGCTTCACATGAGACTCCCAATCATCGGAGAAAACCAAAATATCATCCAAATACACAATCATAAATTTATCCAGATAATTCCGGAAGATATCATGCATAAAGGACTGAAATACCGATGGAGCATTAGAGAACCCGAATGGCATCACAAGATATTCAAAATGGCCTTCAGGCGTATTAAATGCTGTTTTCCATTCATCACCTTGTTTAATACGCACAAGATTATACGCCCCTCGGAGGTCGATTTTAGTAAACCAACTAGCACCCTTAATCTGAGTAAACAAATCAGAAAGCAAAGGTAACAGATACTGGAATTTGACAGTGATCTTATTGAGAAGGCGATAATCTATACAGGGTCTCAAGGAGCCATCCTTCTTGGCAACAAAAAAAAATCCCGCTCCCAACGGTGACGAAGACGGGCGAATATGCCCTTTCTCCAAGGACATAACTCCGCATAGCGGCATGCTCTGGCACAGACAGATTGAAAAGTCGGCCCTTAGGGAACTTACAGCCAGGAATCAAATTAATGGCACAATCGCAGTCCCTATGAGGAGGCAGGGAACTGGACTTGGGCTCATCAAATACATCCTGGAAATCCGACAAAAACTCAGGAACTTCAGAAGAAGGGACGAGGAAATGGACATCAAAGGAATATCACTATGTATCCCCTGACAACCCCAACCAGTCACAGACATAGATCTCCAATCCAGCACTGGATTATGTTCCTGTAACCATGGAAAACCCAGCACAACAACATCATGCAAATTATGCAACACCAAAAAACGAATATTTTCCTGATGTGCTGGAGCCATGCACATGGTTAACTGTGTCCAGTACTGAGGTTTATTCTTGGCCAATGGCGTAGCATCAATCCCTCTTAAGGGAATAGGACTCTGCAAAGGTTCCAAGGAAAAACCACAACGCCTGGCAAACTCTAAGTCCATTAAGTTCAGGGCAGCGCCAGAATCCACAAATGCCATAACAGAAAAGGACGACAATGAGCAAATCAGGGTAACAGACAAGAGAAATTTAGGCTGCACAGTATTAATGGTAACAGACCTTGGGTCCCTCCTAGTACGCTTAGGGCAATCAGAAATAGCATGAGCTGAATCACCACAGTAAAAACACAGGCCATTCTGACGTCTGAATTTCTGCCTTTCTGCTCTAGTCAAAATCCTATCACATTGCATAGGCTCAGGACTTCGCTCAGAGGACACTGCCATATGGTGCTCTGCCTTGTGCTCACGCAAGCGCCGATCAATCTGAATGGCTAGAAACATAGACTCGCTCAAGCCGGCAGGCGTAGGAAAGCCCACCATTACATCTTTAAGGGTTTCAGAAAGACCTTTTCTGAAAATAGCAGCCAGCGCCTCTTCATTCCATTTAGTGAGCACAGACCATTTTCTAAATTTCTGGCAATATAACTCTGCCGCTTCCTGACCCTGACACAGGGCCAACAGTGTTTTCTCAGCATGCTCTACAGAGTTAGGTTCGTTATACAACAATCCTAGTGCCTGAAAAAATGCATCTACATTCAATAATGCCGGATTCCCTGTTTCAAGAGCAAATGCCCAGTCTTGAGGATCACCACGCAGTAAGGATATGATGATTTTCACTTGCTGAATGGGATCACCAGAAGAACGGGGTTTCAAAGCAAAAAACAATTTGCAGCTATTTTTAAAGTTCAAAAACTTGGATCTGTCTCCAAAAAACAAATCAGGAGTAGGAATTCTTGGCTCTAGAGCCGGAGTCTGAACAATATAATCTTGGATACTCTGGACTCTTGCAGCAAGTTGATCCACACGAGAAAACAAACCCTGAACCTCCATACCAGAGCATATATCCAGCACCACCCAGATATCAAGAGGAAAAAAAGGCAGAACAGAGCACAGAAAAAAAAAAGGTTCAGAACTCTTTTTTTTCCCTTCTTTTGAGACGCATTCAATTCATTCCGGGCCTGCTGTACTGTTATGACCTAGTGGTTAAGAGGCCACACTGAAATGACCTGGTGGCTAAAACGCAACATGGAACGAGCTCTGAGAAGGTGGTATCTCTACTGACCGCAGTCCCTAATCCTAACAACACAACTAGAATTAGCCGTGGGATGTTCCTGACACTCCCTAGACACCTCGTCACAGCCTAAGATATAACTTCCCCTAAAGAAGGAAATAGAAAGCTATCTTGCCTCAGAGAAACCCCCAAAAGGAAAGATAGCCCCCCACAAATATTGACTGTGAAAGGAGAGGGAAATGACGAACACAGAAATGAAATTAGAATTCAGCAAAGGGGAGGCCAATACTAAACTAGATAGACAGAGAGCAAAGGATACTGTGCGGTCAGTATTAAAAACTACAAAATCCACGCAGAGTTTACAAAAATGAACTCCACACCGAGTCACGGTGTGGAGGGGCAAATCTGCTTTCCCAGAGCTTCCAGCTAGCCTAAATAAGACATAGTGACAAGCTGGACAAAAGAGACAAAATGCAAAGCAATAGAGTCCAAACAAATGGACAAACAAACTAGCAAAACTTATCTTTTGCAGACAAGGACTGGCCATATGAGAAATCCAAGGGAAGAATCAAATCCAACCAAGAACATTGACAGCAGGCATGGACTAAAGCCCAGAGCAAGTTTAAATAACAAACCCAGGCAAGGCGATTAGTGAAGGCAGCTGCTACAGCTACCTAACGGAGCAGCAGTTCCACTCAAAACCACCAGAGGGAGCCCAAGGGCAGAACTCACAAACATACCATTAGCAACCACAGGAGGGAGCTCCAGAACGGAACTCACAACAGATTCCCCAGCAACCAGGCAACCCCCACATGTACTTATGCTGGCTAACAGATGTAAATCATTCAGCTGCGGCGATGAAAACTAAATCTCCGAGTACTTACAATACTCGGAGGACACCTGAGCATGCTCGAGAAATCTCGAGTACCGAGTATATTCGCTCATCACTAGTGTTGTCTGCAAAGACTGACAAATTACTCTCAATTCCATCCACAAGGTCATTAATAATGAGGTTAAAGGGAACATGTCACCCCGTTTTTTCGATATGAGATAAAAATATGGTTCAATAGGGCCTGAGCTCAGCTTTATATCAGTACCTTTCACATCCCCTGATTCCCCACCTTTGCTGCCAAAATACCTTAGTAATCTCTCCTTTTTCACATGTCAATCACCCCAGTCCAATGGGCGAGGCCTAATCGCCGATTCTCCCCACCTCCGGCTTTGCTCTACGAATCTTCTTTCCTGCTGTTGCCTAGTTTTCTGCGCCTGCGCATTCCAGTGGCATCTCCCACATGCGCAGTATGTTTTGCCCAACAGTGGGCAAAGCATTCAACTCATTATTGCGCATGCTCTGGCATTTTCCTTTATGTTCTGTGCCCCGGAAGTCTTTCTACAATACCAAAGGGTATAAATTTTCTGCAGAATTCTAGTAGTATTTCCTTAAACAGGCCTCATTTATCTTCGGTTTCCCCGGTTACCATGACATGGTATTAGTCTATATGATCAAGCTCTTCCCTTAATTTGTAGAAATCAGTTTTCCTAAAGTTTCAGGTTTTGGCATTTCTCCTTTTGAATGTTTGATTGAAAATTCCATTAAAACTTACCATGTTAAGGTCACTGCATCCCAAATGCTCCCTGACCTATAAAATTACTTCTGAAATTGTATCTGGTCTATTTGACAGAACCAGATCCAACATATTACCTCCCCTAGTTGGTTCATTTAACAGCTAAGAGAGGTAATTGTTCTGAACTGCAGATAAAAATTTACAGCTTTTAACACAACCAGAAGATTTTATGTTCCATTGAATGTCTGGATAATTAAAATCCCCCATAAGGCTACTTTCACACTAGCATGGCGACGGCCCCGTACCGACGCAAACTGCGAAAAAAATGAACAATGGGGGCAGCGGATGCAGTTTTACAACGCATCCGCTGCCCCATTGTAAGGTCCGGGGAGGAGGGAGCGGAGTTCCGGCCGCGCATGCGCAGTCGGAAATGGCGGACACGACACACAAAAAAACATTACATGCAACTTTTTTTGTGCCGACGGTCCGCCAAAACACGACGCATCTGTCGCACGACGGATGCGACGTGTGGCCATACGTCGCTAATGCAAGTCTATGGAGAAAAAATGCATCCTGCGGGCACATTTGCAGGATGCGTTTTTTCTATAAAACGACGCATTGCGACGTACACCAAACGACGCTAGTGTGAAAGTAGCCTAATAAGGACCCTATTATTTGCTGCCTTTTTAATTTGTTTCAGCATTTCATCCTCTACCTGTTCAGCTATATTAGGAGGCTTAAAGTAAACTTCAATTAGCAGCTTACCATTATTGTCATCCCCATGTACATTCACCCATACTGACTCTACATTGTCGTAGCTCCCCCCAATGTCTCTCGGAAGCTTTGTGGCTCATCAATATGTATTTTGGCAGATTCCAGTCTCACTTTTTTATGATTTGCTTTTAACTGTGCTCTCCTCCTTGGTCATCTTCCATGAAAGTCAACTTTGGCTATGGTACTATGTACCTTGACCTTAGAGGTCAGATCTAATTTCTTAAGAAGTTTTTCTTGGCTCTTTGGTTACCATTCATATTATTTATCTCTTCAATTTGTCATAAATTTTCCTTCTTTGGCCACATCCGGGGCGGTTGACAACAGTCCCATACACTTTAAACTTCTAAATAGTATGTGCAACTGTGGTAGCCGGAACATCAAGCTGTTTGGAGATTGTCTTATAGCCTTTATCTTTAACATGTCTGTCTGCTATTTTATTTCTAATCTCCTGAGACAACTCTCTTCTTAACATGGACTAAAGAAAGCTAAGTGCATACCATGATAACAAACAGCACAGTGACTACTTTTCACCCTTTAAATAGGCAGACTGGCTGCTTATAAGTTTGTATACACCTGTGATGTTAATTACAGGACACATCTTTAAAATGTTCCCGTGGTTCAATTATTTAATCTTTTCTAGGGGTACAATCATTTTTGTCCAGATTTTTTCCAAAGCAATCTCTGATTTTCATAAGTTGCTATTCAGTACATTTAAATAGAAAAATACGTTTGTCAGTTTCAAGTTAGTTCAGTGACCATTCTGGGTTCACCTTACTTTACCAGAAGGGTACCAACAATTTTGTCCATCAGTGTATATGCTGTATATTTATAGGAATATATCATACACATTGCTCTAAAGTCAAGAAACTTCTTCTTCATTATATCTAAGTACTTATGATGTAATGCAAACATTCCTGCTGATCATGCAGAAATGTCAGGTAACCCATGAATGACATTTTTACAGTTTCACAAAATCCCAGCCTTGGGTATTAGAATATCCCATAAGTTATTCTTGGCTTATGAAAATTAAAAGTGTGCTTTGCTAAATCACATTATGCAGCATTACGTCATACGTCATAGCAGATAACGATGATGTGAAATATTATTGCCAAGTTGCAGATGTGGGGATGGTAACCATTATACGTATGAGTGGATTTAGGAAAGGATTTACACATTGTGCCAGAACTTAAATTGGAGCTGGAATCATTTCCTAAAACTGACATTGCAGCTTCTCGAATACTTTTGATTTTTGACAAAGCTTAATAAAATACCAATTTTACTGAACATTAGAAATTAAATAGAAAAATATGGAAATATAAGTAGTAAAATATGGGAATGTGTCCAAATAATACTGATATGTAGGTTGACTCAGGGACATAAAGAGAGTACTATCACAGTGGCTTTCACACCCAGGTCCTGGTAGATGAGAGGGGCAGATCACTCTTCTGCTATGCTATGACTGGCATATGTCCATTGGCGGTTGATAGTATTAATTCCATACATAAGTTTATGACCTGAAAACGTATACCTTTGGATAAAATAGACTAGATAATTCTATAATTTAATAATTATCAAAATTACTTATTGGTGGTGGTGATGGCGAACTCAGTCGAGGGGTTCAAGAGAGGCCTGGATGTCTTCCTGGAGCAGAACAATATTGTATCATACAATTATTAGGTTCTGTAGAAGGACGTAGATCTGGGTATTTATTATGATGGAATATAGGCTGAACTGGATGGACAAATGTCTTTTTTCGGCCTTACTAACTATGTTACTATGTTACTATAGCATTGGTGCCATTTTGAAAATGGTTTTACAGGGCTTTGGGGACACAACTCTAGTTTGGCCTACAGCCATTGTGAACTTGAGATTGACTGCAGCACTGAATATTTATTATTTGAACAGTACTGGTGCTAAAGGGAATGATTCAGATAATAAAATTATATTAGAGAATACATATTATACATTCATGTAGGTCAACCAAAGGTGAACCTAAAGGAAGAAGACAGTATGGAAAAAAAATCAAGAACATTTTGGCACATTTACAGATGTATAATAATAAAACTGGTTCATACTTTATAATACCTGGGAGCGTATAACCCTGAGATAGCTGAATATTGCTGTTTCTTTGCTTCTATTTGGAATGCTCGGTGTGGGTTGTTTGATATGACATGTAATTTTGTGACCTGAGATTGTTTCCAAATTGAACCATAAACTACCTCTGGCACTGCACGAGGGGCTGAAAAATTATAATGAATATTGCATCTTCAAATACTCACACTAAAATTTGCAGTTGCCATTTGGACGCCCTATATTCTTGTGTGTGGAATTAATAGATCTGTTGAGCTTGTTACCTTCTTTTGTTCTTCACATGGGACATGTTTTAACTAAATTTAATGGTCTGTGTATCCTGGAAAAGTTAATGTTCTTTGGACTTGATGCTAAATATTTGTTTATACTTAATGATCATTTATATGTTCAAAGTCTATGGACTGATATAGTATTTCTTGGTATGTATGAGAGGGAATATATTAGATTTTTTTGATGGCCATTATTAACTCCAGGTGGCAGGCACTGCAATGGGGGTACCATGTGCCCCATCATATTCATAATTCACAAATTGCCAAAGGCAAAAAAACCCTAACTAAAGACTCTAAAATATAACTTTAAATTATAAGATTAAAAGGGGAATCACATTTAAAACTTCCACTTGTCAGTGTGTTTCAATAAGATACTACTCTGAAGACAACCGTCTGTTAAATATAACTAATCCTATATAGTGACAGCATTCAGTGGTATGGAATATGGTGCGGCCGCTACCTATATCCACTCAATCTCACTCCACAATCACTGGCAAGTGTTATAAAAACTTGCTCCTAAACCTCTCCTACATGTTTCGCCAGTTACAGTTATATGAAAAAGTTTGGGCACCAATATTAATCTTAAGCTTAATGTTTTATAAAAAACTGGTGTTTTTTCAACAGCTATTTCAGTTTCATATATTTAATAACTGTTGGACACAGTAATGTTTCTGCCTTGAAATGAGGTTTATTGTAATAACAGAAAATGTGCAATCTGCATTCAATCAAAATTTGACAAGTGCATAAGTATGGGCACCCCACCAGAAAAGTGACATTAATATTTAGTAGATCCTCCTTTTGCAAAAATAACAGCCTCTAGTCACTTCCTGTAGCTTTTAATGAGTTCCTGGATCCTGGATGAAGGTATTTTTGACCATTCCTCTTTACAAAACAATTCCAGTTCAGCTAAGTTTGATGGTCGCCGAGCATGGACAGCCCTCTTCAAATGATCCCACAGATGTTCAATGATATTCAGGTCTGGGGACTAGGATGGCCATTCCAGAACAGTGTAATTGTTCCTCTGCATGAATGCCTGAGTAGATTTGGAGCGGTGTTTTGGATCATTGTTTTGCTGAAAGATCCATCCCCTGCGTAACTTCAACTTTGTCACTGATTCATGAACATTATTGTCAAGAATCTGCTGATACTGAGAGGAATCCATGCATCCCTCAACTTTAACAAGATTCCCGGTGCCGGCATTGGCCACACAGCCCCAAAGCATGATGGAACCTCCACCAAATTTTACTGTGGGTAGCAAGTGCTTTTATTGGAATGCTGTGTTTTTTGGCCGCAAGGCATAACGCCTTTTTGTATGACCAAACAACTCAATCTTGGTTTCATCAGTCCACAGGACCTTCTTCCAAAAGGAAATTGGCTTCTCCAAATGTGCTTTTGCATACATCAGCCGACTCTGTTTGTGGCGTGCTTGCAGAAATGGCTTCTTTCGCATCACTCTCCCATACAGCTTCTCCTTGTGCAAAGTGCGTTGTATAGTTGACCGATGCACAGTGACACCATCTGCAGCAAGTTGATGCTGCAGCTCTCTGTAAGTGGTCTGAGGATTGTCCTTGACTGATCTAACCATTCTTCTTCTCTGCCTTTCTGATGTTTTTCTTGGCCTGCCACTTCTGGCCTTAACAAGAACTGTACCTGTGTTCTTCCATTTACTTACTATGCTCCTCACAGTGGAAATTGACAGGTTAAATCTCTGAGACAGCTTTTTGTATCATTCCCCTGAACAACTATGTTGAATAATCTTTGTTTTCAGATCACTAGACAGTTGTTTTGAGGAGCCCATGATGCCACTCTTCAGAGGAGATTCAAACAGGAGAACAACTTGCAAGTGGCCACTTTAAAGTAGCTTTTCTCATGATTGCATACACCTGGCTATGAAGTTCAAAGCTCAATGAGGTTAGAAAACCAAAAAAAGTGCTTTAGTAAGTCAGTAAAAAGTAGGTAGGAGTATTTAAAACAAGAAAATGATAAGGGTGCCCATACTTATGCACCTGTCAAATTTTGTTTCAATGCAGATTGCACATTTTCTGTCAGTACAATAAACCTCATTTCAAGGCAGAAACATTATTGTGTCCAACAGATATTAGATATATGAAACTGAAATAGCTGTTGCAAAAAAAAAACAATTTTTATAAAACATTAAGCTTAAGATTAATAGGGGTGCCCAAACTTTTTCATATAACTGTAACTGGCTTCATCAGGG
Organism: Ranitomeya imitator; assembly: GCF_032444005.1. NCBI lineage: Eukaryota > Metazoa > Chordata > Amphibia > Anura > Dendrobatidae > Ranitomeya > Ranitomeya imitator. The sequence goes on from NC_091284.1 coordinate 771,603,635, forward strand.
GTCTCTACATTCCTGATTTTTTTCAGTCAAGATGGGGTGTATACTGTACATTAATGAGAAAAAAATGAACGTACCAAATGGCTACAATGAAACAAAGAGTGAAAAATGTTAAGTGGTCTGAATACTTTCCGTACCCACTGTATGTATATTGACAAAGCTTGATTGGGTATTCTGTAGATTGTGGTAACTCAATCCAATAGAACCACATACGGCTAATCATACTGTACAGTATCATGAGAATTATGGATAAAGGGATTTAAGTCGTACATCTGCATGAGGGCTTTAAACTTGTTGATCCAAAGTCATAGACGAGGGCTGGTATTTTTTGGGGGTAAACAGGCTTTTGCTGCTATAAGAAAAAATCAAGTAAGTGTATGTCTGTAGGAGGAACAGAGCCAGGATCAGGGCTGCCAAACTATCAGTGACCACTGAAGTAATCCATTTGCTACCAACGCAAAATGAGGAGAGGGCTTCACAAGACCAAAAAATATGCAAAAACATCCCTTAATTTGTCCTGCACTTACAACAGGTCAAATTCACTGGGGTTATGAGATTATGTAATTTGGCAGGGACTCTACCATAATGAAATAATTTTAAACTAGCTTCTTGGAAACGAGGAATTATTATGAAAGTATATGAAAGGACATCGTTCTTGCTTAATCTGTTCAGAAGACAAGGAAATTCCGTGTCTTCCACAACATAAAGACAATGCAGTGTCAGTTTTATAGGAAATAAGACGAAAAACAAGAAGGATGAGAAGTGACTTTTTTTCTTTCTGGAACACTCAAATGCAGTGCAGTAAGAGGCCATACAGTGGCACATAGAATGGAGTCATAGGGGCAGTTGTACAATGAATATGCTAAACAGGACTGGAAAACTTCAATAGAAATTGTCATAAAGAAACTTTTTTGTGCACTTATGCAACTAAACACACTTAGGGCTCGTGCAGACGATCGAATTTGTTGCCCAAGTGCGATCTGATAAAACATCAAATTGCCCTCGGGCAAATGTTAACATATGGGACTTTCCACATGTCTAGTTTTTGCATGCACAATATGCAAGATTTGCATCCAATATTTCGATCGCACTCGACCATGCAAGTCAATGAGTCTGTGGAAAAAAAATTGAACCTCACTAGGATGACATTCGACAGTTTGATAGTCACAGACTGACATAATAGAGAAGATGGAGAAATTAATTTACCATCTCCTCAACCGGGAAAATAGGATCACACGATGAGCCCACTCTGATCAGAGTTTGATTAGAGTGTAATTAGCATAATCTGCCTAGTTTTCTCAGATGATTGAAAATACGGTCATGTACTAGCCATATAGTCCATAATTGCAGTACTATAGTCTGGTTAACAAGTGCATAGCATTCACACATGGAGAGAAAATAAACACAGCGTGTAGCACATCAACAGCTCTGACAAACAGGCCTCAAAGAGCTCCATTTGTTTAATAAGCCGTGGTTTCCAGGCCACCTCTTTAAACATCTCACCTAACCAGTGCAATGAATCATTACTAGTGTTGAGCATTCCGATACCGCAAGTATCGGGTATCGGCCGATATTTGCGGTATCGGAATTCCGATACTGAATTCCGATACTTCCCGCGTATCGGATACCGGAATCGGAAGTTCCCAGAATTCAAATTGAACGCAGCAGCCAATGAGGAATGAATGAAAGTGTGGGCACATCCTGTTTAGCATGGTGGGCATGTAAGTACTGGCAAGGCTGGGATTGGCTGCTGAAATGATGTCACTCTGCACTATAAAAAAGCGCTGCCGCCATTTTGCGCTCACTCTGCTGTGATTTCAGTTAGGGACAGGACGCTGTGTTCTAACTGAGGGCCAGTCGAGCTAGCTAATTGCTTTATTTTCCTTTCCAAAGGCTAATTTAGCAAAACGCTGTGTGTTCTTCACTGTTCACCTTGCTCTTGCCTTGCAGCGCTGTTTTAACAGCGTTCTGCAAGGTCTCTGTGTGTGTGTGTGTGCAGCTCACTCTGTAGTCTGTGTGCAGCCATATACCCGGTTGTATTCAGCTCAGGGGGGGTTCACACTGCCTCACACAGTTGTTCTTTTTTGCTCTTAGTGCAGCCTGCTGCACATTTTTTCTCAAATTTCCTATTAGTGTTTTTCCACCAGTCTCCAGCTCTATTGTGGAAAAACACTACATAGGATAACCTAGAGGGGGGTTTTTGGGCCTTGCAGCGCCGTTTACGGCTGTCTGCACGGTCTCCGTGTGAGCCCAGCTCGCCCTGTAGTCTGTGTGCAGCCATAGCCGGTTGGATTCAGCTCAGGGTTCGTTACTGGCTCATACCTTGAGAAAAATTTTCCTTTTTTTCAAATAGTGCAGCCTGTTTAAAATTTGAAAAAAAAAATTCCTATTAGTGTCTTTCCACTCGTATCCAGCTAAATAGTGGAAAAACACTATATAGGATAACCTAGAGGAGGGTTTTTTGGCCTTGCAGCGCCGTTTACGGCTGTCTGCACGGTCTCCGTGTGAGCCCAGCTCGCCCTGTAGTCTGTGTGCAGCCATAGCCGGTTGGATTCAGCTCAGGGTTCGTTACTGGCTCATACCTTGAGAAAAATTTTCCTTTTTTTCAAATAGTGCAGCCTGTTTAAAATTTGAAAAAAAAAAAAATTCCTATTAGTGTCTTTCCACCAGTCTCCAGCTCAATTGTGGAAAAACACTACATAGGATAACCTAGAGGTTTTTTTGGGGGCCTTGCAGCGCCGTTTACGGCTGTCTGCACGGTCTCTGTGTGAGCGCAGCTCGCCCTGTAGTCTGTGTGCAGCCATAGCCGGTTGGATTCAGCTCAGGGTGCGTTACTGCCTCATACCTTGAAAAACAATTTCCTTTTTTTCAAATAGTGCAGCCAGTTTAAAATTTGAAAAAAAAAATTCCTATTAGTGTCTTTCCACTTGTATCCAGCTAAATAGTGGAAAAACACTATATAGGATAACCTAGAGGAGGGTTTCTTGGCCTTGCAGCGCCGTTTACGGCTGTCTGCACGGTCTCCGTGTGATTTAAACTAGCTCTGTAGCCCGATCTGCACCAAAAAAAAGGTTAAGTTCACCAAACACAACTTACACTTGTGTAGGCCACATTTGAAAAATAATAAAGTTTAGTCCACAATTTACAACATTAGTGTTTCTTACACCTGTTAGGAGGAGCATTACAGGAATAAGCACACTAAGGCCTTAGTACTTTTCTGCTTATCTTTATCTGTCAACCAAGATGAAGAGGGCAGGGAGTAAGGCACGTGGGCGTGGGCGCGGAGCAGGGAGAGGAGCAGGGAGAGGACGTGGTGATTCTGTGCCTGCTGCGGGCGCCGGTGACTCGTCGTCACTCAGTTTCAGCAGGGAACAGTCCTTCATGCGCAGCTTTGTCGGAGAGCGCCGTGCACCGCTGCTGCGTGAAGACCAAATTGAAGCCGTTGTCGGGTGGATGGCAGCTAACGCCTCGGCATCGACTTCAGTTAGTGCCACATCCTCTCAGGCACAGAGCACTGGAGAGCAGCCATCTGTCTCTTCACCACCTGCCAAATTGGCCAGGCAGTCAGAGAGCCCAGGACAGGAGCCGTCTCTACTTCTGTTCTCTGAATCTCTTGGCTTGGAAACAGGGGGCCAGCCAAGCAGCATTGGAGAAATGGAAGAAGAGGCAGTGTGCAGTGATGCCCAACACCTTTTTCTCTCTGACTCTGAAGAGGCAGGTGGGCCAGTGCCTCCGGTGACCACAGCGCAGTACGCATCTGATGATGAAACTCAGGTGCCGCTTTCTCGTGCGTACTGTGCTGCTGAGACTACCCAGGAGGAGCAGTTGGTGGCAGAGGGTAGTGGAGATGATGAGGTCCTTGACCCATCGTGGCGTGAGGAACAGGAAGGTGGTGGGAGCAGCTCAGAGGAAGAGCTTCCTCTTACGGGCCAAAGAGGGAGAGGGAGGGGGAAGACTGCGGAGCCTGTAGCCTCCACTTTGGCACCCGTTAGGAGCCTGTCTCTTTCCAAAGCCAAAAAGGGCGCTCCCAAGACTTGCAGTGCCTGGTCCTTTTTTGACACAGTTGCAGATGACATTTGTTTTGTCAAATGCAAGCTGTGTCATCATAAAGTAAAAAGAGGGAAAAATGTCAGCAACCTCAATACCACAAATATGTGGAAACATGTGCGGACCAGGCACGCGGTGGAGTTACAGAAACACACTGAAGATGTAGGCCAACCAACAGCGGCAGCTACCACCTCTTCAGCTCGTGTTGCCTCTTCCTCCAGCTCACGCACAGCTGGTTTGGCTTCCTCCCAGAGACCTTGTGTAATTCCACCCACAGCACCACCTTCCCAGTCATCCTCACACTCCCAGTCTACTCTACAGCCATCGGTAGTACAGGCATGGGAGAAAAGGCGGGCATTCTCGGCCAACCACCCCCGAGCACAGGCTCTGAATGCAGGCATTGCCAAACTGTTGTCCCTGGAAATGCTCTCGTTCAGGCTGGTGGAGACTGACAGCTTCCGTGACTTGATGGCATTGGCAGTCCCACAGTACAAGGTGCCCAGCCGCTTTTACTTCAGCAGGCAGGCTGTCCCTGCCCTGCACAGGCATGTTGAGGCAAACATAAAACATGCGCTACTGAACGCCGTCAGTAGCAAGGTCCACCTCACCACCGATGCGTGGACCAGTCAGCATGGACAGGGGCGATATGTTTCCCTCACTGCCCATTGGGTTAATGTTGTTGAGCCAGGTACAGATCGTGCGAGTGGCGCAGGACGTGTCCTGCCCACTCCAAGGATTGCAGGAATCCAGTCTGTACGCATCGACTCCTCCTCTTACACCAGTTCCTCTGATTCCTCTCTGCAGGATCCGTCACAGTCCACCCCCACATGGACCCGTGAACGTTTACCTATGACCGACATGAGCACAGCCGTGGCCAAACGTCAGCAGGCCGTCTTGAAACTAGTTTCATTGGGGCATCGAAGCCACACAGCGCAGGAGCTCTGGAATGCCATAAAGCAGGAGAGCGATGTGTGGTTACTGCCAGCGAATCTCCAGCCAGGCATGGTAGTGTGTGACAATGGCCGAAATCTGGTGGCAGCTTTGGCCCTTGGCAACCTCACTCACATCCCATGTCTGGCACATGTGCTCAATTTGGTTGTGCAGAGTTTTCTGAGGGACTATCCGGATCTTGATGCCCTGCTGCACAAGGTCCGCCTAGAGTGTGCTCACTTGCGGCGTTCCAGCTTGGCCAGATCCCGCATTGCTGCTCTGCAGCGCCGATTCCGCCTTCCGGAACACCGCATCATATGTGACCTACCTACCCGGTGGAATTCCACGTTACATATGTTGGAGCGGTTGTGTGAGCAGCAGCAAGCAGTTATGGAGTACCAGCTGCATCAGGCGCAAAGAAGTCGCAGTCAGCGCCGATCAGACTTCACAACCACAGAGTGGGCCACTATGAAGGACGTCTGCCAGGTTTTGCGTCCTTTTGATTATTCCACGCGGATGGCAAGTGCAGATGATGCACTAGTCAGCATGACTGTCCCCCTTATCTGCCTGCTTCAGCAAACTTTGCAAGGGTTAAGGGATGATGTGGTGGAAGAGGTGGAGGATGAGGAGTCACCTTTTCCATCAGCTTCTGGAGAGTCAGCGCCACGTGGTTCCTCACAAAGGGGTACGCAGGGGCCAATTTGTGAGGAGGATGAGGAGGAGTCAATGGAGGAGGAAGAGCTCCGTCCAGAGGAGGGAGCGACACAATTGTCCAGTGGTCAGTGTGTACAGCGAGGGTGGGGTGATGACGAGCGGGCAGAGATCATGTCTCAAGCAGGGGACAGCGTTTCTGGGCCGGTTGGCACTCTGCAGCACATGGTGGATTTCATGCTGCAGTGCCTGAGAAACGACCGCCGCATCGACCACATTCTCAACATGCCTGATTATTGGGTGTTCACCCTCCTCGATCCTCGCTACCGGGACAACGTCCAAAACCTCATCCCTGCGTTGACCCGGGAGCGTAAATTGCGGGAGTACCACGACACACTGGTGAATTCCATCATCTTCTCCTGTCCAACTGAGAGGAGTGCTGCTAGTGCTTTACAAAGCAGCTCAGTGCGTCGAGGCAGTGGGGGAGGCTCTGCCCAAAGAGGGAGCAGAAGCAGTGCCTCTGCCCAAGGCAAGCCCAGTATGGCACAACTCTGGCACACTTTTGTGTGCCCGCCCCAAATGTCTACACCATCACCGGCGGCTCCAGTCAGCAGGAGGCAACGGTTCCGTCAGATGGTGACAGACTACATGGCTTGCCCTCTTACTGTACTCCCAGACGGCTCTTCCCCGTTCAAGTTTTGGGTCTCTAAGCTGGATACATGGCCAGAGCTAAGCCAGTATGCATTGGAGGTGCTGGCTTGCCCTGCGGCTAGTGTCTTATCGGAACGTGTCTTTAGTGCCGCAGGTGGTGTACTAACAGACCGTCGCATGCGACTATCCTCCGATAACGTTGACCGGCTTACTTTCCTGAAAATGAACCAGGCCTGGATCTCGCAGGAATTTGCCACTCCTCTGCCTGATTAAGTAATTGGGTGTCATCCAGGTCTCCTGCTGTGTTCATCTTTCTACCACCTGAACTGCTATTCCTGGGCTCCAACACCGCCAGTTGCGGCTCAAAAGTGCAGGCTGCACAGTAAAAACATACGACCCAGTGTTATTGGGTTTCAGTAACGTCAGCTGATCCCCAGCTGTGTAGCCGGCAATGCTGGCACAACAACCTAAATGTAAGGGAACCTGTCCCCCCCCCCCCCCGTCGTTTGTTACTGAAAGAGCCATCTTGTGCAGCAGTAATGCTGCACAAGGAAAAGGTAGCTCTTTTTTTTTAGCTCTTTGCACACGCAGAACTTAACACTTATAAAATGTGTTCACTGATACCGTTATACCGTCCCGGAGCTGGGACTTTCCTTCGTAATGTGACGCAGCACAGCCGTCATTCCTACCCCCTTGGTGCCATGCGCTGCCTCCTCAGCGTTGTTTTAAGCTGTCACGGAGCCTGCGCTGTTCTGTTATCCCTTGGGCATGCCCTATTTGCGCTGCCTGTCTTCTGACATAATTTGGTGTCAGGCTGGCTGCGCCTGTGCGGCCGCGGTGCCCGAGATCCCGCCTCGCAGTGTCTTCTGATTGAGTCACACTGCGGGCCTGGGATCCATGGGCATGCGCAGTGCATATCTTCCCCTCGGGCTCTCGCTCATTTCCCTCCGCCTTCTTTAGACTGTGCGCCGTCAGCTGATCCCTAGCATGCCACGGCCGTGACACCGCACAGTCTGAAGAAGAGGGAAGGAGGGGAGTGAGAGTCGAGGTTATGCACTGTGCATGCCCATGGTTCCAAGGCCCGCAGTGGGATTACGTTAGATGAGACTGCGAGGTGGGATCTGGAGCAGCGTGGACGCACAGGCACTGACAGCCTGACACCAAATTATGTCAGAAGACAGGCAGCGCTAATTGGGCATGGCCAAGGGCTAACAGAACAGCGCAGGCTCCGTGGCAGCTTAAAACAATGCTGAGGAGGCAGCGCACGGCATCAAGGGGATAGGAATGACAGCTGTGCTGTGTCCCATTACGAAGGAAATTCGCACCTCCGGAACGGTTTAACGGTATAAAGGGACACATTTTTAGTGTTTACTTCGGTGTTTGCAAGGAGCATAATTAAAAGAGCAACCTTTTCCTTTTGCATCCTTAGTGCTGCACAACATGGCTCTTTCAGCTACAAACGTCTTGGGGGGGGGGTTAAAGGTTTCCTTTCAACTTGCTCCAATCAGGCTTCGGCCTACACTCTGTTCCTCTGCTCCTCCTGCTGTCCCTGGGCTCTAACACCGCCAGTTGGTGCCTGGAAGTGCTGTGTGCACAGTCAACAGTCGCTCCTCTGTTATTGGGGTTCAGTAACGTCAGCTGATCCCCAGCTGTGTGTGCGGCAATACCTCCAATCTGCTCCTCCTGCTGTCCCTGGGCTCTAACACCGCCAGTTGGTGCCTGGAAGTGCTGTGTGCACAGTCAACAGTCGCTCCTCTGTTATTGGGGTTCAGTAACGTCAGCTGATCCCCAGCTGTGTGTGCGGCAATACCTCCAATCTGCTCCTCCTGCTGTCCCTGGGCTCTAACACCGCCAGTTGGTGCCTGGAAGTGCTGTGTGCACAGTCAACAGTCGCTCCTCTGTTATTGGGGTTCAGTAACGTCAGCTGATCCCCAGCTGTGTATCCGGCAACGTGTCATGCGACCGCCACGCTGGCACAACTAAAATGTAAGGGGACCTGTCCCCCCCCCCCCCTAGGCGTTTGTTACTGAAAGAGCCACCATGTGCAGCACTAATACTGCACAAGGGAAAGGTCGCTCTTGAAATTATGCTCCTTGCAAACGCTGAACTACACACTCATGTAATGTGTCCCCTCACACCGTCCAACCGTCCCGGAGGTGGGACTTTCCTTTGTAATGTGACGCAGCACAGCCGTCATTGCTACCCCCTTGGCACCGTGCGCTGCCTCCTTAGCGTTGTTTGATTCCGTCATGGACCCTGCGCTGTTATGTTATCCCTTGGCCATGCACAGTTTGCGCTGCCCGTCCTCTGACATCATTTGTTGTCGTCCTGGCTGCGCCTGTGCGTCCACGCTGCCCGAAATCACACCTCGCAGTGTCGTCTAATGTGATCCCACAGTGGGCCTGGTATCCATGGCCATGCGCAGTGCATATACTAGCCTCTCACTCCCCTTCTTCACGCTTCTTCAGACTAGGCGGCGTCAGCTGATCCCTAATAGCATGCCACGGCCGTGACGCCGCACAGTCTGAAGAAGCAGGAAGGAGGTGAGTGAGAGGCGATGATATGCACTGCGCATGCCCATGGATCCCTGGCCCGCAGTGGGACTACATTAGATGACACTGCAAGGTTGGATCTCGGGCAGCTTGGACGCACAGGCACTGCCAGCCTGACACCTACATGATGTCAGAAGACGGGCACCGCTAACTGTGCATGGCCAAGGGATAACATTACAGTGCGGGCTCCGTGACAGAACCAAACAACGTTGAGGAGGTGGTGCCCGGCACCAAGGGGGTTGGAATGACGGCTGTGCTGTGTCACATTACAAAGGAAAGTCCCACTTCCGGGATGGTTTGACGGTGTGAGGGGACACATTATATGAGTGTGTACTTCAGCGTTTGCAAGGAGCATAATTTTCGGAGCCACCATTTTCCATGTGCAGTATTACTGCTGTACAAGATGGCTCTTTCAGCAACAAATGCCTGGGGGGGGGGGGTTAAAGGTTCCCTTTCAACTTGCTCCACTGCAGGCTTCGGCCTACACTCTGCTCCTCTTTGATTCCCTGGGTTTCAACACTGTCAGTTGCCACCTGGAAGTGTTGTCTACACAGAAAAAAACACTAGGTGATGTGTCAGTGGGGTTCAGCACCGCCAGCTGTTCCCCTGCTGTGTAGTCGGCAACGTGTCCAGCACAAGCCACGCTGGCACAACAGAACAAAAGCTGCCACCAGTGCAGGCTTCGGCCTACACTCTGCTCCTCTCCTCCTCCTGCTGACCCTGGGCTCAAACACCGCTAGTTTTTGCCCGGAAGTGCTAGCTGCACAGAGAAAAACACCAGCCAATGTGTTAGTGGGGTTCAGCAACGCCAGCTGTTCCCCTGCTGTGTAGCCGGCAACGTGACCTGCAAACGCCATGCAGGCACAGGAACTGAAATTAAAAGGGAACCTGGCCCCACCCCCCCAGGTGTTTCTATGTATAACAGCCACCTAGTACAGCAGTACTGCTGCATTTGTACAAGGTGGCTGACTTTTTCTCCTTGCCCACGTGGAACTCAACACGTACAAAATGTGTCTCATTGAGACCATTCCACTGTCCCTGAGGTGTGACTTTCCTTTGTAATGATACGCAGCACCCCCCTTGGTAGCGTTTCCCGTCTTTTGTCATCATGGTTAGCTGGCTGCGCCTGTGCATCCGCCCTGCTAGAAACAACGCCCCTCGTTGTCATATTTATTTTGTCAGCGAGGGTGTGGTTTATGGGCACGAGCAGTGCATATGTTCGCCTGTCTTAACTCATCTCCTTCCGCCTTCTTCAGACTGTGCGGCCTCCTGGCCGTGGTAGGCGATAAGGGATCAGCTGAGGCCGCCCAGTCTGGAGCAGGTGTAAGGACATGTGTAAGCGGCAAACCTATTTACTGCACAAGGCCACGAATCCCAGCCACGCAGTGTGATTTTTTGAAAACACACTGTGGGTCTGGGATTCATGTCCATCGCTAACCGCAACGGCCGACATGAAATGAGGTCAGAAGACAGGAAGCGCTCACAGCGCATGGCCAAGGGATCACAATAGCGCAGACTCCTGTACAGCAAATAACAACGCTCAGGAATCTGCGCCCAGTACCTAGGTGCAAATTTTGACACCTGTGCTGCGTCTCGTTAAAAAGACAAGTCACGCCTCCACAACTGTTTGACAGTATAATGGGCTAAATAGTGTACGTGTTTTAGTCAGCGTGTGCAAGGAGCAAAACAAATAGAGCAACCTTTTACTTGTGCAGCATTAATGCTGCACAAGGTGTGGCTCTTGTACCTTGCAACACCTGAGGGGGGGGTTAAAGGTAACCTTTGAAATTGGTTCAACTAGGCTTCGGCCTACACTCTGCTCCTCTACTCCTCCTGCTGACCCTGGGCTCAAACACCGCTAGTTTTTGCCCGGAAATGCTAGCTGCACAGAGAAAAACACCAGCCAATGTGTTAGTGGGGTTCAGCACCGCCAGCTGTTCCCCTGCTGTGTAGTCGGCAACGTGTCCAGCACAAGCCACGCTGGCACAACAGAACAAAAGCTGCCACCAGTGCAGGCTTCGGCCTACACTTTGCTCCTCTCCTCCTCCTGCTGACCCTGGGCTCAAACAACGCCAGTTTCTGCCCGGACATGCTAGCTGCACAGAGAAAAACACCAGCCAATGTGTTAGTGGGGTTCAGCACCGCCTGCTGTTCCCCCGCTGTGTAGCCGGCATCGTGTCCAGCACAAGCCACGCTGGCACAACCGACCAAAAGCTGCCACCAGTGCAGGCTTCGGCCTACACTTTGCTCCTCTCCTCCTCCTCCTGCTGACCCTGGGCTCTAACACCGCTAGTTTTTGCCCGGACATGCAATCTGCACAGAGAAAAACACCAGTCAATGTGTCAGTGGGGTTCAGCAACGCCAGCTGTTCCCCTGCTGTGTAGCTTGCAACGTGACCTGCAAACGCCACGCAGGCACATGAACTGAAATTGAAGGGAGCCTGCCCCCCACCCACAGGTGTTTCTATGTATATCAGCCACCTTGTACAGCAGTACTGCTGCATTTGTACGAGGTGGCTGACTTTTTCTCCTTGCCCACGTGGAACTCAACACGTACAAAATGTGTCTCATTAGAGACCATTACAATGTCCCTGAGGTGTGACTTTCCTTTGTAATGACACGCAGCACCACCCTTGTTAGCGCTGCCCGTCTTTTGACATCATTGGTTAGCTGGCTGCGCCTATGCATCTCCCCTGCTCGAAACAACGGCCCTCGGTGTCTTATTTTTTTGGACAGCGAGGGTGTGATTGATGGGCATGTGCAGTGCATATGTTTGCCTGTGTTCACTCATCTCCTTCCGCCTTCTTCAGACTGGGTGTCCTCATGGCCGCGGCAGGCGATAAGGGATCAGATGAGGCCGCCCAGTCTGAAGCAGGTGTAAGGACATGTGTGAGCGGCAAACATATTTAGTGCACCAGGGCACGAATCCCAGCACCGCAGTGTGATTTTTTAAAAACACACTGTGGGTCTGGGATTCATGTCCATCGCTAACCGCAACGGCCGACATGAAATGAGGTCAGAAGACAGGAAGCGCTCACAGCGCATGGCCAAGGGATCACAATAGCGCAGACTCCTGTACAGCAAATAACAACGCTCAGGAATCTGCGCCCAGTACCTAGGTGCAAATTTTGACACCTGTGCTGCGTCTCGTTAAAAAGACAAGTCACGCCTCCACAACTGTTTGACAGTATAATGGGCTAAATAGTGTACGTGTTTTAGTCAGCGTGTGCAAGGAGCAAAACAAATAGAGCAACCTTTTACTTGTGCAGCATTAATGCTGCACAAGGTGTGGCTCTTGTACCTTGCAACACCTGAGGGGGGGGTTAAAGGTAACCTTTGAAATTGGTTCAACTAGGCTTCGGCCTACACTCTGCTCCTCTACTCCTCCTGCTGACCCTGGGCTCAAACACCGCTAGTTTTTGCCCGGAAATGCTAGCTGCACAGAGAAAAACACCAGCCAATGTGTTAGTGGGGTTCAGCACCGCCAGCTGTTCCCCTGCTGTGTAGTCGGCAACGTGTCCAGCACAAGCCACGCTGGCACAACCGACCAAAAGCTGCCACCAGTGCAGGCTTCGGCCTACACTTTGCTCCTCTCCTCCTCCTGCTGACCCTGGGCTCAAACAACGCCAGTTTCTGCCCGGACATGCTAGCTGCACAGAGAAAAACACCAGCCAATGTGTTAGTGGGGTTCAGCACCGCCTGCTGTTCCCCCGCTGTGTAGCCGGCATCGTGTCCAGCACAAGCCACGCTGGCACAACCGACCAAAAGCTGCCACCAGTGCAGGCTTCGGCCTACACTTTGCTCCTCTCCTCCTCCTCCTGCTGACCCTGGGCTCTAACACCGCTAGTTTTTGCCCGGACATGCAATCTGCACAGAGAAAAACACCAGTCAATGTGTCAGTGGGGTTCAGCAACGCCAGCTGTTCCCCTGCTGTGTAGCTTGCAACGTGACCTGCAAACGCCACGCAGGCACATGAACTGAAATTGAAGGGAGCCTGCCCCCCACCCACAGGTGTTTCTATGTATATCAGCCACCTTGTACAGCAGTACTGCTGCATTTGTACGAGGTGGCTGACTTTTTCTCCTTGCCCACGTGGAACTCAACACGTACAAAATGTGTCTCATTAGAGACCATTACAATGTCCCTGAGGTGTGACTTTCCTTTGTAATGACACGCAGCACCACCCTTGTTAGCGCTGCCCGTCTTTTGACATCATTGGTTAGCTGGCTGCGCCTGTGCATCTCCCCTGCTCGAAACAACGGCCCTCGGTGTCTTATTTTTTTGGACAGCGAGGGTGTGATTGATGGGCATGTGCAGTGCATATGTTTGCCTGTGTTCACTCATCTCCTTCCGCCTTCTTCAGACTGGGTGTCCTCATGGCCGCGGCAGGCGATAAGGGATCAGATGAGGCCGCCCAGTCTGAAGCAGGTGTAAGGACATGTGTGAGCGGCAAACATATTTAGTGCACCAGGGCACAAATCCCAGCACCGCAGTGTGATTTTTTAAAAACACACTGTGGGTCTGGGATTCATGTCCATCGCTAACCGCAACGGCCGACATGAAATGAGGTCAGAAGACAGGAAGCGCTCACAGCGCATGGCCAAGGGATCACAATAGCGCAGACTCCTGTACAGCAAATAACAACGCTCAGGAATCTGCGCCCAGTACCTAGGTGCAAATTTTGACACCTGTGCTGCGTCTCGTTAAAAAGACAAGTCACGCCTCCACAACTGTTTGACAGTATAATGGGCTAAATAGTGTACGTGTTTAATTCAGCGTGTGCAAGGAGCAAAATTAAATAGAGCAACCTTTGACTTGTGCATCATTAATGCTGTTCAAGGTGTGGCTCTTGTACCTTGCAACACCTGAGGGGGGGGTTAAAGGTAACCTTTGAAATTGGTTCAACTAGGCTTCGGCCTACACTCTGCTCCTCTACTCCTCCTGCTGACCCTGGGCTCAAACACCGCTATTTTTTGCCCGGAAATGCTAGCTGCACAGAGAAAAACACCAGCCAATGTGTTAGTGGGGTTCAGCACCGCCAGCTGTTCCCCTGCTGTGTAGTCGGCAACGTGTCCAGCACAAGCCACGCTGGCACAACAGAACAAAAGCTGCCACCAGTGCAGGCTTCGGCCTACACTTTGCTCCTCTCCTCCTCCTGCTGACCCTGGGCTCAAACAACGCCAGTTTCTGCCCGGACATGCTAGCTGCACAGAGAAAAACACCAGCCAATGTGTTAGTGGGGTTCAGCACCGCCAGCTGTTCCCCCGCTGTGTAGCCGGCATCGTGTCCAGCACAAGCCACGCTGGCACAACCGACCAAAAGCTGCCACCAGTGCAGGCTTCGGCCTACACTTTGCTCCTCTCCTCCTCCTCCTGCTGACCCTGGGCTCTAACACCGCTAGTTTTTGCCCGGACATGCAATCTGCACAGAGAAAAACACCAGTCAATGTGTCAGTGGGGTTCAGCAACGCCAGCTGTTCCCCTGCTGTGTAGCTTGCAACGTGACCTGCAAATGCCACGCAGGCACATGAACTGAAATTGAAGGGAGCCTGCCCCCCACCCCCCCAGGTGTTTCTATGTATAACAGCCACCTTGTACAGCAGTACTGCTGCATTTGTACAAGGTGGCTGACTTTTTCTCCTTGCACACGTGGAACTCAACAAGTACAAAATGTGTCTCATTACAGACCATTACAATGTCCCTGAGGTGTGACTTTCCTTTTTAATGACACGCAGCACCCCCATTGTTAGCGCTGCCCGTCTCCTGACATCATTGGTTGGCTGGCTGTGCCTGTGCGTCCCCCCTGCCCGACACAACGCCCCCCGTTGTCTCATATATTTTGACTGCGAGGGTGTGATTGATGGGCACGAGCAGTGCATATGTTCCCCTGTTTTCACTCCCCTCCTTCCGCCTTCTTCTGACTGTGCGGCCTCATGGCCGCGGCATGCGATAAGGGATCAGCTGAGGCCGCCCAGTCTGAAGCAGGTGTAAGGACATGTGTGAGCGGCGAACATATTTACTGCACAAGGCCACGAATCCCAGCACCGCAGTGTGACTTTAGGAAAAGCCACTGTGGGTCTGGGATTTATGGCCATCGTTAACCGCACCGGCCAACATGAAATGAGGTCATGAGACGGCCTGCACTAACAGGGTATTGCCAAGGGATAACACAAGAGCGCAGTTTCCTGTACTGCAAATAACAACGGTAAGGAATCTGCGCACAGCACCTAGGTGTAAATTTGTACACCTGTGCTGCGTCTCCTTAAAAAGACTAGTAGTCACGCCTCCACTACTGTTTGACAGTATAATGGGCTAAATAGTGTACGTGTTTAATTCAGCGTGTGCAAGGAGCAAAATTAAATAGAGCAACCTTTGACTTGTGCATCAATAATGCTGTTCAAGGTGTGGCTCTTGTACCTTGCAACACCTGAGGGGGGGGGTTAAAGGTAACCTTTGAAATTGGTTCAACTAGGCTTTGGCCAACACTCTGCTCCTCTACTCCTCCTGCTGACCCTGGGCTCAAACACCGCTATTTTTTGCCTGGAAATGCTAGCTGCACAGAGAAAAACACCAGCCAATGTGTTAGTGGGGTTCAGCACCGCCAGCTGTTCCCCTGCTGTGTAGTCGGCAACGTGTCCAGCACAAGCCACGCTGGCACAACAGAACAAAAGCTGCCACCAGTGCAGGCTTCGGCCTACACTTTGCTCCTCTCCTCCTCCTGCTGACCCTGGGCTCAAACAACGCCAGTTTCTGCCCGGACATGCTAGCTGCACAGAGAAAAACACCAGCCAATGTGTTAGTGGGGTTCAGCACCGCCAGCTGTTCCCCCGCTGTGTAGCCGGCATCGTGTCCAGCACAAGCCACGCTGGCACAACCGACCAAAAGCTGCCACCAGTGCAGGCTTCGGCCTACACTTTGCTCCTCTCCTCCTCCTCCTGCTGACCCTGGGCTCTAACACCGCTAGTTTTTGCCCGGACATGCAATCTGCACAGAGAAAAACACCAGTCAATGTGTCAGTGGGGTTCAGCAACGCCAGCTGTTCCCCTGCTGTGTAGCTTGCAACGTGACCTGCAAACGCCACGCAGGCACATGAACTGAAATTGAAGGGAGCCTGCCCCCCACCCCCCCAGGTGTTTCTATGTATAACAGCCACCTTGTACAGCAGTACTGCTGCATTTGTACAAGGTGGCTGACTTTTTCTCCTTGCACACGTGGAACTCAACAAGTACAAAATGTGTCTCATTACAGACCATTACAATGTCCCTGAGGTGTGACTTTCCTTTTTAATGACACGCAGCACCCCCATTGTTAGCGCTGCCCGTCTCCTGACATCATTGGTTGGCTGGCTGTGCCTGTGCGTCCCCCCTGCCCGACACAACGCCCCCCGTTGTCTCATATATTTTGACTGCGAGGGTGTGATTGATGGGCACGAGCAGTGCATATGTTCCCCTGTTTTCACTCCCCTCCTTCCGCCTTCTTCTGACTGTGCGGCCTCATGGCCGCGGCATGCGATAAGGGATCAGCTGAGGCCGCCCAGTCTGAAGCAGGTGTAAGGACATGTGTGAGCGGCGAACATATTTACTGCACAAGGCCACGAATCCCAGCACCGCAGTGTGACTTTAGGAAAAGCCACTGTGGGTCTGGGATTTATGGCCATCGTTAACCGCACCGGCCAACATGAAATGAGGTCATGAGACGGCCTGCACTAACAGGGTATTGCCAAGGGATAACACAAGAGCGCAGTTTCCTGTACTGCAAATAACAACGGTAAGGAATCTGCGCACAGCACCTAGGTGTAAATTTGTACACCTGTGCTGCGTCTCCTTAAAAAGACTAGTAGTCACGCCTCCACTACTGTTTGACAGTATAATGGGCTAAATAGTGTACGTGTTTAATTCAGCGTGTGCAAGGAGCAAAATTAAATAGAGCAACCTTTGACTTGTGCATCAATAATGCTGTTCAAGGTGTGGCTCTTGTACCTTGCAACACCTGAGGGGGGGGTTAAAGGTAACCTTTGAAATTGGTTCAACTAGGCTTTGGCCAACACTCTGCTCCTCTACTCCTCCTGCTGACCCTGGGCTCAAACACCGCTAGTTTTTGCCCGGAAATGCTAGCTGCACAGAGAAAAACACCAGCCAATGTGTTAGTGGGGTTCAGCACCGCCAGCTGTTCCCCTGCTGTGTAGTCGGCAACGTGTCCAGCACAAGCCACGCTGGCACAACAGAACAAAAGCTGCCACCAGTGCAGGCTTCGGCCTACACTTTGCTCCTCTCCTCCTCCTGCTGACCCTGGGCTCAAACAACGCCAGTTTCTGCCCGGACATGCTAGCTGCACAGAGAAAAACACCAGCCAATGTGTTAGTGGGGTTCAGCACCGCCAGCTGTTCCCCTGCTGTGCAGCTTGCAACGTGACCTGCAAACGCCACGCAGGCACATGAACTGAAATTGAAGGGAGCCTGCCCCCCACCCCCAGGTGTTTCTATGTATAACAGCCACCTTGTACAGCAGTACTGCTGCATTTGTACAAGGTGGCTGACGTTTTCTCCTTGCCCACGTGGAACTCAACACGTACAAAATGTGTCTCTTTGAGACCATTCCACTGTCCCTGAGGTGTGACTTTCCTTTCCAATGATACGCAGCACCCCCCTTGGTAGCGCTTCCCGTCTTCTGACATCATTGGTTGGCTACTTGCGCCTGTTCGTCCGCCCTGCCTGAATAAAATGCTCCTCGTTGTCTTAATTATTTTGACTGCGAGGGTGTGATTGATGGGCACGAGCAGTGCATATCTTCGCCTGTCTTAACTCATCTCCTTCCGCCTTCTTCAGACTGTGCAGCCTCATGGCCGCGGCATGCGAGAAGGGATCAGCAGAGGCCGCCCAGTCTGAAGCAGGTGTAAGGACGTGTGTGAGCGGCCAAAATATTTACTGCTCAAGGCCACGAATCCCAGCACCGCAGTGTGGCTTTATGAAAAGACACTGTGGGTCTGGGATTTATGGCCATCGTTAACCGCACCGGCCAACATGAAATGAGGTCATAAGATGGGCAGCGCTAACAGGGCATTGCCAAGGGATAACACAAGAGCGCAGACTCCTGTACAGCAAATAACAACGCTCAGGAAGCTGCGCCAAGCACCAAGGCGTTATTTTGGACACCTGTGCTGCGTCTCATCAAAAAACCAAGTCACGCATCCACTACAGTTTGACTGTAGAATGGGGTAAATTGTGTATGTCTTTCATTCAGCGTGTGCAAGTAGACAAATTAATAGAGCAACCTTTCACTTGTGCAGCATTAATACTGCACAAGGTGTGTCTCTTGTACTTTGTAACACCTGAGGGGGGGGTTAAAGGTTTCCTTTGAAATTGGTTCAACTAGGCTTCGGCCTACACTCTGCTCCTCTCCTCCTCCTCCTGCTTCAACACGGGCTCTAACATCGCAAGTTTTTGCCCGCAAGTGCTAGCTGCACAGATAAAAACACACGCCATTGTGTTAGTGGGGTTCAGCAACGCCAGCTGTTCCCCCAGTGTGTAGCCGGCAAAGTGTCCTGCAAACGCAACGCAGACACAAAGCTGCCTCCAGTGCAGGCTTCGGCCTACACTCATCTCCCCCTGCTTACCCTTTGCTCCAACACCGCTAGTTGGGGCTCTAGGAAGACAATCTTTAATAGGCAAGGCAACGCATCCGGGTTCCAGCACCGCCAGCTGGTTCTCGGCAGTGTTCTTGTCACAGGTACTCCCTCGTGCCAAGCCTGGTTTCAGCACCGTCAGCTGTTTCCGGGTTGTGTCAACTTCACTGAGACGCCTATGCTTGCCCCGTCGTGGGGCGGTCGAGTTAGCCAACTCCAGGGTGCCTCCAGTTTAGGAGCTTCCTATGTGGGCTGCGTGAACTGGTAGTGAAGGCTGGTTCTGTAGTGCCAGTAGGCCCAGCTCCCCCTGTAGGACTGTTGGGGTTCGGTAACTGCGGCTGCCTCGCGGCCTAGCTGTTCTCTCCTCTCCTGTGGGCCTTGGGGTCCACCACCTGGTTCCAGCACCGCCAGCTGGTTCTCGGCAGTGTTCTTGTCACAGGTACTCCCTCGTGCCAAGCCTGGTTTCAGCACCGTCAGCTGTTTCCGGGTTGTGTCAACTTCACTGAGACGCCTATGCTTGCCCCGTCGTGGGGCGGTCGAGTTAGCCAACTCCAGGGTGCCTCCAGTGTAGGAGCTTCCTATGTGGGCTGCGTGAACTGGTAGTCAAGGCTGGTTCTGTAGTGCCAGTAGGCCCAGCTCCCCCTGTAGGACTGTTGGGGTTCGGTAACTGCGGCTGCCTCGCGGCCTAGCTGTTCTCTCCTCTCCTGTGGGCCTTGGGGTCCACCACCTGGTTCCAGCACCGTCAGCTGGTTCCGGGCCGAGCCTTTGGCTAAGGTGCCTCCTCCTGGGTATCCGAGTTCCGCCAACGCCAGGCGGTCCTTGGTAGTGCTTTTAAGCGCGGGCACCTACAGCTTAGTAACCGGGTTCCAGCACCGTCAGCTGGTCCTCGGTCGTGCCATTGGCTCTTGCACACTGGGGCAACGCATCCGGGTTCCAGCACCGCCAGCTGGTTCTCGGCAGTGTTCTTGTCACAGGTACTCCCTCGTGCCAAGCCTGGTTTCAGCACCGTCAGCTGTTTCCGGGTTGTGTCAACTTCACTGAGACGCCTATGCTTGCCCCGTCGTGGGGCGGTCGAGTTAGCCAACTCCAGGGTGCCTCCAGTTTAGGAGCTTCCTATGTGGGCTGCGTGAACTGGTAGTCAAGGCTGGTTCTGTAGTGCCAGTAGGCCCAGCTCCCCCTGTAGGACTGTTGGGGTTCGGTAACTGCGGCTGCCTCGCGGCCTAGCTGTTCTCTCCTCTCCTGTGGGCCTTGGGGTCCACCACCTGGTTCCAGCACCGTCAGCTGGTTCCGGGCCGAGCCTTTGGCTTAGGTGCCTCCTCCTGGGTATCCGAGTTCCGCCAACGCCAGGCGGTCCTTGGTAGTGCTTTTAAGCGCGGGCACCTACAGCTTAGTAACCGGGTTCCAGCACCGTCAGCTGGTCCTCGGTCGTGCCATTGGCTCTTGCACACTGGGGCAACGCATCCGGGTTCCAGCACCGCCAGCTGGTTCTCGGCAGTGTTCTTGTCACAGGTACTCCCTCGTGCCAAGCCTGGTTTCAGCACCGTCAGCTGTTTCCGGGTTGTGTCAACTTCACTGAGACGCCTATGCTTGCCCCGTCGTGGGGCGGTCGAGTTAGCCAACTCCAGGGTGCCTCCAGTTTAGGAGCTTCCTATGTGGGCTGCGTGAACTGGTAGTCAAGGCTGGTTCTGTAGTGCCAGTAGGCCCAGCTCCCCCTGTAGGACTGTTGGGGTTCGGTAACTGCGGCTGCCTCGCGGCCTAGCTGTTCTCTCCTCTCCTGTGGGCCTTGGGGTCCACCACCTGGTTCCAGCACCGTCAGCTGGTTCCGGGCCGAGCCTTTGGCTAAGGTGCCTCCTCCTGGGTATCCGAGTTCCGCCAACGCCAGGCGGTCCTTGGTAGTGCTTTTAAGCGCGGGCACCTACAGCTTAGTAACCGGGTTCCAGCACCGTCAGCTGGTCCTCGGTCGTGCCATTGGCTCTTGCACACTGGGGCAACGCATCCGGGTTCCAGCACCGCCAGCTGGTTCTCGGCAGTGTTCTTGTCACAGGTACTCCCTCGTGCCAAGCCTGGTTTCAGCACCGTCAGCTGTTTCCGGGTTGTGTCAACTTCACTGAGACGCCTATGCTTGCCCCGTCGTGGGGCGGTCGAGTTAGCCAACTCCAGGGTGCCTCCAGTTTAGGAGCTTCCTATGTGGGCTGCGTGAACTGGTAGTCAAGGCTGGTTCTGTAGTGCCAGTAGGCCCAGCTCCCCCTGTAGGACTGTTGGGGTTCGGTAACTGCGGCTGCCTCGCGGCCTAGCTGTTCTCTCCTCTCCTGTGGGCCTTGGGGTCCACCACCTGGTTCCAGCACCGTCAGCTGGTTCCGGGCCGAGCCTTTGGCTTAGGTGCCTCCTCCTGGGTATCCGAGTTCCGCCAACGCCAGGCGGTCCTTGGTAGTGCTTTTAAGCGCGGGCACCTACAGCTTAGTAACCGGGTTCCAGCACCGTCAGCTGGTCCTCGGTCGTGCCATTGGCTCTTGCACACTGGGGCAACGCATCCGGGTTCCAGCACCGCCAGCTGGTTCTCGGCAGTGTTCTTGTCACAGGTACTCCCTCGTGCCAAGCCTGGTTTCAGCACCGTCAGCTGTTTCCGGGTTTTGTCAACTTCACTGAGACGCCTATGCTTGCCCCGTCGTGGGGCGGTCGAGTTAGCCAACTCCAGGGTGCCTCCAGTTTAGGAGCTTCCTATGTGGGCTGCGTGAACTGGTAGTCAAGGCTGGTTCTGTAGTGCCAGTAGGCCCAGCTCCCCCTGTAGGACTGTTGGGGTTCGGTAACTGCGGCTGCCTCGCGGCCTAGCTGTTCTCTCCTCTCCTGTGGGCCTTGGGGTCCACCACCTGGTTCCAGCACCGTCAGCTGGTTCCGGGCCGAGCCTTTGGCTTAGGTGCCTCCTCCTGGGTATCCGAGTTCCGCCAACGCCAGGCGGTCCTTGGTAGTGCTTTTAAGCGCGGGCACCTACAGCTTAGTAACCGGGTTCCAGCACCGTCAGCTGGTCCTCGGTCGTGCCATTGGCTCTTGCACACTGGGGCAACGCATCCGGGTTCCAGCACCGCCAGCTGGTTCTCGGCAGTGTTCTTGTCACAGGTACTCCCTCGTGCCAAGCCTGGTTTCAGCACCGTCAGCTGTTTCCGGGTTGTGTCAACTTCACTGAGACGCCTATGCTTGCCCCGTCGTGGGGCGGTCGAGTTAGCCAACTCCAGGGTGCCTCCAGTTTAGGAGCTTCCTATGTGGGCTGCGTGAACTGGTAGTCAAGGCTGGTTCTGTAGTGCCAGTAGGCCCAGCTCCCCCTGTAGGACTGTTGGGGTTCGGTAACTGCGGCTGCCTCGCGGCCTAGCTGTTCTCTCCTCTCCTGTGGGCCTTGGGGTCCACCACCTGGTTCCAGCACCGTCAGCTGGTTCTCGGCAGTGTCTTTTGCTCTTGTACCTTCTGCTCCCCATCCTGGTTCCAGTACCGTCAGCTGGTTCCGGGCAGAGCCTTTGGCTTAGGTGCCTCCTTCTGGGTATCCAAGTTCCACCAATGTCAGGTGGTCCTTGGTAGTGCTTTCAGGCACGGGTACCTCCTGCTTAGTAACCGGGTTCCAGTAACGTCAGCTGGTCCTTGGTAGTTCCATTGGCTCTTGGACATTCGGCTACCCATCCGGGTTCCAGTACCGTCAGCTGGTTCTCGGCAGTGTCTTTTGCTCTTGTACCTTCTGCTCCCCATCCTGGTTCCAGTAACGTCATTTGGTTCCGGGCAGAGCCTTTGGCTTAGGTGCCTCCTTCTGGGTATCCGAGTTCCGCCAACGTCAGGCGGTCCTTGGTAGTGCTTTTTAGCACGGGTACCTCCTGCTTAGTAACCGGGTTCCAGTAACGTCAGCTGGTCCTCGGTAGTTCCATAGGCTCTTGAACCTTCGGGTAGCCATCCGAGTTCCAGTTCCATCAGCTGGTTCTTGGCATTTTCTCAGCCTTCTTGTACCTTCTGCTACATTTCCAAGTTGAAGACCCTAACGTCGACAACCCGGAAGACCACCCCGATGACGACGACCCGGAAGACCACCCCGATGACGACGACGACGACGACGGCGGAGACGACGACGGCTGAGACGACGACGGCGGAGATGACGACACTGGAGACGAAGACCCTGGAGACGACAACATGGAAGACCGAGAAGCAGAAGAACAAGAGGCTGCAGAACAAAGAGCAGAAGAACATTAAGCATAAGACTTAATATCAGAGCAAAAGATATTATCTAAATTATATGCAGAAGAAGACTAAGCAGTGTATGGGGGTGAGTCCGTTCCTCCTCGTGGTGCCCCTGGATAAAGCCTGATGCTGCAGGCCAAACTGAACGCGGACAAATGTAACTTTTGTGACTGGCAGAACGGAAGGTGTAATCTTCCAACTTTTATAGATAACAACTACGGGAATGCCTGTCACAAATGAGAATATGATGAAGAAGTAGAATAGGAAGAATAATAACAGTGGAATAAAAAGAATATGTAGAATAGGAAGAATAATAATAGTTGAAGAAAATGAATATGAAGAATGTAATAAAAAAAAAAATAGGTAGAAGATGAAGAAGAAGATGAATAAGGTGAAGAAGTTGATGTCAAGGATGCTGATGATGATGAAGATGAAAGTGTGGGAAAAGAAAAAAAAAAAAAAAAGAAAAAAAAGAAGGGGAAGGGCGTGGAATAGTGAAACATCAATATCTGACAAAATAAAAAAAATTTACATACTCAATATCTTTTTCAATCCGAACTTCTTTAAAAAAAAAAAAAAAACATGCTATTCTATTTGATTGGACTAATCCTCATTGCCTTTAATGTCTCCGCCACCTCCCCCATACATCCTACATTATTCTTAGTTGTTTTCCTTCAGGTAGAATGAACCTACAAGGAAAGAAAGGGTTTATTTTAATTCCGATATTTTGGTCCCATTGACTTGCATTGGGATCGGGTATCGGTATCGGCGATATCCGATATTTTTTGAATATCGGCCGATCCAAACCGATACCGATACTTTCCGATATCGGAAGGTATCGCTCAACACTAATCATTACACATGTTGGACTTGAAGTGTCACATCTTCAAACACAGTATTTTGGAAAAAGAATAGGGAAGGACTGAGGGGGATGGCAAAAAGAAAACAATGTTTCCTGGAAGAATAGAATATGAACCATAGAATGGGATAGAACATGGAAAAAGGGGTCACACAAGGTGATACTGCACATGAAACGTGTGTGAACGTTTGTAACAGTAAATAGATCTTATATAAGAGTAAACTGTCAGCCAAAACTCTAAATTTTTATCTGAATTGTGATGCGAGTGAATTCTCCTCTCTCTCTGTAGTTTTTCTTGCCTTGTTTTGCTTTATGTTTGTTTTTATTTCATATTTACTGCAAATATTTCATTACTGTAAACATTTCATTATTCAGTTTGATTTATATTTTACAGGATTTATACAGGCAGTTCCAGCTCCATGAATAGTTGGCAGATTAACCCAAATGAAAGTGAATGTCCACTGTAGGAAAGCCATGTAGGCCTGGGTTAAATCCTAGCACTGCAGGCCTTGATTAGATTCACCTGGCTAGTTTTGACTAAGAACCAGGCTTGTGTTCATCTGTGAGCTCTCAGCCTGCTGGGGATGTTGAGCAGAGTGAAGTTTGTTGAAGCAGGTGAGTGACCAGCCAAAATGTCAGCTGTAGCTGGGAGAGAGACAAGCCAGAGTCTCTTTCTGAATGGAGGGTCACTTGCACTAAAGCTGTTCCATCCAGCATGTCCACATGGATATATTTTCTCTCTGAACCCTGCTTATACAGGTACTATACAGATGATCAGGTTTTTAAATACATCAGATAGGGATTATATACATTAGATAGGACTGCTCTATATGGGTATACCTTGACGATTGGTGGAGCAGCTTAGTATACATTTTTTTGCAAAAAAACGTATCAACTAAATACCCTGTGTTTTTCCATCTTTTGACTAGCACTTGCTTATTACTGTGATTTTTTTTACAACAGAGTATTTTTGGCCTCACTGTGCTCTTTTGTGTCTTCATCTTTCTGAAATGGAGACTGCATATGTCAGCTAGGAAAGCTGAGAAGTCTGCATGTTGGAGCTGCAGAGTAACATGGACGCCGCAGCTTGCTAAGTGTGAGCTGTGCATGGCACAGGTGTAATCTGGTTAATGTATCATGTGGGACAAGTAATTTTAGTATAATAGGCATAGTGTGCCATAGGAATATAGGAAATGTGAAGTATAGGATAAGTGATATAATACATAGTGTTGTGAGGGTGATGTGCCCAGTTATATAAAGTAGGGACAGACATAGTTAAAGTTGGGACTAGCCCACAGTGAGAGCTTCCTGATAGATGGTCAGATAGGGAACTACAGTTACCAAGTTCAAGTTGCAGAGGTCTAGCATCTATAGTTCGGGGCAGTGGGAGGCCTTACTGGAATCCCTTTCAGACATTTCTACAATGTCCATAGCTCAAGGACAAGTACTACGAGGAGTGCCTTATCCTCCGGCGTACAGAGGAAGTTGGACGAGGATCCGCGTTAAGGGAAGGTAACGGATACCTAAGTGTACTGGATGGGAAATCCCTGGGGCTGATGGAAATATTAAGCATGAAGAAAGTCCAGGAAGAATGTACAGCAATGCTCAAAATGTACTGTGCTAAGGAAACAAGGAAAAAGAAGTGTTGTGCCCAATACAGCGTGTTACAATCTGATGAATTTGAACTAACTATGGTTCCGGGCACACCTGTGGACAGGTCTTTCCTTGGTTTCTCTGGCCTAGAGCAGGAAAATGAGACTCTGCCTACAGTCCGGCCCCGGAGCATGGGCATATCATTAGCTGCAAACTTCTAAAACTGATTACACAAGAACCACAAGACAGATTTCTTCACTCAGGTATCATTTTAATCAGTGTAGCAGTGGCAACATGACAAGGTCTCTAGTTTACTTAGCAAAATCCTGCTGACAGGTTCACTTTAATGAATGCGCCCCATTTGTTTATTAAGTGAGAGATACTCAGCTCTTAGTGTACTCCATCCTCTATAACACTGGCATAACCAAATACATCTGAATTTCCCTGAAAAGCTTTAACTTTGAATCCATGAGTCATCTCTGATTATTAGGTTATCTCATATTTAAACTTTTCAGCGATATCCTAAATTTAGATTACTGATCCCTCTAATACCATCAAGCTTTTAGGATCAGCAACCTGGTCATCGAGTTTCAAGGTATGCGAAGAGATGTGCAACACTTTACAGATGTGGCACTTGCCTCTAGTTCTGCCTGATCTGATAAATGTAGATGGGAAAGAATAGGATAAAAAAAAGTGGTTTTGACGATCAGGAGTAGGGATGAGCTGACCCGTGGAAGTTCAGGTTCTGGTACCCAACCTGAAATTTAATCCAAAGTTCAGTTTGGGTACCAAAACTGTACCCGAACTTAAACCAGAACCCAGATCCAATTTAAAATAATAGGAACCCGAACTTTGGATCTGGAAAAAAAATCCCTTTC
Organism: Ranitomeya imitator; assembly: GCF_032444005.1. Taxonomy (NCBI): domain Eukaryota; kingdom Metazoa; phylum Chordata; class Amphibia; order Anura; family Dendrobatidae; genus Ranitomeya; species Ranitomeya imitator. The sequence continues at coordinate 771,629,624 of NC_091284.1, forward strand.
TCTCCAACGGACTTCTCCCTGAACTGCGAACACTGCAACAGACTGACTTCCGGGGGAATTCCTTTTTTCGGGTTTAGCACCACACAGTAAATGTCCGGTACAAACCCTGGACTTTTAACTTCTGGTTCTTTCATCTCTAATCAGAAGCAATGCTTATCATTCTGTGAAGAATATGTTGTAAATAAACCAGGACAGCAGACAAATACTCCATGTCCTTGTACAGAAGAGAAGGTTTAGCATCCTGATGTACTGGGTTCACCAGGGGCACAGTGTCGGTTTAGGTGAAGGGTACACAAACTTTTCCGGTCCATGCACCACATTTTCAGATTGGACCAATCCCAAGAGCCACAATATAATTTATAGGGTGATTGTGGCATAAATTTCAGCTTTCAGCAGAATCATCGTCAGTGAGACGTTGTGTGAAAATAAATTGTTTTGCTTGGGACCTATAGAAACCATGATCTGCATCATCATAGTATGGAGGATTGCAGGAAGAGAACAAATACTGGGAAGTCATAATGAATGGAGAGGAACTGCTACACATATAAACTAACTATAACAATTAACATCTACTGTCTTCTCAAGATAGTCCCTCTACAACATAAGCCTGCAGTTGTTCTACATTCCAACAGCAATTACTATCTGAGACATTTATGACAGTCACCTCCAACCTATGGGAAGGGGGGTGCCACTCCATGCTCATGCATGAGTCTTCATTGTAAGTAACTTATATTGCCAACTGGCCAAGTGTTTCACTGCTCCCATAAACATCAATGAAAATTGCCACTCACACGCATGACCACCTCTTCACCTCACCTACTCCTTACCTGAGTGTCACACAGGGGTTAGGAGACCTCTATCTACCAAGGGTTTGTCATCAATATAAAGTAGTGGAACAGCCTTTTCAGGTGTTTGTGGGTGCCCTCAAATACAGGGTTCCTGTGCAGCAGGTGCGCATGCTTCACATATATTGTATCATGTATCTTAATAATCTTTATTTTTTAATAATCTTTATTTTTATATAGCGGTAACATATTCCGCAGCGCTTTACAGTTTTTGCACACATTATCATCACTGTCCCCGATGGGGCTCACAATCTAAATTCCCTATCGGTATGTCTTTGGAATGTGGGAGGAAACCGGAGTGCCCAGAGGAAACCCACGCAAACACGGAGAGAACATACAAACTCTTTGCAGATGTTGTCCTGGGTCGGATTAGAACCCAGGACTCCAGCGCTGCAAGGCTGCTGTGCTAACCTTTTGCAATCTTAAAATTCATGCAGTTCAACAAAAAAATCTAAATGAAAAGGCATTCCCTTTGAGATTACATTACTTTTCAAATTCTATAAATTAATCCCAAATATCTCACTTCAATTAGTACTAATTAATATAAATAACCGCTTTTAAGTACAATCTGTTAGCTTAATTGCCTTTCTCAGAGAAGGCTCATTATTGCTGACTATAGCATAACAGTAGAAAAAGGCATGGACCGCATATCCAAAGCCCATACGCTGATCTATTGAAAATAAGCTAACATTTACAAAACTGAACATGAAGTTCATAGTTAACTGATCTTATCTTTGTCTGATAAGACTGTATGAAGCCCATTGCCAAGTCATGGTGCACCTCTCAGAGGGTCTCTAAAGGTACCGTTACACTTAACGACTTACCAACGATCACGACCAGCGATACGACCTGGCCGTGATCGTTGGTAAGTCGTTGTGTGGTCGCTGGGGAGCTGTCACACCTACAGCTCTCTCCAGCGACCAACGATCAGGGGAAAGACTTCGGCATCGTTGAAACTGTCTTCAACAATGCCGAAGTCCCCGGGTAACCAGGGTAAATATTGGGTTACTAAGCGCAGGGCTGCTCTTAGTAACCCGATATTTAACCTGGTTACCATTGCAAAAGTTAAAAATAAAACACTACATACTCACATTCCGATGTCTGTCACGTCCCCCGGCGTCAGCTTCCCGCACTGACTGTGTCAGCGCCGGCCGTAAAGCAGAGCACAGCGGTGACGTCCACGCTGTGCTCTGCTTTACGGCCGGCGCTGACAGTCAGTGCAGGGAAGCTGACGCCGGGGGACGTGACAGACATCGGAATGTGAGTATGTAGTGTTTTATTTTTTTAACTTTTACAATGGTAACCAGGGTAAATATCGGGTTACTAAGCACGGCCCTGCGCTTAGTAACCCGATGTTTACCCTGGTTACAATTGAACACATCGCTGGATCGGCGTCCACATACGCCGATCCAGCGATGACAGTGGGTGATCAGCAACCAAAAAAAGGTCCTGATCATTCCCCAGCGACCAACGATCTCCTAGCAGGGGCCTGATCGTTGGTCGCTGTCACACATAACGAGATCGTTAGCGGGATCGTTGCTACGTCACAAAAAGCGTGACATTGCAACGATATCGTTAACGAAATCATTATGTGTGAAGGTACCTTAGCTCTATAGGAGTGGTGCTGTGCGGCACCATCAGGCGGATCAACCCAGGTGCCAACACAACACCCATGCTGCAAGGCAGAGGTCACCCTACTCCATAGTCACAGCAACAATGGCCACCACTCAAGACCAAGTGAAATGTGCTAAAAAACTCACTTTTCACATGATTGTAGACAAAAAGATCCCTCCTGTAATCTCCTGCTAACTTAAAACACCTGGGATAAATGGGAGGAGTGCTGGCATCAAGCAAAACAATAAAAGAGGAGACATGATTGTCTTTCTGCAGCTTGTGGGTGATTCCTTTATCTACCTCAGTGCTTATAAAAAACTGCTAAAATTGGATCAGACTGCAAACTGGATCTGCAAATGAATGAAGATTACAGACCGAAATTTAGTGCAAATTTATTAACTAAGTGTAACCGCTAATGTGTAAAAAAAAATAATTTTCCCATGTCAAAGATGTCCATAGCCATTAAAAGGAATTCGTCCTCAGGTTTTTACTGTGTAATGAGAACAGCATGATGCAGAGTTCAGAGATCCTGATTCCAGCCATGTGTCTCTTCCTAGGCTGTGTTTTGTTATTTCAATACAATCGGTGTTTTATCAGCAGGAGATTATGACTCGAGGACTAGGTGTTCTGTGCTTCCTGGTCCAACCTCACCAGTGATTAGCAGCTTTCTGTCAATATACAGTGTTCACAGAAAGCTGCCAATCAGTGGTGTGGGTGGGGTTATACAAAGCTCAGCATTCTGAGCTTTGCTTAATCTGCAGCAAACTGTAGCCATGGCCGAGGATACCGGGGCGTCTGTGCCCTGGCCTCCAACACATGAAAATAATGTCCATTACTCTGCATACCTGGCAGGCAGGGGGCCCACTCACCGTCGGGGACATTGGTGTGCTATGGTTCCGGCCCCTGCGAGTGGACCCCCCTCTGCCTGCTCCGGGCCCCGGCACTTGCGATGCTTACTTCTCCCGATTCCAGCACTGCAGCGTCCTTCATCCTCTGACTGTGATGTTCAGGTCAGAGGCGCGATGACGTCACCAGTGCGCGCCCCCTGCCTGAGCAGTCACAGCACAGAGAGCAGGAAGATGCTGAGGAGTCCAGAGAAGACCAGCGACAAGCAATGAGAGGTGAGCATTTCATTTTTTTTATATTTGGAGGAATATATGGGGACCATCAGAAGGAGCTTATATATGGAGCATTATATGGAGCCAATTCTATAGGGAGCATCTTATGGGGCCAATTTAACATGGAGCATCTTATGGGGCAAATTCTATATGGAGCTTCTTAATGGGGCCAATTCTATATGAAGCTTCTTAATGGGGCCAATTTAATATGGAGCATCTTATGGGTCCAATTCTGTATGGAGCATCTTATGGGGCCAATTCTATATGGAGCTTCTTAATGGGGCCAATTTAATATGGAGCATCTTATGGGGCCAATTCTATATGGAGCTTGTTAATGGAGCCAATTCTTTATGGAGCATCTTATGGGGCCAATTCTATATGGAACTTCTTAATGGAGCCAATTCTATATTGAGCATCTTATGGGGCCAATTCTATATGGAGCTTCTTAATGGGGCCAATTCTATATGGAGCTTCTTATGGGGCCAATTCTATATGGAGCTTCTTAATGGGGCCAATTCTATATGGAGCTTCTTAATGGGCCAATTCTATATGGAGCATCATATGGGGCAAATTCTAAATGGAGCTTCTTAATGGGGCCAATTTAATATGGAGCATCTTATGGGGCCAATTCTGTATGGAACTTCTTAATGGAGTAAATTCTATATGGAGCATCCACCCATTTCTTCTGATACATGTTGGCACCAATGACACGGCAAGGAAGGACCTACCGACAATCTGCAAAGACTTTGAAGAGTTGGGGAAGAAAGTAAAGGAACTGGAAGCACAGGTAGTTTTTTCTTCTATCCTTCCAGTAGACGGACATGGCACCAGGAGATGGAACAGGATCCTTGATGCAAACAACTGGCTAAGACGATGGTGCAGACAACAAGGATTCGGATTCCTGGACCACGGTGTGAATTACTTGTACGATGGACTCCTCGCCAGAGACGGACTACACCTCAACAAACCTGGGAAACACACATTCGCCAGAAGACTCGCTACACTCATCAGGAGGGCGTTAAACTAGAAGAAGAGGGGACGGGAAGAAAAACATTAGACTCGAACAAAGCAGACCCAGGAAAACATACTCAGAAGGGAGGTAAGAACATTTCTAAAACAATCCACAGCGAGGAGATTGGAACAAAACAAAATCCTCTAAACTGCATGCTCGCAAACGCCAGAAGCCTGACAAACAAGATGGAAGAACTAGAAGCAGAAATATCTACAGGTAACTTTGACATAGTGGGAATAACCGAGACATGGTTAGATGAAAGCTATGACTGGGCAGTTAACTTACAGGGTTACAGTCTGTTTAGAAAGGATCGTAAAAATCGGAGAGGAGGAGGTGTTTGTCTCTATGTAAAGTCTTGTCTAAAGTCCACTTTAAGGGAGGATATTAGCGAAGGAAATGAGGATGTCGAGTCCATATGGGTCGAAATTCATGGAGGGAAAAATGGTAACAAAATTCTCATTGGGGTCTGTTACAAACCCCCAAATATAACAGAATCCATGGAAAGTCTACTTCTAATGCAGATAGATGAAGCTGCAATCCATAATGAGGTCCTGGTTATGGGGGACTTTAACTACCCGGATATTAACTGGGAAACAGAAACCTGTGAAACCCATAAAGGCAACAGGTTTCTGCTAATAACCAAGAAAAATTATCTTTCACAATTGGTGCAGAATACAACCAGAGGAGCAGCACTTTTAGACCTAATACTATCTAATAGACCTGACAGAATAACAAATCTGCAGGTAGTTGGGCATCTAGGAAATAGCGACCACAATATTGTACAGTTTCACCTGTCTTTCACTAGGGGGACTTGTCAGGGAGTCACAAAAACACTGAACTTTAGGAAGGCAAAGTTTGACCAGCTTAGAGATGCCCATAATCTGGTAGACTGGGACAATATCCTCAGAAATAAGAATACAGATAATAAATGGGAAATGTTTAACCCCTTAATCCCATAAGACGTACTATCCCGTCCAGGTGACCTGGGACTTAATTCCCAGTGACGGGATAGTACATCATATGCGATCGGCCGCGCTCACGGGGGGAGCGCGGCCGATCGCGGCCGGGTGTCAGCTGCCTATCGCAGCTGACATCCGGCACTATGTGCCAGGAGCGGTCACGGACCGCTCCCGGCACATTAACCCCCTGGCACACCGCGATCAAAGATGATCGCGATGTGCCGGCGGTGCAGGGAAGCATCGCACAGGGAGGGGGCTCCCTGCGTGCTTCCCTGAGACGATCGGTACACGGTGATGTACTCACCGTGTACCGAGCGTCTTCTCCCTGCAGTCCCCGGATCCAAAATGGCCGCCGGGCTGCATCCGGGTCCTGCAGGGAGCACTTCCGGGTCAGGATCAGGCTGCAGCTGCAGCTCTAATCCTGCCCGGCTGTATGTCAGATCACCGATCTGATAGAGTGCTGTGCACACTGTCAGATCGGTGATCTGTGATGTCCCCCCCTGGGACAAAGTGAAAAAGTAGAAAAAAAAATTTACACACGTGTAAAAAAAAAAAAAAAATTCCTAAATAAAGAAGAAAAAAAAAAAATATTATTCCCATAAATACATTTCTTTATCTAAAAAAAAACAAAAAAACAATAAAAGTACACATATTTAGTATCGCTGCGTCCGTAACGACCCGACCTATAAAACTGGCCCACTAGTTAACCCCTTCAGTGAACACCGTAAAAAAAAAAAAAACGAGCCAAAAAAACAACGCTTTATTATCATAATGCTGAACAAAAAGTGGAATAACACGCGATCAAAAAGACAGATATAAATAACCATGATACCGCTGAAAGCGTCATCTTGTCCCGCAAAAAATGAGCCGCCATATAGCATCATAACCAAAAAAATAAAAAAGTTATAGTCCTCAGAATAAAGTGATGCCAAAATAATTAAATAATTATTTTTTCTATAAAATAGCTTTTATCGTATAAAAGCGCCAAAACATAAAAAAAATGATATAAATGAGGTATCGCTGTAATCGTACTGACCCGAAGAATAAAACTGCTTTATCAATTTTACCAAACGCGGAACGGTATAAACGCCTCCCCCAAAAGAAATTCATGAATAGCTGGTTTTTGGTCATTCTGCCTCACAAAAAATCAGAATAAAAAGCGATCAAAAACTGTCACGTGTCCGAAAATGTAAGCGATAAAAACGTCAACTCGTCCCGCAAAAAACAAGACCTCACATGACTCTGTGGACCAAAATATGGAAAAATTATAGGTCTCAAAATGTGGAGACGCAAAAACTTTTTTACTATAAAAAGCGTCTTTTAGTGTGTGACAGCTGCCAATCATAAAAATCCAATCTAAAAAACGCTATAAAAGTAAATCAAACCCCCCTTCATCACCCCCTTAGTTAGGCTAGGTTCACATTGCGTTAATGGGTTAACGCTAATGGACAGCGTTGCACGGCGAAAATGTCACAATTAACGCCGTGCAACGGGTCCGTTAGCACACCCATTGACAGCAATGTGATTTTCGGGTGTAGCGCATCACTAGAGCGTGCCATTTTCGGCTCGCGCTAGCAAGGTGCCGTTCTTTTGTGACGCGCCTCGGACGCCGAGGTCCGATCCCCGATCTTCCAGAGCGGGGACGTTAACGCGACCACTAAACACGACACCTAAAAAGACATTGCGTTAGCGCAATCCGCTAGTGCTAAACGGATTTCCCTAACGCAATGTGAACCTAGCCTTAGGGAAAAATAATAAAATTTAAAAAAATGTATTTATTTCCATTTTCCCATTCGGGTTAGGGCTAGGGTTAGGGCTAGGGTTAGGGTTAGGGTTTGGATTACATTTACGGTTGGGATTAGGGTTGGGATTAGAATTAGGGGTGTGTCAGGGTTAGGTGTGTGGTTAGGGTTACAGTTGGGATTAGGGTTAGGGGTGTGTCTGGGTTAGAGGTGTGGTTAGGGTTACAGTTGGGATTAGGGTTAGGGGTGCGTTTGGATTAGGGTTTCATTTATAATTGGGGGGTTTCCTCTGTTTAGGCACATCAGGGGCTCTCCAAACGCGACATGGCGTCCGATCTCAATTCCAGCCAATTCTGCATTGAAAAAGTAAAACAGTGCTCCTTCACTTCCGAGCTCTCCCGTGCGCCCAAACAGGGGTTTACCCCAACATATGGGGTATCATCGTACTCGAGACAAATTGGACAACAACTTTTTGGGTCCAAGTTCTCTTGTTATCCTTGGGAAAATAAAAATTTGGGGGGCTAAAAATCATTTTTGTGGGAAAAAAAAAGGATTTTTTATTTTCACGGCTCTGCGTTGTAAACTGTAGTGAAACACTTGGGGGTTCAAAGTTTTCACAACACATCTAGATAAGTTCCGTGGGAGGTCTAGTTTCCAATATGAGGTCACTTATGGGGGGTTTGTACTGTTTGGGTACATCAGGGGCTCTGCAAATGCAACGTGACGCCTGCAGACCAATCCATCTAAGTCTGCATTCCAAATGGCGCTCCTTCCCTTCCGAGTTCTGCCATGCGCCCAAACAGTGGTTCCCCCCCACATATGGGGTATCAGCGTACTCAGGACAAATTGGACAACAACTTTTGGGGTCCAATTTATTCTGTTACCCTTGTAAAAATACAAAGCTGGGGGCTAAAAAAATCATTTTTGTGAAAAAAAAAGAATTTTTATTTTCACGGCTCTGCGTTATAAACTGTAGTGAAACACTTAGGGGTTCAAAGTTCTCACAACACATCTAGATAAGTTCCTTGGGAGGTCTAGTTTCTAATATGGGGTCACTTGTGGGGGGTTTGTACTGTTTGGGTACATCAGGGGCTCTGCAAATGCAACGTGACTCCTGCAGACCAATCCATCTAAGTCTGCATTCCAAATGGTGCTCCTTCCCTTCCGAGCTCTGCCATGCGCCCAAACAGTGGTTCCCCCCCACATATTGGATATCAGCGTACTCAGGACAAATTGGACAACAACTTTTGGGGTCCAATTTATTCTGTTACCCTTGTGAAAATACAAAACTGGGGGTTAAAAAATAATTTTTGCGAAAAAAAAAAAAAATTATTTTAATGGCTCTGCGTTATAAACTGTAGTGAAACACTTGGAGGTTCAAAGCTCTCAAAACACATCTAGATAAGTTCCTTAGGGGGTCTAGTTTCCAAAATGGTGTCACTTGTGGGGGGTTTTAATGTTTAGGCACATCAGGGGCTCTCCAAACCAACATGGCGTCCCATCTTAATTCCAGTCAATTTTGCATTGAAAAGTCAAATGGCGCTCCTTCCCTTCCGAGCTCTGCTATGCGCCCAAAAAGTGGTTTACCCCCACATATGGGGTATCGTCGCACTCAGGACAAATTGCACAACAACTTTTGTGGTCTAATTTCTTCTCTTACCCTTGGGAAAATAAAAAATTGGTGGCGAAAAGATCATTTTTGTGAAAAAATATGATTTTTTATTTTTACGGCTCTGCATTATAAACTTCTGTGAAGCACTTGTTGGGTCAAAGTGCTCACCACACCTCTAGATAAGTTCCTTAAGGGGTCTACTTTCCAAAATGGTGTCACTTGTGGGGATTTCAATGTTTAGGCACATCAGGGGCTCTCCAAACGCAACATGGCATCTCATCTCAATTCCAGTCAATTTTGCATTGAAAAGTAAAATGGCGCTCCTTCCCTTCCGAGCTCTGCCATACGCCCAAACAATGGTTTACACCCATATATGGGGTATCAGCATACTCAGGACAAATTGGACAACAATTTTTGAGGTCCAATTTCTTCTCTTACTCTTGGGAAAATAAAAAATTGGGGTCGAAAAGATCATTTTTGTGAAAAAATATGATTTTTTATTTTTACGGCTCTGCATTATAAACTTCTGTGAAGCAATTGGTGGGTCAAAGTGGTCACCACACATCTAGATAAGTTCCTTAGGGTGTCTACCTTCCAAAATGGTGTCACTTGTGGGGGGTTTCAATGTTTAGGCACATGAGGGGCTCTCCAAACGCAACATGGCGTCCCATCTCAATTCCTGTCAATTTTGCATTGAAAAGTCAAATGGCGCTCCTTTCCTTCCGAGCTCTGCCATGCGCCCAAACAGTGGCTTACCCCCACATATGGGGTATCAGCGTACTCAGTACAGATTGTACAACAACGTTTGGCATCCATTTTATCCTGTTACCCTTGGTAAAATAAAACAAATTGGAGCTGAAATAAATTTTGTGTGAAAAAAAGTTAAATATTCATTTTTATTTAAACATTCCAAAAATTCCTGTGAAGCCCCTGAAGGGTTAATAAACTTCTTGAATGTGGTTTTGAGCACCTTGAGGGGTGCAGTTTTTAGAATGCTGTCACACTTGGGTATTTTCTATCATATAGACCCCTCAAAATTACTTCAAATGAGATGTGGTCCCTAAAATAAAATGGTGTTGTAAAAATGAGAAATTGCTGGTCAACTTTTAACCCTTATAACTCCCTAACAAAAAAACATTTTGGTTCCAAAATTGTGCTGATGTAAAGTAGACATGTGGGAAATGTTACTTATTAAGTATTTTGCGTGACATATCTCTGTGATTTAAGGGCATAAAAATTTAAAGTTGGAAAATTGCGAAATTTTCTAAATTTTCGCCAAATTTCCGTTTTTTTCACAAATAAACGCAAGTTATATCGAATAAATGTTACCACTAAAATGAAGTACAATATGTCACGAGAAAATAATGTCAGAATCGCCAAGATCCGTTGAAGTGTTCCAGAGTTATAACCTCATAAAGGGACAGTGGTCAGAATTGTAAAAATTGGCCCGGTCATTAACGTGCAAACCACCCTCGGGGCTTAAGGGGTTAAGAACATCCTAAATAGGCAGTGTAAGCGGTTTATACCTTGTGGGAATAAAAGGACTAGAAATAGGAAAAACCCAATGTGGCTAAACAAAGAAGTAAGACAGGCAATTAATAGTAAAAAGAAAGCATTTGCACTACTAAAGCAGGATGGCACCATTGAAGCTCTAAAAAACTATAGGGAGAAAAATACTTTATCTAAAAAACTAATTAAAGCTGCCAAAAAGGAAACAGAGAAGCACATTGCTAAGGAGAGTAAAACTAATCCCAAACTGTTCTTCAACTATATCAATAGTAAAAGAATAAAAACTGAAAATGTAGGCCCCTTAAAAAATAGTGAGGAAAGAATGGTTGTAGATGATGAGGAAAAAGCTAACATATTAAACACCTTCTTCTCCACGGTATTCACGGTGGAAAATGAAATGCTAGGTGAAATCCCAAGAAACAATGAAAACCCTATATTAAGGGTCACCAATCTAACCCAAGAAGAGGTGCGAAACCGACTAAATAAGATTAAAATAGATAAATCTCCGGGTCCGGATGGCATACACCCACGAGTACTAAGAGAACTAAGTAATGTAATAGATAAACCATTATTTCTTATTTTTAGGGACTCTATAGCGACAGGGTCTGTTCCGCAGGACTGGCGCATAGCAAATGTGGTGCCAATATTCAAAAAGGGCTCTAAAAGTGAACCTGGAAATTATAGGCCAGTAAGTCTAACCTCTATTGTTGGTAAAATATTTGAAGGGTTTCTGAGGGATGTTATTCTGGATTATCTCAATGAGAATAACTGTTTAACTCCATATCAGCATGGGTTTATGAGAAATCGCTCCTGTCAAACCAATCTAATCAGTTTTTATGAAGAGGTAAGCTATAGGCTGGACCACGGTGAGTCATTGGACGTGGTATATCTCGATTTTTCCAAAGCGTTTGATACCGTGCCGCACAAGAGGTTGGTACACAAAATGAGAATGCTTGGTCTGGGGGAAAATGTGTGTAAATGGGTTAGTAACTGGCTTAGTGATAGAAAGCAGAGGGTGGTTATAAATGGTATAGTCTCTAACTGGGTCGCTGTGACCAGTGGGGTACCGCAGGGGTCAGTATTGGGACCTGTTCTCTTCAACATATTCATTAATGATCTGGTAGAAGGTTTACACAGTAAAATATCGATATTTGCAGATGATACAAAACTATGTAAAGCAGTTAATACAAGAGAAGATAGTATTCTGCTACAGATGGATCTGGATAAGTTGGAAACTTGGGCTGAAAGGTGGCAGATGAGGTTTAACAATGATAAATGTAAGGTTATACACATGGGAAGAGGGAATCAATATCACCATTACACACTGAACGGGAAACCACTGGGTAAATCTGACAGGGAGAAGGACTTGGGGATCCTAGTTAATGATAAACTTACCTGGAGCAGCCAGTGCCAGGCAGCAGCTGCCAAGGCAAACAGGATCATGGGGTGCATTAAAAGAGGTCTGGATACACATGATGAGAGCATTATACTGCCTCTGTACAAATCCCTAGTTAGACCGCACATGGAGTACTGTGTCCAGTTTTGGGCACCGGTGCTCAGGAAGGATATAATGGAACTAGAGAGAGTACAAAGGAGGGCAACAAAATTAATAAAGGGGATGGGAGAACTACAATACCCAGATAGATTAGCGAAATTAGGATTATTTAGTCTAGAAAAAAGACGACTGAGGGGCGATCTAATAACCATGTATAAGTATATAAGGGGACAATACAAATATCTCGCTGAGGATCTGTTTATGCCAAGGAAGGTGACGGGCACAAGGGGGCATTCTTTGCGTCTGGAGGAGAGAAGGTTTTTCCACCAACATAGAAGAGGATTCTTTACTGTTAGGGCAGTGAGAATCTGGAATTGCTTGCCTGAGGAGGTGGTGATGGCGAACTCAGTCGAGGGGTTCAAGAGAGGCCTGGATGTCTTCCTGGAGCAGAACAATATTGTATCATACAATTATTAGGTTCTGTAGAAGGACGTAGATCTGGGTATTTATTATGATGGAATATAGGCTGAACTGGATGGACAAATGTCTTTTTTCGGCCTTACTAACTATGTTACTATGTTACTATGTTATTACACACTGAATGGGAAACCACTGGGTAAATCTGACAGGGAGAAGGACTTGGGGATCCTAGTTAATGATAAACTTACCTGGAGCAGCCAGTGCCAGGCAGCAGCTGCCAAGGCAAACAGGATTATGGGGTGCATTAAAAGAGGTCTGGATACACATGATGAGAGCATTATACTGCCTCTGTACAAATCCCTAGTTAGACCGCACATGGAGTACTGTGTCCAGTTTTGGGCACCGGTGCTCAGGAAGGATATAATGGAACTAGAGAGAGTACAAAGGAGGGCAACAAAATTAATAAAGGGGATGGGAGAACTACAATACCCAGATAGATTAGCGAAATTAGGATTATTTAGTCTAGAAAAAAGACGACTGAGGGGCGATCTAATAACCATGTATAAGTATATAAGGGGACAATACAAATATCTTGCTGAGGATCTGTTTATACCAAGGAAGGTGACGGGCACAAGGGGGCATTCTTTGCGTCTGGAGGAGAGAAGGTTTTTCCACCAACATAGAAGAAGATTCTTTACTGTTAGGGCAATGAGAATCTGGAATTGCTTGCCTGAGGAGGTGGTGATGGCAAACTCAGTCGAGGGGTTCAAGAGAGGCCTGGATGTCTTCCTGGAGCAGAACAATATTGTATCATACAATTATTAGGTTCTGTAGAAGGACGTAGATCTGGGGATTTATTATGATGGAATATAGGCTGAACTGGATGGACAAATGTCTTTTTTCGGCCTTACTAACTATGTTACTATGTTACTATGTTATGGGGCCAATTCAGTATGGAGCAGTATATGGGGCCAATTACATATGGAGCAGTATATGGGGCCAATTACATATGGAGCAGTATATGGAGCCAATAATACAGTATATGAAGCATCTTATGGGACTGTTAAAGGGTATTGACTTTTAAGATTGCTACTTCCAATAGGTGGCACTAGAGTTCAAGTCCTCTTTGACTAAGCAATTTGCATAACAATAATGTAAAATACATAAGGATAGAGTGAAAGTGAAAATCTGCATGTTATTATTTGTGCCTTCTCTAGGTTTTTCAATGACTTTATCCGCATCCGCGTTTTTTCTGTCATTTCTATTTTATCTTACTGACTGAGCACTCCTCCCCTCACCATGTGGTTTTAAATTACATCTAATTACCTTTGGTTCCGTTCAACCCATATATGTAGGCTTTACTGAGAGAGGTGTCCACATTCACCCATGCATACAGACATTAGCCTTAGGTAAGTGTGCACATTTGGACAGGGAGGTCAGGGACCCATCAGATTAATGAGGCCACCTTGACGATGGTTGATGGGCTCACACTATTTGGCCAAATTTTGTGCAAAGTGTCTCATAAATATTTTTCCTAATGTTTAAAAGCCATTTTGCTATTCATATTTCATGTATTTCATATTCGACATGCTTTGGCACGATAGAGTGCAACCTTTTTTTTGCATATTGTATATGGAGGTAGCTGCTCCTGGTATGCACCTATTCACACTAGTTTGGATGTGCCAGTCGTTTTTCTGTCATTTCTGTTGGCTTACTGACTGAGCACTCCTCCCTTCACCATGTGGTTTTTAATTACATCTAATTACATTTGGTTCCGGCCAACCCATATATGTAGGCCTTACTGAGAGAGGTGTCCACATTCACCCATGCATACAGACATTAGCCTTAGGTAAGTGTTTACATTTGGACAGGGAGGTCAGGAACCCATCAGATTAATGAGGCCACCTTGACGATGGTTGATGGGCTCACACTATTTGGCCAAATTTTCTGCAAAGCGTCTCATAAATATTTTTCCTAATGTTCAAAAGCCATTTTGCTATTCATATTTCATGTATTTCATATTTGACATGCTTTGGCACGATAGAGTGCAACCTTTTTTTGTATATTTTATCCGCATTGTGGCTCTTGACCAACTTTCATAGCGGAATGTGGCTCTCAAGGTAAGAAAGGTTGGGGAGCCCTGCTATAGATGATTCAGCATAAACAGAGACACAGTCCATTTCAAACTGTAAACGAAGAACTTTACTTGGGTTCAACTGTAGCACATCCACATCAATTACAATATCACTTAGTTCGAATTGCAGCACATTCACGTCAGTTACAGCATCAACACAGTTGTCACGATTAGTGATGAGCGAATATACTCGTTACTCGAGATTTCCCGAGCAGGCTCGGGTGACTTTAGAGTATTTTTTAGTGCTCGGAGATTTAGTTTTTATTGCCGCAGCTGAATGATTTACATCTCTTAGCCAGCGTAAGCACATGTGGGGGTTGCCTTGTTGCTAGGGAATCCCCACATGTAATCAAGCTGGCTAACAGATGTAAATCATTCAGCTGCGGCAAGAAAAACTAAATCTCCGAGCACTAAAAAATACTCGGAGGTCACCCGAGCGTACTCGGGAAATCTCGAGTAACGAGTATATTCGCTCATCACTAGTCACGATCCATGTTTGGATCTGTGGCAGATCTGGTTTCCCTCAGATTAAAACCTTTTTTCTTACAGGTCATTGGGGGTTAATGCAGTTTTCCCCTCCAGTGACCGCTGGTGTTATTCCATTGCTGCCTAGTCTGCTGATGCGGGTGGTGACCACTCCCACCATCCTTCAAAAGGTCACCTAATGCATCAGCTGACTGGTGGTTATACAGGTCCTTTTGGAGACCAACCTGGCTGGAGAAGGAGCTTGCTGAGTGCTGTTCTTCAGCTGAATTCTTATCTGGTGCCTTACTCTGCTGTTCGGTGCATTGCAGCAGAGAAAGCTAAGTGTGGTGTTATTGTTTCTTTGTCCCTTTGATTTCTGTATCTTCCCCTGTGTTGTATTAGTGCAGCGGTGGGACCAGTGCTCTCACCTGCCAATCCCCTACTTAGGGATAGGTGCAGGGCAAGCGAGGGCTTAGGTATCCTGCTCAGTGACAGGTTGAAAAAACCTATATAGGGACGCCAGGGAGATTAGGGCACATCCTTAGGAGAGTGCAGGAGGTGTCCGTTTCCCCATTCCCTATCGCAGGGCCCACCATTGTTAAAGTGTCCCCGGTGTACCCTTGTGTGTTTCGCCGTTTGGTGACCGTCCATTCGGCGGGTCGTGTAACGTTAGAACAGTCACTTCATGACAACAGCCTTCTTCACCTCTGTTACTTTCCATGTGTCTTCACTAATTCCGTCCAGGGGTTCCCCGGGTCGTACCGAACCGTTCGGTACTGCAGCGTCCTCCCTTTCCAGCATAAATAATCTTAGGATTTCCCTCATCTGTTTCGCACAGACAGAAGGGCTTCAGCCCATGTAGATAGATGCCACATTTTCGGAGCGACCTTCATCTTTTTCATGCTGTAATTCCTTAGCTGCACTTGCTGACCCACTAGCATTACACAACTGGGTCCTTTCCTTTAAACGTTGCGGTGCTGCTGCACTGTCCTGGGCATTTAAGCCTTTCGGGACGCCTGGGGCTCCCTTGCCCCTGTGAGCTGTGCCAGCTCACGGTCTTTTCTCTCCTAGAATCAGGAAATGCACAAGCTCTACCCTCAGCTAACTCCTCCTATCATAAACTATGTACACTATCATGCTCCATCTCGTGTCCAAACTGAGATACTGCACTTTCCCTATAATGAAGTAGTATTCACTATAAACAGCACACAAAATGGCATAGTAAATACGGTAACCTCACAGCAATTACAATCAAGTAATTTACATTATACCTCAGCACTAAAGTGGGAACAAAATAGCAGCATACATGGGCATAAAAGCAAACATAAAATGTTTTTTTTATGAGAATCGGGTCGGTTCTTAAAGGGGTGGGGTGAGCACCAGTCCTTAGACCCCCTTACACTATCGCAACTGCTGCATTCAGGAAACTAAGTGATACATAAGTGGAATCAGGGTGACTTTACCTACAATGTGCTGCTGTTGAATTACATGACAAAAACCTGCTTACAGATTGACTTTAACCCCTTAACGACTGCCGATACGCCTTTTAACGGCGGCCGCTAAGGGTACTTAAACCACAGCGCCGTTAATTAAGGGCGCTGTGGAAAAAGTAAATAGCGCCCCCTAGAGTCGGATTTTCTCCGGGGTCTCGGCTGCCGGGGGTAGCCGAGACCCCAGAGAACATGATTCGGGGTTTTTTTTACCGACCCCGCATTTGCGATCGCCGGTAATTAACCGTTTACCGGCGATCGCAAAAAAAAAACAAAAACGCGATTTCTTTTTAATTTCTCTGTCCTCTGATGTGATCGCACATCAGAGGACAGAGAAATGGGGTACCAGGTAGCCCCCCGATACTCACCTGTCTCCCCCGATGCTCCTCGTGGCTCCCGATGGGCGCCGCCATCTTCAAAATGGCGGGCGCATGCGCAGTGCGCCCGCCGGACGGCACCGGGAGAATCTTTGGGGTCTCGGCTGCTGGGGGTAGCCGAGACCCCAAAGAACATGATCGGGGTCGGTTTTACCGACCTGTGTTTTGCGATCGCCGGTAATTAACTGTTTACCGGCGACCGCAAAAAGAAAAAAAGAAGAAAAAAAAAGTAAAGTGTAATTCTCTGTCCTCTGATGTGATCGCACATCAGAGGACAGAGAAATGGGATTCGGGGACCCTATCATACTCACCGGTGTCCCTGGGTCCTCCTGCTGCTCCTCCTGTCTGCCGGGGAAAAGAAAATGGCAGGCGCATGCGCAGTGCGCCCGCCACCTATCGCCATCTGCCGGCCGGCAGGAGAAGAGCAGTTGGGGCTAAAATTAGGGTTAGGGTTAGGGCTAAGGTTAGGGTTAGGGCTAGGGTTAGAGCTAGGGTTAGGGCTAGGATTAGGGTTAGGGTTAGGGCTAGGGTTAGGGCTAGGGTTAGGGCTAGGGTTAGGGTTAGGGCTAGGGTTAGGGTTAGGGTTAGGGCTAGGGTTAGGGCTAAGGCTAGGGTTCGGGCTAAATTCAGGGTTAGGGTTGGGGCTAAATTTAGGGTTAGGGTTGGGGCTAAATTTAGGGTTAGACTTCTTTCACACTTACGTCGGTACGGGGCCGTCGCAATGCGTCGGCCCGACATACCAACGCACGTTGTGAAAATTGTGCACAACGTGGGCAGCGGATGTAGTTTTTCAACGCATCAGCTGCCCAATCTATGTCCTGGGGAGGAGGGGGCGGAGTTACGGCCACGCATGCGCGGTCAGAAATGGCGGACGCGACGTACAAAAAAACATTATATTGAACGTTTTTTGTGCCGATGGTCCGCCAAAACACAACTGATCCAGTGCACGACGGACGCGACGTGTGGCCATCCGTCACGATCCGTCGGCAATACAAGTCTATGGGCAAAAAACACATCCTGCGGGCACATTTGCAGGATCCGTTTTTTGTCCAAAACGATGGATTGCGACGGATGCCAAATGACGCAAGTGTGAAAGTAGCCTTAGGGCTAGGGTTAGGGTTGGGGCTAGAGTTAGGGCTAGGGTTGGGGTTAAAGTTGGGGTTAGAGTTGGGATTAGAGTTAGGGTTTGGATTAGGGTTGGTATTAGGGTTAGGGTTGGCATTAGGGTTACGCTTGGGATTAGGGTTAGGTTTGGGATTAGGGTTAAGGTTAGGGTTGTGATTAGGGGTGTATTGGGATTAGGGTTAGGTTTGAGGTTAGGGTTGAGATTAGGATTAGGGGTGTGTTGGATTTAGGGTTTTGATTAGGGTTATGGTTAGGGTTGACATTAGGGTTGTTTTGGGGTAAGGGTTGTGATTATCGTTAGGGATAGTGATTAGGATTATGGATGGGGTTGGGATTAGGGTTAGGGGTGTGTTGGGGTTAGGGTTGGAGCTAGAATTGGGGGGTTTCCACTGTTTAGGTACATCAGGGGGTCTCCAAACACGACAGCCAATTTTGCGCTCAAAAAGTTAAATGGTGCTCCCTCCCTTCTGAGCTCTGCCGTGCGCCCAAACAGTGGGTTACCCCCACATACGGGGCATCAGCGTACTTGGGATAAATTGGACAACAACTTTTGGGGTCCAATTTCTCCATTTACCCTTGTGAAAATAAAAACTTGGGCTACAAAATCTTTTTTGTGGAAAAAAAAATATTTTTTTATTTTCACAACTCTGCATTCTAAACTTCTGTGAAGCACTTGGGCATTCAAAGTTCTCACCACACATCTAGATAAGTTCCTTGGGGGGTCTAGTTTCTAAAACGGGGTCACTTGTGGGGGGTTATTACTGTTTAGGTACATCAGGGGCTCTGCAAACGCAACATAACGCCCACAGACCATTTTATCTAAGTCTGCATTCCAAAACGGCGCTCCTTCCCTTCCGAGCTCTGTCGTGCGCCCAAACAGTGGTTTACTCCCACATATGGGGCATCAGCGTACTCGGGATAAATTGGACAACAACTTTTGGGGTCCAATTTCTCCTGTTACCCTTGTGAAAATAAAAACTTGGGGGCTACAAAATCTTTTTTGTGGAAAAAAAATATTTTTTATTTTCATGACTCTGCATTCTAAACTTCTGTGAAGCACTTGGGCATTCAAAGTTCTCACCACACATCTAGATAAGTTCCTTGGGGGGTCTAGTTTCCAAAATGGGGTCACTTGTGTGGGGTTAGTACTGTTTAGGTACATCAGGGGCTCTGCAATCGCAACATAATGCCCACAGACCATTCTATCAAAGTCTGCATTCCAAAACGGCGCTCCTTCCCTTCCGAGCTCTGTCGTGCGCCCAAACAGTGGTTTACCCCCACATATGGGGTACCAGCATACTCAGGACAAATTGGACAACAACTTTTGGGGTCCAATTTCTCTTGTTACCCTTGTGAAAATAAAAACTTGGGGGCTAAAAAATCTTTTTTGTGGAAAAAAAAATATTTTTTATTTTCACGACTCTGCATTCTAAACTTCTGTGAAGCACTTTGGCATTCAAAGTTCTCACCACACATCTAGATAAGTTCCATGGGGGGTCTAGTTTCCAAAATGGTGTCACTTGTGGGGGGTTTCCACTGTTTAGGCACATCAGGGGCTCTCCAAACGCGACATGGCGTTTGATCTCAATTCTACATTGTAAAAGTAAAACGGCACTCCTTCTCTTCCAAGCTCTGCGGTGCGCCCAAAAAGTGGTTTACCCCCACATATTGGGTATCGACGTACTCAGGAGAAATTGCACTACAACTTTTGTGGTCTAATTTCTCCTGCTAGCCTTGTGAAAATAAAAATTTTGGGGCAAAAAGATCATTTTTGTAGAAAAAATGCGATTTTTTTATTTTCACGGCTCAACGTTATAAACTTCTGTGAAGCACATGGGGGTTCAAAGTGCTCACCACACATCTAGATAAGTTCCTTAAGGGGTCTAGTTTCCAAAATGGTGTCAATTGTGGGGGGTTTCCACTGTTTAGGCACATCAGGAGCTCTCTAAACGTGACATGGCGTCAATTCCAGCCAATTCTGCATTGAAAAAGTCAATCGGCGCTCCTTCACTTCCAAGTTCTGCGGTGCGCCCAGACAGTGGTTTACCCCCACATATGGGATATTGGTGTATTCAGGAGAAATTGCATAACAAAATTTATGTTTACATTTCTGTTTTTACACTTGTGAAAATAAAAAAATGGTTTTGAATTAAAATGTTTGCAAAAAAAAGTTAAATGTTCATTTTTTCCTTCCACATTGTTTCAGTTCCTGTGAAGCACGTAAAGGTTTAATCAACTTCTTGAATGTGGTTTTGAGAACGTTGAGGGGTGTAGTTTTTAGAATGGTGTCACACTTGGGTATTTTCTATCATATAGACCCCTCAAAATGACTTCAAATGTGATGTGGTCCCTAAAAAAAAGGTGTTGTAAAAATGAGAAATTGCTGGTCAACTTTTAACCCTTATAACTCCCTAACAAAAAAAAATTTGATTCCAAAATTGTGCTGATGTAAAGTAGACATGTGGAAAATGTTATTTATTAACTATTTTTCGTGACATATCTCTCTGATTTAAGGGCATAAAAATACAAAGTTTGAAAATCGCAAAATTTTAAAAATTTTCGCCATATTTCCGTTTTTTTCATAAATAATCGCAAGTAATATCGAAGAAATGTTACCACTATCATGAAGTACAATATGTCACGAAAAAACAATCTCAGAATCAGCGGGATCCGTTGAAGCGTTCCAGAGTTCTAACCTCATAAAGTGACAGTGGTCAGAATTGCAAAAATTGGCTCGGTCATTAAGTACCAAATTGGCTCTGTCACTAAGGGGTTAAGGCAGTGGACACTGTATTCATGTGCTTGAGGTGTTAGAAACAGTGAACCATTAGAGTTATTCCCCAAATAGTAAGTTATTCTCTATCCAAAGGGACCACCAGTGATTCCAATAGTGGGTGCCCACGTTCCATTCACTATCTATGGGACTGATGCAGAAAGCCAAGGATATTTGGAAATAACTCTTTAAAAGGGAGCCTGCCAGGACCATTTTACTTCTGAAACTAGTGGTATGTCTGTATAGGTCATAGAACAGTAATAAACACAATGTCCGCCTTGTAGCGCTCCACCCAGAGAGCTATGACATGCCCCCAATGCACTTACAGACTAATTTGCATGTGGCTTCAAAGCTTGATTTCTCAGCATTGATACATCGGATTACTACAAGAAAGGCATCATTTTTACTGTCATTCTACAGCCTATCTACAGTCGTGGCTGAAAGTGTTGGCACTAGTGATGAGCGAATATACTCGTTACTCGAGATTTCCCGAGCATGCTCGGGGGTCCTCCGAGTATTTTTTAGTGCTCGGAGTTTTAGTTTTCATCGCCGCAGCTCAATGATTTACATCTGTTAGCCAGCATAAGTACATGTGGGGCTTGCCTGGTTGCTAGGGAATCCCCACATGTACTTATGCTGGCTAACAGACGTAAATCATTCAGCTGCGGCAAGAAAAACTAAATCTCCGAGCACTAAAAAAATACTCAGAGACCACCCGAGCGTACTCGTGAAATCTCGAATAACGAGTATATTCGCTCATCACTAGTTGGCACCCTTTAAATTGTTCTAGAAAATAAAGTATTTCTCCCAGAAAATTATTGCAATTACACATGTCATGTTATACACATGTTTATTTCTTTGTATTGGAACAACACAAAAACAACACAGAAAAAAAGGCAAATTGGACATAATTTCACACAAACCCCCCAAAATGGGCTGAACAAAATTGTTGGCACCCTCAAAATTCATTTTCTTATACAACTAGTTTCAGTAATAACAAAGTTCTGAGAGGTTCCCTTTAACCCCATTGATAGTGCCGTCTTGGTTTCCATTCATAAAGGAGACATGTCACCCATGATAGATTCATGTTTGAATGCAGGCGAATGGCTTGTGGGGTGTAGTGAGGTTCATTGTGGTCCATGTAATTTTCATGGCAGCACAAATACTCCAGATCAACAACCCTGAATAGTAAATTACGCTGATGAGAACAGAAAAATGATACCGTATTATATATTCCGGCTAATGCTATCCTGGGCAGGGCATTGCTTACCCAGTCTTCAGAATCCTACATTTAATGTATATATTTAAAGTCAATTTCATTTGCAACAAAAATAATCACCAGAGGAAATCTTTCCTCTGCATCAGATGGAACCTGCTCTCTAACAAATGTGAGATTCAGAGCGGCAATGCAAAGTGTTGATTAGACAGCTACATATGAGCTAACACGAAAAAACAGCCTCTTGAGAAAAACAGTTCTGTGTTATCCAAACTGAGATCATGTCCTGAGGGAATCACAGGACTGGTAAATGGTTCAGGGAAATCTCGAAATAGAACATTTAATTTGCAATAAAATGCGTGCGTCAGCCGAGCCGTCATTCCTCACTCTTAGGCTGCCGTCACACTAGCAGTATTTGGTCAGTATTTTACATCAGTATTTGTAAGCCAAAACCAGGAGTGGGTGATAAATGCAGAAGTGGTGCATATGTTTCTATTACACTTTTCCTCTAATTGTTCCACTCCTGGTTTTGGCTTACAGATACTGATGTAAAATACTGACCAAATACTGCTAGTGTGACGGCAGCTGTTATGATAAGGTAATTCAGTACCACAATGGACATAGAGGTCAGAGCACATACAGTGACCTGACAATAACCCAAAAACATAGAACGAGCTCTGAGATGTGGGAACTCTGCTGACCGCAATCCCTAATCCTCTCCAACCACACTAGAGGCAGCCGTGGATTGCGCCTAACGCTCCCTATGCAACTCGGCACAGCCTGAGAAACTAGCTAGACTGAAGATAGAAAATAAGCCTACCTTGCCTCAGAGAAATACCCCAAAGGAAAAGGCAGCCCCCACATATAATGACTGTGAGTTAAGATGAAAAGACAAACGTAGAGATGAAATAGATTTAGCAAAGTGAGGCCCGACTTTCTGAACAGAGCGAGGATAGGAAAGGTAACTTTGCGGTCAACACAAAACCCTACAAAAGCCACGCAAAGGGGGCAAAAAGACCCTCCGTACCGAACTAACGGCACGGAGGTACACCCTCTGCGTCCCAGAGCTTCCAGCAAGCAGGAAAAAAACAAATAGACAAGAAAAGACAGAAAAAGACAGAAAAAACAGCAAACAAAATAGCAAAGCGGAACTTAGCTATGCAGAGCAGCAGGCCACAGGAACGATCCAGGAGGAAACAGGTCCAATACTAGAACATTGACTGGAGGCCAGGATCAAAGCACTAGGTGGAGTTAAATAGAGCAGCACCTAACGACTTCACCACATCACCTGAGGAAGGAAACTCAGAAGCCGCAGTACCACTTTACTCCACCAACGGAAGCTCACAGAGAGAATCAGCCGAAGTACCACTTGTGACCACAGGAGGGAGCTCTGCCACAGAATTCACAACAGGCAGCCTTAGGCCGGTGTCACAATCAGCGTAGGGAAATACGGTCCGTATTTTACATGCATAATACGCAGAAATGTTCCCAAAATAGTGATCCGTACGTCATCCGTAGGCAGGGTGTGGCAGCGTATTTTGAGCATGTAACCCTCCTATGAAATCCGTATGGCATCCATACAGCGAGGTTTTCTCGCCGGCTTGCAAAACGGACATACAATGGATTCATGGGCTCAAATATTCATGAAAACATATATACAGTCTATATATATATATACATATATATATATGTCAGTGAGACACATATATAAATATATATTTATATTTAATACAGCGCTAGATAGCTTAAAAGTCGGTAATTCAATTGCCGGCTTTTGCTATCTCCTTCCCAAACCGGAGGAAATGAGACATGGTTTACATACAGTAAGCCATGTCATATCCCTTATTTTTTAACATATCCCTCACTAATAATGTTCCAAGTGTCTGTGTGCAAAATTTGGGGGTTCTAGCTGTTAAAATAAAGGGTTAAATCACGGAAAAATTGGCGTGGATCCCTGCGCAATTTTCTCCGCCAGAGTGGGAAAGCCAGTGACTGAGGGCAGATATTAATAGCCTAGAGAGGGACCATGGTTATAGGACCCCCCTGGCTAAAAACATCTGCCCCCAGCCACCCCAAAAAAGGCACATCTGTAAGATGCACCTATTCTGGCACTTAGCCTCTCTCTTCTCACTCCCGTGTAGCGGTATGATATGGGGTAATAAAGGGTTAATGTCACCTTGGTATTGTAAGGTGACATTAAGCCAGGTTAATAGTAACATAGTAACATAGTTAGTAAGGCCGAAAAAAGACATTTGTCCATCCAGTTCAGCCTATATTCCATCATAATAAATCCCCAGATCTACGTCCTTCTACAGAACCTAATTGTATGATACAATATTGTTCTGCTCCAGGAAGACATCCAGGCCTCTCTTGAACCCCTAATGGAAAGGTGTCAATAAGACACCTATCCATTATTAATCCAATAGTAGTAAATGGTTAATAAAACACACACACATTAGGAAAAAAGTATTTTATTGAAATAAAGACACAGGGTGTTGTAATAGTTTATTAAACGCTCAATCCAAATGATGACCCTCGTTCTGTAAAAAAGGAAAAGTCAAAAAACATCAATATCCCATACCTTTCCACTGTTACAGTCATGTCCCACGCTGTAGATCAATCTGAAGGGGTTAAATAATTTTACAAGCAGGAGCCTGCTAATGCAGCTGCCCCTGCCTGTAAAAACTGGGGAATGAATGGGAAAAAGGGGAACGTAGCTACCTAGACTTGCAGTGCTGCGCCCGTAACATAGTAACATAGTTAGTAAGGCCGAAAAAAGACATTTGTCCATCCAGTTCAGCCTATATTCCATCATAATAAATCCCCAGATCTACGTCCTTCTACAGAACCTAATTGTATGATACAATATTGTTCTGCTCCAGGAAGACATCCAGGCCTCTCTTGAACCCCTAATGGAAAGGTGTCAATAAGACACCTATCCATTATTAATCCAATAGTAGTAAATGGTTAATAAAACACACACACATTAGGAAAAAAGTATTTTATTGAAATAAAGACACAGGGTGTTGTAATAGTTTATTAAACGCTCAATCCAAATGATGACCCTCGTTCTGTAAAAAAGGAAAAGTCAAAAAACATCAATATCCCATACCTTTCCACTGTTACAGTCATGTCCCACGCTGTACATCAATCTGAAGGGGTTAAATAATTTTACAAGCAGGAGCCTGCTAATGCAGCTGCCCCTGCCTGTAAAAACTGGGGAATGAATGGGAAAAAGGGGAACGTAGCTACCTAGACTTGCAGTGCTGCGCCCCCTGCTGGCATAAACTCATATGAACTCGAGCGTGGGAATTTTTCTGAATATTTTCTCACGCTCGAGTTCATCTTAGGTTATACCAGCAGGGGGCGCAGCACCGCAAGTCTAGGTAGCTACGTTCCCCTGCTTTCCATTCATTCCCCAGTTTTTACAGGCAGGGGCGGCTGCATTAGCAGGCTCCTGCTTGTAAAATTATTTAACCCCTTCAGATGGATTTACAGCGTGGAACATGACTGTAACAGCGGAAAGGTATGGGATATTGTTGTTTTTTGATTTTTCCTTTTTTACTTAACGAGGGTCATCATTTGGATTGAGCGTTTAATAAACTATTACAACACCCTGTGTCTTTATTTCAATAAAATACTTTTTTCCTAATGTGTGTGTGTTTTATTAACCATTTACTACTATTGGATTAATAATGGATAGGTGTCTTATTGACACCTCTCCATTATTAACCTGGCTTAATGTCACCTTACAATAGCAAGTTGACATTAACCCTTTATTACTCCATATCCCACAGCTACACGAGAGTGGGAAGAGAGAAGCTAAGTGCCAGAATAGGCGCATCTTACAGATGTGCCTTTTCTGGGGTGGCTGGGGGCAGATGTTTTTAGCCAGGGGGGTCCTATAACTATGGTCCCTCTCTAGGCTATTAATATCTGCCCTCAGTCACTGGCTTTCCCACTCTGGCGGAGAAAATTGCGCGGGAGCCCACGCCAATTTTTCCGTGATTTAACCCTTTATTTTAACAGCTAGAGCCCCCAAATTTTGCACACAGACACTTGGAACATTATTAGTGAGGAATATGTTAAAAAATAAGGGATATGAAATGGTTTACTGTATGTAAACTATGTCTAATATCCTGTCGGGTTTGGGAAGGAGATAGCAAAAGCCGGCAATTGAATTACAGGATTTTCTGCTATCTAGCGCTGTATGAATGTATATATATATCCCTATACTATGTGTAGACATTTATTCTATCTATTCTAATAAAACATGTCAGTGTGATTTTACTGTACACCGCACTGAATTACCGGCTTTTCTATAGAACACCGCTGCGTATTTCTCGCAAGTCACACTGTTGGTCCGTGTGTAATCTGTATTTTTCTCACCCCCATTGACTTTCATTGGCGGATTTTTTGCGCAATACGCTGACAAATGCAGCATGCTGCTATTTTCTATGCCCGTAAAATACGGCAGAGAAATATACGGCAGATAGGAGCTGCCCCATAGAGAATCATTGGTCAGTGTGCAATGCGTAGTTTTTGCGCCTCTCATACGTCCGTAAAACTCTCTAGTGTGACGCCAGCTTTATAATCCCTACATACGTAGTCAAACAAGTTTTCAATAATCAAAATCAAGTGTCCGATTGGTGGCCTCTGATTTCTCCAAATTCATTGGTGAACTGATCAGCGGTCGTGCATGCACACTTACATCCCATTGTATGGACCAAAATACCCAAGCGCTGCTCTTGGCCATCTCTGGCAGGCTGATGGACAGTGTATAGAGCGGAGGTTACTTGCGCCCTTTGGCCCAATAGAGCAGACCTGGACAAAGTGCAGCCTGCGGGCCACATCCTGCACTCTGGCTGTTCCACATACCTAGAAAGCTGAAGGGCCAAAAACACTGGCCCACGACTGACCCCCTCACCCAGTGTCCCACTGTCACCACTATTTGCATCCTCAGGATTCAGGTAGCGGTGAATATAATGGGGAAGCAGGGAGGAATATGTGGGGGCTCATACTACATATAGGAAGGCTACATGGGGGTTCATATTGTATTTAGGAGGATTATGTGGGGGTTCATACTGCATATAGGGAGGCTACGAGAGGTCTCATTTTGATACTGTATCCGGGGGGGCTGTGTGGAGGATCATACTGTATATAGGGAGGCTATGTGTAGGCTTATACTGTATATAGGAGGGCTATGTGAGGGCTCATACTGTATGTAGGGGTACTGTGGGGGCTCATACAGTTTATAGAGGCTATGTGATGTCAGGGCTCATACCAATGCTGTATATAGGAGGGCTATGTGGGTTGTCATATTGTAAATAGGAGGGCTATCTAGTGGCTCACACTGTATACAGGAGGCTATTTGAGTGATCGTACTGTATATAGGAAGCTATGTGGGTTTTCATACAGTATTTAGGGAGGCTATGTGGAGGCTCATACTGTATATAAGAAGGCTATGTGAGGCTCATACAATATATAGGGAGGCTATGTGGGGCTTATACTGTATATAGAGAAGCTATGTGAGGGCTCATACTGATACTGAATATTGGGGCCTGTGTGGGGGCTCATCTTGTATATACAGAGACTATGTGGGGGCTCATACTGTGCATAGATGGGCTATGTGGATTCATGCTGCATATGGGGGGACTGTGTGCATGCTCATATTGTATATAGGTGCTGTATGTGATCTCATACTGTGTATAAGGGGCTCTGTGTTTGATCATAAAGTATATTAGGTGCTGTTTGGGGGCTTATATTGTTTATAGGGATCCTGAAGGGGCTCCTGCTGTATATAGGGGGCTATGTGCGGACTCATACTGTATAGGGGCTGTATAAGGGCTCCTGCTAAATATAGGGGGCTATGTGTGGACTCATACTGTATAGGGGCTGTATAAGGGCTCATGCTGTATATAGGGGGCTTTGTGTTCGGCTCATACTGTATATAGGGGCTGTGTGTGGACTCATACTATCTATAGGGGCTGTGTGGAAGGGCTCAGGCAGAATATCAGCAATCTGTGTGCTGGCTTATGTTGTAAATAGGGGGTGCTGTGTGTGGACTCTTAATGCATATAAGGGGCTGTGTGGGTGGACTCGTACTGTATATAGGGGGTTGTATGTGGACTCACACTGAATATAGAGGAAGTGTGTGGGGACATCCCCCATATATCGGGGTGTAAGCATGCTTAATTGTGCTCAATACTAAGTGATACAATTAATATAAAATAATAAATGATATGTTAATATTAAAATTGAGCTGAATTAATTTCAGCCTATTAGTTTGGCCCTCCACACCAGCCACGGCCTCTTATGTAGCCCCTCTGGAAAATTAAGTTCCCATCCCTGATATAGAGGATTCAGGTCATCCACACTGATAAAATGCTTATAAATTACGCTTTTAATTTTTTTTAAAGCTATTGCTCCCGAGTGCGACAAGCTACCCCTAGGGTGCCGTAGCAAAGCCTTGTTTCCTTTCCTCTCGTCTCTAGCCTATGAGTGCTTGTTATTCCATAGTCTCCCATCTCCTTTCATTGACCTGAGACCTTTTTTTTAACCCTTTCAAGACCTGGCAATTTTAGTTTCTTTGCTTTTGTTTTCATCTTCCATTCTTTCAAGGGCCATAACGTTTTTTTTTTTTATATATTTTTTTTTATACTTTATCTATACATACAATATGTATGATAGCTTGTTTTTTTTTGTATTTTTTGCAGGACAGGTTGTAATTTTGAATCACACCAATCATATTACCATATAATGTTTAGTGGAATTTTATTGTACATGAGTATAACATATACCAATAATGATCATATAAAGACATATACACTGCACTTTTATAATACAGGTGGCACTAGCAATGAGAAAGAAAGAAAGAAAATTGATAAATTACGCTAATGATAAAAGCGGTGAGATATTATACTAACGACAAAGGATGAGAGGGATGAGGGAGTAAAAGTGGTTTTCTTTTTTTAAATGTTGACACCCAAAATGTTCCCTGTAATGTAAAATAACAAAGCTAGACAGTACTCACCCTCCCTGGACTCTGTTTCCGCCACTGCTCCGGTCTCTGTGTTTTGGCGCAAGCATTGACTTCACGTCGATAGTTCATATCTCTGCAGCAGCCAATCCCTGAGCTCAGCAGCTCGTGCCGTCTACATCATGCCATCAGCCAAAACAAAAAGCCACGGAGCAGCGGTGGGATGTCGGAGCTTGAATTGGGGAGGGTGAGTACTATCTAACTATGTATTAATGGAATTGCTGGGGTCCACTTTTGTAAAAGTGGAAAACCCCTTTAACAAGATTATTACAGTTTATGGTTTCTGTACATGAAGTTTTTTTTCAGGTGGATTCTGCCTGAAATAACCCTGAAAAAAAAGTTAAAAATGGCTAAGAGCATGAACCTAGTTAGGTCCAGAAATATTTGACAAGTCACACAAGTTTGGGCATTTTAGCTATTTTCCAAAACATATTCAAGGTACAGTTATATAATGAACTAGCTGAAGAGCCCGGCGTTGCCTGGGCATAGTAAATATCTGTGGTTAGTTAGAGCACCTCACTTCTCTTATTTTCCTATCACGTCTCTCATTTTCCCCATCACATCTTTCATTTTCCCTCTCACATCTCTCATTTTCTCCCTCACACCTCTCATTTTCCCCCTCACTCCTCTTATTTTCCCCCAAACTCCTCTCATTCCCCCCTAACACTTGTCATTTCGACCTCACATCTGTCATTTTCCGATCACTCCACTATTTTCCCTCACTCCTCTCATTTTGCACTCACACCTTTTCATTTTCACCTCACACTTCTCATTTTCACCTCAGTATATACATGTTTGTCATCTCCCTTATATATAGTATACACCTGTATGTCATCTCCTGTATATAGTATATACCTGTATGTCATCTCCACTGTATATAGTATATACCTGTTGTGTGCCATCTCCCCTGTATATAGTATATACCTGTATGTCATCTCCTCCTATATATAGTATATACCTGTATGTCATCTCCTCCTGTATAAAGTATATACCTGTGTGTCATCTCCCCTGTATAAAGTATATACCTGTGTGTCATGTCCTCCTGTATATAGTATATACCTGTAGGTCATCTGCTCCTGTATATAGTATATACCTGTGTGTCAGCTCCTCCTGTATATAGTATATACTTGTATGTCATCTCCTCCTGTATATAGTATGTACCTGTATGTCATCTCCTCCTCTATATAGTATATACCTGTGTGTCATCTCTCCTGTATATAGTATATACCTGTGTCTTATCTCCCCTGTACATAGTATATATCTGTATGTCATCTCCTCCTGTATTAGACCTCGTTCACACGTTATTTGGTCAGTATTTTTACCTCAGTATTTGTAAGCTAAATTGGCAGCCTGATAAATCCCCAGCCAACAGGAAGCCCTCCCCTTGGCAGTATATATTAGCTCACACATACACATAATAGACAGGTCATGTGACTGACAGCTGGCGTATTTCCTATATGGTATATTTGTTGCTCTTGTAGTTTGTCTGCTTATTAATCAGATTTTTATTTTTGAAGGATAATACCAGACTTGTGTGTGCTCTAGGGCGAGTTTCGTGTGTCAAGTTGTGTGTGTTGAGTTGCGTGTGGCGACATGCATGTAGCGACTTTTGTGAGATGAGTTTTATGTGGCGACATGCGTGTAGCAACTTTTTGTGTGTCGAGTTGCATGTGACAGGTTAGTGTAGTAAGTTGTGTGCAGCAAGTTTTGCGCATGGCGAGTTTTATGTGTGGTGCCTTTTGAGTATGTGCAAGTTTTGTGTGAGGCAACTTTTGCATGTGTTGTAACTTTTGTGCATGTGGCAATTTTTCCGCGGGTGCAAATTTTGCGTGTGGCGAGTTTTCCCATGAGGTGAGTTTTGCACGTGTGGCGAGTTTTGCGTGAGCCTAGTTTTGCATGTGGCGAGTTTTGCGCGTGGCGAGTTTTGAGCGTCGAATTTTGTGTTTCGACTTTTATGTGGCGAGGTTGGTGTATGTGTGGTGAAATGTGTGCTGAGGGAGGTATATGTGTTCAAGCACGTGGTAGTGTGTGGCGCATTTTGTGTGCGTGTTCATATCCCCGTGTGTGGTGAGTATCCCATGTCGGGGCCCCACCTTAGCAACTGTATGGTATATACTCTTTGGCGCCATCGCTCTCACTCTTTAAGTCCCCCTTGTTCACATCTGGCAGCTGTCAATTTGCCTCCAACACTTTTCCTTTCACTTTTTCCCCATTATGTAGATAGGGGCAAAATTGTTTGGTGAATTGGAAAGCGCGGGGTTAAAATTTCACCTCACAACATAGCCTATGACGCTCTCGGGGTCCAGACGTGTGACTGTGCAAAATTTTGTGGCTGTAGCTGCGATGCCTCCAACACTTTTCCTTTCACTTTTTTCCCCATTATGTAGATAGGGGCAAAATTGTTTGGTGAAGTGGAAAGCGCGGGGTTAAAATTTCACCTCACAACATAGCCTATGACGCTCTCGGGGTCCAGACGTGTGACTGTGCAAAATTTTGTGGCTGTAGCTGCGACGGTTCAGATGCCAATCCCGGACATACATACACACATACACACATACACACATTCAGCTTTATATATTAGATATGGGCTTAACGTGCAGACTCTCAGTTTTAATTTGAGGGTATTCGCATACTAATTGGAGTAAGGGTTTAGGAATTACAGCTCTTTAATATGTAGCTGCCTCTATTTAAAGGGACAAAAAGTAATTGGATAAATATCCAAAAAGCTCTTTAATGAGTTGAATGTGCTATTCCCTCGTTAATCCATTATCAATTATGCAGGTAAAAGCTCTTGAGATGAGGTGTGGCATTTGCATTTGGAAGCAGTTGTTGTGAACCCACAACATGTGATCAAAGGGATTCTCAATGGAAGAGAAACAGACCATCATTAGAAGAAAGAAGAACTCCATCAAAGAGAGCAAAATTGTTAAGAATGGCCAAATCAGCAGTTTAGTACCTTCTGCAAAAAAAGAGCACACTTATGAGCTTAGGAAAGCAAAAAGACCTGGATGTTTACAGAAGACAACAGTGATAGATGGTTGCAGAATCCTTTTGATGGTGAAGAAAAACCGCTTAACAACATTAACTCAAATGAATAACACTCTCCAGGAGGCAGGTGTTTCAGTATCTAAGTTTATCATAAAGAGAAGACTTCATGAGAGCAAATACAGAAGGTTCACCACAAGATTCAAACAACTAATCCAGCCTTATAAATAGGAGGGCCAGATAAGACTTCAACAAAAAAACATCTAAGGAAGCCAGCCCAGTTCTGGAAAAGCATTCTATGGACAGATGAAATGAACATTAACCTGTACCAGAATGATGGGAAGAAGAAAGGAGAAGACTTGGAATGGCTCACGATCCTAAGCATACCACATCTCTGTAATACATGGTGGAAGTAGTGTGATGGGATGGGCATGCATGGCTTCCAATGGTGCTGGGTCACTAGTGTTTATTTATGAGGTCACTGAGGAGCAGCTGGATAAATCCTAAAGTGTACAGGGCGATACTTATGGCTCAGATCCAACCATTTGCAGGAAGGTTGAATGGACGTCGCTTCACAGTACAGATGCCCATGACCCAAAACATTCTGCGAAAGCAACTCAGGAGTTTTTAAGGCAAGAAGTATAATATTCTGCAATGGCCGAGTCAATTACCAGATCTCAACTCCATTGAGCAGCATTTCACATGCTTAAGATAAAACTTATGCAGAAAGACCCGAAAACAATTCACAACTAAAGCAAGTTGCAGTAAAGGCCTGGCAAAGCATGACTAAGGAGGATGATGGCAGATATGCAACACATACAGACTAATTTGTGTGCAGGAGGAGTTTACACTTTTCTGACAGTAGATGGCGATGTTATTACTGTTATATGCTTAGTTGAATGTAATGCATATACTTGTTGTACTTTGGTTTCGCTTTCTCTCTGGTAAAAGATCCTTCAGACCTCCTGTTATGCTGTATTAAGAACAGGGCCGTATTTAGAGTTTCTGCTGCCCTAGGCACTTTTAGTGCTGCCTTCCCCTTTGGTGAGTATGACACTAACGGCAGTAACTTTGGCAAAAATCGCTGATGTGAAAATAGCCTTTTGCAGCAGATCCAGAAGTTTTTCCGCATCTGCCACGTAACAGATCACTTATGGCAACACTGCGTTCGGCCTCAATCATTCCCTATGGGACTTGCGGACATGTGCGGCACTTGCAATTTTGCCACGATCCAGCAAATGTGATACTTGCAGCAATGGAAAAAAAACGCTGCTAGCAGTGTTTTTTGTCTCACCGCAAGTGCAAAACTGCAAGTGCCGCACATGTCCGCAAATAGATATCACTACCTGTCCCTGCACCTTGCTAGCTCATCCCTAACCATCCCTCTGACCTAAACCTACACTATAAATCTTTACAAAAACAATTTATTAACTGACTATGATAATGAGGGCTCCAGGCTATGGCGTAGACTGGGATGGGCAGTCTCCGGGTCTCCATTCTCTCTCTGTGCACACCCTCAGTCCCTGCCTCACTGCCTATGCACAGACATCCCTCCACCGGACCCGGTAATCACCGCTTGCAGAAGCATATCGGCAGAGGTGTATGTCGGTTTTCTGGCACCCAGGGAAAGAATTCATTTTGGCGTCCCATCACCCTCACTCCTCGTACTCTGTCCACATACATTTTTCACATAGCTACTCATACTGTGCCCGCATACATTCCCCCGTTCGCTCCCCATACTGTCTGCACCCATCCCCGTACTGTTTCCTCATACATGCCCCCCATTGCCCATACATGCCCCCCATTCCCCAGTTCTGTTTTTCCCCAGTTCTGTTTCCTCATACATACCCCCCATTCCCCCGTACTATTTCCTCATACATGCCCTCCATTGCCTAGTACTGTTTTCCTCATACATGCCCCCCATTCCCCAGTACTGTTTCCTCATACATGCCCCCCATTCCCCCATACTGTTTCCCCATCTCCCCCTTTGCTCTTCCTTTTGTGTCCTCAAATATCCCCCCACACATTAAATCCCCCATCCCCACTCCAATTCTCCCCACACATAATAAATCCCCCTACCCTCACTCAAATTGTCCCCACACACAATAAATACCTTCATCCCCACTCCAATTGTCCCCACACATAATAAATCCCCTCATCCCCACTCAAACTCACCACACACATAATAAATCCCCCCACCCCCCTCCCATCTTGTATGAATGGCTCAGCTTCCCCCCCTCCCATCTTTTATGAATGGCTCAGCTTCCCTCTTGTATGAATGGTTCAGCTTTCCTCCCCTTGTATGAATAGCTTAGCTTCCCCCCTTGTATGAATGGCCCAGCTTTCCCCCCTTGTATGAATGGCTCAGCTCTCCCCCCTTGTATGAATGGCTCAGCTTTCCCCGGCTCCTGCTCCCATCTTGCACGCATGGCTCGCTCCCCCATTCCTCCCCCCATCCTCCCTGGCTGTCATACTCACATTTCCGCAACGCGCCGAACCCATCTCTGTCCCGGTGCGGCAGCTTCTTCCTGCATGAGCAGTCACGTGATATCGCTCATTAAGGTGATGAATATGTGTCCATATTCATCACCTTAATGAGCGGTACCACGTGACCGCTCACACAGGACGAGCTGCAGGTGCTGAGACCAGGCATCATTGAAGTAGGTGAGTATGACGTCCTCAAGCGGGGGGGTTGTGAGGTGGGAGGCGGGCGGGTGCAAGCGGGGAGGAGACCCTGGACTTAAATTTAAAAAACAAAACAAAACAGAACAGAACAAAAAACTTGCTCAGGTGCCGCCCCCCCCCCCCCGCATCGTCCCACCCTAGGCACGTGCCCTTAAGTGCCTAGTGACAAATACGGCCCTGATTAAGAAGCTGATGCATGTACCTCATGTTTTGTGTAGATAAAAGTTGAATTACCTCATATAATCTACTCTCACAAGTTTCTTCTGCTACCAAACTGTGCAACAGAGGAAACCCAGCATTTGGTGACGTCTGTGGCTTCTAGACTTCAGTCATGACATCAGCAGTCATGCACCTTTGACAGAGCAGCCCAGAAGAATAAGAGCTGCTCTGTTACAGGAGCCAATGACAGGTACAACAGGCAGGTAGATAGCAACTAAGTGCCTGTTTTGTTTTTTTTCTTTTTATTTTATTGTGAGTCTAAAAAAGTCTTGGAGGATATCCTCTTTAAGGGAAAACATGCCAGCATTTTCCTGAAACGTCTTCTGCTGTAAAAACTGAACTGGTACGCTAGCTTTTTGTACACATACCCTTACTGTCAGCAGCATAATGATCGCAACCATGGCCGGGCCCATGTGGAAGGTGGGCCCGCCGACGCCATTGCTTATTTCAGCTGAATGTGCATCCAAGGAAGCACATTAATCTGAAATGTTGCTCAGAGTCCCACCAGTCCCTGAGCTGCTATGCAAGCTGCCGGCCAATCAGAGGCCAGTAGCTTATGTGCACGTGCCCCTGACTGCGAGCACATGGCATTGACGTCATGTACTGTCCATAGCTTGCAGGCTGAATTCAGCTGCCGACTACAGAAGAGGACATCACACTGTTGAAGCAGGGGCAAAGTGAATAGAATTGTTTATTTTTTATGCTTTAAAGAACAGTGAAAGGTTAGGGGACACAAATACCATGATTGTCCCAGGATTGGGAACATATGAACCAGGATGGGCCTAGGATGGAGGACATATATACCAGGATGGGCCCAGGAAGGGGGGGACATTACTACATAATGGGGGAGGAGGGGCAACACATATGTCCTTATAGGATTTAGAGCGCTACAATGGCCCATACATTTGACCAACATGCGGGGAGGGGGCAGACAAGGTCCAAATTTTGCTCCGGGTCCCATCGGACTCTAGGTTGACAGTCTCAAACGCTTCCTTTGGACTTTCTGTTGCTGTGCAGCAGCCTGCTTCGGAAATGTATATTCCTACCCTTTTGATGCATTTTTTTGTGCATACATAATAATTTGATGTTTTTTTATGCATTTTTGATAATAGGCCATTTTGATCTCACTGGGGAGAACTGCAGTAAAAATGCTGAAAGAACTGACATGCTGTGCTTTTTCAGGGTAAGCAAAGCACAATTTATTTTTTTTACTACTAAGGGAACTTATAGAAAAAACTTTTCTGAAAGGCGACAACCCATTTAATAGATGACTGACGGGAGGGCAATAAATGAAATACGGTAATCATTTTACGTAGCCCAAGAAAAACGCTACTATCAAATTTATTTAGTTATGCTAAGTATAATTTATCAAGATACAAGATTGACTCTGTATAAATATCAGAAGGCGGCAGGTTATATTATTCTATCAGTAATTAGATTATTTTCGTTGATCCAAACTGTCCACAATGATGTCATGGTCTCTTCTTCTATTGGATCGGCCTAGAAAGCAATGTACATTGATGTGAGTGAGCCCTATGCGAACATCACACAGGATGACAATTTATAGTGAGCTGGGTTTCGAGTTCATGGGGACCCAGTGATCTCTGTCTTTTTGAGTTGCAGAGAGCCGCTAGTATCTTATTTAATTCTCTGACTCATCTTCCTTCCAGGATAAACAATTCATCGACTATTCATCTGATCTGTCATCCAAACATGGTTTTGGTATCAGCGGGGTATTTATTTCCATTAGAAATGAAAAATGATCATAGTCAAATTGTAAGTTTTGTGAAATCTGATGTAAGTAGATGGATGACTTCACACTCACGGTTGTTTGCACAATTACGAAAGATTAAATGAGATATTTTTTGTCTAAGCGTTCGTTTTTTTATGTCATGCTATATATATACATACAACTTAGTGATTTAGTTTTGCAATTTAAACTAAAAATTCAGCTCTAATCTTTGCAAACATGCCTGGGGAGAGAATTGTGGTGAGGGAGGTATTCATATCTTCCTACTGAATCAAAGCATGTAGACATAGAATATATGAAATATGAATAGCAATACTGCTCTGGATAATAAGAAAACGCTTAGCACATAATTTGGCCAATTCATGCATGCCCAGCAACCAACGACAAGGTGGTCTCACATTAGCTTGGAAGTGCCAGTCAGTCTTTTGTTATTCGTAAGTTAGATCTCTGACCGAGCACTCTGCCCTTCAACATGTGGTGGTTCTAATTACAGCAGGATCCTGCCTATCCATAAATACAGGCTTTTGAAAGAGGTATCCACATTTACCCAGGAATTCAGACTTCAGCCTAAGAGAGGTATTCACACTAAACTCATAGGGTCTTAGCAGCGTCAGACCACCTTGTCGTTGTTGCTGGCCATGCATGAATTGGCCAGGTTATGTGCTTAGCGTCTCAATTTTTTCTTATTATCCAATATTTTTACATCTTTATTTCACTTTTTACTTAGTACCACTATGGGACTTTCACTTTCTGCAGTCTGATTGCAGATATAAGGTATAGCAATGCAGGAGCATTACTATACCTATTAAACCTGTCAACCCTGCGGACACTGCACAGACCTGCACTGCGCATGATCTAACTCATTTGCTAGTGCCTGGTGACCCGGATGTCGTCATGACGACATCGGGTCACCATGGCAACGATTGGGACCCCGTGATTATGTCTCAGTCTTTCCGATGAAAGGGCAGAGGGGCTTTCTTCCCTCTTCCTGCTCCCAATATGCTGCGATTAAGGTTGATCACAGCATTTAGGGGGTTAAATTGCTGGGAGCGATGTGGGACCATTCCTGGCACTTAAAGCCGGGTGTCAGCTGTAAAAATCAGCTGAAACCCGACAGCGATCACCGGTGCACATCCCCCTGTGCGCGAGTGATCGCCATGATGTACATATATTGTGCTGGTTAGGGAAGTCCTTCTCGATCATGAAGTACATGTGATGCAAATGTCCGAAAGGGGTTAAAGCACTCTCTTCAGAATTTTTATTCTATTAATATATTGCAATCATCATATTATATAGCACTGTGTACTTACAATTTCTCATTTTGCCTTTCTACTCAGATAATTAGAAAACAGACTAGCTGAATCCTTCTAAGCTTTATATAGAAACAGGGAGCCTTTCTTTGCTTGCATGAGTCATCACTGCAAAACCACTGGCAGGGGAGATGAGGGAACACATGGGTCAGTAGTTCAAGAGGTGTATGGCTCTTGCAGGGAAAAGTGACCTCCCGTTTCTACATAGAGCAAAAAAAAGAGAAGAATTATCTGTGTAGAAAGGCAAAATGAGCAATTGTAGGTACACAGTGCTGTATAATATGATGATTGCAATATAGTAAGAGGATAAAAACTTTGATGGAAGGAGGAGTGCTTCTTTAAGTACCATATAAACTTCCAAATTTCAATGCTATGAGTTGTCAAATTCCACGTATGTCCACATACACTTACAGAAATACCAGTGTGATACAGGTGCTGTGTAACGTCACTGGGTTTATACCTTGTTTCTTCGGCGTTACTCTGCATGTCTCTGCTTTAACCCTTGCTCCTCTCCCTCTAATGTGCAGGGATACTGTTGTCTGTTACCTGTATGGATGCTGCTTAGCTCCCTGCCACCCCTGCGTAGCTGCACATGTGCTGTGATGTTTTTGCCCTGCTGCATGGCCACTCGCATGTGCGATCCCTGGCTGCCGCTGTGGAAGCTAGCCACGGCTTGCGAGGTCCTCTGCAGTTGGTGCATGACTTTCCACATGTGTCCAGGCTAGCAGTCGCTGCCAGGTGC
Source organism: Ranitomeya imitator (assembly GCF_032444005.1). NCBI lineage: Eukaryota > Metazoa > Chordata > Amphibia > Anura > Dendrobatidae > Ranitomeya > Ranitomeya imitator. The sequence continues at coordinate 771,668,260 of NC_091284.1, forward strand.
CCTAAGCCACAGTTCCTGTGCTGACTGTGCTGTAATGGTTTCTGTTTGTGCTTAGGGTGCGTGCGGCCACACCTACCCTGCTTTTATTAGGGTTTGAGTGTGCACCTGTGTTGCTTCCTCAGCCTATCACTGAGGGACAGCTTCTATATAAACTCCCTCTTTCCTGTTGAGCGGGGCCAGAGCATTGCATTGTGTTTTTGTGTCTTACCTTGTGTATGAGGTATGCAGCTCCCGTTCTGTCTGCAGTCTGTTCTGGGAGAGCTGATACCTGTCTACCGCCTGTTCTGGGGGCAGAGTACCCAGATCCCGCCTGCTCTGGGGGCAGAATACCCAGATCTGTATCTTGTTTTGTCCACCTGTTCTGGGGGCAGAGTACCCAGATCCGCCTATCCTGGAGGCTGCATATCCATTCTGTTTGTGTTTTGTGTTTTCCGCCTGTTCTGGGGGCAGAGTACCCAGATCCACCTGTCCTGGAGGCTGCATATCCAGTACCTGATCCTGTCTGAACTGTGTCCTTTGTGTTATGTCCTGATGCCCTGGGCTGCCACGCCAGTGTCGTAGCCGATGACCTGGGCTGCCACACCAGTGTCCCAGATGTCTATTTAGTGTCTGATGTCCTGATGCCCTGGGCTGCCACACCAGTGTCCCAGCCGATGACCTGGGCTGCCACGCCAGTGTCCCAGATGTCTATCCTGCCTGTGTCCTGATGTCCTGCCTGTGTCCTGATGTCCTGCCTGTGTCCTGATGTCCTGAAGGTCCACCCTGTGACCACGTCCTTCTGCGATCGGTGTCTGATGTTCTCCTGCTGAGCCTGTGCTACGCCTGAGGCCTGAGAGGGAGGCCGTCCTAGTAAGCCCATGCCAGATGACCCTGGACTGCATCAGCCCGTGATGACTCCTGCCATCGTCTGATGTCTGTCCAAAGTGTCCTGCCTGTGTCCTGATGTCCTACCTGTGTCCTGATGTTCTGCCTGTGTCCTGATGTCCTGCCTGTGACCTGATGTCTAGCCTTTGACCCGATGTTCCACTGGTTCCCTGGGGTTCACCCAGTGACGACGTCCTTCTGGGATCCGTGTCTGATGTTCTCCTGCTGAGCCTGTGCTACGCCTGAGGCCTGAGAGAGAGGCCGTCCTAGTATGCCCGTGCCAGATGACCCTGGACTGCATCAACCCGTGATGACTCCTGCCATCGTCTGACGTCTGAGACGTGTACCCATCCTAGACATGTGGAATCGGGATCCTGACATCATTATGTTTTGTTATGTACTGTGCTTTCATTTAAGTAAACTTTGTTTCTTAATACCTGAAGTTGTGCGGTGTAGTCTAGTTCTGCATATCGACATCTTGTTCACATGTTCAGCTGCCACAGACCCTGCTCGCTGCCCTTCCCTTGTCTGGGTAGGTCCAGGTTTCTCTATGTGGTCCAGTGGGTCCACATTGCATGCCTTTTTGGGACGCTCGCCCACGCCGTCCTGGTCAGGCGACGTGGAGGTGTCGGCTCGGCCGCATCTGCGGTCGTAGCCATAACATGCTGCTTTACAAACTCCAATTATGCAGTACTGTGCTGAAACAGAAGAATCCTACAGTGCCTTAATAAATACCATCATAGATGGTTCTCATATTACCAATATACAGTGGACAAATAAGAGATCTTATGCAATGTTCTCAATAATAGCTATACATCTGAACAATGAATTTGAATATTATGATAGTCTGAGAAGATGATTGTCATATGAAGTGCCCCATTCAGCAGGGGAAGCTGCTACATAACCTTAGGCTGGATTCAGGCAGCCGCAAAAAAGATCTGTTGCATCACGTCCTCAAATACAGCTCCATGTACTCGTCCACATAGCGGATGCGTTCTTGAGGCGCCTTTGAGCGCATGCAATATTGTGATCCATAAAATAAACCAGAAAAGTGCTGTTGTGATTTTACAGCGCATTGGCTTCAATTCACCTGTGAGTGGTCCAACGTGCACACAAACCAAAAATACCCTCGTCTGAGCTAGTCCTTAGAGCCTTTTTAGCGTCTGCATACAGATAACTGTTTAATAGGAGGCATTCAGTATGTCCTGCTGGATTGGTGTACTAATTACTCGCATTATGAACTTTGCCAAAAGAGTAAAATGAAAGATTTTACCGTTCAATAAAGCAGTTTTATACAAAGAATAAGGATATGTCACTATCTATAACTGTAGAAAAAGACATCTAATACCACTAGGCAAAAATGTACAAACTGAACATGATTTCCTTAATATAACATTCTGATCAGACTGCATGAAGCACACTACCACATCATGGTTAACCTCTCAGTGGGTGCTAAGCCTGAAAGTTGTGGAGTCGCAACCTACCATCACAGCGAAAGTGCACAAGCAGGGCAGGTGACCTTGGGCCCCACAGCACCGATGCTTTAAGTCAAAGTCCCCAAGACTCCAGGCCGCGCGGCCCCACCACCACAAAAACACAGAAACAATGGCCGTCACATAGCACAATTCACCTTCCACAAGCTCTCAGAATATGAGCTGAGAGAAAAAATAGGTGGAACCCCTCTTGCAATCTCCTGCTCATTTAAAAACACCTGGGTCAAATAGCAGGAGTGCTGGCCAAGAAAAGCCAAAAAAGATGGGACAGTATGCTATAAGCTATTACTGTAGTGTCAAGGAATGACACTGGAGAGATCACACAGATCCCACTGCTGCCATGAATTGCCAAAGATAACAGCCAGAGGAGTAACACTGAATCATCCGACTGTTAACTTTTTGTCATAAACCACCCTTTGCTGCCCCCTATCGTCAGGACTATTACATATTTGGCTGACGGTGAACAGTTGAAGCTGTGGCTTTTACCACTAATAGACCAGTTATTGGAGAAATAACAGTGAGCGTAAGGTATATACACCTCCGATTCCAATGTATGGAATATATATATATATATATATACCCCATCATAGTCACTGCTAACTCCACGATAACCCAAGAACTACTTGTTGCCACCACCAATCGTTTTTTCACAGGCTGACAGAACGCCTGGTTTCTGGTAGTGTATGGCTTTCAACAGTGTGGTTTACAGAACAAAAGGAACAGAACTATTACATTTTTTATTTAATCCAGGATGGGCAGTGTTTATAAAAAATATACAAAAGATTTTACAAAAGGGACAAAAAATATAGCACATACAGTAAAATGGATTAACAGAGAAACTAACTACGCTGGTCACAGAGATGGGTCAGTTAGCGGATGTAAGCAATCCGAATGAAGACATGGATCCTGCCTACATTGATATCTATCTTCCGGCATACAAAACAGGTTATAATTTGCCTTGTCCTTTTATCAGCATCCTACTGGATGTAGATTCAGTCTTTGAAAATTATGATATTCCAAAAATCCCGATCGCTTCACTCCTGATGATTGTAGGAGTTCAATAACACCATCATATTTTTTTATCAGGATTTTACCTTTTCATAGTTAGGAAATATGGCATGGCTGCTGTTGGCTATCTAGATACTATTGATTTGGACCTTATAGGCATGGGTCACAGTTATGAAAAAATATGCATATTCTTTCTCTATTAGTCCTGAAATTTAAAATGTATGTCCCATCAACATCAGGTCTATACAAACCCGAATATTCATAACTTCCCATTGACACTGAATCGACTGGCTGCAGATGTAAGGTTTCCTTTCATCTCAGGATATGCTTCCTGGGGACAAAAGAGACTTCTCCACCTATGCATAAACACATGTCCCTGTGTTATCTGGACTTTAGAAAAGATCTTTCCTGTTTAATTACATGTACTCTGCCGGAAACTTAATAAGTTTTGTCACTTCTCAACCTTATGTAATTTCCCCACTTCCCAAATGTTAAACTGAGTGATATTATTACAAAAATATTGTAGTAAGTTCTTTCTACTTCTCCTATTGCAATTCTGTGTGAGAGATGATGGTGGTGAATGCCCCCTCACGAGAGCTGTGTTATGGATATTAATAATTTCTATGACTTGTAGAAAAAGACATGGACTGCACATCCCAATATTCATACTGTGATCAAATACAAGGTAAAAACGTATAAACTGAATATGAGGTTTTTAATTTAACATTCTGTTCAGACTGCATGAAACCCACTATCATGTCATGGTGAACCTCTCAGTGTGTCCCCAGCCCATGAAAGGTGAACTTTTTACATTTATTCACATGGTGTTTGTACTGTGTGGTGGCCATTGTTGCTGTGATTTTGTGCCTGTGGGGTGGCACAACCTGGAGTCATGGGACTCAGCCTTGGAGCATCAGTGCTGTGGGGCCCTAGGTCGTCTGTCCTGCTGCTGCACTGTCACTGTGACTGTGGGTACGCTTGGCACTGCACCTTTCAGGCTAGAGACCCACTGAGAGGTTCACCATGACGTGGCAGTGGGCTTCATATAGTCTTATCAGAATGATAAACTAAGAACCTCATGTTCAGTTTGTAAATTTGGACTTCAGTTGACATGGCTTGTCTATCAATATTCCAAGGCATTTCATTAGAGGAGATAGGAAACTGATAAATGTTCTCAAGATCTTTATGGCATTTACCAAACAGTCTGTAATATGACGCACAGAAACCATTAAATTCTAAATAGAACAAGATGAAAAACTGAGACTTTGTGAACTGCCTTCCCCTGACGAAGGAATATCGGTACTATTACTGTTTGGGTATTGAGCATGCTCCTATAACACTGCAAATTACTATATACAGCATATGGGGTTATAACAACGTTAATATATGATTATAGGTTGTTGCGCGCTATTATTGGGTTCCCTCTTTATGCATTTGTATCTGTAATATTATGTCTTTACAACATTTTGTTATTTGAGATACCATACCCATGGACAGGAGACATTGTATATTTGCATTCATATAACCAAGTATACTATTGTTATTGATTAGTACTTTATATGTTGGTTATGCTGTTTTATGTACCATACATATAGGGGTGATGGTTATTGGTTCTGTATTCAGGCCTCTTTTTAAATGGTTTAATCATGTGTTTGTCTTTTTGAGGTGTAATTAAAGTTTCTTGACTTTTTTGTTAATTCTATGGGCGTGCATACCGTTATTGGTCTAGTCTTTTCTCTTCTGGGTTTCATCTAAAGGAACTTGTACTGGACATTAACAGCACTCCTTCATGATGATCGGGAAAATAGATTAGGTAATTTAGGGACGCGAGGAATATGGAGTGAAAAAAAACTTTGTCTGATTACTAAAGTTATAATGGCTTATTGTTAGTATTTATCACAGGACTTATTCACAAGAGCGTATTTTCGGTCCGAGTCTTTGAAAAAAACAGACAGCCCTTGGACCAATGTTATTAGACTCACCCATTCGAGTCTATGGGTGTGCAAACAAAACTTGGATGCCGTACAGAGCCACAGTATAGTATCCGATTTATATGGATACATTGCAATGTATAATGCACTGTAATATAATATTGGCTATGAGTCTATGAACAAAACAAGAAATTCCATAAAGTTCATCCGGCTTCTCTGTATCGGTGGTAGACAATATAATATGGTAGTAATGATAATAATATTATTACATTATGAGTCTCTTGTTAGTATTTACTTTCCCTCTTACTGCATTTTCTTTTTAAATAAAGAATAATGGCTCTTTTGTACTCTTGTCTGAGTTGTTCTTAATACATTTTTTATTGAAACCATCTGACATATTATCTTTCATTTGCTTCATTTCTTTGTAGCTTTTTTATTCTTAAATTACATCTTAAAATGACAAGAATGATAATGCAGAATCATAAATCCAGGGCTTTAAATGTAAATGTGGATTTTTTATGATACTTGGTAGAATGTGAATTTATTTGTACCAAAGCAAAAAGGTTGAAATAAAGTATTAACATGTGTGAAAAGCAGACTACAATAAAAGGTAGACGTAGTCGTGATTCTTCTACATCCGCTAGTAATGTATTGATTTTATGATATTGTATACCCTGACAGTGACAGGCGATATGACAATAGTGGCAATAACAGTGTACAAGTAAAGGATAACAAACATAGGAAAGGAAGAAAAAAAGAACAGTCAACTCGGATTTGGCTACCATCACACAAAAATGGAATGCATTTTCAAGGAAAGCTTAGTTCTTTTTTCCCCGTGATTATTTTTTAAAGGTCATCTGTAAATTATAATCTGATTTATACCAAATATCTTTTTACAGTGTTAAGTGCTTTATTTTTTTTATACAAAGTTCCAAATTCCTTGCAATCCATCCATAGTGCTACATAGAAAAAAATCTGTACATCTGTCTGCTCTCAGCTACCACAAGAGGAGCGTAGGAGATCATTTTATCCTACTGATACATTGAACTCGGTTGTAAAGGAGCATGCATTTAGTTCCTAAGCTCACTCAATTGGTGTGGTAGACAGCCAGGCCTTATTAGACCTTACAGTGGCATGACTTTACAGTGGTCAAAATTACTGTTTTTGTAAGTTGAAGATGAAATAATCTATAAAAGGGCTAAATTAAAGATAACACATTTCCTATTTTTTTTTACGCTATAAATATACTTGTGTATATATATATATATGTATATATATATTTTATCTTTTACATTTTAAAAATTAAAAATTAAAATGGGCTAATGAACAAGTTTGGGTACCCTGCATGGTTAGTGCCATGGCTTGTTTAGATGTTCTTTTGCATGCTTCTGACGCTGAATTTTATGGTCGGACGCAGGAGAGGTTTTCTTCTGATGACTCTTCCATTAAGGCTGTATTTGTCCAGGTGTCTCTGAACAGTGGAACAATGTACCACCACTCCAGAGTCTGCTAAATCTTTCTGAAGGTTTTTTGCAGTCAAAAGAAGAACTCATGGCTTCTGTTTTTGGCACAAGGTTAGAGGATGCTGCAATTTTATAAAGCTGAGAAATTTGCATCTCCCCTGGCCTTTCCTAATGATGATAGTGAACAAGTTGTGAAGAGGGAGCAGCCGCTATCTTGGATATGGGGCATAATGCTGGCCTCCTATCAGACATTGGCCTGACTCCATTTTGTCTCATATCAGAATTCACCTGGTCACATGTCTGAAGGGACATGAGCACTCCTGGCTCCCACCTTTTTCCTACTTGAATGAAGACCCTTTAGTGTGGTAATGGACTGAGACCAGTGTACCAGGCAGATGGCACTTCAAAGCTTGAATGAGGAAGCCATGCCAGCAGGGGGCATGGAGGTGCCTGGGGGCTCAATTAAAGCATGTCAGATGGCTACAAGAGGACACGTCTATTGTCTTCCCAGCCGGACCGTCTATAACATGAAATTATGAATTATGGACGCATCGTCTGAGGTACAGGCTCATAAAAAATATCCTCATAGCCCTGAAGAAATTGCGCATCTGACAGTGCAACTCCGGGGTCAGTGAGAGTTCTGGAACCTGAGATATAGAGATCAGCCTCCCACAGCGATCCAATGGGTCCAGGTTTGATCCCTGTATGACCGGCAGAACAAACCACATGCGCTGGTACCGCCCGTGTACTGATCCGATCATCCTGATAGAAGTTATTTATTAGGTATTGGGAATAGATTCTGCAGGGAAAATGAAGGGTGGAGATTGTTAGCTCACCCAGGTGCAGGGGGAGGGACACAGAAAGATTAAGAGCTGAGGACACATGGAGAGTCAGACACAATAGAAGAAGATGATGATGATGAAATAAGGAACAGGACATATGCCAGCCAGAGGGGAGCAAGCACATGCTTTTTGGGGGCTGTCCGGCAACTAGAAGTCTTGTACCTGTGGAACGCAGAGCTCCCCGGTTTCCACAAGCGACCTTCAACCTGGTAAATTGACCTCCAGCTTTAAACCTCTAAGCCTTGTATTGTTATAATTTACTCTGACTGTAACTCTTGGTATATTCTTACTGTATATTTCTTGTAATTATCCAGTGCTCCCTTAAGGCAATTAAACCATAAATTAATTTTGGGCTGATCCTTTTATTCTGATTGTGAATCTTAGAATACCCAGCGTGGGTAACAGGGCAGTTTCCCATGTGGCCATTTGCTCTTGGTGCAGTTCCCTTATTGACCTGAGAGACAAAGGGGGCGCCGGAGAGCTGTGCCTGTGTAGTTACGTCACGGATTGATGACGTGGGAGGAACCAGTTTTCTTCACACAAGTCATAACAGGCTAATTAAGGTCTGAAACCTTGGTCAAAGGTATCTGAGGACACAAATCTCCAAGAGGACCGAAATTTCTGCGTCGGTCCATTTTCCTTTATGTAATTTTTAAAATGTAAAATATGGCAATGTATATCTTTTTGCCCAAAATACAAAGGAAATGTGTTACCTTTAACTTTTGCCCATTTAGAGATCATTTCATGTTCAACATACTTGACTGTTCACAATAACAGTAATTTTGGCCAGGGGTGCCCAAACTTGTACATGCCACCGTATGTCTACATACAGTTGTGCTCAAAAGTTTACATACCCCGGCAGAATTTTTGCTTTCTTGGCCTTTTTTTTTAGAGAATATGAATGATAACGCCAAAACTTTTTCTCCACTCATTGTTAGTGGTTGGGTGAAGCCATTTATTGTCAAACTACTGTGTTTTCTCTTTTTACATCATAATTACAAGCCAAAATATACAAATGACCCTGATCAAAAGATTACATACCCCATTTTTAATACCGTGTTTTGCCCCTTCTAACATCAATGACAGCTTGAAGTCTTTTGTGGTAGTTGTGGATGAGGTTCTTTATTTTCTCAGATGGTAAAGCTGCCCACTCTTCTTGGCAAAAAGCCTCCACCTCCTGTAAATTCCTGGGCTGTCTAGCATGAACTGCGCTCTTGAGATCTCCCCAGAGGGGCTCAATGATATTGAGGTCAGGAGACTGAGATGAACACTCCAGAACCTTCACTTTGTTCTGCTGTAGCCAATGACAAGTCGACTTGGCCTTGTGTTTTGGATCGTTGTCATGTTGGAACGTCCATGTACGTCCCATGCGCAGCTTCCAGGCTGATGATTGCAAATTTGCCTCCAGTATTTGCTCATATCGTGCTGCATTTATCTTTCCTACAACTTTGACCAAGATTCCTGTGCCTTTGTAGCTCACACATCCCCAAAACATCAGCGATCCACCTCCGTGCCTTTCAGTAGGAATGATGTTCCTATCATCATAGGTCTTGTTGACCTCTCTCTAAATGTAATGTTTATGGTTGTGGCCAAAAAGTTCAATTTTGGTCTCATCACTGCAAATTACCTTGTTCCAGAAGTTTTGAGGCTTGTCTCTGTGCTGTTTTGCACATTGTAGGGGAGATACTTTGTGGCATTTTCACAGTAATGGCTTTCTTCTGGCGACTCCACCATACAGCCTATTTTTCTTCAAGTGCCTCCTTATTGAGCATCTTGAAACAGCCACACCACTAGTTTTCAGAGAGTCCAGTATTTCAACTGATGTTATTTGTGGGTTTTTCTTTGCATCCCAAACAATTTTCCTAGCAGTTGTGGACAAAATTTTTGTTGGTCTACCTGATCGTGGTTTTGTTTTTACAGAGCCCCTGATTTTCCATTTGTTAATCACAGTTTGAATGCTGCTGATTGGCATTATCAATTCTTTGGATATCTTTTTGTATCCCTTTCCTGTTTTATACAGTTCAACTACATTTTACCATAGATTCGTTGACAATTGTTTTGCTTTCCCCATGACTCACAATCCAGAAACGTTTGGGCCAAAATCATATCTGCGCAATGCATGCAACTAGTTTCTCCAAACTGGAGATGTCTTGAATCTGCCATCACCAATAAAGGCTTTTGTATGAAGTATTAAATAAATTTCAGTAAGTGTATTCACTACTTTTTTCCCATGTCATTTCTCATTATTACACATAACTTAATTTATGGACACCTATGGTTTGAGTTATTTTCCTTTGTGGATTGGATAGGTTGTTACTGAAATCTAGTGAGAATTTCATGTCAATAGCATCTCTAGAAATATATTTACTTAAAATTGGTGACGTGCTCAATACTTATTTCCCCCGCTACATATATATATACAGTGGGTACGGAAAGTATTCAGACCTATTTAAATTTTTCACTCTCTTTTTCATTGCAGCCATTTGCTAAATTCAAAAAAGTTCATTTTTTTCTCATTAATGTTCACTCTCCACCCAATCTTGACTGAAAAAAACAGAAATGTAGAAATTTTTGCAAATTTATTAAAAAAGAAAAACTGAAATATCACATGAGTATTCAGACCCTTTGCTCAGTATTGAGTAGAAGCACCCTTTTGAACTAGTACAGCCATAAGTCTTCTTGGTAATGATGCAAAAAGTTTTTCACACCAGGATTTGGGGATCCTCTGCCATTCTTCCTTGCAGATCCTCTCCAGTTCCGTCAGGTTGGATGATGAATGTTGGTGGACAGCCATTTTCAGGTCTCTCCAGAGATGCTCAATTGGGTTCAGGTCAGGGCTCTGGCTGGGCCAGTCAAGAATGGTCACAGAGTTGTTCTGAAGCCACTTCTTTGTTATTTTAGCTGTGTGCTTAGGGTCATTGTCTTGTTGGAAGGTGAGCCTTCGGCCAAGTCTGAGGTCCAGAGCACTATAGAAGAGGTTTTCATGGATATAATAATAACCTTTATTTTTTATATAGCGCTAACATATTCTGCAACGCTTTACAGTTTGCACATATTATCATCACTGTCCCCGATTTGGCTCACAATCTAAATTCCCTATCAGTATGTCTTTGGAATGTGGGAGGAAACCGGAGTACCAGGAGGAAACCTGTTGTGAATTCTGCTCTTGGGTTCCCTCCAGTGGTTGTAGGTGGGAATGCAGTTGTCTCTGAGTCACAGTCTTGGCCAGGTGTATCTGCTAATTGCTGTTCTGACTGGAATATTTAAGTGTGCAGGATTCATTAGCCCTTGCCAGTTGTCAATGTTCCTTGTGAAGTGTTGGATCACTTTCTGGCTTCTCCTGCTTGCTGCCAAATTCAGCAAAGATAAGTGTTCGGTTTTTTGTGTCTGTGGCACACTGCTGTGTGCTTGTTTTTGTTTGTATTCCTGCTCTGAGTGTAGGATTCGCTGGAGTTGCAGATATACGCTGCTACATCTTTAGTTAGATGTAGGAAGTTTTTGTATATTCTGCTGTGGATATCTTGGAAGGGTTTTAATACTGACAGCACAGAACTCTGTCCTATCCTGTCCTATTTAGCTAGAAGTGGCCTCCTGTGCTAATCCTGTTTTTCTGCCTGTGTATGTTTTTTCCTCTCTGACTCACCGCCAATATTTGTGGGGGGCTGTCTATCCTTTGGTGATCTACTCTGAGGCAAGATAGTATTCCTATTTCCATCTTTAGGGGTATTTAGTCCTCCGGCTGTGATGAGGTGTCTAGGTTTGTTAGGTACACTCCACGGCTACAGTATAGGGACCACCTTCTCCAGTGAAAGTTCTCATGCTGCTCCAAGGTCACCGGATCATAACAGAAACCCACGCAAACATGGGGAGAACATACAAACTCCTTGCAGATGTTGTCCAAGGTGGAATTAGAACCCAGAACTCCAGGGCTGCAAGGCTGCAGTGCTATCCACTGAGCCACCGTGCCGCCAATGTCTCTGTACTTGGCCGCATTCATATTTCCTTCAATGGCAACCAGTCGTCCTGTCCCTGCAACTGAAAAAAAACCCCAATAGCATGATGCTGCCACCACCATGTCTCACTGTTGGGATTGTATTGGGCAGGTGATGAGCAGTGCCTAGTTTTCTCCACACATACCGCTTAGAATTATCACCAAAAAGGTCTATCTTCATCTCATCAGACCAGAGAATCTTATTTCTCATAGTCTGGGAGTCATTCATGTTTTTTTTAGCAAACTCTATGCGGGCTTTCATATATCTTGCACTGAGGAGAGGCTTCCGTCAGACCACTCTGCCATAAAGGCCCAACTGGTAGAGGGCTGCAGTGATAGTTGACTTTGTGGAACTTTCTCCCAGCTCCCTACTGCATCTCTGGAGCTCAGCCACAGTGATCTTGGGGTTCTTCTTTACCTCTCTCACCAAGGCTCTTCTCCCATGATTATTCAGTTTGGCTGGACGACCAGGTCTAGGAAGACTTCTGTTGGTCCCAAACTTCTTCCATTTAAGGAATATGGAGGCGACTGTGCTCTTAGGAACCTTGAGTAGTGCACAAATTCTTTTATAACCTTGGCCAGATCTGAGCCATGCCACAATTCTGTCTCTGGGCTCCTTGGCCAATTACTTTGACGTCATGATTCTCATTTGGTCTGACATGCACTGTGAGCTGTGAGGTCTTATATAGACAGGTGTGTGCCTTTCCAAATCAAGAAGTCCTATCAGTTTAATTAAGCACAGCTGGACTCCAATGAAGGAGTAGAACCATCTCAAGGAGGATCACAAGGAAATGGACAGCATGTGACTTAAATATGAGTGTCTGAGCAAAGGGTTTGAATACTTATGACCATGTGATATTTCAGTTTTTCTTTTTAATAAATTTGCAAAACTGTCTACATTTCTTTTTTTTCAGACAAGATGGCAAGATGGGGTGCAGAGTGTACATTAATGAGAAACAAATGAACTTTTTTGAATTTAACAAATGGCTGCAATGAAACAAAGCGTGAAAATTTTGAAGGGGTCTGAATACTTTCTGTAACCACTGTATATATACAGTATATAGTATTATATCAGAAAATAATAGAGAATAGTATAAATTGTACAAATAACACAGTTAAAAAGAAGGTTATTCACTATGAATAGTTTGAATGAGATTGGGACTCTGCTGCAATTCCAGAAACAGTACAAGAGCAGCCCCATTTCTGAGAAAAAACAAAAGAATGTACAAAACGTAGATGTTAACTGTATATCCTCTTCTCATTCAGGACATTTAGTCTTGAATTATTTTAATCTGCTTACTGTATGTCAGACTGATATTTTCCAAAACATATTTAAGAACAATCCTGTTGGTAGAATAAAATGATGCAATAATGCAATAAATTCCAATATTGATCGGCAATGGTCTGTGTAGTTTAGTTGCTAGATCTGCACTATTTTGTTTAGCCATATAAATTCAGGAATAGAAATGAGCTACACTTTGACATGATAATTAGATACTCATTAAGATGTATTAAGTGAATTAATTGTACTGGTACAGTTAGGTAAGATTTAAGGAAATTTCAAGAAATTCCATCAATTATATTCTATAGACTAGCAAATCTCCACATCAGATAAATGAATCATGAGACACAATTTGCATATCTCTCTTGAAGAACAAATATTAAACAGAGAGTGAAATGGTGTAATCAGACAGACCGTCTTATTACATTATAGGTGTCAATAAGGTTCATCTGATTTTTAGAGGGACTTTGTATATGTGTGCTCAAATACCATTGACTCTTCTTCAATCTTCTTGGGTAACCTGAAGAATTGATTCAGGTCACATGTTTGCCCTTACTTTTTACCAGCGGAAGGGAGGAAGTGTATCTTAACAGAGCTTCCATGGACAGATGTTATGCAAGACATTCAAATTTGCAGGCCCAGAGGAGCCATGGCCTTTTAACCTCCATGCAGGTTTATGGACTTACAACAATGTCCCCTTGGTTGTATCCTTGAATTAACTGCTGGCTGGTGGAGTGAGCTGGCTGAGAAAAGACAAGTAGCTGGATCAAAACCAGAGAGGGAATATACAAGAGAAAAGCAGTAGTCAGAGGCAAAGTCAGGAGGTAGCCGAGGTCACAACCAGGAAGATGGTGTCAGCAGCAGAATCATCAGGCAGGTGGAAAGTAACGTTAATCCAAGGTCAGCATCAGGTATCTCGCAAAAAGAAAATTAGAAGAATCAAACAGGGTCAGAATAAGGGCTCATACTCATTTGCGAGAAAAATGGATGAGTGCAATCCGAGAAAAAATATATATATGTATTTATATTGCACAGAAAGATAGATAGAAGAAAAGCCGGTAATTCATCTATTCTAGCCGACAGAATAGAAGAGATGGATTACAAACAGTAAATACAAATAGAATAGGTAGATATATAAATGTCAGTGACAAATACAATTAGTATAGTGTGTGTGCAAATTACTGGACATGTATTTAATTAATAAAAGATTATTTTACGGAAAAAAATGGTGTGGGCTCCCGCGCAATTTTTGCAACCAGCAGAGGGAAAGACAGGGGGCAGATGTTTATAGCCTGGGAAGGGAGTAATGCCCATGGAGCTTCCCAGGCTATTAATATCAGCTCACAACTTTATACTTAGCCTTTACTGGCTATTAAAATGGTGGACCCCCTAAAAAATCATGTGGGGTCCCCCCATAATTATTAACCAGCAAAGGCTATGTAGACAGCTGTGGGCTGATATTAATAGCCTAGGAAGGGACCATGGATATTGGCCCCCCTGGCTAAAAATATCAGCACTCAGCCACCCCAGAAAAGGCGCATCTCTAAGATGCCAATTCTGGCACTTAGCTTCGATCTTCCCGCTTGCCCTGTAGTGGTGGCATATGGGGTAATAGTTGTGAGATTGATGTCACCTTTGTATTATAAGGTGTCATCAAGCCCACGGCTTAGTAATGGAGGTACCAAAAACACACCTATCCATTACTAATCCTATAATTGTTATATATTAAATAAAGACATAGCCAGAATAACGTATTTTAATGAAATAAAGCACAACACAGTTTTCCCATTTTATTATTACTCCTAATCCATGCAACGCCCTCGATCTCCTGTAATAAAAATAAAAATAACAAACCAACAATATACCATAACTGTCCGTCATTGTGTCCCACGCAGAAATCCATATCTGGGGAGTATACCATTTTCAACCTGGATGGTGCCAAGATGCGACCGTCCTGGCTGAAAACAAAACCACTGGTGAATGAGCTGCCGAGCAGAGCTTCAGTGACTAGTGGTGACTTCACTGATGCTGTGCTGCCCCACAGCCTGAACTGCGGTACCCTCTGGACAATGGGAAAATGCACAGTGACACAGTTCTATTGCTGAACATCTGCTTCGTTACTGTGTGCGATTGACACCACTCTATTGCAGAGCATTAGCTTTGTTACTGTGTGCAAGTGACACTACCTCTTGTGCTGATCACTGAGTCACGTGGAGCTAGCAGTCACTCACTGCATTCTCCGACATTGTACACATTAGCTGCAGTTTTACATCTCTGCATGGTGGACCCCGGTGTTATGAACAGGTGATTCAGAACCACAATGGACCTAGTGGTTAAGAGCACACAAAGTGACCTGATAGTTACTAACACAGGACGAGCTCTGAGACGTGGGAACTCTGCTGACCGCAATCCCTAATCCTATCATACCACACTAGAGGTAGCCGTGGATTGCGCCTAACGCTCCCTATGCAACTCGGCACAGCCTGAGAAACTAACTAGCCCTGAAGATAGAAAAATAAGCCTACCTTGCCTCAGAGAAATTCCCCAAAGGAAAAGGCAGCCCCCCACATATAATGACTGTGAGTTAAGATGAAAATACAAACACAGAGATGAAATAGATTTAGCAAAGTGAGGCCCGACTTACTGAATAGACCGAGGATAGGAAAGATAGCTTTGCGGTCAACACAAAAACCTACAAAAAACCATGCAGAGGGGCAAAAAGACCCTCCGCACCGACTAACAATACAGAGGTGCTCCCTCTGCGTCTCAGAGCTTCCAGCAAGCAAGAAAAACCAATATAGCAAGCTGGACAGAAAATATAGCAAACAAAAGTAACACAAGCAAAACTTAGCTTATGCAGGGCAGACAGGCCATAAGAACGATCCAGGAGGAAGCAAGACCAATACTGGAACATTGACTGGAGGCCAGGAACACAAACTAGGTGGAGTTAAATAGAGCAGCACCTAACGACTTAACCTCGTCACCTGAGGAAGGAAACTCAGAAGCTGCAGCCCCACTCACATCCACCAGCGGAAGCTCATAGACAGAACCAGCCGAAGTACCACTCATGACCACAGGAGGGAGCTTGACCACAGAATTCACAACAGTACCCCCCCTTGAGGAGGGGTCACCGAACCCTCACCAGAGCCCCCAGGCCGACCAGGATGGGCCAAATGAAAGGCACGAACCAGATCGGCAGCATGAACATCAGAGGCAAAGACCCAGGAATTATCTTCCTGACCATAACCCTTCCACTTAACCAGGTACTGAAGTTTCCGTCTAGAAACACAAGAATCCAAAATCTTCTCCACAATATACTCCAATTCCCCCTCCACTAAAACCGGGGCAGGAGGATCAACAGATGGAACCATAGGTGCCACGTATCTCCACAACAATGACCTATGGAATACGTTATGTATGGAAAAAGAAGCTGGAAGGGTCAAACGAAAAGACACAGGATTAAGAACCTCAGAAATCCTATACGGACCAATGAAACGAAGCTTAAACTTAGGAGAGGAAACTTTCACAGGAATATAACGAGATGACAACCAAACCAAATCCCCAACACGAAGTCGGGGACCCACACAGCGCCTGCGGTTAGCGAAACGTTGAGCCTTCTCCTGAGACAATGTCAAATTGTCCAACACATGAGTCCAAATCTGCTGCAACCTATCCACCACAGTATCCACACCAGGACAGTCAGAAGACTCAACCTGCCCTGAAGAGAAACGAGGATGGAAACCAGAATTGCAGAAAAACGGCGAAACCAAAGTAGCCGAGCTGGCCCGATTATTAAGGGCGAACTCAGCCAAAGGCAAAAAAGACACCCAATCATCCTGATCGGCGGAAACGAAACATCACAGATATGTTTCCAAGGTTTGATTGGTTCGTTCAGTCTGGCCATTTGTCTGAGGATGGAAAGCCGAGGAAAAAGACAAATCAATGCCCATCCTAGCACAAAAGGCTCGCCAAAACCTCGAAACAAACTGGGAACCTCTGTCAGAAACGATGTTCTCCGGAATGCCATGTAAACGAACCACATGCTGGAAGAACAATGGTACCAAATCAGAGGAGGAAGGCAATTTAGACAAGGGTACCAAATGGACCATCTTCGAGAAGCGATCACAAACAACCCAAATGACCGACATCCTTTGAGAGACGGGGAGATCCGAAATAAAATCCATAGAGATATGTGTCCAGGGCCTCTTCGGGACTGGCAAGGGCAAAAGCAACCCACTGGCACGAGAACAGCAGGGCTTAGCCCGAGCAAAAATCCCACAGGACTGCACAAATGAACGCACATCCCGCGACAGAGACGGCCACCAAAAGGATCTAGCCACCAAATCTCTGGTACCAAAGATTCCAGGATGACCAGCCAACAACGAACCATGAACCTCAGAGATAACTCTACTCGACCATTTATCAGGGACAAACAGTTTCTCCGCTGGGCAACGGTCAGGTCTATTAGCCTGAAATTTTTGCAGCACCCGCCGCAAATCAGGGGAGATGGCAGACAAAATTACCCCCTCCTTGAGAACACCCGCCGGCTCAGACAAACCCGGAGAGTCGGGCACAAAACTCCTAGACAGGGCATCCGCCTTCACATTTTTAGAGCCCAGAAGGTACGAAACCACAAAGTCAAAACGGGAGAAAAACAGCGACCAACGAGCCTGTCTAGGATTCAACCGCTTGGCAGACTCGAGATAAGTCAAGTTCTTATGATCAGTCAAGACCACCACGCGATGCTTAGCTCCTTCAAGCCAATGACGCCACTCCTCGAATGCCCACTTCATGGCCAGCAACTCTCGATTGCCAACATCATAATTACGCTCAGCAGGTGAAAACTTCCTGGAAAAGAAGGCGCATGGTTTCATCACCGAGCCATCAGAACTTCTTTGCGACAAAACAGCCCCTGCTCCAATCTCAGAAGCATCAACCTCAACCTGGAATGGGAGCGAAACATCTGGTTGACACAACACAGGGGCAGAAGAAAAACGACGCTTCAACTCTTGAAAAGCTTCCACAGCAGCAGAGGACCAATTGACCACATCAGCACCCTTCTTGGTTAAATCAGTCAATGGTTTAGCAATACTAGAAAATTATTGATGAAGCGACGATAAAAATTAGCAAAGCCCAGGAACTTTTGCAGACTCTTCAGAGATGTCGGCTGAGTCCAATCATAAATGGCCTGAACTTTAACAGGGTCCATCTCGATAGTAGAAGGGGAAAAAATGAAACCCAAAAATGAAACCTTCTGAACACCAAAGAGACACTTTGACCCCTTCACAAACAAAGAATTCACACGCAGGACCTGGAACACCATTCTGACCTGCCTCACGTGAGACTCCCAATCATCCGAAAAGACCAAAATATCATCCAAGTATACAATCAGGAATTTATCCAGGTACTCTCGGAAGATGTCATGCATAAAGGACTGAAACACTGATGGAGCATTAGAAAGCCCGAATGGCATAACCAGGTACTCAAATTGGCCCTCGGGCGTATTAAATGCTGTTTTCCATTCATCGCCCTGTTTAATGCGCACAAGATTATACGCACCACGAAGATCTATCTTGGTGAACCAACTAGCCCCCTTAATCCGAGCAAACAAATCAGACAGCAGCGGCAAGGGGTACTGAAATTTGACCGTTTATTTAGAAGGCGGTAATCAATACAAGGTCTCAGCAAACCATCATTCTTGGCCACAAAAAAGAACCCTGCTCCCAATGGCGACGACGAGGGGCGAATATGACCCTTCTCCAAGGATTCCTTTACGTAACTCCGCATAGCGGCGTGCTCAGGCACAGACAAATTAAACAGTCGACCTTTAGGAAACTTACTACCAGGAATCAAATCGATAGCGCAATCACAATCCCTATGCGGAGGTAGGGCACTGGACTTGGGCTCATCAAATACATCCCGGTAATCCGACAAGAACTCTGGGACCTCAGAAGGGGTGGATGATGAAATAGACAGAAATGGAACATCACCATGTACCCCCTGACAACCCCAGCTGGACACAGACAATACTGGGTTATGAACTTGTAGCCATGGCAACCCCAACACGACCACATCATGCAGATTATGCAACACCAAAAAGCGAATATCCTCCTGATGCGCAGGAGCCATGCACATGGTCAGCTGGGTCCAGTACTAAGGCTTATTCTTGGCCAAAGGCGTAGCATCAATTCCTCTCAATGGAATAGGATACTGCAAGGGCTCCAAGAAAAACCCACAGCGCCTAGCATACTCCAAGTCCATCAAATTCAGGGCAGCGCCTGAATCCACAAATGCCATGACAGAATAGGATGACAAAGAGCAGATCAAAGTAACGGACAAAAGAAATTTCAACTGTACCGTACCAATGGTGGCAGAGTTAGCGAACCGCTTAGTGCGCTTAGGACAATCGGAGATATCATGAGTGGAATCACCACAGTAAAAACACAGCCCATTCCGTCGTCTGTGTTCTTGCCGTTCAGCTCTGGTCAAAGTCCTATTGCATTGCATAGGCTCAGGTTTATGCTCAGATAATACCGTCAAATGGTGCACAGTTTTACGCTCACGTAAGCGTCGATCGATCTGAATGGCCAAAGACATAGACTCATTCAGACCAGCAGGCATAGGAAATCCCACCATGACATCCTTAAGGGCTTCAGAGAGACCCTTTCTGAAAATTGCTGCCAGAGCACATTCATTCCATTGAGTGAGCACAGACCACTTCCTAAATTTCTGACAATATATCTCTACCTCATCCTGACCCTGACACAGAGCCAGCAAGATTTTCTCTGCCTGATCCACTGAATTAGGTTCGCCATAAAGCAATCCAAGCGCCAGGAAAAACGCATCAACATCACGCAATGCCGGATCCCCTGGCGCAAGGGAAAATGCCCAGTCTTGAGGGTCGCCACGTAATAAATAAATAATGATCTTAACTTGTTGAACTAGGTCACCAGAGGAGCGGGGTTTCAAAGCCAGAAATAGTTTACAATTATTTTTGAAATTCAGAAACTTAGCTCTATCTCCAGAAAATAACTCAGGAATAGGAATTTTAGGTTCTAACATAGGATTCTGAACCACTAAATCTTGAATGTTCTGAACACTTATTGCGAGATTATCCATCAAAGAGGACAGACCTTGAATGTCCATGTCTACACCTGTGTTCTGAACCACCCTGATGTAAAGGGGAAAAGAAAGACAAAACACAGTGCAAAGAAAAAAATGGTCTTAGAACTTCTCTTTTCCATCTATTGAGAAGCATTAGTACTTTGGGCCTCCAGTACTGTTATGAACAGGTGATTCAGAACCACAATGGACCTAGTGGTTAAGAGCACACAAAGTGACCTGATAGTTACTAACACAGGACGAGCTCTGAGACGTGGGAACTCTGCTGACCGCAATCCCTAATCCTATCATACCACACTAGAGGTAGCCGTGGATTGCGCCTAACGCTCCCTATGCAACTCGGCACAGCCTGAGAAACTAACTAGCCCTGAAGATAGAAAAATAAGCCTACCTTGCCTCAGAGAAATTCCCCAAAGGAAAAGGCAGCCCCCCACATATAATGACTGTGAGTTAAGATGAAAATACAAACACAGAGATGAAATAGATTTAGCAAAGTGAGGCCCAACATACTGAATAGACCGAGGATAGGAAAGATAGCTTTGCGGTCAACACAAAAACCTACAAACAACCACGCAGAGGGGCAAAAAGACCCTCCGCACCGACTAACGGTACGGAGGTGCTCCCTCTGCGTCTCAGAGCTTCCAGCAAGCAAGAAAAACCAATATAGCAAGCTGGACAGAAAATATAGCAAACAAAAGTAACACAAGCAAAACTTAGCTTATGCAGGGCAGACAGGCCATAAGAACGATCCAGGAGGAAGCAAGACCAATACTGGAACATTGACTGGAGGCCAGGAACAAAGAACTAGGTGGAGTTAAATAGAGCAGCACCTAACGACTTAACCTCGTCACCTGAGGAAGGAAACTCAGAAGCCGCAGCCCCACTCACATCCACCAGCGGAAGCTCATAGACAGAACCAGCCGAAGTACCACTCATGACCACAGGAGGGAGCTTGACCACAGAATTCACAACACCCCGGGTTGCGATTGCACTTCCTCATTTAATCTATTTAGTGCAATCCGCCAACCCTAACAGTATACTAGCGCCAGGGTCTGGCTAGCAATGGCAGATGAGCAGCGACTGCAGTGGTACATCCAGCAGCTGGAGGCAGGTTGTCCGCTCTTGAGCCGACAACTTCAGCAGTGGATTTTACCGCAGTTGCGGCACGAGCTGTCAGTGAGGCCGCTACCAGGGTCGCTGCTACAACACCTGTCCTGTCTTTCCCACGTGTCCCACCCCCGATAAGTTCTTGGGTGAAAGTAAGGCTTGCAGGGGATTCGTGAACCAGTACTATTCAGTTGGAGCTGCTGGCCTCACGTTTCCCGTCTTAATGGGCCAAAGTGGGATTCGTTGATGGGTAGTGCATTGGAATGGGCTACGCCGCTGTGAGAGCGTAATGACCAGCTGATTCAGGGCATTTCTTGTTTTCTGGATGCTCTGAGACAGGTCTTTCTGGGTCCCCAAGTGACTCATGACACCGCACTCCAACTCTTGGCAGTGACTCAGGGCTCTTCCATGGTCAGCCAGTTCACCATCCAGTTTTGGACCTTAGCAACCGAACTGGAGTGGTCAGATAAGGTCCTTATTCCCATATTTTGGTGGGGCCTAGCTGATGCATTGTCCACTAGGCAGATACCTACCACACTGGAGGACTTAATAACTATGCAAAAGAGGGGAGAAGCCAGCACTGCCTAAGGTTAAGACGCAATACATAAAGTGCAAATGCACATATTGATTTCTAACTGTATTTTCAAAATGAGACATTTAGCAAACAATTGATCAATTCTTTGAGCCACCCCGCCACTTCATGGCATTCTCATAATGGGGCAGTCCTACTCTACGTTTTTTATATTCGCTGTGCCATAAAGGCCTCCTAAATGAACTTAAAGCAAGACCACATTAAATGCAAGCTGTTCCTGGAGCATTACTGAGTCACTCCCATGGCGCCAGAGGAGGCAAGCGAGGATAAAGGTTGACCAGGTCCAGACAGACATTTCAAGTCCAACCTCCACACTGCCCATCCTGCACCACAGATAAAGAGTGAGACAGGCTGAGACACAGGTGCATAATTAAACAAAGTCTAGGGCAGGGCAGGGCTGCTGTGTGTGTGTAAAGCAGCCTATCAATCACAGAAACACAGAAAGAATGGCGCATAGACACATCTCCATTACTAAGCCATGGGCTTGATGTCACCTGACATTACAGAGGTGACATCAACCCCACAAATATTAACCCTTCTTGCCACCGCTACAGGGCAAGTGGGAAGAGCCGAGCAAAGTGCCAGAAGGGGCGCATCTAATAGATGGGGGGACACCATGCTGTTTTTTTAAGTTATTTATTTAAATAATAAAAAAACAGCGTGGGGACCTCTTTATTCTTGATAACCAATCTTGCTGTAGCTGACAGCTGATGGTTGCAGCCCCCAGCTGTGAGTTTTGCCAGGCTGGTTATAGAAAATAGGGGGGGAACCCACGTTGGGTTTTTCATTCATTTATTTCATTATATCGTAGGCGGCAGCTGAGGAAAACCCCGATCATCCGCTCCTGCTGTCACTGTTATTAGCGGCAGCAGGTGTCGGATGATGGGAGTAAGAGCAAAAAAGCTGTCATCATTCAGACTTTAATATAACTCTCATCATTCTCCTCTGCTCCTGTCAATTGCCAGCAGAATGATGAGAGCCGGCATCATCACCTGCCGCCGGGGAACAGTGCTTACTGTAGCGCTTCTTCCCCGGTGCCGATGTGTGTCACACGAAGGACATCAATGTGTGTTCTCCGTGTGTACATGTGCGGGAAGTTTTGCCGTCCGTGATGATGGTAAAAAATGGACATGTCTATGTATGGGGCATACGGACACACGGTCCGTGGAAACACACGGACATGTGCACAGACCCATTCACTTGAATGGGTTTACGTGTGTACGTGTCTCCGGTATGTGTGAAAACTGTCACCACACGTACCGGAGACACTGATGTGTGAGAGACCTAAATAATGTGCCAGTTTTATAGATTGCGTTAATCCAGATGCAATGATGATACCAATTATGTGGACTCATTTTTGTTTATTTTTGTTAATCACAAATGCTGCGTTTTGAGTGGGTTTTGAATGATTTGTGTGCACTTTTTTATGTGTTTTTTTTTAACATATTTTATTTTACCTTTTTAAAAATGTTTTACTTAGTCCCACTGTGGGACATGTTTAATTTTTATAGCTTATAGCTGTATCTCACAGGCCACCGTACCCTAAGGTCATCACATGACCTAAGGGTACCATGATAACCATCGGGATCCATGATTCACATCATGGGGGTCCGACGGTTACTAAGGAAGACCACTTTGCAACAACTTAAATACCGCTGTTGTGATTGACAATGGTATTTGAGGGGTTAATCAGCCCCGATCGGCTGCAAAACCGTCCGGGTCTGATACTGCAGGGTGTAAGCACACACAGCTGACACCCATGGAAATCACCGTTGTTGAGCTGAGCTAGAGTCTAATTCTTCAGTGCTGTGCATAAGCAGAAAGCTGCCAATCAGTAGTGGGGATTATACAGAGTTTATGAATATGGAGGACTACCTGGCAGTAGGTTTTATCTAGTTCTAATCTCCTGATGATAAAGCAGTGTTTTTATCAAAACTAACGCACGCAACTGAGTAAGTGACATATCTCTGGAATCAGGGTTTCTGTCTCTACATTATGCTACTCTTAGATTAGGTGGCAAAAAATCCTGATAACAGATTCCCTTTAAATTTAATTTGACCTTTAATCAATACATAGAAAGACAGTAATGTACCATAGGTTTGGTTTTGCCTTCCATTAGTGGCCAAAGTAGTATTGTGTGACCCTTTAATAGACACCATAGTAGGGAGCAGTATATCTCTTTATTAGACTGAGCTCACACTTGTGTAAGACTGAGCTAAGAAAATAATACAGAGTGCTGCCTTTCGTTTTTCTCTATATAATGACAGGCAGCATAATGGAACCAGCTAAGGGTACTTTCACACTAGCTTTTTTTTAAATCCGTCACAATGCGTCGTTTTGCAGAAAAAACGCATCCTGCAAAAGTGCTTGCAGGATGCGTTTTTTCCCCATACACTTCTATTGACGACGCATTTGCGACGGATTTGCACACTTCGCATCCGTCTTGCGACGAATGCGTCGTGCTTTGGCAGACCGTCGGGAGAAAAAACCCCTACATGTAACGTTTTTTTCTCCCGACGGACCGCTTTTTCCGACCGCGCATGCGCGGCCGGAACTCCGCCCCCACCACCCCGCACCTTACAATGGGGCAGCGGATGCGCCGGAAAAATGCATCCGCTGCCTCCATTGTGCAATGCAGCAAACGCTAGCGTCGGAATCTCTCCCCGACGCATTGCGACGGGGAGATTCCGACGCTAGTGTGAAAGAAGCCTAAGACCCATTATAAATCAGTGTGGTTGGTCATGTACCATTGGTGTTTATCATGTAATGGATCCATCATAACGATGTGGCTTTCGTTATAGGTAAAAGTCACAATTCAGATGTGAACTAAGCCTTAGGCTGTGTTCTGAATTGTAGCTTTCAATCAGAAGGCAGCATTATTCTTGGAGTCAAAATGACAAAAACCTCAGTGAAATCCTAAAGATGCATCATAAGTCACACAGGTCAGTCGGGTTCCATATGGATACATCATAAAACAGTTTGCATTTTATTAGATCTACTCACGGGAGAGGGCTTTAACTCTAGTGTCACCTATTAGCAATCCTAAAAGTCAATAACGACCCTTTAAAATTATAAGTCATATGGCAAGGCTCGTTAAAGGGTTGATATTGATTTCAAGCCCACATCCTCTCTGAAGAGGCAATTGGCATATTTAATTTCCAAGAGGAGCATTGTATGGCTTATAAGCCTCCTCATACTGGCATGCCAGGCATGTTAAGCTCCACAAGGAGAAACATTGCCCCTTAGATTCTAGCTTTCAGTACCCCGAAACAGTGTCTGCAAATTGAGATTCTGGTTTGGCTATTATCCTAAATCATGTGACAAGGCTCGGTAAAGGGTCGACATTGACTGTTAGGATTGCTACTTCCAATAGATGGCACTAGAGTTCTAGTTCTCTTCCTCTCTGAAGAGACAATTTGCATATTTCCCAGAGGAGCATTGCGGCTTTAAGTCTCCTCACCTTGGCATGCTTATCATGTCACTCTCCACAATGAGAAACGATACTTCTTGGATCCCAGCTTTACTAGCAAAATTCTTATTATTGTCATAAGAACCTGTTAATTTGTGCCGATGTTATTAGTTCATGTGGGTCTCACACAATCTCCAACTTCCGAAAAAAAAAACACATTAGCCATAGCTGGGAGCACCATGGTCATGGATGAAAAAGGCATGGCTGTAGAACAAGTACAGGAAGCAACTGACAGTTGTTCCTGTTAGGGGTCGAGTTCCCGCCTCTGCACAGGGGGAATCCCGCGCCATCTCTGCTGCGGTCTCCAATTCTTCTCCTGCCGCAGTGGAGCCTGCTCAGCAGAGACGTCAGTCCCAGTGTCTCGCTGAGTCTGACTGTAGAAAGGGTTACTGCTGCTTTTCCTGCTTCTGCCATTGAAGTCAGTGTTGGGCAGCAGCGAGCAGACGCTTCTGGGACTAAGTCCTGCTTTTCTCATTCTGAGCATGCCCAGAGTAAGATCTCTCAGTGGAGATCGAGGGTCACATGTTCAGATACTGCAGCTAAATCCATTGGTCCTTCTAGGAAGGTCCTGTAGGTGCTCAGGCTCTGTAGCAGCCTCTCATTTGTCCTTCTTGGAAGGTCCTGTACTTGCTGCAGCTCTTTAAGGCTCTCATGACCGCACGGCCATGCGCTAGTATTGAATCAGTTATGTGCATGCGCCAGTGTGGTCACATTTATGTGTGTTCAGGGACTCGGCTGAAATAAGCCCCTAGAATACCGGCTCCTCCGGTGAGGAGATTGTATGTTTGTTTTGCCACACACTGCCTTCAGCTCGGCAGTTGCTGGATACTCCTGTGATGTCAACAGGGTTCAGCATTTCTTAGTTGCCAAGGTCTCAGCTGCTGACTCGGGGCGTCCTCTGGCGTGGGCTTAAAAGCCACCGAGGGTCAGAGTGAGATCTGGCACAGCGTCTCTGTGAAGTAACAGAGTGCGTTTCTACCACCATATAGGTCTGCCATTTGCCAGCAGCAGGTCCTCTCCTGCACGGTGGACCCCGGGCTGCGAATGCACCAAATAACATCTCTCAAATGAACTCGGTGCGTTCCGCCAGCCCTAAAAGCTCCTTTCACTATTTTAGGGCATTAAAAGTTCAAAGGTCCCTATTCCCTGGTATTTAACATATTTAAGTTCCATATAATGTGGATCACATGCTAAAGAATTATTGGTCACCTCTGGACTAGATCAGCACAGCAATAAAAGCCCTATTATGGGGATTAGTGATGTGCGAGTATGCTCGTTACTTGAGTTTCTCCGAGCATGCTCGGGTGGTCTCCGAGTATTTTGGCGTGCTCGGAGATTTAGTTTGTGTTGTTGCAGCTGCATGATTTGCGGCTGCTAGACAGCTTGAATGCATGTGGGTATTCCCTAACAAACAGGCAACCCCCACATGTATCCAAGCTGTCTAGCAGCTGCAAATCATGCGACTTGAACATAATCTCCGAGCACGCCAAAATACTCTGAGACAACCTGAGCATACTCGGAAAACCTGAGTAACGCTAATCACTAATGGGGATCAGTTGATCAGCTTTTCCCATTGTCCTGTTTTCACATCGCAGCCATAAACATATTAGCAATCTTCTTCCCCATAAAGTTAATAAAATGCCAAATAACTTGACTTAAAGTGAGCCTGCCACCCAGTTTTCCCAATATAAATTACGGCACCACCTTTAAGGATTCTTTTACAGTATTCTAGTAAGCTGTATATACAGTACATTCCCAGCCACTCTGCATAGCACAAAAAATACCTTTTAAAGCCCCCCATACAGCGCAGTCCAGTCCAATGGGCGTCGTGTTCTTGCTTTGTCACCTCCTCTCTCGCCACAATCGCCGTCCTCCTGAAGAGCAAAGTGCTGTAATGCGCAAGCGGAAGAAGGCAGAGGCCAATCAGCGCCAATGACCGGAAGTAAAGTTGGCACATGTGCATTACAGTACTTTGCTTAGCCCTCGACCGGGCGGAGTGAAGTCAGCCTGCACAAGAGCGCGATTCGGGGACACAGTGTGGATGACGTAGGATGTATCATTCACAAGAAGCAAGCTGGAGAACGAAGATTACGTTGAGAGAGGAGGCGCCGAAGCGAGACCAGCGACGTCCATTGGATCGGACCTCGCCGTATGGGGGTTATAAAAGGTATTTTTTATGCTATGCAGAGGGGGTTGGGAATTTATATACATCTTACTAGAATGCTGTAAAAGAGACATTAAAAGTGGCGGCATTAGTTTATTTTTGGAAAAGCTGGTGACAGGTTATCTTTAAATCCATTTAACTCTTTTAACCAAGAAATCTTCCTGTGTAAATCTTATAGGGTTATTCCAAAGATTTCAAATGATCATCTATCCGCCTCCATGACTCTGGCAGTCCAATAGACTATGAATTGACCAGTAGCTGTGCATGCATGGCCATGGGGCATTTCAGAGCTTCCGCCCTTGGCATCATTGAGGGTCCCAGTGATTGGACCCCTCAAGTTATCTCCTATTCATAGAATAGGAGTAATCTTGTAATCTTGGGATTAACCTTTTAAGAAATGTGAACTTGACAGACATTATTTTTGTTCAATACAACTATGTAAAGGGTAGCGGGATAATGGGTTTACAAAGTGTCTTTTCATTCTTACAATCTCTTGACTTCATGTCCTGAGCTCCATATCATCTCCCATTTTAGTCCAGTTTCATATAAAGAGTCAACAACATAAAGTATCTACCATCCTTTATACATATGGCCCTGTATAGCCATTTGTTACTAGTTAAAATAGTTAGTCAGTAATTTGGAATTTAAGTGATATTTCACCCTGGCTTTTTGTAAATACGTTCCTCATATGGTTACCATCATGTATTATGTAACTGTCTTTACCCAAGCTTCTACATGAACCTCACATATCTGCAGTCACAGAGGTTGAGACTCATGACTTTCGTGATAAGATCTCTCCTCACAACTTCAGTGAAAGCATTGTTCTCATCTGTTCATCGAGTCATAAACACATATATTACCCTGTCATTTTTCCGACATCTCACAGCACTAGCTGCTTGTTTTAATAGGATCGTTGTAGTAGATTTTATATGAACCAGATTGTAGAATCTGTATTGTGTCCTAGCAGGGATTTGCTTATAGTTTGTGTATATTCTCATTAAATGGGATTTCTCACTAAAGTAAATGACTGTGTTTTATTAGTAGAGTACAGTATTAGAGTTGAGCGACTTTTACTTTTTTCGGATCGAGTCGGGTTTCGTGAAAAGTCGGGTCGGGTGAAATCGGCCGATTATTGCGAAAAGTCGGGGGCCGACTGAAACATGAAACCCAATGCAAGTCAATGGGGAATCAAAGTCGGCAGTGAGTGGAGGACAGCAAAACACCTACAGTGCCCATTTTAATGCCAAAAACATCAATTCTTATTACTTAGGCTTGTCAATCTTAACCCCTTCCCGACCTTTGACGCCACGTAGGCGTCATGAAAGTCGGTGCCAATCCGACCCATGACGCCTATGTGGCGTCATGGAAAGATCGCGTCCCTGCAGATCGGGTGAAAGGGTTAACTCCCATTTCACCCGATCTGCAGGGACAGGGGGAGTGGTAGTTTAGCCCGGGGGGGTGGCTTCACCCCTCGTGGCTACGATCGCTCTGATTGGCTGTTGAAAGTGAAACTGCCAATCAGAGCGATTTGTAATATTTCACCTATTATAACGGGTGAAATATTACAATCCAGCCATGGCCGATGCTGCAATATCATCGGCCATGGCTGGAAATACTAATGTGCCCCCACCCCACCGATCGCCCCCCCAGCCCCCCGATCTCTCCGGTACACTGCCCCGCTCCCCTCCGTCCTGTGCTCCGCTCCCCCCCGTGCTCTTGTCCGCTCCCCCGTGCTTCAATCACCCCCCGTGCTCCGATCACCCCCCCTGCACTCCGATCCACCCCCCTCCGTGCTCCGTTCCACCCCCCCCGTGCTCCGTTCCAGCCCCCGTGCTCCGTTCTACCCCCCGTGCTCCGTTCCACCCCTCCCGCGCTCCGATTCACCCCCCCATGCTCCGATCCCCCCCCGTGCTCCCCCCCACCCTATCATACTTACCGATCCTGCAGGGGTCCGTCCGTCTTCTCCCCGGGCGCCACCATCTTCCAAAATGGCGGGCGCATGCGCAGTGCGCCCACCGAATCTGCCGGCCGGCAGATTCGTTCCAAAGTGCATTTTGATCACTGAGATAGATTATATCTCAGTGATCAAAATAAAAAAAATAATAAATGACCCCCCCCCCCTTTGTCACCCCCAAAGGTAGGGACAATAAAAAAAATAAAGATTTTTTTTTTTCCACTAATGTTAGAATAGGGTTAGGGTTAGGGGTACGGTTAGGGTTAGGGCTAGGGTTAGGGGTAGGGTTAGGGGTAGGGTTAGGGCTAGGGTTAGGGGTAGGGTTAGGGTTAGGGTTAGGGGTAGGGTTAGGGGTAGGGTTAGGGCTAGGGTTAGGGGTAGGGTTAGGGCTAGGGTTAGGGCTAGGGTTAGGGCTAGGGTTAGGGCTAGGGTTAGGGGTAGGGGTAGGGGTAGGGTTTCGGTATGTGCACACGTATTCTGGTCCTCTGTGGATTTTTCCGCTGCGGATTTGATAAATCCGCAGTGCTAAACCGCTGCGGATTTATGGCGGATTCACCGCGTTTTTTCTGCGCATTTCACTGCGGTTTTACAACTGCGATTTTCTATTTGAGCAGTTGTAAAACCGCTGCGGAATCCGCACAAAGAAGTGACATGCTGCGGAATGTAAACCGCTGCGTTTCCGTGCAGTTTTTCCG
Source organism: Ranitomeya imitator (assembly GCF_032444005.1). Lineage (NCBI taxonomy): Eukaryota > Metazoa > Chordata > Amphibia > Anura > Dendrobatidae > Ranitomeya > Ranitomeya imitator. The sequence goes on from NC_091284.1 coordinate 771,698,237, forward strand.
CAGCGTGTGTACAGCGATTTTTGTTTCCCATAGGTTTACATTGAACTGTAAACTCATGGGAAACTGCTGCGGATCCGCAGCGTTTTCCGCAGCGTGTGCACATACCTTTAGAATTAGGCCATGTGCACACGGTGCGGATTTGGCTGCGGATCCGCAGTGGATTGGCCGCTGCGGATTCGCAGCAGTGTTCCATCAGGTTTACAGTTCCATGTAAACCTATGGAAACCAAATCCGCTGTGCCCATGGTGCGGAAAATACCGCGCGGGAACGCTGCGTTGTATTTTCCGCAGCATGTCAATTCTTTGTGCGGATTCCGCAGCGTTTTACACCTGTTCCTCAATAGGAATCCGCAGGTGAAATCCGCACAAAAAACACTGGAAATCCGCGGAAAATCCGCAGATAAAACGCAGTGCCTTTTACCCGCGGATTTTTCAAAAATGATGCTGAAAAATCTCACACGAATCCGCAACGTGGGCACATAACCTTAGGGTTAGGGTTGGAATTAGGGTTGTGGTTAGGGGTGTGTTGTGGTTAGGGTTGTGATTAGGGTTATGGCTACAGTTGGGATTAGGGTTAGGGGTGTGTTGGGGTTAGGGTTAGGGCTGTGATTAGGGTTATGGCTACAGTTGGGATTAGGGTTAGGGATGTGTTGGGGTTAGGGCTGTGATTAGGGTTATGGCTACAGTTGGAATTAGGGTTGTGGTTAGGGTTAGGGGTGTGTTGGGGTTAGGGTTGTGGTTAGGGGTGTGTTGGGGTTAGGGTTGTGATTAGGGTTATGGCTACAGTTGGGATTAGGGTTAGGGGTGTGTTGGGGTTAGTGTTGGAGGTAGAATTGAGGGGTTACCACTGTTTAGGCACATCAGGGGTCTCCAAACGCAACATGGCGCCACCATTGATTCCAGCCAATCTCGTATTCAAAAAGTCAAATGGTGCTCCCTCAATTCCGAGCCCTGACGTGTGCCCAAACAGTGGTTTACCCCCACATATGGGGTACCAGCATACTCAGGATAAACTGCGCAACAATTACTGGGGTCCAATTTCTCCTGTTACCCTTGTGAAAATAAAAAAATGCTTGCTAAAACATCATTTTTGAGGAAAGAAAAATGATTTATTATTTTCACGGCTCTACGTTGTAAACGTCTGTGAAGCACTTGGGGGTTCAAAGTGCTCACCACATATCTAGATAAGTTCCTTGGGGGGTCTAGTTTCTAAAATAGGGTCACTTGTGGGGGGTTTCTACTGTTTAGGCACACCAGGGGCTCTGCAAACGCAACGTGACGCCCGCAGACCATTCCATCAAAGTCTGCATTTCAAAACGTCACTACTTCCCTTCTGAGCCCCGACGTGTGCCCAAACAGTGGTTTACCTCCACACATGGGGTATCAGCGTACTCAGGAGAAACTGGACAACAACTTTTGTGGTCCAATTTCTCCTGTAACCCTTGGGAAAATAAAAAATTCTGGGCTAAATAATTATTTTTGAGGAAAGAAAACGTATTTATTATTTTCACGGCTCTGCATTATATACTTCTATGAAGCACTTGGGGGTTCAAAGTGCTCACCACACATCTAGATAAGTTCCTTTCGGGGTCTAGTTTCCAAAATGGGGTCACTTGTGGGGGGTTTCTACTGTTTAGCCACATCAGGGGCTCTGCAAACGCAACGTGACGCCCGCAGAGCATTCCATCAAAGTCTGCATTTCAAAACGTCACTACTTCAATTCCGAGCCCCGGCATGTGCCCAAACAGTAGTTTACCCCCACATATGGGGTATCACCGTACTCAGGAGAAACTGGACAACAAATATTGGGGTCAAATTTCTCCTGTTACCCTTGGGAAAATTAAAAAATTCTGGGCTAAATAATTATTTTTGAGGAAAGAAAATGTATTTATTATTTTCACGGCTCTGCATTATAAACTTCTGTGAAGCACTTGGGGGTTCAAAGTGCTCACCACTAGGGTTGAGCGAAACGGGTCGAAATTGTTCAAAAGTCGCCGACTTTTGGCAAGGTCGGGTTTCATGAAACCCGACCCGACCCCAGTGGGGGGTCGGCCATGAAGTCGGCGATCTTTTGAATCTGGAATCGGAATTCCGATCCCGATTCCCGATATGTTTAAGATATCGGGAATTGGTATCGGAATTCAGATTAAAGTGTAAAATATAGAATTAAAATAAAAAATATTGCAATACTTACCCTCTGACGCGCCCTGGTACTAACCGGCAGCCTTCCTCCTTCGAATCCGCGCTTCTAGGACCTTGCCGTGACGTCGCGGTGACGTCGCGGCTTGTGATTGGCCGCGCGGCCGCCCATGTGACCGCTCGCGCGGCCAATCACAAGCCGCGACGTCACCCGCGACGTCACCGAAGGTCCTGGAAGGCTGATTCTAAGGAAGGAAGGTTCCCGGTTAGTACCAGGGCGCGTCAGAGGGTAAGTATAAGGATATTTTTTATTTTAATTCTATATTTTACACTTAAATATGGATCCCAGGGCCTGAAGGAGAGTTTCCGCTCCTTCAGACCCTGGGAACCATGGAAACCCAATGCACTGCATTGGGTTTCGAGTTTCGGCCGACCCCGACCCCGACTTTTTTATAGGATCGGCCGATTTCACTCGACCCGACTTTTCCAAAAGTCGGGTTTCGTGAAACCCGACCCGATCCTATAAAAGTGAAGGTCGCTCAACCCTACTCACCACACATCTAGATAAGTTCCTTTCGGGGTCTAGTTTCCAAAATGGGGTCACTTGTGGGGGGTTTCTACTGTTAAGCCACATCAGGGGCTCTGCAAACGCAACGTGACGCCCACAGAGCATTCCATCAAAGTCTGCATTTCAAAATGTCACTACTTCACTTCCGAGCCCCGGCATGTGCCCAAACAGTGGTTTACCCCCACATATGGGGTATCAGCGTACTCAGGAGAAACTGGACAACAACTTTTGGGGTCAAATTTCTCCTGATACCCTTGGGAAAATAAAAAATTGCAGGCTAAAAAATCATTTTTGAGAAAATAATTTTTTATTTTTATTTTCATGGCTCTGCGTTATAAACTTCTGTGAAGCACTTGGGGGTTCAAAGTCCTCACCACACGTCTAGATTAGTTCCTTTGGTGGACTAGTTTCCAAAATGGGGTCATTTCTGGGGGATCTCCAATGTTTAGGCACACAGGGGCTCTCCAAACGTGACATGGTGTCCGCTAATGATTGGAGCTAATTTTCCATTTAAAAAGCCAAATGGCGTGCCTTCCCTTCCGAGCCCTGCCGTGCGCCCAAACAGTGGTTTACCCCCACATATGGGGTATCAGCGTACTCAGGACAAACTGGACAATAACATTTGGGGTCCAATTTCTCCTATTACCCTTGGCAAAATAGGAAATTCCAGGCTAAAAAATCATTTTTGAGGAAAGAAAAATTATTTTTTATTTTCATGGCTCTGCGTTATAAACTTCTGTGAAGCACCTGGGGGTTTAAAGTGCTCAATATGCATCTAGATAAGTTCATTGGGGGGTCTAGTTTCCAAAATGGGGTCACTTGTGGGGGAGCTCCAATGTTTAGGCACACAGGGGCTCTCCAAACGCGACATGGTGTCCGCTAACAATTGGAGCTAATTTTCCATTCAAAAAGTCAAATGGCGCGCCTTCCCTTCCGAGCCCTGCCGTGTGCCCAAACAGTGGTTTACCCCCACATATAAGGTATCGGTGTACTCAGGAGAAATTGCCCAACAAATTTTATGATCCATTTTATCCTATTGCCCATGTGATAATGAAAAAATTGAGGCAAAAAGAATTTTTTTGTGAAAAAAAAGTACTTTTTCATTTTTACAGATCAATTTGTGAAGCACCTGAGGGTTTAAAGTGCTCACTAGGCATCTAAATAAGTTCCTTGGGGGGTCTAGTTTCCAAAATGGGGGATCTCCAATTTTTAGGCACACGGGAGCTCTCCAAACGTAACATGGTGTCCGCTAAAGAGTGGAGCCAATTTTTGATTCAAAAAGTCAAATGGCGCTCCTTCCCTTCCAAGCCTTGCCGTGCGCCCAAACAGTGGTTTACCCCCACATATGAGGTATCAGCGTACTCAGGACAAATTGGACAACAACATACGTCATTCAGTTTCTCCTTTTACCATTGGGAAAATAAAAAAATTGTTGCTAAAAGATAATTTTTGTGACTAAAAAGTTAAATGTTCATTTTTTCCTTCCATGTTGCTTCTGCTGCTGTGAGCACCTGAAGGGTTAATAAACTTCTGGAATGTGGTTTTGAGTACCTTGAGGGGTGCAGTTTTTAGAATGGTGTCACTTTTGGGTATTTTCAGCCATATAGACCCCTCAAACTGACTTCAAATGTGAGGTGGTCCCTAAAAAAATGGTTTTGTAAATTTCGTTGAAAAAATGAGAAATCGCTGGTCAAATTTTAACCCTTATAACTTCCTAGCAAAAAAAAATTTTGTTTCCAAAATTGTGCTGATGTAAAGTAAACATGTGGGAAATGTTATTTATTAACTATTTTGTGTCACATAACTCTCTGGTTTAACAGAATAAAAATTAAAAATGTGAAAATTGCGAAATTTTCAAAATTTTCGCCAAATTTCCGTTTTTATCACAAATAAACGCATAATTTATTGACCTAAATTTACCACTATCATGAAGCCCAATATGTCACGAAAAAACAATCTCAGAACCGCTAGGATCCGTTGAAGCGTTCCTGAGTTATTACCTCATAAAGGGACACTGGTCAGAATTGCAAAAAACGGCAAGGTCTTTAAGGTCAAAATAGGCTGGGTCATGAAGGGGTTAATTAACTTTATAATAATAGTTAGGCATTGAAAACTGGGGGGTCATTTGGCTAAAGTTGTGGGGGGTAGGGCTGGCTCAAGATTTTCATGGGCCCAGGAAACGCGGAGTACGTCACGGCGGTGGAGCAGGGAGAGGTAAGTATTTCAACTTTGCAAGTGCTGTGATCCTGAGCAAGCAGGGGGGGCCCACTCGTTGGCACTGGCACAGGGCCCCTCATAGTACGGCGGTGTGTTTGACAGCGGGTGGTGCCTCCCACTGGCAGAGACACTTTTGTGTACTATGAGGGCCCCTGTGCCAGTGACGTCGCCAACGAGTATGCCCCCCCCCACCTGATGAAGGAACCTGCACTTTCATCTGCACCTTCCTCTTTGTCCCCGTGTAAGGTGGTATAGTGTGCGGGAAGGGGAACCTGACTTTCAGCAGGGTCAGATTCTGGCTGTGTAGAGTGCAAGGGCAATGTAGTGGTCTGGGTAAGTGTTCAGCAGACTCATCCAGCAGTGGCTGGGCAATGGGCAGGATGAGGAGGAAACACAGATATAGGCCCAAATAATAAAGTAGGCTAAATGCAGGTCAAAATTGGTAACAGGAGGCATTGCTTTGTTCAGTGGAGGACAACTGTAATGATTGGCAGACACAGTTAGTAGGCCCAAATAATAAAGTAGGCTAAATGCAGTTCAAAATTGGCAACAGGACTAAACAGGCGGCATTGCTTTGTTCAGTGGAGGATAACTGTAATGAGTGGCTCAACACCTCCAGCCTTAGGTGCTATTGTGCTTTTGCCACTACCACCAGATGCACCACCACCACCACCACCACCATCAGTACCAGCTGGCAACCAACGCCCACGGGCTCTTCCACGAGACTTCCTCATTTTTTGGAAACTCTGACCAAAATAACAACCGTGATATGGTACTGTAAAACAAAGTAGAAGGTGTACATAAACTTGTTGAGAATTTGAATCTCCCCTTTTTTGGGGGGGAGACTGAACCAAAACTCAGGCCCAGTGTATATAACAACGCAATCTAAGTGGTAGAAAGTGGTTGGCTGACATACGACAAACTAACAGGACTGAAGTATATCCACTATGCAGTGAGTTGAAAGGGAACACTCATATAGGTTGTATATGGTGTGGGCTTCCCATCCAAATTTTACAGTGGCAAATCTACAGCATATTATAGGATCAGCAAAAGTAATGACATTTTAGCAAAAGTCATTGACACACTGCATAACAGTCTAGACCTGCGGTACAGTTTTTCCTTTCTTTCCAACCCTAAATCAACAGTACAAGTGAAAATAACAAACATTGTCTGTCCCAGCATATCAGTTACTTTTTGTCTCCTGATCTGATCATTTTCTAAAACAGTTGCTCAAATGTGTCTACAAATCTGTCTTCAGTGAAGCATATATTGTTTATTAAAGTCTATTGAGAGGGGATAGGGAAGGAAGCAGCAAAATCAGAAATGCACAAGGAGAAACCGGATTCTAGAGTAGGACAAAGTGCTAAAAATGTAAGAATAGAAGTCATGTAGCTGTATATTGAGCTATGTTTATGATTGATCTGGTGAGGTGGATCCTCAAATATCATGGTCTGGATGAGCAGTTCTTGAGCAATATGGATAGGTGGTGCAGGAAAGTTGAGTTGAGGGGAAGTCAGGGCCATATTTTGAGTTCATGACTTTAAGTCGTCATGCCCCCTACTAGTGAGGCTAAGAATATGTGCATATGATGTATTTTTCAGGTGGGTACGCTCCATAACCCTCTTGAAAAAGAACTAGATAAATGCTTAAAAAGAATGAGCAGGTGCTCTGCAATGTAAAATTGACTTTCTGTGCATATGTTTACTCTTTTGAGCTTCTTTTAACCACTTCAGGTTTCCAAAGACTTGAATCTACTAAAAGAAGTGACTGGTCCCCTCTTCTGGTGGCCTCAGTTGGAAGCTGCTCACTAATTTAATTAACCCCTTAGTGACAGAGCCAATTTGGTACTTAATGACCAGGCCAATTTTTGCAATTCTGACCACTGTCACTTTATGAGGTTATAACTCTGGAACGCTTCAACGGATCCCGCTGATTCTGGGTTTGTTTTTTCATGACATATTGTACTTCATGTTAGTGGTAACATTTCTTCGATATTACTTGCGATTATTTATGAAAAAAACGGAAATATGGCGAAAATTTTTAAAATTTTGCAATTTTCAAATTTTGTATTTTTATGCCCTTAAATCAGAGAGATATGTCACGAAAAATAGTTAATAAATAACATTTCCCACATGTCTACTTTACATCAGCACAATTTTGGAAACAAAATTTTTTTTTGTTAGGGAGTTATAAGGGTTAAAAGTTGACCAGCAATTTCTCATTTTTACAACACCATTTTTTTTTAGGGACCACATCACATTTGAAGTCATTTTGAAGGGTCTATATGATAGAAAATAATGAAGTGTGACAACATTCTAAAAACTACACCCCTCAAGGTTCTCAAAACCACATTCAAGAAGTTTATTAACCCTTTACGTGCTTCACAGGAACTGAAACAATGTGGAAGGAAAAAATGAACATTTAACTTTTTTTTGCAAACATCTTAATTCAGAACCATTTTTTTTATTTTCACAAGTGTAAAAACAGAAATGTAACCATAACTTTTGTTATGCAATTTCTCCTGAATATGCCAATACCCCATATGTGGGGGTAAACCACTTTTTGGGCGCACCGCAGAACTTAGAAGTGAAGGAGCGCCGTTTGACTTTTTCAATGCAGAATTGGCTGGAATTGAGATGGGACGCCATGTCACGTTTAGAGAGCCCCTGATGTGCCTAAACAGTGGAAACTCCCCACAAGTCACACCATTTTGGAAACTAGACCCCTTAAGGAACTTATCTAGATGTGTGGTGAGCACTTTGAACCCCCAAGTGCTTCACAGAAGTTTATAACGTAGAGCCGTGAAAATAAAAAATCGCTTTTGTTTACACAAAAATGATCTTTTCGCCCACAAATTCTTATTTTCACAAGGGTAACAGGAGAAATTAGACCACAAAAGTTGTTGTGCAATTTCTCCTGAGTACGTCAATACCCAATATGTGGGGGTAAACCACTGTTAGGGCGCACCGCAGAGCTTGGAAGAGAAGGAGTGCCGTTTTACTTTTTCAATGTAGAATTGGCTGGAATTGAGATTGGACGCCATGTCGCGTTTGGAGAGCCCCTGATGTGCCTAAACAGTGGAAACCCCCCACAAGTGACACCATTTTGGAAACTAGACCCCCCATGGAACTTATCTAGGTGTGTGGTGAGAACCTTGAATGCCCAAGTAATTCACAGAAGTTTATAATGCAGAGCCGTGAAAATAAAAAATATTTTTTTTTCCACAAAAAAGATTTTTTAGCCCCCAAGTTTTTATTTTCACAAGGGTAACAAGAGAAATTGGACCCCAAAAGTTGTTGTCCAATTTGTCCTGAGTATGCTGGTACCCCATATGTGGGGGTAAACCACTGTTTGGGCGCACGGCAGAGCTCGGAAGGAAGGAGCGCCGTTTTGGAATGCAGACTTTGATAGAATGGTCTGCGGGTATTATGTTGCGTTTGCAGAGCCCCTGATGCACCTAACCAGTAGAAACCCTCCACAAGTGACCCCATTTTGGAAACTAGACCCCCCAAGGAACTTATCTAAATGTGTGGTGAGAACTTTGAATGCCCAAGTGCTTCACAGAAGTTTAGAATGCAGAGTTGTGAAAATAAAAAATATTTTTTTTTTCCACAAAAAAGATATTGTAGCCCCCAAGTTTTTATTTTCACAAGGGTAACAGGAGCAATTGGACTGCAATAGTTGTTGTCCAATTTATCCCGAGTACGCTGATGCGCCATATGTGGGGGTAAACCACTGTTTGGGCGCACGGCAGAGCTCGGAAGGGAAGGAGCGCCTTTTTGGAATGCAGACTTTGATAGAATGGTCTGTGGGCATTATGTTGCGATTGTAGAGCCCCTGATATACCTAAACTGTAGTAACCCCCCACAAGTGACCCTATTTTGGAAACTAGACCCCCCAAGGAACTTATCTAGATGTGTGGTGAGAACTTTGAATGCCCAAGTGCTTCACAGAAGTTTAGAATGCAGAGTCGTGAAAATAAAAAATATTTTTTTTTCACAAAAAAGATATTGTAGCCCCCAAGTTTTTATTTTCACAAGGGTAACAAGAGAAATTGGACCCCAGAAGTTGTTGTCCAATTTATCCCAAGTATGCTGATGCCCCATATGTGGGGGTAACCCACTGTTTGGGCGCACGGCAGAGCTCAGAAAGGAGGGAGCACCATTTGACTTTTTGAGCGCAAAATTGGCTGTCGTGTTTGGAGACCCCCTGATGTACCTAAACAGTGGAAACCCCCCAATTCTAGCTCCAACCCTAACCCCAACACACCCCTAACCCTAATTCCAACCTGATCCATAATCCTAATCACTAACCCTAACCATAATCACAACCCTTACCCCAAAACAACCCTAATGTCAACCCTAACCATAACCCTAATCAAAACCCTAAATCCAACACACCCCTAATCCTAATCTCAACCCTAACCTCAAACCTAACCCTAATCCCAATACACCCCTAATCACAACCCTAACCTTAACCCTAATCCCAAACCTAACCCTAATCCCAAGCGTAACCCTAATGCCAACCCTAACCCTAATACGAACCCTAATCCAAACCCTAACCCTAATCCCAGCTCTAACCCTAACTTTAGCTCCAACCCTAGCCCTAACTTTAGCCCCAACCCTAACCCTAGCCCTAAGGCTACTTTCACACTTGCGTCGTTTGGCATTTCGTCGCAATTCGTCGTTTTGGACAAGAAACGGATCCTGCAAATGTGCCCGCAGGATGCGTTTTTTGCCCATAGACTTGTATTGCCGACGGATCGTGACGGATGGCCACACGTCGCGTCCGTCGTGCACTGGATCAGTTGTGTTTTGGCGGACCGTCGGCACAAAAAAAGTTCAATGAAACGTTTTTTTGTACGTCGCATCCGCCATTTCTGACCGCGCATTCGTGGCCGTAACTCCGCCCCCTCCTCCCCAGGACATAGATTGGGCAGCGGATGCGTTGAAAAACTACAGCTGCTGCCCACGTTGTGCACAATTTTCACAATGTTCGTCGGTATGTTGGGCCGACGCATTGCGACGGCCCCGTACCGACGTAAGTGTGAAAGAAGCCTAACCCTAAATTTAGCCCCAACCCTAACCCTAAATTTAGCTCAAACCCTAGCCCTAACCCTAGCCCTAACCCTAGCCCTAACCCTAGCCCTAACCCTAGCCCTAACCCTAACCCTAGCCCTAACCCTACCCCTAACCCTACCCCTAACCCTAACCCTAACCCTACCCCTACCCCTAACCCTACCCCTAACCCTACCCCTAAGCCTAACCCTACCCCTAACCCTAACCCTACCCCTAACCCTAACCCTAACCCTAACCCTACCCCTAACCCTAGCCCTAACCCTACCCCTAACCCTTCCCCTAACCCTAACCCTACCCCTAACCCTAATTTTAGCCCCAACTGCTGTTCTCTTGCCGGCCGGCAGATGGAGACAGATGGCGGGCGCACTGTGCATGCGCCCGCCATTTTCTTCTGCCGGTGGCCAGGAGGAGCAGCAAGAGGATCCAGGGACACAGGTGAGTATTGTAGGGTCCCCGAATCCCCCTATTTCTCTGTCCTCTGATGTGCGATCACATCAGAGGACAGAGAATTACACTTTACTTTTTTTTTTTCGCGGTCGCCGGTAAACAGTTAATTACCGGCGATCGCAAAACAGGGGTCGGTGAAACCGACCCCGATCATACTCTTTGGGGTCTCGGCTACTCCCGGCAGCCGAGACCCCAAAGATTCTCGCGGGGTCGGCCGGCGGGCGCACTGCGCATGCGCCCGCCACTTTGAAGATGGCGGCGCCCACCGGGAGACACGAGGAGCATCGGGGGAGATAGGTGAGTATTGGGGGGCTACCTGGGACCCCTTTTCTCTGTCCTCCGATGTGCGATCACATCGGAGGACAGAGAAATTAAAAAGAGATCGCGTTTTTGTTTTTTTTTTGCGATCGCCGGTAAACGGTTAATTACCGGCGATCGCAAATGCGGGAAGGGTTAAAAAAAACCCCGAATCATGTTCTCTGGGGTCTCGGCTACACCCGGCAGCCGAGACCCCGGAGAAAATCCGACTCTGGGGGGCGCTATTCACTTTTTCCACAGCGCCGTTAATTAACGGCGCTGTGGTTTAAGTACCCTTAGGGGCCGCCGTTAAAAGGCGTATCGGCGGTCGCTAAGGGGTTAATAAAATCTAAATAACAAGCCGGCAACCAAAAGATGTTGGAAAAACGTCCAAAAAGATGCAAAAAAGAAGTTTCAGGACAAAAGGCGCTGACATGACCAGAAACATCATCAGCTTGACAAACTGTCCGATTTTGCAGACATTGTGTGTACATAACCTAAAAATGCCCATACATCTTTTGATAGTCTATTGTTTTATGGGGGCCTTAACTACGAACATTGGCCAAAATCGCCTGGTGGGCCAACAGTTTAAAGTGAATGGGTGACTCTCACTGACAATTTTCAGGAGAGATAATGATTCGGCATGTCTGATTTCAGACTGCAGGTCTTTTTGTTCTCTAAGAAATAAGACAAGATGTCTAGCAGTGTCTCTCTCATAGAGAACCCAGGAGTGCTTGTCAAAGCGAACGCTCCTGTGTATGGCAGAGTCGAGCGATATAGCTGCAGGTCGAACGATAGGACATCTATCTAAGGCCGGGTTCACATTAGCGTTTCTGTGCACTGCGTATGATCCGCATACATCCGCATGCGTCATGCGTACATATATTTAACATGGTGTACGCAGGGACATGCTTTTGCATGCGTTCACATGCAGATGCATCATTTCGCGGTGTTCGGCGGGGTCCGGCGAACGCAACATGTTGCATTTTGTGAGGCGTCAAATTTTGCGCAATCGTCCGCATACGGAAGATTGTGTCAAAAAAATGCATTACTGTCTATGGGAACACATCGGTATGCAAGGACATGCGTACACATGCGTTCGATACGCTTGCGCACTTTAGACTGCACATGTCCAGAAAATTATGTCACCACCTCCACCATGTGCATAAAAAATGCAAACGCATGCCAAAATGCATTTAAACACATGCACACGCAGCATTTTTTTTTGCGTCATGCGCAAGATGATGCGGAGGTGTAAGCATGCTTTTGCATGGTTTTGGCATGCGTTTGCGCATGCAGATGATATGCTGCGCACAGAAATGCTAATGTGAACCTAGCCTAATGTATAGGGTGGCTTTAGTGTTCACCAAGTGAGGTGGATCCTCTACAGAAGTGTTCCCCAACTCCGGTCCTCAAGAGCCACCAACAGGTCATGTTTTCAGGATTTCCTTAGTCTTGCACAGGTGATAATTGCATCACCTGGACAGGCAAGAATTCAATCACCTGTGCAATACTAAGGAAATCCTGAAAACATGACCTGTTGGTGGCTCTTGAGGACCGGAGTTGGGGAACACAGCCTACAGTAACCCTAGGTCCAGGTAGGGCATATGGATGCAAGGTATTGATGCAGCAAGCAGGAAGTAACGTGGGAAGTGAGGACTTGGTACATTCAGGAATATCAGGAGTAACAGGACAGATGAAGTGGAACCCAGCAGGGTAGTATGTCAGTAAAAATACAAATACAAAAAGCACAGATGATGGTGCACATCAAACACAGGACCAGAATCTTATTACCAAGACACAAGTGTGTGTGTGGCCTTAAGTAAGTCTAGGGAGATTCTGTCATTGATCAACTTTGGGCAACCTGAAAAACGTAACATGGAGCACAGCAGACAGCAGCAGACCCAGGGGAAATAAACGGAGCCTGGGATATCTGAGAGTGGTGTGCATTTTTTAGTCAGACACTTGTTCAGCTGATATATATGGCCTCTCTCAGGCGGCTGTATTTTCAGTCTTTGTGTTGTCCGTGTGTGTAACACACAGCACACTATCCCTATAATCATCTAGTATCAAGTCTAATTAATTAAAGATTACTGTACTGTACTGTACCGACTCTTTTTATTAATGACCTTGTGGATGGGATTGAGAGTAAAGTGTCGGTCTTTACTGATGACACCTAACTATGTAGGATATTAATATCTGACCTTGACATTTTAATATTGCAAAACAATCTGGATAAGATGACTGAATGGAGCCATTCTTTGATTATGGGTAAGCAGGAGTGATTAATTGCAGTGTTGGTAGTTGTCATTGTCCATATGTACCTTTTTGTTTTTATCAACTTCCTCATGTCACTGAGCACTGCATATAATGATTGTTATTTTGTTTCCGCCCTCTTGGGATATATATTGTCTCCCTCTCCTTCCCTACCCTATCTTCACATCTCCTCCATATTCCCTCTCTGTGTCTGTATTGTAATATTTGTTGGATATTACATTTGTGTGTGATTTTTTCTAATAAAAGCTGTTCATTTTTTATCATGTTTTGTGGGACATTTTTTTCGGACTATAAGAAACATTGGACCATAAGCCGCACCTAGGTTTTAAAGGAGGAAAATTAGGAAAAAAATTGAAGCAAAAGATGTGGTCAATTCTGTACTTAATAGCCCCTATCCTGGTATATATGAGCCACTCATCACCATCCTGGTATGCATGGCCCCATCATCCCTATCCCGGTATACTGGCCCCCTCATCCCTACCCTGGTATGCATGGCCCCCTCATCCCCATCCTGCTGTGCATGGCCCCCTCATCTCTATTCTGGTATGCATAGCCCCCTCATCCCTAACCTGACATGCATGGCCCCTTCATCCCTATCCTGGCATGCGTGGTCCCCTCATCCCTATCCTGGCATGCATGGTCCCCTCATCCCTATCTGGGTGTGCACAGCCCCCTCATCCCCATCCTGATATGCACGGCCCTGCTCATCCCTATCCTGGTATGCATGGCCCCCTCATCACCATTCTGGTATGCATGGCCCCCTCATCCCTATCCTGGTATGCATGGCCTCCTCACCCCAAGCCTTGTAGGCATGTCCCCCTTATCACTAGCCTGGTAGGTATGGCCCCCTCATCCCTATCCTGGTAGGCATGGTCCCCATCTTCATCCTGGTATGCATGGCCCCATCCTTATCCTGGTATGATTGGCCCCCTCATCCCTTTCCTGGTATGCAGGGACCCCATCTCTGTTCTGATATGCATGGCCCCATCCTTATCCTGGTATGATTGGCCCTCATCCTCATCCTGGTATGCATGGTCCCCATCAGAAAAACATAAAAAAATACATAAACCATTATACTTACCTTCCTGCGCTCCCTCGCAGTGTCTTGTTCTGATGTCAGCAGCTGATTTATGCTTGTAAGCAGCACATAACAGGAACATCCCTGACCAGTGGTGCCTAACAAACAGGTAATCCATCCATGTCGAACAGCCGCAAGACATTCAGCGATGAGGACTTGAGCACGCCAAAAACACTCGGATAGCACCCGAGCATGCTCGGATATAGCTTATTTGAGCACATTGGCTCATCACTAGTGTTGAGCGATACCGTCCGATACGTGAAAGTATCGGTATCGGATAGTATCGGCCGATACCCGAAAAGTATCGGATATCGCCGATACCGATACCCGATACCAATACAAGTCAATGGGACACCAAGTATCGGAAGGTATCCTGATGGTTCCCAGGGTCTGAAGGAGAGGAAACTCTCCTTCAGGCCCTGGGATCCATATTAATGTGTAAAATAAAGAATTAAAATAAAAAATATTGATATACTTACCTCTCCGGAGGCCCCTGGACATCACCGCTGGTAACCGGCAGCCTTCTGTGCTTAAAATGCGCGCGTTTAGGGACTTCCATGACGTCACGGCTTCTGATTGGTCGCGTGCCGCTCATGTGACCGCCACGCGACCAATCACAAGCCGCAACATCATACTCAGGCCCTAAACTCCTCATTCTAGGAATTTAGGACCTGAGAATGACGTCGCGGCTTCTGATTGGTCGCGTGCCGCTCACGTGACCGCCACGCGACCAATCAGAAGCCGCGACGTCATGGAAGTCCCTAAACGCTCATGATTCTCATTTGGTCTGGGATGTACTGTGAGCAGTGAGGTTTTATATAGACAGGTGTGCGCCTTTCCAAATTAAGTCCTATCAGTTTAATTAAACACTGCTGGACTCCAGTGAAGGAGTAGAACCATCTCAAGGAAGATCACAAGGAAATGGACAGCATGTGACTTAGATATGAGTGTCTGAGCAAAGGATATTAATACTTATGACCATGTGATATTTCAGTTTTTCTTTTTTAACAAATACGCAAAAATGTCTACATTTCTGGGGTTTTTTTCAGTCAAGGCGGGGTGCAGAGTGTACCTTTATGAGAAAAAAATGAACTTTTTTGATTTTACCTCATGGCTGCAATGAAACAAAGAGTGAAAAATATTAAGTGGTATGAATACTTTCTGTACTCACTGTATAGGGTGATAGGGTCTATCACAGTGATCAAAATAAAAAAAATAGTAAATTAACCCCCCCTTGTCACCTCTTTAGTAAGGTAAAAATAATTTTTTCCATTCTTTTCAGTTAGGGTTAGGGTTGGGGTTGGGGTTAGAGTTGGGGTTAAAGATTGTGAAAGGTTAAGTTTGTGTTAGGTTGTGTTGCGGTTAAGGTTGGGTTGGGGTTAGGATTGTGGTTAGGGTTAGAGTTGGGGTTAGGATTGTGTTAGGGTTAGGGCTGTTTTGGAGTTAAGGTTGGGTTGAGGTTAGGGTTGGAGTTAGAGTTGTGTTGGGGTTAGGTTTGTTTTGGGGTTAGGGTTGTGTTGGGGTTGTGGTTAGGGTTGTGGTTAGGAATAGGGTTGAGGTTAGGGTTAGGGGTGTGCTAGGGTTAGGGTTGGGTTTAGGACCGTGTTAGGGTTGGAGTTAGAATTGTGGGGCTTCCACTGTTTTAGGCACATCAGGGGGTCTCGAAATGCAACATGGTGTACGCCATCAATTCCAGCCAATTTTGCGTTCAAAAAGTCAAACATTGCTCACACCCTTCTGAGCTCTGCCATTTGCCCAAACAATGGATTTCCCCCACATATGGAGTATCGGTGTACGCAGGAGAAATTGCACAATTGTGGTCTACTTTCTCCTGATACCCTTGTGAAAATAAAAAAGTTTGGGTTTAAAGTAAATTTTTTGTGAAAAAAGTTAAATGTTAATTTTTTTTTCTTTCCCCATTGCTTTAGTTCTCGTGAAGCAGCTGAAGGGTTAATAAACTTTTTGAATGTAGTTTTGAGCACCTTGAGGGGTGCAGTTTTTATAATGTTGAAACTTTTGAGTATTTTCTATCATATAGACCCCTCAAAGTCACTTCAAATGTGACGTGGTCCATAAAAAATGGTTTTGTAGATTTTGTTGGAAAAATGAGAAATCGCTGGTCAACTTTTCACCCTTATAACTTCCTAACAAAAAAAAAATGTCTAAAAATGATGCAGATCTAGAGTAGACATGTGGGAAATGTTATTTATCACCTATTTTTTGTAACATAACTGTTTGATTTATGGGCATAAGAATTAAAAATTTCAAAAATTGCTACATTTTTGCCAAATTTAAGATATTTTCACAAATAAATATAAAAAGTATGTTTCCAAAATTGTTCTGATGTAAAGGAGACATGTCGGCAATTATATTTATTAACTTTTTTTGTGACACCACTCTCTGATTTATAAGGGCACAAAAATTAAAAGTTTGAAAACTGCTACATTTTCAAAATTTTTGCCAAATTTCTGTTTTTTTCATAAGTAAACGCAAGTCTTATCAAAGAAATTTTTCCACTAACATGAAGTACACTATGTCGTGAAAAAAAATCTCAGAATCAGTGGGATCCATTGAAGCGTTCCAGAGGTATAACCTCATAAAGTGACAGTGGTCAGAATTGTAAAAATTGGCTTGGTCATTAAGGTCAAAATTGGCTCTGTCACTAATGGGTTAACAGTGCATTAGGTGAAATCTGTTCCAAAGCTGTGCTAAAATCTACTACTAGTCTACATGCAACTCGTTTGTTATACATTGTTCAGTTTATTTTACATCCATCTAGGTGTACCTAAGATATGTTATTAAGCATAGGGCTGAGCTACAATTCTCTGCACAATGGTTAGTTAAGGGTGCAGATGAAGTGCAGAAGAGACCTCTGCCGCATCCTTTTCAAAATCAGAAGGGTCTTGGAGCATGGATCACTACCAATCAGAGTACACGCAAAACTTGTTTTGTATTGCCTTTAGTTTTTTATGTTAATATATAGTTTTGTCAAAAGACAGGAGATGTGTCACCGATGTCTTCTGTGAATATCAAGGGTTATTTTGTATAAAGGAGATTCTGGTATTATCTTGGACAATTTATATTCAGATGGATTTCTCTAATATGTTTGATGAGAGGAATGTAAAACATAACAATGCGACCATGATATTGTCCAGACATGAATGGAATGCTTTATATTCATCTATTTGATGGGAGCTTTGATAGTTATGTGCTTGATCATACTGGGTTTCTTAAGGAACTGCATTGGGCAAAAATGATGGAACGTCTCAACAGGCATAAATGTTAAGTAGGCTTCATTTCTGGAACAGGTATCCAATTATCCTAAGTAAGTAGTAAGTGCCGTACCACTGTTATATTCTAAGGCTACTTTCACACATAAGGTTTTTGCCGTCAGGCACAATCCGGCGAATTTTGAAAAAAATGGATCCGTTTTTTTTCCGCCGGATCGTTTTTTTTTCTAATAGAGTTGTATTAGTGCCGGATTGCGCATGATAGCCACATGTTTCATCCGTTTTTCGCCGGATCCGTCAAAAAAGCTGTTTCTGGCAGACGGAGAAAACGTACAGAGGAACGTTTTTTCTGTCTGGCGAAAAAATGCCCAGCGACGGTTCCAGCGACAAACGGATGAAACTGAGATGTGAAATGATGAATCCGGCCGCCGAATCCCGTTTTTCATGCATTCTCAATACAAGTCATGTCTCTCTCTCTCTCTCTCTCTCTACTAGGAAGTCCAAACTCCCAGGTTAATTTAAAAAAAAAACGTACCCAGCAGAAAACGGATCCGTTGCATCAGTTTTTCACAATTTGAAACGGATCCGTTTGTTAAAAAAATTCACCGGATCCTGCAAGACAGAAAAAAACTGATGTGTGAAAGTAGCCTAATTTTGCTATATGAAAATGTATCAAAATAAAAATATGACTATTATGCATCTGCTTTGGCTCAGCACTGTTTCACCACCTTCCCAAATGGCCGCTGCCCTTCGCTGTGCTCCACGTCGGGTTTTACTAGTGCTTCCATGACATAATTTGCGTAGTCCTACTGTGCTTAATGCCCACTATGACACACACCTGGGTCTTGGTATTAAGACTCCTAGTCTGTGTTCTGTTTGTTTCCGATGCTCCCCAGCAGCTCCTGGTCTTCATCTGTCATTTGATCTGGCATATCTGCTCCTTTTGTTGCTTTGGACGTGCCTGCATCCTCTTTGTGCCAGTACACCTGTGGTCTCCAGGGTGCCAAGTCCTCCCTTTACACATGCTTTCCTGTCTGCTACACCAATACCCGAGATCCATGTGCTCACTGGGACCTGAGGATTAGAGGATCCACCTCACCTGGTGAGCCTAACAATAACATTGTTAAAGACTGCAAACTTGAAAAGTATGTCTAAACATGACAACTAGTATCCATATTGGCTCTATATGAGGCCATGAAAGTAGAAAGTACCATATTAAGTCGGGCCTGTGGTGATCACCTGGGCTTACTTGGTTGTCTTTTTTTTAAAGAATAAATTTTTTTCAAAGAGAAATGTCTTAAAGAAACAGATACTCATACCACTTGCTAACATGATAGGGAAGTGTTGCTAGAGTCAGATGTGCCTGTCTACTCTTTTCCAAAATTTTTTTGTGCCAAACCTTTTTAGCTATAATTAACTAACCATTGAGTTAACTAACTAACAACTCAATTAATGCCAGTGATTTCCACATACCCTTGAGCACTGATGACCTTAGGTGTCTCATGTCTTCTTGTTGATTCTATAGATTAGGGTACCGTCACACAGTGCAATTTTGATCGCTACGACGGCACGATTCGTGACGTTCGAGCGATATAGTTACGATATCGCAGTGTGTAACACGCTCCTGCGATCAGGGACCCCGCTGAGAATCGTACGTCGTAGCAGATCATTTGAAACTTTCTTTCGTCGTCTAGTGTCCCGCTGTGGCGGCATGATCGCATGGTGTAACAAAGGTGTGCACGATATTGTATAAGATGTAATGGGTGGAGGAGATGGCTACGTAGGAGCGCCAAATTCTCCACCTCCTGTGTGCTGATTGGGCGGTACAATACTGTGCGCTCATTCGACAGACAAAGGACTATTGTTCCCAGCGGATAAAACCGGAGCTGTCGAGCGCTCTATTCATTTCTCTCTGGAGCACGTGCTGGAAACAGAACTCCTAAATTCGATGGATTCCCTGGACTTTTATAACTACTATAACTACAGACTTTTACCGCAAGAGGTATGTATAACGCTACAGCGTAGCAGATGTTGCGCTTCAACGGGGATAAACGCTGGAGCGTGGTCGATTGTTCCTTTATGGAGAGTAGGGTAGGCCATAGAACCTCAGGTACACAGCTGTAGCGTGGCCCAATTAATTAATCCTTTTATTACAGATCGAGATGGTTGACTGCCCCGTTTATGCCAGTAGTAACATATATAGTAATTAGATCAATGGTCAAAACATTGTTTTGTAAGCACGTGTATTTATTGTACGTTTGTTTTCTTTTTAGGAAGTATGCTCACTTCCGATGAGAGTTCTGTTGTTGCTGCTGCCCTGGTGTTTGAGGCAGCACGTCTCCAAGAGGAGAGACGTCCTAAACGAAAACGTCGCATGTGGACCCGGAGCTGGCTGCAGAAAAGATCCACATTGTCACACATGGGTCTCATAAGAGAGTTACGTGATAATAACCCTCATGATTTCCGAAACTACCTTCGGATGTCTGATGAATCCTTCAAGTTAATACTGTCTGCTGTTATGCCACTCATACAAAGGCGTGATACGCCGATGCGTGCAGCCGTGCCCGTGGATGAAAGGTTGGCGGTGACACTGCGGTTCCTGGCTACAGGAAGGTCTCTTCAGGATTTGCAGTTTTCCGCAGCTGTTTCCAGACCTTTCCTGAGCGTTGTGATTCCGGAGACATGCGAGGCCATTGTGCAGAGCTTAAGGCATTATATGGAGGTAATACTATTTTTTTTTGGATGCTGTGTTATGTCGATATATTATACTAGCTATTTAACCCGTTCTACGCCCTGGTGGCGCGCATTTCTATTGGTATATGTTCTCCATCCTATCAAGTGCTGCTCCCATCCTGCGCCCCCATTCTGACATGTGCTGCTGCGATCCAGCGCCATCCTGCACCTCCATTCTGACATGTGCTGCTCCCATTTTGCGGCTCCATTCTGATATGTGCTGCTCCAACCCTGCGCCACCCTTCTTTTATTTGCTGCTCCCAACGTTATTTTATTGATTATATAATTTCTATATATTGTTTAGCACCCCCTCTCAGTCAGTGAAGCCATCTGATAAAATGGCTGCTTTCATACTCAGAGTTGTTGAATTTGATATACTAATCCATACTGCGCGTCAATCACTCTAGGATGTCCACATGAGAGTGTATGTGCACAACAATATATTTGACCTAATTTGTACATGTTTCCTTCTCATCTTGCAGTTTCCCAAGACGGCGGATGACTGGAAGAGGATTGCTTCCGATTTTGAACAGCTGTGGCAGTTTCCAAACTGCGGTGGTGCATTAGATGGAAAGCATGTGCGCATCACGCAACCAGCCAACTCTGGATCCTTTTTTTTCAACTACAAAGGATATTTCAGTGTGATCCTCATGGCCCTTGTCAATGCAAACTATGAGTTCGTCGATGTGGATGTTGGCATGAATGGTCGAGTCTCCGATGGTGGAGTTTTTGAACACACTTCATTTGGGGAAAGCTTGAGGAACAATGAACTGCAGTTGCCACTAAATGAAGACACAAAAGCAAACCTCAATTTTGTTTTCATCGCAGACGAAGCTTTCCCTCTTCATCCACATCTGCTGAAGCCATTTGCGCAGCGAACACTCACACCGGAGCGCAGAATATATAATTACCGGTTGTCTAGGGCCCGTCGTGTGGTTGAAAATGCCTTTGGGATTATGGCGAATCGGTTTAGAGTGTTCCACACAGCTATCAACTTGAAGCTGCCGTCTATAGACTATGTGGTTTTGGCATGCTGTGTGCTACATAATTTCCTGAGACATCATGATACCAGCTCCTATTCTCCTCCTTCATTCATTGATGCAGTGGACCCAAGAACCGGAGATATTGTGCCCGGGGAATGGCGTACACAACCTGAAAATTTAGTGCTTAACAACATTTGACTGTCCAGCTGCTGAAAAGCTCCTACTCAAAACAAGCTGCTGTCAGGGTGTAAGGTAGTCAGGGTGGTAGTCGTGGCAATGGACTGTTCTGTTCCCACACCCTGGTGCCCCACAGATGAAATACAAAATCTTTTCTGTAGTTTGTGTGATGAGTGCAGCAGAGTTCTCGCTTCAATTGCTGGAGTCCCCTCAGTCTCTGTCACTCCAGCTTCAGGTTTCCAGGTTCCATAAAACACTGCAGAGTCACAGTACTTTTCAAACAGTTTAACTTTACTGATAATATGGTAACCCATCACTTTGGCAGTACAATTCACACAGCCGAATATCCTGCACTTTCCCTGCCTTCCTGGCAGATTCCATTTCCTCTGTATTCTCTCCTTCTGTTCTCCCAGCAATCCCTGCCATCTCTGTGGACAATCCATGTCCCTTCTGCACTTCCTACATCAGCAGCTCCCTGCCAGTCCCTCGTCCAGTTCCATCTGGGAAAGGTGCCAGGAGCTCCATCTTACCGACTTCCGCCCCAGATCCTTCCTGGGGATGGTCCTGCTGAGCTGGTGCTACTCTCCAGGCTGGGTCCCCTTACTGCTATCTGCAGTCTTATCCCCATGGCCTACTACTGTCTCTTATACTGCATGCGTCCTGCCCTTGGGCAGGCTGCCCGGTCTCTGCCTCAAATCAGGAAGTATCCTGACAACACTTCCCTGCTCTGTGCTGGTTCCTCCCATTTAATTACACCCCTGTGCTGCCTGACTATACTATTCTATTCTGATCTATCCCTTAATTCTTTGATGCCTCCTCTACTCTAGCCCCATGACTCTAGGCTAACTAGAATCCCATCTAACCCTAATTCTATGCAGTACACATTACATATACAATACAGCAACACATAGTACATTTTGCATTACAATTCAGGACATCACAGTATAAAAACATTAACAAACAGTGAGGTGCCGCATGTGCATGAGCGAACAGCATCAGAAGAAAGGAGGCATGTGAGGTTCCCCACCACCCCCTTACAACGACAAGCAGAGGTTGTAGTTGTAGCCACCAGTTGGAGACCACTGTTCCAAACTAGTTTTAGAAGCTGTTCTATACTTGCTTGCCTATAAGTGAATAGAATAATAGAATGGTAGAGTTGGAAGGGACCTCCTGGGTCATCTGGTCCAATCCCCTGCTCAAAGCAGGTTTCACTAAATCATCCCAGATAGATGTCTGTCCAGCCTCTGTTTGAAGACTACCATTGAAGGATAACTCACCCCCTCTCGTGGCAGCCTGCTCCACTCACTGTCAAAAAGTTTTTTCTAATATCTATTCTGTGCCTCCTCCCATTCAGTTTCATCCCATTGCTTCTAGTCTTTCCTTGTACAAATGAGAATAAAGGGAACATTGCTTGCCAGTGCCTGCATAGTCTAGTTTTGATCTCATCCCTGTTGATGACTGTACAGTAGATACATGCCAATGATTTGTGCACACTCGCCTGGTCGCCTAACAAGGCAGCGCTGTTTTGAGATTAGAAGTTTATGTCTTTGTACCAAAACATTGACCTTGTCGTTTCACTCTGGGACCTTTTCATGAATATTAACTCATGCTAAAAACTAGAAAATACAGAAGGTGTTACCCTTTCTGAGCTATACTAATTTTGCGAGAATTGTGAAAGCGGATATTTCTAGCTGTGTCTGTATTGTGATTTGGTCACCAAATATATAGACAAGTATTTCTCTCTCAATCATATGTGGATAGGAAAACCAAGGTCACATGCAGGAGCTGGCCACATGTGGCTGAAACTCTGCCCAATTCCCAATTGCTGTATGATTTTGTTTCACAACCATGAGGCCATTGATCGTTGATCCAATACGGATTGGTGAAGCTTTGGGGCATGACCAGATGCATTGTGGTTCTGCATCCTTAAGTCAGTTGACCGGATTGGAAAACTACTTTTAAATTACTCTATAAGGATATGTGCACACATTGTCTTTTTTCTGGAAGAAGAGCCTCTGATTTTTTTCTAGGTGAAGCCATTTCAGGAAAATGCTAGTGGTTTATTTATTGAAGTGGCTTTGATGTAGTTTTTGGTGGTGTCTTTTTTTCTGCACTTTCTGCTAGAATAACGAGTATGAAAATGCTACTTCTAATATAACGAGTATGAAAATGCTACTTCTAAGCGCTTCACAGTTTTCGAACCCAAAGGACCCAAAAGCGATTAAAAGAAATAACAAAGCCTGAACATGTGCACATCAATTTCACACAAGCATAAAAAACACTGGTCAGGGATTCATCCAGGAAAGTGGGACAACTTTTTCTCACATGTCATCTGTGTGCTGTCCGTTTCTTTTTTAACAGCAGCAGCTATTAATTATAGAAACTTGATTCCAGCTCACCCAGTTGCTCTGTGCTCACCCACCTGGGGCTCAGACACCGGCCTCGCCCTGGCCTCAAATCAAGGAAAATAGAAAAAATTGGAGTCCGGTTCAACAGGACTGGATTTTCCATTTGTTAGGGCTAGTGGAACGCACCAAGTAAATAGAGATGTTTTTATTGATATTGGTGCGTTCGCAGCCCGGGGTCCACCGTGCAGGAGAACCTGCTGCTAGCAAACGGCGGAACTATATGGCGGTATAGACTAACTCAGTTAATTCACCAAGTAGCCGTGAAAGAGAAGCACTGTGCCCTGTTAGACTCCACAGAGGCACAGGCTAACTGCCCAGAGAGCAGTCAGTGGTCACGCACGTACACAAAACTCCTCGCCGGAGGAGCCAGCATTCTAGGGGCTTATTTCAGCCGGGTCCCTGAATACATCCAAACACAAACTCCTCGCCGGAGGTGCCAGCATTCTAGGGGCTTATTTCAGCCGGGTCCTTGAACACACTCACATGTGACCACACTGGCACAAAGCACATAACAATAGACAATACTAGCGCATGGCGGTGCGGCCATGCGGGCCTTAAATAGTTGC
Organism: Ranitomeya imitator; assembly: GCF_032444005.1. Taxonomy (NCBI): domain Eukaryota; kingdom Metazoa; phylum Chordata; class Amphibia; order Anura; family Dendrobatidae; genus Ranitomeya; species Ranitomeya imitator. The sequence continues at coordinate 771,722,434 of NC_091284.1, forward strand.
AGCACGTTTAGGACCTTTCAAAGACGGACTAATGGAGTTGCTGCAGTACCAGAGCATGTGACCCTAGATCTCCACTGAGAGATCTTGCCCTGGGCTTGCTCAGAGTGCAAAGCAGGATTTAGTCCTAGCACCTACAAGGATCTTAGCTGCAGTATCTGATCATGTGACCCTCGATCTCCACTGAGAGATCTTACTCTGGGCATGCTCAGAATGTGAAAAGCAGGATTTAGTCCCAGAAGCGTCTGCTCGCTGCTGCCCAGCACTGACTTCAATTGCAGAAGCAGGAAAAGCAGCAGTAACTCTTAGCACAGAGTCAGACAGAGCGAGACGCTGGGATCGACGTCTCCGCTGAGCAGGCTCCACTGCAGCAGGAGAAGAATGGGAGACCGCAGCGGAGATGGCCCAAGATTCCCCCTGTGCAGAGGCAGGAGATCGACCCCTAACACCATTTATTTTTATTTTTCAAAAGAAAATATAGTGCATGCAAAAGAAAAATTTACATGGTCGACATGACCCAGTCGATGCATTTCGACTAGCTATTAATAATTTACATGACCATTTACAGTTTCCTATGTTACAGGATGTATCCGTAAAAATTAGATTCTACACTGTGTCTCCTCTGTATGGCATCCAATTTTTTTCTTGTACCCATAGACTTAAAGAGGTAATTCTCATCTGATTTCCGGAGGAAAATCATGCACGCTATCCCAAACCGGTCTGAGAATAAAGTCATTTCTCTGCACTGCCTCATTGAATAAAATTGTTGTTTTTCTTGTACCGATAACACTCAAGCCGAAAATATGGCCATCTGCACGAGCCCTAAATAAGGCATCGTGAGCACATAGTACAGTATCTGGCAAATTTTGAGCAAATATAGGGCAGTTGTCCATGCTGTCCCAGGGAACTTGAGCATTTGCTGCAGTGTTATCCCACAGATCACAACTGATCACTGTAAATAATCTATAAAAAAAAACTTTTGTACCCTATTTGCAGTTTACATGTGTTCAGCAATACCCCCCCCCCCCTGTGATTACTCTATTGTTCCTCTGTAACCCACAAAGCTACTGTATTACTAGTATATCCTTATACATGAGCGTTTAGATGTATTTTTGGCTTAGCACGCACAATGCTGGTGGATTCTTTGCAATATCATTCTCTTCATCGTTCTGTAGACAAAAAGCTTTGCAAAACTTTGTTATACAAGTCTAAATTAGAAGTGACGGAAGCGGCACTCATATTTTAATAAGTAATTGTTAACAAAAGCAAAATAGCCACTTAGCTTTTAGCAATCATTGTTTATTAGATTAGGAGAAGCGATTCCATGAAACATCTCGCCTTCCTCCAACAGAGGGATCTGTTACCAATTACAAAGTAAGAGAAGCAAATACATTGTACATTGGCTGCAACGCAATATGAATCTGATTGTTCCAGAATGGATGCACTTAGAGTATTAAAGCCTTCCGGATATTGAGATTTAATCACCATGAATTTTAATTAGTAGGTCAGTAATTAGCATTTTCTGTTTAGATTCGCTTCAGGCAACATACCATATGGTGTGGTCGGGATGGGGGGGTTTCTAACCCTATTCTTTCAATATTGTGAAATGTTTTACCAAGCTCCGAAAATGACTTCCCATGCAGACTCCTGGCCTCCGCTGCAGATATGATATTTTTAGGTCATGTTATGTTTTAGAAAAAAAATTCTTGTATTCATAATATTTACAATTTATATGAAGTGTTACTATTAGGACTAGAAAAGTATTTGCTTAAAACAGGTGAAACTGAGAGGGGTGCAGCGGTAACAACTTGAAAAGCTTAAAAATAACATATGGCAGGTGAGGAACCTGTTATTGATTGAGCTTTGGTCTGTATTGAGGAGTGCAAGCTACTATCTCATTGTCTATCTATCCATCCATCTATCTACATCATTTTCCAAATTATAATGCAAATGCTATTTTCCTCTATTCTTCCTAAATACTTGATGCAAATGAGTCATTATAATGTTCTAATCATCATCCGTTAGAGGATAAATCAGATTTTATTGGACAAACCTCCCAATGATAGCAGTATTTTTTAAAAATGAAAAAAAACCCTCAAAATTCAGTCTTCCAAATTATTATGCAAAACAATTTTCAAACATTCTATAGGTTGTAAAGAACTGAAAAAGGGTCATTTGTTGAATTTCCAGAATTACGAGATTACAGTTACTGAAATCAAAAGATTTTCCAATCAAGATCTAACGGGCCAAGTTACATGTTAACATAGGACCCCTTCTTTGATATCACCTTCACAATTCTTTCATCCATTGAACTTGATCGAGTATCCTGATGCTCGAAACGAGCAAGTGTCCAGGTACAAGGGTGCCATGCTTGATTCCCTGCCCTACATCTTTTGCTCCTGATTTTCAGCCACTAAACAAGTGGAAATTACCTGCCAATCACAATGATGCCATAGCCATGTTGGCTACTGACATTACTGTGATTGCCCAGCCGCATAGCGTCATTGGTTATATATAAGAGTTTCTGCTGCAGAAGGGACAGTGTATCACATAGTGTTACAGTACCTGCTGGTGAAACATTAAGCCAACAGTTCTTTTCAGGGCTAATTCAAATAGATTCTGTCAAGAATTTGGGAGGATATCATTTCATGCCAATCAACTGTCTCAAATTCGGTCTGAGATTATGGACCTCCTCTTTTGCATCTGGCTTAGTAGGTGGTCCAGCTTCAATAGCTTCAAGAGGAAAAGCTCACACCTCCAGCAGCCTAGCTGGTACCAAGACCTACCTGGATGGACCCCTGCAGGGAGCCCAAGCTAATTAACTGCTTGAAAGAATTCAACCAGACAGATGGGAGCCATAGTTTCATAAGGAATACCCAGCCTAGCCTCATCTCATCTTCTCAACACAGATTGGGTGACAATGAGGAGGAGGAACAAGAGATGGTTGCATACACTACAGAGGGTACTACTAACACCAGCTAATTGTCTATTTAGCATGGATGATCTGAAGAGAAGGAGCAGGAGGAGGAGGTGGAAGAGTAGGAGGAGGCAATGGAGAGTCCTCCTCTTGGTCCGGACAGGGAAGTCTTGCCTGTTGGTAGTCTGGCACACATTACAGGCTTTATGTCCTGCTTCCTATCACGTAACCCCGGCATTATATGCATTTTGGTTACTACCGATTACTGATTGATAAACCTTCTTGATCCACGCTACAAGGTAAATTTTATATCTCTCTTTCTTGCGGCGGGGAGGGCTGCTAAAATGGTGCAATACCAGAAGGCCATAGTTAAAGAATTGGTAACATAATTCCCATCTGACAACACTAGCAACAGAGGTCAGAGTTCCTTGGACTACAAAGGAGTAGAGAGGAGGGAGATGCACTAGGTCCAAAAAGGCAGGGGGACACTATCAAAGATCTGGGACAGGCTCATTAGAGCATCCCGGCACCCAGGCCCTGGTGTTCCTCAGACAAGGAAAAGTTTTGGAAGATGGTGAAGGAGTACCCAACCGAATAAACCAGCGTTCTCCGTGATTGCTTTATGCCGTACAACTATTGAGTGTTCAAGCTGGACACGTGGCATGGCTTTGGAGGTGCTGGCCTGCACTGCCACTAGTGTTTTGTTGCAGCAGGTTTTTATTGCCACTATGGACATATCTGATAGGAGCATCCGTCTGTCAACTGAAGATGTTGACAGGCTGACTCTTATCAAAATGAACAAGGCCTGGATTGGCCAAGACTTCTCAGTCCCATCAGATGACAGCAGTGAAACATAAAGTTAAATAAAATGTTCCTTTTTTTCTGGAGTATTCACATGCACCCCTTCCCATCCAAACAAGGTGTGATGAACCTGCACCTCATCATACCGCCTATTGCATCAGAGGAATCACGTGGTACTGTGTCCACATTCGCATCAATGTGACATTCCACACCCCCTGGAGATACTTAAGGTCAGCTTGGCACAGTTTTACACAGACACACCCTGTCCAAACAGGCCCAGGGAGGCACGGGAAGTGAGAGAAGGTGGCAAATGCAGCTGCTGACATGACACCACACTCGCTCACAACCCTGATAGGTTGAGAAGCTTCAAATACCTGTAAATCCGATTAATTTGTCTGGCAGAAACCTTCCTCATAATGCCTTTATCTGCATGAACTCATCTGTGCTCTGTATCAGCCACAAATCTCTTCACAGTACGATGATCATGCTTCAGTTTTTGGACATGATGCTTTTCTGAAGCAGAGAGATCCTTGTTCTTTCCCAGATTGCTTGAAACCTGTTACCTGCTTAATAATGTGGAATGTCCCTCTTAGTTTTCATTTAATCGGATTCAGCTGACAAACTAAGTATCACAAGTGTTTGAGATTGATTTCAGTGATCCTTGCCAGCTTCACTGAATTTTTCCTGAGTATCCAATTTGAAGCGAATTGCAAGTACTGTAAGGGTATCTGCACACGTTGCGGATTCTCTGTGGATCCGCAGCATTTTTTGAGGTGCAGAAATGCTGCAGATCCGCAATTGATTTACAGTACAATGTAAATCAATGACAAAAAAAAAATGCTGTGCACACTTAGCGGAAAATCCGCTGCGGAAACGCTGCGGTTTAAAAGAAGTAGCATGTCACTTCTTTTTTGTGAATTTGCAGCGTTTTTGTACCCATTCCATTATAGAAAACCGCAGGGGTAAAAAAACGCAGCAAATCCGCAAGAAAACCACAGCAAAAACGCACAAAAAACGCTGCGGAACCGCACAAATCCGCAGGAGCGTTTCTGCCAGGAGAGGCAGAATCCGCAGCAGAAATTCCTAAGGCTAAGCCGCAACGTGTGCACATAGCATAACGGACTCTACCAACTCATTTTAAGCTTTAATTACTAAAGCCATGTTTGCATTAAAGTGACATGTATGGCTATGGGTAAATGGATGGTAACTTTTCTTCAGTGCTGTGCTATCACACACTTTGTATAGTGTTTTAAGTCTTTTTATCCCTATTTTCTATGGCTATGAGCTGCTATCTCTCCTAACTATCTAGATTCACAAAAATTGGCTGCTGCTTTCCCTGCCTCGGCTTTTATACATCAAAGAAAGATACGACTTGTTGTGGCTCCTCATAAATTGGCCAATTGGTACACTAAGTGCCCTTATTCTATAAGTATTATTCTATACAGCATTGATGCTGTCCAAATGTAATATAATTGTTGTTTTCAGACTTCTTAGAGCTTACAGAGGCTGCTGTATTTTTTTGTTATTATATTATGCAGTTATGACAGCTTGTACCTCTTCACACTTGCTTTATTCTGTTTGGAGGTACTGGACAGTTTTTTTTTACATCTTTGTGTTTCATTATTTATCCACCTATTTATCAGCCAATCTATCTAGATTTAGATAGCATATTATGTATCTATATGTTAGGAGGCATATTACAGTTACATATAGTTTAGAGCTGTTACAGGGGTATAATAAAACTGTGCGTGTGAGGCCTTATCAGATCTGTTATCGTACTTTTGTATTTTTTTTAAGCCAACGAATGATTTTGGATGCCATTATTTTTTAACAATATATATTGCAGTTTCAATCCCGCTTTTATTTATGTAAAAAGTTTATAAAATCAAGTGCTCTTTAAAACAGTGAGCCCGATGTTGACATTTTGGAATTGCAATTTATAAAGTTGCAGAAAACTAGAACTTCCCTTTAAATTTTCAACAAGTGTTTGCAATTTTCTGAGGCTAGGTTGTTTTTCATTTATGCTAGTAACAAGGTCAATCTGTCCTGTTTTGTGCAAATAGTGACTTCTGTCCACTTTCAAATTTAGCATTGACTTTTGTTCCCAACACTGTTCCAGTTAATTGACGTGAAACTCCTGATTTATACAAGTTATTAAGTGAAACATCTGAACTATTTTAGAAGCAAGTGGCAAGCCTCTCCTCCGTGGAATGTGTCAATTTGGACATTTCATTAGTGGAAAAGATAAAGTCAGGTATCTCCAGTCCTTTTAGGGGATAGGAACATTTACTAGTCTATAATAGTCAACTACAGGACGGTATTCTGATAATCCAACTCGTTCTTGAATGGAATTGTGCTCAGAGGTGTTGCTCTAGTGCAGGGGTCCCCAACCCGTAGCTCGCGAGCCACATGTGGCTCGCCTGCCCCTGACATGTGGCTCGCTGACGATCACAGAAAAAAAGTCCCTAGGGACTGTACAGCGGTGCGGGAGCGCTATTTGTAAGGCCCCACCTCTTCCCGTGACGTCACGCCTCTCAGGAGAAGCTCCATTTGACATTAACCCAACCATCACTCACAAGACCCACGGCTTCCAGCCAATCACCTCTCCCCACTCTTCCTCTTGCTTACAGGAAGCCCGTGACTTCCGTGTTGCTATTGGTGGTTGCGCGGAGACTAGTGATTGGATGTTCCTCAAATACAGTGGGCGGGAACGCGAGCGGCAGGGATGCGTTGTCCCAGTTACCTGTCCCGCGCCGGTTATGTTGTTTCGCCTGGTGTTCCTGATCTGAAGTGACGCGGGCCTCTTCTGTGAGGCTTCCCGCTCTACTTCTTCACGGTTGGTCTTATGGTGGGGCTGTTCCTGACCGCAATGTAATATCTGCATAAAGGAGCCATGTCTCGGCTATCTAAGGAGGAGTTGGATGAGCAGTTTGAACAGTTCTTAAAGGAGGTAACTCACAAGGATCTGCACTGGCCACTGCCTCACACCTCTCACAACGTGACGGCATATGTCAGCTACAACAGAGCTACCAATGGTGTGTGTGGTGCCGGCTTCTGTCCTACCACAGCTACCTGCGATTATATATTATACTGTTATTACATGGCCACAGGTCTCCTTATTGCTCAGTGGTGCCATATCCTTAGGATAGGATATTAGTGGGGGCTCCACATCAGGGACCAGCTCTGAATACAGTGTAGAGGCCATTCTTCGGCTCTGCAGCCCCGCTCCTAATGAAATGGATGGGGCAGATCTGCAGCACCCTGGTACACGGAGCTGTGCTGGATCTGTATGCTGTGGACCACTTACACATGTCCATACTGCTCTGTACTGGTTTCCTACTATGGGACCAATTCTATAGGGACCATCTTATGGGGCCAATTTAATATGGAGCATCTTATGGGGCCAATTCCATATGGAGCAGTATATGGGGCCAATTCCATATGGAGCAGTATATGGGGCCAATTCCATATGGAGCAGTATATGGGGCCAATTCCAAATGGAGCAGTATATGTGGCCAATTACATATGGAGCAGTATATGAGGCCAATTACATGTGGAGCAGTATATGGGGCCAATAATATATGAAGCATCTTATGGGACTGTTAAAGGGTATTGACTTTTAAGATTGCTACTTCCAATAGGTGGCACTAGAGTTCAATTTGCATAATAATAATCTACTATATAATTGTCTAAGGGTCACCTCCGTCTTTCTGTCTGTCCTTCTGTCTTTCTGTCACGGATATTCATTGGTCACGGCCTCTGTCTGTCATGGAATCCAAGTCGCTGATTGGTCTCGCCAGCTGCCTGTCATGGCTGGCGCGACCAATCAGCGGCGGCCACAGTCCGATTAGTCCCTCCCTACTCCCTTGCAGTCAGTGCCTGGCGCCCGCTCCATACTCCCCACCGTCACCGCTCACACAGGATTAATGCCAGCGGTAACAGACCGCGTTATGCCACGGCTAATTCACTCCGTTACCACCGCTATTAACCCTGTGTGACCAAGTTTTTACTATTGATGCTGCCTATGCAGCATCAATAGTAAAAAGATCTAATGTTAAAAATAATAAAAAAATAAAAAATCATTATATACTCACCTTCCGCCACCTTTCCCGCTCCTCGCGACACTCCAGTGACCGCTCCATGCAAGCGGCAGGTTCCGGTGCTAAGGATGATATGCGACAAGGACCTGCCATGACGTCACGGTCATGTGACCGCGACGTCATCACAGGTCCTGCGCTTATACCAACCCTGAGACCGGCAGCTGCCGCGTGCACCGCACACAGGTGACAGGATTACAAGGGACCCTCATGAATACAAGGGGCCCTCGGAAGGTGAGTATGTGTTTATTTTTTAACCTGTGACATACGTGGCTGGGCAATATAGTACATGACTGGTCAATATACTACGTAACTGGGCAATATAGTACATCACTGGGCAATATACTACGTGACTGGGCAATATACTATGTGGCTGGGCAATATACTACGTAACTGGGCAATATACTACGTGGTTGGGCAATATACTACGTGGCTGGGCAATATATTACGTGGACATGCATATTCAATTCTAGAATACCCGATGCGTTAGAATCGGGCCACCATCTAGTGTAAAATACATAAGGATAGAGTGAAAGCGAAAATCTGCATGTTATTATTTGTGCCTTCTCTAGGTTTTTCTATGACTATCTGCATTGTGGCTCTCGACCAAGTTTCATAGTGTAATGTGGCTCTCAAGGTAAGAAAGGTTGGGGACCCCTGCTCTAGTGGGTGCAGATGTAATATTTTTATCTCGTGCTTGAGGGAGCCGAAACGCTCTTTTGCTTATCGGAAGAGATCAGTATTCTATGCATCACATAATAAATGGGGGCCCTATTGCAGATTTTGCATTTCGGTCAAGGATTATTTGTTATGATCTGGTGGTTTAGGAACAACATGAGACAAGCTCTGAAGGAGGTGGTATCTGTACTGACCGCAGACCCTGAACCTAGCAGCGCAACTAGAAATAGCCGTGGGGGGTACCTGACGCTCCCTAGACCCCTCGGCACAGCCTAAGATCTAACTTCCCCTAAAGATGGAAACAGGAAACCTATCTTGCCTCAGAGAAAATCCCCAAAGGAAAGATAGCCCCCCACAAATATTGACGGTGAGAGGAGGGGAAAATAACATACGCAGAGATGAAATCAGATTTTAGCATAGGAGGCCAGTCTAGCTTGATAGATAGGACAGGAAAGGATACTGTGCGGTCAGTATAAAAACTACAAAACAATCCACACAGAGTTTACAAAATCTCCACACCTGACTAAAGGTGTGGAGGGTAAATCTGCTTCCCAGAGCTTCCAGCTAACAGAAAAAATCCATAATGACAAGCTGGACAAAAATAGAATGCACAGAACAATAAGTCCACAACATGTGGACTGAAATGAGCAAAGCCAGAACTTATCTTTGCAGAACTGGTCAGGAAACCAGGAGAATCCACGCAGAGATGTGAATCCAGCAGAAAACATTGACAAGTGGCATAGGCTGAAGACTAGAGCCAGGTTAAATAGCAGAGCCAGGAGAGACGATTAGTGAAAGCAGCTGCTAAAGCTAAACCCAAGGAGCGGCAGTTCCACTCAAAACCACCAGAGGGAGCCCAAGGGCAGAATTCACAAAGGTGCCATTTACAACCACCGGAGGGAGCCCAAGTACGGAATTCACAATAGTACCCCCCCCCTTGAGGAGGGGTCACCGAACCATCACCAGAGCCCTCAGGCCGATCAGGACGAGCCAAGTGAAAAGCACGAACCAAATCGGTAGCATGGACATTGGAGGCAACAACCCAACAATTATCCTCCTGGCCATAACCCTTCCACTTGACAAGATACTGGAGCCTCCGCCTCGAAAAACGAGAATCCAAAATCTTCTCAACCTCATATTCCAACTCTCCCTCAACCAACACCGGGGCAGGAGGGTCAACCGAGGGAACAATGGGCACCACATATCTCCGCAACAAAGATCTATGGAAAACATTATGAATGGCAAAAGAGGCTGGAAGAGCCAAACAAAAAGAGACCGGATTAATAATTTCAGAAATTTTATAAGGACCAATAAACCGAGGCTTAAACTTAGGAGAAGAAACCTTCATAGGAACATGACGAGAAGACAACCAAACCAAATCCCCCACACGAAGCCGGGGACCAACACGCCGACGGCGGTTAGCAAAACGTTGAGCCCTTTCCTGAGACAACGTCAAATTGTCCACCACATGAGTCCAAATCTGCTGCAGCTTGTCCACCACAAAATCAACACCAGGACAATCCGAAGGCTCAACCTGCCCAGAAGAAAAACGAGGATGAAAACCAAAATTACAAAAGAAAGGTGAAACCAAAGTAGCCGAACTAGCCCGATTATTAAGGGCAAACTCGGCCAACGGCAAGAAAGACACCCAATCATCCTGATCAGCAGACACAAAGCATCTCAAATAGGTCTCCAAGGTCTGATTAGTTCGCTCAGTTTGGCCATTAGTCTGAGGATGAAACGCGGAAGAAAAAGACAAATCAATGCCCATCCTAGCACAAAACGCCCGCCAAAATCTAGAGACAAACTGAGAACCTCTGTCAGACACAATATTCTCCGGAATGCCATGCAAACGAACCACATGCTGAAAAAACAATGGAACCAGATCTGAGGTGGAAGGCAACTTAGGCAAAGGTACCAAATGGACCATTTTAGAGAACCGGTCACAAACAACCCAGATAACAGACATCTTCTGGGAAACAGGAAGATCCGAAATAAAATCCATGGAAATATGCGTCCAGGGCCTCTCAGGGACCAGCAAAGGCAAAAGCAACCCACTAGCGCGGGAACAGCAAGGCTTGGCCCGGGCGCAAGTCCCACAGGACTTCACAAAAGCACGCACATTGCGAGACAAGGAAGGCCACCAAAAGGACCTAGCAACCAAATCTCTGGTACCAAAAATCCCAGGATGACCAGCCAACACTGAACAATGAACCTCAGAAATTACCTTACTTGTCCATCCATCAGGAACAAACAGCTTCCCCACTGGACAGCGGTCAGGCCTATCAGCCTGAAATTCCTGAAGCACCCGGCGCAAATCAGGGGAGATAGCAGAAAGAATCACCCCCTCCTTAAGAATGCCAACTGGCTCAAGGACTCCAGGAGAATCAGGCGAAAAACTCGTAGAGAGGGCATCAGCCTTAACATTCTTAGATCCCGGAAGATACGAGACCACAAAATCAAAACGGGAGAAAAACAGGGACCATCGAGCCTGTCTAGGATTCAGCCACTTGGCCGACTCGAGGTAAATCAGATTCTTATGATCGGTCAGGACCACAACACGGTGTTTAGCTCCCTCAAGCCAATGTCGCCATTCCTCAAACGCCCACTTCATAGCCAACAACTCCCGATTGCCGACATCATAATTGCGTTCCGCAGGCAAAAACTTTCTGGAAAAAAAGCACACGGTTTCATCAAAGAACCATCAGACTCCCTCTGAGACAAGACGGCCCGTGCCCCAATCTCAGAAGCGTCGACCTCAACCTGAAAAGGAAGAGAAACATCCGGTTGACGCAACACAGGGGCAGAAGTAAATCGGCATTTAAGCTCTTGAAAGGTCTCAACAGCCTCAGAGGACCAATTCGTCACATCAGCGCCTTTCTTCGTCAAATCAGTAAGGGGCTTAACCACACTGGAAAAGTTGGCAATGAAACGGCGATAGAAATTAGCAAAGCCCAAAAATTTTTTGAAGGCCCTTCACAGATGTGGGTTGGATCCAGTCATGAATAGCTTGGACCTTAACAGGATCCATTTCTATAGACGAGGGAGAAAAAACAAAACCCAAAAAAGAGACCTTCTGAACTCCGAATAGGCACTTAGACCCCTTCACAAATAAAGCATTATCACGAAGGATCTGGAACACCATCCTGACCTGCTTCACATGAGACTCCCAATCATTGGAAAAAATCAAAATATCATCCAAATATACGATCATGAATTTATCAAGATAATTGCGGAAAATATCATGCATGAAAGACCGGAACACAGATGGAGCATTAGAGAGCCCAAATGGCATTACAAGGTATTCAAAATGGCCTTCGGGCGTATTAAATGCAGTTTTCCATTCGTCACCCTGTTTAATACGAACAAGCTTATATGCCCCTCGGAGGTCAATCTTAGTAAACCAACTAGCCCCCTTAATCTGAGCAAACAAATCAGTAAGCAAAGGCCAGGGGTATTGGAATTTGACCGTGATCTTATTAAGAAGACGATAATCAATACAGGGTCTCAAGGAGCCATCCTTCTTAGCAACAAAAAAGAAACCCGCTCCCAATGGTGACGAAGAGGGCCAAATATGCCCTTTCTCCAAAGATTCCTTAACATAGCTCCGCATGGCGGCATGCTCTGGCACAGACAGGTTGAAAAGTCGGCCCTTAAAGGACTTACAACCAGGAATCAAGTTAATAGCACAATCACAGTCCCTATGTGGAGGAAGGGAACTGGACTTGGGCTCATCAAATACATCCTGGAAATCCGACAAAAACTCAGGGACCTCAGAAGAGGGGGAAGAGGAAATTGACATCAAAGGAACGTCACTATGTACCCATTGACAACCCCAACTAGTCACAGACATAGTTTTCCAATCCAGCACTGGATTATGTTCCTGTAACCATGGAAATCCCAGCACAACAACATCATGCAGGTTATGCAACACCAGAAAACGGCAATCTTCCTGATGTGCAGGAGCCATGTACATAGTAATCTGTGTCCAGTACTGAGGTTTATCCTTAGCCAAGGGTGTAGCATCAATGCCCCTCAAAGGAATAGGGCTCTGCAAAGGCTGCAAGGAAAAACCACAGCGCCTGGCGAATTCTAAGTCCATTAAGTTCAGGGCAGCGCCTGAATCCACAAATGCCATGACAGAAAAGGAAGACAATGAGCAAATCAGGGTCACAGATAAGAGAAATTTAGGCTGTATAGTACTAATGGTAACAGACCTAGCGACTCTCTTAGTACGCTTAGGGCAATCAGAGATAACATGAGCCGAATCACCACAGTAAAAACACAGCCTATTCTGACGTCTGAATTCCTGCCGTTCTATTCTAGTCAAAATCCTATCACATTGCATAGGTTCAGGACTATGCTCAGAGGATACTGCCATATGGTGCACAGCTTTGCGCTCGCGCAGACGCCGATCAATCTGAATGGCTAGAGACATAGATTCGTTCAAACCGGCAGGCGTAGGAAAGCCCACCATAGCATCTTTAAGGGTTTCAGAAAGACCTTTTCTGAAAATAGCAGCCAGAGCCTCTTCATTCCATTTAGTGAGCACAGACCATTTTCTAAATTTCTGGCAGTATAACTCTGCCGCTTCCTGACCTTGACACAGGGCCAACAGTGTTCTCTCAGCATGCTCTACAGAGTTAGGTTCGTCATACAATAATCCGAGCGCTTGAAAAAATGCGTCTACATTCAATAATGCTGGATCCCCTGTTTCAAGAGAAAAAGCCCAGTCTTGCGGATCACCACGCAGCAAGGATATGATGATTTTCACCTGCTGAATGGGATCACCTGAAGAACGGGGTTTCAAAGCAAAAAACAATTTGCAGTTATTTTTAAAGTTCAAAAACTTGGATCTGTCCCCAAAGAACAAATCTGGAGTAGGAATTCTGGGCTCTAAAGCCGCAGTCTGGACAACATAGTCCTGGATATTCTGTACTCTTGCAGCCAGTTGATCCACACGAGAAAACAAACCCTGAACATCCATGCCAGAGCATATATCCTGCACCACCCAGATATCAAGAGGAAAAAAGAGGCAAACCAGAGCACAGAAAAAAAAATGATTCAGAACTTTCTTTTCCTTCTTTTGAGATACATTTAATTCATTTTTTGCCACTTGTACTGTTATGATCTGGTGGTTTAGGAACAACATGAGACAAACTCTGAAGGAGGTGGTATCTGTACTGACCGCAGACCCTGAACCTAGCAGCGCAACTAGAAATAGCCGTGGGGGGTACTTGACGCTCCCTAGACCCCTCGGCACAGCCTAAGATCTAACTTCCCCTAAAGATGGAAACAGGAAACCTATCTTGCCTCAGAGAAAATCCCCAAAGGAAAGATAGCCCCCCACAAATATTGACGGTGAGAGGAGGGGAAAATAACATACGCAGAGATGAAATCAGATTTTAGCATAGGAGGCCAGTCTAGCTTGATAGATAGGACAGGAAAGGATACTGTGCGGTCAGTATAAAAACTACAAAACAATCCACACAGAGTTTACAAAATCTCCACACCTGACTAAAGGTGTGGAGGGTAAATCTGCTTCCCAGAGCTTCCAGCTAACAGAAAAAATCCATAATGACAAGCTGGACAAAAATAGAATGCACAGAACAATAAGTCCACAACATGTGGACTGAAATGAGCAAAGCCAGAACTTATCTTTGCAGAACTGATCAGGAAACCAGGAGAATCCAAGCAGAGATGTGAATCCAGCAGAAAACATTGACAAGTGGCATAGGCTGAAGACTAGAGCCAGGTTAAATAGCAGAGCCAGGAGAGACGATTAGTGAAAGCAGCTGCTAAAGCTAAACCCAAGGAGCGGCAGTTCCACTCAAAACCACCAGAGGGAGCCCAAGGGCAGAATTCACAAAAGTGCCATTTACAACCACCGGAGGGAGCCCAAGAACGGAATTCACAACATTATTAGAGGAGTTCTCCGGGCATTTGATACTTATGACCGATCCTTAAAGGGGTTGTCTGGGCTTTCTGTATAATTTGTGTGTGTACCTAGGATGCAGTATTCTGACAGTTTGTAATATCCTCCCTGTCAGCATTCTGCATGATGTCCTCGGTATCACACAGTCATGTGAGCAGCTGTCTTCTGATTCTGAAGAAGCTGCTCACTCACCGACTAGAGTTTTCCTGTTTGGCAGATGCTAGTGGTAACCTCCAACCTCCCCCTGCTGCTTCCTTCCTGCTCCAGCCTCCCAAGCAGCACACAGTGAGAGGCAGCAGGGGAGTGTCTCCACTTATTGGAAAAATATTTAGAATTGAGAGTCCTCAGTGGTTGATACATTTTAATGGCTAACTGAAAAGATGGTAAAATTGCAAGCTTTTGAGACTACTCAGGTCTCTTCATCAGGCAAGACTAATAGAAAAGCTTACAATTTGTTACCATCTTTTCAGTTAGCCATTAAAAAGTATCAACCACTGGCTAACATGGTACCAAGATATATATCTTTCCAGTATCCGCTTATTGGAGGAGCCATGGAGGTAGTGGCTTCAACATAGGTGAGTATAATCTGCTATGTGCATCCATCCCTCCCTCATCCATCCATCCATCCCTCTCTCATCCACACACACCCATCCATACACACACATCCATATCCATCCACACACATTTAACCTACTTTCTTATTTGGGCCTAGTAACTGTGTCTGCCAGTCATTACAGTTGTCCTCCACTGAACAAAGCTATGCCGCCTGTTTAGTCCTGTTACCAGTTTTGAACTGCATTTAGCCTACTTTCTTATTTGGGCCTAGTAACTGTGTCTGCCAGTCATTACAGTTGTCCTCCACTGAACAAAGCTATGCCGCCTGTTTAGTCCTGTTACCAGTTTTGAACTGGATTTAGCCCACTTTCTTATTTGGGCCTACTAACTGTGTCTGCCAGTCATTACAGTTGTCCTCCGCTGAACAAAGCAATGCCGCCTGTTCAGTCCTGTTGCCAGTTTTGAACTGCATTTAGCCCACTTTCTTATTTGGGCCTACTAACTGTGTCTGCCAGTCATTACAGTTGTCCTCCGCTGAACAAAGCAATGCCACCTGTTTAGTCCTGTTACCAATTTTGAATTACATGTAGCCTACTTTATTATTTGGGCCTATATCTGTGTTCCTCCTCATCCTGCCCATTGCCCAGCCACTCCTAGATGAGTCTGCTGGTACATTGACCCAGACCACTACATTCCTCTTGCACTCTACACAGCCAGAATCTGACCCTGCTGAAACTCAGGTTCCCCTTCCCACATACTATACCACCTTACACGGGGCAAAGAGGAAGGTGCAGATGAAAGTGCAGGTTCCTTCATCAGGTGGGGGAGCATACTCGTTGGCGACGTCACTGCCACAGGGCCCCTCATAGTATGCAAACGTGTCTCTGGCAGTGGGAGGCGCCACCCGCCGTCAAACACACCGCCGTACTATGAGGGGCCCTGTGCCAATGACAATGAGTGCCCCCCCCCTGCTTGCTCAGAATCACAGCACTTGGAAAGTTGAAGTACTTACCTCTCCCTGCTCCACCGCCGTGACGTATTCCGCGTTTCCTGGGCCTATGAAAATCTTGAGCCAGTCCTACCCCTCACAACTTTAGCCAAATGATCCCCAGTTTTCAATGGCTAACTATTATTATAAAGTAAATTAAGATTGACAAGCTTAAGTAATAAGAATTGATGTTTTTGGCATTAAAATGGGCACTGTATGTGTTTTCCTGTCCTCCACTCACTGCCGAATTTGATTTCCCATTGACTTGCAATGGGTTTCGTGTTTCGGTCGGCCCCCGACTTTTCGCAATAATTGGCCGATTTCACCTGACCCGACTTTTGACAAAGTCGGGTTTCGCCAAACCCGACTCGATCTTAAAAAAGTAAAATCGCTCACCTCTATCATATACAATTGGCCACTTTTTTCGGGTTTCTCTCTTGTTTTACATCCGGCCACCGCTGTAGCTAATAACCATTGATCAAATAGGTCTTGGACCAGGAACAGATAAAGGGTAGGCTGCGCTCCAGGCAGTTCCATCTGTAGCTACCCCCGGTCACCTGATGAGGGAGGTTACTTTTCACATGACCGGTCATGTGATGAACATACAGTTGCACAGATGCATGTTTGGGAGAGAATAAGAGGTCAGAAAGAAAGCAGCCTTTTGCATTGCCCTACATATGGCATGTAACTCCTCAAAATGAATACAGACTTCTCACACTATACTAATAAAATCCATATACACAGTCATTTGTTACTGTTTAGACTAAGGAGGGACACTGTAATGATGGATGACAGTATCTATATACATAATTGTCTAATGGGTACTTCCGTCGGTCTGTCTGTCCTTCTGTCACGGATATTCATTGGTCGTGGCCTCTGTCTATCATGGTAATCCAAATCGCTGATTGGTCGCCGCAAAACAGCCACGACCAATCACCGACGGGCACAGTCCGGAAGAAAATGGCTGCTCCGCTCCCTGCAGTCAGTGTCCCCGGCGCTCCGCTCCCTGCAGTCAGTGTCCCCGGCGCTCCGCTCCCTGCAGTCAGTGTCCCCGGCGCTCTGCTCCCTGCAGTCAGTGTCACCGGCGCTCCGCTCCCCGCAGTCAGTGTCCCCGGCTCTCCGCTCCCCGCAGTCAGTGTCCCCGGCGCTCCGCTCCCCGCAGTCAGTATCCCCGGTGCCCGCTCCATACTCCCCTCCGGTCACCGCTAACACAGGGTTAATGCTGGCGGTAACGGACCGTGGCATGGGTAATGCATTCCGTTACCGCCGCTATTAACCCTGTGTGTCTCCAACCTTTTACTATTGATGCTGACCATGCGGCATCAATAGTAAAAGAAAGTAATGTTAAAAATAGTCAAAAAACCTGCTATACTCACCCTCTGTTGTCCGCTGAGCCGCTCGCGCCTGCCGCCATCTTCCTTTCCCAGCGATACTTTGCGAAATTACCCAGAAGACCTAGCGGTCTCGCTAAAGCATCCGGGGAACGCAAGATGGCGGCAGCTGCGCGCCCAGCTGCACAGCGCCGTTGGATCCCAGGACCCAGGAAGCGGAGAGACGGAACGCTGAGGAGCAGCGACCAGAATGGTGAGTATGTTACACTACAAGGGGCCCTCGGATCGTTAGGTGAGTATGTTTATTTTTTATTTTTTTAACCTGTGATATACTTGGCTCGGTAATGTACTACGTCACTGGGCAATATACTACGTGGCTCTGTGCTGTATACTACAAGGCTGGGCAATATACTATGTGGCTCTGTGCTGTATACTACGTGGCTCTGTGCTGTATACTACGTGGCTCTGTGCTGTATACTACAAGGCTGGGCAATATACTACGTGGCTCTATGCTGTATACTACAAGGCTGGGCAATATATTACATGGCTGGACAATATACTACCTCGCTCTGCAATATACTACGTGGCTCTGTGGTGTATACTACGTGGCTGGACAATATACTACCTCGCTCTGCAATGCAATATACTACGTGGCTCTGTGCTGTATACTACTGTGGCTGGACAATATACTACCTCGCTCTGCAATATACTACGTGGCTCTGTGCTGTATACTATGTGGCTGGGCAATATACTGCGTAAATGGCCAATGTACTACGTAACTGGGCAATATACTACGTGGCTGGGCAATATACTACGTCGCTGGGCAATATACTACGTGGCTGGACAATATACTACGTGGACATGCATATTCTAGAATACCCGATGCGTTAGAATCGGGCCATCATCTAGTAGATAATAAAGGAGGAACTGTATGTAATAAGGGATATACATGAGAGAACGCCATATATCAATGGATGGAGTTATACATAAGAGAGGACACTATGTAATAACAGATGGTGCTATACATAATAAGAGGGGACACTAATAAAAGATGGTGCTGTACATAATAAAGCAGGAAACTAAGTAATAAGAGACGGTCCTAAACATATTAAAGGATGACACTGTAATAATTTGTACAATATATCAGAGAAGGCAATATGTAATACTCAATGGCGCTATACATAGTATAATACACCATATATCAATCAATATTGCTATATATCACAAAGTGGGACATAATGTAATAAAAAGATGCTATAATAAGGCAGAATGCAATGTAATAAGGGATGGCGCCATACAGTATATAGTGAGAGTACACTATATACCAATTGACAGCACTACGCTTAATAGGAGAGGACACTATGTAATAAGAGAGAGTGCTATGCTTAATCCCTTAAAGACTGCTGGTTTGTATTGTTATGGTGGTCACTAAGGGCCCTTAATTCCCAGCACTGCATTTTTACAGTGCTGAGGATTAGGTGAGTAGTCCGCTACTGACAGATGAAAATGCAGAGGCTATCACCTGCATATTATAGCTGCAGTAGCAGCCATGATCTGTTTTAGCATCGATCGCAGCTATTTAACGCCCATAGATGCCAAGGTCAATAGTGATAACTGCAATTAGAGGTTAAAACAGGTATAGGGCTCATTCTTAACCGGGACGGTTCCTATGCCTAAGAAATGGCCTCAGTGCATGGTGGCCTGTTAGGACCTGCCATAAAATAGAAACGATTCTTAAACAGGTTTTTTTCTTTTGCTCATTCTGAGTCCCAAAAATCAGTATAATTCTCGGTTCACATTTATCCTGTACTCTACACTGCACATTTAGCTCTGAGTTTCTAAATCCCCCAAAATGCGATTCAAACAAAATCCCCAACATAGTCAGTTGCTATAATGAGGCAGATTTATACAGTTTTGGCACCTTATAGCCCTGTTCTGGAGGTGTCTGTCTTTATAGCACACATACTTTAAGTGTGGTCGACCACAGTTGTGAGCTTGCCTAAAAAGATGGTACATTGCCGGAAAAAGTGCATTATAGTCAGCGGTTCCATAGTTGATTTTGCCTAAATTTCATTTTATGGGGATTGAGACGAAACCTTGACGTAAGTGCTCAGCATAGAGCACAGGATAAATGTGAAACTCGCCTTAGAAACTTATCCTACAAAACACAAGCCCCCTCTCAGGTCCATCATCTGCGAAGAGAAAAATAGGGAGAGGTCGCGTTGCAAAAAGGCTCTGGAAAAGCACATAAAATCCAGATTTTAGCCATTTGTATTAGCCAAAACTAAAAATTGTCTATTCTTGAAAAAGGGTTAAATAATTTATTTTTGCATGTTATTTTCTTGTAATAAAACCCAGTCATATAGTCTTACATAAAGCATGGCCTCCCTTATCTATATGACAAGCTGTAGCAATGGTTTCTAGTTTGGCACAAGATTTCAGTATTTTTTCCCCCAGCTGCACGAAATGACATAACACTTGTCATAATGAGGGGAACATTTTCCAGAGTGCAACTGAATGAAGGACGCCATTCGCTCCAGTTAGACGCTTTATCTGTCATACATTTCTTCATACAGTAAATTGATTTTGCCACGGTGATGACTGTAAGCAGCGCGCTCGGCCCTGATTAGTCCAATGTGGTATGTAGGGTCATGGCTATAAAACATCGCTGCTAGTGTCACGGGTGTCGATGGCGCTTGTGTTATATTAGAGTGCACTGTTACCTTGGTAACCTTGAAAATAAAACCAATGTCATCGAAAGTAAGAGACAGTTTAGGAGTTAAACACTGATATAAGTAAAGCCGTCACACGGAGAACACACTGGACGCCACACACATACATCTAATAACCTGAGAGAGAGTGTAATTACTTTCCATGGATGGTTTACAGAAGAAAGCAACAGGCGATTTTCTGATTTCACTTCGGAGAACATGTACTGTGGCACTTCAAGCCTATTCCTGGCTTGTCACACAATAAGCGCAAATTTATCGAGGCAATTACCGCAGCTTTCGAGCTTAATTGCTTTGAAAAGAGTTGCATTTAGCATGAATACCATATTTAAAGGGGTATAAAGTAACAAATGAGAGTAAAAATGTATTAGAAATAAATAGCTAAATACATTTAATCGAAAAATTACATTCATTTTCTCCAGGAAGGTAATCACTAAGGTACATTCAAGTGTCCGCCATTTTAATGTGTTTTAGTAATTATTACCTTGATACTCAAAAATAATATGATTTGTTAATGAAAAGTATTGAGGAATTTATTTTAATGACATTTTCTTTCTTTTTCTTTCCTTCTTTCTCTATTTCACCCCCCCCCTGTCAACACTAATTTTGTCACCGATGATAGTTTGGAAAGAGTTGGAAACAAGGAGTAAAGTGTGATGATCCGCAGTATTCTCACACATGATGTTGTGTTGGTGAACAGAATGATCTCTGTGTCTCTCTCTTAGGCTGGGTTCACACTGCGTTGTGTGAACCCGTTTAACGGACTACGTTACACCGCAGCATAACGCGGTGTAGCGCAGTCCGTTAACTTGCAATGGCAAACGCATCACTAGCGCACGCCCATTGTGGGCGTGCGCTAGCGATATGCCGTCATTGAGTGACGGACCCGAGACGCGGGCTGCAGCGTTTCCGGGTCTGTCACTGCTAGCGCACTTCTAGCGCAGATGGAGCTAGCAGATGCTCCATCTGCACTAGCGCAGTGCCAAAGTCGGCACTTGCGTTAGTGCAGTCCGTTTAACGGATTTGTTGAAAGTACAGCACAACGCAAGTGTGAACTTAGCCTTACAACATAGATAGCACATTGTATAAAGGCTTAAAGGTGGTGACGAATGGCCCTTAATGTTATCAGGATGTATCTGCACAAGTAGGTGAACTTGCTACCCACTCAAGGGGATGCGGGTCAACTCGGACAACTTAAGTGGCAATTAACTTTTCATTTTAACCATGGGAAGGCACAAGTTCTTAACCCTAGAACGCATACCCATAGAAATCTACACATTCACGCACCTGGGGCCTTTTAGGCCTGTTTACAATTATTATGGAATAACTCAAATAAAAATACTTTTCAAAGTTTATTGCAAAGTAAGGATGCATTCCCACTAGCGCAGGGTCCGCCAGGATGGGATTCCGTAATGGATCTGACCTCCTGGTGACCCCAGCTAAGGCTGGCGGACGCATACCTGGGGCCTCGCAGGCCTGCCAGGTTAATTGTTTTCTATTTTCTGTAAAATTACTTTAGTTAGAATTTTGAAACTCTAGGTATTCCTCAGGTATATAGTTGTTAGTAATTTCCAGTTGCTCATATATTTATATGTTTTAGGCATTTCGGTATAACAACCTTTTTTTGGGACTACCCCATATTCACGCACCTGGGGCCTTTTAGGCCTGTGTGCAAATAACACGGAAAAACGCAAATAAAAATACTTTTCAAAATTTATTTTACAATTGCAAGGTAAGGATGCATTCCAACTAGCGCTGGGGTCCGCCAGGAGGGGATTCGTAATGGATCTGACCTCCTGGTGACCCCAGCTAAGGCTGGCGGAATCCTGCCATTCCGGCAGCCTTAGCTGGAGTTACCAGGAGGTCAGATCCATTATGGATCCCCTTCTGGCGAACCCCAGCGCTACTGGGAACACAGCCTAAGATGTGTATATTTCAAAACATAATTATGTGCATTAAACAACAAAAAAGTAAGTAAACGGGCACGCCAAATATAGGCATTCTATATGCAATTTTGTTATGAAAACATTTTTTGGTTGTAGCAAACTTGGTGCAGGAATATTTATTTGTAACTTTACATATTCCCCCAACAATTCTCGCATATTATTTTTTCGGCTGAATGTTCCTTGCATACATTTTGTCTGCAAGTAGAACAGAAATGCTCCGATTTTCTTTGCTTCTTTGCTGGACAAATATAGCAGCGCTTTCTTTTTTTTTCTCTTTGCTCTGGATGTTCCAGAAAGCGTATTCCACATCGCATCATTGCCTACGTAATTTGCCTTGATAAGCATATCATGCTGCTTCTCTCCATCATAGTATGCATCAAAAGTTCATAACAAAGTTCTGTCAAAAATAGACGTCTCTTGTCTTTCCTGTTGGCATGGAATTCTGGATTAGTTTGACAATAAACAATGTAGCTATTGAGGGCTGACACATCAAGGATATTGGAAAAAAAGGGCAACAGGCCAATGTTTAGTCTGCCTTTTGCACGAATACTCTCCAATCATTTCGTCCACCTTGTCGACACCTCCTTTTGTCTTATTATAATGCAGTATGATTTCAGGTTTTTTTTTCCTGTCATTGGTGCCAATACTTCCATCATGATGCATTGTACTCAGTAATAGCACAGATTTTTCTTTCTTGGCTTTATAAAACACCATTGTTGCTTGATTGCAGAAACCGAATACACTCTCGTAGATTGTTCGCTGTGCATTGTGCTTCATGATTGGAGGAATTTCGCGGCGGTTTGGCCTCATAGTACCAACAAGTGTAAGTTGCTTTTGAAGCAAAAAATTGGCCATTTCAAAATTGGTAAAGTAATTATCCATTGTAATATTTTTTCCTGAATTGAAAATTGGTAGAGCAAGTGTTTTTAGAGTGTTTAGAGAGTTTTTAGCAAGTGTTTTAAAGTCATAAAAGTTCATCCCCAGCAACAATACAGGCCTACAGCCTGCAGTGATCCTGAAGTTACTGAACTGCCGCGTAAACCTGCCCTACCCTCTCCTAGTGTTTCATCACCCATCCCCTGCAGACTGTGAGCCCTCGCGGGTAGGGTCCTCCCTCCTTATGTACCCGTGTGCCTTGTTATCTGCTCATGTTTAATGTATTTGTCTATATTTGCCTCGTATTCACATGTAAAGCGCCATGGAATAAATGGCGCTATAAAAATGTATAATAATAATAATAAAAAGACTGAGTATCACATGTAAACCTAGTACAGGCCTAAAGGCCCCAGGTGCGTGAATATGGGGTAGTCCCAAAAAAAGGTTGTTATACCGATATGTATGTAACATAAAAATATCTGAATAACTGGAAATTACTAACAACTATATACCTGAGGATTACCTAGATTTTCAAAATTCTAACTAAAGTACTTTTACAGAAAATAGAAAACAAGTAACCTGGCAGGCCGGCGAGGCCCCAGGTATGCGTTCTAGGGTTAAATATCCACCCATCATACTCAGTTATTCAACTCTAGGCTGGCACTGTTCTAGCGCTTTCCTTGCTTCCCAGGCGTTTGCTCTAGACTAGACATCACTATAGTGGAACTTCTTTACCTTCTCTTAGATGGCATGACTTTGCCTAGTTAGTGGATGCATCCTTTGTCGCAAGCTTAAGACTCAATGCACAGACATAAGCATCAAAGCTCCACTCTCCATTCTCCCATGTGGGCTGGTATCTCTCTCCTCGAACATGTGTAATGAGCTTACTCCACATAGCTTCCTCTCCTCGAACATGTGCGGAGGGCTTCCTCCACATAGTACAGAGCAAAGGTACCCAACGGGATTTTGGGCTTCCTTCTATATGTCTGGCACTCTATCTTCATACGGAACAGTACACAACTTTGCTCATGCCACATCCCGCCATATCTCATTTAGGTGATACTGTATATGGAAGTACTGGGTAGTTTTAGATCTCAGTTCTACTTTTTGAGCAACTTTCCATGTTAGAAATTTTTTTCTTAGTAATTGCCTATAATTCTCTTGTTACTTGAATCTCTTCCTCAACAAGCTGGAGAATCCAGGTATTATAAAAAAAATACTTTAAAGGGAATGCAATTGTGTGAAAAAGTATTTTCCCTACTTGTATGCATGTTTGTCGCGCTTAAATATTTCAGATCACCAAACAAATTTAAATATTAGACAAAGATAACACAGGTTAAAACAAAATTTAAATTAAGGTCTTTATTATTAAGGGAAACAAAAATCCAAACCCAAAGGGCTTTGTGTGAAAAAGTGGTTACCCCCACACCCCCTTAAAACAAATTAACTGTGGTTTTTCACATCTTTGGGAAGCTGATTTCAAATTCCCTAGCCACATCCAGTGTTATGGACCGACCTGGTTTGGAGTTGTGATATTTCAACCACTAAGGGTAGCACTGGCAGGTAGCATAGTCAGGGATAGCCAAGGAGTCGGTACACAGGAACAGCAATGTAGTTTGAAGAAGTAAGCAGTAATCATAGTCAGAAAAGCCAGAGGTCGATATCAGGAGCAGCAATGTGGTTTGAAGAAGCAGCAGGTGAAAGGAAGCTTGACTAGAGGCAGGTAGCTCAATAATCACGCAACAAAAGGAGAGCAAGGCCAGGTTTAAATAGAACGTGCAATCAGGATGAGCCAATCAGGAACTCAGGGTGGTAACCAACAGGAAACTCAGGGTGGAGACATCAGCAACAACATAGGTACAAGTATTTGGATTAACACAGAACTGTCCAGCGAGCGGAATAGCTCAGAGGGAAGAGCTGCTGTCTGGTGCACAGGAGCTGCTGGGTTCGAATCCTGACACCCTGGCCTGATTACTGCCACACCTGTTCTCAATGGAATTCTCGAACAAATGACAAACAGTCTGAAAAAAGGTTATAAAGCAATTTCTAAAGCTCTGTGACTCCTGCATACCACAGTAAGAGCCATTATCGACAAATGTCAAAAAAACAAGGAATAGTGGTGAACCTTCCCAGAAGTGGCCTGCCCATCAAAATTAACCCAAGAGCACAGCAATGACTAATCCAAAAGATCACAAAATACCCCACAACAACATCCAAAGAACTGCAGGCTTCACTTTCTTCAGTTAAGGTCCGTGTTCATGACTCCACCATAAGAAAGAGAATGGACAAAAATGGCCTGCATGGCAGAGTTCCAAGACAAAAACCACTGCTGAGCAATAAGAACATAAAGACTCGTCTCAGTTATGCCACAAAACAGCTTGATGATCCTCAAGGCTTTTGGGAGAATACTCTGTGGATTGCGATATAAAAGTTAAACTTTTTGGAAGTAGTATGTCCCATTTATTCATTTATTTAATCGTATGAACATATATTTTAACATCATATAAGAATGAATAACGAACAATAAACAGTGATTGAAAGGGGACAAAGGAACAGAATTCAGAGTTGAAATGATGCAAAATATTATGACCAAGAGATCTATATGTAACTTGATTGTTTGCTTAACAAGATTGTTATTCCTTTAGCATTACCCAGGGTGCACCAGGTGGAGGCGGACTAACATTGCACCCCTGTATGTCCCATTACATCTGGCTTAGAAGTAATACAGCATTTGAGAAAAAGAACATCATACCAACAATAAAATAAAGTGATGGAAGTGTGATGGTTGAGGATGTTTTGCTGCTTCAGGAATTGGAAGACTTTCTGTGGTAAATGAAACCATGAATTCTGCTGTCTACCAAAAAAATCCTGAAGAAGAATGTCCAGCCATCTGTTTGTGACCTCAAGCTGAAGTACACTTGAGTTATGCAGCAGGACAATGATCCAAAGCACACCAGCAAGTCCACCTCTGAATGGCTTAAGAAAAATAAAATTAAGACTTTGGAGTGGCCTAGTCAAAATCCTGGCCTTAATCCAATTAAGATGCCGTGGTATGACCTTAAAAAGGCGGTTCATGCTTGGAAACCCTCAAATGTGGCTGAATTAAAACAATTCTGCAAAGATGAGTGTGCCAAAATTCCTCTAGAGCGTTGTAAAAGACTCACATTGCTAGTTATCGCAAATGCTTGATTGCAGTTGTTGCCGCTACGGGTGGCCCAACTAGTTATTAGGTTTAGGGGGCAATCACTTTTTCACACCGGGCCCTGTAGGTTTGGATTTCTTTTCCCCTTAATAATAAAGAACTTAATTTACAAACTTCATTTTGTGTTAACGTGTTATCTTTGACCAATAATTACATTTGTTTGGTGTTCTGAAACATTAAGGCTGGGTTCACACTTTGCGGTTTTTACCGCGGAACCGCCGCGATTTTGATGCTGCGGGTCCGCAGCAGTTTCCATAGCGTTTCCATTTACATGTAAACCCTATGGAAACCGCAAACTGCTGTGCACATGCTGCGGGAAAAACCGCGCAGAAACGCAGCGGTTTAAAACCCGCAGCATGTCACTTCTTTGTGCAGAATCGCTGCGATTCTGCACCCATAGGAATGCATTGAACCGCTTACTTCCCGCATGGGGCTGTGCCCACGTTGCGGGAAGTAAGCTGCTAATGTGCGGTTCCTACCCGGGGTGGAGGAGAGGAGACTCTCCTCCAGGCCCCGGGAACCATATTTGGGGTGAAAAAAAGAATAAAAATAAAAAATAATGTTATACTCACCCTCTGAAGTCTCAGCGCTGCACGCGGCCGTCCGGTCAGAGTTGCTGTGCGACCAGGACCTGCGGTGACGTCGCGGTCACATGACTGTGATGTCACGAAGGGTCCTTCTCGCACAGCATCTTTGGAACCGGACAGCCGGGTGCAGCGTCGAGGAGATCCGGACATCAAAAGATGAGTATAACCAATTTTTATTATTTTTAACATTACTATTGATGCTGCATATTGCTGCATATGCAGCATCAATAGTATAGGCGGAAACCCGCAGCGGAAACCGCAGAACAAACCGCGATAAATCTGCAGGGAGAACCGCAGTTGTTTTGCCCTGCAGATTTATCAAATCCGCTGCGGGAGAACTCGCAGAGGGACACCGCAAAGTGTGAACATGGCCTTAAGTATGACAAACATGCAAAAAAATAGGAAATCAGGAAGGGGATGAAAAAAAATTTCACACAACCATACATCATTTTTGCATATGGAAGTGCTAGAGAAGTATTTGAACTGAAATGTGCAACGCCTTCCCTGAAATAGATGTCTGGATGGAGCATGTGCCCTCCATATAATACTCAGTACTTATAGTGCCTTAATAGATATGTCAGTGGCCCATGCCATAGGCACTAATGCAACCCTATACCATCACAGGTGCAGGAATTGTGCACTGATAAGAAGCTGGATGGTCCTTCTTGTGGTTTCGATAAAAGTTTTCAAATTTTGTTTCATCTGATCAGAGCAGTTTTCCATTTAGCCTCAATCTATTTTAAATGGGCTTTGGCCCAGAGAGGACGAGAGCATTTCAGGATTTTGTTGATATATGGCTTCTTCCATACATGATATAGTTTTCACGTGCGTTTATTGATTGCACAGCAATCTGTGTCTGTAGACAATGAATTTTAGAAGAATTCCTGAGATTGTGCAATAATTTCCATATTTGAATCATGCCTGTTTTAATCCAGTGCAACCTGAGGGTCCGCAGATAACAAGCATATAATATTGACTGTCGGCTTTTTTCTTTGTGCACATGGATTACCCCAGAATCTCTAAATCTTTTGATAATGTTAAAGTCATGGTGTTGACAACCTTGAAATTGTTCCAAAATATAAAGTAAAATAATTGCAATTACACATTTTTATATCATTTGTGTGTATTGGAACAAAAAACCCCCCAGAGGAACAAATGGCAAATTGGGCATAATTTCATACAAAATTGCAAAAATTGGAATAAATTTAAGGTGCCAACAATTTCAGCCATGACTCTCTGCACTGTAAATGGTGAGATTTTCAAAGTCTTTGCAATTATACATTGAAGAACATTTTTCTGAAATTTTTCCACAATTTTTAGATGCAGTTGTACATAGATTGGTGAACTTCTGACTATCTTTGCTTCTGAGAGACTCTGCCTCTCTAACATGCTCTTTTTATACACAGCCGTGAGACTTAGTTGAAGCTATTTTCATTCATTAGTATCGCATACTTTTCCAGGATTTTGTTAACCCGGTTTCAACCTTTTTGAGATGTGTCGCTGACATAATTTTCAAAATGACTTACTTTTTTCAAATGAAATGGAAAAATGGCCAACTTTCAACTTTCTGATCTGTGTTCTATATGTTCTATAAGAGATTTCCAAATCATTGCATTATTGTTTTCTTTACTTTTTACACAGCATCCCAACTTTTGGGAATTGGGATTTTGTATTAAGGAATTATGGTGGTTTAATTTCCTAATATCTCAAATCTGGTTTAATAGAAATATCTTTTATATATTTTAGTATCTAAATTCTAAAATACAATGAGTCTAATTTGATTTTGCTTTGTGAAAAATGAAGATGTTTTATACCGCCTGTGAAATCTCCAACATATTTGACACAGAAGTGTATGTATATGTTTTATTAAGCTCACGCCTATTGGTGTATACATAGGCAATTTGTATTATATTGGGAATATGTTCCTATGTTTACAATACTCCATAGTGAGGATTTCTAAATGTAACATTCAGGGATTAGTCAACAATCACAAATGTCCTCCCTGTTTATTTAGCTTGGCGAAAGTAAGCGATCTGCTTTATAGAGGGTGCAGCTCACCCGCTTACCTCCACCCCTGAGATTGCTTATGTATAGATGCATACCAGTGCTCAAGACCATGATAATATATACAAAACACCCTCATTTACATGCTGCATGCGAGGCACCTTCGTCTCATGAGAGCTAATGGCCACAGGGTGAAGTTTTCATACGAGATCTGCCTGGAATGAAGCAAACAATACTGACACTTGATATTAAATGTGAGTTATTGTTTTAATAATGTATGAATTACCCATAATTATACAATTACAGCAGAATTTATATCTCAAAGCTACATAGTGTAACTATCCAGTCTTCCACAATGAACTTTGGCACTAATCAGGTCTAGGGGCTCCCTAGTTTTACACCTATTTAGGGATCTCACTGCAGGGTAACCAGGGTAAAAATCTGCAGAGTAGTTGGTGGCTGACCACTGGAACAAACTGAAGGATTAAACCTAACAAGCTGGGTCTGAGCCAAGGAAAAAATCATATCCAAATACGTAGTCAAAAGTTGGGATCAGAGTTCAATAGGTCAATCAGAAGCAAAAGGCAAAAAAGAGTCAGGCAGTCCAAGGGTCAAACTGGAGAAATCATCCAAAGCAAAATAGAGAGCACCAGTCCAAAGGCGTACCAGGGTAGCATCTGAAAAGTACACAGGACGCAGAACAGTTCTCAGCTCCATAAAGTGACTTGCGCATTGCTATGCACTCTGGCAATCACTTGGCCCCATTCTATGTAAGGACATGTCATAACAATTCATTCTCTTTCTTTTAACATCATGTAAATTGCAAATATCATTCATTTTTCATGATCTATACAAGAAATGTGATATGTTATGGTCGACCAACCCATTGACATGAAGTGCCAGAAGAGCTTGTTGGCTTTGAAATCTGCCTGTTGAACTGTCCTCCACCTGAATAGATTAGGTATGTGCTGCTCAACATTTCTGTCAGCAATACCACCGGAACAGAGAATAAACAGTCAACATGGAGATGAGGTAGGTGACAGTACTGTAGTAGTTATGCCAATATGGCATCCAACCAACTTGTTAATCAGCTTGGCTTATCTACTTATACGACATGGGAACACCAACTTCAGCTGGCCATATACACAGGGCCGGCTTCAGCACCCGGCGCACCCGGGCAAGTGCCGGGGCCCTGAGCAGGCAGCAGGCCCACTCGCCGTCGGGGACACTGGCATCCTATAGTGGAATCCCTGCCTGCTCCGGGCCTCGGCACTTGCGATACTTACTGTACCTCTCCCGGTTCCAGCGCTGCAGCGTCTTCCATGCTCTGACTGTGACATTCAGGTCAAAGGGCGCGATGAAGTCACCAATGCGCGCCCTCTGCCTGAGCAGTCACAGCACAGAGAGTAGGAAGACGCCGACGGTGAGGAGTCAAGAGCACAGCAGCATCAAGCAACGAGAGGTATTTCATTTTTTTTTTATATTTGGACAAATATATGGGGACCATCAGAAGGAGCCCATATATGGAGCATTATATGGGGCTAATTCTATATGGAGCATCTTATGGGGCCAATAATATAGGGAGCATCATATTAAGCCAATTCTATAGGGAGCATTATATGGGGCCAATTTAATATGGAGCATCTTATGGGGCCAATTCAATATGGAGCATTATAGTTTATGGGGACAATTACATATGGAGCAGTATATGGGGCCAATAATATATGAAGCATCTTATGGGGCTAATTATATATGGAGCATTTTATATGGCCAACTATATATGGAGCATTATATGGGGCCTATTATACATGGAGCATCTTATGGGGCCAATTATTTTTGGAGCATTATATGGGACCCATTCTGTATGGAGTATTATATGGTGCCCATTGTGTATGGAGCCCATTCTGTATGGAGCATCATATGGGGTCCATACTGTATGGAGCAATATATGGGACTCAGTATACTGTATGGGGCCTATCATATACTGTATGGAGCATTATATGAGGCCCATTATATTTGGAGCAATAGATGGGGCCCCATCATATACTGTATGGAGAATTATATGTGGCTCACTGTACTGTATGGAGCATTATATGGGGTCAATTCCGTATGGAGCAATATATGCAGCTCATTCCGTATGGAGCACTCTGTGGTGCCCATTATACTGTATGGAGCATTATATGAGGCTCATTATTCTGTTTGGAGCAATATATGGGGCTCATTATTCTGTATAGAGGACTATGTGGTGCCAATTATACTGTATGGAGCACTATATGGGGCCATTATACTGTATGGGGCAATATATGGGGCTCATTATTCTGTTTGGAGCAATATATGGGGCTCATTATTCTGTATAGAGGACTATACTGTCCGGTTTCTGAGCTAATGTAGAATGCCTCAATAGATATCACTCATGTAATGTAAGAAGTAAGTGAAATCTTTGGCATTGTACTATACCTATATTTCTCTGCCGTACTGGTGCATTATGAATTGTGGGATGTGTTAAAGGGGCCCACCAGGACTCTTTCGCCCAGGGCCCGTGAAAACCTGGAGCCGGCCCTGCATATACATTAGATAGCTGTTGGCCAAACAGTCATTTGGCAGACAGCTATCTCTCCCAATTCCTCCATACACAGGAGTGTTTGGCTGACATTTATCTAATGTGCTTTTCAATCTTTAGATACAAGAATCCATTCTTCTGAAATAACAGAGATATAATTTCTTACAACTTGGCAGAAACTAACAAATTTAAAAAAATCTGTCACCAGATATTCCATATATGAGCTGTATCCACCACCGTTTCAATCATCTTTAATATCGCTCCTCCAACATCTTCATAAAATCAAGGCTCATCCTCATACTTAAGAAAATGGGCCACAAAAGGTGGAATGGCCATCTCTGGACTGTGCTAGGAGCATCTTTTGTTCCCGCAATCACATCTCTCTAGCCTCGATTGACGTGGCTGACTTCATCCACACAGCCTGTTGTGCCAATGCTGTTCTTGCTCCCTAAAGTGCAGGAGCAAGAATTGAACAGACTCTGGATAACTCAGGAAATGTCATAAATGTCAATCAAGGCAGGAGAGATTATGATTGTACAGTATGGAGACAACAATCAGACCTCTCGGCCCCAATTAGCATATGGAGTGGAACAATTATAAAATACATTTTCTAATGTATGCAGAGCAGTAGTAATTTTATGAAATGCTTGCCGGAGTACTAGTAGAGACAGCACAAGGGTGGTGGATCCAGTATATGTGGGAAACCCAGAGACTGGATATTTATCTCTCATGTAGACAACCGCTTGACCAATGCACTATACTATTAGGGCTAATGAATGTAACGGAGGAAAATTAATTGGTTCATCAGACTCCGATGAACTGGGGAGGAGAACCTCTCCTCTGGAGGAACCAGTGTATTGAACATTGATTCCACTAAGGAATATGAAATACTTCATTTTTTGTTTCCAAGTTGTTCATTTCTTATGAAGAGTTATATTATATTTACTGATGAGTTTTATTTTACAGTGAAATGCACTTGGAAAAAGAAGTTGCATTTGCAGTTAACATACTATTAGGGATAATGTCATATTAACTTCACTTGTAGGTTTTTCATCTTAAGCCCTTGATTATTTTCTTTGAGCTGCATAATTGTCATGTGGAGCTGTTAAAGAAAGCAAGACAGCCTTATCATCCTGCCCAAGCTATACAGAAAGTTGTGTTTTACTCCAAAGCACTGCACTATAAAACAAACAATGATTAAAAATTAGCAGAACTTAGGAAGAAGTGTCCAGACATGGCTGGAGACTATTACTATGTGGAGTCACAATGAAGGCATTAGTACTTAGAAGCAAAGGGGTGCACTGTTTTCATATGGCGGCGGAGAAGAAACACTATTACTTTATGGTACGGTACTTTATGGGGGCAGCAAGGGGAATTTTTACTGTATTTGCCACTATGCATGATTACAGTGTGGAGTGGAGCTGCCCACAACAGTTAAGGTACCTTCACACTGAACAACTTAACAATGATATCGCTAGCGATCCGTGATGTTGCAGCGTCCTGGATAGCGATATTGTTGTGTTTGACAGGCAGCAGCGATCAGGATCCTGCTGTGACATCGTTGGTCGGAGCAGAAAGGCCAGAACTTTATTTCGTCGCTGGATCACCCGCTGACATCGCTGAATCGGCGTGTGTGACGCCGATTCAGCGATGTCTTCACTGGTAACCAGGGTAAACATCGGGTTACTAAGCGCAGGGCCGCGCTTAGTAACCCGATGTTTACCCTGGTTACCAATGTAAATGTAAAAAAAAACAAACACTACATACTTACATTCCAGTGTCTGTCGCGTCCCCCGGTGTTCTGCTTCCCTGCACTGACTGAGCGCCGGCTGGCCGTAAAGCACAGCGGTGACGTCACCGCTCTGCTTTACGGCTGGCGCTTACACAGTGCAGGGAAGCAGAACGCCGGGGGACGCGACAGACACCGGAATGTAAGTATGTAGTGTTTGTTTATTTTTACATTTACACTGGTAACCAGGGTAAACATCGGGTTACTAAGCGTGGCCCTGCGCTTAGTAACCCGATGTTTACCCTGGTTACCCGGGGACTTCGGCAACGTTGGTCGCAGGAGAGCTGTCTGTGTGACAGCTCTCCAGCGGCCACACAGCGACGCTGCAGTGATCGGCATCGTTGTCTAGATTGCTGCAGCGTCGCTAAATGTGACGGTACCTTTAGTTAGCAGCAGACAGGGTTAATAGTTGGGGAACAGCTCAGAATTCCTGTTAGTTGGCAGATAGAGAAACTATTTTGAGAACTACTTGCTTGCAGACCTGCGTAGTAGCAGTGTTGTTGAGGGAAGACCATGGCATGTCAGATAGTATGTCCAGAAGGAAAGGACTAAGTGGCACCAGGATTCCGGATCTCAGGCAGGGAGCCTAGCAAAGACAAAAGGGGAAGACAAGGTCCTTAACGCTGACCAGGAGGCTTACTTAAAGGAATGAATCATTGCTCAGGTGAGCAGCAGGACAAGGTCCTTATTCCAGGTCAGAAGACCTAAGTAAATGGTAAATAGGACACTACTAGAACAACTCCTTTTGATCTAAATGTTTGGCCTCAATAAAATAAAGAAGGTTATACTTACCTCCGGTGTGACTGCCGTTCCAGTGGTGTTGGCACTTGCATCCTGGGGCTCACGTTCAGGTGTTATGACATGTGAGCCCAGCGCCCAATCAGCACTAATGTCACTGTCCCCACCTTTGGAAGGTTAAGTAATTAACAGTAAGTGATTGGCAGCCACAGCTCTCACTTCCTGTTTTTACTTAACAACTGAACGTGAGCTGCTTACGTGAGTGCCGACACCGCTAGATTGGTGCAAGCACGGGAGGTGAGTATAACCTTTTTTATTTTATCGGTGCCAAACATTCAGATCAAGAAGGAGTTGTCCTATGAATGGACAATCCATTTAAGCAAACAATTATCTATATTAGACAAGAATCTAGAGTGTTGCCATACTGGGACATAAGTTTCCTATGGTGAGCTGAACATGCAGTAGCACCTCAACGAGCATGTGGCCCTCATCAAATGGACTTTTAGAGTATTAATACTGAATCACACTGGTGACCTTCAGCTAGTGGTGTCCTCAAAACTCAACTGAGAGTTGAGATTAGCTGTGGGGGACCATAGCGACACATGGTGTGGTCCTCACATGGGAAGATGGAGATTCCTATAATGGTTTGCTGGACTGTTGTAACTAGTTACTAGAGATGAGTGACCTCAAACTAAAAAGTTGTCCAGTGTTAAACTCAGAACACGGACTTCTCCCAGAAGTCTGTTGCAATGTTTGGAGATCTGGGGGGGGGGGGGGGGGGGGGGGGTGAAAATATTTCCAGGTCAAAAGTTAGGGTCCTCCTTGTTTTCAATGGGGTTCGGTTTCTGGTTAAAATTCGGATAAAGTTCTGGTACCTGAACCAGGATACGAGAACCTGAATTTCCACAGGCCCGCTTATCCCTACTTGCAATAAAAGTAATGTACCACCTTGTGTAACCGTACAGTTCCTGTCTCTTCAAAATACAGTAGAAGCATTGATGAAGTGTTGTGCCTGCTATCTGATGTATATTCTTCTCATCGACTTCTTGTTAAGTAAAGAAAAGTTTGTTTTTGGACTTTGGTCTACTTCATTCATCACTGCCTCATCTGGTCCTGGCCTGACAAGTCAAATGGCAGTATGCGGTCTGTAGAGGCTTATCGCCAAAATAACAGTAACACACACAACAAGCCAGGACCCCCATTTTCTGTAGTGTGGCAGGGCGCAGATGATGCCCCTATCGCCCAAGACTGCAGCCTCACACCACATTACAATAGCACGAGGAAATTTGTGTAAAGGTTGGGAAAAATAGGGTGAACGAAATGGAATCAGATAAAGATGTTAGTGTGTTAAAATCTACAGAGCCATGGATGCAAGAAGTCGTCATGATAGTCTAGGCTGAAAAGAGAGGGAAAAAAGGTAAGTTAATGACTCCAATCAGAGACCACATAACTGTAGGCAAATAAAAGTTGTCAAGTGCCCAGAAGTAATGTCCATATGATACTTGTGTTTTCTGAGTGAGCCCAAAGACCCTAGTAAGACATCATTATAAATGGTACATATAGGGCAGTTGCTTTCCATTACCAAGGGTGAACACAGATAGCTGGGGATTCCTATATAAAAATAGTATATGGTACTATGGGATTATTGCTTTTAGACATCAGCGAATCAATGTGAATTTAATTTGTGTTGAGTTTCAGCAACGTCATTGGACCCAGCAAATTGGAATAATCACCAACATAATTATACACAAAAGCAGAAATTGCATCTATCAGGTCGAGAAGGTTCACATGACCTCAGGCGCGGATGCTCAGACTTGCCTATGTTTTGCACCTATCGCAAAACAAGGTACTGTTAACCAGAATGGACTGGTGTGACAAATTTTAGTGCCATTTTTACCCATTTCCCTGTGTGAAAATGTAAAATCTTGGGCTAAAACTAAAGTTTGCTGAAAACATATATATATATATATATATATATATATACACCCAGGTATATACAGGTATGCGCTGGAAAAATAGCAAGAGGGAAAGACCGATAAAAATGTCCTTTAAAATAAATAACCACTTATAATGTGTTCTTATGTTGTGGTCTCGTACCTAAATCACCACGGGTATACCCCCGGTGTGCTCACTTGATATAGCCAAGGAGTTGATGAAAGATACATAAAGAGTTTTCCTACCTCCATTGCTGACTAGAAGTCTGTAGTGTTATTCCTGTTGTTCCGGATGCATTCAAGCAGAGAAAAATAATGTGAACAGGTGGCTGCCCCGGCCGGCGGCGAGCCACCAACAACTAACCTCTGAGTGGAGATGGGATCCTGCAGAGCCAACGCCGCGTGTGGTATCAGCGGTGAGTATGAGCAGTGCGCAGGACCTGCGTGACGTAGTTTATCATGTGACCGTAACCCCCGGGGAGTGAGTACGAAGTGCAGCTAGGACCAAACAACCGACACGTTTTGGAGAAGCCTGTCTCCTTCCTCAGGGTTGATCCCTGCCTCGTACTCATCGTCCTTATATAGCTGCTCATAGAATAAGCTGACTATTGAAAGCCAAAAAGTTCAGTGCCAATATTCAGTCCTCTTGGTGCGACAGTATCCAGAAGGAAGATCCATTTTGTCTCTGCACATGACATTGCCTTAATAAAGTCGCCACCTCTCCAATGGCGGTGTACCAACGCTATGCCAGATATTTTCATCTCTCGTACTGTCCCGCCATGATATTCTATAAAATGTTGAGAAAGTGGGTGACCCATAAATTTATTTTTAATATTGCGGATGTGCTCGCTGATCCTTATTTTTAAGGGT
This sequence comes from Ranitomeya imitator, assembly GCF_032444005.1. Lineage (NCBI taxonomy): Eukaryota > Metazoa > Chordata > Amphibia > Anura > Dendrobatidae > Ranitomeya > Ranitomeya imitator. The sequence continues at coordinate 771,758,968 of NC_091284.1, forward strand.
CGTTTCGTCCTTCCCACATAGAATTTACCGCATGGACATTCTATAGTGTAAATCACCCCTGTTGTGGAGCATGTGATACAGTCCCTAATTTGAATTGTCCTATCTCCTTTTTTAATATACATGCATTTCTGTGTTGTTATCTGCTTGCATACATTACATTTGCGGTATGGGAAAAAACCTCTTAATTTAGTATGCGTAAGAGAAGACTGTATCAGGGAAGATTTTTTTCTGGACCGTAGGGGCAAACATGTTTCCTAAATTTTGACCTTTTTTATATACAAAAGACAAAAACAGGACAATTCAAATTAGGGACTGTATGTATGTAATCTCCAAACCTGACATGGTGTCCACTCTCAATTCTATCCAAACGTCAAACGGTGCACCTTCCTTTCATGCAATTCTGACATAAAAATGTTTCCTGTTACCCTTGTGATAATAAAAAAATTGTGGGTAAAAGAACATTTTTGTGGGAAAAATGTATTTTTTTATTTTCACAGCTTAATGTTATAAAATTCTGTGAAGAACACGATGGTTCGAAGTGTTGACCACACATCTAGATACATTCCTTGAGGGGTTTCCTTTCCAAAATAGGGTCACTTGTGTTTTTTTTTCATGGTATAGGCAAATCAGGGGCTCTCCAAACTTAACATGGCTTCTACTCTTAATTCCAGCCATTTTTGCGTTCAAAAAGTCAAACTGTGTTCCTTCCCTTCTGAGCCCTGCCATGTGCCCAAACAGTGTCGATGTACACAGGAAAAATTGCACAACAAATGTTGGGGTACATTTTCTCCTGTTACCCTTGTGAAAATAAAAAAAAACGGGGCTAAAATAAAATTTTTATCAAAAATTATTCCACATTGCAATAATTCCTGTGAAGCACCTGATGGGTAAATAAACTTCTTAAATGTAGTTTTGAGCACTTTGAGGGGTGCAGGTTTTAGAACGGCATCACTTTTGGTATTTTCTGACATATGGACCCCCAAAGTCAGTTCAAATGTGATGTGGTTCCTAAAAAACAATTGTTTTGTAAATTTTGTTGGAAAAATGAGAAATTGCTGATCAAGTTTTAACCCTTCTAGCTTCTTAACAAAAAGAATTATGTTTAAAAAATTATGCTGAGGTAAAGTAGACAAATTGGAAATATTATTTATTAACTATTTTGTGTGACATAACTCTCTAGTTTTAGGTCCAAAGAATGAAATGTTTGAAAATTGCGACATTTTCAAAATCTCCTTAAAATTTCCAATATTTTCACAAATAAATGCAAGTCGTATTGAAGAAATTTTACCACTATCATGAAGTACAATGTGTCACAAGAAAACCTTCTCAGAATCACTGGGATCCGTTGAAGCGTACCAGAGTTATTACAACATAAAGTGACACTGGTCAAAATTGTAAAATTTAGACTGGTCACGAAGGTGAAAACAGGGTTGGGGGTGAAATGGTTAACCAATATGTTTAGAGAAGAAAACAAAATGAGAGAAATCCACAGTAGACCCACAAAACATGGGGAGAATGTAGAAACTCCATGCACGTTGACCTTTATTTGGATTTGAACCCAAGACCCAAGTGATGCACACTGAACAAACCATGATGCAGTATTTATTATATGAATATAAGTTAATTATAGGGAGATCAAGCTAGCATCAATCAATGCCCCGCACAAGAGGGGCCACATATGAAGACAATAGTACAAAGTAGCAGGTAATAATTGGAGAGTGCCTATGCATTATTTGTATTGATGCTCAGTAGCTTCAAATTAGGACTCAGAGCGATACATTATACTCCTCCTGGCATAAGAATAACTGCGACAAAAATGAGAAACATGTGAGTTCTCAGCGGACACATATATAAGAACACCCCACCCTTCTTCCCTCATCAGATGACGCTCAGCGTACTTTATAATGGAAGTAACATGCTTTTAAAAGTAACTTTGCCATGTCAAATTATAGGCTCTGCTCTTCCAGGCTGAGAGGAATGCTCAGAATTTCTCATTATATAAGAACTCATATTCTGAAGCACGGGAATACATTTACACAAATGACAAGCAGGTTAAACTTTATACTCACAGGAAATACTTCTTTAAAGAAAACCTGTCAGGCCCCCCATGCCCTCCATACACTTGTGCTCAAATTTTTACATACCCCGGCAGAATTTTTGCTTTCTTTGCCTTTTTTCAGAGAATATGAATGATAACACCAAAAGTTTTTCTCCACTCATGGTTAGTGGTTGGGTGAAGCCTCTTATTGTCAAACTACTGTGTTTTCTCTTTTTAAATCATAATGACAACCCAAACCATCCAAATAACCCTGATCAAAAGTTCACATACCCTGGTGATTTTGGCCTGATAACATGCACAGAAGTTGACTCAAATGGGTTTGAATGGCTACTAAAGGAAACATGCTCACCTGTGACCTGTTTGCTTGTAATCAGTGTGTGTGCATAAAAGCTGAGTGAGTTTCTGGGATCCAGACAGACTCTTGCATCTTTCATCCAGCCACTGATGTTTCTGGATTGTGAGTCATGAGGAAAGCAAAATAATTGTCAATGGATCTATGGGAAGAGGTAGTTGAACTGTATGAAACAGGAAAGGGATACAAAAAGATATCCAAAGAATTGATAATGCCAGTCAGCAGCGTTCAAACTGTGATTAACAAATGGAAAATCAGAGGCTCTGTAAAACCAAAACCACGGTCAGGTAGTGTTAGGAATGGCAGAACGCACCGAATATATTTATTAAGTAAGATTGGTGCATTCGCCACCCGGGATCCACCGTGCAGGAAAGAACCTGCTGCTAAATAAATGGCGGCACTATATGGCGGTACAATGTGAATACACACACGGGTTAACTTCACCCTGTGTGCAGGAAGCGAACCCTGTTGCGTCACAGGGCCGCAGTACCGCACCAAGAGCGCAAGCAAGGAGTCTCAGAACTCAATCCCAAGACACAGGATTTGAGTTCATATAGACCTCATGTGCTCGACACCGCAACTGGGGTGTCAGAGTGACAGAAATAATAATAAAGATGCACGAGAGTGCGTGCGGTGCCGCACTGGCGGACGCCACTAACCACCCAGGCTTGGGTCAGGAAAGCGCTGTGAAAGCGCACGGCGCCGCACTGGCGGTCACAGCAATTAGACGCTGTATTGTGTGTTACGTGCTGATGGCTAAGTCGGGCGCTAGATATCAATCATCCACCTTCCGCGAGCAGTCATACAATAGGGAAGGGATTTTAAAGAACGACTTTCACTCACAACACACACACGTTTACAAATGTATACTAGCGCCTGGGAGCTTTCTAAGTAATTTCCCACGATCTATGAACAGCCAGCAGAGGGCGCCTCACCGCAAATGAAGCTAAATATAGATCATTGATCTATTTTTAGCCTCATTCCCTGGGGTTTTGCAGCGAGGAGCAGCCTGCATTAGCACAGCTCCTTGCTGCAAAATGTTTTAACCCCTTCAGAAGGATTTACATCGTTGGACGTTACAGATCTACGGAGGGTAAGTATATTGTTGGTTTATTATGTTTTTTTACTCACAGAACGGGGGTCTTCAGTGACTGGATTGGGCGTTGAATAAAATACTGCAACAACCATTGTTTTTATTTCATTAAAATAATTTTAAATAATGTGTTTGTGTTTTATTTAACCCTTCACTACAATTGGATTAATAATGGATAGGTGTCATAATTGACGCCTCTCCATTATTAATTAGGCTTAATGTCACCTTACAATAGCAAGGTGGCATTAACCCTTCATTACCCCATATCCCACCGCTACACGGGAATGGGAAGAGAGTGGCCAAGTGCCAGAATAGGCGCATCTTCCAGATGTGCCTTTTCTGGGGTGGCTGGGGGCAGATATTTTTAGCCAGGGGGGGGCCAATAACCGTGGATCCTCTCCAGGCTATTAATATCTGCCCTCAGTCACTGGCTTTACTACTCTGGCAGAGAAAATTGCGCGGGAGCCCACGCCAATTTTTTCCGCCATTTAACCCTTTATTTTAAGAGCTAGAACGGCCAAATTTTGCAGATACACACTACTGACATTAGTAGTGTGGAATCTGCAAAAAAAATGGAGAGAAGACATGGTTTACTGTATGTAAACCATGTCTCAAATCATGTCGGGTTTTAGGAAGGAGAAAAGAAAAAGCCGGTAATTGAATTACCGGCTTTCAAGCTGTATAGCGCTGGAATAAATATTAATATATATACATATATGTGTCTCACTGACATATATACAGTGGGGCAAAAAAGTATTTAGTCAGTCAGCAATAGTGCAAGTTCCACCACTTAAAAAGATGAGAGGCGTCTGTAATTTACATCATAGGTAGACCTCAACTATGGGAGACAAACTGAGAAAAAAAATCCAGAAAAATCACATTGTCTGTTTTTTTATCATTTTTTTTTTGCATATTATGGTGGAAAATAAGTATTTGGTCAGAAACAAACAATCAAGATTTCTGGCTCTCACAGACCTGTAACTTCTTCTTTAAGAGTCTCCTCTTTCCTCCACTCATTACCTGTAGTAATGACACCTGTTTAAACTTGTTATCAGTATAAAAAGACACCTGTGCACACCCTCAAACAGTCTGACTCCAAACTCCACTATGGTGAAGACCAAAGAGCTGTCAAAGGACACCAGAAACAAAATTGTAGCCCTGCACCAGGCTGGGAAGACTGAATCTGCAATAGCCAACCAGCTTGGAGTGAAGAAATCAACAGTGGGAGCAATAATTAGAAAATGGAAGACATACAAGACCACTGATAATCTCCCCCGATCTGGGGCTCCACGCAAAATCCCACCCCATGGGGTCAGAATGATCACAAGAACGGTGAGCAAAAATCCCAGAACCACGCGGGAGGACCTAGTGAATGAACTGCAGAGAGCTGGGATCAATGTAACAAGGCCTACCATAAGTAACACACTACGCCACCATGGACTCAGATCCTGCAGTGCCAGACGTGTCCCACTGCTTAAGCCAGTACATGTCCGGGCCCGTCTGAAGTTTGCTAGAGAGCATTTGGATGATCCAGAGGAGTTTTGGGAGAATGTCCTATGGTCTGATGAAACCAAACTGGAACTGTTTGGTAGAAACACAACTTGTCGTGTTTGGAGGAAAAAGAATACTGAGTTGCATCCATCAAACACCATACCTACTGTAAAGCATGGTGGTGGAAACATCATGCTTTGGGGCTGTTTCTCTGCAAAGGGGCCAGGACGACTGATCCGGGTACATGAAAGAATGGACGGGCCCGGACATGTACTGGCTTAAGCAGTGGGACACGTCTGGCACTGCAGGATCTGAGTCCATGGTGGCGTAGTGTGTTACTTATGGTAGGCCTTGTTACATTGGTCCCAGCTCTCTGCAGTTCATTCACTAGGTCCTCCCGCGTGGTTCTGGGATTTTTGCAAAAAAATGATAAAAAAACAGACAATGTGATTTTCTGGATTTTTTTTTCTCAGTTTGTCTCCCATAGTTGAGGTCTACCTATGATGTAAATTACAGACGCCTCTCATCTTTTTAAGTGGTGGAACTTGCACTATTGCTGACTGACTAAATACTTTTTTGCCCTACTGTATATATATACCTATTCTATGTGTACACATTTATTCTACCTATTCTATTGTAAGCTGTCAGTGTGATTTTACTGTACACCGCACTGAATTACCGGCTTTTCTCTCTAACAGCGCTGCGTATTTCTCGCAAGTCACACTGCTTGTCCGTGTGTAATCCGTATTTTTCACGCTTCCATAGACTTTCATTGGCGTATTTCTTGCGCAGTACGGTGACAAACGCAGCATGCTGCGATTTTGTACGGCCGTAGAAAGCCGTATAATACTGATCAGTAAAATACGGCAAATAGGAGCAGGGGCATAGAGAATAATTGTGCCGTATTTTTTGCGAGTTTTACGGACGTAGATTCTGCGCTCTTACGTCCGTAAAACTCGCATGTGTGACGGCGGCCTTAGACCAACAAAAATGTCATCCACAACTACCGGGAAAATTGTTCGGGATGCAAAGAAAAACCCACAAATAACATCAACTGAAATACAGGACTCTCTGAAAACTAGTTATGTGGCTGTTTCAAGATGCATAATAATAAAGCACTTGAATAAAAATTGGCTGCATGGTCGAGTTCCAGAAGAAAGCCATTACTGCGAAAATGCCACAAAGTATCTCGCCTACAATACACAAAACAGCACTGAGACAAGCCTCAAAACTTCTGGAATAAGGTAATTTGGAGTCATGAGACCAAAATTGAACTTTTTGGTCACATCCATAAACGTTACATTTGGAGAGAGGTCAACAAGGTCTATGATGAAAGGAACACCATTCCTACTGTAAATCACAGAGGTGGATTGTTGATGATTTGGGGATGTGTGAGCTACAATGGCACAGGAGACTTGGCTACAGTTGAAAGAAAGATGAATGCAGCATGTTATCAGCAAATACTGGAGGCAAATTTGCACTCATCAGCCTGCAAGCTGCGCATAGGACGTATTTGGACGTTCCAACATGACAACGATCCAAAACACAAGGCCAAGGCCAAGTCGACCTGTCATTGGCTATAGCAGAACAAAGTGAAGGTTCTGGAGTGGCCATCCCAGTCTCCTGACTTCAATATCATTGAGCCACTCTGGAGAGATGTCAAGCACGCAGTTCATGCTAGACAGCCCAGGAATTTACAGGAACTGCAGGTTTTCTTTAAAGAAGAGTGGGCAGCTTTACCATCTGAAAAAACAAAGAACCTCATTCACAACTACTATGAAAGACTTCAAACTGTCATTGATGTTAGAGGGGGCAATATACATTATTAAGAAATGGGGTATGAGAACTTTTGATCAGCGTCATTTGGATACTTTGGGTTGTCATTATGATTTAAAAAGAGAAAACAAAGTAGTTTGACAATAAATGGCTTCACTCAACCTCTAACCGTGAGTGAAAAAAAAAAGTTTTGGTGTTATCATCCATATCATCCATATTCTCTGAAAAAAGACCAAGAAAGCAAAAATTCTGCCGGGGTATGTAAACTTTTGAGCACAACTGTATGTATTACTATATTCCGTGCCTAACTGTCATGGGGTTAGTTCATGTTTTGTTTAGGTTCAAGGAATTGTGATGAATAAATAAATGCTCACACGACAATGGAATAAACTAATATGAATTTACTTAATAATAGATAATAAATATAAACAGTCACTCAAAATAACACATACCGTATATACTCGAGTATAAGCCGAGATTTTCAGCCCATTTTTTTGGGCTGAAAGCCCCCCTCTCGGCTTATACTCGAGTCATATACCCGGGGGTCGGCAGGGGAGGGGGAGTGGGGGCTGTGTAGTTATACTTACCTGCTGCGGCGCGGTCCCTGAAGTCCCTGTCTTCCCCGGCGCTGCAGATTCTTCCTGTATTGAGCGGTCACATGGCACCGCTCATTACAGAAATGAATAGGCGGCTCAACCTCCCATAGGGGAGGAGCCGCATATTCATTGCTGTAAATGATCGGTAACTGTGACCGCTCAATTACAGGAAGAAGCTGCAGCGCCGGGGAAGCCAGGGACTGCAGGGACCGCGCCAGGAGCAGGTAAGTATACGGGGAGCGCAGCGCTGCGCTATATTTACCTGCTCCTCGCTCCGGTGCGGCTCCGTCTGCAGCGTCCTCTAGCAGTGACGCTCAGGTTAGAGGGCGCGGTGACGTAGTCAGTGCGCGCCCTCTGCTGAGCGTCAGTGCTGGAAACGGAGCCGCACGAGGAGCAGGTAAATATTGAAAGCGCTGGCACCCTGAGCAAGAGAGGTGAGTATCTGATTTTTTTTTTTATATAGCACAGTTGTATATGAAGCATCTATGGGGCAATAATGAACGGTATGGAGCATCTATTTTTATTTTTGAAATTTACCTGTAGATGCTGCATTTCCTACCCTAGGCTTATACTCGAGTCAATAAGTTTTCCCAGTTTTTTGTGGCAAAATTAGGGGGGTCGGCTTATACTCGGGTCGGCTTATACTCGAGTATATACGGTAATCAATAATCATACATTACATAGGATGGTAGGAGTTCATCACTGATCGTCCAGGAAGCAAGAGAGCCAAGCCACATGTGTCCTCTCTCAATCAATCTGTCTCTCTGTCTCAAGCAATACTTCCATTTATATGTTAAAACCGACCATTGAATCTTATCTGAAGGCTTTTCATCTATACCCTGTATGCCAGTGTGACACCTCCTTCAGGCCAAATAGATAAGAACTTCCCACCTGGCATCTCTCAAAGCTTAACAAGGTTCTGTCTAATTAACATTTACATGATACCATCTCATGGGTACAAGTCCCTTCCATTGGTTCTCATCTTTGAAGATAAGTGTAAGGTGTACACTAAATGTAAATTACTGGGTCATTTACTTTCCTTTGTTTAGACTGACCATCTGTAACAATTGACATGTGGCTGGACAAGTTTTCAATTAGCTTTCTGCTATACTGTATATTATATAATAAAACCAATCGATATCTCTATCATTCGTATTAATTAATTGGAGTGTTGAAATAATTATAAAAATGTATAACATACTACACACTTCAACATAGAAGAACCAGAAGACCACAACGTCTGATTGCTCCTACTCCTGTGCTGAAAAGAAGCACTTCACCTTGTATTTAAATGGTGTTTATTTCTTTTGGTAGAACAGGGGTTAAATGGTGTGGAGACCCAGGGGATCGGCGGGTGCCCAGGGTCCGCAAGCGGGAACCGTATGGACCAGGGATTGTCCCGCCGAACGCCCGCTCTCCCTTTAGCATGGGCATAACCCTACTCAGTCAACCCAGCGTGAGGGTAAAACAGTGTGGCAATGCTTCAGTGAACCACAAAACAGGTAGATAACACAGTGAACAGTCTCAACACAGTACCCAAGATGGTGCACATTATGGAGTCTCACCCTTCTGTGACTTCAGATCTTCCAGTGTAACTACCCCACCTGTGGCACGCACACAGAGAGGAGGCAGCAACACTACATAGAAAGATGAAAGTTCATTCAGTCCGTACAAGGCCAGTTGATCCCAGGATCACAACATGGCTTCATCTTCCATGGTTGGTTACTCCACCTCTGGCACGCACACAGAGAGGACGTAACATCAAGTGTAGGAAGATGACGGTTCATTGAGTCCATACAAGGTGCAAGGCCAGTTGATCCGAGCATCACAACCTGGCTTCTCTGAACATCTCCATGGAACCAGGCGACTGGCGGGTCCCAATCCTGGCTTTCTGGAATGTATCCATGGTTCAGCGATGGTCAATGGAGCAGATCTGTAATCCTCCAACCAGAGCTGAAAACCCCTAGGTTGTTTCCTGTTGAATGATAGATCCGAGTCCCTCGTGATGGTGCCATGTTGAATTGGCATCAGTCTTCTCTCTGGTCCTGTGGATGTATGGATGTCTTGGCAGAATCTTTGGCTGTTTCTCTCTCTCAGTCTCTTTATACAGAGGCATGTAACCTTTTTTTTAGACTTAACAAGAGTCCATCATCAGTATTTACATAAAAGTGTAAGAATGGAGATGAGATCAAGTAGCATTACTTGATTATTTAAACTATGTGCATAGTTTTTCCCTCTCTGCTTTCAAAATCAACAAACTGGCTCCATATCAAAATGCATAATTAGCATATCAGCAAATATCACTAGTGATCAAGGATAAGTGCACCATACATGTCAATACTACCAGCTTACACAAACAAAAGTCTGTTTTCTTGACCAACCAGAAATCAACACTTACATTTGAAAGCCAACATGCAGATAACAGTCTGTTATTCTTCGTTTGCTAAAAACAGTTGTATGGTTAATTAAGATACAATGCAGTGTGTCTTCACATTGCTCCCCCATCTAAATTAGCCAGATGTGATAGGATTCCGATCATTCTTCTCCACTTATGGGGAACAGTCCACAACATGTCTTTAAGCACAGTCACGAATGTAAGAGGTCTCAACATTATGACACAAAACTTTCTATCATCCAATTTCCTCAGCGCATGTTCCATGTCCTCCTTGTGAAAATATACTTCACACTTAATTGATTTGAAACAACTAATATACATTGTGTTCATACATGGCGTCCCCCGCATTCGGTAGTTCCTAGATTAAATCCCATTGAATCCGTCGAAGCTGCACAGCTCCTGTAATTTCCATTTCTTGTTGAGGTTGTACATCCATTCTGGTCTTCTTCCCAAGACCGAGTTGGTGGGGTTGGACATAGTGGCATCCGAAACCTGCTGTGCATGCCTCATCAATGGTCTGCTGGTTCTGTCTGTATGCCTCTCTGGTTGTGGAACCCTGGACAGTGTGTGAGAACATCAGTCCCCTGAAGCTCCCCCGGTTCCACCAGGCTTAGTAGGATCCCACAGCTGCCACCATAATGCGGAGATATGGGGGGTCGGTGGGCGCCCCAGGTCCACTAGCCAGAACCGCATGGACCAGGGATCATCCCGCTGAATTCCCGCTCTCACTTTAGTGTGGGCGTAACACTACTCAACACAGGGTGAGGGTAAAACAGTGTGGCAATGCTTTATTGAAAAACAAAACAGGCAGATAACACATAGAACAGTCCCAGCACCGTACCCGAGATGGTCCACAATACAGTCTCACCCTTCTTCTGACTCACCAGGATAACAGCAGCTGTGACTTCAGATCTTCCAGGGTCGCTACCCCACCTGTGGCACGCACACAGAGAGGAGGTAATGACAAGTGTAGAAAGATGACAGTCCACTCAGTCCATACAAGGCCAGTTGATCCGAGGATCACAACCTGGCTTCATCTTCCATGGTTGGTTACTCCACCTTTGGCATGCACACAGAGAGGAGATAATGACAAGCATAGAAAGATGACAGTCCATTGAGTCCATACAAGATACAAGGCCAGTTGATCCGAGTATCACAACCTGGCTTCTCCGAACATCTCCATGGAGCCAGGCGACCGGCGGGTCCCAACCCTGGGTTCCTCTGAACATATCCTTGGTTCAGCGATGGTCAGTGGAGCAGATCTGTGTTCTTCCAACCGAAGCCGAAATCCCCTAGGCTGTTTCCTGTAGAATGATAGATATATGTCCCTCGTGATGGTGCCATGTTGAATTGGCTTCAGTCTTCTCTCTGGTCCTGTGGATGTATGGATGTCTTGGCAGAATCTCTGGCTGTTTCTCTCTCAGTCTCTTTATACAGAGGCATGTAACCTTTTTTTAGACTTAACAAGAGTCCATCATCAGTATTTACATAAAAGTGTAAGAATGGAGATGAGATTAAGTAGCATTTCTTGATTATTTAAACTATTTGCATAGTTATTCCCTCTCTGCTTTCAAAGTCAACAAACAGGCTCAATAACACAATGCATAATTACTAGCATATCAGCAAATGGCATTAGTGATCAAGGACAAATGCACAATACAAGTCAATAAAAAAGTCTGTGTTCGTGACCAATCAGAAATCAACGCTTAAATTCCAAAGCCAACATACATATAAAATTCTATTATTCTTGGTTTACTAAAAACAGTTGTCTGGTTAATTTAGATACAATGATGTGTATCTTCACAAACAGCCATGTTGGGAGCTCTGGTAATCTGAACTGTGAGCTGAGCTTGGTTACCCACGCCTATCTCCTATATAATCTGGGCGCTGACTAAAACACATTGTCAGAGCTAGCTTATGCTGCATGGTTTGGAGGAGAGGTGTTTTGGTTCTTATTATGAGAAGGAGTTTGGAGCAGCATGTCTGATGTCTGTTATTTTCAGTTACCCCTTGTTCGTGTTTCCTTGTTCATCGGGTTAGTGTACTGCGGTGCACGGCAGCTCCCCTCTTCCCTGAGTGGGAGAAGGGAACAGATGGAGGACTGATTCAGGGGATAAGGCAAGGGTGGAGACCCTGGCATCTTCACCTTCAGAAGTATCCTGGGAAATAGGGCAAGCTATTGTTAGGGACAGGGAAGGAGCCCTGTTATCGGGTCACCCAACAACTGAGTCGTGACACTTACCATGCCTTTAGTCACTTAATTCCATGTTTTAAAAAGGTATTTATAAGGTCTATTATCTTATGATTATTAGGCCTTTGACTAGTCGATAAGGCATTAGTTTCCCCAGACTAGTCGACCCCCTCCGCCTTTTATTACCAGCTTCCTGCAAATCTCGTGCATGCACTAGGCTCTATTCAGCAGAGTCATTGTGCCTCTGAAGACAGTTGTACGCTTCTCGACTTCAAAGCCGTACTGTGTATGACCAGAATAGGTGAGACAATGACTTGCATACATCTTCCGCACTTCCAGTCATGCGCTGTGCTCCTCTGAAGCTGGGAAGCGTACACCCAGCTTCAGAGGTGCAGCGACACTGCTGAACAAAGCCGCATGCAGGAGTGAGATTTGCAGGGAGTTGGTGATGACAAGCTACATTAACTCCTGTCCAGATTAAACCTAGTTATAGTTTGGCTCAGGCCAGAGTAACTCCCAGGAGATAAACTGTCCTAGGCTAAACTATACACAGGAGTATAAATTGCCTAGGCCAAACTATATGTAGTGCCCTCTGCCCCTCTCATCTGGCAGAGATGCCAGCATACTTACTACTATGGTCCTGACCTGCTCTGTCTCATCCTTCAGGGCCAGCAGCTGCCCGAGGTGCGTACACCACACACAGGTCCCCGGACACTGTGCTTAGGGTGTGTGTGCACACTTCACCTCTCTTACAGGGGCTACGCACGTCCTCCTATAAGTGTCCCCAGCCAATTGGTGGAGGACAGTAATTATATAAGGCACCTCCTCTAGCATGGAGGTGCCTGTGCAACATTGTAACTTTGTTCCTCAACTCTTTTGCTAGCTCTCAGGTCACAATGCTCAAATTCCTGTTTACCAGCCTGTCTATCAGCTGTGCCTGCCTGCCTGTCTATCAATCGTGCCCGCCTGCCTGTCTATTTAGCTGGACCTGTTAATGCTCATCTCTACATCAGCGGGTCTAGCTGCACCTGCCAAATCTCTTCTCCACGTCAGCTTGTCCAGTCGTTCTTGCCAGTGCTCATCTGTACATCTGAACTTATGATGCCCTTAGGCAAATAATAGGAAAAATATCCTACAGAAGAAAAAGGTCCTCCAACAACAACAAAAGTTTAAATGAATGAATTTAATTTCTACAAATATAATCAAGATCTATAAAATCCAGAGATGCCAGATACCCAGATAGAAAAAGAAAATATTGAACTGAAACGTCTGCGGGATAAAGTTTCAATGATTATTATCATACATCGCTGCACAGAAAAATTGGATTCCAATGTGACTCACCATTCAAGTTAAAGGGAACCTGTCACCCCGTTTTTTGAGATTGAGATATAAATACTGTTAAATAGGGCCTGCGCTGTGCGTTACTATAGTGTATGTAGTGTACCCTGATTCCCCATGTATGCCGAGAAATACATTACCAAAGTCGGCGTTTTCGCCTGTCAATCAGGCTGGTCTGGTCAGGTGGGCGTGTTCACAGCGTTCTTTTCTTCCCCAGGTTTCCGTTGGTGGCGTAGTGGTGTGCGCATGTCCAAGGTCCGGATTCCCTGTGCCCACGTGAAGACACAGCGCGCGATCTGCGCTGTCATTCCTTTCATCGGTGCGGGCGGCCATCTTCCTGGGGCCGCGCGTGCGCAGATGTAGTGCTCTGCTGCACGGGGCTTCAGGAAAATGGCCGCGGGATGCCGCGCGTGCGCAGAAGAGATCGCGGCGGCCATTTTCCCAAAGCCGATGAAGCAATGTGGAAGGAAAAAATGAACATTTTACTTTTTTTCACAAACATTTTACTTCAGAACCAATTTTTTTTTATTTTCACAAGTGTAAAAAAAGAAAATGAACCACATAATTTGTTGTGCAATTTGTCCGGAGAATGCCGATACCCCATATGTGGGGAAGGACCACTGTTTGGGTGCACAGTAGAGCTCAGAAGGGAAGGAGCGCCATTTGACTTTTTCAACATAGAATTCTCTGGAATTGAGATCGGACACCATGTCGCGTTTGGAGAGCCGCTGATGTGCCTAAACAGTAGAAACCCCCCACAAGTGACACCATTTTGGAAACTAGACCCCCTAAGGAACTTATCTAGGTGTGTGGTCAACACTTTGAATACCCAAGTGCTTCACACAAGTTTATAACGTAGAGCCGAAAAAATTAAAAATCATTTTTTTTTCACAAAAATGATCTTTTCACCCCCAATTTTTTATTTTCCCAAGGGTAGCAAGACAAATTGGACCCCAAAAGTTGTTGTGCAATTTGTCCTGAGTATGACGATACCCCGTATGTGGGGGTAAACCTCTGTTTGGGTGCACAGTAGAGCTCAGAAGGGAAGGAGCGCTATTTGACTTTTTCAACATAGAATTCTCTGGAATTGAGATCGGACACCATGTCGCGTTTGGAGAGCCGCAGATGTGCCTAAACAGTGGAAACCCCCCACAAGTGACACCATTTTGGAAACTAGACCCCCTAAGGAACTTATCTAGGTGTGTGGTCAACACTTTGAACACCCAAGTGCTTCACACAAGTTTATAACGTAGAGCCGAAAAAATTAAAAATCATTTTTTTTTTCACAAAAATTATCTTTTCACCCCCAATTTTTTATTTTCCTAAGGGTAGCAAGAGAAATTGGTTCCCAAAAGTTGTTGTGCAATTTGTCCTGAGTATGTCGATACCCCGTATGTGGGGGTAAACCTCTGTTTGGGCGCAGTGCGGAGCTTGGAAGGGAAGGAGCGCCGTTTGAATTTTTAATCTCTTAATTGTGAGAGCGGATGCCATTTTGGGTTTGTAGATGTGCCTAACAGCAGAAACCCCCCACAACTGACCCCGTTTTGGAAGCTACACCCCTCAAAGATTTTAATCAGGGGTCTATTGAGCAATTTGAACCCACATGTATGACACAGAGTTTGATAACATTAGGTCGTCATATTGAAAAAAATTCATTTTTTTCCACGAGAATCTTGTTTTAGACCTGAATGTCTCACTTTTTCAGAAATAACATCAAAAAGTGGACCCCACAATTCGTTACCCACTTTATTATGAGCGCAGCGATATCCCATATGTAGTAAAAAAGTTCTGTTTGGACAAATGGCAGGGCTTGGACAGAAAGGGGCACAATGTGACAAATTTGGCTTTATTTGAAATTGAAGATCCAGGACCCATTCAAAGCTTCTAGAGACATTGAGCAAAAAAGAAAATCCTTCCAGGAATTATTACTCACAGAGGGAGGCATGCTCCTAAAACACAATGGCTGACTATAAAATTGGTCTTGCTAACAAAACAGTTGTCCCGCATTTGCGTATATTGTAGCAGGAAGAATAAACTGTACTAGAATGAAGGGCAAAATGTGTAGGAAAATGCAGCCAACTATGTGGCAAAGCGGAGTTTGTTCCAAAGATGAAAGAACACCATCAGGGCTAGAATGGCAGACACTTTCAGAGACTGGTCGTACAACGTCCTTTTAGCTCCATCAATCCCTATATGGCACGAATGTGCCAATAGACGTGGTACACCATAGCAAGCTCCCACCCGCCAACGTCAGAACCGCTATATGCACAAAACAACCAGTTCTCTATAGAAAGTATTGTCTGGTACCAGAGGTTCGGCAAGAACTATAAAGTAAAGCCCATAGTGTATAAGTACGGAACTTCCTAATTTTTTTAGAAATCCTACAATAAAATGATCATGCCCGTATCATCAACATAAATATAAGTAATATAAATGGAAGCCAAAGTTTTGTGTAGCAAGAGTCATAAAGCAGTCAAAGTTAGATAAATGGTCAAAAATGTTTGTGAGTAATCAAGTCCTAGAATTCATTTTCAGATGATTTCACTTTTCAAGATCATTTCTGGGGTCCACATTCTAACGCTTATTGACATAGGTACGTGGACGAGAATTTGTTGGAATAGTAGTTTGGTATGGGATTGATCGAGTAGTAGAATTTTCAGATGACCTGACTTTGCAAGAACATTTGTGGGGTCCACACTCTAGAGCGTACAGACGTGGGTACGTGGATGAGAATTTGTTTGGATAGTAGTTTGGTATGGGATTGATCGAGTCGTAGAATTTTCAGATGACCTGACTTTGCAAGAACATTTGTGGGGTCCACACTCCAGAGCGTACAGACGTGGGTACGTGGATGAGAATTTGTTGGGATAGTAGTTTGGTATGGGATTGATCAAGTTCTGGAATTAATTGTGAAATGGGGTAAAATGGGATCTACTAATTAAAATATTATTTATCAATTGTTCCAAATTGTACTACTGGGGCCACTAAGCAGAAAATAAAAATTATTGAAAAAAAGCAAACTAATAATTGTAGGTGGTGTGGTAGGTCTCAAAACAGGGGGAGATACAAAGGCCTGGTTGGGATGGGCATGTGGGGCAATAGAATCGGGAATCACTCCGCCTGCCATGCTTTCTGCAAACTCGGCACCTTTTTTGAGGATACCTTTGGGTGGGAGTGACAGGGACAGGGTGAGGAAAATGGCGTTCTGACAGTCTCCGGGAATCCTCAGAGTTGAAGGCTTTCCCCGGTGCCATGGACTCAAATATGAGGCTCTCTACTACTTTTTCCTGAAAGTGCAGGAAAGTTAGCGGTCCTTGAGATTTTTTATATAGGACAAAGCTGTTGTAGGTGGCAGTCTGAATTAGATAGATTCCCACCTTTTTATACCACGCCCTGGTCTTCCTCTTGACCAGGTATGGTTGCAGAACCTGGTCTGACAGGTCTACGCCACCCATATGTCTGTTATAGTCTGTGACGCAGACAGGTTTTTCTTTGTCCCTGGTGGCACCCCTCTCTCTGACCATCACAGTGGTGTCCGTATGCAGTGTGGAAAGCATATAGACGTCCTTCCTGTCTTTCCACTTCACTGCAAGAAGTTGGTCGCTTGCAAGTGAAAATGACGCCCCCTCTCCAAACGTCTGGACACCAACTGTGACGGAAACCCCACTCTGTTTTTCCTCACTGTCCCACAGGCCCCTGTATTTGCAGCATGGAGGGATTTGTATAGGGGGATACTCGTGTAATAGTTATCGGTATACACGTGGTACCCTTGATTGAGAAAGGGCGTCATTAGCTCCCAGACAATTTTGCCTGGGATACCAATTGTCTGGGGGCAGTTTGGGGGGTTTATTTGGCGGTCCCTACCTTCATAAATTAGGAAGGTGGACGTGTACCCTGATGAGCTCTCCCAAGCTTTATATAATTTTACGCCGTATTTGGCTCTCTTGGAGGGAATAAATTAGCGGAATAACAGACGGCCCTTGTAGCTCATCAAGGACTCGTCGACTGCCATATTTTGCTCTGGGGTATAGGAATTTAGAAAGGAAGTTTTTAGGAGGGAAATTAGGGGTCTTAATTTATTTAGCCGATCGTAGTTGGGGTCAGTTCTTGGGAGAGCTTGGGAATTGTCACTGAAGTGGAGGAATCTCATCAGGGCTTCGTAACGGGCTCGGGACATGATGGCTGCAAATACAGGGGTGCAGTGGACAGCTTTTGTTGCCCAGTAAGAGCAGAGAGTGGTTTTTTTTACTATACCCATATTCAGGGTGAGGCCTAAGAATTTTTTTATTTCAGGGACATTTGTGGGGATCCAGGAACGGGAATGAAAGGCAGTGGGTTTTTGGGAAATATATTGCCGGGCATATAGATTTGTTTGGTGGACGATTAATTGCAGGACTTCGGGGCTAATGAAAATTTCAAAAAAATCAATGGGGGTAAAATTGGCGACATCTACTTTTATTCCAGGGACTGCAGAAAAAGGGGGAATTTGAGGGGAAAATGAGGTGTCATTATACCACAGCGGTGGTGGGACTGCGGTACTTGGTCCTGCCTCTGAAGCTTCAGCAGTGACGACCGACTCCGCTACCACCGGGCTGGGGGATCCCGTGGAGGAAGAGTCGTCATCACTGTCTGAAAACTGCTCAACTTCAGGGGCAGAATCTGTTTCGCTGCCGGAGCTGCCGGAGCAAAGCAGGCTGTAAGCTTGCTCCGCGCTAAAACTTCTGCGGGCCATTTTATCTAATTCCTCCCCTAACCCTAACCCTAACCCTAACCCTAAAAAAAAATTTTTTTAAAAAATTATAATTTTTTTTTCTTTTTTTTTTTATAATCCTCTGCTGATGATGCAGGGATTATGGAGAATGGGGGTGGGTAAATTGGATGCTGGCGGAGGCAGATATTATGTTTTTTGTAACTGATAGGGCAGCACTTGAACTGTAGTCTCTCTCTCTTTTCTCCTAGAACAACTACAAGGAGAGAAGAGAAAGGTACAGCCCAAGTGCTGCCATATTTATCAAATATTAGGGGTTTTGATCACTGTAATTGGACATATTACAGTAATCAAAACCCAGCAGCCAATGAGAAAATTCTCATAGGTTGCTGGGTCTCTGTTGGCAGATCATGGCAGGCGCACTGCGCATGCGCCCGCCATTTTCTTCCAGCAGAGAAGAAGGAGAGGGGCCAGGAGCCGTGGGCTGAGGACCGGGGACCATGGACTGAGGACCGGGGACCGGGGACAGGAGCACTGATGTGCAGGCGGTATGGTGGGGGGCTCGGGGGCTCTATTTCTCTCCCTTCTGATGTGCGATCAAATCAGAGGGGAGAGAAATGCAAAGCATTTTTTATTTTTTCACAAAGTATTTGCATCGATCGCAACCCCGGGGGTCTGTAAAGACCCCCGGGATTGCGATCGCTCCAGGGGTCGGTAAAAACCAACCCCAATACACCGGGGGAAGCTAGGTTTTGGCTGGCGCATCTGCACTTGCGCCCGCCATTTTGGAGCCCGCACCGGAAGGAGGAGGGTCGGGGACCGGGGGGGGCACCTTCACCGGTACATTAGGTACCGTGGGGGGCTCGGGGGACCCTATTTCTCTCCCCTCTAATGTCCGATCACATTAGAGGGGAGAGAAACACAACGCAAATCGCGTTTTGTTTTTTTTTGCGATCGCCGGTAAACGTTTAATTACCGGCGATCGCAAATGCGGGGTGGGTAAAAAAAACCCCGAATCATGTTCTCTGGGGTCTCGGCTACCCCCGGCAGCCGAGACCCCGGAGAAAATCGGACTCTGGGGGGCGCTATACACTTTTTCCACAGCGCCGTTAATTAACGGCGCTGTGGTTTAAGTACCCTTAGCGGCCGCCGTTAAAAGGCGTATCGGCGGTCGCTAAGGGGTTAAAGAGTCAAAATGGGTGTCAATAATCACAATAATAAAACACTGTGGCAGGCAGATCTTACCTATATCAATCCATATACCAATGTACATACACAATCAGAGCATTGTTGGAATTACATATTTAGTGAATACACTAGACTAGTAGAATACCTGCAGCTTCACTCGCGGAAAATATGTTAAATTGTTGGTTATGGTAGCTAAAGTAAAATTTTCAGTGTCACCGGAAGGAGTTCAATTCTCAGTAATGAAAACCGCCTCACAGGCAGACTTGTCTAGTTGCCCATAGCAACCAATCAGAGCTCAGCTTTCACTTTACCTCAGCAGCTTCAGTGATGAAAGCTCCCTGTATAGTAAGCAATAATGTCAATCTTACTATGAGACATTTTTCGCCTGACCAATATTGCTGCTCAGGAATGTTTGTCCGTGTATGTAGGGTGCATCCTTCTGAGTGTGTTTGCATGTATGTGTGGTCCTTGCATGCGTGTGTGTGTGTGGTGTGCATGTGGTATTTATTGGGTGGTCTTGTGGTATTTGTGGGGTGGTGTTTGTGTTGTGTGTGTCTAGTGTGGTCTGTTGTTTGTGTGGTGTGTTGTGGCATTTAGCATATTGGCTTTTTAAGGGGGACAACACTATCTTTTTTAGTATCTTACTATTGATGTAGTTAAAGAATATTTTGGGATTATTTTTAGTCTCTCTGGCAATGAGTCTCTCTGTCTCAATTTTTGCTGCCTTGATTTGCTTTTCTCACCCTTTCTCTGGTTGTCTCTGGTTGAAAAGTGTGCAGATCTCTTTCTATCATGCTCACACACAGCTGCTTTTATTGTGTAACTACTGAGAAATGCGGTAGGATTCTTTACGTCATTATATCTTTGTGAAAGTCTAATATTTTTACTGATGGAAGTTTTTCTGTTTCAAGTAATAAGTCTATGTGTTTAGAACTTTAAGATTTAAGGTAGTTATCTTCTCGCATAGCTTACCGGATAAACCTGATCCCCCAATAAATTGTTAAAAATTAAAGGGGTTGTCCACTTGGACAACCCCTTCTAGATCTAAATGTTTGGCCCCGATAAAATAAACAAGCCTATACTCACCTTCCGTGCCAGCGCCTTTCCAGTCGTGTCAACACTAGTTGTTCCAGGGCTCTTGAGCAGTTGTTATAACATGTGACCCCGGCGCCCAATCAGCGCTGGTGTCACTGTCCCCGCCTTCGGACAAATCGAACAAGAAAAGGAAGCCAGGACTGCAGCTGCTCTCTCTCTTCATCTCCATGTTCAGTTCGACTGGAGGTAGAGACAGTGACGCCAGCGCCAATTGGGCACCAAGGTCTCATGTCACAAGAACAGCACGGGAGCTCCAGGGAGAGTGAGTGTCGACACCAATGGAATGGGAGGTGAGTATAGGCTTTTTTATTTTATCAGGGCCAAGAGTGGGGTATGACAAGAAGTTGTCCAAGCAGTGGACAACTTCTTTTAGTAATTCTTGTGTTTTTCTCAATGCTTCTGATATCGAGGAGGATATAATCTGGCATGAAGGGGTATGAAATGGCTTAGGCCATTTATACCCCGGAGTATAAATTGTCCTAGGCAATAATATAATCAAGGGATATAATCCAGCCTAGGCGGCTTTAACCCCAGGAATATGGACTCGAGGTATACTATGACCTGTTACATCGGCGTTTGCAAATCATGTTATCACTTCTACAGTGGTGTAGGAGAGGGCCGGCTAGTCTGGGGAAACTAATGCCCCAAAAGCCTAATTAGCATAACAAAAACAGACCTTAGAATTAATTTTTTTAAACATAGATTTAAGTGATTACGGTTATAAAGACATGGTTACGGTAGGCAGGGAACTTAGTAATACATAACGTATGTGAATTGTTGTGAATTCCGCTCTTGGGCTCCCTCCGGTGGTTGTAAGTGGCACTTTTGTGAGTTCTGCTCTTGGGCTCCCTCTTGTGGTTTCAAGTGGTATGGCTGCTCCTTGGAGTTAGCTGTCATCAGCTGCCTCCACTTATCGGCTCTTCTGCTGGGGTATTTAAGCCTGGCTCTTTCTTCAGCCAGTGCCACTTGTAAATGGTTCCTGGTTGGATTCACATCTCTTTGGATTTCCCTGTTATCCTGACCAGTTCTGCAAAGCTAAGTTTTTGCTTGCGCTTTTCTGTTCACAGATTGTGGACTTATCCATTCAGTGCTTTCTATGTTTGTCCAGCGTTATCAGTATGAATTAATTCTGTCTTGCTGGAAGCTCTGGGAAGCAGATTTACCCTCCACACCTTTAGTCAGGTGTGGAGATTTTTTTTGTAAACTCTGCATGGATTTTTGTAGTGTTTTATACTTACCGCACAGTATTCCGCACAGTATTCCATCCTGTCCTATCTATCAACCTAGACTGGCCTCCTGTGCTCATCCTGGTTTCATTCTGTGTATGTCTTTTCCCTCTCCACTCACAGTCATTATTTGTGGGGGGCTAATCTATTCTTTGGGGATTTTCTCTGAGGCAAGATAGTTTTCCTGCTTCTGTCTTTAGGGGTAGTTAGCTCTTAGGCTGTGACGAGATGCCTAGGGAGAGTTAGGAGCATTCCACGGCTACTTCTAGTGTTGTGTTGAGCTTAGGGACTGTGGTCAGTACAGTTACCACTTCCTTCAGAGCTCGTTCCATGTTGCTCCTAGACCTCCGCATCATAACAGTGAATGCTGCTAGGTGGACCTGACAGGTTCGTTTTAAATAAGTGAGAAATATTAGACATTCAGTGTAAATTGTATGTGAATGAAAAAAAAAATTCTGGCTAAAATTATTTGTGAGGAAATGTTCCAAAAAGGTGTTAAATCAGTTCTCATAAATATGATTGCAATATTTAATATTATCTAACTTTTTAACTTTTTTTTTTATATATCTATCTTTTTTTATATATCTATCTTTTCCCCTTGTTACATGTTTTTTTGATCAGTGGAGGAACGGTATCTGAGACCACCACTGATTGAACAAAAAGCTGTTTTGATGTTTGCTGCTCGACAGGTGGAAGCTCCGAGCTCCTGCATGAGCATGTACACATAGTGGTGTTCGACTTCAATAGAAAGTCTGAGTCTGTACACTGCTGTGTGTAAGCGCTCATATAGGAGGTCATTGCTTCTACAATGGCAGCGTCACTCAGTGAGGGTCTCAGCACCCAGATTCCCACCAGTAAACTGTAAAACCAGACACAATCTGTAAACAGAAGTGGCGCTGTTTCCAAATGCTAGCAGCTATGTTTATGTAATCCCATACGACCGCTTTAAACTTCTGCTAACTGCCAGGCTCGGGGAGATATGTCTGATGAGCGGATCAAAGAGGCCATACTGGGCCATCGACCCCTTTAACCCCTTAAGCCACAAAGGTGGTTTAATGACCGGGCCAATTTTTACAATTTTGACCACTGTCCCTTTATGAGGTTATAACTCTGGAACGCTTCAACGGATCCTGATGATTCTGACATTTTTTTCTTGTGACATATTGTACTTCATGATAGTGGTAAAATTTCTTTGATATTACCTGTGTTTATTTGTGAAAAAAATGGAAATTTGGCAAGAAGTTTGAAAATTTTGCAATTTTCCAACTTTGAATTTATATGCCCTTAAATCACAGAGATATGTCACACAAAATACTTAATAAGTAACATTTCCCACATGTCTGCTTTACATCAGCACAATTTTGGAACCAACATTCTTTTTTGTTAGGGAGTTAAAACGGTTAAAAGTTGACCAGCAATTTCTCATTTTTACAACACCATTTTTTTTTAGGGACCACAACGCATTTATATGATAGAAAATAACCAAGTGTGACACCATTCTAAAAACTGCACCCCTCAAGGTGCTCAAAACCACATTCAAGAAGTTTATTAACCCTTCAGGCGTTTCACAGGAATTTTTGGAATGTTTAAATAAAAATGAACATTTAACTTTTCTTCACACAAAATTTATTTCAGCTCCAATTTGTTTTATTTTACCAAGGGTAACAGGAGAAAATGGACCCCAAACGTTGTTGTACAATTTGTCCTGAGTACGCCGATACCCCATATGTGGGGGTAAACCACTGTTTGGGCGCATGGCAGAGCTCGAAAGGGAAGGAGCGCCGTTTGACTTTTCAATGCAAAATTTACTGGAATTGGGATGGGACACCATGTTGCGTTTGGAGAGCAACTGATGTGCCTAAACATTGAAACCCCCCACAAGTGACACCATTTTGGAAAGTAGACCCCCCTAAGGAACTTATCTAGATGTGTGGTGAGCACTTTGACCCACCAAGTGCTTCACAGAAGTTTATAATGCAGAGCCGTAAAAATAAAAAATCATATTTTTTCACAAAAATGATCTTTTCTCCCCCAATTTTTTATTTTCCCAAGGGTAAGAGAAGAAATTACACCCCAACAGTTGTTGTGAAATTTCTCCTGAGTACGCTGATACCCCATATGTGGGGGTAAACCACTATTTGGGCGCATGTCAGATGTCAGAAGGGAAGGAGCGACGTTTCCCAGTGTCTCTTTGTTTGTCTGTATATCTGCTTGACTCCCTGGTTATGATCTTTTGGCTTGGCTCTTTCACTCTGCTTCAGTCTGTCGCTATTGTACCGTATTTTGCCCGTCCTGGTTTACTGATCCCTTGCTATGTTCTGACTATCCATTCTGTCTAAATCCTTTTGTACTGTTGTGCTCTGACTTGGTTTTCCTGACCTCGCTCTCGCCACTAGGTGGCGTCTGTTCAGTTGCTCTGTGTGTGCAGTCTGGCTTCCCTACCAGGCTCCCCCTGGTGGAGGTTGCGCTGTAATGCACTGCAGCTGCATGACAATCTAGATGTGTTGTGAGAGCTTTAAACCCCCAAGTGTCTCACTACAGTTTATAATGCAGAGCCGTGAAAATAAAAATTATTTTTTTTCCCGCAAAAATTATTTTTTAGCCCCCAGTTTTGCATTTTCCCAAGGGTAACAGGAGAAACTGGACCCCAAGAGTTGTTGTGCAATTTGTCCTGAGTATGCTGATACCCCATATGTGGGGGTAAACCACTGTTTGGGCACATGGCAGAACTCAGAAGGGAAGGAGCGACGTTTGACTTTTCAATGCAAGATTGACTGGAATAGAGATGGGATGCCATGTTGCGTTTGGAGAGCCACTGATGTGCCTAAACATTAAAAACCCCCAAGAGTGACACAATTTTGGAAAGTAGATCCCCTAAGGAACATATCTAGATGTGTTGTGAGAGCTTTAAACCCCCATGTGTCTCACTACAGTTTATAACGCAGAGCTGTGAAAATAAAAATTATTTTTTTTCCCACAAAAATTATTTTTTTTGCCACAAAAATTATTTTTTACCTCCAGTTTTGTATTTTCCCAAGTGTAACTGGAGAAATTGGACCCCCAAAGTTGTTGTCCAATTTGTCCTGAGTATGCTGATATCCCATATGACCACCGTTTGGGCGCATGGCAGAGCTCGGAAGGGAAGGAGCGCCATTTGGAATGCAGACTTAGATGGAATGATCTGCAGTCGTCACATTGCGTTTGCAGAGCCACTAATGTACCTAAACAGTAGAAACCCCCCAAAAGTGACCCCATATTGGAAACTAGACCTCTCAAGGAACTTATCTAGATGTATTGTGAGAACTTTGAACCCCCAAGTGTTTTACTACAGTTTATAATGCAGAGACGTAACAAGAAAAAATCAATTTTTCCCACAAAAATGTTTTTTTAGCCCCCCAAATTTTTATTTTCCCAAGGGTAACCAGAGAAATTGGACCCCAAAAGTTGTTTCCCAATCTGTCCTGATACCCCATATGTTGAGGTAAACCCCTGTTTGGGCGCACGGGAGAGCTCGGAAGGGAAGGAGCACTGTTTTACTTTTTCAACGCAGAATTGGCTGGAATTGAGATCGGACGCAATGTCGCGTTTCGAGAGCCCCTGATCTGCCTAAACAGTGGAAACCCCCAATTTTAACTGAAACCCTAACCCTAGCCCCAACCCTAACCCTAGCCCGAACCCTAACCATAGCCCTAAATCTAGCCCTAACCCAAGCCTTAACCCTTCCCCTAACCCTAGTCCTAATCCTAACCCTAGCCCTAACCCTAGCCCTAATCCTAACCCTAGCCCTAATCCTAACCCTAGCCCTAACCCTAGCCCTAACCCTAACCCTAGCCCTAATGGGAAAATGGAAATAAATACATTGTTTTAATTTTATTATTTTTCCCTAAATAACGGGGTAATGAAGGGGGTTTGATTTACTATTTATAGTGGGGCTTTTTAGCGGATTTTTATGATTGACAGCCGTCACAGATTAAAAGACACTTTTTATTGCAAAAATAGATTTTGCGTCTCCACATTTTGAGAGCTATAATTTTTCCATATTTTGGTCCACAGAGTCATGTGAGGTCTTGTTTTTTGTGGGACGAGTTGACGCTTTTATTGGTAACATTTTCGGGCACGTGACATTTTTTGATCGCTTTTTATTCTGATTTTTGTGAAGCACAATGACCAAAACCAGCTATTCATGTATTTCTTTTTTTTGGGGGGGGGGGGGGGGGCGTTTATACCGTTCCACGTTTGGTAAAATTGATAAAGCAGTTTTATTCTTCGGGTCAGTACGATTACAGCGATACCTCATTTATATCTTTTTTTATGTTTTGGCGCTTTTATATGATAAAAACTATTTTATAGAAAAAATAATTATTTTTGCATCGCTTTATTCTGAGGACTATAACATTTTTATTTTTTCGCTGATGATGCTGTATGGCGGCTCGTTTTTTGCAGGACAAGATGACGTTTTCAGCGGTACCATGGGTATTTATATCCATCTTTTTGATTGCGTGTTATTCTACTTTTTGTTCGGTGGTATGATAATAAAGCGTTGTTTTTTGCCTCGTTTTTTTTTTTTTACCGCGTTCACTGAAGGGGTTAACTAGCTGGACAGTTTTATAAGTGGGGTTGTTACAGACGCGGCGATACTAAATATGTGTACTTTTATTTTTTTTTATTATTTAGATAAAGAAATGTATTTATGGGAACAATATTTTTTTTTCTTTATTTAGGAATTATTATTTTTTTACACATGTGAATATTTTTTTATTTACTTTATAACATTGCCCCAGGGAGGGCATCATGTTATAGGGTCAGATCGCTGATCTGACACTTTGCAGAGCACTGTGTCAGATCAGCAATCTGACATGCGGGGCTGCAGGCAGTCAGCTGACACCTGGCCACGATCGGCCGCGCTTACGGGGGGAGCGCGGCCGATCGCATATGATGTACTATCCCGTCACTGGGAATTAAGTCCCAGGTCACCTCGACGGATAGTACGTCATATGGGATTAAGGAGTAAAGGCTGGTTTCACATTTGCATTTTTTGCCGCTGCGTTTTAGCGCAAAAAAACTGATAGGCCACACCCCAACCCTAACCCTAGGGATCCAAACCCTAACCCTAACCCTAGGGATCCTCACCCTAACCCTAACCCTAAGGGTTAGGATCCTAACCCTAACCCTAACCCTAAGGGTTAGGATCCTAACCCTAACCCTAACCCTAGGGGTTAGGGTTAGGATCCCTAGGGTTAGGGTTAGGATCCCTAGGCTTAGGGTTAGGGTCCCTAGGGTTAGGGTTAGGATCCCTAGGGTTAGGGTCCCTAGGGTTAGGGTTAGGATCCCTAGGGTTAGGGTTAGGGTTGGGGTAAGGATCCCTAGGGTTACTAGGGATCCTAACCCTAGGGTTAGGGTTAGGATCCCTAGGGTTAGGGTTAGGATCCCTAGGGTTAGGGTTAGGATCCCTAGGGTTATGGTTAGGATCCCTAGGGTTACAAACAATCAGCAGATTTGGTTTCCAGTACCATCTCTATGCTGACGACACCCAATTATACACTTCTTCCCCCGACATCACCCCTACCCTAATTCAAAATACCAAGGATTGTCTGTCTGCTGTCTCTAACATCATGTCCTTCCTCTATCTGAAACTAAATCTCTCCAAAACTGAACTACTTGTGTTTCTCCCTTCTACTAACCTCACTCTACCCAACATCGAAATTACCCTGGAGGGTTCAACCATAACTCCCAAGCAGCATGCCCGCTGTCTTGGGGTGATATTCGACACCGAACTTTCCTTTACTCCCTATATCCGATCACTCACTCGCTCCTGTCACCTGCCTCTTAAAAACATCGCCAGAATCCGACCTTTTCTCACTTTTGAAACTGCTAAAGACTCTTACTGTCGCTCTCATTCATTCCCGTCTGGACGACTGTAACTCTCTTCTGATCGGTCTCCCTCTTTCTAAACTTTCTCCTCTCCAATCCATCTTAAATGTGGCAGCCAGGGTCATATTTCTGTAGAGCCGCTTCACTGATGCCGCTATCTTGTGCCACTCATTACACTGGCTACCCATTCGCTACAGGGTCCAGTATTAACTCATCTCTCTCACCCACAAAGCTCTCCACAGTTCTGCACCGCCTTATATCTCCTCTCTCATCTGCGTCTATCGCCCTACACGTGCCCTCCGTTCTACAAATGACCTAAGACTAACTACCCCCGTAATCCGAACCTCGCACCTCCGTCTTCAAGACTTCTCTCGTGCTGCGCCAGCTCTCTGGAATGCACATCCCCAATCAGACTGATACCTAGCCCCGACCTATTCAAGCGGGCTTTAAAAACCCATCTCTTCAAACAAGCCTACCAAATCAACTACTCAATAAACTAACTTTGTCCTGTTCCCTCCTTTCAAATATTATCTGCATGTGAATCTGCACCCTACTATTCATCTGTCTCCACACCCTCCATGCACATGATAACTGCACTTGATACTTGACTTTTGCACTTAAACACACGGGCTGATGACCGGATCATACAGCTTTATATGAAAATCCCTATTTATTATAATTGCCAGACCTGAAATAACAAGCACTTTTCACCTATTGTGTCCCCCCATTTCCTTGTAGATTGTAAGCTTGCGAGCAGGGACCTCACCCCTAATGTAACTGTTTAAATTGTCTTAACTTGTATTTAATTTATTGTCTGTACATGTCCCCGCTTAATTGTAAAGTGCTGCGGAATTTGTTGGCGCTATATAAATAAAAATTATTATTATTATAACCCTAACCCTAACCCTAGGGTTCCTAACCCTAACCCTAACCCTAACCCTAGGGATCCTAACCCTAACCCTAGCTATTTCTGTTTATAGTGGGTTTTCTAGTTGATTTTGATGATTGGCAGCTGTCACACACTTCTCATCATGCATTTCAAAAAGGCAAATGCAGGAAAAAAATGCATGTAAACGCGTTAAAACGCCGCATTTTTTTTTACCACATGCAAAAACGTTTGCGTCTAAAAAACGCAGCGTTTGCACGCGTTTACATGCGTTTTTTGCACCACCTGTGTTTGCGTTAAAAATGCTGCGTTTTTTAACGCAAATGTGAAACTAGCCTAAGGGAGGCCGACATGACAAGGTGACGTGGGAATACAGGAGCAAATAAGGTTTAAAAGAAATTAAGGGGTGAATGGCACTTTGGGTTTGGTTGGAGTGATGAGGTCAAAGGGGGGAGGGGGCAGAGGCGGGCAGAGGCGGGCTTAAGGGGACAGTATAAAAATGGGAAGCCATATTAGTGGGGCATCCATTTTTGGTACCCACCGGTTAAGTTACAAAGCTCCAACCCACCCTCCCTCTTTAGTATTTAGGTTTAATGTTGTATTTGGTTAACCATTGAATGTATATTTATTAATATGTCATGGCAGTGTGGGGGGAAGGTCCTCGAAGTTGGTGGAAATGGAAAATAGATTTAGATCCACGACAGTCACCTTGGAGGATGTCTCCCTGCCCTAATGGGGGACAGGAAACACAAAGAGGTTAAATAAACCTCCCCTTCCTGCTGTCTCCAGTGTTTTTTTCTGGACACACAAGCATATATAGTTACCACAAAAAAGCAGGAATCATCCAATAGGAATATCAGATAGGGAGGGAAATTAGTGCTGTCGTGGAAGGTTCCTAGAAACCGAATTACCGGTAAGACTAATTCTATTTTCTCCAGTCACCTTCCACGACAGTCACCTTGGTAATATCAACACTGATTTCTTTAGGGAGGGACCACAGCTTGCAGGACATGTCTGCCGAATATTAGATCCCTGTTTAATCTCAGTCTATAATGTCTGGTGAAGGTATGTATAGAAGACCATGTAGCCACTCTGCATATCTGCTCCGATGAAGCGTTCCCTTGCGCTGCCCAGGATGTAGAGACCGACCAGGTGGAGTGAGCCTTTAGTGAAGCAGGAGGAGGAAGATCTTTTATCGAGTACGCTAGACAAATGGCCTGTTTGATCCAGTTTGCAATTGTGCCTTTAGCTGCCTTTTTACCTTTATTTTGGCCTGAAAACTGAATAAAAAGATTCTGGTCAACTCTCCAATCCCTTGTTCCAGGTAATGGAGCACCACTCTGCGGACATCCAGAGTGTGGAAGTTTTCTTCCTTCGCATTAGAAGGATTTGGGCAAAATGAGGGCAGCACAATATCTTGACCCCTGTGAAAGTCTGAGACAACCTTGGGCATAAAGGAGGGATCTAAACGTAAAACTATACATTCAGAGTTTATAGTTAGGTAGGGTTCCTGTATTGACAGGGCCTGCAATTCTCCTAAGCGTCTAGCTGTGGTAAGTGCAACCAGAAAAAGCGTCTTAAGAGTCAGGGTTTAAAGAGATATTGAGGACAAGGGCTCGAAGGGAGCCTGGGTTAGACTGTTGAGTACTAAATTTAAATCCCAGGGAGGGACCCAGTTAGGGAGCCTAGGACATATTTTACTTGCATAGGTAATAAATCGTTTAATCCAGCGGTGGCCCGCCAGGTCTTGGTCAAAAAAAGACCTAAGAGCAGAAATCTGGACCTTCAGAGTGCTCGGGGAAAGACCTAGCTCCAACCCTTTCTGGAGGAAGTCCAGGATCTGAGCAATGTTGGGGTGGAAGGGATCAGGGACATTGGGAAGGCACCAGGAAGAGAACTTTTTCCATACTTTGCCATAGATGGCATTCGTCATTGGTTTCCTGCTCTTTTGGAGCATTTTGATTACCTTGTCCGAGAGACCTCTGGCTTTTAGGATGCTGGCTTCAGTAACCAAGCCGATAGGTTCAGTCTGTTCAATTCTGAGTAATGTAGGGGACCCTGGTGAAGGAGGTTGGAGGTCTGGGGTAAAAGTAATGGTCCTTCTAATGCCATGTCCATCAGTGTGCTGTACCAGCTGCGCCCTGCCCACATTGGAGCAATTAGGATCGTTGTGACCTGGTCCAATCGAATCTTCTGCAGTGTTTTCGCCAATATAGGGATAGGTGGGAAGGCATAGGCCAGGTTGAAATTCCATGGATGGGCGAAATCATCTACCCCCCCAAGCCCCATAAGCCGGACTGAGAGAGAAAAAGGTTTTTGCTTTTGCATTCTGAGCATTTGCAAACAAATCGACGTCTGGGCTCCCCCATCTCGCAGTCAGGGATAGGACGACGGCTTGGTTCAGGCACCATTCTCCCAGATTGACATCCCTCCTGCTCAGGAAGTCCGCCTGGGCATTGTCTGAACCCTTGAGATGTGTTGCCGAGATAGACAACAGGTGTTTCTCTGCCCAGAAAAATATTCTTTCCGCAATTAATTTTAGGCTGGCATACTTTGTGCCCCTTTGATGTCAAAGGTAGGCTACTGTCGTTATGTTGTCGGAGTAGACTCAAACATGATGATTTTGAATTAGAGGTGAGGCAGCTATCAGTACTTCCTCCACTGCCTTTAGCTCCCTCAAATTCGAAGATCTGGATCTTATGTTCAGGGGCCATGATCCCTGAAAATATGTTTCCTCCACCACAGCTCCCCAACCCCTTCGGCTGGCATCTGTACAAAGAATCTTTAGGGGGAGATGATCCCAGCTCACCCCCTTCCACAGGTTTTGGCAATCTAGCCACCAGGAGAGAGCCGACTTCACATGTCCGGGAAGTGGAATTCTCCTGGACAGTACATTGTGGTATCTTCGAGAGTATAGAAGGATGTGGGATTGGAGGGTTCGAGTGTGCGCTTGAGCCCAGGATACTGCCTGAATACATGAGGTCAGCGATCCCAGAATGAACATGGATTCCCTCAATGTTGGTGATCTCAGCTGTTTGAATTTTGAGATTCTCTGGCGAAGGTCGTGTTGACGATCTTTGGGAAGGAAGGATGTCCTTTTTTCCGAGTCTAGGAGGATCCCCAGAAATTTCTTCCTTGGGGAAGGGTGGAGGTCTGATTTTTGAAGATTTGGGATCCAGCCTAGGGATTCGGGGATCTCCAGGGTTTTTGACACATCCTGGTTCAACCGAGATGTCGATGGAGCAACTATGAGGAAGTCGTCCAAATAAGGAACGACACATATTCCTTGGAGACAGATAAATACAATCGCTTCCCTCATGATTTTTGAAAACACTCTCGGTGCTAAGGAGACACCGAATGGTAGAGTGTTGAATTGGAAATGGGTGATCCCTTTGTTGTGGGCTACTGCGAACCTGAGAAACTTCCTGTTATCCGAATGGATCGGAACATGGTAGTAAGCGTCCCTCAGGTCTATTGTAGCCATCACCCAATTTTTTCCAATTAGAGGGATTGCTGTCTTGATCGACTCCATCTTGAACCTCCGGTATTTGATGAACTGGTTTAGGGGTTTTAAGTTTATGATGACCCTGCATTTCCCGGAGGGTTTCTTTATGAGAAACAGGTGAGAGTAATGGCCTCTGACTATCTCCTGATGAGGTACCCGAGAAATTACTTTTTCTTGCAAGAGGTCTTGTATTTGTAGGAGGAAGGAGTTTTAGATGTCTGGAGACTGTAACGGGGTAATCCTCAGACACTGGGGAGGAAGACTCTCGAACTCCAACTTCAGCCTGAATTGTATGGTGTGAAGGATCCACTGGTTTGTAGATATGGAATGCCATTGGGCTAGGAAGTCCGAGAGTTGGCCCCCCTCCGGAGAGTCACTGTTTGTTCGAGGTCTGCTGTTGTTGAGGGACAAGGATGTTCCTGCCTTTAACTCCTTTCGGGTAGCTCCATCGTCCAGTTTTACTCTTTCCCCTGAATTCCTTCTGGGGCTGTTCACAAGGGGGACGAATAAAACGCTTCCTAGTAAACTTTTGGCTGGGAAGCGATGGCTTCTTATCCGAAGCTTTCTCAAGGATATCATCCAAGACTGGACCAAATACGTGGTGTCCCTGGAAGGGGATGCAACAGAGTTTAGTCTTAGAGGTAATGCCCCCCCCTCACACGATTTTAACCAAAGGGCTCTTCTAGCGGAATTAGAGAGGACTAAGGATTTTGCTGCCACCCAAACTGATTCTCCTGAGGCATCGACTAAGAAACCCGTGGCCTTTTGGAGAAGAGGAAGGGAGTGAAGGATCTCCTCTCTAGAGATTCCCTGAGAGAGGTGTTCCTCCAATTTACGAAGCCAGAGAAAGAGGGATCTGGCGACGCAAGTAAAAGCTACAGTATGTTCGCTTTGATCAGGTTAGTAGAGGTCTCCCAGGATTTTTTCAGGTGACTTTCAATTTTCTGATCCATTGGATCTTTTAATTGGGAGGAATCCTCAAAGGGGAGGGACGTCTTCTTGGTTATTTTAGAGACCTGGACATCCACCGTGGGGATTTCCCAAATAGAACTATCACCCTCAAGGGGAAAGCAATTTTTTAACTCCGAGGGTATGCTAAGTCCCTTTTCTGGGGAAGACCATACCTGAAATATAAGGTTCTGGACATTCTCATGAACTGGAAACCCTTTTTTACCCTGGGGTTTCAGTCCCCCAAACATCTCATACTGAATTGAATGTTTCACTTCTACTTCCTCCACCCCATGGTGTTTCTTACTATGGAAACTAGTTCTTCCATATCTTCGGAAAAGAAATAGTATTTTTTATTATCAGGCGTAGGGGTGGATGTGGAGCCCTCAGTTTCCCAAATGTCCTCTGACCCTGAGGTATGAATTTCGCCTGAGTCAGAGTCAGATTCAGCTGGTGCCAATTTCCTCTTTTTAGGGGGAGGGTGATATGGCACTGTGGGCTGGGAAAGTGTTGTGAATTCTGTGGCTGAATTCACTCCTGTGGTCACAAGTGGTACTGCAGCTTCTGAGCTTCCTCCCTCAGGTGTTCTGGTGAGCTCGTTAACTGCTTCATTACTTAACTCCGCCTGATGCTGCTATCCTTGCTCCTTGTCAATGTTTCAGTGTTGGATCTGAGCTTCTCCTGATTGTTCCTGTGACCTGCTGCTCTGTATAGCTAAGTGCTTTTTGCTTTTTTGTTGCTTTTTTTCTGTCCAGCTTGTCTTTTGTTTTGCTGGAAGCTCTGAGACGCAAAGGGTGTACCGCCGTGCCGTTAGTTCGGCACGGTGGGTTTTTTTTGCCCCCTTTGCGTGGTTTTGCTTTAGGGTTTTTTGTAGACTGCAAAGTTCGCTTTACTGTCCTCGCTCTGTCCTAGAAGATCGGGCCCCACTTTGCTGAATCTATTTCATCCCTACGTTTTGTCTTTTCATCTTACTCACAGTCATTATATGTGGGGGGCTGCCTTTTCCTTTGGGGAATTTCTCTGGGGCAAGTCAGGCCTATTTTTCTATCTTCAGGCTAGCTAGTTTCTTAGGCTGTGCCGAGTTGCCTAGGTAGTTGTTAGGCGCAATCCACAGCCGCTTTTAGTTGTGTTTAGGATAGGATCAGGTGTGCAGTCTACAGAGTTTCCACGTCTCAGAGCTCGTTCTTGTATTTTTGGGTATTTGTCAGATCACTGTGTGCGCTCTGATCGCTAAGCACACTGTGTTTCTGGATTGCCTTCATAACACCTGTCATTAGCAAACATAACAGGAAAGGGTTGCCATGGAGGTTTGCACCTCCTGCTTGATGAGAGTTTTTATACTATCCAGGAGAGAGGGCTGTTTGGCACGTAGTATATCATCCATGCAGGGTTGGCATAAGGTCTTCTTATAAGCTGAAGGGAGCCTGGAACCACAAACACCACACTTTCTGCTGGGTTTGCTCTTTGGGGCAGAGACCTTTTCTCCCTAAAAGAGAGAGACGGTATACTAAGTGACCTATAGGTATTAAGCCGGACAGTAAGGGATCAGCCCCGTTACTCACGGTAGGAGGGTGAACGCTGGGATCTAAAGATGCAGCAGTAAGTTTGTCGCCGTCCATGGTCAGACCTGTCACCAGTCACACAAGACAGAGACTCTGCGTCTTACCTGGAGGCTTCCGCCAGGATATAGTGATCGATGTCCAGCGTCAGCTGTGTGCTCCTCCTCTTATGGTCTGCAGGGAGGATCCATAGGAACGACCCAGTAGCTGAAGGTGCAGAGCCCTGGCCGCAAACCACGCGCGCGATCAGAATGGCGCCGAGATACGAACCCGGAAGTGAACGCCGGCCCCACTTCCGGTGCGCGCCATCGTCACTTCTGATGTGCGCGGCTGCAGGAGGAGAACGGCGGGAAGCTCAGGGAGGACCCCGGCTGCACATCACCGCCCCACTTTACCTCCCGAAGAGGCACGGGAGGGGCAGGAAAGGGGTCCCGAGTCACACACACATGGAGACGGGAGCAGTCATCTGGAGGAGGAGAGGGGCACCCTTCGACCTCAGACCGCCCGGCTTCTACGGTAACACTTCTAGGGCTACGCTCTCCGGCCGTGGCAGCACCTGGACGAACCTCTTCATGCCCCACTGGGGGACAGGAAAAAACACTGGAGACAGCAGGAAGGGGAGGGTTATTTAACCTCTGTGTTTCCTGTCCCCGATAAGGGCGGGGAGACTTCCTCCAAGGTGACTGTTGTGGAAGCTGACTGGAGAAATGGTGGATTGGTGGGGGGATCTCACGAGGTCCTGGACTCACCTGGGTGAATTTCAGATGAACGGGGTCTGTTCAATCCTATGGAAGCGTTAATCAAGGGAACCGTGAATGGGCCAGTTGGTTGTTATCTGCCCCCAAGCTGGTGGATGGTGGATGGGGGTAAGACTTGACCTGGTGCCATGGTGGGCTTTTGAATATTTTGGGCTTATGTGTTTTTGGGGCTTCAAGGACCATCCCTTTCCAAACGTTATTGTTAAACTGTTTTAATAAATGTTAATAAAAGGCTGCTGTAGCCATTTCATCCAATTTAAGTTGTAATGTTTTTATTTGGGGATGGTCATTGCAATAAGTATTTTGGGGGGATTGTGTGTGGTGAAAGGTTAAGGAATAAATTAAGCAGCATCTCTAGCTACTATGAGTCATGGATACCCTTCTGTCATGCTCTTTCTCCACTATACCAACTGTGATCCACCAATCTCTACCTCTCTGTGTATAGGAACAGTTCTGTCAATCACAGGATGCTATTCTTCAGCTTTCACTCTAGTGTTCATCATAAAAGGTACAGAAAAAATGTCAGGCCATAAAATTACCTACAAATACATATCAGTAGCCCTTTGTTAGAAATGGAAGAATTGATTCACAGGACTCCTGTCAGTATTCTGGAAGGGAGGCCTGTGTATCTCCTTACCTCCCAGTATTCCTGACTGCTTTTTTGATTTGCCGGACTGGTGTAACTTCGTACCAACACAGCTAATTAAAAGAAGAGTTGGGAATGCTCGTAGGTAAGGAGATTTGCAAACCTCCCCTCCACACGTCATAGATTACTGACATGGTCGCTGGACGGTAGGCCAGCGAATCTCCTTACCTCCCGGGATTCCTGGCTTCTCTTATGATAAGGTGTGACTACATACCAACCCAGCTAATCAATAGAAGAGTCTGGAATGCTTGGAGGTAAGGAGATTAGCAAGCCTCCCCTCCACCGATCACAAATTACTGACCGGGCATTAGGGTGTGAGGCCAGCGAATCTCCTTACCTTCTGGCATTTCCTGCTTCTCTTTTGATAAAGTGTGACTTCACACCACCCCAGCTAATCAAAAGACGGGTCGGGAATGCTGGGAGGTAAGGAGATTCATTGGCCTCCAGTCCTCCAGCAGTCACAGATTACTGACCTCGCTTCTGGACCTTAGAATCGCTTCTCGCATCGCTACCCCTTTTATTCTATATTTCCAACCCCTTTTGTATAATAAACATCTAAACATCTATTGCCTCCACATATGTGACACATAGAGTACAGGAGCGGGCTCTCGGGTTCCTTCAACATTTCTTTTTCTGAAGAGTCGTCCATATGGACACTCACACAGAGCTTGCAGGCATCAAACTGCTCTGCCTTGCTTCTGCCACATTAAATTATTGCACCCATCAGTCAGGCAGCGCCAAGTTTGCCGGAAGAAATGCTGGGTCATTGCAGCACGAGCCTGGAAAAGAGAAGATGAAAATATTATGACAGTCGATGGCAAAGCACATAAGCAGGTTGGATTTGTTAGTATAATAAGGAGCATAAAAGTAAAGGCAGGCCGCGGTCCTTAGAGCGGTGACACTCATTGGGCTCAGAGACAAGACGCGCTGATTATGTCTAACATGAAGTACAATCTGCTCCCTGCTGTCGGGCTCAGTCTGACATGTCACTTCTCTTGTATGAACTGCAGGGCATCATAATACATGGCAGGGGAAGTCATTGTGTGGATTGACGTATCATCCATAATGCTCTAATTATCTACTACCAGGTCTAGATTCGTCTTTCTTTCAGCAATGAGAAGGCCAATTTAAAAATGTCAGCTACATAATATGTACTACCCAAGGAGACTGGGTGGCAAAGCTCATCACTGGCCCATGTAGTGGCGTACATATAATGGCTGCTAAAATATATTTTCTGAATATCTATCATTACACCCTAAAGGTACCTTCACACATAACGATTTTGTTAACGATATCGTTGCTTTTTGTGACGTAGCAACGATATTGTTAACAAAATCGTTATGCGTGACAGCGACCAACGATCAGGCCCCTGCTGGGAGATCGTTGGTCGCTGGGAATGATCAGGACCTTTTTTTTGGTCGCTGATCACCCGCTGTCATCGCTGGCGTCAGCTTCCCGCACTGACTGTGTTAGCGCCGGCCGGCCGGTGCTGACACAGTGCAGGGAAGCTGACGCCGTGGGACGTGACAGATACAGGAATGTAAGTATGTACTGTTTGTTTTTTTTAACTTTTACAATGGTAACCAGGGTAAACATCGGGTTACTAAGCGCGGCCCTGCGCTTAGTAACCCTATGTTTACCCTGGTTACCCGGGGACTTAGGCATCGTTGGTCGCTGGAGAGCTGTCTGTGTGACAGGTCTCCAGCGACCACACAACGACCTAAACAGCGATGCTGCAGCGATCGGCATCGTTGTCTATATCGCTGCAGCGTCGCTAAATGTGACGGTACCTTAAGCACAGTTGCAATTAGCTTAAGTAAATAATACCTTACACTTTCCCCTCTCTAGCTAATTCCTAAATGTGTTGAGTTTTTTTTACTGTAATTCCTGTGACATTTTGTTTGAGAGGAGTTTCAAGCAGGACATCACAGGAGGCTGGGGCTGCACTCACTTCCACAGCATCTATCACCTCTTCTGGAACAGGACTTCACAGGGGGCAGTGCTGCAGTTTCTCACTAGTTTCTTGCATCCCCCTCTGAAGTTGTCCTGGATCTTGGGTGACGGACACTGTGGGAGATGTGAGTGCAGCGCCAACACTCTGATTCTATCTCCGTAGCTTCTGTGAAAGAAGATGTTATCACAGGACAAAAATAAAAGCAGTGAGTGACACCAACACCATCCCCTTATGACAACTTGTTTGAAGGCCATACTAGTGTAATACTCCACATTTGAGTATTACTAAAACACTTTGTAAGATTACAGTATTTATAATATGTAAATATTACACTACGCCCTCTAGGGGTTTGTATTCATCAGCATTTGTTACACTGTTAGGGGAGGAAGGAGTTAGGCTACTTTCACACTAGCGTTGGATTCGGCCCGTCGCATTGCGTCGGGCCGAGATTCCGACGCTAGCGTTTGATGCGCCGCACAACGGGTGCAGCGGATGCATTTCTCCAGCGCATCCGCTGCCCCATTGTGAGGTGCGGGGAGGTGGGGTCGGCACCAAAAAACGTTACATTTAACGTTTTCTGCTCCCGGCGGTCCGCCACAACACGACGCAACCGTCGCACGATTGTGACAATACGTCGCAATGCGTCGGTAATGTTACTCTATGGGGCAAAAACGCATCCTGCAAACAACTTTGCAGGATGCGTTTTTTCCCCTAAACGACGCATTGTGACGTATGGCAAAAAACGCTAGTGTGAAAGTAGCCTTAAATCTCCTCACCAAGTCAGGTTGCTAAGGCCTCTTTCACACATCCATTTTTTAGAATCAGTCACAATCCGTCGTTTTTAGAAAAAAACGGATCCAGCAAATGTTGCTGCTGGATCCGTTTTTTTCCCATAGACTTGTATTAGCAACGGATTGTGACGGATAGCCTTCCATTTCAACCGTTGTTTGACGGATCCATCATAAAGTCGTTGTCCGTCGGCCAGAGACAACAGACATAGGCTACTTTCACACTAGCGTTTTTTGCAATACGTCACAATGCGTCGTTTATGGGAAAAAACACATCCTGCAAAGTTGTTTGCAGGATGCGTTTTTGCCCCATAGGTTAACATTAGCGACGCATTGCGACGCATTGACACACGTCGCAACCATCGTGTGACGGTTGCGCCGTGTTGTGGCGGACCGCCGGGAGCAAAAAACATTACATGTAACTTTTTTGCTGCTGACAGACCGCTTTTTCCGACCACGCATGCGCGGCCGGAACTCCGCCCCTACCTCCGCTGCCCCAGTTGTGCGGCGCATTCACTGCTAGCATCGGAACCTCGGCCCGACACACTGCGACGGGCCGAGTCCGACGCTAGTGTGAAAGTAGACTCTTTCACACATCCTTTTTTTAGAATCAGTCACAATCCGTCAGAGTGTTTAAAAGACGGATTCTGTGCCGATTGTAAAAAACTGATGCACTGGATCCGTTTTTTTGGAGGATCCGTTGAAGTAGCTGCAGCCCGAATTTAAAGAAAAAGGAAGACAGAGAGAGAGAAAATGTTCTCCCTGAATGGAAAAATGGGTTTAATTAAAGGAATACAAATTCTTCCGGGCATGCTTAGTTTCAAAAAACGGAATCCGTCACTGGATTCCGTCTTCTGACAGACAGTGACGGATCCTGTGCCCACAGGCTTCCATTATAGCCAACGTACACAAAAAACATCCAGCACAGGGACAGCTCAGAAAGCATGTGAGGGAATTTATTCCCCTGTTCCAGCCAGTCCGTTATAGAGCAGCAAGTCGGAAAAATAGTGTGAGAAAGCATCTGCACGTCTACTACTGGGTTGAAGTAATACCTTGGTTCTCTCAAGCACACAGGGCAAATTGACTGCCACTGCAAGCGTGCTAGAATGCCGGAACATTGCTAACATGACTCACACATAACGAAGATTAGTGAGACCTGGACATGGAGGCCAGCTATGGGTCATTGTCCTAGAGGGGTGGTAATTCACAAGACAAGTAACGCCCCAAGCATAGCATAGCCCCTTGAGGAAGCCAATGGGAAACGCGCATTGGGGCTGTGCGGCGTGTCACCCAATACATCACACAATGGGAAAGAACCCGTGGGGCATGGGGTGGTTATACTTGCTTGGGGTGGTACTTATCTTATATACTGTTTTCATTATGAAATAATACCTACTGTCCTACTACCTCTTTAGATCTCTCAGGTTTCGAAATTGCGCAATGCACTTTATTATGAAATTACCCAACGTAATAGGGATGTATGGAGCGCCCGCCAGGGCCTAGGGGTTACTCGGTACCAGATCCGGTTGTTATTAAAGGGGAGGTCACGGTGGCAGCAACCCGGTCCGTGGCCCTTGGCGTCCAAGCTAAAGGGAAAGGTCTTTAAAGGGGTCATTAGAAATAAGAATGTTCGTGAAGCTACCTGTGATATTCGGTCAGGGGTGACTGACGCTGCTTAAAGGGGTCCACTGGGGTGATGTTGTGGCAGCAGGGATGGAATGGCTTCCCACAGGTGAAGCTGCATCCCCAGGGCTCCCGGTGTATTTGGCAAAGATGGTGCGGTGCCAGAAATAACCAGAGGACACAAGGTTGCAGTCTCTTTACCTTTACTGGTGATTCACGGCCACATTCCAGGGTACCTTAGACAGTACCTGCATGGTAGGCAATGCAAGCCTTTTTACAGGGGTCTCTCAGATGACTCCAGGCTCTGTATGTTGCAGTATCTTCGGGTGTGAGGGCGGACAGTCGACTTAAAATCTTCTGCCCTCTGGTTCTGCTATAGGACCTACAGTTCCACACAGCATCGGGCTCCCAGTGCCCGGTTCCTGCGCTCCAGCGTGGAAGAAGCTCAGTCGCAGATCTCTTCCAGCTCCTTAATACTCCTGCGCTTCTTCCCTCTGGCACCTTCTACAAATGCAACACTGTCTGCTTCTCTTCTCTGGCCTGGAGCTACAGCAGACATAGCAGCATGGCTCCAACTTTCCTGCTCACTCTCCTCTCTCCTCTCCCAGACTGTCCTTTCTGACTGTCTGACACAAAGCTCCCTCCAAAACTGAACTAACTCCTCCTCCAATCCAGAATATATATCTATATCTAGGGAAGCTCCCCTGTATGTGCTACCTGTTAAAGGGATCCTCCTCGCTTCCAGACATGGCATCATCCTCCCCGAAAGGAAGGCAACACCATTGTAACAACCGGTTTCCTGGAGTGTTACTTGTACACACTGCCATCTAGCTGATTTTGTTTCTAATATGTCTCTTGTACTGTTTCCAATTTATGTTACATGTACAAATATATCGTTTATGTGAATATTTTTGTAATAAACTTATACCTTTTTATATGACTCTTTGGACATATTGCTCCAATTTTCTCCTTCAGTTTAACTTGTATTACATTTAGCAGTATGCAAATGTATCAAAGGGATACAAGATACGGTTCCTTTTTTGCCTTCTGACTGATAGTAAAACATCTATATAAGTCCTAAACTGCATTTACCTTCACTGTATATACTGTAACTTTACAAAATCTATGGAGTCTATATTGATATAAATTCTAGATTGTTATTAAGGGTCTTTTTCACCTCCAAAAAAACAACTTGTGCCTTTTTTCACCTCCAATAAAACAACTTGTGCCCTATCTGTAGGCTAACTAGTGGAGATCCAGCAATCTGTAGATCAGGGCTCTGGAACCCCTTTCTGAATTGAGCAGAGGTGCGCATTCATTGTCTATGGGACTGCTGGGAGTAGTGGTTCCAAATCCCTAATCTAGGGACCACTGGCGATCTATGACATTGCCTGTGGATAGAACATAACTTAATTTTCAAGGAATAATCCTGTAATTATTACAGATGGATTCTCCGGTGGGCCCAGGCACTGACATCTGCTGCCATACAGGGCCAGCAGCTGCCTAGGGCTCCCGGCTACATTATAAGCTATGAGGGGCTGCATTATACTCTATGAGGGGGCTACATTATATTCTATGGGATGGCTGCATTATACCCTATGAGGGGGCTGCATTATATCCTATGAGAGGGCTACATTATATTCTATGCGGGGCTACATTATATTCTATGGGGGGCTGCATTATACCCTATGAGGGGCTGCATTATACTCTATTAAGCGGCTGCATTGTACCCTATGAGGGGGCTACATTATATTCTGTGGGGGGCTGCATTATACCCAATGAGAGGGCTGCATTATAGTGTATGGGGGGGCTGCATTATATTCTATGGGGGGCTCCTTTATACTATACTAGGGGAGCTGCATTATATTCTATAGGAAGAGCTAGATTATACCTTATGAGGGAGGTGCATTATACTCTATGAGGGGGCTACATTAAATTCTATGGGGGGCTACATTATATCCTATGAGGCTGCTGCATTATACCCTATGAGGAGCTGCATTATACCCTGAGGGAGCTACATTATATTCTATGGAGGGCTGCATTATACCCTATGAAGGGGCTGTGTTATATTACATGGGGGCCGGCCTACTATAGGAGGGGGGCTGCATTGTGTTATATGGGGAGCTGCATTATACTCTATGAGGGGGCTGCATTATACACTATGAGGGGTTTGCATTATATTCTAAGGGTGGCTCAATTATACTATTTGAGGGGGCTACATTATATTGTATTTGAGGCTGCATTATACCCTATGAGGGGCTGCATTATATTCTATGAGGGAAGCTGTATTATACTCTATGAGGGGGGCTACATTAAGTTCTATGAGGGGGCTACATTATATTCTATGAGGGGGCTACCCCACCCCCTGCTATATCATTAAGACGTATAATACCTTATGTTATACCCTGCTTTTAGCATGTTTTACCACACAATTGATGGTCTTGTATTTATTTCTATGTAGCTACATGGTGGACCCCAAGAATGATTTTCTCTGGTGGGCCCAAGGTGCTCCAGTCTGACGCTCACTATGGATAATTTATTATAAATTCAAAATGTAATATAAATCTGCACATTTGGGGATTAATTTAAGTGAGTGATTATTATATATTCTGATGAATACGGCTTTTCACAAATACAATTACAACCCTGTAAAGTGCTGCAGTCCTTGATGTGTATGTGATTGCCCTGCTTACACTCTCTGGATTACTAAGTGTATTTAATGCCGGTAATAATCCTGGATGATAATTCTTCTCTAATATGTCGATTTACAGAATACCTAACACTTAATTATTTGCTGTTCTCTGGGAGCACATTCCCAGCACAGCAGAGTTTAGTAATTGTGTGATGCGCTGTTTCCATGGTATAGATTGCAGAGAATGCTGTTGCTTAATAGTACACTTATTGGACACCTGCCTAGGTGCTAGTCATGCAGCCGGGCGAAATCCTTTATATAAAAGGTATATATGTTCTTTGTTCTCATGAATAAATGCCAGTCTTTGTGCACGCAAAGTTTTCCCCATAGATAAAGGGTTTTTGCACTACTTTAAAACTTATTGTATATATTGTACATACACGTGGTCAAAATTGTTGGTACCCCTCGTTTAATGACAGAAAAACCCACAATGTCACAGAAATAACTTGAATCTGACAAAAGTAATAATAAATAAAAAATCTATGAAAATGAACAAATGAAAGTCATACTTTTTCAATCATGCTTCCACAGAATTAAAAAAATACGACTCATGAAATAGGCCTGGATAGAACTGATGGTGCCCGTAACTTAATATTTT
The DNA here is from genome assembly GCF_032444005.1 of Ranitomeya imitator. Lineage (NCBI taxonomy): Eukaryota > Metazoa > Chordata > Amphibia > Anura > Dendrobatidae > Ranitomeya > Ranitomeya imitator. The sequence goes on from NC_091284.1 coordinate 771,802,304, forward strand.
GTTGCACAACCTTTTGAGGCAATCACTGCAATGAAACGATTCCTGTAACTGTCAATGAGACTTCCGCACCTCTCGACGGGTATTTTGGCCATTCCTCAAGAGCAAACTGCTCCAGTTGTCTCGTGTTTGAAGGTTGCCTTTTCCTGACGGCACGTTTCAGCTCTTTCCAAAGATGCCCAATAGGATTTAGGTCAGGGCTCATAGAAGGCCACTTCAGAATAGTCCAATGTTTTCCTCTTAGCCATTCTTGGGTGTTTTTAGCTGTGTGTTTTGGGTCATTATCCTGTTGCAAGACTCATGACTTGAGACCAAGCTTTCTGCCACTGGGCAGCACATTTCTCTCTATAATAGTCTTGAGATTTCAGTGTACCCTGCACAGATTCTAGACACCCTGTGCCAGATGTAGCAAAGCAGCCCCAGAACATAACAGAGCCTCCTCCATGTTTCACAGTAGGGACAGTGTTCTTTCCTTGATATGCTTCATTTTTCCGTCTGTGAACTGATGTGCCTTGGGCTGGTCCTTCACACTGGCTACTGTTTACCCACCAATCTCCCTGCCTAAACTCATACATAATAATAATAAAGTTTGTCACTAGGTCTTTTTCTACCCCATCTGAGAGCAGTATGAAATAGGGTCAAAGACCCTGATTCCAGCTATGTTTCACTTACTGGGCTGCTTGCTGCAGTTTTAATTAAAAACTGCTTCATCTTCTGCAGATCTAACCATTCTCTGAATGCTGAGCTCTGTATTACCACGCCCACACCACTGATTGGCAGCTTTCTGTGTACACTGTCTATAGGCAGAAATCTGCCAGTAAGTGATGGTGAAGTGTCGGACTACCGGTCAGCAGGTTAACCAGTCTTCTAGCGATAATCCAGTTATAAAAGCTATACTAAGCAGCCCAGAAAGTGACACATCACTGGAACCAGGGTCTCTGGTCCTATATTATGCTGCCCTTGATTAGGTTGCAAAAACCTCGTGACAGATTCCCTTTAAAGTGGGTAATACCCCTTTAACCCCTTTCCATGCTGTGACACAGCTTATGCGTCATGAAAGTCGGTGCCAATCCGACCTGTGACGCATATGCTGTGTCACAGAATGATCGCGTACCTGCAGATCCGGTGAAAGGGTTAACTCCCATTTCACCCGATCTGCAGGGACAGGGGGAGTGGTAGTTTAGCCCATGGGGGGTGGCTTCACCCCCCCGTGGCTACGATCGCTCTGATTGGCTGTTGAAAGTGAAACTGCCAATCAGAGCGATTTGTAATATTTCACCTATTATAACGGGTGAAATATTACAATCCAGCCATGGCTGATGCTGAAATATCATCAGCCATGGCTGGAAATACTAATGTGCCCCCACCCCACCCCACCGATCGCCCCCCCCAGCCCTCCGATCTGTCCTTTACACTGCTCCGCTCCCCTCCGTCCTCCTGTCCGCTCCCCCGTGCTCTTGTCCGCTCACCCCGTGCTCCAATCACCCCCCCGTGCTCCAACCACCCCCCCTGCACTCCGATCCACCCCCCCTGCAGTCCGATCCACCCCCCCTGCAGTCCGATCCACCCCCGATGCTCCAATGCACCCCCCCGTGCTCCGATCCACCCCCCCGTGCTCCGATTTACCCCCCATGCTCCGATCCACCCCCGTGCTCCCCCCCACCCCATCATACTTACCGAGCCTCCCGTGGTCCGTCCGTCTTCTTTCCTGGGCGCCGCCATCTTCCAAAATGGCGGGCGCATGCGCAGTGCGCCCGCCGAATCTGCCGGCCGGCAGATTCGTTTCAAGTGCATTTTGATCACTGCGATAAAACCTATCGCAGTGATCAAAATAAAAAAATACTGAATGACCCCCCCTTTGTCACCCCCATAGGTAGGGACAATAATAAAATAAAGATTTTTTTTTTCTTCCACTAAGGTTGGGGTAAGAACTAGGGTTAGGGTTAGGGTTAGGGCCTGGATGTCTTCCTGGAGCAGAACAATATTGTATCATACAATTATTAGGTTCTGTAGAAGGACGTAGATCTGGGGATTTATTATGATGGAATATAGGCTGAACTGGATGGACAAATGTCTTTTTTCGGCCTTACTAACTATGTTACTATGTTATGTTACAGCCCATGCAGTAGATAGCACAGCCACGTAGTACTGTATATAGCACAGCCACATAGTATATAGCACAGCCACGTAGTATATAGCACAGCGATGTAGAATATAAGACAGCCCACATAGTATATAGCACAGCCACATAGTATATAGCACAGCGATGTAGTATATAACACAGCTCACGTAGTATATAGCACAGCCCACGCAGTAGATAGCACAGCCACATAGTATATAGCAGCCACGTAGTAAATAACACAGCCCAAAAAAAGAATGAAAATAAATAATAGTTATATACTCACCTTCCGTCGTCCACCGAAGCTGTCCCGCTCCTCGCGATGTGGCCGGCAGCTTCCGTTCCCAGAGATGCATTGTGAAATTACCCAGATGACTTAGCGGTCTTTCCCAGAGACCGCTAAGTCATCTGTGTAATTTCGCAATGCATCTCTGGGAACGGAAGCTGCCAAGAGCATCGGGAGGAGCGGGAAAGCTGCGGAGGCGCCGGAAGGTCAGAATAGCATGATTTTTAATTTTTTTTATTACTTTTACCATTATATCTTTTTACTATTGATGCTGCATAACCAGCATCAATAGTAAAAAAGTTGGTCCGGGATGGGGAGTAGGGAGGGGCCAATTCGCGGCCGACAGTCGGCCGCGACCAATCAGCGACTCGGGATTTCCGTTACAGACAGAAAGACAGACAGACAAACAGACGGAAGTACCCCTTAGATGATTATATATATATATATATATATATATATATATATCACATGTAAAGCTCCATGGAACAAATGGCGCTATAATAAATATTATATATATATTAGTAAAAAAAGGAAAACAGCACAAAAAACTGAAAAAAAGTGGAATTTATTGCCCAAATGGCGTGGCAACGTTTCGGATGTAATATCCTTTCTCAAGCAGTGAACACACAAGTGAAACAGACTTTTATAGGAAGCACATACATTTCTCATTAATAAACTCATTAAAAATAATTATAGAAAACTTGAAAATAGTGCGTTCATGACAAGTGATTAGTAAAGTGCATAGGTGCATGTTTAAACAATCTTTTAAGATTCATTATTTATATATATAAGACATTACGTGCTACGTGATTATATTTAAGATTTACTAAATAATCAATTTAACCAATTCAGGTGTCCCTGTCCCATGAAACATGATTAAAGCACACTTACGATAGTATATTTCTCATGCATGCCTGGTCTTCGGCGTCCTCATACTCCTACTGCGCATGTCAGTGACGTTTGTGCCCAAGACCCATAGTGCTTAGAGCCGCGACTGCACAGAACCGCTCTGAAGGCCACGGCGCCATATTTGTTGAGGTAATCAGCTATGTTGCTGACGTACCAGTATAGATTTACATAAAAATTACACTAATCACCACATCACCATATAGCGGAACTTAAGAGACTAAAAACGATTGAATAAGGCTTATTTATAGCTTTTAAAGATAGTAAAAAGTCTCATAGGTCACATAAGAAGCTCACTATAATTCTCTTAAGGGACAGATTTAAATGTGCCGCAGAAACGGAGGGTAAGGACATAAGCCCAGGATAGTATCAATAGGTCTGGGAAACCCTCCCCAATTAAGTGGGGCATCCCATTCCTATGCATGGGCATAGAGACCTTAAGGGGCGGCTAATCCCCCGTGTTTCTCTTATCCATTGCGTGTGACACAAAATGACCACAAATCTTTGGCCCCATTATCCAAATCCCTTTAAGTGCATACTAAATACCGTATATACTCGAGTATAAGCTGAGATTTTCAGCCCAAATTTTTGGGCTGAAAGTGCCCCTCTCGGCTTATACTCGAGTCACGGTCGGCGGCAGGGTCGGCAGGTGAGGGGGAGAGAGGATTGTCGCATACTCACCTAGTCCCGGCAGTCCTGACGCTCCCCCTGCCTGTCACACTGTCTTCGGGTGCCGCAGCTCTTCCCCTGTACAGCGGTCACGTGGGACCGCTCATTAAACTTATGAATATGGACTCCACTCCCATAGGGGTGGAGCCGCATATTCATTCCTCTAATGAGCGGTGCCAGTGACCGCTGACAGGAAGACCGCTGCGGCACCCGAAGACAGTGTGACAGGCAGGGGCAGCATCAGGAGCGCCGGGACTAGGTGAGTATTTTATATTCACCTGTCCACGTTCCACCCGCCGGGCGCCGCTCTGTCGTCGCGTCCTCTTGCTCTGACTGTTCAGGTCAGAGGGCGCAATGACGTACTAGTGTGCGCGCCGCCCTCTGCCTGAACAGTCAGTGCGGAGAGACGCCGAGACGGGACGCCGGGAGCTGCAAGCAGCAAGAGAGGTGAGTATGTGTTTGTTTTATTGCAGCAGCAGCAGCGTTATACTGTATATGGCACAGATTTATGTGGAGCATCTATGGGGCCATACTGAACGGTGCAGAGCATTCTATATGGCACAGCTTTATATGGAGCATTTATGAGGGCCATAATGAACGGTGCAGAGCATTATATATGGCACAGATTTATAAGGAGCATCTATGGGGGCCATAATGAATGGTGCAGAGCATTATATGGCACAGCTTTATATGGAGCATCTATGGGGCCATAATGAACGGTGCAGAGCATATATGGCACAGCTTTATATGAAGCATCTATAGGGCCATAATGAACGGTGCAGAGCATTATATGTGGCACAGCTTTATAAGGAGCATGTATGGGGCCATAATGAACGGTGCAGAGCATTATATATGGCACAGCTTTATAAGGAGCATGTATGGGGCCATAATGAACGGTGCAGAGCATTGTATATTTGGGCACAGCTTTATATGGAGCATCTATAGGGCCATAATGAACGGTGCAGAGCATATATGGCACAGCTTTATAAGGAGCATCTATGGGGCCATAATGAACGGTGCAGAGCATATAGGGCACAGCTTTATAAGGAGCATCTATGGGGCCATAATGAACGGTGCAGAGCATTGTATATTTGGGCACACCTTTATATGGAGCATCTATGGGACCATAATGAACGGTGCAGAGCATTCTATATGGCAAAGCTATATATGGATCATCTATGGGGCAATAATCAATGGTATGGAGCATCTATTTTTATTTTTGATACTCTGGTCGGCTTATACTCTAGTATATACGGGTAAGTACAAGACCAAGACAAGATTGCTTGTTATAATTTATTTTTTAAGTTTTTACTTTTTTACTTTCATTGAATAAGCCAAATATCTATTTCAATTCCATCAAATAAATCTGGTGATGTATAATTTAGTGAAAGAACATTAGCCAGCACGGTGAAAAAATACAAAAAATAAATAAAAAGTGTAATTTTCAAAAACAGAAAAAAGAGAAAAGGATTTTTTTTAACTGTATTTGTTTCATAGGATGGGACACCTGAAAAGAAAAACAGGAAAAAATATTTCTTATCCAAAGATAAAAAGATTTTTTTATATAAAAACTGTAAACCTAGGTACTAAAATAAATACACAAAACACATTATTTTGGTTGTCAAAATGGCCACAGCTTTTATTCAAATCACAGGATTAAAAAATCACAGTAGAAGTCAGGTGGAGTGCTAGTACATTGGGATTCACAAGTACTGCGATATCCCCAGCTGTCTGACATACAGCACCAGGACAGACAGCCGTAAAGGGGCGGCATGCACTGGCTTGCCATTCAAGCAGAGCCAGTAAACTTTGTGCCCGCCCCTGATTGATGTTACCATTACAACGTCCTTGAGGCTGGCCACCAAAGCCGAACCTGCTCACCACCATGAGGTTTTACATCCTCTATTAGTTAAAATGAGTCCACCTTAACTTGTCTGCAACTTCCACCTGACTCCTAAACCGCAAAGCCGTAAAGGGTTATAAATTCCAATTCTCATTTGACACGTTTTTTTTTTAATAATCAAATAATTTTTTTAAACTTAAAAACTAGAAGTCCCTGCAAAAGCATTAATGGGACTAAACTTGGCAAACCCCCGACTCACAAAGAGTCATCCTACAGCGCTCAGGAGCGGAAAAAACCCCTGTGGAGGAAACCTCCAGGGAACCATGGCTGAAGGATTGCCCTTCCCTTGGGCTTAGAAGGTTACCGCAAATAATAACTCTTTATAGCCAATATACAATTGAACCTGGTACAAGATATTCAATGACAAATTCAAAAATACAATAAAGCATTTATCATTATGCAGCACCCCAGAGACCTGGTCTTGCAGTAGTATCGCTCTGCCACTAAGGGGAGTGATGGTATGTCTGATGGCACTAAAGGAGTTCATCTGACCAGGTATCACCAGCACACATTATACTTCACACTCCGGCCACTAGGGGGAGCAAAGGGTTTTATTTATTAGGCCACTCCTCACACTGGTAAAACTAGGGGTTGGAGAGGAAGTTAGTCAGAAGCTGACTGGGTTTTGTTCAGGCAACATCCCATGGCAGGGGGTGTTGCGGGGGAAGATTCAGGGGGGTCCCTGTCAGGCGTGGGAACCTGGCAGGCACCTAGCGACAAGGATAGAACGTTACAGAGCCGCGCCTGCTCTATCTGCGGTGGCATCCAAAGAAAGGACACGAAGCGAAGGATATTGTGAACAGTGAGAAACAAGATCAAAGCACAAAGGAGAGCCAGTAGGTGTCGTGCCAGCACACATTATACTTCACACTCTGGCCACTAGGGGGAGCAAAGGGTTTTATTTATTAGGCCACTCCTCACACTGGTAAAACTAGGGGTTGGAGAGGAAGTTAGTCAGAAGCTGACTGGGTTTTGTTCAGGCAACATACCGTGGCAGAGGGTGTTGCGGGGGAAGATTCAGGGGGGTCCCTGTCAGGCGTGGGAACCTGGCAGGCACCTAGCGACAAGGATAGAACATTACAGAGCCGCGCCTGCGCTATCTGCGGTGGCATCCAAAGAAAGGACACGAAGCGAAGGATATTGTGGACAGTGAGAAACAAGATCAAAGCACAAAGGAGAGCCAGTAGGAGTCGTGCCTGGAGAACGGCAACATCCTACTGAGGCGCGTAGCCGGTGCCCGGAACACCGAGGAAGTAACTGACTTTATGCCTTACTTCAAATACCGCAGGACAGTTAATTATAGGTTGGCTGTCTACCTTACATCACCTAAGCAGAAATAGGGGGCAACGCATGGAGAGGGGCATCTCTAGAGTCCCGGAAGAGCTCCGAGCCTTCCCGTCAAACGGGTGCGTCCTAGCCATAACAAACCTGGGGGACGGAGAATAGAAAGAACTAGAAAGAACTGGAACGAACGAGAACAGAAGTTGTGAGGACTATCCCAAATGCTCAGCAGGGAAGCACTACAACACACAGGCGCTAGTGGTAGGCAATAGGGTTGAGCGAAACGGGTCGTTCATTTTCAAAAGTCGCCGACTTTTGGCAAAGTCGGGTTTCATGAAACCCGATCCGACCCCTGTGCGGGGTCGGCCATGCGGTACGCGACTTTCGCGCCAAAGTCGCGTTTCAATGACGCGAAAAGCGCCATTTCTCAGCCAATGAAGGTAAACGCAGAGTGTGGGCAGCGTGATGACATAGGTCCTGGTCCCCACCATCTTAGAGAAGGGCATTGCAGTGATTGGCTTGCTGTCTGCGGCGTCACAGGGGCTATAAAGGGGAGTTCCCGCCGACCGCCATGTTACTGCTGCTGATCTGAGCTTAGGGAGAGGTTGCTGCCGCTTCGTCAGAAGCAGGGATAGCGTTAGGCAGGGTCCATTAACCACCAAACCGCTTGTGCTGTAGCGATTTCCACTGCCCAACACCACCTTCGGTGTGCAGGGACAGTGGAAGCTACATTTTTTTTTTTTCCCCCTCAGCGCTGTAGCTCATTGGGCTGCCCTAGAAGGCTCCCTGATAGCTGCATTGCTGTGTGTACGCCGCTGTGCAAACCAACTGCTTTTTTCAAAGCACAAATCCTCTTGTTCCTTCCTTTCTGCACAGCTATCTTTTTGGTTTGTACACACTTTTTATTTAATTTGTGCATCAGTCCACTCCTTATTGCTGCCTGCCATACCTGGCTGAGATTACTGCAGGGAGATAGTAATTGAAGGACACTCCCTGTTTTTTTTTTTTTTTTTGTGGGAGATTAAGATTGACATTTCTGCTAGAGTGCCATCCCTGTCTGTGTCATCTCTCACTCAGTGGACCATAGAAAGCCTATTTATTTTTTTGCTTGATTTGGGTTATAAAATTTACCTGAAAAAATCACTACATCAACCAGTGGGAGAAAAATATTGGCCTCAGGGCTTGTGTGCCACTCTTGACTCCTGTGTGCATCATCACTCACTCAGTGGGCCATAGAAAGCCTATTTATTTTTTTGCTTGATTTTGGTTCTAAAATCTACCTGAAAAAATCACTACATCAATCAGTGGGAGAAAAATATTGGCCTCAGGGCTTGTGTGCCACTCCTGACTCCTGTGTGCATCATCACTCACTCAGTGGGCCATAGAAAGCCCATTTTTTTTTTTTTTTTGCTTTATTTGGGTTCTAAATTCTACCTGAAAAAATCAATAAATCAATCAGTGGGAGATTAATATTGGCCTTTGGGCTTGTGTGCCAGTCCTAAGCGTGCCATCTCTCTCTCTCAGATAGTGGGCCATAGAAAGCCTATTTATTTATTTTTTTTTTTATTGGGTTTATAAATTTTCCCTGGAAAAAAAAAAAAAGTGGGAGATTAATATTGGCCTCTGGGCTTGTGTGCCAGTCCTGAGCGTGCCATCTCTCTCACAAATAGTGGGCCATAGAAAGCCTATTTATTTATTTTTTTTTGGTTTTATAAATTCTCCCTTAAAAAAAAAAGGGAGATTAATATTGGCCTTTGGGCTTGTGTGCCAGTCGTAAGCGTGCCATCTCTCTCTGTCTCTCAGATAGTGGGCCATAGAAAGCCTATTTATTATTTTTTTTATTGGGTTCATAAATTTTCCCTGGAACAAAAAAAAAAAAGTGGGAGATAAATATTGGCCTCTGGGCTTGTGTGCCACTCCTGACTCCTGTGTGCGTCATCTCTCACTCAGTGGGCCATAGAAAGCCTTTTTTTGTTTTATTTGTTTTCTAAATTCTCCCTGAAAAAATCATTTTATTTTATTTGGTTTCTAAATTCTTCCTGAAAAAATCATTTTATTCTATTTTTTTTTTTCCTAAAGTCTCCCTGAAAAAAAAAAAAAAAAAACAAATCAGTGGGAGATTAATATTGCCCTTTCTGCTTGTGTGCCAGTCTTGACTCCTGGGTGTGCCATCTCTCTCTCTCTCTCCAATTGTGGGCCATAGAAAGCCTATTATTTTTTTTAGCTTGATTTGGGTTCCAAAATGTACCTGAAAAAATCACTACATCAATCAGTGGGAGATAAATATTGGCCTCTGGGCTTGTGTGCCACTCCTGACTCCTGTGTGCGTCATCTCTCACTCAGTGGGCCATAGAAAGCCTTTTTTTGTTTTATTTGTTTTCTAAATTCTCCCTGAAAAAATCATTTTATTTTATTTGGTTTCTAAATTCTTCCTGAAAAAATCATTTTATTCTATTTTTTTTTTCCTAAAGTCTCCCTGAAAAAAAAAACAAAAAACAAATCAGTGGGAGATTAATATTGCCCTTTCTGCTTGTGTGCCAGTCTTGACTCCTGGGTGTGCCATCTCTCTCTCTCTCTCTCCAATTGTGGGCCATAGAAAGCCTATTATTTTTTTTAGCTTGATTTGGGTTCCAAAATCTACCTGAAAAAATCACTACATCAATCAGTGGGAGATAAATATTGGCCTCTGGGCTTGTGTGCCACTCCTGACTCCTGTGTGCGTCATCTCTCACTCAGTGGGCCATAGAAAGCCTTTTTTTGTTTTATTTGTTTTCTAAATTCTCCCTGAAAAAATCATTTTATTTTATTTGGTTTCTAAATTCTTCCTGAAAAAATCATTTTATTCTATTTTTTTTTTCCTAAAGTCTCCCTGAAAAAAAAAAAAAAAAAAACAAATCAGTGGGAGATTAATATTGCCCTTTCTGCTTGTGTGCCAGTCTTGACTCCTGGGTGTGCCATCTCTCTCTCTCTCTCTCCAATTGTGGGCCATAGAAAGCCTATTATTTTTTTTTAGCTTGATTTGGGTTCCAAAATCTACCTGAAAAAATCACTACATCAATCAGTGGGAGATAAATATTGGCCTCTGGGCTTGTGTGCCACTCCTGACTCCTGTGTGCGTCATCTCTCACTCAGTGGGCCATAGAAAGCCTTTTTTTGTTTTATTTGTTTTCTAAATTCTCCCTGAAAAAATCATTTTATTTTATTTGGTTTCTAAATTCTTCCTGAAAAAATCATTTTATTCTATTTTTTTTTCCTAAAGTCTCCCTGAAAAAAACAAAAAAAAACAAATCAGTGGGAGATTAATATTGCCCTTTCTGCTTGTGTGCCAGTCTTGACTCCTGGGTGTGCCATCTCTCTCTCTCTCTCCAATTGTGGGCCATAGAAAGCCTATTATTTTTTTAGCTTGATTTGGGTTCCAAAATCTACCTGAAAAAATCACTACATCAATCAGTGGGAGATAAATATTGGCCTCTGGGCTTGTGTGCCACTCCTGACTCCTGTGTGCGTCATCTCTCACTCAGTGGGCCATAGAAAGCCTTTTTTTGTTTTATTTGTTTTCTAAATTCTCCCTGAAAAAATCATTTTATTTTATTTGGTTTCTAAATTCTTCCTGAAAAAATCATTTTATTCTATTTTTTTTTCCTAAAGTCTCCCTGAAAAAACAAAAAAACAAAAACAAATCAGTGGGAGATTAATATTGCCCTTTCTGCTTGTGTGCCAGTCTTGACTCCTGGGTGTGCCATCTCTCTCTCTCTCTCCAATTGTGGGCCATAGAAAGCCTATTATTTTTTTTTAGCTTGATTTGGGTTCCAAAATCTACCTGAAAAAATCACTACATCAATCAGTGGGAGATAAATATTGGCCTCTGGGCTTGTGTGCCACTCCTGACTCCTGTGTGCGTCATCTCTCACTCAGTGGGCCATAGAAAGCCTTTTTTTGTTTTATTTGTTTTCTAAATTCTCCCTGAAAAAATCATTTTATTTTATTTGGTTTCTAAATTCTTCCTGAAAAAATCATTTTATTCTATTTTTTTTTTCCTAAAGTCTCCCTGAAAAAAAAAAAAAAATCAAATCAGTGGGAGATTAATATTTACATTTGTGCTTCAGTGACAGTCCTGCGTGTGTGGCATCTCTCTCATTTGTTGCCACCAACAACAGAGTGTGTAACATTGTGCCTGATTTTCGTTGTGGTCTCACTCACCTGTAAAGGGGTAGCTAAATCATACTGAAGTTATAGCTCACCGTGTAATTTGTGTGACAGCAACAAATACCGTTAGTTTGTTTACGTTTTTAAAACAATGAGGAAGTATGGTGGAAGAGGTCGTGGCCGGGGGCGTTCATTGTCAGCTGGTAATGAGGGTAGTGGTAGTGGTGGAGCATCAGCTGGTCATGGGAAAAAAAATATTGCACCTAAGTCTGGAGCTGTGGAGCCAGGTTCGTCGTCTGGCTACACAAGGCCTCGAACGCTCCCTTTTCTGGGAGTAGGAAAACCGCTTTTAAAGCCGGAGCAGCAAGAGCAAGTTTTGGCTTATCTTGCTGACTCAGCCTCTAGCTCTTTTGCCTCCTCTCGTGAAACTGGTAAATGTCAAAGCAGCGCGTCGTTAGTGGATGTTCACGGTCAGGGACAAGTCGCTTCCTTGTCCTCTTCAGCAAAAACAACAACAGAGAAGAATGCAGCAGGCGACACAACGGGTTACTCCATGGAGCTCTTTACACATACCGTCCCTGGCTTAGAAAGTGAAGCAGTTAACAGTCCATGCCCATTACAAGTTGAATCTGACATGGAGTGCACTGATGCACAGCCACAGCCAGACTACTATGCTGGTCCTTTGACTCAGACCACAACATTGCCCTCGCAGGGTGCTGATCAAGAATCAGACCCTGATGAGACTATGTTGCCCCATCACGAACGCTATACCACCGACCGACACGGTGACACAGACGAAGTTGCACACGAGCTACAAGAAGATGACCCAGTTCTTGACCCCGATTGGCAGCCATTGGGGGAACAGGGTGCAGGCGGCAGCAGTTCTGAAGCGGAGGAGGAGGGGCCGCAGCAGGCATCAACATCGCAACAGGTTCCATCTGCCGGGCCCGTATCTTGCCCAAAACGCGTGGCAAAGCTAAAACCTGTTGGAGGACAGCGTGGCCATCCGGTTAAAGCTCAGTCTGCAATGCCTGAAAAGGTATCCGATGCTAGAAAGAGTGCAGTCTGGCATTTTTTTAAACAACATCCAATTGATCAGCGCAAAGTCATCTGTCAAAAATGTTCAACTACCTTAAGCAGAGGACAGAATCTGAAAAGTCTCAATACAAGTTGCATGCATAGACATTTAACCACCATGCATTTGCAAGCCTGGACTAACTACCAAACGTCCCTTAAGGTTGTAGCACCCTCGGCCAATGAAGCTAGTCAGCAACGCAACATCCCTTCCGGCAGTGTAGGGCCACCATTTTCCGCACCACTTGCAGTATCTGTGCAGGTTTCTTTGCCAGGCCAAAGCCGTCAGGGTCAGGGAATCACCAGTTTCGTAGTAGGAAACACTGCATCTAGGGCACCGGTGGCAACAATACCATCTCCCACCGTCTCTCAGTCTGCCATGTCCACCGGCACCCCCGCTAGTTCCACGATCTCCAGTCCAGCTCACCCTACATGAGACTATGGTTAGAAAAAGGAAGTACTTAGCCTCGCATCCGCGTACACAGGGTTTGAACGCACACATAGCTAGACTAATCTCGTTAGAGATGATGCCCTACCGGTTAGTTGAAAGCGAAGCTTTCAAAGCCCTGATGGACTACGCTGTACCACGCTACAAGCTACCCAGTCGACACTTTTTTTCCAGAAAAGCCATCCCAGCCCTCCACCAGCATGTTAAAGAGCGCATCGTCCATGCACTCAGGCAATCTGTGAGCACAAAGGTGCACCTGACAACAGATGCATGGACCAGTAGGCATGGCCAGGGACGTTACGTGTCCATCACGGCACACTGGGTAAATGTGGTGGATGCAGGGTCCACAGGGGACAGCAAGTTTGGGACAGTTCTGCCTAGCCCACGGTCTAGGAAACAATTGGCTGTAGCCGTTCGCACCCCCTCCTCCTCCTCTTCGTCCTCCTGCAGAAGCGAGAGCTCGTCCACAGACCGCAGTCGCACAACCACTCCATCCGCAGCTGCCACTGTTGCACACCAGGTCTCCCATTATGGGGCAGCTACTGGCAAACGTCAGCAGGCTGAATTGGCTATGAAGTGTTTGGGCGACAACAGACACACCGCGGAAGTTCTGTCCGAGTTCTTGCAGAAAGAAACGCAGTCGTGGCTGGGCACTGTAGATCTTGAGGCAGGCAAGGTAGTGAGTGATAACGGAAGGAATTTCATGGCTGCCATCTCCCTTTCCCAACTGAAACACATTCCTTGCCTGGCTCACACCTTAAACCTGGTGGTGCAGTGCTTCCTGAAAAGTTATCCGGGGTTATCCGACCTGCTCCTCAAAGTGCGTGGACTTTGCTCACATATCCGCCGTTCGCCCGTACACTCCAGCCGTATGCAGACCTATCAGCGTTCTTTGAACCTTCCCCAGCATCGCCTAATCATAGACGTTGCAACAAGGTGGAACTCAACACTGCACATGCTTCAGAGACTGTGTGAACAGAGGCGGGCTGTTATGTTTTTGTGGGAGGATACACATACACGGGCAGGCAGTAGGATGGCAGACATGGAGTTGTCAGGTGTGCAGTGGTCGAAGATTCAAGACATGTGTCAAGTCCTTCAGTGTTTTGAGGAATGCACACGGCTGGTTAGTGCAGACAACGCCATAATAAGCATGAGCATCCCCCTAATGCGTCTGCTGATGCAAAGTTTGACGCACATAAAGGATCAGGCGTCTGCAGCTGAGGAAGAGGAAAGCCTTGATGACAGTCAGCCATTGTCTGGCCAGGGCAGTGTACAGGACGAGGTAGCGGGCGAAGAGGAGGAGGAGGACGAGGAGGATGATGGGGATGATTATATTTTTAATGAGGAAGCTTTTCCGGGGCCACTGGAAATTGGTGGCGCGGCAAGGCCGGGTTCTGGTTTTTTGAGGGACACAAGTGACGTGGATTTGTCTGAAACTGCCCCTCAACCAAGCACAACCGCAGATTTGAGAACTGGAACTTTGGCCCACATGGCGGATTATGTCTTACGTATCCTCAAAAGGGACACACGCATAACTAAAATGATGAATGATGACGATTACTGGTTGGCCTGCCTCCTTGATCCTCGCTATAAAGGCAAATTGCAAAATATAATGCCACATGAGAACTTGGAACTAATATTAGCAACCAAACAATCAACTCTTGTTGACCGTTTGCTTCTGGCATTCCCTGCACACAGCGCCCGTGATCGTTCTCACACGAGCTGCAGGGGCCAGCAGACCAGAGGAGTTAGAGGGGCAGAAATCAGAAGTGGCGTTGGCCAGAGGGGTTTTCTGACCAGGTTGTGGAGTGATTTTGCTATGACCGCAGACAGGACAGGTACTGCAGCATCAATTCAAAGTGACAGGAGACAACATTTGTCCAGTATGGTTACAAACTATTTTTCATCCCTTATCGATGTTCTCCCTCAACCGTCATTCCCATTTGATTACTGGGCATCAAAATTAGACACCTGGCCAGAATTGGCAGAATATGCATTGCAGGAGCTTGCTTGCCCGGCAGCTAGTGTCCTATCAGAAAGAGTATTCAGTGCTGCAGGTTCAATACTAACAGAAAAAAGGACTCGTCTGGCTACCCAAAATGTAGATGATCTAACCTTCATTAAAATGAACCACAACTGGATTTCGAAATCTTTTGCCCCACCTTGCCCGGCTGACACCTAGCTTTCCTATGAAAAGGTCTTGCCTGTGGACTATTCTGAATGCCTTTTCCAATCTCGTAATTTTCTGCACCTGATTGTCCAGCATACGACATGTTTACACCTCACTAAATGGCCAAACTCCCCACACGGGGCCGTGGTATCGACACTTGGCGACAGCACCCGTGAGAGTGCAGTTTGTCTGAAGAGATGGGTGAGCCCGCTTTTGGTCGACGGCACTGCCACTGGGTCCCTCCTAGTACAATAAAGTGTCTCTGGCGGTGGTGGTGCGCACCCAACGTCAGACACACCGTTGTAATATGAGGGGCCCTGGGCCTGTACCGCCGGCCACAAGACAGTTTCCCCCCACCCCAGCTCAAACAGTGCTCTACCACTTGCAAAATTATCTCACAGCTCCACCAATGTTTAGTCTATGCGCTGACATCCTTCAATGCCTGCCACTGACAATACCATTGTATTGACATTTTTGTTATGTTAGGCCTTCGATGCCTGTCTGTGGTCACTCCTTCCACTAGGCCTCGACTGACCACACCACTGCTGCCCGTGTACCCCTGTAACCAATTTAAAATTGCCTACAGCCATGTGTTATTATTTTAGGCCTTCGATGCCTGTCTGCGGTGACTCCTTCCACTAGGCCTCCACTGACCACACCACTGCTGCCCGTGTACCCCTGTAACCAATTTAAAATTGCCTACAGCCATGTGTTATTATTTTAGGCCTCAAAGCGTTTGATACCGTGCCGCACAAGAGGTTGGTACACAAAATGAGAATGCTTGGTCTGGGGGAAATTGTGTGTAAATGGGTTAGTAACTGGCTTAGTGATAGAAAGCAGAGGGTGGTTATAAATGGTATAGTCTCTAACTGGGTCGCTGTGACCAGTGGGGTACCGCAGGGGTCAGTATTGGGACCTGTTCTCTTCAACATATTCATTAATGATCTGGTAGAAGGTTTACACAGTAAAATATCGATATTTGCAGATGATACAAAACTATGTAAAGCAGTTAATACAAGAGAAGATAGTATTCTGCTACAGATGGATCTGGATAAGTTGGAAACTTTGGCTGAAAGGTGGCAGATGAGGTTTAACAATGATAAATGTAAGGTTATACACATGGGAAGAAGGAATCAATGTCACCATTACACACTGAATGGGAAACCACTGGGTAAATCTGACAGGGAGAAGGACTTGGGGATCCTAGTTAATGATAAACTTACCTGGAGCAGCCAGTGCCAGGCAGCAGCTGCCAAGGCAAACAGGATCATGGGGTGCATTAAAAGAGGTCTGGATACACATGATGAGAGCATTATACTGCCTCTGTACAAATCCCTAGTTAGACCGCACATGGAGTACTGTGTCCAGTTTTGGGCACCGGTGCTCAGGAAGGATATAATGGAACTAGAGAGAGTACAAAGGAGGGCAACAAAATTAATAAAGGGGATGGGAGAACTACAATACCCAGATAGATTAGCGAAATTAGGATTATTTAGTCTAGAAAAAAGACGACTGAGGGGCGATCTAATAACCATGTATAAGTATATAAGGGGACAATACAAATATCTCGCTGAGGATCTGTTTATACCAAGGAAGGTGACGGGCACAAGGGGGCATTCTTTGCGTCTGGAGGAGAGAAGGTTTTTCCACCAACATAGAAGAGGATTCTTTACTGTTAGGGCAGTGAGAATCTGGAATTGCTTGCCTGAGGAGGTGGTGATGGCGAACTCAGTCGAGGGGTTCAAGAGAGGCCTGGATGTCTTCCTGGAGCAGAAAAATATTGTATCATACAATTAGGTTCTGTAGAAGGACGTAGATCTGGGGATTTATTATGATGGAATATAGGCTGAACTGGATGGACAAATGTCTTTTTTCGGCCTTACTAACTATGTTACTATGTTACTATGATGCCTGTCTGCGGTGACTCCTTCCACTAGGCCTCCACTGACCACACCACTGCTGCCCGTGTACCCCTGTAACCAATTTAAAATTGCCTACAGCCATGTGTTATTATTTTAGGCCTTCGATGCCTGTCTGCGGTGACTCCTTCCACTAGGCCTCCACTGACCACACCACTGCTGCCCGTGTACCCCTGGAACCAATTTAAAATTGCCTACAGCCATGTGTTATTATTTTAGGCCTTCGATGCCTGACTGCGGTTACTCCTTCCACTAGGCCTCCACTGACCACACCACTGCTGCCCGTGTACCCCTGTAACCAATTTAAAATTGCCTACAGCCATGTGTTATTATTTTAGGCCTTCGATGCCTGTCTGCGGTGACTCCTTCCACTAGGCCTCCACTGACCACACCACTGCTGCCCGTGTACCCCTGGAACCAATTTAAAATTGCCTACAGCCATGTGTTATTATTTTAGGCCTTCGATGCCTGTCTGCGGTCACTCCTTCCACTAGGCCTCCACTGACCACACCACTGCTGCCCGTGTACCCCTGTAACCAATTTAAAATTGCCTACAGCCATGTGTTATTATTTTAGGCCTTCGATGCCTGTCTGCGGTTACTCCTTCCACTAGGCCTCCACTGACCACACCACTGCTGCCCGTGTACCCCTGTAACCAATTTAAAATTGCCTAGAGCCATGTGTTATTATTTTAGGCCTTCGATGCCTGTCTGTGGTCACTCCTTCCACTAGGCCTCCACTGACCACACCACTGCTGCCCGTGTACCCCTGGAACCAATTTAAAATTGCCTACAGCCATGTGTTATTATTTTAGGCCTTCGATGCCTGTCTGCGGTCACTCCTTCCACTAGGCCTCCACTGACCACACCACTGCTGCCCATGTACCCCTGTAACTAATTTAAAATTGCCTACAGCCATGTGTTATTATTTTAGGCCTTCGATGCCTGTCTGCGGTTACTCCTTCCACTAGGCCTCCACTGACCACACCACTGCTGCCCGTGTACCCCTGTAACCAATTTAAAATTGCCTAGAGCCATGTGTTATTATTTTAGGCCTTCGATGCCTGTCTGTGGTCACTCCTTCCACTAGGCCTCCACTGACCACACCACTGCTGCCCGTGTACCCCTGGAACCAATTTAAAATTGCCTACAGCCATGTGTTATTATTTTAGGCCTTCGATGCCTGTCTGCGGTCACTCCTTCCACTAGGCCTCCACTGACCTTACCACTGCTGCCCGTGTACCCCTGTAACCAATTTAAAATTGCCTAGAGCCATGTGTTATTATTTTAGGCCTTCGATGCCTGTCTGTGGTCACTCCTTCCACTAGGCCTCCACTGACCACACCACTGCTGCCCGTGTACCCCTGGAACCAATTTAAAATTGCCTACAGCCATGTGTTATTATTTTAGGCCTTCGATGCCTGTCTGCGGTCACTCCTTCCACTAGGCCTCCACTGACCACACCACTGCTGCCCGTGTACCCCTGTAACCAATTTAAAATTGCCTACAGCCATGTGTTATTATTTTAGGCCTTCGATGCCTGTCTGCGGTTACTCCTTCCACTAGGCCTCCACTGACCACACCACTGCTGCCCGTGTACCCCTGGAACCAATTTAAAATTGCCTACAGCCATGTGTTATTATTTTAGGCCTTCGATGCCTGTCTACGGTCACTCCTTCCACTAGGCCTCCACTGACCACACCACTGCTGACCGTGTACCCCTGTAACCAATTTAAAATTGCCTACAGCCATGTGTTATTATTTTAGGCCTTCGATGCCTGTCTGCGGTTACTCCTTCCACTAGGCCTCCACTGACCACACCACTGCTGCCCGTGTACCCCTGTAACCAATTTAAAATTGCCTAGAGCCATGTGTTATTATTTTAGGCCTTCGATGCCTGTCTGTGGTCACTCCTTCCACTAGGCCTCCACTGACCACACCACTGCTGCCCGTGTACCCCTGGAACCAATTTAAAATTGCCTACAGCCATGTGTTATTATTTTAGGCCTTCGATGCCTGTCTGCGGTCACTCCTTCCACTAGGCCTCCACTGACCACACCACTGCTGCCCGTGTACCCCTGTAACCAATTTAAAATTGCCTACAGCCATGTGTTATTATTTTAGGCCTTCGATGCCTGTCTGCGGTTACTCCTTCCACTAGGCCTCCACTGACCACACCACTGCTGCCCGTGTACCCCTGTAACCAATTTAAAATTGCCTAGAGCCATGTGTTATTATTTTAGGCCTTCGATGCCTGTCTGTGGTCACTCCTTCCACTAGGCCTCCACTGACCACACCACTGCTGCCCGTGTACCCCTGGAACCAATTTAAAATTGCCTACAGCCATGTGTTATTATTTTAGGCCTTCGATGCCTGTCTGCGGTTACTCCTTCCACTAGGCCTCCACTGACCACACCACTGCTGCCCGTGTACCCCTGTAACCAATTTAAAATTGCCTAGAGCCATGTGTTATTATTTTAGGCCTTCGATGCCTGTCTGTGGTCACTCCTTCCACTAGGCCTCCACTGACCACACCACTGCTGCCCGTGTACCCCTGGAACCAATTTAAAATTGCCTACAGCCATGTGTTATTATTTTAGGCCTTCGATGCCTGTCTGCGGTCACTCCTTCCACTAGGCCTCCACTGACCACACCACTGCTGCCCGTGTACCCCTGTAACCAATTTAAAATTGCCTACAGCCATGTGTTATTATTTTAGGCCTTCGATGCCTGTCTGCGGTTACTCCTTCCACTAGGCCTCCACTGACCACACCACTGCTGCCCGTGTACCCCTGTAACCAATTTAAAATTGCCTACAGCCATGTGTTATTATTTTAGGCCTTCGATGCCTGTCTGCGGTGACTCCTTCCACTAGGCCTCCACTGACCACACCACTGCTGCCCGTGTACCCCTGGAACCAATTTAAAATTGCCTACAGCCATGTGTTATTATTTTAGGCCTTCGATGCCTGTCTGCGGTTACTCCTTCCACTAGGCCTCCACTGACCACACCACTGCTGCCCGTGTACCCCTGTAACCAATTTAAAATTGCCTACAGCCATGTGTTATTATTTTAGGCCTTCGATGCCTGTCTGCGGTGACTCCTTCCACTAGGCCTCCACTGACCACACCACTGCTGCCCGTGTACCCCTGGAACCAATTTAAAATTGCCTACAGCCATGTGTTATTATTTTAGGCCTTCGATGCCTGTCTGCGGTCACTCCTTCCACTAGGCCTCCACTGACCACACCACTGGTGCCCGTGTACCCCTGTAACCAATTTAAAATTGCCTACAGCCATGTGTTATTATTTTAGGCCTTCGATGCCTGTCTGTGGTCACTCCTTCCACTAGGCCTCCACTGACCACACCACTGCTGCCCGTGTACCCCTGGAACCAACATCAGAAAATATAAAAATAAGTATTTTGCTTATAAAAAAGAAAATACTGGAGAGATATCAAATGCAGACATTTTAACATTAAAAACAAACACATACAACAAAAATCTGGTACAGTACTAAAAATGGCCACCAGCTACAATAACTTTCTCTTGCAAGTAGTTAACTGAAAGGTTTTTTCAATTTTAAACACAGATACGGCATCCACCGAGTGTTGTCCTGTCGCGTCTTCTTTATATTATTGCCAAGAAGATGCAAAACAATGAAAATAATAAAATCATTATTTACCAAAAAAATAGAGTAAGTCAAAACCACATTGCAAATAAACATTCATTACAAATAAAGAAGCAGGGCGCGTCCGAGGGTGAGTATATACCTAATAAGAATATAATCACCCTCGGACGCGCCCTGCTTCTTTCCGACAGCCTTCCTTCCTAAGAATCAGCCCTTCCGTGGTGTAGAGAGAGGGTTTGTTACACTCCAAGGTGTTCCCCAGGTTGCCTTTCCTGAGCTTCGATCTTCCGGCTCTCGTTTAGTAGTTGTTGGAAACTACGCTGCATTGGGCCTACAAATTGGGTATGGGGTGTAGAGAGATGGTGTGTTCCACTCCAAGGTGTTCCCCAGGTTGCCTTTCCTGAGCTTCGATCTTCCGGCTCTCGTTTAGTAGTTGTTGGAAACTACGCTGCATTAGGCCTACAAATTGGGTATGGGGTGTAGAGAGATGGTGTGTTCCACTGTAGAGAGATGGTGTGTTACACTCCAAGGTGTTCCCCAGGTTTCCTCTCCATTGCTTCGATCTTCCAGCTCTCGTTTAGTAGTTGTTGGAAACTACGCTGCATTAGGCCTACAAATTGGGTATGGGGTGTAGAGAGATGGTGTGTTACACTCCAAGGTGTTCCCCAGGTTTCCTCTCCATTGCTTCGATCTTCCGGCTCTCGTTTAGTAGTTGTTGGAAACTACGCTGCATTGGGCCTACAAATTGGGTATGGGGTGTAGAGAGATGGTGTGTTCCACTCCAAGGTGTTCTCCAGGTTGCCTTTCCTGAGCTTCGATCTTCCGGCTCTCGTTTAGTAGTTGTTGGAAACTACGCTGCATTAGGCCTACAAATTGGGTATGGGGTGTAGAGAGATGGTGTGTTACACTCCAAGGTGTTCCCCAGGTTTCCTCTCCATTGCTTCGATCTTCCGGCTCTCGTTTAGTAGTTGTTGGAAACTACGCTGCATTGGGCCTACAAATTGGGTATGGGGTGTAGAGAGATGGTGTGTTCCACTCCAAGGTGTTCTCCAGGTTGCCTTTCCTGAGCTTCGATCTTCCGGCTCTCGTTTAGTAGTTGTTGGAAACTACGCTGCATTAGGCCTACAAATTGGGTATGGGGTGTAGAGAGATGGTGTGTTACACTCCAAGGTGTTCCCCAGGTTTCCTCTCCATTGCTTCGATCTTCCGGCTCTCGTTTAGTAGTTGTTGGAAACTACGCTGCATTAGGCCTACAAATTGGGTATGGGGTGTAGAGAGATGGTGTGTTCCACTCCAAGGTGTTCTCCAGGTTGCCTTTCCTGAACTTCTATCTTCAGGCTCTCATTAAATTGTGGTTAAACGGAACAACTGCATTTGGCGTACTAGTTGGTTTGGGGCCTACTATCGGTGTCTGCCGCTCCTTGCTGTTCTCCTGGTTTCCTGTCCTGAAATTCCGTTTTCAGGCGCTCGTTAAGTAGTTGTTAATGTTAGACTGCATTTGGCCTACTAGT
The DNA here is from genome assembly GCF_032444005.1 of Ranitomeya imitator. NCBI lineage: Eukaryota > Metazoa > Chordata > Amphibia > Anura > Dendrobatidae > Ranitomeya > Ranitomeya imitator. The sequence goes on from NC_091284.1 coordinate 771,824,361, forward strand.
TGGGTTGGGGCCTACTATCGGTGTCTGCCACTCCTTGCTGTTCTCCTCCACTGAACAAAGCTGTGCCGCCTGTTTACTACTGTTGCCAATTTTGAACTGCATTTCGACTACTTACTGATTTGGGCCTACTCTCTGTGTCAGCCTCTCATTCCAGTTGTCCTCCACTGCAATGCCCCCTGATTAGTCCTGTGTTACCAATTTTGAACTGCATTTAGCCCACTTTATTCTTTGGGCCTATATCTGTGTTTCCTCCTCATCCTGCCCATTGCCCAGCCAGTGATAGATGAGTCTGCTGGTACATTGACCCATAACGCAACATTTCCCGTGCACGCTACACTGCAAGATTGTGACCCTGCTGAAAGTCAGGTCCCCCTTCCCGCATACCATACCACCTTACACGGGGACAAACAGGAAGGTGCACATGAAAGTGCAGGTTCCTTCATCAGGTGGGGGGAGGAATACTAGTTGGCGACGTCACTGGCACAGGGCCTCTCATGGTACGCAAAAGTGTTGCTGCCGGTGGGAGGCGCCCCCGCCGTGCAAACACACCGCTGTACTTTGAGGGGCCCTGTGCCAGTGCCAATGCCAACGAGTGGGCCCCCCCTGCTTGCTCAGGTTCACAGCACTTGCAAAGTTGAAATACTTACCTCTCCCTGCTCCACTGCCGTGACGTGGTCCAGATTTCCTGGGCCCACTAATTACTTGAACCAGCCCTACCCACCACAACTTTAGCCAAATGACCCCCAATTTCAAATGCCTTCCAATTATTATAAGGTAAATTACGCTTGACAAGCTTCATTAAGAAGAATGGATGGTTTTGACATTAAAATGGGCACTCTAGGTGTTTTCCTGGCCCCCACTCACTGCCGACTATGCTGCCCCATTGACTTGCATTGGGTTTCGTGTTTCGGTCGATCCCGACTTTACATCATAATCGGGCGATTTCACTCGACCCGACTTTTGAGATAGTCGGGTTTCGCGAAACCCGGCTCGACTCTAAAAAGGTCAAGGTCGCTCAACTCTAGTAGGCAACGATTTCCACCTGTAAAAGGAACTCTGGATGTGCCTTCGGACCGGCCGGTCTCAGACAGCCCTGTTAACTGTGCTCTGGATTGAGGATCCTGGAGTCTTCAGTAAAGAGGTAAAGAGACTGCAACCTTGTGTCCTCGTTATTGACTGCACCTCACACCATCGCCATCTACATTATTGGGAAGCCCTGGGGACACACTTCACCTGTGGAAAGGTATACCATCTAGCTGCCATCACATCACCCCAGTGGACCCCAAGCAGTGTCGGTCTCACTGGCCGAATACCACAGGTGGCGTCATGAAACCTTGACAAACTACCATCACCCCTTTTATTGGACGCCCCTTAGCAGGGTCACGGACCGGGTCCAGCCACCGTGACAACCCTAGAACTAAGACAGAGAGGACCGGTACTGAGTAACCTGTGGCCCTGTGTTTGGGGGCGCTCCAACTATACAAGCAAGAATTAAAAAGAGATTATAAACAAGGCGGGAGGGCGGGTAATGTTTCCTCCTGTCCATCCTGTGAGGGAAAGAGGGAGAGCCAGAGTTGCCTCCCCTATATAAGCCCCACCCTCCTCACAGTAATACACCAGGCACAAACATCTAAACTTCCTCTTAAAGCAACAACTCTCTTGTTTAAAATCTACACCGCAATACAAACAAAAGCTGCAGGAGTTCTCGGTCCACCCATCCCCAAGTCATGTCCACCTCCATCTAGTCTCCGGTGGTTTCTTTATAATCACTGTAATTGCTGCTCGGTATGTGATTTTTCCGCAAAGTGTTTAGAGACCGGCAAGTCCATACGTTTTTTACCTTATGGTATGTTGATGTTGATTAATTCTTGTTTTAAAATCACACGTAGTTTCACCGACATACCATAAGGAACAAGGGCATTGCAGCAAATATATAACAAATTCTGAATCACACGTCAAAAAATGTTGTATCTTAAACTCCTCATTAGTTATAGGATGGATGAAGCTTCACTTTGCGGAAAAATCACATACCGAGAAGCAATTACGTTTTTGCATTATAGATATGATACCTATTCAAAGAAGAGGGGGAGATCGTGTGCGGTTGCTGAAAAAGAAAGAACTAGAATGGATAATGAAACTAAATAGTCTGAAACCTTATGGTTCAAATTCAATCAGATTATTTAGAATACAGTGATTATAATATTCTTTCTCGCGTCATAAAAATATACTTGTGTATGCAGACATAATATATACATATATATATATATATATATATATACATTAACATGTAACATATGTAATATATAGTGTTGAGCGATACCTTCCGATATCGGAAAGTATCGGTATCGGTTTGGATCGGCCGATATTCAAAAAATATCGGATATCGCCGATACCGATACCCGATCCCAATGCAAGTCAATGGGACCAAAATATCGGAATTAAAATAAACCCTTTCTTTCCTTGTAGGTTCATTCTACATGAAGGAAAACAACTAAGAATAATGTAGGATGTATTGTGGGAGGTGGCGGAGACATTAAAGGCAATGAGGTTTAGCCCAATCAAATAGAATAGCATGTTTTTTGTTTTTTTTAAGACGTTCGGAGTGAAAAAGATATTGAGTATGTAAATTTTTTTTTATTTTGTCAGATATTGATGTTTCACTATTCCACGCCCTTCCCCTTCTTTTTTTTTCTTTTTTTTTTTTTACTTTTCCCACACTTTCATCTTCATCATCATCAGCATCTTTGACATCAACTTCTTCTTCACCTTATTCATCTTCTTCTTCATCTTCTACCTATTTTTTTTTTTATTACATTCTTCATATTCATTTTATTCAACTATTATTATTCTTCCTATTCTACATATTCTTTTTATTCCACTGTTATTATTCTTCCTATTCTACTTCTTCATCATATTCTCATTTGTGACAGGCATTCCCGTAGTTGTTATCTATAAAAGTTGGAAGATTACACCTTCCGTTCTGCCAGTCACAAAAGTTACATTTGTCCGCGTTCAGTTTGGCCTGCAGCATCAGGCTTTATCCAGGGGCACCACGAGGAGGAACGGACTCACCCCCATACACTGCTTAGTCTTCTTCTGCATATAATTTAGATAATATCTTTTGCTCTGATATTAAGTCTTATGCTTAATGTTCTTCTGCTCTTTGTTCTGCAGCCTCTTGTTCTTCTGCTTCTCGGTCTTCCATGTCGTCGTCTCCAGGGTCGTCGTCTCCAGTGTCGTCATCTCCGCCGTCGTCGTCTCAGCCGTCGTCGTCTCCGCCGTCGTCGTCGTCGTCGTCATCGGGGTGGTCTTCCGGGTCGTCGTCATCGGGGTGGTCTTCCGGGTTGTCGACGTTAGGGTCTTCAACTTGGAAATGTAGCAGAAGGTACAAGAAGGCTGAGAAAATGCCAAGAACCAGCTGATGGAACTGGAACTCGGATGGCTACCCGAAGGTTCAAGAGCCTATGGAACTACCGAGGACCAGCTGACGTTACTGGAACCCGGTTACTAAGCAGGAGGTACCCGTGCTAAAAAGCACTACCAAGGACCGCCTGACGTTGGCGGAACTCGGATACCCAGAAGGAGGCACCTAAGCCAAAGGCTCTGCCCGGAACCAGCTGACGTTACTGGAACCAGGATGGGGAGCAGAAGGTACAAGAGCAAAAGACACTGCCGAGAACCAGCTGACGGTACTGGAACCCGGATGGGTAGCCGAAGGTCCAAGAGCCAATGGAACTACCAAGGACCAGCTGACGTTACTGGAACCTGGTTACTAAGCAGGAGGTACCCGTGCCTGAAAGCACTACCAAGGACCACCTGACGTTGGTGGAACTTGGATACCCAGAAGGAGGCACCTAAGCCAAAGGCTCTGCCCGGAACCAGCTGACGGTACTGGAACCAGGATGGGGAGCAGAAGGTACAAGAGCAAAAGACACTGCCGAGAACCAGCTGACGGTGCTGGAACCAGGTGGTGGACCCGAAGGCCCACAGGAGAGGAGAGAACAGCTAGGCCGCGAGGCAGCCGCAGTTACCGAACCCCAACAGTCCTACAGGGGGAGCTGGGCCTACTGGCACTACAGAACCAGCCTTGACTACCAGTTCACGCAGCCCACATAGGAAGCTCCTAAACTGGAGGCACCCTGGAGTTGGCTAACTCGACCGCACCACGACGGGGCAAGCATAGGCGTCTCAGTGAAGTTGACACAACCCGGAAACAGCTGACGGTGCTGAAACCAGGCTTGGCACGAGGGAGTACCTGTGACAAGAACACTGCCGAGAACCAGCTGGCGGTGCTGGAACCCGGATGCGTTGCCCCAGTGTGCAAGAGCCAATGGCACGACCGAGGACCAGCTGACGGTGCTGGAACCCGGTTACTAAGCTGTAGGTGCCCGCGCTTAAAAGCACTACCAAGGACCGCCTGGCGTTGGCGGAACTCGGATATCCAGGAGGAGGCACCTAAGCCAAAGGCTCGGCCCGGAACCAGCTGACGGTGCTGGAACCAGGTGGTGGACCCCAAGGCCCACAGGAGAGGAGAGAACAGCTAGGCCGCGAGGCAGCCGCAGTTACCGAACCCCAACAGTCCTACAGGGGGAGCTGGGCCTACTGGCACTACAGAACCAGCCTTGACTACCAGTTCACGCAGCCCACATAGGAAGCTCCTAAACTGGAGGCACCCTGGAGTTGGCTAACCCGACCGCACCACGACGAGGCAAGCATAGGTGTCTCAGTGAGCTTGACACAACCCGGAAACAGCTGACGGTGCTGAAACCAGGCTTGGCACGAGGGAGTACCTGTGACAAGAACACTGCCAAGAACCAGCTGGCGGTGCTGGAACCCGGATGCGTTGCCCCAGTGTGCAAGAGCCAATGGGACGACCGAGGACCAGCTGACGGTGCTGGAACCCGGTTACTAAGCTGTAGGTGCCCGCGCTTAAAAGCACTACCAAGGACCGCCTGGCGTTGGCGGAACTCGGATACCCAGGAGGAGGCACCTAAGCCAAAGGCTCGGCCCGGAACCAGCTGACGGTGCTGGAACCAGGTGGTGGACCCCAAGGCCCACAGGAGAGGAGAGAACAGCTAGGCCGCGAGGCAGCCGCAGTTACCGAACCCCAACAGTCCTACAGGGGGAGCTGGGCCTACTGGCACTACAGAACCAGCCTTGACTACCAGTTCACGCAGCCCACATAGGAAGCTCCTAAACTGGAGGCACCCTGGAGTTGGCTAACTCGACCGCACCACGACGGGGCAAGCATAGGCATCTCAGTGAAGTTGACACAACCCGGAAACAGCTGACGGTGCTGAAACCAGGCTTGGCACGAGGGAGTACCTGTGACAAGAACACTGCCGAGAACCAGCTGGCGGTGCTGGAACCCGGATGCGTTGCCCCAGTGTGCAAGAGCCAATGGCACGACCGAGGACCAGCTGACGGTGCTGGAACCCGGTTACTAAGCTGTAGGTGCCCGCGCTTAAAAGCACTACCAAAGACCGCCTGGCGTTGGCGGAACTCGGATACCCAGGAGGAGGCACCTAAGCCAAAGGCTCGGCCCGAAACCAGCTGACGGTGCTGGAACCAGGTGGTGGACCCCAAGGCCCACAGGAGAGGAGAGAACAGCTAGGCCGCGAGGCAGCCGCAGTTACCGAACCCCAACAGTCCTACAGGGGGAGCTGGGCCTACTGGCACTACAGAACCAGCCTTGACTACCAGTTCACGCAGCCCACATAGGAAGCTCCAAAACTGGAGGCACCCTGGAGTTGGCTAACTCGACCGCACCACGACGGGGCAAGCATAGGCGTCTCAGTGAAGTTGACACAACCCGGAAACAGCTGACGGTGCTGAAATCAGGCTTGGCACGAGGGAGTACCTGTGACAAGAACACTGCCGAGAACCAGCTGGCGGTGCTGGAACCCGGATGCGTTGCCCCAGTGTGCAAGAGCCAATGGCACGACCGAGGACCAGCTGACGGTGCTGGAACCCGGTTACTAAGCTGTAGGTGCCCGCACTTAAAAGCACTAGCAAGGACCGCCTGGCGTTGGCGGAACTCGGATACCCAGGAGGAGGCACCTAAGCCAAAGGCTCGGCCCGAAACCAGCTGACGGTGCTGGAACCAGGTGGTGGACCCCAAGGCCCACAGGAGAGGAGAGAACAGCTAGGCCGCGAGGCAGCCGCAGTAACCGAACCCCAACAGTCCTACAGGGGGAGCTGGGCCTACTGGCACTACAGAACCAGCCTTGACTACCAGTTCACGCAGCCCACATAGGAAGCTCCTAAACTGGAGGCACCCTGGAGTTGGCTAACCCGACCGCACCACGACGAGGCAAGCATAGGTGTCTCAGTGAGCTTGACACAACCCGGAAACAGCTGACGGTGCTGAAACCAGGCTTGGCACGAGGGAGTACCTGTGACAAGAACACTGCCGAGAACCAGCTGGCGGTGCTGGAACCCGGATGCGTTGCCCCAGTGTTTAAGAGCCAATGGCACGACCGAGGACCAGCTGACGGTGCTGGAACCCGGTTACTAAGCTGTAGGTGCCCGCGCTTAAAAGCACTACCAAGGACCGCCTGGCGTTGGCGGAACTCGGATACCCAGGAGGAGGCACCTAAGCCAAAGGCTCGGCCCGGAACCAGCTGACGGTGCTGGAACCAGGTGGTGGACCCCAAGGCCCACAGGAGAGGAGAGAACAGCTAGGCCGCGAGGCAGCCGCAGTTACCGAACCCCAACAGTCCTACAGGGGGAGCTGGGCCTACTGGCACTACAGAACCAGCCTTGACTACCAGTTCACGCAGCCCACATAGGAAGCTCCTAAACTGGAGGCACCCTGGAGTTGGCTAACTCGACCGCACCACGACGGGGCAAGCATAGGCGTCTCAGTGAAGTTGACACAACCCGGAAACAGCTGACGGTGCTGAAACCAGGCTTGGCACGAGGGAGTACCTGTGACAAGAACACTGCCGAGAACCAGCTGGCGGTGCTGGAACCCGGATGCGTTGCCCCAGTGTGCAAGAGCCAATGGCACGACCGAGGACCAGCTGACGGTGCTGGAACCCGGTTACTAAGCTGTAGGTGCCCGCGCTTAAAAGCACTACCAAAGACCGCCTGGCGTTGGCGGAACTCGGATACCCAGGAGGAGGCACCTAAGCCAAAGGCTCGGCCCGAAACCAGCTGACGGTGCTGGAACCAGGTGGTGGACCCCAAGGCCCACAGGAGAGGAGAGAACAGCTAGGCCGCGAGGCAGCCGCAGTTACCGAACCCCAACAGTCCTACAGGGGGAGCTGGGCCTACTGGCACTACAGAACCAGCCTTGACTACCAGTTCACGCAGCCCACATAGGAAGCTCCAAAACTGGAGGCACCCTGGAGTTGGCTAACTCGACCGCACCACGACGGGGCAAGCATAGGCGTCTCAGTGAAGTTGACACAACCCGGAAACAGCTGACGGTGCTGAAATCAGGCTTGGCACGAGGGAGTACCTGTGACAAGAACACTGCCGAGAACCAGCTGGCGGTGCTGGAACCCGGATGCGTTGCCCCAGTGTGCAAGAGCCAATGGCACGACCGAGGACCAGCTGACGGTGCTGGAACCCGGTTACTAAGCTGTAGGTGCCCGCACTTAAAAGCACTAGCAAGGACCGCCTGGCGTTGGCGGAACTCGGATACCCAGGAGGAGGCACCTAAGCCAAAGGCTCGGCCCGAAACCAGCTGACGGTGCTGGAACCAGGTGGTGGACCCCAAGGCCCACAGGAGAGGAGAGAACAGCTAGGCCGCGAGGCAGCCGCAGTAACCGAACCCCAACAGTCCTACAGGGGGAGCTGGGCCTACTGGCACTACAGAACCAGCCTTGACTACCAGTTCACGCAGCCCACATAGGAAGCTCCTAAACTGGAGGCACCCTGGAGTTGGCTAACCCGACCGCACCACGACGAGGCAAGCATAGGTGTCTCAGTGAGCTTGACACAACCCGGAAACAGCTGACGGTGCTGAAACCAGGCTTGGCACGAGGGAGTACCTGTGACAAGAACACTGCCGAGAACCAGCTGGCGGTGCTGGAACCCGGATGCGTTGCCCCAGTGTTTAAGAGCCAATGGCACGACCGAGGACCAGCTGACGGTGCTGGAACCCGGTTACTAAGCTGTAGGTGCCCGCGCTTAAAAGCACTACCAAGGACCGCCTGGCGTTGGCGGAACTCGGATACCCAGGAGGAGGCACCTAAGCCAAAGGCTCGGCCCGGAACCAGCTGACGGTGCTGGAACCAGGTGGTGGACCCCAAGGCCCACAGGAGAGGAGAGAACAGCTAGGCCGCGAGGCAGCCGCAGTTACCGAACCCCAACAGTCCTACAGGGGGAGCTGGGCCTACTGGCACTACAGAACCAGCCTTGACTACCAGTTCACGCAGCCCACATAGGAAGCTCCTAAACTGGAGGCACCCTGGAGTTGGCTAACCCGACCGCACCACGACGAGGCAAGCATTGGTGTCTCAGTGAGCTTGACACAACCCGGAAACAGCTGACGGTGCTGAAACCAGGCTTGGCACGAGGGAGTACCTGTGACAAGAACACTGCCGAGAACCAGCTGGCGGTGCTGGAACCCGGATGCGTTGCCCCAGTGTGCAAGAGCCAATGGCACGACCGAGGACCAGCTGACGGTGCTGGAACCCGGTTACTAAGCTGTAGGTGCCCGCGCTTAAAAGCACTACCAAGGACCGCCTGGCGTTGGCGGAACTCGGATACCCAGGAGGAGGCACCTAAGCCAAAGGCTCAGCCCGGAACCAGCTGACGGTGCTGGAACCAGGTGGTGGACCCCAAGGCCCACAGGAGAGGAGAGAACAGCTAGGCCGCGAGGCAGCCGCAGTTACCGAACCCCAACAGTCCTACAGGGGGAGCTGGGCCTACTGGCACTACAGAACCAGCCTTGACTACCAGTTCACGCAGCCCACATAGGAAGCTCCTAAACTGGAGGCACCCTGGAGTTGGCTAACTCGACCGCACCACGACGGGGCAAGCATAGGCGTCTCAGTGAAGTTGACACAACCCGGAAACAGCTGACGGTGCTGAAACCAGGCTTGGCACGAGGGAGTACCTGTGACAAGAACACTGCCGAGAACCAGCTGGCGGTGCTGGAACCCGGATGCGTTGCCCCAGTGTGTAAGAGCCAATGGCACGACCGAGGACCAGCTGACGGTGCTGGAACCCGGTTACTAAGCTGTAGGTGCCCGCGCTTAAAAGCACTACCAAGGACCGCCTGGCGTTGGCGGAACTCGGATACCCAGGAGGAGGCACCTAAGCCAAAGGCTCGGCCCGGAACCAGCTGACGGTGCTGGAACCAGGTGGTGGACCCCAAGGCCCACAGGAGAGGAGAGAACAGCTAGGCCGCGAGGCAGCCGCAGTTACCGAACCCCAACAGTCCTACAGGGGGAGCTGGGCCTACTGGCACTACAGAACCAGCCTTGACTACCAGTTCACGCAGCCCACATAGGAAGCTCCTAAACTGGAGGCACCCTGGAGTTGGCTAACTCGACCGCACCACGACGGGGCAAGCATAGGCGTCTCAGTGAAGTTGACACAACCCGGAAACAGCTGACGGTGCTGAAACCAGGCTTGGCACGAGGGAGTACCTGTGACAAGAACACTGCCGAGAACCAGCTGGCGATGCTGGAACCCGGATGCGTTGCCCCAGTGTGTAAGAGCCAATGGCACGACCGAGGACCAGCTGACGGTGCTGGAACCCGGTTACTAAGCTGTAGGTGCCCGCGCTTAAAAGCACTACCAAGGACCGCCTGGCGTTGGCGGAACTCGGATACCCAGGAGGAGGCACCTAAGCCAAAGGCTCGGCCCGGAACCAGCTGACGGTGCTGGAACCAGGTGGTGGACCCCAAGGCCCACAGGAGAGGAGAGAACAGCTAGGCCGCGAGGCAGCCGCAGTTACCGAACCCCAACAGTCCTACAGGGGGAGCTGGGCCTACTGGCACTACAGAACCAGCCTTGACTACCAGTTCACGCAGCCCACATAGGAAGCTCCTAAACTGGAGGCACCCTGGAGTTGGCTAACCCGACCGCACCACGACGAGGCAAGCATAGGTGTCTCAGTGAGCTTGACACAACCCGGAAACAGCTGACGGTGCTGAAACCAGGCTTGGCACGAGGGAGTACCTGTGACAAGAACACTGCCGAGAACCAGCTGGCGGTGCTGGAACCCGGATGCGTTGCCCCAGTGTGCAAGAGCCAATGGCACGACCGAGGACCAGCTGACGGTGCTGGAACCCGGTTACTAAGCTGTAGGTGCCCGCGCTTAAAAGCACTACCAAGGACCGCCTGGCGTTGGCGGAACTCGGATACCCAGGAGGAGGCACCTAAGCCAAAAGCTCGGCCCGGAACCAGCTGACGGTGCTGGAACCAGGTGGTGGACCCCAAGGCCCACAGGAGAGGAGAGAACAGCTAGGCCGCGAGGCAGCCGCAGTTACCGAACCCCAACAGTCCTACAGGGGGAGCTGGGCTTACTGGCACTACAGAACCAGCCTTGACTACCAGTTCACGCAGCCCACATAGGAAGCTCCTAAACTGGAGGCACCCTGGAGTTGGCTAACCCGACCGCACCACGACGAGGCAAGCATTGGTGTCTCAGTGAGCTTGACACAACCCGGAAACAGCTGACGGTGCTGAAACCAGGCTTGGCACGAGGGAGTACCTGTGACAAGAACACTGCCGAGAACCAGCTGGCGGTGCTGGAACCCGGATGCGTTGCCCCAGTGTGCAAGAGCCAATGGCACGACCGAGGACCAGCTGACGGTGCTGGAACCCGGTTACTAAGCTGTAGGTGCCCGCGCTTAAAAGCACTACCAAGGACCGCCTGGCGTTGGCGGAACTCGGATACCCAGGAGGAGGCACCTAAGCCAAAGGCTCGGCCCGGAACCAGCTGACGGTGCTGGAACCAGGTGGTGGACCCCAAGGCCCACAGGAGAGGAGAGAACAGCTAGGCCGCGAGGCAGCCGCAGTTACCGAACCCCAACAGTCCTACAGGGGGAGCTGGGCCTACTGGCACTACAGAACCAGCCTTGACTACCAGTTCACGCAGCCCACATAGGAAGCTCCTAAACTGGAGGCACCCTGGAGTTGGCTAACTCGACCGCACCACGACGGGGCAAGCATAGGCGTCTCAGTGAAGTTGACACAACCCGGAAACAGCTGACGGTGCTGAAACCAGGCTTGGCACGAGGGAGTACCTGTGACAAGAACACTGCCGAGAACCAGCTGGCGGTGCTGGAACCCGGATGCGTTGCCCCAGTGTGCAAGAGCCAATGGCACGACCGAGGACCAGCTGACGGTGCTGGAACCCGGTTACTAAGCTGTAGGTGCCCGCGCTTAAAAGCACTACCAAGGACCGCCTGGCGTTGGCGGAACTCGGATACCCAGGAGGAGGCACCTAAGCCAAAGGCTCGGCCCGGAACCAGCTGACGGTGCTGGAACCAGGTGGTGGACCCCAAGGCCCACAGGAGAGGAGAGAACAGCTAGGCCGCGAGGCAGCCGCAGTTACCGAACCCCAACAGTCCTACAGGGGGAGCTGGGCCTACTGGCACTACAGAACCAGCCTTGACTACCAGTTCACGCAGCCCACATAGGAAGCTCCTAAACTGGAGGCACCCTGGAGTTGGCTAACCCGACCGCACCACGACGAGGCAAGCATAGGTGTCTCAGTGAGCTTGACACAACCCGGAAACAGCTGACGGTGCTGAAACCAGGCTTGGCACGAGGGAGTACCTGTGACAAGAACACTGCCGAGAACCAGCTGGCGGTGCTGGAACCCGGATGCGTTGCCCCAGTGTGCAAGAGCCAATGGCACGACCGAGGACCAGCTGACGGTGCTGGAACCCGGTTACTAAGCTGTAGGTGCCCGCGCTTAAAAGCACTACCAAGGACCGCCTGGCGTTGGCGGAACTCGGATACCCAGGAGGAGGCACCTAAGCCAAAGGCTCGGCCCGGAACCAGCTGACGGTGCTGGAACCAGGTGGTGGACCCCAAGGCCCACAGGAGAGGAGAGAACAGCTAGGCCGCGAGGCAGCCGCAGTTACCGAACCCCAACAGTCCTACAGGGGGAGCTGGGCCTACTGGCACTACAGAACCAGCCTTGACTACCAGTTCACGCAGCCCACATAGGAAGCTCCTAAACTGGAGGCACCCTGGAGTTGGCTAACCCGACCGCACCACGACGAGGCAAGCATAGGTGTCTCAGTGAGCTTGACACAACCCGGAAACAGCTGACGGTGCTGAAACCAGGCTTGGCACGAGGGAGTACCTGTGACAAGAACACTGCCGAGAACCAGCTGGCGGTGCTGGAACCCGGATGCGTTGCCCCAGTGTGCAAGAGCCAATGGCACGACCGAGGACCAGCTGACGGTGCTGGAACCCGGTTACTAAGCTGTAGGTGCCCGCGCTTAAAAGCACTACCAAGGACCGCCTGGCGTTGGCGGAACTCGGATACCCAGGAGGAGGCACCTAAGCCAAAGGCTCGGCCCGGAACCAGCTGACGGTGCTGGAACCAGGTGGTGGACCCCAAGGCCCACAGGAGAGGAGAGAACAGCTAGGCCGCGAGGCAGCCGCAGTTACCGAACCCCAACAGTCCTACAGGGGGAGCTGGGCCTACTGGCACTACAGAAACAGCATTGACTACCAGTTCACGCAGCCCACATAGGAAGCTCCTAAACTGGAGGCACCCTGGAGTTGGCTAACCCGACCGCACCACGACGAGGCAAGCATAGGTGTCTCAGTGAGCTTGACACAACCCGGAAACAGCTGACGGTGCTGAAACCAGGCTTGGCACGAGGGAGTACCTGTGACAAGAACACTGCCGAGAACCAGCTGGCGGTGCTGGAACTCGAATGCGTTGCCTTGCCTATTAAAGATTGTCTTCCTAGAGCCCCAACTAGCGGTGTTGGAGCAAAGGGTAAGCAGGGGGAGATGAGTGTAGGCCGAAGCCTGCACTGGAGGCAGCTTTGTGTCTGCGTTGCGTTTGCAGGACACTTTGCCGGCTACACACTGGGGGAACAGCTGGCGTTGCTGAACCCCACTAACACAATGGCGTGTGTTTTTCTCTGTGCAGCTAGCACTTGCGGGCAAAAACTAGCGATGTTAGAGCCCGTGTTGAAGCAGGAGGAGGAGGAGAGGAGCAGAGTGTAGGCCGAAGCCTAGTTGAACCAATTTCAAAGGAAACCTTTAACCCCCCCTCAGGTGTTACAAAGTACAAGAGACACACCTTGTGCAGTATTAATGCTGCACAAGTGAAAGGTTGCTCTATTAATTTGTCTACTTGCACACGCTGAATGAAAGACATACACAATTTACCCCATTCTACAGTCAAACTGTAGTGGATGCGTGACTTGGTTTTTTGATGAGACGCAGCACAGGTGTCCAAAATAACGCCTTGGTGCTTGGCGCAGCTTCCTGAGCGTTGTTATTTGCTGTACAGGAGTCTGCGCTCTTGTGTTATCCCTTGGCAATGCCCTGTTAGCGCTGCCCATCTTATGACATCATTTCATGTTGGCCGGTGCGGTTAACGATGGCCATAAATCCCAGACCCACAGTGTCTTTTCATAAAGCCACACTGCGGTGCTGGGATTCGTGGCCTTGAGCAGTAAATATTTTGGCCGCTCACACACGTCCTTACACCTGCTTCAGACTGGGCGGCCTCTGCTGATCCCTTCTCGCATGCCGCGGCCATGAGGCTGCACAGTCTGAAGAAGGCGGAAGGAGATGAGTTAAGACAGGCGAAGATATGCACTGCTCGTGCCCATCAATCACACCCTCGCAGTCAAAATAATTAAGACAACGAGGAGCATTTTATTCAGGCAGGGCGGACGAACAGGCGCAAGTAGCCAACCAATGATGTCAGAAGACGGGAAGCGCTACCAAGGGGGGTGCTGCGTATTATTAGAAAGGAAAGTCACACCTCAGGGACAGTGGAATGGTCTCAAAGAGACACATTTTGTACGTGTTGAGTTCCACGTGGGCAAGGAGAAAACATCAGCCACCTTGTACAAATGCAGCAGTACTGCTGTACAAGGTGGCTGTTATACATATAAACACCTGGGGGTGGGGGCCAGGCTCCCTTCAATTTCAGTTCATGTGCCTGCGTGGCGTTTGCAGGTCACGTTGCAAGCTGCACAGCAGGGGAACAGCTGGCGGTGCTGAACCCCACTGACACATTGACTGGTGTTTTTCTCTGTGCAGATTGCATGTCCGGGCAAAAACTAGCGGTGTTAGAGCCCAGGGTCAGCAGGAGGAGGAGGAGAGGAGCAAAGTGTAGGCCGAAGCCTGCACTGGTGGCAACTTTTGGTCGGTTGTGCCAGCGTGGCTTGTGCTGGACACGATGCCGGCTACACAGCGGGGGAACAGCTGGCGGTGCTGAACCCCACTAACACATTGGCTGGTGTTTTTCTCTGTGCAGCTAGCATTTCCGGGCAAAAACTAGCGTTGTTAGAGCCCAGGGTCAGCAGGAGGAGGAGAGGAGCAGAGTGTAGGCCGAAGCCTAGTTGAACCAATTTCAAAGGTTACCTTTAACCCCCCCTCAGGTGTTACAAAGTACAAGAGCCACTCCTTCTGCAGCATTAATGCTGCACAAGTAAAAGGTTGCTCTATTAATTTTTCTACTTACACAAGCTGAATGCAACACGTAGACTATTTAGCCCATTATACTGTTAATCAGTAGTGGAGGCGTGACTTGTCTTTTTAAAGAAAAGCAGCACAGGTGTCGAAAACAACATCTTTTTGCATGGGCGCAGCTTCCTGAGCGTTGTTAGTTGCTGTACAGGAGTCTGCGCTCTTGTGATCCTTTGGCCATGCGCTGTGAGCGCTTCCTGTCTTATGACCTCATTTCATGTTGGCCGTTGCGGTTAGCGATGGACATGAATCCCAGACCCACAGTGTGTTTTTAAAAAATCACACTGCGGTGCTGGGATTCGTGCCCTGGTGCACTAAATATGTTTGCCGCTCACACATGTCCTTACACCTGCTTCAGACTGGGCGGCCTCATCTGATCCCTTATCGCCTGCCGCGGCCATGAGGACACCCAGTCTGAAGAAGGCGGAAGGAGATGAGTGAACACAGGCAAACATATGCACTGCACATGCCCATCAATCACACCCTCGCTGTCCAAAAAAATAAGACACCGAGGGCCGTTGTTTCGAGCGGGGGAGATGCACAGGCGCAGCCAGCTAACCAATGATGTCAAAAGACGGGCAGCGCTAACAAGGGTGGTGCTGCGTGTCATTACAAAGGAAAGTCACACCTCAGGGACATTGTAATGGTCTCTAATGAGACACATTTTGTACGTGTTGAGTTCCACGTGGGCAAGGAGAAAAAGTCAGCCACCTTGTACAAATGCAGCAGTACTGCTGTACAAGGTGGCTGTTATACATAGAAACACCTGTGGGTGGGGGGCAGGCTCCCTTCAATTTCAGTTCATGTGCCTGCGTGGCGTTTGCAGGTCACGTTGCAAGCTACACAGCAGGGGAACAGCTGGCGTTGCTGAACCCCACTGACACATTGACTGGTGTTTTTCTCTGTGCAGATTGCATGTCCGGGCAAAAACTAGCGGTGTTAGAGCCCAGGGTCAGCAGGAGGAGGAGGAGAGGAGCAAAGTGTAGGCCGAAGCCTGCACTGGTGGCAGCTTTTGGTCAGTTGTGCCAGCGTGGCTTGTGCTGGACACGATGCCGACTACACAGCAGAGGAACAGCTGGCGGTGCTGAACCCCACTAACACATTGGCTGGTGTTTTTCTCTGTGCAGCTAGCATGTCCGGGCAGAAACTGGCGTTGTTTGAGCCCAGGGTCAGCAGGAGGAGGAGAGGAGCAAAGTGTAGGCCGAAGCCTGCACTGGTGGCAGCTTTTGTTCTCTTGTGCCAGCGTGGCTTGTGCTGGACACGTTGCCGACTACACAGCAGGGGAACAGCTGGCGTTGCTGAACCCCACTAACACATTGGCTGGTGTTTTTCTCTGTGCAGCTAGCATTTCCGGGCAAAAACTAGCGGTGTTTGAGCCCAGGGTCAGCAGGAGGAGTAGAGGAGCAGAGTGTAGGCCGAAGCCTAGTTGAACCAATTTCAAAGGTTACCTTTAACCCCCCCCTCAGGTGTTGCAAGGTACAAGAGCCACACCTTGAACAGCATTAATGATGCACAAGTCAAAGGTTGCTCTATTTAATTTTGCTCCTTGCACACGCTGAATTAAACACGTACACTATTTAGCCCATTATACTGTCAAACAGTAGTGGAGGCGTGACTACTAGTCTTTTTAAGGAGACGCAGCACAGGTGTACAAATTTACACCTAGGTGCTGTGCGCAGATTCCTTACCGTTGTTATTTGCAGTACAGGAAACTGCGCTCTTGTGTTATCCCTTGGCAATACCCTGTTAGTGCAGGCCGTCTCATGACCTCATTTCATGTTGGCCGGTGCGGTTAACGATGGCCATAAATCCCAGACCCACAGTGGCTTTTCCTAAAGTCACACTGCGGTGCTGGGATTCGTGGCCTTGTGCAGTAAATATGTTCGCCGCTCACACATGTCCTTACACCTGCTTCAGACTGGGCGGCCTCAGCTGATCCCTTATCGCATGCCGCGGCCATGAGGCCGCACAGTCAGAAGAAGGCGGAAGGAGGGGAGTGAAAACAGGGGAACATATGCACTGCTCGTGCCCATCAATCACACCCTCGCAGTCAAAATATATGAGACAACGGGGGGCGTTGTGTCGGGCAGGGGGGACGCACAGGCACAGCCAGCCAACCAATGATGTCAGGAGACGGGCAGCGCTAACAATGGGGGTGCTGCGTGTCATTAAAAAGGAAAGTCACACCTCAGGGACATTGTAATGGTCTGTAATGAGACACATTTTGTACTTGTTGAGTTCCACGTGTGCAAGGAGAAAAAGTCAGCCACCTTGTACAAATGCAGCAGTACTGCTGTACAAGGTGGCTGTTATACATAGAAACACCTGTGGGTGGGGGGCAGGCTCCCTTCAATTTCAGTTCATGTGCCTGCGTGGCGTTTGCAGGTCACGTTGCAAGCTACACAGCAGGGGAACAGCTGGCGTTGCTGAACCCCACTGACACATTGACTGGTGTTTTTCTCTGTGCAGATTGCATGTCCGGGCAAAAACTAGCGGTGTTAGAGCCCAGGGTCAGCAGGAGGAGGAGGAGAGGAGCAAAGTGTAGGCCGAAGCCTGCACTGGTGGCAGCTTTTGGTCAGTTGTGCCAGCGTGGCTTGTGCTGGACACGATGCCGACTACACAGCAGAGGAACAGCTGGCGGTGCTGAACCCCACTAACACATTGGCTGGTGTTTTTCTCTGTGCAGCTAGCATGTCCGGGCAGAAACTGGCGTTGTTTGAGCCCAGGGTCAGCAGGAGGAGGAGAGGAGCAAAGTGTAGGCCGAAGCCTGCACTGGTGGCAGCTTTTGTTCTCTTGTGCCAGCGTGGCTTGTGCTGGACACGTTGCCGACTACACAGCAGGGGAACAGCTGGCGTTGCTGAACCCCACTAACACATTGGCTGGTGTTTTTCTCTGTGCAGCTAGCATTTCCGGGCAAAAACTAGCGGTGTTTGAGCCCAGGGTCAGCAGGAGGAGTAGAGGAGCAGAGTGTAGGCCGAAGCCTAGTTGAACCAATTTCAAAGGTTACCTTTAACCCCCCCCTCAGGTGTTGCAAGGTACAAGAGCCACACCTTGAACAGCATTAATGATGCACAAGTCAAAGGTTGCTCTATTTAATTTTGCTCCTTGCACACGCTGAATTAAACACGTACACTATTTAGCCCATTATACTGTCAAACAGTAGTGGAGGCGTGACTACTAGTCTTTTTAAGGAGACGCAGCACAGGTGTACAAATTTACACCTAGGTGCTGTGCGCAGATTCCTTACCGTTGTTATTTGCAGTACAGGAAACTGCGCTCTTGTGTTATCCCTTGGCAATACCCTGTTAGTGCAGGCCGTCTCATGACCTCATTTCATGTTGGCCGGTGCGGTTAACGATGGCCATAAATCCCAGACCCACAGTGGCTTTTCCTAAAGTCACACTGCGGTGCTGGGATTCGTGGCCTTGTGCAGTAAATATGTTCGCCGCTCACACATGTCCTTACACCTGCTTCAGACTGGGCGGCCTCAGCTGATCCCTTATCGCATGCCGCGGCCATGAGGCCGCACAGTCAGAAGAAGGCGGAAGGAGGGGAGTGAAAACAGGGGAACATATGCACTGCTCGTGCCCATCAATCACACCCTCGCAGTCAAAATATATGAGACAACGGGGGGCGTTGTGTCGGGCAGGGGGGACGCACAGGCACAGCCAGCCAACCAATGATGTCAGGAGACGGGCAGCGCTAACAATGGGGGTGCTGCGTGTCATTAAAAAGGAAAGTCACACCTCAGGGACATTGTAATGGTCTGTAATGAGACACATTTTGTACTTGTTGAGTTCCACGTGTGCAAGGAGAAAAAGTCAGCCACCTTGTACAAATGCAGCAGTACTGCTGTACAAGGTGGCTGTTATACATAGAAACACCTGGGGGGGTGGGGGGCAGGCTCCCTTCAATTTCAGTTCATGTTCCTGCGTGGCGTTTGCAGGAAACGTTGCAAGCTACACAGCAGGGGAACAGCTGGCGGTGCTGAACCCCACTAACACATTGGCTGGTGTTTTTCTCTGTGCAGCTAGCATGTCCGGGCAGAAACTGGCGTTGTTTTAGCCCAGGGTCAGCAGGAGGAGGAGAGGAGCAAAGTGTAGGCCGAAGCCTGCACTGGTGGCAGCTTTTGGTCAGTTGTGCCAGCGTGGCTTGTGCTGGAAACGATGCCGACTACACAGCAGAGGAACAGCTGGCGGTGCTGAACCCCACTAACACATTGGCTGGTGTTTTTCTCTGTGCAGCTAGCATGTCCGGGCAGAAACTGGCGTTGTTTTAGCCCAGGGTCAGCAGGAGGAGGAGAGGAGCAAAGTGTTGGCCGAAGCCTGCACTGGTGGCAGCTTTTGGTCAGTTGTGCCAGCGTGGCTTGTGCTGGACACGATGCCGACTACACAGCAGAGGAACAGCTGGCGGTGCTGAACCCCACTAACACATTGGCTGGTGTTTTTCTCTGTGCAGCTAGCATGTCCGGGCAGAAACTGGCGTTGTTTTAGCCCAGGGTCAGCAGGAGGAGGAGAGGAGCAGAGTGTAGGCCGAAGCCTAGTTGAACCAATTTCAAAGGTTACCTTTAACCCCCCCTCAGGTGTTACAAAGTACAAGAGCCACTCCTTCTGCAGCATTAATGCTGCACAAGTAAAAGGTTGCTCTATTAATTTTTCTACTTGCACAAGCTGAATGCAACACGTAGACTATTTAGCCCATTATACTGTTAATCAGTAGTGGAGGCGTGACTTGTCTTTTTAAAGAAAAGCAGCACAGGTGTCGAAAACAACACCTTTTTGCATGGGCGCAGCTTCCTGAGCGTTGTTAGTTGCTGTACAGGAGTCTGCGCTCTTGTGATCCTTTGGCCATGCGCTGTGAGCGCTTCCTGTCTTATGACCTCATTTCATGTTGGCCGTTGCGGTTAGCGATGGACATGAATCCCAGACCCACAGTGTGTTTTTAAAAAATCACACTGCGGTGCTGGGATTCGTGCCCTGGTGCACTAAATATGTTTGCCGCTCACACATGTCCTTACACCTGCTTCAGACTGGGCGGCCTCATCTGATCCCTTATCGCCTGCCGCGGCCATGAGGACACCCAGTCTGAAGAAGGCGGAAGGAGATGAGTGAACACAGGCAAACATATGCACTGCACATGCCCATCAATCACACCCTCGCTGTCCAAAAAAAAAAGACACTGAGGGCCGTTGTTTCGAGCAGGGGAGATGCACAGGCGCAGCCAGCTAACCAATGATGTCAAAAGACGGGCAGCGCTAACAAGGGTGGTGCTGCGTGTCATTACAAAGGAAAGTCACACCTCAGGGACATTGTAATGGTCTCTAATGAGACACATTTTGTACGTGTTGAGTTCCACGTGGGCAAGGAGAAAAAGTCAGCCACCTTGTACAAATGCAGCAGTACTGCTGTACAAGGTGGCTGATATACATAGAAACACCTGTGGGTGGGGGGCAGGCTCCCTTCAATTTCAGTTCATGTGCCTGCGTGGCGTTTGCAGGTCACGTTGCAAGCTACACAGCAGGGGAACAGCTGGCGTTGCTGAACCCCACTGACACATTGACTGGTGTTTTTCTCTGTGCAGATTGCATGTCCGGGCAAAAACTAGCGGTGTTAGAGCCCAGGGTCAGCAGGAGGAGGAGGAGAGGAGCAAAGTGTAGGCCGAAGCCTGCACTGGTGGCAGCTTTTGGTCGTTTGTGCCAGCGTGGCTTGTGCTGGACACGATGCCGGCTACACAGCGGGGGAACAGCTGGCGGTGCTGAACCCCACTAACACATTGGCTGGTGTTTTTCTCTGTGCAGCTAGCATGTCCGGGCAAAAACTAGCGGTGTTTGAGCCCAGGGTCAGCAGGAGGAGTAGAGGAGCAGAGTGTAGGCCGAAGCCTAGTTGAACCAATTTCAAAGGTTACCTTTAACCCCCCCCTCAGGTGTTGCAAGGTACAAGAGCCACACCTTGTGCAGCATTAATGCTGCACAAGTAAAAGGTTGCTCTATTTGTTTTGCTCCTTGCACACGCTGACTAAAACACGTACACTATTTAGCCCATTATACTGTCAAACAGTTGTGGAGGCGTGACTTGTCTTTTTAACGAGACGCAGCACAGGTGTCAAAATTTGCACGTAGGTACTGGGCGCAGATTCCTGAGCGTTGTTATTTGCTGTACAGGAGTCTGCGCTATTGTGATCCCTTGGCCATGCGCTGTGAGCGCTTCCTGTCTTCTGACCTCATTTCATGTCGGCCGTTGCGGTTAGCGATGGACATGAATCCCAGACCCACAGTGTGTTTTCAAAAAATCACACTGCGTGGCTGGGATTCGTGGCCTTGTGCAGTAAATAGGTTTGCCGCTTACACATGTCCTTACACCTGCTCCAGACTGGGCGGCCTCAGCTGATCCCTTATCGCCTACCACGGCCAGGAGGCCGCACAGTCTGAAGAAGGCGGAAGGAGATGAGTTAAGACAGGCGAACATATGCACTGCTCGTGCCCATAAACCACACCCTCGCTGACAAAATAAATATGACAACGAGGGGCGTTGTTTCTAGCAGGGCGGATGCACAGGCGCAGCCAGCTAACCATGATGACAAAAGACGGGAAACGCTACCAAGGGGGGTGCTGCGTATCATTACAAAGGAAAGTCACACCTCAGGGACAGTGGAATGGTCTCAATGAGACACATTTTGTACGTGTTGAGTTCCACGTGGGCAAGGAGAAAAAGTCAGCCACCTTGTACAAATGCAGCAGTACTGCTGTACTAGGTGGCTGTTATACATAGAAACACCTGGGGGGGTGGGGCCAGGTTCCCTTTTAATTTCAGTTCCTGTGCCTGCATGGCGTTTGCAGGTCACGTTGCCGGCTACACAGCAGGGGAACAGCTGGCGTTGCTGAACCCCACTAACACATTGGCTGGTGTTTTTCTCTGTGCAGCTAGCACTTCCGGGCAAAAACTAGCGGTGTTTGAGCCCAGGGTCAGCAGGAGGAGGAGAGGAGCAGAGTGTAGGCCGAAGCCTGCACTGGTGGCAGCTTTTGTTCTGTTGTGCCAGCGTGGCTTGTGCTGGACACGTTGCCGACTACACAGCAGGGGAACAGCTGGCGGTGCTGAACCCCACTGACACATCACCTAGTGTTTTTTCTGTGTAGACAACACTTCCAGGTGGCAACTGACAGTGTTGAAACCCAGGGAATCAAAGAGGAGCAGAGTGTAGGCCGAAGCCTGCAGTGGAGCAAGTTGAAAGGGAACCTTTAACCCCCCCCCCAGGCATTTGTTGCTGAAAGAGCCATCTTGTACAGCAGTAATACTGCACATGGAAAATGGTGGCTCCGAAAATTATGCTCCTTGCAAACGCTGAAGTACACACTCATATAATGTGTCCCCTCACACCGTCAAACCATCCCGGAAGTGGGACTTTCCTTGGTAATGTGACACAGCACAGCCGTCATTCCAACCCCCTTGGTGCCGGGCGCCACCTCCTCAACGTTGTTTGGTTCTGTCACAGAGCCCGCGCTGTAATGTTATCCCTTGGCCATGCACAGTTAGCGGTGCCCGTCTTCTGACATCATGTAGGTGTCAGGCTGGCAGTGCCTGTGCGTCCAAGCTGCCCGAGATCCAACCTTGCAGTGTCATCTAATGTAGTCCCACTGCGGGCCAGGGATCCATGGGCATGCGCAGTGCATATCATCGCCTCTCACTCACCTCCTTCCTGCTTCTTCAGACTGTGCGGCGTCACGGCCGTGGCATGCTATTAGGGATCAGCTGACGCCGCCTAGTCTGAAGAAGCGTGAAGAAGGGGAGTGAGAGGCTAGTATATGCACTGCGCATGGCCATGGATACCAGGCCCACTGTGGGATCACATTAGACGACACTGCGAGGTGTGATTTCGGGCAGCGTGGACGCACAGGCGCAGCCAGGACGACAACAAATGATGTCAGAGGACGGGCAGCGCATACTGTGCATGGCCAAGGGATAACATAACAGCGCAGGGTCCATGACGGAATCAAACAACGCTAAGGAGGCAGCGCACGGTGCCAAGGGGGTAGCAATGACGGCTGTGCTGCGTCACATTACAAAGGAAAGTCCCACCTCCGGGACGGTTGGACGGTGTGAGGGGACACATTACATGAGTGTGTAGTTCAGCGTTTGCAAGGAGCATAATTTCAAGAGCGACCTTTCCCTTGTGCAGTATTAGTGCTGCACATGGTGGCTCTTTCAGTAACAAACGCCTAGGGGGGGGGGGGGGACAGGTCCCCTTACATTTTAGTTGTGCCAGCGTGGCGGTCGCATGACACGTTGCCGGATACACAGCTGGGGATCAGCTGACGTTACTGAACCCCAATAACAGAGGAGCGACTGTTGACTGTGCACACAGCACTTCCAGGCACCAACTGGCGGTGTTAGAGCCCAGGGACAGCAGGAGGAGCAGATTGGAGGTATTGCCGCACACACAGCTGGGGATCAGCTGACGTTACTGAACCCCAATAACAGAGGAGCGACTGTTGACTGTGCACACAGCACTTCCAGGCACCAACTGGCGGTGTTAGAGCCCAGGGACAGCAGGAGGAGCAGATTGGAGGTATTGCCGCACACACAGCTGGGGATCAGCTGACGTTACTGAACCCCAATAACAGAGGAGCGACTGTTGACTGTGCACACAGCACTTCCAGGCACCAACTGGCGGTGTTAGAGCCCAGGGACAGCAGGAGGAGCAGATTGGAGGTATTGCCGCACACACAGCTGGGGATCAGCTGACGTTACTGAACCCCAATAACAGAGGAGCGACTGTTGACTGTGCACACAGCACTTCCAGGCACCAACTGGCGGTGTTAGAGCCCAGGGACAGCAGGAGGAGCAGAGGAACAGAGTGTAGGCCGAAGCCTGATTGGAGCAAGTTGAAAGGAAACCTTTAACCCCCCCCCCCCCCCCAGACGTTTGTAGCTGAAAGAGCCATGTTGTGCAGCACTAAGGATGCAAAAGGAAAAGGTTGCTCTTTTAATTATGCTCCTTGCAAACACCGATGTAAACACTAAAAATGTGTCCCTTTATACCGTTAAACCGTTCCGGAGGTGCGAATTTCCTTCGTAATGGGACACAGCACAGCTGTCATTCCTATCCCCTTGATGCCGTGCGCTGCCTCCTCAGCGTTGTTTTAAGCTGTCACGGAGCCTGCGCTGTTCTGTTAGCCCTTGGCCATGCCCAATTAGCGCTGCCTGTCTTCTGACATAATTTGGTGTCAGGCTGTCAGTGCCTGTGCGTCCACGCTGCTCCAGATCCCACCTCGCAGTCTCATCTAACGTAATCCCACTGCGGGCCTTGGAACCATGGGCATGCACAGTGCATAACCTCGACTCTCACTCCCCTCCTTCCCTCTTCTTCAGACTGTGCGGTGTCACGGCCGTGGCATGCTAGGGATCAGCTGACGGCGCACAGTCTAAAGAAGGCGGAGGGAAATGAGCGAGAGCCCGAGGGGAAGATATGCACTGCGCATGCCCATGGATCCCAGGCCCGCAGTGTGACTCAATCAGAAGACACTGCGAGGCAGGATCTCGGGCACCGCGGCCGCACAGGCGCAGCCAGCCTGACACCAAATTATGTCAGAAGACAGGCAGCGCAAATAGGGCATGCCCAAGGGATAACAGAACAGCGCAGGCTCCGTGACAGCTTAAAACAACGCTGAGGAGGCAGCGCATGGCACCAAGGGGGTAGGAATGACGGCTGTGCTGCGTCACATTACGAAGGAAAGTCCCAGCTCCGGGACGGTATAACGGTATCAGTGAACACATTTTATAAGTGTTAAGTTCTGCGTGTGCAAAGAGCTAAAAAAAAAGAAAGATGGCTCTTTCAGTAACAAACGACGGGGGGGGGGGACAGGTTCCCTTACATTTAGGTTGTTGTGCCAGCGTGGCGGTCGCAGGACACATTGCCGGCTACACAGCTGGGGATCAGCTGACGTTACTGAAACCCAATAACACTGGGTCGTATGTTTTTACTGTGCAGCCTGCACTTCTGAGCCGCAACTGGCGGTGTTGGAGCCCAGGAATAGCAGTTCAGGTGGTAGAAAGATGAACACAGCAGGAGACCTGGATGACACCCAATTACTTAATCAGGCAGAGGAGTGGCAAATTCCTGCGAGATCCAGGCCTGGTTCATTTTCAGGAAAGTAAGCCGGTCAACGTTATCGGAGGATAGTCGCATGCGACGGTCTGTTAGTACACCACCTGCGGCACTAAAGACACGTTCCGATAAGACATTAGCCGCAGGGCAAGCCAGCACCTCCAATGCATACTGGCTTAGCTCTGGCCATGTATCCAGCTTAGAGACCCAAAACTTGAACGGGGAAGAGCCGTCTGGGAGTACAGTAAGAGGGCAAGCCATGTAGTCTGTCACCATCTGACGGAACCGTTGCCTCCTGCTGACTGGAGCCGCCGGTGATGGTGTAGACATTTGGGGCGGGCACACAAAAGTGTGCCAGAGTTGTGCCATACTGGGCTTGCCTTGGGCAGAGGCACTGCTTCTGCTCCCTCTTTGGGCAGAGCCTCCCCCACTGCCTCGACGCACTGAGCTGCTTTGTAAAGCACTAGCAGCACTCCTCTCAGTTGGACAGGAGAAGATGATGGAATTCACCAGTGTGTCGTGGTACTCCCGCAATTTACGCTCCCGGGTCAACGCAGGGATGAGGTTTTGGACGTTGTCCCGGTAGCGAGGATCGAGGAGGGTGAACACCCAATAATCAGGCATGTTGAGAATGTGGTCGATGCGGCGGTCGTTTCTCAGGCACTGCAGCATGAAATCCACCATGTGCTGCAGAGTGCCAACTGGCCCAGAAACGCTGTCCCCTGCTTGAGACATGATCTCTGCCCGCTCGTCATCACCCCACCCTCGCTGTACACACTGACCACTGGACAATTGTGTCGCTCCCTCCTCTGGACGGAGCTCTTCCTCCTCCATTGACTCCTCCTCATCCTCCTCACAAATTGGCCCCTGCGTACCCCTTTGTGAGGAACCACGTGGCGCTGACTCTCCAGAAGCTGATGGAAAAGGTGACTCCTCATCCTCCACCTCTTCCACCACATCATCCCTTAACCCTTGCAAAGTTTGCTGAAGCAGGCAGATAAGGGGGACAGTCATGCTGACTAGTGCATCATCTGCACTTGCCATCCGCGTGGAATAATCAAAAGGACTCAAAACCTGGCAGACGTCCTTCATAGTGGCCCACTCTGTGGTTGTGAAGTCTGATCGGCGCTGACTGCGACTTCTTTGCGCCTGATGCAGCTGGTACTCCATAACTGCTTGCTGCTGCTCACACAACCGCTCCAACATATGTAACGTGGAATTCCACCGGGTAGGTAGGTCACATATGATGCGGTGTTCCGGAAGGCGGAATCGGCGCTGCAGAGCAGCAATGCGGGATCTGGCCAAGCTGGAACGCCGCAAGTGAGCACACTCTAGGCGGACCTTGTACAGCAGGGCATCAAGATCCGGATAGTCCCTCAGAAAACTCTGCACAACCAAATTGAGCACATGTGCCAGACATGGGATGTGAGTGAGGTTGCCAAGGGCCAAAGCTGCCACCAGATTTCGGCCATTGTCACACACTACCATGCCTGGCTGGAGATTCGCTGGCAGTAACCACACATCGCTCTCCTGCTTTATGGCATTCCAGAGCTCCTGCGCTGTGTGGCTTCGATGCCCCAATGAAACTAGTTTCAAGACGGCCTGCTGACGTTTGGCCACGGCTGTGCTCATGTCGGTCATAGGTAAACGTTCACGGGTCCATGTGGGGGTGGACTGTGACGGATCCTGCAGAGAGGAATCAGAGGAACTGGTGTAAGAGGAGGAGTCGATGCGTACAGACTGGATTCCTGCAATCCTTGGAGTGGGCAGGACACGTCCTGCGCCACTCGCACGATCTGTACCTGGCTCAACAACATTAACCCAATGGGCAGTGAGGGAAACATATCGCCCCTGTCCATGCTGACTGGTCCACGCATCGGTGGTGAGGTGGACCTTGCTACTGACGGCGTTCAGTAGCGCATGTTTTATGTTTGCCTCAACATGCCTGTGCAGGGCAGGGACAGCCTGCCTGCTGAAGTAAAAGCGGCTGGGCACCTTGTACTGTGGGACTGCCAATGCCATCAAGTCACGGAAGCTGTCAGTCTCCACCAGCCTGAACGAGAGCATTTCCAGGGACAACAGTTTGGCAATGCCTGCATTCAGAGCCTGTGCTCGGGGGTGGTTGGCCGAGAATGCCCGCCTTTTCTCCCATGCCTGTACTACCGATGGCTGTAGAGTAGACTGGGAGTGTGAGGATGACTGGGAAGGTGGTGCTGTGGGTGGAATTACACAAGGTCTCTGGGAGGAAGCCAAACCAGCTGTGCGTGAGCTGGAGGAAGAGGCAACACGAGCTGAAGAGGTGGTAGCTGCCGCTGTTGGTTGGCCTACATCTTCAGTGTGTTTCTGTAACTCCACCGCGTGCCTGGTCCGCACATGTTTCCACATATTTGTGGTATTGAGGTTGCTGACATTTTTCCCTCTTTTTACTTTATGATGACACAGCTTGCATTTGACAAAACAAATGTCATCTGCAACTGTGTCAAAAAAGGACCAGGCACTGCAAGTCTTGGGAGCGCCCTTTTTGGCTTTGGAAAGAGACAGGCTCCTAACGGGTGCCAAAGTGGAGGCTACAGGCTCCGCAGTCTTCCCCCTCCCTCTCCCTCTTTGGCCCGTAAGAGGAAGCTCTTCCTCTGAGCTGCTCCCACCACCTTCCTGTTCCTCACGCCACGATGGGTCAAGGACCTCATCATCTCCACTACCCTCTGCCACCAACTGCTCCTCCTGGGTAGTCTCAGCAGCACAGTACGCACGAGAAAGCGGCACCTGAGTTTCATCATCAGATGCGTACTGCGCTGTGGTCACCGGAGGCACTGGCCCACCTGCCTCTTCAGAGTCAGAGAGAAAAAGGTGTTGGGCATCACTGCACACTGCCTCTTCTTCCATTTCTCCAATGCTGCTTGGCTGGCCCCCTGTTTCCAAGCCAAGAGATTCAGAGAACAGAAGTAGAGACGGCTCCTGTCCTGGGCTCTCTGACTGCCTGGCCAATTTGGCAGGTGGTGAAGAGACAGATGGCTGCTCTCCAGTGCTCTGTGCCTGAGAGGATGTGGCACTAACTGAAGTCGATGCCGAGGCGTTAGCTGCCATCCACCCGACAACGGCTTCAATTTGGTCTTCACGCAGCAGCGGTGCACGGCGCTCTCCGACAAAGCTGCGCATGAAGGACTGTTCCCTGCTGAAACTGAGTGACGACGAGTCACCGGCGCCCGCAGCAGGCACAGAATCACCACGTCCTCTCCCTGCTCCTCTCCCTGCTCCGCGCCCACGCCCACGTGCCTTACTCCCTGCCCTCTTCATCTTGGTTGACAGATAAAGATAAGCAGAAAAGTACTAAGGCCTTAGTGTGCTTATTCCTGTAATGCTCCTCCTAACAGGTGTAAGAAACACTAATGTTGTAAATTGTGGACTAAACTTTATTATTTTTCAAATGTGGCCTACACAAGTGTTAAGTTGTGTTTGGTGAACTTAACCTTTTTTTTGGTGCAGATCGGGCTACAGAGCTAGTTTAAATCACACGGAGACCGTGCAGACAGCCGTAAACGGCGCTGCAAGGCCAAAAAACCCTCCTCTAGGTTATCCTATATAGTGTTTTTCCACTATTTAGCTGGATACAAGTGGAAAGACACTAATAGGAATTTTTTTTTTTCAAATTTTAAACTGGCTGCACTATTTGAAAAAAAGGAAATTGTTTTTCAAGGTATGAGGCAGTAACGCACCCTGAACTGAATCCAACCGGCTATGGCTGCACACAGACTACAGGGCGAGCTGCGCTCACACAGAGACCGTGCAGACAGCCGTAAACGGCGCTGCAAGGCCCCAAAAAAACCCTCTAGGTTATCCTATGTAGTGTTTTTCCACAATTGAGCTGGAGACTGGTGGAAAGACACTAATAGGAATTTTTTTTTTCAAATTTTAAACAGGCTGCACTATTTGAAAAAAAGGAAAATTTTTCTCAAGGTATGAGCCAGTAACGAACCCTGAGCTGAATCCAACCGGCTATGGCTGCACACAGACTACAGGGCGAGCTGGGCTCACACGGAGACCGTGCAGACAGCCGTAAACGGCGCTGCAAGGCCAAAAAACCCTCCTCTAGGTTATCCTATATAGTGTTTTTCCACTATTTAGCTGGATACGAGTGGAAAGACACTAATAGGAATTTTTTTTTTTTCAAATTTTAAACAGGCTGCACTATTTGAAAAAAAGGAAAATTTTTCTCAAGGTATGAGCCAGTAACGAACCCTGAGCTGAATCCAACCGGCTATGGCTGCACACAGACTACAGGGCGAGCTGGGCTCACACGGAGACCGTGCAGACAGCCGTAAACGGCGCTGCAAGGCCCAAAAACCCCCCTCTAGGTTATCCTATGTAGTGTTTTTCCACAATAGAGCTGGAGACTGGTGGAAAAACACTAATAGGAAATTTGAGAAAAAATGTGCAGCAGGCTGCACTAAGAGCAAAAAAGAACAACTGTGTGAGGCAGTGTGAACCCCCCCTGAGCTGAATACAACCGGGTATATGGCTGCACACAGACTACAGAGTGAGCTGCACACACACACACACAGAGACCTTGCAGAACGCTGTTAAAACAGCGCTGCAAGGCAAGAGCAAGGTGAACAGTGAAGAACACACAGCGTTTTGCTAAATTAGCCTTTGGAAAGGAAAATAAAGCAATTAGCAAGCTCAACTGGCCCTCAGTTAGAACACAGCGTCCTGTCCCTAACTGAAATCACAGCAGAGTGAGCGCAAAATGGCGGCAGCGCTTTTTTATAGTGCAGAGTGACATCATTTCAGCAGCCAATCCCAGCCTTGCCAGTACTTACATGCCCACCATGCTAAACCGGATGTGCCTACACTTTCATTCATTCCTCATTGGCTGCTGCGTTCAATTTGAATTCTGGGAACTTCCGATTCCGGTATCCGATACGCGGGAAGTATCGGAATTCAGTATCGGAATTCCGATACCGCAAATATCGGCCGATACCCGATACTTGCGGTATCGGAATGCTCAACACTAGTAATATATGGTTCTTGATGGCTGTCTCTACGATATTTCTTGGTTTGGCATCTTCTTCTGCGACCTCCACAGCCGCGGATCTCGCAGTACCCCTGTGGGAGCCGAGTGATATGCCTTCCAGCGTGGGTGCCCGAGAGCGAGCTGTAGCCACAGATCTCGAGATACTCGGCTTTGGGACAGGCGGTTCAGAGCACGTCTTCTCTCTTGCGGCCTACCGGGGGGTGCAGGAGATCCGTCACGTCAGCACAGGATGGGGTCATCCGCTGCTGCTGACACCGCACCAGCATATCGAGGAACCTTGCTGTGCCACCCAGTCCAGTCCCATTATTTCTAAGGTGTCACTCATGGTGGTACCCACTCTGCTCCTGACGTCGGCTGTTATCCTCAGGTCAGAGGTAGGAAAGAGGGGAGTCCTATATACCTACTGTATATGACCGTCCCTTTTTCCTCATAACCCTCGGCTTTTTTGAAAAACACCTCATCCCCAAACAGTTATCACTAACCCTCGCATTCCCTGGCAACTTCACTAATCACTATGGTGCCTACAAAAAGAAAAGATGTCAGCGGTGGAATCACCGCAAAAAACAACGGCAAAACTACCGGTGAAGCCAGGGCCGGCTCCAGGTTTTCGAGGGCCCCGGGCGAAAGAGTCTCAGTGGGCCCCCCCTTTAACACATACCCCAATTTATGATGCACAGATACGGCAGAGAAATGTATAGTACAATGCCAGATTTCACTTCTTACATGAGTGACAGCTATTGTAAATTCTGCAGTGTATATATACAGGAGGAAAGGTGCTGTGCAGTGTATATATACAGGAGGAAACGTACTGTGCAGTGTATATATACAGGGGGAGAGGTGCTGTGCAGTGTATATATACAGGGGGAGAGGTGCTGTGCAGTGTATATATACAGGGGGAGAGGTGCTGAGCAGTGTATATATACAGGACAGGAGGAGTGGTACTGTGCAGTGGATACAGGACAGGAGGAGTGGTACTGTGCAGTGTATATATACAGGAGGAGCGGTACTGTGCAGTGTATATACAGGAGGAAAGGTGCTGTGCAGTGTATATATACAGGAGGAAACGTACTGTGCAGTGTATATATACAGGGGGAGAGGTGCTGTGCAGTGTATATATACAGGGGGAGAGGTGCTGTGCAGTGTATATATACAGGGGGAGAGGTGCTGAGCAGTGTCGTGAGCAGGGCGTTGTTGTATCAGAAAATCTTTTCTGTTTTGAGTTTTTCTATGAAACAAAGACTTTTCTACATAAACAACTTTGGTTTTGTGGCCCCAACAGATCTGTGCTACAAAGTAACAGGTGGCTCGGGCATTAATGAGGGACCTGATGCTGAATCCTTTCCACAAACCCTAATGACCCAATTAGTGCCCCGTCATTAGAACCTCATTAAACACCTCCCTGTCCTGAGCAGTCATGTACAGTATGGGGGGATCCTGCAGCCCACCCCCTGACTGCTCCATACCATACACTGCCCTCTGTCGCGCTCACTATTATCCTGTGCATTTCTCCGTCATCGTTACCCCATGTTACACTTGTCACCCCCCACTACAGAGTAGCAGGGCAGCCAATGTCACCCCCTCCCGGACCCTAATGGCAGCAGGAAATGTCTGCTCCTCTATTGGGTTGGAACCTGATTTAATCAAGGAATAATGTGGATTTGTTGCCGGTGGCTGCAGGGGAAGGGTTAAGTGATGCCATGTCCTTGGTGGGAGCAGTGGCAGCTGCTGGGACCTGGACAGACACAACCAATGTTGCTGTGACTGCACAATGTGATGTGGAGGAGAGAAGCTGAGACTCCGGAGCAGAAATCACCTACATGCCAGCACTGGGCAGAGTCCCTCCAGTCACCAGCCTGGGGCCACGGGGCCCCAACATAAAGCCCACAGCTCAGTTTTATCCATGGCAGCAGCTCCCCTTCCTCCTGGCATCTGGTTAACCCCATTTATGCGGGTCGGATTGTTATCTTTAAGGTTCAGCAATAACCTTCATACAGATGAGAAGGGGTTAAGCTTCTTCCTACCCCACTGGTGCAGGTTTGGTGCAGCATGCATGTATCCTGGGAGAGCTGGGTGGCTGCAGGCTGCACCCCACCAGCTGCTCCTCCAGACATCACCCACATTTTTAGGCAGCGGAGACAGACAGCAGCAGACTGAGCCACAAGTCCATCTGCAACCACTGCTGGATACCTTTGCACTCACTCAGTCACTGGTAGGAGCTCCAGAATCTGCTTGATAGCCAGCCAGGGGCCAGAGCAGAGAAGTGCTCTCTCCGCCCACAAACAATGTCACACTGGCTGCCTTCTCTTAACCCCTATGTGTGCCTGCCTGGCTGCACTGACTGAGTGAGAAGATGATTGTGTCAGAGCTGGCACATAGGGGTTAACAGAACGCAGCCAGCAGTGACTTTGTGGGCGGAGAGAGCATGTTATCTCCTGCTCTGCTCTCCCAGCTGTATCTATGACAGCGTGAGTGGGCCCCCCTCTCTCCCCAGGGCCCCGGCATTTGCCCAGGTGCGCCGGGTGCTGACGCCGGCCCTGGGTGAAGCCACGTCAGGAAACAGACTGCCGGCTTTCTCCTACAGTGTCTTCACCTAGGAAAACCTTGGCATGTCTCAAACTGTTTTTGCAGCCTTCTGATTGATCAGTACTTAGTTTGGAGCGGCTTCCATCAGGATTGGCTTCAGAGCAGTGTTATGTACCTTTTTTTTTTCCCCACCAAACATTTTTCAAGATCTCTTCAGGAAAACAGAAACCCTCTCAAAAAACTTCTCACGTGAACGGCAAAGTAAAATTTACTATAGAAATAAATAGGAAGAGTTTGTCGATCATCTTTTGAAGCAGTTTTTAAAGAGGATTTTGAAGCAGATCAGCCCAAAAAATCTCAGGAGAAAAACCTCTGCGTGAACAGAACCTAATGAAGTGAATATTTCTATTTATAAGGTGTGAGGATCTACAGAAGTTTCCTTTCTGACAAGTGAGGACAATGCTTGTTATGTAATCCGGCAGAGGAATCCAGCTGGAAGGCTCCCGCAGGAATAGAAACTTAGCAAAAATATATTTCTTCTGCTTTGGAAAAAGTAGCCCATGGTTGTCAAGAAGAAGGTCAGCCAAACAGACGTCGCATCTTTTGTCACTGAGCAAAACTTATTGAAGTGTAAATTCAAGGTATGTGACTATAAATGGGATTTTGTGGGGAGAAACTACATGACTGGTTATCTGCAGCTTGTGGCTTACACAATTAGCTCAAACTAACAAGGTCAAAACAAAATAGAGTTGATGAATTTCCAAAGAAGGAATTTTCTGTTTCTATCAGATTGTTAATGGTAGACACTCAGATCACATTCCTGTAAAAGGGAATCTGTCAGCAGGTTATTCCTATTTAGTCTGAGAGCAGCATAATAGAGGGCAGAGACCCTGATTCCAGCGATGTGTCAGCTATTAGGCTGTCTTTAGCTATTTCAATACACTCACTGTTTTATCAGCAGGAGATTATCACTAGAGGACTAGTTTCATCATGCCTGATAGTCCAGTCATGCCTCCAGCACTGATTAGCAGCTTTATGTCACGATTCATTGTACACAGGAAACTGACAGTGGTGTGGGTGGGGTTATACACAGCTCAGAATTCTGAGCTGTGCTAGATCTACAGCGGAAAAAACTGTCTATCCCAGCTTCTGCCCCCAGTAAACTAATTGATACGTTGCTGGAATCAGGGTCTCTTTCCCTACATCAGATTACACAGCAGAAACCTGATGACAGATTCCCTTTAAATGAGAATGAGTTGCAATACCTGACAATGACCACTACATGGTGTGTGGAGCAGAGGTGCAATGTGTGCTTCCAGAAACCAAGGCTGTAGGTATCAGCAGAACCATGGAGGTCCCAAGTATTCCCCCTTCCCCCATAATGGAACATCATTAGATGTGTACCGGGTGACTCTGTTCCAGTTGCCTGAACTATGCAGCCAATACCAGTCCTCGGCAATTAGGTGACCAAAGAACAGGCCGTCCGTGTTTCCGATCCCCGCTGATACCGCCTGGGCAGTCCGCCTTCACATACACATTTAATTGTCCAACCCCTCTAATACATGCAAAGTCTATGTGCACTTGCAATAAATTGCACAAACTTTTAAGTATCTTAGTAAATAATTTTTAAAAGGGAAACACATACATTCACATTCTCAAACAGCGCCCCTCTTATGTGTGGGCTGTGTATAGTATTGCACGCCATTCCATATCATGCAAATGAAGGCTAAATTGTAATACCATAAAAAACTTGGGGAAAAAGATATCCAACTCTATGAAATAAAAGCCATTTCATTTAAATGCTGCAAAAATGTTATTTTCTTATTCACTTCTATTATGTTTTTTTTTTCCTTGGCAGCCACGTGCCGGCGCCCAGAAAGTAGCTATAATAATGCAATTATCGCTGAACTTGGCATTAACCATGAATTCTTGTTCTACTTTTATAACTGTGCTTTCCCAAATATGAACTAGTTTGCAGTCTTTTTATAGTGCGGAGCTCCTCTGACAATGCTGGTCATGTCCTCTGCCAGAGCCCACGTGACGGCTCTTTCCTCACAATGGATCGCGCTCTTCTTGACACCGGGATTTTTCATCCTGCCTCACGTTTTGCACTTTGGTCTCTTTTGTAAAGTTATTTTTCTTTTTAAATTTCAGTTTGTTCCGTTATCGAACTTCAGCTTCCCTTATCTATGGCAGCATTCAGCTGAATACTTCCCCTTCTGATTACTTAGTGTTTTGTGATTGTGGACATAATGTACACCAGTATAGAGGCGAGGCAAGATTTTGATTTCTTCACTTGCTTTACATACAGGCATGTGAAAAAGTATATGCCCCTCTCCTGATTTTCTATTCTTTTGCATGTTTGTCACACTTAAATGTTTCAGATCAGGCAGGTTCTATTTATGTGATTTCTTGATTTAGAACAGGTGTGGCACTAATCAGTGTGGGTGTGATTAGGGAATTTGAACTCAGCTTCCA
The DNA here is from genome assembly GCF_032444005.1 of Ranitomeya imitator. Taxonomy (NCBI): domain Eukaryota; kingdom Metazoa; phylum Chordata; class Amphibia; order Anura; family Dendrobatidae; genus Ranitomeya; species Ranitomeya imitator. Next base: position 771,859,134 of record NC_091284.1, read on the forward strand.
AAAGATGTGATAAACCACAATTAATGTATGTTTTAAGGTGTGGGGGGGACACTTTTTCACACAGGGCCCTGCAGGTTTGGATTTCTTTTTCCCTTAATAATAAAGACCTTCATTTAAAATCTGCATTTTGTGATTACTTGTGTTATCTTTGTCTAATATTTACATTTGTTTGGTGATCTGAAATATTTAAATGCAACAAACCTGCATCATAATAGGGAATCAAGAAGGGGGCACACACTTTTCACACAACTGTATATGTAGGTACAGGTCAGGGATCTTTCTAATTTTCATACACCTGGGCCTGCAATGGTGATAAGGGGGCATCTTCTACTTCTAGACTCTAGAATCTAGAGGAAAGAAGATTTCATTATCACAGGCGATGATTCTTTACTGTGTGAGCACTGAGATTATGCATTCTTTTCAGTTCGAGCATTGAGAATATGGATTATTTGCTATATGAGTAGTGAGGTTATTAATTTTTTTTCCGTGCAACTAGTCAGACTGGATTCTTTACTGGGCGAGCAATTAAACTATCAATTCTTTACTGTGTGAGCAGTGAGACCATGGATTCTTTACTGTAAAAGCAGTGAGACAATGGATTCCTTTCTCTAAAAGCAGTGAGACTATGGAATTCTCTGCCACATGAGGTTGCAATGGTTGATTCACATAAAAAACTAGATGTCTTTATTGATAAATATAACATTACAAATTATGGGTACTAGATTCTGTGATGGGACGTTAATCCAGGGAACTAGTCTGATTGCTGTATGTTTAGGCCAGAAGAATTTCTTTTTCCTTAATATGAGGCAATTAGCATCTGCCTTATCGGGATTGGCCTTCCTCTTTATCCACAAGGTAGGTTCTAGTTATATAAACTTATAAATATGAAATAACCAATATACAGTGTATGCAAAAGGCAATATTAAATCAAGTTTATTAAATTCATAACATGAATAAAATATTCAAGGGGAAACAATTATACAAAAAATATTAAAAACATGCACAATATCAGAACAAATAGGTAGCCTAATACCATGATTCAAGAAAGTCAGTATAGATTTCTCACTGTGATATGTGGTTTTCATTCTATTGTTTTGTATTTACACATATTTTTCCTTTAGGGCCCTTCCTTATCACATCTGTATTTATTCATTTGTTACACTACACTCGTTGCACAAACAGAGTAATTCCTAAATACTCAAATGCTCGTTTCGAGTAACGAGTATAATGGGGGTTAATGGTAAATCTGAGTTTTTTCCCAGCAGACCCTGCAAAGAGATCTGGTGGGGGGCTAGGAAAAATGTTCAGATGGATGAAATACATGGAATAATGTATGGATGAGAACTGTAATCCAGCCTATTTTTTAACGCTTTTTTTGTAGTGTTACATAATCTCACAGAAATTTACCCCACACCACAGAATACTGTATGGGTGAGAAATGTAATCCAGCTAATTCTTTTAATGCTTTTTTGGAGTGTTTGATATCATAGAAATGTACTACAGAACACGTGAAACTGTATGAGTGAGAAAGGTAAGCCTGAAAAATTTGTAAACGTTTTTTTCAGTTTTATAGATCACAGAAATGTACCCAGACCACATAATACTGTATGGCTGAAAAATTTAATCCTACAAAATTTTTAACCGCTTTTTCTCAGTTTTACATATCACAGAAATGTACCTCAACCACGTCACATAATACTATATGGCTGAGAAATGTAACCCTACAACATTTTTAAACACTTTTTTTCAGCTTAAGGCTTCTTTTACACATACCGTTGTTTTGCGGCCTGTTATTGCGGCCCCAATAGATTTCTATGGGGCCGCAAAAATGGGCGGCATTAATTTCACGATGTGCCGTGCGCCGTATGGCCGTGAGGGAAATACGGCCATGGAAAAAGATCGAGCCTGCTAGATCTTTTTCATGGCTTACGGACATGGCCCCCATTGAAAATCAATGGGGCCGCAAAAAACAACGGAAGCTTGTTTTTGCGGTGCAACGTGACTTCCAGTTTTGCAGAACGCTGTTTTTTTTTCCCAATACTATTTCCATAGTATTGGAAACCAGAAAAACGGCGATCTGCAAGTTTTTCGTGGTCCATTATTGCGGCAGACCATGAAAATTGTGGCGATATGGCCCGCAAAAAAGGTCCGCAATAACGGGCTGCAAATAACCCGGTATGTGTAAAAGAAGCCTTATAGATCACAAAAATGTACTGTGGTAGATCAGCTCACTCAGCTGTGCACTGTCTCTTTAAGATCTTCACTGGTTTACTATATGTGCGGCATAAACCATGGTGAAGCAAAAATAAACACGGCCCTTTGGGCAAAAACAGGAAAAACCGGTTATCACTTCTCTGGAGTTAGCCTATCCAGACACATTGAAACCTACTGTATATACTCGAGTATAAGCCGAGATTTTCAGCCCAAAAAAATGGGCTGAAACTGCCCCTCTCGGCTTATACTCGAGTCATGGAAGGGGGGGACGACGCCTGTCAAATACTCACCTGCTCCCAGCGCTCCTGACGCGGTCCCTGCATGTCCCACGGTCTTCGGGCGCCTGCAGCTTCTTCCCCTGTTCAGATGTCACAGGTACTGCTCATTAAAGTTATGAATATGGATTCCACTCCCATAGGGGTGGAGCCGCATATTCATTACTGTAATGAGCGGTACCATGTGACTGCTCACTACAGGAAGAAGCTGCCGCTCCCGCAGACGTGAGACATGCAGGGACCGCGTCAGGAGCGCCGGGAGCAGGTAAGCATGTCATATGTACCTGTCTGTGTTCACCCGCCGGGCGCCGCTTCGTCTTCCAGTCCTCTTGCTGTGACTGTTCAGGTCAGAGGGCGCAATGACGTATTAGTGTGCTGAACAGTCAGTGCGGAGAGATGGGACGCTGAGGAGCAGCGACGAGAGGTGAGTATGTCATTTTTTTTGTTAGTGCAGCAGCAGCAGCATTACATGTGGCACAATGCATGGCAAGAACTGCATGGAGCATTATATGGGGCATCTATGGGGCCATAACTGCATGGAGCATTATATGGGGCCAGAACTGCATGGAGCATTATATGGGGCATCTATGGGGCCATAACTGCATGGAGCATTATATGGGGCATCTATGGGGCCATAACTGCATGGAGCATTATATTGGGCATCTATGGGGCCATAAAGAACTGCATGGAGCATTATATGGGGCATCTATGGGGCCATAAAGAACTTAATGTAGCATTATATGGGGCATCTTATGGGGCCATAAATAACTGCATGGAGCATTATATGGGGCATATTTTGTATGGAGCATCTTATGGGGCCATAAAGAACTGCATGGAGCATTATATGGGGCATATTTGTATATGGAGCATCTTATGGACCATAATGAACTGTATGGAGCATTATATGGGGCCTATTTTGTATGGAGCATCTTATGGGGCCATAATGAACTGTATGGAGCATAATATGGGGCCTATTTTGTATGGAGCATATTATGGGGCCCATCATGAACTGTATGGATCATTATATGGGGCCCTTGATTCAATATGGATATTCAAAAACACTTACCCTACTGATGTCTCAATTAATTTTACTTTTATTGGTATCTATTTTTATCATTTACCGGTAGCTGCTGCATTTTCCACCCTAGGCTTATACTCGAGTCAATTAGTTTTCCCAGTTTTTTGTTGCAAAATTAGGGGGGTCGGCTTATACTCGAGTATATACGGGTAAATGCCTCAGGAGGTCAACTATTTAAACCCCAGACCAGACCCTGGGGTGGAGATAAGGTGGACAACCTCCCATCTGCTCTATTGGTTGCCCACAAAAACCCAGCCCTTAAAATGGCTGGTTAATCCCTCTCCACACAGTGTGCTGGAGCAAATGTCTGGGTTCTAAATTACTGAAGCTAATAGCCTCAGTGAATCGTTTCTACCCTCCAGCACTTTGCCAGTGACTTTGTCACATATCACCCACTCTGCCCAAAGCTGGGGGTTTTGGCACCTTTACTCACTATGCAGGAAAGCCTGGACAGGGCATCTGCATTACCGTGTATTTTCCCTGGCCTAGGTTGCACGTGGAAGCTGAAGTACTAGAGTGCCAGAAACAACTTAGTCACCCTGGCATTCTTCCCTCTCCTTTTCCTCATCCATCTCAGGGTGCATGGTCTGACACTAACCTGAACTTATGGCCTAACAGATAGTACCTCAGTGTGTCAATTACCCATTTGATGGCCAAGCGCCCTATTTCCACAATGGTGTAGTTTTCTCACAGGCAGAGAGTTTTCTGTTTAAGTATAGGATGGGATGCTCCTCCCTGTTTACTTCCTAGGACAACACGGCCCCCAACCTGACCTGTGAGGTGTCCATCTGGACCACACATTCCCTACTGAAGTCAGGTGCGATCAATACCAGCTGCTTACTCAGGACGAGCTTCAACTCGTGGAACACCATCTCTACTTCAGTGGACCATTTGGCCATCAAAGTCTTGGTGCCCCTAAGAAGATCAGTCAGGGGGTGGCTAGCATGGTGAAATTCAGGATAAATTCGGGATAGTATCCCACAATTTCAAGAAAAACCGGAACTTGTTTCATCGAGACGAGTTGCGGCCAATTATAGATTGCCTCTACCTCATTTACTTGTGTTATCTCATAGAAATAAAAAAAGCTTAGGTACAATGGTAATGAAATAAAAAAGTTTTTTTATTTATGTGCATAGGAAAAATAGATAAATACAGAAACAATAGCAAAATATATCTCAAAAACAGAGGCTGCAAATCCATTGGCAGTCTAGGGAGACCTTTTATTCATTTTAAACTATATTAAAGTCCATATAAAAAAATATTAACTTCAAAAAGTTATTCACATAGAAAGTGCTGCTAAAAAGCGTGCAAAATGGCGCATATAATATCATTAGAAAAAAGTACTAATTGTGCATTCATGTTTTTTTTTAAAACTTATAAAGCATATACTGTAAAGTGCTTAATTTAAGGTGTAGTGTGCTGTGGTTACACATGTATATCAAGTACACATATACACTGCTGCTTTAAAACATGCATATAAGTATTCTACGGTACAATACTATAAAGTGCATTTTAGTAATAAAGTGCTTACAAATACCGATGTATTAAATGCTGCACATATTAGTTATAATGGACTTACATATATAGATGTTTGGTATAGGTGCTCCCGCCGCCCCAACGCACGTTTCGTGTGAAACACTTCTTCAGGAGACGCCGTCCACCAGCATCCAGCATGTATTGATGACCCCTGGTGGACATAACTAAGGGTCCGAGAAGGTCCATGGCAATCCGATCAAATGGGACTTCTATTACGGGCAACTGAATGTTATATACACAAAAAGGACCTTCCTTGTATATTACATTTTTTCAGCTCATTCAAAATAGCGTCATCTATGTATTTAGCAACGGACTGCACAGTCCTAATCCCTGTCTACAGACTGTATTCTGTCACTTTCCTTGCTCCTGTGACTCTGTCTCCCTCCCTAGGCTAAATGCACATTATATGTGATTGAGTCGCCCCCCCAGGGCCGTGGCGTACTCGGTACCAGATCCAGTGTTCACTGGGGGATGTCACAGTTGCGGTGACCCGGTCCGTGGCCCTGGGCACCCATGTAAAAGGAAAAGGTCTTTTAAAGGGAATAAAGTTTATGTTCGTGACGCCACCTGTGGTATTCGGTCAGTGGGGACCGACGCTGCTTTAAGGGGTCCTCTGGGGTGATGTTATGGCAGCTAGATGGTATAACGTCCCACAGGTAAATTATATCCCCAGGGCTCCCGATGTGTAGCTGGAAGATGGTAAATGGCTCAGTAAGGAACGAGGACACAGGTTTGCAGTCTCTTTACCTTGTTTACTGAAGACTTCAGGAAGCCACAGTCCAGGGTACCAGATCACAGGACAGGTAGGGTCCGGCCGGCTTGGAGGCAAGTTAGGAGTCCTCTTTTCCAGGTGGAAATCAAAGCCTTCCTCTAGCGCCATGGTGTTGTAGTCACTTACTGCCTATGGCTTCAGATAAGGTCCTCACAGATGTTCTCTCTCTTTCCCCCGTATAGGATAAGACATAACCCGTATGACTGGTGACTTGAACATGTTTATAGGGACTCTAGCACGCCCTGAGCTCTATGGGTGTCACTGTGCCTCCTGGGTATTAAGGCGGACAGGTAACTTGGAGTTCAGCTGTCCTGCCGGTCTCTGATGTAAGTCGTAGAGGCCCTTACAACCTCGGTGTTCCTGCTACCGGTCTCTGCGCCTCAGAAGGAGGCAGCCTGCTCGTGGATGGTCTCCCACTGGTGTTCCTCTCCTGTGCTTCGCTGTCCTACATGCTCACAGCAATATATTCGGCTTTCTGTATGTCTCTTTCCAGGAGCTGCAGCACTGCAGCTACACAGCTCGGTACACCCTCTTCTGCCTCAGACTGCTCCAGTCTGTTTTCTGGCAAGAACTGACTAACTTTCCCTACAAACTACCATATATATGGGAAGTCACCTAGTAAATAGGATCAAAAGCTCCCCCTGGTGGCCTGGAGTGTGAATGTGTTGCATGCTTGTGTTTACCTGGTAACAGTTATCCCTTCTTGCCTCCAAACATACCATCACTCTCCCCGTGAGGAAAGCAATGCTACTGTGACAACCAGGACCCTGGGGTGCCACATGATACAAGCAGCAAAGCACATGATTAGCCCTTAGAAGGGCTGTTAGTATGATGACTCAGCTTCAGCATCAGTATCAAGACTACAGGTCTCTGATTCATTATACTGCATACACAGGCCTAGACAAGCACTCTCTCCCTCATAGGCCGGGATCAGACACAGCGAGATACGGCCGAGTTTCGCAGGTTAAAACCAAGCTCTGGCACCAGCACTCCAGAGCGGAGCGTGCAGTCGCACAGCAATACATGGAGCCGCACGCTCTGCTCTGGAGTGCCAGTGCCAGAGCTTGTTTTTAACCTGCGAGACTCGGCCGTATCTCGCTGTAGTGTGACTCCGGCCTAATACACAGTGTCACAGAGCTATGCAATGGTGTCTGTGTGCTGAGCCGAGTGGTGCCTGTTTTTTTTATATAACACCTGATAATGTCACACGGCCAGTCAACCACAGTAATGCCACAACCAAGATGGCTATGACATTATAGTGATGCACAGGCAATCCCTGCATGCTTTTTGGCTGTGTAACAGTTGGCAATAAATGTGAGGTGGGGAGTCAATTTTTACCTAGAGCACTGCCAAATACTCGTAGCTGTAATGAACACATCCGAGCACCGTGACACTCAAGTGATAACCAAGTATAAACAAGCACGTTCGCTTATCTAAAGTCAGTATCATTCATGATTCTTTTATGTATACAGTACAGACCAAAAGTTTGGACACACCTTCTCATTTAAAGATTTTTCTGTATTTTCATGACTATGAAAATTGTACATTCACACTGAAGGCATCAAAAGTATGAATTAACACATGTAGAATTTTATACTTAACAAAAAAGTGTGAAACAACTGAAAACATGTCTTATATTCTAGGTTCTTCAAAGTAGCCACCTTTTGCTTTGATGATTGCTTTGCACACTCTGGGCATTCTCTTGATGAGCTTCAAGAGGTAGTCACCGGGAATGGTCTTCCAACAATCTTGAAGGAGTTCCCAGAGATGCTTAGCACTTGTTGGCCCTTTTGCCTTCACTCTGCGGTCCAGCTCACCCCAAACCATCTTGATTGGGTTCAGGTCTGGTGATTGTGGAGGCCAGGTCATCTGGCATAGCACCCCATCACTCTCCTTGTTGGTCAAATAGCCCTTACACAGCCTGGAGATGTGTGTTTGGGGTCATTGTCCTGTTGAAAAATACATGATGGTCCAACTAAACGCAAACCGGATGGAATAGCATGCCGCTGCAAGAAGTTGTGGTAGCCATGCTGGTTCAGTATGCCTTCAATTTTGAATAAATCCCCAACAGTGTCACCAGCAAAGCACCCCCACACCATCACACCTCCTCCTCCATGATTCACGGTGAAAACCAGGATGTAGAGTCCGTCCGTTCACCTTTTCTCAGTCACACAAAGATACGGTGGTTGGAACCAGAGATCTCAAATTTGGACTCATCAGACCAAAGCACAGATTTCCACTGGTCTGATGTCCATTCCTTGTGTTCTTTAGCCCAAACAAGTCTATTCTGCTTGTTGCCTGTCCTTAGCAGTGGTTTCCTAGCAGCTATTTTACCATGAATGCCTGCTGCACAAAGTCTCCTCTTAACAGTTGTTGTAGAGATGTGTCTGCTGCTAGAACTCTGTGTGGCTTTGACCTGGTCTCTAATCTGAGCTGCTGTTAACCTGCGATTTCTGAGGTTGATGACTCGGAAAAACTTATCCTCAGAAGCAGAGGTGACTCTTGGTCTTCCTTTCCTGGGGCGGTCCTCATGTGAGCCAGTTTCTTTTTAGCACTTGATGGTTTTTGCCACGGCACTTGGGGATACTTTCAAAGTTTGCCCAATTTTTCGGACTGACAGACCTTCATTTCTTAAAGTAATGATAGCCACTCATTTTTCTTTACTTAGATGCTTTTTTCTTGCTATAATACAAATTCTAACAGTCTATTCAGCAGGACTATCAGCTGTGTATCCACCAGACTTCTGCACAACACAACTGATGGTCCCAACCCCATTTATAAGGCAAGAAATCCCACTAATTAAACCTGACAGGGCACACTTGTGAAGTGAACAACATTCCCGGTGACTATCTCTTGAAGCACATCAAGAGAATGCCAAGAGTGTGCAAAGCAGTCATCAAAGCAAAAGGTGGCTACTTTGAAGAACCTAGAATATAAGACATAATTTTAGTTGTTTCACACTTTTCTGTTAAGTATATAATTCCACATGTGTTAATTCATAGTTTTGATGCCTTCACTGTGAATGTAAATTTTTTATAGTCATGAAAATACAGAAAAATCTTTAAATGAGAAGGTGTGTCCAAACTTTTGGTGTACTGTATATAATGCTGTTTTGTTCCATCTGTGCTTTCCTGATATATATATGAGTCTTATATGCACATATTGACACGCTGAGTAGTGATGATGAGCAAATGTGCTCAAATAAGGTGTTATCCGAGCATGCTCATGTGCTAACCGAGTGTCTTCGGCGTGCTCAAAAAATATGCTCAAGACCCAGCGGCTGCATATCTCGCGGCTGTCTAACAGCCACAACACAAGCAGGAAATGCCTATCAGACAGGCACTTCCTGCATGTGTTGTGGCTGTTAGACAGCCACGAGAAATGCAGCCTCGGGGGACTCGAACATATTATTCGAGCATGCCAAAGACACTTGGTTAGCACACGAGCATGGTCAGATAACACCATATCCAAGCACGTTCACTCATCACTAATGAGTTCTCGCTCCATTATGGGTATTTGGAGGTATTTACATTATATAATAATGGATTTTGTTCCTATACATTATACTGTCCTCTGATGTACTTAGTCAACATACTGTATCTTTTTACTTATTTATTGAAATTCTTGTGGCACTTTAGTTTATGTACCTTTCTGTTACCATCAAGGAGCACTTTATGATCTGCATTATGTGGTTTATATGGCACTGGCCACTTTTAAACTCCATATGTGCAGTACATGATTGATTATATTCTCTTTTTGCTTTTTTGAGTTATGTTATTAGGTTACTTATTTGTCCTCATATTATCCACATTTTTAATATTTGTTGCATAATTGTTTCCCCTTGAACTTTTTATTTATATAATGAATTAAATGAACTTGATTTAATATTGACTTTTTCATATATGTTGGTTATATGTCGTATTTTTTTTCACGCACCCTTTAACTTTAATGGGCGAGTCTCATCCTATGTATGAAAGAAACTAGTGCATGATGCAATTTTTTTTTCACATGCAGATTTGCTCAGTGAAAAAAAATCAGTCATCTGCACTGCCCCAATGTATAACCTTGGTCCGAGTACGATCCGTTTTTTTTTTTCACGGATCAAAAATACAGTCGTGTGAACGAGTCCTGATAGTTATGGTCCAGTTACCGGCCCACTATACCATTAACTAGGTATGTGTAAAAAAAATAATTAGCGCATACATTTCACCCAAAAACACAAAAAATGTATTAGAATTCTCTTTATTATTACAAGTACATAATTTATTCCTTTTTTCATTCTTTTCGTTCTTCGCTAACTTTTCCTTCTTTTCTTTTTCTATTTGACGCAATATTATTCAGATTTGTTGAAGCTTTAATTAAATTTACCACCAAAGTATTATTATAATGTATCCTATCTTCAATCTGACATCTTGTCATGCCACAGATGTTTTCTATAATTGCAGCCCAATTTCTCGCACACTCATCTCATTGTTTGAGACTTTACTTTGTGAGTCCTAAGGCAAATACTTGTCAGCATATTTCACAGTGAGCAGCCACATGTTAATAAATAAACACAAGTATTGAAGATTCGCATTGCACAAGTTATCGCTGGGAAAGATGCCTTAAAGGAATCTATCACTTTCAACATGTTGTCTTTGAATTTTGGAAGTTCTCCTGAAAAAATGAACAGCAGAACTGGATGCAAGGATATGTGTGGTGGTGGTTGTGTGCTCCTGTGGTTAGGACCACACCAACCATGACTGAACTCCAGATTAATTAGGTTTGAGAAACCTGACCCTACCACCCCTGATAAAATGAAGCTGGCCAAACACGTAAGACAGCTATGTCTCCTGACTCCCCCATACACATGAGCACTCACCTCGAATGTGTTTTCTATGTAAAAATGTTGATGGGATTCTTTAAAAAAATATTTAGAATTGAGAGTCCTCAGTGGTTGATATCATATCACATGACTGTGAGTGACAAAAGTAAGTGAACCATAACTTTTCGTATCTGGTGTGACCTCTTTTGCATTACTATCTGCATCTAAAAATTTCCGGTAATTGTTGATTAGTCCTGCTCACCCACTTGGAGGACTTTTAGAATATTCCACAGTACAAAACAGCTTCAACTCTGTGATATTGGTGTTTTTTCCCCATGAATTGCTCACTTCAGGACCTCCTACATCATTTTTATAGGATTAAGGTCGGACTTTAACTTGACTTGGCCATTCCAAAACTTTAACTTTATTATTTTAACCATTCTTTTGTAGATTGACTTGTGTGCTCTTGGTCGTTGTCTTGCTGCATGACCCACCTTTTCTTGAGATTCAGCTCAAGGACAAACGTCATGATATTTTCCTTTAGAATTTGCTGGCATGTCGCTCTTCAAAAGAAGAAATATTACCCCCAGGGCTGGTTTTAGATAAAGTGGGGTTCGGGCAAAAGTTTAAAGTGGGGCCCCAAATGCTCACATATTGCACCATCACACAGAAACATTTCGGCTGTATTTTCATGCGCTGAGTTCAGGCCGTTAAACGCGTGTGATCGACAATATTGAAGTCGTTCGCTTGTTTCCTGGCCTCTTTACACCGGCTAAGGAAGAATGAGGGGAAAGAATGATCATTTAATAGATCAATCTGTTCTCATACAGTATCATGTTGTAGCAGCATATCTGTAGTGCTCACTGGCGATGTGCTGCTGAGAGCAAGGATTTCTGTTGCAGCATATACAATCCAATCACTAGATGAATCAGCAGCATTTTGCTTGTTTAATGTAATGCACCCCATAATGATCCATACAGCATACTACACTCCATAGTCCTCCATATAGTACAATGCAAACCATAGTCCACCATATAGTACAATGCAGCCTCACACAGGAGAACAATGCAGCCCCACACAGGAGTACAATGCAGCTCCACACAGGAGTACAAATCAGCCCCTCACGGGAGTACAAAGCAGCCCTACACAGGAGTACAATGCAGCCCCATAGAGTATAATGCAGACCCATAGACGTATATTGTAGACCCATAGAAGTATAATGCAGCCCAATAGAAGTATAAAGCAGCACCATAGGAGCTTAACGCAGCCCCCATAGAATATAATGCAGCTCCATAGAATATAATTCAGCCCCCAAAGAATGTAATGCAGCCCCCATAGAATGCAATGCAGTCACCATAAATAAATGCATCTGCTGCGTCAGAAGCAGAGGTGGAAGAAGGGAGAGTGACTGTCACGTGATACTTTCACCTCTATCATTGCTTTCAACTGTATCGGAATCTAAGATTTCGATACAGTTCAATGTGCAATGCATGGGGGGAGCGCTGGCATCAGGCCTCCATGACTCACAGGCTTCATAGTGCACCTGAGATAGTGAGAGACCTACAGTCATGGACAAAAATTTTGAGAATGAGACAAATATTAATTTTTCCAAAGTCTACTGCTTCATTTTTTCTAATGGCAATTTGCATATACTCCTGAATGTCAGAGTGATCAGCTTAACAGCAATTACTGCACTTGCAAAGTCAATATTTGCCCAGAAAATGAACTTTAACCCCAAAAACACATTTCAACATCATTGCAGTCCTGCCTTAAAAGGAGCAGCTAACATCGTTTTAGTGATTGATCCATTAACACAGGTGTGGGTGTTGATGAGGACAGGGCAGGCGATCAATCAGTCATGATTAAGTAAGAAAGACATCACTGGACACTTTAAAAGGAGGCTGGTGCTTGGTATCATTGTTTCTCTTCAGTTAACCATGGTTATCTCTAAAGAAACACGTGCAGCCATCATTGCACTGCACAAAAATGGCCTAACAGGGAAGAGTATCGCAGCTACAAAGATTGCACCTCAGTCAACAATCTATTGCATCATCAAGAACTTCAAGGAGAGAGCTTCCATTGTTGTCAAAAAGGCTCCAGGGTGCCCAAGAAAGACCAGCAAGCGCCAGGACCGTATCTTAAAACTGTTTCAGCTGCGGGATCGGACTACCAGCAGTGCCGAGCTTTCTCAGGAATGGCAGCAGGCTGGTGTGAGTGCTTCTGCACGCACTGTGAGGCGGAGACTCTTTGAGCAAGGCCTGGTTTCAAGGAGGGCAGCAAAGAAGCCACTTCTCTCCAGAAAAAACATCAGGGACCGACTGATATTCTGCAAAAGGAACAGGGAGTGGACTGCTGAGGATTGGGGCAAAGTAATTTTCTCTGATGAATCCCCTTTTCGATTGTTTGGGACATATGGAAAACAGCTTATTCGGAGAAGAAGAGGTGAGCGATACCACCAGTCTTGTCTCATGCCAACTGTAAAGCATCCTGAAACCATTCATGTGTGGGGTTGCTTCTCAGCCAAGGGAATCGGCTCACTCACAGTCTTGCCTAAAAACACAGCCATGAATAAAGAATGGTACCAGAACGTCCTCCAAGAGCAACTTATCCCAACCGTCCAAGAGCAGTTTGGCGCCCAACAATGCCTTTTCCGGCATGATGGAGCACCTTGCCATAAAGCAAAGGTGATAACTAAATGGCTCATGGAACAAAACATAGAGATTTTGGGTCTCTGGAAACTCCCCAGATCTTAATCCCATTGAGAACTTGTGGTCAATCATCAAGAGACGGGTGGACAAACAAAAACCAACAAATTCTGGCAAAATGCAAGCATTGATTATGCCAGAATCGACTGCTATCAGTCAGGATTTGGTCCAGAAGTTGATTGAGAGCATGCCAGGGAGAATTGCAGAGGTCTTGAAGAAGAAGGGTCAACACTGCAAATATTGACTTGCTGCATTAACTCATTCTAACTGTCAATATAACCTATTGGTATTCATAATATGATTGCAATTATATTTCTGTATGTGATATAAACATCAGACAAACACTAATAAAAACCAGAGGGCAGCAGATCATGTGAAAATATAATTTTGGTGTCATTCTCAAAACTTTTGGCCATGACTGTAGGCAGATGCCCAGTCTGCCTAACCCTAATGCCAGCCCTGCTTACCCATTACATCCCAGTCTTAGCCTGTCACTTAGCCAAATCACATCTCATAGTTTGCGCTGATGAGGGGCAATATCCCAAAACACCTAGTCTGCAAATTGAGATTCTGATTTGGCTTTTATTCCTAATTCATATTGCAAGGCTCATTAAAGGCTCCATACTGACTTGTAGGATTGATTCTTCCAATAGGTGGCACTAGAGTTCAAGTCATATTCCTCTCTGAAGAGACAATTTGCATATTTAACTTCTCAGAGGAGCATGCAAGGTGTTTAAGTCTCCTTATATTGGTATGCCAGACCTGGCATGTCACTCTACACAAGAGGAAATCTTACCCCTTAGATCCTGGTATCATTCAAAATTCATTGCCCCATCAATGATGGCAGCCATCGTGTCCCTGATGCTGCAAAACAGGCCAAAACCATGATACAACCACCGCCATGTTTCACAGATATTTTGAGGTTTTATGCTGTAATGCAGTGTTTGTGTCCAAATATAACTCTTCACATTTAAACCAAAAAGATATATTTTGGTCTTGTCTGTCCACTAAACATTGTTCCAATAGCCTTCTGGCTTGTCCAGGTGATCTTTAGAAAACTGCAGATGTACAGCGATGCTATTTTTAGAGAGCAATAGCTTTCTCCTTGAAATCTTTCTATGCCTGCTATGCACACCATTGTTGTTTAGTAGCTTCCTGATGGTGGACTCATGAACTTATTAGCTGAGAAAGGCCTTTAGTTACTTAGATGTTACCTTTGGTTCCTTATTGGCATTGTGGACTATTATACACCTTGTTCTTGGAGTGATCTTTGTTAGTCAATTACTTTTGAGGTGAGTATAAATATTCTTTAATTTCCTTCATTTAGAGATGGGTTTGTAACCTTTTCCTGCTTAATGAGCATCAAAAATTCTTTGTCTGAGGTCATCAAAACTTTCCTTTGTTTATGCCATGGTAAAATTCCACAGATGTGTTGTTAATAGATCTGTGTTCTTTAAATAAAAACAGGTCCCCCATTCACTCCCATTGACTGAAAATACCAGACATGATTTGCATACTTTCGTCACTCACATACGTGACTTTGTATCATTTTACTAATTTAAGAAGCGGCAAAGTCTATTATTTTATTCTCGTTTACTTGATTTGTTCTCTTTATCTACTTTTAGAGCATGTGTGAAAATCTGAAGTAGTTTTAGGTCATAAAAGATCTGAAGGATTCACAAATTTTCATGCATCCCATTTGATCAAGTTGAAGATACAAGTATGAAATCTCTTAATCTGGAGGAAAAAATATGATGGAATCACCTTGTAATTTACATTTCCAAACCAAATACCGACATAAGTCTAAAAATACAAAATCTGCAGATAAAAGGGAGTGCAGACAAATCTTCACAAGCTGTTGGCCTTGGCTAATTGTGAGGAAACTTGACTCCAACGAGAGAATTGTTTAAGCAATGGGAAGAATTATGAAATTTTCTCAAGATGGAAATATAACTTAGCTGGTCGGAAAAGATGGTGGTAGTTCCAAGTTGGCTGTGTAAAATTTGGTAAATATAGAAGGAAAAAGGTGGAGAAGAAGATCAACAAGCCATTGGCTTAATACTATCAAGATAACGGTAGAGAAGACCCTAGTAGACCTTTCTAGGCTTACACAAGATCAATCCACCTACAGATTGTACATCCATCAAGTCTCTATGGCTCGAGATCAAGCTGAAGGCTGTTAAATAAGAGTACCAGGAGAGATTACAATCATTGCATTGACAGTCAGTACTCAGGAGTGGTTAGGCTGGGTTCACATTACGTTATAGGCGTCCGTTAGACGGACTACGTTATACCACGGCATAACATGGTGTAACGTAGTCTGTTAACGCCGCCATTTAGTCCTATGTCGCCCACAATGGGCGTGCGCTAGCAATGTGCCCTCATTGAATGACGGACCCTGGGACGCGGGCTGCAGCGTTTCTAGGTCCGTCACTCCTAGCGCAGATAGAGCATCTACCATTTCTATCTGCGCTAGCGTGATGACATATCGCCACTTGCGTTAACAACAGCCCGTTAAAGCATGTGTTGAAGGGGCTGCTGTTAACGAAATGTGAACCTAGCCTTAGACATTTTGGACACTTTTTTCATTGCGTAGATAGAAAATATGTTTTGCGAAAGTGAAGTTTTTAGGGATGACATTGTATCTTGCCATAGAGCTCAGCACAGAAATAAAGGCACAGAGATAAGTAAAGCGGTAAAGGAATGTCAACTTAACATCATGGCTGGCAAATCACGTTGGTCTGTATCTGGATAAATAAAATGGTGATAACTTTAGAGAAATAGTCCATGACAAAGATGACCAAACCTTGTTTTGAGAAAGATGGAACCAGCTTGATCTAGAATATTGTTTATCATAATGACCGGTCACCAGTTCAAACAAGGCCAGTTTTTGCAGTTACATAGTAACATAGTAACAAAGTCTTCCTTCAACCTAACATGTTGATCCAGAGGAAGGCAAAAAAAACCCATGTGGCAAATAGTAAGCTCCACTTTGGGGGAAAAAATTCCTTCCCGACTCCACATACAGCAATCAGACTAGTTCCCTGGATCAATGCCCTATCAAGGAATCTAGTATATATACCCTGTAACATTATACTTTTCAAGAAATGCATCCAGTCCCCTCTTAAATTTAAGTAATGAATTACTCATTACAACATCATATGGCAGAGAGTTCCATATTCTCACTGCTCTTACAGTAAAGAACCCGCGTCTGTTATTATGCTTAAACCTTCTTTCCTCTAGACGTAGAGGATGCCCCCTTGTCCCTATCTCAGGTCTATGATTAAAAAGATAATCAGAAAGGTCTTTGTACTGTCCCCTCATATATTTATACATTAAAATAAGATCACCCCTTAGTCTTCGTTTTTCCAAACTTAATAGCCCCAAGTGTAATAACCTATCTTGGTATTGCAGACCCCCCAGTCCTCTAATAACCTTGGTTGCTCTTCTCTGCACCCGCTCCAGTTCAGCTATGTCTTTCTTATACACCGGAGACCAGAACTGTGCACAGTATTCTAAGTGTGGTCGAACTAGTGACTTGTATAGAGGTAAAATTATGTTCTCCTCATGAGCATCTATGCCTCTTTTAATGCATCCCATTATTTTATTTGCCTTTGTAGCAGCTGCCTGACACTGGCCACTAAATATGAGTTTGTCATCCACCCATACTCCCAGGTCTTTTTCATTGACGGTTTTGCCCAGAGATTTAGAATTAAGCGCATAGTTATACATCTTATTACTTCTACCCAAGTGCATGACCTTACATTTATCCCCATTAAAGCTCATTTGCCATTTATCAACCCAAGCTTCTAGTTTACATAAATCATCTTGTAATATAAAATTGTCCTCCTCTGTATTGATTACCCTGCAGAGTTTAGTGTCATCTGCAAATATTGAAATTCTGCTCTGAATGCACCCTACAAGGTCATTAATAAATATATTAAAAAGAAGAGGGCCCAATACTGACCCCTGTGGTACCCCACTGCTAACCGCGACCCAGTCCGAGTGTGCTCCATTAATAACCACCCTTTGTTTCCTATCCCTGAGCCAGCTCTTAACCCACTTACACATATTTTCCCCTTCCCATTATTCTCATTTTATGTATCAACCTTTTGTGTGGCACTGTATCAAAAGCTTTTGAAAAGTCTATGTAAACTACGTCCACTGGGTTCCCTTGGTCCAGTCTGGAACTTACCTCTTCATAGAAGCTGATCAAATTAGTCTGACATGAACGGTCCCTAGTAAACCCATGCTGGTACTCGATCATGAGTAGAGTTGAGCGACCTTGACCTTTTTAGAGTCGAGTCGGGTTTCGCGAAACCCGACTATCTCAAAAGTCGAGTCGAGTGGAATCGGCCGATTATCGCGAAAAGTCAGGGATCGATCGAAACACGAAACCCAATGCAAGTCAATGGGGGAGCATAGTCGGCAGTGAGTAGAGGCCAGGAAAACATGTACAGAGCCCATTGTATTGGCAAAAACATCCTTTCTTGCTACTGAAGCTTGTCAATCGTAATTTAGCTTATAATAATTGTAAGGCATTTGAAATTGGGGGTCATTTGGCTAAAGTTGTGGGGGGTAGGGCTTGTTCAAGTAATTAGTGGGCCCAGGACATCTGGACCACGTCACGGCAGTGGAGCAGGGAGAGGTAGGTATTTCAACTTTGCAAGTGCTGTGATCCTGAGCAAGCAGGGGGGCCCACTCGTTGGCATTGGCACTGGCACAGGGCCCCTCAAAGTACAGCGGTGTGTTTGCACGGCGGGGGCGCCTCCCACCGGCAGCAACACTTTTGCGTACTATGAGGGGCCCTGTGCCAGTGACGTCGCCAACTAGTATTCCTCCCCCCACCTGATGAATGAACCTGCACCTTGATCTGCACCTTCCTCTTTGTCCCCGTGTAAGGTGGTATGGTATGCGGGAAGGGGGACCTGACTTTCAGCAGGGTCACAATCTTGCAGTGTAGCGTGCAGACTCATCTATCACTGGCTGGGCAATGGGCAGGATGAGGGGGAAACAGATATGGGCACAAAGAATAAAGTGGGCTAAATGCAGTGCAAAATTGGTAACAGGACTACACAGGGGGCATTGTTTTGTTCAGTGGAGGACAACTGGAATGAGAGGCTGACACAGAGAGTAGGCCCAAATCAGTAAGTATTCTAAATGCAGTTCAAAATTGGCAACAGTAGTAAACCGGCGGCACAGCTTTGTTCACAGTAGGAGAACAGCAAGGAGCGGCAGACACAGATAGAAGGCCCCAACCCAACTAGTAGGCCTAATGCAGTGTGGTTTTCAACAACTACTTCAGAAGAGCCAGAAGATCGAAGCAATGGAGACAAAACCTGAGGAACACCTTGGAGTGGAACACACCGTCTCTACACCCCATACCCAATTTGTAGGCCTAATGCAGTGTAGTTTTCTACAACTACTAAACGAGAGTCAGAAGATTGAAGCAATGGCGAGGAAACCTGGGGAACACCTTGGAGTGGAACACACCGTCTCTACACCCCATACCCAATATGTAGGCCTAATGCAGTGTAGTTTTCTACAACTACTAAACGAGAGTCAGAAGATCAAAGCAATGTGGACGAAACCTTGGGAACACCTTGGAGTGGAACACACCGTCTCTACACCCCATACCCAATATGTAGGCCTAATGCAGTGTAGTTTCAACAACTACTAAACACGAGCATGAAGATTGAATCAATGGAGAGGAAACCTGGAGAACACCTTGGAGCGGCAGAGACCGTTAGTAGGCCCTACCGAAGTAGTAGCCCCAATGCAGTTTTCCAATTCCTAGAGGCTGAAAACCAGACTATTGACGCTCAGATTTTTTCAAAGGAGGACAGCTGTATTGAGTGGCGCAGACAGACATAGTTATTAGGCCTTAACCCAAAAATGTGGCTCAATGCAGTTAAAAAAAGGTTACAGGGGTACACAGGCAGCATTGGTCTGTTCAGTGGAGGACTATGAAAAATTATGGACCATAGACATACTTTGTACGCCTACTATTAAAAAAAGGATGCTCTATGCAATTAAAAATAGGTTCCAGGGGTACACGGGCAGCAGTGCTCTGGTCAGCGGAGGACAATTTGAATTAGGGACTGCAGATAGACTTTGTAGGCTGTCCCCTGTGGACCATGCATCCAACACATTAACCCAGTGCGCCGTAATGGACACGTAACTTTTTGTGGAAATGCCTACTGGTCCATGTGTCTCTTGTCAGGTGCACCTTTCTACTGTTTTATTGCCTGAGTGCTATGACAATGCAGACTTTTTGATGCCGGTGGAGGGCTGGGATGGCTTTTCTCGCAAAAGAAGTGTCGACTGGGTAGCTTGAACGGTGGTACAGAGTAGTTCATCTTTTTTTTTAAAATATAAAACAAAGAAAAAAAGTAGGCTCCATGCACTTTCAGCTGGGTTCCAGGGGTACACGGCCAGCATTGGCCTGGTCAGTGGAGGACAAGTGTAAGGAGGTACCGCAGACAGGCTTCGAAGGCCTAACATAATAAAATTGGGCTGTAGGCAATTTAAAATTGGTTCCAGGGGTACACGAGCAGCAGTGGTCTGGTCAGTGGAGGCCTAGTGGAAGGAGGGACCGCAGACAGGCTTCGAAGGCCTAACATAATAAAATTGGGCTGGCTGTAGGCAATTCGAAATTGGTTCCAGGGGTACACGGGCAGCAGTGGCATGGTCAGTGGAGGCCTAGTGTAAAGAACGGACCGCAGACAGGCTTCGAAGGCCTAACATAAAAAAATTGGGCTGGCTGTAGGCAATTTTAAATTGGTTCCAGGGGAACACGGGCAGCAGTGGCCAGGTCAGCGGAGGCTGATTGTAATGAGTGTCTGCCAGTTAGTAGTCCAAAACAATACATAAATGTGAATGTCTCACATTAAAACTCAACGAAAACACAAAAGGGTGCAATCTTTAGGTACAGGGGTGGGATCCTCTGCGTAGTTTCTGACCTACTAATTTGGTGCCAAGTATTTACTTGGGTAAATAGAGGACACTGCCCCTGACTATGTTAAGTACCATCATACATGTCAACACAATGGTATTGTCAGTGGCAGGAATGGAAGGATGTCAGCGCATAGTCTAAACATTGGTGGAAGTGTGAGAGATAATTGTGGAAGTGGTAGAGCAATGTTTGACCTGGGGGTGGGTGAACTCTCTTGTGGCCGGTGGTACAGGCCCAGGGCCCCTCATGTTACAACAGTGTGTCTGACGTTGGGTGCGCACCACCACCGCCAGAGACAGTTTATTGTACTATGAGGGACCCAGTGTCAGTGCTGTCGACCAAAAGCGGGCACACCCACCTCTTCAGACACAGAGCACTCTCACGGGTGCTTGCGCCAAGTCGCGATACCACGGCCCCGTGTGGGGAGTTTGGCCATTTAGGTAGGTGTAAACGTGTCGTATGCTGGACAATCAGCTGCTGCAAATTAAGACATTTGATAAGTAATTCACAGTAGTCCACAGGCAAAAGCTTTTCATAGGAAAGCTAGGTGTCGCCCGGGCAAGGTGGGGCAAAAGAATTAGAAATCCAGTTGTGGTTCATTTTAATGAATGTTAGATCATCAACATTTTGTGTAGCCAGACGAGTCCTTTTTCGGTTAATATTGAACCAGCAGCACTGAATACTCTTTCAGATAGGACACTAGCTGCCGGGCAAGCAAGCTCCTGCAATGCATATTCAGCCAATTCTGGCCAGGTGTCTAATTTGGATGCCCAGTAATCAAATGGGAATGACGGTTGAGGGAGAACATCGATAAGGGATGAAAAATAGTTTGTAACCATACTGGACAAATGTTGTCTCCTGTCACTTTGAATTGATGCAGCAGTACCTGTCCTGTCTGCGGTCATAGCAAAATCACTCCACAACCTGGTCAGAAAACCCCTCTGTCCAACGCCACTTCTGATGTGTGCACCCCTAGCACTCCTGGTCTGCTGCCCCCTGGAGCTCATGTGAGAACGATCACGGGCGCTGTGTGCTGGGAATGCCTGAAGCAAACGGTCAACAAGAGTTGATTGTTTTGTTGCTAATATTAGTTCCAAGTTCTCATGTGGCATAATATTTTGCAATTTGCCTTTATAGCGAGGATCAAGGAGGCAGGCCAACCAGTAATCGTCATCGTTCATCATTTTTGTAATGCGTGTGTCCCTTTTGAGGATACGCAAGGCATAATCCGCTATGTGGGCCAAAGTTCCAGTTGTCAAATCTGCGGTTGTGCTTGGTTGAGGGGCAGTTGCAGGCAAATCTATGTCACTTGTGTCCCTCAAAAAACCAGAAACCGGCCTTGCCACGCCACCAATTTCCAGTGCCCCCGTGAAAGCTTCCTCATTAAAAATATACTCATCCCCATCATCCTCCTCGTCCTCCACCTCCTCTTCGCCCGCTACCTCGTCCTGTACACTGCCCTGACCAGACAATGGCTGACTGTCATCAAGGCTTTCCTCTTCCTCTGGTTCAGACGCCTGATCCTTTATGTGCGTCAAACTTTGCATCAGCAGACGCATTAGGGGGATGTGTTTCAGTTGGGAAAAGGAGATGGCAGCCATGAAATTCCTTCCATTATCACTCACTACCTTGCCTGCCTCAAGATCTACTGTGCCCAGCCACGACTGCGTTTCTTGCTGCAAGAACTCGGACAGAACTTCCGCGGTGTGTCTGTTGTCGCCCAAACACTTCATAGCCAATACAGCCTGCTGACGCTTGCCAGTAGCTGCCCCATAATGGGACAACTGGTGTGCAACAGTGACAGCTGACGATGGAGTGGTTTGACGACTGCGGTCTGTGGAAGAGCTCTCGCTTCTGCAGGAGGACGAGGAGGAGGGGGTGCGAACGCCTACAGCCAACTGTTTCCTAGACCGTGGGCTAGGCACAACTGTCCCGAAATTGATGTCCCCTGTGGACCCTGCATCCACCACATTCACCCAGTGTGCCATGATGGACACGTAACGTCCCTGGCCATGCCTACTGGTCCATGCATCTGTAGTCAGGTGCACCTTTGTACTCACAGATTGCCTGAGTGCATGGACGATGCGCTGTTTAACATGCTGGTGCAGGGCTGGGATGGCTTTTCTGGAAAAAAAGTGTCGACTGGGTAGCTCGTAGCGTGGTTCAGCGTACTCCATCAGGGCTTTGAAAGCTTCGCTTTCAACTAACCGGTAGGGCATCATCTCTAACGAGATTAGTCTAGCTATGTGGGCGTTCAAACCCTGTGTACGCGGATGCGAGGATAAGTACTTCCTTTTTCTAATCAGAGTCTCATGTAGGGTGAGCTGGACTGGAGAGCTGGAGATCGTGGAACTAGCGGGTGTGCCGGTGGACATGGCAAACTGAGAGACGGTTGGAGACGGTATTGTTTCCGCCGGTGCCCTAGATGCAGTATTTCCTCCTACGAAACTGGTGATTCCCTGACCCTGACTGCTTTGGGATGACAAAGAAACCTGCACAGATACTGCCGGAGGTGCAGAAAATGGTGGCCTTACAGTGACGGAAGGGATGTTGCGTTGCTGAGTAGCTTCATTGGCCGAGTGTGGTACAACCTTAAGGGACGTTTGGTAGTTAGTCCAGGCTTGCAAATGCATGGTGGTTAAATGTCTATGCATGCAACTTGTATTGAGACTTTTCAGATTCTGACCTCTGCTTAAGCTAGTTGAACATTTTTGACAGATGACTTTGCGCTGATCAATTGGATGTTGTTTAAAAAAATGCCAGACTGCACTCTTCCTAGCATCGGATCCCTTTTCAGGAATTGCAGACTGAGCTTTAACCGGATGGACACGCTGTCCTCCAACAGTTTTTTGCTTTGCAACGCGTTTTGGGCCAGATACGGGCCCGGCAGATGGAACCTGTTGCGATGTTGATGCCTGCTGCGGCCCCTCCTCCTCCGCTTCAGAACTACTGCCGCCTGCACCCTGTTCCCCCAATGGCTGCCAATCGGGGTCAACAACTGGGTCATCTATAACCTCCTCTTCTAGCTCGTGTGCAACTTCGTCTGTGTCACCGTGTAGGTCGGTGGTATAGCGTTCGTGACGGGGCAACATAGTCTCATCAGGGTCTGATTCTGGATCAGTACCCTGAGAGGGCAATGTTGTGGTCTGAGTCAAAGGACCAGCATAGTAGTCTGGCTGTGGCTGTGCATCAGTGCACTCCATGTCAGAATCTACTTGTAATGGGCATGGCCTGTTCACAGTGGCGTAGCTAGAGCTTTTGCCGCCCGGGGCTGTTCCCGAGTTTGGCGCCCCCTCCCCCATGCGCGGACGGAACTCCGCCCCCACCTCCCCGCACCTTACAATGGGGCAGCGGATGCGCCGGAGACATGCATCCGCTGCCTCCGTTGTGCAAAGCGTTAAACGCTAGCGTCGGAATCTCTCCCCGACGCATTGCGACGGGGAGATTCCGACGCCAGTGTGAAAGTAGCCAGCCTAAGGCTACTTTCACACTGGCGTTTTTTTTAATACGTCGCAATGCGTCGTTTAGGGGAAAAAACGCATCCTGCAAAGTTGTTTGCAGGATGCGGTTTTGCCCCATAGAGTAACATTAGCGACGCATTGCGACGTACGGTATTGACACACGTCGCAACCGTCGTGCGACGGTTGTGCCGTGTTGTGGCGGACCGACGGGAGCAAAAAACGTTAAATGTAACGTTTTTTGCTGCCGACGGACCGCTTTTTCAGACTGTTCATGCGTGGCCAGAACTCTCCGCCCCCACCTCCCCGCACCTCACAATGGGGCAGCGGATGCGTCGGAGAAATGCATCCGCTGCACCCGTTGTGCGGCGCATCAAACGCTAGCGTCGGAATCTCGGCCCGATGCAATGCGACGGCCGAATCCGACGCTAGTGTGAAAGTAGCCTTAGTGTTGCACTGGTCACAACATACAATATACATTTAGACAGTACCATAAGGAAGTGGCACATAAACCCTAGATGCCTGGCCCTCTCTAAAGTCACAAACCAATATTAAATTCCACATAAAAACTGTGCTTAAAAATACCTGTTAGGGACTGCAGCTGCGCAGCATGCCTGAGAGTCTGCTGCTCTGAATGAATCTGATCCGAATCTGATGTGATCTGTAGCTGCCTGCTGCTGCTGTGCATGCAGAGATCCCCAGGACCCCAGCGCAGTGAGTCTGCCTCTGATGATCTGACTGAATGAATCTTCTGATCCGATTCGAATCCGATGTGATGTGATCTGTTACTGTAGCTGCTGCTGCTGTGCAGCCAGTCAGAGATCCCCAGCGTTAGCCTTCCTGGAATCGCTGCAGTGGCAGCCGCCTCAGGAGATGTGAAAGTGAAAGTTAAAGTGAAAGTTAGGGCCGGCGGGTAATAATAAGATGCGAACACACGGCTTCAAGAAAATGGCCGCCGCGATCTCCAGCTGCATCCCGCGGCCATTTTCCTGAAGCCCCGGGAAGCACTACCATCATCTGCGCACGCGCGGCCTCCGTAAGATGGCCGCCGCCGCCCCACCAGCAAATGGTATAGCGCAGATAGCGCTCTCTCTCTCATCTTCTTCTTCAGCCACCGCCGGCCCACTCCCCGCATTGTGCCGTCCCCTGCATTGTGCCGCCCGGGGCGGCCCGCCCCCCCGCAGCCCCCTTCCTACGCCACTGCCTGTTCACTGTTTCACTTTCTAAGCCAGGGACGGTATGTGTAAAGAGCTCCATGGAGTAACCCGTTGTGTCGCCTGCTGCATCCTTCTCTCTTGTTGTTGTTTTTGCTGAAGAGGACAAGGAAGCGACTTGTCCCTGACCGTGAACATCCACTAACGACGCGCTGCTTTTACATTTACCAGTTTCAGAAGAGGAGGCAAAAGAGCTAGAGGCTGAGTCTGCAAGGTAAGCCAAAACTTGCTCTTGCTGCTCCGGCTTTAAAAGCGGTTTTCCTACTCCCAGAAAAGGGAGCGTTCGAGGCCTTCTGTAGCCAGACGACGAACCTGGCTCCACAGCTACAGACTTAGGTGCAATATTTTTTTTCCCACGACCACCTGATGCTCCACTACCACTAAAATCATTACCAGCTGACAATGAACGCCCACGGACACGACCTCTTCCACCAGACTTCCTCATTGTTTTAAAAACTTAACCAAAGTAACGGTATTTGTTCCTGTAAAACAACTTACACGGTGAGCTATAACTTCAGTATGATTTAGATATCCCTTTACAGTTGGTTGAGACCGCAAGGAAAATCAGGCACAATGTTACACACTCTGTTTTCTGTGGCACCAAATCAGAGAGATGCCACACACGCAGGACTGTCACTCAAGCACAAATGTCAATATTAATCTCCCACTGTATTTTTTTTTTTTGTTTGTTTTTTTAAGGAAACTTTAGAAACAAAATAAAATAAAATGATTTATTCAGGAAGAATTTGGAAACAAAATAAAATAAAATGATTTTTTCAGGGAGAATTTAGAAACCAAAAAAAATAAAAATAGCCTTTCTATGGCCCAGTGCCCACTATTTGAGAGAGAGAGATGGCACACCCAGGAGTCAGGAGTGGCACACAAGCAGAAAGGCCAATATTAATCTCCCACTGATTTCTTTTTGATTTTTTCAGGGAGAATTTAGAAACACAATAAAAAAAAAAAAAAGCCTTTCTATGGCCCAGTGCCCACTATTTGAGAGAGAGAGATGGCACACCCAGGAGTCAGGAGTGGCACACAAGCAGAAAGGGCAATATTAATCTCCCACTGATTTCTTTTTTATTTTTTCAGGGAGAATTTAGAAACACAATAAAATAACAAAAAAATAGGCTTTCTATGGCCCAGTGCCCACTATTTGAGAGAGAGAGATGGCACACCCAGGAGTCAGGAGTGGCACACAAGCAGAAAGGCAAATATTAATCTCCCACGGATTTTTTTTTTCAGGGAGACTTTAGAAACAAAATAAAATAAAATGATTTATTCAGGAAGAATTTGGAAACAAAATAAAATAAAATGATTTTTTCAGGGAGAATTTAGAAACCAAAAAAAATAAAAATAGCCTTTCTATGGCCCAGTGCCCACTATTTGAGAGAGAGAGATGGCACACCCAGGAGTCAGGAGTGGCACACAAGCAGAAAGGCCAATATTAATCTCCCACTGATTTCTTTTTGATTTTTTCAGGGAGAATTTAGAAACACAATAAAAAAAAAAAAAGCCTTTCTATGGCCCAGTGCCCACTATTTGAGAGAGAGAGAGATGGCACACCCAGGAGTCAGGAGTGGCACACAAGCAGAAAGGGCAATATTAATCTCCCACTGATTTCTTTTTTTTTTTTTCAGGGAGAATTTAGAAACACAATAAAATAACAAAAAAATAGGCTTTCTATGGCCCAGTGCCCACTATTTGAGAGAGAGAGATGGCACACCCAGGAGTCAGGAGTGGCACACAAGCAGAAAGGGCAATATTAATCTCCCACTGATTTTTTTTTTCAGGGAGACTTTAGAAACAAAATAAAATAAAATGATTTATTCAGGAAGAATTTGGAAACAAAATAAAATAAAATGATTTTTTCAGGGAGAATTTAGAAACCAAAAAAAATAAAAATAGCCTTTCTATGGCCCAGTGCCCACTATTTGAGAGAGAGAGATGGCACACCCAGGAGTCAGGAGTGACACACAAGCAGAAAGGGCAATATTAATCTCCCACTGATTTCTTTTTGATTTTTTCAGGGAGAATTTAGAAACACAATAAAATTAAAAAAAAATAGGCTTTCTATGGCCCAGTGCCCACTATTTAAGAGAGAGAGATGGCACACCCAGGAGTCAGGAGTGGCACACAAGCAGAAAGGCCAATGTTAATCTCCCACTGATTTCTTTTTGATTTTTTCAGGGAGAATTTAGAAACACAATAAAATAAAAAAAAAAATAGGCTTTCTATGGCCCAGTGCTCACTATTTGAGAGAGAGAGATGGCACACCCAGGAGTCAGGAGTGGCACACAAGCAGAAAGGTCAATATTAATCTCCCACTGATTTCTTTTTGATTTTTTCAGGGAGAATTTAGAAACACAATAAAATAAAAAAAATAGGCTTTCTATGGCCCAGTGCCCACTATTTGAGAGAGAGAGATGGCACACCCAGGAGTCAGGAGTGGCACACAAGCAGAAAGGCCAATATTAATCTCCCACTGATTTTTTTTTTTCAGGGAGACTTTTAAACAAAATTAAATAAAATGATTTATTCAGGAAGAATTTGGAAACAAAATAAAATAAAATGATTTTTTCAGGGAGAATTTAGAAACCCAAAAAAATAAAAATAGCCTTTCTATGGCCCAGTGCCCACTATTTGAGAGAGCGAGATGGCACACCCAGGAGTCAGGAGTGACACACAAGCAGAAAGGGCAATATTAATCTCCCACTGATTTCTTTTTGATTTTTTCAGGGAGAATTTAGAAACACAATAAAAAAAAAAAAAAATAGCCTTTCTATGGCCCAGTGCCCACTATTTGAGAGAGAGAGATGGCACACCCAGGAGTAAGGAGTGGCACACAAGCAGAAAGGGCAATATTAATCTCCCACTGTATTTCTTTTTTTTCAGGGAGACTTTAGAAACAAAATTAAATAAAATGATTTATTCAGGAAGAATTTGGAAACAAAATAAAATAAAATGATTTTTTCAGGGAGAATTTAGAAACCAAAAAAAATAAAAATAGCCTTTCTATGGCCCAGTGCCCACTATTTGAGAGAGAGAGATGTCACACCCAAGAGTCAGGAGTGGCACACAAGCAGAAAGGCCAATATTAATCTCCCACTGATTTTTTTATTTTTTCTGGGAGTATTTAGAAACCCAATAAAACAGAAAAATGAAAAGGCTTTCTATGGCCCACTATATGAGAGAGATGGCACACACAGGGATGGCACTCTAGCAGAAATGCCAAATTGCCAATCTTAACAGGGACTGTCCTACAATTACTATCTCCCTGCAGTAATCTCAGCCAGGTATGGCAGGCAGCAATAAGGAGTGGACTGATGCACAA
The DNA here is from genome assembly GCF_032444005.1 of Ranitomeya imitator. Lineage (NCBI taxonomy): Eukaryota > Metazoa > Chordata > Amphibia > Anura > Dendrobatidae > Ranitomeya > Ranitomeya imitator. The sequence goes on from NC_091284.1 coordinate 771,887,479, forward strand.
ATTAAATAAAAAGTGTGGACAAACAAACAAGATAGCTGTGCAGAAATGAAGGAACAAGAGGATTTGTGCTTTGAAAAAAGCAGTTGGTTTGCACAGCGGCATACACACAGCAATGCAGCTATCAGGGAGCCTTCTAGGGCAGCCCAATGAGCTACAGCGCTGAGAAAAAAAAAAAAATGTAGCTTCCACTGTCCCTGCAAACAAAAGGTGGTGTTGGACAGTGGAAATTGCTACAGCACAAGCGGTTTGGTGGTTAATGGACCCTGCCTAACGCTATCCCTGCTTCTGACGAAGCGGCAGCAACTTCTCCCTATGCTCAGATCAGCAGCAGTAAGATGGCGGTCAGCGGGAACGCCTCTTTATAGCCCCTGTGATGCCGCAGACAGCAAGCCAATCACTGCAATGCCCTTCTCTAAGATGGTGGGGACCAGGACCTATGTCATCACGCTGCCCACACTCTGTGTTCACCTTCATTGGCTGAGAAATGGCGCTTTTCGCGTCATTGAAACGCGACTTTGGCGCGAAAGTCGCGTACCGCATGGCCGACCCCACACAGGGGTCGGGTCGGGTTTCATGAAACCCGACTTTGCCAAAAGTCGGCGACTTTTGAAAATGAACGACCCGTTTCGCTCAACCCTAATCATGAGGTTATTCCTCTTCAGATACTCCAGTATAGCATCCCTTAGAATGCCCTCCTGGATTTTACCCACAGTAGAGGTTAAGCTTACTGGCTTATAATTTCCGAGTTCAGTTTTTGTCCCCTTTTTGAATATTGGCACCACATTTGCTATATGCCAGTCCTGTGGTACAGACCTTGTTACGTTTTTTTGTTACCGTTGCTACTCAGAGTATGCCGTTTATTTATTTATTTATCTTTTTTAATCCCTGATACTGTTTCAGAGATATGGGCCTTTTTATTTAGTGCTTATTTTTATGGACTTTTTACCAATAGGGCTTTACTTGAAGGGTCATAATGCAGAGTTCCCTGGAGACACATCCCCAAAAATGTGGAGAATTGTATGTGGCGTGTATGTGGCGTGCTCCCTTAGTAAAGAAGTAACACTAAATAAAACACTCAGGATTCTGGAACTGTTTGGTGAATTTTGTGCATCTTAACCTGGTTACAGACCTTCTTTAAAGAGTTCAGGCCGAGGAGGATCACCACAATGGCAATTGAGCACTATCATTCTGTTAATTTTCTGTACTGCGGTAAATAACAGAAGGGACAAAAAATGACCTCAAGTAACTTGTAATAATCAGCTGTTCACGAGCAAAACTGCGTACATAGCGCTGTCATTTGGAGAAGGCAGACATGGACAAGCCAAAATAAATGACTTATAAATAGCACTTAATTATACAGCATTTATACATTACTAAAATAAAATTGAAGCATAACAAGTTACACAAATAATTTTTAATCCCATGTGTTGATTTATAATCTGATGATTTATAGATATGGGTTTTGTAATTGCTTGTTCCCAAGTCAGTCTCACTTTACAATGGGGCATCTGCATGAAATACCCTATAAATTTTTATTTTTCTTCCCATTCCACACTCGTTCTGTACTAGTTCATGCTGGAAATGAACGGCTTTTCCTGTTGTGTGCCAAACCATAGACATACTTGCCAGAATTAGCAGATTTCATAGTCACATATAAGCATCAATGCTTCGGGAGTAGGATAGTTTTCACCACAGACTGATCTCCAGCGCATACTAGTTCCTGCCACAACTGGAGTTCTTAATGTCTCCTAGTCAATAGCAGAGCCAATATCTCTATCATTTACCTTGGAGATCTGTGGCTGCTACTAGGGGTGAGTGGCTGCACTGTTAGTGGGGTAAATGGCTGCGCTGTTAATGGGTATGAGCGTCAGCACTAGTACAGGTTGTAATTGGCTGCACTGTTACTAGGGGTCAGTGTCTGCCAGTGGCGTATCTGGGGGGGGGGCAGCCGGGCGCAGCCGGCAGGGGGGCGCAGTCGGGCTGCCTAATTCGGCGGTCCGCAGTGTCTCCCCCGGCGGCTGCATTCTGCCGCCCCCTGCACTGGGAGTCAGCTGTTCTCTGTGCCGACTGTCAAGCTGACAGTCGGCACAGAGAAGCTCCAGAGTGCCGGCTCACAGTGTGTGCAGAGGGGGAGGGGAGCCCCTGCAGAGTGGCTGCGGCAGGCAGGGAGAAATCCCTGCAGCTCCACTGCCCAGCTGCATGATCTGACTTCTTCCTGCTTCCTCTCACACAGACGTGCCGCTGGATGACGTCATAATTCAGCGTCCGGCTGTGTCAGAGGAAGGCGATGGAGCTGCTGCGCAGAGCGCGAGGAGAGGTGAGAGGAGTGTGTGTATGTGAGTGTGTGTATGTGTGTGAATGTGAGTGTGTATGTGTGTGAATGTGTGTATGTGTGTGAATGTATGTATGTGTGTGTGTGAATGTGTGAGAGTGTGTGTGTATGTGAGTGTGTGCGTATGTGTGTGTCTCAGTATTGTGTTTGTGTGTGTATCGCGCTGCAGGAGAATGTGCAGAGAAGTGAATGGTGTGTGTGTGGGGGGGAGGAGAGGGCAATGATGGGGCTGACGGGGGGCATATGCCCTTGGAGGGGAGGGGCGCCAAAATGAATTCTTGCCCTGGGTGCCAGAAACGCTAGATACACCTCTGGTGTCTGCACTGTTACTGGGGTGTAGGACCCCCCACCAATCCAATATTTATGTCTAGCGATGGTCAAATATTTTGAAATTGAAATTCGAATTTCCCAGGTTCTGCAAATTTTTCCCAAAAATTTGATTTGCAAATAAATTCTCCCCCTAATTGCAGATACTCAAATTGTTCTACAAAGATACCTATATATATATCACTCCGAGGTCTCCTAGGATTGTAACCAAAACTTTTTAATTTTTTTAATGGAAATACAGCCATAGTAATGTCAAAGTAAACTCACCATTGAAGGTAACCCGATAATTAGAGCTGGCTGTAAGTCAGTGCCGGGGCATGGTTTACGCCACCACTCAATATGCACAGGTTACCACTGTTATACTGATTAAAATGATACCAGGGTTGAAGAAATCTGTCTTGTGGTTCTTGTGTAATTAGTGTTAGACGTTTTCAGTTCGGGGCGAACTGTAGGCAGAGTCTTATCTTCCTGCTCTAAGCCAGAGAAACCAAGGAAAGACTCTGCCCTGCCCTGAAGCACAAACAGTCTGTCTCTATGATGAGGAACATGTTTGTGACTCTGGGCGGCCTATGGACAAGTATTTCCTTGGTTTCTCTGGCTTAAAACAGGAAGATAAGACTCTAGCTACAATACCGCCCTGGAGCACGGACATATCATTAGCTGAAAACTTCTAACACTGATTACACAAGAACCACAAGACGTAATTCTTCACCCCAGGTATCATTTTAATCAGTATAACAGTGGTAACCTGACAATGTCTGTAGATTACTTAGCAAAATCCTGCTGACATAATAAACTCTAATGATATAATCGTGTACACACATAGGCCATATCATGAGTTTTGACTGTTTTGCTAAATAATCTTAAAAAAGAATTTATGTTTTGCAGTCATATCTTTCCTTATTCAACAATTGTTGGGAAATTGCAAAACGTTTTTCTAAAAATTAAGTTTTCCCCACAAAGTTGCTTATTTTTTAAATTTTATTTTAGATGCATGACGCTAATAAAAATAATTGCAAAGTTTTCCGCGATCTTTAATAGTTTTGATATTCTGTGTTATGTCCATATTACTACCCAAATTGAGCTGGAAATCAAATCACTGATCTATAAGTGATTCATAAATGAAAGCGACGCAGTCCGGAACATTTATATCATACTGAGATTTGCCAGATCACATCATTTGGCTGCAATATATTTCTCCATCTGTGCTGTCAATGATCATAACAAAAATAACAATAATGGAAAAACATCTCGGCACAGAGCACATTCCCCCGGAATTATTATTAGCATCCTCATTATAACTTTTCTTCATAAATAACATTTTTGGCTTTGAGATTTTTTTCTGAAACGAGCCCTTAATATTGAAAAAAATGACGTCATATATATGAGAAGCATGGCGTCCAAAATATTGTCGTACAGAGCCGAGGAACCCTCTGATTCTGACAGTTTACATGAGAGGTTGTAATCATTAGTAGCAATGACCTCTGGCAGCCCTGTGTGTTGTGGGAGTCCTATCACCCATTATCTACAAAGTCAGTACAGCTCCAGGAATGGAAATCCCATTAAAGAAGTCATATTCCCATGTATATTTTATTAAATTTAGCTTGTGGCCAACACATACTGTATGAAAGGAAAACATTCTTCTAAATAGCAAGGATCAGAGGGATATACTGAGCTAAATTGCAAGTGATCGCTCTAGGGAAGAGGGTTTAAGGACATGGAGGGGAAATAGACGTATTAGGATTTGGTTGTCTACAGGATTATTTCTACTACAATATCAAGGCCATTAAAGTGAAATGCAAGCAATGGGCATGTCAATTACCAGTTATATTACTTTTACTTTGATGGTAGAAAAACATATATACCGTATATTGATGCAGTGTGCCGTTACGGTGATGGTCTGAGCACTGACGGGCAGACCCTCACCCCACCCCTTTAGCCTCTGCAACATTTCTGGCAGCACTCATATGTCTATTATGAGAAGACAACCTCTGGATGTGACGCTGAGCATGTGCACTTAACCTTTGTGGTCAACCATGGCAAGGCCAGCTCTAAGTGGAACTTGTCATGTGAAACCGCTGTATGGTCTTGGCCACCGGAACACTGTAGCTCAGTGTCAAGGTGTTGGCAATCTTCTTATACTGTAGCCTAGGACATCTTGATGTAGAGGAACAATGCTTTTTTCTTCATAGAGTTCTTTGCCATGAGGAGCATGTTGAACTTCCAGTGATGATCAATTTGAGAGCGATAACACCAAACGTACCGCAGCAGCTCCCCATTCACACCTGAGACCTTGTAACTAATAGTAAGCGAGTGTGCTCATTACTCAGGTTTAGCATGCTCTAGTGTTCTCCGAGTATTTTGGGTATGCTCATAGATTATGTTTGTGTCCCCGCAGCTGCATGATTTGTGGTTGCTAGACAACCTGAATACATGTGTGGGATTCCCTAACAAACAGGCAATCCCTGCATGTGTTCAGGTTGTCTAACATCATGCAGCTGCGGCCACACAAACATAATCTATGAGCACATCCAAAATACTCAGAGAACACCCAAGCATGCTCGGAAAACCCAAGTAACGAGCACACTCGCTCATCGCTACTCGTAACACTAATGAGTCAGATGACAGGGAAAATGGCTAATTGGGCCCAATTTGGCCATTTCCACTTAGGGGTGTACTCACTTTTGTTGCCAGCAATTTAGACATTAATATCTGCGTGTTGAGTTATTTAGAGGGCACCAAATTTACACTGCTATTCAAGCTGACTACTTTACATTATATCAAAATGTCATATCTTCAGTGTTGCCCAGGAAAAAATATTTTAAAAGTTTACAAAAATGTGAGGATTGTACTCATTTTTTGTGATATATATATATAGATACTAGTTGAAGAGCCCGGCATTGCCTGGGCATAGTAAATATCTGTGCTTAGTTATAGCACCTCGCTTCTCTTATTTTCCCATCATGCCTCTCATTTTCCCCCTCACATCTCTCATTTTCCCCCTCACTCCTCTCATTTTCCCCCTCACTCCTCTCATTTTCCCCCTCACTCCTCTCTTTCCCCCCTAACACTTGTCATTTCGACCTCACATCTGTCATTTTCCGATCATTCCACTATTTTCCCTCACTCCTCTCATTTTGCACTCACACCTTTTCATTTTCACTTCACACCTCTCATTTTCACCTCACACCTCTCATTTTCCCCTCAGTATATACATGTTTGTCATCTCCCTTATATATAGTATACATCTGTATGTCATCTCCCCTGTAAATTGTATATGCCTGCTGTATGCCATCTCCTCCTGTATATTGTATATACCTATGTGTCATCTCCTCCTGTATATAGTATATACCTGTATGTCATCTCCTGTATATATTATATACCTGTATGTCATCTCCCATGTATATAGTATATACCTGCTGTATGTCATCTCCTCCTCTATATACCTATGTGTCATCTCCTGTTTTATATAGTATATACCTGTATGTCATCTCCTCCTGTATATAGTATATACGTGTGTCATCTCCTCCTGTATATAGTATATACCTGTAAGTCATCTCCTCCTGTATATAGTATATACCTGTGTGTCATCTGCTCCTGTATATAGTATATACCTGTGTGTCATCTCCTCCTGTGTATAGTATATACCTGTGTGTCATCTCCTCCTGTATATAGTATGTACCTGTATGTCATCTCCCCTGTATATAGTATATACCAATGTGTCATCTCCTCCTGTATATAGTACAGTTATATGAAAAAGTTTGGGCACCCCTATTAATCTTAAGCTTAATGTTTTATAAAAATTGTTTTTTTGCAACAGCTATTTCAGTTTCATATATCTAATAACTGTTGGACACAGTAATGTTTCTACCTTGAAATGAGGTTTATTGTACTAACAGAAAATATGCAATCTTCTTTCAAACAAAATTAGACAGGTGCATAAGTATGGGCACCCTTATCATTTTCTTGTTTTAAATACTCCTACCTACTTTTTACTGACTTACTAAAGCACTTTTTTTGGTTTTCTAACCACATTGAGCTTTGAACTTCATAGCCAGGTGTATGAAATCATGAGAAAAGCTACTTGAAGTGGCCACTTGCAAGTTGTTCTCCTGTTTCAATCTCCTCTAAAGAGTGGCATCATGGGCTCCTCAAAACAACTGTCTAATGATCTGAAAACAAAGATTATTCAACATAGTTGTTCAGGGGAAGGATACAAAAAGCTGTCTCAGAGATTTAACCTGTCAATTTCCACTGTGAGGAACATAGTAAGGAAATGGAAGAACACAGGTACAGTTCTTGTTAAGGCCAGAAGTGGCAGGCCAAGAAAAACATCAGAAAGGCAGAGAAGAAGAATGGTGAGATCAGTCAAGGACAATACTCAGACCACCTCCAGAGAGCTGCAGCATCAACTTGCTGCAGATGGTGTCACTGTGCATCGGTCAACTATACAATGCACTTTGCACAAGGAGAAGCTGTATGGGACAGTGTTGCGAAAGAAGCCGTTTCTGCAAGCACGCCACAAACAGAGTCAGCTGAGGAATGCAAAAGCACATTTGGAGAAGCCAATTTCTTTTTGGAACAAGGTCCTGTGGACTGATGAAACCAAGATTGAGTTGTTTGGTCATACAAAAAGGCGTTATGCATGGCGGCCAAAAAGCACAGCATTCCAAGAAAAACACTTGCTACCCACAGTTAAATTTTGTGGAGGTTCCATTATGCTTTGGGGCTGTGTAGCAAATGCTGGCACCGGGAATCTTGTTAAAGTTGAGGGACGCATGGATTCCTCTCAGTATCAGCAGATTCTTGACAATAATGTTCATGAATCAGTGACAAAGTTGAAGTTACGCAGGGGATGGATCTTTCAGCAAGACAATGATCCAAAACACTGCTCCAAATCTACTCAGGCATTCATGCAGAGGAACAATGACACTGTTCTGGAATGGCCATCCCAGTCCCCAGACCTGAATATCATTGAACATCTGTGGGATCATTTGAAGAGGGCTGTCCATGCTCGGCGATCATCAAACTTAACTGAACTGGAATTGTTTTGCAAAAAGGAATGCTCAAAAATACCTTCATCCAGGATCCAGGAACTCATTAAAAGCTACAGGAAGCGACTAGATGCTGTTATTTTTGCAAATGGAGGATCTACTAAATATTAATGTCACTTTTCTGGTGGGATGCCGATACTTATGCACCTGTCAAATTTTGTTTGAATGCACATTGCACATTTTCTGTTAGTACAATAAACCTCATTTCAAGGCAGAAGCATTACTGTGTCCAACAGTCATTAGATATATGAAACTGAAATAGCTGTTGCAAAAAAAACAATTTTTATAAAACATTAAGATTAAGATTAATAGGGGTGCCCAAACGTTTTCATATAACTGTATATACTTGTGTGTCATCTCCCCTGTATATAGTATATATGCGTGTGTCATCTCCTCCTGTATATAGTATATACCTGTATGTCATCTCCTCCTGTATATAATATATACCTGTGTGTCATCTCCCCTGTATATAGTATATGAGTGTGTGTGTCATCTCCCCTGTATATAGTATGTACCTGTGTGTCATCTCCTCCTATATATAGTACTAGCTATTGAACCCGTTCTACACCCGGGTGGCGAGCATTTATATTGGTATATGGTCTCCATCCTGGTATGTGCTGCTCCATCCTGCGTCCCCATCCTGTCATGTGCTGCACCCATCCTGCGTCCCCATCCTGTCATGTGCTGCACCCATCCTGCGTCCCCATCCTGTCATGTGCTGCACCCATCCTGCGTCCCCATCCTGTCATGTGCTGCACCCATCCTGAGTCCCCATCCTGTCATGTGCTGCACCCATCCTGCGTCCTCATCCTGTCATGTGCTGCACCCATCCTGCGTCCCCATCCTGTCATTTGCTGCTCCCATCCTGCGCCCCCATCCTGTCATGTGTTGCTCCCATCCTGCGCCCCCGTTCTGTCATGTGCTGCTTTCATCCTGCGCCCCCGTTCTGGCATGTGCTGCTGCCATCCTGCGCCCCCATTCTGTCATGTGCTGCTCCCATCCTGCACCCCCGTTCTGTCATGTGCTGCTTCCATCCTGCACCCCCGTTTTGTCATGTGCTGCCCTATTCTGTCATGTGCTGCTCCCATCCTGCGCCCCCGTTCTGTCATGTGCTGCTCCCATCCTGCGCCACCGTTCTTTAATTTGCTGCTCCCATCCATATGCCCCATACGCTGCTCCATAAAGGTTTATGGCCCCCATAAGATGCTCCATGGTATATGCCCCCGTACACTGCTCCATTATGGTTTATGGCCCCATAAGATGCTCCATTGTATATGCCCCCGTACACTGCTCCATTATGGTTTATGGCCCCCATAAGATGCTCCATAGTGTATGCCCCGTACGCTGTTCCATAAAGGTTTATAGCCCCCATAAGATGCTCCATACTATATGCCCCCGTACACTGCTCCATTATGGTTTATGGCCCCATAAGATGCTCCATACTCTATGCCCCCGTACACTGCTCCATTATGGTTTATGGCCTCATAAGATGCTCCATACTCTATGCCCCCGTACACTGCTCCATTATGGTTGATGGCCCCCTTAAGATGCTCCATTCTATATGCCCCCGTACACTGCTCCATTATTGTTGATGGCCCCCTTAACATGCTCCATTCTATATGCCCCCGTACACTGCTCCATTATGGTTGATGGCCCCCTTAACATGCTCCATTCTATATACCCCCGTACACTGCTCCATTATGGTTGATGGCCCCCTTAACATGCTCCATTCTATATGCCCCCGTATGCTGCTGCGCTATATAAAAAAAAGAAAATAGCATACTCACCTATCATCGCTGGGCGCCGAGTGCTGGGGGGCCTGAGCAGGTGGGGACACCGGCACACTGTGGGGGTCAGGTGCCGGTATCGCCGCCAGCTCAGGCCCCCCAGCACTTACTATATTCACCTGTCCTCCGTTCCACCGCTGCGCGCCGTCATCTTCCCGGTCCTCTGGCTGTGACTGGTCAGTCAGAGGGCGGCGCCGGCGCGCATTAAGCGCGTCATCGCGCCCTCTGAACTGAAGGTCACAGGCCGAGGACCGGGAAGATGGCGGCGCGCAGCGGTGGAACGGAGGACAGGTGAATATAGCCGATACTCACCCTCCTGGCGGTCCCTGCTTCTCTGTTGGAGATCGCGGTGTGCGTTCAGTGTTAACGCATACCGCGATCTCCCGGGAGCGTCACTCTGTGAGGCCCAGACTGTGCCGGCGCTTGCGCTTGCGCAGTCTATAAAGGCTTCGGACAGAGTGACGCTCCCAGCGTTATATTATAGATATATCTGTGTGTCATCTCCTCCTGTATTAGACCTCATTCACACGTTATTTGCTCAGTATTTTTACCTTAGTATTTGTAAGCTAAATTGGCAGCCTGATAAATCCCCAGCCAACAGGAAGCCCTCCCCCCTGGCAGTATATATTAGCTCACACATACACATAATAGACAGGTCATGTGACTGACAGCTGCCGTATTTCCTATATGGTACATTTGTTGCTCTTGTAGTTTGTCTGCTTATTAATCAGATTTAAATTTTTGAAGGATTTTTTTTTTTTTGTAGGGCAGCACAGTGGCGCAGTGGTTAGCACTCCAGCCTTGCAGCGCTGGGGTCCTGGGTTCTAATCCCACCCAGGACAACATCTGCAAAGAGTTTGTATGTTCTCTCTGTGTTTGCGTGGGTTTCCTCCAGGCACTCTGGTTTCCTCCCACATTCCAAAGACATACTGATAGGGATTCTAGATTGTGAATAGTATAGCAAAAAAAGGGGGGTAATAAACCACTCAAACTGAACAAAGGGTGCCCAGAAAAATGATATTGTAAATAGCAAAAGGGAACCTAAAATATAACGTTTAATAAATACTATTAAAAACTACATGACACAACATATAATGACAAACTCGTGCATTGACCACACAGGTCAACAGGACAAGGAACTGATAAACAGTCCAAAAGAGGAAAAATCAGTAGTCAATTTGGAACTCTACACAGCCTTAAGGGCTTATTATCACAATATACACCCTGTCCAGTAAAGCAGAGGAACCAAAAAATACCAATGTATGCTACTGTTACAGAAAATTTACTTAAGGTTCTCTATAAGGTGAAAGAAAAAACAGCACCGCTATTTATCACCAATGAGAAACCTCAAATACACGAGGACACACATAGAGCTATTGGAACAATCTCACCCAAATGTGGCGCTGCAGCATACTGAAATGTGTTCCCCATGTCAAGGTAAGAGTCCCATGGATCAAATTCCGTCCATCTAGGATCCGTTGGACTCCAAGACCACCTTCTGCGTTAAAGACCACCTCCCTACGCGTTTCATCTCAGGGAAGAATCATCAGGGGATAAGGCAGTCAGTATGTGGTCAGGACTTGATGGAGTGCTCAACCGAGACACAAAAAAAAATCTCCAGGGAGCCTCTCATCAATCCACCCAAAAATGGTGTCTCTTTTATATGGTACTCCTATCAGGAAAAATGCCTAGTCATCCAGAACAGCTGAAATTGAGCCAATCAGTCCTGGGCTTACAACCCACACACAGCGGTCCGACTAACCTCATTGGTGAATCAGGGTCAGTGGCGGCGACCCTCATTGGTGAATCAGGGTTAATGGCGGCGACCTGAGTTCCACGTGGGACACACACCAACAACGGTCTGTGTCAGGTGCACTTCCGTATTCCAGTGAAGGACGCGCACCTCTGACTCATAGCGATGAGTCATTGACATGCGCAGAGACTCTGGAACGCAAGCGGCATGAGTCACAACCATGCGCCTGGAACGCAAGTAGCGGCGAATACATCTCTGACTGGGCGCGCACCTATGACTCAGCGAAGTGAGTCACAGCCATCACCTGGGATACACATGGAAGGGCGTGAATCACACCATGACTCATACAGATCCCAGGTCCACAGCTCAACGCAAGATGTACTCAATACCCTAATGACAAGGCATTCACCGGTAGCAGAGATTTATGCAAACAGCGCTCACCCGCCGCTTCTAAGTTCGAGCCCACCCAGCATATCAATGTGCACACCCACCTATTCAAAAAATAAAATTCAATTGGCATCAGCAAAAATTCTATCACCTTAATCTCTTATAATATAAGACACATTATACCATTAAGTGCACCGCACAAAAATGGAAACATCCTGTTATCTGTCTCTTATACAAAGTGCCGTGACTATTTAGTGGGGGGTACACTTAATCAGGGAGGCAGACCACTGAATTTTAGGAAATAAGCACTAGGCTGTTGTGTCTTTCCAAAGAGAGGAAATTAAAGAATCCTCTCCTCTCAACTTAAGGCTCCCAGGTCCAGAACTAAAACTGACCCGGGGCACAAAAGTACCTGATATACATATCAGTAAAAAATGGCGAGTATTTAGGCTGGCTTCAAAAAGTACGACACGGACAGACAAACAAAAGACCCACTAGGGCCCAAGGACCTCCACAGGGAAGCAAGATGATGAGGAGGGGGAGACAAACCAGGCACCAAGTCCACAAGAAGATCCAAACCGTAAAGGGGACCTAATAGAAAGGGACAGAAGACGGAAAATTGAATGACAGGTGGGGGAGGCAAGCCTGAATATGGCCCTGATGACATACTATACTACCTCCACCCTGCCTAACAGCGGAGGTTGGCACCCTAAACCTGCACAGTGGCGCCCCCACTCAACGGCGGCTATCCCTGACTGATGTACCCTGTTAGTGCCCTTACCGCTTTAAAGAAAAGAGACAAAGGAAAGTTGTTCATTTAATCCTAATGGATATGTGGAACCCAATTTATATATCCACCTTGTCTCATGCTGGAGAATTATTTTGTCCCAGTCGCCCCCTCGTATTGGTTTAGTGACCTTTTCTATGCCCATAAATTTCACTGTGGACGTATCACCTCCATGGACCGAGTTTATGTGTCTAGCCAACGGTGTCTCTCTTTTCTTCACAATATCCCTCAGATGCTCTCCGACTCTCCTTCTTAATTCTCTGATCGTTTTGCCAACATATATTAGATCACAGTCACATATGGCTCTATATATGACACCCTCACTTCTGCAACTTATAAAAGATCGGATCTCAAACGTTTCACTTTTATCCGTTGACTTAAATGTTTTATCAACTTCAATATTTTTACAGGCTACACAGCCACTGCACCTATGACAACCAGTCACTGTAGATGTTAACCATGTATGGGGTTGTGGTTGAGAAAAATGACTACGCACTAGTCGATCCTTAATCGATCGGCCCCTTTGAAATGTAATTTGAGGGAACGGGGGTAAGGAGTCTCCAACATCCTTATCCATTTTTAAAATCGACCAGTGCTTATTAAGAATTTGTCTTAACTCTTTTGCGCCATTATTAAAGGTAGTAATGAAACGCATACCCGAAAAAGTATCCTTTTTAATAGGGGCTGGTATCAGAAGTTCTGTTCTCTCCTTCTTTTTTACTTCATTGAAGGCATTTTTTAAAATACGATCCGGATACCCCCTTTCATGGAAACGATTACGTAAATCATGTGACTGTCTCAAAAAATTGTTGTCATCGGAACAGTTCCTGCGCATCCTCATATACTGCCCTTTCGGTATGCCTCTCTTTAGGGCCTGAGGATGCCCACTCTCCCACCGAAGGAGGGAGTTTGTAGCGGTGGACTTCCTGTGGACACTGGTGCCAAGGGAGCCATCAGCCGACCTCTCAATCAACACGTCCAAAAAAGGGAGTTTAAAGGGATCCCATTCAAATGTAAAAGAAAGACCAAAATCATTGATGTTTAAGCTATTGACGAAATTTGAAAAAGATTCACCAGACCCCTTCCAAATTACAAACACGTCGTCAATAAACCTAAGCCACAACATGACTCCATCACTGTTCACCGAACTTCCTTCACCAAAGACCACAGTTTCCTCCCACCAGCCCAGGAGCAAATTTGCATACGACGGGGCACAAGGGCTCCCCATCGCAGTACCCCTGAGCTGGTGGAAGTACTTACCGTCAAAGGTGAAGAAATTATGTGTCAATAGGAATTCAAGACACTCCAGCACAAAACCATTGTGTTCTCTCAAATGATTCCCTCTGCTCATCAAATAGTAATTAACCGCCTCCAACCCTTTATGATGGGGAATTGACGAATAGAGGGCTTCCACATCAATACTCCCAAGAATGGTATCAGGGTCCAAAGTCAGATTCTGAATTTTCATCAGGAGATCGGTTGTGTCCCGGGTATAGGAACTCAACGCCAGGACAAAGGGGTTCAGTATCTTGTCCAGATAGATCCCTAAGTTCTTCGTTAAACTGCCCACACCCGACACAATAGGTCTACCCTTTAATGGAGACAAACCTTTGTGAACCTTAGGCAGGCAATAAAATGTAGCTGTAATCGGGAATCTAGGCAAAATAAAATCCATTTCGGTCTTATTAATGACTTTCAAGGTCAAACCATGTGTGACAATGTTTTTCAATTCAGATAAAAATTTATCTGTAGGATTAGAGGGTAATACTTTATAGCAATCCTTGTCACGTAGGATGCGTAGGCACATCATTTTGTAATCTGGAGTATCCATGACCACAACGTTACCCCCTTTGTCAGAAGGTTTAATCGTAACGCTGTGGTCTTTTTCCAGATTACCCAATGCTGACATTTCACATTTTGTCAAGTTAAAGTGTGTATTGACAGAGGATTTGTCTAGACTTTCAATGTCTTTAGAAACCAAATTAAGAAAGATATCCATTGATGTTAAATCGGTTTGAGGTGGGGGCAGTTTGTTACTTTTACATCTGAGGTCTGTAAATGGTCCCTCACCCCTCATACTAGGGTCCTCATCTGCCAGCCCATACAAAAGTCTAATGTCCTCCAGCATTGAATCAGGTACCCCCAAACTCATACTCATTTTTTTATCTTCCTGGATATGGAATTTCTTCCATTTGAGTTTACGGATGAACAGGTGGAGGTCCTTTATTGCTTCAAAAGTATTAAAGTCGCTAAATGGAACAAAAGACAAGCCTTTGCTTAGGACACCCATCTCTTCCGTTGTCAAATTTCTGGATGGCAAGTTCAAGACCTGGGGTTGGCATTCAGGTTTGGAGCCCCCCCTGGATTTAGTCTGTTCCGCAGGGGGTAAACCTGATCTAAAAAAGAGCTTGTTTCCGATCTTTACCTCTCCCACGATTACCTCCCCGACCTCTCTGCCTTCCTCTTTGTGTTTTATGGTGACCCTCGACGTCTGATAGATCTGTATCAGTTGATGTGTAGTCAACTTCAGGTACCCTAGAATCCCGATTAGGATAGAGATAGGCTTTATTGTCCCTGAAGTCCTGCAGATCACGAATGAATTGCTTATGTTTCCGGTCTTTTAAATGGAACTGAAAACGCTCAATACTATTTTGCAAATTAAGTTCTTTAGCGGCAAAATCAGGTTCACTTGAGAATTTTTTTGTGATTTCAACTTGTTCTCTTAGTGTTTCGTTAGACTTATTCAGAATTAACCGTTCCTCATCTAGTAAAATCTGCATGAACCTCAATGAGCTATTTGTAGCCTCTCTTTCCCACTTGGTGAGGAGGTCTGGGCTCTTATATCTAAGGCCAGGTGCCAGAGAGATCCTCAAATGGCGTGGCACAATACCGTCCTTGATATAACTCTCGAGTCCCTGTACCTCCCACCAAGAGATAATCTGATTTTTATACACTCGTGTAAGTTCTCTAAAGGCAGAGTTAAAAGATGGAGTATACTTTTTTTGTTGGAATTCCCGATCAGAGAAGATGTCCTTGACCTCAGTGAGCCAGTGGTTAGTGTCTATCCCAGTAGTAAGGAAGCCAGCCATACTCAATTAATCAGAATAGTATAGCAAAAAAAGGGGGGTAATAAACCACTCAAACTGAACAAAGGGTGCCCAGAAAAATTATATTGTAAATAGCAAAAGGGAACCTAAAATATAACGTTTAATAAATACTATTAAAAACTACATGACACAATATATGATGACAAACTCGTGCATTGACCACACAGGTCAACAGGACAAGGAACTGATAAACAGTCCAAAAGAGGAAAAATCAGTAGTCAATTTGGAACTCTACACAGCCTTAAGGGCTTATTATCACAATATACACCCTGTCCAGTAAAGCAGAGGAACCAAAAAATACCAATGTATGCTACTGTTACAGAAAATTTACTTAAGGTTCTCTATAAGGTGAAAGAAAAAACAGCACCGCTATTTATCACCAATGAGAAACCTCAAATACACGAGGACACACATAGAGCTATTGGAACAATCTCACCCAAATGTGGCGCTGCAGCATACTGAAATGTGTTCCCCATGTCAAGGTAAGAGTCCCATGGATCAAATTCCGTCCATCTAGGATCCGTTGGACTCCAAGACCACCTCCTGCGTTAAAGACCACCTCCCTACGCGTTTCATCTCAGGGAAGAATCATCAGGGGATAAGGCAGTCAGTATGTGGTCAGGACTTGATGGAGTGCTCAACCGAGACAAAAAAAAAAATCTCCAGGGAGCCTCTCATCAATCCACCCAAAAATGGTGTCTCTTTTATATGGTACTCCTATCAGGAAAAATGCCTAGTCATCCAGAACAGCTGAAATTGAGCCAATCAGTCCTGGGCTTACAACCCACACACAGCGGTCCGACTAACCTCATTGGTGAATCAGGGTCAGTGGCGGCGACCCTCATTGGTGAATCAGGGTTAATGGCGGCGACCTGAGTTCCACGTGGGACACACACCAACAACGGTCTGTGTCAGGTGCACTTCCGTATTCCAGTGAAGGACGCGCACCTCTGACTCATAGCGATGAGTCATTGACATGCGCAGAGACTCTGGAACGCAAGCGGCATGAGTCACAACCATGCGCCTGGAACACAAGTAGCGGCGAATACATCTCTGACTGGGCGCGCACCTATGACTCAGCGAAGTGAGTCACAGCCATCACCTGGGATACACATGGAAAGGCGTGAATCACACCATGACTCATACAGATCCCAGGTCCACAGCTCAACGCAAGATGTACTCAATACCCTAATGACAAGGCATTCACCGGTAGCAGAGATTTATGCAAACAGCGCTCACCCGCCGCTTCTAAGTTCGAGCCCACCCAGCATATCAATGTGCACACCCACCTATTCAAAAAATAAAATTCAATTGGCATCAGCAAAAAATTCTATCACCTTAATCTCTTATAATATAAGACACATTATACCATTAAGTGCACCGCACAAAAATGGAAACATCCTGTTATCTGTCTTTTATACAAAGTGCCGCGACTATTTAGTGGGGGGTACACTTAATCAGGGAGGCAGACCACTGAATTTTAGGAAATAAGCACTAGGCTGTTGTGTCTTTCCAAAGAGAGGAAATTAAAGAATCCTCTCCTCTCAACTTAAGGCTCCCAGGTCCAGAACTAAAACTGACCCGGGGCACAAAAGTACCTGATATACATATCAGTATAAAATGGCGAGTATTTAGGCTGGCTTCAAAAAGTACGACACGGACAGACAAACAAAAGACCCACTAGGGCCCAAGGACCTCCACAGGGAAGCAAGATGATGAGGAGGGGGAGACAAACCAGGCACCAAGTCCACAAGAAGATCCAAACCGTAAAGGGGCCATAATAGAAAGGGACAGAAGACGGAAAATTGAATGACAGGTGGGGGAGGCAAGCCTGAATATGGCCCTGATGACATACTATACTACCTCCACCCTGCCTAACAGCGGAGGTTGGCACCCTAAACCTGCGCAGTGGCGCCCCCACTCAACGGCGGCTACCCCTGACTGATGTACCCTGTTAGTGCCCTTACCGCTTTAAAGAAAAGAGACAAAGGAAAGTTGTTCATTTAATCCTAATGGATATGTGGAACCCAATTTATATATCCACCTTGTCTCATGCTGGAGAATTATTTTGTCCCAGTCGCCCCCTCGTATTGGTTTAGTGACCTTTTCTATGCCCATAAATTTCACTGTGGACGTATCACCTCCATGGACCGAGTTTATGTGTCTAGCCAACGGTGTCTCTCTTTTCTTCACAATATCCCTCAGATGCTCTCCGACTCTCCTTCTTAATTCTCTGATCGTTTTGCCAACATATATTAGATCACAGTCACATATGGCTCTATATATGACACCCTCACTTCTGCAACTTATAAAAGATCGGATCTCAAACGTTTCACTTTTATCTGTTGACTTAAATGTTTTACCAACTTCAATATTTTTACAGGCTACACAGCCACTGCACCTATGACAACCAGTCACTGTAGATGTTAACCATGTATGGGGTTGTGGTTCAGAAAAATGACTACGCACTAGTCGATCCTTAATCGATCGGCCCCTTTGAAATGTAATTTGAGGGAACAGGGGTAAGGAGTCTCCAACATCCTTATCCATTTTTAAAATCGACCAGTGCTTATTAAGAATTTGTCTTAACTCTTTTGCGCCATTATTAAAGGTAGTAATGAAACGCATACCCGAAAAAGTATCCTTTTTAATAGGGGCTGGTATCAGGAGTTCTGTTCTCTCCTTCTTTTTTACTTCATTGAAGGCATTTTTTAAAATACGATCCGGATACCCCCTTTCATGGAAACGATTACGTAAATCATGTGACTGTCTCAAAAAATTGTTGTCATCGGAACAGTTCCTGCGCATCCTCATATACTGCCCTTTCGGTATGCCTCTCTTTAGGGCCTGAGGATGCCCACTCTCCCACCGAAGGAGGGAGTTTGTAGCGGTGGACTTCCTGTGGACACTGGTGCCAAGGGAGCCATCAGCCGACCTCTCAATCAACACGTCCAAAAAAGGGAGTTTAAAGGGATCCCATTCAAATGTAAAAGAAAGACCAAAATCATTGATGTTTAAGCCATTGACGAAATTTGAAAAAGATTCACCAGACCCCTTCCAAATTACAAACACGTCGTCAATAAACCTAAGCCACAACATGACTCCATCACTGTTCACCGAACTTCCTTCACCAAAGACCACAGTTTCCTCCCACCAGCCCAGGAGCAAATTTGCATACGACGGGGCACAAGGGCTCCCCATCGCAGTACCCCTGAGCTGGTGGAAGTACTTACCGTCAAAGGTGAAGAAATTATGTGTCAATAGGAATTCAAGACACTCCAGCACAAAACCATTGTGTTCTCTCAAATGATTCCCTCTGCTCATCAAATAGTAATTAACCGCCTCCAACCCTTTATGATGGGGAATTGACGAATAGAGGGCTTCCACATCAATACTCCCAAGAATGGTATCAGGGTCCAAAGTCAGATTCTGAATTTTCATCAGGAGATCGGTTGTGTCCCGGGTATAGGAACTCAACGCCCCAGGACAAAGGGGTTCAGTATCTTGTCCAGATAGATCCCTAAGTTCTTCGTTAAACTGCCCACACCCGACACAATAGGTCTACCCTTTAATGGAGACAAACCTTTGTGAACCTTAGGCAGGCAATAAAATGTAGCTGTAATCGGGAATCTAGGCAAAATAAAATCCATTTCGGTCTTATTAATGACTTTCAAGGTCAAACCATGTGTGACAATGTTTTTCAATTCAGATAAAAATTTATCTGTAGGATTAGAGGGTAATACTTTATAGCAATCCTTGTCATGTAGGATGCGTAGGCACATCATTTTGTAATCTGGAGTATCCATGACCACAACGTTACCCCCTTTGTCAGAAGGTTTAATCGTAACGCTGTGGTCTTTTTCCAGATTACCCAATGCTGACATTTCACATTTTGTCAAGTTAAAGTGTGTATTGACAGAGGATTTGTCTAGACTTTCAATGTCTTTAGAAACCAAATTAAGAAAGATATCCATTGATGTTAAATCGGTTTGAGGTGGGGGCATTTTGTTACTTTTACATCTGAGGTCTGTAAATGGTCCCTCACCCCTCATACTAGGGTCCTCATCTGCCAGGCCATACAAAAGTCTAATGTCCTCCAGCATTGAATCAGGTACCCCCAAACTCATACTCATTTTTTTATCTTCCTGGATATGGAATTTCTTCCATTTGAGTTTACGGATGAACAGGTGGAGGTCCTTTATTGCTTCAAAAGTATTAAAGTCGCTAGATGGAACAAAAGACAAGCCTTTGCTTAGGACACCCATCTCTTCCGTTGTCAAATTTCTGGATGACAAGTTCAAGACCTGGGGTTGGCATTCAGGTTTGGAGCCCCCCATGGATTTAGTCTGTTCCGCAGGGGGTAAACCTGATCTAAAAAAGAGCTTGTTTCCGATCTTTACCTCTCCCACGATTACCTCCCCGACCTCTCTGCCTTCCTCTTTGTGTTTTATGGTGACCCTCGACGTCTGATAGATCTGTATCAGTTGATGTGTAGTCAACTTCAGGTACCCTAGAATCCCGATTAGGATAGAGATAGGCTTTATTGTCCCTGAAGTCCTGCAGATCACGAATGAATTGCTTATGTTTCCGGTCTTTTAAATGGAACTGAAAACGCTCAATACTATTTTGCAAATTAAGTTCTTTAGCGGCAAAATCAGGTTCACTTGAGAATTTTTTTGTGATTTCAACTTGTTCTCTTAGTGTTTCGTTAGACTTATTCAGAATTAACCGTTCCTCATCTAGTAAAATCTGCATGAACCTCAATGAGCTATTTGTAGCCTCTCTTTCCCACTTGGTGAGGAGGTCTGGGCTCTTATATCTAAGGCCAGGTGCCAGAGAGATCCTCAAATGGCGTGGCACAATACCGGCCTTGATATAACTCTCGAGTCCCTGTACCTCCCACCAAGAGATAATCTGATTTTTATACACTCGTGTAAGTTCTCTAAAGGCAGAGTTAAAAGATGGAGTATACTTTTTTTGTTGGAATTCCCGATCAGAGAAGATGTCCTTGACCTCAGTGAGCCAGTGGTTAGTGTCTATCCCAGTAGTAAGGAAGCCAGCCATACTCAATTAATCAGAATAGTATAGCAAAAAAAAGGGGGGTAATAAACCACTCAAACTGAACAAAGGGTGCCCAGAAAAATTATATTGTAAATAGCAAAAGGGAACCTAAAATATAACGTTTAATAAATACTATTAAAAACTACATGACACAACATATAATGACAAACTCGTGCATTGACCACACAGGTCAACAGGACAAGGAACTGATAAACAGTCCAAAAGAGGAAAAATCAGTAGTCAATTTGGAACTCTACACAGCCTTAAGGGCTTATTATCACAATATACACCCTGTCCAGTAAAGCAGAGGAACCAAAAAATACCAATGTATGCTACTGTTACAGAAAATTTACTTAAGGTTCTCTATAAAGTGAAAGAAAAAACAGCACCGCTATTTATCACTAATGAGAAACCTCAAATACACGAGGACACACATAGAGCTATTGGAACAATCTCACCCAAATGTGGCGCTGCAGCATACTGAAATGTGTTCCCCATGTCAAGGTAAGAGTCCCATGGATCAAATTCCGTCCATCTAGGATCCGTTGGACTCCAAGACCACCTCCTGCATTAAAGACCACCTCCCTACGCGTTTCATCTCAGGGAAGAATCATCAGGGGATAAGGCAGTCAGTATGTGGTCAGGACTTGATGGAGTGCTCAACCGAGACAAAAAAAAATCTCCAGGGAGCCTCTCATCAATCCACCCAAAATGGTGTCTCTTTTATATGGTACTCCTATCAGGAAAAATGCCTAGTCATCCAGAACAGCTGAAATTGAGCCAATCAGTCCTGGGCTTACAACCCACACACAGCGGTCCGACTAACCTCATTGGTGAATCAGGGTCAGTGGCGGCGACCCTCATTGGTGAATCAGGGTTAATGGCGGCGACCTGAGTTCCACGTGGGACACACACCAACAACGGTCTGTGTCAGGTGCACTTCCGTATTCCAGTGAAGGACGCGCACCTCTGACTCATAGCGATGAGTCATTGACATGCGCAGAGACTCTGGAACGCAAGCGGCATGAGTCACAACCATGCGCCTGGAACGCAAGTAGCGGCGAATACATCTCTGACTGGGCGCGCACCTATGACTCAGCGAAGTGAGTCACAGCCATCACCTGGGATACACATGGAAGGGCGTGAATCACACCATGACTCATACAGATCCCAGGTCCACAGCTCAACGCAAGATGTACTCAATACCCTAATGACAAGGCATTCACCGGTAGCAGAGATTTATGCAAACAGCGCTCACCCGCCGCTTCTAAGTTCGAGCCCACCCAGCATATCAATGTGCACACACACCTATTCAAAAAATAAAATTCAATTGGCATCAGCAAAAATTCTATCACCTTAATCTCTTATAATATAAGACACATTATACCATTAAGTGCACCGCACAAAAATGGAAACATCCTGTTATCTGTCTTTTATACAAAGTGCCGCGACTATTTAGTGGGGGGTACACTTAATCAGGGAGGCAGACCACTGAATTTTAGGAAATAAGCACTAGGCTGTTGTGTCTTTCCAAAGAGAGGAAAATAAAGAATCCTCTCCTCTCAACTTAAGGCTCCCAGGTCCAGAACTAAAACTGACCCGGGGCACAAAAGTACCTGATATACATATCAGTATAAAATGGCGAGTATTTAGGCTGGCTTCAAAAAGTACGACACGGACAGACAAACAAAAGACCCACTAGGGCCCAAGGACCTCCACAGGGAAGCAAGATGATGAGGAGGGGGAGACAAACCAGGCACCAAGTCCACAAGAAGATCCAAACCGTAAAGGGGCCATAATAGAAAGGGACAGAAGACGGAAAATTGAATGACAGGTGGGGGAGGCAAGCCTGAATATGGCCCTGATGACATACTATACTACCTCCACCCTGCCTAACAGCGGAGGTTGGCACCCTAAACCTGCGCAGTGGCGCCCCCACTCAACGGCGGCTACCCCTGACTGATGTACCCTGTTAGTGCCCTTACCGCTTTAAAGAAAAGAGACAAAGGAAAGTTGTTCATTTAATCCTAATGGATATGTGGAACCCAATTTATATATCCACCTTGTCTCATGCTGGAGAATTATTTTGTCCCAGTCGCCCCCTCGTATTGGTTTAGTGACCTTTTCTATGCCCATAAATTTCACTGTGGACGTATCACCTCCATGGACCGAGTTTATGTGTCTAGCCAACGGTGTCTCTCTTTTCTTCACAATATCCCTCAGATGCTCTCCGACTCTCCTTCTTAATTCTCTGATCGTTTTGCCAACATATATTAGATCACAGTCACATATGGCTCTATAGATGACACCCTCACATCTGCAACTTATAAAAGATCGGATCTCAAACGTTTCACTTTTATCCGTTGACTAAAATGTTTTACCAACTTCAATATTTTTACAGGCTACACAGCCACTGCACCTATGACAACCAGTCACTGTAGATGTTAACCATGTATGGGGTTGTGGTTCAGAAAAATGACTACGCACTAGTCGATCCTTAATCGATCGGCCCCTTTGAAATGTAATTTGAGGGAACGGGGGTAAGGAGTCTCCAACATCCTTATCCATTTTTAAAATCGACCAGTGCTTATTAAGAATTAGTCTTACCTCTTTTGCGCCATTATTAAAGGTAGTAATGAAACGCATACCCGAAAAAGTATCCTTTTTAATAGGGGCTGGTATCAGGAGTTCTGTTCTCTCCTTCTTTTTTACTTGCGCAGTCTATAAAGGCTTCGGACAGAGTGACGCTCCCAGCGTTATATTATAGATATATCTGTGTGTCATCTCCTCCTGTATTAGACCTCATTCACACGTTATTTGCTTAGTATTTTTACCTCAGTATTTGTAAGCTAAATTGGCAGCCTGATAAATCCCCAGCCAACAGGAAGCCCTCCCCCCTGGCAGTATATATTAGCTCACACATACACATAATAGACAGGTCATGTGACTGACAGCTGCCGTATTTCCTATATGGTACATTTGTTGCTCTTGTAGTTTGTCTGCTTATTAATCAGATTTTAATTTTTGAAGGATTTTTTTTTGTAGGGCAGCACAGTGGCGCAGTGGTTAGCACTCCAGCCTTGCAGCGCTGGGGTCCTGGGTTCTAATCCCACCCAGGACAACATCTGCAAAGAGTTTGTATGTTCTCTCTGTGTTTGCGTGGGTTTCCTCCAGGCACTCTGGTTTCCTCCCACATTCCAAAGACATACTGATAGGGATTCTAGATTGTGAGCCCCATCGGGGACAGAGATGATAATGTGTGCAAAACTGTAAAGCGCTGCGGAATATGTTAGCGCTATGTAAAAAAATAAATAAATAAATAAAAAAAAGGATGATACCAGACTTGTGTGTGTTTTAGGGCGAGTTTCATGTGTCAATCTGTGTGTGTTGAGTAGCATGTGGCGACGTGCATGTAGCGACTTTTGTGAGATGAGTTTTGTGTGGCGACATGCGTGTAGCAACTTTTTGTGTCGAGTTGCATGTGACAGGTTAGTGTAGCAAGTTGTGTGCAGCAAGTTTTGCGCATGGCGAGTTTTGCGCATGGCGAGTTTTATGTGTGGTGCGTTTTGAGTATGTGCAAGTTTTGTGTGAGGCAACTTTTGCAAGTGTTGCAACTTTTGTGCATGTGGCAATTTTTCCACGTGTGCAAGTTTTGCATGTGGCGAGTTTTCCATGAGGTGAGTTTTGCACGTGTGGCGAGTTTTGCATGAGCCTAGTTTTGCATGTGGCGAGTTTTGCGCGTGGTGAGTTTTGAGCGGCGACTTTTGTGTTTTGACTTTTATGTGGCGAGGTTGGTGTATGTGTGGTGAAATGTGTGCTGAGGATGGTATATGTGTTCAAACACGTGGTAGTGTGTGGCGCATTTTGTGTGTGTTTTCATATCCCCGTGTGTGGTGAGTATCCCATGTTGGGGCCCCACCTTAGCAACTGTACGGTATATACTCTTTGGCACCATCGCTCTCACTCTTTAAGTCCCCCTTGTTCACATCTGGCAGCTGTCAATTTGCCTCCAACACTTTTCCTTTCACTTTTTCCCCATTATGTAGATAGGGTTAAAATTGTTTGGTGAATTGGAACGCATGGGGTTAAAATTTTGCTCACAACATAGCCTATGACGCTCTCGGGGTCCAGATGTGTGACTGTGCAAAATTTTGTGGCTGTAGCTGCGATGGTGCAGATGCCAATCCCGGACATACACACACACATACACACACACACATTCAGCTTTATGTATTAGATATATGTATATATATATATATATATGTGTATACATATATATATATATATAGACCCTATATGAGCCTGAATAGTTATGTACTTAGCTTAATGGCATCTTCTTCCAACGCATATCCCCCCTCTTTTGGTCATTCAGATATTCATCTGGGAATTCCTTGAATCAGAATAAGAAAAAAGTACTATAACCCGTACTACAATGAGGATAACAGCTCACAGGCCCAGGCAATATACCCCGACATAGCCCCCCTGTTAGCTGCTTTTTTCTTGCAATAATACAAATTCTAAGTAAAGAAAAACAAGTGGCGATCATTACTTTAAGAAATGAAGATCAGTCAGTCCGAAAAATTGGGAAAACTTTGAAAGTGTCCCCAAGTGCAGTGGCAAAAACCATCAAGCCCTAAGAAGAAACTTGCTCACATGAGGACCGCCCCAGGAAAGGAAGACCAAGAGTCACCTCTGCTTCTGAGTATAAGTTTATCTGAGTCACCAGCCTCAGAAATCGCAGTTTACCAGCAGCTAAGATTAGAGACCAGGTTAATGCCACACAGCAGACACATCTCTACAACAACTGTTAAGAGGAGACTTTGTGCAGCAGGCCATCATGATAAAATAGCTGCTAGCAAACCACTGCTAAGGACAGGCAACAAGCATAAGAGACTTGTTTGGGCTAAAGAACACAAAGAATGGACCTAAGACCAGTGGAAATATGTACTTTGGTCTGATGAGTCCAATTTTGAGATTTTTGGTTCTAACCACCGTGTCTTTGTGCAACGCATAAATGGTGAACGGATGGACTCTACATGCCTGGTTCCCACCATGAAGCATGGAGGAGGAGGTGTGATGGTGTGGGGGTGCTTTGCTAATGACACTGTTGGGGATTTATTCAAAATTGAAGGCATACTGAACCAGCATGGCTACCACAGCATCTTGCAGCGGCATGCTATTCCATCCGGTTTGCGTTTAGTTGGACCATCATTTATTTTTTTAACAGGACAATTACCCCAAACACACCTCCAGGCTGTGTAAGGGCTATTTGACCAAGAAGGAGAGTGATGGGGTGCTACGTCAGATGACCTGGCCTCCAAAGTCACCAGACCTGAACCCAATCGAGATGGTTTGGTGTGAGGTGGTCCGCAGAGTGAAGGCAAAAGGGCCAACAAGTGCTAAGCATCTCTGGGAACTCCTTTCAAGATTGTTGGAAGACCATTCCCGGTGACTACCTCTTGAAGCTCATCAAGAGAATGCCAAGAGTGTGCAAAGCAGTCATCAAAGCAAAAGGTGGCTACTTTGAAGAACCTAGAATATAAGACATAATTTCAGTTGTTTCATACTTTTTTGTTAAGTATATAGTTCCACATGTGTTAATTCAAAGTTTTGATGCCTTCAGTGTGAAAGTACAATTTTCATAGTCATGAAAATACAGAGAAATCTTTAAATGATAAGGTTTGTCCAAACTTTTGTTCTGTACTGTATATATATACAGCACCTCACTCCACTTGCGGCGGATACCGCGTGGCTCTCGTGTCTCTTCCGCTCCCGCTAGCCAGACTGACCTACCATTCAAAATTGTTTTCAGTGCAATTTTTCCAGTAAAACTTACATTTTGATGCAAATCAGTCAATTCTTATAGGGGTTCCACTATATATACCAATCATGCTACATTTAGCACACTGTTGAAGGTCCATTGCAGACCGAAACATTTGTGGTTACTGTATGTATATTAAATACCCCCCTTTTTTGCATCACATTGGAGTGTGCTAGTTGTAACTATTCCACATATTAAGGTTTGGGAACCTATATCTCTGCACCTCCCTTTTAGGCTGTGCTGAACATTTTCTATATCATGAGGTCATCAGGACACAGGCAGGACATCAGGGTACAGACAGGACATCAGGACATCGGGACCCAGGGTCACCCGCAGACATCAGACAGGAGTCGTTCGGTTCCAGAAATACGACATGACCTACAGGCACCAACAGTCATCAGGCTCCAAGCTCCAGGCAGCGGTCAACAGGTTCCAGACTGCAGTCATCAGGCTCCGGGCATCGGACCTAGGAAGGAACTCAAGCGTAATGGTGCCAGGATCAAGGATTCAGGCCTTTATATACCGCCTCCAGGACAGGCACCAGAACAGGACAAAACAGGAATCAAGGCAAGGACTTGGTAGCAAAACATAAACAGAAGAGGTGCAGGAACACAAACACACATAGCAAAGTTCATGAGCTTTGTGAGTAGCTCAGGCACCGCCCATAGGGCAGGGGAACTTTATATAGGAGCTGCCCCTCAGCAATTGGCTGGGGACAGCATTTCAAGTACACACCCTAACCCTGATAAAAGCAGGGGAGGTGTGGCCACGCACGCCCTAAGCACAAACAGAAACCATTACAGCACAAACAGTGCAGGAACTGAGGCTCAGGGCACCTGGCTGAGACTGCAAGCACTGACACACGTGGAAAGTCATGCACCACCTGCAAATTACCTCGCAACCTGCGGACAGCTTCCACAGCAGCAACCAGGGACCGCACATGAGGAAGGTCATGCAATAGAAAAGACCTAACCACCATGTACGGCTGCGCAGAAGAGCAGGGAACTGAGAAGGCTCCATCCAGGTAACAGCCAACAGTATCCCAGCTCAAATTAGGGGGAAAAGAGTAAAGTGTTAAAGCAAACATATGCATTGTCACACCAAAATCCAGATACAGACAGAATGGCGTGACATTTAAGCAGTTCTTTGTTTGATGGCTTATTAAACATTTGTTAAAATATCCAATACAATTTAGGTATATTTTTATTTATTTTTCAATTTTTAAAATGACCAATAATATCACATACAGGGGATAAATACCACTGCACCATGACGAGACACCATATTACCACCACTGTTAGAATCTGTTTTGTTTTTTGACCATCCGCCATCTTGTTGTGGTTTTCTGGCTGCTGGTCTTTTTCCCCTGGTGCTGGGTTGTCTTAGGTCAGGTGATTGTATCACCCTTTATTAACCAGCACCTGCATCCCATTCCTTGCTGGACAACAGTGTTAATCCGCTTGAGTTCTGGCTAGGTGCTTTGATAGCTTTCTGACTTTATTCTCATACACAAAGCTTCCTTTAAACATTTTATTGCTCGCCCAGGGCCACGGACTGGGTCACCGCTGCCTTGTCCACCCCTGTAAGAACCGTCTGACCCGGTTCCGCGTACCCGACGGCCCTAGCGGGCGCCGCACATACAAGTATACCAAAATACTAGGCTTGAAAAAGGCTTGCCATAAGTTAAAGTGTTGCATTTTTCACTTTTGCAACTACAGATGTCATAGAAAGAAAAAGAGAATATCCAGCACGTCCATCCAGTGTAAGTAAAATATCCCAAATTTATTGAAGCATTTTAAAAAACAATATTAAAAAAGAGAGAGAGAGACTCTCTCTGCCTGACGCGTTTCTGGCGCACCACGGCGCCCTTAGTCATAGGAACTAATCAGGGGTGGATTAAGGGTAGCCAGGGCCCTGGGCTGTTCAGACACTGTGGGCCCCCCGGGTCATGTGACGGGGGTCATGTGACGGGGGTCATGTGATGGGGGTCATGTGACGGGGCCCGGGGGTCATGTGACGGGGGTCATGTGACATACACGAGCCAGATTATTCCAGAAAAATGGCCGGGCCCTACTCTACTGTAACCTATGAAATATTTGTTAAAATCTGCAATACAATTTAGGTATATTTTGACCAATAATATCACATACAAGGAACAAATACCACCGCACCATGACCAGACCACAAATTACAACCTGTCATGATCCCAATGGCAGGGGATCACAAAAGGACAAGCACAGATACAAACAAGCTCTAGGGCGATGGAACCTGAGCTGACCGCGACCCTGAACCTAACACACAAATAAAAGTAGCCGGGGAACGTGCCTACGATGATCCTAGACGTCTCGCTCCAGCCGAAGATCTAACTTCCCCTATCAGAAGAAACACAGACCTCTCTTGCCTCCAGAGAAATACCCCACAGCAAATAGCAGCCCCCCACATATAATGACGGTGAAATGAGAGGAAAGCACATACGTAGTATGAAAACAGTTTCAGCAAAATGAGGCCCGCTAAAGCTAGATAGCAGAGGATACAAAAGTGAACTGCGTGGTCAGCGAAAAACCCTTCAAAAAACCATCCTGAAATTACTTGAACTCATGTGCCAACTCATGGTACATGAAAAGCAATTTCAGCCCACTAGAGCAACCAGCAGCAGAGAATCACATATCTGCAGGCTGGACTAAAAACCAAATTAAGCAAAACACAAAACAGGAAAATCCAAACTTAGCTTGTCCAGAAGGTTCTAGGAGCAGGGAGCAGAGGTAACAAGACACACTGGATACATTGATAACCGGCGAGGAAATGCCAGCAAAGCCAGGTTAAATAGGAAACTCCCATATGCTGATGGAACAGGTGGAACCCAGAAACCCAGGAAAGACAAGTCACCCAGTACCATCAGTAACCACCAGAGGGAGCCCAAAAACAGAACTCACAACAACAACCACAGTGATCGAATAATATCACATACAAGGAACAAATACCACCGCACCATGTCAAGACCACATATTACCACTTGGTGACCAAATAGCACATACAAGGGACAAATACCACAACACCATTTCCAGACCACATATTACCACCACATAGTGACTGAATACTACAATACTGATCAGTAATAAAAAAAAACCCACAATACTATCACCATAAGTGCCAGTATTCACAGGAGATCTGTACTTAGTATGCAGTGTCTGTGTAGAGGTAATATAGAGATCACTGGTGGTATTATACACAGGAGCTCTGCATATAATGTATATGGAATACAGTGATCACTGGTGACATAGTACACAGGAGCTCTGTATATAGTATACAGTGTATAGTGTCAGTGTATAGGTAACACTGACTCACCAGTGACGTCTCTAGGTGAAGTCCTTCATCTTTCATCCAGCAAAGACCGCCATCATTTTTTCCAGCCAGGACTCGTTTCTGCAGGAAATAACACAGTTATCTCGAGCTCCGCTTGCAGAACACATTACTTAATTTTTCACAACTTCTACATTACAACACGAAGAAAAAAAGGCGACAGAGTCACTCTGCACAGTAACAGGACCGCCCCCCCATTTAAAACAGTATACTCAAAAAAATAAAATAAATGCATCACTGCAGTAATAATATCCCTTAATTAGCCCCTATGGTAATAATATTCCCCACCCTGGCCCCGTGTGTCTCATTCCTGGCTCCAGCCATATGTTCTCCCATCCTGCACTCATGACTATCCATTCTACACCATATGATCTCCCCATCCTGCCCCATCTGTCTCCATCGTATCCATCCTGCCCCATGATCCAATCCTGCCCCATGTCTTTCATTCTGCCCCGTGTCTCCAATCATGCCACGTATCTACATTCTGCCCATGCCTCCAGTCCTGTCCCCAGTGTGTCCAGCAATCTGCCCCAGTGTGTCCAGAATATTACCCCCAGTGTGTCCAGCAATCTGCCCCAGAATGTCCAGCATATTGCCCCAGTGTGTCCAGCATTGCCCCCAGACAGTGTGTCCAGCAATCTGCCCCAGTGTCCAGCATTGCCCCCAGACAGTGTGTCCAGCAATCTGCCCCAGTGTGTCCAGCAATCTGCCCCAGTGTGTCCAGCAATCTGCCCCAGTGTGTCCAGCATTGCCCCAGTGTGACCAGCAATCTGTCCCAGTGTCTGACTCCAGCATATTGCCCCCAGTGTGTCCAGCAATGTGCCCCAGTGTCCAGCATTGCCCCCAGACAGTGTGTCCAGCAATCTGCCCCAGTGTGTCCAGCAATCTGCCCCAGTGTGTCCAACAATCTGCCCCAGTGTGTCCAGCAATCTGCCCCAGTGTGTCCAGCATATTACCCCCAGTGTGTCCAGCATATTACCCCCAGTGTGTCCAGCATATTACCCCCAGTGTGTCCAGCATATTACCCCCAGTGTGTCCAGCAATCTGCCCCAGTGTGTCCAGCAATCTGCCACAGTATGTCCAGCATTGCCCCCAGACAGTGTCCAGCAATCTGCCCCAGTGTGTTCAGCATATTACCCCCAGTGTGTCCAGCATATTACCCGCAGTGTGTCCAGCATATTACCCCCAGTGTGTCCAGCATATTACCCCCAGTGTGTCCAGCAGATTGTCCCCAGTGTGTCAAGCATATTGCCCCCAGTGTGTCCAGCATATTGCCCCCAGTATGTCCAGCATTGCCCCCAGAAAGTGTGTCCAGCAATCTGCCCCAGTGTCTCCAGCATTGCCCCAGTGTCTCCAGCAATCTGCCCCAGTGTCTCCAGCAATCTGCCCCAGTGTCTCCAGTATTGCCCCCAGTGTGTCCTCCAGCAATCTGCCCCAGTGTCTCCAGTATTTCCCCCAGTGTGTCCTCCAGCAATCTGCCCCAGTGTCTCCAGTATTTCCCCCAGTGTGTCCTCCAGCAATCTGCCCCAGTGTCTCCAGTATTGCCCCCAGTGTGTCCTCCAGCAATCTGCCCCAGTGTCTCCAGTATTGCCCCCAGTGTGTCCTCCAGCATTGCCCCAGTGTGTCCTCCAGCATTGCCCCCCAGTGTGTTCTCCAGCATTGCCCCCAGTGTGTTCTCCAGCATTGCCCCCAGTGTGTTCTCCAGCATTGCCCCCAGTGTGTTCTCCAGCATTGCCCCAGTGTGTCCTCCAGCATTGCCCCCCAGTGTGTCCGTTAGCTTATCAAAAAAACAAAAAAAAAAAACAGTCTCCTCACCTGTCCGCGCTCCAGGCGGCGAGCTCCTTCCAGCAGAGCACACTCGCCGGCGACTGACAATGACGTCAGACGCCGGCGACGTGTGCGCTGCGGCCGACATCAGCTGCCAGCCTCCAATTGGCTGGCGGCTGTTGTTGTTAACTATTGATGTGCGGGCGCGCGCCCGCACATCAATAGGAAACCGCTGCAGCGCTGGAAGGGGCCCGGTGAGCAGATGAGAAGGGGCCCAATGCGGGCCCCCTCTCTCTGCCCACCGGGTCCGGGGGCACATACATGCCGGCCCGGCGGTGGGCATTCACAGACACAGACGATTAGTGGAGGGTCAATCTGTGCTGCAGCCCAGGGCCCCCCCAGACCACTGGGCCCTGGGCTACCGCCCATATTGACCCTCTGATAATCCGCCCCTGGAACTAATACCATATAGATGAACAGGTTTATATATAGCAAGGAACCAATCACAGACATAGCAATCAATTACATTGGAAAAAGCTGCAGCTAAACACACATAAGAAGACTTTTTTCTCCTATTTCAAATACATTGAAATTGCATAAATATATACTTTAAATTGCCGCAAGATTTATACTTTAACCCCTTTACCCCCAAGGGTGGTTTGCACGTTAATGACCGGGCCAATTTTTACAATTCTGACCACTGTCCCTTTATGAGGTTATAACTCTGGAACGCTTCAATGGATCCTGGTGATTCTGACATTGTTTTCTCGTGACATATTGTACTTCATGACAATGGTAAAAATTATTTGATAGTACCTGCGTTTATTTGTGAAAAAAACGGAAATTTGGCGAAAATTATGAAAATTTCGCAATTTTCCAACTTTGAATTTTTATGCAATTAAATCACAGAGATATGTCACACAAAATACTTAATAAGTAACATTTCCCACATGTCTACTTTACATCAGCATAATTTTGGAACCAAAATTTTTTTTTGTTAGGGAGTTATAAGGGTTAAAAGTTGACCAGCAATTTCTCATTTCTACAACACCATTTTATTTTAGGGACCACATCTCATTTGAAGTCATTTTGAGGGGTCTATATGATAGAAAATACCCAAGTGTGACACCATTCTAAAAACTACACCCCTCAAGGTGCTCAAAACCATATTCAAGAAGTTTATTAACCCTTCTGGTGCTTCACAGGAATTTTTTGAATGTTTAAATAAAAATGAACATTTAACTTTTTTTCACAAAAAATTTAATTCAGCTCCAATTTGTTTTATTTTACCAAGGGTAACAGGAGAAAATGGACCCCAAACATTGTTGTACAATTTGTCCTGAGTATGCCAATACCCCACATGTGGGGGTAAACCACTGTTTGGGCGCATGGCAGAGCTCGGAAGCGAAGGAGTGCCATTTGACTTTTCAATGCAAAATTGACTGGAATTGAGATGGGACGCCATGTTTCGTTTGGAGAGCCCCTGATGTGGCTAAACATTGAAACCCCCCACAAGTGACACCATTTTGGAAAGTAGACCCCCTAAGGAACTTATCTAGAGGTGTGGTGAGCACTTTGACCCAACAAGTGCTTCACAGAAGTTTATAATGTAGAACCGTAAAAATAAAAAATCATATTTTTTCACAAAAATTATCTTTTCGCCCCCAATTTTTAATTTTCCCAAGGGTAAGAGAAGAAATTGGACCCCAAAAGTTGTTGTACAATTTGTCCTGAGTACGCTGATAGCCCATATGTGGGGGTAAACCACTGTTTGGGCGGATGGGAAAGCTCGGAAGGGAAGGAGCGCCGTTTGACTTTTCAATGCAAAATTGACAGGAATTGAGATGGAACGTCATGTTGCGTTTGAAGAGCCACTGATGTGCCTAAACATTGAAACCCCCCACAAGTGACACCATTTTGGAAAGTAGACCCCCTAAGGAACTTATCTAGAGGTGTGGTGAGCACTTTGACCCACCAAGTGCTTCACAGAAGTTTAGAATGTAGAACCGTAAAAATAAAAAATCATATTTTTTCACAAAAATTATCTTTTTGCCCCCAATTTTTTATTTTCACAAGGGTAAGAGAAGAAATTGGACCCCAAAAGTTGTTGTACAATTTGTCCTGAGTACGCGGATACCCCATATGTGGGGGTAAACCACTGTTTGGGTGGATGGGAGAGCTCGGAAGGGAAGGAGCGCCGTTTGACTTTTCAAAGCAAAATTGACAGGAATTGAGATGGGACGCCATGTTGCGTTTTAAGAGCCACTGATGTGCCTAAACATTGAAACCCCCCTACAAATGACACCATTTTGGAAAGTAGACCCCCTAAGGAACTTATCTAGAGGTGTGGTGAGCACTTTGACCCACCAAGTGCTTCACAGAAGTTTATAATGCAGAGCCGTAAAAATAAAACAAAATTTTTTTCCCACAAAAATTATTTTTTTAGCCCCCAGTTTTGTATTTTCCTGAGGGTAACAGGAGAAATTGGACCCCAAAATTTGTTGCCCAATTTGTCCTGAGTGCGATGATACACCATATGTGGGGGGAACCACTGTTTGGGCACATGGGAGGGCTCAGAAGGGAAGGAGTGCCATTTGAATGCAGACTTAGATGGAATGGTCTGCAGGTGTCACATTGCGTTTGCAGAGCCCCTAATGTACCTAAACAGTAGAAACCCCCCACAAGTGACACCATTTTGGAAAGTAGACCCCCTTAGGAACTTATCTAGATGTGTGCTGAGCGCTTTGACCCACCAAGGGCTTCACAGAAGTTTATAATGGAGAGCCGTAAAAATAAAACAAAAATTTTTTCCCACAAAAATTATTTTTTAGCCCCCAGTTTTGTATTTTCCCGAGGGTAAAAGGAGAAATTCGACCCCACAATTTGTTGTCCAATTTGTCCTGAGTGCGCTGATACCCCATATGTGGGGGGGAACCACTGTTTGGGCGCATGGGAGGGCTCGGAAGGGAAGGAGCTCCATTTGGAATGAGGACTTAGATGGAATGGTCTGCAGGTGTCACATTGCATTTGCAGAGCCCCTAATGTACCTAAACAGTAGAAACCTCCCACAAGTGACACCATTTTGGAAACTAGACCCCCTAAGGAACTCATCTAGATGTGTTGTGATAGCTTTGAACCCCCAAGTGTTTCACTACAGTTTGTAACGCAGAGCCGTGAAAATTAAAAAAAAAAATCTTTCCCCCCAAAATTATATTTTAGCCCCCAGTTTTGTATTTTCCCGAGGGTAAGAGGAGAAATTCGACCCCAAAAGTTGTTGTCCAATTTGTCCTGAGTATGCTGATACCCCGTATGTTGGGGGAAACCAACGTTTGAGCGCATGGCAGAGCTCGGAAGGGAAGGAGCGCCATTTGGAATGCAGACTTAGATGGAATGGTCTGCAGACGTCACATTGGGTTTGCAGAACCCCTAATGTACCTAAACAGTAGAAACCCCCCACAAGTGACCCCATATTGGAAACTAGACCCCCCAGGGAACTAATCTAGATGTGTTGTGAGAACTTTGAACCCCCAAGTGTTTCACTACAGTTTATAACGCAGAGCCGTGAAAATAAAAAATCTTTTTTTTTTCCCACAAAAAATATGTTTTAGCCCCGAGTTTTGTATTTTCCCAAGGGTAGCAGGAGAAATTGGACCCCAAAAGTTGTTGTCCTATTTGTCCTGAGTACGCTGATACCCCATATGTTGGGGTAAACCCCTGTTTGGGCACACGGGAGAGCTCGGAAGGGAAGAAGCACTGTTTTACTTTTTCAACGCAGAATTGGCTGGAATTGAGATCGGACGCCATGTCGCGTTTGGAGAGCCCCTGATGTGCCTAAACAGTGGAAACCCCCCAATTATAACTGAAACCCTAATCCAAACACATCCCTAACCCTAATCCCAACAGTAACCCTAACCACACCTCTAACCCTGACACACCCCTAACCCTAATCCCAACCCTATTCCCAACCGTAAATGTAATCTAAACCCTAACTGTAACTTTAGCCCCAACCCAAACTGTAGCCCTAGCCCTAACCCTAGCCCTAACCCTAATCCTAACCCTAGCCCTAACCCTAGCCCTAACCCTAGCCCTAACCCTAACCCTAGCCCTAACCCTAGCCCTAACCCTAGCCCTAGCCCTAACCCTAGCCCTAACCCTAGCCCTAACCCTAGCCCTAACCCTAGCCCTAACTCTAACCCTAGCCCTAATGGGAAAATGGAAATAAATACATTTTTTTAATTTTTCCCTAACTAAGGGGGTGATGAAGGGGGGTTTGATTTACTTTTATAGCGGGTTTTTTAGCGGATTTTTATGATTGGCAGCCGTCACACACTGAAAGACGCTTTTTATTGCAAAAAATATTTTTTGCGTTACCACATTTTGAGAGCTATAATTTTTCTATATTCTGGTCCACAGAGTCATGTGAGGTCTTGTTTTTTGCGGGACGAGTTGATGTTTTTATTGGTAACATTTTCGGGCACGTGACATTTTTTGATCGCTTTTTATTCCGATTTTTGTGAGGCAGAATGACCAAAAACCAGCTATTCATGAATTTCTTTTGGGGGAGGCGTTTATACTGTTCCGCGTTTGGTAAAATTGATGAAGCAGTTTTATTCTTCGGGTCAGTACGATTACAGCGACACCTCATTTATATCATTTTTTTATGTTTTGGCGCTTTTATACGATAAAAACTATTTTATAGAAAAAATAATTATTTTTGCATCGCTTTATTCTCAGGACTATAACTTTTTTATTTTTTTGCTGATGATGCGGCTCGTTTTTTGCAGGACAAGATGACGTTTTCAGCGGTACCATGGTTATTTATATCTGTCTTTTTGATCGCGTGTTATTCCACTTTTTGTTCGGCGGTATGATAATAAAGCGTTGTTTTTTGCCTCGTTTTTTTTTTTTCTTACGGTGTTTACTGAAGGGGTTAACTAGTGGGCCAGTTTTATAGGTCGGGCCGTTACGGACGTGGCGATACTAAATATGTGTACTTTTAATGTTTTTTTTTTTATTATTTAGATAAAGAAATGTATTTATGGGAATAATATTTTTATTTTTTTTTTCATTATTTTGGAATATTTTTTTCTATTTTTTTTTACACATTTGAAATTTTTTTTTTTTACTTTTTTACTTTGTCCCAGGGGGGGACATCACAGATCAGTGATCTGACAGTTTGCACAGCACTCTGTCAGATCACTGATCTGATAGGAGTGCAGGCAGCTTCACAGTGCCTGCTCTGAGCAGGCTCTGTGAAGCCACCTCCCTCCCTGCAGGACCCGGATCCGCGGCCATCTTGGATCCGGGGCTGGAGGGAGCAGGGAGGGAGGTGAGACCCTCGCAGCAACGCGATCACATTGCGTTGCTGCGGGGGGCTCAGGGAAGCCCGCAGGGAGCCCCCTCCCTGCGCGGTGCTTCCCTGTACCGCCGGCACATCGCGATCATCTTTGATCGCGGTGTGCCGGGGGTTAATGTGCCGGGGGCGGTCCGTGACCGCTCCTGGCACATAGTGCCGGATGTCAGCTGCGATAAACAGCTGACACCCGGCCGCGATCGGCGGCGCTCCCCCCGTGAGCGCTGCCGATCGCATATGACGTACTATTGCGTCCTTGGGAAGTAAAGCCCACCCCACATGGACGCAATAGTACGTCTAATGGCAGAAAGGGGTTAAATTGCCGCAAGATCTATCTGTTAGTTCAATATATGTAAAAAAGGTCATTGGCTGTACTATCTAAGGCTATTATCACATATGCAGTTTAAAGCAACATAGAAGTAACATTCAAAGGAAGGAAAAATACAATGAAAAGACTACTACTTCACCTCTGGGTGAAGCTAATTAAAAAAACTACATAAAAAACGGTGATTAAAAACTGCATGTGTGTTCCCTGCCTAATAGTGTTATGGAGAATAATAGTTATGCAGCTAGTGACAATTATCTGATGGGCTGCTGGATATAAACAAAAAAAGGCACCACTTCTGTCATCTTGTGGGACGTAGCGCTGATCCAAGGTTTTCTAGACTATTCATTTTTTCCTAATATAAAGTTTCCACTGCAGACTCAGACAATATATTGTATTTCTACCTGCTTCTTTGTACTTAATACCAAAAACAAATACTGCAAAAACTAAAACACTAGTTATATAAAAAAAATTAGAAGCAACTCTTGGGTTGAGGTCAGCGTGCAGAGAGGACTCATCACATCTATAGTCCAAGAGGAAATACTGGTCTGAAGATAAATGGGTGAAAGTTCTGTTGCAGATCGTCAGCTTCATAGAAAAAGGAAAATGGAAGAACAGCACATACATAATATATCAAATCATATGTACTTTATTAGAATAAGCAATCAATGAAAAAAGCGAACAGATATTGATTCACATGGTAGTCATTACTGACGAGTTTCTGGCGCAATATTTCTTTTATTCACAGTCAAAATATAGGAGTCTTTGGAATACATTTAAAAGAAAAAGGAACCAATCATATGTGAAATAAATGGAAATCAATAACAGTTGTAGCGTTTATCTTCACACGCATACATATTAATGGACAGATGCCAGAACATACCATCAGACCACCCAACATTAAGTTGCAACACTCTAACCCTCCAAAATACACAGTCAGTGGTCAAACATCATCTGATAGTGACATACAGGTCCTTCTCAAAAAATTAGCATATAGTGTTAAATTTCATTATTTACCATAATGTAATGATTACAATTAAACTTTCATATATTATAGATTCATTATCCACCAACTGAAATTTGTCAGGTCTTTTATTGTTTTAATACTGATGATTTTGGCATACAACTCCTGATAACCCAAAAAACCTGTCTCAATAAATTAGCATATTTCACCCATCCAATCAAATAAAAGTGTTTTTTAATAACAAACAAAAAAACCATCAAATAATAATGTTCAGTTATGCACTCAATACTTGGTCGGGAATCCTTTGGCAGAAATGACTGCTTCAATGCGGCGTGGCATGGAGGCAATCAGCCTGTGACACTGCTGAGATGTTATGGAGGCCCAGGATGCTTCAATAGCGGCCTTAAGCTCATCCAGAGTGTTGGGTCTTGCATCTCTCAACTTTCTCTTCACAATATCCCACAGATTCTCTATGGGGTTCAGGTCAGGAGAGTTGGCAGGCCAATTGAGCACAGTAATACCATGGTCAGTAAACTATTTACCAGTGGTTTTGGCACTGTGAGCAGGTGCCAGGTCGTGCTGAAAAATGAAATCTTCATCTCCATAAAGCATTTCAGCCGATGGAAGTATGAAGTGCTCCAAAATCTCCTGATAGCTAGCTGCATTGACCCTGCCCTTGATGAAACACAGTGGACCAACACCAGCAGCTGACATGGCACCCCACACCATCACTGACTGTGGGTACTTGACACTGGACTTCAGGCATTTTGGCATTTCCTTCTCCCCAGTCTTCCTCCAGACTCTGGCACCTTGATTTCCGAATGACATGCAAAATTTGCTTTCATCAGAAAAAAGTACTTTGGACCACTTAGCAACAGTCCAGTGCTGCTTCTCTGTAGCCCAGGTCAGGCGCCTCTGCCGCTGTTTATGGTTCAAAAGTGGCTTTACCTGGAGAATGCGGCACCTGTAGCCCATTTCCTGCACACGCCTGTGCACGGTGGCTCTGGATGTTTCCACACCAGACTCAGTCCACTGCTTCCTCAGGTTCCCCAAGGTCTGGAATCGGTCCTTCTCCACAATCTTCCTCAGGGTCCGGTCTCCTCTTCTCGTTGTACAGCGTTTTCTGCCACATTGTTTCCTTCCAACAGACTTACCATTGAGGTGCCTTGATACAGCACTCTGGGAACAGCCTATTTGTTGAGAAATTTCTTTCTGGGTCTTACCCTCTTGCTTGAGGGTGTCAATGATGGCCTTCTTGACATCTGTCAGGTCGCTAGTCTTACCCATGATGGGGGTTTTGAGTAATGAACCAGGCAGGGAGTTTATAAAAGCCTCAGGTATCTTTTGCATGTGTTTAGAGTTAATTAGTTGATTCAGAAGATTAGGGTAATAGGTCGTTTAGAGAACCTTTTCTTGATATGCTAATTTATTGAGACAGGTTTTTTGGGTTATCAGGAGTTGTATGCCAAAATCATCAGTATTAAAACAATAAAAGACCAAATTTCAGTTGGTGGATAATGAATCTATAATATATGAAAGTTTAAATGTAATCATTACATTATGGTAAATAATGAAATTTAACACTATATGCTAATTTTTTGAGAAGGACCTGTACATAAGAAATGAATGAGTCAAAATGATTATCATGTCATTCAACATAATGTTGAAAAATATGGAAAATTATAAATAAATCATGGCAAAATAAAAAAAATAGTATGCCTCAGTACTATAATTATATCATGTGGTTTATAAGACATCTCTTCCTTCACTTTTCACCATTCATTACCAAGAAACCATTATACAGAGTGTTGGCACCCTTGAAATTGGTCCCAAAAATGAAGTATGTCTCACTAAAAATTATTGCAAGTACATATGTTTTGTTATGCACATGTTTATTTCCTTTGAATTGGAACAAAACAAAATAACAAAAAAAAGGCAATTTGAACAAAATTTCACACAAAAGTCCAAAAATGGGCAAAATTGTTGGCACCTATCACCGGGACACCACAACCGACAGAGAGGGGCCAGATTGTCACGGCGTCTGATTACACAAACTCCTGCACTGATTACAACTGATTCACCTTCCTATTAAACAGTGCAGGTTTTTCTTGCTCTGTCATTACAATGGTTAATCAGCTCAGTTGATCTCCTGGAATTCTCCATCCTTAATTGTCTCAGCTGTTCTGTGTTGGCCACTCCACTCTGGTATATATGCGATTTTTGACATAATTTCTAAAGAGCTCCATATTGGAGGGGGAAAGGGTTTCCGTAAGTTTTTTCTGGATTGTTTCAATTTCCAGATCTAGCATAACTAAGCTTTTTTTATTTATACAAATCAATAACTCAATTAATAATCTACTACAGGTAACTGAGCAGTTCCGGCCAACACCCTTGGAACAGCTGATCGACAAGAGTGCCGATTGTCACATTCCCACTAATCAGACATTGATGACTTATCTTAAGGATAGGTCTCAATGTTAAAGTACTGGGCAACCCCTTTTAAACAGAGCCTCTGACCAGAAAAAAGCTATTAACCTGCAATATGGGGTGAATATGCAGGTTAATAGCATTATTAACCTGCCCAGTGCCTCCACTTAGCTGAACGCTGTGGGGAGAAAATGAATTTTATTCCCCCCACAGCATTACGGTTTCAGTTACGAGGCTGGCGCTGGTTCAGTCACCTCTCTAAGTATACCG
Organism: Ranitomeya imitator; assembly: GCF_032444005.1. NCBI lineage: Eukaryota > Metazoa > Chordata > Amphibia > Anura > Dendrobatidae > Ranitomeya > Ranitomeya imitator. The sequence continues at coordinate 771,928,361 of NC_091284.1, forward strand.
AGCGACGGCTGTAACCGTACCCCCTGCTCTGACTGACACTGGTTCTGCATTGAGGCCGGCTGTCAGTCAGTGTCGGGGTCGCCGTTACAATGATGCTCTGTATATTTTGAGCAATGACTAAACCAGCGCCGACGCTGCCCCCTTGACTGAAACTGGAATGTTGAGGGAAGAATAAAATAAATTTTCTCACCTCAGCCTTGTTTTCATGAAATCCTATCTCTTTGCTGCAATTGTTAAATGCAGTTGATTTTCTGCACATAAAACACACTGGGAAATACACAGCGTTTACACTACATGTGAATATGGCCAAAGATATATTCTAAATATTATTTCCTAAAGGTCAATTTGGACAATTGGTGAACGTGTTCATAAGAAAGCTTTGTCTTGATCGTCATGAACATGCTGCCAATCAGTGACAGGGCAAATCGAATACTATGGCTGAAAAAATGTTAAATTTTGCCTCTAATCAGACTTTCTGGCAAATTTATCAAGAGAAAAATGAAGTTGACGTTACTTGCTATGTAATAATTTTAGTTTCGATGTTTCTATGTCCTTTGAGACAAGACAGTACGTACCCCATTATTATGTAGTCCACAGAGGACCACCAGACGTCTCCTCATGGACCTTCTTATTTCCAAAGGTCCCCATTCTACATATATGCACCACATACACAGTACAGACCAAAAGTTTGGACACACCTTCTCATTTAAAGGTTTTTCTGTATTTTTATGACTATGAAAATTGTACATTCACACTGAAGGCATCAAAACTATGAATTAACACATGTGGAATTATATACTTAACAAAAAAGTGTGAAACAACTGAAATTATGTCTTATATTCTAGGTTCTTCAAAGTAGCCACCTTTTGCTTTGATGACTGCTTTGCACACTCTTGGCATTCTCTTGATGAGCTTCAAGAAGTAGTCACTGGAATTGGTTTTCACTTCACAGGTGTGCCCTGTCAGGTTTAATGAGTGGAATTTCTTGCCTTATAAATGGGGTTGGGACCATCAGTTGTGGTGTGCAGAAGTCTGGTGGATACACAGCTGACAGTCCTACTTAATAGACTGCTAGAATTTGCATTATGGCAAGAAAAAAGCAGCTAAGTAAAGAAAAACGATTGGCCATCATTACTTTAAGAAATGAATTCAGTCAGTCTGAAAAATTGGGAAAACTTTGAAAGTGTCCCCAAGTGCAGTGGTAAAAACCATCAAGCGCTACAAAGAAACTGGCTTATATCAGGACCGCCCCAGGAAAGGAAGACCAAGAGTCACCTCTGCTTCTGAGGATAAGTTTATCCGAGTCACCAGCCTCAGAGATCGCAGGTTAACAGCAGCTCAGATTAGAGACCAGGTCAATTCCACACAGAGTTCTAGCAGCAGACACATCTCTACAACAACTGTTAAGAGGAGACTTTGTGCAGCAGGCCTTCATGGTAAAATAGCTGCTAGGAAACCACTGCTAAGGACCAGGAACAAGCAGAAGAGACTTGTTTGGGCTAAAGAACACAAGGAATGGGCATTAGACCAGTGGAAATCTGTGCTTTGGTACAACAAAAGAGAAAAGACTCAACTAATGGTATGCACACCAGTCAATAGTAAGAAAAATAGAACAACTTTTATTACACCTCAAAAAGACAGACACACAATAAAACCATTTAAAAAGGCCTAAATATAGGACCAATAGCCATCACCCGTATAGTAATCATAAGTCATGTGAAATGTGACATAACCAAAACATGAATTATAGATGCAAATCAAAATGAATAATACAGTTTGTTATACAGATACACAACATAAAATATCTCTTGCTCATATACCTAATAACTAGAGACCCAAATACGACAATGGCATACTGGAAAAAGCACAATAATAAAGATGGGACTAAGTAATTGCACACAGTATGCTATGAGCATGTCTAAATACCATAATAGCCCCATAAAGAGCAAATACAATACAGTATAAACAAGAGCCTGATACCAGGGTCTGAGGCCCCATTCATAAGGTATAACCACATAATAGGCTACAGTATACTATGAGCATGCTCAAATCCTAATGCATGTATATCATCCTGTGCCCAGATACTGTATTTAATGCCGCAGTGTGGACCTTATATATACGTACTGCCCCCATGGAATGTCAAAAAATTTATACTAGCCCAGTCCGATAATAGGAACTGTATAAAGAAATAGTGCATGGGATAGGTATGACAGAAAGACCTATGCAATGGGATATCTCTATTTTTAGTGAGGGAGGCCCATAGAAGAGTAGGTATAGTACCAGTTGTATAGAAAAGTCCAGGATCTCACAAGGTTGGGCGAGATCAAGGGGTATACCTAAGATAGAAGATACAATGCCAGCTGCTGGAAAATGCCCAGGGCGTTATAGTACCAGCTGCTGGTACTATACCTTTTATTTTACCATCTACAAGCTTTGGCCATGGCTTGTCAGGTCCTTCATGTACTTCTAAACTTTAGGATAAAGTAATCATCCATAAAGAAGTAATCATCCTTAAAGAATATTCATTGTACGTTTTTGCATTTTTGGCAACAAATAAGGGATTTCCTTGGAAATGTGAACAAGTTTGAGCATCAACGCCACTTGGATGTGGAACGAAGGACAAGAATCTGTGAACTTGTTTGGAATCTCCAGCGTAGCCCACTCCTTGGCTTAATGTCAGAAGCCATCAGTGTAACGAGCTACATACTGTGCTACTAGCTCAGTACATCACGTGTACACTACATTTGAAGGTTTCATTATAGCACCCTCGGGTCTTGGATTTATACATATGAGGCTTCCAGTAGTGGAATGAGTTGCTTGCTGCCAATGACCATTTTTCGCCATATCTGATGGTGTTGAAATGGTTTGAATAACATGTTGCTAAATATTCTTTGCTTGCATCAATATGCAGTTACACAATTATAGAGCCATTTTGCCTTGAAAATCAAAAGAAGCCTTTCACCAGATTGTTGCTACCCCATCTAAGATCAGCATGGGCAGAGACACTGATTCCAGTGATGTATCACTTACTGGGCTGCTTGCTGTCATTTTGATAAAATCACAGTTTTCTCTGCTGCAGATATTGCAGTTATCTGAGTGTTGAGCTCTGTATAACCCATCAAGACTGAGCATGTGCACAGCAAGACATTTTTACATTGCAGTGCTTATGTTCATTTTTAGCTCTTTTTCAAGAGGGTTTTGGCATGTACCTGCCTAAAAAAGACATTGTATGCACAGACCCTTAAGGAGCCCACACACATTATAAGGCTCAAATGATATGACCGGAATAAACGATGGAACGCAGGTTTGGTGAAACGAACAATCATTGATTGACCAATAAGTGATCATGAGTTTTGGTGTTATCATTCATATTCTCTGGAAAAAAAGGCCATAAAAGCAAAAATTCTGCCGGGGTATGTCAATTTTTGAGCACAACTGTACATGTAATACAAATACCAGATCCTAAAAGGCATGTGACCAAATGGTGCTACCCAAAAGAGTGTGATGTATATGGAGAAGGTGCAAGCCCCATGCGTATCGCCAATAAGTGTGGCTTCATCAGGGGCGATTTAGACAATAGATTATTTTGTGATGCGATTTGAAAAGTTATTTCTTCATATGTCACATGAGTACCGTCCATGGCTCATACCTTCTGTTCCGTAAAGCAGTTGCACCGATCTGTACAGATAATTGATCACCACCAGATGTTAGAAGCAAATGACCAATTTCACTCAGCCTGCCTAGAAGACGACACAGAACTTAGTGATCCTTTGTCATTGAACCAACATTAAAGTTTGCATGTGGTTGAATTAATACAAGGAAAAGTTTTGCCTGAAATCAGAGGCAGTAAACCTTAATATGTGATTGGGCTGCTTGTGGCTTCACAGCACAAACCACAACTATGTAACTGGCGGACAGCGTGGATGGTTTATTGCTTGGTGCTAGTGCATTGTAATTTTCAATAATTGCTGAGCTTTTGGGTTCATTGGCTCTACACTTATGTCCACATAAATATAAAAGTACAAGCTGAGGCATTTACCACAGCCCATATACTGTACGCTGTCAAAGTTTTCTTGGTTGTTAGTGGTATACACTACAATTTTAGAGCTCATTTCACTATAAACCAAGAAGGATACCTGCTGGAGAATGTACGGGAATATTTTCTACTATATTCACAGAAGCCCATTTCCCAAAATATCAGGCACAGGGAAAGGTGAGAGAGGCCCGGCGCCTGCGCACTGCAGTACTTTGCTCTGCCCTCAACAGGACAAGACGAGGCCGTCATCATAAGAAGATGGGAGGCCCCGGACCGGACCGTGACGCCCATCGGACAGGACCGCCCCTGGGTGAGTATAATCTAACCTCTTTTTCTCATCTTTCAGGATACATCGGGGGCTTATCTACAGCATTACAGCATGCTGTAGATAAGCCCCTGATGCTGGTGGGCTTAGCTCCTCTTCGATTTTGGGGGTGACAGGTTCCCTTTAAGACACTTTACAAGAGTACCATACGTACACACTAGTCACGGCTGCAGCAGCCTGAAATGTTCATACCCTAAGTCTATGCGGAGGATGTAGAGTCCTGTAGTTTAAATAACGCTCTCTGAATAAAAAATATATTAAGAAATTAATCAGTACAGAATTATTTATATTAAAAATATCTAAATGGTACCCAATGGTGGACATTCACGTTAAGCACATGACCTGCCACTGTCTCATGCTGGTTCATATGCCTTAATCTGCCTTGGCATAAAAGCGAAACAGCTCTTCTGTGTATCAGTCACTGTATATAGTTTTCCTCATTTTAGGACCTATTCGCTTTTGGACCTACTAATTCTCAATTCCTAGATGAATTAGAAAACCTGGCTAACATCAATAAGACAGCATGAGTGATGGGTGACGAGCAGAACTGAGGACAGCATTAGACAATCCGGTCTCTCCAAGAAACATCCAGCTGAAAAAACTCAGCTCCTAGTTCTGAACATTTCTTGAAGTCATTCTACAGAATGTGACTGATGATGATTTACTGATCATTTCATTTCTTCTCACTCATGTCTATGGGGTCAAAACCAGTGACGGAACCTATAAAGCTTCATCAGGAGCGAGACGTTGCCAAGTGAATTGGTGTAATATGGTTATTCCAACAACTTGTCAGTAACGGTCTAGGAAAAACGAAACAAACATCATTTAGTGGTGGACCAACGTAAATCTAACACACAATAAAGTAATAGAATAGCAATTAAAAAAATCATATGAGAAGCTTCAAGATGAGAATATGTGAATTCCAATTACGGTATTCTAAACATTTTTCTGTTATTCGTTTACCCCACAGTTTTTCAGGAGCTAATCATATCAATTTCTGACTCATAAAGTTGATTGGAAACTCCTGACCAGACAGAGAAGTCGTTATGCCGTCATCCATGGAAAAAGCGGTGTAGCCTAAACGTTCCTTGACAGAATAATGGCTTTTGACCCAATTATGCGTCACCCTATTGTTTGGCCAACAGCCATCTCAGCCGACTCTTCCATACACAGGAACTCTCGCTTATCCAAGTGCACCTGTGTTCTCTATGAGAAAGTCACTGACTAACACATCAGGCAACAGCCTATCTCTGGGAGAACAATACGATCTGCAGTCCAAAATAAGACATGTCCTATTAACATCTTCCCCACAATCACTCATCCACCGCCCCCATACATGTTGCACATGTCGGGCAAACCCTTAGCTATTGGTGGGTTTGGCTGGCATTAGTCTAATGTGCATAGGACCTTAAAATGTAACCTAGGTTGGCCATTCACATTGGATAGCTGTCAGCCATACACCTGCTTGGCCAACAGCATCTCTCTGGAGTCTCCCATACTCGTGAACGTTTGAGCCTCTCCAGCTATGGATGATCTCCATCAGAAAAAACATGATTGAGCAGTTAAATTTCAACTTACTACCCCCAATATCAGCTATCATCAGAGAGTAGGAAGACCGCCATACCTATTAAAATGTCAGCAGGTCTCATATACAGGTTTGGCTCATAGACATCAATAACCCTTAAATGGGTTATTATCCAATTTTATTTAAAGGGATTCTCCAATGTCCACTACTGGACAACTGATTAATGACTCCAGGGATGCATAGAAAAAAAAAATCTATACTTCCCTCATGGAGTGGTGCTACTCCAGTGATATTGCTACTGCTATTCTCAGTGGGTTACATGACATTGTGTCATGTGACCATTGCAGCCAATCCGATATAATAGTAAAACCTGCAGCTACTGATTAGCTGCAGTCATAGAATCATAGAATGATAGAGTTGGAAGGGACCTCCTGGGTCATCTGGTCCAACCCCCTGCTCAAAGCAGGATTCACTAACTCATCCCAGACAGATGTCTGTCCAGCCTCTGTTTGAAGACTTCCATGGAAGGAGAACTCACCACCCCTCGTGGCAGCCTTTCCACTCATTGATCACCCTCACTGTCAAAAAGTTTTTTCTAATATCTAATCTATGTCTCCCCCCATTCAGTTTCATCCCATTACTTCTAGTCTTTCCTTGTGCAAATGGGAATAAAGATGATCCTTATACAATGTGACAGCCCTTGTAGACAGCTATTAAGTCTCCTCTCAGTCTTCTTTTTTGCAAGCTAAACATTCCCAAATCCTGCAACCGTTCCTCATAGAACATGGTTTGCAAACCAGTCACCATTTTGGTCGCTCTTCTCTGAACTTGCACCAGTTTGTTGATGTCTTTTTTAAAATGTGGTGACCAAAACTGGACACAGTATTCAAGATGAGGTCTGACCAAAGAGGATTAGAGGGCAATAATGACTTTGCATGATCTAGACTGTATTCTTCTGTTAATATATCCCAGAATTGCATTTGCCTTTTTTGCTGCTGCATCACACTGTCGACTCATGTTCAGTTTATGATCTATTAGCATACCCAAGTCATTTTCACATGTGCTGTTGCTTAGCCTATTGCCTCCCATTCCGTAAATGCTTTTTTCATTTTTATTGCCCAGATGTAGTACTTTGCATTTTTCCTTGTTAAGAACCATTCTGTTAGTTGCTGCCCACTGCTCCAGTTTATTTATATCTTTCTGAATCCTCTCTCTCTCTTTTCTAGTATTAGCTATCCCTCCTAGCTTTGTGTCATCAGCAAATTTAACCCCTTTCTGACATTAGATGTACTATCCCGTCGGGTGGGCCCGTATGCCCAACAACGGGATAGTACGTCATAGCGATCGGCCACACTCACGGGGGGGAGCGTGGCCGATCATGGCCGGGTGTCAGCTGACTATCGCAGCTGACATTCATCACGGACCGCCCCCGGCACATTAACCCCCGGCACACTGCGATCAAACATGATCGCACTGTTTTGGTGGTATAGGGAAACATCGCACAAGTAGGGGGCTCCCTGCGGGCTTCCCTGAGACTCTCGGAGAACGCAATGCAATCCTCCTCCCTGAAGGCCCGGATCCAAAATTGCTGCGGGGCTGCATCCGGGTCCTGCAGGGAGGTGGCTTACCAGCGCCTACTCAGAGCAGGCACCGGGAAGCCTCCAGGAGTGCTGATCTGACACAGTGCACAGCAAAGTGTCAGATCAGCGATCTGTCACTATAACATGATGCCCCCCCCGGGGCATGTTATAGTGTAAAAAAAAAATATTCACATGTGTAAAAAAAAAATAAAAAAAAAATTCCTTAAAAAAAATAAATTATATATTGTTCCCATAAATACATTTCTTTATCTAAATTAAAAAGAAACTATAAAAGTACACATATTTAGTATAGCCGTGTCCGTAACAACCCGACCTATAAAACTGTCCCAGTAGTTAACCCCTTCAGTGAACACCGTAAAAGAAAAAAAAAAATAGGCAAAAAACAACGCTTTATTATCATACCACCGAACAAGAAGTGGAATAACACGCGATCAAAAAGACAGATATAAATAACCTTGGTACCGCATCATCAGCAAAAAATAAAAAAGTTATAGTCCTCAGAATAAAGCGATGCAAAAATAATTACTTTTTTCTATAAAATAGCTTTTATCGTATAAAAGTGCCAAAACATAAAAAAGATGCAATATAAGCTATCACTGTAATCATACTGACCCGAAGAATAAAACTACTTTATCCATTTTACCAAAACGCGGAACGGTATAAACAGCCCCCCAAAAGAAATTCATGAATAGCTGCTTTTGGTCATTCTGCCTCACAAAAATCGGAATAAAAAGCGATCAAAACATGTCACGTGCCCGAAAATATTACCAATAAAAACGTCAACTCGTCCTGCAAAAAACAAGACCTTACATGACTCTGTGGACCAAAATATGGAAAAATTATAGCTCTCAAAATGTGGTAACGCAAAAAATATTTTTTGCAATAAAAAGCGTCTTTTAGTGTGTGACGGCTGCCAATGATAATAATCCACTAGAAAACCCGCTATAAATAGTAAATTAAACCCCCCTTCATCACCCCCTTAGTTAGGGAAAATTAAAAAAATTTAAAAAATGTGTTTATTTCCATTTTCCCATTAGGGTTAGGGCTCGGGTTAGGGCTAGGGTTAGGGTTAGGGCTAGGGTTAGGGCTACAGTTAGGGTTGGGGCTAAAGTTAGGGTTATGGTTGGGGCCTAAGTTAGGGTTAGGGTTTGGATTACATTTACGGATGGGAATAGGGTTGGGATTAGGGTTAGGTGTGTGTCAGGGTTAGGGATGTGGTTAGGGTTACCGTTGGGATTAGGGTTAGGGGTGTGTTTGGATTAGGGTTTCAGTTATAATTGGGGGGTTTCCACTGTTTAGGCACATCAGGGGCTCTCCAAACGCGACATGGCATCCGATCTCAATTCCAGCCAATTCTGCGTTGAAAAAGTAAAACAGTGCTCCTTCCCTTCCGAGCTCTCCCGTGCACCAAAACAAGGGTTTACCCCAACAAATGGTGTATCAGCGTACTCAGGACAAATTGGACAACAACTTTTGGGGTCCAATTTCTCTTGTTACCCTTAGGAAAATACAAAACTAGGGGCTAAAAAATATTTTTTGTGGAAAAAAAAGATTTTTTATTTTCACGGCTCTGCGTTATAAACTGTAGTGAAACACTTGGGGGTTCAAAGTTCTCACAACACATTTAGATAAGTTCCTTGGGGGATCTAGTTTCCAATATGGGGTCACTTGTGGGGAGTTTCTACTGTACATTAGGGGCTCTGCAAATGCAATGTGACGCCTGCAGACCATTCCATCTAAGTCTGCATTCCAAATGGCGCTCCTTCCCTTCCGAGCTCTGCCATGCGCTCAAACGGTGGTTCCCCCCCACATATTGGGTATCAGCGTACTCAGGACAAATTGGGCAACAACTTTTGGGGTCCAATTTCTCTTGTTACCCTTGGAAAAATACAAAACTGGGGGCTAAAAAATAATTTTTGTGGGAAGAAATAATTTTTATTTTCATGGCTCAGCGTTATAAACTGTAGTGAAACACTTGGGGGTTCAAAGCTCTCACAACACATCTAGATGAGTTCCCTAGGGGGTCTACTTTCCAAAATGCTGTCACTTGTGGGGGGTTTCAATGTTAAGGCACATCAGTGGCTCTCCAAACGCAACATGGCGTCCCATCTCAATTCCTGTCAATTTTGCATTGAAAAGTCAAATGGCGCTCCTTCCCTTCCGAGCTCTCCCATGCATTCACACAGTGATATATCCCCACATATGAGGTATCAGCGTACTCAGGACAAATTGGACAACAACTTTTGAGGTCCAATTTCTTCTCTTACCCTTGGGAAAATAAAAAATTGGGAGCGAAAAGATCATTTTTGTGAAGCCGAGAAGCAAACTTGGCTTCAGGAAAATGGCCGCCGCGATCTCCATCTGAACACGCGAGGCATCCCGCGGCCATTTTCCTGAAGCCCCGGGAAGCCGAGAAGTACCATCTGCGCATGCGCAGCCTCACAAAGATGGCCGCGCCCACCAATAAACCGTGGAATAGCGCAGATCGCGCTCTTTTCCTTCACCTGCGCACTGGATTCGCCTGTTGGGCATGCGCACACCACTACGCCACCAACGGAGATCTGGGGAAGAAATAGCGCTGTCACCATGCTCATATGACCAGACCAGCCTGAGTGACAGCCCAAAACGGCAACTTTACAAAGGTATTTCGGCAGCATAGGTGGGGAATAAAGGCTCCAAAAATACACTAATTTAAAGCACAGCTCTGCCCCTATTTAGCGCTATTTTTATATCATCTTGAAAAAATGGGGTGACTGGTTCCCTTTAAATGATTTATATTTTTCCCTCTTTTTGGAATTGTTAACTATTGGGCTTTGAAAATCTCATTTTTCAAGATTTCCCAACCTTCCTGGACATTTTTGTCCTTAAGGATATCCAGCCATTGGATCCCTCCGATTCTCTTTCTGAGTCCCTTAAAAGCTGCCTTTCTGAAATCTAACATTAAAGTCTGAGTCTTCACAGGTCTTCCTTCTCTAGTTATCCAAAATTCTAAAATAGCATGGTCGCTACCTCCTAGGGACCAGCCACTCTTACCTCCTCAACCATTTCCTCCCTGTTTATATGGATTAGATCCAATGTAGCAGATCCCCTTGTTTTCTCCCCTACCTTTGGAAGATAAAGTTGTCAGCAAGAGAAGATAATAATTTGCTTGACCTGTTGGTTTTACCTGAGAGAGATTCCAAACAAATGTCTAGATAGTTGAAATCTCCCATGAATACTATGTCATATATTTTTGAGAACTTGGCCATTTGATGCATAAGGAGTTCATCCATATCTTCAGCTTGCACAGGCGGCCTGTAGTAAATCCTACAATGGAGTCCTTTCCGTTGTTTGCTCCTTGTATTCTTACCCAAACAGTTTCCACAGAACTCCCAGTCTCTGAAGCTTCAATCTCTGTGCAGATTTACGCTTTTCAAACATACAATGTGACACAGGGCCGTATTTGCCACTAGGCACGTGAGGGCACGTGCCTAGGGCGCCAGGATGTGGGGGGAGCACTTGAGCAAGGTTTTTTTTTTTTTTAATTATAAAGTCCGGGGAGGAGTCATGCATATAGGATGGGAGGATGGAGGAGCCATGCATACAGGGTGGGAGGATGGAGGAGCCATGCATACAGGGTGGGAGGATGGGGGAGTCATGCATACAGGGTGTGAGGATGGGGGAGCCATGCATACAGGGTGGGAGAATGGGGGAGCCATGCATACAGGGTGGGAGGATCGGGGAGCCATGCATACAGGGTGGGAGGATGGGTGAGCTGAGCCATACATACAGGATAGGAGGATGGAGGAGCCGAGCCATGCATACAGGGTGGGAGGATGGGGGAGCCGAGCCATGCATACAAGATGGGAGGATGGGGGAGCCATGCATACAGGATGGGAGGATGGGGGGCCATGCATACAGGGTGGGAGAATGGGGGAGCCATGCATACAGTTTGGGAGGATGAGGGAGCCATGCATACAGGGTGGGAGGATGGGGGGCCATGCATACAGGATGGTAGGATGGGGGAGCCATGTATACAGGGTGGGAGGATGGGGGGGCCGAGCCATGCATACAGGATAGGAGGATGGAGGAGCCGAGCCATGCATACAGGGTGGGAGGATGGGGGAGCCGAGCCATGCATACAAGATGGGAGGATGGGGGAGCCATGCATACAGGATGGGAGGATGGGGGCCATGTATACAGGGTGGGATAATGGGGGAGCGATGCATACAGGGTGGGAGGATGAGGGAGCCATGCATACAGGGTGGGAGGATGGGGGCCATACATACAGGGTGGTAGGATGGGGGAGCCATGCATACAGGGTGGGAGGATGGGGGAGCCGAGCCATGCATACAGGATAGGAGGATGGAGGATACGAGCCATGCATACAGGATAGGAGGATGGAGGAGCCGAGCCATGCATACAGGATAGGAGGATGGAGGAGCCGAGCCATGCATACAGGGTGGGGGATGGGGGAGCCGAGCCATGCATACAGGATAGGAGGATGGAGGAGCCGAGCCATGCATACAGGATGGGAGGATGGGGGAGCCGAGCCATGCATACAAGAAGGGAATATGAGGGAGCCGAACCATGCATAGAAGATGGGAGGATGGGGGAGCCGAGCCATGCATTCAGGATGGGGGAGCCATGCATACAAGATGGGAGGATGAGGGAGCCAAGCCATGCATACAGGATGGGAGGATGGGGGCATGTATGAGGAAACAGTACTGGGGAATGGGGGGCATATGTGAGGAAACGATATGGGGGATGGGTGCAGACAGTAAGGGGAGCGAACGGGGGAATGTATGCAGACACAGTATGAGTAGCGATGTGAAAAATGGATGTGGACAGAGTACGGGGAGTGAGGGTGATGGGATGTGTGCAGACACAGTATGAGGAGTCATGTGAACAGGCAGTGTAGAAAGTGAGGGGGTAAATATATGAGGAGACAGAATGGTGAACAGGGGGGATGTGAGAGGAGACAGTATGAGGAGGGAGGAGAATAGTGTGAGCAGACAGTATGGGGGCAGAAAAGTGAGTGGGCACAGAATAGAAACTGAGTAGTGGGGGCATAGCATGGAGGGACAGTGTAAGGGCACAGCCAGGAGGGGACAGTATACCAAGGAGGGGGAGTGTGATGAGAGAGTACAGTATAAATACTGGGCCCTATAGGGGGACACAGTATGAGAGGACAGTGTGAGGAGGGGGCCGGTATGGAAAGGAGAGGTCATTGTGAAGAGCATGTACAACAAGAGGGACAATGTGGGGGGCATATTTTGTGCAGACAATATAGTGAGGGGCAATTTTGTATTCAGTAGCATTATAATGACACTTGTATCTTTAAGGGCATCATGTGGAGATTTTCTGCAAAAGAGCGCAGAAGATGGAAGTCTGTAGAGACGGCTGTGGATGAGAAAACTCATCATGGGATCTGGACAAGATGAAGAAAAGAAGAACGGCTCCAGAGACAACATCATCTATAAGGTACCTGGATGTAAATGTTATTTGTGATACTGATTAACTCTCATGTTTTTATTTATGCTCGGAGCATTAAAGCGGATGTCCAGGTTTGTAATTAGTCTGCAGTCATTCTTTGTGACTGCAGACTTCTGAGTTCTCACAGTGCACACTGCACGCTGTCAGGATTCTCTCGTGCTGGTGATTTACATACATGCAGTCACGTGCTGACTAGACATGTGTGGCCTCACTTAATCAAAATGAACTGAGTAAGGCCGGGCACGTCTAGTCGGAATGTGGTCAGAAGTCTACAAATCACATGCTTGTGCTGACATGACTGTCCACAGGCAAGGGAGAATCCTAAAAGTGTGCAGTGCATTATCTGTGAGAATTCAGAAGCTGCGATGTCAGGATTCAGCTCTGCAGGTTCCAGTAGTCGTCACATGAACACTTCGCTCATATGCGATTTTCATACTTCTGGTCCTGTGACATCGGGCTTCTCTTCTGCTTCTGTTTTTCACTGAACATTGAGAGCATTAGAGAGAGGAGCTCGTGGGTACATGACTAAGTGTGCAAATCACATATGTCCTTGGGAAGGGGGGCGCCACAATGAATTCTTGCCCCTGGTGCCAGAAACCCTAGATACACCTCTGCCGGTATGCTACTGCGAGCGGCGATTACCGGGTCCGGTGGAGGGAGGTCTGTGCACAGTGCAGCACAGGCAGTGAGGCAGGGACTGAGGGTGTGCACAGAGAGAGAATGGAGACCCGGAGACTGCCCGTCCCAGTCTACACCGTAGCCCTCATTACATAGGAATATGTCAGTTAATAAATTATTTTTCTATACACCGTAGCCCTCATTACATAGGAATATGTCAGTTAATAAATTATTTTTCTAAAGCTTTATAGTGTAGTTTTAGGTCAGAGGGATGGTTAGGGATGAGCTAGCAAGGTGCAGGGACAGGTAGTGATGGCTACTTGTGGACATGTGCGGCACTTGCGGTGAGACAAAAAACACTGCTAGCAGTGTTTTTTTCCATTGCTGCAAGTACCGCATTTGCCGGAGCGAGGCAAAATCGCAAGTGCCGCACATGTCCGCCAGTCCCATAAGGAATGAATGTGGCCGAAAGTAGTGTTGCCGTAAGTGATTCGTTACGTGGCAGATGCGGAAAAACTGCCGAATCTGCTGCAATAGTCTACTTTCAGCAATTTTTGCCAAAGTCACTGCCGATAGTGTCATACTCACCAATGGGGGAGGCAGCACTAAAAGTGCCTAGGGCAGCAGAAACTCTAAATACAGCTCTGATGCCACACCTCCTCGTTTATCAAGTCTGTTTCTTGCAAATAAGTTGTATTCTTCTAGTCTTGTATTCCAATCACGTGTATTGTCCCACCAAGTTTCAGTGATTCCAATAACATCATATTTCTTCTCCTGTGTTAGTAGTTCCAATTCTCCTTGTTTGCTGCCCATGCTTTGTGCATTTCTATAGAAACATTTTAGTTTGTGATTGGTTTCTCTTCCTTTTTATTATTTAGATTTTTTGGTCTTTGTTCTTCCTTTCCACTTCTAATAGCAGAGTTCTCAATAGTAGTTGTCAGGTGTATGGCTTTTTCTGGCCTTTTGCTTCCCTTCCCACATTGTTCTAGTTTAAAGCTCTCCTGATGAGTGTAGCAAGGCGACTTCCAAATACATGTTAACCAGTCTTTGTAAGGTGCACCCCATCTCTAGCAAGTAGTCCATCGTATAGGTAATTCACTCCGTGATCCAGAAATCCAAATCCTTGTTGATGGCACCATCGACATAGCCAGTTGTTCACCTGCAGAATCTTATTCCACCTCCTTCCTCTATAGCCATCCACTGGGACGATGGCAGGGAAGACCACCTGCGCTCCCAGTTCTTTCACTTTCTTACCTAAGTTTTCAAAGTCACTGCAGATGGTTTCCAGGTCCTTTCTTGCGGTGTCATTTGTCCCCACATGTCTTAGCAGGAATGGGTGGTCGTCTGGAGGTCTGAAGAGTCCTGAGATCCTGTCAGACACTTCTTTAATTTTTGCACTTGGGAGACAGCACATTTCCCTTGAGTTATATCCGGTTTACCGATGTCCTCCTTTCAGCTGCAGCGGCCAAAATTCAGTGTTCTTTGAGCTCACGGAGACTCTTTAGTTATCCCAGAAGGCACTGGGAATATGCAAATTCTCTCCTCAGGACTCCTCCCCTGGTTTACCAATGTCCTCCTTTCAGTTGCAATGGCCAAAATCCAGTGTTGTTGGGGCTCACTGAGACTTTTCACTCATCCCAGAATGGACTGGTAATAAGCAAATTCTCTCCTCAGGACACCTCCCCTGGTCATCATGTGAAACAATAATGTCATGTGACCCACTCGAAATCGCAGGGATGACAATATTGAAGCAGCGACTATGGGGGATGGGGGTGTAGATTGTTTTAATTTTGTATGGATCCGTGAACTGATTAAGCAGCAGTTGTTTAGTCATGGATAACCCCTGTAACAATTTTAAAACAAGCTGCAAATATTGTCAAACTATGTTTAGGATCAGTCAATAAACGGCTACAGTAGCCATGATGTACAATGCATTCAACGATCACATCACCATACAATGAGCTATTCCAGGCTAATTTTTACATTATACAAGCTTGGCCATCAGATGTCTGAAGAAGGTTGCAAGGCCAAAAACATTCATGCAAAATCTTAGTACACCCTCTCTGTATTCAATGTTTTTACATATCAGGACATTATCTTATTATTATTATTATTTCTTTTTAGAGCACCATTGATTCCATGGTGCTGTACATGAGAAGGGGTTACATACAAAATACAAATATAAACTACAATGAAAAAACTAACAATAACAGAGAGTCCTTCAGGGTGATGTGGAAAGAGACGCTAGGTTGGGCAGTTGCAGCAGCTCCGGTGGCGGTGACTGGGTCAATGCAGGCTGTAGCTTTCTTGAAGAGATGGGTTTTGAATGTCTCAAATCTGAAAGACTCAAGTGTGGTGGATAATAAAACGTGTTGGGGCACAACATTTCAGAACATGGGGATTACTTGGGAAAGTTTTAGAGGTGATTGGGTGAGGATCGTATAAGTGTGGAGGAGAGAAGGAGGTAATTGGAGGACTGGAGATTACGTGTGGGAAGATATCGGGAAATTAGTTTGGAGATATACAAAGGAGACAGTTTATGGTTGACTTTGTATGTCAATGTTAATAGTTTAATCTCAATAGATTGAGGAATTGAGAGGGATTGAGAACCAATGAATAGATTTGCAGAGGGGAAAAGTGGAGGAGTAGCAAGGAGAGAGGGGGATTCGTTGGGCAGCGAAGTTAAGGATGGAGTGGAGAGGAGTGAGAGTGTTATCAGGCAAGCCACAGAGGAGGATATTGCAGTAGTAATGCAGGATATTGCAGAGGCGGGAGAAGATGAGGGCATGCACTAACATTTTAGTTAATTTTTGGTTGAGGAAAGTATGGATTCTGGAAATATTTTTGAGTGGGAAACGACAGGAGGAGACGAGATCTTGGATGTGTGGTTTGAAGGACAGGGTACAATCGAGGATTACAATAAAAAACATTTGGTGCTTAGAAGGCCTTAAAATTAGGTAAATACAACCTCAGATGAACAACAGCACATGACAAATTACACTGTGTCATTATTTAACAAAAACTAGGACAAAATACAGAAGAAGTGTAGAAGCAGGATAGGAATTAAGAAGGTAGGTTGCAGCCAGCGGCTTTTTAAATATTTTATGTTCATTAATTAACTGCCTGTGCCAGATATAATTCAGCAAGGCAGTAATCAAGGTTAACCACCCAATATCACTAGCTTATTACAAGAAGAAGTACAGCTACATCTGAACAAATAAAATATTGACAAAGGTCCTGGGCCTGATGACATTCAACCATGAATATCGAAGAAGTTCAGATCAGTAATTGACAGACCACGGTATCTCATCTTAGACTCTGTTGTAACAGGGTCAGTGCCACTGGATTGAAGGATGGCTGATTTGGAAGTTCAAGAACGATAAGAAGATGGAACCATGCAACTGCTGTCCAGTAAGTTTGATATCAGTGGAAAGCAAATTTTTTTTAGATGACCCACAAAATACATGGCAAAGAACAATATAATAATTGACAACCAGCATGGATTCATGAAAATAAATTATGTCTTAGCAACATGCTGGGTTTCTTTAAGGAGGTAAGTGCAAATCTGGAAACTTTAAAAGCAGGGACTAGGGGACATGGCTGAAAGAGTTGGCACCCTTGAAATTGCTCCAGATAATGAAGTTTTTCTCACAGAAAATTATTGCAATTACACATTTCATACAGTTATACACATGTTTATTTAATTTGTGTGTATTGGAACAGCACAAAAAAAATGAGAAAAAAAGGCAAAATGGACATAATTTCACACAAAACCTTTCCTAGTCTGAACCTTAACACATTCTTGAGCCTGTCCCAGTCTAAGCCTGAACCTATTGTTGAATTTGTGTTGCCTGAACCTAGTCTTGAACCCTGAACAAGACTAGTCTGAACCTATTGCTGTTTGCATCCTGCCCAAACCTGATGAAGAATCCTGAACCGTGCTGTCTGATCCTGAACCCTGAATCATCCTGTCTGAACCAGAACCAGTTCTTGTTACCCATGTTGTCTGAACTTGAAACAGCTCCGCCAGTACCTTAACCTCCAAACCGCTTCGGCAGTACATGAACCTGGACCTGCTCCGGTGGTACATACCTAAACCTGTAACAGCTCTGGTGGTACCTGGACCTGAAACCACTCTAGCAGTACCTGAACCAGCAGCAGTGTCCTTCCTGTCTTGGGTTCCAGAATCCGCACTGCCTGAACCAGTACCAGAATCCTGTCCTGTCATTAGCTCCAAGTTTGTGTCCATGACTGTGATCATGACCATTGGGGTCTGCTGCTGCAGTACCATTGACTGCCCTTGGAATGGCGCTTGGTGACTACCTGCAGCTCAAGCCTAACTCCACCATCAGGAGCTCTAGTGAAAACCAGGTAGCCGCTTAGCCACACTCCTCCAGGGTAAGCCTGGCCTGTTGGTGCAGTGGATCCACGATTCGCAAGCATGATAGTTTGTAGAGGTCATGGACCCCACTAATCCCAAAGCCCATTCGCTCTTGGAGTTGTACCTTGAAATGACCCATCAACGAGATCAGGAAAATAAAATTCTCTCCTATCTGCGGATAGTGAATACCTATTTAGATGCCCTTATGTCGGCTGCTTGATCTGCTCCAGCTCAAGTTGCCACATCGGCCGTGAATAGTCAGCTAGCAACTTATGTATCTAAAGCTGGTACTCGCCTGTCTCCTCTGACACATTATGATGGGGACCCCAAGGATTTATTAACCTTGCCTTCCAGTGACATTTCTGGGATTATTTGATGAAGAACATCTTTGTTGGTGAACCTTGTTGTATAAAGGATTTATTGAAGGCTTCTACAGCACCACAATATGTCATATGAAGCAATTGAGAACACATTGCTGTGATCAGTCTTTAATGATGATTGAAACGTCCTTGTGCTTTCATATGTGGTCCATACTCACCATGGATACACACTACAATGCTAATCAACACTTAATCTCTGCTGTCATACCGTCAGTTTGATTAATCTCACTTTCCTCTTTCAACCTTAGGATCATCTTTTTCAGGTCCTTTTCACAATCTGTCAGCAGTGTTGTATTATTTGCATATCTCAGATTGCTGAGGATGATTCTTGCACCTATTTTTAACACAACACTCGAACCATCTGAGTCCAGCTTCCTCATGATTACTTCTGTTTAGATGTTAAAAAGAAAAGGAAAGAGGACGAGTCCTTGTCCTGTGCCTTTTTTGATCTTCAACCATTCTGTATCTCCATATCTGGTTTGCACTGTATCTTTTTGATTATTGTAGAGCAACTTGATTAACCTAATCAGGTGTGGCAGCACGCCTACCTCACTCAGAAATTCCCCAAATTTATCATATTCAGCACAGTCAAAAGGCTTGGTATTGTCATGTAGAGCGTCTTCTGGCACTCCCTTGTCTTTTCTATTATTCACCTCAGATTTGCGATGTGATCACGGATCCCTCTGCCCTTTCGAAATCTAGCTTGGGCAGCACAAAGTTCTCTACAAAGCATGTTGCCCAAGCATTTCTCGATGGTCTTTAGAAGCATCTTGCTGGCATGGGGAATCAAGGCAATTTTTCAATAGTTTGCACATTCCCTAGTGTCGCCTTCCTTCGGCAATGGGATGAAAATTGATCTTTTCCAGTCTCTTCGCCATTTTCTAGATCTTCTGGCATTATGCTGTCAGTGCAACTCTTGGGACTGCTTTGATTCTTTGAACAGCTCTGTAGGGACACCATCAATGCCAGGTACTTTGTTTGGCAATTGTCTCAGCTTGCAATCCACTTTACTTTCCAATAGGTCTGCTTCTGATTCCGCTTGGACTTCACACTCTTCATGATTATCAGTGCCGGTCTCCATCCCTGCTTGTTGTCCTACCTTTGATGGTTGTTTGGTGTGCTAAGAAAGGATTCTTCACTTGTTTCACCATGGCAATTCACTGGTGTTGCACTTCTTGTTGGCTACTTTGAAATTAATACATCGCACATTCAGGAAGATGTTCTTATGTTTTCCTAGGTTATCTTTGGAAGTCGGCAATAAACAGCTCACCTTGCTCAACCTGCCCTTAGCCTTGGCCTCTTTCCTCTTACTGGTGATCTGGAGGGTGGTTGCAGTTAGCCAATTTCCACCATGTATTGGCTTCTTGTATGAAACATGCCTTTGAGCCGTTTTAGTGAAGGTCCCTTGGATCTCTACCCATAATTCTGGGTCATCCTATTCTTGCCTGAGCAGGTTGAACCTATTACTGATTTCAATGGCATACTGCACAGGGTTCTTACTGACACCAAACTTCCTCTGTATGGTTGCATTATTGATTTTGCATAATCTGACCTGACTTTGTCTATGAGGAGAAGGTGATCAGACTCACAGTTTGCGCATATTTTTTTTTTGGTTGAGAAAAATGATCCTTTTCATTTTTACTGACAGAGGATGTAGTTGATTTGTTTGGGATGCTGTCCATTTGTGAATGTCCAAATATAGAGGCCCGGCATGTAGCTACATGAACTCCACAACTGGTATGTTATTTGTTTCCACCCTCTTGGCATTTTCAGCTGGTTACATGAAGGGAAAAAGCAAAAGTTACTTCAAAGGCAAGTTCAGCATTCTACAATGCGAAGAATGATTCACAGATGGAAAAGAGAGACGTTCTTTGGTTGAAGAGAAAATTTGCCACTTGGTTAAAGAGAAAAATTACACTATTATTAGTGGGGGCTTAACTTTGAGAAAAAAAGGGGCACAGAAGAAAAAAAAACTGTTGCAGAATCAGTGGAGATGCAGCAATTGGAGGAGGTATTCAGCTTAAATTAAAAAAATCCATTGAAGTTACTCTCTAACATTCAGACCATATTTATCTGCTCCTTACTTCTTCCTCACCTACTAATTGTCTGTTGGTATGATGAAGGATTCCACGGACACGGATCCAACTACACAAGGGTAACAGATAAATCCGCACATGAACTGTGGGCACAACACAAGACATTTAATTACAACTTTAATAAGTCAGTTCTTGTTTCATTTTAGATGCATTAAAGCAATAAAAAGTACGTACTCTCCAATGTGTCAGTGTTATAGCACGGTTCCCTTTTTCCAGTTTTACTCAGTGTAATTTTATACTGCAGAGACTCTGTCAGTGGTCTTATCATTGTTAGACAGCAGAATTGTAATTAAATGATAAATCAGGAGAAGAGATCTTATGATTTCTGCTCAAAGAATAAACACATTTTTCCCTTCAAAATTCAAAATAGTTAGCCAAATATAACAAACATGATGGAAGACCATACGGCGTCTATCAGAGACCACAGCTCAGCCAATGTTATGATAAAAGCCTTTCCCGTAAAGCATGTCTTTCAGCATTGGGCACAGCAAGCTACCAGCCTGATATGAAAGGGTCAAATCAATGGACTTCCAAAGTGGCGAAAATAATAGTAAAAAGTTAAGCAATTTAACTAACAATATTCATATATCAGTATGTCAGGATCACTGCCTGTCATCATAGAATGGAAACCTTCATTGTTTCCTTCTGTCCTGGTCATGTGATAGACACCAGCGCTCAGCTTGCATATATGGCTTCACGGAGATTCTGTATTACGTTGCACTTGCACCATTTGCAGAACGTGTCCCTTGTCCAGACCATGTCCTACCCCTTTAGACGTCTCTTCCTGATGCTAATATTCATGCATAAAATAAAAATAATGGAACCCAAGATGATGAAAGGTGAATTACAATGCCAACAAATAGGAGAAAGGTAGTTTGTTTCCACATGTCTCATAGTTACAAAACTAAGTGGAGAGAGATTATCTTCCTCTCTAAGATTTTCCCCAAATAATGGGTGGTGGAGGTGCGCAGTGTAAAATGCTGCCATGCAATATAGGTAAATCAGAACCATGCTATGCAATATAGATATTGTATGTACAAGATTACCCTGAACTAAATAGTGCCACATGTGTCTTGTAGGAGCTCATCCCCTAACATACCCTCTTGTAATAGCTCATCCCCTATCTTATCCTTTTGTAAGAACTCATCCCCTAACATACCCTCTTGTAGGAGCTCATCCCCTAAAATACCTTCTTGTAGGAGCGCATCCCCTAACACATCCTATTGTAGGAACTCATCCTCTAACACATCCTCTTGTAGGAACTCATCCCCTAACATACCCTCTTGTAGGAACTCATCCCCTAACATACCCTCTTGTAGGAGCGCATCCCCTAACACATCCTCTTGTAGGAACTCATCCCCTAATATGCCCTCTTGTAGGAACTCATCCACTAACATACCCTCTTGTAGGAACTCATCCCCTAACACATCCTCTTGTAGGAACTCATCCCCTAACATACCCTCTTGTAGGAACTCATCCCCTAATATGCCCTCTTGTAGGAACTCAGCTCCTAACATACCCTCTTGTAGGAGTGCATCCCCAAACACATCCTCTTGTAGGAACTCATCCCCTAACACATCCTCTTGTAGGAACTCATCCACTAACATACCCTCTTGTAGGAACTCATCCCCTAACACATCCTCTTGTAGGAACTCATCCCCTAACATGCCCTCTTGTAGGAACTCATCCCCTAACATACCCTTTTGTAGGAGCTCATCCCCTAACATACCCTCTTTTAGGAGGGCATCCCCTAACACATCCTCTTGTAGGAGCTCATCCCCTAACACATCCTCTTGTAGGAACTCATCCACTAACATACCCTCTTGTAGGAACTCATCCCCTATCATACCTTCTTGCAGGAACTCATCCCCTAACATGCCCTCTTGTAGGAACTCATCCCCTAACATACCCTCTTGTAGGAGCTCATCCCCTAACATACCCTCTTGTAGGAGGGCATCCCCTAACACATCCTCTTGTAGGAACTCATCCCCTAACACATCCTCTTGTACGAACTCATCCACTAACATACCCTCTTGTAGGAGCTCATCTCCTAACATACACTCTTGTAGGAACTCATCCCCTAACATGCCCTCTTGTAGGAACTCATCCCCTAACATACCCTCTTGTAGGAACTCATCGCCTAACACATCCTCTTGTAGGAACTCATCCACTAACATACCCTCTTGTAGGAGCTCATCGCCTAACATACCCTCTTGTAGGAACTCATCCCCTAACATGCCCTCTTGTAGGAACTCATCCCCTAACATACCCTCTTGTAGGAGCTCATCCCTTAACACATCCTCTTGTAGGAGCTCATCCCCTAAGGATATGTGCACATGTTTATGAATTAGAAGCGCTTTGGATACATAGTGGGCATGGGATTTAGAGAAATCCCATCCACTAATCTGTAACATCTGGCTGCTGCGGGTTGGACGCTGCACAAGTACACAGCATCCAAACCGCAGTATTTACCGATCATGTGCACCTACCCTAACATTTCTTCTTGTAGGAGCTCATCTACTAACATACTGTCACGGGTTCACCTCAACAGATAGGAGCCACAAGACTAGAGCGTCTAAATTCTCTTACTTTTGCACTGATTAGAAGAACTTCGCCTTCATATTAAATGGTGCAAATTTATTTTAGCAGTGCAGGGGTTAATCTGCTCAGCTGAGAGCTCCTGGAGCTAAGGCTCTCAACTGTGCACTACTAGCCACTCCCATCTCTTATATAAACTCCTGGTTAGCACTCATTGTCAGAGCTAGCTTTTGCTGCATGGCTGGAGGTTGTTGTTGGTTGTTATTGGAGAATGTGTTTGGTGGATTTATCTGTGACTGTTGCTAGGTTTTGAATGTGTGATAATTAGTGTTGAGCATTCCGATACCGCAAGTATCGGGTATCGGCCGATATTTGCGGTATCGGAATTCCGATACCGAATTCCGATACTTCCCGCGTATCGGATACCGGAATCGGAAGTTCCCAGAATTCAAACTGAACGCAGCAGCCAATGAGGAATGATTGGAAGTGTGGGCACATCCTGTTTAGCATGGTGGGCATGTAAGTACTGGCAAGGCTGGGATTGGCTGCTGAAATGATGTCACTCTGCACTATAAAAAACGCTGCCGCCATTTTGCGCTCACTCTGCTGTGATTTCAGTTAGGGACAGGACGCTGTGTTCTAACTGAGGGCCAGTCGAGCTAGCTAATTGCTTTATTTTCCTTTCCAAAGGCTAATTTAGCAAAACGCTGTGTGTTCTTCACTGTTCACCTTGCTCTTGCCTTGCAGCGCTGTTTTAACAGCGTTCTGCAAGGTCTCTGTGTGTGTGTGTGTGTGCAGCTCACTCTGTAGTCTGTGTGCAGCCATATACCCGGTTGTATTCAGCTCAGGGGGGGTTCACACTGCCTCACACAGTTGTCCTTTTTTGCTCTTAGTGCAGCCTGCTGCACATTTTTTCTCAAATTTCCTATTAGTGTTTTTCCACCAGTCTCCAGCTCTATTGTGGAAAAACACTACATAGGATAACCTAGAGGGGGTTTTTTTGGCCTTGCAGCGCCGTTTACGGCTGTCTGCACGGTCTCCGTGTGAGCCCAGCTTGCCCTGTAGTCTGTGTGCAGCCATAGCCGGTTGGATTCAGCTCAGGGTTCGTTACTGGCTCATACCTAGAGAAAAATTTTACTTTTTTTCAAATAGTGCAGCCTGTTTAAAATTTGAAAAAAAAAATTCCTATTAGTGTCTTTCCACTTGTATCCAGCTAAATAGTGGAAAAACACTATATAGGATAACCTAGAGGAGGGTTTTTTGGCCTTGCAGCGCCGTTTACGGCTGTCTGCACGGTCTCTGTGTGAGCGAAGCTCGCCCTGTAGTCTGTGTGCAGCCATAGCCGGTTGGATTCAGCTCAGGGTGCGTTACTGCCTCATACCTTGAAAAACAATTTCCTTTTTTTCAAATAGTGCAGCCAGTTTAAAATTTGAAAAAAAAAATTCCTATTAGTGTCTTTCCACTCGTATCCAGCTAAATAGTGGAAAAACACTATATAGGATAACCGAGAGGAGGGTTTTTTGGCCTTGCAGTGCCGTTTACGGCTGTCTGCACGGTCTCCGTGTGATTTAAACTAGCTCTGTAGCCCGATCTGCACCAAAAAAAAAGTAAAGTTCACCAAACACAACTTAACACTTGTGTAGGCCACATTTGAAAAATAATAAAGTTTAGTCCACAATTTACAACATTAGTGTTTCTTACACCTGTTAGGAGGAGCATTTCAGGAATAAGCACACTAAGGCCTTAGTACTTTTCTGCTTATCTTTATCTGTCAACCAAGATGAAGAGGGCAGGGAGTAAGGCACGTGGGCGTGGGCGCGGAGCAGGGAGAGGAGCAGGGAGAGGACGTGGTGATTCTGTGCCTGCTGCGGGCGCCGGTGACTCGTCGTCACTCAGTTTCAGCAGGGAACAGTCCTTCATGCGCAGCTTTGTCGGAGAGCGCCGTGCACCGCTGCTGCGTGAAGACCAAATTGAAGCCGTTGTCGGGTGGATGGCAGCTAACGCCTCGGCATCGACTTCAGTTAGTGCCACATCCTCTCAGGCACAGAGCACTGGAGAGCAGCCATCTGTCTCTTCACCACCTGCCAAATTGGCCAGGCAGTCAGAGAGCCCAGGACAGGAGCCGTCTCTACTTCTGTTCTCTGAATCTCTTGGCTTGGAAACAGGGGGCCAGCCAAGCAGCATTGGAGAAATGGAAGAAGAGGCAGTGTGCAGTGATGCCCAACAGCTTTTTCTCTCTGACTCTGAAGAGGCAGGTGGGCCAGTGCCTCCGGTGACCACAGCGCAGTACGCATCTGATGATGAAACTCAGGTGCCGCTTTCTGATGCGTACTGTGCTGCCGAGACTACCCAGGAGGAGCAGTTGGTGGCAGAGGGTAGTGGAGATGATGAGGTCCTTGACCCATCGTGGCGTGAGGAACAGGAAGGTGGTGGGAGCAGCTCTGAGGAAGAGCTTCCCCTTAAGGGGCAAAGAGGGAGAGGGAGGGGGAAGACTGCGGAGCCTGTAGCCTCCACTTTGGCACCCGTTAGGAGCCTGTCTCTTTCCAAAGCCAAAAAGGGCGCTCCCAAGACTTGCAGTGCCTGGTCCTTTTTTGACACAGTTGCAGATGACATTTGTTTTGTCAAATGCAAGCTGTGTCATCAGAAAGTAAAAAGAGGTAAAAGTGTCAGCAACCTCAATACCACAAATATGTGGAAACATGTGCGGAACAGGCACGCGGTGGAGTTACAGAAACACAGTGAAGACGTAGGCCAACCAACAGCGGCAGCTACCACCTCTTCATCTCGTGTTGCCTCTTCCTCCACTGTTGTCCAGAGACCTAGTGTAATTCCACCCACAGCACCACCTTCCCAGTCATCCTCACACTCCCAGTCTACTCTACAGCCATCGGTAGTCCAGGCATGGGAGAAAAGGCGGGCATTCTCGGCCAACCACCCCCGAGCACAGGCTCTGAATGCAGGCATTGCCAAACTGTTGTCCCTGGAAATGCTCTCGTTCAGGCTGGTGGAGACTGACAGCTTCCGTGACTTGATGGCATTGGCAGTCCCACAGTACAAGGTGCCCAGCCGCTTTTACTTCAGCAGGCAGGCTGTCCCTGCCCTGCACAGGCATGTTGAGGCAAACATAAAACATGCGCTACTGAACGCCGTCAGTAGCAAGGTCCACCTCACCACCGATGCGTGGACCAGTCAGCATGGACAGGGGCGATATGTTTCCCTCACTGCCCATTGGGTTAATGTTGTTGAGCCAGGTACAGATCGTGCGAGTGGCGCAGGACGTGTCCTGCCCACTCCAAGGATTGCAGGAATCCAGTCTGTACGCATCGACTCCTCCTCTTACACCAGTTCCTCTGATTCCTCTCTGCAGGATCCGTCACAGTCCACCTCCACATGGACCCGTGAACGTTTACCTATGACCGACATGAGCACAGCCGTGGCCAAACGTCAGCAGGCCGTCTTGAAACTAGTTTCATTGGGGCATCGAAGCCACACAGCACAGGAGCTCTGGAATGCCATCAAGCAGGAGAGCGATGTGTGGTTACTGCCAGCGAATCTCCAGCCAGGCATGGTAGTGTGTGACAATGGCCGAAATCTGGTGGCAGCTTTGGCCCTTGGCAACCTCACTCACATCCCATGTCTGGCACATGTGCTCAATTTGGTTGTGCAGAGTTTTCTGAGGGACTATCCGGATCTTGATGCCCTGCTGCACAAGGTCCGCCTAGAGTGTGCTCACTTGCGGCGTTCCAGCTTGGCCAGATCCCGCATTGCTGCTCTGCAGCGCCGATTCCGCCTTCCGGAACACCGCATCATATGTGACCTACCTACCCGGTGGAATTCCACGTTACATATGTTGGAGCGGTTGTGTGAGCAGCAGCAAGCAGTTATGGAGTACCAGCTGCATCAGGCGCAAAGTCGCAGTCAGCGCCGATCAGACTTCACAACCACAGAGTGGGCCACTATGAAGGACATCTGCCAGGTTTTGCGTCCTTTTGATTATTCCACGCGGATGGCAAGTGCAGATGATGCACTAGTCAGCATGACTGTCCCCCTTATCTGCCTGCTTCAGCAAACTTTGCAAGGGTTAAGGGATGATGTGGTGGAAGAGGTGGAGGATGAGGAGTCACCTTTTCCATCAGCTTCTGGAGAGTCAGCGCCACGTGGTTCCTCACAAAGGGGTACGCAGGGGCCAATTTGTGAGGAGGATGAGGAGGAGTCAATGGAGGAGGAAGAGCTCCGTCCAGAGGAGGGAGCGACACAATTGTCCAGTGGTCAGTGTGTACAGCGAGGGTGGGGTGATGACGAGCGGGCAGAGATCATGTCTCAAGCAGGGGACAGCGTTTCTGGGCCAGTTGGCACTCTGCAGCACATGGTGGATTTCATGCTGCAGTGCCTGAGAAACGACTGCCGCATCGACCACATTCTCAACATGCCTGATTATTGGGTGTTCACCCTCCTCGATCCTCGCTACCGGGACAACGTCCAAAACCTCATCCCTGCGTTGACCCGGGAGCGTAAATTGCGGGAGTACCACGACACACTGGTGAATTCCATCATCTTCTCCTGTCCAACTGAGAGGAGTGCTGCTAGTGCTTTACAAAGCAGCTCAGTGCGTCGAGGCAGTGGGGGAGGCTCTGCCCAAAGAGGGAGCAGAAGCAGTGCCTCTGCCCAAGGCAAGCCCAGTATGGCACAACTCTGGCACACTTTTGTGTGCCCGCCCCAAATGTCTACACCATCACCGGCGGCTCCAGTCAGCAGGAGGCAACTGTTCCGTCAGATGGTGACAGACTACATGGCTTGCCCTCTTACTGTACTCCCAGACGGCTCTTCCCCGTTCAAGTTTTGGGTCTCTAAGCTGGATACATGGCCAGAGTTAAGCCAGTATGCATTGGAGGTGCTGGCTTGCCCTGCGGCTAGTGTCTTATCGGAACGTGTCTTTAGTGCCGCAGGTGGTGTACTAACAGACCGTCGCATGCGACTATCCTCCGATAACGTTGACCGGCTTACTTTCCTGAAAATGAACCAGGCCTGGATCTCGCAGGAATTTGCCACTCCTCTGCCTGATTAAGTAATTGGGTGTCATCCAGGTCTCCTGCTGTGTTCATCTTTCTACCACCTGAACTGCTATTCCTGGGCTCCAACACCGCCAGTTGCGGCTCAGAAGTGCAGGCTGCACAGTAAAAACATACGACCCAGTGTTATTGGGTTTCAGTAACGTCAGCTGATCCCCAGCTGTGTAGCCGGCAATGTGTCCTGCGACCGCCACGCTGGCACAACAACCTAAATGTAAGGGAACCTGCCCCCCCCCCCCGTCGTTTGTTACTGAAAGAGTCATCTTGTGCAGCGGTAATGCTGCACAAGGAAAAGGTAGCTCTTTTTTTTTAGCTCCTTGCACACGCAGAACTTAACACTTATAAAATGTGTTCACTGATACCGTTATACCGTCCCGGAGCTGGGACTTTCCTTCGTAATGTGACGCAGCACAGCCGTCATTCCTACCCCCTTGGTGCCATGCGCTGCCTCCTCAGCGTTGTTTTAAGCTGTCACGGAGCCTGCGCTGTTCTGTTATCCCTTGGGCATGCCCTATTTGCGCTGCCTGTCTTCTGACATAATTTGGTGTCAGGCTGGCTGCGCCTGTGCGGCCGCGCTGCCCGAGATCCCGCCTCGCAGTGTCTTCTGATTGAGTCACACTGCGGGCCTGGGATCCATGGGCATGCGCAGTGCATATCTTCCCCTCGGGCTCTCGCTCATTTCCCTCCGCCTTCTTTAGACTGTGCGCCGTCAGCTGATCCCTAGCATGCCACGGCCGTGACACCGCACAGTCTGAAGAAGAGGGAAGGAGGGGAGTGAGAGTCGAGGTTATGCACTGTGCATGCCCATGGTTCCAAGGCCCGCAGTGGGATTACGTTAGACGAGACTGCGAGGTGGGATCTGGAGCAGCGTGGACGCACAGGCACTGACAGCCTGACACCAAATTATGTCAGAAGACAGGCAGCGCTAATTGGGCATGGCCAAGGGCTAACAGAACAGCGCAGGCTCCATGACAGCTTAAAACAACGCTGAGGAGGCAGCGCACGACACCAAGGGGATAGGAATGACAGCTGTGCTGTGTCCCATTACGAAGGAAATTCGCACCTCCGGAACGGTTTAACGGTATAAAGGGACACATTT
The DNA here is from genome assembly GCF_032444005.1 of Ranitomeya imitator. Lineage (NCBI taxonomy): Eukaryota > Metazoa > Chordata > Amphibia > Anura > Dendrobatidae > Ranitomeya > Ranitomeya imitator. Next base: position 771,957,504 of record NC_091284.1, read on the forward strand.
TTAGTGTTTACTTCGATGTTTGCAAGGAGCATAATTAAAAGAGCAACCTTTTCCTTTTGCATCCTTAGTGCTGCACAAGATGGCTCTTTCAGCTACAAACGTCTTGGGGGGGGGGGGTTAAAGGTTCCCTTTCAACTTGCTCCAATCAGGCTTCGGCCTACACTCTGTTCCTCTGCTCCTCCTGCTGTCCCTGGGCTCTAACACCGCCAGTTGGTGCCTGGAAGTGCTGTGTGCACAGTCAACAGTCGCTCCTCTGTTATTGGGGTTCAGTAACGTCAGCTGATCCCCAGCTGTGTGTGCGGCAATACCTCCAATCTGCTCCTTCTGCTGTCCCTGGGCTCTAACACCGCCAGTTGGTGCCTGGAAGTGCTGTGTGCACAGTCAACAGTCGCTCCTCTGTTATTGGGGTTCAGTAACGTCAGCTGATCCCCAGCTGTGTGTGCGGCAATACCTCCAATCTGCTCCTCCTGCTGTCCCTGGGCTCTAACACCGCCAGTTGGTGCCTGGAAGTGCTGTGTGCACAGTCAACAGTCGCTCCTCTGTTATTGGGGTTCAGTAACGTCAGCTGATCCCCAGCTGTGCATCCGGCAACGTGTCATGCGACCGCCACGCTGGCACAACTAAAATGTAAGGGGACCTGTCCCCCCCCCCTAGGCGTTTGTTACTGAAAGAGCCACCATGTGCAGCACTAATACTGCACAAGGGAAAGGTCGCTCTTGAAATTATGCTCCTTGCAAACGCTGAACTACACACTCATGTAATGTGTCCCCTCACACCGTCCAACCATCCCGGAGGTGGGACTTTCCTTTGTAATGTGACGCAGCACAGCCGTCATTGCTACCCCCTTGGCACCGTGCGCTGCCTCCTTAGCGTTGTTTGATTCCGTCATGGACCCTGCGCTGTTATGTTATCCCTTGGCCATGCACAGTTTGCGCTGCCCGTCCTCTGACATCATTTGTTGTCGTCCTGGCTGCGCCTGTGCGTCCACGCTGCCCGAAATCACACCTCGCAGTGTCGTCTAATGTGATCCCACAGTGGGCCTGGTATCCATGGCCATGCGCAGTGCATATACTAGCCTCTCACTCCCCTTCTTCACGCTTCTTCAGACTAGGCGGCGTCAGCTGATCCCTAATAGCATGCCACGGCCGTGACGCCGCACAGTCTGAAGAAGCAGGAAGGAGGTGAGTGAGAGGCGATGATATGCACTGCACATGCCCATGGATCCCTGGCCCGCAGTGGGACTACATTAGATGACACTGCAAGGTTGGATCTCGGGCAGCTTGGACGCACAGGCACTGCCAGCCTGACACCTACATGATGTCAGAAGACGGGCACCGCTAACTGTGCATGGCCAAGGGATAACATAACAGCGCGGGCTCCGTGACAGAACCAAACAACGTTGAGGAGGTGGCGCCTGGCACCAAGGGGGTTGGAATGACGGCTGTGCTGTGTCACATTACAAAGGAAAGTCCCACTTCCAGGATGGTTTGACGGTGTGAGGGGACACATTATATGAGTGTGTACTTCAGCGTTTGCAAGGAGCATAATTTTCGGAGCCACCATTTTCCATGTGCAGTATTACTGCTGTACAAGATGGCTCTTTCAGCAACAAATGCCTGGGAGGGGGGTTAAAGGTTCCCTTTCAACTTGCTCCACTGCAGGCTTCGGCCTACACTCTGCTCCTCTTTGATTCCCTGGGTTTCAACACTGTCAGTTGCCACCTGGAAGTGTTGTCTACACAGAAAAAACACTAGGTGATGTGTCAGTGGGGTTCAGCACCGCCAGCTGTTCCCCTGCTGTGTAGTCGGCAACGTGTCCAGCACAAGCCACGCTGGCACAACAGAACAAAAGCTGCCACCAGTGCAGGCTTCGGCCTACACTCTGCTCCTATCCTCCTCCTACTGACCCTGGGCTCAAACACCGCCAGTTTCTGCCCGGAAGTGCTAGCTGCACAGAGAAAAACACCAGCCAATGTGTTAGTGGGGTTCAGCACCGCCAGCTGTTCCCCTGCTGTGTAGCCGGCAACGTGACCTGCAAACGCCACGCAGGCACATGAACTGAAATTGAAGGGAGCCTGCCCCCCACCCCCAGGTGTTTCTATGTATAATAGCCACCTTGTACAGCAGTACTGCTGCATTTGTACAAGGTGGCTGACTTTTTCTCCTTGCCCACGTTTAATTAAACGCGTACTAAATGTGTCTCATTGAGACCATTCCACTGTCCCTGAGGTGTGACTTTCCTTTCTAATGATACGCAGCACCACCCTTGTTAGCGCTGCCCGCCTTTTGACATCATTGGTTAGCTGGCTGCACCTGTGCGTCTGCCCTGCTCGAAACAACGCCCCTCGGTGTCTTATTTTTTTGGACAGCGAGGGTGTGATTGATGGGCATGTGCAGTGCATATGTTTGCCTGTGTTCACTCATCTCCTTCCGCCTTCTTCAGACTGGGTGTCCTCATGGCCGCGGCAGGCGATAAGGGATCAGATGAGGCCGCCCAGTCTGAAGCAGGTGTAAGGACATGTGTGAGCGTCAAACATATTTACTGAACAAGGCCACGAATCCCAGCCACGCAGTGTGATTTTTTGAAAACACACTGTGGGTCTGGGATTCATGTCCATCGCTAACCGTAACGGCCGACATGAAATGAGGTCAGAAGACAGGAAGCGCTCACAGCGCATGGCCAAGGGATCACAATAGCGCAGACTCCTGTACAGCAAATAACAACGCTCAGGAATCTGCGCACAGCAGCTAGGTGTAAATTTTTACACCTGTGCTGCATCTCCTTAAAAAGACAAGTCACGACTCCACTACTGTTTGACAGTATAATGGGCTAAATAGTGTACGTGTTTTATTCAGCGTGTGCAAGGAGCAAATTAAATAGAGCAACCTTTTACTTGTGCAGCATTAATGCTGCACAAGGTGTGGCTCTTGTACCTTTCAACACCTGAGGGGGGGTTAAAGGTAACCTTTGAAATTGGTTCAACTAGGCTTCGGCCTACACTCTGCTCCTCTACTCCTCCTGCTGACCCTGGGCTCAAACACCGCTAGTTTCTGCCCGGAACTGCTAGCTGCACAGAGAAAAACACCAGTCAGTGTGTTAGTGGGGTTCAGCACCGCCAGCTGTTCCCCTGCTGTGTAGTTGGCATCGTGTCCAGCACAAGCCACGCTGGCACAACCGACCAAAAGCTGCCACCAGTGCAGGCTTCGGCCTACACTCTGCTCCTCTCCTCCTCCTGCTGACCCCGGGCTCAAACACCGCCAGTTTCTGCCCGGCACTGCTAGCTGCACAGAGAAAAACACCAGCCAATATGTTAGTGGGGTTCAGCACCGCCAGCTGTTCCCCTGCTGTGTAGTCGGCATCGTGTCCAGCACAAGCCACGCTGGCACAACTGACCAAAAGCTGCCACCAGTGCAGGCTTGGGCCTACACTCTGCTCCTCTCCTCCTCCTGCTGACCCCGGGCTCAAACACCGCCAGTTTCTGCCCGGAACTGCTAGCTGCACAGAGAAAAACACCAGCCAATGTGTTAGTGGGGTTCAGCACCGCCAGCTGTCCCCTGCTGTGTAGTTGGCATCGTGTCCAGCACAAGCCACGCTGGCACAACCGACCAAAAGCTGCCACCAGTGCAGGCTTCGGCCTACACTCTGCTCCTCTCCTCCTCCTGCTGACCCTGGGCTCAAACAACGCATGTTTCTGCCCGGACATGCTAGCTGCACAGAGAAAAACACCAGCCAATGTGTTAGTGGGGTTCAGCACCGCCAGCTGTTCCCCTGCTGTGTAGCTGGCAACGTGTCCTGCAAACGCCACGCAGGCACATGAACTGAAATTGAAGGGAGCCTGCCCCCCACCCCCCCAGGTGTTTCTATGTATAACAGCCACCTTGTACAGCAGTACTGCTGCATTTGTACAAGGTGGCTGACTTTTTCTCCTTGCACACGTGGAACTCAACAAGTACAAAATGTGTCTCATTACAGACCATTACAATGTCCCTGAGGTGTGACTTTCCTTTTTAATGACACGCAGCACCCCCATTGTTAGCGCTGCCCGTCTCCTGACATCATTGGTTGGCTGGCTGTGCCTGTGCGTCCCCCCTGCCCGACACAACGCCCCCCGTTGTCTCATATATTTTGACTGCGAGGGTGTGATTGATGGGCACGAGCAGTGCATATATTCCCCTGTCTTCACTCCCCTCCTTCCGCCTTCTTCTGACTGTGCGGCCTCATGGCCGCGGCATGCGATAAGGGATCAGCTGAGGCCGCCCAGTCTGAAGCAGGTGTAAGGACATGTGTGAGCGGCGAACATATTTACTGCACAAGGCCACGAATCCCAGCACCGCAGTGTGACTTTAGGAAAAGCCACTGTGGGTCTGGGATTTATGGCCATCGTTAACCGCACCGGCCAACATGAAATGAGGTCATGAGACGGCCTGCACTAACAGGGTATTGCCAAGGGATAACACAATAGCGCAGACTCCTGTACAGCAAATAACAACGCTCAGGAATCTGCGCACAGCAGCTAGGTGTAAATTTTTACACCTGTGCTGCATCTCCTTAAAAAGACAAGTCACGCCTCCACTACTGTTTGACAGTATAATGGGCTAAATAGTGTACGTGTTTTATTCAGCGTGTGCAAGGAGCAAATTAAATAGAGCAACCTTTTACTTGTGCAGCATTAATGCTGCACAAGGTGTGGCTCTTGTACCTTTCAACACCTGAGGGGGGGTTAAAGGTAACCTTTGAAATTGGTTCAACTAGGCTTCGGCCTACACTCTGCTCCTCTCCTCCTCCTGCTGACCCTGGGCTCAAACACCGCTAGTTTTTGCCCGGAACTGCTAGCTGCACAGAGAAAAACACCAGTCAATGTGTTAGTGGGGTTCAGCAACGCCAGCTGTTCCCCTGCTGTGTAGTCGGCATCGTGTCCAGCACAAGCCACGCTGGCACAACTGACCAAAAGCTGCCACCAGTGCAGGCTTCGGCCTACACTTTGCTCCTCTCCTCCTCCTGCTGACCCTGGGCTCAAACACCGCCAGTTTCTGCCCGGACATGCTAGCTGCACAGAGAAAAACACCAGCCAATGTGTTAGTGGGGTTCAGCACCGCCAGCTGTTCCCCTGCTGTGTAGTCGGCATCGTGTCCAGCACAAGCCACGCTGGCACAACTGACTAAAAGCTGCCACCAGTGCAGGCTTCGGCCTACACTTTGCTCCTCTCCTCCTTCTGCTGACCCTGGGCTCAAACACCGCCAGTTTCTGCCCGGACATGCTAGCTGCACTGAGAAAAACACCAGCCAACGTGTTAGTGGGGTTCAGCACCGCCAGCTGTTCCCCTGCTGTGTAGCTGGCAACGTGTCCTGCAAACGCCACGCAGGCACATGAACTGAAATTGAAGGGAGCCTGCCCCCCACCCCCCCAGGTGTTTCTATGTATAACAGCCACCTTGTACAGCAGTACTGCTGCATTTGTACAAGGTAGCTGACTTTTTATCCTTGCACACGTGGAACTCAACAAGTACAAAATGTGTCTCATTACAGACCATTACAATGTCCCTGAGGTGTGACTTTCCTTTTTAATGACACGCAGCACCCCCATTGTTAGCGCTGCCCGTCTCCTGACATCATTGGTTGGCTGGCTGTGCCTGTGCGTCCCCCCTGCCCGACACAACGCCCCCCGTTGTCTCATATATTTTGACTGCGAGGGTGTGATTGATGGGCACGAGCAGTGCATATGTTCCCCTGTCTTCACTCCCCTCCTTCCGCCTTCTTCTGACTGTGCGGCCTCATGGCCGCGGCATGCGATAAGGGATCAGCTGAGGCCGCCCAGTCTGAAGCAGGTGTAAGGACATGTGTGAGCGGCGAACATATTTACTGCACAAGGCCACGAATCCCAGCACCGCAGTGTGACTTTAGGAAAAGCCACTGTGAGTCTGGGATTTATGGCCATCGTTAACCGCACCGGCCAAAATGAAATGAGGTCATGAGACGGCCTGCACTAACAGGGTATTGCCAAGGGATAACACGATAGCGCAGACTCCTGTACAGCAAATAACAACGCTCAGGAATCTGCGCACAGCAGCTAGGTGTAAATTTTTACACCTGTGCTGCATCTCCTTAAAAAGACAAGTCACGCCTCCACTACTGTTTGACAGTATAATGGGCTAAATAGTGTACGTGTTTTATTCAGCGTGTGCAAGGAGCAAATTAAATAGAGCAACCTTTTACTTGTGCAGCATTAATGCTGCACAAGGTGTGGCTCTTGTACCTTTCAACACCTGAGGGGGGGTTAAAGGTAACCTTTGAAATTGGTTCAACTAGGCTTCGGCCTACACTCTGCTCCTCTCCTCCTCCTGCTGACCCTGGGCTCAAACACCGCTAGTTTTTGCCCGGAACTGCTAGCTGCACAGAGAAAAACACCAGTCAATGTGTTAGTGGGGTTCAGCAACGCCAGCTGTTCCCCTGCTGTATAGTCGGCATCGTGTCCAGCACAAGCCACGCTGGCACAACTGACCAAAAGCTGCCACCAGTGCAGGCTTCGGCCTACACTTTGCTCCTCTCCTCCTCCTGCTGACCCTGGGCTCAAACACCGCCAGTTTCTGCCCGGACATGCTAGCTGCACAGAGAAAAACACCAGCCAATGTGTTAGTGGGGTTCAGCACCGCCAGCTGTTCCCCTGCTGTGTAGTCGGCATCGTGTCCAGCACAAGCCACGCTGGCACAACTGACTAAAAGCTGCCACCAGTGCAGGCTTCGGCCTACACTTTGTCCTCTCCTCCTTCTGCTGACCCTGGGCTCAAACACCGCCAGTTTCTGCCCGGACATGCTAGCTGCACTGAGAAAAACACCAGCCAACGTGTTAGTGGGGTTCAGCACCGCCAGCTGTTCCCCTGCTGTGTAGCTGGCAACGTGTCCTGCAAACGCCACGCAGGCACATGAACTGAAATTGAAGGGAGCCTGCCCCCCACCCCCCCAGGTGTTTCTATGTATAACAGCCACCTTGTACAGCAGTACTGCTGCATTTGTACAAGGTGGCTGACTTTTTATCCTTGCACACGTGGAACTCAACAAGTACAAAATGTGTCTCATTACAGACCATTACAATGTCCCTGAGGTGTGACTTTCCTTTTTAATGACACGCAGCACCCCCATTGTTAGCGCTGCCCGTCTCCTGACATCATTGGTTGGCTGGCTGTGCCTGTGCGTCCCCCCTGCCCGACACAACGCCCCCCGTTGTCTCATATATTTTGACTGCGAGGGTGTGATTGATGGGCACGAGCAGTGCATATGTTCCCCTGTCTTCACTCCCCTCCTTCCGCCTTCTTCTGACTGTGCGGCCTCATGGCCGCGGCATGCGATAAGGGATCAGCTGAGGCCGCCCAGTCTGAAGCAGGTGTAAGGACATGTGTGAGCGGCGAACATATTTACTGCACAAGGCCACGAATCCCAGCACCGCAGTGTGACTTTAGGAAAAGCCACTGTGAGTCTGGGATTTATGGCCATCGTTAACCGCACCGGCCAAAATGAAATGAGGTCATGAGACGGCCTGCACTAACAGGGTATTGCCAAGGGATAACACGATAGCGCAGACTCCTGTACAGCAAATAACAACGCTCAGGAATCTGCGCACAGCAGCTAGGTGTAAATTTTTACACCTGTGCTGCATCTCCTTAAAAAGACAAGTCACGCCTCCACTACTGTTTGACAGTATAATGGGCTAAATAGTGTACGTGTTTTATTCAGCGTGTGCAAGGAGCAAATTAAATAGAGCAACCTTTTACTTGTGCAGCATTAATGCTGCACAAGGTGTGGCTCTTGTACCTTTCAACACCTGAGGGGGGGTTAAAGGTAACCTTTGAAATTGGTTCAACTAGGCTTCGGCCTACACTCTGCTCCTCTCCTCCTCCTGCTGACCCTGGGCTCAAACACCGCTAGTTTTTGCCCGGAACTGCTAGCTGCACAGAGAAAAACACCAGTCAATGTGTTAGTGGGGTTCAGCAACGCCAGCTGTTCCCCTGCTGTGTAGTCGGCATCGTGTCCAGCACAAGCCACGCTGGCACAACTGACCAAAAGCTGCCACCAGTGCAGGCTTCGGCCTACACTTTGCTCCTCTCCTCCTCCTGCTGACCCTGGGCTCAAACACCGCCAGTTTCTGCCCGGACATGCTAGCTGCACAGAGAAAAACACCAGCCAATGTGTTAGTGGGGTTCAGCACCGCCAGCTGTTCCCCTGCTGTGTAGTCGGCATCGTGTCCAGCACAAGCCACGCTGGCACAACTGACTAAAAGCTGCCACCAGTGCAGGCTTCGGCCTACACTTTGCTCCTCTCCTCCTTCTGCTGACCCTGGGCTCAAACACCGCCAGTTTCTGCCCGGACATGCTAGCTGCACTGAGAAAAACACCAGCCAACGTGTTAGTGGGGTTCAGCACCGCCAGCTGTTCCCCTGCTGTGTAGCTGGCAACGTGTCCTGCAAACGCCACGCAGGCACATGAACTGAAATTGAAGGGAGCCTGCCCCCCACCCCCCCAGGTGTTTCTATGTATAACAGCCACCTTGTACAGCAGTACTGCTGCATTTGTACAAGGTGGCTGACTTTTTATCCTTGCACACGTGGAACTCAACAAGTACAAAATGTGTCTCATTACAGACCATTACAATGTCCCTGAGGTGTGACTTTCCTTTTTAATGACACGCAGCACCCCCATTGTTAGCGCTGCCCGTCTCCTGACATCATTGGTTGGCTGGCTGTGCCTGTGCGTCCCCCCTGCCCGACACAACGCCCCCCGTTGTCTCATATATTTTGACTGCGAGGGTGTGATTGATGGGCACGAGCAGTGCATATGTTCCCCTGTCTTCACTCCCCTCCTTCCGCCTTCTTCTGACTGTGCGGCCTCATGGCCGCGGCATGCGATAAGGGATCAGCTGAGGCCGCCCAGTCTGAAGCAGGTGTAAGGACATGTGTGAGCGGTGAACATATTTACTGCACAAGGCCACGAATCCCAGCACCGCAGTGTGACTTTAGGAAAAGCCACTGTGAGTCTGGGATTTATGGCCATCGTTAACCGCACCGGCCAAAATGAAATGAGGTCATGAGACGGCCTGCACTAACAGGGTATTGCCAAGGGATAACACGATAGCGCAGACTCCTGTACAGCAAATAACAACGCTCAGGAATCTGCGCACAGCAGCTAGGTGTAAATTTTTACACCTGTGCTGCATCTCCTTAAAAAGACAAGTCACGCCTCCACTACTGTTTGACAGTATAATGGGCTAAATAGTGTACGTGTTTTATTCAGCGTGTGCAAGGAGCAAATTAAATAGAGCAACCTTTTACTTGTGCAGCATTAATGCTGCACAAGGTGTGGCTCTTGTACCTTTCAACACCTGAGGGGGGGTTAAAGGTAACCTTTGAAATTGGTTCAACTAGGCTTCGGCCTACACTCTGCTCCTCTCCTCCTCCTGCTGACCCTGGGCTCAAACACCGCTAGTTTTTGCCCGGAACTGCTAGCTGCACAGAGAAAAACACCAGTCAATGTGTTAGTGGGGTTCAGCAACGCCAGCTGTTCCCCTGCTGTGTAGTCGGCATCGTGTCCAGCACAAGCCACGCTGGCACAACTGACCAAAAGCTGCCACCAGTGCAGGCTTCGGCCTACACTTTGCTCCTCTCCTCCTCCTGCTGACCCTGGGCTCAAACACCGCCAGTTTCTGCCCGGACATGCTAGCTGCACAGAGAAAAACACCAGCCAATGTGTTAGTGGGGTTCAGCACCGCCAGCTGTTCCCCTGCTGTGTAGTCGGCATCGTGTCCAGCACAAGCCACGCTGGCACAACTGACTAAAAGCTGCCACCAGTGCAGGCTTCGGCCTACACTTTGCTCCTCTCCTCCTTCTGCTGACCCTGGGCTCAAACACCGCCAGTTTCTGCCCGGACATGCTAGCTGCACTGAGAAAAACACCAGCCAACGTGTTAGTGGGGTTCAGCACCGCCAGCTGTTCCCCTGCTGTGTAGCTGGCAACGTGTCCTGCAAACGCCACACAGGCACATGAACTGAAATTGAAGGGAGCCTGCCCCCCACCCCCCCAGGTGTTTCTATGTATAACAGCCACCTTGTACAGCAGTACTGCTGCATTTGTACAAGGTGGCTGACTTTTTATCCTTGCACACGTGGAACTCAACAAGTACAAAATGTGTCTCATTACAGACCATTACAATGTCCCTGAGGTGTGACTTTCCTTTTTAATGACACGCAGCACCCCCATTGTTAGCGCTGCCCGTCTCCTGACATCATTGGTTGGCTGGCTGTGCCTGTGCGTCCCCCCTGCCCGACACAACGCCCCCCGTTGTCTCATATATTTTGACTGCGAGGGTGTGATTGATGGGCACGAGCAGTGCATATGTTCCCCTGTCTTCACTCCCCTCCTTCCGCCTTCTTCTGACTGTGCGGCCTCATGGCCGCGGCATGCGATAAGGGATCAGCTGAGGCCGCCCAGTCTGAAGCAGGTGTAAGGACATGTGTGAGCGGCGAACATATTTACTGCACAAGGCCACGAATCCCAGCACCGCAGTGTGACTTTAGGAAAAGCCACTGTGAGTCTGGGATTTATGGCCATCGTTAACCGCACCGGCCAAAATGAAATGAGGTCATGAGACGGCCTGCACTAACAGGGTATTGCCAAGGGATAACACGATAGCGCAGACTCCTGTACAGCAAATAACAACGCTCAGGAATCTGCGCACAGCAGCTAGGTGTAAATTTTTACACCTGTGCTGCATCTCCTTAAAAAGACAAGTCACGCCTCCACTACTGTTTGACAGTATAATGGGCTAAATAGTGTACGTGTTTTATTCAGCGTGTGCAAGGAGCAAATTAAATAGAGCAACCTTTTACTTGTGCAGCATTAATGCTGCACAAGGTGTGGCTCTTGTACCTTTCAACACCTGAGGGGGGGTTAAAGGTAACCTTTGAAATTGGTTCAACTAGGCTTCGGCCTACACTCTGCTCCTCTCCTCCTCCTGCTGACCCTGGGCTCAAACACCGCTAGTTTTTGCCCGGAACTGCTAGCTGCACAGAGAAAAACACCAGTCAATGTGTTAGTGGGGTTCAGCAACGCCAGCTGTTCCCCTGCTGTGTAGTCGGCATCGTGTCCAGCACAAGCCACGCTGGCACAACTGACCAAAAGCTGCCACCAGAGCAGGCTTCGGCCTACACTTTGCTCCTCTCCTCCTCCTGCTGACCCTGGGCTCAAACACCGCCAGTTTCTGCCCGGACATGCTAGCTGCACAGAGAAAAACACCAGCCAATGTGTTAGTGGGGTTCAGCACCGCCAGCTGTTCCCCTGCTGTGTAGTCGGCATCGTGTCCAGCACAAGCCACGCTGGCACAACTGACCAAAAGCTGCCACCAGTGCAGGCTTCGGCCTACACTTTGCTCCTCTCCTCCTCCTGATGACCCTGGGCTCAAACACCGCCAGTTTCTGCCCGGACATGCTAGCTGCACTGAGAAAAACACCAGCCAACGTGTTAGTGGGGTTCAGCACCGCCAGCTGTTCCCCTGCTGTGTAGCTGGCAACGTGTCCTGCAAACGCCACGCAGGCACATGAACTGAAATTGAAGGGAGCCTGCCCCCCACCCCCAGGTGTTTCTATGTATAACAGCCACCTTGTACAGAAGTACTGCTGCATTTGTACAAGGTGGCTGACTTTTTCTCCTTGCCCACGTTTAATTAAACACGTACTAAATGTATCTCATTGAGACCATTCCACTGTCCCCGAGGTGTGACTTTCCTTTCTAATGATACGCAGCACCCCCCTTGGTAGCGCTTCCCGTCTTCTGACATCATTGGTTGGCTTGTTGCGCCTGTGCGTCCGCCCTGCCTGAAACAATGCTCCTCGTTGTCTTATTTTGACTGCGAGGGTGTGATTGATGGGCATGAGCAGTGCATATCTTCACCTGTCTTAACTCATCTCCTTCCGCCTTCTTCAGACTGTGCAGCCTCATGGCCGCGGCATGCGAGAAGGGATCAGCAGAGGCCGCCCAGTCTGAAGCAGGTGTAAGGACGTGTGTGAGCGGCCAAAATATTTACTGCTCAAGGCCACGAATCACAGCACCGCAGTGTGACTTTATGAAAAGGCACTGTGGGTCTGGGATTTATGGCCATCGTTAACCGCATCGGCCAACATGAAATGAGGTCATAAGACGGGCAGCTCTAACAGGGCATTGCCAAGGGATAACACAAGAGCGCAGACTCCTGTACAGCAAATAACAACGCTCAGGAAGCTGCGCCAAGCACCAAGGCGTTATTTGGGACACCTGTGCTGCGTCTCCTTAAAAAGACAAGTCACGCATCCACTACAGTTTGACTGTAGAATGGGCTAAATTGTGTACGTCTTTCATTCAGCGTGTGCAAGTAGACAAATTAATAGAGCAACCTTTCACTTGTGCAGCATTAATACTGCACAAGGTGTGTCTCTTGTACTTTGTAACACCTGAGGGGGGGTTAAAGGTTTACTTTGAAATTGGTTCAAATAGGCTTCGGCCTACACTCTGCTCCTCTCCTCCTCCTCCTGCTTCAACACGGGCTCTAACATTGCTAGTTTTTGCCCGCAAGTGCTAGCTGCACAGAGAAAAACACACGCCATTGTGTTAGTGGGGTTCAGCAACGCCAGCTGTTCCCCCACTGTGTAGCCGGCAAAGTGTCCTGCAAACGCAACGCAGACACAAAGCTGCCTCCAGTGCAGGCTTCGGCCTACACTCTGCTCCCCCTGCTTACCCTTAGCTCCAACACCGCTAGTTGGGGCTCTAGGAAGACAATCTTTAATAGGCAACGCATCTGGGTTCCAGCACCGCCAGGTGGTTCTCGGCAGTGTTCTTGTCACAGGTACTCCCTCGTGCCAAGCCTGGTTTCAGCACCGTCAGCTGTTTCCGGGTTGTGTCAAGTTCACTGACACGCCTATGCTTGCCCCGTCGTGGTGCGGTCGGGTTAGCCAACTCCAGGGTGCCTCCAGTTTAGGAGCTTCCTATGTGGGCTGCATGAACTGGTAGTCAAGGCTGGTTCTGTAGTGCCAGTAGGCCCAGCTCCCCCTGTAGGACTGTTGGGGTTCGGTAACTGCGGCTGCCTCGCGGCCTAGCTGTTCTCTCCTCTCCTGTGGACCTTGGGGTCCACCACCTGGTTCCAGCACCGTCAGCTGGTTCCGGGCCGAGCCTTTGGCTTAGGTGCCTCCTCCTGGGTATCCGAGTTCCGCCAACGTCAGGCGGTCCTTGGTAGTGCTTTTAAGCGCGGGCACCTACAGCTTAGTAACCGGGTTCCAGCACCGCCAGCTGGTCCTCGGTCGTGCCATTGGCTCTTGCACACTGGGGCAACGCATCTGGGTTCCAGCACCGCCAGCTGGTTCTCGGCAGTGTTCTTGTCACAGGTACTCCCTCGTGCCAAGCCTGGTTTCAGCACCGTCAGCTGTTTCCGGGTTGTGTCAAGTTCACTGACACGCCTATGCTTGCCCCGTCGTGGTGCGGTCGGGTTAGCCAACTCCAGGGTGCCTCCAGTTTAGGAGCTTCCTATGTGGGCTGCGTGAACTGGTAGTCAAGGCTGGTTCTGTAGTGCCAGTAGGCCCAGCTCCCCCTGTAGGACTGTTGGGGTTCGGTAACTGCGGCTGCCTCGCGGCCTAGCTGTTCTCTCCTCTCCTGTGGGCCTTCGGATCCACCTCCTGGTTCCAGCACCGTCAGCTGGTTCCAGGCCGAGCCTTTGGCTTAGGTGCCTCCTCCTGGGTATCCGAGTTCCGCCAACGTCAGGCGGTCCTTGGTAGTGCTTTTAAGCGCGGGCACCTACAGCTTAGTAACCGGGTTCCAGCACCGCCAGCTGGTCCTCGGTCGTGCCATTGGCTCTTGCACACTGGGGCAACGCATCTGGGTTCCAGCACCGCCAGCTGGTTCTCGGCAGTGTTCTTGTCACAGGTACTCCCTCGTGCCAAGCCTGGTTTCAGCACCGTCAGCTGTTTCCGGGTTGTGTCAAGCTCACTGAGACGCCTATGCTTGCCCCGTCGTGGTGCTGTCGGGTTAGCCAACTCCAGGGTGCCTCCAGTTTAGGAGCTTCCTATGTGGGCTGCGTGAACTGGTAGTCAAGGCTGGTTCTGTAGTGCCAGTAGGCCCAGCTCCCCCTGTAGGACTGTTGGGGTTCGGTAACTGCGGCTGCCTCGCGGCCTAGCTGTTCTCTCCTCTCCTGTGGACCTTGGGGTCCACCACCTGGTTCCAGCACCGTCAGCTGGTTCCGGGCCGAGCCTTTGGCTTAGGTGCCTCCTCCTGGGTATCCGAGTTCCGCCAACGTCAGGCGGTCCTTGGTAGTGCTTTTAAGCGCGGGCACCTACAGCTTAGTAACCGGGTTCCAGCACCGCCAGCTGGTCCTCGGTCGTGCCATTGGCTCTTGCACACTGGGGCAACGCATCTGGGTTCCAGCACCGCCAGCTGGTTCTCGGCAGTGTTCTTGTCACAGGTACTCCCTCGTGCCAAGCCTGGTTTCAGCACCGTCAGCTGTTTCCGGGTTGTGTCAAGTTCACTGACACGCCTATGCTTGCCCCGTCGTGGTGCGGTCGGGTTAGCCAACTCCAGGGTGCCTCCAGTTTAGGAGCTTCCTATGTGGGCTGCGTGAACTGGTAGTCAAGGCTGGTTCTGTAGTGCCAGTAGGCCCAGCTCCCCCTGTAGGACTGTTGGGGTTCGGTAACTGCGGCTGCCTCGCGGCCTAGCTGTTCTCTCCTCTCCTGTGGACCTTGGGGTCCACCACCTGGTTCCAGCACCGTCAGCTGGTTCCGGGCCGAGCCTTTGGCTTAGGTGCCTCCTCCTGGGTATCCGAGTTCCGCCAACGTCAGGCGGTCCTTGGTAGTGCTTTTAAGCGCGGGCACCTACAGCTTAGTAACCGGGTTCCAGCACCGCCAGCTGGTCCTCGGTCGTGCCATTGGCTCTTGCACACTGGGGCAACGCATCTGGGTTCCAGCACCGCCAGCTGGTTCTCGGCAGTGTTCTTGTCACAGGTACTCCCTCGTGCCAAGCCTGGTTTCAGCACCGTCAGCTGTTTCCGGGTTGTGTCAAGCTCACTGAGACGCCTATGCTTGCCCCGTCGTGGTGCTGTCGGGTTAGCCAACTCCAGGGTGCCTCCAGTTTAGGAGCTTCCTATGTGGGCTGCGTGAACTGGTAGTCAAGGCTGGTTCTGTAGTGCCAGTAGGCCCAGCTCCCCCTGTAGGACTGTTGGGGTTCGGTAACTGCGGCTGCCTCGCGGCCTAGCTGTTCTCTCCTCTCCTGTGGACCTTGGGGTCCACCACCTGGTTCCAGCACCGTCAGCTGGTTCCGGGCCGAGCCTTTGGCTTAGGTGCCTCCTCCTGGGTATCCGAGTTCCGCCAACGTCAGGCGGTCCTTGGTAGTGCTTTTAAGCGCGGGCACCTACAGCTTAGTAACCGGGTTCCAGCACCGCCAGCTGGTCCTCGGTCGTGCCATTGGCTCTTGCACACTGGGGCAACGCATCTGGGTTCCAGCACCGCCAGCTGGTTCTCGGCAGTGTTCTTGTCACAGGTACTCCCTCGTGCCAAGCCTGGTTTCAGCACCGTCAGCTGTTTCCGGGTTGTGTCAAGTTCACTGACACGCCTATGCTTGCCCCGTCGTGGTGCGGTCGGGTTAGCCAACTCCAGGGTGCCTCCAGTTTAGGAGCTTCCTATGTGGGCTGCGTGAACTGGTAGTCAAGGCTGGTTCTGTAGTGCCAGTAGGCCCAGCTCCCCCTGTAGGACTGTTGGGGTTCGGTAACTGCGGCTGCCTCGCGGCCTAGCTGTTCTCTCCTCTCCTGTGGACCTTGGGGTCCACCACCTGGTTCCAGCACCGTCAGCTGGTTCCGGGCCGAGCCTTTGGCTTAGGTGCCTCCTCCTGGGTATCCGAGTTCCGCCAACGTTAGGCGGTCCTTGGTAGTGCTTTTAAGCGCGGGCACCTACAGCTTAGTAACCGGGTTCCAGCACCGCCAGCTGGTCCTCGGTCGTGCCATTGGCTCTTGCACACTGGGGCCACGCATCTGGGTTCCAGCACCGCCAGCTGGTTCTCGGCAGTGTTCTTGTCACAGGTACTCCCTCGTGCCAAGCCTGGTTTCAGCACCGTCAGCTGTTTCCGGGTTGTGTCAAGTTCACTGACACGCCTATGCTTGCCCCGTCGTGGTGCGGTCGGGTTAGCCAACTCCAGGGTGCCTCCAGTTTAGGAGCTTCCTATGTGGGCTGCGTGAACTGGTAGTCAAGGCTGGTTCTGTAGTGCCAGTAGGCCCAGCTCCCCCTGTAGGACTGTTGGGGTTCGGTAACTGCGGCTGCCTCGCGGCCTAGCTGTTCTCTCCTCTCCTGTGGGCCTTCGGGTCCACCTCCTGGTTCCAGCACCGTCAGCTGGTTCCAGGCCGAGCCTTTGGCTTAGGTGCCTCCTCCTGGGTATCCGAGTTCCGCCAACGCCAGGCGGTCCTTGGTAGTGCTTTTAAGCGCGGGCACCTACAGCTTAGTAACCGGGTTCCAGCACCGCCAGCTGGTCCTCGGTCGTGCCATTGGCTCTTGCACACTGGGGCAACGCATCTGGGTTCCAGCACCGCCAGCTGGTTCTCGGCAGTGTTCTTGTCACAGGTACTCCCTCGTGCCAAGCCTGGTTTCAGCACCATCAGCTGTTTCCGGGTTGTGTCAAGCTCACTGAGACGCCTATGCTTGCCCCGTCGTGGTGCTGTCGGGTTAGCCAACTCCAGGGTGCCTCCAGTTTAGGAGCTTCCTATGTGGGCTGCGTGAACTGGTAGTCAAGGCTGGTTCTGTAGTGCCAGTAGGCCCAGCTCCCCCTGTAGGACTGTTGGGGTTCGGTAACTGCGGCTGCCTCGCGGCCTAGCTGTTCTCTCCTCTCCTGTGGGCCTTCGGGTCCACCACCTGGTTCCAGCACCGTCAGCTGGTTCTCGGCAGTGTCTTTTGCTCTTGTACCTTCTGCTCCCCATCCTGGTTCCAGTACCGTCAGCTGGTTCTGGGCAGAGCCTTTGGCTTAGGTGCCTCCTTCTGGGTATCCAACGTCAGGTGGTCCTTGGTAGTGCTTTCAGGCACGGGTACCTCCTGCTTAGTAACCGGGTTCCAGTAACGTCAGCTGGTCCTCGGTAGTTCCATTGGCTCTTGGACCTTCGGCTACCCATCCGGGTTCCAGTACCGTCAGCTGGTTCTCGGCAGTGTCTTTTGCTCTTGTACCTTCTGCTCCCCATCCTGGTTCCAGTAACGTCAGCTGGTTCCGGGCAGAGCCTTTGGCTTAGGTGCCTCCTTCTGGGTATCCGAGTTCCGCCAACGCCAGGCGGTCCTTGGTAGTGCTTTTTAGCACGGGTACCTCCTGCTTAGTAACCGGGTTCCAGTAACGTCAGCTGGTCCTCGGTAGTTCCATAGGCTCTTGAACCTTCGGGTAGCCATCCGAGTTCCAGTTCCATCAGCTGGTTCTTGGCATTTTCTCAGCCTTCTTGTACCTTCTGCTACATTTCCAAGTTTAAGACCCTAAAGTCGACGACCCGGAAGACCACCCCGATGACGACGACCCGGAAGACCACCCCGATGACGACGACGACGACGACGGCGGAGACGACGACGGCGGAGACGACGACGGCGGAGACGACGACGGCGGAGATGACGACACTGAAGACGACGACCCTGGAGACGACGACATGGAAGACCGAGAAGCAGAAGAACAAGAGGCTGCAGAACAAAGAGCAGAAGAACATTAAGCATAACACTTAATATCAGAGCAAAAGATATTATCTAAATTATATGCAGAAGAAGACTAAGCAGTGTATGGGGGTGAGTCCGTTCCTCCTCGTGGTGCCCCTGGATAAAGCCTGATGCTGCAGGCCAAACTGAACGCGGACAAATGTAACTTTTGTGACTGGCAGAACGGAAGGTGTAATCTTCCAACTTTTATAGATAACAACTACGGGAATGCCTGTCACAAATGAGAATATGATGAAGAAGTAGAATAGGAAGAATAATAACAGTGGAATAAAAAGAATATGTAGAATAGGAAGAATAATAATAGTTGAATAAAATGAATATGAAGAATGTAATAAAAAAAAAAATAGGTAGAAGATGAAGAAGAAGATGAATAAGGTGAAGAAGAAGTTGATGTCAAAGATGCTGATGATGATGAAGATGAAAGTGTGGGAAAAGTAAAAAAAAAAAATTAAAAAAAGAAGGGGAAGGGCGTGGAATAGTGAAACATCAATATCTGACAAAATAAAAAAATAATTACATAGTCAATATCTTTTTCACTCCGAACGTCTTTAAAAAAAAAAAATTCATGCTATTCTATTTGATTGGGCTAAACCTCATTGCCTTTAATGTCTCCGCCACCTCCCACAATACATCCTACATTATTCTTAGTTGTTTTCCTTGATGTAGAATGAACCTACAAGGATAGAAAGGGTTTATTTTAATTCCGATATTTTGGTCCCATTGACTTGCATTGGGATCGGGTATCGGTATCGGCGATATCCGATATTTTTTGAATATTGGCCGATCCAATCCGATACCGATACTTTCCGATATCGGAAGGTATCGCTCAAAACTAGTGATAATTTAATGAGTTTAATGGGTTTAACCCCATCCTCCACTCTCCAGTGTTTACCTCTGTTGTTTATGTGTATATATTTGTATGATATTTATTTTCCATTACACCTGTTTGTATTACCTTGTTAGTCTGATTGGTGTATTATAGTATACTCCCCTCTTCCCTGGGTGGGGGAAAGGTATAGACTGATGGCAGATTCAGAACTTAAGGCAAGGTACGTGGCCCCGGCATCTTCATCATCAGATGTGATACGGGGAGCAGGGCGAGCTAGAGTGCCCCTAGCATTAAGGATAGAAAAGGAGCCACTGGTCCCAGGACACCCGACATCAGAGTCGTTACACATACCCTCTACATAACGAACAACATGCTTATTTGACCAAGCTAATACATATAAAAAGGAAGCAAGATCCCTACTATGGAAGAACATGCTCAATTGATGTACAAAACTGATAGGATATTATAGGAGATGATTTTTTTTACAATACACATGGCTACAGTATGTGAACGGCACTATCAAAACACATAATGGTGCGACGGTGCAGGGTTCACAGATTGACTGCAGCGCAGTTGTCATTACTTCAGCGTTGCAGACAATCAACAGAGACTGGAGAAATGGCGTGAACCCATGGAGGGTTCAGAAAGGGTACAAGCCCTATAAACAACTACTACCCCCATCTGCTATGGAAATGGTCCTTTCTTTGAAAGCTGCTTTTCTTATGCTTTTTAAATATAATCAACCAGGCAGGAAAGTTACAAATTATCTTCTGACTCCATAACTGCAGAGTCCAAACCTCCTTTGGTATTAAAGGGAACCTGTCACCTGAATTTGGCGGGACCGGTTTTCGGTCATATGGGCGAAGTTTTCGGGTGTTTGATTCACCCTTTCCTTACCCGCTGGCTGCATGCTGGCCGCAATATTGGATTGAAGTTCATTCTCTGTCCTCCGTAGTACACGCCTGCACAAGGCAATCTTGCCTAGCGCACACGCAGTATGCTTTGCCCAACTGCGGGCAAGGCCGAAAAGGCACTATGTCCCGGAACTATTTAGCTGTGTTCTGGGACTTAGTGTGCCGGCACATGCGCACTAATGCTTTTCGGCTTTGCCCGCTGTTGGGCAAAGCATACTGCGCGTAAGCAAGGCAAGATTGCCATGTACTACGGAGGACAGAGAATGAACTTCAATCCAATATTGCGGTCAGCATGCAGGCAGCGGGTAAGGAAAGGGTGAATCAAACACCTGAAAACTTTGCCCATATGACCGAAAACCGGTCCCGCCAAATTCAGGTGACAGGTTCCCTTTAACATTAGTACAAAAACAGCCCCAGAAGCTACATGGTCGAGCATCTGCATGCTGCCTTACATCACCAAGCACAATGTAGAGCGTCAGATGGAGAGGTGTAAATCTGCCACCACTGTACTCTGGAGCAGAGGAAACTGTGGAATGATGATCACTAGGGTTGAGCGACTTTTACTTTTATAGGATCGGGTCGGGTTTCACAAAACCCGACTTTCTCAAAAGTCGGGTCGAGTGAAATCGGCCGATCCTATAGAATCGTCGGGGTCGAGGGTCGGCCAAAACACGAAACCCAATGCAGTGCAATGGGATACTATGGTTCCCAGGGTCTGAAGGAGAGGAAACTCTCCTTCAGGCCCTGGGATCCATATTTAAGTGTAAAATAAAGAATTAAAATAAAAAATATTGCTATACTCACCCTCTGACGCGCTCTGGTACTAACCGGCAGCCTTCCTTCCTTAGAATCAGCGCGTGAAGGACCTTAGATGACGTCGCAGGTTGTGATTGGTCGCGTGACCGCCCATGTGACCACTCACGCGACCAATCACAAGCCGCGACGTCACCGAAGGTCATTCAAGCGCTGATTCTTAGGAAGGAAGGCTGCCGGAAAGAAGCAGGGCGCGTCCGAGGGTGAGTATATTCCTATTAGGTATATACTCACCCTCGGACGCATCCTGCTTCTTTCCGGCAGCCTTCCTTCCTAAGAATCAGCGCTTGAATGACCTTCGGTGAAGTCGCGGCTTGTGATTGGTCGCGTGAGCGGTCACATGGGCGGTCGCGCGACCAATCACAAGCCGCGACGTCATCTAAGGCCCTTCACGAGCTGATTCTAAGGAAGGAAGGCTGCCGGTTAGTACCAGGGCGCGTCAGAGAGTGAGTATAGCAATATTTTTTATTTTAATTCTTTATTTTACACTTAAATATGGATTCCGATACTGATTTCTGATATTGCATAGATATCGGAACTCGGTATCGGAATTCCGATACCAGATTCAGAAGATCGCCGACCTCATGGCCGACCCCACACAGGGGTCGGGTCGGGTTACATGAAACCCGACTTTGCCAAAAGTCGGCGACTTCTGAAAATGGCCGACTCGTTTCGCTCAACCCTAATGATCACACTTCTCTATCTGGCATCTGATGGATGAGTCAGAAACTCGGGAGGTTCATGGCCGAGCAGCTGCACGTAAGGCTTAGATCAAGCACAATGTCAAGCATCAGAAATCCTCCACCACTGGACTTTTGAGCAGTAAAGTTCTCTTCAGTAAGGCAATGTTTCCACTGTCAGGAAAACTTCAGGATTTGCTGCAGATTGGACGCTGCAGTGGAGGGGATTTTATGAAATCCCAACTCCACTTTGTGTGCAGTACCGCTCCGGCGGACCTGCGTAACGCGACATGCCGCGTTTCCTTATAGACCACGGCATGTCTATTTATCTTGCAGAGACTCTCCATTTTCACAAGATAAATAACCTAGTCTATGAATACGATGCGGTGATTCCGCATGTGTTCAATGAACACAAGCGGAATCACCGTATGTACAACAGGAGGTAGCGCTTTGGGTGGAGCAGGGTATCCGCTACATCCAAAGCACAGGGAATCCTGAACATGGAGACATAGCCTAATGGATCACACTTCTATATCTGTCCTCTAATCATTGAGAATGTGTTAGGTGAATGCCAGAACTTTACCCACCTAACTGCATCTTGCCCACTGCAACATTTGATGGACGAGAAAAGAAAATTGTTAAATGGATTCTGTCAGTAGGATCAACCCTCAGTGGTTGATACCTTTTAATGGCTAACTGAAAAGATGGCAACCAATTGCAAGTTTTCGAGGCTACACAGGTCTTTTCATCAGGCAAAGACTAAAAGAAATTCTGAAGAATCACATATTTATGCACAACATAACTGTTGTGAATTCTGTGGTCAAGCTCCCTCCTGTGGTCATGAGTAGTACTGCGGCTGGTTCTGTCTATGAGCTTCCTCTGGTGGATGTGAGTGGGACTGCGGCTTCTGAGTTTCCTTCCTCAGGTGACGAGGTTAAGTCGTTAGGTGCTGCTCTATTTAACTCCACCTAGTTCTTTGTTCCTGGCCTCCAGTCAATGTTCCAGTATTGGTCTTGCTTTCTCCTGGATCGTTCTTGTGGCCTGTCTGCCCTGCATAAGCTAAGTTTTGCTTGTGTTACTTTTGTTTGCTTTATTTTCTGTCCAGCTTGCTATATTGGTTTTTCTTGCTTGCTGGAAGCTCTGAGACGCAGAGGGAGCACCTCCGTACCATTAGTCGGTGCGGAGGGTCTTTTTGCCCCTCTGCGTGGTTGTTTGTAGGCTTTTGTGCTGACCGCAAAGCTATCTTTCCTATCCTCGGTCTATTCAGTAAGTCGGGCCTCACTTTGCTAAAATCTATTTCATCTCTGTGTTTGTATTTTCATCTTAACTCACAGTCATTATATGTGGGGGGCTGCCTTTTCCTTTGGGGAATTTCTCTGAGGCAAGGTAGGCTTATTTTTCTATCTTCAGGGCTAGCTAGTTTCTCAGGCTGTGCCGAGTTGCATAGGGAGCGTTAGGTGCAATCCACGGCTACCTCTAGTGTGGTATGATAGGATTAGGGATTGCGGTCAGCAGAGTTCCCACGTCTCAGAGCTCGTCCTATGTTAGTAACTATCAGGTCACTTTGTGTGCTCTTAACCACTAGGTCCATTGTGGTTCTGAATCACCTGTTCATAACAGTACTGGAGGCCCAAAGTACTAATGCTTCTCAATAGAGGGAAAAGAGAAGTTCTGAGACCATTTGTTTTTCTCTGTACTGTGTTTTGTCTTTCTTTTCCTCTAGACATTTGGGTGGTTCGGGACACAGGTGTAGTGATGGACATTAGAGATCTGTCTTCTTGTGTGGATCATCTCACTGCAAGAGTACAAAATATTCAAGACTTTGTGGTTCAGAATTCTATGTTAGAGCCAAGAATTCCTATTCCTAATTTGTTTTCTGGAGATAGAGCTAAGTTTCTGAGTTTTAAGAATAATTGTAAACTGTTTCTGGCTTTGAAACCTTGCTCCTCTGGTGACCCAGTTCAACAAGTTAAGATCATTATTTCTTTATTACGTGGCGACCCTCAAGACTGGGCATTTTTCCTTGCGCCAGGAGATCCTGCATTATGTAATATTGATGCGTTTTTTCTGGCGCTCGGATTGCTGTATGATGAACCTAATTCAGTGGATCAGGCAGAGAAAAATTTGCTGGCTCTGTCTCAGGGTCAGGATGAGGTAGGGATATATTGTCAGAAGTTTAGGAAGTGGTCTGTGCTCACTCAATGGAATGAATGCGCGCTGGCAGCAATTTTCAGAAAAGGTCTCTCTTAAGCCCTTAAGGATGTCATGGTGGGATTTCCTATGCCTGCTGGTCTGAATGAGTCTATGTCTTTGGCCATTCAGATCGGTCGACGCTTGCGTGAGCGTAAAACTGTGCACCATTTGGCGGTATTATCTGAGCATGGACCTGAGCCTATGCAGTGCGATAGGACTTTGACCAGAGCTGAACGGCAAGAACCAGACGTCAGAATGGGCTGTGTTTTTACTGTGGTGATTCCACTCATGCTATCTCCGATTGTCCTAAGCACACTAAGCGGTTCGCTAGGTCTGCCACCATTGGTACGGTACAGTCGAAATTTCTTTTGTCCGTTACTTTGATCTGCTCTTTGTCATCCTATTCTGTCATGGCATTTGTGGATTCAGGCGCTGCCCTGAATTTGATGGACTTTGAGTATGCTAGGCGCTGTGGGTTTTTCTTGGAGCCCTTGCAGTATCCTATTCCATTGAGAGGAATTGATGCTACGCCTTTGGCCAAGAATAAGCCTCAGTACTGGACCCAGCTGACCATGTGCATGGCTCCTGCGCATCAGGAGGACATTCGCTTTTTGATGTTGCATAATCTGCATGATGTGGTCGTGTTGGGGTTGCCATGGCTACAAGTCCATAACCCAGTATTGGATTGGAAATCAATGTCTGTGTCCAGCTGGGGTTGTCAGGGGGTACATGGTGATGTTCCTTTTCTGTCTATTTCATCATCCACCCCTTCTGAGGTCCCAGAGTTCTTGTCGGATTACCGGGATGTATTTGATGAGCCCAAGTCCAGTGCCCTACCTCCGCATAGGGATTGTGATTGTGCTATAGATTTGATTCCTGGTAGTAAGTTTCCTAAAGGTCGACTCTTTAATTTGTCTGTGCCTGAACACGCCGCTATGCGGAGTTACGTAAAGGAATCCTTGGAGAAGGGTCATATTCGCCCGTTGTCGTCGCCATTGGGAGCAGGGTTCTTTTTTGTGGCCAAGAAGGGTGGTTCGCTGAGACCTTGTATTGATTAACGCCTTCTAAATAAAATCACGGTCAAATTTCAGTACCCCTTGCCGCTGCTGTCTGATTTGTTTGCTCGGATTAAGGGGGCTAGTTGGTTCACCAAGATAGATCTTCGTGGTGCGTATAATCTTGTGCGTATTAAACAGGGCGATGAATGGAAAACAGCATTTAATACGCCCGAGGGCCATTTTGAGTACCTGGTTATGTCATTCGGGCTTTCTAATGCTCCATCAGTGTTTCAGTCCTTTATGCATGACATCTTCCGAGAGTACCTGGATAAATTCCTGATTGTATACTTGGATGATATTTTGGTCTTCTCGGATGATTGGGAGTCTCACGTGAAGCAGGTCAGAATGGTGTTCCAGATCCTGCGTGCAAATTCTTTGTTTGTGAAGGGGTCAAAGTGTCTCTTTGGTGTTCAGAAGGTTTCATTTTTGGGGTTCATTTTTTCCCCTTCTACTATCGAGATGGACCCTGTTAAAGTTCAGGCCATTTATGATTGGACTCTGCCGACATCTCTGAAGAGTCTGCAAAAGTTCATGGGCTTTGCTAATTTTTATCGTCGCTTCATCAATAATTTTTCTAGTATTGCTAAACCGTTGACTGAGTTAACCAAGAAGGGTGCTGATGTGGTCAATTGGTCTTCTGCTGCTGTGGAAGCTTTTCAAGAGTTGAAGCGTCGTTTTTCTTCTGCCCCTGTGTTGTGCCAACCAGATGTTTCGCTCCCGTTCCAGGTCGAGGTTGATGCTTCTGAGATTGGAGCAGGGGCTGTTTTGTCGCAAAGAAGTTCTGATGGCTCGGTGATGAAACCATGCGCCTTCTTTTCCAGGAAGTTTTCGCCTGCTGAGCGTAATTATGATGTTGGCAATCGAGAGTTGTTGGCCATGAAGTGGGCATTCGAGGAGTGGCGTCATTGGCTTGAAGGAGCCAAGCATCGCGTGGTGGTCTTGACTGATCACAAGAACTTGACTTTTCTCGAGTCTGCCAAACGGTTGAATCCTAGACAGGCTCGTTGGTCGCTGTTTTTCTCCCGTTTTGACTTTGTGGTTTCGTACCTTCCGGGCTCTAAAAATGTGAAGGCAGATGCCCTGTCTAGGAGTTTTGTGCCCGACTCTCCAGGTTTGTCTGAGCCGGCGGGTATTCTCAAAGAGGGGGTAATTTTGTCTGCCATCTCCCCTGATTTGCGGCGGGTGCTGCAAAAATTTCAGGCTAATAGACCTGACCGTTGCCCAGCGGAGAAACTGTTTGTCCCTGATAAATGGACGAGTAGAGTTATCTCTGAGGTTCATTGTTCGGTGTTGGCTGGTCATCCTGGAATATTTGGTACCAGAGATTTGGTGGCTAGATCCTTTTGGTGGCCGTCTCTGTCACGGGATGTGCGTTCGTTTGTGCAGTCCTGTGGGATTTGTGCTTGGGCTAAGCCCTGCTGTTCTCGTGCCAGTGGGTTGCTTTTGCCCTTGCCTGTCCCGAAGAGGCCCTGGACACATATCTCTATGGATTTTATTTCGGATCTCCCCGTCTCTCAAAAAATGTCGGTCATTTGGGTTGTTTGTGATCGCTTCTCTAAGATGGTCCATTTGGTACCCTTGTCTAAACTGCCTTCCTCCTCTGATTTGGTGCCATTGTTTTTCCAGCATGTGGTTCGTTTACATGGCATTCCGGAGAACATCGTTTCTGACAGAGGTTCCCAGTTTGTTTCGAGGTTTTGGCGAGCCTTTTGTGCTAGGATGGGCATTGATTTGTCTTTTTCCTCGGCTTTCCATCCTCAGACAAATGGCCAGACTAAACGAACCAATCAGACCTTGGAAACATATCTGAGATGTTTTGTTTCTGCCGATCAGGATGATTGGGTGTCCTTTTTGCCTTTGGCTGAGTTCGCCCTTAATAATCGGGCCAGCTCGGCTACTTTGGTTTCGCCGTTTTTCTGCAATTCTGGTTTCCATCCTCGTTTCTATTCAGGGCAGGTTGAGTCTTCTGACTGTCCTGGTGTAGATACTGTGGTGGATAGGTTGCAGCAGATTTGGACTCATGTGTTTGACAATTTGACATTGTCTCATGAGAAGGCTCAACGTTTCGCTAACCGCAGGCGCTGTGTGGGTCCCCGACTTCGTGTTGGGGATTTGGTTTGGTTGTCATCTCGCTATATTCCTATGAAAGTTTCCTCTCCTAAGTTTAAGCCTCGTTTCATTGGTCCGTATAGGATTTCTGAGGTTCTTAATCCTGTGTCTTTTCGTTTGACCCTTCCAGCTTCTTTTTCCATCCATAACGTATTCCATAGGTCATTGTTGCGGAGATACGTGGCACCTGTGGTTCCATCCGTTGATCCTCCTGCCCCGGTTTTGGTTGAGGGGGAGTTGGAGTATATAGTGGAGATTTTGGATTCTCGTATTTTGAGACGGAAACTCCAGTACCTGGTTAAGTGGAAGGGTTATGGTCAGGAAGATAATTCCTGGGTCTTTGCCTCTGATGTTCATGCTGCCGATCTGGTTCGTGCCTTTCATTTGGCTCATCCTGGTCGGCCTGGGGGCTCTGGTGAGGGTTCGGTGACCCCTCCTCAAGGGGGGGGGTACTGTTGTGAATTCTGTGGTCAAGTTCCCTCCTGTGGTCATGAGTAGTACTGCGGCTGGTTCTGTCTATGAGCTTCCTCTGGTGGATGTGAGTGGGGCTGCGGCTTCTGAGTTTCCTTCCTCAAGTGATGAGGTTAAGTCGTTAGGTGCTGCTCTATTTAACTCCACCTAGTTCTTTGTTCCTGGCCTCCAGTCAATGTTCCAGTATTGGTCTTGCTTTCTCCTGGATCGTTCTTGTGGCCTGTCTGCCCTGCATAAGCTAAGTTTTGCTTGTGTTACTTTTGTTTGCTATATTTTCTGTCCAGCTTGCTATATTGGTTTTTCTTGCTTGCTGGAAGCTCTGAGACGCAGAGGGAGCACCTCCGTACCGTTAGTCGGTGCGGAGGGTCTTTTTGCCCCTCTGCGTGGTTGTTTGTAGGTTTTTGTGCTGACCGCAAAGCTATCTTTCCTATCCTCGGTCTATTCAGTAAGTCGGGCCTCACTTTGCTAAAATCTATTTCATCTCTGTGTTTGTATTTTCATCTTAACTCACAGTCATTATATGTGGGGGGCTGCCTTTTCCTTTGGGGAATTTCTCTGAGGCAAGGTAGGCTTATTTTACTATCTTCAGGGCTAGCTAACTTCTCAGGCTGTGCCGAGTTGCATAGGGAGCGTTAGGCGCAATCCACGGCTACCTCTAGTGTGGTATGATAGGATTAGGTATTGCGGTCAGCAGAGTTCCCACGTCTCAGAGCTCGTCCTATGTTAGTAACTATCAGGTCACTTTGTGTGCTCTTAACCACTAGGTCCATTGTTGTTCTGAATCACCTGTTCATAACACATAACACAGAAAAAAAAAACCATGGATAAGACAGGTGACATGAAGCAGAATTACCACGAGTGATAAACAGTTATGTCCATAAATATTGGGCCAGTTCTTAGATAAGGAATGTTTTATTGTCCTCTGATTGGGGACTGGTTCTGTTGTGATGAGCCAACATGGTCTGGGGGGCAAGTTCCTTAGTTGATGTAAAAAGACAAAAATCCATGCGACACATTCATTCCTGCAGTGAGACTGTCAAAGATCGTCATCAGTTTATATTCCCATACTCTTCTGTCTCTCTTAGATTTGAAGCTACCTTTAACACAAGTAATTTCATGTCCATAATGTTATGATTTGGGAGACAAAAATGTATTGCCACAGGTAGATCCATTCTTTTTTCTCTTATTGTGTGGCGGTGAGAATTCATTCTTGTTCTAAGCTTTTGCCCTGTCTCCCCCACATACAGACCCCAGTTGGACATTTAGTACAAATAATTAGGTACACCACATTAGATGTGATGCAGCGTAAAGTACCTGGAATCTTGTAGTTATCTTGTCCGTGGTCATTATAAATGGACAGGTTTTATATTTTTTTCTGATTGCTAGGAAAGGTACCTGCAGCTGTTGGAGAGAACAGGGAGCTTCTAACAATGATGCTTCTTAGATTTGGGGGCTGCCTAAAACAGTAGTGGGGCGTCTGCAAAAATGGATTGTAATCGGGCATCTTTTTGCAGTAAAGGTTGTAATTTCTGTGCAGCTCCCCTTAGCACCTCCAGATTTGGCTTGTAGGTAACTACTAGAGGTACCCGGTTATTTTCTTCTTTAGCTTTGTAATGTACCAGGTGATTCCTTGATATTTTGGTGGCTCTTGTAATCTGGTTTTCAATTGTTCTTGGATGGTAGGCCTGATTCAAAAAGGTCTTTCTGAGGCGACCAAGGTGTTAATCCCTATCCATGGGGTTGGAACATATACGATTGTATCTGATGGCTTGGCTGTACACAATGGAGTTTTTATGTGTTTTGGATGGAAACTGTCCCATTTAAGGTATGTTGGATGGTCGATTGGCTTCTGATACAGTGATGTCTCTATTTTATTGTTCTGCATCTTAATGATGGTGTCCAAAAAGTTAATTTCAGTACAGGAGTAGTTGAGTGTCAAGTTGATGGTTGGATGAAATTGATTAAACTGTTCATGGAACATCTTTAGCTGTGGTTCAGACTCCATCCAGATGATTAAAATGTCATGAATGTAGTCGCATTCAAGCTTGGCCATGAAAAGATTTGCATGCTGTGGGGCCATTTTACTTCCCATTGCTGTGCCAGTCTCCTGTAGATAGATCTTCTTGTCAAATTCAAAGTAATTGTGGGTGAGGATGAATTTTATAAGTTTCACCACAGAATTTGCATCAGTCCCTGTGTTTTCCAGGAAGAATTTGCAGGCATGTAATCCATCCTGGTGTGGGATATTGGAGTACAAAGATTCCACATCCATGATGGCCAGGATGGTTCCTTCTGGTAGAGGACCTATTGCTGATAGTTTATTCAATAGGTCAGTTGTGTCCTGAATGAAGCTGGGTGTATCCTTTACCAGTGGTTTAAGAATACCCTCTACCCATCCAGGTACCTGCTCAGTAAGGGTGCCCACACATGAAATAATTGGTCTTCCTGGATTTCCAGATTTGTGGATATTGGGAAGCATGTAGAATATCCCTGTTCTTGGACTTTCTGGTATCAGGTCATTGACTCTTATGGATTCGTCGGGCAGACAAGGTACCAACTTGTTTAGTTCCTTGTAATAGTCCTGTGTAGGATCCGACTCCAATTTTTTTTTGTAGTAGCGTGTGTCCGTAAGTTGTCTTTTTGCTTCCTTCATATAGTCTGATATGTTCAACATGACTATTGCACCACCCTTGTCAGCAGGTTTGATGATGATTTCTTTGTTGGTTTTTAGAGACTGTATGGCCTTTCTCTCCTGGGCACTGATGTTGGATGCTTGTCTCCTGTTAGTATCTATGATGGTGGATTTTATCAAATGTCTGAAGGAGTCTATATATTTATCCAAATGAGGGTTGCGTCCAGGTGGAGGTGTCCAGTCTGACCTCTTCTTTGTTGTTAGGATCCCTTTTACTTCAGTCCAGGTGGGTTCTGAATCTTCTGTATCATTGAAATATTCCCTCAGGCGCAGTCTCCTGAAAAAATGTTCCATATCACTGCAGAGTTCAGTTTTATCCAGGGCCTTAGTAGGACAAAATGAGAGTCCTCTGGAAAGCACGGCCAGCTCCACTTTGTTGGGTTTATAATCTGAGAGATTAATGACACAGTTAGATGCTTTTGTGTTGTGAATTCCGCTCTTGGGCTCCCTCCGGTGGTTGTAAGTGGCACTTTTGTGAGTTCTGCTCTTGGGCTCCCTCTTGTGGTTTCTAGTGGTATGGCTGCTCCTTGGAGTTAGCTGTCATCAGCTGCCTCCACTTATCGTCTCTTCTGCTCGGCTATTTAAGTCTGGCTCTTTCTTCAGCCTGTGCCACTTGTCAATGTTTCCTGGCTGGATTCACATCTCTGCTTGGATTCTCCTGGTTTCCTGACCAGTTCTGCAAAGATAAGTTCTGGCTTTGCTCATTTCAGTCCACATGTTGTGGACTTATTGTTCTGTGCATTCTATATTTGTCCAGCTTGTCAGTATGGATTATTTCTGTTAGCTGGAAGCTCTGGGAAGCAGATTTACCCTCCACACCTTTAGTCAGGTGTGGAGATTTTTGTAAACTCTGTGTGGATTGTTTTGTAGTTTTTATACTGACCGCACAGTATCCTTTCCTGTCCTATCTATCAAGCTAGACTGGCCTCCTATGCTAAAATCTGATTTCATTTCTGCGTATGTTATTTTCCCCTCCTTTCACTGTCAATATTTGTGGGGGGCTATCGTTCCTTTGAGGATTTTCTCTGAGGCAAGATAGGTTTCCTGTTTCCATCTATAGGGGAAGTTAGATCTTAGGCTGTGCCGAGGGGTCTAGGGAGCGTCAGGTACCCCCCACGGCTATTTTTAGTTGCGCTGCTAGGTTCAGGGTTTGCGGTCAGTACAGATACCACCTCCTTCAGAGCTTGTCTCATGTTGTTCCTAAACCACCAGATCATAACACTTTTGTGTCTGGAATGGAGTGGTTGTCCAAGTTGTCAGGTTTTGGCTTTGTTTTGTATCTGTTTGCATAGAGTCCTGAATTGAGGCGCAATCTGTGCAGTTTCTTTTCCTTGTTATGAATTAGATGGGTCTGTAGTTTGTTGTAATATAGTTGTAGTTTTTGCTCTGTGTCTTCTGTAAGTGTTTTCCTCAGAGTTTCTAATTGCCCTTGGACTTTACTCTTTATGCTGTAGCAGACATGCAAAAGATGATTCCTTTATCTCTCAGAAGTCCTGTGACACAGGTTTTGTGCATAATGGGTATTGTAGATATGAAGAATTGGGTTTGTAATCCAGAGTCCTTTGGGAATTAGATTCTCCTTTTTGCATTTAGATAGGAAAAGAATGTCGCTGTCCATTTGTGCACGTTTCTTCAGAAGTAGTTTTAGTTCCATAAAGATGCAGTACATTCTGGTATCCTCCATTTTGATACAGGAAAGATAAATATCTTGGTACCGTGTTAGCCGGTAGATAGAAAAATATTTAGAATTGAGAGTCCTCAGTGGTTGATACCTTTTAACGGCTAACTGAAAAGATGGTAACAAATTGCAAGCTTTCGAAACCACACATGTCTCTTTATCAGGCAAAGACTAACATAGCACAGAGAAAAAAAAACATTGATAAGACAGGTGACATGAAGCAGAATTACCAGGAGTGATGAACAGTTATGTCCATAAATATTGGGCCAGTTCTTAGATAAGGAATGTTTTATTGTCCTCTGATTGGGGTCTGGATCTGTTGTGACCCCACATGGTCTGAGGGGCAAGTTCCTTAGTTGATGTAAAAAGACATAAATCCATGCGACACATTCATTCCTGTAGTGAGACTGTCAAAGGTCGGCATCAGTTTATATTCCCATACTCTTCTGTCTCTCTTAGAATTGAAGCTAACTTTTAACACAAGTAATTTCATGTCCATAATGTTATGATTTGGGAGACAAAAATGTACTGCCACAGGTAGATCCATTCTTATTTCTCTTATTGTGTGGCGGTGAGAATTCATTCTTGTTCTAAGCTTAGAAGTGTCGCAGCTGAAAGTACCTGTTATCTTGTAGTCCTGATATAAATTGGGGATTTTTGTCTTGTCCGTGGTCATTATAAATGAACAGGTTTTACATTACCAGGTACTTTCAGGTGCGACACTTCTAATGTGGTGTACCTAATTATTTGTACTAAATGTCCAACTGGGGGTCTGTATGTGGGGGAGACAGGGCAAAAGCTTAGAACAAGAATAAATTCTCACCGCCACACAATAAGAGAAAAAAGAATGGATCTACCTGTGGCAATATATTTTTGTCTCCCAAATCATAACATTATGGACATGAAAGTACTTGTGTTAAAAGGTAGCTTCACATCTAAGAGAGACCGAAAAGTATGGGAATATAAACTGATGACGACCTTTGACTGTCTCACTGCAGGAATGAATGTGTCGCATGGATTTATGTCTTTTATATAATGTTATGATTTGGGAGACAAAAATATATTGCCCTGTCTCCCCCACATACAGACCCCCAGTTGTACATTTAGTACAAATAATTAGGTACACCACATTAGAAGTGTCGCACCTGAAAGTACCTGGTAATGTAAAACCTGTCCATTTATAATGACCACGGACAAGATAAAAATCCCCAATTCATATCAGGACTACAAGATAACAGGTACTTTCAGCTGCGACACTTCTAAGCTTAGAACAAGAATGAATTCTCACCGCCACACAATAAGAGAAATAAGAATGGATCTACCTGTGGTAGTACATTTTTGTCTCCCAAATCATAACATTATGGACATGAAATTACTTGTATTAAAAGTTAGCTTCAATTCTAAGAGAGACAGAAGCGTATGGGAATATAAACTGATGACGACCTTTGACAGTCTCACTACAGGAATGAATGTGTCGCATGGATTTATGTCTTTTTACATCAACTAAGGAACTTGCCCCTCAGACCATGTGGGGTCATCACAACAGAACCAGACCCCAATCAGAGGACAATAAAACATTCCTTATCTAAGAACTGGCCCAATATTTATAGACATAACTGTTTATCACTCATGGTAATTCTGCTTCATGTCACCTGTCTTATCCATGGTTTTTTTTTTCTGTGCTATATTGTGCATAAATATGTGATTCTTCAGAACTTCTTTTAGTCTTTGCCTGATGAAGAGACCTGTGTAGTCTCGAAAGCTTGCAATTTGCTACTATCTTTTCAGTTGGAGTATAGGTAGAAATATGATATGATCTAAAGTCTTGCATCACTACAGTTCCTTTTAATCCTAGTAAATTCCCCAATGGGGAAGGACCTTAAAGCAATCATGTATAGCCCTCAATTTTATTATATCAGGAGTATTATCAATACATTTCTACCAATACTCCATCTTAGACCTACATTTTAGCCCCTTCATGACCCAGCCTATTTTGACCTTAATAACCTGGCCGCTTTTTGCAATTCTGACCAGTGTCCCTTTATGAGGTAATAACTCAGGAACGCTTCAACGGATCCTAGCAGTTCTGAGTTTTTTTTCATGACATATTGGGCTTCATGATAGTGGTAAATTTAGGTCAATAATTTTTGCGTTTATTTGTGAAAAAAATGGAAATTCACAACAGCAGAAGCAACATGGAAGGAAAAAATGAACATTTAACTTTTTAGTCACAAAAATTATCTTTTAAATTTTTTTATTTTCCCAAGGGTAAAAACAGAAACTAGACCCCAAAAGTTATTGTACCATTTGTCCTGAGTACGCCAACACCCCATATTTGGGGGGAACCACTGTTTGGGCACGTGACAGGGCTTGGAAGGGAAGGAGCACCATTTGACTTTTGAATGAAAAATTAGCTCCAATCTTTAGCGGATACCATGTCGCATTTGGAAAGCCCCTGTGTGCCTAAACATTGGAGATCCCCCACATTTGACCCCATTTTGGAAACTAGACCCCCAAGGAGCTTATCTAGAAGCATAGTGAGCACTTTGAATCCCCAGGTGCTTCACAAATTGATCCGTAAAAACAAAAAAGTACTTTTTTTTTCACAAAAAATTTCTTTTAGCCACAATTTGTTCATTTCCACATGGGCAGCAGGATAAAATGGATCCTAAAATTTATTGGGCAATTTCTCCTAAGTACACTGATACCTCACGTGTGGGGGTAAACCATTGTTTGGGCACACGGCAGGGCTCGGAAGGGAAGGAGCGCCATTTGACTTTTTGAATGAAAAATTAGCTCCAATCGTTAGCAGACACCATGTCGCGTTTGGAGAGCCCCTGTGTGCCTAAACATTGGAGCTCCTCCACATGTGACCCCATTTTGGAAACTAGACCTCCCATGGAATCTAGATGTGCGGTGACCACTTTAAACCCCCAAGTGCTTCACAGAAGTTTATAACGCAGAGCCATGAAAATAAAAAATAATTTTTCTTTCCTCAAAAATGATTTTTTAGCCCGTAATTTTTTATTTTCACAAGAGTAACAGGAGAAATTGGACCCCAAAAGTTGTTGTCCAGTTTGTCCTGAGTACACTGATACCCCACATTTGGGGTGGAACCACTGTTTGGGCACACGCCGGGGCTCGGAAGGGAAGTAGTGACGTTTTGGAATGCAGACTTTGATGGAATGGTCTGCAGGCATCATGTTACGTTTGCAGAGCCCCTGATGTGCCTGAACAGTAGAAACCCCCCACAAGTGACCCTATTTTGGAAACTAGACCCCCCAAGGAACTTATCTAGATATGTGGTGAGCACTTTGAACCCCCCAAGTGCTTCACAGAAGTTTACAACGCAGAGCCGTGAAAATAAAAAATCATTTTTCTTTCCTCAAAAATTATGTTTTAGTAAGCAATTTTTTATTTTCACAAGGGTAACAGGAGAAGTGGCCCCCATCTTTGTTGCCCAGTTTGTCCTGAGTATGCTGATACCTCATATGTGGGGGTAAACCACTGATTGGGCACACGTCGGGTCTCGGAAGGGAAGTAGTGACGTTTTGAAATGCAGACTTTGATGGAATGGTCTGCGGGCATCATGTTGCATTTGCAGAGCCCCTGATGTGCCTAAACAGTAGAAACCCCCCATAATTGACCCCATTTTGGAAACTAGACCCCCCAAGGAACTTATCTAGATGTGTGGTGAGCTCTTTGAACTCCCAAGTGCTTCACAAAAGTTTATAACGCAGAGCCGTGAAAATAAAAAATCATTTTTCTTTCCTCAAAAATTTGCAATTTTTTATTTTTGGCAAGGGTAACAGGAGAAATTGGACCCCAATGGTTGTTGCCCAGTTTGTCCTGAGTATGCTGGTACCCCATATTTGGGGTAAACTACTGTTTGGGCGCACGTCAGGGCTCGGATGGGAGGGAGCACCATTTGACTTTTTGAACGCAAGATTGGCTGGAATCAATGGTGGCACCATGTTGCGTTTGGAGACCCCTGATGTGCCTAAACAGTGGAAACCCCTCAAATCTAACTCCAACACTAACCCCAACACACCCCTAACCCTAATCCCAACTCTAGCCATAACCCTAATCATAACCCTAACCCCAACACACCCTTAAACACAACCCTAACCCCAACACACCTGTAACCCTAATCCCAACCCTAACCCTAATCCCAACCCTAACCCTAATCCCAACCCTAACCACAACTTTAATTCCAACACACCCCTATCCCTAACCATAACCCTAACCACAAGCCTAATCTTAACCCTAATTCCAACCCTAACTCTAATTCCAACCCTAACCCTAAGGCTATGTGTCCACGTTGCGGATTCGTGTGACATTTTTCGGCACCATTTTTGAAAAATCCGCAGTTAAAAGGCACTGCATTTTACCTGCAGATTTACCGCGGATTTCCAGTGTTTTTTGTGCGGATTTCACCTGCGGATTCATATTGAGGAACAGGTGTAAAACGCTGCGGAATCCGCACAAAGAATTGACATGCTGCGGAAAACACAACGCAGCACTTCCGCGCGGTATTTTCCGCACCATAGGCACAGCGGATTTGGTTTTCCATAGGTTTAGATGGTACTGTAAACGTGATGGAACACTGCTACGAATCCGCAGCGGCCAATCCGATGTGGATCCGCAGCTAAATCTGCACCATGTGCACATAGCCTAATTCTAACCCTAACCCTAGTTCTAACCCTAGTTCTAACCCTAACCCTAGTTCTAACCCTAACCCTAGTGGTAAAAAAAAATATTTTCTTTATTTTATTATTGTCCCTACCTATGGGGGTGATAAAGGGGGGGTTCATTTTCTATTTTTTTATTTTGATCACTGTGATAGGTGGCGATATTAGAAGAGCAGACTGTCAGTCATTACATGTCTCACACTAGTAACACCCCTTTCATTTATAATAATCTCTGGAGACAGATTCTCAAGGAGATCTATGTCTGGCCCATAGATCTTAACAGCTCATTTACATGTTAAGAAAAATGTGGACTTCTCTGGAATAAGACATCAGATCGCTGATATCATGGTATCATTTTATTCACCTTCCTATGACCTGTATACCCATATAGACGGCTGCGGGGGTTGATTCTACTGACAGATTCCCTTAAATACTTAAGCTAACAAGATATTTTGGACAATTGTAGCCTATAAATTTGTGGGAACAGTTTGGGGAAGTCCCTTTTCTGTTCCCCATGACTCATACCCAATGCAAAAAGGAAGGTCCATATAGACATACTTGGGGATGGGGGGGATTTGGCATGGAAAAACTTGACCCGGACTGTCAGGAAATAGGAAGAAGTCCTGATTACTGCAATGACACATACAGAGCTCTCAGCTGCAGTTTCCTGTGCCTGCCAGCAGAAGGCTGGAATCCTAAACCCCTCATTTTCCTTTCCCCCAAGAATTTTTATGGCTTTGAGCTGCAAAAGCAGGTCTCCTTAAACCACTCATTCCCCCTCCCACCTGATACTGGCTAAAACTGGTACAGAAAGTTTGGGATTCTTTTGTTCTTATAAAACTATAAAACTAGGTATAATGGCACCAATCAGGGCTAGAGATATAAGGATTACATATTCCTGATGTCCATCGAGAGATCTATAACTGTTGTGAATTCTGTGGCTGAATTCACTCCTGTGGTCACAAGTGGTACTGCAGCTTCTGAGCTTCCTCCCTCAGGTGTTCTGGTGAGCTCGTTAACTGCTTCATTACTTAACTCCGCCTGATGCTGCTATCCTTGCTCCTTGTCAATGTTTCAGTGTTGGATCTGAGCTTCTCCTGATTGTTCCTGTGACCTGCTGCTCTGTATAGCTAAGTGCCTTTTGCTTTTTTGTTGCTTTTTTCTGTCCAGCTTGTCTTTTGTTTTGCTGGAAGCTCTGAGACGCAAAGGGTGTACCGCCGTGCCGTTAGTTCGGCACGGTGGGTTTTTTTTTGCCCCCTTTGCGTGGTTTTGCTTTAGGGTTTTTTGTAGACTGCAAAGTTCGCTTTACTGTCCTCGCTCTGTCCTAGAATATCGGGCCCCACTTTGCTGAATCTATTTCATCCCTACGTTTTGTCTTTTCATCTTACTCACAGTCATTATATGTGGGGGGCTGCCTTTTCCTTTGGGGAATTTCTCTGGGGCAAGTCAGGCCTATTTTTCTATCTTCAGGCTAGCTAGTTTCTTAGGCTGTGCCGAGTTGCCTAGGTAGTTGTTAGGCGCAATCCACAGCCGCTTTTAGTTGTGTTTAGGATAGGATCAGGTGTGCAGTCTACAGAGTTTCCACGTCTCAGAGCTCGTTCTTGTATTTTTGGGTATTTGTCAGATCACTGTGTGCGCTCTGATCGCTCAGCACACTGTGTTTCTGGATTGCCTTCATAACACCTGTCATTAGCAAACATAACAGTACAAGGAGCCTTTGCGGTGTCCTATTCCATTGAGAGGAATTGATGCTACACCTTTGGCCAAGAATAAACCTCAATACTGGGCCCAGCTGACCATGTGCATGGCTCCTGCACATCAGGAAGTTATTCGCTTTCTGGTGTTGCATAATCTGCATGATGTGGTCGTGTTGGGGTTGCCATGGCTACAAACCATAATCCTGTATTGGATTGGAATTCCATGTCGGTATCCAGCTGGGGTTGTATGGTACATGGTGATGTTCCATTTTTGTCGATTTCGTCATCCACCCCTTCTGAGGTCCCAGAGTTCTTGTCTGATTATCAGGATGTATTTGAAGAGCCCAAGTCCGATGCTCTACCTCCGCATAGGGATTGTGATTGTGCTATCAATTTGATTCCTGGTAGTAAATTCCCTAAAGGTCGATTATTTAATTTATCCGTGCCCGAACACGCCGCTATGCGCAGTTATGTGAAGGAATCCCTGGAGAAGGGACATATTCGCCCATCGTCATCACCACTGGGAGCAGGGTTCTTCTTTGTAGCCAAGAAGGATGGTTCGCTGAGACCGTGTATTGATTACCGCCTTCTTAATAAGATCACTGTTAAATTTCAGTATCCCTTGCCATTGTTATCTGACTTGTTTGCTCGGATTAAGGGGGCTAGTTGGTTCACTAAGATAGATCTTCGTGGTGCGTATAATCTGGTGAGAATCAGGCAAGGAGATGAATGGAAAACTGCATTCAATACGCCCGAGGGTCATTTTGAGTATCTAGTGATGCCGTTCGGACTTGCCAATGCTCCATCTGTGTTTCAGTCTTTTATGCATGACATCTTCCGTGAGTATCTGGATAAATTCCTGATTGTTTACTTGGATGACATTTTGATCTTCTCAGATGATTGGGAGTCTCATGTGAAGCAGGTCAGAATGGTTTTTCAGGTCCTGCGTGCTAACTCTTTGTTTGTGAAGGGATCAAAGTGTCTCTTCGGTGTGCAGAAAGTTTCATTTTTAGGGTTCATCTTTACCCCTTCTACTATCGAGATGGATCCAGTTAAGGTCCAAGCCATGCAGGATTAGATTCAGCCGACATCTCTGAAAAGTCTGCAAAAGTTCCTGGGCTTTGCTAATTTTTATCGTCGCTTCATCTGTAATTTTTCTAGCATTGCCAAACCATTGACCGATTTGACCAAGAAGGGTGCTGATTTGGTTAATTGGTCTTCTGCTGCTGTGGAAGCTTTTCAGGAGTTGAAGCGTCGTTTTTGTTCTGCCCCTGTGTTGTGTCAGCCAGATGTTTCTCTTCCGTTCCAGGTCGAGGTTGATGCTTCTGAGATTGGAGCAGGGGCGGTTTTGTCACAGAGAGGTTCTGATTGCTCAGTGATGAAACCATGTGCTTTCTTTTCCAGGAAGTTTTCGCCCGCTGAGCGTAATTATGATGTGGGCAATCGAGAGTTGCTGGCCATGAAGTGGGCATTCGAGGAGTGGCGTCATTGGCTTGAAGGAGCTAAGCATCGCGTGGTGGTATTGACTGATCATAAGAACTTGACTTATCTCGAGTCTGCCAAGCGCTTGAATCCTAGACAGGCCCGTTGGTCGTTATTTTTTGCCCGCTTCGACTTTGTGATTTCGTACCTTCCGGGCTCTAAAAATGTGAAGGCGGATGCTCTGTCTAGGAGTTTTGTGCCCGACTCTCCGGGTTTATCTGAGCCAGCGGGTATCCTCAAGGAAGGAGTCATTGTGTCTGCCATCTCCCCTGATTTGCGGCGGGTGCTGCAAAAATTTCAGGCGAATAAACCTGATCGTTGTCCAGCAGAGAAACTGTTCGTCCCTGATAGGTGGACTAATAAACTTATCTCTGAACTTCATTGTTCGGTGTTGGCTGGTCATCCTGGAATCTTTGGTACCAGAGAGTTAGTGGCTAGATCCTTCTGGTGGCCATCTCTGTCACGGGATGTACATACTTTTGTGCAGTCCTGTGGGATTTGTGCTAGGGCTAAGCCCTGCTGTTCTCGTGCCAGTGGGTTGCTTTTGCCCTTGCCGGTCCAAAGAGGCCTTGGACACATATTTCGATGGATTTCATTTCTGACCTTCCCGTTTCTCAAAAGATGTCAGTCATTTGGGTGGTCTGTGATCGCTTTTCTAAAATGGTCCATCTGGTGCCCTTGGCTAAATTGCCTTCCTCCTCTGATTTGGTACCTTTGTTCTTTCAGCATGTGGTTCGGTTGCATGGCATTCCTGAGAATATTGTTTCTGACAGAGGTTCCCAGTTTGTTTCAAGGTTTTGGCGAGCCTTTTGTGGTTGGATGGGCATTGACTTGTCTTTTTCCTCGGCTTTCCATCCTCAGACTAATGGCCAGACCGAACGAACCAATCAGACCTTGGAAACATATCTGAGATGTTTTGTTTCTGCAGACCAGGATGATTGGGTGTCCTTTTTGCCGTTGGCTGAGTTCGCCCTTAATAATCGGGCCAGCTCGGCTACCTTGGTTTCTCCATTTTTTTGCAATTCTGGGTTCCATCCTCGTTTCTCTTCAGGACAGGTTGAGTCTTCGGACTGTCCTGGTGTGGATTCTGTGGTGGATAGGTTGCAGCAGATCTGGACTCAGGTAGTGGACAATTTGATCTTGTCCCAGGAGAAAGCTCAACTTTTTGCTAATCGCAGACGCCGTGTGGGTCCCCGACTTCGTGTTGGGGATCTGGTTTGGTTATCTTCTCGTCATATTCCTATGAAGGTTTCCTCTCCTAAATTTAAACCTCGTTTTATTGGTCCGTATAGGATTTCTGAGGTTCTCAATCCTGTGTCTTTTCGTTTGACCCTCCCAGACTCCTTTTCCATACATAATGTATTCCATAGGTCGTTGTTGCGGAGATACGTGGCACCTATGGTTCCATCTGTTGAGCCTCCTGCCCCGATTTTGGTGGAGGGGGAATTGGAGTATATTGTGGAGA
The DNA here is from genome assembly GCF_032444005.1 of Ranitomeya imitator. Taxonomy (NCBI): domain Eukaryota; kingdom Metazoa; phylum Chordata; class Amphibia; order Anura; family Dendrobatidae; genus Ranitomeya; species Ranitomeya imitator. The sequence continues at coordinate 771,997,998 of NC_091284.1, forward strand.
AGATTTTGGATTCTCGTGTTTCTAGACGGAAACTCCAGTATCTGGTTAAATGGAAGGGTTATGCTCAGGAAGATAATTCCTGGGTTTTTGCCTCTGATGTTCATGCTTCCGATCTTGTTCGTGCCTTTCATGCGGCTCATCCTGGTCGGCCTGGGGGCTCTGGTGAGGGTTCGGTGACCCCTCCTCAAGGGGGGGGGGTACTGTTGTGAATTCTGTGGCTGAATTCACTCCTGTGGTCACAAGTGGTACTGCAGCTTCTGAGCTTCCTCCCTCAGGTGTTCTGGTGAGCTCGTTAACTGCTTCATTACTTAACTCCGCCTGATGCTGCTATCCTTGCTCCTTGGCAATGTTTCAGTGTTGGATCTGAGCTTCTCCTGATTGTTCCTGTGACCTGCTGCTCTGTATAGCTAAGTGCCTTTTGCTTTTTTGTTGCTTTTTTTCTGTCCAGCTTGTCTTTTGTTTTGCTGGAAGCTCTGAGACGCAAAGGGTGTACCGCCGTGCCGTTAGTTCGGCACGGTGGGTTTTTTTTTGCCCCCTTTGCGTGGTTTTGCTTTAGGGTTTTTTGTAGACTGCAAAGTTCGCTTTACTGTCCTCGCTCTGTCCTAGAATATCGGGCCCCACTTTGCTGAATCTATTTCATCCCTACGTTTTGTCTTTTCATCTTACTCACAGTCATTATATGTGGGGGGCTGCCTTTTCCTTTGGGGAATTTCTCTGGGGCAAGTCAGGCCTATTTTTCTATCTTCAGGCTAGCTAGTTTCTTAGGCTGTGCCGAGTTGCCTAGGTAGTTGTTAGGCGCAATCCACAGCCACTTTTAGTTGTGTTTAGGATAGGATCAGGTGTGCAGTCTACAGAGTTTCCACGTCTCAGAGCTCGTTCTTGTATTTTTGGGTATTTGTCAGATCACTGTGTGCGCTCTGATCGCTAAGCACACTGTGTTTCTGGATTGCCTTCATAACACCTGTCATTAGCAAACATAACATATAACCCCTGAAATCGCTAGAAGCTAAACCGAATGAGGGCAAGGAGCGGGTTTCTCCGTAAGCGGGTGGTGTAACTACACCGTGATTTCACTTAAAAGAATCCCCCCGACATATTGCACCTCCTGATCATTGTGTCTTTCGTATACGAGGTTCATACAGCGAGCTAGGTATAAAAATGGTTGCATAACTCTAAGAAAAGGGGAGGATTCAACCTCTAAGTGAGGTCACCACAGGCGGAGTGCCTTGGTTTTAGGCTGGAAATAAGTGAGTGAAGCAGCAGTCTTCACGTGTTTTTGTCCGGGGTCTAGCTGCTATACAAGGGTGATGCATCTGGATATATGCTCGCCCTTCCCCACAGCACATGGTCAGCCATGAGATGAAATGCCATAACGAAATGTAAGTGTTCTTTTCAACTTTAATCCCATTTTATTTGTAATTGTACTGTACATACGACACTTGTGTTATTTATAAGATCTTTTTATACCTCTGTAAACACTGCCTATCTTTTTTGGAGTAAAATATAAAATTACTAGCTTTGTCTCTCCTTGCTCTATAACGTACGGTCATGTCCTCTGAAGTGAATTATGCTACTAATTTGGGTCGGCTCCGGACCCGTTAATAATTAAGAAATCGGAGCTGGTGGCAGCGGAATTTGTCCTGTGCATTGGGAGCCTTTGTAGTGATGGCAGGGTTGATAATTATTGTTTCCGCCTGAGTGGGAATAGTTATATTGCCCTCGCTGCAGTGTGGCCATTAGCCAGGACAAAGTAAGGCAGCCTTTCTGGCGACTAATTATCCCAGGTGCAGTACCTGGTCTGACTTGAGCGTAAGGGGGGCGCCATAGAGCTGCAAGTTCCAAACCGGAACTGGGAAGTGGGATATTTATAAATCCTTCAGAAAGAACCAAGGGCAACCAAACAACCCCGGCTCATGAGAAATTGGTGTGAGTGGTGGGGATGATAGAAGTATTCTCCTCGTGAACCATGACACGGACCTTAACCCCACTCAACACTTTTGGGATGACCTAGAGAATAGATTGCGAGCCCACCAACATCAGTGTCTGACCTCAAAAATGTATGAATGAGCAAAAATTCCCACAGACACCCCTAAAATCTTGTTGAAAACCTTTCCAGAAGATTGAAAGCTGCTATAGATGCAAGGGGGGAAGACCAACTCTATATACATGCCTCTGGCTTTACAATGGGAGGTCATAAAGGCTCCTGTCTGTGAGATGTGGAGGGGGCCCGCACACTATTGTACAGATGGTGCATGCATAAAAATTGCTTTTTTGTGAAGTAAAATGACTTTAATCACTAGATAAAGAAATCTGACGAGGTCATAGGAGCATTTATTAAATTTACCCGTAAGTGTAGGGAAGTTCTAGGAAGACGGCACAACAAACGTTAACTGTATAAACCTTACCGTTCCTACAGTCACTTCTAATCAGAGCAGTGTAATTGCTGATTGTATCTGCTAAATCTTTTACTTCCGACCATGTGAGATTCTAGGATTTGTTTCAGTTCCGTAAAAACAAGTTAGAGAAAGTTTCCCGACTGCTGGATTCGGGATGGGATTAATTCTCCTCATTTTGCATAATGATACAAATTCAGACAGTATTGATCTGGGTAAGCCTATACCCACAGTCCTTACACAGAGAACACAGAAGGCGGATTTTTCAATTTCAACAGACGGATTTTTCTGTTGTGAAAAACTCTCAAATTCTGTTACATACTGTATGCCACATTTCTGCAAACATTTGGAACATTTTCCTGTTTTCAATCACCTTCTTTGTCAACTCTTAAAAAGTGGCCTGAGAAATCTTCTGTAATATTTGTCAGAATTTGTTGGCGTACATCTGATATTCTGGTGCATGGACAGCCAGAGAGATGCCAAATTAATTAAGAGCCATACTCTCTAATTTATGGGATTTTTACTCCACTCAGGGGTTGTCTAATTTATTTTTTAAAACATAAATGGATGTATTTTGGGGTAAAATTATTTTTTCAATTGGGTTTTATTAATTTCTTTTACAGCTTGTTTTCTACAACTTCGAAGTTGCCCTGTCTATTGCTGGCTGCAGAAAGGGTTTGTGAGGAATCTAGTGAGCTCTTTTTGACAATCCTTTAAGAGAGTTTCTAGCGCTTTTGTCCACTTCTGATTTCCCCCAACTGATTTAGGACCACCTAGATGTTAACCAGTATTTATTTCACAAATCAATAGTGCACATGAAAATAAGAAACTGTGTAATATATCTTATCAGAGAAATCTGCTTCTTTCTCCTCCTGGACTGATCGATGTCTCTCCACTCATGTATAATATCTGTATTCAGTGAACACTTTCCCATTACGGAGATAGGAGATGACAGTCGATATTTCACAAATTCTATGGAGAATGTAGCGGAAGAAGCTGATGCAAGTTTACATGCCCCGATAGTTACAGTTCTCCATAGATCATTACGAGAACCAACTACCATCTTCTATCTCAGCAATGGGAACATCTCTATTCACTGAAGACAGATTTTACCAGTGTATTGAGAATCTTTCAGAATGAAGGATCAGTCCTAAAGGAGGAAAAAGCGGATTTCTCTGATAAGATATATTATAAAGTTTCTTACTTTCACATGTATCTGGAGGTCGGCTTTCACTTGGTCAAGGCTTTTGATGACCTCCTGGATAAGTGTATTCATAAGGTTTATGGCACTATCCAGTCGGTCTCCCATCGCCTTGAGTCCATCATGAGAGACCGAGCTCAAGTGCAAAAACTTGGGCATGAGTGACCTGTCCGAGGCCCTCTGCCGCTGCCGGGAAGAGCCCCCCAAAAAAGGGGCAGACGACTTGGACAGGGGAACACCTGATGGACCAGCTTCCTGGTCTCCAGTCTGTGTGGCAGGCCCACTTGCTGCAGCACTGCTGGAAGGCTGGGACGGGACCGTGGCTGTTTGATGAAGGACCGCTCCAGAACCAGGGTCAAGAGTGTTGCTCCTTGTGCTGTGAAAAAAGAAGAAAAAAACACATTAATACAAAACATTTACAATAGTAAAGCGCCAACTCCTATGGAATAGAAAAATACAGATTAGGCAATCCAACACAAACCATTACACCACAAAAAATACTTACGTTTTCTGGGCAAGGACCGCCGGTCTCAAAAATGCCAGGATGCGGTGATATTTGTATTTGCAGATCCTTGCTCCAGAACCACTAGGAACCCAGCTCTCTTGACGAAGGTCCTTGTTGAAGCGATCCTTCATGGAACGCCAACATGTTTTGACTTTGAACACTGTTGAAAAATATAAATTATGGTTAGACAATGGACTTTTCAACGTGACGACACAACTGTGTGTGATGAGAGAAACTCCTGAGAGTTTCTCTCATCACACACAGTTGTGTGATCACGGCCAAGGTCACTGCTGCAGCACACCGCATTGCAATACTTACAAAATGCATTTCGGACCCGAGTCGGGGCGTTGTCCCAGCCGTCCATCATCGCTTGGCCCACCTCATTCCATAGCCGCCGGATCGTCACATTGTCCGAGTGCTGCGGAACCTGGGTGTCCCACAACGGGACTCGCTCATGGACCAGGGAGTTTAGGAGGTCATTTTCAATGAGGTCCTCATCCCGTACTGGAACCTAAAAAATAAATAAAGACATTAATGTTGAAGACATTAACATAAGGAAAAGAAAGAAAACAGAGACAGAAAACTGGCATGAATATTGAAAGTTAAGAAAAAAAGGAGTCAAGAAGAAAAAGGTAAAGAAAGAGGAAAGTAAGGAAATGAACATTCAAGAATTGTAAAGTCAGGATACAATAAACAGTCAGCAAGGTATACGTACACGCTGCCGCCTTGCCACCCGACCGTGTCCCAGCTGCTCCTGCTCAGCCTCTGCCACAGTGGAAGAACTGCTCTAAAAAAAGGAAAAAAAAATTGACACATGTGTAGATGTGACAGTGAATACTTACCAATCTGAAGAGGTGAGTACTCACTTCACTAACATTTCCACCTTGTGCAGGCCCAGGCCGTTGCTCCTCCTCAGAAGAAGATGACATTCTGATGCACGCAGAAAGAAAAAAATGGCAGAAATTAGGACATATAGAGACAGAAAATAGAAAATAAAGACATTGGCTTTGATATACTCATTGTTCAGAGTGTGGTTTCCACCAAGGTGCTTTCCTCTATCTGGTCTGCTTCCCCTTCTGCTGTGTAGTGACCTGCCAATGCCCACTCCCTCCTTTTATCAGTTTGTATGTGGGGGGTTGCTAATCAGTGTCTAGACAGGTTTTCCTGTAGTGCAACGCATGCGTTCACATAGACCGTAATGCATTTTTTTGCCGCATTCCTTCCGCTAACAACCGCATATGTTTCTAGGTGGCAAATTGACGCCTCTAAAATTACTACATGTAGTATTTACTGCGCCAAGCCGCAGATGACGAAACGACGCATGCGTCGTCAAACGCGGCAAAACGCAACCAATCGCAGACACCTGCGTCCCTAATGTTAAAGATCGGAATACACGACGCATGCGGAAAACTGCGGCACAAACGCTGCAGACACAACCGCAAATGTGAAACCAGCCTTAGACTGATGTATGAAGCGCCAATTCCAATCGATTTTCCCCATTTTACCAAATGACAAACCCAGCTCAGCTGCATCTTATAGCTGATGACATTCATACAGAATTGTTCCTTTCAGCCCGTATTATTGTCGCTCTGCAGCCGGCGTGTTCGCCTGTCACCCCCACACATCTCATCAGCTGCACAGAATCCCCCCTAACCATCTGCCGCGGCTTCCTCCTTCACAGTGCTGCTGATTTGTTTCCCAGCCCGTGGCAGTGTTGTGTTCCCTTACCCATCGTGCCTCCCTGTGACAGGGACGCTACATACGTGCGCACATTACCCCTCCAGCAGCTTTACATACACTACCTTTTGAAAGTCACGGAAAAGGCCACAGACATCACTTTTCCCTTGGACATAAAGGTCACAATGTTTTCCTGTCTCTATAGATAAAGTCTTGAAGTGCAACCTATATGCTCGATAATCTGGATTACAGGTTACAAAATAGAACTCTTTCCTTTTATTCTTCAAATCTTATATCAAAAGTGAGTGCCAACTTTTTTATTTCATTTTGTAGGTTTGACATTAAAGAGGTTTTCCATGCTCAAAATATGGATGATTTAGGATATGTCATCACGATCAGACGTGGATTGGATGCCGGACAGCCCCACGATCGCCTGCAGCATGTAAATAGTGACCAGTCATACAGCACAGCGCCGTACACTGCACAGTGACCATTCTTGGGTACTGCAGATCAGCTCCTATTGACTGCGTTGTAGTACCCAAGAAAAGCCACTACATGGAGCTGTGCTCTCTGACTCCATTCGCTATCAGAAGCGTCAAATCCCCACAATCTGACAACGATGACACATCTGATGGATAGATCATCAATATTTAGAGCCCTAAAATCCCTATTATTGTTAGACCAAAAAATATTCACTAATTTGGTCCAGCCACCCCCAGAGCTAAAAATAGCTGTTTGTGAAAGGTGATGGGTGTCTGACTTCCACCGATCTGATTAGTATCTAATTTAGGTATTAAGTCGGGAAAATCCCTTTAATTAGTCATCAAAATGGTCTAAGTTGTTTTCCTGCTGACATAATCCAAATCTTAATCATGGCCATAGAATGAAGAAATTCTGTCTTCCTGTAGCCACAGTTTCAGAGAGAATGTGTCCAAGTATATACAGTCTCCGTCCAACCAGGCTGACTGACAGGTGCAGCTTGTACCGAGTACTGTGAGATCTCAGCAGAGAGGAGGGACACTGAGGATTGGTATAGGGTCAAGTTAAACTTTCATGAAGTATTCTATAATTTTAAAGCAAAATTGAAATTTGACATCCTTATCAGGCCACGTTGAGTATTTGGTCAGTATTTTACATCAGTATTTATAAGCCAAAACCAGGAGTGGAACAATCAGAGGAAAAGTATAATAGAAACATATACACCACTTCTGCATTTATCACCCACTCCTGGTTTTGGCTTACAAATACTGATGTAAAATACTGACCAAATACTGATAGTGTGAATGTGTCCTTATAGATTTTATTAGTAATGTATGTAGTTTATAAAGTGATAGATGGCGACAGAGTCGCTTTAAATTTCCCTTATATTTAGTGCAGGCAGAAACCTCACACAATGGAGCATAGTCAAGTGTTTTTGGCATCAGCAGTTAGTTTTTTTGCCATTATGGAGGCTTGCTTGTTGTAGAGAGGTGACACTGTCATCCCCCGAGGCGCCCGGCTGGAAGGGAATTGGACGACTTCTGAAACAGTAAACAAATAAAAGTAAATAAAGACACAAGTTCCTCCTCAGTGCAGAACTTTCATCTGGCTGCCAACAAGAGATGTCATCCTCGGGTACTTCCTCCTGACTGCATGGAGAGAAGTGGTGCGGATCGAGTTGCACCGTAGCTTCTATGAATATGTTATGCCGGCCTCTGCACTCCGGAAGTGCACCCATGGGGAGCTCCGAAAGGCAATGAGTGCCAGCATGTGCAAGAACCTTTCAAGTTATGAACGGTCTTTGGAAGGAGTGGGGCACGATCATCGTAATCTACTGCGTTTACAGTCTCCCCAGTCCTAGTTCTTTAAAAGTCCAACTTTTCTATATAATCAAGACAGGAGTTGCCCTAATATAGTATCACTAAAATGATACAATCTTCTCACAAACAATACTATTCCAACATGGATGGGCAAATAGCCTCTTTTGAGATTAAGATTTTTACGGGAATTATTTCCCTGTGGCATAAGAAATAACGTTACCCTTTAGGTCTCCTGTCAAATGACCTCTGACCCAACCAACCAGTTTTCTTGCTTTGCACTGATGAGGGCCAAAAAGCCCTAAACACGTGTCTGTAAATGGAGCTTCTAATTCGGCTTCTTACCCTAAGTAAGGTGGCAATCGATATTGAGTTTTATGATTGTTTCCTCCAATAGGTGGCCCTGGAGGTCCAGTCCTCTTTCTCTCTGAAGAGGATGTTTGCACGAGGATCATTGCATGGCCTATAAGTCTCCTTACGTCAACCTAACACTCTCCAAAAGATGCAACCTTACATCTTAGAAGCTATTACAACATGGAAGCACATTACTCAACACTGTTCACCTATTGCTATACCAGTCGTCCTGTTTTAATGAAGCCATTGTTGCACCTATGTGTTGCCACACCATTACAAGTCTACGGCACTGATGAATGTAGCCAAGTACTGTACTCGTATATCCCTGTCAGTCCCATAGACTTGCAAGCAACACAATCCTCCCTGAGGGCGAGTGCCCTTTGAATGATGGGAAAAGTTACATTTTTCCTTTGAAAGAACCATTTGTGCCACAAGGTGCTTACTTTAATCTATTGTGGTTAATTCCCCTTTCAGACAGTGGCCTGCCCTAGAGAGGACCTTTAGGGCCTTTAGGCTGTGCGCACACAGTTTTTGCAGCGTTTTTTCCTAACGGAATTGGCACAAAAACCCTTAGGGATCCTTATACCAGCAAAGTGAACAGGAATCCTGACGGGCTGTGCGTATAATCAGAATTGTTTCTTTCAGGATTTGTTCTTTTTTAATCCGCATAAGGCTACGTTCACATTTGCGTTGCGTCGGGGGCAGCCGTGGCGACGCATGCATCATGCGCCCCTATATTTAACATGGGGGGCGCATGGACATGCGTTGCTCTTGCGTTTTGTGACGCATGTGTCACTGTGGCGCAACTGTCAGGGCGCAGAGGACGCTGCATGATGCAGTTTTTTCTGCGCCAAAAATCATGCAAAAGTGAACGCATGCCTCACAAAACGCTGCGTTGTGCATGCGTTTACATTTGCGTTGTGCGTTGCGTCACCGACGCTGCACCGCACAACGCAAATGTGAACGTAGCCTAAAGTCAATTCCTTGTGTGCTTTTGCCTCTTTATTCACCCATTGACTTCAACTGAGTCAGTCAAATATGGAGCAAAAACACAGGTATAAAAATGTTTGCGGATTTGCTGCAGACTTGCTTGAGTTTTTGCGGTCTTCCCTGGAGACTGCCTTTTGCCCACTCACTATTATTGAACATGTTGCTGATGTACTTGGTGACAGGTATCACACCACATTGAGATTGCTGTGTTACAGCATTGCATCTATTGTATTAACCCTTTTCCAATCTTAGACATATAGTTATGTCTAAGACGGCCTCGCTCTGTTTGCTGCGGGCTCAGGCAATGAGCCCGCATCTTTTCAGACACATGCTAGGCTAATTTCACAATAGCGTCGGATTCGGCCCGTCGCATTGCGTCGGGCCGAGATTCCGACGCTAACGTTTGATGCGCCGCACAACGGGTGCAGCGGATGCATTTCTCCGGGCATCCACTGCCCCATTGTGAGGTGCGGGGAGGTGGGGGCGGAGTTCCAGCCGCGCATGCGCGGTCGGAAAAAGCGGTCTGTCGGCAGCAAAAAACGTTACATTTAACCATGCTGCCATGGAGACTATTGAAGCAAGTAAAAAATATATATATTTTTTAAAATATTAGTGTGACCTTGGCCTTAGAGAGGAAAAATAACTTTCATTATACTCACCTGCGGAACGGTCCAGTCCAAGGGGTGTCACTGGTTTTGGTCTGATGCCTCCCCCCAAAAAAGTGCAATTCCACAAATTTGTTTTTTGTTTTGCTTTTTTACCATGTTCACCAAATACTAAAACTGACCTGCCATTATGATTCCCCAGGTCATTACGAGTTCATAGACACCAAACATGTCTAGGTTATTTTTTCTTTTTTAGGTTCTTTTTTATTTAAATGTTGAAATAAAAATCCAGAGTTTCTAAAAGCAAACGCCATTTTCCAATACCCGTAGCGTCTCCATTTTTACTGATCTGGGGTTGGGTGAGGGCTTATTTTTTGCATCCTGAGCTGACGTTTTATTTGATACCATTTTGGTGTACATACATTCTTGATATGACATTTTAATGTAACGGTGTAAAAAAAACGTAATTCAGACGTTTTTAATTTTTTTCTTCTTACGCCGTTTAGCAATCGGGTTAATTTTTTTTATATTGATAGATCGGGTGATTCTGAACACTGAGATACCCAAACTGTGCACACTTGATTTTTTTTATTGGTTTATTTTGAAGAGGGCAAAAATGGGGTAAGTTGAACTTTTTTATTTTTTAAATATTTTCAAAAACATTTTTTTCTACTATTTGCATGCTTCAATAATCTCTGTGGGAGACTAAAAGCTGCACTACTGTGATCGCCTCTGCTACACACAGGCGATGATCAGATCGCCTGTGTGCTGCAGAAATGCTCACCTGCTATGAGCGCCAACCACAGGGTGGCGCTCATAGCAATTTGGTAATGACAACCATAGAGGTCTGCTGCAGAACTCTGGTCGTCATGCAAACCCATTGGTGACCCACAATCTTGTGATGGGGGTCACAGAGGGGCGGAATTAGTGACGCGCTTCCAGTAAGCGTGAGTTAAATGCTGATGTCAGAGATTCAGAGCGGAATTTAACTAGTTAACAGCCGCGGGTGGATCGCGATTCCACCTGCAGCTGTTGCAGCTGTATAGCTCAGCTGTCATGTGCCATGAAAGGTGCGGGCTCAGCGCCAGAGATCGCACCAAACAGGGGAAGTCCGACATGGGCGTACTGTTACTCCACATGTTGGAAAGGGGTTAATGCAAGTCGCATGCGACTATGACTTGTCTGATGTTGCATTGGCTTTTTAATAGCAAACTTGCAGCTCAAAAATAATCACGTGACAGTCACCGACCTGCTATCATGCAACATGTCATCATTTATTCCCAGTCTAAATTGATAACTTGGTGTTTCCCTTCCCTTTATTAAAAGTAATCTAAACAAGTTTTTGCTATGTAATCTGAAAGCAGCATGATATAGGGGCAGAGAGCCTGATTCCAATGAGGTGTCACTTACTGGGCTGCTTGATGCAGTTTTGCTACAATCCCTGTTTTCTCTCCTCCAGATCTAGAAGTGGTTGGAATGCTGAGCTCTGTATAATAACCCCGCCCACACCCCTGATTGGCAGCTTCATGTGTACAAGCTGCCAATCAGTGGTGGGGGTGGAGTTATACAGATTAGCCTGCCTGGCACATGACACCTAGTTCTGCAGTGATAATCTCCTGCTGATAAAACACTGACATTGTACAACATTGTATTGAAACTACAACACACAGCCTAATAAGTGACACATCCCTGGAATCAGGGGCTCTGTCCCTACATTATGTTGCTCTATATTAAATAGCAAAAGCCTGCTGACAGATTCCCTTTAATTGGGTGTATCCCTGCACTCTCTTAATTGTTCAATCACGGTGGTGTAAAGCCTTGTAGTGACACCCCGTTTTGACTAAGAAAAAGACAACATCCAGCTGCGAAATGATTCGCGCCTTTAATACCATTCTATTTAGAAATTAGGAGTAATTCTGAAACTTTTTATCCGGAGCTTAAGAGATTCTTGACTTTTGCAGATGTATAATATGTGATTCAGGGTGTCTAGAATGGATCGAGGTGTGCTGTCAAGTAGATTTCATTGTTCTTAAGTCGCAGTTACTTAGACTCAACAGGACGGCCAGAAATGTCTCCGAGAGAGGACAATTAGACCATTCAAAACACCCACATTGATTTTTTTTAAACGTACATAATAAAGATGTGTTCCCAGGGAAAACAACATGAATCCAGCTTGGCTGACGTTCTACCACTCGGTTCACTGTGTTCCTGCCTTCGAAATAAATTATTTCTGAATTTAACAGCTTTTGTTCCATCTGGATCAAAATCTGCTCTGCGTGTCTTATGGCAAAGATCAGAAAATATGATATTTTTCTTCTCTTGTCATTTTATCCTGGTAAACGATTAGGGTGTTGGGGAAAAGCATGAGATTTCAGTGATAAAGTAATATACAAACAATATTCTCAAATACGTGTACACGGGTCATAAATAGAAATGATCGAATCTTTTCAAACACAAATTCAACAGTTTTCAAGGTTTCAAATAAATTCGATTTATTGCGGCGAAACGCAATTGCTTAAAATGTCCTGAAAAGACGTGAGTAACACTCCAAGGTCTCCTAGGACCGTAGACAACGCTTCCAAGCTCTTTAAAACAAACGAGCAAAAATCTGGATTAGTAACTGTTCTTTAAAGGGAACCTGTCACCTGAATTTAGCGGGACCGGTTTTCGGTCATATGGGCGGAGTTTTCGGGTGTTTGATTCACCCTTTCCTTACCCGCTGGCTGCATGCTGGCCACACTATTGGATTGAAGTTCATTCTCTGTCCTCCGTAGTACACGCCTGCGCAAGGCAAGATTGCCTTGCGCAGGCGTGTACTACGGAGGACAGAGAATGAACTTCAATCCAATATTCCGTCCAGCATGCAGCCAGCGGGTAAGGAAAGGGTGAATCAAACACCTTCTCTCCTATCTCTATGGATGAGCTGTGACGTCCTCTCACTATCCAGATTCACCCCCAAATATCTGCTGCATTCCCTGCCTTGGCTTTTATACAGGCTATGATAGATCCTAATGATTAGCTGCGCTTTACCATGCTGTAAGACATTATGGAGAAACCCGCATTGCCGCACCTAAGGTCGTCTGCGTCATCTCTTGCTAATGCAATCTTTTTTAAGGTGTAAAATGGTGGTGGACATTTCTGGTGTTTTGCTCTAAGTGAATCACAAATTGTTTGATTTTGTCAGGTCCAGAAAATTTCCCAAAACTCACACGAGAATCAATTTTCTAATTTCTAGTCGTAAATAATATGATATAATAGGCCCTTCAAATATCCAAAGAATATATAATCCCCTGCTATATGTATCTTACAACGCTCCAATATGTCGCCCCGACTGCAGACAATGGTGCAGCACAGAGGCAGGAGTTGCACATGAGGCTTGGTGCTGGAGGAGGCTCGGATCAAGAATGGGGTGCGCAGATACGAAACCTGCAAGCTTCAAAATGCAACAGCCAATCACTGACAATTATTTTATTTAATGTGAATATTTCAATATTCATTTTATGGAACATATTCTTTTAGGTGACTGAATCAAAATATCACCCGTTATAGAATTTATATTCACTTGCATTTTTATGATAATCTGAATAAAGTAGGTACCCTGAGCGATTTGCTCCCATTTTACTTAAAAGGTACACTCCTCTTAAAAGGGAATCTTTCACCAGGTTTTGGTATGTAATCTGAGAAGAGCTTGATGGTAGGGGCAGAGACCCTGATTCCAACAATGTGTCACTTACTAGGCTATGATTTACTGCTTCGTTAAAATTAGTTTTTATCACTACAGGACTAGGTGTCTGGTACCTCCTAGTCCAACCTCACCCACACCACTGATTAGAAGCTTCCTGTCAATATACAGTGTTCACAGAAAAGTGCCAATCAGTGGTGTGGGCGGGGTTATACACAGCTCAGCTGCACCCAATAAGCTAAGTGACATATCGCTGGAATCATGATCTCTGGCCCTACATCAAGCTCCTATCAGATTAAATATAAAATACCTGCTGACAGATTCCCCATAACTCCTTCACATGCGGCACTGCTGGAATTGTGTTCCCGCTAACTGCAGAACATGTACGGCGCCGTGATCGCACAGGCTCACACTGAGCGCCGCCATCAGATGCAGGTGTCAGCGCTATGTGAGCAGGCAAATAGCGCTCCGTCCCTCCCGAGTCTCTCCGTATGGCTAAGCAGTACTGTACATATGGGGTATTTCTACTTTCAGCAGAAATTGTGGGACATTTTGGTGCCATTTTACCCATTTCCCAGTATGAAAATGTAATATTTGAGGCTAACACACAATCTTGGTGGTAAAATGTAAATAATGTTTTCTTCACTGCCCAATGGTATAAAATTCTGTGACACACCTGTGATGTCAATATAATCACTGCACCCTTATATGAATTCATTAAGAGGTTTAGTTTGTCACTTATGGGGGGCTCTGCCAAGGTGACATGGCACCCTTAAACCAGTGCAGCAAAATTTGCACTGTAACGTGGCGTTTCTTCCCTTCTGAGCTTTGCACTGTGTCCCCAAAGTAGTTTTTGACCACATATGGGGTATCGGTGAACTCAGGAAAAATTGCACAACTAATTTTGGGGTCCATTTTCTCCTGTTACCCTTGTGAAAATACAACATTTGGGGCTAAAAAAAAAAACATTTTTGTGGGAAAAATGTGATTTTTTTTTTTAAATTGACAGTGATCAGAATTGAAAAAATTGGCCTCGTCAGGAAGGTGAAAACAGGTTTCGGGGTGATGGGGTTATGGAGATCTCTCACCAGATTTTTGCTACCCCATCTGAGAACGTCATGATGTAGGGCCAGAGACCCTGATAACAATGATGTATCACTCACTGGGGTGCTGGAGCAGTTTTGACAAAATCACTATTTTATCTGCTGCACATCTAGCAGTTTTCTTTATAATTAGCTTTGTATAACACCCCCACACCAGTGATTGGCAGCTTTCAGCCAATCAGTGGTGAGGGATGGGTTATACAGAGCCCATGAATATGGAGGACTACCTGGCAGCAGGTTGACTAGTCCTCTAGTGATAACCTCCTGCTGATAACACAGTGATTTTATCAAAACTGCAGTATTCATCCCGGCCGGCGCTCACAGTCAGTGCAGAGAAGCAGAGCGCCGGAGGACAGACAGCGGTAGGTAAGTATGTAGTGTTTTTTTTACGTTTACGCTGGTAACCAGGGTAAACATCGGGTTACTAAGCGTGGCCCTGCGCTTAGTAACCCGATGTTTACCCTGGTTACCAGGGGACTTCGCATAGTTGGTCGCTGGAGAGCGGTCTGTGTGACAGCTCTCCAGCGACCAAACAGCGACGCTGCAGCGATCGGGATCATTGTCTGGATCGCTGCAGCGTCGCTAAATGTGACGGTACCTTTACAGAATACTGGGCAATACAGCTTGGAAGTTGTGGTTTACTTTAGAGGATGCAATTTATTTATTATTCTTTCTTATTTAGTGCTATTAATTTCCCCAGCATCATCATCACTGTCCCCATTGGGGCTCACAATCTACATTCCCTGTATGGTCTTTGGAATGTGGGAGGAAACCAGAGAATCCAGAGGAAACCCAGCAAACACGGGGAGAACATACAAACTCCTTGCAGATGTTGTCCTGGGTGGGATTTGAACCCAGGACCCAAGCGATGCAAAACAGCAGTGCTGATCACTGAGCCACTCTTCTCCCTAATGCTGAAATTTTCAAAATATTACACTTTAACAGTCTTTATAATTTAGAACTAGTATTACCTGCACACCAACCCACTACATTACAACTGAATGTAGTCCAGAGTTGTGTATTCTGGGAGCTGTGGATGAAGAGAGGTGGGTCCATTATGATAGAATATTTCTTCGGGAAGCTCTAGTTATGGCTAGGAAAGCAATGGCGTTGAGGTGGATGGGGGAGAAGTCTCCTTCGATTAATCAATGTAAAAAATTAGTGAATGATATAATTCCATATGAGAACATACTATATAAAAATAGAGGATGTCCCCAGAAGTTCCATAAGATTTGGGAAAGGTGTGACTCACCCTTAACACATTTAGCTACTAATGCCACGGTCTGATCAATCTCGCGATACAACCCCTGATGTATATCCCTTCCTGGCTTAGGGGGGTGTGCTTGCTATAAACTGACCTAGTATGAGCTCAAAATCTGATAATGAAGCTGTTGGTTTTTAGGCTATGTGCACACGTCAGGATTCCTTGCAGAAATTTCCTGAACAAAACCAGACATTTTCTGCAAGAAATCCGCATGCGTTTTTTTTGCGTTTTTTTCCGGAGGTTCCCAATGCAATAATATAGTGGGAAATCTGCAAAAAATCCGCAAAATTAATGAACATGCTGCGTTTTTTACCGTGATGCGTTCTTTTAGTGCGGAAAAAAAACTCAACATGTGCACAAAAATTGCGGAATGCATTATAAATGATGGGACGCACATGTATGCGTTTTTTAAGCGGTTTTATCGCATTTTTATAGCGAAAAAACACAAAAAATCCTGAATGTGTGCACACAGCCTAAAAGGTGCAATGACTTGTAGTGTACATTATGTAAATGCTATGTTCTATTTGTTTTATTTTGTTTTATTATTGAAAGTGTGATATCATATTTATCTCACTGTAGACGGTGACTGTATGGATTATTCTGACTTTACATTGCATTGTTCTATGTTTATAATCTTCTCCCGTGGAATCTTTCAATCTTTATTTTTTTTTCTTTATTTTTTTAATAAAAAGAGTTTTAAAAAAAACTAGGTGGCATAACCTTTTTGTCTCCCTTGATTTTTTTTTTAACTTAAATATATTAAAATTTGGAATTTTAGAGATGTTTTGGACGCTGGAACATACCTGCTTTTTTACCCACTAATTGTGTTGACTTCAGTTAGTATGAAGAAAAGCGGATATTACCAGTAGACAAAACAGGGCCCCTCACTTAACCGATCCCACCATTCGATAAACAGCAGAAGCCCTGCTCACCTCCAACACTGAGGCCGGCGTCACACTCGGCGTAAAACAATGCGGTCCATATACTACGGCCGTAATACGCAGAAAAGTCCCCAAAATAGTGGTCCGTAGCTCCTCCGTAGGCAGGGTGTGTCAGCGTATTTTGCGCATGGCATCCTCCGTAAGTAATCCGTATGGCAGCCGTACGAGATTTTCTCGCAGGCTTGCAAAACCAACATACGGATATACAAGGGATCCATGTGTAAAAAAAACATAAAAACATATATACTGTCTATATATATATATATATATATATATATATATATATATGTCAGTAGACACATATATGTATATATATTAATATTTCATACAGCGTGAGATAGCTTTAAAGCCGGTAATTCAATTACCGGCTTTTGCTATCTCTTTCCTAAACCCGACATGATATGAGACATGGTTACATACAGTAAACCATCTCATATCCCCATTTTTTTTGCATATTCCACACTACTAATGTTAGTAGTGTGTATATGCAAAATTTGGCCGTCCTAGCTGTTAAATTAAAGGGTTAAATGGCGGAAAAAATTGGCGTGGGCTCCCGCGCAATTTTCTCCACCAGAGTAGTAAAGCCAGTGACTGAGGGCAGATATTAATAGCCTGGAGAGGGTCCATGGTTATTGGCCCCCCCCCGGCTAAAAACATCTGCCCCCAGCCACCCCAGAAAAGGCACATCTGGAAGATGCGCCTATTCTGGCACTTGGTCACTCTCTTCCCATTCCCGTGTAGCGGTGGGATATGGGGTAATGAAGGGTTAATGCCACCTTGCTTTTGTAAGGTGACATTAAGCCAAATTAATAATGGAGAGGCGTCAATTATGACACCTATCCATTATTAATCAAATAGTAGTAAAGGGTTAAAAAAAACACAAACACATTATTAAAAAGTATTTTAATGAAATAAACACAAAGGTTGTTGTAATATTTTATTCTACGCTCAATCCACCTGAAGACCCTCGCTCTGTAACAAAGAAAAAATAATAAACCAACAATATACATACCTTCCAAAGATCTGTAACGTCCCACGATGTAAATCCATCTGAAGGGGTTAAAATATTTTACAGCCACGAGCTCTGCTAATGCAGCGGTGCTCGTGGCTGTAAAACCCCGGGGAATGAAGGTAAAGTAGGTCAATGACCTGTATTTACCTTCATTCGCGGTGAGGCGCCCTCTGCTGGTTGTCCTCATATGAACTCGAGCCTGGGAGCTTTCTAGGAAAGTTCCCACGCTCGAGGGACAACCAGCAGAGGGCGCCTCACCGCGAATGAAGGTAAATACAGGTGTGTAATCCGTATTTTTCTGGCTTCCATAGACTTTCATTGGCAATTTGTTGCGCAATATGGTGGCAAACGCAGCATGCTGCGATTTTCTACGGCCATAGAAAGCCGTATAATACGGATCAGTAAAATACGGCAGATAGGAGCTGGGGCATAGAGAATAATTGGGCCGTGTGTAATGCGTGTTTTACGGACGTATTTTATGCGCTCATACGTCCGTAAAACTCGCTAGTGTGACGCCGGCCCAAAGATGGGCTCAGTAGGCAATCTACTTTAGTGTTGGAGGACAGCAGGACCTGACTTTGCACTTCTACTTTTTCGATGGTGGGGTATCATCACCTGGACCATCAACAATCAATACTATTGAATTCTACAATGATACAGGAAAGATATCAATCTTCATACCATATTAGCCAGTAGATAAAAAAATATATTAAGATTTGAGAGTCCTCAGCGGTTGATACATTCTAATGGACAGCTGAAAAGATGGTAACAAATTGCAAGCTTCCGAGGCAACTCAGGTTTCTATGCCTGATGAAGAGACCTGTGTAGTCTGGAAAGCTTGCAATTTGTTACCATCTATTCAGTTAGCCATTAAAAGGTATCAACCACTGAGGACTCTCAAATCTTAATATTTTTGAATTCTACAATGATCATCCTGGGAAAAAAATAAAAAATGTAACCTGAGGGAACGCTATACCTGTTCATAAATGATGTGAATTCATAATTAACAGGTGCCAGGCTGTCTACGTAGGATACCCACCCCGGACTTTACTCCTGTCTAGAACTACCGTAATTATTTTTTTGTGTAAGAGGAAATGAGTGGATGCATTGTTTGCTTCCTTGTAACATACGCTGATATTACTAATACAATATATGAAAAGCCCATTATGGCACCGCTCAACAATGGAATCAATGCAGGTTTGTTCGCATTATGCAAATGCTTCAGCTTCCATGATGATCCTATTGATAAAATAATGGCTCTTTCTCTTCCCCGTTTCTAACACATGAGAACAAACAAAGCCAGATTTTTTGATAGAAGAAATGATCATGGCAGGCATGTTGTGCCCAGGAATCGCTCTAGCAATCTGTAACAACAATAGTGACAAAGTGACTTTACAATACAATTCTGAACAAAACTACAGATATTCCATTAAGAAAAATTAGTAAATACACCCAGAATGTCCGCCATAGGAAACAGTATCTGTGGCTTTTTTTTTCTTTGTTTTATGACTGCAAAGTATATGTATTATCTTTTGCAAATTTGTGTTTGTTAAAATATTGATATTTTCTCATAAGGGAAAAAAATTTAATTACTGTATATACTCGAGTATAAGCCGACCCGAGTATAAGCCGACCCTCCTAATTTTGCCACAAAAAAATGGGAAAACTTATTGACTCGAGTATAAGTCTAGGGTGGGAAATGCAGCAGCTACTGGTAAATTTCAAAAATAAAAATAGATACCAATAAAAGTAAAATTAATTGAGACATCAGTAGGTTAAGTGTTTTTGAATATCCATATTGAATCAGGAGCCCCATATAATGCTCCATACAGTTCATGATGAGCCCCATAAGATGCTCCATATTAAAATATGCCCCATATAATGCTGCACAAAGGTTAATAATAGCCCCATAAGATGCTCCATAGAAACATTTGCCCCATATAATGTGACATAAAGGTTGATTATGGCCCCATAAGATGCTCCACAGATTATTCCCCATATGCTGTTGCTGCTGCGATAAAAAAAAAAAATGGCATACTCACCTCTTGTCGCTCAGGCCCCCGGTACTTGTGATATTCACCTGTCCCCGTTCCACCACTGGACGCCGCTCTGCTTTCCGGCTCTCTCACTGTTCAGGCAGAGGGCGCACACTAAACACGTCATCGCGCCCTCTGACCTGAACAGTCACTGCAGAGAACACGGAAGACGGAGCGGCAGGTGAATATCGCGCAATGCTCACCCTCCCCATTATACTCACCTGCTCCCAGTGCTTCTCACTGACAGATGGTCTCGGCGCCAGCAGCTTGTTCTGGAGTTCAGCGGTCACTGGTACCACTCATTAAAGTAATGAATATGCTGCTCCACCCCTATGGGAGTGGAGTGGCGTCCATATTCATTATTTTAATGAGCGGTACCACTGAACACAGGAAGAAATGCCGGCGCCCAGAGACCATCGAAGAAGCAGGGACCGCACCAGGAGCAGGTGAGTATGTGACAGCCGCCGCTCCCCCTCCCCCGCCAACCCCCTGGGACAATGACTCGAGTATAAGCTGAGAGGGGCACTTTCAGCCTAAAAAAATGGGCTGAAAATCTCAGCTTATACTCAAGTATATACTGTATTATTACTTTTCACTATGTTATTTTCTCATAGGCTGATTCTGTCTCCAGATTTCATAATAGAAACCGTAATATGCAAATTGCCTCTTCTGAGAAAAAGAGGACTTAAACTCTATAGCGCCACCTGTTGGAAGTAGCGATCCTACAAGTCACAATCAACCCTTTAACGAGTCGTGCAATATGACTTCAGTTGCAAGCCAAATTGAGATATTGATTTGGCTTTTATCCTAAGTCATATTGCACGACTCATTAAAGGGTTGATTGTGACTTGTAAGATCGCTACTTCCAACAGGTGGCGCTATAGAGTTTAAGTCCTCTTTTTCTCAGAAGAGGCAATTTGCATATTATATTTCCCAGAGGAGCATTGCACGGCGAATAAGCCTCCTTACCTTGACAAGCCAGAGATGGTATGTCACTCTCCATAAGGAGAAACGATACCCCATAGATAATAGAAACTGTATTTATTATTCAATTATTTTTCTTATAACTGAAGAAGCTGTTGTATTTGCTATGAAAACGAATGTTAGAATGGCTGTATAATCCTGATATTAAGATAAGCATTTACCGTGAGGTCTCAAGAGTAGAAGTGTATTCATTCTCTGCCCACACACCCTGAATGACAGCTGTAGCTTGTACAGAGCAGTGTGAGATCTCAGCAGGAAAGGGGGACACTGAGGAGCCTTCAGTCAGGCTAGGTGGGTGGAGATTGAGTTACACTTGCATAAAAGATTATTCTGACATGGATTTTTAAAGTATATATAGCATTATTAACAAGTATAAAATAGCTCTACAGAAATGATGAAGCTTACTTCTCCGCATGCTAAATGACTTGCTATTAACACTAATTAGTGTGTGGACAATATTATTATTCATATGAAAATTGTTATAGAAAGTTTTTTTGCATACATTTCCGTGATTGAAAATAATTCATAAAAAAAATGTGGCATGTTTGATTATGTACCCTGTGTATCAAGCTTTCTTTTCCTACAATCATTGCTTTTAGGGGAGAATAACTTTGTATCCTGTAGACTGTGAGCCCTCGCGGGCAGGGTCCTCTCGCCTTCTGTACTTGTGCGTGCCTCGTTCTGCTCATGTGTATTGTACTTGTCTATATTTCCCCCTTTCACATGTAAAGCCACATGGAATAAATGGCGCTATAAAAATGGATAATAATAATAATATTTTGTTACACCCGGTTCTGGCCCTGCACCCGGTTCTGGCGCTGCCCCCACTTCTTGTCCCTCACCCGCTCCTGCTCCCGAGGCTGCTTCCGTACCTCTGTGAGGTCCCTGCCTAGATCCTCGCTCTCTTAAAGGGACAGCGCGCATTTTTTGAAAATTCCAATTAACCAATGGCAGCACACTGATTACTACTTCTGACCCCTCCATCATAGGGAGGGTGCTGGAGCAACGAGTATCTACTCTTGCTATTTCCGGTTCTGTTCCTGTTCTGTCTGCTCTGTTATAGTATTCCGTTTTGCATTCTGCTTATACTGTTTGTTTCCACAGAATATCAGTGACCAGTGGTTAGGCTATCCTAAGACGACACCTGTACCTTTATACTCAAGTGCCATCCGCTTCTGCCACTCGCCATCCGAACCCCTGGAAAAGCTAAAGGTGCTGGAGCCAGCTTCCTCCCATCAACGTGGAATCTGACTTCACTCACCAGAGCCAACTTCATATCTCATACCCGGCGTCCGTCGGTCTGCTCTACCATATCTGTTATATCTGTTTATCCATTTGTCCCACTGGGACAGCTGCCACGTGTCCGGGATCTAACTGGAGGTAGCACCTGTTTCCCCCAGGTATTCCATTCTGGTCCTGTTCGAGGGATCTTACAACGAATACCTGGGGCTCACTAGTTACGCCCCCTTCAGAGCTCCCCGGACCGAGGTTCCACTCAAAAAATAAAAGATGAATGTGATCTTCATCACCTGTGTCTTCGCTTCCAATTCGTTACCTATTTGGCCCATATAGAGCCTGCATGACATAACATGAAGGCTGGGCATCTCCTTACTACAGGTTCACACAAAATTTGTGTGCCGCATTACAGTTTGACTTCTGTCATCCGTCACAAGTTCTGAACCCATTGTGGACCTCCTCCATCAACAAAGACTGTGGTGTGTAGACAACACAATCTCTGGTTGGTTACAAAATTCTGGTGAACCTCCAAGGTTCATGCTGTCCAAGTGTTTCATAGCAGACATGGCTTTTTTAGTATAACGGTTTATATTCAACACTTACCTATGCCATTATTAGACATTTCAGGAATTTTGCTGCATTTTAATAAATTTATTATACAAATATATAAATCATTTTTGCAGATGTTTAAGAATGTCAAACTGAAATGTCAGTATGGGTGGTAACGTTAAATTATTCTCATTTAATTTTAGGAAATTGTGATTTGAGGAGGAAACTATCCACTGTTAGTCATTGTGTCCGTACCTCCCAATATTCACAGGCAAATTCATAATGTTATATCCCTTTCTGTTCAGTCCAGGAAGATCCCTAAAATGATAAAGTAATGCCAACATTTAATGCAAATGTTAATACATCAACTGTTCTGACACCCTCACTCTGTTCAGGGAGAATCAGTTGACAGACAACTAAACTCTATTTTAGATTGTGAGCCCCATCGGGGACAGTGATGATAATGTGTGCAAAACTGTAAAGCGCTGTGGAATATGTTAGCGCTATATAAAAATAAAGATTATTATTATTATTAAACTCTTTCATATCGATCGATTAAAATAGACACGGGGGAGTCTTTTACAACTTTTATTGATGGGATCCAGTAGTGTAGCTCCCGAGGGGGAGGGCATAGGGTGCGGCCTCCACAGGCCCCACGTTCTGAGTGGCCAATACTGATACTTTTAACTGTATCAGCATGCGCAGTGCGCTGATGGAGTTAAACTCTGTGGGAGAGCAGGGAGACAGGATCTCCCTGAACTTCCACTTTGGGCCCAGCATTGAGTCCACCCCTTCCCTATCCCCCGCAAGATCAACTGAAGAAAAGTTGAAGGCAATGATGGAGGAGGGAGTGTTAGCTGACGCTTCCTTCCCCATCATTCTTCCTCATCGTCTGAAGTCTCAGCATCCTCCTGGTATCATTTATGCTGAGATGTGCGACGCTTCAGAAGACAAGCTGCAGAAACGGGAGCAGCGGGGAATGAGGAGGAGAGGTGAGTATTGTATTTTATTGTTTTTTTTATAACATCGTGGTCGCCATGAAACTATTGAGTACTACGGGATGCATTATACTATATGGGCTATGGGGTGCATTATGCTGTATGGGCTATGTGGTGAATTATATTTTACGGGCTATGGGGTGCTTTATACTGTACGGACTACTATGTGGAGGCTATGATAATATTTGGAGGGCTATGTGGGGGCCTTTAAACAGTATGCAAGCAATTTTACAGTGTGAAGGCTTGTGTAGAGTCCATCATATTGTGTGGAGGGTTGTGTGGGGGCCATTATATAGTGTGAAGAGGTATGGGGCCATTATATTGTATGTAGGCCCATTATACTGCATGGACGACTGTGTGGGGGGTCACAGATGGGGGATCATACTATGTTGGGGTCACATATTTTTGTGCGCAGTTGAGGGGTGGGGTACAGTATGGTCATCGTATTGTGCGTGTGGAGGTTACTGTGAAGGAATTCCCTGTAGGGGTATCTTAGTGTTTGTGGGGCACTTTTGTCAATATCATACTTTACGAGTACAATGAAAGGGGAATCTAGGGCTCAAGTAGGAGGAATATTAGAGGGCACAGAGTACCACACAGCAGGTGCAGTAAGAGCAACAAATACGGCAGCAGCAGCTCAGCATTTTGGATAAGCATGATGAGGAGTTTGTGCAGGTTCGGCTACGTTCACACTTCCGTCTTTATAAAGACGTTGCAATGCGTCGTTCTGTGCAAAAAACGCATCCTGCAAAGTTGCCCACAGGATGTGTTTTTTGCACATAGACTTGTATTACCGACGCATCACGATGTATGGACACACGTTCCATACGTCGTGGCACTGGATGCGTCGGTAATTGGCGGACCGTCGTCACAAAAAAACCTTCAATGTAACGTTTTTTTGTGTGACGCGTCCCCCATTTTCCACCGTGCATACACATCCGAAACTCCACCCCCTCCTCCCCGCTCATCACAATGGGCAGCGGATGCGTTGTAAAACTGCATCCGCTACCCACGTTGTGCTAAATTTAGCACAACGTTCGTCGGTACGTCGGGCCGACGGTTTGCGACCGCCCCGTACAGACAGAAGTGTGAAAGTAGCCTTAGGGATACATGGGGACAGTGCTGGAAATGTGAGAAGTCAGATGTGTCTTTTTTGTAATATCTGCAGATGAGTTGTGGCTGGAGAAGTTGTCATGTCGGTCTGGGCCAGATGGAAAACACGGGAAAAATTAACGACTCCACCAGAAAGAACGTCACCTGTAAGTTACTATATATAATTCTACTGCTACATCAGACAATTCAGTGAGCGTGTACCAGGGAACATAATAACTTACTGATTGTGCTATGTTGAGGTAAGCATCCAGAAGGGCTGAAAATCTAGATAGAGACAATCAGCATGTCGACTTCCAAGGGGCCAAGATGGCTGCTGAAGAAAGAAGAGGCGAGGATAGTGCAGAGGCTGATGGGAAACTACGGAAGCCTTAAGGAGCAAAAGTGAGACTGCACAGTAACAAATGAAGCTGAAATAAACAGATTGCACAGAGATGTCAACAGATGGCGCTGTTGGTTAAGTTATCACAAGACACTAAATTCAATGATGTAAGGCTAAGTTCACATTAGCGTTTGCGTCCGCAGCGTGGTGCTGCGGACTTCTTTCCTTAAGCCTACTTCCGAATGCTGTCATGATAAGGTAATTCAGTACCACAATGGACATTGAGGTCAGAGCACATACAGTGACCTGACAATAACCCAAAAACATAGAACGAACTCTGAGACGTGGAAACTCTGCTGACCGCAATCCCTAATCCTCACCAACACACTAAAGGCAGCCGTGGATTGCGCCTAACGCTCCCTATGCAACTCGACACAGCCTGAGAAACTAACTAGCCTGAAGATAGAAAATAAGCCTACCTTGCCTCAGAGAAATACCCCAAAGGAAAAGGCAGCCCCCACATATAATGACTGTGAGTAAAGATGAAAAGACAAACGTAGAGATGAAATAGATTTAGCAAAGTGAGGCCCGACTTTCTGAACAGAGCGAGGATAGGAAAGATAACTTTGCGGTCAACACAAAACCCTACAAAAACCACGCAAAGGGGGCAAAAAGACCCTCCGTACCGAACTAACGGCACGGAGGTACACCCTCTGCGTCCCAGAGCTCCCAGCAAGCAGGAAAAAACAAATAGACAAGCTGGACAGAAAAAAACAGCAAACAAAATAGCAAAGCGGAACTTAGCTATGCAGAGCAGCAGGCCACAGGAACGATCCAGGAGGAAACAGGTCCAATACTAGAACATTGACTGGAGGCCAGGATCAAAGCACAAGGTGGAGTCAAATAGAGCAGCACCTAACGACTTCACCACATCACCTGAGGAAGGAAACTCAGAAGCCGCAGTACCACTTTCCTCCACCAACGGAAGCTCACAGAGAGAATCAGCCGAAGTACCACTTGTGACCACAGGAGGGAGCTCTGCCACAGAATTCACAACAGAATGCGTCCTGCATAGCTATCGTTAACATTGTGTATGCAGGGACATGCAATGTATGCGGATGCGTGCGCATGCGTCATTTTGACGTGCCCACCGGACGCAAGAAAATGCAACACGTTGCGTTCGGCGGGCATGTCAAAATGATGCACGACCACCCAGGAACTCTGGCTCTTGCAGATTACAATATTACAATATTGCTTAGCACGGGGGCCACCAGTCCTTTCACCGGCAGTGTCTCTGTAGATCCTGGGCGATATCAATACTTTGCCAAGATACTGGAAGGCAGTGGGTAGCTTCTAAATTTGGCTGACTCGCATGAGTTGCTGAAACACCTTCTTACTGGCCAGGTCACTAGTGGCACGGGTCCAGTTGTTTTTATCGGGACCCTCAGCCAAGACTTGTTCCACTTCTTTTACCACATTCATGCCCAGGGTTACAATGGGTCCTCCATCTCCGGACCCCTTTGTCAGCACTATTCCCTTCAGGCCCAGGTCTTTTCTGCACACCTGGACAGACATCCACACTACTCCCGCTACAGGGATACGCAGTTGGTTAGCTGCCACCAATCGAATGTTGTGTTCTTTTCTGGAGCGAGCAACTTCGGGAAAATGACTCTGAAAATAAGCCTCTGACATAATGGTCACCTGAGACACTATATCCATAAAGCAGCGAATGTGTTGCCCATTGAATTAAGCCTCTCAAAGACAATATCTTCCCCCCTCTAAGGCTCGAAACCCCACGGTATGTTCCACGACCGTGGGGCGCGTTAGTTTACCTGGCACCCATCTCCTACTGTCTTGACTTGGGCAGTCTCTTGAAATATGCCCTCTTCCACCACAGATTCAACACTCTGGCTCATGTCCTGTTGATGGGCTACATACGTGGTGTAATGGGAGTCGGAAGAAGCAACTTTCCCGCTCTGACCTCCTCTCACGTAAGGTCATATGATTGTAAGGGGATGGAAAAATGTTGCTGCTTTACCCTTCCTCCTTAATATATCCCGGTACAGTATGTTCTAGTATAATATAAGTTAGGGTGAATTTGATGTAATATTGTGGTACTGCTACATGATTCTATGTATTACCGCTTATAAATAATGGTACTGCTGCACTAATACGTGTATTACCATTCCCTGTAAAATGTATATATATTCTAATGTGTTCTTATAGACTGTAATGTGTATGTATTTGTACTCATTATAAGGAAAGTGTAGTGTTCATGTTTTTCCACTAAATGGGGGGTGTTATAGTGTACAGAGCTCTCATCTAGTGCCTAGGACAGTAAATAGTTAACTATAGGAGGTGCTGCTGTGTGGTAAGCTAGGAATGTTGCCTGAAGTGGGGAGAAGGGCCTGGGCTCTAGGCCCAGGACACCCCGGCAGCCACGTAAAGTTAAGAATGGAGAACTCAGCCAGAGTCCTATAGGGACAGAAGGACAGTCTCCGACATCAGTGTTCTCAGCAGTAGGAAGCTTAGAAGAGAAAGTGGTCCAAAAGTCGTACAGAGCACAGATTGTTCATCATGTGGTAGGTAATTGCTTGGGCTGAAGCTCTAAGGTCTGGGGCGAAATGGACGAGTAAATTCTCAAACATAGTGAGTCTACACCAGGATGATGCTGCGGTACCGCCTAAGGCGTTATTACCCCGTAATGTATGTGAGGACACAGCGTGGAGTACAGGGAAAGTACAGGATGTGAACTGTAGGGACTTTGATGCTGAGATTGCTTCTGACAAGGATGTGCTGCGAAGTAAAGTTACCCGTTTTGAATTGCCTTTGGACTGTGTTTCAATTTATTTTGAAGGGACTGAAGGTAACCCAGAAGAGCAGAGGGAAATTCCAGAAGGAGTAGAAGATGGGAACGCAAATAAGCGCAGAGTGGGATGTGATTTTCATGTATCGGGAGACCAGGGTACTGATGTACCAGAATGTTTGGCCATAAATACAACCCTGGTCCAGACCCCTACATGTTCAGCTGGAGGGGTGGCAACAGGGGTCCTCTTAATGCTGCTCAGCTCACCTCGGATGTCACAAATCTTTTGACATATCTCTAACACCCAGTCAGTGACCACTTCATGATTCCGGACTGCGGCGGTGAGAACAGGGATCTCTCTTTCCAAGACTCTAGCTTCAGTCACAACCTCAAGGAAGCCCAGATCGGGATTCAGGCATAGGCACTCCTTTAAGATCTGCTTCAAAGAGGGATCCTTTTGTCCAGCAGCGAGTTGGTCTTGCAGCACTTCATCCAATGGACCCAGTCCTCGGTGCCCCTCTGGAACTTCTTGATATGACTGTGGTGTCACCATGCATGTTCTCCAAGATTTTTATCACTTTTTTCACAGTATCACAATTCTTAGGTGGGCGGTACATAACTGTCATCGGGGCTCCCGGCCAAGGGTCAGGAGGGCTAACTCGGCCTGAATGGAAAGGGGCATGCATACCATGCTTTTCAGCCTTTTTACCCAGTCCCACAGCAACACACTGCTCCCCATGAACTTGGGAAGATTGCTGAGCAAAGCCCCCAAGGGGATATTTTCCTTGCCAGGCTTGATCACAGACTGGTCCACCATCTCTGTGTCTGAAATTTGCATCCTGCCCACAACTCCAAGTGTAATGCAGGTGTCTGGATGCAACTGAAAAAGATCACGAGGTGGGAAACAGTCAGGGATTAATATAATTCTATTTATATACAGCAAAAACTTTAAACAATTAGTATTGGCAACCATGCAAATCAACAGTAGAATGAATAATAATAAGTTTAGAATAACCAAGAAAGTCTTTCACTAGTTAACGTTAATGGGTTTTTTCACAGTCATGGGAGTCACCACGTAAGTTCACTCTGAAGCTATGGCCTTAGCGGTGGTCACCAGGTTTTCACTCTAGGCCGCACGTCTCTCTGACGTAGTATATTAAAGCCCGTTGAGCCTCTCACACACCAACTGGCCTCCTCCCAACCAGTACTCTTAATCCCAGCCGACCCCACTATCGTAGAGGATTGATGGAAGTGATGGCCCTGTTCACTCGCTCTGTTTCTCCACAATCGCCTGTCGCAATCTCTTCACAGCTCTTCTTGGCTTGACTCTCAGTGGAATTCTCTTATGCTCAGGATGGAGAGGACTAGGCCTTGGCTCTTGACAGGCGAAGTCGGGCCTCGGAGGTTTGACCAATGCGGGGTGCAGATCTTGGCTCTGATGAGCGTAGGCAGTACTTGGAGGTCTCCTGTGGGGAATCCGGACCTTGTCAGGTGGTGACCGGCTTCCCGCTGAGGCCTGTCATGCTGGTCTCAGTATTGTCCCTGGAGCACGTCTGTTCCGCTCTCTTCCCTTGCCCCCAATCGCCTTGTGGTTTGGCACGCAGGGCTTTTATTTCAGGGAAGTCCTTCCTATGGGTCACCTGATCCAGTCCATCACACAAGGTTGCTCCCCCTGCAAAGCTTCCAGCACACCAGCATCATTAAGCAACTCCACACCATCCCATGGAAGTGTTCAGTTTCAGATATTGCCTTATCCATCCGTGAGCCATGGTCCTGAATGTCAGCATTTCCAAATTAGTGGCCTTTTAAATTCTGCCATTCCAACTGGTGGAGATGGATAGTTTTAAAAAACCGATGTATGTGGCTGTCCTGCAATACATTAGTAACATAGTAACATAGTAACATAGTTAGTAAGGCCGAAAAAAGACATTTGTCCATCCAGTTCAGCCTATATTCCATCTTAATAAATCCCCAGATCTACGTCCTTCTACAGAACCTAATAATTGTATGATACAATATTGTTCTGCTCCAGGAAGACATCCAGGCCTCTCTTGAACCCCTCAACTGAGTTCGCCATCACCACCTCCTCAGGCAAGCAATTCCAGATTCTCACTGCCCTAACAGTAAAGAATCCTCTTCTATGTTGGTGGAAAAACCTTCTCTCCTCCAGACGCAAAGAATGCCCCCTTGTGCCTGTTACCTTCCTTGGTATAAACAGATCCTCAGCGAGATATTTGTATTGTCCCCTTATATACTTATACATGGTTATTAGATCGCCCCTCAGTCGTCTTTTTTCTAGACTAAATAATCTTAATTTCGCTAATAGTAACATAGTAACATAGTTAGTAAGGCTGAAAAAAGACATTTGTCCATCCAGTTCAGCCTATATTCCATCATAATAAATCCCCAGATCTACGTCCTTCTACAGAACCTAATAATTGTATGATACAATATTGTTCTGCTCCAGGAAGACATCCAGGCCTCTCTTGAACCCCTAGACTGAGTTCGCCATCACCATCTCCTCAGGCAAGCAATTCCAGATTCTCACCGCCCTAACAGTAAAGAATCCTCTTCTATGTTGGTGGAAAAACCTTCTCTTCTCCAGACGCAAAGAATGCCCCCTTGTGCCCGTCACCTTCCTTGGTATAAACAGATCCTCAGCTAGATATTTGTATTGTCCCCTTATATACTTATACATGGTTATTAGATCGCCCCTCAGTCGTCTTTTTTCTAGACTAAATAATCCTAATTTCGCTAATCTATCTGGGTATTGTAGTTCTCCCATCCCCTTTATTAATTTTGTTGCCCTCCTTTGTACTCTCTCTAGTTCGATTATATCCTTTCTGAGCACCGGTGCCCAAAACTGGACACAGTACTCCATGTGCGGTCTAACTAGGGATTTGTACAGAGGCAGTATAATGCTCTCATCATGTGTATCCAGACCTCTCTTAATGCACCCCATGATCCTGTTTGCCTTGGCAGCTGCTGCCTGGCACTGGCTGCTCCAGGTAAGTTTATCATTAACTAGGATCCCCAAGTCCTTCTCCCTGTCAGATTTACCCAGTGGTTTCCCATTCAGTGTGTAATGGTGACATTGATTCCTTCTTCCCATGTGTATAACCTTACATTTATCATTGTTAAACCTCATCTGCCACCTTTCAGCCCAAGTTTCCAACTTATCCAGATCCATCTGTAGCAGAATACTATCTTCTCTTGTATTAACTGCTTTACATAGTTTTGTATCATCTGCAAATATCGATATTTTACTGTGTAAACCTTCTACCAGATCATTAATGAATATGTTGAAGAGAACAGGTCCCAATACCGACCCCTGCGGTACCCCACTGGTCACAGCGACCCAGTTAGAGACTATACCATTTATAACCACCCTCTGCTTTCTATCACTAAGCCAGTTACTAACCCATTTACACACATTTTCCCCCAGACCAAGCATTCTCATTTTGTGTACCAACCTCTTGTGCGGCACGGTATCAAACGCTTTGGAAAAATCGAGATATACCACGTCCAATGACTCACCGTGGTCCAGCCTATAGCTTACCTCTTCATAAAAACTGATTAGATTGGTTTGACAGGAGCGATTTCTCATAAACCCATGCTGATATGGAGTTAAACAGTTATTCTCATTGAGATAATCCAGAATAACATCCCTCAGAAACCCTCCAAATATTTTACCAACAATAGAGGTTAGACTTACTGGCCTATAATTTCCAGGTTCACTTTTAGAGCCCTTTTTGAATATTGGCACCACATTTGCTATGCGCCAGTCCTGCGGAACAGACCCCGTCGCTATAGAGTCCCTAAAAATAAGAAATAATGGTTTATTTCATATTAGACATGCTTTTGCACGATAGAGTGCAACCTTTTTTGTATATTTATGTATGGAGGTAGCTGCTCCTGGTATGCACCTATTCACACTAGTTTGGATGTGCGAGTCTTTTTTTCTGTCATTTCTATGTTAGCTGACTGACTGCGCACTCCTCCCATCACCATGTGGTTTTTAATTGCATCTCATCACACTTGGTCCCGGTCAACCCATATGTAGGCTTTGCTGAACAGAGGTGTCCACATTCACCCAGGCATACAGACATTGGCCTTCGGTAAGTGTTCACATTTGGACAGGGAGATCAGGGACCCATCAGTTTTATGAGACCACCTTGACGATTGGTTGATGGGCTCACACTATTTGATTATATCAAATTCTGTGCAAAGCGTCTCTTAAATATTTTCCTAATGTTCAAAAGCCATTTTGCTATTCATATTTCATATATTTCATATTAGACATGCTTTTGCACGATAGAGTGCAACCTTTTTTGTATATTTATGTATGGAGGTAGCTGCTCCTGGTATGCACCTATTCACACTAGTTTGGATGTGCGAGTCTTTTTTTCTGTCATTCTTATCTATTACATTACTTCGTTCTCTTAGTACTCGTGGGTGTATGCCATCCGGACCCGGAGATTTATCTATTTTAATCTTATTTAGCCGGTTTCGCACCTCTTCTTGGGTTAGATTGGTGACCCTTAATATAGGGTTTTCATTGTTTCTTGGGATTTCACCTAGCATTTCATTTTTCATCGTGAATACCGTGGAGAAGAAGGTGTTTAATATGTTAGCTTTTTCCTCGTCATCTACAACCATTCTTTCCTCACTATTTTTTAAGGGGCCTACATTTTCAGTTTTTATTCTTTTACTATTGATATAGTTGAAGAACAGTTTGGGATTAGTTTTACTCTCCTTAGCAATGTGCTTCTCTGTTTCCTTTTTGGCAGCTTTAATTAGTTTTTTAGATAAAGTATTTTTCTCCCTATAGTTTTTTAGAGCTTCAATGGTGCCATCCTGCTTTAGTAGTGCAAATGCTTTCTTTTTACTATTAATTGCCTGTCTTACTTCTTTGTTTAGCCACATTGGGTTTTTCCTATTTCTAGTCCTTTTATTCCCACAAGGTATAAACCGCTTACAGTGCCTATTTAGGATGTTCTTAAACATTTTCCATTTATTATCTGTATTCTTATTTCTGAGGATATTGTCCCAGTCTACCAGATTAAGGGCATCTCTAAGCTGGTCAAACTTTGCCTTCCTAAAGTTCAGTGTTTTTGTGACTCCCTGACAAGTCCCCCTAGTGAAAGACAAGTGAAACTGTACAATATTGTGGTCGCTATTTCCTAGATGCCCGACCACCTGCAGATTTGTTATTCTGTCAGGTCTATTAGATAGTATTAGGTCTAAAAGTGCTGCTCCTCTGGTTGGATTCTGCACCAATTGTGAAAGATAATTTTTCTTGGTTATTAGCAGAAATCTGTTGCCTTTATGGGTTTCACAGGTTTCTGTTTCCCAGTTAATATCCGGGTAGTTAAAGTCCCCCATAACCAGGACCTCATTATGGGTTGCAGCTTCATCTTTCTGCTTTAGAAGTAGACTTTCCATGGTTTCTGTTATATTTGGGGGTTTGTAACAGACCCCAATGAGAATTTTGTTACCATTTTTCCCTCCATGAATTTCGACCCATATGGACTCGACATCCTCATTCCCTTCGCTAATATCCTCCCTTAAAGTGGACTTTAGACTAGACTTTACATAGAGACAAACCCCTCCTCCTCTCCGATTTTCACGATCCTTTCGAAACAGACTGTAACCATGTCTCGGTTATTCCCACTATGTCAAAGTTACCTGTAGATATTTCTGCTTCTAGTTCTTCCATCTTGTCAGGTTTCTGGCGTTTGCGAGCATGCAGTTTAGAGGATTTTGTTTTGTTCCAATCTCCTCGCTGTGGATTGTTTTAGAAATGTTCTTACCTCCCTTCTGAGTATGTTTTCCTGGGTCTTCTTTGTTTGAGTCTAATGTTTTTCTTCCCGTCCCCTCTTCTTCTAGTTTAACGCCCTCCTGATGAGTGTAGTGAGTCTTCTGGCGAATGTGTGTTTCCCAGGTTTGTTGAGGTGTAGTCCGTCTCCATCGTACAAGTAATTCACACCGTGGTCCAGGAATCCGAATCCTTGTTGTCTGCACCATCGTCTTAGCCAGTTGTTCGCATCAAGGATCCTGTTCCATCTCCTGGTGCCATGCCCGTCTACTGGAAGGATAGAAGAAAAAACTACCTGTGCATCCAGTTCCTTTACTTTCTTCCCCAACTCTTCAAAGTCCTTGCAGATTGTCGGTAGGTCCTTCCTTGCCGTGTCATTGGTGCCAACATGTATCAGAAGAAATGGGTGGATGTCCTTGGAGCTGAAGAGCTTTGGTATCCTATTAGTCACATCCTTGATCATCGCACCTGGAAGGCAGCATACTTCTCTTGCGGTTATGTCCGGTCTGCAGATGGCTGCTTCTGTGCCTCTCAGTAGTGAGTCTCCCACCACCACCACCACTCTTCATTGCTTCTTGGCTGTACTTTTTGCTGTCACTTGTTGCTGTGTGCCCTTTTCTTTTTTGCTTGCTGGTATTGCTTATTGCTTCATCCTTAGGTGTGCCATCTTCATCCTCTACAAAGATTTGATATCGGTTCTTCAGTTGTGTGGTTGGTGATTTCTCCATGGTCTTCTTGCTTCTTTTGGTCACATGCTTCCACTCATCTGCTTTTGGAGGTTCTCTGACACTTTTTTCACCTTCTGTGACCAGTAGAGATGCTTCTGTTCTGTCTAGAAAGTCTTCATTCTCTTTGATAAGTTTCAAAGTTGCTATTCTTTCTTCCAGACCCCGCACCTTTCCTTCTAAAAGGGCCACTAGTCTACACTTCTGACAGGTGAAATTGGATTCTTCTTCTGGTCGATCTGTGAACATGTAGCACATGCTGCAGCTCACCATGTAGGTTGTCACATCTGCCATGTTGCTCCTAGATCCTGCTGACTTGCTGTGTGTTTTCCTTCTTGTGTAATCTACTCAGCCAAGCAATTTTCGAAATTTCATTCATATTAAAACTGAAAAAACTAATATGCAATCTTGTACCTGTCAATTTATTTGCTTTGCAGCTTTGCACATCATATACCTTCTATAACATCATTTAATCCATCTGGGTATAATGTACCCAGACGGAAGATCCAATATGATTCTTTCCAGTTTAACTTTTGTACCCTATTAGTACAATTCACAGGTATTTGCTCCAACGGGGTTACAGAAATATTGAATGTTTTGTTATGCTTCAAACATAGATGCCGGGATAAGCTCTGTTTTAAAAAGCCATTTTTTGTATTGTGTCTGTGGCCATTCATACGGGATCGTAAGGACTGAATAGTCTGACCCACGTATTGCAGGCCACAGGTACAGGTAATAACATATATCACAAAATCACTATCACACGTTAGTTTTTGTGTGATCGCTATGGTTTCACCCGTACTATACGACGTGATGTGATGAGTCATATGGGTGATAATTTTGCAGGTACAACATTTTCGGGAACCACATCGATAAATACCCGGTTTGGAAGCATCCGTTTTGTTTATCCTAATTTTTTCTTTTCTCTTTATACATTCACATTCGTCATCTTTGGTCATTCTGAGATTACTAGGGGCAATTATACCCATCACTGTTTGGCCCCTACGAAAAGTAATATTGGGTTTGTCTGGTAAAAGTTTCTTCAAAAATGTATCTTTTTTCAATAAGTACCAATATTTATTTAAAATGTTTCTTATCTCTGTATTACTACTATTAAAAGCAGTGATAAAATTATACTGCCACCCATCTTTTTTTCTATCCTTATTCTTATTTTTGTTTTTATTAATCCGCTCGGGTTTTTCTCCTCCTTCCTTAGTTATCCCCTCTTCCACTTCCTTATTTTCATTATTCTCTCTGGATAAGCACTCCTGCTGAGTTCTTTCTAGATTGGTTTTATATGCTGCCATAATTAATCGCTTTGGATATTTCTTATCCGTAAACCTATCGATCAAAATTTTTGATTGTTCCACGTAATCTTTCTTATTTGTATTATTTCTCCTGATTCGACGGAACTGGCTATAAGGAATGTTTTGCTTCCATTTTTGGTGGTGTGCGCTCCGATAATCGAGGAAACCATTGGTGTCAGTTTTCTTGAAGTAAGTTCTAGTGCAAATTTTTTTGTTTTTATGAGATATTTCTAGATCAAGAAAATTTATTTTGTCTTTATTAACCTCTGCGGAAAAAGTGATACCCCAGTCATTCCTGTTTAATGCCACAATAAATTCTTGAGCTTCAACTGCAGTGCCTTTCCAAAATATAATTAAATCGTCAATGAAGCGTCGATAATATAATATATTGTTACAGTAAGGTGGCTGACATAAGGGGGATGAGGACTCGAAGCACCCCATGAAAAGATTCGCGAAACTTGGGGCTACACGAGTCCCCATCG
Source organism: Ranitomeya imitator (assembly GCF_032444005.1). Lineage (NCBI taxonomy): Eukaryota > Metazoa > Chordata > Amphibia > Anura > Dendrobatidae > Ranitomeya > Ranitomeya imitator. Next base: position 772,033,894 of record NC_091284.1, read on the forward strand.
CGGTGCCAAGCCGCTGTGTATACATTTGCCCCTGGAAAGTAAAAAGATTGTGTTCCAATATGAATTTTAGACCCATTATTAAAAATTGTCTCTGATGTTCTGGCATATCAATTACTTCATTCAAATAATGTGAAACTGAATTTATTCCCAATCTATGATCAATATTGGAGTAAAGAGCGTGTACGTCTAAACTTATGAACATGTAATCTTCTTCCCAAACAAAATTTTCACATTCTTTTATTAATTGGCTGGAGTCTAGGAGAAAAGAAGGTAGTTTTCTAACTAGATCCTGCAGGTACAGATCAATGTAGTGAGACAGCTGACTAGTTAGTGAGCCTATCCCCGAAATGATCGGTCGTCCGGGAGGTTTCACAGGATTTTTATGCACCTTGGGGAGATGATAAAATAGGGCTGTATTTGGATTTTTGTTGGTCAGGAACCGTTTTTCCTTTTTATTTAGGATGTTTTGATTAAAGGCAGTATCTATCAACCTATGATATTCTTCGATATATCTTTTGGAAGGGTCAACATCTAACTTTTTATAGTATTTTACATCTGATAATATATTATATGCTTCCTCCAAATAGTCCTCTCGGTCCTGAATGACAATACCCCCTCCTTTATCTGCCCCTCGAATCACAATTTTTTCATTGTTCTTTAGTTTTTCTAAAGCTTCTTTTTCTTCCTTTGAAATATTCATTTTTTGAATGGTTCTTTAATTACTTAGTCTGTTTCTACCTACAGAACTCGTATTTTCTATTTTCCCTTTTTGTATAGTTTTTCCAGTCTTATTTAATCCCCGAAATTCCTCGGATACTAAAGTATAAAAAGTGTCCAAATGACTGCCTCGATGGTGGGTGGGGTTAAAATTAGATTTGGGACAGACATTTTTATGTATACTTTTACTGGATGGAATGGTATCTGCTTTTTCAATGGTTTTTACTTCATCCTTGTCTTTACACCCTGCTGTTCGATCCATTATAGCAAAATGTCTAACAAGTGTTAATTTGCGGACATACTTATTTAGATCAAGAAATAAATCAAAAGGCCGGGCTCTTTGTGTGGGACAGAAGCCTAGACCTTTAGATAAAATAGCTTCTTCAGCCTTAGAGAGTTGATGTTTTGATAAATTGAATTATTTAATCGTACTATTCTCTATATTCCGTTCAGTATTCCTTTTTAAAAACCTCCTTCTTTTAGAGAGACCAGAGTTTTTTTCTTTCCTCCCTCCTCTAGAACCTCTGGTCCTCTTTTTCTTTTTGAGGACTGTAATGGTGTTGGAGGAAAATACTTTGTGATCAAATTCTTCTTTTGTGCCTCTATTGGAGGCGCTACTAACGAGCCTGTCTCCAGACTGGGTAAAATTACCTCTGTGGGTGGTTGTGTTATTCTTGGTACAATCTCTAAAAAAGATATATTGGAATTTGCTGGAGAAGGAGATGGTCCTTGTACTACTGTGGTGTAAAGATTAGGTGATTCAGTAGTGTCATGTATTGTAAAGATACTATAATTAGGGCAAAGTTCAGATATGTAATTCTGGGGTCGTACTGTTTCCTGTAATTTTGTATTAGACTTTACTGAATTGGGGGAAAGAAAGGAGAAGAGTGAATTGTTAAATTCCTCTTCCTCCCTGCTTGACATAAGGAAATTTTTTTTTTTTTTTGTTATAATGTATATAATTGTAGGATTTTACATTTTAGTATTAAATCACACTTTAGTATGTTTAATAACATTTTAACAGAAATTTTTTATATAGTATAATTATATTTATAGTGCTCTTTCAAATAAGAAAGATTACGTGGAACAATCAAAAATTTTGATCGATAGGTTTACGGATAAGAAATATCCAAAGCGATTAATTATGGCAGCATATAAAACCAATCTAGAAAGAACTCAGCAGGAGTGCTTATCCAGAGAGAATAATGAAAATAAGGAAGTGGAAGAGGGGATAACTAAGGAAGGAGGAGAAAAACCCGAGCGGATTAATAAAAACAAAAATAAGAATAAGGATAGAAAAAAAGATGGGTGGCAGTATAATTTTATCACTGCTTTTAATAGTAGTAATACAGAGATAAGAAACATTTTAAATAAATATTGGTACTTATTGAAAAAAGATACATTTTTGAAGAAACTTTTACCAGACAAACCCAATATTACTTTTCGTAGGGGCCAAACAGTGATGGGTATAATTGCCCCTAGTAATCTCAGAATGACCAAAGATGACGAATGTGAATGTATAAAGAGAAAAGAAAAAATTAGGATAAACAAAACGGATGCTTCCAAACCGGGTATTTATCGATGTGGTTCCCGAAAATGTTGTACCTGCAAAATTATCACCCATATGACTCATCACATCACGTCGTATAGTACGGGTGAAACCATAGCGATCACACAAAAACTTACGTGTGATAGTGATTTTGTGATATATGTTATTACCTGTACCTGTGGCCTGCAATACGTGGGTCAGACTATTCAGTCCTTACGATCCCGTATGAATGGCCACAGACACAATACAAAAAATGGCTTTTTAAAACAGAGCTTATCCCGGCATCTATGTTTGAAGCATAACAAAACATTCAATATTTCTGTAACCCCGTTGGAGCAAATACCTGTGAATTGTACTAATAGGGTACAAAAGTTAAACTGGAAAGAATCATATTGGATCTTCCGTCTGGGTACATTATACCCAGATGGATTAAATGATGTTATAGAAGGTATATGATGTACAAAGCTGCAAAGCAAATAAATTGACAGGTACAAGATTGCATATTAGTTTTTTCAGTTTTAATATGAATGACATTTCGAAAATTTGTATTTGACATATGGAAATAGTCCCAATATGAAAAAAGCAAGTTTTTTTTTTTTGTTATAATGTATATAATTGTAGGATTTTACATTTTAGTATGAAATCACACTTTAGTATGTTTAATAACATTTTAACAGAATTTTTTTATATAGTATGATTATATTTATAGTGCTCTTAGAAAAGAAAAGATAATTTTAGTGAATAATTTGTAAAAAGGAAAAGAGGAAAAAAAAAAAAAAAAAAAAAAAGAAAGAAGGGAAAGGGGAAAAAAAGAAAAAAAAAAAAGAAAAAAGAGAAAGTTTCAGTGTGGAATTTTTTTTTTTTTAACACTTTTTTTTTTTTTTTTTCTTCCTTGTGTGGGAAAAGAGAAAAGTATAAAATGTATTTGTTATATGAATTTTGTTGGATTCCTCAGAGTGAAAATTCTTGCATATCTGAGTACCTGGGTGTGTCAGACAGCCCCCACCGAAATTGACATGCAGGGATATCTGCTATAAAATGTGTTCAGATAGATCTGTTTATATGCATGACATTATACCTGAGGAAGACTCTAAGAAGTCGAAACCGGTTGTATTTTAGTTTGAAATAAAAATCATCCTTGAATCAGAATATCGAGTTCCATCATCATCCTTCAGGAGCGCATATTGCTGGGAAAAACATCCACAAAGTGTTATCGCCTATGAAAGCACAGTTCAGTGCGCTCATCAGTTCCCAGATCTTTTGCAGCAAACTGAGTGGAAAGAGGAATGGAGTGATCCATGGATTGGATCTATACACAGTATATCAAGACACCAAAAAGGTGAGTGGATTCACACTGAGTACACACCTTGGGAAACTAACTACTACACTCAGAAGTCTGCACTTCCCATTTCTCTCCCTATAATCCCCTCTTGTTTTACATATTATTGTAATGATAACAGCGATAATAGATAAAAGGAGAGATAGCTGGAGTGTGTCACAAAAGCTGCGCCCCAGCTATAGCAATGCTAAGCTCAATACGAACACTATATTCAAGTTTCACAAACTACTCTCTTCTATCTTACTACCTGGCTTCTGATAATTGGGCCACATTGCTACAGCGTCCTAGCTAAAGAAGCCTTCTATACACCCTAACACAGTTAAACACCGGTGTCTCACTCACAGTTATGCAGATTAGAAGGAAGTCTGGGAGCTGCTCCTTGGTCCTGTTGTATCTAAGCCGAATTTGTTTTGCTGATCTCTTCCTTCAGGTTAACTGATCTCTCTTCTTCCAGATCCATGCAAGTCTCGTTTCCACTTTCAATGTTGAGAGATATCTGGTACCACAGTGTTATTTTCTCTCTCAGGTTACAGGTGTTCGGGGATAACCACTCTGGCTGTGTGATGTGAGTCTTTCCTTTTGGAAAAAGTCCTGGTGATCAATCCTGCAGTAGCCGGGTACTACCTTTTCCCCTGAAGCTGTTAGTTTATTTGTCAGTCTCTCATTGTTAGGACACAGAAAACAGCTGGAGAACTGCCAGCACCTTGGAAGTTAGCGTTACCATGGCCGAAATGTGACAACATTTTATGAGCATGCCACAACATTAGACACCACCATCTGAAATAGTTCATATGAGCAGCATTACAACAACATGGTGGAAAGTAACTGTCCACAGGTCTGCACTTGCTAACTGATGGTCTGCCCCATTTAACTTCTGGGTCTCCAAATTGGTCACATGGCCTGAGCTTGCCCTTTATGCCTTGGAGGTGCTGACCTGCCTTACAAGTATACTCTTGGAAAGTGTGTTTAGCAAGGCAGGGGGTGTGATTACAGACAAAAGCATCTTCCTGTCCACAGCCAATGTGGGAAAGCCAACAGTCCTTAAAATGAATCAGGCGTGGATCCCACATGATTTGTCCATGCCTTTGGATGACTAGACAACTACATAAGTTGCAGCTAGCCAGTCTGGAACACTATTTTCCATTTGTTTAATTTGTGTGCCTCCTCACAAAAAAGCAAACAAAACTGTGTTGGCTACCTCCTTCTGTGTCTCTTCCACCTGCATCGCAAAGTCCACCTCCTCCAGTTGGACCTCCACCCCCTGGTTAAAGCTTGTTAGTTTATTTTGGGTTAATTCTATGTTCTTTTAAGTCAGTTTCCAAAAAAACCAAACATAAACAGTGTTGGATTACTCCTATCTTGCCTCTTCCACCTATGCTACCACATCCACCTCCTCCTCCACTTAGACCTGTTCCTCCTGGTTCAAGATTATAATTTTTCATTTCTGCTCTGCTTAGCATAGGGACAGAACACAGCTATATTGAGGGACCGTAAAAGGTTTTGCGTGAAAAATGTTTTCCAGCATCTAAGGGCTAATGTTTCTACCTGAGGAGAGTGATATATCAAGCCTGCAAATTGAGTTTTTGGTTTTGGATTTTATCCTAAGTCATGTGACAAGGCTCATTAGAGAGTTGATATTAACATCTAGGATTGCTACTTCCTATAGATGCCACTAGAGTTCTAGTCCTCTTCCTCTATGAAGAGACAATTTGCAGTTTTCCAAAAACACTCTCTATGTGTACTCTGCACATCACCTGTCTGTGATAGTATTGTGCATACCCAAAAGTTTTTGTATTTTGCAACAGTGTTGGTGAGAGTCAGGTGTGTCAAAATAAATATTTCTACTCATATGCGCCCATGTCTCTGATAGTACTGTGCCAAAAAGCAGTTGTTAGCACTCTGCACCCATATCTGTGGGCGTACAGTGCCAAAAAGCCTCTGTGTATACTCTGCAACTCCTCCTCTAGAAATACTGTGCCAATTAGCCAGTGTGTATACTGTGATGCTAGTCACAACCCATGCCAGGCCATGAGTCAGCGAAGTCAGACGTTCCAGGATTGATACCAAAAGAGCACGTAGTAAACCAATGGAAACTAAGAACTCGTAAGTCAGGTCACATGCCAGGGTCAGAATACCAGAGAAACAGCATAAGAGCAAAGGGGAAATAACAAACGGGTAATGAGAACACAATCCAAAGGTCAACAGTAGAATATCAGATGCAAAGGGGCACTAGCAAATGGGTAGTCAGAACACAGACAAGAGGTCAGCAGCAGATCAGAACTTACAGCACAGGGAACAACAAACACACACCAGAGAGCACAAGCTTAGAACAAGCTTTTGACTGGCAGTGATCTGGGCCAGACAGGTCACCGAAATAGCAGGGCAATTACCAAGAACAAGTGTCACCAGTGGAAATCTCTGCACCTCCCAGTCGGATAAGTCAACTGAGCTGTCAATTAAAGCACTGACAGCTCAGTACACCCCAGCGCAGGATAGGATGACAGCTGTCCATCACTGAGTCCCAGACACACTGAGCAGAGAAATCGTAATATATAGTATACTCTGCAACCTCACCTGTGGGAGTACTGTACCATCAAGCCTCTGTGTATACTCTGCTATCCCACCTGTGGGAGTACTGTTCTGAAAAGTCTCTGTGTACTCTGCAGTCTTGTCAGTATGAGTATTGTGCTCCCCAAAAATTCCTATTCTGCAGCTGTGTTTTTGGGAGTAATGCATCTAAAAAAAATTCTATTATGTAGCCATCTCTTTCCCATTTGTGGGTCGAAAAAAATATTTTATTCTGCAGCTGCGTCTATACGCGTAGTGCTTCAAAAAATGTTTCCACTCTGCAGCCGCATTTTTGGGAGTAAAGTTCCTACAAATTTTTCCTACTATGCAACCATTTCTTTCCCATTTGTGGGCTGAAACAATTATTTTATTCTACCGCTATGTCTATATGAGAAGTGTTTCTAAAAAAACTTTCTACTATGCAGCAGTTTTTTTCCCATTTGTGGGTCGAAAAATTTATTTCCTTCAACCGCTGTGTCTCTACGAGTAGTGTGTCTAAAAAGATTTTCTACTCTGCAGCCATCTTTATGTGAGTGGTATTCTGTAGTATCTAAAAAAAACTCTAGTATGTAGCTGTCTCTTTCCCATTTGTGGGTCAAGAAACCTCTGTTTGTACTGTACCAAAAAACCTCAGGCAGTACTGTGCAAAAAAGCCTATGTTTCTACCGTACCAAAAAGCCTTTGGGAATACTGTGCCAAAAACCCTCTGTTTCTACTTTACCAAAAAGCCTCTTTGAGTACTGCACCAAAAAACATCTGTACTGTACCAAAATATGGACCGTATCAGATGGTGGTGCTAGATTTTGCGATGTGCCGAGTAAGGTTTTCCACCTTTCTGGCAACCTAACCAACCCTTCCGAGGTGGTGCCAGTGCACCAGCTGCATTGGCAACTTCATCCTCTTCTGCGTTGTGCTTCCACTGAGCCCCCGATGTCAAGTGAGGACATTGTCAGTAGGGCATCTACAAGCATGTGCTTGTATTCCCGCATTTTCTGATCTTGCTCTAGTGATGGAAGAAAGGATGGCACGTTGTGCTTGTAACGGTGATCCATCAGGGTGGCCAACCTGTATTCAGCACTTGTAACAATATGTGCAACTTGGCAGTCATTGCACAGGCACAGCAGCATGTATTGCCTCATATGTGCCAGGCTGCCCAGAGGCAGCAACAAGCTGTCCTCAGTGGGAGGTGTATTATCTGGGTCCTCTGTATCATCTGTATCCTCTGTATCCCACCAGCCACGCCCCATTGCTGCTCGTGAGCTGCTTTAAGTGCTACCCTGCTGTGAACACTTGTTCCTCATCCTCCAAAAACTGTCCCCTGGCTGGACACTTGTGTACCTGGCCTCTGTTGGTACAGGAACCCATCCTCCAAGGCATGTGTGTATGCCTGGCCTGATAATGGTGTGAATGTTCCCTGTTCCTCCCACTCTTCCTCCTGTGCCACCACCTCATCCATCATTGCCTGAAAAAAAATTTTTTTAGTAGGCATACAAGTGGCATAATAATGCTGATGATTGCGTCATCAGCGCTGACCATGTTCATGGAGTTCTTGAAACAGCGGAACATGAGACACAAGTCCCGCATGGAGGAACAATCGTTGGTCGTGAAGTGTTGTTGTTCCGCAAAACGACTCACTCATGCATGTTGCATCTCAAACTACAGTATCTCCTGTTGCTACTCTCACCGTCTCTCCAGCATATGAAGCGGGGAGCAGGAAGGCAGAAGTGATGTTGCATCACATACATGCGAGCAGGGCCACCATCAGGGCATTACTGCCCTGACTGGCATATGGGGCCCGGTGGGCAGAGGGGGCCCGCATCTGGCCCCGTCTCTACTGCTCACCGGGCCCCCCCTACAGGCGCTGCGGCATGCTATGGACGTGCGGGCCCGCAAGTCAATAGTTAACACCCGCCAGCCAATCGGAGGCTGGCAGCTCACTTGAGCCACAGCGTGCACTTCGCCGGCGTCTGACATCATTGTCAGCCGCCGGCGAGTGCACGCTTCACCTGCGTGGAGGGAAGGAGCTTCGCCCGCTGCAGGAGCGCGGCCAGGTAAGAACTCGTGTTTTGGGGGTTTTTCTAGAGCGGCGATCCAGGGGGCCCCGGGGCAGAATGCTGGACACACTGGGGCAGAGAGGCTGGACACACTGGGGCAGAAATGCTGGACATTGGGGACAGAGAATCTGGACACACTGGGGCAGAGATGCTGGACATTGGGGGCAGATATGCTGGACATTGTGGGCAGATATGCTGGACATTGGGGGCAGAGATGCTGGACACGCTGGGGCAGAGATGCTGGACATTGTGGGCAGAGATGCTGGACATTGGGGGCAGAGATGCTGTACATTGGGGGCAGAGATGCTGGACATTGGGGCAGAGATGCTGGACATTGGGGCAGAGATGCTGGACATTGGGGGCAGAGATGCTGGACACACTGGGGCAGAGATGCTGGACATTGGGGCAGAAATGCTGGACAATGGGGGCAGAGAATCTGGACCCACTGGGTGCAGAGATGCTGGACATTTGGGCAGAGATTCTGGACACACTGGGGGCAAAGATGCTGGACAAACTGGGGGCAGAGATGCTGGAGACACTGGTGCAGAGATGCTGGACATTGGGGGCAGAGATGGTGGACATTGGGGCAGAGATGCTGGAGACACTGGTGCAGAGATGCTGGACATTGGGGGCAGATATGCTGGACACGCTGGGTCAGAGATGCTGGACACGCTGGGGCAGAGATGCTGGACACACTGGGGCAGAGATGCTGGACACGCTGGGGCAGAGGTGCTGGATACACTGGGGCATAGATGCTGGACACACTGGGGACAGAGATGCTGGACACACTGGGGGCAGAGATGCTGGACACACTGGGGGCAGAGATGATGGACACACTGGGGCAGAGATGCTGGACACACTGGGGCAGAGATGCTGGACACACTTGGGCAGAGATGCTGGACACACTTGGGCAGAGATGCTGGACACACTGGGGCAGAGATGCTGGACATTGGGGGCAGAGATGCTGGACACACTGGGTCAGAGAATCTGGACACACTGGGGCAGAGAATCTGGACACACTGGGGCAGAGATGCTGGACATTGGGGGCAGAGATGCTGGACATTGGGGGCAGAGATGCTGGACACACTGAGGCAGAGATGCTGGACACACTAGGGCAGAGATGCTGGACATTGGGACAGAGATGCTGGATATTGGGGCAGAGATGCTGGACACACTGGGGGCAGAGATGCTGGACATTGGGGGAGAGATGCTGGACATTGCGGGCAGAGATGCTGGACATTGGGGGCAGAGATGCTGGACATTGGGGCAGAGATGCTGGACACACTGGGGGCAGAGATGCTGGACATTGGGGGAGAGATGCTGGACACGCTGGGGCAGAGGTGCTGGACACACGGAGGCAGAGATGCTGGACACACTGGGGCATAGATGCTGGACACACTGGGGACAGAGATGCTGGACACACTGGGGGCAGAGATGCTGGACACACTGGGGGCAGAGATGATGGACACACTGGGGCAGAGATGCTGGACACACTGGGGCAGAGATGCTGGACACACTTGGGCAGAGATGCTGGACACACTGGGGCAGAGATGCTGGACATTGGGGGCAGAGATGCTGGACACACTGGGTCAGAGAATCTGGACACACTGGGGCAGAGAATCTGGACACACTGGGGCAGAGATGCTGGACATTGGGGGCAGAGATGCTGGACATTGGGGGCAGAGATGCTGGACACACTGAGGCAGAGATGCTGGACACACTAGGGCAGAGATGCTGGACATTGGGACAGAGATGCTGGATATTGGGGCAGAGATGCTGGACACACTGGGGGCAGAGATGCTGGACATTGGGGGAGAGATGCTGGACATTGCGGGCAGAGATGCTGGACATTGGGGGCAGAGATGCTGGACATTGGGGCAGAGATGCTGGACACACTGGGGGCAGAGATGCTGGACATTGGGGGAGAGATGCTGGACACGCTGGGGCAGAGGTGCTGGACACACTGGGGCAGAGATGCTGGACACACGGAGGCAGAGATGCTGGACACACTGGGGCATAGATGCTGGACACACTGGGGACAGAGATGCTGGACACACTGGGGGCAGAGATGCTGGACACACTGGGGGCAGAGATGATGGACACACTGGGGCAGAGATGCTGGACACACTGGGGCAGAGATGCTGGACACACTTGGGCAGAGATGCTGGACACACTTGGGCAGAGATGCTGGACACACTGGGGCAGAGATGCTGGACATTGGGGGCAGAGATGCTGGACACACTGGGTCAGAGAATCTGGACACACTGGGGCAGAGAATCTGGACACACTGGGGCAGAGATGCTGGACATTGGGGGCAGAGATGCTGGACATTGGGGGCAGAGATGCTGGACACACTGAGGCAGAGATGCTGGACACACTAGGGCAGAGATGCTGGACATTGGGACAGAGATGCTGGATATTGGGGCAGAGATGCTGGACACACTGGGGGCAGAGATGCTGGACATTGGGGGAGAGATGCTGGACATTGCGGGCAGAGATGCTGGACATTGGGGGCAGAGATGCTGGACATTGGGGCAGAGATGCTGGACACACTGGGGGCAGAGATGCTGGACATTGGGGGAGAGATGCTGGACATTGCGGGCAGAGATGCTGGACATTGGGGGCATAGATGCTGGACACTGGGGGCAGAGATGCTAGACATTCTAGGGGCAGATATGCTGGACACGCTGGGGCAGAGATGCTGGACACGCTGGGGCAGAGATGCTGGACACGCTGGGGCAGAGATGCTGGACACACTGGAGCAAAGATGCTGGACACACTGGGGCATAGATGCTGGACACACTGGGGGCAGAGATGCTGGACACACTGGGGCAGAGATGCTGGACACACTTGGGCAGAGAATCTGGACACACTGGGGCAGAGATGCTGGACATTGGGGGAAGAGATGCTGGACACACTGGGTCAGAGAATCTGGACACACTGGGGCAGAGAATCTGGACACACTGGGGCAGAGATGCTGGACATTGGGGGCAGAGATGCTGGACACACTGAGGCAGAGATGCTGGACACACTAGGGCAGAGATGCTGGACATTGGGGGCAGAGATCCTGGACATTGGTGCAGAGATGCTGGACATTGGGGGCAGAGATGCTGGACACACTGGGGGCAGAGATGCTGGACATTGGGGGAGAAATGCTGGACATTGCGGGCAGAGATGCTGGACACTGGGGGCATAGATGCTGGACACTGGGGGCAGAGATGCTAGACACTCTAGGGGCAGATATGCTGGACACGCTGGGGCAGAGATGCTGGACACGCTGGGGCAGAGATGCTGGACACACTGGGGCAGAGATGCTGGACACACTGGGGGCAGAGATGCTGGACACACTGGGGGCAGAGATGCTGGACACACTGGGGCAGAGATGCTGGAGACACTGGGGGCAGAAATGCTGGAGACACTGGGGGCAGAAATGCTGGAGACACTGGGGGCAGAATGGAGATACGGGCATGATTGGAGACACAGAACAAAATGAAAGCCATGGGGGCATGATTGGAGACACTGGGGCAGGATTGGAGACAGATCGTGCAGGATCATGGGGCAGGATGGATACAATGGAGACAGATGGGGCCGGATGGGGAGATCATATGGGGCAGGATGGGGAGATCATATGGGGCAGAATGGATACTCATGAGGGCAGGATGCGAGAACATAAGGCTGGAGCCAGGAATAAGACTCACGGGGCCAGAGTGGGGGATATTATTAGCATAGGGGCTAATTAAGGGATATATACTATATACTATATACAGAGGTCCTGTGTATAATGTCACCAGTGATCACTGTATTACCTATACATTATATACAGAGGTCCTGTGTATAATATCACCAGTGATCACTATATTACCTGTACACAGACACTGCATACTAAGTACAGATCTGCTGTGTGTAATGGCACTTATGGTGATGGTATTGTGTTTTTTTTATTACTGATCAGTATTGTAGTATTCGGTCACTTTGTGGTGGTAATATGGTGTCTGGTCATGGTGCGGTGGTATTTGTTCCTTGTATGTGATATTATTCGGTCACTGGTGGTAATATGTGGTCTGGTCATGGTGCGGTGGTATTTGTCCCTTGTATGTGCTATTTGGTCACTATGTGGTAATAATATGGTGTCTGGTCATGGTGTTGTGGTATTTGTTCCTTGTATGTGATGTTATTCGATCACTGTGGTGGTAATATGGTGTCTGATCATGGTGTAGTGGTATTTGTTCTTTCTATGTGATATTATTCAGTCACTGGTGGTAATATGTGCTCTTGACATGGTGTAGCGGTATTTGTTCCTTGTATGTGATGTTATTGGTCATTTTAAAAATTGAAAAATAAATAAAAATATACCTAAATTGTATTGCATTTTTTAACAAATATTTCATAGGTTACAGTAGAGTAGGGCCCGGCCAAATGTGTCTACCGTGTTATGGTGGCGGCTTAAAAAATCTTTTGGCGAAAACAAAAGCTGCCGGCTATATGTGTGATCTGGTGATGGGAACTGTTAATGTGTGATAGGTGAAAAATTGAGTTTTTCCAATAGAGAGCGGTGGGACTGTGGACAGTTCGAGGTGTGGAGCGTGGAGGCGGGGCTGGGGTGGAGCCTGGGCGGAGTCTCAAGGGGGCCCCGAAAAATTTGCCAGAATGAGGCCCCCAAATTTCTAGTGGCAGCCCTGCAGGCGAGTAGCAGGAAGGTGAAAAAGCCAAAAGCACATACACACAGCCCGCACTTTCTGACCTGATGAGGAGGAAGTGGAGGAAGTGGAGTAAGAGAAGGAAGAAACATGGACTAGTTAAAGACTAGGGGCCAGCTTTGGTGCGCAGTAACACTGTCACAGTTCCACCCCTCAGTGTTTCTGAGATGCAATTACTGACAGCTCCGGCATCCAATCTGGTGCAGGGGCGTTCGGAAGCTATCAGTACTTTGGCAGCTCAGCCATCCTATCTGGTACAGGGCATGCTGAGTTGTCAGAGCTGCTGCAATCCCCAAACCTATTGTCTCCTTCCCCATTATCGTGCAGAATGCAAGGCGCAAGGTTAGGGTACTATCCCCTCTGTACCTATCTGCCACTATTAGCTTGTTCATTGTAATTTGTATTTGTATTTTGTCCGTAACCCCTCCTCATGTACAGCACCATGCAATCAATGGTGCTATAATACATTTATAATAATAATAATCCTCCACATGATGTTCCACCCAGTCCTCACTCCTGCCCTCCTTGCAGGACTACACCCAGCAGAAAGCTGCAGCAGTTGGCACCTTTGTTTCATCATCATCATCATCATCATCATCATAAATGTGCTGCAGTGGTCCATTGACTGTTTGCACTACCCCTCCCATTTACTCCTTCTCCAACAGTAGTTGGTTGGGCATCAGTGCACTCAATTTCTTCCACTTGTGGCTCCATGGGCCGGCAGAGTAATCAAAAACCGTTACTGCTGCATGACTTGGGGCTCAGACTGCTTGCCTGATTTGCAAGGGGATGAGGTGGAAGACATATGTCTATGGGCCGCAAGTGTAAAATCTGCACTTTCAGCAAGGGACCGGGCAGAAGGCAAAGTGGAGGAACTGAAGGCACTCTCAGCCAACCAATCTAAACCCACCTCTACTTGTTCTGGCCTCACCATTCATCCATCGGGACTCGTGGTCTAGAAAATTACAGAGAACGTCCTGTCGCCTGCTTGAATCAGACGAAGGTGTTCATAGCAGGCATAGATTGCCCACGGCCTCTCTCTCCTTGCAGCTCCTACACCACCACTATCTACAAGGCTATGTCCACTATTTGATGCTCTCCTCATTGTTTTCAATGCAAAAAAGTGCAGAGTATTACACGGCCTGTATAAAGAGACAGTGGCCAGCAGATTATTGCACTGTTTGTTTTCAGAGTACCCCTGAAAAAAACAATAAAAAAATAAATGCAAAAACAGCTTTGGATACCTTCACCTCCTACGCCTCTTCCACCTAAACAGCCTCTTTCACCACCCCAGCAACCTCCTCTTCCACTTGGACCTCCGTTTCCTGGTTTATAATATTTCCTTTATTTTTTATTCTGTTATTTTAAGTCATTACCCTATCCAAATTTGTTTGCAGGGAAATTGTCCTGCTCTTACCCCCATTTAGCTTCCTTTTGCAGGATCCTAGCCCTTACTATGACCATTTTACAGCCATTTTAAAGCACCAAAGTTTGAGTTCCCATTGACCTTGGGTTCAGGGCAAGTTTGGGGTCAAATTCGTATACTCAACTTTTAACTTGGTTCGGCCGAACCTTGACATTCTCAGGTCTGCTCATTCCTATCTACTGTATAATGAGTTTTCTAACTACATTTTCTGTACCATGTGCTGGAGTCTTTTAAGATGGAAGAGGCGCTTTTGACTCTTTTCTCATCTTTTGAGTAAATGGGGCAAATGCCTTGCCTATAGCATATGACATAAATATCCAATTAATGGGGATCACAATAGATCCTAATCTGTCTGATAGGCTTACCTTGTTGGGTTTATCTTTCAAGCTCAGGGTACTTGTGGGCACCTTGGCCCTTGGCATTGAAGCAGCAGCAGGAAGGTGCATATGGAACGAGGACAGGGAATACTGGAGGCCACAGTCAGACAAGGCGCAGGAAAATCCAAAACAACGTAGGCAGATTCTGGCCAGCAACAGACAGAGGTCCACAGCAAAACAAACTCTGTCACCTGAATTTGGCGGGCTCTGTTAATGGTCAGATGGGCGGTGTTTTCTGTTCTTTCATGCACCCATTCCTTTCCCGCTGGCCCCAATATTGTCTTGAATTTGATTAGGTTTCCTCCGTAGTACACGCGTGCGCAGTGCAATCTCGCCTTGCGCACGCGCAGTATGCTTTGCCCAACTGCGAGCAAAGCCGAAAAGCATTAGTGCCGTCGCACTATGTCCCGGAAGTATTTCGCTGTGTTCTGGGACATATTGCGCCGGCACATACGCATTAATGCTTTTCGGCTTTGCCCGCAGTTGGGCAAAGCATACTGCGTGTGCGCAAGGCGAGACTGCGCTGCGCACGCGTGTACTACGGAGGAAAAGTAATCAAATTCAAGACAATATTGCGGCCAGTGGGAAAGGAAGGGGTGTATGAAAGAACAGAAAACACCGCCCATCTGACCATTAACAGAACCCGCCAAATTCAGGTGACAAAGTCCCTTTAATACCAAGACACAGGTGTGTGTCATAGTGGACCTAAATAAGGCCTTGGCAGATGATGTAATGGGAGCACATCGAGCCACCTGTAAAACACAACATGGAGCACAACAGAGAGCATCGACCGCAGGGGAAGGTGGTGGAGCCCTGCCAAGTTGTAGCAGACGTGTAACACTATCTCAAGAATGGAGCCACATCATCGGCTTCTGTTGGTGGATAGGTGGTCACTCTTGTTAGTCTTTCTCCATTTACTTGTAAGGAGACAGCCACACATGCACATGGCCACCTCTCCATTCAAGACAGCACACATGCGGACCCTGTTCTTAAGATAGATACATGCCCCAATGGTTGCCATATCATGTGGAAAACTCTTTAATTGTACACATAAGCAGAAAATTGTCTGCAAAGTTCTCCATTTATTCATATTTGGGTTCATTTGAAGGCAACTGCAAATGTTATTTAAAGGTAAATATTGTTTTTATATCATTTTGCATCCTGAGATCTAAACCTATAGGTAGAGCTAATATAACAGATACATTCTTCACACCGAAATGTTCCAAGCACAGAGATATTATAGATGCTATTTTCCTTTTGGAATGTGTTTTATGGGTGTATTATGGATTAAAACAGAGGGAGTATCGGAGAAGCAGACAGCCGTGGGCTATAAGTGGAGCTAACAGCTAGCTACTGATGACTTTTTGGCTTTTGGATTTTTAGTTGTCACCGTATTCAGGTCTCAGGAGAAACTGAGAAATGTGTTACTTTCAGTAAGTGTCTGGCCAAATATTTCACTTGAACATATAAGCTTCCTTTATACTGTAAATGAGCAATGTTGGCAAATATAACAACTCTAGCTACATAAAGCATTTGTGTGGTGTCCAGCCAAAATCTTGGAATGTGCTGTATGTATTTCTACATTCCTCAGGAAAGTGCAAAACTTAAAGAACTAGAGCACTTCAAGTACCTAACAATGATGTGAGCCCTTAAAGGGCCAGTGCACTATATGAACTTTCACCTCTGTGTCTGCTGAAGCCTAAGATGTCCCTCATTGCTGAACTAGCAATGCTGCCCAATGCCCCAAGAACCATGCAAGAATCGCACATTGAATGTCTGCGCAATATATTTGCATATGTCCATTCCTTTGCCAGGTGCCAAAAAGTCTGGCAATCCCCTTGGATCCATTAGAATCGGCATTATTCTGTAGAACAAGTGTTGAAAGCCATCTTGAACCAGGGCGTACTACCATATATGATTTGACCAGAGGTTTTAATCATAGCTTAGCGGCACCGGATATCTAATCTGCAGCGGGTCAATTAATATTTACATAAAAAACTATTATAGAGTAAGAAATTATTTTTTTTTTTTTTGGGGGGGGCAGTCTCTATTGAAAAGGTGGTGTCCGGTATCTATGTGCAGTATCAGAGGTGCACAACCTTTTTTGGTTCAAGTGCCAAATTTTATAAAGCACTGTATAAAATATTAAATGGTATTCTGATGTAATAGAATTAGCATTAATAGAATCGTCTATCACCTCCATCATAACCCCTACAAACCACTGTTAGGGGTCAGGTTCCCACCTCTGCACAGGAAAAGTCTTGAACCATCTCTGCTGCGGTCTCCCATTGTTCTCCAGCCGCAGTGGAGCCTGCTCAGCGGAGACGTCAGTCTCAGCGTCTGGCTCAGCCTGATACTGTGCGGATGGTTACTGCTGCCTTTCCAGGCTCAGCCATTGTAGCCAGTACTGGTCAGCGGCGAGCAGACGTCTCTGGGACTAAGTCCTGCTTTTCCACTTCTGAGCATACGCAAGGTAAGACCTCTCATTGGAGATCAGGGGTCACATGCTCAGGTACTGCAGCAGCTCCCATTGGTCCTCTAGGAAGGTCCTGAAGTTGCTGCAGCTATAAAAGGTTTGTATGGCCGCACGGCCATGCGCTAGGATCAGCTTTTGTCATGAGCTTTTGCTATTCATTGGTCTTGTCTGCTTGTGGTCAGGGTCCGGCTGATATAAGCCACTAGAATACCGGCACCTCCGGTGAGGAGTTTTGTATGGTGAATTCAGGGCTGGCCCAAAGCCATTAGAATTCTTGCTCCACCAGAGAGGATGTGTGTGTGTGCTTGCTACTCCCTGACCACTGATTGCTTTTACTCTGTTAGGCAGCTGTGTTCCACTGTGACGCTAACAGGGCACAGAGTTTTCCCTTCTGTGCGACTCTGTGAAGTAACAGAGTTCGCTTATACCGCCATATTGTGGCGCCATTTTTCTAGCAGCAGGTTCGTCTCCTGCACGGTGGACCCCAGGCTACGAACCCATCAATAATTATATCTAAATATACTCGGTGCGTTCCGCCAGCCCTAACCCCCGCCAGACCACAATGACTCCTTAATCTAAACCATATCTGAGGACCAAAGTGCACAATATAAATATATATATATATATATATATATATATATATACATACATATAGTAAACAACAATAATTACCGGCGGTTCAGGGTGTAGAGCACGGATCAGTCCAAGCGCCCTGCCTCGACACGCATTTCGGACATTCCTTCTTCGGGGGCAGGTTGTAGGGGTTATGATGGAGGCAATAGACGATATAATGCATTTTGTATGTCACATTGCCTATATGTGATACATGGTGGGATAATTATTGAAACCTCTAAGTCACGGTTTCAGGTCCTTGAGTGGCCAATCTTTGCATTATACTAAGTGTGACATATTTTGTGTGACTATTCCCCCATACCTGAATTGAACAATAAAATTTGTATTTTTATATTAAGACGGACCTGAGTATCATCTGTTCTGTAGGTATGTTCACATTAAATAAATAGTAAAGTGCCTATGTGCAAAATTGCAATCAGGAAGCCTGATAATATCAGTTTACTTGTATAGATTATGTATTGATGCTACAAAGGTAAAGCAATAGAGAATGGTAAATATGTGCTGGTATGTAAGGAAGGATGTGGGGAAAGAAATAAAGTGCTTGTGCCAGAAATAACAAAGGCTAAATAGCCACCGCTGTCTAAAAGACTATGGAGAGAACATGATTCAAATAATGCAGTGTGTAAACAAGCTATAAAGTAATAGATTGTAAGTGAATCCTCACATAGATACATGGAATGTGTCCCTTGGATGCACCCTCCCCAATGCGCGTTTCGGCGTCTGCCTTCGTCAGGGGGTGGCGTCATCCAGAGGGAAGGAGGTATAGGAAGGAGAGAGAGGCCAATGGAAGCAGGAGTGGGCATGGCGTGACGCACCCATGGGAGAAGGTCTTGAAAGGTAAGTATGGGGTCCTGCACACTACTGATGTCAAAGTAATGCGGTATAAATAAATGCTGGGACAAAGTAATATAAGAGCGAGCAAGAGTTGAGGGAGAAATATATAAGGGATAAGTGAGAGGGTTTATGTGTATGAAAACTATAAAGTGCTCAAAATGAGGTATAATTGTGTGAAAATGAAATGTGTGAAAATGAAAATTTGAATATAGAAAGTGTAAGAAAATATATATAAATAAATAAAATATGAATGATAATGACATACAGTATGTCATTATCATTCTTATTTTAGTTATTTATATATATTTTCTTACACTTTCTATATTCAAATTTTCATTTTCTCCGATGTGACCCGCATGTTGCCTCCTCCAATGGCAGCGGGCTAGGTGGAATGCACACCTGCACTGCATTCCAGGTGGCTCCGCCCACCGTATCCGCCTCCTTCTGGCAGCACATCAGCTGATCGTGGCATCATTGGTTATGTGGGACTATGGTGTGGCATCTCCTGGCAACCTCCAATGCGGGTGCGGGACCCCATACTTACCTTTCAGGACCTTCTCCCATGTGCGCGTCACCCCATGCCCACTCCTGCTTCCATTGGCCCCTCTCTCCCTTAAATGAGAAGGTGTGTCCAAACATTTGGACTGGACTGTACATACACAAAATTGCTGAGAGAAGTGGAAACAAGATGAATAAATATATATAAAAATATACACTGCTCACAAAATAAAGGGAACACTAAAATCCCACATCCTAGATATCACTGAATGAAATAATCCAGTTGTAAATCTTTATTCATTACATAGTGGAATGTGTTGAGAACAATAAATCCTAAAACTGATCAACGTAAATCACAACTAATATCTCACGGAGGTCTGGAGTTGAAATGATGCTCAAAATCAAATTGGAAAATGAAGTTACAGGCTGATCCAAATTCAGTGGAAATGCCTCAAGACAAGGAAATGATGCTCAGTAGTATGTGTGGCCTCCATGTGACTGTATAATCTCCCTAGAATGCCTGGGTATGCTCCTGAGGCAGCAGATGGTCTCCTGAGGGATCTCCTTCCAGACCTGTACTAAAGCGTCCGCCAACTCCTAGACAGTCTGTGGTGCTACGTGACGTTGGTGGTTGGAGTGAGACATGATGTCCCAGATGTGTTCAATCGGATTCAGGTCTGGCCAGTCCATAGCTTCAATGCCTTAATCTTGCAGGAACTGCTGACACACTCCAGCCACATGAGGTCTGGCATTGTCCTGCATTAGGAGGAACCCAGGGCCAACCGCACCAGCATATGGTCTTTCAAGGGGTCTGAGGATCTCATCTCAGTACCTAATGGCAGTCAGGCTACCTCTGGTGAGCACATGGAGGGCTGTGCGGCCCTCCAAAGAAATGCCACCCCACACCATTACTGACCCACTGCCAAACCGGTCATGTTGAAGGATGTTGCAGGCAGCAGATCGCTCTCCACGGCGTCTTCAGACTCTGTCACATCTGTCACATGTGCTCTGTGTGAACCTGCTTTCATCTGTGAAGAGTACAGGGCGCCAGTGGCGAATTTGCAAATCCTGGGGTTTTGTGGCAAATGCCACGTATCCTTCACGGTGTTGGGCTGTGAGCACAACCCCATCTGTGGACGTCGGGCACTCAGGCCATCCTCATGGAGTTGGTTTCTAATAGTTTGTGCAGTGTTGTGAATTCTGTTGTCAAGCTCCCTCCTGTGGTCATGAATGGTACTTCGGCTGGTTCTGTCCATGGGCTTCCTCTGGTGGTGGTGAGTGGGGCTGCGGCTTCTGAGGTTCCTTCTACAGGTGACGAGGTGAATTCGTTAGCTGGCTGCTCTATTTAACTCCACCTAGATCATTGCTCCATGCCACCTGTCAATGTTCCAGTATTGGTCTAGTTCACTCCTGGATCGTTCTTGTGACCTGTCTTCCCAGCAGAAGCTAAGTTCCTGCTTGTTTTTCTCTGGTTTGCTATTTTTCTGTCCAGCTTGCTATTTTGATTGTTTTCTAGCTTGCTGGAAGCTCTGGGACGCAGAGGGAGCGCCTCCGCACCGTGAGTTGGTGCGGAGGGTCTTTTTGCGCCCTCTGCGTGGTCTTTTTGTAGTTTTTTGTGCTGACCACAAAGTTACCTTTCCTATCCTCTGTCTGTTCAGTAAGTCTGGCCTCACTTTGCTAAATCTATTTCATCTCTGTGTTTGTAATTTTCATCTTTACTCACAGTCATTATATGTGGGGGCTGCCTTTTCCTTTGGGGAATTTCTCTGAGGCAAGGTAGGCTTTATTTTTCTATCTTTAGGGCTAGCTAGTTCCTTAGGCTGTGACGAGGCGCCTAGGGAGTGTCAGGAGCGCTCCACGGCTATTTCTAGTGTGTGTGATAGGTTTAGGGATTGCGGTCAGCAGAGTTCCCACGTCTCAGAGCTCGTCCTATATTATCAGTAACTATCAGGTCATTCCGTGTGCTCTTAACCACCTGGTCCATTATTGTCCTGACCACAAGGTCATAACAGTACAGGTGGCCCAAAGTACTAATGCATCTCAATAGAGGGATAAGAGAAGTTCTGAGACCATTTTTTTTCTTTGCAGTGTGTTTTGTCTCTCTTTTCCCCTTTACCTCTGGGTGGTTCAGGATACAGGTGTAGATATGGACATTCAAGGTCTGTCCTCTTGTATGGATAATCTCACTGCAAGGGTACAAAACATTCAAGATTTTGTGGTTCAGAATCCAATGTTAGAGCCTAGGATTCCTCTTCCTGATTTGTTTTTTGGGGATAGATCTAAGTTTCTGAATTTCAAAAATAATTGTAAATTGTTTCTTGCTTTGAAACCTCGCTCCTCAGGTGACCCTGTTCAACAAGTGAAAATCATTATTTCTTTGTTGCATGGTGACCCTCAAGACTGGGCATTTTCCCTTGCGCCAGGAGATCCGGCATTGCGTGATGTTGATGCGTTTTTTCTGGCGCTCGGATTGCTCTATGATGAACCTAATTCAGTGGATCAGGCAGAGAAAATCTTGCTGGCTCTGTGTCAGGGTCAGGATGAGGTAGAGATATATTGTCAGAAGTTTAGGAAGTGGTCTGTACTCACTCAGTGGAATGAATGTGCCCTGGCAGCAATTTTCAGAAAGGGTCTCTCTGAAGCCCTCAAGGATGTCATGGTGGGATTTCCCATGCCTGCTGGTATGAATGAGTCTATGTCTTTGGCCATTCAGATCGATCGACGCTTACGTGAGCGTAAAGCTGTGCACCATTTGGCGGTATTATCTGAGCATAGACCAGAGCCTATGCAATGTGATAGGACTTTGACCAGAGCTGAACGGCAAGAACACAGACGTCGGAATGGGCTGTGTTTTTACTGTGGTGATTCCACTCATGCTATCTCCGATTGTCCTAAGCGTACTAAGCGTTTCGCTAGGTCTGCCACCATTGGTACGGTACAGTCGAAATTTCTTTTGTCCGTTACTCTGATCTGCTCTTTGTCATCCTATTCTGTTATGGCATTTGTGGATTCAGGCGCTGCCCTGAATTTGATGGACTTGGAGTTTGCTAGGCGCTGTGGTTTTTTCTTGGAGCCCTTGCAGTATCCTATTCCATTGAGAGGAATTGATGCTACGCCTTTGGCCAAGAATAAGCCTCAGTACTGGACCCAATTGACCATGTGCATGGCTCCTGCACATCAGGAGGATATTCGCTTTTTGGTGTTGCATAATCTGCATGATGTGGTCGTTTTGGGGTTGCCATGGCTACAGGTCCATAATCCAGTATTGGATTGGAAATCTATGTCTGTGTCCAGCTGGGGTTGTCAGGGAGTACATGGTGATGTTCCATTTTTGTCTATTTCGTCATCCACCCCTTCTGAAGTCCCGGAGTTTTTGTCGGATTACCGAGATGTATTTGATGAGCCCAAATCCAGTGCCCTACCTCCTCATAGGGATTGCGATTGTGCTATCGATTTGATTCCTGGTAGTAAGTTTCCTAAGGGCCGACTGTTCAATTTATCTGTGCCAGAGCACGCCGCTATGCGGAGTTATGTAAAGGAATCCTTGGAGAAGGGTCATATTCGTCCGTCGTCGTCACCATTGGGAGCAGGGTTCTTTTTTGTGGCCAAGAAGGATGATTCTTTGAGACCTTGTATTGATTACCGCCTTCTTAATAAGATCACAGTCAAATTTCAGTACCCTTTGCTGCTGCTGTCTGATTTATTTGCTCGGATTAAGGGGGCTAGTTGGTTCACCAAGATAGATCTTCGTGGTGCGTATAATCTTGTGCGTATTAAACAGGGCGATGAATGGAAAACAGCATATGCCCGTGGGCCATTTTGAGTACCTGGTTATGCCATTCGGGCTTTCCAATGCTCCATCAGTATTTCAGTCCTTTATGCATGACATCTTCCGAGAGTACCTGGATAAATTCCTGATTGTATATTTGGATGATATTTTGGTCTTCTCGGATGATTGGGAGTCTCATGTGAAGCAGGTCAGAATGGTGTTCCAGGTCCTTCGTGCAAATTCTTTGTTTGTGAAGGGGTCAAAGTGTCTCTTTGGAGTTCAGAAGGTTTCATTTTTGGGTTTCATTTTTTCCCCTTCTACTATCGAGATGGACCCTGTTAAAGTCCAGGCCATTTATGATTGGACTCAGCCGACATCTGTGAAGAGTCTGCAAAAGTTCCTGGGCTTTGCTAATTTTTATCGTCGCTTCATCAGTAATTTTTCTAGTGTTGTTAAACCGTTGACTGATTTGACCAAGAAGGGTGCTGATGTGGTCAATTGGTCTTCTGCGGCTGTGGAAGCTTTTCAGGAGTTGAAGCGTCGTTTTTCTTCTGCCCCTGTGTTGTGCCAGCCATATGTTTCGCTTCCGTTTCAGGTCGAGGTTGATGCTTCTGAGATTGGAGCAGGGGCTGTTTTGTCGCAAAGAAGTTCTGATGGCTCGGTGATGAAACCATTTGCCTTCTTTTCTAGAAAGTTTTCGCCTGCTGAGCGCAATTATGATGTTGGCAATCGAGAGTTGTTGGCCATGAAGTGGGCATTCGAAGAGTGGCGTCATTGGCTTGAAGGAGCCAAGCATCGCGTGGTGGTCTTGATGGATCACAAGAATTTGACTTATCTCGAGTCTGCCAAACGGTTGAATCCTAGGCAGGCTCGTTGGTCGCTATTTTTCTCCCGTTTTGATTTTGTGGTTTCGTACCTTCCAGGCTCTAAGAATGTGAAGGCTGATGCCCTGTCAAGGAGTTTTGTGCCCGACTCTCCGGGTGTTCCTGAGCCGGCGGGTATTCTCAAAGAGGGGGTAATTTTGTCTGCCATCTCCCCTGATTTGCGGCGGGTGCTGCAAAAATTTCAGGCTGATAGACCTGACCGTTGCCCAGCAGAGAAACTGTTTGTCCCTGATAAATGGACTAGTAGAGTTATCTCTGAGGTTCATTGTTCGGTGTTGTGTTATGAACTGGTGGTTCAGAAACACAATGGACCTGGTGGTTAAGAGCACACAAAGTGACCTGATAGTTACTAATAACATAGGACGAGCTCTGAGACGTGGGAACTCTGCTGACCGCAATCCCTAATCCTATCACACCACACTAGAGGTAGCCGTGGAGCGCTCCTGACCAGACCTAGGCGCCTCGGGCACAGCCTGAGAAACTAGCTAGCTCTGAAGATAGAAAAATAAGCCTACCTTGCCTCAGAGAAATTCCCCAAAGGAAAAGGCAGCCCCCCACATATAATGACTGTGAGTAAACATGAAAATACAAACACAGAGATGAAATAGATTTTAGCAAAGTGAGGCCCGACTTACTGAATAGACCGAGGATAGGAAAGATAGCTTTGCGGTCAGCACAAAAACCTACAAACAACCACGCAGAGGGCGCAAAAAGACCCTCCGCACCGACTAACGGTACGGAGGTGCTTCCTCTGCGTCCCAGAGCTTCCAGCAAGCAAGACAAACCAAAATAGCAAGCTGGACAGAAAAAAATAGCAAACCAAGAAACCTGTTCCGCAGGACTGGCGCATAGCAAATGTGGTGCCAATATTCAAAAAGGACTCTAAAAGTGAACCTGGAAATTATAGGCCAGTAAGTCTAACCTCTATTGTTGGTAAAATATTTGAAGGGTTTCTGAGGGATGTTATTCTGGATTATCTCAATGAGAATAACTGTTTAACTCCATATCAGCATGGGTTTATGAGAAATCGCTCCTGTCAAACCAATCTAATCAGTTTTTATGAAGAGGTAAGCTATAGGCTGGACCACGCTGAGTCATTGGACGTGGTATATCTCGATTTTTCCAAAGCGTTTGATACCGTGCCGCACAAGAGGTTGGTACACAAAATGAGAATGCTTGGTCTGGGGAAAATGTGTGTAAATGGGTTAGTAACTGGCTTAGTGATCGAAAGCAGAGGGTGGTTATAAATGGTATACTAGACTGTGGCCCGATTCTAACGCATTGGGTATTCTAGAATATGCATGTCCCCGTAGTATATGGACAATGATGATTCCAGAATTCGCGGCACACTGTGCCCGTCGCTGATTGGTCGAGGCAACCTTTATGACATCATCGTCGCTATGGCAACCATTATGACATCATCGTCGCTGTGCCCGTTGCTGATTGGTCGAGGCCTAGTGGCCTCGACCAATCAGAGACGCGGGATTTCTACGTCGATGCTGTGCCGGTCTCTGATTGGTCGAGGCCTGGTGGCCTCGACCAATCAGAGAGCCGGGATTTCCAGGACAGACAGACAGACAGACAGACAGATGGAAAAATCCTTAGGCAATTATATATATAGATAGTCTCTAACTGTGACCAGTGGGGTACCGCAGGGGTCAGTATTGGGACCTGTTCTCTTCAACATATTCATTAATGATCTGGTAGAAGGTTTACACAGTAAAATATCGATATTTGCAGATGATACAAAACTATGTAAAGCAGTTAATACAAGAGAAGATAGTATTCTGCTACAGATGGATCCGGATAAGTTGGAAACTTGGGCTGAAAGGTGGCAGATGAGGTTTAACAATGATAAATGTAAGGTTATACACATGGGAAGAAGGAATCAATATCACCATTACACACTGAATGGGAAACCACTGGGTAAATCTGACAGGGAGAAGGACTTGGGGATCCTAGTTAATGATAAACTTACCTGGAGCAGCCAGTGCCAGGCAGCAGCGGCCAAGGCAAACAGGATCATGGGGTGCATTAAAAGAGGTCTGGATACACATGATGAGAGCATTATACTGCCTCTTTACAAATCCCTAGTTAGACCGCACATGGAGTACTGTGTCCAGTTTTGGGCACCGGTGCTCAGGAAGGATATAATGGAACTAGAGAGAGTACAAAGGAGGGCAACAAAATTAATAAAGGGGATGGGAGAACTACAATACCCAGATAGATTAGCGAAATTAGGATTATTTAGTCTAGAAAAAAGACGACTGAGGGGCGATCTAATAACCATGTATAAGTATATAAGGGGACAATACAAATATCTCGCTGAGGATCTGTTTATACCAAGGAAGGTGACGGGCACAAGGGAGCATTCTTTGCGTCTGGAGGAGAGAAGGTTTTTCCACCAACATAGAAGAGGATTCTTTACTGTTAGGGCAGTGAGAATCTGGAATTGCTTGCCTGAGGAGGTGGTGATGGCGAACTCAGTCGAGGGGTTCAAGAGAGGCCTGGATGTCTTCCTGGAGCAGAACAATATTGTATCATACAATTATTAGGTTCTGTAGAAGGACGTAGATCTCGGGATTTATTATGATGGAATATAGGCTGAACTAGATGGACAAATGTCTTTTTTCGGTCTTACTAACTATATTACTATGTTACTATGTTACAAGCAGAACTTAGCTTATGCAGTGAAGTCAGGCCACAAGGACGATCCAGGAGAGAGCAAGACCAATACTGGAACATTGACTGGAGGCAAGGAACAAAGAACTAGGTGGAGTTAAATAGAGCAGCACCTAACGACTTAACCTCGTCACCTGAGGAAGGAAACTCAGAAGCCGCAGCCCCAATCACATCCACCAGAGGAAGCTCACAGACAGAACCAGCCGAAGTACCACTCATGACCACAGGAGGGAGCTTGACCACAGAATTCACAACAGTACCCCCCCCCCCCCTTGAGGAGGGGTCACCGAACCCTCACCAGAGCCCCCAGGCCGACCAGGATGAGCCACATGAAAGGCACGAACAAGATCGGGAGCATGGACATCAGAGGCAAAAACCCAGGAATTATCTTCCTGAGCATAACCCTTCCATTTAACCAGATACTGGAGTTTCCGTCTAGAAACACGAGAATCCAAAATCTTCTCCACAATATACTCCAATTCCCCCTCCACCAACACCGGGGCAGGAGGATCAACAGATGGAACCATAGGTGCCACGTATCTCCGCAACAATGACCTATGGAATACGTTATGTATGGAAAAAGAATCTGGAAGGGTCAGACGAAAAGACACAGGATTAAGAACCTCAGAAATCCTATACGGACCAATGAAACGAGGTTTAAACTTAGGAGAGGAAACCTTCATAGGAATATGACGAGAAGATAACCAAACCAGATCCCCAACACGAAGTCGGGGACCCACACGGCGTCTGCGATTAGCGAAACGTTGAGCCTTCTCCTGGGACAAGGTCAAATTGTCCACTACATGAGTCCAAATCTGCTGCAACCTGTCCACCACAGTATCCACACCAGGACAGTCCGAAGACTCAACCTGTCCTGAAGAGAAACGAGGATGGAACCCAGAATTGCAGAAAAATGGCGAAACCAAGGTAGCCGAGCTGGCCCGATTATTAAGGGCGAACTCAGCCAAAGGCAAAAAAGACACCCAGTCTTCCTGATCGGCAGAAACAAAGCATCTCAGATATGTTTCCAAGGTCTGATTGGTTCGTTCGGTCTGGCCATTAGTCTGAGGATGGAAAGCCGAGGAAAAAGACAAGTCAATGCCCATCCTACCACAAAAGGCTCGCCAAAACCTTGAAACAAACTGGGAACCTCTGTCAGAAACGATATTCTCTGGAATGCCATGTAAACGAACCACATGCTGGAAGAACAATGGCACCAAATCAGAGGAGGAAGGCAATTTAGACAAGGGTACCAGATGGACCATCTTAGAAAAGCGATCACAGACCACCCAAATGACTGACATCTTTTGAGAAACGGGAAGATCTGAAATAAAATCCATAGAGATATGTGTCCAAGGCCTCTTCGGGACCGGCAAGGGCAAAAGCAACCCACTGGCACGAGAACAGCAGGGCTTAGCCCGAGCACAAATCCCACAGGACTGCACAAAAACACGCACATCCCGCGACAGAGACGGCCACCAAAAGGATCTAGCCACCAACTCTCTGGTACCAAAGATTCCAGGATGACCAGCCAACACCGAACAATGAACCTCAGAGATAACTTTATTCGTCCACCTATCAGGGACAAACAGTCTCTCCGCTGGACAACGATCAGGTTTATTAGCCTGAAATTTTTGCAGCACCCGCCGCAAATCAGGGGAGATGGCAGACACAATTACTCCTTCCTTGAGGATACCCGCCGGCTCAGACAAACCCGGAGAGTCGGGCACAAAACTCCTAGACAGAGCATCCGCCTTCACATTTTTAGAGCCCGGAAGGTACGAAATCACAAAGTCAAAACGGGCAAAAAACAGCGACCATCGAGCCTGTCTAGGATTCAACCGCTTAGCAGACTCAAGATAAGTCAAGTTCTTATGATCAGTCAATACCACCACGCGATGCTTAGCTCCTTCAAGCCAATGACGCCACTCCTCGAATGCCCACTTCATGGCCAGCAACTCTCGGTTGCCCACATCATAATTTCGCTCAGCAGGCGAAAACTTCCTGGAAAAAAAAGTGCATGGTTTCATCACTGAGCAATCAGAACCTCTCTGCGACAAAACAGCCCCTGCTCCAATCTCAGAAGCATCAACCTCGACCTGGAACGGAAGAAAAACATCTGGTTGACACAACACAGGGGCAGAAGAAAAACGACGCTTCAAGTCTTGAAAAGCTTCCACAGCAGCAGAAGACCAATTGACCAAATCAGCACCCTTCTTGGTCAAATCGGTCAATGGTTTGGCAATACTAGAAAAATTGCAGATGAAGCGACGATAAAAATTAGCAAAGCTCAGGAACTTTTGCAGACTTTTCAGAGATGTCGGCTGAGTCCAATCATGGATGGCTTGGACCTTAACAGGATCCATCTCGATAGTAGAAGGGGAAAAGATGAACCCCAAAAATGAAACCTTCTGCACACCAAAGAGACACTTTGATCCCTTCACAAACAAAGAATTAGCACGCAGGACCTGAAAAACTGTTCTGACCTGCTTCACATGAGACTCCCAATCATCCGAGAAGATCAAAATGTCATCCAAGAACTCAATCAGGAATTTATCCAGGTACTCTCGGAAGATGTCATGCATAAAGGACTGAAACACTGATGGAGTATTGGCAAGTCCGAATGGCATCACTAGATACTCAAAATGACCCTCAGGCGTATTAAATGCAGTTTTCCATTCATCTCCTCGCCTGATTCGCACCAGATTATACGCACCACAAAGATCTATCTTGGTGAACCAACTAGCCCCCTTAATCCGAGCAAACAAATCAGATAACAATGGCAAGGGGTACTGAAATTTAACTGTGATCTTATTTAGAAGGCAGTAATCTATACAAGGTCTCAGCGAACCATCCTTCTTGGCTACAAAAAAGAACCCTGCTCCTAATGGTGACGATGACAGGCGAATATGCCCCTTCTCCAGGGATTCCTTCACATAACTGCGCATAGCGGCGTGCTCAGGCACCGATAAATTAAACAGTCGACCTTTTGGGAATTTACTACCAGGAATCAAATTGATAGCACAATCACAATCCCTATGCGGAGGTAGGGCATCGGACTTGGGCTCATCAAATACATCCCGGTAATCAGACAAGAACTCTGGAACCTCAGAAGGGGTGGATGACGAAATTGACAGAAATGGAACATCACCATGTACCCCCTGACCACCCCAGCTGGACACCGACATGGATTTCCAATCTAATACTGGATTATGGGCTTGTAGCCATGGCAACCCCAACACAACCACATCATGCAGATTATGCAACACCAGAAAGCGAATAACCTCCTGATGTGCAGGAGCCATGCACATGGTCAGCTGGGTCCAGTATTGAGGCTTATTCTTGGCCAAAGGCGTGGCATCAATTCCTCTCAATGGAATAGGACACTGCAAGGGCTCTAAGAGAAACCCACAACGCTTAGCATACTCCAAGTCCATCAAATTCAGGGCAGCGCCTGAATCCACAAATGCCATGACAGAATACGATGACAAAGAGCAGATCAAGGTAATGGACAGAAGAAATTTTGACTGTACCGTACCAATGGTGGCAGACCTAGCGAACCGCTTAGTGCGCTTAGGACAATCAGAGATAGCATGAGTGGAATCACCACAGTAGAAACACAGCCCATTCAGACGTCTGTGTTCTTGCCGTTTAACTCTGGTCAAAGTCCTATCGCACTGCATAGGCTCAGGTTTAAGCTCAGGTAATACCGCCAAATGGTGCACAGATTTACGCTCACGCAAGCGTCGACCGATCTGAATGGCCAAAGACATAGACTCATTCAAACCAGCAGGCATAGGAAATCCCACCATGACATCTTTAAGGGCTTCAGAGAGACCCTTTCTGAACATAGCTGCCAGCGCAGATTCATTCCATTGAGTGAGCACAGACCACTTTCAAAATTTCTGACAATATACCTCTATCTCATCCTGACCCTGACAAAGAGCCAGCAAATTTCTCTCTGCCTGATCCACTGAATTAGGTTCATCGTACAGCAATCCGAGCGCCAGGAAAAACGCATCGATATTACTCAATGCAGGATCTCCTGGCGCAAGAGAAAATGCCCAGTCCTGAGGGTCGCCGCGCAAAAAAGAAATAACAATCAAAACCTGTTGAACTGGATCACCAGAGGAGCGGGGTTTCAAGGCCAGAAATAATTTACAATTATTTTTGAAACTCAGAAACTTAGTTCTATCTCCAAAAAACAAATCAGGAATAGGAATTCTTGGTTCCAACATAGCTTTCTGATCAATAGTGTCTTGAATCTTTTGTACTCTTGCCGAGAGCTGATCCACAGATGAAGACAGACTTCTAATGTCCATCGCTACACCTGTGTACTGAACCACCCAAATGTCTAGGGGAAAAAAGGCAAAACACAGTGCAAAGAAAAAAAATTGGTCTCAGAACTTCTTTTTTCCCTCTATTGAGAATCATTAGTACTTTGGGCTTCCTGTACTGTTATGAAAGGCAATTCAGTACTACAATGGACATAGCGGTCAGAGCACATACAGTGATCTGACAATAACCCAAAATCATAGAACGAGCTCTGAGACGTGGGAACTCTGCAGACCGCAATCCCTAATCCTCTCCAAACAACACTAGAGGCAGCCGTGGATTGCGCCTAACTCTGCCTATGCAACTCGGCACAGCCTGAGAAACTAACTAGCCTGAAGATAGAAAATAAGTCTACCTTGCCTCAGAGAAATACCCCAAAGGAAAAGGCAGCCCCCCACATATAATGACTGTGAGTTAAGATGAAAAGACAAACGTAGAGATGAAACAGATTCAGCAAAGTGTGGCCCGACTTTCTTAACAGATAGAGGATAGAAAAGGTAACTTTGCGGTCTACACAAAACCCTAAAGAAAACCACGCAAAGGGGGCAAAAAGACCCTCTGTACCGAACTAACGGCACGGAGGTACACCCTTTGCGTCCCAGAGCTTCCAGCAACAAATAAGACAAGCTGGACAGAAAAAATAGCAAACAAATAGCAAAGAAGAACTTAGCTATGCAGAGCAGCAGGCCACAGGAATGATCCAGGGAAAAGCAAGTCCAACACTGGAACATTGACAGGAAGCCAGGATCAAAGCATTAGGTGGAGTTAAGTAGAGAAGCACCTAACGACCTCACCAGATCACCTGAGGGAGGAAACTCAGAAGCCGCAGTACCACTTCCCTCCACCAACAGAAGCTCACAGAGAGAATCAGCCGAAGTACCACTTGTGACCACAGGAGGGAGCTCTGCCACAGAATTCACAACAGGCCACCAAAAGGATCTAGCCACCAAATCTCTGGTACCAAAGATTCCAGGATGACCAGCCAACACCGAACAATGAACCTCAGAGATAACTCTACTCGTCCATTTATCAGGGACAAACAGTTTCTCCGCTGGGCAGCGGTCAGGTCTATTAGCCTGAAATTTTTGCAGCACCCGCCGCAAATCAGGGGAGATGGCAGACAAAATTATCCCCTCTTTGAGAATACCCGCCGGCTCAGGCAAACCCGGAGAGTCGGGCACAAAACTCCTAGACAGGGCATCCGCCTGCACATTCTTAGAGCCCGGAAGGAACAAAACCACAAAGTCAAAACGGGAGAAAAACAGCGACCAACGAGCCTGTCTAGGATTCAACTGTTTGGCAGACTCGAGATAAGTCAAGTTCTTGTGATCAGTCAAGACCACCACGCGATGCTTAGCTCATTCAAGCCAATGACGCCACTCCTCGAATGCCCACTTCATGGCCAACAACTCTCGATTACCAACATCATAATTACGCTCAGCAGGCGAAAACTTCCTGGAAAAGAAGGCACATGGTTTCATCACCGAGCCATCAGAACTTCTTTGCGACAAAACAGCCCCTGCTCCAATCTCAGAAGCATCAACCTTGATCTGGAACGGGAGCGAAACATCTGGCTGGCACAACACAGGGGCAGAAGAAAAACGACGCTTCAACTCCTGAAAAGCTTCTACAGCAGCAGAAGACCAAGTGACCACATCAGCACCCTTCTTGGTCAAATCAGTCAACGGTTTAGCAATACTAGAAAAATTATTGATGAAGCGACGATAAAAATTAGCAAAGCCCAGGAACTTTTGCAGACTCTTCAGAGATGTCGGCTGAGTCCAATCATAAATGGCCTGAACTTTAACAGGGTCCATCTCGATAGTAGAAGGGGAAAAAATGAAACCCAAAAATGAAACCTTCTGAACTCCAAAGAGGCACTTTGACCCCTTCACAAACAAAGAATTTGCACGCAGGACCTGGAACACCATTCTGACCTGCTTCACGTGAGACTCCCAATCATCCGAGAAGACCAAAATATCATCCAAATATGCAATCAGGAATTTATCCAGGTACTCTCGGAAGATGTCATGCATAAAGGACTGAAATACTGATGGAGCATTGGAAAGCCCGAATGGCATAACCAGGTACTCAAAATGGCCCTCGGGCATATTAAATGCTGTTTTCCATTCATCGCCCTGTTTAATACGCACAAGATTATACGCACCACAAAGATCTATCTTGGTGAACCAACTAGCCCCCTTAATCCGAGCAAACAAATCAGACAGCAGCGGCAAGGGGTACTGAAATTTGACTGTGATTTTATTTAGAAGACGGTAATCAATACAAGGTCTCAACGAACCATCCTTCTTGGCCACAAAAAAGAACCCTGATCCCAATGGCAACGACGACGGGCGAATATGACCCTTCTCCAAGGATTCCTTTACGTAACTCCGCATAGCGGTGTGCTCAGGCACAGACAAATTAAACAGTCGACCCTTAGGAAACTTACTACCAGGAATCAAATCGATAGCACAATCGCAATCCCTATGCGGAGGTAGGGCACTGGACTTGGGCTCATCAAATACATCCCGGTAATCCGACAAGAACTCTGGGACCTCAGAAGGGGTGGATGATGAAATAGACAGAACTGGAACATCACCATGTACCCCCTGACAACCCCAGCTGTACACAGACATAGATTTCCAATCCAATACTGGGTTATGGACTTGTAGCCATGGCAACCCCAACACGACCTCATCATGCAGATTATGCAACACCAAAAAGCGAATATCCTCCTGATGCGCAGGAGCCATGCACATGGTCAGTTGGGTCCAGTACTGAGGCTTATTCTTGGCCAAAGGCGTAGCATCAATTCCTCTCAATGGAATAGGATACTGCAAGGGCTCCAAGAAAATCCCACAGCGCCTAGCAAAGTCCAAGTCCATCAAATTCAGGGCAGCGCCTGAATCCACAAATGCCATGACAGAATAGGATGACAAAGAGCAGATCAAAGTAACGGACAAAAGAAATTTCGACTGTACCGTACCAATGGTGGCAGACTTAGCGAACCGCTTAGTGCGCTTAGGACAATCGGAGATAGCATGAGTGGAATCACCACAATAAAAACACAGCCCATTCCGACGTCTGTGTTCTTGCCGTTCAGCTCTGGTCAAAGTCCTATCACATTGCATAGGCTCAGGTTTATGCTCAGATAATACCGCCAAATGGTGCACATTTTTACGCTCACGTAAGCGTCGATCGATCTGAATGGCTAAAGACATAGACTCATTCAGACCAGCAGGCATAGGAAATCCCACCATGACATCCTTAAGGGCTTCAGAGAGACCCTTTCTGAAAATTGCTGCCAGCGCACATTCATTCCATTGAGTGAGCACAGACCACTTCCTAAACTTCTGACAATATATCTCTACCTCATCCTGACCCTGACACAGAGCCAGCAAATTTTTCTCTGCCTGATCCACTGAATTAGGTTCATCATAAAGCAATCCGAGCGCCAGAAAAAATGCATAATATCGCATAATGCAGGATCTCCTGGCGCAAGGGAAAATGCCCAGTCTTGAGGGTCGCCACGTAATAAAGAAATAATGATCTTAATTTGTTGAACTGGGTCACCAGAGGAGCGGGGTTTCAAAGCCAGAAACAGTTTACAATTATTTTTGAAATTCAGAAACTTAGCTCTATTTCCAGAAAATAAGTCAGGAATAGGAATTCTAGGTTCTAACACAGATTTTTGAACCACAATGTCTTGAATATTTTGTACTCTTGCAGTGAGATGATCCACACAAGAAAACAGACCTTTAATGTCCATCACTACACCTGTGTCCTGAACCACCCAAATATCTAGGGGAAAAGAAAGACAAAACACAGTGCAGAGAAAAAAAAATGGTCTCAGAACTTCTCTTTTCCCTCTATTGAGAAGCATTAGTACTTTGGGCCTCCAGTACTGTTATGAACTGGTGGTTCAGAAACACAATGGACCTGGTGGTTAAGAGCATACAAAGTGACCTGATAGTTACTAATAACATAGGACGAGCTCTGAGACGTGGGAACTCTGCTGACCGCAATCCCTAATCCTATCACACCACACTAGAGTTAGCCGTGGAGCGCTCCTGACCAGACCTAGGCGCCTCGGGCACAGCCTGAGAAACTAGCTAGCCCTGAAGATAGAAAAATAAGCCTACCTTGCCTCAGAGAAATTCCCCAAAGGAAAAGGCAGCCCCCCACATATAATGACTGTGAGTAAACATGAAAATAGAAACACAGAGATGAAATAGATTTTAGCAAAGTGATGCCCGACTTACTGAATAGACCGAGGATAGGAAAGATAGCTTTGCGGTCAGCACAAAAACCTACAAACAACCACGCAGAGGGCGCAAAAAGACCCTCCGCACCGACTAACGGTACGGAGGTGCTTCCTCTGCGTCCCAGAGCTTCCAGCAAGCAAGACCAAAATAGCAAGCTGGACAGAAAAAAATAGCAAACCAAGAAACACAAGCAGAATTTAGCTTATGCAGTGAAGTCAGGCCACAAGGACGATCCAGGAGAGAGCAAGACCAATACTGGAACATTGACTGGAGGCAAGGAACAAAGAACTAGGTGGAGTTAAATAGAGCAGCACCTAACGACTTAACCTCGTCACCTGAGGAAGGAAACTCAGAAGCCGCAGCCCCACTCAAATCCACCAGAGGAAGCTCACAGACAGAACCAGCCGAAGTACCACTCATGACCACAGGAGGGAGCTTGACCACAGAATTCACAACAGTGTTGGCTGGTCATCCGGGAATCTTTGGTACCAGAGATTTGGTGGCTAGATCCTTTTGGTGGCTGTCTTTGTCGCGGGATGTGCGTTCTTTTGTGCAGTCTTGTGGGACTTGTGCTCGGGCTAAGCCCTGCTGTTCTCGTGCCAGTGGGTTGCTTTTGTCCTTGCCGGTCCCGAAGAGGCCCTGGACGCATATCTCTATGGATTTTATTTCGGATCTCCCTGTCTCTCAAAAGATGTCGGTCATTTGGGTGGTTTGTGATCGCTTCTCTAAGATGGTCCATTTGGTACCCTTGTCTAAATTGCCTTCCTCCTCTGATTTGGTGCCATTGTTTTTCCAGCATGTGGTTCGTTTACATGGCATTCCGGAGAACATCGTTTCGGACAGAGGTTCCCAGTTTGTTTCGAGGTTTTGGCGAGCCTTTTGTGCTAGGATGGGCATTGATTTGTCTTTTTCCTCGGCTTTCCATCCTCAGACAAATGGCCAAACCGAATGAACTAATCAGACTTTGGAACATATCTGAGATGCTTTGTTTCTGCTGATCAGGATGATTGGGTGTCCTTTTTGCCTTTGGCTGAGTTCGCCCTTAATAATCGGGCCAGCTCGGCTACTTTGGTTTCGCCTTTTTTCTGCAATTCTGGTTTCCATCCTCGTTTCTCTTCAGGGCAGGTTGAGTCTTCGGACTGTCCTGGTGTAGATACTGTGGTGGATAGGTTGCAGCAGATTTGGACTCATGTGGTGGACAATTTGACATTGTCCCAGGAGAAGGCTTAACGTTTCGCTAACCGCCGGCGCTGTGTGGGTCCCCGACTTCGTGTTGGGGATTTGGTTTGGTTGTCATCTCGTTATGTTCTTATGAAGGTTTCCTCTCCTAAGTTTAAGCCTCGTTTCATTGGTCCGTATAAGATTTCTGAGGTTCTCAATCCTGTGTCGTTTCATTTGACCCTTCCAGCTTCTTTTGCCATCCATAATGTATTCCATAGGTCATTGTTGTGGAGATACGTGGCGCCTGTGGTTCCATCCGTTGATCCTCCTGCCCCGGTGTTGGTTGAGGGGGAGTTGGAGTATGTGGTGGAGAAGATTTTGGATTCTCGTATTTCGAGACGGAAACTCCAGTACCTGGTCAAATGGAAGGGTTATGGTCAGGAAGATAATTCCTGGGTCTTTGCCTCCGATGTTCATGCTGCCGATCTGGTTCGTGCATTTCATTTGGCTCGTCCTGGCCGGCCTGGGGGCTCTGGTGAGGGTTCGGTGACCCGTCCTCAAGGGGGGGTACTGTTGTGAATTCTGTTGTCAAGCTCCCTCCTGTGGTCATGAATGGTACTTCGGCTGGTTCTGTCCATGGGCTTCCTCTGGTGGTGGTGAGTGGGGCTGCGGCTTCTGAGGTTCCTTCTACAGGTGACGAGGTTAATTCGTTAGCTGGCTGCTCTATTTAACTCCACCTAGATCATTGCTCCATGCCACCTGTCAATGTTCCAGTATTGGTCTAGTTCACTCCTGGATCGTTCTTGTTACCTGTCTTCCCAGCAGAAGCTAAGTTCCTGCTTGTTTTTCTCTGGTTTGCTATTTTTCTGTCCAGCTTGCTATTTTGATTGTTTTCTTGCTTGCTGGAAGCTCTGGGACGCGGAGGGTCTTTTTGCGCCCTCTGCGTGGTCTTTTTGTAGTTTTTTGTGCTGACCGCAAAGTTACCTTTTCTATCCTCTGTCTGTTCAGTAAGTCGGGCCTCACTTTGCTAAATCACAGTCATTATATGTGGGGGGCTGCCTTTTCCTTTGGGGAATTTCTCTGAGGCAAGGTAGGCTTTATTTTTCTATCTTTAGGGCTAGCTAGTTCCTTAGGCTGTGACGAGGCGCCTAGGGAGCGTCAGGAGCGCTCCACGGCTATTTCTAGTGTGTGTGATATGTTTAGGGATTGCGGTCAGCAGAGTTCCCACGTCTCAGAGCTCGTCCTATATTATCAGTAACTATCAGGTCATTCTGTGTGCTCTTTACCACCTGGTCCATTATTGTCCTGACCACCAGGTCATAACAGTGCAGACCCATGCACATTTGTGGCCTGCTGGAGGTCATTTTGCCGGGCTCTGGCAGTGCTCCTTCTGTTCCTCCTTGCACAAAGGCTGAGGTAGAAGTCCTGCTGCTTAGTTGTTGCCCTCCTACGGCCCTCTCCTGGTGTACTGGCCTGTCTCCTGGTAGCGCCTCCAGCCTCTGGACACTACGCTGACAGACACAGCAAACCTTCTTGCCACAGGTCGCATTGATGTGCCATCCTGGACGAGCTGCACTACCTGAGCCACTTGTGTGAGTTGTAGATTCCGTCTCATGCTACCACGAGTGCGAAAGCACAACCAACATTCAAAGTGACCAAAACATCAGCCAGAAAGCATTGGTACTGAGATGTGGTCTGTGGTCAGTCCCACCTGCAGAACCACTCCTTTATTGAGTGTGTCTTGATAATTGCCAATAATTTCCATCTGTTGTCTATTCCATTTGCACAATAGCATGTGATTGATTTTACAGAAGTTTGATTTACTTGGAGTTATAGTCCGTTGTTGAAGTGTTCCCTTTTTTTTTTTTTTTTGAGCAGAGTACATATAATAATGGTGATGATTGAAGGGAATTAATAAATAGTGTAAGGGGGATATGGGGAACAGTTATGAAGGAAATAATGCATAATTCATAATTGTCCATACAGAAGATCTCGTCAATTGAGATGGAGACCAAAAGAGATTTGAAGCTGCAGGACAAGGATCCAATCAATCAAGGAAAAAACAGTGCCAACGAGGCAGGACACATGGACAAGAGGGCTCCGGTAGAAACGCATAGAAGGTGACTAGAAATAATATAGAGATTATATAGAGATTAAAAGTATTAATAAATACACAAAAAACATACCAAAAACATGTCCGTGCAAAACATATATGATACAAGTGAAGGGACCAAAAAAAGATGTAAAATAGATGTAAAGAATACAGTAATGTGCTCACATATTAAAAAAAATGTTTAAAAAGATAAAAAGGCAATAATAAATAAACAAATACGTAACTGGATGACTAGGTGGTCAGAGGAATGGAGTAAAACTGAAATTTTCATTCAAGCCATGAGGATATATGGTATTAAA
The DNA here is from genome assembly GCF_032444005.1 of Ranitomeya imitator. Classification (NCBI taxonomy): domain Eukaryota; kingdom Metazoa; phylum Chordata; class Amphibia; order Anura; family Dendrobatidae; genus Ranitomeya; species Ranitomeya imitator. Next base: position 772,072,573 of record NC_091284.1, read on the forward strand.
CATCCATATCCATTTGGTTTCTTTCTGTGCTAATTTTTGACTGATGTTACCTCCCGTAAAGAGGGAGTAATTTTATCGATGCCTCTTACTCTTAGAACTGATGGATCACAATTGTAGAATCATTTAGAATCTTGGAGATTGTTTTGAGGATAGAAAAATCTTCCTCATTCTGCGCAGCAATGATGCCATTGACATGCTCTTGTACTCATATTTTTAATTGTCGAGTAGTGAGGCCAAGATAAATTTTTGGGGCAGGGATATATAGCATAATATATAACTGCTTTTGTTTTGCATTTAATAAAATGATTGATAGTGAAATCCTTTGATCCTGCAGAATTGCTAAATGTATTAATCCTGTCAATGTTGGGGCAGGCAACGCTATGGCCACATGGAAAACTTCCTTTCTGTTGTTGAGTCTGAGTTAAAAAAGTTTTATGGTCATTTTGATAGTGACTTCTCACTCGTGTGTCCCATATATTTTTATGATGGCAGAAGGTGAAACTGTTGAAAGATATGCAACAGATACCGACTTAATTGTATGCAGGAGGAGTTTACACTTTTCTGACAGTAGATGGCGATGTTGTTACTGATATATGCCTAGTTCAATGTAATGCATATACTTGTTTCACTTTCTCTCTGGTAAAAGGTCCTTTAGACTTCCTGTTATGCTGTATTAAGAAGCTGATGCATGTACCTCATGTTCTGTGTAGATAAAAGTTAAATTACCCCATATTATCTACTCTCACAAGTTTCCTCTGTGACCAAACTATGCAACAGGTTATGGGCCCAGCATAGAAGAAAAAAAGACTTGGTGAATGCAAAAGAATGCTTCAGAGCAATTCTCTTCAAACAAGAAAGACAAATACGGTAAGTTAAAGATGAGCAGCAGTTCAGAGCTGAGACTCACAGTAGCTAAGCTGAACAATGAGAACTATCCGTTATGGAAGTTCAAAGTGGAGATGTTATTGTCTAAAGATGATTTATGTGAGGTAATCACTACAGATAGAATCACAGTGAGTAACAGTGTAACATTCACTGAAGATCTAAATGATCTAAACATCTGATGAGAAAGAAGTGGAAATTGATAAAAATCAAAAAACTGAAAGTCAAGAGATACAGCTCCATACAGACGCAGAACCATGACGCTCAATAAGAGAAAACAAGGGAAGACCACCTCTACGTCTTTCATACAAGGCAAGTACAAATAAAATTTAGGAACCTAAATCTTGGGCGGACATATCTCAACTTTCAGAAGAAGAGGCCAAAAAATAGATAAAGGCTGCAGAAACAGAAATAAAATCCATGCATGATTCAAAGACATGGACACTGACAGAACTACCAAAAGAAAAAAGGCTATAGGATATAAATGGGTTTTAAAGTAAAATACCAAGCAGATGGCAGAGCTGATCGGTACCGAACAAGACTCGTAGCTAAAGGCTATTCTCAGAAATATGGAGAAGACTATGATGAGACATTTGCTCCAGTTGTCAAACACACCACAATCAGAACTTTGTTTGCAGTTGCAGCTACGAAACAAATGCAGTTGAAACATCTGGATGTAAAGGCAGCATTTCTGAATGAAGACTTAACAGAAGACATTTACATGGAACAACCCCCAGGATTCAAGAATAAAAGGAAACCAAACATGGTTTGTAAGCTACAGAAAAGTATATATGGTTTAAAACAAGTCGCTAAAGCATGAAATGTTAAAATCACAGAAGTACTCATAAATAAACATTTTCAAAGAAGCAAAACGGATCCTTGTCTATATACCAAGAGACTGACAGACAGATGTATCTATGTGCTGATATATGTGGATTATATGTTAGTTTGTTTTGAAAAAGAAAGGGATGAAACGGAGATAGTGAAAACTTTGGATCAACACTTTGAAATCAAAAATCTGGGAAATGTGAAACAGTACCTAGGAATACAGATAGAAAGAGAAGTAGACCGGAATTTCCCTCTTAATCAAGATCACAAAAAACTAATTAAAGCTGCCAAAAAGGAAACAGAGAAGCACATTGCTAAGGAGAGTAAAACTAATCCCAAACTGTTCTTCAACTATATCAATAGTAAAAGAATAAAAACTGAAAATGTAGGACCCTTAAAAAATAGTGAGGAAAGAATGGTTGTAGATGACGAGGAAAAAGCTAACATATTAAACACCTTCTTCTCCACGGTATTCACAGTGGAAAATGAAATGCTAGGTGAAATCCCAAGAAACAATGAAAACCCTATATTAAGGGTCACCAATCTAACCCAAGAAGAGGTGCGAAACCGGCTAAATAAGATTAAAATAGATAAATCTCCGGGTCCGGATGGCATACACCCACGAGTACTAAGAGAACTAAGTAATGTAATAGATAAACCATTATTTCTTATTTTTAGGGACTCTATAGCGACGGGGTCTGTTCCGCAGGACTGGCGCATAGCAAATGTGGTGCCAATATTCAAAAAGGGCTCTAAAAGTGAACCTGGAAATTATAGGCCAGTAAGTCTAACCTCTATTGTTGGTAAAATATTTGAAGGGTTTCTGAGGGATGTTATTCTGGATTATCTCAATGAGAATAACTGTTTAACTCCATATCAGCATGGGTTTATGAGAAATCGCTCCTGTCAAACCAATCTAATCAGTTTTTATGAAGAGGTAAGCTATAGGCTGGACCACGGTGAGTCATTGGACGTGGTATATCTCGATTTTTCCAAAGCGTTTGATACCGTGCCGCACAAGAGGTTGGTACACAAAATGAGAATGCTTGGTCTGGGGGAAATTGTGTGTAAATGGGTTAGTAACTGGCTTAGTGATAGAAAGCAGAGGGTGGTTATAAATGGTATAGTCTCTAACTGGGTCGCTGTGACCAGTGGGGTACCGCAGGGGTCAGTATTGGGACCTGTTCTCTTCAACATATTCATTAATGATCTGGTAGAAGGTTTACACAGTAAAATATCGATATTTGCAGATGATACAAAACTATGTAAAGCAGTTAATACAAGTGAAGATAGTATTCTGCTACAGATGGATCTGGATAAGTTGGAAACTTGGGCTGAAAGGTGGCAGATGAGGTTTAACAATGATAAATGTAAGGTTATACACATGGGAAGAAGGAATCAATGTCACCATTACACACTGAATGGGAAACCACTGGGTAAATCTGACAGGGAGAAGGACTTGGGGATCCTAGTTAATGATAAACTTACCTGGAGCAGCCAGTGCCAGGCAGCAGCTGCCAAGGCAAACAGGATCATGGGGTGCATTAAAAGAGGTCTGGATACACATGATGAGAGCATTATACTGCCTCTTTACAAATCCCTAGTTAGACCGCACATGGAGTACTGTGTCCAGTTTTGGGCACCGGTGCTCAGGAAGGATATAATGGAACTAGAGAGAGTACAAAGGAGGGCAACAAAATTAATAAAGGGGATGGGAGAACTACAATACCCAGATAGATTAGCGAAATTAGGATTATTTAGTCTAGAAAAAAGACGACTGAGGGGCGATCTAATAACCATGTATAAGTATATAAGGGGACAATACAAATATCTCGCTGAGGATCTGTTTATACCAAGGAAGGTGACGGGCACAAGGGGGCATTCTTTGCGTCTGGAGGAGAGAAGGTTTTTCCACCAACATAGAAGAGGATTCTTTACTGTTAGGGCAGTGAGAATCTGGAATTGCTTGCCTGAGGAGGTGGTGATGGCGAACTCAGTCGAGGGGTTCAAGAGAGGCCTGGATGTCTTCCTGGAGCAGAACAATATTGTATCATACAATTAGGTTCTGTAGAAGGACGTAGATCTGGGGATTTATTATGATGGAATATAGGCTGAACTGGATGGACAAATGTCTTTTTTCGGACTTACTAACTATGTATGTTACTATGTTACATGATTCAAGACATAATCGAAACATTTGGATTGAAAGATGCAAAACCAGTAAAGTCTCCAATGGAAACCAGCTACAGTATCTGAAGGAAATAAATAGTGAACAGAATCTGTTACCGAATAATGAACAATACAGAAAGGCAATGGGAAAATTATTATATCTTGCGACTGTTACAAGGCCAGCCATTGCAGCAGCAGTGGGAATTTTGAGCAGGAAGGTGTCAAAGCCAAACAAAATGGAATGGAATGGAATGCAGTGGAAAGAGTAATCCCTTATTTGAAAGGCACTAGCAATGTTAAACTGAAACTACCTGCAAGTGAGAAATTAATTTTAACCGGATACATTGATACAGACTGGCTGGAGATCCAATTGACAGGAAATCTAGCAGTGGCTTTCGTGCTCTCAGGTGGACCAATTAGTTGGACTAGTAAGAAACAATCTATAGCAACACTGTCACTGACAGAAGCAGAACATGTCGCCGCAGCACATGCCAGTCAAGAAGTTCTATGGTAAAGACAACTTCTAACAAACTTAGGGCAACAACAATTGGGAACAACAAAGATGTATGAGGACAATCAAGGATGTCTAGTTCTTGATGGAAAGATTTAATCCAAGAACTAAACACATTGATGTAAAGTTTCATTTCTTAAGAGATTACCAGGGACAAGGAATCCTAAATTTAGAGTACTGCCCAACTTAAGATATGTCATCAGATATTTTTACAAAGTTATTGAATGCTAAAAGACATCAGAGACTGATGAAGAAATAAGGCTTAACTGAATAAGTCCTTGCTGTTGAGAAAGCGTGTTGACAGATATGCAACAGATACAGACATATTTGTGTGCAGGAGGAGTTTACACTTTTTTGACAGTAGATGGCGATGTTGTTACTGTTATATGCTTAGTTGAATGTACAGCATGTACTTGTACTTTGGTTTCACTTTCTATCTGGTAAAAGGTCCTTCAGACTTCCTGTTATGCTGTATTAAGAAGCTGATGCATGTACCTCCATGTTCTGTGAAGATAAAAGTTGAATTACCCCATATAATCTACTCTCACAAGTTTCTTCTGCGACCAAACTATGCAACAGATACTTGGTTCTCTTGAGAGGTTTTGGGCTAATGTCTGATTCATTTAGAGAATAGGCCATGCCTTTTTAAGTGAATTTCTCATTGTTTGGGCCTGGACATGATAATTGGTAATGGACCGAATTTGAATCAACAGAGATGGCCTGTGGGAGGAATATAGTAAGTAATTCCTTGTAGAATGTTTTGCTCTTTTAAAATTTTGATGGCCATAGCTACGGTTGATAAATCTTGCTGCGAGTTCTTTGGCCTGCATATCAAAGTCTATGTCTGTAGAGCAGAGACATCTAAGTCGTAGCAATTGGCCCACTGGTATAGAGCGAATCAAAGCTGCAGGGTGAGAGGAGGATGCATGTAGGAGTGCATTTGTTGAAGTCGGTTTCCTAAAAAAGTCAGTTTGGAGAATATTACTCGAGTCACGTTTTACATTTACGTCCAAAAATTCAATACGATTAGCATTGTGATGGTACGTCAAGTATATTCAAATCATTTGTGTTCAGATGGGACATAAATTCATCTAAGGTTTCAACTGTACCCTACAAGATGAAAAAAATATCATCCATGTACTGTACTACTTAGCTGTTAGTGACCATTACCATGGATACATAGTGAATCAGAAGAACTATCCTACATTTCTATTTGGAGATACTTTCTAATACAAGAGAAAGAGAGAAAAGAAGCGCAATAAATGTGCACACTCAGCTGTGATTAGAAAATGTGAACAATGCTTTATTGAGGCCGAAAAACACAGTGCCTATACATATAAAAACATTTAAAACAGCATGTAAAAACATACCCAAACATATCACTACCGTACCCTCTGGATAACGGAATACGGTCAAAAAGCAGACCCCATAGAGAGAAATAATCCCTCAAGACAAGATGGTGAGTATATAGACAAGATGTTTTAATAAATGGTACACACAAAATGCTGCAGGGCATGAAAATCAAGGCTTCCCAATGGTAAAAGATATACTGAAATGAAGCTACCGCACAATAGCACAATATATGTGCCCCTTGTTTGGCATTGGAGGATTTTATATCTTAGATAATCTACAGGAGATGGAGGAGACTGGCCAGACATGATAGGGATCCAGGGGAAAGATCATGGATTTAGTGACAAAGGGGTGGGGCCATTACCTCATCAGCGTATGGTATATGGATCTCAGGGACACTTCTATTTAGATCTAGGGACTCATGGTTTTTTTTGGCTCAAATGGCCAGGACCTTATTGTCTCTCCTATAAGATATACATTTATTCTATCTCATAGGAGGGATCTGAGGGCGGTATCCAGAGGGTACGGTAGTGATATGTTTGGGTTTGTTTTTACATGCTGTTTTAAATGTTTTTATATGTATAGGCACTGTGTTTTTCGGCCTCAATAAAGCATTGTTCACATTTTCTAATCACAGCTGAGTGTGCACATTTATTGCACTTCTTTTCTCTCTTTCTCTTGTACAAGTATTTATTAGCGCATATGTAGCACCTGGCATCTATCATAGACGTTATTTCAGTGGTGCCCGCTCACATATTCTTTTTTTCGAGATATTTTCTAATATTATTATTATTATTATTACACCTACTACATATTGAAATAGGATCTTGGAGAAGGGAATACCCTATTATTGCTGTTTTGAAGGCAAAGAGAGGTCACATCAAATATTTATTTTATTTGGATTTTTCTTTTGTTCATTCACTTTGCATTTTGTTAACTAAAATAATAATAATAATATATTACTTACTGTGCATCATTTTTTCCACACCTGCCTAAAACTTTTGCACTGTACTGTGTATGGCAATATATCTATGATATAGAATCACTGGACTGACAATGTCTAGAACATACTATGATACACCCGTGATTTTATAGGGATCCAGTAAAATTCCTTTAGTTCTGCAGTTCATGGTCTGGAATACCAGATGGCTGTGGAAAAAATAGTTTCACACTAAACTGTAATTGCCGGATGATTCATGATTTTCATACATAAGATCAAGCACAGTGGCAAGCACAGGGAATAAAGCTGGGCATCATAATCCTAATGGATTGAAGTAAATCATATCTTTTTAAGCTCACAAATAGAGATGGGGCGAAATGTGGAAAACATTCATTTTTATCAAATCGGGCATGGCCCAATTTCTTATTACTGAACCAAATTGTCCTTAATTAAATTAATGAAGACTAAAATATAAATTAATAAAGTTAGCCTACTGTATCATGGCTCTATCTGTAACAGTTGTTGATAGGACTTCCACTTAAAGACTTTGTGCTGGTTAATTCCTAGTTGTGTCCTGGTCTTTACCTTTAACCCCTCTACAGAGATGTGGACTTACGCAAGGTCCCTGGGTTAAATCTTTCGAGTAGTCAAGGACCGATGAACTGGCAGGAAAAGTCAGGTCACTGGGTCAGACACAGGAGGGCAAACAAAGAACAAAATCGAAAGACAGAAGCATAGTCAGGGAACAGGCATAGGTCAGAATAAGGCAGGCTAAACAAGAACTGGATTATGGCCGTGAACCAGGGCTAGTAAAACTATAACCGACAGCACTTGGAGCTTTAATAGGGCATAGTGCTGTCCCATTGGCCAAAGCATTGCGCTGATGACTCCAGCTGGAGAGCACACACACCCATACTGCCAGACTAGACGACAGGTTCCAGTCACCCTAATCTCAGTGGCGGGACAGAGCCTGCGCCACCCAGAGGTTCCAGGCCTGATGTATCCTCCATCACCAGCACCACCCACTGAACGAATATGGCAGCATCTGGTAATAGAAGCCATAAAAGGAACAGGTCCAGTTGGACATGTAACATCTCTACTGTCTTACATGGCAGAAATACAGCACTATAATTGCAAATAAGGGAAAATTGTTTGCGGTCTCTTTACTGATAACACTATGTAGCAGATATGCCAGCAAAAAAAGGAATTTTTCAAGGCAACAACCTATTTTGATCTTTTTTTTATTAGGGTAAGGATTAAGATGGACTAGTAGTGATGCTCACTTTACAAGGCCTGGTTTTTCCATGTATTGGATAAGCATCCATTCCCTTTTCCCTGTAGTTCCTTTGGATGGCAATTTCCCATCTCTGACATATATGGCACATTCACAAGCTGCATATGAAGCGATGGCTGTGGAACCACCATGGTGCAGGGAGACTATCGTACACAAGATGAGGTGCAAACAACAAAGGGTAAATTTATTGGAAGGCAAGGAATGAAGTGGATGAGGAAGGTGCAAACAGGGTTACGCAATGGCAAAAAGATAATTTACAAGAGTTGTATTCTTTAGCTGGGCTGTCAAATAGCACGGTGCTCCAACTATTACAGAATCAATATTGGTCACACAAGCAAATGCAAACAATAAACGCAGAATGATGCTACTCTACCTATAGCCTCCCTGGCCTCTCCAAGCATGCCACACGGCTGCCGTGTTCTGTCTGTTGAAGCCTACATGGCCCTGACATGTGCACAAAACAGGAACAAACTCACGGTGATGTTGGGGACTCAGATCCAGTCCCGGGGGCCCCCAACAGTCTAATACGGTGGTGCGCATGGCTCTCTGCCAGATCCGTGATACGTGGTCTTCTCCTTGCTTCTGGGTCCAGCAGGTGCTCCTGGAAATTGTAAATCCCTTTCTCGGTATCTTCGTGGCTTCTCAAACTAGCACAGGACAGCCACCCTTGCTGCACCCAAAGAGTCTGTCCAATTTCACAAGTCCACTCCGTCCGAGGCTGTGGGTCCTCTCTCACAGCTACAAGCACAGACGTTCTCTGCAGCAGCTTTTCTCACACACTCTAAAGACTCAAGCCTCAGCACAGGGCAGTTCATTCACGCAGTCTATTGCAGGGGGAAGCAGAGCATTCCATCACACCCGACAAGGGGGTGCTGTCTCTTAAAGTGGCAGCGTGTTCCTTACTGTGCATAACAGCACCACCCTCTCTACACATAAATCCAGCACCCCTCTTTAAATGGAGAGGTGGCGACACATACGTGACTGGAAATTTTCAGGACTCCCATAGGAATGAACAATGTCGAAGTTATTTACCACCACCTATTTATTCCCAGCAGGTTGAATTAGGGCTCAAATTTTCAGGGTAGATACGGATACCAAGAGTGGAACACACATATTTTGGACAATTTTGTCATATCCACAATGATAAGTAATAAACATTTGAGATGGGAACACTTTTCTAACCAAACAATTTTGGCTAACTACTGGTTGTAAAATCCAGTGGATGAAATTCTTGACAGATCATTGTCATTTAAAAATTTGTCATTTGCATGAAGATTATGAATTAATTTTCTGTCACTTAGGCCCTTCAAAGTCACGTCACGTCACATGTGGTTCGTAAAATAATTGGTTTTCTAAATTTTGTTGGAAAAATGAGAAATTGCAGATAAACTTTTAACCCTTCTAACTTCCTAACAAAAAAAAAATTGTTTAAAAAATTATACTGATGTGAAGAAGACATGAGGTAAATATTATTGTGTGGTATAACTATCTTGATTAAGCACATAAACATTTAAATTTTCACTTTTTTTGTCAAATTTTGATATTTTCATAAATAAATGCAAATCATATCGACCAAAATGTACCTCTAACATAAAGTACAATTTGTCTTAAAAAGACCTTTTCAGAATCACTGGGACATGTCAAATCTGTCCAGTTTTATTACCTCATAAAGTGACATTCGCCAGAATTGAAAAAAAAATTGGCGCGGTCATGAAGGTGAAAACAGGCTGTGATATGATTGTTTCCATGTTTGCACTGTATCTTCGGTGTTTTCCACCTTGACACTCCTTTCCCTTGTAGTGACATTTCCTTACATTGGATCATAAGTACGGTTTATAAAGTATATTTTTTCCAACATTATGCACTATTGCTACCGATCTGTGATAAATCTGTGTGGACCACAGGGGGCGTAGTTTTCATGAAATCATTTCCACTTTGCTTGGACATTTAGGCTATGTGCACACGTTGTGGATTAGCCTCTGGAATTTTGTGTGCGGATTCTGCATCTCTAGGCAGAAAACGCAGATGCGGATTTGGAGATGTTTTTCTTAAGTGGATTTTGTGCGGAATTGCTGCTGATTTGCTGCAGATTTTGTGCGGATTTTATGCATTTTTACCCCTGTAAATTTCTATAATGGAATGGGTACAAAAATGCTGCAGATCCGCACAAAAGAAGTGACATGCTACTTCTTTTAAGCCGCAGCTTTTCCGTGCGGAATTTTCCGCACCATTAGCACAGCATTTTTTTTTCATTGATTTACATTGTGCTATAAATCACTTGCGGATCTGCAGAGTTTATGCTCGGTAAAAAACGTTGCGGATCTGCAGTAAATCCGCAACGTGTACACATACTGTACCCTTAAACACAGCAGAATTGATGAACTCTGAGGTTTTGGTTAATTTTTTCTCTATAGACGTCTTTGGAAAAAAATCAGACTTCTATTAAAAAGTGTTAAAAACTCTGCTTCACATCTGCACCAAAATCGCATCAAATAAGGAGGAAAACACATAAAAGAAACATAGTAAAGTAGTAATAACCAGAGAAGATTGTTATTGCGTTCCGTGATGAGGACACTTGCAGAAAAAAAGCAGTAGAAAAAAAACACATCATTTACGCTATGTGTGAACACGGCCTCAGAGTTAGGCCGGCGTCACACTTGCGAGTTTTACGGACGTAAGAGCGCAGAAACTACGTCCGTAAAACTCGCAAAAAATATGGCACAATTATTCTCTATGCCCCTGCTCCTATCTGCCGTATTTTACTGATCAGTATTATGCGGCTTTCTACGGCCGTAGAAAATCGCAGCATGCTGCGTTTGTCACCGTATTGCGCAAATAAAACGTCAATGAAAGTCTATGGAAGCCCCAAAAATACGGATCACACACGGACCAGCAGTGTGACTTGCGAGGAAAGCTGGCAATTCAGTGCGGTGTACAGTAAAATCACACTGACAGCTTACAGTAGAATAGGTAGAATAAATGTGTACACATAGAATAGGTATACAGGTCCTTCTCAAAAAATTAGCATATAGTGTTAAATTTCATTATTTACCATAATGTAATGATTACAATTAAACTTTCATATATTATAGATTCATTATCCACCAACTGAAATTTGTCAGGTCTTTTATTGTTTTAATACTGATGATTTTGGCATACAACTCCTGATAACCCAAAAAACCTGTCTCAATAAATTAGCATATCAAGAAAAGGTTCTCTAAACGACCTATTACCCTAATCTTCTGAATCAACTAATTAACTCAAAACACATGCAAAAGATACCTGAGGCTTTTATAAACTCCCTGCCTGGTTCATTACTCAAAACCCCCATCATGGGTAAGACTAGCGACCTGACAGATGTCAAGAAGGCCATCATTGACACCCTCAAGCAAGAGGGTAAGACCCAGAAAGAAATTTCTCAACAAATAGGCTGTTCCCAGAGTGCTGTATCAAGGCACCTCAATGGTAAGTCTGTTGGAAGGAAACAATGTGGCAGAAAACGCTGTACAACGAGAAGAGGAGACCGGACCCTGAGGAAGATTGTGGAGAAGGACCGATTCCAGACCTTGGGGAACCTGAGGAAGCAGTGGACTGAGTCTGGTGTGGAAACATCCAGAACCACCGTGCACAGGCGTGTGCAGGAAATGGGCTACAGGTGCCGCATTCCCCAGGTAAAGCCACTTTTGAGCTACATAGAAGCAGCACTGGACTGTTGCTAAGTGGTCCCAAGTACTTTTTTCTGATGAAAGCAAATTTTGCATGTCATTCGGAAATCAAGGTGCCAGAGTCTGGAGGAAGACTGGGGAGAAGGAAATGCCAAAATGCCTGAAGTCCAGTGTCAAGTACCCACAGTCAGTGATGGTGTGGGGTGCCATGTCAGCTGCTGGTGTTGGTCCACTGTGTTTCATCAAGGGCAGGGTCAATGCAGCTAGCTATCAGGAGATTTTGGAGCACTTCATGCTTCCATTGGCTGAAATGCTTTATGGAGATGAAGATTTCATTTTTCAGCACGACCTGGCACCTGCTCACAGTGCCAAAACCACTGGTAAATGGTTTACTGACCATGGTATTACTGTGCTCAATTGGCCTGCCAACTCTCCTGACCTGAACCCCATAGAGAATCTGTGGGATATTGTGAAGAGAAAGTTGAGAGACGCAAGACCCAACACTCTGGATGAGCTTAAGGCCGCTATTGAAGCATCCTGGGCCTCCATAACATCTCAGCAGTGTCACAGGCTGATTGCCTCCATGCCACGCCGCATTGAAGCAGTCATTTCTGCCAAAGGATTCCCGACCAAGTATTGAGTGCATAACTGAACATTATTATTTGTTGTTTTTTTTGTTTGTTATTAAAAAACACTTTTATTTGATTGGATGGGTGAAATATGCTAATTTATTGAGACAGGTTTTTTGGGTTATCAGGAGTTGTATGCCAAAATCATCAGTATTAAAACAATAAAAGACCTGACAAATTTCAGTTGGTGGATAATGAATCTATAATATATGAAAGTTTAATTGTAATCATTACATTATGGTAAATAATGAAATTTAACACTATATGCTAATTTTTTGAAAAGGACCTGTATATATATATATATATATATATATATATATATATATATATATATATATATATATATATATATATATATATATATGTCAGTAGACACATATATGTATATATATTAATATTTCTTCCAGCGCTAGACAGCTTTAAAGCCGGTAATTCAGTTACCGGCTTTTGCTTTCTCCTTCCTAAAACCCGACATGATATGAGACCTGGTTTACATACAGTAAACCATCTCATATCCCCATTTTTTTTGCATATTCCACACTACTAATGTTAGTGGTGTGTATATGCAAAATTTGGCCGTTCTAGCTAGTAAATTAAGGGGTTAAATGGCGGAAAAATTGGCGTGGGCTCCCGCACAATTTTCTCCGCCAGAGTAGTAAAGCCAGTGACTGAGGGCAGATATTAATAGCCTGGAGAGGGTCCATGGTTATTGGCCCCCCCCCCTAGCTAAAAACATCTGCCCCCAGCCACCCCAGAAAAGGCACATCTGGAAGATGCGCCTATTCTGGCACGCCAATTCTGGCACTTGGCCACTCTCTTCCCATTCCCGTGTAGCGGTGGGATATGGGGTAATGAAGGGTTAATGCCACCTTGCTATTGTAAGGTGACATTAAGCCAAATTAATAATGGAGAGGCGTCAATTCTGACACCTATCCATTATTAATCCAATACTAGTAAAGGGTTAAAAAAAATCACACACACATTATTAAAAGTAATTTAATGAAAAAAACACAAAGGTTGTTGTATTAATTTATTCTACTCTCAATCCACTCACTGAAGACCCTCGATCTGTAAATAAAAAAAAAATAATAAACCAAGAATATACATACCTTCCGAGGATCTGTAAGGTCCAACGATGTAAATCCATCTGAAAGGGTTAAAATATTTTGCAGGCAGGAGTTCTGCTAACGCAACGCTACTCCTGCCTGCAAAACCCCAGCGAATGAAGGTAAAGTAGGTCAATGACCTATATTTAGCTTCATTTGCGGTGAGGCGCCCTCTGCTGGCTGTTCCTAGATCGTGGGAACTTTCCTAGAAAGCTCCCTGGCTCGAGATCATAAGAGGGCGCCCTCTGCTGGTTGTCCTCATATGAACTCGAGCCAGGGAGATTTCTAGGAAAGTTCCCACGATCTAGGAACAGCCAGCAGAGTGCGCCTCACCACAAATGAAGCTAAATATAGGTCATTGACCTACTTTACCTTCATTCGCTGGGGTTTTGCAGGCAGGAGTAGCGTTGCATTAGCAGAACTCCTGCCTGCAAAATATTTTAACCCCTTCAGATGGATTTACATCGTTGGACATGACAGATCCTCGGAAGGTATGTATATTCTTGGTTTATTATTTTTTTTTATTTACAGATCGAGGGTCTTCAGTGAGTGGATTGAGAGTAGAATAAATTAATACAACAACCTTTGTGTTTTTTTCATTAAATTAATTTTTAATAATGTGTGTTTTTTTTAACCCTTTACTAGTATTGGATTAATAATGGATAGGTGTCATAATTGACGCCTCTCCATTATTAATTTGGCTTAATGTCACCTTACAATAGCAAGGTGGCATTAACCCTTCATTACCCCATATCCCACCGCTACACGGGAATGGGAAGAGAGTGGCCAAGTGCCAGAATAGGCGCATCTTCCAGATGTGCCTTTTCTGGGGTGGCTGGGGGCAGATGTTTTTAGCCAGGGGGGGGCCAATAACCGTGGACCCTCTCCAGGCTATTAATATCTGCCCTCAGTCACTGGCTTTACCATTCTGGCGGAGAAAATTGTGCGGGAGCCCACGCCAATTTTTTCCGCCATTTAACCCCTTAATTTACTAGCTAGAACGGCCAAATTTTGCATAGACACACTACTAACATTAGTAGTGTGGAATATGCAAAAAAAATGGGGATATGAGATGGTTTACTGTATGTAAACCAGGTCTCATATCATGTCGGGTTTTAGGAAGGAGAAAGCAAAAGCCGGTAATTGAATTACCGGCTTTCTGCTATATCGCGCTGGATGAAATATTAATATATATACATATATGTGTCTACTGACATATATATATATATATATATATATATATATATATATATATATATATATGACAGTATATATGTTTTTTTTTTTTTTTATACACATGGATCCCTTGTATAGCCGTATGCCGGTTTTGCAAGCCTGCGATAAAAACACGCATTACGGCTGCCATACGGATTACATAAGGAGGATGCCATGCGCAAAAAACGGTGACACACCCTGCCTACGGAGGAGCTACGGACCACTATTTTCGGGACTTTTCAGCGTATTACGGCCGTAATATACGGACCGTATTTTCATACGCTGTGTGTGACGCCGGCCTAACTTGTGTATTACATTTTTTATGGGTTTAACACAGAAAAAATATTAATCACGCCATTTTTTATGCTATATACAGATACCTGTAAATAATCTGATCGCTGTGTTGTGCAGGTTGTTACGATTACAGGAACACAAAATATGTCCATGTTATGTGCTGATTTGTGACGTTTATTTTTATTTTTTAAAGTGCATTAATAATCACATTGTTTTAAGTGTTTTTCATTATTTTTTAGTAATTTTTAGGTTGAAAAAAATCTCTTTTATTCTCACTCTATAACAAACATACATAGAAATACACTGTTGTGTAATTTATCAGTATAATGTTTGTGGATTCAGAGCCTGCAATACAGATCAAGTACACAAAATTCTTCCTATTTCATCGCCAAAGCCCGTGGATCAGTAGCTTTAGCTCCTTCCTGTAATGTTGAAGGTTGTGGGTTCAATAACCAGGAAGACTCACAAAAAAGAAAAAAATGATGGTTTTGTATTATTTTTATGGAACAAAGAAATCTGACTATTTCTTCACCTCTGGTATACAGGAAACATAGAAATACATTATTATATACAATGTATCTCTATGGTCATATATTATCTGTTTCTGGGTTCACTGCCTGCAATGCAGGTCAAGATTAACAAATTTGTCTATGTTTATCATTCTGGGCTGTGGCTTATACACAGAGCTGCTTCCTGTGAGCATTAACATGGGCGTTTGGAGAGGTGAATATGTCATCTAATTTATGCACTTAGCAAAAGATGCGGCTCAGGAAGAGGAGCAACAACGACAACGATGGAGAGAGGTGAGTAATCAGAAGCTAGGACAAAAGCTCTGAGGAACCGCAACGACAGAGGGCTGAGCTCTCAAATCAGAAATCTAGGATGGTGGCGAGCTATGTGTAAGGCCACGTGCACACATTGAGTATTTTGTGAACTTTTTACCTCAGTATTTGTAAGACAAAACCAGGAGTGTGTGAAAAATGCACTCCTGGTTTTGGCTTATAAATACTGAGGTAAAATACTGACCAAATACTCAACGTGTGCACGTGGCCTAATACTAACATGACTGTGTGATTCCAGGAATGGTGCGCAGTGCCATGTGTTTTCAGATGTAGCCGCCTGGAGGAAATACTTCATAAACCACAAGTGTTTACATTTTAAATCATTTATTAATAATGAAGGAACAATAATGAAGTGGAGACCGCTCAATAATACCAAGAGTCAACACGGAAAAGCCTCAAAGTCCCTACAGAAATCAGTCCAGCTACCGGCACAAACAAACCTTACGATACCTTCACATAAAATGTTTTTTTTCAAAGCTGCATTTTTTGGGGGTTTTAAAAATTCTGCTGCCAGATGTTTTTGGGAGACAATAGGGAAATGATAAAGGCAATACATGCTCTGAGATTTTAAGGTTCCATTATTTTTTTTGTTCATGTGTTTTTCAAAATAGTTTCATGCTTTAGGCTTCATTCAGTGAGCTCTTTAAAACAGGCCTAACGACATAGCAAGGGGCGGATGTTATACACCGAGGGCAATGGCTTTAAGTGAAAAACCTAAATTCAGTAATTAAGGCTAATGTTAGAATCTGTTTAGTTTGTGACTATCCGCCATTTTCTTGTGGAGTTCTGGCTGCTGGTCTTATTCCTCTGGTGCTGGGTTTGTCTTGGGTCAGGTGTTTGTTTCACTCTTTATTAACCAGCACCTGCCTCCCAGTGCTTGCTGGACAACAGTGTTTATCTGCTTGAGCTCTAGCTTGGTGCTTTGCTTTGTGTGTTATTTGTGCAGTGCTTGTACCTTTGGTTCTGCTAGCCTTAGTTTCTGTTTTCTATCGGTTTTTGCAGCCTTCGCTTTGTTTTCTATTAGGAGGTGACCCGTTTTTGTACCTAGTCCTTAGTTCTTTTAGGGAACCCCTTCCCCTTATCTATAGGTCTTCACATGAGATTAACCTAGGATTGTCGGTGGGTCTAAAAACACCCCTCCCGGATTTCTGCAATATGAACAGCGTTCAAAGATCTTGCTCAGCGTCTGCAAGGGTTAATGTTGGAAGTTGCCAGCTTACAACAGCACATGAGTAATTGCCCTGCAATCCGCTCTGAAGTACCTAAGGTGGGTTTACCTGAATGTTTTTCTGGTAAACGGCAGGAATTTTTTTCGTTTAAAAATGCATGTTTACTTTATTTTCGCCTTAGGCTCAGGTCTTCAGGGGCTGAATTACAGCGTGTGGGGATTATTGTGTCGTTATTGTGAGGTGAGCTGCAAGTTTGGGCATTTTCATTGACCCTTGTTTGATGTCAGTGGAAGCGTTTTTTTCTGCTATGGGGGTATTATATGATGACCGTGATCTGGTCACTACAGCTGAGGCAGAACTCAAGCGGCTGAAACAGGGTTCTGGCGACGCTGAGAGATATTGTACCCAGTTCAGACAATAGTCTGCAGAGGTCAGCTGGAATGATCCAGCACTCAAGAGTCAATTTTTAGCAGGTTTGAATGACCGGGTTAAAGATTTGCTCATTGCATATCCTGCACCTGCTACGCTTGAGGCTGCTATGCAATTCGCTATCCGGGTGGATAGAAGCTTGAGAGGTAGACAGAATGAGGAGAAGGTTTCAATTTTGCTGGAGAGCCCCGTTGACTGTGGGGAGCCGATGCAACTTGGGGCGATGTCCTCTCATTCCCAGGAAAGGCAGACAAGATTCTCTGGGGGGCTATGCCTTTATTGTGGTAAGACTGACCATTTTATTAAGCAATGTGAAGGACGCATAAACAAGGAAAAGAGAAAAAAAATGGTCAATCAGAATAACCCTCCCTTTCGCATTGCATTTTTACGGTCGGCAGGAGTTTCTTATTCTGGTAGTTCTACCTGTCATGGTCATTCGATTGATTTTCAAGTGATGGTGGACTGTGGTTCTGCACTTAATTTGATTGATCAACAATTTCTATACAAGTATAAGATTGATTCTGTACTTTTATCATGCCCTTTTCCTGTAGTGGCGATTGATAACACTCCTCTAGAGCATGGGTGCGTTTCTCGAAATGTCACCGGGTTTCCACTCACTGAGAATATGGAACACCAGGAATCTTTAGATTTGTTTGTACTTGATAAATTGCCTTTTCCAGTTGTCCTGGGGTTACCCTGGTTAAAAATGCACAATCCTGTACTGGACTGGTCGTCAAGTACGATAAGATCCTGGGGTCAGGAGTGTTATGGGAAATGTTGTGATGTACACATTGCTGCTGTTGTGAAAAATTAGCTATCTGAAGCCATTCAGGAATTCTGGAAACTATTTTCAGAAGTGGAGTCACAAGCTCTACCACCTCATAGAGATTATGAATGCGCTATTGAGTTCGTCCCAGGTGCTACTCTCCCTAAGAGTCGTTTATTTAATCTGACGATTCCCGAGAGGGAGGCCTTAAAGGAATACCTGCAGACTAGTCTTGCTGCAGGTCATATAAGACCCTCTAAGTCACCTGTGGCTGTGGGGTTCTTTTTTGTCCAAAAAAAGATGGGGTCCTAGGCCGTGTCTGGATTTCAGGGAGATTAATAAGATCATTGTGCGCAATCCTCATCCCTTGCCGCTAATTCCGGATTTGTTTAACCAATTAGTTGGAGCCAAGTGGTTCTCTAATATTGATCTGTAGGGTCAGTTTTCCCCCTTCTACCTTAGTCCTGTGTTGCAGATCCGTATCAGCTAAAGTCAGACTTCCGAATATCATGGCCTGAGTCCAGACTATGATGTATGGACCAGGTGTAGGTCACCTGTCCCAAACTCAACAACTCCATATATACCTATGACCAGAACATGATACATGGATGTCTGGATTAGGATGTGGATGTGCGACCCAATACTTTTCTCGATAGAGTATGCATAAGCCCACTCACTTTCACCCCTTAGTGACAAAGCTTGAATTGGTGCTTAATGACCGACTAATATTTATAACTGCGGAATATGTTGGGGCTAAATAATTAAAATTATTATTAATATTTTTTCATTTTTGCCTCGCCTCCTTAAAGCAGCCTGTTTTTCCATTCAAGTCCCCGTATGAGGCTTTGCTTTATACATGACAACGTGTATTATTTTAAAGCAAAACTTTGAGGTATGTATAAATAACTGTATACCTTGTATAGTTTTCCTTTTCAGGACAAATATATATATATACTAGATGGTGGCCCGATTCTAACGCATCAGGTATTCTAGAATATGCATGTCCACGTAGTATATTGCACAGTCCACGTAGTATATTGGTCAGACACGTAGTATATTACGTAGTATATTGGCCAGTGACGTAGTATACAGCACAGAGCCACGTAGTATATTACCCAGTGACGTAGTATATTGGCCAGCCACGTAGTATATTGGCCAGCCACGTAGTATATTGGCCAGCCACGTAGTATATTGGCCAGCCACGTAGTATATTGCCCAGCCACGTAGTATATTGCCCAGCCACATAGTATATTGCCCAGCCATGTAGTATATTGCCCAGTGACGTAGCATACAGCACAGAGCCATGCAGTATATTGCACAGCGATGTAGTATACAGCACAGAGCCACATAGTATATTGCCCAGCCACATAGTATATTGCCTAGCCACGTATGTCACAGGTTAAAAAATAAAAAATAAACATACTCACCTTCCGATCCGAGGGCCCCTTGTAGTTCTAACATAATCACCATACTTGTAGTTCTGTCGCCTGTGCGAGGTACAGGCGGCAGCTTCCGGTCCCAGCCTGCTCGCGCAGGCGCGCAGGGCCTTTGATGACGTTGCGGTCACATGACCGTGACATCATGGCAGGTCCTTCTGCCAGACCATCTGTGCCAACGGAACGTGGCGGTTACATCGCGAGGAGCGGGAAAGGAGGCGTAGGTGAGTATATAATCGTTTTTTATTTTTTAATTATTTTTAACATTAGATATTTTTACTATTGGCGTTGCATAAGCCGCGTCAGTAGTAAAAAACTTGATCACACAGGGTTAATAGCAGTGGTAACGGAGTGCGTTACCCGCGGCATAATGCGCGGTCCGTTAACGCCAGCATTAACCCTGTGTGAGCGGAGGGGTGTATGCGGGCGCCGGGCAGTCAGTGCGGGGAGTAAGGAGCTGCCATTTTCTCACGGACTGTGCGCGTCGCTGATTGGTCGCGGCAGCCATGACAGGCAGCTGCCGAGACCAATCAGCGAACAAATAACCATTACAGACAGAAGGACAGACAGACAGACGGAAGTGACCCTTAGACAATTATATAGTAGATAAAAAAACAATTTTTGGTTAAGTTTATATTACATGTACGCCGCTAGGTTCAGATAGGGGCAGGACAGGTCTCATGAATTCTTTGAAACTCTGGGGAAACCGTTACTCAGGGGGACCATGTACTGCAACTTCCTCAGGCACAAGATGGATCCACTTGCTCACACAGATACAATTTATTGAGTCCTCATGAACAGATGAACAGTGTAATTTAATGTCACAGCCAGGGCCGCCATCAGGGCATTACTGCCCTGACTGGCGTATGGGGCCCGGTGGGCAGAGGGGGCCCCTACTGGCAGGCTAAACCGGGCCCTTAGCAGCGCTGCGGCAGTTTAACTCTATTGACGTGCGGGCTGGGGGGGGGGGGGGCCCAGGATAGACTGTGAGACACGGGGGCAGAATGCTGGATATTGGGGCAGAATGCTGGACATTGGGGCAGAATGCTGGACATTGGGGCAGAATGCTGGACATGGGGGCAGAATGGAGATACAGGGCATGATTGGAGACATGGGGCAGGATAAAAGACATGGGGGCATGACTGGAGACACTGGGGGCATGACTGGAGACACTGGGGGCATGACTGGAGACACTGGGGGCATTACTGGAGACACTGGGGCATGACTGGAGACAGATGAGGCAGAATGGAGACACAGGGGGCATGATTGGAGACACAGGGCAGAATTGCAGACATGGGGGCATGATTGGAGACATAGGGGGCAGAATGGAGATACGGGCATGATTGGAAACACGGGGCAGAATGGAGATACAGGGTATGATTGAAGACACGGTGCAAGATGAAACACATGAGAGCATGATTGGAGACAGATTGTGGAGGATCATGGGGCAGGATGGATACGATGGAGACAGATGGGGCAGGATGGAGACACAGGGGGCATAATTGGAGACACAGGGCAGGATTGCAGACATGGGGGCATGATTGGAGACAAAGGGTGCAGAATGGAGAAAGGGGCATGATTGGAGACACTGGGGGCAGAATTGGAGACAGATCGTGCAGGATCATGGGGCAGGATGGATATGATGGAGACAGATGGGCAGAATGGGGAGATCATATGAGGCAGAATGGATACTCATGGGGCAGGATGGGAGAACATATGGCTGAAGCCAGGAATGAGACACATGGGGCTAGGATGGGGAATATTATTACCATAGGGGCTAATTAAGGGATATTATTACTGCAGTGCTATATTTATTTTATTTTTTGAGTATTCTGTTTTAAATGGGGGGGCAGTCCTGTTACTGTGTAGAGTGATACTATGTTGCCTTTTTTTCTTCATGTGGTGTAATGTAGAAGTTGGGAAAAATTAAGTAATGTTTCCAGGACACCACCCTGACAGCGCCATGGAGGTCGTCCTTCTTATCCATAGTGGGACAGGAAACCACGAGAGTTTAAAAGGACCCTCCCCTTTCCACCCTTCAGTGTTTCTCCTGTCCCACTGCGGATGGGAATGACGAGAGCTCCGTCTGTGGTGGTGAGGATCGGGGAGGCTCGGCCTCTTCCTTCCCACTACAAGAACCTGATTGGCTGAAACCCGAGTAATGGGGTCCCTCAGCAGCACCGGTATAGCGCTGCTCCTGGTGAGGGGTCGCTTCCCCCTGGGGGGGATCTCGACCCTGGATGTAGCCCTGATGTACCTGCGTCCGGATGCCTCTGCAGGGTGCTTCCTTGACAAGCGGATCCCGGGGTGAGTGCAGGCCAAGATGAGAACGTGAGCTGTGGCCACGAGTGCAGACCGCATCGGCTTCCTGGAAAGTCACTTCCGGTTCATGGCTGCCACGCCCGTCACTTCCGGGTTGCGGACGGCAGCATGGGGCAGCGTCCTCTTCCCTCCTACTCTCCACGAGGAGGCCCCGGGGCAGGCGACATTAAGGATATAAAAGGTATGTGACACTGCTGTGTCCGGTGCTATCTGATTCTGCATGTGTTCAGTGGGTGCCAGCCTAGAGCAGCAGCATGGAGCACACGAGATCTGAAACACTGCAGGAGAGCCAGGCACATGTGAGTCCCTGGCTGGGGGTCTGCTCCCTATAATTTCAATAAATTGTACGGGTCCATCAGGTGTTTATATTATCTGTTGTCTGCCCCATCGGTGGCTAAGAAATCCGGCAAGTGTAAGACGTGCCCCATCTGTGCCGTAAAGCTCAAAGACTCCTGGCAGAAATCGCTTTGCGAATCTTGCACCAGCTCTATTGTGGGAGAAGAGCAAGCTTCCCTGATTTCAAACATGAGCGCCATTGTCAGAGAAGAGGTGCAGGCCTCGATATCTGGCTTAACCTTTCCCCAGCCCATCCAGTCTGACCCTCAGGATCCACAGAGATTATTATTATTATTATTTATTGTTATAGCGCCATTTATTCCTTGGCGCTTTACATGTAAGGAGGGGTATACATAATAAAAACAAGTACAATAATCTTAAACAATACAAGTCATAACTGGTACAGGAGGAGAGAGGACCCTGCCCGCGAAGGCTCACAATCTACAAGGGATGGGTGAGAATACAGTAGGCGAGGGTAAAGCTCGTCATGCAGGGGTTTGGTCGATCGGTGGTTACTGCAGGTTATAGGCTTGTCGGAAGAGGTGGGTCTTCAGGCTCTTTTTGAAGAGATCTAGCAAAAGACAGAGGGAATCAGATCGGTCATCTGAGGACAGCTCTCTTGATTCAGATCTGGAAGATGAGGAGTTGATCAGGGAGCCTCCTGAAAGAGAGAAGAAATATTTGTTCTCATCTAATGATATAGATGAGCTCCTGGAGGCAGTTAGGCGGACTATGCAAATCGAGGATCCCTCAACTACTCAGTCAGTTCAAGACGAGATGTTCGGGGAAATACGCTCTCAGAATTCGAAAGTATTTCCTGGAAATGCCCATATTCGTTCTATGATCTTAGAAGAATGAGAAGAAGCAGAAAGGAGGATATCAATTCCTAGAGACTGCAGACTTCGCCTACCATTTGATCATGAGGAGGTCAAGGAGTGGGAAGATATCCCCAAGATTGACATTCCGCCTGCAAAAGTGTCTAAAAGAACCGCCATTCCATTCGAGGACTCCTCTAACTTAAAGGAGCCAATGGACCGTAAGGCAGATGGGGTCTTAAAAAGAGCCTGGGAAAGTTCAGCGGCTGTAATCCGTACAAATATTGCGGCGACATCTGTGGCTCGAGCCATGCATTTGTGGGTAGATGACTTGAAAGATCAATTGTCAGCTAGAACCCCTAGAGAGTCTATTATTAAAGCTATCCCTCTATTGAAACTAGCAACCGGATTTCTGCAGATGCTACTGCAAAATCGGTTAGGTTCACAGCTAGAGGCCAGTCTTTATCAAATGCAGCCAGGAGGGCTATATGGTTAAAGAACTGGTCAAGAGATGTTCATTCGAAAAATAAATTGTGCTCTATTCCCTTTTCAGGAGGCAAAGTCTTTGGGCCCATACTTGATGATATTCTGGAGAAAGCTTCAGATGAAAAAAAGGGTTTCCAGAGGAAAAACGTAAGAAGTCCAGCCACCAGGAAATGACGCCACCAGGATAGGGGGGCGGTTGTTGAACTTCCTGGGAGATTGGGAGAGGATTACCAGAAGTCCTTGGGTCCTTCAGGTCATATCCCAGGGGTACAGAATAGAGTTCGACTCTCTTCCTCCAGAAAGATATTTTGTATCAAACGTCCATCTCTCCTCAGCCTCCCCTATGTGGTCAGACATACAGGATCTTCTTCGAATGGAGGCAATAGCTCCTGTTCCTCCTCAACAGATAGGAAGTGGTCATTACTCAGGCCTCTTCTCTATAAAGAAACCTTCGGGGGAATCTCGAACTATAATAAACCTCAAGCCTTTAAACAAATGGCTGCAATACAAGAGGTTCAAGATGGAATCAATACGTTCCACAATTCCCCTGTTAGGAAAAAATGTGGTAATGTGTACTTTAGACTTAAAAAGTGTGTATTATAACGTACCAATCTTTCCAGGTCATCAAAAATACCTCAAGTTTGTGGTAGATATGGAAGGAAGGATCTTTCATTTTCAGTTTTGTTGCCTCCCATTTGGTCTGGCGACAGCGCCCAGAATTTTTACAAAACTTGTCGTAGAAGTACAGGAAAGAAATATATCTTGGTACCGTGTTAGCCAGTAGATAGAAAAATGTTTAGAATTGAGAGTCCTCAGTGGTTGATACCTTTTAATGGCTAACTGAAAAGTTAGCCATTAAAAGGTATCAACCACTGAGGACTCTCAGTCGTAGAAGTAGGGTCTTATCTAAGAAAACGAGACATCACAATAATACCCTATTTAGACAACTTTCTAATAGTGGCAGACACTGTGGGGAAGCTCAAAATCGACTGTCAGTTGGTGATTTCCACACTGCAAAAACTAGGTTGGGTGATAAACTGGTCAAAGTCAGACCTCACACCCAAACCAAGGATAAAATTTCTAGGCATTATCCTGGACTCAAATGTAAGAAAATCTTTTCTTCTAGACAAGAAGCGGTCCGACCTAATAATAAGGATTCGCCAATTTTCGAGGAGTCGAATCTCTATCAGGGATGCGATGAAGATACTGGGATTGATGACAGCCTGCATCCCATGTGTCAGCTGGAGCCAGTTTCATTCCCGTCGGTTACAGAGAGCAGGTCTCGCTTCTTGGGACAGAAGACAAACCTCACTGGACAAGGAGTTCCACCTATCCCATCTGGTCAAGCAGTCCCTATGGGACAGAAGACAAACCTCACTGGACAAGGAGTTCCACCTATCCCATCTGGTCAAGCAGTCCCTACACTGGTGGACTATTCCAAGAAACCTACAAAGGGGCGTCCCATGGATCCAATCTCCATCTGTCACGGTGACTACAGATGCAAGCCAACTAGGTTGGGGCGGCCAGGTCCTTGGAAGATGCTACCAGGGACAGTGGAATTCAACGGACAGCAAGAATTCCTCAAATCACAGAGAACTACATGCAGTTTGGAAGGTCATCTGTTCAGTGCAGGCCCTGCTAAGGAACAAACATCTAAAGATTTTCTCGGACAACATGACAACGGTAGCTTTTCTTCGCCACCAGGGTGGTCCAAGACATCCAAAACTACAACATCTGGCGGATCAGATCTTCAGATGGGCGGAGAAGTCGGTGCTCTCAATTTCTGCAGTGCATCTAGAAGGTTCGAGGAACCAAGTTGCAGATTTTCTGAGCAGAGAAAAACTATTGACAACGGAGTGGGAACTGAACTGCGAAGTTTTCAGCAGAATATGAACACCGACAATGGACTTATTAGCGACCAGACGAAACGCGAAGGTCGGAACCTTTTATTCTCTGAACCCTCAAGAAAAACCTGTGGGAGTAGACGCTCTCTCTCTCAATCATGGAGCAGGGGTTTGTTATATGCTTTCGCCCTTATTGCATTGATACCGAGAATCCTCAGGAAAATATGCGAGGACAGAGCTCAGGTTATTTTGGTGGTTCCTTCCTGGTCCAAAAGAAGCTGGTTCCCTTTCCTGAGGAAGTTGTCGGTAGAGGAACCCTATCTCCTTCCGGAAAGGGAAGATCTACTCTTCCAGGGTCCGATTCTTCACCAGAACCCAGGAAGCCTCCAATTAGCAGCTTGGATCCTGAACGCCAGATCCTAAAAGCAAAAGGGCTCTTCGAAGGAGTCATCTCCATACTTCAAGCAAGTAGGAAGCCGGTAACCTCCACAATCTATCTAAAGATATGGAAAAAATTCAGCAGTTTTTGTGGAGACACAACAGTCAATGTTGACCACCCTGAAATTCCTAAGATTCTTGATTTTTTTGAAGCAGGGATTCAAAAAAGGTCTTAAACCAAGTACTCTGATGGTCCAGGTGGCAGCCCTAAGTGTATTTTATGATTCTACCGTAGCTTCCCACCCTTGGATAGCTCGGTTTTCCAGAGCAGTTCAAAGGTTGAGATGCTTAATTAAGAAATCAGTCCCACCTTGGGATCTTAACCTTGTCCTTAACGAATTTTGTAAAGATCCATTTGATATAACAAAAGAGATAGACATTGCTATACTTTCCTTCAAGACAGTCTTCCTAGTGGCCATTACATCGGCTAAAAGACTGGGGGAACTTCAGGCCCTGTCCACCCAAAATCCCTATCTACAAATATTTGACGATAGACTGGTTTTAAGACTGGATCCAGGTTTCCTTCCTAAAGTGGTCTCGGCTTCAAATATAAATCAGGAAGTAGTGCTTCCATCATTTTGCCAGTTTCCTAGAAATAACAAAGACATTTTTTTCCATAACCTGGATGTCAGGGAAACGGTACTTAAGTACTTAGAAGCAACTAGGGCCTGGAGACAGGATAGTAATCTCTTTGTCCTTTATGGGGGTCCTAATAAGGGGAAAAAAGGCATCAAAATCCACCCTTGCGAGATGGATTAGGTCCACCATTAGTCTGGCTTATCAGGCACAAGGTAGGGATCCCCCAGGAAATCTTAAAGCTCATTCATCCAGGGCTATGGCGGCTTCATGGGCAGAGAAAGGGGGGGCTTCGGCAGATCAGATCTGCAGAGCTGCATCTTGGTCTAGCCTCAGTACCTTTTCTAAACATTACAAGCTAGATGTAGTTTCTTCTCAGCTAGCTTTTGGCAAGAAGGTGCTTCAGGCAGTAGTCCCTCCCTAGGACCAAAATCTCATTTGGTACTTCTCCATGGTGCTGTCAGGTGGTGACCTGGAAAATGGTAATTAGAGATACCGGTAATTGTATTTCCAGGAATCCATCCTGACAGCACTGTTAGCTCCCTCCCTATTACAAATACGTTGTATACTTATGTGAAGTAACATTTGTATAAAAATTGTTATGTTCAAAATAAAATTCTCTTTTTGCATCCATCCAGATGTGTTACTTTGGAAAATCACTGAAGGGTGGAAGGGGGAGGGTCCTTTTAAACTCTCGTGGTTTCCTGTCCCACTATGGATAAGGAGGAGGACCTCCATGGTGCTGTCAGGATGGGTTCCTGGAAATACAATTACCGGTATGTCTAATTACCGTTTTTCTGCAAGCGGAGCTCGAGATAACTGTGTTATTTCCTGCAGAGACGAGCCCTCGCTGGAAGAAGTGTTGGCGGTCTGTGCTGGATGAAAGATGAAAAACAAAGATGAAGGACTTCACCTAGAGATGTCACTGGTGAGTCAGTGTGCTACCTGTACACTGACTCTATACACTGTATACTATATACAGAGGTCCTGTGTATAATATCACCAGTGATCACTGTATTACCTGTACACAGACACTGCATACTAAGTACAGATCTCCTGTGTATAATGGCACTTATGGTGATTGTATTGTGGGTTTTTTTTTATTACTGATCAATATTGTAGTATTCAGTCACTATGTGGTGGTAATATGTGGTTTGTCATGGTGTTATGGTATTTGTTTCTTGCATGTGATATTATTTGAAACTGGTGGTAATATGTGCTCTGGTCATGGTGTTGTGGTATTTGTTCCTTGTATGTGATATTATTGGTCATTTTAAAAATTGAAAAATAAATAAAAATATACCTAAATTTAAACAAATATTTAATAGGTTACAGTAGAGTAGGGCCCGGCCAAAAGTGTCTACCGTGTTATGGTGGCGGCTTAAAAAATCTTTTGGCAAAAACAAAATCCGCCTGGCTATTGGGGTGGAGGCGGGGCTGGGGTGGAGCCTGGGTGGGGTCTCAAGGGGCCCCGAAAATTTTGCCAGTATGGGGCCCCGAAATTTCTAGTGGCAGCCCTGGTAACAGCACATTCAGTACAATTCAAGTCTCTTAAGCACAGGCTTCATAAACAGCACAGCTGCTTCTTAGAGGCACATTGACTAACAGTCTCTTTAGATAGCACAGTTCAGCACAAATCAAGACTCTTTACAAAAGCGCAGGAGTATACAGGATTCCTTCTAGCACAGTGTAATGGAGGAGGGGGGAGAGATTGCTGTGGGAGATTATCACTGTAACACAACTTCTTTCAGTCCTTATCTTTCCGCTCCTGTTAGACTTCCTCAACTAGCAGTACAGGGGTAGCCCAACTCCACTCTGTACATGAATCCAGGATCCCTATGATTCACTTGCCTGAACTTCTGTGAGAGAGATCACAGAAACACAAAACACACCACACTATGCTTTGACTGCTGCCAGAATTGTAAACAAGTTTCCCACAATTTCTGATAACCATTCCCTGTCTCCTATGACTGTGTTAACCCCTGTAGTTGCTGGATGCTTTTGAAGCAACAGCAGTTAGCACTATTTCTGCATGTCACATTTATTTCTTCACTTAGATATTTTACTGCTCACGATTCATGCCGTAATCATAACCAATCTTTGTCACGAGGACTTTATTTTAACTCTTTGTTTGTAAATGTTTTATACATGTTTTTAGTTTTTTAAATATTTTGTTCCCCAAGAGATCACAAAAGATCTCTGGGGAACATTTTATTTTATTGTATTGTTATTTTTTTCCACTGTAACTGAGGTATCCAAAGGGGCCCCAGTTACAAGGGAATAACAGCCCCTTTCCGTGCCAGGCCTTATTGGCAGTGCTTATCTGGATCTGCTGGGACCCAGCAGCTCTGTTCAGCTGGCAGAGACGTGGCGATCATGTGATCACCAGGTTCTACAGGAGCATTGCCGATACTTCAGTACACATAAATAGCTCTTACTGTGCACTATTTAGCAAGCAACAAAGAAGACAGAATAAGTAATAAAGCACTTCTGTCCTTTCCTCAGGGTTACCTACTATGCCTGACATCCAGGGACTAGACCGGCTCCTATTAGATTGCAGGAGTTTTAACCTCATTTAATAACTTTATAATGGTGCAAAGTTAAAGCCAATACATACGGTACTTGGTCGGTGTGCTTGACAATTTGTATCGGCATGGTATGTGGTTGTTTCCTGAAGAAGAATTACCTGTCACTTTGAAACTCGTTGAATAAAAACCACAAGTTTTAAAAAATTCCTTTGAATTGACATCTTCATAAATCAGTGCAGAAGAGATTCATTAAACTCCTCAGATATGGAAAGTCTTCCAAAGCACGTTTGGCCAACCCCTGTACCTGTTCATCAGTACTGGAAATGATGGCATGGTTCACTTTTGTCTACCATTCACCATTGCAGGAGTCCTCTTCCAGGCGGATTCTCCTAACAGATCTTCGGTGCTTGACCAACATCGGTTGTCTCCCAGATGTGAGTTAAAGAAGGCTCTGCTTCTTGACTGGCGTAGGTGTGGGGTTCAGGCCTTGACTAGCGTAATCTGGACTCTGGGTCTGACCTGGGGCCTCCGGAGTCGTGTTTGTAACCAGACAGCAGCTGGCTGGCACACAGTTCTCACTGAGGCCTGTCACTCCGGCTGCAGCGTCTTCGCCTGTGTATCTCTGTACCGCTCTCTCCTTTGGCGTCAAAACCCACTCAGGTTTGGTGTGCAGACCCTTAATAGTGAGGAAGTCTGTGATCAATGGCACTTGTCTAGGTGTTACATCAAAACATGACCTCCTGCAATTCTTCTTACGGTTAGTTCCGAATTGTCTCGTCTGAATGGTAGATGGCATAGATGGCAGCTTTCTCACACCAATTACACACCGCCGGGGTATTTGAGGAGTATTGTCAGATCCTTTTACACATCAATATTTAAAAATTATACAAGACTAAATACAGTTTCCTATGTTAATAATTGCAATGGTTTAACTAAAAATGAATGCCATACAGATGGTGTCTGCATGGCATGTATTTATTTTGCACTCCCATTGAAACAGAGGGGAGTCTCAGCTCCGGCGCAGGCGTACTTTGTCTGCCCTGTTGAGGGCAAAGCAAAATACTGCAGTGCGCAGGCGCCGGGCCTCTCTGACCTTTCCGGCGCCTGCGCACTGCAGTACTTTCCTCTGCCCTCAACAGGGCAGACAAAGTACACCTGCGCCGGAGCCACGGCGTGAAGACCAGAAGAGGACGTCATGGAATGAAGATGGGAGGCGCCGGAGCGGACTTGAGACACCCATTTGACCAGACCGCAGCGGGACCACCCCTGGGTGAGTATAATCTAACCTCTTTTTCTCCTCTTTCAGGTTACATGGGGGGCTTATCTACAGCATTACAGAATGCTGTAGATAAGTCCCTGATGACGGTGAGCTTACCTCACCATCGATTTTTGGGGGTGACAGGTTCCCTTTAAACTCTTTACTGAATGGTAACTTGGTAAGGGCTATATACAGAATACAAGGGATAGGGGTTTATGGACGTTTCCTTTACAGCATGAAGCATTATTCCACACAGTATCCTTCTTCTGTAGTTTACTCCAGTGCTTTCAAGGCACACTGTTTCTCCTTACTTCGCCACAACCCAGATTTAAAAGGGTATTCTATCTTCAAGATCCTATCCCAATATGTAGTAGGTGTAATAATAATAATATCGTTGGACACGATGATCCTGAAGGTCCCTTCCAACTCTAACATTCTATGATTCTATCCATGGAGCTCTTTAATGCTACAGTCCTGATTCACAAGTCTCCTTTACTTGCTCTGCAGTTCTGCTTCCTATCTCTTCCACTACTGGCACTCTGGATCTACCGCTCGGGACCCTTCACTAGTCCTCTTCTCTCAGTCCTGCTAAGGCCCGTTACCTTCTGCATTACAAGCTCAAGGTCTCGTGGCTACACGTCCTGTCCTACGACCCGTCACCGGAAGTCCACTCTGTCTCTTTCTGTCATATTTTCTTCAGGATCTCTTTTTCTTAGTCTCCTCTCAGTGTGAGTCGCCCTTTTTACAGCTCTGCTCACGTTACCCTCTGACATTCTAACTGCCTAACTTCAGAAAATCAGTCACTTTTCCTCGTCCTTGTGGACAATAACTCTTTCTTACTCTACAGTTAACTATCTACATTCTTATAGTTTACCCTACCTCTCTTAAAACGACATGCACCCCTTCTGAGGAAGATTGAATATCGAAACGCGCGTTAAGGGGCACACTGGTACGTGACTTCAGACAAGTTGTATCTTGATTACCTTTGATACTCTCAGTTGCTGCTACTGCGGTCTATTTAACCATTGCAGGTCATGGTCATTGCAGGTCATGGTGTGCACATTATGCTCTGTTTTTCCTTTGAACGCTTTGGATCTCATTGATCCTACTACACTGCTTCAATAATCAAAATAAGAATTTTTTCTTTATATTCTTAGCCTTCAGATGAAAAACGGACAGATTTGATATGCAATTAGATACTGGATTGATTTATCCCTTTCTATATATTTAATTGAAAATTGTCTGCACTATGCACTTTACCTAATCTTCACACCATATTCTTGAACGGCCCTATTATTCCTATGACTGGTATTGATGATATTATACTCGCCTTTACTCCATTTATATTGTCAAATATTTCTATCTCTCTTTAAACTGTCTGTCAGATTATTACTTGATGTTCGCTATTCTGCATAATCTGTATTGTTGCACTTTATGTATTATATCATTATCATGTACAGTGTCTGCGCTTTTTCTCATTTTTGTGGTTGAGTTGCATTTCCAATTTTTAATGGTTTTTAATTCAAATTATGTACTTTAATAAAATTATTTTCTATGAGAATCCACTCTGGAGGATTTTGTTTGTCTCTACATTTTCTTTGGTTACCTTATGCTCCTCCTATTTTGGTATTTTTTGAGCAGGTCATTTCGTATCTATCTTATAACACTGCTACACACTATACATATTACAACTTACAACTTACACTTACAACACTTCTCTCACTATGTACATTATACATTAGAATTCACAGGACACGATATATACAAAAGACACTTTTCACATTACAATATGCACACACACCGCCATTGTTGTCTTCAGAGGTAGGAACATGAAAGGACAGTCCTTCATCCTGACACTTCTACTATTACTATTTACTGTTTAGTTAGGACTGCTCTATATGGGTATACCTTGACGATTGGTGGAGCAGCTTAGTATACATTTTTTTTGCAAAAAAACGTATTAACTAAATACCCTGTTTTTTCCATCTTTTGACTAGCACTTACTTGCTTATTACTGTGATTTTTTTTTTTACAACAGAGTATTTTTGACCTCACTGTGCTCTTTTGTGTCTTCAAGTTTCTTGGTGGTGTGTGAACAGGTTCCTACAGACTTGTTCAATGTGCAAGTAGCCTATGTATTTCTGGTTCTATTGCTATTTACTGCAGGGTATTTGCTCATTTTGTTTTTGTCTTAAGCTTCATTTGAAAGATATCTGTACAATGTAATTCGACGTGTGTATGATGCGGTCGTGCAAACAAAGATTTGGGTGAATGATCTTTTATCGTTCCATTGTCATCTCGTGTGTATGACCAGCTACCTTCTCACATAACGGACATGATGAGACGCAGGAATCACGATAAAAGAGCACACCGTAGAGGATGGTAACATCCGGTTTCCAATTTAGTCATACATTTCCAGGAGGAGTTACAGAGGAAAGGCACAAAATGCAACGTTTTAAGAAAAGGTATTGTTGTTTTTTTGTGGAATACAAGCATTTCCTAAAACAGAGATGTCAGGAGAGATGACAAACCCCTGTTAAACTCTCAACGGCTGAGTAAACTAGGACAAAGGAAACTGGATGGCCGAAAACATTTGATTAATTATCATTTTCTTATTAGTTTTGTTTTTGCTATTCTACAGGGAGATACGAGCAGGCTTGGACTGGCCCACAGGAGAGCAGGAGAATCCTCCGGTGGGCCCCTGTACAAAAGTAGGCCACCACCTTCTTATATGAGCAGTACTTGACACTGTCAAGGTAAAAATATACGTTTTTATACTCTTTTGTACTTTTACTATATACTTGAATCATTATGTACAGACAAAAGCAACATCTGATTAATTTACCAATCTACCCCGTTCATTGTTATATAAATTTGTGATTGAGGATAATGTCACATTTGCATGTAGTTGAAAAGTGGGGCCCTGAAATTGGTTACTGGTGGGCCTTTCCACCCCTGCCCGACACTGGGACGGTTCTCGGGGGACTGATTTCTCATCCATCACGTCGGATGCAGGATTTGGATCCAGAGACATTAGCGCAGCGTGCGTCCCCCGCGGTGTCATCCATCTAACTGCATATGGGGCTCTGGGTAATTGTGCTGTAAAATCCGGGCGATGCCCATGAGCTGTGATGAGCAGCCCTGGCAGAAGTCTACTGCTGGTGTGTCTTGTCAGGGATGGATTAGTCCTGCGTCAGGAGGGGAGGAGAGGGGCGGCTCATGCAGTACTAGAATGTGAGCTGGCTCCAGCAGCAGCTCAGACGATCCAGCAATGCCTATGCGTCCGATCCTCCGGCAGCCCGTCACGTTCCCTCTAAACTGTGCAATCTGGAACAGAAAGAGTTAAATGAGCAATCTAATGAGCCCGTAAAACGTTGACTGTTTTTTTATTTTTTTTAACATTATCGTTTTCAGCGCTCGTAGTGTGAATGAAGCCTTGCGCTCCCCGCATCTGCTGCCAAGCCGCCGGGCATGAGTGACCAATTGTGGGATTATTATTTGGAAAGATCTTAATGGAAGCTATGTCACCTCAACAGGACAATGTAGGACAACAGCCTCGATCTTCATCCTTGACCGGGGAACCCAAAATATCTGGGGGCAACGAAAACCGAAAGGTAATTTGTGACATTGGTTGGATGGATGCAGGGATTCGTCCGGTGAGGGAACATAGTGTCTTTTGGAAGATCACTGTCAGGTTATCAGGGGGATTGTAAATCTCCGCAGACCCTACAAAATGTCACCTCTTTGGGGATACTGGGACTTGTAGTTCCATTACAGGGTGGGGAGAGATAATAAATGTGTGCTGTCTCTCCAGAAGACCAAGAGATGTCCGGTAACAGATTTTTTTTTTAGTTCCACCATATAATATGTATACTGGCCATCTTCTTAGAGAAGACCACCCTCTTAGAAGACCACTTTTCCATGCAATTGTGAGCAGTGGTCTCAGAAAGGTCGGCTGTACTCTGGAGGATGTGTAGCTGAGCTGCAGATCACTTTACAGGTTGCTATATTAGGAGGGCTACAATCCGGGGGATCCTTCAGCCTCGGGGTGACGCTGCATGTCACATACTCAATCATTGACTCCTATGCTGGCTGCAGATTGACAAATGTCTATAATGAGCAAGATCACTGACATGCAGCACACAGATGTACATGGGATGTATACAGGGATCTGCACAGGGGTGTACATGGGATGTATACAGGGATCTGCACAGGGGTGTACATGGGATGTATACAGGGATCTGCACAGGGGAGTACATGGGATGTATACAGGGATCTGCACAGGAGTGTACATGGGATGTATACAGCGATCTGCACAGGGGTGTACATGGGATGTATACAGGGATCTGCACAGGGGTGTACATGGGATGTATACAGCGATCTGCACAGGGGTGTACATGGGATGTATACAGGGATCTGCACAGGGGTGTACATGGGATGTATACAGCGATCTGCACAGGGGTGTACATGGGATGTATACAGCGATCTGCACAGGGGTGTACATGGGATGTATACAGGGATCTGCACAGGGGTGTACATGGGATGTATACAGGGATCTGCACAGGGGTGTACATGGGATGTATACAGTGATCTGCACAGGGGAGTACATGGGATGTATACAGGGATCTGCACAGGAGTGTACATGGGATGTATACAGCGATCTGCACAGGGATGTACATGGGATGTATACAGGGATCTGCACAGGGGTGTACATGTGATGTATACAGGGATCTGCACAGGGGTGTACATGGGATGTATACAGGGATCTGCACAGGGGTGTACATGGGATGTATACAGGGATCTGCACAGGGGTGTACATGGGATGTATACAGGGATGTGCACAGGGATGTACATGGGATGTATACAGGGATCTGCACAGGCATATGCATGGGATGTATACAGGGATCTGCACAGGGGTGTATATGGGATGTATACAGGGATCTGCACAGGGGTGTACATGGGATGTATACAGGGATCTGCACACGAATGTACATGGGATGTATACAGGGATCTGCACAGGCATATACATGTGATGTATACAGGGATGTGCACAGGCATATACATGGGATGTATACAGGGATCTGCACAGGAGTGTACATGGGATGTATACAGCGATCTGCACAGGGGTGTATATGGGATGTATACAGGGATCTGCACAGGGGTGTATATGGGATGTATACAGGGATCTGCACAGGGGTGTACATGGGATGTATACAGGGATCTGCACACGAATGTACATGGGATGTATACAGGGATCTGCACAGGCATATACATGTGATGTATACAGGGATCTGCACAGGGGTGTACATGGGATGTATACAGGGATCTGCACAGGGGTGTACATGGGATGTATACAGGGATCTGCACACGAATGTACATGGGATGTATACAGGGATCTGCACATGGGTGTACATGGGATGTATACAGGGATCTGCACACGAATGTACATGGGATGTATACAGGGATCTGCACAGGGGTGTACATGGGATGTATACAGGGATCTGCACAGGGGTGTACATGGGATGTATACAGGGATCTGCACAGGGGTGTATATGGGATGTATACAGGGATCTGCACAGGGGTGTACATGGGATGTATACAGGGATCTGCACAGGAGTGTACATGGGATGTATACAGGGATCTGCACAGGGGTGTACATGGGATGTATACAGGGATCTGCACAGGGGTGTACATGGGATGTATACAGGGATCTGCACAAGGGTTGTACATGGGATGTATACAGGGATCTGCACAGGAGTGTACATGGGATGTATACAGGGATCTGCACAGGGGTGTACATGGGATGTATACAGGGATCTGCACAGGGGTGTACATGGGATGTATACAGCGATCTGCACAGGGGTGTACATGGGATGTATACAGGGATCTGCACAGGGGTGTACATGGGATGTATACAGGGATCTGCACAGGGGTGTACATGGGATGTATACAGCGATCTGCACAGGGGTGTACATGGGATGTATACAGGGATCTGCACAGGGGTGTACATGTGATGTATACAGGGATCTGCACAGGGGTGTACATGTGATGTATACAGGGATCTGCACAGGGGTGTACATGGGATGTATACAGCGATCTGCACAGGGGTGTACATGGGATGTATACAGGGATCTGCACAGGGATGTACATGTGATGTATACAGCGATCTGCACAGGGGTGTACATGGGATGTATACAGGGATCTGCACAGGGGTGTACATGGGATGTATACAGGGATCTGCACACGAATGTACATGGGATGTATACAGGGATCTGCACAGGGGTGTACATGGGATGTATACAGGGATCTGCACACGGATGTACATGGGATGTATACAGGGATCTGCACAGGGGTGTACATGGGATGTATACAGGGATCTGCACAGGGGTGTACATGGGATGTATACAGGGATCTGCACAGGGGTGTACATGGGATGTATACAGGGATCTGCACAGGGGTGTACATGGGATGTATACAGGGATCTGCACAGGGGAGTACATGGGATGTATACAGGGATCTGCACAGGAGTGTACATGGGATGTATACAGCGATCTGCACAGGGGTGTACATGGGATGTATACAGGGATCTGCACAGGGGTGTACATGGGATGTATACAGCGATCTGCACAGGGGTGTACATGGGATGTATACAGCGATCTGCACAGGGGTGTACATGGGATGTATACAGGGATCTGCACAGGGGTGTACATGGGATGTATACAGGGATCTGCACAGGGGTGTACATGGGATGTATACAGTGATCTGCACAGGATGTACATGGGATGTATACAGGGATCTGCACAGGAGTGTACATGGGATGTATACAGGGATGTGCACAGGGATGTACATGGGATGTATACAGGGATCTGCACAGGGGTGTACATGTGATGTATACAGGGATCTGCACAGGGGTGTACATGGGATGTATACAGGGATCTGCACAGGGGTGTACATGGGATGTATACAGGGATCTGCACAGGGGTGTACATGGGATGTATACAGGGATGTGCACAGGGATGTACATGGGATGTATACAGGGATCTGCACAGGCATATGCATGGGATGTATACAGGGATCTGCACAGGGGTGTATATGGGATGTATACAGGGATCTGCACAGGGGTGTACATGGGATGTATACAGGGATCTGCACACGAATGTACATGGGATGTATACAGGGATCTGCACAGGCATATACATGTGATGTATACAGGGATGTGCATAGGCATATACATGGGATGTATACAGGGATCTGCACAGGAGTGTACATGGGATGTATACAGGGATCTGCACAGGGGTGTATATGGGATGTATACAGGGATCTGCACAGGGGTGTACATGGGATGTATACAGGGATCTGCACACGAATGTACATGGGATGTATACAGGGATCTGCACAGGCATATACATGTGATGTATACAGGGATCTGCACAGGGGTGTACATGGGATGTATACAGGGATCTGCACAGGGGTGTACATGGGATGTATACAGGGATCTGCACACGAATGTACATGGGATGTATACAGGGATCTGCACATGGGTGTACATGGGATGTATACAGGGATCTGCACACGAATGTACATGGGATGTATACAGGGATCTGCACAGGGGTGTACATGGGATGTATACAGGGATCTGCACAGGGGTGTACATGGGATGTATACAGGGATCTGCACAGGGGTGTATATGGGATGTATACAGGGATCTGCACAGGGGTGTACATGGGATGTATACAGGGATCTGCACAGGAGTGTACATGGGATGTATACAGGGATCTGCACAGGGGTGTACATGGGATGTATACAGGGATCTGCACAGGGGTGTACATGGGATGTATACAGGGATCTGCACAAGGGTTGTACATGGGATGTATACAGGGATCTGCACAGGAGTGTACATGGGATGTATACAGGGATCTGCACAGGGGTGTACATGGGATGTATACAGGGATCTGCACAGGGGTGTACATGGGATGTATACAGGGATCTGCACAGGGGTGTACATGGGATGTATACAGGGATCTGCACAGGGGTGTACATGGGATGTATACAGGGATCTGCACAGGGGTGTACATGTGATGTATACAGGGATCTGCACAGGGGTGTACATGTGATGTATACAGGGATCTGCACAGGGGTGTACATGGGATGTATACAGCGATCTGCACAGGGGTGTACATGGGATGTATACAGGGATCTGCACAGGGATGTACATGTGATGTATACAGCGATCTGCACAGGGGTGTACATGGGATGTATACAGGGATCTGCACAGGGGTGTACATGGGATGTATACAGCGATCTGCACAGGGGTGTACATGGGATGTATACAGCAATCTGCACAGGGGTGTACATGGGATGTATACAGGGATCTGCACAGGCATATACATGTGATGTATACAGGGATCTGCACAGGAGTGTACATGTGATGTATACAGGGATCTGCACAGGGGTGTACATGGGATGTATACAGCGATCTGCACAGGGGTGTACATGGGATGTATACAGGGATCTGCACAGGGGTGTACATGGGATGTATACAGCGATCTGCACAGGGGTGTACATGGGATGTATACAGGGATCTGCACAGGGGTGTACATGGGATGTATACAGGGATCTGCACAGGGATGTACATGTGATGTATACAGCGATCTGCACAGGGGTGTACATGGGATGTATACAGGGATCTGCACAGGGGTGTACATGGGATGTATACAGGGATCTGCACAGGGGTGTACATGGGATGTATACAGGGATCTGCACAGAGATGTACATGTGATGTATACAGGGATCTGCACAGGAGTGTACATGTGATGTATACAGGGATCTGCACAGGGGTGTACATGGGATGTATACAGGGATCTGCACAGGGGTGTACATGGGATGTATACAGGGATCTGCACAGGGATGTACATGGGATGTATACAGGGATCTGCACAGGGGTGTACATGGGATGTATACAGGGATCTGCACAGGGGTGTACATGGGATGTATACAGGGATCTGCACAGGGATGTACATGTGATCTGCACAAGGATGTACCCAGGGATGTACATGGGATGTAAAAAGCAATGTACATGGTATCTGTACAGGGATGTACACAGGGATATACCGGTACTCTACACAGGGATGTACACAGAGAGGTACGCAGGGATTTACAAAGGGATGTACACAAATATAGACACAGGGATATAGACAGGAATGTACAGTGATATCCATGGGTGTACACAAATATACACACAGGGATGTGCACAAATATACACACAGGGATGTGCACAAATATACACGTATGGATGTGCACAAATATACACACAGGGATGTGCACAAATATACACACAGGGACGTGCACCAATATACACAGGGATGTGCACAAATATACACACAGGGATGTACACAAATATACACACAGGGATGTACACAAATATACACACAGGGATGTGCGCAAATATACACACAGGGATGTGCACAAATATACACAGGGATGTGCACAGACATATAGTCAGTGATGTACATAGGGAGGGAGGGAGCTGCATCCGGTTTTTACCTTTTCACTATTTTACCTTTTCACTGCTTCATATGAGAAACCCTTATTTATAACAACTCACACATCATTTCCACTTTCGGGATGAAGCAGAGCTGATTTTGTCATTTCACTGTTACCTTTCTGCTCCCTGCAAATATTTAATCTGAAGATTTCAGGAATCTCACACATGACAGGTTGTGATGCCATGATGACTTGTGCCTATAGCAATCTTGGCTCTGCTGCATCTCTACATAATCAGGGTGTTTTTTTTTTTATTATCGCTTGGTTAGTAAATGCATTTCCTCTATCCTTGGAATTATGCAATAGAAAAAGGGAAATTGTCTGTATACAGAGGCTGAAACATGTGCTGTGTTGTGGGGCACTGTTAACTCAAAAGTGACTGGACATTCTTTAATACACAATATTATGACACATTCAGGCTCAGACTGGCCCATAGGGTTACAGGGTAATCCCCCAGTGGGCCCCTGTGCAGATCTGGGCCCCCAACCCTACTTGGCATAATTCGATTGATTCTGTATAGAAAAAAGCAACATCTCATCATTCATTAATCAAACTACCCAGTTTATTATTATATAGAGATATAGGTAAATTCGTTAACGAGGGTAGTGTAATATTTATATGCAAGTGGGCCCCCAAAGTCAGTGTTACTGGTGGGCCCTTGGCGCCGCAGTCCGACACTGAACATTTTACACAATTTAATACAATATTATCACATAATGTACAATAATATAACACAGTGCAAACATAAAACACAATATTGTAATGCAATACACAATATTATAGAAGAATATGCAATAATATGTAATGACACGATTGTGTTAGGTGTGATTTGTATCATTATATATGAGGGAGTCCCGGTTAGGGCTGGTTGACACATGGAAAAGAATGGACAGTACTCAGACCAATGTTATTCAATGGGCCAGAGCAGATGAGCGATTTTTGTCACCCATTTAATGGATGTGCAAATAAAATCAGATCCCATATGGAGCCACAGTAAAGTATCCGTTTTTTATGGGTACATTGCAATTCTGTACCAGGAAACTGTAAATTGTCCTATAAATGATTAATCGCGGCTGTAAATAAACAGATTGTACACTGAAGACAAGGGAGAAAAAAGTCCCACTTTTCCGGATGAAACTGAATGATACTTCATACTTTCGGGTGTACCGACCCTCATAGCAAACCTTTTTTACATGGAATTCCCTTAACGGGTCTCCACTACTAGGACAACCTCT
The DNA here is from genome assembly GCF_032444005.1 of Ranitomeya imitator. Classification (NCBI taxonomy): domain Eukaryota; kingdom Metazoa; phylum Chordata; class Amphibia; order Anura; family Dendrobatidae; genus Ranitomeya; species Ranitomeya imitator. Next base: position 772,113,479 of record NC_091284.1, read on the forward strand.
TCTCAATCTTAATGTTTGGCCCCCATGAAATAAAAAAAGCCTATATTCACCTCCCGTGCCGGCACCGTTCCAGCAGTGTCGTCCCTCACTGTCCCGGAGCTCTCATATGGTTGTTTTGAGGCATGAGCCCGGTGGCCAATCAGTCGAAGGCAGAGACAGTGACGCCAACACTGATTGGGTGCCAGGGTCACGTGTCATGCAGCTGCACAAGAGTCCTGGGACTGTGAGGGCTGACACCGCAGGAACGGTGCCGGCAAGGGAGGCGAGTATAAGCTTTTTTATTTTATCCGGGCCAACCGGAGAAGACGTTGTCCTAGTAGTGGACAGCCCATTTATTTTCTCATTAATGACACATTATTATACACTGTATATATATCATATATTACTTTCTGGATTATGGGTAGTTCAATAAAACTCGCATAAAAAGTCACCTGTAAAATGAAGTCGTTCTGCAAAACAGAAGTGGTCAATTTTGCTTTTAAACTCTAGTTTGTAGTCACCTTGTGATGGGGTTTGAGTGATGATATAATATCAGAATTATTTTTCTTAAAAACAGGTAAGGCATTTAAAGAGAAAAAGGATTATTGTGATTTATTAATGCATTCATTATTTTATAGCGCCAACATACTTCACAGCGCCATCATCGCTCCGTGTATCTGGAAATCTGAATTCAAAATGAAAGATCAGAACAAGTTTGACCAAAAGCAAGTAAAGTGATAATGGAGATCCCACTATCCCCGATCACTTTATTGCCACTGCTCCTGTGCTGCCGGCGGGTCTTTGTTTGCTTGGCTTCAGTGATGACGTGCCGTTCACACACGACCTCTGCAGCCAATCACTGCCTCGGTGACCTGTGCTGTAGACCACTGCAGCCAATGATTGGCTGCACCAGCCCTCGTGTGAATAAAGAGCGGAAGGGATCACAAGTGCGGGAGCGCTTGAGCAGCGGTGGTTTTATTGGTGAACATAGATTATTTTGCCATCGCAGTTTATGACATCACTATATACCTGTCTTTGGCCAATTGTTTTTTGATCTCACAAAATCCTTTAAGCTATTACTGTGTTTTTAGGAGTACAGGAGAAGAACATACAAATCATGCAATCATGTTACAGGTTTAGAGGTGGCAATGTGCATCAGAAGGGACCCAGCAAATGGAGCTTTGATAGCAGCAGATAAACCTGGGTAACAGCTGTATAGCACAGCTCCTGAGTCTGGTCCATACATGTGGTCCACCATACTTCTACAGCAGATGTCAGAAGTTGGAACCTGGGCAGAGTAAGCTTGCACTCTTGACCCTTGCCCAGTCTTGGCGAGTGCTGGCAGAAGTCCTGGGCCAACGGACCACCTCCACATTTGCTAGCAATGCAATCCATCCACAGATGGAAGTCCATCCAGTTCTCCCAAAATGATGGAAAATGTCTAATTTTCTTACATCTTTGATGGAAATTGCAATCTCTTGAGTGGCTCTGTGCACATGAGTTATTTGAGGAGTGTTTGGAGCAGAAACTGAGAGGAAACTGAACGGAAATTCTCCAAATCCTCCTCCAATTCTCCAAACTCTTCAAAAACTTGGAGGTTCTGCTTAGTTTCTGTTTTGAAAGCCCAGCAAAAAAGCCTCTGTGTGCACATAGCCATTCACGACTGATGTGATGTGAGATAAATTGGTTCTACCAGTCATTGAATACCAGTATTAATAAGTGAAACGTTGGGCACATTAATGGTCTCTCTATGATTGTGAGATCTTGAATGAGGCTTCTTAGACACTTCTCATATGACCCTCAGCATCCTGCAGCTTAGGGAGATCCCAGTCCAGGATTTCTAGAAGACTTTCATATATATAGCTTGTGGTAGATAAAAGTGCAATGATTGCCAGACATGTCCTCATTTATGTCAGGATTGCAGCATTCATCTCCATGAGATCTGTCGGGAGGGAAACCTGTTATACCAGCTATGTCCATCCTGTGCCGTACATCTCTGCTCTGATCTCCGTGTCTGCACTGCTCTACTGTTTAGTTTAATTAAAATGAGTGGTAATTCTGTGTTTATCTAGAAGGCAGCGCCGCATTGTCATCGTCATTGCAGAAACCATTGGTGTGTTGTTTGTAGAGTACCTGCCACACTATGGCGGATGCTCGCTTTACAGACATCCCTCACATGACTGTAAATGGCTTGTAGCAAGATTTGGTGACAGCAGGCACTGAGAATTCATTTTGCACAGTGAGGATCCCATCCAAACATTCATATAAAGCCTGTACTAGGAGAAACAATACCTGTGCCATCAGTGTTTTGCATCAGGGTGCCATCAGTGTGCCATCAGTGTGCCATCAGTGTGCCATCCATGAGCCATCAGTGTTTTGCATCAGTATGCCATCAGTGTGTCATCAGTGTGCCATCCATGAGCCATCAGTGTGTCATCAGTGTGCCATCCATGAGCCATCAGTGTGCCATCAGTATGCCATCAGTGTGTCATCAGTGTGCCATCCATGAGCCATCAGTGTTTTGCATCAGTATGCCATCAGTGTGTCATCAGTGTGCCATCCATGAGCCATCAGTGTGTCATCAGTGTGCCATCCATGAGCCATCAGTGTGCCATCAGTATGCCATCAGTGTGTCATCAGTGTGCCATCCATGAGCCATCAGTGTGTCATCAGTGTGCCATCCATGAGCCATCAGTGTGCCATCAGTATGCCATCAGTGTGTCATCAGTGTGCCATCCATGAGCCATCAGTGTTTTTCCAGTATGGCAAAGATAATAGAAATTACAAAGCTTCTCCTATACTTTGCAATGTTAAACATGTACAGCACATGGACTGCACACTGATGCCATCCATGTGCTGTTTTAAACTGAGTCATAAATTTGCATTGACCCCTGATATTTGTGATGCCTGTAGAAAACGGACATGTCTCCATGTAGTTTGCATGGACACATGGTCTGTGTAAAAAAAAAAAACGTGCACATGTGTACAGCTGCATAGATTATAATGGTTACATGTGGTATTCATGAAAAAAATGGATGCCATATGTACTACAAACATGGACATGTGAAGGAGGCCTAAGGTGCAGACCAAACAGTACAGCCTATAATGAAGCATGGCGGAAACTCATTCATGCTTACAATGAAGCATGGCAGTAGCATTTGTGATGCCGACAGTGAAGCATGGCAGTAGCATTTGTGATGCCGACAGTGAAGCATGGCAGTAGCATTTGTGATGCCGACAGTGAAGCATGTCGGTGGCTCGGTCATGCTAACAGTGAAGCATAACGGTGGCTCAGTGATGCCTACAGTGAAGCATGGCAGTAGCATTTGTGATGCCAACAGTGAAGCATGTCGGTGGCTCGGTCATGCTAACAGTGAAGCATAACGGTGGCTCAGTGATGCCTACAGTGAAGCATGGCAGTAGTTCGGTGATGCCTACACTGAAGCATGGCGGTGACTCAGATATAGTCTGGAGATGTTTTACTTCATGTGGCACTGGAAACCCCCCAAGGCTTTGTTTCAGAAGATTCGGGAGTAGTCGTCACAGTTGCCTGACATGAACTCCATAGAAATGATTTGGTGGGGAGGAATGTGAATAAGACAATTGCACCTCCCAAATCTAGGACTATTAGTGACCTGGAGTCCATTATCCATGAGCAATGGGTTAAGATTCCTCAGGAATGCTGGCAGATGCTGGTGTCTGGGTTGGCATTATATTTGCAACAGGTTATAAGAGCTTACTAAGTACTGACGACGCTTTTCATGGCGCGGCGAAAGATTCTGATACTGCTGTGGTCGGTAAAAGTTGCATTTTCCACTGAATGTGGAGAAACCACTTGTTATATAAGTGGTGTTCAACTACTTACATTGCCTTTTTTTAATTGGTTTATACATTTTGCCAATAAACCTAATTTGTAATTGGGGTTGTATTGTATCATTTTGATTGCAACTATAAATCTTTCTGCTGTATGTTGTCTTCTCCAACCCCAGGGTGCAAATTTTGAGATCATAGCTGCCAGTATCATACTACTTAGCGATATAACATTAACCAGTTGTTAGGGATGCACTGACTAGCTCCAAAGAAAAGCCTGTCCGGCACAGATCGGCTGTCCTGTTTACAGCTGGATTGACACAGCAGAGAAGGAAAAAGCAGCTTGGCAGACACCATGTCCTACAATTCAAGAAAATATAAGGACCACAGGTTCTGAATAGTAGGGCACCCCCCAGTGATCAGCTGTCATTAGACAGGGATCCCGGCAGCAACTGTGCAGTTTCTATACAGTGCCTCCGCAGGTGAAATTAGCATTACACATCACACCAGTGTCCATATAATGCACAGATGTGCTGGGTCCTCCAAAGAAAAAAATGCTATTTGTAAATGAGATTACCAAACAAGTGATTTAATTTAAAACCATTTTTAACAATTAAATGACAAAATTCAGCTCTGTTTCAACAGTTCTGTACATTGCACATATGAAGGTCTCTTACACTATAGACTATTATATATGAGACATACTACTAACCTCATCCACATATAGCTGTTGTTCACATGGGCAAATTAAAATGGCCTTTCAGTCATACTCCATTTACTTATATATTTACTATGCTTGGATTTTCCTTTTTCTTTTCCTGCTGTTTTTATTGTGTCCATTCAACTATTGCAAGAGCTTTTGCTGCTATAATCTAGTTTTGATGGTGAAGTAGTTATCAATAAAGCTGTGATAAAATTATACTGGCGGCTTTTGATGGACTTGTGGTGGATGAGCTGGACTTTATGTCTGCATTTATGGGCACCACAGCTGGTGGAGAAGCTGGACTTCATGTCTGCATTTTTGGGCACCACATCTGGTGGAGGAGCTGGACTTCGTGTCTGCATTTTTGGGTACCACGTTTGGTGGAGAAGCTGGGCTTTATGTCTGCATTTATGGGCATCACAGCTGGTGGAGAAGCTGGACTTCATGTCTGCATTTATGGGTACCATGTCTGGTGGAGAAGCTGGACTTTATGTCTGCATTTTTGGGCATCACATCTGGTGGAGGAGCTGGACTTCGTGTCTGCATTTTTGGGTACCACGTTTGGTGGAGAAGCTGGACTTTATGTCTGCATTTATGGGCACCACGTCTGGTGGAGGAGCTGGACTTTATGTCTGCATTTTTGGGTACCATGTCTGGTGGAGAAGCTGGACTTTATGTCTGCATTTATGGGTACCACGTCTGGTGGAGAAGCTGGACTTTATGTCTGCATTTATGGGCACCACATCAGGTGGAGGAGCTGGACTTCATGTCTGCATTTTTGGGTACCACGTCTGGTGGAGAAGCTGGACTTTATGTCTGCATTTATGGATACCACGTCTGGCGGAGGAGCTGGACTTTATGTCTGCATTTATGGGCACCACAGCTGGTGGAGGAGCTGGACGTTTTGTCTGCATTTATGGGCACCACATCTGGTGGAGGAGCTGGACTTCATGTCTGCATTTTTGGGTACCACGTCTGGTGGAGAAGCTGGACTTTATGTCTGCATTTATGGGCACCACGTTTGGTGGAGAAGCTGGACTTCATGTCTGCATTTATGGGTACCATGTCTGGTGGAGAAGCTGGACTTTATGTCTGCATTTATGGGCACCACGTTTGGTGGAGAAGCTGGACTTTTTGTCTGCATTTATGGGCACCACGTCTGGTGGAGAAGCTGGACTTTATGTCTGCATTTATGGGCACCACGTCTGGTGGAGAAGCTGGACTTCATGTCTGCATTTATGGGTACCATGTCTGGTGGAGAAGCTGGACTTTATGTCTGCATTTATGGGTACCATGTCTGGCGGAGGAGCTGAGCAATATCACCACAGTTAACGTGCCAAGGAAGAAAGTGTTATCTGCATAAACTAATTGATATTTGACCCTTGGATTAAAATTAGAAGCCAAAGTCAAGAATTTCCCCAAAATAACACAAAACAGCTGTAAATCCCCCATACACTGATATTTTTTTTTATTTTTGATGATACATTTTATTATTGTACAACTACAGTGCTGTCGGTTAATCCAAAAGGTTAATAAACCAGAATATTTAACCCCTTAATGACTGTCGATACGCCTTTTAACTGCGGCAGTTAAGGGTACTTGCCTCAGCAACCCTTTTTAACGGCGCTGAGAAATAAATGTATAGCACCCCGCTGAGTCGGAATCTCTCCGGGGTCTCAGCTACCATAGACCCCAGAGAACATGATTCGGGTTGGTTTTTACAAATCCCATTGTTGCGATCGCCGTTGATAACGGAATAATGGCAAACGCATAAAAAAGGCAGATATCGCATTTAATTTCTCTCTCCTCTGATGTGATGACACATCAGAGGAGAGAGAAATGGGGTCCCCTGATCCCCTGGTACCTCAGTTGTCCCTGCAACCCCCCCGTAAAGTCCCCTGGGCTGCTGGCATCTTCTTCCGGGAGAAAATTGCGGGTGCATGCCCAGTGCCGGCCGTCACCCAGCAACAATAGGAAATTTTTCCAATTGGTTCATTTTGATTACTGTGATAGACCCTATCACAGTGATTAAAATCAAAAACATTGTAAATCAAACTCCCCTTTATCATCCCCTTAGTTAGGTAAAAATAATAAAATTATAAAAAATAATTTATTTCCATTTTTCCATTAGGGTTAGAGTTGGGCTAAAGTTAGATTTGGGCTAAAGTTAGGGTTGGGCTAAAGTTAGGGTTGGGGTTGGGCAAAAGTTAAGGTTGAGCTAAAGTTAGGGTTAGGCTAAGGTTAGGGTTGGGCTAAAGTTAGGGCTAGGGTTTGGCTAAAGTTAGGGTTAGGGTTGGGCTAAAGTTAGGGTTGGGCTAAAGTTAGGGTTGGGCTAGGGTTAGGGGTTGAGCTAGGGTTAGGGTTGTGGCTAGTGTTAGGATTGGGCTAAAGTTAGGGTTGAGCTAGGGTTAGGGTTGTGGTTATGGTTGGGATTACGGTTAGGGTTGGGATTAGGGTTAGGGGTGTGTTGGTGTTAGGGTTATGTTTGGGGTGTGTTGGGGTTAGGGTTGTGGTTAGGATTATGGTTAGGGTTGGGATTATGGTTAGGGGTGTGTTGGGGTTAAGGAAGGGGTTAGAATTGGGGTGGTTATGCTGTTTGGGTACATCAGGGGGTCTCCAAATGTGACATGGCCCAACCATTGATTCCAGCCAGTTTTGCGTTCAAAAAGTCAAATGGTGCTCACTCCCTTCTGAGGCCTGCTGTGCGAACAAACAGTGGCTTTCCCCCACATATGGGGTATCGGCGTACTCAGGAGAAATTGCACAAGAAATTTTGTGGTCCATTTTCTCCTGATACCCTTCTGAAAATAAAAAAAAATTGGTTCCAAAGTATTTTTTTTGTGAAAAAAGTAAAATGTTCATTTTTTCCATCCACATTGCTTTAGTTCTCCTGAAGCAACTGAAGGGTTAATAAACTTCTTGAATGTGGTTTTTCGCACTTTGTGGGGTGCAGTTTTTAGAATGGTGTCACTTTTTTGGTATTTTGTGTTATATTGACCCCCAAACTCACTTCAAATGTGAGGTGGTGCCTAAAAAAAATGATTTTGTAAATTTTGTCAACTTAACCCTTATAATGTCCTACCCAAAAAAAATATGTTTCCAAAATTGTGCTGATGTTAAGTTGACATGTGGGAAATGTTACTTATTAACTATTTTGTGCGATATGACTCTCCGATTTAAGGGTACAAAAATTAAAAGTTTGAAAATTGCAGAATCTGTAGACTGTGAGCCCTCGCGGGCAGGGTCCTCTCTCCTTCTATACTTATGTGTGCCTTGTTTTTGCTCATGTTTATTGTACTTGTCTATGTATGCCCCTTTTCACATGTAAAGCACCATGGAAAAATTGTGCTATAAAAATGTCTAATAAAAATGTCTAATAATAAAAATGTCTTATAATAATAATTTTTTACATTTTTGCCAAATTTTCTTATTTTTCATAAATAAATGCAAGTTATATCAAAGAAATGTTACCACTAATATGAAAAACAATCTCAGAATCCAAGGGATATGTTGAAGCGTTCTAGAGCTATAACCTCATAAAGTGACAGTGGTCAGAATTGTAAAAATTGACTTGGTCATTAAGTACCAAATTGGCTCTGTCACTAAGGGGTTAAGAAAATAAAAATGAGGTTATGTCTTTCTCAGGGGAATATCTGTGTGCGGAATTGTTCGGCAATTAAATAAAACACTTAAATTTTCCATCTCAATTATTTTCATCAGTTAAAGTGAGACTATTAGACTCAAAATATACAAAAATACAGTTCTGATATTTCCAGAAAAAATATCAGTGATGAATATAGTCGCCCTACTTATGAATTGGCCACAAGCGTGCACTGGATACTGTCCACAGCATAGTCAATCGGGGAGGTCACGCCTGGGTGAATGAAGGAAGTCAGGAAGTTGACGTGACATTGGGGGATGTCAGCGGCGGCTGCAGCCGGGGTCACATGATGCAGACTGAGCGAGCAGCAATAGCGCCACTCACAGGAAATATATTGTAATGTAAGGTATTTACCAAAATACTTATTTAAAAGGATTAAATCAGTGGGCGAATTATACATTGTAGTGGACCACCTCTTTAAATCTCTTTTTCGGCTCATTTTACCAAGTTGGATAAGAATTCTTGCGGTGGATACCGCGTTCTCCACAGACCAGACACACAGGCTCTAGATCTCTAAAGGCAAACCGCCGGATCCGGCTATACTCCTAAGACACTGGCTGTGTTCACCTATTCCTATGATCTTAATGAGAACCCACAATCTTTTGGGTCCACCTGCTCCCATTCACAATTTACCACTGTGACTGATGAAAGTCCTGCTGTAGGACCGAAACGTTTCTTCTGTTACTAAGCGTGGATACCATTAAACCACTTATCTGATCAAGTTAAGTTTGAGTGACGAGTTTTTTTTTCTACAATTTATGGTGTTGGAACCTACTCTGGCACCTCTGAACGGCTGTGCACGCGCTCACTCTTATAAATAAATGGATAAGAATTCTACACCTTGATAAAGGGTGTTTTTTCCTTAGGCCTCACCCCACTTATACAACAAATACACATCTCCTGATATGCTTAATCTAATAAGCAGGTTTATACAGCCTGGATTGTCAGTCTAATGTGTATGGGTTCCTTAACTATCTGTATCTGTCTGAGAAAATTGTCTCTAAAAGGCTACCTTGGATAGACGTAGTGCAAGCCGCTCTTAACTTACTAGGTCCCAGAGGTACCCCGGCTTCTGCCCTTTAAACCCTATGCAGTGACTTAGACTTTCATCCATGGAGTAACAGTCAACTGGGGGAGCGAGATTGAAGCAAGAGAGGACAAACTAGCTGGGTCAATAACTAGAGAGACAAAAATGGGACAAAATGAGGAGACATTGCAATGTCAGAGGAATGGTCTGTGTCAGGTATCGGGAGGTCAGTGCTAGTGGAGTCACGCAAGCCAAGGTCAAAGTTGGGGGAAGCACAGAGTCAAATGAATTCGTGATCACAAGTTTGGTCAAGAACAGAATACAACAACAAGAATAACATAGCAAAAGTATGTTGATAAACCAATAACAATAACTGGCAACTTCCAGCATACTACTGTGGGTTTTTATTAGGACAAGGTGTTACCCTGTTGGCCATAGCACGAAATACAAATTACATCCAAAATTAGGCTGCTTAGCAGAAACAGTACTTGAGTGGCAGGCAACATTATGCCCAGCAATTGGGAGAGCACAGCATTCAGGCAAACAGCGCAATCATGCCACTGGTCCAAATTGTCTATCAATCAGGAGCCCACCGCCCCCCTGACAAGCAGGAAGCCAGGAGGCAGGAGAGTAGTGTTCAGCAAAATGAGATGATCCATTTAACTATCTCTTCACAGAAACTTGTTTTCATCTCAAACTAGAAATGCTATGAGCAAGTCTAATGGTTTGGGAAAGTGCATTCCACATAACAGATGCAGCACAGGAGGATTCCTGCAGGCAGGACTCGACAATGCCATAGATTTTTCCATCATATGCTTTATAGAAATAACCTTTATTTCATGATGACACATTCTCTTACGTTTTACTTGGGGTCATCATCTGCATTAAGTTGTCCTATCTAGGTATTCTGCTCCTGTGTTCTACAGTAATACATATTTAAGGGTTGTCTCAGGTGCTTAAATTGGTAACGTTTCAAAGTTCTTGTAAAAATAATTTTGGCATTTTACCTTATATTCTGACTCCTCTTTTTTTTTCAAGAATGGAGGGATCTTTAATTTTGTAGTGTACAGCTCGCTAGTTAACTGGCCTCCTATGCAGTCTCAGATTGGCCAGTTCCTTAGGCAAGGCGTGTGTGCCACTTGTGGACTCCATGCTCTACAGCTTGCTAGCATATCTCTGAAGCTAGAAGGATCACTGGTTTGGACTAGTAAAGTTGCCTCTGTCAGCAGCCAGGAAGTTGCTCAGTTTGGGCTGGCAGTACCACCTTGCCACTGGTCCGAACTTTTTCTAAAAATATACATGTGTATGTATGTACAGAGTGTGTTTACACATGTGTATGTACAGTATGTGCAGTGTGTGTATGTATGTGCAGTGTGTATATATATTATATAATTATTATATTACTAGATTGTGGCCCGATTCTAACGCATCGGGTATTCTAGAATATGCATATCCCCGTAGTATATGGACAATGATGATTCCAGAATTCGCGGCAGACTGTGCCCGTCGCTGATTGGTCGAGGCAACCTTTATGACATCGTCGCCATGGCAACCATTATGACATCATCGTCGCTGTGCCCGTTGCTGATTGGTCGAGGCCGCCAGGCCTCAGACGGGCCAAAGATCTCCGTCGAGGTATCCTGGACGGGGCGCCTCCCGTGCAACGAACGGAGCTTGCCAACCAGATTTCCCACGCTGGTGAATACCTGGTCTCCGCCTCCCTGGATGCCGCGTCTTGTGCGGCTCAGGCTTCCAGCAATGCTGTTGCCATCCGCTGGACCGTTTGGCTCAAGGCCTGGCAGGCGGACTTATCTTCCAAAAAGTCCCTTACCTGTCTGCCCTTCCAGGGTGCCGGGGGGCCCCGGCACGGTCCGGCCGTGGATAGAAGTGTCAGGAGGACTGTCAGGAGGACTGATCAATATAGAGGTATCAGGAGGACTGATCAATATAGAAGTGTCAGGAGGACTGATCAATATAGAAGTGTCAGGAAGACTGATCAATATAGAAGTGTCAGGAGGACTAATCAATATAGAAGTGTCAGGAGGACTGATCAATATAGAAGTGTCAGGAAAACTGTCAGGAGGACTGATCAATATAGAGGTATCAGGAGGACTGATCAATATAGAAGTGTCAGGAGGACTGATCAATATAGTGTTGGCGCTATATAAATAAAAATTATTATTATTATTATATAGAAGTGTCAGGAGGACTGATCAATATAGAAGTGTCAGGAGGACTGATCAATATAGAGGTATCAGGAGGACTGATTAATATAGAAGTGTCAGGAGGACTGATCAATATAGAAGTGTCAGGAGGACTGATCAATATAGAGGTATCAGGAGGACTGATCAATATAGAAGTGTCAGGAGGACTGATCAATATAGAATGTCAGGAGGACTGATCAATATAGAAGTGTCAGGAGGACTGATCAATATAGAAGTGTCAGGAGGACTGATCAATATAGAAGTGTCAGGAGGACTGATCAATATAGAAGTGTCAGGAGGACTGATCAATATAGAGGTATCAGGAGGACTGATCAATATTGAAGTGTCAGGAGGACTGATCAATATTGAAGTGTCAGGAGGACTGATCAATATTGAAGTGTCAGGAGGACTGATCAATATTGAAGTGTCAGGAGGACTGTCAGGAGGACTGATCAATATAGAGGCATCAGGAGGACTGATCAATATAGAAGTGTCAGGAGGACTGATCAATATAGAAGTGTCAGGAGGACTGATCAATATTGAAGTGTCAGGAGGACTGATCAATATTGAAGTGTCAGGAGGACTGATCAATATTGAAGTGTCAGGAGGACTGTCAGGAGGACTGATCAATATAGAGGCATCAGGAGGACTGATCAATATAGAAGTGTCAGGAGGACTGATCAATATAGAAGTGTCAGGAGGACTGATCAATATAGAAGTGTCAGGAGGACTGATCAATATAGAGGTATCAGGAGGACTGATCAATATAGAAGTGTCAGGAGGACTGATCAATATAGAAGTGTCAGGAGGACTGATCAATATAGAGGTATCAGGAGGACTGATCAATATAGAAGTGTCAGGAGGACTGATCAATATAGAATGTCAGGAGGACTGATCAATATAGAGGTATCAGGAGGACTGATCAATATAGAAGTGTCAGGAGGACTGATCAATATAGAGGTATCAGGAGGACTGATCAATATAGAAGTGTCAGGAGGACTGATCAATATAGAAGTGTCAGGAGGACTGATCAATATAGAAGTGTCAGGAGGACTGATCAATATTGAAGTGTCAGGAGGACTGATCAATATAGAAGTGTCAGGAGGACAGATCAATATAGAAGTGTCAGGAGGACTGATCAATATAGAAGTGTCAGGAGGACTGATCAATATTGAAGTGTCAGGAGGACTGATCAATATAGAAGTGTCAGGAGGACTGATCAATATAGAAGTGTCAGGAGGACTGATCAATATTGAAGTGTCAGGAGGACTGATCAATATAGAAGTGTCAGGAGGACTGATCAATATAGAAGTGTCAGGAGGACTGATCAATATAGAGGTATCAGGAGGACTGATCAATATAGAAGTGTCAGGAGGACTGATCAATATAGAATGTCAGGAGGACTGATCAATATAGAGGTATCAGGAGGACTGATCAATATAGAAGTGTCAGGAGGACTGATCAATATAGAGGTATCAGGAGGACTGATCAATATAGAAGTGTCAGGAGGACTGATCAATATAGAAGTGTCAGGAGGACTGATCAATATAGAAGTGTCAGGAGGACTGATCAATATAGAAGTGTCAGGAGGACTGATCAATATAGAAGTGTCAGGAGGACTGATCAATATAGAAGTGTCAGGAGGACTGATCAATATAGAGGTATCAGGAGGACTGATCAATACAGAAGTGTCAGGAGGACTGATCAATATAGAAGAGTCAGGAGGACTGATCAATATAGAGGTATCAGGAGGACTGATCAATATAGAAGTGTCAGGAGGACTGATCAATATAGAGGTATCAGGAGGACTGATCAATATAGAAGTGTCAGGAGGACTGATCAATATAGAAGTGTCAGGAGGACTGATCAATATAGAAGTGTCAGGAGGACTGATCAATATAGAAGTGTCAGGAGGACTGATCAATATAGAAGTGTCAGGAGGACTGATCAATATAGAAGTGTCAGGAGGACTGATCAATATAGAAGTGTCAGGAGGACTGTCAGGAGGACTGATCAATATAGAGGTATCAGGAGGACTGATCAATATAGAAGTGTCAGGAGGACTGATCAATATAGAAGTGTCAGGAGGACTGATCAATATAGAGGTATCAGGAGGACTGATCAATATAGAAGTGTCAGGAGGACTGTCAGGAGGACTGATCAATATAGAGGTATCAGGAGGACTGATCAATATAGAAGTGTCAGGAGGACTGATCAATATAGAAGTGTCAGGAGGACTGATCAAGATAGAGGTATCAGGAGGACTGATCAATATAGAAGTGTCAGGAGGACTGATCAATATAGAAGTGTCAGGAGGACTGATCAATATAGAAGTGTCAGGAGGACTGATCAATATAGAAGTGTCAGGAGGACTGATCAATATAGAAGTGTCAGGAGGACTGATCAATATTGAAGTGTCAGGAGGACTGATCAATATAGAGGTATCAGGAGGACTGATCAATATAGAAGTGTCAGGAGGACTGATCAATATAGAGGCATCAGGAGGACTGATCAATATAGAAGTGTCAGGAGGACTGATCAATATAGAAGTGTCAGGAGGACTGATCAATATAGAAGTGTCAGGAGGACTGATCAATATAGAGGTATCAGGAGGACTGATCAATATAGAAGTGTCAGGAGGACTGATCAATATAGAAGTGTCAGGAGGACTGATCAATATAGAGGTATCAGGAGGACTGATCAATATAGAAGTGTCAGGAGGACTGATCAATATAGAATGTCAGGAGGACTGATCAATATAGAGGTATCAGGAGGACTGATCAATATAGAAGTGTCAGGAGGACTGATCAATATAGAGGTATCAGGAGGACTGATCAATATAGAAGTGTCAGGAGGACTGATCAATATAGAAGTGTCAGGAGGACTGATCAATATAGAAGTGTCAGGAGGACTGATCAATATAGAGGTATCAGGAGGACTGATCAATATAGAAGTGTCAGGAGGACTGATCAATATAGAAGTGTCAGGAGGACTGATCAATATAGAAGTGTCAGGAGGACTGTTCAATATAGAATGTCCGGAGGACTGATCAATATAGAGGTATCAGGAGGACTGATCAATATAGAAGTGTCAGGAGGACTGATCAATATAGAGGTATCAGGAGGACTGATCAATATAGAAGTGTCAGGAGGACTGATCAATATAGAATGTCCGGAGGACTGATCAATATAGAGGTATCAGGAGGACTGATCAATATAGAAGTGTCAGGAGGACTGATCAATATAGAGGTATCAGGAGGACTGATCAATATAGAAGTGTCAGGAGGACTGATCAATATAGAGGTATCAGGAGGACTGATCAATATAGAAGTGTCAGGAGGACTGATCAATATAGAGGTATCAGGAGGACTGATCAATATAGAAGTGTCAGGAGGACAGATCAATATAGAAGTGTCAGGAGGACTGATTCTAGAATATGCATGTCCCCGTAGTATATGGACAATGATGATTCCAGAATTCGCGGCAGACTGTGCCCGTCGCTGATTGGTCGAGGCAACCTTTATGACATCATCGTTGCCATGGCAACCATTATGACATCATCGTCGCTGTGCCCGTTGCTGATTGGTCGAGGCCTGGCGGCCTCGACCAATCGGAGACGCAGGATGTCTACGTCCTTTATGACATCATCGTCGCTTTGCCCGTTGCTGATTGGTCGAGGCCTGGCGGCCTCGACCAATCAGAGACGCTGGATTTCTACGTCGATGCTGTGCCGCTCTCTGATTGGTCGAGGCCTGGCGGCCTCGACCAATCAGAGAGCCGGGATTTCCAGGACAGACAGACAGACAGACAGACAGACGGAAAAAACCCTTAGGCAATTATATATATAGATTATAATATTATATATTTAATAAATGTTTTGTTCAAGAATAAATGTGAATTGTTGTTGATAAAAAAAAGACATTCCCTAAAAATAAGCCCTAGCCCAGTGTTCCCCAAGTCCGGTCCTCAAGAGCCACCAACAGGTCATGTTTTCAGGATTTCCTTAGTATTGCACAGGTGATGGAATTATTGCCTGTGCAGGTGATGCAATTATCACCTGTGCAATACTAAGGAAATCCTGAAAACATGACCTGTTGGTGGCTCTTGAGCACCAGACTTGGGGAACACTGCCCTAACCCATCTTTCAGAGCAGAAAATAACATTAGACCCTGTTTTATTTTTGGGGAAACACGGTCTCATTTGGATGTACACTTTATCAGCATGATTAAACATTTTCCCATCCACCTCTTAAAAATGACGAGAGTAGCATGAGGCATAATGTAATTTTCAACTTTTTAATGCCGAAAATTGCCTTAAAAGGTGTGAAAATTTATTTTTTATAACTTTATGGTAAGAGGAATAAAAAGGTAGAAGGCAGACATGGTAGCATTTTTAGACCTTGACATCATGTTATTACTATAATACCGTACTTTAAAAGTGAATTATTTTGCATGTAGAAGCTGAACTGAAATTCCAAGAAGACAAACAGTACAATGTTGTCGAATGGGGTTTTAAAGTGTACGCTAAATGAAGGTGGGAGTCCTGGCTGGGTGTGTGGGCTACAGCTATGGGGGCAGCCGCATGTTACTGATGTTTTTGGTTTGCCTGGACTAGAGGTTGAGAACTTCAATGAGGGAGACCACCAGTCAAAAATAAACTTTTTACTTAACCATAGCTCATTGGAAATTTTGTATAATAGGTAGCGGGTCCACAACTTTATGAACTTTTCTTTCCCGATACAGAGAATTTTTCAAACATAGTCTCAATTCCTTCCTCATTACTCGTTTGTTCTCTTTCTCCGTTGTTTCATTTTCCTTCACAACATCCCAGTTCAGTATTACAGTCCAGTTAGCAAGAGTCCTATTCTCAACTCACGGTTCCATGTCTTCTTTTCTCTCAAAGGAATTAGGTTGCCAATATGGCTAGTACTTAGTTTCTCTGCTATTGATGCTCTGGAACTCCCACATGTGGCACTCTCTGCGTCTCACATATTCTGTCCCATCTTGGCCCATTACCTCTCTGAGTTATAAACTCGGGGCTGTACTGCTAGGTGTTCTCTACCAGGACCCGTATCCAATTAACCACTCTGTCCTTCCATCGGTTCTCCTTTCTTCTATTCTCCGGATCACTCTAACCACTGTATTGGTCTTCAATCACTTCGGCACACCCATGTCATGCGGAACTGCTTACTGTCTAGACCTTAGGTCTACTTCAGACTCGCACTGGGCTTTATCCATTGTCCTGACAGGAAGCTGTCTCTATCCCTTCACCTTATCCTCCTCCCACCCTGGGCTAGTCCCAATCATTAACTCTAACTCTCCCTACTGTCAGATAGAACACAATACCAACACTATTAACGCATGTCACAGTTCACATTACACAATACAACAACAAGCTTGTTCTTCAAGGAGGAACGTCAGCAGTATGTCCATCTTTTTACAGAAGTAAGCTGCAGCTACCTACTATTTCCGGGCAGTGAATATAATAGAGCAAGCCCCCTATCAGGATAAGTAGCCGACTGTACTACACAGACAGTCTACAACACTGGCAGACACCGACAGAAGAGGCCTCCTGTGCAAGAACAATATATGTGCCCTTTGCAATCCAATAATTCATCATAATGCACAAGTACACCTAGTTTGGAGGTAGAAATGGCCCCATTACCTTTTGGGCCACTGCATAGGCTGCATCAATGATATGTTCACCCCCGGTCCACAGGTCTGCCAGAGAAAGAACCACTCTGTATTAGTGGCTGTCCTGTCTGGCTTAAAGGGGTGTCCCATTTGGGGCATTTGTGGCACATCAATAGGATATACCATAGATGTCTGAAAGATGCTAGGACATCTGTCTCCAGTATGGAGCCTTGTTATATGCTACCAAGAATGGAAAGATAGCTGGGTATGCGCGACTCTAACCATTAATTTCTATGGGAGCTCTGAAAATTGCTGATGTGCTATAAATCTCCTAGAAGACACAGCCCCTGTTAAAGAAGAGATTCTGCAAGTAGGGAAACCCAATGGACTGGACAGGGACACATATTTTGGCCCTTTAAATATTATTTTTGATTGGATAAAATCAAGAGACTCAGAAAGAAGATTATTCAGTTTTGCACTTTGTCTAACATCCGTGGAGACGCAGCCTCTATGATAGACGTTAGTTGACACCATGTCACAGCTTTAAGGAATATGTTTTGAGTATGAAAGCTCCAAACAAAAACATATAAAGTTTACATGCAAATGTAAGGAAGACAGCAAACAGACAGGATCGGTGTTTATATGCAAAAGACTGACATATGCGCTGCATTCGCCTTATTCCTGCTCTGGAGCAAATGAATTCTGCATGACTCCAGAAGACAAAATAAATCTGTTACTTCATCGTGTAATGTAATTAAGGGCTGTATCTACAACAAACATCAGATCACATATCAGCTTCATCTAGCTACAAGATAAACATATTAACTTCCATGGTTTTATAGAAAGTTGCACTTACAATTACATCCTCTCCATATTTAAGATCTCAGTCTTCTGAACCCTCTTCATAACATCCAGTGGAACACTTGTCCACTCCATAGAGCCAGCCGATGTCATAGCTATATGGGCCCCGTAGAGAGGTACAGATTGGTGTTACCTCTCATTTTAATGGCCAGTGAGAACCTCTATAGGGATCCGCTCACCATACAATGTGAGGAGTCAACTCAAGGATCACACTATGGGAATGACGGCAAACAAGCACCAAGTCCTCCTGCTTCATGTAGATCAGGTTGTGGTAATGTTCGCCAAAAGATAGTCCCATGTTAATTTTTCACTTTATACAGTGCACAAATTGCCCCCAGAGTGATTAACTCAAGATTAACAAGACAGTAGCCCCAGTAGGTTTCCACTCCATTACTATGCTGCAGGCTGTGGCTCCAGTCTTCCTCTTTGCTCTATTACAAGGCATCAGTTAAGTCGGTAAGCGTGACCATCATACGGGAGATTACCAGGAAAAGGGAATGAGGGCAAACATCCACCAAATCCTACTGCCTCATGGAGTTCAGGATAAGTTAAGGCCGGCCAGAAGAAAAAATGGAAGTTGATCCTGCTCTAATGAACAAGCAAGCAATCTACTTTTTTACATAGATAAGATACAGAAGATATATTGTAAAACTTCATGTTAGGATAGAGCGATCATCGCACTAACATCAACATCTGAGGATTGCTTCATGTTCGTTGGAGCCAGATCAACTTCCATTTTTGTCTACATTTACGTGCCATGGCAGAGCCGTCATCCGAGCACTGGACAGCACAGGAATAGCAACGGTGAGCTAGAAGAAAGCCCAATTTTAATATTTTAGTTTAAATGATGCTCAGAGTGCCCCCAGAGCGGTGAACTGAACATTTGCAAGCCAGGAACCCATCAGTCTTCACTGTTAAGGTACCTTCACACTGAGCAACTTTAGAACGATAATGATAGCGATCCGTGACGTTGCAGCGTCCTGGATAGCGATATCGTTGTGTTTGACACGCAGCAGCGATCAGGATCCTGCTGTGACATCGCTGGTCGGAGCTAGAAGGCCAGAACTTTATTGCGATGTGTTCACTGGTAACCAGGGTAAACATCGGGTTACTAAGCGCAGGGCCGCGCTTAGTAACCCGATATTTACCCTGGTCACCATTGTAACCCCGGCGTCAGCTTCCCTGCACTGTGTCAGCGCCGGCTGGCCGTAAAGCAGAGCACAGCGGTGACATCACCGCTCTGCTTTACGGCCGGCGCTTACACAGTGCGGGGAAGCTGATGCCGGGGGACGCGACAGACACAGGAATGTAAGTATGTAGTGTTTGTTTGTTTTTTACATTTACAGTGGTAACCAGGGTAAACATCGGGTTACTAATCGCGGCCCTGCGCTTAGTAACCCGATGTTTACCCTGGTTACCCGGGGACTTCGGCATCGTTGGTCGCTGGAGAGCTGTCTGTGTGACAGCTCTCCAGCGACCACACAACGACTAAATAGCGACGCTGCAGTGATCGGATCATTGTCTATATTGCTGCAGCGTCGCTTAATGTGACGGTACCTTTAGTCCCATGTTAATTTTTCACTTTATACAGTGCACAGATTGCCCCCAGAGTGATTAACTCAAGATTAACAAGACAGTAGCCCCAGTAGGTTTCCACTCCATTACTATGCTGCAGGCTGTGGCTCCAGTCTTCCTCTCTGCTCTGCTCGGTTGTGTCAGATAGACTAGTGACCATAGCCATCGTAGAGATTATTGATGCACTGGAACCTGGAAAGGGAATGAGTGCACACAAACACCAATCCCTACTACTTTATATAGTTTTGATTATGGTGATGTTAGCCACAGTAAAGCTCTGTTTTATTAAAATTCATAGAGAGCCCCCGGGGGGATGAACTGAAAATTCGCCAGCCAGTAACTTATCAGTGTTCCCTGTTCTACTTCAGGCTGTTACTCCAGTCTTCCTCTCTGCTCTGCGCAGTTGTATCAGATAGGCTGGTGACCATAGAAATGATTGACGCACTGTAACATGGGAAGGAAATGAGGGAAAACAAGCAGAAAGCACTCCTGCCTCGTGTAGTTTAGGTGATAGTGATGTTAGCCACAATAAAGCCCCATTTTAATCTTTCACTTTGTAAAATACACATTGTGTCTCAACAATGATTCATAGAAAATTGACAAATAAGTAGCCCCAGTTAGGCCTCTTTCACACTTCCGTCGGCAGTGTCCCGTCCTAATGCGTCGGGAAGACGTACCGACGGATGTTTATAAAATAGTGTTAAAACGCACGCAACGCATCCAGTGTTATGACGGATGCGTCGCCTGAGTTTTTCTAGTGTAGATGTGGGATTTCGCATTCTGGGGACGAGAGAGAGAGAGACTTTTCCCCGAGTTGGAATACGCTTCCAGGCATGCTTAGATGTAAAAACTGCATCCGTCACTGGATTCGGGCATTTCACAGTGTGCGCAGGATCCAGCGTCCATAGGCGCCCTTTCTTTGGAACGACGTATGCCGCAGGAGGCATCGAGGAACGTTTTTCCACTGCAGACAAAAAACGTTTCATGGAAAGTTTTTCGGAAAAGACGGGCCGTCAAATTCCGCAGGATCCAGTGCTCGACGGACGAAACATGTGCCCATCCTTCGCGATACGTCGCTAATACAAGTCTATGAGAAAATGCAGGATCCTGCAAATTTTTTTTGCAGGATCCTGTTTTCTCAAAAAACGACGTATCTCGACAGGACTACAAAGACGGAAGTGTGAAAGAGGCCTTAGTCTCCACTCCTAAGCTGCGGGCTGTAGCTCCAGTCCTCCTCTCTGCTCTGCTCAGTTGTATCAGATAGGTCAGTGAGAAAACTCCAACTACTGCTGTCTCATGTAGTTCAGGGTGTAGTAAATTTAACAAGAAGGACTCCCCACTTTAGTCTTTCCTGGAGCAGTGGGGGCCCTAGGCAGCTGCTGGCCAGTATGCCAGCAGGTGTCAGTGCCTGGGCCCACCGGAGAATCCTCCGGTTCTCCGGTGGGCCAGTCCGAGCCTGCTTGTGTCACCCTCTTCCTTCTATATAAACCTCTGCAATATAGATTTAGTCCTAAGTACAGCTGAGACCTGTATACAACGGTATCCTGTCTGGAGAATACTTATTAACGCCAGACATTTTGCTAATACAGATTCCCTTACATTTTCAGCACATCAGAGTGTTTTATGCGCCAGCACATTTATTTTTGTTTAGTGGTGGAACAATAGTACCAAACTCTCAACTATGAGTAATCTGTATAGGATGAAGTTTTAATGTCGGGAGTCGGAGTTCTGCCACTTTTCCACTGATGTGAATGAGATTGCGTCACCCCAGACGTGAGGTCCACACCATGAATACTCCTCAAAACATGTCTGTATTAATCTCCATCACTAATATTTGTGTGTACTCTGTTATAATTTCCAACAGACGATTCTATGAAGCAAACACAATGCCGCTGCCAATGTCAAGATCATTTATTTGCGAAGAAATTCCCCCTCTCCCTCATATTTGCACATTTTTCTTTGCTTGTCACGTGGCAAATATTTCTCTCGATTTATTCCGTTTCCAACATATATGAACATTTTTGGAAGTTCGGCCTCCGTCTTGTTGGGGTCTGAAATCCTCTGTGCGCGAGTGACTGTACTAAGCGGAGGATAAAGGTCTGTAGGCCGCAGGCCGCGCTATGATTTGGGATTTTTACAGGCAGGTACCATAAAACTTAATAACACATCCGGACTTACCCCAGCACTTTGAAGTTAGAGCATAGCGCCAAATCTTTACTGGAAGGACTGGATTTGAGTTCTGAAACCTGGGATTTGTTCTCAATGCCTTCTTTAAACTCCCGGCATCCTTGTGAATTTACTGAGGATTGTGTTTTTCTATATGATTGACAGCTAGCAAGGTGGAGGCATTTGGTTGTGTGCCTTTGTTGCTGCACTTTGTAAAGGTGTTGTTTTTTTATAGATTCAATATAGTTTGCTCATGTAACTGAGCAAATAAACTTTTTTGCACCTTGTCCTAATCTAACACAAGGTAAAGGTACCGTCACACATAACGATATCGATATCATTAACGAAATCGTTCTGTGTGACAGCGACCAACGATCAGGCCCCTGCTGAGAGATCGTTGGTCGCTGGGGAAAGTCCAGAACTTTATTTCGTCGCTGGACTTCCCGCAGACATCGCTGAATCGGCGTGTGTGACACCGATCCAGCGATGTCTTCACTGGTAACCAGGGTAAACATCGGGTTACTAAGCGCAGGACCGCGCTTAATAACCCGATGTTTACCCTGGTTACCATTGTAAATGTAAAAAAAACAAACACTACATACTTACATTCCGGTGTCTGTCGCGTCCCTCCCCTTCAGCTTCCCAGCGACCACACAGCGACGCTGCAGAGGTCGGCATCGTTGTCTAGATCGCTGCAGCGTCGCTAAATGTGACGGTACCTTTAGTTATAGCCACATTTCAGCCATACTTACCAACATTAAGGTTGATAGAAAAGGTACATTTAAAGAGTTAATGTCATTTTATTTTGTCCATAAATGAATGGTACATGTGAAAATAAAAAAAACAACAACTTTGTAATATCTCTTTCTCAGAAGTCAGCTCCTGGACTAAAAATTCTCCATCCATTCTCAAATAAGCACGGATTTTCTCAATACTTAGATAGATGTCAGTTGGTGCTCTTAAAGTTCTATGGAGAAATGTAACTGTGGTTTGAGTAGAACTTGCAGCAAAATGTCCGTATCCACCTCTAGCGCCTCCTCCTAGAATGTTATGAGCACCAACTGCCATCTTCTATCTCAGTAATGTGAAAATGAGTCTTCACTGAGTACAGATTTTATCCATAAATTGAGAGCGAAGGATCAGTCCAGGTGGTGAAAGAAGCAGATTTCTCAGATAAGATATATAGCTCTGGCAAAAATTAAGAGACCACTGCAAAATTTTCAGTTCGTCTGATTTTTCTCTTTATAGGTATATTTTTGAATAAAATGTAAATTGTTCTGTTATTCTATAAACTACTGACGACATGTCTCCGAAGTTCCAAGCAATAAATTTTGTATTTATTTTCTGAAAATGAGAAATGGTCAAAATAACAAAAAAGTGCATTGCTTTCAGACCTCAACTAATGTTAAGAAAACAGGTTCATAATCATTTAGAAACAACAATACTAATGTTTTAACTCCGGAAGAGTTCAGAAATCAATATTTGGTGGACTAACCATGATTTTTAATCATAGCTTTCATGCGTCTTGGCATGCTTTCCACCAGTCTTTCACATAACTTTTGGGTGACCTTATGTCATTCCTGGCACAAAAATTTAAGCAGTTCTTCTTTGTTTGATGGCTTGTGACTATCCATCTTTTTCTTGATTACATTCCATAGGTTTTGAATGGGGTTCAGGTCTGGAGATTGGGCTGGCCATGACAGGGATTTGATGTGGTGGTCCTTCATCCACACATTGATTGACCTAGCTGTGTGGCATGGCGCATTGTCCTGCTGGAAAAAACAGTCCTCAGAGTTGGGGAACATTGCCTGAGCAGAAGGAATCAACTGTTTTTCCAGGATAACCTTGTTTGCGGCTTGATTCATCCGTCCTTCGCAAAGATTAACCTGCCCAATTGCATCCTTGCTGAAGCATCCCTAGATCATCACCTATCGTCAACCAAATTTCAGAGTGGGTGCAAGACACTGTGCCTTCTATCTACGCCTCTCCAGATTTCCATCTAACCATTAGACGACCAGGTGTTGGGCAAAGCTGAAAATTAGACTCATCAGAGAAGATTACCTTACTCCAATCCTCTATGGTCCAATCATTATGGTCTTTGGCAAACTTCAGCCTGACTCTCCTTTGCTTCTCATTGATGAAAGGCTTTTTTCTAGCATTACATGGCTTGAGTCCTGCCTCTAGGAGCCTGTTATGAACTGTTCTTGCCGTGCACTTCACCCCAGCTGCCATTTGCCATTCCTTTTGTATTGATCCTGTGATTGCTGAGTGACATTCGAATGAGATGACGGTCATCCCGGTCAGTGGAGAGTCGTTTTTGCCCTCTGCCGGTCTGTAGCTTCATTGTCCCTAATGTCTGCTGCTTGACCTTGTTGTAATGGACTGCCGTCTTAGAAATTTTTTTTTTTAACCAATAAATTTTTATTGAGAAATTGCATAATAAACCACACATCAGTGAACTTCGGGAAGAGGAGGGGGAGGAAGGGAGGGGAGGGCAATCGGAGAGGGAAGGGGGATGCGGGGAAAAATCCAGTGCAAAATACATAAAGACCACAAAATAATCAGTACAAAATACACAAGTACAGTGTCAAGTACAGCAAAAAAAGGAAATTAAAAAAAAACATACTTTTTAAATGAGGGCAAGAGCAGACTGGGAGATGAATGTGGAGGACACCCAGGGGTCCCACCATGAGAGGACCCTAGTTTTCCTCGACAAACCCTGAGCCATAATAACCTCATAGCAGAAGTGTAAATCGATTTTGGCAATCAGTTCGGCTCTGGAAGGGAGATCCGAGGACTTCCAATGTTTCGCAATACATTGTCTGGCGGCAACTAGGACATTAGCGACTATGGGCCGGAGAGGTGAGGGGAGATCGATGAGGGAAATGCCCAGGACAGCGAGCTGACCATTCACCGCCAGGGGGAGATGAGTCAGATCGGTAATCAATGCCTCCACCTCATGCCAGAAAGCCTGAATCCGCGGGCACGACCACCAGACATGGGAGGAGGAACCCAGGGTGCCACACCCCTTCCAACAAAGAGGGGAGGAAGACGGGGAAAACTTCGCCAAGCGGACAGGGGTAATGTACCAATGCAGCTGTATCTTTTTCACCTGTTCCAAGTGGCCGATACATGAGGAGAATTTAGAGGGATGTATCATTGCAAACTGCCAATCCTCCAGGGAGGCCTCAAAGCCCAACGAGGCCTCCCAGGAAGTCATAAATTGAAATTTGTCAGTGGAACCATGGGATATGAGAGCTTTGTAGATAATGGAGATGCCATGGGGCAATATAGTGGCTGGTCTGAAGAACCTATGAGCCGGATCCTCTGTTAAAGGCGGGGGCGCCCCGAACGGCCGACGTGACCTGATAAAGCTACGGAGCTGAAGATATTGGAAAAAGTCAGCGATATTTAGGGAGAATCTCCCTGAGAGGTCCTCAAATGACAGAAGGCCATCTGAGCCAAATAGGTCCGCCACCCGGAGCACCCCACGGCGTCTCCAGGAGGAAAGAGAAATGTGCCCGATAGCATACTCCAAAGCCTGCAAAGAGACATAATCATACATGAACCCCAAATGAGAGGAGCTAAGCAGCGCCCAGAGTTTAGCAGCGTTCCTGATAGAGCGGAGACAAGGGCCCACAAGAGGAACCCGAAGCAGCTGAAGTTCTAAGAGTAATTTAAGCGAGTTTTGGGGGGCAAAGTGAGACTCAATAAGGAACCAGGGCAAGCATGAGTTCCCCTCCCACCATATTTTAAGGGGCTCAAGGATCGCCGCCCTATAGTAAGACTGCACCGCAGGAGCGCCCAGCCCACCCACAGAGTACGGGAGGGACATAATCCGACGCCTGACCCTGTGTGGCTTCTTGTTCCAAATAAACCGATCTATAAGCGATTGAAAAGCTGAAATAAACTTCGAGGGGATAAAAAGGGGGAGGCAACGGAAGAGATACATAATTTTAGGTAGGAACAACATTTTAGTAGTTTGTATGCGGGCCATCCATGAGAGTGTCGCATTCGATAAATGATCCATGCCCTTCCTGACCTCCGCAAGAGTTTCCTCACAATTTGCGCGAACTATATTGTCTAACCCAGTTACCCTGATACCTAGGTACGTGAAGCCCAGGGGAGCCCAAATGAACGCGTATTGTGATTGAATTTGGATTTGAAGGGGGGCCGCGAGAAAAAGGGGAAAGATTGTGGATTTAGTCAAATTAAGTTTGTAGTATGAAACCGCCGAGAACTCAGTTAAAATGGAGGTGATCGCGTTCAACGAGGTTAAAGGTGAGGTGCAGGTCAGTGCCACATCATCGGCGTAGAGACCAATTTTGTGTTCAAATAATGTAATGGCGGCCGACAGCACTACTGCAGCATAAAGTGGTTGCTCGTCCTAACTCCACAGGACCCAAGTGGAGAGGTACATACCAACGTATTGAAGTGAAGGACAGCATCCAATCCAGCTGAAGAAAAGAAAACACTTTATTGTGCCATAGGTCCTTCACTTCAATTTTGTGTTCAGTTCCCCCCACCACAATTCCCTTTATGTCCGCACTTTGCCTGACCATTGCAGCCAAGGGCTCCATGACCAGAGCAAAAATGATAGGGGAGAGGGGGCAGCACTGACGCGTACCGTTCCGAATGGGAAATGTCCGAGACCCAAAACCCGCCGATCGAACCGACGCACAGGGGTTGGAATATAATGCCATGACCACTCTACCAATCTGCCCGGTGAGCCCAATTTTCTCCAATGTGAGTTCAATATATCCCCAGTGCACCCTGTCGAACGCTTATTCGGCATCAAGCGACAGAAATACACTGGGGAGGCCACCCCTCTCCACCACATCCAAAAGATCTATCAGGCGCCTGGTGCCATCCCTGGTCTGTCTGCCAGGAACAAACCCAACCTGGTCTGGGTGAATGAGGCTAGGGAGAACCAAGAATAATCTGTTGGCCCAGATTTTTGCATAAATCTTAACGTCGCAGTTTAAGAGTGCTATCGGGCGGAAGTTCCCCGGAGATGTTGGGGGTTTCCCTTGTTTGGGGAGAGTTGCTATGGAAGCCTCCGACCCCTCAGCCCTAATACTGCCTGTCGACAACCAATTATTAAAAAGGCGCAAAAGATAAGGGGAGAGGACAGAAAAGAACTGGGCATAGTAAAGAAAAGAAAAGCCATCTGGCCCAGGGGAGGAACCCTTATTGGCCTCTCTGGCAATCTGCGAGAGCTCAGACTCGACAATGGGGGAGTTTAGGAAGGAGAGCTGTTCCGCAGTGACCGAGGGGAGATTAGGCTACGTTCACATTGGCGTTCCGCCAATGTGCGTCGCTGTTGCGCCGGCGACGCAGCGGCGACGCAGCGGCGACGCGCCCCTATGTTTAACATAGGGGACGCGTGCGTTTTTAGGGTGGCGTTTTTCGACACTTGCGTCGTTTCCGACGCTAGCGTCGGACGCAAGAAAATGCAACAAGTTGCATTTTCTGTGCGTCCGATTTTAGTCAAAAAACGACGCACGCGTCGCAAAACGCGCGTTTTTTTGTGCATCGCGCGTTGCGTCGCCGACGCAGGGCGGCGCAATGCTAGTGTGAACGTAGACTTAGCCCTCTCCAAGAATGCCAAAATTGACTCCCGCGAAGGCTGGGGAATCCCTGGGTCAGACCCGAGGTCATAGAGAGAGGAATAATAAGATGCAAATTCCTCAGCAATATGAATAGGGTTGCACACCCGGGAACCGTCAGGCCTGAGCAAGAATGGGATCTTGGATTGAGCCTCCCTCTTCCTAACACGTCTGGCCAGAACAGCACCCGCTCGGTCCCCCATTGTATAAAATTTAGCTCTAGTTTTCCTCAGAGTCTTCTCAGCTTTATGGAGGAGCAGGTTGCGGACATGCATGCGAGCAGTAGAGAGATCAGAGAAAAGCGCTGGTGTAGGAGATAGTTTGTAAGCAGTCTCGAGATGAGTTAATTCATCTAGGGCAGATTGGAGAGCTGCATTATTCTTCCTTTTGGCCGTTGCCGCCATCTTAATGAGACAACCCCTAATTACCGCCTTGTGGGCAAATCAAAGGGTGTCGTCACATATGTCAGGAGTATCATTGGAGGCAAAAAATTCCCGCAAGGCCTCCTCTATACCCCGGGAGTTGGATTGGTCAGCAAGGAGATGGGCGTTGAGACGCCAGTGTGCGGGAGGCCTGATGGCCAAGGGGTCTTTTAGAGTAAGGGACACCGGGGCATGATCCGACCAGGTGATACTGCCTATATCTGCTGAGATGCAGTGAGGAAGAGCCACGTCATTCACCAACACAAAATCAATCCTGCTGTAGGAGCCGTGCCTGGGAGATAAGAACGTGTAGTCTCTCTCGCTGCAATGCAGATATCTCCAGATATCATGCAGGTTGAAAGAATTAGTTAGAGGACCTGCTTCGCATCTTGACAGGGAGGAGGCAGAACAGTCCAGATCTCTAGACATTGGAGCATTGAAATCACCAGCAATCAGTTTGTGGCCGTGTTGGATGTCGTGTAGAATTTTGAAAACCCCCTCCAGAAATTTGAGCTGCCCTACATTAGGGACATAGATCGAGGCAATGGTGTAGGGTGCATTGTTAATAAGGCATAGAACCACAATGAACCTACCCAGTGGATCCGCTATAGAGCGAACCAGCTGAAAGGAGTTGGCCCTGCTAAAGAAAATGGCTACTCCCGCTTTTTTTGACGGGCCATTAGCAAAAAATTGCTGCGGGTATAAACCTGAGTGCATTCTGGGGTTATCACATTCCAGCAAGTGTGTTTCCTGAAGACATAGAATATCATGTTGGGATTTGCCCAACTGACGCCACACAACAGACCTCTTGCCCGGAGAGTTGAGACCATTAACATTAATTGAATACAACGAAATACTTATAATGAGGTCATGTAAACAGTTTTGTAATCATCTGGACACCGATAACCTGTGTATGAGAATAGAAGACATGTGGCCAGTAAACTAGAGCATACATGTGGGAAGACCGGGAGAAGGGAAGAAAAAAAGGGAGGGCACAAACAAGACATACGACAAATAACAAATAAACCAGTGGACCGAGGTCCATTCAGGGAAACCCTGAGTCTAAAAGGTGAGAATCAGAAAAACAGTTCACCTTTGGGTTAAACAAAAACTGCGGATACACTCGAAAGAGGGACCAGCGCAGCTTAAAAACAAGAAAAAAGAAAACAAAGTAAATCCGTGCGGGAAAATAGCCAGGAACCATAGATGCAGTGGGCTCAGGCCACCTCCCAGTCCGGTGTAATGCGGGCCCTGAGGCCTCCGCCACCTCCAGGCTTAGAAAGGGTCACAGAGACCGGAGAGTCAGGAGTTGAAAGTCCCCATTTGGAGAGAGCGGTAGCTGCGTGAGACGGAGTCAGACAGGTGGTGATCGATCCATCTTTGCGGATGAGGAGCTTGGTCGGAAACCCCCAGCGGTACTGGATGCCTTTCTCTCTGAGGATCGTAGTATAGGGGGCAAAGGCCCTCCGCAGGGCCAATGTACCCGGGGAGAGATCTGGAAAAACAGAGATGCGTGCAAATCTTTCAGGGAGGGCTGGATTCTTCCTTAGAGCCTGGAGAAAATCTTCCTTCATTTCGTAGAAGTGTATGCGTGCCAGCACGTCTCTTGGGACAGAGGGACCCAGGCCAGACGGTTTAGGGATCCTGTGCACACGGTCAATTATGATATCCTTAGGAGCAAACTGAGGGAGAGCTGCAACCATAAAGTCCTGCAAAAATAGCTTCAAATCCCCTGCAAGGACAGATTCCTCAATGCCTCTGAGCTTAACGTTGTTTCTCCTGGACCTGTCTTCCAGGTCCAGGGCTTTAGAGTGGGTTTTAGTGGCCAGGGTTTGCAGGGTCTCATGGGCGTCCCAGAGTTCGTTATGGGTAGAGACCAGCTCCGCCATCTTGCGTTCCAGGCGGTCAGTGCGATTACCCAGCTCCACCACCTCCCCTCTTAGTTCAGCCAGCATAGTGCGCATATCCTCTTGAATGGAGGTTCTGAGGTCTCCAAGCAAGCCCTTGAGGAGAGCAGCAGTCACCGGACCGTCAGCTGAATCCGACGCCGCAGCGCCTGAATGCGACGCTGCTCCGCCTGAATGCAACGCTGCTCCGCCTGAATGCAACGCTGCACCACTTGATTGCGACGCTTGAGCGTTGCGTTGCGAAGAGCGGGAAGGCCTGGGGGAGGACGGCGCCATCTTGGATTTCGGCGGTGGCTGTGGGGTGGCCGCAAAGAAATCAGGAATTCTCCTGGAGGGATCACGGGCGCCCGCTTTAGATTTCCCCATACACTCACCACCGCACCGGGAACCGATACCGATATCGCGGAGGTGAACGGGAACGCCGAGGAGGTAGATATGGGCCGCTTTAAGGTTCCTAGCTGTGGAGCTCCCGCTCTGTGCGACCTACTCCATCAGCAGACAGGCCACGCTCACTGTGTCCTTCTACCAGTAAAGTCAGAATTGAGCCATTCTTTCCTAACTCAACACTTTTCTTTTCAACTCCTTTGGCATGGTTAAAAGTTATTTTTTCATTCCTATTACTTTTGGGATATAACTAGCATTTGTTTTGCCATCCAGCTTATCCTATTGCAAGAGGATTGTGAACACCACAGCAGGGTTTTTTATACTTTCCTTCGCTAAATAAGATTTGGTTCAGGTGATCACCTAATCAGAAGCACCTTAAGTAGAATGAGGTGTCCTCAGGTTGGAATTCAACTGACACTGGAATGGAATGGCTGTCAGATATGTAGAGAAGCTGATTTTTATAAAACTGTGCAGTGGTCTCTTATTTTTTTGCCAAAGCTGTATATTACAGAGTTGCTTATTTTCATGTTTAATAACGATTTATGACTTACAAATAAAAACGACTCTTATGCTTTCAGTCCTCAGGAATTACCTGCCCTGCCCAGGAATGTGCACTTTTATGTGACCGTTACATACATCCCACCATTTTTCTGAAGCTCTGAATTTGCCAGAATTGTATAATAACAGTAATAGGGACCATCCTAGTAAATTCTGGAGTATGGACAGCTATGATTTCAGTATTTAACAGCTGGACCCTCTACCATCAACATATAATAAAACGCCACGGTGTTCTATGTTCAGTTCAGTAGAATCATACAGCCCCCAAAATCTTGTGACTCGGAAAGTGACTCTAAAATGAGACCCTATTATGGCCATGTAAAGGGTTTGTCTAGTTTTAGAAAGTTAGCAGTGGCCACAAAGATCATCTCTTACGTCTGAAGACCAGGCACATTTATGATTGACTCATACAGCTCATTGATATCAAAGGTTAATGTGTAATGCTTCATTTTCCCTGTGGTGGCGCTAAATACCCGTTTTTTTATTTTTATTTTTAATGACGACTTTAAGGAGGGTCTGAGGATGAGCACCTGCCCATCTGTTACTGGGTCCATGGACATTAGCACATAAAAACATGGATCCAAAACATATTGTGTTCATCATGTGTTCAAATTGCATTTTTTCTTTTGCAAAATAAAATCTTAGTACGTCCCCACCCAAATAATAGGGTGGATATAAAAAAGCTAGAAATAGTGAAGACATTTTGCCAAAGAAATAGAAGCCAGCGACATGTATACCCAGTGTTGGACCGGCGTGCCAAGGGCCCACCAGTAACAATGACTTTGGGGGCCCACTTTTCACCTGCATACAAATATTACCCTTTTTCAAAAATATACCTATATCTCTACCTAATAATAAACTGGGTAGTGTGGTTAATGAATGATGAGATGCTGCTTTTTTCTGTACAGAGTGAATCAAGTGAATTATGCCATGTACTACCCATATATTGGGGTTGGGGGCTCACCGGGGGATTCCCCTGTTCCCCTATGGGCCAGTCCGAGCCTGTGTATACCACATTCATAGATACAAGGGGACAAAACCTCACTGTTGTCCACTGAAATCATTTTCTACCTCTTGTTTATCCATTCAGAATTAAAGTACAATTCCGGGGTTTTGTATAGGTATCAGTAATGTATGTTCCCTGTGTCATAAATTACTTACCGGTCTCTTCCCATCACCTTCTGCACCTTGTGACCACAGTCATGAGTGGCCGGACCGCTCCAGTGATTGCTGGGCAGACCAGAAGTCTGAAACTCAGACCAAGGGTCTCATAGACTTACATTAAAGGCGTTGCCCACTACTCAAACAACCCCTATGTTTCCTCCCCATGAAAATAGTACTATTTTTACTCACCTATGGTGCCGGTGCCATTCAAGCGTTGTCAGCACTGGCTCTCCCAGGGCTCCCGTGACATTTTTATGTCATACGACCCCTGTGGCCAATCAGCGCTGGTTCCCTTCTCTGCCTTTGGACACATCAAGATGTCTGGAGGAAGCGAGAGCTGCTGCTGCCGTGTCACGTCCTTCGTATGTCAATTCCGACCATAGGAGGGGAAGTGAAGCCAGCGCTGATGGGCCACAGGGATTGCATGACATAAAAATATGAAGAGATCCCAGGAGATCCAATGCCGACACTGCTGGAATGGCTCCGGCACCGGAGGTGAGTATAATAGGTGTCACTATTTTACTGAGGGGAACCATCGGGTTTCAGAAGGGGTTATCCAAGTAGTGGACAACCCTAAGTGAGACTGTGACTGTTACCTTCTACTTCCAGCTAGTCAGGGCTGCGACCACAAGACAGTGAATAGCGACTGGAGTAGTGCTGGAACCAGTAGAAGATGGCCACTGGTAAATATTTAGTTATGTGGGGAACATACATAATTCGATGGACATTGCAGACGTTCTATGAAACTCGGTCTGAGAACGAAATGCAATGTGCAGTCTATCCGACTGAAACTCAAGTGGCAATCGGACTGCACTCAGATGTCATCCAAGTGCAGTCTGATAGTTTCCACGTATCCATTGACTTGCATAGCCTAGGGTGGTCTGAATATCAGATCAAACTCAGACAAGCAGTGATTTTTTTTTTTAGACATTGGACATGTGCACTGCCCCGTAAAATAACATCAGTCTGGGTGTGAACAAACGTTTTGTCAGATCGCACTTGGACCGATTATACAGGCCTCTGCACCTGTCCTAAAATGTGAGAATACTTCTTTAATGCAATTTGCTAATATTTTCACCTACAAAGCAAAGTGTGAGGGATGAGCATCTGCGGGGTCTTCCCACATGGGGGTCAGATGAAGTAATGACGACCTGAACCCAAATAACGACGGCTGGGTCAGCGCAGGTCGCAGTGAATAACGTACCCAAACAGAAACCATCCTTTACGCTGAGCCGTAGATTGGTCGGTTTCGGCTCTGATGTGTGTTTTGGATGCTTGTTTTTTGCTGATTCCACTTTCCTGCCAAATAGTCGTTCTCTGGGGAAATAAAATACGTCTGCGATTTCTTCCAAGTCAGCTCTATTGAAAAAAAAAATGTATTACAATATTATGGTATGCATTAAGCGGTTTTCAACCTCAGGTGCTCCGTGTGTGAAAAGACGATGGGTGGGGATAAAGGAAGTAAGACCCAACAAAACAACCTAAAAACATCGAGTCATTTTACAGCATAGTATTCTGAGTGAGGTTGCAGACGGCGGCAGACAAGTATTTATTTTAAAACGGCCATTAAAATTCTGCTAATCATAGGTTGTCTCACTGTAAAGAATATATCAGCCGTAATCTGCAGCAGAACTTGAAAGGAAGTGTCCAATATCCCTACATCGCCCCCGCAGGCGGAATTGGGTATTACACAGTGGGCAGTGATGTAAAGGTAATGTATGGATATTCTGATAGACTGTCCTTGTAGATATTCTCCACGCTGGCAGCCCCTGTTAGTAATTTAATATGTCCTTATAGGCTATTTGAAAATTACATTTTTTTTCTCGACGACCCTTTAAAATGACCACATTGCTGATACATATTATACACGGTCATTCTGAAAAATTCATCTGAAATCGAGAGTGTGATAAACCTTGGAGATAAGGAGACGTGAGACCGAATTTGTTCTCTCTCCACAGAGATACAACATTGCTGTATGGCTTAGGTGGATGAGCCCCCCAGTCTCCCCACGAATAACCTATAAAGACTTTCATGCTCCAAGCACTAGATTTTAGTTCCGGTTTTAACCATCAATTAAATTAAATATATTACTCCAGTTAAAATCACTTTGAAAGAACTTTGGAATAAAAATCTGTATATTTTGAGAAATGCCCAGTGAGTTTTAAGAGACTGTATCCTCTCATTTCCTTACTATTGAGAAAGCTGCAATGAAACACACTTTTCTAGTTTCCATTTTTATGATCTTATTATTCTGATTTCTGAGCTGTGAATGTTACAGTCCATTGACATTAGAAACATTTTTTTTAAA
The DNA here is from genome assembly GCF_032444005.1 of Ranitomeya imitator. Taxonomy (NCBI): domain Eukaryota; kingdom Metazoa; phylum Chordata; class Amphibia; order Anura; family Dendrobatidae; genus Ranitomeya; species Ranitomeya imitator. The sequence goes on from NC_091284.1 coordinate 772,147,449, forward strand.
TGACGCTTATAGTTGTGGGTATGCTCTCTGATATGTGTGGAACTTACCCGTCCATTTTTGTGGGCATGCTCTATGACATGTGCATTGTTGTGGGCATGCTATATGATATATTCATTGTTGTCGGCATGCTCTGATATTCACAATGTTGTGGGCATGCTCTATGACATGTGCATTGTTGTGGGCATGCTCAATGATATTGACAATGTTGTGGGTATGCTCTATGACATGTGCATTGTAGTGAGCATGCTCTATGACATGTGCATTGTTGTGGGCATGCTCTATGACATTTGTATTGTAGGCATGCTCTATGATATGTGTATTGTGTGCATGCTCTATGACGTACATTGTTGTGGGCATGCTCTATGATATGTGTATTGTTGTGGGCATGCTCTATGATATGTGTATTGTTGTGTGCATGCTCTATGACATGTGCATTGTTGTGGGCATGCTCTATGACATGGGTATTATTTGTGGACATGCTCTATGATATGTGCATTCCTGTTGGCATACGTGCATTGCTGTGAGTGTGTGCTATGATATGCAATAATAATAATTGTTATTTCCATAGCACCAACATATTCCACACCACTTTACAATTCAGAGGGGACATGCACAGACAGTAAAAACATTATCGAATAGCTCGTAATTCAACGGACACTAACAGGAGTGAGGGCCGTGCTCGCAAGCTTACAATCTATGTGCATTGCTGTGAGCGTACTCTGTGATATATGCATTGTTGTGGGCATGCTCTGAGATATGTACATTATTGTCGGCATGCTCTGTGATCTGTGCATTGTTGTGGGCATGCTCTGTGATATGTGCATTGTTGTGGGCATGCTCTGTGATCTGTGCATTGTTGTGGGCATGCTCTGTGATATGTGCATTGTTGTGGGCATGCTTTGTGATATGTGCATTGTTGTGGGCATGCTCTGTGCTGTGATATGTGCATTGTTGTGGGCATGCTCTGTGATGTGTGCATTGCTGTGGGCATGCTCTGTGATATGTGCATTGTTGTGGGCATGCTCTGTGATATGTGCATTGTTGTGGGCATGCTCTGTGATATGTGCATTGTTGTGGGCATGCTCTGTGATATGTGCATTGTTGTGGGCATGCTCTGTGATATGTGCATTGTTGTGGGCATGCTCTGTGATATGTGCATTGTTGTGGGCATGCTCTGTGATATGTGCATTGCTGTGGGCATGCTCTGTGATATGTGCATTGTTGTGGGCATGCTCTGTGCTGTGATATGTGCATTGTTGTGGGCATGCTCTGTGGTATGTGCATTGTTGTGGGCATGCTCTGTGATCTGTGCATTGCTGTGGGCATGCTCTGTGATATGTGTATTGTTGTGGGCATGCTCTGTGATAAGTGCACTGCTGTGGGCATGCTCTGTGACGTGTGCATTGCTGTGGGCATGCTCTGTGATAAGTGCATTGCTGTGGGCATGCTCTGTGATATGTGCATTGTTGTGGGCATGCTCTGTGATATGTGTATTGTTGTGGGCATGCTCTGTGATAAGTGCATTGCTGTGGGCATGCTCTGTGACGTGTGCATTGCTGTGGGCATGCTCTGTGATAAGTGCATTGCTGTGGGCATGCTCTGTGGTGTGTGCATTGCTGTGGGCATGCTCTGTGATAAGTGCATTGCTGTGGGCATGCTCTGTGGTGTGTGCATTGCTGTGGGCATGCGCTGTGATAAGTGCATTGCTGTGGGCATGCTCTGTGGTGTGTGCATTGCTGTGGGCATGCTCTGTGATAAGTGCATTGCTGTGGGCATGCTCTGTGGTGTGTGCATTGCTGTGGGCATGCTCTGTGATAAGTGCATTGCTGTGGGCATGCTCTGTGGTGTGTGCATTGCTGTGGGCATGCTCTGTGGTGTGTGCATTGCTGTGGGCATGCGCTGTGATAAGTGCATTGCTGTGGGCATGCTCTGTGGTGTGTGCATTGCTGTGGGCATGCTCTGTGGTGTGTGCATTGCTGTGGGCATGCGCTGTGATATGTGCATTGTTGTGGGCATGCTCTGTGCTGTGATATGTGCATTGTTGTGGGCATGCTCTGTGGTATGTGCATTGTTGTGGGCATGCTCTGTGATCTGTGCATTGCTGTGGGCATGCTCTGTGATATGTGTATTGTTGTGGGCATGCTCTGTGACGTGTGCATTGCTGTGGGCATGCTCTGTGATAAGTGCATTGCTGTGGGCATGCTCTATGATATGTGCATTGTTGTGGGCATGCTCTGTGATATGTGCATTGTTGTGGGCATGCTCTGTGATATGTGTATTGTTGTGGGCATGCTCTGTGATAAGTGCATTGCTGTGGGCATGCTCTGTGACGTGTGCATTGCTGTGGGCATGCTCTGTGATAAGTGCATTGCTGTGGGCATGCTCTGTGGTGTGTGCATTGCTGTGGGCATGCTCTGTGATAAGTGCATTGCTGTGGGCATGCTCTGTGGTGTGTGCATTGCTGTGGGCATGCTCTGTGATAAGTGCATTGCTGTGGGCATGCTCTGTGGTGTGTGCATTGCTGTGGGCATGCGCTGTGATGTGTGCTTTGCTGTGGGCATGCTCTCTGATATATGTATTATTGTGGGCATGCTCTTTGATAGATACAGAAGTCTCCTGTGCAGACAAGGGGTCAAGGTGGCACCTGTTACTGGTGTTCTCGGCCTCCAGTGTTATAGTAGAGGTATTGCAAGTGAAAAAGAGAGAGCACAAAAAAAAGAAATATCATTTTATTGCTATTTTTTAAGCACATATTAATCATGAAAAATGTAAAACAAAGCTCATTAGCTATTAAAGAAAAATCTAAATTGCGTGATTTAAGCATTCTTTTTCTGATAAATATCATTTAAGCACATGATGGTGATGAAACACACCAAATGCATTTAAGTCAGTCATGGCTGATGTAAACCGCTTGCATCTGAAATCTGTCAGTATGGCCACCGCTCATTAGGAGAACAATGAGGTCCCAAGCAATGTTATTAATTACATAATCGCTGGCTACAGCAGTCACGTCTCATTAATTCCCCATACTCATAATGATACTGAATTGGCTCATCCTAATGAAGTTTAAGACCACTCTGCACTCCCGAAAAAGTGCTTAGTGGGGGTGGAGGATCAGCCGGACGCCTACTCTACAAGGGGTAACAAACTATTAAACAGCGGGAATTTTAAGAATGAGACCCCCGGGGTTCATTTGGTTGGAGAAAAGATTGAGGGAAGCAGGATCATGAATGGATGATGATGTCTGCTAGGTCTAGAAGGATTTGGCCTCAGGTCTATAATATGGATTAGGAGGGATGGATTTGTCTGATCATGCTGATTTCTTTCCTAAATTGCATATAATGAGATTCTACCAGATGACGTGAGACTAATTGGTTGCATTCAGTGGAACATTTGGTTGGTTAGATGTCTGATGTCCAATGTCTTCGCAAAGAGCTAATATCTGAAGACCTGAAAGAAAAAGCGTCTTTTAGAAGCTTGTTAGTCCAAATGAAAAGCATCCTTATTTCCTAGAATAGATATAGGCAAGGGCTTGTATGTGGCAAAGGGGCTGAATAGAAAGCTGTTGGTTCCAAATAACGATACCACCAAGCCATTCTAGTTTTCAACATTCTGGCTGCCAACGGTTTGTCCATGTTAAAAACCATAGAAAATCATGGCAATGAGTACACGACTGCATTTCCACAGTTACTCCTGTGATTGCTTACCAGCTATAGCTATGATGTGACATCAACAGCGCTGCGGCAAATCCCTGGGCCCAGCAGCTCCGCTAATGTTGACAGTATAAGGCCAACGATTTGCTACATTGCTGTCACCGCTGCAATCAGAAAAAAAATGTCGAATCAGACCACAAAGAAGGAGCGCTAGACCAAGGAAGGCTGAGTAGCGACTGTTTTTAGTATTTTTAACACAGGCATTCCAATAGCATACGGAAGTGCCATGGTGGAAAATCTAGCTCATACATTCCAACATTTGGCGCTGGTTGTGCAGGAGTGATGCTGGTAGTTTTTCCCCATAGGCATTGCCATTGCCTCTTTTTCAGACCAATCCTCCTTGCAGCCAAATTTTTCATCCCCTGAATTGTTGTTTGGGCACCCTGTGTTGTTTGGACATTCTTGTTGCCAGTAGGTTTTGGAAGGCTTAGGGCGCATGCCCAGAAATTCTGCCAAATCTTTCATTGGCAAGTATTGTCTAGCATCGATTATTGCTACTAAAGGGTGATGCCATGGATGATTACATGCCTGGATGCTATTAGCCTATATGGATATTTGTTTTCATATTAGTATATGAGGTCTCTTTGCTTATACTTTGGATTCCAGAATGGTAACGACAAGCATTCTGGACCTCATGATACTTGGTTATCAGAGACACAGCACCAATGGACTGCACACACCTATGGGTCATGATAGGTGTAGCGGAAGAGTTATCATTTCTGTCTATAATATACATTCAGCAAATAAAAAGTAAAAGAATTCTAAATGTCTCCGGGTCTGTAGGGATTATCTCTACATTCACAATCCATGTCGGCCTAGGAATTAAAAGCTCAGAGCCATTTGGCTTCCATACACGCATTTGTTTCCCTTTACATTCTTGTCTTGGGTTGGACGACACATTTAAGTAAAAGAGTTTTCTTAACCCTAAAGGCAAAATATTAGTGGAGTGGGGACTTATTTCTCTACGCATACGTTTACCAGGCAGAAGATTTGATACTCATCAGTAAAGTCAACACAGTCATGTCTGGAAGAAGAGAATGAGCTCTTTACATTGGAAAGGAGATATTGTGGTATGTGATTCCCCATTGTTGGGGAGGTTAATGGGGCTGCGTCAAGTAGTAGACCCCTGTCTACATGACCTAGAAGGGCAAATGGACGTCCTGCTGATCAGGTTCCAGCTCTATAAGCCAGACTAGTTATGAATGGCTCACTCTCTTTTATACTCGTCTATCCATAAAATGCAAAGTCAGTAATTTATTTGAAAATCTGCATGTATGACTATTATTTCCTCGGAAGGGGTAAGTTGTCAGTCAATGGCAAATTCCAATAAAAATTCTAGAGATTCAAGAGTCAGCTGGTGGCCAGGGTAAATGTGTTTAGAAATGGGTCTTCATGGAGCAAACAATGATCTACAGTCATGGCCAAAAGTATTGACACCCCTGCAATTCTGTCAGATAATACTCAGTTACTTCTTGAAAATGATTGCAAACACAAATTCTTTGGTATTATTATCTTCATTTGATTTGTCTTAAATGAAAAAACACAAAAGAGAATGAAGCAAAAAGCAAAACATTGATCATTTCACACAAAACTCCAAAAATGGGCCAGACAAAAGTATTGGCACCCTCAGCCTAATACTTGGTTGCACAACCTTTAGCCAAAATAACTGCGACCAACCTCTTCCTGTAACCATCAATGAGTTTCTTACAATGCTCTGCTGGAATTTTAGACCATTCTTCTTTGGCAAACTGCTCCAGGTCCCTGATATTTGAAGGGTGCCTCTCAAACCATTTTCTAGTGCTTTTTGAAGTGTGTTTTGGGTCATTGTCCTGCTGGAAGACCCATGACCTCTGAGGGAGACCCAGCTTTCTCACACTGGGCCCTGCATTATGCTGCAGAATTTGTTGGTAGTCTTCAGACTTCATAATGCCATGCACACAGTCAAGCAGTCCAGTGCCAGAGGCAGCAAAGCAACCCCAAAACATCAGGGAACCTCCGCCATGTTTGACTGTAGGGACCGTGTTCTTTTCTTTGAATGCCTCTTTTTTTCTCCTGTAAACTCTATGTTGATGCCTTTGCCCAAAAAGCTCTACTTTTGTCTCATCTGACCAGAGAACATTCTTCCTAAATGTTTTAGGCTTTTTCACGTAAGTTTTGGCAAACTCCAGCCTGGCTTTTTTATGTCTCGGGGTAAGAAGTGGGGTCTTCCTGGGTCTCCTACCATACAGTCCCTTTTCATTCAGACGCCGACGGATAGTACGGGTTGACACTGTTGTACCCTCGGACTGCAGGGCAGCTTGAACTTGTTTGGATGTTAGTCGAGGTTCTTTATTCAACATCCGCACAATGTTGCGTTGAAATCTCTTGTCAATTTTTCTTTTCCGTCCACATCTAGGGAGGTTAGCCCCAGTGCCATGGGCTTTAAACTTCTTGATGACACTGCGCACGGTAGACACAGGAACATTCAGGTCTTTGGAGATGGACTTGTAGCCTTAAGATTGCTCATGCTTCCTCACAATTTGGTTTCTCAAGTCCTCAGTCAGTTCTTTGGTCTTCTTTCTTTTCTCCATGCTCAATGTGGTACACACAAGGACACAGGACAGAGGTTGAGTCAACTTTAATTCATGTCAACTGGCTGCAAGTGTGATTTAGTTATTGCCAACACCTGTTAGGTGCCACAGGTAAGTTACAGGTGCTGTTAATTACACAAATTAGAGAAGCATCACATGATTTTTCGAACGGTGCCAATACTTTTGTCCACCCCCTTTTTTATGCTTGGTGTGGAATTTAAGACAAATTAAATGAAGATAATAATAACAAAGAATTTGTGTTTGCAATCATTTTCAGGAAGAAACTGAGTATTATCTGACAGAATTGCAGGGGTGTTAATACTTTTGGCCATGACTGTAAATCGAGCCGTGTTGTTGAAGACGGCGATCGTAAACCCTTATATTGAGTTAATTCCCAACTGTAGAGTGAATTGAGCTTGCGCTGAAGTGGGTGCAATGTGATAGCAGCAACCAGTCCATCCATCATGTCAGTAATCTGTGGCCGCTGGACAGGATCCCTGAGAACCGCCCATTAAAATACAGGATCTGCAGCTCCTCTTGATTAGCCAGCTTATCATGGTGGGATGTTTCACACCATTACAACAACGTTGTGTCAGGTCACCTAATCCAAAGAAGAGCTGTGGCTGCCATCAGGCAAGGTTGCTTTCTGCGTTTAGGCACCTGTTCAGTGGCTTACATCTGTGCCTACGTCTGAACCCCCCGCAAAACGGGATTCGGACCTATGCATCGATGAGGTCTTAGTCTATAATGGTGATGTAATGACAGATTATATGTGTGCATTATTTTCAGGCATGTACGCCTACTGGAGGCAAACACTCACACGTAGTAGACTGCGTCTTAGTGTTCTCATCCAGTAGGCATATATGCTCGACAATGATGCTCAATAGAGAACACGTTTGATTTGTCGGTACCATTATAGTCTATGGCCCTGGTTGGTGCATACTTCAAAATCCTGCTTCAGACCTAAGCCCCAATGAGGCCACTGAACCGGTGCCTGATCTCACCTGAAAGGTGGTTCTCAGGGCTCCCATCAAGCATCCACAGATTACCAACATGGCTGATGGACCGGGTTTTGTGAATCAATTTGCACCATCTCTGACTTACATGTGTACTATTGTGCTCTCCTTTGTGTATGCTTTTAAAGATAGGAGTTTTTAAGACCGTAATTTACTCAAAAAATATCTGATTTTCTTTTGACAGAAAATGAAGAGTTTGGCACAAAGACGTCAATCTGCTCCATCCCTTGTGCTAAGCAAAGCCCTTAATAAGTCAAGGACAATAACCAAGTAAGTGATAAATCCTATGAAGCCCCTATTGATGTATTAATCAAAATCTGAGGTAGTGTTATATACAGATGTAGCACGGCTGAATATGTCAGTAACAGATGTGAGTTTGTTATTTGGCACCGATCATTGTAATTTCACAATGTTTTCTCTGTAATTTCCTATACTGTATGAATGATGGAAACCTACTCACTCATTCACGTCAGGTTTGGCCTACACATTATTATTATTATTATTTATTATAGCACCATTTATTCTATGGCGCTTTACATGCAAGGAGGGGTATGCATAATAAAAACAAGTACAATAATCTTGAACAATACAAGTCACAACTGGTACAGGAGGGCAGAGGACCCTGCCCGCGAGGGCTCACAATCTACAAGGGATGGGTGAGGATACAGTAGGTGAGGATAGAGCTGGTTGTGCAGTGGTTTGGTTGATCGGTGGTTACTGCAGGTTGTAGGCTTGTCGGAAGCGCTGGGTCTTCAGGGTTTTTTTTTAAGGTTTTGATGGTAGGTGAGAGTCTGATGTGTTGGGGTAGAGGGTTCCAGAGTAGGGGTGATGCGTGAGAGAAATCTTGTATACGATTGTGGGAAGAGGAGATAAGAGGGGAGTAGAGAAGGAGATCTTGTGAGGATCGGAGGTTGCGCGCAGGAAAGTATCAGGAGACGAGGTCACAGATGTATGGAGGAGACAGGTTGTGGATGGCTTTGTATGTCATGGTTAGGGTTTTGTTCTGGAGTCTCTGGGTAATGGGGAGCCAGTGAAGGGATTGACAGAGGGGAGAGGCTGGGGAATAGTGGGGGGACAGGTGGATTAGTCGGGCAGCAGAGTTTAGAATAGATTAGAGGGGTGCGAGAGTGTTCGAGGGGAGGCCACAGAGCAGGAGGTTACAGTAGTCAAGGCGGGAGATGATGAGGGCATGGACTAGGGTTTTTGCAGATTCTTGGTTTAGGAATGTACGGATCTGTGAAATATTTTTGAGTTGAAGGCGGCAGGAAGAGGAAAGGGCATGGATATGTGGTTTGAAGGAGAGATCAGTGTCAAGGATTACCCCGAGACAGCGAGCTTGTGGGACTGGGGAGAGTGGGCAGCCGTTTACTGTAATGGATAGGCTCGTTGGGGCGGTCGCATGAGATGGAGGAAAGATGATGAATTTTGCTTTGTCCATGTTAAGTTTTAGAAATCTAGCGGAGAAGAAGGATGAAATACCGTACGTAATGTACGGTATATGCCGGTACGTAGACATTACATGAATGCCTTCTATTGATGCTATATGGTGGCAGCCATCACTATAGGGCTCCATTATAAAAAAAATAAACATGTAATTTACACTATATGGTCAAAACTATTGGGACACAGCTTCAATGAATTTGAGCAGGGTCCTTTCATAGGAGCCACGGGTGTAACAAGACAGTTCAAGACATTTCTTCTGTCCTAAATATTCTCCCATCATCTGTGAGAGATATTGTTGAGAAGTAGAAAGAACTTCAGCAACTTAGCCATGGAGTGGAAACCAAGGAAAGTTACGGACCGTAGCGAAAGGCAGAAAAGTCACCAATGCTCCATATCTGCACAGTCCAAACAACATCTGGTATTAGCATCAGCACAAAAACTTTGCCCCTGCCGGGAACTTAATGGCTGAGTAGCTGTATGCAGCCTTATGTCACCAAGCACAATGCTGAGCATCGGATTTAGTGGTGTAAAGCAGACACCACTGGAATCTGGAGCAGTGGAAACATGGTCTGTGCAGTGACGGATCATACTACTCTATCTTGCATCTGATGGATGAGTCGGGAGAATGATACCCATACGACTGCATTGTATCAACTATAATGTTTGGTGGAGAAGGGATAATACTATGGGTTTGTTGTTCAGGGGTCAGCCATAAGTTACAGTGAAGAGAAACCTTATTGCTTTAGTTACCAAGATACAGACAATTGAAATCTCAAACATTGTGGAAAAGTTTGAGGAAGGCTCTTTTCTGTTCCCTGTGACTGTGCCCCACTGCACAAAGCAAGGGCCATAAAGACATGGTTTGAGGAGGATGGTGTGGTAGAACATGGACCAGCCGCACAGAGCCTGGACCTCGACCCCATCCAACACCTTTGGGATGAACTAGACTAGCGATTGTGAGCTCGGCCTCTCCTGCATCATCAGTGTCTGACCTCACAGATGTTCTTCTCGAAGAAAGGACACCTCCAAAAATCCTGTAGCAAACCTTCCCAGAAGAGCGGAAGCTGTTATAGCTGCAAATGGGGAACCAGCTCCATATTAATGTCTATGGATGTAGAATGGGAGGTCATAAAAGCTCCTGTAGATGTAATTTTGGAAAGGCCCAATACTTTTGTCACTGTATGACATCCATCGGAGGGTATATAGGAGGCGTACATGCGATGTAAACACAGCCAAAGTGACAAGTTCATCTCTGCTACCTCTGCTCATACGTATATTTAGATTTATATTATATGGATCATCAGATGGACGTGTCCATCTACGTCAGTCGCTAAAGTTTCTCGTCACATCATTGACCCCAACCAAGTTTTACTTACAGGGAATCTATTAGAATTACCATTAATATCTGTCATGAGACGACCCCCTTAATTTCATTTTTCTGGTCATATGTTGGAAATGATTGAAAATATATAATGACTATATGTTGGAGATTTCTACTTTGTACCATTTGCTTCCAAAAGAAATCAACAGAATTCCCATTTGGGCCGACTAGACGAGAGGGACGTGCCGTATCCAGAACAGTGCATCACTTTGAAGAGCCCCTAGGAGAGAAATTCAGGGGCTGCTGAGTAAGAGCGGTAGCACCTATGGTGAGAACTCTCGGCTCTCTGCAAGCTGGGCGAGGATGTGTGTAAATGAGGGCAGGGTGGTGGCCATGCTTGGAAAGATCTGCGGCATGAAGAAAGGTCTGGCACAAACATCCAATCCCTGTGTTATAATGAGGGCACTGAGAGCGAGAGGCTGGTGAACTACAGTGACCTGGCACAGTCTGAACCGCTACAAACGCTGAGTGTTTTGAGCTCCATGAATCTGTTCACACTGGTCAGACTGGAGGTACATTCCCAAACCAGGGCAAGGCATTCTCTGTTTGTAACCAGCACGTTTGTGTATTTTCTGATCCCCAGCGACCATCGGGAGCTCTTAGGTAACAAAGGAGATGTTATGACTCCGTGTATAACTCTATAGACGGTAACAAAATCTGTAGAAATTTTACGTTAATTTTTTTTTTAATGCTGTAGGTACAATTTTAGGAAAAACTAAGTACACCCCTTTGTTTTTACGTATCAGAACATAATAACACATTTTCTTGTCCTTCAAAGGTCTTAAAATTAGGTAAATACAACCTCAGATGAAGCACAACGCATGACAGATTCCAACATGTCATTATTTATTTACCAAAAACTAAGGCTAAAAAGTAGAAGCAGAGTGTGAAAAATTAAGTACACCCCATGAAGCATTAGCTTATTAAATCAACCTTAGCACCAATAACTTGTAAATGTTTTTTTTTCTGTATGACTTTATCGGTCTTTCACGTCGTTCTGGTAGAATTTGGGCCAACTCTTCTTTACGATCTGGTTTTGCTGCATCAGCCACGATCAGTGTTGGCACCCGCCATGGCCGTTTAACCCCTTAAATACTGCTGGAAATAATGACTGCAACATCTAGATGGTTAAAAGAGTGTGGGGTCTCCCTCTTTAACCCCACTGGCACCTTGAGATCTTGATCAAGTGGTCCTGATGTTTGCGATGGCAATTCATGGCCAAATAAAGGCCGCAAAGTCTGCCGGCTATAGTGGCCTGTTCAGAAGTTAGAAACATTTAGGTGGTAAAAATAGATTTTTTTTTTTAATCCTGACATGTCACTTTACATTAATTCCTGAAACACACCTGAAGGGTTAATAAATTACCTGAAGGCAATTTTGAATACATTGAGGGGTGCTGTTTTTAAAATGGTACACGTTTTGGGGAATTCCAATATATAGGTCCCCCAAAGCCATTTCAAAACTGAATTGGTCCCTAAAAAAATAAGTTTTGGAATGTTCCTTGAAACAAATTAAAAATTACTGACAGATTTTGAAATCCTTTAATATGTTAACAAAATTAAAAAAAAATACTGTATGACTATCTGATCATTCAAAGTTTGAAAATTGCTAATTTTTTTGCATTTTTGCAAAATTTCTGATATTTTTATAAATAAACACAAAACGTATTAACGTAAGTTTATCATTATCAAAAAGTGTAAAGTGTCACAAAAAACAATCTCCAAATCAATTAGATATGCTGAAGCATTCCAGAGATATTGCTACATAAAGTGACAAATTATCAGATTTCAAAAATTTGGCCAAGTCACTAAAGGGTTAAGGCCCCATCACAGCGTTACGAATGGGTCGAAGTCTGGCCATTGCAAGATCTTGATTCTTTTCTTTGTTAGCCATTCTGATCTAGATTTGCTGGTGTTCTTGGGATCATTGTCCTTTTGCATGATCCAGTTTTGGCCAAGGTTTAGCCATTGAAGAGATGGCCACATATTTGACTTTAGAATACTTTGGTATACAGAGGATTTTATGTTCAACTCAATGACTGCAAGGTTTCCAGGTCCTACCTTTCCACCACCATGCTTGACGGTTGGTATGATGTACTTGTGCTGATATCCTGTAATTGTTTTCCACCATGTGGCACCTTTTCCATTTGTGTTTGTAAGGCTGGTTTCACATTTGAGTTGGGCAGAGCTGCGGAGGGCTGTGTAGTTCCTCCATTAAGCCCCACCCACTGTTGCTCCTCTTCCATTCTGCTCCGCCTACATCAGCATGTGTCTTGCGTACCTATCTTTAACATTGGGTAAGCAGGCCATGCGAATGCGTCCAACGCAACATGTTGCATTTTGTTGCGTTCGGCGCAGCGTCAAAACGATGCATGTGGAGGCATCCGCATACCTTCACATGGCCTGCGTTCCCAATGTTAAAGATAGGTACGCAGGATGCATGCCAAAATAGGCGGAGCTGAATGGAAGAGGAACTACGCAGCCCTCAACAGCTCTGCCCAACGCAAATGTGAAACCAGCCTTACCTAGGCTTTTCGAGATGCGATTCCCTTATGGGTCCCTTCTTGATCAGACTAGGGAGAGGACTGTATGGTCATCAGGTTCTGCTCCACCCTGCAAATCCCTGGTTCATCTCCTTTTTGGAGGAGATCCACTCTAGAATGAACTCTTAGATACACTGGGTTGGGTGCTCTAAGCATAACCAAAATTTCTAAGCAAAAACCTAAAGAGATGAACTAGAATACAAGTTGGTGTGCATGCAACATGTAGGCGCATGTTCACACTGGCCACTAAACAGACAAATCCTAAGATAAAAGCAAAATGAAGTAATACCCTGCAGTAAATAAATAAATAGATAGCAATAGTGCATGAAAACCTTACCATGTGCAAAATGACATAAATGGGAATAAGGTCTTGGTCCTGCTCGGCCCTAATTCACATGTACATCATTTGACATTTCTTAAGGTTTTAATACAAGAGGTTAGGACTGTCCTAAAAAGGGTCACCATGACGTGGTGGGATGGCTTTTACGTATTTTTTTGTTCAAAATTATATTAACTATGTACCCTATATTATCTTCATGCACCATTGCCATTTATTTATTTATTTACTGCGGGGTATTTGATTATTGTATTTTAATCTTAGGTTTCAGCTCTCCCTAAGGTTCGACAACGGGAAGCCATCAATCTCTGTCCTTACTGACGCATTCTGGTCTCGAGAGATGGGGAAAGGTTTATTGGGGGTGCTTCTTCTTTTGGAGCAGGTTGCTCTATCCCACATCCTAATGCATTTATTAGATAGCTGAAGGATAACTTGCAATTTTAGGAAAATACCATTAATGATTAAGAATCACTTTGGAATTACAGAAATGGTGGGGAGCATCACCAGGTGACACATGCGCCATGTTGACAATTGTGATACAGTTTACAATATTGGAATTCACCAGCCTCAGTACAGTAATACCTTGATTAACATGTGAATCAACTTATGAATTTTCCAAGATATGAGCCATCTCTCAGTCTATTTTGTGTTTTATGATGCCACTCTCCACATGGTCATCCTACAATGCAAGGATCTCTGTCTTCGCTGTTCCTTCTAACCATGAAACATTTAATATCATGTTTTCCTCTTCTTTTTGCCCTCTTTACAGTTTTTATTCTGTATTTTTAGTATTTGTTTACAATAAAATCATGATTTTATTATTCTCATATGTTAGTGGTTTTTGTTTACTCCAAGTTTCTTTTGAGTGCAAATATGTTTTGGGAGTACTCCACTCATCATTTTACTTACCATAAGGGGGAATGTACACTGCTCAAAAAAATAAAGGAAACACTAAAATCCCACATCCTAGATATCACTAAATGAAATATTCCAGTTGTAAATCTTTATTCATTACATGGTGGAATGTGTTAAGAACAATAAAACCTAAAAATGATTAACATAAATCACAACTAATATCCCACGGAGGTCTGGAGTTAGAATGATGCTCAAAATCAAAGTGGAAAATGAAGTTACAGGCTGATCCAACTTCAGTGGAAATGCCTCAAGACAAGGAAATGATGCTCAGTAGTGTGTGTGTGTGTGTGGCCTCCATGTTCCTGTATGATCTCACTACAACACCTGGGCATGCTCCTGATGAGGCAACGGATGAAATCCTGAGAGATCTCCTCCCAGACCTGGACTAAAGCATCCGCCAACTCCTGGACAGTCTATGGTGCAGCGTGACATTGGTGGATGGTGTGAGGCATGATGTCCCAGATGTGTTCAATCGGATTCAGGTTTGGGGAACGGGGGGGCCAGTCCATAGCTTCAATGCCTTCATCTTGCAAGAACTGCTGACAGGCTCCAGTCACATGAGGTCTAGCATTGTCCTGCATTAGGAGGAACCCAGGGCCATCTGGAGCGCCCCCAGACACAGGGCCACAGGTTACTCGGTACCGGTCCTCTCTGTCTCAGTTCTGGGGTTGTCACGGTGGCTGGACCCGGTCCGTGACCCTGCTAAGGGGCGTCCAATAAAAGGGGTGATGGTAGTTTGTCAAGGTTTCGTGATGCCACCTGTGGTATTCGGCCAGTGAGACCGACGCTGCTTGGGGTCCACTGGGGTGATGGAATGGCAGCTAGATGGTATACCTTCCCACAGGTGAAGTGTGTCCCCAGAGCTTCCCGATAATGTAGATGGCGACGATGCGAGGTGCAGTCAACAACGAGGACACAAGGTTGCAGTCTCTTTACCTCTTTACTGAAGACTTCAGGGTCCTCAATCCAGAGCACGGTTAACAGGGCTGTCTGAGACCGGCCGGTCCGAAGGCACATCCAGAGTTCCCTTTGCAGGTGGAAATCGTGGCCTAACACTAGCGCCTGTGTGTTGTAGTGCTTCCCTGCTGAGCATTCGGGGTAGTCCTCACAACTTCTGTTCTCGTTCATTCCAGTTCTTTCTAGTTCTTTCTATTCTCCGTCCCCCAGGTTTGTTATGGCTAGGACGCACCCATTTGACGGGAAGGCTCGGAGCTCTTCCAGGACCCTAGAGATCCCCCTCTCCACGCGTTGCCCCCTATGTCTGCTTAGGTGATGTAAGGTAGACCGCCAACCTATAATTAACTGTCCTGCGGTATTTGAAGTAAGGCATAAAGTCAGTTACTTCCTCGGTGTTCCGGGCACCGGCTACGCGCCTCAGTAGGATGTTGCCGTTCTCCAGGCACGACTCCTACTGGCTCTCCTTTGTGCTTTGATCTCGTTTCTCACTGTCCACAATATCCTTCGCTTCGTGTCCTTTCTTTGGATGCCGCTGCAGATAGCGCAGGCACGGCTCCGTAACATTCTATCCTTGTCGCTAGGTGCCTGCCAGGTTCCCACGCCTGACAGGGACCCCCCTGAATCTTCCCCCCGCAACACCCCCTGCCACGGGATGTTGCCTGAACAAAACCCAGTCAGCTTCTCACTAACTTCCTATCCAACCCCTAGTTTTACCAGTGTGAGGAGTGTCCTAATAAATAATACCCTTTGCTCCCCCTAGTGGCCGGAGTGTGAAGTATAATGTGTGCTGATGATACCTGGTCAGATGAACTCCTTTAGTGCCATCAGACGTACCATCACTCCCCTTAGTGGCAGAGCGATACTACTGCAACGACCAGGTCTCTGGGGCGCTGCACATCCACACCAGCATATGGTGTCACAAGGAGTCTGAGGATCTCATCTCAGTACCTAATGGCAGTCAGGCTACCTCTGGCGAGCACACGAGCACATGGAGGGCTGTGCAGCCCTCCAAAGAAATGCCACCCCACTCCATTACTGACCCACTGCCAAACCGGTCATACTGAAGGATGTTGCAGGTAGCAGATCGCTCTCCACGGCGTCTCCAGACTCTGTCACATCTAACATATGTGCTCAGTGTGAACCTGCTTTCATCTGTGAAGAGCACAGGGTGCCAGTGGCGAATTTGCCAATCCTGGTGTTCTGTGGCAAATTCCACACATCCTGCACGGTGTTGAGCTGTGTGCACAACCCCCATCTGTGGACATCGGGCACTCAGACTATCCTCATGGAGTCGGTTTCTAACCGTTTGTGCAGGCACATGCACATTTGTGGCCTGCTGGAGGGCATTTTGCAGGGCTCTGACAGTGCTCTTCCTGTTCCTCCTTGCACAAAGGCTGAGGTAGCGGTCCTGCTGCTGGGTTGATGCCCTCCTATGGCCCCATCCACGTCTCCTGTGTACTGGCCTGTCTGCTGGTAGTGCCTTCAGCCTCTGGACACTACGCTGACAGACACAGCAAACCTTTTTGCCACAGCTTGCATTGATGTGCCATCCTATATGAGCTGCACTACCTAAGCCACTTGTGTGGGTTGTAGAGTCTGTCTCATGCTACCACAAGTGTGAAAGCACAACCAACATTCAAAAGTGACCAAAACATCAGCCAGAAAGCATTGGTACTGAGATGTGGTCTGTGGTCCCCAGCTGCAGAACCACTCCTTTATTGAGTATGTCTTGATAATTGCCAATAATTTCCATCTGTTTTCTATTCCATTTGCACAACAGCATGTGAAACTGATTGTCAAACAGTGTTGCTTCCTAAGTGGACCGTTTGATTTCACAGAAGTTTGATTTACTTGGAGTTATATTTTGTTGTTTAAGTGTTCCCTTTATTTTTTTGAGCAGTGTACATTATTGATGCTCGTCCTATATTGATTATGTGTTTTGTGAACTTTTTATATTGATTCTTATACAATATGTATGATTTTGAAGCAGAAGAAGTCGATAAAGGCTATACCGCCAGCCAAGAGAGTTAAAGGGCCACTGTCACCCCCCTGCAGCCGTTATAAACTAAAAGAGCCACCTTGTGCAGCAGTAATGCCGCATTCTAACAAGGTGGCTCTTTTAGTTTTGTGTTCAGGTATTACTAAAATAAAGCAGTTTGAAACTTTGCAAAAATACCTGTCTTTGTCCACTGAGGCGGGTCTGAAGCCTCCTCTGTGAAGCGCCCAACTGCCGTCACTCATCTCTTCTGGGGTGATGGTCGCCACCCCCTCCACGCTGTTTTCTTTTCAAATCCGGCGCTGGCGCTGTGTAAATATTTGTGGGGCAGGCGCAGTAAGCTCTGGCGGTCTGACGTCCCAGCCAGGCTTGCAGACTGCGCCTGTGCTGGCAGTGCGGCCACCCACTTCCGTAATCCCTGCCCCGCACTGTGTTATGCATTATGCACAGTGCGGGGCTGGGATTCCTGGGCATGCGCACTGCGTGTGTCAGCGGGGGACCTGGGTGAGTGGCTGACACACGCAGTGCGCATGCCCAGGAATCCCAGCCCCGCACTGTGCATAATGCATAACACAGTGCGGGGCAGGGATTACCGAGGTGGGTGGCCGCACTGCCAGCACAGGTGCAGTCTGCAAGCCTGGCTGGGACGTCAGACTGCCAGAGCTTACTGCGCCTGCCCCACAAATATTTACACAGCGCCGGCGCCGGATTTGACAAGAAAACAGCACGGAGGGGGTGGCGATCATCGCCCCAGAAGAGATGAGTGACGGCAGTTGGGCGCTTCACAGAGGAGGCTTCAGACCCGCCTCCGTGGACAAAGACAGGTATTTTTGCAAAGTTTCAAACTGCTTTATTTTAGTAATACCTGAACACAAAACTAAAAGAGCCACCTTGTTAGAATGCGGCATTACTGCTGCACAAGGTGGCTCTTTTAGTTTATAACGGATGCAGGGGGGTGAAAGTGGCCTTTTAAGATTATTTCAAAGCTCTGGACCTCTGCCCATGAAGAGATTGAGAATTTCTTGTTGGTGTGGTTGATGGAGATGCAGCTCGCAGGAGATACAGACAAGGCATTGGAATAGTCATTCAAAGCCAGTGAGGGATGGTTTGATCATTTTAAGAAGAGGACCGACATCCAGTCCATTGTCAGGCACAGAGAGGCAGCAAGCTCGGATATGAAGGCAGCTGATAATTTTATTATAACTTATAACTGAAGGGTGCATCCCCCCAGCAAGTCTTCAACTGTGACAAGACAGGGTTCTTCTGGAAAATATGCCAATGAGGAGAAGAGCATGCGAGGCCACCATCCTATGAAGGGTAGGTTAACTCTTGCACTGTGCCCAAATGTGAGCGGTGACTACAAGATTAAGCCACTATTCATATAAGACTCTGAAAATTCCAGAGCTTTTAAGTCTCATAAAGTGCTTGAAGAAAACTGCAGGTTATGTGTAGGGCAAACCCAAAGGCATGGGTCACTACACAGTTGTTTCTGTGGTGGGTAAGCCAGGTCTTTGGTCCTTCAGTAAAGTACCTTTTGGAAAATGACCTACCCCTGCTCCTGTGCACGTACCAAACCTCACAGATGACATCCTTGAAGAATTTAATGTAAGTTTATTAAGGTCCTCTCTCTTCCAGCCAACACCACCCCTATCCTGCAGCCCATGGACCAACAGGTGACTTTACATTTCAAAAAGCCCTACAACCAGCCCCATGTTAAGGTGCTGCTTTGAGGTTATGGAGAACATTAACCTCCCCCTTTGAGAGTTCTGGAAGGACCACTGCAATATTGTCTCCTGCCTCAGAGTTATCAACATGGCCTGGCAGGGTATTACAACAAGAACCTTAAACTGCAGAGAAGAAGTTGTGGCCTAAGGTTGGGTCCGAAAGGGACTTTGAAGGATTGGAACCATAGGTGTTAAATTTGGAGGAGATTGTGTCCCTCAGAAAGTCCATGGGCATGGAAGTGGATGAAGAAGACGTTAACAAACTCGTCAAGAAACACAAAGAGGAACTCACTACGGAGGAATTAAAGGACATACAACAGCAGCAGCGTACAGAGGTTTTGTATGAAATTAGCACATCTAGCCAGAGGTGGAGGAGGTAATCTGTACAAGCAAGATGAAGGAAATGTTGGGAATATGGGAGAAAATTTCAGAGTTTATTAAAAAGAAACACATTGAAAAAGTTGCAACAAGTTGTCCATTGGAACTGTGTAATAATAACACTTGCCTCAATCATCTTCAAAAAAACATTTTGAAAGGGAGGAAGAAACAAACCTCCTTGGACAGGTTTTTAATGAAACTCCCTGCAAGTGAAAATGAGGAAAGTGTGGCGAAAAAGGCAAAAGTCAGTGAGGAAGAAGATGAAGTGAAAAAAAAGTACACTAGCAATAGTTGATTAGTTTAATAGTTTTTCACACTATATATTATTTGTTATTAATAAAGTTAATTTTTCTTATTTAAAAACACCTAACAAAAAAAATTGGTGTAGTTTTTGGTGGGGCTGGAGCTGATTAATAGCATTTAAATTCATTTTAATGGGGACATTTAATTTGATATATGAGCTAATTGAGTTAAGAGCTTGGACACAGAATGAATTAAACTCATAAGTCAAAGTATTACTGTATTAGTACGTCTCCTGCCTTGGTTCAGGGTAATAGTAGCCAAGATAAGCCCAGAACCAGTAATGTTGGTATTACAAGAACTCACTGTACAAGCGGGTCAGATCTTCTCTTCCACATTTTTGCTGAATCTTCTCAATGTAGCCGCTGTATTAGTTTAAATCAAGGACAAGAACATTGAGAATATGTATCGCTCTGTCGTCCTGTCCGCGCTAACATATTGAATAGATCTATTCTTGTTGATGAAAGGTCAACATCTTGCCGGCAGACTCCTACAATGAGAATACATGTGTAACATTTGTGACTCATTTAAAGAGGAATTAAGTCCTGGCCTCATTCCAAGCCAAACAGTGTAAGTTACCATCATCTGCAGGAGAAATATACACAGATATTATCCAAAAGTCAATTTCGCACCACTGTTCAGTCCACGTCGCATTCAGAGGTTTGGTTACAAGTTGTGGATATGATTTTTGCCAATTGTTTGGACAGTTCTGATGGTTGTTTCAAGTGCATTTACCAATTGGGCACAATATGTAAAATCTCATTTCTCCAGCTAATAATAATAAATAATAATTTTATTTATATAGCGCCAACATGTTCCGCAGCGCTTTACAAATTAAATGATGTTTCTGTGGAATAGAATTTTACACCTGCTCATGAGGGTTGAAGTGTTTTCTGGGCAGATGGCCCGGCTCGTTGCTGAATATCACACACCTAAGACATCTTCCATTTAAGTAAAATTAAAGTAACTCCTTGGAGCCGAGAATAAAGGTGTTACCTGACTCAATTTTCACTGTAGGTTAAGTTGTATTCACAGTGTTTTTTCAGGTGTCTAAAAAGACAATTTTTTGAAGTGGAAAACCACTTCAGGATGCGATCTTTTATCGGAGGGAGTATTTGTAAGAAATGTTCTTTTCCTGAGTTATTTTTTTTCCTGAAGCAACTTTTTGAGTTGACAACTTTTAGAAGCTTTTTGATTTCACAGTGCTTAGTTTCTGTTACCCATCTGTCTCGGGTATTCCGGTCTCTGCTGTCTTCCCTTGGGTCCGATGCCCTCTGTTGTGCTCCACGTTGGGTTTTCCAAGTTGTCTGGCGTGGATCAATAACATCATCTCCCTAGACTTATTTAAGGCAAATTAAGACACACAACTGTGTCTTCAGATAGAGACTCTAGACTTCTATGTTTGATGTTCTTACTGTGCTTTACTTGCTTCCATCCCTGCTAGGCTTAACCTCCTCTGTCCTGCTCCTCTATAGATTCCTGAGAGTGCCAAGTCCTTGCTTCCCACATGCAGTGGTGACTGGGCCCATGTGCGAGAGGCTCCCGTCGAAGTCAGTGACTATTTCAGCTGGATATGCATTCTCGGATGCAGCTGAAATGTATTGCGGCACAGAGACCCATTGGGTCCATGCACAGCCATACACGCCGCCAGACAATCAGAGGCCAGCAGCTAATGTCGATATACCAGTCATGGATGGCGCATAGCAGTGACATCATGCATCGAATTTAGGAAGGGCCTCAGGTTGGGGTATATTATACCAGGAAGGGGCCCAAGATCGGGGACATGCAGTATGATACTGGAAGGATCCGGGATGGGAACATTACACCAGGATGGGGGACATTATCATAGGAAGGGGTCCAGGATGGGGGATATTATACAAGGAAGAGGCCCAAGATAGAGGATATTATTACACAAATGGTTTAGGATAGTGACATTATTACAGGAAGGGGCTCAGGCTGGGGACATTATTACAGGAAGGGGCTCAAGTTGGGGACATTATTACAGAAAGGGGCTCAGGATGGGGGACATTATAGCAGAATGGGGCCAGGATGGGATCTTTATTACAGGAAGGGGCCAAGATGTTGAACATTATTACTGAAAGGGGGCCAGAATGGGGGACATTATTACTGGAAGGGGAGCATTATTACCAGAAAGAGTCCTGGTTAGAGAACATTATACAGCGAAGGGACCTATGATGGGTGACATTATTACATTAGGGGCAACACTTATGTCTTCATAGGATTTAGAACGCTACAATTGCCCATATATCTAACTAACATGCAGGAGGGGGCCCAGGGAGAAAAACACTCAAAAAAACTCCTCATATGTACAGCAAAGTGGATTTCTCATAGAAATGAATAGGAAAAAGCTTCAAAGTACACCTGTGGTTTTTTTTAAACATTTTATTGCTGTTTACTAAAGTTCTTGTTAACTTTTAACTTTTTCAGGCACTTTTTAGAGTGGACCTATTCCAAAATAGTCCTGAAAAAAGTGAGTGCACGTACACTTTGACAATGTGCACATGGAGTCTTTTTGCTGAGTTTTGTAGCAGAAACTCCACATTTTTAAGGAATTTTGAGATTTGGAGGAGAATTTGTAGAGTTTCTTCTCAGTTCCCGCTCAAAAGACTGCTCAAAAACTATATTTTCATCTTTGGTATTTAATACAGTATTCAATTTAATGAACTTCATTCTGATCTGAAAGACCAAAATTTTTAATATTCAGATTTAATGAAAAGTAAGTAGTTGTTCGATGACCGAATTTATACGAAACCGCACTAAACTAATTTCCTAAAAGATATTGTCATAACTAGTGATGAGCGAATTTGTTCTGAAAACGATCACCAAACATAAATTCGGCATGAATATGGCACATTCGGATTCGTGATCGGAAACATGGGCAGAATGCTATAAAATCGGAAAAAATCGGTAACATTCCGTAAAAAGTGCGGGGAAATATTTGCGTTGCCACAAAAGTATTTTCAGCACTTTAGCAATGATAATGGTGCTGAATCATGAGCATTTGAAACGTAATTGATGAGGGGAGGGGGTATGCAGAGCTCAGAGGCATTGCGTTCTTGTAAACAGACATTTTTTTTTCCTATCTTTATGTGTGCGCATTGCGGCCAGCCAATCAGGGCGCAGGAAACTCCCACAATGGCTTGTGCCATTGGCTGCTGAAATCACATGTCCCTCTCCATATAAATAGCGGACATCTTGTTTTGACTCCTGATGCTGGTACCGTTAGCAGCACGATTTTAGCTAGTTAGTTAGGCGGTTGTATATCAGTCATATAGTGTAGGTAGATAGTGTCCAGTGTGGCTGTTAAATTTATCTTCCAGCACTTTTTTTTCTGCCCATTACTGAGGTCCACAGACAAAGCCAGCAGGGCACATGTCCTAAAAGTGTGTTGTGCACTGCTTCTTTTGTGCTTCATGCACAAGTATAGCATTCTAAATAATATTTTTTCACTAGCTAAATGTGAAACAGCCTGCTGTATCCCATATTGTCATTTAGTGCTGTGGTGATATGAAACTGTCTGCAGACCTAAGGCACATTAAAAAAATATATATCATTTTTCAGTTGCAAAGAGTAAGACAGCCCGCCATATAACACGTTTTCATTTTGTTGGGTTGAAATTAAGCTGTAGAGGCCTGATCAAGAGGCCACAAAAATTGTTTTGCTCCTAGTGCCATACAGTAGGAGACCTAAATTTGAAATAGTTTGTAGCATCTAGTGTATTATAGAGGCCTAATCCTGAGGTCACACAAAATTCTTCTGTTTCTAGTGTCATACAGTAGGGGACCTGACTTTAAAATAGTTTGTAGCATCTAGTGTGTTATGGATGCCTTATCTAGAGGCCACCGAAAAATTATTGTGTTCCTAACATTATACAGTAGGGGACCTGACTTTCAAAATTTTTGTAGCATACCTTCTTTGTCATACAGACCTCATTCACACTCAAACAATTCTTTCTTCTGTGACTAACACGATACAGCACGCCATAAATCACCTTGGAATTTACTGTCGCTGAAATTCAGCTGTTTGCAGAGGTGGTGCAGAGTTTAAAATCTAATTTTTGTTGCTAATACTGTGCTCCTACCACACTATCTGAGCAACATGACTGGGAAAAAGCGAGGCCGTGGTGGAAGGGGAATTAGGCTTGGTGTTCAAGGTGTACGTGGGTAGGTGGTAATGTTTGTGAAAGCACTAGTGAACCAACGTCACGTCCTATGCAAAGACAACTGACAACTTCTGTTACTGGAAGGGCTACTTCACTACCTTTCTTTGGCAGATGCACAGTGGTATGCCTTGTAGTAAAAAGAGAACAAAACGCGGCAACACTCACCGAGCCTGTGGTAGGGATTCGTCTTTATTGCAGCATGTGTGCACGTATCTTCACGGCACGGGGGAGTGGAACAAGGAAAAAGGTGAGCAGGGAAGGGACGACGGCCGTTTCACGCCAACACCGGCGCTTCTACGGGTCCACGTTGAGAGGACCTGATGCCCGAGGAGGTAGGTGAAGAGTCACCACCCCCTCAGCGTCAGAAACAATCAAACTGAAACAGTGACAGGTGCAAAATAAAATCCAATTACATACATTTAAAAACAACGATAATGAAATATCTAAGGACAGTAGAGCAAATCTCCATCCACAATAACAAAGTCGCAAACATGGACATACAAACCTGGAAACACTAAAAATTTCTTACAACAATACAATTACATCTCTCTTTTATCTCGACTGGACATATGAATCCAGAGAAACACGAGATATGTGCGGACTACTAGCTAGATACACATAGATAATTAAATATTCTATCCAATACAATAACATAGCAATTACAGAAAGAACCGTTACCGGATTATCATAAGAAGACAGGTATGTCAATTTTCTCATTTAGACCTGCGGGCCCTGTCGCCCGTGTTCTCAAGATCCATCTAGCCTCCTGTTGTAATAACAATTTATGTAAATCCCCTCCTTGTTTGGGTAATGTAACCCTCTCAATACCTGCAAACGTTAATACATCTAGATTACTGTCGTGACATTCTCTTATATGTTGAATCAGCCTGGGTACCCCTTTTCCCGAAAGTATGGACTTGTAATGTTCCCTGAAGCGTATATATAATTTCCTTATAGTATTCCCAATGTAGAATCTTTTGCAGGGACAGAAAACAACGTACACCACATATTCAGTCTTACAGGTAATGAATTGTGTGACATAATGTGAACAAGGGCCAATATTCAGGACGGAATCCTGAATATGGAACCGGCAAAATAGACATTGCCCACATCGATAGTTACCTTTAGGGGTTGTTTGTTCTAGCCAGGTGGTTTTTTCTTTCACTAACCGATTATGCACTAGCGTGTCTTTTATTCGCTTCCCTCTTCTATTAGAAATAAGGGGTCCTCCTGCCGCTTTCTTTTCTAAGTCCCTATCCCTCTCCAATACATGCCAGTGGTATGCCTTGTTGATGAGGCCCAGATAGAGCTTGTGCTTGAGTGGATAGCAAGCGCAGCTTCAAGTGTCCTCTCCTCCTCTTCCTCCACCTCAACATCACACCCAGTACAGTCCACAGTGGTGGCCCCCAAATTCCCCTTGCTTTCCTTCGCATCCCAACTCTCCAACCATACAACTGACTGTATGGAACCACAGATGGGTGAGTCTGAGGAGCTGTTCACACATTCTATGCCATCATCATTAGAAGTGTACTCAAAAGCTTCTCAGAGTCAAGAAGAGGAAATCTGCACCGATGCCCAAAATATTTTTAGCTTGGATCCGGGGCAGGACGAAGTAGGGTCTGAACAGCATCCTGACCCTCGTCATTAGATGTTAATCCCTGGGGAGTAGGTGATCCTGATGAGACTCAGATATCTGAGGCTCACGCGGACTGTACTGTGCTGTCAGGGCAGGAAGAGGAGAAGGGTGACTCCAAGGGCGAGGAATGTGATAACAGAGAGGATGATGATGATGAGGTGTTAGCTCCCAGTTGATGTGAACATAGAGGCATTCAGCATTTTTCACCCTTTGAAAGCAATGCGTGGTGAAAAAAACACAGAAAAAAATGCAGGTATCGGGTTTTGCAGCGTATTTTTGTGCCAAAACCTGATTAAGTAGATTTAGATTTTTTTTTTTGCACTAAACTTTATCAGCATACACAAGTGTCAAATGTAGCATGACAAATACACAGCAAAAAACGCACAAAATACGCAGCAAAAAATGCAAGAAAAAACAAGCAAAACCTGTTTTTTTCTGCAGGTTCTTTCCTGCCAAGAGAGCAGGTTTTGTTGCAGAAAAAAAAGCACTGAAAAAATGGCTGTTGTGAACATACCCTAAAATACAGAAAAAAATTTCTGATGACACAATCCCTTTAAACTGAAGAGACAGTGATTTGTGACAAGGTTAAGAAAGGTTAAAATATAAAAATCAGAGAGTAAGCGCCTACTAAGTACAAAATGAGTCACAAACTTGCAGTCTGTGAACATGTTCTGATCCAGAGACGTGGGTCTAATGATTCTCACATGCCATCTGTCTCTGCACAGTAACGTGATGAGCCCTGGGTGATGGGCGCCTCCTGTGCCAGACATATTCTCACTGGCATACACTGATAGACGAGCTGTTACCATCACAGACATGAGTCGGAGCTGTTTATAACCATGACATGTGTAGAGATTGCATAATATTCTAGAGATATATGATATGTGTATAACTAGGCCTGGATTCATAGAAAATGGAGCTCAGAGCAGCAAGCAAGTGATAAAAAATACTCCCATACAGTGACCACAAAATAATGCTGCCATTTAGTGCCGGCCGTGTTTTCGTAGGTTTCCTTCAGGTTCTCCGATTTCCTACCATACTCCAAAGACATAGTAATTGGGGAATGTAGACTGTGAGCCCCAATGGGGACAGTGATGATAATATCTGTAAAGTGCTACAGAATATGATAATAATGTATTCTGTCATATATATATACCTGTATATGATGCCACTATTTATTAGGCTGAATTCAAATACTTCTCTCATATGCCACTCTGATGGTGGGCAGAGATTTGGTGAACTGAGTGGCCCACAATGACTTTTCACTCCACTCTCAGGTTGCTCTTTGGGGCGTTTAAGTGAGGTCAATCACACTATCAGGCAATATTTAATAGAATTTTTTTTAGGATTTCTTAGGCAGGTTTCCCGTTTTACGAGCAGTCTGGATAATGTGGAGAGACAAACTTCTGCACAGCAGATAGATCTAAAGTGCTTGCAATAAAGTATGATAATGATAAGTCATGAAGACAATCCAGTTCATTACATTCTGCACTGTACACTAATAGAACTAAAAGTGTGTAAAAAACACAGATCCTGTCACAATAGGCATGTAACAATAATGATAATATGTGTGGAAAGTCATTGCAGTGGGGCTTCTAGACTTTTGTGTCCACTTTTGTATACATTTTGCAAGTTACACACAGAAGTAGCGAGCGCCAATATTCCAAATATACGTGCGATGCGCTATATAATTGTAACAGGCAAAGTGTGACAATGGCGTCCTTCCTTCTTAGCTTTTTAGTGTTTTTCCCTGCTGGCAGCACCGGGAAGGACAGCTCTCTATATCAACTCCGTGTCAGTTTCCATTGCCAGTTATAGAGAATACTATTCTGGTTCTGTTCTCTTTTGCTTCTTGTTTGCACGTGTTTTTCGTGTACTGACCTCATCTTGTTTTCTAATTAGTCTCTTGCCTAAAGATTCTGCCTCTGACTTTGACCTCCTTCATGATATTAACCCTTCTTGCCACCAACTTGCTCCACCAACTAGCAGCTGACTCTGTGGCTCCAACCCAGGGTCCCCTGCACAAGTTTAGATCCCTGTAAAGATAAAGGCCAGGTCAGCCCCTGGGATCTAGTAGATGAAGTGTCTTGTGCTAAGCCTCTCCATGGAAGCCATACTAACAACTGTCGGGCTGCCATGAAAAGTGCCTGAATAACAATCTGTATAAAACTATTTTATCTAATACATAAAGCTGAATGTGTGTGTGTGTGTGTGTGTGTGTGTGTGTGTGTGTGTGTGTGTGTGTGTGTGTGTGTGTGTGTGTGTGTGAAAAACTGAAAGGAAAAGTGTTGGAGGCAAATTGACAGCTGCCACATGTGAACAAGGGGGACTTAAAAAGTGAGAGCGATGGCGCCAAAGAGTATATACCGTACAGTTGCTAAGGTGGGGCCCTGACATGGGATACTCACCACACACGGGGATATGAACACACACACAAAATGCGCCACACACTACCACGTGCTTGAACACATATACCACCCTCAGCACACATTTCACCACACATACACCAACCTCGCCACATAAAAGTCGAAGCAAAAGTCGCCGCTCAAAACTTGCCACGCGCAAGACTCGCCACATGCGAAACTGGGCTCACGCAAAACTCGCCACACGTGCAAAACTCACCTCATGGAAAACTCACCACACGCAAAACTTGCACATGCGGAAAAATTGCCACATGCACAAAAGTTGCAACACATGCAAAAGTTGCCTCACACAAAACTTGCACATACTCAAAACGCACCACACAAAACATGCCACGCGCAAAACTCGCCATGTGCAAAACTTGCTGCACACAACTTGCTACACTAACCTGTCACATGCAACTCGACACACAAAAAATTGCTACACACTTGTCGCGACACAAAACTCATCTCACAAAAGTCGCTACATGTATGTCGCCACACACAACTCAACACACACAACTTGACACATGAAACTCGCCCTAAAACACACACAAGTCTGGTATTATCCTTCAAAAATAAAAATCTGATTAATAAGCAAACTACAACAGCAACAAATGTACCATATAGGAAATACGGCAGCTGTCAGTCACATGACTTGTCTATTATGTGTATGTGTGAGCTAATATATACTGCCAGGGGGGAGGGCTTCCTGTTGGCTGGGGATATATCAGGCTGCCAATTTAGCTTAGAAATACTGAGGTAAAACTACTGAGCAAATAACGTGTGAATGAGGTCTAATACAGGAGGAGATGACATACAGATATATACTATATACAGGAGGAGATGACACACATATATACTATATACAGTGGAGAGGACACACAGGTATATACTATATACAGGAGGAGATGACATACAGATATATACTATATACAGGGGAGATGACACACAGGTATATACTATATACAGGAGAGATGACACACAGGTATATACTATATACAGGAGGAGATGACACACAGGTATATACTATATACAGGGGGAGATGACACACACACATATATACTATATACAGGGGAGATGACACACAGGTAAATACTATATACAGGGGAGATGACACACATATATACTATATACAGTGGAGAGGACACACAGGTATGTACTATATACAGGAGGAGATGACACACAGATATATACTATATACAGGGGAGATGACACACACATATATACTATATACAGGGGAGATGACACACAGGTATATACTATATACAGGAGGAGATGACATACAGGTATATACTATATACTGGAGGAGATGACACACACATGTATACTATATACAGGGGAGATGACACACAGGTATATACTATATACAGGAGGAGATGACACACTGGTATATACTATATACAGGGGAGATGACACACACATACAGTGGGGCAAAAAAGTATTTAGTCAGTCAGCAATAGTGCAAGTTCCACCACTTAAAAAGATGAGAGGCGCCTGTAATTTACATCATAGGTAGACCTCAACTATAGGAGACAAACTGAGAAAAAAAAATCCAGAAAATCACATTATCTGTTTTTTTTACATTTTATTTGCCTATTATGGTGGAAAATAAGTATTTGGTCAGAAACAAAATTTAATCTCAATACTTTGTAATATATCCTTTGTTGACAATGGCAGAGGTCAAACGTTTTTTGTAAGTCTTCACAAGGTTGCCACACACTGTTGTTGGTATGTTGGCCCATTCCTCCATGCAGATCTCCTCTAGAGCAGTGATGTTTTTGGCTTTTCGCTTGGCAACACGGACTTTCAACTCCCTCCAAAGGTTTTCTATAGGGTTGAGATCTGGAGACTGGCTAGGCCACTCCAGGACCTTGAAATGCTTCTTACGAAGCCACTCCTTCGTTGCCCTGGTGGTGTGCTTTGGATCATTGTCATGTTAAAAGACCCAGCCATGTTTCATCTTCAATGCCCTTGCTGATGGAAGGAGGTTTGCACTCAAAATCTCACGATACATGGCCCCATTCATTCTTTTATGTACCCGGATCAGTCGTCCTGGCCCCTTTGCAGAGAAACAGCCCCAAAGCATGATGTTTCCACCACCATGCTTTACAGTAGGTATGGTGTTTGATGGATGCAACTCAGTATTCTTTTTCCTCCAAACACAACAAGTTGTGTTTCTACCAAACAGTTCCAGTTTGGTTTCATCAGACCATAGGACATTCTCCCAAAACTCCTCTGGATCATCCAAATGCTCTCTAGCAAACTTCAGACGGGCCCGGACATGTACTGGCTTAAGCAGTGGGACACGTCTGGCACTGCATGATCTGAGTCCATGGTGGCGTAGTGTGTTACTTATGGTAGGCCTTGTTACATTGGTCCCAGCTCTCTGCAGTTCATTCACTAGGTCCCCCCGCGTGGTTCTGGGATTTTTGCTCACCGTTCTTGTGATCATTCTGACCCCACGGGGTGGGATTTTGCGTGGAGCCCCAGATCGAGGGAGATTATCAGTGGTCTTGTATGTCTTCCATTTTCTAACTATTGCTCCCACTGTTGATTTCTTCACTCCAAGCTGGTTGGCTATTGCAGATTCAGTCTTCCCAGCCTGGTGCAGGGCTACAATTTTGTTTCTGGTGTCCTTTGACAGCTCTTTGGTCTTCACCATAGTGGAGTTTGGAGTCAGACTGTTTGAGGGTGTGCACAGGTGTCTTTTTATACTGATAACAAGTTTAAACAGGTGCCATTACTACAGGTAATGAGTGGAGGAAAGAGGAGACTCTTAAAGAAGAAGTTACAGGTCTGTGAGAGCCAGAAATCTTGATTGTTTGTTTCTGACCAAATACTTATTTTCCACCATAATATGCAAAAAAAATGATAAAAAAACAGACAATGTGATTTTCTGGATTTTTTTTTCTCAGTTTGTCTCCCATAGTTGAGGTCTACCTATGATGTAAATTACAGACGCCTCTCATCTTTTTAAGTGGTGGAACTTGCACTATTGCTGACTGACTAAATACTTTTTTGCCCCACTGTATATACTATATACAGGGGAGATGACATACAGGTATATACTATATACAGGAGGAGATGACATACAGGTATATACTATATACTGGAGGAGATGACACACACATGTATACTATATACAGGGGAGATGACACATGTATATACTATATACAGGAGATGACACACTGGTATATACTATATACAGGGGAGATGACATACAGCAGGTATATACTATTTACAGGGGAGATGACATACAGGTATATACTATATACAGGAGATGACATACAGGTGTATACTACCAGGGGCGGATTATCAGAGGGTCAATATGGGCGGTAGCCCAGGGCCCAGTGGTCTGGGGGGGCCCTGGGCTGCCGCACAGATTGACCCTCCACTAATCGTCTGTGTCTGTGAATGCCCACCGCCGGGCCGGCATGTATGTGCCCCCGGACCCGGTGGGCAGAGAGAGGGGGCCCGCATTGGGCCCCTTCTCATCTGCTCACCGGGCCCCTTCCGGCGCTGCGGCGGTTTCCTATTGACGTGCGGGCGCGAGCCCGCACGTCAATAGTTAACAACAACAGCCGCCAGCCAATTGGAGGCTGGCGGCTGATGTCGGCCTCAGCGCACACGTCGCCGGCGTCTGACGTCATTGACAGTCGCCGGCGAGTGTGCGCTGCTGGAAGGACCTCGCCGCCTGGAGTGCGGACAGGTGAGGAGAGACTGTTTGGTTTTTTTTCTTTTTTTGATAAGCTAACGGTTACGGATGGTGGACACACTGGGGGGCAATGCTGGAGGACACACTGAGGCAATGCTGGAGACACACTGGGGCAATGCTGGAAACACTGGGGCAGATTGCTGGAGGACAAACTGGGGGCAATGCTGGAGACACTGGGGCAGATTGCTGGAGACACTGGGGCAAATTAATGCTGGAGAAACTGGGGGCAATGCTGGAGGACACACTGGGGCAGATTGCTGGAGACACTGGGGGCAATTCTGGAGACACTGGGGCAGATTGCTGGAGGACACACTGGGGGCAATGCTGGAGACACTGGGGCAGATTGATGGAGACACTGGGGCAGATTGCTGGAGACACTGGGGCAGATTGCTGGAGACACTGGGGCAATGCTGAAGACACTGGGGCAATGCTGGAGACACTGGGGCAATGCTGGAGACACTGGGGGTAATATGCTGGACACACTGGGGGTAATATGCTGGACACACTGGGGGTAATATGCTGGACACACTGGGGGTAATATGCTGGACACAGTGGGGTAATATGCTGGACACACTGGGGCAGATTGCTGGACACACTGTGGCAGATTGCTGGACACACTGTGGCAGATTGCTGGACACACTGGGGCAGATTGCTGGACACACTGGGGCAGATTGCTGGACACACTGGGGCAGATTGCTGGACACACTGGGGGCAATGCTGGACATACTGGGGCAGATTGCTGGACACACTGGGGGTAATATGCTGGACACACTGGGGCAGATGCTGGACACACTGGGGCAGATTGCTGGACACACTGGGACAGATTGCTGGAGACACTGGGGGCAATGCTGGAGGACACACTGGGGCAATGCTGGAGGACACACTGGGGTAATGCTGGAGACACTGGGGGCAATTCTGGAGACACTGGGGCAGATTGCTGGAGGACACACGGGGGGCAATGCTGGAGACACTGGGGCAGATTGCTGGAGACACTGGGGCAATGCTGGAGGACACACTGGGGGCAATGCTGGAGACACTGGGGCAGATTGCTGGAGACACTGGGGCAGATTGCTGGAGACACTGGGGCAGATTGCTGGAGACACTGGGGCAATGCTGGAGACACTGAGGCAGATTGCTGGACACACTGGGGCAGATTGCTGGACACACTGGGGCAGATTGCTGGACACACTGGGGGTAATATGCTGGACACACTGGGGCAATGCTGGAGGACACACTGGGGCAAATTAATGCTGGAGACACTGGGGGCAATGCTGGAGGACACACTGGGGCAGATTGCTGGAGGACACGCTGGGGCAATGCTGGAGGACACACTGGGGCAAATTAATGCTGGAGACACTGGGGCAATGCTGGAGGACACACTGGGGCAGATTGCTGGAGACACTAGGGGCAATTCTGGAGACACTGGGGCAGATTGCTGGAGGACACACTGGGGGCAATGCTGGAGACACTGGGGCAGATTGCTGGAGGACACACTGGGGGCATTGCTGGAGACACTGGGGCAGATTGCTGGAGACACTGGGGCAGATTGCTGGAGACACTGGGGCAATGCTGGAGACACTGGGGCAATGCTGGAGACACTGGGGGTAATATGCTGGACACACTGGGGGTAATATGCTGGACACACTGGGGTAATATGCTGGACACACTGTGGCAGATTGCTGGACACACTGTGGCAGATTGCTGGACACACTGTGGCAGATTGCTGGACACACTGTGGCAGATTGCTGGACACACTGGGGCAGATTGCTGGACACACTGGGGCAGATTGCTGGACACACTGGGGCAGATTGCTGGACACACTGGGGGCAATGCTGGACATACTGGGGCAGATTGCTGGACACACTGGGGGTAATATGCTGGACACACTGGGGCAGATTGCTGGACACACTGGGGCAGATTGCTGGAGACACTGGGGGCAATGCTGGAGGACACACTGGGGCAATGCTGGAGGACACACTGGGGCAATGCTGGAGACACTGGGGGCAATTCTGGAGACACTGGGGCAGATTGCTGGAGGACACATTGGGGGCAATGCTGGAGACACTGGGGCAGATTGCTGGAGACACTGGGGCAATGCTGGAGGACACACTGGGGGCAATGCTGGAGACACTGGGGCAGATTGCTGGAGACACTGGGGCAGATTGCTGGAGACACTGGGGCAGATTGCTGGACACACTGGGGCAGATTGCTGGACACACTGGGGCAGATTGCTGGACACACTGGGGCAGATTGCTGGACACACTGGGGGTAATATGCTGGACACACTGGGGCAGATTGCTGGACACACTGGGGCAGATTGCTGGACACACTGGGACGGATTGCTGGACACACTGGGGGCAATGCTGGACATACTGGGGCAGATTGCTGGACACACTGGGGGTAATATGCTGGACACACTGGGGCAGATTGCTGGACACACTGGGGGAAGGACTGGAGGCATGGGCAGAATGTAGACACATGGCATGATTGGAGACACGGGGCAGGATTGGATCATGGGGCAGGATGGATATGATGGAGACAGATGGGGCAGGATGGGGAGATCATATGGTGTAGAATGGATACTCATGAGTGCAGGATGGGAGAACATATGGCTGGAGCCAGGAATCAGATAAACGGGGCCAGGGTGGGGAATATTATTACCATAGGGGCTAATTAAGGGATATTATTACTGCAGTGATGTATTTATTTTATTTTTTGAGTATACGGTTTTAAATGGGGGGGCGGTCCTGTTACTGTGCAGAGTGACACTATATCGCCTTTTTCTTCGTGTTGTAATTTAGAAGTTGTGAAAAATTAAGTAATGTGTTCTGCAAGCGGAGCTCGAGATAACTGTGTTATTTCCTGCAGAAACGAGTCCTGGCTGGAAGAAATGATGGCGGTCTGTGCTGGATGAAAGATGAAGGACTTCACCTAGAGACGTCACTGGTGAGTCAGTGTTACCTATACACTGACACTATACACTGTATACTATATACAGAGGTCCTGTGTACAATGTCACCAGTGATCACTGTATTACCTATACATTATATACAGAGCTCCTGTGTATAATACCACCAGTGATCTCTGTATTACCTCTACACAGACACTGCATACTAAGAACAGATCTCCTGTGAATACTGGCACTTATGGTGATAGTATTGTGTTTTTTGTTTTTTTTTATTACTGATCAGTATTGTAGTATTCAGTCACTATGTGGTGGTAATATGTGGTCTGGAAATGGTGTTGTGGTATTTGACCCTTGTATGTGCTATTTGGTCACCAAGTGGTAATATGTGGTCTTGACATGGTGCGGTGGTATTTGTCCCTTGTAAGTGATATTATTCGATCACTATGGTTGTAATTTGTGGTCTGGTCATGGTGCAGTGGTATTTGTTCCTTGTATGTGATATTATTCGATCACTGTGGTTGTAATTTGTGGTCTGGTCATGGTGCGGTGGTATTTGTTCCTTGTATGTGATATTATTGATCAAAATATACCTAAATTGTATTGCAGATTTTAACAAATATTTAATAGGTTACAGTAGAGTAGGGCCCGGCCATTTTTCTGGAATAATCTGGTTCGGGTATATCATGACCCCCCGTCACATGATCCCCCCGTCACATGATCCCCCCGTCACATGATCCCCCCCGTCACATGACCCCCCCGTCACATGACCCCCCCGTCACATGACCCCCGTCACATGACCGGGGGGGGGGCCCACAGTGTCTGAACAGCCCGGGTCCCTGGCTACCCTTAATCCACCCCTGTATACTACAGTATATATAAGGGAGATGACCAACATGTATGTACTGAGGGGAAAATGAGGGGTGAGGTGAAAATGAGGGGTGTAAGGTGAAAATGAAAAGGTGTGAGTGCAAAATGAGAGGAGTGAGGGAAAATAGTGGAGTGATCAGAAAATGACAGATGTGAGGTCGAAATGACAAGTGTTAGGGGGAATGAGAGGAGTTAGGGGGAATGAGAGGAGTTAGGGGAAAAATAAGAGACGTGAGGGGGAAAATGAGAGGCGTGATGGGAAAATAAGAGAAGTGAGGTGCTATAACTAACTACAGATATTTACTATGCCCAGGCAACGCCGGGCTTTTCAGCTAGTCTACTATATAATTGTCTAAGGGGTACTTCCGTCTGTCCTTCTGTCTATCACGGATATTCATTGGTCGTGGCCTCTGTCTATCATGGAAATCCAAGTCGCTGATTGGTTGCCACGACCAATCAGCGACGGGCACAGTCCGGAAGAAAATGGCCGCTCCTTACTCCCCGCAGTCAGTGGCCGGTGCCCGCTCCATACTCCCCGCGACCCGCAGTGTCCCCCGCGCTCCTCTATATACTCCCCGCAGTGTACCCGGCGCTCCGCTATATACTCCCCGCAGTGTCCCCGGCGCTCCGATATATACTCCCCGCAGTGTCCCCGGCGCTCCGCTATATACTACCCGCAGTGTCCCCGGCGCTCCGCTCCATACTCGCCGCAGTGTCCCCGGCGCTCCAGTCCATACTCCCCGCAGTCAGTGTTCCCGGCGCTCCGCTCCATACTCCCTGCAGTCAGTGTCCCCGGCGCTCCGCTCCATACTCCCCGCAGTCAGTGTCCCCGGCGCTCCGCTCCATACTCCCGTCCGGTCACCGCTAACACAGGGTTCATGCCGGCGTAACGGACCGCGTTATGCTGCGGGTAACGCACTCCGTTACCGCCGCTATTAACCCTGTGTGTCCCTAACCTTTTACTATTGATGCTGCCTATGCGGCATCAATAGTAAAAAAATGTAATGTTAAAAATAGTAAAAAAACAAAAAACCTGCTATACTCACCCTCCGTTGTCCGCTGAGGCGCTCGCACCTGCCACCATCTTCCTTTCCCAGCGATGCATTGCGAAATTACCCAGAAGACCTAGTGGTCTCGCGAGACCGCTAAGTCATCTGGGTAATTTCGCAATACATTCTGGGAACGCAAGATGGCGGCAGCCGCGCGCCCATCGGCACAGCGCCGTTGGATACCAGGAGGCGGAGAGATGGGACGCTGAGTAGCAGCGACAAGAATGGTGAGTATGTACGTCGCTGTGCAATATACTACGTAACTGGGCAATATACTACGTGACTGGGCAATATACTACGTCACTGGGCAATATATTACGTGGCTCTGTGCTGTATACTATGCAACCAATATACTACGTCACTGGGCAATATACTACGTGGCTCTGTGCTGTATACTACGTAATTGGGCAATATACTATATCACTGGGCAATATACTATGTCGCTGTGCAATATGCTACGTGGCTCTGTGCTGTATACTACGTCGCTGTGCAATATACTACGTGGCTCTGTGCTGTATACTACGTAACTGGGCAATATACTACATAACTGGGCAATATATTACATTGCTGTGCTATATACTACGTGGCTGGGCAATATACTACGTGACTGGGCAATATACTACGTGGCTGGACAATATACTACGTGGCTGGACAATATACTACGTGTCTGGGCAATATACTACGTGGCTGGGCAATATACTACGTCGCTGAGCAATACTACATGGCTGGGCAATATACTACGTGGGCTGTGCAATATACTACGTGACTGGGCAATATACTACGTGACTGGGCAATATACTACGTGTCTGGGCAATATACTACGTGGCTGGGCAATATACTACGTTGCTGTGCAATACTACGTGGCTGGGCAATATACTACGTGGCTGGGCAATATACTACGTGGGCTGTGCAATATACTACGTGGCTGGGCAATATACTACATGACTGGGCAATATACTACGTGGCTGGGCAATATACTACGTGGGCTGTGCAATATACTACGTGTCTGGGCAATATACTACGTGGCTGTGCAATATACTACGTGGACATACATATTCTAGAATACCCGATGCGTTAGAATCGGGCCACCATCTAGTATTCTATAAAAGTGTTAAAAAAAGCTTTGTACATAGTTTACTTATCTTCAACTGATCCTGAGTTACAGCTACAGCCTGCATCATACTTCAGAGCTGAATTCACATTATCTGCCAGTTCATTGTCTACCCAGAGATTTCTCTAGTAATTATTTTTTGGGGCAGTTGACCATAAGGTATGTACGGTCATCAAATGCAGGACCAGAAGACAAGTAATGCAATGCAATTCAGCCCCATTTACATGAATGAAGTCAAGCTGCAATACCAGACATATCCTGAAGACATGTCCGGCACTGTTTCTGGAAAAAAAAAAACCTCTCTTGTATTGAATATATGTTAATTGAATATACAGAGTTGTGTACTTAATCTTGTGCCATAATACCTACACTTAATACTATGTGTATCTTTAGCCTTTTCTTTTGTGCTCTGGTCTGAGGCATCATCTTTCGTGAGGAATACGACCTAATAGCACCGTCCTAGATGAAGTGCAGTCTTGTCAAAAGGAATCAGAATTAATTTGCCAAACTTAGTCACCACATCATTTATCGTACGTCATCCAAAGCCATTTTATGACTACGCATTTCATTGTCCTTATGTTTTTAACTGAAATGACTTATTTTAGTCAATATTTGGATCCACCATGAAATAACAATTCTGGAGCCTTTTTTCCTCTGTTATTCCTCCTGTAACTATATGTAAGATGTTATCAATCCCCTTCCAAGTCTTAAGTTTTGCAGCCCCTACATGTATAGGAAGCCACGACTGGATGCAGATGCCATCTGTCGGTATATCAGCTGTATAAATTGAGAAACAGCGCAACATTTGTCCACAGACTGTATCTGTATCAGCTCAGCCCTATGGAGGTGCATGGGACTGAGTCACAATATCAGACACAACCTAAACATGACTGGTGTTGCCTGTCGAAAATGTCTGTTTTCACATTTCTGACCAGGCCAAATATTACAATTCTGACCAGCGTCACTTTACGTGGTAATAAGTACGGAACGCTTCAGCAAATCCCACTGATTCTGAGAATGTTTTTTCGTGACATATAATACTTCATGATAATGGTAACATTTATTTTATATGACTTGCATTACATGATTCAGATGATACCGCCGAGGGATCATTGACTATAATGAGGCAGCAGAGTTACTCTGGATTCTGTCTGACCTTTGTTCAGCGGTGTGCTTTTTTTCAGACGTACACAAAACTGTGGCCAATGGCACTTTTATGCACGCCTAAAAAGAAGGACACCGTCAGATCATAGGCCATACGGCATCCACAGTGCCTCCATCTGCCTCATTATAGGGAATCTTCTGCTGGGGGTTCCGTCTGAATCACGTATTTCAGAGATTTACACAGTGTAAGCGCTCAGCGCGGAGTGCAGGATAACTGTGAGCCAGCCATCCTGCAATCTTCGAGAGGCAGAATGAACAAATCAACAGCAGGTCAAGAATTGGTTTTATTTATTTTTTATGCTGTTCCTAGTGCAGTGTTAATGATTAGATGACTTTATTCTTTGGGTCGGTGCGATTACAGCGATACCAGATTTATATATTTTTTTTTATGCTTGACTGCTTTCATGCACTAAAAGACACGTTTTTTGGAGAACAATAATTTTTCCATATTTCGACCTAAAGAGTCATGTAAGGATTTTGACGAGTTGATGTTTTTATTGGTACTATTTTCAGGCGCATGACACTTTTTGATTGCTTTCTATTCCAATTTTTGGGAGGCACAATGAACAAAAACCAGCAATTCAGGAATTTTGGGGATTGTTTTTTGTGCGCCGTTCCACATGAGCTAAAATTTACTAAGGCAGATTTATTCTTTGGGTCAGTACAATTACAGTAATACCACATTTATATAATTGTTTGCTGTTTTTGAACTTTTACACAAAAAATATTTTAGAGAAAAAAATTGTTTTTTTTATCGTTCTATTTTGAGAGTTATAATTTTTTATTTTTCCACTGATGGAGCTTTGTGGCAGCTTGTTTTTTTGGGACAAGATCACGTTTTTAACAATACCATTTTTACTTGCATTCGTCTTTTTGATCACGTTTTGTTTCAGCCTTTTTTTTTTACTTACTTTTTATGGTGTTCACTGAAGGGGTTAACTAGTGGGACAGTTATAGGTCAGGTCGTTCTAGACATGGCGGCGATACCAAATATGTGTACTTCTTTTTTTTCTTACATAAATTTTTTTTAAGAATACAGTATATTTTTATTTGTTTTTTATTTTTTTGTGATATTTTTTTTTTAATTTTTTTATATTTTTTTTTTTTACTTTTTTGTACTTTTTTTCTTAGTCCTTTGGAACTTTCACTTTTTGCAGTCTGATCGATATATAAAGCATTGCTAGGCACGAGCATTGTTGTGCTTTATAAACTGCCAATGCTGCAGTGGCGCATGATCTAACCAAGCTTGCTAGCCCTGGTGACCCGGATGACTTCATGACGACATCAAGACACCATGGCAGCGATCGGCCCCTCGTAATGACGTTGCAGGGGTGCAGATCGGAGGGAAGTTGGAGCCGCCTCCCTTTCCCTGCCTTCTAAATGCTTCCGTAAGTGATACATCACTGGAATCAGGGTTTCTGCCTCTACATCACGCTGCTCTCAGATTACAAAACAAAGAACTGCTCTCAAATTGGCTCTCGTCCCTGCATGATTTTAGAAATCATTTTTAGGCCAAAGATATGAATAAAAGTTTTTTTCTGGAGATGGGCATCAGTGATTCATACAGTCATACATCACAATTTGAAGCAGATTTCTTGGAAATATTTAGACAGTCCTTGATATGGCACCTGTTTATAAAGGAAAGGTACAAGTTAAAAGCTAAAATATTTTTAATCTTTATTAAATCTTTCTGTATTTTCACTGAACAACCGGTAAAATGAACACTTCGTCCTGTTGATGTATTCTAGTGCGATGATGAATAAATTCCATGATGGATAGTGTTGTAGATTTCAGCTTTCAGCAGAATTGTCAGCACTCTGGTGTTGTTGGAGAATAAACTGGTTTATTGGAACATAGAGCAATCATTAACTTCATCATCACAACATGAAGGATTGCAAGAAGAGCTGCCACAAGGAAAGGTAACACTACAGTGTAGAAAGGATCAACTAAAGATATCAACAATCTTTAATATTTAACACAGGACCATCTGCTGTTGGGTCAAGATAATCCCTCCACAGCATGAGTCTGTAGCTGTTTCCTGTTTTACATGCCAAAAGATACTACTGGCGCCCGTATGAGTGGAATATGACTAAAGCCTTAAAGTGGGTGTCTGATCTTAGAAAGAAAAGTCTGATTATTTTCTACAAACTGTTCAACATACTCAGGTTCTCTGACTGGTAGCTGAGAATTCAGAAGGTGACCATTCTCCGTGTGGAGATTGAGTTTGTTAGGATTCATGATGGCAATGCTCCATGGGAAAGTAGTGTGAAAAATAGCACTTCTCCAGCAAAATGAGAACTGTCATTCTAGTGCCTTCTAAAGGTAGCTGCCCTGTTAATCAGTGACCAACTATTTAAAGGGAGTCTGACAAAAGGTTTTTGCTATATAATCTGACAGCATCATATTATAGGGCAAGAAAGCCTGATTCCAGATATGTCTCACTTATTGGGCTGCTTGATGTAACTTTGATATAATCCTCATATATCTGCTGTAGATTCAGAAGACCTAAGACTTCTGATCTGTGTATAACCCCGCCCACACCACTAATTGGCAGCTTGCTGTGTACACTGGGAATTGTTATCAAGCTGCCAATCAGTGGTGAGGGGTGGGATTACACAGATTAGCTTGACTGCACTGCACATGAAATGTAGTCCTGCAGTGATAATCTCCTGATGTTAAAATGCTGACTGTAGAGAAATAACAACTGACAGCCTAATAAGTGACACATCCCTGTAATCAGGCTCTCCTGCCCTATATGAAGGTACTTTTAGAATAAATAGCAAAACCTGCTGACAGATTCTCTTTAAGTAGAAGAATGTCTATTTTTTGTGTTAACTATCAAATGAGATCAAGTTGTCTGAAAGTCCAGGGACCATGTCATTTCATTCTGTTTTCCTTTGTTCTTGCAGGGATAGTTGTTTCTCACCTGTAAGTCCTGAATCATGTCCTCTTGTTCAAGCCTTCGTCTGTCCCAGCCGATCATTTATAATGCATAGTCATGTTCAGCTGAAGACCGGTCTGCAGACCCAGGAGCGCCATCTCTTCCTCTTCTCCGACATCCTCATCATTGCTAAGTCCAAGTAAGTACAACCCAGTCACGGCCTTCATTTAATGGCTACAGGCTGAAGACACTCCGTGTCAAAGAGGACGAAGGCTATGCTGGCATTGTGGTTATATTGGTATTGGAATTCATATTACCTATTAAATTGTGAGTCTAAGTAAAATATTTATTATGTCTGTGCGGTGGCATACAAGTCCTTGTGGAGGTCAGTGACTAATTTGTGATACTGACTATATGCGGGATATGGAAAATCCTGGGAGATTTACAAGAGACAATTTCCCTGGGTAGGTGAGTGCCA
Organism: Ranitomeya imitator; assembly: GCF_032444005.1. Taxonomy (NCBI): domain Eukaryota; kingdom Metazoa; phylum Chordata; class Amphibia; order Anura; family Dendrobatidae; genus Ranitomeya; species Ranitomeya imitator. The sequence goes on from NC_091284.1 coordinate 772,189,115, forward strand.
ACATCGCTGGAACGGAGCCGGCATGGGAGGTGGGTATAGGCTTCATTATTTTATCAGGAACTAATATTTAGTTTCAGAAGGGGTTCTCCTAGTAGTGGACAACGTCAAGTCATTTTATTAAATCTGTTTTTTGAAAATGTTTTGTCAACCTTGTAAATTTCACACTGGCCAGTATTTTAGACTAATACTTTCTGATCCTTAAAGAAGACTTTTCAGAAGTGCCATTATCATCAGAGGTAGGATTACAATGTTACAACGACAGGCCACCTCTATAGATATATCTGATAACACAGAACAATATTAATCGCAACTTACCTCCTCTCCTTCCCTCCCTTCTCACTGATCTAATGTAAAGGAAATCTGTCACCCCCAGGGATGTATATGACCTATTAATATGGGCATACAGGTAATAGAAATGTTACACTAGCCCTACCTGTATGCCTCATATTAATGGTCTTGATGCTGAGAAATGTTATATTCTTTCTTTATGTTAATGATTTAGAATCATAGAATGTTAGAGTTGGAAGGGACCTCCTGGGTCATCTGGTCCAACCCCATGATCAAAGCAGGATTCACTAAACCATCCCAGACAGATGTCTGTCCAGCCTCTGTTTGAAGACTTCAATGGAAGAAGAACTCACCACCTCTCGTGGCAGCCTGCTCCACTCATTGATCACACTCACTGTTAAAAAGTATTTTCTAATATCTAATAATATTAAAATTCTATATTTATATAGCACCAACATATTCCGCGGCGCTTTACAGTTTAACAGTTTCAAACACAACAGTCATAAGTAACAGTGTTAATAATACAATAATTAAAGCGTAATAAGACGACCCTGCTCGTGAGAGCTTACAATCTACAATGAGGAGGGGGAGATACAAAGTACAGGTGTGTATTTACAATGATGTATTTACAATCATGGTCCAGCCATCTTCAGGGGGTGGGGAATAGATGGGGGATAGTGAATGGGCTACACACACACAAACATAAAATGACTTTGATTAGGGAACATGATAGGCCGCTCTGAACAAATGTGTTTTGAGGGAGCGCCTAAAACTATGCAAATTGTGGATGGTCTTGGGGTAGAGCATTCCAGAGGATTGGCGCAGCACGGGAGAAGTCTTGGAGTCGGGAGTGGAAGGTACGGATTAGTGCAGAGGTTAGTCGAAAGTCATTTGCAGAGCGCAGTGGTCTGTTAGGCCGATAGACAGAAATGAGGGAGGAGATGTAAGGGGGTGCCGCACTGTGGAGAGCTTTGTGGGTGAGAACAAGTACTTTGAATTGGATTCTATAATGAATAGGCAGCCAGTGTAATGACTGGCAAAGAGTGGACACGTCTGAGTAATGACTAGCCAGATGGACGACCCTGGCTGCTGCGTTAAGGATAGAATGGAGAGGGGAACGTTGAGAAAGGGGGAGGCCAGTTAATAGAGCATTGCAGTAGTCCAGGCGGGAGTGGATCAGGGCGACAGTGAGAGTTTTTGTTGTTTCCATGGTGAGAAAAGGGCGGATTCTAGAGATTATATGTATATATATATTTGCGCCGAAGGTACTCTCAGATCTAAAAAACCTATTAATAACAAAACTTTCTGCAGAGGATAATATCCATGGCACTATGTTTAAACAATTACCGGTACCTTATTGGCGGTTCGTTATACAGCGCCTATCGTCCACTTCAGGTCCTAACGATTACTAGGTGATCACATACTCGTTAGGACCTGAAGTGGACGATAGGCGCTGTATAACGAACTGCCAATAAGGTAATTGCGATGGATATTATCCTCTGCAGAAAGTTTTGTTATTAATAGGTTTTTTAGATCTGACGGTACCTTCAGCGCAAATATATATATATACATATAGTCGCTTGTGTTTCCACACTTAATATTGGACATTTTAGGTAGTTGTGTCCGTTTATTTGCAGCAGGAGGACTACCAAGAAATAACCTTGTGTGCAGCGCCCTTAGTTGCTTTTATGTTTCAGATTCTAGAGATGTTCATTGTGTGTAAGCGGCACGAGCGGGCAAGAGATTGTATATGGAGGTGAAGGAGAGATCGGAGTCAAACATAACACACAGACAGCGCGCCTGCTGCCGGAGTGTTATTATGCTGCTACCCATAGAGAGGGAAATGTCAGATTTAGGGAGGTTAGTAGATGGCGGGAGCAGATCTGTGTCTCATCACATTCAGTTTCATCCCACTGCTTCTAGTCTTTTCTTGTGCAAATGAGAATAAAGATGATCCTTCTACAATGTGACAGCCCTTGAAATATTTGTGGACAGCTATTAAGTCTCCTCTCAGTCTTCTCTTTTGCAAGCTAAATATTCTCAAACTCTGTCATCGTTCCTTATAGGACATGGTTTGCAGACCGGTCACCATTCTGGTCTCTCTTCTCTGAACTTGCTCCAGTTTGTTGATGTTTTTTAAAATGTGCCCAAAACTGGACACAGTATTCCAGGTGAGGTCTGACCAAAGAGGAGTAGAGGGCAATAATGACATTGCGTGATCAAGACTGTATGCTCCTGTTAATACATCCCAGAATTGCATTTGCCTTTTTTGCTGCTGCATCACACTGTTGACTCATGAATACCCAACAGAGGCGTAGCTAGAGCTTTTGCCGCCCGGGGCTGTTCCCGAGTTTGGCGCCCCCCCCCCCCCCTCCCCCGGCTCAATACACACAAAGGTTACCAAAAATGGTTTTCCTGTTTTGTAGAACTTAAACTGGGCCTAATGGTGTCACCCCCACATGCCAAACCTGTGACTTAATACCACCACACCATGACCAGGCCACATAGTGACCGAATAATACTACATACAAGGGACAAATAACACAACACCATTTCCAGACCACATATTACCACCACATAGTGACTGAATACTACAATACTGATCAGTAATAAATAAAAAAAAAAAACACAATACTATCACCATAAGTGCCAGTATTCACAGGAGATCTGTACTTAGTATGCAGTGTCTGTGTAGAGGTAATACAGAGATCACTGGTGACATTATACACAGGACCTCTATATAGTATACAGTGTATAGTGTCAGTGTATAGGTAACACTGACTCACCAGTGACGTCTCTAGGTGAAGTCCTTCATCTTTCATCCAGCACAGACCGCCATCATTCCTTCCAGCCAGGACTCGTTTCTGCAGGAAATAACAGTTATCTCGAGCTCCGCTTGCAGAACACATTACTTAATTTTTCACAACTTCTACATTACATCACATGAAGAAAAAAAGGTGATATAGTGTCACTCTGCACAGTAACAGGACCGCCCCCCCATTTAAAACAGTATACTCAAAAAATAAAATAAATACATCATTGCAGTAATAATATCCCTTAATTAGCCCCTATGGTAACACTATTCCCCACCCTGGCCCCATTTATCTCATTCCTGGCTCCAGCCATATGTTCTCGCATCCTGCCCTCATGAGTATCCATTCTACCCCATATGATCTCCCCATCCTGCCCCACCAGCCTCCATCGTATCCGTCCTGCCCCATGATCCAATCCTGCCCCGTGTCTCCAATCATGCCCCGTATCTACATTCTGCCCATGCCTCAAGTCCTGCCCCCAGTGTGTCCAGCAATCTGCCCCAGTGTGTCCAGCATATTACCCCCATGTTGTCCAGCAATCTGCCCCAGTGTGTCCAGCATATTACCCCCAGTGTGTCCAGCAATCTGCCCCAATATGTCCAGCACTGCCCCCAGTGTGTCCAGCACTGCCCCCAGTGTGTCCAGCAATCTGCCCCAGTGTCCAGCATTGCCCCAGTGTGTCCAGCAATCTGCCCCAGTGTCCAGCATTGCCCCAGTGTGTCCAGCAGTCTGCCCCAGTGTGTCCAGCATATTACCCCCAGTGTGTCCAGCATATTACCCTCAGTGTCCAGCATTGCCCCAGTGTGTCCAGCATATTACCCCCAGTGTGTCCAGCAATCTGCCCCAGTGTCCAGCATTGCCCCAGTGTGTCCAGAAGTCTGCCCCAGGGTCTCCAGCATTGCCTCAATGTGTCCAGAAATCTGCCCCAGGGTCTCCAGTATTGCCCCAGTGTGTCCAGCAATCTGCCCCATGGTCTCCAGTATTGCCCCAGTGTGTCCAGCATTCTGCCCAATGGTCTCCAGTATTGCCCCAGTGTGTCCAGCATTCTGCCCCATGGTCTCCAGTATTGCCCCAGTGTGTCCAGCATTCTGCCCCATGGTCTCCAGTATTGCCCCAGTGTGTCCAGCATTCTGCCCCATGGTCTCCAGTATTGCCCCAGTGTGTCCAGCAATCTGCCCCATAGTCTCCTGTATTGCCCCAGTGTGTCCAGCATTCTGCCCCATGGTCTCCAGTATTGCCCCAGTGTGTCCAGCAATCTGCCCCATGGTCTCCAGTATTTCCCCAGTGTGTCCAGCATTCTGCCCCATGGTCTCCAGTATTGCCCCAGTGTGTCCAGCAATCTGCCCCATGGTCTCCAGTATTGCCCCAGTGTGTCCAGCATTCTGCTCCATGGTCTCCAGTATTGCCCCAGTGTGTCCAGCAATCTGCCCCATGGTCTCCAGCATTGCCCCCAGACAGAGTCAGACATAAAGAAAAAAAAAAAAAAGTAAAATCCTCACCTCTCCCGTTCCTAGCGCAGGTCCGGTGCAGTAGTCAGCGTCTCTCCAGCTCTGCGACGCTCAGGACAGAGAGGCTGAGCGGCGCGCACAGTAGTGACATCATCGCGCCCTCTGCTCTGAGACGTCGCAGAGTCAGAGGACGCTGCAGCTGCCGCAGGAACCAGGAGAGGTGAGTATTAGAGCGGGGGGCGGGGGCCCCGGGGGTGGGGGGAGCCTGGTCGTGGCGGCGGACGGCGCCGCCCGAAGATTTAAATGGGCGTCTTTTTTTTTTTTTTTCTCTTTCTCCTCCTGCAGCGCCGGACGCCCCCCGCATTGTGCCGCCCGGGGCGGACCGCCCCCCCCCGCACCCCTCTTCCTACGCCACTGATACCCAAGTCTTAGCCCTATTCCTCCCATTCTGTAAATGCTTTTTTTTATTTTTATTGCCCACATGTAGTACTTTGCATTTTCCCTGTTAAAAACCATTCTGTTAGTTGTTGCCCACTGCTCCAGTTTATTTACATCTTTTTGAATCCTCTCTCTCTCTTCTCTAGTATTAGCTATCCCTCCTAGCTTTGTGTCATCAGCACATTCAGGCTATGTGCACACGATGCGGATTTTGCTGCGGATCCGCAGCGTTTCCGCAGCTGCGGATCCGCAGCAGTTTCCCATGCGTTTACAGTTCAATGTAAACCTATGGGAAACAAAAATGCTGTGCACATGCTGCGGAAAAATACGCGCGGAAATGCAGCGGTTTACATTCCGCAGCATGTCACTTCTTTATGCGTTTTCCGCAGCGGATTTACAACTGCCTTTATGGAAAACCGCAGTTGTAAAAAAAAAAAACCACGGTAACTCTGTGGTAAATCCGCGATAAATCCGCAGCGGTTTTCCACTGCGGATTTATCAAATCCGTTGGAATCCGCTGCGGAAAAATCCGCAGTGGACCCAGATACGTGTGCATATACCCTCAATCAGTTTACCCTCAATTCCTTCATCAAAATCATTGATAAAGATGTTGAACAATACAGGGCCCATGACAGAACCCTGTGGTACCTCACTTGAAACATTCTTCCAACTGGATGTGCAGCCATTTATGGCCACTCTTAGGGTCCAATCACTAAGCCAGTTTTGAATCCACCTTACAGGTGCCTTTTCCATTCCATACTTAGTCATTTTTTCAATAAGGATGGTGTGAGATACTTTGTGAAATGCTTTGCTGAAGCCAAGATATACTATATCTACAGCATTTCCCTGATCCACCCAGTCAGTGATTCTGTCATAGAAAGAAATTAAGTTAGTCTGACATGACTTATTAGTTACAAACCCATGCTGACTCTGTTTAATCACTTCATTCATTTCTTCCAGGCTCCGGGACGTGCGGTGTCTGGAAGAAATCCCTGCCTCCTGTCTTCATCGTAATACTTACCTCCTCCCATCAGCATCAGTTATGGCCCCAGAATCCCGCACCATTCTCTCTTCTATGGACGCTGTACTCAGGGATCTTCTGCGCAGGTGCCAGCTAGTCACTGTGACCTCTGGGGTGTGCACTGTTAAGATGCTCTCTCCACTCCCTCCCTGCACAGTCATCACTAGAAACCATGTGTACAATGTGATGACTAAGCAGGGAGGAAGTGGGGAGAGCACATTATCGTCACACACACCAGAGGTCACTGGAGTAGAAGTCTTGAGCGTCTGCGCAGAAGATCCCTGAGTGCAGTGCCCACAGAAGGGAGGATGGGTATGTATCTCTGGGGGAGTGCAGGGCACAGGCGCAGGATTCTGGGGCTGTAACTGATGCTGATTGGAGGAGGGTAGTATTACAATGAAGACAGGAGGCAGAGATTTCTTCCAGGCACCGCACGCCCCGGATCCTAGAAGAAATCATTAACATAATGATAGCATGTAAAGTTTCTCAGCAACAAGACCATTAATATGAGTGTAACAATTCTATCACCTGTATGCCCATATTAATTGGTCATATACGTCCCCTGGAGGTAACAGATTCCCTTTAATTAGATGCTTCAATACATAAGATAGGGTTGGAGTCAGGCTGTCGCAACCAATGTGTACGTGGATTTCCTGAAAAAGCAGGAAGTACAAGTCCATGATAGCCCCAGGGGCCAGTGTGAAAATTGCAAGATTTCTAATTTTTTTTAATACAGATGGGGTTATGTTAAAAAAGAAAACTTTCCAAAAATGCTTTAAAAATACATTTAGCCTAAAAACTTGATTTAAACAGTAGATAATTTTCTGATGACATTCTCCTTAAAATCAACTAAGAAGTGAATCTCAACAGGAGGATTTATTTAATATCTAAAACTGGAATTACACTTCAGGGCGCTCCCATTTGGGTGGCCCCATCTACCCAATCGGCTGGGCTGAGCATGCATTTGCTCTGAATGGAGAAAGGGGAGTAAGCTGCTGCCAGATACCTCTGGTCGCGGTTCATCTTCCTTGAGAACAAAAGGATCAGGCATGTGAAATCCAGCTATTTTTTTCTTCTAATATTTATCGTGTCAGGAGGCCTCAATTGAAATTCATTGTTAGGACAGTCCCACAGAAATTGGTGGGTTCGGCTGCACAGGTTGCAGCAATGATATGTCCGCCCCTGGTTCGGCCAATATTAATCAAATGTATGTAATGCAGATAATCGGATGCAGTGACACAGAAGCGCAGAGCAAGGGTTAAACAATCATTCACTTATCAATATAGGAACAACCTCCTTGCAAGGAGAAAAAGGGGGAAATACAGTTAAAGGGCCGAGGGTAAACCAGGGTAAAAGTAATTCAGATTAACAGTCTACCAGTTTCGCTTATCGTGACTCGGTTGTCCGTTTCTCTATCAGTCTGATGGCTGTTTAGCTGCCGGCTGAGGCCGGTGCGGAGTCTTCCGGCTTCCCTGCCTAACAAACAGTCCTAACTTCAGGCGGCAGCGGGCGGTCACCCATTTTGCCCGCTGAGCCCCTAATCCATTCAGCTGCTGGGCACGAGAGTAAAGTCCTCCATAACTGTCCACTCGGCATGCCACACTCCTCCAGGATCTCTACTCTGTGGCCTATTCCTCCCCACAGTCCGGCAACGGTCCTCACTCGCTCTCCTCTCCGGCAGGAAGCCCCTCTCTTTTCCAACTCAAACTCCCTTATAACCCTCCTGACTCACCACGCCCCCTCTCTTCAGGTCATGGGTCCCCTCCATCCTCCATTTCCGTCCCCTCTGCAACAAGAGGCGCGGTCCCAGACCCGGTGCCCTGCGAGCACCCACAGCCCAGTCTTCTTCCTTACACCTACATGTCCAAATTAAAAGCGGAAAATGAAGAATCTTGGTTGAAGATTGAAAAATGGGGCAAATAACCTGCTCTATTAGGACACTTCTCCATATAATCTAATGGGATGTCCATGCAGGGGTTACCTACAGCTCTGGCAAAAATGAAGAGACCACTGCAAAAGGTTCAGTTTGTCTGATTTTTCTCTTTATAGGTATATTTTTGAGTAAAATGTAAATTGTTCTTTTATTCTATAAACTTCTGACAACATGTCTCCGAAGTTCCACAAAATAAATTTTGTATTTTTTTTTCTGACAAAGAAAAATGGTCAAAATTTAAAAAAAACAGCAGCTGTGCTTTCAGACCTCGAATAATGCAAATAAAACAAGTTCATAATCATTTAGAAACAACAATACTAATGTTTTAATTCAGGAAGAGTTCAGAAATCAATATTTTGTGGAATAACCATGATTTTTAAAGCTTTCATGCGTCTTGGCATGCTTTCCACCAGTCTTTCACACTGCTTCTGGCGCAAAAATGTAATCAGTTCTTCTTTGTTTGATGGCTTGTGACGATCCATCATCCTCATGATTACATTCCAGAGGTTTTCAGTGGGGTTCAGGTCTGGAGATTGGGCTGCCCATGGCAGGGTCATGATGTGGTGGTCTCTTAATTTTTGCCAGAGCTGTATATAAGACAACACCTTTAAATGATTAGTTTCTGATTATCTTTTTTATAATTATTAATAATATACTTGTTAATAAAACAATTAGAGGTTTTTTTTTTCATTTGTGTCCTGGCGGAGAGTACAGGCAACCACCATACCGAAATATTCTGCTGCCTCTAAATGCATGAATAATATCCCAAAATTGAAAATATTGTACTTTGCAAATGGAAAGGGAAAGCCTCATCTTGACTGCAGTTGTATAATGAAATCTGACCATGAAAATCCATTGCTGGACCCGGATGGTCATTAACAAGATTACGTAGGGGGAGGGCATCCTCCATCGCTGCCAGCTTGACTTTCCATTATTTTTCTATGAGTAAACCATGGCAGAAGAATTTGTTTTCCAGGAAGTCGATATGTTGTTTCTCTATGTGATTTTATTTTTTTCTAATAGGAATCATTAGGAAAATGAACAATAAAATCTTTCCATTCTTACTCACTTATATAATGACTGTTACATAAACAGTGAGATGGGATCAATATGTGACGACTTGGGACATGTTACTCCGATGTGATTATCGTCCTGATTGTTATTCTTGAAGACTGTTTGTGGGTAAAGGATGTGATGTTCCTGTTTGACTCGGCCACTACTTATAAACCTGATATAATATACATGACCTTGGTTGGTGAAGGAAGTAACAGGCTGTTCTTGCCATTAACAAGATACTCCCTTCCCCAGCAGAGGAAAGTCTGTACTAAGAATTGGGCTGAATATCTCAGTTCTAACCATTTCTGCATGTGATTTCCCAACATGTTTTGTAAGGTTTCGCTAATGCAATGGCGAAACATCAGCACCCGCTGTTCTCTTGTTGGACCATTTTGTTGCAAACCAAAATGATAGAGAAATATTCTATTTTCTTACCTTGATAGAACAAAAGTCATTATATTTACAAATTATTATCAGTAGGTAGGAACCATGAACATTTATTGTTATTTTGTATTGGAAGATTTTATTTTGACATTTTTCTAGCTGACATATTACTAAGTCCAGTGCATACAATAAAAGTAGAGGATAATTTATAAACATGGAAATGTCATTTTAAGGTCCAACAATTTGTGCTGGTAATATACAGGGTGGGCCATTTATACATAGTTATTAAGGTTGAAGGGAGACTTTACGTCCATCTAGTTCAACCCATAGCCTAACCTAACATGCTCTAACATGTTGATCCAGAGGAAGGCAAAAAAAACCCATGTGGCAAAGAGTAAGCTCCACATTGGGGAAAAAATTCCTTCCCGACTCCACATACGGCAATCAGACTAGTTCCCTGGATCAACGCCCTATCAAGGAATCTAGTATATATACCCTGTAACATTATACTTTTCAAGAAAAGCATCCAGTCCCCTTTTAAATTTAAGTAATGAATCACTCATTACAACATCATACGGCAGAGAGTTCCATAGTCTCACTGCTCTTACAGTAAAGAGTCCGCGTCTGTTATTATGCTTAAACCTTCTTTCCTCCAGATGTAGAGGATGCCCCCTTGTCCCTGTCTCAGGTCTATGATTAAAAAGATCATCAGAAAGGTCTTTGTACTGTCCCCTCATATATTTATACATTAAAATAAGATCACCCCTTAGTCTTCGTTTTTCCAAACAAAATAGCCCCAAGTGTAATAACCTATCCTGGTATTGCAGACCCCCCTGTCCTCTAATAACCTTGGTCGCTCTTCTCTGCACCCGCTCCAGTTCAGCTATGTCTTTCTTATACACCGGAGACCTGAACTGTGCACAGTATTCTAAGTGTGGTCGAACTAGTGACTTGTATAGAGGTAAAATTATGTTCTCCTCATGAGCATCTATGCCTCTTTTAATGCATCCCATTATTTTATTTGCCTTTGTAGCAGCTGCCTGACACTGGCCACTGAATTTAAGTTTGTCATCCACCCATACACCCAGGTCCTTTTCATTGACAGTTTTGCCCAGAGTTTTAGAATTAAGCACATAATTATACATCTTATTACTTCTACCCAAGTGCATGACCTTACATTTATCCCCGTTTAAAGCTCATTTGCCATTTATCAACCCAAGCTTCTAGTTTACATAAATCATCCTGTAATATAAAATTGTCCTCCTCTGTATTGATTACCCTGCAGAGTTAGTGTCATCTGCAAATATTGAAATTCTGCTCTGTATGCCCCCTACAAGGTCATTAATATATGTTTATATGGATACATCTAAATAAAATGGGAATGTTGGTGATATCAACTTCCTGTTTGTGGCACATTAGTATATGGGAGGGGGAAAACTTTTCAAGATGGGTGGTGAGTGGTGACCATGGCGGCCATTTTGAAGTTGGCCATTTTGGATCCAACTTTATTTTTTCAATGGGAAGAGGGTCATGTAGCACATCAAACTTATTGAGAATTTCACAAGAAAATCAATGGTGTGCTTGGTTTTAACATAACTTTATTATTTCATGAGTTATTTACAAGTTTACAACCACTTATAAAATGTGTTCAAAGTGCTCGGACCTGACACCCATAATGTGGTGGTGCACCATCTTCCTTGGCAAACAGCTCAAGCTCAGTGAGGTTTGATGGAGATCGTTTGTGAATAGCAGTTTTCAGTTCTTTCTACAGATTCTTGATTGGATTGAGGTCTGGACTATGACTTGGCCATTCTAACACCTGGATACGTTTATTTGTGAACCATTCCATTGTAGATTTTGGTTAATGCTTGGGGTCATTGTCTTGTTGGAAGACAAATCTCCATCCCAGTCTCAGGTCTTTTGCAGACTCAAACAGGTTTTCTTCAAGAATGGTCCTGTATAGGGTTGAGCGAAACGGGTCGAACATTTTCAAAAGTCGCCGACTTTTGACAAAGTCGGGTTTCATGAAACCCGATCCGACCCCTGTGCGGTGTCGGCCATGCGGTACGCGACTTTCGCGCCAATTTCGCGTTTCAATGACGCGAAAAGCGCCATTTCTCAGCCAATGAAGGTAAACGCAGAGTGTGGGCAGCGTGATGACATAGGTCCTGGTCCCCACCATCTTAGAGAAGGGCATTGCAGTGATTGGCTTGCTGTCTGCGGCGTCACAGGGGCTATAAAGGGGCGTTCCCGCCGACCGCCATGTTACTGCTGCTGATCTGAGCTTAGGGAGAGGTTGCTGCCGCTTCGTCAGAAGCAGGGATAGCGTTAGGCAGGGTCCATTAACCACCAAACCGCTTGTGCTGTAGCGATTTGCACTGTCCAACACCACCTTCGGTGTGCAGGGACAGTGGAAGCTACATTTTTTTTTTTTTTCCCCTCAGCGCTGTAGCTCATTGGGCTGCCCTAGAAGGCTCCCTGATAACTGCATTGCTGTGTGTACGCCGCTGTGCAAACCAACTGCTTTTTTCAAAGCACAAATCCTCTTGTTCCTTCCTTTCTGCACAGCTATCTTGTTTGTTTGTCCACACTTTTTATTTAATTTGTGCATCAGTCCACTCCTTATTGCTGCCTGCCATACCTGGCTGAGATTACTGCAGGGAGATAGCAATTGAAGGACAGTTCCTTTTTTTTTTTTTTTTTTGTGGGAGATTAAGATTGGCATTTCTGCTAGAGTGCCATCCCTGTCTGTGTCATCTCTCACTCAGTGGGCCATAGAAAGCCTATTTATTTTTTTGCTTGATTTGGGTTCCAAAATCTACCTGAAAAAATCACTTAATCAATCAGTGGGAGATAAATATTGGCCTCTGGGCTTGTGTGCCACTCCTGACTCCTGTGTGCGTCCTCTCTCACTCAGTGGGCCCTAGAAAGCCTATTTTTTGTTTTATTTGTTTTCTAAATTCTCCCTGAAAAAATCATTTTATTTTATTTGGTTTCAAAATTATTCCTGAAAAAAATCATTTTTTTTTTTTTTCTAAAGTCTCCTTTTTAAAAAAAAAAAAATCAGTGGGAGATTAATATTAACATTTGCGCTTCAGTGACAGTCCTGCGTGTGTGGCATCTCTCTCATTTGTTGCCACCAACAACAGAGTGTGTAACATTGTGCCTGATTTTCGTTGTGGTCTCACCCACCTGTAAAGGGGTAGCTAAATCATACTGAAGTTATAGCTCACCGTGTAAGTTGTGTGACAGCAACAAATACCGTTAGTTTGGTAACGTTTTTAAAACAATGAGGAAGTCTGGTGGAAGAGGTCGTGGCCGGGGGCGTTCATTGTCAGCTGGTAATGAGGGTAGTGGTAGTGGTGGAGCATCAGGTGGTCGTGGGAAAAAAAATATTGCACCTAAGTCTGGAGCTGTGGAGCCAGGTTCGTCGTCTGGCTACACAAGGCCTCGAACGCTCCCTTTTCTGGGAGTAGGAAAACCGCTTTTAAAGCCGGAGCAGCAAGAGCAAGTTTTGGCTTATCTTGCTGACTCAGCCTCTAGCTCTTTTGCCTCCTCTCGTGAAACTGGTAAAAGTAAAAGCAGCGCGTCGTTACTGGATGTTCACGGTCAGGGACAAGTCGCTTCCTTGTCCTCTTCAGCAAAAACGACAACAGAGAAGAATGCAGCAGGCGACACAACGGGTTACTCCATGGAGCTCTTTACACATACCGTCCCTGGCTTAGAAAGTGAAGCAGTTAACAGTCCATGCCCATTACAAGTTGAATCTGACATGGAGTGCACTGATGCACAGCCACAGCCAGACTACTATGCTGGTCCTTTGACTCAGACCACAACATTGCCCTCGCAGGGTGCTGATCAAGAATCAGACCCTAATGAGACTATGTTGCCCCATCACGAACGCTATACCACCGACCGACAAGGTGACACAGACGAAGTTGCACACGAGCTACAAGAAGAGGTAATAGATGACCCAGTTCTTGACCCCGATTGGCAGCCATTGGGGGAACAGGGTGCAGGCGGCAGCAGTTCTGAAGCGGAGGAGGAGGGGTCGCAGCAGGCATCAACATCGCAACAGGTTCCATCTGCCGGGCCCGTATCTTGCCCAAAACGCGTAGCAAAGTCAAAACCTGTTGGAGGACAGCGTGGCCATCCGGTTAAAGCTCAGTCTGCAATGCCTGAAAAGGTATCCGATGCTAGAAAGAATGCAGTCTGGCATTTTTTTAAACAACATCCATTTGATCAGCGCAAAGTCATCTGTCAAAAATGTTCAACTACCTTAAGCAGAGGGCAGAATCTGAAAAGTCTCAATACAAGTTGCATGCATAGACATTTAACCACCATGCATTTGCAAGCTTGGACTAACTACCAAACGTCCCTTAAGGTTGTAGCACCCTCGGCCAATGAAGCTAGTCATCAACGCAACATCCCTTCCGGCAGTGTAGGGCCAACATTTTCTGCACCACCTGCAGTATCTGTGCAGGTTTCTTTGCCAGGCCAAAGCAGTCAGGGTCAGGGAATCACCAGTTTCGTTGTAGGAAACACTGCATCTAGGGCACCGGCGGCAACAATACCATCTCCCACCGTCTCTCAGTCTGCCATGTACACCGGCACCCCCGCTAGTTCCACGATCTCCAGCTCTCCAGTCCAGCTCACCCTACATGAGACTATGGTTAGAAAAAGGAAGTACTTAGCCTCGCATCCGCGTACACAGGGTTTGAACGCCCACATAGCTAGACTAATCTCGTTAGAGATGATGCCCTACCGGTTAGTTGAAAGCGAAGCTTTCAAAGCCCTGATGGACTACGCTGTACCACGCTACGAGCTACCCAGTCGACACTTTTTTTCCAGAAAAGCCATCCCAGCCCTCCACCAGCATGTTAAAGAGCGCATCGTCCATGCACTCAGGCAATCTGTGAGCACAAAGGTGCACCTGACAACAGATGCATGGACCAGTAGGCATGGCCAGGGACGTTACGTGTCCATCACGGCACACTGGGTAAATGTGGTGGATGCAGGGTCCACAGGGGACAGCAAGTTTGGGACAGTTCTGCCTAGCCCACGGTCTAGGAAACAGTTGGCTGTAGCCGTTCGCACCCCCTCCTCCTCCTCGTCCTCCTGCAGAAGCGAGACCTCGTCCACAGACCGCAGTCGCACAACCACTCCATCCGCAGCTGCCACTGTTGCACACCAGGTCTCCAATTATGGGGCAGCTACTGGCAAACGTCAGCAGGCTGTATTGGCTATGAAGTGTTTGGGCGACAACAGACACACCGCTGAAGTTCTGTCCGAGTTCTTGCAGAAAGAAACGCAGTCGTGGCTGGGCACTGTAGATCTTGAGGCAGGCAAGGTAGTGAGTGATAACGGAAGGAATTTCATGGCTGCCATCTCCATTTCCCAACTGAAACACATTCCTTGCCTCGCTCACACCTTAAACCTGGTGGTGCAGTGCTTCCTGAAAAGTTATCCGGGGTTATCCGACCTGCTCCTCAAAGTGCGTGGACTTTGCTCACATATCCGCCGTTCGCCCGTACACTCCAGCCGTATGCAGACCTATCAGCGTTCTTTGAACCTTCCCCAGCATCGCCTAATCATAGACGTTGCAACAAGGTGGAACTCAACACTGCACATGCTTCAGAGACTGTGTGAACAGAGGCGGGCTGTTATGTTTTTGTGGGAGGATACACATACACGGGCAGGCAGTAGGATGGCAGACATGGAGTTGTCAGGTGTGCAGTGGTCGATGATTCAAGACATGTGTCAAGTCCTTCAGTGTTTTGAGGAATGCACACGGCTGGTTAGTGCAGACAACGCCATAATAAGCATGAGCATCCCCCTAATGCGTCTGCTGATGCAACGTTTGACGCACAGAAAGGATCAGGCGTCTGCAGCTGAGGAAGAGGAAAGCCTTGATGACAGTCAGCCATTGTCTGGCCAGGGCAGTGTACAGGACGAGGTAGCGGGCGAAGAGGAGGAGGAGGACGAGGAGGATGATGGGGATGATTATATTTTTAATGAGGAAGCTTTTCCGGGGCCACTGGAAATTGGTGGCGCGGCAAGGCCAGGTTCTGTTTTTTTGAGGGACACAAGTGACGTGGATTTGCCTGAAACTGCCCCTCAACCAAGCACAACCGCAGATTTGAGAACTGGAACTTTGGCCCACATGGCGGATTATGCCTTACGTATCCTCAAAAGGGACACACGCATAACTAAAATGATGAATGATGACGATTACTGGTTGGCCTGCCTCCTTGATCCTCGCTATAAAGGCAAATTGCAAAATATAATGCCACATGAGAACTTGGAACTAATATTAGCAACCAAACAATCAACTCTTGTTGACCGTTTGCTTCTGGCATTCCCTGCACACAGCGCCCGTGATCGTTCTCACACGAGCTGCAGGGGCCAGCAGACCAGAGGAGTTAGAGGGGCAGAAATCAGAAGTGGCGTTGGCCAGAGGGGTTTTCTGACCAGGTTGTGGAGTGATTTTGCTATGACCGCAGACAGGACAGGTACTGCAGCATCAATTCAAAGTGACAGGAGACAACATTTGTCCAGTATGGTTACAAACTATTTTTCATCCCTTATCGATGTTCTCCCTCAACCGTCATTCCCATTTGATTACTGGGCATCAAAATTAGACACCTGGCCAGAATTGGCAGAATATGCATTGCAGGAGCTTGCTTGCCCGGCAGCTAGTGTCCTATCAGAAAGAGTATTCAGTGCTGCAGGTTCAATACTAACAGAAAAAAGGACTCGTCTGGCTACCCAAAATGTAGATGATCTAACCTTCATTAAAATGAACCACAACTGGATTTCGAAATCTTTTGCCCCACCTTGCCCGGCTGACACCTAGCTTTCCTATGAAAAGGTCTTGCCTGTGGACTATTCTGAATGCCTTTTCCAATCTCGTAATTTTCTGCACCTGATTGTCCAGCATACGACATGTTTACACCTCACTAAATGGCCAAACTCCCCACACGGGGCCGTGGTATCGACACTTGGCGACAGCACCGGTGAGAGTGCAGTTTGTCTGAAGAGGTGGGTGAGCCCGCTTTTGGTCGACGGCACTGCCACTGGGTCCCTCCTAGTACAATAAAGTGTCTCTGGCGGTGGTGGTGCGCACCCAACGTCAGACACACCGTTGTAATATGAGGGGCCCTGGGCCTGTACCGCCGGCCACAAGACAGTTTCCCCCCCCCCCCAGCTCAAACAGTGCTCTACCACTTGCAAAATTATCTCACAGCTCCACCAATGTTTAGTCTATGCGCTGACATCCTTCAATGCCTGCCACTGACAATACCATTGTATTGACATTTTTGTTATGTTAGGCCTTCGATGCCTGTCTGTGGTCACTCCTTCCACTAGGCCTCCACTGACCACACCACTGCTGCCCGTGTAGCCCTGGAACCAATTTAAAATTGCCTACAGCCATGTGTTATTATTTTAGGCCTTCGATGCCTGTCTGCGGTCACTCCTTCCACTAGGCCTCCACTGACCACACCACTGCTGCCCGTGTACCCCTGGAACCAATTTAAAATTGCCTACAGCCATGTGTTATTATTTTAGGCCTTCGATGCCTGTCTGCGGTCACTCCTTCCACTAGGCCTCCACTGACCACACCACTGCTGCCCGTGTACCCCTGGAACCAATTTAAAATTGCCTACAGCCATGTGTTATTATTTTAGGCCTTCGATGCCTGTCTGTGGTCACTCCTTCCACTAGGCCTCCACTGACCACACCACTGCTGCCCGTGTACCCCTGGAACCAATTTAAAATTGCCTACAGCCATGTGTTATTATTTTAGGCCTTCGATGCCTGTCTGCGGTCACTCCTTCCACTAGGCCTCCACTGACCACACCACTGCTGCCCGTGTACCCCTGGAACCAATTTAAAATTGCCTACAGCCATGTGTTATTATTTTAGGCCTTCGATGCCTGTCTGCGGTCACTCCTTCCACTAGGCCTCCACTGACCACACCACTGCTGCCCGTGTACCCCTGGAACCAATTTAAAATTGCCTACAGCCATGTGTTATTATTTTAGGCCTTCGATGCCTGTCTGCGGTCACTCCTTCCACTAGGCCTCCACTGACCACACCACTGCTGCCCGTGTACCCCTGGAACCAATTTAAAATTGCCTACAGCCATGTGTTATTATTTTAGGCCTTCGATGCCTGTCTGCGGTCACTCCTTCCACTAGGCCTCCACTGACCACACCACTGCTGCCCGTGTACCCCTGGAACCAATTTAAAATTGCCTACAGCCATGTGTTATTATTTTAGGCCTTCGATGCCTGTCTGTGGTCACTCCTTCCACTAGGCCTCCACTGACCACACCACTGCTGCCCGTGTACCCCTGGAACCAATTTAAAATTGCCTACAGCCATGTGTTATTATTTTAGGCCTTCGATGCCTGTCTGCGGTCACTCCTTCCACTAGGCCTCCACTGACCACACCACTGCTGCCCGTGTACCCCTGGAACCAATTTAAAATTGCCTACAGCCATGTGTTATTATTTTAGGCCTTCGATGCCTGTCTGCGGTCACTCCTTCCACTAGGCCTCCACTGACCACACCACTGCTGCCCGTGTACCCCTGGAACCAATTTAAAATTGCCTACAGCCATGTGTTATTATTTTAGGCCTTCGATGCCTGTCTGCGGTCACTCCTTCCACTAGGCCTCCACTGACCACACCACTGCTGCCCGTGTACCCCTGGAACCAATTTAAAATTGCCTACAGCCATGTGTTATTATTTTAGGCCTTCGATGCCTGTCTGCGGTCACTCCTTCCACTAGGCCTCCACTGACCACACCACTGCTGCCCGTGTACCCCTGGAACCAATTTAAAATTGCCTACAGCCATGTGTTATTATTTTAGGCCTTCGATGCCTGTCTGTGGTCACTCCTTCCACTAGGCCTCCACTGACCACACCACTGCTGCCCGTGTACCCCTGGAACCAATTTAAAATTGCCTACAGCCATGTGTTATTATTTTAGGCCTTCGATGCCTGTCTGCGGTCACTCCTTCCACTAGGCCTCCACTGACCACACCACTGCTGCCCGTGTACCCCTGGAACCAATTTAAAATTGCCTACAGCCATGTGTTATTATTTTAGGCCTTCGATGCCTGTCTGCGGTCACTCCTTCCACTAGGCCTCCACTGACCACACCACTGCTGCCCGTGTACCCCTGGAACCAATTTAAAATTGCCTACAGCCATGTGTTATTATTTTAGGCCTTCGATGCCTGTCTGCGGTCACTCCTTCCACTAGGCCTCCACTGACCACACCACTGCTGCCCGTGTACCCCTGGAACCAATTTAAAATTGCCTACAGCCATGTGTTATTATTTTAGGCCTTCGATGCCTGTCTGCGGTCACTCCTTCCACTAGGCCTCCACTGACCACACCACTGCTGCCCGTGTACCCCTGGAACCAACATCAGAAAATATAAAAATAAGTATTTTGCTTATAAAAAAGAAAATACTGGAGAGATATCAAATGCAGACATTTTAACATTAAAAACAAACACATACAACAAAAATCTGGTACAGTACTAAAAATGGCCACCAGCTACAATAACTTTCTCCTGCAAGTAGTTAACTGAAAGTTTTTTTCAATTTAAAACACAGATATGGCATCCACCGAGTGTTGTCCTGTCGCGTCTTCTTTATATTATTGCCAAGAAGATGCAAAACAATGAAAATAATAAAATCATTATTTACCAAAAAAATAGAGTAAGTCAAAACCACATTGCAAATAAACATTCATTACAAATAAAGAAGCAGGGCGCGTCCGAGGGTGAGTATATACCTAATAAGAATATAATCACCCTCGGACGCGCCCTGCTTCTTTCCGACAGCCTTCCTTCCTAAGAATCAGCCCTTCCGTGGTGTAGAGAGAGGGTTTGTTACACTCCAAGGTGTTCCCCAGGTTGCCTTTCCTGAGCTTCGATCTTCCGGCTCTCGTTTAGTAGTTGTTGGAAACTACGCTGCATTAGGCCTACAAATTGGGTATGGGGTGTAGAGAGATGGTGTGTTCCACTCCAAGGTGTTCTCCAGGTTGCCTTTCCTGAGCTTCGATCTTCCGGCTCTCGTTTAGTAGTTGTTGGAAACTACGCTGCATTAGGCCTACAAATTGGGTATGGGGTGTAGAGAGATGGTGTGTTCCACTCCAAGGTGTTCCCCAGGTTTCCTCGCCAATGCTTCGATCATCATGCTCTCGTTTAGTAGTTGTTGGAAACTACGCTGCATTGGGCCTACAAATTGGGTATGGGGTGTAGAGAGATGGTGTGTTCCACTCCAAGGTGTTCTCCAGGTTGCCTTTCCTGAGCTTCGATCTTCCGGCTCTCGTTTAGTAGTTGTTGGAAACTACGCTGCATTAGGCCTACAAATTGGGTATGGGGTGTAGAGAGATGGTGTGTTCCACTCCAAGGTGTTCTCCAGGTTGCCTTTCCTGAGCTTCGATCTTCCGGCTCTCGTTTAGTAGTTGTTGGAAACTATGCTGCATTAGGCCTACAAATTGGGTATGTGATGTAGAGAGATGGTGTGTTCCACTGTAGAGAGATGGTGTGTTCCACTCCAAGGTGTTCCCCAGGTTTCCTCGCCAATGCTTCGATCATCATGCTCTCGTTTAGTAGTTGTTGGAAACTACGCTGCATTGGGCCTACAAATTGGGTATGGGGTGTAGAGAGATGGTGTGTTCCACTCCAAGGTGTTCTCCAGGTTGCCTTTCCTGAGCTTCGATCTTCCGGCTCTCGTTTAGTAGTTGTTGGAAACTACGCTGCATTAGGCCTACAAATTGGGTATGGGGTGTAGAGAGATGGTGTGTTCCACTCCAAGGTGTTCTCCAGGTTGCCTTTCCTGAGCTTCGATCTTCCGGCTCTCGTTTAGTAGTTGTTGGAAACTACGCTGCATTAGGCCTACAAATTGGGTATGGGGTGTAGAGAGATGGTGTGTTCCACTCCAAGGTGTTCTCCAGGTTGCCTTTCCTGAGCTTCGATCTTCCGGCTCTCGTTTAGTAGTTGTTGGAAACTACGCTGCATTAGGCCTACAAATTGGGTATGGGGTGTAGAGAGATGGTGTGTTCCACTCCAAGGTGTTCTCCAGGTTGCCTTTCCTGAGCTTCGATCTTCCGGCTCTCGTTTAGTAGTTGTTGGAAACTACGCTGCATTAGGCCTACAAATTGGGTATGGGATGTAGAGAGATGGTGTGTTCCACTGTAGAGAGATGGTGTGTTCCACTCCAAGGTGTTCCCCAGGTTTCCTCGCCAATGCTTCGATCATCATGCTCTCGTTTAGTAGTTGTTGGAAACTACGCTGCATTAGGCCTACAAATTGGGTATGGGGTGTAGAGAGATGGTGTGTTCCACTCCAAGGTGTTCCCCAGGTTTCCTCGCCAATGCTTCGATCATCATGCTCTCGTTTAGTAGTTGTTGGAAACTACGCTGCATTGGGCCTACAAATTGGGTATGGGGTGTAGAGAGATGGTGTGTTCCACTCCAAGGTGTTCTCCAGGTTGCCTTTCCTGAGCTTCGATCTTCCGGCTCTCGTTTAGTAGTTGTTGGAAACTACGCTGCATTAGGCCTACAAATTGGGTATGGGGTGTAGAGAGATGGTGTGTTCCACTCCAAGGTGTTCTCCAGGTTGCCTTTCCTGAGCTTCGATCTTCCGGCTCTCGTTTAGTAGTTGTTGGAAACTACGCTGCATTAGGCCTACAAATTGGGTATGGGGTGTAGAGAGATGGTGTGTTCCACTCCAAGGTGTTCCCCAGGTTTCCTCGCCAATGCTTCGATCATCATGCTCTCGTTTAGTAGTTGTTGGAAACTCCGCTGCATTGGGCCTACAAATTGGGTATGGGGTGTAGAGAGATGGTGTGTTCCACTCCAAGGTGTTCTCCAGGTTGCCTTTCCTGAGCTTCGATCTTCCGGCTCTCGTTTAGTAGTTGTTGGAAACTACGCTGCATTAGGCCTACAAATTGGGTATGGGATGTAGAGAGATGGTGTGTTCCACTGTAGAGAGATGGTGTGTTCCACTCCAAGGTGTTCCCCAGGTTTCCTCGCCAATGCTTCGATCATCATGCTCTCGTTTAGTAGTTGTTGGAAACTACGCTGCATTAGGCCTACAAATTGGGTATGGGGTGTAGAGAGATGGTGTGTTCCACTCCAAGGTGTTCCCCAGGTTTCCTCGCCAATGCTTCGATCATCATGCTCTTGTTTAGTAGTTGTTGGAAACTACGCTGCATTGGGCCTACAAATTGGGTATGGGGTGTAGAGAGATGGTGTGTTCCACTCCAAGGTGTTCTCCAGGTTGCCTTTCCTGAGCTTCGATCTTCCGGCTCTCGTTTAGTAGTTGTTGGAAACTACGCTGCATTAGGCCTACAAATTGGGTATGGGGTGTAGAGAGATGGTGTGTTCCACTCCAAGGTGTTCTCCAGGTTGCCTTTCCTGAGCTTCGATCTTCCGGCTCTCGTTTAGTAGTTGTTGGAAACTACGCTGCATTAGGCCTACAAATTGGGTATGGGATGTAGAGAGATGGTGTGTTCCACTGTAGAGAGATGGTGTGTTCCACTCCAAGGTGTTCCCCAGGTTTCCTCGCCAATGCTTCGATCATCATGCTCTCGTTTAGTAGTTGTTGGAAACTACGCTGCATTAGGCCTACAAATTGGGTATGGGGTGTAGAGAGATGGTGTGTTCCACTCCAAGGTGTTCCCCAGGTTTCCTCGCCAATGCTTCGATCATCATGCTCTCGTTTAGTAGTTGTTGGAAACTACGCTGCATTAGACCTACAAATTGGGTATGGGGTGTAGAGAGATGGTGTGTTCCACTCCAAGGTGTTCTCCAGGTTGCCTTTCCTGAACTTCTATCTTCAGGCTCTCATTAAATTGTGGTTAAACGGAACAACTGCATTTGGCGTACTAGTTCGTTTGGGGCCTACTATCGGTGTCTGCCGCTCCTTGCTGTTCTCCTGGTTTCCTGTCCTGAAATTCCGTTTTCAGGCGCTCGTTAAGTAGTTGTTAATGTTAGACTGCATTTGGCCTACTAGTTGGGTTGGGGCCTACTATCGGTGTCTGCCACTCCTTGCTGTTCTCCTCCACTGAACAAAGCTGTGCCGCCTGTTTACTACTGTTGCCAATTTTGAACTGCATTTCGACTACTTACTGATTTGGGCCTACTCTCTGTGTCAGCCTCTCATTCCAGTTGTCCTCCACTGCAATGCCCCCTGGTTATTCCTGTGTTACCAATTTTGAACTGCATTTAGCCCACTTTATTCTTTGGGCCTATATCTGTGTTTCCTCCTCATCCTGCCCATTGCCCAGCCAGTGATAGATGAGTCTGCTGGTACATTGACCCATAACGCAACATTCCCCGTGCACGCTACACAACAACATTGTGACCCTGCTGAAAGTCAGGTTGCTCTTCCCGCATACCATACCACCTTACACGGGGACAAAGAGGAAGGTGCAGATGAAAGTGCAGGTTCCTTCATCAGGTGGGGGGAGGAATACTAGTTGGCGACGTAACTGGCACAGGGCCTCTCATAGTACGCAAAAGTGTTGCTGCTGGTGGGAGGCGCCCCCGCCGTGCAAACACACCGCTGTACTTTGAGGGGCCCTGTGCCAGTGCCAATGCCAACGAGTGGGCCCCCCCTGCTTGCTCAGGATCACAGCACTTGCAAAGTTGAAATACTTACCTCTCCCTGCTCCACTGCCGTGACGTGGTCCAGATTTCCTGGGCCCACTAATTACTTGAACCAGCCCTACCCACCACAACTTTAGCCAAATGACCCCCAATTTCAAATGCCTTCCAATTATTATAAGGTAAATTACGCTTGACAAGCTTCATTAAGAAGAATGGATGGTTTTGACATTAAAATGGGCACTCTAGGTGTTTTCCTGGCCCCCACTCACTGCCGACTATGCTGCCCCATTGACTTGCATTGGGTTTCGTGTTTCGGTCGATCCCGACTTTACGTCATAATCGGCCGATTTCACTCGACCCGACTTTTGAGATAGTCGGGTTTCGCGAAACCCGGCTCGACTCTAAAAAGGTCAAGGTCGCTCAACTCTAGTCCTGTATTTGGTTCCATCCATCTTCCCATCAATTTTAACCATCTTCCCTGTCCCTGCTGAAGAAAAGCAGGCCCAAACCATGATGCTGCCACCACCATGTTTGACAGTGGGGATGGTGTGTTCAGGGTGATGAGCTGTGTTGCCTTTACACCATACATATCGTTTGGCATTGTTGCCAAAAAGTTCGACTTTGGTTTCATCTAACCAGAGCACCTTCTTCCACATGTTTGGTGTGTCTCCCAGGTGACTTGTTGCAAACTTTAAACCACACTTTTTATGGATGTCTTTGAGAAATGGCTTTCTTCTTGTCACTCTTCTATAAAGGCCAGATTTGTGCAGTGTACGATTTATTGTTGTCCTATGGACAGACTGTCACACCTCAGCTGTAGATCTCTGCAGTTCATCCAGAGTGATCATGGGCCGCTTGGCTGCATCTCTGATCAGTATTCTCCTTGTTTGAGATGAAAGTTTAGAGGGACGGCCGGGTCTTGATAGATTTGCAGTGGTTTGATACTCCTTCCATATGATCGCTTGCACAGTGCTCCTTGGGATGTTTAAAGTTTTGGAAATCATTTTGTATCAAAATCCGGCTTTAAACTTCTCCACAACAGTATCACAGACCTGCCTGTTGTGTTCCTTGGTCTTCATGATGCTCTCCGTGCTTCAAACAGAACCCTGAGACTATCACAGAGCAGGTGCATTTATACGGAGACTTGATTACACACAGTTGGATTATATTTATCATCATTAGGCATTAAGGAAAACATTGCACGCCCCACTTTTCAGTTTTTGAATTTCCACAAAAATTTAAAATAACCAATAAATTTCATTCAGCTTCACAATTGTGTTCCACTTGTTGTTGATTCTTCACCAAAAATGTACAATAGTCTGTACTCCTCCTTCTAGACCTGTCCTCTGCTTTCAACACAGTTGACCACTGCCTCCTACTACAGATTCTCTTCTCCTTTGGCATCAAAGACCTCGCCCTATCCTGGATCTCCTCGTACCTTTCCAACCGCATATTCAGCGTCTCCCACTCCCACACTACCTCCTCATCCCACCCTCTCTCTGTTGGAGTCTTCCAAGGCTCTGTTCTAGGACCCCTACTCTTCTCAATCTATACACTTGTCTTGGGATAACTCATAAAGTCCCATGGATTCCAGTACCACCTCTATGCTGATGACACTCAGATCTGCCTCTCTGGCCAAGACGTCAACCGCTCTGCTGTCCAGAATCCCAGAGTGCCTATCAGCCATATCCTCCTTCTTCTCCTCTCGCTTCCTCAAACTCAATGTGGACAAATCTGAACTCATCATCTTTCCTCCATCCCATAGATCTTCCTTACCCGACCTATCTATCGCAATCAATGACATCATGCTTTCACCCGTACCGGAAGTCCGCTGCCTAGGAGTAACCTTCGACTCTGCCCTGTCTTTCAAACCGCACATCCAAGCTCTCTCCACCTCCTGTTGCCTCCAGCTCAAAAAGATCTCCAGAATCCGTCCTTTCCTCAACCATCAATCTACTAAAATGCTTGTGCGTGCCCTCATCTCCCACCTTGACTACTGCAACATCTTTTTCTGCGGCCTCCCTGCTAACACCCTTGCACCTCTCCAATCCATCCTTAACTCTGCTGCCCGACTAATTCATCTCTCTCCTTGCTACTCCTCTGCTTCCCCCTCTGCAAATCTCTTCACTGGCTCCCATTCCCTCAGCGTTAGTGTTGAGCATTCCGATACCGCAAGTATTGGGTATCGGCCGATATTTGCGGTATCGGAATTCCGATACCGAGTTCCGATATTTTTGTGATATCGGGAATCGGTATCGGGATTTAGATTAATGTGTAAAATAAAGCATAAAAATAAAAAATATTGTTATACTTACCCTCGGACGGGCCCTGGTTGTCACCGCTGCAATCGCCATGTTTTCCTTCCTATGAATGAGCTTGCTAAGTACCTTCGATGACGTCGCGGCTTGTGATTGGTCGCTGAGCGGTCATGTGACCGCTCACGCGACCAATCACAAGCCGCGATGTCATCGAAAGTACTTAACGCGCTCATTCCTAAGAATGAGCGCGTTAAGGACCTTCAATGACGTCGCGGCTTGTGATTGGTCGCGTGAGCGGTCACATGACCGCTCAGCGACCAATCACAAGCCGCGACGTCATCGAAGGTCATTAAAGCGCTCATTCTTAGGAAGAAAAGCATGGCGATTGCAGCGGTGACAACCAGGGCCCGTCCGAGGGTAAGTATATCAATATTTTTTATTTTTATTCTTTATTTTACACATTAATATGGATCCCAGGGCCTGAAGGAGAGTTTCCTCTCCTTCAGACCCTGGGAACCATTATGGATACATTCTGATATTTGTGTCCCATTGACTTGTATTGGTATCGGATATCGGTATCGGCGATATCCGATATTTTTCGGATATCGGCCGATACCATCCGATACCGATACTTTCAAATATCGGACGGTATCGCTCAACACTACTCAGCGTATCCAGTTCAAATTACTAATACTGACCTACAAAGCCATCCATAACATGTCTCCTCCATATATCTCTGAACTAATCTCCCGATATCTTCCCTCACGTAATCTCCGGTCTTCCCAAGACCTCCTTCTCTCCTCCATCCAATCGCCTCCAAGACTTCTCCCGAATATCCCCCATCCTCTGGAATTCTTTGCCCCAGCACATCCAACTATCAACCACATTCGGATCCTTCAGACGCAACCTGAAAACTCATCTCTTCAGGAAAGCCTACAGCCTGCACTGACTCCGCTGCCTCCTCATCACTATCGAAGATACCGCCTCACCGACATCGGAGCTCCTGTAACCCTCAACCTACTGTCTCCTTCCCTATAATCCTGTAGAATGTAAGCCCGCAAGAGCAGGGTCCTCGCCCCTCTGTATCAGTCTGTCATTGTTAGTTTGCTTACTGTAAGTGATATCTATAACCCTGTATGTAACCCCTTCTCATGTACAGCACCATGGAATCAATGGTGCTGTATAAATAAATAAATAATAATAATAAATACAATATAATATGTAAAATTACATAAGGCAGAGCTGGAGAAAGCTTTGGGGCAGCTTCAGTATTTATAGTATTTTCTCATCATTATTACAGGTCTCCATCTCACTATAAACTGAAGCACCATGTGCGGGTGAGTGAGATGTGGACGGCATCCTGCATGGAGGAAGTCTGTGAGGGCAGCACTTATCCCGAGAGGTCGTTTGTCATCGGCTGGCCAATCACCAACTGTGTTGCCACTTTCAGGTGGGTACATTTACGATTTAACTAGTTAGTGGTTTGATGGCACAGATCATTGTACCCATGCTTGAATGTATGAAAGAAGGCAGCGTGAATCAGAGCCTACATGATTGCAGGTGAATTATTCTACGAAACGCTGCAACATTGTGATTGGACAGGTCTTTCCCTCATATGTACATAGGTCAATCACCACTGGGAAGAATCGGTCATGGGTGGGGCCAGTTGGACCTTCAAAGTATGTGGGACCATTTCACGTAATAATATATCTTGCTGCAATCCTGCAGCCAGTCTGTGATTCATGCTGCTCGTGGTTTGGTCTTCATAGATCATAGGTTTCCTTTTATATAGTAATTAGAAAAAAAAAATTTTATAATAATTTTCTCCAGCATGGAAAGTTGTGAAACGTTTCAAATCATCTATTACAAAACTTGTGCTTGTTCCTTTAAAAATTGCTTGTAAGTGGCTCCCGTGTCCTTTCATCATCTGTTCTCCCAATGAGTACGCGGCTCAAGGCAGGCAAATAGTCTGGGAAGAAGCAGAGGTTTGGAAGCCACTAACAAGCAATTTTTTTTTGTTACAGAAATGAAGACCAATTCCCTAACGATAGTGACATGCAAATTTTCCTAACTTTCCAAGCTGGACAAAATTATTAAAGGGGTTGATCCATGAGCAAATTAAATTTTAATCAATAATAATAGGTTCCACAATTGGATGTGTTAAATAAAATGTTCCTGTGTTGAGATAATCTTATAAAGTATTCCTCTGCTGTGTACTGTGTAATGGCTGTGTCCGACCATGTAGAGCTACTTCAATTCATGGCTGGCTGTGGTATAATTCATGCTGCCCTAGTACTACTAAGTATTCACTTCTGCTGCCTGAATCCACATTCCTATTGCGCTTACTAGACCTCGTGACATTATGATGTTGCATCATGCAAATTGAATTTGTGTCGAATTTTTAGGAAATTTACTGAATCCAATGAATTCGATCAATTTATGATCCAATTCATGTGAATTGCTGCTGCCATTTTACACATCGCAAAAGACTGTATCAGCCAGAAAAGACTCACAGGAGCTGGTGCACAGTGTTCAGGTTTCCCCATAATGCCTTGCATCTTTCACATCATCATCATGGAACAGTCCAGCCCTCACATCACATGGTATAGCACAGCCAATAAGAAGGAATTATCATAGCCTGTAAAAGCAGAGGGAGGGCATGCAGCAGCCTTTTTGAGGTGAATCTGTATAGGGAGAGGACATCACAGCTCAGCAACAGATATAGGGAGAGAAAGCTGTGAAAACACTGAAAAAACAACATTACAGTTAGTGTCTGACAGTGAAGAACAGATGCCAACCATTTATCCATTGCCACACAGCAGGTGAAATAAGTATTGAACAAATCAACACTTTTGGAAGTAAATATATTTCTAAAGGTGCCATTGACATAAAATTCTCACCAGATGCCGGAAACAACCCATCCTATCCACGCAGGCAAAGAAATCAAACTATAGATGTCCATAAAATAAGTTATGTGTTATGACGAGAAATGACACAGGAAAAAAGTATTGAACACGCTTACTGAAAATTATTTAAAACTATGTACAAAAGCCTTTGTTGGTGATGATAGCTTGAAGACGCCTCTTGTATGGAGAAACTGATCACAGGCATTGCTCAGGTGTGATTTTGGTCCGTTCGTCCACACAAACACTCTTCAAATCCTGAAGATTCCATGCACTCCTTCTATGAACTCTGAACTTTAGTTCTTTCCATACATTTTCTTTGGGATTCAGGTCCGGTGATTGGCTCGGCCATTCTAGCAGCTTTATTTTCTTTCTCTGAAACCCATTGAGAGTTTCCTTGGCTGTGTGTTTGGAATCATTGTCTTGCTGAAGTGTCCACCCTCATTTTATCTTCATCATCCTGGTAGATGATAGCAGAATTTTATCAAGAATGTCTCTGTACATTTGTCCATTCATGCTTCCTTCAATTACATGAAGTTTGCTGTATGACTCTCCACAGGTAGTCCTTGTCTGTTGGACAACTCTTCTGATAATTCTTTTCATTTCCCTGTCTGAAATATTTCAGGGAGCAGCTAGTCGTGGCCAGTTTATGGTGAAATTATGTTCTTTCTATTTCTGGATTATGGCTCCAAGAGTGCTCAGTGTAACCTTCAGTAGTTTAGTTATTCCTCTGTCAATGCCATCAGTATGTTTTGTATCAATAAGGTTGCAAAGGTCTTGAGACTTCTCACTGATTTTACCCATCATTGGAAGTTACTCATGTGGCACCTTGGTAATGAGATACTTTTTTATAGGCCATCAGTTGAAATTGATGATAATATTTTTCACTGTGTCAGGATTGCTTTCTAATAACTGATACATTTCAGCTGGTGTCATGACTTCCCATGGCTTTTTGCATATCTCTTGCTTCATGTGTTCAATACTTTTTCCCTTTGTCATTTCTCATTATTACATATAAATCAATTTATGGACATCTATTGTTAGATGTCTTTGCCTGTGTGGATTGGATGGGTTATTACCGACATCTGGTGATAATTTCATATTAATGGCACCTTTAGAAATATATTTACTTTAAAATTGGTAGCATGTTCAAAACTTATTTCACCAGCTGTATATAATGATATCACATTTCTAAGGTTGTGTTGGTGTTTGAGGTTGAAATGAGTTGAATACAGTCCTTTGAAGACCTCACAGTGTTACACTAGTATTTTCCCGGGCAATTGGAGTACTTGTGATTTGCTGTAAATTGAATCTGTACGAACAAATTCAGTGACGCTAGCGAATTCGAATTAAGAGTGTTCGCTCAACTCTAGTGACTAGGCCTCAAGTGTCATGACAGCATGAGATCTGTTAAGCCCAAGGCTGAGAATACTGGTCACAGGAGTGAAGCCTGCCCTGGTCCAGTGTCAAATCAGGCTCTTCCCTGGTCCCACTGCCACTGAGAATGGGACTTGATGAAGGAATAACTTACTACAATGGGAATAATAACCCTTTATCACTGGTATTTACCTTTTAAACCATTTCTAAAAAATTGGGGATCTACAATGGGCTGCAATTGCCCAAAAATGATCATATCACTCTTTGTATAGTACAAACATCCTCATAAATTAGAAGGCTAAGTTCAGAGGTGCTGAGGAATGATATACAAAACTGATTGCAGCACATAAAACACTGGGACCACTTTCTCTCCGCAGAAAATACGACTGTTTAATTAAATGTTAACGATTCGGTATTTGAAGAATCCATTTGTATAATTGGAACAGACTATCTGAATACTCTCCTGACAAACAATATTTTGGCTGACACTCCATCTTGGAGTTGTGTGAGTGGTAATGAGGACTTGAGTCATGTGGGCGGCCAAGGTTAACCCTTGTTGCATTTTTTGGTTTATCATTCTTAATGTTATAAGCTTGCATTACTTGCATTTGTTACTACAGTTTTGCTCAATATAACAATGTGTATTGGATATCTGCAAAAGATTTCTGAAAGATTTCATGTGCATACCCTTCAAGAAATCTGAACATCCCGGTCTATTTCCATTTTGTTACTGGTTTAAAGAGCAATCCCGTCCACGCCTGAAATTTACGATCAATGCCAAGAGCTCTTCTCTAGTTCCCTAGAGATGTGATGAAGAAATAGCCCAAGTGGCTAAAAAAGAGGTAACAAGGTCTTCCTGGAGCAGAACAATATTGTATCATACAATTAGGTTCTGTAGAAGGACGTAGATCTGGGGATTTATTATGATGGAATATAGGCTGAACTGGATGGACAAATGTCTTTTTTCGGCCTTACTAACTATGTTACTATGTTAATATGGGAACTGTAGCTAGCACCCATGAGAAGCGATTTCCATCCGACTGCACAAATGTTAAGGAGAGGGCGGCCTACCTGCCTGGTTGGAAGTTCAACCAATATATGAGATATTTCAAGTTTAGGCTCAATATCATGAATCCAGTAAAATTCCAGTTATCCCCTGGATCACTGAATACTTACAAATATTTTAGTGCCGCAACACAACCGGACAGCCTAGGACCGCTACCCCTGCCTAACCACCCTTAAAACCAGCACCGTCTACTTTTGGATGGAGTTTCCGTAAAACTTATATGGTTTGGTTTGTAGGATTATTTGTGAGTATGTAGACCATTTATCTCATACGCATGTGTACATATCTATCCCAGAATTCACCTTGGTGGGTTCGTACTGGGGCCAAAATAGGTTAACTTGGAACATAAAACAATAGTTTTTAATATAATAATTAAAAAAGCAAAAGACACAAAAATATCAAAAAGACCAATAGGAGGGATCCTATTACCCAACAGGAGAAAAAAGGGTCTCTGGTACCAAAAAGGTAAATTGCCAGAAAAAATATAGATAACCCAAAAAAAAAAAAAATAAATAAATATAATACAAATATACAAGGAAAGGCTAGGGAAGATAGATGTGCCTATCCCTAAAGAATTCCCTTCCTGACAGCGGAGGTTGGCACCCTGGGATATGAAGTGGCGCCCCCGCTCAACGTAGACTGACCCTGAAATCCCTAAAAAGGAATCCCTCCAAATATGCCACCACCAACAATAACACCACAAAAAGAAAACAACATAACAAGTGAAAAAAGTGAAAAATAAGTAAATAAAATACCTGTGCTGTAAATACTGACTAGAAGAGCAATAATAGCTCAATTAAGCTGGTATATAGCAATGCTGGCGTATATTGTGAGCTAGGAGATGTACTCTGCGAGAGGAGGAAAAAGAAGAAAAAAAAAAAAAAAAAAAAAACACAATGCTAAAAGTATATATAGCACTGTAATGCCTACCTCTCAAAGTATATTGTAGTGATACTCAAAAAAACAAAATATAATAAATATATATGCAAACAATCCCCTTGAAGGTACAAGATATAAAGACAGGGGATCCCTGCTATATAAAAAGTATCACTAGAGTACAAAACACCAAACAATAAAGGGTCACAGAGACGATAATAAATAACTTCTGCAGGTGTTGATATTATTATTGTACCTTAAGCATATAATTTAGAGCATACTTAATGGTGCAGTGGCTCTTAATAACCCAAATATTAAGATAGAAGATGGAAGTACGTGAGTAATAAATAAGGTTTAATAACCTAGTGGCATCACCGCCAGAAAAAACATAAAAAATAATAAATAACTAAATAGTATTCTTGTACTTCCAATGAGTTATAGGTACACATTTAATGGCGTCACCAGCAGACAGAGCCATACACATCGAGAGGTAGACACAATCACCATGTTTTAGTGGTTCATTGGGAAACACACCTGTTAATGAGGTAGATTTTATCAATCTTAAATCAGTTATACCGTATGTTCAATTGTATAACACCCTTATTGGGGTACAGATGCAGTTAATATACCACATAGCATCACCGCCAAAATGTGGGAAGAATGGTCAAATTCCCCTACCTCTCGAATTAAATTAGGCATATCTCATAGTGTGGCCCCAGCATATAAGGCACAGCTCAATGGTGCCAAGTGTAAAGAAATGAGTTTAATCAAATGCAGTTCTAGTGACCTAATAGCATCACCGCCAGGCTAGACAGAGATATGGAAAAATAAGTG
Source organism: Ranitomeya imitator (assembly GCF_032444005.1). Classification (NCBI taxonomy): domain Eukaryota; kingdom Metazoa; phylum Chordata; class Amphibia; order Anura; family Dendrobatidae; genus Ranitomeya; species Ranitomeya imitator. The sequence continues at coordinate 772,221,446 of NC_091284.1, forward strand.
TAGTCACCAGACTAACAAAAAGCTCCTATAAATCTACCCTCATCATAGGGCGGTAATAAAACGTACTTGGAGCTTAGTGTATGTTATGCCTAGTACACCATATTCTGTCACAGATGGTAAGAAAAAATACCGCCATAAAGTCAGACAGCACAAAGGTATTAATACAAAGCACTTATCTCGTTGAGACTGATGTCTCATCCCTACGCGTTTCGCCCCATTTGGCTATCCAAAGGGGCTCATCAGGGGACCGCCAACAATGGGCACGGAAGCAGCAGATAGCGTGAGTGCTGCACGCGGTTCAAGGAAGGCTGCCTTTACACTTGGCACCATTGAGCTGTGCCTTATATGCTGGGGCCACACTATGAGATATGCCTAATTTAATTCGAGAGATAGGGGAATTTGACCATTCTTCCCACATTTTGGCGGTGATGCTATGTGGTATATTAATTGCATCTGTACCCCAATAAGGGTGTTATACAATTGAACATACGGTATAACTGATTTAAGATTGATAAAATCTACCTCATTAACAGGTGTGTTTCCCAATGAACCACTAAAACATGGTGATTGTGTCTACCTCTCGATGTGTATGGCTCTGTCTGCTGGTGACGCCATTAAATGTGTACCTATAACTCATTGGAAGTACAAGAATACTATTTAGTTATTTATTATTTTTTATGTTTTTTTCTGGCGGTGATGCCACTAGGTTATTAAACCTTATTTATTACTCACGTACTTCCATCTTCTATCTTAATATTTGGGTTATTAAGAGCCACTGCACCATTAAGTATGCTCTAAATTATATGCTTAAGGTACAATAATAATATCAACACCTGCAGAAGTTATTTATTATTGTCTCTGTGACCCTTTATTGTTTGGTGTTTTGTACTCTAGTGATACTTTTTATATAGCAGGGATCCCCTGTCTTTATATCTTGTACCTTCAAGGGGATTCTTTGCATATATATTTATTATATTTTGTTTTTTTCAGTATCACTACAATATACTTTGAGAGGTAGGCATTACAGTGCTATATATACTTTTAGCATTGTGTTTTTTTTTGTTTGTTTTTTTTTTGTTTTTTTCTTCTTTTTCCTCCTCTCGCAGAGTACATCTCCTAGCTCACAATATACGCCAGCATTGCTATATACCAGCTTAATTGAGCTATTATTGCTCTTCTAGTCAGTATTTACAGCACAGGTATTTTATTTACTTATTTTTCACTTTTTTCACTTGTTATGTTGTTTTCTTTTTGTGGTGTTATTGTTGGTGGTGGCATATTTGGAGGGATTCCTTTTTAGGGATTTCAGGGTCAGTCTACGTTGAGCGGGGGCGCCACTTCGTATCCCAGGGTGCCAACCTCCGCTGTCAGGAAGGGAATTCTTTAGGGATAGGCACATCTATCTTCCCTAGCCTTTCCTTGTATATTTGTATTATTATATTTTTTTATTTTTTTATTTTTTTGGGTTATCTATATTTTTTCTGGCAATTTACCTTTTTGGTACCAGAGACCCTTTTTTCTCCTGTTGGGTAATAGGATCCCTCCTATTGGTCTTTTTGATATTTTTGTGTCTTTTGCTTTTTTAATTATTATATTAAAAACTATTGTTTTAGGTATTGTGTCAGTTTTTGGTTTGTTTCCTTTATTATAGACCTTGGTTATAGTTATTCTGGTTTTCCTAACTTGGAACATGCAGATGCCTGGTGGTCAGCAGTGAGTCCTCTGAGTTTCATGGGGGAGCTCTTTTTGTCTAATCCTTTCAAAAACAGGTAAAGACATGGCCTGTAGGGAACAGTATTGATTGACTTCATTAATTACACATCTGGGTACTATGTGGATTTTTTCTACAGCAGCCATAAAGGCTGTGCTTTGTGGTATTTCCTCCACAACTAGAAGGAGCAATTGCCAACATGGTGCAATGTCTAAGCAATTGCCTAATACATTGAATAGTAGAAGGTGAACAAATGCTTTAAGGAAGATATAGCAGTCAACATAAATATGTCATTTTTCTTACTTGGTGTAAATGCTGCTGATCTCCCGAATCTGGTGCTGTTTTTCTTTTGCTCCTGTGTCTCTCCGTGCCTTAGATATGGCCTGCTCTTCACTATGTGTTAATCTAACAGTTAATTTGTTAGCCAAGTAGGGTGTTCTTAAAATTTTTTCATGCCCAGTTGACTAAAAAATGACTAGATTTATATACAAGGAAGAAGGGGACATATTTCAGGAATGGAGAGGCACAGGAACAAAACAAAAATTGTTCTGGATTCAGGGGAACATCAACATTCCAGGAAGAAAAAAAGAAAGGAATTATGGCGAGTAATAGGTCCATTTTAAAAGTCATACACTGTGTGCAGAATTATTAGGCAAGTTGTGTTTTAGAGGATTATTTTTATTATTGATCAACAACTATGTTCTCAATCAACCCCCCAAAAATCATAAATATCAAAGCTTAATATTTTTGGAAGTTGGAGTGGGTTTTTTTAGATTTGGCTATCTTGAGAGGATATCTGTTTGTGCAGGTAACTATTACTGTGCAGAATTATTAGGCAACTTAATAAAATCCAAATATATTCCCATCTCACTTGTTTATTTTCACTAGGTTAACCAATATAACTGCACAAAATTTAGAAATAAACATTTCTGACATGCAAATACAAAACCCCCAAAAATGCGTGACCAATATAGCCCCCTTTCTTTATGATGACACTCAGCAGCCTTCCATCCATAGATTCTGTCAGTTGCTTGATCTGTTTACGATGAACATTGCGTGCAGCAGCCACCACGGCCTCCCAGACACTGTTCCGAGAGGTAGATCTCACATTTTATGAGGGACCACAGGTTCTCTATGGGGTTCAGATCGGGTGAACAAGGGGGCCATGTCATCATTTTTTCTTTTTTGAGGCCCTTACTGGCCAGCCACGCTGTGGAGTAGTTGGAGGCATGTGATGGAGCATTGTCCTGCATGAAAATCATGTTTTTCTTGAACGATAGCGACTTCTTCCTGTACCACTGCTTGAAGAAGTTGTCTTCCAGAAACTGGCAGTAGGTCTGGGAGTTGAGCTTCACTCCATCCTCAACCCGAAAAGGTCCCACAAGTTCATATTTGATGATACCAGCCCATACCAGTATCCCACCTCCACCTTGCTGGCGTCTGAGTCAGAGTGGAGCTCTCTGCCCTTTACTGATCCAGCCTCTGGCCCATCCATCTGGGCCATCAAGAGTCACTTTCATTTCATCAGTCCATAAAACCTTTGAAAAGTCAGTCTTAAGATATTTCTTGGCCCAGTCTTGACGTTTTATCTTATCTTTCTTGTTCAAAGGTGGTAGTTTTTCAGCCCTCCTTACCTTGGCCATGTCCCTGAGTATCGCACACCTTGTGCTTTTTGTTACTCCAGTAACGTTGCAGCTCTGAAATATGGCAAAACTGATGGCAAATGTCATCTAGGCAGCTTCACGCTTGATTTTCCTCAATTCATGGACAGTAATTTTGCGCCTTTTTTGCCCAACACGCTTCTGGTGACCCTGTTGGCTATTTGCCATGAAATGCTTGATTGTTCGGTGATCACGCTTCAAAAGTTTGGCAATTTCAAGACTGCTGCATCCCTCTGCAACACATCCCACAATTTTGGACTTTTCAGAGCCCATTAAATCTCTCTTCTGACCCATTTTGCCAAAGGAAAGGAAGTTGCCTAATAATTAAGCACACCTTATATAGGGTTTTGATGTCATTAGACAACACCCCTCCTCATTACAGAGATGCACATCACCTGATTTACTTAATTGGTAGTTGGCTCTCAAGCCTGAACAGCTTGGAGTAGGACAACACGTATAAAAAGTATCATGTGATCAAATTACAACTTGCCTAATAATTCTGCACACAGTGCATGTGCTGCCACAAGTTTGTAACTTTTTCTAAACATTTTTGCATATTTTCATATGTATTACATCATTAACTAATATATTAGGCAAACATATAGTACGTGTAAAAACTCTTTGAAAGGGTTGTCCTAAAACACCCTTTAGAAAAAGTGAAAAAATAGCACATATGGTTTGTCAATCTCAGTTTTATGGCTGGGTGAGAGTTCATCCAAAGTGCTGCAAATGATTAAAGCCCAAAACGTGGTCAATAATGAGGATGAAGTATCCAGGAATCTCAGTAAGCATTGGATTTGGAGGGTGGAAAAAAAATCACAATTTGAATAGAACACGCCATTTCATTATTATTAACTATTACTGGATATTATTATATGACTGAATATTGTGCCATAAAATTCTAAAAAAAAAGATAAATATTTAAAAATATTTAAAAGAAAAATGAAATACGTGATCTCTCATAAGACAACATACGTATGGTCAGGATTACATTTAGTCACTAGTATATCAGTATATACATTGAAGGAAATAAATATTTGATCCCTTGCTGATTTTGTAAGTTTGTAAATTATATAAATTTATTTGCATTTTGCAGTGAGAAATAAGTATTTGATCCCCTACCAACCATTAAGAGTTCTGGCTCCTACAGACCAGTTAGACGCTCCTAATCAACTCGTTACTAGTGTTGAGCATTCCGATACCGCAAGTATCGGGTATCGGCCGATACTTGCGGTATCGGAATTCCGATACCGAGATCCGATATTTTTGTGATATCGGGTATCGGTATCGGAAGTGTAAAATAAAGAATTAAAATAAAAAATATTGTTATATTCACCTCTCCGGCGGCCCCTGGACATCAGCGGGAGGATCCGGCGTCCGGCACGGCTTCTTTCTTCAAAATGCGCGCCTTCAGGACCTGTGGAATGACGTCCCGGCTTCTGATTGGTCGCGTGCCGCCCATGTGACCGCCACGCGACCAATCAGAAGCCGCGACGTCATTCCTCAGCTAAAGTCCTAGAATAAGCGCCTTTTAGGACCTGAGGAATGACGTCGCGGCTTCTGATTGGTCGCGTGGCGGTCACATGGGCGGCACGCGACCAATCAGAAGCCGGGACGTCATTCCACAGGTCCTGAAGGCGCGCATTTTGAAGAAAGAAGCCGTGCCGGACGCCGGATCCTCCCGCTGATGTCCAGGGGCCGCCGGAGAGGTGAATATAACAATATTTTTTATTTTAATTCTTTATTTTACACTTTAATATGGATCCCAGGGCCTGAAGGAGAGTTTCCTCTCCTTCAGACCCTGGGATCCATGAGAATACCTTCCGATACTTGATGTCCCATTGACTTGTATTGGTATCGGATATCGGTATCGGCGATATCCGATATTTTTCGGGTATCGGCCGATACTATCCGATACCGATACTTTCAAGTATCGGACGGTATCGCTCAACACTACTCGTTACCTGTAATAAAGACAGCTGTCTTACATAGTCACCTTTATAAAAGACTCCTGTCCACAGACTCAATTAATCAGTCAGACTGTAACCTCTACAACATGGGCAAGACCAAAGAGCGTTATAAGGATGTAAAGGACATCATAGACCTGCACAAAGCTGGAATGGGCTACAAAACTATAAGTAAGATGCTGGGTGAGAAGTAGACAACCGTTGGTGAAATAGTAAACAAATGGAAGAAATACAAAATGACTGTCAATCAACATCGATCTGGGGCACCATGCAAAATCTCACCTTGTGGGGTATCCTTGATCATGAGGAAGGCAAGAGATCAGTCCAAAACTACATGGGGGGAACTTGTTAATGATCTCAAGGCAGCTGGGATCACAGTCACCAAGAAAATCATTGCTAACACATTACGCTGTAAAGATTTAAAGTCCTGCAGTGCCCGCAAGGTTCCCCTGCTCAAGAAGGCACATGTGCAGGTCCGTCTGAAGTTTGCCAATGAACACCTGGATGATTCCGTGAGTGATTGGGAGAAGGTGCCGTGGACAAAAATTATTGAGGTCTTTGGCATTAACTCAACTCGCCGTGTTTGGAGGAAGAGAAATGCTGCCTATGACCCAAAGAACACCATCCCCACTGTCAAGCATGGAAGTGGAAACATTGTGTTTTGTGAGTGTTTCTTTGCTAAGGGCACAGGACTACTTCACCGCATCAATGGGAGAATAAATGGAGCTATGTACCGTAAAATCCTGAGTGCCGACATCCTTCCCACCGCAGGACATTAAAAATGGGTCGTGGCTGGGTCTTCCAGCAAGACAATGACCCAAAACATACAGCCAAGGCAACAAAAGAGCGACTCAAAAAGAAAACATTAAGGTCATAGAGTGGCCAAGCCAGTATCCAGACCTTAGTCCCATAGAAAACATATGGAGGGAGTTGAAGCTGCAAGTTGCTAAGCGACAGCCTCAAAACCTTAATGATTTGGAGATGATCTGCAAAGAGGAGTGGACCAAAATTCCTCCTGACATGTGCGCAAACCTCATCATCAACTACAAAAACATCTGACTGCTGTGCTTGCCAACAAGGGTTTTGCCACCAAGTATTAAGTCTTGTTGGCCAGCAGAATCCAATACGTATTTCTCACTGCAAAATGCAAATAAATTTATATAATTTATACAATGTGATTTTCTGGATTTTATTTTTGATATTCTATCTCTCAATGTTAAAATTAACCTACACTTAAGATTTCTAGATTGTTCATGTCTTTGTCAGTGGGCAAACTTATAAAATCATCAAGGGATCAAATACTTATTTCCTCCTCTGTATCTAATCTATGCCAGCCTCTAAGAGGATTGCACATGACTAGAACAACTTGGCTGCTTTCTTCTAAAAACAGCATCACTCCTGTCCATGGGATGTCTGCAGAGAGGAGAAAATAAATCCCAAGTAGATTGGAATTATACCGGAATTTTACAAAAATCTGCATTCATCAAAAAGGGATTTTTTTTCAAATTTGCTCCTGTGCAAATTCAGCAAAATGATCACAGCTGGATGACATTTTTCTGAACTTTAAAGGGCCATCAGAAGGTTAAAAAAATTAATAAAATCCTTACACTCACCTCACCACTCTACTTTCTGGCCTGTCCGCTCCTCACCATCACCCATCTAATCCTCGCCAGATCTTCAGATCGTTGCCACTCGTGCTGAAATCCTCGGGCCTCTCTGGGCTGGGACTTCCAGGTTTGATGAAAGCCGTTAGGATTCTGTCCAAGATCACAAAGTCTGCGTTTGCGGAGAAGCCTCCTGGGCCTCATCAAAGCCAGAAGTCTCAGTCCCCCATGAAAGGCCAAGGGATTTCTGCATGAGTGATGACAATCTGAAGATGTGATGAGGACCAGATGGGTGATTGTGAAAAGTGGAGGGGCAGAACAGGTGAGCGATGAGGTGAGTACAAGGATTTTTTATATATTACGCTTATTATGCTCTGTGGTCTCTCCATAATAAGGGACGTTAAATCCATGGAGAATAATTTCTGCGATAATTGAATTTCCCAGGAAAATCCGCTCGAATAGGTGAATTCAAATTTTGCATGATCCGCTCATCTATAACTGTCTTGTACTGCAGTTCAGCTTTATTGAAGTAAATGGGAGCAGAGCTGCAGTACCCAAGAATGTTGCATATCCTGTGAATGGAGCTCTGGTGGAGCTAGTAACAGCTGATTGATGCAAGGGTTGGATCCCACTGATTGGATACTGATGACCTATTCTGAAGGAATCACTAAACAGAATTACCCCCCAATTTTTGCTGCACTGCATTCCCTGCCTCTGCTTTTATACAGCCTATGATAGGCTGTGATATACTATGTGATAGCTGCAAGACATTATTTACAAGCCCGCCTGATCGTGCCAGAGGTTATGTGAGTCCTCTCTGGATGATGCAATCCTCTGCATTGTATTAAGTTAGCGGCGGGCATTTTTAGTAATTCACCCAAATCGAATAACAAATTGTTCAAATTAGCTGAGTCCAGTGAATATGTCAAATTTGTCTATATTTGCCCCCTTTTCACATGTAAAGCGCCATAGAATAAATGGCGCTATAAAAAATGTATAACAAGCTACTATATAGTTGTCTAAGGATCCGTCTTTCTGTCTGTCCTTCTGTCTGTTTGTCTGTCACAGACATTCATTGGTCGTGGCCTCTGTCTGTCATGGAAATCCAAGTCACGACCATTGCCACAACCAATCAGCGACGGGCACAGTCCACCGGCAAAATGGCCGCTCCTTCCTCCCCGCAGTCAGTGCCCGCTCCAAACTCCCCTCCAGTCAGCCCTCACACAGGGTTAATGCCAGCGTTAATGGACCGTGGTGTAACGTACTCCATTAACGCAGCTATTAACCCTGTGTGACCAACTTTTTACTATTGATGCTCCGTATGCAGCATCAATAGTAAAAATATCTGATGTTACAAATAATAATAATAATAAAAAAAACGTTATTCTCACCCTCCAACGTCGCGCCCTGTCCTCGGCAGTGCAAGCGGCAGGTTCCGGTGCCAAGGATGGTATGCGAGAAGGACTGCCAGGACGTCACGGTCATGTGACCGCGACGTCATCACAGGTCCTGCGCTCATACCAACCCTGGGACCGGAAGCTGCCGCGTGCACCGCACACAGGTGCCAGGACTACAAGGAAGGTAGTATATGTTTATTTTTTATTTTAAGTCTTTTTTAACCTGTTACATACGTGACTGGCCAATATACTACGTGACTGTGCTGTATACTACATGGCTCTGTGCTGTATACTACGTCGCTGTGCAATATACTACATATATATATAGACACACATTATAGATATAGCTCTCAAAATGAAATTGCTACCAGGAAGTAAAAGTTGTGAAATATGAGATCACAGAATGGATGGACTTGATAATGATATGCAGATTATGAAGGATATATTTAATAAATTACATTTTAAAAACATTGTGATTTATTCAGTACCAAGTATGAGCACCATGCTCAGAATTCCCCAAACTTACACACCTTGCCTGCTATAAGTGAGATTGTTAATTGTTGTCTGAGGAATGTTCTGCTGCTCTGAGTGCACTTGGACCCATCATCAAGATCCACTGCTGGCAGCTTCCTGTGCGGTTGCCGACCAATGACATCTCAGTTGTGCTCGATGGGAGACAAGTTTGGTGATGCTGCAGGCCATGGTAGCACATTTAGGCCACACAGGCTGCTCACAGTTGCACGAACAACATGTGGGCTGGTGCTAAAAAAAACGGCACCTGTGGCACTCTTCATGGCGTTGCTCTACACTGGCCTTTGAGGTTAGTGAAGAGGCCTTCACGGGGAACCCTCACACTGTCCTACTGCCACCACCAGCTCATCTATGTGGTCACTTACTGCAGGTTCCTGTCCTACTGAAATCGTCACTAATCTCTCATATAATAACTTACAACTTGTTTTCTTCTTTCTTATAGCACTCCAGACGAGAAGGACAAATGGCTGATCCTTTTCGAAAGGTGAAAAGATTCTTTTATATTTTATTCTTTCTCACGTACGTTCCAGAGGATCCCTAACCCTAATAGCATACAGTATATATGTATCTAGTCTGAAGGTCTTTGGCTTTGGATAAAGGCAAGACTCCAATTCCAGTCATCCATTGCCACAGATAGTCACTCTTCATCCTAACATGGCTGATAACAGTAAGCAATAGAGTGAACTCAACTTCATATCAAATGCATAAGGTTTAGGTTTATACATAGTGACCAAAAGAATTGTTGTGACTTGTACAGAAACCTCCATGATAGGTATATTATTTTTAATAAAATGTAATCACTTTTGCAATTTGGTTTTATTTTAAATGTTTGGTTTTAGTTTTTTTGCTTCCCGGCTCGTTGATGGCTGCATAATTAGTTAATTGAGAATCTGTCAATGTCTCTTTCTGGCAAGAATTTAACGCTTTTATCTGTCTCTTTCTGAGCTCCTTTCAATCGAATAAAAAACCCCATGAATGTTCTGCTCAGTTTTGATGTATTTTATGATCATAAATCAACACTGAAGGGGTCTGAAAATGATAGATTAAGGTACCGTCACACTCAGCAACTTTACAACGAGAACGACAACGATCCGTGACGTTGCAGCGTCCTGGATAGCGATATCATTGTGTTTGACACGCAGCAGCGATCTGGATCCCGCTGTGCCATCGCTGGTCGGAGCTAGAAGGCCAGAACTTTATTGGTCGTCAGGTCGGCGTGTATCGTCATGTTTGACAGCAAAAGCAACGATGCCAGCAATGTTTTTTCATGGAGCGAACAACCAGCGAGAACGAGAAGTGAGTCGCCGTTACGTCACTGGATCGCTCCTGCATCGTTCTGGAGCTCCTGTGTTTGACGTCTCTACAGCAACCTAACAGCGACGCTGCAGCGATCTAGTTTAGGTCGGCTCGTTGTCTATATCGCTGCAGCGTCGCTGAGTGTGACGGTACCTTAAGAGTTACCAAATGCATTCACTGACTAGTTCTCTGTTAACTCACTCTACAGCCGGCAACATACTGGGAAACAAAAGGGGGTAAAGATTGGGAAAGCCAAAATGTTGCAACATTTTTAATGAAACCCAATTGCTTTAAAGGGAATCTGTCAACAGGTTTTTTCTATGTAATCTGAGGGCACCGTGAGGTAGGGGCAGCGACCTTGATTTCATTGATGTATCTTTTATTAGTTTGTGTGCTGTTGTGTCAATACAATGAGTGTTTAATCAGTAGGAAATAATCTGTTTATATCAGAACTAGCTCCCCTGTGTCTCCTGATATACATGGCTCCTCATCCCTATCCTGGTTTGCATGGCTCCTCATCCCTATCCTTGTATTCATGGCTCCTCATCCCTATCCTTGTATTCATGGCTCCTCATCCCTATCCTGGTGTGCATGGCTTCTCATCCCTATACTGATATGCATGGCTCCTCATCCCTATCCTGGTCTGCATGGCTCCTCATCCCTATCCTGGTCTGCATGGCTCCTCATCCCTATCCTGGTCTGCATGGCTTCTCATCCCTATCCTAGTCTGCATGGCTTCTCATCCCTATACTGATATGCATGGCTTCTCATCCCTATACTGATATGCATGGCTCCTCATCCCTATCCTGGTCTGCATGGCTCCTCATCCCTATCCTGGTCTGCATGGCTCCTCATCCCTATCCTGGTCTGCATGGCTCCTCATCCCTATCCTGGTCTGCATGGCTCCTCATCCCTATCCTGGTCTGCATGGCTTCTCATCCCTATCCTAGTCTGCATGGCTTCTCATCCCTATACTGATATGCATGGCTTCTCATCCCTATACTGATATGCATGGCTTCTCATCCCTATACTGATATGCATGGCTTCTCATCCCTATCCTGGTCTGCATGGCTTCTCATCCCTATACTGATATGCATGGCTTCTCATCCCTATACTGATATGCATGGCTTCTCATCCCTATACTGATATGCATCGCTTCTCATCCCTATCCTGGTCTGCATGGCTTCTCATCCCTATCCTGGTCTGCATGGCTCTTCATCCCTATCCTGATATGCATGGCTTCTCATCCCTATACTGATATGCATGGCTCCTCATCCCTATCCTGGTTTGCATGGCTCCTCATCCCTATCCTGGTTTGCATGGCTCCTCATCCCTATCCTTGTATTCATGGCTCCTCATCCCTATCCTTGTATTCATGGCTCCTCATCCCTATCCTTGTATTCATGGCTCCTCATCCCTATCCTTGTATTCATGGCTCCTCATCCCTATCCTGGTGTGCATGGCTCCTCATCCCTATCCTGGTCTGCATGGCTTCTCATCCCTATCCTGGTCTGCATGGCTCTTCATCCCTATCCTGGTCTGCATGGCTTCTCATCCCTATACTGATATGCATGGCTTCTCATCCCTATACTGATATGCATGGCTTCTCATCCCTATACTGATATGCATGGCTCCTCATCCCTATCCTGGTCTGCATGGCTTCTCATCCCTATCCTGGTCTGCATGGCTCTTCATCCCTATCCTGATATGCATGGCTCCTCATCCCTATACTGATATGCATGGCTCCTCATCCCCTATCCTGGTATGCATGGCTCCTCATCCCTATCCTGGTATGCATGGCTCCTCATCCCTATCCTGGTCTGCATGGCTCTTCATCCCTATCCTGGTATGCATGGCTTCTCATCCCTATACTGATATGCATGGCTCCTCATCCCCTATCCTGGTATGCATGGCTCCTCATCCCTATCCTGGTATGCATGGCTCCTCATCCCTATCCTGGTCTGCATGGCTCCTCATCCCTATCCTGGTCTGCATGGCTTCTCATCCCTATACTGATATGCATGGCTCCTCATCCCCTATCCTGGTCTGCATGGCTCCTCATCCCCTATCCTGGTATGCATTGTCCCATCATCCCCTATCCTGGTCTGCATGGCTCCTCATCCCCTATCCTGGTCTGCATGGCTCCTCATCCCCTATCCTGGTCTGCATGGCTCCTCATCCCTATACTGATATGCATGGCTCCTCATCCCTATCCCAGTATACATGGCTCCTGATCCCTATCCTTGTATACATGGCTCCTCATCCCTATCCTGGTCTGCATGGCTCCTCATCCCCTATCCTGGTTTGCATGGCTCCTCATCCCCTATCCTGGTATATATGGCTCCTCATCCCCTATCCCGGTATACATGGCTCCTCATCCCCTATCCTGGTATATATGGCTCGTCATCCCCTATCCTGATATGCATGGCTCCTCATCCCTATCCCAGTATACATGGCTCCTGATCCCTATCCTTGTATACATGGCTCCTCATCCCCTATCCTGGTCTGCATGGCTCCTCATCCCCTATCCTGGTTTGCATGGCTCCTCATCCCCTATCCTGGTATATATGGCTCCTCATCCCCTATCCCGGTATACATGGCTCCTCATCCCCTATCCTGGTATATATGGCTCCTCATCCCCTATCCTGATATGCATGGCTCTTCAACCCTATCCTGGTATTCAAGGTCCCCATCAGAAAAACATAAAAAAAATAAATCATCCTACTTACCGTCCCTGTGCACCCTTGCAGCATTTTTGTCAGGAGTTGCAGCAGCGCGGCGACCACGTGTGCCCGCTGCTAAAGACAAATGAATATTCACTCCCTTAAGTAGCGGGTACATGTGATCACCCCTCCGCTGCTGGAAGCTGGCTACTGCGGCTGACACTGTGCGCACTACTAAAGAGAAATTAATATTCATTTCTCTTTAGCAGAGGGCACAGGACTTCTACTGCCTCTGTGACCCGCTGTCTCTCCCCATCCATCTTCTGCAACCCTAACTCGAGGATAAGCAGAGGGGGCTTTTTCAGCACAAAAAATAGATATTGTACTATCCTCATACTTGACTTTATAAGAATTAATCAGAATCCCAATTTTGAAAAATAGTGATGAGCAAACATGCTTGGATAAGGTGTGGTCGAATAATATGTTTGAGGCCCCGCGGCTGCAACACATGAAAGGTTTGTCTGTTTATTAGGCTATCGAACAGCCGTGAGACCTGCAGCCGCGGGGACTCAAACATATTATTCGAGCACGCCAAAGACACTCGGTTATCACCCGAGCATGGCGGATAACAACTTATCCCAGCACATTCGCTCATCATTAATATCTAATGTTTTTTTATATGTTATCACTAGTGTTTAGAAGTGTTGACCAGTGAGGATTCGGGTCTTGAGACCTTTCCCCGTTGCTCATACCAAGGGACAGGAGCACATTGCTGGAGATCGAGACTTTCTATGGAGGATAAGTCGAGGACTTCTTACCCTCTGGTTTGGGTGATCGATGTGGAATCCAGAACCCCACTGATCAGAACTTATCTAACAAGGGGAAACCCTTATAAAAATATTTAAAACTTTAGCTTTTCTTTCATTTTTCTAGAACAGGCGAGAAATTGAATGACGAGCTGTGATGGCTTGCTAAGAGGTCCAACAAAGAGCAAAGGGGCAGGAAGTGTTGACAAGGGGACATTAAATTCCTCGACTCTAAAGTCTCATTAAAAATTTGATCTGGTTTTTAAAATGTTTTTTTGCCATTTGATTTTTTTTTTCTCTGGAAATCGGGAGTCCCAGCCCCGCTAGTAACGTATAAGAGCCTCCATTCTTGGAGAATTTATTTGCTGGACTTATGCCGCGGTACCAATATGCTGCAGCCTGTGTGCTCGGGATAAATCGGGCCTGCATCGCTCCCTGTCAGGCAGATGACGGATGCTTTTATTGTGATGCGGGATCCTGCTTGGACGGGCAGACGCTGTTAGATTCCTGTGGTCTTTTTGGTATTATTTTCAGTCTGGGGAATTTGTGGTGTTGGAGTTGAAAAACTGAAGTCCGCATTTTTATTGTCGTGTCAAAGCGAAAAAGTATCAGTTTCGTCTTTTCCTTACAAATCAAAACTGAAATAGCAAAATAAGCACTTTTTTTTTAATTGTATTTATTTTTTTTCGTTTTCTTTTCTATTTCCAGAATCTGCAGCGGAAATGTCTATTGTTTTATTTAAGTTATACACAAAACCAGACAAAAAAAAAATAATCTTTTAAAACACTACCAGAAATTTAAAAAAGATGAAGATCTTTGAGCTGACAATGACATACCTTTATTGCCCCATTACATTTAAAAAAAAATGATAAGAATGTTATAGAATAAAAAAGCAAACAGTTCTCACCTAACTGATGCCAGTGGTGCCAACGCTACCACTTCCTAGATCTCCAGACTGTCTTGATGCGCTTGTGACCACTGCAGCCAATCACTGGCAGCAGTGACTGACACATCCTCTACACAGCCAGCTGCAGTGTTCATGTGTTCAGGAAATGCATGTGATAACTGCATCTATCAGAAGTATAATTTGTCCAATAAAACAAATTATAAAGGAAAGTTTGGACAAATTTGAATTAATGTTTACATGTTCTTTAAATAAAATCTGTCACTTGTCATAAATCTGTATTTTTTTACCTGACATTAATGCTGCTGTTCTCCTGAATCTGGAGATGTTTTTCTTTTGTTCCTGCCCCTCTCTGTTCCTGAGATATGGCTCTCTAATCCCTGTATGTAAATCTAGTCTTGTTAACTAAGTGGGTGTGGTCTTCAGTAAGACTCCGATAGGAAAAGGGCGAAGGCCACACCCACTTGGGGTAAAAGACTAGAGATCTATGCACACGGTAGAGGGGGTCATATCTCTGGAATGGAGAGTCACAGAAACAAAAAAAAAACAGCGCCAGATTCAGGAGATCAGCGGCATTTACACCAAGTAAAAAAAAAATACATATTAATGATAGTGATTGGTCCTCTTTAAAATACAGCTACACCTTCTTTTTTAGTCAACTGGGTGTGGAAAAAAGCTTAAGAACATCCCACTTGGCTAACAAGGCTAGATTAACCCATAAAGAAGAGATAGCCATACCTCTAGAATGGAGAGGCTCAGGAACATAAGAAAAACAGCGTCAGATTCAGGAGAACAGTGGCATTTACACCAAGTAAAAAAACGTATTAATAATAGTGACAGGTCCTCTTTAATATACAGCCACACATTTTGAGAAATAAAAATGTTTTGTGGAGGTAAAGGGGGAATTGCATTTTTGACTTGGACCCAGAACCTACCATCATCATTTATAATAATAATAATAATTTTGTTATGTGGTATAGCGGGGTTTGGACCCCTCAGGGAACAAGGCCTGGTACAGTTGCTCCCGCTGCAGCTTCCGTAGCTATGCCCCTGAATTTAGGAGCAAATAGACAGTTATTCAATGTAGGATGTTGACTTCCGTTGAGTAAAAGAGTGCGAATAGCTGGAATTTGAGAAATCTTTTATGATGTTTGGCCCATTAAGGTGAACAGATAAAGCTTCTGATCTCTCTTAAATGGAATCTGTCAGCAGATTTTTGCTATGTAATCCGAGAGTAGGGACAGAAACCCTGATTCCGGGGATGTGTCACTTACTGAGCTGCTTGGTACAGTTTTGATAAAATCCCTATTTTTTCTGTTGTAGATCTAGCAGTTCTCTGAATGCTGAGCTCTGTATAACCCAGCCCACACTCCTGTGATTGGCTTTCTGAGTACACTGTGCTATGGCAGAAAACTGACCATCAGTGGTGGAGGCGGAGTTACACAGAAAAAGAGGACTACATGACAGGAGACAACCAGTCCTGTAGTGATAATCTCCTGCTGATAAAACACTGATTTTATTGAAGCTATAACAAGCCCAGTAAGTGACATATCACTGGACTCAGAGTCTCAGCCTCTCTGTCATGCTGCTCTCAGATTACATAGCAAAACCTACTGTCAGATTCTATTAACATCAACATCCTAGAATATTTTGGACTTTTTGGCTTAATATTATACTTTATACTTTCAGACACATCAAAGAAGAAAAAGAAAGTGACCACCCTAAAGTAATCCCTCTGAAGATCATTACAAAAGATATTGGGAACTGTGCCTATGTAAGTGTTTTGTTGACCACATTATATTGTGCTAAGTTATTCTGACATGTGTAACCCCGGTTAGGATAATATTTCTCAGGATCATATCTCACTGCAGGCATTTTCTCAGGACATCATGTATTTTTCTGTGTTTCTCTATGTTGTAATGATGAATATTTGATTTTTTTAACATTTTTCATTGCACACTATGTGCGAGGTTAAATGTCATTAAAATAAGAAAAAAATCAAAAAATCAAATCTAATTAAAAGGATTTAAATTAAATATATGTGACAAAAAGTTAGTGACAATTCTGAGCTATGGATTGATGAAGCCAAGCTGAACAATCTTGTAATATTTCCGTGTCTGTACTACCAGGTAGTGTCCTAAAAAGCTGATGCGGAACAACCTTGAATAATGTACTTGTCTGTACAGCCAGGGAGAGCACTAGAGAAGGAGCTGAGCAAGCAAAAGCTGCTGCTAATCACCCCGCGCAGTAATCATGTACTTACAATGGCAGAATTGTTTCTAACTTTGCTATCTGCACCTAAAAATACTATTTTGGATACTAGAAAGGTGAAACAGAATATTAGACTGCTGTAAGTATTAAACAAATGTAGAAAGAAAAAAAGAAAAGATAGATAGATAGATAGATAATAGATAGATCAAGAGCCACGTCCACAATACAAAGAACGGGAAGATATAAACCCTTGTTTTGTGGACTTCAAGAAGGCCTTCGACTCAGTGTGGCACCCAGGACTATTCCTAAAATTGCTGGGGAGCGGAATAGGAGGCAAAACATATGATGTCATCCGAAGCTCCTACACAGAGAACAGTTGCAGTGTGAAGGTCAACGGAAGGAGGACAGCCTATTTCCAACAAAGTCGAGGAGTGAGACAGGGCTGCAGCCTCAGTCCAACGCTCTTTAACATCTACATCAACGAGCTGGCAGTGGCCCTAGAGTCCTCCTCAGCACCAGGACTCACCCTCCATGACACCCAGGTGAAATTTCTGCTGTATGCAGATGACCTCGTGCTGTTATCACCAACTGAGAAAGGCCTCCAAGATCATCTGAAAATCCTAGAGACCTTCAGCAGCACATGGGCACTGCCAATCAACGAGAAAAAAACTAATATCATGGTGTTCCAGAAAAGAAAGCAGAAACCCACTGGCAATCCTACCTTTATGATAGACAACCGTCCACTTACTGAAACCAACAGGTACACCTACCTGGGCCTAGAACTCAGCCAGTCAGGGAGCTTCAAGCAAGCCATAGAGTCACTAAAAGACAAGGCATCCAAAGCCTTCTATGCCATCAGAAGGCGTCTGTACCACCTCAAGGCACCAGTAACCGTATGGCTAAAATTTTTTGACTCCATCATTGCCCCAATTCTTCTATACGGTAGTGAGGTCTGGGGCCCAGTCTCATACCCAAACTGGTCAAAGTGGGACGCTGGGCCGACAGAAATATTCCACCTAGAGTTCTGCAAGCATCTTCTCCAAGTCCATCGGAGCACATCAAATAGCGCCTGCCGAGCAGAGCTGGGCAGATTCCCACTACACATCGCAATAAAGAAGAAGGCGCTGTCATTGAAGGCTCATCTACAAAGTAGCAGTCCCAGCTCCTACCATCACAAAGCCTTCCTACACCAGGAAGCCTCAGGAAGCCTCCCAAGGAAAAGTACCCAAAGCCAGTCTGACCAAGCCATCAACCTCCATGGCCTGACAAAAGGTGAAATCCAGAAAATGGTACACAAAGTCAAAGAGGAATATCTCAGCATCTGGAGGAACGACATAAACAAATCCCAGAAACTGACAATATACCGGAATCTACAGAGGGAGTACAAACTGGCCCCATATCTAGAGAAACTAGAAAACCCCAAAGATCGACAGATCCTGAGCCGGTACAGACTGAGCGCCCACAGCCTACTCATCGAATCCGGGCGGCACCGACAGAACTACAAGCCTCGAGAGAACAGACTCTGCCAGCAGTGCCCCCAGGAGGCCGTGGAGGATGAGGCCCACTTCCTGCTGAGGTGCCCCAAATACTCCGCAGTGAGGGACACTCACTTCAAGAGGCTGTCTGATCTCCTCCCAGACTTCACCTCCAAGGAGGAGGAAGAGAAACTGCCGATAATACTGGGGGAAGAGGAAAGTGCAGTGGCCGTAGCAGCGGAATATGTCAGTGCCTGCCACAGACTAAGAGGAGCCTGATATGTCATGGACTCCCGTACCCCAACACTGGACATATCCCTATCCCCCGACTAAAGAGCCTGATATGTCATGGACTCCTATACCCCACCCTGGAAACATCCCCTATCCTCTAAAAGGAATTTGATATTCCCTGGACCTCTATATGCCCCCCCTCCCCCACCCCCGTATTTTTACCATATGCTTTGGCAATGCTAACATGTACTTAGTCCTGCCAATAAAGCTCATTTGAATTTGAAAATTTGAATTTGATAGATAGATAGATAGATGATAGATAGATATATAATAGATAGAAGATAGATAGATAATAGATAGATAGATAGATAGATAGATAGATAGATAGATAGATAGATAGATGATAGATAGATAGATAGATATGAAGCAGATAGATAGATAGATAGATAGATAGATAGATAGATAGATAATAGATAGATAGATATGGGATAGATAGATAGATAGATAGATAGATAGATAGATAGATAGATAGATAGATAGATAGATAGATAGATATGGGATAGATAGATATGGGATAGATAGATATGGGATAGATGATAGATAGATAGATAGATAGATAGATAGATAGATAGATAGATAGATAGATAGATAGATAGATAGATAGATAGATAGATATGAGATAGATAGATAGATATGAGATAGATAGATAGATAGATAGATATGGGATAGATAGCTAGATAGACAGATAGATATGGAGCAGATAGATAGATATGAGATAGATACAGTAGATGATAGATAGATAATAGATAGATAGATAGATATGGGATAGATACAGTAGATGATAGATAGATAATAGATAGATAGATAGATAATAGATAGATATGGGATAGATAGATAGATAGATAGATAGATAGATAGATAGATAGATAGATAGATAGATAGATATGGGATAGATAGATAGATAGATAGATAGATAGATAGATAGATATGGGATAGATAGATAGATAGATATGGGATAGATAGATAGATAGATAGATATGGGATAGATAGATAGATATGGGATAGATAGATAGATAGATAGATAGATAGATAGATAGATAGATAGATAGATAGATAGATAGATAGATAGATATGGGATAGATAGATAGATATGGGATAGATAGATAGATAGATAGATAGATAGATAGATAGATAGATAGATAGATAGATAGATAGATATGGGATAGATAGATAGATAGATACATAGATAGATAGATAGATATGGGATAGATAGATAGATAATAGATAGATATGAGATAGATAGATAGATAGATAGATAGATAGATAGATAGATATGGGATAGATAGATAGATAGATAGATATGGGATAGATAGATAGATAGATAGATAGATAGATAGATATGGGATAGATAGATAGATAGATAGATAGATAGATAGATAGATAGATAGATAGATAGATAGATAGACAGATAGATAGATATGGGATAGATAGATAGATAATAGATAGATATGAGATAGATATATATGAGATAGATATGAGATAGATATGATATAGATAAATAATAAATAGATAGATAGATATGATATAGATAGATAATAGACAGATATGGGATAGGATTGTGGTTGAGGTGTATTTTTTTCCGTATTTTTCAGACTATAAGATGCACCCCAAATTTTCAGAAGGAAAATAGGGGAAAAAATTCATATGTCAAATGGGGGTCTGTCTTACAATCCGAATTCAGCTTATCGGGGGGATCGGCAGCGCTGGTGGAGTGTGGTCACAGGCGGTGTTTGGTGGTCTGGCGATATGACTCCCATCCCAGACTGGTGCGGCAGGTTCGGCGGTACTGCATTGGCCTTCGGGAGTGGTGCAGGGGCTGCACTGGCATTTTGTGAAAGCCCGTAGGCCCGCACATCCATTGCTGTGATGCGGTGGCCTCCGGGAAATCCCGTCCTGAGTTCTCGGGAGACGAGATCTTGGCACCTGAGATCTCGTGACGAGATCTCGTTGCCGAGATCTCAAACTGAGCATGCGCCGTCCCCAGCGGCCATTTTCCCGGAGGCCACCACATCGCATCAATGGTTGTGTGCGGTCCTCCGGGCTTTTCACAAAATGCCAGCGCAGCCCCAGCACCACAGAGCAGTGCCGAACCTGCCGCACTAGCCTGGGAAGGGGATGCGATCATCGCCCCGCAGCATCGGACCGCCACAGAAACTCGCGACTCCTGCTGCCGCCACACTACTTCTAAGTACTGTATATTCTGACTATAAGATGCTCCCCCATTTTCCCCAAAAAATTTTCTGGGAAAAAAATGCGTCTTATAGTCCGGAAAATACGGTAATTTTTTGCTGTGACTTTACCTCCTTTGCCCTCATCTCCCCGTGTTTTGGGCTGAATATTTCCTTGATAACAGGTTATTAGGGCCCATTATGATGTCTCCTTCTATCGGCTCTTGACACAATACAATTTCATCCAGTTTGTTGTTTTCTTGCATTTCTTGAATTCCGTGTTTCGGTAGCATATAATAATCCACGTCTCCTAATTGATGTCCGAAGCTGGAATTTTCTTTGCATTATTCATTGTACATTATATGGTTGACTTGTACTGAATTCCTAAAATTATAAGTAACCACATCTATACGGATTACGGTGATCCCGGAGTTACTAGTGATTTATAGCAGAGGGTCATGTACAGTCCGTCTTCAATAGTCTATGAAAATTATTACGCACCACACATTTGCTGTACACAGTCCAGATCGCACACATATTCCTGATCTGATGAGGAATCACGAGGCCATATAGACACCACCTTTCATATTTTGTGCCTTGGATGCTGTAATTGGCTTTGGCCAACTCAATGATTTCCAAATATCGAATGTTCTAAGAAAGAGTCCGTCACTATTACAGCTCTCATGAATGCAATATCATAGATGGGTTCCTCCTGTTTGCCTGCTGCCATTGGCCAAATTGAAGGCCCAATTTGTAAAAACAGCTAATTTTCTTAGATGCATTACATTCATTTTCCTGAGCACCATGTAATATTGCTAAGGTGGTTTACTTCACATTCTGCGCCTGTAATTTCAGAAAGTGCCTTGAAACCCTTTTTTTATCATGTGAAGCCATGAATTGATGGACCTAGTTGGACCTACAGTGATGATGTGATGGTGGTCAAGTCATTGGCCTCATCCCTAGATATCACTTGATCTTCCAACTTGGACAGAATTGCTATCAAACCATACAGGTTCCTTTACGTGACTGCTAATGGGTCCCTACAGAGAAGGGACCCAGGCCCAGCTCGTCGTGCCCCCTTAACTGATGGGTGCTAGGAATATACCTAGGACCCGCTCCAAAAAACGCATTCTCAGCAAGTAAGAAGGTAGATATCAAACCCAAGGGTTGAGGAAAGAGCTTGGATGAAGAAACACAAGTTCCTTCTGTCCCAAGGCAAAGCCTTTTTTCTTATTTTGTTATTTGGCTTCTCTCTTCCCTAAACATCACCACTTATTATTCCATGCAGCCGGTAGATACTGAGGCCTATGTCGTGCGGACCTCTCACGTCTGGCTGAATCCACAGATGTGCAACCATATGTTCTCTCTTGGTGTGGAGGCTCCGGAAGACATGCGTGACATTTACTTTTCCCTTACGGAATTAGCGTTTTCTGTCGTCTTCACAGATACTTATCTATATTTAGCAGTTGGGTGAGGACCTTCGGTGATAATTATCCCACATTACATGATAGTTCACAGACAGTTTATGTTACAGTTAATCTTCATTACTTCACCCGCAGTCTGTCTCTTTAAAAGCCTTATAAAATTAGTTGATCTCGGCTCAGCGGTGACTCTTACGTAAGAGTGCCCAGCAAACCATTTTAGCAACCCATTGATTTTATCCACGGCTATATTACACTACAAAAGGTAATTCTTAATTGATTCTGACAAACTTTATATAATTACAGCATATAGAACTCTAAATATATATATCTTTAGTTTGTTTTATATTGTTGCTTGTCCTTGAGCCATGAAATGATGTCTTGTAAAATAACAGGTATCTTGCATGATTCCTTGTCTGGTTCTGACAGGGACTGCCCTAGAGAGGAAGCCGAGCAACACAATCTTGCATTATTTTCTTGTCTGTACTGCCAGGTTTGTGCCCTAGAGAGGAAGCCGAGCAACACAATCTTGCATTATTTTCTTGTCTGTACTGCCAAGTTGTGCCCCAGAGATGAAACCGAGCGAAACTATTTTTCATTATCTTCTTGTATGTACTACCAGGTTGTGGCCTAGAGATGAAGCCAAGCAAAACAATTTTGCAATTTTTACTTGTTCCTGTTGCCAAATTGTGCCCTAGAAATGAAGCGGAAACAATTTAGCATTATTTTCTTGCATGCGCTGCAAGGTTGTGGCCTAGAGATGAAGCCGAGCGAAACAATTCTGCATTATTTTCTTGTCTGTACTTCTAGGTAGTGCCATAGAGAGGAAGTTAAGTGAAACAATTTTTCATTATCTTCTTGTCTATATTGTGAGGTTGTGGCCTAGAGATAAAGACGAGCGAAACAATTTTGTATTATTTATTCGTTCATACGTGTGCCCTAGAAATGAAGCTAAGAAAAACAATTTAGCTTTATTTTCTTGCATGTGACCTAGAGATGAAGATGAGCAAAATTATTTTGCATTATTTACTGTGTCCTAGTGATGAAGCATTATTTAATTAATGTGCCCCGAAACTGAGCAAAACTATTTTTCATTATCTTCTTGTATGTACTGCCAGGTTGTGGCCTAGAGATGAAGCCGAGCGAAACATTTTTGAATTATTTACTGTGTCCTAAAGATGAAGCCAAGCGAAACAATTTTGCACTATTTACTTGTCCATACTGCCAACTTGTGCCCTAGAAATGGAGCTGAGAGAAAGAATTTAGCATTATTATCTTGTCTGTACTGCCAGCAAATGCCTTAGAAAAGAAGCTGAGCATAGCAAATGCTTATAGGTAGTGAGCGTGCTCAAAATTGCTAAAAATTTGCAATATGCATCATGAAATGTTACTATGGATGCTAAAATGGTAAAATCAATTATTAGAAGGTTACAATTAATAAATAAAAATAAGCCCATGTATTTCTGTAAAAGGTCCTTGTCCCCAACCTTCAGTAAAATAGCAGGCTTAGAAAACAGGCAGACATTTCTCTTTAAATGGCAAACAGAAAATCATGAAATTTCTACAAAGTGACAGCTGCATTTGTGTTGCGCTGTCGGAGGTGAGTGGTGAGCGCCCACTGACTCCTATTAATGACGGCTAATCGTCGATATATCAGCCTGGATTTTCTGACCAGAAGCTCATTCTAGATCAGCAAAAAAGAAAAAAAATAATGGTATGAAACTTGTTTTCTTCTTGGTGCCAAGTTTATAAGCAGTGACCTGGTCCTGACTCAGTCACACGTAGGTCCTCAGGGGATGCGGTAGGGGGGAATGCATTTCTATGGCACACGTCATGCTCTATAATCTCCACTAGAGATTTACTCTAGTCGGACATGGTCATTTATCTCCTGCGCAGTTCTCCTCAAGATGAATGCTCTGCCAATGGGGAGAACTTTTGCAATGTTTCACTTTGCAGTTATTAAAGCTGTAGCCCTGGAGCAGCCAATGTCGGCACTAAACAGCATTCTCGACTGTGGGGTGTGCGAACAGTAGAAATTCCTGATGAGAGAATATGATGGTGAAATATTATCTTGTGATTATTTAGTGCCAACCTAATCAATTACGTCACCTACTTTGTTCCTAGTGGGAGAACATCACATTAACAGAAGTTGTCCGCTACTTCAGCATTCATGGCCTGTCCTTAGGAAGGGTCATCAATGTGGTATGCCCGCCAGGGCCGTGGGTACTCGGTACCGGGTCCGGTACTTAAAGGGATGTGTCATGGCGGCGACCCAGTCCATGGCCCTGGGCGCCCATGTTAAAGGTAATGTCTTTAAAGGGGTTTGAATAAAGTTTGTAAAATAGTAAATGTTCGTGACACCACCGGAGGTATTCGGTCAGGGATGACCAATGCTGCTTAAAGGGATCCTCTGGGTAGTGATGATACTGCAGCAAGGATGGTATGGCTTCCCACAGGTGAAGCTTGGTCCCCAGGGCTTCCGGTGTTTAGATAAAGATGGTAGATGGTGTAGCAAGAAACAAAGGACACAGGGTTGCAGTCTCTTTACCTTTTTACTATAGAATTCAGGCAACCAAAGTCCAGGGTACCAGATCACGGGTGCAGGTGTGGTCCGGCTGGCTTGGAAGCGAGTTTGGAATCCCACTTACCAGGTGGGGTTGGAATCCTTCCTTCTAGTGCGGTGTTGTAGTCCCTTGCTGCCTTAGGCCTCTCACAAGGTCCTCATGTTCCCTCTCTGTCCCCCTTTAGGTAGGACACTAACCCACATAACAGGTAGCTCTAGCCTTTTTACAGGATCTCTATCATGACCCGGGCTCTATGTGCTATTGTGTCTTCAGGTATTAATCGTGGACAGGTGACTTGAAATCCAGCTGTCCGCCGGTTTCTGCTGTGAGATATAAAGTACTGCACAACCTCGGTCTTCCGGCTACGGGTATCTGCGCTTCAGCTTGGAGGGAGCCCAATCGCAGCTCTCCTCCAGCTCCTCACTCTCCTTTGCTTCTTTTCCTCCTTCACGCTCTCTACAACTTATTCTGCTTTCCTTTCTTTCTTTCCAGAAGCTGCAGCACCTCACGCGGCAGCACTGCCCCTCTCTTCTTCTCTCCTCTGTCCCTCTGACAGACTGACTAATTCCCCTCCATCCAGAATATATATAGGGATCCACCCACATACTGGATCAGAGCTCCCCCTTCTGGCCTGAAGTAAGAACATGTTGCAGGTTTGTGATTACCTGCTAAAAGGGATCCTTCCTCGCTTCCAAGCATGACATAACTCTCCACGTGAGGAAAGCAATGTCACGGTAACAACCAGGAACCTGGGGTGTTACTAATGTCTGATCAGTGGGGATGTGGATCGAACCAATCAGCTGGTCTCAATGTTGGCGGAGGCCCAGTTGCACAGCATGACTCTGTCAATTCTATAGTGGCTATGGCCGGGTACTACACCTCCACCACCTATTCAAATCAATAGGGGATGGATGTACAGTACCCCGTTGTGACCACTATACATTAGATGGTGCTGTGCAGCTCCATAACTGAGCAGTTCCAGTCCCAACTGACACGAAAAACAGCTGATTGGCAGGGTTGCTGAGTGTCGGACTCCCACCGATCAGACATTGATGACCTATCCTAAGGACAGGCCATCAATGTTAAAGTAGAGGACAACCTATTTATCTTTTGGAAGAATACACAAATTGGTGGACTAACCATTAAGGCATTAAGGCAATGCCCAAACAGATATGGCCCGAAGGGTGCCTTGACCGCTCAGTTACAAAACTCCTTTTTCAGTACTACTATATTGATTGCCTGTATTTACAATAAGTCATCAACTACGCAAAGGAAAAAGATGATTCACGGCCAAAGTATTAGCAAAAAATGTATAAACTTTATTAATATAAAAAATACACAAGTGTATGGGAAGTGATATGAAAACATGGCGCCACAAAGCTGGACGCTGCAGAAAAAACAACCGGAGGCACGTACACAGAGAAGACAGTCCACATAAAATACTAGTCACATACTGCCTATCGTGATAAAAGCCAAATTACACTAAACCAGGAAAAAACCTAAAACATAACAATAATAAATACGGCTATATGTGGCAGAAACCCATTGGAGTGGGAAATCAGATTATCAGCGGTGATACCTACAGGCTACAGTCCCAGGGATACTAATAAATAGTGCAGAGTAGAAGTATAAGTGTAATGGGACCTAGCACTGCCTATCAATACAATAATAGTTAAATCAATGATACGACCAATAGCAAATATCACCGAATAGTACCCACCGCAATGTGGACTGAGGTTCCTGGGGACGTGCCTCCGCCCCAACGCGCGTTTCGGTGCTCACACCTTCGTCAGGGGGCCAATTTTTTATGTGGACTGTCTTCTCTGTGTACGTGCCTCCAGTTGTTTTTTCTGCAGCGTCCAGCTTTGTGGCGCCATGTTTTCATATCACTTCCCATACACTTGTGTATTTTTTATATTAATAAAGTTTATACATTTTTTGCTAATACTTTGGCCGTGAATCATCTTTTTCCTTTGCGTAGTTGGTATGCGTTTGGTGATAGGCCGTTTAGGTCTTGGTGCTACTAGTGGTACAGATTTCTGATTTCTATTTTCGTTACCATGCTAGTTGGCTATATTGTTTGGTAATAAGTCATCAACGTCAGATCAGTAGGGTTCCTACAGTGCCTTGCGAAAGTATTCGGCACCCTGGAACTTTTCAACCTTTTCCCACATATCATGCTTCAAACATAAAGATACCAAATGTAAATTTTTGGTGAAGAATCAACAATAAGTGGAACACAATTGTGAACGAAATTTATTAGTTATTTTACATTTTTTTGGAAATTCAAAAACGGAAAAGTGGGGCGTGCAATATTATTCGTCCCCTTTACTTTCAGTACAGCAAACTCACTCCAGAAGTTCATTTTGGATCTCTGAATGATCCAATGTTGTCCTAAATGCCTAATGATGATTGATAAATATAGTCCACCTGTATGTAATCAAGTCTCCATTTAAAAGCACCTGCTCTGTGATAGTCCCAGGGTTCTGTTTGAAGTACAGAGAGCATCATGAAGACCAAGGAACACAAGAGGCAAGTCCGTGATACTGTTGTGGAGAAGTTTAAAGCCGGATTTGGATACAAAATGATTTCCAAAACTTTAAACATCCCAAGGAGCACTGTGCAAGCAATCATATTGAAATGGAAGGAGTATCATACCACTGCAAATCTACCAAGACCCGGCCGTCCCTCTAAACTTTCATCTCAAACAAGGAGAAGACTGATCAGAGATGGAGCCAAGAGGTCTATGATCACTCTGGAGGAACTGCAGAGATCTACAGCTGAGGTGGGACAGTCTATCCATAGGACAACAATCAGTCGTACACTGCACAAAACTGGCCTTCATGGAAGAGTGGCAAGAAGAAAGCCATTTCTCAAAAACATTCATAAAAAGTGTTGTTTAAAGTTTGCAACAAGCCACCTGGGAGACACACTAAACATGTGGAAGAAGGTGCTCTGGTCAGATGAAACCAAAATCGAACTTTTTGGCAACAATGCCAAACAATATGTTTGGCGTAAAGGCAACACAGCTCATCACCCTGAACACACCATCCCCACTGTCAAACATGGTGGTGGCAGCAGCATGGTTTGGGCCTGCTTTTCTTCAGAAGGAACAGGTAAGATGGTTAAAATTGATGGGAAGATGGATGGAACCAAATACAGGACCATTCTTGAAGAAAACCTGTTTGAGTCTGCAAAAGACCTGAGACTGGGATGGAAATTTGTCTTCCAACAAGACAATGATCCCAAACCTAAAACAAAATCTACAATTGAATTGTTCACAAATAAACATATCCAGGTGTTAGAATGGCCAAGTCAAAGTCCAGACCTCAATCCAATCGAGAATCTGTGGAAAGAGCTGAAAACTGCTGTTCACAAACGATCTCTATCAAACCTCAGTGAGCTCGAGCTGTTTGCCAAGGAAGAATGGGCAAGAATTTTAGTCTTTCGATGTACAAAACTAATAGAGACATACCTCAAGCGACTTGCAGCTGTAATCGCAGCAAAAGGTGGTGCAACAAAGTATTAAGTTAAACGGGCCGAATAATATTGATCGCCCCACTTTTCAGTTTTTAAAGATTTAAAGTAACCAATAAATTTCGTTCAACTTCACAATTCTGTTCCACTTGTTGAATCTTCACCAAAAATTTACATTTGGTATCTTTATGTTTGAAGAATGATATGTGGGAAAAGGTTGAAAAGTTCCAGGGAACTGAATACTTTAGCAAGGCGCTGTATTTCTGGCACCCTCACAGAAGGGTTCATATTTCTGGCACCCTCCCAGTGAGGGGTTGCTACTTCTGGCACCCTCACAGTAGGGTTCCTACATCTGGCACCCTCCCAGTGGGGGTTCCTATTTCTGGCACCCTCACACTAGGGTTTCTATTTCTGGCACCCTCGCAGTAGGGTTCCTATTTCAGTCACCCTCCCAGTGGGGGTTCCTATTTCTGGCACCCTCACAGTAGGGTTTCTATTTCTGGCACCCTCACAGTAGGGTTCCTATTTCAGGCACCCTCATTGTCATGTTCTTGTTTCTGGCACACTCATTTTTGGGTTCCTATTTCTGGCACCATCACAGTTGGGTTCCTATTTTTGACACTCTCACAGTAACATAGTAACATAGTAACATAGTTAGTAAGGCCGAAAAAAGACATTTGTCCATCCAGTTCAGCCTATATTCCATCATAATAAATCCCCAGATCTACGTCCTTCTACAGAACCTAATAATTGTATGATACAATATTGTTCTGCTCCAGGAAGACATCCAGGCCTCTCTTGAACCCCTCGACTGAGTTCGCCATCACCACCTCCTCAGGCAAGCAATTCCAGATTCTCACTGCCCTAACAGTAAAGAATCCTCTTCTATGTTGGTGGAAAAACCTTCTCTCCTCCAGACGCAAAGAATGCCCCCTTGTGCCCGTCACCTTCCTTGGTATAAACAGATCCTCAGCGAGATATTTGTATTGTCCCCTCATATACTTATACATGGTTATTAGATCGCCCCTCAGTCGTCTTTTTTCTAGACTAAATAATCCTAATTTCGCTAATCTATCTGGGTATTGTAGTTCTCCCATCCCCTTTATTAATTTTGTTGCCCTCCTTTGTACTCTCTCTAGTTCCATTATATCCTTCCTGAGCACCGGTGCCCAAAACTGGACACAGTACTCCATGTGCGGTCTAACTAGGGATTTGTACAGAGGCAGTATAATGCTCTCATCATGTGTATCCAGACCTCTTTTAATGCACCCCATGATCCTGTTTGCCTTGGCAGCTGCTGCCTGGCACTGGCTGCTCCAGGTAAGTTTATCATTAACTAGGATCCCCAAGTCCTTCTCCCTGTCAGATTTACCCAGTGGTTTCCCATTCAGTGTGTAATGGTGATATTGATTCCCTCTTCCCATGTGTATAACCTTACATTTATCATTGTTAAACCTCATCTGCCACCTTTCAGCCCAAGTTTCCAACTTATCCAGATCCATCTGTAGCAGAATACTATCTTCTCTTGTATTAACTGCTTTACATAGTTTTGTATCATCTGCAAATATCGATATTTTACTGTGTAAACCTTCTACCAGATCATTAATGAATATGTTGAAGAGAACAGGTCCCAATACTGACCCCTGCGGTACCCCACTGGTCACAGCGACCCAGTTAGAGACTATACCATTTATAACCACCCTCTGCTTTCTATCCCTAAGCCAGTTACTAACCCATTTACACACAATTTCCCCCAGACCAAGCATTCTCATTTTGTGTACCAACCTCTTGTGCGGCACGGTATCAAACGCTTTGGAAAAATCGAGATATACCACGTCCAATGACTCACCGTGGTCCAGCCTATAGCTTACCTCTTCATAAAAACTGATTAGATTGGTTTGACAGGAGCGATTTCTCATAAACCCATGCTGATATGGAGTTAAACAGTTATTCTCATTGAGATAATCCAGAATAACATCCCTCAGAAACCCTTCAAATATTTTACCAACAATAGAGGTTAGACTTACTGGCCTATAATTTCCAGGTTCACTTTTAGAGCCCTTTTTGAATATTGGCACCACATTTGCTATGCGCCAGTCCTGCGGAACAGACCCTGTTCCTGTTTCTGGCACCCTCACTATCAAGTAACTATTTCTGGCACCCTCACAGTCGGGTATCTATTTCTGGCACTCTCACAGTCAGATTACTATTTCTGGCACCCTCACTATCAAGTTCCTATTTCTGGCACTCTCACAGTCGGGTTCCTATTTCTGGCACCCTCACAGTCAGGTTCCTATGTCTGGCACCCTCACAGTCGGGTTCCTATTTCTGGCCCCCTCACAGTTGGATTCCTATTTCTGACACTTTCACAGTCGGGTTCCTATTTCTGGCCCCCTCACAGTCGGGATCCTATTTCTGGCCCCTTCTCAGTTGCATCCCTATTTCTGGCACTCACACAGTCGGGTTCCTATTTCTGGCACTCTCACAATTGTATTCCTATTTCTGGCACTCTCACAGTTGGATTCCTATTTCTGGCACCCTTACAGCCCGGTTCCTATTTCTGGCACTCTCACAGTTGTATTCCTATTTCTGGCACCCTCACAGTCGGGTTCCTATTTCTGGCACTCTCACAATTGTATTCCTATTTCTGGCACTCTCACAGTTGTATTCCTATTTCTGGCACCCTTACAGCCCGGTTCCTATTTCTGGCACCCTCACAGTCAGGTTCCTATTTCTGGCACCCTCACAGTAGGGTTCCTATTTCTGGCACCCTCACAGTCGGGTTCCTATTTCTGGCACTTTCACAGTCGGGTTCCACTTTCTGGCACCCTTACAGTTTGGTTCCTATTTCTGGCACTTTCACAGTCGGGTTCCACTTTCTGGCACCCCTACAGTTTGGTTCCTATTTCTGGCACTTTCACAGTCGGGTTCCACTTTCTGGCACCCCTACAGTTTGGTTCCTATTTCTGGCACCTTTACCTATCGGCACACTGAAGGGGCAGCACTGCAGCAGCGCGCAATGTTTTTCAGGTACAGCACCATTGTTTTTTGTTGTGACTATGTTGTGACTATGTCTGATAATGCTGCCAAGTACAATTTACGTGTATGAGACTGCTCTGCCACACCAGGAACAGCCACTATCAAAAGTGCGGTGCTTGGTAAATACTGAGTGCCACCGCCACTGCCACTTCAATCAACTGATTGACCTTACTGCTAGGAATCAGACTCTATTACTCTGGTATTGATACTATATCTATCATAATCTGGTGTAGACCCAGAAAAAGAGAAAACGTTAGTAAAAATGAAACTGTAAAGTTCAGGGTTCGTACCGGACACCTAATGTCTAGTGTTGAACTCTGAACACAGAATTCTCCTGGAAGTCCATTTGAGAGAGAGATTTTCCAGCTCCAAAGTTCGGGTCCCAATTGATTTCTATGGGGTTTGGTTCAGGTTCAGGTTTGGGTATAGTTCTGGTACCCGAACCAAACTGTGGATTAAAGTTCGGTCGAACCCGCGAATCCAAACTTCCATGCGTCCACTCATCCCCAAATGTTAGTATTAATAGGTGCTCAAAAAGTGGAGAACAAGTGGCAAGGAAATTTACTCCTCAAGGGCCCTTTCAGTCTGAGACGATTCATCATGTTGCACTATTTGGATTGACACCAAAGATTTCAGAGATACAAAAACAGAAATTACTATTGTTACTATTGCTTCATCTCATTGGCCCCATTGGCAGTCCTAAGTTACTTACCTTTCATGTGTGGTTTATGATACTGGTGTCTTCTGATGTGATAGAGGGGCTTCGTTTCCTCTACACCCCTTTGACTCCTTCCTAGGGGTCAGTTATTTTCTGCTATGCTCTGATCTGCTTTAAGATTCCCATTTCTGACAGATCCATGATGGATACGCTCTTAACAGATCCATATGACATTGTAATGGATCCTATCAGATCTCATTAATTACTCTTTTTTTTTTTTACAGTCGAAAACTCTTACTGTGACCAATGAAGATACCGTGACCGATGTCATTAAAATGGCTTTGCAGCAATTCAATGTGGAGGTAAGCGTCCAACTAATGTCTACCAATGTATATTTATAGTTATACATGTGGGAGAAACTGATTATGTTATTAGAACCACCGCAGGCCACCTGTTAGTGTACATTCATCACATCTATGTCACTGAGTTTAGTAATAGATCTAAACCCCAAGTCTAACTATAACATTTCCCATCCTGATCTCTACCACATTTCAATTGTTGTAAAGTAACTAAACTTTTTTTTTTTATAATCTTTTAGGTATTGCAAAGTTCTGAATTTTTGTCTTATACTTCATGACCTTATTTTGCTTCCTTCTCACCAAAAATTCTATGCTGCAAAACTGTTTCAATGTCAAGGTCATGCTACTCCTTTAGAAGTTTCTTTCAACTGCTGCTCAGTAAAAATCTGTTCACAGCATTGGAACAGTTGCTACTCCTTTAGAAGTTTCTTTCAGTTGCTGCTCACCAATAATCTATTCGCTGCATTGGAACAGTTGCTGCTCCTTTAGGAGTTTCTTTCAACTGCTGCTCAGCAAGAATCTGTTCACTGTATTCAAACAGATAGTGTTTAGAACTTTTCCTGTCTGAGCCTCTCTGCTCTCCACCATGGTAATGACACAATAGAATTCACTTACACAAACTGATTGATTATAGTGTAGCGATCTTTTATGGGCAGCAAGTGAAAGCAGCTTCTAAAGGTGCATGAGCTGGATATTGAAACAGCCCTGAGGCATGCTATTCAGAAGAGAATTTAGCAAAATCCTGTATGGAAATATAATGCAAAATGTAAGTACTTTTCAATGTCTGGAGGATAATTAAATAGAAAAAAGTTTAAGAGTTGCTAAACTTTCTTTTGTTTTTTTTTATTATTTCGTCCAGCATAAAAAGGTATGAAACTTTGCAACTCACTATATTAGGGGATTTCTCTTCGTTGTTGTTAAAAAAAAATTGCGTGAAAGTGGCTTGCAAACCCTGGCTTTTGTCCAGTCTATTTACCTTCCTATATCTGCACTGATATCAGAGTTTGTTCTGAGTGTTCTGCTTAGTGCGCAGTCACTCACGCGAGGATCTCATTGGAATCCTCGGACTGTCTGTCAGCACTGAGTCCTGACCTAGTATTTCTATGTAGGTTGTATTTCTATGCAGCTGTCATACTCAGGTCAGGAGAGCCGATAGCCAGTCCGAGAATTGCAATGCGATCCTCGCACGATTAATGTGGCCGTCTGACTGCGCCCTTATCAGAATAATCTCCTGCAACAGCTCATCGCCAGAGTTAGTGCAGGTGCGGACGAGTTTATTTTCAATCCGAGTGGGATTCAACGAAACATTGGATCGTACTCGGACTAATGTTAGTCTATGGGGAGTGCATTTCCGATTTTTTTTCTTCAACAGAGGGAATAGTTGCGTGCTTGAGTTTGATCCGATATTTGGATCGCACTTGACCATGCAAATCAATGAGTCAGTGAAAAATCAGACTGCACTCAGATGACATCTGACATCTGCGCACTGACACAATGGGGAATTTTTTTCTCCATCTTCTGCACAGAGAGAAACTCCCCAGAGTTAGGCTACGGTCACACTATCAGTATTTGGTCAGTATTTCACATCAGTATTTGTAAGCCAAAACCAGGAGTGGGTCAAAAATAAAGACTTGGTAACGTGTTTCTATTATAGCTTTCCCCTCTGTTTGTTCCACTCCTGGTTTTGGCTTACAAATACTGATGTGAAATACTGACCAAATACGGATAGTGTGACCGTACCCTTAGGGAGACACAAGAGCTGAACCGACCCATCACTGCCATCATCTGTACTCACAATGAGTATGTTCTGTTATCGATGGAGATAAAAGCAGATAAATAGTCTGGGGAACAGAAGTAGTCTGGAAGATATAAGCCATTCTAACAGGAATGAGGACAAATCTCCTAATTAAGTGCTTTGCAAAGTTTCATAACTTTCTGTTCTGTACAGACTTGTTAAAAAAAATAAACATAAATTTAGTTACTGTTTAACTATTTAAATAAGCTATCAATTCTGGAAATGATGTACATTTTAAAAAATGTGTGACTCTGTAATACCTAGGGGAAAATCAAATAAATAAGTGTAGTATCTCTTTAAATCAGCCGTCTTCTCTGTTGGAAACAGTAGTCATCGGGCTTCATTCATTTTCTGCTCTATCTGAAAAGGAGAGGGATATTGGTCACACCAGCGTAGATTCTCCCATCCAAGAGAATCTGGTTGATTATGATAATCAACAGAGTTTGATTAGACTGAGATCATAGTGTTATCCGATTTTCTCAGATGAGGAGAAGACAGATGAATAAATGTTTCCATCTTCTCCATTGTGTCAGTGCGCGGATATTGGACTGCACACAGATGTCATCTGAGTGCAGCCCGACGATTTTCCATAAACAAATATTAGATCAAATTCGGGCATGCTCCAATTTTTTTTCGCTGGATAGTGTCTGTCTGAAGAAATAATTGGACATGTGCAGGGCTCCATCCACACACTAACATTGGTCTAATGTTTTGCTGGATCGCACTGTGACCAAAAATACAGTTGTCTGCTCAAGCTCTTACAGTAAATCTCATCACTGATGTTGGACGTGTATAAGGCAGAAACGTCGTCACAGCCGCTGGTCACATATTCTATTTATTTCTATTTCATTTAATTTAGAATTGTGGTCAACCCCCTGGGATAAAATATATGGTCGCACATTTCCTTTATGACCACATCTGAGATTCTTTTGTTAGTCAGAGCCTCGGATTCCTCCTGGGGACTCATGTCAGTAAGCACGTAGTGTTCATGTTTCCTGTGCTGTCAATCTTCTTCTCCCTCATGAGAATCATATCACCGCTAGGCGGCTCGTCATATATTTCTCATCATAAGGGCCTGTGCAGATGACCATATTTTCAGTCCGAGTGCGATCTGACAAGCGGACCAATGTTAGTGTACGGGGCTGTGCACATGTCCGATATATATAAAGTATATATAAAATCACTCCATGCCTGAGTTTAATACGATATCCGTATCGCATTCCACCATGCAATTCAATGAATACGTGGAAATCATCAGACTGCACTTGGATGATATCTGAGCGCAGTCCAATTTTCACAGACTCACACAATGGAGAAGATGGAGACATTTTTTTTCTCCATCTTCTCAATTGTGAGACTCGGATCACACTCTGATAGAACTCTGATAAGAGATTGATCAGGGTGTCATGTACATAATCGACCCGATTCTCTCGGGCCGTCAGCCCGCACCGATCAGCTCTGATTCCATATTAGCACTTTATATAATAGAATATTATCCTTCCGGCAGGGATCTCTCGCCGATGATAAATTTCATCCCTCTGAGTTTGTTTTTCGGAGCCCCGACAGGATTACGGCCCATCTGATGTCAGCGGCTCGTGATGGCTTCTTCACAATTCCACGTGTTGTATTACGGCCTGAGGACAGCGACCGCGGCCCGGCTAATCCTGTGTTGTGTTCTCTCTGCAGGGCTCAGAAGCAGATTACCAGTTGTGGGTCACCTCGGGGAAAGATGATGCACCTTATCCTCTTATTGGTATGCCGAAGGAATGTCAGCGACTGTTGTAGCTTAAACCTTTATATAGAGACCGTCAGAAAATCAACGGCGCGGCGACATCACAAAAACGCATTAACGGCAGCTCTCCGCAATCGTTACGGGCCATTGTTAGGATCCATTGATTTATTCGATCACGTCCTTTGAAATTCCCCTTCAAAGGACGTCACGCCGTAAAACGGCCATCGACTTACTATTCTGAGCCTGTAACACCTTCATAAAGGTGGAAGAAGCCATTGATTATTTTACCTAAGGCAAAGGACACAGCGGGTACGGATTTTATTTACTAACTCTAGGGGAAAATTCGGCAAATTTATCAATTACCCAATTAGAGACAACTTCTTCGGCTTTGCTCACTCAAAGTCTTTTTTTCCTGAAGTTTCAAGAAGTTTTTAGAACAGTTTTTTCTTTGCCTGAAGCAATTTTGAACATTTCATTTTTTTTGTTCCCAAAGTTTCTGTTAGGAACGTCTTCGAATAAGTGACATGCGTTTTCTTTTTACCCTTATTTTTTTTTTACCTCCTCAAGAAGAAAAACAAAATCTAAAATCTTTTTCTAAAAAAAAAAACAAAAAACTTGTTATATGACCAGCAAGGTGGATTTGCCGTAGAAATGAGCTGGAATAGTTTTCCAAGAGTTGTCGAAGCAGTTTCCCCGGAGGATCTGGGAGAGGATCTGCTGCAAAAAAAAAAAAAAATCAGTGTCAACATAGTCTTACGGAAAGGTCCAACTCCCCGCACCCCGGAAAACCTGCGAGTATCGAAAGGCCGTCCTTGTCAATGCATGAATGGCTCAATGAGGACAGAGCTGCTCCATCCCGACTTACAGAGGGACGTCCCAAGCGGCGGGCCCCCTATGGTAGGGCGTATGGATAGGCGTTGTCTTCATAAGACCACCCATTAATACATTTCTCGGAGATCACTTTAACTGCCTTCATCAGTGCTAGTAAATGTGGAGCAGTAAGATTATTCTTATCCTATATTCCATATAGCAGTTTCTTATCAATTCATATTTTACTATAAAAGGGGTTAACCAATATTTTAATGCAGATGACCTCTCTATAGGATAGGTTATCAATATCAGATCGATAAGGGTCCAACCTCCAGCAGCCTCGCCGATCAACTGATTGGCTCTCTGGAAGTGACATAGCGCCATACATTGTGTAGTGGCCATAAATAGTACTACAAGCAATTGTCCATACACTTCTATAGGAGACGTGCCCTTTAATCATAGGGCGAGCAGTGGAGCTGCAGCCGCCGTCTTCATCTATGCATGCGAAGCATATTGAAAATCGTCCAATGTAAGTCCGTATAGGAGCTGTGAACCCTAAACGGTGGGATATTTTTTAATCATGATTATGTGCAAAGTCGCCCTATGCAATGGGGCATTAAAATTATATCTGCAAAGATAGACGTGGCCTCCAGGGATCTCTCATTATCACATACTCTTTGCAATATACAAATACCTCGTAACCAGATGCCATCGGCTTTTTTGTATTTCTGAACATTAAAACTGAAAAAAAGCTAAAAGTCCCATTAGGCACAACAGCAGAGAAAGGGGGATTAAAGCTATTTGTCATGAGCGGCTCCCGAGCAGATGTGTGAGCCTTACGTGGCCCAGCAAGGAAAAAGAGATTACACTAAAATATATCGCATTATAACTAGTGATGAGCGAACGTGCTGGGATAAGGTGTTATCTAAGCATGCTCGGGTGCTAACCGAATGTCTTCGACATGGTCAAATAATATGTTTGAGTCCCCGCAGACGCATGTCTTGCGGCTGTCGGACAGCCACGAGACATGCAGGGATTGACTGCTTGGTCTCATAGGCTAGCACAGATACAAGTGCTACCTGTTGGCACTCTTGAAATTGTTCCAGAAAGTGAAATATTTCTCCCAGAAAATTATTACAATTACACATGTTTATTTCCTTTGTGTGCATTGGAACAATACAAAAACAAGCAAAAACAAAGAAAAAAGGCAAATTGGACATAATTTCATACAAAACTTAAAAAATGGTCCGGACAAAATTGCTGGCTCTTTTCCAAAATTGTGGGTAAACAACTTTGTTTCAAGCATGTGATGCTCGTTAAAGTTCACCTGAGGCAAGTAAAAGGGCAATATGAAAATCACATTGGAAACCAGATAAAAAAAAGGGATAAGTTGACTCATAAGGCACGGAGTACAGAAAGAGGAGAAGAGAATTCTCTGAAGACTTGAGAGCGACAATTATTGAAAAATGTTAACAATCTCAAGATCACGAGTCCATCTTCAGAGATTTTGATGGTCCTTTGTCCACAATGGGCAACATAATCAAGAAGTTTACAACCCATGGCACTGTAGCTCATCTCCCTGGACGTAGACGGCAGAGAAAAAATGATAAAATGTTGCAGCGCGGGATAGTCTGGATGGTGGATAAGCAGCCCCAATCAAGTTCCAAAGAAATTCAAGCCGTCCTGTAGGTGTAATAGCGATGGACTATATTACTGCGCTCCTACCCTTGAAGACACCAATCGTGCCAGATATATATAGTCACGCGTTTTGTACATATGACATTTTATGTGAAGTGTGAACTATGTGCTGTGGTTTTAGTGCATATCGCGAATAAACATATGGAAATGTACAGCATAGGGTAGATATATAGATTGGTATCTAGGACATAAGATCAGGACAGCAGTCTTAGTACATACTGTTTTAGGATATTAACTGTAGTTAGATGAAGGTATAGGATAAGATACAGTTAATGTTTGGGCATAGCCCACAGTGGGAAGGGTTGGTGCCAGTAAATAGCAAGCACTTCCTGGTAGTGACTCAGATAGGGAAGTGCAGTAGCCAAGGTAAAGTTCAAGTGCAGTGGGCTGCTAGTGCCAGCAAGAATCTATCATTCATGGCAGTGGGAGGTCTTACTAGAATCCCTTACGGCCATTTCTGCAATGTCTGGAGCTCAAAGCTCGGTTCAGGTTCCACAAAGGGTGCCATATCCTCTGGTGTACAGAGGATGATGGATGTAGAACAGTGAGAAGGGAAGGTAACAGATCCCGGGTGCACTGCAGGACTGGACGGAATATCTCTGGAGTTGAATGAAATGAAACGCTATGCCGGAGACCTTGGAGGACCCCACTGCTGACACAAGATACATAAAAAAGCTAGACAGCAATTTGCGAAAATGTACTTGATTAAGCCAAAATCCTTTTGGGAAAGTGCAGATGAGACCAAGATAGAGTTTTTTGGTAAAGCACATCGTTCTGTGTTTTGAAAATGGAATGAGGATTGCAAAGAAAAGAACATAGTACCTACAGTCAAATATGGTGGAGCTTCAAATATGTTTTGGGGTTGTTTTGCTGCCTCTGGCACTGCGTGCTTTGACTGTGTGCAAGGCATCATGAAACCTGAAGAATACAAAAGGTTTTGGGTTGCAATGTACTGCCTGGTGTCAGAAAGCTAGGTTTGCATCATTGGTCATGTGTCCCCCAAACATACTTCAAAAAGCACCTAGAAATGTATGGAAACAAAGCGCTGGAGAGTTCTGAAGTGGCCAGCAATGAGTCCAGATCTAAATCCCATTGAACACCTGTGGAGAGATTTTAAAATGGCAGTTTGGAGAAGGCACCCTTCAAATATGAGAGACCTGGAGCAGTTTGCAAAAGAAGAAAGGTCCAAAATTCCAGTTGATAGATGTAAGAACCATGGTGGTGGTTATAGGAAGCAAATGATTACAGTTATTTATTCCAAAGGGTGTGCAACTAAATATAAAGTTAAGGATGCCAACAATTTTGCCCTGCCCATTTTGTGGGTTTTGTGTGAAATGATATCCAATTTTTCTCAATTTTTTTTTGTGAGGTCCCAATGCACACAAAAGAAATAAACATTTGTATAGCAAAACATGTTGTGGTAGATTGGCGCACTCAGCTTCTCATAGAAGTGAACACAGGAACACTGTGTCTTTAAATTTTCCACTGGTTTATTGAAGTACAGCATAAACCAGGGTAGGGTTAACAACATAAACATGGCATTTCTGGCCTAATGGGAACGCAAAACAAAAACAAATGTCACAGTCCATGTTGCTGCGCGGATTCGCCTGCTCAGGAAAACAAGCATAAAAAAGTCTGACTTTCCTTATCCTCAAACACAGCTCTGGAGCTCCCATCTCCAGCCAGAAAGCTGTGTACTTACCCTCTGGACTCCACCCTGGGGTGTAGATATGGTGAACAACCTCCCCCCCACTCTTCAGATGTTCACTAAACGTGGCCAATTTACCCCTCTCAGCACTTAGTGTGCTGGAGCATTTTTTTTCGGTTCATATCACTGAAGCTGGTAACCTCAGTGATACACATCTCCCCTTCAGTACTTTGCCAATGACTTTGTCACAATATGTAATTGCAAAATTTTCTGGGAGAAATACTTTATTTTCTGGAACAATTTCAAGGTTGCCAACACTTTCGGCCATGACAGTATGTTCCTCTTCGTATACTAACGCCCTTTTAAACTAATACAAAATTCCTAAAACTCCACTGCACATATACTGTTACATCTCATTAAAACGGCATTCGGGAATCGAAAAAGTCTGATAGTTCGTGACTTA
This sequence comes from Ranitomeya imitator, assembly GCF_032444005.1. Lineage (NCBI taxonomy): Eukaryota > Metazoa > Chordata > Amphibia > Anura > Dendrobatidae > Ranitomeya > Ranitomeya imitator. The sequence continues at coordinate 772,261,795 of NC_091284.1, forward strand.
TTTCCTGTCCTGGACTGCAATATTATTGGTAGAGAAAACCAAACTGGGCCTTGAAAAAATTCAATTAGTGCCAATTACGGGGTCCGATTGATGCCGGAGTTCAGACATTTAGGCAAATGTTACTTTACTAAACTTTAACCTGCAGTTTTAAGTAATTCTTTTTCTTTCAGGACATGAATACCCATTCGGGATTAAAATGAGCCATATTCGTGACGCATTGCCTCAAATGCAGGGGACCAAGGACTCGATCAGTCTGGAGGGACCTTTCCTTATGGAGCAGCTGCCCCGGGAGATGCAGTGTCAGTTCATCCTGAAGCCCAGCCGCCTGGCCACATGTCAGCAGCTCGCCGGTGAGTCCTCCACCGTACAGAGGGCTTATTGAGCCTCCCCAGTCTGACATAATCAGAGGGTAGCAGCGCACATTCCTCCGGCCTGAGCTATTTTCCTAGAATTTACAGTATGTTTATATATTGAGCAAGGTAACATTTTCAGGAAACCGTCCTCCTCTTGGGCGGCTTTCAATTACTATAACAGGAAAAAAAAAATCAAGCGCAATTAAAGGCTATGTGGGAATACGCGTGTTGTGCTGACGTATAATTTATACTCTGGACTTGCATAGGACTGCAGGCGAACTCATTATCTTAAAGATTAATTCAACTTTCTTTTACTTTGTCAAGCATGGAAACTTTACAAATCACTTAATTAGGAAATGTGTTTTTGTTCCTGTAAAAAAAAAAGTAGCATGTAAGTGTCTTCCAAATGTTTGCTTTTCTCCAGTCTATTTGCCTGCTTTTAGCTGCATTGATATCAGAACCTTCTCATTTGGAGTACAGCTGATGGCAGTGATGGGTCAGCGCCTGTCTCCTCCCCTGAGTGATCTACTTATCAGCAGCATATCCCCAAAGTGAGTGACACGGTGCTGAGCTCATCACTGCCATCATCTGTACTCCAAATGAGTAGGTTCTGATATTCATGTACCTAAATGCAGGCAAATAGGCTGGAGAAAAGCATGTGTGTGTAGAAAAGTTTAATTACTCCTTACCTTAAAGAGAACCTGTGGATTTTATACCCCAAGCTAAGGGCGTGCATGTAAATGTGCTTTAAAGGGAACCAGTCATCAATTTTATACTTTATAAATCAAGCCAAGCACCATTAAAGGGAGCCTATGTAATCTGAGGTAGGGGTTAAAACACAGAATTCAGCGATCTGTCTCATGTCCGGCTGTGTGCTGTTGTTTATTTAGACTGAACGATTAATCATCTTGAGATTAAGATTGCTGTGACTAGCTGGCACATGCTTACAAGTCGGGCTCTGCCTCCTCCTCTGATGAGCACCTCACTATCAATATACAGTGTACACAAAAAGGCTGTGATTTGGGTGGGGACAGTTGTGGTGCGGGGGCGGGGTTAGCTGTGTGTGGGTGTGGTTAGCTGTGGTCTGGGCGGGGGCAGCTTTCTCAGCTCTGCTGCATTGCTAGATGTAAAAACTCTGATTGTGTCAGAACGGCTGCTCCTAGTAATCTAAGTGATACATCGTTGGATTCAGCTTTTCTTTGCCTACATCAGCCTGCTCTCAGATGAGGTAGTAAATACCTGCTGACAGATTCCCTATGAAGCATGTGAATGGGGCTCCTACAACCACTTTATATCCTCACTGGTGCCCCGTATACCTCCGAGAAAGTATTTTATCCATGGCCTGGGTTGTATGCAAATTGCTGGCAAATGCTGCCTCTTCTATCCTCATTGGAAGTGGATGATGTCTCCTACGTCATCCTTGTGTCCGCAGTTGAATCTGAGACCTGCACAGGCGCGCCTCGCCCTGCCCTACAGAGCAGCCAGGAGCACATCAGGGAGCTGATGATATTGAAGAGAAGCCAGCACGTGCACCCTACAGGACTTTGCTGTGCTCTAGGGCAGAGTAAGGCGCGCCTGCGCATGCTTCTGATTCAACTGCGCTGCCGCGAGACTGCAAGTACCATGTGGATGACGTAGGAGACGTCACTTACTTCCATCAGAACAGGAGAGACGATGTACTGTAATCTGTTTTGCTATTTTAGAGTAATCCATAGTTGAAGTTATATGCTAATGAGCTGCAAGTGCAGTGGGCGGGCGCTCTGTAGCTGTCCTGCCTCTCTGGCTATTTTCCACCTCCTGAGTATGACAGACAGGTCACTGACACATGAGATAGGGCAGTGCACATGGCCCGAACTTCTTACCAGGTTCCCACAATCTCTGGGCAAGCGTAACTTTGAAGTGTAGTGTCGTACAGCAGGTAGCCCCCGCAATCGGCATCCGGTAGGTCGCTGACTGCTGTAGGCCTGCGGTGGACGTGAATGATGTCAGCATTCAGACATCACTGCATCGCGCCACAAGAGGTCTTTCTGTGTTGCGTCATCGGGATAGTAGGAGAGTTTGCGCAGGTTGTGCACCCCTAAGGCTGGCGCCCCCTGCGAGGATTGGGATAGGCTACATAGTGATGTCAACTCGCATACCCAGAAACACAACTAACAAATAGATATCCAAAGTCGGCTCTGCAGGTGCTGTAAGACTACATCTCTCAGCATGCACGATCCCTTGCAGGATGGGGACCACCACTTTAAGGATTGCTATTCAATAGGGATTATTCCCAAGCGGAAAAAATATTCCCAACTGTGCAGTAGTCCGTGCACTACACGAACTGCAGTCAGCGGTGAGTCCACGACTGTGTGAATGCCGCCCTACTATAGAGCGCTCTGTGGGTGGAATAGTTAAAGAGCCGGGATCCGGCAGTGGCCTGGACCAGCGGGTAAGCAGCTTTCATGAGCCTGCTAATAATCACTCAGTCTGCAGAGATTGACCTGGAAATCCCATTGTCACTCACAGGTCATTGCTACAGATACAACCTGGACACAAAACCTGTCTACGTGCGCTCGTCTCCCACTATCTATTAAGTAATGGGCAGGAAGGATGCAAAAACCCCGCACAACAAAAAGCTGCACTTCTGATAAAGGCATAAACTGAAGTCCTAGGGCCCCAGTGCAAATTGTGTAACAGATCCCCATATACTATATCATTTATAATGTGGATTTCCCCCGGGGCAGAAGGTCCTTTACGGTATGATCAGACATGTTGAAATTGCATATTGCAAGTAGGACGCAGAAATCTGAAGCCTAAGGTTATTCTCACATTGAGGTTTATTTGGTATCTTTTGGAACGGATCCTCTCCAAAATCGTATTCAAAAACTGCTTCCAAAACCCTTGAAAGGATATGTGCTCACAGTATCTTCTAGGTGCCAGGGCGGCCGCCGTGTTTTCCCAGCTGAATCTGCTTCAGGAAAAAAATGGCTGTCGTTTTCCTGAGACGACTTCACCTGCGGCTATGCTGTGATTCTTGCAGAACCCTGACAGAGCATGTGCACAAAATAGCATTACATGTGGACAGCTGAGGATTACTTTGTGTTTTTTTTCTTTGGATAATAATATATGGGTAAAAGATGGTTGGGGAGGTTTTATTTCAAATAAAGGACTTTACTCTGTGTTTGTCTTTATTAAATCTGGCTATGGAGTTAATAATGGGGGCTACTACAATACTATTACCCCAGTTTCCATGGCACCAGGGCAGGTGGTAAGAGTGGAGGCTAAGCACCAGAATTGGCGCATCTTATGGACGATCCATTTCTGGGGGCTGCTGAGGGCCGATGTTTTTAGTCTGGGAGGGGGCCAGTATCCATGGTCCCTTGCTAGACTATTAATATCAGCCCGCAGCTGTCTGCCTAGCCTTTGCTGGTTATTATTAATAGGGGAACCCCACGTCATTTTTTGGGGGACCCTCTTGTTAATAATCAATAAAGGCTAAGTAGGCAGCTGTGAACTAATATTAATAGCCTGGGGAGCTCCATGTTTACTACGCCCTTGCCAGTCTATAAACATCAACCTTCAGCTGTCAGCTTTCCCTTGGCTGGTTAAGAAAAATATGGGGGATCCCACATTATGTTTTTATTATACATCTATTCTATTCAGGCTGTGAATTTACTGTACTCGGCTGATGAGATGTCGTGTTACCTATGAGATGAGTGAGTAAAAATTGCACTGCATATGCATGGCCAGTGTGCCGTGAAATTTATTTCTCTCACCCATTGACTTGCATTGGCAATTGCAATCCACTCGCAGCATGCTGCAATCTTTTTATTATTCTGATTGCAATTCGATCCGAGCTGATAAAAAAAATTGCAAATGAGCACTGAATCATTCAATAACAATGGTCCGAATGTAGTTTAATTTTTTTTATCTGATTGCACTCTGTCCAGTTTATTCGCTTATGTGAGTGAGCCCTTAATGGTATGTGTCCACGTTCAGGATTGCATCAGGATTTGGTCAGGATTTTATGCAGGTAAAATCCTGACCAAATCTGCACCTGAGGTCACTGGCAGGCCACCTGCGCTGTCCTTGCGTTGTTTCAGCGTTCTTAAAAGACGCGCCACATGTCCGTTTCCGCGGTTATGCCGCATGCGTCTTTTAATGCATAGTGGAGACGGGATTTCATGAAATCCCCTCCACTATGCTGTAACATCTGGCCGCTGCGTGTTTGACGCTGCTGATCTACGCAGCGTCAAACACCCAGCGTTTCCTAAACGTGGAAACATACCCTAAAGGGGTTTTCTCATCTGGTTAAATGGGTAAAATTGCAAAGTGCACTATGCAGTTTGCTTCTTATTAAAAATCTCCTCCATTCTCAAGAATGGAGAGATTTTTGATTACCGTATGTAGTTTACTGGTTGTTGCCCAGGTTACCAGCCACTTCAGAGGCTGATCTCCTAAGTAAGAAGTGTGCTGCACTGCTTTAGGCCGGTTTCACACGTCCAGATAATTCCAGTACCGGAAAAAAATCGGTACCGGAATTATCCGTGTCCGTGTGCCCCTACGTTTCTGTGGCACATCAGTGTGGCACACGTGCGGCACACGTGTGCCGCCCGTGTGCCCACTGGGTACCACACGCACCGTGCTGGGTACCACACGTACCAGCATCTGGTGCTGAAGCCACGATTCATATCTTCCCTGCAGCAGCGTTTGCTGCAGAGAAGATATGAATAATAGTGTTTAAAGTAAAGATCTATGTGCCCCCCGCCCTCCCACCCCCTGTGCGCCCTCCCACCCCCTGTGCGCCCCCCCGCTGTTCTGAAAATACTCACCAAGCTCCCTCGTTGGCTGTCGCTGCTTCCTGTTCTGGCCGCATCTTCTCCTGTATGCGGTCACGAGGGGCCGCCGATTACAGTAATGAATATGCGGCTCCACACCTATGGGAGGTGGAGCCGCATATTCATTACTATAAATGAGCGGCCCCACGTGACCGCATACAGGAGAAGATGCGGCCAGAACAGGAAGCAGCGACAGCCAACGAGGGAGCTTGGTGAGTATTTTCAGAACAGCGGGGGGGCGCACAGGGGGTGGGAGGGCGGAGGGCACATGGATATTTATTTTAAACACTATTATTCATATCTTCTCTGCAGCAAACGCTGCTGCAGGGAAGATATGAATCCTGGCTTCAACACCAGTGGGGGGGACAGCGCTTAATGTAGCGCTGTCTCCTGCACGGCACACGGACTGCACACGGACAACGTCCGTGTGCAGTACGTGTTTTACACGGACCGATTGACTTTAATGGGTCCGTGTAATACGTGCGCTCCCACGAACACTGACATGTCTCCGTGTTTGGCACACGGAGACACGGTCCGCAAAAAATCAATGACATCTGCACAGATGCATTGATTTTTATGTGTCTACGTGTGTCAGTGGCTCCGATACGTGAGGAAACTGTCACCTCTCGTACCAGAGACACTGACGTGTGAAACCGGCCTTAAAGCTGGATGGATCATTCCAAATCCAGACCTCCATGGGATATTACCGTATTTTTCGGACTATAAGACGCACCGGACCATAAGACGCACCCCAAATTTGGGGTGAAAATTGCAGAAAAAAAGAATTTTTATAACATGGGGGTCCGTCTTATTGTCCAAATTTACAGTATCTTATGGCGGTGGCAGAGCAGGGTTACAGGAGGCAAGGTGGGGTGATGCTGGGATGAGAAGGTGCTGGGATGAGAAGGTGCTGGGATGAGAAGGTGCTGGGATCAGGAGGTGCTGGGATCAGGAGGTGCTGGGATGAGAAGGTGCTGGGATCAGGAGGTGCTGGGATCAGGAGGTGCTGGGATCAGGAGGTGCAGTGAGAGGTATGGCGTGAGAGGGGTCCCTGGCGTACCATGCAGGCTTACCTAGGTGGCAGAGGTGCGGTGGCAGAGGTCCGGTGGCAGAGGTGCGGTGGTGGGGGTGTGGCAGCAGAGGAGGCGCAGGAAGCGGGGTCCCTTTCCCCGGTATGGTGATGCAGCAGGCCCGGTATGCAGCAGAGCCGGGTGAATCCTCTTGTTATCGGTGGGCGCGGCCATCTTCCTGAGGCCGCGCGTGTGCAGATGAAGCGCTCTGCTCCCGGGGCTTCAGGAAAATGGCCGCGGGAGGCCGCGCGTGCGCAGATGGAGATCGCGGCGGCCATTTTCCTGAAGCCCCGGGAAGCAGAGCGCTCCATCTGCGCACGCGCGGCCTCCGGAAAATGGCCTCCACCACCGATAACAAGAGGATTCACCCGGCTCTGCTGCATACCGGGCCTGCTGCATCACCATACCGGGGAAAGGGACCCCGCTTACTGCGCCTCCTCTGCCGCCACACCCCCGCAACCGCACCTCTGCCACCGGACCTCTGCCACCGCACCTCTGCCACCTAGGTAAGCCTGCATTGCGACTATTAGACGCACCCCCCATTTTCCCCCCTTTTTTTGGGGGGAAAAAGTGCGTCTTTTAGTCCGAAAAATACGGTAAGTTTGATTTACATTAATCATTTTTATGTTTTATTGTTCTCAACACATTCCACTATGTAAAGAATAAAGACTTGCAGCTGGAATATTTCATTCAGTGATATCTAGGATGTGAGATTTTAGTGTTCCTTTTTTTTTTTTTTTAGCAAAAAAACTGTGATCTTTATTCACCCATGTATGTGCAAAGTTTCAGCTCTTCAAACTGTGAGCTGTTCTCAAGCCATGAGAGAGTTTTGTATAGTGCTGCTTTCAGTTAAAGGTATATATATAAATATATTTTCTGGTGTGTGTATATATATATGTATAGATAGATAGATAGATAGATATATTGTGATGCAGTGACCCCTGTGACAGCTAGGGGGCGCTGTGAGTGCTCTTTGGGATGTGCATGGAGGCATGTCTATTGTGATAATCATGGTGAAACAGTGACTGGCTCTGTTGTGAATGGCCGATATGTGTCACAGAGGGAGTCTGCGTAGTAAGTCTGATGCAATGTTGTTGTTCTGGGACCTGTAGTCCCTCAAGTCCTCAAGTGTGTATATGTATGGTGTAGCGGTAAGGGAGATTTACTAGGCTAGTTGTGTGAGATGGGCGGGACAAACTAGCCACACATCCACACTCCCATCCAGGGGAGTGGTTAAGGGTATACAATGTGACCAGGGTGTGGGTCACAGGGTTCCTGTGTATGGTCGCTGTGAGTGAACTGTGTGTTCCCGTGTGGTTCCAGTGGAAGGTCCTGGAGAGCCTGTGTGTTGGGAGGTCCTGGGAGTAGGACCGGATCCCTGAATAGCACACTGAACCATCTGTGTTGAATTTCCTGGGAGTAGGAGTTCTGAATAGCACATGGTGGGGCTTTGGACCTGGTGAGCCTGGTGTGTTGGATTTTCCTGGGAGTAGGAGTCCTGAATAGCACACTGAACAACCTGTGTGGAATTTCCTGGGAGTAGGAGTTCTGAATAGCACATGGTGGGGCTTTGGATTTGCGGGTGGCCTGGGGTGTTGGACGAGGTCCTGAATAGCACCTGGACAGGTCACATGTGCGGTTCATGTGGGGAAGCTACCATCCTTCGGTGGGTCTGGACTGACTAAGGTATGCCGCCCAGGCAAGTTGGTGATCCCTGTGAGGCAGCTTTCCCGAAGGAGTGGACTGACAAGGAGTCAGCAGGTGGAGCAGGAGCTCCCATCAGGTACCTATACAGACTGTTGGTGCTTGTGATGTTCCATGAACCGTGTGGTCTCTCATGGTGACTGAACGGAGTGAGGTTCAGCGTGTTTAGAGACCGCGACCCAGTGTCATATGGGCTGTATGTGACTTGGGACATTGGTGAAGTGTACGGCGTACAGACACCCATGGTAACTGGGCGAAGTGAGAGGTCCAGCATGTTTAGTGTCTGTGAGACAAAGCCGTAAACGTGAGTTAAAACCGTAATGTCGTATGTTGGTGCCTGTTGTGCTCCATGGACATTGGTGAAGTGTACGGCGTACGGACACCCATGGGAACTGGACGAAGTGAGAGGTCCAGCATGTTTAGTGTCCGTGAGTCAAAGCCGTAAATGAAGTGTTAAGACAAAGCTGCAAGTTAATATCACCAGTTGGTGCCTATTGTGTTCCATGGAATGTATAATGTGAACTGTGCATAACCCGGTTTATGACCCTTTAACCCCTTTACCCCCAAGGGTGGTTTGCACGTTAATGACCGGGCCAATTTTTACAATTCTGACCACTGTCCCTTTATGAGGTTATAACTCTGGAACGCTTCAATGGATCCTGGTGATTCTGACATTGTTTTCTCGTGACATATTGTACTTCATGACAATGGTAAAAATTATTTGATAGTACCTGCGTTTATTTGTGAAAAAAACGGAAATTTGGCGAAAATTATGAAAATTTCGCAATTTTCCAACTTTGAATTTTTATGCAATTAAATCACAGAGATATGTCACACAAAATACTTAATAAGTAACATTTCCCACATGTCTACTTTACATCAGCACAATTTTGGAACCAAAATTTTTTTTTGTTAGGGAGTTATAAGGGTTAAAAGTTGACCAGCAATTTCTCATTTCTACAACACCATTTTATTTTTGGGACCACATCTCATTTGAAGTCATTTTGAGGGGGTCTATATGATAGAAAATACCCAAGTGTGACACCATTCTAAAAACTACACCCCTCAAGGTGCTCAAAACCATATTCAAGAAGTTTATTAACCCTTCTGGTGCTTCACAGGAATTTTTTGAATGTTTAAATAAAAATGAACATTTAACTTTTTTTCACAAAAAATGTAATTCAGCTCCAATTTGTTTTATTTTACCAAGGGTAACAGGAGAAAATGGACCCCAAACATTGTTGTACAATTTGTCCTGAGTATGCCAATACCCCACATGTGGGGGTAAACCACTGTTTGGGCGCATGGCAGAGCTCGGAAGCGAAGGAGTGCCATTTGACTTTTCAATGCAAAATTGACTGGAATTGAGATGGGACGCCATGTTTCGTTTGGAGAGCCCCTGATGTGGCTAAACATTGAAACCCCCCACAAGTGACACCATTTTGGAAAGTAGACCCCCTAAGGAACTTATCTAGAGGTGTGGTGAGCACTTTGACCCAACAAGTGCTTCACAGAAGTTTATAATGTAGAACCATAAAAATAAAAAATCATATTTTTTCACAAAAATTATCTTTTTGCCCCCAATTTTTTATTTTCCCAAGGGTAAGAGAAGAAATTGGACCCCAAAAGTTGTTGTACAATTTGTCCTGAGTACGCTGATAGCCCATATGTGGGGGTAAACCACTGTTTGGGCGAATGGGAGAGCTCGGAAGGGAAGGAGCGCCGTTTGACTTTTCAAAGCAAAATTGACAGGAATTGAGATGGGACGCCATGTTTCGTTTGGAGAGCCCCTGATGTGGCTAAACATTGAAACCCCCCACAAGTGACACCATTTTGGAAAGTAGACCCCCTAAGGAACTTATCTAGAGGTGTGGTGAGCACTTTGACCCACCAAGTGCTTCACAGAAGTTTATAATGCAGAGCCGTAAAAATAAAACAAAATTTTTTTCCCACAAAAATTATTTTTTTAGCCCCCAGTTTTGTATTTTCCTGAGGGTAACAGGAGAAATTGGACCCCAAAATTTGTTGCCCAATTTGTCCTGAGTGCGATGATACACCATATGTGGGGGGAACCACTGTTTGGGCACATGGGAGGGCTCAGAAGGGAAGGAGTGCCATTTGAATGCAGACTTAGATGGAATGGTCTGCAGGTGTCACATTGCGTTTGCAGAGCCCCTAATGTACCTAAACAGTAGAAACCCCCCACAAGTGACACCATTTTGGAAAGTAGACCCCCTTAGGAACTTATCTAGATGTGTGCTGAGCGCTTTGACCCACCAAGGGCTTCACAGAAGTTTATAATGGAGAGCCGTAAAAATAAAACAAAAATTTTTTCCCACAAAAATTATTTTTTAGCCCCCAGTTTTGTATTTTCCCGAGGGTAAAAGGAGAAATTCGACCCCACAATTTGTTGTCCAATTTGTCCTGAGTGCGCTGATACCCCATATGTGGGGGGGAACCACTGTTTGGGAGCATGGCAGAGCTCGGAAGGGAAGGAGCGCCATTTGGAATGCAGACTTAGATGGAATGGTCTGCAGACGTCACATTGCGTTTGCAGAACCCCTAATGTACCTAAACAGTAGAAACCCCCCACAAGTGACCCCATATTGGAAACTAGACCCCCCAGGGAACTAATCTAGATGTGTTGTGAGAACTTTGAACCCCCAAGTGTTTCACTACAGTTTATAACGCAGAGCCGTGAAAATAAAAAATCTTTTTTTTTCCCACAAAAAATGTTTTAGCCCCGAGTTTTGTATTTTCCCAAGGGTAGCAGGAGAAATTGGACCCCAAAAGTTGTTGTCCTATTTGTCCTGAGTACGCTGATACCCCATATGTTGGGGTAAACCCCTGTTTGGGCACACGGGAGAGCTCGGAAGGGAAGAAGCACTGTTTTACTTTTTCAAAGCAGAATTGGCTGGAATTGAGATCGGACGCCATGTCGCGTTTGGAGAGCCCCTGATGTGCCTAAACAGTGGAAACCCCCCAATTATAACTGAAACCCTAATCCAAACACATCCCTAACCCTAATCCCAACAGTAACCCTAACCACACCTCTAACCCTGACACACCCCTAACCCTAATCCCAACCCTATTCCCAACCATAAATGTAATCTAAACCCTAACTGTAACTTTAGCCCCAACCCAAACTGTAGCCCTAGCCCTAACCCTAGCCCTAACCCTAATCCTAACCCTAGCCCTAACCCTAGCCCTAACCCTAGCCCTAGCCCTAGCCCTAACCCTAGCCCTAACCCTAACCCTAGCCCTAGCCCTAGCCCTAACCCTAGCCCTAACCCTAGCCCTAGCCCTAACCCTAGCCCTAACCCTAGCCCTAACCCTAGCCCTAACCCTAGCCCTAACTCTAGCCCTAACCCTAATGGGAAAATGGAAATAAATACATTTTTTTAATTTTTCCCTAACTAAGGGGGTGATGAAGGGGGGTTTGATTTACTTTTATAGCGGGTTTTTTAGCGGATTTTTATGATTGGCAGCCGTCACACACTGAAAGACGCTTTTTATTGCAAAAAATATTTTTTGCGTTACCACATTTTGAGAGCTATAATTTTTCTATATTCTGGTCCACAGAGTCATGTGAGGTCTTGGTTTTTGCGGGACGAGTTGATGTTTTTATTGGTAACATTTTCGGGCACGTGACATTTTTTGATCGCTTTTTATTCCGATTTTTGTGAGGCAGAATGACCAAAAACCAGCTATTCATGAATTTCTTTTGGGGGAGGCGTTTATACCGTTCCGCGTTTGGTAAAATTGATGAAGCAGTTTTATTCTTCGGGTCAGTACGATTACAGCGACACCTCATTTATATCATTTTGTTATGTTTTGGCGCTTTTATACGATAAAAACTATTTTATAGAAAAAATAATTATTTTTGCATCGCTTTATTCTCAGGACTATAACTTTTTTATTTTTTTGCTGATGATGCTGTATGGCAGCTCGTTTTTTGCGGGACAAGATGACGTTTTCAGCGGTACCATGGTTAGTTATATCTGTCTTTTTGATCGCGTGTTATTCCACTTTTTGTTCGGCGGTATGAGAATAAAGCGTTGTTTTTTGCCTCGTTTTTTTTTTTTTTTTCTTACGGTGTTTACTGAAGGGGTTAACTAGTGGGCCAGTTTTATAGGTCGGGCCGTTACGGACGCGGCGATACTAAATATGTGTACTTTTATTGTTTTTTTTTTTTTATTTAGATAAAGAAATTTATTCATGGGAATAATATTTTTATTTTTTTTTTCATTATTTTGGAATATTTTTTTTTACACATTTGAAATTTTTTTTTTTTACTTTGTCCCAGGGGGGGACATCACAGATCAGTGATCTGACAGTTTGCACAGCACTCTGTCAGATCACTGATCTGATAGGAGTGCAGGCTGCTTCACAGTGCCTGCTCTGAGCAGGCTCTGTGAAGCCACCTCCCTCCCTGCAGGACCCGGATCCGCGGCCATCTTGGATCCGGGGCTGGAGGGAGCAGGGAGGGAGGTGAGACCCTCGCAGCAACGCGATCACATCGCGTTGCTGCGGGGGGCTCAGGGAAGCCCGCAGGGAGCCCCCTCCCTGCGCGGTGCTTCCCTGTACCGCCGGCACATCGCGATCATCTTTGATCGCGGTGTGCCGGGGGTGAATGTGCCGGGGGCGGTCCGTGACCGCTCCTGGCACATAGTGCCGGATGTCAGCTGCGATAAACAGCTGACACCCGGCCGCGATCGGCGGCGCTCCCCCCGTGAGCGCTGCCGATCGCATATGACGTACTATTGCGTCCTTGGGAAGTAAAGCCCACCCCACATGGACGCAATAGTACGTCTAATGGCAGAAAGGGGTTAATAAACCGTATGGACTGTTTTGTGTTCAAAAATCGTGCCTGACTACGTCAATCCCGTGCCAAGCGAGTGCCCCCCAATACACTTAGTGAGAGCAATCTTACAATATATATAGATATAGATATATATATATATATATATATATATATATATATATATATATATATATATATATATATATATATATATATATATATATATATATATATACAGTGGGGCAAAAAAGTATTTAGTCAGTCAGCAATAGTGCAAGTTCCACCACTTAAAAAGATGAGAGGCGTCTATAATTTACATCATAGGTAGACCTCAACTATGGGAGACAAACTGAGAAAAAAAAATCCAGAAAATCACATTGTCTGTTTTTTTATCATTTTTTTGCATATTATGGTGGAAAATAAGTATTTGGTCAGAAACAAACAATCAAGATTTCTGGCTCTCACAGACCTGTAACTTCTTCTTTAAGAGTCTCCTCTTTCCTCCACTCATTACCTGTAGTAATGGCACCTGTTTAAACTTGTTATCAGTATAAAAAGACACCTGTGCACACCCTCAAACAGTCTGACTCCAAACTCCACTATGGTGAAGACCAAAGAGCTGTCAAAGGACACCAGAAACAAAATTGTAGCCCTGCACCAGGCTGGGAAGACTGAATCTGCAATAGCCAACCAGCTTGGAGTGAAGAAATCAACAGTGGGAGCAATAATTAGAAAATGGAAGACATACAAGACCACTGATAATCTCCCTTGATCTGGGGCTCCACGCAAAATCCCACCACGTGGGGTCAGAATGATCACAAGAACGGTGAGCAAAATTCCCAGAACCACGCGGTGGGACCTAGTGAATGAACTGCAGAGAGCTGGGACCAATGTAACAAGGCCTACCATAAGTAACACACTACGCCACCATGGACTCAGATCCTGCAGTGCCAGACGTGTCCCACTGCTTAAGCCAGTACATGTCCGGGCCCGTCTGAAGTTTGCTAGAGAGCATTTGGATGATCCAGAGGAGTTTTGGGAGAATGTCCTATGGTCTGATGAAACCAAACTGGAACTGTTTGGTAGAAACACAACTTATCGTGTTTGGAGGAAAAAGAATACTGAGTTGCATCCATCAAACACCATACCTACTGTAAAGCATGGTGGTGGAAACATCATGCTTTGGGGCTGTTTCTCTGCAAAGGGGCCAGGGCGACTGATCCGGGTACATGAAAGAATGAATGGGGCCATGTATCGTGAGATTTTGAGTGCAAACCTCCTTCCATCAGCAAGGGCATTGAAGATGAAACGTGGCTGGGTCTTTCAACATGACAATAATCCAAAGCACACCGCCAGGGCAACGAAGGAGTGGCTTCGTAAGAAGCATTTCAAGGTCCTGGAGTGGCCTAGCCAGTCTCCAGATCTCAACACTATAGAAAACCTTTAGAGGGATTTGAAAGTCCGTGTTGCCAAGCGAAAAGCCAAAAACATCACTGCTCTAGAGGAGATCTGCATGGAGGAATGGGCCAACATACCAACAACAGTGTGTGGCAACCTTGTGAAGACTTACAGAAAACGTTTGACCTCTGTCATTGCCAACAAAGGATATATTACAAAGTATTGAGATGAAATTTTGTTTCTGACCAAATACTTATTTTCCACCATAATATGCAAATAAAATGTTAAAAAAACAGACAATGTGATTTTCTGGATTTTTTTTTTCTCAGTTTGTCTCCCATAGTTGAGGTCTACCTATGATGTAAATTACAGACGCCTCTCATCTTTTTAAGTGGTGGAACTTGCACTATTGCTGACTGACTAAATACTTTTTTGCCCCACTGTATATACAGACCAAAATTTTGGACACACATTCTCATTTAAATATTTTTCTGTATTTTCATGACTATGAAAATTGTACATTCACACTGAAGGCATCAAAACTATGAATTAACACATGTGGAATTATATACTTAACAAAAAAGTGTGAAGCAACTGAAAATATGTCTTATATTCTAGGTTCTTCAAAGTAGCCACCTTTTGCTTTGACTGCTTTGCACACTCTTGGCATTCTCTTGATGAGCTTCAAGAGGTAGTCACCGGGAATGGTTTTCACTTCACAGGTGTGCCCTGTCAGGTTTAATAAGTGGGATTTTTTGCCTTATAAATGGGGTTGTGACCATCAGTTGTGTTGAGCAGAAGTCTGGTGGATACACAGCTGATAGTCCTACTGAATAGACTGTGAGAATTTGTATTATGGCAAGAAAAAAGCAGCTAAGTAAAGAAAAATGAGTGGCCATCATTACTTTAAGAAATGAAGGTCAGTCAGTCCGAAAAATTGGGAAAACTTTGAAAGTGTCCCCAAGTGCAGTGGCAAAAACCATCAAGCGCTACAAAGAAACTGGCTCACATGAGGACCGCCCCAGGAAAGGAAGACCAAGAGTCACCTCTGCTTCTGAGGATAAGTTTATCCGAGTCACCAGCCTCAGAAATCGCAGGTTATCAGCAGCTCAGATTAGAGACCAGGTCAATGCCACACAGAGTTCTAGCAGCAGACACATCTCTACAACAACTGTTAAGAGGAGACTTTGTGCAGCAGGCCTTCATGTTAAAATAGCTGCTAGGAAACCACTGCTAAGGACAGGTGTGCTGCTCAGTTTATTATGATAGACTTTCAGCCATACATGGACATTATGTAGTGCTAATAAGCCTGGTTCTATCATTTGTTATACTTTGCTGCCATCTACTGGCCGTTTGCTATATCACTGTAATATTTGTTATGGAATTTTCCCACAACACCTTTCTATCTTTAGCTCCTCCTATCTTTTTCCTTCTCTTCCTGTTTTGTACTCCGTGCCATCTTGGATCCCACATGTGCTGCAGAGCTGGAGAAAGGATTCTCTTGTTACCTCTAACCTGAAGCTTCTATTATCTCTATCTGGTGATTCTGTAACAGCTCTAACCTACAGTCCTCATCTCACCAAGGTACTGTAAATAAACCTGTTGACTGTATCACTGCATCATCCTTCCGGATCACCACGCGCGGCTGATAGAGACTGGCGGCACAGGTTGGCGAGTAACGATACCTGCCATTGTTTATATAGCGATTTGTGATCACATCCCTCAGACACATCTCATCCACGTATATCGGTGGCAGAATAGTAACAAGAGACCTAAGTCTACAGTGTCTGTGTGCATATGCATTGTCTGCTAGCAAGTCTTAACCGTCCGCCATCTTATCTAAAACATGTCCACAAAGGGCACCATGGACCCATCTGCAAGTGAAGCACATCATGTTCCCGACACCATAGATGCTGCAGGAGCAGAGTCCACACTTACTGCAGAGCAGGACGTACGACCCAAACGTGTAACCAAGCCGACACAAAAGGCCAGAGAGAACTTTGAGACTACTAGAGACGAGTTCCATGATAACCTAGAACATTTATGGGGCAGAGTTGATCACTATTTAGCAGCTCTTCCACGCTATCACAGTGACGCTGCAGGTTTAACCGCCACATTGAAGAGTTTATCTGCCGCCTATGATCGCTACCAGAGACTGTCTGCAAAGTTCATCACATTCCTGAGTAACTGTGACATGGAAGATGCCCATGCAGAAGTAACTGAAAGGGAAACTCTTCTCCAAGAAAAGACCTCATTAGTACGAGATGCCCAGGATAAAGCAGAACTCCGCATCGCTCACCTCCAAGAGGTTAGGTCACATCGCACAACATCGACCAAAATCACAGCTCGGTCTTCCAGATCATCTCACTCCAGGAAATCAACATTGTCTGACAAGCTACTGGAGATCCGTGCAGCTGCAGAGGAAGCTAGAGTAAAAAGCTCCTTTGCTAAAAGGGAGGCTGAAGTGGAAGTGGAAGCTCAAAGAAACAAAGTGGAAGCTCAAAGAAATGAGATGGAAGCTCAAAGGAAATTAAAAATACTCCAAGCAGAAAAGGAAGAAGCAACAGCCCTTGCTAAACTGAAGGTCCTTGAACAAGCACTGGGACAAGATGATAATCCGGACTGTCTTATTCCAGAAGAAATGGAAGACGCAGCTGATCGAACTTCAGACTACGTGCTAAGACATGCAACATCTGCACCAGCACCACCTCCAGTTTCTAACACGGATGTGCCCGCAAGTCAAGAAATGTCGCCACCTACTGCGGACAAGGTAACTTCCAGCACTGACTCACAATTTAGGCCACAGCCAGCAGAACCTATAGAGACTAAACCACAGTTTAACCCTTATGCCGCATCATTTCGTCCTGATTTGTCGCAGTCATATAAGCCAGAGAACTTACATTCCCTACGGATACCACAAGTTCATCCTGCAACAATGACCGAGAGATCGGACATGTCTGACTTCGCCAGATACATGATTCGCCGGGAGTTAATAAACATTAGTCTCTCAAAGTTTGATGATCGTGCTGAGAATTATAGAGCCTGGAAATCCACCTTTCAAGCAGTGATCCAAGACCTTAATCTCACCGGCAAGGAACAACTGGATTTGCTTGTTAACTGGTTAGGCCCTGAATCAGCAGAGCGCATAAAGACAATAAGGGCAGTTCATGTGGACTATTCAGATGCAGGTCTTATTGCAGCCTGGGAGAGACTGGAACAAACCTATGGCAGCTCAGAAGATATAGAATGTGCCTTATATAAAAGACTGCAAACCTTCCCAAAGATAACTAACAAGGACAATAGAAAACTTCAAGATCTGAGCGACCTGCTAAAGGAAATAGAATTGGCAAAATTAGACCCACGTCTTTCAGGACTGAGCTACCTAGATACTGCTCACGGCGTTAATCCAATAGTGTCCAAGTTGCCACACGGCATGCAGGATAAATGGGCAGACCACGGCTCACGGTATAAAAGGCAGTATAATGTGTCCTTTCCCCCCTTTTCTTATTTTTCCAGGTTCATCAGTGACCAAGCTCGGAAGAAGAATGATCCCAGCTTCGACTGAATCTGGGTATGATAATCTTGGTATGATAACATTGCCAAACATAGAGATTCAAGGAACACAGTATCTGTGAGAAAGACTGACGTTCCACTTACTACACCTGCCTTCACGAAGACAAATAATGTTGCTCCTAAAGTCATGGACAGTAACCGTATGTGCCCTATCCACAAAAGGCCTCACCCACTTAAAGAATGCCGTGGATTCAGAGCAAGGACTTTGCAGGAGCGTAAAGATACCCTCAAGGAGCTTGGGATATGTTATAAGTGTTGCACCTCCTCAGACCACCTCGCTAAGGAGTGTAAGGCCGCCATTAAGTGCACTGAATGCAGCAGTGATAAACACGTCACAGCCATGCATCCCACGCCAGCTCCATACAACTCACAACCTTCTGCAGCATCTAACCCTGCTCAAAAGCATGGCGGGGAGCCACAGGTCCCTGACCCAACTGCAACCGCTGTTTCCTCCTCATGTACTGAGGTATGTGGAGAAGGGACTGATCCTAAATGCTGTGCCAAGGTATGTCTGATTAAGGTCTATCCAGAAGGACAACCCGACAAGGCCTCCAAAATGTATGCCATAATAGATGAGCAAAGTAACCGATCTCTAGCAAGGCCCAAATTCTTTGAGATCTTCAACATAAAGGGACAAATGACTCCATACACCCTCAACACCTGCTCTGGTCGTATTGAGACTTCTGGCAGGAGAGCCTCTGGGTACATAGTCTCTTCAATCAAGGGAAACGTGCATATACCTTTGCCAACCCTAATTGAATGTGACCAGATACCTGATAACAGGGAGGAGATTCCCACTCCGGAAGCCGCACTTTATCATCGCCACTTGAGGCACCTGACTAATGAAATTCCTCCTCTGGACATGAATGCTGATATTCTAATCCTACTCGGAAGGGACATTCTGAAGGTCCACAAGGTACGCCAACAATGCAACGGCCCAGATGATGCTCCATACGCCCAAAGACTCGACCTAGGCTGGGTAATCGTGGGCGATGTATGTCTGGATAGGAGTCACAAGGCATCCGAAGTCAACGCCTGTAAAACGTATGTGCTCCAAAATGGTCGCGCAACTCACTTTAAGCCATGCCTTCATCACTACGAAGTGAAAGAGAGGTTCTCTGATTCCATCCAGGAGCCTGACATCATTCCCACTCCCTACGGTGATGACTTAGGGAGAACAGTGTTTCACACAACAAAAGATGACAACAAAGTTGCCTTATCCATAGAAGACAAGGAGTTTCTTAAAATCATGGACAGTGGATTCTTCAAAAATGAATCTGACCGCTGGGTTGCTCCCTTACCCTTCAAGGCTTCAAGGACCAGGCTTCCTAACAACAGAGAACAGGCCTTATCTAGATTCATCTCACTGCAGAGAACATTAAGGAACAAGCCTGAAATGAAGGAACATTTCATAGCTTTTATGGACAAGATATTTCGCAATGATCACGCAGAGCCAGCTCCACCATTGCAAGCTGATGAAGAATGCTGGTATCTACCTTCCTTTGGAGTGTATCATCCAAGAAAGCCGAAACAAATCAGGGTGGTGTTCGATTCAAGCGCCAAACATGACGGCGTATCTCTGAATGACGTTCTCCTCACTGGTCCGAACCTGACTAATAACCTGGTGGGAGTGCTCATGAGATTCAGAAAGGAACCGGTCGCCATTACCGCCGACATCGAACAAATGTTCCATTGTTTCATCGTGCAACAAGATCACAGAAATTATCTCCGTTTTCTATGGCACCGAGACGACACCAACAAGGAAATGATCGAATACCGCATGAAGGTGCACGTTTTCGGAAACAGTCCTTCTCCTGCAGTCGCCACCTACGGCCTACGTAGGACCGCCTCCGATGGTGCAGCAGAGTTCGGGAAGGATGCTCAACAGTTCGTTGAAAAGGACTTCTACGTGGACGACGGTCTTAAATCCCTTCCTACAGTGGAGGAAGCCATAGATCTGCTCCAACGGACACAAGGTATGCTTTCTAAAGCTCATTTAAGATTGCATAAAATTGCCTCCAATAGTGCTGTTGTCATGAAGGCCTTTCACCCTAATGATCATGCCGCAGAATTTAGGGACTTGAACCTAGGCTCAGACAATCCACCAGTACAGAGAAGTCTAGGCCTGAGGTGGAACTTGCTAAATGACTCCTTCAGCTTTCAGGTTAGTGGTGCAGAAAAACCATTTACTAAGCGTGGGGTTCTGTCAGTGGTGAACAGTCTATATGATCCACTTGGGTTTGTCGCACCCCTGACTATACAAGGCAAGCTCCTGCTGAGACAACTCTCAGAGTACATTAAGGACTGGGATATACCACTCCCTGCAGACAAACAACTAAAGTGGAAGTCATGGAGAGAATCTCTTTGCGCCTTGGATAAGATCCACATACCACGTTGTTACACTCCAGCATCCCTAACTACAAGTCAAAGGAAGGAGATTCATGTATTCGCTGATGCCTCCACTGAAGCTATTGCCGCTGTCGCTTACTTGAAGGTTGTAGACTCTAATAATGAAGCCCATGTTGGATTTCTGTTTGGAAAGGCTAAACTGGCTCCTAAACCCGAGCACACCATACCCAGACTCGAGCTCTGTGGGGCTGTACTAGCCATAGAGATTGCAGACTTCATACAGAGCGAACTAGCTATTCACGTGGATGACACAAGATTCTACACAGACAGTAAGGTAGTTCTGGGCTACATATACAACCAGACGAAACGCTTCTACGTCTATGTCAGTAACCGAGTGGAAAGGATCAGGAAATCCTCCAAACCCCAGCAATGGCAGCACGTCCCATCCCATCTTAACCCTGCGGACCTTGCTACTAGACCAGTGTCTATTGGTGCCTTCGCAAGCTCTTCTTGGTTGACCGGACCGGAGTTCCTTCACGAACAGTGCAAAGAGACTGCCGTTGAAGACAGCTTCAGCCTTGAGGATCCAGATGTCGACCCAGAGATCCGTCCTGATGTCAGCACCTTCATCACCAAATTCAAGGAGAAGGTTGGCTTGGACTGTCAGCGTTTTGATCGCTTCTCAAGATGGACGAGGCTGGTTCGTGCCATTGCAAGGTTAGTACACATTGTACAATGCTATCGCAATAAGGACAGTAACACTGATTGTCATGGTTGGCATATCTGCCATAAGCCTCTCTCTGCAGAAGACATTGCTCTGAGTGAACTCATTGTGATACGCAATGTGCAGCAGAATGTTTTTCACAAGGAACTGGAATCTATGCTGATGGACTCAAATCTTTCAAGACTCACTCACGAGACCTTGACCACTTCCTTAGCAGAAGTCTTTGCTATAGTAAACTCAAGACCTCTTGTACCCATATCTACGGATACAGAATCTCCTACAATTCTCACTCCGGCAACTCTCCTCACCCAGAAACTTGGAACTGTTCCTAACCCGCCTGAAGACTCTGTCCGGTAACAAATATCAGAGACGGTGGAAATATGTGCAACATCTGGCTAATTGTTTCTGGAATAGATGGAAGAAGGAGTACCTGACACTTCTCCAAAAATGAAGAAAATGGCAACACGTAAAGCCAAATTTACAAGTAGGAGATATTATCCTCATGAAAGACCAGAAGGAGGAAAGAAGCACATGGCCTATGGGACTTATCTCTAAAACCTTTCCAAGTGACGATGGCAAGGTACGCAAGGTAGAAGTGACAGTTACTAAGCAAGGTGACCCCAAAACTTTCATTAGGCCTATATCAGAGATTATTTTACTCATACCGGTTGAGGATTGATTATCCATCCAATCAGTAGGAACTCTTTCAAGGAACTTCAACCTTTGGATTACAAATGGGTTGGAGACAGTTTGGCCTAGCGCGGCTTCTCCAATCCGAAGATGGGTTATCCTTTGGATTACTTCAAGAAATCGTTCTAGACTTGTTATTCAATATGTTATTGTTGCATTGCATGCGTTGTTTTTATCTTACAGGTTGAGGTATCCCTCCATGCACTTCTGGTGAACACTCCCAATTCGAGACTTATGGTATAGTGAAATCCAAGGATTTCAGACGGGGAGTGTGCTGCTCAGTTTATTATGATAGACTTTCAGCCATACATGGACATTATGTAGTGCTAATAAGCCTGGTTCTATCATTTGTTATACTTTGCTGCCATCTACTGGCCGTTTGCTATATC
Source organism: Ranitomeya imitator (assembly GCF_032444005.1). Classification (NCBI taxonomy): domain Eukaryota; kingdom Metazoa; phylum Chordata; class Amphibia; order Anura; family Dendrobatidae; genus Ranitomeya; species Ranitomeya imitator. Next base: position 772,283,669 of record NC_091284.1, read on the forward strand.
ACTGTAATATTTGTTATGGAATTTTCCCACAACACCTTTCTGTCTTTAGCTCCTCCTATCTTTTTCCTTCTCTTCCTGTTTTTGTACTCCGTGCCATCTTGGATCCCACATGTGCTGCAGAGCTGGAGAAAGGATTCTCTTGTTACCTCTAACCTGAAGCTTCTATTATCTCTATCTGGTGATTCTGTAACAGCTCTAACCTACAGTCCTCATCTCACCAAGGTACTGTAAATAAACCTGTTGACTGTATCACTGCATCATCCTTCCGGATCACCACGCGCGGCTGATAGAGACTGGCGGCACAGGTTGGCGAGTAACGCTACCTGCCATTGTTTATATAGCGATTTGTGATCACATCCCTCAGACACATCTCATCCACGTATATCGGTGGCAGAATAACAGGCAATAAGCAGAAGAGACTTGTTTGGGCTGAAGAATACAAGGAATGGACATTAGACCAGTGGAAATCTGTGCTTTGGTCTGATGAGTCCAAATTTGAGATCTTTGGTTCCAACTATTGTGTCTTTGTGCGACACAGAAAAGGTGAACGGATGGACTCTACATGCCTGGTTCCTACTGTGAAGCATGGAGGAGGAGGTGTGATGGTGTGGGGGTGCTTTGCTGGTGACACTGTTGGGGATTTATTCAAAATTGAAGGCATACTGAACCAGCATGGCTACCACAGCATCTTGCAGCGGCATGCTATTCCATCCGATTTGCATTTAGTGAGACCATCATTTATTTTTCAACAGGACAATGACCCCAAACACACCTCCAGGCCGTGTAAGGGCTGTTTGACCAAGAATGAGAGTGATGGGGTGCTACGCCAGATGACCTGGCCTCTACAGTCACCAGACCTGAACCCAATCGAGATGGTTTGGGGTGAGCTGGACCGCAGAGTGAAGGCAAAAGGGCCAACAAGTGCTAAGCATCTCTGGGAACTTCTTCAAGATTGTTGGAAGACTTTTCCCGGTGACTACCTCTTGAAGCTCATCAAGAGAATGCCAAGAGTGTGCAAAGCAGTCATCAAAGCAAAAGGTGGCTACTTTGAAGAACCTAGAATATAAGACTTAATTTCAGTTGTTTCACACTTTTTTGTTAAGTATAGAATTCCACATGTGTTAATTCATAGTTTTGATGTCTTCAGTGTGAATGTACAATTTTCATAGTCATGAAAATACAGAAAAATCTTTAAATGAGAAGGTGTCCAAAATTTTGGTCTGTACTGTATACAGTGGGGCAAAAAAGTATTTAGTCAGTCAGCAATAGTGCAAGTTCCACCACTTAAAAAGATGAGAGGCGTCTGTAATTTACATCATAGGTAGACCTCAACTATGGGAGACAAACTGAGAAAAAAAAAATCTAGAAAATCACATTGTCTGTTTTTTTTTACATTTTATTTGCATATTATGGTGGAAAATAAGTATTTGGTCAGAAACAAACAATCAAGATTTCTGGCTCTCACAGACCTGTAACTTCTTCTTTAAGAGTCTCCTCTTTCCTCCACTCATTACCTGTAGTAATGGCACCTGTTTAAACTTGTTATCAGTATAAAAAGACACCTGTGCACACCCTCAAACAGTCTGACTCCAAACTCCACTATGGTGAAGACCAAAGAGCTGTCAAAGGACACCAGAAACAAAATTGTAGCCCTGCACCAGGCTGGGAAGACTGAATCTGCAATAGCCAACCAGCTTGGAGTGAAGAAATCAACAGTGGGAGCAATAATTAGAAAATGGAAGACATACAAGACCACTGATAATCTCCCTCGATCTGGGGCTCCACGCAAAATCCCACCCCGTGGGGTCAGAATGATCACAAGAACGGTGAGCAAAAATCCCAGAACCACGCGGGGGGACCTAGTGAATGAACTGCAGAGAGCTGGGACCAATGTAACAAGGCCTACCATGAGTAACACACTACGCCACCATGGACTCAGATCCTGCAGTGCCAGACGTGTCCCACTGCTTAAGCCAGTACATGTCCGGGCCCGTCTGAAGTTTGCTAGAGAGCATTTGGATGATCCAGAGGAGTTTTGGGAGAATGTCCTATGGTCTGATGAAACCAAACTGGAACTGTTTGGTAGAAACACAACTTGTCGTGTTTGGAGGAAAAAGAATACTGAGTTGCATCCATCAAACACCATACCTACTGTAAAGCATGGTGGTGGAAACATCATGCTTTGGGGCTGTTTCTCTGCAAAGGGGCCAGGACGACTGATCCGGGTACATGAAAGAATGAATGGGGCCATGTATCGTGAGATTTTGAGTGCAAACCTCCTTCCATCAGCAAGGGCATTGAAGATGAAACGTGGCTGGGTCTTTCAACATGACAATGATCCAAAGCACACCGCCAGGGCAACGAAGGAGTGGCTTCGTAAGAAGCATTTCAAGGTCCTGGAGTGGCCTAGCCAGTCTCCAGATCTCAACACTATAGAAAACCTTTAGAGGGATTTGAAAGTCCGTGTTGCCAAGCGAAAAGCCAAAAACATCACTGCTCTAGAGGAGATCTGCATGGAGGAATGGGCCAACATACCAACAACAGTGTGTGGCAACCTTGTGAAGACTTACAGAAAACGTTTGACCTCTGTCATTGCCAACAAAGGATATATTACAAAGTATTGAGATGAAATTTTGTTTCTGACCAAATACTTATTTTCCACCATAATATGCAAATAAAATGTTAAAAAAACAGACAGTGATTTTCTGTATTTTTTTTTCTCAGTTTGTCTCCCATAGTTGAGGTCTACCTATGATGTAAATTACAGACGCCTCTCATCTTTTTAAGTGGTGGAACTTGCACTATTGCTGACTGACTAAATACTTTTTTGCCCCACTGTATATATATATATATATATATATATATATATATATATATATATATATATATATGAACAAGTATATACAGTTGTATGCAGAGTTATCCTCATGCAGGTATATACTCTGAGTTGAATTTGTCTTGAATTTGTCTTTTGCGCTCCTTTGTGGATAAGTTGGGGGTTACTGAAGGGTTATGTAGAGAAATATTTTTATAAGTTAGTCTTCAGCTAAGTCTTTCCACCCAGTCCCAGGGGGGAGCGTGCAGATCCGAGCCTGAAATATATAGAATAATAAAAGTAAGAAGAAACAGGCAGTGATTGCTGTAAGTCGTATCGGAGCTGTCACACCCAGGATCTGAATTCTTTATCAGTTACATATGGCTGCAGCGATGTCATTGTAAATGGGAATGTGCAATCTGAGACCGTCCTGTTAGCGAAAATAAAGTTGCTTTAAAGCCTTTGGCCATGAGAGGGGTTAAGGAAATCCGGTAGTATTTTCCTCCCAGCGTAAGGCCTGGCGGTAACAATATACTGGGCCGTTCAGCGCCAGCGTTTCTTTGGTGGGGCTGTTTTCCTCGGTTGAGAAGAGTGATGATTGTTTTACACACATGTCGGCTCTCACAGGACCAGAAATTCACATTTCACCAGCGCTACTTTTATTGTCCATTTCAGAAAACGAGACATATTACTGACAATGAGATGTAGACAGGCGGCTATGTGTCGTTTAGGGCTATTTCCTCGAAAAGTAAAGGGCCAATCCAGGGTCTAAAAAAAAATACATAATTCTTTTCCAAAACAGCACCACACCTATATACAGGTTGTGTATGGTACTGCATCTCAGCACAATCCACTTCAGTGGAGCTGAGCTGCAATACCAGATACAACCTATGGACAGGGGTGGCGCTGTTCGGAGGAGAGAAAACGTGTCTTGAGATATATTTGGTTTTGAGGAAGGAGAGTGACCACTAATATGGCCGCCAATTCCGCTTCCCTAAGGGTTGTCACATAGATGGAGCAGAAGCAAGAATTGCAAGCTTGTCTCTTTATTAAATTACATCAAGGGATGTCTCCTCCATTAGGGGTTCTGAGCTACCACCTGTACAAGGGGAAACATGTTCTTGTCAAATGGGTTCTAAATGGGGGTCTGCATTTCTGTTTTCTTCCCCAGTGGTCTAGGCAGTCACCCAGTCCTCCTACCCTTTGTACCTGTCAATCATACATGAGATCAAGATCATTTGAAAACAGCTGAGTAGAATAATGGAATAGGTGATAAATCTATGATTGCTGGGGGTCCGACTGCTTGGACCCTCACTGAATCTGAGAATAGGGGTCCCAAGGTGACTGTACCAATAGTGGGCATGCTCGACCACCTCTATATTAACTCGGCTATAGCCGTCAGTACCATAAAATTCAATGGGACAGTAGTCACACGTGAACTATCCCGATATTCACATAGGGGTCTGTGAGACCTCCATTTTCAGGATTGTCAAAGTAATCATACTTTACCACCTATTCTGTTAAGAACGGCATATCATTTTTAATTAAAGGGGTATTTTGAAGTTTGGATGTTATTATCTACTAGATTGTGGCGGATTCTAACGCATCGGGTATTCTAGAATATGCATGTCCCCGTAGTATATGGACAATGATGATTCCAGAATTCGCGGCAGACTGTGCCCGTCGCTGATTGGTCGAGGCAACCTTTATGACATCGTCGCCATGGCAACCATGATGACATCTACGTCGATACTGTGCCCGTCGCTGATTGGTCGAGGCGAATTCGCGGCAGACTGTGCCCGTTGCTCATTGGTCGAGGCAACCTTTATGACATCATCGTTGCCATTCTGTGCCCGTCGCTGATTGGTCGAGGCCGCCAGGGATTTCCAGGACACAGACAGACAGAAAAACCCTTAGACAATTATATATATAGGCTAGATTGTGGCCCGATTCTAACGCATCGGGTATTCTAGAATATGCATGTCCCCGCAGTATACGGACAATGATGATTCCAGAATTCGCGGAAGACTGTGCCCATCGCTGATTGGCCGAGGCAACCTTTATGAAATCATCGTCGCCATGGCATGTACGTCGATACTGTGCCCATCGCTGATTGGTCAAGGCGAATTCGCGGCAGACTGTGCCTGTCGCTGATTGGTCGAGGCAACCTTTATGACATCATCGTCGCCATGCTGTGCCCGTCGCTGATTGGTCGAGGCCCCCAGGCCTCGACCAATCAGAGACGCGGGATTTCCAGGACAGACAGACAGACAGATAGGCGGAAAAACCCTTAGACAATTATATATATATAGATTTCATGGACTTCTTGATCACTGGGTGTTCAGATGCTGAGACACCTTTCTAATCCAGAGAACCGAGGCTCAAATGGAGTGGAGGTTGATCATTTGCACTGCCGGTCCATTCATTCTTAATAGGACCGCCAAAGATAGCTTGGCTTTGTGCTCAGCTAGTCTGCGGCACTCCCAAAAGATTGAACTGAGCGACAGTACGCTTGGTTGACCACCGCTGGTTGTTCAGAGTCCTGGTTCTTGGAAACAGTGGACGTCCTATCGGTGGGACCCCTGCGAACAGCATGTTATTCCCTTATACCATGGATACTGGATCATTTTTAAGCTTGACAATACCCTTTAATCATTTTTTTTAAGTACCACCTCCCTGTTAAACTTCCACCTGTGACCTCCATAGGCCTTCATAGGGCATTTGGAAAGAGGTAGGGCCAAATAACTGCAGAACTTTGCTAGGGCTGGAGTTGCCATTTTCGATGCCTATAGTTGAACCTAAATGAAAAACATTAGGCTCCTCTAGTAAATCTTTTCACTTTTTCCTCCAGATCCGAGCCAGAAGCCATTTAAAAGGAAACGCTCTATCATTAACTGGACCTTTTGGCGCGGTTCGAACTCTCATCTGGATAATATCCCTCTTTCTCCAACCTCTTCAAGTCCTGGAAAGCTTTTTGGACTTTCGTTGCCAGCCATATGCGAGAATGACAACCTGCCCAAGTCTGTTATGGTGAGCACAATTTCCAAAAACATATTGACCTGGAAGCACATCAGATGTATAAATACTTTTCCATATTGCTTTACTATTCACACAGCTGCCTTATAAATCTCAATGGAGGCCTTTGTGTTGTGCGCCACAAAAAAAAAAAAGAAAAGCTACCGTCAGCTGCCACTTGGGGCAGCACTTTACATACAGATTTATACAACTAGTAATGTGCAGTTTGTGGATGGCTCCGTGTAGTGGAGGCTAAAGATAGCCAAAATGTGATGTTTTCATTTTCCGCCTGTGTAAGTGTGTTTGAAACTAAAAAAACATAACATATTTGATATTGGCCAAAGCAACAATTTTCTGCAATTAATGAGCTTTAGTCTTATAATTTCATGAAGTTTATGCATACTAAGATCATTATTAAGATTGTTATTTTGTATTAAACGAAAGGAGGGTTTCGTTTCTATAAAATATAGGTTGTCTAAGCTTGGTGTTCAAGTCTGTAGTCACTCTATGTGACTGCAGACTTGTGATTCCACACAGCGTGCACACTGTGCTCTGTCAGGATTCCTCAGTTTGCATATATGTCACATACCGACTAGACATGCGCAGACTCACTCAATACAAGTGAATTTGAGCAAGACACATCTAGTTGGAATGTGGCCTAAAGTATGCAAATCACAAACTTGCTCCTGTGTCCGGAGAAACCTGACAGTTCACACTGTGCGTGCAGTGATGATTCACAAGTCTGCAATTACATAGAGTGAATCCCAAGCCTAGACATCCCCTTTAATTAGGGCTCTTGGACCCTAGGCCCTCAGTTGTCATGTGCCTTTTATAATACTCGCAGAGGTCACTAGATGCAGCTGCTACTTCTGGACACCCCTGGATCTTGTTTTGAGAGGTTGTACACCAATATGATATATAAGGTAGTAATAATAAAGTATATGGTGTAGAACATTTGTAGAAAATTCTTCTACATTTTTGTTAGATGTTAGATGAAAGTCCACCAATCCACCAATTTTACCGGAACTGGTCAGGTATCTAAAGTTTATGGGGACTTCCCAACTGTCTCACAACAGATGATGGTGGGTGTTGTGAATTCTGTGGCTGAATTCACTCCTGTGGTCACAAGTGGTACTGCAGCTTCTGAGCTTCCTCCCTCAGGTGTTCTGGTGAGCTCGTTGGCTGCTTTGTTATTTAACTCCACCTGATTCTGTCTTCCTTGCTCCTTGTCAATGTTTGTGTTGGATCTGAGCTTCTGGATCTTTCCTGTGGCCTGCTGCTCTGCTTAGATAAGTGCTTCTTTGCTTTTGTTGCTACTTTTTCTGTCCAGCTTGTTTATTCGTTTTGCTGGAAGCTCTGAGGCGCAAAGGGTGTACCGCCGTGCCGTTAGTTCGGCACGGTGGGTCTTTTTGCCCCCTTTGCGTGGTTTTTTGCTTTAGGGTTTTTTGTAGACTGCAAAGTTCTCTTTGCTATCCTCGCTCTATCTAGAATATCGGGCCTCACTTTGCTGAATCTATTTCATCCCTACGTTTGTCTTTTCATCTTGCTAACAGTCATTATATGTGGGGGGCTGCCTTTTCCTTTGGGGTATTTCTCTGAGGCAAGTCAGGCTTGTTTTTCTATCTTCAGGCTAGTCAGCTCCTCAGGCTGTGCCGAGTTGCATAGGTAGTGTCAGGCGCAATCCACAGCTGCCTTTAGTTGTGTTTAGGATAGGTTCAGGTATTGCGGTCTACAGAGATTCCACGTCTCAGAGCTCGTTCTATTGTTTTTTGGGTTATTGTCAGATCACTGTATGTGCTCTGATTGCTGGCACACTGTGTCACTGGATTGCCTACATAACAGTACAAGGAGCCAACCTAATGATTGTCAATAGAGGGAAAAAAGAAGTTCTGACATCATTTTTTTTTCTCAGCTCTGTGTTCAGTCTTTTTTTTCCCCTAGACATTTGGGTGTTTCAGGACACGGGTGTGGACATGGATATTCAGGGTCTGTGCTCTTCAATGGATAATCTCGTTACAAATGTACAAAGGATTCAAGATACTATTGATCAGAAATCTATGTTAGAACCAAGAATTCCTATTCCTGATTTGTTTTTTGGTGATAGAACTAAGTTTCTTAATTTCAAAAATAATTGTAAGCTATTTCTGGCCTTGAAACCTCATTCTTCTGGTAATCCTATTCAACAGGTTTTGATTATTATTTCTTTTTTGCGCGGCGACCCTCAGGACTGGGCATTTTCTCTTGCGCCAGGAGACCCTGCATTGAGTAATGTCAATGCGTTTTTCCTGGCGCTCGGATTACTTTACGATGAGCCTAATTCAGTGGATCAGGCTGAGAAAAATTTGCTGGCTTTGTGCCAGGGCCAGGATGATATAGAAGTATATTGTCAGAAATTTAGGAAGTGGTCAGTACTCACTCTGTGGAATGAATCTGCGCTGGCAGCTTTGTTCAGAAAGGGTCTCTCTGAGGCTCTTAAGGATGTCATGGTGGGTTTTCCTATGCCTACTGGTTTGAATGAGTCTATGTCTTTGGCCATTCAGATCGGTCGACGCTTGCGCGAGCGTAAATCTGTGCACCATTTGGCGGTATTGTCTAAGATTAAACCTGAGCCTATGCAGTGCGATAGGACTATGACCAGAGTTGAACGGCAAGAACACAGACGTCTGAATGGTCTGTGTTTCTACTGTGGTGATTCCACTCATGCTATTTCTGATTGTCCTAAGCGCACTAAGCGGTTCGATAGGTCTGCCGTTATTGGTACTGTACAATCCAAATTCCTTCTGTCCATTACCTTGATATGCTCTTTGTCATCGTATTCTGTCATGGCGTTTGTGGATTCAGGCGCTGCCCTGAATCTGATGGATTTGGATTATGCTAAACGTTGTGGGTTTTTCTTGGAGCCTTTGCCGTGTCCTATTCCGTTGAGAGGAATTGATGCTACACCTTAAGTCTAACCTCTATTGTTGGTAAAATATTTGAAGGGTTTCTGAGGGATGTTATTCTGGATTATCTCAATGAGAATAACTGTTTAACTCCATATCAGCATGGGTTTATGAGAAATCGCTCCTGTCAAACCAATCTAATCAGTTTTTATGAAGAGGTAAGATATAGACTGGACCACGGTGAGTCATTGGACGTGGTATATCTCGATTTTTCCAAAGCGTTTGATACCGTGCCGCACAAGAGGTTGGTACACAAAATGAGAATGCTTGGTCTGGGGGAAAATGTGTGTAAATGGGTTAGTAGCTGGCTTAGTGATAGAAAGCAGAGGGTGGTTATAAATGGTATAGTCTCTAACTGGGTCGCTGTGACCAGTGGGGTACCGCAGGGGTCAGTATTGGGACCTGTTCTCTTCAACATATTCATTAATGATCTGGTAGAAGGTTTACACAGTAAAATATCGATATTTGCAGATGATACAAAACTATGTAAAGCAGTTAATACAAGAGAAGATAGTATTCTGCTACAGATGGATCTGGATAAGTTGGAAACTTGGGCTGAAAGGTGGCAGATGAGGTTTAACAATGATAAATGTAAGGTTATACACATGGGAAGAGGGAATCAATATCACCATTACACACTGAACGGGAAACCACTGGGTAAATCTGACAGGGAAAAGGACTTGGGGATCCTAGTTAATGATAAACTTACCTGGAGCAGCCAGTGCCAGGCAGCAGCTGCCAAGGCAAACAGGATCATGGGGTGCATTAAAAGAGGTCTGGATACACATGATGAGAGCATTATACTGCCTCTGTACAAATCCCTAGTTAGACCGCACATGGAGTACTGTGTCCAGTTTTGGGCACCGGTGCTCAGGAAGGATATAATGGAACTAGAGAGAGTACAAAGGAGGGCAACAAAATTAATAAAGGGGATGGGAGAACTACAATACCCAGATAGATTAGCGAAATTAGGATTATTTAGTCTAGAAAAAAGACGACTGAGGGGCGATCTAATAACCATGTATAAGTATATAAGGGGACAATACAAATATCTCGCTGAGGATCTGTTTATACCAAGGAAGGTGACGGGCACAAGGGGGCATTCTTTGCGTCTGGAGGAGAGAAGGTTTTTCCACCAACATAGAAGAGGATTCTTTACTGTTAGGGCAGTGAGAATCTGGAATTGCTTGCCTGAGGAGGTGGTGATGGCGAACTCAGTTGAGGGGTTCAAGAGAGGCCTGGATGTCTTCCTGGAGCAGAACAATATTGTATCATACAATTATTAGGTTCTGTAGAAGGACGTAGATCTGGGTATTTATTATGATGGAATATAGGCTGAACTGGATGGACAAATGTCTTTTTTCGGCCTTACTAACTATGTTACTATGTTACTATGTTACCTTTGGCCAAGAATAAACCTCAGTACTGGACCCAGCTGACCATGTGCATGGCTCCTGCACATCAGGAAGTTATTCGCTTTCTGGTGCTACATAATCTGCATGATGTGGTCGTGTTGGGGTTGCCATGGCTGCAAACCCATAATCCAGTATTGGATTGGAACTCTATGTCGGTATCCAGCTGGGGATGTCAGGGGGTACATGGTGATGTTCCATTTTTGTCTATTTCGTCATCCACTCCTTCTGAGGTCCCAGAGTTCTTGTCTGATTATCAGGATGTATTTGAAGAGCCCAAGTCCGATGTCCTACCTCCGCATAGGGATTGTGATTGTGCTATCAATTTGATTCCTGGTAGTAAAATCCCAAAAGGTCGATTATTTAATTTATCCGTGCCTGAACACGCCGCTATGCGCAGTTATGTGAAGGAATCCCTGGAGAAGGGACATATTCGCCCATCGTCATCACCACTGGGAGCAGGGTTCTTTTTTGTAGCCAAGAAGGATGGTTCGCTGAGACCGTGTATTGATTACCGCCTTCTTAATAAAATCACTGTTAAATTTCAGTATCCCTTGCCATTGTTATCTGACTTGTTTGCTCGGATTAAGGGGGCTAGTTGGTTCACTAAGATAGATCTTCGTGGTGCGTATAATCTGGTGAGAATCAGGCAAGGAGATGAATGGAAAACTGCATTTAATACGCCCGAGGGTCATTTTGAGTATCTAGTGATGCCGTTCGGACTTGCCAATGCTCCATCTGTGTTTCAGTCTTTAATGCATGACATCTTCCGTGAGTATCTGGATAAATTCCTGATTGTTTACTTGGATGACATTTTGATCTTCTCAGATGATTGGGACTCTCATGTGAAGCAGGTCAGAATGGTTTTCCAGGTCCTGCGTGCTAATTCTTTGTTTGTGAAGGGATCAAAGTGTCTCTTCGGTGTGCAGAAAGTTTCATTTTTGGGGTTCATCTTTTCCCCTTCTACTATCGAGATGGATCCGGCTAAGGTCCAAGCCATCCAGGATTGGACTCACCCGACATCTCTGAAAAGTCTGCAAAAGTTCCTGGGCTTTGCTAATTTTTATCGTCGCTTCATCTGTAATTTTTCTAGCATTGCCAAACCATTGACCGATTTGACCAAGAAGGGTGCTGATTTGGTTAATTGGTCTTCTGCTGCTGTGGAAGCTTTTCAGGAGTTGAAGCGTCGTTTTTGTTCTGCCCCTGTGTTGTGTCAACCAGATGTTTCTCTTCCGTTCCAGGTCGAGGTTGATGCTTCTGAGATTGGAGCAGGGGCGGTTTTGTCACAGAGAGGTTCTGGTTGCTCAGTGTTGAAACCATGTGCTTTCTTTTCCAGGAAGTTTTCGGCTGCTGAGCGTAATTATGATGTGGGCAACCGAGAGTTGCTGGCCATGAAGTGGGCATTCGAGGAATGGCGTCATTGGCTTGAAGGAGCTAAGCATCGCGTGGTGGTATTGACTGATCATAAGAACCTTACTTATCTCGAGTCTGCCAAGCGCTTGAATCCTAGACAGGCCCGTTGGTCGTTATTTTTTGCCCGCTTCGATTTTGTGATTTCGTACCTTCCGGGCTCTAAAAATGTGAAGGCGGATGCTCTGTCTAGGAGTTTTGTGCCCGACTCTCCGGGTTCATCTGAGCCGGCGAGTATCCTCAAGGAAGGAGTCATTGTGTCTGCCATCTCCCCTGATTTGCGGCGAGTGTTGCAAAAATTTCAGGCGAATAAACCTGATCGTTGTCCGGCGGAGAAACTGTTCGTCCCTGATAGGTGGACTAGTAAAGTTATCTCTGAACTTCATTGTTCGGTGTTGGCTGGTCATCCTGGAATCTTTGGTACCAGAGAGTTAGTGGCTAGATCCTTCTGGTGGCCATCTCTGTCACGGGATGTACGTACTTTTGTGCAGTCCTGTGGGATTTGTGCTAGGGCTAAGCCCTGCTGTTCACGTGCCAGTGGGTTGCTTTTGCCCTTGCCGGTCCCAAAGAGGCCTTGGACACATATTTTGATGGATTTCATTTCTGACCTTCCCGTTTCTCAAAAGATGTCAGTCATTTGGGTGGTCTGTGATCGCTTTTCTAAAATGGTCCATCTGGTGCCCTTGGTTAAATTGCCTTCCTCCTCTGATTTGGTGCCTTTGTTCTTCCAGCATGTGGTTCGTTTGCATGGCATTCCTGAGAATATTGTTTCTGACAGAGGTTCCCAGTTTGTTTCAAGGTTTTGGCGAGCCTTTTGTGGTAGGATGGGCATTGACCTATCTTTTTCCTCGGCTTTCCATCCTCAGACTAATGGCCAGACCGAACGAACCAATCAGACCTTGGAAACATATCTGAGATGTTTTGTTTCTGCAGACCAGGATGATTGGGTGTCCTTTTTGCCGTTGGCTGAGTTCGCCCTGAATAATCGGGCCAGCTCGGCTACCTTGGTCTCTCCATTTTTCTGCAATTCTGGGTTCCATCCTCGTTTCTCTTCAGGACAGGTTGAGTCTTCGGACTGTCCTGGTGTGGATTCTGTGGTGGTCAGGTTGCAGCAGATCTGGACTCAGGTAGTGGACAATTTGACCTTGTCCCAGGAGAAGGCTCAACTTTTCGCTAATCGCAGACGCCGTGTGGGTCCCCGACTTCGTGTTGGGGATCTGGTTTGGTTATCTTCTCGTCATATTCCTATGAAGGTTTCCTCTCCTAAATTTAAACCTCGTTTTATTGGTCCGTATAGGATTTCTGAGATTCTCAATCCTGTGTCTTTTCGTCTGACCCTCCCAGACTCCTTTTCCATACATAATGTATTCCATAGGTCGTTGTTGCGGAGATACGTGGCACCTATGGTTCCATCTGTTGAGCCTCCTGCCCCGGTTTTGGTGGAGGGGGAATTGGAGTATATTGTGGAGAAAATTTTGGATTCTCGTGTTTCTAGACGGAAACTCCAGTATCTGGTTAAATGGAAGGGTTATGCTCAGGAAGATAATTCCTGGGTTTTTGCCTCTGATGTCCATGCTCCAGATCTTGTTCGTGCCTTTCATGTGGCTCATCCTGGTCGGCCTGGGGGCTCTGGTGAGGGTTCGGTGACCCCTCCTCAAGGGGGGGGTACTGTTGTGAATTCTGTGGCTGAATTCACTCCTGTGGTCACAAGTGGTACTGCAGCTTCTGAGCTTCCTCCCTCAGGTGTTCTGGTGAGCTCGTTGGCTGCTTTGTTATTTAACTCCACCTGATTCTGTCTTCCTTGCTCCTTGTCAATGTTCCAGTGTTGGATCTGAGCTTCTGGATCTTTCCTGTGGCCTGCTGCTCTGCTTAGATAAGTGCTTCTTTGCTTTTGTTGCTACTTTTTCTGTCCAGCTTGTTTATTCGTTTTGCTGGAAGCTCTGAGACGCAAAGGGTGTACCGCCGTGCCGTTAGTTCGGCACGGTGGGTCTTTTTGCCCCCTTTGCGTGGTTTTTTGCTTTAGGGTTTTTTGTAGACTGCAAAGTTCTCTTTGCTATCCTCGCTCTATCTAGAATATCGGGCCTCACTTTGCTGAATCTATTTCATCCCTACGTTTGTCTTTTCATCTTGCTAACAGTCATTATATGTGGGGGGCTGCCTTTTCCTTTGGGGTATTTCTCTGAGGCAAGTCAGGCTTGTTTTTCTATCTTCAGGCTAGTCAGCTCCTCAGGCTGTGCCGAGTTGCATAGGTAGTGTCAGGCGTAATCCACAGCTGCCTTTAGTTGTGTTTAGGATAGGTTCAGGTATTGCGGTCTACAGAGATTCCACGTCTCAAAGCTCGTTCTATTGTTTTTTGGGTTATTGTCAGATCACTGTATGTGCTCTGATTGCTGGCACACTGTGTCACTGGATTGCCTACATAACAGGTGGGGTAGAGAGGAATCGGGCATGCTGACTTACAAAACGCAATCAATTTCTTTCCCGGAGGGATGAGAGAAACTGCTGCCACGGATACAATATACTGTAGAGCTTCATTAAAACTGGAGCAGAAAAAGCCATAGAGGAAATTCCTCTGATAAAAAAAAACAGTATGGTAAAAGCAGTTTTTCATGGCAGTAGCAAACCCATGACTTATATATGTACTAATAGAGCTTATTAGAAGGTCTTATCTTCATTAGACAGACCATTTTTTTCCAGATAATCTAGAAAAACTACTAATATGATATATGCCAGATGAAATATTAAAGAAAAAATGAAAATTGAACTTTGCTTCCAATGGTAATGTATTAGATAAGTTACTGGCCTCAAGTAACAAGTGGCTTGACTAATGCCTATGGTCCACCAGGAGCGGTGCAATAGAGTCATATACCCTGATTCATCAACGAGTTTTTGCCAAAAACCTTTGAAATGTCACCAAATTTTTTGTGCTATTCGAAGTTGCCCAAAAATGTTGGCATCTTTTCGCCAGTCCTGTCCAGCTCTGACGAAGTCGTAAGACCTGGGGTGGACCGGGTGTGGCAAAGCTTAGCAAACAAAATTCGGGGCCATGGTCTACGTGAAACATAGTTCATTCCTGGTTTCCAAGAGTGCTTTAGTAGAGGCATAGTGCCCGATTTATCATTTGAGCCCCAGTTCTCTGGATTGGTGGTGGTCTCAGCATCCAAAATCCCTTTTCTTTTTTGCTTTTTGATATTTGTTGATGGTTTTTGCCCAAAATTCTTCACAAATGGTGCATGCAGATTATTTTTTATACAAAGTCAAAATGCTCTTTCTTTTTCTCTTTAAACATGCTTTACTCCTTTTCTTAGAGCTAAACAAAGTTGCATGTTCTGTTAAAATGTCACACATCTCCAACGTTTGTGCAAGAATTTCTGGCGTAGCATGAAAACTCCAGACGTCACAATTTTTTGTGTGCAACTTTGCGACTTTGGTCATCTATATGAAAAATTAAAAAATTGCGAGTTTTAGCGGTTACATACTGGTCCCAATCAGTTGTGCCAATATGGGCATAGCATGGGCAATATGAGGTGTGGTAAGGCCCGCCTATCAAATTCATCATATGTTATGCCAGTTAAATGATGTATCCTACTCCAGAAATGTATTTGACTGGCGCACATTTCTGGAAACAGCACACACTGGGTAACAGATTATCCCAATTTGTTAAGTGGTGCACGCCGCTTAATAAATCATGTGACTGTACTCCAGAGAGTGCTTTATTAATACTGACGCGCGCGACGTGGAAGTAGTATACATGAAGCATGGCTTATTCCTTGCCTCCCAGATCATCATACTCTACGTAAAACATGGCTTATTCCTTGCATACCGGATCGCCATACTCTACTTAAAACAAGGCTTATTTCTTGCCCCCCTGATTGCCATACTCTACTTAAAACATGGTTTAGTTCTTGCTTCCCAGATCACCATACTCTGCGTAAAACATGGCTTATTCCTTGCCTCCCGGATCACCATACTCTACGTAAAACATGGTTTATTTCTTGCCTCCCAGATCACCATACTCTACGTAAAACATAGCTTGTTCCTTGCCTTCCGGTCACCATATTCTACGTAAAACATGGCTTATTCCTTGCCCTTCGGATCACCATACTCTACGTGAAACATGGCTTATTTATTGCCCCCCGGATCGCGATATTCTACGTAAAACATGGCTTTTTCTTGCCCCTTGGATCGCCATACTCTACGTAAAACATGGCTTATTCTTTGTGGCGTGCCTGCCAGGGCTGTGGGGTACTCGGCACAGGGCCCGGACGGTTCTTCCAGGGATGTCACGACAGCAGTGACCCGGTCCATGGCCCTGGGCGTCCAATAAAAAGGGGTGAAGTAAAGGGGAATAAAGTTTATAAGGGGTTAGTTTGTGATGCCACCTGTGCTTTTTGGCAATAAGAAGATGGCTGGCAGTGTGATTCAGGTCCACTGGGGCAGTTGGTGACACAGCTGAGATGTTACAGTTCTCCATGGGTAGAGCTAGGCCCCAGGGCTACCGTTACAGTTTGTGAGGGACCGTGGACGTTGGGGTGCAGGACTGAGGGTTGCGGGAAATGACTGGAGGACACAAGGATTGTAATTTTCTTTACCTTTGCTTGTTGGTAGAAGGTGCAGTCCGGGGTACAGGTAACAGGCGATGATGGGGGTCTGGGCAGCCTGGAAGCAATTTAGGATCCACCTAGCCAGGTGAGTTCGGAGGTCTTCCTTCTGTGCTATACTCTTGGGTCCTTGCTGACTGAAGCTCTGCACAAGTTCCTCTCACTGGCTATTAGTTTGTGTAAAACGTTACCCACATGGCAAGCCGCTTGAGTCTATTCCAGGTGTCGCTCCTTGGTGGCGGCTCCGGGCTCTGGGATGCTGCTGTGCTGCTGGGTGTAAGATGGGCCAGGAGACCTGCAGTCTCCTGCCCTCTGGATTTAGCTGCCAGGACTTCTGTACCAGATCAACCATGGACTGCCGTGTTCTATTTCTGGGCACTCAGCTCTGGGGTGAGCTTGGACACAGCTCCACTCCTGAAGCTCTCCTCAACTTCCCTCCTCTCTCTTCACTCTCTCAGACTAGACTGACTAACCCCACCTCCAGGCCAGAACTTATATGGAAGCTCCCCTGAAGTTGGGTCTCAAGCTCCCCCTTCTGGTCTGTAGTAAGGAAATCGTTGGATGCTCGAATTACTTTGTAAGGGGACCCCTCCTTGCTTCCAGGCATGACATCACCCCCTGTGAGGGAGGCAATGCCGCTGTGGCAGCCAGACTCCTGAGGTGCCACATTTGCCTCCCGGATCGCAATACTTTATGTAAAACATGGGTTATTCCTTGCCTCCTGGATCGCCATACTCTACGTAAAACATGGCTTATTTCTTGCTAATCACTCAAGACAAATTATAATTTTGCACAATGAGAACAAATCCGGCGGTGTTGTATGTGTGAGCTAAAAAAAGTGTCTTTAAAATAAGAAATTAATCTTCATTTACAATCATTTTCTGCTGGGTTGTACGTGTCTGGAAAAACGTAGCTTGCTAAGCATTGGTGTAGGTTTAAGGAACTGGCACAGAGTAGACAGAAAATTCTTAGATTATATATTGTGTGTTGTGAATGTTAATGTCTTGATGTATGATTGCACCGTCCGTACGTGACAATATAAGCATAGCTTAATAAATGGCATCAAACTACAGAACTATATATGTGACTGCCGAGCACGTACAGGATTATGCGATCCAGCATCACTAGCTGTAGGGCAAAATGTAAGCACAGATCCATAATCCGCTTTCTAGCAGATGTAAAGACCATCAATAAAGGAGAATGCCCCCCTAAAATAAAAAAAAGCTGTTTTAGTCAACCCCTTCAGCTAAGAGCTTAGGAATTATATACAGCGGCTTCAAGGTTATGTGCATTCTGGAAAAAGCAAGGTGGTTGTAACAAATATGACCTCCAGGGGACCCCACAGTAAAGTCCGAATTGGGCAGTAATCTGAATTGTAGTAATGCAAACAGCAGCATAACTAGTTGAGCAGCAGTCGAATACTGATAGTGGCATCATACATCACATCTGTGAGGAACCCACATAATAGATTTAGACACAAGAAGCCACTAAAAGCAACAAGCTTCATGGGTAAAATCTGTTAATGATCATGGTAGGGATGGTTAACATGTCCCCACCTTCCCATTGTGCTCAGTTTCTCAGATTTCAGGCCCTATATTACATTTTCAATGGGTGGTTTAGGGGTTAAAAGTAGTAGTACTTCTGTTAACCTTCCACGGTAGTCCAGGATGGTTTAGAAGATTGGCATAAAAGAGAGGGAGTTTGGCCTTGCCAATAAATCAGCTGTAAAAGGAGTCTGGCTTAGTCAATAAGTCAGACATGAAATGGAAGGAGTCTAGTTTAGCTAATAATTATTTATCCATGAAACAGAAGGAGTGTGGCTTATCCAATAAGTCATCCATGAAACAGAAGGATTTTGGCTTAGCCAATAAGTCAGCCATGAAACATAAGTCTGGCTTAGCCAATAAGTAAGCCATGAAACAGAAAGACTCCGGCTTAGCAATAAATCAGCCATGAAATAGAAGGAGACTGGCTTAGTCAATAAGTCAGCCATGAAACAGGAGTCTGGCTTAACCAATAAGTCATCCATGAAACAGAAGTCTGGCTTAGCCAATAAGTAAGCCATGAAACAGAAGGAGTCCGGCTTAGCAATAAATCAGCCATGAAATAGAAGGAGACTGGCTTAGTCAAATAAGTCAGCCATGAAACAGGAGTCTGGCTTAGCCAATAACTGAGCCATGAAACAGAAGGAGTCCGGCTTAGCAATAAATCAGCCATGAAATAGAAGGAGACTGGCTTTGGCTACGTTCACATTGGCGTTCCGCCAATGTGCGTCGCTGTTGCGCCGGCGACGCAGCGGCGACACAGCGGCGACGCGCCCCTATGTTTAACATAGGGGAAGCGTGCGTCGTTTTGGTGGCGTTTTTCGCCACGTGCGTCGTTTCCGACGCTAGCGTCGGACGCAAGAAAACGCTACATGTAGCATTTTCTGTGCGTCCGATTTTCGTCGGAAAACGACGCACGCGTCGCAAAACGCGCGCGTTTTTGCGCGCGTTTGCGCGCGTTTTAGCGTGCGTTGCGTCGCCAACGCACGGCGGCGCAACGCTAATGTGAACGTAGCCTTAGTCAAATAAGTCAGCCATGAAACAGGAGTCTGGCTTATCCAATGAGTCATCCATGAAACAGAAGTCTGGCTTAGTCAATAAGTCAGCCATGAAACAGAAGGAGTCCAGCTTAGCAATAAATCAGCTATGAAACAGAAGGAGTCCAGTTTAGCTAATAAGTCAGCCATGAAACAGGAGTCTGGCTCAGCCAATAAATCGGCCATGAAATAGGAGAATGGCTAAAGCCTCTTTCACACATCAGTTTTTTGCTGTCATTCACAACCCGTTAGCTCGATGGATCAACGGATCCGTCGCAGAATGTGAAAAACTGATGCGACGGATTCATTTTTCGACGGATCCGATTAGGGAGGCTGGCTAATTGGATCCAAAAAAAGCGGAGCATGCTCAGTTAGAAAAAAACGGAATCCGACGCTGGATTCTGTCATTTGACGGACCCGTGCCCATAGGCTTCCATTCTAGCAAACGACGGACGGCGATGGCTCCGTGGCTGTCCGTTTTTTCAACGGAGACAAAAATTGTTACTTTGCCCATTGTCTCCGGCCGCCAGACAAACAATTTTTGACAGATCCAGCGAACGAGAGATAAAATGTGAGGCGACTGATAGCAAAAAACTGATGTGTGAAAGGGGCCTCAGTCAATAAGTCAGCCATGAAGCAGAGGGAGTCTGGCTTAGCCAATTAAGCTGACAGAAAGCCCCCTTCATACAGGATAGCCTGGCTACTGCTCTATGCTCTCTCTTTTTACAAACATTTTAATAAGCATTTTTTAACAAACACAAACAGATAATAAAGAGGGGGAAGGAAAAGGGAAAAATAAAAAAAGGGGAGGATTGAAATAGATTTTTACCTTGCTTTATTAGGGGGTAGATCAATGGGAAAAATATAGGAAAGTGAATGAAAAAAATGGAAAAGGAAATAAGGAGATGAGCAGCAGCGCCATAGAAGGTTTACAGGACATGCAAAAATTGTTAACAATAACTTAACTTTACAATAAAAGGTATAATGAGATGTCAAGTGGTAAATGTTCTGTTTAGTTATTTGGTTGATCAGATTAGACATTTCTCTCCAAAAAGAATATAATTTTAGCACTATAGGTCTATCTATATGCTTTCTCTTGTAGCAATGTCTCCATACTACTCCACATCATGTAGTAATGTCTCGCATCCTGGTCTCCATCTTGCATTAATGTCCCCATTCTGATCCCCATCTTGTATTAATGTCTCCCATCCTTGTCCCCATCTTGTAGCAATGTCTCCATACTACTCCACATCATGTAGTAATGTCTCGCATCCTGGTCTCCATCTTGCATTAATGTCCCCATTCTGATCACCATCTTGTATTAATGTCTCCATCCTGGTCCCCATCTTGTAGTAATGTCCCCATTCTGATCCCCAGCTTGTATTAATGTCTCCCATCCTTGTCCCCATCTTGTAGCAATGTCTCCATACTACTCCACATCATGTAGTAATGTCTCGCATCCTGGTCTCCATCTTGCATTAATGTTACCATACTGGTCCCCATCTTATAGTAATGTCCCCATTCTGATCCCCATCTTGTAGTAATGTCTCCATCCTGGTCCCCATCTTGTAGTAATGTCCCCATCTTGTACCAATTTCCCCCATCTTGTTCCCTATCTTGTAGTAATGACCCCATTTTAGTCCCCATCTTATAGCATTGTCCCTATCCTGGTCCTCATCTTGTAGCAATTGTAAGGTTTTACTCACTCGGCTGCGGGTTGAGGTAAGCACAGGAAGCAGTTTTCATAAAATGTTCTGTCAGGTTTATTCGCTCCATAAAATTGCTTAAGTTTAAGTGAAAAAAAGATAGCCCTCTGCGGCACAAAATGAAAACAAACAGAAAAACAAGTAGTTGATATAGCACTGCAGGTCTGCCCACTCAGGTCAGTGTCGTTGCAAATACACACTGGTGGCCTCCATGCTTCCAGTCACAGAACCATGTGCCAAACAACAGCCTCCATTATATAGGCTGTAACCACACCTAAAGGTGAGGTATGTGGGTAGCCAGACCCGCCCATCTCTCATAGCTACCCGCAACCCATCCCAGGTGCACCAAACGAACCTCTTAGTGCTTACGTGCACTAAACAAAATACTCCGGGTTACACCACAGAGCGCAACCATCTCTGTAACACATACCTGTTATCGACTAAACGGCCATTAGCCTCCTTACACAATGTTACCATCTTGTAGCAATGTCCCCATACTTGTCTCTATCCTGTAATAATAGCTCTCCATTTTGTCCTCATCTTTTAGTAATTTCCCCCATACTGGTCCCCTTCTTGTAGTAATGGTCCAATCTTGTTCACCTTTTTGCATCAATATCCCCCATCCTGGTCACCTCCTTATAATAATGTCCCCTTCTTGTAACAACGTCCCCCATTCTGCCACTCTTCACATACACATAAATGATTCTTCTAAACTGACCTCACTCCCCCGACGAACAGCGTCCTCTTCCTTTTGCACAGCCGATTCAGCGCATGGCAGTAACCTCATACTCTCCCCGAGAAGGCACACTGACATCGGCTGCCGGCCTCTGACTGGCCTGTTGCTGGTATTGGTATTGCCGAGCAGAGAGTTGGTCTCTGCGCCTCAATACATTTCAATTGAATGTGCATCACTGAACTGTCCAGAAGCCCTGGCGTCGGCGGCCCCCTGAAACGGGCTGCGATCATCCCAGAGAGCTCCGATGCCTGTGGACCACATCTTTGAGACGCCAGCTCTAGCTTTATGCTCTGTCTATTTGTGGCAGCCTTACCTATGTAGGATTGTTTCTGCACCTTGATCTTGTTTGCATTCTTTATGTAAATCATCTTTAATTACCTTCAGGATATGCTATCTGTCCTTTGCCAAGATGGACCATTCACAAGGGGCATCTTCAGACGTTCTGCCAATGCGAAATCCTGCAAAGAGATGAAAGAAAGACTCAACTCGGGATTGGATGTTGATTTTGCATGTGAATCGATTTTTGTTACTGCATCTGTGTTTAAGGTATGTCGGACTTTAAGAATACAGCGTGAGATCACAGATATCAGAAACTACTATGGGAACTGGTGATAGTGATACAATAATTCAGTGCAAAAACATAGATTTCAGATACGACAGATGACAAAAATGGCACATAGATATCGGATACATACAGGCCAATTCCTAAAAGGTTGGGACGCTGTGTAAAATTTGAAGATATTCTTTTTTTACATATTTTATTCCCAGTAGAACATAGGACACAGAAGTTGAACATTAAACATTTTTCAATTTCATTTGGAAACATTAACTCACTTAGAAATTGATGGCAGCAACACATCTCAAAAAAGTGATGCTTGTCCACCATCGTGTAGCATCACCCTGTTCTTCACACAACAGTATGTAAATGTCTGGAAGGTGAGGACACAATTGCTGTTGTCCCATTATTGTCTGATCGAGGATTCTCGCTGCTCCACAATCCAGGGTCCTTGCCGGATTTTTCATTTCCGAATGCGCTAAACTTTTTCTATTGGTGGAAGGTCCGGACTGCAGGCGGTCGGATCATCACGCGAACTCTTCTTCTGAGAAACCATGCTGTTGTGCTGGATGCAGTATGTGGTTTAGCATTGTCTTGCCGAAATATACAAGATCTTCCCTGAAATAGATGTTGTCTGGATGTAGCATGTGTTGTTCTAAAACCTCTATATCAGGCTCAGCACTGGTAGTGCCTTACAAGATTTGTACGCTGCCCGTGCCATAGGCATAGGTGGAGCCCTATACCATCAGAGATGCAGGAACTGTGCCTTGATAACAAGCTGGATGGTCCTTCTATTGAGGGCACAATGTCTATGCTTTCCATAAAGAATTTCACATTTTGATTCTTCTGATCACAGAACAGTTTTCTATTTTTCATCAATCTATTATAAATGAGTTTTAGCCCAGAGAAGACTCTGTATTGTGTTGATATATACAGTAGCTTTGCATGATTGAGCTTTAACTTGCATTTGTGCACTGCGTGGTGAACTGTGTTCACAGACAATGATTTTTGGAAGTATTCTTGATCCCATGCAGTGAATCATGCCTATTTTTAATGCAGTGTTGCCTGAGGGCCTGTAAATCACGGACATCCAAAAAAGACCATCAGCCTTGTCCTTTGTGCATCTGGATTTCTCCAGAATCTCTCAATGTCTTGAGGATATTATATGCTGTAGTTGGTAGAATATTCAAAGTCTTTGCAATTTTACATCGAGGAACATTTTTTAAAAAGTGTCTCACAATTTTTTGATGCAGTTGTTCACAGATTGGTGAACCTCTGACTACCTTTGCTTCTGAGAGACTCTGCCTCTCTAACATGCTCTTTTTAGACACAGTCATGTGGCTTAGTTGAAAAATGACCTTCCAGCTGTTTTAAATTAGTACCCCTTACTTTTCCAGAATTTCATTTGAGATGTGTTGCTGCCATCAGTTTTCAAATATCGATCTCTCTGTGAAAAACTGACCAGCACCTATTAACAGAATGAAGCAAGTGTGAACAGGTGCAAGCTGCTATGACTCTATAATATACAAACAATAGAATACAGCAGCCTCTGTCTCTATCTATCCATCTACTTAGGTGTCTAAAAGCTATCCATTTATCTGATAACCATCTACGTAACTATTTAATATCTATCTAGGTACTTAGATATAGAGTATATTAGGTAATAAATGTATAGATATTAGATACTTACAGCTATATAGTTATTAGATGGATACGTAGATACATTAGATAATAGTTGGATAGATATTAGATAGATCCCTTTGAGTCACAAGTTTGACGTTGGCGTGTTGACATCTTTCCACATTTTCTGGTATCCACTGTTTTATTATAAATTCCCCCCTTTCCGTCCTCTTAGGATTTCCTTCGTAATATTCCCGGCAGTGTCTTTTCATCTAAACTTTGTGACAAATGGGTTTCTGTGCTGGATCAAGGAAGTCAAGCCGAGAAAATAAAAGCTGTTAAGAAGTGAGTATTTACCTATTTCAC
This sequence comes from Ranitomeya imitator, assembly GCF_032444005.1. Taxonomy (NCBI): domain Eukaryota; kingdom Metazoa; phylum Chordata; class Amphibia; order Anura; family Dendrobatidae; genus Ranitomeya; species Ranitomeya imitator. The sequence continues at coordinate 772,307,429 of NC_091284.1, forward strand.
TGCTTTTACATATTTCACATGATTATAAAGAGCTCCTTCAGCGAGATGTGAAATTCTCCTGCACAGTTCACCATAATGAGGGCTGATATAGAGATAGTCAACAGTTTGTCAGGGAAAAGATAAAAAGTAATAAAGCGCATAAAAAAGTGGCGCAAAGTGTCAAAAGGCCAAATAATCTGCTGCGAATCAAACAATTTGCCACAAAAAATTGTATTAAAATAGAAACATGTATATATGTATATACAAATGCATATACAGATTCACGCTGAAAGTAGCCAATAAAGTGTCCACAGAGAAAGCCAACCTCAAAAATCGTTGGTGAAGGTGCAATGGGCCACTAAATGAAAACAAGAAAGGGCCCACCTATGTTTTTCAAGAGCTTACATGTGGCGTGCAGGTCATGAATGAATGTTATATAAAAGATAAATCAGTTCTTACCCTTTATGTGTAAACAATAGAAGATGAAGATTTCCTGGTGATCAGCGACGAGATGAATAGAAGAGAGTGAAATTGTTCAGATCATAGCGAATAGCTGCCCCGGCCGGTGGCAGTTATAAAAGTCTGATTGATATAGTCAGGATATCCTAAGTGGGATCATGATCGTTCCCCTTTAGAAATTATTAAAATGTTTATTGTCTCTTCAGAGAAGAAGAGAACTAGAACTCTAGTGCCACCTATTGGAAGTAGCAATCCTAAAAGTCATTATCAACCCTTTAACGAGCCTTGTCATATGACTAGGATAAAAGCCAAAACCAGAATCTCAACTTGCAGACACTCTGTTTCGGGGTCCTGGCCCTCATCAGAGCCAAGTGCGAGATCTGGTTTGGCCGGGTGAGAGGAGTCTGAACGGGATCCAAGGTGTAACATTTCTCCTTGTCAAGCATGCCAAGATGAGGGGACTTTTAAGCTGCAATGTTCCCCTGGGAAATATGTTTAGTAACTTTAATTTACAAACAAAAAAGCTTATAGGATTCCATAACCCATGAATATGAATATTTGACTTCCTTAGTTCTTGACAACTTTTTGAAATGGTCTTATGGGAGATTCCAAAGTGTGAAAGATTTTATTATTACATAACAACACCTCATTTTACAGACCTCATCATTCATGCCCCTTCCAAGCAACCATTTCCCACAGAATGTCATCTGATATAGATGAGTCTCTTGAAATTCAAACTCTCCAGATCCATCAATTTCTTCAAAAACTGTATTTAGAACCAATTTGCTGCAATTCAAAGGATTTAATACAAAAGAGCTTCTGCATTCTCTGCCTCTGCTTTCATGCAGGCTATGATTATCTCTTCTGATTGACAGTGCTATATCATGTGATGTTATAGCTGCAAAGCATTATGGGGAAACCTCAGCAAGATTATGTGATTCTTATCTGGCTGGCGTAATCTTCAGTATGTGAAATTGTACCAGACGTTTTAGGCGAATCACGGGAAATGAACGCAAATTGTTCGAATTCACCGGGTTCACTGAATTCTGACAAATTCTATATAAACTTGATTTGCATAAAATCGATTCTCACTTCTATAGAATCTGAACATTGAGGATTAAGCTACTGACAAAGCATATGGGTACAAGCACATGAAGCCTTCAGGTAGTGCTCCTTACTAGGAGGTCGCTGGAGGTTTTTCCAACTCCTCATGACATTATTGGGCTGGTTAGTATACATTTAGGTGATATTAAGCCTCCACTTTCTAGAGCAGTGTTCCCCAAGTCCGGTCCTCAAGAGCCACCAACAGGTCATGTTTTCAGGATTTCCTTACTATTGCACAGGTGATTGAATTATTGCCTGAGCAGGTGATGCAATTATCACCTGGGCCATACTAAGGAAATACTGAAAACATGACCTGTTGGTGGCTCTTGAGGACCGGACTTGGGGAACACTGTTCTAGAGGGACAATCAATTGTTAGGTTGAACAATTTAATAAAATGTTCACTTAAGTTGCCTACTCCTGGCCTAATGGATATTGATCAGGTGCGCACCAAAGAAATAAACATATAACAACACACAGTCATATGTAAACTCTCCATGATCAATCTATGGCCCAGCTGCAAGGGAAAAGAGACTTTATTCAGTCAGAACACATGGTTACATATCCCCTGTAAGGGGGCTCGGTTAGCTCTAAAATGGGAGTGATCGGATGCATTCCATTGGTTAGTGGGTTGGGCAATGAGCAAGTCCATGGGTGGATCCATGAGGTCATCAGGGTGGGTTGGTCCATGAGGTCATCAAGGTGGGCGTCACTGTGGGTGGATCCATGAGGTCATCAGGGTGGGCGTCATCTTGGATACCAGCCAGGCAGCCACATGGCTCTCTGATACAGGAAATGGCAGCCATCTTTAGTGTCTTACTTTCATCTAAAAAACTTATGTAAGATCAAACAATACACATTATGGGTCATTTCTCTCAATCTCTTATGGCTTGGGGTTAATTAAGTATTTGATCTTATGGCTCTCCTCAACAGTCCCCCCTAAATACTTTATTAACCCTTTTTTTATCTTGATCCCACCGTGGTTCCCTAACCCACCAGTGTTAAGTGTCACTATGACATCAGAGGCTTCATGACAATACAGATGCTATAGACACCAGAGAATGTGTGACCAATCATGGATATATCAGGAGGTATCTCTGAGCGCGCTACCAGCGTCCTCGGGACTTTTCTACCTGCTGGATCTATTACTCTCCAATCTCCATGGTTACATAAAATACATATGTCACTCACCCTGATGTAACACATCCTATATCTGACCGTCTCGCCCGGGAGGGGGGAATTGGAGTTTTCACCAGTTTGAGACAAGTTTTCCCTTGTGGAAAACCTCCCTTTGTAGCTGGACTTTGACAAGCAGGTCAGATCCTACTCTGTCCCTAACTGTCTAACAAGTTTATAATGTGAGAGATGGATTAAATGGCGCTATAACAATTAATAATAATAATAATATGAATCCAGAAGACGCTCAGCAATCCTGACTGAAGTAGGAGTAGTCAGGAGCACTTGGTAGGAACCCTCAAATCTCGACTCCAGGGATGTCTTTCTGATGAACTTCTTTACCAGCATGTAGTCACCAGGTTGGAAATCATGGGTACCTTAACTGGAATCTGGATCTGGAATGGATGATAAAACTTGTACATGTGTTACTGACAGTTCTTTTAGTAAGGACAATTACATAATTTACAAGAGTATCACTTCCTAAAGCTAGTTGTTGTGGAAAATATTGACCCAACCTTGGAGGCTCCCCCAAAAAGAATCTCGTGTGGTGTGAGTTTGGTGGGACCCCTTGGGAGTGTTTCTGACTGAGTATAAGGCAATGGGCAAAATGTCTGTCCAAGTCTGACCTCCTAACTGGCTTTCAGTATTTTATTTTTCAAGGTGCCATTCAGTGTTTCTACTTTCGCACTGCTCTGTGGGTGATATGGAGTATGTAAACCCAAATCAGCTCCCACCAATGTCCATAGTTCCTTAGTCAGTGCTGCAGTGAACGCAGGTCCTTGGTCACTCTCAATTACCTCTGGGACCCCATATCTGCATACTACTTCAGTCATCAGTCTCTTAACAGCCACTCTGGCAGTCATGTTTATTACTGGATAGGCTTCGGGCCATCCTGAGAACATGTCAGTCACTACCAGTACATACTCGTACTTCCCTACTTTTGGCATTTGATTGTGATCAATCTGAATCCTCCGAAAGGGATAGAGTGGTTTAGCCAATGTTTCTGAGTAACTTTCTGGGGCGGTGCTGGATTGCATGTTGCACACACAAGGCAGGAATTGCAGTATTTTTGGGTGACAGTAGAGATCCCAAGTGCCATGTAAGTCTTCCAAATCAGGTCAATCATCTGATTCCGGCCTCTGGGCGATACCGTGTGCCCATTCTGTCTCCGAGGAATACAGATTACGGGGTAGACAGAACTTTTTGTTCACCCTCCAGACTCCATCTTCATCCTTTTTTAGCTCCTCCTTCTTGTCATGGCTTCTTTTCATCATCCAATGTCTTGATGTAGATGGATAATCCTCATAAGAGAGCCTTTAGTCCCTTCTTCAGTGTTTTGTGACACGTACACCGCTGCTTTCTCTTTCCCAAATGGATCAGCAGCATAGGTTTTTACTGTTTTGTCAGCAAAGAAGTTCCTCCTTGCTTCTGGAGAATCCAATCTTCCGTGAGCTTTGATCTTGATCACTGCAACCTCCGAATGTAGATCAAGAGCGGCCACAAGTTAGTTAGGTATCCTCTGGCTGCCCAGATACTGCCGAAGTCATGAGCCACTCCGAAAGCATATCTTGAATCCGTGTAGAGGTTGACCACCTTCTCCGTTGCTTCCTGACAAGCCAACGTCAAAGCTTTAAGTTCCGCTTCTTGTGCAGACATGTGCGGTGGTAGTGATCCAGCTGAGATGACCTGGTCATGTGTAACCACGGCATATCCCGTATGGAACCTTCCCGTTTCATCTGCAAATCTGGAACCATCAGTGAGGAACGTCAGGTCAGCATGTGGGAATGGGTCTTCAGACACATTTTTCTTGGAGGCTACTTCTTTCTGCATTTGTTCAAGACAGTCATGATCCTCCTTTGAGTGTGTAGAGGCATCTTCTCCGAGAGCATGAGCATCATCATCCACATCCCCCCTGGAAAGAGGAAGCAGCATGGACAGTTTGAAGATGCTACAGCGGACAAGAGTGACATTATCCGGAACCAACAGCGAATATTGTAGTCTCATATGACGCTGCACCAACAGATGTTTAGGGTTGCAGGAATAGCAATTATGTCGTGTGGAGCCATTAAGAGAACTGGATGTCCTCAGATGATATCAGAATTTGGGATTCCAAAAGCTGGTGCAGACTGTATGGCCTGTTTAAGAGCGTAGAAAGCTTCCACGGATTTGGTACATAGTGGAAACGCTGATGTCTTGAGGTCTTCGTACAATGGCTGCATCAGCTTTGAGGCATCTAGAATCCTTTGGCGACAATAAGTGATAGGTCAGCCAGCTCATCCGAGGCCCATGTCTTGGGTTCTTGGCAGAACTCAACACCAGAGTCCCATGTCTTGTCACTGGCAAGTGAGTCATCATTGAACACGATATCCATAACAGGCCAATATGCATCGACTGCTTTAAGATTTGCCAGGGAAATTAGATCTTGCCATGTAGCTGGGTAAGTACTTTGGATTTGAAGCATGCTTCTGTAGAAAGGCATCGGCTGTTTTTCTGGATCTGGAGCTTGGTACAACAGAGTAGCAGCTTGCTGGGGTGTAAACTTGACGTAGAGGGTGGGCTCCTCAGACATGAGCATTGGCACTGTTGGTGGTGACACCTGAGGCGGGAGTAGAGATGGCACCGGAATTGTCAAGGTCTCAATTTGCTCACTAATATTCGCATACTCTAAAATGCGAGTTATTGCTGCATGAAGTTGTTGAGCACTAACGTCTGGATGAATAGGGTCAAAAGTAGGGGTCACAGCGTGTATGATCATTCTACATGGAAGATTGCCAGCTTTAGTCACCACTATGTCCCCAACAGCTATCTGACCATGTGACTCAACAATGATTTGACTGTCAGCTTGAATAGTCGCCCCTCCTGCTTACACTATAGCTCTAGCTACACCTCCATTATGCTCTAACCGAGAATTGGCAGCTTTAACAATAGCGTCTGTTTCCATTGTCGTTATGTCACCCTTTCCCACCACTAACAAGGGTCCCTCAGGAAGTTCTTTTTGAAAACAGGTTGTCAACATTCCCTCCCCTTTGTGCTTCCTGTGCTATTGACATCCCCCTCCCAGATTGAGCCCCCCCTTGATACAGTTGCCACCGTCCCATACAGGTGTGCACTTGGCTGCAAGAGAGCCTGTGAGGTACCGGGTATAGGGTTAGGTAGACTGTGTGAGAGTGCTATTGTAGTGGAAGCGTTGGGAGGAGAGGCCATTGCTTGGAGCATCTTGTGTGGGTTGTTGTGAACAGGTAATTCAGAACCACAATGGACATTGAAGTTCAGAGCACACAAAGTGACCTGACAATTACCAAAAACATAGGACGAGCTCTGAGACGTGGGAACTCCGCTGACCGCAATCCCCAATCCTATCACACAACACCAGAGGTAGCCGTGGATTGCGCCTAATGCTCCCTATGCAACTCGGCACAGCCTGAGAAACTAACCAGCCCTGAAGATAGAAAAATAAGCCTACCTTGCCTCAGAGAAACTCCCCAAAGGAAAAGGCAGCCCCCCACATATAATGACTGTGAGTAAAGATGAAAACACAAACACAGAGATGAAATAGATTTAGCAAAGTGAGGCCCGACTTACTGAATAGACCGAGGATAGGAAAGATAGCTTTGCGGTCAACACAAAAACCTACAAACAACCACGCAGAGGGGCAAAAAGACCCTCCGCACCGACTAACGGTACGGAGGTGCTCCCTCTGCGTCTGAGCTTCCAGCAAGCAAGAAAAACCAACAAAGCAAGCTGGACAGAAAAAATAGCAAACAAAAATAACACAAGCAAAACTTAGCTTACGCAGGACAGACTGGCCACAGGAACGATCCAGGAGGAAGCAAGACCAATACTAGAGCATTGACTGGAGGCCAGGATAAAAGCACTAGGTGGAGTTAAATAGAGCAGCACCTAACGACTTAACCTCATCACCTGAGGAAGGAAATTCAGAAGCTGCAGTACCACTCTCATCCACCAAAGGAAGCTCATAGACAGAACCAGCCGAAGTACCACTCACGACCACAGGAGGGAGCTTGGCCACAGAATTCACAACAGTGGGTGTGCGGCTAAATTGGCAGTGGAAGTGACAGTAGAAAGGGTTGGTGCCGAGGACGATCCAGGCGGGAGCATTGCTAGATAGGGGAAAGGTTCGGTGCCCCATTGGAAACCACTGAGACAGGATACATGGGTAAAGCTTGTTCACTTCCCAAAGGAAAATAGTATTGGCCGTTAGTGGTCATTACTGGGTAACAAGGATTTGGTGATGTGGTGTATAGCCTTAGTCTAAGATGTTCACCACCAGGAGCAGCACATTTGCCATCCAGAAAATGGCTACCGTCAGAATTACATGTTATCCACAAAATGGCCACCATTAGAATTAACACATTTGCCATCCACAGAATGGCCGCCGCCAGCATGAACACATTTGCCATCCATAAAATGGCTGCTACCAGCATTAACAAATTTACCATCCACAAAATGGATGCTACCAGCATTAACAAATTTACCATCCACAAAATGGATGCTACCAGCATTAGCAAATTTACCATCCATAAAATGGCTGCTACCAGCATTAACAAATTTACCATTTACAAAATGGCTACTACCAGCATTAACAAATTTACCATCTACAAAATGGCTACTACCAGCATTAACAAATTTACCATCCATAAAATGGATGCTACCAGCATTAGCAAATTTACCATCCATAAAATGGCTGCTACCAGGGTTAGCACATGGCTCTGGGCCACCATTATAAGGTGGTGGCCGCTCACGGGATATATTTTTGTAATACACATAATTCAAAACTCTGCCCTTTTTATTCCTTTCCTCTTCTACCCAATTTTCTCTATACAGACTTTCAGAGACTCTCTCCCATGCCCTAGCAGTAGACAAAAATCCATTAACTTTTAGGAAACCCTTTCTTTCTTTCAAGACAATCTTCCACTCCAGGGGCTGTAACCTCCCCCCTTCTGGCATTCCACACAACTTCATAAGCTTTTTACATTGTTTAACATGACTCTTCCCTTCACGAGTCATTACTAATGTGCACGGGTCTAACTTGCCATCTGAATTTGGCTTAGTGCCAATACGGCAGAACTGCATTAATTTCTCCATCTTTCTATAGATATCTATATCCCTATCAAGATAACAAGCACCAAACAAACAATAAGACGGGGGAGATGACTCAACCCTGAGATTCTAAAGGGAACTGAGTCTGCAGTACTCAGTTCCTATTCTTTCTTGTCACGTGGTCCCTGTCTGACTTCCGTATTCTGTACTTTACAAACCAATTATTCCCTACTTAGTCAAATTGCTCCCTAACTTACCAGTCCCCGTGCAGAGTCAACTCACTCGATGCCACGGGGCAAAAAAAAACTATAAATTTATTTATTTGGCTCGAACTGAGTCATCTCACTCCAAGTTTTAATGAGCCGCTACACAATTTATTAGGCGCCGAACTGAGTCATCTCACTCCAAGTTTTACCGGGCCCCCCTAGGCCGAGTCAATCACTCAAGGTCCTAGTCTCTCTTATACAGAACTGAAAATCTTATCACAGGCGACAACCATGTACTGTACCACAGACAAAAATATATATATTTTTTTTTTCTCACACTTGCTTGCTTTTCTTTTCTAAAAACTTGCTTTTCCTGTTCTAACACTTGCTTTTCCTTCACTAAAAAAAAACAACTTGCTTTTCCTGTTCTAACTACCAGTCATCTCCCCTCCTCACAACACATAACAGGCAGTAGGCAACTAAAACATGTGACGGTTCTTGCAATTAAATGACCAGCAGCGGAGAGACCCTTCTGCCGTCTTACAGATACCACGAAGACCGGACACGGTCAGGCAATCTGCACAGGATACCCCGAAGGACACAGGTAAAGACTACAGATTATAAAAATCAGCAGACTTACCGTGTTCTGATAAGGAGGTGATCAGTCTCCACGTTCGGGGTATTCAGCGCGTTCTGCCATTCCAGTCGCCGGTCCTCAGGGTTCAGGGCTCTTCCTCTGCTGGCCCCAGGTTGGGCAGCCAAATTGTTAGGTTGAACAATTTAATAAAATGTTCACTTAAGTTGCCTACTCCTGGCCTAATGGATATTGATCAGGTGCGCACCAAAGAAATAAACATATAACAACACACAGTCATATGTAAACTCTCCATGATCAATCTATGGCCCAGCTGCAAGGGAAAAGAGACTTTATTCAGTCAGAACACATGGTTACATATCCCCTGTAAGGGGGCTCGGTTAGCTCTAAAATGGGAGTGATCGGATGCATTCCATTGGTTAGTGGGTTGGGCAATGAGCAAGTCCATGGGTGGATCCATGAGGTCATCAGGGTGGGTTGGTCCATGAGGTCATCAAGGTGGGCGTCACTGTGGGTGGATCCATGAGGTCATCAGGGTGGGCGTCATCTTGGATACCAGCCAGGCAGCCACATGGCTCTCTGATACAGGAAATGGCAGCCATCTTTAGTGTCTTACTTTCATCTAAAAAACTTATGTAAGATCAAACAATACACATTATGGGTCATTTCTCTCAATCTCTTATGGCTTGGGGTTAATTAAGTATTTGATCTTATGGCTCTCCTCAACACATTTACTCCATAAATAATTTTGGTTCCTTTGACATTGTTCTACCACTCCACAATCTCTCTTGCACGACAAGAGATGAGATTGTGATAGGTTGATGGAAGCCAGGAGCCATGTTTTAACACTAACAGACATAAGACACTGCAATAAAGAAGGATCAGACAATCATAAGTTCAAGACCCAAAGTACATTATTTAAAAAATCATAAAGTGGAGAGAAAAAAACTTTATTCCCATGCAAAATTAAAAAAAAAAATGTTGAAAAAAAATTAAAAGGTACGACAGGGGTGTCAAACTGCATTCCTCGAGGGCTGCAAACAGGTCATGTTTTCAGGATTTCCTTGTACTGCACAGGTGATAATTTAATCACCAACTCATTATTTGTGTAGGTGATTAAATTATCACCTGTGCAGTACAAGGAAATCCTGAAAACATGACCTGTTTGCAGCCCTCGAGGAATGCAGTTTGACACCCCTGAGGTACGACATAGTTAGTGTCACAACATCTTGTTTTATAAAATGAACATGTCAGTTTTCCGCCTTGGAGAACCCAAAAAAAAAGCAAACATTCAAAGCATAAAAAAAACCCTTTTTTTTCGTTCTTTCCACTCTACCAAGGAATGAATAAAAGTAATTTAAAAATATTATAAGCAAAAACTACAAAATAATGGCCCTTATAAGGCTACAATGACAGAATTATAGAACTGTTCTAGCTTTCGGAATGTGGCTACACAATGAAAAAGATAAAAAAAAAATGTTTTTGAAGTATAAAAGGAAAAAAAAATATAAGTTTGGCATTATGTCTTTTTTTTTTATTCCAGGCTGCTAGAGAAGCTCCCACCAGTGAATATCACACTGCTGAGCTATGTCTTCGGAGTCCTACATTGTATTGAGCAGCGTTCTGAAAGCAACCAAATGACGGCATTCAATCTTGCTGTGTGCATCTCTCCGAGCCTTCTGTGGTTGCCCAACCCTTCCAGCCCAGAGGTAGAGAGTGAATTCACCAGAAAGGTAAAAATGTTTAAAAAGAGAAAAACAAAAGGCAAAGTCCTTGAGATCCTTCTACTTCTAAGTTTAAATTTCTATCCGTTCTAACAGCTCTCACGGGGTTCCTCACCCAACCCGTGCTTCTATTTCTCAATTTAAATTAGTAATTTTTTTTTACGTTCGAGAGTCAAAAGTGAACATAATAATATATTAGAAAAAAAAAAGTCTAATACCCTGCTTGCCACCTCTCTCGATAAAGGTGAAGAATCGGAAAATATCTTCGAGCACTGCCAAAGAATCCCAAAACCAGTGCTTCTGGAAGGTTTCTTGTGTGTAATGCCTGGAAACTCCATCATCAGATGGAGCCCAGTGAGTGTCCAATCACTCAATTATTGAGGAGGGAAACAGATAGGGGAGAAAAATGGATTCTTGTGTAGTGATTAGGCTACGTTCACATTAGCGTTACGCTAATGTGCGTCGCTGTTGCGTCGGCGACGCAGCGGCGACGCAGCGGCGACGCGCCCCTATGTTTAACATAGGGGACGCGTGCGTTTTTTTGTTTGCGTTTTTCGACATGTGCGTCGTTTTCGACGCTAGCATCGGACGCACGAAAATGCAACAAGTTGCATTTTTCGTGCGTCCGATTTTCGGCAAAAAACGACGCACGCGTCGCAAAACGCAGCGTTTTTGCGCGCGTTTTTGGTGCGTCACGCGTTGCGTCGCCGTTGCGTTGCCGACGCAACGGCGCGCAACGCTAATGTGAACGTAGCCTTAGTGATGAGCGAGTGTACTCGTTGCTTGGGTTTTCCTGAGCACGCTCGGGTGACCTCCGAGTATTTATGACTGCTCGGAGATTTAGTTTTCATCCCGGCAGCTGAATGATTTACAGCTACTAGCCAGCTTGATTACATGTGGGGATTCCCTAGCAACCAGGCAACACCCACATGTAGTCAGCCTGGCTAGTAGCTGTAAATCATTCAGCTGCCGTGATGAAAACTAAATCTCTGAGCAGTCATAAATACTCGGAGGTCACCCGAGCGTGCTCGGGAAAACCCAAGCAACGAGTACACTCGCTCATCACTAGTAGTGATGAGCCAGTGTGCTCAGATAAGATGTTATCCGAGCATGCTTGGGTGCTAACTGAGTGTCTTCAGCATCCTCGAAAATATGTTCGACATCCGCAACACATGCAGGGATTTCCTGTTTGTTAGGCAATCCCTGCATGTGTTGCGGCAGTCTAACAGCCACGAGACATATGGGTGCGGGGACCCGAACATATTATTCGAGCTTGTCGAAGACACTTGGTCAGCACCCGAGCATGGCGGATAACACCTTATCCGAGCACGCTCATCACTACTCTTGTCCCATTGTGCGGTTGTGTATGGCCATCTATGCACACACATTTGGCCAGGTCTAATCATCTCTGAACGTGTTTCTTCCTTCCTTCCAGATGTCGGTGCTTGTGCAGTTCCTGATAGAGAATTATTGCCCAACTTTCGGAGATGATATTTCATTGTTATATGCCAGTTTGTTATCTAAGGATGATAACAGAGAGGATAGCTCAGGTAAGTAGCATTCCTATAAATAATGACGAATTATAAAATGCCATGTGTACATACCGCTAGGTATACCCTTGGCGTATGTGTACAATGCGTCTCTTTAAGGCATATTCCGCCCAAAATCTGCCAGAAAAGGCTCCGTAAAAGTAGCCTGTAAAATGAACATAGTGCACAGCAATGTCAAAACGACCTCGTAGTGCCCAATTCCGTCTTACATCACTTCTTTTAATCACTTGAGTGTTCGGAAACCTTGAAGAAGTTGAAAAAAAGTGACATTCTCATTCTTTGGGTGGCTTCCTCTGGAAGCCACCCATTCTCTATACTTAACATTATTCTCAGGAAACCTTAAGGAAAATAAAAGAAGTGAATTAGAAGTTTTTAAAAAAATTTGTAAGCAGTTTTAACTCAAAAAAGTTCTGAAAAAAAGTCAGTGTGAACATAGCTTAATTAAAGGAAAGAATCCCTATTAAAGGAAAACTCAGGAACTGAAGGGACGGTGCAGGACTCTTTTTTTTTTGGCATTCTTGGAATTATTTGCCATCATGCCCCATTCCCCTATGTCCTGCACCAGGTATAGCACAATCTATCGGTTTTATCTGGAGTGTTCCTTATATGCACCAATTTCTAACAGAAGCAATTGAAAAGAAAATTGCTAAAATCCTATAAAAGACTGAAAAAAGAGATTAATGTCCTAATGATATAAAAGCGCAAAAGCATCATCTGTGATGGAAAAACCATGACTGTGGGACAACGCCTAGTAGAAAGGATTTCAGTCACTGCTAAATTTTCCACAATCTTCTGTTATTTTACACACACTTATAGGAGAGCTCAGTAGTGTATGACCGCACAGAACAGAGGAGGATGAGGAGGACACTGCACCTAGTGATCAAGTGAGATTTCCTGCCTGGGAATAGTTAACTGATGTGATAGGCTCATATTTCTTGTAAAGTATAGCTCCACATTGGTGGTAAACCACATGATTATACCGTATATTACTCCCAAGACCTATGTATAGAATAATTGATAGGGAGAAATGGCTGCTCCGGAGTTCGGCAGACACTAGTATATGTCACTGTTCTTGGGATTCTTACTACAGGTTCCAGCATGCCTATGGGCAAAGGCAAGACATAGGTGAAAAATACAGCTCCTCTTTCATGATGGCATCAATAGGAACTGAAGGCTTTCTAGTGTTGGATGGAAATGGGCATCGTTTTGCTGCCTGCCCTCAATCACGCAGGATAAACTGGCAAATTCAACTCCATCTTGGGTAGATCTATCTTAGGCATCTAAGTCCTGATATTTCCAGTACTGTCAATAAACAGAACCGGTGCTATCCGCATCCATGTGTAGAATCCGTGTGTCATCCATGTGTACCATCAGTGTGACACGTACTGGAATAGAATGACAGATGTTTAGGTGTTATATGTGCAGAGATAGATAGATAGATAGATAGATAGATAGATAAAAAATGGCACATGCAATCAAGTGGGTGCACAGGCCTCCCAGCAACTAATCCATATACTTGCCAAATATACAGGAATCAAAAAAATGGAAGGCAGCACTCCAGGATTAGCAAAAAATATAAGTGGACTTTATTTTATGACTTTTCGGCTAAGCCCAATGAAGTCCACTTATATTTTTTGCTAAGCTTGGAGTGCTGCCTTCCATTTTTTTATTCCTAGACTAGCTGAAGAGCCCGGCGTTGCCTGGGCATAGTAAATATCTGTGGTTAGTTATAGCACCTCACTTCTCTTATTTTCCCATCACGCCTCTTATTTTCCCCCTCACATCTCTCATTTTCTCCCTCACACCTTTCATTTTCCCCCTCACTCCTCTCATTCCCCCCTAACACTTGTCATTTCGACCTCACATCTGTCATTTTCCGATCACTCCACTATTTTCCCTCACTCCTCTCATTTTGCACTCACACCTTTTCATTTTCACCTCACACCTCTCACTTTCACCTCACATCTCTCATTTTCCCCTCAGTATATACGTTTGTCATCTCCCTTATATATAGTATACACCTGCTGTATGTTATCTCCTCCTGTATATTGTATATACCTATGTGTCATCTTCTCCTGTGTATAGTATATACCTGTATGTCATCTCTTCTGTATATAGTATATACCTGTCTGTCATCTCCTCCTATATATAGTATATACCTGCATGTCATCTCCTGTATATAGTATATACCTGTACGTCATTTCCTCTGTATATAGTATATACCTGCTGTATGTCATCTCCTCCTCTATATACCTATGTGTCATCTCCCCTGTATATAGTATATACCTGTGTGTCATCTCCCCTGTATATAGTATATATCTGTGTGTCATCTCCTCCTGTATTAGACCTCGTTTACGCGTTATTTGGTCAGTAGTTTTACCTCAGTATTTGTAAGCTAAATTGGCAGCCTGATAAATCCCCAGCCAACAGGAAGCCCTCCCCCCCGGCAGTATATATTAGCTCACACATACACATAATAGACAGGTCATGTGACTGACAGCTGCCGTATCTCATATGTGGTATATTTGTTGCTCTTGTAGTTTGTCTGCTTATTAATCAGATTTTTATTTTTGAAGGATAATACCAGACTTGTGTGTGTTTTAGGGTGAGTTTCATGTGTCAAGTTGTGTGTGTTGAGTTGCGTGTGGCGACATGCTTGTAGCGACTTTTGTGAGATGAGTTTTGTGTGGCGACATGCGTGTAGCAACTTTTTGTGTGTCGAGTTGCATGTGACAGGTTAGTGTAGCAAGTTGTGTGCAGAAAGTTTTGTGCATGGCGAGTTTTGCGTGTGGCGAGTTTTATGTGTGGTGCGTTTTGCAAGTTTTGTGTGAGGCAACTTTTGCATGTGTTGCAACTTTTGTGCATGTGGCAATTTTTCCACGTGTGCAAGTTTTGCGTGTGGCGAGTTTTCCATGAGGTGAGTTTTGCACGTGTGGCTAGTTTTGCCTGAACCTAGTTTTGCATGTGGTGAATTTTGCGGGCAAATTTTGCACGTGGCGAGTTTTGAGCGGTGACTTTTGTGTTTCGACTTTTATGAGGCGAGGTTGGTGTATGTGTGGTGAAATGTGTGCCGAGGGTGGTATATGTGTTCAAGCATGTGGTAGTGTGTGGCGCATTTTGTGTGTTCATATCCCCGAGTGTGGTGAGTATCCCATATCGGGGTCCCACCTTAGCAACTGTACGGTATATACTCTTTGGCGCCATCGCTCTCATTCTTTAAGTCCCCCTTGTTCATATCTGTCTCTAACACTTTTCCTTTCACTTTTCCCCATTATGTAGATAGGGGCAAAATTGTTTGGTGAATTGGAACACGCGGGGTTCAAATTTCACCTCACAACATAGCCTATGATGTGTGACTGTGCAAAATTCTGTGGCTGTAGCTGCGACGGTGCAGATGCCAATCCTGGACAAACACACACACACACACGCACACATTTAGCTTTATATACTAGATAGATAGATAGATAGATAGATAGATAGATAGATAGATAGATATGGGATGGATAGATAGATAGATAGATAGATATGGGATAGATAGATATGGGATAGATAGATAGATAGATAGATAGATAGATAGATAGATAGATAGATAGATAGATAGATAGATAGATAGATAGATAGGATAGACAGGTGCTTCTCACAAAATTATAATATCAAAAAGTTAATTTATTTCAATCCTTCAATACAAAAAGTGAAACTCATTATATAGAGTCATTACAGAGTGTTCTATTTCAAGTGTTTATTTCTGTTAATGTTGATGATTATGGCTTACAGCCAATGAAACCCCAAAAGTCATTATCTCAGTAAATTAGAATACTTTATGACACCAGCTTGAAAAATTATTTTACAGCCCAAAATGTATGTTCAGTAAATGCACTCAATACTTGGTTGGGGCTCCTTCTGCATCAATTTGGCGTGGCATGGAGGCGATCAATCTGTGGCACTGCTGAGCTGTTATGGAAGCCCAGGTTGCTTTGATAGCAGCCTTCAGCTCGTCTGCATTGTTGGGTCTGGTGTCTTTCATCTTCCTCTTGACAATACCCCATAGATTCTCTATGGCGTTAAGGTCAGGCGAGTTTGCTGGCCAATCAAGCACAGTGATACTGTCATTTTTAAACCAGGTATTGGTACTTTTAGCAGTGTAGACAGGTGCCAAATCCTGCTGGAGAATGAAATTTCCATCTACAAAAACCTTGTCGGCAGAGGGAAGCATGAAGTGGTCTCAAATTTCCTGGTAGACGGCTGCACTGACTTTGGTCTTGATAAAACACAGTGGACCTACACCAGCAGATGACATGGCTCCCCAAACCATCACTGATTGTGGAAACTTCACACGAGACCTCAAGCAGCTTGGATTGTGGTCTCTCCACTCTTCCTCCAGACTTTACTGTCATCTGAAAACAACACCTTGGACCACTGAGCAAGTTCTTTTTCTTCTTGGCCCAGGTAAGACGCTTCTGGCGTTGTCTGTTGACACAAGGAAAGCGAAAATTGAAGCCCATGTCTTGGATACGTCTGTGTGTGGTGGCTCTTGAAGCAATGACTCCAGCAGCAGTCCACTCCTTGTGAATCTCCCCCAAATTTTTGAATGGCCTTTTCTTAACAATCCTTTCAAGGCTGCGGTTTTCCCGGTTGCTTGTGCACCTTTTTCTACCAATCTTTTTCCTTCCACTCAACTTTCCATTAATATGCTTGGATACAGCACTCTGTGTAGTCAGCTTCTTCAGCAATTACCTTTTGTAGCTTATCCTCCTTGTAGAGTGTGTCAATGACTGCCTTCTGGACATCTGTCAAGTCAGCAGTCTTCCCCATGATTGTGGAGCCTACTGAAACCGACCAAGGGACCTTTTTAAACGCTTAGGAAGCCTTTGCAGGTGTTTTCTACTAATTATTCTAATTTACTGAGATAATGACTTTTGGGTTTTCATTGGCTGTAAGCCACAATAATCAACATTAACAGAAATAAACACTTGAAATAGATCACTCTGTTTGTAAAGAGTCTATATAATATATGAGTTTCACTTTTTGTATTGTAGAACTAAAATAAAGTAACTTTTTCATGATATTCTAATTTTTTGGGAAGCACCATAGATAGATAGATAGATAGATAGATATGGGATAGATAAATAGATACGAGATAGATTTGATATAGATAGATATGAGATAGATAAGAGATAGATAGATATGGCATAGATACATAGATATGGGATAGCTATGAGATAGATATGAGATAGATAGATACATAGATAGATAGATATAGGATAGATAGATACATAGATAGATAGATACATAGATATAGGATAGATAGATAGATAGATATGAGATAGATAGATACATAGATATAGGATAGATAGATAGATAGATAGATAGATATGAGATAGATAGATAGATAGATAGATAGATAGATCTAGGATAGATAGATAGATATAGGATAGATAGATAGATAGATAGATAGATAGATAGATAGATAGATAGATAGATATGAGAGATAGATAGATAGATAGATATGATAGATAGATAGATAGATATAGGATAGATAGATAGATAGATAGATAGATACATACAGTTAGGTCCATATATATTTGGACAGAGACAACATTTTTCTAATTTTGGTTATAGAAATTACCACAATGAATTTTAGACAAAACAATTCAGATGCAGTTGAAGTTCAGACTTTTAGCTTTCATTTAAGGGTATCCACATTAAAATTGGATGAAGGGTTTAGGAGTTTCAGCTCCTTAACATGTGCCACCCTGTTTTTTAAAGGGACCAAAAGTAATTGGACAATTGACTCCAAGGCAATTTCACAGACAGGTGTGGGCAATCCCTTCGTTATGTCATTCTCAATTAAGCAGATAAAAGGCCTGGAGTTGATTTGAGGTGTGGTGCTTGCATTTGGAAGGTTTTGCTGTGAAGTAAACATGCGGTCAAAGGAGCTCTCCATGCAGGTGAAACAAGCCATCCTTACGCTGCGAAAGCAGAAAAAACCCATCCGAGAAATTGCTACAATATTAGGAGGGGCTAAATCTACAGTTTGGTACATCCTGAGAAAGAAAGAAAGCACTGGTGAACTCATCAATGCAAAAAGACCTGGGCACCCACGGAAGACAACAGTGGTGGATGATCGCAGAATAATCTCCATTGTGAAGAGAAACCCCTTCACAACAGCCAACCAAGTGACCAACACTCTCCAGGAGGTCGGCGTATCAATATCCAAATCTACCATAAAGAGAAGACTGCATGAAAGTAAATACAGAGGGTTCACTGCACGGTGCAAGCCACTCATAAGCATCAAGAAGAAAAAGGCTAAAAAACATCTAATAAAGCCAGCACAGTTCTGGAAGAACATTCTTTGGACAGATGAAACCAAGATCAACCTCTACCAGAATGATGGAAAGAGAAAAGTATGGTGAAGGCGTGGTCCAGCTCATGATCCAAAGCATACCACATCATCTGTAAAACACGGCGGAGGCAGTGTGATGGCTTGGGCATGCATGGCTGCCAGTGGCACTGGGTCACTAGTGTTTATTGATGATGTGACACAGGACAGAAGCAGCCGAATGAATTCTGAGGTATTCGGAGACATACTGTGTGCTCAGATCCAGCCAAATGCAGCCAAACTGATTGGTCATCGTTTCATACTACAGTTGGAGAATGACCCAAAACATAAAGCCAAAGCAACCCAGGAGTTTATTAAAGCAAAGAAGTGGAATATTCTTGAATGGCCAAGTCAGTCACCTGATCTCAACCCAATTGAGCATGCATTTCACTTGTTAAAGACTAAACTTCAGACAGAAAGGCCCACAAACAAACAACTGAAAACCACTGCAGTGAAGGCCTGGCAGAGCATCAAAAAGGAGGAAACACAGCGTCTGGTGATGTCCATGAGTTCAAGACTTCAGGCAGTCATTGCCAACAAAGGGTTTTCAACCAAGTACTAAAAATGAACATTTTATTTAAAATTGTTGAATCTGTCCAATTACTTTTGGTCCCTTTAAAAACAGGGGTGGCACATGTTAAGGAGCTGAAACTCCTAAACCCTTCATCCAATTTTAATGTGGATACCCTCAAATGAAAGCTGAAAGTCTGTACTTCAACTACATCTGAATTGTTTTGTTTAAAATTCATTGTGGTAATGTCTATAAACAAAATTAGAAAAATGTTGTCTCTGTCCAAATATATTTGGACCTAACTGTAGATACATAGATACATAGATAGATAGATAGATAGATAGATATAGGATAGATAGATAGATAGATATAGGATAGATAGATAGATAGATAGATATAGGATAGATAGATAGATAGATAGATAGATAGATAGATAGATAGATAGATAGATAGATAGATATAGGATAGATAGATAGATAGATATGAGATAGATAGATAGATATGAGATAGATAGATAGATAGATAGATGGATAGATATGAGATAGATAGATAGATAGATAGATAGATATAGGATAGATAGATAGATAGATAGATATGAGATAGATAGATAGATAGATATGAGATAGATAGATAGATAGATAGATATGAGATAGATAGATAGATAGATATGAGATAGATAGATAGATAGATAGATATGAGATAGATAGATAGATAGATATGAGATAGATAGATAGATAGATAGATAGATAGATAGATAGATATGGGATAGATAGATATGAGATATATAGATAGATATGAGATAGATAGATAGATAGATAGATATGGGATAGATAGATAGATATGAGATATATAGATAGATGGACATGAGGAGAGATAGATAGATAGATAGATAGATAGATACGAAACACAGCAGCTCTCTGTGAGGGCCGAGACATACATAAACACTGGAAACATTAACTCCAAGCTGTAAGGTGACTCAGTAAGATATGCTTACAAAAAAAGCGAAGGTTCTTAGCGCATAAATTGGCCAGTTCATGTGTACCCATCAACCACGGCAAGGTGACGCTTCTCTGATGGGTCCTATTATACCACTTTCTTAACCTACTGAACATGCCACTCTCAGGCTAAAATGCCTACAATAATGGACAAACGAATCTCTCGGGCACTAAGCCTGCAATTTGAGTGGTAAAGTAGAACTGGTTAAAATCACTTGTAGGTTAATGGGAGGAGTGCAATGTCAGACTAGAGGCAGTCATAACCTCCTATAACTATACTAAAGAAACCTGACATAGCTCAAGAGAGACATGTTTGTCCATTATTGTAGGCGCTTTAGCATGAGAGTGGCATGGATAGGACCCATCAGAGAAGTGTCACCTTGCCATGGTTGATGGGCACACATGAATTGGCCAATTTATGCACTAAGAACCTTCGCTTTTTAGTAAGTACTTCTTACTGAGCAACAGTACAGCTTGGAGTTAATGTTTCCAGTGTTTATGTAGGTCTTGGCCCTCACAGAGTGCAGCTGTGTTTTCTTTTTACATATTGTGCAGTTATTGCAGCCTGCACCTATTCACACTAAGGAGGTGCTTGTCAGTTTTTTTTTTTGTATAGATAGTTGTATGATTTCACAAACCCCCTACATATAATAAACTTGCACCCTTTAGTGCCTTTCATGTGGCACTAAAGGGTGTTTAGCCTTATTTAACCTATTAACTGTGAGCTAATATTATCAGGCTGGGAAGGGCCCTGATTATTGGGTCATTCCCAGCCTAAAAATCACATGAGATGCACCAATTCTGTCACTTTCCTGACTCTTCCCGATTGCCCTGTTGTGGTGGCAGTCGGAGTAATGGTAGTTGGGGTTGATGTCAGCTGTGATTTCTCAAAAAACACCACTGGCATTAAGCCTGGGAGTAATGTTGAGGTGTCTATCAGACACCCCCCTTTAGTAACCCAGTAATGAAAAATGAAAATGCGCACAAAAAAATATTTTATTTAAAAAAAAAAACACTCCCTCACACATTCCCTGGTTCACCAATTTATTAAAAAAGAAAAAAAAAGTCATGCAGATCTGCTCTAGTCCAGAAATGGATACTTGAAAATCCATAAAGAGAGAAAAAAACAAGACAATGTCCCTCGTTCACCAATTTATTTTTAAAAAATGTTCCCACGCAGATCTGACTCAGTCCAGCTTTCCCTGAATCTGGCCATGGTAAACTTACAGCCATTCACAGTCGCCGGTAACCGACATCCCCACTAATCAGAGTTGTGGGCTCCTGCAGCGCTCCGCAAGACCCGGGGGCTCTGAACAGCGGTGACGCCAGTAACTATGCCGCTGATCAGAGTCGGCAAGTCCAGCTGTCCTCTGTGAGACCCGGCGACTCTGATCAGCAGTATTCTTACTGACATCATGGCTGTTCAGAGCTGCTGGGTCTCGCAGAGCGCAGCGGAAGCCGACAACTCTGATTAGCGTTGACGTCAGTTAATGGTGACTGTGAATGGCAGTAACTTTACTTGCTGCTATTCACAGTCGCTGGGGCTGGATTCGGGGAAAGCTGTATTGCGTCAGAGCTGTGTGGGAAATTTTTTTTTTAGAAATTGGCGAATGAGGGACACTGTCTTGTTATTTTTCTCTCCTTTTATGTTTTCAAGCAGCCACTTGTGGATGACACCGATTGTGCTAGACTATGGAAAATAATAAATTAATGAACTAGGGAATGTGGGGTGGGTGTTTTTTCAAATAAAATATTTTTGAGTATGTGTTTTTTTTTGTGTGTTTTTTATGTGTTTTATTTGTTTTTTTGATTACTGGGTTAGTAATGGGTGTGCCTGATAGACCCATCTCCATTACTAAAGGTACCGTCACACTCAGCGACGCTGCAGCGATATAGACAACGAGCCGATTGCTGGAGCGTCGCTGTTTAGGTTGCTGTAGAGACGTCAAACACAGCAGCTCCAGAACGATGCAGGAGCGATCCAGTGACGTAACGGCGACTCACTTATCGTTCTCGCTGGTTGTTAGCTCCATGTAAAACATTGCTGGCGTCATTGCTTTTGATGTCAAACATGACGATACACGCCGACCTGACGACCAAATAAAGTTCTGGCCTTCTAGCTCCGACCAGCGATGGCACAGCGGGATCCAGATCGCTGCTGCGTGTCAAACACAACGAGATCGCTATCCAGGACGCTGCAACGTCACGGATCGTTGTCGTTCTCGTTGTAAAGTTGCTGAGTGTGAAGGTACCTTAACCCCAGGGCCTGATGCCAGCTGTGATTATTAAGAAATTGCAGCTGATATCAACCACACTTACCATTACCCCAATTGCCACCACACCAGGGCAATCGGGAACAGCTTGGCAAAGTGCCAGAATTGACGCATCTCATTTGCTGTCCATTTTTTTACTCAGCAGCTATTAATCTTTTACAGGGCCATTTACAGTTTCCTATGTTACAGAATTGTAATGTATCAGTAAGAATCGGAGGTCGTACTGATGGCCCGTATGGCATGCAATTTTTTTTCTCGCACAGTACTGGTTTCGGAGTGAGATCGCAGCATTCTGCAATTTTTTTTCTCGCGCCGAATACAGCTGAGAAAAAAATCTGCAGATCTGCACGGCCTCATTGAATAACATCCGATTTTTTTCTCGCTTTGCTCTCATCCGATTTGTATGCTAGCATAAGCGAGCCCTTATAGACATTTTAGAAATGTTCCACCCATGCACAATTTTGTTCTTTTTTATCATTGGTGTGTGCAAAATTAGCTCGATTTCATATATTTTATGTACACTTTCAGTTTTTGTTACGCACGAATAGGTATTGCAGGGAAATCTTGTAGCCTCTTTATGCACATAAGTCTATCAGTTTAGGAACTTCATCTATTTTAGTAATTCAAAAAATTCAGAACTTTGTAAAAAAAAATAAAATAAACATTTTCGTTTGTGGTCCGTTTTCTGAGACCCATAACTTTTGTCCTGTCAATAGAATTGTGTGAGGACTCACTTTTTTGCACGTTGAGCTGATATTTGTATTGATAGGACAGATGCATGATACCTGCCACACCTTGATTATCACTGGGGTCAATGATTGCCTGCACAGAGCAAACAGAGATCAATGGGAACCATTTGAGAGGGGGATAAAAATAGGAGTATGAGTAACCTTTTTAGTTTATAAAAATGTCCTCCTTCTTATACAAAATCTACTATATAATTGTCTAAGGGTCACTTCCATTTGTCTGTCCATCTGTCTGTCCTTCTTTCTGTCATGGATATTCATTGGTCGAGGCCTCTGTCTGTCATGGAATCCAAGTCGCTGATTGGTCGCGCCAGCTGCCTGTCATGGCTGCCGCAGCCAATCAGCGACGGCCACAGTCCGGAAGAAAATGGCCGCTCCTTTCTCCCCGCAGTCAGTGCCCGGTGCCCGCATACTCCCCTCCGGTCAGCGCTCACACAGGGTTAATGGCAACGTTGACCGCAGTGTAACGCACTCGGTTAACGCTGCTATTAACCCTGTGTGACCAACTTTTTACTATTCATGCAGCCTATGCAGCATGAATAGTAAAAAGATCTAATGTTAAAAATAATAATAATAAAAAAAAATAGTTATATACTCACCCTCCGGTGGCCCCCCGGATCGAAGCGGTTACCGACGCTCCTCGCGACGCTCCGGTGACCGCTCCATGCATTGCGGTCTCGCGAGATGAAGACGTGCGGTGCACTCTTCAGACCGGAGCGTACGAGGAGCGTCGGTAACCGCTTCGATCCGGGGGGCCACCGGAGGGTGAGTATATAACTATTTTTTTTTTATTTTTTTTTTTTAACAGGGATATGGTACGCCCACATTGCTATAGACTGCGTGGGCTGTGCAATATACTACGTGGGCTTTGCAATATACTACATGGACTGTGCAATATATAGCGTGGGCTGCGCAATATACTACGTGGTCCGCAATATACTACGTGGGCTGGGCAATATACAACGTGGGCTGCGCAATATACTACGTGGGGTTCGCAATATACTACGTGGGCTGCGCAATATACAACATGGGCTGCGCAATGTACTACATGGGCTGCACAATATACAACGTGGGCTGCGCAATATACAACGTGGGCTGCGCAATTTACTACGTGAGCTGCACAATATACAATGTGGGCTGCGCAATATAATATACTACGTGGGCTGCGCAATATACTACGTGAGCTGCACAATATACAACGTGGGCTGCGCAATATACTACGTGGGCTGCGCAATATACAACGTGGGCTGCACAATATACTACGTGAGCTGCACAATATACAACGTGGGCTGCGCAATATACAACATGGTCTGCGCAATATACTACGTGAGCTGCGCAATATACAACGTGGGTTGCGCAATATACTACGTGGGCTGCGCAATATACTACGTGGGTTGTGCAATATACTACATTGGCTGCGCAATGTACTACGTGGGCTGGGCAATATACTACGTGGGCTGCGCAATATACAACGTGGGCTGCGCAATATAAAACGTGGGCTGCACAATATACAACATGGGCTGCGCAATATACTACGTGGGCTGGACAATATACTACGTGGGCTGTGCAATATACAACGTGGGCTGCGCAATATACAACGTGGGCTGCACAATATACTACGTGGGCTGCGCAATATACAACGTGGGCTGCGCAATATACAACGTGGGCTGCGCAATATACAACGTGGGCTGCGCAATATACAACGTGGGCTGCGCAATATACAACGTGGGCTGCGCAATTTACTACGTGAGCTGCACAATATACAATGTGGGCTGCGCAATATACAACATGGGCTGCGCAATATACAACGTGGGCTGCGCAATATACAACGTGGGCTGCGCAATTTACTACGTGAGCTGCACAATATACAACGTGGGCTGCGCAATATACAACGTGGGCTGCACAATATACTACGTGGGCTGCGCAATATACAACGTGGGCTGCGCAATATACTACGTGGGCTGCGCAATATACAACGTGGGCTGCGCAATATACAACGTGGGCTGCGCAATATACAACGTGGGCTGCGCAATTTACTACGTGAGCTGCACAATATACAATGTGGGCTGCGCAATATACAACATGGGCTGCGCAATATACAACGTGGGCTGCGCAATATACAACGTGGGCTGCGCAATTTACTACGTGAGCTGCACAATATACAATGTGGGCTGCGCAATATACAACATGGGCTGCGCAATATACAACGTGGGCTGCGCAATATACAACGTGGGCTGCGCAATTTACTACGTGAGCTGCACAATATACAATGTGGGCTGCGCAATATACAACATGGGCTGCGCAATATACTACGTGAGCTGCACAATATACAACGTGGGCTGCGCAATATACTACGTGGGCTGCGCAATATACTACGTGGGCTGCGCAATATACAACGTGGGCTGCACAATATACAACGTGGGCTGCGCAATATACAACATGGTCTGCGCAATATACTACGTGAGCTGCGCAATATACAACGTGGGTTGCGCAATATACTACGTGGGCTGCGCAATATACTACGTGGGTTGTGCAATATACTACATTGGCTGCGCAATGTACTACGTGAGCTGCACAATATACAACATGGGCTGCGCAATATACAACATGGGCTGCGCAATATACTACGTGAGCTGCACAATATACAACGTGGGCTGCACAATATACTACGTGGGCTGCGCAATATACAACGTGGGCTGCACAATATACTACGTGAGCTGCACAATATACAACGTGGGCTGCGCAATATACTACGTGGGCTGCGCAATATACTACGTGGGCTGCGCAATATACTACATTGGCTGCGCAATGTACTACATGGGCTGGGCAATATACTACGTGGGCTGCGCAATATACTACGTGGGCTGCGCAATATACAACGTGTACTGCGTGGGCTGCGCAATGTACTGCGTGGGCTGTGCTATACACTACGCATACATATTCTAGAATACCCGATGCGATAGAATCGGGCCGCCATCTAGTAACTTAAATAAACATCCATGACACATGAGTTTAGTTAGAATAGGGGTTGTAACAAAGTACCAGACATTACTTTTATAAATGAGCAAAAATATTCAAGCTACCTTGGTCCACATGCAGCTTTGTCCTCCATGGTAATTTTCTGCCTAGCATCCTTGGCACCACTTACTTGGCCCTACAACATCAACATGTCATAGACTTATTAAGAGGCAGAGGGGCCCTGGATATTGGGCAGAAGTGAACAGTTCCCTGGTCCAGCTGCTACAAAAAACCAAACTGGACATCGGAGTAGAGTAGTTTGAATCTTTTTGATCTTTGCTACTTACTATTGGTACAAATTAAGACACCCTATTACAGTAGCTTTAGTCCTTTACAATTGGTTTTAACATGTTTTTTTTATTCTTTTTTTTTCTTTAGATATCTGTTCTTTTAAGCATATTGACTCTTCCTATGACAGCCTGGAGAACGGACTTAATGATGATGGAGATTCTCCATACAGCGGTCTTCCCACAAGAAGGAGTCATGACAATAGAAGCAGAGATTCAGTTTTGACGCTAAGTGATTGTGACCTGGATCACGTCTCTAATGAAGAGAACCAGACCTTTTGTTCTACTCATACACAATCTGTGACAATTTCAGCAATTTCCCACCATCGATCAGTATTACATGAGCCATCTGAGGAGGACTCTCTGTGTTCTAATACTTCCGGGTACTCCTCTACCACTGATGTGAGGCGACACAGGCGTTGCTCAGAACCAGTTATTGGAATCTTGGCATCAAGGTTCAGTCAACTTAATGAGTCCCCACATGAGAACAACACAAGCTGTGATGCTCTTCTGTCTCAGTCAGCTGATGATTATCTCGAGCAGCATCGATATCTTCAAGTTGAAGGCCAAAAACTTATAAACCGTAGTTTGACTTTGGGTATCGAGGTTAGTAAAAATAGTAATAAAAAGCAGCCAGGTGACAAAAAAACCACTCCCAATAGACTCTTGCCACCCAATGCTTTGAGACTCAACATTTGTTCTCGGACTAGTTGTTCTAGCTTGTCTTCTCCTGCGACATCTCCTTCAGGATCTTCATTGAGTTCCTTGGACAGCGCTTTTTCTCAGTTCTCAGAATATTCAGTGTTAAACTCAAATGAAGTGCCTTCACATTTGGACTGCCCATTGCGGCAACACAAAAAACAAGTAGAATTCAGTCCAGATTTCCTTGGAGATAATTCCTTTTCTGGATTTGTGGTTGCTGAAGATGGCAAACCACTTTATAATGGTACCACATTCATTACTGGAAAAGATGGAGTTGAATTTTCAAATAATAAAGCTTCAGGTAGCGCTCCATCCATTGCATGGATAAAAAATAGCCGATCTGCTGTAAAAAATTGGTCCTCAAAAAAGATGGACAAGCAGGAGGAAAAAAACAAAATAGATACTGACCATGCCACAAAAATACTATCATCAACTATACAGGAGATTTCAGAAGATTCCTTGTTTAGGGAACAAATAACTGTGCCAAACTTTGTGTGTAAAGCCAAACACGCCAATAGCGGACTTAGACTTAAAGGGTATAAAGAGGAGGATCCTGAAATCTCCATCTGTAAATATAGTGAGGAAGTAAGTAGTCACAAGCTCTTACCATGCGCAGGGGACAAGGTTGTCCTTGACAGAAATGGAAATGGTGACAATGGGGTGGATTGTAGCTCATTTGTATTCCCATCTCCTGTCTCCATCAACATAGAAATATCTTCGCACAGCCAAGAGAGCACTCAATCGCCACAAACCTTTTTTCTCGGTCACAACATTTCATTGTTTGGTCAGAGAAACCGTAGAAAGTCAACTAACTCTTGCAGCTTGGAGGAGCCCATTCTTCTCAATCCAAGCCTAAAGTCTTCTAGCGAACACTCAATCCTCCAGCCAGACGAGGACCTGTCTCGCACAAAAGATGAAACAACCAAAATCTCACTCACCAGGGATATCAGCATGCGCGTGGCCAGTTTTAAGAAGAATAAAGTGCTGCCTTCCAATGTGGACACTGGAATTAGGATTGCAAATTGCGACTTGGAGAAACACTTTTGCGTGTCTCCGAAGCTAAGCACCAATACTGGAGACTTATTCTTCCAGTCCGACATACATAAGCAAATTAAAAATCCACAAGAATGTGACAATCCTATCATTAAAGGTGGCAGAGATGATTGGCACACAAAATGTTGTAGTGACCCAAAATTTGAAGACATTGACCAAAGATTTTTTGCAGAAGAATCCTACGTATAGGGTTGGGTTAAGAGAACCCAACTGTCCCTCTTCATTGGTCCTGACATCCCATTTCATATACAGACTAATGGTTTTATTCATATATTATGAATCCGTTTTGACTATGGAAAAGTCTTATCAATGTCTAATTTATGTGAATGAGTGTAGTGTGTTTTTATGAGAAATTTGCAGTATTTGATTTTCTTAGCGAACGTGTTAATACAAGTGTACCATTATCAGAATGCATTGATACTCATTCCAATGTAGGTATGGGAGCGCGATATTTTGTGTTATCTGAACGAAGGATGAAGATTAAGGCTTGTTGTCCGCAGGTCTTTTACTTTAAGTAATGAGGCTTGACTACAGATCAAAGTCTCCTTTATACAGATCCAAATATCAGGCTTCCTTGGGAATCACATTCTTAGTTTTTCCTAAAGTGAATTGCTACTAGAGTTGGTGCAAGTCGATCTGCACCATCCATTTCTTCAGCCACGACTGTGGCCTGTGACCACTGGACGGGAGCGAGAGAGCCACCTTTTACCTGACAGCATCCACAGCTCTACTTTTGATTAGTCTGCCTGGCTCGAAGTTATCAGTGCGTTGCGTCACACATGTGATGTCGCACAAGGCCGATTAATCAGAAGAAGAGATGTTGATGCCATCAGATAAGAGGCAATTCTCCCACTCCTGTCCAGCAGCCATAGACCACTGTCATCTCCAATGGACTGGGGCAAAATGCTACGTTTTAGGCTATGTGCGCACACACAGTCTTTTTGAGGTGGATTCTGCCACGAAAATTGCAAAAAAAAATCTATCAAAAAATTGAACATATGCATTTATGGTTTAAAAATGACTTGCTGTGCACATGTTCAGGCTTTTGAACGTTTTTTTTTTTAACCACTTCAGGTTTCCAAAAACACCAAGCTGTTAAAAGAAGTGACCTGACCCCATTCTTCTGGTGTTTTCTGCTTAGAAGACATTGTGTACTTTACAGTACAAGTCAATGAAACAGCTCAAAAGACATCCGGAGAGTGACTGGATGTTTTTTGGAGCATTTTGCCATCGTTTTTGCTTAAATTCTAGCAGGTTCTTCATTATTCAATGGAGTGGCAAAATGACTGGAATACAACAGTAAAAAGACTTTACACAAACTATGGTACAACGCTCGAAAAAAAATCTGAAAAAACAGTCAGGAAATGACACCGAAAATACTTCAAGGGTCGAAAATTCCAGAGTTTCCTGAAGCATCTTCTGCTGTAAAAAATTAAAAAAGGCATCATGTGCAGTTATCTCCTAAGAAGTAACTCCAAGTTTTTAAGGAGTTTTGAGATTTGGAGGAGGATTTAGAAAGTTTCCGCTCAGCTTGTACTCCAAAAACTCTTTGAAAATCTCTGTGTGCACATAGCCTCAAGGTATACTCATAGCGTTTTCTGACATGGAATTTGAAGCGAATCTGCTTTAAAACACACAATAAAAAAGCTCAATGTGAACATATCCTTATTATCATGTAGTTTTTAGATAATAAAGTCTGTGCTCATTATTTTGGAGTATATCTTTACTAGTGATGAGCGAGTGTACTCGTTGCTTGGGTTTTCCCGAGCACGCTTGGGTGGTCTCTGAGTATTTGTGACTGCTCTGAGATTTAATTTTCCTTGCCGCAGCTGCATGATTTGCGGCTACTAGACAGCTTGATTACATGTGGGGATTCCCTAGCAACCAGGCAACCCCCACATGTACTCAGGCTGGCTAGCAGCCATAAATCATGCAGCTGAGTCAACAAAAACTAAATCTCCAAGCACTTACAAATACTTGGAGACCACCCGAGCGTGCTCGGGAAAACCCAAGCAACGAGTATACTCGCTCATCACTAATATTTATGTAATATACAATATCTTCATAGTGATTGAGCTCCAAATCCCTTGCAGAAACATAAGGGAAGGTTCATTATGAGACAAAATTTCTGAAGTCCGTTCTGCTTGTGAGTTTGCGACTTTTTAAAAAAATTCCCAATTCATAAATCTGGCATATGTTATTTGCACTTCGAACCGTACCCAGATTACACCCACTTTCTACAAGTGACAAAAGTAGCATAAAATAGTAAAAAGTCACAAACTGTGTTTGTGCCAAAATGACTGTGGACAAATTTGAAACTTTCTTGTGACACAAAAATGATGCAAAACACTTGATATATCCTCTTCCACCGATAGATTAAAGAGATAAAATATTTTTCTGGGACTTTAGTATCAGATAGGAGATCATCAATATGAGCTGATCACCTGATTAACCCTTCCTGCTCCATCACTTCTATAGCAGTCATGGAGAGGGTGCATGGTGCCGGTTCAGTAACTGACCCTGCTTTACAAAACTAGCTCCGATCGCTGCTGTTTAACCACTTAAATACGACTGGCTAGGGCTATCTAAGTAGAGTACCGGCGCCCATAGTGCCTCCCAAGCCCGCAACATGGTCGCGCGTTGCTGATGGGTCGCCATGGCAGCCAGAAGCAATTTAGAAGTCAACCATTTTCGTCGTGATTGTTCTCCAATGATCCCCAACCTGTGAATGTGCTTCAGAGGAGATCATTGATTTCACTACAAATTACAATACATACGTATTGTATGTAATTGAAGGAACGGTCACAGGTTCAAGGCCCCCTAGAAGTCTAAAAAGTAAAACTTCATACAAAAAAAATGTGTGGACATATAAAGAAAAAAACATTGAATTTTGAGTCACCACCATTTTCCCAGAGCAAAATGAAAGAAATTAAAGTAAAAAATTAACATATTTGGTATCACTTGGTCCTCAAAATTACAATTTATGAAAGTATAAGATTCCAAAATTGCCATTTATTGTAACGCTACTGCACTCTCCCCCCCAAAAAAAATGCAATAAAAAAATCAAAGACGTTGTATTTAATACAGAAATGGTACAAATAAAACGACATCTTGGCATGCAAAAGTATACCCTCACGGTGAAAAGAACGCCAAAATAAAAAAGCTGCGTGTCTCAGGAAACTGTTTTATTTCTCATTTTATATATTTTTTTAATAAAGTTATGATTTTTTTTACCATTAAAGTATAAAACAATCTATACATTTGGTATCACTGCAATCGTACTGATCTGAAGAATGATGTTGATGGGTCATTTTACTACATACTATTGCTAATACAAATCAGATCTTTTCTATAGAGGGGATTTGGAGCTTTGCATCAGAAGATATATTGAAAAATGAATCATCACAGAATTGTGAATGTAACCAGATGGAATAAAGCAAACTGGTATTTAAGGCCATTTACGGTTAGCATATTGCTCTCTCTGGTTAGGCACACGTTTTTGCTCCTGAGCTGCGGCGCTCCAATGGGCCTATGTTGCATTACTTTCCTGCAGGTCTCTGTAACATGGGACATGCCCGGCAGACAAGCTTCTCTACCCTACGTAGCACTTTACATATAGATGGAATAATATGAAGGGATCCGCTGATCAGTTCACTTACTTTTCAATGGAAAGCCAAGCTGTAACATATACCCGAGCTAGAATTGAACCCGTTTTGCGTTTTCGTGTTCTCTCTCAGCCCTGCAATACTCCTGCGCTCGATGCTCGTGTCCCGAGTAACTGATGTCACGTGTCCTCCTGTATATAAAGTACGAATCTGGTCCGCTTCACGAGTTTGTACAGATCATCCTGTCGTCATTTCCATTATTATGCAATTATCAAAAGATGTGTATTTTTGTACCTGCGGAAAATGCTGCTAACTTTATATGGTTTTGTTCATCGGTTTGTTATGACACTGATAATAATATAAATGTATATTCTATTGTATGGAGTAATAAAGCCATTGTAACAAATACTCTGCTGGGGAAGGACTCAGGAGGACTCTCTTCTGAACATACTTTTGTGTGGACAAAGCATAATTATCAAAGGGTCTTTTAGACAAAAGACTTGTGATGTTTCATAATATCTATGTACTACTGGTACTACTGTAAGGATAGCACCCAGACTGGATGAATGGATGGGAGGATGGATGAGTGGATGGATGGGTGGGTGGATAGATGGATTGATGAATGGGTGGATGGATGAGGGATGGATGGGTGGATGAATAGGTGGATGGATGGATGAGCAGATGGATGGATGGATAGGTGGATGGATGAGCAGATGGATGGACGGATAGGTGGATGGATGAGCAGATGGATGGACGGATAGGTGGATGAGCAGATGGATGGATGGATAGGTGGATGGATGAGCAGACGGATGAATGGGTGGATGGATGAGCTGATGGGTGAGTGGATGGATAGGTGGATGGATGAGCAGATGGATGGATGGATAGGTGGATGGATGAGCAGATGGATGGATGGATAGGTGGATGGATGAGCAGATGGATGGATGATAGGTGGATGAGCCGATGGATGGGTAGATGGATAGGTGAATGGATGAGAGGATGGATGGGTAGATGGATGGATGGACGGATGGAGTATTAATACACAGAATGCAGGTGCAAGCTTGCACATCAAATCACGTTTAGATTCTAAGATAGAAAAAAGTCAGAATCTCCTTGTAGCTCAAAAAAAAGCCCAATCATGCCCGACATGGCAGTGTGATGTATTTCCATGCAGCTGTCAAGCACAGGCCAGGAGAGCTGACGGCCAGTACGAGGATTGGGATCTAATCCTCGCACGAGTTATACGTCCGTCTGTCTCTGACCCTAGAGCCAAAATGTTGCACACGTTGGGCATGGAATTTATCCTCTTTTTTTGAACAAGGAAGTGCATCTTTTTTTTCCTTTTTTTCCCTAGAAAGATATAGGTCAACAGTTTGTAGCATTAAATCGGGGTCTTATTAGCGCATGGCATGTGATATGCCAATGACACTTGGCTCAAACTCTGCTATGGGCGTGAACCGAGCGTCATTTTACTGTGCTCCGATCCTTTCGTACGAGAGAACTGGATCACAGACGAGGAGAAGTAGGGGAGAATAATCTCTCCATCTTCTCCATTGTCTGTCTCTGTATATATCAGACTGCACTCGGGTGACATCCAATGCTTTGCTCGCGCCCATTGACTTGAATGGGTGCGCACGTGCGAGATACGCTGCCAATCGCAGCATGCTGCATTTTCTCAAGCCGAAATAATCACAACTGTGAGCTGCCCCATAGAATAACACTGGTCCGAGTGCTAAACAACGTTTTACCACATAGCACTCGGCCGTGGTATACACTCGAGTGAGCCAGCCTTTAGGGTATTAGGGCACCTTCATGTAGAACCTACATGAGCTTTATGACATCCTGTTCTAAACCTACTAACATGGAATTGGTTCCCCCTTTTCACCTAAAACAGCTCCCATTCTTCAGGGAGGGCATTCAAAAAAGATTTTGAAGGTATCTGTGGAAATTTTTGCTCATTCATCCAGAAGAGCATTTGTGAGGTCAGGCACTGATGCTGGAGGAAAGGTCAGGCTCACAATCTCCATTCTACTTCATCACAACGGTGTTTTATGTGTTTGGAGTCCAGGCTCTGTTATGTGGGTTTTCTTCTGTAAGTCATGATCTTCCACACCAAACTCCCCCAACCATGTCTTTATGGACCTTGCTTTGGTGCCACTGGGGCACAGCCATGGAGAACACAAAAAAGCCTTTTACAAAATGTTCCTACGATCCTAGATGAATTTTGTCTAAAATTCTTGGTATACTGAAGCATTAGGATTTCCTTTCGTTAGAACTAAAGGACCGAAGCCCCTGAAAAACAAGCCACATAGAATTACCCCTCCA
The DNA here is from genome assembly GCF_032444005.1 of Ranitomeya imitator. Taxonomy (NCBI): domain Eukaryota; kingdom Metazoa; phylum Chordata; class Amphibia; order Anura; family Dendrobatidae; genus Ranitomeya; species Ranitomeya imitator. The sequence goes on from NC_091284.1 coordinate 772,341,172, forward strand.
CCTAGCATTCGGCAGACCTAGACTTTTCCATTAGATGCCAGACAGACAAACATGGTTCAGCACTTCAGAAAACCAGTCCAGTTGTGGTTTTACACCACTCCATACGACACCTGCTGTTGTGTTTAGGGATGTAAGGCTGTATGCAGCTGTTTGGCCATGGAAACCCATGTCATGAAGCTCCCAGCAGGGGCGCAGGGTTTCTGCCGATGTTAATGCCAGAGGAGTTTGGACTCTGCAGTTATGAAGTCAGCAGATCGTTGATGACTTTCTGCCTCTGCTTCTCAGCACTTGGCCCCAGTCCGTAACCTTACATGGTGTCTACTTCGTGGCTGAGTTGCTGCGGTTCCTTCCACTTCTCAATAACATCACTCACAGGTGATGGGGAAATAATTATGAGGGAAAATCTCATGACCTGGACTGCGCTGGTATCAGCCAGCTCTGCACCACCAGCCATTCTGTCACACGGTAGTAAAGGCAGATGACATCTTGAGGGGCCGGATGCTATACACGGGGGCAATGAGGTGTGTGCCAATACTTTTAAACTAAGTTCCCCTGATGAGTATTTGGTACTTTGGTGAATTTTTAATGATACATATTCTCTCTGTGCAAAAAATGCAGCATCTTACAGTTCCATCAGTGTGTATGGAATTTATAAAAATCATATGCCCACTGTGCTTTATTTTTTACGCAGGGTACCATATATTATATATGGGTAGACGTAGATATTACATGGTGAGGTAACACAAATATCTAATTGAATACCATACAATCTGTATAAATACATACTGTAGGTAAATTATAAAGTCATTTATTCACATATAGATGGATGCATCGGTTCATCTATGTTCTGACTCCATAAGTAAGCTGTCAGTGTAGAGCGCTTGAGGCACCATTTCCAGGCTGCCTCCATCAACCGATACTCACACAGAGTGATGTCCTCAGCTAGCTTGAACTCAACTGCAGGAGGCACTTATGAAAATTACAAAAGAAGGATTATTTTTCAGCTGAATTCTTGTAATTATGCACACATATAGTAGGTAAAAAAGGCTTTTCAGAAACTGGGCTGCAAACACATGAGCTTCTAAGATGGCTAATAGACAGGGAATGAGGAAGAAGAATGAGGAAGAAGAATGAGGAAGAAGGGAGGGGTTACTGACCACAGAGCTATATCAGAGAGAGACTGGGAGAGAGGAAGGACAAACTTCTAAAGAGAGCAAATCTTATCGCATAGCAACAAAATAGCACAATATAACAACGCAAGGATAATACAATACAGTCTGTCATTTCCCATGAATTGGAAATCATTCAGTCTACAATGCAGTTTTTATACCAAATGCTAGGCTTTTCTCCTCATGCACATCAATGACCTGATTGCCAGTTCACTAGAGATGAGCAGGTTGATCAGCTGAGGATCTCGAGAATCACTAATAACACGTCCTTCTCCTGTAGAGTGTAAGCTCTTATTGCTAGTGAGGTCTGCTTTCTCTTTCTCCTGTAGAAGGTAATCGTTTATGGTCAGCAGGGTCTTCTTTTTCTTTTGTAGAGTGTAAGCTCTGATGGTCAACGGGGTCTTCTCTCTCTCCTGTATAGTGTAAGCTTTTATGGTCAGCGGGGTCCTATCTCCTGTAGAATGTAAGATCTCATGGTCAGCGGGGTCTTCTCTCTCTTTTGTAGAGTGTAAGCTCTTATGGTCAGCAGGGTCTTCTCTCTCTCTTTTGTAGAGTGTAAGCTCTTATGGTCAGCGGGGTACTCTCTCTCCTGTTGAATTTAAGATCCCATGGTCAGCGGGGTCTTCTCTCTCTTTTGTAGAGTGTAAGCTCTTATGGTCAGCAGGGTCTTCTCTCTCCTGTAGAGTGTAAGCTCTTATGGTCAGCGGGTTCTTCTCTCTCTCTCCTGTAGAGTAAGCTCTTATGGTCAGTGGGGTCATCTCTCTCCTGTAGAGTGTAATCTCTTATGGTCAACGGGGTCTTCTCTCTCTCTCCTTTAGAGTGTAAGCTCTTATGGTCAGCGGGGTACTCTCTCTCCTGTAGAATGTAAGATCTCATGGTTAGCGGAGTCTTCTCTCTCTTTTGTAGAGTGTAAGCTCTTATGGTCAGCAGGGTCTTCTTTTGCTTTTGTAGAGTGTAAGCTCTGAAGGTCAGCGGGGTCTTCTCTCTCCTGTATAGTGTAAGCTTTTATGGTCAGCGGGGTACTCTCTCTCCTGTAGAATGTAAGATCTCATGGTTAGCGGGGTCTTCTCTCTCTTTTGTAGAGTGTAAGCTCTTATGGTCAGCAGGGTCTTCTCTCTCTCCTGTAGAGTGTAAGCTCTTATTGTCAGCGGGGTACTCTCTCTCCTGTAGAATGTAAGATCCCATGGTCTGCAGGGTCTTCTCTCTCTTTTGTAGAGTGTAAGCTCTTATGGTCAGCGGGTTCTTCTCTCTCTCTCCTGTAGAGTGTAAGCTCTTATCCTCAGCGGGGTACTTTATCTCCTGTAGAATGTAAGATCTCATGGTCAGTGGGGTCTTCTCTCTTTTGTAGAGTGTAAGCTCTTATGGTCAGCAGAGTCTTCTCTCTCTCCTGTAGAGTGTAAGCTCTTATGGTCAGCACGGTCCTCTCTCTTGTCTGTAAAGTGTAAGCTCTTATGGTAGTTGGATTTTTGTCTTGTTCTCTCTTGTCTCCCTTGCGTGTATTTCTAGAGCAATCATAAGACTTCCAGTATTGAGATGTGCTCGAATTTATTTGTTGCAATTAATATGTTTAGGGAAAATTTGGCAAACTTGAATCTAAATAGACCGATTCATCTATAGAGTTCACCATTTGTCCTTCTTTAGACTAATTTTGGTTGATAACCAGCAAACCAATAAATATGATTAGTTTGACACCAATTTCATGAAGTTACATTTATGCATCCTACTACAATCCAGATTTCTTTATTTTAGCCTATGATCAGCAACCAAAAGCTACATTCTAAGGCTGGAGTCACACTACCATATAATACGGACGAGTGCTATGCGATAAAAAATGGCATAGCACTTGAACCATTGTTAATCTATGGGGCATCTCCTATCATCCGTTGTTTTCTCGGCCATATAATACGTGCGAGTGAAATTGCAGCATGCTGTGATTTGCGCCGTATATCGGCTGAGAATCGCCAATGAAAGTCTATGGGTGCGAGAAAACTCGCACATCACACGGACCATCAGTGTGACTTGCGAGAAATACGCACCAGTGTCCTATAGAAAAGCTACCAATTCAGTGCGGTGCAATGTAAAATCACACTGACAGGATAAAATAGAATAGATAAAATAAATGTCTGCACTTAGTATAGATATATATACACTGCTCAAAAAAATAAAGGGAACACTTAAATAACAGACTATAACTCCAAGTAAATAGAACTTCTGTGAAATCAAACTGTCCACTTAGGAAGCAACACTGATTGACAATGAATTTCACATGCTGTTGTGCAAATGGAATAGACAACAGATGGAAATTATTGGCAATTATAAAAACACCCTCAATAAAGGAGTGGTTCTACAGGTGGGGACTACAGACCACATCTCAGTACCAATGCTTTCTGGCTGATGTTTTGGTCACTTTTAAATGTTGGTTGTGCTTTCACACTCGTGGTAGCATGAGACGGACTCTACAACCCACACAATTAGCTCAGGTAGTGCAGCTCATCCAGGATGGCACATCAATGCGAGCTGTGGCAAGAAGGTTTGCTGTGTCGGTCAGCATAGTGTCCAGAGGCTGGAGGCGCTACCAGGAGACAGGCCAGTACACCAGGAGATGTGAAGGGGGCCGTAGGAGGGCAACAACCCAGCAGCAGGACCGCTACCTCAGCCTTTGTGCAAGGAGGAACAGGAAGAGCACTGCCAGAGCCCTGCAAAATGACCTCCAGCAGGCCACAAATGTGTGTCTGCACAAACGGTTAGAAACCAACTCCATGAGGATGGTTTAAGTGCCCGACGTCCACTGATGCGATTTGTGCTCACAGCTGAACACCGTGCAGGATGCTTGGCATTTGCCACAGAACACCAGGATTGGCAAATTCACCACTGGCGCCCACAGATGAAAGCAGGTTCACATTGAGCACATCTGACAGAGTCTGGAGACACCGTGGAGAGCAATCTGCTGCCTGCAGCATCCTTCAGCATGACCGGTTTGGCAGTGGGTCAGTAATGATGTGGGGTGGCATTTCTTTGGATGTGCTCGCCAGAGGTAGCCTGATTGCCATGAGGAACCGAGATGAGATACTCAGACCCCTTGTGAGAGCATATGCTGGTGAAGTTGACCCTGGGTTCCTCCTAATGCAGGACAATGTGTCAGCAGTTCCTGCAAGATAAAGGCATTAAAGCTATGGACTGGCTCACCCATTCCCCAGACATAAATCCGATTGAACACATCTGGGATATCATGTCTCGCACCATCCACCAACCTTACATTGCACCACAGACTGTCCAGGACTTGGCAGATGCTATAGTCCAGGTCTGGGAGGAGATTCCTTAGGAGACCATCCGCCGCCTCATCAGGAGCATGCCCAGGCATTATAAGGAGGTCATACAGGCACTTGGAGGCCACACACACTACTGAGCATAATTTCCTTGTTTTGAGGCATTTCCACTGAAGTTGGATCAGCTTGTAATTTGATTTATCACTTTTTATTTTAAGTATCGTTCCAAATCCAGGCCTCCGTGAGATATTAATCTTGATTTACATTGATAATTTTAATGTTTTATGGTTCTCAACGCTTTCCACTATGTAGTGAATAAAGATTACAACTGGAATATTTTATTCAGTGATATCTAGGATGTGGTATTTTAGTGTTTCCTTTAATTTTTATGAGCTACCGGTATATATATGTATATATATATATCCCCTGGCAAAAATTATGGAATCACCGGCCTTGGAGGATGTTCATTCAGTTGTCTAATTTTGTAGAAAGAAAGCAGATCACAGACATGGCACAAAACTAAAGTCATTTCAAATATCAACTTTCTGGCTTTAAGAAATGCTAAAAGAAATCAAGAACAAAAAATGTGGTAGTCAGTAATGGATACTTTTTTTAACCCCTTAATCCCATATGACGTACTATCCCGTCGAGGTGGGGTGGGCTTTAATTCCCACCGACGAGATAGTACGTCATAGGCGATCGGCCTCGCTCACTGGGGGAGCGCGGCCGAGTGTCAGCTGCCTATCGCAGCTGACATCCGGCACTATGTGCCAGGAGCGGTCACGGACCGCCCCCGGCACATTAACCCCCGGCACACCGCGATCAAACATGATCACGATGTGCCGGCGGTATAGGGAAGCATCGCGCAGGGAGGGGGCTCCCTGCGGGCTTCCCTGAGCCCCCCGCAGCAACGCGATGTGATCGCGTTGCTGCGAGGGTCTCCTACCTCCTTCCTCCTTGCTGGACCTGGATCCAAGATGGCCACGGCATCCGGGTCCTGCAGGGAGGGAGGTGGCTTACCAAGTGCCTGCTCAGAGCAGGCACTTGGTAACGCTGCACTGCTCTCAGACAGATCGGTGATCTGTCAGAGTGCTGTGCAAACTGGCAGATCACTGATCTGCACTGTCCCCCCCTGGGACAAAGTAAAAAAAGTTTAAAAAAAAAATTCCAAATGTGTAAAAAAAATAAAAAAAATATTCCTAAATAATGAAAAATATATATATATATATTATTCCCATAAATACATTTCTTTATCTAAATAATAAAAAATAATAAAAGTACACATATTTAGTATCGCCGCGTCCGTAACGACCCGACCTATAAAACTGGCCCACTAGTTAACCCCTTCAGTAAATACCGTAAGGAAAAAAAAAAAAAAAAAGAGGCAAAAAACAACGCTTTATTACCATACTGCCGAACAAAAAGTGGAATAACACGCGATCAAAAAGACAGATATAAATAACCATGGTACCGCTGAAAGCGGCATCTTGTCCCGCAAAAAACGAGCCACAATACAGCATAATCAGCAAAAAAATAAAAAAGTTATAGTCCTGAGAATAAAGCGATGCAAAAATAATTATTTTTTCTATAAAATAGTTTTTATCGTATAAAAGCGCCAAAACATAAAAAAATGATTTAAATGAGGTATCGCTGTAATCGTACTGACCCGAAGAATAAAACTGCTTTATCAATTTTACCAAAAGCGGAACGGTATAAAACGCCTCCCCCCAAAGAAATTCATGAATAGCTGGTTTTAAAAAGCGATCTAAAAATGTCACGTGCCCGAAAATGTTACCAATAAAAACGTCAACTCGTCCCGCAAAAAATAAGAACTCACATGACTCTGTGGACCAAAATATGGAAAAATTATAGCTCTCAAAATGTGGTAACGCAAAAAATATTTTTTGCAATAAAAAGCGTCTTTCAGTGTGTGACGGCTGCCAATCATAAAAATCCGCTAAAAAACCCGCTATAAAAGAAAATCAAACCCCCCTTCATCACCCCCCTAGTTAGGGAAAAATTAAAAAAATGTATTTATTTCCATTTTCCCATTAGGGTTAGGGCTAGGGTTAGGGCTAGGGTTCGGGTTAGGGTTAGGGCTAGGGTCAGGATTAGGGCTAGGGTTAGGGCTAGGGTTAGGGCCACAGTTAGGGTTCGGGCTAAAGTTAGGGTTAGGGTTGGGGCTAAAGTTACGGTTAGGGTTTAGATTACATTTCCAGTTGGGAATAGGGTTGGGATTAGGGTTAGGGGTGTGTCAGGGTTAGAGGTGTGGTTAGGGTTACTGTTGGGATTAGGGTTAGGGGTGTGTTTGGATTAGGGTTTCAGTTATAATTGAGGGGTTTCCACTGTTTAGGCACATCAGGGGCTCTCCAAACGCGACATGGCATCCGATCTCAATTCCTGCCAATTCTGCGTTGAAAAAGTAAAACAGTGCTCCTTCCCTTCCGAGCTCTCCCGTGTGCCCAAACAGGGGTTTACCCCAACATATGGGGTATCAGCGTACTCAGGACAAATAGGACAACAACTGTTGGGGTCCAATTTCTCCTGTTACCCTTGGGAAAATACAAAACTGGGGGCTAAAAAATATTTTTTGTGGGAAAAAAAAGATTTTTTATTTTCAAGGCTCTGCGTTATAAACTGTAGTGAAACACTTGGGGGTTCAAAGTTCTCACAACACATCTAGATGAGTTCCCTGGGCGGTCTAGTTTCCAATATGGGGTCACTTGTGGGGGGTTTCTACTGTTTAGGTACATTAGGGGCTCTGCAAACGCAATGTGACAACTGCAGACCATTCCATCTAAGTCTGCATTCCAAATGGCGCTCCTTCCCTTCCGAGCCCTCCCATGCGGCCAAACAGTGGTTCCTCCCCACATATGGGGTATCAGCGCACTCAGGACAAATTGGACAACAACTTTTGGGGTCGAATTTCTCCTCATACCCTCGGGAAAATACTAAACTGGGGGCTAAAAAATAATTTTGGGGGGAAAATTTTTTTATTTTTATTTTCACGGCTCTGCGTTACAAACTGTAGTGAAACACTTGGGGGTTCAAAGCTCTCACAACACATCTAGATGAGTTCCTTAGGGGGTCTACTTTCCAAAATGGTGTCACTTGTGGGGGGTTTCAATGTTTAGGCACATCAGTGGCTCTCCAAAAGCAACATGGCGTCCCATCTCAATTCCTGTCAATTTTGCATTGAAAAGTCAAACGGCGCTCCTTCCCTTCTGAGCTCTCCCATGCGCCCAAACAGTGGTTTACCCCCACATATGGGGTATCAGCGTACTCAGGACAAATTGTACAACAACTTTTGGGGTCCAATTTCTTCTCTTACCCTTGGGAAAATAAAAAATTGGGTGAAAACATAATTTGTGAAAAAATATGATTTTTTATTTTTACGGTTCTGCATTATAAACTTCTGTGAAACACTTGGTGGGTCAAAGTGCTCACCACACCTCTAGATAAGTTCCTTAGGGGGTCTACTTTCCAAAATGGTGTCACTTGTGGGGGATTTCTGTTGTGAATTCTGTTATCGAACTCCCTCCTGTGGTCATGAATGGTACTTCGGCGAGTTCTGTCCATGGACTCCCTCTGGTGGCTGTGAGTGGAGCTGCTGGTTCTGAGGTTCCTTCCACAGGTGACCTAGTTTATTCTTTGGCTGGCTGCTCTATTTAACTCCACTCAGATCATTACTCCATGCCAGCTGTCAATGTTCTAGTATTGGTTCAGTTCGCTCTTGGATCTTTCTGGTGACCTGTCTACTCCAGCAGAAGCTAAGTCCCTGCTAGTTTATTTGTTGTTCTTTGTTTTCTTGTCCAGCTTGCTATCATGGTTTTGCCTTGCTAGCTGGAAGCTCTGGGATGCAGAGTGGCACCTCCGCACCGTGAGTTGGTGCGGGGGTCTTTTTGCACACTCTGCGTGGTCTTTTTGTAGTTTTTTGTGCTCACCGCAAAGTTACCTTTTCTATCCTCAGTCTGTTTAGTAAGTCTGGCCTCCCTTTGCTGAAACCTGTTTCATTTCTGTGTTTGTGACTTTCATCTTAACTCAGTCAATATTTGTGGGGGGCTGCCTTTTTCTTTGGGGAATTTCTCTGAGGCAAGGTAGGCTTTATTTCCTATCTCTAGGGGTAGTTAGCTCTTAGGCTGTGAAGAGGCATCTAGGCAGAGTTAGGTACGCTCCACGGCTATTTCTAGTGTGTGTGATAGGATTAGGGGTTGCGGTCAGCAGAGCTCCCACTTCCCAGAGCTTGTCCTGTGTTAGTTTAACCATCAGGTCATTCCGGGTGCTCCTAACCACCAGGTCCATAACAGTACAGCTGGCCCAAAGTGTTAATGCATCTCAATAGAGGGATAAGAGAAGTTCTGAGACCATTTTTTTTTTCTCTGCAGTGTGTTTTGTCTTTTTTTTCCCCTTAACCTCTGGGTGGTTCAGGACACAGGTATAGATATGGACATTCAAGGTCTGTCCTCTTCTGTGGATCATCTCACTGCAAGGGTACAAAGCATTCAAGATTTTGTAGTTCAGAATCCGATGTTAGAGCCTAGAATTCCAATTCCTGATTTGTTTTCTGGGGATAGATCTAAATTCCTGAATTTCAAAAATAATTGTAAACTGTTTCTTGCTTTGAAACCCCGCTCCTCTGGTGACCCCGTTCGGCAAGTAAAAATCATTATTTCTTTGTTGCGTGGCGACCCTCAAGACTGGGCATTTTCCCTTGCATTGCGTGATGTAGATGCGTTTTTTCTGGCGCTTGGATTGCTTTATGATGAACCAAATTCAGTGGATCAGGCAGAGAAAATCTTGCTGGCTTTGTGTAAGGGTCAGGATGAAGCGGAGGTATATTGTCAGAAGTTTAGAAAGTGGTCTGTGCTTACTCAGTGGAATAAGTGTGCCCTGGTGGCAATTTTCAGAAAGGGTCTTTCTGAAGCCCTTAAGGATGTTATGGCGGGATTTCCCACGCCTGCTGGTCTGAATGAGTCTATGTCCTTGGCCATTCAGATCGATCGGCGTTTGCGTGAGCGCAAAGCTGTGCACCATTTGGCAGCATTCTCTGAGCAGAGGCCTGAGCCTATGCAATGTGATAGGACTTTGACCACAGCTAAACGGCAAGAACACAGATGTCAGAATGGGCTGTGTTTTTACTGTGGTGACTCCACTCATGCTTTCTCCGATTGTCCTAAGCACACTAAGCGGTTCGCTAGGTCTGCCACCATTGGTACGGTACAGTCTAAATTTCTTTTGTCCGTTACTCTGATTTGCTCTTTGTCATCCTATTCTGTTATGGCATTTGTGGATTCAGGCGCTGCCCTGAATTTGATGGACTTGGAGTTTGCCAGGCGCTGTGGTTTTTTCTTGGAACCCTTGCAGTATCCTATTCCATTGAGAGGAATTGATGCTACGCCTTTGGCCAAGAATAAGCCTCAGTACTGGACTCAATTGACCATGTGCATGGCTCCTGCACATCAGGAGGATATTCACTTTTTGGTGTTGCATAATCTGCATGATGTGGTCGTTTTGGGGTTGCCTTGGCTACAGGTCCATAATCCAGTGTTTGATTGGAAATCAATGTCTGTGTCCAGCTGGGGTTGTCAGGGGGTACATGGTGATGTTCCATTGCTGTCAATTTCGTCTTCCACTCCTTCTGAAGTCCCTGAGTTTTTGTCGAATTACCGGGATGTATTTGATGAGCCCAAATCCAGTGCCCTACCTCCTCATAGGGATTGCGATTGTGCTATTAATTTGATTCCTGGTAGTAAGTTTCCTAAGGGCCGACAGTTCAATTTATCTGTGCCAGAACACGCCGCTATGCGGAGTTATATAAAGGAGTCCTTGGAGAAAGGGCATATTCGCCCGTCGTCATCACCATTGGGAGCAGAGTTCTTTTTTGTGGCCAAGAAGGATGGTTCTTTGAGACCTTGTATTGATTACCGCCTTCTTAATAAGATCACAGTCAAATTTCAGTACCCTTTGCCGCTAATGTCTGATTTGTTTGCTCGGATTAAGGGGGCTAGTTGGTTCACCAAGATAGATCTTCGAGGGGCGTATAATCTTGTGCGTATTAAACAGGGCGATGAATGGAAAACAGCATTTAATACGCCCGAGGGCCATTTTGAGTACCTGGTGATGCCATTCGGGCTTTCTAATGCTCCATCTGTGTTTCAGTCCTTTATGCATGACATCTTCCGAAAGTACCTGGATAGATTTATGATTGTATATTTGGATGATATTTTGGTCTTTTCAGATGATTGGGAGTCTCATGTGAGGCAGGTCAGAATGGTGTTCCAGGTCCTTCGTGCGAATCCCTTGTTTGTGAAGGGGTCTAAATGTCTCTTTGGAGTTCAGAAGGTTTCATTTTTGGGTTTCATTTTCTCCCCTTATACTATCAAGATGGACCCTGTTAAGGTTCAGGCCATTTATGATTGGACTCAGCCTACATCTGTGAAGAGCCTGCAGAAGTTCCTGGGCTTTGCTAATTTTTACCGTCGCTTCATCGCTAATTTTTCTAGGGTTGTTAAACCGTTGACTGATTTGACCAAGAAAGGTGCTGATGTGGTCAATTGGTTCTCTGCGGCCGTTGAGGCTTTTCAGGAGTTGAAGCGTCGTTTTTCTTCTGCCCCTGTGTTGTGCCAGCCAGATGTTTCGCTCCCATTTCAGATCGAGATTGATGCTTCTGAGATTGGAGCAGGGGCTGTTTTGTCTCAAAGAAGTTCTGATGGCTCGGTGATGAAACCATGTGCTTTCTTTTCTAGAAAGTTCTCGCCTGCTGAGCGCAATTATGATGTTGGCAATCAAGAGTTGTTGGCTATGAAGAGGGCATTCGAGGAGTGGCGACATTGGCTTGAAGGAGGCAAGCATCGCGTGGTGGTCTTGACGGATCACAAGAATTTGACTTATCTCGAGTCTGCCAAACGGTTGAATCCTAGACAGGCTCGATGGTCGCTGTTTTTCTCCCGTTTCGATTTTGTGGTTTCATACCTTCTGGGCTCTAAGAATGTGAAGGCTGATGCCCTTTCAAGGAGTTTTGTGCCTGACTCTCCGGGTGTTCCTGAGCCAGCTGGTATTCTCAAAGAGGGGGTAATTTTGTCTGCCATCTCCCCTGATTTGCGGCGGGTGCTGCAGAAATTTCAGGCTGATAGACCGGACCGTTGTCCAGCGGAGAAACTGTTTGTCCCCGATAGATGGACTAGTAGAGTTATCTCTGGGGTTCATTGTTCGGTGTTAGTTGGTCATCCTGGAATCTTTGGTACCAGAGATTTGGTGGCTAGATCCTTTTGGTGGCCTTCCTTGTCACGGGATGTGCGTTCTTTTGTGCAGTCCTGTGGGACTTGTGCTCGGGCTAAGCCCTGCTGTTCTCGTGCCAGTGGGTTGCTTTTGCCCTTGCCGGTCCCGAAGAGGCCCTGGACGCATATTTCCATGGATTTTATTTCAGATCTCCCTGTCTCTCAAAGGATGTCGGTCATCTGGGTGGTTTGTGATCGCTTCTCTAAGATGGTCCATTTGGTACCCTTGTCTAAATTGCCTTCCTCCTCTGATTTGGTACCATTGTTTTTCCAGCATGTGGTTCGTTTGCATGGCATTCCGGAGAACATCGTCTCGGACAGAGGTTCCCAGTTTGTTTCGAGGTTTTGGCGGTCCTTTTGTGCTAAGAAGGGCATTGATTTGTCTTTTTCTTCGGCTTTCCATCCTCAGACAAATGGCCAAACCGAACGAACCAATCAGACTTTGGAGACATATCTGAGATGCTTTGTTTCTGCTGATCAGGATGATTGGGTGTCCTTCTTGCCTTTGGCTGAGTTCGCCCTTAATAATCGGGCCAGCTCGGCTACTTTGGTTTCGCCTTTTTTCTGTAATTCTGGTTTCCATCCTCGTTTTTCTTCAGGGCAGGTTGAGCCTTCGGATTGTCCTGGTGTGGATTCTGTGGTGGACAGATTGCAGCAAATTTGGACTCACGTAGTGGACAATTTAACATTGTCCCAGGAGAAGGCTCAACGTTTCGCTAACCGCCGTCGCTGTGTTGGTCCCCGACTTCGTGTTGGGGATTTGGTTTGGTTGTCGTCTCGTTATGTTCCTTTGAAGGTTTCCTCTCCTAAGTTTAAGCCTCGTTTCATTGGTCCTTATAAGATTTCTGAAGTTCTCAATCCTGTGTCATTTCGTTTGGCCCTTCCAGCTTCTTTTGCCATCCATAATGTGTTCCATAGGTCGTTATTGCGGAGATACGTGGCGTCTATGATTCCCTCCGTTGACCCTCCTGCCCCGGTGTTGGTCGAGGGGGAGTTGGAGTATGTGGTGGAGAAGATTTTAGATTCTCGTATTTAGAGACGGAAACTCCAGTACCTGGTCAAGTGGAAGGGTTATGGTCAGGAAGATAATTCCTGGGTTGTTGCCTCTGATGTTCATGCTGCCGATCTGGTTCGTGCCTTTCATTTGGCTCGTCCTGATCGGCCTGGGGGGCTCTGGTGAGGGTTCGGTGACCCCTCCTCAAGGGGGGGTACTGTTGTGAATTCTGTTATCGAAGTCCCTCCTGTGGTCATGAATGGTACTTCGGCGAGTTCTGTCCATGGACTCCCTCTGGTGGCTGTGAGTGGAGCTGCTGGTTCTGAGGTTCCTTCCACAGGTGACCTAGTTTATTCTTTGGCTGGCTGCTCTATTTAACTCCACTCAGATCGTTACTCCATGCCAGCTGTCAATGTTCTAGTACTGGTTCAGTTCGCTCTTGGATCTTTCTGGTGACCTGTCCACTCCAGCAGAAGCTAAGTCCCTGCTAGTTTATTTGTTGTTCTTTGTGAGTCGGTGCGGGGGTCTTTTTGCACACTCTGCGTGGTCTTTTTGTAGTTTTTTGTGCTGACCGCAAAGTTACCTTTTCTATCCTCAGTCTGTTTAGTAAGTCTGGCCTCCCTTTGCTGAAACTTGTTTCATTCCTGTGTTTGTGACTTTCATCTTAACTCAGTCAATATTTGTGGGGGGCTGCCTTTTTCTTTGGGGAATTTCTCTGAGGCAAGGTAGGCTTTATTTCCTATCTCTAGGGGTAGTTAGCTCTTAGGCTGTGAAGAGGCGTCTAGGCAGAGTTAGGTACGCTCCACGGCTATTTCTAGTGTGTGTGATAGGATTAGGGGTTGCGGTCAGCAGAGCTCCCACTTCCCAGAGCTTGTCCTGTGTTAGTTTCACCATCAGGTCATTCCGGGTGCTCCTAACCACCAGGTCCATAACAGGTTTCAATGTTTAGGCACATCAGTGGCTCTCCAAACGCAACATGGTGTCCCATCTCAATTCCTCTCAATTTTGCATTGAAAAGTCAAACGGCGCTCCTTCCCTTCCGAGCTCTCCCATTCGCCCAAACAGTGGTTTACCCCCACATATGAGGTATCGATGTACTCAGGACAAATTGTAAACAACTTTTGTGGTCCAATTTCTTCCCTTACCCTTGGGAAAATAAAAAATTGGGGTCGAAAAGATATTTTTTGTGAAAAAATATGATTTTTTATTTTTACGGTTCTGCATTATAAACTTCTGTGAAGCACTTGGTGGGTCAAAGTGCTCACCACACCTCTAGATAAGTTCCTTAGGGGGTCTACTTTCCAAAATGGTGTCACTTGTGGGGCTTTCAATGTTTAGGCACATCAGGGGCTCTCCAAACGCAGCATGGTGTCCCATCTCGATTCCAGTCAATTTTGCATTGAAAAGTCAAATGGCGCTCCTTCGCTTCCGAGCTCTGTCATGCGCCCAAACAGTGGTTTACCCCCACATATGGGGTATTGGCGTACTCAGGACAAATTGTACAACAACTTTTGGGGTCCATTTTCTCCTGTTACCCTTGGTAAAATAAAACAAATTGGAGCTGAAGTAAATTTTTTGTGAAAAAAAGTTAAATGTTCATTTTTATTTAAACATTCCAAAAATTCCTGTGAAGCACCAGAAGGGTTAATAAACTTCTTGAATATGGTTTTGAGCACCTTTAAGGGTGCAGTTTTTAGAATGGTGTCACACTTCGGTATTTTCTATCATATAGACCCCTCAAAATGACTTCAAATGAGATGTGGTCCCTAAAAAAAAAATGGTGTTGTAAAAATGAGAAATTGCTGGTCAACTTTTAACCCTTATAACTCCCTAACAAAAAAAAAAGTTTGTTTCCAAAATTGTGTTGATGTAAAGTAAACATGTGGGAAATGTTACTTATTAAGTATTTTTTGTGACATATCTCTGTAATTTAATTATATAAAAATTCAAAGTTGGAAAATTGCGAATTTTTCATAATTTTCGCCAAATTTCCATTTTTTTCACAAACAAACGCAGGTACTATCAAAGAATTTTTACCACTATCATGAAGTACAATATGTCCCGAGAAAACAATGTCAGAATCACTGGGATCTGTTGAAGAGTTCCAGAGTTATAGCCTCATAAAGGGACAGTGGTCAGAATTGTAAAAATTGGCCCGGTCATTAACGTGCAAACCACCCTCGGGGCTTAAGGGGTTAACCAAGCATAGGAAAAAAATATGGAATCACTCAATTCTGAGGAAAAAATTATGGAATCATAAAAAACAAACAAACAAACACCACCTCTGGCTTTTATAACAGCTTGCAGTCTCTGAGGCATTGACTCAATGAGTGTCCCACAGGACTCTTCATCAATCTGGCTCCAACTTTCTCTGATTGCTGTTGCCAGATCAGCTTTGCAGGTTGGATTCTTGTCATGGACCATTTTCTTCAACTTCCACCAAAGATTTTCAATTGGATTGAGATCCGGACTATTTGCAGGCCATGACATTTACCTTATGTGTCTTTTTTCAAGGAATGTTTTCACAGTTTTTGCTCCATGGCAGGATGCATTATCATCTTGAAAGATGATTTCATCATCCCCAAACATCCTTTCAATTGATGGGATAAGAAAAGTGTCCAAAATGTCAACATAAACTTGTGCATTTATTGAAGATGTAATGACAGCCATCTCCCCAGTGCCTTTACCTGACATGCAGCCCCATATCATCAATGACTGTGGAAATTTGCATGTTCTCTTCAGGCAGTCATCTTTATAAATGTCATTGGAACGGCACCAAACAAAAGTTCCAGCATCATCACCTTGCGCAATGCAGATTCGCGATTCATCACTGAATATGACTTTCACCCAGTCATCCACCCATGATTGCTTTTCCTTAGCCCATTTTTTTCTGTTTAGGTGTCAATGATGGCTTTTGCTTAGCTTTTCTGTATGTAAATCCCATTTCCTTTAGGCGGTGTCTTTACAGTTCGGTCCAGACGTTGACTCCAGTTTCCACCCATTTGTTACTCATTTGTTTTGTTGTGCATTTCCTGTTTTGGAGACTTATTGCTTTAAGTTTCCGGTCTTGACGCTTTGATGTCTTCCTTGGTCTACCAGTATGTTTGCCTTTAACAACCTTCCCATGTTGTTTGTATTTGGTCCAGATTTTAGACACAGCTGACTGTGAACAACCAACATCTTTTGCAACATTTGCATGATTTACCCTCTTTTAAGAGTTTGATAATCCTCTCCTTTGTTTCAATTGACATCTCTCGTGTTGGAGCCATGATTCAGGTCAGTCCACTTGGTGCAACATTTCTCCAAGGTGGGATCACTCCTTTTTAGATGCAGAATAACGAGCAGATCTAATTTGATGGAGGTGTTAGTTTTGGGTATGAAAATTTACAGGGTGATTCCATAATATCTTCCTCAGAATTGAGTTATTCCATAATTTTTCCCCTATGATTGGTTAAAAAAGTAAACATTACTGACTACCACATTTTTTGTTCTTGATTTCATTTAGTGTTTCTTAAAGCCAGAAAGTTGCCATTTGAAATGACTCTAGTTTTGTGCCATGTCTGTGATCTGCTTTTTTTCTACAAAATTAAACAACTGAATGAACATCCTCCAAGGCCAGTGATTCCATAACTTTTGCCAGGGGTTATATATATATATATATATATATATATATATAAAGAAAAAAATTAGAACAGCATCATATTACCAAACTTGTGGTGCAAAGCTTTCCAAACCAAAGTCCAAATGGTTCCAAACATATGAGAAAAAAAGGAAAACAGCACACAAAGAAAATAATACAAAAAAGTGGGCTTTAATGCCTGGACGGCGTGGCAACGTTTCGGATTTCCAATCCTTTTTCAAGCAGTGAGTATACAAATGAAGTGGGTATATATAGCTAATACATATGTTTCTTATTAACCATCAATAAAACAATATTCATTTTTCTAACATTAGTGCTAACATACTCTGGATCCTAATAAAGTGCATCAGTGTCCATGTGCATATTTATACAATTACACCGTAAAAAAATATCCAGCATACACATTAGGCTGCAAATATCACACAAATATGGTAATGAGCAATTAGAACTAAACAGATGTCCCAATCTAGTATGTAATTAAACAAAAAGTACACTTACAGGCATACCGCTGTTTGTGTGTAAATCTCGGCGTCTTCCTGGAGTCACTGCGCATGTCTATAGCTTCTGACCTAAGACGCATAGCATTGTGGTCAGCGCCTGCGCATTCAGGCTCCGAATACAACAACGCCATATTGGAAAAGGGAATGACCTTAATTCCTAATGGAAATGTAAAAAAACTCTGCAAATTTATAGCGAAACTTGATGTTTAATTCAGCGCTAGCCACATAAGTATCCTTTAAGTGTCCCATTACCAAAAGACCTTAATATTCATTCAATGGGCTAATTTAAGCGCTAGCAGAAATAGGACGCACTCATACATGTCTAAATGCTACATTATATCATATTAGTATAATGGTCCGAACACTAGCCCATACGGGTCTAGCAAACACAACCCAACTACGTGGGTATTACGAAACAGGGCTGGAGTACCCAAGAAATAAGAACTCCCCAAAATTTCTGTGTGCCCTTAATAAATGAGACCATATTAAACTTCCATAATGATACTGTAGAGCAAATAATATATAAAGACAAATGAGTGCCATCCAAATATTTATTTCAGCAGAGTATTTATTTCCAAAAACACATTGAAGAAGGAGGACACCATTCTCCATACAAGGAATATCTTTCTCTTTATAGATTGGGACATCTGAAAAAAATGTATATACAAAAAATTAAAAACATATTCCCACATATATATGAAAAGAGGAAAGATACCAAATTCTATAAAACTTGATTAGTTTTAAAATCTACATTCAATCCATGTGGTTTTAATGTATTCAATTTCACTATCCACTCTAATTCCCTTCTTTTGAGCAGTCGCACACGATCTCCCCCTCTTCTCTGGGGAGGGACCATGTCAATGATACGAAATCGTAATTGTTTTTCTGTATGCGATTTCTCTACAAAGTGCTTGGAGACAGGCAGATCCATACGTCCCTTCCTTATGGTATGTCGGTGTTGGTTAATTCGAGTTTTGAAGTCACAAGTTGTTTCACCGACATACCATAAGGAACAAGGGCACTGTAACAAATACACAACAAATTCAGAATTACAAGTCAAAAAATGTTGTATCTTAAATTTTTCCTGAGTAGTAGGGTGAGAAAAACTAGGACCTCTAAGCATCATGGGACAATTTACGCATGATAAACAGGGGAAACATCCCTTTCTGTTTTGACCAGACATAGTTGTTTGACTGGACCTTTTGAAGGGTCCAATATCAGATTTAATTATAGTGGAACCAATAGTACGGTTACGTTTATATGAAAACATTGGAGGATTGGAGAATTCTGTCACTTGGGGTAGGCATTTAGACAACATACCCCAATGTTTATAGACAATTTTTGAAATTTTGCTACTCTCCTCACAAAAAGATGTAACAAAAGGTATACGATTCAATTCTTTTTTATAAGGCTTTTTTTGAAGAAGATCATCTCTTTTTAATAAATCTACCTTATTTTTTTGTGTTCTTAGAAGATTTTTAGGGTAGCCTCTATCTGAAAATTTTTTTAGAGTATTGTCCATGGATTCTTTTAAAGAGTCTTCCCTACTCTCAATTCTTTTAACTCTGATTAGCTGGCTAAAGGGAATGGATTCTTTCATTTTTCTCGGATGTTGGCTTTTAAAGAGAAGAAGGTCATTTTTGTCCGTCATCTTAGAATACAGTTGAGTCATCAATCTATTGTTATCGATTTTTACACTCACATCCAAGAACTGAATATTAGTGTTTGAGTATGCCAAAGTAAATTTGATTGTGTCGTCAACTGCATTCAAGTAATTATGGAATTCCAGCAGTGTAGCCTCTGGACCAGTCCAAATTAAAAAGATATCGTCTATGTATCTCCACCACGCAGCAACATAGCTGAAGTGGGGAGATACATAGACAAAATCCTCCTCGAGGGTGCTCATGACGATATTTGCATAAGCCGGCGCCATATTTGCGCCCATGGCAACTCCTCGCAATTGAAAATAATAAACGTCTCCAAACAGAAAATAATTTTTGGTCAATATCAATTCAAGCAATTGTAAAATGAATGTTCTGGTATCCTCAGAATATTGAGTATTTTGCAGCTTCCTACTAATTGCCTCCAAACCTTTACTGTTTTCAATCGACGTATATAACGATATTACATCGAACGAAGCCAATATTATATCACCCGTCACTTCAACCCCACTAATCTTTTCAAGGAAATCTGTAGTGTCCCTCACAAATGACTCTGCATGATTAGCAATTGGATTCAAGATCCTATCCAAGAAGATCCCAATGTGTGACAAAATGGAATCACAGCCTGACACGATAGGCCTCCCCGGAGGATGCACGAGAGACTTGTGTATCTTTGGTAGTATGTACATCACAGGAGTGATGGGAAATTTCACTGTCAAAAAATCAAATAAATCTTGATCAATAATTTGCATATTCAGGGCACCATCCAAAATTGATTTAATGTCCCTTGCAATTTCAAATTTTGGGTCATGGGTAAGTCTCTCGTACACCTCCGGGTCAGCCAACTGTCTATTGATCTCACTAATATAATCTTTTTTGTTCATAATAACGACTGCGCCACCTTTATCTGCATTTTTGATGATTATTTCATCATCATGTGCCAATTCATACAGAGCCTCCATTTCACCTACTGTCATATTAGGATACAGAAATTGATTAGTGCGTTCCTTTTTTAACTTATCTATATCACAATTAACAGCCAGAATGAAGGCTTCAATAACAGGTGAATTATCTGGTGGAATAAAGTGGCTATTTTTCTTTAGATTTAGTTGTTGTAAACTTAAGCTGCAATCAACAGATTTCTCTATGCTTGGTTTGTTCCAGAACCATTCCTTTAGTTTAATGGACCTAAAAAAATCACTGGAGATCCATGTTGAGTTGGAACCAGTCCACATGTGTACTCAGCCCAAAGGATAACCCCTTATTTAAAACTGACATTTGATTTTCAGTAAGGGTCTTACTTGAGATGTTGACAATTAGGTCTGTTCTTTGCTCCTTGTCGCCATCTGTTTTTCTGCAGGTGACTTGTTTTTCCCTTTTTTCTCTTTTTTGCTGTCTCCGATGCTTTTTTCCTCCCCTTTTCCTATTGTTTTCGTTTTTTCTTTCATAGGGTCCAGTCCTAAAAAAATCAACATTAGGTAACAAATTTTCGTTATTAAAACAAGAATGTCTGTTTTTCAATGTCCAGTAACCTTTTTTCCTCCAGTTGCCTGCATTATCTCTCTGCCAGTTATAAATGTTACCATCTTTATAATCGTCCATATCACGGTTCCATTTTCTACGTTTCACATCCTCAAGTTCAAGACGCAATTTATCAATTTTAATATTTATGGATTCTTTAAAGTTGTTCCATTCCTCCTCTCTCATAAGATCTTTAAGTTCCTTTTCCACCAAGGATATATCACATTTCAGTTTTTTTGTCTCCTGTTGTAAATATTCAATATTTAGGAGGATTACATCCAAGCCATATTTGTTTGAAATCATTCCAAACTTAGCACAAAAAGACGCATCATTTAACATAAGATTGGGACGAATGTTGGAACGAAGTCCTCTGGGGATTTTTTTAACCCTATAGTACTCACTAAGGGTTATCAAGTGTAATTGGGCTGTAGTAGATTTTCTTGAGATATTTTCATATTTCACTTTCAAGTCATAAAGCGATGGTGTGCTTAAGAAAGTGGCATGACTCTCCACTCCCTCAAGTATCCTTTCCCCATCTTCATTAGTATATGCAAAAACCCCCGAATCAGGCAAAACTTTTTCCATAGCCCACACTGGAAAATATATCAAGTAAAAATTGCACAAAAAATAATAAATCCAAAAGAATAGTACAAAAATAGGAGTAGTAGAAAAAATAGTCCGATGCAAATTTCCACAGAACATGTTATAAAGAAAAAAATTAGAACAGCATCATATTACCAAACTTGTGGTGCAAAGCTTTCCAAACCAAAGTCCAAATGGTTCCAAACATATGAGAAAAAAAGGAAAACAGCACACAAAGAAAATAATACAAAAAAGTGGGCTTTAATGCCTGGACGGCGTCGCAACGTTTCGGATTTCCAATCCTTTTTCAAGCAGTGAGTATACAAATGAAGTGGGTATATATAGCTAATACATATGTTTCTTATTAACCATCAATAAAACAATATTCATTTTTCTAACATTAGTGCTAACATACTCTGGATCCTAATAAAGTGCATCAGTGTCCATGTGCATATTTATACAATTACACCGTAAAAAAATATCCAATCTAGTATGTAATTAAACAAAAAGTACACTTACAGGCATACCGCTGTTTGTGTGTAAATCTCGGCGTCTTCCTGGAGTCACTGCGCATGTCTATAGCTTCTGACCTAAGACGCATAGCATTGTGGTCAGCGGTATGCCTGTAAGTGTACTTTTTGTTTAATTACATACTAGATTGGGACATCTGTTTAGTTCTAATTGCTCATTACCATATTTGTGTGATATTTGCAGCCTAATGTGTATGCTGGATATTTTTTTACGGTGTAATTGTATAAATATGCACATGGACACTGATGCACTTTATTAGGATCCAGAGTATGTTAGCACTAATGTTAGAAAAATGAATATTGTTTTATTGATGGTTAATAAGAAACATATGTATTAGCTATATATACCCACTTCATTTGTATACTCACTGCTTGAAAAAGGATTGGAAATCCGAAACGTTGCCACGCCGTCCAGGCATTAAAGCCCACTTTTTTGTATTATTTTCTTTGTGTGCTGTTTTCCTTTTTTTCTCATATATATATATATATATATATATATATATATATATATATATATATATATATATATATATATATATATATATATATATATATATATATATATATATATATATATTGTAAGGATTGTACTCACTCAGATGCGTAGGAGGAAACAGGAGGCACATTCTCTTCAATGTCCATATGGGTTTATTTGCTCCATAAATCACCAAGGCAGCAACAAAAAGGTAAACGGTCCGTACATCAGGCTGACACAGCATTAGTGTCCATAGAAGAGCTCTGCTCTCTCAGGGCTGAAGGCACACAGGCTGTGCAATGTCCAACACTCAGGCTCTATCTTAATACACAGACCACTCTGTAGTGTCCAGCCTGGACACATGGAAGTCTGTCCACACTGGCAGACTCCCAAACACTCACTAACATGTGCCAAACACACCTCCATTAGGTAGCCTCAAACCACACCCACAGGTGAGGTAACATCACATGCACTGTTATGTGATCATGACATCATTGCAGGTCTTCAAACTCCTGCAGGGAAAAGGGTGCAGTGAGCACCTCCACTCAGAGTGAGGTATGTGGGTAGCCAGACCCTCCCATCTCTCATAGCTACCTGCAACCCGGACCCAGGTGCACTAAATGACATCTTTAGTGCTCACATGCACTAAAGACAAAATACTCCATGTTGCATCGCAGGGAGCATCTATCCCTGTGACACATACCTCCCATTAACCACACTCAATCCAAGTGAAGCCCTTGTTCTTCTGTATAAAAAATGCAAAATAAAAAAGCAACAATATCCCATACCTGTCCGCTGTGCAGTCATGTACCACTCTGTAAATCCATCTCAAGGGGTAAAATACTTTACAACCGAGAGTGCTGCTAATTCGGCCGCTCCCGGCTGTGAAAGACTGGGGAATGAGTGAAATGCAGGGAACGGAGCTTCGGTGACTAGCGGTGCCATCACCAAAGCTGCGCCCCCTGGCGGCATGAACTCAAATGAAGTCTGTAGCGTGGGAAAAGATTCAGAAACTTTCCCACGCTACAGAGTTCATGCTGCCAGGGGGCGCAGCTTTGGTGACGGCACCGCTAGTCACCGAACCTCCGTTCCCTGGATTTCATTCATTCCCCAGTCTTTACAGATGGGAGCGGCCACATTAGCAGCGCTCCTGGTTGCAAAGTATTTAACCCCCTTGAGATGGATTTACAGCGTGGGACATGACTGCACGGCGGACAGGTATGGGATATTGTTGCTTTTCTATTTTGCTTTTCTTTTTTACAGAAGACAAGGGTCATCAGTTGGATTGAGCGTGCAATAAATATATTAAAAACCCCATGCGTTAATTTAATTAAAATACTTTATTCTTAATGTGTGCGCGTATTTTTAACCCTTTCAGACTAGTAGCTTAATAATGGATATGTGTCTTATTGACACCTCTGCATTATTATCCAGGTTTAATGTCACTTTACAATAGCAACGTGAAATTAACCCCTTATTACCCCATATCCCACCACTACAGGGCAGTGGGAAGAGGGAGGCTAAGTTCCGGAACAGATGCGCCTTTTCTGGGCTGGGGGCAGATGTTTTTAGCCAGGGGTGGGACAATAACCATGGTCCTTCTCTAGGCTATTAATATCTGCCCTCAGTCACTGGTTTTGCCTCTCTGGCAGAGAAAATTGCGCGGGAGCCCACAACAGTTTTTTCTATGAACTAACCCATTACTTGCCAAATTAGCAATTTTCATTTTTTTTTTTTTTTAATGACAGATTTTTAATGACTTGGGTCCTAATGAATCAGAAACATAATTTGCAAAATTTTTACAAGTACGGATTTTTCAGAAAAGGGCATCACAATATTCAATTAAAAGTGACAATGACATGATTTCCTATTTTGAAAACATTCATTTTACAAACACAACACAAAAAATTGGACCCAATTATAAAAATTATAAAATCTTAGTTGCTAGAAGCTAAAGATTAGGCGTCCCAAAAAAGGGACATTGGTAGATAATGGGTTAACCCTTTAATTTAACACCTACAGCTCCCAAATTTTACACACACACTATAACATTATTAGTGAGGGATATACAAAAATATAACGTATTTGCAATGGTTTACTGTATGTAAACCATGTCTCATATCCTGTCGGGTTCGGTAATGATGCAGCTATCTAGCTCTGTATGATATATATATATATATTAGACTGTATATATGTTTTCACAAATATTTGAGCCCATGGATCCATTTTATGTCCATTTTGCAAGCCGGCGAGAAAATCTCGCCATACGGATGACACACAGATAATTTTTGGAGAAAAAAATCGCAACCTCGCACTGCACACGGATAACATACGAATCACCCTTGGGGAACATTTCTGTGATTCTCACCTGTGTAAAACGGACCGATTTTTTTATACGTTGTGTGTGACTCCAGCCTAAAACTAATGAAAACTCTACAAAAGCTTCTACTCAGAGAGCCAAATCTGACATTCTCGGCAGCGGCATAGTCACATGGATTGGTGCCACTTAATGAGCCATGCAGTCATTGTTACAGCTGGTTTGCAGGTAATTGGGGAACGTCAGGTTGGAAAATGTGTGCTTCTGAGTATATGTAGGAATAAGGCTTAAATACTGTCTGTCTTGAAGACATTGAAAAGGTCTCTTTTGTAGTGAGCGGTAGAATAATGGGCTGCACATGTTTCTACTGAAGACTCTTAGGAGGATTAAGCTAAGTAATATCTCCTGATTCTAAGTTCCCCATTCATTCCTATTATACAACAGCGCGCAATACATTATCTTCAATGAGTCATGAGGTCTGGACAGACAAACAATGAGGCCTGGAGGAAATGAAGGCACATGACATTCAGTGGAAAATTAGAACATATGTACAAAATTATGCAGAGCTTCTTTGGATACCACCAGTGGCCCTCATCAGCTTGACTGGTAGCTCTCATGGATTGTTATGAAATATTGCTTCTTCCTATGTGAAATGCTTGCAAATATCATTTAACCCGGATACATCACGACAACTAGCAGAAAGGCCATATGTGTAGGGGCACAAATTTTTCAATGAGTCTGAATGTTTACTCTCCACTCAATTCTATGGACGCACAAAAGAAAATTGTGTCCCACGCGGATCACTCCTACAGCATCCAAATTTACAGATACATTGCTATAATTAAAGGAAACTATATTTGGTCTTGTTAATTTTAATAACTGCTGATGGATAAAAACGGATGCCAATGCAAAAGAAAAAATGTACATTATTTTCTATGAGAAACTGGGTTTCTTGCTTTGTAATAGATTGCTGACTACATAACCCCTTCACGACCTTTGAAGTACCTATACGTCATGGTTGGAAAGGGTTTTTTCGACCTTTGACGTATAGGTAGGTCATGGAGATTGCACGGAGCACCAGAGACGTGCCTACACGATCGCCGCCGGGTGCTCGGCTTAAGTGAAAGCTGATCCCCAGGAGTCACTACAAAAACCCAGCCCCACCCCCGGCTGTTTATCCCCATCAATAACGATCGCAGCATTAAGACTGCAGGAAGACAGAGAGTGCTCCCTCTGTTGTCCCATCGGCACTCCAGAAATGTAATCACGGGCTGACCATCGTTGCCATGGCAACTTAAAGTCGTCATGATGACCTGCAGGTCTGCCAACTATGGTGAGCCTGTTAGACCATGCCAGGATCATGGTCTAAGAGGCAAGTGTTTGTGTAACACTAACAGATATAATGCATTGCAATGCATGAGCACTGCAAAGCATTATATCAGTGATCAGCATAGTAAAACTTAAAGTCATATAGAGTAAGTAAAAAAAAAATGTAAAAAAAAAAACTTGTTAAATTATTTTTTTTTTTTAAAAGTTACAAAGTAAAGTACAGAAAAAAAAATATTATACCAATAAATGGATATATAATTATGTAAGGACAAAAATAAACAAAAGTGCACATATCTGGTATCGCCATGTCTGCAACGACATAATCCAACACCTAAAAATGTCACCCCTTCAGTGAGCACTGTAAAAAAAAAATGTCAAAAAACTATGCTCTTTCATCAGGTCGCCAAACAAAAGTGGAATAAAACGCAATAAAAAAGACAAATGGAAATAAAAACGGTATGCTGAAAATGTCATATTTTCCCGACAAAGAAAACCCCATCATACAGCTCTGTCAGCTGTGAAATCAAAAAGCTATAGGTCTCAGAATAAAGCAATATAAAAACAATTCTTTTTATATAAAGTTTTTATTGTGCAAAAGTGAGAAAACATAATAAAGATATAACTGTGGGATCGCTGTAATAGTATTGACCTGAAGAATAAAGCGGTCATAGCAATTTTACCACATGGTTAACAACATAAAAAAAAAATCCTCATCGTTAGTTTTGGTTCACTCTGCCTCTCAAAAATCGGAATAGAAAGCGATCAAAAAAATGACATGGATCCGAATATTACACCAATAAAACTACCAACTCATGCAATTCCTGCAAAAAAACAAGTCCTCACTGGACTCTGTCGGCAGATATATAGAATAATTATTGGTCTCACAATATGGTGATGCCAAAACTTTTTCTTGTAAAGAAAAGCATCTTAGCGTGTGTCAGCTGCCAAACATAAAAACTGATAAAAATCTGGTATCACTGTAATCGCATCGATCAGAACAATAAAGTCATCTAATCACTTATACCGCACGAGGAACGGCATAAAAAATAAATACCAAGTCTTGAACTGCTGTTGATTTGTTTATTCTGCCTCTCACAGATCGCAGTAAGACTAGGCTTTCTGTGTAAATATCTGAAATAAGTGATTCATATGGAACCCCCAGCTGGAAATTCCCAAAGTAAGGCACTGGATGCAGTCTGGCCTACAGTATGAGTCAGCTTTGTCAGTCTAAGCATGCCGCGGTTGGCAAGTGTTTGCACTTCTGAAAAGAAAGACACCACTGAACAGAGGCCAGGCGGAGTCCAGAGTAACTCTGCTGCCTCATTATAGTGAATGGATCCATTCAGGGTTTAATTTGAATCACATAATTCAGAGAGTTAGATGAAAACCCTGATGTAAGTGCTCAGCAAAGAGCGCAGGATAAATGTGATCCAAAATTTTATGAAAAAAATAATTACTGGTGGCAAAAAGCGATATGACTCTTTGCCCCCAAAAAGAAATCCAGCAAAGTCTTCATTCCCAAATTCAAATGCCACACAGCATGCCTAAACCACATTTAGCATCCATGCTTGGTATTTCTGTTGTGATGAAAGCCTGCTTAATTTACGGGGTGCCTGTCTCCAGAAGCACGAACTGGGCACAATGTTATGGTAGACCACAGAGGAGGATGTTGCAGTAGTCGAGGCGGGAGATGACTAGGGCATGCACAAGTATTTTGTTAGAGTGAGGGCCGAGGAAAGGATGGATTCTGGAAATATTTTTGAGCTGGAGGTGACAGGAGGTGGCGAGAGCTTGGATGTGCGGTTTGAAGGACCGGGCAGAGTCAAGGATTACTCCGAGGCAGCTGATTACTGGTACAGGGGAAGAGTGTGAATTAATTTATTGTGATAGATCAGGTAGGGAGGGTATGCAAGATGGAGGAAAGATAATTAGTTCAGATTTGTCCACAATGAGTTTGAGGAAGCGAGAAGAGATGAAGGAGGATATGGCTGATAGACACTCTGGGATTCTAGACAGCAGAGAGGTGACATCTGGGCCAGAGAGGTAGATCTGAGTGTCATCAGCATATAGATGATACTGGAAGCCATAGGACTTTATGAGTTGTCCCAGGCCAAGGGTATAGATTGAGAAGAGAAGGGGTCCTAGGACAGAGCCTTGAGGGACACCAACAGAGAGGGGGTAAGATGAAGAGGTAGTATGGGAGTATGAAACGCTAAATGTGTGGTTGGTAAGGTATGAGGAGATCCAGTTTAGGGCGAGGTCTTTGACACCAAAGGAAAAGGGGATCTGTAGTAGGAGGCAGTGATCAACTGTGTCGAAGGCATAGGACAGGTCTAGGTGGAGGAGTATAGAGAATTTTCTGTTAGCTTTGACTATAAGTAAGTCATTCCTAATTTTGGTCAGGGCAATCTCAGTGGAATGGTGGGGATGAAAGCCAGATTATAGGTTGTCAAAGAGCGAGTGTGACTAAGCAATATTGTACAGCAGCATATGGGGTATTGCCACGTTCAGCAAAAATTGTGTGACAAATTTTGGTGCCATTTTTCCTATTTCCATGTGACAAAATGTAAAATTTGGGGCTATAACCAAATTTTTGTGGTAAAAATGTAAATAGTTTTTCTTCACTGCCCAATGGTATGAAACTCTGTGACAAACCTGTAGTGTCAATATGACACTGCACCCCTAGATGAATTCATTGAGAGGTGTAGTTTGTAAAATGGGGTCACTTATGAGGAGTTCTGCTGTTCTGACTTTAAGGGGCTCTGCCAATTTGACATGGCATTTCCAAACCATAACAGAAAAATCTGCACTACAATATGGTGCTTCTTTGCTTATCAGGTTTCCACTGTGTGACAAAACTAGCTTTCAACCTCATATGGGGTATTGGCGTACCAAAGAGAAATTGCGTAACAAATTGTACCTTTCATTTTCTCCTACGACCCCTGTTAAAAATTAAAACCCTGGGCCCAAACCAACATTTTAGTGGAAAAAGTGGTAATTGTTCATGTATTCAACCCAATTTTATACAGTTCTGTGAATCGCCTGAGGGTTAAAAATGGTCACTACACCCATAGATTAATTCTAAAATGGTGTCACTTGTGGTAATTTCTGCTGTTTTGGCATGTTCGGTGCGTCTACAATCTAATCCAGCCAAAACGGAGTTCAAAATTCAAATAACACATCTTCCCTTCTGAGCCCTGCCATGCATCTCAAAAGTAGTTTTCCCTCCACATATGGGGTATAGGCATACTTAGGACAAATTGCACAACAGATTGTATAGTTCATTTTCTCCTGTTACCTGTGGGGAAAAAAGTGTTTTTATTTTAATGACTCAACGTTATAAATGTCTGTGAAGCACCTGTGGGTTCAAGTTGCTCACCACACCTCTAGATAAGTTCCTGGAAGGGTATAGTTTCCAAAATAGGGTCACTTGTGGGAGGTTACCAGTGTTTAGGCACATCAGGTGCTATGCAAACATGACATGGCATCCTCAATCTATTCCAACCAATATTGCGCTCCGAAAGTCTAATGACGCTCCTTCCATTCTGAGCGCTGGACATGAAGTACAAGTCTAAAAATCTCAGATGGCCAGTGTGAAAATTGCAAGATTACCATTTCTTTTTAAACAAAATTAAATCAGTTTGCCAATTTTTTTAAAAAAACAAATGCATGTAGAAAAAAAAATCCTGATAAAAACAATAGGTCATTTTCGGAATATAAAGCTTCTCTGTAAAGAGGTTTTCTTCTTTATCTCAAGAAATATCGCCATGTCTGTGCGTGGGCTGTCGTCTGGTGTTGCAGTCCTGCGTGGTTCACTTTGGGATAGATGAATGATTGGACCAGGTATGAGAGAGTTTATATTTGTAGGAAAAAGGAGCAGACAATTGTTTTCTAATCCTGTACAATTTATTTCACTTTGACTTGGCGTACACTAGGTGTAAAGGCAATGTACAGTGTCAGGTTTTTGACCTTAATGTTTCTTACCTATTTAACAAATTTTATGTAATCAAAGCCCCTTAGAATTCCTCCTGTATGACAATGAATACAGTAAACCGAAATATTGCATAAGTGGGTCAAATCCTTATGCAATGATGTAATCCCTCATTAGTATCCACTGAAAAGTAATGCAATAAGCATTGACTGAACTCATGAGTACAACATAATTATAGATGTGAATATTAGGGCTTATTTGTTAGGTCTGAGTTCAGGTAACTAATGCGAGTCATGGGTCCCTAACCAAAAAATATACATCACCAACCTCCCATAGGAGCAAAAAAAGAAACACTATGATAGAAAATACACTATCTATGCACACTGTTAGATGTGAAATTTTCAGCAGACTCTTTATCAGAGACAGGATTACATGTTTATGATTTTAATGTGCCCTTAATTCCAGGATCTGTTTAATATCACAAAGGTGTAAACAGGTTTCACAATATACACCACACATACATAATAGATTACAGAATTGTTTCGATTTTCAATTCGTAAGTCCTATTCCATCAACCATCCTAGTAGTCTGTGGCATCTGGACAGGAGAGGGAGTACTGGCCCTTGCTTGCCAGTATCCATGGCTCTTTTTTGATCAGCCAGTCTTGTACAACGTCATTATTGGGCGTGATACATCAGGCCAGGTAATCAAAAGAAGGGTCGCGGACACCGGAATGCTCCATCTAACGTCCAGCTGCCAAAGACCACCGTTGTGGCCGATGGAATGGGACGTGTAAATAAATTTGCACCAACTCTGCTACATAATGTAAGATGTACTAAATTTCCATTTAGTATGCACATTGGATCTCTTTTGGTCATCAGAGCCACAGCAATTTGTTGCAGCATAGATTCCACAAGGCTTTGAAATCGCTGTGCAGAAATTTTGACCCATGAACCTTCTCAAAGTTCCTGCAAATTAGATGCAGTTACTGACATAATATGACCATTGTCACTATGTTATCCAAAAGATGCTTAAAAGGATTAATATCTGGGGCCTGTGATGACCAGCAAAGCAAGGAAAGCATTGTCATGTTCCAGGAATCAATACTGGGTCATGCAAGCCTTTTTGCATGGTGCATTGTCCATAAAAAGCTGCCACGAAGAGACAAACATGGTCAGGCACAATACTTGGCTAAGCCATACTGGCCAAACGTTCATCCAAACGTTTTATAAGACCTGATGGTTTTCTTGTAACATTCCCCACACCATTACTCCACCTTCACCAGCCTGAACTGGTTACACGTGACAAGAAGGGTTCATCAATTCATGTTGCTAGGGCCAAATTATGACTGCCCCATCAGCACGGTGCAAATGAAATCAGAATTCATCTGACCAGGATTGCTGGATTTTTATATAATTCATTATCTGAAGATGATGGCATCCATGAACATATGCAAAAATAGTTAAGATACACTTACAATCAGCAGGCTTATTTTTGGCGCTTCTCAAAATCATACAAAATCCAAATAGAAAACAGAAGCAAATGCCAAGAAGTAAAATACAACAATTTTATTATCACAAAATTCTAAAATGGTACATGACCAAGTAAAAGATGGAGATACAATACAGATAGGACTGCCCGGTCACATAGCACACCCACAGGTAATGAATGTTTCATGAAACCCCCATTGAAGAAGCTGCACGCGAAACGCGCGTCGGGGACTCAGACAGCCTAATCAGGTCGTACACCACTATTTTACTTACATGTATATGTCATCCCATGGATACCTATGGTATTTAAGCACACTGGTGCACTAGAGGCGTTAACCCTTAGGGGATTTGGGCAGCTTAAGTAGGTTGTATACCACTATCTCTCTATATATACATGCCCCTCTATTCTGACACCTAAGGGCATTCAAGGTGCCTATGCACACTGTTGCATTCATGACTCATGTTAATGTGGCACTTTCTTTATATGATGGGACCTATGTATTATATATTTAAGCATTATGCACTTTACTTGGATCTAATTAATTGGGATTTATACTGAGCAAATAGTGGTGAACATCAGTAAAGTTACCTATGTGGCATTGAGATGTAATATACTGACAGTCTATTATGGGCACTTAGATGACCTAGCACTTTATGTGTATTAAATATTGATTATCCTTTTGGCAGAAATACGTGTATATTAATAGATATTACCTCAGCTTAAAATGCAGATTAATCTATTTATCACAAAAGGCCATGAATGGATTTGTATAGAGAATTTGAGGGATAAGTTGCTCATTATGACTTTCATTACCTGTGGGTGTGCTATGTGACCGGGCAGTCCGAAAAATAGTTAAGAGTTGAGCAAAAAAGATTCATAGATGATGGTCCAGCGGTCAGTAGTCCTTGACCACCGGACCAGAGCTCTGCAAACTGCCTACCACCTGCAGCAAAACACATCTTCTGATTAGTAGCAATGTCATGTGTGTGTTGCACAACAGCGTGAGCCTACTAATCAGAAGAGGTGTCGGGGATAGTATTACTGCTATATTTACTACATATAAATATTAGGTTCTTCGCACACATTTTAGTCACATTATTGGAACCATTTGCCCTGCCGAGGCGACCTCTTTGCATGGAATCCTACAGTACATTGAGCAGACTCACGTTTCCCATACAGCTCTGGCAAAAATTAAGAGACCACTGCAAAATTTTCTGTTTGTCTGATTTTTCTCTTTATAGGTATATTTTTGAGTAAAATGTAAATTTTCCTTTTAGTCTATAAACTTCTGACAACAAGTCTCCAAGCAATACATTTTGTATTTTTTTCTAACAAAGAAAAATGGTCAAAATAAAAAACAAAACAAAAAAACAGTGCTTTCAGACCTCAAATAATGCAAAGAAATCAAGTTCAAAATCATTTAGAAACAACAATACTAATGTTTTAACTCAGAGTTCAGAAATCAATATTTTGTGGAATAACCATGATTTTTAATCACAGCTTTCATGCGTCTTGGCATGCTTTCCACCAGTCTTTTACACTGCATCTGGCGCAAAAATGTAAGCAGTTCTTCATTGTTTGATGGCTTGTGACTATCCTTCATCCTCATGATTACATTCCAGAGGATTTCAATCGGGTTGAGGTCTGGAGATTGGGCTGCCCATGACAGGGTTTTGATGTGGTGGTCTGTTCATTTTTGCCAGAGTTGTATGTTGGCCTCCAAATAAACTAGGTGTAGATCAAATAAAGCTATGTTCTTCTCTAATTAGAAGGAGCCTTTAAGATGAATGCATGGTCAAGATGTATGCACAAAATGTAAAAAGCAAACATCCAAACTATAGAAAATAAATAGAAAAAAAATGTGCAGGTGTGTGCAGCTGCGGCCCACATACAAGAGCCACAAATCAGGAAATGGAAAAAATTAGGCCTAGACCATGGACCTCTTGAGGTTGTTACACATGATTGTAGCACAGTCATCAATCATCAGACCCAGTCCCATCCTGCAAGCTCCAACAGCCTGATCCTCCCTGAGGTCCAGGGGTCCTGTCCATGTCATTACTAAATGAATCCATAAAAATCACAATATGATCAAGGTACATCTCAAGAAACCCACGTTAATCAGAGAGCAATAGGGTCATGGTGTAGAAGCGACGTTTTACTTCCATGGCTGTGTGCCCTTGTTGGGTTGTTGTTGGTGGATTTCTTCTTGGCCTGAAAACAAGTCTTTCTTATTGTACAGCCTCTCTGATAATGAGGTCTCCGGAGATGGTGGCTTTGTCATTGAGGTTCTGTGGTCAGCAGAACAAAACTAATTGCTTTTTTTGGAAGAAATATGACAATGAGCGCAGCGCGCGGCCCCATCTGCATAATGAAATGCAGTGTTTGTTTTTAAATCCGCTGCTTTATATACATGAAATAATAAGTGTGATTGATGCTTTAGATAAAATACTTGCAGCAATGTTATGACAAGTGACTCCGATGTTCTCTCACGCGCTATATAATGAATTCTAATTGAACTGAAATAAAATGATGCTATAGCGAAGTCAATTACTTCACCAGCTTGTCAATTAGGGTAATGATGAGCAGCATGTGAGGTCATGGGGGGGCAAAAATGCAGGAAAGCTGCTTTAACCTATCGACACTGGCAGTGTCGGACTGGAGGACCTTGGGCCCACCAGAGAAAATCATTCTTGGGATCCACTATGTTGCTACATAGAAATAAATACAAGACCACCAATTGTGTGGTAAAACACACTAATATTAGGGTATAATATAAGGTAATACACATCTTAATTATGTAGCAGGGTTTGGGGTAGCCCCTCTCATAGAATGTAATGTAGCCTCCCTCATAGAATATAATGTAGCCTCACTCATAAAATATAATGCAGCCCCCCTCAAAGAATATAATGCAGCCCCCTCATAGAATATAATGCAGCCCCTTTGATAGAATATAATGCAGCACCCCACAAAATATAATGTAACCCCCTCATAAGGTATAATGCAGTCCACACCATGGAATATAACGTAGCACCCTCATAGGGTATAATGCAGCCCCCCTCATATAGTATAATGTAGCCCCCCATAGAGTATACTGTAGCTGCCTCATATAGTATGATGTAGCCCCCCAGAATATAATGTAGTCCCCTGAGAGAATAATGCAGTCTCCCTCTCAGAATACAATGTAGCCCCCTCATAAAGTATAATGCAGCCCCCTCATAGGTTATAATGGAGCCCCTCTCCACCTCCATCATTGTTCTTCCCCCACCACCCCATCATTGCTCTTTCCACCACGTCCATCATTGCCTTCTCCCCCACAACCCCATCATTGTCCATTCCACCACCACCATTGTCTCTTCCACCACTATCATTATTGTCCTTTACACCACAACCATCATTGCTTTCTCCCCCACCATTGCCCATTTCAACACCCCCATCATTGCTCATTTCAAAACCTCCATCATTGCCTCTCCCCACCACTATCATTGTCCTTTCCACCACAACCATCATTGCCTTCTTCCCCACCACTGCTTATTTTGCCACCTCCATCATTTCTTCCTTCCCCACCACCCCATCATTGGCAATCTCCAATACACACACAGCACTGCACCTCTCTCTCACACACACACACACACACCACTGCACCACTCTCACACAAAACACCGCATTGCATTACATACGCATGTAAGGAGGTGGACCGGACCACGTGTACCTGTATGCCAGGTCGGGACTAAAAAGACTGCATTTTCTGTTCCTGGGGGGAAGCTTTAAGGAGGCGGACCTTCCTCTGCAGCCAAGGGGAAGGACTTGCAAGATGGAGCGTCCCGCTGACAGAAGGGGGCGGGGAGAGCATGCAGCATTGGGGACAAAAAGGGAGAAAGAGTGTGAAGCCAGGCAGTCAGATGCCGGCAGAGAGCAGCGCGGAGAACCGTGAGTGGTGTGCTGGGCTGCCCCTTCCCCCACCGGAGAGTACCAGACCTATGACCGGCCGTGCTGTTGCTGTCCAGGAGGAAAGGCGCTGTAGTGCTGGGGGAATTAGTGTGCCAGCTGAGCCGTGCAGAGTTATGTGAATAGAGCAGAGTTGGGGCAGGAAAGCTGAGTGGTGAGTCAGGTGCAGTGTCTGCTGACAGTGCAGAGCGTGACATGCATATAGCCTGACCCAACAGTACTCCTTCACATAGGCCCACCGCTGATGTACTACTAGGCGACAGACCCCCGCCATCCTCTGCAACTGGAGACACAGACTTGACATCGGGGACTGTATCAGGTGTACGATGCAGGGAAAGGCAGGCAATTAGGCCCAAGCCCTGTCACTCAGGACCAGTGTATGCCGCGGAGCGAAGTTTCGCTCCGGCGGTCTTATATGTTGGACTTAGTACCGTGCCAGACACTTATGGGCACAGGAAAGGGACTGCCTCCAGAAAGACTATGCCAAGACGACACGTGCCGCTGTTGTCAGTGCCATTGTTGGATCCCCACTCATCACAGTTCACCTTGAGACATCACGTGTCGCTGTTGTCGGTGCCACCGTTGGAACCCTGTGGAGCTGTACCGAAGAAGACTGAAGACGGATAAGTTTCACCTCTTTATTACTGAACTTTCGTTCGTCCCTGAACTACTCTGCCACTCTCCCAGTTCTGCCCCATTTTCCTACCGTCAGCCTGCAACCCACTACTCCCTGTTTAGAGTACATTCCCTGTTTAATACTTTAACTCTTGATCTGTCCCCTGTCCGTGGCGACAGCCCGCGTTCCTGCAATTTCTACACGCACACGCATGCAGACACACAGCACCACTCACCTCCCGCAGCACATCCCAGCAGCCTGTTCCTCGCCGGCAGCTTTCTGTCTGAAATAGCTGCGCGCTGAATGATGACATCATCCAGCTGCGCTGTCTCAGACAGGAAGCGCCAGGCAGGAAGCAGGATGCCGGGATGTGCTGTGAGAGGTGACTGGTGCTGTTTGTTTGTGTGTATAATATGTGGTGTGGTGCTTTGTGTGTGTAAGAGTGGTGCGGTGGTGGTGAGGCTTTACATGCGGGCAGTGTTCGCTGCAGCCTGCTGTAAAAATACAGAAGAAGCAAACTGTGTGAAAACCAAAATTTGAGTCAGTCTCAAAACATTTGGCCATAACTGTGAGCTCTAAATGATTACATGTGATCAGCCGTAGGGAGAGCTGACCAGAGTTGCGTTTCGCCATGCTTTTTCTCCTCCTGAAGAAGCATTGCGAAACGCGCGTCGGGGCAGAGGGACGCCGAGGTACTTCCACATGGTTGATAGCGAGGTAATTACATATATTATCTAGCTACATATCGAGCGCTGTTTATATACCGTATTTGCCTGTATATATTGGAGTTCTAAATAGTTAGGGCACGCTTGCTTACCTTTTCACTAAGAACAACTATGGCTTAGGGTTTCATTATGTGCATCCCGTTACTATAGAGCAATTTATATTATACTCCATGGTCTTATATTGTTCAGCGGCGATATGGTATTTTTTCATGCTTACTAATAATCAACCTAGTCACCTTTAAAAGTACCTATGGCAGCATAGTCCCTTGTTCACTGGATTTTGTACCCTTTTCAGCATGTAGTATTGGTGGTTTTAAACATTTTTTATGTAATTGTCTTGTTAATAAAATACTGTTTTACATCAGTACCTTAGTGGAGATCAATTATTTGTGGTCACACTAAATGTGAGAAAACCTTTACGGCATGTGCAAACCCACAAAGTTTTTCAAGAGGAAGACAAAGCAGGAAACGGCAACATTTTTTGTCACCTCCTTAGCGCCTTTTCAGCACTTTTGACAACTGATGTTTTTTTACCATTTCTTCAGTGATTTTATGGAGTCTATTGTGTTGACATTTTCCAGAAATTTTTTTAAAACTCCGTTTATCAATGAAAAAAAACTATAATTTTTTTTAATGCAAAAACACTGGCAACACAAAGATACTTGGGTGTCTTCCATGCATCGCTTCTTTTGAGCCTTTCCAATTACTTCTATTATAAAGTACAGAGTCTCTATAGAGCATAAAAACGCCAGAAGGATAGTTCACCCACTTCTTTTATCCTCTTGGCGTCTTCGGAATTGTGAAGTGGTTAAAAGATGCTCGAAGGAATGAACATATGAACAGCATGGCGTTTTTACTGTGCATTCTTTTGAGAATTTTTCAAGCGAGTTTCAGAGCCAGATTTGCCTGAAAAAGAGGTCATGTGCACATTCCCTTGGTCTACGTGCAAATGGAGGTTTTTTGAGGCCGTCAAAAATTACAAGTTTTTCATTTGGAAACGGCTTCAGGAAATACATCTACTTTGGGTATGTGCAAGCGGTTAAAAGAAGTGATGTCAAAACCAATTGGAAAAACGCTTGGGAAGCTACCAAAAATGTCTACATATTATGTATTGAAACTGTTGCACCAAACATATTTGCTGTATATGACCTCTTTATTCTGATATCTTATCCGTCAGAAAATTCTATGCATATGCCAGAAAAAGAAAAGTATTCTAAGAGTGAAAACTTGATAATCCTCACCTAAGGGCTGTCCCACACGTCCAGATAATTCCGGTACCGAAAAAAAAATCGGTACCGGAATTATCCGTGTCCGTGTGCCCCTGCATTTCTGTGACACATCAGTGTGGCACACGTGCGGCACACGTGTGCCGCCCGTGTGCCCACTGGGTACCACACGGAGCGTGCAGGAGACAGCGCTAAAGTTTAGTGCTGTCCCCTGCATCGTGCTGAAACCGCGATTCATATCTTCTGTGCAGCAGCGTTTGCTGCAGAGAAGAAATGAATAATCCATTTTTTTTGTGGTTTTTCGTGTATAAAATAAAGGTCCATGTCCCCACCCCCTGTGCGCCCCCCGCTGTTTTGAAAATACTCACCCAGCTCCCTCGATGGCTGTCGCTGCTTCCTCTCCTGGCCGCACCTTCTACTGTATGCGGTCACGTGGGGCCGCTCATTTACAGTAATGAATATGCGGCTCCACCCCTATGGGAGGTGGAGCCGCATATTCATGACTGTAATCGGCTGCTGCACAGAAGATCTGAATCGCGGCTTCAGCACCATGTGGGGGGGGGACAGCGCTTACTGGAGCGCTGTCTCCTGCACAGCACACGGACTGCACACGGACAACGTGTTTGGCACACGAAGACACGGTCCGCAAAAAATCAATGACATCTGCACAGATGCATTGATTTTAATGCATTTACGTGTGTCAGTGGCTCCGGTATGTGAGGAAACGGTCACCTCATGTACCGGAGCCACTGACGTGTGAAACCGGCCTAAGACACATTCTGGAATATCCAGAAAATCCAATCAGTCTGTCATCAACCTACTACCAGAGATGAAGATTTTTTTTTGCCTTGCAGTTTCATCTTACTTCATACTTTATGTCACTGATTATTTCTTGCTTTGGGAAAATGTTTTTGATGAGTCAAACAGGATAAAACCCTCACCTGCTTTCCATAAACTGCGCTTCCAGTAAATGCTACAGACTCCTATCGTGTTGCTCGGACTCATCGCTCATTATATAACTATTTGCTTCATACTAGACCTGCATAACAACTAGATGAACTACTGGATTTCGTTGCAATGTCTCTTCGTTCCTGTAAATTATTTTCTTGTTTTTGACCCATGCAAAGGACAATCTACTCTGGTTGTGATAAAACCTGAATGTCCATATGTGCACCACCTGTCTGCAAAATTCACAACAACAAGAAATTCTAGAGCGACTGAGACTCATGCCAATGCGTGGAATATCTAAGAACATTGAGGGCCTACTGAATATGTAACGTCTGCTGGAGCACTGTGCTATTATCAGGTAGACATCCACAGATGACCCACCTTCTGCTCAGAGAGTATTTTCCATGAAAACATTATGGATTTAGATTTTTCCTGTGTAGCTTTAGCTTTCGGTTCATAAAATAGATGTTCTCTTGCTAGCTCTCACGGCTATCTAATATATAAAGCTGAATGTGTGTGTGTGTGTGTGTGTGTGTGTGTGTGTGTGTGTGTGTGTGTGTGTGTGTGTGTGTGTGTGTGTGTGTGTGTGTATGTCCGGGATTGGCATCTGCACCGTCGCAGCTACAGCCACAAAATTTTGCACAGTCCAATTCACCAAACAATTTTTCCCCTATCTACATAATGGGGAAAAAGTGAAAGGAAAAGTGTTGGAGGCGTCGCAGCTACAGCCACAAAATTTTGCACAGTCACACGTCTGGACCCCGAGAGCGTCATAGGCTATGTTGTGAGGTGAAAATTTAAACCCCGCGCTTTCCAATTCACCAAACAATTTTGCCCCCATCTACATAATGGGGAAAAGTGAAAGGAAAAGTGTTGGAGGCAAATTGACAGCTGCCAGATGTGAACAAGGGGGACTTAAAGAGTGAGAGCGATGGCGCCAAAGAGTATATACCGTATAGTTGCTAAGGTGGGGCCTCGACATAGGATACTCACCACACATGGGGATATGAACACACACACAAAATGCGCCATACACTACCACGTGCTTGAACAAATATACCACCCTCAGCACACATTTCACCACACATACACCAACCTCGCCACAAAAGTCGAAACACAAAAGTCGCCGCTCAAAACTCGCCACGCGCAAAACTCGCCACATGCAAAACTAGGCTCACGCAATACTCGCCACACGTGCAAAACTCACCTCATGGAAGACTCGCCACACGCAAAACTTGCACACGCGGAAAAATTGCCACATGCACATTGCTACACGCATGTCGCCACACAAAACTCATCTCACAAAAGTCGCTACATGCATGTCGCCACATGCAATTCAACACACACAACTTGACACATGAAACTCGCCCTAAAACACACACAAGTCTGGTATTATCCTTCAAAAATAAAAATCTGATTAATAAGCAGACAAACTACGAGAGCAACAAATGTACCATATAGGAAATACGGCAGCTGTCAGTCACATGACCTGTCTATTATGTGTGTGAGCTAATATATACTGCCAGGAGGGAGGGCTTCCTGTTGGCTGGGGATTTATCAGGGTGCCAGTTTAGCTTACAAATACTGAGGTAAAAATACTGACCAAATAACGTGTGAACGAGGTCTAATGCAGGAGGAGATGACACACAGATGTATACTATATACAGGAGGAGATGACAACCTGGTATATACTATATACAGGGGAGATGACATACAGGTATATACTATATACAGGAGGAGATGACACACGTATATACTATATACAGGAGGAGATGACACAGGAATATACTATATACAGGAGGAGATGACACACAGGTATATACTATATACAGGAGGAGATGACTTACAGGTACATACTATAAACAGGAGGAGATGACACACGTATATACTATATACAGTGGAGATGACACAGGTATATACTATATACAGGAGGAGATGACATACAGGTATATACTATATACAGGAGGAGATGACATACAGGTATATACTATATACAGGATGAGATGACACATGGGTATATACAATATACAGGAGGAGATGACATACAGCAGGTATATACTATTTACAGGGGAGATGACATACAGGTATATACTATATACAAGAGAAAACATACAGGTGTATACTATATATAAGGGAGATGACAAACATGTATATACTGAGGTGAAAATGAGGGGTGTGAGGTGAAAATGAGAGGAGTGAGGGAAAATAGTGGAGTGATCGGAAAATGACAGATGTGAGGTCGAAATGACAAGTGTTAGGGGGGAATGAGAGGAGTGAGGGGGAAAATGAGAGGTGTAAGGGAGAAAATGAGAGGCATGATGGGAAAATAAGAGACGTGAGGTGCTATAACTAACCACAGATATTTACTATGCCCAGGCAATGCCGGGCTCTTCAGCTAGTTGTACTATAAAATTATTTTTTCTCGACCAAAAGAAGCAGCGACATGACAAGATATAATGGAAGTCGTGATTCATCAGCGTAGGCCGCCTCCTTCCATTGCTATAAGGCGCAGTTCTAAAGCTCATCTGCCCATTTTAGATGCTTTTGGTGGTAGAAAGGGATCAGCATGAACACTTTGTCAGTGGCTATGTAGCCCCATTCACAGGAAGTAGAGATGTCCTATTTGTTCTGATGGCTCTCTATAATAATAATCTTTATTTTTATACAGCGCTAACATATTCCGCAGCGCTTTACAGTTTGCACACTCCATTTCTTTGGAGAGTGGGAGAAAACCCACGCAAACACGGAGCGAACATTCAAACTCTTTGCAGATGTTGTCCTTGGTGGGGTTTGAACCCAGGACTCCAGTGCTGCAAGGCTGCTGTGCTAACCCCTGCGCCACCATGCTGCCCCATCATAGCCAGCAGTAAGGCTACTTTCACACTTGCATAGGTACGGGTCCGTCGCTAAGCGTCGGGCCGACGTACCGACGCACGTTGTGAAATTTATGCACTACGTGGGCAGCGGATGCAGTCTTTTGACGCATCCGCTGCCCATTCTGAAGTCCGGGGGGGAGGGGGCGGAGATCCGTCCGCGCATGCGCGGTAGAAAATGGCGGACGCGACGTACGAAAAAACGTTACATTGAACGTTTTTTTGTGACAACGGTCCACCAAAACACATTTGCAGGATCCATTTTTTGCCCAAAACGACAGATTGCTAAAAACGCAAGTGTAAAAGTAGCCTAAGACTTTTTAGAAATTTGTTCTACAGAAGGATTGGACCAGATAGGCTAGCTTTCACTCCCCATCAATAAGACCTGTTGTTAGGGGACCGAGGGTGGTAGCCTTGAAGGAGCTGCTGCTCCATAACACCCTGAGACTACAGAAAAATCATGTTCCAGTCCCAATGTGCTGGCAGGTGTGCATCATACTCATTTGTAGGCCACAAGCCTGCGCTGTCTCTAGGCCTCCATCTTCAGGAGCCGCCACACAACTCAGGGGACATCCAGTTCATTTTAACAACCAAAAGTTTACTTGACAGTTCAAATTCACCAGATTGTAACACACAGTATAGGGCATAACACTTCTTATGCCTTGTTTCCTTAATACAGCATGTAACCGTAAAACACAGTCCATACTTCACATGACAACTAGGGTTGAGCGACTTTTCCTTTTTTCAGGTCGAGTCGGGTGTCGCGAAACCCGACTTTGTCAAAAGTCGGCTCGGGTGAAATCGGCGGATTATTGCGAAAAGTCGTGGATCGACCGAAACACGAAACCCAATGCAAGTCAATGGGGAATCAAAGTCGGCAGTGAGTGGACTGCCAAATGTTAAATCCCCATTGAAATTTAGCCGGTAATGTCTGGTGAACGTGTGGACGGACGACCAGGTGGCGGC
Source organism: Ranitomeya imitator (assembly GCF_032444005.1). NCBI lineage: Eukaryota > Metazoa > Chordata > Amphibia > Anura > Dendrobatidae > Ranitomeya > Ranitomeya imitator. The sequence goes on from NC_091284.1 coordinate 772,383,154, forward strand.
TCTGCATATCTGCTCTGATGAAGCATTCCCCCTCTCTGCCCATGATGTTGCCATCGCCAGGGTAGAATGTGCCTTCAGTGAAGCAGGTGGATCAAGTTTCTGTGATGAATAAGCCAAGCAAATAGACTGTTTGATCCAATTCGCGATCGTGTTCTTTGCCGCCTTCTTGCCTTTGTTCCGTCCTGAGAATTGGATGAATAAATTTTGATCAATTCGCCAGGCTCAGTCTGTCGCACGTAAGATCGAACCACCCTGCGGACATCAAGGGCGTGGAAGGTCTCTTCCTTAGGGTTGGAGGGGTTTGGGCAGAATGAGGGCAGCACAATGTCCTGCTCCCTATGAAAATCTGAGCCTACTTTAGGTAGAAAGGACTGATCTAGTTTCAGTATAATGCTATCCGCAGTGAACATCGGATAAGGTTCCTGTATCGAAAGGGCCTGTAACTCTCCTATACGCCTAGCCATAGTGATTGCGACTAAAAAAAAACTGTTTTAAGAGTTAGGTTCTTTATAGGCATAAATTCCAGGGGTTCAAACGGATCTTGGGTTAGACAGTTAAGAACGATATTAAGGTCCCAAGGTGGCACCTTACTACGGAGTCTAGAATGAATCCTAGAAGCTGATGTCAAAGCACTTGATCCAGCGGTGGCTGGCTAAGTCTAGATCAAAAAAGGTGCTAAGGGCAGATACTTGCACTTTGAGTGTGCTAGGGGTAAGGCCCATTTCTAGGCCTTTCTGTAAAAAGTCTAAGACCTGTGTTATATTGGGATGGAAGGGGTCTGGGGTTTCAGGGGAGCACCAAGACGTAAACCTTTTCCAGACCTTGGTATAGATGGCATTGGTTACTGGCTTTCTGCTTTTTTGGAGAGTTTGGATTACTTTATCCGAGAGTCTTTTGGCTCTTGGAAGGGGATGCTGCACAGCTTGGACTTGGAGACGAAGTCACCCCCCCAGGAGTTCTCTGTCCAAAGGAAAAGGTTTTTTAGTTCTGAAGGGATACTAAGACCTTTTTCAGGGTGGCCCCATTCATGTAGAATTAGATCCTGAATGTTTTTATGTACAGGAAACCCCTTTTGATCTTTGGGCTTTAATCCCTCAAACATCTTGTCCTGTACTGTAAGTTTAATTTCCTCATCCTCCACCCCCATGGTGCCTCTTACTATACTGATTAGGTCACCCATATCCTCAGAATTAAAGTAATATTTCTTGTTCTCTGATTTAGGGGTAGAAGTGGACCCCTCATTCTCCCAAACCCGAGGATCGAATCTCCCCAGAGTCTGAGTCAGACTCTACTGGGGCCGTTTTCCTCTTCTTAGTGTCATGATCAGCTGCAGCCGCAGATGTGGCCCAGCCCCGAGACGCCCCCAAGCTGACCAACCTCAGAAGGCGTGGGGTGCGCGTCCTCCGGGGACACAATACGGACCCTTTAAGCCGCAGATGGGAACCTGGCCTACCCAAACTTGGGGAGGGCAGAGGCCGGGGTTCTGTGGCAGCTGAGCATGGGGACAAGGAAAGACACGTAGGACTTGATTAGACCGCACAACTTTAGGTATAGAAAAAGTAAAGTTTACTAAAGTAACGTCACACAGTACATAAACAAAACATGATGATGTCAGGCTCCCGATTCCACACCTCCAGAAGGGTGCCACCCAGTGGACCCCAAGGCACCAACAGATCACCAAAGCACACATAGGCGGGACATCAGGGTACACGAGGACATTAGGGCGCAGGCAAGACATCAGGATACAGACAGGACATCAGGACTCAGGAAAGACCTCAGGACACAGGCAGGGCATCAGGACACAGGAATACTGGACAGACATCTGGGACACTGGCGTGGCAGCCCAGGTCATCAGCTGGGACACTGGCGTAGCAGCCCAGGTAATCAGGTTAAATCAGGACATCAGGGATACCGGATAGACATCTGGCACACTGACGTGGCAGCCCAGGTCATCAGCTGGGACACTGGCATTGCAGCCCAGGTAATCAGGTTAAATCAGGACATCAGGGATACCAGAGAGACATCTGGGACACGGACGTGGCAGCCCAGGTCGTCAGCTGGGACACTGGCGTGGCAGCCCAAGGCATCAGTTACATCAAGATATCAGACACAGGGAGGACATCAGGGAACAGACAGGATATCAGGACATCAGGGTCCATGAGGTCATCAAGACACAGGCAGGACATCAGGGTACAGACAGGACATCTGGACCCAGGGTTACCGGCAGATATCAGACAGGAGTCGTTCAGTTCCGGACATCTGACACGACCTACAGGCACCACCAGAGTCATCAGGCTCCAAGCTCCAGACAGCGGTCATCAGGTTCCAGACTGCGGTCGTCAGGCTCCGGGCATAGGACCTAGGAAGGAACTCAAGCGTGATGGTGCAAACACCGCCGTACTGGACATGAGCTAGAAGGGGTTAACATCGCATGGTAGTCAGAGCACAGAGTAGCATGGCAAAGAACTAATATCCATCTCCTCTCTTCTCTTCACACAGATATGCAGTGAATATCCCCAGCTCTCCCTGGATCCTGAATGCTCTGTATTTTGCAATGATTTTCTGTGTGTCAGCTAGCACCCTGAATGGTAATTTCATGTCATTCAACTCCTGTGCTAGAATTCATCATCAGTTACATGGATTGCGTACTCACCGTTGTAGCTCCAGGGGGGGGGGTCTCTGTAGATGCTTATCACAGAAGAGGTGTTAGTATAGAGATATTATCAGGACTGCATCTTTGATCAGCTATCCACACCAGGATGTGTTGAGCAGCTGTCCCAAACTTATAACTAACCAGCTCCCATAATCCCGCTGTCCTCTCCTTGCACTGGGGGCCTATAAATTTAGATTCATTCTTAGGGGTGCACGCATCTGTGGGGTTGCACGCATTCAGCAAAGCATCGCATTAGCTAAGCATCAAGTTATTGCAGTTATTCCATGGCAGTTAGTCAGGGCAGGAGACAGGTAACCCACACTCTGCTCTCCCTTCTATCCATGTGCTTTATTCCTATCCTCCTATGTTCTGTTGTAATCCACATCAACCACCCCATCCTCCCTCCAACACAACTCATATACATCAGCCCCTCTCTCCTTCCCTCTCCCATGTACAGCTCCCATGCACTTCTCACCTTCCTGAAAAACCTCAGTCCATCTTGCCCAAACACTCTGCACAAATAAACTTCTTACAATTAAAAAAACTTCTTGCTTTTTATCTTCCTACTCCTACTGATTTCGGGAGACATCTCCCCCAACCCTAGATCCCACAACCTCAACTGCTTCCCTACCTCACACCAAAACCATTCTAACCTTATTAATATTACTTGCACTCCCTCATCTCCTTCTTTCAATTGTGCCTTTTGGAATCCACGGTCTGTATGTAACAAGCTTCCTTTCCTGCACAACTACTTTCTGAACAACTCTCTAAATCTATTGGCCCTCACTGAAACCTGGATCCAGGATTCTGACACTGTCTCCCCTGCTGCCATTTCCCCATCTTGGCCTACAATTCTCCCATTCCCGGAGACCCACAAACAGACCTGGTGGTGGAGTTGGCATACTCCTTTCCCCACAGTGCAACTTCCTGGTCATCCCACCAACTCCATCACTCTCATTCCCTTCTTTTGAGGTACACACCATCAGGCTCTTCTCTCCCCTCTCCCTCAGAGTAGCGGTCATATACCAGGCTCATCCACCCACTTCCTGGACCATTTCTCTGCCTGGCTGCCGCACTTCATGTCCTCAGAAATCCCAACCCTTATCCTGGGAGACTTCAACATCCCCATAAACAGCCCCACTTATACATCTGCATCCCAGCTTCTATCACTAACCACTTTGATCTCACAGCTCTCAACCTCTGAGACACACAAGGACGGTAACACCCTTGACCTGGTCTTTGTCCGGCTGTGTTCAATCTCCTACCTAAGTCACTCACTGCTTCCCCTCTCTGACCACAACATTCTCTCCTTCATGCTCACAAATCCTCGCTCACCCCAGCACCCTCCTACCTACCATTCAGTCAGAAATCTTCAAGCCATTAACACTCATACACTTTCAGACTCCTTACACTCATCACTGTCCCCAATCTCTTTTTCCTGTCCTGATCTGGCGGTACACCACTACAATAACTCTTAGAAGCACCCTAGACCAAGTAGCTCCCTTCACCCTCAGAACCTCCAAACACAGAGTAAAACAGCCCTGGCTCACATCACAAACCCGATTTCTCCAGCGATGCTCTAGGAGTGCTGAACGCTTATGGATGAAAACTCGCACACCAGAAGACTTCATACACTCCAAATTTATGTTACAAAACCTATAACTTTGCCCTTCACATCGCCAAACAGACCTACTTCACCACTCTGATCTGCTCACTATCCAGCAACCCCAAGAAACTTTTTGACACCTTCCACTCCCTCCTCAGGCCAAAAGCTCAAGCCCCTATCATAGACATTTGTCTGGATGATCTGGCCGCCCACTTTATAGAGAAAATAGACAATATCCATCAGGAAATTCACTCCCAGTCACCAAGTTCAGTGACTCCCATCCCTCCCTGCATCTCCCCTGGCTCACTCTCTGCATTTGATCCCATCACAAAAGAAGTCTCCAGGCTCCTCTCTTCTTCTCATCTGACTACATGCTCTACCGACCCCATTCCCTCTCATCTCCTCCAGTCTCTCTCTCCAGTCATCACTACTCACCTAACTACAATCTTTAATCTCTCACTCTCCTCAGGCATATTCCCGTCCTCCTTCAAACACTCTATCATTACTCCGTTACTAAAGAAACCCACCCTTGACCCATCCTGCACAAACTACAGACCGGTCTCCAATCTCCCCTTCATCTCTAAACTCTTGAAGCGCCTTGTCTACTCCCGCCTTACCCGTTACCTCTGCTTTCACTCCCTCCTAGACCCTTCACAGTCCGGCTTCCGCCCCTACACTTGACAGAAACTGCACTCATCAAAGTGACCAACGACCTTCTGACAGCAAAATGTAACGGTGACCACTCTCTGCTCATTCTTCTCGATCTTTCTGCAGATTTCGACACTGTTGACCACCCTCTCTTACTCTCTAGGCTCCAGTCACTTGGCATTAAGGACACTGCTCTCTCCTGGTTCTCCTCCTATCTTTCTGACCGCTTCTTCAGTGTTCTGTTCTCTGGCTCCACTTCATCTCCTATTCCTCTCACTGTCGGGGTACCCCAGGGCTCAGTCCTTGGCCCCCTTCTCTTCTCCCTCTACACGGCCGCAATTGGACAGACCATCAGCAGATTTGGCTTTCAGTACCATCTTTATGCCGACGACACACAACTATATACGTCATCCCCTGGCCTTATTCTTGCTGTACTACAGAACACCACTGACTGTCCGTCCGCAGTCTCTGACATCATGTCCGCTCTCTATCTGAAACTCAACCTCTCCAAAACTGAACTTCTTCTGCTCCCACCATCTACTAACCTCCCAAAACCTGATGTTTCCTTCTCCGTGGGTGGCACCATAACAACACCCCGGCAACAGGCGCGCTGTCTGGGTGTTATGTTTGACTCCGATCTCTCCTTCACATCCCATATACAATCTCTTGCCCGCTCATGCCGTTTACACCTAAAGAACATCTCTAGAATCCGCCCTTTTCTCACTATAGAAACAACAAAAACCCTCACTGTCGCCCTGATCCACTCCCGCTTGGACTACTGCAACGCTCTGTTAATTGGCCTCCCCCTCACTCGACTTTCCCCTCTCCAGTATGTCCTTAATGCAGCAGCCAGGGTCGTCTATCTAGCTAATCGTTACTCAAATGCGTCCGCTGTTCACCAGTCATTACAGTGGTTGCCCATTCATTACAGGATACAATTCAAAGTACTTATTCTCACCCACAAAGCTCTTCACAGTGCAGCACCCCTTTACATCTCCTCATTTCTGTCTATCGGCCTAACCGACCTCTGCGCTCTGCAAATGACTTTCAACTAACCTCTGCACTATTCCGTACCTCCCACTACAAGACTTCTCCCGTGCTGCGCCAATCCTCTGGAATGCTCTACCCCAAGAAATTAGGACCATCCACAATTTGCCTAGTTTTAGGCGCTCCCTCAAAACACATTTGTTCAGAGCGGCATATCATGTTCCCTAATCAGTTATTTTGTTTGTGTGTAGCCCATTCACTACTTCCATCTATCCCCCACTCCCTGAAGATGGCTGGACCATCATTGTAAATACATCATTGTAAATACACACCTGTACTTTGTATTTCCCACCTCATTGTAGATTGTAAGCTCTCACGAGCAGGATCATGTTGTGTTGCTTTAATTATTGTATTGTTAACATTGTTACTTATGACTGTTGTGTTTGAAGCTGTTAAACTGTAAAGCGCTGCGGAATATGTTGGCGCTATATAAAGATTATTATTAGTAGTAGTAGTAGTAGTAGTAGTAGTAGTAGTAGTAGATGCTCAGCAGAAACATCGGTTTCAAGAGATTCAAAGTCACTGAGAGTGAGGCTCCAGATGCAGAGGGATTCCAGGAACATAATCACAGTAGACACAGTTCAGACAGGTTCAGGTACAGGACAGGTACAGGATCAAGGATTCGGGCCTGGATATACCGCCTCCAGGACAGGCGCAAGAACAGGACAAAACAGGAATCAAGGCAAGGACTTTGGTACCAAAACATAGGCAGAAGAGGTGCAGGAACACAAACACACATAACAAAGTTCAGAAGCTTTGTGACTGTACTTTATATATGAGCTGCCCCTCAGCAATTAGCTGAGGACAGCATTTGAAGTAGACACCCTAACCCTGATAAAAGCAGGGGAGGTGTGGCCGCGCATGCCCTAAGCACAAACAGAAACCATTACAGCACACACAGTGCAGGATCTGAGGCTCAGGGCACCTGACAAACTGCATACACTGACCTACGTGGAAAGTCATGAACCAGCTGCAAATTACCTCAACCCGCGGACAGCTTCACAGCAGCAACCAGGAACCGCACATGAAAAAGGTATGCAGCAGGGCAAATACCTAAACACCCATGTACGACTGTGCAGCAGAGCAGGGAATGGAGAAGGCTCCAACCAGGTAACAGCCAACAGTATCCCAGCTCAAATTAGGGGGAAAAAGAGTAAAGGGTTAAAGCAAACATGCACTGTCACGCCGAAAACCAGATACAGACAGAACGGTGTGACATTATCCCCTCTTATAGCCCCCTCTTCTGAAGTCCCCTCCCAAAAAAAAAATACACATATTTTTCTTGGGAAAGGCGGTAAGTCCCAGTTCACAAGCAGCAGAGTTCATTGCTCCAGAAATCCAAACCGTTAACCAAGCGCAGGGTTGAGCAATCTAGTCCATTACCAGCTGGGATCCGAGCCATATTATCCGCTGGCCAAGTGGGGCTCGGAAACAGTCCTACAGTCCATACATGCTCAGCTGAGTCCGAGGCCTGAGCTTCTGTCGTGATCAGGTGCAGAAGCACCCCAGCACATAGACGCCCCCAAGCCGACCAACCTCAGAAGGCATGGGGCGCATGTCCCCCGGGGATGCAATACGGACCCTTTAAACCACAGATGGGAACCCGGCCTACCCAAACTAGGGGAGGGCAGAGACCAGGGTTCTGTGCCAGCTGAGCATGTGGACAAGGAAAGAGACACGTAGGACTTGATTACACCGCACAACTTCAGGTATAGAAAAAGTAAAGTTTACTAAAGTAAAGTCACACAGTACATAAACAAAACATGACGATGTCAGGCTCTCGATTCCACACCTCCAGAAGGGTACCACCCAGTGGACCCCAAGGCACCAACGGATCACCGAGGCACACATAGGCGGGACATCAGGACACAGGCAGGACATCAGGGTACACGAGGACATCAGGGCGCAGGCAAGACATCAGGATACAGACAGGACATCTGGACATCTGGACTCAGGAAAGACCTCAGGACATCAGGCAGGGCTTCAGGACACAGGAATACTGGACAGACATCTGGGACACTGGCGTGGCAGCCCAGGTCATCAGCTGGGACACTGGCGTGGCAGCCCAGGTAATCAGGTTAAATAAGGACATCAGGGATGCCGGATAGACATCTGGGACACTGACGTGGCAGCCCAGGTCGTCAGCCGGGACACTGGCATAGTAGCCCAGGGCATCAGTTACATCAGGATATCAGACACAGGAAGGACATCAGAGTACAGACAGGACATCAGGACATCTGAACCCAGGGTCACCGGCAGATATCAGACAGGAGTCGTTCGGTTCCGGACATCCGACACGACCTACAGGCACCACCAGAGTCATCAGGCTCCAAGCTCCAGACAGCGGTCATCAGGTTCCAGACTGCGGTCGTCAGGCTCCGGGCATAGGAGCTAGGAAGGAACTCAAGCGTGATGGTGCAAACACCGCCGTACTGGACATGAGCTAGACAGGGTTAACACCGCATGGTAGTCAGAGCACAGAGTAGTAGATGCTCAGCAGAAACATCAGTTTCAAGAGACCCAAAGTCACTTAGCGTGAGGCTCCAGATGCAGAGGGATTCCAGGAACATAATCACAGTAGACACAGTTCAGACAGGTTCAGGTACAGGACAGGCACAAGATCAAGGATTCGGGCCTGGATATACCACCTCCAGGACAGGCGCAAGAACAGGACAAAACAGGAATCAAGGCAAGGACTTTGGTACCAAAACATAGGCAGAAGAGGTGCAGGAACACAAACACACATAAAGTTCAGGAGCTTTGTGAATGTAGCTCAGACCCCGCCCATAAAGCAGGGGAACTTTATATCTGAGCTGCCCCTCAGCAATTGGCTGGGGAAAGCATTTGAAGTACACACCCTAACCCTGATAAAAGCAGGGGAGGTATGGCCATGCATGCCCTAAGTGCAGGATCTGAGGCTCAGGGCACCTGACTGAAACTGCATACACTGAGCCACGTGGAAAGTCATTCACCAGATGCAATTGACCACACAACCCGCGGACAGCTTCACAGCAGCGACCAGGGACCGCACATGAAAAAGGTATGCAGCAGGGCAAATACCTAAACACCCATATACGACTGCGCAGCAGAGCAGGGAACTGAGAAAGCTCCAACCAGGTAACAGCCAACAGTATCCCAGTTCAAATTAGGGGGGAAAACAGTAAAGGGTTAAAGCAAACATATGCATTGTCACTCCGAAAACCAGATACAGACAGAACGGCGTGACACTTAGGAGGAGGTGGTTGAGGCACCTGGGCATGGGAGAGGATAGCTATGGATGACTGGACCTCTTGTTTAATAAGGGATCTTATGCTATCAAGAACAGAGGGCTGCTCAGCGCGTAGGACCTCATCTGTACAGGACTGGCAGTGCTTTTTCCCATATGTAGATGGGAGTCTGGCTGCACACATTTTACACTTGCGGCTTGTCCTTTTAGGGTCAGAGACCTTTTCTCCCTAAGAGAGAGAAAAAAGGTTTGCTAAGGTGCTTGTGTGTATATATACATATCTCCCTTGCTCTTCAATCTCCCTTGCTCTGCATCTGCAGAACCCAGCGTACCCCCTCCTACTGTAAGTAGCAGGTATTGGCTTCAGCTATCCTAAAATAAATACAATATAAATATATATATTTATATTGTATTTATTTTAGGATAGCTGAAGCCAATACCTGCTACTTACAGTAGGAGGGGGTACGCTGGGTTCTGCAGATGCAGAGCAAGGGAGATTGACACTGTCCATGTCCGTTCACCGTCGGCGTCAGTCAGGCCTTACCTGGTGTTTCCCCACCCGGCTCTTTAAGGGGGATCGTGGGTCCAATTAGAGGGAACCTTCTGGAACACCCTGGTAATGCTGCCCCGGTCAATGTGGCAAAAAACCGCCGGCCGTCGCGCACGCTCCATCGTGGAACTCACAGGAACAGACCAGAAGTGATGTGCATCGCACCAGAAGTGACGCGCCACCCCGAGACGCACGCCATCATGCGTGCCCCAAAGCGGACCACACCGGGATGCAGCAAGAGGAGGAGGAAGCCGGGGGGCTACTGGAGGTCCCCGGCATGCACATCATCGCCACGCATTACCTCCAGAAGAGGCGCAGGAGAGGCGGGAGGGTCCCGAGTCCTGCCAAGGCAAGGAGATGGGAGCAGCACTGCAGGAGGAGAGACAAGCCCCCGACCTCGGCTGCCCGACTTGAAGGTAGTGTGTGGAGCTCCGATCGCCGGCCACGGCATCTCCTTCAGATCCTCTTCATGCCCCATAGGGGACAGAAAACACTGGTGGTTGCAGGAAGGGGAGGGGTATTTAACCTCTTTGGGCTCCTGTCCCCTATTAGGGCGGGGAAGAAAACCTCCGAAGTGGCTGTCGTGGAAGGTGACTAGAGAAATAGGACGTCAATATCTACTGCCTGGAACCTCCAGGGGCAAAGATCCCCTGTAAGTTGGGAATCTTATAAAATTTGGGTCTGGGCCATTAGTCAGTCCTTGAAAGACAGAGGTCGCTGTGGTTATGTCTATTTTCTAAATAGGAGTGCTTCCCTCCACTAAGCAGTGAACCGTTTCCGTGACCAGGTTCCGTAATTCTTTCATTATTCCTTTTTATATGTAATTGTTGTATTGTTTGTTCCCATTTTGCATATTGTTTTTTATAAACACTGCCTATCTGCCAGATTGAAAATACTCTAGTCTGAAAGAGTCCTAAAAGTAAGTCTAAATGAAGGAAAGACAAATGCTTTCCTATAGCAATATGAACCAAACACTGACACTTGTGTGATTTCAGCCTACGTTCCCACGATGAGATGAGCATTTGAGTTTTTGATGTCGCAGTATTTCTGCATCCATTACGTAAAATTAGATTACATTAGTCTGTATCACACTTTTGAGGTTGCTATTTTTGTCTCTTTTTGGTAGGACATTTTTTATATAAAACACTTCCTGGTATTTGACTTAGACAAAACTTTCTTGAGATATTCATGTGTTGATTTTATGAGTTTTTAGGGCATTCTGTGTGGTTTTCTACCTGTGCATTTTCCACGTCTAATGCAAGGCTTTGGAGAAAATGCTTTGTACAAAAAAAAAAAAGCATGAACCGCACCTCCAAAAATCATACGTTGATCTAAAGCCACTAGGCAAAAATTTATATTACTGAACATGAGGTTTTCAGTTTATCATTCTGATCAGACTGTATTAAGCCCACTGCCACGTGACGGCAAACCTCGTAGTGGGTCCTACCACCCTAACGGAGTGAAGCCATGCGCCAACCACCACCACAGCGGCAATGCACCAGCAGGGCGGACGGCCTGTTGCCCCACAGCACCCATGCTGCAAGACTGAGCCCCCATGACTCCAGACCGCGCCGCCCCACCAGCACAAAGACACGGAAAGAATGGCCGCCACACACACCAGCACCAAAATGAAAGTACTTAAACTCACCTTCCTCCAGCACTTCAGTGAGAGCCAAAATGGGCTAGACCCCTTACTTTGCAGTCTCCTGCTAATTAAAATCACCTGTGCCAAATGGGAGCTTTTCAGAATATTTTCCCAGGCTCGAGTTCATATGAGGACATCCAGCAGAGGGCGCATCACCGCAACTCGAGGTTAACTACAGGTCTTTCACCTACATTCCATTCATTCACCGGATTTTTACAGGCAGGGGCAGCTGCATTAGCAAGCTTCTGCTTGTAAAATTAGTTAACCCTTTCAGATGGATTTACAGCGTGGGACAAGACTGATCGTCGGAAGGTATGGGATATTGTTGTTTGTTTTTTCACATTTGTTACAGGTGACAAGGGTCTTCAGGTGGATTACCAGTATAATAAAATATTACAACAACTTGTGTATTTATTTCATTAAAATACTTTGCAATAATGTTTGTGTGCTTTTTTAACCTTTTCATACTATTGGATTAATAATGGATAGGTGTCATAATTGACGCCTCTCCATTATTAATCTGGCTTAATGTCACCTTACAATAGCAAGGTGACATTAACCCTTCATTACCCCATATCCCACCTCTACACGGGAATGGGAAGAGAGTGGCCAAGTGCCAGAATAGGCGCATCTTCCAGATGTGCCTTTTCTGGGGTGGCTGGGGGCAGGTGTTTTTAGCCAGGGGGGGCAATAACCATGGACCCTCTCCAGGCTATTAATATCTGCCCTCAGTCACTGGCTTTACTACTCTGGCGGAGAAAATTGCTACAGCGCCCAAATTTTGCACATACACACTACTAACATTAGTAGTGTGGAATATGCAAAAAAAAAAAGGGATATGAGATGGTTTACTGTATGTAAACCACGTCTCATATCATGTCGGGTTTGTGAAGGAGAAAGCAAAAGCCGGCAATTGAATTACCGGCTTTTAAGCCATCTAGCGCTGTATGAGATATAGATAGATAGATAGAGAATATATATATATATATATATATATATATATATATATATATATATATATATATATATATATATATATATATATATATATATATATATATATATATATAGAGAGAGAGACAGTATATATGCTTTTACGATTATTTGAGCACATGGATCCATTGTATGTCCGTATGTCGGTTTTGCAAGCATGCGAGAAAATCTCGCAGTACGGATGCCATACGGATTACATACGGAGGGTGCCATGTGCAAAATACGCTGACACACCCTGCCTACGGATGACATACGGATCACTATTTTGGGGACTTTTCTGCGTATTATGGCCATAAATAACGGACCATATTTTCATACGCTGAGTGTGACGCCGGCCTAAGCGGTGGTGGACCTAACGTGCATTCACATGGTGCAGGTCACAGGGATGACTTGTCTTATTCCAATTATTACAGGCTTTTCTGTCTCCTGGGCTAACGCTCTGTGTCCATATATTCCATACTTGTATAACATTATCTGTATCATACACGAGCAAGGACCTGATAGACCTCAACCTCAAAAAGCAAGTTACTTACAGCCTACATCAAAGGACTGTGGCTATGGCTTCAGGTCACAATTACTGCCACTAAGGCTGTGTGCACGCATTGCAGATTTTTCGCTATAAAAACGAGATAAATACGCGTTTAAAAAACGCATGCATATGCATCCCATCATTTAGAATGCATTCCGCAATTTTTGTGCACATGATGCGTTTTTTTTCCCATGAAAGAAAAAAACGCATCGCGGTAAAAAATGCAGCATGTTCATTAATTTTGCGGATTTTTCACTGTATTATTGCCTTGGAAAATCTCCGGAAAAAAACGCAAAAAATCTGAAAAAAAAAAAAAAACACATGCGGATTTCTTGCAGAAAATGTCCGGTTTTGCTCAGGAAATTTCTGCAAGAAATCCTGATGTGTGCACATAGCCTACAGGAAAGTGGCGATTATATAATACCTAGCATTTCCATCTATTTAGACCGTTAGGCTATGTTCACACATTGCGTTTTGCAGATTTTTTTTAATGCAAGTTTTCAACTCTGTTTTTCCCCCGACTATTTTGTCATTAGAACTTGTTTTTTTGCAAACTGCAACATGTCGCTTGTTTCAGCATTTTTTACCCTTTGAAAGCAATGAGAACAAAAACTCAGTAAAAAAAAGCACCAAAACTAGTAAAAATTAAGCAAAACCTGCTTTTTGTAAGCAGCTTAAACTCGACGTAATGACCACAGCAAAAGCGCAATGTGTGAACATAGTTTAAGGCTATTTCACGTTTTGTTGTGCAACATTAGGTCTGGTTTCTCCACTGAAAAAAAAAAATAGTGAATGTCTTTTAGAGGACTAGTTAGGGCAAGTGCACGTTCTTCAGATAAATGGACATATGCAAGAAAAAATTAATAAAAAACAAAAATGTTGTGATGTAATCGAAAACACTAAACTATCACAGTTTTCATAGTATACAGCAAAAGAGAAAAAAGCTTTTACAGTAAACCAACACTACCTTCTAGTGGGCACAAGCGAAAATGCATACATGATCGTGACCATTTTAATGTCATTATTTGCAGGGGTCTGTCCACATATGTACTGTAGATATTAACCCCTTTACCCTCCAGCCTGTTTTTATCTTCCTGACCAGGTCACATTTTTAGAATTCTGGCCAGGGGTCACTTTGTGGTTATAGCTCTGGAACGCTTCAACGAATCCCAGTGGTTCTGAGATTGTTGTTTCGTGACATATTGTACTTTATGTTGGTATTAAACTTAGGACAAAATTTTTTGCTTTTATTTATGAAAATATTGGAAATTTTGAAAAATAATTTTTTAGAAAATATCGCAATTTTTCAACTTTTACTTTTTATTTCCTTGAGCCTGTCATATCACACAAAATAGTTATTACGGTAGATAACAAATCTTTAATGTCTACTTTACATCAGCATCATGTGTGAAACGTTTTTTTTTTTTACGAAGTTAGAAGGGTTAAATGTTTATCAGCCATTTCTCATCTATCCAACAAAAACAATATTTTTAGGGATCCCGTCACATTGTTTGGAGTGACTGAGGGGTCTAGATGACAGAAAATACCCAAAAGCAAAACCATTTTAAAAAACTGCACCCCTCAAAGTGCTGAACACCACATTCAAGAAGTTTATTAACCCTTTAGGCGCTGCACAGGAATTAACGCAATGTGTAAAAAAAAATGAACATTTTACTTTTTCAACAAAAATGTTGCTTTAGCCCCTATTTTGTATTTTCGCAAGGGTAACAGGAGAAAATGGACCCCAAAATTTGTTGTGCAATTTCTCTTGAGTTCACCGATACCCCATATGTGGGGGTAAATTACTGTTGGCTGCAAGGCAGGACTTGGAAGGGAAGGAATACAGTTTGAGGATGTAAAACTGACTGGAATCGACAGAGGACGCCATATTGCTTTTGCATAGCCCCTGATGTGTCTAAACAGTAGAACCCCCCATAAGTGACCCCATTTTGGAAACTAGACCCCTCAAGGAATTTATCTAGTTGTGTGGGAAGTACCTTAAACCTTCAGGTGCTTTACAGAATTTGATGTAAAGCCGTGAAAATAATAATAAAAATTATATATATGGTATATTATATATACACACACATTCAATGGGTACGGAAAATATTCAGACCCCTTTAAATTTTTCACTCTGTTTCATTGCAGCCATTTGGCAAATTCAAAAAAGTTCATTTCTCATTATTGTACACTCTGCACCCCATCTTGACTGAAAAAAAAAAAAACAGAAATGTAGACATTTTTGCAAATTTAAATAAAAAAAGCTGAAATATCACATGGTGATAAGTATTCAGCCCCTTTGCTCAGTATTGAGTAGAAGCACCTTTAGAGCTAGTACAGCCATGAGTCTTCTTGGGAATGATGCAACAAGTTTTTCGCACCTGGATTTGGGGATCCTCTGCCATTCTTCCTTGCAGATCCTCTCCAGTTCCGTCAGGTTGGATGGTGAACGTTGATGGACAGCCATTTTCAGGTCTCTCACGAGATGCTCAATTGAGCTTAGGTCAGGGGTCTGGCTGGGCCAGTCAAGAACGGTCACAGAGTTATCCTGAAGCCTCTCCTTTGTTATTTTAGCTGTGTGCTTAGGGTCATTGTCTTGTTGGAAGGTGAACCTTTGGCCAAGTCTGAGGTCCAGAGCACAATGGAAGAGATGACATGGTGGGCGACCACAGCAGTGTCATATGGCACACCATATGATCGGTAACAAAGGGGACACTTATCTTGAGTTGATTCAGATGCAACGCAGACGAGCAACACCAAAAGAGGAAGATAGCCGACTGCTATAGCTCCAAGACTCAACTGGGGTAAATGGAAATGTCATCGGTGATTCCCAGTAGCATGCTGGGAATCTATAAACACCTAGGTCCAGCTGTGTCAGAGCTGGAGAAAGGTTGCCATTGGATCAAAGAGTCTGAAGGGTTAAGAAGGTGTCTGCAAAGCCAAACGCAGAGACCTTCTGCAGCTAGTGCGACTGTCTGCAGAATCTGACATACCTGTGACACCTACACCAACATCTTATTGGGTCTAATTATTGCTACAGTACCTTAAAGCGATAGCATATTGTTGGTGTATGCAGTCTGTTTTTGTGGGTGTCCAACCATTGGGACCCCAAGCAATTCCAGAATAAGTAGTTTAGCATTGGTTTAGCGCTGCGGCCCCTTTGCGTTTTTCTCTTGCACAGTGTCATCTCTGGTCAACAGCTGAGCACAGAACCGCAGCCAAATCTACCCAGCGGCCATATAAATGTTCATACTCCTCCCCCCCAATACAGGCTCACAGGTACTAACATGGAATTTAGCACTGACGAGGTAGTCTTATACAGCAGCAACTTTACCGCCAAGCCCCCAAATAAAACTTCAAAAAATATGAGATCACATTAAATTAAAAACTGCAGGATGAAGACACCAAAACAGATGAGCGTCCAAGCCCTACTATGGGACGACACTACAGATGACGAGATTGCCCACTGTTGC
Organism: Ranitomeya imitator; assembly: GCF_032444005.1. NCBI lineage: Eukaryota > Metazoa > Chordata > Amphibia > Anura > Dendrobatidae > Ranitomeya > Ranitomeya imitator. Next base: position 772,399,524 of record NC_091284.1, read on the forward strand.
CTAAGTAATTAGATCATAATGATCCCAATACAGGAGGATAGTAAGGGAAGACCCGGCTGCCATCTGCTTCTAGTTTCTTCTTACTTTCCATGGATCTTTCATGCTTTTAAATAATTACATTCGCTCAAAGCCCCAAAATATTTGCTATAAATTTATGAACAAACACAATCACCGTACATGCAGACAATCTATACATAATGGTTTGCCAGTAGAAGGGTCCCAAATATGTAATAACTTCACACATATGTAGGGACTTCAGTTATTCCATTCTTCCCATGTCATTAAGGCTTCTTTCACACTAGCGTCGGAATCTCCCCGTCGCAATGCGTCGGGGAGAGATTCCGACGCTAGCGTTTAACGCTTTGCACAATGGGTGCAGCGGATGCATTTTTCCGGCGCATCCGCTGCCCCATTGTAATGTGCGGGGAGGTAGGGGCGGAGTTCCGGCCGCGCATGCGCGGTCGGAAAAAGCGGTCCGTCGGGAGAAAAAAACGTTACATGTAGGGTTTTTTTTTCCCGACGGTCCGCCAAAGCACGACGCATCCGTCGCAAGACGGATGCGAAGTGTGCAAATCCGTCGCAAATGCGTCGCCAATAGAAGTCTATGGGGAAAAAACGCATCCTGCAAGCACTTTTGCAGGATGCGTTTTTTCTGCAAAACGACGCATTGTGACGGATTTACAAAAAACGCTAGTGTGAAAGTACCCTTAGATGTCACTGTCCAAATATTTCTGAAACTAACAAGTTTTGTTATTTTATTGGTTTCCAAAACATTTAATATTAAACTAATGTTTAAACATATTTAAACCTATCATATAACATATATAATCAATATGTGCAGACTCCCAGCTTTAATTTGAGGGTATTCACATCTTAACTGGAGTAAGCGTTTAGGAATTGCAACTCTAATATGTAGCCAACTCTTTTAAAAGGGACCGAAAGTAATTGGACAATTGTCTCAAAAGCTCTTTAATGGACTGCATGGGCTACTCCCTCATTAATAAATCAATTAAGCTGATTTTAGGTATGGCATTTGCATTTGGAAGCTGTTGCTGTGAACACACAATATGCGGTCAAAGGAGCGCTCAATGGAAAAGAAACAGACCATCATTAGACTGAGAAAAGAAAAAAAGAAATCCATCAGAGAGATGGCAGAAATGTTAGGAATAGCTAAACCAACAGTTTGGTACATTCTGGAAAAAAACAAAACAAAAAAAAAAAACAACAACACCTCACTGGTGAGCTGGGGAACTCAAAAAGGCCTCCATAGAAGACAACAGTGGTGGATGATCATAGAATCACTGAATTTTGCCTTTAGCATAGGAAACTGTAAATGGTCTTGTAAAAGATTAATAGCTGAAAAAAAAAAACCTGACTGTACACGGAGGACAAGTGAGAAGAAAACCGTCCCACTTTTCTGAATGAAAATAACATCCTTATATATGACGCACAGATACTACAGAGAAATATAGATATAGTACAATGGCAAAGATATCACGTCTTATATCACAAGTGATATCTATTGTAAATTCTGCAATAGCTCAGAAACTGGCGAATCCTGGCAGCGCACAGTGAGTGTCCTGGGGGATTCAAAAGTCTAAAGTCACACAATGACTGCCGACTTACGGTATTTTAGACCAGAGAGTATAGTCTTACATACAGTATTATGGGCACCCTATAACCCTCCATACACTATTATGGGACCCATGTAGTGATGCTGCAGTATAATGGGCCCATATATTACTCCATGCAGTATAATGGGCCCATATATTACTCCGAGCAGTATAATGGGCCCATATATTACTCCATGCAGTATAATGGGCCCATATATTACTCCGAGCAGTATAATGGGCCCATATATTACTCCATGCAGTATAATGGGCCCATATATTACTCCATGCAGTATAATGGGCCCATATATTACTCCGAGCAGTATAATGGGCCCATATATTACTCCATGCAGTATAATGGGCCCATATATTACTCCATGCAGTATAATGGGCCCATATATTACTCCATGCAGTATAATGGGCCCATATATTACTCCATGCAGTATAATGGGCACACATATTACTCCGAGCAGTATAATGGGCCCACATATTACTCCGAGCAGTATAATGGGCCCACATATTACTCCGAGCAGTATAATGGGCCCACATATTACTCCGAGCAGTATAATGGGCCCACATATTACTCCGAGCAGTATAATGGGCCCATATATTACTCCATGCAGTATAATGGGCTCATATATTACTCCATGCAGTATAATGGGCACACATATTACTCTGAGCAGTATAATGGGCCCATATATTATTCCATGCAGTATAATGGGCCCATATATTACTCCATGCAGTATAATGAGCCCCACATATTACTCCATACAGTATAACGGGCCCCTATAGTGCTGAATACAGTATAATGTATAATCACTTATATACAGCAGTCGCAGTGTCACCTATATAATTTACATAGATTGGTGTATATACACATTAGGTAGGAGATACGGTGACTGCTGTGCATATGTTATGTAGGAGTTACTGCAATTATACACAGCAGTCTTTTCTACAGGTCGAGTAGGAAAGCTGGAGTTTTTGAATATAAATATGACCATGCAGTGCTAGTAAATGGTTTTAAAGTACAGGAATACTTCAAAGGGAATCTGTCAGCAGATTTTTGTAAACTAATCTGAGCACAGCATCATGTAAGGGCAGAGACAATGATTCCAGCAATGTGTCACTTATTTGGCTGTGTGTTGCTGCTTCTATACAAATCAGTGTGATCAGTAGATTATCATCACTACAGGCCTAGGTGTCTTGTGCCTCCTGGTACAACCATGCCCCAATCATTGAGTTGCAGCTTTCTTTGTAATCTGTGTCTTAATAGAAACCTGGTAAATCAGAGCTGAGGGCAGGGTTATCAAGGCTCAGCATTCAGAGCTCGGCTACACCTGCAGCAGAGAAAACAGATTTTATCAAATTGACAGAATGCAGACCAGCAAGTGACACGTTGCTGGAATCAAGGTCCCAGACATATCATACTGCTCTCATTACATAGGAAAAACTTAAGACAGATTTCCTTTACACCCTTATCGTCATCTGACATACTGGTATTTCAAATGCCAGCTACCTGACTTTGATGCAGGCTCGCATGCCGAGCTCGTGTCATCCGTCACACATGACAGCTGATTTAATCAGCCATCATGTGCCTCTAAGGCTACGTTCACATTTGCGTTGTGCGCTGCTGCGTCGGCGACGCAACGCAAACAAGAACGCATGCAAAACGCATAGTTTTGCGACGCATGCGACCTTTTTGTGCCTGATTTTGGACGCAAAAAAAAAAATGCATCTTGCTGCGTCCTCTGCGCCCTAACGCTTGCGGCAAAAAAGACGCATGAATCGCAAAACGCATGCAAACGCATGTCCATGCGCCCCCATGTTAAATATAGGGGCGCATGCACCGCCGCGGCTGCGCCCGACGCAGCCCGGCAGAACGCTAATGTGAACGTAGCCTAAGGCCATGTGCACACGTTCAGTATTTTTTGCGTTTTTTCGCTATAAAAACGTGATAAAAACGCGAAAAAAAAAACCCGCTTACATATGCCTCCTATTATTTACAGTGTATTCGGCATATCTTGTGCAAATGTTGCATTTTTTTCCGCGAAAAAAAAAAAAAAAAAAAAAGCAACATGTTCATTGAATTTGCGGAATTGTGGGGATTCCGCACACCATTGATCTGCTTACTTTCCGCATGGGGCTATGCACACCATGCGGGAAGTAAGCAGATTATGTGCGGTTGGTCCCCAGGGTGGAGGAGAGGAGACTCTCCTCCACGGACTGGGCACCATATAATTGGTAAAAAAAAAAAAAAAGAATTAAAATAAAAAAATCGTGATATACTCACCCTCTGATGGCCCCGGAGTCCTCCCGCCTCTCATCGGTGCACGCTGCCGCTTCTGTTCCTATAGATGGTGTGTGTGAAGGACCTGCGATGACGTCGCCGTCTTGTGATTGGTCGCGTGACCGCGACGTCATCGAAGGTCCTACACACATCATCTATAGGCACGGACGCCGCTGAGGAGATCGACTGGCTGCAGGTGAGTATAACCATTTTTTTTATTATTTTTAAACATTCTATCTTTTACTATTGATGCTGCATAGGCAGCATCTATAGTAAAAAGTTGGTCACACTTGTCAAACACTATGTTTGACAAGTGTGACCAACCTGTCAGTCAGTTTTCCAAGCGATGCTACAGATCGCTTGGAAAACTTTAGCATTCTGCAAGCTAATTTCGCTTGCAAAATGCTAAAAAAAAACCGCAAAAAAAAATGCGGATTTCTTGCAGAAAATTTCCAGTTTTCTTCAGGAAATTTCTGCAAGAAATCCTGACGTGTGCACATACCCTAACAGCTGTGGGTGCAGCAGAGCTCCTCCCATGGCTGTTAACCTGTTAAATGCTGCTATCAGAGATTGACAGCAGGATTTAACTCGCACCGAAGCGATCCCATAGCGGTGTCTGTGACGTGATCATGGAATGCCGATGGGTTGTCATTACTGATGAGCGAATATACTCGTTACTGGAGATTTCCTGAGCACGCTCGGGTGGTCTCAGAGTATTTGGATGTGCTCGGAGATTTAGATTCTCTGTAGCTGCATGATTTACGGCTGCTAGACAGCCTGAATAGATGTGGGGGTTCCCTAACAAACAGGCAAGTACTCAAGCTGTCTAGGAGCCACAAATCATGCAGCTACAGAGAATCTAAATCTCCGAGCACATCCAAATACTCGGAGACCACCCGAGCACGCTTAGGAAATCTCCAGTAACGAGTATATTCGCTCATCACTAGTTGTCATGACAGACAAGGATCTGCTGAACACCCCTGTGCCTGTCATAACAATCAACTTGTGAAAGCCAGCCTGTGGTCGGCGTTCAAAAGATCATGATTTTCTCTATACATAGCACAAGCTCCGGATGATCGCAGCCCCCCCCTGTTCCCCTCCCCAAGAAAAAATTTAAATAAAAATACAGATTTGGTAGGCAGAGAACCACTGAAAAAAAAAAAAAAAAAAAAACACACAAACAAAATTAACGATATGCAAGAATTGACCTTTGGTCATTACACCATATTGCAGAGAAGTAATCAAATATAGCCTAAAATGGAATCAAACAAATCTACTTGCCAAGAAAACAAAACAAGCATTTCACCGATTTCGTTTAAGTAAAAGTGAGGTTTCATTTTGTAGGAGAATATCTGTGTGTATAATTGTCAGGCGACAATAAGGCCGGCGTCACACTCGGAGGAGGGAAATACGGTCCGTATTTTACAGGCGTAATACGCAGAATTTTTTCCAAAATAGTGATCCGTATGTCATCTGTAGGCAGGGTGTGGCAGCGTATTTTGCACATGTACTTCTGCGTATGTAATTCGTATGACATCCGTAATGCGTTCTTTTCTCGCAACCTTACAAAATTGACATTTAACGGTTTTCAGGGCTGAATTTTATTTAAATCATCATCACCAACCCTATTTAAAGCCTCTGCAGCAGGTGGCACACTCCCATCTGGCCATTTTGTGGGTGTGCATTTGTTGGTGTATTGTTATGTTGCCACCATGTCTGAGCTGCTGCATTTGAACCCAACTCAGCAGGTGCTATTTAACTGGGTGTTGTCTTGTCGCTTTGGCCAGCCATACCCCGTGATAGTGGATCCGTGAAGGAGAAGGATGTGGGTGCATCCACTTTTGAGACACTAAAGGACATTTTCAGAGGCTGTATAGAGCTCTGCGGGCACATCCTGAAAAATTTTGTCTTTACTGTCGAATGACAATACCAACCTTTGACATCTTGTTGGAGACCGTACGTCCAGGAATATTTCAGGACACCAGAATGCGAAAATGCATATCCGCAGAGGAGCGTCTTCTCCTTACCTTACGGGATGTATTCACCATCCTCACGTACTGTATGTTGATGTTTTCTTTTTTATGTTGTTTCTTAGCAGCTCCATAAAATTATGTATAAATTAGAGCCAAAGCTGATTGTAAATACATATTTTGTAATGTTCCATTACATACCCAGTGTAGATTTTGCAAGTTACACTGTTAATCCTGCCTTTTTACATTTCAAATTTTTTGTTTTAAACTCTGGTTGTGTTGTAGTATTTTTACTTAGCTAATATTATTTGGTCTGTACTTTCAGCTTTCTGTCAACTGGATTGTCCTACGCCGCCCTACATCTGGAGTTTCTCATCGGACGATCCACTATTTCTGGCATTGTGCGTGCAACATGTATGGAAATATGGTGAAAACTCCACGAACCTGTGATGCCTGAGCCAAAAATGGATGATTGGCTCAAAATAGCCCGTGGATTTAATGTCACTTGCCAATTCCCTCACTGCATCGGAGCCCTGGATGGGAAACATATCAGGGTGCGTAAGCCACCAAACTCGGGCACCCAGTTCTTCAATTATAAGCAGTTTTTCTCTGTAGTTCTGTTAGCTGTAGTTGACAGTAACTACAGGTTTATAAGTGTAGATATTGGGGCCTATGGGTGAACTGGAGACTCTAGTGTCTTCAATTCGTCCATTATGGATCGGCGGCTACGTGAAAATCAGTTTGACCTCCCCCATCACGACTCCCAGGCTCCAATGCTGAAGCCGTGCCAAATGTTCTTGTGGGAGATGAGGCCTTCCAATTGATGAGGCATGTGATGAGGCCTTATCCCCGGCGCAACTTGGACCACTAGCGGCGGGTGTTTAATTTGAGGCTTTCTAGGGCGCGGTGACTGGTGGAGTGTGCCTTCGGGATTTTGTGTGCCAAATGGCGTGTCCTCCAGTCTGCCATTCAGCTGAGTGAGGCAAATGTTAACGAAGTGATAAAAGCGTGTGTTTTACAAAATTTTACGAGACATCATGTTTGCTCCTCAGCTGCTAGTGGTGAAGACATGTTGACTAATGTTGGTAGTCCTACACCACTTGGCCCTCCTCCGCGGCATCCCCTTTCTGGCCTAAAAGTGAGGGATATTTACACAAATTATTTTGTTTCTCCTCAGGGTGCTACTCCCTGGCAGGATTATGCTGTATCTCAGTTGTAATTTTTTCTTTACTCCTAAATTATATATATATATATAAATCCTGAACTATATTTGTTGATTTGACTTAATTATTAGATTTATCTGAACATAATATGATTGGCTATGATGTCATAATGATTGGCCAAACACAAAGAAATTGGCATGCAAAATATTTTTTATATATTATATTTTTAGCCAATTTGAGACGTTCAGTAAACATATTGCCAACATATGGCTTTTGTGGCCAATAAAACTTTGCCAGAGAAAAATAATAAACTAAAACACATTGCTATCACAGCAGATTATCAATTTTTGTGTGTATATCACACACAATTTGCAACAAGAATCAACCCTTTTTTATAGATGATATGTTGGTGGAGGTGATGGTGGCAGTTCGGGTTGCTACTCTCGTGGCCTTTGTTGGCCCAATTGCCCTTCACCCTGTTGTTGTGCTCTCTGTTGGCCCTGCCCCAAAATCTGGCCCTGCTCAGATTGGCCACTTGAGTACTGGCATAAGGGTTCATACTGTGGGCATCATGACGATAATAGTGTCATAACTCCCATCAATATGACATGTTGTCCAAATCCAGGTTGGGACCAGCCTCCAAAACTGGGTCTAGACATGTGGCCATATTGGTAGGGTTGCTGGAAGGATGCCATTTGGTAATTAGTTGACATTGGTGGGTTCTGTTGGGGATAGGGTTGAGGTATAGGCCCACGTGGAGGAGGTGCTGCAAATCCCTCTTGAGCATGCACTGGTTGATTTCTTGGCATACATAAGAGGTTACATGGTGACATCTGCCAACTGTCAATGTACTCAAACAAATTGTGAGGGTCATTTGTGGGTGTGCATGCATCAAGAAGGATCTGCATGCACCCTCTCACACTTAGCCTCATCTCACGGGGAATGGGACGGAGAAACCAGGCCAGGCTACACGCAAATGACTCCTTACCCTCATCCTGAGTAGCCCTGGCCAAATAATTTAAGTCACCTGTGTCCACATTTCTTCTACTTGCACTAATCTCTCTCCTTCTGCGGTGTGAGGTCACAGCAGGCTGTGGTGAGGCCTCAAGAGGAACAGTTGGGCTGCTGCTGTGGCCAGTATCCTCGGGCATCAGTGAAGCTGGTGCATCTGTGGGTGGTGCTGCAGCATAAGGACCAGGTGGTTGTGAAACATGAGGGGCAGCCGAAGATGGATCCGGAGGGAGAATCATAGAAGGAGCCGTAGATGGTCCAGCCACCTCTTCTCCTTCACCAACAGGATCTATGAGTGCCTCTGAATCTGAACCTGCTGTCTCCCTATCAGTGAGGTTGGATTGAGTTCTGTTATTTGAAAAATTTAAAATAAAAAACACAATCATCTATACCCATTTCTAACATATGTTTACTGTGATGTGTGGTTTCTACTTACGGTCTGAGATCCATACTGGGATCCAGAAAGGACAGCCGGTCAAAATAAATGTATTTTCGTTTGGCTGGAGTAGATGAGCCACTCCTGGATCGCTGCTGCCTTTCTCTTCGGTACTGGTCCCGAATGCTTCTCCAACGTCTCATAACATCTTCCACTGTAATGACAGAAGAAAATAATGTCCAAGGACATTGTACACATTGGTAACATAAGGTGTCAGTGATTTCACTAGGCCCTAGTCTAAGCTGCATTTCTAACTTAATATCTGCAATTAGCAAAATAAACACACAAATACCACTATCCCATAAAAGGGGGACACCGTAGAATGTAAGTACACAAGAACAGGGTCCTGTCCCTTCTATACCCTATATATACCTTCTATATTCAATATCCCTTCTGTCATTGTCAATTTGCTAACTGTAAGCAACATCTATAAATGCTGTACGTAACCTCTTTATCATGTCCTGCACCATTACAGAAATGCTGCAATATACATACAAAATCAGTCTAACAAAACATAATTGTGAGCAAATATTGTTCTTACTGCAGTTTGTAATATGAAATAGTTGAGAATCAGGAGTGTACTTACTTAGTTGCCTCTGTCCCTCACGTGGCCGCTGGTCATAATTTGGGAAAAGGATCCCACAAATGCTCCTCCAAGAAGCCTCTTTCCTTGCCCGGTTTGCATAATTGGCATCCCGTTGGTCCCAAATCTCAGGCCTTTCCTGGACCAGGACCATATCCACATTGATGATGCTTGCCATGCTGCTTGCAACTCCGTGGAGGCGAGCGCCAGACTTCCAGGATGTCTGTCTGGCTTTTTCAGCTAATTAGCATGTCAGCTTCCTGATTGAGGACTTGGCACATTTCCTTGCACCTGGAGATGTCTGGCGTATTTCTCGCAAGTCACACTGCTGGTCCGTGTGTAATCCGTATTTTTCTCGCCCCCATAGACTTTCATTGGCGGATTTTTTGTGCAATACGCTGACAAACGTAGCATGCTGCGATGTTTTATGCCCGTAAAATACGGCTGCGAAATATACGGCAGATAGGAGCTGCCCCATAGAGAATCATTGGTCCGTGTACAATGTGTAGTTTTTGCGCCTCTCATACGTTCGTAAAACTCTCTAGCGGGACGCCGGCCTTAGTGTGTAGAATTATTGGGCAATTGTTTAATGTGCAGAATAAAGCAGTAAAAAGAAAAATGAAAATCTTCCATCGCAATTTATTTCTGCTGGTGAGAAAAATACACAGAATGTAAAAAAAAATAAAAATAAATTATATATATATATATATATATATATATATATATATATATATATATATATATATATATATATATATATGATTGCTCTTACTAACGGGTAGGGGATTACTCGCTTGGCACGGGATTGACGTACTCGGGCACGATTTTTTTAAACAAAACAGTCCATACGGTTTATTTTGTACAGCATAAACCGCATCGTAAGCCAAGTTGCATATCACTGTCTTACATGTAGTCTTCACATTAAGTCTCAGAACCTTAGTCTGTGGTAACTAATCACGCTGGTCCTCCTCTGACCAGTTGCCGTGGGTTACCACACAGTTCATAGAACACAGGTTGCAGCAACTAATCACGCTGGTCCTCCTCTGACCAGTTGCCGTGGGTTACCACACAGTTCATAACACAATAAGGACCAACAGTCTATGAAGGTACCTTACGGGAGCTCCTGCTTCACCAGCTGACTCCTTGTCAGTCCACTCTTCTGGAGAAGCTGCCAAACGGGGATCACCAACTTGCCTTTGCGGCATATCTCAGTAAGTCCAGACCCACCGAGGACTGTAGCTTCCCCAAGTTCCACTGCGCTGCTCAGGGATCCAGTCCTACTCCCAGGACCTCCCACGCTAGCATGTGCTTTCCAGGAAGCAACACAGGCTTCCACAGGTCACTCATACACAGGGCCCCTCTGCAGTGTCCAGCCAGGACACATGGAAGTCTGCCCAGACTTGCAGACTCCCAAACACTCACTACCATGTGCTAACACACCTCCTTTAGGTAGCCTATAACCACACCCACAGGTGAGGTAACATCACATGCACTGGTCACATGATCATGACATCACTGCAGGTCCTCAAACACCTGCAGGGAAAAGGATACAGTGAGCACCCCCACTCAGAGTGAGGTATGTGGGTAGCGAGACCCTCCCATCTCTCATAGCTACCCGCAACCCGGACCCAGGTGCACTAAATAACATCTTCAGTGCTCACGCGCTCTAAAGACAAGATACTCCGGGTTGCATCGCAGGGAGCATCCATCCCTGTGACACATACCTCCAATTAACCACAATTCCAGACACTGTCTCACCATCACATCCATGCACACAATTGCCACGCACGGCCTCAATACGCCTCCGTGCGCATACTGGGGAGACCATGCAGCGCCCCCTACCTGTTACAGGGGTCACTGCATCACATACCCCCCCCTCTGTTCAAACTTGTGGGGTTGAACATTTGTCTTCACCCAGGGGCCTCGAGACCGGGTACCCAAGTCACCTTGGCCTACTAGTCGAGAGAGCCCTCTCAGTCGGGTTTGGGCATCATGGTCAATCTGGCGTCGCAATTGCCTTGCACCCATATGACCTGTCTGGACTGACTCTTTGTCAACACGTCCGCTACCAGGTCTTCCCCCTAAGTCACTCAGCCCTGTGCTATCTGAGGAGACACTGCATCTTTCACACAACTGGGTACTCCCACCCCTTTGTTTGTCCACATTTCGGGTCGAAAGTGGCCGCCATCTTCTTCGCCTTTCTGGCAGCTGCTTATTGACTTGCAGTCTCTCAAGTCTCAGCTGCTCTACCTCCCTTAGGTATGCCATGCGATATTCCAGGAGCATGCGGATGTTCCTAAGACTCTCTCTGGAACCGACAACCAGGAAAGGAACCATCCCATCTTCACCCATGACCTGGACCTCGTCATCAGCTGGTATCCTCAGTCTCTTCAGACCGGATTTATCCACCATCTCCTGCATCACTCTCCCATGTTTCCCAATGACTTTCGCCACCAGAACTTTGGGTACTTGGACTGTGTCTTCCACTAAGCCCAGCCGACTAAGAGCATTCCTCTCACGCTCCAAACGTCGAACGGCTTCATCATTCTTCAAAATGATTCTCTGTTTTGTACGGAGGCAGTGTAGGTGCATATCCCTCAGGACAGCCACCCGCTTCACTGTGACTTCCTTAGTCGACAGTATGACCAATTGCTGCGTCTCAGGCTCCCAGTGCACACTACACGCCTCTACTGCCTTTCTAAAGGCCTCATGCACACCCTTCCTGGCGCACGCTTCTCGCATGTCTCCGGGTACTTCTATAATGCTCTTGAAAAGCGGGGTCTCATCTTCACGGACATCTGCCACCACCGGGTGACTGTCTTGTTCCGTTTTTAGCAAGAACTCTTCCTCCGTCTTTTCTTCTGCTTGAGCCTTCGCCAAGATGGGCATTGGCAACTCCTCTGCCAGGCAGCGACGCTCCTTCTCTCTCTGGAGCAGTTCCTGCTGATGCTTTTCTTGGGCCATTTTGAGCACCTCCATATTTTCCAATATGGTCCTATTCATGGTTTGACATGCCGACAGGTGACGTCTGAGCTCAAAGACCTCCCTCTCCAGCTCGTCCACTCTGTGCACAACCGCTTGTCTCATAACTCTTTCTTGTTCAAGAGACTCTTTGAGCAGCTCTATCTCGCTTCTCCCATCCTCCGGATTGGTGGAGCATGCGTCACTTAAGGAGGTATCTACTTCAGGCACCACTTCTTTGGTGGCCTCCTCCACATCTGCACCTTTAGACGTTGCACTGTCAGCGTCAGCCCTCTTTTGGGTCTCAGCGGTGACATCCTTAGATTCGTCCCGTTCCCCTGGGACTTTAAAGTACTCCAGACACTTCAAGTCCTCAGCACGAGGTTTTCTGGAGCCTTCACCCTCTTCCGTCACATCTTCACAAGGCAAAGGGGCTGAACCAGTTGCACCTTTTCTCCGGCGACGGGAGGAAGACTTGCCAGCGGTACCTGAGTCAGCCTTACTGCACTCTTTTCCACTGGTGTCATCATCTGAATGGAAGTCACCACCACCCAATTGGTCTTCCTGGAACCGACAGTCCCCACTTAAACAGGTCACAAATTCTGGCATGGCTGTCACCGCCATCCTGTCTTCACCCTGTGGAGCCCTGTCGTTCCCCTGTGTCAGTATGTCTGATAACATTACACCGTACTCAGCTGTAGCGCTTGTTACTGGCCATGTCATGTCACAGTCACCCTTGGAGTCTGTGTCACACCCCCCAACATGGTGAACCTTCCAGTTGCTTTCTAACCGGGTGTCAGCTCCACTCTGTTTTACCACCACATGCTTATCTACCAGATCATTACCAGTCACATTGTCGCACATGTCAGGTGACGTCAGGTCAGTAAGTTCGGCAGACGCACCTTTTCCTCTGGTCACCGTTATACCTGACCCATCAGTCTTGGGAGGTGTTTCTGCCAATGTTGTCTCACCAAGTTGGGCCCGTTCACCATTTTCTTTGGGCATGTCCAGCTTAGGTCTGTCCACACTAGGGGGTGCATTCACAACATTACTACCTCCCATACACATAATTTCCACAAACACTTCATCTTTTTCCCACCAGTCCCACAGTGCTTCCAAATCTTGTCCTATTACCATAGGACACGGCAAGTTCGGGACTACAGCCACCTCATGGTACGTGGAAACATCAGCTGCGACAATGTAGAGAGTGGCTACCTGAAGACCTTTAGCGTCCCCACTTATGCCACTTATTTTCGCCTTTGTCCCAGGTGACACAGAACTTCCTGGAAGGGTCCTCAGCAAAGACACTTCCCTCCCCGGGTCTAACAACCCCCGCACACGCTCTCCATCCAGCCAAAAAGGACACAGTCGTGACTCGTCACTGATCGCCTCCCCTTTTTTTGGTTCCGCCCCCTTTTGGGCAAGTGCTCTGTTTTTTGACACCACCCCTGTTCGGGTTACAGCCCCCTTTTGGGATTCCACCCCTTTTTGGGCTACTATCCCTATCTGGGTTACCACCCCTTTTTGGGACTCCACCCCCTTTTGGGCAACCATCCCTGTTTGGGTCCCCGCCCACTTTTAGGGACACTCCCTTCCCTGGGGTACACTCTGTGGACTTCCCCACGGCACTCAGGCCCCAGTTCGCACAGTACACCACTTAGTCTCTGGGTCTGTACTGGCCCTTTAAGAGTCTGCACGATCTGGGAAAGGGGAGAAAAAAAAATTTTTTTTTTTTTTTTATATGTCACTTCACCAGCTCCTACTGGTATTGCCACAGCTCCCGCTGCAGACACATATAACCGGCACCTCCGGCTGCCAACGACACACCACAGCCACTGCTGCTCCGGCTGCTGCGGAACCTCTTGCTGCAATTGCAGCTATGCTCCACAAGGCTCTGCACGGCTCCACCGCAAACTTCGTGGACCCGCCGATCCACAGCCAGATGCTTGTCACCTTCGTAACCCCGCCGAGTTACAGGCTAGACGCCATCTTCATGGCCACGCCGAGCCACAGCAATTAACTCTGTACGTGCCACCTGGAACGATGCCCGCATTCGAACGCCATATGTAAGATTGCTCTTACTAACGGGTAGGGGATTACTCGCTTGGCACGGGATTGACGTACTCGGGCACGATTTTTTTAAACAAAACAGTCCATACGGTTTATTTTGTACAGCATAAACCGCATCGTAAGCCAAGTTACATATCACTGTCTTACATGTAGTCTTCACATTAAGTCTCAGAACCTTAGTCTGTGGTAACTAATCACGCTGGTCCTCCTCTGACCAGTTGCCGTGGGTTACCACACAGTTCATAGAACACAGGTTGCAGCAACTAATCACGCTGGTCCTCCTCTGACCAGTTGCCGTGGGTTACCACACAGTTCATAGAACACAGGTTGCAGCAACTAATCACGCTGGTCCTCCTCTGACCAGTTGCCGTGGGTTACCACACAGTTCATAGAACACAGGTTGCAGCAACTAAACACGATGGTCCTCCTGACCAGTTGCCGTGGGTTACCACACAGTTCATAACACAATAAGGACCAACAGTCTATGAAGGTACCTTACGGGAGCTCCTGCTCCACCAGCTGACTCCTTGTCAGTCCACTCTTCTGGAGAAGCTGCCAAACGGGGATCACCAACTTGCCTTTGCGGCATATCTCAGTAAGTCCAGACCCACCGAGGACTGTAGCTTCCCCAAGTTCCACTGCGCTGCTCAGGGATCCAGTCCTACTCCCAGGACCTCCCACGCTAGCATGTGCTTTCCAGGAAGCAACACAGGCTTCCACAGGTCACTCATACACAGGGCCCCTCTGCAGTGTCCAGCCAGGACACATGGAAGTCTGCCCAGACTTGCAGACTCCCAAACACTCACTACCATGTGCTAACACACCTCCTTTAGGTAGCCTCTAACCCCACCCACAGGTGAGGTAACATCACATGCACTGGTCACATGATCATGACATCACTGCAGGTCTTCAAACACCTGCAGGGAAAAGGATACAGTGAGCACCCCCACTCAGAGTGAGGTATGTGGGTAGCCAGACCCTCCCATCTCTCATAGCTACCTGCAACCCGGACCCAGGTGCACTAAATAACATCTTCAGTGCTCACGCGCTCTAAAGACAAGATACTCCGGGTTGCATCGCAGGGAGCATCCATCCCTGTGACACATACCTCCCATTAACCACAATTCCAGACACTGTCTCACCATCACATCCATGCACACAATTGCCACGCACGGCCTCAATACGCCTCCGTGCGCATACTGGGGAGACCATGCAGCGCCCCCTACCTGTTACAGGGGTAACTGCATCACAGTATATATATATATATATATATATATATATATATATATATATATATATATATATATATATATCCTAAATATCGGAACACACCCCCCCCCCATCAATAACAGACAAGTTTTCCATCCATGAAGTCTGTCCGTCTCATTCTGCTGTCAATCAACTTTTTGGGTGCAAACAACCACAGCCTCCCAGCCACGGAACAGAGAGGCGGACTGTTTTCCTTCACTGTAATTCTCCATAAGGTTTAGGTCGGGTGAGAAAGGGACAGTGCAATTATTCTTTTATCTTTAAGGCCTTTACTGGCAGCCAAACAGTGGAGACTTTGATGCTGCGATGGAATATTGTCCAGCATAAAAAAACAAAAACATTGATTTCTTGAAATATACAGACATCTTCCTTTTTTTTTTAAACTCAAATAGATTTTTAAGTATAAAATCACAATAAACATTTTACAACAATACAGGGATTTTGAAAAGATTCCCCTCCCCCGCAATATATCCCAACATTACCAAACCCCCCTTTCTCCCCATTTAGACAGGTCATGCTCTTCCCTTAGCATACCGTATACCAGCATATACAGTTAGGGCCAGAAGTATTTGGACAGTGACACAAGTTTTGTTATTTTAGCTGTTTACAAAAACATGTTCAGAAATACAATTATATATATAATATGGGCTGAAAGTGCACACTCCCAGCTGCAATATGATAGTTTCCACATCCAAATCGGAGAAAGGGTTTAGGAATCATAGCTCTGTAATGCATAGCGTCCTCTTTTTCAAGGGACCAAAAGTAATTGGACAATGGACTCTAAGGGCTGCAATTAACTCTGAAGGCGTCTCCCTCGTTAACCTGTAATCAATGAAGTAGTTAAAAGGTCAGGGGTGGATTCCAGGTGTGTGGTTTTGCATTTGGAAGCTGTTGCTGTGAGCAGACAACATGCGGTCAAAGGAACTCTCAATTGAGGTGAAGCAGAACATCCTGAGGCTGAAAAAAAAGAAAAAATCCATCAGAGAGATAGCAGACATGCTTGGAGTAGCAAAATCAACAGTTGGGTACATTCTGAGAAAAAAGGAATTGACTGGTGAGCTTGGGAACTCAAAAAGGCCTGGGCGTCCACAGATGACAACAGTGGTGGATGATCGCCGCATACTTAATTTGGTGAAGAAGAACCCGTTCACAACATCAACTGAAGTCCAGAACACTCTCAGTGAAGTAGGTGTATCTGTCTCTAAGTCAACAGTAAAGAGAAGACTCCATGACAGTAAATACAAAGGGTTCACATCTAGATGCAAACCATTCATCAATACCAAAAATAGACAGGCCAGAGTTAAATTTGCAGAAAAACACCTCAAGAAGCCAGCTCAGTTCTGGAAAAGTATTCTATGGACAGATGAGACAAAGATCAACCTGTACCAGAATGATGGGAAGAAAAAAGTTTGGAGAAGAAAGGGAACGGCACATGATCCAAGGCACACCACATCCTCTGTAAAACATGGTGGAGGCAACGTGATGGCATGGGCATGCATGGCTTTCAATGGCACTGGGTCACTTGTGTTTATTGATGACATAAGAGCAGACAAGAGTAGCCGGATGAATTCTGAAGTGTACCGGGATATACTTTCAGCCCAGATTCAGCCAAATGCTGCAAAGTTGATTGGACGGCGCTTCATAGTACAGATGGACAATGACCCCAAGCATACAGCCAAAGCTACCCAGGAGTTCATGAGTGCCAAAAAGTGGAACATTCTGCAATGGCCAAGTCAATCTCCAGATCTAAACCCAATTGAGCATGCATTTCACTTTCATGCTCAAATCCAGACTTAAGACGGAAAGACCCACAAACAAGCAAGACCTGAAGGCTGCGGCTGTAAAGGCCTGGCAAAGCATTAAGAAGGAGGAAACCCAGCGTTTGGTGATGTCCATGGGTTCCAGACTTAAGGCAGTGATTGCCTCCAAAGGATTTGCAACAAAATATTGAAAATAAAAATATTTTGTTTGGGTTATGGTTATGTTTATTTGTCCAATTACTTTTGACCTCCTAAAATGTGGAGTGTTTGTAAAGAAATGTGTACAATTCCTACATTTTCTATCAGATATTTTTGTTCAACCCTTCAAATTAAACGTTACAATCTGCACTTGAATTCTGTTGTAGAGGTTTCATTTCAAATCCAATGTGGTGGCATGCAGAGCCCAACTCGCGAAAATTGTGTCACTGTCCAAATATTTCTGGCCCTAACTGTACTTTAGCATTGTGATGACTCCTACTGTCCCCTTATTAACAAACATCCCAACAGGAAAAAACTTCCCAGAACTTTCTTCCCTCATCCCTCCCCTACCCCAATTCCAGCCAAGGCGTCCACAGTTTATCATAAAACTCCACTTCCCCTCTTTTCTGGTAAACCCCCTTTTCTAGTGTAATAACATGCTTCACATATTGAAGGTATTCTCCTCTGGAAGGTGGATCCTCTCTTATTCAGTTTCTTGCTATGACCTTCCGAGCCATGTACAATAGTCTAGCAATTGCCATCTTCAACTTGTTATCTACTCTTATCTCCTCTACATATCCCAACAAACACCACCGGTTCCCTTGGGACCACACATCTATAAGCCCCCTCTATTCAGGTAATAATCACCAACCAGAAAGCGGCCAACCTCAGACACGTCCAGAGCATGTGAAGCAGTCCAGCATTGTCATTCCTGCACCTAGGGCACTCCGAGTCAGACCGCAATCCGGCCATATACGAGTCAAGACATCTGGAGATCTATACACTATGTAGGATATAAAGCTGAGAGTCTATATGGTTCATTCAGTGACAGCTTCGGTATCCATTTTAACAGACATCCATGTTTCATCCTCTAAATGGCCCAATTCGCTCTCCCATTTAGACCTAGCGTCAATCTGGAAACCCAGTAAATGAGTATGTCGTAGGTCTCTGTACAAGGTGGAAAAAACCTCTCTCCACACACATACTCCAACACTAAATCGCCTTGAATTTTTAAACAGTCCCCCCTGTTCTGGGCATTAAAGGCATGTCTCACCTGTGCATATTGATATCCCCCAGAAGCCCCAATACCAAACTCCGATTGTAGCTGGGAAAAGGATTTCAGCTCTCGCCGCTCTAAAACCTGATAGACATATCGTATCCCCCTGGCCTGCCATTCTAGTAAACATCCCATTGCCATAAACTCCTGTAATTTGTTATTAAACCACAGCAGTTCTGCTTCCCTGCACTGTCTGAGCGCCAGCCGTAAAGCAGAGCGGTGACGTCACCGCTGTGCTCTGCTATACGCCGAGGGACGCAACAGACACCGGAATGTAAATAAGTAGTGTTTGTTTTCTTTTACATTTACACTGGTAACCAGGGTAAATATCGGGTTACTAAGAGCGGCCCTGCGCTTAGTAACCTGATGTTTACCCTGGTTACCAGTGAAGACATCGCTGAATCGGCATCACACACGCCGATTCAGCGATGTCTGCGGGAGATCCAGCGACAAAATAAAGTTCTGGCCTTTCTGCTCTGACCAACAATGTCACAGCAGGATCCAGATCGCTGCTGCGTGTCAAACACAACGATATCGCTATCCAGGACGCTGCAACGTCACGTATCGCTAGCGATATCGTTGTTAAGTCGCTCAGTGTGAAGGTACCTTAAGACCTCTGTCTCCAAATCTCACCAGGAGGTCTGGCTAAGGCCAAGAACAAAGGAACACTTGACACCTCTGAGTGCTTGGAGGGGAGATGCTAATTGCGGCTTGAGGGTTAGCTATTCCTGGGAACCATCTCACAAGTGTTTCCAGAGGAAAATAATATATATTCATTACTAGCGCGGCCGTGGCCCAATCAAACAGGCAGCAGTTATGATATTGGCCTGAGGGGTCGGTCTAGAAACCTGACCTCATACCAAAGTTATAAATTTAGGCTGCAGACAGAGACATGTGTTCACATGATGAGGGTAGCCTGAGAAGCTGATGTGTTCAAACTCCATTCACCCCCCCTCAGGGTGCAGAAAGCAACTACCAGTTAGATAATTTCTGTAAGTTTTCTCCTGTTTATTTTGACACTGTTTTGCATAAGTTGTATGTCTTTTTATTATCATATTTTGATACCTTTCTCTTATTGTAAGCATTGAACCTTTTGCTATTAAAGTATAAAACTTTAATAAGTTTGCCCTTGAATGTTCTAAAGAATCCGTAGCCTAGAGGTGTGCGAGCCTTATGAGTGATAGACATATTTTGATTAGTTATTTCTGGGACTCATCGCCCGTGTATTCGATGAGTGGTGGCAGCGTGTATGAGCGGGTGTGTGGCCTGGGTCGGTGTGTGATTTATGCTCCCATTACAGCATAGGACAGAGGTTGAATGCTGGACTGAGAGTGGGGAGATAGATTAACCCTTGCAGACACATCACAAAGTCACGTGTGAGAGCAGGCACGTGACGAATAAGTGACTCCACGGAGAAGGGATATGTGACAATTGGTGGCGAGCGGTGGGATAGAATTATTTCTATTAGAGCATTAGTGCATGGTTTAAGCAATTATTCCCTGTACTAAAGAATTGGTATCCTTGCGAGGAGTGCACCAGTTCTTCAAGGTTCAACTCAGTGCTTACTTAGACATACTTGCAAACAGTTTCCCCTCCCGGTTTTTCTTTTCTATCTTTTATTTGGCAAAGGCTGTTCATCGATATGGCAACCCAGTACAAGAAGCAGAGCAAGGAAGCTCTGACCGACCTCTGTGAGCAGAGAGGAAGAGACAGCCGACAGATCCAAGGAGCTGCTGATACGCACCCTGGTCGAGCAGGACATAGATCAAAGTGCTGGAACATCTGGGCAAGGAGAGAGCCTACCTCAGAGAGAACCAGCAATGCCAGCTCTTGCACCGGAGATGCCTGATGGAAATATCAGCAATGCCAGTGATGAGGAGCCTATCGACTGTACTTTGCAAATGGACTTACAACGGCTGGGAACAAGTGATCCCAATCTGCGCATGCAGCTGATTCTACAGTACCGACAGGCTGCTGCTGCAGAACGCCGTGAGTGAGGAGAGAGCTTTCCAGCTTCAGATGGCTCAACTAGAGCGGGGTATCAGTCCTCAGATAACCCCCTCCCAGGACATAAATCCAAGGAGGCCACGTCTTGAAAACTTCCCTGTGATGGAGAAGGAAACGGACTTAGATACTTTCCTGCGGGGATTTGAAAAAACCTGCAGGCAGTACCATCTACCCCGTGAGCAGTGGGCGCAGTATTAACCCCAGGGTTGAGAGGAAAAGCCCTGGAGGTTTTTGCTGGCCTCCCACCAGAGCTAGATGCGAACTATGAGGCCATAAAAGAGGCCCTGATCAGGAAATACAACCTGACACCAGAAGTGTATCTTAGAAAGTTCCGAAACCTATAATGTGGATCAACTGACAGCTATGCGGATGTTGTGAGCACCTTGAGGACGTTTCACCAATGGATTAGGGGACTTTCTGTTAACAGTTTTGAGGACTTAACAGATCTTATGGTCAAGGATCAATTTCTTCATATTTGCCCCACGGATGTACGACAATTTGTGTGTGATCGGGAGCCACAAACTGCAGATCAGGCTGCAAGGATTGTGGACTGCTATGTGGCTAACAGGATGCCTGAGGTGCGGAAGCCATCGGGATTCAGCTGGAGGGGAGGTAAGCCAAACGGGGACCCTTCTTCCTCTGCCGGCCGATCACCAGTTCTGTCCAAGCCCACCTTCTATGGGGCCCCGGAAAATACACATTCTCTTGGCAATGCATGCCGGTGCTTCTCCTGCAACAAAGTGGGACATGTTAGCGCTGTCTGCCCTGATAGGGACAAACGCCCAACTACCACCACAAAGCCGACTGTGCCCCCACCGTCTGTCCTCTTTGTAGCCGGCTCTGATGCGAGGGCAAATGAGAACTGTCAATGTGTCACTGTTGGCAATAAAGTCGCCATTGGTCTCAGAGACACTGGGGCAGAGGTGACCCTGGTGCGTCCAGCCATGATAACCCCTGCCGATATCATACCAGGAAAGACTATGTCTATAACCGGGATTGGAGGGGTCAGCCCTGCCGTGCCCATGGCCCAAGTGTACCTGGACTGGGGAGCAGGGAAAGGACTGAGAGAAGTGGGAGTATCAAAGGCTATTCCCACCAATGTGTTGCTGGGCACGGACCTGGGGAGGATGGTGTCCCACTATGTTCCTCCCTTGCAAGTAAATGATGCAGAGAAGGTGGAAGAAAGAGACCCACCTGAGATCCCGTGCGAGGAGGGAAAATGTCCCAATGCACAGGACTGTAATTATGTGGCAGCTGTGACCCGGAGTCAGGCTGCGGCTCAGACTTAGGCCCAGAGATTAGAGGATGAGTCACAGACAGAACTGCCAGGACAGGAGGCCCATACTGTGGTCCCGGAGCCTCCATACATGGCAGACCCACCAAGGTCCCTGATAACAGACACTGAAAACTCAGCTTCAGACCAGGGCCTGGCAGTCACACTAGGCCAGAGCCTGCAGGCTGACAGTCAGAGCTTCCAGGAGGCCCTGCAGACAGATGTCAGTCTGGAGGAGCTCAGATGTCTTGCAGACCAACCCCCTGCTGCTTCTGGCAAAGAGAGAGTATACTGGGACAAGGGTAGACTGTATACAGAGACTATCCCCACGGATACTACAGAATCTTGGGACTATGAAAGGCGGCTGATCGTCCCTTATCCATTTAGGGAACAATTATTGAGGATTGCACATGAAATTCCTTTGGCCGGACACCTTGGAATACAAAAGACTAAAGCTTGCCTGACAACTTCTATTGGCCCAAGATGGGGACAGATATTGGCAATTACTGCCGATCGTGCGTAGTTTGTCAGAGAGTTGGAAAGTCTGGGAATATACAGAAAGCTCCACTGATACTACTGCCTGTGATCGATGAACCTTTCCAGCGAGTGGCTGTGGATATCATAGAGCCACTTGCCATCGGTAGCAGCTCTGGCAAAAGGTACATCCTCACAGTGGTGGACTATGTTACACGATACCCGGAAGCTGTGGCCCTATCCTCCATCTGAGCAGACAAAGTGGCGGATGCTTTACTGACTGTGTTCTCTCATGTGGGTTTCCCCAGGGAAATGTTGACCAATCAGGGAACCCAGTTCATGTCTGATCTGATGGAAAGCCTGTGAAAGAATACAAGTACAGCATTTTGTGGCCAGCGCCTATCATCCCCAAACCAATGGACTATACGAGCGTTTTAATGGAACATTAAAGCAAATGCTCAAAATGCTGGTGGAGACGGAAGGGAGAGACTGGGAGCGGTACCTCCCCCATCTGTTGTTTGCCTACAGAGAGGTACCCCAGGCATCTACTGGATTCTCCCCCTTTGAACTGGTTGATGGGAGGAGGGTCAGGGGGCCACTTGATTTGATTAAGGACTGTTGGGAGGATGACCCCAGAACTACTGGAGTCTCAGTGGTCGAATATGTACTGCGGCTCAGAGAGAGAATGCAAAAACTGAGCAACCTGGCCAGCATCGGACTGGAGTACCTTGGGCCCACCAGAGAAAAATCATTCTTGGGGCCCACCATGCCGTTTAAAAATACCACACAGGATAGATCCTATATACCACACCACACACGAGAGCTGACAGATCCTCTATATACTACACCACACAGGACAGATCCTCTATATACTACACCACACGGGAGAGCTGACAGATCCTCTATATACTACACCACACGGGAGAGCTGACAGATCCTCTATATACTACACCACACGGGAGAGCTGACAGATCCTCTATATACTACACCACACAGGAGAGCCGACAGATCCTCTATATACTACACCACACAGTAGAGCCGACAGATCCTCTATATACCACACCACACAGGAGAGCCGACAGATCCTCTATATACTACACCACACGGGACAGCCGACAGATCCTCTATATACTACACCACACGGGAGAGCTGACAGATCCTCTATATACTACACCACACGGGAGAGCTGACAGATCCTCTATATACTACACCACACGGGAGAGCTGACAGATCCTCTATATACTACACCACACGGGAGAGCTGACAGATCCTCTATATACTACACCACACGGGAGAGCTGACAGATCCTCTATATTCTACACCACACGGGAGAGCTGACAGATCCTCTATATACTACACCACACAGGAGAGCTGACAGATCCTCTATATACTACACAGGAGAGCTGACGGATCCTCTATATACTACACCACACAGAAGAGCTGATGGATCCTCTATATACTACACCACACAGGAGAGCTGACGGATCCTCTATATACTACACCACACAGGAGAGCTGACAGATCCTCTATATACTACACCACACAGGAGAGCTGACAGATCCTCTATATACTACACCACACAGGAGAGCTGACGGATCCTCTATATACTACATCACACAGGAGAGCTGACGGATCCTCTATATACTACACCACACGGGAGAGCTGACAGATCCTCTATATACTACACCACACACGAGAGCTGACAGATATATATATATATATATATATACATACATCTCTATATACTACACCACACAGGAGAGCTGACAGATATATATATACTACACCACACAGGAGAGATGACAGATCCTCTATATACTACATCACACAGGAGAGCTGACAGATCCTCTATATACTACACCACACAGGAGAGCTGACAGATCCTCTATATACTACACCACACAGGAGAGCTGACAGATCCTCTATATTCTACACCACACGGGAGAGCTGACAGATCCTCTATATACTACACCACACGGGAGAGCTGACAGATCCTCTATATACTACACCACACGGGAGAGCTGACAGATCCTCTATATACTACACCACACGGGAGAGCTGACAGATCCTCTATATACTACACCACACGGGAGAGCTGACAGATCCTCTATATACTACACCACACGGGAGAGCTGACAGATCCTCTATATACTACACCACACAGAAGAGCTGACAGATATATATATACTACACCGCACGGGAGAGCTGACAGATCCTCTACATACTACACCACACAGGAGAGCTGGCAGATCCTCTATGTACTACACCACACAGAAGAGCTGACAGATATATATATACTACTCCACAGAGGAGAGCAGTAATGTAGGTCCAGTGTGTGTAGTAAAATACTTACCGGTGGCCATATTCCACTGCAATGAAGAAGACAGAAGCAACGACACAGCGGCAGAAGACGGCGACTGCTGCGTATTTTATTACGCACAGGGAAGCTCTCTGTTGGGGGCGAGACATTGTTTTTATTAGTATGATTTTGGTATAGATGTGATTTTTTTCATCACTTGTTATAGCTTTTTTTGTGGAATTGTGGCGACCCGAAAAAAGGACATTTGGAATTCTTGAGTTGTTTCTGTTTACGGTGTTTACTGATCGAGTTAATTGTTTTTATATTTTGATAGATCGGAAGTTTCTGAACCCAGCAATGCCAAATATGTGTTGTTTTTTTATTTTTTAAATATATTTATTTTCAATTGACTAAAAAGGGGTGATTTGAACTTTAGGAATTTTTAAAATTTTGTTTTTACCTTTCACTGGTACAGATAGCCCCTTTAGAGGACATGAGGATGCGATCATCCGATCGCATGTGCCATTAAATACAGTGATGCCACAGCATCACTGCAGATAGCAGAAATCACAGTCTCCTTTAAAGCCTGGCCACAGGAAGAAGACCCCTGGCTGTCATTACAACCCATCGGTGACCCACGATCACATCATGGGCGCCAATGGGTGAGAGAATGATGCGCACGCATGTTGGCATGTGTTATATGCTGCTGTCAGAGATTGACACTGGCATTTAACACGCGCCATACATGTAAGGCTGATGTCGTAAAGGTGTTACCTGAGGACCCCCTTCACCACTGTGTCACCCAATATCCTGTGGGCCCCCTCCCCCACTGTGCTACCTCTATTTTCCCGTGGGCCCCCTCCCCCACTATGCTACCTCTATTTTCCTGTGGGCCCCCTCCCACCACTGTCACCTCTATTTTCCTGTGGGCCCCCTCCCCCACTGTCACCTCTATTTTCCTGTGGGCCCCCTCCCCCACTGTCACCTCTATTTTCCTGTGGGCCCCCTCCCACCACTGTCACCTCTATTTTCCTGTGGGCCCCCTCCCCCACTGTCACCTCTATTTTCCTGTGGGCCCCCTCCCCCACTATGTCACCTCTGATTTCCTATGGGCCTAGTCAGAGAGGGAAAGGGGAGCCACAGTAAAATAGAGGTGGATGACACAATAGGGGAGGGGGTCCACAAGAAAATTAGAATATCACTGTGGGCCCCCTCCCCTAACTGCCTCTGTGCAGGCATCATAGAGTTATTTACTTACAGTCACAGTGACTCTGACTGCAGCCATCAGACTCCTTCTGCTCCACTGCTGCTTGGGTAGGACTGCTGACCAATCACAGCACAGCTCCTTGCCTGAGCTGTGCTGTGAGCTGCTCACACAAAGAAAACTAACGCTGATTGGCTGAATTGCAGCCAATCAGCGTTTACACTGCTGCCCAGGGCTTTATGGATTGTGGAAGAGGAGCAGAGATCATACCCAGCACAGGAAACAGGTGACTGCGGCAGGTCAGCTGTGTGTGCTGTCTGCTCTCAGCCTCACAGTCAGCTGTTCCTCTGACTGTGCTGCTGGCTGAAGTGAGGGTCGGCACTCTGCACACACCGCTCTCCTGGCAGAGGAATGGCAGCGGCAGCAGGTGATGTGAAGGAGCTGCTCCTGCACTTTCCATCACCTGTGCAGTCTGCCAGCTGTGCCGTCTATACAATAAAGTGCGCACTGCTGTGCGCAAGCTATGAGCATGCAGGGCAGGCACAAATGAAGGAGGCAGGAGATGGGGGGCGGGGCCCACCGGAGGATCCTCCGGTGTCCCGGTGCCCCAGTCCGACCCTGAACCTGGCCCATGAGAACGTGACCCAGGCCCAAATCAACCAGATGGTCTGGTACGACCGTAATGCCAGACTGAGGGCCTATGAGGAGGGACAGAAGGTTTGGGTGTTGGTCCCTATGTTACAGAATAAATTGCAGGCCGCATGGGAGGGACCATATACTGTACATAAGCGGCTGAATGATGTTAATTATGTGGTGACACTAGATGAGCATGCAAAGCGTCAGAAAGTGTTTCATGTAAATATGTTGAAGGCACATCATGCCAGGGAGGCCTGTGTCTTACCTGTCTGTAGCCTGCCGGAAGAGGGGGAGGCTGATGTTATTACATGTGGGGGCCGGGACTCAGTACATGGAGTCCCTGGAGTCAGCAGAGTTTAACCCTGAGCTATCCCAGTCAGAGGTCTGAGCTGATGAGGGTGCTCAGCGAGTTCACAGAAGTCTTCACAGGGGAGCCTGGGAGGACACACTTAGCAGTTCACCATGTGAAAACTGGTACCAATTCCCCAGTACGGCAGTCTGCGTACCGTGTGTCAGCTGAGGTGAAGGCACATATGAGGGAAAAGGTAGAGGAGATGCTGAAACTCAAGGTGACACAAAAATACCAGAGTGCCTGGGCCTCGCCTGTGGTTCTTGTCCCAAAAAAGGACCGTAC
Source organism: Ranitomeya imitator (assembly GCF_032444005.1). Taxonomy (NCBI): domain Eukaryota; kingdom Metazoa; phylum Chordata; class Amphibia; order Anura; family Dendrobatidae; genus Ranitomeya; species Ranitomeya imitator. The sequence continues at coordinate 772,426,426 of NC_091284.1, forward strand.
TACCCGATTCTGTGTAGACTACAGAAAATTAAATGTACTGACTACATGTGAGGTCTACCCCATGCCGAGGATAGATGAGCTGTTAGAGCAGCTTGCTAAAGCATCATACCTTACCATCATGGACCTGAGAAGGGATACTGGCAGATACCCCTGACCAGAGAAGCTCAGGAGAGGTCTGCCTTTATAATGCCAATCGGGCTGTTTGAGTTTCTGGTGATGCCCTTTGGTATAAAGAATGCCCCTGCCACCTTCCAGAGGTTGGTCAATCACTTATTGGAAGGATGTGATGGTTTTGCCGTTGCTTATCTTGATGATATAGCCATCTTTAGTGATTCTTGGGAGGAACACCTCATACATCTTTCGCAGGTGATGCAAAAGGTTAAAACTGCAGGTCTTACTGTTAAGCCAGGGAAGTGTCAGGTAGCCATGTGGGAAGTACAATACCTGGGACACCAGGTGGGGGGAGGACTGCTAAAACCTGAGCCAGGGAAGGTAGAAGCCATTACAGCCTGGGCCACCCCACGAACCAAGAAGCAGGTACTGTCCTTCCTGGGTACGGCTGGCTACTATAGGAGGTTTGTACCAAACTACAGTGCTCTGGCCAAACCGTTAACTGATCTGACCAGGAAGAGACTTCCTAAAATTGTCTCCTGGAGTCCTCAGTGTGAAGAATCATTTTCTGCCCTAAAGTCGGCATTGGTTAGTTCACCCGTCCTGCAGGCCCCAGATTTCACTCACCTGTTTGTAGTGCAGACAGATGCCAGCACCTATGGCCTAGGGGCAGTTCTCAGCCAGGTGAACCAACAAGGAGAGGAACACCCAATTCTGTACCTAAGCAGGAAACTCCTGCCCAGAGAAGTGGCTTATGCCACCATTGAAAAAGAATGTTTGGCAATTGTGTGGGCTCTGCAGAAGCTGCAACCATACCTCTATGGGTGCAACTTCACCGTGATCACAGATCATAACCCACTGAGTTGGCTCAACCAAGTAGTTGGGGACAATGGGAAATTGCTTAGATGGAGTTTGATACTTCAGCAATATGATTTCACAATTCAGCACAAGAAAGGAGTTGATCATGGCAATGCCGATGGCCTGTCGTCTCGCCAAGATGGGACAGAACCAGATATGTGCTTGGGAGCTGACCTGTAAGTCAACCCCCATGCACGTTCATAAGGAGGTTGGTGTGGTGAAATATGTGTGTGCATATATATATATCTATATGTGTGTAGGGACATCTGTCTAGGGTTATATGTGTGACTAGTGATAATGTAGCATCTGTCCTGAAGGCAAGTCGCACCTAGGTGTTAATAGGTGCTTCCTTGGGATGAGTAAAGGTACCTTCACACTGAGCAACTTTAGAACGATAACGATAGCGATCCGTGACGTTGCAGCATCCAAGCATGGTTGTAGATGACGAGGAAAAAGCTAACATATTAAACACCTTCTCCACGGTATTCACGGTGGAAAATGAAATGCTAGGTGAAATCCCAAGAAACAATGAAAACCCTATATTAAGGGTCACCAATCTAACCCAAGAAGAGGTGCGAAACCGGCTAAATAAGATTAAAATAGATAAATCTCCGGGTCCGGATGGCATACACCCACGAGTACTAAGAGAACTAAGTAATGTAATAGATAAACCATTATTTCTTATTTTTAGGGACTCTATAGTGACGGGGTCTGTTCCGCAGGACTGACGCATAGCAAATGTGGTGCCAATATTCAAAAAGGGCTCTAAAAGTGAACCTGGAAATTATAGGCCAGTAAGTCTAACCTCTATTGTTGGTAAAATATTTGAAGGGTTTCTGAGGGATGTTATTCTGGATTATCTCAATGAGAATAACTGTTTAACTCCATATCAGCATGGGTTTATGAGAAATCGCTCCTGTCAAACCAATCTAATCAGTTTTTATGAAGAGGTAAGCTATAGGCTGGACCACGGTGAGTCATTGGACATGGTATATCTCGATTTTTCCAAAGCGTTTGATACCGTGCCGCACAAGAGGTTGGTACACAAAATGAGAATGCTTGGTCTGGGGGAAAATGTGTGTAAATGGGTTAGTAACTGGCTTAGGGATAGAAAGCAGAGGGTGGTTATAAATGGTATAGTCTCTAACTGGGTCGCTGTGACCAGTGGGGTACCGCAGGGGTCGGTATTGGGACCTGTTCTCTTCAACATATTCATTAATGATCTGGTAGAAGGTTTACACAGTAAAATATCGATATTTGCAGATGATACAAAACTATGTAAAGCAGTTAATACAAGAGAAGATAGTATTCTGCTACAGATGGATCTGGATAAGTTGGAAACTTGGGCTGAAAGGTGGCAGATGAGGTTTAACAATTATAAATGTAAGGTTATACACATGGGAAGAAGGAATCAATATCACCATTACACACTGAACGGGAAACCACTGGGTAAATCTGACAGGGAGAAGGACTTGGGGATCCTAGTTAATGATAAACTTACCTGGAGCAGCCAGTGCCAGGCAGCAGCTGCCAAGGCAAACAGGATCATGGGGTGCATTAAAAGAGGTTTGGATACACGTGATGAGAGCATTATACTGCCTCTGTACAAATCCCTAGTTAGACCGCACATGGAGTACGGTGTCCAGTTTTGGGCACCACTGCTCAGGAAGGATATAATGGAACTAGAGAGAGTGCAAAGGAGGGCAACAAAATTAATAAAGGGGATGGGAGAACTACAATACCCAGATAGATTAGCGAAATTAGGATTATTTAGTCTAGAAAAAAGACGACTGAGGGGCGATCTAATAACCATGTATAAGTATATAAGGGGACAATACAAATATCTCGCTGAGGATCTGTTTATACCAAGGAAGGTGACGGGCACAAGGGAGCATTCTTTGCGTCTGGAGGAGAGGTTTTTCCACCAACATAGAAGAGGATTCTTTACTGTTAGGGCAGTGAGAATCTGGAATTGCTTGCCTGAGGAGGTGGTGATGGCGAACTCAGTCGAGGGGTTCAAGAGAGGCCTGGATGTCTTCCTGGAGCAGAACAATATTGTATCATACAATTATTAGGTTCTGTAGAAGGACGTAGATCTGGGGATTTATTATGATGGAATATAGGCTGAACTGGATGGACAAATGTCTTTTTTCGGCCTTATGTTACTATCCTGGCTAGCGATATCGTTGTGTTTGACACGCAGCAGCGATCAGGATCCTGCTGTGAGATCGCTGGTCGGAACTAGAAGGCCAGAACTTTGTTTCATTGCTGGATCACCCGTTGACATCGCTGAATCGGCGTGTGTGACGCCGATTCAGCGATGTCTTCACTTGTAACCAGTGTAAACATCGGGTTACTAAGCGCAGGGCCCGCGCCTAGTAACCCGATGTTTACCCTGGTTACTATTGTAAATGTAAAAAAAAAAAAAAAACACTACATACTTACATTCCGGTGTCTGTCGCATCCCCTCGCCGTCAGCTTCCCGCACTGTGTCAGCGCCGACCGACCGTAAAGCAGAGCACAGCAGTGACATCACCGCTCTGCTTTACGGACGGCGCTTACAGTGCAGGGAAGGTGACGGCGAGGGACGCGATAGACACCGGAATGTAAGTATGTAGTGTTTTGTTTTGTGACAGCTCTCCAGCGACCACACAACGACGAAACAGCGACGCTGCAGCGATCGGCATCGTTGCCTATATCGCAGCAGCGTCGCTTAATGTGACGGTACCTTTAGACCTCTGTCTCCAAATCTCACCAGGAGGTCTGGCTAAGGCCAAGAACAAAGGAACACTTGACACCTCTGAGTGCTTGGAGGGGAGATGCTAATTGCGGCTTGAGGGTTAGCTATTCCTGGGAACCATCTCACAAGTGTCTCCAGAGGAAAATAACATATACTCATTAGTAGCGCGGCCGTGGCCCAATCAAACAGGCAGCAGTTATGATATTGGCCTGAGGGGCCGGTCTAGAAACCTGACCTCAGACCAAAGTTATAAATTTAGGCTGCAGACAGAATTGTGTTCACATGATGAGGGCAGCCTGAGAAGCTGATGTGTTCAAACTCCATTCACCCCCCCTCAGGGTGCAGAAAGCAACTACCAGTTAGATAATTTCTGTAAGTTTTCTCCTGTTTATTTTGACACTGTTTTGCATAAGTTGTATGTCTTTTTATTATCATATTTTGATACCTTTCTCTTATTGTAAGCATTGAACCTTTTGCTATTAAAGTATAAAACTTTAATAAGTTTGCCCTTGAATGTTCTAAAGAATCTGTAGCCTAGAGGTGTGCGAGCCTTATGAGTGATAAACATATTTTTATTAGTTATTTCTGGGACTCATCGCCCGTGTATTCGATGAGTGGTGGCAGCGTGTATGAGCGGTGGCAGCGTGTATGAGCGGGTGTGTGGCCTGGGTCAGTGATTAATGCTCCCATTACAGCATAGGACAGAGGTTGAATGCTGGACTGAGAGTGGGGAGATAGATTAACCCTTGCAGGCACAGCCCAAAGTCACGTGTGAGAGCAGGCACGTGACGAATAAGTGACTCCACGGAGAAGGGATACGTGACAACCCTAAATACAGACTTCTTCCTGTACCACTGCTTGAAGAAACGGTTTTCTAAAAACCGTCAGTAGGTTTGGAGTCTATTTTGAGTCCATCTCCGACTTGAAGGGGAGGGGTGGGGCTTCAGCTAGCTCATCTTAAGTAATTCCAGCCCATAGCAGTGCCTCGCCTCCACCTTGCTGGAAGAGGTCTGTGCCAGTTTCTAATTTAGCCACAGGTACATCCATATGTGTCGGTCAAGAGTCACTCATCTCATCAGTCCGCAAAATGTTTGAAAAACTTGTCTTAAGATTTCTTGTCCCAATCTTGACATTTACTCTTCTGTTTCTTGGCCAGGTCCAGCCAGCCTTACCACAGCCATGTCCAGCCAGATAATGGCTTTCTGGTCACTTCACATTTGATTCTTCTATCTTTGGCAGTTAACGGGCGGTCCTCTTTCTCAACATGTTTTTTTTTTTGTTTTTTTTTTGCCACCCAGTTAACTAATTGCAACAAAACTCTTGATGGCTCTGTGATTCCCCTCCCCAAAAAAAGAAAAGAAAACACGTTAATTTCAAAGCAAAAAAAAAAAAAAAACTGTTCTCTTTTGGCCAATTTTCTGAGGAATCTTGATAAAAAGTGCTGTATCCTTAGGCCTCATGCCCCTCATTACACATCACCTGATCTGCTCCATCCAAAAAGCAGTCACATTTACACAGCCTCAGAGTCCGAAAACCTGCATAAAAGTGATAGTACACTAAAAATACTCACTTCCCTAATGATTCTGCATTGTGTGCGAAGTACAAAACATCAAGAAATAAAAAATAAAAAAGGGAATCCATACAAACATCTGGAAAAGGTATTTTATTGAAAATTATTTCATTGGGTTAACAATTCTAAAATAAATCTCCTTTCCTTTTGTATCCGAATTAATCCATGGTCACCAAACATGCTTTGTTGCAGAGAAGCTCCACACATCGTTATTAGTGTCGCTGTCAGCAGGAGCTGGGTACATTTTTACCTTGTGGGCAACGGCTATGACATGAACTTTTCAGTGCATAAGGTTGGGGGACCTGTAAAGATGGCGCTGGCAACGTTTCCTTTCCCGTGTGGGCTCCAGCAGTAGGACATCTTGTGATCAGCTTATATTTTTGAGAAGGAGCTCAAAGAACAAGATGCTGCCTGACAGTCACAGTCTGCTGGAATACATAGAGTCACGTGCAAGAACAAAAGTGCAGTGTAACAAAAAAAAAATAATTATGTGTATCTCAAGATGGGAAAGTGTGAACAAAGATATAACAAAGCCGAGCGATGACCGAGGACTAAGGTTCACAACATGAGACTAAAATAAAGTACTCAACAGCAGCTAGCCTGTTTTTTTTTTTGTTTGTTTTTTTCTTAGATGGTTTCCTGGTAGGAAGAGATTTATCTGTAAGTTCTAACTTCACCCAAAACTTGTACATTATAAAAATGTTAGATTTTACCTTTACTGAAAGAGAAAAAATTACGACATGTTGCCAAGACTTTCCTCTGATTAGCCCAGTCTTTTATTGATGCCCAGTCTCAGCGCAGCAGCTCCTAGTAAGCGTCCATATGCCCCTGATTTTTGGTATATTGTCAATTTTGATTCCTTTCTAGGCCAAAATACCCAGAACACCAACTTTATTTCTCAGATTGTGAAAAGTCCATTACATCACTTTCCCACATTGCTAAAAAAAATTAAATATGGAGCACAGCCATTCTTACACGGTTTTTAGTCAATGCTTCAGGGTGAAGTCTGCAAGTGACAAATGTGGGTTGTGACTGCGGAAATTTTCCCACAACATGTGATCATATTGCAATTTTATAAAATGGACATAAATGAAGACTAGATCAATGATGAGAAGGAGGAGTGGGAACAAGTCTGATAGATGCATAGAGTTTCTGTTCTCGGGACTGGAGGACTGCGCTCATCTATAGACGACTTGTCCATACGTCACTCACGATTTCCTTGCCCCCTGTCTCCAGGTAATAGGGGGCTCCTATAAGTACTAGGAAGGTGGTAGAGGCAACGCTACTCCAAATATCCATAATACACCGACGATACAGGCTGTCAGACAAACGAGGACTGTCTGCTTGACAAAAAAAAAAAAAAAAGTTTTAAAAATACATTTTGCTATTTGGCGTCCTATAGGATAAGACACCTCATTACATAAGATTAGGAACTATAAGAGGTTGAGTTGCTTCATATTTGGCTTATTTTAAGAACTTTTGCCCATGTCCACGGCTTGTCGTACATCGGCCACGGCTTCAGGAACCTTCACAGTCATCCAGTTCATGAACGGCCGGAGGCAGATTTGGCAGCCGAGTCTTGAGCTATAGGGGAACAAAATATGGCAGAAGATTTACACACAAGACGCTAAACTCACTTATGTGCTGACAGCTACCGAGCCACCAAAGCAGCGCTGTTTGTGCTATGACATTACAGAATCCCTGGAGGCTCCACATTAGAAGTCACTGGGGTCAGATGGGCTATGAAGGAAAGCCACAAGGCATATGTCAAAGGCAAACAGGGCAAGTGAGGAAATATCAGACACCTGCTGGAATGTGCGAACGATCAGCAGGGATCATGCACGCTTCATGGCAGGTATTGGTGGTAGTCAAGACCAGGTAGACTGTGATCCTTAACCCCTTCAAGACCCAGCCTATTTTGACCTTAAAGACCTTGCCGTTTTTTGCAATTCTGACCAGTGTCCCTTTATGAGGTAATAACTCAGGAACGCTTCAACGGATCCTAGCGGTTCTGAGATTGTTTTTTCGTGACATATTGGGCTTCATGTTAGTGGTAAATTTAGGTCAATAAATTCTGCATTTATTTGTGATAAACACGGAAATTTGGCGAAAATTTTGAAAATTTCGCAATTTTCACATTTTGAATTTTTATTCTGTTAAACCAGAGAGATATGTGACACAAAATAGTTAATAAATAACATTTCCCACATGTTTACTTTACATCAGCACAATTTTGGAAACAAAATTTTTTTTTGTTAGGAAGTTATAAGGGTTAAAATTCGACCAGCGATTTGTCATTTTTACAACGAAATTTACAAAACCATTTTTTTAGGGACCACCTCACATTTGAAGTCAGTTTGAGGGGTCTATATGGCTGAAAATACCCAAAAGTGACACCATTCTAAAAACTGCACCCCTCAAGGTACTCAAAACCACATTCCAGAAGTTTATTAACCCTTCAGGTGCTTCACAGAAGCAGAAGCAACATGGAAGGAAAAAATGAACATTTAACTTTTTAGTCACAAAAATTATCTTTTAGCAACAATTTTTTTATTTTCCCAATGGTAAAAGGAGAAACTGAACCACGAAAGTTGTTGTCCAATTTGTCCTGAGTACGCTGATACCTCATATGTGGGGGTAAACCACTGTTTTGGCGCACGGCAGGGCTTGGAAGGGAAGGAGCGCCATTTGACTTTTTGAATCAAAAATTGGCTCCACTCTTTAGCGGACACCATGTCACGTTTGGAGAGCCCCCGTGTGCCTAAAAATTGGAGCTCCCCCACAAGTGACCCCATTTTGGAAACTAGACGCCCCAAGGAACTTATCTAGATGCATAGTGAGCACTTTGAACCCCCAGGTGCTTCACAAATTGATCCGTAAAAATGAAAAAGTACTTTTTTTTCGCAAAAAAATTCTTTTAGCCTCAATTTTTTCATTTTCACATGGGCAACAGGATAAAATGGATCCTAAAATGTGTTGGGCAATTTCTCCTGAGTACACCAATACCTCACATGTGGAGGTAAACCACTGTTTGGGCACATGGTAAGGCTCGGAAGGGAAGGAGCGCCATTTGACTTTTTGAATGAAAAATTATTTCCATCGTTAGCGGACACCATGTCGCGTTTGGATAGCTCCTGTGTGCCTAAACATTGGCGCTCCCCCACAAGTGACCCCATTTTGGAAACTAGACCCCCCAAGGAACTAATTTGGATGCCTAGTGAGCACTTTAAACCCTCAGGTGCTTCACAAATTGATCTGTAAAAATGAAAAAGTAATTTTTTTTCACAAAAAAATTCTTTTCGCCTCAATTTTTTCATTTTCACATGGGCAGTAGGATAAAATGGATCATAAAATTTGTTGGGCAATTTCTCCCGAGTACGCCGATACCTCATATGTGGGGGTAAACCACTGTTTGGGCACTCGGCAGGGCTCGGAAGAGAAGGCGCGCCATTTGACTTTTTGAATGGAAAATTAGCTCCAATTGTTAGCGGACACCATGTCGCGTTTGGAGAGCCCCTGTGTGCCTAAACATTGGAGCTCCCCCACAAGTGACCCCATTTTGGAAACTAGACCCCCCAAGGAACTTATCTAGATGCATATTGAGCACTTTAAACCCCCAGGTGCTTCACAGAAGTTTATAACGCAGAGCCATGAAAATAAAAAATAATTTTTCTTTCCTCAAAAATGATTTTTTAGCCTGGAATTTCCTATTTTGCCAAGGATAATAGGAGAAATTGGACCCCAAATATTGTTGTCCAGTTTGTCCTGAGTACGCTGATACCCCATATGTGGGGGTAAACCACTGTTTGGGCGCACGGCAGGGCTCGGAAGGGATGGCACGCCATTTGGCTTTTTAAATGGAAAATTAGCTCCAATCATTAGCGGACACCATGTCACGTTTGGAGAGCCCCTATGTGCCTAAACATTGGAGATCCCCCAGAAATGACACCATTTTAGAAACTAGACCCCCAAAGGAACTAATCTAGATGTGTGGTGAGGACTTTGAACCCCCAAGTGCTTCACAGAAGTTTATAACGCAGAGCCATGAAAATAAAAAAAAAAATTATTTTCTCAAAAATGATCTTTTAGCCTGCAATTTTTTATTTTCCCAAGGGTAACAGGAGAAATTTGACCCCAAAAGTTGTTGTCCAGTTTCTCCTGAGTACGCTGATACCCCATATGTGGGGGTAAATCACTGTTTGGGCACATGCCGGGGCTCGGAAGTGAAGTAGTGACGTTTTGAAATGCAGACTTTGATGGAATGCTCTGTGGGCGTCACGTTGCATTTGCAGAGCCCCTGATGTGGCTTAACAGTAGAAACCCCCCACAAGTGACCCCATTTTGGAAACTAGACCCCCAAAGGAACTTATCTAGATGTGTGGTGAGCACTTTGAACCCCCAAGTGCTTCATAGAAGTTTATAATGCCGAGCCGTGAAAATAATAAATACGTTTTCTTTCCTCAAAATTAATTATTTAGCCCAGAATTTTTTATTTTCCCAAGGGTTACAGGAGAAATTGGACCCCAAAAGTTGTTGTCCAGTTTCTCCTGAGTACGCTGATACCCCATATGTGGGGGTAAACCACTGTTTGGGCACACGTCGGGGCTCAGAAGGGAAGTAGTGACTTTTGAAATGCAGACTTTGATGGAATGGTCTGCGGGTGTCAAGTTGCGTTTGCAGAGCCCCTGGTGTGCCTAAACAGTAGAAACCCCCCACAAGTGACCCCATTTTAGAAACTAGACCCCCCAAGGAACTTATCTAGATATGTGGTGAGCACTTTGAACCCCCAAGTGCTTCACAGACGTTTACAACGCAGAGCCGTGAAAATAAAAAATCATTTTTCTTTCCTCAAAAATTATGTTTTAGCAAGCATTTTTTTAGATTCACAAGGGTAACAGGAGAAATTGGACCCCAGTAATTGTTGCGCAGTTTGTCCTGAGTATGCTGGTACCCCATATGTGGGGGTAAACCACTGTTTGGGCACACGTCAGGGCTCGGAAGTGAGGGAGCACCATTTGACTTTTTGAATACGAGATTGGCTGGAATCAATGGTGGCGCCATGTTGCGTTTGGAGACCCCTGATGTGCCTAAACAGTGGAAACCCCTCAATTCTAACTCCAACACTAACCCCAACACACCCCTAACCCTAATCCCAACTGTAGCCATAACCCTAATCACAACCCTAACCCCAACACACCCCTAACCACAACACTAACCCCAACACACCCCTAACCCTAACCACAACCCTAATTCCAACCCTAACCCTAAGGCTATGTGCCCACGTTGCGGATTCGTGTGAGATATTTCCGCACCATTTTTGAAAAATCTGCGGGTAAAAGGCACTGCGTTTTACCTGCGGATTTTCCGCGGATTTCCAGTGTTTTTTGTGCGGATTTCACCTGCGGATTCCTATTGAGGAACAGGTGTAAAACGCTGCGGAATCCGCACAAAGAATTGACATGCTGCGGAAAATACAACGCAGCGTTTCCGCACGGTATTTTCCGCACCATGGGCACAGCGGATTTGGTTTTCCATATGTTTACATGGTACTGTAAACCTGATGGAACACTGCTGCGAATCCGCAGCCAAATCCGCACCGTGTGCACATGGCCTAATTCTAAAGGTATGTGCACACGCTGCGGAAAACGCTGCGGATCCGCAGCAGTTTCCCATGAGTGTACATTTCAATGTAAACCTATGGGAAACAAAAATCGCTGTGCACATGCTGCGGAAAAACTGCACGGAAACGCAGCGGTTTACATTCCGCAGCATGTCACTTCTTTGTGCGGATTCAGCAGCGGTTTTACAACTGCTCCAATAGAAAATCGCAATTGTAAAACCGCAGTGAAATGCGCAGAAAAAAACGCGGTAAATCCGCCATAAATCCGCAGCGGTTTAGCACTGCGGATTTATCAAATCCGCAGCGGAAAAATCCGCAGAGGACCAGAATACGTGTGCACATTCCTAACCCTAACCCTAGCCCTAACCCTACCCCTACCCCTAACCCTACCCCTAACCCTACCCCTAACCCTAGCCCTACCCCTAACCCTAACCCTACCCCTACCCCTAACCCTACCCCTAACCCTAGCCCTACCCCTAACCCTACCCCTAACCCTACCCCTAACCCTACCCCTACCCCTAACCCTAACCCTATTCTAACATTAGTGGAAAAAAAAAATTTCTTTATTTTTTTTAGTGTCCCTACCTATGGGGGTGACAAAGGGGGGGGGTCATTTATTATTTTTTTTATTTTGATCACTGAGATAGATTATATCTCAGTGATCAAAATGCACTTTGGAACGAATCTGCCGGCCGGCAGATTCGGCGGGCGCACTGCGCATGCGCCCGCCATTTTGGAAGATGGCGGCGCCCGGGAGAAGACGGACGGGACCACGGCTGGATCGGTAAGTATGATAGGGTGGGGGGGGACCACGGGGGGGGGGGGGGATCGGAGCACGGGGGGGGGAATCGGAGCGCGGGAGGGGTGGAACGGAGCGCGGGGGGCGTGGAACGGAGCACGGGGGGGCTGGAACGGAGCACGGGGGGGTGGAACGGAGCACGGGGGGGGGTGGATCGGAGTGCAGGGGGGGTGATTGGAGCACGGGGGGGTGATTGGAGCACGGGGGGAGCGGACACGAGCACGGGGGGGAGCGGAGCACAGGACGGAGGGGAGCCGGAGCAGTGTACCGGCCAGATCGGAGGGCTGGGGGGGCGATCGGTGGGGTGGGGTGGGGGCACACTAGTATTTCCAGCCATGGCCGATGATATTTCAGCATCGGCCATGGCTGGATTGTAATATTTCACCCGTTATAATGGGTGAAATATTACAAATCGCTCTGATTGGCAGTTTCACTTTCAACAGCCAATCAGAGCGATCGTAGCCACGAGGGGGTGAAGCCACCCCCCCTGGGCTAAACTACCACTCCCCCTGTCCCTGCAGATCGGGTGAAATGGGAGTTAACCCTTTCACCCGATCTGCAGGGACGCGATCTTTCCATGACGCCGCATAGGCGTCATGGGTCGGAATGGCACCGACTTTCATGACGCCTACGTGGCGTCATGGGTCGGGAAGGGGTTAAGAAAAAAAAAAAAAACACAACAACGTAGATGAAAAGACAGTCCCTATTCAAGGAGGTCACTCTCCACAAAAAAAAAATGCAAGTTGACCGTGCAACACGGAGGGACATGAAAATCACTGTTGTGTTGATTTGTGATAGCAGACATCTAGGGTGCAAGGGTCACTGTTCCGACCAGCTGCATTGTTGCGCTGCTGACCCAAACCGTGATCATCAGTAGAGAGCGATTACACAGATGCCATCCAGGATAGTAGTGGGCTCTGATATTTCACCAGAGAAGAACCAACAAGCTCTATCAGAAAGAGGCTGCAAGTCTAGTACGCGGTGAGCTACTGCCGAAGGAGACAACCCTTTCACTTTTCTTGTTCCCTCCCATTTTCAGCTTAGTGGTAGGTGCAGGTGGCAAAATTTCTGCAACGGTCTGGGGTCTAAGGCCAATACTTCAGAGATCTATGCAAATCTTGCGGAAGCACACACGTTACCCAGTTTCTGCAAGGAAACTGGCGAGAGAATCTTACAGACTCGATAAAGAAATAAGCAGAAGGCCAAGAAGAGACATTACGTGTCAGTGAGTCCATAGGCCAGATCCAGCATGTCCATCTCCTCATCAGTAACCGGATCCAGCTGTTGAAATATATGATCCTCGAAGATGAGATGACAAGTCGAGCAGGCCAACGTCCCCTCACAAGCACCTGGAGGGAGACATGAAGGCTGCGTTAGTCAATGGAAGTATACCACATTAGGCTCTCTGCAAATGATATTAGCAACATGCAAAAAAAGTATAGTTCTTGGAAAATAATGCAGTATATGCAAGAAACTCTTGTAAGGAAAACAAAAAAAAAAAAAAAAACGCAACAAGTAGTGGAGTCAACTGAAGTCCAAAGGTTACTTAAAACAACAACTACTCTCCTCACCAGACAAGAGCAACCAGAAACGAACGGGATGCTCCAGTTTCTGAATGCAATTATCCCATAACTAGAACAGTTATACCATCACCAAGGTAAACTTTACACTTTCCTAGTGGGCACAGCAGGTCCCCGAGTGCCCCTCTGTCCTCATGGTTTTGGCAGCACCAACTCCACTTTGTAAAATAGTCTCCATTAACTGGACCCTTCAGGAGCGTCAGGGACAACTTCTGCAAGGAACGACGCAGATGAACGCAATTAATGATAGCCATCAACTTTATGCATTTGACATTGGTGCCTTTAGTGGTCAGGTGATTACCTAATGTCATGGGGCAGAACCCACCCATGAGGAACATTATCCACCCCCAAGCTAGTGTACTAAGCTCACAATCAGCAGTCTCATGTACACTGATGCAGATGGCTTTAAAAGAAGAGCTGCTCATTTTTGCAGTAGGGTTGCTTTCAGTATGACACAATTAACCTATACTCTAAAATATATAACAATACCTATTTTATTAATTACATGAATCCATAAAACAACCACGAACATAATACTACAAACAACCGTGCTCTCTACGTAGCCCTAAACAAGGGGCCCTCAATGACCACTGCCTATCAGCGGAGATTGGCACCCTACACACAATTGAGATTGGCACCCCCACTCCACGTCGGCTAGCCCTCGTACTTCTGTTGATGCCCTACACACGTGTCACATTTGGGCCTCCATTTACTCAACAGGAAATAATTGGGTAGAGATGAATCAACAGATGAATCAACAGCCGATATAGCCCGTAATGATGCGGAGCTCAAAAAATTGACAGGGTGAGAGACACAGACATACAAAGTGCAAAAAATAAAGTGCTTGTTGTGAACAAAAAATCCTTGCTATACTGCTCCCTATGATCTCATTACCTGCCTAGCCACGGAAATGGCGCCCCCCACTCCATGTCGGCTATCCCTAGGAGTCCCTATGGGTGACTAACAACCCCCGCGGCTAGGCAGGTATTGAGCTCATAGGGAGCAGTATAGCAAGGATTTTTTGTTCACAACAAGCACTTTATTTTTTGCACTTTGTATGTCTGTGTCTCTCACCCTGTCAATTTTTTGAGCCCAGCATCATTACGGGCTATATCGGCTGTTGATTCATCTCTACCCAATTATTTCCTGTTGAGTAAATGGAGGCCCAAATGTGACACGTGTGTAGGGCATCAACAGGAGTACGAGGGCTAGCCGACGTTGAGTGGGGGTGCCAATCTCAATTGTGTGTAGGGTGCCAATCTCCGCTGATAGGCAGTGGTCATTGAGGGCCCCTTGTTTAGGGCTACGTAGAGAGCACGGTTGTTTGTAGTATTATGTTCGTGGTTGTTTTGTGGATTCATGTAATTAATAAAATAAGTATTGTTATATATTTTAGAGTATAGGTTAATTGTGTCATACTAATTTTCTCAGACCTATAACCAGTATAAGTTTTTGCTTTCCCAAAATTTGCCTAACCCAAAAGACAAGGCTAGCTTTTAGCAATCATTGTTTATTAGATTAGGAGAAGTGTCAAATACTCCTGAAATGTGTTCATATTAATTATCCCTTTCCTTTACCAGAAGGCATCAAAAACATTGTTTTGTAGAAGAGGTCAGTAGCCAAGGACATAAGAGATCTGTATTGGCTTACACCGGACCTAAGCCTAGTTCACAGCTACATCCAGGTTTTATTTTGAAACTCCAAATAAAATAAAATATATACATTTGCGACTTTAGATGGAACAGATCCCCATCAGCCAGAAATTACCATCTCCACAAACGAGGTTTTTTTTTTTGTTGTTTTTTTTAAATCTATAAAAAAAAAAAAAAAAAAAAAAAAAGCTGTAAATGTAGATACATGAACCACTGGAGGGCACAGACAGAAGGGGCCCCTGTGCAAGATTATATGGGCCCTTTGCAACCCAAGAGCTCCTAAAAATGCAAAATTGAACCTGCGTTGGAGGTAGAAATGGGCCCGTTACCTCTTGGGCCCCTTTTGCACTGCACAGGTTGCATCAATAGTATGTCCGCCCCTGATGTTAACCCCTCATATCTCCAATCCGCTACTTTTAAAGAAATAACAAAATGCAAAGTAAAAAAACAAAAACAATCTAAATCAAAGCAATATTTGGTGCGACCGCACTTTGTAAGTGTATCTAGAAAAAATTACGTCGTTTTGAAGTTTTCTTCAAAAACTGTGTGCAGCGAGATTGTACCCAACATCTTGGAGAACTGACCACAGACCTGTGAATGTCACTTGTGCAAATCCTTCTGTCTTAATGCAATCCCAGACTATGATGTTGAGATCAGGGCTCTGTTGGGGCCATACCATCACTTCTTGTATTTTTACAATAACCTTTATTTTTATATAGCGCTAACATACTCCGCAGCGCTTTACAGTTTTGCACACATTATCATCACTGTCCCCGATGGGGCTCACAATCTAAATTCCCTATCAGTATGGTCTTTGGAATGTGGGAGGAAACCGGAGTGCCCGGAAGAAACCCACGCAAACACGGGGAGAACATACAAACTCTTTGCATATGTTGTCCAAGGTGGGATTTGAACCCAGGACTCCAGCGCTGCAAGGCTGCTGTGCTAACCACTGCGCTGCCCTAATGAACACTTCTTTAGACTACCAGACAACCTCCGCTTAATCAGTTTAGGATCCAAATTAAAATAAAAGCAGTGTATACTTTCCTCCTAAAGAGGCCATTCCAGCGATGTATGCGCAGCTATTCCCTGTGTTACATTGTACCTTATGTTTTTAACACTTACAGCAATATTGGCGTTTATGTATTCATTAATCGCAATGTACCAACGCATCGTGTAAGTATGTGTTTGTATATTGGCCACAGCACACCTGTATAGTCAATTAAAGGAGCCTTCCCCCTCCCATCAAAGGATTATCCTCTTAATATATTGCAATCATCATATCATACAGCCCTGTGTACTTACAATTGCTCATTTAGTCTTTCTACCCAACTTATTATTTAGCGCATGCGCATGCAGTTCCAGGGTCAGGATGTGATTGACACAGCATCAGGAGCCATTGGCTCCCGGCTGTGTCAATCATTCTTGTGACCGGATTCTAGCATATCAGAGTCCTGGAAATCTGGAGCTCCGCCCCTGATCATGTGACCCCTCCCCATGTGACAGATCACATGACTGACGTCACACAGGTCCTGTCCACACACGGCGAGGCCGATCTGCAGGAGGAGGTATGTGTGTGTTTCTGTCACTCATATGGCACCACCATAGTCCTCAGCGCTGTACAGACATCACAATCTAATTCCCTATCAGTCTCTGGAATGCGGGAGGAAACACGGGGAGAACAGACAGACTCTGCACATGCTGTCTTCTCCTATTAGTGCAGATGATTTGTTTTGTATGACATGGCCTCAGTGTGGCCCCTCCAGTCTCCTGTTCCTTCCTCTTTATGACATGTCCTCAGTGTGGCCCCTCCAGTCTCCTGTTCCTTCCTCTTTATGACATGTCCTCAGTGTGGCCCCTCCAGTCTCCTGTTCCTTCCTCTTTATGACATGGCCTCAGTGTGGCCCCTCCAGTCTCCTGTTCCTTCCTCTTTATGACATGGCCTCAGTGTGGCCCCTCAAGGCTCCTGTTCCTTCCTCTTTATGACATGGCCTCAGTGTGGCCCCTCCAGTCTCCTGTTCCTTCCTCTTTATGACATGGCCTCAGTGCGGCCCCTCCAGTCTCCTGTTCCTTCCTCTTTATGACATGTCCTCAGTGTGGCCCCTCCAGTCTCCTGTTCCTTCCTCTTTATGACATGGCCTCAGTGTGGCCCCTCAAGGCACCTGTTCCTTCCTCTATGACATGGCCTCAGTGTGGCCCTTCAGGTCTCACTCTGCTGCCAGGACCAGGTCTGTATTGGCCCCATGTCTTCAGTGTCTCCGTCACACCGGTATTCTGATTGTGTAACAACTCACAGGGGTAAATAGGTAAAACACTAGAAACTGCAACTAACCCAGCCGATACCTGTACAGCAGAATTAATTATATTAGTCCGGCCCTCTAAAACCATCCCAATTTCTCATGCGGCCCCATGGCAAAATTAATCGCTCACCCCTGGCTTAGACGGATGCAGCTAGTTTTCTAGTTTTAATCACTTGATGTCATAGACCTAATGGAAAAGAGAAAAGAGTAGAAAGGCAAAATAAGCAACTGAAAGTACACAGTGCTTTATATAATATGATGACTGCAATATACACTCCGACAGAAGTTGTCGCTTACCCATGTTATGTAAATAAAAGCTTATAACCTCATGTTAAATTCATTCATTAGTTGTATAAATTATTCTTTTGAAAGCCGAAACCCTCCGAATGGTAGTTTGGGTTAAGAAAATAAATTGGCATCAATGCAGAAATATTGATCATTTAATGAACACAGAATGGTCAGATTTTGGCAAGACAAAAATTGTGTCGCCCACAGAAAGTAATGGGATATTCAAACAAATAATATTATTAATATTATATAAAATATTTAATATTAAGATACATAATTTGATGGGAGGAACATACATACATACAAACACTAGATGGTAGCCCGATTCTAACGCATCGGGTACACAGGATTTGGCCGGCCGCGACCAATTAGCGAAGTGTGGTTCAACTCCAATTCGCGGCCGGACTGCACCTGTCGCTGATTGTTCGCGGCCCGCGCGCGCAGTGCATAACGCGGCCCGCGCGCGCAGTGCATAACACGGCCCGCGCAGTACATAGCAATCTGGACATCATATCCCTGTTTAAAAAAAAAAAGACTCAAAATAAAAAATAGTTATATACTCACCTTCCGTTGGCCCCCGGATCCAGGAAGCGTTTACCGACGCTCCTTGTGCGCTCCGGTGTCAAGAGTGCATTGCGGTCTCGCTAGATGATGACGTAGCGGTCTCACGAAACGTCATCTCGCGAGACTGCAATGCATAGGCAGCATCAATAGTAAAAAAAAGTTGGTCACACAGGGTTAATAGCAGCGTTAATGGAGGGCATTAAACCATGGCATAACGCGGTCCGTTAGCGCTGCCATTAACCCAGTGTGAGCGCTGACTGGAGGGGAGTATGGATCGGGTACTGACTGCGGGGAGGAAGGAGCGGCCATGTTGCTGCCAAACTGTGCCCGTGTTAACGCTGCTATTAACCCTGTGTGTCCCCAACTTTTTAATATTGATGCTGCCTATGCAGCATCAATAGTAAAAAGATGTAATGTTAAAAATAATAAAAAAAACAAAAACAAAAACTGCTATTCTCACCTTCCGTAGTCCGCCGAGGCGTGCGCGGCTGCCACCAGCTTCCGCTCCTAGAGATGCATTGCGAAATTACCCAGAAGACTTAGCGGTCTCACGAGACTGCCAAGTCATCTGGGTAATTTCGCAATGCATCCTGGGAACGGAAGATGGCGGCGGGTGAGTATATAAATGATATATATATATATATATATATATTTTTTTTTTTTAACAGGGATATGGTGCCCACACTGCTATATACTATGTAGCCAGTGTTAGATACCGCGTGGCTGCTATATGCTATCTGGCCAGTGTTATATACCGCGTGGCAAGTGTTATATACTACGTCGCCTGTGTTATATACTGCATAGCTGCTATATACTGTGTGGGCTGTGTTATATAGTACGTGGGCTGTATTAAGCTCTACAAACTGTTGATCTCTCCGAGTTTGAGCTACACAGCAGTGCCATGAGAAAAGCCAAGGTGTGGTGCAATAAGCTGGCAGTGCACATCACACAGATGGCAATGTATTACTCCTTCATGAAATCACAATGTGCAGGCCGGACCGGGACCTTTGCTCAGTTCCAAAAGGTGTATGCCACAACAAAAATATTCACATACCAGGAAGACGCAATCAATTCAAATATGGAGTAACCGGTTAGGCAGATCAGGGGCGCTCCAGATGCTACATGTCCTCGACTCCAGCCAATTTTTGCATTCAAAAAGTCAAATGGTGCTGCTTCCCTTCCAAGCACCCAAGCATGCTCGGTTAAGACATTTTTTGAGCACGTTCGTTCATCACTAGAAGATTCCTTTAAGAACCATGTTCATTGTACAGAACAAAGTCCTGGGAAGTGATGATATAGCCCTTATCTCAATATAGAGTCTGTGGCATTACACAAAGACCGAAAGATATGTATAAGTGACACCTACTGAAGATCTGTGGTCAGTTCTCCAAGAAAGTAGGAACAACATCCCTGCAGAGTTCCTTAAAAAAAAACAAAAAAAAACTGGCGCTCCTAGAAGTGATGCCGTTTTGAAGGCAAAGGGCAATCACACCAAATATTGATTAGATTAATAATTCTTTTAATTCACTTTGCATTTCATTAAACATACATAACTTTTGAAAGCGTTCTTTCCACACCTGTAAAAATTCCACTGTGTTCCTGAAATAAAACTCACGGCCTTTTGCAGCAGCCATCGCCATCTACTTACCAAAACCATCTATGTCCAAGTTTTTTTCTACAACAAGGTCCAGAAGTGATTCTCCGATCTTTCCCTCTGCCACAATGGCCTCCCCATCCCGATTTACAAACTTTACTGTAACTTTGTCTTCTGAGCTGTGAAGAGAAAAGAGGAAATAAAAAGGTTAATTTACACAGTGAACATCCCATCTACTGGCCAAACCAGAGACCTATAACCAACAAGAACATAGAAGATTTCTGGTAAGGCCATTGGGCCATGTGTACACACCACAGATGGCCTTTAGTCCACGTATATTAAAGGGCTACTGAAGCCATGACCCATCTACTGGTGACTGGAGGTTCTAGAATTTCAGTTATCCAGCAGATACTTGTTCAGATTGGATTACCTCCAATTTTTTTTAAATAAATAGGGGAGGGGGGGAAAAAAAGAAAAAAAAAAAAAAAAAAAAAAAAATTCACAACAAAATGGGTATAAATCCGAGGCAGGTGTTAGATTTCTTCTGATCACATGTATGCTTCAGATTTTGAGTATTGTAATGTGCACATAGGGGAAGCTTTATCTGCACACGGGCTCGGGCTTCTTTTTCCTTCCCTATAGAGACACCGATGCGAGTCATCATGCGACTCTAGGACTCGTCGGCTCAACTAGTCCTAGTCTTGTAATCAGGGAGTCATAAAAAGTGCAGACAGGTAACGCTTTACGGCGGCACTTCCCTCACTACTACAGATATCAATGCCAGGGAGTGCGTGAAAGTTGCCAAACTTGTTGTACAACAGGCTTTGCGCTCCTCAAGTGTTTGATAAGTTGCGAAAAAACATGTAGGATATTCCTGGACGTTTTAATATATCATTATGGTGTTTTTTTTCCCCCCTTCACAGTTTTAAGTCCAGTATATGCGAATTGTATAAATGAAGCAGACTTTCTAGCGCCACCTACTGGAGCTAGTTACTTTACAAGTCATGATGAACAAACTGGCTCAGATAAGGTGTAATCCGCCATGCCCGGTGCTAACCGAGTGTCTTCGGTGTGCTGCAAAACATGCAGGCATTGCCCGTTTATTAGACAATCCCTATATGTGTTGCTGCTGTCTAACATCCATGAGACATGCAGCCACAGGGACTTGAACATATTATTTGAGCATGCTGAAGTCGCTCAGTTAGCACCCAAGCATGCTGGAATAACGCCTTATCCAGTCACGGTCACTCATTACCAGTTACAAGTCAATGTCTGACCCATTGAAGAACAGGTCATCACGATTTTGCAAATTAAAGACATTGTAGTAATAGCGCTGTTACACAGTTTAACTAGATACCTTTAGTGAAGAAATCCGCACTTGGAAGTTTCAAGATAATGAGATTTCAGCGTACAGGGGGGCCGGACTGTTACAGGGTCTTCTGCTCCACCATCGATCCCACCGCCTGCCTCCATCTGAACTGCAGGTCACTGCTTTTTCCCCCCTATCGACCCGCCTCCGGTTTAAGAGATTTCACAAGCATGAAATTTTAAAGACGTGGTTGAGCCGGGATCTCAATATGCTCATGCATCGCCCCAGTGACATTTTACTGAAGACCAACCAGAAAGTCAATCTGCGCCCATGCAGCCTGCGGCAATGATAGCACCAGCGCAAAACTTCAAAAACATCAGAAGCAGGAGGAGCAGAAGACCCAATGCACCTAAACATCATTACCCGACAACTTCAACTGGAAATTAAAGAACCACAAATTTCTTCACAAATTTTCTTTAAACAAACTATATGTTCAAAATAATGTCTTCACCAAAAAGGAAGAAACCTCCATATGCAGTTTGCCGAGGGGCTACAGCTTCTCCTTGTGGAACTTCCAAAACAGTTGTCTGCAGATGGAGGCGTCCCCGATTTGGCTTAGCCATTACACTAGTCAACAGCTGCCATAAAACGACGGTCGATCCACTATAAACCAACAAATGATGCATTATGTTTGTTCATCAAAGTGATTGCTGGAAGGTTTGCACAAGCCATTATTATAGGCCCATCTACTTGGGCTTTAAGTCATGCTGCAGGGCTCGTGAAAGGGTCGGCATAGACTTAGAAGCAGCAACCTTCATAGGTGGAGGCTGTAGGTCTCAGACAACCTTAACATGGTGGCATTTTACCATTTCTAGGTACTCCACAATGCCCAGCTAGAGGCAGTCATGACATGATGGTGGTTGTAGTTTAGCAATAGCTGGAAAGTCACAGGATGGAAACCACTGTACGAGCTAAGGAAAATAGAGAAGACCATACATAACAGTGACTCCAGGGGCCTATGTGGATTCATGTGTACAGAAGCATTGGGGAAACATGGAGTCTCACACGATAGTTCATTCAATGGATCAAACCTCAACCTTCGTCTCTTCTGCATCTCCACGATGTGCATTCCACCGCTGCCTACGTGGGAGACACAGGGCGTTATCTGCAGTCCATAACCTTAATGTACGGGATCGGGTGACCTTTCGATAACCAACACTGATAAGTTAGGCAATGGCATATGCAGAGACATCGCTCACTTGACCAAAAAAAAAAAAAATCATCATCACAGGATTGAATGATTAACCCCTTAGTGACAACCAATACGTCTTTACGACCTCACTGGTGAAAAGGCAGCAGCTGTCAACTGCACCCTATAGCTCAGGGGTGTCAAACTGCATTCCTCAAGGGCCGCAAACAGGTCATGTTTTCAGGATTTCCTTAGCATTGAACAAGGTGCTGAAATAATTCTGTGCAGGTGATTAAATTATCACCTGTGCAATACAAGGAAATCCTGAAAACATGACCTGTTTGCGGCCCTTGAGGAATGCAGTTTGACAACCCTGCTATAGCTGACACCCTGCTGTATGAGCCTTTTTTAATAAACTACTTAACAGCAGTTTTTAATTTGTTGAGGGGTGCCGTTTTTAACCCCTTTACCCCCAAGGGTGGTTTGCATGTTAATGACCAGGCCAATTTTTACATTTCTGACCACTGTCTCTTTATGAGGTTATAACTCAGAAACGCTTCAACGGATCTTAGCGATTCTGAGATTGTTTTCTTGTAACATATTGTACTTCATGATAGTGCTAAAATTTCTTCGATATAACTTGCGTTTATTTGTGAAAAAAAAATGGAAATTTGGCGAAAATTTTGAAAATTTTCACAATTTTCCAACTTTGAATTTTTATTCTGTTAAACCAGAGAGTTACGTGACACAATATAGTTAATAAATAACATTTCCCACATGTCTACTTTACATCAGCACAATTTTGGAAACAAACTTTTTTTTTTTTTCCAAGGAAGTTATAAGGGTTAAAATTTTACCAGCAATTTCTCATTTTTACAACAAAATTTACAAAACCATTTTTTTATTTTTAGGGACCACCTCACATTTGAAGTCATTTTGAGGGGTCTATATGGCAGAAAATACCCAAAAGCGACACCATTCTAAAAACTGCACCCCTCAAGGTGCTCAAAACCACATTCAAGAAGTTTATTAACCCTTCAGGTGATTCACAGCAGCAGAAGCAACATGGAAGGAAAAAAATTAACATTTTACTTTTTAGTCACAAAAATGATCTTTCAAGCAATAATCTTTTTAATTTCCCAAGGGTAAAAAGAGAAAATGGACCTCAAAAGTTGTTGTCCAATTTATCCTGAGTACGCCGATACCCCACATGTGAGGGGGAACCACTGTTTGGGCGCATGGCAGGGCTCAGAAGGAAAGGAGCGCCGTTTGACTTTTTCAAGCTAAATTTGGCTGGAATTGAGATCCGACGCCATGTCGCGTTTGGCGAGCCCCTGATGTGCCTAAACAGTGGAAACCCCCCACAAGTGACCCCATTTTGGAAACTAGACCCCCTAAAGAACTTATCTAGGTGTGTGGTGAGAATTTTGAACCCCCACGTGCTTCACTAAAGTTTGTAATCTCCAGGCGTGAAAATAAAAAATCCTATTTTTTCCCCCACAAAAATTATCTTTTAGTCCCCAATTTTTAATTTTCCCAAGGGTACCAGGAGAAATTGGACCCCAAAAGTTGTTGTCCAATTTGTCCTGAGTACGCTGATACCCCATATGTGGGGAGGAACTACTGTTTGGGCACACGTTGGGGCTCGAAAGGGAAGTAGTGACGTTTTGGAATGCAGACTTTGATGGAATGTTCTGCGGTCGTCATGTTCCGTTTGCAGAGCCCCTGATGTGCCTAAACAGTAAAAAAAAAAAAAGAAGTGACATCATTTTGGAACCTAGACCCCCCCCCCCCCCAGGGAACTTATCTAGATGTGCCCCCTTTTTGGAACTAATGTACGCTTTCTTGTAAAGTAAATTAGTAGTGCATGGAGGTGTGGTACAATCTGAAGCAATCCTTCATACACAGGCCAGGTGTGTCGGGGCAGGTGTCGCATTGATAAATGGTGTCCTTGCGTATTCCCCTTTTGTAACACACTCGGCACCTTTTTTGCGGCTTACCTTTTCTATCAGTTGGCGGGACCACCCCCGGAAAATGCTGGCCTGGTACGATAAGAGCACCTTCAGTTCCGGAAGTACTGGGGCCCTCTCCTTCCGGAGTGCCAAATATCAGGGCCTTAACCACTACCTCCTGGAACTGAAGGTACGACGTATCGGTGTGGCGTGCACATCGTAACAGCAGGAAAGCGTTGAGCATTGCCATTTGTACGATGTGCACGGACAGCTTTTTGTACCACACCTTGGCCTTTCTTAAAGCACTGTACGGTTGGAGGAGTTGATCAGAGAGATCAACCCCCCCCCATGCTTTTGTTGTAGCCCAGTACACAGTCCGGTTTGCAGACCTGTGTAGAGGTACCCTGTACAGTGCTGAGGGCGCTGCCATCACCGTGTATGGTGGTCAAGAGAAGGACATCCCTCTTGTCCTTGTACTTGACCACCAGCAGGTGGTCGCTACATTGGGCCTTGCTCTCACCTTTTCTGAGCATCTGCCCAAGTAGCGTCTTTGGGAGGCCTCTCTGATTTTTGTGGACAGTACCACAGGCTGCGGTACCTCGCGCAGAGAGGGATTTGTAGAGTGGGATGCTGGTATAAAAATTATCAGTATAGAGGTGATAACCTTTATCCAGCAGTGGGTGCACCAAATCCCACACGATCTTCCTACTCACTCCCAGGACAGGAGGACACTCAGGTGGTTCAATCCTGCTGTCCTTCCCTTCATACACTCTAAGGCCGGCTTCACACTTGCGAGTTTTACGGACGTAAGAGCGCAGAAACTACGTCCGTAAAACTCGCAAAAAATACGGCACAATTATTCTCTATGCCCCTGCTCCTATCTGCCGTATTTTACTGATCAGTATTATACGGCTTTCTACGGCCGTACAAAATCGCAGCATGCTGCGTTTGTCACCGTACTGCGCAAGAAATACGCCAATGAAAGTCTATGGAAGCGTGAAAAATACGGATTACACACGGACAAGCAGTGTGACTTGCGAGAAATACGCAGCGCTGTTAGAGAGAAAAGCCGGTAATTCAGTGCGGTGTACAGTAAAATCACACTGACCGCTTACAGTCCAATAGGTAGAATAAATGTGTACACATAAATAGATATATATGTCAGTGAGACACATATGTATATATATTAATATTTATTCCAGCGCTATACAGCTTGAAAGCCGGTAATTCAATTACCGGCTTTTTCTTTCTCCTTCCTAAAACCCGACATGATATGAGACATGGTTACATACAGTAAACCATGTCTTCTCTCCATTTTTTTTTGCAGATTCCACACTACTAAAGCTCCCAGGCTTTCTAGGTAAGTTCCCACGATCTATGAACATCCAGCAGAGGGCGCCTCACCGCAAATGAAGCTAAATATAGATCATTGATCTATATTTAGCCTCATTCCCCGGGATTTTGCAGCAAGGAGCAGCCTGCATTAGCGGAACTCCTTGCTGCAAAATGTTTTAACCCCTTCAGAAGGATTTACATCGTTGGACGTTACAGATCTGCGGAGGGTAAGTATATTGTTGGTTTATTATGTTTTTTTACTTACAGAACGAGGGTCTTCAGTGACTGGATTGGGCGTAGAATAAAATACTCCAACAACCATTGTTTTTATTTCATTAAAATAATTTTAAATAATGTGTTTGTGTTTTATTTAACCCTTTACTACAATTGGATTAATAATGGATAGGTGTCATAATTGACGCCTCTCCATTATTAGGCTTAATGTCACCTTACAATAGCAAGGTGGTATTAACCCTTCATTACCCCATATCCCAACGCTACACGGGAATGGGAAGAGAGTGGCCAAGTGCCAGAATAGGCGCATCTTCCAGATGTGCCTTCTCTGGGGTGGCTGGGGGCAGATGTTTTTAGCCGGGGGTGGGGGGGCCCCAATAACCGTGGACCCTCTCCAGGCTATTAATATCTGCCCTCAGTCACTGGCTTTACTACTCTGGCGGAGAAAATTGCGCGGGAGCCCACGCCAATTTTTTCCGCCATTTAACCCTTTATTTTAAGAGCTAGAACGGCCAAATTTTGCAGATACACACTACTGACATTAGTAGTGTGGAATCTGCAAAAAAAATGGAGAGAAGACATGGTTTACTGTATGTAACCATGTCTCAAATCATGTCGGGTTTTAGGAAGGAGAAAGAAAAAGCCGGTAATTGAATTACCGGCTTTCAAGCTGTATAGCGCAGGAAAAAATATTAATATATATACATATATGTGTCTACTGATATATATATTTTTTTCTTTTTGGGACACATGGATCCCTTGTATAGCCGTATGTTGGTTTTGCAAGCCTGCGAGAAAACCACGCAGTACGGATGCCATACGGATTACATACGGAGGATGCCATGCGCAAAAAACGCTGACACACCCTGCCTACGGAGGAGCTACGGACCACTATTTTCAGGACATTTCAGCGCATTACGGCCGTAATATACGGACCGTATTTTCATACGCCGAGTGTGAAGCCGGCCTAAACCTGTAAAAAAAAGAAAAAAAAAAAAAAAAAAAAAAGGAAAACGGCAGGCACAAACTCTGGTAAGAGAACTGCGTCACTTATCAAAGTTTGGCGGCTGCGGGATGTGTGTACGGAGTTGGCGCAACGGGGGCGAGGGAAAAAAAGCGAGCGCGAGCGTTGAACTGCGTCACCAATCAATGCTCGGCGGCTACTAAATGTGCGCACGGAGGCGGCACAAATGGGGGTGGAGGGGGTAAAAAGAGGGGGAAGGGGGGATTGGGGTGGATGAACGGGGATTGGGGTGGATGAACGGGGATTGGGCAGGGATAAAACTTACTTTTAGTTGTCGTCTTCTTTAGCAGGGATTGTGGTGCTACAGGCTGCTGTGGCACCACAATACCCAGCACGGCAGGGAGATCCAGGCACAAAATCCAGCAGGGAGATCCAGCAGTATGACCGCTCTGTAGGAATCCTCAGCTAGAGTGAGGACCCCTGCAGAGCGGTCATACACAGGTCAGGCAGGTGACACAGACAGGTCACAGAGCGGTCATGCTGCTGCTGTGACCTGTCATTGGTGGGATCGACCATAACATCGATCCCACCAATCAGAGCTTTCCTGGTGACCTGGCTGTGACCTGCCTAGGATCGGCGCTGTTCCTAGGCAGGTCACAGCCAGGTCACCTGCAGGGCACAGAGCGGTCACAGCGTGATCGCCGCTGTGCCCTGTGATTGGCGTGATCGACGATGACATCGATCGCGCCAATCAGCTCCTGCAGGCCCTGCTGGGCCTGTACTATGTTTTATCCTAGGATCGGTGCTATTAGAGCACCGATCCACACAGGTTCCGGCAGAGCACAGCGCGGTAATACCGCGCGGTGCCCTGCGATTGGCGCGATCGATGCAATCGCGCCAATCCGGGGTGTTGTTGCCAGGCACCGGACCTAGGATCGAGTACATCGGTACTCGATCCTAGCCTGTCACCTCGTTGTTTCAGCCGCTCCGATTGGCTGCGATTGGCTGTTCAGAATTGAACAGCCAATCACAGCGATCTGGAGGGCGGGTGGGCGACGCCAATGCCCTGGATGCCGAGGCCATCTTCCCCCAGGTAAGATGGCGGCGGAATTTTAATGCGATCACTTAAGTCGCGGTATCGCATTAAAGGGCATGACGTACTATCCCGTCGAGGGTCAGATAGGCCCAGGGCACCTCGACGGGATAGTTCGTCGAAGGTCAGAGAGGGGTTAAAGTGGTCTCACTTTTGGGGATTTTCACAACATATAAGTACCCCAAAGTCACTTCAAATTTTTTTTTTTTTTTTTTTTTTTTTTTTTTTGGGACCTGTTCAAAATTTCCTTGAAAATAAAATGAAAAATTACTGCTAAAGTTTTAAAGCTTCCAACATGGTGTTGATGTAAAGCCGACATGAGGGAAATGTTATTTAATGACTGATGTGGTATGACTTGGGATTTTAAAAAAAAACAAAAAAACAAAGTTTGAAGATTGCCAATTTTAGGAATTGAGAAATTTTTGAAATTTTTATAATTAAACAGAAAATATCACAAATTTAATATTAACATAAAGTACAACGTGTCCCAAAAAAATACAAAAAAAAAAAAACAAACTACTATCTGAAAACAAATTAGAGCTGTTGAAGCGTTCGAGTTATTACAACAAAGTGATATTCAGATTTGAGAAATTTGGACCGGTCACTAAAGGGTTAACGTATAGGTTATACTGAACCTTTTCTCCGGTGCAGTTTTGATTAAAGGGGGTTGTCCACTACGCAAAAAAAAAGAAAAATAAATAATACACATTCATATATCTATCAACATGTACTACTCAGGTGTCAGCACCGTTTCCAGCAATGTTGGCACGGAGTCTCTTGTGACGTCATGTGAACTCTGCAACCAGTGGGCACCAACGGGCCCCTTCACTCGCTTCTTTTGGAGGAAATGGACTACCCAGAAGAAGTGAGAACTGACGTTACTATGTGACTTCTTCACAGACATAGGGACCCCTCGATTCTTGATAACCAGCCTTGCTGAAGCAGACAGGCGAAATTTGCAGCCTGCAGCTGTCAGTTTTGCCTGGCTGGTTATCAAAAAAATGCAGGGAACCCACACCTCATTTTATTTATAGTGTAAACGGCAGCTGATGAATACTCCCATCAGCTGCCGCCTGCTCTCGCTGTTATCAGTTGCATACAACTCAACATTCTCCCGATTGTAGCATGAGCAGGGGAGAATGAGGAGTTGTCTTCAGCACCTTGCACAGTGTGAACAGTACCGCTGTTTCCCTGGCACCGGTACGTGTCACACTGATGCTGCACGCAGTTGCCACAAGTATTACACACACACACACACACACACACACACACACACACCTCTCCAGTACCAGAAATATCAGGACTTGCGAAAGAGGTCTAAAATCTATGGGAGCCAGAACGAGACTTTACATTGAGAAGTGACTTCCGATTCACCCAGCAAACACAAGAAATTTTGCAGGTCACAAACTGCTGGAGACCAGAGTGGATTGCATGTATAGCAACTTATACTCAGGTTTATTTCCTTAAGTTTTGCTTTAGGTTCTTGCACACAAGGGTGCAGTCTTCCCTTCTTTGAGCTGGACATTACATTTATATAGCTCCCCATTGCTGGATGTCCACAGTTGGGCCTTGATCCTGCTCGACCCTCACTCACATTGAGGTCATTATTGTTACAGGATAAAGGTTTTAATGCTAGATGTTAGGACCGTCCTGACTGGGTACACCTTGATGCAGGTGGGATGGCTTTTTCACTTGTTTGTAACAAAAAACAGTTTTTACCAAGTGTCCCATTTTATATGCAGTATTGCTTCTTACTTACAGCAGGAGATATGTTTCCCCCATCTCAGGTTTTGGATGGTAACACCAAGTGCAAGGGTGTTACATTAGTAGCACCACTCCAGAACCGCAAAAAGAAAAAACAAAAAAAAACTGTTGGAGTGGTACTCTAATGTATATTTTCTCTGATATGCCAGAGTTGCAAAGCAAGACATGCATGACTGCAATTACACAGCCGGGCTCCGATTCCGGCTACTTGTGGTTCTGGCTGCATAAATCTGCTGACAGGTCCTATTAGCACACAGATCATCGCCCGGACAGGGTAAAGTTGTAGTCAGGCTCCTATCTCTAGCCGTGGATGGAAAGAGGTCTGCAAGATGCAATCCATTGAATTCTAATGGTCTCAGTTGTGACCAGGGCTGTGGAGTTGGAGTCGGAGTCCATTTTGGTGGAGTAGGAATAAAATGGGACTGACAAACTCCTAAAATACATAATAAATTGGGTACAGTACTACAATGTATATTTGCTATATTGACTGAATTAGTATAGAACAGAGGTCCCCAACGTTTCTGACCTTGAGAGCCACATTCAGCTGAGAGAGTGTTGTGAGCCACATTCAGCCTTGAGATAGGGTTGTGAGCCACATTCAGCTCCTGCCCCCACACAATAGTGGCAACAAAAGCCCCCATTACAGGCATAATGGTAACCAAAGCTTTTCCACAAAAATCAATCACCCCAAAGCAGTATACAAAGATCCAAGGGTTCCTACAATACCCCCATTCAGTGTTCTCCTATAAAGCACTCCCAAGACACTGTCACATCCAGCTTCAAGCACCTCGTCTGACAGGTGGTGTCCTCTTGTCTCCAGCGTACCATACCCAAATCATCTCAAAACCCCTAAGTCCTGCTCACGAAATTCACCATTTTCAAATGTGCTGTTCATATTTGTTTGCTAGAAATGGAGCTAATGCACCAAGCTGACAGACAGCCGCGAACTACAATTCATGGGACCGCGAGACACATGTGGCTCCTGAGCTACAGGTTGGGGACCCCTGGTATAGAACAAGGCTCACAAAAAAAAACCTAATACCATACAAATCTATAAAGTTTATTAAAAAAAAACAAAACATAAAATATAACACCTGGTCACTATTGACCCACCATACTAGACCAAATCATAGGTAGGTTGGAGTATGGATATACCCATTTCACCCTCTCCACCCCTAACTTAAAGGGAACCTGTCACACCGAAAGTACTGCAGTGCGCAGGTGCCGGGCCTCTGACCTTTCCGGCGCCTGCGCACTGCAGTACTTTGTTCTGCCCTCAACAGGGCAGACAAAGTACGCCTGCGCCGGAGCCGTGGCTGAAGATCAGAAGAGGACGTCTTGTAATGAAGATAGGAGACACCCATCCGACCGGACCAGCGGCGGGACCGCCCCTGGGTGATTATAATCTAACGTCTTTTTCTCCTCTTTCAGGTAACATCGGGGGCTTATCTACAGCATTACAGAATGCTGCAGATAAGCCCCTGATGCCGGTGGGCTTACCTCACCCGCGATTTTCGGGGTGACAGGTTCCCTTTAACCCTATTAGCGGAGGTTGGCACCCTCTTGAATGCAATATGGCACCCCCGCTCCTCAGCAGCTCACCCTTCTAACCCTAGAGTTCCCTAATTATAAGTAGAGTTTCCGGATCATACCCCTACAAAACACCATGCAATGTTTACCGTATTTTTCGGACTATAAGACGCACCGGACCATAAGACGCACCTAAGTTTTAGAGGTTGAAAATAGGAAAAAAAATGTTTTGCAGCAAATAACGGGGTAAAATATTTAATAACATAAATAACATAATATTTCACCAATGGAAATGTAAACAGAACTCAGCAGCAACATTAACAACCATTACTGATTTAAGTACAGAAACTCTTCAGTCATCAGGGAACCCCAAGAACTCCTCCTCATCACTACTGTCTGTATTTAAGAAGCTCGGTTCCTCAGAATCACTAGTATCACTGTCTTCACTCTGTTCATAGAGGATGTCATCTTCAGAGCCATCTAAGGCATTGCTGATGCCACATTTTTTGAAGGACTTCACAACGGTTTCATCCTTAACGGACTGCCATGAGGTTTTCACCCACTCACAAACTTGGGTAATTGTAGGCCTCTTCATTCGTCCAGTTGGTGTCAGATCATGGTTTCCAGCAGCCATCCACTTATTCCACTCTTCTCTCATGAAAACTTTAAATGGCTTGTTGATGGAAACGTCCAAAGGTTGCAACTGACTGGTAAGCCCCCCAGGAATTACGGCAATATGGGTTTTCTCTTCTTTAAATCTCCTTTTTGTGGCTTCAGTGAGATGCGCCCTAAACTGGTCCAGCACTAATAGAGCAGTTTTTTTCAGAAGCCCCCCAGGACGTTTGGACCACACTTTTTCTATCCATATCTTCATGCCATTTTCATCCATCCATCCCTTGTCGTGAACATGAACAATGACTCCTTTTGGGATTGTCTCTTTTGGCATGGTTTTTCTCTTGAAAATCAGCAGTGGAGGCAATTTGGTGCCATCTGCACAGCAGGACAACACAACGGTATAATGGGTTTTCTCATGCCCTGACGTCTTCACGGCTATAGTTTTGGCACCTTTCACATCAACCGTTTTGTTTGACGGAACATCGAAGGTCAACGGGACTTCATCCATGTTCCCAATCGGAGTCATTTCATATCCATTTTTTTTTCTCGCTTCCAGTACAAATTTGTGAAAAGACAATCTTGGTTTCGTATTCTTTAGGCATTTTTTGTGCTATCCTAGTTTTTGTGCGCATAGCAAGGCCACATCGCTTCATAAATCGATAGCACCATGATGGTGTTCCTGTGAAGTCCTGAATGCCTTTCTCTGCAGCCAGACGTTTAGCTTCAAAAATGATCATTTTTGTCGATACAGAATATCCATTGTTCCTGTGACGTATGATCCACTCTTTCACATCCACTTCTAAATGTGGCCACTTTGCAGCATGCCCACGTAAACATTTTTTATCTTTGTCCATTTTTTGAAGCTGATCCTCCTGTTTCCTCCATTCCCGTATCATTTTTTCTGTTGGAGGTGGCCCGAAGTGTCTCTCTGCTGCCCTGTTCCCATGTTCTTTGGCGTACTTCACTACCTCCAGTTTAAAAGGGATTTTATATGAAATCCTTCTCTGCTTGGACATCTTTCCAGAAGAGTAAGGTAACGTATCTTTCTGCAAGAAAATACAAAATTATGGTATCAGTACGGTACTTTGTCCTGCTGCTGCCACTGTTATGGTGGGGGATATGTTGCTGGAGGGCCACAGGTAGTGCTACACTGTTGTACAGAACAACACCCCACCAAGAGAACATCTGCAAGGAGTTTGTATGTTGTCCCCAGGTTTGTGTGGGTTTCCTCCGCATTCTCAGCTTTCCTCCCACACTTCCAACACATACAGATAGAGATATTGTGAGCCCCAATGGGGACAGTGATGATAATGTACGGTATGTAAAATGCTGTGGAATAGGATAGTCCAATATACGGTACCATAGGCAATGCTTAATAAAAGATACGGTAAAACTGATACCGGAATTGACCACTACCGGGAACTCTGTGGTAATCTTTCTGTTCACCGTATGTGTGAGTTTTTTTTAACAAGCTGGAGTTTTTATTGGTATCAATTTGTGGTATGGTACCGTACTTATGGTTTTCAAGGCACCTGCATGACACTGTAGTTGCCAATCATGCATCTGTCCACATGTGAATGCAGCTCACCTCCCAATTCGGAAGTACCGTAAACACTACGGTATAAAGGGAACCTGACAGCTGATACATGCTACCGTAATCCACGGACAGCATGTACAATATCAGACACTGGCTGTATTATCTACCATAAGCCAGGTATGGTATGCTTCACTCTGAAATGCTACGGCGTTTCAGAGAAAAACACGCTGTACCGGACCTTTGGCTTTTCCCCTCCTGCTGCCAATCACTGAGAGGTCTCTTCCTGTATGCGCACGCAGGAAGAAAATTGTCACTCATTGGGAGCGGATGGGGAGAAGCGGCTTGGGACCTGTCAGACTAGTCTTTAGGTGGCTTTTAAAGTACGGGCTGTTTAATGCAGAGCATGTACGGTATTAGCGTAACAGTGGGCTGTATGACTTTAGCCACTATTTTTCCTCTGAAATGCTCTGGCATTTCAGAGGAAAAAGTGGCTAAAGTCATACAGCTTGTTGCTACACTAATGCACGCTGCCTATGCATTGGACATAGTGTATTTAGAAAACATACGGTATCACCTTTAATACCGTATGTCATAGGTGCCATTTATTGTACCGTATGTCAAGTGCTTTGGAGACCATGGCTATGTTTCCACGTTCATTCAGGAAACTCAGCGCTTTGGATGCAGCGGATGCCCTGCTCCGCCCAAAGCACCGCTCCTGTTGTATGCGCGGTGATTCCGAATGTTTTCATTGAGCACATGCGGAAGCACCACATCGTAATTGACTGATATTTACGATATCTTGTGGAGATGGAGTGTCTCCGCAAGATAGACATGCTGCAGTCTATAAAGACGCGCCCCATGTCCGGATACACGCATAGTGGAGCCGGGATTTCATAAAATCCTCTCCACTATGCTGTAACATCTGGACGCTGCGGATTGGACTCTACGGATGTACGCAGCATCCAATCCGCAGCAAATTCATATGTATTATGCCACATGGAAACAGGACCCATTGTGTTATGTGACTCCGTTAAACGGACTACGTTACACCGCAGCATAACGAGGTGTAACGTAGTCCGTTAACGCCGCCATTCTTTGTAATGGTGAACGCATCACTAGCGCACGCCCACATTGGGCGTGTGCTAGCGATGTGCCGTCATTTGAGTGACGGACCTCGAACGCTGCTTGCAGCGTTCGCGGTCCGTTCCTCGCTAACGCGATCCTTTTGGGACATTGCGTTAGCGTAGTCCGTAGCGCTATGCGCTAAACGGACTGCCCTAACGCAATGTGACCCTAGCCGTACCTCCCAATATGCAGCTCCTGTAACATGCTGGGAGTTACCGTAGTTTGCAACAGTAGTGAGTGTTTTACTGCAACTTTTTTTTTTTTTTTTTTAACTTTTGCTCTAAATTACCGTGGCCACGCTAGAAGGGGAAGTACGGAAGACGTTCTCCCATCCAGATCACGAGCCGCAGTAGGCCAGTACACTGCAGCACGTGACCGGATGTGAGACCTCCTACTTCCTGTTTAGCGTGGCCGCAGTATACAGAAGTTCCGAAGTACAGCGGCTGCGCCAAGACACAGCAGCTGCTCTGCCGACAGACCACCTCCACTCCACCGGCGGCTCCCACACTGCAGCTCCGCCGCCGGCGGCTCCCGCAGAGGCCCCTGCACTGCGGACAGATGGCGGCTCTGCCGGCGGCTCCCACACCGCCGCTCCAGCAGGGCAGCTCCACGACAGACAGACCTCCGTGACTCCACAGCTGGCGGCTCCAGCAGGGCCGCTCCACCGCCGGCGGCTTTGGCAGCGCTGACGGACCTCCATGGCTCACAGCTCCTGCATTCCAGCTCCTGCATTCCAGCTCCAGCGAACCCCATTTACAGGTACATTCCATCTATAAGACGCACCCTCATTTCCCCCCCGAATTTGAGGGGGGAAAAGTGCGTCTTATAGTCCGCAAAATACAGTAAACAGTATGTAACCAACCAAGGAATTCTAAACAAAACCGCCATCACACAAACTGTCTAGTACACAATACCATAATAATCTGCAACTTTTTATAGTTTATCCTTTTTATAGGCTTGAAAAAGGATACTATATCCGAAACGTCGCCACGCCATTCAGGCAATAAAGTCCACGTATTTTTTTTTTTTTTTTTTTTTCAGTTTTTTGTGCCACTTTCCTTTTTTTGGAGAAATATCTAATATATAATTGCCTAGAATACTACTTCCTGCAATTTCTGCCAACTTCCGTGGCTTTGTCCGGAGCTAATGTCCGGAGCTAATGTGTGGAGCTAATGTCCGGAGCTAATGTCCGGAGCTAATGTCCGGAGCTAAGTGACGTCAACAGTGTCCAGTGTCTGATTGGTTGCCGCCTGCTGCGAGCGACCAATCAGAAACGTGCCGTACTGTGACACACTCCGCCCGCCATTTTGGTGTGATTTTTGAATTTTTACCTCACAGCAAGTTTCTACTGCGTGGAGGCGGGCCCAGTGACGTTGCTCTTCAAGCTCCTGCCGAATTTCGTCAAAAAAATGATAATACAATGATGGTAAACATATCATTCATTCTCTGAGCTGAAATATCCTGCATTTCTATTGCTCCAGTCCCTGACAGCAAGCAGCTTGGATGGTATCCGAGTCATTCGATCTTCGGCATTGAATCCTGCATGTATCTATATATGTTAGTCATCCTATTATGCCTTTGTTTGTGTTTATAGATATTTAACTCACTTTTGCATGTCCTTACTCAGAGAGATCACATAACTGTTTCAAAGTGGTTTATGATCCATGTAGACCTGGACATTTGTTTATCTGATCACTACATTTATTGTGTCCTGTTGTCTCAACTGAGTTAGATTGATTGCTAACGAGCTTTAACCCAAAAAAAAAAAAAAAAAAAAAGGGAGATCTAAGGGCTAGCCTTCTATAAATGTAGATTTAGCTTGGGGATGCATTCGTGCAGGGGTGCATTCGTGCACTGTTATTCGTGTATTTTTTATTCAAAGTACTTTTTTTTCTAAGTACTCGGCAGTTATAACATGGCAGTTAGACTGGGCAGGAGACAGGTAAGAAAAACTACCGTATATACTCGAGTATAAGCCGAGATTTTCAGCCCAAATTTTTGGGCTGAAAGTGCCCCCCTCGGCTTATACTCGAGTCACGGTAGCGGTGGGGTCGGCAGGTGAGGGGGTGAGGGCGCTGAGGTATACTTACCTAGTCCCAGCAATCCTCGCGCTGTCCCTGCCGTCCCACGGGCTTCGGCGCTGCAGTTTCTTCCTCTCTTCAGCAGTCACGTGGGACCGCTCATTACAGAAATGAATAAGCGGCTCCACCTCCCATAGGGGCGGAGCCGCTTATTCATTTCTCTAATCAGCGGTGCCGGTGACCGCTGATAGAGAAAGAAGCTGCGGCACCGAAGACAGGAGGGGACAGCGCGAGGATCGCCAGGACTAGGTGAGTATAGCATATTCACCTGTCCTCGTTCCAGCCGCCGGGCGCCGATCCATCTTCCCGGCGTCTCTGCTCTCTGACTGTTCAGGTCAGAGGGC
Source organism: Ranitomeya imitator (assembly GCF_032444005.1). Lineage (NCBI taxonomy): Eukaryota > Metazoa > Chordata > Amphibia > Anura > Dendrobatidae > Ranitomeya > Ranitomeya imitator. The sequence continues at coordinate 772,463,174 of NC_091284.1, forward strand.
GCGATGACGCATATAGTGTGCGCGGCGCCCTCTGCCTGATCAGTCAGAGCAGAGACGCCGGGAAGATGGAGGCGCCGGAACGAGACGCCGGGAGCTGCAATCAAGGGAGGTGAGTATGTGGTTTTTTTTCTTTATTGCGGCAGCGGCGGCACAAATTTATGTGGAACATCTATGGGGCACAGTGAACGGTGCAGAGCACCGTATATGGCACAGCACAGCTATGGGGCACAGTGAACGGTGCAGAGCACCGTATATGGCACAGCACAGCTATGGGGCACAGTGAACGGTGCAGAGCACCGTATATGGCACAGCACAGCTATGTATGGGGCACAGTGAACGGTGCAGAGCACCGTATATGGCACAGCACAGCTATGTATGGGGCACAGTGAACGGTGCAGAGCACCGTATATGGCACAGCACAGCTATGTATGGGGCACAGTGAACGGTGCAGAGCACCGTATATGGCACAGCACAGCTATGTATGGGGCACAGTGAACGGTGCAGAGCACCGTATATGGCACAGCACAGCTATGGGGCACAGTGAACGGTGCAGAGCACCGTATATGGCACAGCACAGCTATGGGGCACAGTGAACGGTGCAGAGCACCGTATATGGCACAGCACAGCTATGGGGCACAGTGAACGGTGCAGAGCACCTTATATGGCACAGCACAGCTATGGGGCACAGTGAACGGTGCAGAGCACCGTATATGGCACAGCTATGGGGCACAGTGAACGGTGCAGAGCACCGTATATGGCACAGCACAGCTATGGGGCACAGTGAACGGTGCAGAGCACCGTATATGGCACATCTATGGGGCACAATGAACGGTGCAGAGCACCGTATATGGCACAGCTAGGGGGCACAATGAACGGTGCAGAGCACTATATGGTTCACACCTATGGGGAAATATGAACGGTGCAGAGCACTATATGGCACAGCTATGGGGAAATAATGATCTATTTTTATTTTTGAAATTCACCGGTAAATGCTGCATTTCCACCCTAGGCTTATACTCGAGTCAATAAGTTTTCCCAGTTTTTTGTGGCAAAATTAGGGGGGTCGGCTTATACTCGGGTCGGCTTATACTCGAGTATATACGGTAAATCTAATCCATATTCACTTGAAACAGCACAAATACTCACCATATTTCTTTGTATAATCTATATTCTGGCTGCTGCATTCACTCACATTCTGTCCTGAATGCTGCAGCCAGGATCATATTCCTCACCAACCGTTACACCGATGCCTCTACCCTGTGCCAGTCATTACACTGGCTACCCATCCACTCCAGAATCCAGTACAAAACTACTACCCTCATCCACAAAGCACTCCATGGCTCAGCACCACCCTACATCTCCTCTCTGGTATCAGTCTACCACCCTACCCGTGCCCTCCGCTCCGCTAATGACCTCAGGTTAGCATCCTCAATAATCAGAACCTCCCACTCCCGTCTCCAAGACTTTACACGTGCTGCGCCGATTCTTTGGAATGCACTACCTAGGTTAATACGATTAATCCCCAATCCCCACAGTTTTAAGCGTGCCCTAAAAACTCATTTGTTCAGACTGGCCTACCGCCTCAATGCATTAACCTAACGATCCCTGTGTGGCCTATTTATAATAATAATAAAAAAAAAAAAGGTTCCTCGCATCATGTTCTCATACACTTTATGCAGTTAATAGCCCTCTGTGTCTGTACTGCTACATACTTAGGCAGTTAACTGGTTCATGCAGCTTTACATGAACACCTGAGCCTTACACTATGGCTGGTCCGAATAACTAAAGCAATTGTTACCATCCACCTCGTGTCTCCCCTTTTCCCCATAGTCTGTAAGCTTGTGAGCAGGGCCCTCACTCCTCCTGGTATCTGTATTGAACTATATTTCTGTTATGCTGTAATGTCTATTGTCTGTACAAGTCCCCTCTATAATTTGTAAAGCGCTGCGGAATATGTTGGCGTTATATAAATAAAAATTATTATTATTATTATTATTATTATTATTATAATACCATTTACCAAAACTATATATATTTAAATTTTGAACTTTTGTTTGGTGTTTTCTCCATATACTGCCTATTATTTTTGTTCTTTCTTACTATCATTTATTAATTGTATTATTCTTACATTTGAATAAATAAAGTATATATGGATTCTAGACTCCCGATTCTTTAGAATCGGGCAGCCATCTAGTATATATCTATCTATCTCAAGTATGTGCAACAGTCATCTAAACATGGGCTAAAAGTTTTTAGCCTATAGAGGTAAATACGAGTGCACCTACTGATCAGAAAAGTAAAGGAGAATGTTCCAGAAGATAAAGCACTTCCCCTGCTGTAATGCAAATAACATGTGATCATTAGATTAGTATATAAGACGCACACATGAAATAAGCATACATAAGTGGGGCCAGTTACATAAACACTTCTGCGTGACTTGTCCACGCACCGTCAGATTTTAACAGCACATGGAGCCATAAAAAAAAAAAAAAAACCACCACACACTTCCTAGATGTATACAGAGTCAGGATTAGCCTGAAGCCGAGTGCACGATCCTTGTTAGGCCAAGTTCACACAAATGGATTTTGGGCCCAAGTGCTGCCCATTCTAAACAAACCACAGACATCACCAGTATGAATGATAACCTTTGGCACTCGAAGTCCACCATATATTTTCATATACAGAGTGGTTTTATTAACAATCAGCCGACATTTATGGAACAACGTTCTTTCTGTCCCACACCATCCTTTAATGGATTCCAATTAGACCAGGAACTCCAAAGGTTTTTTAGGAATTTAAGGCTTAAGGCACACTTTGCCACTATCAATCTCAATCCTATCGTCGCCATACGCTAATATCTTTATGGCATTTTTTTTTTGAAAAGTTTGTTTATACCCATGTTGATACAGGAAAGATATATATCTTGGTACCGTGTTAGCCAGAAGATAGAAAAATATTTAAAATTGAGAGTCCTAAGTGGTTGATAGTTACCTTTTAATGGCTAACTGAATGCCTAAGATAAAGATCCCCAATTCACCTCAGGACTACAAGATACCAGGTACTTTCAGCTGCATCACTTCTAATGTGGTGTACTTAACCCCTTTACCCCCAAGGGTGGTTTGCACGCTAATGACCCGGCAAATTTTTACAATTCTGACCACTGTCCCTTTATGAGGTTATAACTCTGGAACGCTTCAACGGATCCCGGTGATTCTGACAATGTTTTCTCATGACATATTGTACTTCATGACAGTGGTAACATTTCTTTGATAGTACCTGCGTTTATTTGTGAAAAAAAAAACGGAAATTTGGCGAAAGTTATGAAAATTTCGCAATTTTCCAACTTTGAATTTTTATGCAATTAAATCACAGAGATATGTCACACAAAATACTTAATAAGTAACATTTCCCACATGTCTCCTTTACATCATCACAATTTTGGAACCAACATTTTTTTTGTTAGGGAGTTATAAGGGTGAAAAGTTGACCAGCAATTTCTCATTTTTACAACACCATTTTTATTTTTAGGGACCACATCTCATTTGAAGTCATTTTTAGGGGTCTATATGATAGAAAATACCCAAGTGTGACACCATTCTAAAAACTGCACCCCTCATGGTGCTCAAAACCATATTCAAGAAGTTTATTAACCCTTCTGGTGCTTCACAGGAATTTTTGGAATGTTTAAATAAAAATGAACATTTAACTTTTTCTCACAAAAAATTTACTTCAGCTCCAATTTGTTTTCTTTTACCAAGGGTAACAGTAGAAAATGGACCCCAAAAGTTGTTGTACAATTTGTCCTGAGTACGCTGATACCCCATATGTGGGGGTAAACCACTGTTTGGGCGCATGACAGAGCTCGGAAGCGAAGGAGCGCCGTTTGACTTTTCAATGCAAAATTGACTGGAATTGAGATGGGACACCATGTTGCATTTGGAGAGCCCCTGATGTGCCTAAACATTGAAACCCCCCACAAGTGACACCATTTTGGAAAGTAGACCCCCTAAGGAACTTATCTAGAGGTGTGGTGAGCACTTTGACCCAACAAGTGCTTCACAGAAGTTTATAATGCAGAACCGTAAAAATAAAAAATCATATTTTAACAAAAATTATCTTTTCGCCCCCAATGTTTTATTTTCCCACGGGTAACAGGAGAAATTGGACCCCAAAAGTTGTTGTCCAATTTGTCCTGAGTGCGCTGATACCCCATAAGTGGGGGGGGAACCACTGTTTGGACGCATGGGAGGGCTCGGAAGGGAAGGAGTGCCATTTGAAATGCAGACTTAGATGGAATGGTCTGCAGGCGTCACATTGCGTTTGCAGAGCCCCTAATGTACCTAAACAGTAGAAACCCCCCACAAGTGACACCATTTTGGAAAGTAGACCCCTTAAGGAACTTCTCTAGATGTCTGGTGAGCGCTTTGACCCACCAAGGGCTTCACAGAAGTTTATAATGCAGAGCCATAAAAATAAAACAAAAATTTTTTCCCACAAAAATTATTTTTTAGCCCCCAGTTTTGTATTTTCCCAAGGGTAACAGGAAAAATTGGACCCCAAAAGTTGTTGTCCTATTTGTCCGGAGTACGCTGATACCCCATATGTTGGGGTAAACCCCTGTTTGGGCACAGGGGAGAGCTCGGAAGGGAAGAAGCACTGTTTTACTTTTTCAACGCAGAATTGGCTGGAATTGAGATCGGACGCCATGTCGTGTTTGGAGAGCCCCTGATGTGCCTAAACAGTGGAAACCCCCCAATTATAACTGAAACCCTAATCCAAACACACCCCTAACCCTAATCCCAACAGTAACCCTAACCACACCTCTAACCCTGACACACCCCTAACCCTAATCCCAACCGTAAATGTAATCCAAACCCTAACTGTAGCCCCAACCCTAACCCTAGCCGGAAAACGGAAATAAATACATTTTTTTAATTTTTCCCTAACTAAGGGGGTGATGAAGGGGGGTTTGATTTACTTTTATAGCGGGTTTTTTAGCGGATTTTTATGATTGGCAGCCGTCACACACTGAAAGACGCTTTTTATTGCAAAAAATATTTTTTGCGTTACCACATTTTGAGAGCTATAATTTTTCCATATTTTGGTCCACAGAGTCATGTGAGGTCTTGTTTTTTGCGGGACGAGTTGACGTTTTTACTGGTAACATTTTCGGGCACGTGACATTTTTTGATCGCTTTTTATTCTGATTTTTGTGAGGAAGAATGACCAAAAACCAGCTATTCATGATTTTCTTTTGGGGGAGGCGTTTATACCGTTCCGCGTTTGGTAAAATTGATGAAGCAGTTTTAGTCTTCGGGTCAGTACGATTACAGCGACACCTCATTTATATCATTTTTTTATGTTTTGGCGCTTTTATACGATAAAAACCATTTTACAGAAAAAATAATTATTTTTGTATCGCTTTATTCTGAGGACTATAACTTTTATTTTTTGCTGATGATGCTGTATGGCGGCTCGTTTTTTTGCGGGACAAGATGACGCTTTCAGCGGTATCATGGTTATTTATATCTGTCTTTTTGATCGCGTGTTATTCTACTTTTAGTTCGGCGGTATGATAATAAAGCGTTTTTTGCCTCTTTTTTCTTACGGTGTTTACTGAAGGGGTTAACTAGTGGGCCAGTTTTATAGGTTGGGTCGTTACGGATGCGGCGATACTAAATATGTGTACTTTTATTGTTTTTTTTTATTTAGATGAAGAAATGTATTTATGGGAATATATATATATATATATATATATATATATATATATATATATATATATATATATATATATATATTTTTTTTTTTTTTTTTTTTTTTTTTTTTTTTTTTTACACATTTGGAAAAAAATTTTTTAACTTTTTTATTTTGTCCCAGGGGGGGGACATCACAGATCAATGATCTGACAGTTTGCATAGCACTGTCAGATCACTGATCTGACTTGCAGCGCTGCAGGCTTCACAGTGCCTGCTCTGAGCAGGCTCTGTGAAGCCACCTCCCTCCCTGCAGGACCCGGATCCGCGGCCATCTTGGATCCGGGGCTGGAGCAGGCAGGGAGGGAGGCAAGACCCTCGCAGCAACGCGATCACATCGCGTTGCTGCGGGGGGCTCAGGGAAGCCCGCAGGGAGCCCCCTCCCTGCGCGATGCTTCCCTGCACCGCCGGCACATCACGATCATCTTTGATCGCGGTGTGCCGGGGGTTAATGTGCAGGGGGCGGTCCGTGACCGCTCCTGGCACATAGTGCCAGATGTCAGCTGCGATAAGCAGCTAACACCCAGCCGCGATCGGCGGCGCTCCCCCCGTGAGCGCTGCCGATCGCATATGACGTACTATCCCGTCGGTGGTGATAGGGGCCCACCCCACCTCGACGGGATAGTACGTCTGATGTCAGAAAGGGGTTAATTATTTGTACTAAATGTCCAACTGGGGGTCTGTATGTAGGGGAGACAGGGCAAAAGCTTAGAACAAGAATTAATTCTCACCGCCATACAATAAGAGAAAAAAAAAGAATGGATCTACCTGTGGCAATACATTTGTCTCCCAAATCATAACATTATGGACATGAAATTACTTGTGTTAAAAGGTAGCTTCAAATCGCAGAGAGACAGAAGAGTATGGGAATATAAACTGATGACGACCTTTGACAGTCTTAATGCAAGAATGAATGTGTCGCATGGATTTATGTCTTTTTACATCAACTAAGGAACTTGCCCCTCAGACTATGAAGGGTCACCACAACAGAGACCCTAATCACAGAACAATAAAACAATCCTTATCTAAGAACTGGCCCAATATTTATGGACATAACTGTTTATCACTCATGGTAATTCTGCTTCATGTCACCTGTCTTATCCACGGATTTTCCTTTTTTCTGTGCTATGTTGTGCATAAATACCGTATGTGATTCTTCAGAATTTCTTAGTCTTTGCCTGATGAAGAGACCTGTGTAGTCTCGAAAGCTTGCAATTTGTTACCATCTTTTCAGTTAGCAATTAAAAAGGTATAAACCACTGAGGACTCTCAATTTTAAATATTTTTATACCCATGATCTTTTTCAATGACATTCGCTATATTGGAAAAGGTTCATTGATGACGTGTTTCTGATATGGAGGGGTGACGAAGCCTCTGACACAATTTTCTCATGACATCAATACTTGGGTACCTAACCTGACATTTACAATATCTAAAGACCAACGTAGTGTGAACTTTTTGGACACTTTGGTGATGATTAAAGAGGACAATTCACTTGAGATTGACTTATATACCAAACCCACAGATAGAAACAGCTTGTTACTTTTTTCTAGTTGTCACCCAGCCCACGTCAAACAATCATTACCTAAATCCCAGATCCAACGTATAGTTACGGATCCTAACTTAAAAACACAACGCATTATAGAGATGAACGAAAAGTATTCGGATCGCGGCTACCCACCATTAGTCTTGGAGAAGGCCTTGCAAGCAACCTCCGATCGGAATAAGAAATCCTTTGTTACTACATATCATCCATACACATTTCTTTAAAAGCTGTGTATTAGAACATTGGCCACTGTTGGGTAAGTCTTACCCCTCCATTCCAGAGTTTTCTATTCCTCCTTTGATATGTTACAAGAGACCTCAGAACATCAGAAATATTTTGGTTAAAGCCGACGTAGGTTCGGTTAAAGTGGTTCAACGACAATCCCTTTTGGCCACACAGACGAGGTACATTTCCCTGTCTACATTGTCTGCAATGTTCCAACGTTACTAAGGGGGACACATTCTCCCAACCTAGGTCTGGGAAACTCTTCCAGATCAATTTTTTTCTTTTTTTTTTTTTTCTTACATGCGATTCCACCTTTGTTATTTATTTATTTAATTAAATGCCCCTGCGGTCTCGGGTATGTTGGGGAGACCACCCAGCATATCCAAGACCGCATAGCTCAACACAAGTCGACCATTCGGTGCAAACGCATGATGCTACCAGTCCCCTTTCACTTTATTTCAGTGGGACATTCGGTATCCCCGCTGAGGTTTCAGGTCCTTGAGCGTATTTCCTCCTCGAGACGTGGTGGTAACAGGATTCTTAAGTTAAAAGAAAGGCATTTTGGATATACACGCTCCAGACCCTCCACCCACGAGGGATGAATAGGGAATACAAGGCTCTTCAGAGATGAGTTGTAATATTATATGTTTTGCTGATATCCATTGATTTATAACAATACAAATGGTATGAGAGCGGTTTATTAACCTGCGTTTTCTGATTCTCTCTTTCTAGATACCACGGTGATTCCAACACTTCTCTCAAAGTTCGTTCTTCTACTGGGTGACACCTATTCCCTCTCTATACTTGTCCTATTTGTGGCTTTATAACCGAGTCATGCATTGGCTATTAATTATTATTATTATGATATCCGTATAGGGCCGTTTGTGTACCATTTAGTTCATTCCATGTTATTTTAGTTTCCTTATTACACCAACGATACATATGCGGACTGTCCTTGCTATTATTACGGGACTCCGGCGGTACACTGCACATGCGTGTGTTCCTATATCGTGTTTTTCCGGAGAATTTACGAACCCCGCACTGGAAGTTACATCACGGCTTTGCAGCATTTATACCCTTTTCCGACCACACTGTATACCTCAATGCCGGAGGACACAGGACGCACTCCGACTTACTCCCCGCCACAGGCTTACCAGTTTATTGTTTTAGGTCAACGTTTTTTTCTATTCAGGTCACAGTAAGAAACTGTGCGATGTGTCGGCGATATTTATGAACTATTTTTTGATCGCCATTCTTTTTGGGCACTAATTTTAGCGCTGTTGAGTCTACCTGCCTAATGGCATATATTATACCTTGCGCATAAGTTACTTCATACAGGTATCTTTGACTAGATGGTGGCCCAATTCTAACGCATCGGGTATTCTAGAATATGCATGTCCACGTAGTATATTGCACAGCGACACGTATGTCACAGGTTAAAAGAAAAAAAAAAATAAACATATACTCACCTTCCGAGCACCCCTTGTAGTTCGGTCACATGACTGTGACGTCATGGCAGGTCATTCTCCCATACCATCCTTGCCATCGGAACCTGCCGCTTGCAAGGAGTGGTCACCGGAGCTTAGCCAGGAGCGGGAAAGGCGGCGGAAGGTGAGTATTTAATGATTTTTTACATTATTTTTAAACATTAGATCTTTTTACTATTGACGCTGCATAGGCAGCATCAATAGTAAAAACTTGGTCACACAGGGTTAATAGCGGCGGTATCGGAGTGAGTTACCTACGGCATAATGCGGTCTGTTACCGCTGGCATTAACCCTGTGTGAGCGGTGACTGCGGGGAGTATGGAGCGGGCGCCGACTGTGGCCGTCGCTGAATGACAGGCAGCTAGCGAGACCAGTCAGCGACTTGGATTCCATGACAGAGAGAGGCCGCGACCAATGAATATCCGTGACAGACAAAAGTACAGACAGACGTGACCCTTAGACAATTATTTAGTAGATGGGTCTGTGTGTAGACCCATAATTCTTTTTCTTTTTTTGGGCATGACTTATCACTGTTGGGGGGTGTTATGTGTATTGGTATACTCTTCATGGGATTTCCTCATTTTGCTCGTTCATTCACTTTCCTATGACTTGTGTGGATTTGATATATGTATTCTATAAGACATTGCTGTCCCCTTTTTTCCTTAGATTTGCTTTTTAACGTATGTATTTTACACTGTTTCGGGACCCTTTACTCTACACGATCCGTTTTATACCATGTCACTGGTTACATCCTTGATATTGGTTTCTATTCAGCCGCATACCTTGTATTTGCCCCTTTTCTTCATTATGTGACGAATACTATACATTTGATAATTGTTCATTTGGTTTTTCTTTTTTTTCTTTAATGTTATAGACTTCCTTGAAAAAGGCAGATTTTGCCGAAACGTTGGGATACTATGATGTCTGTTCCATAAATGTCGGCTGATTGTTAATAAAACCACTCTATGAAAATATATTGTGGACTACTTCAGTGCTAAAAGGTTCTCTTTCTTGATATATTGCCTTGTCCTTTGTGCACCATCTTTTTATTCGAGTGTGCCACTTCTCACCTTTTTGAGCACCAGTATGAATGTCATTCAAAAGGTACAAACCATGAAAAAAGGGAAAAAAAAATAAAGCACAACTCCGGCCTGCACCAGTCTCCGGGTGTCAGGACAGTCAGCCAGTCAAGTCTACAAAGTCAGAGAAAAAAAAAAATAAAAATTTTTTTTTATGATTATATATTTTATTTCTCCCAAACAAGAACATTGATGATGATAACCTCAAAGCACAGGTCATTTTTTTTTTAAACCAAAAGTCAAAAGTGAAACACAACCAGTGCCTTCATATTCAAGGCGCCGAGAGGAGACCCCCCCCCCTCCTCCTTCACCCAGAGGAGACCCCCCCCCCTCCTTCACCCAGAGGAGACCCCCCCCTCCTTCACCCAGAGGAGACCCCCCCCCCTCCTTCACCCAGAGGAGACCCCCCCCCCTCCTTCACCCAGAGGAGACCCCCCCCCCTCCTTCACCCAGAGGAGACCCCCCCCCCTCCTTCACCCAGAGGAGACCCCCCCCCTCCTTCACCCAGAGGAGACCCCCCCCCCCCCTCCTTCACCCAGAGGAGACCCCCCCCCTCCTTCACCCAGAGGAGACCCCCCCCCTCCTTCACCCAGAGGAGACCCCCCCCCTCCTTCACCCAGAGGAGACCCCCCCCCCCCTCCTTCACCCAGAGGAGACCCCCCCCCCCTCCTTCACCCAGAGGAGACCCCCCCCCTCCTTCACCCAGAGGAGACCCCCCCCCTCCTCCTCACCCAGAGGAGACCCCCCCCCCTCCTCCTCACCCAGAGGAGACCCCCCCCCCCCTCCTCCTCACCCAGAGGAGACCCCCCCCCCCCTCCTCCTCACCCAGAGGAGACCCCCCCCCCCCTCCTCCTCACCCAGAGGAGACCCCCCCCTCCTCCTCCTCACCCAGAGGAGACCCCCCCCCTCCTCCTCACCCAGAGGAGACCCCCCCCCTCCTCCTCACCCAGAGGAGACCCCCCCTCTCCTCCTCACCCAGAGGAGACCCCCCCCTCCTCCTCACCCAGAGGAGACCCCCCCTCTCCTCCTCACCCAGAGGAGACCCCCCCCCTCCTCCTTCACCCAGAGGAGACCCCCCCCCCCTCCTCCTTCACCCAGAGGAGACCCCCCCTCTCCTCCTCACCCAGAGGAGACCCCCCCCCTCCTCCTCACCCAGAGACCCCCCCCTCCTCCTCACCCAGAGGAGACCCCCCCCCCTCCTCCTTCACCCAGAGGAGACCCCCCCCCCTCCTCCTTCACCCAGAGGAGACCCCCCCCCCCCCTCCTCCTTCACCCAGAGGAGACCCCCCCCCCCCTCCTCCTTCACCCAGAGGAGACCCCCCCCCCCCTCCTTCACCCAGAGGAGACCCCCCCCCCCCTCCTTCACCCAGAGGAGACCCCCCCCCCCCCTCCTCCTCACCCAGAGGAGACCCCCCCCCCTCCTCCTTCACCCAGAGGAGACCCCCCCCCCCCCTCCTCCTTCACCCAGAGGAGACCCCCCCACCCACCCCCACCCCCCCAATGTGTTGGTAGATCACTGATTGAAGGAAAGTCTTCTCGGCACACAGGCGAGACCACCATGGCCCCCTGTCCGCAGGACCCCGCACCCCACCAGCACTGTACCCCCAGGGTCACCACAGACCCCAGTGATGCCCTGTCACCTGATGATGGAAGCACCAGGGTCTCCAGCACACCTTCACTGGGCCAGCCTGTGCCCAGGTAACCAGACCCCCGCAGAGCCCCTCATTACCAGTCACCATGTGGCCATACCGTGGGACTACAAGACGCAGCAGGTCCTGTCCGGGAAGAGAAGAAAGTTCTGCCACAAACACCAGGAGCCTCCAAAACTACACTTCCCACAAAGCCCTGCGAGCAGACTCCGCTATCATTAACCGTAAGGCCGCGAGCAGCTTGCTGGGAGCTGTAGTTCCCCAGGACAGTAGTGTGAGAAGCGGCTGTCAGTGGCGGCTATAGGAGCGACTGTCCGCCCCGCCGGGGTCACCGCGACCTGCGTCATAACCAGCGGTTACCTGAAGGGCCGCGCAGCTCCGGGGCCCAGACACCCTGCAGCCCTCAGCGGCCGCTGCACGGAGGACACTCCGCTCCTACCCACGGCCAGGAGGCAGCGGGAGCCGGCGAACAGTCTGGTCACCGCGGCCATGTCTGTCCTGTGCGCCCGGAACCTGTCACTGCCGCAATGTTGTTATACAAGAAGGGGCGGGGCGCAGGAGCTCCTCCCACTGCCTCTCTCAATGCTGCCGGCGGCCAGCAGAGGGCGCTACCTACAGGTGGAGAGGAGAAGGTCCCGTTGTGGGCCGCCAGAGCGGTGTGAGAGTGAGGCTGTGCACACCATGCGGATTTTACTGCGACTCCGCAGCAGTTTCCCCTGCGTTTACAGTTCAATGTAAACATATGGGGAAAAGAACCGCTGTGCACATGCTGCGGAAAAAAACACGCGGAAACGCAGCGGTTTACAATCCACAGCATGTCACTTCTTTTGTGCATTTTCCGCAGCGGATTTGCAACTGCCCTTATGGAAAACCACAGTTGTAAATCCGCAGTGGAAACCGCAGGAAAACCGCAATAAATCCACAGCGGTTTTCCACTGCGGATTTATCAAATCTGCTGGAATCCGCTGCGGAAAAATCCGCAGTGGACCCAGACTACGTGTGCACATACCCTTAGGGTCTGTGCACACGTTCAGGATTGCTTCAGGTTTTGGTCAGGATTTTATGCAGGTAAAATCTTGACCAAATCTGCAGCTGAGGTCACTGGCAGGTCACCTGCGTTGTTCTTACGTGTTTTGCTCATTGTAACGACATGCTGCGTTCTGAAAAGACGCGCCACATGTGCGTTTTCGCGGCTGTGCCGCATGCGTTTTTTGTTGCATAGTGGAGATGGGATTTCATGAAATCCCCTCCACTATGTTGTAACATCTGGAGGCTGCATTTTTGACGCTGCGGCTCCACGCAGCGTCAAACGCAGCGTTTCCTGAACGTGGAAACACCCTCAGAGGCGGGGCCGCAGCGTTAAACACGCAGCGTCCAGATGTTACAGCATAGTGGAGGGGATTTTATGAAATCCCGTCTCCACTATGCATAGTAACACGCATCCGGCGGCCCTGTGACTCCGGACATGCGGCGCGTCTTTTAAGATCGCAGCGTGTACCTTGCGGCGACGCTGCATCGCCACAAGGTATAACACAGGGCCCTATGTGTGGGGTGCGATGATTCCGGATGTGTGCTATGAACACATCCGTCATCATCGCGTCACAGAAGGGGGCGGAGCTTAGCGCAGAGCGTGTTTGCCGCTCTGACCAAACCGCCGGCCATCCTGAAGGTGGACACATACCCTAAGGCTAGTTTCACATTTGCGTTAGAATCCGCAGTGTTTAATCCGCAACCACAAATGAAGGGAAAAAACGCTTTGAAATGCGTACAAACGTAGCGTTTTTTAGGCGCATAAGGTAACGCATGCGGTTTAAAAAACGCTGCGTCTTCACGCTTTTCCATGCGTTTTCCATTCGTTTGCGTTTTCTGTGCGCATGGTGAAAAATTTAACAGAAACAAAATCTAGATAACCAGACAGCACCAATGGGACTACAGGGGGCGTGTATTATGGGATGTCTATATATAGACCCTTAGGCCGGCGTCACACACAGCGTAAAACAATACGGTCCGTATATTACGGTCGTAATACGCTGAAAAGTCCCGAAAATAGTGGTCCGTAGCTCCTCCGTAGGCAGGGTGTGTCAGCGTTTTTTGCGCATGGCATCCTCCGTATGTAATCCGTATGGCATCCGTACTGCGTGGTTTTCCCGCAGGCTAGCAAAACCAACATACCGCTATAGAAGTGATCCATGTGTCCCCAAAAAAAAATATATATATATATACTGTCTATATATATATATATATATATATATATATATATATATATGTCAGTAGACACATATATGTATATATATTAATATTTATTCCAGCGCTATACAGCTTGAAAGCCGGTGATTCAATTACCGGCTTTTTCTTTCTCCTTCCTAAACCCGACATGATTTGAGACATGGTTTACATACAGTAAACCATGTCTTCTCTCCATTTTTTTTTTGCACATTCCACACTACTAATGTTAGTAGTGTGTATCTGCAAAATTTGGCCGTTCTATCTACTAAATTAAAGGGTTAAATGGCGGAAAAAATTGGCGTGGGCTCCCGCGCAATTTTCTCCGCCAGAGTAGTAAAGCCAGTGACTGAGGGCAGATATTAATATCCTGGAGAGGGTCCACGGTTATTGGCCCCCCCTGGCTAAAAACACCTGCCCCCAGCCACCCCAGAACAGGCACATCTGGAAGATGCGCCTATTCTGGCACTTGGCCACTCTTTCCCATTCCCGTGTAGCGTTGGGATATGGGGTAATGAAGGGTTAATGCCACCTTGCTATTGTAAGGTGACATTAAGCCTAATTAATAATGGAGAGGCGTCAATTATGACACCTATCCATTATTAATCCAATTGTAGTAAAGGGTTAAATAAAACACAAACACATTATTTAAAATTATTTTAATGAAATAAAAACAATGGTTGTTGGAGTATTTTATTCTACGCCCAATCCAGTCACTGAAGACCCTCGTTCTGTAACAAAAAAAACATAATAAACCAACAATATCCTTACCCTCCGCAGATCTGTAACGTCCAACGATGTAAATCCATCTGAAGGGATTAAAATAATTTGCATCCACGAGCTTTGCTAATGCAATGATGCTCATGGCTGCAAAAACCCCGGAAAATGAAGGTAAAGTAGGTCAATGACCTATAGTTACCTTCATTTGCGGTGAGGCGCCCTCTGCTGGTTGTTTCTAGATCGTGGGAACTTTCCTAGAAAGCTCCCAGGCTCGAGTTCATGAGAGGCGCCCTCTGCTGGTTGTCCTCATATGAACTCGAGCCTGGGAGCTTTCTAGGAAAGTTCCCACGATCTAGGAACAACCAGCAGAGGGCGCCTCACCGCAAATGAAGGTAAATATAGGTCATTGACCTACTTTACCTTCATTTTCCGGGGTTTTTGCAGCCATGAGCATCATTGCATTAGCAAAGCTCGTGGATGCAAATTATTTTAACCCCTTCAGATGGATTTACATCGTTGGACGTTACAGATCTGCGGAGGGTAAGGATATTGTTGGTTTATTATGTTTTTTTTGTTACAGAACGAGGGTCTTCAGTGACTGGATTGGGCGTAGACTAAAATACTCCAACAATCATTGTTTTTATTTCATTAAAATAATTTTAAATAATGTGTTTGTGTTTTATTTAACCCTTTACTACAATTGGATTAATAATGGATAGGTGTCATAATTGACGCCTCTCCATTATTAATTTGGCTTAATGTCACCTTACAATAGCAAGGTGGCATTAACCCTTCATTACCCCATATCCCACTGCTACACGGGAATGGGAAGAGAGTGGCCAAGTGCCAGAATAGGCGCATCTTCCAGATGTGCCTTTTCTGGGGTGGCTGGGGGCAGATATTTTTAGCCAGGGGGGGGGCCAATAACCATGGACCCTCTCCAGGCTATTAATATCTGCCCTCAGTCACTGGCTTTACTACTCTGGCGGAGAAAATTGCGCGGGAGCCTACGCCAATTTTTTCCGCCATTTAACCCTTTAATTTAGTAGCTAGAACGGCCAAATTTTGCAGATACACACTACTGACATTAGTAGTGTGGAATCTGCAAAAAAAAATGGAGAGAAGACATGGTTTACTGTATGTAAACCATGTCTCAAATCATGTCGGGTTTAGGAAGGAGAAAGAAAAAGCCGGCAATTGAATTACCGGCTTTCAAGCTGTATAGCGCTGGAATAAATATTAATATATCTACATATATGTGTCTCAATGACATATATATATATATATATATATATATATATATATATATATACCTATTCTATGTGTAGACATTAATTCTACCTATTCTACTGGAAGCTGTCAGTGTGATTTTACTGTACACCGCACTGAATTACCGGCTTTTCTCTCTAACACCGCTGCGTATTTCTCGCAAGTCACACTGCTGGTCCGTGTGTAATCCGTATTTTTCACGCTTCCATAGACTTTCATTGGCGTATTTCTTTCGCAGTACGGTGACAAATGCAGCATGCTGCGATTTTCTACGGCCGTAGAAAGCCGTATAATACTGATCAGTTTAATACGGTAGATAGGAGCAGGGGCATAGAGAATAATTGTGCCGTATGTTTTGCAAGTTTTACGGACGTAGTTTCTGCGCTCTTACGTCCGTAAAACTCGCAAGTGTGACGCCGGCCTTAGACTGCTGAAATTTTCAGATTTTGCTCCTGTACCCTGTGTCATGTTGGATCTTCGCATGGAGAGCTTTTATTTCAATCTGGATTTAAGCATCAAGCTGTTTCTTGCCTGTGCGTTTGCTTGGGAGCAACAAAGAAATAGAGAACGACAGAGAAGGACACGGCGTAGGCGTTTTTGGAGACATCCCATTATTGAACTCCGGAAGAGCAGTGCAGCATATCACACGCTGTATGGCGAGCTTAATGCCAACCCGGACAAATTCCCGGAATATACCAGGATGTCGCAAGACTCGTTCTGGGAATTACTTGGTCGTGTCCAAGGAGCCATACGGAGACAGGACACCCAGCTCTGTAGAGCGATTCCAGCAGAGGAACGTCTCCTGGTTACATTAAGGTACGTAATAATTCTAAACAAATACCAGTCATAATTATTGTTGGTCTGCCATCTATTATTTGTATTTTCCTTTATGTCTTTAGATAAACACCACCATAAATGGAATTGATTGTAAATTAATTTTTTTCATTCTTATTTCAGATTTCTGGCAACCGGCGAGAGCTTATCATCCCTCCACTTCCAATACCGGCTTGGAATTTTTACCCTGTCCAGAATAGTTGCGGACACCTGCCGGGCTTTGTGGCATGTTCTCCAGGATGAATTTATACCCTACCCACGGAGGACATGTGGATGGAAATTGCTGAAAAATTCTGGAGTGTGTGTGATTTCTCCAACTGTTTGGGTGCGGTGCATGGAAAGCACATCCGCATTATCAAACCCTCCAGAACAGGATCGGAGTACTTCAACAAAAAATATTTTTCTGTTGTGCTCATGGCAATAGCAGATGCAGACTGTCGCTTCATCGCTGTGGACATTGGACCTTTTGGCCGTAGCAATGACTCACAGACTTTCAAGAACTCGGATATGGGCCGCCGTGTGTATGGAAGAAATTTTAATTTTCCACTGCCACGACCTCTCCCCAACACTCAAGGCCCACTGATGTCATTTGTTATGGTTGGGGATGAGGCCTTTCAGATGTGTGAAAACCTACTGAAGCCATATTCCAGTCAGGACTTGAACCACACTACAAGGATTTATAACTACAGACTGACCAGGGCCCGAAGAACAGTTGAGTGTACCTTTGGAATTCTTGTCTCCAAATGGAGCATTCTTGCAACAGCCATTGATCTAAAAATGGAGACAGTCGATGAGGTGGTCAAAGCCTGTGTGGTTCTCCACAATTACATAATGGCTAAGGAGCGACTCAACATTGAACTGGATGAACTTGTTGCAAACCCATTGCCAGATTACCAGCATCACCCTCAGCGGTCAACAGTTGAAGTTGGCCACATGCGGGACCAATTTGCTGCCTATTTTGATTCAGATATTGGACTTGTGGCATGGCACGATAATATTGTGTAAAATTTCCTGTTGGGTTTTGGCCTGTACCAGTTATGTTTTAAATGTTAATAATATTTTTTGTTAATAAAATTCGTGTTTTGCTATCTTGACCGAGTCTCCTATGTATTTCCTCTAAAAACCATTTATGTTGTTAGTGGTAAGGTAGTTGACGTCATTACGTCCAGATTCTGTTCTGCAGTATCTAGAGAAGATGGAGGTATAATAAAAAAGCAGATCTACACTCATCAAGTCAGGTGTCAGAAATAATGAATTCATGAGGCAAAAATAACAGCCTCATGAATTCACTATTTCTGACACCTGTCCAGGTGAGTATAGATATCCCTTGTATGACCTCCATTGTCTCTTCGGTTTGTGTGAAATAGATTACGCACACTGAAGAAAAAATGGAGGTTATACAAGGCAGTTCTCTACTCACCAGGTCAGGTGTCATATATAACGAGTTCATGACGCAGAGTTTTGTGCATCATGAACTCACTATTTATGACACATGACCTGTTGAGTATAGTTCTGCTTTGTATTACCACCATTTTCTCTTCAGTCTGTGACACAGATTAATCAGACTGAAGAGATTATGGAGAAAATACAAGTAATTTTGTTTTTTTGTGGCCACCTCATAGTTCTATACCAAACACACAAATGTGCAGTGTTCTACTTAATAACTACTGGAATTATGAGTTGGCCAAAAAATAAAGTGTTTTATTCGGCGGACGGTGTGTGTTGCCGGCAGTGAAATACACAATTAACCAAACATTATTGGGGGCAAAAAACATTATTATTTATTTTTTAACAAATTTAACTACGCCTGCTTGGGGTAGAGTGACGGAAATGGGGTCTGTGTAGCTGTGAGGCCTGGCTTAATGTGGATGACACAGGGGTGGCAGGAGAAGGGGCAATTAAAGTAGTGGGGTCTGGGAGTTTGGGGATGGGGCTTGATGCACGAGAGGGCAGAGACATACTGAAAGGGTGAGACAAACCTGACATTACAGACACATTGGGAGGTGAGGGGGGAGGAATTGAGATTGTCCTTTGTTTTTTATTTTGTTTCCCTTTTTGGGAACGGTGCTGTGGTCTGGGGAGCCTTGGTGGGCTCATTTGTTGCGGCCTGGTCAAAGTGGCCGACCTGTCAGGGTCCGTGTGCCGCTGCATGGTTGTGGTGGTGGGGAAGGCCATGCCAGGGTCCGGGTGCTGCTGCTGCATGCTGGTGGTGGTGAAAGCCATTCCAGGGTCCGGGTGCTGCTGCATGCTGGTGGTGAAAAGCATGCCAGGATCCGGGTGCTGCTGCATGCTGGTGGTGAAAAGCATGCCAGGATCCGGGTGCTGCTGCTGCTGCAGCTGGGACCTGGTAATGGTGGCCGACCTGTCCTGATCCGGGTGCTGCTGCATGGTTGTGGTGGTGGGGAAGGCCATGCCAGGGTCCGGGTGCTGCTGCTGCATGCTGGTGTTGGTGAAAGCCATTCCAGGGTCCGGGTGCTGGTGCATGCTGGTGGTGAAAAGCATGCCAGGATCCCTGTGCTGCTGCTGCTGCAGCTGGGACCTGGTGATGGTGGCCGACCTGTCCTGATCTGGGTGCTGCTGCTGCATGGTTATGGTGGTGGGGAAGGCCATTCCAGGGTCCGTGTGCCGCTGCTGCTGCATGGTTGTGGTGGTGGGGAAGGCCATGCCAGGGTCCGGCTGTTGCTGCTGCTGCATGGTGGTGGAAGTGGAGGAGGTCCAAGCAGGAGAAGCAGTTGTCATGGTGGTGGCGGTGGGCTGTCCAACAGCACTCAGCATGGTGGTGGTGCAGTAGTGGTGTCCGGCAGTGCTTTGCATGGAGGTGGCCGTGCAGTGCTATGCAGCAGAGCTTGGCATTGATGTCAAGCGTGACAGTGTTGGCACAGGTGGATATGCTGCCACTGTCTGCTGAAAATACTGACTGCTGCATAGCCTGCACGTAAGCAGCATTGCAGGCCTACATGACACTAAGCTGGAGATCAGGAGTAAGGTGTTCCGACATGCCCTGTTCAATTTGATTAAAAAAATGATGTGCTGGCCTCTGGAGGTCGGCTTTCATTTGGTCAAGGCTTTTGGTGACCTCCTGGATACGTGTATTCATATGGCTAATGGCAGTATCCAGTCGGTTACCTATCGCCTTGAGTCCATCATGAAAGACC
This sequence comes from Ranitomeya imitator, assembly GCF_032444005.1. Taxonomy (NCBI): domain Eukaryota; kingdom Metazoa; phylum Chordata; class Amphibia; order Anura; family Dendrobatidae; genus Ranitomeya; species Ranitomeya imitator. Next base: position 772,483,114 of record NC_091284.1, read on the forward strand.
AAGCTCAAGTGCAAAAACTCGGGCATGAGTGACCTGTCCGAGGCCCTCTGCCGCTGCCGGGAAGTGCCCAAAAAAAAACACATTACTACCAAACATTTACAAAAGTTAAGCGTCAACTCCTGTGGAATAGAAACATACAGATTAAGGCAATACAACACAACCTAATACACCAAAAAAATACGTACGTTCTCTGGGCAAGGACCGGTCTCAAAAATGCCAGGATGTGGTGGTATTTATATTTTCTGATCCTTGCTCCAGAACCACTAGGAACCCGGCTCTCTTGACGAAGGTCCTTGTTGAAGCGATCCTTCATCGAACGCCAACGTGTTTTGACTTTGAGCGCTGTTGAAAAAACAAAAAAGAATGGTTAGACAATGGACGTTTGGTCATCACACACAGTTTTAATGAGCACGGCCAAGGTCTCTGCTGCATCACATTGCATTGCAATACTTACAAAATGCATTTCGGACCTGAATCGGGGCGTTGTCCCAGCCATCCCACATCGCTTTGGCCACCTCATACCATAGCCGCCAGATTGTCACGTTGTCCGAGTGCTGTGGAACCTGGGTGTCCCACAACGGGACTCGCTCATGGACCAGGGAGATGAGGAGGTCATTTTAAATGAGGTCCTCATCCCGTTCTGGAACCTAAAAAATAAATAAAGACATTAATGTTGAATACATTAACATAAGGAAAAGAAAGCAAACAGAGACAGAAAACTGGCATGAATATTGAAAGTCAAGAAACAAAAGGAGTCAAGAAGAAAAAGGGAAAGAAAGAGGAAAGTAAAGAAATCAACATCCAAGAGTAAAGTGAGGATACAATAAACAGTCAGCCACATATACGTACACGCTGCCGCCTTGCCACCCGACCGTGACCCCACTGCTCCTGCTCAGTCTCTACCGCAGTGGAAGAAGTGCTCTAAAAAAAGGAAAAAAAAATTGTCATATGTGTAGATGTGACAGTGAATGCTTACCAATCTGAGGAGTTGAGTACTCACTTCACTGACATGTTCTACTTCAGAAGGCCCAGGATGTTGCTCCTCAGAAGAAGAAGATGACATTCTGATGCATGCAGAAAGAAAGAAATGGCAGAAATTATTTAGGACATATAGAGACAGAAAATAGAAAATGAAGACATTGGCTAGGATATACTCACCTTGTTCAGAGTCTTGTTTCCTCCAAAGTGCTTTCCTGTGTCTGGTCTGCTTCCCAGTCTGCTGTGTAGTGACCTGCCAATGCCCAATCCCTCCTTTTATCAGTTTGTATGTGGGGGGTGGCTAATCAGTGTCTAGACATGTTTTCCTGTGGTGCAACGCATGCGTTCACATAGACAGCAATGCGTTTTTTTGCCGCATTTCTTCCGCTAACAACCGCATACGTTTCTAGGCCTCTAAAATTACTACATGTAGCGTTTACCGCGCCAAACCGCAGACGACGAAACGACGCATGCGTCGTCAAACGCAGCAAAACACAACCGATCGCAGACACCTGTGTCCCTAATGTTAAATATAGGAATAGTCCATATAAAAAGAAGAAAGTATAACGGCACCAGGGTAGATGATTTTTGATGGCTTTTAAGTGAGCAATTTACTGCATCGATCAAAGTCTCTCATGGCAATTGGACCAACGGTGGAATGCAATCGCGCTGTGGTGCTCTACCAAACGGCAATTCGTATTAAACATCCAAAGAAAAAGAAAAAGGTTGCACTCACCAAGCGATGTATTAAAAATCCTTTATTCTTCCATATATCGGAGTAACGACATGCCTTTCGGGCTGCAGGTAAAACGAGAGGGTGTGGGGAGTGAACCGGACGACGTCCGTTTCGCACGCAATGCGCTTCAACGGGTCCAGGTACTGCTAAGCTAAGTAAAGAAAAACGAGTGGCCATCATTACATTAAGAAATGAAGGTCAGTCAGTCCGAAAAATTGGGAAAACTTTGAAAGTGTCCCCAAGTGCAGTGGCAAAAACCATCAAGCGCTACAAAGAAACTGGCTCATATGAGGACCGCCCCAGGAAAGGAAGACCAAGAGTCACCTCTGCTTCTGAGGATAAGTTTATCCGAGTCACCAGCCTCAGAAATCGCAGGTTATCAGCAGCTCAGATTAGAGACCAAGTCAATGCCACACAGAGTTCTAGCAGCAGACACATCTCTACAACAACTGTTAAGAGGAGACTTTGTGCAGCAGGACTTCATGGTAAAATAGCTGCTAGGAAACCACTGCTAAGGACAGACAACAAGCTGAAGAGACTTGTTTGGAAATCTGTGCTTTGGTCTGATGAGTCTAAATTTGAGATCTTTGGTTCCAACCACCGTGTCTTTGTGCGACGCAGAAAAGGTGAATGGATGGACTATACATGCCTGGTTCCCACCGTGAAGCATGGAGGAATGGGTGTGATGGTGTGGGGGTGCTTTGCTGGTGACACTCTTGGGGATTTATTCAAAATTGAAGGCATACTAAACCAGCATGGCTACCACAGCATCTTGCAGCGGCATGCTATTCCATCCGGTTTGCATTTAGTTAGACCATAATTTATTTTTCAACAAGACAATGACCCCAAGCACACCTCCAGGCTGTGTAAGGGCTATTTGACCAAGAAGGAGAGTGATGGGGTGCTACGCCAGATGACCTGGCCTCCACAGTCACCAAACCTGAACCCAATCGAGATGGTTTGAGGTGAGCGGGACCTCAGAGTGAAGGCAAAAGGGCCAACAAGTGCTAAGCACCTCTGGGAACTCCTTCAAGATTGTTGGAAGATCATTCCCAGTGACTACCTCTTGAAGCTCAACAAGAGAATGCCAAGAGTGTGCAAAGCAGTCATCAAAGCAAAAGGTGGCTACTTTGAAGAACCTAGAATATAAGACATATTTTCAGTTGTTTCACACTTTTTTGTTAAGTATATAATTCCACAGGTGTTAATTCATAGTTTTGATGCCTTTAGTGTGAATGTACAATTTTCATAAGGGTATATGTGGTATCTAGATAGAGGTAGCACCTCCGGTAGAGTGCTTGCCGTGTCCTTTTTGGACAGCTCTTCCATCTTTGGCCCTCATCTGATGCTCAACTCTCACCTGTACCTCCAAGTAGCTGCTAGCATGCGGCAGCGGGTACTCCCCGGAACACCACCTCGGCAGGCGGGCTAAACCAGGTGAGGGTAGCTGTTGGGTTTCTTTGAGACCTACAGTGATTTTCAAGGGTTTGCCTACCCTTGCATGTGGAGACTGGATATGGCAGACTGTGCAGAAGAAACCAAGATTCAACGGACAGACAAGCGATTTCCAGCACAGCGTTGTGGAGCGATGAGAGGGCGCAGCGAGGCACATATAGGACACTGCTGGCCATCCACTGCACCCTGACCTATCTCCAGTTGTCTCGCCTAGTTCTTGCAACTGGGGCTCGATAGGTACGGGCGAGAGAGTGGGGTTGACGACTGCACAACTCTTCCTCACTTTAATCCAAGTCAAGCGCAAGTCATGACTTCAACCACTGCTTATTAAAAGTCCTGTGGCGATGGGAGAGCGGCAAAGAAGCAGGTCTGGAGTCACTGGAAGCTGTAGTCACGAACCTGCACGCAGGCTTCCCAGGCCATATGGTCACTCTCCACTGCACCGAAGTAGCAGTGGAGTTCGGCAGCTGTTATGTAAGCAATCCAGTGACACAGTGTGCCAGCAATCAGAGCACATACAGTGATCTGACAATAACCCAAAAACAATAGAACAAGCTCTGAGACGTGGAATCTCTGTAGACCGCAATACCTGAACCTATCCTAAACACAACTAAAGGCAGCTGTGGATTGCGCCTGACACTACCTATGCAACTCGGCACAGCCTGAGGAGCTGACTAGCCTGAAGATAGAAAAACAAGCCTGACTTGCCTCAGAGAAATACCCCAAAGGAAAAGGCAGCCCCGCACATATAATGACTGTTAGCAAGATGAAAAGACAAACGTAGGGATGAAATAGATTCAGCAAAGCGAGGCCCGATATTCTAGATAGAGCGAGGATAGCAAAGAGAACTTTGCAGTCTACAAAAAACCCTAAAGCAAAAAACCACGCAAAGGGGGCAAAAAGACCCACCGTGCCGAACTAATGGCACGGCGGTACACCCTTTGCGTCTCAGAGCTTCCAGCAAAACGAATTGACAAGCTGGACAGAAAAAGTAGCAACAAAAGCAAAGAAGCACTTATCTAAGCAGAGCAGCAGGCCACAGGAAAGATCCAGAAGCTCAGATCCAACACTGGAACATTGACAAGGAGCAAGGAAGACAGAATCAGGCGGAGTTAAATAACAAAGCAGCCAACGAGCTCACCAGAACACCTGAGGGAGGAAGCTCAGAAGCTGCAGTACCACTTGTGACCACAGGAGTGAATTCAGCCACAGAATTCACAACAGTACCCCCCCCTTGAGGAGGGGTCACCGAACCCTCACCAGAGCCCCCAGGCCGACCAGGATGAGCCACATGACAGGCACGAACAAGATCTGGAGCATGGACATCAGAGGCAAAAACCCAGGAATTATCTTCCTGAGCATAACCCTTCCATTTAACCAGATACTGGAGTTTCCGTCTAGAAACACGAGAATCCAAAATTTTCTCCACAATATACTCCAATTCCCCCTCCACCAAAACCGGGGCAGGAGGCTCAACAGATGGAACCATAGGTGCCACGTATCTCCGCAACAACGACCTATGGAATACATTATGTATGGAAAAGGAGTCTGGGAGGGTCAGACGAAAAGACACAGGATTGAGAATCTCAGAAATCCTATACGGACCAATAAAACGAGGTTTACATTTAGGAGAGGAAACCTTCATAGGAATATGACGAGAAGATAACCAAACCAGATCCCCAACACGAAGTCGGGGACCCACACGGCGTCTGCGATTAACGAAAAGTTGAGCCTTCTCCTGGGACAAGGTCAAATTGTCCACTACCTGAGTCCAGATCTGCTGCAACCTGTCCACCACAGAATCCACACCAGGACAGTCCGAAGACTCAACCTGTCCTGAAGAGAAACGAGGATGGAACCCAGAATTGCAGAAAAATGGAGAGACCAAGGTAGCCGAGCTGGCCCGATTATTAAGGGCGAACTCAGCCAACGGCAAAAAGGACACCCAATCATCCTGGTCAGCAGAAACAAAACATCTCAGATATGTTTCCAAAGTCTGATTGGTTCGTTCGGTCTGGCCATTAGTCTGAGGATGGAAAGCCGAGGAAAAAGATAGGTCAATGCCCATCCTACTAAAAAAGGCTCGCCAAAATCTTGAAACAAACTGGGAACCTCTGTCAGAAACAATATTCTCAGGAATGCCATGCAAACGAACCACATGCTGGAAGAACAAAGGCACCAAATCAGAGGAGGAAGGCAATTTAACCAAGGGCACCAGATGGACCATTTTAGAAAAGCGATCACAGACCACCCAAATGACTGACATCTTTTGAGAAACGGGAAGGTCAGAAATGAAATCCATCGAAATATGTGTCCAAGGCCTCTTTGGGACCGGCAAGGGCAAAAGCAACCCATTGGCACGTGAACAGCAGGGCTTAGCCCTAGCACAAATCCCACAGGACTGCACAAAAGTACGTACATCCCGTGACAGAGATGGCCACCAGAAGGATCTAGCCACTAACTCTCTGGTACCAAAGATTCCAGGATGACCAGCCAACACCGAACAATGAAGTTCAGAGATAACTTTACTAGTCCACCTATCAGGGACGGACAGCTTCTCCGCCGGACAACGATCAGGTTTATTCGCCTGAAATTTTTGCAACACTCGCCGCAAATCAGGGGAGATGGCAGACACAATGACTCCTTCCTTGAGGATACTCGCCGGCTCAGATGAACCCGGAGAGTCGGGCACAAAACTCCTAGACAGAGCATCCGCCTTCACATTTTTAGAGCCCGGAAGGTACGAAATCACAAAATCGAAGCGGGCAAAAAATAACGACCAACGGGCCTGTCTAGGATTCAAGCGCTTGGCAGACTCGAGATAAGTAAGGTTCTTATGATCAGTCAATACCACCACGCGATGCTTAGCTCCTTCAAGCCAATGACGCCATTCCTCGAATGCCCACTTCATGGCCAGCAACTCTCGGTTGCCCACATCATAATTACGCTCAGCAGCCGAAAACTTCCTGGAAAAGAAAGCACATGGTTTCAACACTGAGCAACCAGAACCTCTCTGTGACAAAACCGCCCCTGCTCCAATCTCAGAAGCATCAACCTCGACCTGGAACGGAAGAGAAACATCTGGTTGACACAACACAGGGGCAGAACAAAAACGATGCTTCAACTCCTGAAAAGCTTACACAGCAGCAGAAGACCAATTAACCAAATCAGCACCCTTCTTGGTCAAATCGGTCAATGGTTTGGCAATGCTAGAAAAATTACAGATGAAGCGACGATAAAAATTAGCAAACCCAGGAATTTTTGCAGACTTTTCAGAGATGTCGGCTGAGTCCAATCCTGGATGGCTTGGACCTTAACCGGATCCATCTCGATAGTAGAAGGGGAAAAGATGAACCCCAAAAATGAAAATTTCTGCACACCAAAGAGACACTTTGATCCCTTCACAAACAAAGAATTAGCACGCAGGACCTGGAAAACCATTCTGACCTGCTTCACATGAGAGTCCCAATCATCTGAGAAGATCAAAATGTCATCCAAGTAAACAATCAGGAATTTATCCAGATAGTCACGGAAGATGTCATGCATAAAAGACTGAAACACAGATGGAGCATTGGCAAGTCCGAACGGCATCACTAGATACTCAAAATGACCCTCGGGGGTATTAAATGCAGTTTTCCATTCATCTCCTTGCCTGATTCTCACCAGATTATACGCACCACGAAGATCTATCTTAGTGAACCAACTAGCCCCCTTAATCCGAGCAAACAAGTCAGATAACAATGGCAAGGGATACTGAAATTTAACAGTGATCTTATTAAGAAGGCGGTAAACAATACACGGTCTCAGCGAACCATCCTTCTTGGCTACAAAAAAGAACCCTGCTCCCAGTGGTGATGACGATGGGCAAATATGTCCCTTCTCCAGGGATTCCTTCACATAACTGCGCATAGCGGCGTGTTCAGGCACGGATAAATTAAATAATCGACCTTTAGGGAATTTACTACCAGGAATCAAATTGATAGCACAATCACAATCCCTATGCGGAGGTAGGGCATCGGACTTGGGCTCTTCAAATACATCCTGATAATCAGACAAGAACTCTGGGACCTCAGAAGGAGTGGATGACGAAATAGACAAAAATGGAACATCACCATGTACCCCCTGACAACCCCAGCTGGATACCGACATAGAGTTCCAATCCAATACTGGATTATGGGTTTGCAGCCATGGAAACCCCAACACGACCACATCATGCAGATTATGTAGCACCAGAAAGCGAATAACCTCCTGATGTGCAGGAGCCATGCACATGGTCAGCTGGGTCCAGTACTGAGGTTTATTCTTGGCCAAAGGTGTAGCATTAATTCCTCTCAACGGAATAGGACACCGCAAAGGCTCCAAGAAAAACCCACAACGTTTAGCATAATCCAAATCCATCAGATTCAGGGCAGCGCCTGAATCCACAAACGCCATGACAGAATACGATGACAAAGAGCATATCAAGGTAATGGACAGAAGGAATTTGGATTGTACAGTACCAATGACGGCAGACCTATCGAACCACTTAGTGCGCTTAGGACAATCAGAAATAGCATGAGTGGAATCACCACAGTAGAAACACAGACCATTCAGACGTCTGTGTTCTTGCCGTTCAACTCTGGTCATAGTCCTATCGCACTGCATAGGCTCAGGTTTAATCTTAGACAATACCGCCAAATGGTGCACAGATTTACGCTCGCGCAAGCGTCGACCGATCTGAATGGCCAAAGACATAGACTCATTCAAACCAGCAGGCATAGGAAAACCCACCATGACATCCTTAAGAGCCTCAGAGAGACCCTTTCTGAACAAAGCTGCCAGCGCAGATTCATTCCACAGAGTGAGTACTGACCACTTCCTAAATTTCTGACAATATACTTCTATATCATCCTGACCCTGGCACAAAGCCAGCAAATTTTTCTCAGCCTGATCCACTAAATTAGGCTCATCGTAAAGTAATCCGAGCGCCAGGAAAAACGCATTGACATTACTCAATGCAGGGTCTCCTGGCGCAAGAGAAAATGCCCAGTCCTGAGGGTCGCCGCGCAAAAAAGAAATAATAATCAAAACCTGTTGAATAGGATTACCAGAAGAATGAGGTTTCAAGGCCAGAAATAGCTTACAATTATTTTTGAAATTAAGAAACTTAGTTCTATCACCAAAAAACAAATCAGGAATAGGAATTCTTGGTTCTAACATAGATTTCTGATCAATAGTATCTTGAATCTTTTGTACATTTATAACGAGATTATCCATTGAAGAGCACAGACCCTGAATATCCATGTCCACACCTGTGTCCTGAAACACCCAAATGTCTAGGGGAAAAAAAAGACTGAACACAGAGCTGAGAAAAAAAAATGATGTCAGAACTTCTTTTTTCCCTCTATTGAGAATCATTAGCTTGGCTACTTGTACTGTTATGTAGGCAATCCAGTGACACAGTGTGCCAGCAATCAGAGCACATACAGTGATCTGACAATAACCCAAAAACAATAGAACGAGCTCTGAGACGTGGAATCTCTGTAGACCGCAATACCTGAACCTATCCTAAACACAACTAAAGGCAGCTGTGGATTGCGCCTGACACTACCTATGCAACTCGGCACAGCCTGAGGAGCTGACTAGCCTGAAGATAGAAAAACAAGCCTGACTTGCCTCAGAGAAATACCCCAAAGGAAAAGGCAGCCCCCCACATATAATGACTGTTAGCAAGATGAAAAGATAAACGTAGGGATGAAATAGATTCAGCAAAGTGAGGCCCGATATTCTAGATAGAGCGAGGATAGCAAAGAGAACTTTGCAGTCTACAAAAAACCCTAAAGCAAAAAACCACGCAAAGGGGGCAAAAAGACCCACCGTGCCGAACTAACGGCATGGCGGTACACCCTTTGCGTCTCAGAGCTTCCAGCAAAACGAATTGACAAGCTGGACAGAAAAAGTAGCAACAAAAGCAAAGAAGCACTTATCTAAGCAGAGCAGCAGGCCACAGGAAAGATCCAGAAGCTCAGATCCAACACTGGAACATTGACAAGGAGCAAGGAAGACAGAATCAGGCGGAGTTAAATAACAAAGCAGCCAACGAGCTCACCAGAACACCTGAGGGAGGAAGCTCAGAAGCTGCAGTACCACTTGTGACCACAGGAGTGAATTCAGCCACAGAATTCACAACAGGCGGCCTCCTGGGTGTCTGAGCCGTCCTGTCCAGGATCACTCTGCTCACTTCAATCGAGGACGGGGCTAGAAAAGGGCCTCAAACATAGTCTGCTTCATTTCACCTGGCAAGCCTACTGCAACTGGCGAGTTTCCCATACAGCGGTCAACACACAATAAAGAAAAACAAATTGATGGTACTCAACCTTGGCACATGGAATGTTAGAACTCTGCTGGATAATACCAAGGCAGACAGACCAGAGAGAAGAATGGCATTGGTTGCTCGGGAGCTAGCTCGTTACAAAGTTGATATAGCAGCTCTCAGCGAAACACGCCTGGCAGACAAGGGTCAATTGACAGAGCATAGTGGTGGACATACATTCTTCTAGAGTCGTCGAGGCAGCACTGAAAAACAAGAAGCAGGCGTGGGATTTGCTATCAAAACTCATCTTGCTCGTAAACTTACCAGGCTTCCGGAGGGCATCAACGACCATCTGATGACATTTCAGCTCCCACTTACAAACAAGAAACACACGACTCTGATCAGTGCCTATGCTCCCACGATGACTAATCCAGATGACATTAAAGATAAGTTCTATGATGAACTTGACACACTTATTTCAGCAATCCCACAGGCAGACAAGCTCATTATACTTGGAGACTTTAAAGCCAGAGTGGGAACAGACCATCAAAACTGGGAAGGGGTCATTGGGAGACACGGCACTGGCAAGTGTAACAGTAATTGCCTGCTGCGCCTCAAAATGTATGCCACACATGACCTTGTCATCACCAACACTTTATTCCGCTTACCCACACGCAAGAAGACATCATGGATGCACCCACGCTCGAGGCATTGGCATCTCATTGATTACATCATTACCAGGAAAAGGGATGAGATGGACTTTAGAGTGACGAGGGCCATGTGCGGTGCAGACTGCTGGACTGATCATCGCCTCATTGTGTCTAAGTGCAGGCTCCGCATCCTGCCTGCGAGGAGACCCCAAGGGCAGAAAATGACAAAGAGGCTGAATATCTATAAGCTGCAAAATAAAAGAATTGCAAGGGAATTTGCCAATGACCTTGATGGCAGACTGTTAAATATACTACAGGCAAGGAGATTGGCGTTGAGGAAGAGTGGACAATTCTGAGAGATACTGTTTATAATACTGCTCTGGAGCATCTCGGATCAGCAGCCAGAAATAATCAAGACTGGTTCGATGAAAACGAGGAAATAAAGACACTCCTAGAAGAGAAACATCAGCGGTATAAGGTGTATCAAAATGACCCCACGTCATTAGCTAGGAAAGGTGCCTTTACCAACATAAAAAGAAAGATACAAATCAAGCTACGGAAGGAAAAGGATACCTGGTTTAGCAAGAAGGCCGACGAAATTCAGGGCTATACAGATACCCATGACCAGAAACGCTTCTACGATGCGCTCAAAGCTGTATATGGACCCCAGTGATCTGCTTAACGCAGATGGACCTAAGCTGCTGACAGAAAAGAAACAAATTCTGGAACGGTGGGCTGAGCACTTTAATAATATTCTTAATCGCCCTGCCAATATCAATGACAAGGCTATTGCTCGCCTGCCCCAGGTAGAAACCAACAAGGAGCTTGATGTTCTTCCAAGTGGAGATGAAGTCAGGAAAGCAGTAAAACAACTTTCTTGTGGAAAAGCACCCGGAAGTGATGCTATTCCTGCTGAGGTATATAAAGCTGGCGGCCCTGTTCTGATGCAAACAGTGACCAAACTATTCCAATATATGTGGACAAAGGAACAGGTTCCACAACAGATGAAAGATGCCAGCATAATTAATATATACAAGAGGAAAGGTAATCACCAATCTTGTGACAACCAACGAGGCATCTCCCTACTGTCCACTGCAGGCAAGATATTGACTCGTCTCTTGCTCAACCACCTTTTACATCACCTTGAGCAAGGACTATTACCCGAAAGCCAGTGTGGTTTCCGTGCTAAACGTGGAACAGTAGATATGGTCTTTTCAGCACGTCAACATCAGGAAAAGTGCCAGGAGCAACACTGTGACCTTTATGTAACTTTTGTTGATTTGACCAAGGCTTTCAACACAGTCAGTAGAGACGGCCTGTGGAAGATCATGGCAAAATTTGGCTGCCCGAGCAAGTTCATCTCAGTCATCCGGCAGTTCCATGATGGCATGATGGTGAAAATTCTGAACGATGGAGACGTATCTGAGGCTTTCCCAGTAACAAACGGCATAAAAAAAGGATGTGTGCTTGCTCCAACCCTGTTCAGTATGCTGTTCTCTGCAATGTTAAGTGATGCCTTTAACATCTGTGAAGATGGAATCCAGGTTAGGTACAGGACTGATGGCAAGCTATTCAACCCAAAACGCCTGAAGGTGATTACGAAAGTGCATGAGACTTATCCGTGAATTATTATTTGCTGATGACTGTGCACTTAACGCTAGCACGGAACAGCAGATGCAGCATGAAATGGACTGTTTTTCGCAAGCTTGCGACAGTTTTGGTTTCGAGATCAACATTAGAAAAACCGAAGTCATGTATCAACCGGTTCCAGGAAAACTGTACAAGGAGCCACGTATCACGGTGAAGAAACAAAACCTAAAAGCAGTCGATAACTTCACCTACTTAGGCAGCACACTTTCCCGTGAAGTAACCATAAATGCTGAGGTTAATAACAGAATCGCCAAAGTCAGTGCCGCCTTCGGGAGACTGCATAAGAATGTCTGGGAAGGAAGGGGACTCAGCCTTACCACCAAGCTGAAGGTCTACTGTGCGGTGGTCCTCACCACACTTCTCTATGCTAGCGAGACCTGGACAGTGTACAGCCGGCCTGCTAAACAGCTTAATCATTTCCACATGAGTTGCCTCCGCAGACTCCTCCACATCAGGTGGCAAGACAATGTCCTGGACATGGCAATTCTGGAACAAACTGGGCTCTGCAGCGTTTACACTCTCCTGCTGAAAGTCCAAGCCAGGAGGGCTGGACATGTGGTCAGAATGCCTGACAGCCGACTACCGAAACAACTGCTGTACAGAGAACTGTGCCAAGGAAAGCGAGCAGTTGGGGGTCAGAAGAAGCGCTATAAAGACTGCCTTAAGGTGTCTCTCAAAAACCTGGAAGTCAACGCCAATGAATGGGAAGAGCTTGCCCTGGATTGTCCAGGTTGGCGGGGCAGGATCACCTCAGGAGTGCATGCAGCTGAAGATAGGAAAATCTTTGACGCAAAAAGAAAGCGCACTGTACGCAAGGCACAAGTCGAATCTGGTGCACTGACCACATCTGCTTCCTTATATCAGGTATGTGGACGAACCTTCAGGGCCCGGATTGAACTCATCAGCCACCACTGGACCCATAACTACTAATTCTCTTCTAACCCTGAAGTCATGGTCATCTTCGAAAACGAAGGACCAACATCACAATTTTCATAGTCATGAAAATGCAGAAAAATCTTTAAATGAGAAGGTGTGTCCATACTTTTGGTCTGTACTGTATACCAACTTAAACCTAGCTCAGTTTTTGTATTTTCTTTGCATTTTTGCATTCTGTGCAAGCCGGGGTGTGGCCTCCCTCTCCAGAGCTGGAAATTACATTTAAAGGCTTCCCCAGACTGGCCACTGGTTGGGACCAGGTCCTTTTATCTGCCCTTATTCACACACTGAGGTCAACTCTGACACATGGTAAGGTTTTAAAATTAGACAGTGTAGGACTGTCCCGATCAGAGTCACCTTGTCGTGGTGGGATGGCTTTTATGCTACTTTTGATCAAAACCAATATTACTAAGAACTGTGTTATTTATAAGCACTTTTGCTTTTTGCATATTTAGTTACAGCAGGGTTTTGTTCATTTTGTTTCTTGTAGGTTTTGAATGACTGAAAAGAGTTCTCCGAGTAAAAAGCCCTTCAGTATTTCAATTATGTATTTTTTTACACTGTACATGTCACCCTATATTTATTTATTTTTTTAAAAGATGGACATAGTGTGTGTTAGGTCTCGAGTTCCCGCTTCTGCACAGGGGGAATCTCGGGCCATCTCCGCTGCGGTCTCCCATTCTTATCCAGCCGCAGTGGAGCCTGCTCAGCAGGGACGTCGGTCCCAGCGTCTTGCTCGGTCTCACTCTGTACAGAGAGTTACTGCTGCTTCTTCAGCTTCTGCCATTAAAGCCAGTGCTGGTCAGCAGCGAGCGGACTTCTCTGGGACTAAGTCCTTGTCTGCACACACTGAGCATGCCCAGGGCAAGATCTCCCATTGGAGATCGAGGGTCATGTGCTCAGGCTCTGCAGCACATTCCATTGGTCCTCTTGGCAGGTCTTGGAAGGGCAAAGTTTCTCTGGCCACTTCCTGTGCTGCAGTTATATAAACTGCGCATGACCGCACGGCCATGCGCTAGTGTACAATTGTTAATGTGTGTATGTTGTGAGTGCAAGTCGTCCTTGGATACCCCTACCCTATTGAATGTCTGTTCGCGGAAGGTGTATGGTTGCTATCTAGCGCCCGACTTATCCTACTGCACGAATCACACATTACAGCATCCAGTTGCTGTGACCACCAGTACGGCGCCGTGCACTTCCTCTGTGCTTTCCTTACCCAAGCCTGGGTGGTTAGTGGCGTTTGTCAGTGCGGCACCTGTTGTGAATTCTGTGGCAGAGCTCCCTCCTGTGGTCACAAGTGGTACTTCTGCTGATTCTCTCTGTGAGCTTCCGTTGGTGGAGGGAAGTGGTACTGCGGCTTCTGAGTTTCCTCCCTCAGGTGATGTGGTGAGGTCGTTAGGTGCTGCTCTACTTAACTCCACCTAGTGCTTTGATCCTGGCTTCCTGTCAATGTTCCAGTATTGGACTTGTTTTCCTCCTGGATCGTTCCTGTGGCCTGCTGCTCTGCATAGCTAAGTTTTCCTTTGCTATTTTGTTTGTTTTTTTTTTCTTTCCAGCTTTTCTATTTGTTTGCTGGAAGCTCTGGGACGCAGAGGGTGTACCTCCGTGCCATTAGTTCGGTACGGAGGGTCTTTTTGCCCCCTTTGCGTGGTTTTTAGGGTTTTGTGTTGACCGCAAAGTTACCTTTCCTATCCTCGCTCTGTTCAGAAAGTCGGGCCTCACTTTGCTAAATCTATTTCATCTCTACGTTTGTCTTTTCATCTTAACTCACAGTCATTATATGTGGGGGGCTGCCTTTTCCTTTGGGGTATTTCTCTGAGGCAAGGTAGGCTTATTTTCTATCTTCAGGCTAGCTAGTTTCTCAGGCTGTGCCGAGTTGCATAGGGAGCGTTACGCGCAATCCACGGCTGCCTCTAGTGTTTGTTGGAGAGGATCAGGGATTGCGGTCAACAGAGTTCCCACGTCTCAGAGCTCGTTCTATGTTTTTGGGTTATTGTCAGATCACTGTATGTGCTCTGACCTCTATGTCCACTGTGGTACTGAATTGCCTAGTCATAACAGTACAGGAAGCCAAAAGTACTAATGATTCTCAATAGAGGGAAAAAAGAAGTTCTGAGACCATTTTTTTTTCTCTGCACTGTGTTTTGCCTTTTTTTTCCCCTAGACATTTGGGTGGTTCAGGACACAGGTGTAGCAATGGACATTAGAAGTCTGTCTTCATGTGTGGATCAGCTCTCGGCAAGAGTACAAAAGATTCAAGACACTATTGATCAGAAATCTATGTTAGAACCAAGAATTCCTATTCCTGATTTGTTTTTTGGAGATAGAACTAAGTTTCTGAGTTTCAAAAATAATTGTAAACTATTTCTGGCCTTGAAACCTCGCTCCTCTGGTGATCCAGTTCAACAGGTTTTGATCATTATTTCTTTTTTGCGTGGCGACCCTCAGGACTGGGCATTTTCTCTTGCGCCAGGAGATCCTGCATTAAGTAATATCGATGCGTTTTTCCTGGCGCTCAGATTGCTGTACGACGAACCTAATTCAGTGGATCAGGCAGAAAAAAATTTGCTGGCTCTTTGTCAGGGTCAGGATGAGATAGAGTTATATTGTCAGAAATTTAGAAAGTGGTCCGTGCTCACTCTATGGAATGAATCTGCGCTGGCAGCTATGTTCAGAAAGGGTCTCTCTGAAGCCCTTAAAGGGAACCTGTCACCTGAATTTGGCGGGACTGGTTTTGGGTCATATGGGCGGAGTTTTCGGGTGTTTGATTCACCCTTTCCTTACCCGCTGGCTGCATGCTGGCCGCAATATTGGATTGAAGTTCATTCTCTGTCTTCCGTAGTACACACCTGCGCAAGGCAATCTTGCCTTGCGCAGGCATGTACTACATAGGACAGAGAATTAATTTCAATCCAATATTGCAGCCAGCATGCAGCCAGCGGGTAAGGAAAGGGTGAATCAAACACCCAAAAACTCCGCCCAAATGACCCAAAACCAGTCCCGCCAAATTCAGGTGACAGGTTCCCTTTAAGGATGTCATGGTGAAATTTCCTATGCCTGCTGGTTTGAATGAGTCTATGTCTTTGGCCATTCAGATTGGTCGACGCTTGCGTGAGCGTAAATCTGTGCACCATTTGGCGGTATTACCTGAGCTTAAACCTGAGCCTATGCAGTGCGATAGGACTTTGACCAGAGTTGAACGGCAAGAACACAGACGTCTGAATGGGCTGTGTTTCTATTGTGGTGATTCCACTCATGCTATCTCTGATTGTCCTAAGCGCACTAAGCGGTTCGCTAGGTCTGCCACCATTGGTACGGTACAGTCAAAATTTCTTCTGTCCGTTACCTTGATCTGCTCTTTGTCATCGTATTCTGTCATGGCATTTGTGGATTCAGGCGCTGCCCTGAATTTGATGGACTTGGAGTATGCTAAGCGTTGTGGGTTTTTCTTGGAGCCCTTGCAGTGTCCTATTCCATTGAGAGGAATTGATGCTACGCCTTTGGCCAAGAATAAGCCTCAGTACTGGACCCAGCTGACCATGTGCATGGCTCCTGCACATCAGGAGGTTATTCGCTTTCTGGTGTTGCATAATCTGCATGATGTGGTCGTGTTGGGGTTGCCATGGCTACAAGTCCATAATCCAGTATTAGATTGGAAATCCATGTCGGTGTCCAGCTGGGGTTGTCAGGGGGTACATGGTGATGTTCCATTTCTGTCAATTTCGTCATCCACTCCTTCTGAGGTTCCAGAGTTCTTGTCTGATTACCGGGATGTATTTGATGAGCCCAAGTCCGATGCCCTACCTCCGCATAGGGATTGTGATTGTGCTATCAATTTGATTCCTGGTAGTAAGTTCCCAAAAGGCTGATTGTTTAATTTATCTGTGCCTGAGCACGCCGCTATGCGCAGTTATGTGAAGGAGTCCCTGGAGAAGGGGCATATTCGCCCGTCATCGTCGCCATTAGGAGCAGGGTTCTTTTTTGTAGCCAAGAAGGATGGTTCGCTGAGACCTTGTATAGATTACCGCCTTCTAAATAAGATCACGGTTAAATTTCAGTACCCCTTGCCGTTGTTATCTGATTTGTTTGCTCGGATTAAGGGGGCTAGTTGGTTCACCAAGATAGATCTTCGTGGTGCGTATAATCTTGTGCGAATTAAGCGAGGCGATGAATGGAAAACTGCATTTAATACGCCCGAGGGTCATTTTGAGTATCTTGTAATGCCATTCGGACTTGCCAATGCTCCATCAGTGTTTCAGTCCTTTATGCATGACATCTTCCGAGAGTACCTGGATAAATTCCTGATTGTGTACTTGGATGACATTTTGATCTTCTCGGATGATTGGGAGTCTCATGTGAAGCAGGTCAGAACGGTTTTTCAGGTCCTGCGTGCTAATTCTTTGTTTGTGAAGGGATCAAAGTGTCTCTTTGGTGTGCAGAAGGTTTCATTTCTGGGGTTCATCTTTTCCCCTTCTACTATCGAGATGGATCCTGTTAAGGTCCAAGCCATCCATGATTGGACTCAGCCGACATCTCTGAAAAGTCTGCAAAAGTTCCTGGGCTTTGCTAATTTTTATCGTCGCTTCATCTGCAATTTTTCTAGTATTGCTAAACCATTGACCGATTTGACCAAGAAGGGTGCTGATGTGGTCAATTGGTCTTCTGCTGCTGTGGAAGCTTTTCAAGAGTTGAAGCGTCGTTTTTCTACTGCCCCTGTGTTGTGTCAACCAGATGTTTCGCTTCCGTTCCAGGTCGAGGTTGATGCTTCTGAGATTGGAGCAGGGGCTGTTTTGTCGCAGAGAGGTTCTGATTGCTCAGTGATGAAACCGTGCGCCTTCTTTTCCAGGAAGTTTTCGCCTGCTGAGCGAAATTATGATGTGGGCAACCGAGAGTTGCTGGCCATGAAGTGGGCATTCGAGGAGTGGCGTCATTGGCTTGAAGGAGCTAAGCATCGCGTGGTGGTATTGACTGATCATAAGAACTTGACTTATCTCGAGTCTGCCAAGTGGTTGAATCCTAGACAGGCTCGTTGGTCGCTGTTTTTTGCCCGTTTTGACTTTGTGATTTCGTACCTTCCGGGCTCTAAAAATGTGAAGGCGGATGCTCTGTCTAGGAGTTTTGTGCCCGACTCTCCGGGTTTTTCTGAGCCGGCGGGTATCCTCAAGGAAGGAGTAATTGTGTCTGCCATCTCCCCTGATTTGCGGCGAGTGCTGCAAAAATTTCAGGCTAATAAACCTGATCGTTGTCCAGCGGAGAAACTGTTTGTCCCTGATAGGTGGACGAATAAAGTTATCTCTGAGGTTCATTGTTCGGTCTTGGCTGGTCATCCTGGAATCTTTGGTACCAGAGAGTTAGTGGCTAGATCCTTTTGGTGGCCATCTCTGTCGCGGGATGTGCGTACTTTTGTGCAGTCCTGTGGGATTTGTGCTCGGGCTAAGCCCTGCTGTTCTCGTGCCAGTGGGTTGCTTTTGCCCTTGCCGGTCCCGAAGAGGCCTTGGACACATATCTCTATGGATTTTATTTCAGATCTCCCCGTCTCTCAAAAGATGTCAGTCATTTGGGTGGTCTGTGATCGCTTCTCTAAGATGGTCCATTTAGTACCCTTGTCTAAATTGCCTTCCTCCTCTGATTTGGTGCCATTGTTCTTCCAGCATGTGGTTCGTTTACATGGCATTCCAGAGAATATCGTTTCTGACAGAGGTTCCCAGTTTGTTTTGAGGTTTTGGCGAGCTTTTTGTGGTAGGATGGGCATTGACTTGTCTTTTTCCTCGGCTTTCCATCCTCAGACTAATGGCCAGACCGAACGAACCAATCAGACCTTGGAAACATATCTGAGATGTTTTGTTTCTGCTGATCAGGATGACTGGGTGTCCTTTTTGCCTTTGGCTGAGTTCGCCCTTAAAAATCGGGCCAGCTCGGCTACCTTGGTTTCGCCATTTTTCTGCAACTCTGGGTTCCATCCTCGTTTCTCGTCAGGACAGGTTGAGTCTTCGGACTGTCCTGGTGTGGATACTGTGGTGGACAGGTTGCAGCAGATTTGGACTCATGTAGTGGACAATTTGACCTTGTCCCAGGAGAAGGCTCAACGTTTTGCTAATCGCAGACGCTGTGTGGGTCCCCGACTTCGTGTTGGGGATCTGGTTTGGTTATCTTCTCGTCATATTCCTATGAAGGTTTCCTCTCCTAAGTTTAAACCTCGTTTCATTGGTCCGTATAGGATTTCTGAGGTTCTTAATCCTGTGTCTTTTCGTCTGACCCTTCCAGATTCTTTTTCCATACATAACGTATTCCATAGGTCATTGTTGCGGAGATACGTGGCACCTATGGTTCCATCTGTTGACCCTCCTGCCCCGGTTTTGGTGGAAGGGGAGTTGGAGTATATTGTGGAGAAGATTTTGGATTCTCGTGTTTCAAGACGGAAACTCCAGTATCTGGTTAAGTGGAAGGGTTATGCTCAGGAAGATAATTCCTGGGTCTTTGCCTCTGATGTCCATGCTCCCGATCTTGTTCGTGCCTTTCATGTGGCTCATCCTGGTCGGCCTGGGGGCTCTGGTGAAGGTTCGGTGACCCCTCCTCAAGGGGGGGTACTGTTGTGAATTCTGTGGCAGAGCTCCCTCCTGTGGTCACAAGTGGTACTTCTGCTGATTCTCTCTGTGAGCTTCCGTTGGAGGGAAGTGGTACTGCGGCTTCTGAGTTTCCTCCCTCAGGTGATGTGGTGAGGTCGTTAGGTGCTGCTCTACTTAACTCCACCTAGTGCTTTGATCCTGGCTTCCTGTCAATGTTCCAGTATTGGACTTGTTTTCCTCCTGGATCGTTCCTGTGGCCTGCTGCTCTGCATAGCTAAGTTTTCCTTTGCTATTTTGTTTGTTTTTTTTTTCTTTCCAGCTTTTCTATTTGTTTGCTGGAAGCTCTGGGACGCAGAGGGTGTACCTCCGTGCCGTTAGTTCGGTACGGAGGGTCTTTTTGCCCCCTTTGCGTGGTTTTTAGGGTTTTGTGTTGACCGCAAAGTTACCTTTCCTATCCTCGCTCTGTTCAGAAAGTCGGGCCTCACTTTGCTAAATCTATTTCATCTCTACGTTTGTCTTTTCATCTTAACTCACAGTCATTATATGTGGGGGGCTGCCTTTTCCTTTGGGGTATTTCTCTGAGGCAAGGTAGGCTTATTTTCTATCTTCAGGCTAGCTAGTTTCTCAGGCTGTGCCGAGTTGCATAGGGAGCGTTAGGCGCATTCCACGGCTGCCTCTAGTGTTTGTTGGAGAGGATCAGGGATTGCGGTCAACAGAGTTCCCACGTCTCAGAGCTCGTTCTATGTTTTTGGGTTATTGTCAGATCACTGTATGTGCTCTGACCTCTATGTCCACTGTGGTACTGAATTGTCTAGTCATAACAGGCACCGCATGCACTCTTGTGCCTTAATATTGTTATATAGTTTCCTTACACACCCAGTTGTGGTGTTGTGCCAGCAAGGGTCTAATCGGACTTCAATCCTAGTTGGGGTTGAGTTCGCTGACTACTTGCTCGCGCTCTATGTGCGGTACCGCGGTCCTGTGACGCAACAGGATCGCTTCCTTCACGCTGGGTGAAGTTTAACCCACGTGTGTATACTTATGAGTACCGCCATATAGTCCGTCATTACTTGGCAGCAGGTTCCATCTCTGCACGGTGGACTCCGGGCTGCGAACGCACCATACTCTATCTGTCTTATTATTTGGTGCGTTCCGCTAGCCCTAACAGTGTGCAACTAAAAAAAATACATTTTTCGTTACTTAAAAGTCCTTTTGATGTAGTACAGTGCACAGTTCTGTTTTGCAAGCTGTATTGTGCACTGTAATTCTCATATTTATGAACATATAAATTTGCATGTAAACTAGCAGTAGGGTGGGACCCTCTGGAATGAATTCCACCTATGGGCTCTAAGCTCCACAGTCTGACCCTGGGGGTGACTAAGTGTCTTCACTAGGGCCTCTGATGCTGAGGATAGGCTGGGCTGCCGGTAAACACCAGGTACCACTCCAGGGAAGTCCATGGCACCGCAGCAGCTGACCAGAGGATCGGAGGCGTGGGTACATCGTACTAAAGAGCAAGACAGAGGTGTAGTCAGACGGTCCGAGGCCGGGGCAGGCAGCACAGGATCAGAGTACAAAGCTGAAGTTAGGAGCGGAGAGGTCAGACAGGGCAGGTATATAATAACAGGACCACGCTGGTGAGATCTTTACCATGAACCATTCTGGCACACTCGTTATTAAAGATTGGTTGCTTGGATTTTATACAGTGGGTACGGAAAGTATTCAGACCCCTTTACATTTTTCACTCTTTGTTTCATTGCAGCCATTTGGTAAATTCAAAAAAGTTCTTTTTTTCACATTAATGTACACTCTGCACCCCATCTTGACTGACAAAAACAGAAATGTAGAAATTTTTGTAAATTTAATAAAAAAAACTGAAATATCACATGGTCATAAGTATTCAGACCCTTTGCTCAGACACTCATATTTAAGTCACTTTTCTGTCCTCACTAAATAAGGCAGGCTCACTTTGCTATACAGGCAGCTAAACCGCTATACCGGAGTCCAATAAGGACACTGTGGTTGAGTCTGTGCTTTATTAAATGTAGTGGTATATTGATGCGGTGAAACTGGAAACAATGATATACATAGAATCAGTGCATGGTATAGAAGAAATACATACTACACATGATGTACATTATGCATAACATTTAGAAAGCTAGTAACTGAACTAGGAGTACAACTGGCTAGGCTAGGCTAATATAGATCAGGAATTATCTAGAGAAAACATAAAGACATACCGGCAATGCAATCGCAAGGGGGATGAAGTACAAGCGTCTTTCCTTGAAAGCAGACTGAAGGAAGTGAAGAGAAAATGGAGGGAGATGGAGGCTGAGCTACCATAATGCATTGCAAAGAGGGAGGAGAATCAGACATGGAAAATACAAAAACAGAAAATAGAACTGTCAACATGACTCTGACCACTAGAGGGAGCCAAAACACTACAAATAAAGGTTTAAATATATCAGGTCCTGTATACTAGAAAACTGAGAAACCTGCAAATTATGCAAACAGATAATCGGAGGTAACAAATTTGATGGCGGAGACAGAACAGTCACATGCTGTCCATTTCCTTGTGATCCTCCTTGGCATGGTTCTACTCCTTTATTGGAGTCCAGCTGTGTTTAATTAAACTGATAGGACTTGATTTGGAAAGGCACACACCTGTCTATATAAGACATCACAGCTGAGAGTATGAGGGTATGTGCACACGTTGCGGATTTTGCTTTGGATTTTGCTGCGGATCCGCAGCGTTTCCGCAGCTGCAGATCCGCAGCAGTTTCCCATGAGTTTACAGTACAATGTAAACCTATGGGAAACCAAAAACGCTGTGCCCATGCTGCGGAAAAAAATGCGCGAAAACGCAGCGTTTTATTTTCCGCAGCATGTCAATTCTTTGTGCGGAATCGGCAGCGTTTTTACATCTGCTCCAATAGAAAACTGCAGATGTAAATCCGCAGCGGAATCCGCAGTAGAAAACGCGATAAATCCACAGTAAAAACCGCAGCTGTTTTCCCCTGCGGATTTATCAAATCCGCTGCGGAAAAATCCGCAGAGGAGCTCTATACGTGTGCACATACCCTCACAGTACAGGTCAGACCAAACGTGAATCATGAGGTCAAAGGAACTGGCCAAGGAGCTCAGAGACAGAATTGTGGCAAGGCACAGATCTGGCCAAGGTTACAACATAATTCCTGCAGTACTCAAGGTTCCTAAGAGCACATTGGCCTCCATAATCCTTAAATGGAGGAAGTTTGGGACTAGCAGAAGTCTTCCTAGACCTGGCCGTCCAGCCAAACTGAGCAATTGTTGGAGAAAAACCTTGGTGAGAGAGGTAAAGAAGAACCCCAAGGTCACTGTGGCTGAGCTCCAGAGATGCAGCAGGGAGATGGGAGAAAGTTCCACAAAGTCAACAATCACTTCAGCCCTCCACCAGTTGAGCCTTTATGGCAGAGTGGCCCAGCGGAAGCCTCTCCTCAGTGCAAGACATATGAAAGCCTGCATAGTGTTTGCTAAGAAACACATGAAGGACACCCAGACTATGAGAAATAAGATTCTCTGGTCTAATGAGACGAAGATAGACCTTTTTGGTGATAATTCTAAGCAGTATGCATGGAGAAAACCAGGCACTGCTCATCACCTGCCCAATACAATTGGATCGCCCCCAGACGCAGGGCCGCTGGTTACTCGGTACTGGTCCTCTGCTGGCTCAATTCTGGGGATGTCACAGTGGCTGGGCCCGGTCCGTGACCCTGCTAAGGGGCGTCCAATAAGGGGGTGATGGTGCGTAGTGCGAGGAATAACGAGGACACAGGGTTCAGTTTCTTTACCTTTTACTGAAGGTTTCAGGATCCTCAATCCAGGGCACTGTCAACAGGGCTGTCTGAGACCGGCCGGTCCGAAGGCACATCCGGTGTTCCCTTTGCAGGTGGAAATCAGTCTCTACCCACTAGCGCCTGTGTGTTGTAGTGCTTCCCTGCTGAGCATTCAGGATAGTCCTCACAACTTCTGTTCTCGTTCTCTCTAGATCTTTCTCTTCTCCGTCCCCCAGGTATGTTATGGCTAGGACGCACCTTTATGACAGGTAGGCCTGGAGTTATTCTGGAACCCTAGTGTTGCCCCTCTCCCACGATTGCCTCCTATGTCCTTCTAAGGTGTTGTATGGTAGACAGCCAACCTGTAATTAACTGTCCTGCCGCTGTTTGAAGTAATGCGTGGAGACTGTTACTTCCTCGGTGCTCCGGCCACCGCTATGCGCCTCAGTAAGATGTTGCCGTTCTCGGGGCACGACTCCTACTGGATCTCCTTTGTGCTGATCTCGTTTCTCATTGTTCCACAATATCCTTCTCTTCGTGTCTCTTTCTTAGGATACCGCCGCAAGGTAGTGCAGGCGTGGTTCCATAACGTTCTGTTCGCTAGGTACCTGCCAGATTTCCCAGTTCTGACAGGTCCTCCCTGGAGCTCTCCCAGGCTTCGTTCTGTCTAACTTCCTGTCCAACCCCTAGTTTTACCAATGTGAGGAGTGGCCCAATAAATAAGCCTTTTACTCCCCCTAGTGGCCGGAGTGTGAAGTGTAATGTGTGCTGGTGATACCTGGTCAAAGAACTCCTTTAGTGCCATCAGACGTACCATCACTCCCCTTAGTGGCAGAGCGATGTTACTGCAACGACCAGATCTCTGGGGCGCTGCACAATCCCAACAGTGAAACATGGTGGTGGTAGCATCATGCTATGGGGTGTTTATTAGCTGCAGGGACAGGACGGCTGGTTGTCATTGAAGGAAACATGAATGCGGCCAAGTATAGAGAGATCCTGAATGAAAACCTCTCCCAGGGTGCTCTGGACCTCAGACTTGGCCAAAGGTTCACCTTCCAACAAGACAATGACCCTAAGCACACAGCTAAAATAACAAAGGAGTGGCTTCACAACAACTCTGTGACCGTTCTTGACTGGCCCAGCCAGAGCCCTGATCTAAACCTAATTGAGCATCTCTGGAGAGACCTGAACATGGCTGTCCACCAACGTTCACCATCCAACCTGATGGAACTGGAGAGGATCTGCAAGGAAGAATGGCTGAGGATCCCCAAATCCAGGTGTGAAAAACTTGTTGCATCATTCCCAAGAAGACTCATGGCTGTACTAGCTCAAAAGGTGCTTCTACTCAATACTGAACAAAGGGTCTGAATACTCATGTGATATTTCAGTTTTTCTGTTTTAATAAATTTGCAAAAATGTATACATTTCTGTTTTTTTCAGTCAAGATGGGGTGCAGAGTGTACATTAATGAGAAAAAAATGAACTTTTTTGAATTTACCAAACGGCTGCAATGAATCAAAGAGTAAAACATTTAAAGGGGTCTCAATACTTTCCGTACCCAGTGTATAATGGGGGGAATGGGAGTGAATGATAAACCTGAATGCTATGATTAATAGGTGTGCGCAAACCTTGTGTCCATATCGTGTATAATCCCCATGTTAGCATGTAGTGTTCTGTGAATCGCTGCTGATAAACCAACAAACCAGGAGAACTTCACCATGAGTCATGTTGACGAGTCACACTTCTCAGTAATCCTGAGTAACTGAAGTAATTAAAATTTCCATCCAGTTTAACTTTCCAGTCAAATAGCATTCTTATTCTGAACTTCTGTTACTTCATAGACAGAAGTATAATATTGAATTTATTTTTCTCTGTGGAAAACCTAAATTTGCAGTATAGCTTATATTTTAGACGTCTTATTAAAATTTGGTACAAAATCATGTCATAATGACCCATACCATACTCTGCATAAATCCATGAGAAAATAAAATTCTGTCCTCTATGTGGAAGCTTTCGGGGTCTGTGCACACATGTAGTAAAAGCCTCCTAAGGCTAAGTGCACATGTTGCAGAATTGCCGCGGAAATTTCTACGGCAATTCCGTAACTCCTGCCGCGGGTATATCGCATGCAGGATTGGCATGCGTATTTCCGCTAAACACTAGCGTTTTGTAAGCGATCTGTCGCATCGATTGGAAAACTGATTGACAGGTCGGTCACACTTGTTGAGCATGGTGTTTGACAAGTGTGACCAACTTTTTACTATTGATGCTTCCTATGCAGCATCAATAGTAAAAAGATCTAATGTTAAAAATAATTTTTAAAAAATGGTTATTCTCACCTTCCGACTGCCCCCGATCTCCTCAGCGGTGCACGCGGCGGCTTCCGTTCCCAGGAATGCTGTGTGCGAAGGACCTGAGATGACGTCCCAGGTCGGAAGCCGCCGCGTGCACCGCTGAGAGGCGGGAGGACTCCGGGGGCCATCAGAGGGTGAGAATATCACGATTTTGAATTTTAATTTTTTTTTTTAACAATTATATGGTTCCCAGAGCCTGGAGGAGAGTCTCCTCTCCTCCACCCTGGGTACAATCTGCACACAATCCGCTTACTTCCCGCATGGTGGGCATAGCCACATGCGGGAAGTAAGTGGATCAATGCATTCCTATGAGTGCGGAATCCCCGCGATTCCGTAAATTAATGAACATGCTGCGTTTATTTCCAGAATGCGTTTCCGCTCAGGAAAAAAACGCAGCATGTGCATACAAAATGCGGATTGCATTATTTTAATAGGATGCTTAATGTGAGTAGGTTTTTTTCACGGTTTTATCGTGTTTTTATAGCGAAAAACGTGAAAAAAAGGCAAAAAATCCGGAACGTGTGCACACAGCCTAAAACTGACTCCAAATTTGCATTTATATTTTATTTACAATAATATCAATCAGCCACTAGATGGCACCACAGCAGATGGAGTCAAATCCGTCTCACTATTATTCTACCATAAATAAATTACAGAAAATATGTGGCTACAGCACTCGAATATTGGTCATAAGTTAAAAAAAAAAAATAATATACAACATAAGGAAACAGAAAACCTACAAAGCCGACTGTAGATATAATTGTTGGCTGAACTATGTTCTGATATTCCTAATTTCCGCCACTCCATTATCTTACTCTAAGGCCGGCTTCACACTCAGCGTATGAAAATACGCTCCGTATATTACGGCCGTAATACGCTGAAATGTCCCGAAAATAGTGGTCCGTAGCTCCTCCGTAGGCAGGGTGTGTCAGTGTTTTTTGCGCATGGCATCCTCCGTATGTAATCCGTATGGCATCCGTACTGCGTGGTTTTCTCGCAGGCTTGCAAAACCAACATACGGCTATACAAGGGATCCATGTGTAAAAAAAAAATATATATATATATATATACTGTCTATATATATATATATATATATATATATATATGTCATTAGACACATATATGTATATATATTAATATTTTTTCCAGCGCTATACAGCTTGAAAGCCGGTAATTCAATTACCGGCTTTTTCTTTCTCCTTCCTAAAACCCGACATGATATCAGACCTGGTTTACATACAGTAAACCATGTCTTCTCTCCATTTTTTTTTGCAGATTCCACACTACTAATGTCAGTAGTGTGTATCTGCAAAATTTGGCCGTTCTAGCTCTTAAAATAAAGGGTTAAATGTCGGAAAAAATTGGCGTGGGCTCCCGCGCAATTTTCTCCGCCAGAGTAGTAAAGCCAGTGACTGAGGGCAGATATTAATAGCCTGGAGAGGGTCCATGGTTATTGGCCCCCCCCGGCTAAAAACACCTGCCCCCAGCCACCCCAGAAAAGGCACATCTGGAAGATGCGCCTATTCTGGCACTTGGCCACTCTCTTCCCATTCCCGTGTAGCGGTGGGATATGGGGTAATGAAGGGTTAATGCCACCTTGCTATTGTAAGGTGACATTAAGCCTAATTAATAATGGAGAGGCGTCAATTATGACACCTATCCATTATTAATCCAATTGTAGTAAAGGGTTAAATAAAACACAAACACATTATTTAAAATTATTTTAATGAAATAAAAACAATGGTTGTTGGAGTATTTTATTCTACGCCCAATCCAGTCACTGAAGACCCTCGTTCTGTGAAAGAAAAAACATAATAAACCAACAATATACTTACCCTCCGCAGATCTGTAACGTCCAACGATGTAAATCCTTCTGAAGGGGTTAAAACATTTTGCAGCAAGGAGTTCCGCTAATGCAGGCTGCTCCTTGCTGCAAAACCCCGGGGAATGAGGCTAAATATAGATCAATGAGCTATATTTAGCTTCATTTGCGGTGAGGCGCCCTCTGCTGGATGTTCATAGATCGTGGGAACTTTCCTAGAAAGCCTGGGAGCTTTAGTAGTGTGGAATCTGCAAAAAAAATGGAGAGAAGACATGGTTTACTGTATGTAACCATGTCTCATATCATGTCGGGTTTAGGAAGGAGAAAGAAAAAGCCGGTAATTGAATTACCGGCTTTCAAGCTGTATAGCGCTGGAATAAATATTAATATATATACATATATGTGTCTCACTGACATATATATATATATCTATTTATGTGTACACATTTATTCTACCTATTCTACTGTAAGCTGTCAGTGTGATTTTACTGTACACCGCACTGAATTACCGGCTTTTCTCTCTAACAGCGCTGCGTATTTCTCGCAAGTCACACTGCTTGTCCGTGTGTAATCCGTATTTTTCACGCTTCCATAGACTTTCATTGGCGTATTTCTTGCGCAGTACGGTGACAAACGCAGCATGCTGCGATTTTGTACGGCCGTAGAAAGCCGTATAATACTGATCAGTAAAATACGGCAGATAGGAGCAGGGGCATAGAGAATAATTGTGCCGTATTTTTTGCGAGTTTTACGGACGTAGTTTCTGCGCTCTTACGTCCGTAAAACTCGCAAGTGTGAAGCCGGCCTAAGAGTTGCCTGATGGCCACACGTTGGGTGATTCCAGCATGTCTTATCCCTTTGTCTACAATACTTCAAAGGGACAGTTTGTCAGGCACCATTGGCACTGACAAAAATGCCTACTAGATCTCACCTCTGGGAGAATGGGGCATCTGAAGGCCCCAATTAAATGATTTTTGGTCACCACTTGCTTCACTCAATAAGTTCAGTATCACGTCTTATAAATGGAAATACCCCTTTAAAACATAATATGATAAAATATGTACTTACTTACCAAATCCATAGGCATTAACACGATATTGTTTTCCTTTTACACATACAGCTGCTTCCACTATTAGGCCGGTTTCACACGTCAGTGGCTCCGGTACGTGAGGTGACAGTTTCCTCACGTACCGGAGCCACTGACACACGTAGACACTAGAGTTGAGCGACCTTGACCTTTTTAGAGTCGAGCCGGGTTTCGCGAAACCCGACTATCTCAAAAGTCGGGTCGAGTGAAATCGGCCGATTATGACGTAAAGTCGGGATCGACCGAAACACGAAACCCAATGCAAGTCAATGGGGCAGCATAGTCGGCAGTGAGTGGGGGCCAGGAAAACACCTAGAGTGCCCATTTTAATGTCAAAACCATCCATTCTTCTTAATGAAGCTTGTCAAGCGTAATTTACCTTATATTAATTGGAAGGCATTTGAAATTGGGGGTCATTTAACTAAAGTTGTGTGGGGTAGGGCTGGTTCAAGTAATTAGTGGGCCCAGGAAATCTGGACCACGTCACGGCAGTGGAGCAGGGAGAGGTAAGTATTTCAACTTTGCAAGTGCTGTGATCCTGAGCAAGCAGGGGGGGCCCACTTGTTGGCATTGGCACTGGCACAGGGCCCCTCAAAGTACAGCGGTGTGTTTGCACGGCGGGGGCGCCTCCCACCGGCAGCAACACTTTTGCGTACTATGAGAGGCCCTGTGCCAGTGACGTCGCCAACTAGTATTCCTCCCCCCACCTGATGAAGGAACCTGCACTTTCATCTGCACCTTCCTCTTTGTCCCCGTGTAAGGTGGTATGGTATGCGGGAAGAGCAACCTGACTTTCAGCAGGGTCACAATGTTGTTGTGTAGCATGCACGGGGAATGTTGCGTTATGGGTCAATGTACCAGCAGACTCATCTATCACTGGCTGGGCAATGGGCACGATGAAGTGGAAACACAGATATAGGCCCAAAGAATAAAGTGGGCTAAATGCAGTTCAAAATTGGTAACACAGGAATAACCAGGGGGCATTGCAGTGGAGGACAACTGGAATGAGAGGCTGACACAGAGAGTAGGGCCAAATCAGTAAGTAGTCGAAATGCAGTTCAAAATTGGCAACCGTAGTAAACAGGCGGCACAGCTTTGTTCAGTGGAGGAGAACAGCAAGGAGTGGCAGACACCGATAGTAGGCCCCAACCCAACTAGTAGGCCAAATGCAGTCTAACATTAACAACTACTTAACGAGAGCCTGAAAATGGAATTTCAGGACAGGAAACCAGGAGAACAGCAAGGAGTGGCAGACACCGATAGTAGGCCCAAAACCAACTAGTACGCCAAATGCAGTTGTTCCATTTAACCACAATTTAATGAGAGCCTGAAGATAGAAGCTCAGGAAAGGCAACCTGGGGAACACCTTGGAGTGTAACACACCATCTCTCTCCACCCCATACCCATTTTGTAGGCCTAATGCAGTGTACTTTTCTACAACTACTAAACGAGAGTCGGAAGACCGAAGCAATGGCAAGGAAACCTGGGGAACACCTTGGAGTGTAACACACCATCTCTCTCCACCCCATACCCAATTTGTAGGCCTAATGCAGTGTAGTTTCCAAGAACTACTAAACGAGAGCCGGAAGATCGAAGCTCAGGAAAGGCAACCTGGGGAACACCTTGGAGTGTAATACACCCTCTCTCTACACCCCATACCCAATTTGAAGGCCTAATGCAGTGTAGTTTCCAAGAACTACTAAACGAGAGCCGGAAGATCGAAGCTCAGGAAAGGCAACCTGGGGAACACCTTGGAGTGGAACACACCATCTCTCTACACCCCATACCCAATTTGAAGGCCTAATGCAGCGTAGTTTCCAACAACTACTAAACGAGAGCCGGAAGATCGAAGCTCAGGAAAGGCAACCTGGGGAACACCTTGGAGTGTAACACAACGTCTCTCTACACCACGGAAGGGCTGATTCTTAGGAAGGAAGGCTGTTGGAAATAAGCATTGCGCGTCCGAGGGTGATTATATTCTTATTAGGTATATACTCACCCTCGGACGCGCCCTGCTTCTTTATTTGGAATGAATGTTTATTTGCAATGTGGTGTTGACTTTCTCTATTATTTTGGTAATTAATGATTTTATTATTTTCATTGTTTTGCATCTTCTCGGCAATAATATAAAGAAGACGCGACAGGACAACACTCGGTGGATGCCATATCTGTGTTTTCAATTTAAAAAACCTTTCAGTTAACTACTTGCAGGAGAAAGTAATTGTAGCTGGTGGCCATTTTTAGTACTGTACCAGATTTTAGTTGTGTGTTTGTTTTTAATGTTAAAATGTCTGCATTTGATATCTCACCAGTATTTTCTTTTTTATAAGCAAAATACTTTTTTTTTTATTTTATGATGTTGGTTCAAGGGGTACACGGGCAGCAGTAGACAGGTCAGTGGAGGCCTAGTGGAAGGAGGGACCGCAGACAGGCTTCGAAGCCCTAACATAATAAATTGGGCTGCCTGTAGGCAATTTAAAATTGGTTCCAGGGGAACACGGGCAGCAGTAGACAGGTCAGTGGAGGCCTAGAGGAAGGAGGGACCGCAGATGCGCCAATGTTTCCCCCATACCAAATTTGTAGGCCTAATGCAGTGTAGTTTCCAACAACTACTAAACGAGAGCCGGAATATCGAAGCTCAGGAAAGGCAACCTGGGGAACACCTTGGAGTGTAACACACCCTCTCTCTACACCCCATACCCAATTTGAAGGCCTAATGCAGTGTAGTTTCCAAGAACTACTAAACGAGAGCCGGAAGATCGAAGCTCAGGAAAGGCAACCTGGGGAACACCTTGGAGTGTAACACACCCTCTCTCTACACCCCATACCCAATTTGAAGGCCTAATGCAGTGTAGTTTCCAAGAACTACTAAACGAGAGCCGGAAGATCGAAGCTCAGGAAAGGCAACCTGGGGAACACCTTGGAGTGGAACACACCATCTCTCTACACCCCATACCCAATTTGAAGGCCTAATGCAGCGTAGTTTCCAACAACTACTAAACGAGAGCCGGAAGATCGAAGCTCAGGAAAGGCAACCTGGGGAACACCTTGGAGTGTAACACAACGTCTCTCTACACCACGGAAGGGCTGATTCTTAGGAAGGAAGGCTGTTGGAAATAAGCATTGCGCGTCCGAGGGTGATTATATTCTTATTAGGTATATACTCACCCTCGGACGCGCCCTGCTTCTTTATTTGGAATGAATGTTTATTTGCAATGTGGTGTTGACTTTCTCTATTATTTTGGTAATTAATGATTTTATTATTTTCATTGTTTTGCATCTTCTCGGCAATAATATAAAGAAGACGCGACAGGACAACACTCGGTGGATGCCATATCTGTGTTTTCAATTTAAAAAACCTTTCAGTTAACTACTTGCAGGAGAAAGTAATTGTAGCTGGTGGCCATTTTTAGTACTGTACCAGATTTTAGTTGTGTGTTTGTTTTTAATGTTAAAATGTCTGCATTTGATATCTCATCAGTATTTTCTTTTTTATAAGCAAAATACTTTTTTTTTTATTTTATGATGTTGGTTCAAGGGGTACACGGGCAGCAGTAGACAGGTCAGTGGAGGCCTAGTGGAAGGAGGGACCGCAGACAGGCTTCGAAGCCCTAACATAATAAATTGGGCTGCCTGTAGGCAATTTAAAATTGGTTCCAGGGGAACACGGGCAGCAGTAGACAGGTCAGTGGAGGCCTAGAGGAAGGAGGGACCGCAGATGCGCCAATGTTTCCCCCATACCAAATTTGTAGGCCTAATGCAGTGTAGTTTCCAACAACTACTAAACGAGAGCCGGAATATCGAAGCTCAGGAAAGGCAACCTGGGGAACACCTTGGAGTGTAACACACCCTCTCTCTACACCCCATACCCAATTTGAAGGCCTAATGCAGTGTAGTTTCCAAGAACTACTAAACGAGAGCCGGAAGATCGAAGCTCAGGAAAGGCAACCTGGGGAACACCTTGGAGTGTAACACACCCTCTCTCTACACCCCATACCCAATTTGAAGGCCTAATGCAGCGTAGTTTCCAACAACTACTAAACGAGAGCCGGAAGATCGAAGCTCAGGAAAGGCAACCTGGGGAACACCTTGGAGTGTAACAAACCCTCTCTCTACACCCCATACCCAATTTGTAGGCCTAATGCAGCGTAGTTTCCGACAACTACTAAACGAGAGCATGAAGATCGAAGCTCAGGAAAGGCAACCTGGGGAACACCTTGGAGTGTAACACACCCTCTCTCTACACCCCATACCCAATTTGAAGGCCTAATGCAGTGTAGTTTCCAAGAACTACTAAACGAGAGCCGGAAGATCGAAGCTCAGGAAAGGCAACCTGGGGAACACCTTGGAGTGGAACACACCATCTCTCTACACCCCATACCCAATTTGAAGGCCTAATGCAGCGTAGTTTCCAACAACTACTAAACGAGAGCCGGAAGATCGAAGCTCAGGAAAGGCAACCTGGGGAACACCTTGGAGTGTAACACAACGTCTCTCTACACCACGGAAGGGCTGATTCTTAGGAAGGAAGGCTGTTGGAAATAAGCATTGCGCGTCCGAGGGTGATTATATTCTTATTAGGTATATACTCACCCTCGGACGCGCCCTGCTTCTTTATTTGGAATGAATGTTTATTTGCAATGTGGTGTTGACTTTCTCTATTATTTTGGTAATTAATGATTTTATTATTTTCATTGTTTTGCATCTTCTCGGCAATAATATAAAGAAGACGCGACAGGACAACACTCGGTGGATGCCATATCTGTGTTTTCAATTTAAAAAACCTTTCAGTTAACTACTTGCAGGAGAAAGTAATTGTAGCTGGTGGCCATTTTTAGTACTGTACCAGATTTTAGTTGTGTGTTTGTTTTTAATGTTAAAATGTCTGCATTTGATATCTCTCCAGTATTTTCTTTTTTATAAGCAAAATACTTATTTTTATATTTTCTGATGTTGGTTCCAGGGGTACACGGGCAGCAGTGGTGTGGTCAGTGGAGGCCTAGTGGAAGGAGTGACCGCAGACAGGCATCGAAGGCCTAAAATAATAACACATGGCTGTAGGCAATTTTAAATTGGTTCCAGGGGTACACGGGCAGCAGTGCCCTGGTCAGTGTAGTAGTAGTTGAAAGAATGGACCGCAAACAGGCATCGAAGGCCTAAAATAAAAAAATTGGGCTGGCTGTAGGCAATTTTAAATTGGTTCCAGGGGTACACGGGCAGCAGTGGTGTGGTCAGTGGAGGCCTAGTGGAAGGAGTGACCGCAGACAGGCATCGAAGGCCTAAAATAATAACACATGGCTGTAGGCAATTTTAAATTGGTTCCAGGGGTACACGGGCAGCAGTGCCCTGGTCAGTGTAGTAGTAGTTGAAAGAATGGACCGCAGACAGGCATCGAAGGCCTAAAATAAAAAAATTGGGCTGGCTGTAGGCAATTTTAAATTGGTTCCAGGGGTACACGGGCAGCAGTGGTGTGGTCAGTGGAGGCCTAGTGGAAGGAGTGACCACAGACAGGCATCGAAGGCCTAAAATAATAACACATGGCTGTAGGCAATTTTAAATTGGCTCCAGGGGTACACGGGCAGCAGTGCCCTGGTCAGTGTAGTAGTAGTTGAAAGAATGGACCGCAGACAGGCATCGAAGGCCTAAAATAATAACACATGGCTGTAGGCAATTTTAAATTGGTTCCAGGGGTACACGGGCAGCAGTG
The DNA here is from genome assembly GCF_032444005.1 of Ranitomeya imitator. Taxonomy (NCBI): domain Eukaryota; kingdom Metazoa; phylum Chordata; class Amphibia; order Anura; family Dendrobatidae; genus Ranitomeya; species Ranitomeya imitator. The sequence goes on from NC_091284.1 coordinate 772,517,162, forward strand.
GTGTGGTCAGTGGAGGCCTAGTGGAAGGAGTGACCGCAGACAGGCATCGAAGGCCTAAAATAATAACACATGGCTGTAGGCAATTTTAAATTGGTTCCAGGGGTACACGGGCAGCAGTGCCCTGGTCAGTGTAGTAGTAGTTGAAAGAATGGACCGCAGACAGGCATCGAAGGCCTAAAATAAAAAAATTGGGCTGGCTGTAGGCAATTTTAAATTGGTTCCAGGGGTACACGGGCAGCAGTGGTGTGGTCAGTAGAGGCCTAGTGGAAGGAGTGACCGCAGACAGGCATCGAAGGCCTAAAATAATAAGACATGGCTGTAGGCAATTTTAAATTGGTTCCAGGGGTACACGGGCAGCAGTGCCCTGGTCAGTGTAGTAGTAGTTGAAAGAATGGACCGCAGACAGGCATCGAAGGCCTAAAATAAAAAAATTGGGCTGGCTGTAGGCAATTTTAAATTGGTTCCAGGGGTACACGGGCAGCAGTGGTGTGGTCAGTAGAGGCCTAGTGGAAGGAGTGACCGCAGACAGGCATCGAAGGCCTAAAATAATAACACATGGCTGTAGGCAATTTTAAATTGGTTCCAGGGGTACACGGGCAGCAGTGCCCTGGTCAGTGTAGTAGTAGTTGAAAGAATGGACCGCAGACAGGCATCGAAGGCCTAAAATAAAAAAATTGGGCTGGCTGTAGGCAATTTTAAATTGGTTCCAGGGGTACACGGGCAGCAGTGGTGTGGTCAGTAGAGGCCTAGTGGAAGGAGTGACCGCAGACAGGCATCGAAGGCCTAAAATAATAACACATGGCTGTAGGCAATTTTAAATTGGTTCCAGGGGTACACGGGCAGCAGTGCCCTGGTCAGTGTAGTAGTAGTTGAAAGAATGGACCGCAGACAGGCATCGAAGGCCTAAAATAAAAAAATTGGGCTGGCTGTAGGCAATTTTAAATTGGTTCCAGGGGTACACGGGCAGCAGTGGTGTGGTCAGTAGAGGCCTAGTGGAAGGAGTGACCGCAGACAGGCATCGAAGGCCTAAAATAATAACACATGGCTGTAGGCAATTTTAAATTGGTTCCAGGGGTACACGGGCAGCAGTGCCCTGGTCAGTGTAGTAGTAGTTGAAAGAATGGACCGCAGACAGGCATCGAAGGCCTAAAATAAAAAAATTGGGCTGGCTGTAGGCAATTTTAAATTGGTTCCAGGGGTACACGGGCAGCAGTGGTGTGGTCAGTAGAGGCCTAGTGGAAGGAGTGACCGCAGACAGGCATCGAAGGCCTAAAATAATAACACATGGCTGTAGGCAATTTTAAATTGGTTCCAGGGGTACACGGGCAGCAGTGGTGTGGTCAGTGGAGGCCTAGTGGAAGGAGTGACCGCAGACAGGCATCGAAGGCCTAAAATAATAACACATGGCTGTAGGCAATTTTAAATTGGTTCCAGGGGTACACGGGCAGCAGTGGTGTGGTCAGTGGAGGCCTAGTGGAAGGAGTGACCGCAGACAGGCATCGAAGGCCTAAAATAATAACACATGGCTGTAGGCAATTTTAAATTGGTTCCAGGGGTACACGGGCAGCAGTGCCCTGGTCAGTGTAGTAGTAGTTGAAAGAATGGACCGCAGACAGGCATCGAAGGCCTAAAATAAAAAAATTGGGCTGGCTGTAGGCAATTTTAAATTGGTTCCAGGGGTACACGGGCAGCAGTGGTGTGGTCAGTAGAGGCCTAGTGGAAGGAGTGACCGCAGACAGGCATCGAAGGCCTAAAATAATAACACATGGCTGTAGGCAATTTTAAATTGGTTCCAGGGGTACACGGGCAGCAGTGCCCTGGTCAGTGTAGTAGTAGTTGAAAGAATGGACCGCAGACAGGCATCGAAGGCCTAAAATAAAAAAATTGGGCTGGCTGTAGGCAATTTTAAATTGGTTCCAGGGGTACACGGGCAGCAGTGGTGTGGTCAGTAGAGGCCTAGTGGAAGGAGTGACCGCAGACAGGCATCGAAGGCCTAAAATAATAACACATGGCTGTAGGCAATTTTAAATTGGTTCCAGGGGTACACGGGCAGCAGTGGTGTGGTCAGTGGAGGCCTAGTGGAAGGAGTGACCGCAGACAGGCATCGAAGGCCTAAAATAATAACACATGGCTGTAGGCAATTTTAAATTGGTTCCAGGGGTACACGGGCAGCAGTGGTGTGGTCAGTGGAGGCCTAGTGGAAGGAGTGACCGCAGACAGGCATCGAAGGCCTAAAATAATAACACATGGCTGTAGGCAATTTTAAATTGGTTCCAGGGGTACACGGGCAGCAGTGGTGTGGTCAGTGGAGGCCTAGTGGAAGGAGTGACCGCAGACAGGCATCGAAGGCCTAAAATAATAACACATGGCTGTAGGCAATTTTAAATTGGTTCCAGGGGTACACGGGCAGCAGTGCCCTGGTCAGTGTAGTAGTAGTTGAAAGAATGGACCGCAGACAGGCATCGAAGGCCTAAAATAAAAAAATTGGGCTGGCTGTAGGCAATTTTAAATTGGTTCCAGGGGTACACGGGCAGCAGTGGTGTGGTCAGTGGAGGCCTAGTGGAAGGAGTGACCGCAGACAGGCATCGAAGGCCTAAAATAATAACACATGGCTGTAGGCAATTTTAAATTGGTTCCAGGGGTACACGGGCAGCAGTGGTGTGGTCAGTGGAGGCCTAGTGGAAGGAGTGACCACAGACAGGCATCGAAGGCCTAACATAACAAAAATGTCAATACAATGGTATTGTCAGTGGCAGGCATTGAAGGATGTCAGCACATAGACTAAACATTGGTGGAGCTGTGAGATAATTTTGCAAGTGGTAGAGCACTGTTTGAGCTGGGGTGGGGGGAAACTGTCTTGTGGCCGGCGGTACAGGCCCAGGGCCCCTCATATTACAACGGTGTGTCTGACGTTGGGTGCGCACCACCACCGCCAGAGACACTTTATTGTACTAGGAGGGACCCAGTGGCAGTGCCGTCGACCAAAAGCGGGCTCACCCACCTCTTCAGACAAACTGCACTCTCACGGGTGCTGTCGCCAAGTGTCGATACCACGGCCCGTGTGGGGAGTTTGGCCATTTAGTGAGGTGTAAACATGTCGTATGCTGGACAATCAGGTGCTGAAAATTACGAGATTGGAAAAGGCATTCAGAATAGTCCACAGGCAAGATCTTTTCATAGGAAAGCTAGGTGTCAGCCGGGCAAGGTGGGGCAAAAGATTTCGAAATCCAGTTGTGGTTCATTTTAATGAAGGTTAGATCATCTACATTTTGGGTAGCCAGACGAGTCCTTTTTTCTGTTAGTATTGAACCTGCAGCACTGAATACTCTTTCTGATAGGACACTAGCTGCCGGGCAAGCAAGCTCCTGCAATGCATATTCTGCCAATTCTGGCCAGGTGTCTAATTTTGATGCCCAGTAATCAAATGGGAATGACGGTTGAGGGAGAACATCGATAAGGGATGAAAAATAGTTTGTAACCATACTGGACAAATGTTGTCTCCTGTCACTTTGAATTGATGCTGCAGTACCTGTCCTGTCTGCGGTCATAGCAAAATCACTCCACAACCTGGTCAGAAAACCCCTCTGGCCAACGCCACTTCTGATTTCTGCCCCTCTAACTCCTCTGGTCTGCTGGCCCCTGCAGCTCGTGTGAGAACGATCACGGGCACTGTGTGCAGGGAATGCCAGAAGCAAACGGTCAACAAGAGTTGATTGTTTGGTTGCTAATATTAGTTCCAAGTTCTCATGTGGCATTATATTTTGCAATTTGCCTTTATAGCGAGGATCAAGGAGGCAGGCCAACCAGTAATCGTCATCATTCATCATTTTAGTTATGCGTGTGTCCCTTTTGAGGATACGTAAGGCATAATCCGCCATGTGGGCCAAAGTTCCAGTTCTCAAATCTGCGGTTGTGCTTGGTTGAGGGGCAGTTTCAGGCAAATCAACGTCACTTGTGTCCCTCAAAAAACCAGAACCCGGCCTTGCCGCGCCACCAATTTCCAGTGGCCCCGGAAAAGCTTCCTCATTAAAAATATAATCATCCCCATCATCCTCCTCGTCCTCCTCCTCCTCTTCGCCCGCTACCTCGTCCTGTACACTGCCCTGGCCAGACAATGGCTGACTGTCATCAAGGCTTTCCTCTTCCTCAGCTGCAGACGCCTGATCCTTTATGTGCGTCAAACTTTGCATCAGCAGACGCATTAGGGGGATGCTCATGCTTATTATGGCGTTGTCTGCACTAACCAGCCGTGTGCATTCCTCAAAACACTGAAGGACTTGACACATGTCTTGAATCTTCGACCACTGCACACCTGACAACTCCATGTCTGCCATCCTACTGCCTGCCCGTGTATGTGTATCCTCCCACAAAAACATAACAGCCCGCCTCTGTTCACACAGTCTCTGAAGCATGTGCAGTGTTGAGTTCCACCTTGTTGCAACGTCTATGATTAGGCGATGCTGGGGAAGGTTCAAAGAACGCTGATAGGTCTGCATACGGCTGGAGTGTACGGGCGAACGGCGGATATGTGAGCAAAGTCCACGCACTTTGAGGAGCAGGTCGGATAACCCCGGATAACTTTTCAGGAAGCACTGCACCACCAGGTTTAAGGTGTGAGCCAGGCAAGGAATGTGTTTCAGTTGGGAAAGGGAGATGGCAGCCATGAAATTCCTTCCGTTATCACTCACTACCTTGCCTGCCTCAAGATCTACAGTGCCCAGCCACGACTGCGTTTCTTTCTGCAAGAACTCGGACAGAACTTCCGCGGTGTGTCTGTTGTCGCCCAAACACTTCATAGCCAATACAGCCTGCTGACGTTTGCCAGTAGCTGCCCCATAATGGGAGACCTGGTGTGCAACAGTGGCAGCTGCGGATGGAGTGGTTGTGCGACTGCGGTCTGTGGACGAGCTCTCGCTTCTGCAGGAGGACGAAGAGGAGGAGGAGGGGGTGCGAACGGCTACAGCCAATTGTTTCCTAGACCGTGGGCTAGGCAGAACTGTCCCAAACTTGCTGTCCCCTGTGGACCCTGCATCCACCACATTTACCCAGTGTGCCGTGATGGACACGTAACGTCCCTGGCCATGCCTACTGGTCCATGCATCTGTTGTCAGGTGCACCTTTGTGCTCACAGATTGCCTGAGTGCATGGACGATGCGCTCTTTAACATGCTGGTGGAGGGCTGGGATGGCTTTTCTGGAAAAAAAGTGTCGACTGGGTAGCTCGTAGCGTGGTACAGCGTAGTCCATCAGGGCTTTGAAAGCTTCGCTTTCAACTAACCGGTAGGGCATCATCTCTAACGAGATTAGTCTAGCTATGTGTGCGTTCAAACCCTGTGTACGCGGATGCGAGGCTAAGTACTTCCTTTTTCTAACCATAGTCTCATGTAGGGTGAGCTGGACTGGAGAGCTGGAGATCGTGGAACTAGCGGGGGTGCCGGTGGACATGGCAGACTGAGAGACGGTGGGAGATGGTATTGTTGCCACCGGTGCCCTAGATGCAGTGTTTCCTACTACGAAACTGATGATTCCCTGACCCTGACGGCTTTGGCCTGGCAAAGAAACCTGCACAGATACTGCAGGTGGTGCGGAAAATGGTGGCCCTACACTGCCGGAAGGGATGTTGCGTTGCTGACTAGCTTCATTGGCCGAGGGTGCTACAACCTTAAGGGACGTTTGGTAGTTAGTCCAGGCTTGCAAATGCATGGTGGTTAAATGTCTATGCATGCAACTTGTATTGAGACTTTTCAGATTCTGTCCTCTGCTTAAGGTAGTTGAACATTTTTGACAGATGACTTTGCGCTGATCAATTGGATGTTGTTTAAAAAAATGCCAGACTGCACTCTTTCTAGCTTAGGATACCTTTTCAGGCATTGCAGACTGAGCTTTAACCGGATGGCCACGCTGTCCTCCAACAGGTTTTAGCTTTGCCACGCGTTTTGGGCAAGATACGGGCCCGGCAGATGGAACCTGTTGCGATGTTGATGCCTGCTGCGGCCCCTCCTCCTCCGCTTCAGAACTGCTGCCGCCTGCACCCTGTTCCCCCAATGGCTGCCAATCGGGGTCAAGAACTGGGTCATCTATTACCTCTTCTTGTAGCTCGTGTGCAACTTCGTCTGTGTCACCGTGTCGGTCGGTGGTATAGCGTTCGTGATGGGGCAACATAGTCTCATCAGGGTCTGATTCTTGATCAGCACCCTGCGAGGGCAATGTTGTGGTCTGAGTCAAAGGACCAGGATAGTAGTCTCGCTGTGGCTGTGCAACAGTGCACTCCATGTCAGATTCAACTTGTAATGGGCATGGACTGTTAACTGCTTCACTTTCTAAGCCAGGGACGGTATGTGTAAAGAGCTCCATGGAGTAACCCGTTGTGTCGCCTGCTGCATTCTTCTCTGTTGTTGTTTTTGCTGAAGAGGACAAGGAAGCGACTTGTCCCTGACCGTGAACATCCACTAACGACGCGCTGCTTTGACATTTACCAGTTTCACGAGAGGAGGCAAAAGAGCTAGAGGCTGAGTCAGCAAGATAAGCCAAAACTTGCTCTTGCTGCTCCGGCTTTAAAAGCGGTTTTCCTACTCCCAGAAAAGGGAGCGTTCGAGGCCTTGTGTAGCCAGACGACGAACCTGGCTCCACAGCTCCAGACTTAGGTGCAATATTTTTTTTCCCACGACCAGCTGATGCTCCACCACTACCACTACCCTCATTACCAGCTGACAATGAACGCCCCCGGCCACGACCTCTTCCACCAGACTTCCTCATTGTTTTAAAAACGTTACCAAACGAACGGTATTTGTTGCTGTCACACAACTTACACGGTGAGCTATAACTTCAGTATGATTTAGCTACCCCTTTACAGGTGGGTGAGACCACAACGAAAATCAGCCACAATGTTACACACTCTGTTGTTGTTGGCAACAAATGAGATGGCACACACGCAGGACTGTCACTGAAGCGCAAATGTAAATATTTATCTCCCACTGATTTGTGTTTGGTTTTTTTAAAAGGGAGACTTCAGAAAAAAAAAAAATTAAAAAAAAATTATTTTTTACAGAAGAATTTATAAAACAAATAAAATGAAATGATTGTTTCAGGGAGAATTTAGGAAAAAAAAAAAAAAGGCTTTGTAGGGCCCACTGAGTGAGAGAGGACGCACAAGACTGGCACACAAGCAGAAGGAGCAATATGAATCTCCCACAGATTTTTTTTTTTTTTTCAGGGAGACTTGAGAGAAAAAAAAATACAAAAAAAATGATTTTTTTCAGGAATAATTTAGAAACCAAAGAAAATAAAATGATTGTTTCAGGGAGAATTTAGAAAACAAATAAAACAAAAAATAGGCTTTCTAGGGCCCACTGAGTGACAGATGACGCACACAGGAGTCAGGAGTGGCACACAAGCCCAGAGGCCAATATTAATCTCCCACTGATTGATTTAGTTATTTTTTTTGGTAGATTTTGGAACCCAAATCAAGCAAAAAAATTAATAGGCTTTCTATGGCCCACAATTGGGGAGAGAGAGATGGCACACCCAGGAGTCAAGACTGGCACACAAGCAGAAGGGGCAATATGAATCTCCCACAGATTTTTTTTTTTTTTTTTCAGGGAGACTTGAGAGAAAAAAAAATACAAAAAAAATGATTTTTTTCAGGAATAATTTAGAAACCAAAGAAAATAAAAAGATTGTTTCAGGGAGAATTTAGAAAACAAATAAAACAAAAAATAGGCTTTCTAGGGCCCACTGAGTGACAGATGACGCACACAGGAGTCAGGAGTGGCACACAAGCCCAGAGGCCAATATTAATCTCCCACTGATTGATTTAGTGATTTTTTTTGGTAGATTTTGGAACCCAAATCAAGCAAAAAAATTAATAGGCTTTCTATGGCCCACAATTGGGGAGAGAGAGAGAGATGGCACACCCAGGAGTCAAGACTGGCACACAAGCAGAAGGGGCAATATGAATCTCCCACAGATTTTTTTTTTTTTTTTTTTTTTCAGGGAGACTTGAGAGAAAAAAAAATACAAAAAAAATGATTTTTTTCAGGAATAATTTAGAAACCAAAAAAAATAAAATGATTGTTTCAGGGAGAATTTAGAAAACAAATAAAACAAAAAATAGGCTTTCTAGGGCCCACTGAGTGACAGATGACGCACACAGGAGTCAGGAGTGGCACACAAGCCCAGAGGCCAATATTAATCTCCCACTGATTGATTTAGTGATTTTTTTTGGTAGATTTTGGAACCCAAATCAAGCAAAAAAATTAATAGGCTTTCTATGGCCCACAATTGGGGAGAGAGAGAGAGATGGCACACCCAGGAGTCAAGACTGGCACACAAGCAGAAGGGGCAATATGAATCTCCCACAGATTTTTTTTTTTCTTTTTTTCAGGGAGACTTGAGAGAAAAAAAAATACAAAAAAAATGATTTTTTTCAGGAATAATTTAGAAACCAAAGAAAATAAAATGATTGTTTCAGGGAGAATTTAGAAAACAAATAAAACAAAAAATAGGCTTTCTAGGGCCCACTGAGTGACAGATGACGCACACAGGAGTCAGGAGTGGCACACAAGCCCAGAGGCCAATATTAATCTCCCACTGATTGATTTAGTGATTTTTTTTGGTAGATTTTGGAACCCAAATCAAGCAAAAAAATTAATAGGCTTTCTATGGCCCACTATTTGTGAGAGAGATGGCACGCTCAGGACTGGCACACAAGCCCAGAGGCCAATATTAATCTCCCATTTTTTTTTTTTTCCAGGGAAAATTTATAAACCCAATAAAAAAAATAATAATAAATAGGCTTTCTATGGCCCACTATCTGAGAGAGAGAGATGGCACGCTTAGGACTGGCACACAAGCCCAAAGCCCAATATTAATCTCCCACTGATTGATTGATTGATTTTTTCAGGTAGAATTATGAACCCAAATCAACCAAAAAAATAAATAGGCTTTCTATGGCCCACTATTTGTGAGAGAGATGGCACGCTCAGGACTGGCACACAAGCCCAGAGGCCAATATTAATCTCCCACTTTTTTTTTTTCCAGGGAAAATTTATAAACCCAATAAAATAATAAAAAAATTGGCTTTCTATGGCCCACTATCTGAGAGAGAGAGAGATGGCACGCTTAGGACTGGCAGACAAGCCCAAAGGCCAATATTAATCTCCCACTGATTGATTTAATGATTTTTTCAGGTAGAATTTAGAACCCAAATCAAGCAAAAAAATTAATAGGCTTTCTATGGCCCACTGAGTGAGAGATGGCACACACAGGAGTAAGGAGTGGCACACAAGCCCTGAGGCCAATATTTTTCTCCCACTGATTGATTGATTGATTTTTTCAGGTAGAATTAGGAACCCAAATCAACCAAAAAAATAAATAGGCTTTCTATGGCCCACTATTTGTGAGAGAGATGGCACGCTCAGGACTGGCACACAAGCCCAGAGGCCAATATTAATCTCCCACTTTTTTTTTTTTTCCAGGGAAAATTTATAAACCCAATAAAAAAAATAATAATAAATAGGCTTTCTATGGCCCACTATCTGAGAGAGAGAGATGGCACGCTTAGGACTGGCACACAAGCCCAAAGGCCAATATTAATCTCCCACTGATTGAGTGATTGATTTTTTCAGGTAGAATTATGAACCCAAATCAACCAAAAAAATAAATAGGCATTCTATGGCCCACTATTTGTGAGATTGATGGCACGCTCAGGACTGGCACACAAGCCCAGAGGCCAATATTAATCTCCCACTTTTTTTTTTTTTCCAGGGAAAATTTATAAACCCAATAAAATAATAAAAAAATAGGCTTTCTATGGCCCACTATCTGAGAGAGAGAGAGAGATGGCACGCTTAGGACTGGCACACAAGCCCAAAGGCCAATATTAATCTCCCACTGATTGATTTATTGATTTTTTCAGGTAGAATTTAGAACCCAAATCAAGCAAAAAAATTAATAGGCTTTCTATGGCCCACTGAGTGAGAGATGGCACACACAGGAGTAAGGAGTGGCACACAAGCCCTGAGGCCAATATTTTTCTCCCACTGATTGATGTTGTGATTTTTTCTGGTAGATTTTGGAACCCAAATCAAGCAAAAAAATAAATAGGCTTTCTATGGCCCACTGAGTGAGAGATGACACAGACAGAGATGGCACTCTAGCAGAAATGTCAATCTTAATCTCCCACGAAAAAAAAAAAAAAAAAAAAAAGGAACTGTCCTTCAATTACTATCTCCCTGCAGTAATCTCAGCCAGGTATGGCAGGCAGCAATAAGGAGTGGACTGATGCACAAATTAAATAAAAAGTGTGGACAAACAAACAAGATAGCTGTGCAGAAAGGAAGGAACAAGAGGATTTGTGCTTTGAAAAAAGCAGTTGGTTTGCACAGCGGCGTACACACAGCAATGCAGCTATCAGGGAGCCTTCTAGGGCAGCCCAATGAGCTACAGCGCTGAGGAAAAAAAAAAAAAAAGGAGCTTCCACTGTCCCTGCACACCGAAGGTGGTGTTGGGCAGTGGAAATCGCTACAGCACAAGCGGTTTTGTGGTTAATGGACCCTGCCTAACGCTATCCCTGCTTCTGACGAAGCGGCAGCAACCTCTCCCTAAGCTCAGATCAGCAGCAGTAACATGGCGGTCGGCGGGAACTCCCCTTTATAGCCCCTGTGACGCCGCAGACAGCAAGCCAATCACTGCAATGCCCTTCTCTAAGATGGTGGGGACCAGGACCTATGTCATCACGCTGCCCACACTCTGCGTTTACCTTCATTGGCTGAGAAATGGCGCTTTTCGCGTCATTGAAACGCGACTTTGGCGCGAAAGTCGCGTACCGCATGGCCGACCACGCACAGGGGTCGGATCGGGTTTCATGAAACTCGACTTCGCCAAAAGTCGGCGACTTTTTAAAATGTTCGACCCGTTTCGCTCAACCCTAGTAGACACATTAAAATCAATGCATCTGTGCAGATGTCATTGATTTTTTGCGGACCGTGTCTCCGTGTGCCAAACACGGAGACATGTCAGTGTTCGTGGGAGCGCACGGATCTTGATTTTATACACAATTATTCATATCTTCTCTACAGCAAACACTGCTGCAGGGAAGATATGAATGGGGCTTCAGCACCAGATGCAGGGGACAGCGCTAAACTTTAGCGCTGTCTCCGGCACGGTGCGTGTGGTACCCAGTGGGCATACGGGCGGCACACGTGTGCCGCTCGTGTGCCACACTGATGTGCCACAGAAACACAGCGGCACACGAACACGGATAATTCCGGTACCGATTTTTCCGGTACCGGAATTATCTGGACGTGTGAGACTGGCCTTGTAGGAAGATTTTCTACCATATTTGGTAGATGTCTGTGGGATTTTTTGCCTATTGATTCAGAAAAGCATTTGTGAGGTCAGGCGGTGATCGTTATTAACCTGGCTCCAGCACCTGTGTTGTGAATTCTGTGGCAGAGCTCCCTCCTGTGGTACTTCGACTGATTCTCTCTGTAAGCTTCAGTTGGTGGAGGGAAGTGGTACTGCGGCTTCTGAGTTTCCTCCCTCAGGTGATGTGGTGAGGTCGTTAGGTGCTGCTCTACTTAACTCCACCTAGTGCTTTGATCCTGGCTTCCTGTCAATGTTCCAGTATTGGACTTGTTTTCCTCCTGGATCGTTCCTGTGGCCTGCTGCTCTGCATAGCTAAGTTTTCCTTTGCTATTTTGTTTGCTTTTCTTCTGTCCAGCTTATCTATTTGTTTGCTGGAAGCTCTGGGACGCAGAGGGTGTACCTCCGTGCCATTAGTTCGGTACGGAGAGTCTTTTTGCCCCCTTTGCGTGGTTTTTAGAGTTTTGTGTTGACCGCAAAGTTACCTTTCCTATCCTCGCTCTGTTCAGAAAGTCGGGCCTCACTTTGCTAAATCTATTTCATCTCTACGTTTGTCTTTTCATCTTACTCACAGTCATTATATGTGGGGGGCTGCCTTTTCCTTTGGGGTATTTCTCTGAGGCAAGGTAGGCTTATTTTCTATCTTCAGGCTAGCTAGTTTCTCAGGCTGTGCCGAGTTGCATAGGTAGCGTTAGGCGCAATCCACGGCTGCCTCTAGTGTTGTTGGATAGGATTAGGGATTGCGGTCAACAGAGTTCCCACGTCTCAGAGCTCGTTCTATGTTTTTGGATTATTGTCAGATCACTGTATGTGCTCTGACCTCTATGTTCACTGTGGTACTGAGTTGCCTAATCATAACACACCTGTCCGTTTGTCTTGTTCCCCAAAAGCTAACTTGCTCCGCTCTTGTGCATGATGGGTTACCATGATATCCTCGGATGTCATGCTCCTAGGATTTCTTAAGCCAATTCTTGCAGCTGCATTCTGCCTGAGTTTTCAGGTAGTAAGCTGTTGTGAATTCTGTGGCAGAGCTCCCTCCTGTGGTCACAAGTGGTACTTCGGCTAATTCTCCAGGTCGAGGTTGATGCTTCTGAGATTGGAGCAGGGGCTGTTTTGTCGCAGAGAGGTTCTGATTGCTCAGTGATGAAACCATGCGCTTTTTTTTCCAGGAAGTTTTCGCCTGCTGAGCGAAATTATGATGTGGGCAACCGAGAGTTGCTGGCCATGAAGTGGGCATTCGAGGAGTGGCGTCATTGGCTTGAAGGAGCTAAGCATCGCGTGGTGGTATTGACTGATCATAAGAACTTGACTTATCTTGAGTCTGCTAAGCGGTTGAATCCTAGACAGGCTCGTTGGTCGCTGTTTTTTGCCCGTTTTGACTTTGTGATTTCGTACCTTCCGGGCTCTAAAAATGTGAAGGCGGATGCTCTGTCTAGGAGTTTTGTGCCCGACTCTCCGGGTTTGTCTGAGCCGGCGGGTATCCTCAAGGAAGGAGTAATTGTGTCTGCCATCTCCCCTGATTTGCGGCGGGTGCTGCAAAAATTTCAGGCTAATAAACCTGATCGTTGTCCAGCGGAGAGACTGTTTGTCCCTGATAGGTGGACCAATAAAGTTATCTCTGAGGTTCATTGTTCGGTGTTGGCTGGTCATCCTGGAATCTTTGGTACCAGAGAGTTAGTGGCTAGATCCTTTTGGTGGCCGTCTCTGTCGTGGGATGTGCGTGCTTTTGTGCAGTTCTGTGGGATTTGTGCTCGGGCTAAGCCCTGCTGTTCTCGTGCCAGTGGGTTGCTTTTGCCCTTGCCGGTCCCGAAGAGACCTTGGACACATATCTCTATGGATTTTATTTCTGATCTTCCCGTTTCTCAAAAGATGTCAGTCATTTGGGTGGTCTGTGATCGCTTTTCTAAGATGGTCCATCTGGTACCCTTGTTTAAATTGCCTTCCTCCTCTGATTTGGTGCCATTGTTCTTCCAGCATGTGGTTCGTTTACATGGCATTCCAGAGAATATCGTTTCTGACAGAGGTTCCCAGTTTATTTCAAGGTTTTGGCGAGCCTTTTGTGGTAGGATGGGCATTGACTTGTCTTTTTCCTCGGCTTTCCATCCTCAGACTAATGGCCAGACCGAACGAACCAATCAGACCTTGGAAACATATCTGAGATGCTTTGTTTCTGCCGATCAGGATGACTGGGTGTCCTTTTTGCCTTTGGCTGAGTTCGCCCTTAATAATCGGGCCAGCTCGGCTACCTTGGTCTCTCCATTTTTCTGCAATTCTGGGTTCCATCCTCGTTTCTCTTCAGGACAGGTTGAGTCTTCGGACTGTCCTGGTGTGGATTCTGTGGTGGACAGGTTGCAGCAGATCTGGACTCAGGTAGTGGACAATTTGACCTTGTCCCAGGAGAAGGCTCAACTTTTCGCTAATCGCAGACGCCGTGTGGGTCCCCGACTTCGTGTTGGGGATCTGGTTTGGTTATCTTCTCGTCATATTCCTATGAAGGTTTCCTCTCCTAAGTTTAAACCTCGTTTCATTGGTCCGTATAGGATTTCTGAGGTTCTTAATCCTGTGTCTTTTCGTCTGACCCTTCCAGATTCTTTTTCCATACATAACGTATTCCATAGGTCATTGTTGCGGAGATACGTGGCACCTATGGTTCCATCTGTTGATCCTCCTGCCCCGGTTTTGGTGGAGGGGGAATTGGAGTATATTGTGGAGAAGATTTTGGATTCTCGTGTTTCTAGACGGAAACTCCAGTATCTGGTTAAATGGAAGGGTTATGCTCAGGAAGATAATTCCTGGGTTTTTGCCTCTGATGTCCATGCTCCCGATCTTGTTCGTGCCTTTCATGTGGCTCATCCTGGTCGGCCTGGGGGCTCTGGTGAGGGTTCGGTGACCCCTCCTCAAGGGGGGGTACTGTTGTGAATTCTGTGGCAGAGCTCCCTCCTGTGGTCACAAGTGGTACTTCGGCTGATTCTCTCTGTAAGCTTCTGTTGGTGGAGGGAAGTGGTACTGCGGCTTCTGAGTTTCCTCCCTCAGGTGATCTGGTGAGGTCGTTAGGTGCTTCTCTACTTAACTCCACCTAATGCTTTGATCCTGGCTTCCTGTCAATGTTCCAGTGTTGGACTTGCTTTTCCCTGGATCATCCCTGTGGCCTGCTGCTCTGCATAGCTAAGTTCTTCTTTGCTATTTGTTTGCTATTTTTTCTGTCCAGCTTGTCTAATTTGTTGCTGGAAGCTCTGGGACGCAAAGGGTGTACCTCCATGCCGTTAGTTCGGTACGGAGGGTCTTTTTGCCCCCTTTGCGTGGTTTTCTTTAGGGTTTTGTGTAGACCGCAAAGTTACCTTTTCTATCCTCGCTCTGTTAAGAAAGTCGAGCCTCACTTTGCTGAATCTATTTCATCTCTACGTTTGTCTTTTCATCTTAACTCACAGTCATTATATGTGGGGGGGCTGCCTTTTCCTTTGGGGTATTTCTCTGAGGCAAGGTAGGCTTATTTTCTATCTTCAGGCTAGTTAGTTTCTCAGGCTGTGCCGAGTTGCATAGGCAGAGTTAGGCGCAATCCACGGCTGCCTCTAGTGTTGTTTGGAGAGGATTAGGGATTGCGGTCTGCAGAGTTCCCACGTCTCAGAGCTCGTTCTATGATTTTGGGTTATTGTCAGATCACTGTATGTGCTCTGACCGCTATGTCCATTGTGGTACTGAATTGCCTTTCATAACAGTAAGCATAGGATTCTACAATATAATCTGCAAAATGTTGAAAAACTGCGGTGGCATTGGTCAACTCAAATGGCATGACAAGGTTTTCGTAATGCCCCTCTGAGGTATTGAATGTTGTCTTCCACTCATTCTCCTCTCTAATACCGATAAGATTCTAGGCCCCCCTAAGATCCAGTTTGATAAACCACTTAGTCCCGACAATATGATTAAAGAGATCTGGGATGCGAGGGACAGGGTACGGATCCTGAATAGTGATCTGATTAAAGGGAATCTGTCACCCCCAAAATTTGCCTATAAGCTGCGGCCACCGGCATCAGGGGCTTATCTACAGCATTCTGTAATGCTATAGATAAGCCCCTGATGTAACCTGAAAGATAAGAAAAACAAGTTAGATTATACTCACCCAGGGGCGGTCCCGGGGCGGTCCGGTCCGATGGGCGTCGCTGTCCGGTCCGAGGCCTCCCATCTTCATACTATAATGTCCTCTTCTTTGCTTCCTGTCGCGGCTCCAGCGCAGGCGTACTGATTTGCCCTGTTGAGGGCAGAGCAAAGTACTGCAGTGCGCAGGCGCCCGGAAAGGTCAGAGAGGCCCAGCACCTGGGCAGACAAAGTACGCCTGCACCGGAGCCGCGGCAGGAAGACAAGAAGAGGACGTCATCATATGAAGATGGGAGGTGCTGGACCGGCATCGCGACGCCCATCGGACCGGACCGCAGCGGGACCGCCCCTGGGTGAGTATAATCTTACTTGTTTTTCTTATCTTTCAGGTTACATCTGTGGCTTATCTACAGCATTACTGAATGACATCAGTCTGTCAGTGTTAGTTTTGTTTACTGTAAGTGATATTTGTATTTTGATGTAACCCCGTCTAAAGTACAGCACCATGGAATCAATGGTGCTATATAAATAAATAATAATAATTCCACTTTGTTTGGCAGTTTTTTTTGGCAGCGTGATGAAAAAGCATAATTTACCACTTTTTTACAGTGTTCACTAAAAGGGTTAACTAGTGTGACAGTTTTATAAGTCAGATTGTTCCAGACACAGTGATCCCAAATATGTGTACTTTTTTTATGTTTGTGTTTATATAAATAAACATATTTATTGGTATATTTTTATTTTTTTTTTGTTCTACAATTTGTGATTTTTGAAAATATTTGTACAATTTTTTTTTTTACTTTTTCTTAATTTTTTTTTTACTTAGTCCCTCTATGGGACTTTAACTTTTACTACCCTGATCAGTGTTATAATGTATTGCACTGCACCAGCACTGCATTATACATGTCAGTTTTACACTGGCAGAACGCCTCTTAGGCCGGCGTCACACTAGCGAGTTTTACGGGCGTATGAGTGCATAAAATACGTCCCTAAAACACGCATTACACACGGCCCAATGATTCTCAATGGATCAGGTCCTATCAGCCGTATATTACACACCCGTATTATACGACTTTCTACGGCTGTACAAAATCGCAGCATGCTGCGTTTGTCACCGTATTGCACAAAAAATACGCCAATGAAAGTCTATGGGGGTGAGAAAAATACGGATTACACACGGACCAGCAGTGTGACTTGCGAGAAATACGCAGCGCTGTTAGAGAGAAAAGCCGGCAATTCAGTGCGGTGTACAGTAAAATCACACTGACAGCTTACAATAGAATAGCTAGAATAAATGTGTACACATAGAATAGGGATATATATATGTCATTAAGACACATATATATATTAATATTTCATTCAGCGCTAGATAGCTTAAAAGCCGGTAATTCAATTGCCGGCTTTTGCTATCTCCTTCCTAAACCCGACATGATATGAGACATGGTTTACATACAGTAAACCATCTCATATCCCCATTTTTTTGCATATTCCACACTACTAATGTAGTGGCTGTTACTTTTGAAGGTAACTACAGGTCATTGACCTACTTTCCATTCATTCTTTGGGGTTTTACAGCCAGGAGCACAGCTGCATTAGCAGAGCTCCTGGGTGTAAAATTATTTAACCCCTTCAGATGGATTTACAGCGTGGGACGTGACAGATCATCGGATGGTATGGGATATTGTTGTTTTTTTATTTTTCCTTTGTTACAGAGCGAGGGTCTTAAGGTGGATTAAGAGTCTAATAAAATATTACAACAACCTGTGTGTTTATTTCATTAAAAGACTTTGTAATAATGTGTGTGTTTTTTTTTAACCATTTAATGCTATTGGATTAATAATGGATAGGTGTCATAATTGACGCCTCTCCATTATTAATCTGGCTTAATGTCACCTTACAATAGCAAGGTGACATTAACCCTTCATTACCCCATATCCCACTGCTACATGGGAATGGGAAGAGAGTGGCCAAGTGCCAGAATAGGCGCATCTTCCAGATGTGCCTTTTCTGGGGTGGCTGGGGGCAGGTGTTTTTAGCCAGGGGGGGGGCCAATAATTTTGCAGCAAGGAGCAGCCTGCATTAGCAGAACTCCTTGCTGCAAAATGTTTTAACCCCTTCAGAAGGATCTACATCGTTGGACTTTACAGATCTGCGGAAGGTAAGTATATTGTTGGTTTATTATGTTTTTTCTTTTACAGAACGAGGGTCTTCAGTGATTGGATTGGGCGTTAAATAAAATATTACAACAACCTTTGTTTTTATTTCATTAAAATAATTTTTAATAATGTGTGTGTGTTTTTTTTAACCCTTTCATTCAATTGGATTAATAATGGATAGGTGTCATAATTGACGCCTCTCCATTATTAATTAGGCTTAATGTCACCTTACAATAGCAAGGTGGCATTAACCCTTCATTACCCCATATCCCACCGCTACACGGGAATGGGAAGAGAGTGGCCAAGTGCCAGAATAGGCGCATCTTCCAGATGTGCCTTTTCTGGGGTGGCTGGGGCAGGTGTTTTTAGCCAGGGGGGGGCCAATAACCGTGGACCCTCTCCAGGCTATTAATATCTGCCCTCAGTCACTGGCTTTACTACTCTGGCGGAGAAAATTGCGCGGGAGCCCACGCCAATTTTTTCTGCCATTTAACCCTTAAATTTAATAGCTAGTGCGCCCAAATTTTGCACATACACACTACTAACATTAGTAGTGTGGAATATGCAAAAAAAAATGGGGATATGAGATGGTTTACTGTATGTAAACCATGGCTCATACCATGTCGGGTTTGTGAAGGGGAAAGAAAAAGCCGGCAATTGAATTACCGGCTTTTCACATATCTCGCGCTGAATTAAATATAAATACAGTGTGTATATATATATATACATATATATATACTGTATATATGTTTTAACGAACATTTGAGCCCATAAATCCATTAGATGTCGGTTTTGCAAGCCTGCGAGAAAATCTCGCAGTACGGATGCCATACGGATTACATATGGAGGATGCAATGCGCAAAATACGCTGTCACACCCTGCCTATGGATGACATACGGATCACTATTTTGGGAACATTTCTGCGTATTATGGCCGTATTACGGCCGTAAAATACGGACCGTATTGTCTTACGCCGAGTGTGACGCCGGCCTTATACCTTGCTCTGGGCATGCTCTAAGCAGGCCTCTATAGCTGACAGATCAGGAGAACAATATGTGACCTTCTGCTGTCATGGGAAACATCATGTCCCAGCAATGTTGTGGCCGGGGTGCCAATCGGTGGGAGAAGGAGCCTCCTCCCTCTCCCAGGATCCCCGTGATCGCTACTGATTTAGAGGGTTAAGCAGCCTAGTGTGGTAAGGGCACTGCTCCTGGCTGTAACAGCCAGGTCTCGGATATCACATAAGCTAAGCCGATGACAATCACATGATCAAAGCTTCTGCGACCATAAGATCGCCATGAAATACCGGTACGTCCATTTGCGTAAATGCACTGCATGGGGTTAAACATCCATATGCAAAGCTAATAGCATACAGATGGAACACTGACCAATGCAAGTCAATGCGGTAGTTTACATGCACGTTTTAACACAAGGACTGATGGACCTGAAAATTTGCATTTATAGTTCACATACAATAATAACAATCAGCCACTAGGCGGCACCACAGAACCCTAATAACGGTATATAAGTGAGCAGAGTAATGGATCAGCCCTCTCGCGTCAGCAGTGCGCTCTCCAATGCATAGCTCTCCAGGATCTTTTCCAACCATTTTTCATGCGTAATTTAAAATTTTCAATTATAAATTCTGGATGTATTCAGCTTTTTGAGGTTTAAGAAAACGGTCCATAGAATTAAATTTGGAAGTGGTTATTTTTGCAAGTATGGTACAGATAGAAATTCGAGAGATTAAAGGTTTTCATCATTCCTTGAAGGGTCAAAACCATTTTGATGTCAGTTATGGAATGGGGTCCAGAAACTTTGACTGCCCTTCACACGCTGACATGCCTGGCAGTGCTCCCATAGATATTCTTGATGCCAAGAAAAGAACAAAAAAGAAAAAATGTTGCAGGGCAACGGATAGTTTAAGTTTGAAGACATGTGTCAGCTTCAGGATTGAGGTGCTTGGTGAAGAAACACATGCAAAGGTCCAAAGCTGCTCCAAGGAATAGGGACTATGCAGTGAAAGCTATAGAGGAACGCCCTGGTCATAGCCAAAGTAATCAATGTCAGGGCCACAGCAATGACCTTGAATTGATATTTTATTTTAAGAGGAGTAGGTATTTTACCTTCTAAAGTATTTGAGAAGATGTCTGTTGGTTCAATACTAAACCATATTCATTGGCGAAAGTATGCAATGAGAATTCAGTTTTGTAGGCAAAGATATTACTCGTGGTCTAAACTACGTGCGCAACAAAGGTATAGCAGGATGCAGATATCCAATCTTGCTAGGTATAGCTATCCTGCTATGCCTGCTGCCGCCAATAACAGTGGGAGCAGGCAGTGGCTGATGGGATTATTCATTAGCTGGCGCCTGCGCTCAAACTCAATAATTACATTTTAAAAAACCCGGCTTGGGTTCAACTGTATTTTTGAAAAACAGCCAGACAAAACTACCTCACAACCCTCAGCTGTCAGCATTTGCAAGGCTGGTTATCAAGTTTAGAGGGGTACCCACACTGTTTTTTTTAATTATTTTAATTACTTTTGGTCACCAGCCAAGCTAAAGCAGACAGCTGGGGACTGGAATTCTCAGGCTGGAAAGGGGCCATGGATATTGCTCACCCCCAGCCTAAAAATAGCAGCCTGAAGCTGCCCAAAAAAGGCGCATCTATTAGATGCGCCAATTCGGGCGCTTTGCCTGGCTCTTCCCACTTGCCCTGTAGCGGTGGCAAGTGGGGTTCTTATTTGGTTGATGTCACCTTTGTATTGTTCAGTGACCTCAAGTCCATGGGTTAGTAATGGAGAAGCGTCTATTAGACCCCTATCCATTACCAAACTTATAGTTGTATGATAAATAAACACACAGCCAATATAAAGTATTTTTTTAATTAAAATAAAACACATTTTTCACTTTTTATTTAAAAATAACAAACACAGTTATACTCACCTAGCACCCATTCCATTGAAGCCCTCGTCTACTGTAATAAAATAAAAATCAACCATATCCCATATTACCTGTTTGTAGTTCTCTTCCATGCCGTAATCGATGTCTGGGGATGAACACTTTTCAACCCTGATGATGCCAAGATGCAACCAGCCTTGCTAATGCTGACAGCTCAGGCTTGCAACTCCCAGCTGTCATTTTTGCCTGTCTCGTTATCAAAAATACAGTGGAGCCCACGACTTTAAAAAAAAATATATATATATATTTATAGCGCAGGTGTCAGCAGATGAATACTCCCTTCA
Organism: Ranitomeya imitator; assembly: GCF_032444005.1. Taxonomy (NCBI): domain Eukaryota; kingdom Metazoa; phylum Chordata; class Amphibia; order Anura; family Dendrobatidae; genus Ranitomeya; species Ranitomeya imitator. Next base: position 772,538,019 of record NC_091284.1, read on the forward strand.
ACTGCCACCTACTGCCGCTGTTTATGTCGCAGCACCCATAGGCTGCTGGGAGCAGTAGTGTCATCAGCCAACGCCAGTGACCGGAGGTAAACTTTTTACCTCTGATCACAGCTGCGGGTTCATGCTGTCATTTGACATTGTGGGAACCACGGAGGTCTGACAGGCTATAAAGGGTACATTTTTTTTAATATGTTCTGCTCTTGTGAAATTAGATGCCTATCTATCTATCTATCTATCTATCTATCTATCTATCTATCTATCTATCTATCTGTGTATCTACTGTATCTATCAAGAGTCTTTGCAAAGTTTGCAAACCTTTAACAAATAAAAATCATTATTTTCTGAAAGGCGTTTTATTCCAGTATATGTCACACAAACTACACACGGTCGGCACACAGACATGCACTGTTAACATCGGTACTATTTTTTCCAGTACCGGTATCACCAGGACGTGTGGAGGGGACCTTAGTGTGTTTTCTAAGATGACCCAGAGTACAGAAATGTCACTTGTGGGAACAGCACTGGTCTCTGCTTGCCGGGTATTCTGACACTGCGCACTGACAGTTACAACATAGAGTGCGCTGTCATTGTGCAAATCGCACAGTGCACAACATGCATGGAACAGCCCCATCCCTAAAACGGGCGTCACTTATGATCCTTCATTAAAGAGTGGGGGCAGGAGCTGTGGCAGTGACCGCAGCCTCTGCCCCATGATGACGCTTCATTTGAGTATCCCAGCTGTCAAGCAGCTGCAGTGCAGTACAGCGCAACCTCCACCAGGGGGAGCTTGGTAGGGAAGCCAGACTGCACACATAGAGCAACTGAACAAACGCCACCTAGTGGTGAGAGCGATGTCAGGAAAGCCAAGTCAGAGCACAAGACAGCACAACAGTACAAAATGATTTAGACAGAATGGATAGTCAGGACGTAGCAAGGGATCAGTAAACCAGGACGGGCAAAATACAGTACAATAGGGACAAACTGAAATGGAGTCAAAAAGCCAAACCAGGAGATCAGAACCAGAGAGTCAAGCAGAACTACAGACAAACAAAGAGAAAGGGCAGGCAGGGGGAGATAACAGACACAGGACAAGTCAGGGTTCACAGCAGAACAAATCAAGGGCTTCCAGGGTCAGGTTCACACGCCAAAGACAGAGCTATAGCTGACAACACCCTCAGGATACCTGGGAGCTAAATAGCAAACCCGAGCCCAGAATGAGGCAGAGCAAAGTTAACCCTTGACAAGATCCACCCAGAGAAAGAGCAGACAGGACTAAACTCCGGAGCGGATCATGACACCAGCATGCAACTGGAGTCTCAAACGAATTGTCATCCAAAAAGGAAGTACTAAAAAAAAAGAAGCAACTTGTGTAGCGAGGTCATGATAGGGAATATTTAATTCAAGTATATTAGAAATTAGTTCAGATTATGGCAATAGATAGGGATATTCTTTTCGGTCTGTGGTTATTTTAATTTGAACACTGTGTTAGTATATACAATTTCTCTCTCTTATTACTTCCGGTTCGCAGGTCTGATGCGTCCCGTTTGGGATCGCGTCGGACTTCCGTTCTGCGAGTATTTCATTCACTCTGATGATTTATTAGTTTATCTTTATGAATGGTTATTGCGGTCATATGCTTTTATTATTTTTATTTGTTCTGCACTTAGTTTTATGTATTCATCAGTAGTTTATCATATTATAATAATTCCGTCACTTCCGGTGTAGATGAGGGCAATACGTATGATATAGTAGATTAACCTTATTTATTTCACATCTCACATTTATACTTTTGTTATGAGCCACTAGTCTATTCCTCCATCCTTTCGCTGGATTTTGGAGGTTAGTTATCTTTTTTCTTAGATGATGATTGCACTAATTATGCCACAGGTTTCATGTTGGTCGCCTCGGTTCCTTATTGGTCTGAATCGTATATAAATCATTCCCCTTCCCTATTCCCCTTCACTCCTTGAAAAAGCCACGTCCAACGTGCGTTGGAGCTAGCAGGATACTATTGGGTATGGATTGTACAATGTCATAGGATATTCTTTCTATCCCATTCCTTTTGCCTTCCTGACTTTTTGAATGCATGTTTGCAAACATATGTAGGTTATGTGTAATGGGATATATTCTTTGTATTATTATATCAAATTTACTATTTTGTCCATAAGCCCACTCCAATTATTGCACTGGGGTTTTTTGTATTGTTCTGTTGCAATTTGTTCCCCTTTTTATGTGTATTTTAATATTATCAAATAAATTTATATATTTTTACCATACTGGTTTTGTACTTTTGTCTTTTTCACCCTTTTATTTGGAGTAGGTGTTGTTAGCATTATGGGGTGATATCTGATATATATTCATATCCTATTGATTGTGCAGTTGTATTTTATATTAGAAATTAGTTCAGATTATGGCAATAGATAGGGATTTAGGAATATTATTATTATTTATTATTATAGCGCCATTTATTCCGTGGCGCTTTACATGTGAGGAGCGATATACATAATAAAAACGAGTACAATAATCTTAAACAATAAAAGTCACAACTGGTACAGGAGGAGAGAGAACCCAGCCCGATAGGGCTCATAATCTACAAGGAATGATTGAGCTGGTCATGCAGCAGTTTGGTGGATCGGTGGTTACTGCAGGTTGTAGGCTTGTCGGAAGAGGTAGGTCTTCAGGTTCCTTTTGAAGGTTTCCTTGATAGGTGAGAGTTTGATATGTTGGGGTAGAGATTTCCAGAGTAAGTGGGATGCACGGGAGAAATCTTGTATGCGATTGTGGGAAGAGGATATAAGAAGGGAGTAGAGAAGGAGATCTTGTGATGATCGGAGGTTGCGTGCAGGTAAGTACCAGGAGACTAGGCCACAGATGTATGGAGTAGACAGTCTGTGGATGGCTTTGTATGGCATGGTTAGATTTTTGAGCTTGAGTCTCTGGGCAATGGGGAGCCAGTGAAGTGATTGACAAAGGGAAGGGGCCGGGGAATAGTCGGGGAATAAATGGATTAGTCGGGCAGCAGAGTTTAGAACAGATTGGAGGGGTGCAAGAGTGTTAGAAGGGAGGTCACAAAACAGGAGGTTTCAGTAGTCAAGGTGGAAGATGAGTGCATGGACTAGGGTTTTTGCAGATTCTTGGTTGAGGAATGTACGGATTGGGGAAATGAGCTGAAGTTGGCAGGAAGTGAAAAGGGCTTGGATATGTGGTTTGAAGGAGAGATCAGAGTCAAGGATTACCCCAAGGCAGCAAGATTGTGGGATTGGGGAGAGTGTGCTTCACACCTTAATGCACTTAGTTGTACTTATATTGCATAGTACAAGTCTGCAATGACTTTAGTCTGCTGTGTGATTCCTATAAGTGTGTCCTAGAAGTGTGAAGCTTAATTTAGAATTAAAACCAGAATTGAACCAGAAGGGAACTGAAGGTAACTGGACACAGTCACAGTAAATAATGTTTCTGTTTGTTTTCACTTTCACCCCTATAATTCTTCACTTTCTGCAAACTCCCCTAATCCCTACTCCTAGTAAGGAACTGTTCATCTCCTTTTCAATCCTCCCCATCCATCTCACCTCCTCCCCAAAACTGTTCCTTAACATACAATCCTCTGTCTCCAAGCACAGACAGCCACCTCATGCCCTCTCCTGCTTCCACCTGCTAACACTTTTTCTGCTCCTTCTCACTGCTGGTGATATCTCTCCAAATCCTGGTCCTCCTCACCACATCCCCACAGTCAGTTCTACCTCTCATACACGCTCTATCACAAATTTCCGTAACCTCTCTAATCTTATACCCATTCACCCAGCCCCCACTTCCCCAGTCCCACTAACAGGAGCTCTGTGGAACACTCGCTCTGTCTGCAACAAGCTTTCCTACATCCACGATCTTTTTGTTAGTCCCAAACTTTCCTTCCTCGCCATCACCGAAACCTGGCTCACCCCTTCTGACACAGCCTCTCCTGCTGCACTTTCGTATGGTAGCTTCCACCTTTCTCACACACCCCGCCCCAGCAGCAAGCATAGCGGAGGAGTTGGTTTTCTCCTGTCAGATAACTGCTCCTTCACCCCAATCCCACTGCCACTCTCTGTTACCCTCCCTTCCTTTGAGGCGCACTCTGTGGGCATCTATGCCCCCACCAACCTCCAACTGGCTGTCATTTACCGCCCCCCATGGCCTGCCACCACCTTCTTTGACCACTTCACCACCTGGCTACTTAATTTCCTTTTTGCGGACATGTGAAGGAAACACAGTTCCTCCCACGTCACCAATCCGTGACGTAACTACACAGGCACAGCTCTCCGGCGCCCCCTTTGTCTCTCAGGTCAATAAGGGAACTGCACCTGAACAAGTGACCGCCGGTGAGACTGCCCTGTTACCCACGCTGGGTATTCTAAGATTCGCAATCAGAGTAAAAGGATCAGCCCAAAATTAATTTATGATTTAATTGCCTTAAGGGCGCACTAGGTAATTACAAGAAATATACAGTAAAAATATATCAAGAGTTACAGTCAGAGTAAAATATAACAATCACAAGACAAGGCTTAGAGGTATAAAGCTGGAGGTCAATTTATCAGGTTGAAGGTTGATGGTGGAAGCCGGGGGACTCAACGTTCCGCAGGTCCAAGACTTAGTTGCCGGGCAGCCCCCAGAAAGCGTGTGCTTGCTCCCCTCTGGCTGGCATACCCTCTCCCTTAGTTCCTTAGTTAGTCATCTTCCTCTGTTCTGCCCCACTCCCAAGGGTCCCAGCTCTTAACCCTGCTGTGTCCCTCCCCCCTGTACCTGGGCGGGCTAAGAATCTCCACCGCTCTGCTTCCCTGCAAGATTGGTATCCAATATCTAATAAATGGGATAACTTCTCCCAGGATGATCGGATCAGCACACGGGTGGTACCAGCAAACGAGGTTTGTTCTGCCGGTCGCACAGGGACCAAATCCAGACCCATTCGGTCGCTGTGGGAGGCTGATCTCCATATCTCAGGTTCCAGAATTCCCACGGACCAGGGAGTTGCACTGTTAGATGCGCAATTTCTTTAGGGCGAGGGGGATATTTTTTATGGGCCTGTACCTCGGACGATGCATCCATAATACATGATTCCATGTTGGAGACGGTTCGACTGGAAGGCCACAATAGACGTGTATCCTGTGGCCACTTGACATGCGTGCTTTAATTGAGCCCCAAGGTACCTCCTTGTCCCCTGCTGGTGTGGCTTCCTCATTGAGCCTTGAAGTACCTTCTGCCTGCTACACTGAGCTTAATTCCATTACCATGCTAAAAGGAACTTTATTCATGAGAAAAGGTGGGGCCAGGAGTGCTCATCTCTGCAGACCTGTGACCAGGAGACAAAATGGAGTCACGCCAATCTCTGTTAGTATGCCCTTATCCAAGATGGCGGCTGCTCCCTCCTCACAGGACATATCCACTATCATCATAGGCAACTTCAACATCCCCATTGACACTTCCCTCTCAGCTGCCACTAAACTTATATCTCTCACTTCCTCCTAAGGCCTCACTCAATGGTCTTCTGCAGCCACTCACAAAGATGGTCACACATTGGACCTCATCTTCACCCGCCTCTGTTCCCTATCTAACCTCTCTAACTCACCTCTTCCTCTTTCTGACCACAATCTACTCACATTCTCTTCCATCTCCACTCCTTGTCTGCAATCCCCACTCCACAAACTTGCACACTCTCGCAGAAATCTTAAACACCTTGATCTACATTCACTCTCTATATAACACCAGAATAGCTGCAGCTTTGGAATCTCTTGCCCCTCTCACACACACCAAAGCTCGCAAAATCAACAGACAGCTCTGGCACACCAGCCTGACCAAAGAACTGAGGAGAGCTTCCAGGGCTGCAGAGCGGAGATGGAAAAGATCCCACTCCAACGAGTACTTTATCGCATTCAAACAGTCCCTCACTACTTTCAAAACCACACTCGCCACAGCTAAAAAACCTACTTCTCATCTCTCATATCCTCCCTGTCTCACAACCCTAAACAGTTATTCAACACCTTCAACTCTCTCCTCCGTCCTTCAGCACCTCCTCCTTCCCCACTCATTTCAGCTGAAGACTTTGCCTCATTTTTCAAGCAGAAGATTGAGAACATCAGAGACAGTTTTAGTCGACAGCCCCCAGAGCCCTTCCTCCCAGCTACCCAGCCCTCCACCTCCAAAACCAATTTCTCCACTATTACAGAAGATCGACTCTCCACTCTACTCTCAAGATCGCATCTCACCACCTGTGCACTTGACCCGATACCTTCTCACTTCATCCCATACCTCGCCACAGTCTTCATCCCAATTCTAACCCATCTCTTCAACCTATCACTAACAACTGGTGTTTTCCCCTCAAGCTTTAAACATGCCTCAATCACACCTATCCTCAAAAAGCCCTCTCTTGACCCATCTTCTGTATCTAGCTATCGCCCTATATCACTTCTCCCCTATGCCTCAAAACTACTGGAACAACACGTCCATCTTGAACTGTCCTCCCATCTATCTTCCTGCTCCCTTTTCGACTGCTTACAATCAGGCTTCCAGTCACACCACTCCACTGAAACTGCCCTAACTAAGGTAACCAATGACCTATTAAGTGCCAAGAGCAAGCGACACTACTCTATCCTCCTCCTCCTGGACCTGTCCTCTGCCTTTGACACAGTTGACCATTCCCTATTACTACAGACCCTCTCATCCCTTGCCATCACAGACTTGGCCCTATCCTGGATCTCGTCATACCTAACTTTCCAAACATTCAGCGTCTCCCATTCACACACCACCTCCTCACATCGCCCCCTATCTGTCGGAGTCCCGCAAGGTTCAGTTCTAAGGCCCCTGCTCTTCTCCATTTACACTTTTGGCCTGGGACAGCTCATAGAATCTCATGGTTTTCAGTATCATCTCTATGCTGATGACACACAGATCTACATCTCTGGACCAGATATCAGCACCCTACTAACCAGAATCCCTCAATGTCTATCCGCTATTTCATCCTTCTTCTCTGCTAGATTTCTAAAACTTAACATGGACAAAACAGAATTCATTGTCTTTTCCCATCTCACGCGACCCCCCCAACGAACCTATCCCTTACAGTAAATGGCTGCCCATTCTCCCCAATCCCACGAGCTCGCTGTCTCAGGGTAATCCTTGACACTGATCTCTCCTTCAAACCGCATATCCAAGCCCTTTCCACTTCCTGCCGCCTTCAACTCAGAAATATTTCACAGATCCGTACATTCCTAATCCAAGAATCTGCAAAAACCCTAGTCCATGCCCTCATCATCTCGACTGCCTCGACTACTGTAACCTCCTGCTCTGTGGCCTCCCCTCGAACACTCTCGCACCCCTCCAATCTATTCTAAACTCAGCTGCCCGACTAATCCTCTTGTCCCCCCGCTATTCCCTGGCTTCTCCCCTCTGTCATCCCCTTCATTGGCTCCCCATTACCCAGAGACTCCAGTACAAAGCCCTAACCATGACATACAAAGCCATCCACAACCTGTCTCCTCCATACATCTGTGACCTCGTCTCCCGCTACTTTCCTGCACATAACCTCCGATCCTCACAAGATCTTCTTCTCTACTCCCCTCTTATCTCCTCTTCCCACAATCGCATAGAAGATTTCTCTTGCGCATCACCCCTACTCTGGAACTCTCTACCACAACATATCAGACTCTCACCTACCATCGAAACCTTCAAAAAGAACCCGAAGACCTACCTCTTCCGGCAAGCCTACAACCTGCAGTAATCACCGATCGACCAAACCACTGCACGACCAGCTCTATCCTTACCTACTGTATCCTCACCCATCCCTTGCAGATTCTGAGCCCTCGTGGGCAGGGTCTTCTCTCCTCCTGTATCAGTTGTGACTTGTGTTGTTCAAGATAATTGTACCTGTTTTTATTATGTATACCCCTCCACACATGTAAAGTGCCATGGAATAAATGGCGCTATAATAATAAATAATAATAATAAGTTTTAGAAGTCTAGCAGAGAAGAAAGATGAAATAACAGACAGACATTGTGGGATTCCGGTTAGAAGGAAGGTGATATCGGGTCCAGAGAGGTAGATCTGTGTGTTATCAGCATAGAGGTAATATTGCAAGCCGTGAGATTCTATGAGCTGTCGTCCCAGGCTGAAGGCGTAAATGGAGAATAGCAGGGGTCCTTGGACTGAACCTTGGGGACACCGACAGATAGGGGGCAAGGTGAGGAGGTGGTGTGTGAGTGGGAGACGCTGAATGGCCAGTCTGTTAGTTATGACGAGATCCAACATAGGGCCAAGTCTGTGATGCTAAGAGATGAAAGGGTCTGTAGTAATAGCAAATGGTTCACTGTGTCAAAGGCAGAGGACAGATCCAAGAGGAAGAGGACAGAGTAGTGTTGCTTGGCTTTGGCGGTTAATAGGTCATTGGGGACTTTAGTCAGGCCAGTTTCAGTGGAGTGATGCGGTCGGAAGCCAGATTGTAAGCAGTCAAAGAGGGAGCAGGAGGAGAGGTGGGAGGACAGTTCAAAATAGACATATTGTTTCAGTAGTTTTGAGGCATAGGGGAAAAGTGATATGGGACGAGAGCTAGATACAGAGGATGGGTCAAGAGAGAGCTTTTTGAGGATGAGTGTGATTGAGGCATGTTTGAGGCTTGGGGGGAAATCACCAGTTGTTAGTGATAGGTTGAAAAGATGGGTTAAGGTTGGGATGAAGACTGTGGTGAGGTTTGCGATGAGGTGAGATGGGATCGGGTCAAGTGCACTGGTGGTGAGATGTGATCTTGAGGATAGAGTGGAAAGTTAATCCTTTGCAATGGTGGAGAAGTTCGAGGAGGAGGGCTGAGTAGTTAGGAGGAGGATTGGTGGAGCGGTAGAACAAAGCTTTCTCTGATGTTATCATTCTTCTGCTTGAAGAATGAGGCAAAGTCTTCAGCTGAGATGAATGGAGAAGGAGGAGGGGCTGGAGGCCAGAGGATGGAATTGAAAGTGTTGAATAGCTGTTTAGGGTTGTGAGACAGGGAGGATATGAGAGATGAGAATTTGGTTTGTTTTGCTGCAGCGAGTGTGGCTTTCAAAGTTGTAAGAGACAGTTTGAAAGCAATGAAGTGCTCAGTGGAGTGGGATCTTTTCCATCTCTACTCAGCAATCCTGGAAGCCCGCCTCAGTTCTTTGGTCAGGATGGTGTGCCAGGGTTTCCTGTTGATTTTGCAAGCTTTGGTATGTGTGAGAGGGGCAATCGATTCGAGATTTACAGCTATTGTGTTATAAAAAGCGTCAGCAGCATCTGCATTTTGTAAGGAACTTATGTCTGTAAAAGTGAGAAGGGATTCAGAAAGTGAGTATAGAGCGAAGTGTTTTGTGAGAGTGTGCAAGTTTGTGGAGTGGGGATTGTGTACCTGGAGAGGAAAGGGAAGAGAATGTAAGTAGGTTGTGGTCAGAAAGAGGGAGATGTGAGTTAGGGATGTTCAATAGGGAACAGTGAAGGGTGAAGATGAGGTCCAGTGTGTGGCAATCTTTGTGAGTGGCTGCAGAAGACCATTGAGTGAGGTCGAAGGAGGAAGTGAGAAATAGAAGTTTAGTGACAGCTGATAGGGAAGTGTCTATAGGAATGTTGAAGTCACCCATGGTGATATTGGGGATGTCAGCGGAGAGGAAATGAAGTAGCCAGGTGTTGAAGTGGTCGAAGAAGGTGTTGTGTGGACCTGGGAGGTGGAAAAAGACAGCTAGTTGGAGGTTGGAGGGGAAGTAGATGTGTAAACAGTGCACTTCATAGGAAGGGAGGGTTACAGAGGGTGGCAGTGGGATTTGGGTGAAGGAGCAGTTATCTGACAGGAGAAAACCAACTCCTCCTCCATGCTTGCTGCTGAGGTGAGGTGTGAGAAAGGTGGAATCCACCATATGAAAGTACAGCTTGAGATTCTGTGTCAGAGGGAGTGAGCCAGGTTTCGGTGATGGCGAGGAAGGAAAGTTTGGTAGTAATCAAAAGATCATGGATGTAGGCAGGGCTGCCACTAGGAATTTCGGGGCACCATACTGGCAACATTTTCGGGGCCCCCTTGAGACTCCGCCCAGGCTCCCTCCAGCCCTCCTCCACCCCTCAAACTGTCCACAGTCAAAAGATTTTTTAAGCCACCACCACGACAAGGTAGACTCTTTTGGCTGTGCTCTACTCTACTCTAACCTATTAAACATTTGTTAACCCATTATCTACCAATGTCCTTTTTTTGGGACGCCTAATCTTTAGCTTCTAGCAACTAAGATTTTATAATTTTTAGAATTAGTTCAAATTTTTTGTGTTGTGTTTGTAAAATGAATGTTTACAAAATAGGAAATCATGTCATTGACATTTTTAATTGAATATTGGGACGCCCTTTTCTGAAAAATCCGTACTTGAAAAATTTTTGCAAATTATGTTTCTGATTCATTAGGACCCAAATCATTACAAATCTGTCATTTAAAAAAAAAAGAAAATTGCTAATTTGGCAAGTAATGGGTTAAAATATCCAATACAGTTTAGGTATATTTTTATTTGTTTTTCAATTTTTAAAATGACAAATAATATCACATATAGGGGACAAATACCACCGCACCATGACCAGACACCATATTACCACCACATAGTGACCTAGAATTTCACATACAAGGAACAAATACTGCCACATCATGTTCAGACCACATATTACCACCACAGTGACTGAATAATATCACATACAAGAGACAAATACCACCGCACCATGTCCAGACCACATCATACCACCACATTGTGACCAAATAATAGCAAATACAAGGAACAAATACCGCCACACCATAGCCGGACAACATATTACCACCACATAGTGACTGAATACTAAAATACTGATTAGTAATTAAAAAACAATACTAATATCACCATAAGTGCCATTATACACACAAGATCTGAACTTAGTATGCAGTGTCTGTGTACAGGTAATGCAGTGATCATGGTGACATTATGCACAGGAGCTCTGTATATAGTCTATAGTGTAAAGGTAATACAGTGATCACTGGTGACATTGTACACAGGACCACTGTATATAGTATACAGTGTATAGTGTCAGTGTACAGGTAACACACTGACTCACCAGTGATGTCTCTAGGTGAAGTCCTTCATCTTTGCTTTTCATCTTCACCCAGCACAGACCGCCATCACTTCTTCCAGCCAGGGCTCATCTCTGCCGGAAATAACACAGTTATCTAGAGCACCTCTTGCAGATCAAATAACTTATTTTTACCCCCAATTCTAAACTACACCAGATGAAGAAAAAAGCTGACAGTGTTGCTCTGCACAGTAATAGGACCGCCTCCCCCATTTAAAACAGTGTCCTCCAAAAATAAAATAAACATCACTGCAGTAATAATATCCCCCATCCTGGCCACCGGGGGTCTCATTTCTTCCTCCAGCCATATGTTCTCCCATTCTGCCTCCATGTGATGTCCCATCCTGCCCCATATGATCTCCCCATTCTTCCCCATCTGTCCCATGATCCTGCCCCATCTGTCCCATGATCCTACCCCATGTGTCCCATGATCCTTCCGCATCTGCCCAATGATCCTGCCCCATCTGACCTATGATCCTGCCCCATCTGTCTCCATCCTGCCCCATGATTCTGCATCAACTGTCTCCATCCTGCCCCATGATCCTGCACCATGTGTCTTCATCCTGCCCCATGATCCTGCCCCATCTGTCTCCATTCTGCTCCATCTGTCTCTATCCTGCCCCATGATACTGCACCATGTCTCCATCCTGCCCCATATTCCTGCCCCATCTGTCTCCATCCTGCCCCATATGTCTAAATCCTGCACCCTATGTCTCCATCCTGCCCTGTGTCTCCATCCTGCCCCTTGTGTCTCCATCCTGCCCCTTGTGTCTCCATCCTGCCCCTTGTGTCTCCATCCTGCCCCTGTGTCTCCAATCCTGCCCCTGTGTCTCCCATCCTGCCCCTTGTCTACATTCTGCCCCCGTGTCTCCCATCCTGCCCCCGTGTCTCCATTCTGCCCCTTGGCTACATTCTGCCCCTTGTTTACATTCTGCCTTGTGTCTCCCATCCTGCCCCCCAGTCTCGATTCGACCCACTGTCTCCTTTCTGTCCACTGTCTCCATTCTGCCCCTGTGTCTCCCATCCTGCCCCTGTGTCTCCATCCTGCCGCCATGTCTCCCATTCTGCCCCATGTCTCCATCCTGCCTCCGTGTCTTCCATCCTGCCCCCATGTCTTCCATCCTGCCCCGTGTGTCCATCCTGCTCCCATGTCTCCCATCCTACTCCCATGTCTCCCATTCTCCCCCATGTCTCCATTCTGCCCCGTCTCCATTATGCCCCTTGTATCCACTCTGCCCTGTGTCTCCAATCCTGCCCCATGTCTCCAATCCGGCCGCCATGTCTCCCATCCTGCCCCGTGTCTCCCATCCTGCCCCCGTGTCTCCATCCTGCCCCCGTGTCTCCATTCTGCCTCTTGTCTCTATTCTGCCCCTTGTCTCCATTCTGCCCCCTGTCTCCCATCCTGCCCCCGTGTCTCCTATCCTGCCCCCGTGTCTCCAATCCTGCCCCCATGTCACCAATCCTTCCCCGTAAAAACCAAATGTAGATGACCGACAGCACTCCCTTATTCGGGCGCTCGTTCCATATCCAGGGAACCCACCTGGGTAACATGTCACAATCTGCACAAAGGAAAAGCGCTGTTCCTTTGTGCAGACTGCAATCCTTCCCCGTGTCTCCCATCCTGCCCCCGTGTCTCCCATCCCTTCCCCGTGTCTCCATTCTGCCAGCGCACCTGTGGTGAAGTTCTTTTCAGGCTTTTCAAGCGCACACTCACCGGTGAAAGACAATGACATCATACACCGGCGACGTGCACGCTGACATCAGCTTTAACTATTGCCATGCGGGCCCGCACGGCAATAGAGTAACTGAACCTGCGTCTCGGATGCAGGCTCAGTTACTGCAGCGGCAAAAGCCTGCCGCTGTGGCCCGATCAGCAGAAGAGATGGGGCCCGAAGTGGGCCCCCTTTGCTGACCAGGCCCCATACGTCAGTCAGGGCAGTAACGCCCTGATAGCAGCCATGGATGTAGGAAAGTTTGTTGCAGACAGAGCAAGCATACCATAGAACTCCTGTTAGTGGGACTGGGGAAACGGGATGGCGAATAAGTATAAGGTTAGAGAGGTTACAGAAATTTGTGACAGAGCATAGATGAAAGGTTGAAGTGACTGTGGGAATGTGGTGAGGAGTATCAGGATTTGTGTTGTGTTCAAAAGTTTACATACCCCAGGAGAATTTTTGCTTTCTTGGCCTTTCTTCAGAGAATATGAATGATAACACCAAAACTGTTTTTCCACTCATGGTTAGTGGTTGGGTGGAGCCATTAATTGTCAAACTACTATGTTTTCTCTTTTTAAATCAAAATAACAACCCAAAACATCTAAATGACCCTGATAAAAAGTTCACATACCCTGGTGATTGTGGCCTGGTAACATGCACAAAAGTTGACACAAATGGGTTTGAATGGCTACTAAAGGTAGTGTGTGTGCATAAAAGCGGAGTGAGTTTCTGGGATCCAGACAGACTCTTGCATCTTTCATCCAGCCACTGACATTTTTGGATTGTGAGTCATGGGGAAAGCAAAAGAATTGTCAACGGAGCTATGGGAAAAAGTAGTTCAACATCTTTATCAATTATTTAGATGAAGGAATTGAGGGTTAACTGATTAAATTTCCTGATGACACAAAGCTAGGAGGGATAGCTAATATTAGAGAAGAGAGAGGGAGGATTCAAAAAGATATAACTAAACTTGAACAGTGGGCAGCAACTAAAAGAATGGTTTTTAACAGGGAAAAATGTAAAGTACTACATCTGGGCAATAAAAATGAAAAGGCATATACAGAATAGGAGGAATAGTGCTAAGCAACAGCACACGTGAAAAAGACTTGGGTATACTAATAGATCACAGACTGCACATGAGTCAACAGTGTTAGCAGCAGCAATAAAGGCAAATACAATTCTGGGATGTATTAACAGAAGCATACTGTCTAGAACACGTGAAGTCATTATTGCCCTCTACTCCTCTTTGGTCAGACCTCATCTGGAATACTGTGTCCAGTTTTGGGCACCACATTTAAAAAAAGACATCAACAAACTGGAGCAAGTTCAGAGAAGAGCGAGACCTAATAGCTGTCTACAAATATCTCAAGGGCTGTCACATTGTAGAAGGATCATCTTTATTCTTATTTGCACAAGGAAAGACTAGAAGCAATGGGATGAAACTGAATGGGAGGAGACACAGATTAGATATTAGAAAAAACTTTTTAACAGGGTGATCAATGAGTGCAAAAGGTTGCCACAAGAGCTGGTGAGTTCTCTGTCAATGGAAGTCTTCAAACAGGCTGGACAGACATCTGTCTGGGATAATTTAGTGAATCCTGCTTTGAGCAGGGGTTTGTTCCAGATGACCCAGGAGGTCCCTTCCAACTCTACTATTCTATGATTCTAGTTGAACTGTATAAAACATGAATGCAGCTTTCAAACTGTGATTAACAAATGGAAAATCAGGGGCTCTGTAAAAACAAAACCTCGGTCAGGTAGACCAACAAAAATACCGTCCACAACTGCCAGGAAAATTGTTCGGGATGCAAAGAACAACCCACAAATAACATCAGCTGAAATACAGGACTCTCTGAAAACTAGCGGTATGGCTGTTTCAAGATGCACACTAAGGAGGCACTTGAAGAAAAATGGGCAGCATGGTAGAGTCGCCAGAAGAAAGCCATTACTGCGTAAATGTCACAAAGTATCTCGCCTACAATACGCAAAACAGCACACAGACAAGCCTCAAAACTTCTGGAACAAGGTATTTTGGAGTGATGAGACCAAAATTGAACTTTTTGGCCACAACCAAAAACGTTACATTTGAAGAGAGGTCAACAAGGCCTATGATGAAAGGAACATCATTCCTACTGTAAAGCACGGAGCGCTGATGTTTTGGGGATGTGTGAGCTACAAAGGCACAGGAAATTTTGTCAAAGTTGAAGGAAAGATGAATGCAGCATGTTATCACCAAATACTGGAGGCAAATTTGCACTCATCAGCCTGGAAGATGCGCATGGGACGTACTTGGACATTCCAACATGACAACGATCCAAAACACAAGGCCAAGTCGACCTGTCATTGGCTACAGCAGAACAAAGTAAAGGTTCTGTAGTGGCCATCTCATTCTCCTGACCTCAATATCATTGAGCCACTCTGGGGCGATCTCAAGAGTGCAGTTCATGCTAGACAGCCCAGGAATTTACAGGAACTGGAAGCTTTTTGCCAAGAAGAGTGGGCAGCTTTGCCATCTGAGAAAATAAAGAACCTGATCTACAACTACCACAAAAGGCTTCAAGCTATCATTGATGTTAGAGGGGGCAATACATGGTATTAAGAAATGGGGTATGTGAACTTTTGATCAGGGTCATTTGGATGTTTTGGGTTGTCATTATGACTTAAAAAGAGAAAACAGAGTAGTTTGACAATAAATGGCTTCACCCAACCACTAACCATGGGTGGAGAAAAAGTTTTGGTGTTATCATTCATATTCTCTGAAAAAAAGGCCAAGAAAGCAAAAATTCTGCCGAGGTATGTAAACTTTTGAGCACAACTGTATCTAAAGGAATCAGCAGGCTTGGACGACAATATAATCCATGTACGGGGTCCTACTGATTTTCCCCTGATGATGTTGATGTAGATAAGGATCCGGCATGTCCGATTTCGGAATGCCGATTCTTTTCCTTTCGTTGTGATAAGCTGCTACCTGAGGGGTCCAGCAGCGACTTTCTTGTAGAAAATACAGGAACGTTCAGCACAGCGAGTGCTCTTGTATTTGGGGGACTTGGGAGAGTCAGTCACCTGATAGCTATCTGTTGTGTATTTGGCATCTTAGATCTGGGAAACTTGCTAACAGATTTACTTTAAGGGCAAAGACAGACGGTCGTATTTCTCATGCGAGGATCGCATCACAGTGCATGGACTGGTCCAGCACCTCTCTTGACCTGAGCATCACAGCGTGATATATTTCTATGCAGCTATCACGCTCAGGTCGGGAGAGCCAATAGTTGGTCCGAGGATTGCAATGCAATCCTTGCACTAGAAATACAGTCGTATGTCTGCCCCCACAGAGGTCAACTCTTTTGTTCTTCAGAAAATAAGCCACTGCCAGGGCTGTCTGGAAGTGGCTTTCTCCTATCTCCTTATTGAAAACACATAAACGTTTCTCCCGAGTGTATGGGCACTTTGTATGCTTGATGGTTTATGTCTGGCAGCTTTGCCCACCGTGCAAAACAATGGAACTTGTTACAAACCTTTTTTTTTACATTTTGCAGTGAGTGGATAGGGCATATCAGTTCATTTCCATGTTTTGGACGTAGGCATATAAATAAGTTCTATTGTGCCAGTAGCAGGAATGTACTAGCTTCTTAGGATAAAAGGAATGTATCACAGGCCAGTATTTAATTGTCTCAGGCCTGGGTTTCATTTCCTACAAAACATATGTAAATGATCATTTCAGGCTGGATTGTGATAAGAGAATAATTCATGTTATCTCCTCATTTAGAGCCTCCTGTGTACTCCTAGAGATAAGCAGCCCAGCCCAGATAAGGAGAGCATAGATTTCTCCATAATTGGTGCAATATAACAATATAAACGTTTAGAATCATTTAGCCAAGAGTATCCGACCCTACAAATAATGACTATTATTTTATGTGTTTTACTGCTGTACGGTAACAACCTGCTGGATTAGGAGACAATGTGACAGCCGCACCGTATAATTATATTATTCTGTCTATGATTTCCCAACCGGAGGAAAACACAAGTACAATGACAAAAAAGTGCGATGTCTTCATTATCAGATTTGTGCTACATAGAATCCATTGCCACAATACAAATATGCATTAGAAATGTAGGGGTAAATTGTAAATCTTTGCAGAAATGCATTAACTATTAGCCAGAATTATAAAGGAGATGTCCATGATATTAAACCCTTAGTGATCGAACCAATGTTAACCAGGACAATTTTTTAAATTCTGACCTATGTCACTTTATATGATAATAACTCTGGACATCTTCAACGTATCCCAGTGATTCTAATCAGAATTTTGGCGAAAATGTAGAAAAATTTGCAATTCTCAAACTTTTAATCTTTATGCTGTATAAAATAATTATGGTAATAAATAACATTTCCCATATGTCTGCTTTACATCTGCAGCATTTTTCAAACATCTTTTTATTTTGTTAGGATGTTAGAACGATTAAAAGTTTAGTAGCAATTTCTCAAGAAATTTACAAAACCAGTTTATTTAGGGGCCTATTCAGATTTAAATGGACTTTGAGTGGTTTATATATTGGAAACTCCCAAAAAGTTATACCATTTAAAAAACTGCACCCTTCTAAGGACTTATACTCACTTGCGCGAGACTCGCACAGCAACACCCGGCGCTGCTGCCGGCACTCAGATCAGAGCGTGCGGCCACATAGAATACATGCAACCGCATGCTCCGCTCCTCTGTGCCAGGTGTAGTGCCGGATTTGCCGTGCGAGACTCATCCGAGTCCCGCTCAAGTGAGTATAAGCCCAAATACTTCAAAACTGATGTCAGGAAATGTTTAACCCTTCAGGTTCTACACAGGAATTAACACAAAGTCGAATGAAAAGCAAAAATAAATTGAAATTTTTACTATAAAATGTTGCCTTAGACCCAATTTTTCACTTTTACACTGAATAGCAAAACAAAATATACCCTGCTATTTGTTACCTAGTTCCTTCTGAGCGCGCTGATACCCCACATGTAGTCAGAAGCCTCTGAGCAAACGGCAGGGCTTAGAAGAAAAGAAGCATCATTAAAATTTTGGAACACAAATTTGGCTGTAATAGATTGCAGGCACCATGTTGTATTTGCACTGCAAACATCAGGAAAACCTCACAGGTGATCCTATTTTGGAAACTACACCATTCAAGGATTTTATCCAGTATTAGGCCTGTTTCATACATCAGTGTCTCCTCCGGTATGTGTGCTGACAGTTTTCACACGTACCGGAGACATGTACACACATAGACCTGTTCAAATGAATGGGTCTGTGCACATGACAGTGTGCTTCCACGGACTGTGTGTCCAGGGGCAAAACACGCTGACATGCCTGTTTTTTTACCATCATCATGGAAGGAAAAACGTCCCGCATACGTGCACACGGAGAACACACATTGATGTCCTCCGTGTGACATGCATCGGCACCAGGGAAGAAGCCCTACTGTAAGCACTGTTCCCCGGCGGCAGGTGCTGAAGCCGGCTCTCATCATTCTCCCCTGCTCTGCCGGCGAGCAGAGGAGAATGATGAGCATTATATTAAAATCCTAACTACAGCAGGTGGGGGCTTTTGTGACTGTTACCCCCATCATCCGACACCTGCTGCTGCTAATAACAGTGACAGTAGGTGCGGATGATCGAGGTATTCCACAGCCGTCGGCTGCGAGCGTTCAGAAATAAATGAATGAAAAACCTGACGTGGGTTCCCCCTATTTTATTGAACCAACCAGATAAAACTCACAGCTGGGGGATCCAACCCCCAGCTGTCAGCTCCTGCAAGGTTGGTTATCAAGAATAGAGGGGTCCCCACACTGTTTTTTTAATTATTTAATAAATAATTTTAAAAAAACGGCATGGGGTCCACCCCATTTTTGACAACCAGCCTTGCTAAAGCTCACAGCTGGGGGCTGCTATTCTGAGACTGGTAAGGGGCCATTGATATAGGCCCCCCAGCCTATAAACAGCAACCTGCGCTTTGCCTTGCTCTTCTTACTTGCCCTGTAGCAGTGGCAAGTGGGGTAATATTTGTGGGGTTGATGTCACCTTTTAAGTGACATCAAGCCCATGGCTTAGTAATGGAGAGGTGTCTATAAGACACCTCTCCATTACTAATCCTATAGTTGAAATGTTAAATAAAGACACGGCCAGAATAAAGTCCTTTATTTGAAAAATTTGCACAGACTCCGTAAAATGTTCTAAATTAAACCTTACTTGCTGCACCACCTAATTCCCCAATGCCCTCGATCTCCTGTAATAAAAGTAAAATAATAAACCAACAATATACCCATACCTGTCCATTGTTGTGTCCCACTCTGTAATCCAAGTCTGGGGGCTGAATAGTTTTCAACCAGAATGGTGCCAAGATGAGACCGTCCCAGCTGAAAATCGCTAGTGAATCATCACCGGCTTTTTCCCATGGTCCTGAGGTCACCTCAGTTCAGCACGGCCGTGATGATGTCACCGCTGGTGAATGATGCGACTCTCTCAGCATCTCATTCACCAGTGGTTTTCAGCAGGGACAGTCTCATCTTGGCACCGTCCTGGTTGAAAACTATTTAGCCCCCAGTCTTGGATTACAGCGTGGGACACAACGACGGTCAGGTATGGTATATTGTTGGTTTATTATTTTTCTTTTATTACAGGAGATCGAGGGCATCGACAAACACTGAGACACACACTCCTCTGTGCTATAGGGGTGGGGGCTGGTGTACATGTGCAGCTTCCCCTGCTCACAGCAGCTGAGCCCCACACCCACTCTCTCCGCAGGGATTGCCCAGCAGGAGATCTGTGACCTTGAGGATCGGAGCTGCTTCTCCTGTACCTTCCAGCACAAGTGGCTCCTCTGATCTTATTTCCTGGCTCTCACTTCTTCCTTTCAAAGACGCGCCATGCAGGAGGACAGGAGCACTGGCCAATGAGCTCTTCTGTCAGTTATGTGAGAGCGTTCATTGGCCAGTGTTCTTCTCCTGCAGAACACCTCCCCTTTCTGAGTTGCTGAACCCAGAGGGTAAAAGCCACCGCACATCAGTAATCAAAGTGCATATTCCCCCAGTATGAAGCGGGCAACGGCACAGCAGGAGATAGCAGGATGTTAGGGTGAGAAGAGGGCCCAAATGCAGGTACAAGCTGGCATCTGAAAGAACGGCTCCCCACCCACAGATGCCACCCTTTTTTATCAGCAGGTGGCACCTCCTGAGGCAACCGACTCAAATTGCCTCATGCAAGGCCAGCTCCAGGTTTTTGAGGGCCCCGGGCGAAAGAGTCTCAGTGGGCTCCCCCTTTAACACATACCACGATTCATGATGCACAGATACAGCAGAGAAATATAGGTATAGTACAATGCAAAGATTTCACTTCTTACATGAGTGATAGCTATTGTAAATCCTACAATACCTTACAGCAGAGGGGCTTTTATCTAAGTCAGCCCATTTTATTGTTAGCTGAACTTGCTGCAAAGAAAAAACTGCATACATTGAATATGACAATTTTTTAATGGAAAACTTTTTAAAGTAAACACTAGAAAGTATTAACGTAGAACATTTGTAAAAGTGCAAAATAGGTAGCATATAGCACAGCCACGTAGCATATAGCACAGCCACGTAGTATATAACACAACCCACGTAGCATATTACACAGCCACATAGTATATAACACAGCCACGTAGTATATAGCACAGCCACATAGTATATAGCACAGCCCACGTAGCATATAGCACAGCCACGTAGTATATAGAACAGCCACATAGTATATAGCACAGCCCACGTAGCATATAGCACAGCCACGTAGTATATAGCACAGCCCACGTAGCATATAGCACAACCACATGGTATATAGCACAACCTACGTAGCATATAGCACAGCCACGTGGTATATAGCACAGCCACGTAGTATATAGCACAACCACGTAGTACATAACACAGCCCACAGTCTCTTCTGATTTATTTACACTGCGGGCGGGATCTCGGGCCGCGCGTCCACGCAGGCGCAATAAGAAAGACATCAAGTGATGTTAGGGGATGGGCAGCGCTAACTGCGCATGCCCAAGGACTAAGATTACAGCACAGGCGCCGGGAAAGTGCCATAACGCTGAGGAGGCGGCACCAGGGAGACATGAGGAAGTAACTGTGTCTGTGTTAGGGAGGAAAGACCTGCCCCCGGACGAATTCAATTTATGAGGCACAAATTTGATAAACGATTCTTTCAGCAGTGGTAGGAA
This sequence comes from Ranitomeya imitator, assembly GCF_032444005.1. Lineage (NCBI taxonomy): Eukaryota > Metazoa > Chordata > Amphibia > Anura > Dendrobatidae > Ranitomeya > Ranitomeya imitator. Next base: position 772,559,061 of record NC_091284.1, read on the forward strand.
CAAGAACTAAAAGAGCCACCTTGTCAGAATGCAGCATTAGTGCTGCACAAGGTGGCTCTTTTAGTTACAAACGCCTGGGGGGTGACAGGTTCCCTTTAACCCCTTAATGACCGCCAATATGTCTTTTAACTGACCTGAGATATAAGAGCCTATCATCCCCATGCAGGTGACAATCCAGCAGCTGTCAGCTGTACACTATAGCTGACAACTTGCTGCATCAGCCATGATCAGTGTTTGCACCGTCCAAATCTGTTTGACCCCTTAAATGCTGCTGTCAATAGTGACAACATCATGTAAATGGTTAACATAGTGTGGGGGCTTCCTCTTTATCCCAATCGGTGCCCTCAGATCATGATCGGGTTGTACCTGATGTTTGCGATGGCAATTCATGACCAAATAGCGGCCTTAGAGTCTGATTGCTGTTGTAACCTGTTCAGAAGTTACCGACATTTAGGTGGTAAAAATACACATTTTCATTTCTGTCATGCCACTTTGCATTAATTCCTGAAGATCACCTGAATGGTTAATAAACTACCTGACAGCAGTTTTCAATATGTCAGTGGGTGCTGTTTTTAAAATGGTATAACTTTTGGGGGGTTCCCAATATATGGGACCCCTAAAGTCACTTCAAACATGGATAGGTCCCTAAAAAAGTAAATTTTGTAAATTTCCCTGAAAAAATGAAAACTTACTGCTACACTTTTAAACCTCCTAAAATGCTAACAAAATAAAAGAGCATTTTACAAATGATGCTGATGTAAAGCACACATGAGGGAAATGTCATTTATTAATGTTTTGCTGTGGTATGACTATCTGGATTAACCCCTCTGTGACCTTAGACGTACTATCCCGTCGAGGTGCCCTGGGCTTATCTGACCCTGGACGGGATAGTACGTCATAGCCGATCGGCCGGGTGTCAGCTGCTTATCGCAGCTGACATCCGGCACTATGTGCCAGGAGCGGTCACGGACCGCCCCGGCACATTAACCCCTGGCACACCGCGATCAAAGATGATCGCGATGTGCCGGCGGTGCAGGGAAGCACCGCGCAGGGAGGGGGCTCCCTGCGGGCTTCCCTGAGACCCCCGGAGCAACGCGATGTGATCGCGTTGCTGCGAGGGTCTCACCTCCCTCCCTGCTCAGTCCAGCTCCGGATCCAAGATGGCCGCGGATCCGGGTCCTGCAGGGAGGGAGGTGGCTTCACAGAGCCTGCTCAGAGCAGGCACTGTGAAGCCTGCAGCGCTGCATATCAGATCAGTGATCTGACAGAGTGCTGTGCAAACTGTCAGATCACTGATCTGTGATGTCCCCCCCGGGACAAAGTAAAAAAGTAAAAAAAAAATTTTCCAAATGTGTAAAAAAAATAAAAAAAAATATTCCAAAATAATGAAAAAAAAAAAAATATTATTCCCATAAATACATTTCTTCATCTAAATAAAAAAAAAAAACCAATAAAAGTACACATATTTAGTATCGCCGCGTCCGTAACGACCCGACCTATAAAACTGTCCCACTAGTTAACCCCTTCAGTAAACACCGTAAGAAAAAAAAAAAAAAAACGAGGCAAAAAACAACGCTTTATTATCATACCGCCGAACAAAAAGTGGAATAACACGCGATCAAAAGGACAGATATAAATAACCATGGTACCGCTGAAAGCGTCATATTGTCCCGCAAAAAAAGAGCCGCCATACAGCATCATCAGCAAAAAAATAAAAAAGTTATAGTCCTGAGAATAAAGCGATGCAAAAATAATTATTTTTTCTGTAAAATAGTTTTTATCGTATAAAAGCGCCAAACCATAAAAAAATGATATAAATGAGGTATCACTGTAATCGTACTGACCCGAAGACTAAAACTGATTTATCAATTTTACCAAACGCGGAACGGTATAAACGCCTCCCCCAATAGAAATTCATGAATAGCTGGCTTTTGGTCATTCTTCCTCACAAAAATCGGAATAAAAAGCGATCAAAAAATGTCACGTGCCCAAAAATGTTTTCAATAAAAACGTCAACTCGTCCCGCAAAAAACAAGACCTCACATGACTCTGTGGACCAAAATATGGAAAAATTATAGCTCTCAAAATGTGGTATTGCAAAAAATATTTTTTGCAATAAAAAGGGTCTTTCAGTGTGTGACGGCTGCCAATCATAAAAATCCGCTAAAAAACTCGCTATAAAAGTAAATCAAACCCCCCTTCACCACCCCCTTAGTTAGGGAAAAATAAAAAAAAATGTATTTATTTCCATTTTCCCATTAGGGCTAGGGTTAGGGCTAGGGTTAGGGCTAGGGCTAGGGTTAGGGCTAGGGTTAGGGCTAGGGTTAGGGCTAGGGCTAGGGTTAGGGTTAGGGCTAGGGTTAGGGCTAGGGTTAGGGCTAAGGTTAGGGTTAGGGCTAGGGTTAGGGCTAAGGCTAGGGTTAGGGCTAGGGTTAGGGCTAGGGTTAGGGCTAGGGTTAGGGCTAGGGTTAGGGTTAGGGTTAGGGTTGGGGCTACAGCTAGGGTTAGGGTTTAGATTACATTTACAGTTGGGAATAGGGTTGGGATTAGGGTTAGGGGTGTGTCAGGGTTAGAGGTGTGGTTAGGGTTACCGTTGGAATTAGGGTTAGGGGTGTGTTTAGATTAGGGTTTCAGCTATAATTGGGGGGTTTCCACTGTTTCGGCACATCAGGGGCTCTCCAAACACGACATGGCGTCCGATCTCAATTCCAGCCAATTCTGCGTTGAAAAAGTAAAACAGTGCTCCTTCCCTTCCGAGCTCTCCTGTGTGCCCAAACAGGGGTTTACCCCAACATATGGGGTATCAGCGTACTCAGGACAAATTGGACAACAACTTTTGTGGACCAATTTCTCCTGTTACCCTTGGGAAAATACAAAACTGGGGGCTAAAAAATAATTTTTGTGGGAAAACAAAAAGATTTTTTATTTTCACGGCTCTGCGTTATAAACTGTAGTGAAACACTTGGGGGTTCAAAGTTCTCACAACACATCTAGATAAGTTCATTGAGGGGTCTAGTTTCCAATATGGGGTCACTTGTGGGGGGTTTCTACTGTTTAGGTACATTAGGGGCTCTGCAAACGCAATGTGACGCCTGCAGACCAATCCATCTAAGTCTGCATTCCAAATGATGCTCCTTCCCTTCCGAGCCCTCCCATGCGCCCAAACGGTGGTTCCCCCCCACATATCGGGTATCAGCGTACTCAGGACAAATTGGACAACAACATTTAGGGTCCAATTTCTCCTGCTAACCTTGGAAAAATACAAAACTGGGGGCTAAAATATAATTTTTGTGGAAAAAAAATATTTTTTATTTGCATGGCTCTGCGTTATAAACTGTAGTGAAATACTTGGGGGTTCAAAGCTTTCACAACACATCAAGATGAGTTCCTTAGGGGGTCTACTTTCCAAAATGGTGTCACTTGTGGGGGGTTTCTACTGTTTAGGTACATTAGGGGCTCTGCAAACGCAATGTGACGCCTGCAGACCATTCCATCTAAGTCTGCATTCCAAATGGCGCTCCTTCCCTTCCGAGCCCTCCCATGCGCCCAAACGGTGGTTCCCCCCCACATATCGGGTATCAGCGTACTCAGGACAAATTGGACAACAACTTTTGGGGTCCAATTTCTCCTGTTACCCTAGGGAAAATACAAAACTGGGGGCTAAAAAATAATTTTTGTGGGAAAAAAATTTTGTTTTATTTTTATGGCTCTGCATTATAAACTTCTGTGAAGCCCTTGGTGGGTCAAAGTGCTCACCACACATCCAGATAAGTTCCTTAGGGGGTCTACTTTCCAAAATGGTGTCACTTGTGGGGGGTTTCAATGTTTAGGCACATCAGTGGCTCTCCAAACGCAACATGGCGTCCCATCTCAATTCCTGTCAATTTTGCATTGAAAAGTCAAACGGCGCTCCTTCCCTTCCGAGCTCTCCCATGCGCCCAAACAGTGGTTTACTGCCACATATGGGGTATCAGCGTACTCAGGACAAATTGGACAACAACTTTTGAGGTCCAATTTCTTCTCTTACCCTTGGAAAAATAAAAAATTGGGGGCAAAAATATAATTTTTGTGAAAAAATATGATTTTTTATTTTTACGGTTCTGCGTTATAAACTTCTGTGAAGCACTTGGTGGGTCAAAGTGCTCACCACACCTCTAGATAAGTTCCTTAGGGGGTCTACTTTCCAAAATGGTGTCACTTGTGGGGGGTTTCAATGTTTAGGCACATCAGTGGCTCTCCAAACGCAACATGGCGTCCCATCTCAATTTCTGTCAATTTTGCATTGAAAAGTCAAACTGCGCTCCTTCCCTTCCGAGCTCTCCCATGCGCCCAAACAGTGGTTTACTGCCACATATGGGGTATCAGCGTACTCAGGACAAATTGGACAACAACTTTTGAGGTCCAATTTCTTCTCTTACCCTTGGAAAAATAAAAAATTGGGGGCAAAAATATAATTTTTGTGAAAAAATATGATTTTTTATTTTTACGGTTCTGCATTATAAACTTCTGTGAAGCACTTGGTGGGTCAAAGTGCTCACCACACATCCAGATAAGTTCCTTAGGGGGTCTACTTTCCAAAATGGTGTCACTTGTGGGGGGTTTCAATGTTTAGGCACATCAGTGGCTCTCCAAACGCAACATGGCGTCCCATCTCAATTCCTGTCAATTTTGCATTGAAAAGTCAAATAGCGCTCCTTCCCTTCCGAGCTCTCCCATGCGCCCAAACAGTGGTTTACTGCCACATATGGGGTATCAGCGTACTCAGGAGAAATTGGACAACAACTTTTTGGGTCCAATTTCTCCTGTTACCCTTGGTAAAATAAAACAAATTGGAGCTGAAGTAAATTTTTTGTGTAAAAAAGTTAAATGTTCATTTTTATTTAAACATTCCAAAAATTCCTATTAAACACCTGAAGGGTTAATAAACTTCTTGAATGTGGTTTTGAGCACCTTGAGGGGTGCAGTTTTTAGAATGGTGTCACACTTGGGAATTTTCTATCATATAGACCCCTCAAAATGACTTCAAATGAGACGTGGTCCCTAAAAAAAATGGTGTTGTAAAAATGAGAAATTGCTGGTCAACTTTTAACCCTTATAACTCCCTAACAAAAAAAAATTGGTTCCAAAATTATGCTGATGTAAAGGAGACATGTGGGAAATGTTACTTATTAAGTATTTTGTGTGACATATCTCTGTGATTTAATTGCATAAAAATTCAAAGTTTGAAAATTGCGAAATTTTCAAAATTTTCGCCAAATTTCCGTTTTTTTCACAAATAAACGTAGGTACTATCAAAGAAATTTTACCACTATCATGAAGTACAATATGTCACGAGAAAACAATGTCAGAATCACCAGGATCCGTTGAAGCGTTTCGGAGTTATAACCTCATAAAGGGACAGTGGTCAGAATTGTAAAAATTGGCCTGGTCATTGACTTGCAAACCACCCTTGGGGGTAAAGGGGTTAAAGGGATAATCATTCAAAGTCTCAAAATTGCTAATTTATTTTTACATTTTTCTCAAATTTTTGATATTTTTTTATAAATAAACACTAAGCACTTCGACCTAAATTTACCATTATCATAAAGTATCATGTGTCACGAAAAAACATTCTCAAAATCACTGGAATTTGTACAAGCATTTCAGAGTTATTACCACATAAAGTGACACTGGCCAGATTTTAAAAAATTGGCTCTGTCACTAAGGGGTTAAAGGGTTGATTGTGACTTGTAGGATCGCTAGTTCCAACAGGTGGCACTAGTTCAAGTCCTCTTTTTCTCTGAAGAGGCCATTAGCTATATACTAGATGGTGGCCCGATTCTAACGCATCGGGTATTCTAGAATATGCATGTCCACGTAGTATATTGTCCAGCCACGTAGTATATTGCCCATCTGCGTAGTATATTGCCCAGTCATGTAGTATATTGCCCAGCCACGTAGTATATTGCCCAGTCACGTAGTATATTGCCCAGTTGCATAGTATATTGCCCAGTCATGTAGTATATTGCCCAGCCACATAGTATATTGCCCAGTCACGTAGTATATTGCCCAGCCACTTAGTATATTGCCCAGCAACGTAGTATACAGCACAGAGCCACGTAGTATATTGCCCAGCCTCGTAGTATATTGGCCAGTCACGTATTGCCCAGCCACATAGTATATAGGACAGGTCACGTAGTACGGTATATTGCCCAGTCACGTAGTATATAGCAGAGCCACGTAGTATATTGCCCAGTCACGTAGTATATTGCCCAGCTACATAGTATATTGCCCAGTCACGTAGTATATTGGCCAGTCACATATTGCCCAGCCACATAGTATATAGGCAGGGGCTGACTGGCAAATTTTGGCCTGGGGGGCAAGCACACAGCAGTGGCCCATGAGTAGCGGCTCATCCTTAAAGGGGTTGTCGGATCTTATGCTACATGTCTACAGACACTGTGTGGGAATCCGCATATCTGGTGCCGGCAACAGGTGGTCTTGTGACTGCAAGCATGCGATATATATATTCCCAGCCACATTTCGACTAGACTGTTTTGGGCCTTGTTCAATACAGTTGCATTAGGCCATGCAAGTCTGGTCGGCATGTGACCGCATGTATGCAAATCACAAACTTACAGCCACACACCCGCCAAATGACCACAGCACTGCCAGCAATGTGAGAAGCACAAGTCTGCAGTCCAAAGAATGACAGAGTGAATGCACCAATGACACACACACACGCACAGCCCCACTGTATAATGACAGACACACACACAGCCCCACTGTATAATGACACACACGCACAGCCCCACTGTATAATGACAGACACACGCACAGCCCCACTGTATAATGACAGACACACGCACAGCCCCACTGTATAATGACACACACAGCCCCACTGTATAATGACACACACGCACAGCCCCACTGTATAATGACAGACACACACACAGCCCCACTGTATAATGACACACACGCACAGCCCCACTGTATAATGACAGACACACGCACAGCACCACTGTATAATGACAGACACACGCACAGCACCACTGTATAATGACAGACACACGCACAGCCCCACTGTATAATGACAGACACACACACAGCCCCACTGTATAATGACAGACACACACACAGCCCCACTGTATAATGACACACACGCACAGCCCCACTGTATAATGACAGACACACGCACAGCACCACTGTATAATGACAGACACACGCACAGCACCACTGTATAATGACAGACACACGCACAGCCCCACTGTATAATGACAGACACACACACAGCCCCACTGTATAATGACACACACGCACAGCCCCACTGTATAATGACACACACACGCACAGCCCCACTGTATAATGACACACACACGCACAGCCCCACTGTATAATGACACACAGCCCCACTGTATAATGACACACACACGCACAGCCCCACTGTATAATGACAGACACACGCACAGCACCACTGTATAATGACAGACACACGCACAGCCCCACTGTATAATGACAGACAGCCCCACTGTATAATGACACACACAGCACCACTGTATAATGACAGACAGCCCCACTGTATAATGACACACACGCACAGCCCCACTGTATAATGACAGACAGCCCCACTGTATAATGACAGACAGCCCCACTGTATAATGACACACACGCACAGCCCCACTGTATAATGACAGACACACACACAGCCCCACTGTATAATGACACACACGCACAGCCCCACTGTATAATGACAGACACACGCACAGCACCACTGTATAATGACAGACACACGCACAGCACCACTGTATAATGACACACACACGCACAGCCCCACTGTATAATGACACACACACACACAGCCCCACTGTATAATGACACACAGCCCCACTGTATAATGACACACACGCACAGCCCCACTGTATAATGACACACACGCACAGCACCACTGTATAATGACAGACACACGCACAGCCCCACTGTATAATGACACACACACACACAGCCCCACTGTATAATGACACACACGCACAGCCCCACTGTATAATGACACACACGCACAGCCCCACTGTATAATGACACACACGCACAGCCCCACTGTATAATGACAGACAGCCCCACTGTATAATGACACACACGCACAGCCCCACTGTATAATGACACACACGCACAGCCCCACTGTATAATGACAGACACACACACAGCCCCACTGTATAATGACACACACGCACAGCCATACTGTATAATGACAGACACACGCACAGCACCACTGTATAATGACAGACACACGCACAGCACCACTGTATAATGACAGACACACGCACAGCCCCACTGTATAATGACAGACACACGCACAGCCCCACTGTATAATGACAGACACACGCACAGCCCCACTGTATAATGACAGACACACGCACAGCACCACTGTATAATGACAGACACACGCACAGCCCCACTGTATAATGACACACACGCACAGCCCCACTGTATAATGACAGACAGCCCCACTGTATAATGACACACACGCACAGCCCCACTGTATAATGACAGACACACGCACAGCACCACTGTATAATGACAGACACACGCACAGCACCACTGTATAATGACAGACACACGCACAGCACCACTGTATAATGACAGACACACGCACAGCCCCACTGTATAATGACACACACGCACAGCCCCACTGTATAATGACAGACACACGCACAGCACCACTGTATAATGACAGACACACGCACAGCACCACTGTATAATGACAGACACACGCACAGCACCACTGTATAATGACACACACACGCACAGCACCACTGTATAATGACAGACACACGCACAGCACCACTGTATAATGACAGACACACGCACAGCCCCACTGTATAATGACACACACGCACAGCCCCACTGTATAATGACAGACACACGCACAGCCCCACTGTATAATGACACACACACGCACAGCACCACTGTATAATGACAGACACACGCACAGCACCACTGTATAATGACAGACACACGCACAGCCCCACTGTATAATGACAGACACACGCACAGCCCCACTGTATAATGACAGACACACGCACAGCACCACTGTATGACAGACACACGCACAGCACCACTGTATAATGACAGACACACGCACAGCACCACTGTATAATGACAGACACACGCACAGCACCACTGTATAATGACAGACACACGCACAGCACCACGGTATAATGACAGACACACGCACAGCACCACTGTATAATGACAGACACACGCACAGCACCACTGTATAATGACACACACAGCACCACTGTATAATGACACACACAGCCCCACTGTATAATGACACACACAGCCCCACTGTATAATGACAGACACACGCACAGCACCACTGTATAATGACAGACACACGCACAGCCCCACTGTATAATGACAGACACACGCACAGCACCACTGTATAATGACAGACACACGCACAGCCCCACTGTATAATGACACACACGCACAGCCCCACTGTATAATGACAGACACACGCACAGCACCACTGTATGACAGACACACGCACAGCACCACTGTATAATGACAGACACACGCACAGCACCACTGTATAATGACAGACACACGCACAGCACCACTGTATAATGACAGACACACGCACAGCACCACTGTATAATGACAGACACACGCACAGCACCACGGTATAATGACAGACACACGCACAGCACCACTGTATAATGACAGACACACGCACAGCACCACTGTATAATGACACACACAGCCCCACTGTATAATGACACACACGCACAGCCCCACTGTATAATGACAGACACACGCACAGCACCACTGTATAATGACAGACACACGCACAGCCCCACTGTATAATGACAGACACACGCACAGCACCACTGTATAATGACAGACACACGCACAGCCCCACTGTATAATGACACACACATACAGCCCCACTGTATAATGACACACACACGCACAGCCCCACTGTATAATGACAGACAGCCCCACTGTATAATGACACACACGCACAGCCCCACTGTATAATGACAGACACACGCACAGCCCCACTGTATAATGACACACACACGCACAGCCCCACTGTATAATGACAGACAGCCCCACTGTATAATGACACACACACGCACAGCACCACTGTATAATGACAGACACACGCACAGCACCACTGTATAATGACAGACACACGCACAGCCCCACTGTATAATGACACACACAGCCCCACTGTATAATGACACACACGCACAGCCCCACTGTATAATGACAGACACACGCACAGCACCACTGTATAATGACAGACACACGCACAGCCCCACTGTATAATGACAGACACACGCACAGCACCACTGTATAATGACAGACACACGCACAGCCCCACTGTATAATGACACACACATACAGCCCCACTGTATAATGACACACACACGCACAGCCCCACTGTATAATGACAGACAGCCCCACTGTATAATGACACACACGCACAGCCCCACTGTATAATGACAGACACACGCACAGCCCCACTGTATAATGACACACACACGCACAGCCCCACTGTATAATGACAGACAGCCCCACTGTATAATGACACACACGCACAGCACCACTGTATAATGACAGACACACGCACAGCACCACTGTATAATGACAGACACACGCACAGCCCCACTGTATAATGACAGACACACGCACAGCCCCACTGTATAATGACAGACACACGCACAGCACCACTGTATAATGACAGACACACGCACAGCACCACTGTATAATGACAGACACACGCACAGCACCACTGTATAATGACAGACACACGCACAGCACCACTGTATAATGACAGACACACGCACAGCACCACTGTATAATGACAGACACACACAGCACCACTGTATAATGACACACACAGCCCCACTGTATAATGACACACACGCACAGCACCACTGTATAATGACAGACACACGCACAGCACCACTGTATAATGACAGACACACTCACAGCACCACTGTATAATGACACACACAGCACCACTGTATAATGACACACACAGCCCCACTGTATAATGACACACGCACGCACAGCCCCACTGTATAATGACAGGCACACTCACAAGCCCACTGTATAATGACACACACATGCAGCTCACACACACACGCACGCAGCTCTCACACACGCACGCAGCTCACACACACACGCACGCAGCTCACACACACACACGCACGCAGCTCACACACACACACGCACGCAGCTCACACACACGCACGCACGTAGCTCCCACACACACACGCACGCAGCTCCCACACACACGCACGCAGCTCTCACACACACACACACGCAGCTCCCACACGCAGCTCCCACACACACGCACGTAGCTCACACACACACGCACGCAGCTCACACACACACGCACGCAGCTCACACACACACGCACGCAGCTCACACACACACATGCACAGCCCCACTGTATAATGACATACCCACACAGCCCCACTGTATGATGACAGGCACACGCACAAGCCCACTGTATAATGACACACGCACGCAGCTCTCACACACACACGCACGCAGCTCTCACACACACACGCACGCAGCTCTCACACACACACGCACGCAGCTCTCACACACACGCACGCAGCTCTCACACACACACGCATGCAGCTCTCACACACGCACGCAGCTCACGCACGCACCTCACACACACACGCACGCAGCTCTCACACACACGCACGCAGCTCACGCACGCACCTCACACACACACGCACGCAGCTCACACACACACATGCACAGCCCCACTGTATAATGACATACCCACACAGCCCCACTGTATAATGACAGGCACATGCACAAGCCCACTGTATAATGACACACGCACGCAGCTCTCACACACACACGCAGCTCTCACACACACACACGCACGCAGCTCTCACACACACACGCACGCACGCAGCTCTCACACACACACGCACGCAGCTCTCACACACACACGCACGCAGCTCTCACACACACGCACGCAGCTCTCACACACACACGCACGCAGCTCTCACACACACACGCACGCAGCTCTCACACACACACACGCACGCAGCTCTCACACACACACGCACTCAGCTCACACACACGCACGCAGCTCACACACACGCACAGCCCCACTGTATAATGACAGGCACACGCACAACCCCACTGTATAATGACACACACATGCAGCTCACACACACACGCACGCAGCTCACACACACACGCATGCAGCTCACACACACACACGCACGCAGCTCTCACACACACACGCACGCAGCTCTCACACACACACGCACGCAGCTCTCACACACACGCACGCAGCTCACACACACGCACGCAGCTCACACACACACGCACAGCCCCACTGTATAATGACAGGCACACGCACAACCCCACTGTATAATGACACACACATGCAGCTCACACACACGCACGCAGCTCACACACACACGCATGCAGCTCACACACGCAGCTCACACACACACGCACGCAGCTCACACACACGCACGCAGCTCTCACACACACACACGCACGCAGCTCTCACACACACACACGCACGCAGCTCTCACACACACACGCACGCAGCTCTCACACACACACACGCACGCAGCTCACACACACACACGCAGCTCTCACACACACACACGCACGCAGCTCTCACACACACACACAGCTCTCTCACACACACACGCACGCAGCTCTCTCACACACACACGCACGCAGCTCACACACACACGCACGCAGCTCACACACACACGCACAGCCCCACTGTATAATGACAGGCACACGCACAACCCCACTGTATAATGACACACACATGCAGCTCACACACACACGCACGCAGCTCACACACACACGCATGCAGCTCTCACACACACACGCACGCAGCTCTCACACACACGCACGCAGCTCACACACACACGCACGCAGCACACACACACACACGCACAGCCCCACTGTATAATGACAGGCACACGCACAACCCCACTGTATAATGACACACACATGCAGCTCACACACACACGCACGCAGCTCCCACACACACGCACGCAGCTCACACACACACGCACGCAGCTCACACACACATGCACGCAGCTCACACGCACGCAGCTCACACACACACATGCACAGCCCCACTGTATAATGACATACCCACACAGCCCCACTGTATAATGACAGGCACACGCCCAAGCTCACTGTATACTGACACACACATGCAGCTCACACACACACGCAGCTCACACACACACGCATGCAGCTCACACACACACGCACGCACCTGACACACACACATGCACGCAGCTCACACGCACGCAGCTCACACACACACATGCACAGCCCCACTGTATAATGACATACCCACACAGCCCCACTGTATAATGACAGGCACACGCCCAAGCTCACTGTATAATGACACACGCACGCAGCTCTCACACACACACGCACGCAGCTCTCACACACACGCACGCAGCTCTCACACACACGCACGCAGCTCTCACACACACGCACGCAGCTCTCACACATACACGCACGCAGCTCTCACACACACGCACGCACGCAGCTCTCACACACGCAGCTCTCAGACACACACGCACGCAGCTCACACACACACGCACAGCCCCACTGTATAATGACAGGCACACGCACAACCCCACTGTATAATGACACACACATGCAGCTCACACACACACACACGCAGCTCACACACACACGCACGCAGCTCACACACACACGCACGCAGCTCACACGCACGCAGCTCACACACGCACGCACGCAGCTCACACACGCACCTCACACACACATGCACACAGCTCACACACACACGCACGCAGCTCACACACACGCACGCAGCTCACACACACACACACACGCACAGCCCCACTGTATAATGACATACCCACACAGCCCCACTGTATAATGACAGGCACACGCACAAGCCCACTGTATAATGACACATAAATGCAGCTCACACACACACGCACGCAGCTCTCTCACACACGCACGCAGCTCACACACACACCCAAGCAGCACACACACACACGCACAGCCCCACTGTATAATGACAGGCACACGCACAACCCCACTGTATAGTGACATACCCACACAGCCCCACTGTATAATGACAGGCACACGCACAAGCCCACTGTATAATGACACACACCTGCAGCTCACACACACACGCACGCAGCTCTCACACACACACACACACACACGCAGCTCTCACACACACACAGCTCACACACACACACGCAGCTCTCACACACACGCACGCACGCAGCTCACACACACACGCATGCAGCTCTCACACACACACACGCACGCAGCTCTCACACACACACGCACGCAGCTCACACACACACGCACGCAGCACACACACACACGCACAGCCCCACTGTATAATGACAGGCACACGCACAACCCCACTGTATAATGACACACACATGCAGCTCACACACACACGCACGCAGCTCACACACACACGCACGCAGCTCACACACGCAGCTCACACACACACGCACGCAGCTCACACACACATGCACGCAGCTCACACGCACGCAGCTCACACACACACATGCACAGCCCCACTGTATAATGACATACCCACACAGCCCCACTGTATAACGACAGGCACACGCCCAAGCTCACTGTATAATGACACACACATGCAGCTCACACACACACGCACGCAGCTCACACACACACGCATGCAGCTCACACACACACGCACGTACCTCACACACACATGCACGCAGCTCACACGCACGCAGCTCACACACACACATGCACAGCACCACTGTATAATGACATACCCACACAGCCCCACTGTATGACAGGCACACGCCCAAGCTCACTGTATAATGACACACGCACGCAGCTCTCACACACACGCACGCAGCTCTCACACACACACGCACGCAGCTCTCACACACACACGCACGCAGCTCTCACACACGCACGCAGCTCTCACACACGCACGCAGCTCTCACACACACGCACGCAGCTCTCACACACGCACGCAGCTCTCACACATACACGCACGCAGCTCTCACACACACACGCACGCAGCTCTCACACACGCAGCTCTCAGACACACACGCACGCAGCTCACACACACACATGCACAGCCCCACTGTATAATGACAGGCACACGCACAACCCCACTGTATAATGACACACACATGCAGCTCACACACACACGCACGCAGCTCACACACACACGCACGCAGCTCACACACACACGCACGCAGCTCACACACACACGCACGCAGCTCACACACGCACCTCACACACACATGCACACAGCTCACACACACACGCACGCAGCTCACACACACGCACGCAGCTCACACACACACACACACACACACACGCACAGCCCCACTGTATAATGACATACCCACACAGCCCCACTGTATAATGACAGGCACACGCACAAACCCACTGTATAATGACACACAAATGCAGCTCACACACGCACGCAGCTCTCACACACACACACGCACGCAGCTCTCTCACACACGCACGCAGCTCACACACACACCCACTCAGCGCACACACACACACGCACAGCCCCACTGTATAATGACAGGCACACGCACAACCCCACTGTATAATGACATACCCACACAGCCCCACTGTATAATGATAGGCACACGCACAAGCCCACTGTATAATGACACACACATGCAGCTCACACACACACGCACGCAGCTCTCACACACACACACACACACGCACGCAGCTCTCACACACACACAGCTCACACACACGCACGCAGCTCTCACACACACGCACGCACGCACACAGCTCACACACACGCACGCAGCTCACACACACACCAGTTACCTCAAACACACACGCACGCAGCTCACACACACATCACACACACCAGTTACCTCATACACACATCACACACACCAGTTACCTCATACACACATCACACACTCTCCTCTGTGGTGCAGGGGCGGCTGATGTCCATGTGCAGCTCTTCAGTTTCTCCTGCTCACAGCTCTGCACTGTCCCGGGCCCCGGCACCTCCCCCTTCTCTCCTTCTCTGCCGGGATAGCAGATAAGAGCAGGAGAAGCCAGAGCTCCGTGCGCACACAGGCCGGTATGCCGACCTTTCATCTTGGCTGCTGGCTCTCTCCCTCAGAGTGGCAGTGGCGCATAGGAGCTTGCTCATCACATACCCTGGGCCCTGCAGCCTGCATGTCAGGGCTGCTGGCGGGATGACACCACCGCGCACTACAAGTGCGCTATGTATTAGTCACTGCCAGTCCTCCAGCGGCCCTGTGCAGCTGCTTAGACACCGGCCCGGGGGGCATATGCATTTCTGCCACCCAGCCCAGCCCGCCCCTGTATATAGGACAGGTCACGTAGTACGGTATATTGCCCAGTCACGTAGTATATAGCAGAGCCACGTAGTATATTGCCCAGTCACGTAGTATATTGCCCAGCTACATAGTATATTGCCCAGTCACGTAGTATATTGTCCAGCCCAGAGCCACGTAATATAGAGAATTAAAAAAATAAAATAAACATATACTCACCTATAGCCCGTTGAAGTCCTGCTATACTTACCCTCCTCCGCCTTTGCCGCTCCTCTCCACACTCCCGGGACCGCTCCATTGCAAGCGGCAGCTTCCAGCGGTCCCAGGGCTGGTATGAGCAGGACCTATGATGACGTCTCGGTCACATGACCGTGACGTCACGGCAGGTCCTTGCCGCACACCAGCCCTGGGACCGGAAGCTGCCGCTTGCAATGGAGCGGTCCCGGGAGTGTGGAGAGGAGCGAGAAAGGCGACGGAGGGTGAGTATAGCAGGTTTTTTGTTTTTTTTTATTATTTTTAACATGACCTATTTTTACTATTGATGCTGCATAGGCAGCATCAATAGTAAATAGTTGGGGACACACAGGGTTAATAGCAGCGGTAACGGAGTGCGTTACACCGCGGGCTGTTACCGCTGCCATTAACCCTGTGTGAGCGGTGAGTGGAGGGGATTACGGAGCGGGCGCCGGGCAGTGAGTGCAGGGGAGTAGGGGAGGGACTAATGGGACTGTGCCCGTCGCTGATTGGTTGTGGCAGCCATGACAGGCAGCTGCCGAGACCAATCAGCGAACGAATAACCGTGACAGAAGGACAGACAGACGGAAGTGACCCTTAGACAATTATATATATAGATGTAGGGAGACATAAGCCTTTTACATTTGTTTACATTTAATCGAGAAAAGTCACTTCTGGATCTTATCTACTGTATTGCTGGGAAATGTAAAAAAGTAACACTGGTAGCATTCTCCGAGGAAGCAAGTTTCTTCCAAGGTCCGATAGCGGAGTCCGGCTTTCTATAAGACGAGCCATGTTATCTAAACAAGAAGTGACAGGAAGTGTTTAAATGGTTGTGGATTCACAGAATCGTCTCCAGATGTTAGAGAAGT
Organism: Ranitomeya imitator; assembly: GCF_032444005.1. Classification (NCBI taxonomy): domain Eukaryota; kingdom Metazoa; phylum Chordata; class Amphibia; order Anura; family Dendrobatidae; genus Ranitomeya; species Ranitomeya imitator. The sequence continues at coordinate 772,576,495 of NC_091284.1, forward strand.
CAACGCAACAGGGAGCAAGACAGGAGGGCAGATGAAGTAATGGAAAACTGGTGCGCACGTGCAGAAGTATTCAATGGCAAGTTACTGCGTGATGTATTACATTATGCTATAGCATATATTAAATTATCATGGCATAATGTAACCCCAGTGTCAATTATCAGATGATTAGAAGTCACAAAGGATCATATAGAAGTGGCTGTGCACATTAATGCAGGTCAATGATTTCTAAGGCTAAGTTCACACAGGGCATTTTTTGCTGCGGTTTTTAATGCTAATTTTCAGTTGCTGTTTGCACTAGCAGCAAAGCCTATGAGTAGAGTTGAGCGACTTTTACTTTTTTCAGATCGAGTCGGGTTTCGCCAAACCCAACTTTGTCAAAAGTCGGGTCGGGTGAAATCGGCGATTATTGCGAAAAAACACGAAACCCAATGCAAGTCAATGGGGAATCAAAGTCGGCAGTGAGTGGAGGACAGGAAAACACCTACAGTGCCCATTTTAATGCCAAAAACATCAATTCTTATTACTTAAGCTTGTCAATCTTAATTTACTTTATAATAATAGTTAGGCATTGAAAACTGGGGTCATTTGGCTAAAGTTGTGGGGGGGGGGGGTAGGGCTGGCTCAAGATTTTCGTGGGCCCAGGAAACGCAGAATACGTCACGGCGGTGGAGCAGGGAGAGGTAAGTATTTCAACTTTGCAAGTGCTGTGATCCTGAGAAGAAGGGGGGGGGGCCCACTTGTTGGCATTGGCACAGGGCCCCTCATAGTACGGCGGTGTGTTTGCACGGCGGGGGCGCCTCCCACTGGCAGGAACACTTTTGTGTACTATGAGGGCCCCTGTGCCAGTGACGTCGCCAACGAGTATGCCCCCCCACCTGATGAAGGAACCTGCACTTTCATCTGCACCTTCCTCTTTGTCCCCGTGTAAGGTGGTATAGTATGCGGGAAGAGCAACCTGACTTTCAGCAGGGTCAGATTCTGGCTGTGTAGAGTGCAAGGGGAATGTAGTGGTCTGGGTCAATGTACCAGCAGACTCATCTAGCAGTGGCTGGGCAATGGGCAGGATGAGGAGGAAACTGTTGTGAATTCTGTGGCTGAGTTCACTTCTGTGGTCACAAGTGGTATTGCAGTCTCTGGGCTTCCTCCCTCAGGTGTTTTGGTGAGCTCGTTGGCTGCCTTGCTATTTAGCTCCACCTGAGTCTGTCTTCCTTGCTCCTTGTCAATGTTCCAGTGTTGGATCTGAGCTACTGCATCTTTCCTTGGGCCTGCTGCTCTGCTAGATAAGTGCTTCTAGTTTGTTTTCTGTTTTTTCTGTCCAGCTTGCTATTAACTTTTGCTGGAAGCTCTGAGAAGCAAAGGGGTGCACCGCCGTGCTGTTAGTTCGGCACGGTGGGTCTTTTTGCCCCTTTGCGTGGTTTTCGTTTTAGGGTTTTTTGTAGACTGCATAGTTCTCTTTGCTATCCTCGCTCTGTCTAGAATATCGGGCCTCACTTTGCTGAATCTATTTCATTCCTACGTTTGTCTTTTCATCTTGCTAACAGTTATTATATGTGGGGGCTGCCTATTCCTTTGGGGTATTTCTCTGAGGTAAGTCAGGCTTGTATTTCTATCTTCAGGCTAGTCAGCTCCTCAGGCAGTGCCGAGTTGCATAGGTAGTTGTTAGGCGCAATCCACTGCTGCTTATAGTTGTGTGAGGATAGATCAGGTACTGCAGTCTACAGAGATTCCACATCTCAGAGCTCGTCCTATTGTTTTTGGTTATTGCCAGATCTCTGTATGTGCGCTGATTACTGCACGCTGTGTTGCCTGATTGCCAGCCATAACAGTACAAGGAGCCACACCAATGATTCCCAATAGAGGGAAAAAAGAAATCCTGACATCATTTTTTTTTCTTAGCTCTGTCTTCAGTCTTTTTTTTCCCCTAGACATTAGAGTGCTTCAGGACACAGCTGTGGACATGGATATTCAGGCTCTGTGCTCCTCAATGGATAATCTCGTTGTAAATGTACAAAAGATTCAAGATACTATTGATCAGAAATCGATGCTAGAACCAAGAATTCCGATTCCTGATTTGTTTTTTGGTGACAGAACTAAGTTCCTGAGCTTCAGAAATAATTGTAAGCTATTTTTGGCCTTGAAACCTCATTCTTCTGGTAATCCTATTCAACAGGTTTTGATTATTATTTCTTTTTTGCGCGGCGATCCACAGGACTGGGCGTTTTCTCTTGCACCAGGAGATTCTGCATTGAGTAATGTTGATGCATTTTTCCAGGCGCTGGGATTGCTTTACGATGAGCCTAATTCAGTGGATCAGGCTGAAAAAAATCTGCTGGCTTTATGCCAGGGTCAGGATGATGTAGAAGTATATTGTCAGAAATTTAGGAGGTGGTCAGTACTCACTCTGTGGAATGAATCTGCACTAGCGGCCTTGTTCAGAAAGGGTCTCTCTGAAGCTCTTAAGGATGTAATGGTGGGATTTCCTATGCCTGCTGGTTTGAATGAGTCTATGTCCTTGGCCATTCAGATCGGTCGTCGCTTGCGCGAGCGTAAATCTGTGCACCATCTGGCGGTATTGTCTGAGAGTAAACCTGAGCCTATGCAGTGCGACAGGACTATGACTAAAGTAGAACGGCAAGAACACAGACGTCTGAACAGACTGTGTTTCTATTGTGGTGATTCTACTCATGCTATTTCTAATTGTCCTAAACGCACTAGGCGGTTCGATAGCTCTGCCGTTATTGGTACTGTACAGTCCAAATTCCTTTTGTCCATTACCTTAATGTGCTCTTTGTCATCGTATTCTGTCATGGCGTTTGTGGATTCAGGCGCTGCCCTGAATCTGATGGATTTGGATTATGCTAAACGTTGTGGATTTTTCTTGGAGCCTTTGCGGTGTCCTATTCCGTTGAGAGGAATTGATGCTACACCTTTGGCCAAGAATAAGCCTCAGTACTGGGCCCAGCTGACCATGTACATGGCTCCTGCACATCAGGAAGTTATTCGCTTTCTGGTACTGCATAACTTGCATGATGTGGTCGTGTTGGGGTTGCCATGGCTACAAACCCATAATCCAGTATTGGATTGGAACTCTATGTCGGTAACCAGCTGGGGTTGTCAGGGAGTACATGGTGATGTTCCATTTTTGTCAATTTCGTCATCCATTCCTTCTGACATCCCAGAGTTCTTGTCGGACTTTCAGGATGTATTTGAAGAGTCCAAGTCTGATGCCCTACCTCCGCATAGGAATTGTGATTGTGCTATCGATTTGATTCCTGGTAGTAAATTCCCTAAGGGTCGTTTATTTAATTTGTCCGTACCTGAACACACCGCTATGCGCAGTTATGTGAAGGAGTCCCTGGAGAAGGGACATATTCGCCCATCGTCGTCACCATTGGGAGCAGGGTTCTTTTTTGTAGCCAAGAAGGATGGTTCGCTAAGACCGTGTATTGATTACCGCCTTCTTAATAAGATCACTGTTAAGTTTCAGTATCCCTTGCCATTGATTTCTGACTTGTTTGCTCGGATTAAGGGGGCTAGTTGGTTTACTAAGATTGATCTTCGTGGTGCGTATAATCTGGTGAGAATCAGGCAGGGAGATGAATGGAAAACGGCATTTAATACGCCCGAGGGTCATTTTGAGTATCTGGTGATGCCGTTCGGACTTGCCAATGCTCCATCTGTTTTTCAGTCTTTTATGCATGACATTTTCCGTGAGTATCTGGATAAATTCTTGATTGTTTACTTGGATGACATTTTGATCTTCTCAGATGATTGGGAGTCTCATGTGAAGCAAGTCAGAATGGTTTTCCAGGTACTGCGTGCTAATTCCTTGTTCGTGAAGGGATCAAAGTGTCTCTTCGGTGTGCAGAAAGTTTCATTTTTGGGGTTCATCTTTTCCCCTTCTACTATCGAGATGGATCCGGTTAAGGTTCAGGCCATCCAGGATTGGACTCAGCCGACATCTCTAAAAAGTCTGCAGAAATTCCTGGGCTTTGCTAATTTTTATCGTCGCTTCATCTGTAATTTTTCTAGCATTGCCAGACCATTGACCGATTTGACCAAGAAGGGTGCTGATTTGGTTAATTGGTCTTCTGCTGCCGTGGAAGCTTTTCAGGAGTTGAAGCGTCGTTTTTGCTGTGCCCCTGTGTTGTGTCAACCTGATGTTTCTCTTCCGTTCCAGGTCGAGGTTGATGCTTCTGAGATTGGTGCAGGGGCGGTTTTGTCACAGAGAGGTTCTGGTTGCTCAGTGTTCAAACCATGTGCTTTCTTTTCCAGGAAATTTTCTGCTGCTGAGCGTAATTATGATGTGGGCAACCGAGAGTTGCTGGCCATGAAGTGGGCATTCGAGGAGTGGCGTCATTGGCTTGAGGGTGCTAAGCATCGCGTGGTGGTTTTGACTGATCATAAGAACCTTACTTATCTTGAGTCTGCCAAGCGCTTGAATCCTAGACAGGCCCGTTGGTCGTTATTTTTTGCTCGTTTTGATTTTGTGATTTCGTACCTTCCGGGCTCTAAAAATGTGAAGGCGGATGCTCTGTCTAGGAGTTTTGTGCCCGACTCTCCGGGGTTATCTGAGCCGGCGAGTATCCTCAAGGAAGGAGTCATTGTGTCTGCCATCTCCCCTGATTTGCGGAGAGTGTTGCAGAAATTTCAGGCTAATAAACCTGATCGTTGTCCGGCCGAGAAACTGTTCGTCCCTGATAGGTGGACTAGTAAAGATATCTCTGAACTTCATTGTTCGGTGCTGGCCGGTCATCCAGGAATCTTTGGTACCAGGGAGTTGGTTGCTAGATCCTTCTGGTGGCCATCTCTGTCACGGGATGTGCGTGCTTTTGTGCAGTCCTGTGGAATTTGTGCTGGGGCTAAGCCCTGCTGTTCACGTGCCAGTGGGTTGCTTTTGCCCTTGCCGGTCCCGAAGAGGCCTTGGACACATATTTCGATGGATTTCATTTCTGACCTTCCCGTTTCTCAAAAAATGTCGGTCATTTGGGTGGTCTGTGATCGCTTTTCTAAAATGGTCCATCTGGTGCCCTTGGTTAAATTGCCTTCCTCCTCTGATTTGGTGCCTTTGTTCTTCCAGCATGTGGTTCGTTTACATGGCATTCCTGAGAATATTGTTTCTGACAGAGGTTCCCAGTTTGTCTCGAGGTTCTGGCGAGCCTTTTGTGGTAGGATGGGCATTGACCTATCTTTCTCCTCGGCCTTCCATCCTCAGACTAATGGCCAGACCGAACGAACCAATCAGACCTTGGAAACATATCTGAGATGTTTTGTTTCCGCTGACCAGGATGATTGGGTGTCATTTTTGCCGTTGGCTGAGTTCGCCCTTAATAATCGGGCCAGCTCGGCTACCTTGGTCTCTCCATTTTTCTGCAATTCTGGGTTCCATCCTCGTTTCTCTTCAGGACAGGTTGAGTCTTCGGACTGTCCTGGTGTGGATTCTGTGGTGGACAGGTTGCAGCAGATCTGGACTCAGGTAGTGGACAATTTGACCTTGTCCCAGGAGAAGGCTCAGCTTTTCGCTAATCGCAGACGCCGTGTGGGACCCCGACTTCGTGTTGGGGATCTGGTTTGGTTATCTTCTCGTCATATTCCTATGAAGGTTTCCTCTCCTAAATTTAAACCTCGTTTTATTGGTCCGTATAGGATTTCTGAGATTCTCAATCCGGTGTCTTTTCGTCTGACCCTCCCAGACTCCTTTTCCATACATAATGTATTCCATAGGTCGTTGTTGAGGAGATACGTGGCACCTATGGTTCCATCTGTGGAGCCTCCTGCCCCTGTTTTGGTGGAGGGGGAATTGGAGTATATTGTGGAGAAGATTTTGGATTCTCGTGTCTCTAGACGGAAACTCCAGTATCTGGTCAAATGGAAGGGTTATGCTCAGGAAGATAATTCCTGGGTTTTTGCCTCTGATGTCCATGCCCCAGATCTTGTTCGTGCCTTTCATGTGGCTCATCCTGGTCGGCCTGGGGGTTCTGGTGAGGGTTCGGTGACCCCTCCTCAAGGGGGGGGTACTGTTGTGAATTCTGTGGCTGAGTTCACTTCTGTGGTCACAAGTGGTATTGCAGTCTCTGGGCTTCCTCCCTCAGGTGTTTTGGTGAGCTCGTTGGCTGCCTTGCTATTTAGCTCCACCTGAGTCTGTCTTCCTTGCTCCTTGTCAATGTTCCAGTGTTGGATCTGAGCTACTGCATCTTTCCTTGGGCCTGCTGCTCTGCTAGATAAGTGCTTCTAGTTTGTTTTCTGTTTTTTCTGTCCAGCTTGCTATTAACTTTTGCTGGAAGCTCTGAGAAGCAAAGGGGTGCACCGCCGTGCTGTTAGTTCGGCACGGTGGGTCTTTTTGCCCCTTTGCGTGGTTTTCGTTTTAGGGTTTTTTGTAGACTGCATAGTTCTCTTTGCTATCCTCGCTCTGTCTAGAATATCGGGCCTCACTTTGCTGAATCTATTTCATTCCTACGTTTGTCTTTTCATCTTGCTAACAGTTATTATATGTGGGGGCTGCCTATTCCTTTGGGGTATTTCTCTGAGGTAAGTCAGGCTTGTATTTCTATCTTCAGGCTAGTCAGCTCCTCAGGCAGTGCCGAGTTGCATAGGTAGTTGTTAGGCGCAATCCACTGCTGCTTATAGTTGTGTGAGGATAGATCAGGTACTGCAGTCTACAGAGATTCCACATCTCAGAGCTCGTCCTATTGTTTTTGGTTATTGCCAGATCTCTGTATGTGCGCTGATTACTGCACGCTGTGTTGCCTGATTGCCAGCCATAACAGGAAACACAGATATAGGCCCAAATAATAAAGTAGGCTAAATGCAGTTCAAAATTGGTAACCGGACTAAACAGGCGGCATAGCTAGGTACAGGCGTGGGCTCCTCTGCTGAGTAGCAGACAGTGGTAGTAGGCGCAAAGTATTAACTGGTCTAAATGGAGGCCAGGGCCCCTGTATATTTTAACTATCCATTTAACTGGATTTTAAGAATCCAGTACAAAACTACTACCCTCATCCACAAAGCACTCCATGGCTCAGCACCACCCTACATATTCTCTCTGGTCTCAGTCTACCACCATAACCGTGCCCTCTGCTCCGCTAACGACCTCAGGTTAGCATCCTCAATAATCAAATAAGCAATTGTTACCATCCACCTCTCGTGTCTCCCCTTTTCCTCATAGTTTGTAAGCTTGCGAGCAGGGCCCTCATTCCTCCTTGTATCTATTTTGAACTGTGATTTCTGTTATGCTGTATTGTCTGTACAAATCCCCTCTATAATTTGTAAAGCGCTGCGGAATATGTTGGCGCTATATAAATAAAATTATTATTATTATTATTATAACTATCATCTATCGTTTCAACAAATTTGTATTGGCAGTGCCATGGAAGGATTTAACAGCACAGACTACACAGTGGTGGAGCAGGGAGAGGTAAGTTTTGCAAGTGGTAGAGCACTGTTCGAGCTGGGGGGGAACACTCTCTCGTGGGCGGCGGTACTGGCACAGGGCCCATCATATTACGACGACGGTGTGTCTGACGTTGGTTGTGCACCACCACAGTCAGAGACACTTCATTGTACTATGAGGGACCCTGTGCCAGTGCCGTCGCCCAAGAGTGGGCACACCCACCTGTCCAGGCAAACGGCACTCGCACGGGTGCTTGCGCCAGGTGGTGACCACAGCCCTGTGGGGGGAAAAAATGGCCTATGGTGGACATTCAGCAGCTGCAAATGGAGGAATTGGAGAAGTCAGTAAGAGGAGGCCAAAAGCAAGACATTTTTCAGGCAAGCTACGTGTCAGCAGGGGAAGGTGGGGCAAAATAATTTGAAATCCATGATTGGTTCATTTTAATAAAGATTAGATCATCCGGCTTTAAAAGCTGTTTTCCTACTCCCAGATAAGGGAGCCTTCGAGGCCTTGGGTAGCCAAACGATGACGCTGGCTCAACACCTCCAGCCTTTGGTGCTATTGTGCTTTTGCCACTACCACCAGATGCACCACCACCACCACCATCAGTACCAGCTGGCAACCACCGCCCACGGGCTCTTCCACCAGACTTCCTAATTTTTTGGAAAATTTAACCAAATTAACAACCGTTATATGGTACTGTAAAACAAGGTAGAAGGTGTATATAAACTTGTTGAGAATTTAAATCTCCCTTTTTTTGGGGGGGAGACTGAACCAAAACTCAGGCCCAGTGTATATAACAACGTAATCTAAGTGGCAGAAAGTGGCTAGCTGACATATGACAAACTAACAGGACTGAAGTATACCAACTTTGTGAGAATTTGAATCTCACTTTTCTTTGGGGAGACGGAACCAAAACTCATGTAGAAAAGCCGCAGAGACACCATCACGTGTTTCTCAACGCAAGCAATAAATAGCTAGGTCTTTCACCGGGAAGGAACAACCACGGGAAGGGCAGCATCCAAAAAGGAAAACCACCTATGCCAAAATATGGTATCCATCCACAGACAGCTGTTTCGGGGTATTTGCCCCTCATCAGTGTGGAGTAGGAAACTTTGGCATAGGTGGTTTTCCTTTTTGGATGCTGCCCTTCCCGTGCTTGTTCCTTCCCGGTGAAAGACCTGGCTATTTATTGCTTGCATTGAGAAACACGTGATGGTGTCTCCGTGGCTTTTCTACATGCATTTGCATATTTGCCATAAGGGATGGGAGCAGTGTTCTGGATCACTGCGTTGAGAAACACGTGATGGTGTCTCCGTGGTGTTGGATGTTTTGATCTCCCCGAGGTCATTCATCCTTATATTTATAGTTTATGAACCAAAACTCAGGCCCAGTGTATAAAACAACACAATGTAAGTGGCAGAAAGTTTCTGGCTGACATACGACAAACTAACAGGACTGAAGTATATCCACTTTGTGAGAATTTGAATCTCACTTTTTTGGGGGGAGACTGACCCAAAACTCAGGCCCAGTGTATAAAACAACATAATGTAAGTGGCAGAAAGTGGCTGGAAGATATATGAAAAAATACAAGGACTGTAGTACAATTTCAATCTCCCTACAATGATCTCAGGAAAAGTATGGCAGCAATAAAAAGGACTGCTGCACACAAAAGTGTGGACAAATAAACAAGATAACTGTGCAGAAAGGAGCAACAGGATTTTTGCTTTTAAAAAAGCAGTTGGTTTGCACAGCAGCATGCAAACAGCAATGCAGCTATCAGGGAGCCTTATAAGGCAGCCTAATAAGCTACAGAGCTGATGCACAAAAATATAAACTCCACTGTCCCTGCAAACAAATGGTGGTGTTGGACAGTGGAAATCGCTACAGCACAAGCAGTTTCGGGGTTAATCTTCCCTCCCTAACTATATCCTTTCTTCTGATGAAGCTACAGCAAACTCTCCCTATGCTAAGATCGGCAGAAGTAAGATGGCGGTCGGCGTGCACGCCCCTTTATAGTCCCTGTGATGCCGCAGAAAGCAAGCCAATCACTGTCATGCCCTTCTCTAAGATGGTGGGGACCGAGACCTATGTCATCATGCTGCCCACACTCTGCGTCCTCCTTCATTGGCTAAAAAATGGCGCTGAAAGCGTCATACAAAACGCGACTTTTGCGCGGAGATTGCCGACATCATGGCCGATCCCACACTAGGATCGGGTCGGGTTTCATGAATGGTTTTTTGGACATAAAGCATGTCACTTCTTTCAGCTTTATTCACCCATTGGCTTGAATGGGTGGTGGACAAATGCTGAAAAAAACGCACAACAAACGCAGATATCATTTTTTGCAGCGTTTTTTTGTGCTAAAACCTCATTCTTTGGATTAGGACTTTTTTTTAATACTAAACTTTATCAGCATGCACAAGAGTCAAATCTAGCATGCCAAAACCGCAGAGAAAAATGCAAAAAACAAAACGCTGAAAAGACACCTAGTGTGAAATTACCCTTATAGTGTTATAATTTATGGTCGGCAGCTGTGAAGTAGGTGGCCGTTATATAGATAGCAAGTTCTTTTATATATATCTTCTTGTGCTCCACATTTAGCAGCTTTTGTGATGAGTGCCCCCTCAAATGCTGGTCTCAGCACACTGATGCTTTGGGAATGTAGCACATGATCCGCTCACTTTGGTCTATGCAGCAAAATCTGAGTAGTCTTCTGGAAAGAGACGTTCATCACCATCAAGGTCACTTCTAGGGTTAAGTAAATGCAGGAATGCAGGTCATGCTAGGGTTCATAAATCTCCTCACACATCCCAGCCAGTGAGGTGCTATCACCAGAATCCCTGCAAGTACCAAGTGCTAAACATTTTCCAAAAAGTATGATTTAGTAACACTCCAGCTGTGATGAGGGAATAAGACAATAAAATTGTGCTGGGTTGTGTTACAGGTCTATCCGCTGGTTGACGCACAATACGACAGGCTCTACTAGGAGGCTTCATGCTCTGCATTCCCAGACTCCATAATGGCAAATATGCCTTGTAAAGTTGGTATGAACTGATCTGCTGGACCCAATCCATAGGCCATGCCAGTAATGTGTGGCCGCTGGACAAGAGCCCCGAGAACCACCTCTTGGCTGCCGGAATCCCAGCCTTTTGTGTCGTCATCACTGCCGCATGACGCACATGAGACCTTGCTAATGAAAAGAGGCACCACGGATGAACAAAGAGGTGGTTCTGAGGGTTCCCGTCCAGAGGTCACTGATTAATGATTGGGTCCTCAACATTAAACATTAATGTCAGCCAAATGGGTTTGCACAATATTGTTATGTCTATGGGTCCTCAACACTCTTCCCTTATACATTATGTTGGAAGAGAGAAGGATCTGGCACTTTATTGGATTTCCAACAGCTGATCCTTTTTTTCTCCTAGGTATGTCTATGGGGGAGTCGGCAGAGATAGCTGTCGGCTAAACCAACATTATCTAATAGTCATAGAGGGATGGAGGGTATAGACTCTAAAAGTCACAAAGAACTATCCTGGTTTCAAGAACTTTACCACTGAAAAGATAAAGTTTAAGGGATAGTTAAAGGGATTGTCCGGGCTTGAGTTTGCTCCATGTCACTTTATGTGACTGCAGACTTTTGAATCCTCACAGCGCGCACACCACACACTCTCAGGATTCTCTGGGGCTGGGAGTAGGCATTCACCTGCACAACAAGCATACAATTTGCATACTTCTAGCTACATTCCAACTAGACATGTCCAGCCTCACTCAATTCACTTATATTAAGCAAGACTGCGCACAGCTAGTCGACCCATGATCTCAAGAGTGACATCGAGTAAACTCAAGCCTGGACAATCCCTTTAACTTTGTATTTTAAGCAGCAAAGTTCTTTAATCCAAGAAAGTTCTTTATGACTTTTATGGAGAATCTTGACTGTGTGCAGTGTAACTGTAAACTCTTCTTGAAAGGACAGGGAGTACAAGTTTAGAATAGCCCAAGTGGCCAGTGTGAAAATTGCTAAATTAATCATTTTGATTTTTCATTAAAAATCTGGTAATTTTGTGACTACATATTCCCTTTTACGGAAGGACAGAAAGACATTATTTTGGAGCATTCTCACAATAAATTATTATTATTTATTATTTATTATTATAGCGCCATTTATTCTATGGCGCTTTACATGTGAGGAGGGGTATACATAATAAAAACAGGTACAATAATCGTAATCAATACAAGTCACGACTGGTACAGGAGGAGTGAGGACCCTGCCCGCGAGGGCTCACAATCTACAAGGGATGGGTGAGAATACAGTAGGTGAGGATAGAGCTGGTCATACAGCGGTTTGGTCGATCGGTGGTTACTGCAGGTTGTAGGCTTGTCCGAAGAGGTGGGTCTTCAGGTTCTTTTTGAAGGTTTCGATGGTAGGCGAGAGTCTGATGTGTTGTGGTAGAGAGTTCCAGAGTAGGGGTGAGGCGAGAGAAATCTTGTATACGATTGTGGGAAGAGGAGATAAGAGAGGAGTAGAGAAGGAGGTCTTGTGAGGATCGGAGGTTGCGTGCAGGAAAGTGCCGGGAGACGAGGTCACAGATGTATGGAGGAGACATGCTGTCAATTCATCAAAATGAAGAAAACCTCTCTAAGTTACTTACAAGGTGGCAGCAAACATCCGTATTGCACCACCAGTCTGGCCTATCAACAATAAGCCACAATGGCGCAGTAAGCCATGACAAAAAGCATTTACTAGACCCACCTGCCCCTTTTAGGGCTCTAGGAAGTCTCTGGCCACTCACCTAATAGCGATGGCCAAGTGCATGTAATAATTTGTCCTTCACGTCACAATATGGCCCAGACATGGGGGGGAAGGGGTCCGTGCGTTTCCCTCCTCGGATATATGACAGCACAATTTTGTAGCTGCAGGCCCCTTCACATCACAAATGACAGGTTGTGTCTGAGGGATTTTCACTAGTTGTAACATCTAATGTGAGCTGACACTTGTGAATAATGATATTTATTAGGCCGAGTTCACCCATCTGATGTACTGCAGAAGGCACAAGTTACGCTAAGTTCATTCTTCATAGTAAGTAACTGTGAACCTGCCCTCTGTCTGTCGCTTTCTGTGTTAGTATTTACTTGGAGTTGTGTCACTGCTAATCTTTTAGCTGATATTTTTCATGTTTTTTTCTTGTATTTTTCTGCAGATCAGTATGATCATAGCAATGCCAAATTTTTAGGTTATGTGCACACGTTCAGGATTTTCTGCAGAATTTTCCTGAACAAAACCGGACTTTTTCTGCAGGAAATCCGCATGCGTTTTTTACGCTTTTTTGCGCATTTTTGACGCCTTTTTGTGCTTTTTTTGTGTGCTTTTTTTCTGGAGCTTCCCAATACATTAAATAGTGGGAAAAACGCGAAGAATCCACAAAATTAATGCACATGCTGCGTTTTTTCCGTGATGCGTTTCTTTTTGCGGAAAAAAACGCATCATATGCACAAAAATTGCAGAATGCATTAAAAATGATGGGATGCTTAATGTCTGCAGTTTTAAGCGTTTTTATAGCGTTTTTATCGTGAAAAACGCGATAAAAACGCGAATAATCCTGAACGTGTGCACACAGCCTTATAGTTTTTATTATGTTTTAATATCTGTAAAGAACATTTTTTTTTTTAAATTAATATTCTGAGAACCATAATTTTTACGTTTTTTTTAACAGGGCCGTCCAGACTAACATATTGACTAAATAACCTTAGGATAGGTCATATATACAGTGGGGCAAAAAAGTATTTAGTCAGTCAGCAATAGTGCAAGTTCCACCACTTAAAAAGATGAGAGGCGTCTGTAATTTACATCATAGGTAGACCTCAACTATGGGAGACAAACTGAGAAAAAAAAATCCAGAAAATCACATTGTCTGTTTTTTTATCATTTTTTTTGCATTTTATGGTGGAAAATAAGTATTTGGTCAGAAACAAACAATCAAGATTTCTGGCTCTCACAAACCTGTAACTTCTTCTTTAAGAGTCTCCTCTTTCCTCCACTCATTACCTGTAGTAATGGCACCTGTTTAAACTTGTTATCAGCATAAAAAGACACCTGTGCACACCCTCAAACAGTCTGACTCCAAACTCCACTATGGTGAAGACCAAAGAGCTGTCAAAGGACACCAGAAACAAAATTGTAGCCCTGCACCAGGCTGGGAAGACTGAATCTGCAATAGCCAACCAGCTTGGAGTGAAGAAATCAACAGTGGGAGCAATAATTAGAAAATGGAAGACATACAAGACCACTGATAATCTCCCTCGATCTGGGGCTCCACGCAAAATCCCACCCCGTGGGGTCAGAATGATCACAAGAACGGTGAGCAAAAATCCCAGAACCACGCGGGAGGACCTAGTGAATGAACTGCAGAGAGCTGGGACCAATGTAACAAGGCCTACCATAAGTTACACACTACGCCACCATGGACTCAGATCCTGCAGTGCCAGACGTGTCCCACTGCTTAAGCCAGTACATGTCCGGGCCCGTCTGAAGTTTGCTAGAGAGCATTTGGATGATCCAGAGGAGTTTTGGGAGAATGTCCTATGGTCTGATGAAACCAAACTGGAACTGTTTGGTAGAAACACAACTTGTCGTGTTTGGAGGAAAAAGAATACTGAGTTGCATCCATCAAACACCATACCTACTGTAAAGCATGGTGGTGGAAACATCATGCTTTGGGGCTGTTTCTCTGCAAAGGGGCCAGGACGACTGATCCGGGTACATGAAAGAATGAATGGGGCCATGTATCGTGAGATTTTGAGTGCAAACCTCCTTCCATCAGCAAGGGCATTGAAGATGAAACGTGGCTGGGTCTTTCAATATGACAATGATCCAAAGCACACCGCCAGGGCAACGAAGGAGTGGCTTCGTAAGAAGCATTTCAAGGTCCTGGAGTGGCCTAGCCAGTCTCCAGATCTCAACCCTATAGAAAACCTTTGGAGGGAGTTGAAAGTCCGTGTTGCCAAGCGAAAAGCCAAAAACATCACTGCTCTAGAGGAGATCTGCATGGAGGAATGGGCCAACATACCAACAACAGTGTGTGGCAACCTTGTGAAGACTTACAGAAAACGTTTGACCTCTGTCATTGCCAACAAAGGATATATTACAAAGTATTGAGATGAAATTTTGTTTCTGACCAAATACTTATTTTCCACCATAATATGCAAAAAAAATGTTAAAAAAACAGACAATGTGATTTTCTGGATTTTTTTTTCTCAGTTTGTCTCCCATAGTTGAGGTCTACCTATGATGTAAATTACAGATGTCTCTCATCTTTTTAAGTGGTGGAACTTGCACTATTGCTGACTGACTAAATACTTTTTTGCCCCACTGTATCAGATTGGTGGTGGTCTGACACCAGGCACCCCTATAGGTCAACTGTGATTAGCTCCCACAATGTGTGAAGCTGTAATAGCACAGTTCCATAAACCGTGTAGTAGTCACTCCCAGGTACCGCAGCTCAGCTCCTATTCATTTGAGTGAGAGCCGATTTGCAATGTTTTGCAGCAGCCACTACAACATGTATGGAGATGTGCTGGAGATGTGTTGAAAATGTGATCGAGATGTGCTGGAGATGTGCTGGAGATGTGCTAGAGATGTGCTGAAGATGTTCAGGAGATGTGCTGGAGATGTGCTGAAGATGTGCTGAAGATGTCCAGGAGATGTGTTGGAGATGTGCTGGAGATGTGCTGAAGATGTGCTGAAGATGTCCAGGAGATGTGTTGGAGATGTGTTGGAGATGTGCTGGAGATGTGCTAGAGATGTTCTAGAGATGTGCTGAAGATGTGCTGGAGATGTGCTAGAGATGTTCTAGAGATGTGCTGAAGATGTGCTGGAGATGTGCTAGAGTTGCGCTTGAGATGCGCTAGATATGTGCTGAAGATGTGCTGGACATGTGCTAGAGATGTGCTAGAGATGCGCTGGAGATGCGCTAGAGATGTGCTGAAGATGTGCTGGAGATGTGCTAAAGATGTGCTGAAGATGTCCTAGAGATGTGCTAGAGATGCGCTGGAGATGCGCTAGAGATGTGCTGAAGATGTGCTGGAGATGTGCTAGAGATGTGCTGAAGATGTGCTGGAGATGTGCTAGAGATGTGCTGAAGATGTCCTAGAGATGTGCTAGAGATGTGTTGGAGATGCGCTAGAGATGTGCTGAAGGTGTGCTGAAGATGTCCTGGAGATGTGCTAGAGACGTTCTAGAGATGTGCTGAAGATGTGCTGGAGATGTGTTGAAGATGTACTAGAAATGTGCTGAAGATGTGCTGGACATGCGCTAGAGATGTGCTAGAGATGTGCTGGAGATGCGCTAGATATGTGCTGGAGATGTGCTAGAGATATGATGAAGGTGTGCTAGAGATGTGCTGAAGATGTGCTGGAGATGTGCTGAAGATGTCCTGGAGATGTGCTAGAGATGTTCTAGAGATGTGCTGAAGATGTGCTGGAGATGTGTTTGAGATGTGCTAGAAATGTGCTGAAGATGTGCTGGACATGCGCTAGAGATGTGCTAGAGATGTGCTGGAGATGCGCTAGATATGTGCTGGAATGTGCTAGAGATGTGCTAGAGATGTGCTGGAGATGTGCTGGAGATGTGCTAGATATGTGCTGGAGATGTACTGAAGATGTGCTGGAGATGTGCTGATCCGGCTTTGTACATTGTTTAAATCCAGCAGTTCACAGCTGATAAGGGGTTTGCCTGAACACCACCTTTAAGGCTATGTTCACATGTCCAATCATCAGTTGACAAAAAAGTTGTGCAAACTCAATTTTTTTTGTACACCTGAAAAAAACCCTCATTTCTACTGGATACGTTTATTTAACATTGAAGTCTATAAATCAGTTTCAAATACATGATTACTTGAAAGTTCACAAGTCCTGTAGTATATGTTAAAGGGGATGTCCAATACTAGGACAGCCACTTCTCGATCTGAATGGTTGGGGCTGATAAAATAAAAACAGTTATACTCACCTCCCATGACGGTGCTGTTCCAGCGGTGTTGGCACTTGCATTCCCGAGGCTCACGTGTCATAAGAACTGCACGTGAGCGCCAGGAATGCAAGTGCCGATACGGCTGGAACATATGCACTGCTCAAAAAAATAAAGGGAACACTAAAATACCACATCCTATATATCACTGAATAAAATATTCCACTTTTAAATCTTTATTCACTACAGAGTGGAAAGCGTTGAGAACAGTAAAACATAAAAATTATCAATGTAAATCAAAATTAATATCTCACGGAGCCCTGGATTTGGAACGATACTCAAAAATTAAAGTGGAAAATCAAATTACAGGCTGATCCAACATCAGTGGAAATGCCTCAAAACAAGAAATGATGCTCAGTAGTGTGTGTGGCCTCCATGTGCCTGTATGACCTCCCTACAATGCCTGGGCATGCTCCTGATAAGGCGGCGGATGGTCTCCTGAGGGATCTCCTCCCAGACCTGGACTAAAGCATCCGCCAACTTCTGGGCAGTCTGTGGTGCAACGTGACGTTGGTCGATGGTGCGAGACATGATGTGCTAGATGTGTTTAATTGGATTCAGGTCTGGGGAATGGGCGGGCCACTCCATAGCTTCAATGCCTTCATCTTGCAGGAACTGCTGACACACTCCAGCCACATGAGGTCTGGCATTGTCCTGCATTAGGAGGAACCCAGGGACAACCGCACCAGCATATGGTCTCACAAGGGGTCTGAGGATCTCATCTCTGTACCTAATGGCAGTCAGGCTACCTCTGGTGAGCACATGGAGGGCTGTGCGGCCCTCCAAAGAATTGCCACCCCACACCATTACTGACCCACTGCCAAACCGGACATGCTGAAGAGGGTTGCAGGCAGCAGATCGCTCTCCACGGTGTCTTCAGACTTTGTCACGTCTGTCACGTGCTCAGTGTGAACCTGCTTTCATCTCTGAAGAGCACAGGGCGCGAGTGGCGAATTTGCCAATCCTGGTGTTCTGTGGCAAATGCCAAGCGTCCTGCACGGTGTTGGGCTGTGAGCACAACACCCATCTGTGGACGTTGGACACTCAGACCATCCTCATGGAGCAGGTTTCTAACCGTTTGTGCAGATGCATGCATATTTGTGGCCTACTGGAGGTCATTTTGCAGGGCTCTGGCAGTGCTCCTCCTGTTCTTCCTTGCACAAAGGCTGAGGTAGCGGTCCTGCTGCTGGGTTGTTGCCCTCCTACGGCCCCCTCCACGTCTCCTGGTGAACTGGCCTGTCTCCTGGTAGCGCCTCCAGCCTCTGGACACTACGCTGACAGACACAGCAAACCTTGCCACAGCTCGCATTGATGTGCCATCCTGGATGAGCTGCATTACATGCGCCACTTGTGTGGGTTGTAGAGTCCATCTCATGCTACCTGTTGTGAATTCTGTGGCCAAGCTCCCTCCTGTGGTCGAGAGTGGTACTGCGGCTTCTGAGTTTCCTTCCTCAGGTGATGAGGTTAAGTCGTTAGGTGCTGCTCTATTTAACTCCACCTGGTGCTTTGATCCTGGCCTCCAGTCAATGTTCTAGTATTGGTCTTGCTTCCTCCTGGATCGTTCCTGTGGCCTGTCTATCCTGCATAAGCTAAGTTTTGCTTGTGTTATTTTTTGTTTGCTATTTTTTCTGTCCAGCTTGCTATATTGGTTTTTCTTGCTTGCTGGAAGCTCTGAGACGCAGAGGGAGCACCTCCGTACCGTTAGTCGGTGCGGAGGGTCTTTTTGCCCCTCTGCGTGGTTGTTTGTAGGTTTTTGTGTTGACCGCAAAGCTATCTTTCCTATCCTCGGTCTATTCAGTAAGTCGGGCCTCACTTTGCTAAATCTCTTTCATCTCTGTGTTTGTATTTTCATCTTACTCACAGTCATTATATGTGGGGGGCTGCCTTTTCCTTTGGGGAATTTCTCTGAGGCAAGGTAGGATTATTTTTCTATCTTCAGGGCTAGTTAGTTTCTCAGGCTGTGCCGAGTTTCATAGGGAGCGTTAGGCGCAATCCACGGCTACCTCTAGTGTGGTGTGTTAGGATTAGGGATTGCGGTCAGCAGAGTTCCCACGTCTCAGAGCTCGTCCTTTGTTTTTGGTAATTGTCAGGTCACTTTGTGTGCTCTGTACTTCTATGTCCATTGTGGTTCTGAATTACCTATTCATAACAGCTACCACGAGTGTGAAAGCACAACCAACATTCAAAAGTGACTGAAACATCAACAAGAAAGCATTGGTACTGAGTAGTGATGAGCGAGTATACTCGTTGCTTGGGTGGTCTCCGAGTATTTGTGACTGCTCGTAGATTTAGTTTTCCTTGCCGCAGCTGCATGATTTGTGGCTACTAGACAGCTTGATTACGTGTGGGGATTCCCTAGCAACCAGGCAACCCCCCACATGTACTCAGGCTGGCTAGCAGCCGTAAATCATTCAGCTTCGGCGATGAAAACTAAATCTCCGAGCATTCACAAATACTCGGAGACCACTCGAGCGTGTTCGGGAAAACCCGAGCAACGAGTATACTCACTCATCACTAATACTGAGATGTCGTCTGTGATCCCCACCTGCAGAACCACTACTTTATTGAGTGTGTTTTGATAATTGCCAATAATTTCAATCTATTGTCTATTCCATTTGCACAACAGCATGTGAAATGGATTGTCAAACAGTGTTGCTTCCTAAGTGGACAGTCTGATTTCACAGAAGTTTGATTTACTTGGAGTTATATTCTGTTGTTTAAAGGGAACCTGTCACCCCATTTTTTGAGATTGAGATATAAATACTGTTAAATAGGGCCTGAGCTGTGCGTTACTATAGTGTATGTAGTGTACCCTGATTCCCCACCTATGCTGAGAAATACATTACCAAAGTCGCCGTTTTCGCCTGTCAATCAGGCTGGTCAGGTCGGGTGGGCGTGTTCACAGCGCTGTTTCTTCCTCAGCTTTACGTTGGTAGCGTAGTGGTGTGCGCATGTTGAAGTGACTAATCCACTGTGGGCACGTGAACAAGCAGCGCGCGATCTGCGCTGTCATCCCTTTCATCGGTGGGGGCGGCCATCTTCCTGGGGCCGCGCGTGCGCAGATAGAGTGCTCTGCTGCACGGGGCTTCAGGAAAATGGCCGCGGGATGCCGCGCGTGCGCACAAGAGATCGCGGCGGCCATTTTCCCAAAGCCGAGTTTGCATCTCGGCTTTGGGAAAATGGCCGCCGCGATCTCTTCTGCGCACGCGCGGCATCCCGCGGCCATTTTCCTGAAGCCCCGTGCAGCAGAGCACGCTATCTGTGCACGCGCGGCCCCAGGAAGATGGCCGCTCCCACAGATGAAAGGGATGACAGCGCAGATCGCGCGCTGTGTCTTCACGTGCGCGCAGGGAATTCGGAACTTGGACATGCGCACACCACTACGCCACCAACGGAAAGCTGGGGAAGAAAAGAGCGATGTCACCACGCCCACCTGACCAGACCAGCCTGATTGACAGGCGAAAACGGCGACTTTGGTAATTTATTTCTCAGCATAGGTGGGGAATCAGGGTACACTACATACACTATTGGAACGCACAGCGCAGGCCCTATTTAACAGTATTTATATCTCAATCTGAAAAAACGGGGTGACAGGTTCCCTTTAAAGGGAACCTGTCACCCCCAAAATCGAAGTTGAGCTAAGCCCACCAGCATCAGGGGCTTATCTACCGCATTCTGTAATGCTGTAGATAAGCCCCCAATGTAACCTGAAAGATGAGAAAAAGAGGTTAGATTATACTCACCCAGGGGCTGTCCCGCTGTGGTCCGATCTGATGGACGTCGCGGTCTGGGGCCTCCCATCTTCTTACCATGACGTCCTCTTCTTGTATTCACGCTGCGACTCCGGCACAGGCGTACTTTGTCTGCCCTGTTGAGGGCAGAGCAAAGTACTGCAGTGCGCAGGCGCCGGGCCTCTCTGACCTTACCCAGCACCTGCGCACTGCAGTACTTTGCTCTGCCCTCAACAGGACAAAGTACACCTGTGCCGGAGCCGCAGCGTGAATACAAGAAGACATCATCATAAGAAGATGGGAGGCCCCAGACCGGACCGCGACGCCCATCGTACCGGGACCGCCCCTGGGTGAGTATAATCTAACCTATTTTTCTCATCTTTCAGGATACATCGGGGGCTTATCTACAGCATTACAGAACGCTGTAGATAAGCCCCTGATGCTGGTGGGCTTAGCTCACCTTCGATTTTGGGGGTGACTGGTTCCCTTTAAGTGTTCCCTTTATTTTTTTGAGCAGTGCATAAGTGTTGGCGTCACTGTCCCCGCCTTCGGACAAATCGAACATCAAGAGGAAGTCAGAGAGCAACTGCAGCTCTCACTTCCTGTTGATTACTTATACCCGTAATCCTCCTGAAAAAGTGTTGAAAAAGCAAAAATTGGATAAAGTACACAGCAACATCAAAATGACATTGGTATACACAGGTTCAATATTGTGTTACTTATTTTAACCCTGAAGTGAATGAAAGAAGTAACATGTTCACTTTTACCGCGGCTTCGTTTGGAAGTCGATCACTCTGTATAAGGCCGGTTTCACATGTCAGTGGCTCCGGTACGTGAGGTGACAGTATCGGAGACACTGACTCACGTAGACACATTAAAATCAATGTGTCTCTGCACATGTCAGCGTGTTTTCACAGACCGTGCGTCCGTTTGGAAAACACGGAGACATGTCAGTGTTCGTGGGAGCGCACGGATCACACAAACCCATTAAAGTCAATGGGTCCGTGTAAAACACGTACCGCACACGGATGTTGTTCGTGTGCAGTCCGTGTGCCGTGCAGGAGACAGCGCTGTCCCCCCGCGTGTGGTGCTGAAGCCCCATTCATTTCTTCTCTCCAGCAGCGTTTGCTGGAAAGAAGGAATGAATAATCTTTTTTTTTAATTTATTTTTGTTTTTTAAAAAAAGTTGCCGGTAATCTGCCCCCTCCCACCCCCTGTGCGCCCCCCCGCTGGCATTAAAATACTTACCCAGCTCTCTCGGTGCTTACATCCTTTCAGCGTCGCTGCTTGTCCTGTATGAGCGGTCACGTGGTGCCGCACATTACAGTGATGAATATGCAGCTCCACCTCCCATAGGGGTGGAGCCGTATATTCATTACTGTAATAAGAAGAAGGGATGAATACCGGCTTCAGCGCCGCACGCAGGGGACAGCGCTTAGCTCTAGCGCTGTCTCCTGCACGGTCCGTGTGGTCCTCAGTTGGCACACATGCGGCACACGGCTGCTGCACGTGTGCCACACTGATGCTCAACGTAAGCACACGGACGCGGATAATTCCGGTACCGATTTTTCCGGTACCGGAATTATCTGGACGTGTGAGACTGGCCTAAGAGAACAATATAGGGAAAAGACAACAGCACAACAATTACAGTGGAGCAGCTTCAGGGAAAAAACACTTAGACTCACCTTTACGCCCAATCCATTGAAGCCCATGTTCCCTGTAAAAGAGTTAAAATAAATAAACAACCATATTCTTCACCTCTTGGACGAGACGATAATAATTCATTTGTCCATAGCCAACGATTGCTCTGCTACATCTACTCTGCACGCTGAACGCTGGCAACGAGCGGGAAAAAAGTGAGCGGGGTTCATATCTAATGAACTCCACTCATCTCACTGACATCACCGAGAGAAAGTTCTCACACTTGCGGTGCCGTCAGAAGGGTCATCAGAGCTCAGAGCCAATTAACTACTTTCACCTCAAAGACAGCAGTGCGAGCGCAGCGAGAACTTTCTCATGGGGCTGGCGTCAGTGAGGTGGATATCAACTCAGCTCACCTTTTTCCCGTCACCGCGAGGCACTGAGCTGTGCAAGCATGCGCAGCTCAGTGTCTCTGCTGATAGGCTGAAATCCTGCATCATGCCAGCGTTCAGCGTGCCAAGTAGATGTAGCAGAGCTATAGTCGGCTATGGACAAATGGTTTATTATCTTCTCGTCATAGAGTAGAGGAATATGGTTGTTTATTTCTTTTAACTCTTTTACAGGGGACATGGGCTTCAACGGATTGGGCGTAAAAGTGAGTACAAGTGTTCTTTTTATTTTTAATTCAATAATGGTGTCAGTGTTATTATTTCATATCAAAAACTTTATTAAGGGTGTTATTTATTTTACAAAATGACAATGGGGTTAGTAATGGTGACGTCTTATAGACGCCTCTTCGTTACTAACCCCTTGGCTTGATGTCACCTGACAATACAACGGTGACATCAACCCCAATCCTATCACCCAACTTGCCACCGCACCAGGGCAAATGGGGAGAGCGAGGCTAAAGTGCCAGATTTGGCGCATCTTATGGATGAACCATTTCTGCGGTGGCTGAGACCTGATGTTTTTAATCTGGGAGGGGGTCAATATCCATGGCCCCTTCCTAGCCTATTAATATCAGCCTGCAGCTGTCTGCGTAGCCTTTGCTGGTTATTAATTATAGGGGGATCCTAGGTTATTTTTTTTTGGGGGGGTACCCCATTTTAATAAACAGTAAAGTATACAGCTATGAGCTGATATTAATAGCCTGGGAAGCTCCTCTTCCTTGGCTATAAACATCTGCCAACTGCTCTCCGCATTCCCTCTACTGGTTAATGCATTTTTTGGGGCTCCCACGCAATTTTTTTCAGAAATGTAATTATTAATTGCTAAATTACATATACAGTAAGCTGCACACAGAAAGTACTATATATAGTGAAGAATATTTCCTTGTAAAACTATCTTTAAATGACAGAGAATTCCTCTATGTAAAAGCTCATGTTAAAATCGCGTTGCATTCTCATGCGAATCGGATGTCGATCGGATGCCAGGTGATAAAAATCGGATTGTACTCGCATGAAAATTGCACGACACTCGTCTGACTGGTCAGGATCAATATCGGACCTTGTTTTACGGTGATGGGCATGAACCCTTTGCCTGTTCACGGCATTTACATAAAGAAGCTTTTAAAAGAAACTCAAAAAGCCTGAACATTTGTAGAACAAGTCGCTTTTACATTGCAAATGTTCACTTTTCTAGCAGCAACGCTGCTTCTGGAAAACATCAGAGGTCGTTTATCTGACGCCGTTTCGCCAGTTTTTTTGCAGCCGATGAGACATAAGGCGAAACGTGTGCACCGCGATATCTGCGACTCATTTTGTTGTGCTGGACAATGACGTTGTGTGCCCATAGCCAAAGTGCGTGTTCACACCCGGTCTTTTTGCTGAGTTTTTGGAACGGGAACTCTCGCAATTTTTAAGAGAATTTTAAAGTTTTTGCGCCTTTAAAAAAAACCTCTGACACCCGACAAGCAACTTTTTTTTTTCACCAGGTGTTTTTTGAATCCTCTCCAGTAACAAAAAAAAGTTCAAAAAACTTCTCACATGAGCCGCAAAGTTGATTCTCCACAGTAATGAACAGGAGCAGTTTTCCAAGTGCTTTTGGTAGTCATTTCTGAGGCGGCTTTTGGAAGAAAAGAAATATACAAACCCCTCTATGTGCACATAGTACAAGTAGTCACTTTAGGGACCAGACTCATCTAAGACTAGACTGGATTTTGGCCATGTTATTGCCTTGTTCTGGCACATGGCAGGGTCTATGCAGACTTTTCCTCACGAGAAGCAACAAGTGTGCGCTTTTCTGTCAGGAGTGCGCGCCATTGTGAGGCGATGCCGCAGCGCGCGCAGTGCCGCCGTGTATCGTGCACACACAGTGTAAGGTCCCGTCTGCGGCCGCGGTGACCTCCCCTCCCCTGGCCAGACCCTCCATGAGCGGCCATATTGTGCAGCCCTCCTCCTCGCTCCCGTCTCCTCCTCTTCTTCCTCCCCAGGGAGACTGCGCGGCCTCAGCCCACACAGCAGCAGCGCTGACATCGTCCAGAGCCGCCGAGTAACGGAGCCTGCAGGAGGGAGGAGGCGGCGGCGGCCGGGCCGGTGGTGACGGGGATCCCGGGCCTCGTACAGGTACGGACGGGCCGCAGCGGTAACGCACAAACTTTAGCGCCTTTTCTGACTTTGTAGCTGGGGACTGAATAAGTCGTGCAAGTTTGCTGGTTATTATTCTAATCCCGGTGAGTTCATGATGGCGGCGGCGCTGGTGTCACATCAGAGGCCTCTCTGTCACGATAGTGATGCAGCACAGACTACGATATGTATATATATTTATTATTTTGTAGGACTACAACATTGAGTTCTTAATTGGCACAGGACTGCAAGATCTGAACTCACAACTGGGCTCGGCTACATCTGTGTGAAGTGATGTCAGCCCCCCCCCCCCCCTGTGTGATGTCAGCCCCCCCCCCCCGTGTGATGTCAGGCCCCCCCCCCCCGTGTGATGTCAGGCCCCCCCCCCCCGTGTGATGTCAGGCCCCCCCACCCAGTGTGATGTCAGCCCCCCCACCCTGTGTGATGTCGGCCCCCCCACTGTGTGATGTCGCCCCCCCCACTGTGTGATGTCAGCCCCCCCCCACTGTGATGTCAGCCCCCCCCGTGTGTGATGTCAGCCCCCCTCCCACTGTGTGATGTCAGCCCCCCCACTGTGTGATGTCAGCCCCCCCGTGTGTGATGTCAGCCCCCCCCCCACTGTGTGATGTCAGCCCCCCCACCCTGTGTGATGTCAGCCCCCCCCTGTGTGATGTCAGCCCCCCCCCCTGTGTGATGTCAGCCCCCCCCACTGTGTGATGTCAGCCCCCCCCGTGTGTGATGTCAGCCCCCCCCCACTGTGTGATGTCAGCCCCCCCCACTGTGTGATGTCAGCCCCCTCCCACTGTGTGATGTCAGCCCCCCTCCCACTGTGTGATGTCAGCCCCCCCACCCTGTGTGATGTCAGCCCCCCCGTGTGTGATGTCAGCCCCCCCCACTGTGTGATGTCAGCCCCCCCCCACTGTGATGTCAGCCCCCCCCGTGTGTGATGTCAGCCCCCCTCCCACTGTGTGATGTCAGCCCCCCCGTGTGTGATGTCAGCCCCCCCCCACTGTGATGTCAGCCCCCCCCGTGTGTGATGTCAGCCCCCCCACTGTGTGATGTCAGCCCCCCCGTGTGTGATGTCAGCCCCCCCCCCCACTGTGTGATGTCAGCCCCCCCACCCTGTGTGATGTCAGCCCCCCCGTGTGTGATGTCAGCCCCCCCCCCTGTGTGATGTCAGCCCCCCCCACTGTGTGATGTCAGCCCCCCCCCACTGTGTGATGTCAGCCCCCCCCACTGTGTGATGTCAGCCCCCTCCCACTGTGTGATGTCAGCCCCCCTCCCACTGTGTGATGTCAGCCCCCCCACCCTGTGTGATGTCAGCCCCCCCGTGTGTGATGTCAGCCCCCCCCCACTGTGTGATGTCAGCCCCCCTCCCACTGTGTGATGTCAGCCCCCCCCCCCCCCCGTGTGAGTTCTGATGTTTTATGGATATTACCTTCACGTCCCCCCCCCCCCAGGAGTCACCGAGTAAAGATAAACCGATTTCCGAAATTTTGTGACAGCCGCCGACCTGACAACTCCGCATGGGTCACACAGACGACCACGGTCACCATTCATCCTGGGGATTTTTCTTTTTCTTTATTTTTTCTTTTCTTTGCATGGTTGTCATTTACTTTTGCATGTGTTATTATTGGTGCTGGTCCACTACCCAGACAGCCCCCTTCTTCAGTCCGGTAGTCGTCTCACACCGGCACCCTTCCAGGGATGTTGGCGCTCACCTTCCATTGGCTGCTGCGCTGACAGGCATAAGTCAGTGGCTAATGATGGGCTGCAGTGCTCACACTTCCCTTAGACATCCAAGTTTCATGTGAGGGACATACAAGTGATGCAGCTGATCGGCTGCAGCGCTCATGTGACATAATGTCGTGCGAGCGCTGGAATGGCGCAAGTGCAGGATATTATGAGCTGGATTTTTTTCATTTTTACACGGGGGGGTGGGTGGGGGGAGCATTGGATGATTTATGGTGGACAAACCCTAGTTAATGTTACTTTGCTTCTTCCTTTTTCCTCTGCACTATAGATGCGGTTTTGGGTATCTAGGTCCAGTGTCCTAATTCATCATTTGTGACTTTTTGAAAATGTCGCCAAATTTTTTGCCCAATTGTATTCTGGTTCTCTGGGGGAGTCCAAAATCTTTTTCTTTATTTGTGTGACATTTCAAAGCTTATTGAAATGATTGTCCATAAGAGCCAATAGAACTCTCTGCATCTTTAAATGGGTGCTGATTCGTCAAACCCCATTTTGATGGATTTGGAGCAAAATGCAACAGAAAAAAAAAAAAATAAAAGACAAATGACATACTGTAATTCAAATGATGAATTGAGGCCAAGATAAGAAAATGTGAACAAATTCCCCAACCTTTTTTTTTTTTTTTTTTTCTTCACACTCTTTTTGACAGCACTGGACACAGTTTTTTGTTTTGTTTTTTTCCCCCCTTTTCAGTGCAGACGTCTCACGATGCCTGGGGTTACGTAGTGACTTCTGCTGCTGCCAAAGATTGCTGTACACCCCTCCTGCAACATGGCAGCGTAGTGTAAGAGAATAAGGACGCATTGCAAAACCCTCAGGCTCCCTCAATGAACATGATGGATTTTTTGTGACTTGATTGTTACCGTCTCGGCACCTTTTCTGGTCATAATGAAACTTTGCTCCCTTCCATTCTGGTGCGATGCAGCGACGTGTCTCAACCAAAAGGGCCATGTACTCTAAAACGAGCTATTGCCTAATTAACATCTAATTTTCTTTTGTGCATTGGAAAAGTTTGATACATGGAGACCATGTTTCATTTTTGTATCCGGCTCTACTATGACATGATTTTTATATACAGTTGGCAGAATTTGGTATTATTTATTATTACGGTAATAATAATAATTATTATTAATGTTGCCACTGTTGCTAAGTAAAGTAAATAAGGCAGCACACTGCAGCGCTAGAACATACAAACTTGAAAAACGAAATTTGAACTGCATTACTGCACTGGAAATATGAAAAATGAGAGCTTTTAGCGCATAAAAATGGCCAATTTTATGTGTACCTGGTAGCCCCTTTACGGCATCTCTCTTATACCAGGCAAGTGTAGGACCAGTAATAAGAGAGATGCCGTAAAGGGGCTACCAGGTACACATAAAATTGGCCATTTTTATGCGCTAAAAGCTCTCATTTTTCATATTTCTAGTGCAGTAATGCAGTTCAAATTTCGTTTTTCAAGTTTGTATGTTCTAGCGCTGCAGTGTGCTGCCTTATTTACTTAACTATATACGAGTTGGCGACTCTAGGTTCAGCACCTGTTCACACTGAGTCTATGTTTGGATGTGCCGGTCAGGTTTTTGAACTGTTGCTAAGTAAAGCCCCCCTCTCATTCACAATAGATGGCTGATAATTCTCGCGATCTCTCCTGAATACCCCTCCTCCCGCCAAATGCAGGGACGCTTGGGGTATGTGCACACGTTGCGGTTTTTGCTGTGGATCCGCAGCGGTTTTGACGCTGCGGATCCGCAGCAGTTTTCCATGCGGTGTACAGTACAATGTTAACCTATGGAAAACAAAAACCGCTGTGCACATGCTGCGGAAAAAAATGCGCGGAAACGCTGCGGTTTATTTTCCGCAGCATGTCAATTCTTTGTGCGGAATCCGCAGCGGGTTGGCACCCGCTCCATGCTAAAAATCTGCAGGTGTCTAAAACTGCAGTGGAAACCGCACAAAAAACCACGATAAATCCGCAGTACTATTTGCACTGCGGATTTAATCAAATCCGCTGCGGAAGATTCCACAACGGAATCCGCAGTGTGTGCACATGGCCTTAAGGGTATGTGCACACGCTCCGGATTACTCTGTGGATTTTTCCGGACTGATTTTGGTAAATCTGCAGGTAAACCGCACTGCGGAATTGCCGCGGATTTACCATGATTTTTTTGCGGATTTCACCTGCGGTTTTACACCTGCAGATTCCTATTATGGAGCAGGTGTAAACCGCTGTGGAATCCGCACAAAGAATTGACATGCTGCGGAATAAACAATGCTACGTTTCCGCGCGTTTTTTTCTGCAGCATGTGCACTGCAGATTTTGTTTTCCATAGGTTTACTTGGTACTGTGTAAACTCATGGAAAACTGCTGCCAGTCCGCAGTAAAATCCGCAACGTTGGCACATACCCTAATTCAGCCGAGCCCTCCTGTGGTCTCTGGTGACCACTTTTCTCCCCGAGATCCAGCATACCAAATCCTTCCCGTGGAGAGTTGGGACTCATGCCCCTATACTCCTGTGTACATCTACATTTATAGAAACCAGTGGAAGTTGACCTGCTGACCTGTGTTGACTCGATGTGGCCTTCATAGCCATTAATACTGGAGGGTCGGGTTTAGGGTAAGTTCCAATGTGACCTAAAAGCTGGAAAAAACGCCGAAACTCTGCAGCAGATATTCCACATACTTCACCCTTTGCATTGCAAGGACATGTGCAGAATACATTGACATGCTGCACATTTCAGGTTCACATTGCTGCTCAGTTTACTCTGCAGATCTGTTGGGCAGTTTGGGAATAATATTTAGTTAAGTCTTATATACAATGCGGCAATGTACGGCCATGTTCCCATGTAGCAGAAGATCTGCTGCATCTAATAGTTCCTGGAAAGCAGATGTGATTTCATTGAAGCCGTTCGTCCATCGATGTTGTTGAACTGTGAAGAGTTTTTTTTTCTTCTTGTGTTTGAGCACTTTTCTTTCCCTATGAGAAGTTTGAAAAAACACAAAAAATGCTCCCACCCCAGACATCAAATGGGGCAAACTCGGCCAGGAATCTGCCATTTTGGTTTAGAAAATGCCCAATTAAAAAAAAAAAAAAAAAAAAGCAGCATTTGAGAACACAGCTTCACACCCTGTGTATTTTCTGCAAGCGAATCGACAGCATTCGTGCTAAGCTTTATCCAGATGCTTTTTTTATGGTACACGGTGCGGGAAAATCTTTTCGATTTCCATCAGTTTGCTGCATCAGGTACTGGTCAGTGTTTGGTCCCTGTATCTGTTTTTACCTTCAGCCTAATTAGTTTTTCTTGTATGATGACAAAAAAAACCTAAAGGTTTTTGAAGCTTCTTTCAGCGTTAGGCTATGTGCACGCTTTGCGGATTCCACTGCGGATTTTTCCGCAGCAGAATTCCAAAATCCGCAGTGAAAACCCGTCGCGGTTTTTACTGCGGTTTCTTCTGCGGATTTTCATCTGCAGTTTCCTATTGGAGCAGGTGAAAATCTGCAGAAAAGAAGTGACATGCTGCGGAATGTAATCCGCAGCGTTTCCGCGCGTTTTTTTCCGCAGGATGTGCACATAGCAAAGTGTGAACATAGCCTTAGGCCTTTACAAGCAGACTGCAGCTAAGATGCCGATAGCGTCTGAGTTTGTCACGGAGAATTTATTTTCTTTAATAAGTAAAATCCCCTGCACCTGCGGTATACAGTACGTGTGCAGCGTATGCTGTGTTCAGACACGTGAGATCACTATTGATTTTGTGCCCGTGACTTAGTACAATGGGATGGGAAGAAGCATGGGCATGAGATTGTCATTGCAGACATACACCGCACAGAAATATGGGCCAAATTTGCAGATTTTAGAAGTTGGACCCATAAATTGTGGAGTGTATGGTCAGTCTGAATGTGTAACGCCTGTCTGGCTGCTCATTGCAATCTGACTTTCATAGACCCTTGAATTCAGCCTGGGGCCATTTTCAGACAACTGTATAACAGGCGTGTAATACTTCCCATCACTGTGAAACTGTGCTCCTCTGATTTAGGATTTGCATCCATAATAAGCTTGTATGTCACTGGCCTTTGGTTGGAGCCGCTTTTGCAGAAATTTGTGTTGTGGGCCTGGATGTGCTATAAACTTTCTATTTCTCTGCCTGAATCTCTGCAGCATAACGAGCCCTCACCCCTCATTTACCCGCCTTTCTACAGGTAGAAACCCATTTAGGCCTCATTCAGACATCTTTTTTTTTTCTCGTATATGAAAAATACAGACCTCCAAGTATCATCAGTTTTTCTTGTACATGTAGAAGAAAAAGGTTTCTCCACTTTGTCGTATGTGACGATCGGACCTATAGACTTGCATCTCCAATTTTGATTTGACTCTTGGATCAAAATTTGACATGTCTCCGCTATTTTCCAAGGTCCGTGAAAAATCACGGATGTGTGAGTAACTCCATAGACTCTCAAGGGTACGAGTTCTATCCATGAAAACGATGGACATGTGAATGACACCTTGGGCTGTATGTCACGGAGGCAGA
This sequence comes from Ranitomeya imitator, assembly GCF_032444005.1. Taxonomy (NCBI): domain Eukaryota; kingdom Metazoa; phylum Chordata; class Amphibia; order Anura; family Dendrobatidae; genus Ranitomeya; species Ranitomeya imitator. The sequence continues at coordinate 772,607,117 of NC_091284.1, forward strand.
TAAAGTAAATACACCAAAATTATTAAACTCTCTACTCAAATACTCTTCCATAATTGGGCCACACTTATGATTTAGACCCTTTTTTTTTCTAATTTGTTTTGGCGGTGGCATTTGTCAATGTTTGTTGGTGATGTTATCTGCCAGGGGTTGTCGTTGTTGGTGGTGGTGGCAGCAACTGTCAGGGGTTGGTGGTGGTGGTGGCGTCTGTCAGGGGTTGGTGGTGGTGGTGGCGTCTGTCATGGGTTGGTGGCGGCGTCTGTCAGGGGTTGGTCGTAGCGGCGGCGCCTGTCGGCATTTGGGAGGCGACCGCGTCATCTGTCAGGGTTTGGATGGTGGGGTTTTTCCAATCAGTTTAGTTATTTGAGGAAGGTGTTGGTTGTTTAGGGGAAGGGATAGATGTATTCGTCTGGTGGAGGGTTGAGCGATGCAGTTACCCGTTTTCCTTTGGTGTGAGGGGGAAGGAGGAGAAATCTGTCTTAGTTTGGGGAGAAAGTCGCGGGTTTCCATTTCAGTGAGATGAGCTAGCCTGGTGCCGTATGGGGGAGATGAGGCACTTTGGAGTAGTCATATTCTTACTTATGTAAGAGTATGACTAATTAGAGTTTCCGCAGTTTGTGCTCCTTCTTAGCTAAAAATAGTCCTCTAAATTAGTAAGAGGAGCATTTTTGCCCTGCTGTGAAATATATAGGGTGACCTCGCACCCCTGTGCTGCCGAGTGCTTGATCAGCAGGTGCCAGAGTAGGACATCAGCTCGATACCTGTCGATCATGCTCGCGTCTCACCTGGTGTGGGAGCTCGTAGTGTAAGCAGCTCCTCTCGCTTCTGATGCTGGATAACCCGACCGTCTAAATTTGTACTTTATAACACTTACAGTTATAGTAAAAATGCCCCATGACATGCTTCACCTCGGCAGTCAGCTGCTGCACGATCCCGTGAAGACAGTTTTTAGGATTATTTCCTAGAACTGCTGAAGAAAATAACACCATCTGCAGCAACAACTGCTTGTATCATCACAGGGTTCTTGCTGAATTTAACCACTTCATTACCAGTGTTTACTGCTCTTTATTTCATGGCCAATTGTTGCACTTTAGCCACAGGCCCGTTTACCTGCACATACGGTAACGATTTCATGTCTTTCTTTCCTGCACACACAGTGCATGGTAATCTCCTGTGGTGCAGAGAAAATCCACGGCCAGTGTCAATCTATACTGCAGATTTTCCATGCAGCGTTATTTTTTTTTATTTTTTAAAATGTAATTTTACAACTCTGCTACGTTGCGTGTGCAGCACATTTTACATGTGCAGGTCAACTTTTCTGCTCGCTCCTTGGGGTACCTAAAATACTTTGGGATTGTGTCAATTATTTTTCCATGAGTTTTTACTATGGCGTTTGCATCAGATGAAAAAAAAAAACAAAAAAAACAAACCCTTGATACAAAATATAAAGTTTTGCTATATAAGGAGCAGTGATCTGCCCAACTCTGTGTACACAGCACTCTATGAATATGCGGACTCTGCCCGCTCTGTATACATAGCACTTTATGGCTATGTGGACTCTGCCTGCTCTGTATACATGGCACTTTATGGCTATGCGGACTCTACCTGCCTCTGTATACATGGCACTTTATGGCTATGCGGACTCTACCTGCCTCTGTATACATGGCACTTTATGGCTATGCGAACTCTGCCTGCTCTGTATACACGGCACTTTATGGCTATGCGGACTCTGCCTGCTCTGTATACACGGCACTTTATGGCTATGCGGACTCTGCCTGCCCCTTTATACACGGCACTTTATGGCTATGCGGACTCTGCCTGCCTCTGTATACATGGCACTTTATGGCTATGTGGACTCTGCCTGCTCTGTATACATGGCACTTTATGGCTATGCGGACTCTGCCTGCTCTGTATACATGGCACTTTATGGCTATGCGGACTCTGCCTGCCTCTGTATACATGGCACTTTATGGCTATGCGGACTCTGCCTGCTCTGTATACATGGCACTTTATGGCTATGCGGACTCTGCCTGCCTCTGTATACATGGCACTTTATGGCTATGTGGACTCTGCCTGCTCTGTATACACGGCACTTTATGGCTATGCGGACTCTGCCTGCTCTGTATACACGGCACTTTATGGCTATGCGGACTCTGCCTGCTCCTTTATACACGGCACTTTATGGCTATGCGGACTCTGCCTGCCTCTGTATACATGGCACTTTATGGCTATGTGGACTCTGCCTGCTCTGTATACATGGCACTTTATGGCTATGTGGACTCTGCCTGCTCTGTATACATGGCACTTTATGGCTATGCAGACTCTGCCTGCTCTGTATACATGGCATTTTATGGCTATGTGTATTCTGCCTGGTTCTGTATACATGGCACTTTATGACTATATGGACTTTGCCCGGCTCTGTATTCATGGCACTTTATGGCTATGGAGGGAAACAAACTTGAAGAACTATTTGCTTTTCATGGATATGCAAATTGTCTCTTCAGAGAGGAAGAGGACTAGAACTCTAGTGCCACCTGTTGGAAGTAATGTCAAAGTAATGTCGACCCTTTAAAGGGAACCTGTCACCCCCAAAATCGAGGGTGAGCTAAGCCCACCAGCGGTGGCTTATCTACAGCATTCTGTAATGCTGTAGATAAGCCCCTGATGTATCCTAAAAGATAAGAAAAAGAGGTTATATTATACTCACCCAGGGGCGGTTCCTGTCCGGTCTGATGGGTGTTGCGGTCTGGTCCGGCGCCTCCCATCTTCATCAGATGACGTCCTCTTCTGGTCTTCACGCTGTGGCGCAGGCGTATTTTGTCTGCCCTGTTGAGGGCAGAGCAAAGTACTGCAGTGCACAGGCATCGGGCCTCTCTGACCTTTCCCGGCAGACACTGTGTTTCGGGGTACTGCCCCTCAAAGTGGAGATCTGGTTTGGCTGATCTGGTTTGGCTGAGTGAGAGGTGTCTGACCGGGATCCAAGAAGTATCGTTTCTTCTTGCAGAGAGTGACATGTTAAGCATGTCGAGATGAGGAGACTTAAAACCCTCTCCGCAAGGAGAAACGATACTTCTTGGATCCCGGTCAGACGCCTCTCACCCAACCAAACCAGATCTCCACTTTGCAAGGACGAGGGGCAAAACACAGTGTCTGCAAATTGAGATTCTGGTTTGGCTTTTATCCTAAGTCATGTGACAAGGCTCGTTAAAGGGTCGACATTGACTGTTAGGATTGCTACTCCCAATAGGTGGCACTAGAGTTCTAGTCCTCTTCCTCTCTGTAGAGACAATTTGCATATTTCCCAGAGGAGCATTAAGTCTCCTCATCTCGACATGCTTAACATGTCACTCTCCACAAGGAGAAACGATACTTCTCGGATCCCTTTTCATGGATAGAAAGTGTTTTGGATAAAGGACAAGCTGCGCCGATCACTGGTGATCCCTGCAGGTTTTCACACCGTAACCTTGAGCTGTCACCTCCAGCCCAACGTCCCCATATGAACTTTAGGTTCGGTTCTCACTATGCAGTAATTTTTTTCAGTTTTCTTTTTTTTTGTGCCATATTTATTTTTTAGTCAATTAAAAAAAAAATTCTGTAAAGCCATACTATTCGATTGTAAGTACAGAATATTACACCACTGATGTGTCGGAGCACGACAGACCTTCCTTATTTTAAGTTCTTTCCATCCCTGTGTCATTGGCCCCTCAGACTGTGCATCAGACGTAACCCTTTTACCTGCACGTTCTTTCCAGTGATTTCTCGTTTGGGTGAGGACCATTTTGACCACTATGCACAGTTTTCCTTGTCACCTAGACTGGAAGTCGCTTGTCCCTGACCTCTGTGTTCTCCATCCAGGGATGCAGGGAAGCTGCGAGCCGCCCGCTCCAGCAGGACGGTAATCTGCTCCAGACCGGAAAGTGTGGCTTGATGTAGATGGTTTTTTTTTTTTTTTGGCCGAGTGAATCTATTATCCATGTCGGTCACGTGTGTAACATCAGTCATTCACACATAATGAAGGGAAGTAGTAGGATTCCGACATAAGTAGAGGAAGCAGGGCCCTGGTGTGTCAGGACTAGTCACAGCCACTGAGCCGCCTGTGGCTCCGAGACCCCGGCCCTTACTGCTGCCTCCAGAGGCGTCTGTAACGTAATGATTTGCGAGTTTTATTTCCCCTGCACAATTTTCCTCTTGATAAACTCCTTTCACTGGTGTTCTTACTCCCAGACTTTGTTTCCCATTATATATGTATAATAGCGATATAAAGATGTATGCACCGTCCAGATGAGCGTCCATTCGATCAGTGAGCGTGCACCAGTCATATCGGTTCTGCACATGTGACAGTCATAAATCACCTGCAGTGAGGAGATGTTATCAAATGATGCCCACATAAATCAATGGGCATCTACAGAAACGCAGCGGTTTATTTTCCACATCATGTCAATTCTTTGTGCTGATTCCGAAGCGTTTTACACCTATTCCATAATAGGAATCCGCAGGTGTAAAAATGCAGGCGAAATCTGAACAAAAACTGCAGGTAAAACGCAGGGCGTTTTACCTGCGGATTCTGCCGAATCCATGCGGAAAAATCCGCAATGGAATCCGCAACGTGTGCACATACGTTTTGTTTTTTTTTTCAGCTTATTTTCTGCGTTTTTTCTTATACCCATAGGAAACAATAGGTAAGTGCACAAATGCAGCAAAAAACGTGTATCAGTTTTTGGTGCAAGAACCTAAGGAGGTTAAATCATGCCTTTTTTGTAGACCACTAAACTTTATCAACCTGCTCAAGAGACAATAAAAACGCAGCAATAAAAGTTCACGAAAAACTCAGCAATACCTGCTTTTTGTAAGCTTCTTCTTTGCTGCCAAGAGAGCAGATTTTTGCATGCAGAAAAACCGCAACATGTAATAATAATATAATAATAATAATCTTTATTTTTATATAGCGCTAACATATTCCGCAGCGCTTTACACACATTATCATTGCTGTCCCCATTGGGGCTCACAATCTAAATTCCCTATCAGTATGTCTTTGGAATGTGGGAGGAAACCGGAGTGCCCGGAGGAAACCCACGCAAACACGGAGAGAACATACAAACTCTTTGCAGATGTTGTCCTTAGTGGGGCTTGAACCCAGGACTCCAGCGCTGCAAGGCTGCTGTGCTAACCACTGCGCCACCGTGCTGCCCATAACATGTGAACATAACCTAATAGAAACACGCACCCCACTTATGCATTGTCACCCACTCTTGGTTTTGGCTAACAAACTGATGTAAAATTCTGAACATGTGAACGTGGCGTTAAGGTTTTGTTGCCGCAGTAGTTTTATTTTGATGATAAACCAATGTTTGTCTTAAAATGCGCTGTGTCCGCTCTTTTTGGATATGGAGGGAGGGAATCGGACACTTGAGCAGCTGTTTGTTTTTCATGGACAGAAAGTGTTTGGATAAAGGATAAGGGTTGTCCTCTCTCCTGGGGGGGGGGCCATCACATGACCGCTGCTGCCAATCAGCAGCTACTGATTAACTGCTCCACCCATGTCCTGTGTGAGATGTGGAGCGCTAGTGCACCGCCCCAGAGATCTGGTCGTTGCAGTATGACACTCTGCCGCTAAGGGGAGTGATGGTATGTCTGATGGCACTAAAGGAGTTCTACTGACCAGGTATCACCAGCACACATTACACTTCACACTCCGGCCACTAGGGGGAGATGAGGCTTTATTTATTAGGCCACTCCTCACACTGGTAAAACTAGGGGTTGGGTAGGAAGTTAGTCAGAAGCTGACTGGGTTGGATTCAGGCAACATCCCGTGGCAGGGGGTGTTGCAGGGAGAAGACACAGGGGGGTCCCTGTCGGGCGTGGGAACCTGGCAGGTACCTGGCGAAGAGAGCAGAACGTTATGGAACCGCGCCTGCACTACCTTGCGACGGTATCCTAAGGAAGAGATGCGAAGGGTATTGTGGAACAGTGAGAAACGAGATCAAGCACAAAGGAGAGCCAGTAGGAGTCGTGCCGTGAGACCGAGGCAACATCCTACTGAGGCGCGTGGCAGGAACACCGCGGAAGTAACTGACTCTATGCCTTTCTTCAAACTCCGCAGGACAGTTAATTATAGGTTGGCTGTCTACCTTAAATTTCCTACGAAGACATAGGGGGCAACGCATGGAGAGGGGCGTCTCTAGGGTCCCGGAAGAGCTCCGAGCCTTCCCGTCATACGGGTGCGTCCTAGCCATAACATATCTGGGGGACGAGAAACTAGTAACATCTGGAACAAGAGAGAGAGAATTAGAAAGAACTAGAAATAACGAACGACCGAGAACAGCAGTTGTGAGGACTATTCCGAATGCTCAGCAGGGTAGCACTACAACACACAGGCGCTAGTGGTAGGCACTGATTTCCACCTGCAAAGGGAACTCTGGATGTGCCCATCGGACCGGCCGGTCTCACAAAGCCCTGTTAACCGTGCTCTGGATTGTGGATCCTGAAGTCTTCAGTAAAGAGGTAAAGAGACTGCAACCTTGTGTCCTCGTTATTGACTGCACCTCACACCATCACCATCTACCTTACTGGGAAGCCCTGGGGACATACTTCACCTGTGGGAAGGTATACCATCCAGCTGCCATTTCATCACCCCAGCGGACCCCACAGCAGCATCGGTCATCCTGACCAAACACCACAGGTGGCGTCACGAAACCTTGACAGACTCCTTTCACCTTTTATTGGATGCCCCTTAGCAGGGTCACAGACCGGGTCCAGCCACCGTGACAACCCCAGAACTGAGATAGAAAGGACCGGTACCGAGTATCCTGTGGCCCTGTGTCTGGGGGCGATCCACTAGGACGTTGCTTCTACTTGACTAGCCTTTTAAGCTGAAAAGACGTCTAGAATTAGAGGGGGCTGGAAATCAAAATTGGCGCCACTCTTTCCAATCGGACTTGTCTGGCTGCACAATTTACTCATATTGCGCTTGAGTCCTGTTATCCGCTAAGGCCTCGTTCAGACGTCAGTGATTAGTCTCTTATGTATTACTAGATGGTGGCCCGATTCTAACGCATCGGGTATTCTAGAATATGCTTGGCCACGTAGTGTATTGCCCAGCCACGTATATTGCCCAGCACAGAGCCACGTAGTATATTGCCCAGTCACGTAGTATATTGCCCAGCACAGAGGCTTGTAGTATAGAGACTTAAAAAAAAACCCCCAAAAAACCATATACTCACCTATAGCCCGTTTAAGTCCTGCTATACTTACCCTTCCGCCGCCTTTCTCGCTCCTCTCCACGCTCCCAGGACCACTCCATTGCAAGCGGCAGCTTGCGGTCCTGTCCCAGGGCTGGTGTGAGCAGGACCTATGATGACGTCGCGGTCACATGACCGACCGTAACTTCACGGCAGGTCCTTGTCCCACACCAGCCCTGAGACGGGAGCGGAACCTGCCGCTTGCAATAGAGCGGTGCCGGGAGCGTGGAGAGGAGCGAGAAAGGCGGCGGAGGGTGAGTGTAGCAGGTTTTTTTTTTTTTTTTAACATGACATATTTTTACTATTGATGCCGCTTAGGCCGCATCAATAGTAAAAGGTTGGGGACACACAGGGTTAATAGCGGCGGTAACGGAATGCGTTACCGCCGGCATTAACCCTGTGTTAGCGGTGACCGGAGCGGAGCGCCGGGGACACAGTGCGGGGAGCGGAGCGCCGGGGGACACAGTGCGGTGAGCGGAGCGCCGGGTACACAGTGCGGGGAGCGGAGCGCCGGGGACAGTGACTGTGGGGAGCGGAGCGCCGGCCACTGACTGCGGGGAGTATGGAGCGGGCGCCGGCCACTGACTGCGGGGAGTATGGAGCGGCCATTTTCTTCCGGACTGTGCCCTTCACTGATTGGTCGTGGCTGTTTTGCGGCGACCAGTCAGCGACTTGGATTCCCATGATAGACAGAGGCCAGGACCAATTAATATCTGTGACAGAAGGACAGACAGACAGACGGAAGTACCCCTTAGACAATTATGTATATAGATATGGTCCGATATTCTTTAGTATTTGCCAGGTTTTACCAATAGTATTTAATCAACGATTTTTCTTGTACAAAAATAAAACCACAAACTGCAAAGTCTCTCCACAGACCCATTAGATTAATGTTTGACTAATTTTGATCCTCAGTTCGTATCAAAATCAGACATCTGTGATTTTTTTTTTTTTTTTTTTTCACGGACCTACAGTCCACAATAATCACTGCCATGTGAACAGTTCCACAGACTGTAATGGGTACATGTTCTCTCCATGGAAAAACGGACGTCTGAGCCATGTCTTAATGTCGTTTTGAAATGGGAAGAAACCAAGTTTTGGAGCTCAGCAGGAAGCCATTGTAAGTTATTCTGCTTCTTTCCTTTGTCTTCTCCCATCCACCTCCTCTGTAAGCGTCAGGATTGTAAAGAATTGTATGATAATAGACGGGAGCCTCCGCTTCCATCCAGCACGTGGCAGCGCTCCGCTGTGTACGGCCATTGCTGCAGGAGGGAGAGGACGATGGGAGGGAACAGACGGGACGTGCGGAGGACCTCCGCATCATGTTAGCTTTATACACAATGTAACCCCACAATTCTTAAGGTTGATTGAAAAGCAGCAGTGACCGCTGTGTGTGACCTAGGGGTATATATAGTCCGTGCGTTCTGGAGAGCTTTACATTACATTCCCATGCCGACATTTCCGGTGGTCTCCAAACCCAACCGCCTTACTGGCTGTAGAAAGGATTATAGGAAGCCAGCTACCCTATAGTGTTTTTTTTTTTTTTTTTTTACCCAAAGTGTACATTCACACAGATATTTTTTCTGCCTTGGAGAAATCCACATCCGGAATCCTGGCAGTTTTTTTAAATTAATCATTATTATTATTTATTTATATAGCACCATTGATTCCATGGTGCTGTACATGAGAAGGGGTTACATACAAGTAATGCACCTAGTTATTTGCATCGAGTTTCCAGTGGGTCCTAGGAGGAATCGGCACCAAACATGTGAAGTGTCGCGCCTCTCTCTTTTTTTTTTTTTTTTTCCTCTGTAAGATTTTCAAAATTTTGTTCTGGGGGAAAAAAATAAAGCAAAATTCAACTACAACGGGAATGTTCTTCCTGTTCAATCCCAATGGCTTTCCAAAGTGTATTTGAACTGGATCGGCATCTTTAAGCGCTGTGTGAACAAATCCCAAAAATGAACCGGCACGCTGCGGAAAGTTCTTGATCTGTCCCGTTTCTCTAAAACGACGGTTTGGAATTGATGATCATTGCAACAAGGAGCCAACATCAGGCTAGTTGGGAGTAATATGGACACATTTTAGCATGTAAATTACGCCCATAATACCCAGACCTCCTGTCGTGGACTGATTTGGACTCGGGTCATTTAATCTTTTGGGTTTCTGTCTGGTTCAGTGAATACACAGGGGGTCTTATTTTTTCAGTCTTGTGCATCTATATCTTTGCAAATAAAAATGAATGGGCTATTCAGGTGCTGAATGTGCAGCATACAGGGCAGATGTCGGCTAATGACAGTGACTGGAGCTGGCTGAAGGCCCTGATGGCTGCTCACCTTTTAGGAAGCCTAGCCTGTGGCCGTGCTTCATACAACATAATTTTGACTATCACTACTGCAATATTGCTGTTTAAGGAACAAGCTAACAATTGCAGATTCAAGTCCAATAAGGGGATTGAAAAAAATAAATTATATATATATATATATATATATATATATATATATATATATATATATATATATATATATATATATATATATTCAAAAAAAAAGGAAAAAATTATCAATTCATTGCCATTTAAAAATAAACATTCAGCTGTATACATTTTGATCTATCGAAATATACAATACCCTTTACTGTAACCAATGTAAAGATAAACGAAGTGCCAGAATTGCTTTTTTTTTTTTATACTGCTGTTGAACCTGCCTAAAAAAAAAAAAAAAAAAGCAATAAAAACGATCAAAACATCTTGTGCCCCAAAATAGTGTCTATAAAACGTTAGCTGGCCACACAAAGCAACCCCTCATACCGCTCCATCAGAGGAATAATAGAAGCGCCCTGAATGTCAATTTCCATGTTCTTTTTTTTATTTTTATTTTTTTTTCTTAAGTGTTTTATCACTGTAATTGTACTGTTCTGGAGGGTCCTGTTTTCAGGTCACAATGAACACTATAAAAACAAAATAAAAAAAAATAATTGCAGAATTGCTTTTTTTTCTCACTATTTTACCACACTTGGAAGTTCTTTACCCCCTGGTTTTTCAGTATATAATACAGTAAAATATATGGTGTCAGTCAAAATTACAACTCTTCCCACAAAAAGCAAGTTTTTCATTAAACTGTGTCAACAGAAAACTAATAAAGACGTGATGGCCCTTGGAAGAAGGGGGTGGGGAAAAAAGCAAAATCAACCTGTCAGGAACAGGTTAAAGAAGTCATCTAGGATTGATGCGACGATAGATCATCTGATGGGACGCAGCAAATGGTTCCATCGGGATCTCGATCGTTTCTATTTCTTGTAGGTAATCCACTATGTAAAATGAGGATTTCCTGAGGGCACGGAACAATGTCCTCTTCCTTCCCAATAGAAACCGTTCCCATGGAAAGACCGTCCTGAATGGTTCCCGGATCCTCCTTTCATCCTCTCATCAAAGCTGTTCGTTTCTCATAGATTTTCTGCAGTGCATATGGAAATCTACCGTATATTTGTTTTTTTTATGGGTCACGGGAAAGAAAATCCATATTTGGGTCCTTCAGACTTTTACTACACTTTTAGATGCTAGTTTGTTTTATTTTATTTTTATTTCAGGTTTTCCTCTGCATATCCTCGCAGACTTTGCAGTAAATTCCCCATAGATTTCGCCGTATCTATTGCTAAAGGTAAAGATCAGAGTGAAAATTCTTAACATAAATTGACATGCTGTTTATAAATAATCTGCATCCATGGGTCCGTTTCCACTGTGGATGAGGCTTGTTAAAATTCTGTCCACTCTGCCGCCACTGTAATATGCTTTGGATTTTCTGCGTTCAGATCTAGATGGGAAAACCTCCAGCACATCCGCCCTGATCTGCCGTTTTTTCATGTGTGCGAAAAGTCTTAGTAAATCCTGTTAGGGTATGTTTTCATGAAGAACAATGGCTGCAACAAGTTTCTGCAGCAATTATGTAGGAAATCTGCATCAAACTGTGGTTTTTATTGCCAGATTTCCTGCAGAAACAGCATCGCCTAAAGAAAACCCCAAATCTTCTATACTGTGGTCCTGGACTCTTGTGTATTATCTGCCAGTCTCTGTGCCGCCCAACAGTCACACTGGATGAGGCCATTTATACGAGGACCAGGCAAGGCATCCACTGAAGAAGAGGGGGGGAGTGTAGTGTCTCTTTTTTTTTTTTTTTTTTTTTTTTTTTTTTTTTAGATGTATTTTTCAAGAATTGTTAAAGTTTTTTTTTTTTTTTTTTTTGTTTTCTTTAGGGATTTTGCCGTAGATCCAGATTTTGACTTCTCCATTAGGCTTGGTGGGGTAAAAGCTGCTACAAGTCCAATACTGATCTGCAGAATTAATGTTGGCGATTTCCTGTCTGTACCGCAGCTCAGTTTATGTGCCGATATCTTTATCGGCGGGTGGGTGAGATTTGTGTAGATCTCATCCACTTTGAAGCTTCTGTGTCCTGAAATTTGGCAGCATTTCTACTGCTTGCTGCAGATGGTCCACCACTAGTGATGAGTGAATGTGCTGGGATAAGGTGGTTAGCACCCGAGCACGGTGGTAACGAGTATCTTCGGCGTTCTCGAATAATATTTTCGAGTCCTTTGGCTGCATGTCTCACGGCTGTTCAACAGTCGCAACACTTGCAGGGATTTCCTGTTTTTTTAGGCAATCCATACATGAGTTGCGACTGTTGAACAGCCGTGGAGACTCGAACATATATTCGAGCACGCTGAAGTCACTCGGTTAGCACCTGAGCACGGTGGTAACACCTTATCCCATCACATTCACTCATCACTATCTGCCACACATTATTGTACGTTTCACACATTCTCATTCCCGTCCTGCGAGTATCTACAGATACGGAGTGAAATGTGTGGCAGAGGTATGTAAAGGTCCCGTGTGACAACGCCGTTACATCACGGTGGGTCGCAGTCTGCAGACATCCAGATGGAAGTTTTTTTCTTAGTGACAATTAGACGCAGATTCGTATTACTCATTCCCGAAATTGGTTTTCTGAGTGCAGCAGCGACACGTTATTCAGAATGTAGTTTTCTAATGTCCTTGCCTCCAGTGCTGCGGAGACGTTTCGCCGATTGTGCGTTGCACTAATTGGCAGCTATACCCATTTTGTGATGCAGACAGATGTGCATGTTGTGTCCACACGGTAATGAGATTACCGTGTAAATAAGCGCCAGGTCCTTACATCGCGGCTGCCTTCTGCTCGGCATTGTCCGCCCGCCCCGTGGGGAACACTTCTGAGTGAATGAAGCATATGTTTGTGATTTAAAAGGCATTTTGTTTAATGGCGGAGTTCTAATTACTTGTGTTTCATGGAATTAAAAAGTCTCTGCAAGGATGAGAAAATGTATATAAAAGGAAAATAATTGGTCTCGTATGAAGGGCACATGAATGTTTTAGAAAGTTTGAGGTTGTTTTGTAAAGTATAACCATGGGTTAGTCCATAGCCTATGCCCTCATTATGATGCTTTGTTGCTGCCCTTCTTGCTTAGGCCCATGAGACCCGGTGGGCACTTCTAGGATCGAGACCCTGTTCTTCAGCTTTGCGTTGGCCATTTCCAATCTATGTTGACCACGAAGGGGAGATTGTTGCTCATTGAACCGTTATCTAATGTCAGCAGCCAGTTAGAGGGGTATTGCCATATTATGGTTTATAGGACATGCCAGCACTTTACAGGAGTCGGGGTCTGTCCTTTGGTGGGTCTTGCCAATGAAGAGGCTGCAGCGTTGGATTAGGCAGATTCGCCTTCTCTTTATCTTTTGACCGTATTTTATCTTATTTTACAATTCGAACCGAGAAAGATCGAGATTTTCTTTGATCAGTCATGTTCTTTCATATACTCGCTGTCCTGTGTCTGACGGCCATAAGACAACTGGTTGCAGCAGGAGCCTCTGCACCCTTTGGGTAAGATGGGGTGCTTCAGCTGGCCTTCATGCAAAAGTGGAACTGATCTGCAGAAGATTAACCCCATTGTTGATGTGCTATAGATTCCAAAGCACCAAATAAAAAAGCTAACGTACGATTGATTTAAATAAAAAAAAAAAAAAAAAGAATATTCGAGAGCAGCAGAAGTGAAAAAAGAACCAAAACTGGATACTTTTGACTTTGGGTCTTTCATCACTAATATACAGATAACTTACTGCATGGGTGACCCCCAGATGCCTACCTAGTGGTGACCCAGACAGGAAGTCAAGTCTGCTCTCACCAGTGTTTTATGGGCAGGTAAGTGATGGTAATACCCCCACCCTGTGCTTTTTTAGGATGATGCAGTTTGCCGTCTTGCCGTAACTACTTTCCAGTCGAAAACGAAGTGCAGGAGCCGTTAGTATTTCTTCTCCACTTGTTGTCCTGGAAGCTGCATCCGTCATATGATGGAGGCCTCTGGCTGTTTGGGAGCAGGATGTGTATCCTGTACACAGGGCTTGCCCAATAGTAAAAAAAAAAGACAAAAAACCCCGAAGCTTTGAGCTGCTGCCACCCTCCCCGAGGGCTCGTGTACAAGGAGCGTCGCTGTGGGAATGTCATGGATGCGAGCCCTTCTGCGACATTTTCATTCCATCCGCTTTCCTAAAGATGTCGGTCACGGTGTATGATGCGGGGCGTATATTTACTAAGACCAGTGAATGTGGGCGATAAGCTGGGATACAAATCGTCAGCAGCTTTAGAGTAGGTCCATGTGGAATGTAAAAAAAGCATATCCAAAATCTGTAAAAAGAGAAAATTGTGGATTTGTTGCATTGCTGATTTTACACTGCGCTTTGCAGATCTAGGGCGTAAATGATATAATGACGACTTTTATGCAATGTGAGAATAGAATTTGATCAATTCTAATACACTTTGCCGATGCTACAATGCGCTGTGGATTTTCAACCCTTGTCAAAGTACCTTTTATTGTTTCATTAAGGACTTTTCTCACTAGGTAGATTTACTGCAGCAATCGGACGTGCAGTGTGACGCTGCGTTTGGATGGTTTGGTCTGATATGAATCTTTATATGTGAATGGATATTGCGGCAGATTTACAGCAATGTAAAATCCACTCCATTCACCTGAATGGGGTTGTTTCTGCACCCAGTGCGTGCACTTTTGCAAACAGCAATGAGAGAAATAGAATAGACTATGTCTTGCGTGTGGACATACTCGGCCTAAAAGAAAGGAGGATTCAGGTTTAGGCAAAAGTGTGTTATTCAATGAAACTTTTCTATATCAATCTCATAGTACACACAAACATGAGAGATTTTTTTTCTCTCCTCTTTGTCGAGCATGTTCATAATCAACATCAGGACATTATACAGTAGTACTAAGTAGTGTAGATGTGAATCCAGCTATGGATTGAGAAACAACATTTACTAAAAGCTTCAGCTACTTCTGCCTGTTCTCTTACTGTTCTGAGTGCACTTTCTTTATAGACTTCAATGGGCAGCTATAATCTGATTCCTCAGTGAGCTGGTTTTGACCAAGATGAAGTTGAGCTGTTTTCAGAGTGGCTAGTGAATTTAGAAGTGAGGGGAAGAAGGGGTTCATAAGTGGAGAAGGAAGCAAAGATGTATTAAAGTTTCTCAGAAACACTTTTACTATTGATTTATGGGAAGTTTGTTGAAAAGTACAGTTCGCTCTGAAGTCTTTCTTGTTGGTGGATTTTTTGCACATGACTTGAACACATGCTGCTTGGTATTTGTGGTTTTGTGACAGTCTTTCACTTGCATATATTAATTAAAACGTTTCTTTTCCACAGGAAAGGACAATCATTTTCGGTCTCCGTTAGAAAAAGAGCTCAGACAAGATGCCGAAGCCGGTAAGTTCATTACAGTGTATTTTAGCACAAAGTATGTGGTTTCTTTTTGTCTGTGTTCTTCTACAAAAAAATTCTGCAAGTTCACTTATTGCTGGGTCTTTTCAGCCATCTTACTGGGAAAAAAACAGGGAGTATAATTTGCGGTGGATCACCAGTACATCAGACATTGCCTTTGCATGCTGAGGTTTGGCTATAATGGCCTCTGCAAAAGTCAGGGTCTCAGGCAGTCACCAACTACTTAGAAAAATTGGAGGCTGGTCGCATACATTGATGACATTTTGTTTGAGAATACGCAGTGCATGCTGGGATACTTAGATGGGATGTCATCAGGGGGCACAGACTGCGGTACATGCCACAGCCTCTGTCCCCAACTTGAATTGAAGAATCCTCTTTGACATCCGTTTCAGGGGCTGGGCAGATCCCTGTTACGCTGAGCATTCGTCAGTTCTCCATTCCGACGTATGCTCAGTATGAGAACGCTGCGCGATATTCCTTTTCAGTGCACAGTGACAGTGCACGCCCTCTCTGGCTCTAATGAGAAGTGACCAGCTGGCAAGAGACTGCACCATTAGTGCTTGTTGAAAAGTAGAGAACATGATGAGCATGCATCAGCGAGGCCCCAAAAAAGGCAACACTGTGACGTCTGTTTCTGGAGCGGATTTGGTGCCTGTTCTTTCTGTTTGCTCGTCACATCCTTTTCAATGCGCAATGACTCATTAGAGCTGGCAAACAAGCGCACCGTCACTGTGCATCGTAAAGCAATATCACTCAGAGAACATGCTCTGGGGATGCTCAAATAAAACGTTATCAAAACGAAACTAAAAGAAAAAAAATAAGTTAGTGTAAAGAGTAAAAGAGGGAACAGTAGGGACTTTTGAGTTAAAAAGTATTAGAAAAGTGATTCGATTATTTCATGAAATAGACATTAGGGTTACGTTCCCGCAATGAGCTTTTGGTGATTTTTTTGATACTGCAGAGTTTCTGAACCTGTTGTTTCAATTAGTTTCTTGCATTTTTGCATTGCTTTTTCTGTGTAGGTTTTTGTAACGTGTTTTTGTCACTGAATTTTGCCTTTTTAATCTGTGCTTTAACTAAAGCTGCTTTTTGTTTTTTGATGCTTCCTGTTTTTTTTTTTTTTCGCTTTGACATACTTAGGTGCAGATGACATGCGTTTTTGATGCATTTCTGCTTTTTAACCCCTTTCTGACCTCAGACCGACTTAAAGCCAGGACATGTCAGCTGTTTTGAATAGCTGACATGTGCCCGCAATAGCAGCGGGTGGAATTGCGATTCACCCGCCGCTATTAACCAGTTAAATGCCACTGTCAAATGCTGACAGCGGCATTTAACTACCGCATCTGGCCGGAAATACGCTCATCGCTGACCCCAGTCACGTGATCGAGGGTCAACGATGCGTCGGCCTGACAACCAGACGTCTCCTTGAGAACTCTATGGGTGATGATGCCGGATTGCTGTGAGCACCACTCTGTAGTCGGCGCTCATAGCAATGCAGGAATTCCGCTCCATAGGAGCGATCTGATCATCGCTCCTATGTAGCAGAGCTGATCGAGTTGTGCCAGCTTCTAGCCTCCCATGGAGGCTATTGAAGCATGGCAAAAGTAAAAAAAAAAAAAAAAAAAAAAGTTTTAAAAAATATGAAAAAAGAAATATAAAAGTTTAAATTGCCCCCCCTTTCGCCCCATTCAAAATAAAACAATAAAAAAATCAAATATACACATATTTGGTATCACCGCGTTCAGAATCGCCTGATCTATCAATTAAAAAAAAAAAACTATTAACCTGATCGTTAAACGGCGTAGCGAGAAAAGAATGTGAAACGCCAGAATTACATTTTTTTTTTTTTTTTTTTTGGGGGTCGCCGCAACATTGCATTAAAATGTAATAACGGTCAATCAAAACAACGTATCTGCACCAAAATGGTATCGTTAAAAACGTCAGCTTGGCGCACAAAAAATAAGCAATCGCCCGACTCCAAATCGCAAAAATGGAGATGCTGCGGGTATCAGAAAATGGCACAATTTTTTTTTTTTTTACCAAGGTTTGGAATTGTTTTTCACCACTTAGATAAGAGAGAACCTAGACATGTTTGGTGTCTATGAAATATTAAAGGGACACTGTCACCTGAATTTGGAGGGAACAATCTTCAGCCATAGAGGCGGGGTTTTTGGGTTTTTGATTCACCCTTTCCTTACCCGCTGGCTGCAATATTGGATTGAAGTTCATTCTCTGTCCTCCGTAGTACACGCCTGCACCAGGCAATCTTGCTTTGTGCAGGCGTGTACTATGGAGGACAGAGAATGAACTTCAATCCAATATTGCAGCCAGCATGCAGCCGGCGGGTAAGGAAAGGGTGAATCAAACACCCCAAAAACCCCGCCTCTATGGCTGAAGATTGTTCCCTCCAAATTCAGGTGACAGTGTCCCTTTAATGTCCTGGAGAATCATAATGGCAGGTCAGTTTTAGCATTTAGTGAACCTAACAAATAAAAAAAACAAGTGTGGGATTGCACCTTTTTTGCAATTTCACCACACTTGGATTTTTTTCACGATTTCTAGTACATGACATGGTAAAACCAATGATGTCATTCAAAAGTACAACTCATCCCGCAAAAAATAAGCCCTCACATGGCCATATTGAGGGAAAAATAAAAAAGTTATTGCTCTGGGAAGGAAGGGAGCGAAAAATGAAAATACCCCGGGTCATGAAGGGGTTAATGGCTTCAGCATTGTGCACTTGACAACATTTTTTTTAAAAGCTGTTATACATTTTGGACAATGCTTTTTTGTTAGAATCCTAGGATGTCCAGTTGCTGCAATTAAAGCATGCTTGTCACTTGAGATAGAGACTGTAAAACACCGTAGTATTGCTGATGTCATGGTCACAAGACGTTAAATCTGCCTTTGGTGCACATTCCAACCTAATATGTGCAGGAACCATCTCTCCTTACGCTCTGTGACTTGTCATACACTAAATATGCATTCATTCAGCACTATCTGTGCCAGCACTTACTTTCCCTTACTTCTCAGCAATTCATTGCTTTTTACCTTGTCCGGTGACTTGGCTGCCCTGAACTGAAGGTCCACGTCTCTGTTCTAGACATATGTAATTTGACAGACAGGAGAGCAGAAGCAGAATGACGGGGCCCTGGCCCCTGCTTCGTGGCTAGTGACGGGGCCCCCATTTTGTTTTTTCAAACCCTGGTGTTCTTCAGGGCCTGGTCCATAATTAATGGTGAAAAGCACAAGACAGCTCTTATGGTGGGGAGTCAGGACTGATTTCCATAATCTTGTAAACAGAGGACTAATAAATGGAAAAATCAAAGCTCCTACCTCACACTTCTCTATTTTGCACAAGGACAAAAAATCCTCAAAAAAAAAAAAAACCGCAAATTGCCTCTTCTGAGAAAAGGAGGACTCAGGCTACTTTCACACTAGCGTCGTGCACTGCACGTCGCTATGCGTCGTTTTGTAGAAAAACGCATCCTGCAAAAGTGCTTGCAGGATGCGTTTTTACTCCATTGACTTGCATTAGCGTCGCATTGCGACGCTTTGCCACACGTCGCAACAGTCATGCGACGGTTGCGCCGTGTTGTGGTGGACCGTCGGCAGCAAAAAAGTTACATGTAACGTTTTTTGCAGCGTTGTGTCCGCCATTTCCGACCGCGCATGCGCGGCCGGAACTCCGCCCCCACCTCCCCGCAACTCACAATGGGGCAGCGGATGCGTTTTGTACATCGAGAGACTGAAATTCTTGCCCATTCTTCCTTGGGAAACAGCTCGAGCTCAGTGAGGTTTGATGGAGATCGTTTGTGAACAGCAGTTTTCAGATCTTTCCACAGATTCTCGATTGGATTGAGGTCTGGACTGTGACTTGGCCATTCTAACACCTGGATACGTTTATTTGTGAACCATTCCATTGTAGATTTTGCTTAATGTTTGGGATCATTGTCTTGTTGGAAGACAAATCTCCGTCCCAGTCTCAGGTCTTTTGCAGACTCCAACAGGTTTTCTTCAAGAATGGTCCTGTATTTGGCTCCATCCATATTCCCATCAATTTTAACCATCTTCCCTGTCCCTGCTGAAGAAAAGCAGGCCCAAACCATGATGCTGCCACCACTATGTTTGACAGTGGGGATGGTGTGTTCAGGGTGATGAGCTGTGTTGCCTTTACGCCAAACATATCGTTTGGCATTGTTGCCAAAAAGTTCGATTTTGGTTTCATTTAACCAGGGCACCTTCTTCCACATGTTTAGTGTGTCTCCCAGGTGGCTTGTTGCAAACTTTAACCCCTTAATCCCATAACCTGGGACTTAATTCCCAATGACAAAAGGCTGCAGAAAACACTTCTGGAAAAGAACTCTTCCAAAACCACTTCAGGAAATAAAAACTTCCCCAACAAAGTAGCGGTTACCACTAGAAAACTCGCGGTTTCTGGCTGCTTAAAAAACTGTGTGTGATTTTCATATTGAAATGTATAAGAGTTTTCCAAAGTTGAAGTTGTTACTAAGGAGAATCTTGGAGAGGAAGTGCTTTAACCCCGTAATCCCATATGTCGTACTATCCCGTCAAGGTGCCCTGGGACTTAATTCCCAGTGACGGGATAGTACGTCATACGCGATCGGCCGTGCTCACGAGCGCGGCCGGGTGTCAGCTGCCTATCGCAGCTGACATCCGGCACTGTGCCAGGAGAGGTCACGGACCGCCCCTGGCACATTAACCCCCGGCACACCGCGATCAAACATGATCGCGGTGTGCCGGCGGTACAGGGAAGCATCGCGCAGGGAGGGGGCTCCCTGCGGGCTTCCCTGAGACCCCCGCAGCAACGCGATGTGATCGCGTTGCTGCGAGGGTCTCCTTACCTCTCTCCCTGCAGCAGGCCCGGATCCAAGATGGCCGCGGCATCCGGGTCCTGCAGGGAGGGAGGTGGCTAACCAAGTGCCTGCTCAGAGCAGGAGCTTGGTAAGCCTGCAGCACTGTAAGTCAGATCAGTGCTGTGCAAACTGTCAGATCAGTGATCTGTGATGTCCCCCCCCCCCCCCCCCCTGGGGCAAAGTCAAAAAGTAAAAAAAAAAAAAAATTCCACATGTGTATAAAAAAAAAAAAAAAAAAAAAAATATATATATATATATATATATATATATATATATATATATTATTCCCATGAATACATTTCTTTATCTAAATAAAAAAACAATAAAAGTACACATATTTAGTATGGCCACGTCCGTAACGACCCAATCTATAAAACTCCCACTAGCTAACCCCTTCAGTGAACACCGTAAGAGAGAAAAAGAGGCAAAAAACAACGCTTTATTATCATACCGCCGAACAGAAAGTGGAATAACATGCGGTCAAAAAGACGGATATAAATAACCATGGTACCACTGAAAGCGTCATCCTGTCCCGCAAAAAACTAGCCGCCACACAGCATCATCAGCAAAAAAATAAAAAAAGTTATAGTCCTGAGAATAAAGCGATGCCAAAATAATAATTTTTTTCCATAAAAGTTTTTATCGTATAAAAGCGCCAAAACATAAAAAAATGATATCAATGGGGTATCACTGTAAACGTACTGACCCGAAGAATAAATCTGCTTTATCAATTTTACCAAATGCGGAACGGTATAAACGCCCCCCCCCAAAAGAAATTCATGAATAGCTGGTTTTTGGTCATTCTGCCTCACAAAAATCGGAATAAAAAGCGATCAAAAAATGTCACGTGCCCGAAAATGTTACCAATAAAAACGTCAACTCGTCCCGCAAAAAACAAGACCTCACATGACTCTGTGGACCAAAATATGGAAAAATTATAGGTCTCAAAATGTGGTAACGCAAAAACTTTTTTGCTATAAAAAGCGTCTTTTTGTGTGTGACAGCTGCCAATCATAAAAATCTGCAATAAAAAATGCTATAAAAGTAAATCAAACCCCCCTTCATCGCCCCCTTAGTTAGGGAAAAATAATACAATTTTAAAAAAATGTATTTATTTCCATTTTCCGGCTAGGGTTAGGGTTGGGGCTAAGGTTGGGGTTGGGGCTTAAGTTAGGGTTTGGATTACATTTACGGTTGGGATTAGGGTTTGGATTAGAGTTAGGGGTGTGGTTAGGGTTACTGTTGGGATTAGGGTTAGGGGTATGTTTGGATTAGGCTTTCAGTTAGAATTGGGGGGTATCCACTGTTTAGGCACATCATGGGCTCTCCAAACGCAGCATGGCATCCGATCTCAATTCCAGCCAATTCTGCGTTGAAAAAGTAAAACAGTGCTCCTTCCCTTCCGAGCTCTCCCGTGCGCCCAAACAGGGGTTTACCCCCACATATGGGGTATCAGCGTCCTCGAGACAAATTGGACAACAACTTTTGGGGTCCAAGTTCTCTTGTTACCCTTGGGAAAATAAAAATTTTTGGAGCTAAAAATCATTTTTGTGGGGAAAAAAAAGATTTTTTATTTTCACGGCTCTGCGTTGTAAACTGTAGTGAAACACTTGGGGGTTCAAAGCTCTCACAACACATCTAGATAAGCTCCTTCGGAGGTCTAGTTTCCAATATAGGGTCACTTGTGGGGGGTTTCTACTGTTTGGGTACATCAGGGGCTCTGAAAATGCAACGTGATGCCTGCAGACCAATCCATCTAAGTCTGCATTCCAAATGGTTCTCCTTCCCTTCCGAGCTCTGCCATGCGCCCAAACAGCGGTTCCCCCCCACATGTGGGGTATCAGCATACTCAGGACAAATTGTACAACAACTTATGGGGTCCAATTTATCCTGTTACCCTATGTATAATACGAAACTGGGGGTTAAAAAAATCATTTTTGTGAAGGAAAAAAAAAAGAATTTTTATTTTCACGGCTCTGCGTTATAAACTGTAGTGAAACACTTGGGGGTTCAAAGCTTTCAAAACACATATAGAGAAGTTCCTTAGGGGGTTTACTTTCCAAAATGGTGTCATTTGTGGGAGGTTTTAATGTTTAGCACATCAGGGGCTCTCCAAACGCGACATGGTGTCCCATCTCAATTCCAGTTAATTTTGCATTGAAAAGTAAAACGGCGCTCCTTCCCTTCCGAGCTCTGCCATGCGCCCAAACAGTGGTGTACCCCCACATATGGGGTATCGGTGTACTCAGGACAAATTGCACAACAATTTTTGTGGTCTAATTTCTTCTCTTACCCTTGGGAAAATAAAAAATTGGGGGCGAAAAGATCATTTTTGTGAAAAATGATTTTTTATTTTTACGGCTCTGCATTATAAACTTCTGTGAAGCACTGGTTGGGTGAAAGTGCTCACCACACATCTAGATAGGTTCCTTAAGGGGTCTACTTTCCAAAATGGTGTCACTTGTGGGGGGTTTCAATGTTTAGGCACATCAGTGGCTCTCCAAACACAACATGGCGTCCCATCTCAATTCAAGCCAATTTTGCATTGAAAAGTCAAATGGCGCTCCTTCCCTTCCGAGCTCTCCCATGCGCCCAAACAGTGGTTTATCCCCACATATGGGGTATCAGCGTACTCAGGACAAATTGCACAACAACGTTTGGGGTCCATTTTCTCCTGTTACCCTTGGTAAAATAAAACAAATTGGAGCTGAAGTAAATTGTTTATGGAAAAAAGTTAAATGTTCATTTTTATTTAAACATTCCAAAAATTCCTGTGAAGCAGCAGAAGGGTTAATAAACTTCTTGAGTGTGGTTTTGAGCACCATGAGGTGCAGTTTTTAGAATGGTGTCACACTTGGGTATTTTCTATCATATAGACTCCTCAAAATGACTTCAAATGTGATGTGGTTCCTAAAAAATATTGGTGTTGTAAAAATGAGAAATTGCTGGTCAACTTTTAACCCTTATAACTCCCTACCCAAAAAAAATTTTGGTTCCAAAATTGTGCTGATGTAAAGTAGACATGTGGGAAATGTTACTTATTAAGTATTTTGTGTGACATATCTCTGTGATTTAAAGGGAAGGTGCCGTGTTTTAATATTGTAAAAAAAAAAAAAAAACCTCTTTAATTGCTTATTTTTATAAGTTATTTTCAAGTGCACAGTATTTATTGTTTTTTTTTTTTTATTCATTTTTTTTTCTGCCACTGGGCGCCGCCATTTTCATTTGCAGGACTGTAAGTGCAGCTGCACGACACTTACAGTCTTCACATACGGCAGCCCTGGACATAGACATCTGCAGTCGGGAGGCGACCCCATAGCTAGCAATGCATTATAAGCTGCTCTCTGCTCTGATGTGGCCACGCCCCCTGGACTGTCTCCACATCACAGCAGAGGCAGGAGATCGGCGCCATCTTGCTTCAGCCTACAGTGGAGTGTATCTGTGAGCTCCACTGTGACTGAGAGCTGCGCTGTTGGAGGGGCAGCTCCATCTGTCTCCCCTCACACTCAGCGGCCGTTCCCTGTCCTCTGCTGCCTGGTGTGTGGCTGAATCTCTAGAATCGCTAGAGAGTCTGAAGTGCTGTGGTCTGATGTTCTCTTATCAGGAGCTGCAGAGAGGTAACAGAGGGGGATGGGGAGACTCTGTGCTGCTCCGACCTCTCACTGCAGCTCCTCACAGGACATCAGACCCTGCATCTATCACTATACTGTGCTGAGCCGTGTATCTAATCCTCTCCTGTGTGATAGTGTCTGCTGAGCCATGCATCTAATCCTATCCTGTGTAATACTGTCTGCTGAGCCGTGTATCTAATCCTATCCTGTGCTGACCTGTGTATCTAATCCTGTGGAATACTGACTGCTGAGCCGTGTATCTAATCCTCTCCTGTGTGATACTGTCTGGTGAGCCATGTATCTAATCCTCTCCTGTGCTGACCTGTGTATCTAATACTGTGGAATACTGACTGCTGAGCCGTGTATCTAATCCTCTCCTGTGTGATACTGTCTGGTGAGCCGTGTATCTAATCCTCTCCTGTGCTGACCTGTGTATCTAATACTGTGGAATACTGACTGCTGAGCCGTGTATCTAATCCTCTCCTGTGTGATAGTGTCTGCTGAGCCGTGTATCTAATCCTATCCTGTGCTGATCTGTGTATCTAATACTGTGGAATACTGACTGCTGAGCCGTGTATCTAATCCTCTCCTGTGTGATACTGTCTGGTGAGCCGTGTATCTAATCCTATCCTGTGTGATACTGTCTGGTGAGCCGTGTATCTAATCCTATCCTGTGTGATAGTGTCTGCTGAGCCGTGTATCTAATCCTCTCCTGTGATACTGTCTGCTGAGCCGTGTATCTAATCCTCTCCTGTGTGATACTGTCTGGTGAGCCGTGTATCTAATCCTATCCTGTGTGATACTGTCTGGTGAGCCGTGTATCTAATCCTATCCTGTGTGATAGTGTCTGCTGAGCCGTGTATCTAATCCTCTCCTGTGTGATACTGTCTGGTGAGCCGTGTATCTAATCCTATCCTGTGTGATAGTGTCTGCTGAGCCGTGTATCTAATCCTCTCCTGTGTGATATTGACTGCTGAGCCGTGTATCTAATCCTCTCCTGTGTGATACTGTCTGGTGAGCCGTGTATCTAATCCTCTCCTGTGCTGACCTGTGTATCTAATACTGTGGAATACTGACTGCTGAGCCGTGTATCTAATCCTCTCCTGTGTGATACTGTCTGGTGAGCCGTGTATCTAATCCTATCCTGTGTGATAGTGTCTGCTGAGCCGTGTATCTAATCCTCTCCTGTGTGATAGTGTCTGCTGAGCCGTGTATCTAATCCTCTCCTGTGTGATACTGTCTGGTGAGCCGTGTATCTAATCCTCTCCTGTGATAGTGTCTGCTGAACCGTGTATCTAATCCTCTCCTGTGTGATACTGTCTGCTGAGCCGTGTATCTAATCTTCTCCTGTGTGATACTGTCTGCTGAGCCGTGTATCTAATCCTCTCCTGTGTGATACTGTCTGGTGAACCGTGTATCTAATCCTCTCTTGTGTGATACTGTCTGGTGAGCCGTGTATCTAATCCTCTCCTGTGTGATACTGTCTGGTGAACCGTGTATCTAATCCTCTCCTGTGTGATACTGTCTGGTGAGCCGTGTATCTAATCCTCTCCTGTGATAGTGTCTGCTGAACCGTGTATCTAATCCTCTCCTGTGTGATACTGTCTGCTGAGCCGTGTATCTAATCTTCTCCTGTGTGACACTGTCTGCTGAGCCGTGTATCTAATCCTATCCTGTGTGATACTGTCTGCTGAGCCGTGTATCTAATCCTCTCCTGTGTGATACTGTCTGGTGAACCGTGTATCTAATCCTCTCCTGTGTGATACTGTCTGGTGAACCGTGTATCTAATCCACTTCTATGCACTCCTCTCCCCCCTGCATATCTTTCCCCATTGCACACACAACTCAATGCGTGCGTTAACAGGAGCTGCGGGCGTCATGCTGTATTATGGCATTATGTGAGATCTATATGACGGTATTATGTGATCTGTATGGTGGTATTATGGTTGATCAGTATTGTGAGAATTATATGGTGGTATTGTGTGTGATCTATATGGCGGTATTATGTGAGAACACTGGCAGCATTATGTGTGATCTATATGGCGGTATGTGAGAACACTATGGCAGTATTGTGTGATCTATATGGCGGTATGTGAACACTATGGCAGTATTATGTGTGATCTATATGGCGGTATTATGTGAGAACACTATGGCAGTATTATGTGTGATCTATATGGTGGTATTATGTGAGAACACTGGCGGTATTATGTGTGATCTATATGGTGGTATTATGTGAGAACACTGGCGATATTATGTGTGATCTATATGGTGGTATTATGTGAGAATTATATGGTGGTATTGTGTGTGATCTATATGGCGGTATTATGTGAGAACACTATGGCAGTATTATGTGTGATCTATATGGCGGTATGTGAAAACACTGGCGGTATTATGTGTGATCTATATGGTGGTATTATGTGAGAACACTATGGCATTATTATGTGTGATCTATATGGCGGTATGTGAGAACACTGGCGATATTATGTGTGATCTATATGGTGGTATTATGCGAGAACTGTATGACAGTATTGTGTGATCTATTTGATAGTATTGTGTGTGATCTATATGGCGGTATTATGTGAGAACACTATGGCAGTATTATCTTCAGAAAGCGGACCCATTCTATGGTGGTTCTGGCTGAGCACCTGCACGCGGGTCTGGGGTAATAGAGGGGGCAGCATGACCTCCAGTTAGGTGTAGTCGGGGGAAGGCTGGTGAGGCAGCTGAAGAGAGGGGTCTCCTTTTTATCGTTACTATATGGCTACATTTCCTTCCCAGCGTCACCCCGGACTGTGCCTGTCGCCTCGCTTTCACACATTGCCAGGACAGGATGGGGAAGACCGGATCTGAGGAGGGGAATGGGGTCTGTATGCAAAGTCTGGATCAGACCAGGCCATCAATCCGCAGAAATGTTTCCTGGATTTCTGTGGAGCAGACGGTCCATCCATGTGTATAAAAGACAGCGCTCTATGTACAATCCCTGGCTGCTCCGCACACCGAACAGGGGGCCCCTATAGACCAGCACACTGCTCTCCTGAAATACTCTGTGCTGCTGTCACCCTGCTCCCTCCACCACATATCTCCCAGAATCCTTGCTGCCTGCCATCCTCGGTGACCGTAGACTTGTCAGTATAAGGCTGCTTTCACACTAGCGTCTGTACGAGCCCGTTGCAGTGTGTCGGGCCGACGTATGCTGTGAAAGAAATGTCCGATGTGGGCAGCAGAAGCAGTGTTACGACACTTCCGCTGCCCCATTGTAAGGTCTGGGGAGGATGGGGCGGAGTTTCGGCCGTGCATGTGCGGTCGAAAATGGTGGACTCGATGCACAAACGTTACATGTAACTTTTTTTGTGGCGGCGGTCCACCAAAACATGACACAACCATCGCACGACAGTTACGACGTGTGGCAATACGTCGCAATGCGTCGGTAATGTTAGTCTATGGGGAAAAAACGCATCCTGCAGACAACTTTGCAGGATGCGTTTTTTCTTCTGAATGGCGCATTGCAACGTACAGCCAACAACGCTAGTGTGAAAGTAGCCTAAGGCTGCCGTCCACTATCAGTATTTGGTCAGTATTTTACCTCAGTATTTGTAGCCAAAACCAGGAGTGGGTGATAAATGCAGAAGTGGTGCAGATGTTTCTATTATACTTTTCCTCTAATTGTTCCACTCCTGGTTTTGGCTACAAATGCTGATGTAAAATACTGACCAAATACTGATAGTGTGACGGCAGCCATACTCTGCAGTCACCAACAAAATGGCTGCTCACTGGGTTCCTGAATATCATCCTCTCTAATCCCTTAGCAAACACCCAGAAGGAGAGGAGACATCACACAGGTCAGCAGACTCCGCCCATATTTACTGCAGTGCTGTAATGTGACCTATTTGTACACTAGGTTTTTGTGAAATTTCAGCAGCTGCTCCCCCTACTGTTGAAAAGTGGAAATTCCAAAACTTTTCAAAGTATTTTTCATATTTTACTAAATTATAAACAAATGATAATATTTTTTAAGATAATGTAATCATTAATTCTTTACATTTTTACAATTTCTGAAAAAAAATTTTTTTTGATGGCACCTTCCCTTTAACCCCTTCCCAACCTGTGACACAGCGTATGCGTCATGAAAGTCGGTGCCAATCCGACGTGTGACGCATATGCTGTGTCACAGAAAGATCGCGTCCCTGCAGATCGGGTGAAAGGGTTAACTCCCATTTCACTCGGCCTGCAGGGACTGGGGGAGTGGTAGTTTAGCCCAGGGGGGGGGGTGGCTTCACCCCCCCGTGGCTACGATCGCTCTGATTGGCAGTTTCACTTTCAACAGCCAATCAGAGCGATTTGTAATATTTCACCTAAAAAACTGGTGAAATATTATAATCCAGCCATGGCCTATGCTGCAATATCATCAGCCATGGCTGGAAACACTGTGCCCCCACCCCACCGATCGCCCCCCCATCTGTAGTCCGCTCCCCTCCGTCCTGTGCTCCTCTCCCCCGTGCTCCAATCACACCCCCCGTGCTCCAATCAAACCACCCCGCACTCCGATCCCCCCCCGCACAGCGATCCCCCCCCGCCCGTGCTCCGATCCACCCCCCCCGCACAGCGATCCCCCACCCCGTGCTCCAATCCCTCACCCCGTGTTCCGATCCACCCCCCCGTGTTCCGATCCACTCCCCCCCCGTGCTCCGACGCCCCCCCCCCCCCCCGTGCCCTGATCTCCCCCCCCTTATACTTACCCAGCCTCCCGGTGTCCGTCCGTCTTCTTTGCTGGGCGCCGCCATCTTCCAAAATGGCGGGCGCATGTGTAGTGCGCCCGCCGAATCTGCCGGCTGGCAGATTCGTTCCAAAGTGAGTTTTGATCACTGAGATAGATTATATCTCAGTGATCAAAATGAAAAAAATAGTAAATGATCCCCCCCCTTTGTCACCCCCATAGGTAGGGACAATAAAAAAAAAATAAAGAATTTTTTTTTTTTGTTTCACTAATGTTGGGGTAAGAACTAGGGGTAGGGGTAGGGTTAGGGTTTCGGTATGTGCACACGTATTCTGGTTCTTTGCGGATTTTTCCGCAGAGGATTTGATAAATCCGCAGTGCTAAACCGCTGTGGATTTATCGCAGATTTACCGCGTTTTTTCTGCGCATTTCACTGCGGTTTTTCAACTGCGATTTTCTATTGGAGCAGTTGTAAAACCGCTGCGGAATCCGCAGAAAGAAGTGACATGCTGCGGAATGTAAACCGCTGCGTTTCCGTGCAGTTTTTCCGCAGCATGTGTACAGCGATTTTTGTTTCCCATAGGTTTGCATTGAACTGTAAACTCATGGGAAACTGCTGCGGATCCGCAGCGTTTTCCGCAGCGTGTGCACATACCTTTAGAATTGGGTTATGTGCACACGGTGCGGATTTGGCTGCGGATCCGCAGCAGTGTTCCATCAGGTTTACAGTACCATGTAAACATATGGAAAACCAAATCCGCTGTGCCCATGGTGCGGAAAATACCACGCGGAAACGCTGCGTTGTATTTTCCGCAGCATGTCAATTCTTTGTGCGGATTCCGCAGCGTTTTACACCTGTTCCTCAATAGGAATCCGCAGGTGAAATCCGCACAAAAAACACTGGCAATCCGCGGTAAATCCACAGGTAAAACGCAGTGCCTTTTACCCGCGGATTTTTCAAAAATGGTGCTGAAAAATCTCATACGAATCCGCAACGTTGGCACATAGCCTTAGGGTTAGGGTTGGAATTAGGGTTGTGGTTAGGGTTAGGGGTGTGTTGGGGTTAGGGTTGTGGTTAGGGGTGTGTTGGGGTTAGGGTTGTGATTAGGGTTACGGCTACAGTTGGGATAAGGGTTAGGGGTGTGTTGGAGTTAGAATTGAGGGGTTTCCACTGTTTAGGCACATCAGGGGGTCTCCAAACGCAACATGGCGCCACCATTGATTCCAGCCAATCTTGTATTCAAAAGGTCAAATGGTGCTCCCTCACTTCCGAGCCCCGACGTGCGCCCAAACAGTGGTTTACCCCCACATATGGGGTACCAGCATACTCAGGACAAACTGCGCAACAATTAATGGGGTCCAATTTCTGCTGTTACCCTTGAGAAAATAAAAAATTGCTTGCTAAAACATCATTTTTGAGGAAAGAAAAATGATTTTATATTTTCACGGCTCTGCGTTGTAAACGTCTGTGAAGCACTTGGGGGTTCAAAGTGCTCACCACATATCTAGATAAGTTCCTTGGGGGGTCTAGTTTCCAAAATGGGGTCACTTGTAGGGGGGTTTCTACTGTTTAGGCACACCAGGGGCTCTGCAAACGCAACGTGACGCCCGCAGACCATTCCATCAAAGTCTGCATTTCAAAAGTCACTACTTCCCTTCTGAGCCCCGACGTGTGCCCAAACAGTGGTTTACCCCCACACATGGGGTATCAGCGTACTCAGGAGAAACTGGACAACAACTTTTGGGGTCCAATTTCTCCTGTAACCCTTGGGAAAATAAAAAATTCTGGGCTAAAAAATTATTTTTGAGGAAAGAAAACGTATTTATTTTCACGGCTCTGTGTTATAAACTTCTGTGAAGCACTTGAGGGTTCAAAGTCCTCACCACACATCTAGATTAGTTCCTTTGGGGGTCTAGTTTCCAAAATGGGGTCACTTGTGGGGGAGCTCCAATGTTTAGGCACACAGGGGCTCTCCAAACGCGACATGGTGTCCGCTAATGATTCGAGCTAATTTTCCATTTAACCCCTCTGTGACCTTAGACGTACTATCCCGTCGAGGTGCCCTGGGCTTATCTGACCCTGGACGGGATAGTACGTCATAGCCGATCGGCCGCGCTCACGGGGGGAGCGCGGCCGATCGCGGCCGGGTGTCAGCTGCTTATCGCAGCTGACATCCGGCACTATGTGCCAGGAGCGGTCACGGACCGCCCCCGGCACATTAACCCCTGGCACACCGCGATCAAAGATGATCGCGATGTGCCGGCGGTGCAGGGAAGCACCGCGCAGGGAGGGGGCTCCCTGCGGGCTTCCCTGAGACCCCCGGAGCAACGCGATGTGATCGCGTTGCTGCGAGGGTCTCACCTCCCTCCCTGCTCCCTCCAGCCCCGGATCCAAGATGGCCGCGGATCCGGGTCCTGCAGGGAGGGAGGTGGCTTCACAGAGCCTGCTCAGAGCAGGCACTGTGAAGCCTGCAGCGCTGCATGTCAGATCAGTGATCTGACAGAGTGCTGTGCAAACTGTCAGATCACTGATCTGTGATGTCCCCCCCTGGGACAAAGTAAAAAAGTAAAAAAAAAATTTTCCAAATGTGTAAAAAAAATATTCCAAAATAATGAAAAAAAAAAAAAAAAATTATTCCCATAAATACATTTCTTCATCTAAATAAAAAAAACAAAACAATAAAAGTACACATATTTAGTATCGCCGCGTCCGTAACGACCCGACCTATAAAACTGTCCCACTAGTTAACCCCTTCAGTAAACACCGTAAGAAAAAAAAAAAAAAACGAGACAAAAAACAACGCTTTATTATCATACCGCCGAACAAAAAGTGGAATAACACGCGATCAAAAGGACAGATATAAATAACCATGGTACCGCTGAAAGCGTCATATTGTCCCGCAAAAAAAGAGCCGCTATACAGCATCATCAGCAAAAAAATAAAAAAGTTATAGTCCTGAGAATAAAGCGATGCAAAAATAATTATTTTTTCTGTAAAATAGTTTTTATCGTATAAAAGCACCAAACCATATAAAAATGATATAAATGAGGTGTCGCTGTAATCGTACGGACCCGAAGAATAAAACTGATTTATCAATTTTACCAAACGCGGAACGGTATAAACGCCTCCCCCAATAGAAATTCATGAATAGCTGGCTTTTGGTCATTCTTCCTCACAAAAATCGGAATAAAAAGCGATCAAAAAATGTCACGTGCCCAAAAATGTTTTCAATAAAAACGTCAACTCGTCCCGCAAAAAACAAGACCTCACATGACTCTGTGGACCAAAATATGGAAAAATTATAGCTCTCAAAATGTGGTATTGCAAAAAATATTTTTTGCAATAAAAAGGGTCTTTCAGTGTGTGACGGCTGCCAATCATAAAAATCCGCTAAAAAACTCGCTATAAAAGTAAATCAAACCCCCCTTCATCACCCCCTTAGTTAGGGAAAAATAAAAAAAAATGTATTTATTTCCATTTTCCCATTAGGGCTAGGGTTAGGGCTAGGGTTAGGGCTAGGGTTAGGGCTAGGGTTAGGGCTAGGGTTAGGGCTAGGGTTAGGGCTAGGGTTAGGGCTGGGGCTACAGTTAGGGTTGGGGCTAAAGTTAGGGTTAGGGTTTAGATTACATTTACAGTTGGGAATAGGGTTGGGATTAGGGTTAGGGGTGTGTCAGGGTTAGAGGTGTGGTTAGGGTTACCGTTGGAATTAGGGTTAGGGGTGTGTTTAGATTAGGGTTTCAGTTATAATTGGGGGGTTTCCACTGTTTCGGCACATCAGGGGCTCTCCAAACACGACATGGCGTCCGATCTCAATTCCAGCCAATTCTGCGTTGAAAAAGTAAAACAGTGCTCCTTCCCTTCCGAGCTCTCCTGTGCGCCCAAACAGGGGTTTACCCCAACATATGGGGTATCAGCGTACTCAGGACAAATTGGACAACAACTTTTGTGGACCAATTTCTCCTGTTACCCTTGGGAAAATACAAAACTGGGGGCTAAAAAATAATTTTTGTGGGAAAACAAAAAGATTTTTTATTTTCACGGCTCTGCGTTATAAACTGTAGTGAAACACTTGGGGGTTCAAAGTTCTCACAACACATCTAGATAAGTTCATTGAGGGGTCTAGTTTCCAATATGGTGTCACTTGTGGGGGGTTTCTACTGTTTAGGTACATTAGGGGCTCTGCAAACGCAATGTGACGCCTGCAGACCAATCCATCTAAGTCTGCATTCCAAATGATGCTCCTTCCCTTCCGAGCCCTCCCATGCGCCCAAACGGTGGTTCCCCCCCACATATCGGGTATCAGCGTACTCAGGACAAATTGGACAACAACATTTAGGGTCCAATTTCTCCTGCTAACCTTGGAAAAATACAAAACTGGGGGCTAAAATATATAATTTTTGTGGAAAAAAAAATATTTTTTATTTGCATGGCTCTGCGTTATAAACTGTAGTGAAATACTTGGGGGTTCAAAGCTCTCACAACACATCAAGATGAGTTCCTTAGGGGGTCTACTTTCCAAAATGGTGTCACTTGTGGGGGGTTTCTACTGTTTAGGTACATTAGGGGCTCTGCAAACGCAATGTGACGCCTGCAGACCATTCCATCTAAGTCTGCATTCCAAATGGCGCTCCTTCCCTTCCGAACCCTCCCATGCGCCCAAACGGTGGTTCCCCCCCACATATGGGGTATCAGCGTACTCAGGACAAATTGGACAACAACTTTTGGGGTCCAATTTCTCCTGTTACCCTAGGGAAAATACAAAACTGGGGGCTAAAAAATAATTTTTGTGGGAAAAAAATTTTGTTTTATTTTTATGGCTCTGCATTATAAACTTCTGTGAAGCCCTTGGTGGGTCAAAGTGCTCACCACACATCCAGATAAGTTCCTTAGGGGGTCTACTTTCCAAAATGGTGTCACTTGTGGGGGGTTTCAATGTTTAGGCACATCAGTGGCTCTCCAAACGCAACATGGCGTCCCATCTCAATTCCTGTCAATTTTGCATTGAAAAGTCAAATAGCGCTCCTTCCCTTCCGAGCTCTCCCATGCGCCCAAACAGTGGTTTACTGCCACATATGGGGTATCAGCGTACTCAGGACAAATTGGACAACAACTTTTTGGGTCCAATTTCTCCTGTTACCCTTGGTAAAATAAAACAAATTGGAGCTGAAGTAAATTTTTTGTGTAAAAAAGTTAAATGTTCATTTTTATTTAAACATTCCAAAAATTCCTATTAAACACCTGAAGGGTTAATAAACTTCTTGAATGTGGTTTTGAGCACCTTGAGGGGTACAGTTTTTAGAATGGTGTCGCACTTGGTTATTTTCTATCATATAGACCCCTCAAAATGACTTCAAATGAGACGTGGTCCCTAAAAAAAATGGTGTTGTAAAAATGAGAAATTGCTGGTCAACTTTTAACCCTTATAACTCCCTAACAAAAAAAAAAATTGGTTCCAAAATTGTGCTGATGTAAAGTAGACATGTGGGAAATGTTACTTATTAAGTATTTTGTGTGACAT
This sequence comes from Ranitomeya imitator, assembly GCF_032444005.1. Classification (NCBI taxonomy): domain Eukaryota; kingdom Metazoa; phylum Chordata; class Amphibia; order Anura; family Dendrobatidae; genus Ranitomeya; species Ranitomeya imitator. Next base: position 772,640,889 of record NC_091284.1, read on the forward strand.
ATCTCTGTGATTTAATTGCATAAAAATTCAAAGTTTGAAAATTGCGAAATTTTCAAAATTTTCGCCAAATTTCCGTTTTTTTCACAAATAAACGCAGGTACTATCAAAGAAATTTTACCACTATCATGAAGTACAATATGTCACGAGAAAACAATGTCAGAATCACCAGGATCCGTTGAAGCGTTTCGGAGTTATAACCTCATAAAGGGACAGTGGTCAGAATTGTAAAAATTGGCCTGGTCATTAACGTGCAAACCACCCTTGGGGGTAAAGGGGTTAAAAAGCCAAATGGCGTGCCTTCCCTTCTGAGCCCTGCCGTGCGCCCAAACAGTGGTTTACCCCCACATATGGGGTATCTGCGTACTCAGGACAAACTGGACAACAACATTTGTGGTCCAATTTCTCCTATTACCATTGGCAAAATAGGAAATTCCAGGCTAAAAAAATCATTTTTGAGAAAAGAAAAATTATTTTTGATTTTCATGGCTCTGCGTTATAAACTTCTGTGAAGCACCTGGGGGTTTAAAGTGCTCAATATGCATTTAGATAAGTTCCTTGGGGCGTCTAGTTTCCAAAATGGGGTCACTTGTGGGGGAGCGCCAATGTTTAGGCACACAGGGTCTCTCCAAACGTGACATGGTGTCCGCTAAAGAGTGCAGCCAATTTTTCATTCAAAAAGTCAAATGGCGCTCCTTCCCTTCCAAGCCCTGCCGTGCGCCCAAACAGTGGTTTACCCCCACATATGAGGTATCAGCGTACTCGGGACAAATTGGACAACAACTTTCGTTGTTCAGTTTCTCCTTTTACCATTGGGAAAATAAAAAAATTGTTGCTGAAAAATCATTTTTGTGACTAAAAAGTTAAATGTTCATTTTTTCCTTCCATGTTGCTTCTACAGCTGTAAAGCACCTGAAGGGTTAATAAACTTCTTGAATGTGGTTTTGAGTACCTTGAGGGGTGCAGTTTTTAGAATGGTGTCACTTTTGGGTATTTTCAGCCATATAGACCCCTCAAACTGACTTCAAATGTGAGGTGGTCCCTCAAAAAAATGGTTTTGTAAATTTCGTTGTAAAAATGAGAAATCGCTGGTCAAATTTTAACCCTTATAACTTCCTAGCAAAAAAAAATTTTGTTTCCAAAATTGTGCTGATGTAAAGTAGACATGTGGGAAATGTTATTTATTAACTATTTTGTGTCACATAACTCTCTGGTTTAACAGAATAAAAATTCAAAATGTGAAAATTGCGAAATTTTCAAAATTTTCGCCAAATTTCCGTTTTTATCACAAATAAACACAGAATTTATTGACCTAAATTTACCACTAACACGAAGCCCAATATGTCACGAAAAAACATTCTCAGAACCGCTAGGATCCATTGTAGCGTTCCTGAGTTATTACCTCATAAAGGGACACTGGTCAGAATTGCAAAATAAACGGCAAGGTCTTTAAGGTCAAAATAGGCTGGGTCATGAAGGGTTTAAGGGCATAAAAATTCAAAGTTGGAAAATTGCACAATTTTCAAAATTTTCGCCAAATTTCCGTTTTTTTCACAAACGCACGTTATATCGAAGAAATTTTACAACTATCATGAAGTACAATATATCACGAGAAAACAATGTCAGAATCGCCAAGATCCGTTGTAGCGTTCCAGAGTTATAACCTCATAAAGGGACAGTGGTCAGAATTGTAAAAATTGGCCCGGTCATTGAAGTGCGAACCACCCTTGGGGCCTTAAGGGGTTAAAACAAACAAAAACCCTCCAACAACCAAATTTACTTCAGCGGCCTCTTCTAGTCACAAATCTATCCAGTTATTCTTATGTAACTGTATTGTGACAGGTCTTGCAAATCTGGGTGGCTACTTTTGAGAAGATATTTGTAAAAACGTAGCCAAGGGCAATAAATGGGTTAATAATAAACATACTCGCCTCTTCAACCCTCCATTACCGCACTGCTGAGAACGGTGATCTTTTGGCCAAACAGAAGTATTATTTCACCTGACGAACGAGAGTTTTGCTTGTTCGTCAGGTGATCATCATCATCCTGTGTAGACTGCAAAATTATTGTGAACCGAGGGGTCCTAGGCACGCGTTCACAGTAATCGTGTGGTATTGATGGACGTTACATTATTTCATGTAGGCGGTGGTAAAGTTAAATAAACTTCCAGAAGTGCCCTCTAATGATCTTTCCCAGTGAGCTCCTATTTTCTGTGTTTATTAGCTGAGGTGTGGGCACGGATTGGCTCTCCGTCCGCTGAGGATGATCCGTCTTTGCTCCGATGTCCATGTACTTGGATGCTATGTATGTTGGTGAATATGGCAGGACTGCTGCTCGGACTCTTGTGCGGAGCTGCTCTCCCGCCGGGGTCTCCTAACTTGTATATGTCAATAGCAGCAGTAAACAAATGGCCCCGGCTCCACAGTGAGGTCATCACATTTGCAAGCTTTACATATCCATTCAAAACACTGATGAGCTGCTTATGTGGGTCACTGGTCAGGCCCCTGTGGACGAGGTGGCTTCAGACAGGAGATTTGGGCTAATAACCCTGTTCTCTCATAAGAGCCAGTTCTTCCGGAGATCTCGTACAGCCCCGTTGCTTTACTATTATTTATTACAGAAAGTATTTGAAAAAATAAACAATTGTCAGATATGCTAAGAATGACACTTTATTAGCTATATGTGGGAAACCTGGGGGGCGACACTTGCCATAGATGTTGTGGTATCCACACTTGGATTCAACAACTTCCCTGGGATCCTTTACCTCTCGCCTCTGCAGACAGTTGCAAAAATTCGCAATTTTTCTTTCCCTTCTTCCAAGAACAATCTTTTATTATGTATATTTGCCATCCACATAGCCTTGTATGAGGACTTGACATTTTGCAGGACAAGTTTACTTTTGAAAGAAACCATCAGTTTTATTATATGTGCTGAAAAGAGGAAATAAATGGGATGAAACGATGAAGAAAAAAAATTTTGTTTTGGTTTCTGAGACCCATAATGTTTTTTGTTTTCTGTTCAAGTAGAGCTTTTTTTTAATTTGCACACTGAGCTGCATTTTTTTTAATCTACATACTATGTTTTATAGTTGTCGTTTTTTTTTTTTTTGTTTTTTTTATTGCATTATTTTTTTTTTTTTTTAATTTTTTTTTTTTTTTTTAGAGAGATGAGAAATAACAATTCTGGCATTTTTACTTTTTTTTTTTTCCCCTTTGCGGCTTTTAATGTATGGGCCAGACTTTTACAGATGCTGCTTTAACAAATATTGCTTTGTTAAATTGTTGTAAATTTTGTTTATTTTTAATGAGAGAAAATGAGTGATTTGAGGGGGTATTGATACACTTGCAGTCCATGGCTCCTCTTCTCTTCATTGTCTGCAGCTTGATTGACAGTGGACCCCCAACTCCCCCGTAGCTGAAACCTCCTGCCCTGATGTTTTGACCAGTGCATGCGCAGCACAGTGCTGTGTGTTGCCCAAATCTTTAAGGTACCGTCACACTAGACGATATCGCTAGCGATCCGTGACGTTGCAGCGTCCTCGCTAGCGATCTCGTCCAGTGTGACAGGCAGCAGCGATCAGGCCCCTGCTGTGCTGTCGCTGGTCGGGGAAGAAAGTCCAGAACTTTATTTGGTCGCTGGACTCCCCGCAGACATCGCTGAATCGGCGTGTGTGACACCGATTCAGCGATGTCTTCACTGGTAACCAGGGTAAACATCGGGTAACTAAGCGCAGGGCCGCGCTTAGTAACCCGATGTTTACCCTGGGTACCATCCTAAAAGTAAAAAAAACAAACAGTACATACTTACCTACAGCCTTCTGTCCTCCAGCGCTGTGCTCTGCACTCCTCCTGAACTGGCTGTGAGCGTCGGTCAGCCGGAAAGCAGAGCGGTGACGTCACCGCTCTGCTTTCCGGCCGCTGTGCTCACACAGACAGTACAGGAGGAGTGCAGAGCACAGCGCTGGAGGACAGACGGCTGTAGGTAAGTATGTACTGTTTGTTTTTTTTACTTTTAGGATGGTAACCAGGGTAAACATCGGGTTACTAAGCGCGGCCCTGCGCTTAGTTACCCGATGTTTACCCTGGTTACCGGCATCGTTGGTCGCTGGAGAGCGGTCTGTGTGACAGCTCTCCAGCGACCAAACAGCGACGCTGCAGCGATCCGGATCGATGTCGGTATCGCTGCAGCGTCGCTTAGTGTGACGGTACCTTTAGTCTCGTACTGTCCATTCGCTGGTCAAAAAAAAAAGCACGGTGCACGCTTGAGAATTCAGCCAGAAGCCGTGGCGATGCTGCCCGGCCGTGGTGATGCCGCCCGGCTGTGGTGATGCCGCCCGGCAGTGTGTAGATGACAATCCTGTAACTGTCTAATTGCACTATAGCTGACAATTTGCTGCATCAGTGTGACTATGGTCATTTAACTCCTTAAATACTGCTGTCAATAGTGACTACACAATCTAGCTGTTTAATCCCCCATTGGCACCTTGAGATCTTGATCGAGTGGTCCTGATGTTTGCAATGGCAATTCATGGCCAAATAAAGGCCGTAAAGTCTGCCGGCTACAGCGGGCTGTTCAGAAGTTAGAAACATTTAGGTGGTTAAAAATACATTTTTTTTTTTCATTCCTGTCTTATCACTTTGCATTAATTGCGGAAAAGCACCTGAGGGGTTAATAAACTAACCTGAACGCAATGTTGAATACGTTGAGGGGCACCGTTTTTAAAATGGTTTCACTTTGGGGTGTTTCCAATATATAGGACCTCTGATGTGATTTCAAAACTGAATTGGTCCCTAAAAAAAAAAAATGTTTTGTAAATTTCCTTTAAAAAAAAAAAAAAAAAATTACTGCTACATTTTTAAACCTTTTAAAATAAAACAGCATTTTACAAATCGTGCTTTTAATGTTTTTGTGTGGTGTGAGTATCTGGTTTAAAGGGATAACTAGTTGGCCCGTGCAAAATTTTGGCACATTGGTTGTCAGGGGCGCAGGCAATTTCAGGAAAATGTAAGCTGGTTAAATGTATTTAATGAGATGATGAACACAGAGAGGTATGTGTGTCACTGACATATGTATATATTATAATTTTCACGAATATTTGAGCCAATGGATCCATTATGTCCATTTTGCAAGCCGGCGAGAAAATGTCGCCATACGGATGTCACACTGATGCTTACATGTTAGAAAATCGCATCCTCACACTGCACACAGATGACATACGGATCACTGTTCAGGGAACATTTCTGCGATTCTTGTCCGTGCAAAATGGACCGATTTATTTTTTTTTTTTAAACACGTTGTGTGTGACTCCAGCCTAAAGGAGATCCCCCAACATTAAACATAATGGTATTTTACGTACTGATCAGAAGGGGTCTGATTGTCAGGACCTTGCAAATGAACAGGGGCAGATGCATTTTTTTCCCCTCCACAGCAGTACTGCCATCTATCTGCAGTGTAGGGAAGTGCAACATAGCCCTATGTATGTGAACGGAGCAGCTCCCTGTACAACAGCGACAGTAAAAATTATGAAGGAGAATTGACCCCCATAACTGAGCGTATTTACAGCATTGTATAATAATTGGGAATATGCCTCTAAAAATAAAAAAGTAGTATCTGCAGATTATTTAATTTTTTTTTTTTTTCCCTTCAAATTTTGGAAGGTTGTTTCCACCAATCTCTCCCATTGGGAAACAATGTACAGTCTGAGTTATGTCAACGCTTCAGTTTTTTTTACTTGGAATCAGAGGTGACTCCAGGTCACCAATAAGCTGCAACCTTAGAAGGAAGATGGACTTTTCAATAACTGTCCAATAATACGGAAAATCTGATGGTTCAGAACCAGTCCTGTCCCTTTTTAGGCTGCATTCATTTATATCTTCAGTTTTAACACTAGGACTACTGGACTCGTGACCCCGAATAGAACTACTGAAGTGCAAGTAGTCAAAATGACTATACCAGTAGTCTTAGTGTTAAAGCTGAAGTCTTAAACAGGTAAAGTTTTACTTTTATTCTACTTCCACATATGTAGCAAATATTTTATATGTACCTGCCTGAAATCGGCTGGGCAAGGAGTTCGGCAAGCTGGAAAGCCCCCAAGGCAAATGTAAGGATCTGTTTCAGCTTTGTGGTAGTGTGCTTTGGGGTACTGTGGTGCCACCTGCAGGTCATTTTCCCTTACTGCAGGTTTTTGAAAATTAATGTTTAAAGTGTATTTTGTGATCACATCATGGATGTGTGGTTTGTTTGGCTATTTTCTTGCTGAAGGGGGCAAGTTTACTTTTCAAATGGTGTATCATTTGTGTGTGTGGGTGCAGCATGAACGGAGATGCAAAGGAATCACTGAAAAAGAGTGTTTTGAAATAATATAGAAGGATCATTCAAAGTTTACAAATTGCTAATTTTTTGAAAACGTATGCCAGATGGTTGATATAAAAAACACAAAACATATCAACTTAAGTTTACCATTAACATAAAGTATAACATGTCAGAGTAACAATCAATATCTAAATCTGTAGGATACGTTGAAGCATTTGAGTTATTGCTACAAAAAGTGGCAATGGTCAGATTTTAAAAAATTTGGCCTGGTAATAAGGGGTTTTATGAAGGTAAAGTTGTCTGGAAGTAACTGTGAGATTACAGTAGGGATGATGGCAGTCTCTGTACAATGCTGAGAAATGTGCACTTTATAAACAATGGGAAATTTAGGACTGCCAGCTCCAATAGCTGAGATTACCTCCATTTCTAGGTGTTATCTGACATTGAAAACAATGTTATTTTGAAAATCTCCATGCCTAGACAAATAAAAACCTGAGACCTATCTCTCCTTCCAGTCACACCCGGCTCCACCGCAGGATGCTCTCAAGGTTCGCCGCGGCTCCTGAACGATGGCTGTGCCGTCCAAATGTTACAACACCCCTGAAGTCTGTGATTGGCTGCAGTGGTCAAGTGATTGGAATTGGCTGCAGCCAGTCATAAGGGGCCATGTGAGATTAGTATGGCGCAGACGTCCCAAACAGCTGGCGCTGGATCCATGGGGTCATGGAAGGTGAACATTCTTCTGGTAGAAAGGAATTCTGAAACTTCTACAAATAACAATGACAGACGGCCCCTTTTAAGATCCAAATTTATTTTCTTAATTCCTAAATTTATCTTTATTTTTTATAAAGATAAATTTAGCAATTAAGAAAATAAATTTGGATCTTAAAAGGGGCCGTCTGTCATTGTTATTTGTAGAAGTTTCAGAATTGTGTGTTTTTTGTATACAGAGCTCACTGGTCTTGGGATTAAATGCTGGCTCCTAGCATTAGGTACTTGAGGGCGGTCCATTATAGATATATGTACCCGGGATTTGGAGCTGGGACTGTTTTATAGAGATACAGAAAAGCAAACTGAATATGATTTTGCATATCTGGCATATAATGGTAGGAGAAGTGCCAGGAAGACTGCCCAACATGAAAAATACTGCCATCATTCCAGATGGAGGCTCATAAGCTGCGTAACTTGTTATCCGCTATGTGAAAACTGAGCTATTAACTTGTTAAAGCGTAGCCATCGTTTATTTTCAGGTGTACTAATCATTCATGAAATGTATTAAACTTTGTAATATTCCTTATCAGAAATATCTGCTTCTTTCTTCCCCTGGACTGATGTTTCACCTATTTTTACCTTGTGTGAAATCTCTTTATTGAATACTGCCTTTACTGAGCGAGGAGATGGCTGTTGGTGCTCATGAGATTCTATGGAGGGAGGAGCTAGAGGCGGACATTATTCTGCAGGTTGTCCTGAAACTACCGTGACTGTTCTCCATAGAACTGTATGTGCACCAACTGTCAGCTCCTATGTCAGTAATGTAACAATCTGTCTTCACTGAATACAGGTTACTAGTGATGAGCGAGTCTACTCGTTGCTCGGGTTTTCCCCAGCACGCTCGCGTGTCCTCCGAGTATTTGACTGCTCGGAGATTTAGTTTTCATTGCGGCAGCTGAATGATTTACAGCTACTAGCCAGGCTGAGTACATGTAAGGGTTGCCTGGTTGCTAGGGAATCCCCACATGTAATCAAGCCGTCTAGTAGCTGTAAATCAATCAGCTGCCACAATGAAAACGAAATCTTCGAGCAGTCATAAACACTCATAGGTCACCCGAGCGTGCTGGGGAAAACCCGAGCAACGAGTGCACTCGCTCATCACTACAGGTTACCCATAATGAGAATTTTGAGAATGAATGTTCAGGAGGAAAAAAGTCAATTTGTCTGAAAATATATCCCAAAGTTGCTTATTTTCATGTGTACTATTGATTTTATTAAATAAAATTGTAACGAGTACTCTTTATTGTTTAGAGGGTTTATCCACTACCTAAAACTTACTGCCCAAGTATCTTATTCTAAGACATACGGTAATTACTTTTGTAATTTATGATGTTGGAAAATTCCCTACCGTCCCCTCTGTATAAGCCTTCCTTCACATGTACGCGTAGCATCCATTTTTACACATACTGGAGACGCTTATTCACACATACCCATTATAACCTGTGGGGCGGCACAAATGTCAGGGCCAAAAAAAGTCTGGGTCCATGTAAACACGTAGAGCACACTGATGTCATCCGTGTGCCGTCTGTGTGACACATACTGGAATATGAAATTACAGATCTTTATGTGTTAAAGATGTGCAAAGATAGATATCCGTCACATATATAATTTGTGCCTCGTATGTGTAGCTGACTGTACATGTATTAACCTAAAAAATAAATTAGAAAACTCTCACATGGGGTCTTCCCTATTTTTAGTAACCAGCAATGGTAAAGCAGACAGCTGAGAGCTGATATTATCAGGCTGGTAAGGGTTATTGGGCCCTTACCAGCCTAAAAATACAAGTCTGCAGCTGCCCCAGAAGTGGCGCATCACATGAAATGTTCCGTTTCTGGCACTTCGCCTTGGCTCATCCGGATACCCTGGTGCGTTGGCAATCGGGGTAATGGGGCTTGGGGTTGATGTCTGCTGTGAATTGTCCAAAAACACAGCTGACATCAATCACTGTTGTTCGTAATGTAGAGGTGTCTATCAGAAACCCCATTACTAACCCAGTAATAAAGAGGAAAGCCACACACACAATGCTTTTATTTAAATAAACACTACCCGCCACTTTCCCTGGTTCACACCTTTTATTAAACGTTACGGATGTCATCACTCTTCAGACTCGCGCAGCAAGACCTGGACGTGGCAGTTTAGCTGTGTTTTTTAGACAATTCACAGCAGACCTCAACCCCACGCCTCATCTCATGTGATGCGCCACTTCTGGGGCGGGTCCAGGCCGGTATTTGTAGGCTGGGAAGGGCCCAATAACCAAGGATCTTCCCAGTCTGATACCTGTTCACAGCTATTTGCTTTACCTTTGCTGGTTACAAAAAATGGGAGGGATCCCACATAATTTATTTTTTACTTTTTCATTTATTTATTAGGTTAATACATTTACAGTAAGCTACACTTGCAAGGCAGAGATTATATACGTGACTGTCTGTCTATCTCTCTCTGCCAAATCTATTCTGCATTCTATTCCAGGAAGTGGCACGCGGATAGGAAAAACGGACAGTCTTGTATAAATTTTTAACCCCTTGATGACCTTGGATGTATATTTACGTGGAGGGAGTGGTAGGGAGTTCTCAACTGCAGTAAATGACCAGTGTTTTGTTTTAAATTTAGGTATTTAGTAAGTTTTAGGTATTTTGAAAACCCGTTTTACTAGTTGTTCTATTCCCTTATAGGGTGCATATTATTGGCAGACTGTCACCCCAGTTAAACTAAGCTCATAACAAGGATTTAATGGCCACGTGACCGATCTAATCAGCCGGGGAACGAGCCTTCTGCCTATTAGCGGCCTGTTTACTCTCGCTGATAATTGGGAATGAGCTTTATGAACGGTCATTTACCAATTATTGGCTCATGTGAATGTGACGAGACCACAAGCTGAGGCCAGCGGCATGTGGCCGAAACTCTATTCTCTGCAGCCGTTGGTCGGATTTTCAGGCTTTCACATTTAGGCCTCACTCTTTAGAACATTGGTCAGTTGAGAGCGAGAGACTCTGGTTTTATGCGTTTATCATGGATATTAACAAACATTAAATATGCTATTACTCTGATCTCCAGCTCCGTGTGCTGTGGGCGCAATGGCCGAGCCTCGCTCCTCTAGGTCTTCCTGCACTTTGTAGGACAAGATTCTTAATCACAAGTGGGATGTGACATTTCGCACAATCTTCTAGGTATTCATTATTTGAGACCTTTGTTTTAAGCAAATTCTTTTTAAAGCAATTTATTTTATTTCACTAATTCTCTTAAAAGGATTTTCTCCCCCACCCCAACCTGCAAAAATCTTCAAGAGCCTAATTGTGCGTAATGGGGATGCACACAACGTTAGGATTCGGCATCACTGGCTGGTTCTGAAGGTTGTTCTGTGACCGGTATTTGCCTCCGACTCTTCTTCCCCAACACATGATGTAAGGGGGGAGACGAGGGTTGGGTATGTTCATCTCCGGACTACTGATTCTATTTTTGTCTAAGAAATAAGCCTCCGCCTGAGGAGTACGGCTGCAGCTCCTGGGTGAAGGTCTTTATAGATGGCCGACTACCATCTAGACGCAGTGTTCCTCAATTCCGGTCCTCAAGAGCCACTAACAGGTCATGTTTTCAGGATTTCCTTAGTACTGCCCAGGTGATAATTTCATCACCTGCTCAGGCAATAATTCCATCACCTGTGCAATACTAAAGAAATCCTGAAAACATGACCTGTTAGTGGCTCTTGAGGACCGGAGTTGGGGAACACTGACCTAGAGAGTATGGAGAGCTGTAGACCTGTTTGGGTAATTTTAATCTAAACTCATCAAAAACGCACATTTCTGTGGATGCGCAGTGTGTAAAAAACAAAACAAAAAAAACAGCGCCCTCGATTATAATGGGAGCATTTTCTATCTGAGATGTGCAGACAGAACACCTTTGACTCGCGGGCATCGGATTGAGGCCTTCTTATTGTGGCACCAGCTTTTTTACATCGGTTAAGACCCGTTTCTTCTCTTTTGAGGCAACAAGAATAGATGTGTGTGCCACACTGGACGCTTTTTCTGGAAAAAGAGTATAATTTTTGAGAGCCTAAAAATGTAGGTGCAAAATGATGTTCTAAAGTGGGCTGACGAAGAGCTGGCGTGGCCAACGTCATACAAGATGTGGCAAGCTCAACATTAGTAAATGTGGACCATTGTATATAACGGATAATGCATAGTGGTGCGGGCAGGACTCTGGTCGGCCATGAGGATACCACTTTAGATGGAGCCTCCCTCTCTAGATCTCTGCTCCATGACTTGTAGTAGTAGAACAGACATATTGTTAGTACCACAGTTAAAGGGACTCTGTCACCTGAATTTGGCGGGACTGGTTTTGGGTCATATGGGCGGAGTTTTCAGGTGTTTGATTCACCCTTTCCTTACCCGCTGGCTGCATGCTGGCTGCAATATTGGATTGAAGTTCATTCTCTGTCCTCCATAGTACACGCCTGCACAAGGCAAGATTGCTTTGCGCAGGCGTGTACTATGGAGGACAGAGAATGAACTTCAATCCAATATTGCAGCCAGCATGCAGCCAGTGGGTAAGGAAAGGGTGAATCAAACACCTGAAAACTCCGCCCATATGACCCAAAACCAGTCCCGCCAAATTCAGGTGACAGAGTCCCTTTAAGTGTCAGTGAGCCGTCCATGGCTTCCTCCGGCCGGTGACATTAATGGCAGCCCACATCTATTATTAATACCGCAATCCTGCCAGCTGCCGCAGACAATTAGTTCACTACCTGCGGCTGCCTGAAATACAATGTATCACAAGCAAGGTGACGATTCCTAGGCATCGATGTCTGGGTTGGGGTAGGGGTCAGAGGTCGCTGGGCGCTGAAGCCTATAAAACCCTTCACCACTTGGAGTATGTTCACACGGGGCGTTTTTGCAGCATGTTTAGTGCATAGAATATGCACTGTTTACAATGCTAGCAAAATCAATGAGATTGGGAAGTCTATTAATGCACACGGCCTACATTATCTACACATTACACATGTGTAGGACCTCAAGTTTCATAGTAGAGCGTTTTGCATCGTAACATTGGTCTTCGTAGGGGCTGGAGAACTGTTCCTTATTACTGCAGCCATGGGGGGCAGCAGGTTCTTCCATTTATTTCTTTGTCTCTGGCTGGGCACACCTGATGAAGCTGGTGTACTACTTAAACAGTCCATATCCGCGTAATCTTTATAATAAGATAATTTTATGAGTCCAACTATGGTGTGAAAGAGCTCGAGTGTCTAATGTATTCAGTTTCCACCCACCTAGCATGTGATCATTGACAGCCGCAGCTTGTACAGAGCAGTGTTAGGCTATATTCACACTTAGCGGTTTTTACCGCGGAACCGCCGCGATTTTGATGCTGCGGGTCCGCAGCAGTTTCCATAGCGTTTACAGTAACATGTAAACCCTATGGAAACCGCAAACCGCTGTGCACATGCTGCGGGAAAAACCGCGCGGGAACGCAGCGGTTTACAACCCGCAGCATGTCACTTCTTTGTGCAGAATCGCTGCGATTCTGCACCCATAGGAATACATTGAACCGCTTACTTCCCGCATGGGGCTGTGCCCACGTTGCGGTAAGTAAGCGGATAATGTGCGGGTGGTACCCGGGGTGGAGGAGAGGAGACTCTCCTCCAGGCCCTGGGAACCATATTTGGGGTTAAAAAATAAAAAATCTGGTTATACTCACCCTCTGATGTCCGGAGCTCCTGGGCGCTGCACGCGGCCGTCCGGTCAAAGTTGCTGTGCGACCAGGACCTGCGGTGACGTCGCGGTCACATGACCGTGACGTCACGAAGGGTCCTTCTCCCACAGCATCTTAGGAACCGGACCGCCGGGTGCAGCGCCCAGGAGATCCGGACATCAGAGGGTGAGTATAACCAGATTTTTATTATTTTTAAAATTACTATTGATGCTGCATATTGCTGCATATGCAGCATCAATAGTATAGGCGGAAACCCGCAGCGGAAAACGCGGAACAAACCGCGATAAATCTGCAGGGAGAACCGCAGTTGTTTTGCCCTGCAGATTTATCAAATCCGCTGCGGGAGAACTCGCAGGGACCCGACGCAAGGTGTGAACATGGCCTAAGATGCTGTGGGAGAAGGACCCTTCGTGACGTCACGGTCATGTGACCGCGACGTCACCGCAGGTCCTGGTCGCACAGCAACTCTGACCGGACGGCCGGGTGCAGCGCCCAGGAGCTCCGGACATCAGAGGGTGAGTATAACCAGATTTTTTATTTTTTAACCCCAAATATGGTTCCCAGGGCCTGGAGGAGAGTCTCCTCTCCTCCACCCCGGGTACCACCCGCACATTATCCGCTTACTTCCCGCAACGTGGGCACAGCCCCATGCGGGAAGTAAGCGGTTCAATGTATTCCTATGGGTGCAGAATCGCAGCGATTCTGCACAAAGAAGTGACATGCTGCGGGTTGTAAACCGCTGCGTTCCCGCGCGGTTTTTCCCGCAGCATGTGCACAGCGGTTTGCGGTTTCCATAGGGTTTACATGTTACTGTAAACGCTATGGAAACTGCTGCGGACCCGCAGCATCAAAATCGCGGCGGTTCCGCGGTAAAAACTGCTAAGTGTGAATATAGCCTTAGGAACCGGACCGCCGGGTGCAGCGCCCAGGAGATCCGGACATCAGAGGGTGAGTATAACCAATTTTTATTATTTTTAACATTACTATTGATGCTGCATATTGCTGCATATGCAGTATCAATAGTATAGGCGGAAACCCGCAGCGGAAAACGCGGAACAAACCGCGATAAATCTGCAGGGAGAACCGCAGTTGTTTTGCCCTGCAGATTTATCAAATCCGCTGCGGGAGAACCCGCAGGGACCCGACGCAAGGTGTGAACATAGCCTTAGATCTCAGCAGAGAGGAGGGGCGCTGAGGAGCCGTCAGTCTGTGGCTGGAGATTCAACAGCCAAGGGCAAGCAACACGTAAGCGATGTCAATCAGGCTATGTAAGAGAAGATCTAAGTTATTATTTATTATTATTCATTGTTATAGCGCCATTTATTCCATGGTGCTTTACATGTGAGGAGGGGTATACATAATAAAAACAAGTACAATAATCTTAAACAATTATTTAAGTTAAGGTTTTGAATAATAATTGCCCTGACATGGAGTTTCGAATAAGTACACCTGCTTCATCAGGTTATAAGAAATGATTTTAATATTTTATACAGCGTATGTCGAGCTCCATCCTTGTGAGCGTCTCTGGCCAGTTGTTAAACTGCCTGGAAATGATGATGGACAGTGAATGAGAAGACATAATGATCAGTTCCATGATTAGCTCCTAATAATGTTTCCACCTAATGGATTATCAACGCCACTCAGGCTGTAGAGTCAAAAGGTTATCCTTCCTGGCCGCCACGAGGTTATCCTTCCTGGCCGCCACCACTATAAATAGTCATTTGTGTAGCGAGAATGATTAGCACCTTGTAATGTGCCCGCGTGGCTAAGCCGCCGCTGTGGAGCTATTTCTGTCGCTCGCTGTAATCCATTTGCTTTGTGTCAATATTTCGGTTCACATCGTTGCGCCGAAGGTAATGGACATAATATTACAGAAGAGTAGATGGAATTATTTTTCTTCTATCTCTCAGGGACTCTATTGAAACAAGCGCAAATTAGGTAGTGACTTTTTGTAAAAAAAACAAACATTTTTTACTTTATATTTTCTTGAACCTATATTTTATTTTTAATAACCTGTACTGCTCTAGTCCTTTGGACTAATTATTTTTTTTCGTCTCTGCTTGATTTTAGGCTCTATTCCCATTGACTTCACAGCTTCCCCTCTTAAAGGCCATGTGTCATCAGAATGTGACCTATTTCAGTTAGGTTTTTTGTGTTCAGCGTATATTTCTTGACAGTTCTACTACTATACTACTACTACTACTACTACTACTACTACTACTACTAGGTGTAATTTTACATGCCTGCTAACTGTTCTTCTGGCCATTATCGGCAGTAGTAGCAGTGACTGACTCGGAACTTATTCTGAGCCTGCTCATGGTGAAGGATGTGGGAGGAGGCGAGCTGTGACATCACCTACTGGCATTAAAATACAAAACACTTAGAGCTTATCAACCACCAAAAGATATGGGATGATAAAAGGTATAATTTTAATAACAAAATAAACCATTGCAAACAATCAATCCCATATATCATAGAACACTTGTCAAAAACAGAGCTATTTGAATACGGCTACAGGTGCACCAGTAAAGATGGTGTCGTCATATCAGACATAGGAAGAAAACAAAAACAATCATAAAGCCAAAAACCCCATAGATGAATCTGTATACTTGTAAAGTGACAGTGCAACCATTTATATTAACCCCTTCATGACCCAGCCTATTTTGACCTTAAAGACCTTGCCGTTTTTTGCAATTCTGACCAGTGTCCCTTTATGAGGTAATAACTCAGGAACGCTTCAACGGATCCTAGCGGTTCTGAGATTGTTTTTTTCGTGACATATTGGGCTTCGTGTTAGTGGTAAATTTAGGTCAATAAATTCTGTGTTTATTTGTGATAAAAACGGAAATTTGGCGAAAATTTTGAAAATTTCGCATTTTTCACATTTTGAATTTTTATTCTGTTAAACCAGAGCGTTTTGTGACACAAAATAGTTAATAAATAACATTTCCCACATGTATACTTTACATCAGCACAATTTTGGAAAGAAAATTTTTTTTTTGCTAGGAAGTTATAAGGGTTAAAATTTGACCAGTGATTTCTCATTTTTACAACGAAATTTACAAAACCATTTTTTTTTAGGGACCACCTCACATTTGAAGTCAGTTTGAGGGGTCTATATGGCTGAAAATACCCAAAAGTGACACCATTCTAAAAACTGCACCCCTCAAGGTGCACAAAACCACATTCCAGAAGTTTATTAACCCTTCAGGTGCTTCACAGCAGCAGAAGCAACATGGAAGGAAAAAATGAACATTTAACTTTTTAGTCACAAAAATGATTTTTCAGCAACTATTTTTTTATTTTCCCAATGGTAAAAGGAGAAACTGAACAACGAAAGTTGTTGTCCAATTTGTCCTGAGTACGCTGATACTGCATATGTGGGGGTAAACCACTGTTTGGGCGCACGGCAGGGCTTGGAAGGGAAGGAGCGCCATTTGACTTTTTGAATGAAAAATTGGCTGCACTCTTTAGCGGACACCATGTCACGTTTGGAGAGACCCTGTGTGCCTAAACATTGGAGCTCCCCCACAAGTGACCCCATTTTGGAAACTAGACCCCCCAAGGAACTTATCTAGATGCATAGTGAGCCCTTTAAACCCCCAGGTGCTTCACAAATTGATCCGTAAAAATGAAAAAGTACTTTTTTTTTCACAAAAAAAATATTTTAGCCTCATTTTTTTCATTTTCACATGGACAACAGGATAAAATGGATCCTAAAATTTGTTGGGCAATTTTTCTTGAGTACACCGATACCTCACATGTGGGGGTAAACCACTGTTTGGGCACACGGCAGGGCTCGGAAGGGAAGGCGCGCCTTTTGACTTTTTGAATGGAAAATTAGCTCCAATTGTTAGCGGACACCATGTCGCGTTTGGAGAGCCCCTGTGTGCCTAAACATTGGAGCTCCCCCACAAGTGACCCCATTTTGGAAACTAGACCCCCCAAGGAACTTATCTAGATGCATACTGAGCACTTTAAACCCCCAGGTGCTTCACAGAAGTTTATAATACAGAGCCATGAAAATCAAAAATAATTTTTCTTTTCTCAAAAATGATTTTTTAGCCTGGAATTTCCTATTTTGCCAATGGTAATAGGAGAAATTGGACCACAAATGTTGTTGTCCAGTTTGTCCTGAGTACGCTGATACCCCATATGTGGGGGTAAACCACTGTTTGGGCGTACGGCAGGGCTCAGAAGGGAAGGCATGCCATTTGGCTTTTTAAATGGAAAATTAGCTCCAATCATTACCGGACAACATGTCGCGTTTGGAGAGCCCCTGTGTGCCTAAACATTGGAGATCCCCCACAAATGACCCCATTTTGGAAACTAGACCCCCAAAGGAACTAATCTAGATGTGTGGTGAGCACTTTGAACCCTCAAGTGCTTCACAGAAGTTTATAACGCAGAGCCATGAAAAGAAAAAAAAATTCTTTTCTCAAAAATGATTTTTTTAGCCCGCAATTTTTTATTTTCCCAAGGGTAACAGGACAAATTTGACCCCAAAAGTTGTTGTCCAGTTTCTCCTGAGTACGCTGATACCCCATGTGCAGGGTGGATAAAAATCTTGATTTTTTTAAAAAAATCAGATTTTTTTTATTTAAATCAAATTTTTTTGATTTAAATCATTTGATTTAAATCAGATTTTTTAATCAAGTTGTACACAAGCAAAACTTTGTCTTTTTGCAAATCTAATTGTTTTACACAAATAAAAATATTAAAACAGTTGATTATGAAACCTAATAATTTTTATTTGCACTATTAAACACTCAGAATTGAACTACAGAGAGTAAAGGCCCCTTCACATTAAGCGACGCTGCAGCGATACCGACAACGATCCGGATCGCTGCAGCGTCGCTGTTTGGTCGCTGGAGAGCTGTCACACAGACAGCTCTCCAGCGACCAACGATGCCGGTAACCAGGGTAAACATCGGGTAACTAAGCGCAGGGCCGCGCTTAGTAACCCGATGTTTACCCTGGTTACCATGCTAAAAGTAAAAAAAACAAACACTAGATACTTACCTACAGCCGTCTGTCCTCCAGCGCTGTGCTCTGCTTCTCTGCACTCCTCCTGTACTGTCTGTGAGCCGGAAAGCAGAGCGGTGACGTCACCGCTCTGCTTTCCGGCTCACAGACAGTACAGGAGGAGTGCAGAGCACAGCGCTGGAGGACAGACGGCTGTAGGTAAGTATCTAGTGTTTGTTTTTTTTTACTTTTAGCATGGTAACCAGGGTAAACATCGGGTTACTAAGCGTGGCCCTGCGCTTAGTTACCCGATGTTTACCCTGGTTACCAGTGAAGACATCGCTGGATCGGTGTCACACACGCCGATCCAGCGATGTCTTCAGGGAGTCCAGCGACGAAATAAAGTTCTGGACTTTCCTCAGCGACCAACGATCTCCCAGCAGGGGCCTGATCGTTGGTCGCTGTCACACATAACGATTTCATTAACGATATCGTTGCTACGTCACAAATAGCAACGATATCGTTAACAATATCGTTATGTGTGAAGGTACCTTAAGTACTTTTTAACAATAGCCTATCTCTAACGTTTGAAGTAAGCAAACATCTTCAGTGAATACATCAGTCCTTTAAGCCTACTGTTTATTTAGGACTTTTAATAGGAAAACCAGTTGTCCTGCTTTAGCAGTTCCTAAGCGGTTTCGGACTGTTGTGTGCACAAAACCAAATGAAGAAAACAATCTCTCTACTCCTGCGGATGAAGCCGATGCAGTCAGTAGCTGAGTAGCTAGATTTATTATCTTTGCTGGAAGAACAAGTGATTGCGACTTCCACCAGTCCAGTGGTTTTAGTTCATTAACGACGTTATCTGCAAACATGTATTTTTGAAATGGTGCAGATTCACACTTCAATTTCAGCACAGTTGCCACAATGTCATGGTTAGTATTGGCGAGCCACTCCATTGCAGAGTTGATTTCCGCCTCAGATAATTTTTTCCCTCTGTAGATGGGATGCAAGATATTGGCTAAATAGTGTTCTTCTTTTAATGCTTGGTCCTTGCGGGGCTGTATTGCAACCTTTACATTGTTTGAGAGGTTCAAGCGATCTAGAGAACCTTCTAAATCTTTCCAAACTTCTGTGGCATCAGCTATGGTTGCAGTATCTTTCTGCATTTTATCCAACGCAATCGATATTGGCTTTAACCTTTCCAAAAGGTCCTCGGCATTTCTCTTCACACCAAGATTTAATACTTTGCTTCGTATATTAGCATCAATTTTATCCCGATGTGTTTCGCAAATGGACAGTAATTTTGACCAGTTGTTAATAAACATTTCCAAGCAGTCAGCCAAGGTATTCCATCTAACATCTTGTGGTAGAACCAACTTCAGTCCTCCCATTTCCTTGTAGGTTGCATGTGCAAAATGATTATTGCGGAAATATTTAACAATTTCTACAACATGTTCCTTGACACCTGAAATATGCAGGTCTTTTGCCAAAAGATGCAACAAATGGGCAGAACAACCGTATGTAATGACATTTGTGTCATCCTCATGTGCCAGTTCCGCTCGCATTTTTGCCACATTGCTTGCGTTATCAGTAACTAAGCTCCTTACTTTACATCCAAACTGTTCTTGGCATTGGTGAATTGAGTTCTTAGCAATTTCAAGTAAATATTCAGCAGTATGTGAATTTCCAGATGTGTCGATTGTGTCTGTAAGGTAAGTTTCACCATCTTCTGTTGTGACACAAGTGCAAATTATGGGGTCGTTGTGGATGTTGCTCCAACCATCCAAGCTCATGTTAACAACCTTGTCTTTCAAATATTTTGTACAAGCCGCTCTTTCTATGTCGTATACAGCCTGAAGATGTTTTCCTGAGATATCAAATCTACTTGGTGGTTTGTAGCCTGGTCTAATTCCTTCGATCATTTGTACAAACAATGGGTGCTCAACTAGTCGGAAAGAAGAATTGGTTGCAAATATGAATTTACCAATTAATTCATCAAAATGTTCTTTCTGGCTCGTCGTAGTCTTTAAGATGAATTTTTCTACACTTTGCACGCAAAGTTTTTTTTTGGGCTGCTTTGTTGAAGTTGTACCCAGATATTGATTGTCACGTGCAGCACAAGCCATATTTGACCCTGAAAGCACAGAAATTAAAAATATAAATCGACTGCGTATTTGAAGAAATATAACGAAAATATTTTGAAACAAACTTTTTGAACAATGTAATGGTCCTCGTCCTATAAGGGCTGTCTCAAAAGTTATGCTACTCAAGTTTTCCGGTGAAGTTGCTGTAATACTGGTAACTAATATCAGAGCAACTGAAAAAAATTATGTCACAAAAGTTTTAAAAATGTTTTTTTTTAAAAATGGTCAATTTGGCAGACTTCAAAAGTGAATTGCAGCCTACAATAAAAAAAAAAAAATAAGCGTATACACACTTTATTTTTACTTAAAGGACATGTGCACCTTTATTTTTTAAGGTGCAGTGTGCACATGTCCTCCCCCCGCAGCTCTCTTACCTCCGATGTCAGCGCTGCGGGGATCCGTGGCTTCGTTCTGCCCGTCCGCGAGCGCGCCTCCATTCATTTCAATGGAGCGTGCGGCCCGCTGATGTCACGCCGCTGGATCACTGCGAGTAGGCCGCAACCGAAGGACGGGAGGCGGACGGTCAAAACGAAGCCACGGATCTCAGCGCTGCGGGGATCGGAGGTAAGAGCGCTGCGGGGGGGGGGGAGGACATGTGCACCTTAAAAAAATAAAGGTGCACATGTCCTTTAGCGTTAATTTTCTGTGAAATATTGCCTTAACATAAATTTAAATCCTATACTCCAGAACTACTAGTGCTAGAAATTTCTCTTTTCATAGACTTTAACCATCCCAGTAAAATGTCTGTTAAAAAAATAGGTTGTAATTGCCAGACTTACTAGTACTAGGCTCCTGGTGCATAAGAAGCTGTGGGGGTTCATTGACATTAGTTGTATCATTATCAACATCTTCATTTCCCTTCTGGTTGCAGTTTTCATAATGTGATTTCAAACGGCAAACAAGTCCTTGGATATCCTTTTGACAGTATTTGCACTTTGCTCTTGCACCTTTCTTTCCAAGATCTGCTGCTGGCATCTCAACAAAATGAACCCAAATAGGGTCTCTCTTACGACCTGCCATGGCTCACACAGATCACTTATGAAGTTTGATTGTTAATACAGCCAAGTACTGCTGACTATCCAACAAGTTTGGGCATGTCAACTGAATGGAAAAAGAAACTAAACCAAAAGTGAAACCAAGCTAGAAGTGTGGAATTAAAGGGGCAGTATGAACAAAATGTGGAGGCTATTAATAGTTTATACAATTAAGACATGCTGCTTTTAAACACCTACCTATTGCCATATAGTAAAACAAAAAAGATTTTTACTTACTTTGGGGTCCCCCCCTCACCCTGGCGTTAGATCGTTGCCCCTAGTTTCGTCCGTGTAACTATGGGCGCACATGCGCACTGCTCTCACTTCTCATTTTAATCGTGATTTATATTAAAAAAAAACCTTTTGATTTAAATCAGTGATTTAAATCATGATTAAAATCATGATTTAAATCGATCCGATTTAAATAGAAAAAAATCTTTTGATTTAAATCGTGATTTAAATCATGATTTAAATCGGCGTGATTTAAATCAATCCACCCTGCCCATGTGTGGG
The DNA here is from genome assembly GCF_032444005.1 of Ranitomeya imitator. Lineage (NCBI taxonomy): Eukaryota > Metazoa > Chordata > Amphibia > Anura > Dendrobatidae > Ranitomeya > Ranitomeya imitator. The sequence continues at coordinate 772,662,334 of NC_091284.1, forward strand.
GGTAAACCACTGTTTGGGCACACGTCGGGGCTCAGAAGGGAAGTAGTGACTTTTGAAATGCAGACTTTGATGGAATGGTCTGCGGGCGTCACGTTGCGTTTGCAGAGCCCCTGGTGTGCCTAAACAGTAGAAACCCCCCACAAGTGACCCCATTTTGGAAACTAGACCCCCAAAGGAACTTATCTAGATATGTGGTGAGCACTTTCAACCCCCAAGTGCTTTACAGAAGTTTATAACGCAGAGCCGTGAAAATAATAAATACGTTTTCTTTCCTCAAAAATAATTTTTTAGCCCAGAATTTTTTATTTTCCCAAGGGCTACAGGAGAAATTGGACCCCAAAAGTTGTTGTCCAGTTTCTCCTGAGTACGCTGATACCCCATGTGTGGGGGTAAACCACTGTTTGGGCACACGTCGGGGCTCAGAAAGGAAGTAGTGACTTTTGAAATGCAGACTTTGATGGAATGGTCTGCGGACGTCTTGTTGCGTTTGCAGAGCCCCTGGTGTGCCTAAACAGTAGAAAGCCCCAACAAGTGACCCCATTTTGGAAACTAGACCCCCCCAAGGAACTTATCTAGATATGTGGTGAGCACTTTGAACCCCCAAGTGCTTTACAGACGTTTACAACGCAAAGCCGTGAAAATATAAAATCATTTTTCTTTCCTCAAAAATGATGTTTTAGCAAGCAATTTTTTATTTTCTCAAGGGTAACAGGAGAAATTGGACCCCAATAATTGTTGCGCAGTTTGTCCTGAGTATGCTGGTACCCCATATGTGGGGGTAAACCACTGTTTGGGCGCACGTCGGGGCTCGGAAGTGAGGGAGCACCATTTGACCTTTTGAATACAAGATTGGCTGGAATCAATGGTGGCGCCATGTTGCGTTTGGAGACCCCCTGATGTGCCTAAACAGTGGAAACCCCTCAATTCTAACTCCAACACACCCCTAACCCTTATCCCAACTGTAGCCGTAACCCTAATCACAACCCTAACCCCAACACACCCCTAACCACAACCCTAACCCCAACACACCCCTAACCCTAACCACAACCCTAATTCCAACCCTAACCCTAAGGCTATGTGCCAACGTTGCGGATTTGTATGAGATTTTTCAGCACCATTTTTGAAAAATCCGCGGGTAAAATCGGAGCATGGGGGGGTGGATTGGAGCATGGGGGGGTGGATCGGAACACGGGGTGGGGGATTGGAGCACGGGGTGGGGGATCGCTGTACGGGGGGGATCGCTGTGCGGGGGGGTGGATCGCAGTCCCGGGGGGTTTGATTGGAGCACGGGGGGTGTGATTGCAGCACGGGGGGAGCGGACAGGAGGACGGGGGAGCGGAGCACAGGACGGAGGGGAGTGGACCACAGATCGGGGGGCTGGGGGGGCGATGGGTGGGGTGGGGGCACATAAGTGTTTCCAGCCATGGCCGATGATATTGCAGCATCGGCCATGGCTGGATTGTAATATTTCACCAGTTTTTTAGGTGAAATATTACAAATCGCTCTGATTGGCTGTTGAAAGTGAAACTGCCAATCAGAGCGATCGTAGCCACGGGGGGGGGGGGGGGGGGGGGGGGGCGGGGGGGTGAAGCCACCCCCCCTGGGCTAAACTACCACTCCCCCTGTCCCTGCAGGCCGGGTGAAATGGGAGTTAACCCTTTCACCCGATCTGCAGGGACGCGATCTTTCTGTGACACAGCATATGCGTCACACGTCGGATTGGCACCGACTTTCATGACGCATACGCTGTGTCACAGATCGGGAAGGGGCTAAGGGGTAGCGAGCTCATGACTACCACATAGGTAAAGTTGTTGGAGTATCACAAAGTTTTTTTTTAAGGTCAGTGACCGCTCATTTGAAAGCCTTAAGTTGTAGGGGTGCTAGTATTCCCATCATTAGCTCTTACCTTTATCCATCTCTGTGGATGTAGGCATGCGCCCCTACGCTCGTTTCGCTTCAGCTTCCTCGGGCAGAGTTATACATTGGGATGTACAGCACTACACGGGCAGAGGTATACATCGGGGGACTACAGGGCTGCACGGGCAGAGGTATACATCGGGACATACTGCGCTGCACGGGTAGAGGTATACATCGGGACATACTGCGCTGCACGGGCAGAGGTATACATCGGGACATACTGCGCTGCACGGGCAGAGGTATACATCGGGACATACTGCGCTGCACGGGTAGAGGTATACATCGGGACATACTGCGCTGCACGGGTAGAGGTATACATCGGGACATACTGCGCTGCACGGGTAGAGGTATACATCGGGACATACTGCGCTGCACGGGTAGAGGTATACATCGGGACATACTGCGCTGCACGGGCAGAGGTATACATTGGGACGTACAGTGCTGCACGGACAGAGGTATACATCGGGAACGTACAGCGCTGCACGGTCAGAGGTATACATCGGGACGTACAGTGCTGCACGGACAGAGGGATACATCAGAAAGTACAGCGCTGCACGGGCAGTGACTGTGTTCTCCCCTAGTTTGCTCCTCTGCTCTCACTGACAGTGCACTTTTAACCCCATCCTGTATTGCGTGCTGCCGTTGAATATCCATGGCGGGACTATGCCATTCTCAGTGACACAATTTCATGTGACAGCTGATTATGCCGCATCAATCCCATCCTGTTATTTGTCTTGTCTGCCAGCGGTGAAGTCCTGGTACAAACATGACCCGAGCCTGATAATGGGGGACCTGAAGGCATCACTGTCTGGTGCTGGTCTCTGCCTCTGGTCATGGCAGTCCTGCTATCACGCAGCTGAACCTGAGCTTTGAAATTCATCACACTTTTGTTTTTCTTTTTCCTCCTATAAAGATCAACGTGCGGGTCACGACCATGGACGCGGAGTTAGAGTTCGCCATCCAGCCGAATACAACGGGTAAACAGCTGTTTGACCAGGTAATGTGGATACAGTGGGTGCTACAGCCTGCTGCCATTGTGCAGATATCCAGGGAGCAGGGCTGGGCCGTCTCCGCTGAGGCCGGCGTCTGGATTATGGGAACTCCATGAACTATACTACTAGTAAAAGGAGAGATCAGACGAGCAGAATATAACATTTTGGGTATGGTCCGTGCAGTAGATTCTCGCCTCCCTTAGTTTAAGGATATTGGGAACCAGACCTCTTTCGTTCAGCATTTCTAGGTGGGCTAAAACGTAAAGCGTGTTTAGACATTAAACATGGACTCCTTTTTTTATTTTAAGGGATTTTTTTTTTTTTAATTTATTTAAATGCAGGTATTTATTGGCTAAAAATATTGTTTTGTTGAAGGCTATTCACTATTTGCCTTCCTTAGCCTTTGTGGTGCGCGGTCTTTTTATTTATTGATGCGTATTCTTAGGACAAGCTATCAATATCTGATCTGTAGGGTGTGACCATTTTTGTGTTTTTTTTTTTTTTTTTTTCAAATTTAGCTGTTATTTGCTAAGGCCTCCAGGGCTTTTTTTATTGCCTATCCTTAGATCAGTGGCGGTGCAACACCCGTTGTTACCAGCTGCGGCCGAAAGTTCTGTGATGCTGCGGAGCACAGCAGCGCCGTTATTTTTATAGTGGCCGTGGCCGGTACTGCACATCTGCCCCCTACCCTTGTAAATAGGAGGTGTATCTGGCAGTACTCGGCCGCAGCCACTATATAAATAACGGAGCTGCCGTGTTCGCTGATCCTCCGGAACATATGGCCGCCGCTAGTAACCGCTGATCAGCAGCAACACGCCGCCCACTGATCAGATATCGATTGGCTACCAAAGGATGGGCCATAAATAAACCTAGTGGCCAACCCCTTCAGCTAAGAATCAGTGAACTTAACTTGTTCTGAAAGGAGAGTTTTCTGTCTTTTTCTGAGTTCCTTTGCTCTGCTTCATGACCACAGACTACATCAAAGTTGAGCTGAGCTTTCCCATGGTTATAAAGTAGCTGAGAAAAAGACATATAAGACTTACAAAGTCCCCAGGTCACCGGGGTCATGGAAAGCTTTTCATAGACAAATCCGAGTGTTAGCTTACCCTTGAAGTTTAGCTGTCATCACTGGGGGCCGCTGCATAGTTGCAATGTTGCACGGCAGCCATGGAAGTCAGTAGCTGCCGTTATAGTTTTGCAGTGACTTGCCAGGTCCAGGTGTTGTGACCGCACCACCACCATGGGCAGATTTAGGTGCTGGCAGTAAGAGAACGCCTTGTTCCTTTGTCTCCGGGGTCACGGGCCCACCCTCAGGCCTCTGAAGGAAGCGGAGCCCACAGGAGACACGGAAACGGCTGCTCTCGGACACACAGCTCTTCACTGTCATGATCTTGCCATCACGCTTACATGTGATCTGGGCCTGGATTTGCTACTTGTTAGTCCAACCTGAAGCTCTGAGTGTTGTCACATGCTCTCTGGACATGCTGAGAGTTGTAGTTTCACCATGGCTGCAGAGGTTGGCGTCCACTGCTGTATATTCATATGATTCACGTCCAAATATTACGCCATTATTATCAGATCCATTTCAGAAGTGGTAACATCTTCATTCAATATTGTCCTGCTCCATGTATACGTGGACGTCATCCGGCACAATAATGGCAGCCTGTCACCACCTGAACACAAATGTAACTATGCACTTAGCCATCTAGTTTACCTAAAGGGAATCTTCAGGATTTTATATATGCATGTAGCCCTTTCAAAGACCAGTTCCACAATAGCTTGCCATGGGCAGTCCGTTCCTCCAACACAGAGAAATCGGTACGAATTGATATGCAAGTGAGTTTGAGGGGCTATGGTAGATCCGAAACCTGTCGCTTCAGCCCTACCTCCCACCCAGTGCTGCCGCCTCCTGCTTTACTGACAACCTCTTTGCTGTGTGACTTTAGAAAAAAGAAAAAGGAGCCATTGGTCGAGGAGGAGGCAACTTTGGACAGGGAATAGAGCTGGAGTGACAGAGGCTTCAGATCTACAAATAGCTCTTCAGTATAGTTTGCTTATTAATTTCAACACTGATTTTCCGCTACTAGAGCTGGCGCACATGACCATGTTTTCATTCAGAGTGTGATTCGCTGTCTGCAGATGTTTACATTTCCATAGGACGTTCTTGCACCCTCAGTCTTGCCGAGCGTGCACACGTATGGGGAGTGTTGGTGTAGACTTGGGGCATGTTCACATCACGTGCTCACAAGACGTGGTCTGCGCACACCGCCTTAGGTTAATTACCATCCTATGAAATTGGCCCTAATGTGAACGTCTCGCAAAGTCCCAGCAGGGACAAATGCTGATGAGTGATTATCAGCCTCATTATACTGCTGACTATGCGCTGTGTATAACAGAATTATAAGGTTACCAGGATGGTAGACACACTTTGTATTATCACAGATGCTCCATTAACTGTTTCTGTATCTCCCCAGGTGGTGAAAACAGTGGGTCTGAGAGAAGTCTGGTTTTTCGGTCTCCAGTATGTGGACAGCAAGGGTTACTCCACATGGCTGAAGCTCAATAAAAAGGTTTGTTCTCTTCCTCGGCTCCTTTTATCTGTCAGACCCTTTGTTCTGAAATGTCCTTTGATTCAGTGCGTTCGGTCTTCATTGCCTTTTTATTTTTTTTATTTAAAGTGTAATAGATTTATTTTTGGAGCAGCAGCAGGTGGTGAAGATGGGAACATGTGAGGAGCTGGTAACCCGGCTGTTCAGTGCGTTCTCACATCTGTAGTAAGGAGGTGAAGATGGGAACATGTGAGCAACTGGTAACCCGGCTGTTCAGTGGTTCTCACATCTGTAGTAAGGAGGTGAAGATGGGAACATGTGAGGAGCTGGTAACCTGGCTGTTCAGTGCGTTCTCACATCTGTAGTAAGGAGGAGGAGCTGGTAACCTGGCTGTTCAGTGCATTCTCACATCTGTAGTAAGGAGGTGAAGATGGGAACATGTGAGGAGCTGTAACCCAGCTGTTCAGTTCATTCTCACAACTGTAGTAAGGAGGTGAAGATGGGAACATGTGAGGAGCTGGTAACCCGGCTGTTCAGTGCGTTCTCTTATCTGTAGTAAGGAGGTGAAATGGGAACATGTGAGCAGCTGGTAACCCGGCTGTTCAGTGCATTCTCACATCTGTAGTAAGGAGGTGAAGATGGGAACATGTGAGGAGCTGGTAACCCGGCTGTTCAGTTCATTCTCACATCTGTAGTAAGGAGGTGAAGATGGGAACATGTAAGGAGCTGTAACCCGGCTGTTCAGTTCATTCTCACATCTGTAGTAAGGAGGTGAAGATGGGAACATGTGAGGAGCTGGTAACCTGGCTGTTCAGTGCATTCTCACATCTGTAGTAAGGAGGTGAAGATGGGAACATGTGAGGAGCTGGTAACCCGGCTGTTCAGTGCATTCTCGCATCTGTGGTAAGGAGGTGAAGATGGGAACATGTAAGGAGCTGTAACCCGGCTGTTCAGTTCATTCTCACAACTGTAGTAAGGAGGTGAAGATGGGAACATGTGAGCAGCTGGTAACCTGGCTGTTCAGTGGATTCTCACATCTGTAGTAAGGAGGTGAAGATGGGAACATGTGAGCAGCTGGTAACCCGGCTGTTCAGTGCATTCTCACATCTGTAGTAAGGAGGTGAAGATGGGAACATGTGAGGAGCTGGTAACCTGGCTGTTCAGTGCATTCTCACATCTGTAGTAAGGAGGAGGAGCTGGTAACCTGGCTGTTCAGTGCATTCTCACATCTGTAGTAAGGAGGTGAAGATGGGAACATGTGAGGAGCTGGTAACCTGGCTGTTCAGTACGTTCTCACATCTGTAGTAAGGAGGAGGAGCTGGTAACCTGGCTGTTCAGTGCATTCTCACATCTGTAGTAAGGAGGTGAAAATGGGAACATGTAAGGAGCTGTAACCCGGCTGTTCAGTACATTCTCACATCTGTAGTAAGGAGGTGAAGATGGGAACATGTAAGGAGCTGTAACCCGGCTGTTCAGTGCGTTTTCACATCTGTGGTAAGGAGGTGAAGATGGGAACATGTGAGCAGCTGGTAACCTGGCTGTTCAGTACGTTCTCACATCTGTAGTAAGGAGGAGGAGCTGGTAACCCGGCTGTTCAGTGCATTCTCACATCTGTAGTAAGGAGGTGAAGATGGGAAGCCGTGGGGACATGGAGCTGCGGGGACTAGAACATTTTTTTGAGCACGACGAAGACACTAAGTAAGTACCAAGCATTACTAATGACTTACTCACAGCCAAAGCTAACAGACAGTTCTCTATCCTCCTTCTTGAACTGTCCTCTGCTTTCGACACAGTCGATCACTGCCTACTGCTACAGATTCTTTCTTCCCTTGGCATCAAAGACCTTGCTCTGTCCTGGATTGCTTCATACCTTTCCGACCGCACATTTAGCGTTTCCCACTCCCACACCACCTCCTCATCCCGCCCCCTCTCTGTTGGAGTCCCTCAAGGCTCTGTCCTAGGGCCCCTACTTTTTTCCATCTATACTCTTGGCCTAGGACAACTCATAAAGTCCCATGGCTTCCAGTACCACCTGTATGCGGACGACACTCAGATCTACCTCTCTGACCCAGATGTCACCTCTCTGCTGTCCAGAATCCCGAAGTGTCTGTCAGCCATATCCTCCTCCTTCACCTCTCGCTTCCTAAAACTCAATGTAGACAAAACCGAACTCATCATCTTTCCCCCATCTCACGTATCCCCCCTACCTGACCTATCTATTATGGTAAACGGCATCACGCTCTCTCCCGCACCTGAAATCCGCTGCCTCGGGGTAACTTTCGACTCTGCCCTGCCCTTCAAACCACACATCCAAACTCTTGCCACCTCCTGTCGCCTCCAACTCAAAAATATTGCCAGAATCCGTTCCTTCCTCAGCCCACAATCTACCCAAACTCTTGTGCATGCCCTCATCTCCCACCTCGACTACTGCAACACCCTCCTCTGTGGCCTCCCCGCTAACTCCCTTGCACCACTACAGTCTGTCCTCAACTCTGCTGCTCGGCTAATCCACCTCTCTCCTCGCTACTCCCCTGCTTCTCCTCTCTGCAAATCCCTCCACTGGCTCCCCATTCCCCAACGAATCCAGTTCAAACTACTAACACTGACCTACAAAGCCATCCACAACCTGTCTCCTCCATATATCTGAACTAATCTCCCGATATCTTCCCTCACGTAATCTCCGATCCTCCCAAGACCTCCTACTCTCCTCCACACTTATTCGTTCCTCACACAACCGCCTCCAAGATTTCTCCCGAATATCCCCCATTCTCTGGCATTCCACGCCTCAACGTCCGATTATCCACCACTCTCGGCTCCTTCAGACGGAACCTGAAAACCCATCTCTTCAAGAAAGCCTACAGCCTGCAATAACCATTCTGCCGCCTCACCATCGCCAGAGCCACCGCCTCGCCATCGCCAGAGCCGCCACCTCGCCATCGCCAGAGCCTCGCCCCTACCTTCTGCCTCTTCCCCACTATCCCATAGAATGTAAGTCCGCAAGGACAGGGTCCTCTCCCCTCTGCACCAGTCTGTCAATGTAAACCTGCTTACTGTAATCGATATCTATAACCCTGTATGTAACTCCTTTCTCATGTACAGCACCATGGAATTAATGGTGCTATATAAATAATAATAATAATAAATAATAATAATGCTCGGATAACAACTTTTCGGAGCGTGTGCGCTCATCACTAGTCAGTGTCTCTCCTTGTGTGCAGGCACTGCATGACCTTGGGTATCCATGGCTGCGTCCACTGATGGAGTGACAGGTAGTTACTAGTGGTCGTAACCATGATGGTATTGAGTCTGAATTCTGCTAGGCCTTTTTGTGCCTTTTCGGTTACCTATTCTGTCTAGTGTCACCTCGGGGTAGTTACGATCAACCTGTGGAGTGGAAAACCCTTCTAAAAGGACTTTTGGTTCTACTGGTTATGGAGGATGCAGTGCCGGTCTCATGGCTATAGCAGGACTGGCACTGAGAGCTCCTGGGCCACAGTCCCTGCCAGTCATTCTGTTCCAGTAATTCACTTTGGGGTAACATGTTTGCGTGCTGCACTCGCTCCGCTGTCAGGTAGCGTATTAGTCAGGAAATCATTCTATTTATCATGTCCACCAGCAACAGCCGGACCGCTCTGAGCCTTGGCGTGTACAACACCCTGGGGCGCACAGATGTCTGCAAACTAAATTAGCATATCTTAATTGCAGTGCACAAATCGTTATCCATGCTGCAGACCATCTCCATCCATGATTGGTTATAGGTATCCAGCATTTCTTCAGGTTCCTCATCAATCACTCATTTCTTATTGCAGGGTGTACAAGGCGGCATCCTAATCCTGAGCGGTGTGCTGAGCCCTCCCCTACAGCCGCTGATTCGTGGCTTTCTCCCTATTACTGTGGGCTTGCCTGCGGCTTATGAATACTGAGGACTCCACGGCACGTCCCAGAGGACTCTTAGCTCATTTTGCCCAGCGCTATTGTCTGGATGTCTGACTCAGATAGGGAAGAATAACCATGGGGACAGATTCCATTAAAGGAAAACTTTGAGCCTAAAGGCCCCTTCACATTAAGCGACACCGACAACGATCCGGATCGCTGCAGCGTCGCTGGAGAGCTGTCACATAGACAGCTCTCCAGCGACCAACGATCCCGAGGTCCCCGGTAACCAGGGTAAACATCGGGTTACTAAGCGCAGAGCCGCGCTTAGTAACCCGATGTTTACCCTGGTTACCAGCGTAAAAGTAAAAAAAAACAAACACTACATACTTACCTACCGCTGTCTGTCCCCGGCGCTGTGCTTCTCTGTACTCCTCCTGCACTGGCTGTGAGCACAGCGGCCGGAAAGCAGAGCGGTGACGTCACTGCTCTGCTTTCCGGCTGACCGACGCTCACAGCCAGTGCAGGAGGAGTGCAGAGAAGCAGAGCGCCGGGGACATACAGCGGTAGGTAAGTATGTAGTGTTTGTTTTTTTTTTTACTTTTACGCTGGTAACCAGGGTAAACATCAGGTTACTAAGCGCGGCCCTGCGCTTAGTAACCCGATGTTTACCCTGGTTACCAGTGAAGACATCTCTGGATCGGTGTCACACACGCCGATCCAGCGATGTCTGCAGGGAGTCCAACGACGAAATAAAGTTCTGGACTTTCCTCAGCGACCAACGATCTCCCAGCAGGGGCCTGATCGTTGGTCACTGTCACACAGAACGATTTCAATAACGATATCGTTGCTACGTCACAAAAAGCAACGATATCGTTAACGATATCGTTATGTGTGAAGGTACCTTTATAGAGGAAAGTAGTTTGACAGCTTTGTGCTGAGGTTCTGATCAGACCATCACGATCTTGAGCCCCTGACATGTAAATATTTTTTATAAAATCCCCCATTTCTGTTTCATAATCCCCTCTGTTTTTCAGGTTACACAGCAGGATGTCAGGAAAGAAAACCCTCTACAGTTCAAGTTCCGAGCAAAGTTTTTCCCGGAAGATGTCTCCGAAGAGTTAATCCAGGAGATAACACAGAGACTCTTCTTTCTGCAAGTTAAAGAAGCAATATTAAATGACGAAATATACTGTCCCCCAGAGACGGCCGTCCTGCTGGCGTCCTATGCTGTGCAGGCCAAGTATGGAGACTACAGCAAAGACGTCCACAAGCCGGGTTACCTGGCCAATGACCGCCTGCTCCCTCAGCGGTAAGTAAGGGGAAGCGCGGACCAACATAATGCCATCTAATAGTGGGCTTCTAATGAATGGACAGGCCTGGCTGGCATTTCTCTTGTTCTGGAGTATTGATTCTTCTCCGAGAATGTAGTCTGTAAATACATGACCTGCTTTGGTGAAATAAGGGATTTGCGCTTCTTTTTCTCCAAGGCTGCAGACAATGGCTCCAGGTAACTAGCACAGATTAGAGTTCCATATGTGAAGCAGTTCAGCTGCTTAAATGAGTCACTCCCGTTTGTCCCTATATCATTCTGGTATCTAATTTTTCAGTTTTAACTCCTTCAACCATTGACATACTTCTACGTCAAAAGTCATGTCACTGCCCTTAACGCAGGTTTGTACTCCATGCCTGCATCATTCCTTGCACATGACTAATTTAATCAGCCATCATGTGCCTTTAACAGCTGCAGATGGAGGGGCTGTTAAAGGCACATGATGGCTGTAAATCCCATTCTTAATCTGTGACGGCGGCATTTAACACATGCCGGCAGTGGGGCACGTCATTCTACGCCCGCATCGGCGCTCCTGTGATGTGATCATGGGGAGCCGATTGGTTGTCATGACTGATGAAGACCTCCATGCCTGTTATTACAATCCTCCAGTGAAATTCAGCCTGTGGCCGGCGTTCTTAGAAGAGCGTGACTTTTCACTACACTAAGCTGTGCTGGTGCACAAGTGATCAGATTGCAGCTTCAAGTCCCCCGAGGGAACTATTAAATCCAGTAACAAGTTTAAGCCTTTTCCAACCAGGTCGCCTGGTACTTATTGACCTTGGACGTATGGATACGTCCTGGCGATTTTGCGCTCCCAGATGCTGTGCGCTCGATCTTCGCCTGGTGTTAGCTGATTCTGACAGCTGGCACTTGGTAATCAGTGCCAGGAGCGATCCCGCACTGCTCCCGGCACTTTAACCCCCTAAATGCTGCTATTGAACTTGATTAAAAACCAAAAACGCATGGGCTACTTGCACAGTGAACAAGTCTGTAGAAACCTGTTCACACCACCAAAGAACTTGAAGACACAAAAGCGCACAGCGAGGTCAAAAATACTCTGTTGTAAAAAAGTCACAGTAAATAAGCAAGTGCTAGTCAAAAAATGAAAAAATACAGGGTATTTAGTGAATACGTTTTTTTGCAAAAAAAAAGTATGTTAAGCTGCTCCACCAATCACCAAGGTATACCCTAGAGCAGCTCTATTATGGGTATACCTTGGCGATTGGTGGAGCAGCTTAACATACTTTTTTTTTTTGCAAAAAAATGTATTAACTAAATACCCTGTATTTTTTCATTTTTTGACTAGCACTTGCTTATTTACTGTGACTTTTTTTACAACAGACTATTTTTTGACCTCTCTGTGCGCTTTTGTGTCTTATTGAACTTGATTGCAGCATTTTGGGAGCAAGCAGATTGGAGAAAGGCCCTCTGCCCTTGGATCTGAGACCCCGTCACGCAGGTCTGGCGTCAGCACCTGGGCAAGTGCCGGGGCCCTGAGCAGGCAGGGGGCCCCACTTGCCATCCGGGACACTGGCGTGCTATAGTGCAGGCCCCCGCCAGTGGACCCCCCGCCTGCTCCGGGCCCTGGCACTTGCGATACTTAGACTACTTTCACACTAGCGTCGTTTTCAATACGTCGCAATGCGTCGTTTAGGGGAAAAAACGTATCCTGCAAAGTAGTCTGCAGGATGCGTTTTTTCCCCATAGACTAACATCTGCGACGCATTGAGACACGTCGCAACCGTCGTGCGACGGTTGCGCTGTGTTGTGGCAGACCGTCGGCAGCAAAAAACGTTACATGTAGCGTTTTTTGCTGCCGACGATCTGCCATTTCTGACAGCGCATGCGTGGCCGGAACTCCGCCCCCACCTCCCCGCACCTCACAATGGGGCAGCAGATGCGCTGGAAAAATGCATCCGCTGCACCTGTTGTGCTTCGCATTCACTGCTAGCGTCGGTACGTCGGCCCGACGCACTGCGACAGGCCGAGTACGACGCTAGTGTGAAAGTAGCCTTACCTCTCCCAGTTCCAGCGCTGCAGCTTCTTCCATCCTCTGACGGTGACGTTCAGCTCAGAGGGCAGCATGACGTCACGAGTGCACGGCCTCTGCCTGAGCAGTCGCAGCACAGAGAGCAGGAAGATGCCGACGGTGAGAAGTCCAGAGCAGACGAGCATCAAGCAACGAGAGGTGAGTACTTCATATTTTTTATTTTTTTTAATATTTGGAGCAGTATATGGAGATCATCAGAAGGGGACCATATATGGAGCATTATATGGGGCTAATTCTATATGGAGTATCTTATGGGGCCAATAATATAGGGAGCGTCTTATGAAGCCAATTCTATAGGGAGCATTATACGGGGCCAATTTAATATGGAGCCAATTTAATATGAAGCATCTTTTTGGGCCAGTTCAATATGGAGCAGTATATGGGGCCAATAATATGTGAAGCATCTTATGGGACTAATTATATATGGAGCATTTTATATGGCCAATTATACAGTATATGGAGCATTATATGGGGCCCATTATACATGGAGCATCTTATGGGGCCAATTATTTTTGGAGCGTTATATGGGGCCCATTCTGTATGGAGCATCATATGGGACTCAGTATACTGTATGGTGCCGATCATATACTGTATGGAGCATTATATGTGGCTCACTATACTGTATGGCGCGTTATATGGGGTCAATTCCGTATGGAGCAATATATGCGGCTCATTCTGTATGGAGCACTCTGTGGTGCCCATTATACTGTATGGAGCATTATCTGAGGCTCATTATTCTGTATGGAGCATAATATTGGGCTCATTATTCTGTTTGGAGCAATATATGGGGCTCATTATTCTGTATAGAGGACTATACTGTCCGGTTTCTGAGCAAATGTAGAATGCACAATAGATATCACTCATGTAATGTAAGAAGTAAGTGAAATCTTTGGCATTGTACTATACCTAGATTTCTCTGCCGTATCGGTGCATTATGAATTGTGGGATGTGTTAAAGGGGCCCACCAGGACTCTTTCGCCCAGGGCCCATGAAAACCTGGAGCCGGCCCTGCCGACACGTCATTGCGGGGTCCCGATCGTTGCCATGGTGAACCCTATGTTATATGGATAAGTTATAGCTCTCAGAAGAAAGAGATGCAAAAATAACTATTTTTTCTACGTTTTTACTCTGTAAAAGCACCAAAACATAAACTAAGTAAATGTGGTATCTCTGTTATCATACTGACCCGAAGAATTATCAATTTTACCACACGCGGAACGACATAAAAAAAGCCATAAAAACAATTTCTGAATTGCTAGTTTATGTTCATTCTGCCTCCCAAAAATCGGAATAGAAAGTGATAAAAAAATGTCATGTGCCCGAAAATGAAACCAATAAATCCATCTACTCGACCTGCAAAAAAGAAGCTGCACATGACTGTCGGCCGAAATATGGAAACATTATGCCCTCTAAATATAGCTATGCAAAAATTAGTTTTTGCAAGAAAAAAAAAAAAAGCGTCTTTTAGTGTTTGACAGCAGCCAGACATAAAAACCCCGATATATGAATCTGCTATCGCTGATGTCACACTGACCCAAAGAATACCGCCGCCTAATCACTTACACTGCACAAGAAAAAAAACGCTGACAGCGGCATTTAGCGCTTTCGGCCATCGGGCTGGAAATTAGCGCATTGCTGACCCCCGTCAAATGATCGGGTGTCAATGATGTGTCGGCATAACAACCAGAGGTCTATTGAAGACCTCTATGGTGGTTGATGCCAGATTGCTGTGAGCGCCACCCTGTGGTCATAGCAATGCAGCAATTCTACTACATAGGAGTGATCTGAGGTTCGCTCCTATGTAGCAGAGCCAATCAGGCTATGTCAGTTTCTAGCCTCCCATGGAGGCTATTGAAGCATGCCTAAAGTAAAAAAAAAAAAAAAGAAGGGGGGGGGGGGGGGGGGAATATATAAAAGTTTAAATCCCCCCCCCCCCCCCCCCCCTTCTCTCCATTCGAAATAAAACAATAAAAAAATAAAGAATACACACATTTGGTATCTCCGTGTTCACAATCGCCTGATCTATCAATAAATATAAGGATTAACCTGATCGCTAAACAGCGCAGCAAGAAAAAAATTCTATACTTCAGAATTACGTTTTTTTGGTCGCCGCAACATTGCATTAAAATGCAATAACAGGCGATCAAAAGAACGTATCTGCAAAGTTTGGAGCTTTTTTCACCACTTAGATAAGAGAGAACCCAGACATGTTAGGTGTCTATGAACTCATAATGACCTGGAGAATCACAATGGCAGGTCAGTTTTAGCATTTAGTGAACCTAGCAAAAAAAGCCAAACAAAAAAATCAGTGTGGCATTGCACTTTTTTTTTTTTTTTGCAATTTCACCGCACTTAGAATTTTTTTTCCCCATTTTCTAGTACACGATATGCTAATAAAACTAATGATGTTGTTCAAAAGTTCAACTCGTCCCGCAAAAAAATAAGCCCTCACATGGCCATAGTAATGGAAAAATAAAAAAGTTATGGCTCTGGGAAGGAGGGGAGCAAAAAACGAAAAAAAAAAAATGAAAATACCCCTGGTCATGAAGGGGTTAAAAAAAAAATTTGTTGGAAAAATGAGAAATCGCTGGTCAACTTTTAACCCTTATAACTTTGTAACAAAAAAAATGTATTTATAAAATTGTGCTGATGTAAAGTAGACACGTGGGAAATGTTAACTATGTTGTGACATAACTCTGATTTGAGGCGACACAAGCAGAGATTTTTTTTTTATGGGATAGTTCCAATTTTGTTTTAACCACTTAAGTAATTAAAATAAGAAAAAAAAAATCTTCATGATGAGCCTATGGTTGAGAGATGCCTCCAGAAAAAAAAAAGCAAAGGCCATGGTGCTCTCAAAGACCTTTGCATTCACCTGAAATGCTAATTTGGAAGAAAAAAAATGATTGTGGTTCTGAAATTAAATTAAAACCCAGTGCCATATGGATGTTTATCGTCCTGCGCTGATGACGGGCAGGTGGCGGTATCTTTGATTGCAGCACCGGTGCAGAACAATCACTGTAGTATTCTATGCGCAGATGATATTGCTTTACATTCAATATGTCGCCTCTGCCCGCAGCTTGTACTCCGCTAATATTCAGACCTCTGGGAATTTCTTGCTTTGATCTATGTGTGCTCATTTATCGGTGTTTCTTTCATTTTCCTCAGGGTTTTGGAACAACACAAATTAACGAAAGAACAATGGGAAGAAAGAATACAAACCTGGCATGAAGAGCACAGGAGCATGTTAAGGTACTGCGCGCAGTGCAACTACGAAACTTGTGCTCCAGGCAATAATCGGGAACAAATGTTCATACAGGCGAGCGTCACCCTGTGACAAAAGTGGTTAAAGACTCCGCTTCACTTTTTCTGCTTTTCCTTAAATGGGTTGTCTGACCTTGGTCTGCTGCGCCCTGTTAGGATTCTCCTTTGTTTTCGGAGGGCGCGTGACCCCAAGTATATAATTTGAACACGTCTGCATGCTCCCAGCACCAGAGAATTCACACAGTGACTGCAGACTTGTAGTCTAAGGGTACCGTCACACAGTGGCACTTTTGTCGCTACGACGGTACGATTCGTGACGTTCCAGCGATATCCATACGATATCGCTGTGTCTGACACGCAGCAGCGATCAGGGATCCTGCTGAGAATCGTACGTCGTAGCAGATCGTTTGGAACATTCTTTCGTCGCTGGATCTCCCGCTGTCATCGCTAGATCGGTGTGTGTGACACCGATCTAGCGATGCGTTCGCTTGTAACCAGGGTAAACATCGGGTTACTAAGCGCAGGACCGCGCTTAGTAACCCGATGTTTACCCTGGTTACCAGCGTAAATGTAAAAAAAAAAAACTATAAAACTGTACTATAACCCATACAATTAACGCTGCCAAAAAAAAAGACACATAAAAATGCAGCTACCTTATTTCATTATTTCAAAGTTAATAATATTAAGTACAAACTAAGATCCCAGTTCACTTTTTTCTATCTAGTTGATTTTTTTCACCTGCTTTTCACTTGAGCCTAATTCTTCTTTTAATTTGCATCTTTTGGAAAGTCTATATTATGTGTTTGCCTGTTTTGTTTTTTTTCCTCGTGTTTGCCCTTATGCGCGGAGTTTGGGGTTCCCACATGTTTTCAACTGTTATAATAATTGTGGCCTATCAGAAAGTCAAAGACCTTGTCTCCAGTCCACCCAGAGTTGTTTTATGTATGCCAGCTATTTTTGCACCATTTTGTGAAACTTGTGACATTTTACACTGAAAGGTCGCAAAACGGGTCCAAGACAAATATAAAGAGCAGTTTTTACTTTGTGCAATATTCCTAGCTAGGAATGGGACTAAAAAGTGACGTAACAAAATATTAACCCCAAATGATGAATCGGCGTCTTTTTGTTTTTATTCTCTCTGCAGGGAAGACTCTATGATGGAGTATCTGAAGATTGCGCAGGATCTTGAGATGTACGGGGTCAATTACTTTGAAATAAAAAATAAAAAAGGGACTGAACTTTGGCTCGGTGTTGACGCCTTAGGACTTAATATTTATGAACACGATGACAAGTAAGTATGTGCGGTAGTTTATTACTTTGCTCTTTCACGTTGTACATATAATGTTGATTATTTTCCTATGGATGTAATATTCAGGTTCTGTTCACGCTTCTACGTGTCATGTTTTTTTTACACATTTGGCGTAGGGAATTTTTCGGCAGCAGGGGTGAAACTACAATAGGTTTGGAATCGCACCCGGGACCTGGAGACTAGGGGGACCCCAAAGATCCCTTTGGCCCATATGAACAGACTATATTCTTCTTCTGGGGTTTGTTGGAAACCCACTGTATATTTTGCAGACTTGTGTCCATACGTCATCATGCACCCATTGTATACCAAAAGTACCCTGTATACAAGTTATTTAAGAGGGGGGGAAAAAAAACTAGGCGTCTGACCGAGCTGTGTCGATAGTCATACTGTGGGGTACATTTTTCTCCTTGTTAATGTTGGCAGACTTGTAGGCCATGCAATACTTCTCTGGGAAAAAAACTAAAGGGTCAGTAATGACTTTTAGGATTGCTGCATCCCATAAGAAGTTCAGTCTCCCTCTCTGAAGAGGCTTGTCACATAATAGGGCAAGTGTAAGAAATGTAAAAACCAGCTTGGATAACAAGATATATATATATATGCACTTCTGTGTGTGGCTGAGATGCCTGTTGGACGAATGTCAACAAGCCATCTATTTTGTATGGCAGGCTGCAGAAACCCACCGATCTGATATTGATGACCTTTCCTGAGAATAGGTCATCTGTATAAAAATGTTGCATTGATACTGCATGATTATGAATTGCTCTTTTTTGGTGTGCACAAAGTTCCATTTTCTGTCTGTGTAGACATGTGCTGCCGAGAACAGCGGCAAATACACACACAAATGTTAGAGATCATTTAGTGCTCACCTGAAGCTGGATTGCCCTGTGTAAAACTTGGCATTAAACTACTTCCCATAGCTAACATTTTTTTGTAATTTCATCCCATTTAAATGTTTGTGACAAAAAAAGAACAAACTGAGATAACGTATACATATCTGGCAGTAGATCCGATTCCAGTACAGGATCCGTTCAGTCTAATGACTTTGTTGTGCCTCCTTTTCAGTTGTAATCCACTTAGCTGGATCAAAAAAAATGTAGTCTGCACAGCCATGTTAACTGGGGGAAAAAACTAAAACTGGATCTTTTTTATTTATTCATTTTAATTTTGCCAATTTTTTTTTTTTTTTTTTTTTTTTTAAATATTGAAGTGTTTTGGGAGATGGATCAAAACGGATGGTCATCCATTATCAGATCCATTGGGGTGTTTATTAGGGATGAGCGAATATGTTCAGAAAAAGATTGCCGAATCCGAATGTGCCATATTTGTACCATATTCGTGCCGAGTTTATGTTTGATGATCGGTTCCGAACATATTCGTTCTTCTCTACTTCCATTGCCTCCACTGACATTCAGCGAATATTAAATAAACAATATTCGGCGCTGATCACAATCTGAACCAAACTTTGAAATATGTGTTGAACTCTAGTGCTCCTAGACACCTCTAATAAAATCTGATCCTTCACAAATGGGACAAAAAACAGGGCAAAATGGAAACCAAAGCGTGCATTCATTTCTAAGTGATCTACCTTTTTATTTTTTTTTATTTTTTTTTATTCTACATTTGACAACTGGACATGTAAACAGAGCATTACCTGTCAGCACCTCAGCCCCTTCACTTTTAGGATTTTCAGGGACCCCACCAATCATAAATTTACCATATAGTTGTCATTCTTTGATAGGTATTCCTCTTTAATTAAAATGGCCGCTTCGGTTCATTATCTGGAGGCTTCAGACGCTTTTTACTGACCAGTTACCGACATCTACGCAATAACTAGCGGGAATGAAGGTGACTACATGACACATTCAGGGACTTTGGTCTTTAATTTGATGCTGCTGTGATTTCCTAAATGTCATGCTTGACACGTCCGGTGCTTACATGTTCTTACAATTCTCTGTCCCCAGTATCGTGGAAAGGTGATTCTCTGTGTAATTTACTTTGGCGTCCCGCATCCTGTTCTGCCGCACAAATGTAATGTCATCTCGCTGTAAATATCTTTCTCTTCGCTTTCCTTAGGTTGACACCTAAGATTGGATTTCCTTGGAGTGAAATCAGAAACATCTCATTTAACGACAAAAAGTTTGTTATAAAACCAATCGACAAAAAAGCTCCGGTAAGAGCAATTCGCTGGAAGTTATGTCACTGCTAACGTTTTCTGCTCAGGGCGATTAATCTACCGTTTGGGGCTTTTCAGAACAGCTTGTTCCCTTTTCATCCTCGGCTTAAGTCTCCTCCGGTGCACAGAATAGCTGTTGTGTAAAAATGTAAGCCAAGTCATATTCCCAACTTGCCTGAGATACGACCTAAAGAAAAGAGATGTGAAATGCAGGAGCGCTCATCTGTTCCTGTGCTGCATACTGGGTTCATCCTAAAATCAGCCTCCTTTTTTCATGTTATGTAGCCTAATGCACTAAATATACATTGTATGAGAGATATGTATTAATATCTCTAATTGTGTATACCGTATATACTCGAGTATAAGCTGAAATTTTCAGCCCATTTTTTAGGCTGAAAGTGCCCCTCACAGCTTATACTCGTGTCATTGTCCCAGGGGGTCGGCGGGGGAGCGGCAGCTGTCCATCATGCTCACCTGCTCTCTGCGCGTCTCTGCACATCCCTTCTTCTCCCCGCAGCTCTTCCTGTGTTCAGTGGTCACATGGTACCGCTCATTAAAATAATTAATGTGGAGCGCATATTCATTACTTTAATGAGCAGTACCAGTGACCGCTGAACACAGGAACAAGCTGCCGGCATCAGAGACCATTGCATCGGATGACCTAGGACAGCTCCGGGAGGGTGAGTATGACGTGGGAGGGTGAGCATTGCGATATTCACCTGTCCCTGTTCCACTGCCGCGCGCCGCTCAGTCTTCCGCGTGCTCTGGCTGTAACGTTCAGGTCAGAGGGCACAATGACGTGTTTAGTGTGCGCGCCGCCCTCTGCCTGAACGGTCACTGCAGAGACCCGGAAGACAGAGCGGCTCCCGGCGGTGGAACGAGGACAGGTGAACATCGCTATTGTTGGTGTCCCCGCCTGTTCAGGACAAGAGGTGAGTATTAGTGATGAGCGAATATACTTGTTGCTCGGGTTTTCCCCGAGCACGCTCCGGTGATCTCAGAGTATTTTTTAGTGTTTGGAGATTGTTTTCGTCGCGGCAGCTGAATGATTTTCAGCTACTAGCCAGGCTGAGTACATGTGGGGATTCCCTAGCAACCAGGCAACCCCCACATGTACTCAGCCTGGCTAATAGCTGTAAATCATGCAGCTGAGGTGATGAAAACTAAATCACCAAACACTAACAAATACTCGGAGAACACCCGAGCGTGCTCTGGGAAAACCCGAGCAACAAGTATATTCGCATATCACTAGTGAGTATGTAAATTTTTTTTTTTTTTTTAATCACTGCATGTTTCTATGGAGCATTTTTCAGCCTTTGTGCAGCATTATATGGGGCATATTTTTGTATGAAGCATCTTATGTGGCCCATCATAAACTTTATGGAGCATTATATGGTGCTCTTGATTCAATATGGATATTCAAAAACACTTAACCTACTGATGTCTCAATTAATTTTACTTTTATTGGTATGTATTTTTATTTTTGAATGTTACCTGTAGCTGCTGCATTTTCCACCCTAGGCTTATACTCGAGTCATTAAGTTTTCCCAGTTTTTTTTTGTGGCAAAATTAGGGTTCTCTGCTTATACTTGAGTATATACGGTACACTGCTGAAACAAATAAAGTGAACGCTTAGGCTACTTTCACACTTGTGTCGTTTGGCCTCCATCGCAATGCGTCGTTTTGGAGAAAAAACGCATCCTTCAAAGTTGCCCACAGGATGCTTTTTTCCTCCATAGACTTGTATTACCGTCGCATCGCGACGTATGGACACACGTTCCATACATCGTGCACTGGATGCGTCGGTATTTAGCGGACCGTCGTAGCGAAAAAACGTTCAAGGGGACTATTTTTGTACGTCGGGTCCTGCATTTTGAACTGCGTAGGCGTGGCCGGTACTCCACCTCCTCCTCCCTGGGACTTCATAATGGGCGTGTTGAAACACTGCGTCCGCTGCCCACGTTGTGCAAAAAATCACCACTGTCCATCGGTACGTTGCGCCGACACTTTGTGACAGCCCCGTACCGACGGATGTGTGAAAGAAGCCTTAAACAACACAATGTTAACTCAAAGTCAATCATACTTCTGTGAAATTAGCCTGTCCAGTTATGAAGCAACACTGATTGTGAATCAATTTCTCCTGCTGTTGTGCAAAAGGAACAGACAACAGGTAGAAATGATCGGCAATTATCAAGACGACACATATAAAGAAGTGCTTCTGCAGGGGGTAACCACAGACCATTTCTCTGTTCTCATCCTTTTTGGCTGTTGTTTTGGTCACTTTTGCATTTTGTTATTGCTCTCACCCCTTCAGGTACTGTACAGTAACATGATGCATTGTATATAACCCACAGAGGTTGCTCAGGTAGTGCAGCTCATCCAGGATAGCACATCGATGCAAGCTGTGGTAAGAAGGGTAGCTGTGTCTGTCAGCACAGTGTCCAGCGCATGGAGCTGATAGCAGAAGGCAGGCCAGTACACCAGGAGACATGGAGGGGGCCATAGGAGGGCAACAACCCAGCAGCAGGAATGCTACCTCCTATTTTGAGGAAGGGGAAGCAGTGCCCAGAGCCCTGCAAAATGACTTCCAGCAGGCCACTGACATCCATGTGTCAGCTCAAACTGTCAGAAACAGACTCTAAGATATGGAGGGTGGTATGAGGGTCCGACATCCACAAGTGGGTTTTTTGCTTACAGCCCAACAACGTGCATGGCTATTGGCATTTGCCAGATAACACCAAGATTGGCAGATTCAACACTGGTGCCCTGTGCTCTTTGGATGAGAGCAGGTTCATACTGAGCACATGTGACAGAGTCTGGAGATGCAGTGGAGAATGTTCTCGTGCCTGCAACATCCTCCAGCATGACCGGTTTGGCAGTGGCTCAGTAAGGAGTCATTTCTTTGGAGAGCCGTATAGCACTCCATGTGCTAGCGAGAGATACATTGACTTCAATTGAGTACCGAGATGAGATCCTAAGTCCCACTGTGAGACCATATTCAGGTCCAGTGGCCCTTGGGTTCCTTCTGATGCAGGACAATGGTAGGCCTCATGTGGCTAAAGTGTGTCAGCAGTTCATGCATAATTAAGACATTGATGCTATGGAATGGCCTGCCCGTTCCCCAGAACTGAATCCAATCGAGCACATTATTATTATTCATTTTTATAGCGCCATTTATTCCATGATGCTTTACATGTGAAAAAAGGGTCATACAGTGGGGCAAAAAAGTATTTAGTCAGTCAGCAATAGTGCAAGTTCCATCACTTAAAAAGATGAGAGGCGTCTGTAATTTACATCATAGGTAGACCTCAACTATGGGAGACAAACTGAGAAAAAAAAATCCAGAAAATCACATTTTCTGTTTTTTTAACATTTTATTTGCATATTATGGTGGAAAATAAGTATTTGGTCAGAAACAAAATTTCATCTCAATACTTTGTAATATATCCTTTGTTGGCAATGACAGAGGTCAAACGTTTTCTGTAAGTCTTCACAAGGTTGCCACACACTGTTGTTGGTATGTTGGCCCATTCCTCCCTGCAGATCTCCTCTAGAGCAGTGATGTTTTTGGCTTTTCGCTTGGCAACACGGACTTTCAACTCCCTCCAAAGGTTTTCTATAGGGTTGAGATCTGGAGACTGGCTAGGCCACTCCAGGACCTTGAAATGCTTCTTACGAAGCCACTCCTTCGTTGCCCTGGCGGTGTGCTTTGGATCATTGTCATGTTGAAAGACCCAGCCACGTTTCATCTTCAATGCCCTTGCTGATGGAAGGAGGTTTGCACTCAAAATCTCACGATACATGGCCCCATTCATTCTTTCATGTACCCGGATCAGTCGTCCTGGCCCCTTTGCAGAGAAACAGCCCCAAAGCATGATGTTTCCACCACCATGCTTTACAGTAGGTATGGTGTTTGATGGATGCAACTCAGTATTCTTTTTCCTCCAAACACGACAAGTTGTGTTTCTACCAAACAGTTCCAGTTTGGTTTCATCAGACCATAGGACATTCTCCCAAAACTCCTCTGGATCATCCAAATGCTCTCTAGCAAACTTCAGACGGGACCGGACATGTACTGGCTTAAGCAGAAGGACACGTCTGGCACTGCAGGATCTGAGTCCATGGTGGCGTAGTGTGTTACTCATGGTAGGCCTTGTTACATTGGTCCCAGCTCTCTGCAGTTCATTCACTAGGTCCCCCCGCGTGGTTCTGGGATTTTTGCTCACCGTTCTTGTGATCATTCTGACCCCACGGGGTGGGATTTTGCGTGGAGCCCCAGATCGAGGGAGATTATCAGTGGTCTTGTATGTCTTCCATTTTCTAATTATTGCTCCCACTGTTGATTTCTTCACTCCAAGCTGGTTGGCTATTGCAGATTCAGTCTTCCCAGCCTGGTGCAGGGCTACAATTTTGTTTCTGGTGTCCTTTGACAGCTCTTTGGTCTTCACCATAGTGGAATTTGGAGTCAGACTGTTTGAGGGTGTACACAGGTGTCTTTTTATACTGATAACAAGTTTAAACAGGTGCCATTACTACAGGTAATGAGTGGAGGAAAGAGGAGACTCTTAAAGAAGAAGTTACAGGTCTGTGAGAGCCAGAAATCTTGATTGTTTGTTTCTGACCAAATACTTATTTTCCACCATAAAATGCAAAAAAAATGATAAAAAAACAGACAATGTGATTTTCTGGATTTTTTTTTCTCAGTTTGTCTCCCATAGTTGAGGTCTACCTATGATGTAAATTACAGACGCCTCTCATCTTTTTAAGTGGTGGAACTTGCACTATTGCTGACTGACTAAATACTTTTTTGCCCCACTGTACATAGACAAGTATAATAAACACGAGCAATGCAAGGCACACACAAGTACAGAAGGAGGCAGGACCCTGCACACGAGGGCTCACAGTCTACAGGGGATGGATGAAGATACACTAGGAGAGGGTAGAGCTGGTCGTGCAGCAGTTCAATAGACTGAAGATCACTACAGGTTGTAGGCTTGTCGGAAGAGGTGGGTCTTCAGGTTCTTTTTTGAAGGTTTCTGTGGGGGGCGAGAGTCTGATGTGTTGGGGTAGAGGGTTCCAGAGTATGGGGGAAGCACGGGAGAAGTCTTGTATGCGGTTGTGGGAAGAAGAGATGAGGAGAGTAGAGCGAGAGATTTTGAGAGGATTGAAAGTTGTGTGTAGGTAAGTATCAGGAGACCATGTCACAGATGTATGAAGGAGACAGGTTGTGGATGGCTTTGTATGTCATAGTAAGGGTTTTGAACTGGAGCCTCTGGACATTAGCAAGCCAGTGAAGGGCTTGGCAGAGAGGAGAGGCTGGGGAATAACATCTGGGACATCCTGTCTCATTCCATCCACCAATGACACGTTGCACCACAGACCGTCCAGGAGTTGATTGACTGCTTTAATCCTGGTCTGGGAGGAGATCCCTCAGGAGACATCTGCCGCCTCATCAGGACCATGCCCAGGTGTTGTAGGGAGATCATACAGGCACGTGGAGGCCACACACACACACACACACACTACTGAGCATCATTTCCTTGTCTTGAGGCCTTTCCACTGAAGTTGGATCATCCTGTAATTGGATTTTCCCCTTTGATTTTGAGCATCGTTCCAAATCCAGACCTCCGTGCGTTATTAATTATGATTTGCATTGATATTTTTTATTGTTCTCAACACATTTGTCTATGTAATGAATAAAGATTTGCAACTGGGATATTTAAGTCAATGATATCTATGATGTGGTATTTTAGTGTTCCCTTCATTAGTACATACTCTTTTAAAGGGGTATTCTCATTCTAGACATTTATGGCATATTTAAAAGTTCAATATATGCGGCTAACACTGTAGTAAAGGCTCCTGACCACACAGCTGCTTTTTTTTATACGAGTGTACCTTGATGCTGCTTTCTTTTTTGTCATGGGTGCAGTATCACACTCTTCTTTCACATGCATCTCAGAAATTTATGACAAACCCACAGGATATAGGTTGGGGACATCCCTTTTTTATATTGATTTTTCTACTTTACAAACTAATATTTGTTAGAAATGAAATACACAATAACTGCAATTCAATAGGAAAAAACTAAATTGCTCCAAGCAATTTTTTTTTTTCCCCCTCCACTTTTTGTCTCGTATTTAAGAAAAAAATGTGTGGGGTTCCTTGTTTTTATTTATTTATTTATTTTTTTTTTACCTGTATTTTGTTTTTGTTTTTTTCATATGTTTCGCCATAGGTTGCACTATAAGACTTAAAGGGGTTGTCCCACATACAAAGTTCATTTTAGTCAATAGATCTTGGAATAATAGTAATTTCCACAATTTGATGTGTTAAAAAAAAAAAATAATCCTGTGCTGAGATAATCTTATAAATGTGCCCCTGCTGTGTACTGTGTAATGGTCATGTGTTGATCTTAAGGCTATGTGCACACGTTCAGGTTTTTTCGCGTTTTTTTTCCGCGTTTTTTCGCGGTAAAAACGCTATAAAAACTCATTAAAAACACATATATTATGTATTCTATCATTTAGAATGCATTCTGCATGTTATGTGCACATGGATGCGTTTTTTTCCGCGAAAAAAACGCATCGCGGTAAAAAAAAAAATGAGCATGTTCATTATTTTTGCGGATTTTCTGCGTTTTTCCCGCAATTCTATGCATTTGGGAAAAAACGCACCAAAAACGCGTCACAATCGCGTTAAAATCGCGGTAAAAACGCATGCGGATTTCTGGCAGAAATGTCCGGTTTTTGTCAGGAAAATTTCTGCAAGAAATCCTGACGTGTGCACATACCCTTACAGGTACATGGTCTGATCATATCACAGCTCCTGGGCAGGGGAAGACACAAAAGAGAATATACAGACAGGACAACATTTCCTGCTTTTTAAAAACCTTGTTTTACCTCACAGAAAGCAGCATGCTGTCCTGTCTGTATACGCTTTCACTTCCTCCTCTGCCCAGGAGATGTGGTATGATCAGAACATGTCCCCTGTACGGTCAGACACAGCCATTACACAGTGCACAGCAGGGGCACATTTATAAGATTATCTCGGCACATGAACATTTTTTTATTTTTATTTTTCAAATTTTGTGATTTAGTTTTATTCCAAGATCTACTTCAATTTAATTTGTTCATGTGAAAAAAATCGCACTTAATAAAAGCTAACAAAAATCATGAAGGTTTTCCAGCCAGAAAAAACACCACAAAAAGATAATTGTGAATTAAGCCAAATAGGGTTTTTACACACTTATGTGAAAAAGGCATATAGATGAAAGACTATATCCTTATTAGATATTCTGCGCGGTTTTTTTATGCTATGGCCGCTTTCCTTCAAATAGCTGCTGATAATGCGGCACATGACGTTTGCCTATTACCGTACTGTACAGCACCATACCGCTACCCTGTGTGTTTCCCGGCTATCCTGTACAAGTGCAGATGTAGGATTGGTAGGAAGTGGCCAATTGCTTTCATCTCCTATAGTGAAAAAATAGCAATTACTTTCTAAATCTCCTCTACGGCGATGTTCTCACCCGTGCTGTAACGTTTTCATTTAAAGAGCTATTGGTTTTCCATCACCTCCGAGGGCTAGAACAGCGCAGCACCCATTACGGTTCTGCCTCAGAAATGTTGGACGCCCCAGAGACCCCATTATGAATCAGTGGGGTCCAGGTGGTGGTATTCACATCACATGATAATACGGGCGCTGTTTTACCAAGTCAACATTAAACTATATTGTTATGGAACAGGAAATGAGTTTCATGGTGGTAAATGGTGCTTCTGGTTTCTTCTATTTCAGGATTTTGTATTTTACGCTCCCCGTTTAAGAATTAATAAGCGGATCTTGGCGCTGTGTATGGGCAATCACGAGCTTTACATGAGGCGAAGGAAACCGGACACCATCGAAGTTCAACAAATGAAAGCTCAGGCCAGAGAGGAGAAGCACCAGAAGCAGCTGGAGAGGTACAGGCACTTTATTTTTTTTCTTACTTATGTCTGTAAAGCAGCAGAGAGAAGAGTAAAATGTGCTTCTACCTTTAATG
Organism: Ranitomeya imitator; assembly: GCF_032444005.1. Taxonomy (NCBI): domain Eukaryota; kingdom Metazoa; phylum Chordata; class Amphibia; order Anura; family Dendrobatidae; genus Ranitomeya; species Ranitomeya imitator. Next base: position 772,689,832 of record NC_091284.1, read on the forward strand.
CAGCTTAACCCCTTAATGTCCACCTTTTCCGGCACATGACAGCTGATCTGATCAGTTGTCATGTTCTGCTAACAGCCGCAGGTGGGATCATGATCTACCCGCGGCTGTTAACATGTTAAATGTCGCGGGTCTCCGATGGGTTGGCATGACAACCAGAGGTCTCCTGCAGTCCCCTCTATGGTTGTCACTGCCGGATTGCTATGAGCGCCGCCCGGTGGTCGGTGCTCATAGCAAGTGAGTACCGTATATACTCAAGTATAAGTCAAGATTTTTTAGCCCATTTTTTATTAGGCTGAAAGTGCCCCTCTCTGCTTATACTCGAGTCATTGTCCCAGGGGGTCGGCGGGGGAGCAGCAGGAGTCGGCGGCTGTCACATCATACTCACCCCCTCCTGGTGCGGTCTCTGCACTTTCCTGCTTCTCAGATGGTCTCCGGCGCCGGCAGCTCTTCCTGTGTTCAGCGGTCATGTGGTACCGCTCATTAAAGAAATGAATATGCATGCAACTCCACTCCCACAGGCGTGGAGCACATATTCATTACTTTAATGAGCGGTACCATGTGACCGCTTAGCACTGGATGGAGCTGCCACCCCGAACAACGGAGAAGCAGGGAAGTGCAGAGACTGCGCCAGGAGGGTATGTGTGACGGGGGAGGGTGAGCCATGCGATATCCACCTGTCCCCATTCCACCACCGGGCTGTGTCTTCCGTGTCCTCTGGCTGTGACGTTCAGGTCAGAGGGCGCGATGACGTGGTTAGTGCACGCCCTCTGCCTGAAGCCTGAACATATAAACATAAGGATGAATGACCTCGGGGAGATCAAAACATCCAACACTGCGGAGACACCATCACGTGTTTCTCAACGCAGTGATCCAGAACACTGCCCCCATCCCTTATGGGAAATATGCAAATGCATGTAGAAAAGCCGCGGAGACACCATCACGTGTTTCTCAACGCAATAAATAAATAGCCAGGTCTTTCACCGGGAAGGAACAACCACGGGAAGGGCAGCATCCAAAAAGGAAAACCACCTATGCCAAAACATGGTATCCATCCACAGACAGCTGTTTCGGCGTATTTGCCCCTCATCAGTGTGGAGCAGGAAACTGGCTATTAGGGGCAGTGCCTAGTTTATAGTCCTTTTTACTAGGCACTGCTCCTAATAGCCAGTTTCCTGCTCCACACTGATGAGGGGCAAATACCCCGAAACAACTGTCTGTGGATGGATACCATGTTTTGGCATAGGTGGTTTTCCTTTTTAGATGATGCTCTTCCCGTGGTTCCTTCCCAGTGAAAGACCTGGCCATTTATTGTTTGCGTTGAGAAACATGTGATGGTGTCTCCGCGGCTTTTCTACATGAAGCCTGAATAGTCACTACAGAGACCCGGAAGACACCGCGGCGGTGTAACGGGGACAGGTGAATATCACAAGTTCCGGGGGCCTGAGCCAGCAGCGACACCGTCACCTGGCCTCCATAGCTCGCCGGTGTCCCCGTCTGCTCAGGACACTGGCACCTGGCCCCCATCGACGAGAGGTATGTCATTTTTTTTTATCGCAGCAGCATATGGGCATATTCTATGGAGCATCTTATGGGGCCATCAATCTTTATGGAGCAATATATGGGGCATATTCTATGGAGCATCTTATGGGGTCATTATTAACCTTTGTGCACCATTATATGGGGCATATTTTTTGTGTGGAGCATCTTATGGGGCCCATCATGAAATGTATGGAGCATTATATGGGGCTCCTGATTCAATATGGATATTCAATAACACTTAACCTACTGATGTCTCAATTAATTTTACTTTCATTGGTATCTATTTTTATTTTTAAAATTTACCAGTAGCTGCTTCATTTCCAACTGTAGGCTTATACTTGAGTCAATAAGTTCTCAGTTTTTTGTGGCAAAATTAGGGGCCTCGGCTTATACTCGAGTATATACGGTAATTGTTACATACAGGCGATCATCATGATCATCTGATCATCGCCTGTATGTAGCAGAGGCGATCGGGATATGGTAGCTTCTAATCTCCCATGGAGGCTATTGAAGCATGCCAAAAGTAAAAAGAAAAAAGTTTTAAAAAATATATAAAGTTCAAATCACCCCCCTTTCGCCCCATTCAAAATAAAACAATAAAAAATCAAATGTACACATATTTGGTATCGCCGCATTCAGAATCGCCCGATCTATCTCTATCAATAGATAAAAAGAATTAATCCAATCTGTAACGACGTAGCAGGAAAAAAAACGAAACGCCAGAATTAATGGTTTTTAGTCACTACTACATTACAGTAAAATGCATTAACGGGCGATCAAAAAATTGTATACAAACCAAAATGGTATCAATAAAAACGGCAGATTGGCACTCAAAAAATAAGCCCTCACCCAACCCCAGATCATGAAAAATGGAGACGCTACGGCTCTCGGAAAATAACACTATAATTTATTTACTTTTTTTTTTTTTTTTTTTTACAAATTTTGGAAAAAATACATACATGCTTGGTGTCTATGAACTTGTAATGACCTGGAGAATCATAATGACAGGTCAGTTTTAGTATTAAGTGAACATGGTAAAAAAAAAAAAAACATAAAACAATTGTGGAGTTGCACTTTTTTTTTTTGCAGTTTCACCACACTTTAAATTTCTTTCCCATTTTCCAGTACACGATATGGTAAAATCAATGGTGCAGTTCAAAAGTACAACTCGTCCCACAAAAAACAAGCCCTCATACAGCAATGGAAAAATTTAAAAAAAAGTTATTGCCGTAGGAAGAAGGGGAGCAAAAAATGGAAACTCAAAAACAGAAATACCCCTTGTCCTTAAGGGGTGAAAAAAATATATAAAGCCCTTTATGTCTGAGGCAGGAATAAAAGGCTCCGATCACTGGCATTGGAGCTACAGATGATGGCCATTGAGCAACGCTGGGTCTATATTTTCCATAGAAATGAATGGGCGTTACAGCCCCAGTGTAGCTCAGATGCAGGGTTGGAGTTGGGCATCATTATTTGCGTGGCTGAGATGAAAACTAGAAATCGCTTCTGATGATGCACAAACATTTTGATTCCCCACAATGCTTTATTTTCTGATAGCTGCGGGTCCGACTCCCGGGATCCTTGCAGTTATACAGAACGATGGTGAGATCCCTGACCCCCCAATTGTTGCTGCAGCCGCACACGCTCTTCTCTTTCTATCCACTTCTGTAGAACTGAAAACAGCCGAAGGGAACTGAGAGAGGCGGACATTAGCAGTCCCCGCACTCGTCAGGATGGACGTTCTGGAGAAAGATGTAGTTCCCGCCTCTATCTGATATTTATGGCGTATCCTGTGCTGAGACAACCCAAGTCACCCAACAATCCCTCTGTAAACTGCAATGTTTGATGCAGCGCCTGAATGAGTGGACACAGGAGACAATGACCACACAATGCTTCTCCATTATTTCCACAGTCCGAAGTCTCCCCATATACTTCAGATTGCCGTCAGCTCAACAATCATTAGGCCAGCGACTCTCTCCCGACTCCTCCATACACAGGAGCGGTCTCTCCACCATGTGCTCCGGTGAAGCGTCTTTTTAAAGGAATTGTCCACTACTAGGTCAACTCCTTAAACCAAATGTTTGGCCCAATAAAATAAAGCCTATACTCTCCTCCTGTGCCGGCGCCGTTCCAGCGGTGATGGCACCCTGACCCGGGGCTGTGATGTGGTGTAGTGACGCGTGACGCCTGCGCCCTATCAATGCTGGTGCTACTAGACCAGCTGAACACGAAGAGGAAGTCCGGGAGCAGCTACAGTCCATACAAAGGCGGAGACAGTGACTACAGCGCCAATTTATTATTTTATCTGGGCCGAACATTTACGAAGGGGTTGTCCTACTATTGGACAATCCCTATAAAGATCCTGCATGTCCAATTTCAGACTGTTGATCCCTTTTTCTTTCTCTCCCCAAAATCATCTAACAGTCAGCCGAACCTGTCCAAATCTGCAGGTTTGTCCAACATTAGCCTAATGTATAAGAAGGCCTTATGGATCCCCAGAAATCAGATACTCCCAAGCCTGGCTAAACTTCTTCTTTAAAGAGTTTTAAAATTGTCTAAAGAGGTTAAAAAGAAAAACAAAAGCTTTCCCACCTCTCCAGTCCCCTGTTATGTGACTATGGAAGTAATACAGCCGCTGAGAAGTGCGACTCATGACCACTGAGACCAGTGATTGACTGCAGAGGTCATTGCTGACTGCACATATTGCACCTTTCAGGTTTATTTCCTTCCCCTCCTCAGTGCAAACAAATAAGTGGTAATAACTGTACAGACACTGAAACCGCCCGTGTTCTGTGTATCGGCCTCTATTCCCCTTCGTACCAGAAATGGGATCTTTACCGTGGCACACCGCTCCTCTCTCCTCCATTCTGCCCGATGCTGCACAGCTCAATACGTCTTCCTATGTATACCGTCCTGTGGAGACTTAAAAGGATGTTTTTCCATTAAGGAATAAAATAACGGATTGTATGCTCCATACAGATGCAGAGTTATGTAGCTGTGTCTCCATAGGATGGTGGTATCTGGAGACCCTGTAGGACGGCCCTTGGAGTACCGACACTCACTCAGGACTAGCTACGACTTGCTGTCGGCTGTATCGTTACAGCCTGATCTTGCTGCTGATGGCTCAGGTTCATACATTTTCTGCAATCTCTGGATTTGGGTAAATTATCCCCAGTACATTCAAGGCCATTCGATAAAAGGATCTGGTTCACCATCCCATGGCCGGTGTCTAGATCACTGCTCAGCCCCATGCACTCCTATGGAGCAGAGCTGCAATGACAGACATGGCCTATTGATAAGAGCGGTGCTATTAGGCACCAGGAATGGAAACGTCCTGCATTGTATCTCTGCGATGTCTTTCTAATTGCTTTTCAAGGGCTGCCATGTAGAGAAGAATGTGTGATGTTTGGTGCCTCCTCGGTGGCCTCGGTTATTGTGTGTTGAGTGCTTCTCTTAGCTCTTAGTCCGCCGAGTTGACAGCACCACGGATTCTCCTGCCATCGGGTGCCAGGTGTTAGGAAGCTTCATCACTATCTGTTCTTATCATTATCCTTGCACCTTGTTTCTTCTTGTCTAGAGCTCAGCTGGAAAATGAAAAGAAGAAAAGGGAGATAGCGGAGAAAGAAAAAGAGCGAATAGAGCGGGAAAAGGATGAACTCATCGAACGGCTTCGGCAAATTGAGGAGCAGACACTAAAGGCGCAGAAAGGTACAAGATTTGTCCTCGCATCGAAGAGCAGCTTAGCGTGGATTTTTCTAACGTTAAATTCCACATCCAAAAACGGCATTAAAAAAAAGTTTCTGTGTTTTTTCTTTATATTGCACCAAATTTGGAGCTTTTGTTTAGGCAGAAATGCCTCAAGAATGGAAATGTTGGAAGAACTGGGGGGAAATCATGTGCACCGTAGGAGCGGTCAGAGGATTTAAAGTAGATTTTGTGTGGATTTTGCAGTATAAGCCATTTAGCCTCCGTCTTTGATTCTCCACTGTACTTCATCTCCGTGCTGACATATGATGTACTGGTAGATCCTGCACTGGGCTTATAGAGCGAGCTCAGGAGCTGAGCCCTGTGTGTTACACAGCCAGCACCTACCTCGAAAAGCAGTGACCAGAGCCAGCTCCAGTTGCTACTGTTCACTTCAATCTCTCTGACAATGGCCGTTAAGTGGCCATTGCTGGGGGTCACGGGTTACAATGCAGTTGGAGACCTAATGCAGGCCCTATTCTCACCATCTTTGTACACCAATTAAGTGTGAATTTCTTAACCCCTTCCTGCGAATGAAATTATTCATGTCCTGGGAAGTGGTCCACATGTGTGGCTTGGACTAGGTAGCTGCCATCTTCAATAGCCGCAGGCGGCACCGAGTTCTGGCCTTAACTGTAAACCATTTAAATGGGGCTAGCAATCTGTGACAGCGGCACATGAATGGATTGTGTGCCGGTGCCTGCGAGCACTTACTCCCATGGGTCCCCTGCAATGCAATTGCGAGAGAGCAATGGGTTACAATGACAGCTGGGGGGTCTGCTGCAGACCCACATTGCTGTCATTTTGCTCATGCTAAGCTGATCTCCATAGCAGGCCGATATTTTCACTATATACCGTGCGAAAAAATGAAGCTGCTTGGGGAACATCTTGGAATTCCTCATCTGGCGATGCACAGGGCACATGCCTTCTGCATCCCCTGTCCAGTTAGAAACTCCACTGCACACCTATAGACTGGAATGGGCAAGTGTCATCCAAAATTCAAGAGTAACCAGTGCATTCTGCAATTTTTTTATTTAAAAAAAACAGCCTTATTGGTCTGAGTGCTGTCAATTCACTTCTCCATCTACACTCTGATCGAAAATATGGTAAACGTAGCCTTTTACTGAGCTCCTCTCAGCTGATTTATGACCCACATCAAGGTTCAATTCCCTCAAAATGCATGTACGGTAGTTAATTAAAAAAGAAGGGAAAAAAACCTGCCCATATACTTTTATGTAGCCTAATATGTAAGAAACTTCTAGATTTCCGCATATTACAAGGGTATAGCTATGGGGGCCAATGTGTCACACAAGAAAGCACCAGTCACTTAAATGGCGCATGGAAGAAGGGGTCCTTGTCACACAGCTTCTGATACGTCTCTGCCTTCATAGTTGCTGCTGTATAGCTTGTCTGCATCCTTTATAATGGATCTGGATGTATCTGGACTTGTGTGCTAGAAGATGTCTGCCTTCTAGATCTCATATCTAGGTATCAGATTCACATCAGTCATTAGAGAGAATGGCAGCGTTTTTGAGCATGCTGTGATTTTCACAGGTGTTTTTTTTTCCTATCCATGTACAGGGGTTATAGACCGTTCTCATGTGTACACTGCTCTGTAAGTTATTTTGGATGTTTGGTGTACCCCTACATTTTGCCATATACACAGACCTTCCGCTCTCTTGCAAATATGACTCTAGGTTTCTTCTATATAGTCCCTATAACCAGGGCTGTGGAGTCGGTAAGCCAAACCTCCGACTCCTCAATGACTCTGACTCCACCAAAATGGGCTCCGACTCCACAGCCCTGCCTATACCAAAGGGCCTCTGCTCTGCTGCCGCGTCTCCTGTATGAATCACACCCTTTGTGTTTAATAGAGTTAGAAGAGCAGACTCGGAGAGCTTTAGAGTTGGAGCAAGAAAGGAAAAGGGCAAAAGAAGAGGCCGAGCGTCTGGAGAAGGAGCGGCGGTCTGCGGAAGACGCTAAGTCTGCACTGGCCAAACAAGCTGCCGACCAGATGAAGAACCAAGAGCAGCTGGTAAGGGCTCGTTCACACGTTGCATTATTTTCCTTCTGAGAAAAAAAGTGGTTTACAGTAACAGCAAAATGAATGAGCTTTCTGAAATTTCATGCACACGCTGCTTATTTCTGTCCCGGCAGATTTTGAACCATCAGAGTTTTGGGTGTTTTGTTTGTACTGTGTTTTTTTCTAGTCTACGGCATGTCAATCATTTTAGTGAATTTGCAGCGTTTTTCATCCTTACAAATTAATGGTGAAGAAAACGCATCAAAAACACACATTTTATGCAGCGTTTTTCCTGCCAGCTCTCTGGTTTTTGCAGAAGAAAAGTATTCTGCAGATTCTCAGTGTGCTCAGAGCCTATGGCGGTGTCCTGTGTTATGATCAAGTCATCAGTCCTGTAAACCCAGCGTCAACTCTTGGGAATTGTCATTGTAGTGATGGACTAAAAAAAATGCAATCTTTTTTGTAGTTTAAAGGGATTTTGAGGACTGTTGGAGAGCATACAATTTGAGGGTTGGGACGACCACTACTAATGTCCTACTCTGTAATGGTCAAGTGACAGACCCTCAACCTGAAGAAAGGCACAAAGCAGTAGCAGCCAAAGTCTGCTTGTAGTGACTTGGTCAAAGGGGAGCGGTTTATTTAGTAACACAGCGATGTCATGTATCAGTAATTGTCATGTCCAGTCCAGGTTTTTAATGTAGTTCTTCTTCTACAGTCATGGACAAAAATTTTGAGAATGAGACAAATATTAATTTTTCCAAAGTCTATTGCTTAATTTTTTCTAATGGCAACTTGCATATACTCCTGAATGTCAGAGTGATCAGCTTAACAGCAATTACTGTACTTGCAAAGTCAATATTTGCCCAGAAAATGAACTTTAACCCCCAAAACACATTTCAACATCATTGCAGTCCTGCCTTAAAAGGAGCAGCTAACATCGTTTTAGTGATTGATCCATTAACACAGGTGTAGGTGTTGATGAGGACAGGGCTGGCGATCAATCAGTCATGATTAAGTAAGAATGACATCACTGGACACTTTAAAAGGAGGCTGGTGCTTGGTATCATTGTTTCTCTTCAGTTAACCATGGTTATCTCTAAAGAAAAACGTGCAGCCATCATTGCACTGCACAAAATGGCCTAACAGGGAAGAGTACCGCAGCTACAAAGATTGCACCTCAGTCAACAATCTATTGCATCATCAAGAACTTCAAGGAGAGAGCTTCCATTGTTGTCAAAAAGACTCCAGGGCGCCCAAGAAAGACCAGCAAGCACCAGGACCGTATCTTAAAACTGTTTCAGCTGCGGGATCGGACTACCAGCAGTGCTGAGCTTGCTCAGGAATGGCGGCAGGCTGGTGTGAGTGCTTCTGCACGCACCGTGAGGCGGAGACTCTTTGAGCAAGGCCTGGTTTCAAGGAGGGCAGCAAAGAAGCCACTTCTCTCCAGAAAAAACATCAGGGACCGACTGATATTCTGCAAAAGGTACAGGGAGTGGACTGCTGAGGACTGGGGCAAAGTCATTTTCTCTGATGAATCCCCTTTTCGTTTGTATGGGACATCTGGAAAACAGGTTATTCGGAGAAGAAGAGGTGAGCGCTACCACCAGTCTTGTCTCATGCCAACTGTAAAGCATCCTGAAACCATTCATGTGTGGGGTTGCTTCTCAGCCAAGGGAATCGGCTCACTCACAGTCTTGCCTAAAAACACAGCCATGAATAAAGAATGGTACCAGAATGTCCTCCAAGAGCAACTTCTCCCAACCGTGCAAGAGCAGTTTGGCACCCAACAATGCCTTTTCCAGCATGATGGAGCACCTTGCCATAAAGCAAAGGTGATAACTAAATGGCTCATGGAACAAAGCAGAGATTTTGGGTCCATGGCCTGGAAACTCCCCAGATCTTAATCCCATTGAGAACTTGTGGTCAATCATCAAGAGACGGGTGGACAAACAAAAACCAACGAATTCTGGCAAAATGCAAGCATTGATTATGCAAGAATGGACGGCTATCAGTCAGGATTTGGTCCAGAAGTTGATTGAGAGCATGCCAGGGAGAATTGCAGACGTCTTGAAGAAGAAGGGTCAACACTGCAAATATTGACTTGCTGCATTAACTCATTGTAACTGTCAATATAACCTATTCGTACTCATAATATGATTGCAATTATATTTCTGTATGTGATATAAACATCAGACAAACACTAACAAAAACCAGAGGGCAGCAGATCATGTGAAAATATAATTTTGGTGTCATTCTCAAAAATTTTGGCCATGACTGTATTTTTCATGATTGGATTTGAGCAAAAAGATTCACACGACCCTGATGTTGGTAGCCCGTGGCCTCTAGAGCTGGGCGCTGTGAACCTCCTACCTACCGGCATCTTCAGCGCCTCTTTACACATCATTACAACATAGTGGCACAATGCACACATTACATCACAGGAGTCTGCAAATCAGAAGAGGCCCCGGGGGAGGTGCAGACAGTCAGGCTCGGGTTTGGCGGTAAATGGAATGCTGACTGGATCCTGCAAATCTTTTTGCTCAATTTTAGTCGTGATGTTAGTTTGTAAAACCCCTCAAATTTAATCTCAAAGTTGTAATCGGTGATATTGATAAACCCGCATGAGGATTCAGAGTTTTCTGCACCTGACTGTAAAGTCCTAGAGGGGGGCGCCATTCGGGACTCCCCCTGTGAACCAGGGCGTAGAGGACATACGGCAGGATCCGGTGTCCATGTACTGCATGATGGTGCAGCAACTGATTGCTAGGTTTAAAGAAAGACCGTGCCAGTGGGGTCAAGCACTGATTAAAGGGGTTTCCTTGTAAAGAGCCCTCTTATATATAGAGGCAAGTTCTTACTCTGGGGCACTGCGGTGAGATACTCGGCCACATAAGGGTACCCTCCTATCATGTGTTTCTCTTATGTTGTGGCTTTTTTTCTTTTTCCCTAGGCTGCTGAACTTGCAGAATTTACCGCCAAGATTGCTTTACTTGAAGAGGCAAAGAAGAAAAAGGAAGAAGAAGCTACAGAGTGGCAGCAAAAGGTAATCATTTTGGCTCTTTGCACATTGTATTCCTGCATGTTAAAGAAATGTTGATTACCCTTAGGCCCGGATCTGAACGGACCTAGCAGGGCATATATCCAAGGTAAGTCAAATCCAGATACACAAACTGCCTATATATAACCAATGGAGCCGACCACATCATAATAATAATAATAATCTTTATTTTTTTATATAGCGCTAACATATTCCGCAGCGCTTTACAGTTTGCACACATTATCATCGCTGTCCCTGATGGGGCTCACAATCTAAATTCCCTATCAGTATGTCTTTGGAATGTGGGAGGAAACCGGAGTACCCGGAGGAAACCCACACAAACACGGAGAGAACATACAAACTCTTTGCAGATGTTGTCCTGAGTGGGATTAGAACCCAGGACTCCAGTGCTGCAAGGCTGCAGTGCTAACCACTGTGCTGCCCATCATCAGAATATAACTTTCAGGATCGGCCATGCACCTAAAACATCACATTCTAAACCGACACTCCATAATACAGCTGCTGCAACAAGGTATTTGCTTTGTGTCACCATTTTCTGAGACCAGTAACATTTTTACATTTTTCTGTTGATGAGGCAGAGTGAGGGCTTGGTTTTATCTAAATCTATTTTGTGTACATACGTTGTTTTGTTTGCTAATTACATTTTTTAGGGAGGTGAGGCGACAGAAAAAAAAAAAGAATTGAAATCAGATCAGACTTTTCCAAACACGGTGATACCAAATTTTGTTTTTCTTTTGTTTTTAAAAAGGGGGATGATTTTAACTTGTGTATAATATTTTTATTTTTGAGAAATATTTTCTGTATTTTTTTTGTTCTCTAGTCCCCTTAGCTTACTTGAACTTGCGATCGTTTCATCGCTTGTACCGTAATTCATATTGCAATAGCGAAAATTTCTGTCTCCTACGGGGCACATCCTACAGCAGGTCATAGTAACCCATCGGTGTGGCCCCAACCTATCCACCCACCCACGATGGGACCCAGTACGTGTTCTATTTAACCCCTTCACTACCCATTGACTCCTTGTTTGTTTTTTCCTCCTCTTCAAAGAGCCGTTGTTTTTTATATTCTCTCCATATGAGGACTTGCTTTTTCATGAACCATTCATTTTACCATATAGTGTACTAGAAAAAGTATGCTGAAATTTTAAAAAAAGTACAATTATGATTGTTCGTTGTTTTTTTTGTTGTTGTTGTTGTTTTTTTTTTTAAAGGTATCTTTATGTACCATGTTCACTATATGATAAAACTGACCTGCCAATATGAATCCCCAGGTCAGTACAAGTAACCTGTTACCAAACGTGCAGTGTTTTTTTTTTTTGTTTTGTTTTGTTTTTTTAATTTAGGAAATGTTGTGGTTTTTTTTTTTTTTGGGGGGGGGGGGGGTTTAAAGAAATTTGTAAAAAAATAAATTAAAAAAATTAGAAAAAAAAAGTCGCAATTTTTCAGAGACCCGTAGTTCCATTTTTTGGGGGATCTGGGACTGGCTGACGGTGGATTTTTTTGCAAAAATAGCAATAACAGCATTAACCTAATGAACGTATTCAAATTCAGCAGGGATCTGATATGAACAAAATATAACATTTGATTAAAAATAGACCAACTGAATTATTCTTCAAGACCTCAATTCAAGATTTGCCTTTGCCTTCAGGTTAGAAAGGCTATCTTCTCTGGATGCATTGGTCCATTAAACAGAAAGCGGAGTTCTGGAAACCCTAAACGATGTCTTCAAATGCTCTCCTTCGGTGGGAAGGCCATCGCCCCATTTCCCTTCCGAAAGGGATCCCAAAAGGACAATACCTGATCCAACAGATAAATTCTTTTTCTATGTTCAGTTTTAGAAAGCGAGCAGAAAAGAAGGCAAATGACCATTGAGTGAGACTGAAGGAGGCAGTGAGCGATAAAAGTTTAGAGGCTGCTGAAGTGGAAGTGTCAATGGCGATATTGAAGTCGCCCATGATAGTGGGGATGTCAGTGGAGAGGAAGTGAAGTAGCCAGGTGGTGAAGTGGTCAAGAAAGGTGGAGATGGCTAGTTCTGGGGGGGAGGTAGATGTCAGCCAGCTGGAGGTTGGAGGGGGAATAGATGCGGACAGAATGCACCTAAAACAAGGGAAGAGTAGTGGAATTGGAGTAAAGAACGTGTCGGACACGAGCAAGCCAACTTCTCCACCGTGTTTGTTGCTGGGGTGAGGGGTGTGAGAGAGATGGAATTCGCCATAAGAAAGTGCAGCTGGAGAGGCCGAGTCAGAGGGGGTGAGCCAGGTTTCAGTGATGCCAAGGATGGAGAGTTTGTTATTGATGAATAGGTACTGGATAAATGGCAGTTTGTTGCAGATGGAGTGTGCGTTCCACAGTGCTCCAGGTAGGGTGACCGGTGGAGTGGGGGCTGGATGAATGGGTATGAGGTTATCATGGTTGGGAAAACATGTAGAGGATCATGGCAGGGCGTTAGAAATGAGTGTGGGGATGTATTGAGGAGGGCCAGGATTTGGGGATACATCACCAGCAATGAGGAGCAGCAGACAGAGTGTTAGAAGGTGGGAGCAGGATAGGACATGATGTGGCCGTGTGTGTCTGGAGAAAAAGGATTGCATGTGGAGGAACATCTGTGAGGAGGATGTGAGGTGGCTGGGGAGGATGGAGGCGGAAATTACTAGGTCCTTACTAGGTGAGGGGATTACAAGAGGTAGGGAAAAATAGAGTAGTATAGGTGTGAAAGTGAAAAGAAACCGAAACATTGGAGTGGCTTTATATTCAGTTACCTTACAGCCAATTCCAGTCCAATTCTAGTCTAATTCAGAGTAGTGTAATTAGAAATCTGTAATTGGAAAATGGAATTTTGAAAGATGCCTGAATCGGACTACGTCTGAATCAAACGCATGGCTCTGATTATATCTGGGATTAACACTACTCAGCTGTGAGAGAATGTGGGTGTGTGAGGCCAGATGACATGTTCACAGTTAAACAAAGGTCATAAAAGGTGTGTGTGGGGGGTTACACTGACCACTCAGATATGCCTGCAAAGCACAGGAGCAGTGAAATACATTGTGCATACAGAGTGATGGCTAAGCACAGCATACCATAGAAAATCAATGCAATTTACAGAGACATTCAGGAGCCAGGGAGAGCTGGGGACCTTCAGTTCATACCATAGAAAATTCAGCCAATTAAATGCTGGTAAAAATGTGGTCTCTGCTTGGGAGCCCACATCAAATGCAGGAACGCTGTTCTCGCCACTGATCAGTCACTGAACAGAACAAAACGGCAACTTCAACCTCCGCTTTCATTATAGATATACAGTGCGCCTGCATCCATCTGAGCAGGAGAAGAGGGAGAGGTTGGGGAGGGCATTTACCAATGCAGGCAGCAAGTGCTGCTCTCCTACAATGTACAGGGTCTCCAGCTGATTTCCATGATAATGATCTATTCTGAGATTGAGCAGTATAATTGCGTCAGTAGCTGGACTTTATCGCACCTCGACCATTAATGATAATTCCACCGATGTTCTGAGCGTACAAGCAGAGGCCGGTGTGGGGTGTTACATCTAATGGCCTGAAATGCAGGAGGTAAGACTCGCAATTACCACTAATTTCACCTCCTCTAGAAGTGTCATTTCCAATCAGTCCTCTCTGCAGCCGTCTGATTGCGAAGCACAAAATGCCATTTTCTTCACAATCCGTGCCTGCCTCCAATGTCATGGCTTAATATCTGATTGAGGGAGAGACGTTAGGATTATGGAAGCATGAGGTGACTAGAAGTGAAAATTAATTATCATTGTGAGTGGTAATCATTGCAGATAAAGGTGTCCTCCATACTAATGCACTTTTGGGGAAAAAAACAGTGAGCTCTCCTGAATGTTTCCTTCCCTGTCTTCCATTTTTTTTCTTTCTTTTTTTCTTTTCTCTTCTGGTCCATCAACCAGAGAAGATGTGGCTACCATATTATAACCATTCTTGGAAAATTATTGGCACAACCGGTAGTAGTGTAATGTATGTCAGGGCTGAATTAATACCAAGAACCAGAGAGCCAATTCTCCTAAAAGGTTTGGAATTGGCACCTAACTCTCTGGTTATTTAACGCTGAGGTCTAGGGAGGCTTTAGTGTCTCACTGCATAGTATTGCAAAACTGAATTCCTTTCTGTATTAGAAATTGGGAATTTATTTTCCAGGGTTACTGGGTGACGATAGTGCTGGTTATCGCACTGGAAGAAACTAGTGCAGCAGTGAATGTAACAATATTTTACAGTACAAATCTAAATGGTAGAATCGGGTGCAATGGTTATTGGCCAAGGTTTCGAGTTTGCTTGTCCTACTGTAAAACATTGAGATTTTTTTTTTCCCCACAGTATTTGAGGATCATGATCCTCAGCCAAACTCTTACATTGATGGTGGCATATCTGACATAGAAGGCACCACTATTTCTCTATGCTTTGAGCATTAGTCCTGTTGGACACTATCCTTGCCGTTCACGCCGTTGTTCTCTGCCAAAATGTGGACTGTCTGGAGAGAGTCTGCCCTCAAAGCTTCAATCGCTTTTCCTTATTCCCATCTTCTGCATGATTTACAGTTTCTTCCCTTCTCTCCATGTTGTAGTTGATGATGGTAAAGACAAGGTCTCGTTGTGGCTGCTGGTTATGTAGACGTTGGAGAGCCATCTTTTCTCAACATTTATAGATCGCACTTTAAAGCAACGACAACAATAACATGAATTTCACGGTCCAAGTTGGACCATACTGTTTGAACTGGTCTGCCCTGAACTTCACGGCCCCTTAGATGTATTTTGAGAATGTTGACTTTATGCAAGGAGACCCAGGGCTGGTCTGGATATCATACTCCATACTCCGACCATGAATGTTTGGATGTTTCAAAACCGGTTCAAGAGCATTGTTGTGCTGCTAAAATCCCATGTTATGATGAATCTAATTGCGATGCTACCTACAAGTTCGTGGCATAGGTTATCAGATGCTTATCTACAGGATAGGTCATCAGTAGCAGTTCGTGGGGGTCTAGCACCCAGCACTCCCACTAATCGGCTGTTTTTTCTCAGTGGCCGGTTGTAAACACTTTGACTGGAGAGGCGCTCCGCAGCTTTGTGTAAAGTATAGCAACCACTAAGTGCTGCTACACCATGCCTCCTTATTTTACATAGACAGAAGGTGGGCTGCAGCAGCCACCATACTTGGAACAAAGTTTTGCTCAGCAGCTCCCCTGTGTTTACATTCAGCTGCCATGGGAACCAAGAAGAGCTGTTCTGTTGCAACGCTGGGCGTCGGACCCCCACCGATCTGTTACTGATGACCAGTCTATGGATAAGTCATTACATGCATATATCCTGACAACGCCACAGTCGTCAGCAATCCAGATCTGTTGTTTCTTTAATGCAAACACAATTAGTATTTTTATTAGCAATTTTAAAAGCAAATTGTACTGCTCCAAGTCAAGTTGGCCTAGAATACTTTTAGTTGTTCTTAATTTTCCACCGTTCAAGGACATACAACCTCGTCCTCAAACATGTTTTTCATTGTGGATTCATTAATAACTATGCTACTTCCAGAGGACCCTGAACTGTACTCGATCGCATCGCGGTAGTACTTCTGCCTTGTCCTTGAACATTACATTACTGTGAATCATACAATCATAACATGGTGACGCAAGTATGTGACCCCTCTTATTGTTGGCCAGGCATATTCTGCACAAGAAGATCTGGAAAAAACCAAAGAGGAACTAAAATCGGTGATGTCTGCTCCACCACCCCCTCCACCGCCGCTCCCTCCACCACCTGTTGCACATGCAGAAAACGAACACGAGCATGATGAGCATGATGAAAACAGCGCCGAGGCCAGTGCAGAATTGTCCTCTGAGGGGGTGGTAAATCATAGGAGTGAGGAGGAAAGACTGACCGAAACGCAAAAGAATGAGCGTGTAAAGAAGCAGCTACAGGTAACCATTTATATGTGGTGCAAAAAGTCAGGTCTCCACTTACCGTTTGGCTATAGGGTTCTTGGAGACAGTAGGTAAGCCAAACTTCCGACTCCTCAATTTCCCCGTCTCCACAGCACTGGTCACTACTGAGCATGTACATAAAGTGCACCACAGATTGATCTTTTCTAAAAGCCGATATCCTTAGATCAGGAACAGAACAGACATTTATAGGACATTTTATAACTTTCCCAAATGATTATGAAAAAATTCACAGCACATCCTGCATTGTACTACTGCACTCAATATATTATATGTTTTCGGAGTCGGTCTATTTTTATACAAGCTCAACAGACACATACTCTGACTCCACAGCCCCGCTTGGCGACTATAAACTGTTTGCACAACTTGTCTATCAAAGGGGTTGTCAATTTTGGGGGCAATTTTTTTTTTCTTAAATGCAAGTATTTGAAGCTAAAAAATCATTTTTGCTATTTTTTCATGAAGTGGTTTGTGCAGAGAAACAAAAGCATGTAAAAGCAAACTGTGCAAAAATTTTTAATGAAACTCCATTAGAAAAATGTTTTTATTTAAAAATAAATAATTCACCCCAATTTTAACAAGTTTTAGACTAGGAGATGCCAGACCGACCCTTTACTAGCTATATGCAATGGCTTTGCGGTCACCTTGCCGCCACAGTAGCCAGCTGTCACTAGAACAAAATCCTTTATTTGCTAGAATACATTTGTTATGGGTGAAGAATACACGAGTGCAGGATCAGACTGCAAGGTTTGTTTCTAGTTTCTAACCACGGCGATGCATAGGCCTGCATGTATTTTCATAGTTGCTTCATTTTTATGATGCCTTGGTATAAAAAAAAAATAAAGGTTGCGAATGTGAACACATCTTTTTAAAGGGCTTGTTCCAGAATTTCTTCAAAAATGCTATCAAATAAGCGTTAAAAGCTGATTCTCCTGCATTTTTTATTTCCAGGCTCTAAGTTCTGAGCTGGCACAAGCAAGAGATGAAACCAAGAAAACTCAAAACGACGTTCTCCATGCTGAAAACGTGAAAGCCGGCCGCGACAAGTACAAGACACTCCGCCAGATCCGACAAGGAAACACGAAGCAGCGCATCGATGAGTTTGAATCAATGTGAAGAGGCCTCACCCCGCTAACGCCGTGCTACACTATGCGGACTCACCAACATAGCAAAGTAGGCCTTTAGCGAATCGATGAAGGAGCGTTACCCCCACCCCTTGCCAAAGCACCTGTACCAGTCTGACTGTGGAGGAGAGATTTAAACCAGAACAGGACGAATCGGATTTATCTGCAGTGCTGAACGTGTCGCGTCCAATTTCAGTTTCGTCACACCACCATATCAATGTCGCTAATTCACGTTGTCATTATTAGTTTCCTGACAGATAGTCGTTAGCTGCTAATGAAGCTTTGAGTTGTGAACGGACATTTCAAGTCTGAGTCTAGAACTGACAGAGGAGTTTAGCGAGTGGGTATGTGTTCTTTTGGTTGTTATTTTGGATCTTTTGGGATTATCTGTCAATTGTACGTCACACCATGATATTTTTCTCCTGTACGTTCCATGTCCTGACAATTTGGTTTAGCAATAAGAAGACATTTATGATGTTTTTTTTCTTCTCTAATTAGAGGTTACCTTATACTACTACCTCACATACACACGATGACTGGTCCTCGTAACACCAACAACATGTTTTATTCACTAAGACTTACCCCAGTGTGAGGTTATTTTTTTCGTTTCTTTTTGTACTTTATTTTTCTTGAACTTTGTTATTGCTTTTCACGGATAATCTGTCTATATAAGTTTGTAAAGTAGTACTGAGCATATTATTATTTTATAGGAGATTGGTAACCGTACTGATACTAATGTTCCAGGCATGACGAGCAATATATACAATCCGTTATCCATATTATATGCCTTTTCCGTTACGTCCAGTCCTGAAGGGAAACACTGTCTGTACTCAAGGACTGAGCAGCCTCAGAATTATTAAAGAGTTTGTCCGCTGCTGGACAACCTTTTCTTAAGTGCGGCAGTGCACTAAATAGAAAAATAATAAACATGGCTCCGGATTGGTGCCATTTCGGCATTGTCGGTACTGTTACAGATACACAACACTGCAGCCCATTGGTGGACCCCGATGAGCTGCAGCGCTCATGTGGAGACAAAAATCACCAAAATTCCTTTGATGCACCAGTCCAGGAGATGAGTTTGAGTCTTTATTTTGAAGACTGCAGCATTTAAGATGTGATTGTGCAGTAGTGAACACCCTCTCTAAGGCCAGTTCCCCACACCCAACTTTCACGCTACGAGTACGGACCAACCACAGCAGCTATCCTGAACCGAGCTCAGCAGCCTTATACATGCTAGCAGTCCAGACATCACGGTCTCGTTCTCTGACCGGCAATGTTGGATGTAAGAAACTGGTCTTATCGTGCCATCATGGCAATTGGAGGCTGCTCAGTCCTTGGTTTGATAGGTCATTTTTATTTTTTGGTAAATGTGAAATGAGTAGTGAGAGGATGAGAAAAGCTACTCGCGAAATGCTTTATAAACAGCCTATAGTGTAAAGTATGGCTCTCTGCTGCTTTTGGATATTTTACTTCTGGCAGTATAATCCCAGGGTAAAACTCTCGGTGGCTTAGTATAGCACATGCCATAATGAAAACCGCATTATGTTTTCTACAAACACATTTCGTGGAGGGCTAGGTCTTATTTTTGGCTCCTTCATAGTTGCCCCATGTAGTCCAATCGCACAGATCTGATTCATATGAAAAACTCCTGCTGAACTCCTAAAATATCAGGCAGATCAGAACTCACCATTGGTTTGGAGGAAGCCAGAATATCCACCCACTTACACACGGTGGGCTAGTGCAGACTGAGTGAGGCTACTGACTTTGCTTCTGTTTAGATGATCGTGCGCCAGGTTTTAACCCTTACAAGATCACTATCAGTGTTTGGGTTCCCGGTCGCTTATTCATAATGATGAGCAAATTCTAGATTTATTTGTTGCGCAACGTATAGGAAAATTGACAATTTTGATAATGCACGTGAAAAGTTAATTCAAGTGAATGGCCCACAGGTATAAGGGGCCATCATCTAAAAAAGGGAACTTATCTGGCACTTATGACTTTTTTTTTTTTTGGGATGTACCCTAGTAAATCTACCAAAAAATAGACAGCAATATTGTGCAGCTCCATTAGGAAGGAAATGGTTTGTATATCCAGCGTAGGAAAAGCCCCTGCAGATACAAGACCTTTCCTTGGCTGGAATCGTATCTAAAGTTTTCGTGGAAATTGATTCAGAAGGAAATGGGAATATAACGTAAGGATTATAATATTCTAATTTTGGCTCTGGTCAAAAACATGTGGAATTCTTACTTTTTGGAAGAGTTATGACCCTCAGTTATTCAGTTTCCACCAGTATTTTGGCTTAAAATTGTTTGAAACTTTGCAAAACTTGTAGTTAGGCAAACAATGCATCTTTTGACATTTTTACACCAGACCGGGGAAGGACTGCTGCCACAAAGATGGCATAAATTATGACTGAATTACTTTGGTTTTTTTTGTGGCTCATGGCAGCTGAGGTGCACCAAATTCATTAGGGTGCACATCTCTTAATTTGAGAGAGCTGTTCAAAACGCCATTCTTTATGAATCAGGGCCTTAGTCTTTATCATTCAGACTCTGAGCAGCAGCTATCAATCAGTCTTGTAGGCAGCAATGATTAAAGAAACAGCATTTCATAACAGTAAATTTAGGATTTCTTTTTCCCTTTTACATAAATATTTTTTTTGTTGTTCATCAAAGATGCCGTTGCAACGATTTTCAACCAGGTTGTTTAACAATAAAGATATAAAGGACATTTCTTCTGGTTTTCTTTGTGCCTACATGAATATCTTATTTTTTCCTATCCCAGTGGAGGCAGCAAATGAAGAACACCAGGTAGGGTGACTGTAAGAAATGTGTAGTTTCTTTTTAGCCGCAGGGTGAGGGGTCACTTTAAAAGCATTCTGTCAGCACAAGATAACTGTTCAAATCTTGAAAGAGGCACTTGGTTGAGTGCAGCGTCGCACCTACTTGCCTCCAGTCTATCTCCATCCCCTCTCCTTATGGGTGAAATTTAAGGCAAATAGAAACCTGCCATGGTGAAATGTCGCCATCCCTGTAACGTCTGACTAGTAGACCTGTTGTATTGCCATGCTGTAACAATGACGTCGCTTCGAGCCTACGAATGAGGAGAGGCATCGTGGATTCTGGCAAGTACGAGGTGGTTCGCAGGGCTCCCATCCAGCATCCACAGACCAGAATCCTCAAAATTGATTCCCTTTTCTCTTAAAAATAAATAAGTTAAATTGCGCTCAGCAGATAGTCCCGTGCCAGCAACAGGCACAACACAGATGTTGACGTGTGATTAGTGTAGACGGTTTCTCGGACTGCTGCTCCACATGTGAGCCAGGATGAACCCAGTTGAATACACCACTGCAAAAACTAACATTCAGATGGAAGAAAGTAGGTGCTGCTGGTGTACTGAATGACCATTCAAGATGAAAGTATAAAAGGTGTAATGCATTTAGAGGTAGAAGGAAGGGAGTTTCCAGCACGTCCATCCAGTTTAAGTAAAATTTCAATTTTATTTGAACATTTTTAAAAAACAATTTTAAAAAGGAGAGAAAGAGACTCTGCCTGCTTCTTTTCTGGCGCACCACGGCGCCCTTAGTCATAGGATCTAATACAAAATAAATGGACAGGTATATAGCAAGGCATTTAGGAATAGTTTGGACTTATTTATTAGGCACAGAATATTGGTTTTTCAGTCACCCATGATGGCATCATGAAAGCGGGGATTCGCCCATCAAGGACAGGAAACCTTCAAGATAAAAAGTCCGCTCCTCTCCACATCAGTTGGTTTGCTGTCCTTGATGGGAAACCCTCAGTTTAATCTGCTGTGAAGATAAAGAGAAGAGGGATGGCTGGGGTTTGGCAGGCATGGGTTCGATGCAGCCGAACCCAGGTGCCGGTAGCACCACGGAGGTCCCAGTGGGGTGCCCTCCTGAGCAAGCATGAGCAGGGTACCAGTAGCACCAGTGCCTGTTAGCCATGCTGCTCAGGAGTGCATGGGTGCACCGGAGAAATAAATAGAAGAGGGTTTCGGTCGGGGTTTGACAGACGTGGGTCTGCTGCGGCCGAGTGCTGCGTCAAGGCACCAGCGGCTGTCTGCGGGTGTCTGCAGCAACCCTTGCTTGGAAGCGCATCAGCATGCGGGGGAGAAGAGGCTGACCACAGCAGCTGAAAGTGGATAGCTTCCTCACCATTCCTGGAGGCTGGGCCTAACAGGCGGTAGACAGATGCATGCATAGCGCAAACCGTAAGTCGCATCCAGATGACGTGTTTGATTGACAGCTTCCAGGGGAAGGGACAATACCTATAAATACATAGGAAGCAGTTACCAAGTTAAAAAAAAATACAATCATCTTTATTAACCCCTTAGTGACAGAGCCAAATTTTTTAAATCTGACCAGTGTCACTTTGTGGTAATAACTCTGCAACGCTTCAACAAATCCCAGTGATTTTGAGATTGTTTTTTCGTGACACATTATACTTTATGATAATGGTAAATTTAGGTCAATATGTTTTGTGTTTATTTATAAAAAATATCAAATTTGAGAAAAATGTTAAATTAGCAATTTTTAAACTTTGAATGATTATCCCTTTAATCCAGATGGCCATACCACAGCAAACCATTAATAAATAACATTTCCCACATGTCGGCTTTACATCAGCATCATTTGTAAACTGTTATTTTATTTTGCTAGCATTTTAGGAGGATTAAAAATGTAGCAGCAATTTTTCATTTTTTCAAGGAAATTTACAAAATTTATTTTTTTAGGGACTTATCCATGTTTGAAGTGACTTTAGGGGCCTCGTATATTGGGAAACCCCCAAACGTGATACCATTTTAAAAACCGCACCCCCTGACATATCGAAAACTGCTGTCAGGTAGTTTATTAACTCTTCAGGTGCTTTACAGGAATTAATGCAAAATGGCATGACAGGAATGAAAATGTGCATTTTTACCACCTAAATGTCTCTAACTTCTGAACAGGTTACAACAGCCGTCAGACTCTAAGGCCGCTATTTGGTCACGAATTGCCATGGCAAACATCAGGACCACAAAATCAAGATCTGAGGGCACCAATTTGGTTAAATAGAAAGCCCCCACACTCTGTTAACCATTTATAATGATGTAGTCACTATTGGCAGCAGCATCTAAGGGGTTAAACAGAGTTGGATGGTGCAAACACTGATCGTGGCTGATACAGCAAGTTGTCAGCTATAATGTACAGCCGACAGCTGCTGGATTGTCACCTGTATGGGGATGCTAGTCTCTTATATCTCAGGTCAGTTAAAAGACGTATTGGCTGTCATTAAGGGGTTAAACACTGTAGAACAAACACTTTAAAAAAAAAAATTGTTTTCAGTGGGTATACACTAAATGGATCTGGAAACACCGGAATGGTCTTGCCAAAATGTGTACAATATTATTTCCTTTTAGATAAGTTGGTCTCTTGTTGCTAAGTTAGGACAGAGGAGGAATCAACATTAATAAAATCCAATTTTTGAAAAAAATGTTCATGCGGTTAGTGCTTGTAAAATTCGACGTAAGTACGTAAACATAGGATTTTCCATTAAGTAATGACTCCTTATATCACTAGACTTCTTAAAGCAATACATTCAAGTGATTTAATGATATTAAAGGAGGGTCAGTAAGCCATTTGTGCTAGTCTATTCACCAAATAATTTCCACCAAAGCAAGATGAATCACATAGTGAGAGAACCAAAGAAATAAAAGGCACACTCCTCATACAAAACCTTATGCACCCTTCACATGATAATAGTGCTGTTTTCAGTGCTTACTGCATATAGTTCTATGTAGTATTTGTACCAGAGTATAAACAGTGCAGTACGCAAGTTTAGGGTGCATAGTGCTACTCAATCATTAGCGACAAAGAGGAGAGAAAAAGTCCTAATACATAACCTGGCTGCAGAAGGCTCCCCGACGCACGTTTCGCATTAGCTTCTTTATGGGGGTCAGTGAAGGGGCGCTACCAGATGGCTGTGTGTGTTGGCAGCAGTCACAGCCTCAGCAGCAGCAACTGGAGCTGCTGAAAAAGCCAGAAAAGAGACGTCCTTCATGTCCCTATAGCAAACAAGCACCCCAGCAGCCTCACCGGGGCTGTAGGAGTGGGGGCCATGTGGGCATCGAACTGGGTACAGCAGTCATCGCAGTACTAGGATGCAGAAGTCTCCAGGGGAGATCTCTTGGACGTCGTCCAGCCTCCTGATCCGGTACCCGTATAAAGCGTCCAAGTGATGAGTGATCTACGAGAAAGTTCAGCAGGCTAATGGCCGTTTTTTCTCTCTTGTTTGTTTCTCCTCCGTCACTCTCTGATTTTTATTTTGTTTGGGGCAGGAGATAGGAGGTCTCTAGGAAGTGTAAGACAAAGTCAGACCATAGGGAGTGCCTCTAAGGACAGCAGTTGTTAAGGACATGGACAAAAAGGCATTGTCAGGCTTGCATAGAGCAGACTGTTTCAGAGGAATCCCCTAATTTCGCTACCAGCCTGACGTCCTTAATTGAGTCGGAGGTACAGAAATCTGTTAGTTCACTGGCCCATTCAGAGGATAGAAGCATTAAGAGAGAAGAAATCCAGATACCCAAGGATTCTACTGGGTCGGAGGAAGAGGGCCTGTGGTTATCTGACCAGACTTCCACTTCGGATAGTAGCACAGAGGATTCACTGCTTTCCTTTAGAAGGAACTGGCAAACTGGTAAAGACCACAATGGGTCGGGTAGACCAAAAAGCTAAGAGATTGGCTCAGGACTTCATGTTCGATGGCCTTGAGCAGAGCAAATGCAGAACCTTCCCAGTAAATGAGCAGGTACAAAACCTCACTAAGCAAGAATGGGAGAAGCCGGATAGGAAGGGACAAGGTTTAGCTTCCTTTAAAAGGAAATATCCTTTTGACCAAATGTCTTCTACTTGGGATAAGGCTCCTAAATTGGACGTAGCTGTTTCCAGGAACTCAAGAAGATTCTCCCTGCCATTTGAGGACTTGGGGTCGTTAAAAGACCCATTGGACAGGAAGACTGACAGTTTCCTTAAGGCAGCCTGGGATGCCTCAGCAGGGGCCCCATTGCAGCAACATGCACGGCCAGATCTCTGAAGGTCTGGCTAGACAACTTTGAGGACCAGTTGGAGCAGAAAGTCCTGAGTGATACCATCCGGGCTTTGCTTCCAATCATTAAGGGGGCAGCAGCATTCCTAGCGAACACCTCTGCAGACTCAGCTAGGTTGGCAGCCAGATTAGCCGCTCTGTTCAATGCAGGTCGTAGGGCTGAAATGTTGGCCAGGGGACATGCAGGTGAGAATTAAGCTTTGTTCTCTCTCCTGTGAAGGAAAATTCCTGTTCGGGCCGGTCATTGATGAGATTCTTGAGAAAGCAGGAGATAGGAAGAAGGGACTACCTAGACCTAGAGCACCCTTTCCATCCTTTCGGCGGTCCTTTCGGAAAGGTCGCTATTCCCACAAGAAACCGCCGAGAGAGCAGGACAAACCCGAGAGACGACCTAGGGGAGGCAGTGGTTTCTTCTTTGGAAAGTCCTCCTGGGAGACCAAAAAAACCCCTCAATGACATTATTTCCCAGGTGGGAGGGAGGCTTTCTTCCTCTCAGCCTGGATCCTTGACATCATAGTCAGGCCTGAAGTTAAAATTCCTCGGGGGAGCTATATGGAAACCCCTGTGCAACCATCTCTGCACAATAACTAGTGATGGAAAACGAGGTTCTGTCACTCAAAAGAAAATCGTGTACTTGCAGAAATTCCCCCTGGGGAGATAGAGAAGGGGTTCTACTCCCCATTATTTCTGATTTTTTTAAAAAATGGACACATCCTTGAGGACTTTTATAAATCTGAAAGCTTTAAACAAGTTCTTAGTCATCCCTTCATTCAAGATGGAGTCAGTGAAGACAGCCGTGAAGGTTCTCTTGACTTGAGGTCCAGGGCTATTATATGGCAGTCCTGGACCTCAAGGATGCCTATTATCATGTACCAGTTCACAACCAATATCAAAAGTTCATCAGAGAAGCGGTACAGATATGTTGAAAATCAAGCACTTCCAGTACAAGGCTCTCTTCCCTTTGGGCTAGCAATAGCTCCCCGGATATTTACGAAGGTAAAGGCTCAACTCCAGTAAAAGTACATATTGGTGATACCTTATCTTGACAATTTTCTGATCGTTGGGGATTATTTTCTTCAGTGTCAAGAACGGGTCAGTATGGTCAGAGACACTGGGATGGCATCTAAACCTAAAAAAAATCCAGGCTTAACTGGTAACATCACAGATCTTCCTGGGTCTAGTGATAGATTCAGTAAGACAGGAATGCCGCCTTCCGGAGGAGCAAGAGAAATTTCAAAAACCTCATGTCATCGACGGTAGCAAGTCCAAAGATGTCCCTCAGGAAATCGATGTCCTTTCTGGGGTCTCTGACAGCCTGTATACCAGCAGTCAAATGAGCACGTTCCATGCACGAGACCTTCAGTGGTGCCTCTTAGAAAATGAAGCAATCTTGCAGGGACGATTGGAGGCAGGCTGACCATTCCGGAGACAGTGGTTCATTTTCTCCAATGATGGCTAGGAATAGACTCAGCACCCAGGGGAGTTCCCTTGGTAAACAAAATATCCAGAGTAGTCACGACGGATACCAGTCCCTGGGGTTTGGGAGCCCACCTGGACGACCACTGGACATAAGGGACCTGGTCACAATAGGAGTGGGTAGCCTCCTCAAACAGCTGGGAGTTCCTCGCACTGGAAAAGGCATTTGGCGGGCTACTGCCTTTTCTGTAGGGCCACACTTAGGGTGTTTCTGACAACCGGACTACTGTAGCTTGTATAAACCACCAGGGAAGTACTCGTTCCATTCCACTAATGTCATTTGCAGAACGATATTTATGCTTGAAGAAAAACATCTCATTATCGACCCTGCATATCAAAGGGGAGAAAATATCAAGGCAGACTTCCTAAGATGCAATTGGCTAAGCCAGAGAGAATGGTCCCTGAAGAGGACAGTGTTCATTAAGATTGTGGACATGTGGGGTCTTCTTCAAGTAGATCTTTTCGACTACAGGAAGGTCCAAAAATTCTGCTCTCTGAATCCGGGAGAGCGCTCTCACATGGTGGATGCCTTCAGGATGGAATGGACCTCCGGACTACTCTATGCCTGTCCGCCGTGTGCCTCATCCCGTTAGTCTTAAGGAAGATCAGAGAAGACAGGACAAGAGTTATCCTGATAGCTCCCTTTTGGCCAAAGAGAACCTTATTTTTTCTGGCTTAGGACAATATCGGTATCGGATCCGTGGGTCCTTCCGGTGGACAAGGATCTTCTATCCCAAGGGCCTTTTCTCCATCCTCAGATGTCCGGGCTGCATTTATTAGCCTGGAATTTGAGAGGTCAATTTTAGAGGGAAAGGGTTTCTTGGCTAAATTTATTTCTACCCTTCTTAGTAGCAGAAAGCCAGTAACCACTAAGATCTATGGTAGGACGTGGAGGAAGTTTCTATCCTTTTCAGGGGTGAGTCTGGGGGGGAAAGCCTCTTTAACATCTATCCTGGAGTTCCTGCAGATAGAGTTCAGCCTTTCTGATAGCACCCTTAAAGGGAAGGTGCCACATTTTTATATTTAAAAAAAAAGTTAAATTCCTTACTTTTAGAACATATTTTCAAGTGCACAGTATTTATATTTTTTATATTACTTATGCAGCCAATGGGGGCTGCCATTTTGCTTTGCAGGAGTGTAAGAGTTGCTGCACGACACTAAGGCCGGCTTCACACACATATATGTATATATATTAATATTTATTCCAGCGCTATACAGCTTGAAAGCCGGTAATTCAATTACCGGCTTTTTCTTTCTCCTTCTTAAAACCCGACATGATTTGAGACATGGTTTACATACAGTAAACCATGTCTTCTCTCTATTTTTTTTGCAGATTCCACACTACTAATGTCAGTAGTGTGTATCTGCAAAATTTGGCCGTTCTAGCTCTTAAAATAAAGGGTTAAATGGCGGAAAAATTGGCGTGGGCTCCCGCGCAATTTTCTCCGCCAGAGTAGTAAAGCCAGTGACTGAGGGCAGATATTAATAGCCTGGAGAGGGTCCATGGTTATTGGCCCCCCCCCCCTGGCTAAAAATATCTGCCCCCAGCCACCCCAGAAAAGGCACATCTGGAAGATGCGCCTATTCTGGCACTTGGCCACTCTTTTCCCATTCCCGTGTAGCGGTGGGATATGGGGTAATGAAGGGTTAATGCCACCTTGCTATTGTAAGGTGACATTAAGCCTAATTAATAATGGAGAGGCGTCAATTATGACACCTATCCATTATTAATCCAATTGAATGAAAGGGTTAAATAAAACACAAACACATTATTTAAAATTATTTTAATGAAATAAAAACAATGGTTGTTGGAGTATTTTATTCTACGCCCAATCCAATCACTGAAGACCCTCGTTCTGTGAAAGAAAAAACATAATAAACCAACAATATACTTACCCTCCGCAGATCTGTAACGTCCAACGATGTAAATCCTTCTGAAGGGGTTAAAACATTTTGCAGCAAGGAGCTTTGCTAATGCAATGCTACTCCTCGCTGCAAAACCCCGGAGAATGAGTCTAAATATAGATCAATGAGCTATATTTAGCTTCATTTGCGGTGAGGCGCCCTCTGCTGGATGTTCATAGATCGTGGGAAATTTCCTAGAAAGCTCCCAGGCCGTCCTGGGCTGTCCAGATCACAGCTGTGGGAGGAGATTGCAGCCATTTTCTTGTAGTCCGCAGCATAAACTGGGCAATCTTGCCTTGCGCAGGCATGTACTATGGAGGACAGAGAAGCAATAGTGTGCAAAAATCACACCATACATATACCCTCTGGCTCAAGACAGGATCAGCTGTGGAGGATATCCACTAATAAAACATAACTTTTAATATTAAATGCTAAAAAAAATGCACATCCAACAGGACACAAACGAAAAAATGGAAAATACTTTATATGTATTTTTTTCGTTTGTGTCCTGTTGGATGTGCATTTTTTTAGCATTTAATATTAAAAGTTATGTTTTATTAGTGGATATCCTCCACAGCTAATCCTGTCTATGGAGGACAGAGAATGAACTTCAATCCAATATTGCAGCCAGCATGCAGCCAGCGGGTAAGGAAAGGGTGAATCAAACACCCGAAAACCCCGCTCCTATGGCTGAAGATTGTTCCCTCCAAATTCAGGTGACAGAGTCCCTTTAAGGCACCACTGTGTGAGAATTTTCCATGCAGCAGTGGTGCCATAAAGGGAGAGCATAGGAACTAATGAACTCCGGTGAATTCTGACGGCAGTTCAGTGAATCCCTCCTGTCAGTGTATCACCAGCTTAATTGAGAGCAGTCATATCACTGATGTGACTGCTCTCAAAGTGGTCAGGATCATCATGGAACATTATGGATTATCTTCTCATCGGACAGGTGAGGAATATTTGTGGTTTATTTTATTTTTGTTGCAGGAGACGAGGGAGTCGAGGATTAGGCATTCGGTAAGTATGGCTAATTAAGATTAATGAAGGACTTTATTCTGGCTGTGTTTATTTACCATATAACTATAGGATTAGTAATGGATAGGTGTCTTATTAACGCCTCTCCATTACTAAGCCGTGGGTTCGATGTCACCTGACAATACAAAGGTGACATCAACCCCACAAATATTACCCCACTTGCCGGAATTGGCGCATCTATAAGATTCACCATTTCTGGGGTGGCTGAGAGCTGATGTTTTTAGCCTGGTGGGTGCCAATATCCATGGCCCCTTCATAGGCTATTAATATCAGCCCGCATCTGTCTGCCTGGCCTTTGATGGTTATTAATTATAGGAGGAACCCACGTCATTTTTTGTTGGGGTCCCCCTTTTTAATAGCCAGTAAAGGCTAAGTATACAGCTGCAAATTGATATTAATAGCCTGGGGAGCTCCATGGGTATTACCCCCTTCCCAGGCTATAAACCTCTGCCCACAGCCGTAGGCTTTCCTTCTGCTGGCTATTAAAATTGCGCGGGAGCCCAATCAATTTTTTTTCCATTTTCTTTAAAGTTAACAGTTGCTGTTTGGTTACAGCCTATGTACATTCGTTCTGTTAACACTCCTATTGCTGGTGGCAATATGTGCGTAGGTTTGTGTGTGTTTACTTATCGGCTTAGTAATGACGGTGTTGGGCTGAGTGTGAGCATGTGAATGTCTCTCCCCCATCAGTCGCTCTCCCTCCTATGCACTCCTCTCCCCCCTGCATCTCTGCGTGATACAGCGAGCAGCACCAACTAACAGAATCGTTGCTGCCTGCCATCCTCGGTGACAGTCGACTTGTCAGTATAACTTTGCAGTCACTGGCAAAATGGCTCCGCACTGTGTTCCTAAAAGTCCTCCTCTTATCCCTTAGCAAACACCCAGAAGAGGAGAAGAATGACATCACACACATCTGCAGATTCAGCCCATGTTTACTGCAGTGCATTAATGTGAGCTAGTTGTACACTAGGTTTTTGTCAAATTTCAGTAGCTGCTCCCTCTAGTGTTTAAAAGTGCAAATACCAAACCTTTTTTAAAAATTTAATATTTTACAAAATTATAAACAAATGATATTTTTTAAGAAAATGTAAACATTCATTCTATACATTTTTTTTTCAATTGCTGAAAATTTTTTTTTGATGGCACCATCCCTTTAAGGTGCAGGTCTCAGCCCTAGGGTCACAATACAATTATGAGCTAGCGGGTAATAGATGGATCAACAGGTTCATCAGGGCTTGTAGTAGAGCCAGATCAGTCTCTACCTGTGGAACCCCTCTATGGGGTCTAAATTTAGTGTTGACAGAGAGCCCCTTTGACCTTTACATTCCGCCTCGGAAAGAATAGTCTCACTAAAAACATCCCTGCTAGTGGCCCTTACATCAGCCCGCAGGATGTGTGACATACAGGCTTCATCAGCAGATTCCCTTTACACTCAGGTCCTGGAAGATACAGTAATTTTAAGATTAGACCCGGTATATCTCCCTGAGGTGGTTACAAAATTTCACAGGGCACAGGAAATAGTTTTACCATCTTTTTGTTCCAACCACAGCAATCAGGAGAAATTACACACCCTAGACGTTAGAAGGTGCTTGCTGCACCTGACAGAACCTTGGCGGAAATAGAGTGCGCTGTTTGTATCCTCAGGGTATCTAAACGAAACTTGGCTAAATGGGTCGGAGAAGCTATCAAACTAGCTTTATTTCAGTTCAGGCAGGGCCATTCCTGAAGGTCTGAAGGCCCATTCTACAAGAGCCGTGGTGGCATCCTGGGCAGAGAAAGCAGATGTCTCCATCGACCAGATTTGTAAGGCAGCCACATGGTCCTCTCCATCCACCTTCTATAGACACTATAGGCTGGATCATCTGACCTCACATTTGGGAGAAGGGTTCTACAAGCTGTGGTCCGTCCCTAAGATAATAAGTCTCTGAAATTCTCTCGTGGTGCCATCATGGGTGACTGAAAAACACGGATGTTACTTACCGGTAATGTGTTTTTTTGTAACCCATGATGGCACCCTTATATTACCTTCCTGTTTAATCACTCTTTTTGATTGGTGGATCTTGTTTTTTTCATATACCACTTTTTGTGTTTGTGGTTAAGGATGAATAGAAGTATAGGTATATGATTTATGTGTGTACACTAACCTGGGAGTTTCCTCTTGTACTCTGTAAACCAACTGTTGTGGAGAGAGGAACTGCCCTTTTTATCTTAAAGGTTTCCTGTCCTTCTGGGCGGATTCCCTCTCGTGGTGTCATCATGGGTTACAAAAAAACACATTACCGGTAAGTAATATACGTGTCTTCTCCAGACAACCCCTATTACCAACTATACGTAGCATACACGATAACTTATTGAATAAGTGAGATGCTCAAGAACCACGCCATTTATTCCTATGGCCCTGTCAAAAAAGCAGAGCCGAGCGATGGGCAGCCCCATAGAGAACAAATGGAGCAATAGTCAAATGTGCCTTCTTCCTCTCCATTCCAACAAGGATAAAAGTTCTCCTCATGTCGGGCCTCATGTTTGTCTCTGTGTGTGTGTGTGTGTGTTTGTTGGGACGACCACCTCATGTCCTCATGTTGTGCCTCAGGTGTGTTTTGGGCCTCATGTCTCGTGTTTGGCCAACCGCCTTGTGTGTGTGTGTGTGTTGGGCTGACCACTTCATGTCTGTTCTCTTGTGTGTGTTGGGCAGACTGCCTCATGTTTATATGTGTGTGTTGTACCTCGTGTTGTGTTTGGCCGACTACCTCATGTCAGGTCTTGTGCATGTGTGTGTTGGGACGACCGCCTCATGTTGTGCTTCATGTCTCGTGTGTGTGTGTGTTGAGCCGACCCGTCTCATGTCGGGCCTGGTGTGTGTTTTGGGCCTCATGTCTCGTATTGTTCCGACCGCCTTGTGTCGTGTGTGTGTTGGGCCGACCACCTCATGTCTGGTCTCGTGTGTGTGTTGGGCAGACTGCCTCATGTTTATATGTGTGTGTTGTACCTCGTGTTGTGTTGGGCCGACTACCTCATGTCAGGTCTTGTGCATGTGTGTGTTGGGACGACCGCCTCATGTCGTGCTTCATGTCTCGTGTGTGTGTGTGTGTTGAGCCGACCCGTCTCATGTCGGGCCTGGTGTGTGTTTTGGGCCTCATGTCTCGTATTGTTCCGACCGCCTTGTGTCGTGTGTGTGTTGGGCCGACCACCTCATGTCTGGTCTCGTGTGTTTGTTGGGCCTCATGTCGGGTGTCATCTGTGTTGAGCTGACCGCCTCATGTCAGGCATCGTGTGTGTTGGGCCGAATGCCTAATATTGGGCATTGTGTGTGTTTTGCTGTGTGTTTTGCCTCATGTGGGGTCTCGTGTGTGTGTTTGGCTGACCGCCTCATGTTGGGCTTCATGTCTCATGCGTGTGTGTGTGTTGGGCCTTCCTCCTCATGTTGGGGTTCATGTCTCGTGTGTGTGTTGGGCTGACAACCTCATGTCTGGTCGTGTGTGTGCATGCGTGTGTGTTGGTCCGACTGCCTCATGTTGGGTTTCATGTGTGTTGGGCTGACCATCTCATGTTGGCTTTGTGTGTGATGGGTTGGGCCAACAGCCTCATGTCTCCTGTCTATTTATGTGTGTGTGTTGGGCCTCATGTCTTACATTGGGCCGACCGCCTCATGTCTGTTCTCTTGTATGGTGGGCCTTATGTCCCGTGTTGGGTCGACTGCCTCATGTTGGGTTTCATGTGTGTTGGGCCGACCATCTCATGTCGGGCTTTATGTGTGGGTTGGGCCAACCGCCTCCTGTCTCGTGTATTGTGACAAATGCCTCGACTGCTAATATCTCGGGTGTGTTGAGCTGATCGCTTCATGTCTGGTCTCGTGTGTGTAGGTGTTTGGCCAACCGCCTCATGTTGGACTTCATGTCTCATGCGTGTGTGTGTTGGGCCATCCGCCTCATATTGGGCTTCATGTCTCATGCGTGTGTGAGTTGGGCTGACAGCCTCATGTCTGGTCATGTGTGTGCGTGCTTGTTGGGCCGACTGCCTCATGTTGGGTTTCATGTGTGTTGGGCTGGCCATCTCATTTCAGCTTTATGTGTGATGGGTTGGGCCAACAGCCTCATGTCTCCTGTCTATTTGTGTGTGTTGGGCCTCATGTCTTGTATTGGGCCGACCGCCTCATGTCTGGTAGTGTATGTTGGGCCTCATGTCCCGTGTTGGGCCAACTGCCTCATGTCTGTTCTCTTGTATATTGGGCCTCATGTCCCGTTGTGGGTCAACTGCCTCATGTTGGATTTCATATGTGTTGAGCTGACCATCTCAAATATCAAAGCTTCACTACATTTTTACTAGTAATATTGCTAATATTGGTAAGGGTGGTTTCTGGATAATATCGGGGGTCTTTCGTGATTCTATCAAACAAGGAGAGACGTTAATAAGATACAATCCTGAGGGTAGCTGGTGAGTCTAACAGATTTACAGTCCATCCCTAATACTCGGATAGCATATTGAATTGGTTCGCGTTTAACATCTATGTCTCGGTTTGTCCTCTTGATAGGTGGTATAAATGGTTCTCTTAATCAGATTGAAACCATTGTCCAGTGTCGGGAATTAAAATAGTAAAATATCTATGTCTCCATTATCCTTCTAGTTAGTTGTAAAGCCAAATGAAATAATTGTAAATCCAGTTAGTCTTCAAGGTCTGGAGTCATAAATTGGACTGATTGTCATTTAAGTTGGTTCGCCATTTAAGTTATCTTTCTACTGGGATTTGTAGTTTAGGCAAGGCTAAGCTGAAAAACCAGTATACGTCAGGTTGATCCTCTTGGCAGGGCTGAGGAGTCGGTAAGCCAAGCCTCCAACTCAGACCCCTCAATTTCCATGACACCGACTCTGACTCCACTAAAATGGGCTCTGACTCCACGACTCCGACTCCTACTCCACAGCCCTGCCTCCTGGTCTGGTGTCATAGGACTTCCTTCACACGTTCTTATATTTCTGGTACTGGAAAAAAACAGTACTGGAGCTGTCCATGTGTTACATATGTGTGGCATCCGTCTGCCGCATCAATGTGACACCTACTGGTCCCTGGAAAATGTGGTACAGTTAGCGCTGTTCCTGGATGCTGAAAGCAGCTCTCATCATTGTCGCCTGATCTCCCTGAAATCAGCGCAACCAGGCGACAATGATGTCAGTTGTACTAAGGGATTGGGGATTAATTGTATTAACCTGGGTACAGAATTGGCACAGCACGTGAAAAGTCTTGGAGACGGGAGTGCGAGGTTCTGATTATTGAGGATGCGAACCTCAGGTAATTAGCAGAATGGAGGGCACGGTTAGGGTGGTAGGCTGAGACGAGGGAGGAGATGTAGGGTGGTGCTGATCCAGGGAGAGCTTTGTGGATGAGGGTAATAAGTTTGTACTGGATTCTGGAGTGGATGGGTAACCAGTGTAATGACTGGCACAAGGTAGAGGCACTGAAATAACGATTGGTGAGGAATATGATCCTGGCTGCAACATTCAAGACAGATTGGAGAGGGGAGAGTTTGGTAAGAGGGAGACTGATTAGTAGAGAGTTACAATAGTCCAGATGAGAATGAATAGAGTTTTTGCAGAGTCGAAAGTAAGAAAAGGTCGAATTCTAGAAATGTTTTTGAGGTGCAGATAACAAGAGCGAGCCAGTGATGGAATCGGATGTGGTGGGTGAAGGAAAGCTCGGAATCAAGTATGACCCCAAGACGGTGGGCATGTTGCTGGGGAGTAACGGTGGAGCCACACACAGAAATGGCAAAGTCGGGCATAGGTAGGTTAGTGGAGGGAGGAAACACAAGGAGTTCAGTTTTTGACAGGTTCAGTTTCAGATAGAGGGAGGACATGATGTTAGAAACAGCGGTAAGACAATCACTGTTGTTTTCTAAAAAGGCAGTCGTGATATCAGGAGAAGTGTATAATTGGGTGTCATCAGCATAGACATGGTACTGGAAACCAAATCTACTGATTGTTTGACCATTAGTATACAGAGAGAAGAGGAGGGGGCCTAAAACCGCTCCTTGAGGAGCCCCAACAGTAAGGGGGAGAGGAAGAGGAGCCAGCAAAAGATACAGTGAAGGAGCGGTCAGAGAGATAGGAGGAGAACAGTGTCCTTGAAGCCGATGGAGCGGAGCATAGTGAGGAGGAGCTGATGATCCAGTGTCGAATGCTGCAGAGAGATCCAAGAGACTTAGCATGGACATTGTCATCGCCATGGCAATCATTTTGACCTCATCGTCGCCATGGCAGCTACTATTACATCATCGTCACCATGGTATCCTATTATGACATCAACTTCACCATGGCAATAATTATGATATAATCGTCACCATGGAAACATTTTATGACATCATTGTCGCCATGGCAGCCCATTATGACATCAATGTCACCATGCCAACCTATTATGACTTCATCGCTGCCATGGCAACCTATTATTGTATCATTATCACCATGGCAACCCATTGTGGCATCATCATCACCATGGCAACCATTGTGATATCATCATCATCCTGGCTACCTATTATGGCATCGTTATCATCATGGCAACTTATTATGACATCATTTTCATCATGGCAACCATGATGCCATCATCGTCGCCATGACAGCCATTATGTCATCATAGTCATGTCAACCTATTATGGCATTGTTGTCACCATGGCAACCCATTATGACATCGTCACCATGGCAACACGTATGACATCATCATCATGGCTACCTATTATGGCATCGTTATCGCCATGGCAACCCATTATAACTGTCACCATGGCAACCATAACATCATTGTCGCCATGACAACCATTATGCCATGGTCATCATGGCAACCTATTATGGCATTGTTGACGCCATGGCAACTCATGACATCATCGTCGGCATGACAGCCACTATTACATCATCACCATGACAATCCACTATATAATCATCACCATGGCAACCATTAAGTATCAGCTGGACCCTCTGCAGGGATGTGGACATGACGCTGGAAGGGAGGGAGTGACCGTATGCAAGAAGATGGGGGTGGAGAGTGGGATGAAAGGTGATCCAAGGAGTAGTGGTTTAAAAGTACGGAAGAAATTATTATCATTATTATTTATTTATATAGCACCATTAATTCCATGGTGCTGTACATGAGACGGGGTTACATCAAAATTCAAATATCACTTACAGTAAACAAACTAACAATGACAGACTGATACAGAGGGGCGAGGACCCTGCCCTTGCGGGCTTACATTCTACAGGAAATTACATAGGTTATAGGTGGGGACTCAGGGGAAAAAACATAAATAGGACTGACTGAGGTTGAGTGGCACTCTTTGACCTCAGACCACTGGACAGCGAAGAATAAATTGACCATATTCCGCAGGAAATTATCTCCCAATCCCCTCATACCATGCACTCTCCTCCTTCCCCCACTGCATCCAGCTCACTCTTTTTGAACCAGTCACCAGTCACAGAAGTAATCAGGCTCCTTGCATATTCTCACCTTACCACGTGCACCAGTGACCCCATTCCATTATGACATCATCGTTGTCATTGCAACAATTAAGGTATTGTCGTCGCCATGGCAACAATTGTGACATCATTGTCGCCATGGCAACAATTACATCATTGCCGCCATGGCAACAATTACGACATCATTGTCACCATGACAATCATTATGTCATCATTGTTGTCATGGCAACCTATCAAGGTGTCATTGTCACCATGGTAACCAATTATGACATCGTTGTCGCCATGGCAATCATGACATCATCGAAAGGACAACCATTTACAACATCATCGTTGCCATGGCAGCTACTATTACATCATCGTCACATGGCAGCCTATTATGACATCAACATCACCATGGCAACAATTATGATATAATCGTCATCATGGCTACCTATTATGGCATTGTTATCACCATGGCAACCCATTATGACATCAACGTCACCATGGCAACATATTACAACAGCATCGTTGCCATGGCAACCTATTGTATCATTGTCACCATGGCAACCCATTGTGACATCCTTGCCATTGTGACGATGATGTCATAATGGGTTGCCATGGCGACAACATTGCCCTAATAGGTTGCTATGATGAAGATGATGTCATAATGGTTGTCATGGCAATGATGATGTCATAATAAGCTGCCATGGCGATAACGATGCCATAATAGGTAGCCATGATGAAGATAATGGTTGCTGTGGTGACGATAATAATAATCTTTATTTTTATATAGCGCTAACATATTCCGCAGCGCTTTACAGTTTTCATGCATTATCATCACTGTCCCCGATGGGGCTCACAATCTAAATTCCCTATCAGTATGTCCATGATAGGTTGCTATGATGACGATGATGACATAATGGTTGTCATGGCAACAATTATGTCATAATTGTTACCATGGCGACAACGATGCCATAATAGGTTACCATGATGACAATTATGTCATAATGGAATGGGGTCACTGGTGCAAGTGGTAGGGCGAGAAGATGCAAGGAGCCTGATTACTTCTCCTTCTGTGACTGGTTCAAAATCAGAGAGTGAGCTAGATGCAGTGGGGGAAGGAGGACAGTGCATGGTATGAAGGGATTGGGAGATAATTTCCTGTCGGATATGGTCAATTTTTTATTCGCTGTCCAGTGGTGTGAGGTCAAAGAGTTCCACTCAACCTCAATCAGTCCTATTTATGTTGTTTCCCGAGTCCCCACCTATAACCTATGTCATTTCCTCCCTACCTTTAGACCACTACCCCTTGGATCACCTTTCATCCCACTCTCCACTCCCCATCTTCTCTTATATGGTCACTCTCTCCCTTCCAGCATCATGTCAGCTTATTATTATTATTATTTATTATTATTATTATTTATTGTTATAGCGCCATTTATTCCATGGCGCTTTACATGTGAGGAGGGGTATACATAATAAAAACAAGTACAATAATATTAAACAATACAAGTCATAACTGGTACAGGAGGAGAGAGGACCCTGCCCGCGAAGGCTCACAATCTACAAGGGATGGGTGAGAATACAGTAGGTGAGGGTAGAGATGGTCATGCAGCGGTTTGGTCGATCGGTGGTTACTGCAGGTTGTAGGCTTGTCTGAAGAGGTGGGTCTTCAGGTTCTTTTTGAAGGTTTCGATGGTAGGCGAGAGTCTGATGTGTTGTGGTAGAGGGTTCCAGAGTAGGGGTGATACGCGAGAGAAATCTTGTATACGATTGTGGGAAGAGGAGATAAGAGGGGAGTAGAGTAGGAGATCTTGTGAGGATCGGAGGTTGCGGGTAGGTAAGTACCGGGAGACGAGGTCACAGATGTATGGAGGAGACAGGTTGTGGATGGCTTTGTACGTCATGGTTAGGGTTTTGTAGTGGAGTCTCTGGGCAATGGGAAGCCAGTGAAGGGATTGACAGAGGGGAGAGGCCGGGGAATAGCGGGGGGACAGGTGGATTAGTCGGGCAGCAGAGTTTAGAATAGATTGGAGGGGTGCGAGAGTGTTAGAGGGGAGGCCACAGAGCAGGAGGTTGCAGTAGTCAAGGCGAGAGATGATGAGGGCATGTACTAGGGTTTTTGCAGATTCATGGTTGAGGAATGAACGGATTCGTGAAATATTTTTGAGTTGAAGTCGGCAGGAAGTGGAAAGGGCTTGGATATGTGGTTTGAAGGAGAGATCAGCGTCAAGGATTACCCCAGGCAGTGAGCTTGTGGGACTGGGGAGAGTGGGCAGCCATTTACTGTAATGGATAGGTTCGTTGGGGGGGTCGCGTGAGATGGGGGAAAGATGATGAATTCTGTTTTGTCCATGTAAAGTTTCAGAAATCTAGCGGAGAAGAAGGATGAAATAGTGGACAGACATTGAGGGATTCTGGTTAGAAGGGAGGTGATATCTGGTCCAGAGATGTAGATCTGTGTGTCGTCAGCATAGAGGTGAAACTGAAAGCCATGAGATTCTATGAGCTGTCCCAGGCCAAAGGTGTAAATGGAGAAGAGCAAGGGCCCAAGGACTGAACCTTGTGGGACTCCGACAGATAGAGGGCGAGGTGAGGAGGTGGTGTGTGAGTGGGAGACGCTGAATGTCCAGTCTGTTAGGTATGATGAGATCCAGGATAGGGCCAAGTCTGCGATGCCAAGGGATGAGAGGGTCTGTAATAATAGGGAATGGTCCACTGTGTCAAAGGCAGCCGACAGGTCGAGGAGGAGGAGGACAGAGTAGTGTCGCTTGCTCTTGGCGGTTAAGAGGTCATTGGTGACTTTAGTTAGGGCAGTTTCAGTGGAATGGTGTGACCGGAAGCCAGATTGTAGGCGGTCAAAGAGGGAGCAAGAAGAGAGATGGGAGGACAGCTCAAGGTAAACGTGTTGTTCCAGTAGTTTGGAGGCATAGGGGAGAAGTGATATAGGGCGATAGCTAGATACAGAGGATGGGTCAAGAGAGGGCTTTTTGAGGATAGGTGTGATGGAGGCATGTTTAAAGCTTGAGGGGAAAACACCAGTTTGTAGTGATAGGTTGAAGAGATGGGTTAGGGTTGGGATGAAGATTGTGGTGAGGTTTGGGATGAGGTGGGATGGGAGCGGGTCAAGTGCACAGGTGGTGAGATGCGATCTTGAGAGTAGAGTGGAGAGTTGATCTTCTGTAATGGTGGAGAAGTTGGTTTTGGAGGTGGAGGGCTGGGAAATCGGGAGGAAGGGCTCTGGGGGTTGTTGACCAAAACTGTCTCTAATGCTATCAATCTTCTGCTTGAAAAATGAGGCAAAGTCTTCAGCGGAGATAAGTGGGGAGGGAGGAGGTGCTGGGGGACGGAGGAGAGAATTGAAGGTGTTGAATAACTGTTTAGGGTTGTGAGAGAGAGAGGATATGAGAGATGAGAAGTAGGTTTGTTTAGCTGTGGCGAGTGTGGTCTTGAAAGTAGTGAGGGACTGTTTGAATGCGATGAAGTGCTCGTTAGAGTGGGATCTTTTCCATCTGCGCTCAGCAGCCCTGGAAGCTCGCCTCAGTTCTTTGGTCAGGCTGGTGTGCCAGGGCTGTCTGTTGATTTTGCGAGCTTTGGTATGTGTAAGTGGGGCAGCAGATTCCAAAGCTACAGCTATTGTGGTGTTACATAGAGCGGCAGCGTCATCCGCATTGTGTATGGAACTTATGCCTGTGAGGGGGAGGAGGGATTCAGAGAATGAATGTAGGTCAAGATGTTTAAGATTTCTGCGAGGGTGTGAAAGTTTGTGGGGTGGGGATTGTAGACATGGAGTGGAGAGAGATGAGAATGTGAGAAAGTTGTGGTCAGAGAGTGGAAGAGGTGAGTTAGAGAGGTTAGATAGAGAGCAGAGGCGGGTGAAGATGAGGTCCAGTGTGTGACCGTCTTTGTGAGTGGCTGCAGAAGACCATTGAGTGAGGCCGAAGGAGGAAGTGAGAGTTAGAAGTTTAGTGGCAGCTGAGAGGAAAGTGTCAATGGGTATGTTGAAGTCGCCCATGATGATAGTGGGGATGTCCGCAGAAAGGAAATGAAGTAGCCAGGTGGTGAAGTGGTCAAAGAAGATGGTGGCTGGCCCTGGGGGGCGGTAAATGACAGCCAGTTGGAGGTTGGTGGGGGAGTAGATGCGCATAGAGTGCACCTCAAAGGAAGGGAGGGTAACAGAGGATGGCAGTGGGATTGGGGTGAAGGAGCAGTTATCTGACAGGAGAAAACCAACTCCTCCGCCATGTTTGCTGCTGGGGCGGGGTGTGTGGGAAAGGTGGAAGCCACCGTAAGAGAGTGCAGCAGGGGAGACTGTGTCAGAAGGGGTGAGCCAGGTTTCGGTGATGGCGAGGAAGGAAAGTTTGGTAGTAACAAAGAGATCATGGATGTAGGAGAGCTTGTTGCAGACAGAGCGAGCGTTCCACAGAGCTCCTGTTAGTGGGACTGGGGAGGCGGGGGCTGGGCGAATGGGTATAAGGTTAGAGAGGTTACGGAAGTTTGTGATGGAGCGTGGATGGGAGGTAGAAATGATTGTGGGAATATGGTGAGGAGGACCAGGATTTGGAGAGATATCACCAGCAGTGAGAAGGAGCAGAGAAAGTGTTAGCAGGTGGGAGCAGGAGAGGGCATCAGGGGGCTGTCTGTGCTTGGAGACAGAAGATTGTATGTTAAGGAACAGTTCTGTGGAGGAGGTGAGGTGGATGGGGAGGATTGAAGAGGAGATGAACAGTTCTTTACTTGGTGTGGGGATTGGGGGAGGTAGCAGAAAGTGAAGGATTATAGGGGTGAAAGTGAAAACAAACAGAAACATTGTTTACAATGACTGTGGCCAGTTACCTTCAGTTCCCTTCAGCTTCCCCCTATCCTTGCGGAGGATCCAGCTGATAATTAATGGTTGCCTTGGTGAAGATGATATAGTGGTTTGTCATGGTGATGATGATGATGTAATAGTGGCTGCCATGGCTACGATGATGTCATAATGAGTTGCCATGGTGACAACAATGCCATTAGAGGTTGCCATGATGATGACATAATGGTTGTCATGGCGAAGATGATGTCATAATGGTTGCCATGGCGAAAATGATGTCATAATAAGTTGCCAAGGCGATAACGATGGCATAATAGGTAGCCATGATGACGATTATGTCATAATGGTTTCCATAGTGACGATGATGTCACAATGGTTGCCATGGTGACGATGATATCACAATGGGTTGCCATGATGACGATGACAACTATGCCATATTAGGTTGCCATGACGATGATGATGACATAATGATTGTCATGGCGACGATGATGCCATAATGGTTACCATGGCAAAAATGATGTTATAAGTTGCCATGGTGATGATAACAATGCCTTAATAGGTAGCCATGATGACTATGATGTCATAATGGTCATTATGATTTAAAAAACCCAATCACTAACCATGAGTGGAGAAAACCTGTTGGCGTTATCATTCATATACTCTGAAAAAGGGCCAAGAAAGCAAAGATTCTGCCGGGGTATGTAAACTTATGAGCACAGCTGTAGGTCTTCAATATTGGATCAGCTGTTATTTGCTACAAACAACCCCTTCATTAGAGGTTAAATAGGTTACACGTATCTGAAAAATGTGCCATTGAAAATACAACTCCTCCTGCAAAATAAAAAAAACTAATATTCTATAGTAACATTGATGAAAAACAAAACGTTTTGATTATTAGAATGCGATAATGCAAAACAAGAGAAAGTTTTGTCCTTATTATGCACAAAAGACTGGTCGTTAATAAGGGTTAACAGTAAATCGAGAATGTGTGTTGATGACATGGTAATGACTATTGAACAAACACTTGGACACAACATTAAGACAATGAGTAATTATAAAGGCCATTATTGCTGTACAAACAATTAGACGTGCAGAGAATATCAACGATGAGATTTGCTCAAACACCTGATTTTTCTAGCCTTTCTCTCCTAAGCTGCCATTGGTCACTAACTGGATTAACCAATTTACACCCAAGCCTGTTTTCACCTTCATGACCAGGCCAAATTTTGCAATTCTGACAAGTGTCACTTTGTGGTAATAACTCTGGAACGCTTCAACGGATCCTAGTGATTCTGAGAATGTTTTCTTGTGACATATTGTACTTCATGTTGATGGTAAAATTTGTTCGATACAACTTGCGTTGATTTATGAAAATATCAGAAATTTGGCAAAAATTTCTCTATTTTCAAACTTTTCATTTTTATACACATAAAAACCAAGACACTCATGTCACACAAAATCTACTATATAATTGTCTAAGGGTCGCTTCCGTTTGTCTGTCTGTCTTTCTGTCTGTCTTTCTGTCTGTCACGGATATTCATTGGTCGCGGCCTCTGTCTGTCATGGAAATCCAAGTCACTGATTGGTCGTGGCAAAATGCCCACGACCATTGCCACGACCAATCAGCGACGGACATAGTCTGGCAGTGAAATGGCCGCTGCTTTACTGCCCTGCAGTCAGCGCTGAGAGCTCACACAGGGTTAATGCCAGTGTTAACAGACCGCAGTGTTTCGCACTCCAATAACGCTGCTATTAACCCTGTGTGACCAACTTTTTACTATTGATGCTGCGTATGCAGCATCAATAGTAAAAAAATCTAATGTTACAAATAATAATAATAAAAAAGGTT
Source organism: Ranitomeya imitator (assembly GCF_032444005.1). Taxonomy (NCBI): domain Eukaryota; kingdom Metazoa; phylum Chordata; class Amphibia; order Anura; family Dendrobatidae; genus Ranitomeya; species Ranitomeya imitator. The sequence goes on from NC_091284.1 coordinate 772,732,880, forward strand.
ATTCTCACCCTTCGACATCGCGCTGTCCTCGGCAGTGCAAGCGTCAGGTTTCGGTACCAAGGATGCTATGCGAGAAGGACCTGCCATGACGTCACGGTCATGTGACCACGACGTCATCACAGGTCCTGCGCTCATACCAACCCTGGAACCGGAATCTGCCGCGTGCACCGCACACAGGCGCCAGGACTTCAAAGGGCCTTCGGAAGGTGAGTATATGTTTATTTTTTATTTTAAGTCTTTTTTAACCACGCATATAGTGCCCACATTGCTATATACTACGTGGGCTGTGTATACTACGTGGGCTGTGTTACATACTGCGTGGGCTCTGTTATATACTACATCTCTGCTATATACTATGTAGCTGGGCAGTATACAACGTGACTGTGCAATATACAACATGGCTGTGCAATATATTATGTGCTCTGTGTTATACTACGTGGCTGTGTTATATACTACGTAGCTCTGCTATACACTACGTACGTTGTGTTACATACTACGTAGCTCTGTTATATACTACGTAGCTATGTTAGATACTACGTCGGTTGTGTTATATACTACGTCACTGTGCAATATAGTACGTAGCCTGTGCTGTATACTACCTACATATTCTAGAATACCCGATAAGTTAGAATCGGGCCACCATCTAGTAGTTAATAAATAACATTTCCCACGTGTCTACTTTACGTCAGCACAAATTTTGAAACATATTTTTTTTGGTAGGAAGTGAGAAGGGTTAAAAGTTGAAAAGCAATTTTTCATTTTTCCAACAAAGTGTTGCATTGATAAGTGGAAATCTTTCGGATCCCTCTTCTGTAATACATTTTTCACCTCGCTTGCGACCTTTCTCTCTTTGCAGTTTGAGGGACCTCACTGGGGAAATGTTGCTCTGGTACAACACGGTCACCTTCAGTTCCAAGTCTACTGGGGCCCGTTCCGTCCTGAATGCCAAATATTAGGGCCTTGATCGCTACCTTCTGTAACTGAAGGAAGGTTCTGATCTGGTCTGCACATCATGATAGCATGAAAGAGTAATACGTTGCCATCTGTATGATGTGCACAGCCAGCTTCTTGGCTTTTCTCCTCACACTGTATGGCTGTGGGCCTTGATCAGAGAGATCAACTCCCACCATGTTCTTATTGTACCCCCGGACTTACTCTGGTTCGATGAAGAAAGCTCATACAATGGTGGGGGTGCTGCCATCACCATAAATGGTGGTCAAGAAAAGGACATCCCTCTTGTTCTTATACTTGACCACCAGCATGTTGTGCTACATTGGGCTCTCCTCTCACCTTTTCTGAGCAGCTGCCCAATTAGCGTTCTAAAGAGGGCTTTCTGATTTTTGTGGCCAGCACTGCATGCTGCAGTAGCTCTGGCAGAGAGGGACTTGAAGAGTGAGATGGTAGTATAAAAGTTATCTACGTAGAGGGAGAAGAACATGAGGGCATTCAGGGGGTTGAATCAGCGTGTTCTTCCCTTCATAAACCCTAAACCTGTGTATGTACCCGGAGATAGTCTCGCACAGTTTGTAAAGTTTAGTTGTGTACCTGGCCCTGTTATTGGGCAGGTATTGCTGGAAGTTGAACCTCCCCTGGAAATGTATTTGAGACTCATCCATGCAGATGTCTCTTTGAGTAATGAACACCTCAACAAACTTGTTGCTGAAGTGATCAATGAGAAGTTGGTCAAAGCTGGGGTCATTTCGTGAAGCACATTGTGCATTATCACCGTAATGTAAAAATTTGTGGATGGCCTCAATGCATCTCCGGGGCAGGTCTGGACTGGCCATCGGACAGTTCTGGCATATGCCAGAAGGGCCGGTGCCAGTAGTGGGCCACTGCACGCCGACTCACCCTTCCCTCCCCCAGCGCCGCCGCATTCAACTATACCTGCGTCTATGACGCTGATACAGTTGAATGCAATGATGGAGGAGAGAGCATCACCTGACGCTCCCTCTCCCATCATTCTCCGCTCTGCCTCTGACACTGCAGGTGCGCGCACTCACTGTGTCCCAGGCAGTGCAGCGGCAGCCGCCGACACAGGGGCAAGAGGCAGCGCAGGCACGAGGAAAGGTGAGGAGCTTGTGTTTTTTTTTTACTGGACTGTGGGGCCATTTTAAGGGGGGAGGAGAGATGTGGGCTCTGCTGTATACTACTATGTGGGCTCTGCTGTATACTACTATGTGGGCAATACTGTCTACTACTATGTGGGCAGTGCTGTATACTACTGTGTGGGCTCTGCTGTATACTACTATGTGGGCAGTGCTGCATGCTACTATATGGGCTCTGCTGTATACTACTATGTGGGCAGTGCTGTATACTACTATGTGGGCTCTGCTGTATACTACTATGTGGGCAGTGCTGTATACTACTATGTGGGCAGTGCTGTATACTACTATGTGGGCTCTGCTGTATACTACTATGTGGGCAGTGCTGTATACTACTATGTGGGCAGTGCTGTATACTACTATGTGGGCAGTGCTGTATACTACTATGTGGGCTCTGCTGTATACTACTATGTGGGCAGTGCTGTATACTACTATGTGGGCTCTGCTGTATACAACTATGTGAGCTGTGCTATATACTACTATGTGGGCTGTGCTATATACTACAATGTGGATTCTTCTGTATACTGCTAAGTGGGCTGTGTTATCTGCTATGTGGGTTGTGCTATATAGTATGGGGGGTATATTATATTCTATGGGGAGGCCGTGTTATATACTATGTGGCTGTTATATACTATTGTGGAGGTATATTATATTCTATGGGGGAGGCTGTGTTATATACTATGGGAGCTGCATTATATTCTATGGGGGCTACATTATATATTATGGGGAGGTGGGCTGCATTATACTCTAGGGTGGCTGCATTATACTATGGGGTGGCTGCATTATATTCTGTAGGGTGGTGGCTTCATTATGCTATATGTGGGCTGCAATATACTGTATCGAGGGCTATGGGGAATACGTTATACTATATGAAGAACTATGGGGTGCATTATACTATGGGAAGTGAATTGTACTACATGGATGACTATGGCGGTGCATTATACTATATGGAGCACTATGAGCAGTGTATTATGCTATATGGAGGACTGAGCAGTGTATTTTAATATATGGAGGACTTTAAGGAGTGTATTATACTATGTGGAGGACTGTGGTGTACATTATAATATATGGAGGACTATGGGGTGTATTTTACTAAACAAGTAAAATGCTGCATATTCAGATTGTTTTTGCTGGAACAAAAATCATTGTTCTCAGCAGCACATCACCGGTGTAAACTGTAGATGTGCTGCTGATAACATGATACTGTATGGGGATCTATTAGTGATCGTTCTGTCCCATCATTATTCCTCAGCTGGTGGAAAGAGGCCGGGAAACAAGCGTTGAACAACTTCAGTATTGTCGATCAAACTCATTTAGCGGCCTGAACTCAGCAAATGTAAATACAACAGAAATGCTTTTGTGTGATGTGCAATATGTTAGCATTTGGGGCTCCATTTTAAACTTTGCCTAGGACCCCACTTTGCCTAAAACCGGCCCTGCCTACAAGTGTACAAAGATATTATACAGTCACCAAGTGACAAGTGAGTCTGTGTAACTTCAAATGCCAGGGCTGAATTTTAGTCCCAGTCCGGCCCTGCTCCGGGGCATAACCATGCAGAACATTGGAGTGTTATACACGGGTCCAGTTGGCAAATGATAAAGTGTTATTTTGGGATAAAAATTGTTGCACATATTGTACAAATTTGTCTGAAACACCGTAAGATCTACAAAATTGTCAGAGAAAAAGACTTTGAAAAAGTTAATTTATCCAGTTGCGTCAAATTGCATTCCTGATTGCACCACAAAATCAGGAATCTGTGGCTCATAATTTTCGGGAAGGGGTCACAAATGGTTGGGCGCTGGTACATTTTCTGTCCTTGGGTATCTGCATGGTGGCTCAGTATCACTTGTGGAAGAGGAGGAAAAATAAAGGAAGATGGGATCCTCTCCCTCACTATCACTATGTCGGATGCAAGGAAGGCGTGTGCTTCCTCCGCTGAATACAGTGATTGGGACGAGCAGGACTTTTTTTCACATATTCGGTGTTTGTTTACGTACCAAATTTTATTCAGCTGTGTGTCTGAGTATTTGGTGTAAACTCCCCTTAATGACAGCCAATACGTCTTTTAACTGACCTGAGATATAAGAGACTAGCCTCCCCATACAGGTGACAATCCGGCTGTCCACTATAGCTGACAACTTTCTGCATCAGCCACGATCAGTGTTTGCACCGTCCAAATCTCTTTAACCCCTTAGATGCTGCTGTCAATAGTGACTACATCATTATATATGGTTATCAGAGTGTGGGCGCTTCCTCTTTATCCCAATCGGTGCCCTCAGATCATGATTTTGTGGTCCTGATGTTTACAATGGCAATTCATGACCAAATAGCGGCCTAAAGGTACTGTCACACTAGACGATATCGCTAGCGATCCGTGACGTTGCAGCGTCCTCACTAGCGATATCGTCCAGTGTGACAGGCAGCAGCGATCAGGCCCCTGCTGGGAGATCGCTTGTCGGGGAAGAAAGTCCAGAACTTTATTTCGTCGCTGGACTCCCCGCTGACATCGCTGAATCGGCGTGTGTGACACCGATTCAGCGATGTCTTCACTGGTAACCAGGGTAAACATCGGGTAACTAAGCGCAGGGCCGCGCTTAGTAACCCGATGTTTACCCTGGTTACCAGCGTAAAAAAACAAACAGTACATACTTACATTCAGCTGTCTGTCCCTTGCCGTCTGGTTCCTGCACTGACTGCTGGCCGTAAAGTGAAAGCAGAGCACAGCCACAGCGGTGAGTCACCGCTGTGTGACTCACCGCTGTGCTGTGCTTTCACTTTCACTTTACGGCCAGCAGTCAGTGCAGGAACCAGACGGCAAGGGACAGACAGCTGAATGTAAGTATGTACTGTTTGTTTTTTTACGCTGGTAACCAGGGTAAACATCGGGTTACTAAGCGCGGCCCTGCGCTTAGTTACCCGATGTTTACCCTGGTTACCGGGGACCTCGGGATCGTTGGTCGCTGGAGAGCTGTCTGTGTGACAGCTCTCCAGCGACCAAACAGCGACGCTGCAGCGATCCGGATCGTTGTCGGTATCGCTGCAGCGTCGCTAAGTGTGACGGTACCTTTAGAGTCTGCCGGCTGTAGTAATCTGTTCAGAAGTTAGAGGCATTTAGGTGTTAAAAATACACATTTTCATTTCTGTCATACCACTTTGCATTAATTCCTGTAAAGCACCTGAAGGGTTAATAAAATACCTGACAGCAGTTTTCAATATGTCAGGGGGTGCTGTTTTTAAAATGGTATCGCGTTTGGGGGTTTCCCAATATGTGAGACCCCCAAAAGTCACTTCAAACATGGATAAGTCCCTAAAAAAATAAATTTAGTAAATTTCCTTGAAAAAATGAAAAATTGCTGCTACATTTTTAAACCTCATAAAATGCTAACAAAATATAATTTACAAATGATGCTGATGTAAAGCCGACATGTGGGAAATGTTATTTATTAATGCTTTTCTATGGTATGACCATCTGGATTAAAGGGATAATCATTCAAATTTTGAAAATTGCAAATTTTTTAACATTTTTCTCAAATTTTTGATATTTTTTATAAACAAACAAAACATATTGACCTAAATTACCATTATCATAAAGTATAATGTGTCACGAAAAAACAGTCTCAAAATCACTGGGATTTGTTGAAACGTTGCAGAGTTATTACCGCATAAAGTGACACTGGTCAGATTTCAAAAACTTGGCTCCGTCACTAAGGGGTTAAGAAGAGAAAAAAAGATAAAAATAAAATTAAAAAAAATATAAAAATTTGGTAAAATGAAAAACAAACTTACTAAACGAAGGTCAGTAAGAAAAAAAATATTACTGAGCGCCTGCAACTATCTGACACTAACCTTGATTATACGCAGTACAAAATACTGTAGTAGATGCTGATTGCTACAGTATTTACTGTCCCTAATCTAGTCCTATTAACTACGTAATTTAAATTAATTTTAATTCAATTCATTTTTCACACACAAAAAAACTACAACCGGATGCCGATCAGTGATGTGTTATGAACTGGTGATTCAGAACCACAATGGACCTGGTGACTACGAGCACAAAAAATGACCTGATAGTTGCTAATCACATAGGACGAGCTCTGAGACGTGGGAACTCTGCTGACCGCAATCCCTAATACTATCATACCACACTAGAGGTAGCCGTGGAGCGCTCCTGACCAGACCTAGGCACCTCGGGCACAGCCTGAGAAACTAGCTAGCCCTGAAGATAGAAAAATAAGCCTACCTTGCCTCAGAGAAATTCCCCAAAGGAAAAGGCAGCCCCCACATATAATGACTGTGAGTAAAGATGAAAATACAAACACAGAGATGAAATAGATTTTAGCAAAGTGAGGCCCGACTTACTGAATAGACCGAGGATAGGAAAGATAGCTTTGCGGTCAGCACAAAAACCTACAAACAACCACGCAGAGGGCGCAAAAAGACCCTCCGCACCGACTAACGGTACGGAGGTGCTCCCTCTGCGTCCCAGAGCTTTCAGCAAGCAAGACAAACCAATATAGCAAGCTGGACAGAAAAAATAGCAAACAAAAGTAACACAAGCAGAACTTAGCTTATGCTGGGCAGACAGGCCACAAGAACGATCCAGGAGAGAGCAAGACCAATACTGGAACATTGACTGGAGGCCAGGAACAAAGAACTAGGTGGAGTTAAATAGAGCAGCTTTTAACGACTTAACCTCGTCACCTGAGGAAGGAAACTCAGAAGCCGCAGCCCCACTCACATCCACCAAAGGAAGCTCATGGACAGAACCAGCCGCAGTACCACTCATGACCACAGGAGGGAGCTTGACCACAGAATTCACAACAGTACCCCCCCTTGAGGAGGGGTCACCGAACCCTCACCAGAGTCCCCAGGCCGACCAGGTTGAGCCAAATGAAAGGCACGAACCAGATCGGCAGCATGAACATCAGAGGCAAAGACCCAGGAATTATCTTCCTGACCATAACCCTTCCACTTAACCAGGTACTGGAGTTTCCGTCTCGAAATACGAGAATCCAAAATCTTCTCCACTATATACTCCAACTCCCCCTCAACCAAGACCGGGGCAGGAGGATCAACGGATGGAACCACAGGTGCCACGTATCTCCGTAACAATGACCTATGGAATACATTATGGATGGAAAAAGAAGCTGGAAGGGTCAAACGAAAAGACACAGGATTAAGAACCTCAGAAATCCTATACGGACCAATGAAACGAGGCTTAAACTTAGGAGAGGAAACTTTCATAGGAATATAACGAGACGACAACCAAACCAAATCCCCAACACGAAGTCGGGGACCCACACAGCGCCTGCGGTTAGCGAAACGTTGAGCCTTCTCCTGGGACAATGTCAAATTGTCCACTACATGAGTCCAAATCTGCTGCAACCTATCCACCACAGTATCCACACCAGGACAGTCCGAAGACTCAACCTGCCCTGAAGAGAAACGAGGATGGAAACCAGAATTGCAGAAAAACGGCGAAACCAAAGTAGCCGAGCTGGCCCGATTATTAAGGGCGAACTCAGCCAAAGGCAAAAAGGACACCCAATCATCCTGATCAGCAGAAACAAAACATCTAAGATATGTTTCCAAGGTCTGATTGGTTCGTTCAGTTTGGCCATTTGTCTGAGGATGGAAAGCCGAGGAAAAAGACAAATCAATGCCCATCCTAGCACAAAAGGCTCGCCAAAACCTCGAAACAAACTGGGAACCTCTGTCAGAAACGATGTTCTCCGGAATGCCATGTAAACGAACAGCATGCTGGAAAAACAATGGCACCAAATCAGAGGAGGAGGGCAACTTAGACAAGGGTACCAAATGGACCATCTTAGAGAAGCGATTACAAACCACCCAAATGACCGACATCTTTTGAGAGATGGGGAGATCTGAAATAAAATCCATAGAGATATGTGTCCAGGGCCTCTTCGGGACCGGCAAGGGCAAAAGCAACCCACTGGCACGAGAACAGCAGGGCTTAGCCCGAGCACAAATCCCACAGGACTGCACGAAAGAACGCACATCCCGCGACAGAGACGGCCACCAAAAGGATCTAGCCACCAAATCTCTGGTACCAAAGATTCCAGGATGACCAGCCAACACCGAACAATGAACCTCAGAGATAACTCTACTCGTCCATTTATCAGGTACAAACAGTTTCTCCGTTGGGCAACTGTCAGGTCTATTAGCCTGAAATTTTTGCAGCACCCGCCGCAAATCAGGGGAGATGGCAGACAAAATTACCCCCTCTTTGAGAATACCCGCCGGCTCAGGCAAACCCGGAGAGTCGGGCACAAAACTCCTAGACACAGCATCCGCCTTCACATTTTTAGAGCCCGGAAGGTACGAAACCACAAAGTCAAAACGGGAGAAAAACAGCGACCAACGAGCCTGTCTAGGATTCAACCGTTTGGCAGACTCGAGATAAGTCAAGCTCTTGTGATCAGTCAAGACCACCACGCAATGCTTAGCTCCTTCAAGCCAATGACGCCACTCCTCGAATGCCCACTTAATGGCCAGCAACTCTCGATTGCCAACATCATAATTACGCTTAGCAGGCGAAAACTTCCTGGAAAAGAAGGCACATGGTTTCATCACCGAGCCATCAGAACTTCTTTGCGACAAAACAGCCCCTGCTCCAATTTCAGAAGCATCCACGTCGACCTGGAACGGGAGCGAAACATCTGGCTGGCACAGCACAGGGGCAGAAGAAAAACGACGCTTCAACTCCTGAAAAGCTTCCACAGCAGCAGAAGACCAATTGACCACATCAGCACCCTTCCTGGTTAAATCAGTCAACGGTTTAGCAATACTAGAAAAATTATTGATGAAGCGACGATAAAAATTAGCAAAGCCCAGGAACTTTTGCAGACTCTTCAGAGATGTCGGCTGAGTCCAATCATAAATGGCCTGAACTTTCACAGGGTCCATCTCGATAGTAGAAGGGGAAAAAATGAAACCCAAAAATGAAACCTTCTGAACACCAAAGAGACACTTTGACCCCTTCACAAACAAAGAATTAGCACGCAGGACCTGGAACACCATTCTAACCTGCTTCACGTGAGACTCCCAATCATCCGAGAAGACCAAAATATCATCCAAGTATACAATCAGGAATTTATCCAGGTACTCTCGGAAGATGTCATGCATAAAGGACTGAAATACTGATGGAGCATTGGAAAGCCCGAATGGCATAACCAGGTACTCAAAATGGCCTTCGGGCGTATTAAATGCTGTTTTCCATTCATCGCCCTGTTTAATACGCACAAGATTATACGCACCAGGAAGATCTATCTTGGTGAACCAACTAGCCCCCTTAATCCGAGCAAACAAATCAGACAGCAGCGGCAAGGGGTACTGAAATTTGACTGTGATTTTATTTAGAAGGCGGTAATCAATACAAGGTCTCAACGAACCATCCTTCTTGGCCACAAAAAAGAACCCTGCCCCCAATGGCGACGACGAGGGGCGAATATGACCCTTCTCCAAGGATTCCTTTACGTAACTCCGCATAGCGGCGTGTTCAGGTACAGACAAATTAAACAGTCGACCTTTAGGAAACTTACTACCAGGAATCAAATTGATAGCACAATCACAATCCCTATGCGGAGGTAGGGCACTGGACTTGGGCTCATCAAATACATCCCGGTAATCTGACAAGAACTCTGGGACCTCAGAAGGGGTGGATGATGAAATAGACAGAAATGGAACATCACCATGTACCCCCTGACAACCCCAGCTGGACACAGACATAGATTTCCAATTCAATACTGGGTTATGGACTTGTAGCCATGGCAACCCCAACACGACCACATCATGCAGATTGTGCAACACCAAAAAGCGAATATCCTCCTAATGCGCAGGAGCCATGCACATGGTCAGTTGGGTCCAATACTGAGGCTTATTCTTGGCCAAAGGCGTAGCATCAATTCCTCTCAATGGAATAGGATGCTGCAAGGGCTCCAAGAAAAACCCACAGCGCCTATCAAACTCCAAGTCCATCAAATTCAGGGCAGCGCCTGAGTCCACAAATGCCATGACAGAATAGGATGACAAAGCAGATCAAAGTAACGGACAAAAGAAATTTCGACTGTACCGTACCAATGGTGGCAGACCTAGCGAACCGCTTAGTGCGCTTAGGACAATCGGAGATAGCATGAGTGGAATCACCACAGTAAAAACATAGCCCATTCCGACGTCTGTGTTCTAGCCGTTCAGTTCTGGTCAAAGTCCTATTACATTGCATAGGCTCAGGTTTATGCTCAGATAATACCGCCAAATGGTGCACAGTTTTACGCTCACGTAAGCGTCGATCGATCTGAATGGCCAAAGACATAGACTCATTCAGACCAGCAGGCATAGGAAATCCCACCATGACATCCTTAAGGGCTTCAGAGAGACCCCTTCTGAAAATTGCTGCCAGAGCACATTCATTCCATTGAGTGAGCACAGACCACTTCCTAAACTTCTGACAATATATCTCTACCTCATCCTGACCCTGACACAGAGCCAGCAATATTTTCTCTGCCTGATCCACTGAATTAGGTTCATCATAAAGCAACCCGAGCGCCAGAAAAAACGCATCAATATCACATAATGCAGGATCTCCTGGCGCAAGGGAAAATGCCCAGTCTTGAGGGTCGCCACGTAATAAAGAAATAATGATCTTTACTTGTTGAACTGGGTCACCAGAGGAGCGGGGTTTCAAAGCCAGAAATAGTTTACAATTATTTTTGAAATTCAGAAACTTAGCTCTATCTCCAGAAAATAACTCAGGAATAGGAATTTTAGGTTCTAACATAGGATTCTGAACCACCAAATCTTGAATGTTCTGTACACTTATAGCGAGATTATCCATCAAAGAGGACAGACCCTGAATGTCCATGTCTACACCTGTGTTCTGAACCACCCTGATGTAAAGGGGAAAAGAAAGACAAAACACAGTGCAAAGAAAAAAAAATGGTCTCAGAACTTCTCTTTTCCCTCTATTGAGAAGCATTAGTACTTTGTGCCTCCAGTACTGATATGAACTGGTGATTCAGAACCACAATGGACCTGGTGACTACGAGCACAGAAAATGACCTGATAGTTGCTAATCACATAGGACGAGCTCTGAGACGTGGGAACTCTGCTGACTGCAATCCCTAATCCTATCATACCACACTAGAGGTAGCCGTGGAGCGCTCCTGACCAGACCTAGGCACCTCGGGCACAGCCTGAGAAACTAGCTAGCCCTGAAGATAGAAAAATAAGCCTACCTTGCCTCAGAGAAATTCCCCAAAGGAAAAGGCAGCCCCCACATATAATGACTGTGAGTAAAGATGAAAATACAAACACAGAGATAGAAATAGATTTTAGCAAAGTGAGGCCCGACTTACTGAATAGACCGAGGATAGGAAAGATAGCTTTGCGGTCAGCACAAAAACCTACAAACAACCACGCAGAGGGCGCAAAAAGACCCTCCGCACCGATTAACGGTACGGAGGTGCTCCCTCTGCGTCCCAGAGCTTCCAGCAAGCAAGACAAACCAATATAGCAAGCTGGACAGAAAAAATAGCAAACAAAAGTAACACAAGCAGAACTTAGCTTATGCTGGGCAGACAGGCCACAAGAACGATCCAGGAGAGAGCAAGACCAATACTGGAACATTGACTGGAGGCCAGGAACAAAGAACTAGGTGGAGTTAAATAGAGCAGCACCTAACGACTTAACCTCGTCACCTGAGGAAAGAAACTCAGAAGCCGCAGCCCCACTCACATCCACCAAGGGAAGCTCATGGACAGAACCAGCCGCAGTACCACTCATGACCACAGGAGGGAGCTTGACCACAGAATTCACAACAGTGATGTGCGTCACTAAATAGGCTTAATTAAACATATGCAAGATTGTCGTAATGCAGACCCTAAGGCTGCGGTCACACTAGCAGTATTTGGTCAGTATTTTACATCAGTATTTGTAAGCCAAAACCAGGAGTGGGTGATAAATACAGAAGTGGTGCATATGTTTCTATGATATTTTTCCTCTGATTGTTCCACTCCTGGTTTTGGCTTACAAATACTGATGTAAAATACTGACTAAATACTGCTAGTGTGACTGCAGTCTAATACATTGCCTTTTGCAGGGTTAGAAAAAATGTATCCTCCACAAGGTGTTGACTAGAATAGATTGCCATTAAAAAGAGAAGGAAAGTGGATTTTAAATTCATCTGCCCAATGTTCGTTAGGACTGAACAATAGAATTGACATGTGTATACAGGTCTTTGTGAATTGAGTAGGTGAGGTGGCTATTACTTATTGTGAATGATGGTTCACTTGTTTTTTACTATACGGGGCCAATTTTAGCTTGCCTTAGGTGAACATTGAAATGGTCCCATATTGTGGCTCTTGCACAGTAAAATCTCCCCATTTGTGGCCCTCATACTGGATAATGTCCCCATTCTGGCCCCCACACAGTACAGTAAAATGCCCCATATTCTAGCACCCATGCAGTATTATATTCCCCCATTCTGGCCCACATACAGTAATGTCCCCCATTCAGTGCAGTATAATGTCCCACATTCTGGTCCCATTCAGTATAATATATCCCATTATGACACTACAATAGCAAAATCCCCCATTCTGGCCCCTATACAATAGAATGTCTCTATTTGTGTCTGTATATGGCATAATATCTCCTTCTGTGGCCTCTATGCAGTATAGTGTCCCCATCTATGGCCCCACACAGTATATTGCCTCCCTCTGTGGCGAGCTTTACCTAGCAATTAAAAATACCCAAACAACCACGACTCTTCTCACCTGTCACCGCATGAACGACGAGCTGCTCCTTCCTCTTCCATCTCCCGCTATAGGCGGCACAATGCAGTGACATCATTACTCAGCCTGCAATAGGACATCTGATGTCACCAGCTGATGCTGGCCTCTGATAAGCTGGTGATATATACAGGTACTGTGGGGCAAGGAGACAGTGACTCCGTGCTCTGCAATAGTTTTCAATAAGAGGTGCATCCAATTGAATATATGGCGAACACTGCCAGGCCTTCCTCCACCATGGGCCTGTGATCATTACACTTCTCTCTGAAATGCTGCAACTGACTGTTCCACGCTGCTCAGTGTGCAGTGTCTCTGTTTGAGAGGGGAGTAGCGCCATTTTGCCGGCACTTGTAAGACCAGTGTTACGCCAATCAGTTGCACATGGGAATTGGGGACACACTGTGCCACAGGGCCCGACCTCCCCAGGAAGGGACATAGTTAGGCGTCTACCTGGTGTTCACTGGAGCTCCTGATGGTGGAGACTGAGACTGAGCTGCAGGTAGCCGCCAGGTATCACCCCTGGGCAGAACCCGGTACTGCAGCTGTTGACCCCAGGGGTCAGGTACGCTGACACTGTTTAGGTCTAGGTTCCTGTTCCGACTAGTATGTTCTGGCACCTCTACAGAATGGTTAATGACATGGATTTAGGCTCTGTTCAGGCACGCCGGTCTAGGATACTGGATCAGGGTTTTGCCACACACCAATCGGGGGACAATGTCCAGGCACTGGCCGCTCAGGGACCAGAGAATGGCGTTCAGGGACTGGCCACTCTGGGCCCAGAGGACGACGTTCAGGCACTGACCTCTCCAGGACCAGGGGACAAGGTTCAGGCACTGGCCGCTCTGGGACCAGGGGACTACAGATACAGGACTGGCCATACCGGGACCAGGACCAGGTAACAACAACTGCTACAATAAAACATGGCGAGTGGTATAGTTAAGGTAATCCTCCCATACTGATCTCCAGCCTGTTGTGGCTTTCGGTATGAAGATACACCAGTTCCTGCCGTGATACAGATGCCAAGACTTTGTACAACATCTATAGTGTACAAGTCTACATTACGAGTAAAATAATAAATGCACTGAGCAAGGTACTCCGTTTGTTAACTCGTGTTGTTATATGGCTGTTGTGGCAAGCACTAGAATATCATCTCAGATTGGTGGGAGATCAGAATTGGCGGGCTGCTTTAACAATATAATGCGTCATATTTTATGACAGCAGTTGCTGTGTGTAAGAAAGTAAATATTTTCATTTCAGAAACAGTAAAATGTTTGCCAGGGGGAACCATATGTTCTGCGGCGTCTGCACCCACGAAGTGTCAGATCCAGCACAGCAGTGACACATCGTCATATAATCCAATAACCTGTTGGGGAATTCTGTGATTAGACGAGAAGAATGTTGAGGATCCTCATCAGTTAGTCTGAACGAAGAGCTTGAGATTAAGGGTACCGTCTCATAGTGGCACTTTGGTCGCTACGACGGCACGATCCGTGACGCTTCAGCGTCACTCTATTATCGCTCCAGCGTCTGAGACTGTGGTCACACTTCGCAATGCATGGCGCTGATGTTGAAGTCGTACGGGACAGTCATACGGGCATGTCACACAGGAGGTGCTCTCACAATTCAGAGCACATTTTGCATAATCTATGCGTGACGTTGTTCACGAGGGGCGTGTTGTGCTGCTAGCTAACTACACCTGTAATGTGCCGATTGGCCGTTGGTTACTGTGCGCGCATTGGTTGGAAAAATTGTCACCTGAGCGCTATTGTTCCCGACGCCACCTCAGCTTTCAAAAGAATACAGCGCTCGAGAGCCGCGGTTTTATCTGCCGGGAACAATAGTACCACGTCTGTCGAATGAGCGCACAGTATTGTACCGCCCAATCAGCACACAGGAGGTGGAGAATTTGACGCTCCTACGTATCAAGCTCCTCCACCCATTACATCGTATACAATATCGTGCACACCTTTGTTACACGATGCGTTCAAGCCACCACAGCGGGACACTTGACGACGAAGGAAAGTTTCAAACGATCTGCTACGACGTACGATTCTCAGCGGGGTCCCTGATCGCAGTAGCGTGTCAGACACAGCGAGATCGTAAGTATATCGCTGGAACGTCACGGATCGTGCCGTCGTAGCGACCAAAGTGCCACTGTGAGACGGTACCCTAAGGGCACAGTCAGACGGCCGTATAAATCAGTGCACAGACTGGCCGGCGGCTTTCCAGTTACGAGTGTGACAGCTTCATGTATCTCTATGCTACATTCATGCTCAGATCGGGAGAGCCGTGGCCAGTCCGAGCACTGCGCTCCGACCTATATGGCCGTCAGCCTGTACCAGAAGGTACAACAAACACAAAAACGTTACACAGCGATCAGCACACCTGCGGTAATAAAGAATTGTATTTAGACCAAGAACCATAAAACCAATTAAAACTAAAGTATGTCCAAAGACCACTGGCCAGTATGGCAATGACCCTAAAATACAAGGATTCAGTATAAATACTGCACAATACAAGGAAGTAAATAAAAACCCTTCAAAAATGCATATACAGAGTCATGGCCAAAAGTGTTGGCACCCTTAAAAATGTTCCAGAAAATGAAGTATTTCTCCCCCAAAATTATTGAAATTACACGTTTATTTCCTTTTCCAAAATGTTTTATTGGATTTTAACTTATAACCGGGGAGGATAGACAAGGGAGGGGAAGGGAAAGGATAAGAGATTAGGAAAAGAAAACCCCTATGAGGATAGGGGAGACAAGAAAAGAGACAGGTTTACATACATGTATACAGACTGAAGTAGAGTTCTTACACATATACGTTAGCTTGTGGTGTAGATTAGAGTATTATTGAAAAAGCTTAAACAATGTGCTCAAATTAAAAAACAAAATTATGTTGTGTAGCGTTCAGTAAGACATGAAAACCTGCCTGGTCCGGGGTCACCCAGTGTGACCCTTAAACCTTTGGTGGGGCAATGTCCGGTTCGAAGTCAGTAAGACTAGCAAGTGGAGAGAATAATTTTTCAAGTAGGGTATGCATCCGATATGGCCAGAGGGACGGCATCAGGTGGAGTTGTAGTAGACGATAATCCCATTCTTTTTAGGAGGGACATTCCCTCCTCCGGACTTGAGAGGACACATTCCTTGGAGGCGATTTTCACTCGTAAGTTGGAAGACTTTGTCCACTGGTAGCGGATTCCGGTGTGGGAGAGTTCCCGAGTGGTTTGGATACACGTTTATTTCCTTTGTGTGCATTGAAACGACACAATTTCACATAAAACCCCCAAAATGGACCGGATAACCATCTAAATAAATCTCATTAAACACCCGTAGAGAGATCTTACAATTGCTGTTGGGAGAAGACGCCTTCAAATATGAGAGACCTGGAGCCGTTTGCAAAAGAAGAGCGGTCCAAAATTCCAGTTGAGAGGTGTAAGAGGCTTGTTGATGCTTATAAGAAGTGATTGATTGCAGTTATTTATTCCAAAGTGTGTATGACTAAATATTAACCTCTTTCTGACCTCGGACGGGATAGTACGTCCGAGGTCATATACCGCGCTTTGATGCAGGGCTCCGGTTGGTGAGCCTGCATCAAAGCCGGGACATGTCAGCTGTTTTGAACAGCTGACATGTGCCCGCAATAGCGGCGGGTGGAATCGTGATTCACCCACCACTATTAACTAGTTAAATGTTGCTGTCAAGCACTGACAGCGGCATTTAATCGTTGAGTGCATCGCTGACCCTCGTCACATGATCGGGGTCAGCGATGCTTCTGCATTGTAACCATAGAAGTCCTTGAGACCTCTATGGTTACTGATCGCCGGTAGCTGTGAGGGCCAGCCTGTGGTCGGCGCTAACAGCACACCTGCATTTCTACTGCATAGCAGCGATCTGATGATCGCTGCTATGTAGCAGAGCCGATCGCGTTGTGCCAGCTTCTAGCCTCCCATGGAGGCTATTGAAGCATGGCAAAAGTAAAAAAAAAGTTTAAAAAAATGTAAAAAAAAATAAAAAAAATATAAAAGTTTAAATCACCCCCCTTTCGCCCCATTCAAAATAAATCAATAAAAGAAAAATCAAACCTACACATACAGTGGGGCAAAAAAGTATTTAGTCAGTCAGCAATAGTGCAAGTTCCACCACTTAAAAAGATGAGAGGCGTCTGTAATTTACATCATAGGTAGACCTCAACTATGGGAGACAAACTGAGAAAAAAAAATCCAGAAAATCACATTGTCTGTTTTTTTTAACATTTTATTTGCATATTATGGTGGAAAATAAGTATTTGGTCAGAAACAAACAATCAAGATTTCTGGCTCTCACAGACCTGTAACTTCTTCTTTAAGAGTCTCCTTTTTCCTCCACTCATTACCTGTAGTAATGGCACCTGTTTAAACTTGTTATCAGTATAAAAAGACACCTGTGCACACCCTCAAACAGTCTGACTCCAAACTCCACTATGGTGAAGACCAAAGAGCTGTCAAAGGACACCAGAAACAAAATTGTAGCCCTGCACCAGGCTGGGAGGACTGAATCTGCAATAGCCAACCAGCTTGGAGTGAAGAAATCAACAGTGGGAGCAATAATTAGAAAATGGAAGACATACAAGACCACTGATAATCTCCCTCGATGTGGGGCTCCACGCAAAATCCCACCCCGTGGGGTCAGAATGATCACAAGAACGGTGAGCAAAAATCGCAGAACCACGCGGGGGGACCTAGTGAATGAACTGCAGAGAGCTGGGACCAATGTAACAAGGCCTACCATAAGTAACACACTACGCCACCATGGACTCAGATCCTGCAGTGCCAGACGTGTCCCACTGCTTAAGCCAGTACATGTCCGGGCCCGTCTGAAGTTTGCTAGAGAGCATTTGGATGATCCAGAGGAGTTTTGGGAGCATGTCCTATGGTCTGATGAAACCAAACTGGAACTGTTTGGTAGAAACACAACTTGTCGTGTTTGGAGGAAAAAGAATACTGAGTTGCATCCATCAAACACCATACCTACTGTAAAGCATGGTGGTGGAAACATCATGCTTTGGGGCTGTTTCTCTGCAAAGGGGCCAGGACGACTGATCCGGGTACATGAAAGAATGAATGGGGCCATGTATCGTGAGATTTTGAGTGCAAACCTCCTTCCATCAGCAAGGGCATTGAAGATGAAACGTGGCTGGGTCTTTCAAAATGACAATGATCCAAAGCACACCACCAGGGCAACGAAGGAGTGGCTTCGTAAGAAGCATTTCAAGGTCCTGGAGTGGCCTAGCCAGTCTCCAGATCTCAACCCTATAGAAAACCTTTGGAGGGAGTTGAAAGTCCGTGTTGCCAAGCGAAAAGCCAAAAACATCACTGCTCTAGAGGAGATCTACATGGAGGAATGGGCCAACATACCAACAACAGTGTGTGGCAACCTTGTGAAGACTTACAGAAAACGTTTGACCTCTGTCATTGCCAACAAAGGATATATTACAAAGTATTGAGATGAAATTTTGTTTCTGACCAAATACTTATTTTCCACCATAATATGCAAATAAAATGTTAAAAAAACAGACAATGTGATTTTCTGGATTTTTTTTTCTCAGTTTGTCTCCCATAGTTGAGGTCTACCTATGATGTAAATTACAGACGCCTCTCAACTTTTTAAGTGGTGGAACTTGCACTATTGCTGACTGACTAAATACTTTTTTGCCCCACTGTATTTGGTATCGCCGCGTTCAGAATCGCCCGATCTATCAATAAAAAAAATGATTGACCTGATCGCTAAGCGGCGTAGTGAGAAAAAAAATTGAAACGCCAGAATTACGTTTGATTTGGTCGCCACGACATTGCATTAAAATGCAATAATGGGCGATCAAAAGAATGTATCTGCACCAAAATACTATCATTAAAAACGCCAGCTCAGAACGCAAAAAATAAGCCCTCACCCGACCCCAGATCATGAAAAATGAAGACGCTACGAGTATCGGAAAATGGTGCAATTTTTTTTTCTTTTTTAGCAAAGTTTGGAATTTTTTTTCACCACTTAGATAAAAGAGAACCTAGCCATGTTTGGTGTCTATGAACTCGTAATGACCTGAAGAATCATAATGACAGGTCAGTTTTAGCATTTAGTGAACCTAGTAAAAAAGCTAATCAAAAAACAAGATTGAGATTGCACTTTTTTTTCAATTTCACCGCACTTGGAATTTTTTTCCCGTTTTCTAGTGCACGACATTCTAAAACCAATGATGTAGTTCAAAAGTACAACTTGTTTCGCAAAAAAATAAGCCCTCACATGGCCATATTGACGGAAAAATAAAAAAGTTATGGCTCTGGGAAGAAGGGGAGCAAAAAACGAACACCGAAAAACGGAAAATCCCAAGGTCATGAAGGGGTTAAGTTGAGGGTGTCAACAATTTTGTCCAGCCCATTTTGGGGGTTTTGTGTGAAATTATGTCCAATTTGCCTTTTTTTCAAATTTTTTTTTGTGTCGTTGTCTGGTAGAAATACTTCATTTTCTGAAACAATTTTAGGCCGGTTTCACACGTCAGTGGCTCCGGTACGTGAGGTGACAGTTTCCTCTCATACCGGAGACACTGACTCACGTAGACACATTGAAATCAATGTGTCTCTGCACATGTCAGCGTGTTTTCACGGTCCGTGTGTCCGTGTGCAAAACACGGAGACATGTCAGTGTTCGGCCTGTCCCACACGTCCAGATAATTCCGGTACCGGAAAAATCGGTACCGGAATTATCCGTGTCCGTGTGTCCGTGAGCTCACGTAGGCCATCCGTGTGGCACACGTGTGCCGCCCGTGTGCCGACTGAGTACCACACGGAGCGTGCAGGAGACAGTGCTAGAGATAAGCGCTGTCCCCTGCATCTGGTGCTGAAGCCGCCATTCATATCTTCTCTCCAGCAGCGTTCGCTAGAACCCCCCCTCCCACCTCCTGTGCGCCCGCCCGCTCGCTGTTAATAAAATACTCACCCGGCTCCCTTGCAGCGTCCTCTCCGCGCCGCACCTTCTCCTGTATGAGCGGTCACGTGGTGCCGCCGATTACAGTCATGAATATGCGGCTCCACTTCCCATAGGGGTGGAGCCGCATATTCATCACTGTAGTGTTTCGAACGCAACTGAGGCATTCTTTGTCAAACAAAGAAAAGTCAATACATGAATTAATTAGTAATGGTACATAATTTCTTAGTGCATATTGAGTCTATTCGGGGCACAGGTGTCTAAATTGTACATCCAATTTGCCTCCCTTGTAGCAAACGTCTTGTATGATCTCCTCCTCTAGTTGGCTGATGACCTTCTTTAAACCGAATGGCATAGGTGGTTTTCTTTTTTGGATGCTGCCCTTCCCGTGGTTGTTCCTTCCCGGTGAAAGACTTGGCTATTTATTGCTTGCGTTGAGAAACATGTGATGGTGTCTCCGCAGCTTTTCTACATGCATTTGCATATTTCCCATAAGGGATGGGGGCAGTGTTCTGGATCACTGCGTTGAGAAACACATGATGGTGTCTCCGCGGTGTTGGATGTTTTGATCTCCCCGAGGTCATTCATCCTTATGTTTATAGTCCTTTTACTAGGCACTGCTCCTAATAGCCAGTTTCCTACTCCACACTGATGAGGGGCAAATACCCTGAAACAGCTGTCTGTGGATGGATACCATGTTTTGGCATAGGTGGTTTTCCTTTTTGGATGCTGCCCTTCCCGTGGTTGTTCCTTCCCGGTGAAAGACCTGGCTATTTACTGATTGCGTTGAGAAACAAGTAATGGTGTCTCCGCGGCTTTTCTACATGCATTTGCATATTTCCCATAAGGGATGGGGGCAGTGTTCTGGATCACTGTGTTGAGAAACACGTGATGGTGTCTCCGCGGTGTTGAATGTTTTGATCTCCCCGAGGTCATTCATCCTTATGTTTATACTTCTCTAAACCGAATGCTTGAAAAGATGAGGTCTGTTTTGGCGGTGTGTAATAAAATGTTTTGATGTATGGGAAATATTGCGGCTCGCTGAATTGGTACTAGAGATGAGCAAACCTTTTGACGTTCAGCGAACATTTGCTCACTTGTTCGACAAACATACCCGAACGTCAAACCCATACCTCCCCTCTAGCACCTTTTCAGGTACATGAAAGAATGACACAGACTCCTTTAATGAATCTATATTACACCATACTCGCGTCATCGCCTATTCCACTGAAGCCATGGTTAATTTAGACAGTCTATGTCATTCTTTCAATGAACCCATCACCCCGATACCTGTTTTCACCTTCATGACCAGGCCAATTTTTTCAATTCTGACCACTGTCACTTTATGAGGTCATAACTCTAGAACGCTTCAACGTATCCCACTGATTCAGAGATTGTTTTTTGTGACATATTGTACTTCATGATAGTGGGAAAATTTCTTTGATATGACTTACGTTTATTTGTAAAAAAAAAAATTGGAAATTTGGCAAAAATTGTAAAAATTTGCAATTTTCAAACTTTTAATTTTTATGCCCTTAAATCACAGAGTTATGTCACATAAAATGATTAATAAATAACATTTCCCACATATCTACTTTACATCAGTACAATTTTTGAAACATATTTTTTTTTTGTTAGGAAATTAGAAGGGTTAAAAGTTGACCAGAGATTTCCCATTTTTACAATAAAATTTACAAAACCATTTTTTTAGGGACCACATCACATTTGAAGTCAGTTTGGGAGACCTATATGACAGAAAATACCCAAAAGTGACACCATTCTAAAAACTCCACCCCTCAAGGTGCTCAAAATCACATTCAAGAAGCTTATTAACCCTTCAGGTGCTTCACAGGAATGGAATGTGGAAGGGAAAAAAATTAACATTTAACTTTAACAAAAATTTTCCTTTAGACCCAATTTTTTTTATTTTCAGAAGGTTATGACTGGAGGAATTGCACCATAAAATTTGTTGCGCAATTTCTCCTAAGAATGCTGATACCCCATATTTCAGGGAAAACCACTGTTTGGTCACACAGCATGGCTTGGACAGGAAAGAGTGCCATTTGACTTTTTGAATGTAAAATTTGCTGGAATCATTAGTGGACACCATGTCACTTTTGGAGAGCCCCTGATGTGCTAAACAGATGTATATTGAGCACCTTGAATCCCCAAGTACTTCACAGAAATTTATAACGTTGAACTGTTAAAATGGAAAACTAAATTTTTCACACAAAAATATTGGATTTGTCCAAAATTTTTCATTTTCACAAGGGTAACAGAGGAAAATTGACCCAAAAATTTGTTGTGCAATTTTCCCGTAATGTGCCAATACCCCATATGTGGCAGAATACTACTTTTGAGGCACAGTGCAAAGCTTAGAAGGGAAGGAGCAACGTATGCAGATTTTGCTGCACTGGTTGAGGGTGCCATGTCACCTTGGCAGAGCCCATAAAGACCAGGCTGGAGCGAGCCGCCCCACCCCCTCCCCCGGGCGGCGTACGTGAAAGCCGACATAACAGGGGGTTTGGAGCAGGGAAAAAGGGGGCAGGGAGTTTCACTCTTAGGCCGCCGTCACACTTGCGAGTTTTACGGACGTATGAGCGCAGAAAATACGTCCGTAAAACTCGCAAAGCAAACGGCACAATTATTCTCTATGCCCCTGCTCCTATCTGCCGTATTTTACTGATCCGTATTATACGGCTTTCTACGGCCATAGAAAATCGCAGCATACTGCGTTTGTCACCGTACTGCGCAAGAAATACACCAATGAAAGTCTATGGAAGCCTGAAAAATACGGATCACACACGGACCAGCAGTGTGACTTGCGAGAAATACGCAGCGGTGTTAGAGAGAAAAGCCGGTAATTCATTGCGGTGTACAGTAAAATCACACTGACAGCTTACGGAAGAATAGGTAGAATAAATGTGTACACATAGAATAGGTATATATATATATATATATATATATATATATATACAGTGGGGCAAAAAAGTATTTAGTCAGTCAGCAATAGTGCAAGTTCTACCACTTAAAAAGATGAGAGGCGTCTGTAATTTACATCATAGGTAGACCTCAACTATGGGAGACAAACTGAGGGGAAAAAAAACAGGAAATCACATTGTCTGTTTTTTTTTAACATTTTATTTGCATATTATGGTGGAAAATAAGTATTTGGTCAGAAACAAAATTTCATCTCAATACTTTGTAATATATCCTTTGTTGGCAATGACAGAGGTCAAACGTTTTCTGTAAGTCTTCACAAGGTTGCCACACACTGTTGTTGGTATGTTGGCCCATTCCTCCATGCAGATCTCCTCTAGAGCAGTGATGTTTTTGGCTTTTCGCTTGGCAACACGGACTTTCAACTCCCTCCAAAGGTTTTCTATAGGGTTGAGATCTGGAGACTGGCTAGGCCACTCCAGGACCTTGAAATGCTTCTTACGAAGCCACTCCTTCGTTGCACTGGCGGTGTGCTTTGGATCATTGTCATGTTGAAAGACCCAGCCACGATTCATCTTCAATGCCCTTGCTGATGGAAGGAGGTTTGCACTCAAAATCTCACGATACATGGTCCCATTCATTCTTTCATGTACCCGGATCAGTCGTCCTGGCCCCTTTGCAGAGAAACAGCCCCAACGCATGATGTTTCCACCACCATGCTTTACAGTAGGTATGGTGTTTGATGGATGCAACTCAGTATTCTTTTTCCTCCAAACACGACAAGTTGTGTTTCTACCAAACAGTTCCAGTTTGGTTTCATCAGACCATAGGACATTCTCCCAAAACTCCTCTGGACCATCCAAATGCTCTCTAGCAAACTTCAGACGGGCCCAGACATGTACTGGCTTAAGCAGTGGGACACGTCTGGCACTGCAGGATCTGAGTCCATGGTGGCGTAGTGTGTTACTTATGGTAGGCCTTGTTACATTGGTCCCAACTCTCTGCAGTTCATTCACTAGGTCCCCCCGCGTGGTTCTGGGATTTTTGCTCACCGTTCTTGTGATCATTCTGACCCCACGGGGTGGGATTTTGCGTGGAGCCCCAGATCGAGGGAGATTATCAGTGGTCTTGTATGTCTTCCATTTTCTAATTATTGCTCCCACTGTTGATTTCTTCACTCCAAGCTGGTTGGCTATTGCAGATTCAGTCTTCCCAGCCTGGTGCAGGGCTACAATTTTGTTTCTGGTGTCCTTTGACAGCTCTTTGGTCTTCACCATAGTGGAGTTTGGAGTCAGACTGTTTGAGGGTGTGCACAGGTGTCTTTTTATACTGATAACAAGTTTAAATAGGTGCCATTACTACAGGTAATGAGTGGAGGAAAGAGGAGACTCTTAAAGAAGAAGTTACAGGTCTGTGAGAGCCAGAAATCTTGATTGTTTCTGACCAAATACTTATTTTCCACCATTATATGCAAAAAAATGATAAAAAAACAGACAATGTGATTTTCTGGATTTTTTTTCTCAGTTTGTCTCCCATAGTTGAGGTCTACCTATGATGTAAATTACAGACGCCTCTCATCTTTTTAAGTGGTGGAACTTGCACTATTGCTGACTGACTAAATACTTTTTTGCCCCACTGTATATGTCAGTGAAACACATATATATATATATATATATTAATATTTCTTCCAGCGCGAGATAGCTTTAAAGCCGGTAATTCAATTACCGGCTTTTGCTCTCTCCTTCCTAAACCCGACATGATTTGAGACATGGTTTACATACAGTAAACCATGTCATATCCCCTTTTTTTTTGCATATTCCACACTACTAATGTTAGTGGTGTATATGCAAAATTTGGCCGTTCTATCTACTAAATTAAAGGGTTAAATGGCGGAAAAAATTGGCGTGGGCTCCCGCGCAATTTTCTCCGCCAGAGTAGTAAAGCCAGTGACTGAGGGCAGATATTAATAGCCTGGAGAGGGTCCATGGTTATTGGCCCCCCCTGGCTAAAAACACCTGCCCCCAGCCACCCCAGAAAAGGCACATCTGGAAGATGCGCCTATTCTGGCACTTGGCCACTCTCTTCCCATTCCCGTGTAGCGGTGGGATATGGGGTAATGAAGGGTTAATGCCACCTTGCTATTGTAAGGTGACATTAAGCCAAATTAATAATGGAGAGGCGTCAATTATGACACCTATCCATTATTAATCCAATACTAGTAAAGGGTTAAAAAAATACACAAACACATTATTAAAAATTATTTTAATGAACTAAAATCAAAGGTTGTTGTAATATTTTATTCAACGCCCAATCCAATCACTGAAGACCCTCGTTCTGTAACAAAAAAAAACATAATAAACTAACAATATCCTTACCTTCCGCAGATCTGTAACGTCCAACGATGTAAATCCATCTGAAGGGGTTAAAATATTTTGCAGCCACGAGCTTTGCTAATGCAACGTTGTTCGTGGCTGCAAAACCCCGGGGAATGAAGGTAAAGTAGGTCAATGACCTATATTTACCTTCATTTGCGGTGAGGCGCCCTCTGCTGGTTGTTCCTAGATCGTGGGAATTTTCCTAGAAAGCTCCCAGGCTCGACTTCATAAGAGGCGCTCTCTGCTGGTTGTCCTCATATGAACTCGAGCCTGGGAGCTTTCTAGGAAAGTTCCCACGATCTAGGAACAACCAGCAGAGGGCGCCTCACCGCAAATGAAGGTAAATATAGGTCATTGACCTACTTTACCTTCATTCCCCGGGGTTTTGCAGCCACGAACAATGTTGCATTAGCAAAGCTCGTGGCTGCAAAATATTTTAACCCCTTCAGATGGATTTACATCTTTGGACTTTACAGATCTGCGGAAGGTAAGGATATTGTTGGTTTATTATGTTTTTTTTGTTACAGAACGAGGTTCTTCGGTGATTGGATTGGGCGTAGAATAAATTATTACAACAACCTTTGTGATTTTTTCATTAAAATAATTTTTAATAATGCGTGTGTTTTTTTTAACCCTTTACTACTATTGGATTAATAATGGATAGGTGTCATAATTGACGCCTCTCCATTATTAATTTGGCTTAATGTCACCTTACAATAGCAAGGTGGCATTAACCTTTCATTACCCCATATCCCACCGCTACACGGGAATGGGAAGAGAGTGGCCAAGTGCCAGAATAGGCGCATCTTACAGATGTGCCTTTTCTGGGGTGGCTGGGGGCAGGTGTTTTTAGCCAGGGGGGGGGGGGGCCAATAACCATGGACCCTCTCCAGGCTATTAATATCTGCCCTCAGTCACTGGCTTTACTACTCTGGTGGAGAAAATTGCGCGGGAGCCCACGCCAATTTTTTCCGCCATTTAACCCTTTAATTTAGTAGATAGAACGGCCAAATTTTGCATATACACACTACTAACATTAGTAGTGGGGAATATGCAAAAAAAAGGGGGATATGACATGGTTTACTGTATGTAAACCATGTCTCAAAGCATGTCGGGTTTAGGAAGGAGAGAGCAAAAGCCGGTAATTGAATTACCGGCTTTAAAGCTATCTCGCGCTGGAAGAAATATTAATATATATATATATGTGTCTACTGATATATATATATATATATATATATATATATACTGTATATAGACAGTATATATACAGTGGGGCAAAAAAGTATTTAGTCAGTCAGCAATAGTGCAAGTTCCACCACTTAAAAAGATGAGAGGCGTCTGTAATTTACATCATAGGTAGACCTCAACTATGGGAGACAAACTGAGAAAAAAAAATCCAGAAAATCACATTGTCTGTTTTTTTAACAATTTATTTGCATATTATGGTGGAAAATAAGTATTTGGTCAGACATAAACAATCAAGATTTCTGGCTCTCACAGACCTGTAACTTCTTCTTTAAGAGTCTCCTCTTTCCTCCACTCATTACCTGTAGTAATGGCACCTGTTTAAACTTGTTATCAGTATAAAAAGACACCTGTGCACACCCTCAAACAGTCTGACTCCAAACTCCACTATGGTGAAGACCAAAGAGCTGTCAAAGGACACCAGAAACAAAATTGTAGCCCTGCACCAGGCTGGGAAGACTGAATCTGCAATAGCCAACCAGCTTGGAGTGAAGAAATCAACAGTGGGAGCAATAATTAGAAAATGGAAGACATACAAGACCACTGATAATCTCCCTCGATCTGGGGCTCCACGCAAAATCCCACCCCATGGGGTCAGAATGATCACAAGAACTGTGAGCAAAAATCCCAGAACCACGCGGGGGGACCTAGTGAATGAACTGCAGAGAGCTGGGACCAATGTAACAAGGCCTACCATAAGTAACACACTACGCCACCATGGACTCAGATCCTGCAGTGCCAGACGTGTCCCACTGCTTAAGCCAGTACATGTCCGGGCCCGTCTGAAGTTTGCTAGAGAGCATTTGGATGATCCAGAGGAGTTTTGGGAGAATGTCCTATGGTCTGATGAAACCAAACTGGAACTGTTTGGTAGAAACACAACTTGTCGTGTTTGGAGGAAAAAGAATACTGAGTTGCATCCATCAAACACCATACCTACTGTAAAGCATGGTGGTGGAAACATCATGCTTTGGGGCTGTTTCTCTGCAAAGGGGCCAGGATGACTGATCCGGGTACATGAAAGAATGAATGGGGCCATGTATCGTGAGATTTTGAGTGCAAACCTCCTTCCATCAGCAAGGGCATTGAAGATGAAACGTGGCTGGGTCTTTCAACATGACAATGGTCCAAAGCACACCGCCAGGGCAACGAAGGAGTGGCTTCGTAAGAAGCATTTCAAGGTCCTTGAGTGGCCTAGCCAGTCTCCAGATCTCAACCCTATAGAAAACCTTTGGAGGGAGTTGAAAGTCCGTGTTGCCAAGCGAAAAGCCAAAAACATCACTGCTCTAGAGGAGATCTGCATGGAGGAATGGGCTAACATACCAACAACAGTGTGTGGCAACCTTGTGAAGACTTACAGAAAACGTTTGACCTCTGTCATTGCCAACAAAGGATATATTACAAAGTATTGAGATGAAATTTTGTTTCTGACCAAATACTTATTTTCCACCATAATATGCAAATAAAATGTTAAAAAAACAGACAATGTGATTTTCTGGATTTTTTTTTCTCAGTTTGTCTCCCATAGTTGAGGTCTACCTAAGATGTAAATTACAGACGCCTCTCATCTTTTTAAGTGGTGGAACTTGCACTATTGCTGACTGACTAAATACTTTTTTGCCCCACTGTATATATTTTTTTTTTTGGTGACACATGGATCCCTTCTATAGCGGTATGTTGGTTTTGCAAGCCTGTGAGAAAAACACGCAGTACGGATGTCATACGGATTACATACGGAGGATGCCATGCGCAAAAAACGCTGACACACCCTGCCTACGGAGGAGCTACGGACCACTATTTTGGGGACTTTTCAGCGTATTACGGCCGTAATATACGGACCGTATTGTTTTACGCTGTGTGTGATGCCGGCCTTAGGGGAAGGTTAATGCTGGCCTGGAGAGGGTATGGGGTGAGTGGGGGGAGGAGCCGGTCACTTCCCACTCTGAGGACCTGTGAGCAGGAAGCACCAAGCACCAGCAGCTTACCATGGCAGCCATTGAAGGAGTCCTGTCACAGCTGTGGGCGGCAGCGGCGTCACAGCCTCCAGGCTGGCTGGAGGCTCAAGTGTCCGGCATCCTTGGTGGTGGCAGCGGCGGTGTGGATCCCCCAGCGGTCGGGCCCGGTGAGCGGCGGTCCAGGCGAGTGCGGCCCCCACAGCGCTTATCCTCCGATGTCACCCCGGTGTCTCAGCGGCGGCGCAGGAGCCCCTCAGGGGACCCTCCAGGCTGTGTGCCTGCTCAGAAGCGCCCCAGCAGGCCGTGGTCTGGGAGGAATCCGCCAGCTGCCCTGAGGCCTGCGGCGGCAGTCAGGCCTTCTCCCCCAGCATGCCGGGGGGTGGGGCCTTTGCACGCCAGAGCTCCTAACTGCCAGAGCGATGTCATGGCGGGTCGCCGTGGCGATGACCAGGCCAGGCGGCCTGCCTCTTGCGGCACCGTGAGTCAGCGGGGGAGCATACCAGTGGCAGCGGCGGGTAGCGCTCCAGACCAAGCGGGGCTGCTGAATACGACCAGGGGGCACAATTCCCCTCCAGCACCGGCGGCCGGGCCTGCATCCTCTAGGGTGGCGATGTCAGAAGGCAGCGTTTCGGACAGCGGGTCCGGGCCTGGGCCTGCAGGTCATCAGGCGGTCACCTCGGCTGACGGATTCAGCATGGTCTCCTCTGCAGGGTGCAGATCGGATGGAGTGGTATTGCGGAACGAAGTTCACGTCTGGGAGAGCCCAAGGACAGCTTCGGGATTGAGAGATGGCTGGACAGTGACAGCGTCGGCGGCTGGGGGGATCACAGTGCAGCGCCCCAGAGATCTGGTCATTGCAGTATGACACTCTGCCACTAAGGGGAGTGATGGTACGTCTGATGGCACTGAAGGAATTTTACTGACCAGGTATCACCAGCAAACATTACACTTCACACTCCGGCCACTAGGGGAAGCAAAAGGCTTTATTTATTGGGCCACTCCTCACACTGGTAAAACTAGGGGTTGGATAGGAAGTTAGTCAGAAGCTGACTGGGTTGGATTCAGGCAACATCCCGTGGCAGGGGGTGTTGCAGGGAGAAGACACAGGGGGGTCCCTGTCAGGCGTGGGAACCTGGCAGGCGCCTAGCGAACAGAGCAGAACGTAACGGAACCGCGCCTGCACACCCCGCGGCGGTATCCAAGAGAGAGACACGAAGGGAAGGATATTGTGGAACAGTGAGAAACGAGATCAAGCACAAAGGAGAACCAGTAGGAGTCATGCTGTGAGACCGAGGCAACATCCTACTGAGGCGCGTAGCCGGTGGCCGGAACACCGTGGGAGTAACTGACTCTAGGCCTTACTTCGAACTCCGCAGGACAGTTAATTATAGGTTGGCTGTCTACCTTAAATTTCCTATGAAGACATAGGGGGCAACGCGTGGAGAGGGGCATCTCTAGGGTCCCGGAAGAGCTCCGAGCCTTCCCGTCATACGGGTGCGTCCTATCCATAACATACCTGGGGGACGAGAAACTAGTAACATCTGGAACTAAAGAGAGAGAGAGAGCTGTAGAGAACGAACGAACGAGAACAGCAGTTGTGAGGACTATTCCGAATGCTCAGCAGGGTAGCACTACAACACACAGGCGCTAGTGGTAGGCACTAATTTCCACCTGCAAAGGGAACTCTGGAAGTGCCCATCGGACCGACCGGGCTCAGATAGCCCTGTTAAGCATGCTCTGGATTGAGGATCCTGAAGTCTTCAGTAAAGAGGTAAAGAGACTGCAACCTTGTGTCCTCGTTATTGACTGCACCTCACACCATCACCATCCACCTTACTGGAAAACCCTGGGGACATACTTCACCTATGGGAAGTTATACCATCCAGCTGCCATTCCATCACCCCAGCGGACCCCACAGCAGCGTCGGTCATCCTGACCGAACACCACAGGTGGCGACACAAAACCTTGACAGACTCCTATCACCTTTTATTGGACGCCCCTTAGCAGGGTCACGGACCGGGTCTAGCCACCGTGACAGCGTCAGAACCGAATCAGAGAGGCCCAGTACTGAGAACTCGTGGCCCTGTGTCTGGGGGCACTCCAACAGCTCCCCTGCAGCCTGGTGAGAACCCTTCTATGTATTGTTTGTCCCCGGCGTTTTCGATGCCAACTTTGACTTCCGTGAATCAGGTTGTGGGGTATGTGGAGGGGGGTGATGGAGTCGGTATGCAGGCTGATGCAAGTCATGAAGGGGTGGGGAAGTTGTTGTCAGGTGTACGAGAGCTGTTGTCACGGTTGGGCAGTGGTAGGCCAGGGCCATCCCCTTTGTCAGCTTTGGTCGGATCGTCTGATCCGGGGTTGGTGTTATCCGGCAGCGGGTCTGCTGAATCGGGCAGGTCGACCGAGCCGGTCTCGGTATCCGTGCAGACTGAGAAAGAGAAGGAGGGGAGCATTCGGTTGGATGATAAGGCGCGGGGCAAAGTGTATGTTTGTTTTGAAGGGCCGTTGGGGGCGCACTTGAAAAAGGAGGTGCGTGAGAAGATTTGGAAGGACGAGTATGTTGAGATATTTTCGCTCTTGCCGTTGGAGAAATTTAACCTTGATAAGAGTAAAAAGGAAGATAGTAAGAAGGAAGATGAGGAAAAGCAGCGATGGCGCCTTATTCCTCAGACGTTTGTAAATTGGCTCCAGGCATTCGCGATTTTGGCAAGCGTTATTGGCGAGAAGGCTCCCGAGAATTGCTCCGCCTTGTTTTGCTATATGGATGCCATAGGTGAGGAGCATAGGGCATATGGTGGGCAAGCATGGTTACGATACGATGAGCAGTTCCGGCACCAGAAGGCGGTTCGTCCTGCGATCCGGTGGGATCAGAAGGAAATTGGTTTGTGGTTGCGGGTGATGGCGCCAACGAAGTTTGGTCACTCCTTTCAAGGCGGGGCCGGAACTTCCGGCCAAGGCGCTTCGCAAGGTTCCTCTTCAGGAGCCGGGGGTCAGTCGGGACAATCCGGCGGCCAGAGGCACGGAGTTTGTTGGCAGTTCAATGAGGGCCAGTGTAAGTTCGGAGCGACGTGTAAGTTCAAGCATTTGTGCTCGAACTGCAATGGCGCGTCGCACGGAGCCTCCAAGTGCTTTAAGAAAAAAGGGAAGCCAGAGGGAAGATATTGAGAGATTAGTTTGGAAATATACGGAGGATAAAGGTTATGGATGGCTTTGTAGGTCAGTGTTAGTAGTTTAAACTGGATACACTTGGAATTTGGTAACCAGTAAAGGGATTTGCAAAGAGGGGAAGCGGGAGTGTAGCGAGGAGAGAGATTAATTAGTTGGGCAGCAGAGTTAAGGACAGACTGGAGGGGTGTGAAAGTGTTAGAAGGTAGGCCACAGAGGAGGATGTTGCAGTAGTCGAGGCGGGAGATGATTAGGATATGCACAAACATTTTGGTAGAGTGAGGGTTGAGGAAAGGATGGATTCTGGAAATATTTTTGAGCTGGAGGCCACAGGAGGTGGCGAGAGCTTGGATGTGCGGTTTGAAGGACAGGGCGGAGTCCAGGGTTACTCCGAGGCAGTGGATTTTGGGAACAGGGGAAAGTGTAATTTCATTTATTGTGATAGATAGATCAGGTAGGGAAGATATGCGAGATGGAGGAAAGATAATTAGCTCAGATTTGTTCACATTGAGCTTGAGGAAGCGAGAGGAGAAGAAGGAGGATATGGCTGATAGACACTCTGGGATTCTGGAGAACAGAGAGGTGACATCTGGGCTAAAGACGTAGATCTGAGTATCATCAGCATATAGATGGTACTGGAAGCCATAGGACCTTATGAGTTGTCCCAGGCCGAGTGTATAGATTGAGAAGAGTAAGGGCCCAAGGACAGAGCCTTGAGGGACAGCAACATAAAGGGGGCAAGATGAAGAGGTTGTATGGGAGTAGGAAACGCTAAATGTGCAGTTGGTAAGGTATGAGGAGATCCAAGATAGGACAAGGTCTTTGACCCCAAAGGACGAGAGGATCTGTAGTAGCAGGCAGTGGTCAACTGTGTCGAAGGCAGAGGACAGGTCTAGAAGGAGCAGTATAGAGAATTGTCTGTTAGCTTTTGCTGTAAGTAAGTCGTTAGTAATTTTGGTTAGGGAAGTCTCAGTGGAATGGTGGGGACGGACCCAGATTGTAGGTTGTCGAAGAGAGAGTTAGATGCAAAGTGAGAGGAAAGTTCAGCATGGACGTGCTGCTCAAGGTGTTTGGATTCAAATGGGAGCAAAGATATGGGGCAATAGCTGGACATAGCGCTTGGGTCAAGGGATGGCTTTTTGAGGATAGGTGTGATTGTGGCATGTTTAAAAGCAGTGGGGAAGGTACCAGAAGTTAGTGATAGGTTGAAGAGATGGGTTAGGGATGGGATTAGTGTGGTGGTGAGGTTGGGGAGGAGGTGGGATGGGGTCAAGTGCACAAGTGGTGAGGTGTGATTTGGAGAGAAGATGAGCAAACTCCCCTTCAGTGATTTTGGAGAGGGAAGTTATGGGGTTTGGGCATTGGTCTAATTTACAAAGGGGTTGTGGTAGTTTGACAACAAAGATTTGCCTTGTTTGGTCGATCTTATTTTTGAAGTGCATGGAAAAGTCCTTGGCAATGATTAGGGAACTCGGAGGGGGCAATGCTGGGAGGAGGAGGGAGATAAAAGTGTTGAGCAACTGTTTGGGGTTCTGGGATAAGGAAGTTACAAGGGTTGTGAAGTAGGCCTGTGTTGTGAATTCTGTTGTCAAGCTCCCTCCTGTGGTCGTGAATGGTACTTTGGCTGGTTCTGTCCATGGGATTCCTCTGGTGGTTGTGAGTGGGGCTGCGGCTTCTGAGTTTCCTTCCACAGGTGACGAGGTTAATTCGTTAGCTGGCTGCTCTATTTAACTCCACTTAGATCTTTGGTCCATGCCACCTGTCAATGTTCCAGTATTGGTCTTGTTCACTCCTGGATCGTTCTTGTGACCTGTCTTCCCAGCAGAAGCTAAGTTACTGCTTGTTTTTCTGTTTGCTGTTTTTCTGTCCAGCTTGCTATTTTGATTTTTGTCTTGCTTGCTGGAAGCTCTGGGACGCAGAGGGAGCGCCTCCGCACCGTGAATCGGTGCGGAGGGTTTTTTTTGCGCCCTCTGCGTGGTCTTTTTGTAGTTTTTTGTGCTGACCGCAAAGTTGCCTTTCCTATCCTCAGTCTGTTCAGTAAGTCGGGCCTCACTTTGCTAAATCTATTTCATCTCTGTGTTTGTAATTTTCATCTTTACTCACAGTCATTATATGTGGGGGGGCTGCCTTTTCCTTTGGGGAATTTCTCTGAGGCAAGGTAGGCTTTATTTTTCTATCTTCAGGGCTAGCTAGTTTCTGAGGCTGTGACGAGTTGCATAGGGAGCGTTAGGAGCAATCCACGGCTATTTCTAGTGTGTGTGATAGGATTAGGGATTGCGGTCAGCAGAGTTTCCACGTCTCAGAGCTCGTCCTATATGATTAATAACTATCAGGTCATTCCGTGTGCTCTTAACCACCAGGTCCATTATTGTCCTAACCACCAGGTCATAACAGTACAGGTGGCCTAAAGTACTAATGCATCTCAATAGAGGGATAAGAGAAGATCTGAGACCATTTTTTTTCCTTTGCAGTGTGTTTTGTCTCTCTTTTCCCCTTTACCTCTGGGTGGTTCAGGACACAGGTGTAGCTATGGACATTCAAGGTCTGTCCTCTTGTATGGATAATCTCTCTGCAAGGGTACAAAGCATTCAAGATTTTGTGGTTCAGAATCCGATGTTAGAGCCTAGGATTCCTATTCCTGATTTGTTTTTTGGGGATAGATCTAAGTTTCTGAATTTCAAAAATAATTGTAAATTGTTTCTTGCTTTGAAACCTCGCTCCTCAGGTGACCCTGTTCAACAAGTGAAAATCATTATTTCTTTGTTACGTGGCGACCCTCAAGACTGGGCATTTTCCCTTGCGCCAGGAGATCCGGCATTGCATGATGTTGATGCGTTTTTTCTGGCGCTCGGATTGCTTTATGATGAACCTAATTTAGTGGATCAGGCAGAGAAAATCTTGCTGGCTTTGTGTCAGGGTCAGGATGAGGTAGAGATATATTGTCAGAAGTTTAGGAAGTGGTCTGTACTCACTCAGTGGAATGAATGTGCCCTGGCAGCAATTTTCAGAAAAGGTCTCTCTGAAGCCCTTAAGGATGTCATGGTGGGATTTCCCATGCCTGCTGGTCTGAATGAGTCTATGTCTTTGGCCACTCAGATCGATCGACGCTTGCGCGAGCGTAAAGCTGTGCACCACTTGGCGGTATTATCTGAGCATAGACCTAAGCCTATGCAATGTGATAGGACTTTGACCAGAGCTGAACGGCAAGAACACAGACGTCGGAATGGGCTGTGTTTTTCCTGTGGTGATTCCACTCATGCTATCTCCGATTGTCCTAAGCGCATCAAGCGTTTCGCTAGGTCTGCCACCATTGGTACGGTACAGTCGAAATTTCTTTTGTCTGTTACTCTGATTTGCTCTTTGTCATCCTATTCTGTTATGGCATTTGTGGATTCAGGCGCTGCCCTGAATTTGATGGACTTGGAGTTTGCTAGGCGCTGTGGTTTTTTCTTGGAGCCCTTGCAGCATCCTATTCCATTGAGAGGAATTGATGCTACGCCTTTGGCCAAGAATAAGCCTCAGTACTGGACCAATTGACCATGTGCATGGCTCCTGCACATCAGGAGGATATTCGTTTTTTGGTGTTGCATAATCTGCATGATGTGGTCGTTTTGGGGTTGCCATGGCTACAGGTCCATAATCCAGTATTGGATTGGAAATCTATGTCTGTGTCCAGCTGGGGTTGTCAGGGGGTACATGGTGATGTTCCATTTTTGTCTATTTCGTCATCCACCCCTTCTGAAGTCCCGGAGTTTTTGTCGGATTACCGGGATGTATTTGATGAGCCCAAATCCAGTGCCCTACCTCCTCATAGGGATTGCGATTGTGCTATCAATTTGATTCCTGGTAATAAGTTTCCTAAGGGCCGACTGTTCAATTTATCTGTGCCAGAGCACGCCGCTATGCGGAGTTATGTAAAGGAATCCTTGGAGAAGGGTCATATTCGCCTGTCGTCGTCACCATTGGGAGCAGGGTTCTTTTTTTGTGGCCAAGAAGGATGGTTCTTTGAGACCTTGTATTGATTACCGCCTTCTTAATAAGATCACAGTCAAATTTCAGTACCCTTTGCCGCTGCTGTCTGATCTATTTGCTCGGATTAAGGGGGCTAGTTGGTTCACCAAGATAGATCTTTGTGGTGCGTATAATCTTGTGCGTATTAAACAGGGCGATGAATGGAAAACAGCATTTAATACGCCCGAGGGCCATTTTGAGTACCTGGTTATGCCATTCGGGCTTTCCAATGCTCCATCAGTATTTCAGTCCTTTATGCATGACATCTTCCGAGAGTACCTGGATAAATTCCTGATTGTATATTTGGATGATATTTTGGTCTTCTCGGATGATTGGGAGTCTCACGTGAAGCAGGTCAGAATGGTGTTCCAGGTCCTTCGTGCGAATTCTTTGTTTGTGAAGGGGTCAAAGTGTCTCTTTGGAGTTCAGAAGGTTTCATTTTTGTGTTTCATTTTTTCCCCTTCTACTATCGAGATGGACCCTGTTAAAGTCCAGGCCATTTATGATTGGACTTAGCCGACATCTGTGAAGAGTCTGCAAAAGTTCCTGGGCTTTGCTAATTTTTATCGTCGCTTCATCAGTAATTTTTCTAGTGTTGCTAAACCGTTGACTGATTTGACCAAGAAGAGTGCTGATGTGGTCAATTGGTCTTCTGCGGCTGTGGAAGCTTTTCAGGAATTGAAGCGTCGTTTTTCTTCTGCCCCTGTGTTGTGCCAGCCAGATGTTTCGCTCCCGTTTCAGGTCGAGGTTGATGCTTCTGAGATTGGAGCAGGGGCTGTTTTGTCGCAAAGAAGTTCTGATGGCTCGGTGATGAAACCATGTGCCTTCTTTTCTAGAAAGTTTTCGCCTGCTGAGCGCAATTATGATGTTGGCAATCGAGAGTTGTTGGCCATGAAGTGGGCATTCGAGGAGTGGCGTCATTGGCTTGAAGGAGCCAAGCATCGCGTGGTGGTCTTGACGGATCACAAGAATTTGACTTATCTTGAGTCTGCCAAACGGTTGAATCCTAGACAGGCTCGTTGGTCGTTATTTTTCTCCCGTTTTGATTTTGTGGTTTCGTACCTTCCAGGCTCTAAGAATGTGAAGGCTGATGCCCTGTCAAGGAGTTTTGTGCCCGACTCTCCGGGTGTTTCTGAGCCGGCGGGTATTCTCAAAGAGGGGGTAATTTTGTCTGCCATCTCCCCTGATTTGCGGCGGGTGCTGCAAAAATTTCAGGCTGATAGACCTGACCGTTGCCCAGCGGAAAAACTGTTTGTCCCTGATAAATGGACTAGTAGAGTTATCTCTGAGGTTCATTGTTTGGTGTTGGCTGGT
Organism: Ranitomeya imitator; assembly: GCF_032444005.1. Taxonomy (NCBI): domain Eukaryota; kingdom Metazoa; phylum Chordata; class Amphibia; order Anura; family Dendrobatidae; genus Ranitomeya; species Ranitomeya imitator. The sequence continues at coordinate 772,769,754 of NC_091284.1, forward strand.
CATCCTGGAATCTTTGGTACCAGAGATTTGGTGGCTAGATCCTTTTGGTGGCCTTCTTTGTCACGGGATGTGCGTTCTTTTGTGCAGTCCTGTGGGGCTTGTGCTCGGGCTAAGCCCTGCTGTTCTCGTGCCAGTGGGTTGCTTTTGCCCTTGCCGGTCCCGAAGAGGCCCTGGACGCATATCTCTACGGATTTTATTTCGGATCTCCCTGTCTCTCAAAAGAAGTCGGTCATTTGGGTGGTGATCGCTTCTCTAAGATGGTCCATTTGGTACCCTTGTCTAAATTGCCTTCCTCCTCTGATTTGGTGCCATTGTTTTTCCAGCATGTGGTTCGTTTACATGGCATTCCGGAGAACATCGTTTCTGACAGAGGTTCCCAGTTTGTTTCGAGGTTTTGGCGAGCCTTTTGTGCTAGGATGGGCATTGATTTGTCTTTTTCCTCGGCTTTCCATCCTCAGACAAATGGCCAAACCGAACGAACTAATCAGACTTTGGAAACATATCTGAGATGCTTTGTTTCTGCTGATCAGGATGATTGGGTGTCCTTTTTGCCTTTGGCTGAGTTCGCCCTTAATAATCGGGCCAGCTCGGCTACTTTGGTTTCGCCATTTTTCTGCAATTCTGGTTTCCATCCTCGTTTCTCTTCAGAGCAGGTTGAGTCTTCGGACTGTCCTGGTGTAGATACTGTGGTGGATAGGTTGCAGCAGATTTGGACTCATGTGGTGGACAATTTGACATTGTCCCAGGAGAAGGCTCAAGGTTTCGCTAACCGCCGGCGTGTTGGGGATTTGGTTTGGTTGTCATCTCGTTATGTTCCTATGAAGGTTTCCTCTCCTAAGTTTAAGCCTCGTTTCATTGGTCCGTATAAGATTTCTGAGGTTCTCAATCCTGTGTCGTTTCGTTTGACCCTTCCAGCCTCTTTTGCCATCCATAATATGTTCCATAGGTCGTTATTGCGGAGATACGTGGCGCCTGTGGTTCCATCCGTTGATCCTCCTGCCCCGGTGTTGGTTGAGGGGGAGTTGGAGTATGTGGTGGAGAAGATTTTGGATTCTCGTATTTCGAGATGGAAACTCCAGTACCTGGTCAAGTGGAAGGGTTATGGTCAGGAAGATAATTCCTGGGTCTTTGCCTCCGATGTTCATGCTGCCGATCTGGTTCGTGCCTTTCATTTGGCTCGTCCTGGTCGGCCTGGGGGCTCTGGTGACGGTTCGGTGACCCCTCCTCAAGGGGGGGTACTGTTGTGAATTCTGTTGTCAAGCTCCCTCCTGTGGTCGTGAATGGTACTTCGGCTGGTTCTGTCCATGGGCTTCCTCTGGTGGTTGTGAGTGGGGCTGCGGCTTCTGAGTTTCCTTCCACAGGTGACGAGGTTAATTCGTTAGCTGGCTGCTCTATTTAACTCCACTTAGATCTTTGCTCCATGCCACCTGTCAATGTTCCAGTATTGGTCTTGTTCTCTCCTGGATCGTTCTTGTGACCTGTCTTCCCAGCAGAAGCTAAGTTACTGCTTGTTTTTCTGTTTGCTGTTTTTCTGTCCAGCTTGCTATTTTGATTTTTGTCTTGCTTGCTGGAAGCTCTGGGACGCAGAGGGAGCGCCTCCGCACCGTGAGTCAGTGCGGAGGGTTTTTTTTTGCGCCCTCTGCGTGGTCTTTTTGTAGTTTTTTGTGCTGACCGCAAAGTTGCCTTTCCTATCCTCAGTCTGTTCAGTAAGTCGGGCCTCACTTTGCTAAATCTATTTCATCTCTGTGTTTGTAATTTTCATCTTTACTCACAGTCATTATATGTGGGGGGCTGCCTTTTCCTTTGGGGAATTTCTCTGAGGCAAGGTAGGCTTTATTTTTCTATCTTCAGGGCTAGCTAGTTTCTGAGGCTGTGACGAGTTGCATAGGGAGCATTAGGAGCAATCCACGGCTATTTCTAGTGTGTGTGATAGGATTAGGGATTGCGGTCAGCAGAGTTTCCACGTCTCAGAGCTCGTCCTATATGATTAATAACTATCAGGTCATTCCGTGTGCTCTTAACCACCAGGTCCATTATTGTCCTAACCACCAGGTCATAACAGGCCTGTTTAGCAGAGGTGAGAGCTGATTTGAATGCGAGTGTTGCTTATTTGAGTGCAGTGAAATTGTCTTGCGAATGTGTTTTCTTCCAACGCCGTTCTGCAATTCTGGATACTTGCCGAAGCTTTTTAGTGATGTTATTGTGCCAGGGTCTATTGGTTCGTCATTCTCTGCTATGCATGACAGGAGTGACCATGTTGATAGCTGATGAAAGAGTGGCATTGTAGAAAGCAGTGGCAGTGTCTGTGTCATGGAGTGAGGATATGGATGCTAGTGGTAGGGTAGAGTCAGAGAGTGTGTGGGTGTCTAGGTGTGCGAGGTTCCTGCGTGGGTACACATGTTGCTGGACATGGGTGACAGGTGAGGAGGACAGGTATGAGAAAGTGAGTAGATGGTGGTCAGATAGAGGGAGAGGGGATGTTGTGAAGTTAGATAGGGAGCAGAAATGGGTGAAGACAAGGTCTAATGTGTGTCCGTCTGTGTGGGTGGCTGAGAAGTCCAAAGGATGAAGTAAGGGACAGGAGTTTGGAGGCTGCTCACTGGTGGGTGTCAATGGAGATGTTGAAGTCACTCATGATGATGGTGGGAATGTCAGCAGAGAGAAAGTGAAGGAGCCAGGTGGAGAATTGGTCAATAAAAGCAGTGGTCGGCCCAGAGGGAGATCATTATATGATGGCCATTTGGAGGTTGTAGGGGGAGTAGATGCGAACAGTGTGGACTTCAAAAGAAGGGAGGATAAGGGAGGGTAGAGGTGGGATTGGATTAAAGGTACAGTTGGAAGAAATGAGAAGGCCCACTCCTCCACCATATTTATTGCCAGGGCGAGGAGTGTGGGTGAAGTGGAGGCCACCGTAACATAGTGCAGCGGGAGAGGCTGTGTCAGAGGATGTCAGCCATGTTTTTGTGATGCCCAGAAAGAAAAGATTACAAGAGGTAAAGAGGTCGTGAATCACATGGAGTTTATTGCAGATGGAGCGGGCATTCCATAGTGATCCAGAGAGAAGGTGCAGGGGGGTGGGCGTCATGGGCACGGATTTGAGGTGGGCAAGATTTTGGGTGTTTATATTGGGTTGGGAGTGATAGATGGGGGTAGTAATGGGAGGTATGAGCTGTGGGGGTCCAGGATTGGGAGATATGTCTCCAGTAGTGAGGAGAAGCAGAGAGAGACAAAGCAGGTGGGAGAAGGAGAGTGGGCGGCTTGTTTTGTGTTTTATTAGGAGAGATCTGAGGTTGAGGAGCAGGTCTGCAGAGGAGGTCAGGTGGGGAGGCAGGAGGGAAGGAGAGATTATTATTTGGTTAGAGGGTGTTGGGGTTTGGGGATAGCGAAGGAGGCTGAGGAGTAATTGAGCCAAAACTGTTAGAGCGTATGTCAGCATGATGAGAGTAAGTGTGGTGGAAAGGGAAAGAAATTCAGTACATTTATTAACAGTGGTTAGTCTTACCTTCTGTTCACTTCTGGCTCATTTCTGGCAAATTTCTGCTGTCATATTTGCTGTTATCCTTCTAGAGACACACCACGGTCCAGACAGACCTGTGTCTCTGAATTTATAACAAGCTAAGTAGTGCACATGAAATAGGCCAGGTGTGATCAGGAGGGAGGAGCAGCAGGGAGACTGGTCACAGACACAGGAGGGGATTAATTAGAAGTCAGAAGGGAAAATGCAAGGGGAAAAAGATCCAAGTGTACGGTGTTCATTTTAGGACATGGTCACAAATCAAAGTCAAACATCAGAAATACTCTGTCTGATACCTCATTCTGATACTTGACTCTGATACCTGACTCTGATACCTGACTCTGATACCTGACTCTGATACCTGACTCTGATACCTGACTCTGATACTTGAGTCTGATACATGAAATTAGTAAAATTAGCTAAAATTAGTACCTGGGATCACTTGAGCTTGTGGTGCAATGGTAAGGCCGACGGCTGTAGTGTCTAGACGCAGGATCCGTTTTTTTCCGCCGGATCGGTTTTATTTTTCTGCCGGATCCATTTTTTTACGCCGGATCCGTTTTTTTACGCCGGATCCGATTTTTTTTATGTTGGATCTGTTTTTTTACGCCAGATCCGGGTGTTTTTACGCCTGATCCATTTTTTTTTTCGCCGGATCCGTTTTTTTTACGCCGGATCTGTTTTTTTTTTTGCCTGATCCGTTTTTCTTCCGTCGGATCTGTTTTCTTCGCCAGATCCGATTGTTTTACGCCGAATCCGTTTTTTTTTCGCCTGATCCGTTTTTTTCTGCCGGATCTGTTTTTTTACGCCATATCCATTTTTTTACGCCAGATCCGTTTTTTTTACGCCGGATCCGTTTTTTTTACACCGGATTTTTTTTTTTCGCTGGATCCGTTTTTTTTTGCCTGATCCATTTTTTTTACGCCAAATCCGTTTTTTTCGCCGGATCCGTTTTTTTCTGTCGGATCTGTTTTTTTACGCCATATCCATTTTTTACGCCGGATCCGTTTTTCTTTACGCCGGCTCCGTTTTTTTTACACCGGATTTTTTTTTTCGCCGAATCCGTTTTTTTTCGCCTGATCCATTTTTTTTACGCCGAATCCGTTTTTTTTCGCCTGATCCATTTTATCTTCCGGATCCGTTTTTTTACGCCTGATCAGTTTATTTTTGTGCCGTATCCGTTTTTTTACACCGGATTCATTTTTCTTCTGCCGGCGTAAAAAAAAACGGATCAGGCGTAAAAAAAACGGATCCGGCGGAAAAAACGTTTTTTTACGCCTGATCCGTTTTTTCCACCGGCAGAAAAAAAACGGATCCGGCGGAAAAAACGGATCCGGCGTAAAAAAAACGGATCCGGCGTAAAAATAAACGGATCAGGCGTAAAAGAAAAACGGATCTGGAAGAAAAAAATGGATCCGGCGAAAAAAACGGATTCGGCGTAAAAAAACGGATCCGGCGAAAAAAAACGAATTTGGCGTAAAAACCGGATCTGGCGAAAAAAACGGATCCGGTGTAAAAAAACGGATCCGGCGTTAAAAAAACGGATCTGGCGTAAAAAAAATGGATATGGCGTTAAAAAAAATGGATCCGGCGAAAAAAACGGATTCGGCGTAAAAAAACGGATCCGGTGTAAAAAAAACGGATCCGGCGTTAAAAAAAACGGATCTGGCGTAAAAAAAAATGGATATGGCGTTAAAAAAAACAGATCCGGCAGAAAAAAACGGACCCGGCAAAAAAAAACGGATTCGGCGTAAAAAAATGGATCCGGTGAAAAAAACGGATCCGGCGGAAGAAAAACCGATCCGGCGTAAAAAAAAAACGGAGCTGGCAAAAAAACGGATCTGGCGAAAAAAAAAACGGATCCGGTGTAAAAAAAAACGGAGCCGGTGTAAAAAAAACAGATCCGGCGTAAAAAAAAGGATCAGGCAGAAAAAAAACGGAGCCGGCAGACAAAAACGGATCCGGCGGACAAAAACGGATCCGGAAAAAAAAACGGATCCTGAGGAAAAAAAACGGATCCTGCAGAAAAAAACGGATCTGGCGGAAAAAAATGGATCCGGCCGACAAAAACGTATCCGACAGAAAAATAAAACCGATCCGGCGGGAAAAAAAAAGGATCGGCGGAAAAAAAACGGATCCTGCGTCTAGAGGCTACAGCCGTCTGCATTACCATTGCACCACAAGCTCAAGTGATCCCAGGTACTAATTTTAGCTAATTTTACTAATTTTACTAATTTCATGTATCAGAATCAAGTATCAGACTCAGGTATCAAAGTCAAGTATCAGAGTCAAGTATCAGAGTCAAGTATCAGAGTCAGGTATCAAAGTCAAGTATCAGAGTCAAGTATCTGAGTCAGGTATCAAAGTCAAGTATCAGAGTCAGGTATCAAAGTCAAGTATCAGAGTCAAGTATCAGAGTCAGGTATCAAAGTCAAGTATCAGAGTCAAGTATCAGAGTCAGGTATCAAAGTCAAGTATCAGAGTCAAGTATCAGAGTCAAGTATCAGAAAAGTATCAGAGTATTTCTGATGTTTGACTTTGATTTGTGACTTTGATATGTGAAAGTCAGGTATCAGAATCAAGTATCAGAATGAGGTATCAGACAGAGCATTTCTGATGTTATTTCTGATGTTTGAGTTTGATTTGTGACCATGTGTGAAAGTCAGGTATAAGGCCGGCTTCACACTCAGCGTATGAAAATACGGTCCGTATATTACGGCCGTAATACGCTGAAATGTCCCGAAAATAGTGGTCCGTAGCTCCTCCGTAGGCAGGGTGTGTCAGCGTTTTTTGCGCATGGCATCCTCCGTATGTAATCCGTATGGCATCCGTACTGCGTGGTTTTCTCGCAGGCTTGCAAAACCAACATACCGCTATAGAAATGATCCATGTGTCCCAAAAAGAAAAAAAAAATATATATATATACTGTGTATATATATATATATATATATATATATATGTATATATATATATATAGATATGTCAGTAGACACATATATGTATATATATTAATATTTTTTCCAGCGCTATACAGCTTGAAAGCCGGTAATTCAATTACCGGCTTTTTCTTTCTCCTTCCTAAAACCCGACATGATTTGAGACATGGTTTACATACAGTAAACCATGTCTTCTCTCCATTTTTTTTTGCATATTCCACACTACTAATGTCAGTAGTGTGTATCTGCAAAATTTGGCCGTTCTAGCTCTTAAAATAAAGGGTTAAATGGCGGAAAAAATTGGCGTGGGCTCCCGCGCAATTTTCGCCGCCAGAGTAGTAAAGCCAGTGACTGAGGGCAGATATTAATAGCCTGGAGAGGGTCCATGGTTATTGGCCCCCCCCTGGCTAAAAACATCTGCTCCCAGCCACCCCAGAACAGGCACATCTGGAAGATGCGCCTATTCTGGCACTTGGCCACTCTCTTCCCATTCCCGTGTAGTGGTGGGATATGGGGTAATGAAGGGTTAATGTCACCTTGCTATTGTAAGGTGACATTAAGCCTAATTAATAATGGAGAGGCGTCAATTATGACACCTATCCATTATTAATCCAATTGTAGTAAAGGGTTAAATAAAACACAAACACATTATTTAAAATTATTTTAATGAAATAAAAACAATGGTTGTTGGAGTATTTTATTCTACGCCCAATCCAGTCACTGAAGACCCTCGTTCTGTGAAAGAAAAAACATAATAAACCAACAATATACTTACCCTCCGCAGATCTGTAACGTCCAATGATGTAAATCCTTCTGAAGGGGTTAAAACATTTTGCAGCAAGGAGCTTTGCTAATGCAATGCTACTCCTCGCTGCAAAACCCCGGGGAATGAGTCTAAATATAGATCAATGAGCTATATTTAGCTTCATTTGCGGTGAGGCGCCCCCTGCTGGATGTTCATAGATCGTGGGAACTTACCTAGAAAGCCTGGGAGCTGGGAGCCTGGGAGCTTTCTAGGTAAGTTCCCACGATCTATGAACATCCAGCAGGGGGCGCCTCACCGCAAATGAAGCTAAATACAGCTCATTGATCTATATTTAGACTCATTCCCCGGGGTTTTGCAGCGAGGAGCAGCCTGCATTAGCAAAGCTCCTTGCTGCAAAATGTTTTAACCCCTTCAGAAGGATTTACATCGTTGGACGTTACAGATCTGCGGAGGGTAAGTATATTGTTGGTTTATTATGTTTTTTCTTTCACAGAACGAGGGTCTTCAGTGACTGGATTGGGCGTAGAATAAAATACTCCAACAACCATTGTTTTTATTTCATTAAAATAATTTAAAATAATGTGTTTGTGTTTTATTTAACCCTTTACTACAATTGGATTAATAATGGATAGGTGTCATAATTGACGCCTCTCCATTATTAATCTGGCTTAATGTCACCTTACAATAGCAAGGTGGCATTAACCCTTCATTACCCCATATCCCACCGCTACACGGGAATGGGAAGAGAGTGGCCAAGTGCCAGAATAGGCGCATCTTCCAGATGTGCCTGTTCTGGGGTGGCTGGGAGCAGATGTTTTTAGCCAGGGGGGGGCCAATAACCATGGACCCTCTCCAGGCTATTAATATCTGCCCTCAGTCACTGGCTTTACTACTCTGGCGGAGAAAATTGCGCGGGAGCCCACGCCAATTTTTTCCGCCATTTAACCCTTTATTTTAAGAGCTAGAACGGCCAAATTTTGCAGATACACACTACTGACATTAGTAGTGTGGAATCTGCAAAAAAAATGGAGAGAAGACATGGTTTACTGTATGTAAACCATGTCTCAAATCATGTCGGGTTTTAGGAAGGAGAAAGAAAAAGCCGGTAATTGAATTACCGGCTTTCAAGCTGTATAGCGCTGGAATAAATATTAATATATATACATATATGTGTCTCACTGACATATATATATATATATATACCTATTCTATGTGTACACATTTATTCTACCTATTCTACTGTAAGCTGTCAGTGTGATTTTACTGTACACCGCACTGAATTGCCGGCTTTTCTCTCTAACAGCGCTGCGTATTTCTCGCAAGTCACACTGCTTGTCCGTGTGTAATCCGTATTTTTCACGCTTCCATAGACTTTCATTGGCGTGTTTCTTGCGCAGTACGGTGACAAACGCAGCATGCTGCGATTTTGTACGGCCGTAGAAAGCCGTATAATACTGATCAGTAAAATACGGCAGATAGGAGCAGAGGCATAGAGAATAATTGTGCCGTATTTTTTGAGAGTTTTACGGACGTAGTTTCTGCGCTCTTACGTCCGTAAAACTCGCAAGTGTGAAGCCGGCCTAAGAGTCAAGTATCAGAATGAGGTATCAGACAGAGTATTTCTGATGTTCGACTTTGATTTGTGACCATGTCCTAAAATGAACACCGTACTAGTGGAAAGATACAGCCAACTGTGTATTGGCATTAAGGAATTAAAATGAGAAAACATGCAGGGGAAAAAAAACAGTAGTAGCAGCCAGTGGACATACCAGGAAAAGCAGGGTGAGGTGGATCAGGAAAGTTAGGTGATGGTGATGGGATTGGGGGTGCAGCCAGCGGACATACCAGGAAAAGCAGGGTGAGGAAGATCAGGAAAGTTGGGTGATGGTGATGGGATTGGGGGTGCAGTCAGCGGATATACCAGGAAAAGCAGGGTGAGGAAGATCAGGAAAGTTGGGTGATGGTGATGGGATTGGGGGTGCAGCCAGCGGACATACCAGGAAAAGCAGGGTGAGGAAGATCAGAAAAGTTGGGTGATGGTGATGGGATTGGGGGTGCAGCCAGTGGACATACCAGGAAAAGCAGGGTGAGGTGGATCAGGAAAGTTAGGTGATGGTGATGGGATTGGGGGTGCAGCCAGCGGACATACCAGGAAAAGCAGGGTGAGGAAGATCAGGAAAGTTGGGTGATGGTGATGGGATTGGGGGTGCAGTCAGCGGACATACCAGGAAAAGCAGGGTGAGGAAGATCAGGAAAGTTGGGTGATGGTGATGGGATTGGGGGTGCAGCCAGCGGACATACCAGGAAAAGCAGGGTGAGGAAGATCAGAAAAGTTGGGTGATGGTGATGGGATTGGGGGTGCAGCCAGCGGACATACCAGGAAAAGCAGGGGGAGGAAGATCAGCAAAGTTGGGTGATGGTGATGGGATTGGGGGTGCAACCAGCGGACATACCTGAGGATGAAGCAGATCGATTGTCAGATTGATAGCAATAATGAAGCATAATAATAATAATAATAATAATAATAATAATAATGCATCTATAGCAGGGGGTTATTTTTCTGGCATATTTCTGCTGTCATATTTGCTGTTATCCTTTTCGAGACATCCTTCTAGAGACCGACCATGGTCCAGACAGACCTGTGTCTCTGAATTTATATGAGGGAGCTGCATTATATTCTAGGGGGTTAGATTATATTTATGGCGGGCTGCATTATACTCAGGGGGCTACATTAAATTCTGTGGGGTGGCTGCATTATAGTCTGTGGGGTGGCAGCATTATACTATATGTGGGCTGAATTATACTGTATCGAGGACTATGGGGAATACATAATAATAATCTTTATGTATATAGCGCCAACATATTCCGCAGTGCTTTACAGTTTACATTTACATTATACTATGTGAAGAACTATGGGGTGCATTATACTATGGGAAGTGAATTGTACTACATGGATGACTATGGCGGTGCATTATACTATATGGAGCACTATGAGGAGTGTATTATAGTATATGGAGGACTGAGCAGTGTATTTTAATATATGGAGGACTATGAAGAGTGTATAATACTATATGGAGGACTGAGGAGTGTATTATACTATATGGAGGACTGAGGAGTGTATTATACTATATGAAGGACTCAGAAGTGTATTTTAATATATGGAGGACTATGAGGAGTGTATTATACTATATTGAGGACTATGGGGCACATTATATCATATGGAGGACTATGAGGTGTGCATTTTATAATATGGAGGACTGAGGTGCACATTATAATATATGGAGAACTATGGGGTGTATTATACTAAGCAAGCAAAATGCTGCATATTCATCGAGTGATTGGATTGTTTATGCCGAAACAGAAATCCTTGTTCTCAGCAGCACATCGCCAGTGTAAACTGTAGATGTGCTGCTGATAACATGATACTGTATGGGCACAGATTGATCTAATAGTGATTGTTCTGTTCCCATCATTCTAAGTTGGTGTAAAGAGGCCGGGAAACAAGCATCGAATGACTTCAATATTGTCGATCACATTCATTTAGCGGCCTGAACTCTGCACATGTAAATACAACCGAAATGCTTCTGTGTGATGTGCAATATGTGAGCATTTGGGGCCCCATTTTAAACTTTTGCCTAGGGCCCCACTTTGCCTAAAACCGGCCCTGGTCACATTACAGGGGTAGTATGCACAGCGATGTCACAGTACAAGGGTAGTATACACAGAATAAAAGAAACATTGCAGACACAGGTTAAATAAAGAGTTACAGTTATCCAGCTCTGCAGAGGGGACTAGGTTTTGGGAGTAAGAAGAGAGTTACTACTAATAAAGTAACACAGCAGATTGGACTGAACAGCGAGAAAGCGTAGAAGTCTAGCTGCATACTGTGTGTGTGCAAGGAGAGATATTTCTAAGGTAGCAAGATTACAACAGGATAGAGAAGTGGCAATTTGGATTCTAAACATGGCCAGATCATCCTTGTTGCCTGGAAAGTGGTACAGCCAGAAAGAGAGCTCAGCTGCAGAGCGTCCGGATCCCAGGAGAGTCTAACTGTGGATTTGTGTGAACCCTGAGGCAGCTGAAGGCAAATTGGGGCTGAGGCAGAGGCGTAGCTAGGGTTTTGGTTCGGGGGGGGCGAAACTTCTGAGTGGCCCCTAACCAGGTAACCTCGATTACAACTCGGTGACGCCCCCTAATAGTGGAGGAGAGCCTCAGCAGATGACTGCACTATTACTGAAGATAATCTCTATACAAAGACCAATATGGATATTACTGCCATATGGTCAATGATACCAGCCCTGCAGAACATAGATAACAGCACAGTTACAGATAATGACTTACCGCTGATGTTCTTTATGATAGAATCGTTCATTTTTCCCGCCTTTTCCATCTGGCCCAGACCGACATGACAACTTCTTCCAGCTACAACTCGTCTGAGGAGAATACAACAAAGACACGTTTCACTTCTCATATTCCAGCCCCATCACCATCTATTCCCAACCTGCACAAACTCCTCATCCTGCTGATATCCCAATACTGAGCCGCTGCTGCCGTATGTGTCCCTATTACTGCACCTGATACCCCAATACTGAGCAGCTGCTGCCGTATGTGACCCTATTACTGCACCTGATACCCCAATACTGAGCCGCTGCTGCCGTATGTGACCCTATTACTAAACCTGATAGCCCAATACTGAGCAGCTGCTGCCGTATGTGTCCCTATTACTGCACCTGATACCCCAATACTGAGCCGCTGCTGCCGTATGTGTCCCTATTACTGCACCTGATACGCCAATACTGAGCCGCTGCTGCCGTATGTGTCCCTATTACTGCACCTGATATCCCAATACTAAGCCGCTGCTGCCTTATGTGTCCCTATTACTGCACCTGATACCCCAATACTGAGCCGCTGTTGCTGCATGTGTCCCTATTACTGCCCCTGATACCCCAATACTGAGCCGCTGCTGCCATATGTGTCCCTATTACTGCACCTGATATCCCAATACTGAGCCGCTGCTGCCGTATGTGTCCCTATTACTGAACCTGTTATCGCAATACTGAGCCGCTGCTGCCGTATGTGTCCCTATTACTGCACCTGATACCCCAATACTGAGCCGCTGCTGCCGTATGTGTCCCTATTACTGCACCTGATACCCCAATACTGAGCCGCTGCTGCCATATGTGTCCCTATTACTGAACCTGATACCCCAATACTGAGCCGCTGCTGCCGTATATGTCCCTATTACTGCACCTGATATCCCAATACTGAGCCGCTGCTGCCGTATGTGTCCCTATTACTGAACCTGTTATCCCAATACTGAGCCGCTGCTGCCGTATGTGTCCCTATTACTGCCCCTGACACCCTAATACTGAGCCGCTGCTGTATGTGTCCCTATTACTACACCTGATACCCCAATACTGAGCCGCTGCTGCCGTATGTGTCCCTATTACTGCACCTGATACTCCAATACTGAGCCGCTGCTGCCGTATGTGTCCCTATTACTGCACCTGATACCCCAATACTGAGCCGCTGTTGCCGCATGTGTCCCTATTACTGCCCCTGATACCCCAATACTGAGCCACTGCTGCCGTATGTGTCCCTATTTTTGCACCTGATATCCCAATACTGAGCTGCTGCTGCCATGTGTCCCTATTACTGCCCCAGATACCCCAATACTGAGCCGCTGCTGCCATGTGTCCCTATTACTGCCCCTGATACCCCAATACTGAGCCGCTGCTGCCATATGTGTCCCTATTACTGCACCTGATATCCCAATACTGAGCCGCTGCTGCCGTATGTGTCCCTATTACTGCACCTGTTATCCCAATACTGAGCCGCTGCTGCCGTATGTGTCCCTATTACTGAACCTGTTATCCCAATACTGAGCCGCTGCTGCCGTATGTGTCCCTATTACTGCACCTGATACCCCAATACTGAGCCGCTGCTGCCGTATGTGTCCCTATTACTGAACCAGTTATCCCAATACTGAGCCACTGCTGCCGTATGTGTCCCTATTACTGTACCTGTTACCCAAATACTGAGCCGCTGCTGCCGCATGTGTCCCTGTTACTGCACCTGATACCCCAATACTGAGCCGCTGTTGCCGCATGTGTCCCTATTACTGCCCCTGATACCCCAATACTGAGCCGCTGCTGCCGTATGTGTCCCTATTACTGCACCTGATACCCCAATACTGAGCCGCTGCTGCCGTATGTGTCCCTATTACTGCACCTGATACCCCAATACTGAGCCGCTGCTGCCGTATGTGTCCCTATTACTGCACCTGATACCCCAATACTGAGCCGCTGCTGCCATATGTGTCCCTATTACTGCACCTGATATCCCAATACTGAGCCGCTGCTGCCGTATGTGTCCCTATTACTGAACCTGTTATCCCAATACTGAGCTGCTGCTGCCGTATGTGTCCCTATTACTGCCCCTGACACCCCAATACTGAGCCGCTGCTGTATGTGTCCCTATTACTACACCTGATACCCCAATACTGAGCCGCTGCTGCCGTATGTGTCCCTATTACTGCACCTGATACTCCAATACTGAGCCGCTGCTGCCGTATGTGTCCCTATTACTGCACCTGATATCCCAATACTGAGCCGCTGCTGCCGTATGTGTCCCTATTACTGCCCCTGACACCCCAATACTGAGCCGCTGCTGTATGTGTCCCTATTACTACACCTGATACCCCAATACTGAGCCGCTGCTGCCGTATGTGTCCCTATTACTGCACCTGATACCCCAATACTGAGCCGCTGCTGTATGTGTCCCTATTACTACACCTGATACCCCAATACTGAGCCGCTGCTGCCGTATGTGTCCCTATTACTGCCCCTGACACCCCAATACTGAGCCACTGCTGTATGTGTCCCTATTACTACACCTGATACCCCAATACTGAGCCGCTGCTGCCGTATGTGTCCCTATTACTGCACCTGATACTCCAATACTGAGCCGCTGCTGCCGTATGTGTCCCTATTACTGCACCTGATACCCCAATACTGAGCCACTGCTGCTGTATGTGTCCCTATTTTTGCACCTGATATCCCAATACTGAGCCGCTGCTGCCATGTGTCCCTATTACTGCCCCAGATACCCCAATACTGAGCCGCTGCTGCCGTATGTGTCCCTATTACTGCACCTGATACTCCAATACTGAGCCGCTGTTGCCGCATGTGTCCCTATTACTGCCCCTGATACCCCAATACTGAGCCGCTGCTGCTGTATGTGTCCCTATTTTTGCACCTGATATCCCAATACTGAGCCGCTGCTGCCATGTGTCCCTATTACTGCCCCAGATACCCCAATACTGAGCCGCTGCTGCCGTATGTGTCCCTATTACTGCACCTGATACCCCAATACTGAGCCGCTGCTGCCATATGTGTCCCTATTACTGCACCTGATATCCCAATACTGAGCCGCTGCTGCCATATGTGTCCCTATTACTGCACCTGATACCCCAATACTGAGCCGCTGCTGCCTTATGTGTCCCTATTACTGCACCTGATATCCCAATACTGAGCCGCTGTTGCCGCACGTGTCCCTATTACTGCCCCTGATACCCCAATACTGAGCCGCTGCTGCCTTATGTGTCCCTATTACTGCACCTGATACCCCAATACTGAGCCGCTGTTGCCGCATGTGTCCCTATTACTGCCCCAGATACCCCAATACTGAGCCGCCGCTGCCGTATGTGTCCCTATTACTGCACCTGCTGTGTGGTTCTCTGTGCCCTCTAAATTCTAAAGCACCCCTCTATAATATAGAAATGCCGGGTGCAAGTGCCCTAGAAAACAGTGCCCATATTTTGCCCCCTAGAAAGTAATATTGCCCTGTGTGCCCCTTTGATAGCCACAGTAACCTGAGTTTCCCTATAACAATAAGTGTCCACTTTACATTTAATAATGTCCCGAGTCTCCCCCCGTACAGCTCCCCTATACAGTATAATGCCCCCTCACTGTGTAGTACCACCCACACAGTATACTGACTCCTTAGTAGCCCCCAAACTGCTTGATGGCTCCAACATTGTATAATGACCCCCACACTGTAATCTCCATACTGTATGATGGTCCCCTAGATAGCCTCCATATACAGAAGCAAAATGCACCAAATAGTCCACAATATAGTATAATGCACTCCCCATAGGCAGCCCCTGTAATAAGGCAGCACCCCCATAGGCAGACTCTGTAGTATAAGGCAGCACCCCCATAGGCAGACACTGTAATAAGGCAGCACCCCCATATGAAGACCCTGTAATAAGGCGGCAGACCCTGTAATAAGACAGCACCCCCATAGTCAGACGCTGTAATAAGGCAGCACCCCTATAGGCAGACCCTGTAATAAGGCAGCCCCATAATCAGACCATTTAATGAGGCAGCACCCCCATAGTCAGACCCTGAAATGAGGCAGCACCCCTATAGGCAGACCCTGTAATAAGGCAGCAGACCCCATAGGCAGACCCTGTAATAAGGCGGCAGATCCCCATAGTCAGATCCTGTAATAAGGCGGCAGGTCCCAATAGGCAGACCCTGTAATAAGGCGGCAGATCCCCAAAGGCAGACCCTGTAATAAGGCGGCAGACCCCCAGAGGCAGACCCTGTAATAAGGCAGCAGCACCCATAAAAAATAAATACTCACCTCTCTTCTTCCTGGTTCCTGCGCTGCTTCCGCTGATCTCTTGGCAGCGGGCGCCGGGCAGTGATGTCATCGCGCCGACACTGACAGGGGGATGATGGGAGAAGGAGTGCAGCACTCCTTCTCCCATCAATGCGATCAGCTGTATCGGCTAAATGCAGGTACAGCTGATATTCCGATGATGGCGGGGGGCCCACTGCTGGCACAGGGCCCCCCGCCTGCTCAGGGGCCCCATAGCGGCCAGGCGGCAGAGCAGGGAGATCGATTCTTCCTGCTGCACGCGCCGATACAGTTACAGTGGTGTAGCTTCGGGTGGGCACCCTCAGAGCACCGGGCCCAGGGTGCCCGCACCCTCGCCCCCCCCGGTAGCTACGCTACTGGGCTGAAGCATCGTGTAATCAGGTCTTGGAAATGTTAGTGAAAGTAGACGAGACTTGCCAAGCCAGGGCAGAGGTGCCGCATGAAAGTGGGTTGTGGTTAGTGAAGGACAGTTAATTGAAATGGAGTAAATGGAGTAATCAAATCTCCTATGCACCGTATTTCTGAAATGTTGCCAACAAGTGATGTCACCATTACGTCTCTGCCATTGTATATAACAGCAGATATGAAAAACAAGCTATATACCTGCCACCTACTGTACATACTTTATGTAAGCAGCCATTATACTAAAACATACATGGTTAAAATATTTCTGACATTTTTTCTTTAACCATTTAATAGATGTTCAGAAAAAATCTAATTTTGCACAAGTGGTGTTTTTTTTTTTAAACAGACAACACACAGATTCGTAGAGTTTCACTGAGCCATACACACATCAGTGTTAAAAACGGATCCCTGTGTCTCATTTGATTTGTTAATGAGAATAGCATCTGCCCTAAGTCTAACAAATCAAATGAAAACATCCAACACCGCGGAGACACCATCACGTGTTTCTCAACGCAGTGATCCAGAACACTGCTCCCATACCTTATGGGAAATATGCAAATGCATGTAGAAAAGCCGCGGAGACACCATCACGTGTTTCTCAAGAAATAAATAGCCAGGTCTTTCACCGGGAAGGAACAACCACGGGAAGGGCAGCATCCATAAAGGAAAACCACCCTGCCCTTCCCGTGGTTGTTCCTTCCCGGTGAAAGACCTGGCTATTTATTGCTTGCGTTGAGAAACACGTGATGGTGTCTCCGCGGTGTTGGATGTTTTCATTTGATTTGTTAGACTTAGGGCAGATGCTATTCTCATCGATTTAGTGGATCAGATTCGGCCATTAAGTCTATGTAGCTTCAGATTAAAAACAGAAGATCTACTGCATACTACAATGTTTCACTGTATTCCACCAACTTTAAGAAAGTGGTTTGGGAAGGCACAAAAATGCTAAAAGTCTCAAAATTGCATGCATTTTAGGCTGCACCTATCAATCTGACCAAATCTTAAGTTATGTATAATTGTTATTTTATAATGTAAAAGGAGACAAACACAAGAAACCCCATCCCGATGCACCCTTCTCTGTCTTTGGTGTCCTCATATCATTAACACAGCATTAGGTTTACCCAACAGAAAACCAATGTTTAGTATACCCATATTTATTTTACCTACCTTTGCCTAACATTGCCATCTCCGTGTGTGGTTCCACCATTACTCCAAAACAACATGCCCGCTGCCTTGGGGTCATACTTATTCCGAGCTTTCATTCACCCCCCACATCTGATTACTGGCTCGCTCTTATCTGCATCTCAAAAACATTTCTAGAATTCGCCCTTTTCTTACTTTCGACTCTGCAAAAACTCTTACTGTTTCACTTATTCATTCTTGTCTGGACTATTGTAACTCTCTACTAATCGGCCTCCCTCTTACCAAACTCTCCCTGCTCCAATCTGTGCTGAATGCTGCAGCCAGGATCATATTCCTCACCAACCGTTACATCGATGCCTCTATCTTGTGCCAGTCATTACACTGGCTACCCATCCACTCAAGAATCCAGTACAAAACTACTACCCTCATCCACAAAGCACTCCATGGCTCAGCACCACCCTACATCTCCTCTCTGGTCTCAGTCTACCACCCTTCCCGTGCTCTCCGTTCTGCTAATGACCTCAGGTTAGCATCCTCAATAATCAGAACCTCCCACTCCCGTCTCCAAGACTTTACACGTGCTGCGCCGATTCTTTGGAATGCACTACCTAGGTTAATACGATTAATCCCCAATCCCCAGAGTTTTAAGCGTGCCCTAAAAACTCATTTGTTCAGATTGGCCTACCGCCTCAACGCATTAACCTAACTATCCCTGTGTGGCCCATTAAAAAAAACAAAAAAAAAACAATCAGGTTCCTCGCATCATGTTCTCATACACTTTATGCAGTTAATAGCCATCTGTGTCTGTACTGCTACATACTTAGGCTGTTAACTGGTTCATGCAACTTTACATGAACACCCGAGCCTTACACTATGGCTGGTCCGAACAACAAAAGCAATTGTTACCATTCACCTCACGTGTCTCCCTTTTTCCTCATAGTTTGTAGCTTGCGGGCAGGGCCCTCACTCCTCTTGGTATCTATTTTGAACTGTGATTTCTGTTATGCTGTAATGTCTATTGTCTGTACAAGTCCCCCCTATAATTTGTAAAGAGCTGCGGAATATGTTGGCGCTATATAAATAAAATTATTATTATTATTACCTTTAGCAGGTGCCCTTCCCTGGGGACATCCTGTAGGCACAAGCCTCTTGTGCCCATCCATCTTCTTCCTGGTGTCAATTAATATATTTCTGATCAATGACCACTGCATTTATAAATTAGGAGCACAATAAAATCAAATGACTTTTCCAGAAGGTGAATTTTAAAAGATTTAATAATTTGTTCATCCAATCAATAACAGTGGCGTCGGCATACAAGTTGTATATAGGTACAGCACTATGCATTTTAATATACATAGAATTGGAAAAAATATATGTATAAAAAAGGTTTATTCAAAAATACTTTATAAAATGTCAACAGTTAGGAATCTGTAAAATGGCAGCCTATGTACGGTTAGATATCAGATACTCGATAGGTATAACATTGAGATTCAAGTTGATGAATACATTGAAAAAAGATAGAAAAACTGTCATATGGCAGTTATACATCAGCAAATGTCTCATGAAGACATCTGCTTATGTTTAGAAGTCCTGATGGCCAAAACTGTGGCACAAAAAGCATCTCATCAGCTCGTTATCATTCCATTAGGAAGACCTACAACGTTTTCTCAAAGCAAGATTAGTTGTCCATAGCCAACCCAGTAATAGATCCCATGTTGGGCAAATTGGGAGATGATAATTGATGAGGTCCACCTTGGCTAGCATCACATTCTCAATTTCCCTGACATTTTCTAGCTGGTCTGAACAGAAATCTCTGCTTACATTCAATGTGTCTATGGATTGAGGAATCCTGTCAGTCTGCAATAAAGACAGTCAGGATCCCTGTGTTTTTAGCTCGAGTGGTCAGTCTTATGGTTGCAAGTATGTGATTTGCAGGTCACATGCCAGTTAGCAACTTTATTGCTTCTCACAATGTTCTATTGAGAGAATCGGATGAGAAGCTAATGGGCTCAACTGCTCTAAAATAGAAAGGAATCCTGACAGTGAGCATATTGCACACTGGAAGTATTGGGCAAACTGCAGTCATAAACTCCAGAAATGCATGCTGAGACCAGGAAAACCCTTTAAAGCAGACAAGTCAGCAGGTTTTTAGACCCTAATCTAAGTCCATCTATGTAAAGCATCTGAAATGTTGATAATGCCTAAAACTTTGTGTTTAGAAGGCATGCATTTTCTAGAAATCCAAGTGTTTATACAAAAAAGCTCCCAAGTGCATGTGGGCTTGGTCTGCACTTACAGCTCTATGACATCTCTCCCTCTTCTCACTTTCTCCTCCTCCTGCTGGCTTCTTATCATTAACTGACAGGTCACTTTTCTTTGTGACCTGCTCCCCCACCCAAAATCTCATGCAGGCACCGTCGTTCCCCGGGGGAGACGCATGTGCAGGGAGTTCTGATGATATTGTGAGAGCCAGACTTATGACCTGCGCATCCTCCGACCTTGTTAATGACGGCGCTTCTGCAAGATCTTGGATGGTGGAGCAGGTTACAGAGAAGGAGGCCAGTAATAGGAGGGGAAAGATGGAGAGCAGCCAAAAAGCTGTAGGTACAAGGCCAAGCTCCTCTGTACTTGGTTGTTGATTTGCATAAACATTTGTTCATGGAGTTTTAGAATTCACGGAATTATAATACAAAGGCATAGACATAACCAACACTTAAGATGCTTTGCATAGATGAGATTCATTTTGGGTCTAAAAATCTACTGACTGGTTACCTATGACTAAGACAATTTCATTTTACCACGATATGTTGGAAAAGTGACATAGGGAGTATCAAAACTCAACAAAGGCAGTGAAGAAGCTTTTGGAACGTTGCCTAGGGAGGTTCAGATTTCCTGTTGGTCCCTGGAACCTGCCTATACTGCCAAAATGTGAATCTACTACACAGTTTTTATTTATGATAGATGACCAATGAATTGGTTCTTTACTTCAAAACTGTTTCGAAATTCTTAGTTATGGGGTACAGCTACTCCATTTTGGCAATCCATGTGGACCCAACCTAAACAGTTAGTCAAAGGTTGTCGTCTTACATATCTTTACATTTAAGTGAATTGACTAATGATACACTTCGCATGGATTAGAAAAAAGTAAAGAGACTCTAGGCAAAACGTGTAGATGGCCCACTCCCAATTTTGGCAAGGCCAAATTCAGATGTTAGTGAAACAACGTCCAAGTCCGTGATGTCTGAACTAGCTGCGGGTCACATGTCCCGAACATAACAGCATCACATAAGCCTATACAACTTTTGAGTTCAGGTCAGTAGATCCGTGGCCGGTGTGGACAACATGGTCCTTTCTCGGACTTTGTTTTACTGAAGTCTGAATTCTGAGTCAGGAGTTAAATCTTAAGCAATACTGCTATATAATAACCTTGACTTAATCCAAGATGATCTACAGTGTGAAAGTCTATAGTATCTTCCAGGACATGGGGTGATGTAGACTTCAAAACGGTAAAAGTCCCGGAGAATTGCTCCTTTTACCAATCCAGTATGGTCAATAATTAATAACTAAGTGGGACGCTAATGAACAAGATCATAGAATTTGTTATGTAAAATAAGAATTTTAACTTTTTTTTTTTAAAAAGGCACCTCCTTTGATGTCATCATAAACTACCTTAGCAGTAAAATTAGCCTCTCAATATATCAAAATATAATTGGAAGATAACAGAAAATGATCTACAAGTTTTCTTTGATGTAACAACCATATATTTTATGTCATAGTAGAATTTCTTTATTCGGGATGAAAAATACCATTTTCGGTGTATTTACTAATTTTTTTTAGAAAATGTTACCATTTTTAATTTATTCAATATCCTTTACTAATAACTTTTTACATATTTTCTAGCACCGTACTTTGGAACACTGGATTTAGATACACAAATATATATATATAAAAAATAGCCAATGTAAGCATATTTTACATGAATTATTTCTTTGGAAGAATCCGTACAAAAAAATATACTTTACGATGGTGCTCATCATGTGGAAGTTAAGCACTTTCTTGTATCTCTCAGTCTAAGTTCGTATGATTAGTGATCCAACCACTCAGAACTCATGTGATCATAAGTGGTTTATAGGAAAATTCCTGTAATCTTTACAATTCTCTATTTTTCCTTTGGTTCTACAAGTTGACATTTTCTTTCGATCAACCTTGGACTCTGCCACGTACTCATTGTTTTCACAAACACCATACACATTAGACTTAATTCAGTTAGTATAGGTTGTCTAACATATATGGAGGACCTCCAAACGGATGATGTCAGGGTTAAGAAAAGGACCAACACTTTGGAATTTCAACAACCAATCCTTTTGTTCTTCCTGGAGTCTGGCAGTGGCTCTCTCACGGGAACGCTTAGCCGAGAGCTCCTGTGTTCTCTATGTATAGGGGAGTCGGGAAAGAGAGCTGTTGGCCGCAAGATCTTCTGCCAACACCTATCCAATGTGTATGGGGGGCTCTATAACAAATACAATCACACTTTAAAAGCTTTGCCATTCTTCACAGCTACAGAATATTAAAAGGAGAGACAATAAGAGGTTTATTGACCGATAGGCACTTCAATCTGTGTCTTAATTCCAAAACCCCTTTAGTGAAACAAAAAAATTGTAGGGTATTTTTTTTTTATCAGAGCACCAAGATTTTCTCCCAAGTCTATAATATCACTTCCTTTTGAGGTTTCTTTTTAATCGTCCATTCTTATTCAGAAGATACCTTTAACCACTTCAATGCAATGTGTCATCAGAAAATAACATAGTGTTTCAATCCGGTGTTTGCCAACTAAAAAAATATATATTTAACGCAATGTTTTTTTCTATAGTACAATCTTTATCAAGAACCAACAATAGTAATCTTGCAATTTACACACTGACCACAAGGGAAAAACGGTTTACGCTCACCTTGTGGTGTGGTGACACTCACGAGTCCTGTTTTAGCTTGTGAGAGCAGAAGGCGACTGTGGATTCATCATGGCAGAAAAAATGAAGACAAATGGAAAGATAGATCTGAAATCACGCTGCCAATCTCCCGCCAGATGATGAAAGAGCAGCGAAGGGTATTTGGAAGCGTTTTTATCTGTCAACGCGTTTCGAAGCATACAACACTTCATCAGGACAAAACACTATATAATGTAGAGGTTTGCCCTGATGAAGTGTTGTATGCTTCGAAACGCGTTCACAAATAAAAACTCTTCCAAATACCAAATTTCTCTTTCATCATCTGGTGAAAGAATGGCAGCGTGATTTTAGATCCATCTTTCCATTTGTCTACATTTTAATATAAAAGGTAGGATAAGTGAGTATATTTCTGATAATGTACATATGGATTCCTGAAACAGGAGGTACGAGTGTAGAATAGCCTGTGTGAATATCGCAAGATTTCTAGTTTTTGTTTTTAATACTGATTGAGGTATGTAGAAAAAAACAAACAAATGAAAACAAAATACTTAAAGGGAATCTGTCACCAAGTTATTCCTATTCAATATGAGAGCAGCATAATGTGGGGGCTGAGACTCCGATTCCATGGATGTGTCACTTGCTGTTGTGCTTGCTGTCATTTTGATACAATCATTGTTTTCTCTGCTGAAGATCTAGCGGTGCTCAGAATGCAGAGACGTGTATAACCCCGCCCACACCACTGATTGGCAGATTTCTGTGTATACTGTATATTTTGAGTTAGCTGCTAGTCAGTGGTGGGGGGCGGGGTTACACAGAACAGTTGACTAGGGGGCACAAGACACCTAGTCCTGTAGTGATAATCTCCTGCTGATAAAACACTGATCTTATTGAAACAGCAGTAAGGACCACACACTGTAGACGTGTCTAATTTCACTGCGAAACTGCCCCAACATCCAGATCCTGATCTTATTATCAGCCTATGGTCCTAAATGATATCATCATGACATAACGGCTCAGGTACCAATCGCATGACCACAGGAAACAAAAAAAACCTCTCTAGAAACTTGTCTACTCTCAAAATAAGATAGGGGAAAGAAATGTTCTTTCACGCTGGAATAACCTACAATTGTCACAAATTCCCTCATTGTTAACCCCTTTTCCGTCCATCTTATTTTTATTTACAGTCTAACGGTGCAATCTTCACTAGAGTTGCTCCATTTAATGGACCTGCTCACCATTGTCGAAAGTCTTATCTGCTGGTTCAGGCTTCAGTGAAGCTTCTGAAGCGAACGATATGGAAAAGAATCAATACCGCTATTTCAATCTAGGATTTGCCAATCTGTTATATTACTTTTTACATGCCAGCTATATACCAACTTTATAGAATCATGTTTTGATCACTTCACCTAATGAAACCAGTTTGGCTTGTAGACATTCTTGGAATCTTCTATAACATATTGTTTTGTAGATGAGATGTATCACAGAAACCAAACTCGACGTGTTTGAGATTCAGGTGGGAGCAGGTCCTTGAAAACTATGGATTGTTTATCTTTTGTTTATGCATTGTGTAACCACTATGGCGCTTCCACATTGCGTTTTGTCACACGCTCAGTGGCCCCGTCCGGGTTTACGTCCGAATCCGTCTGCAAAACGGGATTAGGGCATATGTGCCGACGGAGCCATAGACTAATCATGGTACCAACAAAGTTAACGTGCGCTCTGTCAGGCATATTTTGAGTCTATATGCTTACTCGAGATGGACGCTCAAACTTAGTAGACTGTGTCAGGGTGTCCTCCTCCAATAGGCATATACACCCCAAAAGGATGAACGTTCACTCTTTCGGCATCATGATAGTCTATGGCCAAGTTTGCACATATGCCTGAACCCGTTTTCCGTGGGGTGAGGGGTTGGACAAAATCCCAAACGGGGCCACCCTGCATGTAACAAAATGCAATGTCAAAGCACCCTAGTGATGTGCTATTATTATGGTGCAGAAGACCAACAGCTGGGTGCCCGAAGGTTGAGTTATATACTGCACCCTTTGGGTCATCAATATATCAATATCAGATTGGTAGAAGTTCCACACCCGGGACCTCCACCTATCAGCTGATATCACTCTCACCGCTGGCTGGCTTCATGTAAAGATTGAATGGAGCCAGAAGAGCACAGCCATTGTTTAGTGGTCATTGCTGAGAACTTGTAACATCCTACCGATGCTTTAAGGCAACTAAATGCCCCCGTACTGACCTGGTCCAATGCAACTGTACGTTTTACATATTTTGTAGGTACTACCCTATGGGCAAGTTCCCTACAGGGACAATCGGTTTAGAAAGCCAAAAAATATTGACTAATTTAGGGGTTTCATGGTAAAATTTGCCCCAACACATAAGACACTACGAAACACATCAAAAAGTCTAAATGTGCGAGTTGTTTCAGTCCAAAAAATTGATCCAGTAAATGCAAAAAGCAGCTTCCTATTTTTATTTTAAAAAACCCCACAATAACTTAAATAACTTAAAAAAATGGAAATCCCTTTGTCGCCCTGTAATCGCCCCTAAAAATCGCAATTATTCATTTTGGAACAAAGCTTGTAATTGATAAAAGCTGAATTTTCTAAGAATTCAAATGTAAATTGTTTGAATGTTTAGAATTCTCATAAACACGTTTCACATTTATATATTCAGTAATTAGGAATCAGTCACAGTTTCCATTAATGTCACTGAATGCTTCACATGTTAATGCAGCCTGAAATGCCAATCTTTAGAGCTCAGAGGACCATCTGTCTATATAAATCTGAAATTTACCAATTTCCAAAAAAAACTGCAGAGTATTCAGTAACAATATGAGGGTAATTGCACATTTTCTCCTCTTTTGTTTGCATTAAATATAAATTCTCATAGAGGTCACATCATTTCACAATGTTCCATTTTGAAGTCCATCCAGTACCCACAATGGAAAAAATTTTGTCTTACTTTAGGAAACTTTTAGACTCTACAAAACAGAACTGTCCTGGAAGTTTTGGCCCATCTACTGCATCCACTATTTGTATATACAGTATTCTTTCAATATTTTATAGATACATTCCCCAAATGATGCCATGTCTATCTTTGGGCACTGTCTGGTTTTGCAGCTCATCCAAACTGAATGCCAGACACAGCCTATGGCCAGGTATGACGCCGTTTCTGGAAAAAAAAGTACATCTAACCATAGCCAACCTGTTTAATCTCTCTCTAATGAATCTCCAATTGATAGTCTTGTCCTTAAGGTACCTTCACACTGAGCAACTTTAGAACGATAACAATAGCGATCCGTGACGTTGCAGAGTCCTGGATAGCGATATCGTTGTGTTTGACAGGCAGCAGCGATCAGGATCCTGCTGTGAAATCGCTGGTCGGAGCTAGAAGGCCAGAACTTTATTTCGTCGCTGGATCACCCGCTGACATCGCTGAATCGGCGTGTGTGACGCCGATCCAGCGATGTCTTCACTTGTAACCAGGGTAAACATCGGGTTCTAAGCGCAGGGCCGCACTTTGTAACCCAATGTTTACCCTGATTACCATTGTAAATGTAAAAAAAAAACACATACTCACATTCCGGTGCCTGTCACGTCCCCGGCGTCCGCTTCCCTGCACTCCTCCTGCATCCTGTGTCAGCGCCGGCCGGCCGTAAAGCAGAGCACAGCGGTGACGTCACCGCTCTGCTTTATGGCCGGCGCTTACATAGGATGCAGGAGGAGTGCAGGGAAGCGGACGCCGGGGACGTGACAGGCACCAGAATGTGAGTATGTGTTTTTTTTTTTTTTTTTTTTTTACATTTACAATGGTAACCAGGGTAAACATTGGGTTACTAAGCGCGGCCCTGCGCTTAGTAACCCGATGTTTACCCTGGTTACCCGGGGACTTCGGCATCGTTGGTCGCTGGAGAGCTGTCTGTTTGACAGCTCTCCAGCGACCACACAAGGACTTTCCAACGATCACGGCTAGGTCGTATCGCTGGTCGTGATCGTTGGAAAGTTGCTGAGTGTGACGGTACCTTAACTGACTCTCACAATGTCAACATACTCTAGTTCTGTGCTTGCTGTCATCACCATGACTATGATATGATTGGCTACTTGTTGTTCTATCCCAGTGTGAAAATTGGAAGATTTTTTACTTTTTTTCAGTACAGATTGTGATATGAAATAAAGCATTGCCACATTAATAAAAAAAAAGTACATTTAACACAATCTTGAATTAAGGAGGAACTTTCACTGTTATTTTGTATTTAAACTGAGTAGCTCCTAAAACTGGTGCTGCTCCACTAATTCTGGAACAGTACTCTTTCTCTGCCCCTCCATTTCAAAGTTATGCGCCACACTAATAAAGGTGCAAATTTTCCCTCCAACAACTGGGCGTATACGACAGCACTTTTGTGGGCGTTTGCTTTTCCTCCTTTGATGCTGGCCAATCAAAACATGTCCGCGCCCACAGAGGAGTTGAAGAGTTGGTTACATAGGTTGATAAAATACCTCGGTCCATCAAATTCATCCTTTCTCCTCCAATTCTACATTTTGTCACTAAATTAAATATAACCCAAAATGTTATGTGTATTAAGGAAATCATCCAGCTCTTTTATAAAAGCTGTCACAGTGTCTGTCAATACTGCCTCTTGCGGTAGGGCATTCCACACTCTGACTGCTCTAACTGTAAAGAACCCTTTTCTATTTTGCTGTCGAAATTGTTTTTCTTTCACCCATAATTAGTGCCGCCTGGTCTTTGTGTGGCTTTTGGAAGGAATAACTCATGTGCCAGTCCTCTGTACTGACCATATATATTTATACATGTAAAGAGATCCCCTCTGAGACGTCTTTTTTTCTAGGTTAAACAAGCCCAACTTTTCCGACCTCTCACCAGATGAGAGGCCTTCCATCCCTTGGTTGCAGACAAAATTTCCATTATATTGGAACCGAATGGCAAAGAAGAAAAATAAGAACTGTTTCAAAATTGGTGGAGCAGCAACAATTGGAGGAGGTACTCAGGATGGTTAACTAAATTTTTTTTTTATTTAAACGGTTTAAATAATAAGTAATTTTCTGAAGACACATTCCTTTTAATAATACGATGAGAATCGAGTAAGTAAGAGTCCATCAGGCATATCTGCTAATTAAGAAAAAAATCCAGCTCCGGAGTAAAACTTAACTTTTCCACTGTTCATATCTGGTAATACATGTTTGGAGATCAATATGAAACGCCATGGAGAGCAGTCAACAAGTCACCACCAGAAATGTTTAGATTTTTCTCATATAAAAATGAATGTGATAAAGAACATCAAAATTACAAGGATTGTTTAGCTGCTCTTGGAGAAGCTGAATTTTAGTTAACTTGTCACATTTTAAACCTCCCCAGAAATATTTTGCGAATACTGCTATCAGTATTAACAAAAATATTCTATTAGGAAACCTAACAAATTGCATCAAAAAAGTGAAATTCTGAAAATTATTTACAGTTCCAAAAATATTTTAAAAAATAATGGTTTATCACAATAACACTTGGAAATGTTATGTCACCTCCACATTTTTTTAAAAAAAGTCTATAAATCAAATACATTTTAGGAATAAATTGATGCAGGACTTGGTCACAGACTGACCTGAACCTGTCAGGCGGGGGAGACTGAGATCCCGCCATCTGGATAAACAGAACAGTTGGATGTCCTCTTAAGTTGACTTTATGGTCTTTCAACATGTCAAGGCGTGGGAGAACCGGAGGATCCTTATGTCCTCCGGTAGTTTAGTCTGATCCTGATCGTATGATAAATGTATGATATCATCTGGAATATAATCAATCTTGAGCTGAATTATTCATACTAACGAGTAGACCACTAACAATTCAACTTACGCAAGCAGATTATTTCGGCTGGCATTTATCTCATGTGTATGGGCTGCATAGAGGCAGTCTGTCAGAGAATAACTGTTCAAACCAAGAACAGGCCCTGGGTGCACCATTGGCATGGCCGGGCAGTTGGGTGATCCTTCCCACCTAATTCTTTTGCATCGATCTCCATCCCACTCTTCCTTGATTGTTAACTCTGGCTCTACAGGAGCACAGAAGATGGCGGAGATGGAAGGAAAATAAATACGTGGGAAAGTGCTTTGAACTGACCAGTTTTTCTAGGTGGGCACCAAGCTCATGTGCTTTGGTTGTCATTTTCTGCTGACAGACAACCTTTAAACCCAATATCTATCTTGCCACCAAATGTTTGTAGATCTGAGTCCCTTCACAACATGATAACATGTGATAATCCCATCCCTATGTAAAAAGTGGGGTGTCTCTTTCTAAAATAAATATGTATGACATAATTAAGAGGGTGTTTATGATGGTCGAAGACTCGCCACATGCGAAGAGCTTCAAATATGCTCAAAAAAACAGAGGGATACAATAAAACTGTGTATAACACAAAATCCCTTGTATTAGATAGAATAAAAAAATGATTAAATTAGTGCCCATTTTACAAACTGGATCGTAAAAACATTGGTTTCTATAAAGCAGATGTATAAGAATCTAAGGTTTAATTTATCTACAATTGATCATGTAGCACAATATCCTGTTTAAAAAAATAAATGCTATGAAACAAAGAAACAAAAATAAAAATAAATCCAATAAAAGTGCCATACATTGTGTGTACATCGTCAATATATTGTAACCAAGGTTAACAGGTAAATTACAAATCAAAAGGCATAAAAAAATAAATAGGTAAAAAATAAAATCAGTGCTGTTTGGTCTTTGTTTTATACCAAAAATGAACATTATAACAGTGTTATAATGCTTAGTTCATGTAACAAACTACATGTATGCTCAACCCACTATCAAAAGAATCACATTTTCATTTTGATCACAAGTTGAACGCTTCTTTTCTGTGGATATACATAGATATCATTAAAAAAAACTCTAATCTAGAGTGGAACATTGGGAAAAAAAATTAATAAATAGAAAAAAAAGAATAAATTAATTAGGAAGAACTAAAAGATAATGTTAGTGGAAGCAGTTATTATTATTTTTTTACAGGATTAATGTATATATTTGTTAATTGCAAAAAAAAATAAGGCAAAAAACAAAACAAAAATAAAAGCACATTTTCATGGCATTTGATATAAGAGCTCATGCACAACGGATGTACAGAGCTGTAACATTGGACCAATAGAAGTCTATTGGGCTCTACGTTTCACCGTATTTCGGGAAGCGTTTTGCCCATAGAAGAGTGGCTGCTCTTTGAAGAATATCTCCGTAATATGGCACTGTATGGCAGCACATAAAGTATCCGTGGTTCCATTATGTGTGCATGAGGCCTTAGTAAAGAAAAAGCATTAGCTTGATCAGTAGGAAATGAGAAGAGGAATAAAAAGTGCTTCTCTGAAAACCCCTGATGCACCAAAAATGTCACCAAAAATATAAATAAAATATCTATGTTTATAAAATTAATGTTTGGCCCAAGCCAAAGGCTGCTGGTTATGTAATGTGCCAAGGCAGTTACCCCCCGAAAAATAAAGCCAACCTTTGCTTTAAGTACAAATGCATTATAACCCTGTGCAGTAACTGAGCGATCACACCTCAATACAATACTTGAGCACTGCTAAAATGTGAGCATACTGGTGTACATTGGAGAGGCATGGCTCAGTAATTAACATACATGATTTACTATATAACCTCCTTGCTGGGAAGGAGATTACAAATGCTATTGTAGCAAACCTCCTTCAGCATTAGCTGAACAAAAGAAATAAACTTCACACCGCAAAAGGTGTATAGTCTTTTTTTGTTATTATCTTCAATATCCACACTGGGATTTTTCCACCAAAATAGCTGCTGCAAGCTGTTGGGCATCAGTCACGTGCGGATTTCTTTTCATAACTATTCGCACAAGTTCTGCTGGAAAGATGTTGCACAAGTTCACAAAAATCTTTTCTCTGGTGTTTGAAAATCTTTGGGGTTCCTGAGGGATTCCACAATAGGGTACCCTCCAAGAGGGATCTTGGCTTTCTGGAGGGCTTTGGAAAGCAAACTGCTCATAACACGGTTGGGAAGGGTTACCTGGCATTTGGTAGTTTGGTCGATAACCATAAGCAGCATCTCCATAATTCATTCGATCCCAGCTTCTGGGACTTTCTTGACTTAAGTAGGTTTTGTGTTGACGCTGTGGTGGGCTTTCGTATAGTCTTGAGTCAGAAATGCTTTCCATTCTTGTAGACACCAGAGATCTTCCCATAATTCCATTCTTTGTCACAGGGGATTTTTGGGTAACATGGTACTCATTTGGGCAACTTGAACGAGCTGCAACAGCATGGTGCTGCAAAGACATGTAAGGTGGTAGCGACTTGTGGTGAAGCTTCACTTCTTGTTCATGCCCAAAGCTTTGAACTCTAGTCAAAGAGTCATGGTAGCCTTGCATGAATGCTTGAGAACCTGAACGACTGTGTGGATGAATGTGCTGGCACTTCAGATTATCTTCCAGTTGTGGATCAGGGGAGCTAACATAGGAACGGTCATTGTATCCAGCATAGGAATCGCTGCTCCCACAGCTTAAGCTACCATCACTACTACAGTCAGAAGCCACAGAACTGATCCTGTAATCCGTGTCCAGTGAAAAACGCCTTTCTGGACTCCGGGTTCCAGAGATGCTGAGGTTTGAGTAAGCATTCATCATGGAATAATATCCAATATCTACTGGGGATTCACATTTGGGATACTGTTCGCATGAGATTGCCCCATGGCTTTTTGTGGACATTAGCATTGGAGAGTAAAGTCCAGGTGGTACTTGGTCCTGAGATGGTAAATGCACAGTAGTAAGTAAGCCGTTTCTGGATGGAGTTGTACTTTGGGGTTTCATACTTGATATACTAACTAAAGATGGCACAGACCTTGTCTCCAACTTATTTTTGGAGGGAAGCTTCTCCTCCAAGTCATAAGCCTGAGTTCTAATACTGGGGTCTGATTGCCTCTTTGGGGTTGAACGCTTTACATCCGAGTTGGTGTCAATCTTGGTGTTTGATGGAACACTATTGCTCTTGACCAACCCAATTTCATTGGCAGATTTAGTAATGTTGCTTCGAGACATGGCACGAAGTTCATCTGCTACTGACCGCTGAGGCTGGTTTCCTCTTTCTGGGTGGTAATACTTGCACTTATGCCCATAGGTACATTTCTTTCCTAAGACAGCAAAATAGAAAAATACACAATAAGAGATCTTTAGGTATCTTGTTACCCCAGGTGACGCTTCTGATCTTTGAGAAGATGGAGGACCCTAGGGTTTCCTGAAGTATATATTGTCTCCTTTAATTTCTCGATTATAATACTACTGCTGCTGTTTTTTCTCCTTCTACAACCTCTACCACTATCACTGCTCTGCTTCTTGATGAGTTCTATCTTTCGCCACTTACTGTATATATTGCTGCATATAATCAGTAACTTACCATAAGGACATGGCTGCTTCTTGTACTCAGGCACTACAGGCTTCTTTCTTAAAAAATTGTCCAGGCTTGGTCCATGGCGACCCAAGGGATCATCAGGTGGCATAAATCTACCAAAAAATATATATATTTTTTTAAATATGTGATTGATATACTAATTGAAAACTTGATTAATCAAAGTGGACTTTTATGATTAAAACATTCAGGGATTTTTTTTAATTCAGCAATGGAAATCAATGTTTCATTTGGGGAGTTCCACTTGAATGGGGCTGAGCTTCACTTTCAGACATTGCTGCACATACACGGGAGGCGCAAAGCTTTGATAAAAACTGTAGGGACGCCGATGCACACGCAAATGTCATTATCCATTTACTGCAATGATTCTTGAGGACGTTGATCCTTTAGGTGGACCGTTTGTGGTGGGTTAGTTTAAAGGCTTTTTTGGTTACCCTAGCTGCAATATGTTTAAAGACACAAACTGCGTTTTCACCCTTCCGAGACCACTGCTCATCCCAGTGCTTGTAATTGTCTGCAGTGCTGAGGTTATGTCGACAGCGCGGCAGGCAATCAATGAGCTCTGCAGCTCTGAGTGGCTCTTGCCAGCTACTCAGGCAGAGCTGCTGAGCTTAGTGATTGGCTGCAGTGCTGTTGAAATCATGTGCGCTCTGCAGACAATAATAGACATCTGAAGCAACGGTGGACAGCGCTGGACATCAAGATTGTGAGTAAAATTCTGTTTGTTTTTTAAAACAACTGGCAACCAGGGGACTTGGAGTATGTGCACACTTTGCGCTTTTTGTGGGTTTTTTCTGCGTGTTTTCATTATGGAAAAAATATTGCAGCATTTTACAATACCTGCAAAGTGAATGAGATTTCTGAAATGTCAAGAACACATTGCTTATTTTTTCCTTGCAGATTTGAATCTCTTGCATGTAAATTCTTTCAGCCTTTATGCAGCGTTTTTCACCCATTAAAATGGAGGAAGGTACATATCAAAAACGCATGTAAAAAAAAAATGGTAAAATAGGAATATTTTAAGTAGCGTTTTTCTGGCCAAGAGATGAATTTTTGATGCAGAAATTCCTACTGCAAATACAAAACTTGTGCACATAAACAGGCTTTCTGAAAATGGAAAACCCCTTTAATCCTTTAATATGTGGTAAAGTAATAACTCTGGAACGCTTCAAAAGATCCCACTGATTCTGAGATTCTTTTTTGTGACATATTATACTTCACGATAATGGTAAAGTGTGTTTGATATGACTTGCATTCATTTGTGAAAAAAACTGAAATTTAGAACATTTCGCAATTTTCAAACTCTTAATTTTTATGCCCTTAAACCAAAGAGTTACACAACGTGGTCAAAATTGTTGGTACCCCTCGTTTAATGACAGAAAAACCCACAATGGTCACAGAAATAACTTGAATCTGACAAAACTAATAACAAATAAAAGATCTATGAAAATGAACAAATGAAAGCCAGACATTGCTTTTCAACCATGCTTCCACAGAATTAAAAAAAAATAAAACTCATGAAATACGCCTGGACAGAAATGATGGTACCCCTGAAAATAATGTGACAAAAGTGACATGTTAAATCGCGGTGTGTCCACTAACTAGCATCACAGGTGTCTACAATCTTGGAATCAGTGAGTGGCCTGTATATAGGGCTACAGATACTCACTGTGCTGTGTGGTGACATGGTATCACACTCAACATGGACCAGAGGAAGAAAAGGAAAGAGTTGTCTCAGGAGATTAGAAAGAAAATTATAGACAAACATGTATAGGTAAAAGTTATAAGACCATCTCCAAGAAGCTTGATGTTCCTGTGACTACAGTTGCACATATTATTCAGAAATTTAGGATCCATGGGACTGTAGCCAACCTCCCTGGAAGTGGTCGCAGGAGGAAAATTTATGAAAAATCAAAGAGACGGATAATACGAATGGTAACAAAAGAGCACAGAGAAACTTCTAAACAGGTTAAAGGTGAATTTCAAGCTCAAGGAACATCAGTGTCACATAGCACCATCTGTCGTTGTATGAGCCAAAGTGGACTTCATGGGAGACAACCAAGGAGGACACCATTGTTAAAAAAAATCATAAAAGAGCCAGACTGGAATTTGCCAAACTACATGTTGACAAATCACAAAGCTTCTGGGAAAATGTCCTATGGACAAATGAGACAAAAATGGAACTTTTTGACAAGGTACATCAGCTCTATGTTCACTGATGGAACAATGAAGCATATCAAGAAAAGAACACTACCCCTACTGTGAAACATGGAGTGAAACATGGAGGAGGCTCTGTTATATTCTGGTGCTGCTTTGCTACATCTGGCACAGGGTGTCTAGAATCTGTGCAGGGTACAATGAAATCTCAAGACTATTAGGGATTCTAGAGAGAAATGTGCTGCCCAGTGTCAGAAAGCTTGGTCT
Organism: Ranitomeya imitator; assembly: GCF_032444005.1. Classification (NCBI taxonomy): domain Eukaryota; kingdom Metazoa; phylum Chordata; class Amphibia; order Anura; family Dendrobatidae; genus Ranitomeya; species Ranitomeya imitator. Next base: position 772,804,007 of record NC_091284.1, read on the forward strand.
CAGGCTGCCGTCACACTAGCAGTATTTATTCAGTATTTTACATCAGTATGTGTAAGCCAAAACCAGGAGTGAAAAAATCAGAGGAAAAGTATAACAGAAACATATGCACCACTTCTGCATGCATCACCCACTCCTGGTTTTGGCTTGCAAATACTGATGTAAAATACTGACCAAATACTGCTAGTGTGACGGCAGCCTCAGTCGCAGGTCATGGGTCTTGCAACAGGATAATGACCCAAAGCACAGCTAAAAACACCCAAGAATGGCTAAGAGGAAAATATTGGACTATTCTGAAGTGGCCTTCTACGAGTCCTGACCTAAATCCTATTGAGCATCTTTGGAAAGAGCTGAAACATGCCATCTGGAAAAGGCAGCCTTCAAACAAGAGACAACTGGAGCAGTTTGCTCTTGAGGAATGGGCCAAAATACCTGTCGAGAGGTGCAGAAGTCTCATTGACAGTTACAGGAATCACTTTATTGCAGTGATTGCCTCAAAAGGTTGCACAACAAAATATTAAGTTAATGGTACCATCATTTCTGTCCAGGCCTATTTCAAGAGTTTATTTTTTTTTTAATTATGTGGAAGCATGGTTGAAAAACAATGTCTGACTTTCATTTGTTCATTTTCATAGATTTTTTATTTATTATTACTTTTGTCAGATTCAAGTTATTTCTGTGACCATTGTGGGTTTTTATGTCATTAAACTAGGGGTACCACCAACAATTTTGACCACATATGTATGTCATACAAAATAGCTAATAAATAACATGTCTAATTTACATCAGCACAATTTTTGAAATATTTTTTTTTAGTTTTGAGGTTATAAGGGTTAAAAGTTGACAACTGATTTCTGATTTTTCCAACAAAATTTACAACACCATTTTTTTTTAGGGACCACATCATATTTGAAGTGACTTTGGGGGCCTATGTGACAGAAAATACCCAAAAGTGGCACCATTCTAAAAACTACACCCCTCGAAGTCCTCAAAACCACATTCAAGAAGTTTATTAATCCTTAAGTTGCTCCACAAGAACTAATGCAGTGTGGAAGGAAAACATGAACATTTAACTTTTTGTCACACAAAAATTTACTTTAGCCATAATTTTTTTACTTTCACAAAGGCAACAGGAGAGAATGGACCAAAAAATGTGTTCTGCAATTTCTCGTTAGTACGCCAATACCCCAACTTCTGTTTGGATGCATGGCAGGGCTAGGAAGGGAAGGAGCGCCATTTGACTATTTGAATGCAAATATGGCTGGAATCGAGAGTGGAAGCCATGTCACAATTGGAGAGCCTCTGATGTGCTTAAACAGTGAAAACCCCCCACAAGTGACCCCATTTTGGAAACTAGTACCCTTAAGAAATGTATCTAGATTTGTGGTAAGCATCTTGAACCCACGGGTGCTTCACAGAAGTTTATAACACAAAGCCGTAAAAATAATTTAAAAACAAAAAAATAAAATTTTTCCCACAAAAATGTTTTTTAACCCCAAAGTTTGCATTTTCACAAAGATGACAGGACCATGCAATATAGGGTGCAACTTCTTCTGAGCATGCCGCTACCCAATATGTGTAGGAACACTACTGTTTGGGCGCCCAGCAGGACACGGAAGCGAACGAGCACCATTTGACTTTTTGAATGCAAAATTTGCTGAAATCATTAGTGGATGCCATATCACGTATGGAGAGCCCCAGATGTGCCTAAACAGTGGAAACTCCCATAAGTGACCCCATTTTGAAAACTAGATACCTCAAGGAATGAATCTAGATGTGAGGTGACTACTTGAACATCCAAGCTCAATAGAGAAGTTTATAAAGTTGAGCTGTGACAATTAAAAAAAAAAATCTCATTTTTCCCCACAAAAATGTTATTTTAGCCCCAGTTTTTTAATTTTCACAAGGGTAACAGGAGAAATTGCACCAACAATTTGTGTTTCAATTTCTCCTGAGTACGCCGATACTCCATATACGGAGGGAAACTAATGTTTGGGCGCATGGTCGGGCTCGGAAGGGAAGAAGCAACATTTGACTTTTTGAATGCAAAATTGGCTGGAATCGTTAGCAGACTCCATGTCGGGTTGGAGAGCCCCTGATGTACCTAAACAGAGGAAATCCCCCTCAAGTGATGACATTTTGGAAACTAGACCCTCTAGGAATTTATCTAGATGTGTGGTGACCCTCAGGTGATTCACAAAAGTTTATAATGTTGAACTGTGAAAATTAAAAACTCAATTTTTCCCACAAAAATGTTGCTTTTGTCCTAAATTTTTGATTTTCACAAGGGTAACAGGAGCAAAATGGACAATACAATTTGTTGTGCAATTTTGTCTTGTGCACACCGATACCTCATATGTGGTCGAAAACTACTTTTGAGGCACAGTGCAAATCTCAGAAGGGAAGAAGAGCCATATTGGAGTTCAGCTTTTGCTGGAATGGTTTGAGGGTCCGTTGGCAGAGCCCCTGGAGTTCCAAAACAGCAGAAACCTCCCCCATAAGTGATGCCATTTTACAAACCACACCTCTCAATGAATTCATCTAGGAGTGCAGTGAGCATGTTGACACCACATGTGCTCTACAGAAATGTATTCTAATAGGCTGTGACGAAAGAATAATTCCATTTTTACAGCTAAAACAATGTTTTAGTCCCAAATTTTTGGGCACAAGACATTTTTTGATTGCTTTCTGTTCTGATTTTGGCGAGAGAGAGAGTGAACAAAAACCAGCAGTTCCAGATCTGTTTTTTTTTATTTATTCTTCTGATTAGTACGATTACAGGATACAACATTTATATAATTGTTTTATGTTTTGGCGCTTTTACACAATAAAAACTATATTCTAGAAAATATAATTATTTTTGCTTTGCTTTATTCTGAGAGCTACAACTTTTTTTTTTCCGCTGATAGAGCTCTATATCAGCTTTTTTGCGGGACAAGATGATGTCTTCAGAGATGCCATTTATATTTAAATGCCATTCTTATTTTTGATTGCGCTTTATTTAACTTTTTGTTTGACGGTGTTATGATAAAGCAAAGATAACGTTTTTTGCCTTTTTTCTTTCTTTCTTTTTCCGGTATTTACTGGTCAACTAGTGGGACTGTTTTATAGGACGTGTCATTCCAGACATAACAATTTAAAATATATGTATGGGTACAATATATGTGTATTAGAATTTTGTAAACTTTTTTATATGGTCCCTCTATGGGACTCTCACTTTCATTTTCCTGTCATTAACCATTGCAATGCATAAGCATTACAAGGTCAGTGCTGCACTGACACAAGCTAGTTTGACCATGCACTGCGCATGATCTAGCAAGCTTGCTAGCCCTGGTGACCCGGATGTCGTCATGATGACGTTGGGTCATCATGGCAACCATCAGCCCCTCGAGATGACTTCTAAATGCTGCGATCGATATTGATCGCAGCGCTTAGAGGGTTAAATTGCCGAAAAAGGTGCGGCCAGTGCTCCAGGCACTGAGTGAAGAGTGTCCGCTATCAGATCACTGAACACCTGGCGGCGATCGCGCACACAGGTCCTGTGCACGCAAAATCCTCAGGACGTATACATACATCCAAGGTCATGAAGGGGTTAGAAGGGCTGTACAGAATTAAGAAAAATTTCTTCCATGGGGTGAATTTGGCATTGCACAAATGAATATGGTTGAGCTGCAATACCAGTAGACGAAAAAAAAAAAAACACTGATTTTGGAGGAAATCAACCATTTTTTTTCCTAACCAGTGGGTCAAGTAGGCGGTCCTATCAGTGACTGACAGCTATCTCTGTACGCACACTTCTACAAAGATAGCTGTCAGTCACTGATAGGACCGCCCACTGGACCCAAAGTCCGAGAAGGAGCAGAGGACTGAATGAGTAAAACACTGAATCTTTTCTCATAAAACTAGATATCAATCTGCTCATCTACCCTGCTCCATAACACAGTGCCTGTAAATTGGACGGCATTTTTATGGTGATGGGTTACCATTAACATGAGAAGAATGTAAATGAATGATATGTCCTGGCATGTTTCTCTGAATGCGCACACCTTATTTATTTATAATATTGCATCTTATTTTTTAATCATGGACACTCCGGGTCATCATATCAACCTCTGACGCAGAAAAGCTTGCCAAGCTGTGGTCTGTGTAGGAGCAGAGATGATCGCAGTCTCCACGCTATTTAGAATAGACGACTTCTGTGTGACATGACGTCTTCTACTGCACTTTTCTATTATATTTCCCGTCTAGATTTTTTTTTTTATTACTGAGCCTACGACAACATCGTTCTGAATCACAAGTGATAACTAATATTGGAACATTGAAGGATGTGAGTTACGAGGTCTACCTTATTAATGCGTGGAGTGAATAGTCAGTGCCTGTCACTGGATTTCGAATAACGGCCTGAACGGAAAGTCATTATTTTTTACATAAGAGGATTCATCTTATCAGTATTCATTTCCTCCCCAGTGTGTCACACAAATGGGGATTTGTCTTATTTGACAAGTACCAGAACTATAATTACTACACTCATATAATGATTATCTGCATGTGTCAGACTTGTGCCAACTATAGAGGCGATGATGGAAGACCACCCTTCTTCTATACTGGACCCACACACATCCATTGCTAGTTGCATCATAACCGAAGATATCATTGTGCACATGGATCGCCCCCCAGTAGGGCAGTGGGGTACTCGGATCCGGGCCCTTCTGTTCTCAGTGGGGATGTCATGGTGGCTGACCTGGTCCGTGGCCCTAGTGGACGTCCGTTAATAAATGGGGGAAAGGTCTTTAAAGGGGAAATGTTCGTGACGCCACCTGTGGTATTCGGTCAGGGTGACCGACGCTGCTTAGGGGCCCGCTGGGGTGATGTTATGGCAGCTAGATGGTATACCTTACCACAGGTGAAGTCTATCCCCAGGGATTCCCAGAGTGTAGATGCTGGATGGTGAGAGGCGCAGTAAAGAACGAGGACACAAGGTTGCAGTCTCTTTACCTTTACTGAAGGCTTCAGCATCCACAGTCCAGAGCACCAGATCACAGGGTAGACAGAGTCCGGCCGGTCTGAAGGCAAATTCAGAATCCCCTTATCCAGGTGGAAATCAGTAGCCTTCCTCTAGCGCCTGAGTGTTGTAGTACCTCCCTGCTGAGTTTCTCGGTGAGGTCTTCACAACTGATGCTGGTGTGCTTGATGTTATGTTTCTTTCTCTCTCTCTCTGTCCCCAAGATGGTATGGATAGGAAAAACCCGTATGACTGATGGCCTGAGGCTTTTTACAGGGACCCTAGAGATGCCCCAGCCCCCACAAGTTGCCACCGTGCCTCCTGGGTGTAAGGTTGGGCAGCTAACATGGAATTAACTGTCCTGCCACTTTCTGAAGTAAAGCATAGAGTTCCTTACTCCCTTGTTGTTCTGGCTACAGGCTTCTGCACCTCAGAGGGAGGCAGCCTATTGCAGGGCTGAACTCCCTCTGGATTCCTCTCCTTGTGCTATGACTTTGTTTCTCACTTTCAGCAACGCAATTCTCTTCGTGTCCTTTCTTAGGATGCTGCCGCACGTCGGCGCAGGCGCAGCTCCGTAACCCTCTATCTAGGCCTCTGACAGGATCCCACCTCTGTCAGGGACCTCTCTGTCTGCAGCTGTTTGAAGTTCCTCCTTCTCCCTGTCTGCCTGACAGGTGCTGCCTGGGTCAAGCTCAGTCCGCTTCTATCTGGGTCAATGCCCAGTCAGCTTCTGCCTGACTTCCTATCTAGACCACCAGTTTTACCCAACTGTGAGGAGTGCCCTACTAGATAGGAGCATAGCTCCCCTTGGTGGACTGGAGTGTGAAGTGTGTTGTGTGGTTTGTGATACCTGGTAAGGTAATCTCCTTTATTGCCATCAGACGTAACTTCACTCCCCCTGGTGGAAGAATGACATTACTACAACCACCAGGACTCTGGGGCGCTGCACACATAGGACAGATCATCAGTAAAGGCCCATATACACTGGATGATTTCTACCCATAAACAAGTGTTGATTGACTATAATATACTGTTATGAACGCTCGTTTACTAATTATCGGCCTGTGTAAATGGGCGTTACGCCGGCGAGAGCTATGCGAGAAAACATAGCATAGCACTAGGACCAATGTTAATCTATGGGGCAGCTCACATCAGCGTTTATTTCCTTCGGAGTATTCAATGTGCGTGTAAAATCGCAGCATGCTGCAATTATCACCGAGACTTGCTAGTGTAAGCCTATAGGTACGAGAAAAAAGAAAAGCGAGTGCTGTCCGATTTTTACGCACCGATGTCCTTTGAAAAGTTGGCAGTTCATGTGCCGTATACAGTAAAATCACAGACTGACAGGAAAGAATAGAATAGATGGAATAGATATTACACAGATAGAATACATATATATATATATATATATATATATATATATATCTTGCATGTGTGTCAGTGACCTCCTTTTATTCTTTAATTGAAAGAAAGTCAATTATCTATCTAATATATATATATATATATATATATATATATATATATATATATATATATACACAGTATGTGTTTTGAAGAATGTTTCCTTTGAAAAGATGTGTAAATGGCATAAAGAATTGCTGCATGTAAATGCTCATGTTAAAATCGCATTGCAATCAGATAGCAATCGCACTGCATTGGGATGTAAATCGAATGCTAGGTGTGAGAAATCGGATTGTACTCGCATGACACTCGTGCGACTCTCGGCAGGGAGACTCGGACCGATTTTTCATACGTTTAGTGTGACTCCAGCCTTAAAGGGAAGATATCATCAGATAATGAACTATTGATTATTTTTTTGTGTGTTAAATGTCTTTTTTTCCCATATCACAACCTCTATTACCCCCTTAACCCATGGAGGTATTTTGATTTTTGCGTTTTCGTTCTTTGCTCCTCTTCTTCCCAGAGCCATACCTTTTTTATTTTTCGGTCAAAATGGCCCTGGAAGGGCTTGTTTTTTTGTGGAAATTGACAGTGGCATTTAATTGGTTAACAGCCACATGTGGATCGTGATTCCACCCCCGGCTGTTGTGGACACATGTCAGCTGTATAGATCAGCTGACATGTGCCCGGAAAGGCGGGGAGTCCGACATCGGTGTACATTTAGGCACGATGTCGGAAAGGGGTTAAAATTAAAGACTTGAAATCTTGCAATTTTTACACTGATCTTTTTTTTTTTTTCTTAAGCCTTTGTTAATGTGTTGTTTCAGGAAACAACAGGAAGTTAGGTGGTGGTGATGGCGAACTCAGTCGAGGGGTTCAAGAGAGGCCTGGATGTCTTCCTGGAGCAGAACAATATTGTATCATACAATTATTAGGTTCTGTAGAAGGACGTAGATCTGGGTATTTATTATAATGGAATATAGGCTGAACTGGATGGACAAATGTCTTTTTTCGGCCTTACTAACTATGTTACTATGTTAATTAGCCAAAATGAACAGACTCTGACCCAATAATTTCTATTTAAATCTCTAATGTGTGTGCAAATGTCAGGAAGGGGAGCAGGGTCTCCCTAGATTCTGCTCCAGCTCTGATGCTCCTGAACCCATGACTACCATTCACCTGACCACTGCGGCCACTTATTAGTGGTCATGTTCTCTTGACCCTACTCGAATTCACCTGAGGCCACTAAATGGCTGTACGGTCAGGAGACCATGATCATCAGTCAACTAAACTCTATGACAATTAGTTGGTGGTCATGGCATGTTACCCTGCAGGCAACTAATGGCCATATAAGTGACTGGTGGGAAATGTGTCTTGACCCCACAGGCAGTCACCATAATGCTGCAACCACTGAAAGGGTGCAGGTTCAGGAGACTACACTCACCAATCACCTGACCGCTATAGCCATTGGTTGTCTGCAGGGTCAGGATATCATGACGACCAGTCAGTCAGCTGACCGTTGAGACCATTTATTGGCTGTAAGGTCGGGGGACCATGACCACCAGTCACTTTACCGTTGAGGCCACAGATTAGCTGTAAGGTCAGGAGACCATGACCATAAATCACCTGAACACTATGGCCATTAGTTGCCTGCAGAGTCAGGAGATCATTATCACCAGTCAGTCATCTGAGTGTTGAGGAGACTGATTGGCTGTAAAGTCAAGAGACCATGACCACCATTCACCTGACTGGCTGAGGCCATTTATTGGGTGTAAGGTCAGGAGACTGGTGGTCATGATGTCGCCTCATGATGTCAGTGCTGGAGCAGGGAACTGATTACAGGGGAGAGCATAACTTAGCTTTTTTTAATGGCATGACTCCCAAATGTGAATTTTAAAATAGATCGGAAAATCCTTTTACAGCTTGTGGATTATATATGCCATCAGTCCTTATCTTGTCAAGAAAGTCCAACCAAGAAGATGTGAAGGTTACAGAAAGCCACCCAGAAGCTGTAGTTCCTATTTGTTTTAGAGATGTTCCTGTGTGAGCCTTAGATGTCCCAATTTCGGACATTGCAATATTACTATGGGTAAGGAATTCCCCTTTTCATAAGCCGTTGAATATTAGCAATCAAAGATATGGAAAATTAGCTAAGGATCCTAGAAAATATATGGGGCCGTACATGCCTCCAATGCTTCTCTTGCAGGTAGATAGCCATGTGGTGGCCTCATTTTAGTCTTTACTCAGTAGCTACTCCATCTTTATTTATACCCAATTTCTCCCAAACCCGAACCAGCAATAGGTCCTAGAAGACGAGCTCAGACACTGCCCAGATACATTTTTGTAAATCCTCAAAAATGAAGTATCTGTAAAAAAAAATGTCTAATTTTGTAGGACAAATGACTTACTTGTCGTTGACAAATGAATACATGAGCAGTCTTTCATCAATGAATTTCTTCCACTCGGGCTTCTCATTTGCCAGATCCCTATAGTTATCATTTGACACAATGATGCCATCGGACTCAAATGCCAACTTCACTATGAAGCGATCATCGTAGCAGACCACTCTCCGGCCCTGCACACGCCGAGATGGGGTAAACACCACAATTTTGTCCTTTTCTAATTTCCGTAGGATTTCTTGATCTGGAAAACAACATAGTATTTCAGGGCAATGATCTGCAAGGATTCTGCTTCTGTTAATCAGATACAAATCTGTGCGTGATCACCTTTATTTGGAAATATGCACCTTGATGTTCCTCTATTATTCTTCCTGGAAACATAAATTAATTGACAACTAGGTATTCGCATTGTCACTGTCAGCACCGATTAGACAATTTCCAGGAGGCAAAATAGAGGAATGAGCACAAGTATTCACTCAATCAGACATGACGAGAGAGTGCACAGACCACTTTTAAAAGTGACTATACTTTTTAAGAAGACCTGTCCCTTGCCATAAATATGCGTTTTTTTTTTAATGGTGTAAATTCTGCTGTTCTCCTGAATCTGGAGTTGTTTTTCTTTTGTTCGTGACCTCTCTGATCCTGAGATATTGCCTGCTCTTCCCTATATAAAAAGCTAGTCTTTTTAGCCAAGTGGGCATAGTCCTCAAGAAGACTCCTATAGGGAAGAGTTAAGAAAACCGCCCACTTGGTTACAAAGACCGGAATTATATACAGGTAAGAGAGGTTCATATCTTAGGAATGGAGAGGCATAGAAACAAGAGAAAAACAATGCCGAATTCAGGAAAACAGCCATATAAATATATTATATATTACGGCAAGTCACTGGTCCTCTTTAAACATTTTTTGTTAGAGTCTCTGTTTAGAAGTGTGGATTGGAAGGGATCCAGATCATGAGATCTCCGCTGATCACTGAAACTAAGGGAATGAAATGCTTAGCTTATGCTCAAATGGCAAGCAGAGCGCAGACCCATAGACCTTCTGCGGAACTTCTGTTCAGACTTGAGCATAAATTGAGCTCTTCCTTCCAAAACCATCTGTGATCGACACTACTAAACACAGTTTATAACATCAAAAAATGTTTAAAGGGTAGTAATTTTAACTAAAATTACTAGTAGGCCATTTCCCAGAGAAGCATTGCATGGCCTTTAAGTCTCTTTACTTTTACTTGGCACTCTCCATAAAAATAAACTTTTCATCCAGCCAAAGAAGTTCTCCGGCTTTGCCCTGATGAGGGGCAAACACACCGAAACACGTCTGCAGATTGAGTTTTTGTTTTGGCTTCTTATCCTAAGCCATGTGACAAGGTCTTTACAGAGTTGATATTGACTTTTAGGATTGCTACTTCCATTAGGTGGAACTAAAATTCCTGACCTCTTCTTCTCTGAAAAGGCTACAGTCACTTTAAAATGATCAGTTTTAAATTTGGTGGTGTTTGATATTATTACTAACCTGTAATTAGAGCATCCGGTCGAGACTGTTCCTTCCGCCAGGCAGGTACAAACACTGTAATATCTTTATGGCCTCTATCTTGGAACCAGGTAACGGCGAGTTTGATCCCACGGCAAGAAAATACTTCTTTATTTCCATGACTGAAATAGGAAGAAGCTAATATTAATGGATGTGGTATAACGACCTTGGTCAGACTGGACTATACAAGGACAAGAGAGTCTTCTTTTGGGATCCAGATTCAGTTGTGACAATGGGAATCAAACATAAATAAGGCCACTGAGGCAAAAACTCAAAAAGGATTGTGTCTGGTATGACAATCCAGCAGATCCCAGGAGGAATAAAATTCATTTTCTCCCAGGAGCCGCTCTTTCAATACAGCAGTCAGGCACCTTTCTAACCATCTTAACCAACAGCGTAACCCTATATCTGCAGGTAAATAGCTTTATTCAACGTGACTGACTTTTCTAAATAGTCTTCATTAAAAAGAAATGAGTCTTTAAGACCTTTACCGGGCTGAGAGATTTTGCAAAAATGTTACAAATCACTCATGGCTCTAACTCACTTCTTATGGCTCTTTCTGCTCTCCCTTCCTGTCTTTCAGTATTACAGATAACGGGAGCGAGGGGGTTGAACATAGATGTCCACAGAGGGGATAAGGAGGAAAGCATGTACAATCTCAGAGAGGGCAGGAAAAACAGGCTATTGAAAAGGAGGAAGAAAAGGGGAATTAAATGCAGGATAATAGTTGTTTTGAGAGAGACATTCCCACAAGAGAAAACTCTGAAACTTGGATCCGGCTGTATACTTTATATCTTGGGGTCTGAAAACAAATGAAGGCGTGAACATAGCAGACTGATATGTAAAAATCAAATCCATACATGCCAAAAGATGTCTATAGCCTATAAGAAAAGCAGAGCAGGAAAGCATTTGGCAGAAAGTTTTCTGTGCAAAATAATGTAATTGAAACACTGGAATATAGCTTTATGAAGGAATGAAAGAATTATTGCAGCTGATTGAGGACGCATATTGGTCGCAACATCCAGACTTAAAAGGGTTTTCTCATTGTTATAAATGAATAAAAGTGCTTGTAAAAATAAGCAACTTTACAATTTCTCACTGATTTAAAGTCCTCTGCGAGAATGGAGTGATTTTTGCTGCTGATATTTGCTGCAGTCTGTGTCACAGCGCGGTAGCGGAAATCGTCTCCTTTTACACCCTAGCGCTACATGAAAGTGTGGGACCTGGCTGGGTGTGTGGACTTGTGCTGTGAGGGCATCAGGCCCGTGCAGGCTGCGTGTAGCCAGGATCATAGCTTCCACAGTTCAATAAAGGTGAACGTCGTTCAAACATGGAGTCTTTACTGAATAATAACGGTTATCTACAAGGGATAGCGGGCACAAAGTCTTATGGTCGTTTCCTCTATGGTATAAAGCATTGTTCCTCACACTGAATCCTTCCTCTGTAGTTCTTCTCCAGGAATTTGCAGACACACTATTTTGTCCTACGTCGCTACAATCCAGCCTGAATGCCAAAGTCCTGATTAGCAAGTCTCTTTAATTGCTCAGTTGTTCCACGTTCTATTTCTTCCACTACTGGCGCCCTGGATCTACCCACAGGACCTCCACTAGTCACATGAACTCAGTCCTGTTTAGGCTGGATACCTTTGATACCTCGGGGTTCATGACTTGGCGCCTTATCCACGGACCCTTCTCCAGAAGGTCACTATGACAGTCACTTCTTCTTTAGGATCTCACTTTCCCTGGCCTTTAGTCTCCTTTTCTGTGGATCACCCCTTTCTGGCACAGCTCACTTGAGACTCGGACTAATTAACTACGGGAAGCAGTCACTTGCCCTTACACTAAGCCCCTTCACTATGGGCTAGTACCAAACATTAACACTATCTTACCCTAGTGTCATTACCTAAACTACAGTTAACTATCTATCTATCCCTATACTACCAATCTTATACACTATACATTCCATCCTGTATATTACAAATATACATTACTTTGTACATAACACAATTCACATGACACAATATATACAAATGCATGTAAAGGAGCTGCGGAGACACCATCACGTGTTTCTCAACGAAGGCAGTGAATAGCCAGGCCTTTCCCCAGGAAGGAACAACCAAGGGAAGGGCAGCATCGAATAAAGGAAAACATCCAATAAAGGAAAACCACCTATGCCAAGCATGGTATCCATCCACAGACAGCTGTTTCGGGGTTTTTGCCCCTCATCAGTGTGGAGTAGGAAACTGGCTATCAGGAGCAGTGCCTAGTAGAAAGTCTATAAAGGCACGGATGATTGACCTTGTGGAGACCTCCACGAGGTCAATCATCCGTGCCTTTATACAATATATACAAAGACGCAGAACACTATCCACACACAATGCGATTGGTCTGTTCAGGGGGTAGGAACGCTGCAGCACAGTCCACCATCCTTACATATCGGTGCTCGCTACATCATTTATATACACCTTCCCACCTGCTCGTTTTCCATTTATCCGCACCCCCTTTTCTTTGATTGACAGCTCTGGCTTGATAGAGTGAGAAGGGTGGAGATAGATGGAAACCAAGGAGGAGGGAAATTGTATATAAATGATTGACCCCACCATGAACCACCGAGCGCCTGTGCTTGGTTTGAACAGTCATTTGGTGCTGACAGAGACCCTTTAAAAGTATTGAATAAAGCGGAGCTGCGATATCATCTCACAGACAAAAGGGCATAAGTTCAAAAAACCTCACAGAAAAGGAAACAGCCTTACGGACACCAGGTCAGATTACCGATGCGCTAACGGTGCGGAAGATGCTGCTACTTGAACTGCAATACCAGACACCAGACATAGTCATGGACAAGGGTGGCAGCGTTCCCAGTAAATTAACCTTTTACTGAGGCTATGGTGGTGAGATGATCATTAAAAAAATTTGGTCAATTTGGTCACAGAGACGTCAGAAAAAAAAATTGTCAAAACATACCTGTCAATCAGTGTCATTATTATGAGTCACTTCTCCTTTCTATAAAACTCTCAGCCATTTAGAAAACTTTCTCATCTGAAATCACCTCTTGTAATCCAACACTTGACAAAAGGAAATTACAAGAGCAATTTCAATGTAATGATTTCTTGTCTGGAGTGGGATCTCTTTGAGAACATTAGCAATTATCCCAATGACTGCTTATCACATGCATTTCTATTCAGAGCTGCCCAGGGAATTGCCACAATGGAAAATAATTAATTGAACACCATGCGGATATTATAGGACATTTTCCTCAATACTAGAATTTCATAATGTCAGACAATAAGTTCCTTACAGGTAGAAGATGTATGACTTAGAACATGTATGAATTAGACTAGAATTGGACTGGAAGGTAAAGGAATAGAAAACTACTATAATGCTTCGGTTTCTTTTAACATTCACCCCCATACTACTTTATTTCTTCCCATCTCCTGTATTCCCTCCACCCAGTAAGGAACTAGTCATTTCTTCCTCCATCCTCCCCAGCACTATTCCTCCACATAGAATCCTTTTTCTCCAGGTACACACGGCCACATCATGACCTATCCAGCTCTCACCTTCTAAGGCAGAGGTCCCCAACGTCTCTGACCTTGAGAGCCACAGTCAGCTCTGAGAAAGGGTCGCGAGCCACATCCAGCCTTGAGAGAGGGTCGTGAGCCACATTGAGCTCACTGCACCCTCAAAATAGTGGCAACCAAAGCCCCCATTACAGGCATAATGTTAACCAAAGCTTTTCCACAAAAATCAATCACCACAAAGCAGTATACAAAGATCCAATGGTTCCTACAATATCCCCCATTCAGTATTCTCCTATAAAGCACTCCCAAGACAGTGTCATATCCAGCTTCAAACACCTCCTCTGACAGGTGGTGTCATCTTGTCTCCAGCGAACCATACTTAAATCATCTCAAAACCCTAAGACCAGTAGATGTGCACGCAGATCTGCTCTTCTGTGCAGGGCTGCTCACAAAATTCAGGTGTGCTCTTGATACCTATTTGCTAGAACTGGAGCTAATGACCAAGCTGACAGACAGCCGCGAGCCACAATTCATGGGTCCGCAAGCCACATGTGGCTCCCGATCTACAGGTTGGGGACCCCTGTTCTAAGGGTATGTGCACACGTCGAAAGCTCCTCTGCGGATTTTTCTGCAGCGGATTTGATAAATCCGCAGTGCAAAACCGCTGCGGTTTTTACTGCGGATTTATCGCAGCTTCTATTGCGGATTCATCTGCGGTTTTACATGTGCAGTTTTCTATTGGAGTAGGTGTAAAAACGCTGCGGATTCCGCACAAAGAATTGACATGCTGCGGAAAATAAAACTCTGCGTTTCCGCACGTTTTTTTCCGCAGCATGTGCACTGCGGATTTCGTTTCCCATAGGTTTACATTGTACTGTAAACTCATGGGAAACTGCTGTGGATCCGCAGCTACGGAAACACTGCGGATCCGCAGCAAAATCCGCAACGTGTGCACATACCCTAACTCTCTGTTTGCTGCTCCTCATTGCTGGCGACGTATCCCCTAATCTCGGCCCTCCTCAACACATCCCCATACTCATTTCTAATCCCCTGCCACGATACTCTACACGTGTTTGCAACCATAGTAACCTCATACCATTCATCCAGCCCCCACTCCCCCGGTCCCTCTACCTGGAGCACTATGGAACGCACACTCTGTCTGCAATAAACTGCCATTTATCCATAAACTCTTTATCAATAACAAACTCTCCTTCCTCGGCATCACTGAAACCTGGCTCACCCCCTCTGACTCAGCCTCTCCAGCCGCGCTTTCCTATGGTGGATTCCACCTCTCACACCCCTCGCCCCAGCAACAAACGTGGTGGAGGAGTTGGCTTGCTCCTGTCCGATACCCGCTCCTTTACCCCAATTCCACTACCACCCTCTGCTACTCTTCCCTCGTTCGAGGTGCACTCTGTCCGCATCTACTTCCCCTCCAACCTCCAGCTGGCTGTCATCTACCGCCCCCCAGAACTAGCCATCTCCACCTTTCTTGACCACTTCACCACCTGGCTACTTCATTTCCTCTCAGCCGACATCCCCACTATCATAATGGGTGACTTCAATATCCCCACTGACACTTCGACCTCAGCCGCCTCTAAACTTTTATCGCTCACTGCCTCCTTTGGTCTCACTCAATGGTCATCTGCAGCCACCCATAAAGATGGCCACACATTGGGCCGCATCTTCACCCGCCTCTGTTCCCTTACTAATCTCACTAACTCACTCCTCCCCCTGTCTGACCACAACCTACTGACATTTTCTTCCCTCTCCCCTCCTAGTGCGCAACCTCTACTCCACAAACTCACTCACCCTTGCAGAAATCTCAAACACCTCAATCTACACTCACTCTCTCAGTCCCTTCTCCCTCTTACAGACATAGCTTCCTTCCATGACACAGATGCTGCTGCCACTTTTTATAACACTACAATAACAGCAACACTCGATTTGGTCGTCCCGCTCATGCATAGCCAAACTCATAGAATCAACAGGCAGCTTTGGCTAACCAGCCTGACAAAAGAACTGAGATGGGCTTCCTGGGTCACTGAACGGAGATGGAAGAGATCTCGTTCTGCTGAGCACTTCACTGCATACAAGAAGTCCCTCGCCAGCTTCAAGTCCACGCTCACTGCCGCAAAACAAACTTACTTCTCATCTCTCATATCCTCCCTGACTCACAACCCTAAACAGCTCTTCAACACTTTCAATTTTCTACTCCGTCCCCCAGCATCTCCTCCCTCCCCTCTCATTTCTGCTGAAGAATTTGACTCTTTCTTTAAGCAGAAGATCTATAACATCAGACAAAGCTTTGGCCTGCAGCCCCCAATGCCCCTCCTCTTGACTTCTCAGCCCTGTTCCAAAGCCAGCTTCTCCACCATGACAGACGATTAGCTCTCCATCCTTCTGTCAAGATCACATCTCACCACTTGCATGCTTGACCAGCATCACCTCATCCTTAACCTCACAAAAGTCTTCATCCCAACCCTAACACAACTCTTCAACCTCTCACTTACAAACGGTGTCTTCCCCTCATCCTTCAAACACGCATCAAATCAGACCTATCCTCAAAAAACTCTCCCTCGACCCATCCTCTGTGTCCAGCTATCACCCGATACCCCTTCTCTCTTATGCCTCAAAACTACTGGAACAGCATGTCCATCTTGAACTGTCCTCCCACCTCTCCTCCTGCTCCCTCTTTGACCGGTTACAATCTGGCTTCCGACCACATCACTCAACTGAAACTGCCCTAACTAAAGTGACCAATGACCTACTAGCCGCCAAGAGCAAGTGACACTACTCTGTCCTCCTCCTCCTGGTCCTGTCTTCTGCCTTCGACACTGTGGACCACTCCCTCCTGTTACAGATTCTCTCATCTCTTGGCATCACATACATGGCCGTATCCTGGATCTCATCATATCTATCAGACCGAACATTCAGTGTCTCCCTCTTCTGCACCACCTCATCTCGCACCCTGTCTGTCGGTGTTCCCCAAGACTCAGATCTAGGACCCCTACTCTTCTCCATCTACACCTTCAGCCTGGGACAGCTCATAGAATCCTACGGTTTGCAGTTCTACCTGTCTGGACCTGACCTCACTTCCTTACTGACCAAAATCCCACAATGTCTGTCTGCTATTTCATCCTTCTTTTCTGCTCATTTTCTAAAACTGAACATTGACAAAACAGAATTCATCATCTTTCCCCCACCTCACTCTACCCCTCCACCCGACCTATCCATCAATGTCAATGGCTGCTCACTTTCCCCGATCCTGCACGCTCGGTGCCTCGGGGTGATCCTTGACTCTACCCTCTCTTTCTCTCTTTCAAGCCACATATCCAAGCCCTTGCCTCCTCTTGCCGATTCCAACTCAAAAACATTTCCCGGATCCGTGCATTCCTTGACCATGAAACCACAAAAACACTAGTACATGCCCTTATCATCTCCCGCCTCGACTACTACAACCTCCTACTCTCTGGCCTCCCCTCTAGCACTCTGGCACCACTCCAATCCATCCTAAATTCTGCTGCCTGACTAATCCACCTGTCTCCCCATTACTCCCCAGCCTCTCCTCTCTGCCAGGCCCTTCACTGGCTTCCTATTGCTCAGAGGCTACAGTTCAAAACACTAACAATGACATACAAAGCCATTCACAACCTGACTCCTCCATACATCTGTGACATGGTCTCCCACTACCTACCTACACGCAACCTTCGATCATCTCATGATCTCCTTCTCTACTCCTCTCTCATCTCTTCCTCCCACAACCGCATCCAAGACTTCTCCAGTGCTTCCCCTATACTCTGGAACTCTCTACCCCAACACATCAGGCTCTCGCCTACCACGGAAACCTTCAAAAGGAACCTGAAGACCCAACACTTCCGACCAGCCTACAACCTACAGTGATCCCATATCTACTGAACCGCCACATGACCAGCTCTACCCTCTCCTAGTGTATCCTCACCCATCCCCTGTAGACTGTGAGCCCTCGCAGGCAGGGTCCTCTCTCCTCCTGTACTTGTGTGTGCCTTGTTTTACTCATGTTTATTGTACTTGTCTATATTTGCCCCGTTCACATGTAAAGCGCCATGGAATAAATGGCGCTATAAAAATCTACAGTACAGACCAAAAGTTTGGACACACCTTCTCATTTAAAGATTTTTCTGTATTTTCATGACTATGAAAATTGTACATTCACACTGAAGGCATCAAAACTATAAATTAACATATGTGGAATTATATACTTAACAAAAAAGTGTGAAACAACTGAAAATATGTCTTATATTCTAGGTTCTTCAAAGTAGCCACCTTTTGCTTTGGTGACTGCTTTGCACACTCTTGGCATTCTCTTGATGAGCATCAAGAGGTAGTCACCAGAAATGGTCTTCCAACAATCTTGAAGGAGTTCCCAGAGATGCTTAGCACTTGTTGGCCCTTTTGCCTTCACTCTGCGGTCCAGCTCACCCCAAACCATCTCGATCACCGTCACTGTCCTGTTGAAAAATAAATGATGGTCCAACTAAACACAAACCGGATGGAATAGCATGCCGCTGCAAGATGCTGTGGTAGCCATGCTGGTTCAGTATGCCTTCAATTTTGATTAAATCCCCAACAGTGTCACCAGCAAAGCACCCCCACATCATCACACCTCCTCCTCCATGCTTCACGATGAGAACCAGGCATGTAGAGTCCACTCCATCCGTTCTCCTTTTCTGTGTTGCACAAAGACACGGTGGTTGGAAATAAAGATCTCAAATTTGGACTCATCAGACCAAAGCACAGATTTCCACTGGTCTAATGTCCATTCCTTGTTTTCTTTAGCCCAAACAACTCTTCTGCTTGTTGTCTGTCCTTAGCAGTGATTTCCTAGTAGCTATTTTACCATGAAGGCCTGCTGCACAAAGTCTCCTCTTAACAGTTGTTGTAGAGATGTGTCTGCTGCTAGAACTCTGTGTGGCATTGACCTGGTCTCTAATCTGAGCTGCTGTTAACCTGCGATCTCTGAGGCTGGTGACTCGGATAAACTTATCCTCAGAAGCAGAGGTGACTCTTGGTCTTCCTTTCCTGGGGCGGTCCTCATGTGAGCCAGATTCTTTGTAGCGCTTGATGGTTTTTGCAACTGCACTTGGGGACACTTTCAAAGTTTTCCCAATTTTTCAGACTTACTGGCCTTCATTTCTTAAAGTAATGATGGCCACTCGTTTTTCTTTACTTAGAATTTGTATTATGGTAAGAAGAAAGCAGCTAACAATCTACTCAGTAGGAGTATCAGCTGTGTATCCACCAGACTTATGCTCAACACAACTGATGGTCCCAAACCCATTTATAAGGCAAGAAATCCCACTTATTAAACCTGACAGGGCACACCTGTGAAGTGACAAACCATTCCCGGTGACTACCTCTTGAAGCTCATCAAGAGAATGCCAAGAATGTGCAAAGCAGTCATCAAAGCAAAAGGTGGCTACTTTGAAGAACCTAGAATATAAGACATATTTTCAGTTGTTTCACACATTTTTGTTAAGTATATAATTCCACATGTGTTAATTCATAGTTTTGATGCCTTCAGTGTGAATTTACAATTTTCATAGTCATGAAAATACAGAAAAATCTTTAAATGAGAAGGTGTGTCCAAACTTTAGGTCTGTACTGTATAATAATAATAATAATAGAACAATATTCTTGAAGTTAATTATTTCTGAGTTTTTTTGATTGAGTAATCAATAACCCAACTGATTTACATTGCAGGAATATCGCGATCGAGTTCCTAGGAGCGCTTGTTTCACGATAATCTTGCAGTGTAAACAAGCTGTCGATCACCAGACAAATGAGCAAAACGCTGGTTGAAATGATCTTTTGGTTTAGCCAAAAAATCATCAATCTTGGCAAAGCATAGTCTTTTTAAACAACATCCTCCCTCAGACCATTCTGTCCTCCTCCATTCTCCTCAAGACCACTCTGTCCTCCTCCATTCTCCTCCATCCTCCTCCAGACCACTCTGTCCTCCTCCATTCTCCTCCAGACCACTCTGTCCTCCTCCATTCTCCTCCAGACCACTCTGTCCTCCTCCATCCTCCTCCAGACCACCCTGTCCTTCTCCATTCTCCTCCATCTTCCCCCAGACCACTCTGTCCTCCTCCATTCTCCTCCATCCTCCTCCAGACCATTCTGTCCTCCTCCATTCTCCTCCAGACCACTCTGTCCTCCTCCATTCTCCTCCATCCTCCTCCAGACCACTCTGTCCTCCTCCATCCTCCTCCAGACCACCCTGTCCTCCTCCATTCTCCTCCATCTTCCTCCAGACCATTCTACCCTCCTCCTCGTTCCTCCATCCTCCTCTAGGCCACTCTGTCCTCCTCCAGGCCACTCTGTCCTTCTCCATGTTCCTCCATCCTCCTCCAGACCACATTGTCCTCCTCCATTCTCTTCCTTCTACAGGTATACGCGCTCAAAAATGTATTACAGATCGTTCAGTGCGTATCTGAAGCGCAGTATGCTTTTATGCTTTTGTAAACCAGGTTAATAAATGACCGCAGATGGGTAAAAATGTTGCAGGTCAGCGATCGTTTAACACAGCACATCACACGGTGCAAATGGACTTTCAGTTACAAGCCTCATAACATGGTTGCCATCATAGGCAGTTATCTCGTCAAATACATTGTGGTATGGATACACGTAGGTAGCAAACACTTAAGACCGGCCCAGGTTATGTGGTGTCCTGCTGAAGGGGGCACTAAAGACGGCCTTGCACCTGAGGCTTGGGACTACCAAACTGTAATATTTGTGTCCCACTGTTATTCCTTTTTGTATGGAGCACGTAGTTCATCTCTGCTTGTTAGTATTATTGGAGCACCTCTGTATTTTCTAATCATTCTGCTCTTGCTGTAAAAAAAAAAAATCAACTCTGAATGCACTTTTTTTTATTAACAGTAGTACTAAGCAGTGTAGATGTGAATCCAGCTCTGGGATTAGCTATCTAAAATCTGCACCATCTGCTTTTACCTCTCCTCTCCCCTCTTCGCAGAATATAACAGGGTGTGTAAACTAATACCTCACTGGGTTGCCAGTCTGTATGATGTTGAGCAAGACAGATTTTAGAAGGATATTAATTTTCTTTTCAGAACGGATAGTGAGTAAAGGTGGCAGGGTGAAGTGGGAGACATGGCTCATAAGTAGAGAAATAGTCAAATTTCTAAGAAACAGACAATCGCCGCATTGCAGTGTTGCAGCTGTCTTACAGCTGTAAATCATGCAGCCGCAGGGACTCGAACATATCCGAGCACGCCCAAGATACTCGGATAACACCCGAGCATGCTCGGATAAAACATTATCTCAGCACGTTCACTCATCACTAGTTAGGAGATAACTCACAGATTGGTATACGTCCAACCACTGGAGCACCTGCATCCCTATAAGAATGGAATGGCAGTGCGCATGCTCAATCCGCGATCCATTTGTTTCTCTATGGGCAGCCACCAAAAAAAGGCATGAGCACGGCGCTTCGCCATCCTATAGAGAATTAATGGAGCAGTGATTGAGTATGCAAACTGCCGCTCCATTTTAATGAGGATGAAAGTGTGCAGGTCTCTGCTGAATTGTGCAGGTCTCAGTGGTCGGCCATAGACCCCTTTAAAAAGGTTGTCCACCTCCAGGAAATTGAGCTCCAAACTGTGTAACATACCGAAAATAACAAATACAGCAGGTAGTCACCCTCCCTCAGTTCAGCGTTGGCTTCCCACCCGTGCTACGGTCCCGGTGTTTCTGCAGCAGCGATGACATCATATCACCGAGTTTAACCAAGGTTGGCGGCACTCACCACTAAGCTCAATGACTGGCTAGGGAAGTGATGAGCGCTGTTGATATGATGTCATCACTACAGCCGAAACCGGCAAGCAAATCCTGGACACGGGGAGGGTGAGTACTTGCTATGAATATTTGATGTGTTTTACATAGTTTGATCCCAACTTTCCTGACAGTGAACTACCCCTTTTCGCTATGTGTGTAATTGTTACACTATATTATTTTCGCACTATCCTTATTTAGTCAATCAAGTGGAAGTGCCATGTGGAATAGATCAGAGGGGGTTGACGTATCGTACACAGGTCTATAGGTAGGCTCAGACGTGCAGCATAATTTGCAACAATCTTTCTTTAGAATAGGAAATAGTAAAGCAACTTCCACACTTTCCTATAACGCCATCCAATTCTGAATGACATATAATGCAATAACAAAGGGACGCTGCACCAAGTAATCCTCATGTCATCTGTCAGGTCATAGGATATAAAAGGTATAATAGTCTATAAGGACAGGTCAAATGTACACCAGACAGTGCTACACGGGGAATATTTTCAATGTCAAGTATCCTGACCTGGAGATAAATTATTTGCAACCCAGTATCAACATTGTCATTAAAGAGTTACTAAACTTTTTTTTTCCATTTAATTATAACTATTGATCAGTCTTTGGAAAGTTGTCAATTTTTGTAACTCACTCCATTACATTATCTTCCTTCCTTTTCGCATATTTAAATGCTGAAAGAACTGTTTATACGGCCTTGTTCATGCAAGCCTATTGCTGTTTTGAACGGCAGGATTAGCAATCATCCGTTCTCATTTGTGAGCTCCTCTGCTCCCCTCACCCATTGCTTAGAGAGGGATAGAGTTTGTCATTTTGTGACTGAGGAGTGGACCAGGGAAGACCACTCAGAGGTGCAGATATTTATCAGACCTTCAGGTCAAAACAGCTACTCTAAATGCATGTACAAGACAGTTGAAACAGCCCTTTCATCATGGAGTTTGGAAGAAAAGGAAGCAAGTTAATTACAAAGACTAATCAATATTTAAATTTAAAAAAACACATTTATTTACTCTGTAATAATGAAAATTCCCACTATCCGAGCAGTCTAACAGCAGTTAAACCTTTGGTGCACCCCCTTGGGTGGTCCCCTCTGGTCCAGCATGCATAAGGCTGCAAATATGTTTGTGCTTCAAGGTCTGAGCATTTGCCGCAGGTCTCCAGACCTGAGCTTCACAGCCTTAGAGGCATGTAGGAGACTACTGCGTATGGCTCAGGGGACCGGCGGCCAGTCCGTTCATCTCAGTCAATGCTTAGACCATGAAAGACGGATGTGTGAAACTAGCCTAAGATATAAGGGAATGGACATTCTGTCATAGAACACCTAGTCTAGATAAAGTGATGGTCCTATTAAATAAGTAGGGGATCAGAAATGTCCATTATAACATGGATAAAACTTCCTTGTTCTGCTGATCGGTGCCTATCTCAGCATTCGGACCC
Source organism: Ranitomeya imitator (assembly GCF_032444005.1). Classification (NCBI taxonomy): domain Eukaryota; kingdom Metazoa; phylum Chordata; class Amphibia; order Anura; family Dendrobatidae; genus Ranitomeya; species Ranitomeya imitator. Next base: position 772,827,144 of record NC_091284.1, read on the forward strand.
TCACTTATCAATAAGTTATCACCTATTCTATGGATGGGTGCTAAGTTGTTTCACTGGACAACTCCTTTTAGTTATACACAAAATAACATGAAGTGGTTATCATCTACCCTTGTGTCCACACATCTCGTGACCTGTACCAGCATTTTTGAGCTTGTACATGTTGTGTAGTAGTCACTGTATCACTCACCTCATAGCAACATTGCTCCCATCAATTACAATTGGTCTTAGGTTTTCACTGTCATCTACTCCCTCCTGATGAAATGGGGATTCGGGTCTTTGAGATTCGAAAGAAGATGTTTCCCGTACAACAGTGTTACTCACGGTCCCATTTTGCTCAGTCTCGCTCTTGCTGCCAAGTTTGACAAGTTCCCCCAGAATGTCATTAATTAAAGCATTTGTACCCAACTTGTTAAGGACAAGAAGAACCTGCTCTTCCGAGTATCCCAACTTAAGTGCAAAGTCCAATTTTGTTTGGTATTCTTTTATGTCGTCCGGTGGCTTTTTTATTTCTTTAGTGCCCGTTTGATCATGTTCAATCTTAAGGTCTTCTAGAATCTCATTTCTCTTTAGTATGTATGGCTCAATGCAAGTTGAACGACAGAGCTGTCTATGCTTCTTGGTCACCCGGCAAGGTTCTGCTACGAGTCTACTGGTCCGCTCAGACTCGTTATCAGAATTTGTGCTTTCTTCCGAGTCACAACTCGAACTACAGGTCTCCTCAGAGGCTTCTTTATCTGAATCATCCTTCCTGGAATTAACTTTATCCATAGTTGGCTTCCGCAGAATAGTCCACGGCACAATTGCACTTAAGTGTGTCTCACCGGTCTCTGTGTAAAGACGACCAAAGTTATGGCCAAAGTCATCTTTCAAGCCCATGAAGCCGGCACATGTGTCCAACTCCACCTTATTATTTCTGAAGTCTTGATAAAATGACCTAAATTCCTGAAAATTAAAGAAAGCATAAATTAGAAGTATAGTAACAGGATATTTCATATTGTAGTTTGGCAGCGGTCATCGAGCTGGTATGGATGGTATGGATAAGCGTAATAGCAGTTGTATGAGAGCTCTGCTGCCTGAGGTTTTCAAAGTTCCCTCTGTCACATAAAAAGACACTAGTATTATAAATGTTAGGTGCAAGGCTCAGATACAGTTTTTGCATTGGGGCCCATGATTTAGGAGAACCAGCCAAAACTATATGATCCCCCAACTAATTTATCTTTGAAAACCCATGCCAACTGTAGTCATACATTCTTAAAAGCCTCATGTCCATTACCAATTTTCGATAGGATTAGCCATTTCATCATGTCAATTCATACAATCTCCTTTTTCATGGAGAAGACTGGTAGGAGGCCATGACCTTGCTCCAGTGGCTAGCATTTCTGAAAAGTAAAACGATCATGCTTACGCACAGCATCCACAGTGGCCTTCTCTATAATTGTCCTACTGGTTTTCCAATGATCCTCCCATTATGTTAAATTCATTACAAAAGGAGCACAAGAGTTTTGAAAAGGGTTGGCGAGTTTGGTCAATCAATTATTGGATAACTGGTCTTCCAGCATGAAGCTGGTTGACTAACGTCTCACAGCTGTGGGTCCTAGGTCCCAAGAATGCCTATTTTTGCTGTAAAAAAAAACCAAAAGAGCAGGCAATTCCTGACAACTTCCTACAAAAACTTAGTTGTTTCAGGAGAACTTGCAGCAGAAGGCCTGATTCTGCCTCTAGCTCCTTCATAGAATTTTAAAACCACCAGCTGTCTTCTCCTATCTCAAGAATGGGAAAAGCTGTCTTCACTGAATACAGATTTTATCCATTAACTGAAAGTTAAAAATTAATCCAGGAGATGAAATAAGCAGATTTCACTAATAAGATATATTACAATGTTGGTTATTTTCATGTGTACTATTGATTTATGAAATACAGCTTCCAAAGATGGTTCCTCTTTAACTACAGAACCTATACATTGGGGTTGGTGGGGGTGAACCCCAATCATCAGTTGACCATTCGTGGGACAATCGGGCCCTTGAAATTGAAAAAATGTTAATATAACGTACTAAATTATGGTGGAATCGTGCCTTTTTGGAAAAGTACATTTCCTGCAAACTTATCCCTCGTGGTTTGAGAGTACGTGCCATCCCGGCATTTCCTGTGGAGGATGAGGATTTCATTCTGCGGTGGGAGGAGGCATGCAATAATTGTTCGTTTACACTAATGCAGCTGTTGGTGGAGTTAGACTCAAAGAAAATCAATAACTTTGATCATATGATTGATGAGGCTCAGAAAAACCTTAGAGGTGACTGTTTACCCGACAAGATGGCCGGTCTGGAATTGAAAATTGAGAAAAACTTACAACTATGTGTGGAAAAGATTCATTAAACACAAGGTGTTAAGATGCAAAGGGATGTGAAAGATTTCGCTAATAAGAACGTGTGTCATTGGAGGAAACTTAATGTACAAAATTTACGACCATCTCGTGCTCCATCAGCTAGTTCACTATCCAATATAAGTGACTCCTCTGAATGGTCCAATTCATCTATGACGACTCAATCTGGCTCCCGCCCTAATCGTATGAGAGATGCAAACTTCCATCCCTATAGACGCACCCAGTACAAGTCATCTGACCGTAAGAATGCAAAGGTAATTAATTTAAGTTCCCATGTACTTACAGTGAGTGATCTTTCGCTTCTAAGCAAAGCGCTTACTTTTTCTCTTAAATCTCGGTTTGACACCTTCTCTGCAATTAAGGACCTCCACCTTTTCGCCAGGTCACTTCTGTTTAAAAGGTATTTCTTTGACCCTCATCTACATACTTTGTTCCCCACAGAGGAAGAACAGAGGAAGAACAACTAGCCCTCCAGGATTTGGAGGAGCTCCATGCCGAACATCAATTGGGCGAAGGAGGTAAGATCCCTCCTTCAATTAGGGTTAAATCCAAGAAGTTCCCCCCTTTTGCCACCTGCCCTAGTATCGATCTCTTTGTTCGGGTTGTCTCTGAGGATTTTCTCCATATTCCTGGGGGGGTCGTCCGCGACAACCTGACCAGAGATGAGCGTGCTAGATTGGACGTCCTGAGGGCTCTCCCGGAGGTAGTATTTAAACCTGCCGACAAGGGGGTAATATTGTGATTTGGCCAACTTCTCTCTACGAAAAAGAAGCATTTAGACAACATAACAACAAAGCTTGTTATAAGCGCCTCACATTTAACCCCCTTTCGGCATTTACTGGGCAACTTGTTAAAATTCTTAATGCCGCAGTGGCTAATGATGTTATCACCAAAGAACTTGCATCGGCACTTCAGGTACAAGAACCTTTAGTATCTACTATGTACTTGTTGCCCAAAATACACAAAAGCCTGGAGAGTCCCCCAGGACGTCCAATCATTTCTGGGTCAGGGAACTTCTTGGAAAACGTCAATTGTTGGATTGACTCCAAATTGAAACCCTTGGTTGAAAGTAGGCTTGAGCGAAACGGATCGGACAAATTCAAAAGCCGCCGACTTTCGTCAAAGTCTGGTTTCATGAAACCCAACCCGATCCTAGTGTGGGATCGGCCATGCGGTCGGCGATCTTCGCGCCAAAGTCGCGTTTTGTATGACACATTTAGCGCCATTTTTTCAGCCAATGAAGGAGCGTGGGCAGAGTGATGACATAGGTCTTAGGGGTGTGCCTATCGCCATCTTATCGCTTGTGTGCTGTAGTAGCGATTTGCAATGTGCAACACCAGCTTTTCGGTGCAGGGACGGAGGGGAGAAAGAGAGAGAGAGAGAATATTTTTACCGTTGACTTGCATTGGGTTTCGTGTTTCGGTCGAACCCCGACCTTTTGCAATAATCGGCCGATTTAACTCGACTCGACTTTTGAGAAAGTCGGGTTTCGCGAAACCCGACTCGATCTTAAAAAAGTAAAAGTCGCTCAACCCTAGATGAAAGTCTTCCTTCTTTTTTACTGGATACTGGTGAGTTCTTGAAGAGGATGGATGGTCTGTACTTGGAGAGTGATATGCTGCTGGTGACATTGAGTCCCTGTATACCAGTATTAAACACAGCGATGTGTTGATGGCAACTAAATACTATCTTGAAATGTCAAACCTACCGAGAGGGATCATCTGTCTTATTCTTGAACTCTTAGAATTTTCACTTACTCATAATTTTTTTATTTTTAAGGGGTCCTTCTTCCTGCAGCTCCAGGGCACTGCCATGGGTGCCTCATTCGCACTGGCATATGCCAACTTATTCCTGGGGCTGTGGGAGAGAGACCTCTCGCTGCCAGATCAGTCGTCGATGTGCCGCATCCCCTTTTGGATACGATACATCGACGACATTTTTCTGATCTGGCAGGGTACTTCTGATTCTTTGCAAGAATTTGTCAATTTGATAAATACAAATGATAAAAACATCTTTGTTACTTACCAGGCTGACAGAGATAGAATCAATTTTTTGGATGTTACGGTATGGAGAGATGGGAACGATATGATACAGACTACAATATTTAGGAAAGAAACCTCCACCAACGGCTTGCTTCATGCCTCATCTGCCCACCCCAGATACATGATTGATTCCGTCCTCACTGGACAATTCCTTCGATTATGTAGGATTTGTTCTGACAATGAGGACTTCGAAGTTAAAGCTAGAGATCTATGTGAAAGGTTTTATGAGAGAGGGTATGGTAGATGTACCATTAAACGGGCCTACCATAGGGCCAAATACTTGACGCGTCAATCTTTATTATATGCCCGTGGTGTCCAGAAAAATACCTCTAATAAAATACGTTATGTGACAAACTACCATGCCCAATTCTCTCGTATGAACCAATGCCTTGGGAAAGCATGGCCTATATTACTCACTGACCCCATACTTAAAAATATCCTCCCGGAGACTCCAAGTGTGGTTATTCGGCGGTCATGTAATTTGAAGGACTGCCTTGTCAGGAGCCACTATCAGGTGGACACGGGCTCCAGATTTATTGACGGGGTGGGGCCTAAGAATGGATGTGTTCCTTGTGGACGGTGTGTCGCCTGTCCCAATATAGATCGCATTGATACATTCAGGAACTCTTCTGGGGAGAGGACATACGAGATCAGGAAACATATTTCTTGTACTACTCGTAATGTGATTTATTTTGCAATGTGTCCTTGCAAATTAATTTATATAGGGCTCACCATGCATCAATTCAAAGTAAGTGTGCGTGAGCATGTATTGGGCATTGAGGCGGCCGCCGGCCATGTCGACACATCCACGCTTTGGACCCTGCCCCGTAATTTTAAATTGTACCATGACTGTGACAGCACCATGCACAGAGTCCGTGGGATTGATACTGTGGATCCTGGGATTCGTGGTGGGAGGGTCAGTTCCAGATTGGCAGAGAAAGAAACCAGATGGATCTGGACATTGGACACAGTCCATCCGAAAGGGCTAAATGAAAATGTAAGTTTTGTACCATTTTTATAGATATCACTGATGATATGTACGCATATGTTCTTGTTTTTAATTTTTGCGTTTTTATTAGCCCCTCTAGTCTCTCTTGTTCCGTGTTGAATTATGAAATCCATGGACACCACTGGCAACATCGTATTGTATTATGACTTTGGTAATTTACATCCAAGATTTGGAACATGTCTTCCTGCAACATATCATCTACTATCTTTTGGCCCTACACATCTAGATTCAAGATATGGGACATCCCCTTTTTTGCTCATTTACAATTTATTATATATTAGCTGTTGTATATGTTATATTCTTTTGATTTTTTTTATTCTTTGTATCTTTAGTATTTTGAGGTGATATATATAACAATTCTTTTCCTGTAATATTTATACTCTTATGCTTTTGTATCTGCATTATTGTTTATATTATCTCATTGTATGTTGATTCTATGTTCATTATTCATTGCCTTGATATGATGCTTGAGTCATTAGTTATATGGGTATACCCTATGTATAGGTTTTGTCTTAGAACTGCAGGTTGTTGCCTTGTAATACTTTGACCTTACTTACGCGGCTGAATCCATCCCACGGCTTTACAGCAGCAGTACGCACGCGCGCTATGATCTCGGCTCCCTCGTTGGCTCGCGGCGTTTCTCCGTGTCATGGTGACGATCATGTGATATGACGTCACGCGGCACGTGATGCCGCCGCCGTGGCATCCTGTTACCATAGCGCTGCGCGCATCACAGGAAGCCGCTGCATCATAGTGGGACGTTACTTTAGATGTTCAGCCGTTGTAGATTTGGTGGTGCACACCTGCTGCGGGTTGTCTAATTCACTCACTATGCACTGATTGGCTCCAGGGGCTTTTTATACTCCTACTTCCCCTTCCATTGGCACCCCTTGAGAAAGGCTATACCGCCGAAATGCGCGTTGGGGAGGACGCCCACAGTGATTCCCAGCTTTCACCGGTAATGTTCGCAGTCATTGTTGCTGCTCCGTGCTATTTACTTTATTGTTGCTGTGGTTAGTTACGCTACAGGCTATATGGGCAAATGTGCAATAGATATTGATTGATGTTACCACTATTTGTATTTTTTTGATTGGTATTTCTATTACCATTGCTTCTCTGTGGGCCTCCTGTTCTTGACATGTGCGAGTGGGTGTATCCCCCCCTCTTCCTTTGTGTCATCTATGCCTGGCTTTTCTAATAAAATTATATACTATTTATGTATTTCATCTTGGAAGTTTTTTGTCGTGTTTTGTTCTTTGTGTCATAGAACCTATACATTGTATTGTGGCTGATAATTTCCATGACGTATATTATTTTGCTTGTATAGGCTTAAGACAATGACACATCAGACATATTGTACAAACACAACGGGCTCTTGGGAAACATCCACTTGCGTCCAAACCGGGGACTACGACAACTAATTGTACCTAATTAGGAAGCTTCTCCTATTAGAATTATCCTGAGGTTTGGCAGATTGCAGACATTCCCACTGCCCTTGTCAGTTATGGGAAGGCTGCAGATGGCTGGGATGCCATAGACTACGGCTTTCCATTTGTATATCTGACATCTGTGTGACAAACAATCACTGTGGGACCTGATGAGTGTAGCCATCGCTTTAACTAATGGGTAAAAATCTACAAAAATTTTGAAAAAAATCCTTGCATGTTTTTAAATATTTTATCTGACTCTGCAATAAAAAAGTTGATTTCATATTTTATATTTTTTTACTGTAATCGAATATAATCTCAATAACATCTACTGCATTCAATGATTTTTTTTATATGACCTATTTTTTTTATCACCTATTTTTATATGCCATGTATTTTTTGGGCAGCACGGTGGCTCAGTGGTTAGCATTGCAGCGCTGGAGTCCTGGGTTCTAATCCCACCTTGGACATCTGCAAGGAGTTTGTATGTTCTCCCCGTGTTGGCGTGGGTTTCCTCCGGGTTCTCCGGTTTCTTCCCACATTCCAAAAGACATACTGATAGGGAATTTAGATTGTGAGCCCCATCGGGGAGAGTGATGATAATGTCTGCAAAACTGTAAAGCGCTGCGGAATATGTTAGCTCTGTATAAAAAATAAAGATTATTATTAAGATTATTATTTTGCAAATTTTTGTCATATTTTTTTCATATTGCAACTTGTATAAAAATAAAAAATAATCAAAATAAGCAAGCTTTCAATTTTGACACTTTCCACTGAGGGTTTTTGTTTTTTTCTTTTTAGAGTTTTCAGCAGGTTCTTTATCTTCTGAGGCAAGATTACAATGACAGCTAACACCTCTATACACAGCTGATAACAGGATCCACCTCTCACAATAGTCGATGTCACAGCTGACCCTGCTCACTTTCCCATCACAATGACATTTGAACAAGCTCATTAGATGTTTCAATGCAAAAGAGAGGGTTGGGTTATGTACATGTGTTGTTTCCTGAAACAACAGGAAGTTATTATTTTAATAATAGCCCCAGTGGCCAGTGTACAAATTACAACAATTCAATTTTTTTTTTGTTTTTAATAAAGATTGTGATACGGTGAAAATAAACAATGTCATTTAAAAAAAAATACAATTAACACAATATCTGATAATTTTTCTCATGACACATTACTTCAAATTGTGACTTTCAAGTAGCTGCAACATCAAAGCTGTTTCGACATGAGCAAAGTGCATAAACCTACAAGCATGTAAAACAACATGTTCCTACAGCATGCCTGGGTTTCTTTTGATATCAGGATTATAGTGCTAAAATCTTGGGTTTTCAACAGCTCTTCTCCATTAAATACTTGATCTAGCCGTTGATATAAGAAATGCTGTTGGAACAGAGTTCTCTAGGGAAGTATTGTAGCCTGCAGGCGTTACGTGCCTGTAAATCAACATGTATCAATATATCTCTATAATGAAGGTGTAAAATAAATGCAGGAGCACATGTCAATGTGTAGGAGCAGCTAGATGGCGTGGCGCTCACAGTATTTGCTGCTATGGGAAGAATACAAAGTACCGCAGTTTTCTACTTCTATTCAAAATTATATGATCCACACTTCTGTGAATACTTTATTGCACTTGGTCTTACACAAAACCATAAATCCTCTCTAAAATAGAAATAAACAACCAGAGGGACAGACTAGAGGGAACTTAGGCTCATCCTGAATATTACTTACTGGATTGTTTGCTCTCTTGACATTTTTGTTTTGCCAAATACTTGTATCCCACCATCCCCAAAAAACACAAAACAATTCTTTAACATCTTTTCTAACAACTCCTTGTTACTCATCCTAGAAATGTATGAATACATTTCCAACTAGGTGTTACCATTCTCCTTGTCAGAGGGTTATGTAAGGGAAAGGCCCAGCAACTGCGCACTGCAGTACTTTGCTCTCCTCAACAGGGCAGACAAAGTACGCCTGCGTTGGAGCCGCAGCGTGAATACAAGAAGAGGACGTCATCGTAAGAAGATGGGAGGCCCTGGATCACGACATCCATTGGACCAGAACCGGACCGCGACCACCCCTTGGTGAGTATAATCTAACCTCTTTTTCTCATCTTTCAGGATACATCGGGGCTTATCTACAGCATTACAGAATGCTGTAGATAAGCCCTTGATGCTGGTGGGTTTAGCTCGCCTTCGATTTCGGGGTTGAGAGGTTCCCTTTAACTTTTCTGAGAATGAAAGAATTGTAAGCTAAAATGCAATTGCCCAATTCCTCTCTTCCCATACTACATCTGTAGGGAAGACCCTAAACACAGATCAGATAGTAGTCTGGTCCCACCGAATTTTATGGGCACATTTCAGCCACTTTCATATGGACGCAGGGCCACCATCTGGGCATTACTGCCCTTACAAGTGTATGGAGCCAGGTGGGCAGAAGCAAAGAGGGGGGATTTTGCTTACAGGCCCCAGGGTAAAATAAAGTATTGTGAGCCAACACAGCGAGTTAGTATCTTGGCGCAGCGAGTTAGCAGTTGATAGTGAATAGAGGATGGGGTGAGAGAGAGAGCAGACATGACAATGTATTGGGGTAGAGGAGGGCATGTAAATTTAATGAATTGCGGGTGCGGGCGGTACAGAGTAGGGGCGCTGAGGATGCAGTAGTGTGATTGGTATTGAATTGGGGGAAATAATACAAGTGCTAATTAATTTACCGTATTTTCCGGCGTATAAGACGACTGGACGTATAAGACAACCCCCCAACTTTTCCAGTTAAAATATAAAATCTTCTTAAAAGTCGGGGGTCTTCTTATATGCCATGTGTCATCTTATAGGGCCGGTGACTAATGTGGCTTTTGGGGGGGGAATGGTCCCGATGACGAAGAGGGGGCGTCTCACAGGAAAGTGTGAGTGGAGTATCCCCCATTACCTCATTGTAGCTGCAGCGTGGGGTCTCCATGCTGGGGAGCGGTGGCAGCTGCTCCTCTTTGTGCTGCGTGGGTGCTGTGGGTGCGGCAATTTTCCCGGAGGCCACCGCATCGCAGCAATGGAGCTGCCGGTGCCTCCGGGCTTTGAGGAAATGCCGGAGGAGCCCCGCCTCTGCATGAAGATACGCCGCCCCACAGCACAGAGCCCTGACACTGCACGAAGAGGGGCCGCCGCCCCACAACACCCACGCGGCACAAAGAGGAGCAGCCGCCGCTGCTCCCCAGCACAGAGACCCCACGCTGCTACAATGAGGTAATAGGGGGATACTCCACTCACACTTTCCTGTGAGACGCCCTCTCTTCATCATCAGGACCACTCTCCCCCACCCACCATATACACATTGGTCTGCACGCGGCGTACAAGACGACACCTTACGTATAAGATGACCCCCGACTTTTAAGAAGATTTTCAGGGGTTAAAAAGTAGTCTTATTGCCAGAAAATACAGTATATATGTATTGGGTGAGGAAAGTGGCTATTTATAGTTAGTGTGGGTGCAGTGGTGGATTACAATTTATATTTGAAGTGGTGGGTTGCATAATAACTAATTATATATTTACGGTGGATGCACATCTGTATTCAGCTGCGTAGTGTAGAAGTAGGAGGAAAAATGGAGCATGTGCTCTGGAAGCGATGCTCTAAATAACAGTGTGTTATTTTATGCAGAAACAAAGCTGGAAGAAGTCATGGCGGTCTGCCCTGGATGAAGAAGAAAAGCAAAGATGAATTACTTCAACTAGAGACATCACCAGTGAGTTAATGTGTTACCTGTATACTGACACTATGTACAGAGCTCCTGTGTATAATGTTCCTGGTGATCACTGTATTACCTGCACACTATATACAGAGCTCATCTGTATAATATCACTGGTGATCCCTATATTACCATTACACTATATGCAAAGCTCCTATGAATAATGGCACTGGTGATCACTGTATTACCTGCACACTATATACAAAGCTCCTGTGTATAATATTCCTGGTGATCACTGTACTACCTGTACACTGACATTATATGCAGAGCTCCTGTGTATAATGGCACTAGTGATCCCTAGATTACCTTTACACTATATACAAAGCTCCTATATATAATGGCACTGGTGATCACTGTATTACCTATAAACTGATACAATATACAGAGCTCCTGTGTATGTCACTGGTGATCCCTATATTACATGTACACTATATACAGAGCTCATATATTTAATGGCACTGGTGATCACTGCATTACCTGTACACTGACATTATATACAGAGCTGATGTGAATAATCATAGAATCATATAATGTTAGAGTTGGAAAGGACCTCAAGAGTCATCATGTCTAACCCGCTGCTCAGTGCAGTGCAGGATTCACTAAATCATCTCACAGGTGACTGTCCAGACTCTGTCTGAAGACTTCCATTGAAGAACTCGCCACCTCACGTGGCAGCCTGGTCCACTCATTGATCACCCTCACTGTCAAAATGTTTATCCTAATATCTAATCTGTTTCATCATCCTTTCAGCTTCATACCATTTCTTCTCTTGTTTCAATGTGCAAATGAGAATTAGGATGATCTCTACACTGTGACATCAATTCAGATATTTGTAGACAGCTACACACGTGGTCAAAATTGTTGGTACCCCTCTTAAGACAGAAATAACTTGAATCTGAAAAAAGCAATAATAAATCACAGATCTATAAAAATGAACAAATGAAACTCAGACATTGATTTTCAGCTTCCACAGAATTTAAAAAATAAAACTGAAATAGGCCTGGATAGAACTGATGGTGCCCGTAACTTAATATTTTGTTGCACAACCTTTCAAGGCAATCACTGCAATCAAACGATTCCTGTAACTGTCAATGAGACTTCTGCACCTCTCGACAGGTATTTTGGCCCACTCCTCAAGACCAAACTGCTCTAGTTGTCTCGTGTTTGAAGGTTGCCTTTTCCAGACGGCATGTTTCAGCTCTAAAACATGCTTTTTCCTGCAGCTTCTTTCCTGCAAAACCTGACTAGGTTTTGCTGCAGAAAAAAAAAACTGCTGAAAAAACGCCTAGTGTGAACTTAGGCTACGTTCACACTAGCGTTCGGCTAGTGTGCGTCGCGCTAGCGTCGGGCGACGCAGCGGCGACGCACGCGTCATGCGCCCCTATGTTTAACATGGGGGACGCATGCGTTTTTGCTTGTTGCGTTTTCCGACACGTGCGTCTTTTTTGACGCTAGCGTCGGACCAAGAAAACGCAACAAGTTGCATTTTTCTTGCGTCCGATTTTCGTCAAAAAACGACGCACGCGTCGAAAAACGCAGCGTTTTTGCGTGCGTTTGCACGCGTTTTTCGGTGCGTTGTGCGTCGCGTCGCCGACGCAGCGGCGCACAACGCTAGTGTGAACGTAGCCTTACCCCAAGATCCATAAGACGACAAAAATTTTAAGCTGTAAAACAGACACAAAAAATGCCTCCATACAACAATAAAGTCAAACTTAAATTTTCCCATATTCCTTTGTACCTAAATCATTCAAAAACTTCAAGGGTAAAAAGAAGGTAAATATGGAAACTCTTCTGATTAGGTTCAGTTCTCAATTTATTCACTGGGGCCCTCGACCAATTATGACAGTTTCTTTTAAGTTGGAATGTGCTAGTTTTTAATATGTGCAGCCTTCATACAAAAAAAAAAATTATCTGCACAAGGAAATTCTACTCGGAACTCTGTTGCCAGGCAACCAACCTCAGTTGCTAGGATGCAAGTCCTTTAACATACCATCATGAATGCTATCACAGAAAAAAAGATTAATTTGGTATGAACAAAAGACCTATGAAAAAGGCTGGGACATAAGTGCGTCTGGTTTACGCTTCAAGAACAATGAAGCTGCCAAACCAATCTGAAAGCAGCAACATCATTGTTCAATAAGTCCCACAATGTATCGCCCAGCCTGGAGGAAGTGTATTTAATAAGGACCTTTTTTTTTTTTTAAATTTAATCTGCTCTAGAAAGTTGAGGACAACTTTTTTTTTTGGCCTGGGTGATTATGTATCAGAATAGATAATGGATGTTTAAGCATGTAAATGAGGCAATCTCCATGCAAATCCTATTATGACAAAAGAAGCTAAATAAAAGCTGAAATAAATTAAAATGACGTCTGGAAATGCAACCCAGCAAAGTAGAAATGAAAAAGTTTAAATCGGATGTTAAACAAAAGTTTAAAATAAGTTTAGAAAACTTTTATAAAGTTTTTGTTGAATGTTATTATTAGTTGATCACATATTAAAATTGTATATTTGTCATTATGAAAGGGACCTGGGGGGAGATGAACATTTACAAAACAGCAGATGTACTAATAGAATTGTGTTTTAACAGCTCGCTGCCTGAATTAACTGCTGGAGCACACGTCTGTCTATTGGGGGTCAGGAAATTTCAATATGAAAGCCCATGAAATTTGAAACCTTATCATTAAGTCTGCGACAAATGCATTGAGCTGCCGGGGCCCATGGTCATCTTGCAAATGCGAGGGTCCTGAATATATTAAGTAGCATCTGTGTCCTCCTGCTTATTCCCTGTGGATTTTGGGCCAGGGATTTATCTGCAGCTGTCTTTTATGGAGGACAGTTTTGCTTTTCATAATGTTTATAAAATCACAAATGGCTAGTATTTTATATACCAGTCAATAGGGAAAGGATAATCTGAAATAAAAAAAACACATTAGCTAATAGTTGAATTGTAGGCACATTTTGTCTGAGCGCAGGGGCTCTAAAATGTCTTGATTTCCTCCATCCTTGGCTCATATGATCATGATGACATTATATGGATGTATTGTGTACATTGAGCTCAATGGCAATATTACAACTATAATGTCCGCTACATAGACGACATTACCTTGATATGGAATCTAAAACCCACATTTGATATGACAAATATCTTGATGTTTTACAGAATCATGGTAACAGATGCTCACACCATCTGACTGTGGTCCATACAGAACAGAAAACGGAACAACAGGTTGCTTTTCTTCAAAATTTAACCAATAATATTTCATCCAGTATTAGTGTTGAGCGATACCTTCCGATATCGGGAAATATCGGATTGGACTGGATCGTAACGATACCCAAAAAATATCGGATATAGCCGATTCCGATACCGGAAACCAATGCAAGTCAATGGGACACAAATATCGGAATGAAAATAAACCCTTTCTTTCCTTGTAGGTTCATTCTACATGAAGGAAAACAACTAAGAATAATGTAGAATGTATTGGGGGAGGTGGAGGAGACATTAAAGGCATAGAGGTTTAGCCCAATCAAATGGAATAGCAGGAATTAATTTTTTTTTAAGACATTCGGAGTTACAAAGATATTGACTATGTTAAGCTTCTCACACACACACAGACATCGCAGACAGCCGTGAACAGTGCAGAGAACTGTGCACTAGTGCTGCAAGGCTGCAGAAAGGCTCCTCTATCTACTCCTATATAGTGTTTGCAAGCAATCTAGCTGGATACGGATGGAACCACACTAATAGGAGAAATCAGGAAAAATGAGCAGCACTAATGCAAAAAAGGACAATGTATGAGGCAGTGACGCATGCTGAGCGGACTACAACCGGAGATGGCTGCAGAACACACTACAGCGTGAGCTGCACTCACACACAGAGACCTCGCAGACAGCCGTGAACAGCGCTGCAAGGCAAAAGAAAGCTTCTCACACAGCGGTTGCTAAAGTAGCCTGGGTAAAGCACAATAAATCAAATCGCTAGCTCAAACTGTCCCTCAGAGTCAGAACAGCAGCGTCCTGTCCCTAAGTAAATTCACAGCAGGGTGAACCCAAAATGGCAGCGGCGGCTTTTATAGTGTATCATGACATCATTTCAGCAGCCAATCACAGCCATGCCATTAGTTAACATGCCTAACAGGATGTGGCCACACTTCTTAGGATCCTCATTGGCTGAATAAAATCAAACTGGCTCATTGCATTATGGGAACTTCCTATTCCGGTATTCGATATTCTAAAAGTATCGGAACTCAGTATCGAAACTCCGATACAGCGAATATCGGTCGATACCCGATATTTCAGTATCGGAATGCTCAACACTATCCAGTATATATACATATAATAGAAATACGGTAACTATGCAGTATATTCACCACTGAACAAATCATCCAGACTGCGGTATGGGCTTCAGCAAGCTTACAACTTGCAGACAGATCCTGGGTGTGGGTACTCCCAGACGTGTGCTTCCATGAATTGAGCAGGAGAGCAGAGACACTGACTGACGATGAGATAAACACACATGCAGCTAATATCTCTGGACAAGGATGGCAGAGAAAAATTGATGAAAGGTTGCAACACAAGACATTACGGATGTTGGATACACAGCCCCAATCAAATTACAAAGAAATTCAAGCTGTCCTGCAGGCTCAGGGTGCATCAGTGTCAGAGCAAACTATCTATCAACATTTGAATGAAATGAAACGCTATGGCAGGAGACCCAGGAGGACCCCACTGCTGACACAGAGACATAAAGTTAGACTGCAGTTTGCCAGAATGCTCTGGGAAAGCATCTTGTGAACAGATGAGACCAAGATAGAGTTTTTTGGCAAAGCACATGGATGTCATATGAAATTATGGGAATAAAGGCGGCTGTATGCGGTCCGGTGATGGTAATGCCAACTGGACCTGGTGGGGCTATTAACATAACAGGAGAGGAACAGCGCTACTTGAATATGCAAAGGACTTGCGACAGGAATGGCTCTGAGTGCCTCGGTAAGTCATATGGCAAGCCCGCCCTTCAGCCTTCCTTCAGAGCCCTCTCACTGACTGGTGGTATCGCCACATGACGGACCTGGGTAATAAGCATCATCCCCCTTGCAAGTTTCCTGCTAAGTACTGGAGTGCTGTTTATCTCTTACCACGTCACAGCACCACAGGATCACATTAGCTTTCCCCCTCCTGGGCATCCCTACTGAAGGGCGGGCTTGCCATATGACTTACCGAGGCACTCTGCGCCATTCCTGTTGCAAGTCCTTTGCATATTCAAGTAGCGCTATTCCTCTCCTGTTATGTGAATAGCCCCACCAGGTCCAGTTGGCATTACCGTCACCAGACTGCATACAGCTGCCTCTATTCCCATAATTTCATATGACATCCAGTTTTCTCCAATAAGGGTATTCTGATGAAGGTCTCATGACGGACCAAAAACCTTTAATTTAATTTATTTGGTCTGGATGTACAATAAAGAAGGAATCACTTTTTTTCAAATATTGAGTGCCAAGTAATTTTTTTGCCTAATTGTATGGGTTGGACACCCGACTTGAGCACCACCAGCAGTATTATTCCAGAGTGCCGTGTTATTTATTTCCATTTCTTTTGGCGAAGCACATCATTCTATTGTTTACTGAAAATGGAATGAGGTCTACAAAGAAAAGAACACAGTGCCTACAGTCAACTAAGGTGGAGGTACAAAGATGTTTGGGGGTAGTTTTGCTGCCTATGGGACTGGGTGCCTTGACTGTCCAAATATTAGAAAATAGCCGACAGCACAACCGATATAGGGATGCCCGTCCTACTTCCACTGGACCCAAATGGAAAAGTACATACCGCAGCAAAGTGAAGGACAGCATCCAGTCCAGGCGAAGTATAAAAAGTCCTTTATTTTGCCAAATGCATTTGGCACAATAAAGGACTTTTTATATTTCACCTGGATTGGATGCTGACCTTCACTTTGCTGTGGGGCCTTGACTGTGTCCAAGACATCATGAAATATGAAGATTACCAAAGGATTTTGGATCGCAATATTGTGAACAGTGTCAAAAAGCTGGGTTTGCATCCTAGGTCATGTGTCTTCCAGGGGGACAATGACCCCAACCATACTTCAAGAAGCACCCAGAAATGAATGGAAACAAACCGCTGGAGTGTTCTGAAGTGGCCGGCAATGAGTTTGGATCTAAATCCCTGTCACGCTCGCACCCAGACTGGTTGGCGCGGGTGTGCGGGGGTGTGGCCCAACTGGACCACAGACCAGACTACCCTGGAAGGGGCGTAACTAAGTAGGTCCTTGGTCTTCGCTGGAGCCTCTGATGGTGAGGTCAGACTTGTGCAGCAGGAAGCTACCAGGTACCACTCCAGGGTGGTGTCTGGCTGTGGCTGCTGATCCCACCAGGGAAGGGAACATAGACAGGCAAGCGGGCATGGCTGGCACTCTGGCAGACAGGGGGGCACGGCTGGGACACAGGCAGGCGGACGGGTACAAGAGAGTCACTGGCAGGCGGGCACGGCTGGCTCTCCGGTTGGCAGGCAGGTACGGGTGGCTCTCTGGCAGGACAGGCGGACTAGGCTGGTACACTGGAAGAACCGGTAGGGACCAGTCTGCAGGCAGGTATGTAAAACAGGTAAGAACCTGTTCAGACAGGAGGACTTAAGAATAGGTAGAAAAAGACTGCAAGAGCGGATCCAGAGCGAAAGCACAGGAGCTAGAGCCAAGAACAGAGATGCAGGATGTGGAACCAGGAGGAGGAGCCAAGTGCAGAAACACAGGAGGCGGAGCAAAGAGCAGGAGGTGGAGCCAAGTGCAGAAACGCAGGAGGCAGAGCCAAGAGCAGGAGGCGGTGTCACGTGCAGAAACACAGGAGGCAGAGCCAAGAGCAGGAGACGTAGAACCGCAAGGAGCAGAGCCGCAGAGTGAGAGCTGAGCGGAGCCACAGAGCAAAGCCACAGAGTCCAGAGCAAGGTCAGAGTGCAGAGCAAAGTTACAGAGAGCAGAGCTGAGAGCAAAGCCACAGACTGCAGCGCTGAGAGCAGAACAAAGTCAGAGTGCAGAGCAAGACACAGAGCATAGAGCTGAGAGCAAATCCACAGAGTGCAGAGCTGAGAGCAGAGCCAAGTCAGAGTGCAGAGCAAGACACAGAGTGCAGAGCCCAAAGCAAAACCACAGAGAGCAAAGCAAGGTCAGAGAATGCAGAGCAAGGAGCAAAGCAAGGTCGCAGAGAGCAGAGCCAAAAGCAGAGCAAAGCAAGACACACAGCAGGGAAAGGAAACCAAGGCAGGGATATAAACGGACACAGGAACAGGACTGGGCTAAGACAAAGTCAGGAACAGGACAAGGTACGGAGACATGGGCACAAGCCAGGGTACGACGCCTCTCTGGGTGGCAGACATAGGCCAGGGTATGAGGCCCCACTGGATGGCAAACACAGGACACAGACCAGGGTACAATGCCCACCTGGGTGGCGGACATAAGAGTAACAGAAACAGGGCCTGGCACTTTAGCAGCAAAGAACTAACTGAGGGAGTAAGTTGCACAGGCACCAACCAATGGGTGGGGATCTCTTAAATACAGGAAGCCTCATGGCAATTGGCCAGGGACATCTTAGCAAGGTGCACACAGACTCAATAAGACACAGGAGTTGCCGGCGGCGCGCCCCTATGCACACAGACAGAGCATGCACAGAGCAAACAGCAGACATGAGGCACATAGCATGGAGCTGGCAGCAGAGAGAAGTCACAACAAGGCCCAGAGAAGTGAGTTTTAGTGTAATGCAAGTGGGGGATGGGAGGCCATGCAGCGATGCCAGCAGGGTTGTTACAATCCCACTGATCACCTGTGGAGAGATCTTACAATTGCTGTTGGGAGAAGGCGACTTCAAATATGAGAGAGACCTGGAGCAATTTGGAAAAGAAGAGTGGTCCAAAATTCCAGTTGAGAGGTGTAAAAAGCTTGTTGATGATTATAGGAACTGACTGATTGCAGTTAGTTATTCCAAAGGGTGTGCAACCAAATATTTAGTTGAGGGTGCCAACAATTTTGTCCGGCCCATTTTTGGAGTTGTGTGAAATTATGTTCTATTTACCTTTTTTTCTGTGTTTTTTTTTGTTTTGTTCCAATACACACAAAAGAAATAAACATGACTACAACAAAACATGTGTAACTGCAATAATTTTCTGGTAGAAATACTTCATTTTCTGGAACAATATCAAGGGTGACAAACTAGTGATGAGCGAGTGTACTCGTTGCTCGGGTGGTCTCCAAGTATTTGTTAGTGTTTGGAGATTTAGTTTTCATCGCTGCAGCTGAATGATTTACAGCTACTAGCCAGCTTGATAACGTGGGGATTCCCTAGCAAGCAGGCAACCCCTACATGTACTCAGGCTGTAAATCATTCAGCTGCAGCGATGAAAACTAAATCGGCGAACACTAACAAATAGTCGGAGGTCACCTGAGCGTGCTCGGGAAAACCTGGGCAACGAGTATACTCACTCATCACTAGTGCCAACACTTTTAGCCATATATCAAAAGATTACCGCACACTCAAAGTTGATGTGATGCAAAAAATATTACAAGAGTTTATTGTGTTAACAATCAAGGTTGCCACCCAAAGAAATTACGTGCAGATAAAACCTGACGTTTCGACCCTCCTGGGTCTTATTCATGGGGGTTACTTAGTGAAGTATGAGGTGGGGGTATAGAAATCCTCGATGGGTAATAATTGTTTGGAGGGCCTTAGTGCAGTGTGGAGCAAGTGTTTGGAACTCCTGGCTGGGTGAGGGAGGATGGCCTCAACTTGCGTGGTGGGCCCGTAACCTCCCAGATGGCCGTATAGAGCCCCTTCAGCAAGGCGCGGGAGCGCCACTCTATACGGCTATCTGGGAGGGGCCCCGATCCAAATTTTACATAAGGGCCCTTCAGACTCTAGTTACACCACTGTGTCATCTCTTGTGCTACGGTCTGCTTTTATCATTACTTGTCTAGACTGCTGTTTTATGGAGATCCTCCAGACTACACGTCTAGACTGTTCAGTGGATGGTGAGAACATGCGCGTACACGCTGCATGCACACCAATTTATATCCCAGTTCAAACTTTTTCTTTTCTGTCTGTTTGTATCTTGAGCATATTAGGGTGTGACCTGCCTTTCCTTTGAGCTGGCCATTATATTAATGTGTTCTCTCCCTTGGCTGTGTGTCCACTTATTGGGCCCAGTCCTTCTCAGCCCTTATCCACATGCATGTCACTTGACAAACAGTAAGGTTTTTTAATATTGGAGTTAGGACTGTCTTAATTACGGTCACGGTGGAGTGGTGATTGGGTTTACGCATTTTTTTTTAATCAAAAAACATGTTAACTAAGTACTGTATATTATCTTCAAGCATTATGCTATTTATTTACTGCAGGATTTTCAATCATTATGTTTCTGTCTTTGGTTTTTACTTTTTAACCATGTCTAAATAAACGTTGGATTTTAAATAATCAATTCCGGGAGATGAACTAGTACTTACTTTTTGTGCTCTAGATTACATATCCAGATCGCTCTTATAAGTAGAGCTCCAGACTGGTCTTACAGACTGGTGATAAAGCGCATGCTCCCGACTATATACACATCCAGACTGCTGTACGGGAGTGTATGGGAACAGTAGTAAGTGGCTATTTCTAACACTACCATAGAAGCGGAGAGAGCCTCATTCACGGTGGCACCATTTATGGTATATCCGGTGTATATGCCATAAATGTCCAAGATGGGAATACCCCTTAAAGGGATTCTCTTGGAAAACAATAAATAAATAAGAAAACATCACCATAAACAAATTCCTAAATTGTCAAATCAAAATAGTTATCTCTAGGGATCTAATCACTACAGAATTTAAATGGCCACCTTCTTGTTACACTAACGCAACCTTGTCCTAGAATGTTAGGACAGGTGCCTGTATGTGCAGTAGGAAACTCCACCCTTTATGTACAGGATGAGGTGCTGCAAGTGGATGTTCTGATCAAATATATAGATACTGGATGTGTTGTGATAAGAAGAGGCTGCTCACACTGCTGTCCACCCTATCTATCTGATCTAATGCTCGAGATACCAGGGGTTCTGGGGTAAGAAGAGACTGCTTACACTGCTGTCCACCCTATCTATCTGATCTAATGGTCGAGATACCAGGGGTTCTGGGGTAAGAAGAGACTGCTTACACTGCGGTCTACCCTGTCTATCTGATCTAATACTGGAGATACCAGGGTGCTGAGGTAAGAAGAGGCTGCTCACACTGCTGTCCACCCTGTCTATCTGATCTAATACTGGAGATACCAGGGATGCTGAGGTAAGATGAGGCTGCTCACACTGCTGTCCACCCTGTCTATCTGACCTAATACTGGAGATACCAGGGTGCTGAGGTAAGAAGAGGCTGCTCACATTGCTGTCCACCATGTCTATCTGATCTAATACTGGAGATACCAGGGATGCTGAGGTAAGAAGAGGCTGCTCACACTGCTGTCCACCCTGTCCTTTTGATCTAATACTAAAGATACTAGGAATGCTGAGAAGAAGAGGCTGCTGTCCACCATGTCTATCTGATCTAATACTGGAAATACCAGGGATGCGGAGGTAATAAGAGGCTGCTGACACTGCGGTCTACCCTAACTAATCTAATACTGGAGATATCAGGAGTAAATAGGTAAAAAGATTCCGTATAGACATGTATAGACCTAGATACAGTCATATAGATCCATTTGGCTTCAAAAATCCATCTAATATACTATACCTGTCGGTTCAAGCCTAGAGACGCCCATTGGACCAGACTGTGCCGTCTGAGTATAATGGAAAGTCTTTTTTGTGTCTTGTATTGGGGATTGGGAACATACATAGCATCCTAGAATGCTGTAAAATGGGGCTTATAGGTGATGACCGTACTTTATATGGGGAAACCCTGGTGACCGTCTCCTTTATTCGCTCAGTGTAAAAGTCATTAAACAGAGAACTTATTGCAAAATGTCCAGACCTACATACATTTACAACTCTACATTTTACCTTTACAACCCTCAGGGATCTATTCTCCTGCCTTTAACCTAGACCTAAATAAGGACTGATTCATATGAGTATATAATTAATTAATTAAAATAAATGACGTTTGCACTAAATTTGGTCTAATTTATTGACCAGAATAATGTATACAAAGTAAAGGCAGCTCCAGCTCCTGTCCACAATGGGGATGAACATATGGGTCAAATCAAGATCTAAAATTTGCGGAAGTGACAAACACGTTTTTCCATAATTGTCTGAACCCGGCCTGATACCAATAGCTAGCCAACCAAGCAGAGTAGAAGAGATTAGGATACAATTACACAAATTTAGAAAGCGGCGCTCATCTATGTACAAATTACACGCGGCATCTGGTTTAGGTCTCACCGGACATACGGAGACATTGCCCCCAATATAATCACTGCCACCATTAACATCAGGTCTGTGGTTTAATGTTTATATACCCATTGCAGAGAAATGGAGGACGAAGAAGAAAAAAAACTGGTGAAAAAGTACACTAAACAAAGCAGGCATATTTTAGTGTATAAACCAATATATCATATTTTAGTAGCTCAGTAGTTTATTATATTAAGAAAAGTAAAAAATGTATCCCCAGTTAGGCCTTAAAAAGACTCTGACACCCCAAAAGTGAAAATTAAACAGTTATACTGGGGACATAGCCTGTATAAAGATCATATAAACACTATATATTTAATTGCTGTAATAACTTTTAAAACTCGTTTTATTCCATGTGCAAATGAAGGTGATAATGTGTGCAAAAACTGTAAAGCGCTGCGGAATTTGTTAGCGCTATATAAAAATAAAGATTATTATTATTATTATAAGGAGATTGAGTGCACCCTTAGTTTGGCCAAGAGCTCAGTGCACCTTTATTCCCTCCCCTAAATTTGAATATTGAGAAGTTTCCTGATTCTGATTGACATCTCTCGCTTGGCCAGAGCAAGCACTGCCTGAACCATAACTGTGACCCTGCTTCTGCATGAAGGCGATAGTGGTGGCCATAGTGTGGCTTTCATCATCACCTCCTGAAAGCATCCGCCACTCGCTACACCCAGAAGTGTAGCGAGTGTGGTCACAGAGGAGGAGAGAGTGGAGAGGATCAGTTGCGTGCTCATCCTCTGTTCTGTGCATCACACAGTAGGTGAATGTAAGAGGTGATAGTCGCCTATTCTGTGATGCACTGAAGATAGGAGGAGCATGTAACTGATACTCTCCACTCTCTCCTCCTCTCTGAAGCTGCTCACTATGCTTTAGAAAGGGGAACTCACCCGTGTACCGTGTGCGCCCCTGACTCTTTCATAGTCAGAGCTGCTTTTAGGGTTCAGGCATCACTTTCTCTGGCCAAACGAGTGTTGTCAATCAGAATCAGGCCATCTGCTCGGTTTACAAATTGAAGGGTTGTAAAGGTGCACTGAGCTCTTGGCCACACCAAGGGTTCACCAAAGCCCCTATATTTGTATATGAAATAAAATAAGTTTTCAAAATAATTATACATTTCTTACATGATAATTTTATATGGGCTAAGTCCCCTAAATAACTTTTTAAATAGTTTAATTTGCATTTAGAGGGTGACAGACTTCATTTGAGCCAGAAGTTCCTTAGGTAATATTAACGACACAATATGGGAAATATTCCTTCGTCTTGAACTAGTAACTAATCTACAGATACATCTTTGTGACGTATTAGTGCAGATAAAAATATAAAATATTAAAAACTTCTCAAACCTTCTAACCTTACAAGACCAACGATGAAGTTATAGGAGATATTGCATCCAGGTTCTACTACCTAAAGGGCACACAAAGACTCGTTTGCTACACAAGGCACCGGTTTTAATATCAGCACGTTTGATGGGGGCGTTGTTTCAAAATTTGTGTTGGGGAATAGAAGCTTCAATTTACGCCTCTAACAATGATTACACGAGACAACAGAATTCCAGAGCAAATTTTTCAACTGAAAATCTGTACAATGCAATGTACAAGACTGGGAACTATGGCCTAAATGGACATTGACCACTATCAAAAATACTCAAGAAGGTCTTGACCTTTTGGTCAGTTCTTATCAAAAATTTGAAAATGAGAGAAGTTTATCAAATGTATATGTGTATACACACATCTCCTGTATATTTAGGCCACATTCACACGTTCCTCTTTATCCTGCGGGTTCTCCCACAGCGGATTTGATAAATCTGCAGGGCAAACCCGCTGCGGTTATCCCTGCAGATTTATCGCGGTTTGTCCTGCGGGTTCCGCTGCGGGATTTACCCCTACTATTGATGCTGCATATGCAGCAATATGCAGCATCAATAGTAATGTTAAAAATAATAAAATCATGGTATACTCACCCTCTGACGTCCCGATCTCCTGGGCGCTGCAGGCGGCGGTTCGGTTCCAAAGATGCTGTGCGACCAGGACCTTCGGTGACGTCACGGTCATGTGACCGCGACGTCACCGAAGGTCCTGGTCGCATAGCAAACCTGAGACCGGACGGCCGCTTGTAGCGCTGAGACTTCAGAGGTGAGTATAACATGATTTTTTATTTTAATTCTTTTTTTTAACACAAATATGGTTCCCGGGGCCTGGAGGAGAGTCTCCTCTCCTCCACCCCGGGTATAACCCGCACATTATCTGCATTACTTCCCGCATGGTGGGCACAGCCCCATGCGGGAAGTAAGCGGATCAATGCATTTCTATGGGTGCAGAATCGCTGCGATTCTGCACAAAGAAGTGACATGGTCCTTCTTTTTTTCCGCAGCAATTCAGCGCGGTTTTTTTCGGGTTTTTCCGCATCATGTGCACTGCGGTTTCTGTTTTCCATAGTGTAACATTGTACTGTACCCTGCATGGAAAACAGCTGCGGACCCGCAGCGGCAAAATCGCCGCGGTTCCGCAGTAAAAACCGCATAGTGTGAACATGGCTTTAATGCTCCAAATATTTCCCGGTAGAATGACAATGTCAAGGTCTTTGTTGCCAAGTCCAGTCTCTGCTTATCCCAAGAGCCAAAACCTCTCAAAATCTGTCACTGGCAGCTGTCCCTCTTTTTTTTCTATTGAGATCTATTAAAATACTTATTGCAGGGCCATAAATATCATCAAATTGGTCCAAATTGCTTTGGTGTTTTCCTTAGACCAGGACAGGGCTGGAGAAGAAGGATGGCATCTGAATTCACATGTTGGACTCATCAGATTACCGATGTCAATAACCAGAATAAAAATTGCCACCATGAATATTTTGGGTTTACGCTGTACCAATTTTTCATTTATTTGTATAAATACTTTGTAGAAAGTAGATCACATAGTAAATATTCACAAAAAGGTCTTCACATTGGCCACACTCATTAAAGAAATCAATATCCTCCGTAACGTCTAGGAGCCATCTGTAGGGCTCCCATATGTCTCAGACTTTCCGGAACAGAGTTTCACAAGATTGTCTTCACCTCACCATGCTCTTTTTTTATCCCCCCTTCAAGGTAAACTCCTCATGAACCCAAATTAACACAACAACTTGGAATAGCTCTCACTAAGTCATTCAAGTCACAGGAAGACTGCAAAAGGGAAGGGGAGAATTTTATGACCTGATCAAGCTGCTCCAATTAACATATCCAAAATAATGGAAGCCCTCTCCATATGTCCACAAAACCTCAAACTACTCATTTTGTGACTTTACTGAAAGTAACTATCTACATTTTCATATAATGCATCCAAAAATATGTGTATAAAATAAATGGTGGTCTGGGCCCCCATGTTCTTTAAAGCCATGGACGTTTACAACCACATCATCTATA
Source organism: Ranitomeya imitator (assembly GCF_032444005.1). Taxonomy (NCBI): domain Eukaryota; kingdom Metazoa; phylum Chordata; class Amphibia; order Anura; family Dendrobatidae; genus Ranitomeya; species Ranitomeya imitator. The sequence continues at coordinate 772,852,551 of NC_091284.1, forward strand.
AACACTTGTCTTAAGAAATTTCTTCATAAGATATTATATTACTTATTTTATTTTTGCAGGCTGTGCACTTTAACAATAACCCCTTTCCACCGCAGCTAATTTTCATTTTTTCCTTACTTCTTTCCAAAAGCCATAACTCCAATGAATTTAATATTATTTTTCCCTCAAAGTAGCCGTATCAGCGCTTTTTTGTTGTTGTAGTTTTTGAACAACACCATTCATTTTACCATATAGTGTACAGTACTAAAAAATAGGAAAAAGAAATAACGTGAATTTGTGCAAATAAAAATGCAATTTCATCTTTTTTTGTGCCATACTATTTTGCTGAAAAAAAATGATTCTTCAGGTCAGTATGATTACATATAGCAACACAAACCAAAATAGTTAGTTTGTGTTGGACTTGATGGAAGTCTGTTGGTCTTGATGGAAGTCTATGTAACTACTAGATTGTGGCCCGATTCTAACGCATCGGGTATTCTAGAATATGCATGTCCCCATAGTATATGGACAATGATGATTCCAGAATTCGCGGCAGACTGTGCCCGTCGCTGATTGGTCGAGGCAACCTTTATGACATTATCGTCGCCATGGCAACCATTATGACATCTACATCTACTACTGTGCCCGTCGCTGATTGGTCGAGGCGAATTCGCGGCAGACTGTGCCCGTCGCTGATTGGTCGAGGCAACCTTTATGACATCATCGTTGCCATGCTGTGCCCGTCGCTGATTGGTCGAGGCCTGGCGGCCTCGACCAATCAGAGACGCGGGATTTCCAGGACAGACAGACAGACAGACAGACAGACGGAAAAACCCTTAGACAATTATATATATAGATGTGTCACTATTACTGAGACCTTTTTTTATTTTCCCATCGGTTTTAAGCTGTGTGAGATCTTGTTTTCAGTGCTGTGAGGTGATATTTTTATGTATATCATTTTGGGGTAAACACCGTGGTTTGATCATCTTTTATTGCACGACGTGGCAACTGAAAATCAGAAAATCTGTCATTTCCAATTTTTTATTTTTTTTTGCTATACGGCACTTACCATACAGGTTTTGTTTAAATCTTTATTCTTAACAAAGGGACACGTTTCAACTTCTCATGCTTTTTTTAAAACATTTTTTAATAACTGATCAGTGGTTTTATATATATATATATATATATACATATATATATATATATATGTATATATATATATATATATAGCAATACAAGTGTATTACAGTATAAAGAGAAAATCATGGTCTCTTAAGAAGCTCAGCCACAGGCTGCCGAGGTAGTACTTCAGCGCCCCATAGTTGTGTTGCAGGGGGAAAATGAAGGGCGCAGGAAACAGATAGTCCATTGAGATTGACAGCGACATTTAATCGGTTAACAGCAGAGATGAGACCTCAACTCCAATCACTGTTGTTAGAGGCAGATGCTGCCTCTAACTCCCTCCTCTCTAATTCCCTTAACCTTCTGGCTATTACAGAAACCTGGATCCAGCACTCAGACACCACCGCCACTGCAGCACTTTTGTTTGATGGGCTGAAAATTTCACATACCAGCAGACGTGAGAACAGACAGGGTGGAGGTGTTGGTTTGCTCCTTTCATCACAATGTGGTTTCCAGGTCATCCCCCCCTCCCCGGTTCCCTCACTTACATTTCCTTCCTTTGAAGTCCACACCGTCAGACTCTTTAAGCCCTTCTCCTTGCGAGTGGTGGTTATTTATCGCCCTCCAGGCTCCTCCCGTCTGTTTCTAGACCACTTTGCCACCTGGCTTACCCACTTTCTATCCTATGACATCCCCACCCTCATCATGGGAGACTTTAACATCCCCATCAATGATCCTCTCTCCCAAATCTGCCTTTCATCTTCTTTCTCTAATTTCTTCATTCGGCCTCTCACAGTTTACTAATTCTCCTATGCATGAGGACGGGAATACTCTGGACCTTGTTTTCTCCCGTCCCGGATCGCTGCACGACTTTACTAACTCCCCTCTCCCGCTCTCGGACCACAACCTTCTAACCTTCTCTGTCAAGAACTGTCTCCTCACTCGGGACACCCTGACTTACCACACTTATCGGAATACACGTTCCATTAATACCCAGCAGCTTATGGACAATTTCCACACATCTTTAGCCCCCATCTCCTCCCTCTCCTGTCCAGACAGCATTGTCACACTTCAATAATACACTGAAGAATGCCCTAGATGAAGCAGCACCTTTTACATGCAGAAAGACCCGACACAGACAACGGCAGCCCTGGCACACTATGCAAACACGCTTTCTTCAGCGTTGCTCAAGGTGTGCAAAGCGGCAGTGGAGAAAATCTCTCTTAGCAGAAGACTTCATCCACTATGAGTTCATGCTCAAAACCTATAACTCTGCCCTTTATCCGGCCAAACAATCCTACTTCGCCACCCTCATCACCTCACTATCCAACAACCCAAAACAACTTTTTGAAACCTTAAACTCCCTCCTGAAACCTAAAGTACAGGCCCCCATCACCAATCTCAGTGGTGAGGATCTGGCCACTTATTTCCTAGAAAAAATCAACCACATCCATCAGGATATCTCAGCCCAATCTCCTCAGTGCCTGGATCCCCTTCCCTGCCGCACCTCAAGCTCACTAGACATCTTTGAGCCTGTTTCAGAAGAAGAAGTTTCCAAGCTCATCGCTTCTGCTCGGCCTACAACCTGCAATAGTGACCCCATTCCTTCACATCTCCTGCAGTCTCTATCACCAGTGGTCACCACTCACCTGACTAAAATATTTAACCTCTCTCTTTCTTCAGATATCTTTCCCTCCTCATTTAAACATGCCATCATAACCCCTTCACTTAAAAAGCCATCCCAGGACCAGAACTGCACTGCTAACTACAGACCTGTCTCTAACCTTCCCTTCATCTCTAAACTCCTGGAACGCTTGGTCCACTCCCGACTAATCCGCTATCTCTCGAATAACTCTCTTCTCGACCCCTTACAATCTGGCTTCCGCTCTTTACACTCCACTGAAACTGCCCTCACTAAAGTCTCTAATGATCTAATAACAGCTAAATCCAAAGGTCATTGATCTCTGCCGATTCTCCTGGATCTCTCTGCCGCATTTTACACTGTGGATCACCAGCTCCTCCTCACTATGCTCCGCTCTATAGGCCTCAAGGACACATCTCTCTCCTGGTTCTCCTCCTACCTCTCTGACCGCTCCTTTACTGTATCTTTTGCCGACTCCTCTTCCTCTAGTCGTCCCCTTACTATCGGGGTTCCGCAGGGCTCAGTCCTGGGTCCCCTCCTTTTCTCTCTATACACTGCCCCTATTAGACAAACAATCAGCAGATTTGGGTTCCAGTATCATCTCTATGCTGACGACACCCAATTATACACTTCTTCCCCTGACATCACCCCTACCGTAATTCAAAATACCAAGGATTGTCTGTCTGCTGTCTCTAACATCATGTCCTCTCTCTATCTGAAACTAAATCTCTCCAAAACGGAACTTCTTGTGCTTCTCCCCAGTGGCGTAGGAAGGAGGGTGCGGGGGGGGGCGGTCCGCCCCGGGTGGCACAATGCGGGGGGCGGCCGGCGCTGCAGGAGGAGAAAGAAAGGAAAAAAAAAAAAGGACGCCCCTTTAAATCTTCGGGTGGCGCCGTATGCCGCCACGACCAGGCTCCCTCCACCCCCGGGCCCCCGCCCCCCGCTCTAATACTCACCTCTCCTGGTTCCTGGGTCAGCTACAGCGTCCTCTGACTCTGCGACGTCTCAGAGCAGAGGGCGTGATGACGTCATCACTGTGCGCGCCGCTCAGCCTCTCTGTCCTGAGCGTCGCAGAGCCGGAGAGACGCTGACTGCACCGGACCTGCGCTAGGAACGGGAGAGGTGAGGATTTTACTTTTTTTTTTTTCTTTATGTCTGAGGCCGCCGTCACACATGCGAGTTTTACGGACGTAAGAGCGCAGAATCTACGTCCGTAAAACTCGCAAAAAATACGGCACAATTATTCTCTATGCCCCTGCTCCTATTTGCCGTATTTTACTGATCAGTATTATACGGCTTTCTACGGCCGTACAAAATCGCAGCATGCTGCGTTTGTCACCGTACTGCGCAAGAAATACGCCAATGAAAGTCTATGGAAGCGTGAAAAATACGGATTACACACGGACAAGCAGTGTGACTTGCGAGAAATACGCAGCGCTGTTAGAGAGAAAAGCTGGTAATTCAGTGCGGTGTACAGTAAAATCACACTGACAGCTTACAGTAGAATAGGTAGAATAAATGTGTACACATAGAATAGGTATATATATATATATATGTCAGTGAGACACATATATGTATATATATTAATATTTATTCCAGCGCTATACAGCTTGAAAGCCGGTAATTCAATTACCGGCTTTTTCTTTCTCCTTCCTAAAACCCGACATCATTTGAGACATGGTTTACATACAGTAAACCATGTCTTCTCTCCATTTTTTTTGCAGATTCCACACTACTAATGTCAGTAGTGTGTATCTGCAAAATTTGGCCGTTCTAGCTCTTAAAATAAAGGGTTAAATGGCGGAAAAAATTGGCGTGGGCTCCCGCGCAATTTTCTCCGCCAGAGTAGTAAAGCCAGTGACTGAGGGCAGATATTAATAGCCTGGAGAGGGTCCACGGTTATTGGCCCCCCCCTGGCTAAAAATATCTGCCCCCAGCCACCCCAGAACAGGCACATCTGGAAGATGCGCCTATTCTGGCACTTGGCCACTCTCTTCCCATTCCCGTGTAGCGGTGGGATATGGGGTAATGAAGGGTTAATGCCACCTTGCTATTGTAAGGTGACATTAAGCCTAATTAGCCAGGGAGCTTTCTAGGTAATTTCCCACGATCTATGAACAGCCAGCAGAGGGCGCCTCACCGCAAATGAAGCTAAATATAGATCATTGATCTATTTTTAGCCTCATTCCCTGGGGTTTTGCAGCGAGGAGCAGCCTGCATTAGCAAAGCTCCTTGCTGCAAAATGTTTTAACCCCTTCAGAAGGATTTACATCGTTGGACGTTACAGATCTGCGGAGGGTAAGTATATTGTTGGTTTATTATGTTTTTTTACTCACAGAACGAGGGTCTTCAGTGACTGGATTGGGCGTTGAATAAAATACTCCAACAACCATTGTTTTTATTTCATTAAAATAATTTTAAATAATGTGTTTGTGTTTTATTTAACCCTTCACTACAATTGGATTAATAATGGATAGGTGTCATAATTGACGCCTCTCCATTATTAATTAGGCTTAATGTCACCTTACAATAGCAAGGTGGCATTAACCCTTCATTACCCCATATCCCACCGCTACACGGGAATGGGAAGAGAGTGGCCAAGTGCCAGAATAGGCGCATCTTCCAGATGTGCCTTTTCTGGGGTGGCTGGGGGCAGATATTTTTAGCCAGGGGGGGGGCAATAACCGTGGACCCTCTCCAGGCTATTAATATCTGCCCTCAGTCACTGGCTTTACTACTCTGGCGGAGAAAATTGCGCGGGAGCCCACGCCAATTTTTTCCGCCATTTAACCCTTTATTTTAAGAGCTAGAACGGCCAAATTTTGCAGATACACACTACTGACATTAGTAGTGTGGAATCTGCAAAAAAAATGGAGAGAAGACATGGTTTACTGTATGTAAACCATGTCTCAAATGATGTCGGGTTTTAGGAAGGAGAAAGAAAAAGCCGGTAATTGAATTACCGGCTTTCAAGCTGTATAGCGCTGGAATAAATATTAATATATATACATATATGTGTCTACTGACATATATATATATATATATATATATATATATATATATATATACAGACAGTATATACAGTGGGGCAAAAAAGTATTTAGTCAGTCAGCAATAGTGCAAGTTCCACCACTTAAAAAGATGAGAGGCGTCTGTAATTTACATCATAGGTAGACCTCAATTGTGGGAGACAAACTGAGAAAAAAATATCCAGAAAATCACATTGTCTGTTTTTTTAACATTTTATTTGCATATTATGGTGGAAAATAAGTATTTGGTCAGAAACAAAATTTCATCTCAATACTTTGTAATATATCCTTTGTTGGCAATGACAGAGGTCAAACGTTTTCTGTAAGTCTTCACAAGGTTGCCACACACTGTTGTTGGTATGTTGGCCCATTCCTCCATGCAGATCTCCTCTAGAGCAGTGATGTTTTTGGCTTTTCGCTTGGCAACACGGACTTTCAACTCCCTCCAAAGGTTTTCTATAGGGTTGAGATCTGGAGACTGGCTAGGCCACTCCAGGACCTTGAAATGCTTCTTACGAAGCCACTCCTTCGTTGCCCTGGCGGTGTGCTTTGGATCATTGTCATGTTGAAAGACCCAGCCACGTTTCATCTTCAATGCCCTTGCTGATGGAAGGAGGTTTGCACTCAAAATCTCACGATACATGGCCCCATTCATTCTTTCATGTACCCGGATCAGTCGTCCTGGCCCCTTTGCAGAGAAACAGCCCCAAAGCATGATGTTTCCACCACCATGCTTTACAGTAGGTATGGTGTTTGATGGATGCAACTCAGTATTCTTTTTCCTCCAAACACGACAAGTTGTGTTTCTACCAAACAGTTCCAGTTTGGTTTCATCAGACCATAGGACATTCTCCCAAAACTCCTCTGGATCATCCAAATGCTCTCTAGCAAACTTCAGACGGGCCCGGACATGTACTGGCTTAAGCAGTGGGACACGTCTGGCACTGCAGGATCTGAGTCCATGGTGGCGTAGTGTGTTACTTATGGTAGGCCTTGTTACATTGGTCCCAGCTCTCTGTAGTTCATTCACTAGGTCCCCCCGCGTGGTTCTGGGATTTTTGCTCACCGTTCTTGTGATCATTCTGACCCCACGGGGTGGGATTTTGCGTGGAGCCCCAGATCGAGGGAGATTATCAGTGGTCTTGTATGTCTTCCATTTTCTAATTATTGCTCCCACTGTTGATTTCTTCACTCCAAGCTGGTTGGCTATTGCAGATTCAGTCTTCCCAGCCTGGTGCAGGGCTACAATTTTGTTTCTGGTGTCCTTTGACAGCTCTTTGGTCTTCACCATAGTGGAGTTTGGAGTCAGACTGTTTGAGGGTGTGCACAGGTGTCTTTTTATACTGATAACAAGTTTAAACAGGTGCCATTACTACAGGTAATGAGTGGAGGAAAGAGGAGACTCTTAAAGAAGAAGTTACAGGTCTGTGAGAGCCAGAAATCTTGATTGTTTGTTTCTGACCAAATACTTGTTTTCCACCATAATATGCAAATAAAATGTTAAAAAAACAGACAATGTGATTTTCTGGATTTTTTTTTCTCAGTTTGTCTCCCATAGTTGAGGTCTACCTATGATGTAAATTACAGACGCCTCTCATCTTTTTAAGTGGTGGAACTTGCACTATTGCTGACTGACTAAATACTTTTTTGCCCCACTGTATATATTTTCTTTTCTTTTTGGGACACATGGATCACTTCTATAGCGGTATGTTGGTTTTGCTAGCCTGCGAGAAAACCACGCAGTACGGATGCCATACGGATTACATACGGCGGATGCCATGCGCAAAAAACGCTGACACACCCTGCCTACGGAGGAGCTACGGACCACTTTTTTCGGGACTTTTCAGCGTATTACGGCCGTAATATACGGACCGTATTGTTTTACGCTGTGTGTGACGCCGGCCTGACTCTGGGGGCAATGCTGGACACACTGGGGCAATACTGGAGACCATGGGGCAGATTTCTGGACACACCGGGGCAATACTGGAGACCATGGGGCAGATTGCTGGACACACTGGGGCAATACTGGAGACCATGGGGCAGATTGCTGGACACACTGGGGCAATACTGGAGACCATGGGGCAGATTGCTGGAGACACTGGGGCAATACTGGAGACCATGGGGCAGAATGCTGGACACACTGGGGCAATACTGGAGACCATGGGGCAGAATGCTGGACACACCGGGGCAATACTGGAGACCATGGGGCAGAATGCTGGACACACTGGGGCAATACTGGAGACCATGGGGCAGAATGCTGGACACACTGGGGCAATACAGGAGACCATGGGGCAGATTGCTGGACACACTGGGGCAATACTGGAGACCCTGGGGCAGATTTCTGGACACATTGAGGCAATGCTGGAGACCCTGGGGCAGACTTCTGGACACACTGGGGCAGATTTCTGGACATACTGGGGCAATGCTGGAGACCCTGGGGCAGATTTCTGGACACACTGGGGCAATGCTGGACACTGGGGTAATATGATGGCACACTGGGAGTAATATGCTGGATACACTGGGGCAATGCTGGACACTGGGGGTAATATGCTGGACACACTGGGGGTAATATGCTGAACACACTGGGGCAATGCTGGACACGGGCAGATTGCTGGACACACTGGGGGTAATATGCTGGACACACTGGGGCAATGCTGGACACTGGGGGTAATATGCTGGACACACTGGGGGTAATATGCTGGACACACTGGGGCAGACTGCTGGACACACTGGGGCAATGCTGGACACTGGGGGTAATATGCTGGACACACTGGGGGTAATATGCTGGACACACTGGGGCAGACTGCTGGACACTGGGGCAGATTGCTGGACACACTGGGGGTAATATGCTGGACACACTGGGGGTAATATGCTGGACACACTGGGGCAATGCTGGACACACTGGGGGTAATATGCTGGACACACTGGGGGTAATATGCTGGACACACTGGGGCAGACTGCTGGACACACTGGGGCAATGCTGGACACTGGGGCAGATTGCTGGACACACTGGGGGCAGTGCTGGACATACTGGGGCAATACTGGAGACCATGGGGCAGATTGCTGGACACACTGGGGCAATACTGGAGACCATGGGGCAGATTGCTGGAGACACTGGGGCAATACTGGAGACCATGGGGCAGAATGCTGGACACACTGGGGCAATACTGGAGACCATGGGGCAGAATGCTGGACACACTGGGGCAATACTGGAGACCATGGGGCAGAATGCTGGACACACCGGGGCAATACTGGAGACCATGGGGCAGAATGCTGGACACACTGGGGCAATACAGGAGACCATGGGGCAGATTGCTGGACACACTGGGGCAATACAGGAGACCATGGGGCAGATTGCTGGACACACTGGGGCAATACTGGAGACCCTGGGGCAGATTTCTGGACACATTGAGGCAATGCTGGAGACCCTGGGGCAGACTTCTGGACACACTGGGGCAGATTTCTGGACATACTGGGGCAATGCTGGAGACCCTGGGGCAGATTTCTGGACACACTGGGGCAATGCTGGACACTGGGGTAATATGATGGCACACTGGGGGTAATATGCTGGATACACTGGGGCAATGCTGGACACTGGGGGTAATATGCTGGACACACTGGGGGTAATATGCTGGACACACTGGGGCAGACTGCTGGACACACTGGGGCAATGCTGGACACGGGCAGATTGCTGGACACACTGGGGGTAATATGCTGGACACACTGGGGCAATGCTGGACACTGGGGCTAATATGCTGGACACACTGGGGGTAATATGCTGGACACACTGGGGCAGACTGCTGGACACACTGGGGCAATGCTGGACACTGGGGGTAATATGCTGGACACACTGGGGGTAATATGCTGGACACACTGGGGCAGACTGCTGGACACTGGGGCAGATTGCTGGACACACTGGGGGTAATATGCTGGACACACTGGGGGTAATATGCTGGACACACTGGGGCAATGCTGGACACTGGGGGTGATATGCTGGACACACTGGGGGTAATATGCTGGACACACTGGGGCAGACTGCTGGACACACTGGGGCAATGCTGGACACTGGGGCAGATTGCTGGACACACTGGGGGCAGTGCTGGACATACTGGGGCAATACTGGAGACCATGGGGCAGATTGCTGGACACACTGGGGCAATACTGGAGACCATGGGGCAGATTGCTGGAGACACTGGGGCAATACTGGAGACCATGGGGCAGAATGCTGGACACACTGGGGCAATACTGGAGACCATGGGGCAGAATTCTGGACACACCGGGGCAATACTGGAGACCATGGGGCAGAATGCTAGACACACTGGGGCAATACTGGAGACCATGGGGCAGAATGCTGGACACACTGGGGCAATACAGGAGACCATGGGGCAGATTGCTGGACACACTGGGGCAATACTGGAGACCCTGGGGCAGATTTCTGGACACATTGAGGCAATGCTGGAGACCCTGGGGCAGACTTCTGGACACACTGGGGCAGATTTCTGGACATACTGGGGCAATGCTGGAGACCCTGGGGCAGATTTCTGGACACACTGGGGCAATGCTGGACACTGGGGTAATATGATGGCACACTGGGGGTAATATGCTGGACACACTGGGGCAATGCTGGACACTGGGGGTAATATGCTGGACACACTGGGGGTAATATGCTGGACACACTGGGGCAGACTGCTGGACACACTGGGGCAATGCTGGACACGGGCAGATTGCTGGACACACTGGGGGTAATATGCTGGACACACTGGGGCAATGCTGGACACTGGGGCTAATATGCTGGACACACTGGGGGTAATATGCTGGACACACTGGGGCAGACTGCTGGACACACTGGGGCAATGCTGGACACTGGGGGTAATATGCTGGACACACTGGGGGTAATATGCTGGACACACTGGGGCAGACTGCTGGACACTGGGGCAGATTGCTGGACACACTGGGGGTAATATGCTGGACACACTGGGGGTAATATGCTGGACACACTGGGGCAATGCTGGACACTGGGGGTAATATGCTGGACACACGGGGGGTAATATGCTGGACACACTGGGGCAGACTGCTGGACACACTGGGGCAATGCTGGACACTGGGGCAGATTGCTGGACACACTGGGGGCAGTGCTGGACATACTGGGGCAGATTTCTGGACACACTGGGGGTAATATGCTGGACACACTGGGGCAGATTGCTGGACAACATGGGGGTAATATGCTGGACTCACTGGGGCAGATTGCTGGACACACTGGGGGCAGGACTTGAGGCATGGGCAGAATGTAGATACGGAGCATGATTGGAGACACGGGGCAGGATTGGATCATGGGGCAGGACGGATACGATGGAGGCTGGTGGGGCAGGATGGGGAGATCATATGGGGTAGAATGGATACTCATGAGGGCAGGATGTGAGAACATATGGCTGGAGCCAGGAATGAGATAAACGGGGCCAGGGTGGGGAATAGTGTTACCATAGGGGCTAATTAAGGGATATTATTACTGCAGTGATGTATTTATTTTATTTTTTGAGTATACTGTTTTAAATGGGGAGGCGGTCCTGTTACTGTGCAGAGTGACACTATATCACCTTTTTTTCTTCATGTGATGTAATGTAGAAGTTGTGAAAAATTAAGTAATGTGTTCTGCAAGCGGAGCTCGAGATAACTGTTATTTCCTGCAGAAACGAGTCCTGGCTGGAAGGAATGATGGCGGTCTGTGCTGGATGAAAGATGAAGGACTTCACCTAGAGATGTCACTGGTGAGTCAGTGTTACCTATACACTGACACTATTCACTGTATACTATATACAGCGGTCCTGTGTACAATGTCACCAGTGATCACTGTATTATCTATACATTATATACAGAGTTCCTGTGTATAATACCACCAGTGATCTCTGTATTACCTCTACACAGACACTGCATACTAAGTACAGATCTCCTGTGAATACTGGCACTTATGGTGATAGTATTGTGTTTTTTTATTATTACTGATCAGTATTGTAGTATTCAGTCACTATGTGGTGGTAATATGTGGTCTGGAAATGGTGTTGTGGTATTTGTCCCTTGTATGTTTGTATGTAGTATTATTCGGTCACTACGTGGTCTGGTCATGGTGTGGTGGTATTAAGTCACAGGTTTGGCATGTGGGGGTGACACCATTAGGCCCAGTTTAAGTTCTACAAAACAGGAAAACCATTTTTGGTAACCTTTGTGTGTATTGAGCTGGGGGGGGGGGCGCCAAACTCGGGAACAGCCCCGGGCGGCAAAAGCTCTAGCTACGCCTCTGCTTCTCCCTTCTACTAACCTCACTCTACCCAACATCGAAATTACCCTGGAGGGTTCAACCATAACTCCCAAGCAGCATGCCCGCTGTCATGGGGTCACATTCGGCACCGAACTTTCCTTTACTCCCTATATCCGATCACTCACTCGCTCTTGTCACCTGCATCTTAAAAACATCTCCAGAATCCGACCTTTTCTCACCTTTGAAACTGCTAAGACTCTTACAGATGCTCTTATTCATTCTTGTCTGGACTACTGCAACTTTCTTCTGATCGGTCTCCCTCTTTCCAAACTTTCTCCTCTCCAATCCATCTTGAATGCGGCAGCCAGGGTCATATTTCTATCCAGCCGCTTCACCGATGCCTCCATCTTGTGCCAGTCATTACACTGGCTACCTATTCACTACAGGGTCCAGTATAAACTCATCTCTCTCAGCCATAAAGCCCTCCACAGTTCTGCACCGCCTTATATCTCCTCTCTAATCTCTGTTTATCGCCCTACACATGCCCTCTGTTCTACAAATGACCTAAGACTAACATCCCCCATAATCCGAAGCTCGCACCTCCGTCTCCAAGACTTCTCTCGTGCTGCACCAGCTCTCTGGAATGCACTTCCCCAGACAATCAGACTGATACCTATCCCCGACCTATTCAAGCGCGCTTTAAAAACCCATCTCTTCAAACAAGCTTACCACATCAACTACTCAGTAAACTAATTTTGCCCTATTCCCTCCGTCCAAATATTATTCTGAATCTGCACCTTACTATTCATCTGTCTCCACACCCTCCATGCACATGATAACTGCACTTGATACTTGACTATTGCACTTAAACACACGGGCTGATGACCGGATCATGCAGCTTTGTATGAAAATCCCTATTTATTATAATTGCCAGACCTGAAATAACAAGCACTTTTCACCTATTGTGTCCCCCCATTTCCTTGTAGATTGTAAGCTTGCGAGCAGGGACCTCACCCCTAACGTCACTGTTTAAATTGTCTTAACTTGTACTGAATTTGTCTGTACATGTCCCCGCTTAATTGTAAAGTGCTGCGGAATATGTTGTTGCTATATAAATAAAAATTATTATTATTATTATGCTGGCTGTGTTACACAGCTACCATCTGCGGGGTGTGATGCAGGCTCAGCTCTTGAGCCTGCTTCATTCACAGGGACCTGACATGCGCCATATATGTACAATGGATCTCGGTAAGGGATTAAGGATAGATTTTGATCACGCAGGTCATAGTAATTTGCTACATATTACACTAGCAGACAGTGGATAAGAATTTAAAAAATCTCCTCAACACACCAGAGTAAAAATTGAGCAGCGCTGCTCATCTGATATCTGCAGCCTATCAATTAACGTTGTGAACTAATTGATTTCACCCCTTGCAATGCAATTCAGAAACATAGCTACCTTTTAATGATAAACGTTGTCACATCTGTCCACAGGTTGAGTCTGGTACTGTAGCTCTGTTCATTTCACTCCAATAAACCGGAGCTGCAATACCAGACACAACTCACAGACATCTGTGCTGCTCTTTCCAGGAAGAAGCCTCCATGTTTTTTCTAATCCTGGATAATTCCTTTAGGGCTGATGCACGCATAGTTGATTTGAGCAGAGGATTAAAAAGAAATGGGAATTGTATGAAAGGAAAGGGAGGACTAATACTTCTCCATGGACTTCAGCTTTCCTGAACTTCCCTGGAAACTCAATAGTTAGTGTGCAAAAGATGCAACACACCATAATGTTATCAACTGTAATCTAACATTTCACCAGAACTTTGGTCAAATATTACATAGAAGGCTCACCATCTGGACTTTTATGTGAAAATCTATCAGAGATTGAAGACAATTATTCTCTGATAAATTGTGAGAAAGAGGAAAAAATAATCTGCAGCAAGATGGATGGTGACTTGTGAGTGAGAGTGCTCAGATGCTATCCTGAGCATGCTGGTGTCCCAGTCAAGCTTTTTTAGCGAGCTCAAAAAAAATGCTCGAGTCGCCCGGCATGTGTTTGTTGAGGCTGTCAAACATCCACGAGTGTTATGGACTGACCTGGTTTGGAATAGTGATATTGCAGCCACTAGGGGCCGCACTGGCAGGTAGCATAGTCTGGGATAGCCAAGGAGTCAGTACACAGGAACAGCAATGTCGTTTGAAGGAATAGCAGGTGGAAAGCAGCTTGACTAGAGGCAGGTAGCTCAATAATCACACAAGGAAATGAGAGTAAGGCCAGGTTTAAATAGGGCGTGCAATCAGGATGAGCCAATCAGGAACTCAGGGTGGTAACCAACAGGAAACTCAGGGTGGAGACATCAGCAACAACATAGTATTTGGATAAGCATGGAACTGTCCAGCGGGATGAATATCTCAGAAGGAAGCCCTGCCGTCTGGTGCACAAGAGCTGTTGGGTTCGAATCCTGACAATGAGACATGCAGCGGTGGCGAATCGTACATATCTTTTGAGCATGCCGAAATACTCGACTAGCACCTGGGCATGCTTGGATAACACCTTATTCGAGCACGCTGGCTCATCACTAGAGGTGACGATTACAGAAACTATGAGCCTCCAACACATTCTCATCAATGGAGCCGAGCTGAAACTCTAAACTCAACGGGTGCCGTGTTGTATCTAGAAGAAGGTTTGTAGATATTTCTAGCCATGGACAACCTCTTTATTTAACTTGGTCAACTAACTATATGTATGGTGAACATCTACTTTGGTGCAAAGAAAGCATCTAAAGAGGACCTGTCACTAGGTCAAAAATGGTCAGATTTGTCTCTTATTTTATTTCCACTGCCCCCCCATTCCCACGAGTATACGGTTTGTTTGTTTTTATTTAATCCTACAGTTCCAGGGATATGGTTTTGTTTTTTTTTAGTGATTTTTATTTTACCCTTTACAAGAGGGCGTAGCTCACAGGGTAATTATGCAGAACAGCCTAATGACACGCCCACATAGAATCCCGTCAGCCACGCCCTCTTAGTAAAGGCCATAAATTTTCATACTAGTTTAAAAGGCCCATATCACTGGAACCGTTTGGGGGTTGCAAAAGAACAAAGACTGCAATACTCAGGGAAGCAGAGAGAAAACAGGAATACCAAGAACTGGGCACTTTTGGCCTGGTGATAGGTCATCTTTAAAATGAATCTGTCACCATGTGTTTGCTATCCCATCTGAGAGCATCATGACATAGATAGGGGCAGATACCCTGATTCCAGCCATGTGTGACATACTGGGTTGCTTGCTGTCATTTTCATAAAATTAGTGTTTTCTCTGCTGCAGATCTAGCATTTCTCCGAATGCTGAGCTCTGTATAACTCCACTCACATCACTGAGTGGCAGAATTCTGTGTACACTGTGCATAGGCAGAAAGCTGCCAATCAGTCGGGGGTGATGTGTGGGGTTTCCTCCCTCACACCAAAGACATTCTGAAAGGGAATTATCCAATGGGCACAGTGATGATGATGTCTGTAGAGTTCTGGGGTGCCAAATAAGCAACAGAAATAAATAAATGTTGACCATTTAAATACATAATGTAGATTGTTACTCAAAGTTCCTTCTGATTTCACCATTCGCTATGATGGCGTCGGTATTATTCCTTAGATAATATAATTGTCAAGTGCAACATAAAAGCCGTTGCAGTATCTCACTTATCATTCGCAGCTATGCAATTCCAAGAATGTCCCATAATATGAAGAGTTTGACGGCTCAAGATCAGCGCGTACTTTACCGCAATGACTCATTACTCAAAAGCCATGAAGAAATTAGTATGTATAGCTATGTGTATGTGCAATATGTGAAAATCCAGATAATCCAGAATAAGGACAGATAATTATCTACACCCTGGTCAGTGGCAAATGCTGAGATGTGTCATAAAAAGATGTGAAGGAAATAACATTTTGCTATGGAAAATCAGTAGCATTCATCGAAAAGGTTTTTTTTTTTGGCATAAAGCTCATGCGGATTAGTAGGAGAGTCGTGGCAAATTCTGGAGCAGAACTGTTGAGTTCACCCTTGTTCACATGGGTCAGATATAATACATGCTGCGAGATAATTGGTGCAAATTGACCAGGGCTACAAACTGACATCTACAGTAAGGCCCGGACTGCGACCCAAAGAGGATAAAAGGTAGGTCCCCATCACTACGAGGCATGCCTAGGTCAGGGGGTGACCCAAAGGGGATAAAAGGTAGGTCCTTGTTACTAGCAGTCATGCCTGGGCCAGGGGGTGACCCAAAGGGGCTAAAAGGTAGGTCCTCGTCCCTAGGAGGCATGCCTAGGCCAGGGGGTGACCCAAAGGGGATAAAAGGTAGGTCCCCATCACTACGAGGCATGCCTAGGTCAGGGGGTGACCCAAAGGGGATAAAAGGTAGGTCCTCATCACTAGGAGGCATGCCTAGGCCAGGGGGTGACCCAAAGGGGATAAAAGGTAGGTCCTTGTTACTAGCAGTCATGCCTGGGCCAGGGGGTGACCCAAATGGGCTAAAAGGTAGGTCCTCGTCCCTAGGAGGCATGCCTAGGCCAGGGGGTGACCCAAAGGGGATAAAAGGTAAGTCCCCATCACTACGAGGCTTGCCTAGGCCAGGGGGTGAGCCAAAGGGGCTAAAAGGTAGGTCCTCATCACTAGGAGGCATGCCTAGGCCAGGGGGTGACCCAAAGGGGCTAAAAGTTAGGTCCCCATGGCTAGGAGGCGTGCCTGGGCTAACTGGTTTTATTTTATAACATGCCATTTTGTGGACCAGGATATGGAGGATCCTAAGATGGCATTTGTCATGAAGTAGTGAGCAGGGTTATTGGGGGGCGGATATGAGGAGTGGCATAAACGTGGCCATTCCTGATTGGTGGAGGGAACTGGTATATAGGGCTTTCATGGCAGTGAAGGCGCAGTCCATTGGTGGAGCAGCGTCTCACCCTTTCTCCCTTCAATATGAGTCTCTGCCATTGGATTGTGGTTTTTCGGCCTTGATGTGGTTGTTCTGTGGCTGCTGTATGTCATGGCAGCAGGCGGGATCTGGTCTTTGGAAAGCCAAAGGGTGGCATAGGGAAAGAGAGGAGGGGACCCATTTGGGAGGGTAAATGGTAAAAAGTACTCAGGGTCCCTATAGGGACAAGGTCTCAGAGGGAAAATTGTATGAGGCACCATTCGGCAGGAGGGTCCCTGAATCAGAGAGTTGCGATTGGGGGCAAAGAGGAGTGGCTGATAGCGCTAGGGTTTTATTGGTTGGTTTCCAAAGACCCGTTTCCTTTCCTAAGATGGTTAATGTTAGAAAATAAAGGCTACTGTGTCCATTTACCCAAATCCACAGTTGTCTGTCGTTATTGCAAAGGTAGGATGAAAAGGGGTGGAGGAGAGGTAGTTGGATGGTTAAAAAGAGGACAAAAAGATCATCGTTTCCTCAGTCAAGTGTGTCAATTTATGCCACAGAAATTTACTGCAGATTTCACCCCTTCTCATGGCTGGGTGTCCACAGTTGGGTTCCGGTCTTGCTCGGCCCTTATTCACATTGAAGCCATTTTTGACACATGATAAGGTTTTAATACTAGAGGTTAGGACCGTCCTGACTGGGTACACCTTGGCACTGGTGGGATGGCTTTTACGCCCCTTTAATCAAAATCGCAGTTTACTAAGCACCCTACGTTATTTTCAGGCACTACTGCAGTTTACTTACAGCAGGGTATATGTTCATTTTGTTTTCATCTCAGATTCATCCTTTGCAAAGAAAGAAGTGAAGTTTGTGTTATGCTTGAGCAGTGGCTTGATTTGGATGATAAAACTAGCGCATCTTGAGAGACGTTTCTCTAACTTTACAGCACTTCTTAGTAAGTTTAGGTGCAATGACGCCCCTTTTTATCAGTCGCTCTCCTGTCAAATGAGCGAAACATCCAATAGATAATGAGTACCACCCCCCAAAAAAATGTAATTGGGTTTCATTAAAAATGTGGCACTGATTGCCTCCCTCTGCCCATTGGTTGCACTATTACTGACTGCAGAACGAGTTAACTTAGAATGAGTCAGCAAGCTCTTTTTAGAAAAAGAGGTGATAACGCTTATCTTCCGAGCTCTTCTATGAATCCAAATAGTGAAAGCGATTTTTAGCCTAAAATACATGCATTTAATAAAACAAAATGCCCCACGAGGCTGTCCGTGTTGCTTAATCATGAGTAATTCTTTCCTATAAACGGTCTCATGAAGATGACTCCGTCATTGTTATATTGTGTGTGTATATATATATATATATATATACACATACACACAGTATATATATATATATATATATGTACATATATATATATATATATATATATATATATATATATATATATATATATATATATATATATATATATATTGGGAAATGTATGCCTATGGCAATATAAAATATACAGAGATTTAATAACTAACTCATTAATAAATGTAAGTATATAGATGAGTAATAACTAAAAATAATCGCGGGCAGGGTCCTCTCTCCTCCTGTACCAGTTATGACTTGTATTGTTTAAGATTATTGTACTTGTTTTTATTATGTATACCCCTCCTTACATGTAAAGCGCCATGGAATAAATGGCGCTATAACAATAAATAATAATAATAATAATAATAATACAAATAATAATAATTATGACTTGCTCGTTGCTTTCTGTAATGAAGGCAGTATATGCAGGAAATATAATGAATATGTAATATAAAGCGATGGTGCTGCTGGACCCCCCGATTTGATGCCCATTGTGTGGCCCTGAGCGCTCTTGTCTGCTAACCTCCAGCTCACAAAGAAAAGATGTCCCATTGAACAGATTGGTTAATACTCAGAGGCAACAGATGTCTACTGGAGCCGCAGGAGATCGGCAACTGGTGGTCTGCCCAGCTCCCGAAAACTTTCAATAGGCCAATGCATATGTCGGAATAATAGGGGCATGTGGCACGAGTGCAGCCTTTATGTTAACCCTTCACGCACCTGCCTCTACACCACTCATCTACAAAGACCTTTAAGAGTGCGGCGTGCTCCCTAATACAAATCATAGCCCCCCTGCTGAGAGAGGGTCCTTTCATTGGACATCCCATACAAGCAGAACTCCCACTCTGCTCCTACCACCCCCTCGACACGTACATATGTAGCAGAGCTGAATTTGTCATTAAAAGCTACCTGGAGTCCTGGAAACCCAGATTGTATCAGAAATTAGACTGGGGCAACATTGAGGCACAGTGTAAGTGAATGGAGATGCATCATGACCTGCAAGGTACCACAAATGCGACATGGAAGTACACACCAATCCAGAGTATTCCAACTTTTTGTCACTTGTTTGTCACGTTACTTTGCGGGTCGCAATGTGACCCCCTTCACTTGCGCTATGCAGCGGCACACAGCGATCGCTGGCCGTGTAGCCACAGCCTTCATGGCCACTACAGCAGCACTATATATACATGCACAAACATAAAGGGTAACTGCTCATTGCTCAGCCACCACAGGTTGTAAGTGCACCGTCTTAAAGGGGTTGTGCAGTCCAAATAGATAAGTCTTAAGGTAGGAGTTATACATACTCCGGGCCAGTGTGCGCGGCCTTGCTTCCATGCACTTGTGTGGAGAAAGCACAAGCTCTCTATTTGCCCACTGTGCTGGAATATGTATAACTCATGCATATCCTCCGGTCTCAGGTCTGATACTGGCAAATCCTCACAGAACACAGTGCGTGCACTGGGGGGGATTCAAAAATCAATTTGGACAGGACAACTGTTTAATGGTATACAGCCAGGAAACGCTAAGTCCGGGGTCACACTTGCGAGTTCAAAGCGAGAAACTCGCGCGAGTATCTTCCCTCAATACCCGGCACTGCCACCGGCGGTTCGGACCGGAGCGTTCAGCTTCATAGAAATACATGCAGCCGCACGCTCCAGTCCCGAGTGCCGTTGAGGCAAGGTACTTGCGTGTGTTTCTCGCATTGCACTCGCAAGTGTGACCTCGGCCTTATACAGCACTAGTATTTTTATTTATTTATTTTACTCACTTATATAGCACCATTAATTCCATACTGCATTACATAGATTATCATCGCTGTCCACAGATTCCCTATCAGAGAACCAAGAGGAAACCCAGTAAACACAGCGAGAACATATAAACTCCTTACAGGTGTTGTCCTTCGTGGGATTTGAACCCAGGACCCAGCACTTTCCATCACACAAAACTGAATATACTAGTGGAAGACCTTGACCACTGAGCTTGCAATCTATGCACATAGACATCTGCAAGTTGTGATTCATCCTCAAACTAACAACATTACAACTTAAAATATGCAGATAGTTAGAGATTCGTTCTATCAATGTGTCAGAAAAGTTTTCCTTGCTATTTTTATTTTATCCAGATGCAATTCTAGTAATGGTTCTTCCAGCTGTTATCTGTTAATTAAGCCCTCTGCTAAGAAAAGTGCTGAACAGCTCTGAGATTCATGTCCGCCTGTATGGTGAAGATTCAGCACCTACTCTAGTATCCATGTCCTCCTGTATGGTGAAGATTCAGCACCTACTCTAGTATCCATGTCCTCCTGTATGGTGAAGATTCAGCACCTACTCTAGTATCCATGTCCTCCTGTATGGGGAAGATTCAGCACCTGCTCTAGCATCCATGTCCTCCTGTATAGTGAAGATTCAGCACCTGCTCTGAGATCCATGTCCTCCCTGTATGGTGAAGATTCAGCACCTGTTCTGAAATCCATGTCCTCCTGTATGGATAAAATTCAGCACCTACTCTGAGATCCATGTTCTCCTGACATGTATGGGGAAGATTCAGCATCTGTTCTGTCCTCCTGTCTGGGGAAGATTCAGCACGTGCTCTGAGATCCATATACTTCCTGTTAAGGGAAGTTTCAGCACCAGCTCTGGGATTCGTGTCCTCCTGCTATGGGAAGATTCTGCATCTGCTCTCAGATCCATGTCCTCCCTGTTAAGGGAAGTTTCAGAACCTGCCTCTGGGATTCATGTTCTCCCTGTAAGAGGTAAATTCAGCACCTGCTCTGGGATCCATGTCCTCCTGTATGGAGAAGATTCAGCACCTGCTCTGAGATCCATGTCCTCCCTACATGGTTTAGATTCAACACTTGCTCTGGGATCTATGTCCTCCATGTATGGAGAAGATTAATCACCTGCTCTGGGATCCATTTCCTCCTTGTATGGAGAAGATTCAGCATCTGCTTGGAGATCCATGTCCTCCCTCAATAGAGAAGATTCAGCACCTGCTCTGGGATCCATGCTCCTGTATGGGAAAGATTCAGCATTTGTTCTGTCCTCTTTGTATGGGGAAGATTCATCCCCTGCTCTATGATTCATTTCCTCCCTGTTTGGGAAAGTTTCAGAACCTGCTCTGGGATCCATGTCCTCCTTGCATGGAGGAGATTCAACACCTGCTCTGAGATCCATGTTCTCCCTACAAGGTTTAGATTAAGCACTTGCTCTGGGATTCATGTCCTCCCTGTATGGAGAAGATTCAGCACCTGCTCTGAGATCCATGTCCTCCATGTATGGAGAAGATTCAGCACCTGCTCTGGGATCCATGTCCTCCTTGTTTGGAGAAGATTTAGCGCCTGCTCGGAGATCCATGTCCCCCCTCAATGGAGAAGACTCAGCACCTGCTCTGGGATCCATGCTCTCCTGTATGGGAAAGATTCAGCATCTGCTCTGGGATCCATGTCCTCTTTGTATGGGGAAGATTCATCACCTGCTCTATGATTTATTTCCTCCCTGTTTGGGAAAGTTTCAGAACCTGCTCTGGGATTCATGTTCTCCCTGTAAGAGGTAAATTCAGCACCTGCTCTGGGATCCATGTCCTCCTGTATGGAGAAGATTCAGTATCTGCTTTGAGATCCATGTCCTCCCAACATGGTTTAGATTCAGCACTTGCTCTGGGATTCATGTCCTCCCTGTATGGAGAAGATTCAGCACTTGCTCTGAGATTCATGTCCTCCAGGTATGGAAAAGATTCAGCACCTGTTCGGAGATCCATGCTCTCCTGTATGGGAAAGATTCAGCATCTGCTCTGGGATCCATGTCGTCCTGTCTGGGGAAGATTCAGCACCTGCTCTGAGATTCCTGTCCTCTTTGTATGGGGAAGATTCATCACCTACTCTATAATTCATTTCCTCCCCGTTTGGGGAAATTTCAGAACCTGCTCTGGGATTCATGTCCTTCCTGAGTGGGGTGGATTCAGCACCTGCTCTGGGATCCCTATCCTCCCTGTGTAGGGAATATTTAACACCTGCTCTGAGATCCATGTCCTCCATGTATGGAGAAGATTCAACACCTGCTCTGAAATCCATGTCCTCCCTACATGGTTTAGATTCAGCACCTGCTCTGGGATCCATGTCCTCCTTGTATGGAGACGATTCAGCACCTGTTCTGAGATCCATGTCCTCCCTACATGGTTTAGATTCAGCACCTGCTCTGGGATCCATGTCCTCCTTGTGTGGACAAGATTCAGCACCTGTTCTGAGATCCATGTATGAAGAAGATTCAGCACCTGCTCTGAGACTCATGTCCTCCTTGTATGGAGAAGATTTGACACCTGTTCTCAGATCCATGTATGGAGAAGATTCAGCACCTGCTCTGAGATCCATGTTCTCCTTGTATGGAGAAGATTCCGCATCTGCTTGGAGATCCATGTCCTCCCTCAATGGAGAAGATTCAGCACCTGCTCTGAGGTCCATGCTGTCCTGTATGGGAAAGATTCAGCATCTGCTCTGTACTCCTGTCTGGGGAAGATTCAGCACCTGCTCTGGGATCTATGTCCTCCCTGCATGGTAAAAATTCAGCACCTGCTCTGGGATCCATGTCCTCCTTGAATGGAGAAGATTCCGCATCTGCTCGGAGATCCATGTCCTCCCTCAATGGAGAAGATTCAGCACCTGCTCTGAGATCCATGCTCTCCTGTATGGGAAAGATACAGCATCTACTCTGGGATCTATGTCCTCCCTGCATGGTAAAGATTCAGCACATGCTCTGGGATCTATGTCCTCCCTGCATGGTGAAAATGCAGCACCTGCAACTCCTGTATGAGGAGATTTAGCACCTGCTCTGAGATCCATGTCCTCCCTGAATGGGGAAGATTCAGCACCTGCTCTGAGATCCATGTCCCCCATGCATGGAAAGATTCAGCACCTGCTCTGGGATCTGTTCTCCTGTATGGTGAAGATTTAGCATCTGCTGTGGGATCCTTATCCTCCCTGTATAGTGAAGATTCAGCACCTGCTCTGGGATTCATATACTTCTTGTACGGGGAAGATTCAGCACCTGCTTTGGGATCCATGTCCCCCATGCATGGAAAGATTCAGCACCTGCTCTGGGATCTGTTCTCCTGTATGGTGAAGATTTAGTACCTGCTCTTGGATCTATGTCCTCTGTGTATAGTGAATATCCAGCACATTGACCAATATAGCAGCAAGTAAACACTGCAATAAATGCCTGGCAGTACACAACTACATCATGCAGGAAGGAGGAGGCTGGCCACAAATACCAGTAAAAATAGAAAATGTATCTGTAGGATTTTATCAGACTTCGTTATACAGTGATACATGCAGAGATAATGTTGCACCTGTAGTGCTAAGTTTCCCTGCAGTGCTAACCACTCTCCGATCTACAGTTTTTGCATCCTTGTAACGCAATTAAGATAAGGATCAATTCAGATGGAACAGTGCGACTGTAGCTGCACACTATTTTACAATGGTTCAGGAGCTAGCAAAGGTAAAGCTCTTTAAAGGGAACCTGTCACCTGAATTTGGCGGGACCGGTTTTTGGTCATATGGGCGGAGTTTTCAGGTG
Organism: Ranitomeya imitator; assembly: GCF_032444005.1. Classification (NCBI taxonomy): domain Eukaryota; kingdom Metazoa; phylum Chordata; class Amphibia; order Anura; family Dendrobatidae; genus Ranitomeya; species Ranitomeya imitator. The sequence continues at coordinate 772,876,424 of NC_091284.1, forward strand.
TTTGATTCACCCTTTCCTTGCCCGCTGGCTGCATGCTGGCCGCAATATTGGATTGAAATCCATTCTCTATCCTCCGTAGTATACGCCTGCGAAAGGCAAGATTGCCTTGCGCAGGCGTGTACTTTGGAGGACAGAGAATGAACTTCAATCCAATATTGCAGCCAGCGGGCAAGGAAAGTGTGAATCAAACACCTGAAAACTCCGCCCATATGACCAAAAACCGGTCCCGCCAAATTCAGGTGACAGGTTCCCTTTAAGGGCTTATCCACACAAAGCAAATTTTTCAGCCGTTTTTGCAGAACGATATCCTGTATTACAGTAGTACCATGCGACAAATGTTACGTGGTTCGTGGCCACGCAGCGAGAACGACACTGAATAAATCCTATGGCTGGGGCTACACGGCACCTTTAGCCACGACTTAGGTTACACAGCCAAAGATCGCTCTGTACCACTGCAACGTAGTTCAAGGTATTGCAATAGCGGCAAGCAAGTTGCAAATAATCGGACTAGTTGTGGCACTTTGCACCTTGCTTGCTGCGGCCCTGCGGGTCGCAATGTTACTCTTTTCATTTGCATTATGGCATATAGAGCATTTTTTTTTTGCCGTGTGACCTGTGATGTGGCCAAAGTTGCCGAGTATCCCAAGCCTAAAGCAGAAGATTGTAACCATACAATACATACCCCGATGAGCTGTACCAAATGACAAACTCAGCTCTGCTACATCCAAATGAGAAAAAAAAATAAAATCCATAAAATCCAGCAATTGTGATAATCCACTGTGTACTCACTTTAGCTGGTGAACACACAGACATTGGTTTCCAGAGAGGTTTTAGCAGCAAAGTCCTTAACACAGTGCCAGCACCCGGATCACAGGCAGAGTGAACAATGAAGAAGGGAACAGATGGGAAAGGAGTGAATTTGCTGAACCTATTACTGAGTAGACATACAGCCAATGAGGGAACAGCAGGCACACAATGACTGGCCAGGCAGATGCAAAGCAAAAAAATCCTCCCTAGCTCTATGTCAGGTTTGGAGGCTTCTAAGTTGATTTCATTCCCAGGGTCTGCCCCAGGGCAGCATGTGCATTAACGAGGGGCGTGCTGCAACAATGGCCCATACAAAGGAGGCAGCAAGGCAGCTGCTCTCTGGGAGTTGGAGTCATTAGCAAACAAGCTGCCAACAAAAAGCACCTGGCTCTGGATGGGCCTCACGTTCCCGCATTGTTATCGAAATCACGAAACAAAGAAAGAAATTATTTGGTGGCAAAATTTTATTATTTCTAGGGACGGACAGACAACGTACAGGACTAAGGGCGATGTTCATACGGAGGCCGCGCCAGTTATATCCTGTTCTAAAATAAGTGTGGAAAACAAAAACTTCAGTCATTAGCAGGGTGATAATGGGGAAGTAGTGAGAGGAAGGGTGTGAATGGCGTGTCCCGTAGTGTCTCGGCGGTGTAACATATACAGAGACAATAATCGTGTATCAGATTATTTATGACCCTATACATTTTTGAAAATTTTCTCTGCTTTTAACAACTTTGCTTGATTCTCCATTAGACCTAATTTACATCACATCTGTGTTTCTATTTATGATTCTTCCTAAACGCCACAAAAATGCCCCTGCCTGAGATATAGATTTTAAACGGTGTTTCCATTACATTTATATGATAATAATAATAATTTTTATTTATATAGCCCCAACATATTCCGCAGCACTTTCCAATTAAGCGGGGACATGTACAGACAATAAATTCAGTATAAGTTAAGACAATTTAAACAGGGACATTAGGGGTGAGGTCCCTGCTCGCCCTCGACTGATACTAAGCATAGTATCAATATAATACTGATAAAGGTCTGCCACCTCCACAATCAGCTGTTATTAAGACCTCCACCAGGAGTCGGGTTTAACTGGTAATTCCAGTTTTAGATGAGATAAACAGGGTGGACAGCAGTGTGAGCAGCCTCTTCTTACCTCAGCACCCCTGTTATCTCCAGTATTAGATCAGATAGACAGGGTGTACAGCAGTGTGAGCAGCCTCTTCTTACCTCAACACCCTGGTATCTCCAACATTAGATCAGATAGACAAGGTTGACAGCAGTGTGAGCAGCCTCTTCTTACCTCAGCACCCCTGATATCTCCAGTATTAGATCAGATAGACAGGATGGACAGCAGTGTGAGCAGCCTCTTACCTCAACACCCTGGTATCTCCAACATTAGATCAGATAGACAGGGTGGACAGCAGTGTGAGCAGCCTCTTCTTACCTCAGCACCCTGGTATCACCAGCATTAGATCAGATAGACAGGATAGACAGCAGTGTGAGCAGCCTCTTCTTACCTCAGCACCCTGGTATCTCCAGCATTAGATCAGATAGACAGGGTGGACAGCAGTGTGAGCAGCCTCTTCTTATCTCGGCACCCCTGGTATCTTCGGTACTAGATCAGAAATATGGGGTGGACAGCAGTGTGAGCAGCCTCTTCTTACCTAAGCACCCTGGTATCTCCAGTTTTAGATCAGATAGATATGGTGGACAGCAGTGTGAGTGGCCTCTTCTTACCACAGCACCCCTGGTATCTCCAGTGTTAGATTTGAAAGACAGAGTGGACAGCAGTGTGAGCAGCCTCTTCTTACCTCAGCACCCTGGTATCACCAGCATTAGATCAGATAGACAGGATAGACAGCAGTGTGAGCGGCCTCTTCTTACCTCAGCACCCTGGTATCTCCAGCATTAGATCAGATAGACAGGGTGGACAGCAGTGTGAGCAGCCTCTTCTTATCTCGGCACCCCTGGTATCTTCGGTACTAGATCAGAAATATGGGGTGGACAGCAGTGTGAGCAGCCTCTTCTTACCTAAGCACCCTGGTATCTCCAGTTTTAGATCAGATAGATATGGTGGACAGCAGTGTGAGTGGCCTCTTCTTACCACAGCACCCCTGGTATCTCCAGTGTTAGATTTGAAAGACAGAGTAGACAGCAGTGTGAGCAGTCTCTTCTTACCTCAGCACTCTTTTGGTTTCTTCAGTATTAGATGAGATAGACATAATGAGCAGCAGTATGAGCAGCCTCTTCTTGCCTCAGCACCACTAGTATCTCCAGTATTAGATCAGTTAGACAAAATGAACTGCAGTATGAGCAGCCTCTCATCTCAATTCTCCTGGTATCTTCAGTATTATATTAGAAACACAGGGTGTGCAGCAATGTGAATGGCCTCTCCTTACCACAACACCTCTGATAACTCTACAATTAGATCAGATAGATAGGGTGGACAGCAATGTGAGCAGCCACTTCTTTCCTCAGCACTCCTGGATTCTCCAGTAAAAGATTGGAAAAACAGGCTGGACAACAGAGTGAGCGCCCTCTTTTTACCTCAGCACCACTGATATTTCCAGTCTTAGATAAGAAAGACAGGATACAGCAGTGTGTGCAGCCACTTCTTTCCTCAGCACTCCTGGTATCTCCAGTATTAGATCAGATAGACATGGTGGTATCTCCAATAATAGATTGGAAAAACAGGCTAGACATCAGAGTGAGCACCCTCTTCCTGGTTTTTCCAGTATTAGATCAGAAAATCTACTGCGAGCACCACTTGCTACTCATGAACAAATGGCGAAAAGTTTTTTTACTGCACATGCTTACAGGGACCTTTCCTATTAACATTCTAGGACAGGTTTCTTTCCCTAGGGCTGGGACAAAGTACTTTGTTGCCCTAGGAAGATAAGGCAAATGGCATTCTCACCACACTCCCTTGATAAAAAGGGATAAGCAGCACTAGTGACTAGTGATGAGCGAGTGTACTTGTTGCTCGGGTTTTCCTGAGCACGCTTAAGTGGTCTCCGAGTATTTATAACTGCTCGCAGTTTAAGTTTTCATCCCCTCAGCAGCATGATTTGCGGCTACTAGACAGCTTGAACACATGTGGGGATTCCCTAGCAACCAGGCAACCCCCACATGTAATCAAGCTGGCTAATAGCTGTAAATCATTCAGCTGCGGCGCTGAAAATTAAATCTCCGAACACTAACAAATACTCGAAGATCACCCGAGCGTGCTCGAGAAAACCCGAGCAACGAGTACACTCGCTCATCACTACTAGTGACCTTCTTTCTGGCAGCGTCTGTCTTTTAGTTCTTCATTTGGCACATTTACACATCTGTAAAGATCAAATGTCTGACATACCATTATTTTTAGATTATCTTAGCAAAAAACAATTTAATCTCCATTTCACAAGCTGTTTTCACCCTGAATCCGTTACGTTTCTGGATCTCCAGCTAACTGGTAAACCAATAGAACTTATAGAAAACCAATGGAGGGCAATAGAATTTGACATTGCCATAGTTTCCACCAAGTCCATGCTATTAAAATTATTCCTGTCATGTTCATAAACATGTTCCTCATCGTAGAGACAGACAGACTGTTTGTGTTTCGGGACCACCTGTGGGCATGTCTTTCCTTGGTTTCTCTGGTTTAGAGCAGAAGGATAAGACTCAACAGTCCCGCCCCGGAGCACGGGCATATCATTAACTGCAAACTTCTAACACTGATTACACAAGAACCACAAGACAGATTTCTTCACCCCAGGTATCATTTTAATCAGTTTAACAGCATCAACCTGACAATGCCTGTAGTTTACTTAGCAAAATCTTGCTGACAGGTTCACTTTAACTGTTCACAATAACTGTAATTTTGACCAGGGGTGCCCAAACATTTACATGCCACTGTAAATGTTTTTCCCCATATCCCCAAACACACACATACTTGGTTTGTTTTCAGTGTGCCTTAATTTTTTAACAATTTGAATAAACTCATTACTATTTTATGAATTTCTACATCTCTCCTTTCTCGCATATATATATATATATATATATATATATATATATATATATATATATATATATCTGTATACATTCCTGGCTTTTACTGCATTAAAAACTGCATGTCTAATACAAGCCTAATGGTACATGCTCCTGGGGTATTTCGGCTACGAAATCTCAAGTAACTACCATTGCAGACATTGTGTGGTAAATCCGAGATATCATCTGTAGCATAAATTCTGGATTTGATATCCATAGTGTCGGATCATATATGCTGCACATATTCTGCGCAGTGCGTGCATGAGATGTCTTAAAATCTCAGGCACAGCATGGCTACTGTAGTACAGACAGACAAGGAGAAAATCTATCACTCAGAACAGTAGCAGTGCTTGTATATGAGATTTTAATAAATCTCATGCTGACATCGCAGAGAATTTCTGCATTGTAAATTGACCAGCGCTGTGGATGCTATTGTGGTGAATTCTTGCGTACACATACCCTAAATGAAATACAGCTACTTCTGTCTTTTGTATCCACCTCTTCTTCCAAAAACTGCATCCACAACTTCAATAATTCCCATTCACTACACATACACGCCTTCGAAACCTGATCTTGGAGAAGGATGTTATCAATACCATGGATGGCAAGAAGGACAAACAAATCAGTTTTGGAACAAATCAAGCCAAACATGTCACTCGAAGCAAGGATCACCAAGCTACAATTTATCTACTTTGGACACATACGAAGAGAGAAATCACCGGAGAAGGACATAATGGTTGGGAGAATAGAAGGAACAAGGCGAAGAGGAAGACCAGCAACCCGATGGCTTAATACTATCAAGACAAGGGTGGAGAAGACCCTGGTGGATCTCTCTAGGCTTGGTCAAGATCGATCTTATCTTAGAATCATAGAATGTTAGAGTTGGAATGGACCTCCAGGGTCATCCTGTCCAACCCCCAGCGCAATGTTGGTTTCACTAAACCATCTCAGACAGATGTCTGTCCAGCCTCTGTTTGATGACTTCCATTGAAGTAGGACTCACCACCTCTCGCGGTGCATCGTCCTACAGATCGTTCCTACAGATCATTTATTCATCAGGCTGTTAAAAAACATTTCATAACAAAAACTAAGTTGTCTTCTTATATACTACTAGCTATTGAACCCGTTCTACGCCCGGGTGGCGAGCATTTATATTGGTATATGGTCTCCATCATGTGCTGCTGCCATCCTGCACCCGTTCTGTCATGTGCTGCTGCCATCCTGCGCCCGTTCTGTCATGTGCTGCTGCCATCCTGCGCCCGTTCTGTCATGCGCTGCTGCCATCCTGCGCCCATTCTGTCATGCGCTGCTGCCATCCTGCGCCCGTTCTGTCATGTGCTGCTCCCATCCTGCGCCCGTTCTGTCATGTGCTGCTCCCATCCTGCGCCCCCGTTCTGTCATGCGCTGCTCCCATCCTGCTGCCATCCTGCGCCCATTATGTCATGCGCTGCTGCCATCCTGCGCCCGTTCTGTCATGTGCTGCTCCCATCCTGCGCCCCCGTTCTGTCATGCGCTGCTCCCATCCTGCTGCCATCCTGCGCCCATTATGTCATGCGCTGCTGCCATCCTGCGCCCGTTCTGTCATGTGCTGCTGCCATCCTGCGCCCGTTCTGTCATGTGCTGCTGCCATCCTGCGCCCGTTCTGTCATGTGCTGCTGCCATCCTGCGCCCATTCTGTCATGTGCTGCTGCCATCCTGCGCCCGTTCTGCCATGCGCTGCTGCCATCCTGCGCCCGTTCTGTCATGTGCTGTTCCCATCCTGCTGCCATCCGGCGCCCGTTATGTCATGCGCTGCTGCCATCCTGCACCCATTCTGTCATGTGCTGCTGCCATCCTGCGCCCGTTCTGTCATGTGCTGCTGCCATCCTGCGCCCGTTCTGTCATGTGCTGCTGCCATCCTGCGCCCGTTCTGTCATGTGCTGCTGCCATCCTGCGCCCGTTCTGTCATGTGCTGCTGCCATCCTTGCCCGTTCTGTCATGTGCTGCTGCCATCCTGCGCCCGTTCTGTCATGTGCTGCTGCCATCCTGCGCCCGTTCTGTCATGTGCTGCTCCCATCCTGCTGCCATCCTGCGCCCGATATGTCATGCGCTGCTGCCATCCTGCGCCCGTTCTGTCATGTGCTGCTGCCATCCTGCGCCCGTTCTGTCATGTGCTGCTGCCATCCTGCGCCCGTTCTGTCATGTGCTGCTGCCATCCTGCGCCCGTTCTGTCATGTGCTGCTGCCATCCTGCGCCCGTTCTGTCATGCGCTGCTGCCATCCTGCTCCCGTTCTGTCATGTGCTGCTGCCATCCTGCGCCCGTTCTGTCATGTGCTGCTCCCATCCTGCGCTACTATTGTATTATATGCCCCCGTATGCTGCTGCCATATAAAAAAAAAAAAATACCATACTCACCTATCGTCCGGCTCCACTGCAGGTGTGTCTTCAAGAAGCAGCAGGAATCGGCGCCTGCGCAGTCCGCGCTCTCCGGCGCCATTTTCTTGAAGACACACCTGCAGTGGAGCCGGAGTGTGTCTTCAAGAAAATGGCGCCGGAAAGCGCGGACTGCGCAGGCGCCGATTCCAGCAGCAGGAATCGGCGCCTGCGCAGTCCGCGCTTTCCGGCGCCATTTTCTTGAACACACACTCCGGCTCCTCTGCCTGTGACTGCACTCTGTCACAGCAGAGGAGCCGGAAGACGGAGCCGCACGCAGCGCTGGAACGGAGGACAGGTGAATATACTTACCCTCCCTCCTGGCGCGTCCACGGTCCCTGACTCTCAGGTGGAGATCGCGGTATGCGTTCAGTGCTTACGCATACCGCGATCTCCTGGGAGCGTCACTCTGTGGGGGCCAGACTGCGCCGGCGCTTGCGCCTGCGCAGTCTATAAAGGCTTCGGACAGAGTGACGCTCCCAGCGTTATATTATAGACTAGATGGTGGCCCGATTATAACGCATCGGGTATTCTAGAATATGCATGTCCACGTAGTATATTGCACAGCCCACGTAGTATATTGCCCAGTGACGTAGTATATTGCCCAGCGACGTAGTATATTGCCCAGCGACGTAGTATACAGCACAGAGCCACGTAGTATATTGCACAGCCACGTAGTATATTGCCCAGTCACGTAGTATATTGCCCAGCAACGTAATATACAGCACAGAGCATATTGCCCAGCCACGTAGTATATTGCCCAGTGACGTAGTATATTGCCCAGCCACGTAGTATATTGCCCAGTTACATAGTATATTGCCCAACCACGTAGTATATTGCCCAGCCACGTAGTATATTGCCCATTCACGTAGTATATTGCCCAGCCACGTAGTATATTGCAGTTACTTAGTATATTGCCCAGTGACGTAGTATACAGCACAGAGCCACGTAGTATATTGCCCAGTCACGTAGTATATTGCCCAGTCACGTAGTATATTGCCCAGCGACGTAGTATACAGCACAGAGCATATTGCCCAGCCACGTAGTATATTGCCCAACCACGAGTATATTGCCCAGCCACGTAGTATATTGCCCAGTCACGTAGTATATTGCCCAGCCACGTAGTATATTGCCCAGTTACGTAGTATATTGCCCAGTGACGTAGTATACAGCACAGAGCCACGTAGTTTATTGCACAGCCCACGTAGTATATTACCCGGCCACGTAGTATATTGCCCAGCGATGTAGTATATTGCCCAGTTATGTAGTATATTGCCCAGTGACGTAGTATATTGCCCAGTGACGTAGTATATTGCCCAATGACGTAGTATATTGCCCAGTTACGTAGTATATTGCCCAGTGACGTAGTATATTGCCCAGCGACGTAGTATATTGCCCAGTGATGTAGTATATTGCCCAGTTACGTAGTATATTGCCCAGCGACGTAGTATATTGCCCAGTTACGTAGTATATTGCCCAGTGACGTAGAATATTGCCCAGTTACGTAGTATATTGCCCAGTGACGTAGTATATTGCCCAGTTACGTAGTATATTGCCCAGCGACGTATTATATTGCCCAGTTACGTAGTATATTGCCCAGTGACGTAGTATATTGCCCAGTGACGTAGTATATTGCCCAGTGACGTAGTATATTGCCCAGTGACGTAGTATATTGCCCAGTGACATAGTATATTGCCCAGTTACGTAGTATATTGCCCAGCGACGTAGTATATTGCCCAGTTACGTAGTATATTGCCCAGTTACGTAGTATATTGCCCAGTGACGTAGTATACAGCACAGAGCCACGTAGTATATTGCCCAGCTATGTAGTATATTGCCCAGCAACGTATGTCACAGGTTAAAAAATAAAAAATAAACTCACCTTCGGATCTGAGGGCCCCTTGTAGTTCTGTCGGCAGCTTCCAGTCCCAGGGTGTGATGACGTTGCGGTCACATGACCGTGACGTCATGGCAGGTCCTTCTCGCGCAGGCACGCAGGACCTGTGATGAAGTCGCGGTCACATGACCGTGACGTCATGGCAGGTCCTTCTTCCGCAGGCGCGCAGGGCCTGTGATGACGTCGCGGTCACATGACCGTGACGTCATGGCAGGTCCTTCTGCCATACCATCGTTGCCACTGGAACTTGCCGCTTGCATGGAGCGGTTACCGGAGCGTAGCGAGGAGTGGGAAAGGCGGCGGAAGGTGAGTATATAATGATTTTTTATTTTTTTTTATTATTTTTAACATTAGATGTTTTTACTATTGAAGCAGCATCAATAGTACAAACTTGGTCACACAGGGTTAATAGCGGCGGTAATGGAGTGAGTTACCCACGGCATAACGTGGTCCGTTACCGCTGGCATTAACCCTGTGTGAGCGGTGACTGCGGGGAGTATGGAGCGGGCGCCAGGCGCTGACTGCAGGGGAGTAGGGAGGGACTAATCGGACTGTGGCCGTCGCTGATTGGTCGCGGCAGCCATGACAGGCAGCTGTCGAGACCAATCAGTGACTTGGATTCCATGACAGACAGAGGCCGCGACCAATGAATATCCGTAACAGACAGAAGGACAGACAGACAGACATAAAGACGGAAGTGACCCTTAGACAATTATATAGGAGATTATTAGATGTTTCATTGTTTTTAGCAGAATTTGTTTAATGACAAAATATAATGCAATAAAAAAAAAATTGCAGACACTTCCCGGGCACACTATGCTAACATATCCAAGTAGTCTATGCGTGGTACATCCTGACCCCTGGAGCACCACAACTCACCGCAGCATGCTATGTTTGCACAGTCTGTACATAGTATACTTTTTGGCTTATAATGTCCTGCTTTACCATGAATTTTAAATAGTAAAGCTCAGATAATGGGAACAGATGGTAACTAACGTGCAGAACAAGGGGAGTTTTATTGTATGCTCAGTCAATAGTCACCAGTAAAAAAAAAGACCTTTCCTAGAGCAAATCTGGACATTAGGGACAGTTGGCTGCAGTGAAAGCCTTGTATCTATTGGAAAATGTGTCCAAGCAAATTCCATTCTCCTTGTAAAACATTTATTGATAGCACGGGATGGCGTCATCATATGTTGCTGCGATTTTTGATTCTTTTCAGGAGTTTATAGTTAGTATATTTGGATAAAGCACAGTTACCAACTCCATCATGCTGTGTGGGATGTTATACCGTGTTAATCGTACTCTGGGTACATCTTACTTCGCCTTTGGGGGTACAGTGAGGGAATTCACTGTGGGGATACCATGCTGCAGGGGCATTTTGGGGGGAAGCATACTCTATTGGAGCCATGAAATCAGTATTGTAGTATGTGAGAATGCTAAAGAGCTCCAGTAGAGGCATAATTACTCTGTATGTGCCGCAATACATGTCATTCTACCCATCTTTAAAAATTGGCCTCTTCTGCTGAATAATTTTTTGGGCAGAGTGGGAAGAGTGGTGAGAGGGCAATTAGGGCTTTTGCTATATGTCTCCATGATTTTTATGTACACCCCCTGGATGAAAAAATCATATAATTTTAATGATAATCAACAAGAGCTTGGAGAGGACCTGTCACTTGCCATAAATAAGTATTTTTTGTGCATGGTGTACATTTGGCTATTTTCCATAACATGGTGTTTTTCCTTTTACAGTGCTGCTCCCTATGGTTTAGAAACGGTCTCTGAACAGTTCATGGTCACTGCTGCAGCAATCACATGCCCTTCCAGCAGTCCAGGGGGTCTTGACGAAGGCAAACGCCGAAACGCGCGTCGGGGTGGACGTATCCTCGGGACAGGCCTTGACCCTTCCCCCTTTTTTGGTCATATTCCATCAGGTACCATACAATGTGATATTGTGACAGCATGTTAATACTTCATACTATTTAAATGTTATATTTTTCTAACATATATACCATGTGGACACTATTGGATTAAGGTGTTAGTATATGCACAGGTACTTTATAAATATCTTTACACCAAATCTTTTTGTTATTTACGGTACCTGTTCTTTTATGGGGCTCCATATGGGTTTGCACCAATTATAGATTTTTTTTATAAAGCTGCAGCACATCACATATACATTTTCATTATTGCTCATTTTTTGATGCTATAACTCTCTTTGCTGCTATCATTTTAACACCTCATTTTATCCTGTCCCTTGTGCAGTGCGTCCCTTTCTTTCCTGCGTGTTTGCTTCCATCCGCACCGTATTTTATCTCTTTAAATTAACTAAATAAAAGATTCCTTACACATAATTCAGGTTTTAAACTCGTTTGTTTCCTTTGTCTATGATATAGCCTTGCCTATATGCCCTATATTATGTCCATGTTATACATGTGGTGGTAAAAAAATAAAATATACATTTGATTATGTACCACTTTCTATAAGCATAAAGATTAACCTTACATGTGTACGTTGCCTTTGCAGACTATTGTGACAAAAGCAAAGTGTTCAGTAGAAGCGCACAGTAACATCTGAAGCATGCCCAAAAACGTCTTTAGAAATTCCAGGAGCAGTTTCTTTCTGTAGCTAATGCCCTTCTTTAGGGGATGTGGCTTCTCATGAATAGGACACTGTCGATTAGGAATTTCAACGTTTTCCCCTATGTCGCTCTTGTCTGAAGCTGATGAAGGTGTGGGAAGAACATCATTTTTATTCACAGAATCTGGACTGCTGCGGTTTCTGTTGCTCGAACGTGGACTCTCATACTTATGAGGGGATGAGCCAGGGCCGCTGGGTTCCCAGTAGTAAAAGCTTGGTTCAGTCTTATACTCTGCAATATCATTGATAAACTCACATAAGTAGGAATATTGGAGGAAAAGAGACTTGATTTTATCTCCTACTGTATATCTTGACCCACCTTTCTTGTATATTGTACGGCAGCTTAGAAGCTATTGGTTTTACCTGGCGAGCATGTCCAGGTAGCTGAGGCCAGGTGAGTGAGTGTCTGCCTTGGCCAGCTGGAGATCTAACGGTAGGTCACTGAGCTCTTGGAATTCCTTAACTGTCCTTACTGGATATTTTTGCTAAATCCTGTAGTCACTCGAACAGTGGATTTTCTGTGACATCAAGACTGCCAAAGTTTTGTGGTAGCCTCTCCCATGCAGCCATGAGATCAGCTGCTGAATTACTGATGTGGACATATCTAAATCCCTTGACCCACTCTGTGGATTGTGGCCCAAGCCACTTGGTCAGCAGATCTAGCTCTTCAGCAGTAGTGATGCCAAGGTCACTAATTAAAATTCTAAGGTCACATTTCCAACCTCTGTAGTTTTCAGGTTGATCATCGAAGCTTGTAAGACTGGTTTTAGTAAGTTCACGGTAGACCATCTACCTTGCAAAGTTCCACATGTCAGTTTTCTCTGATTTTGGAAAGACAATTACTGGCTGAGTTAAAACTACTCATTCATTCAAAACTATTCATTGTGCCAGGAGTATCTTGACATGGAGATCCAGGAAAGTATGGTACGACATAGTCATTTAGTTTAGCAATGGGTTTAATGTGCATAGTTTCTGCCACGCCTGGGACTGGAACTGTGTGGTAGACTGGAACGTGAAGACTTGCCTGCATATTAGCTTGCATGTGAGTGTCTGTGTATAAGGTTTGCTGAGATGCAGAGGCCTGGTACATTGTGGTGCACGAAGAAGGTTCAGGATGAGGAATTGGCAGTGCATTGTACCAACCTGGAATGCAGGATCTTGGAGAAGGATCTGCGTCATTTTGGCTTGGAGGAATATCTGCGCTGTCAGGAATGATTGTTGGAGTCAGGGGTGCACTATTTTGGCTGAGTACATAGTCTGTTGTGTACTTAAGAGGGTCTTTTGTATCAAAATCACTTAAACTGATGCTGTCTCTTTGACTCCCATTGATAGCTTGTTCCAGGACCTTTAACCTTGCCATGGCTGTGGCATGCTCACATTCCTTCTCTGCACTTGCCTCTATTTCTGCCCTCTTGTGTGCTGCTTTGGCTTCTATTTCTACCTTCTCACACGCTGCTTGGCTTCCATTTCTACCGTCTTACGCTGCTTTCTTGGCTGGTGCTTTTGGTTTTGTTTCGGCCTTTACGAGCTGCTTCCACTTCTATCTCAGTTTTCCTTTGTGCAAAGGAGACTTGTTTTTTAGTGGCCTGATCTTCTACATGTCCTTATAAGCTGCTCGATGAGAGTTGAAGATTTCGAAGAGTGTGACTTAGATGATCGTTTTGACTGGTTGGTGGACCCAGAAATGTGAGATAATGTCTCTGGAATTTGTGCAATTTTCACCTCTGTCGTGGACTTAATATCATGTACTTTGTGGCCTCTCTCAGAATTAAGTTGCTGCAGACCTCACAGTTCCTCAAGAAAATCATGTGTATTAAGCTTCTGCAAACTTCTAATGTATTTGTTCACCTTTCTGGTATAAATCTCATAAACTGAACACAGTTGTCCTAGGGCTCTCACTAGTGGTAGGTCATGAGAAGCAGACTGGGAGATGATGCTGATGTTACTGCCATATGTCTGATACATTACATGAAGGTTCAGGTCTTCTCTGGACTTCCATGTTTGTTTAGTAGAGCACATAGCTTTCTCACTGGACTGAGGATTAAACTCTACAGATATCTGATTGCTGGTCTTGCAGCGACTGTGTAGTGTTCCCCTCAGCCATTGTTCTTCACAGGCAGAATAGATGTGTATAGTGTAGTATATAAGGGGCGCTCACTATATCAATGTAAAGCAGTGCTCTGAAGGAAAAAATCACGTAGACTTTGAGCAAGAATCTTCGGCACTCAAATAAGAACAATTTATTGTTCAATTTTCAAAAATAAAAAAAGAGGCAAAACGTCCACCAAATACAAAGAAATAAGCAAAACGTTGGTATGCAATGATATACTTCAGCCGGACGTTTCGGCAACAAAATGCCTTTTTCAAGCCAAATCTGTCATAAAATATATACAAAAACAATAGATATTAGAAAAACATTACAAACACCCGACAATCTTAAATACTAACATTATATAAGTGACACACATCAATCAGGTGCTATACAACACCGAAACATAACACATCATCTTTGCTAGAGACAACTCGACAGGGATAACTGGAGTTGTAGTCAAGGTATCAAACACTAGATATGACCAATACCATAAGATGTGCGTGATTATGGTGCTACACAGTGCCATAAATAAAACCAAATATATGAGTATATGAACAGAGAAAGATGCACAAAGGAATGAAGCACTGTACAGAGGCAAAAATGTACAAAGTAAAAGGGCACAGAAAAAATGGATATGCATAGAGACAAAAGGAATATACTGTATATATACATATATATGTATATATTTATTTTTTGATTGACTGAGGACCGATGCTATAGATTTAAGGGAGGTTGAAGAGAAAAGAAAAAAGAAAGAAAAAAGAAAAGCGAAAAAGGGAAACCAAAGAAAGAAACAGCAAAGGAAAACATAAAGGGAAGGGGGAACTGTTGCGAATTCTGTTGTTGAACTCCCTCCTGTGGTCGTGAATGGTACTTCGGCGAGTTCTGTCCATGGACTCCCTCTGGTGGCTGTGAGTGAAGCTGCTGCTTCTGAGGTTCCTTACACAGATGACGTAGTTTGTCCTTTGGTTGGCTGCTCTATTTAACTCCACTCTGATCGTTACTCCATGCCAGCTGTCAATGTTCCTGTGCTGGTTCAGTTCGCTCTTGGATCTTTCTGAAAACCTGTCTCTTCCTGCAAGAAGCTAAGTCCCCATTTGTTATTTTCTGTTCATGGTTTTCTAGTCCAGCTTGCTTTCTTGATTTTGTCTTGCTAGCTGGAAGCTCTGGGATGCAGGGTGGCGCCTCTGCACCGTGAGTCGGTGCGGGGGTCTTTTTGCACACTCTGCGTGGTCTTTTGTAGTTTTTGTGCTGACCGCAAAGATACCTTTCCTATCCTCTGTCTATTTAGTTAGTCTGGCCTCCCTTTGCTAAAACCTGTTTCATTTCTGTGTTTGTGACTTTCTTCTTAACTCACAGTTAATATTTGTGGGGGGCTGCCTTTTCCTTTGGGGAAATTTCTCTGAGGCAAGGTAGGCTTTATTATCTATCTCTAGGGCTAGCTATTCTTAGGCTGTGCCGAGGCGTCTAGGCCTGTTAGGTACGCTCCACGGCTATTTCTAGTGTGTGTGATAGGATTAGGGATTGCGGTCAGCAAAGTTCCCACTTCCCAGAGCTTGTCCTGTGAGTTTAACCATCTGGTCATTCCTGGTGCTCCTAACCACCAGGTCATAACAGGGAACATCTATAGGGGTGCCAAAGGAGGTGTGCGCAAAGTGGGCAGCTGCGATATATGGTGTTAGGTCAAATTACCTGTTGAGGAAGATATTGCAGAGTAGAAACCACCATGGCTGTGAAGCCTAAAATGAATACTCATATTAGTAAAACGCATGTGACTGCATAAGTAGACGGCAGGGCTGTGGGAAGTGAAAGGGGAGCCCACAAGGGAAGTATTGCCGGAGTATACCAGCTAGTGGGAAGGTGGCTGATAGGGTCTTAAAAGAGAAAACATGTACCTGTAAGATATGTGCGCACCAGCGCGGCAGTGGATGGCTGGAGACCTTCTGCGGGCATCACATGTGGACGCTGTGCCCTGCGCCTGCTATTTAAGTTAGAGGACGGAGGGAAGCTGCTAGTACTTCCGGTTTGCTAGCCGGGTTCGCGGGAGCGAGTGCGCTTGCGCAATCCTGCGGCCAATGAGTGTGTGGAAAGGAGTATGTCTAGCGCTTGCGCAATGAATAGGAAGGGTGTATGACTAATGGGATATTGTATATAAAGGCACAGATGATTGGCCTCGGGGAGACCAAAACATCCAACACCGCGGAGACACCATCACGTGTTTCTCAACGCAGTGATTCCAGAACACTGCCCCCATCCCTTATGGGAAATATGCAGATGCATGTAAAGAAGCTGCGGAGACACCATCACGTGTTTCTCGACGCAAGCAGTGAATAGCCAGGCCTTTCCCCGGGAAGGAACAACCACGGGAAGGGCAGCATCCTATGAAGGAAAGCCACCTATGCCAAGCATGGTATCCATCCACAGACAGCTGTTTCGGGGTTTTTGCCCCTCATCAGTGTGGAGTAGGAATCTGGCTATTAGGAGCAGTGCCTGGTAAAAAGGCTATAAAGGCACAGATGATTGGCCTCGGGGAGACCAAAACATCCAACACCGCGGAGACACCATCACGTGTTTCTCAACGCAGTGATTCCAGAACACTGCCCCCATCCCTTATGGGAAATATGCAGATGCATGTAAAGAAGCTGCGGAGACACCATCACGTGTTTCTCGACGCAAGCAGTGAATAGCCAGGCCTTTCCCCGGGAAGGAACAACCACGGGAAGGGCAGCATCCTATGAAGGAAAGCCACCTATGCCAAGCATGGTATCCATCCACAGACAGCTGTTTCGGGGTTTTTGCCCCTCATCAGTGTGGAGTAGGAATCTGGCTATTAGGAGAAGTGCCTGGTAAAAAGGCTATAAAGGCACAGATGATTGGCCTCGGGGAGACCAAAACATCCAACACCGCGGAGACACCATCACGTGTTTCTCAACGCAGTGATTCCAGAACACTGCCCCCATCCCTTATGGGAAATATGCAGATGCATGTAAAGAAGCTGCGGAGACACCATCACATGTTTCTCGACGCAAGCAGTGAATAGCCAGGCCTTTCCCCGGGAAGGAACAACCACGGGAAGGGCAGCATCCTATGAAGGAAAGCCACCTATGCCAAGCATGGTATCCATCCACAGACAGCTGTTTCGGGGTTTTTGCCCCTCATCAGTGTGGAGTAGGAATCTGGCTATTAGGAGCAGTGCCTGGTAAAAAGGCTATAAAGGCACAGATGATTGGCC
The DNA here is from genome assembly GCF_032444005.1 of Ranitomeya imitator. NCBI lineage: Eukaryota > Metazoa > Chordata > Amphibia > Anura > Dendrobatidae > Ranitomeya > Ranitomeya imitator. The sequence continues at coordinate 772,893,545 of NC_091284.1, forward strand.
TCGGGGAGACCAAAACATCCAACACCGCGGAGACACCATCACGTGTTTCTCAACGCAGTGATTCCAGAACACTGCCCCCATCCCTTATGGGAAATATGCAGATGCATGTAAAGAAGCTGCGGAGACACCATCACGTGTTTCTCGACGCAAGCAGTGAATAGCCAGGCCTTTCCCCGGGAAGGAACAACCACGGGAAGGGCAGCATCCTATGAAGGAAAGCCACCTATGCCAAGCATGGTATCCATCCACAGACAGCTGTTTCGGGGTTTTTGCCCCTCATCAGTGTGGAGTAGGAATCTGGCTATTAGGAGCAGTGCCTGGTAAAAAGGCTATAAAGGCACAGATGATTGGCCTCGGGGAGACCAAAACATCCAACACCGCGGAGACACCATCACGTGTTTCTCAACGCAGTGATTCCAGAACACTGCCCCCATCCCTTATGGGAAATATGCAGATGCATGTAAAGAAGCTGCGAAGACACCATCACGTGTTTCTCGACGCAAGCAGTGAATAGCCAGGCCTTTCCCCGGGAAGGAACAACCACGGGAAGGGCAGCATCCTATGAAGGAAAGCCACCTATGCCAAGCATGGTATCCATCCACAGACAGCAGAATCACTGCGTTGAGAAACACGTGATGGTGTCTCCGCGGTGTTGGATGTTTTGGTCTCCCCGAGGCCAATCATCTGTGCCTTTATAGCCTTTTTACCAGGCACTGCTCCTAATAGCCAGATTCCTACTCCACACTGATGAGGGGCAAAAACCCCGAAACAGCTGTCTGTGGATGGATACCATGCTTGGCATAGGTGGCTTTCCTTCATAGGATGCTGCCCTTCCCGTGGTTGTTCCTTCCCGGGGAAAGGCCTGGCTATTCACTGCTTGCGTCGAGAAACACGTGATGGTGTCTCCGCAGCTTCTTTACATGCATCTGCATATTTCCCATAAGGGATGGGGGCAGTGTTCTGGAATCACTGCGTTGAGAAACACGTGATGGTGTCTCCGCGGTGTTGGATGTTTTGGTCTCCCCGAGGCCAATCATCTGTGCCTTTATAGCCTTTTTACCAGGCACTGCTCCTAATAGCCAGATTCCTACTCCACACTGATGAGGGGCAAAAACCCCGAAACAGCTGTCTGTGGATGGATACCATGCTTGGCATAGGTGGCTTTCCTTCATAGGATGCTGCCCTTCCCGTGGTTGTTCCTTCCCGGGGAAAGGCCTGGCTATTCACTGCTTGCGTCGAGAAACACGTGATGGTGTCTCCGCAGCTTCTTTACATGCATCTGCATATTTCCCAAAAGGGATGGGGGCAGTGTTCTGGAATCACTGCGTTGAGAAACACGTGATGGTGTCTCCGCGGTGTTGGATGTTTTGGTCTCCCCGAGGCCAATCATCTGTGCCTTTATAGCCTTTTTACCAGGCACTGCTCCTAATAGCCAGATTCCTAATGGGATATTGTAATCATCGGGGGAGGTGTGAGGAGGAGAAAAAAAGAAAGCTGAGGAGTATAAGCAATGCGAGAGACATGGAAGGGGGAAATAAGGGGACAAAATAATAAGGCAAGAGCAAGATCTATTAAGTAGAAGTACGCTGGAGATAATATATAATATATGAGATATAAGAAAGGAAGTATGATATGGAACAACAGGAAAAAAGAACAATGGGACATCAGGAGGAAAAAAACAAAACAAAAAATAAATAAAACTAAAACTAAAAAATTATAAAAAATGATGTAAAATAAAAAAAATAAATAATAGAAAGTAAAAAATAGAGAATCAAAAAGAGAAAAAAATGAAAAAATGAATGCTAACTAGAAAGTCATGCACAAATAAAGGGAAAAAAGAGCAAATAAATATAAGAATTAAAGCTGTTAGCCAAAGTGAAACTGAAGAGTAAAGTAAAAAAACAAATAACGAAAAAGCAACCAGACAGCAAATTATGAAGTGAATAATGCCAGAATATGCCTTTTGAGACAATATGGTTACAACCAAATATGAAACATAAAAAATAAAAGAAAAAAAGAAAAATAAGAACAAATAAAAAATAAAAGATAAAATGGAAAAAATATTAAGAAATAAAATGGATCAAAATAAAAGAAATAATTATAAAGGGACAAACTGAAAAATTGCAATGAAAAATAAAAAATAAATAATCAAAAATGAAAGACTAGTAGAGAAGGTAAAAGATGAAAAATAAAAGATAAAAAATAAGAAATAAAAATAAATAAATAAATAAAAAAGTAAAAAATAAAAAATAATGGGAATAGAGAAAGACATATTACTTGATCTGTTGTCTATAAAGGGATCTAAAAGGAAAAAAGGGAAAAACGATTAAATCCTCATGGGTCCGCTGTCAGACATGAATGTAAAAAGATAATAATGGTGAGAGTAAAGTATAATGCATAATATACTAGAAGCCTCCTAGTAAAGAACCTCGTACTCTCTATTGAGTCACAGAGGGGACAGATTCTGTAGTGTATGAATCCAGTAGGATTCACGCTGTTTCAACTGCTTGATTCTATTGCCACCACGTCTGTTCGGTGGGACGTGGTCTATTACCTGGTACTTCAGTTGGGAGATAGTGTGACCGTTTGAAAGAAAATGTAAGGGGATGCATAATAGCGTCCGTCCACATCTAATTGTGGACTTGTGCTGTGAGATCCGTTCGCGAATATGCTGAGTGGTTTCTCCCACATATCCCAAGCCGCAAGGGCACTTAATGAGGTAAACTACGTACGTAGAGTCACATGTATAGAATCCTCTGATGGGGTAACATTTACCTGACCGTGGATGGGTAAAGCTGTCGCCTTTGGAGATGTTCGAGCACTGCAGGCACTCCAAACACAGGAAGGTGCCCTTTCGTGGGGTCATTAATGTGCGTTGGATAGATCCTATTTTCGCAGAACCCACGTCGGCCCTCACTATGTGATTCTTAATATTCTCAGGTCGTTTGTATGCCATGATGGGTCTACTTGTGAACTCAGGGATTTCGGGATACGAAGTTTGTAACAAAGACCAGTGTTTCAGTATATTATGGTTGATAGCTTTACTGAAGGGGTGGAATGCGCTGACAAAAAATACCCTTTCTTTTTTATTGTTAACCGGTCATTAAGTAGGTATTCTAGATGCTCTAAGGATTCTGTCTGGGTACCCCCCCTGGCGAAACTTGGAATCAATTTTATCATGTCTAAGAGAGTGGGTGTCCGTATTAGAGACAATGCGGCACACCCTGTGGTGTTGGGACCTGGGTAGAGACCTCTTGATATGCAGAGGATGACAGCTCGTGTAATGAAGTAGGCTATTTTTATCAGTCGGTTTTGTGTACAAGTCCGTTTTCAGTCTCCTATCCGTTGTAATAGAAACAGTGGTGTCCAAGAAATGGATGGATCATGTGTCATGGTGGATAGTAAATGATAGATTTGCAGTGGCTCCATTGAGATCCGTGTAAAACTGCAATAATGACTCTTCAGTCCCAGTTCAAATAAAGAACATGTCATCAATTAACTTTTTCCAATGTGTGACATTGGATGTAAAGAAGGGGTGATTGTATACGTGTGTGTTCTCGAAGTGATCCATGTATATGTTGGCATATGGGGGTGCCACATTGGACCCCATGGCAGTGCCTTCTGTAGGTAAAACTTGTCCTCAAAAAGAAAAACGTTTTCCATTAGGATCAATTGAAGCAGGTCCAAACAAAAATGGATCTGGACTTGGCTATAAGGGGTGTGGTTAGTCAGAAACACACTGACAGCTTTGATGCCAGCCTGGTGGTCAGTGCTGGTATAGAGACTATTGACATTGAGTGTAACTAACTTACTCCCAAGGGTAGAATCTCAATATTGCTGATGGTCTGTAAGAAGTCTGCAGTGTCTTTCAAGTATGATCTGATGGAGCTAACCCATAGAGTAAGAATTTTCTCAAGGGCGATGGCTAAAAGGGATAAAACTGAATTGGTGGAGGACACAATAGGGCTTCCTGGGGGCTTCCAAAGGTCTTTGTGAATTTTGGGGAGGGTATAGAATACCGGGACTACAGGATGTTGGTTAATCAGAAATTCGCCAAGTTTGGAGTCTATGACCTCCAGTGTACTATATTGTTCAATTAAATATTTAATCTTTCTAGTGATATCAAATGTTGGGTTAGAAGAAATGGGAATGTACGTCTCTGTGTTGTTGAGCTGTGTATGAATCTCAGAAATGTAGTAGGATCGGTCCATAGCCACTATCGCGCCCCCTTTATCAGCTGGTTTGATGTTTAGGTCGTTCTTTGATTTGAGTTCTGATAGGGCCATGGACTCTTCCCTCGTCAGATTATTCCTGATGTGAAATTCACCCCTGTTGATCTGCTGTAATGTATGAGCAATGTCTCATTGGACTAAGCTTATGTAAGCCTTTACTGGATGGTACATGCGAGGGGGTTGAAAGTTACTAGGCACCCTAAGGTCCAACTGAAAAACAATTTGCTGATGTCTGAGAAATGTAAGAATCACATGAATTATTATTTGCAAAATGAGTTGTCAGACGGAGAGTCCTAAAAAAGCGATGGAGTTCCTGGTCCAGACGATGAGTATTGAAGGCTGGCGTAGGACAGAAGGATAAACCTTTCTGTAATAGTGTCAGTTTGGGAGGGGAGAGGCACTTTGAGGAAATGTTCTAAACAATGTTCTCTATGTTCCTACCTGAGATCGCGATGTCATTCTAGGTCGGTCCATTCCGGCATCTCCTCCCCCTCCTCGTCTGTTTCGGTTTGGTCTGGATCGTCCATGTCCTAAAAAATGTGTAGAACGCTGGGTGTTGTGAATTCCGTTCTTGGGCTCCCTCTTGTGGTTTCAAGTGGTATGGCTGCTTCTTGGATTTAGCTGTCTTCAGCTGCTTCCACTGATTGTCTTTTCTGCTCGGCTATTTATGCCTGGCTCTTTCTTCAGCCAGTGCCACTTGTAAATGGTTCCTGGTTGGATTCACATCTCTTTGGATTTCCCTGTTATCCTGACCAGTTCAACAAAGCTAAGTCCTTGCTTGCTCTTTTTTGTCCACAGGTTGTGGACTTTTCCATTCTGTGTTTGCTATGTTTGTCCAGCTTGTCAGTATGATTTAATTCTGTTGCTGGAAGCTCTGGGAAGCAGATTTACCCTCCACACCTTTAGTCAGGTGTGGAGATTTTTGTAATCTCTGCGTGGATTTTTGTAGTGTTTTATACTGACCGCACAGTATTCCATCCTGTCCTCTCTGTCTAGCTAGACTGGCCTCCTGTGCTCATCCTGGTTTCATTCTGTGTATGTCTTTTTCCCTCTCCTCTCACAGTCATTATTTGTGGGGGGCTAATCTATCCTTTGGGGATTTTCTCTGAGGCAAGATAGCTTTCCTGTTTCTATCTTTAGGGGTAGTTAGCTCTTAGGCTGTGACGAGGTGCCTAGGGAGAGTTAGGAGCATCCCACGGCTACTTCTAGTGTTGTGTTGAGCTTAGGGACTGCGGTCAGTACAGATACCACTTCCTTTAGAGCTCGTTCCATGTTGCTCCTAAACCACCAGATCATAACAGTACAAGTGGCCAAAAATGAATTAAATGCATCTCAAAAGAAGGAAAAAATTCTGAGCCATTTTTTTTTCTGTGCACTCTTTTGTCTTTTTTTTCCTCTTGACATTTGGGTGGTGCAGGATTTGTGCTCTGGCATGGATGTTCAGGGTTTGTTTTCTCGTGTGGATCAACTTGCTGCAAGAGTACAGAGTATCCAAGATTATGTTGTCCAGACTCCGGCTTTGGAGCTTAAAATTCCTACTCCTGATTTGTTTTTTGGAGACAGATCCAAGTTTTTGAACTTTAAAAATAACTGCAAATTGTTTTTTGCTTTGAAACCCCGTTTTTCTGGTGATCCCATTCAGCAAGTTAAAATCATCATATCCTTGCTGCGTGGTGACCCTCAGGACTGGGCATTCTCCCTTGAATCAGGGGATCCGGCATTGCTGAATGTAGACGCATTTTTTCAAGCGCTCGGATTATTGTATGATGAACCTAACTCTGTGGATCATGCAGAAAAAACCCTGTTGGCCTTGTGTCAGGGTCAGGAAGCGGCAGAATTATACTGCCAGAAATTTAGGAAATGGTCTGTGCTCACTAAATGGAATGAGGATGCTCTGGCTGCTATTTTCAGAAAGGGTATTTCTGAAGCCCTTAAAGATGTTATGGTGGGCTTCCCTACGCCTACTGGTCTGAGCGAATCTATGTCTCTAGCCATTCAGATTGATCGGCGTTTGCGCGAGCGCAAAGCTGTGCACCATATGGCAGTGTCCTCTGAGCAGAGTCCTGAACCTATGCAATGTGATAGGATTTTGACTAAAACAGGACGGCAGGAATTCAGACGTCAGAATGGGCTGTGTTTTTACTGTGGTAATTCTGCTCATGTTATTTCTGATTGCCCTAAACGTACTAGGAGGGTCGCTAGGTCTGTTACCATTAGTACTGTACAGCCTAAATTTCTTTTATCTGTGACCCTGATTTGCTCATTGTCGTCCTTTTCTGTCATGGCATTTGTGGATTCAGGCGCTGCCCTGAACCTAATGGACTTAGAATTCGCCAGGCGCTGTGGTTTTTCCTTGCAGCCTTTACAGAGCCCTATTCCTTTGAGGGGCATTGATGCTACTCCATTGGCCAAGGATAAACCTCAGTACTGGACGCAGATGACCATGTACATGGCTCCTGCACATCAGGAAAATTGCCGTTTTCTGGTGTTGCATAACCTGCATGATGTTGTTGTGCTGGGTTTTCCATGGTTACAGGAATATAATCCGGTGCTGGATTGGAAAACTATGTCTGTGACTAGTTGGGGATGTCAAGGGGTACATAGTGACGTTCCTTTGATGTCAATTTCCTCTTCCCCCTCTTCTGAGGTCCCTGAGTTTTTGTCGGATTTCCAGGATGTATTTGATGAGCCCAAGTCCAGTTCCCTTCCTCCACATAGGGACTGTGATTGTGCTATTGACTTGATTCCAGGTTGTAAGTTCCCTAAGGGCCGACTTTTCAATCTGTCTGTGCCAGAGCATGCCGCCATGCGGAGCTATGTTAAGGAATCTTTGGAGAAAGGGCATATTCGGCCGTCTTCGTCACCATTGGGAGCGGTTTCTTTTTTGTTGCTAAAAAGGATGGCTCCTTGAGACCCTGTATAGATTATCGTCTTCTTAATAAGATCACGGTCAAATTCCAATACCCCTTGCCTTTGCTTTCTGATTTGTTTGCTCAGATTAAGGGGGCTAGTTGGTTTACTAAGATTGACCTCCGAGGGGCATATAATCTTGTTCGTATTAAACAGGGTGACGAATGGAAAACTGCATTTAATACACCCGAAGGCCATTTTGAATACCTTGTGATGCCATTCGGGCTCTCTAATGCTCCATCTGTGTTCCAATCCTTCATGCATGATATTTTCCGCAATTATCTTGATAAATTCATGGTTGTATATTTGGATGATATTTTGATTTTTTCCGATGATTGGGAGTCTCATGTGAGGCAGGTCAGGATGGTGTTCCAGATCCTTCGTGATAATGCTTTGTTTGTGAAGGGGTCTAAGTGCCTATTCGGAGTTAAGAAGGTCTCTTTTTTGGGTTTTATTTTTTCTCCCTCGTCTATGGAAATGGATCCTGTTAAGGTCCAAGCTATTCATGATTGGATTCAACCCACATCTGTGAAGGGCCTTCAAAAATTTTTGGGCTTTGCTAATTTCTATCGCCGTTTCATTGCCAACTTTTCCAGTGTGGTTAAGCCCCTTACTGATTTGACGAAGAAAGGCGCTGATGTGACGAATTGGTCCTCTGCGGCTGTTGAGGCCTTTCAGGAGCTTAAACGCCGATTTACTTCTGCCCCTGTGTTGTGTCAGCCGGATGTTTCTCTTCCTTTTCAGGTTGAGGTCGACGCTTCTGAGATTGGGGCAGGGGCCGTTTTGTCTCAGAGGGAGTCTGATGGTTCTTTGATGAAACCGTGTGCTTTTTTTTCCAGAAAGTTTTCGCCTGCGGAACGCAATTATTATGTCGGCAATCGGGAGTTGTTGGCTATGAAGTGGGCGTTTGAGGAGTGGCGACATTGGCTTGAGGGAGCTAAGCACCGCGTTGTGGTCCTGACTGATCATAAGAATCTGATTTACCTCGAGTCGGCCAAGCGGCTGAATCCTAGACAGGCTCGATGGTCCCTGTTTTTCTCCCGTTTTGATTTTGTGGTCTCGTTTCTTCCGGGATCTAAGAATGTTAAGGCTGATGCCCTCTCTAGGAGTTTTTCGCCTGATTCTCCTGGAGTCCTTGAGCCGGCTGGCATTCTTAAGGAAGGGGTGATTCTTTCTGCCATCTCCCCTGATTTGCGATGGGTGCTTCAGGAATTTCAGGCTGATAGGCCTGACCGCTGTCCTGTGGGGAAGCTGTTTGTTCCTGATGGATGGACAAGTAAGGTGATTTCTGAGGTTCATTGTTCAGTGTTGGCTGGTCATCCTGGGATTTTTGGTACCAGAGATTTGGTTGCTAGGTCCTTTTGGTGGCCTTCCTTGTCGCGCGATGTCCGTGCTTTTGTGCAGTCCTGTGGGACTTGCGCCCGAGCCAAGCCTTGCTGTTCCCGCGCCAGTGGGTTGCTTTTGCCTTTGCCGGTCCCTGAGAGGCCCTGGACGCATATTTCCATGGATTTTATTTCGGATCTTCCTGTTTCCCAGAAGATGTCTGTTATATGTGTTGTTTGTGACCGGTTCTCTAAAATGGCCCAGCTGGTACCTTTGCCTAAGTTGCCTTCCTCCTCAGATCTGGTTCCGTTGTTTTTTCAGCATGTGGTTTGTTTGCATGGCATTCCGGAGAATATTGTGTCTGACAGAGGTTCTCAGTTTGTCTCTAGGTTTTGGCGGGCCTTTTGTGCTAGGATGGGCATTGATTTGTCTTTTCCTTCGTCGTTTCATCCTCAGACTAATGGCCAAACTGAGCGTACTAATCAGACCTTGGAGACCTATTTGAGATGCTTTGTGTCTGCTGATCAGGATGATTGGGTGTCTTTCTTGCCGTTGGCCGAGTTTGCCCTTAATAATCGGGCTAGTTCGGCTACTTTGGTTTCACCTTTCTTTTGTAATTTTGGTTTTCATCCTCGTTTTTCTTCTGGGCAGGTTGAGCCTTCTGATTGTCCTGGTGTTGATTCTGTGGTGGACAGGCTGCAGCAGATTTGGACTCATGTGGTGGACAATTTGACGTTGTCTCAGGAAAGGGCTCAACGTTTTGCTAACCGCCGTCGGTTTGTTGGTCCCCGGCTTCGTGTGGGGGATTTTGTTTGGTTGTCTTCTCGTCATGTTCCTATGAAGGTTTCTTCCCCTAAGTTTAAGCCTCGGTTTATTGGTCCTTATAAAATTTCTGAAATTATTAATCCGGTGTCTTTTCGTTTGGCTCTTCCAGCCTCTTTTGCCATTCATAATGTTTTCCATAAATCTTTGTTGTGGAGATATGTGGTGCCCGTTGTTCCCTCGGTTGACCCTCCTGCCCCGGTGTTGGTTGAGGGAGAGTTGGAATATGAGGTTGAGAAGATTTTGGATTCTCGTTTTTCGAGGCGGAGGCTTCAGTATCTTGTCAAGTGGAAGGGTTATGGCCAGGAGGATAATTCTTGGGTTGTTGCCTCCGATGTCCATGCCACCGATTTGGTTCGTGCTTTTCACTTGGCTCGTCCTGATCGGCCTGGGGGCTCTGGTGAGGGTTCGGTGACCCCTCCTCAAGGGGGGGGGGGTACTGTTGTGAATTCTGTTCTTGGGCTCCCTCTTGTGGTTTCAAGTGGTATGGCTGCTCCTTGGATTTAGCTGTCTTCAGCTGCTTCCACTGATTGTCTTTTCTGCTCGGCTATTTATGCCTGGCTCTTTCTTCAGCCAGTGCCACTTGTAAATGGTTCCTGGTTGGATTCACATCTCTTTGGATTTCCCTGTTATCCTGACCAGTTCAGCAAAGCTAAGTCCTTGCTTGCTCTTTTCTGTCCACAGGTTGTGGACTTATCCGTTCTGTGCTTGCTATTTTTGTCCAGCTTGTCAGTATGATTTAATTCTGTTGCTGGAAGATCTGGGAAGCAGATTTACCCTCCACACCTTTAGTCAGGTGTGGAGATTTTTGTAATCTCTGCGTGGATTTTTGTAGTGTTTTATACTGACCGCACAGTATTCCATCCTGTCCTCTCTGTCTAGCTAGACTGGCCTCCTGTGCTCATCCTGGTTTCATTCTGTGTATGTCTTTTTCCCTCTCCTCTCACAGTCATTATTTGTGGGGGGCTAATCTATCCTTTGGGGATTTTCTCTGAGGCAAGATAGCTTTCCTGTTACTATCTTTAGGGGTAGTTAGCTCTTAGGCTGTGACGAGGTGCCTAGGGAGAGTTAGGAGCATCCCACGGCTACTTCTAGTGTTGTGTTGAGCTTAGGGACTGCGGTCAGTACAGATACCACTTCCTTTAGAGCTCGTTCCATGTTGCTCCTAAACCACCAGATCATAACAGCTGGGTACCATATTCGCTGTCTGAGCTGGTTGAAGAGGGGCTGTAGCCCTGTTGGGGCTGGTAACAACCCCTGCGCCATCTGTATACTTGATTATGTAGGTAGTCGTCAGTGTCCCGCATGAATTTCTTCTTCTTTCTGATCTGTAGATTATTGCGGAATTCACTAATGGTTTTGTCCAACTTAGACTTGAAGTCCTTGTATTTGTCCTCAGGGAACGTATTCACCAGTTGCTGTTCTGTCGTCGCTATACGGGTGGTCAGCTCTGTAATCTCCTTCTGTAAGAAATCAATAGTGAGTACAATAATGTCCATTGAGCGTTTATTGAGGATAGCCTTGAATTTAGTGCAATATTCAGAATTTTCCTGGAAGAGGGTGGGCCTAAAAGAGACTCTTAGTCCTCTTGGGATACGTTGAACTTTGTGGTACTCTGCCAATGTAACACAATGCAAATCCAGGGCAGATAGTCTCCTGATATACTTTTCGAGATCTCTAGTCCGTATTTCGTCCGTAGGGGTATGTAGAAAAGAGCCTGGAGTTGTGACCTTTGAAATGATGGTAAAAGCCTCTTCGGGATTAAATGACAAAGTGGAAAAAGACATTTGTCGAGCAGGAGCAACACCCAATGAAAGCCGAAATATGTAATATATGTACAGTACAGTTATACTATATACATATATATATATATATATATATATATATACCGGTATATATATATATATATATAGTGAGGGCCGACGTGGGTTCTGCGAAAATAGGATCTATCCAAAGCACATTAATGACTCCATGAAAGCGCACCTTCCCGTGTTTGGAGTGCCCGTGTACGTAGTTTATCTCATTAAGTGCCCTTGCGGCTTGGGATATGTGGGAGAAACCACTCAGCATATTCGCGAACGGATCTCACAGCACAAGTCCACAATTAGATGTGGACGGACGCTATTACCCATCCCATCACATTTTATATCAAACGGTCACACTATCTCCCAACTGAAGTACCAGGTAATAGACCACGTCCCACCGAACAGATGTGGTGGCAATAGAATCAAGCAGTTGAAACAACGTGAATCCTGGATTCATACACTACAGACACTTCCCCTCTGGGACTCAATAGAGAGTACGAGGTTCTTTACTAGGAGGCTTCTAGTATATTATGCATTATACTTTACTCTTACCAATATTATCTTTTTACATTCATGTCTGACAGTGGATCCATGAGGATTTAATCGTTTTTCCCTTTTTTCCTTTTACATCCCTTTATATACAACAGATGAGGTAATATGTCTTTCTCTATTCACGTTATTTTTTATCTTTTTATTTTTTCATCTTTTACCTTCTTTACTTGTCTTTCATTTTTGATTATTTATTTTTTATTTTTCATTTTATTTTTCATTGCAATTTTTCAGTTTGTCCCTTTATAATTATTTCTTTTATTTTGATCCATTTTATTTCTTAATATTTTTGTTTGTTCTTATTTTTCTTTTTTCTTTTCTTATTTTTTATGTTTCATATTTGGTTGTAACCATATTGTCTCAAAAGGCATATTCTGGCATTATTCGCTTCATAATTTGCTGTCTGGTTGCTTTTTCATTTTTTTGTTTTTTTTACTTTACTCTTCGGTTTCACTTTGGCTTAGAGCTTTCATTCTTATATTTATTTGTTCTTTTTTTCCCTCTATTTGTGCATGACTTTCTAGTTGGCATTCATTTTTTCATTTTTTTCTCTTTGTGATTCTCTATTTTTTATTTACTATTATTTTTTATTCTTCATTATTTTTCATTATTTTTTATTTTTATTTATTTTTTATTTTTTGTTTTGCTTTTTTCCTCCTGATATCCCATTGTTCTTTTTTTCCTGTTGTTTCATATCATCCTTTCTTTCTTATATCTCATATATTATCTCCAGCATACTTCTACTTAATAGATCTTGCTCTTGTTTTATTATTTTGTCCCGTTACTTCCCCCTTCCATGTCCCCTGTATTGCTTATACTCCTCAGCTTTCTTTTTTTCTCCTCCTCACACCTCCCCCTGATGATTACAATGTCCCATTAGTCATACACCCTTCCTATTCATTGCGCAAGCGCTAGACATACTCCTTTCCACACACTCATTGGCCGCAGGATTGTGCAAGCGCACTCGCTCCCGCAACCCCAGCAAGCAAACCGGAAGTACTAGCAGCTTTCCTCCTTCCTCTAAGGCTACTTTTACACTAGCGTCGTACTCGCAGGGCATCGGGCCGACGTACCGACGCATACTGTGGAAGCGCCGCACAACGGGGCAGCGGATGCATTTTTTCAACGCATCCGCTGCCCCATTGTGAGTTGCGGGGAGGTGGGAGCGGAGTTCCGACCGCGCATGCGCGGTCAGAAATGGTGGACACGACGCTCAAAAAAACGTTGCAAGCAACTTTTTTTGTTCGGACGGTCCGCCACAACACGATGCAACCGTCGCACGACGGTTGCCATGTGTGGCAATGCGCCGCAATGCGTCGCTAATGTTAGTCTATGGGGAGAAAAACGCATCCTGCAGACAACTTTGCAGGATGCGTTTTTTCACCAAAACGACGCATTGCGACGTATCCCAAACGACGCTAGTGTGAATGTAGCCTAACTTAAATAGCAGACGCTGGGCACAGCGTCCACATGTGATGCCCGCAGAAGGTCTTTAGCCATCCACTGCCGCGCTGGTGCGCACATATCTCACAGGTACATGTTTTCTCTTTTAAGACCCTATCAGCCACCTTCCCACTAGCTGTTATACTCCGGGCAATACTTCCCTCAGCCCTGCAGTCTACTTACACAGTCACCTGCATTTAACTAATATGAGTATTCATTGTAGGCTTCACAGCCATGGTGGTTTCCACTCCGCACGCAATATCTTCCTAAACAGGTAATTTGACCTAACACCATATATCGCAGCTGCCCACTTTGCGCACACCTCCTTTGGCACCCCTATAGATGTCCCCCCTTCCCTTTATGTTTTCCTTTGCTGTTTCTTTCTTTGGTTTCCCTTTTTCACTTTTCTTTTTCTTTTTTCTTTTTTTCTTTAACCTCCCTTAAATTTATACCATAGGTCCTCAGTCAATCAAAAAATAAATATATACATATACATGTATATATATATTCCTTTTGTCTCTATGCATATCCATTTTTTTCTGTGCCCTTTTACTTTGTACATTTTCGCCTCTGTACAGTGCTTCTTTCCTTTGTGCATCTTTCTCTGTTCATATACTCATATATTTGGTTTTAAGTGTTCATTTATGGCACTGTGTAGCACCATAATCACGCACATCTTACGGTATTGGTCATATCCAGTGTTTGATACCTGGACTACAACTCCAGTTATCCCTATACAGATCTACTTTGAACAAGAACCTTCGGCACTCAAATAGGAACAATTTATTGTTCAATTTTCAAAAATGAAAAAAGAGGCAAAACGTCCACCAAATAGAAAGAAATAAGCAAAACGTTGGTATGCACAGATATACTTCAGCCGCGACGTTTCGGCAAAAAAAAATGCCTTTTTCAAGCCAAATCTGTCATAAAATATATACAAAGAAAATAGTTATTACAAAAACATTACAAACACCCGACAATCTTAAATACTAACATTATGTAAGTGACACACATCAATCAGGTGCTATACAACAACGAAACATAACACATCATCTTTGCGAGAGACAACTCGACAGTGATGTAAGCTGCTGACCTCTAGCAGGGTGAAAGCTAGTTGAGGAGGCTGTGTTGTGAGCTTTACACACACACTGATGATTCCTATATGCTGTGAGCAGACATTCTGATATCTGTGCTCTGTATAGAAGCTGTAATATGGCATATTACAGAAGTTTTTTTTTTAGTATTCTGACTCGAAAACTAGGCTGAGTGTGTGGGCCTCATGAGCGTCCGTCTCTGTGGCTCTCTATGTACCGTTACTTACAAAGTGATTTAATCTGATAGCTAGGCTCGACTGTAGAGGCACATATGAATATTTCAGAAGAAAGTTTATTTTTCAGACAAAATTTAGTACCTAAAAAGAACTTATTGTGAACCAGAGATGCAGATACGACTGACATACAGAATAAGGAAGAAGAAGAGAGGGGTTACTGACATCAGAGGTACATCAGAGTCACATGGGGAGAGGGAGGGCAACTTCGGACAGGGACAAACCCTATTGCAAGGCAACATAACAACACAATGATAATACCATGCTGTCTATGATTCTTGAATCATTGGACATGACACTATACTACCTGTCCACCTCTCTATTTTTGTTCCTGACCTTGACTTCTTGATTCGGACTATTCTCTGCCAGCCTGCTCCACCAGCAAGCAACCTCTCTATGGACTCAACCCAGGGGGTTGCTGTGTAATTCAAGATCCTTGTATAAGGCTTGATGAGTGAAACCTACTAGCGTTGAAAGCTATACTGATCATAGTCAATGGAGTGACACCATTTCTGGGAGAAAAAAAATCTAATTCTTTTCTCTAATCTCAGACAGCCCTTTTTATGGTGCATCTCAGGAGCAGCAATCATTTGATTGAGAGGGTTCTTCATAGAAGGAAAAAAGAAAAAAATAATTTATGGCTTTACTTTATTTAGTAATACAATGGTACTTGAACCTACGTGATTTGTCCTGTGTCTTACCATGTTAAGGTCTTGATGATATTTAGAAGTTATAGGACAACTCCAGGCTCTAGATCTTCAATTCCTTTTGTACAGTTGTCAAGATTTTGTGCAATTATTCAGACCCTAATTTATTTTACCATTGGACCGTTCCGTAGAGATGAGGTTCTCCAGAAAATCCATCACTGATGCGCCAAATTCACTCATAATTCCTAGATACAGCTGGGAATGAGCCTGATCCCTTGCAGTACGTACACTCGTCAGATATACAGTAGAGAGCTGTATTTTTGGGGTAGCAGAGTTACCATTACACGCAGGTGCATCAATATTATGTACACTTGCTCACTCTTTTGGGAAGAGAGGACAACTCCAAACCTCCTAAAGCAGTTGACAAATCTCCCAAGCACTGACATACAGTATATTCTAGAAAAACCTCAGAAGGTTTGTTTCATGGAGGGGTCCCAGCCTGTAACAGGGGGTTCTCTACGTCTATCTTCCAAATGTGTTTTGTCTTTCCTTGAAAGACTTCACCAAAGTTGGCAAGAATGATGATATCTCTTCTCCTCCTTTGTACGGCAGGAGGCGGTGAATGGGACTTCCACAATGTATTGCTGTTGTAGAAGCTGGCTGCTATTTTAGAACATGAAAAGGTCACGATTCGACTGGCAATAATGTGAAGGTTGTATCTGGAGAATTGGTGAGTGCTGCAATAAATAGCAACAGCTTAAATAATTCAGGACAATTTTGCTTGCTAAAATGAATTAGTGTAAAAACAACACTTCACGACGTAGAACCTGAGTTGTGCCCTCCACCAGCCGTGCACCTTCTCCATGGGTGACACATGTGCCAAGGCACGACCTATCACCCCGGGGTCTTTGTTGCCTTACTTGCTATTATTTGTTCCCTGGGTGTGCAATCTCTCAGGATGACTTGTGTTATATTGCTTTCTTATGATTGGTCCATGACTATGAATTATCAAAAGTGATTACAGTCATGAATATGCGGCTCCACCTCCCATCGGGGTGGAGCTGCATATTCATAACTGTAAGCGGCCCCACATGACCGCTCATACAGGAGAAGGTGCGGCGAGGACAGGACGCTGCGAGGGAGCGGGTGAGTATTTTAGTAACAGCGGGGGGGGGGCGCACAGGGGGTGGGAGGGGGTGGCGACAGGGATCTTTATTTTAAACACGAGGACAAAAAAAAAGGATTTTTCATATCTTCCAGCGAACACTGCTTTAAAGAAGATATGAATGGCGGCTTCAGCACCAGATGCAGGGGACAGCGCTTATCTCTAGCGCTGTCTCCTGCACGCTCCGTGTGGTACCCAGTCGGCACACGGGCGGCACACGTGTGCCGCTCGTGTGCCACACTGATGTACCACGGGAGCTCACGGAGACACGGACACGGATAATTCCGGTACCGATTTTTCCGGTACCGGAATTATCTGGACGTGTGAGACTGGCCTGATACAGACTGATAATTGACCAAATGAGTGTTCAAAGGAACAGTCCTTCATTAAAGCAGCACATGATGCCAAAACTTCAGCCTGACCATGTGCCATTTAAAGGGTGCTGAGTAGTGATGAGTGAATATACTCGTTACTCGAGATTTCCTGAGCACGCTTGGGGGTCCTCCGAGTATTTTTTAGTGCTCGGAGATTTAGTTTTCCTCACCTCGGCTGAATGATTTACATCTGTTACCCAGCTTGATAACATGTGGGGATTCCCTAGCAACCAGGCAACCCCCACATGTACTTATGCTGGCTAACAGATGTAAATCATTCAGCTGCGGCGCTGAAAACTAAATCTCCGAGCACTAAAAAATACTCGGAGGACCCTCGAGCGTGCTCAAGAAATCTTGAGTAACAAGTATATTCGCCCATCCCTAGTGCTGAGTAATGATGAGCGAACGTGCTAGGTGTCATCCGGCATGCTCATGTGTTATCCGACTATCTTGATATGATCGGATATTATGTTCGAGTCCCCACGGCTGCATGTTTTGTGGCTATTAGACACATGTGAGGGTTGCCTGTTTGTTAGGGAATCCCTGTATGTGTCGTGGCTGTCTAATAGGTGCAAACAATGCAGCTGCGGGAACTCGAACATAATATCTGAGCACGCCCAAAATACTCGGATAACACCAGAGTGTGCTCGGATTACATGTTCGCTCAGCACTAGTGCTAAGTAATGCCAAACCGAAGAAATCAGTTCCCAAACTAGGCAGGAAAGACTGGGAAGCAAATTGGATAAAGGAAATGCTCCTTCAGGCTAAACTTAATTTTGTGTTTTGCTGTTCATCTCTTTACAACTGAACAATGGTGAGCTGCAGAAATAGAAACACCCCATGGAAACATAACGGCAATGATATTTAGGAAAAAAAGTATTTTTTTCTCACATCAGACAGCCCAATTAAACAAATACAAAACTATATAATTATAAACTCCACTCAGTATAGGCTCATACTCGGAAACTTTCTATTGAACTCGGACACGGCTCTCGACACTCATGCACAGAGTTTTTTTGAGCAGTTGTTTGTGGTCTCAGGACAAGGACCCCAACTGATGTGCTGCACGTTAGAAAGGTGATTTTTTTTTCAGATTTCAATATATACAGTATAGATAATATTCATTATGTAAAATAAGAGGCAGGTCAATGAAGGATCAGCTACCTGTCAGAAGCCATACACATGAATACCTAATCAGAGCACCACATGAAGACCCCCTCACAGGCCGTCCCGGAGAAAGAGGTATCATTTTATTCAGTATAACGGCACCAACCTGACACTGTCTGTAGGTTAGTGAGCAAAATCCTGCTGATAGGTTCACTTTGACCCCTTTCCGACATAGGGAGTAATAGTACGCCGATGTCGGACTCCCTCCCTTTGATGTGGGCTCCGCTGTTGAGCCTACATCTTTCCTGGGATATGTCAGCTGTTTTGAACAGCTGACATGTGCCCGCAATAGCCGCAGGTGGAATCGCACATCCATATTAACTAGTTAAATGCCGCTGTCAAACACTGACAGTGGCATTTAACAAGCACTTCCGGCAATCGGGCCAGAAATACGCACACCGGTGACCCCTGTCACGTTATTGATGGTCACCGTTGTGTTGGCACGACAACCAGAGGTCTCCTGGAGACCTCTATGGTTGTCAGTGCTGGCTTGCACCCAGTGGTTGGCGCTCAAAGCAAGTGAGTAATTCTGCTATATAGAGGCGATCTGATCATCACCTCTATGTAGCGGAGCTGATCGGACTATGACAGTTTCTAGTCTCCCATGGAGGCTATTTAAAGGGAACCTGTCACCTGAATTTGACAGGACCGGTTTTTTGGTCATATAGGCGGAGTTGTCAGGTGTTTGATTCACCCTTTCCTTACCCGCTGGCTGCATGCTGGCCGCAATATTGGATTGAAGTTCATTCTCTGTCCTCCGTAGTACACGCCTGCGCAAGGCAAGATCAAAGGCAATTAAAAACTAACTAAAAAATAATTAAAAATGTCAGCTCGGCGCACAAAAAATAAGCCCTCACCCAACCCGAGATAATGAAAAATGGAGATGCCATGGGTATCGGAAAATGGCGCACTTTATTTATTTATTTATTTTTTAACAAAGTTTGGAATTTTATACCTCCATCAGTTTGGATTGTGCCTCTCCACTCTTCCTCCAGACTCTGGGACCTTGATTTCCAAATGAAATGCAAAATTTACTTTCATCTGAAAACACCACATTGGACCACTGAGTAAGAGTCCAGTTCTTTTTCTCCTTGGCCCAGGTAAGACGCTTCTGGCGTTGTCTATAAGTCATGAGTGGCTTGACACAAGGAATGTGACACTTGTAGTGTGGTGGCTCTTGAAGCAATGACTCCAGCAGCAGTCCACTCCTTGTGAATCTCCCCCAAATTTTTGAATGGCCTTTTCTTAACAATCCTTTCAAGGCTGCGGTTATTCCAGTTGCTTGTGCACCTTTTTCTACCACACTTTTCCCTTCCACTCAATTTTCCATTAATATGCTTGGATACAGCACTCTGTGAACAGCCAGCATCTTTAGTAATGACTTTTTGTGGCTTACCCTCCTTGTGGAGTGTTTCAATGACTGCCTTCTGGACATCTGTCAAGTAAGCAGTCTTGCCCATGATTGTGGAGCTAGTGAAACAGACTAAGGGACCTTTTTAAACGCTTAGGAAGCCTTTGCAGGTGTTTTTTGTTAATTATCCTATTTTACTGAGATAATGACTTTTGGGTTTTCATTGGCTGTAAGACATTATCATCAACATTAACAGAAATAAACACTTGAAATAGATCACCCTGTTTGTAATGACTCTATTTAGTATATGAGTTTCACTTTTTGTATTGAAGAACTTAAATTAACTTTTTAATGATATTCTAATTTAGTGAGAAGCCCCTGTTTCTGCTATTCTTCTATCAGTGTTACTGTGCAGTGAAACAGTGCATGCATGCTCACGATATCCTCACTACACAGGGTGGACATGGGCACTGTGCGCTGTCAAGGGTGGATCCGCTATCCTCCTGTCCGACTGTGCTGCTCTGCTGTGATAGACACTGTAGAGCACGCACACCTGTAGTACCTGAAGTACCTGTCACTAAACCATTAATGTTTTTCTCATTTGAAGCATGAATATTTATGTCCACATTTGTTATAATGTTTGCCTCATCCCCGCAAACACAATATAAATACAACTGGGCCTTTATCTGTAATGTCTGAAACTATTTGTGTTTCAACCAAGCAGGGCTCAGTTTTCATTTTTGAAACAGCTCTGGTGAAATGAAAGCTGTGCTGTGATTGGCTAGGAAAGCACACGTAGGGGAAATATGTCTGACACACAAACAGAATTTTGCAGTCGAAGATTATAAACCCATGTAAAGGATGGAGGACAGAAAAGAATTACATTTATTGATATAACTTTTAATAAAATAAACTAGTTAGTAAGTATTGCCCTACTGATGACTCGACCTGTCAGCTCCGCCCATTTCCTATAGCAGGAGAAGCTAATGTCACAGGGGGAACAGGGA
This sequence comes from Ranitomeya imitator, assembly GCF_032444005.1. Classification (NCBI taxonomy): domain Eukaryota; kingdom Metazoa; phylum Chordata; class Amphibia; order Anura; family Dendrobatidae; genus Ranitomeya; species Ranitomeya imitator. The sequence goes on from NC_091284.1 coordinate 772,913,667, forward strand.
TCCTGGAGTAGAAGCAGGTGATTGTGGGAAATGTAGTTTACAGTCATCACATGGTCCACAGTGAAGGACCCGCGTCCTTCATACTGCATTATGGAAGCAGTTATGGAGAAGTTGAAGCCAGAAAAGGAGAAAGGATATCTCTGATGAATATCTGAAGGCATGGTTGGGTTTCTTTGAAGAGTCTATTCGGCAACAGGAAGTTTTAAAAAAAAATGTTCTGGGAGAACGCCTTTAAATAAGCTTCGCCTGCGTTCACAAAGACATGTTTACCGTCAGTGCGCTCACCGGATTTTTAGCCCATCTACTAGTGCATAGACAATGTTTCACAAGGATGTCCATGTAGAAAAAAACATCTCAGCATTGGCTTATACGGTTTGAAAAAGGGTTCAAAACAGGACAGCGTTGCCTCTTGGCTCGTGAACAGAGCAGTGTGTGAAGGGGCCTGGCTCACAGATGACTTCAATAGCTAAGCCAGACTCCTTCTTTCTATCACGGTGAAGGCAGAGACAGAGAAGAGACATGGATTAGATATTCAAATACCCATTTTCATAACCTGTTCTGTTTTGCTCTAAGAAAAGCTGCCGCCGGACTCCTTAGGCTGGTTTCACACTAGCGTGTGGGAGTGCTGCGGATGGCAGCGTACTTCCTCCCTTCTTCCTCCCTGAAACCATGCCTACGCTCCACCTACGCCGACTTGCATTTTGCGGTGCCCTGCATACCTATCTTTAACAGTGGGTACGCAGGGACATACGGTGTATGCGGAGGCATGCGCCGTTTTGGCGCTGCGCCGAACACATCATGTTGCATTTTGTTGCGTTTGGCGCAGTGCCAAAACGGGGCATGCAGAGGCATCCGCATACAGAGTACGTCCCTGACTACCCACTGTTAAAGATTGGTACTCAGGGCACCACAGAACGCAAGGAAGCGTAGGCGGAGTGTAGATGGAGCGTAGGCGTGGTTTCAGGAAGGAAGAAGGGAGGAAGTACACTGCCATCCGCAGCACTCCCGTACGCAAGTGTGAAACCAGCCTTATTCCTACCTCCCCATTGAAAAGTGACCCACGTTGGCTGAGCCTGTGTGTATATGGGGGGTTGGGAAAAATAGCAATCGATTGATCGAGCATTTAGATGTCAGCTATCTAAGGCTATGTTAACATGACTGTATTTTTCGTTCTGAGTGCTGTCCGTGGAAAAAGCTGACATCGCACGGATAGCACTAAGAGCAATGTTGTTCTATAGAGCTGTCTCTTCTATATTTTGGGTGAAACTCGCCCATAAAAGCATATGTATGTGCACATTTTTTTAAAAAAAGCAAACGGGTCTCATGCAAATCAACAGAAAATCATCCAATTTTTATGGATATATTGCAATTTTTTAACATAGGAAACTGTATTTGGTCTTGTAAATGTTATTAACTGCTGACATAAAAACAAAAATGGATGCCATATGAATGACAACACAGTGAAAAATCGGACCATTCTTTTTTATAGTGGTCGTGTGTAGGGTTGAGGGAAACGGATCGGACAAATTCAAAAATCGACGACTTTCGGCACAGTTGGGTTTCATGAAATCCGACCCGATCCTAGTGTGGGATCGGCCATGAGGTCAGCGATCTTCGCGCCAAAGTCGCGTTTTGTATGAAGCGTTCAGCGCCATTTTTCAGCCAATGAAGGAGGACGCAGAGTGTGGGCAGCGTGATGACATAGGTCTCGGTCCCCACCATCTTAGAGAAGGGCATGACAGTGATTGGCTTGCTTTCTGTGGCGTCACAGGGGCTATAAAGGGGCGTGCACGCCGGCCGCCATCTTACTTCTGCCGATCTTAGCATAGGGAGAGGTTGCTGGAGCTTCATCAGAAGAAGTGATATAGTTAGGGAGGGAAGATTAACCCCCAAACTGCTTGTGCTGTAGCGATTTCCACTGTCCAACACCACCATTTTTTTGCAGGGACAGTGGAGGCTATATTTTTATGCATCAGCTCTGTAGCTTATTAGGCTGCCCTATAAGGCTCCCTGATAGCTGCATTGCTGTTTGCACGCTGCTGTGCAAACCAACTGCTTTTTTAAAAGCAAAAAATCCTGTTGCTCCTTTCTGCACAGATCTCTTGTTTATTTGTCCACACTTTTGTGTGCAGCAGTCCTTTTTATTGCTGCCATACTTTTCCTGAGATCATTGTAGGGAGATTGAAATTGTACTACAGTCCTTGTATTTTTTCATATATCTTCCAGCCACTTTCTGCCACTTACATTATGTTGTTTTATACACTGGGCCTGAGTTTTGGTTCAGTCTCCCCCCCAAAAAAGGGAGATTTAAATTCTTAAAAAGTTTATATACACCTTATACCTTGTTTTACAGTACCATATAACGGTTGTTATTTTGGTTAGATTTTCCAAAAAATGAGGAGGTCTGGTGGAAGAGCCTGTGGGCGGTGGTTGCCAGCTGGTACTGATGGTGGTGGTGGTGGTGCATCTGGTGGTAGTGGCAAAAGCACAATAGCACCTAAGGCTGGTGGTGTTGAGCCAGCATCATCGTCTGGTTACACAAGGCCTCGAAGGCTCCCTTATCTGGGAGTAGGAAAACAGCTTTTAAAGCCGGATGATCTAACCTTCATTAAAATGAACCAATCATGGATTTCAAATTATTTTGCCCCACCTTCCCCTGCTGACACGTAGTTTGCCTGAAAAATGTCTTGCTTTTGGCCTCCTCTTACTGACTTCTCCAATTCCTCCATTTGCAGCTGCTGAATGTCCACCATAGACCATTTTTATACCTCCCTAAATGGGCTGACTCCCCCCACAGGGCCGTGGTCACCACCTGGCGCAAGCACCTGTGCAAGTGCCATTTGCCTGGACCGGTGGGTGTGCCCACTCTTGGGCGACGGCACTGGCACAGGGTCCCTCATAGTACAATGAAGTGTCTCTGACGGTGGTGGTGCACAACCAACATCAGACACACTGTCATAATTTGAGGGGCCCTGTGCCAGTACCGCCGCCCATGAGAGAGTGTTCCCCCCAGCTCGAACAGTGCTCTACCACTTGCAATACTTACCTCTCCCTGCTCCACCACTGTGTAGTCTGTGCTGTTAAATCCTTCAATGGCACTGCCAATACAAATTTGTTGAAATGATAGATGATAGTAAAAATATACAGGGGCCCTGGCCTCCATTTAGACCAGTTAATACTTTGCGCCAACTACCACTGTCTGCTACTCAGCAGAGGAGCCCACTCCTGTACCTAGCTATGCCGCCTGTTTAGTCCTGTTACCAATTTTGAACTGCATTTAGCCTACTTTATTATTTGGGCCTACTAACTGTGTCACGCCACTCATTACAGTTGTCCTCCACTGAACAAAGCAATGCCGCCTGTTTAGTCCTGTTACGAATTTTGAACTGCATTTAGCCTACTTTTTTATTTTGGGCCTATACCTGTGTTTCCTCCTCATCATGCCCATTGCCCAGCAACTGCTAGATGAGTCTGCTGGTACATTGACCCAGACCACTACATTCCCCTTGCACTCTACACAGCCAGAATCTGACCCTGCTGAAAGTCAGGTTCCCCTACCCGCATACTATACCACCTTACACGGGGACAAAGAGGAAGGTGCTGATGAAAGTGCAGGTTCCTTAATCAGGTGTGGGAGCATACTCGTTGGCGACATCATTGGCACAGGGCCCCTCATAGTACGCAAAAGTGTCTCTGCCAGTGGGAGGCGCCACCCGCCGTCAAACACACTGCCGTACTATGAGGGGCCCTGTGCCAGTACCAATGAGTGGACCCCCCCCTGCTTGCTCAGGATCACAGCACTTGCAAAGTTGAAATACTTACCTCTCCCTGCTCCACCGCCGTGACGTATTCCGCGTTTCCTGGGCCCACGAAAATCTTGAGCCAGCCCTACCCCCCCACAACTTTAGCCAAATGACCCCCAGCTTTCAATGCCTAACTATTATTATAAAGTAAATTAAGATTGACAAGCTTAAGTAATAAGAATTGATGTTTTTGGCATTAAAATGGGCACTGTAGGTGTTTTCCTGTCCTCCACTCACTGCCGACTTTGATTCCCCATTGACTTGCATTGGGTTTCGTGTTTCAGTCGGCCCCCGACTTTTTGCAATAATCGGCCGATTTCACCCGACCCGACTTTTGACAAACTCGGGTTTCGCGAAACCCGACTCGATCCGAAAAAAGTAAAAGTCGCTCAACTCTAGTCGTGTGAGCTTAGACTAAATGTATGGCCGTTTTAACCATTTTTTTTCATAATGGTCGTGTGAGCTTAGACTAAAATGTATGGTCATTTTTTTTATACTGGTCGTGTGAGCTTAGACTATAATGTATGGCCATTTTTACTGGTACTTTAGGGTAGCTGTCGTTCACACAGAGGAAGATGATCTTGCCAATGGCGGATGACCAACATTTCTGGACTGTTGGGAAGCAGATTTTATTAGACTTTTACTATCTTAAGTAAATAACTAGCCAAACTTCTAATTATATTTCTAGGATTGAAAATCCACCCATTATCTCAGCCGGCAGCTACAAGTAACTCTCCGCACAAGTGATTATTCTAAATTCCGTTTCCTAAGAGAGAGGCCGTATTTGCATAGCGTGCTCTGGATAAGTCTCCTCCGCGGCCTCGCTCTCCATTATTAATATTATGTGCATTTGATATGCAAAACGTTGTCCTGTCTAGAAATGGGAGACACAAGCGCAAAATTTGTATGTGATCAGAAAAGCGAAGGGGAGATAGTGCCGTGAACAGCAGGCCCTCCGATCTGTAGTACTGGATTAGAGGTCTTTGCACGCAGCAAATAAAAGGCCAGGATCCTAAAAAGCTAATCAGTGCCCGCTGTGACATTCAGCTCAGATTAGTCACCGCCATCAGATAGTGTTAAGCACATTACAACATCTGTAAGGAAATAGGGAGCAAGTCAGGATTACTCGATTGCATTCACTGACTTCTTCAGGATGAAACTGCAAGTGTTAACTCAGAGAATAACATTCATTAACCAGCTGCCTGCCTAGGACTGACCAATCAGATCCATTCATTCGTAGAATTTATTTCATTTGTGAAGGCAGAAATACACATGAATATGTGCAATATGCTCAAAAACAATTATGAAAGATTCTTAGTTGCATAGGAAGGTGGATCTATCACCGTGATTACAATGACTGTCGTATTGCCGTGGTTGCAACTGCACCTCCTGAATTAAAATGGGAGGTTGCACCACTCAACTGGTGACCCCAGGTATCCACAGCTCACCTGCTTGGTAGAGATGAGCAGTGTTCGAGTCAATCTGTTCACCAATTTCAAATTCGAGCTGTTTTGGGCGGTGTTCGAGTCGTTCGACGAACTCGAACAATTTGCTTAAAATTCGGCTGTTCAAGTTTCTGTTCGATAACTGTTCGTTCACCAAAAGCCTCACTTGATTTTCTCATTAAAACTGTTTATCAATGTTAATAGACTGTTTCAGTGTATAGTGGGCGGCGGGGTGCAAGGGATAGATCTGTGCTGAAATAACGCCGATCTCCATTTTTTTTTCTTTCCCGCATTTACAGTGGGGTGGTGCAGTCTCTCAGCCTATCAGCAGTGCACACACATACAGCAATGTGCATGTGATGCACACAAGCAAGGGCATGTGTCATTGGTTGTGTATGTCACATGTCCTTGCCCTATAAGAACCAGCCATTTGCCCCGTCACCACCATTTCCTCACTGCTGCAGCTTAGTGTTAGACAGCACCGCTGCTGCTGTGGGCGCTATACAGTCTATACAGCGTTTTTTGCGAGCGAATTTTCTGTTAGATAGAGAGAGATAGGTTCAGGGATTCGGGACTAGTTGTAATATCAGCCCTTTTCAGGGTAGGTTACAGCAGTTCATAGCACTTTTTGCCAGGCAGGTCTGTGCCAGTGCTGTGCAAGTGTTTGTCACAGCATTTGGTGTAATCTAGCTCAGCTGTAGCATTGTCTGGAAGTCATCTGAGTAGCCTGCCTGTGAAGCTAGCTACACCGCCTAAATCTAAATCTAAATTTTTACTGCATCTAACCCAGTAAATCGTTTTGGGCTTAGAAGCAGTGTCTGCATGTCAGCGGAGTAGCCCGCCTGTGAAGCAAACTATAGCGCCTGTTTATCTAAGTACTCATTTTTAACTGCATCTAGCCCAGGCAATACTTTGGGCCTAGTAGCAGTTTCTGCTACTCAGCAGCGTACCCCACCCATGAGGCAAGCCACACCGCCTGTTTATCTAATTACAAATTTTTAACTGCATCTAGCCCACAAAATCCTTTTGGGCCTAGTAGCAGTTTCTGCTACTCAGCAGAGTACCCCACCCATGAAGCAAGCTACACCGCCTTCTTCCTTTCTCATTCTAACCCCTCGGCTTTGGGGAGTCCGCTCTCGCTCCAGCTCTCTCTTCTCACAGGTGGACTACCGCGTGTATTCACACTGTGGCGAATCTTTTGGGCCCAGGCATAAGAAGTCATGAAGGTAATGGATAATATGTGCCCCCTTAGAAACGTCCATGACGACCCATTCGAGGAAGCAACTAAATGCCTCAAATAGTGAGCAGGATATGGAACACCCCATGGGCAAACAGCAATCTATGTAGTATGCTCCTTCACAGAAGCAGCCCAATAGACGGACACTATTCGGAGGCACAGGTATTAACCGGATCATCGGGTCATGTGCGCCTAAAAGATTGTGCCAGAACTGTGCCTTAACCGTGCTTTATTGTGGGACTGTTCACTGTAAAAGACCGTCAAAATTGCCGCCAAAACCGCTGCAATTACAGCGCCACGAGGAGCTCAGGAGCAGAAGGGTGTGCCATCATGGGAGGAAACTATGATGGGCACAGTGATGACCGCCCCCTATTAATGCTATTACACCATGAGGATGTGCTCATCAGCCAAGGATGTCCGCCTCCTGATCTGCAATGGCGGGAGCAAGGAGGAGAAGGGGCCCCACCCCAAGAGATGGAGGAGCAGTGTGCATGTGTGGCCGCAGATCCGGAAGGAGAGATGGTGACCAGCGGGTACCCAAAAGATGGCGAAGCGACCCGGGACCAACCCAAGCCACCGGAGGAGGACCCAAATTCATCGCTGCTAGAGGATCCGGACTCCCTGGACCCGCTGGGGAGGCGCTGAGCCGTCAGCTCCTGGACACCAAGCTGACAGCGGTGAAGAAATGGAATTCGGCCCTGTGCAGGAAGAATGCACTGGAGGAATCGCGGTCTGTGCAGCAGCCGACTCCAGCAGCCTCATCAGCGGAGCGGACTGGCATCGATGGAACCACATCAGACGCAGGTACAGAAAGCGACCCTGCCCCGGTGACCAATCCCGCTCCAGCGTCCGCTCTTCCCCCAGTTACTGACATGACTCCAGCGACAGCTCATGACCGGGATCTGTGCCGAGGGGATCATGTGACCTACACCCGTCACTGGAGTGAAAAAGGCTGTTACGCCATGAACATTAGGAAATGCGTACCCCCAGCAGTACCACCTAGCGCCAAAGAAACTACCACCACTACTACCTTAGCTGCACAGCCAACAACCCCTCAGACCCTTACCAGTACCACTGTGTGCATAATCACCACAACTGAGACAACTGCTGTGGCAATTGCACTAGCTGACGTACGCACTCAAGCCACGCAAACCTTGATAGCAGCTAATGACTTGACTGTACATGAGGAACAAACCCATGACATCAATCTGGCACCAGATGTGAATTCAGATACCAATCTTTTCGGGCCAGGACGTGTTCGATACCGACTGGTGCCTTGGCAATTGCTATAATAGAACAAAGCAAACTCGAAAATGACTGTACATAGTTAATTTAACTCTTTTGCTGCAAGTTCCCAGAATGACGGTTACTGTTTCAAGTTCATCGAACCCGACCAGGGTTTCTTCTTAAAGGGGTCCCCTGTTTAAAGGGATCCTATGTTTTCTCTTCGCCACGACAGCACCCACTGAGAGAGGGGATCCGCCCCTAGGAACAGGAAACCCTACGGAGAGATAAAAGGGGCGGTCCCCCTCGCTCCCACAGTTTGGTTTCCTGTTCCTACGGGAAGATCCACAAAGAAGAGGATTCCCAGCCTGGACGCCGCTTGCGCAGTTTACCTGTGAGGACGGCAAGGGCTCCAGGACTGGATGCAGCGTCGGGGGTGCTGATTCAGTTTTCCCCCCTCTGCTGGCAGACGTCGCGAGACCGGGTCGTGGGGGCCGGTTCGCGGCAGATGTCCGGCGGTCTGCGGGGCAAGCACCAGGTGGTAGCGTCGCGCCGTCCTCGGCGGACGCCTGTGTGGTGTGGAGCCCAGTGTATGCCCCCGGAAGTGCTGGTAAGCTTCCAGGGTGCGGAGGAGTGAGACGACGCCGGCGCTGAAGCCGGTAACAGCGCCGGAGTATCCAATATGGCCGCGACCCGGAAGTGGTTAGCACTTCCGGGTTCAACAGGAAGAACATGGCGGCACCCATGTGAAAAGGACGCCGGCGCTGCATCCCGGCGTCCAGAATGGATTCTGCAAGAGAGCCTGCGGTACCTTCTCTAGAAGTTACCACCGTCACCCCTCGCAGCCATGCCAGCAGCAGCAGCCGCTCTAGGCAGAGCGGATCGTCCAAAAGGAAGCCACCTGCATCTGTGTCTCCTCCTCAGCCGGTACCTGATCGGTCAGCTTCTGGGTGAGTGTGCATCTACCCCACTAGTCTGATTATTGTCCCTCTCCCTTTATAATAGGCAAAAAGGAAGGAAAAAGCGAAACACAAGCAGTGTGCGTTATGTATCCAGCCCCTTCCGGATAGTTACACTAAAAGGCTATGTGATTCATGTATAAAATCAACGTTACGTGAGGAAGCCTCAGTTAAATCAGAGGATATAAGGGCCATGATTAGGGAAGAATTACGAGCCCTACAAAGCGTTGACAGAGAGCCACGTATTAAGGAGAAAAGAGGATACGTTTCACCTGTATCCGATCAGCCGTCTGAGTTAGAGGAAGCAAACTCAGATAGATCGCAGCAGGAGGTATCCTCAGATGAGGATCAGGATACGTGCTTCCCCACAGACAGCATTGACAATCTGGTGAGATCAGTTTGCAATACCATGGGCATAGAAGATCTTAAAGTCCCTAAAACACAGCAAGACATTATGTTTGCTGGCCTATCCGAAAAGAAGAGACCCTCTTTTCCGGTAATAACGGCAGTAAAAAGTCTGAACAAAAAAGAGTGGGAAAGCCAGGGGCAGAGGGGGTTACCACCATCCTCAAAGAGACGCTACCCCTTTAATGATGAAGAATTCACAACATGGTCAAAAGCCCCAAAAGTAGACGCAGCTGTGGCGTCTACATCAAAGAAATCCTTACTGCCTGTAGAGGATTCAGGCTCGTTACAAGATCCTCTAGATCGCAAAGCCGATTCGCTCCTTAAAAGAGCATGGGAGACTTCTGCAGGGGCCTTTAAACCGGCAATCTCAGCCACATGCACCGCAAGATCCATGCTTGTTTGGCTGAGTGACTTGGAAGAAGGGCTGAAAGGAGGTCTCTCTCGAGAGAAATTATTGTCCTCTATACCCCTAATTAGAGGTGCCACAGCCTTTCTAGCGGACTCATCTGCCGACTCTATACGCCTGGCAGCCAAGTCGGCAGGATTAACCAATGCAGCACGTAGGGCCCTATGGCTTAAGGGCTGGAAAGGTGACCCTCAGACCAAGTCTAAGTTATGCAGCCTCCCATGTCAGGGTGAGTACCTGTTTGGTACCAAACTGGATGAGATCTTAACTAAAGCAGGGGAAAGGAAGAAAGGCTTTCCAAATAGTAATAATTACATTCCATTTTATAGGAGAGCGTTCCGAAAGCCCGCATTTAATAAAAGGAAGGAGTTTAAGAACCAGGATCGCTGGGCCACAAGAGACACAAAACAAAAGGGTGCGTTCTTTGGGAAGCGCCCTTTCAAGTTTGAAGAAAACCCCCGTTAGGACAGATCTACCTGTGGGAGGCAGATTGTCCTCCTTCGCTAATGAATGGCGGGCCATAACAGCAACTATTTGGGCAAATAACCTTATTGCCTCTGGGTTACAATTAAAATTTTCCCGAGTCCCTCCGGACTCATTTCTATTGACTTCATTAAAGTCTCAGTTACAACAAGAGGCATTGGAGCAGGAGGTAATAAATCTCCTAGCTAAGGGAGTCTTGGTGGAGGTTCCATTCCTACAGGAGGGAAAGGGATTCTATTCCCCGTTATTTTTGATTCCAAAACCAGATGGAACATTCAGAACTATTATTAATCTTAAAAAATTAAACATCTACCTAGAAAATCAAACCTTTAAGATGGAATCTATCCGGTCCACCATTAAACTCCTGTTTCCCTATTGCTTTATAACAGCTCTCGACCTTAAAGATGCGTATTACCATCTACCTATTTATGCAGAGCATCAACAATATCTACGGGTAGTGATTGTATTGAATGGGTGTGTCCGACACTTTCAGTATACTGCAATGCCTTTTGGGCTATCTATAGCCCCAAGAGTATTCACTAAACTAATGGCGGAGGTAATGTCATATCTAAGACTAAAAGACACTCTCGTAATTCCCTACTTAGATGACATCTTAGTAGTAGGAAATTCTCCTTCGCAATGTCAACAACGGTTGTGTGATATGATAGCATCTCTGCAAAGATTGGGTTGGATAATAAACTGGGAAAAATCTAGACTTATCCCAACAACTCGGCAAATTTTCCTAGGGATTATATTAGATTCTACAAGCCAGAAATGTTTCCTTCCGGAAAATAAACAGATAACGGTCAGGAATAAAGTTCAGTCAGTAATAGATAAACCCCTAATTTCTTTGAGAGAAGGCATGTCCCTTCTTGGCTCCTTCACGTCATGTATTTCAGCGGTTCCATGGGCCCAATTTCACTCGAGGCATTTACAGTATGCAATTTTACACGAAGAAGAAAAATCTCATGGTCATTTAAATATTTAAATTTCCCTTTCTAATAATGTAATCCAATCTCTGATATGGTGGCTAGATCCAAAAAACCTGGTCAGTGGAGTGCCCTGGGTAGTTAAACCCTCAAATATAATATATACTGATGCCAGTCCTACTGGCTGGGGCGCACATTTAAAAGACCATTTAGTCCAAGGATTATGGTCAGTCACGGAGTCAGACGACTCTTCTAATATAAGAGAGCTAAAAGCTATCTATCATGCTCTATATGAATTCCTTCCGCAGCTACACGGGACACATACCAGAATTCTGTCCGACAACATGACATCAGTCGCCTATATCAATCATCAAGGAGGAACAAGATCAGGAACGCTCATGTCTATAACCGAAGACATTCTAACCATAGCCGAAGAACATCTTCTGTCCCTGTCAGCACTACATGTCAGAGGAGTGGACAACTCAAGAGCAGACTTCCTCAGTCGTCATACCCTCCACCAAGGAGAGTGGGTCCTAAATCATCAAATTTTCAAAATGATAACTATGAAATGGGGTACACCCGAGATAGATCTCTTCGCCACAAGACAAAACCGACAACTAAAAAGATTCGCTTTAATGTTCCGGGCCGACAATCCCGACATTCTCGATGCCCTTCAGACTCCTTGGACATTTCAGAAAGCATACGCTTTTCCTCCTCTGGTTCTTCTACCAACAGTAATCAGGAAGATAAGGGAGGACCGGGCAAATATAATCCTGATTGCCCCATTTTGGCCAAAAAGACCATGGTTTTCCCTGCTCAGAGCCATGTCCATCTCGGATCCGTGGATCCTCCCGGAGGATCAGGATCTTCTTTCCCAGGGGCCCTTCAACCACCCTCATGTGAAGGGACTAAGGTTGACAGCCTGGAATTTGAGAGGCAGCTGTTAAAACTAAGAGGCTTCTCCGATAGTGTAATTAGTACCTTGTTAACAAGTAGAAAAAGATCCACTACTGACATATATGTGAGAGTGTGGAAGAAATTTCTAAATCTCTATCCATCGGCGTTATCTAGTGAAATTCCCGTCTCCACTATTCTAGAATTTCTTCAAAAAGGACGTGACCTAGGCCTTTCAGTTAATACTCTGAAAGTACAAGTTTCTGCTCTAGGGGCCTTGTATAGTCACAATGTTGCGGGTAATAGATGGATAGCTAGATTTATTTCAGCTTGCCAGAGATCAGAGCCAGTTCAGATTCCGCAGATGCCTCCTTGGGATATTAATTTGGTCCTGGAAGCCTTAACAGGTCATCCATTTGAGCCTCTAGACTTAGCTCACATTAAATATATTTCACTTAAGACCGTTCTTCTTGTCGCGTTAGTATCGGCAAGAAGAGTAGGTGACATACAGGCGCTATCAGTAGATCCTCCCTTTATGTCAATATTTCCTGATAGAATTGTCCTGAAAACAGACCCTTCCTACCTACCTAAAATGTGTACAAAATTCCATAGATCTCAAGAGATCCTTCTTCCTTCTTTCTATAATAATCCTACAGACCAGGAAGAAGAGAAGTACCATACTTTAGATGTGAGAAGGGCTATAATAACTTATCTGGATAGGACTAGCGCCTGGAGGAAGAGCAGGGCTCTCTTTGTTTCCTTCCAGGGTCAAAGGAAATGATCTGGTGTTACAAAAGGCACACTATCCCAATGGATTCGGGAGGCGATATACCTGGCCTATTCATCTAAAGGGGAGAATCCGCCTGAGACTGTGAAGGCACATTCCACCCAGGCGATAGCATCATCCTGGGCTGAACGAGCAGAGGTTCCTATAGAACTCATATGTAAGGCCGCAACCTGGTCCTCTCCTTCTACCTTCTATAGTCATTATAGATTAGATCTATCTGCCTCCACTGACTTGTGTTTCGGTAGATCAGTTCTTAATACGATAATCCCCCCCAAATAACTATCTCTGAAAGTCTCTCAGTGGGTGCTGTCGTGGCGAAGAGAAAACACCGGATTACGTACCGGTAATGCTCTTTTATAGAGCCACGACTGCACCCCTTCACTTCCCTCCCATTTACATATATTAGTGTACATATGAGCACTGTTAAGGGTGGTGGATTCTTGTACTTATACATAGTTAAATTATAATGAATGATGATAAAGAATTGTCTACTAAAACTGGTGGGCGGTTCCTCGCAATCTCTGTAACCCAAACTGTGGGAGCGAGGGGGACCGCCCCTTTTATCTCTCCGTAGGGTTTCCTGTTCCTAGGGGCGGATCCCCTCTCTCAGTGGGTGCTGTCGTGGCTCTATAAAAGAGCATTACCGGTACGTAATCCGGTGTTTTGCACAAGTTGCCTTATTGATTAAAGAACTGTGAATCATTAACTGTGAATGATCAGAACTTTGCTTGTAAATAGTTTGCACCTTCTTAAAGGTGCTTCCTAAAAGTAGGCCTACAATGTAAATATGTTATTGTAACGTTCAAGTGTCCTCACCTCCTATAAAGGGAGGCTCTAGTTTACCTAATATTAGTTTGTTTTATAAGATTATAGCATCCCAAAAATTGTTTGTCTTTTGTGAATCATTAACTGTGCATGATCAGAACTTTGCTTGTAAATAGTTTGCACCTTCTTAAAGGTGCTTCCTACTGGTTTTACAAAGAAGTTTTAAAAAGACTGCTTCTAACGTTACTGTGAAAGTTGCTTTGTTTTCCAGAGACCTGAAGAAAAGCCCGTCTGGCGCGGCAGGATTCCTGGTCTGGATACACGCCTTGTAGCCCGCCCAAGCCCAACGTTGGGGGTTAAAGACGGGTCCCTCGCTTCATTTCTGCTGTTTTAGAGTTAATAACTGGCTTGAATATTAATTGCACTACCTCAGTATTAAGAGACTTGAATACTGTTTGCGCCCTTAAAGGGAACGTTGAATTGTTGCACTTTGCCAGTTAGAATTGTATGTTGCAAGACAGAAGGTTAATAGATTGCAAAGTTAATATAGTAAATAAAAATAAAATTGAGAATCGAAGTTAAATAGTATTGTATACAGATAGATAGGAAGATAATTCATGATGATCTACTTTTGAATAATATTGAGAACGAGATGCAGTAAACCCGTGGGGGCTAGTCGAAAGTTTTGCACTTGAAGAAGAGTAAAGATAAAATGATTGTTTTGCACTTTGAAGTCCTAAGATAGTATACTCGTAGTGGGTAATACCTCTTCTTAGTTAGTTAGTTAATGTACTGTTTTATTAAATTGTTCCTAAAAGTAGGCCTACAATGTAAATATGTTATTGTAACGTTCAAGTGTCTTCACCTCCTACAAAGGGAAGCTCTAGTTTACCTAATATTAGTTTGTTTTATAAGATTACTGCATCCCAAAAATTGTATGTCTTTTTGCATTAACATGTATTGTTGTTCTTCTTTTCCCAGTCCGACAGTACTGGATTTAACAGGAGGGGGGGGGGGGTAGTGTAGTGCCCCAGCGTCCTGGTCATCACAGTAATGTCACTTTCCTCACGGGGAGAGTGATGCTATGCTTGGAGGCAAGAAAGGATAACTGTAACCAGGTACCACAAACATGCAACACATTCACACACCAGGACACCAGCTTTTGATCCTATTTACTAGGTGACTCCCCATATATATAACTGGTAGTCTGTAGGGAAAGTTAGAGAAAGTTCCAGACATCCGTCTGAGGAGGACAGAGGGTTTACGGAGCTGTGCATGCCCTCAGAGCTGCAGCTCCCGCAAAGAGACATTTTAGAAAGCAGAATTGATTGCAGCAAGCGTGCAGGAAAGCAGAGCACAGGAGAGGATACCAGAAGGGGACCAACCCCGAGGAGGCTGCCTCCTTCTGAGGCGCAGAACACTGGTAGCCAGAATATCGAGGTTGTAAGGACCTCCATGCCTTACATCAGAGACCGGCAGGACAGCTAATTTCACGTTACCTGTCCGCACTCACACCGAGGAGGCACGGTGACACCCCACAGAGCCGGGTTATCTAAGAGACCCTATAAACAGGCTCAAGTTACCAGTCATACGGGTTTTGTCCTATCCTAACCGGAGACAGAGAGAGAGATAACATCTGTGAGGAACTTATGTGAAGCTTAGCAGTAAGGGACTACACCTCTACAGCACAAAGGAAGGCTTTTACTGTCCACCTGGATAAGGGGACTCTGGACTTGCCTCCGAACCGGCCGGACCCTACCTGCCCTGTGATCCAGTGCCCTGGACTGTGGCTGCTGAAGTCTTCAGGAAATGAGGTAAAGAGACTGCAAACCTGTGTCTTCGTTCCTTACTGCACCTCTCACCATTCTACCATCTACACACTGGTTAGCCCTGGGGATATACTTCACCTGTGGGAAGGTATACCATATAGCTGCCATAACATCACCCCAGCGGACCCCTTGAAGCAGCGTCAGTCATCCTGACTGAATACCACAGGTGGCGTCATGAACACAAACTTTATTCCCTTTAAATACATTTCCCCTTTTTCATGGGCTCCCAGGGCCATGGACCGGGTCGCAGCCACAGTTACATCCCCCTGTGAACACCGGACCCGGAACCGAGTAACCCCTAGCCCGCGGGGCGACTCATTTGCACACACAAGACAGGAGGAATTCATGCTCTCCTGTATCTATGTAACTCATATTCAGAAGCACCAGCAGCATGGAGGACATTATACAGCGGCACTGAGCAGTGTAGTTGTGAATCTAGGTCTGGGTTGAGATAAAATACAGAAAAGCAGCAGCGTCTTCTCTCTGCATCCCTCAATATGCTCCTATCTCTTCCCCGTCCCTTTTCTATAATCTTCAAAACGACAGCTGTAAGTGAGCTGGCAGTTTCTCAGATTTTAGCAGTTTTTGTGAATAAACCATAAGTTTACAAGATAGGCAAAGAGAAGAAGTGCCTCATAAATGGAGAAAGATGAAAAAGCAGAGTTACTTAATAAGATATATTACAAAGTTGATTATATCCATTTGCAATATTGATGTATGTAAACATTGTTGAAGCAGTAGTGACCATTTAAAGGGAACCTGTCAGGTCTGACAACTCTATTACCTGCAGATATAAGGTTAATCCGCAGGATAATAGCGTTATGAATAGTGTTGAGCATACCGATACTGCAAATATCAGGTATCGGCCGATATTCGATGTATTGGATTTACGATACTGAGTTCCGATACTTTTAAGATATCGAATACCGGAATCGAAAGTTCTTATAGTGCAATGATGCACTATAATGGAGTGTGGGTGGTGCGTGTGCGGAGACTGCATGTCTGTGTGTGCGGGCGGGGTCTGTGCGTGACCGTGGGGGGTCTGTGCGGGCCTGCCGGGGATCTGTGCGGGCCTCCTGGGGGTCTGTGTGGGCATGCCCGGGGTCTGTACGGGCCTGCCGGGGGTCTGTATGGGCCTGCCGGGGGTCTGTGCGGGCTGCTGGGGTCTGTGCGGGCCTGCTGGGGGTCTGTGCGGCCTGCTGGGGGTCTGTACGGGCCTCTCGGGGGTCTGTGTGGCCTGCCAGGGGCCTGTACGGGCCTCTCGGGGGTCTGTGCGGCCTGCAGGGGGTCTGTACGGGCCTCTTGGGGGTCAGTGCGGCCTGCCGGGAGTCTGTGCGGCCTGCCGGGGGTCTATACGGGCCTCTCGGGAGTCTGTGTGGCCTGCCGGGGGTCTGTACTGGCCTCTTGGGGGTCTGTCTGTTTGTGTGCAGGCATCGTCCGATGGGACTACAAGTCGCATGGGGCTATGCCTGCTACAATGGCAGTGATTGACAAATTAGTCAATGATGGGACAGTAGTAGTCCCATCATCCGGCTAACGTGTTGAATGTAAAAAAAACCAAACACAAACATACATACTACATACAACATACATACAACATACTACATACAAACAACATACATACTACATACATACAACATACATACTACATGCATACAACATACATACAACATACATACTACATACATACAACAAACAACATGCAACATACATACATACATACAACATATATACTACATACAACATACATACTACATACATACAACATACATACTACATACATACAACATACATAGAACATACATACTACATACATACAACATACATACATACAACATATATACTACATGCAACATACATACAACATACATACGTACAACATAAATACTACATACATACAACATACATACAACATACTACATACATACAACATACATACAACATACTACATACATACTGCATACATACAACATACTACATACATACTACACATACAACATACATACAACATACATACTACATACATACTACATACATAGATACTACATACATACATACGACATACATATGACATGCATACATACATACTACATACATACAACATACATAATACATACATAATACATACAATACATTCATACATTACATACAATACATACATATAGACATACAGTACATATAACATAGACTACATACTCACCATCACTTGTCATTTTGATCCCCGAAACCAGTGTCATCTGTAAAAAAGATTAAAATGACAAACAACCAATATACTCCCTGATCCGCAGAAATCCACAAGTATCCCACGACGATCTCCCATGTAGAACGGCAGCATCAGCTGATGCGACCTCTCTCTAGGGGCCCCAGGAATACAATGACGGGAGGAAGGTATCCTTCCGCACTGTATTCCTCCGCCACTGTAAAAAAATAGTCCCTAGTCTCACTTTTGGCATTGCTGTGTGAGAAATTTTCCCACGCAGCAATTGCCATAAAGTGAGACTTTGAACTCTAACATCTAGCAGTGATGCACTGCAGGAGCAATTGTCTCCTGTCAGTTTGTCACTGAGGGTCCTATAGAGCAGTGACATCACCTGATGTCACTGTTCTATAGGGGAGATCATCGTGGGACACTCGTTACTAATTGGACTATGGCGGACAGGTAGTATTCGGTTTATTATTTTACATTTTTTGCAGGCGCTGAAGTATAGTAAGTATGGTTAAATGAAGAATATTAAAATACTAATTTCCTAATGTGTGTGTTTTATAAACCCTTTACTAGTATTGGATTAATAATGGATAGGTGTCTTATTGACGCCTCTCCATTATTAACTCGGCTTAATGTCACCTTACAATAGCAAGGTGACATTAACCCTTCATTACCCCATATCGCACCGCTACACGAAAGTAAAGAATAGTATAGAATTCTCCCCCTGGTCCCACAATCCATCTCTTCTGACCCAGCATTGGACTATAAATGTAGAACCATCCTTAGGGGTGCACGCAAGTGGGGGTGCACGCGTCACAGAAGCAAAGCGTCACGAAGATAAGCGTCGTGATACCGCAGTTATTCCATGGCAGTTAGTCAGGGCAGGAGTCAGGTAACCAACACTCTGCTCTCCCTTCTATCCATATGCATTATTCCTATCCTCCTATGCTCCCTTGCAATCCACATTTACCACCCCATCCCCCTCCACCACGACTCATACACATCAGCTCCTCACTCCTTCCATCTCCCATGTACAGCTCCCATGCGCTTCTCACCTTCCTGAAAAACCTCAGCCCATCTTACCCAAACACACTGCACAAAAAAACTTCTTACACTTCAAAAAACTACTTGCTTTTTATCTTGTTACTCCTACTGATTTCAGGGAACATATCCCCCAACCCCGGTCCCCCATCCCCCAACCTCAACCGCTGCCCTACCTCATATCAAAACCATACTAACCTTATTAATATTACTTGCACTCCCTCATCTCTCCCTTTCAAGTGTGCCCTTTGGAATCCACGGTCTGTATGCAACAAGCTTCCTTTCCTGCACAACTACTTTGTGAACAACTCTCTGAATCTGTTGGCCCTCACTGAAACCTGGATCCAGGACTCTGACACGGTCTCCCCTGCTGCCATTTCCCATGGTGGCTTACAATTCTCCCATTCCCCAAGACCCACAAACAGACCTGGTGGTGGAGTCGGCATACTCTTGTCCCCCCAATGCACGTTCCAGGTTATACCCCCAGTTCCCTCACTTTCATTCCCTTCTTTTGAGGTCCACACCATCAGGCCCTTCCGTCCCCTCTCCCTCAGAGTAGCGGTCATATACCGGCCCCCAGGCTCACCCACCCACTTCCTGGACCACTTCTCAGCCTGGCTGCCACATTTCATGTCCTCAGAACTACCAACCCTTATCCTGGGAGACTTCAACATCCCCATTAACAGCCCCACTTCCACATCTGCATCCCAGCTTCTATCACTAACCACTTCCCTAGGCCTCTCACAGCTCTGAACCTCTGAAACACACAAAGACGGTAACACCCTGGACCTGGTCTTTGTCCGGCTCTGTTCAATCTCTTACCTAGATAACTCACCACTTCCCCTCTCTGACCACAACATTCTCTCCTTCACACTCACAATTCCTCGCCCACCCCAGCACTCTCCCACCTACCACACATTCAGAAATCTACAAGCCATTAACCCTCATACACTTTCAGACTCCTTACACTCATCACTGTCCCCAATCTCTTCTTTTTCCTGTCCTGATCTGGCTGTACATCACTTCAATGACACTCTTAGAAGCACCCTAGACCAAGTAGCTCCCCTCACCCTCAGAACCTCCAAACACAGAGTGAAACAGCCCAGGCTCACATCGCAAACCCGATTTCTCCAGCGATGCTCTAGGAGTGCTGAATGATTATGGAGCAAAATTCGCACCCCAGAAGACTTTATACACTTCAAATTTATGTTAAGGACCTATAACTCTGCCCTTCACCTTGCCAAACAGTCCTACTACACCACCCTGATCTCCTCACTATCCAACAACCCCAAAAAACTTTTTAACACCTTTCACTCCCTCATCAGGCCAAAAGCACAAGACCCTATCAGAGACATTTGTGCTGATGACCTGGCCTCCCACTTTATAGAGAAAATAGACAACATCCGTCAGGAAATCCGCTCCCAGACACCAAGTGCAATGACTCCCATTCCGCCCTGCATCTCCCCTGGCTCACTCTCCACATTCGATCCCATCACAGAAGAAGTCTCCAAGCTCCTCTCCTCTTCTCGTCCGACTACATGCACCACCGACCCCATTCCCTCACACCTCCTCCAGTCTCTCTCTCCAGTCGTCACAACTCACCTAACTACAATTTTAATCTCTCCCTTTCCTCTGGCATTTTTCCCTCCTCTTTCAAACACTCTATCATTACTCCATTACTAAAAAAACCTACCCTTGACCCATCATGCACAAACAACTACAGACCGGTCTCCAATCTCCCCTTCATCTCAAAACTCCTGGAGCACCTGGTCTACTCCCGCCTTACCTGTTACCTCTCCACTCAATCCCTCCTAGACCCTTCACAGTCCGAGTTCCACCCCCTACATTCGACAGAAACTGCACTCATCAAGGTGACCAATGACCTTCTGACAGCAAAATGTAACGGTGACCACTCTCTGCTTATTCTCCTTGATCTTTCTGCAGCTTTTGACACGGTTGACCACCCTCTCCTACTCTCTAGGCTCCAGCCACTAGGCATTAAGGACACTGCTCTCTCCTGGTTCTCTTCCTATCTTTCTGAATGCTCCTTCAGTGTTCTGTTCTCCGGCTCCACTTCATCTCCTCTTCCTCTCACTGTCGGGGTACCTCAGGGCTCAGTCCTTGGCCCCCTTCTCTTCTCCCTCTACACGGCCCCAATTGGACAGACCATCAGCAGGTTTGGCTTTCAGTATCATCTTTATAGTGATGACACACAACTATACACGTCATCCCATGACCTTACCCCCACTGTACTACAGAACGCCAGTGACTGTCTGTCCGCAGTCTCCAACATCATGTCCGCTCTCTATCTGAAACTCAACCTCTCCAAAACTGAACTTCTTCTGCTCCTGTCTTCTACTAACCTCCCTAAATCTGACATTTCCCTCTCCGTGGGTGGCACCATAATAACACCCCGGCAGCAGGCACGCTGTCTGGGTGTTATGTTTGACTCCGATCTCTCCTTCACCTCCCACATACAATCTCTTGCCCGCTCGTGCCGCTTACACCTAAAGAACATCTCTAGAATCCGCCCTTTTCTCACCATGGAAACAACAAAAACTCTCACTGTCACCCTAATCCACTCCAGTCTGGACTACTGTAATGCTCTATTAATTGGCCTCCCCCTCACTCGACTTTCCCCTCTCCATTCTATCCTTAATGCGGCAGCCAGGGTTGTCCATCTGGCTATTCGTTACTCGGATCCGTCCGCTCTTCGCCAGTCGTTACACTGGCTACCCATTCATTACAGGATACAATTCAATGTACTTGTTCTCACCCACAAAGCTCTCCACAGTGCGGCACCCCCTTACATCTCCTCCCTCATTTCTGTCTATCGGCCTAACCGACCTCTGCGCTCTGCAAATGACTTTCGACTAACATCTGCACTAATCCGTAACTCCCACTCCTGACTCCAAGACTTCTCCCGTGCTGTGCCAATCCTCTGGAATGCTCTACCCCAAGATATTAGGACCATCCACAACTTGCATAGTTTTAGGCGCTCGCTCAAAACTCATTTGTTCAGAGCGGCCTATCACATTCCCTAATCATACTCATTTTATGTTTGTGTGTGTGTAGCCCATTCACTATCTCCAGCTACCCCCCACTCCCTGAAGATGGCTGGACCATCATTGTAAATACATCATTGTAAATACACACCTGTACTTTGTATCTCCCCACCTCATTGTAGATTGTAAGGTCTCACGAGCAGGGTCGTCTTATTTTGTCTTATTTTGCTTTATTACTGTATTGTTAACATTTTTACCTATGACTGTTGTGTTTGAAACTGATAAACTGTAAAGCACTGCGGAATATGTTGGCGCTATATAAATAAAGATTATTATTATAGAATAACGCCTATCCATTATTAATCCAATACTAGTAAATGGTTAATAAAACACACACATTAGGAAAAAAGTATTTTAATATTCTTAATTTAACCATACTTACCATACTTCAGCGCCTGCAAAAAATGTAAAATACTAAACCAAATACTACCTGTCCGCCGTAGTCCAATTAAGAACGAGTGTCCCACGACGATCTCCGCTATAGAACAGCGACATCAGGTGATGTCACTGCTCTATAGGACCCTCAATGACACACTGACAGGAGACACTGGCTTCGGGGATCAAAATGACAAGTGATGGTGAGTATGTAGTCTATGTTATATGTACTGTATGTCTATATGTATGTATTGTATGTAATGTATGAATGTATTGTATGTATTATGTATGTAGTATGTATGTTGTATGTATGTAGTATGTATGTATGTAGTATGTATGTAGTATGTACGTATGTATGCAGTATGTATGTAGTATGCATGTAGTGTGTATGTAGTATGTATGTAGTATGTATGTAAGTAGTATGTATGTATGTAGTGTGTATGTAGTATTTATGTATGTATGCAGTATGTATGTAGTATGTATGTAGTATGTATGTATGTAGTATGTATGTAGTATGTATGTAGTATGTATGTAGTATGTTGTATGTATGTATGTAGTATGTTGTATGTAGTATGTAGTATGTTGCATGCAGTATGTTGTATGTAGTATGTTGTATGTAGTATGTATGTAGTATGTTGTATGCATGTATGTGGTATGTATGTATGTGGTATGTATGTATGTGGTATGTATGTATGTGGTATGTATGTATGTGGTATGTATGTATGTGGTATGTATGTATGTGGTATGTATGTATGCATGTGGTATGTATGTATGTGGTATGTATGTAGTATGTATGTATGTGGTATGTATGTATGTGGTATGTATGTATGTATGTGGTATGTATGTATGTGATATGTATGTAGTATGTATGTATGTAGTTTTTTGTTTTGTTATTTTACATTCAACACATTAGCTGGATGATGGGACTACTACTATCCCATCATTGGCTAATGTGTCAAACACTGCAATTGTAGTAGGCATAGCCCGATAGGACTTGTAGTCCCATCGGACGATGCCTGCACAAAAACACAAAGACCCCTGGCAGGCCGCACAGACCCCCGGCAGGCCGCACAGACCCCCGAGAGGCCCGCACAGACCCCCGGCAGGCCGCACAGACCCTGAAGAGGCCCGTACAGACCCTCGGCAGGCCGCACAGACCCCCAAGAGGCCCGTACAGACCCCCAGCAGGCCACATAGATCCCCGGCAGGCCGCACAGACCCCCGAGAGGCCCGTACTGACCCCTGGCAGGCCACACAGACCCCCGAGAGGCCCGTACAGACCCCCGGCAGGCCGCACTTATCCCCGGCAGGATGTACAAGGAAAGAAAGGGCTTATTTTCATTCCGATATTTGTGTCCCATTGACTTGCATTGGTTTCTGGTATCGGTATCGGTGATATCCGATATTTTTGGGATATCGGCCAATACAATCCGATCCCGATATTTCCGAATATCGGAAGGTATCGCTCAACACTAGTTATGAAGGTTCCTGACAGTAGTACTGAAATTACCGCACCTGGGAGAAAATGGCCTTTATGTCTCCCAGAAGCTGCTGGCTTTAACTCATACAGGTATGGCTATAGCAATTACAGTTAACCCTCACAGCAGAGAGAGGTGACTTTATGTGCCCCCTGCACTGACTGACAGCCGGCTCTGTACTGATGCACTGCAGAGCCGCCTGTCAATCAATACTATTGTGTGCTTACAACAATCACATTCAGTACTGTGAATACAACTGTATGACTGAAAGCCAGCGGCTTCTCTGAGAAATAAAGTTCATTTTCTCCTTAGTGCAGCAGTTTTAGTACTGTGTGTAGGCACCATGATAACTCTATTAACCTGCAGATTAATTGTATATCTGCAGGTAATAGCGTTATCAGACCTGAAAGGTTCCCTTTAATTAATACATTCATATTTGCAACCAATTTCTATTCCACTGGTGCATGGAAATTAAGAAAATTAAGAAAAATTTCAAATAGTCTTGACTAAAATGTCTACTACATTCCAGGTCTATGTGCCTCCATAGTTGCAGACCACCAACAAATCCTATGTAATTTAATTCTACACTGCAACCATGTGTTAGCCCATTCCATCTGCACACAGTTATGTGTAATCTGCTAAGTTTGCTCCAATCACTGTCAGCAAGCAACCTGAATGGTATCTAACTCATTCAGTCTCCGGCATTGAATCCTGCATGTATCTAGATTTGTTAGCCATAAGCATTTGTTTTTGTATATAGATATAGAACTCACTTATGCTTGTCCTTATGCAGAGAGGTCACATAACTGTTTTCAAAGGAGTTTATGATACTTCTAGGCTTGGACATTTGTTTATCTGGTCACTACAATTATTGATTGCTAAGGAGAGGAGGAAAAAAAAAGTGAGATCTAAGAGCTAGCCTTTTATAAATTTAGACATAGCTTGGGGAAGCATTTATGCAGGGGTCCATTCGTGCACTATTATTCATGTACATTTATTCAAAGTACTTTTTTCAAAGTAGTGGCAGTTAAAACATGGCAGTTAGACAGGTAAGGCTTCTTTCACACTAGCGTCGGAATCTCCCCGTCGCAATGCGTCGGGGAGAGATTCCGACGCTTTTGCAGCGCATCCGCTGCCCCATTGTAAGGTGCGGGGAGGTGGGGGCGGAGTTCCGGCCACGCATGCGCGGTCGGAAAAAGCGGTCCGTCGGGAGAAAAAAACGTTACATGTAGGGTTTTTTTTCTCCTGACAGTCCGCCAAAGCACTACGCATCCGTCGCAAGACGGATGCGAAGTGTGCCAATCCGTCGCAAATGCGTCGTCAATAGAAGTCTATGGGGAAAAAACGCATCCTGCAAGCACTTTTGCAGGATGCGTTTTTTCTGCAAAACGACGCATTGTGACGGATTTAAAAAAACGCTAGTGTGAAAGTACCCTAAGACAATCTAAATCTATTCCCTGTTCATTTAGAACAGAACAAATACTCACCATATGTATTTGTATAATCTATATCCTGGCTGCTGCATTCATTCACATTCACCGCCCTTGCATTAACTCTCTACACTCCATCCATATCGGCCCCTCTGTCCTTGCCTCTCCTATGTATAGCACTCACGCTCTGTTCACATTGCTTAACAGCGCAGATCCATTCAGTCCCACCATCCAACACAAGAGACGCTCTCACAAATCACTTAACCATCTGCTCACTCTTTCTATCCTCCTTCTCCTAGTCGCTGGAGACATCTCTCCCAACCCCGGCCTCACATGTTATAGCCAGTCAAACCTCCCAACTGCTACACTCAGAAACCCCTCTAACCTTATTAATATCCCATGCATGCCTTCTGCCTCTTTCAATTGTGCCCTTTGGAATTTTCGCTCTGTGTGTAATAAACTCCCTTTCATCCATGACTTCTTCCTTTCTAATTCTCTTAACCTCCTGGCTCTTACTGAAACCTGGATCCAGCAGTCAGACACCACCGCTGCTGCTGCTCTTTCATATGGTGGACTACACTTTTCTCATACCCCAAGATCAGACAACAGAGCAGGTGGAGGCGTTGGTCTGCTCCTTTCACCCAAATGTACCTTTCAGGTTATCCCCCAAGTACCCTCACATGTCTTCCCTTCTTTTGAGGTCCATGCGGTCAGACTCTACATCCCATTCTCCATGCGAGTGGCGGTGGTGTATCATCCTCCCGGCCCCTCTCATCAGTTCCTGGATCACTTTGCCACCTGCCTTCCTCAGTTTCTTTCCTGTGACATCCCCACCCTCATCATGGGTGATTTCAACATCCCAATTGCTTTTCCCCTCTCCCCATCTGCTTCTCACCTTTTATCTCTAACCTCCTCTTTCGGCCTCTCGCAGCATATCGTATATACTCGAGTATAAGCCGACCCGAGTATAAGCCGACCCCCCTAATTTTGCCACAAAAAACTGGGAAAACTTATTGACTCGAGTATAAGCCTAGGGTAGAAAATGCAGCATTTACCGGTGAATTTCAAAAATAAAAATAGATGCTCCATACCGTTCATTATTGCCCCATAGATGCTCCATATACAACTGTGCTATATAGAATGCTCTGCATCGTTGATTATGGCCCCATAGATGCTCCTTATAATGCTGTGCCATATATGCTCTGCACCTTTGATTATGGCCCCATAGATGCTCCTTATAATGCTGTGCCATATATGCTCTGCACCTTTGATTATGGCCCCATAGGTGCTCCTTATAATGCTGTGCCCCATATATGCTCTGCACCTTTATGGCCCCATAGGTGCTCCTTATAATGCTGTGCCCCTTATATGCTCTGCACCTTTATGGCCCCATAGGTGCTCCTTAGAATGCTGCTGGTGCTGCCCCATAGATGCTCCATATACAACTGTGCTATATAGAATGCTCTGCACCGTTGATTATGGCCCCATAGATGCTCCTTATAATGCTGTGCCATATATGCTCTGCACCGTTGATTATGGCCCCATAGATGCTCCTTATAATGCTGTGCCATATATGCTCTGCACCTTTGATTATGGCCCCATAGGTGCTCCTTATAATGCTGTGCCCCATATATGCTCTGCACCTTTATGGCCCCATAGGTGCTCCTTATAATGCTGTGCCCCATTTATGCTCTGCACCTTTATGGCCCCATAGGTGCTCCTTATAATGCTGTGCCCCATATATGCTCTGCACCTTTATGGCCCCATAGGTGCTCCTTATAATGCTGTGCCCCATATATGCTCTGCACCTTTATGGCCCCATAGGTGCTCCTTATAATGCTGTGCCCCTTATATGCTCTGCACCTTTATGGCCCCATAGGTGCTCCTTATAATGCTGTGCCCCATATATGCTCTGCACCTTTATGGCCCCATAGGTGCTCCTTATAATGCTGTGCCCCATATATGCTCTGCACCTTTATGGCCCCATAGGTGCTCCTTATAATGCTGTGCCCCATATATGCTCTGCACCTTTATGGCCCCATAGGTGCTCCTTATAATGCTGTGCCCCTTATATGCTCTGCACCTTTATGGCCCCATAGGTGCTCCTTATAATGCTGTGCCCCATATATGCTCTGCACCTTTATGGCCCCATAGGTGCTCCTTATAATGCTGTGCACCTTATATGCTCTGCACCTTTATGGCCCCATAGATGCTCCTTATAATGCTGTGCCCCATATATGCTCTGCACCTTTATGGCCCCATAGGTGCTCCTTATAATGCTGTGCCCCTTATATGCTCTGCACCTTTATGGCCCCATAGGTGCTCCTTAGAATGCTGCTGGTGCTGCCATAAAAAAAAAAAAAAATCACATACTCACCTCTCTTCTCAGGACGCCGGCGCTTTCAATAATTACCTGCTCCTAAGTGGCTCCGTCTCCAGCACTGAAGCTCAGCAGAGGGCGCGCACTGACTACGTCACAGCGCCCTCTAACCTGAGCGTCATTGCTAGAGGACGCTGCAGACGGAGCCGGAGCGAGGAGCAGGTAATTATAGCGCTGCGCTCCCCTTACCTGCTGCGGCGCGGTCCCTGCAGTCCCTGGCTTCTCCGGCGCTGCAGCTTCTTCCTGTAATTGAGCGGTCACATGGCACCGATCATTTACAGCAATGAATATGCGGCTCCTCCCCTATGGGGGTGGAGCTGCCTATTCATTTCTGTAATGAGCGGTGCCATGTGACCGCTCAGTGCAGGAAGAATCTGCAGCGCCGGAGAAGCCAGGGACTGCAGGGACTGCGCTGGGAGCAGGTAAGTATGATTACACGGCCCCCGCTCTCCCTCCCCTGCCGACACCCGGGTATATGACTCGAGTATAAGCCGAGAGGGGGACTTTCAGCCCAAAAAAATGGGCTGAAAATCTCGGCTTATACTCGAGTATATACGGTACTAACTCTCCAACGCATGACGACTGAAACTCCCTCAACTTGGTCTTCTCCTGGCTTTGCTCAGTGGACTATTTCACAAACTCCCCTCTCCTGCTCTCTGACCACAACCTTCTTTCATTCTCTATCTAGAACTGCCATCCCGCCCAGGTCACCCCCACTTTCCACACTTATAGAAACATACAGGCCATTAACACCCAGAAACTTATGAAGAACTTGCAGTACTCATTGGCCCCAATCTCCTCCATCTCATGTCCTGATTCTGCTCTGAAGCATTATAATGAAACCCTGCAAAGTGCCCTGGACGAAACTGCACCTCCTATACATAGAACAACTTGGCACAGAAGGCGACAACCGTGGCACACGCTGCAAACACGTTTCCTGCAACGGTGCTCCAGGTGCGCCGAACGTCTGTGGAGAAAATCAAATCTACCCGAATATTTCAGCCTTTATAAGTTCATGCTTAAAACATATAATTCTGTCCTTCACCTCTCCAAAAAACCTATTTTAACACCGTCATCACCTCCCTGTCCAATAAATCTAAACGTCTCTTTGACACTTTCCAGTCCCTATTCAACCCAAGAGTGCAGGCCCCAACCACAGATCTCTGTGCTGATGATCTGGCCAATTACTTCAAAGAAAAAATTGACCACATCCGACAGGAAATTATCTCCAAATCCCTTCATACCATGCACTGTCCTCCCTCCCCCACTGCATCTAGTTCACTCTCTGACTTTGAACCAGTTACAGAAGAAGTAATCAGGCTCCTTGTATCTTTTCGCCCAACCACTTGCACCAGTGAACCCATTCCGTCACATCTCCTACAGTCCCTTTCCCCGGCTGTCACCTCTCATATAACAAAAATATTCAACCTTTCTCTCTCTTCCGGTATCTTTCCCTCCTCATTTAAGCATGCCATCATACATCCACTACTTAAAAAACCATCCCTCGATCAAAACTGTGCTGCTAATTATAGACCAGTCTCTAATTTTCTCTTCATCTCTAAACTCCTCGAACGCCTGGTCCACTCCCGTCTTTCCCGCTATCCCTCAAATAACTCTCTTCTCGACCCTCTTCAATCTGGTTTCCGCTCTTCACACTCTACTGAAACTGCCCTCACTAAAGTCTCTAATGATCTACTAACAGTTAAATCTATTGGTCACTACTCCATGCTAATTCTCTTGGATCTCTCCGCAGCATTCGATACTGTGGATCATCAGCTCCTCCTCACTATGCTCCGCTACATCAGCCTCAAGGACACTGTTCTCTCCTGGTTCTCCTCCTATCTCTCTGATCGCTCCTTTACTGTATCTTTTGCTGGTTCCTCCTCCTCTCACCTTCCCCTTACTGTTGGGGTTCCTCAAGGATCAGTCCTGGGCCCCTCCTTTTCTCTTTGTATACTGCCCCTATTGGACAAACAATCAGTAGATTTGGGTTCCAGTACCATCTCTATGCTGATGACTCCCAATTATACAATTCTTCTCCTGATCTCATACCTGCCTTTTTAGAAAACACCAGTGATTGTCTTACCGCTGTCTCTAACATCATGTCCTCCCTCTATCTGAAACTGAACCTGTCAAAAACTGAACTCCTTGTGTTCTCTCCCTCTTCTAACCTATCTTTGCCTGACATTGCCTTCTCCTTGTGTGGTTCCATCATTACTCCCAAGCAACATGCCCGCTGCCTTGGGGTCATACTTGATTCTGAGCTTTCCTTCACCCCCACATCCGATCATTGGCTCGCTCTTCTTATCTGCATCTCAAAAACATTTTTAGAATTCGCCTTTTTCTTGCTTTCGACCCTGCAAAAACTCTTACTGTCTCACTTATTCATTCTCGTCTGGACTATTGTAACTCTCTACTAATTGGCCTTCCTCTTACCAAACTCTCCCCTGTTATGGACCTGGTGGTTAGGAGCACCCGGCACGACCTGATAGTTAAACTCACACAGGACAAGCTCTGGGATGTGGGAGCTCTGCTGACCGCAGGCCCTAGTCCTATCACAACAACTAGAAATAGCCGTGGAGCGTTCCTGACTCTCCCTAGACGCCTCTTCACAGCCTAAGAGCTAGCTAGCCCTAGAGATAGAAAGTAAAGCCTACCTTGCCTCAGAGAAATTCCCCAAAGGAAAAGGCAGCCCCCCACATATATTGACTGTGAGTAAAGATGAAAGTCACAAACACAGAAATGAAACAAGATTCAGCAAAGGGAGGCCAGACTTACTAAACAGACAGAGGATAGGAAAGGTATCTTTGCGGTCAGCACAAAAAACTACAAAAGACCACGCATAGTGTGCAAAAAGACCTCCGCACCGACTAACGGTGCGGAGATGCCACTCTGCATCCCAGAGCTTCCAGCTAGCAAGACAAAATCATGATAACCAGCTGGACAAGGAAACAATGAACAAATAATAACTATCAGGAACTTAGCTTCTGCTGGAGAAGACAGGTCACCAGAAAGATCCAAGAGTGAACTGAACCAATGCAGGAACATTGACAGCTGGCATGGAGTAACGATCTGAGTGGAGTTAAATAGAGCAGCCAACCAAAGGATAAACCACGTCACCTGTGTAAGGAACCTCAGAAGCAGCAGCTTCACTCACAGCCACCAGAGGGAGCCCATAGACAGAACTCGCCGAAGTACCATTCACGACCACAGGAGGGAGTTCGACAACAGAATTCACGACAGTACCCCCCCCTTGAGGAGGGGTCACCGAACCCTCACCAGAGCCCCCAGGCCGATCAGGATGAGCCAAATGAAAGGCACAAACTAGATCGGCAGCATGAACATCAGAGGCAAAAACCAAGGAATTATCTTCCTGACCATAACCCTTCCACTTGACCAGGTACTGGAGTTTCCGTCTCGAAACACGAGAATCCAAAATCTTCTCCACCACATACTCCAACTCCCCCTCAACCAACACCGGGGCAGGAGGATCAACGGAGGGAACCATAGGCGCCACGTATCTCTGCAACAACGACCTATGGAACACATTATGGATGGCAAAAGAAGCTGGAAGGTCCAAACGAAATGACACAGGATTAAGAACTTCAGAAATCTTATATGGCCCAATGAAACGAGGCTTAAACTTAGGAGAGGAAACCTTCATAGGAACATGACGAGATGGCAACCAAACCAAATCCCCAACACGAAGTCGGGGACCAACACAGCGCCGGCGGTTAGCGAAACGTTGAGCCTTCTCCTGGGACAATGTCAAATTGTCCACCACATGAGTCCAAATCTGCTGCAACCTGTCCACCACCGTATCCACACCAGGACAGTCTGAAGGCTCAACCTGCCCTGAAGAGAAACGAGGATGTTAACCAGAATTACAGAAAAAAGGAGAAACTAAAGTAGCCGAGCTGGCCCGATTATTAAGGGCGAACTCAGCCAAAGGCAAGAAGGACACCCAATCATCCTGATCAGCAGAAACAAAGCATCTCAGATATGTTTCCAAAGTCTGATTAGTTCGTTCGGTTTGGCCATTAGTCTGAGGATGGAAAGCCAAAGAAAAAGACAAATCAATGCCCATCTTAGCACAAAAGGACCGCCAAAACCTCGAAACAAACTGGGAACCTCTGTCCGAGACGATGTTCTCTGGAATGCCATGCAAACGAACCACATGCTGGAAAAACAATGGCACCAAATCAGAGGAGGAAGGCAATTTAGACAAGGGTACCAAATGGACCATTTTAGAGAAGCGATCACAAACCACCCAAATGACCGACATCCTTTGAGAAACAGGGAGATCAGAAATAAAATCCATGGAAATATGCGTCCAGGGCCTCATCGGGACCGGCAAGGGCAAAAGCAACCCACTGGCACGAGAACAGCAGGGCTTAGCCCAAGCACAAGTCCCACAGAACTGCACATAAGAACGCACATCCCTTGACAAAGAAGGCCACCAAAAGGATCTAGCCACCAAATCTCTGGTACCAAAGATTCCAGGATGACCAGCCAACACCGAACAATGAACCTCAGAGATAACTCTACTAGTCCATCTATCAGGGACAAACAGTTTCTCCGCAGGACAACTGTCATGTCTATCAGCCTGAAACTTCTGCAGCACGCGCCACAAATCAGGGGAGATGGCAGACAAAATTACCCCCTCTTTAAGAATACCCGCCGGCTCCGGAACACCCGGAGAGTCAGGCACAAAACTCCTTGACAGGGCATCAGCCTTCACATTCTTAGATCCCGGAAGGTATGAAACCACAAAATCAAAACGGGAGAAAAAGAGCGACCATCGAGCCTGTCTAGGATTCAACCGTTTGGCAGACTCGAGATAAGTCAAATTCTTGTGATCCGTCAAGACCACCACGCGATGTTTAGCTCCTTCAAGCCAATGTCGCCACCCCTCGAATGCCCACTTCATGGCCAACAACTCTCGATTGCCAACATCATAATTGCGCTCAGCGGGCGAGAATTTTCTAGAAAAGAAGGCACATGGTTTCATCACCGAGCCATCAGAACTTCTTTGCGACAAAACAGCCCCTGCTCCAATCTCAGAAGCATCAACCTCGACCTGAAACGGGAGCGAAACATCTGGCTGGCACAACACAGGGGCAGAAGAAAAACGACGCTTCAACTCCTGAAAAGCCTCTACAGCCGCAGAGGACCAATTGACCACATCAGCACCTTTCTTGGTCAAATCAGTCAACGGTTTAGCAATACTAGAAAAATTAGCGATGAAGCGACGGTAAAAATTAGCAAAGCCCAGGAACTTCTGCAGGCTCTTCACAGATGTCGGCTGAGTCCAATCATAAATGGCCTGAACTTTAACAGGGTCCATCTCGATAGTAGAAGGGGAAAAAATGAAACCCAAAAATGAAACCTTCTGAACTCCAAAGAGACACTTTGACCCTTTCACAAACAAGGAATTCGCACGAAGGACCTGGAACACCATTCTGACCTGCTTCACATGAGACTCCCAATCATCCGAAAAGACCAAAATGTCATCCAAATATACAATCATGAATCTATCCAGGTACTCTCGGAAGATGTCATGCATAAAGGACTGAAACACAGATGGAGCATTAGAAAGCCCGAATGGCATAACCAGGTACTCAAAATGGCCCTCGGGCGTATTAAATGCTGTTTTCCATTCATCGCCCTGTTTAATTCGCACAAGATTATACGCCCCTTGAAGATCTATCTTGGTGAACCAACTAGCCCTGTCATGATCCCAATGGCAAGGGATCACAAAAATGACAAGCACAGATACAAACAAGCTCTAGGGCGATGGAACCTGAGCTGACCGCGACCCTAAACCTAACACACAAATAAAAGTAGCCGGGGAACGTGCCTACGATGATCCTAGACGTCTCGCTCCAGCCGAAGATCTAACTTCCCCTATCAGAAGAAACACAGACCTCTCTTGCCTCCAGAGAAATACCCCACAGCAAATAGCAGCCCCCCACATATAATGACGGTGAAATGAGAGGAAAGCACATACGTAGTATGAAAACAGTTTCAGCAAAATGAGGCCCGCTAAAGCTAGATAGCAGAGGATACAAAAGTGAACTGCGCGGTCAGCGAAAAACCCTTCAAAAAACCATCCTGAAATTACTTGAACTCATGTGCCAACTCATGGTACATGAAAAGCAATTTCAGCCCACTAGAGCAACCAGCAGCAGAGAATCACATATCTGCAGGCTGGACTAAAAACCAAATTAAGCAAAACACAAAACAGGAAAATCCAAACTTAGCTTGTCCAGAAGGTTCTAGGAGCAGGGAGCAGAGGTAACAAGACACACTGGATACACTGATAACCGGCGAGGAAATGCCAGCAAAGCCAGGTTAAATAGGAAACTCCCATATGCTGATGGAACAGGTGGAAGCCAGAAACCCAGGAAAGACAAGTCACCCAGTACCATCAGTAACCACCAGAGGGAGCCCAAAAACAGAACTCACAACAGTACCCCCCCCTTGAGGAGGGGTCACCGAACCCTCACGAGAACCACCAGGGCGACCAGGATGAGCCCTATGAAAAGCGCGAACCAAATCATCAGCATGAACATCCGAGGCAACCACCCAAGAATTATCCTCCTGACCATAACCCTTCCACTTGACCAAATACTGGAGTTTCCGTCTGGAAACACGAGAATCCAAGATCTTCTCCACAACATACTCCAATTCTCCCTCCACCAGCACTGGAGCAGGAGGCTCAAGCGAAGGAACAACAGGTACCTCATACTTCCGCAACAACGACCGATGGAACACATTATGAATAGCAAACGATGCCGGGAGATCCAAACGAAACGACACAGGGTTAAGAATTTCCAAGATCCTATAGGGACCGATGAACCGAGGCTTGAACTTAGGAGAAGAGACCTTCATAGGAACAAAACGAGAAGACAACCACACCAAGTCACCAACAAGAAGTCGAGGACCCACGCGGCGACGGCGATTAGCAAACTGCTGAGCCTTCTCCTGGGACAACTTCAAATTGTCCACCACATGACTCCAAATCCGATGCAACCTATCCACCACCATGTCCACTCCAGGACAATCAGAAGGTTCCACCTGACCAGAGGAAAAACGAGGATGAAACCCCGAATTACAAAAGAAAGGAGATACCAAGGTAGCAGAACTAGCCCGATTAATAAGGGCAAACTCGGCCAGCGGCAAAAAGGTAACCCAGTCATCCTGATCAGCAGAAACAAAACACCTTAAATAAGTTTCCAAGGTCTGATTAGTTCGTTCAGTCTGGCCATTCGTCTGAGGATGGAATGCAGACGAAAAGGACAAATCAATGCCCATCTTAGCACAGAACGTCCGCCAAAATCTAGACACAAACTGGGATCCCCTGTCAGAAACGATGTTCTCAGGAATCCCATGCAAACGAACCACATTCTGAAAAAACAGAGGGACCAACTCAGAGGAGGAAGGCAACTTAGGCAAGGGTACCAGATGAACCATTTTAGAAAAGCGATCACACACAACCCAGATGACGGACATTTTTTGAGAGACAGGGAGATCCGAAATAAAGTCCATGGAAATGTGCGTCCAAGGCCTCTTCGGGATAGGCAAAGGTGACAACAATCCACTGGCTCGAGAACAGCAAGGCTTAGCCCGAGCGCAAACCTCACAAGACTGCACAAAAGAACGCACATCCCTCGACAAGGAAGGCCACCAAAAAGACCTGGCCACCAAGTCTCTAGTACCAAATATTCCAGGATGACCTGCCAACGCAGAAGAATGGACCTCGGAGATGACTCTACTGGTCCAATTATCCGGAACAAACAGTCTCTCAGGCGGACAACGATCAGGTTTACCCGCCTGAAACTCCTGCAAAGCACGTCGCAAGTCTGGGGAGACAGCAGACAAAATCACCCCATCCCTAAGGATACCAGAGGGCTCAGAATTTCCAAGGGAGTCAGGCACAAAACTCCTAGAAAGAGCATCCGCCTTCACATTCTTTGAACCTGGCAGGTATGAAACCACAAAATTGAAACGAGAGAAAAACAGTGACCAACGAGCCTGTCTAGGATTCAGACGCCTGGCAGACTCAAGGTAAATCAAATTTTTGTGATCAGTCAAGACCACCACACGATGTCTAGCACCCTCTAGCCAATGACGCCACTCCTCAAATGCCCACTTCATGGCCAAAAGTTCCCGATTACCAACATCATAATTCCGCTCAGCCGGCGAAAACTTTCTAGAAAAAAACGCGCATGGCTTCATCACTGAGCCATCGGAGCTTCTCTGTGACAAAACCGCCCCCGCTCCAATCTCGGAAGCATCAACCTCAACCTGAAAAGGGAGCGAAACATCTGGCTGACGCAACACAGGAGCAGAAGAAAACCGGCGCTTAAGTTCCTGAAAGGCCTCCACAGCCGCAGGAGACCAATTAGCAACATCAGCACCCTTCTTAGTCAAATCCGTCAAAGGCTTAACAACACTAGAAAAATTAGTTATAAAACGACGATAGAAATTAGCAAAGCCCAAGAACTTCTGTAGACTCTTAAGAGATGTAGGCTGCGTCCAGTCACAAATAGCCTGAACCTTGACGGGATCCATCTCAATAGTAGAAGGGGAAAAAATATACTCCAAGAAAGAAATCTTCTGGACTCCAAAGAGACACTTTGAGCCTTTTACAAACAAGGAATTGGCCCGCAGGACCTGAAACACCTTCCTGACCTGCTGAACATGAGACTCCCAGTCATCAGAAAAAACCAAAATATCATCCAAATACACAATCATAAATTTATCCAGATATTCACGGAAAATATCGTGCATAAAGGACTGGAAGACTGAAGGAGCATTAGAAAGTCCGAAAGGCATTACCAAATACTCAAAATGGCCCTCAGGCGTATTAAATGCGGTTTTCCACTCATCACCTTGCTTTATTCGTATAAGATTATACGCACCCCGAAGATCAATCTTAGTGAACCATTTAGCCCCCTTAATGCGAGCAAACAAATCAGTCAACAATGGCAAAGGATACTGATATTTTACGGTAATCTTATTCAAAAGACGATAATCTATACAAGGCCTCAAGGAACCATCTTTTTTGGCCATGAAAAAAAAACCTGCTCCCAAAGGGGACAAAGATGGACGGATATGTCCCTTTTCCAAGGACTCCTTAACATAATCCCGCATAGCAGTATGCTCTGGCACTGACAGATTGAACAAACGACCTTTAGGAAATTTACTGCCTGGAATTAAATTTATAGCACAATCGCAATCCCTGTGAGGAGGAAGCGAACTGAGCTTAGGCTCCTCAAAAACATCCCGATAGTCAGACAAAAACACAGGAATCTCAGAAGGAGTAGATGAAGCGATAGAAATCGGAGGTGCATCATCATGAACCCCCTGACAACCCCAGCTTAACACAGACATTGATTTCCAGTCAAGGACTGGATTATGAGTTTGTAACCATGGCAGACCAAGTACTAGAACATCATGCAAATTATACAGTACCAGGAAGCGAATCACCTCCTGATGAACGGGAGTCATACGCATGGTCACTTGTGTCCAGTACTGAGGTTTATTCATAGCCAAAGGTGTAGAGTCAATTCCCTTCAAAGGAATAGGGACTTCCAGAGGCTCCAGACTAAACCCACAGCGATTGGCAAATGACCAATCCATAAGACTCAGGGCAGCGCCTGAATCCACATAGGCATCGACGGAAATGGATGATAATGAACAAATCAGAGTCACAGACAGAATGAACTTAGACTGTAAAGTACTAATGGCAACAGACTTATCAACCTTTTTTGTGCGTTTAGAGCATGCTGATATAACATGAGCTGAATCACCACAATAAAAGCACAACCCTTTTTTCCGCCTATACTTTTGCCGTTCACTTCTGGACTGAATTCTATCACATTGCATTATCTCAGGTGACGGTTCAGACGACACCGCCAAATGATGCACAGGTTTGCGCTCCCGTAAACGCCGATCAATCTGAACAGCCATAGTCATAGACTCATTCAGACCAGCAGGCGCAGGGAACCCCACCATAACATCTTTAATGGCCTCAGAAAGGCCATCTCTAAACTTTGCAGCCAGAGCGCACTCATTCCACTGAGTAAGTACCGACCACTTCCGAAATTTTTGACAATAAATTTCTGCTTCATCTTGCCCCTGAGAGAGGGCCAACAAAGCTTTTTCAGCCTGAATCTCTTGGTTAGGTTCACTGTCATGATCCCAATGGCAAGGGATCACAAAAATGACAAGCACAGATACAAACAAGCTCTAGGGCGATGGAACCTGAGCTGACCGCGACCCTAAACCTAACACACAAATAAAAGTAGCCGGGGAACGTGCCTACGATGATCCTAGACGTCTCGCTCCAGCCGAAGATCTAACTTCCCCTATCAGAAGAAACACAGACCTCTCTTGCCTCCAGAGAAATACCCCACAGCAAATAGCAGCCCCCCACATATAATGACGGTGAAATGAGAGGAAAGCACATACGTAGTATGAAAACAGTTTCAGCAAAATGAGGCCCGCTAAAGCTAGATAGCAGAGGATACAAAAGTGAACTGCGCGGTCAGCGAAAAACCCTTCAAAAAACCATCCTGAAATTACTTGAACTCATGTGCCAACTCATGGTACATGAAAAGCAATTTCAGCCCACTAGAGCAACCAGCAGCAGAGAATCACATATCTGCAGGCTGGACTAAAAACCAAATTAAGCAAAACACAAAACAGGAAAATCCAAACTTAGCTTGTCCAGAAGGTTCTAGGAGCAGGGAGCAGAGGTAACAAGACACACTGGATACATTGATAACCGGCGAGGAAATGCCAGCAAAGCCAGGTTAAATAGGAAACTCCCATATGCTGATGGAACAGGTGGAACCCAGAAACCCAGGAAAGACAA
This sequence comes from Ranitomeya imitator, assembly GCF_032444005.1. Classification (NCBI taxonomy): domain Eukaryota; kingdom Metazoa; phylum Chordata; class Amphibia; order Anura; family Dendrobatidae; genus Ranitomeya; species Ranitomeya imitator. Next base: position 772,951,696 of record NC_091284.1, read on the forward strand.
GTCACCCAGTACCATCAGTAACCACCAGAGGGAGCCCAAAAACAGAACTCACAACATAGCCCCCTTAATCCGAGCAAACAAATCAGACAGCAGTGGCAAAGGATACTGAAATTTGACTGTGATCTTATTAAGAAGGCGGTAATCAATACAAGGTCTCAAAGAACCATCCTTCTTGGCCACAAAAAAGAACCCTGCTCCCAATGGTGACGACGACGGGCGAATATGACCCTTCTCCAAGGATTCCTTTATATAACTCCGCATAGCGGCGTGCTCTGGCACAGATAAATTAAACAGACGGCCCTTAGGAAACTTACTACCAGGAATCAAATTAATAGCACAATCGCAATCCCTATGAGGAGGTAGGGCACCGGATTTGGGCTCATCAAATACATCCCGGTAATCTGAAAAAAACTCAGGGACTTCAGAAGGAGTGGAAGGCGAAGTTGACAACAATGGAACATCACCATGTACCCCCTGACAACCCCAGCCGGACACAGACATAGATTTCCAATCCAACACTGGATTATGGACCTGTAGCCATGGCAACCCCAAAACGACCACATCATGCAGATTATGCAACACCAAAAAGTGAATATCCTCCTGATGTGCAGGAGCCATGCACATGGTCAATTGAGTCCAGTACTGAGGCTTATTCTTGGCCAAAGGCGTAGCATCAATTCCTCTCAATGGAATAGGATACTGCAAGGGCTCCAAGAAAAAACCACAGCGCCTGGCAAACTCCAAGTCCATCAAATTCAGGGCAGCGCCTGAATCCACAAATGCCATAACAGAATAGGACGACAGAGAGCAAATCAGAGTAACGGACAAAAGAAATTTAGACTGTACCGTACCAATGGTGGCAGACCTAGCAAACCGCTTAGTGCGCTTAGGACAATCGGAGATAGCATGAGTGGATTCACCACAGTAAAAACACAGCCCATTCCGATGTCTGTGTTCTTGCCGTTCAGCTCTGGTCAAAGTCCTATCACACTGCATAGGCTCAGGCCTATGCTCAGAGAACACCGCCAGATGGTGCACAGCTTTGCGCTCACGCAAGCGCCGATCGATCTGAATGGCCAAGGACATAGACTCATTCAGACCAGCAGGCGTGGGAAATCCCACCATGACATCTTTAAGGGCTTCAGAAAGACCCTTTCTGAAAATTGCCGCCAGGGCACACTCATTCCACTGAGTAAGCACAGACCACTTTCTAAACTTCTAACAGTACACCTCCGCTTCATCCTGACCCTGACACAAAGCCAGCAAGATTTTCTCTGCCTGATCCACTGAATTTGGTTCATAATAAAGCAATCCAAGCGCCAGAAAAAACGCATCAACATCACGCAATGCAGGATCTCCTGGTGCAAGGGAAAATTTCCAGTCTTGAGGATCACCACGCAACAAAGAAATAATGATTTTTACTTGTTGAACGGGGTCACCAGAGGAGCGGGGTTTCAAAGCTAGAAACAGTTTACAATTATTTTTGAAATTCAGAAACTTAGATCTATCCCCAGAAAATAAATCAGGAATAGGAATTCTAGGCTCTAACATAGGATTCTGAACCACAAAATCTTGAATGTTTTGTACCCTTGCAGTGAGATGATCCACACAAGAGGAGAGACCTTGAATGTCCATATCTACACCTGTGTCCTGAACCACCCAAAGGTTTAGGGGAAAAGAAAGACAAAACACAGTGCAAAGAAAAAAAAAATGGTCTCAGAACTTCTCTTATCCCTCTATTGAGATGCATTAATACTTTGGGCCAGCTGTACTGTTATGGACCTGGTGGTTAGGAGCACCCGGCACGACCTGATGGTTAAACTCACACAGGACAAGCTCTGGGATGTGGGAGCTCTGCTGACCGCAGGCCCTAATCCTATCACAACAACTAGAAATAGCCGTGGAGCGTTCCTGACTCTCCCTAGACGCCTCTTCACAGCCTAAGAGCTAGCTAGCCCTAGAGATAGATAATAAAGCCTACCTTGCCACGAGAAATTCCCCAAAGGAAAAGGCAGCCCCCCACATATATTGACTGTGAGTAAAGATGAAAGTCACAAACACAGAAATGAAACAGGATTCAGCAAAGGGAGGCCAGACTTACTAAACAGACAGAGGATAGGAAAGGTATCTTTGCGGTCAGCACAAAAAACTACAAAAGACCACGCAGAATGTGCAAAAAGACCTCCGCACCGACTAACGGTGCGGAGATGCCACTCTGCATCCCAGAGCTTCCAGCTAGCAAGACAAAATCATGATAACCAGCTGGACAAGGAAACAATGAACAAATAATAACTATCAGGAACTTAGCTTCTGCTGGAGAAGACAGGTCACCAGAAAGATCCAAGAGCGAACTGAACCAATGCAGGAACATTGACAGCTGGCATGGAGTAACGATCTGAGTGGAGTTAAATAGAGCAGCCAACCAAAGGATAAACCACGTCACCTGTGTAAGGAACCTCAGAAGCAGCAGCTTCACTCGCAGCCACCAGAGGGAGTCCATGGACAGAACTCGCCGAAGTACCATTCACGACCACAGGAGGGAGTTCGACAACAGAATTCACAACACTCCCCCCTCCAATCTGTCCTGAATGTTGCTGCCAGGATTATATTCCTCACCAACCGTTACATCGATGCCTCTACCCTGTGTCAGTCATTACACTGGTTACCCATCCACTCCAGAATCCAGTACAAAACTATTACCCTCATTCACAAAGCGCTCCATGGCTCAGCATCACCCTACATCTCCTCCCTGGTCTCAGCCTACCACCCTACCGGTGCTCTCCGTTCTGCTAATGACCTGAGGTTAGCATCCTCAATAATCAGAACCTCCCACTCCCGTCTCCAAGACTTTTCACGTGCTTCGCCAATTCTTTGGAATGCACTACCCAGGTTAACATGATTAATCCCCAATCCCCACAGTTTTAAGCGTGCCCTAAAAACGCATTTGTTCAGATTGGCCTACCGCCTCGATGCATTAACCTAATTTTCCCTTTGTGGCCCATTCATATAAGTTAAACCAAAATCAGGTTCCTCGCATCATGCTCTCATACAATTTATGCAGTTAATAGCCCTCTGTGTCTGTACTGTTACATACTTAGGCTGTTAACTGGTTCATGCAGCTTTACATGAACACTCGATCCTTAGACTGTGGCTGGTCCGAACAAAGAAAGCAATTGCTACCATCCACCTCTCGTGTCTCCTCTTTTTCCTCATAGTTTGTAAGCTTGCGAGCAAGGCCCTCATTCCTCTTGGTATCTATTTTGAACTGTGATTTTTGTTATGCTGTAATGTATATTGTCTGTAGAAATCCCCTCTATAATTTGTAAAGCGCTGCGGAATATGTTCTATATAAACAAAGTCATCAAAGTTTTCAGTTCTTTCATGCACCCCTTCCTTTCCCACTGGCCACAATATTATCTTGAATTTGATTAGGTTTCCTCCGTAATACACGCATGCGCAATGCAATCTCGCCTTGCGCACGCGCAGTATGCTTTGCTCAACTGCGGGCAAAGCCGAAAAGCATTAGTCCGCATGTTCCGGCGCACTATGTCCCGGAACACAGCGAAAGACTTCCGCAGTTGGGCAAAGCATACTGCGCGTGCGCAAGGCGAGATTGCATTGTGCATGCATGTATTACGGAGGAAACCTAATAAAATTCAAGAAAATATTGCGGCCAGCGGGAAAGGAAGGGGCGCATGAAAGAACAGAAAACGGACCGCTAACAGAGCCCGCCAAATTCAGTTGACAGGTTCCCTTTAACCTTCCATTACAGCACATATTGAATAGGAGAATGTAGTCTTAAGATAGAAAACAAAAAAAGAGGCGTAAAGCAGAGAAAAAAAGGCAGAAGAAGGGAGAAGAGAGAGGTGAGCAGACCTGAGGACCTGTGTTTACCAAATCAATTTTCCACAATAATGGCCCAGTATTCTACAGAGATTTTGTAAAAACGATCATAGAAATTATTGACAGTAGAGGTTAGTTCCTCCATTAAAGGGATTGTCCGGTCCAAATCAATAAGTCTGCAGTCATTGTGTGTGACTGCAGACTTATGAATCCCACAGCGCACACACTGGCACTGTGCTTTATACTCTAGGTGTCCATGTCCACTGGTCGGCCTCGTCACTAGTTGGGCCTTGGCTCAATACAAGTATATGGAGAGCGAGGCCTCGCCCACTGGCCCGGAGTATGTATGATGCATACATAACCTCTGGTACCGGCTGAGGAACCGGCGAATTCAGTGCACAGTGTGTATGCTGCGAGGATTCATAAGTCTCCAGTCACACAGACTTATCGATTTGGACCGGACAACTCCTTTAACATCAGTTCATTCATTCTAGGAAACCAGAGGGTAACAGTTGGAATGGAGTCTTTTTTTTCCCCTCAGCAGTGGAATACATGCTCGAGCAGTAACAATTAAATGTCTTGATATACAGTGCCTATATGTCTTTATTGGAATGTCTCAATGATGGAGAAGGACAAGTGCTGGGTTCAGGTCAATTGTAAGGTCTGTGAACCGGCCAACACTAGTTGCACCTTTTCACAAAAATGAGAAAGGAACTTGCAGGACCAAATAATATGTATTGGATCACCTTCCTCACCTCCAACATGTGGCCTCAAGAAAAATAGAGTGTAGGCAAGTTCTAAATTGGATTTAGAACATTGCGGAAAACATGAAGAAGAACTGTTCAATTTAGAAAACGCCAGCTTCAGCTCTATACTTTACAATGTGAACTTTTCATGTGGCTTAATACTTAAAGGGGGTTTCCCATGAACAAAAGTTCATTTTAATCAATAGATTTTGGAATAATAATAACTTCCACAATTGGATGTGTTTAAATACAGTGTTCCTGTGCGGAGATAATCTTATAAATGTGCCCCTGCTGTGTACTGTGTAATGGCCGTGTCTGACCATGCAGGAACATGGTTTGATCATACCACAGCTCCTGGGCAGGGGAGGATGCAAAAGAGTATGCAGATATAACAGCAAAGGATCAAAATGATTATTTCTTTCAGGTAAAACATGGTTTAAAAACAGGCAGGAAAATGTTTTACCTCACAAAAAGAATCAGCTATGACCCCCTGCTGTAATATCTGTATAGTCTTTTGCTTCCTCCCCTGCCCAGGAGCTGTGGTATGATCAGACCATGTTCCTGCACGGTCAGACACGGCGATTACACAGTACACAGCAGGGGCACATTTATAAGATTATCTCAGCACAGGAACATTTTATCTAAACACATCCAATTGTAGAAATTATTATTATTCCAAGATCTATTGATTAAAATGTTGATTACAATTAACTTATGTTAATCCCCGTTAAGTGAAATGCATGATGTACTACAGAGAATAGGAAAACAAAATGTTAGCAGGGTTCCCGTATAATGTCTTCTTGTGTAGGAGACAGCTATTTCTCCTGATTTTCCTGGACACGCTTCTTCCATGCAGTGCAAAGGTGCATGGTTTAATCCAGACCTGGAGTGAGCATGGATCACTGTGACAAGTGTGTTTGACCCCAGACCTGCGCTCTCAGCAGGTGATTGCACCGAACAGGAAGCCGACAAGGGGGAAATACATAACAGTACGCCACCAGCCCCCGGGAAACGACATAAAGTATTGTGCTGTCTATTATCTGCACTAGAAACTCTTGAACTAACATTTATATTTATTTTAGCATGTCATTTATTACACGCTGTATGTAAATTAAAATCTGATCCAACCTTATAACTTAAAATTATAGAGACTGGACCAAGGAAGACGTTTGGTTCAAAATTAGGGCAAGTTGTCATTCTGGCTTTGAACCACTCTCTATGTACAAAAACAGAGACCTGCTCTGTAATGTTGCCCCCCACTATATAATTGTTTTCACCCAATAACATTTTTTTTGCTGGGGGCAGAGGACATGGCATCCATCTTTTAAATGGTTAATTAAAATAAATAAATGAAAATATATACAGTACTTCTGTTAGAAAACCATGTTTAGCTGCTTTCACAAAGGGGTTTCAAGTATAAGTCCAAAAATCTTAGTTATTGTTTAGGTTGTATAATTTTCTACTATACTTTGTTTTTTTAATTGATTGTAGTTTACAAGATTTCTGTTTGATGTAAAGGTAATCAGATTCCTCTTCTTTACATCCAGTGGTGAAGAATAGATCTGAGGTTGGGTTTCCACTCTTTAAGTTTTCTATCACAATTTAATTTATGCGCTTGTTAAAAACAAACTTTAAAAACATGAATTGCTGAAGGTTCACAATGTTTTTTTCCACTGCATTTTGAAATTTGTTTCACGTGTTAAAAAAAAGGCAACCAATAACTATATAACAAAAATGTACTGTCAATTCTCTATAAAAATGCATCAATTTATTTAAAAATAAGTTTTGCACACAGAAAATCTACTTTCGAGTTTTCTACAAACGTACCTGATCTTGGAAATCCTCTGTGAGCTAAATACATCAGCAGGACAAATCTGTCCTTGGTCGTAGATCTTTAGGAATTGAAACAAACTACGGTATATACATTTACAAATGTTTTATTATACAGCTATTAAAGAGGTTGTTCACTACATTGATCGGTTGAGGTTCATCACCAGTGGTGTAACTAGAGTCCGATGGGCCTCAGTGCAAGATTTGGACTTGCCCCACTTCCCCCACCAGCATGTTGGTCAAATATATGGGCATTTGGAGGGTTCTAAATCCTAAGGACACACAAGTTGCACATCCTGCCCCATTATTTAGCAATGTGTTTTATGTAACTATATTATATTAAGCTGTGTTGTTCAAGCTCCATTTTACATTTAGGGGTTGCTCCCCGGTACTGCTGATCAGCTCCAATTGAAGTGAATAAGAGAGTAGCTGCAGTACGGCCACTAAACGGCATACGGAGCTGTGCTGTATCGGCTCTGGTCAGTGTTTATAGTCGGATGTCACTGATAACTGCTGATCAGTGGAGTAACTGGGGAAAGACCTCCAACAATCTGATGCTTAGGACCTATCTTATGGATAGGTCATCAGTTTTGAAGTAGTGGTCCACGTAAGATATATGTATATACATTGCTAGGAGATATGCCGTCACTTCACGATTCCTGGGAGTCCAACTTCTGCCAATCCTATAAATGATGCTCTTATTTGGCAGCTCGGGTCCTATCTACCCACTGTGCAGGATACGGAATGTTAGCTTCATCCAAGTCTTGGATCTTCCTGCCCAACGGAGGGAAAAACAACTGTGAATTAGTAGTAAAACCTTAGTTCTGAGTTGACAGCCCCTTTGCCTGGAACCCTGGGAATTACTGGAGGTCTAGGCACTCAGAGCATGACTTGTATAGTCCGCATTCATACTGACTTCCATCTGTCTGATGCTTCTTTCTAACATACTGTACAGTTGGTAGCATAGCACGAAACAGATGGAAGAGAATGTGACCGCAGGATCAGACGACACTGGGTGTGATTGTGGTCTGTGAACATGGAGAATATTTGTTTTGCATAGGAGCTGTATACAAAAAAAGGAGATTTTCAATCGATCCTTTTTGTAAAGTTGATTCATTTTTCATTTCAGAAGCTTTGGAACGATACAAATATTGGTTGCAAATGTGAACATGGCCTTTATATTAATATACAACAATATAGCAAAGCAGCTGATAATGTAGTGCTGGGGAAAAAAAAAGTCCATGTTGCTTGTATTCTTAGATGACAGTTATTATTATTCATGATGCTATAAATACACTGATGCAACGTATGTAATTTTTGCTCTTTTTCTCTTTTTTACAGCGTGATGAGCGTAAAGTGGAGACATTCTTTGTTCTCTAAACAAGATGTTCTCACTGTACCTGAAAATAGCAAGACATGGAAATCAGCCCTCTGCTCGTAACATGCAAAGCACCCTGCTATTGTGACACAGTATTTTATATAGTCTTTAGCGTTCTAAACGTGATGCTTTTGAATTTTATATTTTCAATGCAATTTTAAAAATTGTACAACATGGCGATGACATTTTTTCAAAAAGTTACAAATATGTTCCCCTGGATCTGACGTTATGTATATAGTTTTATACTGATATATTATTAGTAACTCTCAGTATAGTTTTATAAGTATAGTTTATAGTTAAAGAAGCACTCCTCCTCCTCCTCCCATCAAAGTTTTTATCCTCTTAATTACACTGCTCAAAAAAATAAAGGGAACACTTAATCAACAGAATATAACTCCCAAGTAAATCAAACTTCTGTGAAATCAAACTGTCCAGTTAGGAAGCAACACTGTCTGACAATCCATTTCACATGCTGTTGTGCAAATAGAATAGAAAACAGATGGAAATTATTGGCAATTATCAAGACACACTCAATAAAGGAGTGGTTCTGCAGGTGGGGACCACAGACCACATCTCTGTACCAATGCTTTCTGGCTGATGTTTTGGTCACTTTTGAATGTTGGTTGTGCTTTCACACTTGTGGTAGCATGAGACAGACTCTACAACCCACACAAGTGGCTCAGGTAGTGCAGATCATCCAGGATGGTACTTCAATGCGAGCTGTGGAAAGAAGGTTTGCTGTGTCTGTCAGCGTAGTGTCCAGAGGCTGGAGGCGCTACCAGGAGACAGGCCAGTACACCAGGAGACGTGGAGGGGGCTGTAGGAGGGCAACAACCCAGCAACAGGACTGCTAACTTAGCCTTTGTGCAAGGAGAAACAGGAGGAGCACTGCCAGAGCCCTGCAAAATATCCTCCAGCAGGCCACAAATGTGCATGTGCTGCACAAACAGTTAGAAACTGACTCCATGAAAATGGTCTGAGTGCCCGACGTCCACAGATGGGAGATGTGCTTACAGCCCAACACCGTGCTGGACACTTGGCATTTGCTACAGAACACCAAGATTGGCAAATTCCCCACTGGTGCCCTGTTCTTTTCACAGATGAAAGCAGGTTCACACTGAGCACATGTGACAGACGTGACAGAGTTTGGAGACGCCGTGGAGAGCGATCTGCTGCCTGCAACATCCTTCAGCATGACCGGTTTGGCAGTGGGTCAGTAATGGTGTGGGGTGACATTTCTTTGGAGGGCCGCACAGCCCTCCATGTGCTAGCCAAAGGTAGCCTGACTGCCATTAGGTACCGAGATGAGATCCTCAGACCCCTTGTGAGACCATATGCTGGTGTGGTTGGCCCTGGGTTCCTCCTAATGCAGGACAATGCCAGACCTCATGTGGCTGGAGTGTGTCAGCAGTTACTGCAAGAGGAAGGCATTGAAGATATGGACTGGCCCCCCGTTCCCCAGACCTGAATCAGATTGAACACATCTGGGTCATCATGTCTCATACCATCCACCAACATCACGTAGCACCATAAACTGTCCAGGAGTTGGCAGATGCTTTAGTCCAGGTCTGGGAGGAGATCCCTCAGGAGACCATGCGCCGCCTCATCAGGAGCATGCCCAGGCGTTGTAGGGAGGTCATACAGGTACGTGGAGGCCTGTTGTGAATTCTGTTATTGAACTCCCTCCTGTGGTCATGAATGGTACTTCAGCGAGTTCTGTCCATGGACTCCCTCTGGTGGCTGTGAGTGGAGCTGCTGCTTCTGAGGTTCCTTCCACAGGTGACTTAGTTTATTCTTTGGCTGGCTGCTCTATTTAACTCCACTCAGATCGTTACTCCATGCCAGCTGTCAATGTTCTTGTACTGGTTCAGTTCGCTCTTGGATCTTTCTGGTGACCTGTGTACTCCAGCAGAAGCTAAGTCCCTGCTAATTAATTATTTGTTCATTGTTTTCTTGTCCAGCTTGCTCTCATGATTTTGCCTTGCTAGCTGGAAGCTCTGGGATGCAGAGTGGCACCTCCGCACCGTGAGTCGGTGCGGAGGTCTTTTTGCACACTCTGCGTGCTCTTTTTGTAGTTTCTTGTGCTGACCGCAAAGATACCTTTCCTATCCTCAGTCTGTTTAGTAAGTCTGGCCTCCCTTTGCTGAAACCTGTTTCATTTCTGTGTTTGTGACTTTCATCTTAACTCACAGTCAATATATGTGGGGGGCTGCCTTTTCCTTTGGGGAATTTCTCTGAGGCAAGGTAGGCTTTATTTTCTATCTCTAGGGCTAGTTAGCTCTTAGGCTGTGAAGAGGCGTCTAGGCCGAGTTAGGTACGCTCCACGGCTATTTCTAGTGTGTGTGATAGGATTAGGGATTGCGGTCAGCAGAGCTCCCACTTCCCAGAGCTTGTCCTGTGTTAGTTTAACCATCAGGTCATTCCGGGTGCTCCTAACCACCAGGTCCATAACAGTACAGCTGGCCACAAAAGTGTTAATGCATCTCAATAGAGGGATAAGAGAAGTTCTGAGACCATTTTTTTTTCTCTGCAGTGTGTTTTGTCTTTCTTTTCCCCTTAACCTCTGGGTGGTTCAGGACACAGGTGTAGATATGGACATTCAAGGTCTGTCCTCTTGTGTGGATCATCTCACTGCAAGGGTACAAAACATTCAAGATTTTGTGGTTCAGAATCCGATGTTAGAGCCTAGAATTCCAATTCCTGATTTGTTTTCTGGGGATAGATCTAAGTTCCTGAATTTCAAAAATAATTGTAAACTGTTTCTAGCTTTAAAACCCCGCTCCTCTGGTGACCCCGTTCAACAAGTAAAAATCATTTATTTCTTTGTTGCGTGGTGACCCTCAAGACTGGGCATTTTCCCTTGCGCCAGGAGATCCTGCATTGCGTGATGTAGATGCGTTTTTTCTGGCGCTTGGATTGCTTTATGATGAACCAAATTCAGTGGATCAGGCAGAGAAAATCTTGCTGGCTTTGTGTCAGGTTCAGGATGAAGCGGAGGTGTATTGTCAGAAGTTTAGAAAGTGGTCTGTGCTTACTCAGTGGAATGAGTGTGCCCTGGCGGCTATTTTCAGAAAGGGTCTTTCTGAAGCCCTTAAGGATGTCATGGTGGGATTTCCCACGCCTGCTGGTCTGAATGAGTCTATGTCCTTGGCCATTCAGATCGATCGGCGCTTGCATGAGCGCAAAGCTGTGCACCATTTGGCGGTATTCTCTGAGCATAGGCCTGAGCCTATGCAATGTGATAGGACTTTGACCAGAGCTGAACGGCAAGAACACAGACGTCGGAATGGGCTGTGTTTTTACTGTGGTGATTCCACTCATGCTATCTCCGATTGTCCTAAGCGCACTAAGCGGTTCGCTAGGTCTGCCACCATTGGTACGGTACAGTCTAAATTTCTTTTGTCCATTACTCTGATTTGCTCTTTGTCGTCCTATTCTGTTATGGCATTTGTGGATTCAGGCGCTGCCCTGAATTTGATGGACTTGGAGTTTGCCAGGCGCTGTGGTTTTTTCTTGGAGCCCTTGCAGTATCCTATTCCATTGAGTGGAATTGATGCTACGCCTTTGGCCAAGAATAAGCCTCAGTACTGGACTCAATTGACCATGTGCATGGCTCCTGCACATCAGGAGGATATTTGCTTTTTGGTGTTGCATAATCTGCATGATGTGGTCGTTTTGGGGTTGCCATGGCTACAGGTCCATAATCCAGTATTGGATTGGAAATCTATGTCTATGTCCAGCTGGGGTTGTCAAAGGGTACATGGTGATGTTCCATTGCTGTCAATTTTGCCTTCCACTCCTTCTGAAGTCCCTGAGTTTTTGTCAGATTGCCGGGATGTATTTGATAAGCCCAAATCCAGTGCACTACCTCCTCATAGGGATTGCGATTGTGCTATTAATTTGATTCCTGGTAGTAAGTTTCCTAAGGGCCGACTGTTTAATTTATCTGTGCCAGAGCACGCCGCTATGCGGAGTTATATAAAGGAATCCTTGGAGAAAGGTCATATTCGCCCGTCGTCATCACCGTTGGGAGCAGGGTTCTTTTTTGTGGCCAAGAAGGATGGTTCTTTGAGACCTTGTATTGATTACCGCCTTCTTAATAAGATCACAGTCAAATTTCAGTACCCTTTGCCGCTGCTGTCTGGTTTGTTTGCTCGGATTAAGGGGGCTAGTTGGTTCACCAAGATAGATCTTCGAGGGGCGTATAATCTTGTGCGAATTAAACAGGGCAATGAATGGAAAACAGCATTTAATACGCCCGAGGGCCATTTTGAGTACCTGGTTATGCCATTAGGGCTTTCTAATGCTCCATCTGTGTTTCAGTCCTTTATGCATGGCATCTTCCGAAAGTACCTGGATAGATTCATGATTGTATATTTGGATGATATTTTGGTCTTTTCGGATGATTGGGAGTCTCATGTGAAGCAGGTCAGAATGGTGTTCCAGGTCCTTCGTGCGAATTCCTTGTTTGTGAAGGGGTCAAAATGTCTCTTTGGAGTTCAGAAGGTTTCATTTTTGGGTTTCATTTTTTCCCCTTCTACTATCGAGATGGACCCTGTTAAAGTTCAGGCCATTTATGATTGGACTCAGCCGACATCTGTGAAGAGCCTGCAGAAGTTCCTGGGCTTTGCTAATTTTTACCGTCGCTTCATCACTAATTTTTCTAGTGTTGCTAAACCGTTGACTGATTTGACCAAGAAAGGTGCTGATGTGGTCAATTGGTCCTCTGCGGCTGTAGAGGCTTTTCAGGAGTTGAAGCATCGTTTTTCTTCTGCCCCTGTGTTGTGCCAGCCAGATGTTTCGCTCCTGTTTCAGGTCGAGGTTGATGCTTCTGAGATTGGAGCAGGGGCTGTTTTGTCGCAAAGAAGTTCTGATGGCTCGGTGATGAAACCATGTACCTTCTTTTCTAGAAAATTCTCGCATGCTGAGCGCAATTATGATGTTGGCAATCGAGAGTTGTTGGCCATGAAGTGGGCATTCGAGGAGTGGCGACATTGGCTTGAAGGAGCCAAGCATCGCGTGGTGGTCTTGACGGATCACAAGAATTTGACTTATCTCGAGTCTGCCACACGGTTGAATCCTAGACAGGCTAGATGGTCGCTGTTTTTCTCCCGTTTTGATTTTGTGGTTTCGTACCTTCCGGGCTCTAAGAATGTGAAGGCTGATGCCCTGTCAAGGAGTTTTGTGCCTGACTCTCCGGGTGTTCTTGAGCCGGCGGGTATTCTCAAAGAGGGGGTAATTTTGTCTGCCATCTCCCCTGATTTGCGGCGGGTGCTGCAGAAGTTTCAGGCTGATAGACCTGACCGTTGTCCAGCGGAGAAACTGTTTGTCCCTGATAGATGGACTAGTAGAGTTATCTCTGAGGTTCATTGTTCGGTGTTGGCTGGTCATCCTGGAATCTTTGGTACCAGAGATTTGGTGGCTAGATCCTTTTGGTGGCCTTCTTTGTCACGGGATGTGCGTTCTTTTGTGCAGTCCTGTGGGACTTGTGCTCGGGCTAAGCCCTGCTGTTCTCGTGCCAGTGGGTTGCTTTTGCCCTTGCCGGTCCCGAAGAGGCCCTGGACGCATATTTCCATGGATTTTATTTCAGATCTCCCTGTCTCTCAAAGGATGTCGGTCATTTGGGTGGTTTGTGATCGCTTCTCTAAGATGGTCCATTTGGTACCCTTGTCTAAATTGCCTTCTTCCTCTGATTTGGTGCCATTGTTTTTCCAGCATGTGGTTCGTTTGCATGGCATTCCGGAGAACATCGTCTCGGACAGAGGTTCCCAGTTTGTTTCGAGGTTTTGGCGGTCCTTTTGTGCTAAGATGGGCATTGATTTGTCTTTTTCTTCGGCCTTCCATCCTCAGACAAATGGCCAAACCGAACGAACTAATCAGACTTTGGAAACATATCTGAGATGCTTTGTTTCTGCTGATTAGGATGATTGGGTGTCCTTCTTGCCTTTGGCTGAGTTCGCCCTTATTAATCGGGCCAGCTCGGCTACTTTGGTTTTGCCTTTTTTCTGTAATTCTGGTTTCCATCCTCGTTTCTCTTCAGGGCAGGTTGAGCCTTCGGACTGTCCTGGTGTGGATACTGTGGTGGACAGGTTGCAGCAGATTTGGACTCATGTGGTGGACAATTTGACATTGTCCCAGGAGAAGGCTCAACGTTTCGCTAACCGCCGGCGCTGTGTTGGTCCCCGACTTCGTGTTGGGGATTTGGTTTGGTTGTCGTCTCGTTATGTTCCTATGAAGGTTTCTTCTCCTAAGTTTAAGCCTCGTTTCATTGGTCCGTATAAGATTTCTGAAGTTCTCAATCCTGTGTCATTTCATTTGGCCCTTCCAGCTTCTTTTGCCATCCATAATGTGTTCCATAGGTCGTTATTGCGGAGATACGTGGTGCCTATGGTTCCCTCCGTTGATCCTCCTGCCCGGGTGTTGGTCGAGGGGGAGTTGGAGTATGTGGTGGAGAAGATTTTGGATTCTCGTATTTCGAGATGGAAACTCCAGTACCTGGTCAAGTGGAAGGGTTATGGTCAGGAAGATAATTCCTGGGTTTTTGCCTCTGATGTTCATGATGCCGATCTAGTTCGTGCCTTTCATTTGGCTCGTCCTGATCGGCCTGGGGGCTCTGGTGAGGGTTCGGTGACCCCTCCTCAAGGGGGGGTACTGTTGTGAATTCTGTTATTGAACTCCCTCCTGTGGTCATGAATGGTACTTCGGCGAGTTCTGTCCATGGACTCCCTCTGGTGGCTGTGAGTGGAGCTGCTGCTTCTGAGGTTCCTTCCACAGGTGACTTAGTTTATTCTTTGGCTGGCTGCTCTATTTAACTCCACTCAGTTCGTTACTCCATGCCAGCTGTCAATGTTCTTGTACTGGTTCAGTTCGCTCTTGGATCTTTCTGGTGACCTGTCTACTCCAGCAGAAGCTAAGTCCCTGCTAGTTAGTTATTTGTTCATTGTTTTCTTGTCCAGCTTGCTATCATGATTTTGCCTTGCTAGCTGGAAGCTCTGGGATGCAGAGTGGCACCTCCGCACCGTGAGTCGGTGCGGAGGTCTTTTTGCACACTCTGTGTGGTCTTTTTGTAGTTTCTTGTGCTGACCGCAAAGATACCTTTCCTATCCTCAGTCTGTTTAGTAAGTCTGGCCTCCCTTTGCTGAAACCTGTTTCATTTCTGTGTTTGTGACGTTCATCTTAACTCACAGTCAATATATGTGGGGGGCTGCCTTTTCCTTTGGGGAATTTCTCTGGGGCAAGGTAGGCTTTATTTTCTATCTCTAGGGCTAGTTAGCTCTTAGGCTGTGAAGAGGCGTCTAGGCCGATTTAGGTACGCTCCACGGCTATTTCTAGTGTGTGTGATAGGATTAGGGATTGTGGTCAGCAGAGCTCCCATTTCCCAGAGCTTGTCCTGTGTTAGTTTAACCATCAGGTCATTCCGGGTGCTCCTAACCACCAGGTCCATAACAGAGGCCACACACACTACTGAGCATCATTTCCTTGTCTTGAGGTATTTCTACTGAAGTTGGATCAGCTTGTAACTTCATTTTCCACTTTGATTTTGAACATCATTCCAACTCCAGACCTCCGTAGGATATTAGTTGTGATTCACGTTAATCATTCTTAGGTTTTATTGTTCTCAACACATTCCACTATGTAATGAATAAAGATTTACAACTGAAATATTTCATTCAGTGATATCTAGGATGTGGGATTTTAGTGTTCCCTTTATTTTTTTGAGCAGTGTATATTGCAGTCATCATATTATATAGCACTGTGTAGTTGCAATTGCTCATTTTGCCCTTCTTTAAGCAGTGGTATATTTTGAGGTATTTGCTTATTATTCTCACTTTAAGGAGTCAGACCTAATGTATAAAAATATGGTCTGTTTTTTTACGGCCGAGATACACAGAAAAGTTCTTGAACATTGATCCGTATTCAATGCGAGGATGCGATTTTTTTTCTCCAAAAAGTATCCGTGTCATCCGTACGGCGAGATTTTCTTGCCTGCTTGTAAAATGAACATATAATGGATCCATGGGCTCAAATATTCGTGAAAACATATACAGTTGTGGCCAAAAGTTTTGACACCCCTGCAATTCAATCAGATATATATATACCTATTCTATGTGCAGACATTTATTTTATCTATTCTATTCTAACCTGAAAGTGTGATCCGTGTGTAATCCGTATTTTTCTCGCCCCCATAGACTTTCATTGGCGTATTTTTGGAGGAATACGCTAACAATCACAGCATGCTGCAATTTTCTCAGCCTGTAAAATACGGCCGAGAAATATACGGCTGATGGAAGCTGCCCCTTAGAGAAACATTGGTCCATGTGCAATGCGTTGTTTTTGCGCCTCTCCCTGGTCCGTATTTCTCTCTAGTGTGATGTCGGCTTTACAGTTGAAAATGAGCAATTGAAATGGAAAATTTACATTTTTCATTTACTTGCGTAATAATTCTGTTATGTAGAAAATGTAGACATGTACTATACTTTATAATCTTTGCTACTATAAGCTTTAAGTGAAAGAAAATACCTTTTAGTACAAAATTCCCAGGTACAATAAAAGCCACTGGGTGGTACTGGGGTGCAGTATCATAAGACAAAGCCTTATCTACCAACATGGAATCAGGCTGTAACGAGTTTACCGCGACATCGAGGAGCCAGAAGACCGCAGCGTCTTATTTCTCCTAGTCCTGCACTGATTAGCAGCACTTCACCTTCATATAAAATGATGTTCATTTTTTAGTAGAGGAGGGATTAATCTGCTCAGCTGAGAGCTCCTGGAAGCTTTCCTGCATTAAGGCTCTTAGCTACACACTGTTAGCCAATCCCAACTCCTATATAATCTGAGACCCTGGCTAGCACTCATTGTCAGAGCTAGCTTTTGCTGCATGGTTAGAGATTATTGGTGGTTGTTGCTTGAGAAGGTGTTCGGTGGATTTATCTGTGACTGTTGCTAGGTTCTTAGTGTGTGATAATTCCCTTTCTTCTCCTACTTTGATTTAACCCCATCCTCCACTCCCTGGTATTTACCTCTGTTGTTTATGTGTGTATGTTTGTATGACTGGTATTTTCCTTTATCTTTGTTCGTATTACCTTGTTAGTCTGGTTGGTGTATTATGGTATACTACTACTCCCCTGTTCCCTAGGTGAGGGAAGGGTACAGACTGAGGGCGGATTCAGAAGCTAAAGCAAGGTACGTGGCCCCAACATCTTCATTATCAGAAGTAAATCGGGGAACACGGTGAACTAGAGTGCCTATAGCGTTAGGGACAGGAAAGGAGCCCCTTTCCTGGGACACCTGACAACAGAGTCAAGACACAGGTGGCAGAAATTGGGTCTGAAAGGGTTAGTGTTCTTGCAAAAAGAAGTGATAGTTATGCAAAATGTACAATTCTTTAAAAAAAATCCATTTAAAAAAGTTAAAAAAAAATGTTTTCATATTATCAATAACAGGTAATTTAGAGAATTACCCCAAATACTTTTGGCAAATGATCACCTCCAGAGATAGGTTGTCTAAAGCTGTCCATGCACATGAGATAACTGTTGGTCGAACATCGCTATCTCTCTAATCTCCCATTACACCTGAGCGTTTGGTTGAGGGGGAGAGGCAGTGGCCTTCTCCCCCCCCCCCCCCCCATAAAAAAAAGGATCACTGTTGAAATTCCAATGGCGCAATGATCTGTTGGGGAGAGGCTCTATACCCATCAAATGGTTGACTGGTCAAGCTGAAATCGGCGGGTTCGCACGACTTTCATCTAATGTGTACGGGGTCTTTACACTGGTCTCATGAGGCACAATGGAGGACCTACCAAACTGACACTTCATCCTCCTTTTGACAAATCTGCAGACTGTTACTGTGCCATTTACAATGGAGGATTACCAAGACTGAAATGCACTTCTCCTGTGCTCTGATCCCATAGCAGTGGTGTGTCACAAGTGTCACGTGTGTGGAAACTGAATAGAATGGCTGGCTGACCTACATAATGACTTTCTTTAACTACAATCATCTGGCTCCTTTCAATGTTTATGAATCAAACTTGCCCTAAATCTATTTTTGCTGCCATTGAAACACATATAAACTGTTGAAATCTATTACTGTGAAACAAACCCAAAAAAGGAGCCATAGCTTGTTAATTACCACTAATGGCACTGATGACCCATGTAATTGTCACAATTATCCGAATACATTTAGCAAACAGTTATTGGCCTATATTTATTTAAGCCGTCATATAAAAAAAGCCTGCATGTTTACTGCGTTACTGTCATTAATCAATACAAGAATCTCGGTCACTAACTTTGCGGTTTTCCTTTCTTCTGTAAATAGACACGCATTGCATGGTTTACTTTTTCGAGTCACGTGGTCATATGTAGGAGAAATTAGAACAAATACACAATTCCTGGCATGTGCTACCTTTCACTGACAAATCTAGGTTAATTATATGATTCTCTAATGAATCTGAACATTTCAGCTGAACCTTGCAATATCATATAGCAAATCCCATCACTGTACTCTTAAAGAGAAAGTATCATTAGAAAAATATATATTATTTAAATCAGGATTTTACATTTACGTACAGTAAAAGTACTTTATGTAACTATTGCAAGCGTTTCAGTTCTATACGGGCAGGCACAGTGTTTTTATATAAAAACAGAATAAAGTTTATTGTCCTTCATAAACGTTGCAGATCTAAAATTAAACAGTCTTTCTTTAGCACAAATGTATAACCAAACAGTCCATTCTTCTGCACAAATAAATAGTCCTCTCTCTGGGCAAGGCAAAGTAAATCAAATGCTCTTACTAACTTGATATCACAGCTGTCACGCCGTTTACGGCGATAAATGGGCAGAACTGCGTACTGGGACCCGCACCTGTCCCTGCCACTATAATGGGGCCCTGGCTTTCCCTTATCTCAGGGGTACCTATGATGGTTAGGAGTCCTGAGCCGCCAGTGTATCCCTGTCTCCTGTGCAGGCCCTATCAGTGGCCCCATCTCCCCCCAAGGGAGGTGGACTGCACCAGTGTATAAATACTGTACAACAATTAACAGGGTATACAGACAAGGTAACTAAAAGTCTCAAACTCACCAAATGCTCACACAACCACAGAGGAAACACAGAGAAGGAAAGAGAAGGAAAAAACTAGGAAGGAAAACAGGTTTAACATGCAACCAAAACAGCAGACACCAATCTCTGTAAATAAATCTCCAAGCTCCTAATAAACGCTCCTAAAACCTCCAAGCCAGGCAGCAGAACTGATCACTGACAACAGTTGTAGACAAAGCTGAGTCTATATAAGAGTGCAGATTACCAAAACCAAATCAGCTGAGAGACCAAGCTCTCAGCAACTTCAGCAACAAGGTTTAACTCCTGCCCTGCTGGCACAAGACAGCCAGGTCAGAATTCAGGAGAAGAGCTTCTGTTCATCATGTGTGAACGAGGCCCAGAGCGCTGCGGTTCTCTGGAACCTCTCTGTCACAGTAGCCCCGTAACAACAGCATTTTATTAGGCCAGCAAGACCCGGACTGGAACATGGGGGCTATCTTTCCCACCCAGGTTCTTTTAGTTGCTTCTAAATCCCAGATAAAAAATCCAGTGAAAATAAAAACCATCTGAGTTACATACCCACCTCTGCCCAAAGCTGGGGCTGTGCACCATCTGCCAACAAACAGTGCACCCTTGACAGATCATCCGCATTTCCATGTAGCTTTCCAGGTCTATGCTCTTCAATTGAGTACTTTTTCTCGCATTGTGAAAGCTTTCTACTCAAGTAGACTATTGGGTGTTCCCCCTCAACATTGATCACCTTGGAGCAATTGAAGAGGAAGCTGCCAGCAGCAGATGTTGATGATTTGCCTCAGAGCATTCAGTGCAGAAGAACATTCCTTAGAAGATAATCAGTAATAATCTCATAGATGGCAGCCAAGGACGTAAGTGCGGAGATTTCTGGACATGATGCTCATACTCAATAAGGAATAAATCGTCATCTTTTGAAAATGTTGTTTACCTTTTTCATAATTTGCATATCAGAAAAATTTCTATCCATCATGTGATTTCCATAAGTCCATGAGTTTTCCTTCTTGGTGTTGTAATTTCAAAGTTGAGGAGTCTATAAGGCTTGGTGTGCAGCTCACTTATCTCTTCTTGGTCTCTGTGGAGGAGGACGTACTACATTCTCTGAAATAATTTATGACATTTCTGTGTCAATTGTTTCCCTCAAGGGTAAGTTCACACAGGGCATTTTTGCTGCATTTTTGTAGTGAAATATGTATAGGTATATTTGTGTGACTAGCGGTAATTTAACATCTGTCCTGAGACTGCAGGTCTCACAGGGGTCACAGCATATGTGTTACGCCCACAGGGCATGGGGAAATATAGTGGACTCACTAGACCACTGATGGAGCAGTGGCAGCTGTATACCCGGTACACAAGAGACAGGAGAATGGCTTCAAAATGCAAAGGTATTTAATTAAATGAAGTTTTAAACAAACAGAAAGAGGTGCCTGAGAGAAGAACCCTCTGGACCACAACACTGAACCACGTAGTGGAGCACCGGGCAAGGTGTACCCCTATACAGGGATTCCCCCGTCACAACACCAGATGGCCTAAATGCCACAGTACCCGGACCAGAGGGACGACCCGTACAGACCATATAAACAAGACGGTGGAATTCAAGCTCTATCAGTGAAGAGGATCCTGGAAGCTCTGTGTAGTTTCGGAAAGGCTGATCCAGCCGGCAGCAATATCAGGATAGTTCTGCGAGGAGCAGCTCAGTCAGCCTGGAGTGGAAACCGGGGAGTCCAGAAGGATCCAGAATAGGGAACTGCCAGCGGAGGATACTGAGGAGACAGAGGGATTAGAAAACCAAAAGTAAACTACACTTTGCAGAGCAGAGCACAGCAGAGTGTGGACTGAGCAGAGGGCCATAAACAATAGAATGAACACATTGTCCAGGCACCTCCCATAATGGGAGGATGCCTTTTATGCACAGAGCATCATAGCACAGAGAGCCTTAATAGAGAACAGGTGCTCTGCTGTTTTAAGTATGTGCAGGAAGCGGGGCGCGCCTCCTAAGAGCATTTCCAGGAGACCTGCCAAGAGGATGCAGGTTCTTAGCAGAGAAAGGAGCCGCTGATCGTCTGGAGCCACGGACAGGGTGAGTAGTACCAGTGGAGCTGTGTGAAAGGTGCCGGTCTCCCTTCACAGCAGAAACCGAACCTGCAGCTGAGGGCATGATAATATGTTATCCGGAGAAAGCAGTCTACTGTCTCCAATCTCACCAGGGGGTCTTGCTAAGAACCAGGAAGGGGAAACGTTTCACACCTTCAGCTCTTTTGAAGAGAGATGTCAATTACAGCCTGACACTATCTGTGAGAAACTTGCACAGAGAATTTCAAAGGAAATAATATATTCATTGGCGGAGTGGCCACGGTCCAATCACAAACGAGCAATTATAAGTATTAACATGAGAGGCTGGTCTAGAAATTTGACCTCCAAGTTAACTCTATATATTAGGCCTGTAAGCATATAGAGTGGTTCACAGATTGAGGGGCAGCCAAGCTAACGTGATCGAGTTCATATTCATCCCCCCTCAGGGAGCAGAAAGCAGACTACAAAGTTAGATATTTCTGTAAGTTTTCTCCCGTTTATTTTTATAACTGTTTTGCATATTTGTATGTCTTTTTATTACCATAGTTTTATACCCTTTTTATTGTAAGCACTGTACCTTTTTGTATTAAAGCAGAAAACTTTAGCAAGTCGAACCTTGCATGTTCTAAAGAATCCATAGCCTTAAAGTATGTGAGCCTTATAATTGGCAGACAGTAGTAGTAATATTTCCGGGTCTCATCGCCCGTGTGTTCGGTGAGTGGTGGCAGCGTGTATGAGCGGGTGTGCGGCCTGGGTCACTGTGTGATTTATGCTCCCATTACAGCATAGGACAGAGGTTGTGTTAGGGGTCAAGTTCCCACCTCTGCACAGGGGGAATCTCAAACCATCTCCGCTGCGGTCTCCCATTCTTCTCCAGCCACAGTGGAGCCTGCTCAGTGGAGACGTCGGTCCCAGCATCTGGCTCAGCCTGATACTGTGTGGATGGTTACTGCTGCCTTTCCAGGCTCAGCCATTGTAGCCAGTACTGGTCAGCGACGAGCAGACGTCTCTGGGACTAAGTCCTGCTTTTCCCCTTTTGAGCATGCCCGGGTTAAGACCTCTCATTGGAGGTCGGGGGTCACATGCTCAGGTACTGTAGCAGCTCCTATTGGTCTTCTAGGAAGGTCCTGAAGTTGCTGCAGCTACAAAAGGTTTGCATGGCCGCACGGCCATGCGCTAGTATCAGCTTATGTTATGAGCTTTAGCTACTCAGTGGTCTTGTCTGCTTGTGGTCAGGGTCCGGCTGAAATAAGCCACTAGAATACCGGCACCTCCAGTGAGGAGTTTGTATGGTGAATTCAGGGCTGGCGTAAATTTGATTTCCGGCTCCACCGGAGAGGAGGTGTTTGTGTGCTTGCTACTCCCTGACCACTGATTGCTTTTGCTCCGTTAGGCAGCTGTGTTCCCCTGTGATGCTAACAGAGCACAACGTTTTCCCTTCTGTTCGACTCTGTGAAGTAACAGAGTTCACTTCTACTGCCATATTGTGCCACCATTTGCTAGCAGCAGGTTGGTCTCCTGCACGGTGGACCCCTGGCTGCGAACGCACCAGTAATAATATCTAAATATACTTGGTGCGTTCCGCCAGCCCTAACAGGTTGAATGCTGGACTGAGAGAGGGGAAATAGATTAATCCTTGCATGCACAACCCCCAAAACGCTGCAAAAACTCAGCAAAAACACAGGTATCATTATGTGCTGCGTTTTTGCTGCTGAAAATTCAAGGACATTAACATGGACAAAGAGAAAAGAAATGCACCAAATACGCAACAAAAAATGCACCTAAACCTGCATTTTCAATGCAGCTTCTCTCCTGCCAAGAAGATCAGGTTTTGCTGCAGAAAAAGCAGCAAAAACGCCCTGTGTGAACTTACCCTAAAGCTGCAATAAATGCATACATTCCACCTTTTACAAGGAAAGGAATACAAATCCCCCTTTGTGGAGTGAGTGGTAGTGCACATACATGACATGATTGCCACTTAATTCACTATGTGACTGATAGAAATTACAAAGCCTGTGATTGGTAAGTGGCCCAGCAGTTGGAATCCCAGTGATCATATATGTCCACAGGATAGGTGAGAAATGTATTTGATAGGATCAGTGGTGTAGTGTGAGTTGTCAGTCTACAAGGTTTGCAAGGCAAATATATTGCTTCCCAAACTTGTGGACTATTATCATTTGCCTGTTTTGACTGTGTAACAACTCACATGGGAAAATAGATGAAACACTAAAAAAACAGCAACTGACCAAGCCATTTCTTGTACAGAATAGAGATTCTGACCTCACAGTCCCTAGTGGTTCCTACATGGACTGGAATAGCTCAACAACAAACTAAACAATGGCAGCTCTGGCATATGCTGCCTAAAAGGCCGTTGAGCACTTTACATTCCTCCTAAGGAACCAGAGGGCAGAAAAGACTGCAATTTAACTTCGGAAGGAAAGAAGTGCTGAGATAAAAAGAGATCCCAGAATGAGTTAAAACAAACTGTGAAAAACTAAAAAAAAAGATACGGTATATACTGCTAGAGATTATGCCGTCTACTTCCTAAACAAGAAACAGAAAATAGGTGCAGGGGAAAAAGCATAATCAGTGTAGAGATAACCCTAGCTGGTCTTTCAGTGACTGGCATAATCAACGGCAGTATTGCTGGACATCCAAATGAGAATATCACCAACAGGAAAAACCCGGAGGGGGAAAGTACAGTGGATACGGAAAGTATTCAGCCCCTTTAAATTTTTTACTTTGTTTCATTGCAGCCATTTGGTAAATTTAAAATGTTCATTTTTTTTCCTCATTATTGTACACTCTGCACCCCATCTTGACTGGAAAAAACAGAAATGTAGTAATTTTTGCAAATTTATTAAAAAAAGAAAAACTAAAATATCACATGGTGATAAATAAGTATTCAGACCCTTTGCTCA
This sequence comes from Ranitomeya imitator, assembly GCF_032444005.1. Lineage (NCBI taxonomy): Eukaryota > Metazoa > Chordata > Amphibia > Anura > Dendrobatidae > Ranitomeya > Ranitomeya imitator. Next base: position 772,975,550 of record NC_091284.1, read on the forward strand.
GTATTGAGTAGAAGCACCCTTTTCAGCTAGTACAGCCATGAGTCTTCTTGGGAATGCTGAAACAAGTTTTTCACACCTGGATTTGGGGATCCTCTGCCATTCTTCCTTGCAGATCCTCTACAGTTCCATCAGGTTGGATGGTGAACGTCGGTGGACAGCCATTTTCAGGTGTCTCCAGAGATACTCAATTGGGTTTAGATCAGGGCTCTGGCTGGGCCAGTCAAGAATAGTCACATACTTGTTCTGAAGCCACTCCTTTGTTATTTTAGCTGTGTGCTTAGGGTCATTGTCTTGATGGAAGGTGAACCTTTGGCCAAGTCTGAGGTCCAGAGCACTCTGGAAGAAGTTTTCATCCAGGATATTTCTATACTTGGCCGCATTCATGTTTCCTTCAATGACAACCAGTTGTCCTGTCCCTGCAGCTGAAAAACACCCCCATAGCATGATGCTGCCACCACCATGTTTCACTGTTGGGATTGTATTGGGCAGGTGATGAGCAGTGCTTGGTTTTCTCCACACATACCGCTTAGAATTATCACAAAAACGGTCTATGTTTGTCTCATCAGAACAGAGAATCTTATTTCTCATAGTCTGGGAGTCCTTATTTGTTTTTTAGCAAGCTCGATGCGGGTTTTCATATGTCTTGCCCTGAGGAGAGGCTTCTGTCGGGCCACTCTGCCATAAAGGCTTGACTGGTGGAGGGCTGCAGTGATAGTTGACTTTGTGGAACTTTCTCCCATCTCCCTACTGCATCTCTGGAGCTCAGCCACAGTGATATTAGGGTTCTTCTTTACCTCTCTCACCAAGGCTCTTCTCCCACGATTGCTCAGTTTGGATGGCCGGCCAGGTCTAGGAAGACTTCTGCTGGTCCCAAACCTCTTCCATTTAAAGGATTATGGAGGCCACTTTGCTCTTAGGAACCTTGAGCACTGCAGAAATTCTTTTGTAACCATGGCCAGATCTGTGCCTTGCTACAATTCTGTCTCTGAGCTCCTTGACCAGTTCCTTTGACCTCATGATTCTCCTTTAGTCTGACATGCACTGTGAGCTGTGAGGTCTTATAAATAGGCGTGTGCCTTTCCAAATCAAGTTCTATCAGTTTAATTAAACACAGCTAGAAACCAATGCAGGAGGATCACATGGAAATGGACGGCATGTGACTTAAATATAAGTGTCTGCACAAAGGGTCTGAATACTTATGACAATGTGATATTTCATTTTTTCTTTTTCTATTAAATTTGCAAAAAATTCTACATTTCTGGGTTTTTTTCAGTCAAGATGGGGTGCAGAGTGCACATTAATGTGAAAAAAATGAACTTTTATGAATTTATCAAATGGCTGCAATGAAACAAAGATTGAAAAATTGAGAGGGGTCTGAATACTTTCCATACTCATTGTATATATAGCCACACCCAAAAGATGATAGGGCAGACAAATGAGTAAATAAAAACACCTGTTACCTGAAAAAAACTAAACTACACCAAAATTTCTCAATCCACTAACAGTACAGCCAAAACGAAACATAAAACTGCCCAAACACTTAAACATATGAAACTTCTTTATAGAGGGCTAAAAACATCTTTATTGTAAATTATCACCCATTGCGAAACACGCAATATGGTGTATTATATGCTATACTACCCAAGTGTAACCACTAGTGTTGAGCATTCCGATACCGCAAGTATCGGGTATCGGCCGATACTTGCGGTATCGGAATTCCGATACCGAGATCCGATACTTTTGTGGTATCGGGTATCGGTATCGGATACATAGAGATGTGTAAAATAAAGAATTAAAATAAAAAATATTGATATATTTACCTCTCCGGCGGCCCCTGGACTCAGCGCGGGTAACCGGCAGGCTTCGTTGTTCAAAATCAGCGCTTTTAGGACCTGAGAATCACGTCCCGGCTTCTGATTGGTCGCGGGCCGTCCATGTGACCGCCACGCGACCAATCACAAGCCGCGACGTCACCGCAAGCTATTAGCGCGCTCATTTTTGAAAAATGAGCGCGTTAATGACTTTCAAAGACGTAGCGGCTTGTGATTGGTCGCGGCCACGCGACCAATCACAAGCCGCGACGTCACCGCAAGCTATTAACGCGCTCATTTTTAAAAATGAGCGCGTTAATGACTTTCAAAGACGTAGCGGCTTATGATTGGTCGCGTGGCCACAACCAATCACAAGCCGCGACGTCACCGCAAGCTATTAACGCGCTCATTTTTAAAAATGAGCGCGTTAATGACTTTCAAAGACGTAGCGGCTTGTGATTGGTCGCGTGGCCGCGACCAATCACAAGCCGCGACGTCACCGCAAGCTATTAACGCGCTCATTTTTAAAAATGAGCGCGTTAATGGCTTTCAAAGACGTCGCGGCTTGTGATTTTACGGACCGGAAAAACGGAGGTAAATTATGCAATTGTCATGCGAGTGTCATGTGAGTGTCAAGCGATGTGCCTTTTCTGGGGTGGCTGGGGGCAGATGTTTTTAGCCAGGGGGGGGCAATAACCATGGTCCCTCTCTAGACTATTAATATCTGCCCTCAGTCACTGGCTTTACTACTCTGGCGGAGAAAATTGCGCATGAGACCACGCCAATTTTTTCCGTGATTTAACCCTTTATTTTAACAGCTAGAGCCACAAAATTTTACGCAAAGACTCTTCTTACATTAGTAGTCAGGAATATGTAATAAAATAAGGGATATGACATGGTTTACTGTATGTAAACCATGTATCATATACTGTCGGGTTTGTGAAGGAGAAAGCAAAAGTCGGTAATTGAATTACCGGCTTTTAAGCTATCTAGCGCTGTATGAAATATAAATATATATATATATATAGGTGTCTCACTGACATATATATATATATATATATATATGTATATATATATATATATATATATATATATATACATACAGTTAGGGCCAGAAATATTTGGACAGTGACACAAGTTTTGTTATTTTAGCTGTTTACAAAAACATGTTCAGAAATACAATTATATATATAATATGGGCTGAAAGTGCACTCTCCCAGCTGCAATATGATAGTTTCCACATCCAAATCGGAGAAAGGGTTTAGGAATCATAGCTCTGTAATGCATAGCGTCCTCTTTTTCAAGGGACCAAAAGTATTTGGACAATGGACTCTAAGGGCTGCAATTAACTCTGAAGGCGTCTCCCTCGTTAACCTGTAATCAATGAAGTAGTTAAAAGGTCAGGGGTGGATTCCAGGTGTGTGGTTTTGCATTTGGAAGCTGTTGCTGTGAGCAGACAACATGCGGTCAAAGGAACTCTCAATTGAGGTGAAGCAGAACATCCTGAGGCTGAAAAAAAAGAAAAAATCCATCAGAGAGATAGCAGACATGCTTGGAGTAGCAAAATCAACAGTTGGGTACATTCTGAGAAAAAAGGAATTGACTGGTGAGCTTGGGAACTCAAAAAGGCCTGGGCGTCCACGGATGACAACAGTGGTGGATGATCGCCGCATACTTAATTTGGTGAAGAAGAACCCGTTCACAACATCAACTGAAGTCCAGAACACTCTCAGTGAAGTAGGTGTATCTGTCTCTAAGTCAACAGTAAAGAGAAGACTCCATGACAGTAAATACAAAGGGTTCACATCTAGATGCAGACCATTCATCAATAACAAAAATAGACAGGCCAGAGTTAAATTTGCAGAAAAACACCTCAAGAAGCCAGCTCAGTTCTGGAAAAGTATTCTATGGACAGATGAGACAAAGATCAACCTGTACCAGAATGATGGGAAGAAAAAAGTTTGGAGAAGAAAGGGAACAGCACATGATCCAAGGCACACCACATCCTCTGTAAAACATGGTGGAGGCAACGTGATGGCATGGGCATGCATGGCTTTCAATGGCACTGGGTCACTTGTGTTTATTGATGACATAAGAGCAGACAAGAGTAGCCGGATGAATTCTGAAGTGTACCGGGATATACTTTCAGCCCAGATTCAGCCAAATGCTGCAAAGTTGATTGGACGGCGCTTCATAGTACAGATGGACAATGACCCCAAGCATACAGCCAAAGCTACCCAGGAGTTCATGAGTGCCAAAAAGTGGAACATTCTGCAATGGCCAAGTCAATCTCCAGATCTAAACCCAATTGAGCATGCATTTCACTTGCTCAAATCCAGACTTAAGACGGAAAGACCCACAAACAAGCAAGACCTGAAGGCTGCGGCTGTAAAGGCCTGGCAAAGCATTAAGAAGGAGGAAACCCAGCGTTTGGTGATGTCCATGGGTTCCAGACTTAAGGCAGTGATTGCCTCCAAAGGATTTGCAACAAAATATTGAAAATAAAAATATTTTTTTTGGGTTATGTTTATTTGTCCAATTACTTTTGACCTCCTAAAATGTGGAGTGTTTGTAAAGAAATGTGTACAATTCCTACATTTTCGATCAGATATTTTTGTTCAACCCTTCAAATTAAACGTTACAATCTGCACTTGAATTCTGTTGTAGAGGTTTCATTTCAAATCCAATGTGGTGGCATGCAGAGCCCAACTCGCGAAAATTGTGTCACTGTCCAAATATTTCTGGCCCTAACTGTATATACGTATTCTATGTGTATATATCTGTTCTATTCTAACCTGTCAGTGTGATTTTACTGTACATCGCACTGAATTGCTGGCTTATCAAAGGACACCGATGCGTAAAAATCGGACAGCACTCGCATGGTGCTGTATGATTTTTTTTCGCATCCATTGACTTACATTGGCGAGTCTCGTCCGAGAATCGCAGCAATATGCAGCATGCTGCGATTTTTTTCTCAGTCCGATTTCAGCTGAGAAAAAAGTCACAGATGAGATGTCACCCATTTAATAACATTGGTCCGAGTGCAATCCGATTTTTCATCGGATTGCACTCATCCGTTTTTCTCGCAAGTGGAAATGAGCCCTTATGTTGTTTTGTATCCGTCACAATGCGTCGTTTTGGGAAAAAAACGTATCCTGCAAATTTGCTTGCAGGATGCATTTTTTTCCCATAGACTTGTATTGCCGACGGATCGCGACGTATGGCCACACATTGCATCCGTCGTGCACTGGTTGCGTCGGATTTTGGCGGCCCGTCGTCTGAAAAAAACGGTCAAGGGAACGTTTTTCTGTGCGTTGCATCCTGTGTTTCCGTCTACGTATGCCTGGCAGGAAATCTCACTCTCTTGCCCGGGACTGCAGATGGAAATGTGAAAGCACACACTTCCGTCGGTACATCGCGCCGACGCTTTGTGACTGGCGACTACCGACGGAAATGTGAAAGTAGCCTAACAAATTTATCTTGACTGATGTGCTCTACGTAAGACACAGGAACTGGTGGAAGCAACCTAGAAGACAAAGCAGCTGCTGGCTGCTTTACCCATGCAGGTTGATGGTCACTAGGTGAGCACTCACGGCTCCCGAGCAGTTTTCCAAAAAATAAGATACCCCACCACTGGGTAATATGACAGTTGAGGCATAGAGAGATAGTAGAGGGAATTATGTGCACCACCCATAGAATTTGTCACCAGGACAAATGAGCCTGTTGCGCCCCCTAAGGTATGCGATTGAGTAGTACAACCCCCTAAATGAGGTGAGTATTGGCTGATTTTATTTAACACTGAGGGATATAGTACTTGATAAGGGGTTGTCCGAGTAGTGGACAAAGCCTTTAAGTATCACCTCTGAATTGTGAGCCAAAGGGCTTGTGCAGACAAATGTATTTTGGGTCCAAGTGTTGACCAATGTTATTCTATGGCGCCGTTCACATGTCCGATTTCTTTCCTCGGGCTGAGCTTGTCCGAGAAAAAAAATAGCAGCATGTACGATTTGCATTCGTGAATCACATTGCACTTTGATGACACTCCGATCAAACTCTGATCAGAGTTTTGATTAATATTAGTGGACCGATTTTCCCGGATGAGAGAAAATACATTTGCGTTAGCCTAGCCATAGAAAAAGTGATTGAGCCCATTTTCTTTACTTCTGGAATTTGAAAAAAAATATTGCAGCTTGTAGAAAATTGGGTATTTAGTTTTCGCTTAATAGATTGTTAATGATGAAAGGGCAATTTACAGGCTTGTCTGTGATGTTTGCTGCACGGCATACAGTTTACATGTATATCACGGACAATCCGATAATGACATCATCTATCATGGAATTTCCATTACCGTAAAGACAGGTTGGGCAACCAGGTAAGGCGCCAAGAAATAGAAAAGGAAAATGTGGATACAGAAGACCTGACCGGCCAGCAGTTTAACGTCGAAAAGAAAAGCAAATAAATAGAGAGAAGGCCTGTGTGAATGGAGAGCGCTGAGCGGCATAGCATCACATCACAGAGTGTGCATGAAAATGAAAAGAAAATGGCAATAACAACATCAAGAAAAAAAGAAAAAATTGCAAATAATAACGGATATTAGCTGATCAACTGGTCAGTAAAGACTGACACAGGAAATGATCCAGTAAATCAATATACGCACATGTAGAATCCTAACAATGGTGACAACTCCACCAAAGTACCAAACTTAGATTAGAAGTCTACTCAAGGCTATATTCTCTTGCATCTATTCTGCAGCATTTTTTTCTGTAGCCAAACTTGCTGCCTTGGGCTATGTTCATGGAGCGCCCCCCCAGTAGGGCGATGGGGTACTTAGATCCGGGCCCTTTGGTTCTCAAGGGGGGATGTCACGGTGGCTGACCCGGTCCATGGCCCTAGGGGATGTCCGTTGATAAATGGTGGAAAGGTCTTTAAAGGGGAAATGTTCGTGACGCCACCTGTGGTATTCGGTCAGGGTGACCGACGCTGCTTAGGGGTCCGCTGGGGTGATGTGATGGCAGCTAGTTGGTATACCTTCCCACAGGTGAAGTATGTCCCCAGGGCTTCCCAGAGTGGAGATGGTGATGGTGTGAGGCGCAGTGAAGAACGAGGACACAAGGTTGCAGTCTCTTTACCTTTTTACTGAAGGCTTCAGCATCCACAGTCCAGAGCACCAGATCACAGGGCAGGCAGAGTCCGGCCGGTCTGAAGGCAATTCCAGAGTGCCCTTATCCAGGTGGAAATCAGTAGCCTTCCTCTAGCGCCTGAGTGTTGTAGTCCCTCCCTGCTGTGCTTCTCGGTGAGGTCCTCACAACTGTTGTTGGTGTTCTAGATGTTAAGTCTCTCTCTCTGTCCCCCAGATGGATAGGAACAACCTGTATGACTGATGGCCTGAGGCTTTTTAAAGGGACCCTATCACACCCCAGCCCCCACAAGTTGCCACCATGCCTCCTGGGTGTAGGTGCAGGCAAGTAACGTGGAATTATCTGTCCTGCCGGTCTCTGGAGCAAGGCTTGGAGATGATTGCTCCCTCGGTGTTCCGTCTACCGGGTTCTGCGCCTCTGAAGGAGGCAGCCTTTTGCAGGTCAGAACCCCTTCTGATTTCCTCTCCTGTGCTATGACTTCGTTTCTCACCTGCTACAACACAATTCTCTTCGAGTCCTTTCTTAGGATGCTGACGCATGTCGGGCAGGCATAGCTCCGTGGCCTTCTATCTAGGCCTCTGACAGGATCCCACCCCTGTCAGGGACCACTCTGTCTGCAGCTCTTAGATGTTCCTCCTTTCCCCCTGTCTGCCTGACAGGTGCTGCTTGGGTGAAGCCCAGTCAGCTTCTGCATAACTTCCTATCCAGCCCACCAGTTTTACCTAATTGTGAAGAGTGACCTAATAGATAGGAGCATAGCTCCCCCTGGCGGACTGGAGTGTGAAGTGTGGTGTATGGTTTGTGATACCTGGTAAGAAGATTTCCTTTATTGCCATCAGACGTAACATCACTCCCCCCTAGAGGAGAATAATATTACTGCAACCACCAGGACCCTGGGGCGCTGTACTCACACCAGGTGTTTTTTCAACATTTTTTTTTCTGCTGCAAAACCTGCTCTCTTGGCAAGAAAAAAGCTGCAGAAAAAAGCAGGCTTTGCTTGGTTTTTATTGTGTTTTTACTACGTTATTTTCATGCTACCTTTGTCTCTTGTGCATGCTGATAAACTTTAGCATAAAAAAACACCTCATTCTAATTAATCAGGTTTTGGCACGAAAAACGCTGCAAAACCTGATACCTGCACTTTTCAGTGCCGATTTTCAAAGTTTTTTCACCACCCAATACTTTCAATATGTTAAAAACGCTGAAAAACAATGCTGAAAGACGTGACATCCTCTGTTGTTCAAAAAAACATGCAAAGTACAAAATTCTGATGACAGAAAAACTAAGCTGTGCGCCTGAGATTTCTCAACTCTCATAGACTTCGCTAGTACTATAAAATGCAGCTGAATTTTGCACCAAAGACGCATATATAAATGCTGAAAAAATGCTTAGTGTGAACATAGCCGTACAGGTAAAATGCTGCCTTCCAAAGCCTGTTTTTGAATGGGTGAAAAAATGCTGCAAAAGCGCTTAAAGAATTGACGTTTTGTAGATTTCATAAATGCTGGAGTTCTCAAACTCAGTCAGGAAAAATAGTATGCATCAGATTTCTGAAGTCTTATAGCTTTTGCTTGTACTGTAAAAAGCAGCTTTTACTTTGCATAAAAAAACTCTGCAAGAAAACCCTACAAAAACACAATGTATGAACATAGTTTAAATCTCCACTTGATTGTAAAATATTGCAGAAAAAGTGATGGGGAGATGGAATGTGCGGTAGATACATGTGAAGTGATTCAACAAAACTGTAGTGAAAGTATTATTGAAGATACAGAAATGGAACAAAACTGGAACTAAATGAATAGGAAAACAACTTGAGTATTCAGGTTTGAAGTAAGTTAAAGGGGCTTTACGTTTCAGAAAACCCCGGTACCCTCCGCCCACTTTTTTTTTAAACTCTTTGGCCCCGATTAATCAAGACCCGTGTCTTTCACGTCAGACGCTCCTAATTTATTAACAGGTGTCTGAAAAGTGAATCTAGGCCTCTGTGTGTGCCTCACCACAAATCCTACTCCCGAACTGGTACTCGAGTGTAAGGAATGTCGCTCTTCACCATGAATTTGGCCAGTAGAGGGTTGCCATGCCCTCGTTATGCCACATGTCCACCCATTCTGTTGGAGCGAGAGAAAATGGCGTGACCACCAAAAGATGCAAAAGCGCAGTCTCATTTTGTGCCCAAATTTTGCAACTTTTCAAAGTGTACGCACCAGAATTCTGGCATAAAAACTTTGACAAATCGGTGGCCTTAACTTTATTCTCACTCTCCCTGGTTCTAGTGTTTCTGTCACTACTCTTGGTGTCTGTGTAACACCCAAGGGTCCTGTTGTTAAAGTGACATTGCTTTCCTCACGGGGAGAGTGATGTCACGCTTGGAGGCGAGGGAGGATCTCTTTTATCAGGTAACCACAAACATACAACATGTTCACACTCCAGGCCAGAAGGGGGAGCTCTGATCCAGCTTATGGGTGGCTCCCCTATATATATGCAGTACAAACCAAAAGTTTGGACACACCTTCTCATTTAAAGATGTTTCTGTATTTTCATGACGATGAAAATTATACATTCACTCTGAAGGCATCAAAACTATGAATTAACACATGTGGAATTATATACTTACCAAAAAAGTGTGAAACAACTGAAATTATGTCTTATATTTTAGGTTCTTCAAAGTAGCCACCTTTTGCTTTGATGACTGCTTTGCACACTCTTGGCATTCTCTTGACGAGCTTCAAGAGGTAGTCACCGGGAATGGTTTTCACTTCACAGATGCGCCCTGTCAGGTTTAACAAGTGAGATTTCTTGCCTTATAAATGGTGTTGGGAACATCAATACTGTTGTGCAGAAGTCTGGTGGATACATAGCTGATAGTCCTACTGAATAGGCTGCTAGAATTTGTATTATGGCAAGAAAAAAGCAGCTAAGTAAAGAAAAATCAGTGGCCATCATTACTTTAAGAAATGAAGGTCAGTCAGTCCGAAAAATTGGGCAAAATTTGAAAGTGTCCCCAAGTGCAGTGGCAAAACCCATAAAGCGCTACAAAGAAACTGGCTCACCTGAGGACTGCCCCAGGAAAGGAAGACCAAGAGTCTCCTCTGCTTCTGAGAATAAGTTTATCTGAGTCACCAGCCTCAGAAATCGCAGGTTAACAGCAGCTCAGATTAGAGACCAGGTCAATGCCACACAGAGTTCTAGAAGCAGACACATCTCTACAACAACTGTTAAGAGGAGACTTTGTGCAGCAGGCCTTCATGGTAAAATAGCTGCTAGGAAACCACTGCTAAGGACAGGCAACAAGCAGAAGAGACTTGCTTGGGCTAAAGAGCACAAGGAATCGACATTAGACCAGTGGAAATCTGTGCTTTGGTCTGATGAGTCCAAATTTGAGATCTTTGGTTCCAACCACTGTTTCTTTGTGTGACGCAGAAAAGGTAAACGGATGGACTCTACATGCCTGGCTCCCACCGTGAAGCATGGTGGAAGAGGTGTGAGGGTGTGGGGATCCTTTGCTGGTGACACTGTTGGGGATTTTTTCAAAATTGAAGGCTTACTGAACCAACATGGCTACCACAGCATCTTGCAGCGGCATGCTATTCCATCCGGTTTGCGTTTAGTTGGACCATCATTTATTTTTCAACAGGACAATGACCCCAAACACACCTCCAGGCTGTGTAAGAGCTATTTGATCAAGAAGGAGAGTGATGGGGTGCTACGCCAGATGACCTGGCCTCCACAGTCACCAGACCTGAACCCAATCGAGATGGTTTGGGATAAGCTGGACAACAGAGTGAAGGCAAAATGGCCAACAAGTGCTAAGCATCTCTGGGAGCTCCTTCAAATTGTTGGAAGACCATTTCCAGTGGCTGCCTCTTTAAGCTCATCAAGAGAATGCCAAGAGTGTGCAAAGCAGTCATCAAAGAAAAAGGTGGCTACTTTGAAGAACCTAGAATATAAGACATAATTTCAGTTGTTTCACACTTTTTTGTTAAGTATATAATTCCACATGTGTTAATTCATAGTGTTGATGCCTTCAGTGTGAATGTACAATTTTCATAGTCATGAAAATACAGAAAAACCTTTAAATGAGGTGTGTCCAAACTTTTGGTCTGTACTGTATATATATATATATATATATATATATATATATATATTCTGGTCTAAAGGGAAAGTTAGGGAGTTTCTGTCAGAGAGGCTGAGGAGAAAGAAGGACAGAAGGGGCCGTGCAGCCAAGAGGGTTCTGCAGCTCTTGGACAAATTTAACTCAGAAGGAAGAACAGCTTGTATGAGAGTGCAGGAGAGCGAAGCACAGGAGAGTGACAACTGGGGAGGACAGCTGCGATTGGGCTACCTCCCTACAGAGCGCAGATTCCGGTAGCCAGAAGACTGAGATTGTGTTGGACTCTAGGAGGCACAGCAGAAAGCGGCAGGACAGCTGGACTACATGTTACCTGTCCACCCTTATACCCAAGAGACACAGTGATGCATAGAGCTCGGGTCATGATAGAGACCCTGTAAAAAAGCTTCAGCCACCTGTCATAAGGATTAGTGTCCCACCTTTACAGAGGACAGAGAGAACTGTGAGGACCTTGACAGAAGCCACAGGCAGCAAGGGACTACACCACAGCGCTAGTAGGAAGGCTTTCAACTCCACCTGGTAAAGGGGACTCTGAACTCTCTTCCAAGCCAGTCAGACCCTGCCTGTACCTGTAATCCGGGAACCTGGACTGTGGCAGCCTGAAGTCTTCAGTAAACCAGGTAAAGACACTGCAAACCTGTGTCCTCCGTTTCTTTATACACTACCCACCATCTCCATCTACACACCGGCAGGGCCGCCATCAGGGCACGACGGCCGTGACTGGTGTATGGGGCCCGGTGAGCAGAGGGGGCCCGCATCGGGCCCCGTCTTATCTGCTCACCGGGCCCCTACCGGCAGCCGCAGGCTGAACCGGGCCCTTAGCGCCGACGCTGCAGCTGTTTAAAGCTATTGACGTGCGGGCGCGGGCCCACACGTCAATAGTTAACAGCCGCGGCGCCGCCAGCCAATCTGAGGCTGGCAGGCGCTGACGTCAGCCGCAGCGTGCGTGCATGTCGCCGGCGTCTGACATCATTGTCAGTCGCCGGCGAGTGCATGCACGCTGCAGCTGCGTGGAGACTTCGCCCGCCGCAGGAGCGCGGCAGGTAAGAAGAACTTCTTTTTTTTTTTTTTCTTGAGAGCGGCGATCCGGGGGCCCAGGGAAGAACGCTGGACACAGGGGCAAAACGCTGGACAGAGATAGGGCAGAGCGCTGGACAGAGATGGGGCAGAGCGCTGGACAGAGATGGGGCAGAGCGCTGGACAGAAATGGGGCAGGATTGGAAACAGATGGGGCAGACTCAGTGCTGGACACAGATGGGGCAGATATGCTGGACACAGATGGGGCAGAGTGCTGGACACAGATGGGGCAGGATTGGACACAGATGGGGCAGAGTGCTGGACACAGATGGGGCAGGATTGGACACAGATGGGGCAGAGTGCTGGACAGAGATGGGGCAGAGTGCTGGGAAGAGATGGGGCAGAGTGCTGGGAAGAGATGGGGCAGAGTGCTGGACAGAGATGGGGCAGAGTGCTGGGAAGAGATAGGGCAGAGTGCTGGGAAGAGATGGGGCAGAGTGCTGGGAAGAGATGGGGCAGAGTGCTGGGCAGAGTGCTGGACAGAGATGGGGCAGAGTGCTGGACAGAGATGGGGCAGAGTGCTGGGAAGAGATGGGGCAGAGTGCTGGACACAGATGGGGCAGAGTGCTGGGAAGAGATGGGGCAGAGTGCTGGGAAGAGATGGGGCAGAGTGCTGGGAAGAGATGGGGCAGAGCGCTGGACAGAGATGGGGCAGAGCGCTGGACAGAGATGGGGCAGAGCGCTGGACAGAGATGGGGCAGAGCGCTGGACAGAGATGGGGCAGAGCGCTGGACAGAGATGGGGCAGAGCGCTGGACAGAGATGGGGCAGAGCGCTGGACAGAGATGGGGCAGAGCGCTGGACAGAGATGGGGCAGAGCGCTGGACAGAGATGGGGCAGAGCGCTGGACAGAGATGGGGCAGAGCGCTGGACAGAGATGGGGCAGAGCGCTGGACAGAGATGGGGCAGAGCGCTGGACAGAGATGGGGCAGAGCGCGGGACAGAGATGGGGCAGAGCGCTGGACAGAGATGGGGCAGAGCGCTGGACAGAGTTGGGGCAGAGCGCTGGACAGAGATGGGGCAGAGCGCTGGACAGAGATGGGGCAGAGCGCTGGACAGAGATAGGGCAGAGCGCTGGACAGAGATGGGGCAGAGCGCTGGACAGAGATGGGGCAGAGCGCTGGACAGAAATGGGGCAGGATTGGAAACAGATGGGGCAGACTCAGTGCTGGACACAGATGGGGCAGATATGCTGGACACAGATGGGGCAGAGTGCTGGACACAGATGGGGCAGGATTGGACACAGATGGGGCAGAGTGCTGGACACAGATGGGGCAGGATTGGACACAGATGGGGCAGAGTGCTGGACACAGATGGGGCAGAGTGCTGGACACAGATGGGGCAGGATTGGAAACAGATGAGGCAGAGTGCTGGACACAGATGGGGCAGAGTGCTGGACACAGATGGGGCAGGATTGGAAACAGATGGGGCAGAATGGAGACAGATGGGGCAGGATTGGAGACAGATGGGGCAGGATGGATACGATGGAGACAGATGGGGCAGGATGGGGAGATCATATGGGGCAGAATGGATACTCATGAGGGCAGGATGGGAGAACATATGGCTGGAGCCTGCAATGAGACACACGGGGGCTAGGATGGCGAATATTACCATAGAGGCTAATTAAGGGATATTATTATTGCAGTGATGTATTTATTTTATTTTTTGAGTATACTGTTTTAAATGGGGGGAGGTCCTGTTACTGTGCAGAGTGATACTATGTCACCTTCTTTATGTGGTGTAATGTAGAGGCTGTGAAAATTAAGTAATGTGTTCTGCAAGTGGAACTCAAGATAACTGTGTTATTTCCTGCAGAGACGAGTCCTGGCTGGAAGAAATGATGGCGGTCTGTGCTGGATGAAAGATGAAGGACTTCACCTAGAAACGTCACTGGTGAGTCAGTGTTAACTATACACTGACACTATACACTGTATACTATATACAGAGCTCCTGTGTATAATGTCACCGGTGATCACTGTATTACCTGTACACAGACACTGCTTACTAATTACAGATCTCCTGTGTATAATGACACTGATGGTGATAGAATTGTGGTTTTTTTTTTATTACTGATCAGTATTGTAGTATTCAGTCATTTGTGGTAATATGCGGTCTGGTCATGGTGTAGCGGCATTTGTTCCTTGTGTTTGATATTATTCGGTCACTGTGGTGGTAATATGTCATCTGGTCATATTGCTGTGGTATTTGTTCCTTGTATGTAATATTATAGGTCATTTTAAAAATTGAAAAATAAATAAAAATATACCTAAAGTGTATTGCATATTTTAACAAATATTTAGTAGGTTACAGTAGAGTAGGGCCCGGCCAAAAGTGTCAACCGTGTTCTGGTGGCGGCTTAAAAAATCTTTTGGCCAAAACAAAAGCTGCCGGCTATATGTGTGGTCTGGTGATGGGAACTGTTAATGTGTGATAGGTGAGAAGTGGAGATTTTCCAAGAGAGAGCGGTGGGAGTGTGGACAGTTCGAGGGGTGGAGCCTGGAGGCGGGGCTGGGGTGGAGCCTGGGTGGAGTCTCAAGGGGGCCCCGAAAATTTTGCCAGTATGGGGCCCCGAAATTTCTAGTGGCAGCCCTGCACACCGGGAGCCCTGGGGACCCAACTTCACCTGTGGGAAGTTATACCATCTTAGCTGCCATAACATCATCCCAGAGGACCCATTTAAGCAGCGTCGTTCCCCACTGACCGAATACCACAGGTGGTGTCACGAACACAAACTTTATTCATAACTCCTTTAAAGACTAATCCCTTTTACATGGGTGCTAAGAGCCATGGACCGGGACGCCGCCACCATAACATCCCCCTTTAAGTATCGGACCTGGTACTGAGTGCCCCACTGCCCTGACGAGCGTTACATTTTTGGCGTCACGAACCGGGTGGACCGATCAGAAAAATCGGGTCCTGTGTGCCTAAGAGACTGTGTTTAACTGTGGGACTGTGAACTGTAAATTACCACCAAAACTGCTGCCATTACAGCACCATGTGGCATGCAGGAGGAGTGGGGCATGTTATCGTGGGCAGAGCCTGGAGGAACGGCATGAAAGTTATGGCCGCCCCTCATCAGTATTATTATGTCCGAGAGATCTGTCTGTCAGTTTGAGAAGTCTACCTCCTAGTCTGGGTTGGCGGGGATGAGGAGAGAAGGAACCGCCCACGAGAGGAGGGGGAAAAACAGGAAGTTACCCCAGCCAATGGGAGGTAGAAGACCTGCTGTCAGCGATGAACCCAGAGGTTCTTGGAGCAGAAGTGGAAGAGCTGTGATGTCAGCTCCGGCAGTCCTAGTTCCACGCAGGCGCAAAAGTGTGGGAGCAGCAGCGGAGCCAGCTTCTGGGATCCCAGCCTGCAGTGGAGGAATCCGGCACCAGAGACAACTCAGCGGCAGGTAAGAAGACCGATCCTGCCCCGGTAGCCGAGGACACCCTGATAGGGCAAGTAGATGCTCTGCCACCCCTACCACCCGGCCGGGTATGCAGATTGATTGATTGGGAGCAGCCTTGGGAGATTGTGCATACCTCTGAAGCCCCATTGCAGCCAACAAGAGAGATCAAGGAAGCACACGGACAATGGGTGACCTACCGGTGGGAGCACTCTGGCACCAACTTGATGGGATTCCCCGGGGAGGCCCAGGCTGAGGAAGAATGACTGGAGGTTATCAGCCAGAAGGAGTACTGCCAACAGCAGGCGCTCAAACAGGAACAGGTGGACAGGGAGCGGGAACTCCGATGTAGGGCCGCTAAAGAAAGGAATTTGCAGGCTAAAGCTCAGGCCAGGAGGATAAATCATGAGGACAGGGGCCCACGGAGACATGGGACTGTAGTAGCATTTCGCATCAAATCCGACTGGGGCTTTATTAAAGAACCTGGCATGCAGCTGGGGGTATTCGTCACCAGGCGTGATGTAGAACCCCACCTATTAGAGGGATACCCAGACAGGGACCTCTACCCAGGAGACCGAGTCACTTACACCAGGCAATGGGGAGAAAATGGGTGGTATGCGCTGAATGTCCACAAATGCAAACCAAAAGGAGCAGGACCCAGGTCACCCGCAAGTGACCCAGAGTCACCACCAGTAACCACACCTAAGTCACCAGCATCATTACCTGGCAAGGTAACCCCTGCACCCAGCAAAGAACTAACCACCATGTGTTCCAAGGCTACACAAACTACAGCAGAACTGCATTCAAAGAGCACCCAGACTCCCATAGTGGGTACTGACCAGCTATATGTCGTACATGGTATGCGTCTAAACTCCCGGCAAGGAGACTGTAATGTTCAAATGTGCCCATGGAAGCAGTAAATTAGTCCTGAAAGAAAACCTGACTGTGGATAGTTAAAAGTTTAAAAGTTTGATAAATCTGACCAGGTTTCCGTTAACAGTTTATTTCATTGTTTAAAGACACTGAGGCCATAGACGGTGAATGGTCCACAAACTTTCCATTGTACATAGTTGGCACCTCTTCAGGAGCTTTCTACTGGTTTTACGTGGAACCTTTAAAGAAAGAGTTGCTAATGTTTACCTTAAAAATTGATTTGTTTACAGGATGTTATGCCTTGTAGCCCGCCTAAGACCTAGTTTGGGGGTTTACGAACGGGTCCCCCCACATTGTTGCTGCTGTTCAAAATGTTATTGATTTGAATATTGATTGCACTGTTACATGAATGTTAAAGCTTGTTGCACTTTATAGAAGTGATAGTGTTTAATGCAATCAGAGAAATTACTCTGTAAGGGAAGTAAATAGTGTTTTATATGCAAGATAGTTAAAGTATGCAGATAGTGTTGAGAATTATAATGAGAGTTTGTAAATTGAAAGTAAAGCTAATGTTTTTGCACTTTGATGGAATAGAGTCCTAAAGATAGTATACCCGTAAAGGGTAGTTGCCATTTCATAGTATATTATAGAAAAGTTTTATATTTTTGAAAGTTGTTTATATTATGTATATATGTTCCTGCAATGTTTAAGAATCAATTCCCTCCCGTAAAGGAAAGCCCTAGTTTAACCTGTTTACATGCATTTTAAAAATTTGTATGTCTTTCATTTGACCTGTTACTGTTGTTTTTTCTTTTCCCAGTCTGGGAGTACTGGATTTAACAAGGGAGGAAGTGTAACACCCCAGGGTACTGGTTGTTACAGTGGCATTGCTTTCCTCATGGGGAGAGTGATGTCACGCTTGGAGGCGAGGGAGGATCTCTTTTATCAGGTAACCACAAACATACAACATGTTCACACTCCAGGCCAGAAGGGGGAGCTCTGATCCAGCTTATGGGTGGCTCCCCTATATATATATATATTCTGGTCTGGAAGGAAAGTTAAGAAGTTCCTGTCAGAGAGGCAGAGAATGAAGGACTGATGGGGCCGCGCAGCCAAGAGGGTGCTGCAGCTCCTGGACAAAGATAACTGTTATGCAGGCAATCCAGTGACACAGTGTGCCAGCAATCAGAGCACATACAGTGATTTGATAATAGCCCAAAAACAATAGAACGAGCTCTGAGACGTGGAATCTCTGTAGACCGCAATACCTGAACCTATCCTAAACACAACTAAAGGCAGCTGTGGATTGCGCCTGTCACTACCTATGCAACTCGGCACAGCCTGAGGAGCTGACTAGCCTGAAGATAGAAAAACAAGCCTGACTTGCCTCAGAGAAATACCCCAAAGGAAAAGGCAGCCCCCCACATATAATGACTGTTAGCAAGATGAAAAGACAAACGTAGGGATGAAATAGATTCAGCAAAGTGAGGCCCGATATTCTAGATAGAGCGAGGATAGCAAAGAGAACTTTGCAGTCTACAAAAAACCCTAAAGCAAAAAACCACGCAAAGGGGGCAAAAAGACCCACCGTGCCGAACTAACGGCACGGCGGTGCACCCTTTGCGTCTCAGAGCTTCCAGCAAAAACGAATAGACAAGCTGGACAGAAAAAGTAGCAACAAAAGCAAAGAAACACTTATCTAAGCAGAGCAGCAGGCCACAGGAAAGATCCAGAAGCTCAGGTCCAACACTGGAACATTGACAAGGAGCAAGGAAGACAGAATCAGGTGGAGTTAAATAACAAAGCAGTCAACGAGCTCACCAGAACACCTGAGGGAGGAAGCTCAGAAGCTGCAGTACCACTTGTGACCACAGGAGTGAATTCAGCCACAGAATTCACAACAGTACCCCCCCCTTGAGGAGGGGTCACCGAACCCTCACCAGAGCCCCCAGGCCGACCAGGATGAGCCACATGAAAGGCACGAACAAGATCTGGAGCATGGACATCAGAGGCAAAAACCCAGGAATTATCTTCCTGAGCATAACCCTTCCATTTAACCAGATACTGGAGTTTCCGTCTAGAAAAACGAGAATCCAAAATTTTCTCCACAATATACTCCAATTCCCCCTCCACCAAAACCGGGGCAGGAGGTTCAACAGATGGAACCATAGGTGCCACGTATCTCCGCAACAACGACCTATGGAATACATTATGTATGGAAAAGGAGTCTGGGAGGGTCAGACGAAAAGACACAGGATTGAGAATCTCAGAAATCCTATACGGACCAATAAAACGAGGTTTAAATTTAGGAGAGGAAACCTTCATAGGAATATGACGAGAAGATAACCAAACCAGATCCCCAACACGAAGTCGGGGACCCACACGGCGTCTGCGATTAGCGAAAAGTTGAGCCTTCTCCTGGGACAAGGCCAAATTGTCCACTACCTGAGTCCAGATCTGCTGCAACCTGTCCACCACAGAATCCACACCAGGACAGTCCGAAGACTCAACCTGTCCTGAAGAGAAACAAGGATGGAACCCAGAATTGCAGAAAAATGGAGAGACCAAGGTAGCCGAGCTGGCCCGATTATTAAGGGCGAACTCAGCCAACGGCAAAAAGGACACCCAATCATCCTGGTCTGCAGAAACAAAACATCTCAGATATGTCTCCAAGGTCTGATTGGTTCGTTCGGTCTGGCCATTAGTCTGAGGATGGTAAGCCGAGGAAAAAGACAGGTCAATGCCCATCCTGCCACAAAAGGCTCGTCAAAACCTCGAAACAAACTGGGAACCTCTGTCAGAAACAATATTCTCAGGAATGCCATGCAAACGAACCACATGCTGGAAGAACAAAGGCACCAAATCAGAGGAGGAAGGCAATTTAACCAAGGGCACCAGATGGACCATTTTAGAAAAGCGATCACAGACCACCCAAATGACTGACATCTTTTGAGAAACGGGAAGGTCAGAAATGAAATCCATCGAAATATGTGTCCAAGGCCTCTTTGGGACCGGCAAGGGCAAAAGCAACCCACTGGCACGTGAACAGCAGGGCTTAGCCCTAGCACAAATCCCACAGGACTGCACAAAAGTACGTACATCCCGTGACAGAGATGGCCACCAGAAGGATCTAGCCACTAACTCTCTGGTACCAAAGATTCCAGGATGACCAGCCAACACCGAACAATGAAGTTCAGAGATAACTTTAGTAGTCCACCTATCAGGGACGAACAGTTTCTTCGCCGGACAACGATCAGGTTTATTCGCCTGAAATTTTTGCAACACTCGCCGCAAATCAGGGGAGATGGCAGACACAATGACTCCTTCCTTGAGGATACTCGCCGGCTCAGATGAACCCGGAGAGTCGGGCACAAAACTCCTAGACAGAGCATCCGCCTTCACATTTTTAGAGCCCGGAAGGTACGAAATCACAAAATCGAAGCGGGCAAAAAATAACGACCAACGGGCCTGTCTAGGATTCAAGCGCTTGGCAGACTCGAGATAAGTAAGGTTCTTATGATCAGTCAATACCACCACGCGATGCTTAGCTCCTTCAAGCCAATGACGCCATTCCTCGAATGCCCACTTCATGGCCAGCAACTCTCGGTTGCCCACATCATAATTACGCTCAGCAGCCGAAAACTTCCTGGAAAAGAAAGCACATGGTTTCAACACTGAGCAACCAGAACCTCTCTGTGACAAAACCGCCCCTGCTCCAATCTCAGAAGCATCAACCTCGACCTGGAACGGAAGAGAAACATCTGGTTGACACAACACAGGGGCAGAACAAAAACGAAGCTTCAACTCCTGAAAAGCTTCCACAGCAGCAGAAGACCAATTAACCAAATCAGCACCCTTCTTGGTCAAATCGGTCAATGGTTTGGCAATGCTAGAAAAATTACAGATGAAGCGACGATAAAAATTAGCAAAGCCCAGGAATTTTTGCAGACTTTTCAGAGATGTCGGCCGAGTCCAATCCTGGATGGCTTGGACCTTAACCGGATCCATCTCGATAGTAGAAGGGGAAAAGATGAACCCCAAAAATGAAACTTTCTGCACACCGAAGAGACACTTTGATCCCTTCACAAACAAAGAATTAGCACGCAGGACCTGGAAAACCATTCTGACCTGCTTCACATGAGAGTCCCAATCATCTGAGAAGATCAAAATGTCATCCAAGTAAACAATCAGGAATTTATCCAGATACTCACGGAAGATGTCATGCATAAAAGACTGAAACACAGATGGAGCATTGGCAAGTCCGAACGGCATCACTAGATACTCAAAATGACCCTCGGGCGTATTAAATGCAGTTTTCCATTCATCTCCTTGCCTGATTCTCACCAGATTATACGCACCACGAAGATCTATCTTAGTGAACTAACTAGCCCCCTTAATCCGAGCAAACAAGTCAGATAACAATGGCAAGGGATACTGAAATTTAACTGTGATCTTATTAAGAAGGCGGTAATCAATACATGGTCTCAGCGAACCATCCTTCTTGGCTACAAAAAAGAACCCTGCTCCCAGTGGTGATGACGATGGGCGAATATGTCCCTTCTCCAGGGATTCCTTCACATAACTGCGCATAGCGGAGTGTTCAGGCACAGATAAATTAAATAATCGACCTTTAGGGAATTTACTACCAGGAATCAAATTGATAGCACAATCACAATCCCTATGCGGAGGTAGGGCATCGGACTTGGGCTCTTCAAATACATCCTGATAATCAGACAAGAACTCTGAGACCTCAGAAGGAGTGGATGACGAAATAGACAAAAATGGAACATCACCATGTACCCCCTGACAACCCCAGCTGGATACCGACATAGAGTTCCAATCCAATACTGGATTATGGGTTTGCAGCCATGGCAACCCCAACACGACCACATCATGCAGATTATGTAGCACCAGAAAGCGAATAACTTCCTTATGTGCAGGAGCCATGCACATGGTCAGCTGGGTCCAGTACTGAGGTTTATTCTTGGCCAAAGGTGTAGCATCAATTCCTCTCAACGGAATAGGACACCGCAAAGGCTCCAAGAAAAACCCACAACGTTTAGCATAATCCAAATCCATCAGATTCAGGGCAGCGCCTGAATCCACAAACGCCATGACAGAATACGATGACAAAGAGCATATCAAGGTAATGGACAGAAGGAATTTGGATTGTACAGTACCAATAACGGCAGACCTATCGAACCGCTTAGTGCGCTTAGGACAATCAGAAATAGCATGAGTGGAATCACCACAGTAGAAACACAGACCATTCAGACGTCTGTGTTCTTGCCGTTCAACTCTGGTCATAGTCCTATCGCACTGCATAGGCTCAGGTTTAATCTTAGACAATACCGCCAAATGGTGCACAGATTTACGCTCGCGCAAGCGTCGACCGATCTGAATGGCCAAAGACATAGACTCATTCAAACCAGCAGGCATAGGAAAACCCACCATGACATCCTTAAGAGCCTCAGAGAGACCCTTTCTGAACAAAGCTGCCAGCGCAGATTCATTCCACAGAGTGAGTACAGACCACTTCCTAAATTTCTGACAATATACTTCTATATCATCCTGACCCTGGCACAAAGCCAGCAAATTTTTCTCAGCCTGATCCACTGAATTAGGCTCATCGTAAAGCAATCCGAGCGCCAGGAAAAACGCATTTACATTACTCAATGCAGGGTCTCCTGGCGCAAGAGAAAATGCCCAGTCCTGAGGGTCGCCGCGCAAAAAAGAAATAATAATCAAAACCTGTTGAATAGGATTACCAGAAGAATGAGGTTTCAAGGCCAGAAATAGCTTACAATTATTTTTGAAATTAAGAAACTTAGTTATATCACCAAAAAACAAATCAGGAATAGGAATTCTTGGTTCTAACATAGATTTCTGATCAATAGTATCTTGAATCCTTTGTACATTTGTAACGAGATTATCCATTGAAGAGCACAGACCCTGAATATCCATGTCCACACCTGTGTCCTGAAACACCCAAATGTCTAGGGGAAAAAAAAGACTGAACACAGAGCTGAGAAAAAAAAATGATGTCAGAACTTCTTTTTTCCCTCTATTGAGAATCATTAGGTTGGCTCCTGGTACTGTTATGCAGGCAATCCAGTGACACAGTGTGCCAGCAATCAGAGCACATACAGTGATTTGATAATAACCCAAAAACAATAGAACGAGCTCTGAGACGTGGAATCTCTGTAGACCGCAATACCTGAACCTATCCTAAACACAACTAAAGGCAGCTGTGGATTGCGCCTGTCACTACCTATGCAACTCGGCACAGCCTGAGGAGCTGACTAGCCTGAAGATAGAAAAACAAGCCTGACTTGCCTCAGAGAAATACCCCAAAGGAAAAGGCAGCCCCCCACATATAATGACTGTTAGCAAGATGAAAAGACAAACGTAGGGATGAAATAGATTCAGCAAAGTGAGGCCCGATATTCTAGATAGAGCGAGGATAGCAAAGAGAACTTTGCAGTCTACAAAAAACCCTAAAGCAAAAAACCACGCAAAGGGGGCAAAAAGACCCACCGTGCCGGACTAACGGCACGGCGGTGCACCCTTTGCGTCTCAGAGCTTCCAGCAAAAACGAATAGACAAGCTGGACAGAAAAAGTAGCAACAAAAGCAAAGAAACACTTATCTAAGCAGAGCAGCAGGCCACAGGAAAGATCCAGAAGCTCAGGTCCAACACTGGAACATTGACAAGGAGCAAGGAAGACAGAATCAGGTGGAGTTAAATAACAAAGCAGCCAACGAGCTCACCAGAACACCTGAGGGAGGAAGCTCAGAAGCTGCAGTACCACTTGTGACCACAGGAGTGAATTCAGCCACAGAATTCACAACAGATAACACAAAAGGAAGAACAGCTTGTAGTGAGCGTGCAGGAGAGTGAAGCATAGGAGAGTGACAACTGGGGAGGACAGCTGCTATTGGGCTACCTCCCTGCAGATCGCAGATTCCGGTAGCCGTAAGACCGAGGTTGTGTCGGTCTCTAGGAGGCACAGCAGAAACCGGCAGGACAGTTGGACTACACGTCACCTGTCCGCCCTAATACCCAGGAGACACAGCGGTGCATAGAGTCAGGGTCATGATAAAGACCCTGTAAAAAGGCTCAAGCCACCTGTCATACGGGTTAGTGTCCCACCTTTGTGGAGGACAGAGAGAACTGTGAGGACCTTGACAGAAGCCACAGGTAGCAAGGGACTACACCACAGCGCTAGTAGGAAGGCTTTCAACTCCACCTGGTAAAGAGGACTCTGAACTCGCTTCCAAGCTGGCCGGACCCTGCCTGTACCTGTTTTCCGGGAACCTGGACTGTGGCAGGCTGAAGTCTTCAGTAAACCAGGTAAAGAGACTGCAAACCTGTGTCCTCCGTTTCTTTATACACTACCCACCATCTCCATCTCCACCATGACATCCCCCTTTAAGTATCAGACCTCGTACCGAGTACCCCACGTCCATGGTGGGCGTTCCATCTGCTATTGCCTGCAGTGCTGAATTCATGTTGACAGCACTGCAGCCAATCAATGAACTCTGTGGCTCTATGCGGTCCATGTCATCAACTCACTCAGAGCCGTGGAGTTGAGTTAGTGGTTTTGGTACTGTCAACAGGATTCAGTGTTGCATAAAAAAAACACAGGGAGCAGTGGCAGAGACTCAGTGCTGAAACAAAGAAGGGTGAGTAAAGTACAGGGATTTTTTCAGAAAATTAAACACCCTTTTAAGTAAGTAACAGGATGGTACCAACTTTCTACAAGGGACCTATGATAACCATGTAAAGGATGGGGGGCAAACCAGTAGCCACTGCGCCATCTGTAGTCTGTATTGAGCAAACACTGAATTCCAAAAAAGATACAATAAGAAAATATCAATTTGTCATTGTTTATGGTCATCCACTATGGAGGCACTTGTATGCATAAAGCTGGACAACAGCAGAACTTTCCCCCACATTTGTACAATCTCTGGTCTCTTCGCCTTTCCTGGCACCCCTAAACTCGTGTTGCCACTGACCATTACACCCACTTTGACACAAACTCTCATCTCCAGTTCCAAGCGAGTCCCATACTCACAATGGTATTTGCAACTGCTCTTCGCAATAGCTACCCTCTATGACTCTGCCTTCACCCCCACAGTGCACACTTGCACAACCAGGTGGTCCTCTCCAGACATGCAATCAAGGTCTACAATCACCCGATACTCACTTGCACAATCAGGTGGTTCTCTCCAGACATGCAATCAAGGCCCACAACCTCACAGTGTCCACTTGCACACCTCGATGGTCCACTTCTTATTTCTAATGTTTACCTCAGGCTATCATCTCTGCAGTGTCTTTCTCTGTATTCTCAGTATGGTCTTTTTTTTCTGGGCTTCCGTCTTTCCCACCTGGTTTTGGCTGTTGCAGCTACTTCCCGTGATATGCACTTGCTCTTTCGTTCAGCTATGCTCACCTCGACTAGGTTCTACTGGCAGCATACACTCTCCCTCCCTCCCCAGGTCTTCTTTCCTTTCAGAGGTACACTCTTTGTCAGGGCAGTCACTCAGGGACAGTCACAGAGCCAATGTCAGGGGGTTACCGCAACAGAGATGAGCCAGAAGACCGCAGCGTCTGATTGCTCCTACTCCTGCACTGAGAAGAAGCACTTCTCCTTCTTTTGAATGTCGTTTAATTTTTTTTTGGCAGGAAGGGGGTTAATCAGCCATGTTGGGAATTCTGAGCTCTCAGCTGAGCTCAGTTAGCCACTTCCATCCTCTTTATAATCTGGGTCCTGATTCAAACCCATGTCAGAGCTAGCATTTGCTGCATTGCTTAGGAGGAGAGGTGTTCATATGAGAAGGTGTTTTGGAGGAGTTATCTGTAACTGTTGCGTGGTTTGTAAGTGTGATGATTCCCTTCCTTCTCCTACTTTGGTTTTTCCCCCATCCTCCTTTACCCGGTGCATTCCTCTCTTATATGTGAGTAATATTTGTATGCCTTGTATTTTCAGTTACCCCTTGTTTGTGTAGCCTTGTTTGACGGGTTGGTGTACTGTGGTGCATAGTAGTGCCCCTCTTCCCTGGGGTGGGGCAAGAGAACAGATGGAGGGCTGTCTCAGGAGATAAGGCAAGGGTGGTAACCCCGACACCTTCACCTTCAGAAGTATCCCAAGGAATAGGGTGAGCTAGGGCGCCCCCTAGTGGTAAGGACAGGGAAGGAGCTCCTGGTCGTGGGTCACCCGACAGCTGAGTCATGACAGGCAATCTTACCTCTGTAGCCACAGATCACTACTTTTGTTGCCCACTGTGTCCCTAATACCCTACCTTTAGATTTCCTCTACATGTGTATTATAGATTACGTATAGGAGAACTTGGAAGGCATTTCTGACATTTTCACTGTGCTGGGTCCCTGATATTTTGAGTGGTGGTCCAGTTTACTAGAATATTTTTCTTTTAGGCAAAATTATACATAGAAAATTCACAGAGCAATTAAATAAGTAATTTGGTTCTTCCCCTTGGCAAGGCAGACTCAAATGCCTTTAGTCCCATAGCGTGGATTGTCAATATTAACGTAATGCATTAGATGAAATTGGGAGTTCTTCAATAAATGCAAATTAAAACTCTTTCACAGATGAATGTGCTTTTTTACCCGGTGGCCCATGCATGTAAACGCCTTATGTAACAAGCTTTACTCTACGTACAAGCTCTTTTCCTGGTGCGCTCATGCACAGCGCATCTTTGTAATACAGATAATAGATACAGTAGCAAGTAAATAAGCTCAAAACCACATAGAACTGATAAGACCGGGAACATTCCCAGGGGAGCAGAAGGGAAATTAATTTAAGCAAACCTGAACTGCATGTGAACTGAAGGGCAGATTACAGCACAACAAAGAGCAGAGTGGTACAGTAGATTTGTTGGCAGAGGAAAACAGGTGAAAGTACATTACCCTGCAGCGAGATTGGTACGCTGCCAGAACAGTCTTATTCAGGCTTCCTCTTTGAAATCACAATGATATATGAATAGACTTACCACACTCCAAATAGACTGATATATATATATATATATATATATATATATATATATATATATATATAACTATTGAAATAGTAACATCTAATCTAGTTCCACGAGAACATGCAATCGTATTTCCATTTTTCACTGTATTATTATAATTTTGTTCTCTGTTCGAAATTCTGTGTTGATTATTTTCCTAGTATATTGTTATATACAGTTATTATGTATATATAGTTATTTTGTTTATGTGTGTGTATATATAGATATATATATCTGCTTCCACTGGGATTAGGAGTCGAGTGGGTGGTCCTACTCAGTGATTGACAGCTATCTCTGTAAGCACATTCTTATGGGAAATGTTGTCGATAACTGATTGGGAGGCAATAGCAGAATCTCTCAAAATTACTTCCAAATAAAATCTGTTCAAAAAAGACATTTATTATGTTCTAAAGCCTCTCCACATCCCAAATCATATTAAACGGAGGGCCAGGAAGGGGTTAAAAATGCTAAAAGATTATACTCACTGCCCTACGCCCATTCTTCACCTCTCTTGGCTACGCAGCTCACTGTCCTGTCCTTCACTTTCCTCACATCAGTCATTAGTCCAAATTTTCGGATGCTGACTGGGCCTCACATGGTCTCATGGGGTATAAAATGCATCACCGGGTTCAGGCGGGTGAGATGGATTCAATAAGGCGTAGTTCTGGGTTAGCAGCATGGATCAAAGGCAATGGGGCAGAAGAGTGGGTCTTGACAGAAGACATTTGGATCAGAAACGACCAGGACGGCAGGGTATACAGGACAATTAATCACAGCAATGCATTATTTTTATCTTCCAACATCTTCCATGTTTAAACACAGAAGGAACTAAAATTTAAATGCAATCTAGTATCTTCCAGCAGGGCAATGATAAATAGCAGAAATGTAGCAGAGAAGTAAATGCAATTTAGTATATTTCAGCAGGCCAATGGTTAATAGCAGCGACGTAACACAGAAGTAAATGCAAACTGGAGATAAGATTGAAGAGATGCGTTACCTTGACTGTGGAGGATAAGTGGGAACAAGCTATAGAACAGCTTCATGGAGTTGATAACTTGCTGAGAGGTTGGTGTGGATAACACCTGGTTAGATAGAGCCTAGAAATAACACTGAATGTAAGGCCGGGATCACACATGCGAGAAATACTGCCGAGTCTCGCATGTTAATACCTGGCATTGTCGCCGTCACTCAGGAGTGGAGCGTGTTGTGAATTCTGTTGTCGGGCTCCCTCCTGTGGTCATGAATGGTACTTCGGCTGGTTCTGTCCATGGACTTCCTCTGGTGGGTGTTTCTGAGTTTCCTTCCACAGGTGACGAGGTTAATTCGTTAGCTGCTGCTCTATTTAACTCTACTTAGATCTTTGCTCCATGCCACCTGTCAATGTTCCAGTATTGGTCTAGTTCTCTCCTGGATCGTTCTTGTGACCTGTCTTCCCAGCAGAAGCTAAGTTCCAGCTTGTATTTCTGTGATTTGCTATTTTTCTGTCCAGCTTGCTATTTTTATTGCTGTCTTGCTTGCTGGAAGCTCTGGGACGCACAGGGAGCGCCTCTGCACCGTGAGTCGGTGCGGAGGGTCTTTTTTGCGCCCTCTGCGTGGTCTTTTTGTAGGTTTTTGTGCTGACCGCAAAGTAACCTTTCCTATCCTCGGTCTGTTCAGTAAGTCGGGCCTCACTTTGCTAAATCTATTTCATCTCTGTGTTTGTATTTT
Organism: Ranitomeya imitator; assembly: GCF_032444005.1. Lineage (NCBI taxonomy): Eukaryota > Metazoa > Chordata > Amphibia > Anura > Dendrobatidae > Ranitomeya > Ranitomeya imitator. The sequence goes on from NC_091284.1 coordinate 773,003,712, forward strand.
CATCTTTACTCACAGTCATTATATGTGGGGGGCTGCCTTTTCCTTTGGGGAATTTCTCTGAGGCAAGGTAGGCTTTATTTTTCTCTCTTCAGGGTTAGCTAGTTCCTTAGGCTGTGCCGAGTTGCATAGGGAGCGTTAGGCGCAATCCATGGCTATTTCTAGTGTGTTTGATAGGATTAGGGATTGCGGTCAGCAGAGTTCCCACGTCCCAGAGCTCGTCCTTTATTATCAGTAACTATCAGGTCATTCCGTGTGCTCTTAACCACCAGGTCCATTATTGTCCTGACCACCAGGTCATAACAGGAGCGTGTGGCTCCATGTATTGCTATACAGCTGCATGCTCCGCTCCTGAGTGAAGGCGGCAATGCCGGGTATTAACATGCGAGATTCGGCAGCATTTCTCGCATGTGTGATCCCAGCCTTACATGGAAGTCAGGAACAGCAGAGGAGATAAATGGATCGCCCCCCCAGTGAAGGGCAATGGGGTACTCGGAGCCGGGTTCTTCGGTTCTTGTCAGGGATGTCACGGTGGCTGACCCGGTCTGTGGCCCTTGGGGACGTCCGTTGAAAATGGGGAAAAGGTCTTTAAAGGGATAATGTTCGTGATGCCACCTGTGGTATTCGGTCAGGGTAACTGACGCTGCTTAGGGGTCCGCTGGGGTGATGTTATGGCAGCTAGATGGTATACCTTCCCACAGGTGAAGTATGTCCCCAGGGCTTCCCAGAGTGTAGATGGTGGATGGTGGATGATGTATGGCGCAGTGAATAACGAGGACACAAGGTTGCAGTCTTTTTACCTTTACCTTTACTGAAGGCTTCAGCATCCACAGTCCAGAGCACCAGATCACAGGGCAGACAGAGTCCGGCCGGTCTGAAGGCAATTCCAGAGTCCCCTTATCCAGATGGAAATCAGTAGCCTTCCTCTAGCGCCTGAGTGTTGTAGTACCTCCCTGCTGAGCTTCTCGGTTAGGTCCTTACAACTGATGTCGGTGTTCTAGGTGTTGTCTCTTTCTCTCTGTCCCCCGGATGGTATGGATAGGACAAACCCATATGACTGATGGCCTGAGGCTTTTTACAGGGACCCTACGACGCCCCAGCCCCCACAAGTTGCCACCGTGCCTCCTGGGTGTAAGGTCGGGCAGCTAATGTGGAATTAACTGTCCTGCCAGTCTCTGAAGCAAGGCTTGGAGATGATTGCTCCTTTGGTGTTTTGGCTACCGGCTTCTGCGCCTCAGAGGGAGGCAGCCTGTTACAGGGCAGAACTCCCTCTGGATTCCTCTCCTTGTGCTATGACTTTGTTTCTCACTCTCAGCAACGCAATTCCCTTCATTTCCTTTCTTAGGATGCTGCCGCACGTGGGGCAGGCGCAGCTCCATAACCCTCTGACTAGGCCTCTGACAGGATCCCACCCCTGTCAGGGACCTCTCTGTCTGCAGCTGTTTGATGTTCCTCCTTCCCCTGTCTGCCTGACAGGTGCTGCCTGGGTGAAGCCCAGTCAGATTCTGTCTAACTTCCTATCCAGACCACCAGTTTTAACCAACTGTGAGGAGTGCCCTACTAGATAGGAGCATGGCTCCCCCTGGTGGACTGGAGTGTGAAGTGTGTTGTGTGGTTTGTGATACCTGGTAAGGTGATCTCCTTTATTGCCTTCAGACTAGGCCTTCAGACGTAACATCACTCTCCCTGGTGGAAGAATGACATTACTGCAACCCTAACCATAACCCTAATCAAAACCCTAAGCCCAACACACCTCTAATCCTATTCTCAACCCTAACCTCAAACCTAACCCTAATCCCAACCCTAATCCCAATACACCCCTAACCCTAATCCCAACCCTAACCTTAACCCTAATCCCAAACCTAACCCTAATCCCAAACATAACCCTAATGCCAACCCTAACCCTAATCCCAACTCTAACCCCAATGCTTCAATTGCAACTGCCACCCGCCAATGCTTCATCTACATCCGCCTCCCACCAATGCTTCAGCTGCATCCGCATCTCGCCAATGCTTCAACTGCATGTCTCCTGTCAATGCTTTAATTGCATCTACCATCCACTGTTATCAACTACAATGAATAAGTTGCTGAACAAGAAACACTTTGATATAATTCAATTCTTTTCCACATTGTATAGTTTGCTAAAAGGCACATGTTTCAGTGAGTGAGGCCGAAACATAAACCAATAATAAAACAGTATATTGTAGCTATAGTGTGGGCCCCTAAAGTAAATTTCACTGGTGGGCCTTAGGCACCCTAGTACAACCCTGCTGTGGCCTATACATTAGGCTCTTTTGTGGCATGAGACAAAGAGGAAAAATGGTACCCTGCATCTTTGAGTTCTGCCATGACCTGCATAATGTGTTACAACTGTGTCCTGCACCATTGAGTACAACTGGACTGTTCTTAGTGAGAAACTGTGGACTGTACCAAGTGTGATAAACTGTAAGATGTGTCAAGTACATAGCCTTGAATACAAAATTGTTGTGATATGTCTATTGTTGGCAGCAAATTCTTACAGTAAAATATATCTTGATCTTAACCACAAAAGTTCCCTATTCTGGAGCTCTGTGCCTCAAACCTGAACTGTAACTACCAGACTCTGTGCCCCAATCCTGAACTGTAACTACCAAGCTCTGTGCCTCAATCCTGAACTGTAACTACCAATCTCTGTGCTTCAATCCTGAACTGTAACTACCAATCTCTGTGCCCCAATCTTGAACTGTAACTACCAAGCTCTGTGCCTCAATCCTGAACTGTAACTACCAATCTCTGTGCTTAAATCCTGAACTGTAACTACCAATCTCTGTGCCCCAATCCTGAACTGTAACTACCAAGCTCTGTGCCTCAATCCTGAACTGTAACTACCAAGCTCTGTGCCTCAATCCTGAACTGTAACTACCAATCTCTGTGCCTCAAACCTGAACTGTAACTACCAGACTCTGTGCCTCAATCCTGAGCTGTAACTACCAAGCTCGGTGCCTCAATCCTGAACTGTAACTAACTACCAATCTCTGTGCTTCAATCCTGAACTGTAACTACCAAGCTCTGTGCCTCAATCCTGAACTGTAACTACCAATCTCTGTGCTTTAATCCCGAACTGTAACTACCAAACTCTATGTATCAACTTTAGTTCCCCATGCGACTGTTAACCTGTAAAATGCTGCTGTCAAACTCTGACAGCAGCGTTAACAGCGCATTGGCATGGGCGTCTGTGGTCTGTGCCTTAATCCTGAACTGTAACTACCAAGCTATGCGCCTCAATCCTGAACTGTAACTACCAAGCTCTGTGCCTCAATCCTGAACTATAACTACCAATCTCTGTGCCTCAATCCTGAACTATAACTACCAAGCTCTGTGCCTCAATCCTGAACTGTAACTACCAATCTCTGTGCCTTAATCCTGAACTGTAACTACCAATCTCTGTGCCCCAATCCTGAACTGTAACTACCAATCTCTGTGCCTCAATCCTAAGCTGTAACTACCAAGTTCTGTGTCTTAATCCTGAACTGTAACTACCAAGCTATGTGCCCCAATCCTGAACTGTAACTACCAAGCTCTGTGCCTCAATCCTGAACTGTAACTACCAATCTCTGTGCCTCAATCCTGAACTGTAACTACCAAGTTCTGTGCCTTAATCCCGAAGTGTAACTACCAAGATTTGTGCCTCAATCCCAAAGTGTAACTACAAAGCTTTGTGCCTCAATCCTGAACTATTACTACCAATCTCTGTGCCTCAATCCCGAACTGTAACTATCAAACTCTATGCATCAACCTTAGCTTCCCCATGCGACTGTTAACCTGTAAAATGCCGCTGTCAAACTCTGACAGCAGTATTAACAGGGCATTGACATGGGCGTCTGTGGTCGAGCTTCAAAGGAGACTGTGATTTTTACTATATGCAACAATATTGTGGTGTTACTGTATATAGCAGATGTGATCAGATAATTGCAAGTTGAAGTCTCCTAAGGGGACTAACAATACAGTAAAGAAAAAAAAATGAAAGAATAGCATAAAAGTTTGCGACATTCACATTAAAAATATAGATAATAACAAAAAAATACACATATGTGGTATTGCCACATCCAGAAAAGTCCGATCTATCAAAATATAAAAATAATTAACCCAATCGGTAAACTTCATAAACAGCCAAAGTTGTGTTTTTTTTTCTGTTGCCACAATACAGGAAAAAAATGCTGCAAGAAGCTATCAAAATGTTGTTTCTATCCTAAAATAGTATCAAGGAAAATATTGTCTTGTCTAGCAAAAAATAATCCCTCACTCAGCTCTATTGACCAAAAAATGAAAACATTACGGGTCCCAGAAAATGGTGACACAATCTTAATTTTTTTTCACATATTTCATTTTTTTTCATTACTAAAATAATTAAAAAAAACTGGACAAGTTTGGCATCACTGTAATCGTACTGATGAGCAGAATTATACTGCCATGTCCTTTTTAAGAAACAAGGTACACCGTAAAAATCAATTCCCTACAAACAATGTCAGAACTGCATTTTTTTTGCAATTTCACTGCACTTTTCCCAATTTTTTCCCAGTTTTTCAGTATGTAGTACAATGAATCGTGTCATTAAAAAGTATAACACGCCCCCCCCCCCAAAAAAAAAAAACAAAAAACAAAAAACAAAAAAACGACAAATCCTTTTATGGATATATGGATAGAAAAATAAAAAAGTTATTTTTGAGGATCAGGGCCATGCACTAAAATCTGACCATCTATCAAAAACTTTTGCATAATTTTAGATAGTAGTAATAGAACGCAAAGTAATTCTCCAGTACTCAATAATTCTGAGCTCCGTGATTGGAACTTACTAAAAATCCAATTGTTAAAAATTCTGTAGTTATTTTCCTGGTATTTAGAAACGTGACCCAGGAGCAGGGATACATATAGCCAGGGCAGTCTGCTACTCGACAATGACATAAAGCTACACATTTAAATTCTTCAGTTAATACACTGCACACAAATGCACAAGTTTATGGTAAACCCTGTAATTTTAACACAGAAACCTTTTCCGCCGCTTTTCCAACACTAGGTGACCACAGAGCATAATTATGTGTAATGTTGTGCTTTTACTAATCTTTTAAAGGTGAAATGGCAGCACAGTGATCGCAGTGCCATTGTTATAGCCTCTGCTGTGGGTGGAAGGGAGGAGAGCATGACTAAATGAGCAGTTACATTACATCCGAGACCCACATTACTAAGTACTGAAAAGTCAATAGAGTTGTTTCTGTTCACATCTATGTCATATTGTCCATTGTTAACTGAAACTTCTCGAATCCATCTCACCGCAATCACCAAATCTCATAGAGATCTGTTGGGGGTCTGTCCAGTGTCCATCATGGCGTTCAACATTCTGACCAGAAGAATAGGCCAGGAAGTAGTTCTCATTAACTCAAAAATGGGGTCCATCAGGATTCATGATATTGCCCATTATTTTGATAGGTAGAGTAGGTCGACTGACAGATTCCATTGATTTATAGTGGTATCCATCAGGAACCCTTGCGGTGTCCATTATTTTGTCAAGAAGAATAGGTTGGTGGAGGTGTCTGGACAAAAAAATGAAGGGGGCACCCATCCAGGCTTTGGAATCTAGTTTACTTCGGACCCACAAGCACAGCTACATTCAGGAGTGGTGATCACATACGTGGATGGGCCTCTCTGCTATAGGAAGTTCGGCAGAAACCAAGCCAAGGACTCTCAGATTTCACAACAGAGAGCTACACAAAGCATCCAATGACGTTACAAAGCCATGTAATGTTACAAGACCTCTAATATGAAATGTCAACACTATCGTAGCATTATAGGCTACCGTGGAAATGATAGCAAGGGCTACAAAAATAATGGAGTTGCTAGTGCCTATAACCTGCAAACTGAATTGCAATTTGGGCACGTGTGATAATCCAGATTTGGAGAAAAGTGGTCATTGCATCTTCTCACATACAGTCATGGCCAAAAGTATTGACACCCCTGCAATTCTGTCAGATAATACTCATTTTCTTCCTGAAAATGATTGCAATCACAAATTATTTGATATTATTATCTTCATTTAATTTGTCTTAAATGAAAAAACACAAAAAGAATTGTCCTAAAGCCAAATTGGATATAATTCCACACCAAACATAAAAAAGGGGGTGGACAAAAGTATTAACACTGTTCGAAAAATCATGTGATGCTTCTCTAATTTGTGTAATTAACAGCACCTGTAACTTACCTGTGGTACCTAACAGGTGTTGGCAATAACTAAATCACACTTGCAGCCAGTTGACATGGATTAAAGTTGACTCAACCTCTGTCCTGTGTCCTTGTGTGTACCACATTGAGCATGGAGAAAAGAAAGAAGACCGAAGAACTGACTGAGGACTTGAGAAACCAAATTGTGAGGAAGCACGAGCAATCTCAAGGCTACAAGTCCATCTCCAAAGACCTGAATGTTCCTGTGTCTACCGTGCGTAGTGTCATCAAGAAGTTTAAAGCCCATGGCACTGTGGCTAACCTCCCTAAATGTGGATGGAAAAGAAAAATTGACAAGAGATTTCAACGCAAGATTGTGCTGATGTTGGATAAAGAACCTCGACTAACATCCAAACAAGTTCAAGCTGCCCTGCAGTCCGAGGGTGCAACAGTGTAAACCCGTACTATCCGTCGGCATCTAAATGAAAAGGGACTGTATGGTAGGAGACCCAGGAAGACCCCACTTCTTACCCCGAGACATAAAAAAGCCAGGCTGGAGTTTGCCAAAACTTACCTGAAAAAGCCTAAAACGTTTTGGAAGAATGTTATCTGGTCAGATGAGACAAAAGTTGAGCTTTTTGGGCAAAGGCATCAACATAGAGTTTACAGGAGAGGAAAAAGAGGCATTCAAAGAAAAGAACATGGTCCCTACAGTCAAACATGGCGGAGGTTCCCTGATGTTTTGGGGTTGCTTTGCTGCCTCTGGCACTGGACTGCTTGACTGTGTGCATGGCATTATGAAGTCTGAAGACTACCAACAAATTTTGCAGCATAATGTATGGCCCAGTGTGAGAAAGCTGGGTCTCCCTCAGAGGTCATAGGTCTTCCAGCAGGACAATGACCCAAAACACAATTCAAAAAGCACTAGAAAATGGTTTGAGAGAAAGCACTGGAGACTTCTAAGGTGGCCAGCAATGAGTCCAGACCTGAATCCCATAGAACACCTGTGGAGAGATCTAAAAATGGCAGTTTGGAGAAGGCACCCTTCAAATATTAGGGACCTGGAGCAGTTTGCCAAAGAAGAATGGTCTAAAATTCCAGCAGAGCATTGTAAGAAACTCATTGATGGTTACCGGAAGCGCTTGGTCGCAGTTATTTTGGCTAAAGGTTGTGCAACCAAGTATTAGGCTGAGGGTGCCAATACTTTTGTCTGGCCCATTTTTGGAGTTTTGCGTGAAATGATCAATGTTTTGCTTTTTGCTTCATTCTCTTTTGTGTTTTTTCATTTAAGACAAATTAAATGAAGATAATAATACCAAAGAATTTGTGTTTGCAATCATTTTCAGGAAGAAACTGAGTATTATTTGACAGAATTGCAGGGGTGTCAATACTTTTGGCCATGACTGTAGGTAAGTCATGTTATGCACTAGTTGGGCATACAAATTAGATCTACCAATTGGATCGGTCAACAAAGTATAGAGGACATTTTCCCCAACATCTCTCACCAAGAGAAACAAGGTAATTCAGCGCAACATGGTCAAACATGTCACCACTCCAAATACTGTATCTTTACACATCAAAACCTCATATCCTATTCAGAGTATGCTCATAGCCACTAACGATATACAAGTAGCAGTGGAAAACTAGTAACGTCCATAACAACCTGATCATATCTATAATGACATGGAAAATTCTACATGTAAGAGACTTTATGCAGTGCTATTCATTCTCAACGGTAGCAATGGATTCGTCACGAGCAGCTCTAATAGGAAAACTGAAATTACAATATTTGCAGGGAATAAATGTACACTACTTCTATCCAAATACTCTGATTTTAGACAAATAATCCTATTTTTATAGTCCCCTGTTACATCGGGAAGACTTGGCTCAGCAGCAGCTTGAACATTAAGCTTTACTAAGTATTTACACAAAACACAGCAATATCAGTAGATTATATATTTAAATGTATATAATATACACCACCATCAGAGCTGCCGCCTCACCATCACCAGAGCTGCTGCTTCACCACCACCAGAGCTGCCGCCTCACCACCACCAGAACTGCTGCTTCACCACCACCAGAGCAGCCGCCTCACCACCACCAGAGCTGCCACCTCACCACCACCAGAGCTGCTGCACCCCCGACCTTCTGTCTCTTCCCCATTATCCCATAGAATGTAAGTCTATAAGGACAGAGTCCTCTCCCCTCTGTACCAGTCTGTCATTGTAAATTTGTTTACTGTAAACGATATCTATAACTCTATATGTAGCCCCTTTCTCATGTACAGCACCATGGAATTAATGGTGCTAGATAATTAAATAATAATAATTATAATAATATATATATATATATAATATATATACAATGGATGCGGAAAGTATTCAGACCCCTTTGCATTTTTCACTCATTGTTTCATTGCAGCCTTTTGGTAAATTCAAAAAAGCTCATTTTTTTCTCATTAATGTACACTCTGCACCCCATTTTGACTGAAAGAAAAACAGAAATGTAGACATCTTTGCAAATTTATTAGAAAAACTTAAATATCACATGGTTGGTCACAAGTATTCAGACCCTTTGCTCAGTATTGAGTAGAAGCACCTCTTGAGCTATAACAGCCATGAATCTTCTTGGGAATGATGCAACACGTTTTTTGACACCTGGATTTGGGGCTCATCTGCCATTCTTTCTTGCAGATCCTCTCCAGTTCCATCAGGTTGGATAGTAAACGTTGGTAGACAGCCATTTTCAGGTCTCTCCAGAGATGCTCAATTGGGTTTAGATCAGGGCTCTGGCTGGGCCAGTCTTGAATGGTCACAGAGTTGTTCTGAAGCCACTGCTTTGTTATTTTAGCTGTGTGCTTAGAGTCATTGTCTTGTTTGAAGGTGAACCTTCAGCCAAGTCTGAGGTCCAGAGCACTTTGGAAGAGGTTTTCATCCAGGATATCTCTGTACTTGGCCACATTCATGTTTCCTTCAATAACAACCTCGCCCAGTCCCTGCAACTAAAAAACACTCCCATAGCATGATGCTGCCACCACCATGCTTCACTGTTGGGATTGTATTGGGTAGTTGATGAGCAGTGCCTGGTTTTCTCCACATATATTGCTAATAATTATCTCCAAAAGGTCTATCTTCATCTCATGAGACCAGAGAATCTTATTTCTTATAGTTTAGGAGTCCATGTGTTTTTTTTTTAGCAAACTCTATGCAGGCTTTCATATGTCTTGCACTGAGGAGAGGCTTCTCTTGGGCCACTCTGCCATAAAGGCCCGACTGGTGGCGGGTTGCAGTGATAGTTGACTTCGTGGAATTTTCTCTCATCTCCCTACTGCATCTCTGAAGCTTAGCCACAGTGATCTTGGGGTTCTTCTTTACCTCTCTCACCAAGGCTCTTCTCCCATGATTGCTCAGTTTGCCTGGACACCCAGGTCTAGGAAGACTTCTGGTGATCCCAAACTTCTTCCATTTAAGGATTATGAAGGCCACTGTGCTCTTAGGAACTTTGAGTACTGCAGAAATTCTGTTGTAACCTTGGCCAGAGCTGTGCTTTGCCACAATTCTGTCTCTGAGTTCCTTGGCCAGTTCCTTTGATTCTCATTTGGTCTGACATGCACAGTGAGCACGGTGAGCTGTGAGGTCTTATATAGATAGGTGTGTGCCTTTCCAAATCAAGTCCTAGCAGTTTAACCCCTTTCTGCCATTAGACGTACTATTGCGTCCATGTGGGGTGGGCTTTACTTCCCAAGGACGCAATAGTACGTCATATGCGATCGGCAGCGCTCACGGGGGGAGCGCCGCCGATCGCGGCCGGGTGTCAGCTGTTTATCGCAGCTGACATCCGGCACTATGTGCCAGGAGCGGTCACGGACCGCCCCCGGCACATTAACCCCCGGCACACCGCGATCAAAGATGATCGCGATGTGCCGGCGGTACAGGGAAGCACCGCGCAGGGAGGGGGCTCCCTGCGGGCTTCCCTGAGCCCCCCGCAGCAACGCGATGTGATCGCGTTGCTGCGAGGGTCTCACCTCCCTCCCTGCTCCCTCCAGCCCCGGATCCAAGATGGCCGCGGATCCGGGTCCTGTAGGGAGGGAGGTGGCTTCACAGAGCCTGCTCAGAGCAGGCACTGTGAAGGCTGCAGCGCTGCATGTCAGATCAGTGATCTGACAGAGTGCTGTGCAAACTGTCAGATCACTGATCTGTGATGTCCCCCCCTGGGACAAAGTAAAAAAGTAAAAAAAAAAATTTCAAATGTGTAAAAAAAAAAAAAAAAAAATATTCCAAAATAATGAAAAAAAAAATAAAAATATTATTCCCATAAATACATTTCTTTATCTAAATAAAAAAAAAAAAACAATAAAAGTACACATATTTAGTATCGCCGCGTCCGTAACGGCCCGACCTATAAAACTGGCCCACTAGTTAACCCCTTCAGTAAACACCGTAAGAAAAAAAAAAAAAAAACGAGGCAAAAAACAACGCTTTATTATCATACCGCCGAACAAAAAGTGGAATAACACGCGATCAAAAAGACAGATATAACTAACCATGGTACCGCTGAAAACGTCATCTTGTCCCGCAAAAAACGAGCCACGATACAGCATCATCAGCAAAAAAATAAAAAAGTTATAGTCCTGAGAATAAAGCGATGCAAAAATAATTATTTTTTCTATAAAATAGTTTTTATCATATAAAAGCGCCAAAACATAAAAAAATGATATAAATGAGGTGTCGCTGTAATCGCACTGACCCGAAGAATAAAACTGCTTCATCAATTTTACCAAACGCGGAACGGTATAAACGCCTCCCCCAAAAGAAATTCATGAATAGCTGGTTTTTGGTCATTCTGCCTCACAAAAATCGGAATAAAAAGCGATCAAAAAATGTCACGTGCCCGAAAATGTTACCAATAAAAACATCAACTCGTCCCGCAAAAAACAAGACCTCACATGACTCTGTGGACCAAAATATAGAAAAATTATAGCTCTCAAAATGTGGTAACGCAAAAAATATTTTTTGCAATAAAAAGCGTCTTTCAGTGTGTGACGGCTGCCAATCATAAAAATCCGCTAAAAAACCCGCTATAAAAGTAAATCAACCCCCCTTCATCACCCCCTTAGTTAGGGAAAAATTAAAAAAATTTATTTATTTCCATTTTCCCATTAGGGCTAGGGTTAGAGTTAGGGCTAGGGTTAGGGCTAGGGTTAGGGCTAGGGTTAGGGCTAGGGTTAGGGTTAGGGTTAGGGCTAGGGTTAGGGCTAGGGTTAGGGCTAGGGTTAGGGCTAGGGTTAGGTTTAGGGTTAGGGCTAGGGTTAGGGCTAGGGTTAGGGTTAGGGCTAGGGTTAGGGCTAGGGTTAGGGCTAGGGCTAGGGTTAGGGTTAGGGCTAGGGTTAGGGCTAGGGTTAGGGCTAGGGTTAGGGCTAGGGTTAGGATTAGGGTTAGGGCTAGGGTTAGGGCTAGGGCTACAGTTTGGGTTGGGGCTAAAGTTACAGTTAGGGTTTAGATTACATTTACGGTTGGGAATAGGGTTGGGATTAGGGTTAGGGGTGTGTCAGGGTTAGAGGTGTGGTTAGGGTTACTGTTGGGATTAGGGTTAGGGATGTGTTTGGATTAGGGTTTCAGTTATAATTGGGGGGTTTCCACTGTTTAGGCACATCAGGGGCTCTCCAAACGCGACATGGCGTCCGATCTCAATTCCAGCCAATTCTGCGTTGAAAAAGTAAAACAGTGCTTCTTCCCTTCCGAGCTCTCCCGTGTGCCCAAACAGGGGTTTACCCCAACATATGGGGTATCAGCGTACTCAGGACAAATAGGACAACAACTTTTGGGGTCCAATTTCTCCTCCTGGGAAAATACAAAACTCGGGGCTAAAACATATTTTTTGTGGGAAAAAAAAGATTTTTTATTTTCACGGCTCTGCGTTATAAACTGTAGTGAAACACTTGGGGGTTCAAAGTTCTCACAACACATCTAGATTAGTTCCCTGGGGGGTCTAGTTTCCAATATGGGGTCACTTGTGGGGGGTTTCTACTGTTTAGGTACATTAGGGGTTCTGCAAACGCAATGTGACGTCTGCAGACCATTCCATCTAAGTCTGCATTCCAAATGGCGCTCCTTCCCTTCCGAGCTCTGCCATGCGCTCAAACGTTGGTTTCCCCCAACATACGGGGTATCAGCGTACTCAGGACAAATTGGACAACAACTTTTGGGGTCGAATTTCTCCTCTTACCCTCGGGAAAATACAAAACTGGGGGCTAAAAAATAATTTTGGGGGGAAAGATTTTTTTTTTTAATTTTCACGGCTCTGCGTTACAAACTGTAGTGAAACACTTGGGGGTTCAAAGCTATCACAACACATCTAGATGAGTTCCTTAGGGGGTCTAGTTTCCAAAATGGTGTCACTTGTGGGAGGTTTCTACTGTTTAGGTACATTAGGGGCTCTGCAAACGCAATGTGACACCTGCAGACCATTCCATCTAAGTCTGCATTCAAATGGCACTCCTTCCCTTCTGAGCCCTCCCATGTGCCCAAACAGTGGTTCCCCCCACATATGGTGTATCATCGCACTCAGGACAAATTGGGCAACAAATTTTGGGGTCCAATTTCTCCTGTTACCCTCAGGAAAATACAAAACTGGGGGCTAAAAAAATAATTTTTGTGGGAAAAAAATTTTGTTTTATTTTTACGGCTCTGCATTATAAACTTCTGTGAAGCACTTGGTGGGTCAAAGTGCTCACCACACCTCTAGATAAGTTCCTTAGGGGGTCTACTTTCCAAAATGGTGTCATTTGTGGGGGGTTTCAATGTTTAGGCACATCAGTGGCTCTTCAAACGCAACATGACGTCCCATCTCAATTCCTGTCAATTTTGCATTGAAAAGTCAAACGGCGCTCCTTCCCTTCCGAGCTCTCCCATCCGCCCAAACAGTGGTTTACCCCCACATATGGGCTATCAGCGTACTCAGGACAAATTGTACAACAACTTTTGGGGTCCAATTTCTTCTCTTACCCTTGGGAAAATAAAAAATTGGGGGCGAAAAGATAATTTTTGTGAAAAAATATGATTTTTTATTTTTACGGTTCTACATTATAAACTTCTGTGAAGCACTTGTTGGGTCAAAGTGCTCACCACACCTCTAGATAAGTTCCTTAGGGGGTCTACTTTCCAAAATGGTGTCACTTGTGGGGGGTTTCAATGTTTAGCCACATCAGGGGCTCTCCAAACGAAACATGGCGTCCCATCTCAATTCCAGTCAATTTTGCATTGAAAAGTCAAATGGCACTCCTTCGCTTCCGAGCTCTGCCATGCGCCCAAACAGTGGTTTACCCCCACATGTGGGGTATTGGCATACTCAGGACAAATTGTACAACAATGTTTGGGGTCCATTTTCTCCTGTTACCCTTGGTAAAATAAAACAAATTGGAGCTGAATTAAATTTTTTGTGAAAAAAAGTTAAATGTTCATTTTTATTTAAACATTCAAAAAATTCCTGTGAAGCACCAGAAGGGTTAATAAACTTCTTGAATATGGTTTTGAGCACCTTGAGGGGTGTAGTTTTTAGAATGGTGTCACACTTGGGTATTTTCTATCATATAGACCCCTCAAAATGACTTCAAATGAGATGTGGTCCCTAAAATAAAATGGTGTTGTAGAAATGAGAAATTGCTGGTCAACTTTTAACCCTTATAACTCCCTAACAAAAAAAAATTTTGGTTCCAAAATTGTGCTGATGTAAAGTAGACATGTGGGAAATGTTACTTATTAAGTATTTTGTGTGACATATCTCTGTGATTTAATTGCATAAAAATTCAAAGTTGGAAAATTGCGAAATTTTCATAATTTTCGCCAAATTTCCGTTTTTTTCACAAATAAACGCAGGTACTATCAAATAATTTTTACCATAGTCATGAAGTACAATATGTCACGAGAAAACAATGTCAGAATCACCAGGATCCATTGAAGCGTTCCAGAGTTATAACCTCATAAAGGGACAGTGGTCAGAATTGTAAAAATTGGCCCGGTCATTAACGTGCAAACCACCCTTGGGGGTAAAGGGGTTAATTAAACACAGCTGGACTGTGAAGGAGTAGAACCATCTCAAGGAGGATCACAAGGAAATGGACTTAATATGACTGTCTGAGAAAAGGGTCTGAATACTCATGACCATGTGATGTTTCAGTTTTGATTTTTTTCGCAAATATGCCAAAATTTCTACATTTCAATTTTTTTTCCGTCAAAATGGGGTGCAGAGTCTACATTAATGAGAAAAAAATGAACTTTTTTGAATTTACCAAATGGCTGCAAGGAAATAGTAGCGTCCCCGGCGCCAGCGCTGTAAGTTCGAAGGGCAGCGCAACTGCGCATGCTTGGAAAAAAAAGCAACAGCGCAGGCGCCGGGGACGCTACTGAAGGAAGAGGAGGCGGCACCTGGCATGCAGAGGCCATGATTGACGGTTGTGAGGCGTCTAGATTCGGGGGGAAAGACCTGCCTCCGGGACAATTTCACGGTATGAGGAATGATACAGGAAAGAAATATATCTTGGTACCGTGTTAGTCAGTAGATAGAAAAATATTTAGAATTGAGAGTCCTCAGTGGTTGATACCTTTTAATGGCTAACTGAAAAGATGGTAACAAATTGCAAGCTTTCGAGACTACATACATCTCTTCATCAGGCAAAGACTAAAACAAATTCTGAAGAATCACATATTTATGCACAACATAGTGTAGAAAAAAAAAAAGAGGGGAAAAAACCATGGATAAGCCAGGTGACATGAAGCAGAATTACCATGGGTGATAAACAGTTACGTCCATAAATATTGGGCCAATTCTTAGATAAGGATTGTTTTATTGTCCTGTGATTAGGGTCTCTGTTGTGGTGACCCCACATGGTCTGATGGGCAAGTTCCTTAGTTGATGTAAAAAGACATAAATCCGTGCGACACATTCATTCCTTCAGTGAGACTGTCAAAGGTCGTCATCAGTTTATATTCCCAGACTCTCCTATCTTTCTGCGATTTGAAGTTACCTTTTAGTACAAGTAATTTCATGTCCATAATGTTATAATTTGAGAGACAGAAATGTTTTGCCACGGGTTGATCCATTCTTTTTTCTCTTATTGTATGGCGGTGAGAGTTCATCCTTGTTCTCAGTTTCTGCCCTGTCTCCCCCACATACAGACCCCCAGTTGGACATTTAGTACAAATAATTAGGTACACAACATTAGAAGTGACGCAGCTGAAAGTGCCTGGGATCTTGTAGTTCTGATGTGAATTGGGGATCTTTATCTTGTCTGTGGTCATTATAAATGGACAGGCTTTACATTTTTTCTGGTTGCAAGGAAAGGTACCTGCAGTTGTTGGAGAGGACAGGGAGCTCTTGACAATGATGCTTCTTAGATTTGGGGGCTGCCTAAAACACAGTAGTGGGGGGTCTGGAAAAATGGATTGTAAGTGGGCATCTTTTTGCAGTAAGGTTGTAATTTCCGTGCAACTCCCCTTAGCACCTCCAGATTTGGATTGTAGGTAAGGAGCTGAAACTCCTAAGCCCTACATCCAATTTTAATGTGAATACCCTCAAATTAAAGCTGAAAGTCTGAACTTCAACTGCATCTGAATTGTATTGTTTAAAATTCATTGTGGTAACGTCTATAACCAAAATTAGAAAAATTTTGTCTCAGTCCAAATATATATGGACGGAACTGTACAATGACAATGACATATCCCCCCACACCCAATAGTTGCTGCACATAAGCCCCCTCTAATAGTGCCCTTGCACAATAATTAAACATCTTCTGAACCTGGCACACTGGTTGGAGGAACCACTTTATTTGGCCATCTGGCTGTGGCCTTATGCGTACTAGGGTTTCCTGTCTCTCCATTGATTCCAATTGTGATAGGGAGTAAGGATTGGCTATCCTAAATTTTAACTTGCCCGCTCGCTTGTTCTCAGGGAAACTCCTCTAGGAGCGGCTTACTCCCTTCTCCTTTTTGAAAATATTAATATTATTATTATTATTATTGTTATTTCTTTTTAAAGGACCATTGATTCTATGGTGCTGTACACGAGGAGGGGTTACATACAAAACACAAATGTAAATTACAGGGAACAAACTACCAGTGGTAGACTGGTACAGAAGGGAAAGGGCCCTGCCCTTGCGAGCTTACAGTCTACTGGATAATGGTGGAAGGAGACAGCAGGTTGACGAGGGGTTTGTGCTTCACTTTTGGTGGAGGTGAGGTGGCAGGGGGTCATTACAGGCTGTAAACTTGCTTGAACAGATGCATTTTCAAATTCCGTCTGAAAGTTCCGAAACTCTAATCGAACGTGGGACTGTATGAGTTGGCCTAGGCCAATGGTATAGATTGAGAAGTGTAAGAGTCCTAGAACAAAGCTTTGGGGGACACCAACATAGACAGGTTGGGATAAGGAGGTAGTGTGGGAGTGGGAGATGTTCAATGTGCGGTTGGAGAGGTATGAAGAGATCCAGGAGAGGGCGATGTCTTTGACGCCAAGGGAAGAAAGGATTTGTAGTAGGAGGGAGTGGTCGACTGTGACGAAGGCAGAGGACAGGTCTAGTAGGAGTAAGAGAATTATCTGTTAGGTTTGGAAGTAAGTAAGTGTTTGGTAGAGAGAGAGGGAGAGGTCTGGGAGCTATCACGTAACATCCAAAACAGCTTGAAGTTGCAATATCACTGGAAGGTGCCGATCCTGCTGGTGAGCACAGCCATGGTGGAGAGGAAAAAGGATTTGTTCCAGCACAACCGTCCAGGTAAAAAAGGCAATTTTTATAGGAACCATTTAAAAGAGTTGTAGAAAAATGGACTTGTTTCTGGTGCAACAATAGCGACCTTAATCATAGGACATCTTATGACTAAAGACCCTATTATTGCGCCAGAAATGCGTCAGGTTTCTTTTAAAAAATTTTAAACTCTTCTAATAATTGCCGGAACCAATCCTTTTTTCTCTTTCTAAGTCTTTGGTAATTTTGGTCAGGGCAGTTTCGGTGCAGTCGTGGGGACCGCACACCGATTTGAAGCCAAGCGTGCATGTGTATTGGTGTTTCATTCATCTAACTGCTATTGAAAGAGATTTTCCAAGATTTACATATTGATGACCTAGCCTTTAGGTATGTCACCGTTCTCTATGTAACACAATTTTTGTTCCTGGCTTTCTAGTGTAATATTTCAACTGCTTATGTTTAACCCCTTAGCGACCGCCGATACGCCTTTTAACGGCGGCCGCTAAGGGTACTTAAACCACAGCGCCGTTAATTAACGGCGCTGTGGAAAAAGTAAATAGCGCCCCCCAGAGGCCGATTTTCTCCGGGGTCTCGGCTGCCGGGGGTAGCCGAGACCCCAGAGAACATGATTCGGGGTTTTTTTAACCCACTCCGCATTTGCGATCGCCGGTAATTAACCGTTTACCGGCGATCGCAAAAAAAAAAAAAAAAAAAAACGCGATCTCTTTTTAATTTCTCTGTCCTCCGATGTGATCGCACATCGGAGGACAGAGAAAAGGGGTCCCAGGTGGCCCACCAATACTCACCTAGCTCCCCCGATGCTCCTCGTGTCTCCCGGTGGGCGCCGCCATCTTCAAAATGGCGGGCGCATGCGCAGTGCGCCCGCCGGCCGGCACCGGGAGAATCTTTGGGGTCTCGGCTGCCAGGGGTAGCCGAGACCCCAAAGAGCATGATCGGGGTCGGTTTTACCGACCCCTGTTTTGCGATCGCCGGTAATTAACTGTTTACCGGTGACCGCAAAAAAAAAAAAAAAAGTAAAGTGTAATTCTCTGTCCTCTGATGTGATCGCACATCAGAGGACAGAGAAATAGGGGGATTCGGGGACCCTACAATACTCACCTGTGTCCCTGGATCCTCTTGCTGCTCCTCCTGGCCGCCGGCAGAAGAAAATGGCGGGCGCATGCCCAGTGCGCCCGCCATCTGTCTCCATCTGCCGGCCGGCAGGAGAACAGCAGTTGGGGCTAAAATTAGGGTTAGGGGTAGGGTTAGGGGTAGGGTTAGGAGTAGGGTTAGGGGTAGGGTTAGGGTTAGGGGTAGGGTTAGGGTTAGGGGTAGGGTTAGGGGTAGGGTTAGGGGTAGGGTTAGGGGTAGGGGTAGGGTTAGGGTTAGGGGTAGCGGTAGGGTTAGGGGTAGGGTTAGGGGTAGGGTTAGGGGTAGGGTTAGGTTAGGTTAGGGGTAGGGTTAGGGGTAGGGTTAGGGCTAGGGTTAGGGCTAGGGTTGGGGCTAAATTTAGGGTTAGGGTTGGGGCTAAATTTAGGGTTAGGGTTGGGGCTAAATTTAGGGTTAGGCTTCTTTCACACTTACGTCGGTACGGGGCCGTCGCAATGCGTCGGCCCGACATATCGACGCACGTTGTGAAAATTGTGCACAACGTGGGCAGCAGCTGTAGTTTTTCAACGCATCCGCTGCCCAATCTATGTCCTGGGGAACAGGGGGCGGAGTTACGGCCACGCATGTGCGGTCAGAAATGGCGGATGCGACGTACAAAAAAGTTTCATTGAACGTTTTTTTGTGCCAACGCTCCGCCAAAACACAACTGATCCAGTGCACGACGGACGCGACGTGTGGCCATCCGTCACGATCCGTCGGCAATACAAGTCTATGGGCAAAAAACGCATCCTGCGGGCACATTTGCAGGATCCGTTTCTTGTCCAAAACGACGGATTGCGACGGAATGCCAAACGACGCAAGTGTGAAAGTAGCCTTAGGGCTAAGGTTAGGGTTGGGGCTAAAGTTAGGGCTAGGGTTGGGGCTAAAGTTAGGGTTAGAGCTGGGATTAGGGTTAGGGTTTGGATTAGGGTTGGTATTAGGGTTAGGGACCGGATGGGATACACCCTCGAGTACTGCAGGAATTAAGTACAGTCATTGATAGACCATTATTTTTAATCTTTAAAGACTCCATAATAACAGGGTCTGTGCCACAGGACTGGCGTATAGCAAATGTGGTGCCAATATTCAAAAAGGGAACAAAAACTGAACTCGGAAATTATAGGCCAGTAAGCTTAACCTCTACTGTGGGTAAAATCCTGGAGGGCATTCTTAGGGACGCTATACTGGAGTATCTGAAGAGGAATAACCTCATGACCCAGTATCAGCACGGGTTTACTAGGGACCGTTCATGTCAGACTAATTTGATCAGTTTCTATGAAGAGGTAAGTTCCGGATTGGACCAAGGGAAGCCAGTGGATGTAGTGTATATGGACTTTTCAAAAGCTTTTGATACGGTGCCACACAAAAGGTTGATACATAAAATGAGAATAATGGGGATAGGGGAAAATATGTGCAAGTGGGTTGAGAGCTGGCTCAGGGATAGGAAACAAAGGGTGGTTATTAATGGAGCACACTCGGACTGGGTAGCGGTTAGCAGTGGGGTACCACAGGGGTCAGTATTGGGCCCTCTTCTTTTTAACATATTTATTAATGACCTTGTAGGGGGCATTCAGAGCAGAATTTCAATATTTGCAGATGACACTAAACTCTGCAGGGTAATCAATACAGAGGAGGACAATTTTATATTACAGGATGATTTATGTAAACTAGAAGCTTGGGCTGATAAATGGCAAATGAGCTTTAATGGGGATAAATGTAAGGTCATGCACTTGGGTAGAAGTAATAAGATGTATAATTATGTGCTTAATTCTAAAACTCTGGGCAAAACAGTCAATGAAAAAGACCTGGGTGTATGGGTGGATGACAAACTCATATTCAGGGGCCAGTGTCAGGCAGCTGCTACAAAGGCAAATAAAATAATGGGATGCATTAAAAGAGGCATAGATGTACATGAGGAGAACATAATTTTACCTCTATACAAGTCACTAGTTCGACCACACTTAGAATACTGTGTACAGTTCTGGTCTCCGGTGTATAAGAAAGACATAGCTGAACTGGAGCGGGTGCAGAGAAGAGCGACCAAGGTTATTAGAGGACTGGGGGGTCTGCAATACCAAGATAGGTTATTACACTTGGGGCTATTTAGTTTGGAAAAACGAAGACTAAGGGGTGATCTTATTTTAATGTATAAATATATGAGGGGACAGTACAAAGACCTTTCTGATGATCTTTTTAATCATAGACCTGAAACAGGGACAAGGGGGCATCCTCTGCGTTTGGAGGAAAAAAGGTTTAAGCATAATAACAGACGCGGATTCTTTACTGTAAGAGCAGTGAGACT
The DNA here is from genome assembly GCF_032444005.1 of Ranitomeya imitator. Lineage (NCBI taxonomy): Eukaryota > Metazoa > Chordata > Amphibia > Anura > Dendrobatidae > Ranitomeya > Ranitomeya imitator. The sequence continues at coordinate 773,024,087 of NC_091284.1, forward strand.
ATGGAACTCTCTGCCCTATGATGTTGTAATGAGTGATTCATTACTTAAATTTAAGAGGGGACTGGATACCTTTCTGGAAAAGTATAATGTTACAGGGTATATACACTAGATTCCTTGATAGGGCGTTGATCCAGGGAACTAGTCTGATTGCCGTATGTGGAGTTGGGAAGAATTTTTTTTCCCCAATGTGGAGCTTACTCTTTGCCACATGGTTTTTTTTTGCCTTCCTCTGGATCAACATGTTAGGGCATGTTAGGTTAGGCTATGGGTTGAACTAGATGGACATATAGTCTTCCTTCAACCTTAATAACTATGTAACTATGTAACTAAGGGTTGGCATTAGGGTTACGCTTGGGATTAGGGTTAGGTTTGGGATTAGGGTTAAGGTTAGGGTTGTGATTAGGGGTGTAGTGGGATTAGGGTTAGGTTTGAGGTTAGGGTTGAGATTAGGATTAGGGGTGTGTTGGATTTAGGGTTTTGATTAGGGTTATGGTTAGGGTTGACATTAGGGTTGTTTTGGGGTAAGGGTTGTGATTATGGTTAGGGTTAGTGATTAGGATTATGGATCAGGTTGGGATTAGGGTTAGGGGTGTGTTGGGGTTAGGGTTGGAGCTAGAATTGGGGGGTTTCCACTGTTTAGGTACATCAGGGGGTCTCCAAACACGACAGCCAATTTTGAGCTCAAAAAGTCAAATGGTGCTCCCTCCCTTCTGAGCTCTGCCGTGCGCCCAAACAGTGGGTTACCCCCACATATGGGGCATCAGCGTACTCGGGATAAATTGGACAACAACTTCTGAGATTCCAATTTCTCTTGTTACCCTTGTGAAAATAAAAACTTGGGGGCTACAATATCTTTTTTGTGGAAAAAAAAAATATTTTTTATTTTCACGACTCTGCATTCTAAACTTCTGTGAAGCACTTGGGCATTCAAAGTTCTCACCACACATCTAGATAAGTTCCTTGGGGGGTCTAGTTTCCAAAATGGGGTGACTTGTGGGGGGTTACTACAGTTTAGGTACATCAGGGGCTCTGCAATCGCAACATAATGCCCACAGACCATTCTATCAAAGTCTGCATTCCAAAAAGGCGCTCCTTCCCTTCCGAGCTCTGCCGTGCGCCCAAACAGTGGTTTACCCCCACATATGGCGCATCAGCGTACTCGGGATAAATTGGACAACTATTGCAGTCCAATTTCTCCTGTTACCCTTGTGAAAATAAAAACTTGGGGGCTACAATATCTTTTTTGTGGAAAAAAAATTTTTTTTTTATTTTCACGACTCTGCATTCTAAACTTCTGTGAAGCACTTGGGCATTCAAAGTTCTCACCACACATCTAGATAAGTTCCTTGGGGGGTCTAGTTTCCAAAATGGGGTCACTTGTGGAGGGTTTCTACTGGTTAGGTACATCAGGGGCTCTGCAAACGCAACATAATACCCGCAGACCATTCTATCAAAGTCTGCATTCCAAAACGGCGCTCCTTCCTTCCGAGCTCTGCCGTGCGCCCAAACAGTGGTTTACCCCCACATATGGGGTACCAGCATACTCAGGACAAATTGGACAACAACTTTTGGGGTCCAATTTCTCTTGTTACCCTTGTGAAAATAAAAACTTGGGGGTCAAAATGGGGTCACTTGTGGGGGATTTCTACTGTTTAGGCACATCAGGGGCTCTCCAAACGCGACATGGCGTCTGATCTCAATTCCAGCCAATTCTACATTGAAAAAGTAAAACGGCACTCTTTCTCTTCCAAGCTCTGCGGTGCGCCCAAACAGTGGTTTACCCCCACATATTGGGTATCGACGTACTCAGGAGAAATTGCACAACAACATTAGCGGTGTAATTTCTCCTGTTACCCTTGTGAAAATAAAAATTTGTGGGCAAAAAGATCATTTTTGTAGAAAAAATGCAATTTTTTTTTTCACGGCTCTACGTTATAAACTTCTGTGAAGCACATGGGGGTTCAAAGTGCTCGCCACACATCTAGATAAGTTCCTTAAGGGGTCTAGTTTCCAAAATGGTGTCACTTGTGGGGGGTTTCCACTGTTTAGGCACATCAGGGGCTCTCCAAACGCGACATGGTGTCCAATCTCAATTCCAGCCAATTCTACATTGAAAAAGTAAAACGGCGCTCCTTCTCTTCCAAGCTCTGCGGTGCGCCCTAACAGTGGTTTACCCCCACATATTGGGTATCAGCGTACTCAGGAGAAATTGCACAACAACTTTTGTCGTCTAATTTCTCCTGTTACCCTTGTGAAAATAAAAATTTGTGGGCAAAAAGATCATTTTTGTAGAAAAAATGCGATTTTTTTTTTCACGGCTCTACATTATAAACTTCTGTGAAGCACATGGGGGTTCAAAGTGCTCACCACACATCTAGACATGTTCCTTAAGGGGTCTAGTTTCCAAAATGGGGTCACTTGTGGGGGGTTTCCACTGTTTAGGCACATCAGAGGCTCTCCAAACGCGACATGGCGTCCAATCTCAATTCCAGCCAATTCTACATTGAAAAAGTAAAACGGCGCTCCTTCACTTCCAAGCTCTGCGGTGCGCCCAAACAGTGGTTTACCCTCACATATGGGGTATCGACGTATTCAGGAGAAATCGCACAACAACTTTTGTGGTCTAATTTCTCCTGTTACCCTTGTGAAAATAAGAATTTGTGGGCGAAAAGATCATTTTTGTGTAAACAAAAGCGATTTTTTATTTTCACGGCTCTACGTTATAAACTTCTGTGAAGCACTTGGGGGTTCAAAGTGCTCACCACACATCTAGATAAGTTCCTTAAGGGGTCTAGTTTCCAAAATGGTGTCACTTGTGGGGAGTTTCCACTGTTTAGGCACATCAGGGGCTCTCTAAACGTGACATGGCGTCAGATCTCAATTCCAGCCAATTCTGCATTGAAAAAGTCAAACGGCGCTCCTTCACTTCTAAGTTCTGCGGTGCGCCCAAACAGTGGTTTACCCCCACATATGGGGTATTGGCGTATTCAGGAGAAATTGCATAACAAAATTTATGGTTACATTTCTGTTTTTACACTTGTGAAAATAAAAAAAATGGTTCTGAATTAAGATGTTTGCAAAAGAAAGTTAAATGTTCATTTTTTCCTTCCACATTGTTTCAGTTCCTGTGAAGCACGTAAAGGGTTAATAAACTTCTTGAATGTGGTTTTGAGAACCTTGAGGGGTGTAGTTTTTAGAATGGTGTCACACTTCATTATTTTCTATCATATAGACCCCTCAAAATGACTTCAAATGTGATGTGGTCCCTAAAAAAAAATGGTGTTGTAAAAATGAGAAATTGCTGGTCAACTTTTAACCCTTATAACTCCCTAACAAAAAAAAAATTTGTTTCCAAAATTGTGCTGATGTAAAGTAGACATGTGGGAAATGTTATTTATTAACTATTTTTCGTGACATATCTCTCTGATTTAAGGGCATAAAAATACAAAGTTTGAAAATTGCAAAATTTTAAAAATTTTCGCCATATTTCCGTTTTTTTCATAAATAATTGCAAGTAATATCGAAGAATTGTTACCACTAACATGAAGTACAATATGTCACGAAAAAACAATCTCAGAATCAGCGGGATCCGTTGAAGCGTTCCAGAGTTATAACCTCATAAAGTGACAGTGGTCAGAATTGCAAAAATTGGCCTGGTCATTAAGTACCAAATTGGCTCTGTCACTAAGGGGTTAAAGACTATGGAAAAACAGCTTCATTCAGCACAAACTTTGATTTTATAACCACACGCCAGAAAAATTTCGTATTTATTGTGTCAAAAATGGAATTTACACTGTAACAAATTTTTATTTATTTTTTGTTCCTGGGTCCAAATTGTGTTTTCCTAACACGTCATACCTAAAAGAAATAGAAAATAGTTGTTCCACAAAAACTTTGCTTCTGTGATCAGGACAATGACATTTTGAAATTTGTCTGTTTTCGGGAAAATTCTCCATTTGCATTCAATACTGAGTAGTCTTCATCGTCCTGATCACAGAAGCAAAGGTTTTGTGGAACAACAACTATTTTCTATTTGTTTTAGGCATGACGTGTTAGGAAAACACAATTGGTACCCAGGAATAAAAAATAAAGAAAAATGTGTTACATGGTGAGGGAGTGACACCCAGAACGCCTGCGTAATAGCTCTTTGCTTCTTTGCAGATGCCGCAATGTACACACTGTACGGGGCCAGTATACCAGAGCTCCGTACACTGTATAGTGGCCATTCGCAGGTACTGAAATTCAGCTTCATTGAAGTTAATAGAAGCTAAGCTGTAGCACCTGAGAATGTAAAGTGTGCAGAGTAGTGGACCTTTCCCTTATGGCCTTGTTAGCTTTTCTATGATGATTGTAACAACTGAAATGCATTATTCTTTCAACAATTTAATCAGACAATTAGTTTAGTATCCATCAATGTTCTGCATCAAGAACACATTCCTATTAGTAGGACAAATAATTAAATATTTGTAAATGTAAAACCAGCATCGCTCTCCAGAAGTATTCAGAATTACTTTTTAGGCCAGTAAAGGGGCAAATCACCTTGTACAGTATGTACGAGCCCCAGGAGAACGAGTGCCGACAACGCGGGAAAGGAGTCGACCCAGGAGGTGAGTATAGGCTTTATTATTTTATTGGGCCAAACATTTAGATTTAGAAGGAGTTGTCCTAGTAGTGGTCGGCCCCTTTAGTGATCAGCCCTTGCCTTGCGCATGCGCAGTATGCTTTGCCCAACTGCGGGCAAAGCCGAAAAGCATTAGTGCGCATGCGCTGGCGCACTATGTCCCGGAACACAGCGAAATACTTCAAGATTGCCTTGCGCAGGCGTGTACTACGGAGGACAGAGAATGAACTTCAATCCAATATTGCGGCCAGCATGCAGCCAGCGGGTAAGGAAAGGGGGAATCAAACACCCGAAAACTCCGCCCATATGACCGAAAACCGGTCCCGCCAAATTCAGGTGACAGGTTCTCTTTAAGCCCTAATGTTCTGTCTATTGGTGCCTGCAGGTAACCAGAATATTATCTTTCACATATATTCCTATTTGGGGGATTTGGATCTCTGCATCACAAAAAAAAGGAGCTTGTATCACAAAAATAATCTAAATTTTGTTTTCGATCAGCATAGAATATTTAATCTGTAAAATACAGGATGAGAAAAATGTCGAGATTCCTTGGACTTGATGTACTATTACTGAATCCACTCTATACGGGGCAGATGCCAGCTGTGTTATACAGCCAGCGCTGGCTTCTAACAGCAGCAACCAGCGCCAGATCCGATTGCTCTTGTTTAACCCCTTAAATGTCACTGTCAATCACTGCTAGTGGCATTTAAGTTGCGCCAAGCTACATCCCTGCAGCCACCAATCACCTACGCCACTTGCATTAAGATTGCGGGGTGCCAATGGTTTGCTAAGGCAGACGGGGGCTTCAAAGGAGATCGTGATTTGTACTATATTCTGCAATACTCAAGTAACAAACAAATGATCACTAAAAAAATGAAAAAAAACTTGAAAAAAAAATCACATATACATTTTAATTACCTTCCCTTTTTCCTAGTTAATATAGATACATTAAAAAAACAACCATATTTTGTTTTGGAAATTCCATTGTATAAAAATATAACATTATTGCAAACCCCCATAAAAAGTCACGTCTCTGCTTTCTATTGTATTTTCATCAGAAATTCATCAAACAATCAAAATATATCACGCATTCCCTAATGATACCTTTAAAAACGACACAAAAAAATCAATCCCTCGCACGGCGCCATCAATGGTAAATTTAAAAAGTTCAGAATTTCAGAAAATAGCGTTTCAAACAAAATTTTTCTTATGATAAAGTTCTGAATTTTTTTAAGCCCCTACTACGCCTATCTCAGCAAAGAAATAAAAGAAAAAGTTGTGGGTCTTAGAAGAATGGTAAAAAAAAATTTTTTCGCTGCAGGAAGAGGTTAAGAACTTGATCAGCATAGATTATATGACTTATGAAATAAATGATGAAAAAAGGAGTAAAGTAAAATAAGACCTAAATACGAGCCCATGCAACATAGTCAGACTATTAATATTGCAGCATTCGCGTTGCCGCCTGGTGACAACCACGTATGGATGCCTGTGCATACAGAGATTATCGTCAAATCGCACAAATAATCCGATTTTTTAATAATGGGGTCTGTGTCCATGTAAAAAGCATCTAGTATAGCTGTCCTGGAAGCCATGATGCTAATGAAAACAAAGCTTAATTATAGGATTTTACTCATGCACTAGGGAGATTTGGATGAACATGCATATGTAATAGATATAGGTCATTGGTGGATATTTAAAGGGTCAGATTGGATGCAGAATTCATAGAAGTAAAATCTGTAAATAACCTGTGATGCAATGCTGCAGATTTACTCCTGTAATATTCCCTGCACACAGAATAGCAATACAGTCTGCTTCTTCCTATTTTGGGATTTGGGATACGTGCGCGCATCTCTAGACAACAATTACAATTTCCATCTTCATCATTAAGCAGCAGCCAGGTAATAATGCTGTCCTGGAAATGTCTGCCCTGCAACAAGTTCCACAATGCCATCACTTTGTAGTATTCCTGGCAATCACTGGCATCTAATTATTCCCAGGGAATCATTCCTGCACATGAGGATCACCCATCCATCGCTCATTCTGCTATGCCCTGGATTTACCTTTCAGCAGCACATCTGTCCAGAGACCCCTCATTCCCTCCATTGTCACCCGGCAGTCCATGGTACAGGCAGCATCCACATCAGGCGCTGGGCACACCTCTGGTGATATCATGTGTCATTCACACAGGCTGCAGGAAGCTGCGGAGCGGATCCCACTGCGATCTGTGCGGCTTGTTGGATTATCTGCCGGTGCATAATCCATGATGCTGGAAACACTACAATGTGTGGTATCGCATCACTACAAGCCAGGGACATTTTTTTTTTTTTAAAGCATCCATCCCAAAGTTTCCCATTTATCTGTGTCATATCTGTCTGTTACAAAGTATCTCTTTATTTATTTATCTAATCATGTTTGATAAACATTAGGTTAGGCTCCCGTGAAAAGAAGGTGCGAGACATCGTGGCTGATGGGCTCTCGTGAATTGGCCAATCTGTACACTAAGTGCCTTCATTTTATAAGTATATTCTATATAACAGTAATGCAGTCCGAATTTCATATAGTTAATGTTTGCAGATATCGTAGCACTTGCAGATTCTGCTGTATTCTTTTGTTTCTATCTATCTAAAAACATTAACCTGACGGGCACCTCCTAGCGGAAGGTTCTCTGCTGTTCCACCACGGACAAAATGAACCCTTATGAATTAATAATTATTGATTATAATAATTGGTGCACAGGGGCCCAAGAATAGAGATGCGCGGACATCATCAGCTCCCTCCTTATTTGGCAAGCTATATCGCTTACCGAAGAAGTTGCATTGGGAACCTAGATACCTGGAGCGCTCCCGATGATCAGCTGTTCAGCGCCGCAGCTGCATGTGTCACGTGTGTCATGTGTTGAAGCGATGGCCGGGGAACCACCACAGTGCAGGAAGACTACTGTACACAAGATGAGGTGCAAACAACAAAGAGTTGATTTATTGGAAGCCAAGGAATGAAGTGGATGAGGAAGATGCAAACAGGGGTATGCAATGGCAAAAGATAATTTACAAGAGTTACATTCTTTAGCTTGTCCCTAAAATAGCACGGTTCTCCAACTGTTACAGACTCAATATATGTCACACAAGTAAATGCAAACAATAAACAAAGAATGATGCTACTCTACGTATAACCTCCCTGGCCTTTACTAAGCAGGCCTCACGGCTGCCGTGTTCTGGCTACTGAAGCCTACACTAGGCCTTGACGTGCACAAAACAGGAACAAACTGACGGTGATGTTGGGGAATCAGATCCAGTCCCGGGGGCCCCCAACAGTCCAGTACGGTGGTGCGCACGGCATTCTGCCAGCTCTGTGAAATGTGGTCTTCTCCTTCCTTCTGGGTCCTGGAGGTGTTCCTGGAAACTGTAAATCCCTTTCTCGGTATCTTCGTGGCTCCTTCAACTAACACAGGACAGCCACCCTCACTGCACCTGGAAAAGTCTGTCAAATCTCACAACTCCACTCCATTACAGGCTGGGGGTCCTTCTTGCAGCTATATCAGGACACAGTTCTCCTCTCTTGCAGCTATCAGCACAAAGTTCTCTCTGCAGCAGCCTCAGCTCACACACACTGCTCAGGCGCCACCCCCACCCTCTGCACAGTCCAGTTCATTCACACAGTCTATTGCAGGGGAGAAGCAGAACATGCCATCCTGCCAGACAAGGGGTTGCAGTCTCTTAAAGTAACAGCATGTTCCTTACTGTCCATAAGAGCACCACCCTCCTACACAGTCACAACATATGCCAAACAGCTGATCATCGTGAGCGCTCCAGGTATCTGGGTTCCCAATGCAGCTTCTTCGGTAAGCGCTATAGCTTGCCGAATAAGGAGGGAGCTGACAATGTTCGTTCATCTCTACCCAAGAGGAAAGGGAGACCACTTCCATTTCCAAAACTACTTCCTTCATAGACAGAACTATTGGACTGCAATGGGCCCATATACTGTTATTTCACAAGAGACATTTCTTACTGCGTCCACCCATGTAGAAATTCAATGTAAATACTTTTTATACCCAAAAAGAAAAAAATATTCTAGGAGTAATATAATTTTTCTCTCTTTCTTTCTCCAATGGAGTAGCAGTTTCTACGAAACCTGAAATGAACCATTGTGGCCATTAACAATAAGCAGCCCGTGTACAGCCCCTTCTGCAGTACACCACTCCTCAGTCCACATACAAGTTCCTCTAGCTAGGTTAGAATATCATCAAAAAGTTAATTTATTTCAGTTCAATACAAAAAGTGAAACTCATAGAGTTTTACAAACAGTGATCTATTTCAAGTGCTTTTATTTCTGTTTATGTTGATGATTATGGTTTACAGCCAATGAAAATCCAAAAGTCATTATCTCTGTAAATTAGAATAAGTAACAAAGAACACCTGCAAAGGCTTCCTAAGCATTTAAAAAGGTCCCTTAGTCGGTTTCAGTAGGCTCCATAATCATGGGGAAGACTGCTGATTTGACAGATGTCCAGAAGGCAGTCATTGACACACTCCACAAGGAGGGTAAGCCTCAAAAGGTCATTGCTAAAGATGCTGGCTGTTCACAGAGTGCTGTATCCAAGCATATTAATGGAAAGTTGAGTGGAAGGAAAAAATGTGGTAGGAAAAGGTGCACAAGCAACTGGAATAACCACAGCCTTGAGAGGATTGTTAAGAAAAGGCCATTTGAAAATTGGGGCAGAGATTCACAAGGAGTGGACTGCTGCTGGAGTCATTGCTTCAAGAGCCATCACACACAGACCTAGCCAGGACATGGGCTACAAGTATTGTATCCCTTAATAATAATAATCGTCATTTTTATATAGCGCTAACATATTCCACAGCACTTCACAGTTTGCACACATTATCATCGCTGTCCCCAATGGGGTTCACAATCTAAATTCCTCCTTATCAGTATATCTTTGGAATTCTTTGTGTCAGCCACTCATGTCCAATAGACAACGCCAGAAGCGTCTTACCTGGGCCAAGGAGAAAAAGAACTGGACTGTTGCTCAGTGGTCCAATGTGGTGTTTTCAAATGAAAGTAAATTCTGCATTTCATTTGCAAATCAAGGTCTCAGACTCTGGAGGAAGAGTGGAGAGGCACAATCCAAGCTGCTGGAGGTCTAGTGTGATGACAATCAGTAATAGTTTGGGGAGCCATGTCATCTGCTGGTGTAGGTCCACTGTGTTTTATCAAAACCAAAGTCAGTGCAGCCGTCTACCAGGAAATATTACAGCACTTCATGCTTCCCTCTGCCCGCAAGCTTTTGGAGATGGAAATTTAATTCTCCAGCAGGACTTGGCACCTGTCCACACTGCCAAAAGTACCACACACACACACACGCACGCACGCACGCACGTCACTGCAATAAGATAACACCAGCTCCTTCAGCAGTATATCGCTCTGCAGCCCCTGTGTACAGCTCCTCCTGCAGTACACTCCTTAGCCACTGTATATACTGTAGCTCCTTCAGCAGTACACCACTACTCAGCCCCTTTATATAATTACCTCAGCAGTATATAGCTTTGCAGCCCCTGTGTACAGCTCCTCCTGCAGTACACCACTCCTCAGCCTCTGTATATAGCTCCTACAGCAGTATATTGCTCTTAGGCACTTGTGTACAGCCCCCTTCTGCAGTACACCGCTCCTCAGCCCCTGTATATTGCTACTTCAGCAGTATATCACTCCTCAACCACTGTATATAGCTCCTTCAGCAGTATATTACTCCTCAGTCACTGTATACAGCCTCCTCCTGTAGTACACCACTCCTTAGCCCTTGATGGGGCCCCCTTCAGCAGTATATAGCTCCGCAGCCCCTGTGTAAGCTCCTCCTATAGTATACTGCTCTACAGCCCCTGTAAATATCCCCTTCTGCAGTACACGCTCCTCAGCCCCTGTATATAGCTTCTCCATCTGCATATAGCTCCTGTATACAGCCCCTCCTGCATGCAGTACAGCTCTTCTCAGGCTAGCACCCCCTGCAGCACATTGCTCCTTAGCTCCCTATACACAGCCCCATCCTGAAGTTCAATGCTTCTCTGCCCTTTTAGATACAAACCCATCATGCCTCTGTCTTGTGCTCCTCTCCGGTGGGTAGTAGAAAGCGTGTCTTCAGCCGTGCTCACTGAATTGCTCTGTGGGTGCACATTACAGCGTTTGATGTGGCCGCAGATGTAAATTATAGTGCCACTATAACACATGGCTGTCAGGTGCTTTAGCAGTGCTATACCTTGCAATAAATTATCTGTGGCAGTAATGGAACGTGTAGGATGCCCCTCTCCTGCTACAGATTATAATGTACCCGCACTGACTTAAAGGTACATCACTAAAGCACCCTGGGGGTTGGGCAGCATTAAATAGTTACTAGAGGACCGCCCATGAATTTACCTGATACCCAACTTGATTCAGCTATCCTGATGGTGTCGGCATCTTCAACTGTATGTGACAAGTACCTTGGTAACTAATGATGAGCGAATTTCTTCGGGTTCCCGCTTATTCAGCACCCTATAGCACTTACCAAATAAGCTGCAGAGGGAACCCGGATACATAGAGTGCACCGGCCGATCAGCTGATCGGCGCCGCGGCTGCATGTGTTGTGGCTGTGTCACAGTCATGACACATGCATGGAGAGCCTGTTTGTTGGGTTCTCCATGCATGTGTCGTGACTGTCACACAGCCGCAACACATGCAGCAGCGGAGCCAAACAGCTGATCATCGGGAGCAATCCTGGAAGCCGGGTTCCCTCTGCAGATTATTCGGTAAGCGCTATAGCGTGCCAATTAAGCCCTGACCCAATCAAATTCACTCATCTCTACTGGTAACCAACTTGTCTCTGTTATCTTGGTGCTGTTAGCACTCCACACTCTCCTGTTTCTGTGTGTCACATCATTCATGTCACAAGGTTATCTACAGAAGTCTGCTTCTCGTGTTCTGTCTACACATTTGAGTCTGCTACATCCAGTACTTCCACCTGTTCTGATCCACCTGCTGTCCTGCATGTCCAGCTCTACTGGTCCTTGTTGATCCATGTGCCATCTGGCAAGTCCAGCTCCACTGCATCATCTCCTCAGGTCTGTGCTGCTCAGCCTGACTTATGATTTAGCAAATCCACCTCACCAGATGAACCCATAACACCAAAAAAAATATTATTATTTATTTATTATTATAGTGCCATTTATTCCATGGCGCTTTACATGTGAAAAGGGATTCACATAATAAAAACAAGTACATTAATCTTGAACAAATCAAGTCACCGAGGAGAGAGGACCCTGCCCGCGAGGGCTCCCAATCTACAAGGGATGGGTGAGAATACAGTAGGTGAGGATAGAGCTGGTCGTGCAGCGGTTTGGTGGATCGGTGGCTACTGCAGGTTGTAGGCTTGTCGAAAGAGGTGGGTCTTCAGGTTCCTTTTGAAGGTTTCCACAGTAGGCGAAAGTCTGATATGTTGGGGTAGAGAGTTCCAGAGGAGGGAGATGCACGGGAAAAATCTTGTATGTAATAGTGGGAAGAGGAGATAAAAGAAGAGGAGAGAAGGAGATCTTGTAAGGATTGGAGATTGCATGCAGCTGGGAGACGAGGTCACAGATGTATGGAGGAGACAGGTTGTGGAAGGCTTTGTATGCTATGTTTAGGGTTTTGAACTGAATTCTCTGGGCAATGGGGAGCCAGTCAAGTGATTGAGGAGGGACTGGAAAGCAAAAAAAGCCCAAATGGGGCTTTAACTGGTTAAAAACAGATAAGGAATAGTGAATGCTCGCTCACCTGGAAAAATTACAATTGCAACAATCTTTAGGCATATATCAGCTGATGCAATCTATGAGTCATCAGACCGGATCTCACAATATTTTTGAGTTGGAGTCAGCAGGAAGTGGAAAGGGCTTGGATGTGTAGTTTGATGGAGAGATCAGAATCAAGGATTACCCTGAGGCAGTGAGCTTGCAGGAATGGGGAGAGCGAGCAGCCATTGACTTTGAGACTTTGATGTATAGGTCTGTTGGGAGATGGGGGGGACGGGGGTTTGAGTGAGATGGGGGAAAGATGATGAACTCTTTTTATCCATGTTAAGTTTTAGAAATCAAGCAGAGAAGAAGGATGAAATAATGGACAGACATTGTGGGTTTCTGATTAGTAAGGAGGTGATATCGGGTCTACAGAGGTAGATATATGTGTCATTAGTAGTGTTGAGCATTCCGATACCGCAAGTATCGGGTATCGGCCGATATTTGCGGTATCGGAATTCCGATACCGAATTCCGATACTTCCCGCGTATCGGATACCGGAATCGGAAGTTCCCAGAATTCAAACAGAACGCAGCAGCCAATGAGGAATGATTGGAAGTGTGGGCACATCCTGTTTAGCATGGTGGGCATGTAAGTACTGGCAAGGCTGTGATTGGCTGCTGAAATGATGTCACTCTGCACTATAAAAAACGCTGCCGCCATTTTGCGCTCACTCTGCTGTGATTTCAGTTAGGGACAGGACGCTGTGTTCTAACTGAGGGCCAGTTGAGCTAGCTAATTGCTTTATTTTCCTTTCCAAAGGCTAATTTAGCAAAACGCTGTGTGTTCTTCACTGTTCACCTTGCTCTTGCCTTGCAGCGCTGTTTTAACAGCGTTCTGCAAGGTCTCTGTGTGTGTGTGTGTGTGTGCAGCTCACTCTGTAGTCTGTGTGCAGCCATATACCCGGTTGTATTCAGCTCAGGGGGGGTTCACACTGCCTCACACAGTTGTCCTTTTTTGCTCATAGTGCAGCCTGCTGCACATTTTTTCTCAAATTTCCTATTAGTGTTTTTCCACCCGTCTCCAGCTAAATTGTGGAAAAACACTACATAGGATAACCTAGAGGGGGTTTATTGGGCCTTGCAGCGCCGTTTACGGCTGTCTGCACGGTCTCTGTGTGAGCGCAGCTCGCCCTGTAGTCTGTGTGCAGCTATAGCCGGTTGGATTCAGCTCAGGGTGCGTTACTGCCTCATACCTTGAAAAACAATTTCCTTTTTTTCAAATAGTGCAGCCTGTTTAAAATTTAAAAAAAAAAATCCTATTAGTGTCTTTCCACCCGTCTCCAGCTAAATAGTGGAAAAACACTACATAGGGTAACCTAGAGGAGGGTTTTTTGGCCTTGCAGCGCCATTTACGGCTGTCTGCACGGTCTCTGTGTGAGCGCAGCTCGCCCTGTAGTCTGTGTGCAGCCATAGCTGGTTGGATTCAGCTCAGGGTGCGTTACTGCCTCATACCTTGAAAAACAATTTCCTTTTTTTCAAATAGTGCAGCCTGTTTAAAATTTAAAAAAACAAAAACCTATTAGTGTCTTTCCACCCGTCTCCAGCTAAATAGTGGAAAAACACTACATAGGATAACCTAGAGGAGGGTTTTTTGGCCTTGCAGCGCCGTTTACGGCTGTCTGCACGGTCTCCGTGTGATTTAAACTAGCTCTGTAGCCCGATCTGCACAAAAAAAAAAAGTAAAGTTCACCAAACACAACTTAACACTTGTGTAGGCCACATTTGAAAAATAATAAAGTTTAGTCCACACTTTACAACATTAGTGTTTCTTACACCTGTTAGAAGGAGCATTTCAGGAATAAGCACGCTAAGGCCTTAGTACTTTTCTGCTTATCTTTATCTGTCAACCAAGATGAAGAGGGCAGGGAGTAAGGCACGTGGGCGTGGGCGCGGAGCAGGGAGAGGAGCAGGGAGAGGACGTGGTGATTCTGTGCCTGCTGCGGGCGCCGGTGACTCGTCGTCACTCAGTTTCAGCAGGGAACAGTCCTTCATGCGCAGCTTTGTCGGAGAGCGCCGTGCACCGCTGCTGCGTGAAGACCAAATTGAAGCCGTTGTCGGGTGGATGGCAGCTAACGCCTCGGCATCGACTTCAGTTAGTGCCACATCCTCTCAGGCACAGAGCACTGGAGAGCAGCCATCTGTCTCTTCACCACCTGCCAAATTGGCCAGGCAGTCAGAGAGCCCAGGACAGGAGCCGTCTCTACTTCTGTTCTCTGAATCTCTTGGCTTGGAAACAGGGGGCCAGCCAAGCAGCATTGGAGAAATGGAAGAAGAGGCAGTGTGCAGTGATGCCCAACAGCTTTTTCTCTCTGACTCTGAAGAGGCAGGTGGGCCAGTGCCTCCGGTGACCACAGCGCAGTACGCATCTGATGATGAAACTCAGGTGCCGCTTTCTGATGCGTACTGTGCTGCCGAGACTACCCAGGAGGAGCAGTTGGTGGCAGAGGGTAGTGGAGATGATGAGGTCCTTGACCCATCATGGCGTGAGGAACAGGAAGGTGGTGGGAGCAGCTCTGAGGAAGAGCTTCCCCTTACGGGCCAAAGAGGGAGAGGGAGGGGGAAGACTGTGGAGCCTGTAGCCTCCACTTTGGCACCCGTTAGGAGCCTGCCTCTTTCCAAAGCCAAAAAGGGCGCTCCCAAGACTTGCAGTGCCTGGTCCTTTTTTGACACAGTTGCAGATGACATTTGTTTTGTCAAATGCAAGCTGTGTCATCAGAAAGTAAAAAGAGGTAAAAGTGTCAGCAACCTCAATACCACAAATATGTGGAAACATGTGCGGACCAGGCACGCGGTGGAGTTACAGAAACACAGTGAAGACGTAGGCCAACCAACAGCGGCAGCTACCACCTCTTCATCTCGTGTTGCCTCTTCCTCCACTGTTGTCCAGAGACCTAGTGTAATTCCACCCACAGCACCACCTTCCCAGTCATCCTCACACTCCCAGTCTACTCTACAGCCATCGGTAGTACAGGCATGGGAGAAAAGGCGGGCATTCTCGGCCAACCACCCCCGAGCACAGGCTCTGAATGCAGGCATTGCCAAACTGTTGTCCCTGGAAATGCTCTCGTTCAGGCTGGTGGAGACTGACAGCTTCCGTGACTTGATGGCATTGGCAGTCCCACAGTACAAGGTGCCCAGCCGCTTTTACTTCAGCAGGCAGGCTGTCCCTGCCCTGCACAGGCATGTTGAGGCAAACATAAAACATGCGCTACTGAACGCCGTCAGTAGCAAGGTCCACCTCACCACCGATGCGTGGACCAGTCAGCATGGACAGGGGCGATATGTTTCCCTCACTGCCCATTGGGTTAATGTTGTTGAGCCAGGTACAGATCGTGCGAGTGGCGCAGGACGTGTCCTGCCCACTCCAAGGATTGCAGGAATCCAGTCTGTACGCATCGACTCCTCCTCTTACACCAGTTCCTCAGATTCCTCTCTGCAGGATCCGTCACAGTCCACCTCCACATGGACCCGTGAACGTTTACCTATGACCGACATGAGCACAGCCGTGGCCAAACGTCAGCAGGCCGTCTTGAAACTAGTTTCATTGGGGCATCGAAGCCACACAGCGCAGGAGCTCTGGAATGCCATCAAGCAGGAGAGCGATGTGTGGTTTGTGCCAGCGAATCTCCAGCCAGGCATGGTAGTGTGTGACAATGGCCGAAATCTGGTGGCAGCTTTGGCCCTTGGCAACCTCACTCACATCCCATGTCTGGCACATGTGCTCAATTTGGTTGTGCAGAGTTTTCTGAGGGACTATCCGGATCTTGATGCCCTGCTGCACAAGGTCCGCCTAGAGTGTGCTCACTTGCGGCGTTCCAGCTTGGCCAGATCCCGCATTGCTGCTCTGCAGCGCCGATTCCGCCTTCCGGAACACCGCATCATATGTGACCTACCTACCCGGTGGAATTCCACGTTACATATGTTGGAGCGGTTGTGTGAGCAGCAGCAAGCAGTTATGGAGTACCAGCTGCATCAGGCGCAAAGAAGTCGCAGTCAGCGCCGATCAGACTTCACAACCACAGAGTGGGCCACTATGAAGGACGTCTGCCAGGTTTTGCGTCCTTTTGATTATTCCACGCGGATGGCAAGTGCAGATGATGCACTAGTCAGCATGACTGTCCCCCTTATCTGTCTGCTTCAGCAAACTTTGCAAGGGTTAAGGGATGATGTTGTGGAAGAGGTGGAGGATGAGGAGTCACCTTTTCCATCAGCTTCTGGAGAGTCAGCGCCACGTGGTTCCTCACAAAGGGGTACGCAGGGGCCAATTTGTGAGGAGGATGAGGAGGAGTCAATGGAGGAGGAAGAGCTCCGTCCAGAGGAGGGAGCGACACAATTGTCCAGTGGTCAGTGTGTACAGCGAGGGTGGGGTGATGACGAGCGGGCAGAGATCATGTCTCAAGCAGGGGACAGCGTTTCTGGGCCAGTTGGCACTCTGCAGCACATGGTGGATTTCATGCTGCAGTGCCTGAGAAACGACCGCCGCATCGACCACATTCTCAACATGCCTGATTATTGGGTGTTCACCCTCCTCGATCCTCGCTACCGGGACCACGACACACTGGTGAATTCCATCATCTTCTCCTGTCCAACTGAGAGGAGTGCTGCTAGTGCTTTACAAAGCAGCTCAGTGCGTCGAGGCAGTGGGGGAGGCTCTGCCCAAAGAGGGAGCAGAAGCAGTGCCTCTGCCCAAGGCAAGCCCAGTATGGCACAACTCTGGCACACTTTTGTGTGCCCGCCCCAAATGTCTACACCATCACCGGCGGCTCCAGTCAGCAGGAGGCAACGGTTCCGTCAGATGGTGACAGACTACATGGCTTGCCCTCTTACTGTACTCCCAGACGGCTCTTCCCCGTTCAAGTTTTGGGTCTCTAAGCTGGATACATGGCCAGAGCTAAGCCAGTATGCATTGGAGGTGCTGGCTTGCCCTGCGGCTAGTGTCTTATCGGAACGTGTCTTTAGTGCCGCAGGTGGTGTACTAACAGACCGTCGCATGCGACTATCCTCCGATAACGTTGACCGGCTTACTTTCCTGAAAATGAACCAGGCCTGGATCTCGCAGGAATTTGCCACTCCTCTGCCTGATTAAGTAATTGGGTGTCATCCAGGTCTCCTGCTGTGTTCATCTTTCTACCACCTGAACTGCTATTCCTGGGCTCCAACACCGCCAGTTGCGGCTCAGAAGTGCAGGCTGCACAGTAAAAACATACGACCCAGTGTTATTGGGTTTCAGTAACGTCAGCTGATCCCCAGCTGTGTAGCCGGCAATGTGTCCTGCGACCGCCACGCTGGCACAACAACCTAAATGTAAGGGAACCTGTCCCCCCCCCCCCGTCGTTTGTTACTGAAAGAGCCATCTTGTGCAGCAGTAATGCTGCACAAGGAAAAGGTAGCTCTTTTATTTTAGCTCCTTGCACACGCAGAACTTAACACTTATAAAATGTGTTCACTGATACCGTTATACTGTCCCGGAGCTGGGACTTTCCTTCGCAATGTGACGCAGCACAGCCGTCATTCCTACCCCCTTGGTGCCATGCGCTGCCTCCTCAGCGTTGTTTTAAGCTGTCAGGGAGCCTGCGCTGTTCTGTTATCCCTTGGGCATGCCCTATTTGCGCTGCCTGTCTTCTGACATAATTTGGTGTCAGGCTGGCTGCGCCTGTGCGGCCGCGCTGCCCGAGATTCCGCCTCGCTGTGTCTTCTGATTGAGTCACACTGCGGGCCTGGGATCCATGGCCATGCGCAGTGCATATCTTCCCCTCGGGCTCTCGCTCATTTCCCTCCGCCTTCTTTTGACTGTGCGCCGTCAGCTGATCCCTAATAGCATGCCACGGCCGTGACACAGCACAGTCTGAAGAAGAGGGAAGCAGGGGAGTGAGAGTCGAGGATATGCACTGTGCATGTCCATGGTTCCAAGGCCCGCAGTGGGATTACGTTGGACGAGACTGCGAGGTGGGATCTGGAGCAGCGTGGACGCACAGGCAGTAACAGCCTGACACCAAATTATGTCAGAAGACAGGCAGCGCTAATTGGGCATGGCCAAGGGCTAACAGAACAGCGCAGGCTCCGTGACAGCTTAAAACAACGCTGAGGAGGCAGCGCACGGCACCAAGGGGATAGGAATGTCAGCTGTGCTGTGTCCCATTACGAAGGAAATTCGCACCTCCGGGACGGTTTAACGGTATAAGGGGACACATTTTTAGTGTTTACTTCGGTGTTTGCAAGGAGCATAATTAAAAGAACCACCTTTTCCTTTTGCATCGTTAGTGCTGCACAAGATGGCTCTTTCAGCTACAAACGTCTTGGGGGGGGGTTAAAGGTTCCCTTTCAACTTGCTCCAATCAGGCTTCGGCCTATACTCTGTTCCTCTGCTCCTCCTGCTGTCCCTGGGCTCTAACACCGCCAGTTGGTGCCTGGAAGTGCTGTGTGCACAGTCAACAGTCGCTCCTCTGTTATTGGGGTTCAGTAACGTCAGCTGATCCCCAGCTGTGTGTGCGGCAATACCTCCAATCTGCTCCTCCTGCTGTCCCTGGGCTCTAACACCGCCAGTTGGTGCCTGGAAGTGCTGTGTGCACAGTCAACAGTCGCTCCTCTGTTATTGGGGTTCAGTAACGTCAGCTGATCCCCAGCTGTGTGTGCGGCAATACCTCCAATCTGCTCCTCCTGCTGTCCCTGGGCTCTAACACCGCCAGTTGGTGCCTGGAAGTGCTGTGTGCACAGTCAACAGTCGCTCCTCTGTTATTGGGGTTCAGTAACGTCAGCTGATCCCCAGCTGTGTGTGCGGCAATACCTCCAATCTGCTCCTCCTGCTGTCCCTGGGCTCTAACACCGCCAGTTGGTGCCTGGAAGTGCTGTGTGCACAGTCAACAGTCGCTCCTCTGTTATTGGGGTTCAGTAACGTCAGCTGATCCCCAGCTGTGTATCCGGCAACGTGTCATGCGACCGCCACGCTGGCACAACTAAAATGTAAGGGGATCTGTCCCCCCCCCCCCCCAGGCATTTGTTACTGAAAGAGCCACCATGTGCAGCACTAATACTGCACAAGGGAAAGGTCGCTCTTGAAATTATGCTCCTTGCAAACGCTGAACTACACACTCATGTAATGTGTCCCCTCACACCGTCCAACCGTCCCGGAGGTGGGACTTTCCTTTGTAATGTGACGCAGCACAGCCGTCATTGCTACCCCCTTGGCACCGTGCGCTGCCTCCTTAGCGTTGTTTGATTCCGTCATGGACCCTGCGCTGTTATGTTATCCCTTGGCCATGCACAGTTTGCGCTGCTCGTCCTCTGACATCATTTGTTGTCGTCCTGGCTGCGCCTGTGCGTCCACGCTGCCCGAAATCACACCTCGCAGTGTCGTCTAATGTGATCCCACAGTGGGCCTGGTATCCATGGCCATGCGCAGTGCATATACTAGCCTCTCACTCCCCTTCTTCACGCTTCTTCAGACTAGGCGGCGTCAGCTGATCCCTAATAGCATGCCACGGCCGTGACGCCGCACAGTCTGAAGAAGCAGGTAGGAGGTGAGTGAGAGGCGATGATATGCACTGCGCATGCCCATGGATCCCTGGCCCGCAGTGGGACTACATTAGATGACACTGCAAGGTTGGATCTAGGGCAGCTTGGACGCACAGGCACTGCCAGCCTGACACCTACATGATGTCAGAAGACGGGCACCGCTAACTGTGCATGGCCAAGGGATAACATTACAGCGCGGGCTCCGTGACAGAACCAAACAACGTTGAGGAGGTGGCGCCCGGCACCAAGGGGGTTGGAATGAAAGCTGTGCTGTGTCACATTACAAAGGAAAGTCCCACTTCCGGGATGGTTTGACGGTGTGAGGGGACACATTATATGAGTGTGTACTTCAGCGTTTGCAAGGAGCATAATTTTCGGAGCCACCATTTTCCATGTGCAGTATTACTGCTGTACAAGATGGCTCTTTCAGCAACAAATGCCTGGGGAGGGGGGGGTAAAGGTTCCCTTTCAACTTGCTCCACTGCAGGCTTCGGCCTACACTCTGCTCCTCTTTGATTCCCTGGGTTTCAACACTGTCAGTTGCCACCTGGAAGTGTTGTCTACACAGAAAAAACACTAGGTGATGTGTCAGTGGGGTTCAGCACCGCCAGCTGTTTCCCTGCTGTGTAGTCGGCAACGTGTCCAGCACAAGCCACGCTGGCACAACAGAACAAAAGCTGCCACCAGTGCAGGCTTCGGCCTACACTCTGCTCCTCTCCTCCTCCTGCTGACCCTGGGCTCAAACACCGCTAGTTTTTGCCCGGAAGTGCTAGCTGCACAGAGAAAAACACCAGCCAATGTGTTAGTGGGGTTCAGCACCGCCAGCTGTTCCCCTGCTGTGTAGCCGGCAACGTGACCTGCAAACGCCACGCAGGCACATGAACTGAAATTAAAGGGAACCTGGCCCCACCCCCCCAGGTGTTTCTATGTATAACAGCCACCTAGTACAGCAGTACTGCTGCATTTGTACAAGGTGGCTGACTTTTTCTCCTTGCCCACGTGGAACTCAACACGTACAAAATGTGTCTCATTGAGACCATTCCACTGTCCCTGAGGTGTGACTTTCCTTTCTAATGATACGCAGCACCCCCCTTGGTAGCGTTTCCCGTCTTTTGTCATCATGGTTAGCTGGCTGCGCCTGTGCATCCACCCTGCTAGAAACAACGCCCCTCGTTGTCAAATTTATTTTGTCAGCGAGGGTGTGGTTTATGGGCACGAGCAGTGCATATGTTCGCCTGTCTTAACTCATCTCCTTCCGCCTTCTTCAGACTGTGCGGCCTCCTGGCCGTGGTAGGCGATAAGGGATCAGCTGAGGCCGCCCAGTCTGAAGCAGGTGTAAGGACATGTGTGAGCGGCAAACCTATTTACTGCACAAGGCCACGAATCCCAGCCACGCAGTGTGATTTTTTGAAAACACACTGTGGGTCTGGGATTCATGTCCATCGCTAACCGCAACGGCCGACATGAAATGAGGTCAGAAGACAGGAAGCGCTCACAGCGCATGGCCAAGGGATCACAATAGCGCAGACTCCTGTACAGCAAATAACAACGCTCAGGAATCTGCGCCCAGTACCTAGGTGCAAATTTTGACACCTGTGCTGCGTCTCCTTAAAAAGACAAGTCACGCCTCCACAACTGTTTGACAGTATAATGGGCTAAATAGTGTACGTGTTTTATTCAGCGTGTGCAAGGAGCAAACTAAATAGAGCAACCTTTTACTTGTGCAGCATTAATGCTGCACAAGGTGTGGCTCTTGTACCTTGCAACACCTGAGGGGGGGTTAAAGGTAACCTTTGAAATTGGTTCAACTAGGCTTCGGCCTACACTCTGCTCCTCTCCTCCTCCTGCTGACCCTGGGCTCTAACACCGCCAGTTTTTGCCCGGACATGCGATCTGCACAGAGAAAAACACCAGTCAATGTGTCAGTGGGGTTCAGCAACGCCAGCTGTTCCCCTGCTGTGTAGCTTGCATCGTGTCCAGCACAAGCCACGCTGGCACAACCGACCAAAAGCTGCCAACAGTGCAGGCTTCGGCCTACACATTGCTCCTCTCCTCCTCCTGCTGACCCTGGGCTCTAACACCGCCAGTTTTTGCCCGGACATGCGAGCTGCACAGAGAAAAACACCAGTCAATGTGTCAGTGGGGTTCAGCAACGCCAGCTGTTCCCCTGCTGTGTAGCTTGCATCGTGTCCAGCACAAGCCACGCTGGCACAACCGACCAAAAGCTGCCACCAGTGCAGGCTCCGGCCTACACATTGCTCCTCTCCTCCTCCTGCTGACCCTGAGCTCTAACACCGCCAGTTTTTGCCCGGACATGCGAGCTGCACAGAGAAAAACACCAGTCAATGTGTCAGTGGGGTTCAGCAACGCCAGCTGTTCCCCTGCTGTGTAGCTTGCAACGTGACCTGCAAACGCCACGCAGGCACATGAACTGAAATTGAAGGGAGCCTGCCCCCCACCCCCAGGTGTTTCTATGTATAACAGCCACCTTGTACAGCAGTACTGCTGCATTTGTACAAGGTGGCTGACTTTTTCTCCTTGCCCACGTGGAACTCAACACGTACAAAATGTGTCTCATTGAGACCATTCCACTGTCCCTGAGGTGTGACTTTCCTTTCTAATGATACGCAGCACCACCCTTGTTAGCGCTGCCCGTCTTTTGACATCATTGGTTAGCTGGCTGCGCCTGTGCGTCTGCCCTGCTCGAAACAACGCCCCTCGGTGTCTTATTTTTTTGGACAGCGAGGGTGTGATTGATGGGCATGTGCAGTGCATATGTTTGCCTGTGTTCACTCATCTCCTTCCGCCTTCTTCAGACTGGGTGTCCTCATGGCCGCGGCAGGCGATAAGGGATCAGATGAGGTCGCCCAGTCTGAAGCTGGTGTAAGGACATGTGTGAGTGTCAAACATATTTACTGCACAAGGCCACGAATCCCAGCCACGCAGTGTGATTTTTTGAAAACACACTGTGGGTCTGGGATTCATGTCCATCGCTAACCGCAACGGCCGACATGAAATGAGGTCAGAAGACAGGTAGCGCTCACAGCGCATGACCAAGGGATCACAATAGCGCAGACTCCTGTACAGCAAATAACAACGCTCAGGAATCTGCGCCCAGTAGCTAGGTGTAAATTTTGACACCTGTGCTGCATCTCCTTAAAAAGACAAGTCACGCCTCCACTACTGTTTGACAGTATAGTAGGCTAAATAGTGTACGTGTTTTATTCAGTGTGTGCAAGGAGCAAATTAAATAGAGCAACCTTTTACTTGTGCAGCATTAATGCTGCACAAGGTGTGGCTCTTGTACCTTGCAACACCTGAGGGGGGTTAAAGGTAACCTTTGAAATTGGTTCAACTAGGCTTCGGCCTACACTCTGCTCCTCTCCTGCTGACCCTGGGCTCAAACACCGCTAGTTTTTGCCCGGAACTGCTAGCTGCACAGAGAAAAACACCAGCCAATGTGTTAGTGGGGTTCAGCACCGCCAGCTGTTCCCCTGCTGTGTAGCCGACATCGTGTCCAGCACAAGCCACGCTGGCACAACCGACCAAAAGCTGCCACCAGTGCAGGCTTCGGCCTACACTCTGCTCCTCTCCTCCTCCTGCTGACCCTGGGCTCAAACACCGCCAGTTTCTGCCCGGACATGCTAGCTGCACAGAGAAAAACACCCACCATTGTGTCAGTGGGGTTCAGCACCGCCAGCTGTTCCCCCGCTGTGTAGCCGGCATCGTGTCCAGCACAAGCCACGCTGGCACAACAGACCAAAAGCTGCCACCAGTGCAGGCTTCGGCCTACACTCTGCTCCTCTCCTCCTCCTGCTGACCCTGGGCTCAAACACCTCCAGTTTCTGCCCGGAAGTGCTAGCTGCACAGAGAAAAACACCAGCCAATGTGTCAGTGGGGTTCAGCACCGCCAGCTGTTCCCCTGCTGTGTAGCCGACATCGTGTCCAGCACAAGCCACGCTGGCACAACCGACCAAAAGCTGCCACCAGTGCAGGCTTCGGCCTACACTCTGCTCCTCTCCTCCTCCTGCTGACCCTGGGCTCAAACACCGCCAGTTTCTGCCCGGACATGCTAGCTGCACAGAGAAAAACACCCACCATTGTGTCAGTGGGGTTCAGCACCGCCAGCTGTTCCCCCGCTGTGTAGCCGGCATCGTGTCCAGCACAAGCCACGCTGGCACAACTGACCAAAAGCTGCCACCAGTGCAGGCTTCGGCCTACACTCTGCTCCTCTCCTCCTCCTGCTGACCCTGGGCTCAAACACCTCCAGTTTCTGCCCGGAAGTGCTAGCTGCACAGAGAAAAACACCAGCCAATGTGTCAGTGGGGTTCAGCACCGCCAGCTGTTCCTCTGCTGTGTAGCCGGCAACGTGACCTGCAAACGCCACGCAGGCACATGAACTGAAATTAAAGGGAACCTGGCCCCACCCCCCCAGGTGTTTCTATGTATAACAGCCACCTTGTACAGCAGTACTGCTGCATTTGTACAAGGTGGCTGACTTTTTCTCCTTGCCCACGTGGAACTCAACACATACAAAATGTGTCTCATTAGAGACCATTCCACTGTCCCTGAGGTGTGACTTTCCTTTCTAATGACACGCAGCACCCCCATTGTTAGCGCTGCCCGTCTTCTGACATCATTGGTTGGCTGGCTGTGCCTGTGCGTCCGCCCTGCCCGACACAACGCCCCTCGTTGTCTCATATATTTTGACTGCGAGGGTGTGATTGATGGGCACGAGCAGTGCATATGTTCCCCTGTCTTCACTCCCCTCCTTCCGCCTTCTTCTTACTGTGCGGCCTCATGGCCGCGGAATGCGATAAGGGATCAGCTGAGGCCGCCCAGTCTGAAGCAGGTGTAAGGACATGTGTGAGCGGCGGACATATTTACTGCACAAGGCCACGAATCCCAGCACCGCAGTGTGACTTTAGGAAAAGGCACTGTGGGTCTGGGATTTATGGCCATCGTTAACCGCACCGGCCAACATGAAATGAGGTCATGAGACGGCCTGCACTACCAGGGTATTGCCAAGGGATAACACAAGAGCGCAGTTTCCTGTACTGCAAATAACAACGGTAAGGAATCTGCGCCCAGCACCTAGGTGTAAATTTGTACAC
The DNA here is from genome assembly GCF_032444005.1 of Ranitomeya imitator. Taxonomy (NCBI): domain Eukaryota; kingdom Metazoa; phylum Chordata; class Amphibia; order Anura; family Dendrobatidae; genus Ranitomeya; species Ranitomeya imitator. Next base: position 773,049,132 of record NC_091284.1, read on the forward strand.
CTGTGCTGCGTCTCCTTAAAAAGACAAGTCACGCCTCCACTACTGTTTGACAGTATAATGGGCTAAATAGTGTACGTGTTTTATTCAGCGTGTGCAAGGAGCAAAATTAAGAGAGCAACCTTTGACTTGTGCATCATTAATGCAGTTCAAGGTGTGGCTCTTGTACCTTGCAACACCTGAGGGGGGGTTAAAGGTTACCTTTGAAATTGGTTCAACTAGGCTTCGGCCTACTCTCTGCTCCTCTCCTCCTCCTGCTGACCCTGGGCTATAACACCGCCAGTTGTAGCCTGGAAGTGCTAGCTGCACAGAGAAAAACACCAGCCAATGTGTTAGTGGGGTTCAGCACCGCCAGCTGTTCCCCTGCTGTGTAGCCGACATCGTGTCCAGCACAAGCCATGCTGGCACAACCGACCAAAAGCTGCCACCAGTGCAGGCTTCGGCCTACACTCTGCTCCTCTCCTCCTCCTGCTGACCCTCGGCTCAAACACCGCCAGTTTCTGCCCGGACATGCTAGCTGCACAGAGAAAAACACCCACCATTGTGTCAGTGGGGTTCAGCACCGCCAGCTGTTCCCCCGCTGTGTAGCCGGCATCGTGTCCAGCACAAGCCACGCTGGCACAACTGACCAAAAGCTGCCACCAGTGCAGGCTTCGGCCTACACTCTGCTCCTCTCCTCCTCCTGCTGACCCTGGGCTCAAACACCTCCAGTTTCTGCCCAGAAGTGCTAGCTGCACAGAGAAAAACACCAGCCAATGTGTCAGTGGGGTTCAGCACCGCCAGCTGTTCCCCTGCTGTGTAGCCGGCAACGTGACCTGCAAACGCCACGCAGGCACATGAACTGAAATTAAAGGGAACCTGGCCCCACCCCCCCAGGTGTTTCTATGTATAACAGCCACCTTGTACAGCAGTACTGCTGCATTTGTACAAGGTGGCTGACTTTTTCTCCTTGCCCACGTGGAACTCAACAGGTACAAAATGTGTCTCATTAGAGACCATTCCACTGTCCCTGAGGTGTGACTTTCCTTTCTAATGACACGCAGCACCCCCATTGTTAGCGCTGCCCGTCTTCTGACATCATTGGTTGGCTGGCTGTGCCTGTGCGTCCGCCCTGCCCGACACAACGCCCCTCGTTGTCTCATATATTTTGACTGCGAGGGTGTGATTGATGGGCACGAGCAGTGCATATGTTCCCCTGTCTTCACTCCCCTCCTTCCGCCTTCTTCTGACTGTGCGGCCTCATGGCCGAGGCATGCGATAAGGGATCAGCTGAGGCCGCCCAGTCTGAAGCAGGTGTAAGGACATGTGTGAGGGGCGGACATATTTACTGCACAAGGCCACGAATCCCAGCACCGCAGTGTGACTTTAGGAAAAGGCACTGTGGGTCTGGGATTTATGGCCATCGTTAACCGCACCGGCCAACATGAAATGAGGTCATGAGACGGCCTGCACTAACAGGGTATTGCCAAGGGATAACACAAGAGCGCAGTTTCCTGTACTGCAAATAACAACGGTAAGGAATCTGCGCCCAGCACCTAGGTGTAAATTTGTTCACCTGTGCTGCGTCTCCTTAAAAAGACAAGTCACGCCTCCACTACTGTTTGACAGTATAATGGGCTAAATAGTGTACGTGTTTTATTCAGCGTGTGCAAGGAGCAAAATTAAGAGAGCAACCTTTGACTTGTGCATCATTAATGCAGTTCAAGGTGTGGCTCTTGTACCTTGCAACACCTGAGGGGGGGTTAAAGGTTTCCTTTGAAATTGGTTCAACTAGGCTTCGGCCTACACTCTGCTCCTCTCCTCCTCCTGCTGACCCTGGGCTATAACACCGCCAGTTGTAGCCTGGAAGTGCTAGCTGCACAGAGAAAAACACCAGTCAATGTGTTAGTGGGGTTCAGCACCGCCAGCTGTTCCCCTGCTGTGTAGCCGACATCGTGTCCAGCACAAGCCACGCTGGCACAACCGACCAAAAGCTGCCACCAGTGCAGGCTTCGGCCTACACTCTGCTCCTCTCCTCCTCCTGCTGACCCTGGGCTCAAACACCGCCAGTTTCTGCCCGGACATGCTAGCTGCACAGAGAAAAACACCCACCATTGTGTCAGTGGGGTTCAGCACCGCCAGCTGTTCCCCTGCTGTGTAGCCGACATCGTGTCCAGCACAAGCCACGCTGGCACAACCGACCAAAAGCTGCCACCAGTGCAGGCTTCGGCCTACACTCTGCTCCTCTCCTCCTCCTGCTGACCCTGGGCTCAAACACCGCCAGTTTCTGCCCGGACATGCTAGGTGCACAGAAAAAAACACCCACCATTGTGTCAGTGGGGTTCAGCACCGCCAGCTGTTCCCCCGCTGTGTAGCCGGCATCGTGTCCAGCACAAGCCACGCTGGCACAACTGACCAAAAGCTGCCACCAGTGCAGGCTTCGGCCTACACTCTGCTCCTCTCCTCCTCCTGCTGACCCTGGGCTCAAACACCTCCAGTTTCTGCCCGGAAGTGCTAGCTGCACAGAGAAAAACACCAGCCAATGTGTCAGTGGGGTTCAGCACCGCCAGCTGTTCCCCTGCTGTGTAGCCGGCAACGTGACCTGCAAACGCCACGCAGGCACATGAACTGAAATTAAAGGGAACCTGGCCCCACCCCCCCAGGTGTTTCTATGTATAACAGCCACCTTGTACAGCAGTACTGCTGCATTTGTACAAGGTGGCTGACTTTTTCTCCTTGCCCACGTGGAACTCAACACGTACAAAATGTGTCTCATTAGAGACCATTCCACTGTCCCTGAGGTGTGACTTTCCTTTCTAATGATACGCAGCACCCCCCTTGGTAGCGCTGCCCGTCTTCTGACATCATTGGTTGGCTGCCTGTGCCTGTGCGTCCGCCCTGCCTGAAACAATGCTCCTCGTTGTCTTACTTATTTTGACTGCGAGGGTGTGATTGATGGGCACGAGCAGTGCATATCTTCGCCTGTCTTAACTCATCTCCTTCCGCCTTCCTCAGACTGTGCAGCCTCATGGCCGCGGCATGCGAGAAGGGATCAGCAGAGGCCGCCCAGTCTGAAGCAGGTGTAAGGACGTGTGTGAGCGGCCAAAATATTTACTGCTCAAGGCCACGAATCCCAGCACCGCAGTGTGACTTTATGAAAAGGCACTGTGGGTCTGGGATTTATGGCCATCGTTAACCGCAGCGGCCAACATGAAATGAGGTCATAAGACGGGCAGCTCTAACAGGGCATTGCCAAGGGATAACACAAGAGCGCAGACTCCTGTACAGCAAATAGCAACGCTCAGGAAGCTGCGCCAAGCACCAAGGCGTTATTTGGGACACCTGTGCTGCGTCTCCTTAAAAAGCCAAGTCACGCATCCACTACAGTTTGACTGTAGAATGGGCTAAATTGTGTACGTCTTTCATTCAGCGTGTGCAAGTAGACAAATTAATAGAGCAACCTTTCACTTGTGCAGCATTAATACTGCACAAGGTGTGTCTCTTGTAGTTTGTAACACCTGAGGGGGGGTTAAAGGTTTCCTTTGAAATTGGTTCAACTAGGCTTCGGCCTACACTCTGCTCCTCTCCTCCTCCTCCTGCTTCACCACGGGCTCTAACATCGCAAGTTTTTGCCCGCAAGTGCTAGCTGCACAGAGAAAAACACCCGCCATTGTGTTAGTGGGGTTCAGCAACGCCAGCTGTTCCCACACTGTGTAGCCGGCAAAGTGTCCTGCAAACGCAACGCTGACACAAAGCTGCCTCCAGTGCAGGCTTCGGCCTACACTCTGCTCCCCCTGCTTACCCTTTGCTCCAGCACCGCTAGTTGGGGCTCTAGGAAGACATTCTTTAATAGGCAACGCATCTGGGTTCCAGCACCGCCAGCTGGTTCTCGGCAGTGTTTTTGTCACTGGTACTCCCTCGTGCCAAACCTGGTTCCAGCACCGTCAGCTGTTTCCGGGTAGTGTCAAGCTCACTGAGACGCCTATGCTTGCCCCGTCGTGGTGCAGTCGGGTTAGCAAACTCCAGGGTGCCTCCAGTTTAGGAGCTTCCTATGTGGGCTGCGTGAACTGGTAGTCAAGGCTGGTTCTGTAGTGCCAGTAGGCCCAGCTCCCCCTGTAGGACTGTTGGGGTTCGGTAACTGCGGCTGCCTCGCGGCCTAGCTGTTCTCTCCTCTCCTGTGGGCCTTGGGGTCCACCACCTGGTTCCAGCACCGTCAGCTGGTTCCGGGCCGAGCCTTTGGCTTAGGTGCCTCCTCCTGGGTATCCGAGTTCCGCCAACGTCAGGCGGTCCTTGGTAGTGCTTTTAAGCGTGGGCACCTACAGCTTAGTAACCGGGTTCCAGCACCGCCAGCTGGTCCTCGGTCGTGCCATTGGCTCTTGCACACTGGGGCAACGCATCTGGGTTCCAGCCCCGCCAGCTGGTTCTCGGCAGTGTTCTTGACACAGGTACTCCCTCGTGCCAAGCCTGGTTTCAGCACCGTCAGCTGTTTCCGGGTTGTGTCAAGCTCACTGAGACGCCTATGCTTGCCCCGTCGTGGTGTGGTCGGGTTAGCCAACTCCAGGGTGCCTCCAGTTTAGGAGCTTCCTATGTGGGCTGCGTGAACTGGTAGTCAAGGCTGGTTCTGTAGTGCCAGTAGGCCCAGCTCCCCCTGTAGGACTGTTGGCGTTCGGTAACTGCGGCTGCCTCGCGGCCTAGCTGTTCTCTCCTCTCCTGTGGGCCTTGGGGTCCACCACCTGGTTCCAGCACCGTCAGCTGTTTCCGGGCCGAGCCTTTGGCTTAGGTGCCTCCTCCTGGGTATCCGAGTTCCGCCAACGTCAGGCGGTCCTTGGTAGTGCTTTTAAGCGCGGGCACCTACAGCTTAGTAACCGGGTTCCAGCACCGCCAGCTGGTCCTCGGTCGTGCCATTGGCTCTTGCACACTGGGGCAACGCATCTGGGTTCCAGCACCGCCAGCTGGTTCTCGGCAGTGTTCTTGACACAGGTACTCCCTCGTGCCAAGCCTGGTTTCAGCACCGTCAGCTGTTTCCGGGTTGTGTCAAACTCGCTGAGACGCCTATGCTTGCCCCGTCATGGTGCGGTCGGGTTAGCCAACTCCAGGGTGCCTCCAGTTTAGGAGCTTCCTATGTGGGCTGCGTGAACTGGTAGTCAAGGCTGGTTCTGTAGTGCCAGTAGGCCCAGCTCCCCCTGTAGGACTGTTGGCGTTCGGTAACTGCGGCTGCCTCGCGGCCTAGCTGTTCTCTCCTCTCCTGTGGGCCTTGGGGTCCACCACCTGGTTCCAGCACCGTCAGCTGGTTCCGGGCCGAGCCTTTGGCTTAGGTGCCTCCTCCTGGGTATCCGAGTTCCGCCAACGTCAGGCGGTCCTTGGTAGTGCTTTTAAGCGCGGGCACCTACAGCTTAGTAACCGGGTTCCAGCACCGCCAGCTGGTCCTCGGTCGTGCCATTGGCTCTTGCACACTGGGGCAACGCATCTGGGTTCCAGCACCGCCAACTGGTTCTCGGCAGTGTTCTTGACACAGGTACTCCCTCGTGCCAAGCCTGGTTTCAGCACCGTCAGCTGTTTCCGGGTTGTGTCAAACTCGCTGAGACGCCTATGCTTGCCCCGTCGTGGTGCGGTCGGGTTAGCCAACTCCAGGGTGCCTCCAGTTTAGGAGCTTCCTATGTGGGCTGCGTGAATTGGTAGTCAAGGCTGGTTCTGTAGTGCCAGTAGGCCCAGCTCCCCCTGTAGGACTGTTGAGGTTCGGTAACTGCGGCTGCCTCGCGGCCTAGCTGTTCTCTCCTCTCCTGTGGGCCTTCGGGTCCACCACCTGGTTCCAGCACCGTCAGCTGGTTCCAGGCCGAGCCTTTGGCTTAGGTGCCTCCTCCTGGGTATCCGAGTTCCGCCAACGTCAGGCGGTCCTTGGTAGTGCTTTTAAGCGCGGGCACCTACAGCTTAGTAACCGGGTTCCAGCACCGTCAGCTGGTCCTCGGTCGTGCCATTGGCTCTTGCACACTGGGGCAACGCATCTGGGTTCCAGCACCGCCAGCTGGTTCTCGGCAGTGTTTTTGTCACAGGTACTCCCTCGTGCCAAACCTGGTTTCAGCACCGTCAGCTCTTTCCGGGTTGTGTCAAACTCGCTGAGACGCCTATGCTTGCCCCGTCGTGGTGCGGTCGGGTTAGCCAACTCCAGGGTGCCTCCAGTTTAGGAGCTTCCTATGTGGGCTGCGTGAACTGGTAGTCAAGGCTGGTTCTGTAGTGCCAGTAGGCCCAGCTCCCCCTGTAGGACTGTTGGGGTTCGGTAACTGCGGCTGCCTCGCGGCCTAGCTGTTCTCTCCTCTCCTGTGGGCCTTGGGGTCCACCACCTGGTTCCAGCACCGTCAGCTGGTTCCAGGCCGAGCCTTTGGCTTAGGTGCCTCCTCCTGGGTATCCGAGTTCCGCCAACATCAGGCGGTCCTTGGTAGTGCTTTTAAGCGCGGGCACCTACAGCTTAGTAACCGGGTTCCAGCACCGTCAGCTGGTCCTCGGTCGTGCCATTGGCTCTTGCACACTGGGGCAACGCATCTGGGTTCCAGCACCGCCAGCTGGTTCTCGGCAGTGTTTTTGTCACAGGTACTCCCTCGTGCCAAACCTGGTTTCAGCACCGTCAGCTGTTTCCAGGTTGTGTCAAACTCGCTGAGACGCCTATGCTTGCCCCGTCGTGGTGCGGTCGGGTTAGACAACTCCAGGGTGCCTCCAGTTTAGGAGCTTCCTATGTGGGCTGCGTGAACTGGTAGTCAAGGCTGGTTCTGTAGTGCCAGTAGGCCCAGCTCCCCCTGTAGGACTGTTGGGGTTCGGTAACTGCGACTGCCTCGCGGACTAGCTGTTCTCTCCTCTCCTGTGGGCCTTGGGGTCCACCACCTGGTTCCAGCACCGTCAGCTGGTTCCAGGCCGAGCCTTTGGCTTAGGTGCCTCTTCCTGGGTATCCGAGTTCCGCCAACGTCAGGCGGTCCTTGGTAGTGCTTTTAAGCGCGGGCACCTACAGCTTAGTAACCGGGTTCCAGCACCGTCAGCTGGTCCTCGGTCGTGCCATTGGCTCTTGCACACTGGGGCAACGCATCTGGGTTCCAGCACCGCCAGCTGGTTCTCGGCAGTGTTTTTGTCACAGGTACTCCCTCGTGCCAAACCTGGTTTCAGCACCGTCAGCTGTTTCCGGGTTTTGTCAAACTCGCTGAGACGCCTATGCTTGCCCCGTCGTGGTGCGGTCGGGTTAGCCAACTCCAGGGTGCCTCCAGTTTAGGAGCTTCCTATGTGGGCTGCGTGAACTGTTAGTCAAGGCTGGTTCTGTAGTGCCAGTAGGCCCAGCTCCCCCTGTAGGACTGTTGGGGTTCGGTAACTGCGGCTGCCTCGCGGCCTAGCTGTTCTCTCCTCTCCTGTGGGCCTTGGGGTCCACCACCTGGTTCCAGCACCGTCAGCTGGTTCCGGGCCGAGCCTTTGGCTTAGGTGCCTCCTCCTGGGTATCCGAGTTCCGCCAACGTCAGGCGGTCCTTGGTAGTGCTTTTAAGCGCGGGCACCTACAGCTTAGTAACCGGGTTCCAGCACCGTCAGCTGGTCCTCGGTCGTGCCATTGGCTCTTGCACACTGGGGCAACGCATCTGGGTTCCAGCACCGCCAGCTGGTTCTCGGCAGTGTTTTTGTCACAGGTACTCCCTCGTGTCAAACCTTGTTTCAGCACCGTCAGCTGTTTCCGGGTTGTGTCAAACTCGCTGAGACGCCTATGCTTGCCCCGTCGTGGTGCGGTCGGGTTAGACAACTCCAGGGTGCCTCCAGTTTAGGAGCTTCCTATGTGGGCTGCATGAACTGGTAGTCAAGGCTGGTTCTGTAGTGCCAGTAGGCCCAGCTCCCCCTGTAGGACTGTTGGGGTTCGGTAACTGCGACTGCCTCGCGGACTAGCTGTTCTCTCCTCTCCTGTGGGCCTTGGGGTCCACCACCTGGTTCCAGCACCGTCAGCTGGTTCCAGGCCGAGCCTTTGGCTTAGGTGCCTCCTCCTGGGTATCCGAGTTCCGCCAACGTCAGGCGGTCCTTGGTAGTGCTTTTAAGCGCGGGCACCTACAGCTTAGTAACCGGGTTCCAGCACCGTCAGCTGGTCCTCGGTCGTGCCATTGGCTCTTGCACACTGGGGCAACGCATCTGGGTTCCAGCACCGCCAGCTGGTTCTCGGCAGTGTTTTTGTCACAGGTACTCCCTCGTGCCAAACCTGGTTTCAGCACCGTCAGCTGTTTCCGGGTTGTGTCAAACTCGCTGAGACGCCTATGCTTGCCCCGTCGTGGTGCGGTCGGGTTAGCCAACTCCAGGGTGCCTCCAGTTTAGGAGCTTCCTATGTGGGCTGCGTGAACTGGTAGTCAAGGCTGGTTCTGTAGTGCCAGTAGGCCCAGCTCCCCCTGTAGGACTGTTGGGGTTCGGTAACTGCGGCTGCCTCGCGGACTAGCTGTTCTCTCCTCTCCTGTGGGCCTTGGGGTCCACCACCTGGTTCCAGCACCGTCAGCTGGTTCCAGGCCGAGCCTTTGGCTTAGGTGCCTCCTCCTGGGTATCCGAGTTCCGCCAACGTCACGCGGTCCTTGGTAGTGCTTTTAAGCGTGGGCACCTACAGCTTAGTAACCGGGTTCCAGCACCGTCAGCTGGTCCTCGGTCGTGCCATTGGCTCTTGCACACTGGGGCAACGCATCTGGGTTCCAGCACCGCCAGCTGGTTCTCGGCAGTGTTCTTGACACAGGTACTCCCTCGTGCCAAGCCTGGTTTCAGCACCGTCAGCTGTTTCCGGGTTGTGTCAAACTCGCTGAGACGCCTATGCTTGCCTAGTTTTGAAGTATAGGGGAGAAGTGATATGGGGCGATAGCTAGACAAAGAGGATGGTTCAAGGGAGGGCTTTTTGAGGATGGGTGTGATTGAGACATTGGAATGAGGTGGGATGGGATCAGGTCAAGTTTACAGGTGGTGAGAGGTGATCTGGAGAATAGAGAGGAAAGTTCATCTGCAGAAAATCTGGTTTTGGAGGCTGAGAGCTAAGTAGTTATTTGGAGACTGTAGGCCAAAGCTTTCTCTGATGTTATCAATCTTCTTCTTGAAGAATGAGGCAAAGTCTTCAGCTGACATGAGAGGAGAGGGAGGAAGTGCTGGGGGACAGAGGAGAGAATTGAAAGTGTTGAATAGTGTTTAGGGTTGTGAGACAGGAACGATGTGAGAGAAGAGAAGTAGGTTTGTTGGGCATGTGGACTTGAAAGTAGTGATGGACTGTTTGAATGTGATGAAGTTGTCATTGGAGTGGGATATTTTCCATCTCCGCTCAGCAATCTTGGAAGCCCACCTCAGTTTTTTAGTCAGGCTGGTGTGCCAGAGTTGCCTGTTGATTGTGCAAGCTTTGGTATGTGTGAGGGGGTAACGGATTAGAGAGCAGCAGCTGTTGTGCTTTTTATATAAAGTGGCAGCAGCATCTGCATTGTGTAAGGAATCTATGTCTGTGAGTCGCCCACCAGGGCAGTGGGGATACTCAGTACCGGGTCTGGTTGCAATTAAAGGGATGGTTATGGTGGCAGCGACCCGGTCCATGGCCCTGGGCACTCAAGTAAAGGGGAAAGGTCTTTTAAGGGAGTTGTAAGGTGGTGTAGGTTCGTGATGCCACCTGTGCATCTCGGTCAGAGGTGACCAACGTTGCTTAAAGGGGTCCTCTGGGGATGATGTTACTGCAGCAAAGATGGTGACGCTTCCCACAGGTGAAGTGGGGTCCCCAGGGCTTCCAAGAGGTATAGCATGGATGGTGTGGTGGATGCCGGCAAATAAATGGAGGGCACAGGGTTGTAATATCTTTACCTGGTTTACTGGTCGAATCAGGCCGCAGTGCAGGGTACCAGCAATAGGTAGTGATAAGGTCCGTTCGGCTTGGAGGCAAAGGTAGATCCCTCTCTCAGGTGAGGTCCGTAAGCCGCCCTGCTTGCGCTCATATGCCAGGTCCTTAATGCCTGTGGCTTGCTGGCAAAGTCCTCTCTCTCCTGTCCTGGGACAGATACCCATATGGAGGGCAGTACGAGCCTTTTTAAAGGGTTTCTATCATGACCCGGGCTCTTCATGGACTGCTGCACCTTTAGGTGTGGGTGCGGACAAATTGCATAAAGTCCTTTGTCCTCCGGTTCTGCTGTGCGACCTAGAGTTCAGCACAACCTCAGGCTCCCGCTGCCCAGTTTCTGCGCTGTAGCTCAGAGGGTGCCTGGTCACAGTTCCCCTCTATGCTCCTTCCTTGTCCTGTGCTCCTTTCCTCAGATGCTCACTACATTCAAATCCCTTCAGGTTATCTTCCTTTCCTGGAGCTGCAGCACACTCCTGGCTGTACGGCTCCACTCTCCTTCACTATCTACTACCAACTTCTCTCCTTGGTCTCCCTGGACCAACTAACTAACTCCTCCTCCAGACCAGAATACATAAAGTTGGGGAAGCGCCCCTTAATCTCGGTTCAGAGCTCCCCCTTCTGGCCTGGATTCGGAATATGTTGCATGTAGCCGCTTTACCTGATAAAGGGAATCCTCGTTGCCTCCAAGCATGACATTACCCTCCCCAAAAGGAAGGCAACATCACTGTAACAACCGGTTACCTAAGGTGTTACATCTGCAAGAGAAGAGAAGATTGAAGAGAATGTGAGTAGGTTGTGGTCAGACAGCAGGAGAGGTGAGTTAGAAAAGTTAGCTAAAGAACAGAGGCGGTGAAGATCAGGCCCAGTGTGGCCATCTTTCAATGTGGCTGTGGAAGACCATTGAGCAAGGCTGAAGGAGGAAGTGAGAGATAGGAGCTTAGAGATAGTCAAGTGGAAAGTGTCAATGGGGAGGTTGAAGTCACCCATCATGATAGTGAGGATGTCAGTGGAAAGGAACTGAAGTAGCCCGGTAGTGAAGTAGTTGAAAAAGGTGGTGGCTGACCCTGGGGGGCAGTAAATGACAGCCATTTGGAGGGGGAGTAGATGCGCACAGAGTGCACCTCAAAAGAAGGGAGGGTAATGGAGGGTGGCAGTGGAATTTCTGTGGAGGAGCAGTTATCTGACAGGAGAAAACCAACTCCTCCACATGCTTGCTACTGGGGCGGAAATTGTGAGAAATATGAAGTTCCTGTCTTGGGTGTATCAGAGGCTGCAGACAGTTGCAGAACATCTAGCTGCAGAAGGTCTCAGCATTTGCCCTTGCAGACACCTTCTTAAACCTTGTGACTCTTTGACCCAGTGGCAACCTTTTTCCAGCTCTAATTGACACACCTTTACCTGGGTGTTTATAGACTCACAGTCTGGTGCTGAGAGTTGCCGTTGATATTTCTACTTCTCCTGTTGAGGCTTGAAGCTATAGCAGTCAGCTATCTTCCTCTTTGGTGTTGCTGGAGGACGTCTGTGTTGCATCTCTGAGTCTATTCAAGATAAGTGTTCCCCTTGTTTGTCTATCCCTGCTGTCTTTAGTGGTAGTGGGGATCAACTATTGACTACATCGTCATTCCCTAAGTAGGGCTTATCGCCAGGGTCAGGCAGGAATTAGGTTCCTTCTTGGCGATAGGTGCAGAACCTATATAGGGATGTTTAGGCCAGACAGGGTGATTTTATATCTGTCTAAAGGTCTCCACTCCCCCTTCCCTAGTGTTGGTCTCCCTTCCCCTCATCCCTTCGTGTTGCACTTAGTTTTCCCTACACTGTGCGTGACAGTCCCCCATAAGAAAGTGCAGCTAGGGAGGCTGTGTCAGAGGGGTTGAGCCAGGTTTTGGTGATGATGAGGAAGGAGAGTTTGTTAGTAGTGATGAGAGCACGTGTTCAGATAAGGCGTTATCCGAGCATGCTTGGGTGCTAACCAAGTGCCTTTGGTGTGCTAGAATAATATGTTCGAGTCCCCATGCCTGCATGTCTCATAGCTGTTCGACAGCCACAACACGTTCAGGGATTGCCTAACAAACAGGCGATCCCTGCATGTGTTGCGGCTGTCAAACATTCGAACATATTTTTCGAGCATGCCAAAGACATTTAGTTAGCACACAGGCATGCTCGAATAACACTTTATCCAAAAACGTTTGTTCATCACTATTTTTTAGTAATGAAAATATCATAGATGTATGATAATTTGTTGCAGACAGGGCGAGTGTTCCATAAAGTTCCTCTTCGAGGGACTGGGGAAGCGGGGGCTAGCTGAATGGGTATAAGGTTAGAGAGGTTGCAGAAATTTGTGATAGATCATGGATGGGAGGTAGAAATGACTGTGGGGATGTGGTGAAGAGGACCAGGGTTTGGAGAGATATCACCGGTAATGAGGAGGAGCAGAGAAAGAGAAAATGAAGCAGAAGTTACTTCCTGTGGTGTCTTTTGCATACAAAACACCTTGAAATCTTGTATTTTTAATACTTGAATGAAAGATTTAGCTGCCCTGGTAGAGAATGTTGCATGACTCCAGTAGATATGCACTATATATGTTTTTAACTCTGCATATTTTTGCTGCAGCAAAAACGCAGCATCTTACAGTTCAAGAAAAAACCTATAGAAATCTCTTGCCCACTATACTTTAATTTTTCTCAGCGTAAACTGACCTGCGGTGCATGTTTCATATCAGCAGCATGTCAATTTCAAAGCGGAAACACATAAAAAATACATGTATTATGTACCTAATTATATTAAAAAAATGTTTTGTCAAAGCCAAATACCAGGAAGTATAAAAAATAAAGCATTTTTAAAGCATCACATACCAAAAAGAAGCAAGACACATCGTCAAAAATACAATCAAAAACTGCAAGTTAACAGGCAATTAACAGTAAAAAGAAAGCATTTGCACTACTAAAGCAGGATGGCACCATTGAAGCTCTAAAAAACTATAGGGAGAAAAATACTTTATCTAAAAAACTAATTAAAGCTGCCAAAAAGGAAACAGAGAAGCACATTGCTAAGGAGAGTAAAACTAATCCCAAACTGTTCTTCAACTATATCAATAGTAAAAGAATAAAAACTGAAAATGTAGGCCCCTTAAAAAATAGTGAGGAAAGAATGGTTGTAGATGACGCGGAAAAAGCTAACATATTAAACACCTTCTTCTCCACGGTATTCACGGTGGAAAATGAAATGCTAGGTGAAATCCCAAGAAACAATGAAAACCCTATATTAAGGGTCACCAATCTAACCCAAGAAGAGGTGCGAAACCGGCTAAATAAGATTAAAATAGATAAATCTCCGGGTCCGGATGGCATACACCCACGAGTACTAAGAGAACTAAGTAATGTAATAGATAAACCATTATTTCTTATTTTTAGTGACTCTATAGCGACAGGGTCTGTTCCGCAGGACTGGCGCATAGCAAATGTGGTGCCAATATTCAAAAAGGGCTCTAAAAGTGAACCTGGAAATTATAGGCCAGTAAGTCTAACCTCTATTGTTGGTAAAATATTTGAAGGGTTTCTGAGGGATGTTATTCTGGATTATCTCAATGAGAATAACTGTTTAACTCCATATCAGCATGGGTTTATGAGAAATCGCTCCTGTCAAACCAATCTAATCAGTTTTTATGAAGAGGTAAGCTATAGACTGGACCACGGTGAGTCATTGGACGTGGTATATCTCGATTTTTCCAAAGCGTTTGATACCGTGCCGCACAAGAGGTTGGTACACAAAATGAGAATGCTTGGTCTGGGGGAAAATGTGTGTAAATGGGTTAGTAACTGGCTTAGTGATAGAAAGCAGAGGGTGATTATAAATGGTATAGTCTCTAACTGGGTCGCTGTGACCAGTGGGGTACCGCAGGGGTCAGTATTGGGACCTGTTCTCTTCAACATATTCATTAATGATCTGGTAGAAGGTTTACACAGTAAAATATCGATATTTGCAGATGATACAAAACTATGTAAAGCAGTTAATACAAGAGAAGATAGTATTCTGCTACAGATGGATCTGGATAAGTTGGAAACTTGGGCTGAAAGGTGGCAGATGAGGTTTAACAATGATAAATGTAAGGTTATACACATGGGAAGAAGGAATCAATATCACCATTACACACTGAACGGGAAACCACTGGGTAAATCTGACAGGGAGAAGGACTTGGGGATCCTAGTTAATGATAAACTTACCTGGAGCAGCCAGTGCCAGGCAGCAGCTGCCAAGGCAAACAGGATCATGGGGTGCATTAAAAGAGGTCTGGATACACATGATGAGAGCATTATACTGCCTCTGTACAAATCCCTAGTTAGACCGCACATGGAGTACTGTGTCCAGTTTTGGGCACCGGTGCTCAGGAAGGATATAATGGAACTAGAGAGAGTACAAAGGAGGGCAACAAAATTAATAAAGGGGATGGGAGAACTACAATACCCAGATAGATTAGCGAAATTAGGATTATTTAGTCTAGAAAAAAGACGACTGAGGGGCGATCTAATAACCATGTATAAGTATATAAGGGGACAATACAAATATCTCGCTGAGGATCTGTTTATACCAAGGAAGGTGACGGGCACAAGGGGGCATTCTTTGCGTCTGGAGGAGAGAAGGTTTTTCCACCAACATAGAAGAGGATTCTTTACTGTTAGGGCAGTGAGAATCTGGAATTGCTTGCCTGAGGAGGTGGTGATGGCGAACTCAGTCGAGGGGTTCAAGAGAGGCCTGGATGTCTTCCTGGAGCAGAACAATATTGTATCATACAATTATTAGGTTCTGTAGAAGGACGTAGATCTGGGTATTTATTATGATGGAATATAGGCTGAACTGGATGGACAAATGTCTTTTTTCGGCCTTACTAACTATGTTACTATGTTACTATGTTACTAAGTAACTTAATTTACATAATAGGTGCAGAAATGGTGCAGAAATTCTGCAGGTTCAAAAACTCACCCAAAGCTCCTCATGGGAACGTAACCTAAGGCTTACGCGTACACTATCATCATTTGGTCAATATTTCATGTCAGTATTTGTAAGCAAAAATCTGGAGTGGAACAATCAGAGGAAAAGTATAATGGAAACACGTCACCACTTCTGTATTTATCACCCACTCCTGGTTTTGGCTTACAGATACTGATGTGAAATACTGACCAAATATAGAATGAACGTAAACGTAGCCTTATTGTGTAGATTTGCTCTAAGTTTTACTTTAAAACAATAAAAATATTGTGACACCAAAACCATAAAATAGTTTTTCCGGTGCCACTCGCTTTCGAACGCAGAGTTGAGCATCGCAGATTATTAGGAGCATGCGCAGAATGAGCAGATATTACACTCGTCGCTAAATTCATCCTAAATGATTTGAGGCTTGAACTCAACCTTATGTAAAAAAAATAAATAAATGGACAGCACACAGATGTCTTTTTACTTGAATTCTAGAGTTTTCCATTTTTCAATCATAAGTTATTGAGAAATCTCCATAATATACCGTATATACTCGAGTATAAGCCGAGATTTTCAGCCCCAAAAAATGGGCTGAAAGTGCCCCTCTCGGCTTATACTCGAGTCATGGAAGGCAGGGGGGTCGGCGGGTGAGGGGGAGGGACGCCTGTCAAATACTCACCTGCTCCCAGCGCTCCTGATGTTGTCCCTGCATGTCCCACGGTCTTCGGGTGCCTGCAGCTTCTTCCCCTGTTCAGCGGTCACTGGTACCGCTCATTAAAGTTATGAATATGGACTCCACTCCCATAGGGGTGGAGCCGCATATTCATTACTGTAATGAGCAGTACCATGTGACCGCTCACTACAGGAAGAAGCTGCCGCTCCCGAAGACCGTGGGACATGCAGGGACCACGTCAGGAGCGCCGGGAGCAGGTAAGTATGTCATATTCACCTTTCCGCGTTCCACCGCCGCCTCGTCTTCCCGTCCTCTTGCTGTGACTGTTCAGGTCAGAGGGCTCGATGACGTATTAGTGTGAGCACCGCCCTCTGCCTGAACAGTCAGTGCGGAGAGACGGAACGCTGAGGAGCAGCGACGAGAGGTGAGTATGTCATTTTTTTTTTTTTTAATCCAGCAGCAGCATTACATGTGGCACAATGCATGGCAAGAACTGCATGGAGCATTATATGGGGCATCTATGGGGCCATAACTGCATGGAGCATTGTATGGGGCCATAACTGCATGGAGCATTATATGGGGCATCTATGGGGCCATAAAGAACTGCATGGAGCATTATATGGGGCATCTATGGGGCCATAAAGAACTGAATGTAGCATTATATGGGGCATCTTATGGGGCCATTAAGAACTGCATGGAGCATTATATGGGGCATATTTGTATATGGAGCATCTTATGGGGCCATAATGAACTGCATGGAGCATTATATGGGGCGTATTTTAATATGGAGCATCTTATGGGGCCCATTATGAACTGTATGGAGCATAATATGGGGCTCTTGATTCAATATGGATATTCAAAAACACATAACCTACTATTGGTATCTATTTTTATTTTTAACATTTACCCGTAACTGCTGCATTTTCCACCCTAGGCTTATACTCGAGTCAATTAGTTTTCCCAGTTTTTTGTTGCAAAATTAGGGGGGTCGGCTTATACTTGGGTCGGCTTATACTCAAGTATATACGGTAATTTTTTTGTATATGAGAAAAACAGATTCTATGTGAATGGTAAAAATGGTCACATAGACCAACAGTAGATAACATCTGGATCCACCCCACTGATGAACAATGGTGCAGTTTTGTTTCATCTTTGTTTCCACAAGCAATATCTCTGGGAGACTTCAAGGAGATTTGTACAGTGCATGGGAGATTTGCCGAATCCTCCTATTTTGCTGGTTTACAGATGGAAATACCATAAATGTAGAAATGGCTGGTGGGTTTGGCAAACGAGGGTTCAAGGGATAAGTGAAAGTCCCACAACACATTTATTCCTCCTATCAATTTTTGAAGTTATCAATTGCATTTTTTGGGCGGAAAAAAAGGGGTAAGGAATTATCAATTATTATCAAGGCTCAAAGGAGCTAATGAGTAAGCCAATAATATTGAAGATTGGAATACACCTTGAAGTATTTTACAGTTGTGGACTTTTTTGTTGCCTCACATTCTGGTAGTCATTATTTATTTTTACATCGAGGCAGATGTTTGAGATGTTCCTTTTTTTTTGGTAATCAAGTTGTGATTTCTGTATGCTGAATTTTGGAATATATACTGTTCAGATAATGTAGCATAAGACTTATGAAATAAGGAGAAGAGATCCAGCTCCACTGTCTTAAAACCACTTTAAATAAACACCGTGTGCACTGCTATATATGTGGTGCAGAGACTAGGTTCCCAAACCGTCAGTAATAAGTATAAAAGTCTCGCACTCAACTTTGGTCTTATTGATTAGTAGATTTTATTGGTGCAAGGTAGCACTGGAAACATTTCAGCTCATATAGAGCTTTCATCAGTCACTACAATGTTTGAAAAGATATACATACATAAAAAAAACAGTGTATAAATCAAATACAAAAACAACCGAAACCCAAATATATAAAGAACAAAAGTATATACAGATTTACGCAGGATTATACAATAGCCAGAGATATATTTCATAAATGTATAAGACGTATTGCGTAGCAGTAAGAACACGCTTATACACACTTGCTCGATATAGGTTATGGTGGATAAAAGAAACACACATACCGTGCTGTGCCTAAGAGTGGATACCGGACATGTCATGAGTTGGGATACAGATCATGCCTGTGGCCTAGTATAGCATAAGAGAAGGAGGATTTAGTGGAGGTATAGTGTGGACCAGGAGCAATAGAGTCCTGTAAAGACGGACATATACTTACAGCCAAATAACTGCTGAGAGCTAAGATAGTGGTCTTATGTAGTATACCAAAACTACAGAGTAGGGAAGCTGTGAACAAAGATAGGGGGGGGGAGGGAAAAAGAGGTTCATAGTCCTGTATAGTAAGGCTGCATATAATGCTAGCAATCCAATGTGTGCTATTACCTCATATATAGTGTCGGCGGAAAAAGCCAAGGACCTAATAGGTAGCCAGCATAAGAGCAGGGGCTGCAAGGGATACAGTTTAGATTGGGGAGTGAGAAATGAAAATGAGGGCGGATATTGGCACAAATACCATTACACGACAGAGGTTTCTGGGCACACCAAGAGAGGGCACCTTCCCTTGCTTACGTTGTGTCCAATGCAACAACGTTCAAAAAGGCAGCACAATCAGACACCCACGTTCTGGTAAGGAATTCAAGATCAGAGGATACTTTACGTGTGATTCTACGTATGTGATATATGTGATAAAATGCCCATGCGGCTTGCTGTACGTGGGGGAGACGTCACAATCCATTAAAGACAGAGTGTCCAAGCACAAATCTACGATTCGCTGCAATAACCTATTACTTCCACTACCCCATTATTTCCATGCATTGAAACATAATATTGCACAACTAAGATTTCAGGTCCTAGAACACGTCCCCATACAACGTAGGGGGGGAGATACGATCCTTATGCTTAAGAGACGTGAAGCTTATTGGATCCACACATTGGATACCTTATCACCCAGAGGTCTCAACAGGGACTATGAACTGTCTGCATTTATATGAGGTTAACACAGGGCCGACTGTTATGAACAGGTAGTTCAGAACCACAATGGACCTTGAAGTTCAGAGCACACAAAGTGACCTGACAATTACCAAAAACATAGGACGAGCTCTGAGACGTGGGAACTCTGCTGACCGCAATCCCTAATCCTATCCAACCACACTAAAGGTAGCCGTGGAGCGCTCCTGACCAGTCCTATGCGCCTCGAGCACAGCCTGAGAAACTAGCTAGCCCTAAGAAAGAAAAATAAGCCTACCTTGCCTCAGAGAAATACCCCAAAGGAAAAGGCAGCCCCCCACATATAATGACTGTGAGTTGAGATGAAAATACAAACGCAGAGATGAAATAGATTTAGCAAAGTGAGGCCCAACTTACTGAACAGACCGAAGATAGGAAAGATTGCTTTGCGGTCAACACAAAACCCTACAAACAGCCACGCAGTGGGGGCAAAAAGACCCTCCGCACCGACTAACGGTACGGAGGTGCTCCCTCTGCGTCCCAGAGCTTCCAGCAAGCAAGAAAAACCAATATAGCAAGCTGGACAGAAAAAACAGCAAACCAAAATAACACAAGCAAAACTTAGCTTATGCAGGATAGACAGGCCACAGGAACGATCCAGGAGAAAGCAAGACCAATACTAGAACATTGACTGGAGGCCAGGATCAAAGCACTAGGTGGAGTTAAATAGAGCAGCACCTAACGACTTAACCTCATCACCTGAGGAAGGAAACTCAGAAGCCGCAGTACCACTCTCATCCACCAAAGGAAGCTCATAGACAGAACCAGCCGAAGTACCACTCATGACCACAGGAGGGAGCTTGGCCACAGAATTCACAACAGCCGGCGTCAGCACCCGGCGCACCTGGGCAAATGCCGGGGCCCTGGGAAGAGAGGGGGGCCCACTCACACTGTCATAGATACAGCTGGGAGAGCAGAGCAGGAGAACATGCTCTCTCCGCCCACAAAGTCACTGCTGGCTGCGTTCTCTTAACCCCTATGTGCCAGCTCTGACACAAGCATCTTCTCACTCAGTCAGTGCAGCCAGGCAGGCACATAGGGGTTAACCCCTTTCTGCCAGCTGACGGAATAGTACGTCAGCTGGCAGATCCCCTGCTTTGAGGTGGGCTCCGGCGGTGAGCCCACCTCAAAGCCGCGACATGTCAGCTGTTTTGTACAGCTGACATGTGCGCGCAATGAGCGCGAGCGGAATCGCGATCCGCCCGCGCTCATTAACTAGTTAAATGCCGCCGTCAAGCGTTGACAGCGGCATTTAACTAGCGCTCCCCGCCGCGTGGCCGGAGGTGCTCGCACTGCTGACCCCCGTCACATGATCGGGGGTCAGCAGTGCATCGCCATAACAACCAGAGGTCTCCTTGAGACCTCTATGGTTGTTGATGGCCGATTGCTTTGAGCGCCACCCTGTGGTCGGCATTCAAAGCAACCCTGCATTTCTGCTACATAGAGGTGATCTGTGCTTCACCTCTATGTAGCAGAGCCGATCGAGTTATGCATGCTTCTAGCCTCCCATGGAGGCTATTGAAGCATGCTAAAATTAAAAAAAAAAGTGATTAAAAATATAAAAAAAATAAAAAATATATAAAAGTTCAAATCACCCCCCTTTCGCCCCAATCAAAATAAAACAATTAAAAAAAAAATCAAACATACACATATTTGGTATCGTCGCGTTCGGAATCGCCCGATCTATCAATAAAAACAAAGGATTAACCTGACCGCTAAATGACGTAGCGAGAAAAAAAATCAAAATGCCAAAATTGCGTTTTTTTGGTCGCCGCGACATTGCATTAAAATGCAATAACGGGCGATCAAAAGAACGTATCTACACCAAAATGGTATCATTAAAAACACCAGCTCGGCACGCAAAAAATAAGCCCTCACCTGACCCCAGATCACGAAAATTGGAGACGCTACGGGTATCGGAAAATCGCGCAATTTTTTTTTTTTTTTAGCAAAATTTGGAATTTTTTTCACCACTTAGATAAAAAATAACCTAGATATGTTTGGTGTCTATGAACTCGTAATGACCTGGAGAATCATAATGGCAGGTTAGTTTTAGCATTTAGTGAACCTAGCAAAAAAGCCAAACAAAAAACAAGTGTGAGATTGCACTTTTTTGCAATTTCATCACACTTGGAATTTTTTTCCCGTTTTCTGTTACATGGCATGGTAAAATCAATGGTATCGTTCAAAAGTACATCTCGTCCCGCAAAAAATAAGCCCTCACATGGCCATATTCACGGAAAAATAAAAAAGTATGGCTCTGGGAAGGAGGGGAGCAAAAAACGAAAATGAAAAAGCGGAAAAAGCTCCGGGGGTGAAGGGGTTAAGAGAAGGCAGCCAGTGTGACATTGTTTGTGGGCGGAGAGAGCACATTTGCTGGCTGCAGTGCTGAACTTATCAGGCAGATTCCAGAGCTCCTACCAGTGCCTGAGTGAGTACTATGGTATCCAGCAGTGGTTGCAGATGGACTTGTGGCTCAGTCTGCTGCTGTCTGTCTCCGCTGCCTAAAAATGTGGGTGATGTCTGGAGGAGCAGCTGGTGGGGTGCAGCCTGCAACCTGCAGCCGCCCAGCTCACCCAGAACCCCCGGAATACATGCATTCCCCACCCGAACCTGCACCAGTGGGGTAGGAAGAAGCTTAACCCCTTTCCATCTGTATGAAGGTTATTGCTAAACCTTAAAGATAACAATCCGACCCGCATAAATGGGGTTAACCAGATGCCAGGAGGAAGGGGAGCTGCTGCCATGGATAAAACTGAGCTGTGGGCTGTATGTTGGGGCCCCGTGGCCCCAGGCTGGTGACTGGAGGGACTCTGCCCAGTGCTGGCATGTGGGTGATTTCTGCGTCTCAGCTTCTCTCCTCCACATCACACTGTGCAGTCACAGCAACATTTGTTGTCTCTGTCCAGGTCCCAGCAGCTGCCACTGCTCCCACCAAGGACATGGCATCACTTAACCCTTCCCCTGCAGCCACCGGCAACAAATCCACATTATTCCTTGATTAAATCAGGTTCCAACCCAATAGAGGAGCAGACATTTCCTGCTGCCATTAGGGTCCGGGAGGGGGTGACCTGTGACATTGGCTGCCCTGCTACTCTGTAGTGGTGGGTGACAAGGGTAACATGGGGTAACGATGAAGGAGAAATGCACAGGATAATAGTGAGCGTGACAGAGGGCAGTGTATGGTATGGAGCAGTCAGGGGGTGGGCTGCAGGATCCCCCCATACTGTACATGACTGCTCAGGACAGGGAGGCGTTTAATGAGCTTCTAATGGCGGGGCACTAATTGGTTCATTAGGGTTTGTGGAAAGGATTCAGCATCAGGTCCCTCATTAATGTCCGAGCCGCCTGTTACTTTGTAGCACAGATCTGTTAGGGCCGCAAAACCAAACAACGTTGTTTATGTAGAAAAGTCTTTGTTTCATAGAAAAACTCAAAACAGAAAAGATTTTCTGATACAACAACGCCCTGCTCACGACACTGCACAGCACCTCCCCCTGCATATATACACTGCACAGTACCGCTCCCCCTGTATATATACACTGCACAGCACCTTTCCTCCTGTATATATACACTGCACAGCACCTCTCCTGTATATATACACTGCACCTTTCCTCCTGTCCTATATATACACTGCCCAGCACCTTTCCTCCTGTATGTATACACTGCACAGCATCTCTCCTGTAAATATACACTGCACAGCACCTTTCCTCCTGTATATATACACTGCACAGTACCACTCCTCCTGTCCTGTATATATACACTGCAGAATTTACAATAGCTGTCACTCATGTAAGAAGTGAAATCTGGTATTGTACTATACATTTCTCAGCCGTATCTGTGCATCATAAATCGGGGTATGTGTTAAAGGGGGGGGCCCACTGAAACTCTTTCGCCCGGGGCCCTCGAAATCCTGGATCCGGCCCTGGGTTAACATATTAAGACCGTGACACACATAACGTGTATATGAAGTTATTTTTTATATATATTCTGACTCTGAATTTTGTTTTTTAGAACCGTCTGTATTAACGATGAATGGCACGTTACGAATCACCATCTGGAGCACCTTCTCTGTGTCACCATTCACTACGGATATGCACTTGTGATATTACACTGTTGCCACTATCTTACTCCATCATATCGGATATAGTGTATCACACACATCTCTATGCTGTAGCGTGTCTGCATGAATAGTTTACCATGCACGCATCATTCCCTGTACACTGTCCCCTCCCATCCTCTACTACATCATCCTGCATGACAATAATTCTCCTCCTTTGACTCCTCCCTCTATCCCTCCCACCCTGTACACGGCGATTAGTCCATATCAAATATACATTTATTTTGTTATACCACCATAGTCTATATATGGCGACTTGGCCCTTTCACCCTTTGCAGGGATTTTAGGCAGATCCCTTTTAGCATTTCTCTGGTGGAACGCTGTTCCTCACAGTGAAACGCACGGCCATCCACTTCCGCCCTGACCGAGACCCCCGACGTCACTTCCGGTTTCGGCGCTCCTATCAGAATGTCAGTGCTGGGCTTAAAAAGCGCAGCTCACGTCCCACATATCAGACTAGCGGTGGACTCCGCGTCTCAGGGGACGTTATCCATACACAGGCGGCTTCTCCCTGCAGGTATGTCATCGTGCTCCCAGTCACAGCTCCTCTTATTCTACTGATATGGAAACACTGCTCCACATTCCCTTATTTATACTACAGTATATCCCTTATAGCCCCTGCTCCTTTGCTGGCAGCTTCTGAGGTCACTGACTCATACCGCCGACACTACATGTATAAGGTATAGTACATAGCCCCTCGGAGTATATGGCTATGATTTTTATGATTTTCATTTCTCACTCCCCAATCTAAACTGTATCCCTTGCAGCCCCTGCTCTTATGCTGGCTACCTTTTAGGTCCTTGGCTTTTTCCGCCGACACTATATATGAGGTAATAGCACACATTGGATTGCTAGCATTATATGCAGCCTTACTATACAGGACTATGAACCTCTTTTTCCCTCCCCCCCCTATCTTTGTTCACAGCTTCCCTACTCTGTAGTTTTGGTATACTACATAAGACCACTATCTTAGCTCTCAGCAGTTATTTGGCTGTAAGTATATGTCCGTCTTTACAGGACTCTATTGCTCCTGGTCCACACTATACCTCCACTAAATCCTCCTTCTCTTATGCTATGCTAGGCCACAGGCATGATCTGTATCCCAACTCATGACATGTCCGGTATCCACTCTTAGGCACAGCACGGTATGTGTGTTTCTTTTATCCACCATAACCTATATCGAGCAAGTGTGTATAAGCGTGTTCTTACTGCTACGCAATACGTCTTATACATTTATGAAATATATCTCTGGCTATTGTATAATCCTGCGTAAATCTGTATATACTTTTGTTCTTTATATATTTGGGTTTTGGTTGTTTTTGTATTTGATTTATACACTGTTTTTTTTATGTATGTATATCTTTTCAAACATTGTAGTGACTGATGAAAGCTCTATATGAGCTGAAACGTTTCCAGTCCTACCTTGCACCAATAAAATCTACTAATCAATAAGACCAAAGTTGAGTGCGAGACTTTTATACTTATTAAAACCACTTTATTGATACATGCTGAAAATTCTAAATAACATCCATATTGGCTTAAAACAATGTTTTAATAATATTTATTGATTTAAGCCAAAATGGTTGTTATTTCAAATTTTTAACATGTATCAATAAAGAAGATTTTATGTGAGCTGGAACTCTTCTCCTTTCTTTATTTTTTGAGTGTTTTGGCAGAAACACTATCCGTGCTCTGGACAGGACAGGAATGACGCATTACTAGTGAGCTGGGCATTGTTTCTTCAGCATCAACTTTATGCAATATAATAATGCAATAAACAACAAACGTGATTAAATGAAGAAACCCCAATTAAATAAGAATATCGTCTCAGGATCTCCCTGGATGGCCCGTTATGAAAAAGTTCTCTCTTTTTGACCCTAAAGGCCCCTATGCCCATTAGGCTAATGTTGGCTCAACTAGCCGAAATCGATGGTTTGACCAATGGTCTAATGCTCATAGAGGCGCCAGCTGCCCCGGATGGTCAGGAGAAATGTCGATCGGACATGTCGAGTTTCAGACTGCTGAGTGATCACATTGTTTTCCCTGAGACAGGTCGTCAGCTAAGGGAGCACTCCTGTGTATGGGACAGTCAGCTGAGATGACTGCTGGCCAAACAATCGGCAGAAGCATTGTTCGGCCAACAGCCATCCAATCTTTATGGCTAGCCTAAGGTTCTCCGCACACAGGCAGTTCAACTGAACATGTCTGTTTGAGGAGAAAGATAGAGTCCAAAACCTGTCGGTGATCAACCACAATAATCATAATGCAGTGGCTGACAGGGAGGTAACTAGGAGAACCACCGTCATTATTTATCATGGACATTGAATACACAGGACCCCTTCTTTCTGACAACTAGATGCTATGCTCGCAATCTGACCAATAAAAATCCCAAAAAGATAAAGATAGGCCATCAATATATTATCCCCAAAACCCCTTTATTAATAAGTAAATGGTGCTCCGAGGGAAGCAATGGATTTCTAACAAGCCATCGTTGCCATCCTGCCTGCTTGACAAGATACATACTTAGTACGACTTTAGGATTAAAAAAAAAATAAACATAAAATCAATAAAACAATTCAATAGGGGAATGTGATGACCCAGACTGTGCTTGTGTAGAATATTCCAGCAATTAATATTCTATGGACTATACTTCAGAAAATGCCCAGCAACAGGCAGATTGTGGCTGCAAGTCACGTTCTAGCTGAGATACAGGTTAAGCCTTCACATCCTTATCCTTAGTTTACCCAGTCTTAAAAATAAAGGTGGTCTGTAATTAAAGGACAGCCATGGAACCACTTTAAAGAATATTTAGGAAACAACAAATAATAATTTCCTAAATTCATATTCATATCATATAGGTATTATCCGTTCACCACTGTCAAGGGGGGCTACCAAATATTAGGGGCACTTGGCCTAAGTGAACTATATTAGTAACATAAATGAAAGAAACATTTTAAAGGGAACCTGTCAGCAGATTTTGCCACTATAAGTTGCGGTCACCGCCATTCAAGGCTTATCTACAGCATTCTATAATGCTGAGATAAGCCCCTGGTCCGACCAACAAGGGTAGAAAAATAAGTTTTGTTATACTCACCTGCGGGGTGGTCCGATGGGTGTCGCAGGTCCGGGTCCGGTGCCTCCCATCTTCTTGCGACGCTGCCCTCCTGCTTCTTCATGGTTCCCTGAAATCGGCGCTCCTGCGCAGGTGTACTTCTCTGCCCTGTTGAGGGCAGAGTAAAGTACTGCAGTGCATTATAGAATGCTGTAGATAAGCCCTGAAAGGCAGTGGCCGCATCTTATAGCGCAAAATCTGCTGGCAGGTTCCCTTTAAAGCATTTGACTAAATAATTTTTAGGGATGGCAAGGGGTTAAAAAATTAAAAAATATATTAGAGTCACCTAATATCTCATAGCTCCACGTCTGCTCCTCCGATGGCTCCATTTTTCTTCTATCTTCGGTGCCTCCAGTGATGACTAAGCCTCACGTGATATCTTAACGTTGTGGGGTGACGCATGGCATGATGTTGGGTAGAGCTAAGTCATCGACAGAGGCACCAAAATGTGTCGGCTGAAGAGAAGACTAAAACCAGAAGGAGGGAGCAAGTGGAAGATTGGTGGGGAGTTGTGGTGGCAGGACAAGTGACAGGAAAGGTGCGTATTATATGCTTTTTTATTTTTATACAGCTTTAACAAGCAATAAGGGCTAACTTGATGCAAATTGAATTTTGAGGCTGAATTTGATAGAATAACTAAAATTTTGGTAACTTCACTTATTTCATTATTACGTTACATAATTTTCCATTTAAAGTATGTTTATGTATTTTTGGGCTAAAACCCCTTTTCAGGGTTCATATATATCTAACGTAGCTGTGACTAAAATGCTCGTTTAACAGACAGCTGTCTCTTCCGCCTTCCCTTTATACATGCATGTTGAGTTTGGCTGAGCATGTATGTGTCCTGACTAAGGCGAGGGGAATAAGGCACTACTAAATATTCTCCCTCTAACTTACCAGTGGCTCTCATATACTGAGCCCCGGGCATGGCCACTGCATTGATTGACCACCAGGGGCGTAACAATCATGGACGCAGTGGTCACCACCATGACAGGGCACCAGTGGGAGGGGGGCCCACCGCTGCCAGCAAATACTTCAGCTGGATGTGTGTTATGTGATCTGGTTGCTTGCACGCTGCATTACAACTTGTGTTTAAATATTTTTGCAATCCGATTTGTGTGTAATGCATCAGCACTAAATAGTCTAAGTTGGTGAAGTGAGAAAATTATATGCAAAAAGTCAATTTATGGGAACAAATAACTAAAAATTGGCACGTGAAAATGTATTCAACTCTTTTGCTATGAAGCCCATAAACATTTCTGATGCAAGCAATTACCTTCATAAGTCCCATCCTTGGTGTAAGGACTTCCACAGATGTGCTATCTAAATGTCTCATGGTCTGTCAGTATACACCTTTTCTGAAAGACATACTGACAGGGAATTTAGATTGTGAGCCCCAATGGGGAGAGCAATGATAATGTGTGTAAAGCGCTGCGGAATATGTTAGCGCTATATAAAAATAAAGATGATTATTATTATTATTATTATTATTAAAGGCCAGAGAGGCTGCAACACCATTAAGCAAGAGGCAACACTAACCAAACGCCATGAAGACCAAGGAGATCTCCGAACAAGTCAGGGACAAAGTTGTTGAGAATTACAAGTCAAAGTTGGGTTATTCAAAAAATTTCTCAATCTCTGATGATCCCTCGGAGCATCATCAAATCCAATATCATCAAATGGAAAGAGCATGTTACCACAACAAACCTGCCAAGAGTGGGCCACCCACCAAAACTCTCAGCCTGGACATGGAGGGCATTAATCAGAGAAGAAGCACAGAGAGCAAAGGTAACCCTGAAGGGGCTGCAGAGTTCTCAAGCAGAGATTGGAGTATCTGTCCATATGACCGCAATAAGCCATACACTCCATAGTGGTGACCTTTATGAAAGAATGGGCAGAAAAAAGCCTTTACTTACACACAAAAATTGTAAGGCTGGTTCTGAGTTTGCCAAAAGACATGTGGGAGACTCCCCAAATGTATGAAGGAAGGTGCTGTGGTCAGATGAGACCAAAATTTTGGCCACCAAAGTAAATGCTATGTCTGGCTCCAAACCAACACAGCTCAAATGGGTAGGGAGAACTACAAAACCCAGAGAGATTAGCAAAATTAGGATTATTTAGTCTAGAAAAAAGACGACTGAGGGATGATCTAATAACCATGAATAAGTATATAAGGGGACAATACAAATATCTCTCCGAAGATCTGTTTATACCAAGGAAGGTGACGGTCACTAGAGGGCATTCTCTGCGTCTGGAGGAGAGAAGGTTTTACCATCAACATGTAAGAGGATTCTTTACTGCTAGGGCTGTGAGAATCTGGAATTCCTTGCCTGAGGAGGTGGTGATGGTGAACTTAGTCGAGGGGTTCAAGAGAAGCCTGGATGTCTTCCTGGAGCAGAACAATATTGTATCTTGCAGTTATTAGGTTCTTTAGAAGGACGTAGATCTGGGGATTTATTCAGACGGAATATCGGCTGAACTGGATGGACAAATGTCTTTTTTCGGCTTTGCTAACTATGTTACTATCACCCCAAGAACACCATCCCCACAGTGAAACATGGTGGTGGCAGCATCATTCTGTGGGGATGTTTTTCGGCAGAAGGAACAGGGAAAATGGTCCAAAATACAGGGATTTTCTTGAGCAAAACTTGTTTCATTCTGTCAGTGATTGGAGACAGGAGAGGAGGTTCACCTTCCAACAAGACAATGACCCAAAGCATACTGCTAAAGCAATACCAGCGTAGTTTACGAGGGCACGTGTAAATGTTTTGAAGTGAACTAGTCAAAGCTCAGACCTTAATCTAATTGAGAAGCTGTTATCAGACTTGAAGATTGCTATTTACCAGAGGAAACCCGTCAAACTTGAAGGAACTGTAGCAGTTTTGCCATGAGGAATGGGCAAAAATCCTAGTAGCAAGATGTGGAAAGTTCATAGAGACTCATCCAAAGCCACTTGCAGCTATAATTCCCACATAAGGGGACTCTACAAAGTACTGACTTGAGGGGGGAATAGTTATGCACACTGAAGTTTTCATTTATTTAGTCCTATTTGTTCACAGTTCACAGTTGTAGGTATGTTGTTTACATGAATTGATGCAAACTCTCCCAAAAAAGTTAAATTCCAGGTTGTGAGGTAGAACAACACGAAAAATGACTGGGGTGAATACTTTAGCAAGCCATTGTATATGGAGAACTATGGGCAGTGTATTATAGTATATGGAGGACTATGTGCTGTGCATAATTATATATGGAGGAGTATGGACTGTGAATTATATTATATGGAGGACTATGGACTGTGAATTATATTATATGGAGGACTATGGGGTGCATTATAATACATAGAGGACTATTGGCATATTGGCAGTGCTGTATACTATATTGAGGACTATGGGCTGTGCATTATACTGTATGAAGGACTATGGTCTGTGCATTATATTATATTATTATGCATTATCCGTTCCTTCCTCAGCCCACAATCTACCAAAACTCTTGTGCATGCCCTCATCATCTCCCGCCTCGACTACTGCAACACCCTCCTCTGTGGCCTCCCCGCTAACTCTCTTGCACCATTCCAGTCTGTCCTCAACTCTGCTGCCCGGCTAGTCCACCTCTCTCCTCACTACTCCCCTGCTTTTCCCCTCTGCAAATCTCTCCACTGGCTCTCCATTCCCCAACGAATCCAGTTCAAACTATTAATACTGACCTACAAAGCCATCCACAACCTGTCCCCTCCCCATATCTCTGAACTAATCTCCCAATATGTTCCCTCACGTAATCTCCGATCCTCCCAAGACCTCCTACTCTCCTCCACACTTATTCGTTCCTCACACAACCGCCTCCAAGATTTCTCCCGAATATCCCCCATCCTCTGGAATTCCACGCCTCAACACGTCCGACTATCCACCTGTTATGAAGGCAATCCAGTAACACAGTGTGCAGTAATCAGAGCACATACAGTGATCTGACAATAACCCAAAAACAATAGAACGAGCTCTGAGACGTGGAATCTCTGTAGACCGCAATACCTGAACCTATCCTAAACACAACTAAAGGCAGCTGTGGATTGCGCCTGACACTACCTATGCAACTCGGCACAGCCTGAGGAACTGACTAGCCTGAAGATAGAAATACAAGCCTGACTTGCCTCAGAGAAATACCCCAAAGGAAAAGGCAGCCCCCCACATATAATGACTGTTAGCAAGATGAAAAGACAAAACGTAGGGATGAAATAGATTCAGCAAAGTGAGGCCCGATATTCTAGATAGAGCGAGGATAGCAAAGAGAACTTTGCAGTCTACAAAAAACCCTAAAGCAAAAAACCACGCAAAGGGGGCAAAAAGACCCACCGTGCCGAACTAACGGCACGGCGGTACACCCTTTGCGTCTCAGAGCTTCCAGCAAAAACGAATAGACAAGCTGGACAGAAAAAACAGCAACAAAAGCAAAGAAGCACTTATCTAAGCAGAGCAGCAGGCCACAGGAAAGATCCAGAAGCTCAGATCCAACACTGGAACATTGACAAGGAGCAAGGAAGACAGAATCAGGTGGAGTTAAATAACAAAGCAGCCAACGAGCTCACCAGAACACCTGAGGGAGGAAGCCCAGAAGCTGCAGTACCACTTGTGACCACAGGAGTGAATTCAGCCACAGAATTCACAACAGTACCCCCCCCTTGAGGAGGGGTCACCGAACCCTCACCAGAGCCCCCAGGCCGACCAGGATGAGCCACATGAAAGGCACGAACAAGATCTGGAGCATGGACATCAGAGGCAAAAACCCAGGAATTATCTTCCTGAGCATAACCCTTCCATTTAACCAGATACTGGAGTTTCCGTCTAGAGACACGAGAATCCAAAATTTTCTCCACAATATACTCCAATTCCCCCTCCACCAAAACAGGGGCAGGAGGCTCAACAGATGGAACCATAGGTGCCACGTATCTCCGCAACAACGACATATGGAATACATTATGTATGGAAAAGGAGTCCGGGAGGGTCAGACGAAAGGACACAGGATTGAGAATCTCAGAAATCCTATACGGACCAATAAAACGAGGTTTAAATTTAGGAGAGGAAACCTTCATAGGAATATGACGAGAAGATAACCAAACCAGATCCCCAACACGAAGTCGGGGACCCACACGGCGTCTGCGATTAGCGAAAAGTTGAGCCTTCTCCTGGGACAAGGTCAAATTGTCCACTACCTGAGTCCAGATCTGCTGCAACCTGTCCACCACAGAATCCACACCAGGACAGTCCGAAGACTCAACCTGTCCTGAAGAGAAACGAGGATGGAACCCAGAATTGCAGAAAAATGGAGAGACCAAGGTAGCCGAGCTGGCCCGATTATTAAGGGCGAACTCAGCCAACGGCAAAAAGGACACCCAATCATCCTGGTCTGCAGAAACAAAACATCTCAGATATGTTTCCAAGGTCTGATTGGTTCGTTCGGTCTGGCCATTAGTCTGAGGATGGAAAGCCGAGGAAAAAGATAGGTCAATGCCCATCCTACCACAAAAGGCTCGCCAGAACCTTGAAACAAACTGGGAACCTCTGTCAGAAACAATATTCTCAGGAATGCCATGCAAACGAACCACATGCTGGAAGAACAAAGGCACCAAATCAGAGGAGGAAGGCAATTTAACCAAGGGCACCAGATGGACCATTTTAGAAAAGCGATCACAGACCACCCAAATGACTGACATCTTTTGAGAAACGGGAAGGTCAGAAATGAAATCCATCGAAATATGTGTCCAAGGCCTCTTCGGGACCGGCAAGGGCAAAAGCAACCCACTGGCACGTGAACAGCAGGGCTTAGCCCTAGCACAAATCCCACAGGACTGCACAAAAGTACGTACATCCCGTGACAGAGATGGCCACCAGAAGGATCTAGCCACTAACTCTCTGGTACCAAAGATTCCTGGATGACCAGCCAACACCGAACAATGAAGTTCAGAGATAACTTTACTTGTCCACCTATCAGGGACGAACAGTTTCTCGGCCGGACAACGATCAGGTTTATTAGCCTGAAATTTTTGCAACACTCGCCGCAAATCAGGGGAGATGGCAGACACAATGACTCCTTCCTTGAGGATACTCGCCGGCTCAGATAAACCCGGAGAGTCGGGCACAAAACTCCTAGACAGAGCATCCGCCTTCACATTTTTAGAGCCCGGAAGGTACGAAATCACAAAATCGAAGCGAGCAAAAAATAACGACCAACGGGCCTGTCTAGGATTCAAGCGCTTGGCAGACTCGAGATAAGTAAGGTTCTTATGATCAGTCAATACCACCACGCGATGCTTAGCTCCTTCAAGCCAATGACGCCACTCCTCGAATGCCCACTTCATGGCCAGCAACTCTCGGTTGCCCACATCATAATTACGCTCAGCAGCAGAAAACTTCCTGGAAAAGAAAGCACATGGTTTCAACACTGAGCAACCAGAACCTCTCTGTGACAAAACCGCCCCTGCTCCAATCTCAGAAGCATCAACCTCGACCTGGAACGGAAGAGAAACATCTGGTTGACACAACACAGGGGCAGAACAAAAACGACGCTTCAACTCCTGAAAAGCTTCCACGGCAGCAGAAGACCAATTAACCAAATCAGCACCCTTCTTGGTCAAATCGGTCAATGGTTTGGCAATGCTAGAAAAATTACAGATGAAGCGACGATAAAAATTAGCAAAGCCCAGGAACTTTTGCAGACTTTTCAGAGATGTCGGCTGAGTCCAATCCTGGATGGCTTGTACCTTAACCGGATCCATCTCGATAGTAGAAGGGGAAAAGATGAACCCCAAAAATGAAACTTTCTGCACACCGAAGAGACACTTTGATCCCTTCACGAACAAAGAATTAGCACGCAGGACCTGGAAAACCATTCTGACCTGCTTCACATGAGACTCCCAATCATCTGAGAAGATCAAAATGTCATCCAAGTAAACAATCAGGAATTTATCCAGATACTCACGGAAGATGTCATGCATAAAAGACTGAAAAACAGATGGAGCATTGGCAAGTCCGAACGGCATCACTAGATACTCAAAATGACCCTCGGGCGTATTAAATGCCATTTTCCATTCATCTCCTTGCCTGATTCTCACCAGATTATACGCACCACGAAGATCTATCTTAGTGAACCAACTAGCCCCCTTAATCCGAGCAAACAAGTCAGATAACAATGGCAAGGGATACTGAAACTTAACAGTGATCTTATTAAGAAGGCGGTAATCAATACACGGTCTCAGCGAACCATCCTTCTTGGCTACAAAAAAGAACCCTGCTCCCAGTGGTGATGACGATGGGCGAATATGTCCCTTCTCCAGGGATTCCTTCACATAACTGCGCATAGCGGTGTGTTCAGGCACGGATAAATTAAATAAACGACCTTTAGGGAATTTACTACCAGGAATCAAATTGATAGCACAATCACAATCCCTATGCGGAGGTAGGGCATCGGACTTGGGCTCTTCAAATACATCCTGATAATCAGACAAGAACTCTGGGACCTCAGAAGGAGTGGATGACGAAATAGACAAAAATGGAACATCACCATGTACCCCCTGACAACCCCAGCTGGATACCGACATAGAGTTCCAATCCAATACTGGATTATGGGTTTGTAGCCATGGCAACCCCAACACGACCACATCATGCAGATTATGTAGCACCAGAAAGCGAATAACTTCCTGATGTGCAGGAGCCATGCACATGGTCAGCTGGGTCCAGTACTGAGGTTTATTCTTGGCCAAAGGTGTAGCATCAATTCCTCTCAACGGAATAGGACACCGCAAAGGCTCCAAGAAATACCCACAACGCTTAGCATATTCCAAGTCCATCAATTTGAGGGCAGCGCCTGAATCCACAAACGCCATGACAGAATACGATGACAAAGAGCAGATCAAGGTAACGGACAGAAGAAATTTTGACTGTACTGTACCAATGGTGGAAGACCTAGCGAACCGCTTAGTGCGCTTAGGACAATCAGAGATAGCATGAGTGGAATCACCACAGTAGAAACACAGCCCATTCAGACGTCTGTGTTCTTGCCGTTCAACTCTGGTCATAGTCCTATCACACTGCATAGGCTCAGGTTTAATCTCAGACAATACCGCCAGATGGTGCACAGATTTACGCTCGCGCAAGCGACGACCGATCTGAATGGCCAAAGACATAGACTCATTCAAACCAGCAGGCATAGGAAAACCCACCATGACATCCTTAAGAGCCTCAGAGAGACCCTTTCTGAACAAAGCTGCCAGCGCAGATTCATTCCACTGAGTGAGTACTGACCACTTCCTAAATTTCTGACAATATACTTCTATATCATCCTGACCCTGGCACAAAGCCAGCAAATTTTTCTCAGCCTGATCCACTGAATTAGGCTCATCGTACAGCAATCCGAGCGCCAGGAAAAACGCATCGACACCACTCAATGCAGGGTCTCCTGGCGCAAGAGAAAATGCCCAGTCCTGAGGGTCGCCGCGCAAAAAAGAAATAATAATCAAAACCTGTTGAACTGAATTACCAGAAGAATGAGGTTTCAAGGCCAGAAATAGCTTACAATTATTTTTGAAGCTCAGAAACTTAGTTCTATCACCAAAAAACAAATCAGGAATAGGAATTCTTGGTTCTAGCATAGATTTCTGATCAATTGTATCTTGAATCTTTTGTACATTTATAACGAGATTATCCATTGAAGAGCACAGAGCCTGAATATCCATGTCCACAGCTGTGTCCTGAAGCACCCTAATGTCTAGGGGAAAAAAAAGACTGAATACAGAGCTGAGAAAAAAAAATGATGTCAGAACTTCTTTTTTCCCTCTATTGAGAATCATTAGTTTGGCTCCTTGTACTGTTATGAAGGCAATCCAGTAACACAGTGTGCAGTAATCAGAGCACATACAGTGATCTGACAATAACCCAAAAACAATAGAACGAGCTCTGAGACGTGGAATCTCTGTAGACCGCAATACCTGAACCTATCCTAAACACAACTAAAGGCAGCTGTGGATTGCGCCTGACACTACCTACGCAACTCGGCACAGCCTGAGGAACTGACTAGCCTGAAGATAGAAATACAAGCCTGACTTGCCTCAGAGAAATACCCCAAAGGAAAAGGCAGCCCCCCACATATAATGACTGTTAGCAAGATGAAAAGACAAAACGTAGGGATGAAATAGATTCAGCAAAGTGAGGCCCGATATTCTAGATTGAGCGAGGATAGCAAAGAGAACTTTGCAGTCTACAAAAAACCCTAAAGCAAAAAACCACGCAAAGGGGGCAAAAAGACCCACCGTGCCGAACTAACGGCACGGCGGTACACCCTTTGCGTCTCAGAGCTTCCAGCAAAAACGAATAGACAAGCTGGACAGAAAAAACAGCAACAAAAGCAAAGAAGCACTTATCTAAGCAGAGCAGCAGGCCGCAGGAAAGATCCAGAAGCTCAGATCCAACACTGGAACATTGACAAGGAGCAAGGAAGACAGAATCAGGTGGAGTTAAATAACAAGGCAGCCAACGAGCTCACCAGAACACCTGAGGGAGGAAGCCCAGAAGCTGCAGTACCACTTGTGACCACAGGAGTGAATTCAGCCACAGAATTCACAACATCCACCACCCTCGTCTCCTTCAGACGGAACCTGAAAACCCATCTCTTCAAGAAAGCCTACAGCCTGCAATAACCATTCTGCCGCCTCACCATCGCCAGAGCCACCGCCTCGCCATCGCCAGAGCCGCCGCCTCGCCCCTACCTTCTGTCTCTTCCCCACTATCCCATAGAATGTAAGTCTGCAAGGACAGGGTCCTCTCCCTTCTGTACCAGTCTGTCAATGTAAACCTGCTTACTGTAATCGATATCTATAACCCTGTATGTAACTCCTTTCTCATGTACAGCACCATGGAATTAATGGTGCTATATAAATAAATAATAATAATAATAATGATGAAGAACTATGGTCTGTGCATTATATTATATGAAGAACAATGGGCTGTGCATTATAATATATGAAGGATATATGAAGGAAACCATGGAAAGTCTACTTCTAAAGCAGATAGATGAAGCTGCAACCCATAATGAGGTCCTGGTTATGGGGGACTTTAACTACCCGGATATTAACTGGGAAACAGAAACCTGTGAAACCCATAAAGGCAACAGGTTTCTGCTAATAACCAAGAAAAATTATCTTTCACAATTGGTGCAGAATCCAACCAGAGGAGCAGCACTTTTAGACCTAATACTATCTAATAGACCTGACAGAATAACAAATCTGCAGGTGGTTGGGCATCTAGGAAATAGCGACCACAATATTGTACAGTTTCACCTGTCTTTCACTAGGGGGACTTGTCAGGGAGTCACAAAAACACTGAACTTTAGGAAGGCAAAGTTTGACCAGCTTAGAGATGCCCTTAATCTGGTAGACTGGGACAATATCCTCAGAAATAAGAATACAGATAATAAATGGGAAATGTTTAAGAACATCCTAAATAGGCAGTGTAAGCGGTTTATACCTTGTGGGAATAAAAGGACTAGAAATAGGAAAAACCCAATGTGGCTAAACAAAGAAGTAAGACAGGCAATTAACAGTAAAAAGAAAGCATTTGCACTACTAAAGCAGGATGGCACAATTGAAGCTCTAAAAAACTATAGGGAGAAAAATACTTTATCTAAAAAACTAATTAAAGCTGCCAAAAAGGAAACAGAGAAGCACATTGCTAAGGAGAGTAAAACTAATCCCAAACTGTTCTTCAACTATATCAATAGTAAAAGAATAAAAACTGAAAATGTAGGCCCCTTAAAAAATAGTGAGGAAAGAATGGTTGTAGATGACGAGGAAAAAGCTAACATATTAAACACCTTCTTCTCCACGGTATTCACGGTGGAAAATGAAATGCTAGGTGAAATCCCAAAAAACAATGAAAACCCTATATTAAGGGTCACCAATCTAACCCAAGAAGAGGTGCGAAACCGGCTAAATAAGATTAAAATAGATAAATCTCCGGGTCCGGATGGCATACACCCACGAGTACTAAGAGAACTAAGTAATGTAATAGATAAACCATTATTTCTTATTTTTAGGGACTCTATAGCGACAGGGTCTGTTCCGCAGGATTGGCGCATAGCAAATGTGGTGCCAATATTCAAAAAGGGCTCTAAAAGTGAACCTGGAAATTATAGGCCAGTAAGTCTAACCTCTATTGTTGGTAAAATATTTGAAGGGTTTCTGAGGGATGTTATTCTGGATTATCTCAATGAGAATAACTGTTTAACTCCATATCAGCATGGGTTTATGAGAAATCGCTCCTGTCAAACCAATCTAATCAGTTTTTATGAAGAGGTAAGCTATAGGCTGGACCACGGTGAGTCATTGGACGTGGTATATCTCGATTTTTCCAAAGCGTTTGATACCGTGCCGCACAAGAGGTTGGTACACAAAATGAGAATGCTTGGTCTGGGGGAAATTGTGTGTAAATGGGTTAGTAACTGGCTTAGTGATAGAAAGCAGAGGGTGGTTATAAATGGTATAGTCTCTAACTGGGTCGCTGTGACCAGTGGGGTACCGCAGGGGTCAGTATTGGGACCTGTTCTCTTCAACATATTCATTAATGATCTGGTAGAAGGTTTACACAGTAAAATATCGATATTTGCAGATGATACAAAACTATGTAAAGCAGTTAATACAAGAGAAGATAGTATTCCGCTACAGATGGATCTGGATAAGTTGGAAACTTGGGCTGAAAGGTGGCAGATGAGGTTTAACAATGATAAATGTAAGGTTATACACATGGGAAGAAGGAATCAATGTCACCATTACACACTGAATGGGAAACCACTGGGTAAATCTGACAGGGAGAAGGACTTGGGGATCCTAGTTAATGATAAACTTACCTGGAGCAGCCAGTGCCAGGCAGCAGCTGCCAAGGCAAACAGGATCATGGGGTGCATTAAAAGAGGTCTGGATACACATGATGAGAGCATTATACTGCCTCTGTACAAATCCCTAGTTAGACCACACATGGAGTACTGTGTCCAGTTTTGGGCACCGGTGCTCAGGAAGGATATAATGGAACTAGAGAGAGTACAAAGGAGGGCAACAAAATTAATAAAGGGGATGGGAGAACTACAATACCCAGATAGATTAGCGAAATTAGGATTATTTAGTCTAGAAAAAAGACGACTGAGGGGTGATCTAATAACCATGTATAAGTATATAAGGGGACAATACAAATATCTCGCTGAGGATCTGTTTATACCAAGGAAGGTGACGGGCACAAGGGGGCATTCTTTGCGTCTGGAGGAGAGAAGGTTTTTCCACCAACATAGAAGAGGATTCTTTACTGTTAGGGCAGTGAGAATCTGGAATTGCTTGCCTGAGGAGGTGGTGATGGCGAACTCAGTCGAGGGGTTCAAGAGAGGCCTGGATGTCTTCCTGGAGCAGAACAATATTGTATCATACAATTATTAGGTTCTGTAGAAGGACGTAGATCTGGGGATTTATTATGATGAAATATAGGCTGAACTGGATGGACAAATGTCTTTTTTCGGCCTTACTAACTATGTTACTATGTTACTATGATATGTGCTGTTCATTATACTAATATGGAGGACTATGGGCTGTGCATTATATATCGAGGTGCATTATACTACATGGAGGAATATGGGGGTGTATTATATATGGAGGACTATGGAGTGCATTATACTATATGGAGGACTATGAGGGGTGAAATATATAATGGACTATGGGGGGTGCATTATACTATATTGAGAACTATGGGGGTGCATTATATCATGGGCTGGGCATTATACTAAGTGGAGGATTATAGTGCATTATACTTCTGCTATGGGGTCCCATGACTTTTATGTACGCCACTGGTGAGTATAATGGTTTAATTCTTACTATACATTAAAGAACAGTGGCAGTACAGAGTACATATACAAGGATGGGGATATACTGTTTATACCAGAATGGGGCCTAGAATAAAGGACATATAGCAGGATGGGGGATATATACACTGCTCAAAAAATTTAAGGGAACACTTAGAAAACAAAATGTAACTCCTAGACAATCACACTTCTGTGAAATCAACCTGTCCAGTTCGGAAGCAACAGCAATGGTGAATCAATTTCTCCTGCTGTTGTGCAAATGGAACAGACACAGACAGAAATGAGCAAGACAACCCCTATAAAGGAGTTGTTTTGCAGGGAGTGACAACAGACAATTTCTCTGTTCTCATCCCTTTTTGGCAACTTTTGAATTTTGTCATTGCTCTCACCCTTAGAGTTATTGTACAGTAACATGAGGCAGTGTCTACAACCCACAGAAGTTGCACGGGTAGTGCAAATCAACCAGGATGACACATCAATGTGAGCTGTGGCAAGAAAGGTAGCTGTGTCTGTTAGCACAGTGTCCAGAGCATGGAGAAGATACCAGGAGATGTGGAGGGGCCTTAAGATGGTAACAACCCAGCAGCAGGACTGCTACTTCCTACTTTGTGCAATGAGGAACAAGAGGAGCACGGCTAGAGGACTTCAAAATTACCTCCAGCAGACCAATAGCATCCATGTGTCTGCTAAAACTGTCAGAACCAGACTCCATGAGGGTGGTATGAGGGATCAACGTCCACAAGTCGGTGTTGAGCTTACAGCCCAACAATGTGCAGGGTGATTAGCATTTGCCAGAGAACAGCAAGATTCGCAGACTTGACATTGGCACCCTGTGCTCTTCACAGATTACAGCAGGTTCACACTGAGCACATATGTAGATGTGACAGAGTCTGGAGACTCCGAGAACATTCTGCTGCCAGCAACATTCTGCAGCATGACCAGTTTGGCAGTGGGTCAGTAATGGTGTGGCGAAGGTGTTTCTTTGGAGAGCCGTACAGCCCTCTATGTGCTAGCCAGAGGTACCCTGTCTGTAATTAGGTACTGGGATGAAATCCTCCTCAGACCCATTGTGAGACCATACGCAGGTGCTGTGGGCCCTGGGTTATTTCTGATGCATGACAATGTTCGGGCTCATGTGGCTGAAGTGTGTCAGCTGTTCCTACATGATGAAGGCATTGGACTGGCCTGCCCATTCCCCAGACCTGAATCCAAATACATCTGTGACATCATGTCTCGTTACATCTACCAGCACCACGTTGCACCATAGACTGTCCAGGAGTTGGCGGATGCTTTAACCCGGGTCTGGGAGGAGATCCCTCAGGAGAACATCTGCCACCTCATCAGGACTATGCCCAGGCATTGTAGGGAGGTCAATACAGGCATGTGGATACCACACACACTAATGAGTGGCATTTTCACTGAAGTTGGATCAGCATGTAATTTGATTTTCCACTTTGGTTTTGAGTATCATTCTAAATCCAGACCTCCATGGAATATTAATTTTGATTTACATTGACAATTTTATGTTTAATTGTTCTCAATGCATTCCACTATGTAATGAATAAAAAAATTACAACTGGAATATATAATTCAGTGATATCTAGGATGTGGTATTTTAGTGTCCACTTTATTTTTTGAGCAGTGTATATCAGGATGGGGCCCAGGAAAAGGAATATACACCAGGATGGAGGATATATATACTGTATATCAGGATGGGGGTGCCTCGGTCCAAATCTTGCAAAGGTTCACATCAGACTTTAGTTACCCACTGTTGACCACTTCTCCACCTGGCTTCTACACTTTCTCTCTGCTGACATTCCCACCATCTTCATGAGTGATTTCAACATCCCCAGTGACACCTGCCAGACTGCAGCCTCCAAGCTTTGGTCAATTACTTCATCCTTTAATCTTACCCAGTGGTAATTTTACAACCTGAACTTTCCCCTTATCTGATAATCATCTCACTTTCATATCCCTGCCCCCATGTCCAGGAACTAGCCCACACCTGCAGAAACTTTGCACATCTAGACACTCACACACTCTCTAACTATTCTTCTGTCCTCTAAATCTTCACTCCATGAGACAGAAAGTGCTATTGTTTTCTACAATGCCACACACTCACATCAGCTATTGACTCGCTTGCCTCTCCTGTGTATGGCAGAGTGTCACTAAGAGTTTGACGAATCAATAGACAACCCTGGCATACCAACCTCACTAAAAAGATTCGCAAGTGTCCAGGGTTGCGGAGTGGTATTAGAAGAAAACGCATTTACAGGAAGACTTCACCGCATTCAAAAAAGAAATTTTCACATCCAAGTCAGATCTCACCTCTGCTAAACAAGACTACTTCACTACCTTCGTATATTCCTTATCCTACAAACCCAACAGTTATTCAACACCTTTAACTTCCTGATCTGCCCACAACCACCCACTCCGACCTCCCTCATATGTGAAGATTACTTTAGTGCATATATGTCAAAAAGAAGATCGACCGAACAAGACAAGTTTTTACTACACCACTACCACAACCCCTATGTATAACCCCTACTCCCGAAAGGTTGTACTAGAGTTCAAGTCCTCTTCCTCTCTGAAGAGGCAATTTGCATACCATATTACCAGTGAATTCTATAAACACAAATATAACAGCACCATCATCACACAAGTCATGCGTTTCTTTTTCAACAGTAGTGCCTGTGCAGGAGTGAAAACGTATTTCAGGCTTTTTATACTATTTATAGTCCTAATGGTTAGCAGGGATGAAGTCACAGAAGAAAAGCACCGAGTGAATGAATACCTTTACAGTGGGGTGTGAGACAAACTGGTGATAACTCTTCTCTGGACTTATGTGCTGTGTTGGTTGGAAAGCGCCATCTTTTGGACATTTACATTATTACACTGACTTTTTCTTTTTTTACATTTCAAAGACCAGATTACATAGAGAGATGAAAAACAAGAGGCACTCCTTGCGTAACACCATGGGCAACAGGTAAGAGTGAGTTAGAGGGTTGGTTGCTCTCCTAAACAGGTTGTGCTCGGCACAAGGGTAACGTGGCATGGGGTGGTAGCTTTGGGCGAGGTACTCATCTCTTAAGCCTCGGCATGTTACATGAAAGTGAGGGTGCGTGGAGTTGTGCTGTGAGGGTCTACGCCCATGCAAGCCGTGTGTAACTGATGTTGCTGGTTTGCCAGGACCGGATGTTAGACAGTTCAATGAAGGAGACCACCAACTTTTTACTGAAAGGGAAATATATACAAGAGACAGCATGTTTATATTTAAAACTCAAAGCATTTTCCACAGTTTCATTCTTCTTTTCTCTCTTGTCCTCTATCTTTACTGTTCCTCATTACTTTCTCTGCTTGTCTTCTGTCTCCACTGTTTCTCAATACTTCACCACCACCCAGCTCAAATTTACAGTCCTGTTTGGCAAAAGTCCTTCACTCAACCAACATCTTTTTTCCTCCATTAGCGGTCGAGACTGGGATCCACGTTATTCCTCTTTTCTTCAAAGATTAGACTAAGCCTTTAAAAACAATTAAAATAAGTATTGGAATTGATACAAGCTATACACCATTTGCAAACTGCAAATCTTGAAGACGAGAGAACAGGCAACTTGGAGATGATGCAGGATTATCAGCTTTAAGGGAAAACAGTGATTTAATCAAAACTGCAGCAAGCAGCCCAGTAAGTGACACATTGCTGCAGTCAACGTTTGTTTCCCTATATCATGCTGCTCTCAGCTGGAGTAACAAAAATCTGGTGATAAATTCCTATTGAGGGTCAGACGATTTTTAGTTTTATACTTTTGTGTTTTCCTTCCCTTACGCATAGAGCCATACATTAATTTTACCAAAAGAGTCCAACAAATGCCTTGGGTAAAGGCACTTCATTAATCATAATTTTCACCTTTTCGATCCAATAAGGTTCGAAATACAGAAGAGATCCTTTTAAAAAGTTAAATTTTATTTAAATAAAGTTAAAATCAAGTTCTCCAAGTCAATACGATTACGACGATAACAAATTTCTATGTTATTTTTCAGTTGATAAAAATATCAGAATGTTGTAAAAAAAAAATTAGGTTTGTGTCACCATTTTCAGAGACCTATGTTACCTGTAACTTTTTTTATTTTTTTGTCAATGAACTGATTTGTGAGAGGTTTGGCTTGTATTTTTCGTGGTGAGCTGACATTTTTATTCATACCATTTTGGATACCTGGAAGTTTTGATGCATTTTATTGTATTTTGAGGATATAATGTGACTGAAAAAGGACAATTTTGGTATATTGATTTTTTAATCCTTGTTTTTGCATTCATCTTATAGAGTAAATATATTTATTAGTTTATTATAAGAGCTGCAATACCAAATAAATTATTCTTTCTACATTTTTATAAATCACCAAATAAAATACACTATATTACTATAGTGCTGTAAAATTACTGGTGTTCAATGAAGCCAAACCACAAGCTGGGTTATGGTACGGCGGCCATCAAAAAGCCCTCCACCGACCATGGCAACTCACTGCTACTTTGCTTTGGACTTACATCCACCATCTTTGATGCCTTCTATCTCCCTTGGCAGCAGCATTTAAGAGGTTAAACAGATACTATCAGAGTAGGCTCAGATTGCATCAGTTACTCTTCAATGCTAAGTAAAACAGCTGTACCTGTGCTGTATAGAGTAGGCTCAGCCCTTGAGCCTGCTCCTTAGGCTAGGGTCACATGACAATTTTTCTCTCATCTGAGAAAATCAGGCTGATTGTGCTACACCGATCAAAATGTGATCAGATTTTTTCCGATGTGGAGAATTAAAATAAAGAAAATTCTCCATTCAGTCTGTTTGTGAAAATTGGACCGCACTTGGATGTTAATACCTGAATTTCATGAACAGTCTCCTTAACAGATGGTCAAAACTCCGGTTAAATCCGGTTACCTGGTCACTGTTGTAGTGAGGAGACTTTTATCCGCTATTGGTACACTTGCACCGGGGCTGATCCACAACCAACAGGCTATACTGGAGAGGTGATCTACAAACCTAAAGCCAGGATACATATATTTCTACCATTGCTCGGTTTTGGAGTTCACCCTCAGGTAGGAACAT
Source organism: Ranitomeya imitator (assembly GCF_032444005.1). Classification (NCBI taxonomy): domain Eukaryota; kingdom Metazoa; phylum Chordata; class Amphibia; order Anura; family Dendrobatidae; genus Ranitomeya; species Ranitomeya imitator. The sequence continues at coordinate 773,092,839 of NC_091284.1, forward strand.
GTTTAAAGTTCCTCACAAAGGACTAACCATCTACACAAAGATGGCTCAATGATGCTCTCAGAAGCTCTTCGCGGCTTGTTTGGATATACCTTCCTCTATTACATACATACTGTCACATATATAACTTCTGTGACTTACAACTAGTCGTCGAAACACATCTCCATACACTAAGAATAATAATGATGCTTCCTAGTACCTAAAACACATTCCTTGGCCATCTTTCCAATGCAACATCGCTTCCTTGCAGTCTCTCCTTACATATTAGATGGCTGTTGGCCAATTGTTCAGTCAGCAGCCATTTCGGCATACCCTTCCATAGAGAGGAGCGCTTATTCAGTTGAGTGCTAATGCGGTTTCTGAGAGATCCACTACTGGAAGAACAAATTAATTGGAAGTCTAAAATCGAATATGCCAGATCCTTAACTCTCCTGAGTATCAGTTGCCATTTGCCCCATTACAATGTCGACCGAATGGGACATGTCATCTGCTGTGAAGAAGTAAGAAAATACAAAAGCCACTGAGGCCAGGGCAGGGGCTTCGTCATTATCACCCAGACTTGTAACAAGTCACTTGTGAAGCAAGAACTGAACTGGCTTACAGCCAAACTCTAGAGAATTGACAGCCATGCTTGCAAGCTTACAATCTATGAGGAAATAGGGGAGACACAAAAGGTAAATGGTATTCTATGGTCCAGCCTTCAGTATAATAAATAGGGTATTCAAATAAGCTGCATGAACCGGTCACCAGACAGTATCTTCATAAATGTAAGGTTCTAGCAGGAATGCTAGAGTAGAAGAACCACGGTTCAGGTCCTTGTGAAACACTATTGTCAGGAGTTCCGCAAACTGTAACTCCTGCTGGGAACTCAATAGCGCTGGCTATGGCTGGTGCGGTGTCTTTTCCAGGATGGTCCTGATGATGACGGTGGTCTGTCTTCTGGCAGCAGTGGTCGGTCTCCGGTACCTTCCACTGGGCCTAGTTCATGAACTGCAGTGGCCGACAGAGGCACGGGCCACAGTCCTGTAAGAGCCCAGCATGGCTCTGCAATTATATTCCCTGGTGAAGGCAGTGTCTAGGCAAATAGTCACTGGAAACGTCAGGGCACAAGTATCAGTCCCGTATGAGGTCACTCTTATATGGCACGTGTACTGTACTCACAGTCATGAAGCACACACCAACTCGATCTCTGTCAGCTCTGGGGTGCGCTGCACTCTTCTCTCTATGTTACGCGCTGCCTGCTCCTGCCAAGACTGAAGCGCCGACAACCACTGGCGTGCTGCTTCTCTGGCGGGATACTGCACCCGATCGCCCTCTGGCAGAAAGCTCTCAGTACTCACTGGTTCCTGATGTGCACTATCTGGTCTGCAAGGCTCTGCTCTGTCTGCACGGCTCTGCTCTATGTGCAAAGCTCTGCTCTGTGTGCAAAGCTCTGCTCTGCACACTCTTTCCTACTTGCTGCTGGGCACAAAACTTCACTCAATGCAGTAGACCTCATCTTTCAGGTTTGCTGCAGCACGGCCTGTCACAGCCCCGGCGTCTCTGGTAGGGGAAGCAGAGCGCGCTGCTCACTGCTCTGCACACTGCTCTCCATGCTGTCTTCCACACTGCTCTGTGGCGGCGCCAGACTCCCCTGCTTCGCTCACTTTCTCAGCTTAAGGTACCGTCACACTAGACGATATCGCTAGCGATCTGTGACGTTGCAGCGTCCTGGCTAGCGATATCGTCCAGTGTGACAGGCAGCAGCGATCAGGCCCCTGCTGTGATATCGCTGGTCGGGGAAGAAAGTCCAGAACTTTATTTCGTCGCTGGATCTCCCGCTGACATCGCTGAATCGGTGTGTGTGACGCCGATTCAGCGATGTCTTCGCTGGTAACCAGGGTAAACATCGGGTTACTAAGCGCAGGGCCGCGCTTAGTAACCCGATGTTTACCCTGGTTACCATCGTTAAAGTAAAAAAACAACCACTACATACTTACCTACCGCTGTCTGTCCCCGGCGCTGTGCTTCTCTGCTCTGGCTGTGAGCGCCGGGCAGCCGGAAAGCAGAACGGTGACGTCACCGCTCTGCTTTCCGGCTGCCCGGCGCTCACAGCCAGAGCAGAGAAGCACAGCGCCGGGGACAGACAGCGGTAGGTAAGTATGTAGTGGTTGTTTTTTTTACTTTAACGATGGTAACCAGGGTAAACATCGGGTTACTAAGCGCGGCCCTGCGCTTAGTAACCCGATGTTTACCCTGGTTACCGGGGACCTCGGGATTGTTGGTCGCTGGAGAGCTGTCTGTGTGACAGCTCTCCAGCGACCAAACAGCGACGCTGCAGCGATCCGGATCGTTGTCGGTATCGCTGCAGCGTCGCTTAGTGTGACGGTACCTTTATGCCTCCGAGGCTGCGTGCCCTTTTTAGGCTCTGCCCGCCCCCCTTCGTCAGGAGGAAGTTCCGGCTCACTAAGATTTCCCTCAGGCAGCATGGGAAGGTCTGCCTCCTTTAAGCTTCCCCCTGGGAACAGAGGATGCAGCCTTTTTAGTTCCAGACCCGGCACGCAGGTACCCGTGGTCCGGTCGACCTCCCTACATAAGTATAGATACAAAGAGCGTTTGGGGTGACACGGGCCCTCCTTTAACCAACTCCAGGGCCCCACTTCTCAGCTACATGTGTGGCACCCCAGGAGTCCGGATGCCACAGTGGCAATGCCTGCCTCACAGAGGGTGATGTCACGCCTGGAAGCAAGAAGGGATTCCTTTAGCAGGTAACATCAGTATGCAACACTTTCCTGACTCCAGACCAGAAGGGGGAGCTCTAGCACCTGATTTCAAGGGAGCTTCCCTGATAAGTTCTGGTCTGGAGGCGGGGTTAGTCAGTCAGTCAGAGCTAGTCTGAGGAAGAGGAAGCAAGTGAGGAGAATCTGGGGGATAGGAGCTGCGACTGAGATCACCAAAGATCGGACACCAGAGTCTGTAGTTGTTTGGGAACTGCAGGCCCAGAAACTAAAACTGGAGGACCAGAGATTGCAGGTCTCCAGGTCCCATCTGACACCTGAAGGCACAGTGTAAGGAGGTTGAACACCGGGGGCGGTTACCTTCCCTGCTCCGTGCCTGGAACCATTGAGCTGTGCTACAGGTTCCCCAGGGGGCAGACTGAGCGACCGAGACAGGAAGGAAGTCGGGCAGTGAGCGGGAAAGGCACGAGCGCAAGTGGCAGAGCAGCGTGTGCAGCGGTCAGAGCAGGGCGCAGCTGCGCTCCGGGAGAGAGAGAGAGCTCCCGGCCAGAGGACAAATGCAGGGAGATTGCCCAGAAAGATGGCATCTTGTGAGTACATGAAAGCAGACTCTGCTGTGACTGAAGAGGGGCGCCTTGACACCCATGCAGAGACATTGGCCATGTAGAGACTGTGAACCCTGGTACCCACGGTATCAGTGCAGAGACTGTAACCCCTGGTACGCACGGTATCACTGCAGAGCCCCTGATTCCTGTTAAGAGACTTAATAATAGACTGAACATTGTTCTCCCGGGATAGGCTGTGCTGTTAAAGCTAAAGACTCAGAACCAAGGGGACCCTGTTTGCCTAGCATTCCCTCTGTCTATCACATTAACTCACGAAACCCCCAGGCTGCGGGTTCCTAGAGACTACACAGCTCAAGGATAGCAGAGGGACAACAAGTGCCGCTGTTTCTCAGCACCTACGTTGGAGAAGACGACCCTACAAGCAAGTCCTCATCAGACTGTTAAGTGTTTTCCAAAGAAAATTCCGTTTACTTCTGCTATAATGCTTCCCATATATTTTGCACCATTATCTTATCAGTTTATTTCCTGTTTTCTCCCTGCGAGGAGAATCTTACTCCTGTTAATAAATCCCCCTCAACAGTTGGTCTGTCTGTTCCGTGGTGACATACTCAACCCTGCACCCTATTACAACAGCAGCAGATCAAGCTGCCTGCCATGTGGATAGTGTACCATTTAATGGACAGACTGAGAGAGGGACTTGAATAGAGCATAAAGCATCAGGGACCCAGAGAACAGCGCAGCAGGGAGGCTTCCATCTCCACTTGGCTAGGGAAATTTCGAATTGCTTCCAGGATGCCTGGATCTCCATCACCACCTGTTACCTGTGCTCCTGACTGCACCTTTGACCAGAAATTAAAGTTAAAGAAAACTGCAGCCCTTGTGTCCTCTACTCCTATTCCTGCACCCTCAGTCCTGCATCAAAAATGATCGCAGTGTTCCAGCGGTTTAGGGAAGCATCGCGCAGGGAGGGGGCTCCCTGTGGGCTTCCCTGAGACGATCGGTACAAGGCGATGTGCTCACCTTGTACCGAGCTTCTCCTCCCTGCAGGCCCCGGATCCAAAATGGCCGCGGGGCTACTTCCGGGTCCTACAGGGAGGTGGCTTCACTACTGACACAGTGCACAGCAAAGTGTCAGATCAGCGATCTGTCACTTTAGTGTGATGTCCCCCCTGGGGCAAAGTAAAAAAGTAAAAAAAAAAAAAAAATTCTAAATATATGGTAATAAAAAAAAATATTGTTCCAATAAATACATTCCTTTATCTAAATAATAAAAAAAAAACAATAAAAGTACACTTATTTAGTATCGTCGCGTCCGTAACGACCCGACCTATAAAACTGTCCCACTAGTTAACCCCTTCAGTGAACACCGTAAAAAAAAAAAACAAGGCAAAAAACAACGCTTTATTATCATACCGCCGAACAAAAAGTGGAATAACATGCGATCAAAAAGACAGATATAAATAACCATGGTACCGCTGAAAACGTCATCCAGTCATACAGCTTCATCAGTGAAAAAATAAAAAAGTTATAGTCCTGAGAATAAAGCGATGCAAAAATAATTATTTTTTCTATAAAATAGTTTATATTCTACAAAAGCGCCAAAACATAAAAAAAATATAAATGAGGAATCGCTGTAATCGTACTGAGCCAAAGAATAAAACTGCTTTATCCATTTTACCAAACGCGGAACAATATAAATGCCCCCCCCAAAAGAAATTCATGAATAGCCTGTTTTTGGTCATTCTGCCTCACAAAAATCAGAATAAAAAGCGATCAAAAAATGTCACGTGCCCGAAAATGTTACCAATAAAAACGTCAACTCGTCTTGCAAAAAACAAGACCTCACATGACTCTGGACCAAAATATAGAAAAATTATAGCTCTCAAAATGTGGTAACGCAAAAAATATTTTTTGCAATAAAAACCGTCTTTTAGTGTGTGATTGCTACGAATCATAAAAATCTGTGAAAAAACCCGGTATAAATAGTAAATCAAACCCCTTTCATCACCCCCTTAGTTAGGGAAAAATTAAAAAATTAAAAAAATGTATTTATTTCCATTTTCCTATTAGGGTTAGGGCTAGGGTTAGGGCTAGGGTTAGTGCAAGGGTTAGGGCTAGGGTTAGGGTTAGGGCTAGGGTTAGGGTTAGGGTTAGGGTTGGGGCTACAGTTAGGGTTGGGGCTAAAGTTAGGGTTAGGGTCTGGATTACATTTACGGTAGGGAATAGGGTTGGGATTAGGGTTAGGGGTGTGTCAGGGTTAGGGGTGTGATTGGGGTTACCGTTGAGATTAAGGTTAGGGTTGTGTTTGGATTAGGGTTTCAGTTAGAATTGGGGGGTTTCCACTGTTTAGGCACATCAGGGGCTCTCCAAACGCGACATGGCGTCCGATCTCAATTCCAGCCAATTCTGCGTTGAAAAAGTAAAACAGTGCTCCTTCCCTTCCGAGCTCTCCCGTGCGCCCAAACAGAGGTTTACCCCAACATATGGGGTATCAGCATACTCAGGACAAATTGTACAACAAACTTTGGGGTCCAATTTCTTCTCTTACCCTTGGGAAAATAAAAAATTGGGGGCGAAAATTCATTTTTGTGAAAAAATATGATTTTTTATTTTTACAGCTCTGCATTATGAACTTCTGTGAATCACTTAATGGGTCAAAGTGCTCACCACACATCTAGATAAGTTCCTTAGGGGGTCTACTTTCCAAAATGGTGTCACTTGTGGGGTTTTCAATGTTTAGGCACATCAGGGACTCTCCAAACGCAATATGGCGTCCCATCTCAATTCCAGTCAATTTTGCATTGAAAAGTCAAATGGTGCTCCTTCGCTTCCGAGCTCTGTCATGCGCCCAAACAGTGGTTTACCCCCGCATATGGGGTATCGGCATACTCAGGACAAATTGTACAACAACTTTTGGGGTCCATTTTCTCCTGTTACCCTTGGTAAAATAAAACAAATTGGAGCTGAAGTAAATTTTTTGTGAAAAAAAGTTAAATGTTCATTTTTATTTAAACATTCCAAAACTTCCTGTGAAACACCTGAAGGGTTAATAAACTTCTTGAATGTGGTTTTGAGCACCTTGAGGGGTGCAGTTTTTAGAATGGTGTCACACTTGGGTATTTTCTATCATATAGACCCCTAAAAATGACTTCAAATGAGATGTGGTCCCTAAAAAAAAATGGTGATGTAAAAATGAGAAATTGCTGGTCAACTTTTAACCCTTATAACTCCCTAACAAAAAAAATTTGGTTCCAAAATTGTGCTGATGTAAAGTAGACATGTGGGAAATGTTACTTATTAAGTATTTTGTGTGACATATCTCTGCTATTGCGGGCACACGTCAGCTGTACAACACAGATGACATGTCCCTGCTTTGATGTGGGCTCACCACCGGAGCCCATACCAAAGCAGGGGATCTGACCTCGGACATACTATCCGGTCCGAGGTCTGAAAGGGTATAAAGAAGTGCGTTTTTAGGGCACACTTAAAACAGTGGGTATTGGAATGGAATCTGTCATGTGAGTGGAGGCCTGATTAAAGGAGTGTGACTTTGATCGAGTGGGAGGAAAGGGACATGAGCTGTCTCCTAAGAGTTGAAGACAAGGGAACAGGTCAGAGACAGAAAGAACTGTCTGAGACCTATAGTGTGAGACTTGGGGCATAGAAGGAGGGCGTAGTGTAGCTCCTGTTAGGACCTAGAGCGGGATCCACTATCAGAAGCTAAAGCAGCCAGAAGAAGGCCTCTACAGATTCAGTGTGGACTCTGACAGTTGGCAGTCCTGTGTATCCTTGATATTATTATTGGGGCAGCACGGTGGCTCAGTGGTTATCACTGCAGCGTTGGAGTCCTGGGTTCAAATCCCACCTTGGACAACATCTGCAAGGAGTTTGTATGTTCTCCCCGTGTTTGCGTGGGTTTCCTCCGGGTTCTCCGGTTTCCTCAAACATTCCAAAGACATACTGATAAGGAATTTTGATTGTGAGCCCCATCGGGGACAGTGATGATAACGTGTGCAAACTGTAAAGTGCTGCGAAAGATGTTAGCGCTATATAAAAATAAAGATTATTATTATTATTGTCGGGTGTATAGTAATAATAAAGTTTGTAAATCGGTTTATGTTCTTTATACCATTTGTGAATTCTGATAGACTGTTATTATTTGTGTTAGGGAAAGTTAGGAATATCTAGTCAACGACTAGCTTATCAGTGGCGCACTTCTTAGTGGGGTAGTACCAGGTTTATTATTTTAAGGGCAGTGGTCAGGGCAACAGGACAGAATCAGGAAAAGACGATAGCCACAAGGCTAAAAGAGATTGCAGGAATTAGGCTGCATTGTTTGTATTGCTGTCAATATATACGAACTGCCATTTTCTTGATATTGCACTCTACTGTGTTAACCACGTGTAAAATTAATAAATAACATTTTGTTTAATATTACCACTGAGCTCTTGAGTTAAATATTCAGGGAGATCTATGTCCTATCCATAGATCTTAACAGCTCAGTTACATATTAAGAAAAAAGTGAATTTCTCTGGAAAAAACATTAAATTATAGATATCAATGTTTTATTTTATTCATCTTTCTATGACCGACATGCCCATATAGACGACTTTAAAGAGTTGAACCTACTGACAGATTCCCTTTAAGTAAGGGCCAGTTTTAACCAAGAAGTTTGGCAAAATTGCCAATTTTTGATGGATTTGAGTATTAAAAGTGTGGAAAATTGTGTACACTTCCTTTAAGGGGATACAAAGTAGGTAATGAAATACTAACCTTAAATAGGCAGCGGAAAACACGTGAATAAGTGTCTTTTATGAACTTCCAAAACTGAGACTAAGTAGCATTGAATTGAATGGGGACAGCACTTTACCCAGCATTCCCTTTTCTCTCTAACAAAGGCGTCATTGTGTGTAAACATGAAAGACAGGATGGATAGTGACCTGGGTTTTCTATGTAGGGCACCTGTTACAGGACCGGATTATCGCATCACATGACCTCAGCTTTTATTCATCCTCAATGCTCATACATGGGTTGTGTTGCTCCTTTTCTCTTTGATGTATCACACTCTATACAAGTCTCCATTAATAGGTCTGTACATCAACAGGCTGGGTGGAAAGTGAACATGCCAACACTTCATCTATATACTGTAGGAATCTGCAAACACATTACGTTGTACAGAACTTCACGCCTGTATTATACCGTGTTACCCTGAGATTTTTGAGATGGCTGCTGACCAGGAGCCACAGAGCAGATTGACATGTCTCACACTGGTAACCCCTCCTTTCATTTAAAATAAACCCTTGCGAAATGACTCCAGATGAAGCAACAAGCGAAACGCGCGTCGGAGCTTTGCACAAGTGGTTTGACATCGAAATGGTTAAGAGGCTTATACATTTTTTATCTATGTGTGTTGGTATGGTGATTTATTTGACCACTTGTGGTCATTGCTTATAAGGTGAATTAATATTTTGAACTTTAGCCTTACTGGCCCAGGGACAGTATTGAACTAAGAACTTCTTAATGCCTTCTAAACCCATTATGGGGCCGGTGGTTTGATAACCCGAGTATGCATAGAATTTGTACATGCACTATGCACTTTATTATTATTATTTATTATTATAGCGCCATTTATTCCATGGTGCTTTATATGTGAGGAGGGGTATACATAATAAAAACAGGTACTATAATCTTGAACAATACAAGTCATAACTGGTACAGGAGGAGAGAGGATGCTGCCCGCGAGGGCTCACAATCTACAAGGGATGGGTTAGGATACAGTAGGTGAGGATACAGCTGGTCGTGCAGTAGTTTGGTCGATCGGTGGTTACTGCAGGTTGTAGGCTTGCCGGAGGAGGTAGGTCTTCAGGTTCTTTTTGAAGGTCTCGATGGTAGGAGAGGGTCTGATATGTTGTGGTAGAGGGTTCCAGAGTAGGGGTGATGCGCGAGAGAAATCTTGCATGCGATTGTAGGAAGAGGAGATAAGAGGGGAGTAGAGAAGGAGATCTTGTGAGGATCGGAGGTTGCGAGCAGGAAAGTACCAGGAGACGAGGTCACAGATGTATGGAGGAGGCAGGTTGTGGATGGCTTTGTATGTCATGGTTAGGATTTTGTACTGGAGTCTCTGGGTAATGGGGAGCCAGTGAAGGGATTGACGGAGGGGAGAGGCCGCGGAATAGCGGGGGGACAGGTGGATTATTCGGGCAGCAGAGTTTAGAATAGATTGGAGGTGTGCGAGAGTGTTAGAGGGGAGGCCACAAAGCAGGAGGGTACAGTAGTCGAGGCGGGAGATGATGAGGGCATGGACTAGGGTTTTTGTAGATTCTTGGTTTAGGAATGTATGGATCCATGAAATATTTTTGAGTTGAAGGCAGCAGGAAGTGGAAAGGGTTTGGATATGCAGTTTGATGGAGAGATCAGTGTCAAGGATTACCCCGAGACAGCGAGCTTGTGGGACTGGGGAGAGTGGGCAGCCGTTTACAGTAATGGATAGGTTCGTTGGGGGGTCGCGTGAGATGAGATGGGGGAAAGACAATTAATTCTGTTTTGTCCATGTTAAGTTTTAGAAATCTAGCGGAGAAGAAGGATGAAATAGCGGATAGACATTGAGGGATTCTGGTTAGTAGGGTGGTGATATCTGGTCCAGAGATGTAGCTCTGTGTGTCATCAGCATAGAGATGATACTGAAAACCGTGAGATTCTATGAGCTGTCCCAGGCCAAAAGTGTAAATGGAGAAGAGCAGGGGCCCTAGAACTGAACCTTGCGGGACTCCGACAGATAGAGGACGAGGTAAGGAGGTGGTGTGTGAATGGGAGACGCTGAATATTCGGTCAGTTAGGTATGACGAGATCCAGGATAGGGCCAAGTCTGTGATGCCAAGGGATGAGAGGGTGTGTAGTAATAGGGAATGGTCCACTGTGTCAAAGGCAGAGGACAGATCCAGGATGAGGCGGATACAGAAGTGTCGCTTGCTCTTGGCGGTTAATAGGTCATTGGTGACCTTAGTTAGACTTTATTGTCTGACTACTCTTTGGTTCTCACCACGTGGTCACATATGATGTCTCCCCTTGTTGTATAGCTACATTGCTGCCCGCATGTTTTACTATGCACTAGGCTATGGTCTTTATGTGGATTAAATTTATGTATGTCCAACCCTTTTTGATTAAATAAAAATATTTTGTACTTTTCATGAAGGATATCTAAAGCTCTCTTTCCCCTTTTTATGCATGCTATATAGTTGTTTTGAGAGTATTCCTTGAATGGGATCATGTATTTTGGTTTATTTCGTCGGTTCTGGTATGTTTTCTTTATATACTATGTGGCTGTGTTATATACTACATGGCTGTGTTATATATTACATGGGCTGTGTTATATGCTACGTGGCTGTGCTATATACTACGTGGCTGTGCTACGTACTGCATGGGCTGTGTTATACTACTTGGCTGTGCTATATAAAATGTGGCTGTGTTATATACTACATGGGCTGTGTTATATGCTACGTGGCTGTGATATATACTACGTGGCTGTGCTATATACTACATGGCTGTGTTATATACTATATGGCTGTGCTATATGCTACGTGGCTGTGCTATATGCTACGTGGCTGCGCTATATGCTACATGGGCTGTGTTTTTTGCTACGTGGCTGTGCTATATACTATGTGGTTGTGCTATATACTACGTGGCTCTGCTATATACTACGTGGCTGTGCTATGTGCTATGTGGCTGCGCTATATATTACGTGTCTGTGCTATATGCTACGTGGGCTGTGTTATATGCTACGTGGCTGTGCTATATGCTACGTGGCTGTGTTATATAATACTTGGCTGTGTTATATAATACGTGGCTGTGCTATACACTACGTGGCTGTGCTATATACTACGTGGGCTGTTATATACTACATAGTTGTGTTATATACTACGTGGTTGTTCTATAAGTTACGTGGGCTGTTATATACTACATGGATGTGTTATATACTACGTGGCTGTGTTATATGCTACGTGGGCTGTGTTATATACTACTTGACTGTTATATACTACGTGGGCTGTGTTATATACTACGTGGGCTGTGTTATATACTATGTGGCTGTGCTATATGCTACGTGGCTGTGCTATATGCTACCCATTTTGTACTTTTACAAATGTTCTACGTTAATACTTTCTAATGTTTACTTTAAAAAGTTTTCCGTTAAAAAATTGTCATACTCAATGTATGCAGTTTTTTCTTTGCAGCAAGTTCAGCTAACAATAAAATGCCTACTGGTAACTGAGGAAGAGGGAGTAGGTCACAAAAATTGGCATATAAGGGGCTGACTTATACTATATAAAGCCCCTCTGCTGTATGGTATTGTAGAATTTACAATAGCTATCAATCATGTAAGAAATGAAATCTGGCATTGTACTATACCTATATTTCTCTGCTGTATCTGTGCATCATGAATCATGGTATGTGTTAATCCCACTGAGACTCTTTCGCCTGGGGCCCTCAAAAATCTGGAGTCGGCCCTGCGCCCAGTGCACAGTTTCTTTTCCTCTTTGTATTCTTGAGCTTTGAGTTCTTACTTCTTTTCACTGCACTAAAATGACCATAAAATGGCTGATGCGTTCCCTGCCTCTGCTTTTATAGAAGAAAATGTACTCAATGGAATTGCCTATTATTCGAATTTGCCTGGACCTGCCAATTTCATAAAACTAGACTCAAATTTAATTTGAATCCAATCAATATGACAATCTCTATTGACCTTTCTTATCAAAGTAGTGATGACCAACATGTCAGTAGGATCAGCCCTCCTAAGTAAGGAGCGGCGGGGCGAACCTTTGGATGTTCAGGTCCATCGGGTTCGGACAAACTTTTTTTAAAAAGTTTGGTTCGGGTACCAGAATGGTACCTGAACTTAATCCCAAAGTCGAACCCCATTCAAGTGAATGGGAGGCCCGAACATTCTGCAGTTCCCAAGCTGTCATCTGTGTGACAGCATGGGAAATACACACAATCTTACTGAAGTCGCCGTCTGTCACAGCCACTGGGTATCCGGTTCTCATGCTATCACACAAAGGACAGACTGTGTTTACAAGTTTAGTCAGCTGATGACTACAACTGTCATCAGTGTTGCCTGCTCTTGCTGATAGCAGCCAGAGCAGGAGAAGCTGATGACAGTATTTACCAGCCTGTGCATAGGGGTAGCTTTACTGCTATCCATAGGTGTCAGAGACAAAGAAAATGATGGACGTGGAAATGGGATTACTTTGTGGAATAACTTCATGAATAAGTGGGTGTATGAGGTGTGTGGAAGTCTTTATTCAAATAATTTTGTTTTCTGTGTGTGTGTTTATTTATTATTTTGGGCTACTTATGGGGGTGTCTGACTGACACCTCTCTGTTACTAACCCCAAAAAACAATTATCCGATTGCCACCGCACCAGTGCAGCTGGGAAGAGCTGAGGTTAAAGCCAGAACTGGCTGATCAAACATGATGCACCACTTCTGGGGCGTGAATAAGTGTCTTATGAACTTCCAAAACTGAGACTAAGTAGCAATGAATTGAATGGGGACACCACTTTACCCAGCATTCTCTTTTCTCTCTAACAAAGGCGCCATTGTGTGTAAATATGAAAGATTTACAAATTAATGAACTGGGAAAAAGACTGATCACATTTAACAATTATTTGTCCCTGAAGTAGAGATAGCAAAGTGCATTACAAGAAATAATAGTAATATGGATGAGATTTTGCAGTAGTCCATACACATTCCTGAACACATCAGACAGCACTATTAGCACTCTTTTAAATATGAGTGGTTAGTGTTATTATTATTAGTTACAGTATTTATATAGCACCATTGATTCCATGGTGCTGTACATGAGATGGGATTACATCAAAATACAAATATCACTTACAGTAAACAAACTAACAATGACGGACTGATACAGAGGGGCGAGGACCCTGCCCTTGCGGGCTTACATTCTACAGGATTATGGGGAAGGACACAGTAGGTCAGGGGTAGTACAGTTTGTTACGCGAAAGGAACATCCATGGGTGAACGCACGAAACTTCACTCGCTTGGATGGCAAATATGTAGCCCAACCACTTTGTGAAAACAATTCTTCCGATACTGCAAGCCTTCTAAGCTCTATTGCCAGCCAGCCGCGGTATCCCTCCACATGAGTGTCCCAAAATTCAGGGACTTGTTCCACAAGAGATACTAGGTGCTTCGTATCAACACGAGGTGGTATGATTGTTACAGAACCCCCAGCACCAAGAATATGTTATGCTATATATATATATATATATATTATGTATAATAGGTTCCATGTGAAATGCATCAGTCCACAGGCTGCGCCCCTGTGCAGAGTGGACAAGATATCCCCATTCTGTTCTCCCCCACCTTTGTAATTCCCACAGTAAATACCAGCAGGCTCCAGCCCCCTGCAGCTATTGTAATGTATGTCTGGCCTGTTTTTTCTATTGGCCTGCCCTGTGTATCTGTGTTATATATTCTGTGTGTTGTAAATAAAGTGTGTTCTTTTAGACTGGAAATACCTGGAGTAGCAGTCAGCTTTTATATGCTCCCATGTAATCAAGAAATCCTAGCCAGCGTCCTTTATTCAGAATCCAGCAAAAGCAGACTGGACGTCCTGAAACACGGGGGGTGCTGAAAGAGGTACTACAGCACAGTAGACCCCGTTACACTGGTGGCAGACAGCGGGATGTGATACCCCTTCTACAGGAGGAAAGGAATGAATGGAAGACAACTACCTGAAGTTAAAGAGGACTACACTAAAAGATCTGGTGGAAGCCCGAGGGTTAATCGCCAGCAACAAAACAAAAGCGGATTTGATAGCAGCCATCATGGAACACGACAGTGCAGCGCCCCCAAATGTGAACGTGGAGGAGACTGAATTCCAGAGGGAGGTAAAGAACAGACTGGCGTTCTATGGCCCAAACCCTGCAGTAGAGATCATACGAGAGGTGATGGCTGATGTGCGTACTGATCTGAAGGAAGAGATGGCCGAGCGGACCAGGATAGAGCTAACCAAGATGGAGATGGCAGAGCGGACCAAAGTGGAGCTGGCCAAGATGGAGATGGCAGAGCGGAGAGAGGAGAGTCAGCAAGCAGGGGGAGCTCTGGCCTCCGACCAGGTACCTTCAACAGTAAGCCACAAAAAGATCCAGTATAATGCCTTCCGACAGTTGGGGGAGGAAGAGGAAGACATTGATGGCTTTCTGCAGGACTTTGAGCGGCAGTGTGCCCTTCATCAAGTGAAGCCGGAGGAACAGGTTCAAATTCTGGCCAGCAAGCTGACAAGCCGGGCAGCGGACGCCTATCGCACGGTACCTGATGAGGACTGTATGAACTATGAGCGGATCAAAGAAGTGATCTTGGCCTGGTATGCGCTGACACCAGAGGCATACCGCCAAAAGTTCCGCGGACTTATAAAACGGGTAACCGATACCCACGCTGAATGGGCCTGTAAGTTATGGTGGTCACTGCTACAGTGGGTACAAGGGAGCCAAGCAACCACTAAGGAGGACGTCCTCCAGCTCTTCTTGTTAGAACGATTCTTTAATGGACTAAACCCCGAGACACAGGAATGGCTTCAGTACAGGCGGCCAATGACTCTTGAGGAAGCCGCTCGTCTGGCCGATGAACATCATGACACCAGGAGGCCTCAGTTGTCCGGATCAAAGATGGTCACTAGGGGTCCGCCCATGGACCTGGAGGGCCCCAAACCACCGAAGATTGTAGGGGGACCATCTAGAAACCCGGCCTACCACAGTTCCCCTGGGGCGTGATGCCACACCTGCCGTCAGCTGGGCCACCTGCAAAGACAATGTCCCAACTGGACTCAGCATACCCAGTGGCCAAAGGCGGGAACAGCTACCTTCCGCCGGGCCGCTGTACACTGCTACCAAGGCGAAGCTGACCCGGCATTGGGGGCTTCAACTAACCAAGGGGTGGAAGACATGGAGGAAGTGCTGCATGAAGTAGACCCCGTGCAGGCAGCCTGGGCAGATAATCGACAACAGCATCGACAGGTCGTGTGGGTTAATGGGAAACGCATGCAGGGACTAAGAGATTCCAGAGCAATTTTGACCCTTGTGAAGCCTCATCTCATCAGGGACCAAGAGAAGACGGACTGGACAGTGGCAGTCCGTGTAGCAGGGGGAGCCATACATCGACTGCCCACTGCCAGGATTCACCTGAACTGGGGAGTTGAGGATGGCCTTGTTGAGGTCGGCTTGATGGAGGATTTGCCTGCAGATGTTTTGCTGGGAAATGACTTGGGGCCCATGTTGTCTGCATTCTCGGTTGCCCCTCTGGCTGAGACATATCCTGTGACCACCCGGAGACAAGCTCGAGCTGCGGAGGCGGAATCACACTCAGAGAAGGCCCAGGTAAGACATCCCAGCCCTACACAGATTCCCATAGCCAGACACATTTCTTGGGCCACCCCAGATGAATTTAAGAGGGAGTTACTTGAGGATCCTTCATTGGAGAGATATCGTGGGAAGGCACAGGAGGGGAGAAGGGTACTGGAAGGGGAACAGTTTATATGGAAGCAGGGACTCCTCTACCGGATCACAGAGCAGCACCACACGAGCTCCACTATAAAACAACAGCTGGTAGTTCCCAAGAAGTATAGGCAGGAGTTACTGCGAATCTCTCATGACATACCATTGGCCGGGCACTTCGGCGTCAGTCGCACCAAGCATCGTCTGACACAAAACTTCTTTTGGCCGGGGGTAACCTATGATGTCCGTCAATACTGCCAGACCTGTGACAGTTGCCAGCACATTGGCAAGAGGGGAGATCGATGCAAGGCCAAATTACGCCCCCTCCCCATTGTGGAGGAACCATTTAGCCGAGTAGCGGTCGATCTGTTAGGGCCGTTAGCCAAACCCAGTCCGTCAGGCAAAAGGTATATATTGACAGTGGTAGATTATGCCACACGGTATCCAGAGGCGGTTGCGTTACCTAACATACTGGCAGAGACGGTGGCGGCTGCCCTGCTCCAGGTTTTCTCACAGGTTGGATTTCCCCTGGAGATTATCTCAGACCAGGGTACCCAGTTTACAGCAGAGGTGACCAACCAACTGTGGAATCTGTGCGGCGTAAAGTCCATTAGAAGAGCCCCGTACCACCCGCAAACCAATGGGTTCTGTGAACGCTTTAACGGGACGTTAAAACAACTCATTGGGACTTTTACCAGGACCTACAGGGACTGGGAGAAATTCTTGCCTCACCTCCTGTTTGCCTATCGAGAGGTGCCCCAAGAATCCACGGGGTTCTCCCCATTTGAACTGGTATACGGGAGACGGGTAAGGGGACCCCTAGACTTAGTGCTAGAACACTGGGAAGGGGAGGGCATCATAGAAGGGGTTCCTATTGTACCCTATGTGCTGGAATTCCGGGACTGCGTACAGGAGCTGACCCAGGCTGTACATGGGAACATGCAGGTGGCCCAGCAGCGCCAGCGCGTATGGTACGATCGGAGGGCCAGAGAGCGCACCTTGGAAATAGGGCAGAAGGTCCTGGTGTTAGATCCCACTAAGCAGAACAAGTTCCAAGCTGCATGGCAGGGGCCCTACCAGGTAGTGGGGAAAATAGCCGACACCACCTATAATGTCGCCAATTGTGACGACCCCAGGGTTATCCGCATGTTCCACGTGAATATGCTGAAGCCCTACCTGAAGAGGTAGTGGCCATCTGTGCACCTGAAGCAGAGGATATAGCCGGACTTCCCTTGCCTGATGTCTTAGGGGAGAGGACTCAGTCTAAAACATGGGACCAGGTGCACTTGGGTGAAGACCTAGGCCCCTGGGAGAGACAGCAGGTGGAGGAGTTGTTGAGGCAGCGACAGAGGATGTTTTCGGGGAAACCCGGGTACACTCACCTGGCACAACACAAGGTTGAGACGCAGGGTCAGACCCCCCTGCGACAACCCCCCTTCCGCATCCCTGAGTCTGTACGAGAAGTGATGCGACAAGAGATACAAGAGATGTTGCGTTTAGGGGTTATTGAAGAGTCAGAGTTTCTGGGCATCCCCCTTAGTGTTAGTGCCCAAGAAGGATGGGACTACACGGTTTTGTGTAGACTATCGTAAGCTCAATGAGAAAACAGTGACGGATGCGTATCCCATGCCGCGAGTGGATGAGTTGTTAGACCGGCTGGCGGGGGCAAAGTATTTGACCACCATCGATCTATGCAAAGGCTACTGGCAGATTCCCCTTAGTCCTGATGCTATTCCCAAGTTGGCATTTGTCACCCCGTTTGGCTTATTCCAGTTTCGAGTTATGCCATTCGGGATGAAGACTGCCCCGGCGACCTTCCGGAGACTGGCTGACCGGCTTCTGGATGGTCTCCAGGACTATGCGTGTGCCTACCTGGATGACATCGCCATCTACAGTGCGACATGGGAAGAGCATCTTAATCACCCAGAGACAGTATTAGACAGGATCCACAAGGCCGGAATCACCCTGAACCCAAACAAGTGTCTTGTGGGCAAAGCAGAGGTTCAGTATTTAGGGCATTGGGTGGGAAGTGGGAAACAGCGACCAGAACCAGCCAAGATTGAGGCCATAGCCAAATGGCCCACCCCACGCACTAAAACCGGGGTATTACAGGAAATTCATTCCTAACTACAGCAGCGTGGCCAAGCCCCTCACTGATCTGACCCGTAAGAACCAACCCCGCCAGGTAACCTGGACCCCAGAGTGTGAGGAAGCCTTCCGCCAGCTAAAGAACGCCCTCACCAATACCCCTGTATTGGCCGCACCCGATCCAACTAAACGGTTCCTGGTTCACACAGACGCTTCTATGTTTGGATTGGGGGCAGTACTAAGCCAAGTCGGTCCGGACGGCCAAGAACACCCTGTAGCTTACCTGAGTCGGAAACTACTGCCCCGTGAAGTAAGCTATGCGGCCATCGAGAAGGAGTGCCTGGCAATAGTATGGGCACTCAAAGAGTTACAACCATATTTGTATGGACGACAGTTTTCCCTCTTAACGGACCATAATCCCCTAGTCTGGCTTAATCGGGTCTCCGGAGACAACGCCAGATTACTGCGGTGGAGTTTAGCCCTACAACCTCTGGACTTCACCATCCACTACAGACCCGGCAAACAAAACGGTAATGCCGATGGACTAAGGCAACAAACGGAACTTGTACCAACCCCATAAACTTCGGTCATCCCCAAACCGATCCGTTAAGGATCAGACTGTGTATGCCAATCGCGTCACTGAAAAGGGGAGCCGTGTTACAGAACCCCCAGCACCAAGAATATGTTATGCAATATATATATATTATGTATAATAGGTTCCATGTGAAATGCATCAGTCCACAGGCTGCGCCCCTGGGCAGAGGGGACAAGATATCCCCCTTCTGTCCTCCCCCACCTTTGTAATTCCCACAGTAAATACCAGCAGGCTCTAGCACCCTGCGGCTATTGTAATGTATGTCTGGCCTGTTTTTTCTATTGGCCTGCCCTGTGTATCTGTGTTATATATTCTGTGTGTTGTAAATAAAGTGTGTTCTTTTAGACTGGAAATACCTGGAGTAGCAGTCAGCTTTTTTATGCTCCCATGTAATCAAGAAATCCTAGCCAGCGTCCTTCATTCAGAATCCAGCAAAAGCAGACTGGACCTCCTGAAACACGGGGGGTGCTGAAAGAGGTAATACAGCAGAGTAGGCCCCGTTACAATGATATTATTAAAAAAGGAGAATACCTATACAGGTGCTTTCACAAACTACCCCCGTTGAATATCTGCCACTCCAGCACCAAATCCCACACTCTCAGTTGCCCACAGTCCTCCATCCCTGAAGGTGTAGCCACAAAAAAACCCACCCAAGAGTCGCTGTCCAGTCAGGATGAATTTTTAAATTTGCAAAAAAAAATATTTATCCATATGTTTGTTGCATGTACCAATGTTGTGAAGATAATGTTTTGTTTCATATGCTGTGTGAATAATGAAACACATGTTAAATTCAATGTTGCCTTGTTTTATTTCAATGTTTGCAGGCCAAAGAACATGTTGCCCTGGTGGCTTGTGTTGCTCACCATTACCAACATTTTTTGTATTAGCTTGCAGCATGTGATCCGATTTACAATATAAAATGGACACTAACAAAAAATATAGTTTAAAAAGGAAACACATAAGCATGCAGAAACCGGGAAAAAAAAGGTCTGTCACAATAAAGGGGAGACATATGTTGCTCCAGCATAATATTTATAGAGAAATCATACTTCATTAACAACATTAAACTGCCACAAATTACGTTGGAGTGAACAGATTGTAATTACGTTTTGGATTTGTCTGTCTCTGAACATCAAAGCAACGTACCAGAATGCAACAATGCCTCATTGGAAAGAGACATATTTAGCAAACCAAAGGACCACTAACACAGAAGCCAAAGGCAAAATGGGCAAGATCAGTGCATTTAGCATGATTTTAAATGATAATTAATAAGTTAACACACCTTTTCCACATCTAACCCTTTCATTTCGGGCCAAACCGTTTAATTCCAAACCCAAAAATTTGCTTTGGTATGTATCCGGAAAACACACCGCTGACACGCGTAGAGTACACACGGATGGCACATGGATAACTCACGGAGTACATGCATGGACAGATGGAAACACAAACACGGATAACACCGGTACCGGAAATATCAGGTTGTGGAAAAGAGGACTTTTAATTTGAAAAATACTGTAATTAATAACAAGAATATATATAATAATTTTTCTTGATTTCTACTTGACTTGTTGGAAACCACATTGAAAAGTGGAAAGTTCCTTTTTATTTTGTGCTCTTGGCTTCTTGTCCAATGATAGGGGTGGATCTCTCCCTCTCTTGGGTTTCAAGAAAATCAAATTACTGGTAAGTAATTATCATTCACATATATATTGTAAGGTGGCAGCTAGACAGGTCTTGTACGGGAGGTATGTGTCCCCGAGGTGCCAAGCTTCGGTAATGTAGGACCGGGAGAAACAAGCTCCAACATACATAGTGCTGAGGCGTGTATTAATGGGCCCAGATTATGGGTCTGGGTTTTATGAGTAGCTGACAGAGCTGGGTGGAATCAGCTGCTCACTTACTTCCAGTCCAGGTCTTGGGATGGCCAATTTAAGGCAGCTGGTGTTGATCTGTATGAGGAGGAGGCCTTGTATGTGCTGCTCAGACCCTGCTAGAGTTTAATAGTGAAGGTTTAACATTTAAACGGGTAAGATCGTGCATTGTATAGACTGGTTATTTTTTGGTTTGTTATATCATTTTGTACCCAGAAGAAGAGAGTTTATTTTATTAACCAAACTAATAAACCACCCGTTTGTTCTGAGCCGACAAACTGAATCCCTGTGTGTGAACCAGCATCTACCACAGGGCTTCCTCACAATATGTATATCTTCGCTGCTCAAAAACAGAAAGGGAACACTTAAACGACAGAATCTAACTTCAAGTAAATCAAACTTCTGTGAAATCAAACTGTCCACTTAGGAAGAAACACTGATTGCCAATCAATTTCACATGCTGTTGTGCAAATGGAATAGACAACAAATGTAAATTATTGACAATTATCAAGAACACTCAATAAAGGAGTGGTTCTGCGGGTGGGGACCACAGACCACATCTCAGTACCAATGCTTTCTGGTTGATGTTTTGGTCACTTTTGAATGTTGGTTGTGCTTTCACACTCGTGGTAGCATGAGACGGTCTCTACAACCCACACAAGTGGCTCAGGTAGTCCAGCTCATCCAGGATGGTACATCAATGTGAGCTATGGCAATAAGGTTTACTGTGTCTGTCAGTGTAGTGTCCAGAGGCTGGAGGTGCTACCAGTAGACAGGCCAGTACACCAGGAGACGTGGAGGGGGCTGTAGGAGGGCAACAACCCAGCAGCAGGACCGCTACCTCAGCCTTTGTGCAAGGAGAAACAGGAGGAGCACTGCCAGCGCCCTGCAAAATGACCTCCAGCAGGCCACAAATGTGCATGTGTCTGCACAAATGGTTAGAAACTGATTCCATGAGGATGGTCCTAGTGCCCGACGTTCACAGATGGGGTTTTGCTCACAGCCCAACTCCGTGCAGGACGCTTGGCATTTCCCACAGAACACCAGGATTGGCAAATTCACCACTGGCGTCATGTGCTCTTCACAGATGAAAGCAGGTTCACACTGAGCACATGTGACAGATGGGATAGAGTCTGGAGATGCCATGGAGAGCGATCTGCTGCCTGCAACATCCTTCAGCATGACTGGTTTGGCAGTGGGTCAGTAATGGTGTGGGGTGGCATTTTTTTGGAGGGCTGTACACCCCTCCATGTGCTCGCCAGAGCTAGCCTGACTGCCATTAGGTACTGAGATGAGATCCTCAGACCCCTTGTGAGACCATATGCTCATGCAGTTGGCCCTGGGTTACTCGTAATGCAGGACAATGCCAGACCTCATGTGGCTGGAGTGTGTCAGCAGTTCCTGCAAGATGAAGGCATTGAAGCTATGGATAGGCCCGCCCATTCCCCAGACCTGAATCCGATTGAACACATCTGGGTCATCATGTCTCGCACCATCCACCAAGGTCACGTTGCACCACAGACTGTCCAGGTCTTGACTGGGAGGGGATCCCTCAGGAGACCATCCATCGCCTCATCAGCAGCATGCCCAGGCATTGTAGAGAGATTATGCAGGCACGTGGAAGCCACACACACTACTGAGCATCATTTCCTTGTCTTGAGGTATTTCCACTGAAGTTGGATTGGTAAAAAAATGATAATTCACAGCACAGTCCATATATCTGTGGGATTCGCCCACTCAGGATACAGTAAACTTCAGCTCCCACTTGTGCTGGAAACCGCCTGGAGACTTCCCTGTCTCCAAACACACAGCAGAGAAAAAAAAACTGTAGCTGAACATTTAACTTCCCCAACCACACTATTGGATAGAAGATATGGTGAGTGGCATTCCCACCCATCTCTTACAGCCACTCACAAAAAACCCAACCCTGTCATGGCTGATTAACCCCTCAGCACATAACATGCTGAAAAGAAACTTTTGGGCTTCACGTCACGGAAGATAGCAGCCTCCAAAAATGTATTGTAGCCATCTATAAGCTTCCTGCACTTTGCAGCTTTTATTTTCTCCCACTCTTCCTTTGCAGTTTGTTCAAACTCTTGAATGTTTGCAGGGTTCTTTTCCCCAATGACAGATTTAAGCTCACGCCAAAGATTTTCAATGGGATTGAGGTAAGGTCTCATTGCTGGCCATTTTAAAACAGTTCATTTTTCATTTTTCAACCATTCCTGTCTACTTTTGGCTGTGTGCTTTGGTTCATTGTCTTGCTGGAGAACCCATGATCTTTGACTCAAACCAAGTTTTCTTACACTGGGTAGGACATCCCGCTCTAAGTACTAGACACAGCAAAGCAACCCCACAGGGTTATCAATCCTCCACCATGCTTAACTGTTGATAGTGTTTTCTTTTCCTTATAAGCTTCATTGCGCTACCTATAAACAATCTTTAGTTTTGCATTGCCCAAAAGCACTATTTTTCTTTCATCTTGCCACAGAACATTTTCCCAGGGAGATTGTGGTTTGTCAAGGTACTCTTTGGCAAAGATCAGTCATTCCTTTTTATGGTTTTTCTTCAGCAATGGTTTCTTCCTTGGCCTTCACCCATAAAGCTCTGCTTGGTTTAGTGTTCGGCGTATTGTATTTGTTGAAAGTTCCAGGTTGATCTTCAGGTCTTTGGATGTTTGACGTGGTGCTTTTCCACCATTCGCACCAACCTTTGAATACATCTGTTGTCAATTTTCCTTTTTCCCCCACTCTCAAGTAGGTTCTTGAAGGTTCTATGCTTGTCAAACTTCTTAATAATATTGCACACTGTTGAAACTGGGATACCAAGGTCTTTGGAGATGGCCTTATACTCTTTGGAAGTCTTGTGTTTGCTAATAATAGCAGTTCTGATGTCCTCAGACACTTCCTTTGTCTTCGGCCTTCATGGGTGCCAATATTGATGAGCAGGACTGATATATATATATATATATATATATATATATATATGTTAAAGAAATAAAATATTGATTTACCTATAAAGTTCTGATCTATGAAAATATTACTTTAATTTTACTGTATTTAAATGCTTAAAACAAAATATTGAATTACCAGAGTTATGGATTTTTGGTCGCCAGAATTCACCTAAACAAAATGCAATAAAAAGTGATCAAAGCGTCATATATTCCGCTAAATGGTATCAGTAAAAATGTCAGTTCACCATGTAAAAAAATAAATTGTCATATCCATAATCATAATTTTATGTTATTTTTACCACGCAATGAATGCTGTAAAAGCAAAGTAAAAAAAATGGAGGAATTGTGTTTTATTTTCACCATTTCACTACATTTGTAATTTTTTGCCATGTTTTTCAAATTTTGCTAATAATATTAGTTTGCAATGGGGTTGGATAATTTTGATTGCAAATATATCTGTATATCCACTGTCCACCATATGATGGCACTGATGTACTGCTGTGAAAAATTAGGTACTACATAAAAAATGTAAAACTTTTTTACCTGTAGAAATAAAAAAAATGAATTTGTAGATGCCAATTATTGATATATCCACAAACATCAAATAGTTTGGAATCACTGTAAAGTGAAGGGAAGGCTAGGACCAGCCTTCACTTCACATCATATCAATGGAGGTAGGCCCTTGGGCTGGCATTGACTTGAGCATGGAAGAAGATGAGCATTTGTTTCTGCCAGCTTGTGAAGCAGCTGGAGCGGGATTGTAGCTGCTTGATCAGAGGAGGACAAAGATCCCAGGCCTTCTGAAACAACTTCACCCCTCAGCCTAGCAAGTATTGGGGCTGGAAGGGCTTTGGGCCAAATGCCTGGTGCTAAAATGTGGCCGGGTGACTTGTTACTAGACAAGTGGATTGCTGAAGCAGTGGAAGAAAAGAAGAATTTGCAAAAACCTGGATGAACCAGTCAGGACCAGCGCTGACCCAGAAATAACCAGGGGCTAGTGTTATTGTTTGACAAAGTGCGGGGGGTACAGATTCATTGAGGACGAGAACACCGGGGTACGTGAATCACCCCTCTGTTAAATGGAAGTACCTGCATTCACACCTTCATAACCTAGAGCCAGGGGACAGGGGAGAGTTCTTGAAGAAGGATAGCCCCAGGGGATAGTACATCATGGCCGTTTCCTGCCTGGTAGTTGAGGCCGATATAGAATATCGGAAGAGAGGGCGCAGAAGTCCTCAATGTCACAAGGGATGAACCCTACTCCAGAAGGATACGGTTGTGAGCCTCTACCCCCATCCCACTCAGGATATCAAATGGGACTGCCTGTTCGTGTGGAATCAGGTCCCTGAACCCACAGCAATATCCTGAGAGCCATAGGAAGAATCACCACTAGCATGCTGGTGGCCATCAGCAGCCCACCCGTCATGTATATGGCTTAAAGGGCTTACTTGACTATCTATGTGAAGGAAGAGGCATATAAGAAAACCGGGGTCTGAAAGATGTGGTACAGGTTGTTATATCTGCATTTAGAGGGGAGCAAGTGTCATGGGACCAACTGTTCTGGTTGCTTTTCCAGGACTAGTCAGGTTCCAGCATTTGTGAAATACAGCAGAGGAACCTTTAGTCATGTTGCTGCCATCCCTGTTTTGGGCCGACATGGGCTTTGTGATCAGAGTGATGTTCAAGTTTGATTAAAATTTTGTGGCCTTATGAGTCTAAAGAAGCCTGGTAAGCTGGACTTTTCTTCTTTTTTTTGTGCCTGTTGTGCCATTTTCTGCTGGATTAAGTGTGTATAGGCAGCTGGAGGGTCCAATACCCACAGCTATTGACTGAGCCGTATCCAGGGCTATTATTGCACTTTATGGACTGTTGAGTTCAAGGACTGTGTTTTGCTCCTGTTACAGAGTTCTTACCGATGAAGGACCAGATCAATTCTAAGGACTGTTGCACCTTAAGGAAGATTCTCCCAAGTTCAAGAATTGGGCTGTGTGTCTGCTCTTTTATTATCTTGCAGATCCTGGATGGCCGAGGACTGCCATCGTTAAACGTGGAGGGAGTGTAAAAGAGTTGTGATGCTGTCGACACCCCTCCTGAAGATTTTATAGTAATATAATACATAGTCATGTTTTATATGATTGTTTTGTTTGTTTTGTCTCCTGCAGCACTTAGCTAAACAGTGGACAAGGTTCATTACTGGGCCAGTCCACGGTGGGAGGAGTTATGTTTGCAAAAGGAACTCAATACTGTTTTCTCAGGCAGTTAGTGGAAAGTACAGAATAGAGAAGGACCTATGGTTCAATGGTTCACAGAGCAGTATTTATTTATGGGTGCTGTGTTGTGAGAACAGCAAGTTATGAAGTGAACATGGATTAGGGCGATGGGGTACTCGGCACCGGGTCCTTCGGTTCGGGGGGATGTCACGGTGGCTGACCCGATCCGTTGCCCTCAGGGGTGTCCAGTAAAAGAGTTTATATATGGGCAAGGTGCAGTAAAGTATGAGGAGATGGGTTTGCAGTCTTTTACCTTGTTTACTGAAGGCTTTAGACGGTATCCGCAGCCCGGAGCGCCAGATGACAGGGCAGGCAGAGTCCGGTCGATCTGAAGGCAAATCCAGAGTCCCCTTGTCCAGGTGGAAATCAGTAGCCTTCCTCTAGCACCTGTGTGTTGTAGTATCTCCCTGCTGAGCTTCTTGGTAAGGTCCTCACAACTATTGGAGATGGAATGTCTCTTTCTCTCTGTCCCCCAGATGGTATGGATAGGACAAACCCGTATGGCTGGTGACTTGAGACTTTGGTTAGGGACTCTAGCACGCCCCGGCCTCTGAGCGGTGTCACCGTGCCTCCTGGGTATACAAGGGTGGACAGGCAACTTGGAATCACCTGCCCTGCCAGTCTCTGAAGCAAGGCGTAGAGCACTTACTTCCACGGTGCGCTGGCTACCGGATTCTGCGCCTCAGAGGGAAGCAGCTTGTTCCTGGCTGAACTCCCTCTGATATTCTTCTACTGTGCTCTGCTTTCCTGCACACTCTCTGCAATATATTCACTTTAGTGTCTTCTTCCAGGAGCTGCAGCCTTCAGGCTCCAGGACTCCTTCCTCTCTCTCTGTCCTCCTGAAAGGAACTGAACTCTGAACCCCTTTTCCCTCCAGATCAGGATGCTAAATAGGGGAGTTCACCCTAAACAGGCTTAGAGCTCCCCCTTCTGGTCTGGAGAGTGAACATGTTACATGTGTGTGATACCTGAACGTGGTTGCCTTTCATTGCCTTCAGACATGACATCACTTCCCCCCCTGAAAGGATAATGACATCACTGCGACGACCAGGACACTGGGGCGCCGCAAACAAGTACCAAGAAGCAGAAAGATTCTTTATCTCTGGCAAGTGTGAGCCTACAGCAAGCGTTATCTATACTAGATAAGAAGTTGAAGTGTAGCCAGACGTGAGGTTCATAGTGAAGACTGGCCAAACTGAGACACGTGTTCTCCTAAGTGAAATTGCTGCAAGTGAATCGGTATGAGGATGCAGGGGTACACCAAGAGGCATGTGACACATGTCAATTGTAAGATGAGAATAGCATGTGAAGCGCCCCCATGGGGCCGTGGGGTACTCGGTACCGGGTCCTGCGGTTCACAGGGGGATGTCACGGTGGCTGACCTGGTCCGTGGCCCTGGGACGTCCGTGTAAAAGGGGAAAGGTCTTTAAGGGGAATGTTTGTGACGCCACCTGTGGTATTCGGACAGGGTGACCGACGCTGTTTTAAGGGGTCCGCTGGGGTGATGTTATGGCAGCTAGATGGTATACCTTCCCACAGGTGAAGTGTATCCCCAGGGCTTCCCAGTGTGTAGATGGTGAATGATGAATGGCGCAGTGAAGAACGAGGGCACAGGGTTGCAGTCTCTTTACCTTTACTGAAGACTTCAGCATCCACAGTCCAGGGCACCAGATCACAGGGCAGGCAGAGTCTGGCTGGTTTGGAGGCAAGTCCAGAGTCCCCTTGTCCAGGTGGAAATAAAAGCCTTCCTCTAGCGCCGTGGTGTTGTAGTCCCTTACTGCTAAGCTTCTCATAATGTCCTCACAATTGTTGTAGATGTTCTGTCTTTCTCTGTCCCCCGGATAGGATAGGACAATCCCGTATGACTGGTGGCTTGAGGCGTTTTATAGGGACTCTATCATGCCTCAGCCTCTAAGGGGTGCCACCGTGCCTCCTGGGTGTAGGGGCGGACAGGTAACATGAAATTAGCTGTCCTGCCGTTCTCTGGAGCAAAGCATAAAGGTCCTTACTCCCTCGGTGTTCCGGCTACCGGGATCCTGCGCCTCAGAAGGAGGCAGCCTGTGCAGGGCTGGTCCCCTTCTGGTATCCTCTCCTTTGCTTCCTTTCCTTACATGCTCGCTGCAATACAATTCTGCCTTCAATGTCTCTTTCTGGGAGCTGCAGCTTTGAGGGCATGCACAGCTCCTTTAACGCTCCATCCTCCTCAGACTCTGGTCTGGACCTAACTTTCCCTACAGACTACCAGTTATATAGGGAGTGACCTAATAAATAGGAGCAGAAGCTTCCCCTGGTGGTCTGGAGTGTGAAATGTGTTGCATGTTTGTGATACCTGGATGCAGTTATCCTTCTTTGCCTTCAAACGTAGCATCACTCTCCTCGAGAGCCAAGCAATACTACTGCGATGGCCAGGACCCTGGGGTGCCGCACTTGCACCCCCTCTCAGATAAGCAGGTAGTTGCACCCTAGGCAGGTACCTACACTGCCTACTCCTCGTCCTGGTCCTGAGTCCAGAGATGCAGAAGCGACCACGAACAGGGTTTCTGCTGGCATTACAGGACTACATCAAAAAGTGATATTAGTCAATAACAGTAACTGAGTTAAACTTGCAGTGCTCTCTCTACTTTCTTGGGAAAAGATTCCAATGTGAAGCTATACAGAACCCTTCTCATTCAAACTTTACTCACAATGAGATTTATTAAACCAAATGGTAGTCTCAAACAGCCTTTACAGGTCCATATAGTTTATTTTGAGGCACGAAAAAGCACTCAGAGGTTACCATGCTGCAAACAATGTCAACGTAGAAAATGAGTGACCAGAGAATACAACAAGGCATATAGAGAGCCAAATGGTGCCATACTTTGTTCACATAGCGCCAAATAGTGTTATGCTGTGTCCACATATTGCATGCCATACTGTGCTTATGGAATGCCCTCCATGGCCTTGGGGTACTCGGTATCGGGTTTGGTCGCTATTAAAGAGGTGGTCACTGTGGCTGCGACCCGGTCCGTGGCCCTGGGTGCCCAAGTGAAAGGGAAAAGTCTTTAAAGGGGATTTGTGAATAAAGTTTGTGTTCGTGACGCCAACTAAGGTATTATGGTTAGAGGTAACCGCTGCGTCTTAAAGGGGTCCTCTAGTGTGATGTTATGGCAGCTAAGATGGTATAGCTTCCCACAGGTGAAGTTGGATCCCCAGGGCTCCCAGTGTGTAGATGGAGATGGTGGGTAGTGCGGCAAGAAACTGAGGACACAGGTTTGCATTCTCTTTACCTGGTTTACTGAAGACTTCAGGCAGCCACAGTCTAGGGCACCAGATCACAGGTACAGGCAGGGTCCGGCCGGCTTGGAAGTGAGTTCAGAGTCCCTTTTACCAGGTGGAGTTAGAAGCCTTCCTACTAGCGTGGTGGTGTAGTCTTTTGCTGCTTGTGGCTTCTGCCAAGGTCCTCACTGTTCTCTCTGTCCTCCTTAAAGGGTAGGACACTAACCTGTATGACAGGTGGCTTGAGCCTTTTTACAGGGTCTCTATCATGACCCAGGCTCTATGGGCCACTGTGTCTTCAGGTATTAGGGTGGACAGGTGACGTGTTGTCCAGCTGTCCTGCCGGTTTCTGCTGTGCCTCGTGGAGTCCGACACAACCCCGGTCTTCCAGCTACCGGTGTCTGCGCTCTGCAAGGAGGTAGCTCAGTGGCAGCTATTCTCCCCAGTTCTTTCTCTCCTGTGATGCTCACTGCAATGTGTTCTTCTCTCTGTATTCTCTCTTTCTTTCTTTCAATTTTCTTTTTATTGAAGAAAAAAGAATCACAATTGAACAGGAATTGAAAAATAGCCAGAGGAAGTTTCAAACAACATTAGGTATCCAATGGGACAATAACAAAAGTCCAACAAGATGTAGGGATACGATAAATTTGAAGAACTGGAAAAGGATTCTGGATCAAACTTTGACATAGATTCAGAAGAAAGGGAAACTAGCAAAGGTGATTAGAGAAACAGTGGAAACATTAGAAACATGAGTAAAGTTTTAAGATAGGCTCTCTGTATTCTCTCTATCCAGGAGCTGCAGCACTTCTCATGGCTGCACGGCCCCTCAGCTTCCTTCACCTCTGTCTCCCGGACAGGAAATAACTAACTTTCCTTCCAGACCAGAATATATATATAGGGGAGCCACCCATAAGCTGGATCAGGGCTCCCCCTTCTGGCCTGGAGTGTGAAGATGTTGTATTCTTGTGTTTACCTTATAAAGAAGATCTTCCTTCACTTCCAAGCGTGACATCACTCTCCCCATGAGCAAAGCAGTGCCACTGTAGCAGCCAGGACCCTGGGGTGTTACACTTACCCCGAACACAATGATGCTCTTTGAAGTGCTCATAGTGGTGGAAGCCCCTTACTGCCATTAAACAACCCATCAAGTCAATCATATTGCAGCAGAGACCAACTGAGATGACAAAGGGCTCCCCATTACTGATCTCCGTGACATCTAAAAGGTTAAACTGCTGCAATCAGAACTGGCTCCAGTTTCTATTGATGATAGCAGTGCAAAACGGACAGCACCCACCATATAGTTGTAAGGTGCACAGGGTGGTAGTCATGGGCGAGGGGCTGCTGTGTTCCCATATCCTGGCACTCAACAAATAAATGGTGACCCTATTCCCCTGTGCTATGCACGTGGAGTGTAACATTCATGTTTTGGTCACAGGCCTCTGCTCTCTTCAGTTCTTCAACTTCAGGAACCGCAGGACACACGATAGGGAACATCAAATTAGCTTTATCCTAAAGAAGTTTACTTAACTGTCCATTTTCATTATATTTAAACAACCAGAATTGGGCACAAACTTTTCCATTTTCAAAGTCCATAGCACAGCACATTCTGGTGTCTGCTGTTCACTCGCCGTGAGCTACCTCTTCCTGGTCTGACTTTTCTGAGCCCTAGAAGAGCCCTGCAGCTTCCATGAATCCTGTCCCAACTCCCTTATGTGATTCCCCCATCCGACTTCCTCTCATAGGGAGATATTGACTGAATACAGTGGATATTTCTCATGCACTAATGGCTGCTCCATGCAGACTCAGGGTGATCCCCCAAAAGGTCCAAGGCTACACGATTTCAGAATGATCAGAGGAACCGGAGAATTCTCATAGGGATGAAACATAACTTTTATTCTATTTTTAAAAACATATGGCAAAAGTTCAAAAATGAGGAAGATATTGAGCCTCGCTTCCCAGTGCCTCAGTTGGACCGTAGGCCCCGGACGCTCCAGGAATCTCCGCTTGGAGTTTACGGCTGACATTCTCTTGCTGCTGAACAGCCCGTGCTCATCATGCCCTCAGACCTCCAACTACTGCTCTCTCTCCATCTAATCTTTTAATCTCCATCCACTAACCATGAAGTCTTCCTCTTGTTAATTGGCCATGCCTGTCCCACACTGGGGCTGTTCCTGAACACATTAACTGTCTCTATCCTGAACCTGTCTACTTCATGAACTTATTGTGCCCACGACTACACTGTTCCCAATCCTATCTTATAGCTAAATCTAAACCTATGTCCTATGTACTAATCTCATCCTTTCCCTATATCTACCATCAGAACACAACGAGTCATCCACATATTGTAGAAATACATTAACCGTGCACCTTGGTGCCTATAAGGTTCTACGCAATATAAAACACTTTTCGTATACACAGGTAATAACTCCTTTTCTAATCAAGGGACAAGCGCATGATCATCCCAGTCACCCTCATACATACACACCATTAATAACCTCATTGATATCAGTCAATGTGTGTAAGTGCGGAGATTTCTGCATGTAGCGCTCATACTCTATGCTGAAGAATGCAATACGTTTTAGACATTTTTTTCCATTTTTTTCACCATTTGCATATCATTAACACGTCTATCCATCCTGCGACTTCCATAATTCCATGACTTTTCTTTTTTGGTGCTGCAATTTAAATGATGAAGAGTGTATATAAGAAAGATGTCTCAAGAAGTGGATGGACATAGGCAGGGTACAACATTTTGTCCCCCCAGCTCACAGACTCCAAAACAGTTGTGTTACCTAACACAATTGTAGTTATGTCATAGGGTGCTGAGGTTTCAGGTTCTGCTTGTTGTAGGCTTCAAAGTTCTTTTGCAAGTTGTCTCCTCTACTTTAGGGGCTACTGCTATTATTAGGGCCAGGTTACAGACTGAATGCTAGAAAGGCATGTAGTCATACAATATATCCTAAGCCTAAAACATTTATTGTGCACCATTTACCTAACATGAAAATATTTATTTCAATAAATTGATGACATTGACATTTAAATAATATTATCATATAGTTGTAATACAGGAATGAAGCCCTAGGTGGGGCTGAAAAACTACTCAATGCAATGAGTTACACTGCACACTCATTAAATTACTTATTGCTTTATATATACACATAGCCGGTAATCCATAAGTAAACAGATACTATGATTTTTAGCCATTTATTTTTATATAGCGCTAACATATTCCGCAGCACTTTACAGTTTGCACACATTATCATTGCTGTCCCCGTTGGGGCTCACAATCTAAATTCCCTATCAGTATGTCTTTGGAATGTGGGAGGAAACCGGAGTACCCGGAGGAAACCCACGCAAACACGGAGGGAACATACAAACTCTTTGCAGATGTTGTCCTTGGTGGGATTTGAACCCAGGGCTCCAGCGCTGCAAGGCTGCTGTGCTAACTGCTAACCACTGCGCCACCGTGCTTCCCCTGCGTGTAAAGAGATGCGCGTAAACTACAATCTACATAAAGAAATTTTAGAGGCATGCGCCCCTTTTCCAGTAATAATGCCCTGGGTGCTCGCATATAAACGAATATTGTCCTGACTCACAGGGGCGGACACTGACGACTTGTGGCTCCTATGCAAGAAATGTGTCTGGTTCCCCCTCCTTTAATGGCGACAAAGCTATATATACAGTTATATGAAAAAGTTTGGGCACCCCTATTAATCTTAAGCTTAATGTTTTATAAAAATTGTTTTTTTTTGCAACAGCTATTTCAGTTTCATATATCTAATAACTGTTGGACACAGTAATGTTTCTGCCTTGAAATGAGGTTTATTGTACTAACAGAAAATGTGCAATCTGCATTCAAACAAAATTTGACAGGTGCATAAGTATAGGCACCCTTGTCATTTTCTTATTTTAAATACTCCTACCTACTTTTTACTGACTTACTAAAGCACTTTTTTTGGTTTTCTAACCTCATTGAGCTTTGAACTTCATAGCCAGGTGTATGCAATCATGAGAAAAGCTACTTAAAGTGGCCACTTGCAAGTTGTTCTCCTGTTTGAATCTCCTCTGAAGAGTGGCATCATGGGCTCCTCAAAACAACTGTCTAATGATCTGAAAACAAAGATTATTCAACATAGTTGTTCAGGGAAAGGATACAAAAAGCTGTCTCAGAGATTTAACCTGTCAATTTTGCTGTGAGGAGCATAGTAACGAAATGGAAGAACACAGGTACAGTTCTTGTTAAGGCCAGAAGTGGCAGGCCAAGAAAAACATTGGAAAGGCAGAGAAGAAGAATGGTGAGATCAGTCAAGGACAATCCTCAGACCACCTCCAGAGAGCTGCAGCATCACCTTGCTGCAGATGGTGTCACTGTGCATCGGTCAACTATACAACGCACTTTGCACAAGGATAA
Source organism: Ranitomeya imitator (assembly GCF_032444005.1). Classification (NCBI taxonomy): domain Eukaryota; kingdom Metazoa; phylum Chordata; class Amphibia; order Anura; family Dendrobatidae; genus Ranitomeya; species Ranitomeya imitator. The sequence goes on from NC_091284.1 coordinate 773,126,071, forward strand.
GCTGTATGGGAGAGTGATGTGAAAGAAGCCGTTTCTGCAAGCACGCCACAAATAGAGTTGGCTGAGGTATGAAAAAGCACATTTGGAGAAGCCAATTTCTTTTTGGAAGAAGGTCCTGTAGACTGATGAAACCAAGATTGAGTTGTTTGGTCATACAAATAGGCGTTATAAATGGCGGCCAAAAAACACAGCATTCCAAGAAAAACACTTGCTACCCACAGTAAAATTTGGTGGAGGTTCCATTATGCTTTGGGGCTGTGTGGCGAATGCCGGCATCGGGAATCTTGTTAAAGTTGAGGGACGCATGGATTCCTCTCAGTATCAGCAGATTCTTGACAATAATGTTCATGAATCAGTGACAAAGTTGAAGTAACGCAGGGGATGGATCTTTCAGCAAGACAATGATCCAAAACACCGCTCCAAATCTACTCAGGCATTCATGCAGAGGAACAATTACACTGTTCTGGAATTGCCATCCCAGTCCCCAGACCTGAATATCTTTGAACATCTGTGGGATCATTTGAAGAGGGCTGTCCATGCTCGATGACCATCAAACTTAACTGAACTGGAATTGTTTTGTAAAGAGGAATGGTCAAAAAATACCTTCATCCAGGATCCAGGAACTCATTGAAAGCTACAGGAAGCGACTAGAGGCTGTTATTTTTGCAAAAGGAGGATCTACTAAATATTAATGTCACTTTTCTGGTGGGGTGCCCATACTTATGCACCTGTCAAATTTTGTTTGAATGTGCAGATTGCACATATTCTGTTAGTACAATAAACCTTATTTCAAGCCAGAAACATTACTGTGTCCAGCAGTTATTAGATATATGAAACTGAAATAGCTGTTGCAAAAAAAACAATTTTTATAAAACATTAAGCCTAAGATTAATAGGGGTGCCCAAACTTTTTCATATAACTGTATATATATACCGGATTTTCCGGCGTATAAGATGACTTTTTAACCCCTGAAAATCGTCTCAAAAGTCGGGAGTCGTCTTATACGCTGGGTACGGCATGTGCAGGGAGCGATCCTGGATGGTTTCCAGGGTCTGAAGGAGAGGAGACTCTCCTTCAGGCCCTGGGATCCATATTCATGTAAAAAATAAAGAATAAAAATAAAAAATATGGATATACTCACCCTCTGACGGCCCCTGGCTCTCAGTGTTGCAAGCGGCAGCCTCCATTCCTAAGAATGCATTGAGCGTAGGACCTGCGATTACATGAATATGGATCCCAGGGCCTGAAGGAGAGTCTCCTCTCCTCCAGACCCTGGGAACCATACGCACCGCACACGCCATATAAGATGACTGGGTGTGTAAGATGACCCCGTCTTATACGGCGGGTATATCCCAAATTCCATATTTTATATGGAAACGTTGGGGGTCGTCTTATACACCAGAAAATGCGGTGTGTATATATATATATATATATATATATATATATATATATATATATATATATATATATATATATATATACATACACACACACATATATATATATATATATATATATATATATTGTAGCATGGCTAAAGGGTGTGTAGTCGACGGGAGGTATGTGCCACATAAGTGCCTTGTTGCTGTAATGTAGCCTAAAGTATTTCTTTGTTGTACATAACCATGTATATATATGTGTTTCAGGACCTGTGGTAATGTCAGACCACATGGCTAATGTGATGGGTTACTGGGTGTGGTTAGCTCTATATAAGACAGGCTAATGCTTAACACAGCAGATATGTGTGGAGGTGAAACCCTCCTGAGTGTGTGAAGGCTCCAGGACTGAGCCTGATGGACTGGACACTTTGTTTTCTTTTCCTGAGCTAAAGGCTTTTTGTTTGCTGTTATTTTGCCATGTGGTTTATGAAGTAATAAACCCTGTGAACTTTTAAAGGAACGTGCCTCCTGAGTGTCAGCCGTCGCACCTGAGTGAGTGAAATCCCTACAATTGGTGGAGAATGCGGGCAGCGTTCCCAGCGGAAGACGTAAGTCTATTATTGAATGTCCTGGGTCAAGTCTTTTGTAAGCCAGCAAGCATTGCCGGGGAAAATGGAGGACCTGCTGAAACACTTGGTCCAGTTGCAGTCACAGCAGGAGCAACGGCAGCAAGAGACCAACAGGCTGTTGATGCAGCAGATACAACAGAGCCAGCAGGAGCAACGGCAGCAGATGCAGTTTCTGGCAACCGCCATCCAGGGCAGGACGAGCGCCCCAACCCCAGGTCTGGCTGATGACACCCATGTCCGGAAGACGGTAAGACGCACATTGCAGAAAATGACTCCTGGGGATGATGTTGAGGCCTTCCTGACGGTGTTTGAGAGGGTCGCTGAGAGGGAAAAATTTCCGCCAGAGCAGTGGGCAGAGGTACTGGCGCCATACCTGGCGGGAGAACCCCAGAAGGCGTACTATGATTTGACCTTGCAGGATGCCAAAGAGTATCACAAATAGTGTTGAGCATTCCGATACCGCAAGTATCGGAATTCCGATACCGAATTCCGATACTTCCCGCGTATCGGATACCGGAATCGGAAGTTCCCAGAATTCAAACTGAACGCAGCAGCCAATGAGGAATGATTGGAAGTGTGGGCACATCCTGTTTAGCATGGTGGGCATGTAAGTACTGGCAAGGCTGTGATTGGCTGCTGAAATTATGTCACTCTGCACTATAAAAAATGCTGCCGCCATTTTGCGCTCACTCTGCTGTGATTTCAGTTAGGGACAGGACGCTGTGTTCTAACTGAGGGCCAGTTGAGATAGCTAATTGCTTTATTTTCCTTTCCCAAGGTTAATTTAGCAAAACGCTGTGTGTTCATCACTGTTCACCTTGCTCTTGCTTTGCAGCGCTGTTTTAACAGCGTTCTGCAAGGTCTCTGTGTGTGTGTGTGTGCAGCTCACTCTGTAGTCTGTGTGCAGCCATATACCCGGTTGTATTCAGCTCAAGGGGGGTTCACACTGCCTCACACAGTTGTCCTTTTTTGCTCATAGTGCAGCCTGCTGCACATTTTTTCTCAAATTTCCTATTAGTGTTTTTCCACCCGTCTCCAGCTAAATTGTGGAAAAACACTACATAGGATAACCTAGAGGGGTTTTTTTGGGCCTTGCAGCGCCGTTTACGGCTGTCTGCACGGTCTCCGTGTGAGTGCAGCTCGCCCTGTAGTCTGTGTGCAGCCATAGCCGGTTGGATTCAGCTCAGGGTGCGTTACTGCCTCATACCTTGAAAAAAATTTTCCTTTTTTTCAAATAGTGCAGCCTGTTTAAAATTTTAAAAAAAATTTCCTATTAGTGTCTTTCCACCCGTCTCCAGCTAAATAGTGGAAAAACACTACATAGGATAACCTAGAGGAGGGTTTTTGGGCCTTGCAGCGCCGTTTACGGCTGTCTGCACGGTCCCCGTGTGAGTTAAACTTGCTCTGTAGTCCGATCTGCAGAAAAAAAAAAAAGTAAAGTTCACCAAACACCACTTAACACTTGTGTAGGCCACATTTGAATAATAATAAAGTTTAGTCCACACTTTACAACATTAGTGTTTCTTACACCTGTTAGGAGGAGCATTTCAGGAATAAGCACACTAAGGCCTTAGTACTTTTCTGCTTATCTTTATCTGTCAACCAAGATGAAGAGGGCAGGGAGTAAGGCACGTGGGCGTGGGCGCGGAGCAGGGAGAGGAGCAGGGAGAGGACGTGGTGATTCTGTGCCTGCTGCGGACACCGGTGACTCGTCGTCACTCATTTTCAGCGGAGAACAGTCCTTCATGCGCAGCTTTGTCGGAGAGCGCCGTGCACCACTGCTGCGTGAAGATCAAATTGAAGCCATTGTCGGGTGGATGGCAGCTAACGCCTCGGCATCGACTTCAGTTAGTGCCACATCCTCTCAGGCACAGAGCACTGGAGAGCAGCCATCTGTCTCTTCACCACCTGCCAAATTGGCCAGGCAGTCAGAGAGCCCAGGACAGAAGCCGTCTCTACTTCTGTTCTCTGAATCTCTTGGCTTGGAAACAGGGGGCCAGCCAAGCAGCATTGGAGAAATGGAAGAAGAGGCAGTGTGCAGTGATGCCCAACAGCTTTGTCTCTCTGACTCTGAAGAGGCGGGTGGGCCAGTGCCTCCGGTGACCACAGCGCAGTACGCATCTGATGATGAAACTCAGGTGCCGCTTTCTGGTGCGTACTGTGCTGCCGAGACTACCCAGGAGGAGCAGTTGGTGGCAGAGGGTAGTGGAGATGATGAGGTCGTTGACCCATCGTGGCGTGAGGAACAGGAAGGTGGTGGGAGCAGCTCTGAGGAAGAGATTCCCCTTACGGGCCAAAGAGGGAGAGGGAGGGGGAAGACTGCGGAGCCTGTAGCCTCCACTTTGGCACCCGTTAGGAGCCTGTCTCTTTCCAAAGCCAAAAAGGGCGCTCCCAAGACTTGCAGTGCCTGGTCCTTTTTTGACACAGTTGCAGATGACATTTGTTTTGTCAAATGCAAGCTGTGTCATCAGAAAGTCAAAAGAGGGAAAAGTATCAGCAACCTTAATACCACAAATATGTGGAAACATGTGCGGACCAGGCACGCGGTGGAGTTACAGAAACACACTGAAGATGTAGGCCAACCAACAGCGGCAGCTACCACCTCTTCAGCTCGTGTTGCCTCTTCCTCCAGCTCACGCACAGCTGGTTTGGCTTCCTCCCAGGATCGCCATGGAAGAACCTCTGGCACTGTTGTCCAGAGACCTCGTGTAATTCCACCCACAGCACCACCTTCCCAGTCATCCTCACACTCCCAGTCTACTCTACAGCCATCGGTAGTACAGGCATGGGAGAAAAGGCGGGCATTCTCGGCCAACCACCCCCGAGCACAGGCTCTGAATGCAGGCATTGCCAAACTGTTGTCCCTGAAAATGCTCTCATTCAGGCTTGTGGAGACTGACAGCTTCCGTGACTTGATGGCATTGGCAGTCCCACAGTACAAGGTGCCCAGCCGCTTTTACTTCAGCAGGCAAGCTGTCCCTGCCCTGCACAGGCATGTTGAGGGAAACATAAAACATGCGCTACTGAACGCCGTCAGTAGCAAGGTCCACCTCACCACCGATGCGTGGACCAGTCAGCATGGACAGGGGCGATACGTTTCCCTCACTGCCCATTGGGTTAATGTTGTTACAGATCGTGCGAGTGGCGCAGGACGTGTCCTGCCCACTCCAAGGATTGCAGGAATCCAGTCTGTACGCATTGACTCCTCCTCTTACACAAGTTCCTCAGAATCATCTCTGCAGGAGCCGTCACAGTCCACCTCCACATGGACCCGTGAACGTTTACCTATGACCGACATGAGCACAGCCGTGGCCAAACGTCAGCAGGCCGTCTTGAAACTAGTTTCATTGGGGAATCGAAGCCACACAGCGCAGGAGCTCTGGAATGCCATCAAGCAGGAGAGCGATGTGTGGTTACTGCCAGCGAATCTCCAGCCAGGCATGGTAGTGTGTGACAATGGCCGAAATCTGGTGGCAGCTTTGGCCCTTGGCAACCTCACTCACATCCCATGTCTGGCACATGTGCTCAATTTGGTTGTGCAGAGTTTTCTGAGGGACTATCCGGATCTTGATGCACTGCTGCACAAGGTCCGCCTAGAGTGTGCTCACTTGCGGCGCTCCAGCTTGGCAAGATCCCGCATTGCTGCTCTGCAGCGCCGATTCCGCCTTCCGGAACACCGCATCATATGTGACCTACCTACCCGGTGGAATTCCACGTTACATATGTTGGAGCGGTTGTGTGAGCAGCAGCAAGCAGTTATGGAGTACCAGCTGCATCAGGCGCAAAGAAGTCGCAGTCAGCGCCGATCAGACTTCACAACCACAGAGTGGGCCACTATGAAGGACGTCTGCCAGGTTTTGCGTCCTTTTGATTATTCCACGCGGATGGCAAGTGCAGATGATGCACTAGTCAGCATGACTGTCCCCATTATCTGCCTGCTTCAGCAAACTTTGCAAGGGTTAAGGGATGATGTTGTGGAAGAGGTGGAGGATGAGGAGTCACCTTTTCCATCAGCTTCTGGAGAGTCAGCGCCACGTGGTTCCTCACAAAGGGGTACGCAGGGGCCACTTTGTGAGGAGGATGAGGAGGAGTCAATGGAGGAGGAAGATCTCCGTCCAGAGGAGGGAGCGACACAACTGTCCAGTGGTCAGTGTGTACAGCGAGGGTGGGGTGATGACGAGCGGGCAGAGATCATGTCTCAAGCAGGGGACAGCGTTTCTGGGCCAGTTGGCAGTCTGCAGCACATGGTGGATTTCATGCTGCAGTGCCTGAGAAACGACCGCCGCATCGACCACATTCTCAACATGCCTGATTATTGGGTGTTCACCCTCCTCGATCCTCGCTACCGGGACAACGTCCAAACCCTCATCCCAGCGTTGACCCGGGAGCGTAAATTGCGGGAGTACCACGACACACTGGTGAATTCCATCATCTTCTCCAGTCCAACTGAGAGGAGTGCTGCTAGTGCTTTACAAAGCAGCTCAGTGCGTCGAGGCAGTGGGGGAGGCTCTGCCCAAAGAGGGAGCAGAAGCAGTGCCTCTGCCCAAGGCAAGCCCAGTATGGCACAACTCTGGCACACTTTTGCGTGCCCGCCCCAAATGTCTACACCATCACCGGCGGCTCCAGTCAGCAGGAGGCAACGGTTCCGTCAGATGGTGACAGACTACATGGCTTGCCCTCTTACTGTACTCCCAGACGGCTCTTCCCCGTTAAAGTTTTGGGTCTCTAAGCTGGATACATGGCCAGAGCTAAGCCAGTATGCATTGGAGGTGCTGGCTTGCCCTGCGGCTAGTGTCTTATCGGAACGTGTCTTTAGTGCCGCAGGTGGTGTACTAACAGACCGTCGCATGCGACTATCCTCCGATAACGTTGACCGGCTTACTTTCCTGAAAATGAACCAGGCCTGGATCTCGCAGGAATTTGCCACTCCTCTGCCTGATTAAGTAATTGGGTGTCATCCAGGTCTCCTGCTGTGTTCATCTTTCTACCACCTGAACTGCTATTCCTGGGCTCCAACACCGCCAGTTGCGGCTCAGAAGTGCAGGCTGCACAGTAAAAACATACGACCCAGTGTTATTGGGTTTCAGTAACGTCAGCTGATCCCCAACTGTGTCCTGCGACCGCCACGCTGGCACAACAACCTAAATGTAAGGGAACCTGTCCCCCCCCCGTCGTTTGTTACTGAAAGAGCCATCTTGTGCTGCACAAGGAAAAGGTAGCTCTTTTAGTTTAGCTCCTTGCACACGCAGAACTTAACACTTATAAAATGTGTTCACTGATACCGTTATACCGTCCCGGAGCTGGGACTTTCCTTCGTAATGTGACGCAGCACAGCCGTCATTCCTACCCCCTTGGTGCCATGCGCTGCCTCCTCAGCGTTGTTTTAAGCTGTCACGGAGCCTGCGCTGTTCTGTTATCCCTTGGCCATGCCCTATTTGCGCTGCCTGTCTTCTGATATAATTTGGTGTCAGGCTGGCTGCGCCTGTGCGGCCGCGCTGCCCGAGATCCCGACTCGCAGTGTCTTCTGATTGAATCACACTGCGGGCCTGGGATCCATGGGCATGCGCAGTGCATATCTTCCCCTCGGGCTCTCGCTCATCTCCCTCCGCCTTCTTCAGACTGTGCGCCGTCAGCTGATCTCTAATAGCATGCCGCGGCCGTGACACCGCACAGTCTGGAGAAGAGGGAAGGAGGGGAGTGAGAGTCGAGGATATGCACTGTGCATGCCCATGGATCCAAGGCCCGCAGTGGGATTACGTTGGACGACACTGCGAGGTGGGATCTGGAGCAGCGTGGACGCACAGGCACTGACAGCCTGACACCAAATTATGTCAGAAGACAGGCAGCGCTAATTGGGCATGGCCAAGGGATAACAGAACAGCGCAGGCTCCGTGACAGCTTAAAACAACGCTGAGGAGGCAGCGCACGGCACCAAGGGGATAGGAATGACAGCTGTGCTGTGTCCCATTACGAAGGAAATTTGCACCTCCGGGACGGTTTTACGGTATAAGGGGACACATTTTTAGCGTTTACTTCTGTGTTTGCAAGGAGCACAATTAAAAGAGCAACCTTTTCCTTTTGCATCCTTAGTGCTGCACAAGATGGCTCTTTCAGCTACAAACGTCTTTGGGGGGGGGGGTTAAAGGTTCCCATTCAACTTGCTCCAATCAGGCTTCGGCCTACACTCTGTTCCTCTGCTCCTCCTGCTGTCCCTGGGCTCTAACACCGCCACTTGGTGCCTGGAAGTGCTGTCTGCACAGTCAACACTCGCTCCTCTGTTATTGGGGTTCAGTAACGTCAGCTGATCCCCAGCTGTGTGTGCGGCAATACCTCCAATCTGCTCCTCCTGCTGTCCCTGGGCTCTAACACCGCCAGTTGGTGCCTGGAAGTGCTGTCTGCACAGTCAACAGTCGCTCCTCTGTTATTGGGGTTCAGTAACGTCAGCTGATCCCCAGCTGTGTATCCAGCAACGTGTCATGCGACCACCACGCTGGCACAACTAAAACGTAAGGGGACCTGTCCCCCCCCTCCCCCCTAGGCGTTTGTTACTGAAAGAGCCACCTTGTGCAGCACTAATACTGCACAAGGAAAAGGTCGCTCTTGAAATTATGCTCCTTGCAAACGCTGAACTACACACTCATGTAATGTGTCCCCTCACACCGTCCAACCGTCCCGGAGGTGGGACTTTCCTTTGTAATGTGACGCAGCACAGCCGTCATTGCTACCCCCTTGGCACCGTGCGCTGCCTCCTTAGCATTGTTTGATTCCGTCATGGACCCTGCGCTGTTATGTTATCCCTTGGCCATGCACAGTTTGCGCTGCCCGTCCTCTGACATCATTTGTTGTCGTCCTGGCTGCGCCTGTGCGTCCACGCTGCCCGAAATCCCACCTCACAGTGTCGTCTAATGTGATCCCACAGTGGGCCTGGTATCCATGGCCATGCGCAGTGCATATACTAGCCTCTCACTCCCCTTCTTCAGACTAGGCGGCGTCAGCTGATCCCTAATAGCATGCCACGGCCGTGACGCCGCACAGTCTGAAGAAGCAGGAAGGAGGTGAGTGAGAGGCGATGATATGCACTGCGCATGCCCATGGATCCCTGGCCCGCAGTGGGATTACATTAGATGACACTGCGAGGTTGGATCTCGGGCAGCTTGGACGCACAGGCACTGCCAGCCTGACACCTAAATGATGTCAGAAGACGGGCACCGCTAACTGTGCATGGCCAAGGGATAACATTACAGCGCGGGCTCCGTGACAGAACCAAACAACGTTGAGGAGGTGGCGCACGGCACCAAGGGGGTTGGAATGACGGCTGTGCTGTGTCACATTACAAAGGAAAGTCCCACTTCCGGGACGGTTTGACGGTGTGAGGGGACACATTATATGAGTGTGTACTTCAGCGTTTGCAAGGAGCATAATTTTCGGAGCCACCATTTTCCATGTGCAGTATTACTGCTGTACAAGATGGCTCTTTCAGCAACAAATGCCTGGGGGGGGGGGGGGGGTTAAAGGTTCCCTTTCAACTTGCTCCACTGCAGGCTTCGGCCTACACTCTGCTCCTCTTTGATTCCCTGGGTTTCAACACTGTCAGTTGCCACCTGGAAGTGTTGTCTACACAGAAAAAACACTAGCTGATGTGTCAGTGGGGTTCAGCACCGCCAGCTGTTCCCCTGCTGTGTAGTCGGCAACGTGTCCAGCACAAGCCACGCTGGCACAACAGAACAAAAGCTGCCACCAGTGCAGGCTTCGGCCTACACTCTGCTCCTCTCCTCCTCCTGCTGCCCCTGGGCTCAAACACCGCTAGTTTTTGCCCGGAAGTGCTAGCTGCACAGAGAAAAACACCAGCCAATGTGTTAGTGGGGTTCAGCACCGCCAGCTGTTCACCTGCTGTGTAGCCGGCAACGTGACCTGCAAACGCCACGCAGGCACATGAACTGAAATTAAAGGGACCATGCCACCCACCCCAAGGTGTTTTTATGTATAACAGCTACCTTGTACAGCAGTACTGCTGCATTTGTGCAAGGTGGCTGATTTTTTCTCATTGCCCACGTTGAATTAAACACGTAAAATATGTGTCTCATTACAGACCATTACAATGTCCCTGAGGTGTGACTTTCCTTTTTAATGACACGCACCACCCCCCTTGGTATCGCTGCCCGTCTTCTGACATCATTGGTTGGCTGCCTGTGCCTGTGCGTCCGCCATGCCCGACACAACCCCCCTCGTTGTCTCATATATTTTGGCTGCGAGGGTGTGATTGATGGGCATGTGCCGTGCATATGTTCGCCTGTCTTAACTCATCTCCTTCCGCCTTCTTCAGACTGTGCGGCCTCATGGCCGTGGTAGGCGATAAGGGATCAGCTGAGGCCGCCCAGTCTGAAGCAGGTGTAAGGACATGTGTGAGCGGCAAACATATTTACTGCACAAGGCCACGAATCCCAGCCACGCAGTGTGATTTTTTGAAAACACACTGCGGGCCTGGGATTCATGGCCATTGCTAACCGCACCGGCCAACATGAAATGAGGTGAGAAGACAGGCAGCGCTCACAGCGCATGGCCAAGGGATCACAATAGCGCAGACTCCTGTACAGCAAATAACAACGCTCAGGAGGCTGCGCCCAGCACCAAGGCGTTATTTATGTGCACCTGTGCTGCGTCTCCTTAAAAAGACAAGTCACGCCTCCAATACAGAACTGAACTACTGTTCAATGGGCTAAAATGTGTACGTCTTTCATTCTGCGTGTGCAATGAGCAAAACTTAAAGGGCAACCTTTAACTTGTGGAGCTTTACTGCTGCACAAGGTGTGGCTCTTCAACATTGTAACACCTGAGGGTTGGTTAAAGGTTATCTTTGAAATTGGTTCAAGTAGGCTTCCGCCTACACTCTGCTCCTCCTGCAGACCCTGGGCTCTAACTACGCCAGTTGGGGCCCGGAAGTGCTGGCTGCACAGAGAAAAAAACCAGCCATTGTGTCAGTGGGGTTCAGCACCGCCAGCTGTTCCCCTGCTGTGTAGCCGGCATCGTGTCCAGCACAAGCCACGCTGGCACAACAGACCAAAAGCTGCCACCAGTGCAGGATTCGGCCTACACTCTGCTCCTCTCCTCCTCCTGCTGACCCTGGGCTATAACACCGCCAGTTGTAGCCTGGAAGTGCTAGCTGCACAGAGAAAAACACCCGCCAATGTGTTAGTTGGGTTCAGCAGCACCAGCTGTTCCCCTGCTGTGTAGCCGGCATCGTGTCCAGCACAAGCCATGCTGGCACAACAGACCAAAAGCTGCCACCAGTGCAGGCTTCGGCCTACACTCTGCTCCTCTCCTCCTCCTGCTGCCCCTGGGCTCAAACACCGCTAGTTTTTGCCCGGAAGTGCTAGCTGCACAGAGAAAAACACCAGCCAATGTGTTAGTGGGGTTCAGCAACGCCAGCTGTTCCCCTGCTGTGTAGCTGGCAACGTGTCCTGCAAACGCCGTGCAGGCACCTGAACTGAAATTAAAGGGAACCTGGCCCCACCCCCCCAGGTCTTTCTATGTATAACAGCCACCTAGTACAGCAGTACTGCTGCATTTGTACAAGGTGGCTGATTTTTTCTCATTGCCCACGTTGAATTAAACACGTAAAATATGTGTCTCATTACAGACCATTACAATGTCCCTGAGGTGTGACTTTCCTTTTTAATGACACGCACCACCCCCCTTGGTAGTGCTGCCCGTCTTCTGACATCATTGGTTGGCTGCCTGTGCCTGTGCGTCCGCCATGCCCGACACAACCCCCCTCGTTGTCTCATATATTTTGGCTGCGAGGGTGTGATTGATGGGCATGTGCAGTGCATATGTTCGCCTGTCTTAACTCATCTCCTTCCGCCTTCTTCAGACTGTGCGGCCTCATGGCCGTGGTAGGCGATAAGGGATCAGCTGAGGCCGCCCAGTCTGAAGCAGGTGTAAGGACATGTGTGAGCGGCAAACATATTTACTGCACAAGGCCACGAATCCCAGCCACGCAGTGTGATTTTTTTAAAACACACTGCGGGCCTGGGATTCATGGCCATTGCTAACCGCACCGGCCAACATGAAATGAGGTGAGAAGACAGGCAGCGCTCACAGCGCATGGCCAAGGGATCACAATAGCGCAGACTCCTGTACAGCAAATAACAACGCTCAGGAATCTGCGCCCAGCACCTAGGTGTAAATTTTGACACCTGTGATGCGTCTCCTTAAAAAGACAAGTCACGCCTCCACTACTGTTTGACAGTATAATGGGCTAAATAGTGTACGTGTTTTATTCAGAGTGTGCAAGGAGCAAAATTAATAGAGCAATCTTTGACTTGTGCAGCATTAATGCTGCACAAGGTGTGGCTCTTGTACCTTGCAACACCTGAGGGGGGGTTAAAGGTAACTTTGAAATTGGTTCAACTAGGCTTCGGCCTACACTCTGCTCCTCTCCTCCTCCTGCTGACCCTGGGCTCAAACACCGCCAGTTTTTGCCCAGACATGCTAGCTGCACAGAGAAAAACACCAGCCAATGTGTTAGTGGGGTTCAGCACCGCCAGCTTTTCCCCTGCTGTGTAGCCGGCAACGTGACCTGCAAACGCCACGTAGGCACATGAACTGAAATTGAAGGGAGCCTGCCCCTCACCCCCAGGTGTTTCTATGTATAATAGCCACCTTGTACAGCAGTACTGCTGCATTTGTACAAGGTGGCTGACTTTTTCTCCTTGCCCACGTTTAATTAAACACGTACTAAATGTGTCTCATTGAGACCATTCCACTGTCCCTGAGGTGTGACTTTCCTTTTTAATGACACGCATCACCCCCATTGTTAGCGCTGCCCGTCTTCTGACATCATTGGTTGGCTGGCTGTGCCTGTGCGTCCGCCCTGCCCGACACAACGCCCCTCGTTGTCTCATATATTATGACTGCGAGGGTGTGATTGATGGGCATGAGCAGTGCATATCTTCGCCTGTCTTCACTCCCCTCCTTCCGCCTTCTTCAGACTGTGCGGCATCATGGCCGTGGCAGGCGATAAGGGATCAGCTGAGGCCGCCCAGTCTGAAGCAGGTGTAAGGACATTTGTGATCGGCGAACATATTTACTGCACAAGGCCACGAATCCCAGCACCGCAGTGTGACTAAGAAAAGGCACTGTGGTTCTGGGATTTATGGCCATCGTTAACCGCAGCGGCCAACATGAAATGAGGTCATAAGACGGCCTGCACTAACAGGGTATTGCCAAGGGATAACACAAGAGCGCAGTCTCCTGTACTGCAAATAACAACGCTCAGGAATCTGCGCCCAGCACCTAGGTGTAAATTTTTACACCTGTGCTGCGTCTTCTTAAAAAGACAAGTCACGCCTCCACCACTGTTTGACAGTATAATGGGCTAAATAGTGTACGTGTTTTATTCAGCGTGTGCAAGGAGCAAAATTAATAGAGCAACCTTTGACTTGTGCAGCATTAATGCTGTTCAAGGTGTGGCTCTTGTACCTTACAACACCTGAGGGGGGGTTAAAGGTTACCTTTGAAATTGGTTCAACTAGGCTTCTACCTACACTCTGCTCCTCTCCTCCTCCTGCTGACCCTGGGCTCTAACACCGCTAGTTTTTGCCCTGAAGTGCTAGCTGCACAGAGAAAAACACCAGCCAATGTGTTAGTGGGGTTCAGCACCGCCAGCTGTTCCCCTGCTGTGTAGCCGGCATCGTGTCCAGCACAAGCCACGCTGGCACAACAGACCAAAAGCTGCCACCAGTGCAGGCCTCGGCCTACACTTTGCTCCTCTCCTCCTCCTGCTGCCCCTGGGCTCAAACACCACTAGTTTTTGCCCGGAAGTGCTAGCTGCACAGAGAAAAACACCAGCCAATGTGTTAGTGGGGTTCAGCACCGCCAGCTGTTCCCCTGCTGTGTAGCCGGCAACGTGACCTGCAAACACCACGCAGGCACATGAACTGAAATTGAAGGAAGCCTGCCCCCCACCCCCAGGTGTTTCTATGTATAACAGCCACCTTGTACAGCAGTACTGCTGCATTTGTAGAAGGTGGCTGACTTTTTCTACTTGCCCACGTGGAACTCAACATGTACAAAATGTGTCTCATTGAGACCATTCCACGGTCCCTGAGGTGTGACTTTCCTTTCTAATGATACGCAGCACCACCCTTGGTAGCGCTTCCCGTCTTTTGACATCATTGGTTAGCTGGCTGCGCCTGTGCGTCCGCCCTGCTCGAAACAACGCCCCTCGGTTTCTTATTTATTTTGTCAGCGAGCACGAGCAGTGCATATGTTCGCCTGTCGTCACTCATCTCCTTCCGCCTTCTTCAGACTGTGCAGCCTCATGGCCAAGGCATGCGAGAAGGGATCAGCAGAGGCCGCCCAGTCTGAAGCAGGTGTAAGGATGTGTGTGAGCGGCGAAAATATTTACTGCTCAAGGCCACGAATCCCAGCACTGCAGTGTGACTTTATGAAAAGGCACTGTGGGTCTGGGATTTATGGCCATCGTTAACCGCACCGGCCAACATGAAATGAGGTCATAAGACGGGCAGCGCTAACAGGGCATTGCCAAGGGATAACACAAGAGCGCAGACTCCTGTACAGCAAATAACAACGCTCAGGAAGCTGCGCCAAGCACCAAGGCGTTATTTGGGACACCTGTGCTGCGTCTCCTTAAAAAGCCAAGTCACGCCTCCACTACAGTTTGACTGTAGAATGGGCTACATTGTGTACGTCTTTCATTCAGCGTGTGCAAGTAGACAAATTAATAGAGCAACCTTTGACTTGTGCAGCATTAATACTGCACAAGGTGTGTCTCTTGTACTTTGTAACACCTGAGGGGGGGTTAAAGGTTTTCTTTGAAATTGGTTCAACTAGGCTTCGGCCTACACTCTGCTCCTCTCCTCCTCCTGCTGCCCCCGGGCTCTAACACCGCTAGTTTTTGCCCGGAAGTGCTAGCTGCACAGAGAAAAACACCCGCCATTGTGTCAGTGGGGTTCAGCAACGCCAGCTGTTCCCCCACTGTGTAGCCGGCAAAGTGTCCTGCAAACGCAACGCAGACACAAAGCTGCCTCCAGTGCAGGCTTCAGCCTACACTCTGCTCCCCCTGCTTACCCTTTGCTCCAACACCGCTAGTTGGGGCTCTAGGAAGACAATCTTTAATAGGCAACGCATCCGTGTTCCAGCACCGCCAGATGGTTCTCGGCAGTATTTTTGTCACGGGTACTCCCTCGTGCCCAGCCTGGTTCCAGCACCGTCAGCTGTTTCCGGGTACTGTCAAACTCACTGAGACACCTATGCGTTGCCCCGTCGTGCTGCGGTCGAGTTAGCCAACTCCAGGGTGCCTCCAGTTTAGGAGCTTCCTATGTGGGCTGCATGAATTGGTAGTCAAGGCTGGTTCTGTAGTGCCAGTAGGCCAAGCTCCCGCTGTAGGACTGTTGGGGTTCGGTAACTGCGGCTGCCTCGCGGCCTAGCTGTTCTCTCCTCTCCTGTGGACCTTCGGGTCCACCACCTGGTTCCAGCACCGTCAGCTGGTTCCGGGCCGAGCCTTTGGCTTAGGTGCCTCCTTCTGGGTATCCGAGTTCCGCCAACGTCAGGCGGTCCTTGGTAGTGCTTTTAAGCGCAGGCACCTACAGCTTAGTAACCGGGTTCCAGCACCGTCAGCTGGTCCTCGGTCGTGCCATTGGCTCTTGCACACTGGGGCCACGCATCCGTGTTCCAGCACCGCCAGCTGGTTCTCGGCAGTGTTTTTGTCACGGGTACTCCCTCGTGCCCAGCCTGGTTCCAGCACCATCAGCTGTTTCCGGGTACTGTCAAACTCACTGAGACACCTATGCGTTGCCCCGTCGTGTTGCGGTCGAGTTAGCCAACTCCAGGGTGCCTCCAGTTTAGGAGCTTCCTATGTGGGCTGCGTGAATTGGTAGTCAAGGCTGGTTCTGTAGTGCCAGTAGGCCAAGCTCCCCCTGTAGGACTGTTGGGGTTCGGTAACTGCGGCTGCCTCGCGGCCTAGCTGTTCTTTCCTCTCCTGTGGACCTTCTGGTCCACATCCTGGTTCCAGCACCGTCAGCTGGTTCTCGGCAGTGTCTTTTGCTCTTGTACCTTCTGCTCCCCATCCTGGTTCCAGTACCGTCAGCTGGTTCCGGGCCGAGCCTTTGGCTTAGGTGCCTCCTTCTGGGTATCCGAGTTCCGCCAACGTCAGGCGGTCCTTGGTTGTGCTTTTTAGCACGGGTACCTCCTGCTTAGTAACCGGGTTCCAGTAACGTCAGCTGGTCCTCGGTAGTTCCATAGGCTCTTGAACCTTCGGGTAGCCATCCGAGTTCCAGTTCCATCAGCTGGTTCGTGGCATTTTCTCAGCCTTCTTGTACCTTCTGCTACATTTCCAAGTTGAAGACCCTAAAGTCGACGACCCGGAAACCACCCCGATGACGACGACGACGGCGGAGACGACGACGGCGGAGACGACGACCCTGGAGACGACGACCCTGGAGACAACGACATGGAAGACCGAGAAGCAGAAGAACAAGAGGCTGCAGAACAAAGAGCAGAAGAACATTAAGCATAAGACTTAATATCAGAGCAAAAGATATTATCTAAATTATATGCAGAAGAAGACTAAGCAGTGTATGGGGGTGAGTACGTTCCTCCTCGTGGTGCCCCTGGATAAAGCCTGATGCTGTAGGCCAAACTGAACGCGGACAAATGTAAAGGTACCGTCACACATAGCGACGCTGCAGCGATACCGACAACGATCCGGATCGCTGCAGCGTCGCTGTTTGGTCGCTGGAGAGCTGTCACACAGACAGCTCTCCAGCGACCAACGATCCCGAGGTCCCCGGTAACCAGGGTAAACATCGGGTAACTAAGCGCAGGGCCGCGCTTAGTAACCCGATGTTTACCCTGGTTACCATCCTAAAAAGTAAAAAAAACAAACGCTACATACTTACCTACAACCGTCTGTCCTCGGCGCTCTGCTTCTCTGGTCTGGCTGTGAGCGCCGGGCAGCCAGAAAGCAGAGCGGTGACGTCACCGCTCTGCATTCCGGCTGACCGACGCTCACAGCCAGAGCAGGAGGAGAGCAGAGCACAGCGCTGGAGGACAGACGGCTGTAGGTAAGTATGTAGTGTTTGTTTTTTTACTTTTAGGATGGTAACCAGGGTAAACATCGGGTTACTAAGCGCGGCCCTGCGCTTAGTTACCCGATGTTTACCCTGGTTACCAGCGAAGACATCGCTGAATCGGTGTCACACACGCCGATTAAGCGATGTCTACGGGGAGTCCAGCGACGAAATAAAGTTCTGGACTTTCTTCCCCGACCAGCGATCTCCCAGTAGGGGCCTGATCGCTGCTGCCTGTCACACTGGACGATATCGCTAGCGAGGACGCTGCAACGTCACGGATCGCTAGCGATATCGTCTAGTGTGACAGTACCTTAACTTTTGTGACTGGCAGAACGGAAGGTGTAATCTTCAAACTTTTATAGATAACAACTACGGGAAAGCCTGTCACAAATGAGAATATGATGAAGAAGTAGAATAGGAAGAATAATAATAGTTGAAGAAAATGAATATGTAGAATAGGAAGAATAATAATAGTTGAATAAAATGAATATGAAGAATGTAATAAAATAAAATGGGTAGAAGATGAAGAAGATGAATAAGGTGAAGAAAGTTGATGTCAAAGATGCTGATGATGATGAAGATGAAAGTGTGGGAAAAGTAAAAAAAAAAAAAAGGGGAAGGGCGTGGAATAGTGAAACATCAATATCTGACAAAATAAAAAAAAATTACATAGTCAATATCTTTGTCACTACGAACGTCTTTAAAAAATAAAAAAAAGGCTATTCTATTTGATTGCGCTAAACCTCTATGACTTTAATGTCTCCGCCACCTCCCCAAATACATCCTGCATTATTCTTTGTTGTTTTCCTTCATGTAGAATGAACCTACAAGGAAAGAAAGGGTTTATTTTAATTCTGATATTTTGGTCCCATTGACTTGCATTGGGATCGGGTATCGGTATCGGCGATATCCGATATTTTTTGAATATCGGCCGATCCTATCTGATACCAATACTTTCCGATATCGGAAGGTATCGCTCAACACTAATCACAAATTGAAAGTTGAGATTCTCGCACGTTTGGGGGTGACACTGACTGTTAGGGCACAGCGAGTTCACTGCTGGGCCTATCACCGGGACAAACCGCCCCTCTCTCAAATGTTTGACTTGTTGCACCTGGTCCAGAAATGGCTGCAGCCAGAGTTGTGTACACCTGCACAGATGGTGGAACGAGTGATGATGGATCGGTTTGTGCATTCCCTCCCGAGGTCCATACAGACTTGGGTTGCCCAGGGTGATCCCCAGAATGCCGACGAGCTGATCGGACTGGTTGAGAGATACCAAGGGTTGGAAGGCTCCTCCGGGGAGCAACCCATGCCGTACTGGGGGTCCCAGAAGGGAGCTGAGTCCCAAAAAGGGGTGGCGCGTCCAAGGTCACAAAGGGCGGGGGAGGTGGTGCCCAAGGTCCCTACGGGTGATATTATTTGTTGGAGGTGCCACGGGCCAGGACATATAGCTGCCCGTTGTTCCCAGACCACTGAGCAGATGGACTGCAGCATGGGACGCCGTTGTTCATACTATGCGTATCCAGCCTGCAGTGTGAACTCTCCGCCCAACGAGGGACCTCAAGCGTGTCCCGTAAAGGTGAACGGTCGAGCAGTAACGGCACTGTTAGACTCAGGGAGCCTAGTAACCCTGGTGAGGGCCACTTTTCCTCTCCACCTGCTCCCGGGAAAGAAGGTCGGAGTGCGGTGCATACATGGTGATGCAAAGGACTACCCTATGGCCAGGGTGGACATTGAAACGGCATGTGGCACTGAGTCCCACATAGTCGGCGTCATGCAGGACTTGTTGCACCCTATAATTATTGGGCGGGATTTCTGTTTGTTTTGGGATTTGTGGGGAAAAGGTTCTGAGCTCCCTAGCAAGAGTAGGGAACCGGTGAACCCTGGAAGGGTGTCGCCACACCCAGAGGCAGACAGGTTTCCTTTTTGTGTTCTGGTTGGGGATGAAGAGGAAGTGTCCCCTACATCTGACATTCTGGAGTTAGAGGTAACCGGTGAAAATTTTGGGACTGCCCAACATAGGGACCCCACTCTGAGTGAAGCCTTTAATAATGTCACAGTTATTAATGGGGTTGTACAGGAGCCGGGGGCAGACACAAGATTTCCCCATTTTCTGATGAGTGGGGAGTTGTTGTACCGGGTCACGAAAATAAGGGAGGAGTTGGTAGAGCAGTTGGTAGTGCCGGGTCCATATAGACGGAAGGTGTTGGACATGGCCCATTCACACATCTTGGGTGGACACCTAGGGGTGGAGAAAACACAGGAACGGGTTGTACAGAGATTCTATTGGCCTGGGTGTCACCGGGAAATAGTGAACTATTGCAGGTCCTGCCCTACATGTCAGCTAACTGCTCCCACTCCTCATTTCCGGAACCCTCTTGTGCCGTTGCCCATTATTGAGGTACCATTCGAGAGAATTGCCATGGACTTGGTCGGTCCATTAGTTAAGTCAGCTTGGGCCATCAGTATATATTAGTCATCCTGGACTATGCCACACGCTATCCTGAGGCAATTCCCTTGAGAAATTCTTCCTCGAAGAGTATAGCCCGCGAGTTGGTCCATGTGTTTTCCCAGACAGGTCTGCCGAAGGAGATCCTAACTGACCAGTGGACAACTTTCATAAGCAAGGTGATGAGGGAGTTATGCAAAGTCCTGAAAATCTCCCAGTTGAGGACCTCGGTGTACCATCCCCAGTCAGATGGCCTTGTTGAGAGATTTAACAAGACACTGAAGAGCATGCTGAGAAAAGCTGTAGAGAAAGACGGTAGAGACTGGGATTGTCTCTTACCCTATCTGATGTTTTCCATTCGTGAAGTTCCACAGGCCTCCACAGGATTCTCACCGTTTGAGCTTCTATATGGCCGACATCCGCGAGGACTCCTGGATATAGCCAAGGAAACCTGGGAAGCCGAAGTCACGCCTCACAGAAGCGTCATTGAGCATGTGGCCCTGATGCAGCAGAGGATTGCAAAGGTGATGCCTATCGTGAAAGAACACCTCCTCCAGGCACAAGAAGCTCAGGCCAGAGTCTACAACCGGTCTGCAAGAGTGAGGCAGTTCAATCCGGGAGACCGAGTTCTTGTGTTAGTTCCGACGGTGGAAAGCAAGTTCTTGGCCAAATGGCAAGGGCCATATGAGGTTGTCAAGAAACTTGGTGAAGTAAATTATAAAATTCATCAACCAGGAAGACGGAAACCATTCCAAGTATACCATGTCAACCTCATCAAGCCGTGGCAAGATAGAGAGCCGACAGTAACTCCATCGTTGGTAAGCAACCCAGAAGGTGAGGTTGGAGCAGTTACTATAGCGGAGACGCTATCGAAGACCCAGAAACAGCAGTGTCGGGAGTTACTCCAGAAAAACAGGGACCTGTTTTCAGAGTTGCCAGGACACACGAAGGTCATAGAGCACGGGGTCCTAACAGAGCCACATGTGCGGGTGAACGTGAAGCCCTATTGTATTCCTGAGGCTCGTCGAGAAGTTATCTCCAAGGAGGTGGAGCGTATGTTGAAGCTTGGAGTCATTGAGGAATCCAAGAGCGGTTGGTTGAGCCCAATTGTCCTGGTCCCAAAACCTGATGGAGAGTGGAGGTTTTGCAACGACTATCGGAAGTTGAATGAGGTCTCCAAGTTTGACGCTTATCCCATGCCCCGCGTTGATGAGCTCATTGAAAGGCTTGGGCACGCCAGATATATATCCACCATGGATTTGACAAAGGGGTATTGGCAGATCCCCATGGCACAGGAAGCCAAGGAGAAGACGGCCTTTTCGACACCTGATGGATGCTTCCAGTATGTCCGGATGCCGTTTGGCCTACAGGGAGCTCCGGCGACCTTCCAGAGGGCTATGGATAGAGTCCTTGCACCCCATAAGGCCTACGCTGCTGCGTACCTAGATGATATCGTCATCTTTAGCCCGGACTGGGAGAGTCATCTGGAGAAAGTCCAAGCGGTGTTTGATGCTCTAAGAGAGGCGGGGTTTACAATAAACCCAAAGAAGTGTGCCTTGGGTAAGGAAGAAGCTAAATACCTAGGCTATATAGTGGGTCGTGGAGAAATAAAGCCCCAAATCAGGAAAGTGGAGGCAATCCAAACATGGCCGAAACCACTCTCCAAAAAGCAAGTTAAAGCCTTTCTGGGAATCGTGGGATATTACAGGAGGTTCATCCCGAACTTCGCCACAGTGGCTGTGCCTCTGACTGATCTGCTAAAGGGGACAAAATCAGTGATGGTTAAATGGTCGGAAGAGACAGAGTCAGCCTTCCAAGAGTTGAAAGGGGCTCTGTGTAAGCAGCCCGTTCTGATGGACCCAGACTTCAAGAAATAATTTATTCTTCAGACAGATGCCTCAGATGTTGGGGTAGGAGCAGTCCTTTCCTAAGAGCTACATGGGGAGGAGCATCCTGTTCTCTATCTAAGTAGAAAGCTGTCCTCATCTGAGAAGAACTACTCAGTCGTGGAAAAAGAGTGTTTGGCCATAAAGTGGGCCGTGGACACGTTACGGTACTATCTGCTGGGTCGTAAATTCAGGCTAATATCTGACCATGCCCCACTTAGATGGATGAGGGGAAACAAAGGGTAGAAATGCTAGGGTCACCCGTTGGTTCTTAGCCCTGCAGGACTTCAGTTTCCATGTGGAACATAGGGCCGGAAAGCTGCACGGTAATGCGGATGCCCTATCAAGAATCCCTTGTTTAGTGGGGGAAAGTGCAAAGCCCCACGGCTTTAGGCAGAGGGGGGAGGTATGTAGCATGGCTAAAGGGTGTGTAGTCGACGGGAGGTATGTGCCACATAAGTGCCTTGTTGCTGTAATGTAGCCTAAAGTATTTCTTTGTTGTACATAACCATGTATATATATGTGTTTCAGGACCTGTGGTGATGTCAGACCACATGGCTAATCATATGATGGGTTACTGGGTGTGGTTAGCTCTATATAAGACAGGCTAATGCTTAACACAGCAGATATGTGTGGAGGTGAAACCCTCCTGAGTGTGTGAAGGCTCCAGGACTGAGCCTGATGGACTGGACACTTTGTTTTCTTTTCCTGAGCTAAAGGCTATTTGTTTGCTGTTATTTTGCCATGTGGTTCATGAAGTAAACCCTGTGAACTTTTAAAGGAACGTGCCTCCTGAGTGTCAGCTGTCGCACCTGAGTGAGTGAAATCCCTAATATATATATATATATACACACAGTACAGACCAAAAGTCTGGACACACCTCATTTAAAAATGTTTCTGCATTTTCATGACTATGAAAATTGTACATTCACACTGAAGGCATCAAAGCTATGAATTAACACATGTGGAATTATATACTTAATAAAAAAGTGTGAAACAACTGAAATTATGTCTTATATTCTAGGTTCTTCAAAGTAGCCACCTTTTGCTTTGATGACTGCTTTGCACACTCTTGGCATTCTCTTGATGAGCTTCAAGAGGTAGTCACCGGGAATGGTTTTCACTTCACAAGTGTGCCCTATCAGGTTTAATAAGTGGGATTTCTTGCCTTATAAATGGGGTTGGGACCATCAGTTGTGTTGTGCAGAGGTCTGGTGGATACACAGCTGATAGTCCTGCTGAATAGACTGTTAGAATATGTATTTTGGCAAGAAAAGCAGCTAAGTAAAGAAAATCGAGTGGCCATCATTACTTTAAGAAATTAAGCTCAGTCAGTCTGAAATATTGGGAAAACTTTGAAAGTGTCCCTTAGTGCAGTGGCAAAAACCATCAAGCGCTACAAAGAAACTGGCTCACATGAGGACCGCCCCAGGAAAGGAAGACCAAGAGTCACTTCTGCTTCTGAGGATAAGTTTATCCGAGCCACCAGCCTCAGAAATCACAGGTTAACAGCAGCTCAGATTAGAGACCAGGTCAATGCCACACAGAGTTCTAGCAGCAGACACATCTCTACAACAACTGTTAAAAGAAGACTTTGTGCAGCAGGCCTTCCTGGTAAAATAGCTAGGAAACCACTGCTAAGGACAGGCAACAAGCAGAAGAGACTTGTTTGGGCAAAAGAACACAAGGAATTGATATTAGACCAGTGGAAATCTGTGCTTTGGTCTGATGAGTACAAATTTGAGATCTTTGGTTCCAACCACTGTGTCTTTGTGCGACGCAGAAAAGGTGAACTGATGGAATCTACATGCCTGGTTCCCACCGTGAAGCATGGAGGAGGAGGTGTGATGGTGTGGGGGTGCTTTGCTGGTGACACTGTTGGGGATTTATTCAAAATTGAAGGCATACTAAACCAGCATGGCTACCACAACATCTTGCAGTGGCATGCTATTCCATCTGGTTTGCGTTTAGTTGGACCATCATTTTTTTTTCAACAGGACAATGACCCCAAACACACCTCCAGGCTGTGAAAGGGCTACTTGACCAAGAAGGAGAGTGATGGGGTGCTATGCCAGATGACTTAACCTCCACAGTCACCAGACCTGAACCCAATCGAGATGGTTTGGGGTGAGCTGGACCGCAGAGTGAAGGCAAAAGGGCCAACAAGTGCTAAGCATCTCTGGGAACTCCTTCAAGATTGTTGGAAGACCATTCCCGGTGACTACCTATTGAAGCTCATCAAGGGAATGCCAAGAGTGTGCAAAGCAGTCATCAAAGCAAAAGGTGGCTACTTTGAAGAACCTATAATATAAGACATATTTTCAGTTGTTTCACACTTTTTTGTTAAGTATATAAATCCACATGTGTTAATTCGTAGTTTTGATGCCTTCAGTGTGAATGTACAATTTTCATAGTCATGAAAATACAGAAAAATCTTTAAATGAGAAGGTGTGTCCAAACTTTTGGTCTGTACAGTATATATATATATATATATATATATATATATATATATATTTAGCCACGCGCACATACATACATATATAGCTTACAGTCTCCTTTATTATGTATATTGCCGTCCCTTATTACACAGTGCTCTCTCTTGCTATATACAGCTCCTTCCCTTACATATCAGATTATATAGAGCCATGTTCTTCATTACATACCATCCTGTCTTGATAGATATATAATGCAATGACTGCTGATGGAGCATGGGAAAGCTTCTTTTCTAATTTGAGGAGCTGATGGTCCTCTGGTCACCGGCTCCATCCATCAGCATTCATTTTATATCTAACAAGAGAGGATTATGCAATAAAAGAGGGCGCTGTAAATAACAAAAATAACAAGAATAAACTATGTAAGAGACAGCACTGTACATAACAGTAGGGGATGATATATAATAAGGGACGGCACCATATATAACTAGAGAGTATGGTACGTAATAAGGGATGATATTATACATAGTAAAAGAGGAAACTATGTAAGGACGGCACTATACATAATAAGTGAGTATACTATACTGTACACTAAGGGACTGCTATACATAATAAGTGAGTGCACTATATACTAAGGGACTGTGCTATACATAATAAGTGAGTACACTATAAACCAATGGACTGTGCTATACATAATAAGTGAGTACACAATATAGTAAGGAACTGTGCTATACATAATAAGGCTACATTCCTGTATCCGTGTTCAGTGTCGATGTGCTGCATGCTTTTACAGATGCATTGAGCATATCCTGTTCTGATCCTCAAAATCTGATCAGAACAGAACATTCGCTGACCCTCACGAATCTCATTCTCAGATCCATGATTTTCATGGATGTGTGAATGGACCTATAAAACTCTATGAGTCTGCCACACGAGTGCAATCTAACGATGGGTCCCCTGGAGACTCGGGGTCAGAGAAACAGGTCAGATTTCCCTCATTATTTGCTGCCCTGCAGGGGCTCCACTGCAGGTGCACAAGCGGTATGTCTGAGTGTCCTTAAAATAAAGCAATGTAACAATGAGCTGAGTAGATTGTTAAATGAATTAAGGTACCGTCACATTAAGGGACGCTGCAGCGATATAGACAACGATGCTGATCGCTGCAGCGTCGCTGTTTAGTCGTTGTGTGGTCGCTGGAGAGCTGTCACACAGACAGCTCTCCAGCGACCAACAATGCCGAAGTCCCCGGGTAACCAGGGTAAACATCGGGTTACTAAGCGCAGGGCCGCGCTTAGTAACCCGATGTTTACCCTAGTTACCATTGTAAATGTAAAAAAAAAAAAAAAACACTACATACTTACATTCCGGTGTTTGTCGCGTCCCCCGGCATCAGCTTCCCTGCACTGTGTAAGCGCCGGCCGTAAAGCAGAGCGGTGACATCACCGCTGTGCTCTGCTTTACGGCCGGCCGGCGCTGACACAGTGCAGGGAAGCTGACAGCGGGGGGCGCGACAGACACCGGAATGTAAGTATGTAGTGTTTTTTTTTTTTTACATTTACAATGGTAACCAGGGTAAATATCGAGTTACTCAGCGCGGCCCTGCGCTTAGTAACCCAATGTTTACCCTGGTTACCAGTGAACACATCGCTGGATCGGCGTCACACACGCCGATTCAGCGATGTCAGCGGGTGATCCAGCGACGAAATAAAGTTCTGGCCTTCTAGCTCCGACCAGCGATGTCACAGCAGGATCCTGATCGCTGCTGCATGTCAAACACAACGAGATCGCTATCCAGGAAGCTGCAACGTCACGGATCGCTATCGTTATCGTTCTAAAGTTGCTCAGTGTGAAGGTACCTTAAGAAGCGGCCTTTGTATATAGTGATTCAAATGTATTGTGCCAAGTACTGCTCATAAAAGAGGGTGGTGGCCCACTCTTACACAGGGGCCCACTGGAGGATTCTCCTATTCTCCTGTGGGCCAGTCCAAGCCTGTGTGGATGTCATTATATTTGATATTGGCACTAGCCTAATAGGAAAACCATGAGGTACGCATCAGGGGCTTGGTTTATTGGTTGGGTACCCCTGTTCTATGAGATATGTGTAGGGTGACAATGTGGCCTACGGAAGCTTCTGGATGCCTTTTGGCTGCCAATCTTTAGTGAATGGCTTGTTCTGTAGGCTGGGTCAACGTTGGAGGGGGAGAGAAGGCAAACTTGGCAGTTGCCAGGGCCCCAATGATTATGAGCAAAAGCTGAATTCATAATACTTGTCCAGAATTATGAGTCCACTTTGCAATGTTAAAAGTGCAGTAGGACCTTTGGTAATATCATGTTCATGTGACCATCATGTCACCAAGGGTCCTATACCCTGAGGAAATCTAAAAGATCTGAACAGGAGCAGACATGCTAGTGAGTTCTGTATAGTGGGTATGAGTTCTGTATATATATATATATATATATATAAATATATATATATATATATATATGTGTGTGTGTGTGCGTGTGTGCGTGTGTGTCCTTTCCGTATATGTATGGGTGAATGTTTCTGCTCTGGGTATATGTATGTACTCTGTGTATACTCATGTATGAGTATGATGCGCGCATACATATGTGTATTTGTGTTCTGTGTATATGATCTGGTAGAAGGTTTACACAGTAAAATATCGATATTTGCAGATGATACAAAACTATGTAAAGCAGTTAATACAAGAGAAGATAGTATTCTGCTACAGATGGATCTGGATAAGTTGGAAACTTGGGCTGAAAGGTGGCAGATGAGGTTTAACAATGATAAATGTAAGGTTATACACATGGGAAGAAGGAATCAATATCACCATTACACACTGAACGGGAAACCACTGGGTAAATCTGACAGGGAGAAGGACTTGGGGATCCTAGTTAATGATAAACTTACCTGGAGCAGCCAGTGCCAGGCAGCAGCTGCCAAGGCAAACAGGATCATGGGGTGCATTAAAAGAGGTCTGGATACACGTGATGAGAGCATTATACTGCCTCTGTACAAATCCCTAGTTAGACCGCACATGGAGTACTGTGTCCAGTTTTGGGCACCGGTGCTCAGGAACGATATAATGGAACTAGAGAGAGTACAAAGGAGGGCAACAAAATTAATAAAGGGGATGGGAGAACTACAATACCCAGATAGATTAGCGAAATTAGGATTATTTAGTCTAGAAAAAAGACGACTGAGGGGCGATCTAATAACCATGTATAAGTATATAAGGGGACAATACAAATATCTCGCTGAGGATCTGTTTATACCAAGGAAGGTGACGGGCACAAGGGGGCATTCTTTGCGTCTGGAGGAGAGAAGGTTTTTCCACCAACATAGAAGAGGATTCTTTACTGTTAGGGCAGTGAGAATCTGGAATGGCTTGCCTGAGGAGGTGGTGATGGCGAACTCAGTCGAGGGGTTCAAGAGAGGCCTGGATGTCTTCCTGGAGCAGAACAATATTGTATCATACAATTATTAGGTTCTGTAGAAGGACGTAGATCTGGGGATTTATTATGATGGAATATAGGCTGAACTGGATGGACAAATGTCTTTTTTCGGCCTTACTAACTATGTTACTATGTTACTATACTTATGTGAGTATGTGCTCTGTGTATACAGTTGTCCTCAAAGGTTTACATACCCCAGCAGAGTTTTTCCTTTCTTGGCCTTTTTTCAGAGAATATGAATGAGAACACCAAAACTTTTTCTCCACTCATGGTTAGTGGTTGGGTGAAGCCATTTATTGTCAGACTACTGTGTTTTCTCTTTTAAGTCATAATGACAACCCAAAACATCCAAATGACCCAGATCAAAAGTTCACATACCCTGGTGATTTTGGTCTGATAACATGCACAGAAGTTGACACAAATGGGTTTGAATGGCTACTAAAGGTAACATCCTCACCTGTGTCCTGTTTGCTTGTAATCAATGTGTGTGCAGAAAATGCTGCCGCATTGATGCAGTAATTGATGCAAAAGGAGCCCCAACCAAGTATTGAGTGCATTTACTGAACATACATTTCTATAGGCCAACATTTTGGATTTTGCAATCATTTTTCAAGCTGGTTGTCACTCACTTGCCCTGCTCAAATCCCTAGGTAGGGAGCTGGCAGGTGAGAGCACTGGTCCCAACGCTGCACTAATACAACACAGGGGAAGTTACAGACAACAAAGGGACGAAGCAACAATAACACCACACCTAGCATTCTCTGCTGGAATGCACCGCACAGCAGAGTAAGGCACCAGATATCAGTATTCAGCTGAAGAACCACTGCTTTTTAGGTGGTGCAGGTATTTTGGTGCGAGCTGGCCAGACACTGATGAAATGACCAGTCACCCCACAGTAAAAACATGCCTCCACACCGCAGCAAACTGCAGGCAACCCCATTTGGGAACCAACTCCTCCCAGTTGCATGGGTTCGTCCCCCTGCTCAGGTGTGTCCCTGTCCCTAGCAAGGACTACCATGTGCACATTTGGTGTATGTCTCTCCCTCAAGCGTCTATCTACCCAGATGGCAAGACACATGGTGACCTCCAACGACCTGGGGCGGCGTACTGCACAAGAGTATCCTGCAAACTTGGAGACAGACCCTGCCTAGAATGGCTTCTAAGGGCAGGGCCATTCCCTGTGTGTCAGTGGCCTACCTCCTGAACTCAAAACAGTGCTCCTCAGCCAGCTGACTCCCCTGCTTGATTTTACGCAGTCAGGACTTGTCCAGGGAGATGCCATCAGGGTCCCCATACACAAGCACCATTGCCACAAAAAACTCTTCCACTGACCATAAAGATGGAGAACCGGCCGCAGGGAGAAAGCCCAGGATTGGGGATCACCCTTTAGAAGGGAGATTATAATCCCCACACGCTGTTCCTCACTCCCTGATGAACGAGGGCGGAGCCTGAAGTACAATTTACAGGCCTCCTGAAAAAAAACAAAAATTTATCTCTCCCTCCAGTGAACCTGTCAGGAAGAGATATCTTGGGTTCTGGTTGAACCTGCACCTGGGCCGAAGCCCCAAACCCCACCAACTGCTGCAGCTGCTTCACCACCTCACCACGCAGCACCTTAAACTCCTCGGTGAGGGTCTGAAGCAGTTGGGCAAAGGACTGCATTTGAGCCATGGCTCACCAGAAAAAATAGGTCGGTTGGTTATAATGTTACAAAGTGACTGTCCTAGCGTGACACGACCCAACGAGTGGACGGTCACCAAACGGCAAAACACACACGGGGAACACAGGGGACACTTTAACAACGGTGGGCCGAGTCGGCAGGGAACGGGGAATGGACACCTCCTGCACTCACCTGAGGATGTGCCCTGCTCTTACTAGCATCCCTATACGGGTTCTTTCACCCCGTCGCCGAGCAGGATACGTAATCCCTTACTTGCCCTGCTCTAATCCCTAGTTAGGGAGCTGGCAGGTGAGAGCACTGGTCCCACCGTTGCACTAATACAACACAAGGGAAGTTACAGACAACAAGGGGACAAAGAAACAATAACACCACACTTAGCATTCTCTGCTGGAATGCACCGCAGAGCAGAGTAAGGCACCAGATATCAGTATTCAGCTGAAGAACAACAGCACTCAGCAAGCTCCTGATTCTAGCTCAGTTGGTCTCCAGAAGGACCTGTATAACCAACAGTCAGCTGATGCATCAGGTGACCTTTTGAAGGATGGTGGGAGTGGTCACCAACCACATCAGCAGACTAGCAGCAATGTAATTACACCAGCGGCCACCGGGGGAAAACTGCATTAACCCTCAATGACCAGAATGGAAAAAGGTTTTAGGGTATGTGCACATGTAGATGGAACCTCTGCGGATTTTTCCACACCTGTTTTGAGAAATCCGCAGGTAAAAAGCACTGCGTTTTACCTGCGGAATTACCGTGGATTTTATTTGGTTTTTGTGCAGATTCCACCTGCGGTTTTATACCTGCGGATTCCTATTATGGAGCAGTTTTAAACCGCTGCGGAATACGCACAAAGAATTGACATGCTGCGGAATAAACAACGCTATGTTTCCGCGCGTTTTTTTCTGCAGCATATGCACTGCGGATTTTGTTTTCCATAGGTTTACATGATACTGTAAACTCAGGGAAAACAGCTGCGAATCCGCAGCGTCAAAACCACTCCGCAGAAAAATCCGCAACGTGTGCACGTACCCTCAATCTGAGGGAAACCAGATCTGTCACAGATCCAAACATGGATCGCGACACTGGTGTTATAAAGTATTCTAGTTTACTGAAATAATGACTTTTGTGTTTTTATTGGCTGTAAGCCATAATCATCAACATTAACAGAAATAAACACTTGAAATAGATCACTCTGTCTGTAATGACTGTATATAATTATAAAATGATGATTTTTTTTCTATCATAAACAGTGTTGATACAGTAACTGTGTTCAGCCACCGGAGGTCACCCTTGAGTAATAGACAGGATAATTACAATGTTGTTGCAGTAATTTTGTTCAGCCACCGGAGGTCACCCATGAGTTAAAGACAAGAAGATTCTAGAAACAGGACAGTTACCTCAGAGAGAGTTTCTGGGAGTTTTGAGGAGAAGCAGCGCGGTGATGGAGAGTGGGCAATCCAGATCTTGAGACATTCCTGTTTTGGGACTGTGTGACTTCAAGAAAGCTACTCTTGTGAGTAAACAGAGAAGTGTGACCGATCACCGACTGTGTAGTTAGCTAGGGATAGCTAGATAGGAATCACAGCCTAATTAAGGACAGTGTTGCATTAAGAATTGCCTGATAACTAATAGACACTGTGTGGATTCCTGCGCTTCACGATTCTGGCTGTGGGATACTCCTGGAATTATTTGTGAACTTTATCTGGATCTGCATCAGAAGATTTCGTGGCTCAAATACCTATTTAATCCGCTGCTGGACATCTGTATAACAAATTCAGTTATTCACCATTGAAGCATATATTGCAAAAGAGTACACTCTGAGCACTCAACAATCAGACAGTGCACTGCGTATACATTGAGTATATACTGTGATATATATATGTTGGGAAACACCAGGTACCCGTGATTTATTGTAAATGAGGCGGGAGGCGGGTGTAGGATTGTATTCCTGAGAGGATCACGTGTCACAGGCACAGTATAACCCCGTGTAGGCCCATTACAGTTAAGGGAGGGAGTGGTATAGTTGTGGGGTAGTCTGATTCCTGTCTGTGAAACTGGCACTTGGGGTCTCTCATGCTGCATAAGGGTATGTGCACACGATGCAGTTTTTGCTGCGGATCCGCAGCAGTTTTCCCAAAGTTTACAGTACAATGTAAACCTATGGGAACAAAAACCCGCTGTGCCCACGATGCGGAAAAATCCGCGCGGAAAAAAAGAAGGAGCATGTCACTTCTTTGTGCGGATTCCGCAGCGGTTTTCAACATGCACCAATAGGAAAGTGCTGTTGAAAACCTGCAGAGGAATCCGCAGAAGAAACCGCAGTAAAATCCGCAGTGAAAACCGCAGCGGTTTTGCACTGCGGATTTTCCAATTCCGCTGCGGAAAAATCCGCAGCAGAATCCGCATCGTGTGCACATACCCTAACTTGTATTCTGTGAGTTGTGGCTGTTGTGGCCCATATTGTGTTGGGAGGGAAATTTCTGTCATTTCTTGCATAAGTTATAAGGAGAAGTTGCTTTAATATCATATTCTGCTCTGAGTCATTCATAGCAGCGCCGTATTCTGTTCTCGAGCAGCGACCGGCATAACGGTCATTACATAATATAGGAGTTTCACTTTTTTCTTTTTTTTATTGAATAAGTGAATTAAATTAACTTTTTGATGATATTCTAATTTTGTGAGAAGCACCTGTATGTGATCTATGTACATCCATGTGTGTGCTATGTGTATATGCATGTGTTTACATGCTCTGTGTATATACATGTGTGTCCCTGCTCTGCTGGAGAGTTTAACTGTATCGGCGCTGGCGCTGCACATGCAGATGCAGTTAAAAGTAGCATAGCAGAAAAATAGAAAAAAGTAGGCGCGCACTAAAAAAGTAGCATAGCTCCATGTGGTCACCTCAGAGCGTGGGGCCTGGGGTGATCGCGCCCTCTGCCCCCCCGGGAGCGACGCTACTGATACTCTATCATAAGATAACTACCTATTGGTTATGGTGTGTATTTCCGCCTGTCGTGCGTTTTGGTTACATATTGCTATATGTACAGTATTTAATCAGTTTTGAGTAATTGGAATCCTAAGGCGAGGCTTCACAGAGCTATACATTGCCTACACTGAGGTTTGTTGTACTCAGCAGAACCAAGTGGTGGCCACATGTTGCCAAAAGAGGGCCCATTTTGTAGAATAACAGACAACAGTATATAAATACCTTGTAAATGGGGAACAGAAACCCTAAAAAGCGGCTCTCGATGAATCTAATGAACTGTACCCGCAGGTTTGTTTTCTGGGTGCCAAACTCTCTGAAATACTAAATCCATAAAGTTTCATAAGGTCCAAAAAAGTTTTATTAAGATAGAAATTGTGAACGTGATGACGCTCCGATGATGGGTGTTTCAGATATATTCACTAGGGGGCAGTGCAGCATTTCCAAGGGAAATACAAGAGAATCAACTCTCTGGGTGGGATGTGGTGGTTTGGGGGTTTCGGGGGGGGGGGGGGGGGGAATAGGAGAAAATAAAGTGTAATAGGAGAAAAGTTTCCCTCCAAAATCTTAGTTATCAAAGGGGGACTTTCTGCACCTCTATTGGAGTCTTATATGTATTATTAACATCGAACTTTGAATATCAACAATTAATATTCAACTTAGAGATGCGTTGACGCTATCTACTCCTTATACTGTACACTGAGACTAAACTGTGTATCCTTAAAGAATAATTAGCAGCCCTCCTTCCTAACATTGCTAACTAAAACTATCCCTATATTATGCAAGGGTAGGCAGGGCCCAGTAAGTAAGGGGTTACACAGGATTCAGGACACTTAGACCAATGTGTTTGTCATGCTGCTGATGGAATAAGGGTATGTTTCCACGGTCAGTAAGTGCTGCAGATTGGACGCTGCATTTATCCACAGCGTCCAATCCACAGAGGCCAGATGTTACAGCATAGTAGAGGGGACTTCATGAAACTTCCGTCTTCCGTGCGTATACGGACATGCGACGCGTCTTACTAGACTGCAGCATGTCTACTTATCTTGCAGAGGCGCTCAGTCTCCGCAAGATAAATATCACAGTCCAATGTATAGGATGCAGTGATTCCGCATGGTTCAATGAAAACATGCGGAATCACCGTGCATACAAAAGCTGGCAGCGCTTTGGACGGAGCGGACATGTGTTTGTGGTGTAAGTAAAACAGCTTTGAAAAAATACATAATTTTGCGATGCTTTGCTAGGAGATGGCTATGGTATGGGAGTCTATTTGTGGCCAGTGGCCTCCCAGTAGTTGCAATCTGGTTTGCAGCCTGTTATGAGTTTTGCTAGAAACGATAATGTGAAAAATTTGTACTATAAAAAATTCTCAAAAGTTCATGTAGATTAAGGTGGATACATATATAGTACGGCTCTGTTTCACGTGGGGCAAAATATTCAGGATAATGGTCTAACCTTGAATCTAATACCTGACCAAGGCAGAATCACAAGTGCAGTATAATCTCTTTGTACCCAAGACACTTTCCCGTCCATACCTATTACACACCAGGTAAGCCTTTTTACACGCATACAAAATTATTCCATCTCTCAAATACTCATGCTCTACATGTATATGTATTTTGGAAGAGACATGATTTGACTTTTCAGGGCAGAACTCCTAAAAGTTGGCATTAGGTTTGACACTATCCCATTTTGCCTTAGTTTTTATTGATTTGTTTCTTTTGCATTTTTAAGAAATCAGATAAAAAGATCCTAGACTGAATTTACCTTTCCCACCTTGATAACAAAAAATGTGAATAATACTTTACTGCAATGTCTTTTTTTTTTCTGGCTATAAATAATTGAATCCTTCAAAATTTTCATAGTATAAATCTGCTGTGCTGACGATAAAAGATCATAACGAGCAGCGGGAGACATAAAATACAAATGTCAGCGCTTCAAGTAAGGTAACTATGTATTGTGAAAATGTAAATTTTTTTTCTCCCGTAGGGCTCAGAAAAAATATTGCAAATATGTTACCCTACAAAATAATAGAACTGCGCACACATATATTGTCCTACATCCCTCTCGTAGCATAATGCCAGATAAGTGTTATACTTCTCTACAGTGTTAACAAAGTATAACAATACATGAATATATTATCCGCCACTTCTCTGGAATGCTGTAGATAAGCCACCGATGTAAAGCTGGAGTCACACATAACGATATCGTTAACGATATTGTTGCAACGTCACGCTTTTGGTGACGTAGCAACGATCCCGCTAACGATCTCGTTATGTGTGACAGCGACCAACGATCAGGCCCCTGCTGGGAGATCGTTGGGGAATGATCAAAACCATTTTTTGGTCGCTGATCACCCGCTGTCATCACTGCATCGGCGTGTGTGACGCCGATCCAGCGACGTGTTCACTTGTAACCAGGGTAAATATCGGGTTACTAAGCGCAGGGCCGCGCTTAGTTACCCGATATTTACCCTGGTTACCATTGTAAAAGTAAAAAAAAAAACAGTACATACTCACATTCTGATGTCTGTCACGTCCCCTGGCGTCCACAGGGTTAAAACTGCTTTTGGCAGGAGCGCCGGCCGTAAAGCAGAGCACAGCGGTGATGTCACCGCTGTTACTGCCGTCGCTGACAGTCAATGCAGGGAAGCTCTCGGCAGCAGCGCGTGCATTAGCAGCGCTCTTCCCGAAAGCAGTTTTAACCCTTTGGACGCCGACGGGGGACGTGACAGACATCAGAATGTGAGTATGTAGTGTTTTTTTTTTACTTTTACAATGGTAACCAGGGTAAATATCGGGTTACTAAGCGCGGCCCTGCACTTAGTAACCCGATGTTTATGCTGGTTACCCGGGTGCTGCAGGGGAACTTTGGCATCGTTGAAGACAGTTTCAACGATGCTGAAGTCGTTCCCCTGATCGTTGGTCGCTGGAGAGAGCTGTCTGTGTGACAGCTCCCCAGCGACCACACAACGACTTAGCAACGATCACGGCCAGGTCGTATCGCTGGTCGTGATTGTTGGTAAGTCGTTTAGTGTGACTAAAGCATAACCAGAAAGGTAAGAAAACCAGGTTAGATTATACTCACCCAGGGGCGGTCCAGCTGCGGTCCAGGTCCGGCGCCTCCCATCTTCATACGCTGATGTCATCTTCTTGTCTTCCTGCCGTGGCTCCAGCGCAGGCGTACTTTATCTACCCTGTTAAGGGCAGAGCAAAGTACTGCAGTGCGCAGGTGCCGGGAAAGAGGTCAGAGAGCCCTGGCACCTGCGCACTGCAGTCCTTTGCTATGCCCTCAACAGGGCAGGTAAAGTACGCCTGCACAGGAGCGCAATGCCTCGGAGCGATGAAGAAGCCGAAGAGCGGCATAGCAAAAAGATGGGAGGCGCCGGACCTGCGACACCTATCAGACCGGACCACCCCCAGGTGAGTATAATAAAACGTACTTTTCTTTTCTTGCAGGTTGGATCGGGGGCTTATCTACAGCATTATAGAATGCTGTATATAAGCCCTGAAAGGCGGAGGCTGTATCTTATATCGGCCAAAACTGCTGACAGGTTCCCTTTAAGCCAGACACTGGTGAAACATTCAGATTTAGAGTTGTAGATATACAACATTATTATTATTATTTATTTATATAGCACCATTGATTCCATGGTGCTGCACATGGGAAGGGGTCTCCAGCCTATGGCACTCATCTTCTAGTTGGTCAGTGTAGTTTCCCAATACCTACATGAACCAAAGATTGGAGACTACTAATCTATGACATCTAATAATGACCAGTTACTCATCAACCTCTCAAACTAGTGCGTGACACTCAACTTCAAAAGATACAGAAAGTAAAAGGTTCATATACTGCAATTTTTACTTTATCGTAAGCCAATAGTTTAACCTCGCCTGGTCGTTTATACGTGCCCACTCAGAAATATTACAGTAGGGTACCACCACAGTGCACCAATTCAGAATGATTTCCTCACAATGCTTCTATACACACTATGATATTCGAGCAGTGGCCAACACAATACGATGCCCTAAACACGCTATGGTGCATCAATATAGAATGATGTTCTTCATAAAACTTCATAATACATTCCACCACGCACAATATCAAGCCCACACAGCCACCTACACACATTATGATGCCCCCACAACTCCCACATATACTCAGGGCCGGTTTTACACAAAGCGGGGCCTGTTGTGAGTTCTGTTTTTGGGCTCCCTCTGGTGGTTACTGATGGTACTGGGTGATTTGTGTTCTGCTGTCTCTGGTGTCCACCTGTTCTATTAGGATTTGGGAGTTTCCTATTTAACCGGGCTTTCTTGTCATTTCCCTGCCGGCTATCAAGGTTATCAGAGTGTTTTGTTACCTCAACTTCTGGCTTCAGTAATCTTCAGGACAAGCTAAGTTTTGATTTTCTTGTTCCACGTTTTGCTTTATTTTTGTCTTGTCCAGCTTGCATATAATTGTCTCTTTGCTGCTGGTTGCTTTAGTGGGCTGTAATTGCTCCTCATGTTCCATGAGTTGGAACATGAGTTCAAGTAATTACAGGATGGTTTTTTGAAGGGTTTTTTGCTGACCGCACAGTTTACTTTTGTATCCTCTGCTATCTAGTTTTAGCGGGCCTCATTTTGCTGAATCTGTTTTCATACTGTGTATGTGCCTTCCTCTCATTTCACCGTCATTATATGTGGGGGGCTGCTATTTCTGTGGGGTGTTTCTCTGGAGGCAAGAGAGGTCTGTGTTTCTTCTAATAGGGGAAGTTAGATCTTCGGCTGGTGCGAGACGTCTAGGATCAACGTAGGCACGTTCCCCGGCTATTGTTATTTGTGTGTTCAGGTTTAGGGTCGCGGTCAGCTCAGGTTCCATCACCCTAGAGCTCGTTGGTGCTTGTCCTTTTGTGATTCCCTGCCATTGGAATCATGACAGTATAGCCGGCCAAAATGTTTGGGCTGAAGTAGGAGGAAAAGTAGTCTGAGGAAGTTTTTTTTTTTCTTTTTCTCTCCTCTGAGGTTGCTGCCTAGCCTTAATTGCAGCCAGGCTGATTTTTTTTTTTTTTCCTCCTCTTAATCCTTGAATGGCTCTGACCTCAGCTGTTTATCATGGACGTCCAGAGTTTGGCTTCCAGCCTGAATAATCTTGCTGCTAAGGTTCAAAATATACAAGATTTTGTTGTACATGCTCCTATGTCTGAACCTAGAATTCCTATTCCAGAGTTCTTTGCTGGAGATAGATCTAGTTTTCTGAATTTTAGGAACAATTGCAAGCTGTTCCTTTCTTTGAAATCTCGCTCTTCTGGAGACCCTGCTCAGCAGGTTAAGATTATTATATTTTTCCTGCGGGGTGACCCTCAAAATTGGGCATTTGCATTGGCACCAGGGGATCCTGCGTTGCTTAATGTGGATGCGTTTTTTCTGGCATTGGGTTTGCTCTATGAGGATCCTAACCAGGAGATTCAGGCTGAAAAAGCTTTATTAGCTCTCTCTCAGGGGCAAGATGAAGCAGAAATATATTGTCAAAAATTTCGGAAATGGTCAGTGCTTACTCAGTGGAATGAGTGCGCCCTGGCTGCAAAGTTCAGAGATGGCCTTTCTGAGGCCATTAAAGATGTTATGGTGGGGTTCCCTGCGCCTACGGGTCTGAATGAGTCTATGACTATGGCTATTCAGATTGATCGGCGTTTACGGGAGCGCAAACCTGTGCACCATTTGGCGGTGTCTTCTGAACAGGCACTTGAGACAATGCAATGTGATAGAGTTCAGTCTAGAAGTGAACGGCAAAACTATAGGCGGAAAAATGGGTTGTGCTTTTATTGTGGTGATTCAGCTCATGTTATATCAGCATGCTCTAAACGCAAAAAAAAGGTTGATAAGTCTGTTGCCATTAGTACGTTACAGTCTAAGTTCATTCTGTCTGTGACTCTGATTTGCTCATTATCATCCATTTCCGTCGATGCCTATGTAGATTCAGGCGCTGCCCTGAGTCTTATGGATTGGTCATTTGCCAAGCGATGTGGGTTTAGTCTTGAGCCTCTGGAAGTCCCTATTCCTTTGAAGGGAATTGACTCTACACCTTTAGCTATGAATAAACCTCAGTACTGGACACAAGTGACCATGCATATGACTCCCGTTCATCAGGAGGTGATTCGCTTCCTGGTATTGTATAATTTACATGATGTTCTAGTACTTGGTCTGCCATGGTTACAAACTCATAATCCAGTCCTTGACTGGAAAACAATGTCTGTGTTAAGCTGGGGATGTCAGGGGGTTCATGATGATGCACCTCCGATTTCTATCGCTTCATCTACTCCTTCTGAGGTTCCTGTATTTTTGTCTGATTATCGGGATGTTTTTGAGGAGCCTAAGCTCAGTTCGCTTCCTCCTCACAGGGATTGCGATTGTGCTATAGATTTAATTCCTGGTAGTAAATTTCCTAAAGGTCGTTTGTTCAATCTGTCAGTGCCAGAGCATACTGCTATGCGGGATTATGTTAAGGAGTCCTTGGAAAAGGGACATATCCGTCCATCTTCGTCCCCTTTGGGAGCAGGTTTTTTTTTCGTGGCCAAAAAAGATGGGTCCTTGAGGCCTTGTATAGATTATCGTCTTTTGAATAAGATTACCGTAAAATATCAGTATCCTTTGCCTTTGTTGACTGATTTGTTTGCTCGCATTAAGGGGGCTAAATGGTTCACTAAGATTGATCTTCGGGGTGCGTATAATCTTATACGAATAAAGCAAGGTGATGAGTGGAAAACCGCATTTAATACGCCTGAGGGCCATTTTGAGTATTTGGTAATGCCTTTCGGACTTTCTAATGCTCCTTCAGTCTTCCAGTCCTTTATGCACGATATTTTCCGTGAATATCTGGATAAATTTATGATTGTGTATTTGGATGATATTTTGGTTTTTTCTGATGACTGGGAGTCTCATGTTCAGCAGGTCAGGAAGGTGTTTCAGGTCCTGCGGGCTAATTCCTTGTTTGTAAAGGGCTCAAAGTGTCTCTTTGGAGTCCAGAAGATTTCTTTCTTGGGGTATATTTTTTCCCCTTCTACTATTGAGATGGATCCCGTCAAGGTTCGGGCTATTTGTGACTGGACGCAGCCTGCATCTCTTAAGAGTCTGCAGAAGTTCTTAGGCTTTGCTAATTTCTATCGTCGTTTTATAACTAATTTTTCTAGTGTTGTTAAGCCTTTGACGGATTTGACTAAGAAGGGTGCTGATGTTGCTGATTGGTCTCCTGCGGCTGTGGAGGCCTTTCGGGAACTTAAACGCCGGTTTTCTTCTGCTCCTGTGTTGCGTCAGCCTGATGTTTCGCTTCCTTTCCAAGTTGAGGTTGATGCTTCCGAGATTGGAGCGGGGGCGGTTTTGTCACAGAGAAGCTCCGACTGCTCGGTGATGAAGCCATGTGCGTTCTTTTCTAGAAAATTTTCGCCCGCTGAGCGGAATTATGATGTGGGTAATCGGGAACTTTTGGCCATGAAGTGGGCATTTGAGGAGTGGCGTCATTGGCTGGAGGGTGCTAGACATCGTGTGGTGGTCTTGACTGATCACAAAAATCTGATTTACCTTGAGTCTGCCAGGCGTCTGAATCCTAGACAGGCTCGTTGGTCACTGTTTTTCTCTCGTTTCAATTTTGTGGTTTCATACCTGCCAGGTTCAAAGAATGTGAAGGCGGATGCTCTTTCTAGGAGTTTTGTGCCTGACTCCCCTGGAAATTCTGAGCCCACTGGTATCCTTAGGGATGGGGTGATTTTGTCGGCCGTCTTCCCAGACTTGCGACGTGCTTTGCAGGAGTTTCAGGCGGGTAAACCTGATCGTTGTCCGCCTGAGAGACTGTTTGTTCCGGATAATTGGACCAGTAGAGTCATCTCCGAGGTCCATTCTTCTGCGTTGGCAGGTCATCCTGGAATATTTGGTACTAGAGACTTGGTGGCCAGGTCTTTTTGGTGGCCTTCCTTGTCGAGGGATGTGCGTTCTTTTGTGCAGTCTTGTGAGGTTTGTGCTCGGGCTAAGCCTTGCTGTTCTCGAGCCAGTGGATTGTTGTCACCTTTGCCTATCCCGAAGAGGCCTTGGACGCACATTTCCATGGACTTTATTTCGGATCTCCCTGTCTCTCAAAAAATGTCTGTCATCTGGGTTGTGTGTGACCGCTTTTCTAAAATGGTTCATCTTGTACCCTTGCCTAAGTTGCCTTCCTCCTCTGAGTTGGTCCCTCTGTTTTTCCAGAACGTGGTTCGTTTGCATGGGATTCCGGAGAACATCGTTTCTGACAGGGGATCCCAGTTTGTGTCTAGATTTTGGCGGACGTTCTGTGCTAAGATGGGCATTGATTTGTCCTTTTCGTCTGCATTCCATCCTCAGACGAATGGCCAGACGGAGCGAACTAATCAGACCTTGGAAACTTATTTGAGGTGTTTTGTTTCTGCTGATCAGGATGACTGGGTTACCTTTTTGCCGCTGGCCGAGTTTGCCCTTAATAATCGGGCTAGTTCTGCTACCTTGGTTTCTCCTTTCTTTTGTAATTCGGGGTTTCATCCTCGTTTTTCCTCTGGTCAGGTGGAGCCTTCTGATTATCCTGGAGTGGACATGGTGGTGGATGGGTTGCATCGGATTTGGAGTCATGTGGTGGACAATTTGAAGTTGTCCCAGGAGAAGGCTCAGCAGTTTGCTAATCGCCGTCGCCGCGTGGGTCCTCGACTTCGTGTTGGGGACTTGGTGTGGTTGTCTTCTCGTTTTGTTCCTATGAGGGTCTCTTCTCCTAAGTTCAAGCCTCGGTTCATCGGTCCTTATAGCATCTTGGAAATTCTTAACCCTGTGTCGTTTCGTTTGGATCTCCCGGCATCGTTTGCTATTCATAATGTGTTCCATCGGTCGTTGTTGCGGAGGTATGAGGTACCTGTTGTTCCTTCGCTTGAGCCTCCTGCTCCGGTGCTGGTGGAGGGAGAATTGGAGTATGTTGTGGAGAAGATCTTGGATTCTCGTGTTTCCAGACGGAAACTCCAATATTTGGTCAAGTGGAAGGGTTATGGTCAGGAGGATAATTCTTGGGTGGTTGCCTCTGATGTTCATGCTGATGATTTGGTCCGCGCTTTTCATAGGGCTCATCCTGGTCGCCCTGGTGGTTCTCGTGAGGGTTCGGTGACCCCTCCTCAAGGGGGGGGTACTGTTGTGAGTTCTGTTTTTGGGCTCCCTCTGGTGGTTACTGATGGTACTGGGTGATTTGTGTTCTGCTGTCTCTGGTGTCCACCTGTTCTATTAGGATTTGGGAGTTTCCTATTTAACCGGGCTTTCTTGTCATTTCCCTGCCGGCTATCGAGGTTATCAGAGTGTTTTGTTACCTCAGCTTCTGGCTTCAGTAATCTTCAGGACAAGCTAAGTTTTGATTTTCTTGTTCCACGTTTTGCTTTATTTTTGTCTTGTCCAGCTTGCATATAATTGTCTCTTTGCTGCTGGTTGCTTTAGTGGGCTGTAATTGCTCCTCATGTTCCATGAGTTGGAACATGAGTTCAAGTAATTACAGGATGGTTTTTTGAAGGGTTTTTTGCTGACCGCACAGTTTACTTTTGTATCCTCTGCTATCTAGTTTTAGCGGGCCTCATTTTGCTGAATCTGTTTTCATACTGTGTATGTGCCTTCCTCTCATTTCACCGTCATTATATGTGGGGGGCTGCTATTTCTGTGGGGTGTTTCTCTGGAGGCAAGAGAGGTCTGTGTTTCTTCTAATAGGGGAAGTTAGATCTTCGGCTGGTGCGAGACGTCTAGGATCAACGTAGGCACGTTCCTTGGCTATTGTTATTTGTGTGTTCAGGTTTAGGGTCGCGGTCAGCTCAGGTTCCATCACCCTAGAGCTCGTTGGTGCTTGTCCTTTTGTGATTCCCTGCCATTGGAATCATGACAGGGGCCCTAGGCAAAAAATTAAAATCTACTATATAATTGTCTAAGGGTTACTTCCGTCTGTCTGTCTTTCTGTCTGTCTGTCACGGATATTCATTGGTCGCAGCCTCTGTCTGTCATGGAATCCAAGTTGCTGATTGGTC
Organism: Ranitomeya imitator; assembly: GCF_032444005.1. NCBI lineage: Eukaryota > Metazoa > Chordata > Amphibia > Anura > Dendrobatidae > Ranitomeya > Ranitomeya imitator. The sequence goes on from NC_091284.1 coordinate 773,168,098, forward strand.
TCGCCCACAAAACGCCCACGACCATTACCACGACCAATCAGCGACGGGCACAGTCCGACGGCAAAATGGCCGCTCCTTCCTCCCGGCAGTCAGTGCCTGCTCCATACTCCTCTCCAGTCAGCCCTCACAGAGGGTTAATGGCAGCGTTAATGGACCGCGTTATGCTGCAGTGTAACGTACTCCATTAACGCAGCTATTAACCCTGTGTGACCAACTTTTTACTATTGATGCTGTGTATGCAGCATCAATAGTAAAAAGATCTAATGTTAATAATAATAATAAAAAAAGGTTATTCTCACCCTCCGACGTCGCGTCCTCTCCTTGGCAGTGCAAGCGGCAGTTCCGGTGCCAAGGATGGTATGCGAGAAGGACCTGCCATGACGTCACGGTTATATGACCGCGACATCATCACAGGTCCTGCACTCATACCAACCCTGGGACAGGAAGCTGCCGCGTGCACCGCACACAGGCGCCAGGACTTCAAGGAGCCTTCGGAAGGTGAGTATATGTTTATTTTTTATTTTAAGTCTTTTTTTAACCACGCATATAGTGCCCATATTGCTATATACTACGTGGACTGTGTTATATACTGCGTGGGCTGCGTTATATACTACATGGCTGCTATATACTACGTGGGCACTGTTATATACTGTGTGGGCTGCATTATATACTACATGACTGCTATATACTACGTGGGCAGTGTTATATACTATGTGGGCAGTGTTATATACTATATGGGCTGCGTTATATACTGCATGGCTGCTATATACTACGTGGGCAGTGTTAGGCTACTTTCACACATCAGGCTTTTTGTTTCAGGTACAATCCGGATCCGTTTTTTTTTACGCCTGATCCGTTTTTTTCCCATAGAGTTGTATTAGCGCCGGATTGTGCCTGATGGCCACACGGTTCATCCGTTTTTTCGCCGGATACATCCAAATAGTCTTTTCCGGCGGACAGACAAAACGTCCACTGCAATGTTTTTTTGTCCGGCGGAAAAAACCGCACAGTGACGGAATCGGCCAAAAACAGATGAAACGGAGGTGTGAAAGATGAATCCGGCGTCTGGATCAGGTTTTCACAGTATTTTCCATGCAAATCATTGAGATTTTCCGTTCTGGTCTCTCTCTCTCTCTATCTCTCTCAAAAAATACATGCGCATTAAGAAAGACCGGATCCGGGTAAAAAATGGATCCGGCGCATCAGTTTTTCGCAAAAAAAGTCGGATCCGTTTTTTACCACATTAGCCGGATTTAGCCTGACACAAAAAACCTGATGTGTGAAAGAAGCCTTATACACTATGTGGGCAGTGTTATATACTGTGTGGGCTACGCTATGTACTGCGTGGCTGCTATATACTACGTGGCCAGTGTTATATACTATGTGGGCGATGATATATACTGTGTGGGCGATGTGCTATACTGCGTGGGCTGTGTTATATACTGTTTGGGCTGTGTTATATACTGCGTGGCCACTGTTATATACTGCGTGGCCTGTATTAACGCATCGGGTATTCAAGAATATGTAGTGGCCTGTGCTATATACTATGTGGCTGCTATAAACATACATATTCTAGAATACCCGATGCGTTAAATCGGGACACCATCTAGTACTCACATATTGCACCATGACACTTAAACATTTAGGTTGTATTTACATGCGCTGAGTTCAGGCCGTTCAATGAGTATGATCGACAACATTGAAGTCGTTTGGCTCTTGTTTCTCGGCCTCTTTACACCGGCAAATGAAGAATGATGGGGACAGAACACTAGTAGATCAATCTGTCCCCATACAGTATCATGTTATAAGCAGCAGGGCTGTCGGGTCGGAGTCAGTGTCAATTTTGGTGGAGTCGATATCAAATGAACAGACTTTGACTCCTTAAATACAGTATATAATTAGAGATGGTCGGACACCTGGAACCTGGATGCTCAGGTCCGGGGGGTTCGGCCAGTTACAAAAATTTCGGGATCGGGTACCAGAACAGTACCCGGGGACCCAAAAACGATTCACCGATTGTCGCGCTGTTATGTGCATGACAACGCGGTGAACACCGCTTCTGATCGGCAGTGAAATCATCCCCGCTGGTCAGAGAGCCACGGTTCCCATAATGTCAAAAGGTAGTGAGCGCCAAGCTGTGATCGGAGGTTTATATAGATGAACTCTTGTCTGTGCAGCCGGTATTCAAAAATGTGCATCACACACACACACACACACACACTGCCACTGTATGTCTATACCCAGCCATCTACATACCAGACTTCTGCACAACACAACTGATGGTCCCAACCCCATTTATAAGGCAAGAAATGCCACTTATTAAACCTGACAGGGCACACCTGTGAAGTGAAAACCATTCCCGGTGACTACCTCCTGAAGCTCATCAAGAGAATGCCAAGAGTGTGCAAAGCAGTCATCAAAGCACAAGGTGGTTGCTTTGAAGAACCTAGAATATAAGACATAATTTCAGTTGTTTCACACTTTTTTGTTAAGTATATAATTCCACATGTGTTAATTCATAGTTTTGATGCCTTCAGTGTGAATGTACAATTTTCATAGCCATGAAAATACAGAAAAATCTTTAAATGAGAAGGTGTGTCCAAACTTTTGGTCTGTACTGTATAATAATATCATATAGTCAAGTTAGAATAATGCAAAAAAATAAAATAATAAATAATATACCGTATATATATATACATATATACACACACATACATGTACAGCACCACTTATACACACACGCTAAGGTTACTTTCACACTAGCATCGGTACGGGTCCGTCGGTAAGCGTCGGCACGAGGTACCGACGCACATTGTGAAAATTGTGCACAACGTGGGCAGCGGATGCAGTCTTTCAACGCATCCGCTGCCCATTCTATGTCCCGGGGAGGAGGGGGCGGAGTTCCAGCCACGCATGCGCGGTAGGAAATGGCAGACGCGACGTACGAAAAAACGTTACATTGAACGTTTTTTTGTGCCGACGGTCCACCAAAACACGATGCATCCAGTGCACGACGGACGCGACGTGTGGCCATATGTCGCGATCCATCGGCAATACAAGTCTATGGGCAAAAAAACCCATCATGCGGGCACATTTGCAGGATGCGCTTTTTGTCCAAAACGACGGATTGTGACGGATGCCACATGATGCAAGTGTGAAAGTAGCCTTGTATACATGTACATGACACAAACATGCTGCACAACAATTGCTCATTTGATACATGTGATTAATATAAACACATACACATAGCTCACAGACAATACACACTATACACACTACACATACACGCACTGCTTTATGCTGGAGGGAATGAGATGTTCCACACTATCAGCTGTAGCTCCTCCTGCTCCTAGCAGCACTGTCCTAGCAGACACCTCCCTGCCTTTTCCTCTGCTGTGACTGCCAACAAGAGCAGGAGTTGCTCACAGCAGGCCGGGAGCCATCATCATCAGGAGCAGCACACACAGTGCTGCACTACTTACCTCACAGCCCAGGTTGGTAGGTGCCGGGTCTCTAGCTCTCCTTCACCTCAGAAGCTCTGTGCAGGAGGACAGGCGCACTTGCCAATGAGTACATCGCCTGTGGTGACATCACGGTCACATGGCAGATCACATGATTATGATGTCACTACAGGTCCTCAACTGTCTCTACATCAGAAACTTCACTGGTTATCAGTGGAGCTTCTGTTGTAGACACTTGTGGCCCCCAAGCGAGTGGGGCCCTAAGCAGCTGCCTAGTCTGCCTTGCCCTAACGCCAGCCCTGCATATATTATGATTCCCCTGGAATGCCCACCAGGGCCGTGGGGTACCCGGTACTGGGTTCGGTGTTCACAGGGGGATGTCACGGTGGTGACCGATGTCTGTGGCCCTGGGCGCCCATGTAAAAGGGAAATTGAATACAGTTTATGTTCGTGATGCCATCTGTGGTATTCGGTCAGTAGGGACCGACGCTGCTTTAAGGGGTCCTGTGGGGTGATGTTATGGCAGCTATATGGTATATCTTCGCACAGGTGAAGTAGGTCCCCAGGGCTCCCGGTGTGTAGATGGAAGATGGTGGATGGCGCAGTAAAGAACGAGGACACAGGTTTGCAGTCTCTTTACCTGGTTTACTGAAGACTTCAGGCAGCCACAGTCCAGGGTACCAGATCACAGGGCAGGCAGGGTCCGGCCGGCTTGGAAGCGAATCCAGAGTCCCCTTTACTAAGTGGAGTTAAAAGCCTTCCTCATAGTGGAGCGCCCCCAGACGCAGGGCCGCGGGGTACTCAGTACCTGTCCTCTCTGTCTCAGTGCTGGGGTTGTCACGGTGGCTGGACCCGGTCCGTGACCCTGCTAAGGGGCATCCAATAAAAGGGGTGATGGAAATTTGTCAAGGATTCGTGATGCCACCTGTGGTCTTCGGTCAGGATGACCGATGCTGCTTGGGGGTCCGCTGGGGTGATGGAATGGCAGCTAGATGGTATACCTTCCCACAGGTGAAGTATATCCCCAGGGCTTCCCAGTAGTGTAGGTGGCGATGATGTGAGGCGCAGTTAATAACGAGGATACAGGGTTGCAGTCTCTTTACCTTTTTACTGAAGACTTCAGGATCCGCAATCCAGAGCACTGCTAACAGGGCTGGCTGAGTCCAGCCGGTCTGAAGGCACATCCAGAGTTCCCTTTGGAGGTGGAAATCAGTGCCTACCAACTAGCGCCTGTCCTTCCCTGCTGAGCATTCGGGATAGTCCTCACAACTTTCGTATTCGTTCTTTCTCTTCTCTGTCCCCCAAGTTTATCTGGCTAGGACGCACCCGTATGACGGGTAGGCTCGGAGCTATTCTGGGACCCTAGAGACGCCCCTCTCCAACTTTGCCCCCTATGTCTGCTTAGGTGATGTAAGGTAGACAGCCAACCTATAATCATCTGTCCTGCTGCTGTTTGAAGTACTGCTTGAAGTCTGTTACTTCCTCAGTGTTCCGGCCACCGGCTACACGCCTCAGTAGGATGTTGCCGATCTCGGGGCACGACTCCTACTGGTTATCTCCTTGTGCTGCGATTTCGTTTCTCATTTCTCCACAATATCCTTCGCTTTGTGTCCTTCCTTAGGATGCCGCTGCAAGGTAGTGCAGGCGCGGCTCCGTAACGTTCTGTACTTTCTGCTAGGTACCTGCCAGGAACCCACCCCTGACAGGTCCTCCCTGGAGCTCTCCCAGGCTGCGTTCTCTCTAACTTCCTATCTAACCCCCAGTTTTACCAAAGTGTGAGGAGTGGCCTAATACATAGTGCCTTTTGCTTCCCCTGGTGGCCGGAGTGTGAAGTGTAATGTGTGACTGTGATACCTAGTCCGGTGAACTCCTTTAGTGCAATCAGACATAACATCACTCCCCTTAGTGGAGTGCAACGACCAGGACTCTGGGGCGCTGCACTAGCATGGTGGTGTTGTAGTCCTTCACTGCCTATGGCTTCTGATAAGGTCCTCACAGTTCTTCTCTGTCCTCCATAAAGGTGGGACATATGGCAGGTGTCTCGAGCCTTTTTACAGGATCTCTATCATAGTAACATAGTAACATAGTTAGTAAGGCCGAAAAAAGACATTTGTCCATCCAGTTCAGCCTATATTCCATCATAATAAATCCCCAGATCTACGTCCTTCTACAGAACCTAATTGTATGATACAATATTGTTCTGCTCCAGGAAGACATCCAGGCCTCTCTTGAACCCCTCGACTGAGTTCGCCATCACCACCTCCTCAGGCAAGCAATTCCAGATTCTCACTGCCCTAACAGTAAAGAATCCTCTTCTATGTTGGTGGAAAAACCTTCTCTCCTCCAGACGCAAAGAATGCCCCCTTGTGCCCGTCATGACCCGGGCTCTATGTGTCACTGTGCCTCCTGGGTATTAGGGCGGACAGGTGATATGTAATCCAGCTGTCCTGCCAGTTTCTGCTGTCAGTCTTAGAGTCCCTCACAAACTCGGTGTTCCGGCTACCGGTAATCTGCGCAAGCCAGGGAGGTAGTTAATTCACTGCTCTGCTCCACTGGTGTTCCGTCTCCTGTGCTTCGCAAACTACAATCTGTTTGGCTTTCGGTATTATCTCTGTCCAGGAGCTGCAGCACTATCTCGTGGCTGCACGGCTCCTCATGCGTTCTTCCTGCCTCAGACTGCTCCAGTCTGCTCTCCGGCACTATCTCACTAACTTTCCCTCCAAACCACCATATATATCTCTATATGCAGGGAAGTCACCTAGAAATGGGATCAAAAGCTCCCCCTTGTGGCCTGGAGTGTGAACATGTTGCATGTTTGTGTTACCTGGTGAGTTATCCTTCATCGCTTACTAGCGTGACATCACTCTCCACGTGAGGAAAGCAATGCCACTGTGACGACCTGGACCCTGGGGCGTTACACCCCCACACACTATGGTACTCTCCCATACAGTTTGATGCCCCCCACAGTACAGTGAGGCCTATACAGCCTCCTCCAATAAAATATGATGACTGGACATACAGTAAAATATCCCCATAAAATATGATGCCACCAATGTCCTAAAAACAATGCTGCTACCATAGTTCCCCTACACACACACACACACACACACACACACACACACACACACACACACACACACACACTATGATGCCCCTGCAGTTCCCAAACAGTATTATGCCCCAAATAGTACATTCCCCAACATAGAGTGCTACCCACACACAATATGATGCCCTCACAGCCACCCATGTGCAATATGATCAGTCTCCTCTTCGTGTAGTATGATCCACTTACAGTTCACACATACAGTATGCCTCCAACGCCCTCACACAGTATGATGCCACCACAGTGCCCCCTATACACTATGATGCCCTACCGTGACGGATACAGTATTATTCCCCCTCAGTACATTTCTCCATATACAGTATGATGCTCACACCTGTCCCCATGCAACATTGTGCCCCCACAGTCACACACACACATACAGTATGATGACCTTCACAACTCCCACACATATGATAGTCCCCACAGCTCCTCCCTACAATGATGCCCCCTTACACATAGTCTAAATAGACAATATGATTTCTCCACAACCCCCATTTACTATATTAAATAACCAATAACCCCACACACAGTATGATGTCCCCTCTGTGCTCAATACAATATTTGCCATATACACTATACAATATGATGCCCCTAAAGTACAATCCCCCAAATACAGTATGATGCCCACACATCCACCTACACAAAGTATAATGGATCCCCACAGCTTCCACACAATCTCCAAAAACACATTGATACCAACACTGTCCCCCCCCCACACACACACAGTATACTGCACCCACGATCCCCCACACACAATATGATTAACCCCACAGCTCCCCCCACGCAGTTTTCTCCCAGAAAATTATTTCAATTACACATTTTGTTATATACATGTCTATTTCCTTTGTGTGTTTTGGAACAACACAAAAAAAGCTGAAAAGATACAAATCCGACATAATTTCATACAAAATCCCAAAAATTGGCTGGACAAAATTGCTGGCTCCCTCAACTTAATATTTGGTTGCAGCCTCTTTGGAATAAAGAACTGCAATCAATCACTTCCTTGTTGTGAATTCTGTTGTCGGGCTCCCTCCTGTGGTCATGAATGGTACTTCGGCTGGTTCTGTCCATGGACTTCCTCTGGTGGGTGTTTCTGAGTTTCCTACCAGGTGACGAGGTTAATTCGTTAGCTGGCTGCTCTATTTAACTCCACTTAGATCTTTGCTCCATGCCACCTGTCAATGTTCCAGTATTGGTCTAGTTCACTCCTGGATCGTTCTTGTGACCTGTCTTCCCAGCAGAAGCTAAGTTCCAGCTTGTATTTCTTTGGTTTGCTATTTTTCTGTCCAGCTTGCTATTTTTATTGTTGTCTTGCTTGCTGGAAGCTCTGTGACGCAGAGGGAGCGCCTCCGCACCGTGAGTCGGTGCGGAGGGTCTTTTTGCGCACTCTGCGTGGTCTTTTTGTAGGTTTTTGTGCTGACCGCAAAGTAACCTTTCCTATCCTCGGTCTGTTCAGTAAGTCGGGCCTCACTTTGCTAAATCTATTTCATCTCTGTGTTTGTATTTTCATCTTTACTCACAGTCATTATATGTGGGGGGCTGCCTTTTCCTTTGGGGAATTTCTCTGAGGCAAGGTAGGCTTTATTTTTCTATCTTCAGGGCTAGCTAGTTCCTTAGGCTGTGCCGAGTTGCATAGGGAGCGTTAGGCGCAATCCACGGCTATTTCTAGTGTGTTTGATAGGATTAGGGATTGCGGTCAGCAGAGTTCCCACGTCCCAGAGCTCGTCCTTTATTATCAGTAACTATCAGGTCATTCCGTGTGCTCTTAACCACCAGGTCCATTATTGTCCTGACCACCAGGTCATAACAGTACAGGTGGCCCAAAGTCCTAATGCATCTCAATAGAGGGATAAGAGAAGTTCTGAGACCCTTTTTTTTTCTTTGCAGTGTGTTTTGTCTCTCTTTTCCCCTTTACCTCTGGGTGATTCAGGACACTGGTGTAAACATGGACATTCAAGGTCTGTCCTCTTGGATGGATAATCTCACTACAAGGGTACAAAACATTCAAGATTTTGTGGTTCAGAATCCGATGTCAGAGCCTAGTATTCCAATTCCTGATTTGTTTTGTGGTGATAGATCTAAGTTCTTGAATTTCAAAAATAATTGTAAATTGTTTCTTGCCTTGAAACCTCGCTCCTCAGGTGACCCTGTTCAACAAGTAAAGATCATTATTTCTTTGTTACGTGGTGACCCTCAAGACTGGGCATTTTCCCTTGCGCCAGGAGATCCGGCATTGCGTGATGTTGATGCGTTTTTCCTGGCGCTTGGATTGCTTTATGACGAACCCAATTCAGTGGATCAGGCAGAGAAAATCTTGTTGGCTCTGTGTCAGGGTCAGGATGAAGCGGAGATATATTGTCAGAAGTTTAGAAAGTGGTCTGTGCTCACTCAGTGGAATGAATGTGCCCTGGCAGCAATCTTCAGAAAGGGTCTCTCTGAAGCCCTTAAGGATGTCATGGTGGGGTTTCCCATGCCTGCTGGTCTGAATGAGTCTATGTCCTTGGCCATTCAGATCGATCGACGCTTGCGTGAGCGTAAAGCTGTGCACCATTTGGCGGTACTATCTGAGCATGGGCCTGAGCCTATGCAATGTGATAGGACTTTGACCAGAGCTGAACGGCAAGAACACAGACGTCGGAATGGGCTATGTTTTTACTGTGGTGATTCCACTCATGCTATCTCCGATTGTCCTAAGCGCACTAAGCGGTTCGCTAGGTCTGCCACCATTGGTACGGTACAGTCTAAATTTCTATTGTCTGTTACTCTGATTTGCTCTTTGTCATCCTATTCTGTTATGGCATTTGTGGATTCAGGCGCTGCCCTGAATTTGATGGACTTGGAGTATGCTAGGCGCTGTGGTTTTTTTCTTGGAGCCCTTGCAGTATCCTATTCCATTGAGAGGAATTGATGCTACGCCTTTGGCCAAGAATAAGCCTCAGTACTGGACCCAATTGACCATGTGCATGGCTCCTGCACATCAGGAGGATATCCGCTTTCTGGTGTTGCATAATCTGCATGATGTGGTCGTTTTGGGGTTGCCATGGCTACAGGTTCATAATCCAGTATTGGAATGGAAATCTATGTCTGTGTCCAGCTGGGGTTGCCAGGGGGTACATGGTGATGTTCCATTTTTGTCTATTTCGTCTTCCACTCCTTCTGAAGTTCCAGAGTTTTTGTCGGATTATCGGGATGTATTTGATGAGCCCAAAGCCAGTGACCTACCTCCTCATAGGGATTGCGCTTGTGCAATTAATTTGATTCATGGTAGTAAGTTTCCTAAGGGCCGATTGTTCAATTTATCTGTGCCAGAGCACACCGCTATGCGGAGTTATATAAAGGAGTCCTTGGAGAAAGGCCATATTCGCCCGTCGTCATCACCGTTAGGAGCAGGGTTCTTTTTTGTGGCCAACAAGGATGGTTCTTTGAGACCTTGTATTGATTACCGCCTTCTTAATAAAATTACAGTCAAATTTCAGTATCCTTTGCCGTTGCTGTCTGATTTGTTTGCTCGTATTAAAGGGGCTAGTTGGTTCACCAAGATAGATCTTCGAGGGGCGTATAATCTTGTGCGTATTAAACAAGGCGATGAATGGAAAACAGCATTTAATACGCCCGAGGGCCATTTTGAGTACCTGGTTATGCCATTCGGGCTTTCCAATGCTCCATCAGTATTTCAGTCCTTTATGCATGACATCTTCCGAGAGTACCTGGATAAATTCCTGATTGTGTATTTGGATGATATTTTGGTCTTTTCGGATGATTGGAAGTCTCATGTGAAGCAGGTCAGAATGGTGTTCCAGGTCCTTCGTGCAAATTCCTTGTTTGTGAAGGGGTCAAAGTGTCTCTTTGGAGTTCAGAAGGTTTCATTTTTGGGGTTCATTTTTTCCCCTTCTACTATCGAGATGGACCCTGTTAAAGTCCAGGCCATTTACGATTGGACTCAGCCGACATCTGTGGAGAGCCTGCAAAAGTTCCTGGGCTTTGCTAATTTTTATCGGCGCTTCATCGCTAATTTTTCTACTGTTGCTAAACCGTTGACTGATTTGACCAAGAAGGGTGCTGATGTGGTCAATTGGTCTTCTGCAGTTGTAGAGGCTTTTCAGGAGTTGAAGCGTCGTTTTTCTTCTGCTCCTGTGTTGTGCCAGCCAGATGTTTCGCTCCCGTTTCAGGTTGAGGTTGATGCTTCTGAGATTGGAGCAGGGGCTGTTTTGTCGCAAAGAAGTTCTGATGGCTCGGTGATGAAGCCATGTGCTTTCTTTTTTAGAAAGTTTTCGCCTGCTGAGCGTAACTATGATGTTGGTAATCGTGAGTTGTTGGCCATGAAGTGGGCATTCGAGGAGTGGCGTCATTGGCTGGAAGAAGCCAAGCATCGCGTGGTGGTCTTGACAGATCACAAGAATTTGACTTATCTTGAGTCTGCCAAACGGTTGAATCCGAGACAGGCTCGATGGTCGTTATTTTTCTCCCGTTTTGATTTTGTGGTTTCGTACCTTCCGGGCTCTAAGAATGTGAAGGCTGATGCCCTGTCAAGGAGTTTTGTGCCTGACTCTCCGGGTGTTCCTGAGCTGGTGGGTATTCTCAAAGAGGGGGTAATTTTGTCTGCCATCTCCCCTGATTTGCGGCGGGTGCTGCAAAAATTTCAGGCTGATAGACCTGACCGTTGCCCAGCGGAGAAACTGTTTGTCCCTGATAGATGGACTAGTAGAGTTATCTCTGAGATTCATTGTTCAGTGTTGGCTGGGCATCCTGGAATCTTTGGTACCAGAGATTTGGTGGCTAGATCCTTCTGGTGGCCGTCTTTGTCACGGAATGTGCGTTCTTTTGTGCAGTCCTGTGGGACTTGTGCTCGGGCTAAGCCCTGCTGTTCTCGTGCCAGTGGGTTGCTTTTGCCCTTGCAGGTCCCGAAGAGGCCCTGGACGCATATTTCTATGGATTTTATTTCGGATCTCCCCGTCTCTCAAAAGATGTCGGTCATTTGGGTGGTTTGTGATCGCTTTTCTAAGATGGTCCATTTGGTACCTTTGTCTAAATTGCCTTCCTCCTCTGATTTGGTGCCATTATTTTTCCAGCATGTGGTTCGTTTACATGGTATCCCGGAGAACATCGTTTCTGACAGAGGTTCCCAGTTTGTTTCGAGGTTTTGGCGATCCTTTTGTGCTAGGATGGGCATTGATTTGTCTTTTTCCTCGGCTTTCCATCCTCAGACAAATGGCCAAACCGAACGAACTAATCAGACTTTGGAAATATATCTGAGATACTTTGTTTCTGCTGATCAGGATGATTGGGTGTCCTTTTTGCCGTTGGCTGAGTTCGCCCTTAATAATCGGGCCAGCTCGGCTACTTTGGTTTCGCCGTTTTTCTGCAATTCTGGTTTCCATCCTCGTTTCTCTTCAGGGCAGGTTGAGTCTTCGGACTGTCCTGGTGTAGATACTGTGGTGGATAGGTTGCAGCAGTTTTGGACTCATGTGGTGGACAATTTGACATTGTCCCAGGAGAAGGCTCAACGTTTCGCTAATCGCTGGCGCTGTGTGGGTCCCCGACTTCGTGTTGGGGATTTGGTTTGGTTGTCGTCTCGTTATGTTCCTATGAAGGTTTCCTCTCCTAAGTTTAACCCTCGTTTCATTGGTCCGTATAAGATTTCTGAGGTTATCAATCCTGTGTCATTTCGTTTGGCCCTTCCTGCTTCTTTTGCCATTAATAATGTGTTCCATAGGTCGTTATTGCGGAGATACGTGGCGCCTGTGGTTCCATCCGTTGATCCTCCTGCCCCGGTGTTGGTTGAGGGGGAGTTGGAGTATGTGGTGGAGAAGATTTTGGATTCTCGTGTTTCGAGACGGAAACTCCAGTACCTGGTCAAGTGGAAGGGTTATGGTCAGGAAGATAATTCCTGGATTTTTGCCTCTGATGTTCATGCTGCCGATCTGGTTCGTGCCTTTCATTTGGCTCATCCTGGTCAGCCTGGGGGCTCTGGTGAGGGTTCGGTGACCCCTCCTCAAGGGGGGGGGTACTGTTGTGAATTCTGTCGTCGGGCTCCCTCCTGTGGTCATGAATGGTACTTCGGCTGGTTCTGTCCATGGACTTCCTCTGGTGGGTGTTTCTGAGTTTTCTTCCAGGTGACGAGGTTAATTCGTTAGCTGGTTGCTCTATTTTACTCCACTTAGATCTTTGCTCCATGCCACCTGTCAATGTTCCAGTATTGGTCTAGTTCACTCCTGGATCGTTCTTGTGACCTGTCTTCCCAGCAGAAGCTAAGTTCCAGCTTGAATTTCTTTGGTTTGCTATTTTTCTGTCCAGCTTGCTATTTTTATTGTTGTCTTGCTTGCTGGAAGCTCTGGGACGCAGAGGGAGCGCCTCTGCACCGTGAGTCGGTGCGGAGGGTCTTTTTGCGCCCTCTGCGTGGTCTTTTTGTAGGTTTTTGTGCTGACCGCAAAGTAACCTTTCCTATCCTCGGTCTGTTCAGTAAGTCGGGCCTCACTTTGCTAAATCTATTTCATCTCTGTGTTTGTATTTTCATCTTTACTCACAGTCATTATATGTGGGGGGCTGCCTTTTCCTTTGGGGAATTTCTCTGAGGCAAGGTAGGCTTTATTTTTCTATCTTCAGGGCTAGCTAGTTCCTTAAGCTGTGCCGAGTTGCATAGGGAGCGTTAGGTGCAATCCACGGCTATTTCTAGTGTGTTTGATAGGATTAGGGATTGCGGTCAGCAGAGTTCCCACGTCCCAGAGCTCGTCCTTTATTATCAGTAACTATCAGGTCATTCCGAGTGCTCTTAACCACCAGGTCCATTATTGTCCTGACCACCAGGTCATAACACTTCCTATAGCCATCAACAAGATTCGTACACCTCTGAACTGGAATTTTAGATGACTCTTCATATGCAAACTGGTCCAGGTCTCTCATATTTGAAGGCACCTTCTCCCAAAAGCAATTTTAAGATCTCTCCACAGGTGTTCAAACTGATTTAGATCCGGACCCATTGTTGGTGACTTCAGATTTCTCTAGCGCTTTGTTTCCATTCACTTCTGGGTGCTTCTTGAAGTATGTTTGAGGTCATTGTTCTGCTGGAAGACCCATGATCTATAATGCAAACCCAGCTTTCTGACACTGAGCACTACATTGCAACCGAAAATCCTTTGGTAGTCTTCACAATGCAGACAATCAAGGCACCCAGTGCCAGAGGCAGTACAACAATCCTAAAACATCTTTGAATCTCCACCATACTTGACTATAGGTACCATGTTCTTTTCTTTGTAGGCCTCATTCCATTTTCGGTAAATAGTAGAGTTGTGTGTTTTACCAAAAAGCTCTATCTTGGTCTCATTTGATCTGTGCACAAGACGCTTTCCAAGAAGGATTTTGGCTTAGTCAATGTATTTTGGCAAACTGCAGTCTAGCTTTCTTATGTCTATATGTCAGCAGTGGGGTCTCCTGCCATAGTGTTTCATTTCATTCAAATGTTGACGGATGGTTCACGCTGACACTGATACACTCTGAGTGTGCAGGACAGCTTGAATTTCTTTGGAATTTGATTGGGGCTGCTTATTCACCATCTGGACCATTCTGCGTTGCAAAATTTAATCAATTTTTCTCTGCAATCCACGTCCCAGGGAGATTAGCTATAGTGATATGGGTTGTAAACTTCATTATTATATTGTGCACCGTATATAAAGGAGCATCAAGATCTCTGGAGATGGACTTGTAACCTTGAGATTGTTGGTATTGTTCAACAATTTTGGTTCTCAAGTCCTCAGACGGTTCTCTTCTCCTCTTTCTGTTCTCCGTGCTCAGTGTTGCACACAGACACACAATGAAAAGATTGAATCACCTTTTCCCCTTTTTATCTGGTTTCATGTGTGATTTTAATATTGCCCACACCTGCTGCTTGTCACAAGTGAGTTTGAAGGAACATCACCTACTAAAAACAAAGTTGTTAACCCACAATTTTGGAAAGGTGCCAACAATTTTGTCCAGACCATTTTGGGGTTTTGAAGTGAAATTATTTCCAATTTGCCTTTTTTTCCTCTGTTTTTTTTTTGTGCTGTTTCAATACACACACACACACACACACACACACACACACACACAACATGTACGATGTGTATAAGAAAATGTGTAATTGCAATAATTTTCTGGGATAAATACTTTATTTCCTGGAACAATTTTAACACTTTCAGCCATGACTAGAGTTGAGCGACCTTGACCTTTTTAGAGTCGAGCCGGGTTTCGCGAAACCCGACTATCTCAAAAGTCGGGTCGAGTGAAATCGGCCGATTATGACGTAAAGTCGGGATCGACCGAAACACGAAACCCAATGCAAGTCAATGGGGCAGCATAGTCGGCAGTGAGTGGGGGCCAGGAAAACACCTAGAGTGCCCATTTTAATGTCAAAACCATCCATTCTTCTTAATGAAGCTTGTCAAGCGTAATTTACCTTATAATAATTGGAAGGCATTTGAAATTGGGGGTCATTTGGCTAAAGTTATGGTGGGTAGGGCTGGTTCATGTAATTAGTGGGCCCAGGAAATCTGGACCACGTCACGGCAGTGGAGCAGGGAGAGGTAAGTATTTCAACTTTGCAAGTGCTGTGAACCTGAGCAAGCAGGGGGGGCCCACTCGTTGGCATTGGCACTGGCACAGGGCCCCTCAAAGTACAGCGGTGTGTTTGCACGGCGGGGGCGCCTCCCACCGGCAGCAACACTTTTGCGTACTAGGAGAGGCCCTGTGCCAGTGACGTCGCCAACTAGTATTCCTCCCCCCACCTGATGAAGGAACCTGCACTTTCATCTGCACCTTCCTCTTTGTCCCAGTGTAAGGTGGTATGGTATGCGGGAAGAGCAACCTGACTTTCAGCAGGGTCACAATGTTGTTGTGTAGCGTGCACGGGGAATGTTGCGTTATGGGTCAATGTACCAGCAGACTCATCTATCACTGGCTGGGCAATGGGCAGGATGAGGAGGAAACACAGATATAGGCCCAAAGAATAAAGTTGGCTAAATGCAGTTCAAAATTGGTAACACAGGAATAACCAGGGGGCATTGCAGTGGAGGACAACTGGAATGAGAGGCAGACACCGATAGTAGGCCCCAACCCAACTAGTAGGCCAAATGCAGTCTAACATTAACAACTACTTAACGAGCGCCTGAAAACGGAATTTCAGGACAGGAAACCAGGAGAACAGCAAGGAGCGGCAGACACTGTTAGTAGTCCCCAAACCAACTAGTACGCCAAATGCAGTTGTTCCATTTAACCACAATTTAACGAGAGCCTGAAGATAGAAGCTCAGGAAAGGCAACCTGGAGAACACCTTGGAGTGGAACACACCATCTCTCTCCACCCCATACCCATTTTGTAGGCCTAATGCAGTGTAGTTTTCTACAACTACTAAACGAGAGTCGGAAGACCGAAGTAATGGCAAGGAAACCTGGGGAACACCTTGGAGTGTAACACACCATCTCTCTCCACCCGATACCCATTTTGTAGGCCTAATGCAGTGTAGTTTTCTACAACTACTAAACGAGAGTCGGAAGACCGAAGCAATGGCAAGGAAACCTGGGGAACACCTTGGAGTGTAACACACCATCTCTCTCCACCCGATACCCATTTTGTAGGCCTAATGCAGTGTAGTTTTCTACAACTACTAAACGAGAGTCGGAAGACCGAAGCAATGGCAAGGAAACCTGGGGAACACCTTGGAGTGTAACACACCATCTCTCTCCACCCGATACCCAATTTGTAGGCTTAATGCAGTGTAGTTTTCTACAACTACTAAACGAGAGTCGGAAGACCGAAGCAATGGCAAGGAAACCTGGGGAACACCTTGGAGTGTAACACACCATCTCTCTCCACCCGATACCCATTTTGTAGGCCTAATGCAGTGTAGTTTTCTACAACTACTAAACGAGAGTTGGAAGACCGAAGCAATGGCAAGGAAACCTGGGGAACACCTTGGAGTGTAACACACCATCTCTCTCCACCCGATACCCAATTTGTAGGCCTAATGCAGTGTAGTTTTCTACAACTACTAAACGACAGTCGGAAGACCGAAGCAATGGCAAGGAAACCTGGGGAACACCTTGGAGTGTAACACACCATCTCTCTCCACCCGATACCCATTTTGTAGGCCTAATGCAGTGTAGTTTTCTACAACTACTAAACGAGAGTCGGAAGACCGAAGCAATGGCAAGGAAACCTGGGGAACACCTTGGAGTGTAACACACCATCTCTCTCCACCCGATACCCATTTTGTAGGCCTAATGCAGTGTAGTTTTCTACAACTACTAAACGAGAGTCGGAAGACCGAAGCAATGGCAAGGAAACCTGGGGAACACCTTGGAGTGTAACACACCCTCTCTCTACACCACGGAAGGGCTGATTCTTAGGAAGGAAGGCTGTCGGAAAGAAGCAGGGCGCGTCCGAGGGTGATTATATTCTTATTAGGTATATACTCACCCTCGGACGCGCCCTGCTTCTTTATTTGTAATGAATGTTTATTTGGTTATGTGGTTTTGACTTACTCTATTTTTTTGGTAAATAATGATTTTATTATTTTCATTGTTTTGCATCTTCTTGGCAATAATATAAAGAAGACGCGACAGGACAACACTCGGTGGATGCCATATCTGTGTTTTAAATTGAAAAAAACTTTCAGTTAACTACTTGCAGGAGAAAGTTATTGTAGCTGGTGGCCATTTTTAGTACTGTACCAGATTTTTGTTGTATGTGTTTGTTTTTAATGTTAAAATGTCTGCATTTGATATCTCTCCAGTATTTTCTTTTTTATAAGCAAAATACTTATTTTTATATTTTCTGATGTTGGTTCAAGGGGTACACGGGCAGCAGTAGACAGGTCAGTGGAGGCCTAGTGGAAGGAGGGACCGCAGACAGGCTTCGAAGCCCTAACATAATAAATTGGGCTGGCTGTAGGCAATTTAAAATTGGTTCCAGGGGAACACGGGCGGCAGTAGCCAGGTCAGTGTAGTAGTAGTGGAAAGAACGGGCCGCAGACAGGCTTCGAAGGCCTAACATAACAAAAATTGGGATGTAGGCAATTTACAATTGGTTCCAGGGGAACACGGACAGCAGTAGACAGGTCAGTGGAGGCCTAGTGGAAGGAGGGACCGCAGACAGGCTTCGAAGCCCTAACATAATAAATTGGGCTGGCTGTAGGCAATTTAAAATTGGTTCCAGGGGAACACGGGCGGCAGTAGCCAGGTCAGTGTAGTAGTAGTGGAAAGAACGGGCCGCAGACAGGCTTCGAAGGCCTAACATAACAAAAATTGGGCTGTAGGCAATTTACAATTGGTTCCAGGGGAACACGGGCGGCAGTAGACAGGTCAGTGGAGGCCTAGTGGAAGGAGGGACCGCAGACAGGCTTCGAAGCCCTAACATAATAAATTGGGCTGGCTGTAGGCAATTTAAAATTGGTTCCAGGGGAACCCGGGCAGCAGTAGACAGGTCAGTGGAGGCCTAGTGGAAGGAGGGACCGCAGACAGGCTTCGTAGCCCTAACATAATAAATTGGGCTGGCTGTAGGCAATTTAAAATTGGTTCCAGGGGAACACGGGCGGCAGTAGACAGGTCAGTGGAGGCCTAGTGGAAGGAGGGACCGCAGACAGGCTTTGAAGGCCTAACATAATAAATTGGGCTGGCTGTAGGCAATTTAAAATTGGTTCCAGGGGAACACGGGCAGCAGTAGACAGGTCAGTGGAGGCCTAGTGGAAGGAGTGACCGCAGACAGGCTTCGAAGGCCTAACATAAGAAAAATGTCAATACAATGGTATTGACAGTGCCAGGCATTGAAGGATGTCAGCGCATAGACTAAACATTGGTGGAGCTGTGAGAGAAAATTTTGCAAGTGGTAGAGCACTGTTTGACCTGGGGGGGGGACTGTCTTGTGGCCGGCGGTACAGGCCCAGGGCCCCTCATATTACAACGGTGTCTGACGTTGGGTGCGCACCACCACCGCCAGACACTTTATTGTACTATGAGGGACCTAGTGGCAGTGCCGTCGACCAAAATCGGGCACACCCACCTCTTCAGACAAACAGTACTCTCACGGGTGCTGGCGCCAAGTGGCGATACCACGGCCCCGTGTGGGGACTTTGGCCATTTAGGGAGGTGTTAACATGTCGGATGCTGGACAATCAGGTGCTGCAAATTACGAGATTGGAAAAGTCGTTCAGAATAGTCCACAGGCAAGACCTTTACATAGGAAAGCTAGGTGTCAGCCGGGCAAGGTGGGGCAAAAGATTTCGAAATCCAGTTGTGGTTCATTTTAATGAAGGTTAGATCATCTACATTTTGGGTAGCCAGACGAGTCCTTTTTTCTGTTAGTATTGAACCTGCAGCACTGAATACTCTTTCTGATAGGACACTAGCTGCCGGGCAAGCAAGCTCCTGCAATGCATATTCTGCCAATTCTGGCCAGGTGTCTAATTTTGATGCCCAGTAATCAAATGGGAATGACGGTTGAGGGAGAACCTCGATAAGGGATGAAAAATAGTTAGTAACCATACTGGACAAATGTTGTCTCCTGTCACTTTGAATTGATGCTGCAGTACCTGTCCTGTCTGCGGTCATAGCAAAATCACTCCACAACCTGGTCAGAAAACCCCTCTGGCCAACGCCACTTCTGATTTCTGCCCCTCTAACACCTCTGGTCTGCTGGCCCCTGTAGCTCGTGTTAGAACGATCACGGGCGCTGTGTGCAGGGAATGCCAGAAGCAAACGGTCAATAAGAGTTGATTGTTTGGTTGCTAATATTAGTTCCAAGTTCTCATGTGGCATTATATTTTGCAATTTGCCTTTATAGCGAGGATCAAGGAGGCAGGCCAACCAGTAATCGTCATCGTTCATCATTTTTGTTATGCGTGTGTCCCTTTTGAGGATACGTAAGGCATAATCCGCCATGTGGCCCAAAGTTCCAGTTCTCAAATCTGTGGTTGTGCTTGGTTGAGGGGCAGTTTCAGGCAAATCCACGTCACTTGTGTCCCTCCAAAAACCAGAACCCGGCCTTGCCGCGCCAACAATTTCCACTGGCCCCGGAAAAGCTTCCTCATTAAAAATATAATCATCCCCATCATCCTCCTCGTCCTCCTCCTCCTGTTCGCCCGCTACCTCGTCCTGTACACTGCCCTGGCCAGACAATGGCTGACTGTCATCAAGGCTTTCCTCTTCCTCAGCTGCAGACGCCTGATCCTTTATGTGCGTCAAACTTTGCATCAGCAGACGCATTAGGGGGATGCTCATGCTTATTATGGCGTTGTCTGCACTAACCAGCCGTGTGCATTCCTCAAAACACTGAAGGACTTGACACATGTCTTGAATCTTCGACCACTGCACACCTGACAACTCCATGTCTGCCATCCTACTGCCTGCCCGTGTATGTGTATCCTCCCACAAAAACATAACAGCCCGCTTCTGTTCACACAGTCTCTGAAGCATGTCCAGTGTTGAGTTCCACCTTGTTGCAACGTCTATGATTAGGCGATGCTGGGGAAGGTTCAAAGAACGCTGATAGGTCTGCATATGGCTGGAGTGTACGGGCGAACGGCGGATATGTGAGCAAAGTCCACGCACTTTGAGGAGCAGGTCGGATAACCCCGGATAACTTTTCAGGAAGCACTGCACCACCAGGTTTAAGGTGTGAGCCAGGCAAGGAATGTGTTTCAGTTGGGAAAGGGAGATGGCAGCCATGAAATTCCTTCCGTTATCACTCACTACCTTGCCTGCCTCAAGATCTACAGTGCCCAGCCACGACTGCGTTTCTTTCTGCAAGAACTCGGACAGAACTTCAGCGGTGTGTCTGTTGTCGCCCAAACACTTCATAGCCAATACAGCCTGCTGACGTTTGCCAGTAGCTGCCCCATAATGGGAGACCTGGTGTGCAACAGTGGCAGCTGCGGATGGAGTGGTTGTGCGACTGCGGTCTGTGGACGAGGTCTCGCTTCTGCAGGAGGACGAAGAGGTGGAGGAGGGGGTGCGAACGGCTACAGCCAACTGTTTCCTAGACCGTGGGCTAGGCAGAACTGTCCCAAACTTGCTGTCCCCTGTGGACCCTGCATCCACCACATTTACCCAGTGTGCCGTGATGGACACGTAACGTCCCTGGCCATGCCTACTGGTCCATACATCTGTTGTCAGGTGCACCTTTGTGCTCACACACTGCCTGAGTGCATGGACGATGCGCTCTTTAACATGCTGGTGGAGGGCTGGGATGGCTTTTCTGGAAAAAAAGTGTCGACTGGGTAGCTCGTGGCGTGGTACAGCGTAGTCCATCAGGGCTTTGAAAGCTTCGCTTTCAACTAACCGGTAGGGCATCATCTCTAACGAGGCTAAGTACTTCCTTTTTCTAACCATAGTCTCATGTAGGGTGAGCTGGACTGGAGAGCTGGAGATCGTGGAACTAGCGGGGGTGCCGGTGGACATGGCAGACTGAGAGACGGTGGGAGATGGTATTGTTGCCGCCGGTGCCCTAGATGCAGTGTTTCCTACTACGAAACTGGTGATTCCCTGACCCTGACTGCTTTGGCCTGGCAAAGAAACCTGCACAGATACTGCAGGTGGTGCAGAAAATGGTGGCCCTACACTGCCGGAAGGGATGTTGTGTTGATGACTAGCTTCATTGGCCGAGGGTGCTACAACCGTAAGGGACGTTTGGTAGTTAGTCCAAGCTTGCAAATGCATGGTGGTTAAATGTCTATGCATGCAACTTGTATTGAGACTTTTCAGATTCTGCCCTCTGCTTAAGGTAGTTGAACATTTTTGACAGATGACTTTGCGCTGATCAATTGGATGTTGTTTAAAAAACTGCCAGACTGCACTCTTTCTAGCATCGGATACCTTTTCAGGCATTGCAGACTGAGCTTTAACCTGATGGCCACGCTGTCCTCCAACAGGTTTTGACTTTGCCACGCGTTTTGGGCAAGATACGGGCCCGGCAGATGGAACCTGTTGCGATGTTGATGCCTGCTGCGGCCCCTCCTCCTCCGCTTCAGAACTGCTGCCGCCTGCACCCTGTTCCCCCAATGGCTGCCAATCGGGGTCAAGAACTGGGTCATCTATTACCTCTTCTTGTAGCTCGTGTGCAACTTCGTCTGTGTCACCGTGTCGGTCGGTGGTATAGCGTTCGTGATGGGGCAACATAGTCTCATCAGGGTCTGATTCTTGATCAGCACCCTGCGAGGGCAATGTTGTGGTCTGAGTCAAAGGACCAGCATAGTAGTCTGGCTGTGGCTGTGCATCAGTGCACTCCATGTCAGATTCAACTTGTAATGGGCATGGACTGTTAACTGCTTCACTTTCTAAGCCAGGGACGGTATGTGTAAAGAGCTCCATGGAGTAACCCGTTGTGTCGCCTGCTGCATTCTTCTCTGTTGTTGTTTTTGCTGAAGAGGACAAGGAAGCGACTTGTCCCTGACCGTGAACATCCACTAACGACGCGCTGCTTTGACATTTACCAGTTTCACGAGAGGAGGCAAAAGAGCTAGAGGCTGAGTCAGCAAGATAAGCCAAAACTTGCTCTTGCTGCTCCGGCTTTAAAAGCGGTTTTCCTACTCCCAGAAAAGGGAGCGTTCGAGGCCTTGTGTAGCCAGACGACGAACCTGGCTCCACAGCTCCAGACTTAGGTGCAATATTTTTTTTCCCACGACCACCTGATGCTCCACCACTACCACTACCCTCATTACCAGCTGACAATGAACGCCCCCGGCCACGACCTCTTCCACCAGACTTCCTCATTGTTTTAAAAACGTTACCAAACTAACGGTATTTGTTGCTGTCACACAACTTACACGGTGAGCTATAACTTCAGTATGATTTAGCTACCCCTTTACAGGTGGGTGAGACCACAACGAAAATCAGGCACAATGTTACACACTCTGTTGTTGGTGGCAACAAATGAGAGAGATGCCACACACGCAGGACTGTCACTGAAGCGCAAATGTAAATATTAATCTCCCACTGATTTGTTTTTTTTTTTTTTTTAACAGGGAGACTTTAGAAAAAAAAAATACAAAAAAATGAATTTTTCAGGAAGAATTTAGAAACAAAATAAAATAAAATGATTGTTTCAGGGAAAATTTAGAAAACAAAAAAAAAAATAGGCTTTGTAGGGCCCACTGAGTGAGAGAGGACGCACACAGGAGTCAGGAGTGGCACACAAGCCCAGAGGCCAATATTTATCTCCCACTGATTGATTTAGTGATTTTTTCAGGTAGATTTTGGAACCCAAATCAAGCAAAAAAATTAATAGGCTTTCTATGGCCCACAATTGGAGAGAGAGAGAGAGAGAGATGGCACACCCAGGAGTCAAGACTGGCACACAAGCAGAAAGGGCAATATTAATCTCCCACTGATTTGATTTTTTTTTTTTTTTTCAGGGAGACTTTAGAAAAAAAAAATACAAAAAAAATGATTTTTTCAGGAATAATTTAGAAACCAAATAAAATAAAATGATTTTTTCAGGGAGAATTTAGAAAACAAATAAAACAAAAAATAGGCTTTCTAGGGCCCACTGAGTGAGAGATGACGCACACAGGAGTCAGGAGTGGCACACAAGCCCAGAGGCCAATATTTATCTCCCACTGATTGATTTATTGATTTTTTCAGGTAGAATTTAGAACCCAAATCAACCCAAAAAATAAACAGGCTTTCTATGGCCCACTATTTGTGAGAGAGATGGCACGCTCAGGACTGGCACACAAGCCCAGAGGCCAATATTAATCTCCCACTTTTTTTTTTTTTTTCCAGGGAAAATTTATAAACCCAATAAAAAAAATAATAAATAGGCTTTCTATGGCCCACTATCTGAGAGAGAGAGATGGCACGCTTAGGACTGGCACACAAGCCCAAAGGCCAATATTAATCTCCCACTGATTGATTTATTGATTTTTTCAGGTAGAATTTAGAACCCAAATCAAGCAAAAAAATTAATAGGCTTTCTATGGCCCACTGAGTGAGAGATGGCACACACAGGAGTCAGGAGTGGCACACAAGCCCTGAGGCCAATATTTTTCTCCCACTGATTGATGTTGTGATTTTTTCAGGTAGATTTTGGAACCCAAATCAAGCAAAAAAATAAATAGGCTTTCTATGGCCCACTGAGTGAGAGATGGCACACACAGGAGTAAGAAGTGGCACACAAGCCCTGAGGCCAATATTTTTCTCCCACTGATTGATGTAGTGATTTTTTCAGGTAGATTTTAGAACCCAAATCAAGCAAAAAAATAAATAGGCTTTCTATGGCCCACTGAGTGAGAGATGGCACAGACAGGGATGGCACTCTAGCAGAAATGCCAATCTTAATCTCCCACAAAAAAAAAAAAAAAAAAAAAGGAACTGTCCTTCAATTACTATCTCCCTGCAGTAATCTCAGCCAGGTATGGCAGGCAGCAATAAGGAGTGGACTGATGCACAAATTAAATAAAAAGTGTGGACAAACAAACAAGATAGCTGTGCAGAAAGGAAGGAACAAGAGGATTTGTGCTTTGAAAAAAGCAGTTGGTTTGCACAGCGGCGTACACACAGCAATGCAGCTATCAGGGAGCCTTCTAGGGCAGCCCAATGAGCTACAGCGCTGAGGAAAAAAAAAAATGTAGCTTCCACTGTCCCTGCACACCGAAGGTGGTGTTGGGCAGTGGAAATCGCTACAGCACAAGCGGTTTGGTGGTTAATGGACCCTGCCTAACGCTATCCCTGCTTCTGACGAAGCGGCAGCAACCTCTCCCTAAGCTCAGATCAGCAGCAGTAACATGGCGGTCGGCGGGAACGCCCCTTTATAGCCCCTGTGACGCCGCGGACAGCAAGCCAATCACTGCAATGCCCTTCTCTAAGATGGTGGGGACCAGGACCTATGTCATCACGCTGCCCACACTCTGCGTTTACCTTCATTGGCTGAGAAATGGCGCTTTTCGCGTCATTGAAACGCGACTTTGGCGCGAAAGTCGCGTACCGCATGGCCGACCCCCCACAGGGGTCGGATCGGGTTTCATGAAACCCGACTTTGCCAAAAGTCGGCGACTTTTGAAAATGAACGACCCGTTTCGCTCAACCCTAGCCATGACAAATTAGTAAAACAGAAAAATATGTAAGATAATGTGAAATTATTATGTGAAATTAGTAAGAAAAATATATGAAATAATGTATAAAAATATATAAATATGGTATCTCCATCATCGTACAATCTTGAAGAATAAAGTTAACATGTTATTTAAATTGCATGATGAACCATGAAAAAAATATCACCTCTAAGAAAAGTTACAGAATTGCTGCTTTTGTGTTTATTGCCCCTTTCTAGAAAATGGAATGAAAATCAGTCAAAAAGTTGCATGCACCCTAAAATGTTCCATTGAAACTTTAACTACTCCCTTCAAAAAGTAAGCTCTCTCACAGCTTTGTTGCTAAAATACAACAGTTATGAGATATTATGAAGTAATCGTCTTCCATTTTCTCTGCTGAAATCATGAATATTTCAATCTTGAATCCATTTTATGTTCCTCTCTTGCTGCTGTTGGCGATATAATATTAAGTTTTTTCGTACATAGTGAGAATGTCTTCATGTTTTGATTATGAGGATGTATAATTTATGTGGATAAAATAGCTGTCAAATAGACATTTAATTGTTAAATGAACTTATGTTTCTGAGATAATTACAACTTATTGAAGTCATACTCACATTATATTAGCTCATTCATATGAGGGGTCTCCAAATCCTTATTATACAATAATATTATACAACCTGTAACTTTTTGCTTCTGCGATGTAGAGTTCATATTTACCGTATTTACTGCATATATTAAAATGCTTTTTAAATAGCAGGATGACCTCTATGATCTCCTGAGGGGCGCCTGAGTAAACTTTTGGACTAGCTTAACAAGTATTCAGAAATGTGTAAAAACTCAGCAGAATTCTAAAAAAAAAGTTTCAGAAAAAGTTGAGAGATTCGCAGTAATTGTGTTATATAACTGTTAGCAATGTGTATTAAATGTTTAGTAAATATTTGTTCTGCAGATGCCAGTGAAAAATAGGATCGGGCATGTTGAATTTTCATATGCCTGATCCTTTGTGCCCAATGAATGTAGGCTGCTGTCCGAAGTGTTTGTTAACATCTTCTCCACTTTCCCAATTGAGAACACATTAACACTTGGTCAAACCGAGCATGCATGTGTACAAGTAGGCCAGGACAAATGCAGATGTAGCATGCACAGGCATAGTATCCTATACTATTATTATTATTATTTATTGTTATAGCGCCATTTTTTCCATGGCGCTTTACATGTGAGGAGGGGTATACATAATAAAAACAAGTACAATAATCTTAAACAATACAAGCCATAACTGGTACAGGAGGAGTGAGGACCCTGCCCGCGAGGGCTCACAATCTACAAGGGATGGGTGAGAATACAGTAGGTGAGGATAGAGCTGGTCATGCAGCGGTTTGGTCGATCGGTGGTTACTGCAGGTTGTAGGCTTGTCGGAAGAGGTGGGTCTTCAGGTTCTTTTTGAAGGTTTCGATGGTAGGTGAGAGCCTGATATGTTGGGGTAGAGAGTTCTAGAGTAGGGGTGAGGCGAGAGAGAAATCTTGTATACGATTGTGGGAAGAGGAGATAAGAGGGGAGTAGAGTAGGAGATCTTGTGAGGATCGGAGGTTGCGGGTAGGTAAGTACCGGGAGACGAGGTCACAGATGTATGGAGGAGACAGGTTGTGGATGGCTTTGTACATCATGGTTAGGGTTTTGTACTGGAGTCTCTGGGCAATGGGGAGCCAGTGAAGGGATTGACAGAGGGGAGAGGCCGGGGAATAGCGGGGGGACAGGTGGATTAGTCGGGCAGCAGAGTTTAGAATAGATTGGAGGGGTGCGAGAGTGTTAGAGGGGAGGCCACAGAGCAGGAGGTTACAGTAGTCAAGGTAGAAGATGAGTGCATGGACTAGGGTTTTTGCAGATTCTTGGTTTAGGAATGTACGGATTCGTGAAATATTTTTGAGTTGAAGTCGGCAGGAAGTGGAAAGGGCTTGGATATGTGGTTATACCATACAATATACCATAATTTATATTTGTAAGAATAGCTTTACTTTGTATGGAGAGTGATGTTTCTACGCATATAATATAGACGTTGCAGCATGTTATTCCAACAGTTGTAAGGCACCATCTGTGGAGAGGGCACTTGCTATATCATACCATTCAAGATATATAGCCATATTCAACCTCTGCGCTATTCATTGTCTATGAGATTGCTGGAAAAGACAAGTACAGCAATGCACTATTTCCCTAAAATCCTACAGACAATGAATGGAACAGCCATCAAACATGTGTACCTTTATTCAATTCAAATGTCATGATCCAGGTCTGGGTTTGCTTCTTGCTTTTCTTTCCCCGGCCTGGTTATGGTGGGGTTAATCTTTCCTGCCTCTCTTTGGTTCGTGGGTGGTTATTTATTGTAGCCATTTCTGGTAGCATTTGTCAGTGATAGTTCCAGGCTCTGGCTTGAGCTACTGACCTGTATACCCTAGTGATCTTTCTGCCTCTGACTACCCGTATTTGTGCCTGACCCGTTCCCTATCCCTGACTTAGTATGTGTTTGGTGATTTCCTTCAGGGAATGACTCGGCTTAAGTGTTGAACCCTGCCTCCAGCTTTCCGTCTGTTACTACGTTTGCCGTCTGGCTTTGACTCTTTGGCTCGTACCTCGACTTAGGCTGGTTTCACATTTGCGTTTTTTTTTTGCGTTTTTGTGGTAAAAAAACGCAAAAAAAAGCATGCGTTTTTTCCCCTATATTTAACATTAAAAACGCATGCTTTTTTTGCATGCGTTTTGACGCGTTTTTGCAACGCATGCGTTTTTTCTCTGCATGCGTTGTGTTTGCATTTTCAAGTTTGTATGCTCTAGCGCTGCAGTGTGCTGCCTTATTTACTTAACTATATACGAGTTGGCGACTCTAGGTTCAGCACCTGTTCACACTCAGTCTATGTTTGGATGTGCCGGTCAGGTTTTTGAAATGTATTCTCTAGCCTTCTGATCGTGCACTCCGCCTCCTAGCCACAGGTGTTTTAATTACAGCAGGCCCAATACCCCTCCACAGAGAGAGAGAATTTTAGTCTAAGAAGAGGTTTCACATGTACCCATTCAGATGGAGATGTTTATCCTCAGCGAGGTAAGGCAAGTGTAGGACCTGGTATAAGAGAGATGCCGTAAAGGGGCTACCAGGTACACATAAAATTGGCCATTTTTATGCGCTAAACGCTCTCATTTTTAATATTTCTAGTGCAGTAATGCAGTTCAAATTTCGTTTTTCAAGTTTGTATGTTCTAGCGCTGCAGTGTGCTGCCTTATTTACTTAACTTCAGCCATGATTAAGGCACTACAAAAATGCCCAGACTAATATTAATCAGTAAACTAAGCACCATCGCCTAGCTACATATATACCACTCCATAACAATATGCTAACAAAGGAGAAACATAGGAGTTTTAAGGTAGAAAAAGCATATGACAACTCTTTGTTAACCTAATCACACATATATTGACAGACAATTGTTAAAAAAATGATGGTAAAGGACACCAACAACAAGCAACATACAGCACCATGTAAATTTAAACGTCCAAAGAAAGAGGTCAAAAAGTATGTGGACGCATCCAGTTGTGCACTTCAGCACTGGTAAGGTTAACCCTTATACCTTCTGTCTAACACTTTTGTTATAATTATGTACCTATATGGCAGCATGTGAGGCGGAGCTATTGAGAACCGCGGACATTATCATGCATTAACCATTGGGACAGAATATGTGTTGTCCTCCCTCTAGAGGTCTTGAGGGGATATGTTTGGACACACTGGGATAAGGCTATTTACCACATACTTTTTGTCCTCTTTCTTTGGACGTTTATATTTACACTAGATGGTGGCCCGATTCTAACGCATCGGGTATTCTAGAATATGTATTTATGTATGTATATAGCAGCCACATAGTATATAGCACAGGCCATGTAGTATATAGGAGCCATGTAGTATATAGCACACAAATACTACGTGGCCTGTGCTATATGCTATGTGGCTGCTATATACATACATATTGTAGAATACCTGATGCGTTAATACAGGCCATGCAATATATAACAGTGACCACGCAGAATATAACACAGCCACATACTATATTTTACACAGCCCACACAGTATATAGCAGCCACGCAGTATATAACACAGGCGACGTAGTATATAACACAGGCCACGCAGTATATAACACTGGCCACGTAATATATAACACAGCCCATGCAGTATATAGCAGCCAAGTAGTATATAACAGTGGCCACGTAATATATAGCACAGCCCACACAGTATATAACACTGCCTATGTAGTATATAGCAGCCACGCGGTATCTAACACAGCCCACGTAGTATACAGCAGTGTGGGTGCCATCTTCCGTTCCCAGGATGCATTGCGAAATTACCCAGATGACTTAGTGGTCTCGCGAGACCACTAAGTCTT
The DNA here is from genome assembly GCF_032444005.1 of Ranitomeya imitator. Lineage (NCBI taxonomy): Eukaryota > Metazoa > Chordata > Amphibia > Anura > Dendrobatidae > Ranitomeya > Ranitomeya imitator. The sequence continues at coordinate 773,197,138 of NC_091284.1, forward strand.
CTTGGTAATTTCGCAATGCATCGCCGGGAATGGAAGATGGCGGCAGGCGCGAGCAGCTCGGCGGACTACGGAGGGTGAGAATAGCAGGTTTTTTTTTTTTTTTTTAATTATTTTTAACATTACATTTTTTTACTATTGATGCCGCATAGGCAGCATCAATAGTAAAAAGTTGGGGACACACAGGGTTAATAGCAGCGGTTACGGAGTGCGTTACCCGCGGCATTAACTCTGTGTGAGCGGTGACTGGAGGGGAGTATGCGGGCGTTGAGCACTGACTGTAGGGAGTAAGGAGTGGCCATTTTCTTCCGGACTGTGCCTGTCGCTGATTGGTCATGGCTGTTTTGCCGTGACCAATCAGCGACTTGGATTTCCATGACAGACAGAGGCCGCGACCAATGAATATCTGTGACAGAAAGAAGGACAGACGGAAGTGACCCTTAGAAAATTATATAGTAGATGGTGCTGTATGTTGCTTGCTGGTGTCCTTTACCATCATTTTTTTAACAATTGTCTGTCAATATGTGTGATTATGTTAATAAAGATTTGTCATAAGCTTTTTCTACCTTAAAACTCCTATGTTTCTCCTTTGTTAGCATGATTAAGGCACTGCAGCTGAAACACGTAGGTTTGGTCTCATGATGGAGGTGCCGCCATTTTTTTCATTGTACAAATAAATGTGAAGTTTTAAATCCACAACTTGTGTCATCGTTGAAGGATAGCCTTTCTATCCCTAGTGTTAGGAAAAAAGAGACCACTTCCTGAAGTTAGTCAGACAGGGCCAAGTTCAAGTTCAAGCCGGAGTGCGTGAGGACAGAGTTGGAAGAAGGAGTACACGTTGTTCTGGCATCATGAGGCGTTTACTAGAACTCACTCTGTTAGCGTCTGGAGCCTAAGGCTCAATCTCATTGTTATGGTGAGCACTGTAACCACTGTCACGAGTGAGAGAAGTAACGGACCTCAGATCTACTGCGGGCCTGAGCTAAGAATCCCTTGGACTGATGAGACCAGTTAAAGCAGGGATAGTCCAGGTAGAACAGAAGGGAAATCTGTAAGTGTACTGTGCCATGGAAAAAACAAGTTGAATGTGTTATGCCTGTTAATATGTATTGCAATATGTCGCATACGGACGTGTGAGTAAAGGTTTTTTGTGATGAACTGAACTGTGCTTCCCCTGATTCATGTGCCATGGCTCCTGAAACTGGAGATCTGGAGACAGATGAGGTCTGTGGCCTACAAATGAGTATAGCGCACCCTGCACTCATCAGCACGTGATCAGTAGCACAAATTTTCTGTAGCGTTCTGGGATGCAAAAAACAAGTCCATCTCCCACGACTACTGCCTCAGTCACTTTTACTTGTACAGTGGGGCCATGCAGCGCCATCTTTGTCGTTGTTCTAGATACCCGCTCTAGGGATTGGATCCTAGTGGTAAGTCCCCAATTATCAGTAAGTTATCCCTTATTCTATGGACTGGAGATACTTTGAAAGTCTGAGAATAAAATATTTAATGTATGTTTAAACATTTTTTATTAATTATTTTTGTTAAAAATTGAGAAATCTTACAATTTTTACATTGACCACTAGAACTGGGACAATTTTTACCTTTTTTCTCTATTTCACTTTTCAACAGTCTCATTACGATCACAGACTGGATAGCAACGAAAGGTAACACTTCAATACATAGTAGATAACACAGGATCCGCCATTCACAACAGATGATGTCACAGCTCACCTCCTCCCCCTGTATAATGACTTAACACAGGATCCACCAAACACAGTCATGTCACAATTTACCTCCTTCTCCCCTCTTCACAGTAATCTGTGCACAGATCAGTGTATGCCCAGAAAATACTTCTATACAAGTCAATGAGTCAGAGTCATGCTATTGCTGCCTATGTCCACGTCGAAGAGAACACGAAGTATGAGTTTAGTCTGAATCTAGTATTAGGCTTGGTGACCAGTGTAAAAACTGTAAAATTTGGGAAAATTTGATTTTTTTTGTGATGCTAAGTTTTTCAAAGTTATCAACATTTAAAAGAATATAAATTTAATACAAAAAGCTGATTTAATCAATAGGTAATTTTTTGATAAGTTAGAGTTCATCAGTCATTCATAACTTCTACATAATATATAATCTGTAATACGGTGTTAAACTCCCGAAATCTGGCAAGCGCTTAGCACTAAGCCTGAGCTATGGAAAAAGTTTACCGATGAAGTGTTTAATTGAATTCTGCCATGTAACACTATTAAATATAAGCGCTATTTAGGTACCTTGTAACTCAATTAGTAATGCATGCAAATGAATTCAGCTATACCTCCCCTCCTGAATCACAGCTCATTATACCATTAGCATATGCATATGTTTTCTAAATATAAATATATATACTAGCATATTAGTAAGTAGAACTGGTAGTAAGCAACTGGTTTTTAACCCCTTCCTGATATCTGCTGTAAAAGTACAGCTCAGCAGGCTTTCAGTCATAGAGGTGCAGCCGGTGTGGCTTCAGTCACCGCTCAGGGGGTGGCCAATGAAAAATAGGCACTTCCAAAAAAATAGATGAAAACCAAAAAAAAACAATGGAAGCAGATACAGCCAAATAAGTAATGACAATCTTTATTAGAAATCATTCCAATATAATAAAAAAAGTTAAAAAAAGGAGGGAGAAAAGTGACACAGATACCCCATTTATCCAGGACACTGAGAATCAGGCAAAAAAAGAAATAAGACACAGTCCTAATAGAATATACAGGACTTAAAACTACATACTGAGAGCATAAGGAAGAATTCTCTTGGGATATAATAAACGATGCCTTACGTTACCTATTATGGGATAGCATTGATGGTCTTTTTGCACCCCTGTTTATGCTCCCTTATGCCCTCAGTATGACACTGAATATTCTTTAAGGACTGTGTCTTTTTTAATTTTTGCCTGGTTACATGTGTCCTGGATAGGTGCGGTCTCTGTGTTACATTCCTCCCCCCTTTTTTAACTTTTTTATTATATTGAAATAATTTCTAATAACAAGTGTCATTACCTATTTGGCTGTATCTGCTTCTATTGTTTTTTTTTGTTTTCGGCGCATAGTGAGCGGCAGATTAGATAGATAGATATATACAGTATATACAGTATATATAGGTTAATAGTGTTTTTGGCATGACAGGTTCCCTTTAATGAGGACATGTATGACATTGGGGGAGAATGCACTTAGCGTTCAGTCAGATGGCCGAGATCTGAGTTGGGCCAAGATCAGAACACTGATTGAACTGGCTGGTGGCGCTCCAAAACCGAACATGACAGCTGCATAGAAATACAAGAAGTTGTCACGCTCGGGTCTGGAGAGTCGCCGACGACGTGCACTGCATTCCAATTTTGGTCCTATTTATATACCCGTCTGACTGCGTCCTAAAGGGGTTCTTCAGGACTTGATGACTCATGGTACTGAAGAGATCCATATGAGTTTGGCGATGACCCGGTACCTATCACCCCCACTGATCAGCTGGAAACTGCTCCGGCAGCAGCCATAACTAATCAATGTATGGGCAGAACACAGCAGCCTGTACATTGCCTAGTGACTGGTGAGGATTATTGTGCTGTATCTCCTATTGAAGTGAATGTACTGCAGTACCTGGCAGCGGTCGCCAATCAATGTACAGAGCTGCTGTTTTACGCCCATATGTCTCTTAGTTTGGAACAACGATGGAGAAGTTCTCCACTGATCGTTGGGGTGTCAGAATGCCATCATTCTCCTATTGAAAAAAATAATTATTAAGTCCTGGACATCCTGTTTCTCAATTTATGGCTTAATTAAAGAAAGAGACCCATAACATATACAGGAAATGTGGGCAAAATCAGTAATCAAACAAGATATGTCAGAGAGAAACTACCATAATGATAAGCACACCTATAATAAAAGTAGGAGCAATTTTATTAGGACAAAAAACAACAATAAAAACCAAGCATCCCCAAAGGTAACCTGTTATGAATAGGTAATTCAGAACCACAATGGACCTTGAAGTTCAGAGCACACAAAGTGACCTGACAATAAGCAAAAAAGATAGGACGAGCTCTGAGATGTGGGAACTCTGCTGACCGCAATCCCTAATCCTATCACACCACACTAGAGGTAGCCGTGGATTGCGCCTAACGCTCCCTATGCAACTCGGCACAGCCTGAGAAACTAGCTAGGCCTGAAGATAGAAAAATAAGCCTACCTTGCCTCAGAGAAATTCCCCAAAGGAAAAGGCAGCCCCCCACATATAATGACTGTGAGTTAAGATGAAAGTACAAACACAGAGATGAAATAGATTTAGCAAAGAGAGGCCCGACTTACTGAATAGACCGAGGATAGGAAAGATAGCTTTGCGGTCAACACAAAAACCTACAAACAACCACGCAGAGGGGCAAAAAGACCCTCCGCACCGACTAACGGTACGGAGGTGCTCCCTCTGCGTCTCAGAGCTTCCAGCAAGCAAGAAAAACAAATTAAAGCAAAGCAAGCTGGACAGAAAATAAAGCAACAAACGTAACACGAGCAGAACTTAGCTTATGCTGAGCAGACAGGCCACAGGAACGATCCAGGAGGAAGCAAGACCAATACTAGAACATTGACTGGAGGCCAGGATCAAAGCACCAGGTGGAGTTAAATAGAGCAGCACCTAACGACTTAACCTCATTACCTGAGGAAGGAAACTCAGAAGCCAAAGTACCACTTGTGACCACAGGAGGGAGCTTGAAACCAAAAAACAAAAAAACACCAAGCGCACAACTAATAAATTGTATAAAATAGGTGTCAGCCGGGGTGCAAAAAGTGGCCAATATACAACCAGAAAACACAAATACTGACTGCCCTGAGCCACCAAACTGATGGAAAAGTGCATGCAAAAGAGCGGAAAACAGTAGCTAACTGCACAATAACATAGTGACCTACAAGCGATCACTCATAACAGACGCATGGGGGAAAAACCCCAAACAAGAAATAGGCAGTAAGACAGTGCCCAGTACGATTAGCGGGTTAAATAACTCATAATAGAGCCAAGAGGTGCAGTATTACCCAGAGGAGTAACAGAGGACAAAATCCCCATGTGCAGGCACACCGGAACCAAGGCAACGCGACCCCACGCGTATCGCCCTCTGAATAGGGCTTCGTCAGGGGAAGATGTGGTGTGGATACCAAGTCCTGTTAATATAGCAACTAATGATACAGACCTGATGAAGATCAGGTGAGCAGGAGCATGGAGTGGACGGCAATAAGCTGTGTTCACCATTGCACATGCGGCATATAGAACAGACGTACCTCCCTGCAGAGCAGAGAGAGAGCCTGGCAATAACAGTGCGCAGGCGCAGTGTGGCAAGAGGCGCCAATGAGCATGGAGCGGGCAATAGTAAAATGCAGTACTTGTTGTGCCTGAGGACATAAAGTCAAAGACAAATGACAAGCTACCGTCATTTGAAGGAGCACAGAAAGACTCAGGATGTGGGCAAGCTTGTGCAGCCTAATCAGGGGTGCATATACAGAATATCAACCCAAAGGGAGAAAAAAAAAAAAAAAAAATACACATAGGGCAAAAGAAGTCAAATGACATGAAAAATGTCTAAATCATAAGGGCAAACCCCCCCCACTGATGAAAATATATGGGGGGAAAAGGCAAGATAGTGTGAATAGGAAACCGGGAAAAAGGGACAAATTGTCAATCCCTAACCCATGTATACACCAACACATAAAGCCAGATTTATCATTCATAAACATACAAGCCACATTCAGCCCCCGGGGGTATTAAACACATACAGCATGTATAATTCACATATACGCATCATAAAAATATTTTTTTAATAGAGACCCAAATGCGTGCATATATCAAAATAGTTTTATTAAACAGCACAACATCCGGAATATATAACAATATATAATATATATTTGCACATGACCCGTAATACGGCCTATAAATATGCTTTTCCTTCTTTCTTTCCTCCTTTTTCCTCCTCCTTCTACTATTTCTTCTTTGCACATCCCCTTTTAGAACCTACAAGGTCAAACAGTAGTCAAATAGATGCCCAATGATGAAAACATTCCCAAAATGGGAAGAGATGAATCCCGTGTCCGAGTCCTGCCCCAAAGTAGCATTGTTGAAAGAAAAATATATGCCAAGAAACGTACAAGCAAAATGGTTTAATCATTTTCATCATTGGGCGTCTATTTGACTAATGTTTGACCTTGTAGGTTCTAAAAGGGGATGTGCAAAGAAGAAATAGTAGAAGGAGGAGGAAAAAGGAGGAAAGAAAGAAGGAAAAGCATATTTATAGGCCGTATTACGGGTCATGTGCAAATATATATTATATATTGTTATATATTCCGGATGTTGTGCTGTTTAATAAAACTATTTTGATATATGCACGCATTTGGGTCTCTATTGAAAAAATATTTTTATGATGCGTATATGTGAATTATACATGCTGTATGTGTTTAATACCCCCGGGGGCTGAATGTGGCTTGTATGTTTATGAATGATAAATCTGGCTTTATGTGTTGGTGTATACATGGGTTAGGGATTGACAATTTGTCCCTTTTTCCCGGTTTCCTATTCACACTATCTTGCCTTTTCCCCCCATATATTTTCATCAGTGGGGGGGTTTGCCCTTATGATTTAGACATTTTTCATGTCATTTGACTTCTTTTGCCCTATGTGTATTTTTTTTTTTTTTTTTCTCCCTTTGGGTTGATATTCTGTATATGCACCCCTGATTAGGCTGCACAAGCTTGCCCACATCCTGAGTCTTTCTGTGCTCCTTCAAATGACGGTAGCTTGTCATTTGTCTTTGACTTTATGTCCTCAGGCACAACAAGTACTGCATTTTACTATTGCCCGCTCCATGCTCATTGGCGCCTCTTGCCACACTGCGCCTGCGCACTGTTATTGCCAGGCTCTCTCTCTGCTCTGCAGGGAGGTACGTCTGTTCTATATGCCGCATGTGCAATGGTGAACACAGCTTATTGCCGTCCACTCCATGCTCCTGCTCACCTGATCTTCATCAGGTCTGTATCATTAGTTGCTATATTAACAGGACTTGGTATCCACACCACATCTTCCCCTGACGAAGCCCTATTCAGAGGGCGATACGCGTGGGGTCACGTTGCCTTGGTTCTGGTGTGCCTGCACATGGGGATTTTGTCCTCTGTTACTCCTCTGGGTAATACTGCACCTCTTGGCTCTATTATGAGTTATTTAACCCGCTATCGTACTGGGCACTGTCTTACTGCCTATTTCTTGTTTGGGGTTTTTCCCCCATGCGTCCGTTATGAGTGATCGCTTGTAGGTCACTATGTTATTGTGCAGTTAGCTACTGTTTTCCGCTCTTTTGCATGCACTTTTCCATCAGTTTGGTGGCTCAGGGCAGTCAGTACTTGTGTCCAGGTTTTGGGTATGTCCCCATTTTGACCTCATGAGCCAGGGGATAGGTTTTCCCTTTACATTGTTTTGCAGGCATATGATTGTGTACTATAACACTATATGTTTATAATAACGGAGGGACCAAGTTGTTTATATGCATTGTTTTTAATTATGTTTTAAATTTTCTTTGTGTGGTTTGCCAATAAAATTCTTGTTACTTTATATGAGTTATTGTTGTTTCATATGTCCGTGGTGTGCATATATATATAGTGGCTCCTTTTTCTCTTTTTTTCTCACAGGAGGGAGCTTGATCACAGAATTCACAACAGTAACCATCAATAATACCAAAAAAGAGTAGGGATCTAGTAAGGTAACTATATAGTACCAAAGGGTGCAATCCTCAAAAAAGCCACATATACTGTATAATGGGGTAAGTAAGCAATATACAGTTATATAAAAAAGTTTGGGCGATTTTAGAGGCATGTGCCCCTTTTCCAGTAATAATGCCCTGGGTGCTCCCGTATAAACAAATATTGTCCTGACTCGCAGGGGCAGACACTGACGACTTGTGGCTCCTATGCAAGAAATGTGTCTGGTTCCCCCTCCTTTAGGCTATATATACAGTTATATGAAAAAGTTTGGGCACCCCTATTAATCTTAAGCTTAATGTTTTATAAAAATTGTTTTTTTGCAACAGCTATTTCAGTTTCATATATCTAATAACTGTTGGACACAGTAATGTTTCTGCCTTGAAATGAGGTTTATTGTACTAACAGAAAATGTGCAATCTGCATTCAAACAAAATCTACTCAGGCATTCATGCAGAGGAACCATTACACTGTTCTGGAATGGCCATCCCAGTCCCCAGACCTGAATATCATTGAACATCTGTGGGATCATTTGAAGAGGGCTGTCCATTCTCGGCGACCATCAAACTTAACTGAACTGGAATTGTTTTGTAAAGAGGAATGGTCAAAAATACCTTCATCCAGTATCCAGGAACTCATTAAAAGCTACAGGAAGCGACTAGAGGTTGTTATTTTTGCAAAAGGAGGATCTACTAAATATTAATGTCACTTTTCTTGTGGTGTGCCCATACTTATGCACCTGTCAAATTTTGTTTGAATGCAGATTGCACATTTTCTGTTAGGACAATAAACCTCATTTCAAGGCAGAAACATTACTGTGTCCAACAGTTATTAGATATATGAAACTGAAATAGCTGTTGCAAAAAAAAAACAATTTTTATAAAACATTAAGCTTAAGATTAATAGGGGTGCCCAAACTCTTTCATATAACAGTGTATAGCAGTATAGAAATACAAGAGCAAAGCATCCATAAAAAAGTGAAAAAAGCATGTGTACATGATATGAAAAGCAAACCTCAAAGAGGAATAAAGATATGTAACACATTAGCAAAGAAGAGGGTATACCACTAATGTAGGAAATCCATATGTGCGTTATTCAAGTGGTATAATGTCCGTGGAGATGGACCCCACACGTATCGCGGCTGCGGAGAAGCTTCATCTGGGGAAATGACATTAGCTTAGGTTTTTTTTGGTCTAACAATTTATGGGGCACATGTCTCCAGAAGCTCTAGCTGGACACTATGTATTTGGCACTAAAATGGCACATTTTCAATTTACGTATCATACAGTGTGCACTAATTTCTGGAAGACAAAAATGTGGTCAAAGTAGTCGCTTCACCCGTAAATGAATTTCCTGAATAACATTTGCAAAATGGGGTCAATGTTTGGGGTTTCTGCAGTTCTGAAACTTTAGGGACTTTGAAAATGGTGCCCACAAACTACTCCAAGAAGCCTTTTGCCCCAAAATGCAAATGTTGCGCCTACTCTTCTAAGCCCTGACTTGTGCCCAAACAGAAGTGTAGCATGACCACATATAGGGTACTTGGGAGAAATACCCTCAAGTTAACTCACTGGGTACTTTTTTCTTTTTAGTCATAGTAAAGATCAGGGGTGGACATATTATTGCTGCATCCTGTGCAGCCTCACAGGGGCCCAGGAGGAATGGGGGCCAATATCATCACCAAAGCAGGTGGAATTATGCATTACGATGAGCTATTTGACTGCAAAGGGCCCATATATTTTTCTGGCACAGGGGCCCACTTCTGTCTGTGTCCGCCACTGGTAAAGATGGAACATTTGGTGCTAAATCTACTTATTATTGTAACAAATGTCATTTTTCATTTTCACAGCCCAATGGTAATGGAATAACAGAGGAATGGCATAATACAAAATGTTTCAGAATTTTTTTTTCGCAAGAAAAAAACTACTATTTGCTAAATAGACATGTTACGAGAGGTTGTCCTAAAGTAGCTAACACAGGAATATCGCTCAGCATTAGCTATTGTTGAGAACTCACAGGAAAAGACACCTATAATGTGTAAGTATAAATTTTCCCATAAATAAGTAAAGAAGATAGAAGACATTTCTTTAGCAGAAAAACTGTGAAATGTCGAGCAGCTCTGAATGAGAAGATAGTTTGTGAAAAGCTTGGTATAGAAGCATTTATACCTCCGCAGACGGTCTGAGTGCATAATGACATAATGATGCTATATCCGGACAGATATAGAAACGCCATCCTGCTCAGGTATTTTGCCATATTGTGGACCACAGACTTTCTTTGTATTTCACTGTAACATTGCTTGTTGGAACGGTGGGATTACAAAACATGAACTTAGATGAGTTGGTGGGAGGTTTCTTTTACAATGAAAAATCAGCAAAATTATGTTTGGTCACTTTGTCCAGTTGCCGACTTGTGTCAGACCTTTCAGGCACTACTGCTGCAATAATACACAGCCGGAGCCCCAATATAACGGGATCCTCTGATCTACATTATGTGACCCATGTTCAATGTGTAAATAAAAGGTCCTATGGTTTTATAATGAACGTTAAAGAGTTTTTTCCCAAATGGGCAAGTTATCACCTATAAATGGGGTAGGTGATAAGTCATTGATCGCTGGAGTCCAACCACTAGGCCTCCACCGAGACTGAAAACTAGGCTCTACAATGCCCCATTAGAAAACTCACTGCCTTATTTATTGTCTAATGGATTGCCAGAGATGGAGTATTTCAGAGTCTTGTTCTCTGGATCAATAGGGTCCCAGTGGTCAGACCTCTAACGCAGGGGCAGACATATAGCCAGTACACCTGCATTGGGACTCAGAGGTGGAGAGGGGCTCTTGTTGGACGGCTAATAATGAGGGCAATCTGGCTAGTTTCTTGGAGGCCGATGCTCTGTGGGGCCCATGGCTAGATTACCCTCATCATGTGCGACGTGCCAGGCAGGGAGCGATCCTGCAGCTCCGCTGCCCACAAAAGGAAATGGCAGCAGAGCTGAAGGAATCTGTCCTCAGCTTTCTGCCCAGCACTTTTTCAGTGACACAGGCTCATGCGGCTTGATGACATCAGCATGCAGTGCACTTATGCATTTAGAAAGTTGCCGGCAACAAAGAAAGAAGTGATCCTGCGGGGAAATAGACGGAGAGGTAAGTGTTGTATTTTTTTCCTCCAATACACTGGGGGGAGGACAATGATGGGTGGTGGGGGAGAACAATGATGGGAGTGGCGAGAGAACAATGATGGGAGTAGGGAGAATACAATGATGGGAATGGGGAAAGGACAATGATATGAGTTTGGAGAGGACAATGATGTGAGTGGGGAGAGGATAATGATGGGATGGAGGACAATGATGATTGTGAGAGAGAGAGAACAATAATGGGGGTGGGGGAGAGGACAATGATGGGGTGGTGGAGAAGACAATGATGGGGTGGCGGAGGACAATGAGGGATGTGGAGGAGATGACAATGATGGGGAGGGAGAGGACAATGATGGGATGGGGGAGAGGACAATTATGGATGTGGGGTAGAGGACAATGATGGGGTGGTGGAGAAGACAATGATGGGGTGGGGGAGAGGACAATGAGGGATATGGGGGATAGGACAATGATGGGGTGGTGGAAAGGACAATGAGTAATGTAGAAGAGAGACAATGATGGGATGGGGAGATGACAATGAGGGGTGTGGGTATAAAAGACAATGAGGGATGTGAGGGAGATAAAAATGAGGGATGTAGGGGAGATGACAATGAGGGAAATAAGGAGAGGACAAAGAGGGATGTGGGGGAGAGGACAATGAGGGGAGTGGGAGTGAGGACAATGAGGGGGTGGGAGATTGGGATGGGAGTAAGTGGGACTTATAATGGATTTATGAACAGGGGATGGGGAGGGGGACATTAGATATGAATGGGATGGGGAGAGATGCTGAGTCCTTGATACCCTTTCTCTCCCATCTCACAATTTATTATGACGCTATCAGGGACTTACAATTTATTGAGGAGTGGGTGAGGACGCGGTAAGATGCATAGGACACTTTTAATGAGGGTAGGAGAAGATGCTGTCAGGTACTTGTAATGAATTGGGAGGTGGCGGAAGATGTTCAGCACCTGATAATGTCTTCTTCCACCCCCAAATTCATTAGGATGCTATCAAGTACTTATAATGAATGGGGTTGGACACAGGACAGGGAGTAAGTGCACAGGACTGCACAAAAGTACGTACATCCCGTGACAGAGATGGCCACCAGAAGGATCTAGCCACTAACTCTCTGGTACCAAAGATTCCAGGATGACCAGCCAACACCGAACAATGAAGTTCAGAGATAAGTTTATTAGTCCACCTATCAGGGACGAACAGTTTCTCTGCTGGACAACGATCAGGTTTATTCGCCTGAAATTTTTGCAGCACCTGCCGCAAATCAGGGGAGATGGCAGACACAATGACTCCTTCCTTGAGGATACCCGCTGGCTCAGATAAACCCGGAGAGTCGGGCACAAAACTCCTAGACAGAGCATCCGCCTTCACATTTTTAGAGCCCGGAAGGTACGAAATCACAAAGTCGAAGCGGGCAAAAAATAACGACCAACGGGCCTGTCTAGGATTCAAGCGCTTGGCAGACTCGAGATAAGTCAAGTTCTTATGATCAGTCAATACCACCATGCGATGCTTAGCTCCTTCAAGCCAATGACGCCACTCCTTGAATGCCCACTTCATGGCCAGCAACTCTCGATTGCCCACATCATAATTACGCTCAGCGGGCGAAAACTTCCTGGAAAAGAAAGCACATGGTTTCATCACTGAGCAATCAGAACCTCTCTGTGACAAAACCGCCCCTGCTCCAATCTCAGAAGCATCAACCTCGACCTGGAACGGAAGAGAAACATCTGGCTGACACAAGACAGGGGCAGAACAAAAACGACGCTTCAACTCCTGAAAAGCTTCCACAGAAGCAGAAGACCAATTAACCAAATCAGCACCCTTCTTGGTCAAATCGGTCAATGGTTTGGCAATGCTAGAAAAATTACAGATGAAGCGACGATAAAAATTAGCAAAGCCCAGGAACTTTTGCAGACTTTTCAGAGATGTCGGCTGAATCCAATCCTGGATGACTTGGACCTTAACTGGATCCATCTCGATAGTAGAAGGGGTAAAGATGAACCCCAAAAATGAAACTTTCTGCACACCGAAGAGACACTTTGATCCCTTCACAAACAAAGAGTTAGCACGCAGGACCTGAAAAACCATTCTGACCTGCTTCACATGAGACTCCCAATCATCTGAGAAGATCAAAATGTCATCCAAGTAAACAATCAGGAATTTATCCAGATACTCACGGAAGATGTCATGCATAAAAGACTGAAACACAGATGGAGCATTGGCAAGTCCGAACGGCATCACTAGATACTCAAAATGACCCTCGGGCGTATTGAATGCAGTTTTCCATTCATCTCCTTGCCTGATTCTCACCAGATTATACGCACCACGAAGATCTATCTTAGTGAACCAACTAGCCCCCTTAATCCGAGCAAACAAGTCAGATAACAATGGCAAGGGATACTGAAATTTAACAGTGATCTTATTAAGAAGGCGGTAATCAATACACGGTCTCAGCGAACCATCCTTCTTGGCTACAAAGAAGAACCCTGCTCCCAGTGGTGATGACGATGGGCGAATATGTCCCTTCTCCAGGGATTCCTTCACATAACTGCGCATAGCGGCGTGTTCGGGCACGGATAAATTAAATAATCGACCTTTAGGGAATTTACTACCAGGAATCAAATTGATAACACAATCACAATCCCTATGCGGAGGTAGAGCATCGGACTTGGGCTCTTCAAATACATCCTGATAATCAGACAAGAACTCTGGGACCTCAGAAGGGGTGGATGACGAAATCGACAAAAATGGAACATCACCATGTACCCCCTGACAACCCCAGCTGGATACCGACATGGAATTCCAATCCAATACTGGATTATGGGTTTGTAGCCATGGCAACCCCAACACGACCACATCATGCAGATTATGCAACACCAGAAAGCGAATAACTTCCTGATGTGCAGGAGCCATGCACATGGTCAGCTGGGCCCAGTATTGAGGTTTATTCTTGGCCAAAGGTGTAGCATCAATTCCTCTCAATGGAATAGGACACCGCAAAGGCTCCAAGAAAAACCCACAACGTTTAGCATAATCCAAATCCATCAGATTCAGGGCAGCGCCCGAATCCACAAACGCCATGACAGAAAACGACGACAAAGAGCATATCAAGGTAATGGACAGAAGGAATTTGGACTGTACAGTACCAATGACGGCAGACCTAGCGGACCGCTTAGTGCGCTTAGGACAATCAGAAATAGCATGAGTGGAATCACCACAGTAGAAACACAGACCATTCAGACGTCTGTATTCCTGCCGTTCAACTCTAGTCATAGTCCTATCGCACTGCATAGGCTCAGGTTTAACCTCAGGCAGTACCGCCAAATGGTGCACAGATTTACGCTCGCGCAAGCGTCGACCGATCTGAATGGCCAAAGACAAAGACTCATTCAAACCAGCAGGCATAGGAAATCCCACCATGACATCCTTAAGAGCCTCAGAGAGACCCTTTCTGAACAAAGCTGCCAGCGCTGATTCATTCCACTGAGTGAGTACTGACCATTTCCTAAATTTCTGACAATATACTTCTATATCATCCTGACCCTGGCACAAAGCCAGCAAATTTTTCTCAGCCTGATCCACTGAATTAGGCTCATCGTACAGCAATCCGAGCGCCAGGAAAAACGCATCGACACTACTCAATGCAGGGTCTCCTGGCGCAAGAGAAAATGCCCAGTCTTGAGGGTCGCCGCGCAAAAAAGAAATAATAATCAAAACCTGTTGAATAGGATTACCAGAAGAATGAGGTTTCAAGGCCAGAAATAGCTTACAATTATTTTTGAAACTTAGAAACTTAGTTCTATCTCCAAAAAACAAATCAGGAATAGGAATTCTTGGTTCTAACATAGATTTCTGATCAATAGTATCTTGAATTTTTTGTACATTTATAACGAGATTATCCATTGAAGAGCACAGACCCTGAATATCCATGTCCACACCTGTGTCCAGAATAACCCAAATGTCTAGGGGAAAAAAAAAAGTGAACACAGAGCAGAAAAAAAAAAAAAAATGATGTCAGAACTTTTTCTTTCCCTCTATTGAGAATCATTAGTTTGGCTCCTTGTACTGTTATGTTTGCTAATGACAGGTGTTATGAAGGCAATCCAGAAACACAGTGTGCTTAGCGATCAGAGCGCACACAGTGATCTGACAAATACCCAAAAATACAAGAACGAGCTCTGAGACGTGGAAACTCTGTAGACTGCACACCTGATCCTATCCTAAACACAACTAAAAGCGGCTGTGGATTGCGCCTAACAACTACCTAGGCAACTCGGCACAGCCTAAGAAACTAGCTAGCCTGAAGATAGAAAAATAGGCCTGACTTGCCCCAGAGAAATTCCCCAAAGGAAAAGGCAGCCCCCCACATATAATGACTGTGAGTAAGATGAAAAGACAAAACGTAGGGATGAAATAGATTCAGCAAAGTGGGGCCCGATATTCTAGGACAGAGCGAGGACAGTAAAGCGAACTTTGCAGTCTACAAAAAACCCTAAAGCAAAACCACGCAAAGGGGGCAAAAAAAAACCACCGTGCCGAACTAACGGCACGGCGGTACACCCTTTGCGTCTCAGAGCTTCCAGCAAAACAAAAGACAAGCTGGACAGAAAAAAAGCAACAAAAAAGCAAAAAGCACTTAGCTATACAGAGCAGCAGGTCACAGGAACAATCAGGAGAAGCTCAGATCCAAAACTGAAACATTGACAAGGAGCAAGGATAGCAGCATCAGGCGGAGTTAAGTAATGAAGCAGTTAACGAGCTCACCAGAACACCTGAGGGAGGAAGCTCAGAAGCTGCAGTACCACTTGTGACCACAGGAGTGAATTCAGCCACAGAATTCACAACACCACCCTGGACTAGGGGCTCAGCGGAAGGTACCGGACACCGACTGCTGCTGGCAAAAGATAGCCCATTGTGTAAAGGACCTCCCTGTAGACATGGTTTTAGCCTTCGCTGACGCTGCAACCCCCTGCGGGATCATCTGCTATGGAGGAGCACAAAGGACACGATAAGTTCTTTCTAAAAAGACTGTTCTCATTCTGCACTTATAGTTCTGCACATTCCCCCTTAACAATTTGTCTCCCTGCGAGGAGTTAATCCCTTGTTAAATTAAACTGTTAAATTTGATAACTCTTGCTCTGCCTTCTGTCTGTCACTGCATCCCGCAACCTGCTAACACATGTACATATTTGATCTAGATATGATGTTTAGCAGTTTCCACGTTATTTATGTAAACTGCTGTTAAACCAAATTGTCACCCTGCTGCAATGCAGGTAGGTGCAGGCTCCACTAGATGGCAGTAGATTGGAAGCAGGACTGTATCTAAACAGAGCTGGCCTGCAGTGCAGCAGTGAGGCTACCACAGGTAGCAGCAGAATAGTCAAAGTAGTCGGGCCAAATCCTAGACTGTGGTGCAGTATCAAAGGAATAAGAAAACTCACGGTCAGAGACAAGCCAGGGAGTCAGTAACCATCAGGAGCAAAGTAGCCAAAAAGCAAAAGACAGAAGCAGGTCAGGATACAAGCCAAATCAAAACCAGGGAGTTAGCACACTGAAGAGAAACACGGAATCAAGACGGGAATAGGGTAAAACAGAGGCAAGGGTTCAGAAAGCAGCGCAGCAGGACAAATCAGAGCAATCAGAATCAGCTACAGCAGCACTAGGCAAAAACTATAACTGATGTGAGTAGAAAAGGAGGCGGCAGCACTCACCGATCTTCAACAGGTTTCAAACCTGTTGAAGCGCTTTAGCAGCGCGAAACGGTCGTCGTTTAACCTGTACACTCTGCTGTATATGTACCCCCGAGCCGTGAAGATTTTACTCCAATAAAGTATTACCTGCTTTGAAGATCAGTGAGTCCTGCCACCTCCTTTTCTACTCACATCTGCACTGTTATGTTCTCTCGGTCTAGCACCCGAGATCTAGTGGCCGGCTCATGCTGACAGCTTTTGTGTTCATTTACTCAGTGTCTTGGCGGTGCAATTAGCTGTTTCTTGATTGAAAAACTATAACTGATATCACCTGCAGAAAGCCAACCTGAACCCAAACAGAGGCTGAGAAAGATTAACTCTTGACATGACCAGACCGGGAAAAAGGGAAAACAGGACTCAAAACTGGTTCTGGATCATGACAGTACCCTCCTCTCAAGGGGGGCCAGTGGACTCCCAGGTTTCCCAGGATGCCGCTCATGAAACAGCTGAACTAATCGATTGGCATGTACCGATCGCACTGGGACCCAGGATCGATCCTCAGGACCACAACCCCTCCAATGGACCAAATACTGCAGTGAACTTGTGCGAATCCACAATCCGTTCCACCTAATACTCCATCAGCCCATCCACAGAAACCGGAGGCAGAGAGGATGGAGACCCATCAATGGAAGGTACAAATGGTTTCAGGAGAGACTTATGGGGATCCGAAGCAATGGAGGTAGACGTAAGCAAAAAGCAATTGGATTGACAGCCTCAATTACCTCATAAGGACCTATAAACCCGGGATCTAGCTTAGCGGAAGGAACTTTCAGCCGAACGTTCTTGGTAGACAACCATACTTTATTTCCCACCAGGAATATAGGTCCTGTAGATCGTCACTTATCTGCCAACTGTTTATGTTTGTCTTGAGCTTCTCCAATGTTCCTCTGGACCTCGCTCCATACCTCCCTCAGCCGCTAAATGGCCGAATCAGCCCCTGGACACTCCGAGTCCATCTTGGAAAACTCACCAAAATGGGGGTGAAAGCCATAATTACAAAAGAATGGAGAGGTGCCCGTGGACTGATTAATATGACTATTAAAGGCAAACTCAGCCACTGGTAACAAAGAACACCAATCATCCTGCTGGGATGTGGCAAGACACAATGCAAAATTTGTTCAAGAGACTGATTGGTCCTCTCCATCTGACCATTGGTTTCGGGATGATAGGCCGAGGAGAAGGCCAAAGTAATACCTAACCTTTTACAAAAATCCTTCCAAAATTTGGACACAAATTGCACTCCCCTATCTGAAACTACATTCAAATGCACACCATGCAATCGCACCATGTGCTCAACAAACAACCTAGAAAGTGGTTCAGCATTAGGCAGTCCTGCCAAAGCTACAAAATGCACCTGTTTACTGAATCTATCAACCACCACCCAGACCACAGTTTTGCCATTGGAAGGAGGGACATCAATGATAAAGTCCATGGACAAATGAGTCCAAGGTCTATCCGGACTTGTCAATAGCACCAATTCCCCAGCCGGCCGGTTATTATGAGAGCTTTTAGCACGGGCACAAGTAGCACAGGAAGACACGAACACGGTGACATCGGACGCCATAGAGGACCACCAAAACAGCCTAGTAATGGCTCTATGAGTGGCCGAGATTCCAGGATGCCCACTAAGGGCAGAATTGTGGAACTCCTGGAGCACCCTCAATCGGTATTGCACTGGGACAAAGAGCTTGTTGTCAGGCAAAGTTGGAGGAGCAAGAGACTGAGCCTCAAAAATCTCCTGCTCCAATTCTGACGTCACTGCTGCCACGACCACTGTTGTGAATTCTGTGGTCAAGCTCCCTCCTGTGGTCATGAGTGGTACTTCGGCTGGTTCTATCTATGAGCTTCCTCTGGTGGATGTGAGTGGGGCTGCGGCTTCTGAGTTTCCTTCCTCAGGTGACGAGGTTAAGTCGTTAGGTGCTGCTCTATTTAACTCCACCTAGTTCTTTGTTCCTGGCCTCCAGTCAATGTTCCAGTATTGGTCTTGCTTTCTCCTGGATCGTTCTTGTGGCCTGTCTGCCCTGCATAAGCTAAGTTCTGCTTGTGTTACTTTTGTTTGCTATTTTTTCTGTCCAGCTTGCTATATTGGTTTTTCTTGCTTGCTGGAAGCTCTGAGATGCAGAGGGAGCACCTCCGTGCCGTTAGTCGGTGCGGAGGGTCTTTTTGCCCCCTCTGCGTGGTTGTTTGTAGGTTTTTGTGCTGACCGCAAAGCTATCTTTCCTATCCTCGGTCTATTCAGTAAGTCGGGCCTCACTTTGCTAAAATCTATTTCATCCCTGTGTTTGTATTTTCATCTTAACTCACAGTCATTATATGTGGGGGGCTGCCTTTTCCTTTGGGGGATTTCTCTGAGGCAAGGTAGGCTTATTTTTCTATCTTCAGGGCTAGCTAGTTTCTCAGGCTGTGCTCGAGGCGTCTAGGTCTGGTCAGGAACGCTCCACGGCTACCTTTAGTGTGGTATGATAGGATTAGGAATTGCGGTCAGCAGAGTTCCCATGTCTCAGAGCTCGTCCTATGTGATTAGCAACTATCAGGTCATTTTCTGTGCTCGTAACCACCAGGTCCATTGTGGTTCTGAATCACCTGTTCATAACAGTACTGGAGGCCCAAAGTACTAATGCTTCTCAATAGAGGGAAAAGAGAAGTTCTGAGACCATTTTTTTTTCTTTGCACTGTGTTTTGTCTTTCTTTTCCCCTTTACATCAGGGTGGTTCAGAACACAGGTGTAGACATGGACATTCATGGTCTGTCCTCTTTGATGGATAATCTCGCTATAAGTGTACAGAACATTCAAGATTTAGTGGTTCAGAATCCTATGTTAGAACCTAAAATTCCTATTCCTGAGTTATTTTCTGGAGATAGAGCTAAGTTTCTGAATTTCAAAAATAATTGTAAACTATTTCTGGCTTTGAAACCCCGCTCCTCTGGTGACCCAGTTCAACAAGTTAAGATCATTATTTCTTTATTACGTGGCGACCCTCAAGACTGGGCATTTTCCCTTGCGCCAGGAGATCCTGCATTATGTGATATTGATGCTTTTTTTCTGGCGCTCGGGTTGCTTTATGATGAACCTAATTCAGTGGATCAGGCAGAGAAAATCTTGCTGGCTCTGTGTCAGGGTCAGGATGAGGTAGAGATATATTGTCAGAAATTTAGGAAGTGGTCTGTGCTCACTCAATGGAATGAATGTGCTCTGGCAGCAATTTTCAGAAAGGGTCTCTCTGAAGCCCTTAAGGATGTTATGGTGGGATTTCCTATGCCTGCTGGTCTGAATGAGTCTATGTCTTTGGCCATTCAGATCGATCGACGCTTGCGTGAGCGTAAAACTGTGCACCATTTGGCGGTATTACCTGAGCATAAACCTGAGCCTATGCAGTGCGATAGGACTTTGACCAGAGCTGAACGGCAAGAACACAGACATAAGAATGGGCTGTGTTTTTACTGTGGTGATTCCACTCATGCTATCTCCGATTGTCCTAAGCGCACTAAGCGGTTCGCTAGGTCTGCCACCATTGGTACGGTACAGTCGAAATTTCTTTTGTCCGTTACTTTGATCTGCTCTTTGTCATCCTATTCTGTCATGGCATTTGTGGATTCAGGCGCTGCCCTGAATTTGATGGAGTTGGATTATGCTAGGCGCTGTGGGTTTTTCTTGGAGCCCTTGCAGTATCCTATTCCATTGAGAGGAATTGATGCTACGCCTTTGGCCAAGAATAAGCCTCAGTACTGGACCCAGCTGACCATGTGCATGGCTCCTGCACATCAGGAGGATATTCGCTTTTTGGTGTTGCATAATCTGCATGATGTGGTCGTGTTGGGGTTGCCATGGCTACAAGTCCATAACCCAGTATTGGATTGGAAATCAATGTCTGTGTCCAGCTGGGGTTGTCAGGGGGTACATGGTGATGTTCCATTTCTGTCTATTTCATCATCCACCCCTTCTGAGGTTCCAGAGTTCTTGTCGGATTACCGGGATGTATTTGATGAGCCCAAGTCCAGTGCCCTACCTCCGCATAGGGATTGTGATTGTGCTATCGATTTGATTCCTGGTAGTAAGTTTCCTAAAGGTCGACTGTTTAATTTGTCTGTGCCTGAGCACGCCGCTATGCGGAGTTACGTAAAGGAATCCTTGGAGAAGGGTCATATTCGCCCGTCGTCGTCGCCATTGGGAGCAGGGTTCTTTTTTGTGGCCAAGAAGGATGGTTCGCTGAGACCTTGTATTGATTACCGCCTTCTAAATAAAATCACGGTCAAATTTCAGTACCCCTTGCCGCTGCTGTCTGATTTGTTTGCTTGGATTAAGGGGGCTAGTTGGTTCACCAAGATAGATCTACGTGGTGCGTATAATCTTGTTCGTATTAAATGGGGCGATGAATGGAAAACAGCATTTAATATGCCCGAGGGCCATTTTGAGTAACTGGTTATGCCATTCGGGCTTTCTAATGCTCCATCAGTGTTTCAGTCCTTTATGCATGACATCTTCCGAGAGTACCTGGATAAATTCCTGATTGTATACTTGGATGATATTTTGGTCTTCTCGGATGATTGGGAGTCTCACGTGAAGCAGGTCAGAATGGTGTTCCAGGTCCTGCGTGCGAATTCTTTGTTTTTGAAGGGGTCAAAGTGTCTCTTTGGTGTTCAGAAGGTTTCATTTTTGGGTTTCATTTTTTCCCCTTCTACTATCGAGATGGACCCTGTTAAGGTTCAGACCATTTATGAGTGGACTCAGCCGACATCTCTGAAGAGTCTGCAAAAGTTCCTGGGCTTTGCTAATTTTTATCGTCGCTTCATCAATAATTTTTCTAGTATTGCTAAACCGTTGACTGATTTAACCAAGAAGAGTGCTGATGTGGTCAATTGGTCTTCGGCTGCTGTGGAAGCTTTTCAAGAGTTGAAGCGTCGTTTTTCTTCTGCCCCTGTGTTGTGCCAACCAGATGTTTCGCTCCCGTTCCAGGTCGAGGTTGATGCTTCTGAGATTGGAGCAGGGGCTGTTTTGTCGCAAAGAAGTTCTGATGGCTCGGTGATGAAACCATGCGCCTTCTTTTCCAGGAAGTTTTCGCCTGCTGAGCGTAATTATGATGTTGGCAATCGAGAGTTGCTGGCCATGAAGTGGGCATTCGAGGAGTGGCGTCATTGGCTTGAAGGAGCTAAGCATCGCGTGGTGGTCTTGACTGATCACAAGAACTTGACTTATCTTGAGTCTGCCAAACGGTTGAATCCTAGACAGGCTCGTTGGTCGCTGTTTTTCTCCCGTTTTGACTTTGTGATTTCGTACCTTCCGGGCTCTAAAAATGTAAAGGCGGATGCCCTGTCTAGGAGTTTTGTGCCCGACTCTCCGGGTTTGTCTAAGCCGGCGGGTATTCTCAAAGAGGGGGTAATTTTGTCTGCCATCTCCCCTGATTTGCGGCGGGTGGTGCAAAAATTTCAGGCTAATAGACCTGACCGTTGCCCAGCGGAGAAACTGTTTGTCCCTGATAAATGGATGAGTAGAGTTATCTCTGAGGTTCATTGTTCGGTGTTGGCTGGTCATCCTGGAATCTTTGGTACCAGAGATTTGGTGGCTAGATCCTTTTGGTGGCCGTCTTTGTCACGGGATGTGCGTTCGTTTGTGCAGTCCTGTGGGATTTGTGCTCGGGCTAAGCCCTGCTGTTCTCGTGCCAGTGGGTTGCTTTTGCCCTTGCCAGTCCCGAAGAGGCCATGGACACATATCTCTATGGATTTTATTTCGGATCTCCCCGTCTCTCAAAAAATGTCGGTCATTTGGGTTGTTTGTGATCGCTTCTCTAAGATGGTCCATTTGGTACCCTTGTCTAAATTGCCTTCCTCCTCTGATTTGGTGCCATTGTTCTTCCAGCATGTGGTTCGTTTACATGGCATTCCGGAGAACATCGTTTCTGACAGAGGTTCCCAGTTTGTTTCGAGGTTTTGGCGAGCCTTTTGTGCTAGGATGGGCATTGATTTGTCTTTTTCCTCGGCTTTCCATCCTCAGACAAATGGCCAGACTGAACGAACCAATCAGACCTTGGAAACATATCTGAGATGTTTTGTTTCTGCCGATCAGGATGATTGGGTGTCCTTTTTTGCCTTTGGCTGAGTTCGCCCTTAATAATCGGGCCAGCTCGGCTACTTTGGTTTCGCCGTTTTTCTGCAATTCTGGTTTCCATCCTCGTTTCTCTTCAGGGCAGGTTGAGTCTTCTGACTGTCCTGGTGTGGATATTGTGGTGGATAGGTTGCAGCAGATTTGGACTCATGTGGTGGACAATTTTACATTGTCTCAGGAGAAGGCTCAACGTTTCGCTAACCGCAGGCGCTGTGTGGGTCCCCGACTTCGTGTTGGGGATTTGGTTTGGTTGTCATCTCGTTATATTCCTATGAAAGTTTCCTCTCCTAAGTTTAAGCCTCGTTTCATTGGTCTGTATAGGATTTCTGAGGTTCTTAATCCTGTGTCTTTTCGTTTGACCCTTCCAGCTTCTTTTTCCATCCATAACGTATTCCATAGGTCATTGTTGCGGAGATACGTGGCACCTGTGGTTCCATCCGTTGATCCTCCTGCCCCGGTTTTGGTTGAGGGGGAGTTGGAGTATATAGTGGAGAAGATTTTGGATTCTCGTATTTCGAGACGGAAACTCCAGTACCTGGTTAAGTGGAAGGGTTATGGTCAGGAAGATAATTCCTGGGTCTTTGCCTCTGATGTTCATGCAGCCGATCTGGTTCGTGCCTTTCATTTGGCTCATCCTGGTCAGCCTGGGGGCTCTGGTGAGGGTTCGGTGACCCCTCCTCAAGGGGGGGGTACTGTTGTGAATTCTGTGGTCAAGCTCCCTCCTGTGGTCATGAGTGGTACTTCGGCTGGTTCTATCTATGAGCTTCCTAGGGTGGATGTGAGTGGGGCTGCGGCTTCTGAGTTTCCTTCCTCAGGTGGCGAGGTTAAGTCGTTAGGTGCTGCTCTATTTAACTCCACCTAGTTCTTTGTTCCTGGCCTCCAGTCAATGTTCCAGTATTGGTCTTGCTTTCTCCTGGATCGTTCTTGTGGCCTGTCTGCCATGCATAAGCTAAGTTCTGCTTGTGTTACTTTTGTTTGCTATTTTTTCTGTCCAGCTTGCTATATTGGTTTTTCTTGCTTGCTGGAAGCTCTGAGACGCAGAGGGAGCACCTCCGTGCCGGTAGTCGGTGCGGAGGGCCTTTTTTCCCCCTCTGCGTGGTTGTTTGTAGGTTTTTGTGCTGACCGCAAAGCTATCTTTCCTATCCTCGGTCTATTCAGTAAGTCGGGCCTCACTTTGCTAAAATCTATTTCATCCCTGTGTTTGTATTTTCATCTTAACGCACAGTCATTATATGTGGGGGGCTGCCTTTTCCTTTGGGGAATTTCTCTGAGGCAAGGTAGGCTTATTTTTCTATCTTCAGGGCTAGCTAGTTTCTCAGGCTGTGCTCGAGGCGTCTAGGTCTGGTCAGGAACGCTACACGGCTACCTTTAGTGTGGTATGATAGGATTAGGAATTGCGGTCAGCAGAGTTCCCACGTCTCAGAGCTCGTCCTATGTGATTAGCAACTATCAGGTCATTTTCTGTGCTCGTAACCACCAGGTCCATTGTGGTTCTGAATCACCTGTTCATAACAGACCACCCCGTGTTGATGAATAGAGGAAGGAGGTTCGGGAGGTGATATCGGATCCAAGCTGTGAGACAAGGCATCCGCCTTGACATTCCGGAATGAGGCCGAAAGGTGATAGAAAATTTAAAGCGTGAAAAAAAAGCGACCTGTCGAGGAGTCAAACACTTGGACGACTCAATATAAGACAGATCCTTGTGGTCAGTAATCACCATGATCCGATGAACAGCCCCCTCCCAAAAGTGCATTCATTCTTCAAATGCCAACTTGATAGCTAAAAGCTCCCGCTTCCAGGCTCGGACCGGCCCACCGGGGAACCGGAGGATCACCCCCGCTCCAGGGCCCCCCCCCCCCGCTGCCCGCCTTGAATACTCACCCTGCTCCAGCGATGGTCTCGGCGTCTGCACTGCAGCTCGTCCTGAACGAGCAGTCACGTGACACTGCTCATTAAGATCATGAATATGCGCATATTCATGATCTTAATGAACGGTGTCACATGACCGCTCAAGCAGGAAGAAGGTGCTGCGCCGGCGCCGCCGCCTGGAGTCGGGACAGAGCGCGAGGGATGTCGGCACGGCCGTGCAGTGGGACAGGTGAGTATGAGGGATGGGGCCGAGGGACGGGGCTGGGGGACGGGGGGCCGGGGGACGGGGGGGGATGAAGGAGGACATAAGCCGGCGCGCCGAGCGGGTGCAGAGAGATAAGCCGCCATGCAGGGGGGAATATATGAGCCATACCGGGGGGAATATATGAGCCATACAGGGGGGAATATATGAGCCATACAGGGGGGAATATATGAGCCATACAGGGGGGAATATGAGCCATACAGGGGGGAATATGAGCCATACAGGGGGGAATATAAGCCATGCATACAGGGGGGGACTATGAGCCATGCATACAGGGGGGAATATAAGCCATGCATACAGGGGGGGACTATGAGCCATGCATACAGGGGGAATATAAGCCATGCATACAGGGGGAATATGAGCCATGCATACAGGGGAGGGGATAAGAGCCATGCATAGGGGGGGGTCATTATACAGTATTGAGCATCATGTGTGGCCGTTATACAGTATGGAGCATCATTTGTGGCCATTATACAGTATTGAGCATCATGTGGGATCATTATACAGTATGGAGAACTGTGTGGCCGTTATACACTATGGAGCACTATGTGTGGGTGGCCATTATACAGTATGAAGAACTGTGTGTGGCCATTATACAGTATGAAGAACTGTGTGTGGCCATTATACAGTATGCAGCATCATGTGTGGCCATTATACAGTATGGAGCATCATGTGTGGCCATTATACAGTATGGAGCACTGTCTGGCCATTATACAGTATGGAGCAATGTGTGGCCATTATACAGTATGGAGCAATGTGTGGCCATTATACACTATGGAGCATCATGTGTGGCCATTATACAGTATTGAGCATCATGTGTGGCCATTATACAGTATGTATGGAGCATCATGTGTGGCCATTATACAGTATGGAGCATCATGTGTGGTGGCCATTATACAGTATTGAGCATCATGTGTGGCCATTATACAGTATGGAGCATCATGTCTGGTGGACATTATACAGTATTGAGCATCATGTGTGGCCATTATACAGTATGGAGCACTGTGTTGCCATATTTTTGTTTGCTTATAATTATCGTATATAAAACAGTGTGATCAGCAGTGCTAAATGGCTGTGGTTGGGACGTGGATATGGGTGTGACTAGTTGTGAAATGGGTCTGGTCAGAGGCGTGGCCTAAAATTTGCCGCGGCGCACTACGCGCGCCGCAAACTTTATATCCTTCCCTTCTTCAAAAGTTGGGAGGTATGGTACCACATTTGCCAGATCATGGCAAGTGCCGCAAATCCCATAGGGAATGAATGAGGCCGAACGCAGTGTTGCCGTAAGTGATCTGTTATGCAGCAGATGCAGAAAAACTGCCCGATCTTCTGCAAAAGGCGACTTTCACATCAGCGATTCTTGCCAAAGTCACTGCCGATAGTGTCATACTCACCAATGGGGGAGGCAGCACTAAAAGTGCCTAGGGCAGCAGAAACACTAAATACAGCCCTGGGGGGCTACATTATATTCTGTGGGGGGACTGCATTATACTCAAGGTACTACATTATATTATGGGGGGCTACATCATACTATATGAGGGGTTACAGTATACTCTATGGGGGGCTGTATTATATTCTGTGGTGGGGCTGCATTATTCTCTCAGGGGACTACATAATATTATGGGGGCTACATCATACTATATGAGGGGGCTACAGTATACTCTATGGGGGGGCTGCATTATATTCTGTGGTGGAACTGCATTCTCTCGGGACTACATTATATTCTGTGGTGGGTGGCATTATACTATATGGGAGGGGGGGCTGCATTATACCCTATGGGGTGCTACATTATATTCTATGGTGGGGACTGCATCATACCTGAGAGGGTTGCATTATATTTTGTGGGGTGCTGCATTATATTCTATGAGGGGGGACTGCATTATATTTTATGAGGGGGCTACATTATATTCTGTGAGGGGGCTACCACAACCCTTGCTACATAATTAAGACGTGAACTACCTTATATTATACCCTGATATTAGCGCTTTTTACCGCACAATTAGTGGTCTTGTATCTATTTCTATGTAGCTACATAGTGGGCCCCAAGAATGATTTTCTCTGGTGGGCCCAAGGTGTTCCAGTCCGACGCTGCCCGCTTCCCAACATCGTAATTTCAAAAGGAGAGAATTTTTTCGAGAAGAAGGCACAGGGCCTCAGGTTAGTCAAAGTGGCTGGTCCTTGGGATAACACCGCCCCCACCCCCACCTCCGACATGTCCACCTTAACGATGAACGGTTCAGATGAATCAGGCTGGACGAAAACAGGGGCAGACATAAAGCACTTTTTTAATAAAGCAAACACCTCCACAGCTGGAGCTGACCAGTTTTTGAGATCAGCCCACTTATGAGTCAGATCAGCGAGGGGCTTGACCACCTGTGAAAACCCCTTAATGAATTTCCTACAATAGTTTGCAAACCCCAGAAAACATTGAAGACCCTTTAAGTCTCTGGGTTGCTCCCAATCCACAATGACCCGTACCTTCCCAGGGTCCATACGAAACCCCTTGCTCGACAAAATGAACCCCAGAAAGGACAACTCTTGGACAAAAAATGTGCATTTTTCAGGTTTTGCAAAGAGCAAGTTCTCCCATAACCTCAGGAGAACCGCAGGTAGATGATCCATATGAACTTGTTTGTTAGCTGAAAACACAAGGATATCATCTAAATATACCACCATAAAGTGCCCAATAAAATAAAAAAATACATGGTTAATAAAATTCTGAAAAACTGCTAGCACATTAGTAAGACCAAAGGGCATAACCAAATTCTCAAATAACCCTTCAGAAGTGAGAAATGCTGTTTTCCACTCATCCAACTCCCGAATACAGATTAGATTATATGCTCCTCTGAAGTCCAACTTAGAAAACCATTTTGCCCGCGAAAAATCAGGGATGAGAGGGAGGGAATATGTATTTCTCACAGTGATCTTATTTAGTTCCCGGAAATCGAGGCACAGGCGCAAACCACACTCTTTTTTTTACAAAAAAGAATTCAGCCACCACAGGAGAGAGAGGGATGGATGTGGCCTTTACGTAGGCTTTCAGAAATATACTCCTTCATAGCGGTTCGCTCCAGGCCAGAGAGATTGTACAAACTGGCCTTGGGCAATTTAGCACCCGGAACCAGATTAGTAGTACAGTCAAAAGGGTGGTGTGGTGGTAAGACCTCAGCCTCCTTTTTGGAAAAAAGATCCTAAAAATCCTTCAGGTACTCTGGAATACCTTCCAGATTAATGTATGAAACAAGTACAGAAGAAAGGCAACATTTGACACAATTAGGACCCCATTTGACTATGTCCCGAGATTCCCAATCTATCACAGGGTTATGTAACTGTAACCAGGGAAACCCCAACACCAGTACCGCAGCAGATTGTCCAGAACAAAACATGAAATACGTTCCTGGTGCATGGAACCCACTTTAAGGAGAAACTCCTCCGAGACAAATTTAATGACATTCTTAGCCAGCGTTGTTTTGTCAATGGCAACAATATGAATAGGAATCTCCAGCCTAACTGTCCCTAACTTACACTTGGTCAAGTCAGAGTCAATAAAGTTCATGGATGACCCACAGTCCACGAAAGCAGAGGTAGGCATGAAGCAACTCCCACAATAAGTTCTACTTTCAACAATACTTTAGAGAATGAAAAAAAGGTACCTGAGAGTCTGGGTAACCTCCTCGACAATCACCCAGACTCAGCTGCTTGTTAGTCGGTGGGCAGGAGGAACATTCCTTTTTCCAATGTCCGGGATCTCCGCAGTAAAAACACAGCATTCCTTCACGTCGCCGTCTCCTCTCCTTCTCCTTGAGGTTGGTGGCCCCAACCTCCATAGGTTCAGATGGTGGCCAAACAACAGCAGGGAGCAACGGAACCCCTCACTGTGTAACAGCTCTCTCCCGCTGCCTCCAATTCATACAGATAGCCTGAGTCATAGCCTCCTCCAATGAGCTGGGTGGTAGATGGCGAGCCAGAGCGTCCTTCAGGTGATCCGACAGTCCTCTCCAGAACTGACATCTCAGCGCAAAGTCATCCCAGGACACTTCAGTGGACCATCGACGGAACTCAGAGCTATACCATTCAGTCGAGAGCTTGCCATGAAAGAGACTCAAGATTTTGTCCTCTGCCACTCTGACCCAGTCAGGCTCATCAAAAATAAGTACTAGGGCCTCAAAGAACTTATCCACAGACGCACGTTCAGGGGCAGAAGCAGGTAAAGAGAAAGCCCATGATTGAGGTCCCTCCCGAAGTAAGGAAATGATTATCCCCACTCGCTGACTCTCATCTCCAGAATATCATGGGCTAAGAGAAAGCAATAGCTTGCAACTCTCCTTAACGTACAGAACCTCTCATTTTTCCGGGAGAAGGTATCTGGGAGCCTGACAGTAGGTTCAGAAGAGTGCAATGAGACACCAACAGTGTCAGAGTGCATACAGACAGACAGGGAAAAAGATCCCTGCAAAGATTTTACCATGTCAGAAAACTCTCATTGCAGGTGGTTATGAGACGTGGCCAGCGCCCTATGTTCCACAGACAGACCCTGCATCATTTGTGTCAAACTAGCCATTTGATCTGCCAAGGTATGGAGCGGATCCATAGAAAGCAGTGCAGAGAAAAAACTGTTTGTTTCTGGTCAGTTATAATGTCACGCTGCTGCAATGCAGGTAGGTGCGGGCTCCACTAGATGGCAGTAGAGTGGAAACAGGATTGTATCTAAATAGAGCTGGCATGCAGTGCAGCAGTGGGGCTACCACATGTGGCAGCAGAATAGTCAAAGTAGCCGGGCCAAATCCTAGACTGTAGCGCAGTACCAAAGGAATAAGCAAACTCACAGTCAGAGACAAGCCAGGGAGTCAGTAACGGTCAGGAGTGGAATGGCCAAAAGACAGAAGCAGGTCAGGATACAAGCCAAGTCAAAACCAGGGAGTCAGCACACTGAAGGGAAACACGGAGTCAAGATGGGAAGAGGGGAAAACAGAAACATGGGTTCAGAAAGCAACGCAGCAGGACAAATCAGAGCAATCAGAGTCAGTTACAGCAGCACTAGGCAAAAACTATAACTGACATTGCCCGCAGAAAGCAGTATCCAGACCGGGAAAAAGGGAAAACAGGACTCAAACCCCGGTCTGGATCATGACACAAATTATTGCTAAACCATATGATTTGTTTTCTTTATTTGAACTTTTTCTTTTGTATTCTGTGTTTGTACGATATAGACTTTCCTTGATAAAAGGCCACATACGGGCCGAAATGTTGACTTAATCTGAATGTCTGTAATACATGTCTACATATAAACTTTCATTTACTTGCAACTTGGAGTGCGAAGTTCCTATTTTATATCTGTAGCTTTGTCACCATAAAAGGTGGGGGCCCCGACACATGTCTGGCACAGGGGACCCAAGCTGTCAGTGTCCGTCTCTACTCTAGTGATTAGAAAGTTATTACCTACCCTGTGGATAGGTTGTGAATATATTTACAAGGGAATTCCTATAAAAGGGTTTTCTGGATAATAAAAATGATGCCTACTTTTAGATCAGTGGCCCCCGCACATCTGTCGACACCTTCTTGAAGCCTACACCCGATTGGCCAAAAAGACAAGATATCTATACAAGGAAAAGAAGGCCATATCTCAGGAACGGAGAGGTGCAGGAAGAAAAGAAAAACAGCTCCGGATTCAGGAGAACAGTAGCATTTACACTGCGTAAGAATATACATATTTATGGCACAACAGCTTTTCTTTTAGGTATAGTTTGAGAAGTGAGAGAATCAAAATAAATGTATGCCTAGTGAAGGAAAGCCTCATTAATCTTCTAGTAAAGTTGTCCATGTACAGTGGGGAAAAAAAGTATTTAGTCAGCCACCAATTGTGCAAGTTTTCCCACTTAAAAAGATGACAGAGGCCCGTAATTGGCTTCGTAAGAAGCATATGAAGGTCCTGAAGTGGCCTAGCCAGTGTCCAGATCTCAATCCCATAGAAAAACTTTGGAGGAAGTTGAAAGTCCGTGTTGCCCAGCGACAGGCCAAAAACATCACTGCTCTAGAGGAGATGTGCATGGAGGAATGGGCCAACATACCACCAACAGTGTGTGCCAACCTTGTGAAGACTTAAAGAAAATGTTTGACCTCTGTCATTGCTAACAAAGGATATATAACAAAATATTGAGATGAACTTTTGTTAATGACCAACTACTTATTTTCCACCATAATTTGCAAAATAAATCTTTCCAAATCAGACAAGGTGATTTTCTGGATTTGTTTTCTCGGTTTCACTCTCATAGTTGTGGTCTACTTATGATGTCAATTATAGGCCTCTCTCATCTTTTTAAGTGGGAGAACTTTCACACTTGGTCTCTGACTAAATGCTTTTTTTCCCCCACTGTATTTTACAAGGTATTTGAGCCACCTGACAGTTCCTCGCTCTATAACATATGTGGATACATCAGTTATACAAACATTTGTCACTGAGCACAATCAATACTAAGGATGATGTTTACTCCCAATGAACAAAATGTGTGTTTTAGAAGAAAATCCCCGATTAATTCAACATATAGGAGACATATCATCGTTAGGAAGAATCATGAGCGCAGCTTTTGTCTTAATCCAAGATTAATATAATATCAGATAATGAGATTTAAATGCTAAAATCCTAATCACTTCCATAGAAGTAATAGCAGGGGAGCACTAGAAGATGAGACCACATTTAATCAGCACTTGGCGCACAAGACGTTTATCACCCTGAGCTTTGAGACATTGTCTAGCTGTGCTCACTAATTAAAAAAAGTAGATAAATCAGACTGTGGTTATAAGTATGTAGGGGACAACATTACAAGCAAAGAGACATTCAACATGTAAAAGGCGAGCAGATAGCAGCATTTCACGTACCGCTCGGCATTTGCATGTTTCCCATTCAATGAGCATCTCATGCAACGATGAAGCCGCTAAACCGCCAATGAAATCATCCAGCAATTTGCTATCCATTTGTAAGAATAAAAAGCTCTCATCAAGCGCAGGGTAATAAATTGAATCTTGCAACGGATACTGAATACATAACTTCTTCTGGGCAGAACATTGCTCATACACACAGACACAGGGTCTACATG
Source organism: Ranitomeya imitator (assembly GCF_032444005.1). NCBI lineage: Eukaryota > Metazoa > Chordata > Amphibia > Anura > Dendrobatidae > Ranitomeya > Ranitomeya imitator. The sequence goes on from NC_091284.1 coordinate 773,229,114, forward strand.
GAAGCACAGAGAGTCAGTACGACTTCTCCGCACAGAGACACTGCCATGTAATATCTGTAGAGTGCAGTTTTGAAATGGCAAGCATGGCACGCAATGTAATAAAGGACCCGGGGTCATCGGGTCCAACCCCCTGCTCATGCAGGTTTCACTAAACCATCTCGGATGTCTGTCCAGCCTCTGTTTGAAGACTTCTATTGAAGGAGAACTCACCACCTCTCGTGGCAGCCTGTCCCTCTCATTGATCACCCTCACTGTCAAAAAGTTTTTTCTAATATCTAATCTGTATCTTCTCTCTTTCAATTTCATCCCATTTACTTTTCTAAGTGCAAATGAGAATAAGGCCGGGGTCACACTTGCGAGTGTGAAGCGAGAAACTCGCATCAATACCCAGTACTGCCGCCGATACGCGGAGCGTGCAGCTTCATAGAAATACATGCAGCTGAAAGCTCCGGTCCCGAGTGCCGGCGGCAGTACCGGGTATTGATGCAGTAGAGTGGCTGAGCAACCTCATTTGCACGCAAGCAATTTGCAAACCAACCGAACATTTGTGGCGACTGATTATTTCTTTTACTTACAGAGGTATTTTTGTTCACCACTGCTCATTTTGGAGGATACCAGTTTCTACAAGATATAATAGGAGTCCTGCATATACTGTACAATAGGTGCATTTAGACTACGCTGGGTATGGAGTACTTTGTGCATAGCACAGCATCCCCACTGTCTGGTCATTAGCCTCCTTCTGTCCCGGATATACAGGCTCACTGTTTGACTAAAGTACCTGGATAGTTCATAAATTAGCTAATTGTATATATATATATATATATATATATATATATATATATACTGTATATGTTACCAGGTTGAGGCCTGGACCAGAGTTATGGTAAAAGAGCCAAACCAAGCAGCAAACTCACAGCTTCTACCCCATGGCCATCACAGTTTATAAGGAACAGGCAAAGGGTGTAGGTCAAGGACTGAAGTAAGTGGCTATAGACATGTGAGTAGAGGTGATGGTGGAATACCAGTTGGGTTATTCTTTATGCTTATATGCTTGCCAGAAGGGCTACAGTGATTAGAGGTTTGAAGAGAGGGAGGTGAATCCTACAACAGAGGGGCAGCACAAGAGAAGTCTTGTGAATTAGAGATGAAATGAAGGATATAGCAGAATCCTATAGCACAAGGATCTACAAACTTTTTGACATGGTATGCCAATTTAAAAAAGAAAGTAAAATTTGAAGTACGCAGCTTGCTATGTAATATAAAACAAACTGTGAGAAGGTGTTCCGATGGGTCAGATACACAGTGGAGTTCCCAGACAGAAAGTCTGCAATACACTATGGAACTAGCAATTAGACTTGGTGCAAATCGATTCGCACATCCAATTCCATCGGCCAAAACAGTGGTCTGTGGTCGCTGGAGGGGAGAGCGAGTATTGCATCCTATCGCCTCAACTATTTAGAAACAGCACGGGAACTGAGTGAACGGGAACCAGGGTTGTCAACTTGACTTTTTAGTTTTTCTGTACAGCTTATCTAAAAATCACAGACAGATAATATTTTTTTACAGATACTATGAAAAACCATAATAACTTATTAAGACTATAGTCGATTGCAGAGGCGTAGCTGGGGGTTCAGCTCAGGGGGGAGTGAAACGGTTAAATAAAAAACAACAACAAACAAAAAAATTTCAGCTCACCCTTCAAGAAAACATTTTCTCAGAGTCCTTGTAGGATCCGAGCACGGAAAAAGCTGCTGCCCCAGCACTTCTGAAGTAATGGAATTGAAGAGAACATCCAGCTCAGAAAGTATTAAAGACAAAAAAAAAAAATTTGATTCCAAAAATTTTTAAAAATGGAAACACTGCTTGTCAAAATCAGCAAAAAGCAAATTTACAGAGGGACATCCATGAGATAGCTGAACGCGTTTCGAACACTCTCGGTGTTCTTAGTCCACAGCAAGTGATCCAGATGAGAAGTTTGTGTATAAGGGTACGTTCACATTTGCGGTTTGCGCCACAGCGTCGCCGCCGCAACAAAACGCATGCGTCGTGCGGCCCTATCTTTAACATTGGCGCCGCATGGGGCCGCATGTGCATGCGTTGTGTTGCGTTTTGTTGCGTTTTACGCCGCATGCGGCGTTAGGGCGCACCTGTCTGGGCGCGGCAAACGCAACATGTTGCATTTTTCGGGCGGCTCCGACCTTTTAAAAAACGCATGCGTCGTGTTTGCGTCGTGTTTGCGTCGTCGATGTGCCTTTTCCCCCATAGACTTGTATTGACAACGCAGACGACGCAAGTACCTGCGTCGTGGTGCGTTGTACGACGCATGCGTTTTCCAATAAAAAATGCAAAACATTGTCTAGACTTTGTCTAGACACAAAAAAAACAACCTATATATATAAAAGAAAAAGGGGTTTGCCATTGTCTTTCACAAGTCATCAACCAAGAGAGAATCTGGAGAGAATCTGCTTTCCAAACTTGTAAGTATATATTTTTCTTTGCACATTTTGTATTCTGTGTTTTATTTCTTGATTTTTATTTATTTTTGCAATGTTTGGTCTGTGCTATTTTACGGTTATGGGTTGTTATTGAAAAATTGTTTTTCTGGTTCTGATGTTCTTCTGGCTTTATATGATTGCGTTTATTGTCTTTGGCCTTTTTTTTTTACGTTGGTTTTGGATTGGTTTTGTGTTTTGTTCTTGTGTCATGTGGTTGTTCAATGTCTTGATTTTGGCTCATTTTTTCTCGTAAAATTTCAGGTGCATGTTTTTCTGGTTTCTATTGTTGGTGGTAACTGTGTGGCATTTTCTTGGCTCATGTCTTGCTGTGTTTTTATTATGCTGTTGGCTTTATTTTTTCTTTCCTTGAGTGTATTTTCTTGCTGGTGGGGGGGCTACATTTATGATGTCTCATTTGTATTGTATCGTTCCGTGCTGCTATGCCATTATAGTTTCAATTGTACTTTCCCTTTATTTAAAAAAAAAAAAAACTCTGATGTTTTTACGTCGTTTTCCGTATGGCATATATCTTCCTTCATTGACTGTTTGCATTGCCAAGTGTGTAGTATAATTTATTTTTGTTTTATTTTTTTTGGGTGGTGCCCTTTTTTAAAATTTCATGTGTTTTCTTTTCTATTTGACTATGGTTTATCTTTGGGTTGCTGTATATTTTTACAGCGGTTGTCCCGTAATGTTTATTGCTTATTATCTAGAATGGTATTTATTGCCTTTTTCTGATGTCTTTTGTCACCAGATGGTGTTTTTTTTGGATCATGTCTTGTTGCAATTGTAAAGTATGGTGTTCATTATTTTGCTATTTCATTGTCCTTTTTTGTGCCTGTAATGTTTTTTTGGAAAGTTATGATATGTAAAAATTTGGACATAGGTGTCTATTTTTGCTTAATTTTGTTTGGGTCTATTCTTGTATAGTTTCTTCTATTGTCTTCTCTTGCAATGTATGGCGTTGTGGTGTCGCTTTCTGATTTTTGCATTGTCCTATCAGTCAACAGTCAATTGTGGTTGTTTAAATTTTTGTGCCTATTTTATTGTATGTGCCATAGTTAGGTTTGGATGTGATTTTTTATTCCATTTTTTCATGGCAGAACAAACTTGCAAGAATGGCGAGTGATTCTGAACATAGCCAATCGGCGCAGGGGAGTGCGGTGAGTAATTATGTTCATTTGCTTACTATTCGCTGTCATTTGTAGTATTGAAAATAATTTCTTTATACAATTTTTACAGGCTTCTTCAAGTGAGGGGGAAGGCAGTCAGCGGGAGCAGCGAGGTCAGGGCCAAGGTGTGGCGTCAGGACGGCGAGTGAGTATTTTTTTTTAACAATTTTTTTTTTTGAGTAGCATCCTGCTGTGCGGAACATTACATTTGAGTAGCATCCTGCTTTCACTAGGGATGTTTAGTAAGCTTACATTATAACTTTTCAGGGTATCAAGTATTGGGGAAAGGTAACAAAGGTGAAACTTTCAGAACAAAAACATTCCAAAATACAGGTGTAGAAACCATCAATATACATATATCAAATGGCAAAGGATAGGGCCAAGGTACATATCATGACAGGTGCTGGTGGTTGTTAATATTTGCATATTTCTAACCTTTTTGGTTTGTAATTTTTCTAGGTTTCACAACGGGACCAAGGAGTAATTGGCGTGGAGCTCCTGATCTCCAGCATCCAGGAGCGTGGCCCGTTGTGGGACAGCCGTGACTCCCGGCACATGGACCAGGTTGTGTTGAGGCGTTTGTGGGTAGAGGTGGCAAAGTCGCTGTGGGAGGGCTTTGACATTGCTCCAGCCAAGGACAAAGCCAACTTTGGTGAGTATTGCTGATACGCCGTGCTGATACGCTGCTATGACCCATCTTTCCTGGATAAACACAACCGTGTGTGATGCAATCAACGCCTAAAGTTTGCATCGCACACGGTTGTTTTATCCTTTTAAAATGCTAAATATGTAACCTTTTGTTTTTCTTTGCATTCACAGTTAAAAGGTTGAGGATCAGATGGCGATCCATGAAGGACCGTTTCAATAAGGGGGTCCGGGCTGAGGAGGAGCGATCAAAGAGTGGTGCTGCTGCGGCCAAGTCTGTGCCATACAAATACGGCAAGGCTTTACAGTTCTTAAGACCGGTCCTTGGCCGCCGACAGTAAGTATTTTGTCCACAAACCATATTGCACAGCCACATTACAGTGCCCAGCCACATAGCCTACTGCACAGCCACATAGTACATTGCCCAGTCACGTACATTGTGCATCCACATAGTATATTGGCAGGGCACTATATCGCAGCCACATAGTACACGTTCTAGCCACGTATCCACATAGTATATTTCCCAGGCACATAGTGTATTGGCCATCCATGTAGTCAGCGTAACATATTGGCCATCCTCGTAAATTTATCCCTAGTGAAATGGTATATAGGCCATTAGTTATTTTTTGGGTTAAGCGTGAGTCCTTGTAGTCCATGACAGGTTAAGTTCTGAGTCAGGGTAGTTCTGATCGCAGGAATAATGATGAAGTCTCGATCACATGATCCTAACGTTATGGTCGTTCCTGCAATCAGATCAGCGAAATCACTGTGTATTTTTTTTTTTTTTTATCTTGACATTAAATTTTAGAATATTTTTGCGGCATAGGCAGCGTCAATAAAGAGTTTTTGATTCCAAAATTTTTTTAACCCACAGTGGTATGCGGTCAAAAGGCTTTGGCAGCGGGAATGTCCATGATTGTTATCGTCAGCCATAACGGTCAGCTGGCGATAACAATCAGCAATTTATTATAGGCCACACAGACTGAGAGACAGAGGATTTGTATTGTTGTGTAATGTAATGCTATTTTTATTCCAGGAGTTGGCGTATGGGATAGGTTATTAATTGAAGACTAATTTTTCCATTATCTTTTCACAGGACACACAGCAGCACCCTCGAGAGAGCTCGCCCCGCAGGAGCGGACCTTCATGAATCGCCATCTGACCCATCACAGCCCTCCCACAGCGACAGCAGGCTTGCACCGCCATCTGGAGAACCGGCAGCCGGTACATCAGGTGTTCCCCTGCCCGAGGCCTCTGGCGCACCTTTGTTTGGGAATTCCCGACAGCGCCAGCGGGCCTCGGACAGGCCAGCCATGCCCGAATTTTTGCATTTGAGCACGGTTTTCCAGAACTGTTTCAAGGCGTTGAGCGATAAAATGGACACTCGTCTGGCCAATATCGACCGGCGCCTTGAAACTATGGAATCCGAGCTCTCGAGTCCGGCCAAACATTTCTTTAGTACCATTGCTAAGGGCATGGTGGAACACCTTACGCCGGAACTCCAGATTTCGGTGATGCAGGCCTGCAACACTACCTACGTGAGTGCTCTCCAGCAGGCTCTGGTCATGCAGTCAGCGACAATGCCTGTAGTGCCGTCGCTGGCAAGCATGACTCCGACTCCTGCTGGAGAGCCACTCCAGCCACCCCACCGTGGTCCACGTGCCGAGCGACGCCACCACAGGCACCATAGCATAGTGCCGCCGACTCCTGCTCCTGCCATGCCCTCATCCTCCCGTAGGCGTCATTCTGGGGGAGCTGCCGCGGGAGCAAAAAAACACAAAAAAAGGAAGAGGAGACACTCTCAGACACACACTGAGGCTCTGGCTGCTCCAGTACAGACACCAAGTGCGCGTCGGGGCTCTAGCCGCAGCAGGAGCAGCCAGGGCCAACCAAGAAAAACTCAAAGGCTTGTGTTGCCTCCTCCCTCCCCTACAGAGGTGGCGGTTTCTTCCCCAGTATACCCTGTGGAGAGTTTGGACCTGCCATCGAGCCTCCTGGACTATGGGACATCATCCTCCTCTTCGCCATCATCCTCCTGTTCATCATCATCCTCCCCTTCCTCTCCCCATTCCAAACAAGACACATACCATTCCCCCATGGTGGCACAGGTTGAAACCCTCTAAGTTTATTTCCCCCTTTTTTTTTCTGTTTACCCCCAAATAAAAAATTTTGGTTTAAAAAAACAATATTTGTTCTTATTTTCCAGAATATTTCTCGGCAAGTCACGCCGTGTGCTGTCTACACATATTATGTGCTTCAAACACCTCATATATGCAATGTCAGACACTATTTTTACAATTGTTAGTTTGCCTTTTTTGGGTGTCTCTCATTGCTGTATGAGGTGTTCACAAACACTAAAGAGTATGAGGTGTTCACACTTAATGCAGCAGCGAAACAGACAATGATGCAGATCACTGCAGCGTCGCTGTTTGGTCACTGGAGAGCTGTCACACAGACCGCTCTCCAGCGACCAACGATGCAGAGGCCCACGGGTAACCAGGGTAAACATCATGTTGCTAAGCGCAGGGCCACGCTTCCGATATTTACCCTGGTTACCATTGCAAAACATCGCTGTTATCGTTGCTTTTGCTGTAAAACACAAAGATACACGGTGATCAGACAAACAAGTAAATATGTTATGGTATGGTATAAAAATGTTATTTGAATCGTTATAAAATTAGAAAAAATTTTTATTAAACAACAACATTTTAAAAACAACGGGTTCCAGTTTTTTATAGGCACATTAAATTTGTGAACTATAGTTAGACGCCAAATTTGACATATACCCAACCAACCTAAACGGAACCTTTATTGCACATTTACTGGAGAATTACTTTATTTTCATACATTGTTAGCACAGTCACAGTAGGGGTATTATTGGTGTAGTTACAATAAGAACACAGTCCAACAGTAACATTACTACACCATTTGATCTTGCCATGACACACGGCCAACATCTGACACAAAATAGGCCGCAAAACGATCACGCATCTGCGCAATTTCCACACTTGTCCTCAGAGGATGATCATGGGAATCGGGCAATGGGTTGGCTATGGGTTCATCGAGTTCCACATTTAGTCTCTCTTTGGCCATAATGAAATTGTGGAGAACCACACAAGCCTTCACCACCTCATCCACTGTTTCAATTTTAAGATTAATGGCGGATCCTAATATCCGCCATTTGGAGACAAGGATGCCAAAGGCGCATTCCACAGTCCTTCTGGCCCTGGACAGTCTGTAATTGAAAACCCATTTTGTATGGTCCAAGCCCCGACTGGAGTAGGGTTTCAATAGGTTGGCAGACATTTGGAATGCCTCATCCCCAACCACAACAAATGGCATTGCAGGGCCTTCGGTGTGGGGAAGAGGTTGTGGCTGTGGGAAATTAAAATTGTTGCCATATAATTTTTGGCCCATATCCGACTCTTTAAATGTGCGCGAGTCATTTGCACGCCCAAATGCACCAATGTCCACTGCGAGAAAACGGTAGTCCGCACCGGCAATTGCCATGAGCACAGTTGAAAAGTATTTTTTATAATTGTAGAAAAGTGATCCACTTTTCGCAGGCTTGGTAATCCGAATGTGCTTTCCATCCACTGCGCCAATACAGTTTGGAAAAGAACACACTTGCTCGAATTTCTGTGCGTTGGCCTCCCAGATTTCGCTTGTAGGGACGGGTAAAAATTCCTCCCGGAGATTATCCCACAATGCGCGGCATGTCTCAGCAATAATTCCTGAAAGAGTGGAGACTCCAATCCGGAATTGAAAATGAAGTGATCTCAACGTCTCTCCGGTAGCCAGGAAACTGCCAAGAAGATAAAGAAATTTAGATTAAAGTACATTGTAATTTATAAAAGTACATTGACCATTACAATTAAAAAAAAAAAATTATAAATAAAATAAAAAGTAAATACATATCACAGTCATTCAAACAGCAACGTACCGTAGAGTCACCAGCAGCCGTTCCTCTGTGGAAATAGCTCTCCGGAGCTGCGTGTCCTGCCTGCTAATGGATCCTTCCACCCGGCGCAGAAGATAGCGGAAGCTGTCCTGTGACATCCTGGTATATTCGAAATATTTTTCCCGGTTGTCATTCAGTTCGCCGAACAAGCAATGGTATGCTCCACGGCTCTCCCTGACTTCAACGATAGGGTGTATCCAAAAGCGGCGACGACTCCATCTCCGTTTTTCCCTTTCCCTTTGATTAAAACAGGCAACAGCATAGGCATGAGCCAAGGCAAATTCCATCTCCATATCCATGTAGATACTGTCCATGGTTCGCTCCATCATGAATACCAGCAAAATGGGAGGAATTCATCTCTGCCATGGTATATACACATTTTTAACACCAACCCTCTTCTAGCCATTGGTGGTCCTTATCTATTGTGTAGACACTTTTTTTTGTGGGAGGGGGATGAAGAATGACTCACTGCACTAAAAACGCATGCGTCGAAAAACGCTGCGCTTTTTGGTAAAAACGCAACTGCGTTTCAAAAAACCGCTGCGTTTTGCATGCGTTTTGCTGCGTTTTTGTTTGCGTTGTGCGTTGCGGCGACGACGCTGCGGCGCACAACGCAAATGTGAACTTAGACTAAAAACATTCTTTGCCAGGTGAAGTAAGTGTAGCAGGTGATCAAGAAACTGCTTGTGACATGATTAGAAATGTTCCACACTTGATGCAAAGTCTTTCAATCGATGAGGCAGAAATTTGGATCACAAAGGAACATTCGTACACGTATATACCGTATTTTCTGGTGCATAAGACGACTGGGCGTATAAGACGACCCCCAACTTTTCCATATAAAATATGGAATTTGGGATATACCCGCCGTATAAGACGGGGTCATCTTACACACCCAGTCAACTTATACGGCGTGTGCGGTGCGTATGGTTCCAAGGGTCTGGAGGAGAGGAGACTCACGTGACCGCGACGTCATCGAAGGTCCTTCACTCACTGCATTCTTAGGAACGGAGGCAGACGCTTGCACCGCTGAGAGCCAGGGGCCGTCAGAGGGTGAGTATATCCATATTTTTTATTTTTATTCTTTATCTTTTACATTAATATGGATCTCAGGGCCTGAAGGAGAGTCTCCTCTCCTTCAGACCCTGGGAACCATCCAGGATCGCTCCCTGTACCCGTACCTGGCGTATAAGGCGACCCCCGACTTTTGGGACGATTTTTAGGGGTTAAAAAGTCGTCTTATACGCCGGAAAATACGGTAATCACAAAATATATAATGAAATACAATTATAAAAAAAAAAATTGAAACATAATAGTTAAATAAAATAAACAAATGAAAATAAAGATGTAACCTGGACAAAAATAATAATAATCATCAGTGGTATCGGTATCGGATCCATAGTGAGGTGTAAAATAAAGAATTAAAATAAAAAATATTGATATATTCACCTCTCCGGCGGCCCCTGGACATCACGCGGGTAACCGGCAGGCTTCTTTGTTTAAAATGAGCGCGTTTAGGACCTGAGGAATGACGTCGCGGCTTCTGATTGGTCGCGTGCCGCCCATGTGACCGCGACGCAACCAATCAGAAGCCGCGACGTCATTCCTCAGGCCCTAAATTCCTAGAATGAGCGTGTTTAGGACCTGAGGAATGACGTTGCGGCTTCTGATTGGTCGCGTGCCGCCCATGTGACCGCGACGCGACCAATCAGAAGCTGCGACGTCATTCTCAGGCACTAAACTCCTCATTCTAGGAATTTAGGACCTGAGGAATGACGTCGCGGCTTCTGATTGGTCGCGTCGCGGTCACATGGGCGGCACGCGACCAATCAGAAGCCGCGACGTCATTCCTCAGGTCCTAAACGCGCTCATTTTAAACAAAGAAGCCTGCCGGTTACCCGCGTGATGTCCAGGGGCCGCCGGAGAGGTGAATATATCAATATTTTTTATTTTAATTCTTTATTTTACACATTAATATGGATCCCAGGGCCTGAAGGAGAGTTTTGGAATCAAATTTTTTTTTTTTTTATCTTTAATACTTTCTGAGCTGGATTTTCTCTTCAATTCCATTACTTCAGAAGTGAAATGGTTAACCCTGATTACAACTGTGGTGGGACACTGATATGACTGCCATATGGTGACATATAGTGGTAGATACCAGTCCTGCAGAACATGGCAATCATAACAGTACAGTTATAGATGGTAACTTACAGAGGACGTTCTTTCTGATGCAGTTCATTCTTCCCGTCTTTTCCATCTGGCCCAGACCAACATGACAACTTCTGCTAGCCAGGAATCGTCTGCAGAGATTACAAGAGACACATGTGACTTCTCACATTTCCAACACCATCTCCATCTATTCCCAGCCTGCACAAACTCCTTATCCTGCTGATTCCCCAATGCTGATTCATTATGGGATTCGTGGCAGCTCTGGTTCTGCAGTAATTAAAATGTTTTTACCTTTTGGCCCAACAACAGTTAATATCAGTCTCTTGCTGGCAGCTTTTTAGGATGGTCAGCTGATGTTTGTTGGTAACCACTCCCGCCTTCCTTTAAATAGTCACATGACCCATCAGCTGATCGTTGGTAGTGGAGTTATTCAAACTGAAGTGAGGAGGTCTCTTGGGGCGGTAACACGATACGATACGAACGATACGATACGATACACTTTATTGATCCCATGGGAAATTATGGTATCACAGCAGCACAACTTAAATCAAATCATAAAAATCATAAAGAATTACATAGTTGACATGACAGTGGAGTTGACAGAAGAACACTATACATTATACATTAGAATAGGACATACACAACGAGTGAACTGAAATATAGAGAAATAAGTAGACATACTAGTAGTAGTAATAATAATGTCATCACGTGTTTGTCATTTCCTCTGTGTTGTTACCATCTGCAGTGATGAGGCTAGCATCCTTGCTGGCCAGTGCACTAGCCAGGGTACATTGAGGAGACAATCAGGGACTAGGCACATGATGGCGGCAGAGGGAAAGATCCGCATATGATGTTATGGGAGCTTTTGAACAGGCACAGGTTGGTGTCAGGAGGTGTCCCATCTCTCGCCCCTACTGTTCAGTCCTTCCTTTCCCTTTTCCATGTGGTCATATCTGAATGCTGTGTCGTCCGCAGATTTACCCATGTCTGAGCATGACAGCTGAGCTGCTGCCATATGTGTCCCTATTACTGCACCTGCTGTGCAGTACAATAAAGGTTACTCTTAGTGCCCCACATAATAATGCCACCACTGTGCACCTTACATAATAATGCCTCCTTTGTGCTCTATAGATGGTAAAATTGTCCCCTAGAAAATATTAATGCTGTGAGCAAATGCCCTAGAAAACAGCGTCCACATTTTGCCACTTTGACGGCACAGTACTCTGAGTGCCACTATAACAATGATGCTTCTTAACTGCACACTTAACATTTAATAATGTCTAGTGAGTCCCCAATGTACAAGTCCTCTCTACACAGTATAATGGTCCCCACAGCTCCTCTCTACACAGTATGATGTCCCCAAAACTTCTCTATACATAGTATGATGGACCCACATCTCCCCTATACACAGTATGATGGGCCCACAGCTCCTTGTTACACAGTATACTGGACCCACAGTCCCCTTATACAGAGTATGCTAGCATCAGAGCTCCACTATACACAGTATGATGGGCCTACTACTCCACTTTACACAGTATGATACCCCCACAGCTTTGCTAGACACAGTATGATACCCCACACCTCTGCTAGACACAGTATGATACCCTCAGAGCTCCACTATTTACAGTGTCATGGGCCTAGAACTCCACACTACACAGTATGATACCCCCACACCTCTGCTAGACACAGTATGATACCCCCAGAGCTCCACTATTTACAGTGTCATGGCCTAGAACTCCACACTACACAGTATGATACCCCCACAGCTCTGCTATACACAGTTTGATACCTCCACAGCTCCTCTGTACATAGTATGATGTCCCCACAGCTTCCCTATACACAGTATGATGGGCCCACAGGTTCGCTATATACAGTATGATGTGTCTCCCTGCTTAATTGCATCGGCGAGCTGCGCAGGACCCGGGTCGATCGCACCCTCTGCCCCCCTAGTTGCTACGCTATTGGATCCATTTAAAAATCCCATAATTCTGATATGTAGAAATCAGCTTCATTCTCTGTGAACTATAAAATAATGATAATTACAGTCAAAATAATCTGTGTAAATTTTTTCTGCTTCAAAAAAATCATGGACGCTTTACATTTTTTTTACGGATCGAGCAAAAAAGTGCCTCATTTTAACAGACTATCCAGGATTTTCTAGCTGGTTGGCAAACCTGACGGGAACTGAGCAGCAGTACCGGAGAACAAGTAAAGGAGACGTACTGTTCTGGCTTTGTACACTGTGTACATTCAGCCACTGAGGAAGCTGTGAAAAACTGTTGGTGGACATGTTGGGTGTCGGACCCCATCATCAATCTGATATTGTCTAAGTCCTGGAAAATCCATTTAAAGGATAGTTCCAGCCATATTTGCTAACCAGACCTTGCTCTTAAAAGGAATTTATGTAATTTTAGTTTTGTATATTAGATATAAGTCTATAGAAATAAAATTAGGACATATACCAGTCTGGCATAATTCCCTCTTCGTTTCTCTATCCTTCTCATGCCTTGAGACACACTACCTTGATGTTCTCTGACCTGTAGGCTTATTATAAGTCTATAGAAGACAAATAAGGAATATTCTTCTTCCGCAATATTTTTATTTTTTATTATTTTTTTATATGAACCTGGGGCGATCATATTATAAAAATGCACATCATTCCTATACGAAACCTAAAATGCATAGATGTGTTTTAAAACATAGCATAGATTTTTACAAAAACAAGAAAAAAAAAACGACTAAAAAAGTCGCAGCCAGCTCACCAACCAGACCATCGAAAGCGGAGCACAGGAGCCCGTCCTGATCCAGACGTCCAGCAGCAGCACTTCCAACAAAGTAGACACTCCAGCTCCAGCAAAATGGATAAAAAGTTGCAAATTTTATTAATCCAAAGTGGCAATAAAAGCAGAAAAATTCCTTACAAAAAGTGGACCAGACAGGTGATTGTAAGAATACGGCTACGCGTTTCGACCTATAGCGGTCTTACTCATGCCCATTTGGATTAATAAAATTTGCAACTTTTTATCCATCTTGCTGGAGCTGGAGTGTCTACTTTGTTGATAGATTTTTACAGTAAGCCGGAATATCTCTCTGACCTACTTTATAATGCTAATAGCTGCTCTGTAGTAAGCAGAGGGACAGGCTGTGAGGAGAGTGATTGAGTGTGACAAACCCCCATCTCGCTACCCCACCTGACGTCAGTATTATGTCAGAGAGATCAAGCGGTATGGCACACAGGGTGGCACGTGCACTCAACCCCTTGGTCAGTCACTCCCTTCTCTGCCCCCTGGGATTGTCCTAGTCTCTCTCTCACGTGCTCTAACATCTGAAACTTCAAAACCTATGATGGATCATAACTTCTCTATGAAAGGTCATAGTGTGGCAGTTTTGGCGCCATTGGATCCGACCGGGCTCCAGTTACACTTTGAGAACAAACGCGGCTTTCTTACCTGGCTTCTACCAGCTGTTCTACGTAACTATCTACCCCTGGAAGCTAGAACAGGTCGAGACCCCATCAGGCGTTCTCGCAATTGTAACCGGTATACAGCTAGGATGTACGATAATTCCATAACTCCTTATGAAATTGCAGCTCCCATCTGGCTGGGGTAATTCTTTCATCAGTTAATTCGCTTTACACTCTCAATAGGGATCCATCCTGCCAGGAATATCTTGGCTATCTACTGGAGGAGGGAATTTAGCTTGGCCACCTACTGAGAATGGTTTCCTTTCTCAGCTTCACACTTTGTAAGAGGTCTATAATCTTGAACCGGATATGATAGCTGATTGACAAAAAATTATAGCCCCCATATTCTTCACACTGAGCATATGTGAACACTGATCACTCAAACTTAGCTTATTAGGTGGTCAAAACGGTGGCTCAATGGTTAGCACTGTTCCTTTGCAATTCCCCAAGGGCCACATCTGCAAGCAGTTTGCATGTTCTCGCTGTGTTTGCGTGGGTTTCCTCTGAGTTTTCCGGTTTCTTCCCACACTCCAAAGACATACTGATAGGGAATTTAGATTGTGGGTCCCATTAATGACAGAGGTGATCATCATTGCGGAATGACGCACATGTGACATTGCACCAGGCTGACTAATCAAAATAAGAGCACCGAATGCCAGCAAGTAAGAGGCAATACACTCACTTCTACCGCTTGTCTGACATTCATCCAAAGGAAGTGAGAACACAGTAGCACAATAGCAGCCTCTGATTGGTTGTATGGCTCATAAGGCATAACAAAGTCACGCGTACCTCGGCAAACCCAGAGACGTTGCAGCGATATTGGCGCCAGGTCTGCCAGAAGGTGAGTATATGTTTTGGTTTTAAAAGGTTTGTCCACTACTTAGATGTTAATGATCTATCCTTAGAAGAGGTCAACATCAAATTGGTTGGGCTCTGACACCTTCCATTCCTAATGATCAATGTCACCAGGCAAATCTAGAGCCGACATCTCTGGAATGGCACCAGGGCAGGAGGGTATTTGTTATTTTTTATTTTACAAATGGACCCCAGGTATTGGACAACCCCTTTAAGTCTACCTTGACGGTTCATGGACAGAATTTCTTATGACGGTTCATGGACAGAATTGCAGGACACATAACATGGAGTGTGAGGGTAGATAACAAATTATGTTAGTATGACGGTGTTGGATAGCTTAGGTTCTAGCTTTGTCATTTGTCATCCTCAAGAAGAATTTTAATGAGATTTCATACCTGGCTTTCTAGACACCTTTTTTAATGGGGACTTTTTGTCGGTTCATTATCGATTAACCATGTCTGAACAGCTGAGTAGAAGCTGTAGAGAAGGGACAAAGCATTATCAATAGGAAGAAAATGTACTCGAGGGAATATTTACTCTGAGGCAGTATAAATATATTATACAGTGTAGAATCGCAGCCAAGTGGGTCTGTTATATCTTTGCAGGTCAAGAAAAGAATAAGTTCAGCACTCTGGTCTGGTTACCGTTATATGTGAACTTTTACGGTTTTATTTTATTTTTTTAATAGTTTACTAAGATTCACTTAGGATCAATCTTTAGCAAAAACTAAAGCAAGGAAAGAAATCCAATAGCCAAATTGACATAGATGCCTCCTCTAAATGCAAGTTTGTCCTTTTAAAGACATTGTCCACCTCAATATTTAATCCTACAAATGACTTCACGGTGATCTTGAAAAATACTCCGAGAATCACCTTCTGTACCAGACCACCACTGTTCCTCTGAAACAATCTCCCCCATTGGTCTCTTTGCTTCCTATTCCAATGGAGGAAATCACTCATTGGCTGGAACTGTGACGTTACACTAGAATTAGTGGAGAATGCTAGAAAACAGTGTCCACCACTAGGGTTGAGCGAAACGGGTCGTTCATTTTCAAAAATCGCCGACTTTTGGCAAAGTCGGGTTTCATGAAACCCGATCCGACCCCTGTGCGCGGTCGGCCATGCGGTACGCGACTTTCGCGCCAAAGTCGCGTTTCAATGACGCGAAAAGCGCCATTTCTCAGCCAATGAAGGTAAACGCAGAGTGTGGGCAGCGTGATGACATAGGTCCTGGTCCCCACCATCTTAGAGAAGGGCATTGCAGTGATTGGCTTGCTGTCTGCGGCGTCACAGGGGCTATAAAGGGGCGTTCCCGCCGACCGCCATGTTACTGCTGCTGATCTGAGCTTAGGGAGAGGTTGCTGCCGCTTCGTCAGAAGCAGGGATAGCGTTAGGCAGGGTCCATTAACCACCAAACCGCTTGTGCTGTAGCGATTTCCACTGCCCAACACCACCTTCGGTGTGCAGGGACAGTGGAAGCTACATTTTTTTTTTTTCCCCCTCAGCGCTGTAGCTCATTGGGCTGCCCTAGAAGGCTCCCTGATAGCTGCATTGCTGTGTGTACGCCGCTGTGCAAACCAACTGCTTTTTTCAAAGCACAAATCCTCTTGTTCCTTCCTTTCTGCACAGCTATCTTTTTGGTTTGTACACACTTTTTATTTAATTTGTGCATCAGTCCACTCCTTATTGCTGCCTGCCATACCTGGCTGAGATTACTGCAGGTAATTGAAGGACACTCCCTGTTTTTTTTTTTTTTTTTTTTTTTGTGGGAGATTAAGATTGACATTTCTGCTAGAGTGCCATCCCTGTCTGTGTCATCTCTCACTCAGTGGGCCATAGAAAGCCTATTTATTTTTTTGCTTGATTTGGGTTATAAAATCTACCTGAAAAAATCACTACATCAATCAGTGGGAGAAAAATATTGGCCTCAGGGCTTGTGTGCCACTCTTGACTCCTGTGTGCATCATCACTCACTCAGTGGGCCATAGAAAGCCTATTCATTTTTTTGCTTGATTTTGGTTCTAAAATCTACCTGAAAAAATCACTACATCAATCAGTGGGAGAAAAATATTGGCCTCAGGGCTCGTGTGCCACTCCTGACTCCTGTGTGCATCATCACTCACTCAGTGGGCCATAGAAAGCCCTTTTTTTTGCTTTATTTGGGTTCTAAATTCTACCTGAAAAAATCAATAAATCAATCAGTGGGAGATTAATATTGGCCTTTGGGCTTGTGTGCCAGTCCTAAGCGTGCCATCTCTCTCTCTCAGATAGTGGGCCATAGAAAGCCTATTTATTTTATTTTTTTTTAATTGGGTTTATAAATTTTCCCTGGAAAAAAAAAAAAAAGTGGGAGATTAATATTGGCCTCTGGGCTTGTGTGCCAGTCCTGAGCGTGCCATCTCTCTCACAAATAGTGGGCCATAGAAAGCCTATTTATTTATTTTTTTTTGGTTTTATAAATTCTCCCTTAAAAAAAAAAGGGAGATTAATATTGGCCTTTGGGCTTGTGTGCCAGTCCTAAGCGTGCCATCTCTCTCTGTCTCTCAGATAGTGGGCCATAGAAAGCCTATTTATTTTTTTTTTTTATTGGGTTTATAAATTTTCCCTGGAACAAAAAAAAAAAAGTGGGAGATAAATATTGGCCTCTGGGATTGTGTGCCACTCCTGACTCCTGTGTGCGTCATCTCTCACTCAGTGGGCCATAGAAAGCCTTTTTTTGTTTTATTTGTTTTCTAAATTCTCCCTGAAAAAATCATTTTATTTTATTTGGTTTCTAAATTCTTCCTGAAAAAATCATTTTATTCTATTTTTTTTTTCCTAAAGTCTCCCTGAAAAAACAAAAAACAAAAACAAATCAGTGGGAGATTAATATTGCCCTTTCTGCTTGTGTGCCAGTCTTGACTCCTGGGTGTGCCATCTCTCTCTCTCTCTCCAATTGTGGGCCATAGAAAGCCTATTATTTTTTTTAGCTTGATTTGGGTTCCAAAATCTACCTGAAAAAATCACTACATCAATCAGTGGGAGATAAATATTGGCCTCTGGGCTTGTGTGCCACTCCTGACTCCTGTGTGCGTCATCTCTCACTCAGTGGGCCATAGAAAGCCTTTTTTTGTTTTATTTGTTTTCTAAATTTTCCCTGAAAAAATCATTTTATTTTATTTGGTTTCTAAATTCTTCCTGAAAAAATCATTTTATTCTATTATTTTTTTTTCCTAAAGTGTCCCTTAAAAAAAAAATCAAATCAGTGGGAGATTAATATTTACATTTGTGCTTCAGTGACAGTCCTGCGTGTGTGGCATCTCTCTCATTTGTTGCCACCAACAACAGAGTGTGTAACATTGTGCCTGATTTTCGTTGTGGTCTCACTCACCTGTAAAGGGGTAGCTAAATCATACTGAAGTTATAGCTCACCGTGTAATTTGTGTGACAGCAACAAATACCGTTAGTTTGTTTACGTTTTTAAAACAATGAGGAAGTATGGTGGAAGAGGTCGTGGCCGGGGGCGTTCATTGTCAGCTGGTAATGAGGGTAGTGGTAGTGGTGGAGCATCAGCTGGTCGTGGGAAAAAAAATATTGCACCTAAGTCTGGAGCTGTGGAGCCAGGTTCGTCGTCTGGCTACACAAGGCCTCGAACGCTCCCTTTTCTGGGAGTAGGAAAACCGCTTTTAAAGCCGGAGCAGCAAGAGCAAGTTTTGGCTTATCTTGCTGACTCAGCCTCTAGCTCTTTTGCCTCCTCTCGTGAAACTGGTAAATGTCAAAGCAGCGCGTCGTTAGTGGATGTTCACGGTCAGGGACAAGTCGCTTCCTTGTCCTCTTCAGCAAAAACAACAACAGAGAAGAATGCAGCAGGCGACACAACGGGTTACTCCATGGAGCTCTTTACACATACCGTCCCTGGCTTAGAAAGTGAAGCAGTTAACAGTCCATGCCCATTACAAGTTGAATCTGACATGGAGTGCACTGATGCACAGCCACAGCCAGACTACTATGCTGGTCCTTTGACTCAGACCACAACATTGCCCTCGCAGGGTGCTGATCAAGAATCAGACCCTGATGAGACTATGTTGCCCCATCACGAATGCTATACCACCGACCGACACGGTGACACAGACGAAGTTGCACACGAGCTACAAGAAGAGGTAATAGATGACCCAGTTCTTGACCCCGATTGGCAGCCATTGGGGGAACAGGGTGCAGGCGGCAGCAGTTCTGAAGTGGAGGAGGAGGGGCCGCAGCAGGCATCAACATCGCAACAGGTTCCATCTGCCGGGCCCGTATCTTGCCCAAAACGCGTGGCAAAGCCAAAACCTGTTGGAGGACAGCGTGGCCATCCGGTTAAAGCTCAGTCTGCAATGCCTGAAAAGGTATCCGATGCTAGAAAGAGTGCAGTCTGGCATTTTTTTAAACAACATCCAATTGATCAGCGCAAAGTCATCTGTCAAAAATGTTCAACTACCTTAAGCAGAGGACAGAATCTGAAAAGTCTCAATACAAGTTGCATGCATAGACATTTAACCACCATGCATTTGCAAGCCTGGACTAACTACCAAACGTCCCTTAAGGTTGTAGCACCCTCGGCCAATGAAGCTAGTCAGCAACGCAACATCCCTTCCGGCAGTGTAGGGCCACCATTTTCCGCACCACCTGCAGTATCTGTGCATGTTTCTTTGCCAGGCCAAAGCAGTCAGGGTCAGGGAATCACCAGTTTCGTAGTAGGAAACACTGCATCTAGGGCACCGGTGGCAACAATACCATCTCCCACCGTCTCTCAGTCTGCCATGTCCACCGGCACCCCCGCTAGTTCCACGATCTCCAGCTCTCCAGTCCAGCTCACCCTACATGAGACTATGGTTAGAAAAAGGAAGTACTTAGCCTCGCATCCGCGTACACAGGGTTTGAACGCACACATAGCTAGACTAATCTCGTTAGAGATGATGCCCTACCGGTTAGTTGAAAGCGAAGCTTTCAAAGCCCTGATGGACTACGCTGTACCACGCTACGAGCTACCCAGTCGACACTTTTTTTCCAGAAAAGCCATCCCAGCCCTCCACCAGCATGTTAAAGAGCGCATCGTCCATGCACTCAGGCAATCTGTGAGCACAAAGGTGCACCTGACAACAGATGCATGGACCAGTAGGCATGGCCAGGGACGTTACGTGTCCATCACGGCACACTGGGTAAATGTGGTGGATGCAGGGTCCACAGGGGACAGCAAGTTTGGGACAGTTCTGCCTAGCCCACAGTCTAGGAAATAATTGGCTGTAGCCGTTCGCACCCCCTCCTCCTCCTCTTCGTCCTCCTGCAGAAGCGAGAGCTCGTCCACAGACCGCAGTCGCACAACCACTCCATCCGCAGCTGCCACTGTTGCACACCAGGTCTCCCATTATGGGGCAGCTACTGGCAAACGTCAGCAGGCTGTATTGGCTATGAAGTGTTTGGGCGACAACAGACACACCGCGGAAGTTCTGTCCGAGTTCTTGCAGAAAGAAACGCAGTCGTGGCTGGGCACTGTAGATCTTGAGGCAGGCAAGGTAGTGAGTGATAACGGAAGGAATTTCATGGCTGCCATCTCCCTTTCCCAACTGAAACACATTCCTTGCCTGGCTCACACCTTAAACCTGGTGGTGCAGTGCTTCCTGAAAAGTTATCCGGGGTTATCCGACCTGCTCCTCAAAGTGCGTGGACTTTGCTCACATATCCGCCGTTCGCCCGTACACTCCAGCCGTATGCAGACCTATCAGCGTTCTTTGAACCTTCCCCAGCATCGCCTAATCATAGACGTTGCAACAAGGTGGAACTCAACACTGCACATGCTTCAGAGACTGTGTGAACAGAGGCGGGCTGTTATGTTTTTGTGGGAGGATACACATACACGGGCAGGCAGTAGGATGGCAGACATGGAGTTGTCAGGTGTGCAGTGGTCGAAGATTCAAGACATGTGCCAAGTCCTTCAGTGTTTTGAGGAATGCACACGGCTGGTTAGTGCAGACAACGCCATAATAAGCATGAGCATCCCCCTAATGCGTCTGCTGATGCAAAGTTTGACGCACATAAAGGATCAGGCGTCTGCAGCTGAGGAAGAGGAAAGCCTTGATGACAGTCAGCCATTGTCTGGCCAGGGCAGTGTACAGGACGAGGTAGCGGGCGAAGAGGAGGAGGAGGACGAGGAGGATGATGGGGATGATTATATTTTTAATGAGGAAGCTTTTCCGGGGCCACTGGAAATTGGTGGCGCGGCAAGGCCGGGTTCTGGTTTTTGGAGGGACACAAGTGACGTGGATTTGCCTGAAACTGCCCCTCAACCAAGCACAACCGCAGATTTGAGAACTGGAACTTTGGCCCACATGGCGGATTATGCCTTACGTATCCTCAAAAGGGACACACGCATAACTAAAATGATGAATGATGACGATTACTGGTTGGCCTGCCTCCTTGATCCTCGCTATAACGGCAAATTGCAAAATATAATGCCACATGAGAACTTGGAACTAATATTAGCAACCAAACAATCAACTCTTGTTGACCGTTTGCTTCTGGCATTCCCTGCACACAGCGCCCGTGATCGTTCTCACACGAGCTGCAGGGGCCAGCAGACCAGAGGAGTTAGAGGGGCAGAAATCAGAAGTGGCGTTGGCCAGAGGGGTTTTCTGACCAGGTTGTGGAGTGATTTTGCTATGACCGCAGACAGGACAGGTACTGCAGCATCAATTCAAAGTGACAGGAGACAACATTTGTCCAGTATGGTTACAAACTATTTTTCATCCCTTATCGATGTTCTCCCTCAACCGTCATTCCCATTTGATTACTGGGCATCAAAATTAGACACCTGGCCAGAATTGGCAGAATATGCATTGCAGGAGCTTGCTTGCCCGGCAGCTAGTGTCCTATCAGAAAGAGTATTCAGTGCTGCAGGTTCAATACTAACAGAAAAAAGGACTCGTCTGGCTACCCAAAATGTTGATGATCTAACCTTCATTAAAATGAACCACAACTGGATTTTGAAATCTTTTGCCCCACCTTGCCCGGCTGACACCTAGCTTTCCTATGAAAAGGTCTTGCCTGTGGACTATTCTGAATGCCTTTTCCAATCTCGTAATTTTCTGCACCTGATTGTCCAGCATACGACATGTTTACACCTCACTAAATGGCCAAACTCCCCACACGGGGCCGTGGTATCGACACTTGGCGACAGCACCCGTGAGAGTGCAGTTTGTCTGAAGAGGTGGGTGAGCCCGCTTTTGGTCGACGGCACTGCCACTGGGTCCCTCCTAGTACAATAAAGTGTCTCTGGCGGTGGTGGTGCGCACCCAACGTCAGACACACCGTTGTAATATGAGGGGCCCTGGGCCTGTACCGCCGGCCACAAGACAGTTTCCCCCCACCCCAGCTCAAACAGTGCTCTACCACTTGCAAAATTATCTCACAGCTCCACCAATGTTTAGTCTATGCGCTGACATCCTTCAATGCCTGCCACTGACAATACCATTGTATTGACATTTTTGTTATGTTAGGCCTTCGATGCCTGTCTGTGGTCACTCCTTCCACTAGGCCTCCACTGACCACACCACTGCTGCCCGTGTACCCCTGTAACCAATTTAAAATTGCCTACAGCCATGTGTTATTATTTTAGGCCTTCGATGCCTGTCTGCGGTGACTCCTTCCACTAGGCCTCCACTGACCACACCACTGCTGCCCGTGTACCCCTGGAACCAATTTAAAATTGCCTACAGCCATGTGTTATTATTTTAGGCCTTCGATGCCTGTCTGCGGTCACTCCTTCCACTAGGCCTCCACTGACCACACCACTGCTGCCCGTGTACCCCTGAAACCAATTTAAAATTGCCTACAGCCATGTGTTATTATTTTAGGCCTTCGATGCCTGTCTGCGGTTACTCCTTCCACTAGGCCTCCACTGACCACACCACTGCTGCCCGTGTACCCCTGGAACCAATTTAAAATTGCCTACAGCCATGTGTTATTATTTTAGGCCTTCGATGCCTGTCTGCGGTCACTCCTTCCACTAGGCCTCCACTGACCACACCACTGCTGCCCGTGTACCCCTGGAACCAACATCAGAAAATATAAAAATAAGTATTTTGCTTATAAAAAAGAAAATACTGGAGAGATATCAAATGCAGACATTTTAACATTAAAAACAAACACATACAACAAAAATCTGGTACAGTACTAAAAATGGCCACCAGCTACAATAACTTTCTCCTGCAAGTAGTTAACTGAAAGGTTTTTTCAATTTTAAACACAGATATGGCATCCACCGAGTGTTGTCCTGTCGCGTCTTCTTTATATTATTGCCAAGAAGATGCAAAACAATGAAAATAATAAAATCATTATTTACCAAAAAAATAGAGTAAGTCAAAACCACATTGCAAATAAACATTCATTACAAATAAAGAAGCAGGGCGCGTCCGAGGGTGAGTATATGCCTAATAAGAATATAATCACCCTCGGACGCGCCCTGCTTCTTTCCGACAGCCTTCCTTCCTAAGAATCAGCCCTTCCGTGGTGTAGAGAGAGGGTTTGTTACACTCCAAGGTGTTCCCCAGGTTGCCTTTCCTGAGCTTCGATCTTCCGGCTCTCGTTTAGTAGTTGTTGGAAACTACGCTGCATTGGGCCTACAAATTGGGTATGGGGTGTAGAGAGATGGTGTGTTCCACTCCAAGGTGTTCCCCAGGTTGCCTTTCCTGAGCTTCGATCTTCCGGCTCTCGTTTAGTAGTTGTTGGAAACTACGCTGCATTAGGCCTACAAATTGGGTATGGGGTGTAGAGAGATGGTGTGTTCCACTGTAGAGAGATGGTGTGTTCCACTCCAAGGTGTTCCCCAGGTTTCCTCGCCAATGCTTCGATCATCATGCTCTCGTTTAGTAGTTGTTGGAAACTACGCTGCATTAGGCCTACAAATTGGGTATGGGGTGTAGAGAGATGGCGTGTTCCACTCCAAGGTGTTCCCCAGGTTTCCTCTCCATTGCTTCGATCTTCATGCTCTCGTTTAGTAGTTGTTGGAAACTACGCTGCATTAGGCCTACAAATTGGGTATGGGGTATAGAGAGATGGTGTGTTACACTCCAAGGTGTTCCCCAGGTTTCCTCTCCATTGCTTCGATCTTCCGGCTCTCGTTTAGTAGTTGTTGGAAACTACGCTGCATTAGGCCTACAAATTGGGTATGGGGTGTAGAGAGATGGTGTGTTACACTCCAAGGTGTTCCCCAGGTTTCCTCTCCATTGCTTCGATCTTCCGGCTCTCGTTTAGTAGTTGTTGGAAACTACGCTGCATTGGGCCTACAAATTGGGTATGGGGTGTAGAGAGATGGTGTGTTCCACTCCAAGGTGTTCTCCAGGTTGCTTTTCCTGAGCTTCGATCTTCCGGCTCTCGTTTAGTAGTTGTTGGAAACTACGCTGCATTAGGCCTACAAATTGGGTATGGGGTGTAGAGAGATGGTGTGTTCCACTGTAGAGAGATGGTGTGTTCCACTCCAAGGTGTTCCCCAGGTTTCCTCGCCAATGCTTCGATCATCATGCTCTCGTTTAGTAGTTGTTGGAAACTACGCTGCATTAGGCCTACAAATTGGGTATGGGGTGTAGAGAGATGGTGTGTTCCACTCCAAGGTGTTCCCCAGGTTTCCTCGCCAATGCTTCGATCATCATGCTCTCGTTTAGTAGTTGTTGGAAACTACGCTGCATTAGACCTACAAATTGGGTATGGGGTGTAGAGAGATGGTGTGTTCCACTCCAAGGTGTTCTCCAGGTTGCCTTTCCTGAACTTCTATCTTCAGGCTCTCATTAAATTGTGGTTAAACGGAACAACTGCATTTGGCGTACTAGTTGGTTTGGGGCCTACTATCGGTGTCTGCCGCTCCTTGCTGTTCTCCTGGTTTCCTGTCCTGAAATTCCGTTTTCAGGCGCTCGTTAAGTAGTTGTTAATGTTAGACTGCATTTGGCCTACTAGTTGGGTTGGGGCCTACTATCGGTGTCTGCCACTCCTTGCTGTTCTCCTCCACTGAACAAAGCTGTGCCGCCTGTTTACTACTGTTGCCAATTTTGAACTGCATTTCGACTACTTACTGATTTGGGCCTACTCTCTGTGTCAGCCTCTCATTCCAGTTGTCCTACACTGTAATGCCCCCTGATTAGTCCTGTGTTACCAATTTTGAACTGCATTTAGCCCACTTTATTCTTTGGGCCTATATCTGTGTTTCCTCCTCATCCTGCCCATTGCCCAGCCAGTGATAGATGAGTCTGCTGGTACATTGACCCATAACGCAACATTTCCCGTGCACGCTACACTGCAAGATTGTGACCCTGCTGAAAGTCAGGTTGCTCTTCCCGCATACCATACCACCTTACACGGGGACAAAGAGGAAGGTGCAGATGAAAGTGCAGGTTCCTTCATCAGGTGGGGGGAGGAATACTAGTTGGCGACGTCACTGGCACAGGGCCTCTCATGGTACGCAAAAGTGTTGCTGCCGGTGGGAGGCGCCCCCGCCGTGCAAACACACTGCTGTACTTTGAGGGGCCCTGTGCCAGTGCCAATGCCAACGAGTGGGCCCCCCCTGCTTGCTCAGGTTCACAGCACTTGCAAAGTTGAAATACTTACCTCTCCCTGCTCCACTGCCGTGACGTGGTCCAGATTTCCTGGGCCCACTAATTACTTGAACCAGCCCTACCCACCACAACTTTAGCCAAATGACCCCCAATTTCAAATGCCTTCCAATTATTATAAGGTAAATTACGCTTGACAAGCTTCATTAAGAAGAATGGATGGTTTTGACATTAAAATGGGCACTCTAGGTGTTTTCCTGGCCCCCACTCACTGCCGACTATGCTGCCCCATTGACTTGCATTGGGTTTCGTGTTTCGGTCGATCCCGACTTTACGTCATAATCGGCCGATTTCACTCGACCCGACTTTTGAGATAGTCGGGTTTCGCGAAACCCGGCTCGACTCTAAAAAGGTCAAGGTCGCTCAACTCTATCCACCACCTCCGACACAACATCACTGTAACAGGCAATGAGTGGCCACCAATTGGCTTTAGTAGTCAAGTGATGGGGACCTTTTACTTTTCACCTCCCATGAGACTATGAAAGCTGTAGTGATTGCAATGTGTTTCACAGTCTAGATTATTTTGTCAGTCTTGCAACAGAGGTAGTCTAAAGGCCGAACACATGAAATACCTGCTGACTGAATGCTAATTTGGTAACCAACTATTGCTACCGGCATCATTATAAACATGCATGCTTGATAGGGAGATGGTAATAACATAAGTGTGGGGAAGTCACCTAAACACCCTCTCTGAAGACTTCTCATATATTATTGTAGTGACCTGCTGTTTTATGTATTATTTCATGTGATTTTACGCATACTATTTTCTGCAGTAGTGAGTTAGTCGTGATAAGGATAACTGTAGAGCCAGCCCAGGTTTGGGAGGAGTTACATGGGCACACAGGAAGCTAGTTCCTGCTTGGTAGGCACTTGATGAATAGCTATTGAAGAGAGAAGAAGTGTTATTGATAGTAGTCCACAAGCTGAAGAGTAGAGTTGAGCAAATTTGTTTGGATTTGGTCGCCGATTCTGAATTTGCCATATTCGTGCAACATTTGTACCCTCTTCGTGCTGAATGTTTGTTTGATGATCGGTTCCGAACATATTCGGTAATTTCTACTCCCATTGACTCTAATGACGTTTGACGAATATTGCAAAAACAATATTAGCTGCCGATTGTATTCAGAAGCGAATCCGAACAAATTCGCTCAACTCTATTGAAGAGCGTGTGTAGTGAGAGAATAATTAAAAGGTTAATAAATTCACGAGCAAGTTATACAGCAACTAATTACTTAGATGGCCCGATTGCAGACATTGAAGGAGTATCCAGAAAGATTCTTTCACCATCAGTGAGCACTTACCATAGCAATAAACAGAGCTGAGGGAAGCAGAAGCTGGAAAATGTGGGCTAAGGAACAACATGTAAGCAGCTCCCGGAGGTTTACAAAGTGTTATTCATAGTAGTGGGGGATAAGGGAAGTGAAAGTCAGAGCCAAGAAGCTCAAAGAAGTACTCTATCACTTTAATTGCAACTATCCCACTGATATGCTGTATGTAGCCCAATTAAATATGAGCCTTTTCCTTAGGGCTCATTTCCACTTGCGAGAAAAACGGACGAGTGCAATCCGATAAAAAATTGGATTGCACTCGGACCAATGTTATTCAATGGGTGACATCTCATCTGCGATTTTTTTCTCAGCTGAAATCGGACTGAGAAAAAAATTGCAGCATGCTGCATATTGTTGCGATTCTCGGACGAGACTCGCCAATGTAAGTCAATGGGTGCGAGAAAAAAAAAATCGCACAGTACTCGCACCATGCGAGTGCTGTCCGATTTTTACGCACGGTTGTCCTTTGAAAAGCCGGTAATTCAGCGCGGTGTACAGTAAAATCACATTGACAGGTTAGAATAGAATAGATATATACACATAGAATAGGTGGCGTAGTGGTTAGCACTGCAGCCTTGCAGCGCTGGGGTCCTGGGTTCTAATCCCACCCAGGACAACATCTGCAAAGAGTTTGTATGTTCTCTCCGTGTTTGCGTGGGTTTCCTCCGGGCACTCCGGTTTCCTCCCACATTCCAAAGACATACTGATAGGGATTCTAGATTGTGAGCCCCATCGGGGACAGTGATGATAATGTGTGCAAAACTGTAAAGCGCTGCGGAATATGTTAGCGCTATATAAAAAATAAAGATTAAAGATTATATATATATATATGTCAGTGAGACACCTATATATATATATTTATATTTAATGCAGCGCTAGATAGCAGAAAAGCCGGTAATTCAATTGTCGGCTTTTGCTATCTCCTTCACAAACCTGACAAGGATATGAGACATGGCTTACTTACAGTAAACCATTACAACACCCTGTGTCTTTATTTCATTAAAATATTTTTTCCTAATGTGTGTGTGTTTTATTAACCATTTACTACTATGGGATTAATAATGGATAGGTGTCTTATTGACACCTCTCCATTATTAACCAGGCTTAATGTCACCTTACAATAGCAAGGTGACATTAACTCTTTATTACCTCATATCCCACCCCTACAGGGGAGTGGGAAGAGAGAGGTTAAGTGCCAGAATAGGTGCATCTTCCAGATGTGCCTTTTCTGGGGTGGCTGGGGGCAGATGTTTTTAGCCAGGGGGCCAATAACCATGGACCCTCTCCAGGCTATTAATATCTGCCCTCAGTCACTGGCTTTCCCACTCTGGCGGAGAAAATTGCGCTGGAGCCCACGCCAATTTTTTTCATGATTTAACCCTTTATTTTAACAGCTAGAGCCCCCAAATTTTACACAAAGACACGTCTAACATTAGTAGTTAGGAATATGTAATAAAATAAGGGATATGAAATGGTTTACTGTAAGTAAACCATGTCTCATATCCTGTCGGGTTTGTGAAGGAGATTTTCAAAGGACACCGGTGCGTAAAAATCGGACAGCAATATGGATGTCATACGGATGTTGCGATAAAAAAAATCGCATGACACTCGCGTGACACTAGCATGACAATCGCATTATTTTCCTCAGTTTTTTCGGGCCGTAAATCGAACTGTTTTTTTTTCTCTCAAGTGGAAAAGAGCCCCAAGGCAGAAGAAATGTTTAAGAAGTATCGTGCATGTTATCAAGTTTTGAAGACATTTTTATCTTTTTAACCCCTTCCCGACCCATGACGCCACGTAGGCGTCATGAAAGTCAGTGCCAATCCGATCCATGACGCCTATGTGGCGTCATGGAAAGATTGCGTCCCTGCAGATCCGGTGAAAGGGTTAACTCCAATTTCACCCGATCTGCAGGGACAGGGGGAGTGGTAGTTTAGCCCGGGGGGGGGGGGGTGGCTTCACCCCCCCGTGGCTACGATCGCTACGATCGCTCTGATTGGCTGTTGAAAGTGAAACTGCCAATCAGAGCGATTTGTAATATTTCACCTATTAAAACTGGTGAAATATTACAATCCAGCCATGGCCGATGCTGCAATATCATCGGCCATGGCTGGAAACACTGGTCTGGCCCCCCACCCCACCGATCGTCCCCCCAGTCCTCCGATCAGTCCTATGCACCGCTCTGCTCCCCTCCGTCCTCCTGTCTGCTCCCCCCGTGCTGTTGTCCGCTCCCCCCATGCTCCAATCCTACCCCCGTGCTCTGATCCACCCCCCGTGCTCTGATCCACCCCCCGTGCTTCGATCCACCCCCCCGTGCTCCGATCCACTTCTCCATGCTCCGATCCACCCCCGCGCTCCGATCCACCCCCCCATGCTCCGATCCACCCCCCTGTGCTCCCCCCCACCCCATCATACTTACCGAGCCTCCCGGGGTCCGTCCGTCTTCTCCATGGGCGCCTCCATCTTCCAAAATGGCGGGCGCATGCGCAGTGCGCCCACTGAATCTGCCGGCAGGCAGATTCGTTCCAATGTGCATTTTGATCACTGTGATAAAACCTATCACAGTGATCAAAATAAAAAAATAGTAAACCCCCCCTTTTGTCACCCCCATAGGTAGGGACAATAATAAAATAAATAATTTTTTTTTTCCACTAAGGTTAGGGTTAGGGTTTCGGTATGTGCACACGTATTCTAGTCCTCTGCGGATTTTTCCGCAGCGGATTTGATAAATCCGCAGTGCTAAACAGCTGCAGAGTTATGGCGGATTTACCGCGGTTTTTCTGCGCATTTCACTGTGGTTTTACAACTGCGATTTTCTATTGGAGCAGTTGTAAAACCGCTGCGGAATCCGCAGAAAGAAGTGACATGCTGCGGAATGTAAACCGCTGCGTTTCCGTGCAGTTTTTCTGCAGCATGTGTACAGCGATTTTTGTTTCCCATAGGTTTACATTGAACTGTAAACTCATGGGAAGCTGATGCGGATCCGCAGCGTTTTCCGCAGCGTGTGCACATACCTTTAGAATTAGGCTATGTGCACACGGTGCGGATTTCGCTGCGGATCCACAGCAGATTGGCCACTGCGGATTCGCAGCAGTGTTCCATCAGGTTTACAGTTCCATGTAAACCTATGGAAAACCAAATCCGCTGTGCCCATGGTGCGGAAAATACCGCGCGGAAACGCTGCGTTGTATTTTCCGCAGCATGTCAATTCTTTGTGCGGATTCCGCAGCGTTTTACACCTGTTCCTCAATAGGAATCCGCAGGTGAAATCCGCACAAAAAACACTGGAAATCCGCGGTAAATCCGCAGGTAAAACGCAGTGCCTTTTACCCGCGGATTTTTCAAAAATGGTGCTGAAAAATCTCACACGAATCCGCAATGTGGGCACATAGCCTTAGGGTTAGGGTTGGAATTAGGGTTGTGATTAGGGTTATGGCTACAGTTGGGATTAGGGTTAGGGGTGTGTTGGGGTTAGTGTTGGAAGTAGAATTGAGGGGTTTCCACTGTTTAGGCACATCAGGGGTCTCCAAACGCAACATGGCGCCACCATTGATTCCAGCCAATCTTGTATTCAAAAAGTCAAATGGTGCTCCCTCACTTCCGAGCCCCGACGTGTGCCCAAACAGTAGTTTACCCCCACATATGGGGTACCAGCGTACTCAGGACAAACTGTGCAACAATTACTGTGGTCCAATTTCTCCTGTTACCCTTGAGAAAATACAAAATTGCTTGCTAAAGCAAAATTTTTGAGGAAAGAAAAATGATTTTTTATTTTCACGGCTCTGCGTTGTAAATGTCTGTGAAGCACATGTGGGTTCAAAGTGCTCACCACATATCTAGATAAGTTCCTTGGGGGGTCTAGTTTCCAAAATGGGGTCACTTGTGGGGGCTTTCTACTGTTTAGGCACACCAGGGGCTCTGCAAACGCAACGTGACGCCCGCAGACCATTCCATCAAAGTCTGCATTTCAAAAGTCACTACTTCCCTTCTGAGCCCCGACGTGTGCCCAAACAGTGGTTTACCCCCACACATGGGGTATCAGTGTACTCAGGAGAAACTGGACAACAACGTTTGGGGTCCAATTTGTCCTGTAACCCTTGGGAAAATTAAAAATTCTGGGCTAAAAATTATTTTTGAGGAAAGAAAACGTATTTATTATTTTCACGGCTCTGCGTTATAAACTTCTGTGAAGCACTTGGGGGTTCAAAGTGCTCACCACATATCTAGATAAGTTCCTTTCGGGGTCTAGTTTCCAAAATGGGGTCACTTGTAGGGGTTTCTACTGTTTGGCCACATCAGGGTCTCTGCAAACGCAACGTGACGCCCGCAGAGCATTCCATCAAAGTCTGCATTTCAAAACGTCACTACTTCACTTCCGAGCCCCGGCATGTGCCCAAACAGTAGTTTACCCCCACATGTGGGGTATCACCGTACTCAGGAGAAACTGGACAACAAATATTGGGGTCAAATTTCTCCTGTTACCCTTGGGAAAATAAAAAATTCTGGGCTAAATAATTATTTTTGAGGAAAGAAAACGTATTTATTATTTTCACGGCTCTGCGATATAAACTTCTGTGAAGCACTTGGGGGTTCAAAGTGCTCACCACACATCTAGATAAGTTCCATTCGGGGTCTAGTTTCCAAAATGGGGTCACTTGTGGGGGGTTTCTACTGTTTAGCCACATCAGGGGCTCTGCAAACGCAACATGACGCCCGCAGAGCATTCCATCAAAATCTGCATTTCAAAACATCCCTACTTCACTTCCGAGCCCCGGCATGTGCCCAAACAGTGGTTTACCCCCACATGTGGGGTATCAGCGTACTCAGAAGAAACTGGACAACAACTTTAGGGGTCAAATTTCTCCTGTTACCCTTGGGAAAATAGAAAATTGCGGGCTAAAAATCATTTTTGAGAAAATAATTTTTTTTTTTTTTTCATGGCTCTGCGTTATAAACTTCTGTGAACCAGTTGGGGGTTCAAAGTGCTCACCACACATCTAGATTAGTTCCTTTGGGGGTCTAGTTTCCAAAATGGGGTCATTTGTGGGGGATCTCCAATGTTTAGGCACACAGAGGCTCTCCAAACGTGACATGGTGTCCGCTAATGATTGGAGTTAATTTTCCGTTTAAAAAGCCAAATGGCGTGCCTTCCCTTCCGAGCCCTGCCATGCACCCAAACAGTGGTTTACCCCCACATATGGGGTATCAGCGTACTCAGGACAAACTGGACACCAAAATTTGGGGTCCAATTTCTCTTATTACCCTTGGCAAAATAGGAAATTCCAGGCTAAAAAATCATTTTTGAGGGAAGAAAAATTATTTTTTATTTTCATGGCTCTGCATTATAAACTTCTGTGAAGCACCTGGGGATTCAAAGTGCTCAATATGCACCTAGATAAGTTCCTTGGGGGGTCTAGTTTCCAAAATGGGGTCACTTGTGGGGGAGCTCCAATGTTTAGGCACACAGAGGCTCTCCAAACACGACATGGTGTCCGCTAACAATTGGAGCTAATTTTCCATTCAAAAAGTCAAATGGCGCGCCTTCCCTTCCGAGCCATGCCGTGTGCCAAAACAGTGGTTTACCCCCACATGTGAGGTATCGGTGTACTCAGGAGAAATTGCCCAACAAATGTTAGGATCCATTTTATCCTGCTGCCCATGTGAAAATGAAAAAATAGAGGCTAAAGAATTTTTTTGTGAAAAAAAAAAAGTACTTTTTCATTTTTACGGATCAATTTGTGAAGCACCTGGGGGTTTAAAGTGCTCACTAGGCATCCAGATAAGTTCCTTGGGGTGTCTAGTTTCCAAAATGCGGTCACTTGTGGGGGAGCTCCAATTTTTAGGCACACAGGGGCTCTCCAAACGTGACATGGTGTCCGCTAAAGAGTGGAGCCAATTTTTAATTCAAAATGTCAAATGGCCCTCCTTCCCTTCCAAGCCCTGCCGTGCGCCCAAACAGTGGTTAACCCCCACATATGAGGTATCAGCATGCTCAGGACAAATTGGACAACAACTATCATGGTTCAGTTTCTCCTTTTACCATGGGGGGAAAAAAAATGGTGCTAAAAATCATTTTTGTGACTAAAAAGTTAAATGTTAATTTTTTCCTTCCATGTTGCTTCTGCTGCTGTGAAGCACCTGAAGGGTTAATAAACTTCTTGAATGTGGTTTTGAGCACCTTGAGGGGTGCAGTTTTTAGAATGGTGTCACTTTTGGGTATTTTCAGCCATATACATCCCTCAAACTGACTTCAAATGTGAGGTGGTCACTAAAAAAATGGTTTTGTAAATTTCGTTGTAAAAATGAGAAATCGCTGGTCAAATTTTAACCCTTATAACTTCCTAGCAAAAAAAATTTTGTTTCCAAAATTATACTGATGTAAAGTATACATGTGGGAAATGTTATTTATTAACTATTTTGTGTCACATAACTCTCTGGTTTAACAGAATAAAAATTCAAAATGTGAAAATTGCAAAATTTTCAAAATTTTCGCTAAATTTCCGTTTTTATCACAAATAAACGCAGAATTTATTGACCTAAATTTACCACTAACATGAAGCCCAATATGTCACAAAAAAACAATCTCAGAACCGCTAGGATCCGTTGAAGCGTTCCTGAGTTATTAACTCATAAAGGGACACTGGTCAGAATTGCAAAAAACGGCCAGGTAATTAAGGTCAAAATAGGCTGGGTCATGAAGGGGTTAAAATGGATCCTGTACCATCATAGTGCTTGTGGCCTGAAAAGGGGTAAGCAACACACACTCAGGAGAACTGTAACAGGTTGTTTAGGGACTGCGAAGCAAACCTTGGCAAGAATGGTTCCTTACAATAACAAGATGTAACAAAAGTAGACAAGACATTTTCAGTATGCTGTATTCCTGGGTTAACTGTTGATCGTCAATAAATTTGGCTGAGTTTATCATAAACATGCACTCAACTGAGCTTGAATGTTTATCTTAATATAGATAGGGAAATGAGATGCTGCCAGATCTTCGTGATCTTTCCTCTGTATCCTGTTAGAACAAAGGATATGGTGCAGCACCCCAGAGACCTGGTCGTTGCAGTATGGCGCTCTGCCGCTAAGGGGAGCAGCGGTACGTCTGATGGCACTAAGGAGTTCTCCTGACCAGGTATCACCAGAACACATTACACTTCACACTCCGGCCACTAGGGGGAGCAAAAGGCTTTATTTATTGGGCCCCTCCTCACACTGGTAAAACTAGGGGTTGGATAGAAAGTGAGTCAGAAGCTGACTGGGTTGGATTCAGGCAACATCCCGTGGCAGGGGGTGTTGCAGGGAGAAGACACAGGGGGGTCCCTGTCAGGCGTGGGAACCTGGCAGGTGCCTAGCGAACAGAACAGAACGTAACGGAACCGCAACTGCACACCCCGCGGCGGTATCCAAGAGAGAGACACGAAGGGAAGGATATTGTGGAACAGTGTAAACGAGATCAAGCACAAAGGAGAGTCAGTAGGAGTCGTGCCGTGAGACCGAGGCAACACCCTACTGAGGTGCGTAGCCGGTGGCCAGAACACCGCGGGAGTAACTGACTTCAGGCCTTACTTTGAACTCCGCAGGACAGTTAATTATAGGTTGGCTGTCTACCTTAAATTTCCTAAGAAGACATAGGGGGCAACAGTGGGAGAGGGGCATCTCTAGGGTCCCGGAAGACCTCCAGGCCTTCCCCTCATACAAGTGCGTCCTAGCCAAAACATACTGGGGGACGAGAAACTAGTAACATCTGGAACTAAAGAGAGAGAGAGCTGTAAAGAACGAATGAAACGAGAACAGCAATTGTGAGGACTGTTCCGAATGCTCAGCAGGGTAGGACTACAACACACAGGCGCTAGTGGTAGGCAATGATTTCCACCTGCAAAGTGAATTCTGGAAGTGCCCATCGGACTGGCCGGTCTCTGATAGCCCTGTTAAACGTGCTCTGGATTGAGGATCCTGAAGTCTACAGTAAAGAGGTAAAGAGACTGCAACCTTGTGTCCTCGTTATTGCCTGCACCTCATACCATCACCATCCATCTTAGGCCGGCTTCACACTTGCGAGTTTTACGGACGTAAGAGCGCAGAAACTACGTCCGTAAAACTCGCAAAACATACGGCACAATTATTCTTTTAAAGTCCGTGTTCAGGAACACGTTAGGGACATCAGGAATTCAGCCACTTGTTCTGATCCTTTTCTGTTGAAGTCCATTCCGAGACATTTTTTTGATGTCCACCACAGTGATCCCAGGGGTTTGAGATTTTGTGGTATTGACCATGTGTATATGGGGATTCGTGGTGGCAACACCAAACAAAAATTGTTTCAAAAAGAAACACGTTGGATGGTCACATTGGGGACACTCTCACCAATGGGGCTAAATGAGGCTATCAGTTTCAAGTCCTTTTTATGAATCTGGGTTGTTTTTAATTGCTTGACCGGGGTTATTTTTAAAGTCTGTAGGTTTATATCGTGTTATTATGTTATTTAGTTTGTTCATTTTGTGTTTTTGAATAGATGTTTATCTCTTCTCCCTTTTGGCTTCTTTACCTGGTGGGAACTTGCAGTGAATAACATCCACTTGAAGATTGTGATATTCCTTGGGACATTGACATTTCATCTGATGGACAGCCGATTAGCCATATTATAATGCCTTTTGGACTTAGGCCAGCGTCTGCTGGTGCACTATGTCGACACGTCACTTATTATTATTTAATATGTGTATTGTTTATGTTGTGAGCTTGTATAAATTAGTATTATTTGGTATTTTTATATTATTATTTATATTTCTTGTATTATACCACTCATACGATCAGTATACTGTTTTGGGATGTGCTCTTGACCCTTATCGGGATTATATTATTTACCTTTGTCCCATAGGATCTTGATTGCTTGTAGGACACAATACATCTGCCCCTTTTGTTATATACAAAGTGATGGTTTACACTTGTGGGATACACTGGTATCTGTTTACAAGTGCTCACACTCATATAGTGTGAGTTTCAGGGTTTTTTTGGTATGTCCAGCAATATATTTTTCTCCTATGTTGGATCATATTATTTATTTCAGTCCCAGGGGCATTTATGTTTTTATACAGCACGTCGGCAGTCCGTTCTGTCGCCTGACTGTATATGGGTATGGCTTACATTTACATCTTTTTGCGTTTGACAATTGCTTACACTTGCCCATATTTATGTCCCGCAGGGATAGAATTTAGGGGTTTGCGGTATGTTCATAAACTCCTAGCAGGCTATTTCTTACCATCTGTAGCTGCAGCGTAACATCCCCTTTCTTTCTTCTACCTCGGCCTGTGCGCGCACTACGCATGCGCTGTGGTGTTCTCGGCCGGTCGGGGTGCTTGCCGCGTTGCCGTGGAGATGGGCGGAGATGACGTTCTGTCCTCCCGCCCATACTCTGTGGTGCGCGGATGCATCCGCCGGCCGGAAGCACTTACATCATGATGGGAGCGCGCCGATTGGCCCTCGAGTCCCCCCCAGGCCCCATTTATACCCCGGCCTTTTTAATGTTAAGCCACGCCTCCTGACGAAGCCCGCGACGGCGAAACGCGCATCGAGGCTCCCTTCCTGCTTCCACCACACCGGCGCCCGGACACCAGCATGTCTCAAGGTAACATTTTGACACTCTTGGCAGCATGCGTATATCTCTCCTAGGACTTGGGCTTGCTGATGTTGATTACATCTTTATGCTCTGCATATTCTTTGAGCTTCACGGATATACAGTATACATTATTTCGGGGATTTCCCATCATCTATTTGGGCTATCGCTGTGGGCCTGTTATTTGGTATTTGACACTGTTATGCCTTCATGTGGAGCGATCCTTGTATGATTCATCTTGGATGCTCACTCCATTCATGAGCATATCCCGGTGTGGTGGTATAGTTAGGATGCCTGGATTTTTTATGTTCCTTTTTCAGCAGTTTACATCTATTATGCTGATGTTGTTTGTTCTGTTTTTCCCAAGCATCTGCTGTCCATGTATATTCATTGCATATTTTGTGTGTATTTTTTTGCTTTAATAAACTGTTGTTCATTAGGGTTGAGAGAAACGGGTCGTTCATTTTCAAAAGTCGCCGACTTTTGGCAAAGTCGGGTTTCATGAAACCCGATCCGACCCCTGTGCGGGGTCGGCCATGCGGTACGTGACTTTCGCGCCAAAGTCGCGTTTCAATGACGCGAAAAGCGCCATTTCTCAGCCAATGAAGGTAAACGCAGAGTGTGGGCAGCGTGATGACATAGGTCCTGGTCCCCACCATCTTAGAGAAGGGCATTGCAGTGATTGGCTTGCTGTCTGCGGCGTCACAGGGGCTATAAAGGGGCGTTCCCGCCGACCGCCATGTTACTGCTGCTGATCTGAGCTTAGGGAGAGGTTGCTGCCGCTTCGTCAGAAGCAGGGATAGCGTTAGGCAGGGTCCATTAACCACCAAACCGCTTGTGCTGTAGCGATTTCCACTGCCCAACACCACCTTCGGTGTGCAGGGACAGTGGAAGCTACATTTTTTTTTTTTTCCCCTCAGCGCTGTAGCTCATTGGGCTGCCCTAGAAGGCTCCCTGATAGCTGCATTGCTGTGTGTACGCCGCTGTGCAAACCAACTGCTTTTTTCAAAGCACAAATCCTCTTGTTCCTTCCTTTCTGCACAGCTATCTTTTTTGTTTGTACACACTTTTTATTTAATTTGTGCATCAGTCCACTCCTTATTGCTGCCTGCCATACCTGGCTGAGATTACTGCAGGGAGATAGTAATTGAAGGACACTCCCTGTTTTTTTTTGTTTTTTTTTTTTGTGGGAGATTAAGATTGACATTTCTGCTAGAGTGCCATCCCTGTGTGTGCCATCTCTCACTCAGTGGGCCATAGAAAGCCTATTTATTTTTTTGCTTGATTTGGGTTATAAAATCTACCTGAAAAAATCACTACATCAATCAGTGGGAGAAAAATATTGGCCTCAGGGCTTGTGTGCCACTCTTGACTCCTGTGTGTGCCATCTCTCAGTCAGTGGGCCATAGAAAGCCTATTTATTTTTTTGCTTGATTTGGGTTCTAAAATCTACCTGAAAAAATCACTACATCAATCAGTGGGAGAAAAATATTGGCCTCAGGGCTTGTGTGCCACTCCTGACTCCTGTGTGCATCATCACTCACTCAGTGGGCCATAGAAAGCCCATTTTTTTTTTTTTTTTGCTTTATTTGGGTTCTAAATTCTACTTGAAAAAATCAATAAATCAATCAGTGGGAGATTAATATTAGCCTTTGGGCTTGTGTGCCAGTCCTAAGCGTGCCATCTCTCTCTCTCAGATAGTGGGCCATAGAAAGCCTATTTATTATTTTTTTTATTGGGTTTATACATTTTCCCTGGAACAAAAAAAAAAAAGTGGGAGATTAATATTGGCCTCTGGGCTTGTGTGCCAGTCCTGAGCGTGCCATCTCTCTCACAAATAGTGGGCCATAGAAAGCCTATTTATTTTTTTGCTTGATTTGGGTTCTAAAATCTACCTGAAAAAATCACTACATCAATCAGTGGGAGAAAAATATTGGCCTCAGGGCTTGTGTGCCACTCCTGACTCCTGTGTGCATCATCACTCACTCAGTGGGCCATAGAAAGCCCTTTTTTTTTTTTTTGCTTTATTTGGGTTCTAAATTCTACCTGAAAAAATCAATAAATCAATCAGTGGGAGATTAATATTGGCCTCTGGGCTTGTGTGCCAGTCCTAAGCGTGCCATCTCTCTCACAAATAGTGGGCCATAGAAAGCCTATTTTTTTTTTTTTTTGGTTTTATAAATTCTTCCTGAAAAAAATAAGGGAGATTAATAGTGGCCTTTGGGCTTGTGTGCCAGTCCTAAGCGTGCCATCTCTCTCTCTCTCTCTCTCAGATAGTGGGCCATAGAAAGCCTATTTATTATTTTTTTTATTGGGTTTATAAATTTTCCCTGGAACAAAAAAAAAACAGTGGGAGATAAATATTGGCCTCTGGACTTGTGTGCCACTCCTGACTCCTGTGTGCGTCATCTCTCACTCAGTGGGCCATAGAAAGCCTTTTTTTGTTTTATTTGTTTTCTAAATTCTCCCTGAAAAAATCATTTTATTTTATTTGGTTTCTAAATTCTTCCTGAAAAAATCATTTTATTCTACTTTTTTTTTTCCTAAAGTCTCCCTGAAAAAACAAACAAAAACAAATCAGTGGAAGATTAATATTGCCCTTTCTGCTTGTGTGCCAGTCTTGACTCCTGGGTGTGCCATCTCTCTCTCTCTCTCCAATTGTGGGCCATAGAAAGCCTATTATTTTTTTAGCTTGATTTGGGTTCCAAAATCTACCTGAAATAATCACTACATCAATCAGTGGGAGATAAATATTGGCCTCTGGGCTTGTGTGCCACTCATGACTCCTGTGTGCGTCATCTCTCACTCAGTGGGCCATAGAAAGCCTTTTTTTGTTTTATTTGTTTTCTAAATTCTCCCTGAAAAAATCATTTTATTTTATTTGGTTTCTAAATTCTTCCTGAAAAAATCATTTTATTCTATTTTTTTTTCCTAAAGTCTCCCTGAAAAAAAAAAAAAAAAAAAAATCAGTGGGAGATTAATATTGCCCTTTCTGCTTGTGTGCCAGTCTTGACTCCTGGGTGTGCCATCTCTCTCTCTCTCTCCAATTGTGGGCCATAGAAAGCCTATTATTTTTTTAGCTTGATTTGGGTTCCAAAATCTACCTGAAATAATCACTACATCAATCAGTGGGAGATAAATATTGGCCTCTGGGCTTGTGTGCCACTCCTGACTCCTGTGTGCGTCATCTCTCACTCAGT
Source organism: Ranitomeya imitator (assembly GCF_032444005.1). NCBI lineage: Eukaryota > Metazoa > Chordata > Amphibia > Anura > Dendrobatidae > Ranitomeya > Ranitomeya imitator. Next base: position 773,268,624 of record NC_091284.1, read on the forward strand.
GGGCCATAGAAAGCCTTTTTTTGTTTTATTTGTTTTCTAAATTCTCCCTGAAAAAATCATTTTATTTTATTTGGTTTCTAAATTCTTCCTGAAAAAATCATTTTATTCTATTTTTTTTTCCTAAAGTCTCCCTGAAAAAAAAAAAAAAAAAACAAATCAGTGGGAGATTAATATTGCCCTTTCTGCTTGTGTGCCAGTCTTGACTCCTGGGTGTGCCATCTCTCTCTCTCCAATTGTGGGCCATAGAAAGCCTATTATTTTTTTAGCTTGATTTGGGTTCCAAAATCTACCTGAAATAATCACTACATCAATCAGTGGGAGATAAATATTGGCCTCTGGGCTTGTGTGCCACTCCTGACTCCTGTGTGCGTCATCTCTCACTCAGTGGGCCATAGAAAGCCTTTTTTTGTTTTATTTGTTTTCTAAATTCTCCCTGAAAAAATCATTTTATTTTATTTGGTTTCTAAATTCTTCCTGAAAAAATCATTTTATTCTATTTTTTTTTTCCTAAAGTCTCCCTGAAAAAAAAAAAAAAAAATCAGTGGGAGATTAATATTGCCCTTTCTGCTTGTGTGCCAGTCTTGACTCCTGGGTGTGCCATCTCTCTCTCTCTCTCCAATTGTGGGCCATAGAAAGCCTATTATTTTTTTAGCTTGATTTGGGTTCCAAAATCTACCTGAAATAATCACTACATCAATCAGTGGGAGATAAATATTGGCCTCTGGGCTTGTGTGCCACTCCTGACTCCTGTGTGCGTCATCTCTCACTCAGTGGGCCATAGAAAGCCTTTTTTTGTTTTATTTGTTTTCTAAATTCTCCCTGAAAAAATCATTTTATTTTATTTGGTTTCTAAATTCTTCCTGAAAAAATCATTTTATTCTATTTTTTTTTTCCTAAAGTCTCCCTGAAAAAAAAAAAAAAAATCAGTGGGAGATTAATATTGCCCTTTCTGCTTGTGTGCCAGTCTTGACTCCTGGGTGTGCCATCTCTCTCTCTCTCTCCAATTGTGGGCCATAGAAAGCCTATTATTTTTTTAGCTTGATTTGGGTTCCAAAATCTACCTGAAATAATCACTACATCAATCAGTGGGAGATAAATATTGGCCTCTGGGCTTGTGTGCCACTCCTGACTCCTGTGTGCGTCATCTCTCACTCAGTGGGCCATAGAAAGCCTTTTTTTGTTTTATTTGTTTTCTAAATTCTCCCTGAAAAAATCATTTTATTTTATTTGGTTTCTAAATTCTTCCTGAAAAAATCATTTTATTCTATTTTTTTTTTCCTAAAGTCTCCCTGAAAAAAAAAAAATAAAAAAAATCAGTGGGAGATTAATATTTACATTTGTGCTTCAGTGACAGTCCTGCGTGTGTGGCATCTCTCTCATTTGTTGCCACCAACAACAGAGTGTGTAACATTGTGCCTGATTTTCGTTGTGGTCTCACTCACCTGTAAAGGGGTAGCTAAATCATACTGAAGTTATAGCTCACCGTGTAAGTTGTGTGACAGCAACAAATACCGTTAGTTTGTTTACGTTTTTAAAACAATGAGGAAGTCTGGTGGAAGAGGTCGTGGCCGGGGGCGTTCATTGTCAGCTGGTAATGAGGGTAGTGGTAGTGGTGGAGCATCAGCTGGTCGTGGGAAAAAAAATATTGCACCTAAGTCTGGAGCTGTGGAGCCAGGTTCGTCGTCTGGCTACACAAGGCCTCGAACGCTCCCTTTTCTGGGAGTAGGAAAACCGCTTTTAAAGCCGGAGCAGCAAGAGCAAGTTTTGGCTTATCTTGCTGACTCAGCCTCTAGCTCTTTTGCCTCCTCTCGTGAAACTGGTAAATGTCAAAGCAGCACGTCGTTAGTGGATGTTCACGGTCAGGGACAAGTCGCTTCCTTGTCCTCTTCAGCAAAAACTACAACAGAGAAGAATGCAGCAGGCGACACAACGGGTTACTCCATGGAGCTCTTTACACATACCGTCCCTGGCTTAGAAAGTGAAGCAGTTAACAGTCCATGCCCATTACACGTTGAATCTGACATGGAGTGCACTGATGCACAGCCACAGCCAGACTACTATGCTGGTCCTTTGACTCAGACCACAACATTGCCCTCGCAGGGTAATGATCAAGAATCAGACCCTGATGAGACTATGTTGCCCCATCACGAACGCTATACCACCGACCGACACGGTGACACAGACGAAGTTGCACACGAGCTACAAGAAGAGGTAATAGATGACCCAGTTCTTGACCCCGATTGGCAGCCTTTGGGGGAACAGGGTGCAGGCGGCAGCAGTTCTGAAGCGGAGGAGGAGGGGCCGCAGCAGGCATCAACATCGCAACAGGTTCCATCTGCCGGGCCCGTATCTTGCCCAAAACGCGTGGCAAAGCCAAAACCTGTTGGAGGACAGCGTGGCCATCCGGTTAAAGCTCAGTCTGCAATGCCTGAAAAGGTATCCGATGCTAGAAAGAGTGCAGTCTGGCATTTTTTTAAACAACATCCAATTGATCAGCGCAAAGTCATCTGTCAAAAATGTTCAACTACCTTAAGCAGAGGACAGAATCTGAAAAGTCTCAATACAAGTTGCATGCATAGACATTTAACCACCATGCATTTGCAAGCCTGGACTAACTACCAAACGTCCCTTAAGGTTGTAGCACCCTCGGCCAATGAAGCTAGTCAGCAATGCAACATCCCTTCCGGCAGTGTAGGGCCACCATTTTCCGCACCACCTGCAGTATCTGTGCAGGTTTCTTTGCCAGGCCAAAGCAGTCAGGGTCAGGGAATCACCAGTTTTGTAGTAGGAAACACTGCATCTAGGGCACCGGCGGCAACAATACCATCTCCCACCGTCTCTCAGTCTGCCATGTCCACCGGCACCCCCGCTAGTTCCACGATCTCCAGCTCTCCAGTCCAGCTCACCCTACATGAGACTATGGTTAGAAAAAGGAAGTACTTAGCCTCGCATCCGCGTACACAGGGTTTGAACGCCCACATAGCTAGACTAATCTCGTTAGAGATGATGCCCTACCGGTTAGTTGAAAGCGAAGCTTTCAAAGCCCTGATGGACTACGCTGTACCACGCTACGAGCTACCCAGTCGACACTTTTTTTCCAGAAAAGCCATCCCAGCCCTCCACCAGCATGTTAAAGAGCGCATCGTCCATGCACTCAGGCAATCTGTGAGCACAAAGGTGCACCTGACAACAGATGCATGGACCAGTAGGCATGGCCAGGGACGTTACGTGTCCATCACGGCACACTGGGTAAATGTGGTGGATGCAGGGTCCACAGGGGACAGCAAGTTTGGGACAGTTCTGCCTAGCCCACGGTCTAGGAATCAGTTGGCTGTAGCCGTTCGCACCCCCTCCTCCTCCTCTTCATCCTCCTGCAGAAGCGAGAGCTCGTCCACAGACCGCAGTCGCACAACCACTCCATCCGCAGCTGCCACTGTTGCACACCAGGTCTCCCATTATGGGGCAGCTACTGGCAAACGTCAGCAGGCTGTATTGGCTATGAAGTGTTTGGGCGACAACAGACACACCGCGGAAGTTCTGTCCGAGTTCTTGCAGAAAGAAACGCAGTCGTGGCTGGGCACTGTAGATCTTGAGGCAGGCAAGGTAGTGAGTGATAACGGAAGGAATTTCATGGCTGACATCTCCCTTTCCCAACTGAAACACATTCCTTGCCTGGCTCACACCTTAAACCTGGTGGTGCAGTGCTTCCTGAAAAGTTATCCGGGGTTATCCGACCTGCTCCTCAAAGTGCGTGGACTTTGCTCACATATCCGCCGTTTGCCCGTACACTCCAGCCGTATGCAGACCTATCAGCGTTCTTTGAACCTTCCCCAGCATCGCCTAATCATAGACGTTGCAACAAGGTGGAACTCAACACTGCACATGCTTCAGAAACTGTGCGAACAGAGGCGGGCTGTTATGTTTTTGTGGGAGGATACACATACACAGGCAGGCAGTAGGATGGCAGACATGGAGTTGTCAGGTGTGCAGTGGTCGAAGATTCAAGACATGTGTCAAGTCCTTCAGTGTTTTGAGGAATGCACACGGCTGGTTAGTGCAGACAACGCCATAATAAGCATGAGCATCCCTCTAATGCGTCTGCTGATGCAAAGTTTGACGCACATAAAGGATCAGGCGTCTGCAGCTGAGGAAGAGGAAAGCCTTGATGACAGTCAGCCATTGTCTGGCCAGGGCAGTGTACAGGACGAGTTAGCGGGCGAAGAGGAGGAGGAGGACGAGGAGGATGATGGGGATGATTATATTTTTAATGAGGAAGCTTTTCCGGGGCCACTGGAAATTGGTGGCGCGGCAAGGCCGGGTTCTGGTTTTTTGAGGGACACAAGTGACGTGGATTTGCCTGAAACTGCCCCTCAACCAAGCACAACCGCAGATTTGAGAACTGGAACTTTGGCCCACATGGCGGATTATGCCTTACGTATCCTCAAAAGGGACACACGCATAACTAAAATGATGAACGATGACGATTACTGGTTGGCCTGCCTCCTTGATCCTCGCTATAAAGGCAAATTGCAAAATATAATGCCACATGAGAACTTGGAACTAATATTAGCAACCAAACAATCAACTCTTGTTGACCGTTTGCTTCTGGCATTCCCTGCACACAGCGCCCGTGATCGTTCTCACACGAGCTGCAGGGGCCAGCAGACCAGAGGAGTTAGAGGGGCAGAAATCAGAAGTGGCGTTGGCCAGAGGGGTTTTCTGACCAGGTTGTGGAGTGATTTTGCTATGACCGCAGACAGGACAGGTACTGCAGCATCAATTCAAAGTGACAGGAGACAACATTTGTCCAGTATGGTTACAAACTATTTTTCATCCCTTATCGATGTTCTCCCTCATCCGTCATTCCCATTTGATTACTGGGCATCAAAATTAGACACCTGGCCAGAATTGGCAGAATATGCATTGCAGGAGCTTGCTAGCCCGGCAGCTAGTGTCCTATCAGAAAGAGTATTCAGTGCTGCAGGTTCAATACTAACAGAAAAAAGGACTCGTCTGGCTACCCAAAATGTAGATGATCTAACCTTCATTAAAATGAACCACAACTGGATTTCGAAATCTTTTGCCCCACCTTGCCCGGCTGACACCTAGCTTTCCTATGTAAAGGTCTTGCCTGTGGACTATTCTGAACGACTTTTCCAATCTCGTAATTTGCAGCACCTGATTGTCCAGCATCCGACATGTTAACACCTCCCTAAATGGCCAAAGTCCCCACACGGGGCCGTGGTATCGCCACTTGGCGCCAGCACCCGTGAGAGTACTGTTTGTCTGAAGAGGTTGGTGTGCCCGCTTTTGGTCGACGGCACTGCCACTAGGTCCCTCATAGTACAATAAAGTGTCTGGCGGTGGTGGTGCGCACCCAACGTCAGACACACCGTTGTAATATGAGGGGTCCTGGGCCTGTACCGCCGGCCACAAGACAGTCCCCCCCCCAGGTCAAACAGTGCTCTACCACTTGCAAAATTTTCTCTCACAGCTCCACCAATGTTTAGTCTATGCGCTGACATCCTTCAATGCCTGGCACTGTCAATACCATTGTATTGACATTTTTCTTATGTTAGGCCTTCGAAGCCTGTCTGCGGTCACTCCTTCCACTAGGCCTCCACTGACCTGTCTACTGCTGCCCGTGTTCCCCTGGAACCAATTTTAAATTGCCTACAGCCAGCCCAATTTATTATGTTAGGGTTTCGAAGCCTGTCTGCGGTCCCTCCTTCCACTAGGCCTCCACTGACCTGTCTACTGCCGCCCGTGTTCCCCTGGAACCAATTTTAAATTGCCTACAGCCAGCCCAATTTATTATGTTAGGGCTTCGAAGCCTGTCTGCGGTCCCTCCTTCCACTAGGCCTCCACTGACCTGTCTACTGCTGCCCGTGTTCCCCTGGAACCAATTTTAAATTGCCTACAGCCAGCCCAATTTATTATGTTGGGGCTTCGAAGCCTGTCTGCGGTCCCTCCTTCCACTAGGCCTCCACTGACCTGTCTACTGCTGCCCGTGTTCCCCTGGAACCAATTTTAAATTGCCTACAGCCAGCCCAATTTATTATGTTAGGGCTTCGAAGCCTGTCTGCGGTCCCTCCTTCCACTAGGCCTCCACTGACCTGTCTACTGCTGCCCGTGTTCCCCTGGAACCAATTTTAAATTGCCTACAGCCAGCCCAATTTATTATGTTAGGGCTTCGAAGCCTGTCTGCGGTCCCTCCTTCCACTAGGCCTCCACTGACCTGTCTACTGCCGCCCGTGTGCCCCTGGAACCAATTTTAAATTGCCTACAGCCAGCCCAATTTATTATGTTAGGGCTTCGAAGCCTGTCTGCGGTCCCTCCTTCCACTAGGCCTCCACTGACCTGTCTACTGCTGCCCGTGTTCCCCTGGAACCAATTTTAAATTGCCTACAGCCAGCCCAATTTATTATGTTAGGGCTTCGAAGCCTGTCTGCGGTCCCTCCTTCCACTAGGCCTCCACTGACTTGTCTACTGCCGCCCGTGTGCCCCTGGAACCAATTTTAAATTGCCTACAGCCAGCCCAATTTATTATGTTAGGGCTTCGAAGCCTGTCTGCGGTCCCTCCTTCCACTAGGCCTCCACTGACCTGTCTACTGCCGCCCGTGTTCCCCAGGAACCAATTTTAAATTGCCTACAGCCAGCCCAATTTATTATGTTAGGGCTTCGAAGCCTGTCTGCGGTCCCTCCTTCCACTAGGCCTCCACTGACCTGTCTACTGCTGCCCGTGTTCCCCTGGAACCAATTTTAAATTGCCTACAGCCAGCCCAATTTATTATGTTAGGGCTTCGAAGCCTGTCTGCGGTCCCTCCTTCCACTATGCCTCCACTGACCTGTCTACTGCCGCCCGTGTGCCCCTGGAACCAATTTTAAATTGCCTACAGCCAGCCCAATTTATTATGTTAGGGCTTCGAAGCCTGTCTGCGGTCCCTCCTTCCACTAGGCCTCCACTGACCTGTCTACTGCTGCCCGTGTTCCCCTGGAACCAATTTTAAATTGCCTACAGCCAGCCCAATTTATTATGTTAGGGCTTCGAAGCCTGTCTGCGGTCCCTCCTTCCACTAGGCCTCCACTGACCTGTCTACTGCCGCCCGTGTGCCCCTGGAACCAATTTTAAATTGCCTACAGCCAGCCCAATTTATTATGTTAGGGCTTCGAAGCCTGTCTGCGGTCCCTCCTTCCACTAGGCCTCCACTGACCTGTCTACTGCTGCCCGTGTTCCCCTGGAACCAATTTTAAATTGCCTACAGCCAGCCCAATTTATTATGTTAGGGCTTCGAAGCCTGTCTGCGGTCCCTCCTTCCACTAGGCCTCCACTGACCTGTCTACTGCTGCCCGTGTACCCCTTGAACCAACATCAGAAAATATAAAAATAAGTATTTTGCTTATAAAGAAGAAAATACTGGAGAGATATCAAATGCAGACATTTTAACATTAAAAACAAACACATACAACAAAAATCTGGTACTGTACTAAAAATGGCCACCAGCTACAATAACTTTCTCCTGCAAGTAGTTAACTGAAAGTTTTTTTCAATTTAAAACACAGATATGGCATCCACCGAGTGTTGTCCTGTCGCGTCTTCTTTATATTATTGCCAAGAAGATGCAAAACAATGAAAATAATAAAATCATTATTTACCAAAAAAATAGAGTAAGTCAAAACCACATTGCAAATAAACATTCATTACAAATAAAGAAGCAGGGCGCGTCCGAGGGTGAGTATATACCTAATAAGAATATAATCACCCTCGGACGCGCCCTGCTTCTTTCCGACAGCCTTCCTTCCTAAGAATCAGCCCTTCCGTGGTGTAGAGAGAGGGTTTGTTACACTCCAAGGTGTTCCCCAGGTTGCCTTTCCTGAGCTTCGATCTTCATGCTCTCGTTTAGTAGTTGTCGGAAAGTAGGCTGCATTAGGCCTACAAATTGGGTATGGGGTGGAGAGAGATGGTGTGTTACACTCCAAGGTGTTCCCCAGCTTTCCTTGCCATTGCTTCGGTCTTCCGACTCTCGTTTAGTAGTTGTAGAAAACTACACTGCATTAGGCCTACAAAATGGGTATCGGGTGGAGAGAGATGGTGTGTTCCACTCCAAGGTGTTCTCCAGGTTGCCTTTCCTGAGCTTCGATCTTCCGGCTCTCGTTTAGTAGTTCTTGGAAACTACACTGCATTAGGCCTACAAATTGGGTATGGGGTGTAGAGAGATGGTGTGTTCCACTCCAAGGTGTTCTCCAGGTTGCCTTTCCTGAGCTTCGATCTTCCGGCTCTCGTTTAGTAGTTCTTGGAAACTACACTGCATTAGGCCTACAAATTGGGTATGGGGTGTAGAGAGATGGTGTGTTCCACTCCAAGGTGTTCTCCAGGTTGCCTTTCCTGAGCTTCGATCTTCCGGCTCTCGTTTAGTAGTTGTTGGAAACTACGCTGCATTAGGCCTACAAATTGGGTATGGGGTGTAGAGAGATTGTGTGTTCCACTCCAAGGTGTTCCCCAGGTTTCCTCGCCAATGCTTCGATCTTCATGCTCTCGTTTAGTAGTTGTTGGAAACTACGCTGCATTAGCCCTACAAATTGGGTATGGGGTGTAGAGAGATCGTGTGTTCCACTCCAAGGTGTTTCCCAGGTTTCCTCGCCAATGCTTCGATCTTCATGCTCTCGTTTAGTAGTTGTTGGAAACTACGCTGCATTAGGCCTACAAATTGGGTATGGGGTGTAGAGAGATGGTGTGTTCCACTCCAAGGTGTTCTCCAGGTTGCCTTTCCTGAGCTTCGATCTTCCGGCTCTCGTTTAGTAGTTCTTGGAAACTACACTGCATTAGGCCTACAAATTGGGTATGGGGTGTAGAGAGATGGTGTGTTCCACTCCAAGGTGTTCTCCAGGTTGCCTTTCCTGAGCTTCGATCTTCCGGCTCTCGTTTAGTAGTTCTTGGAAACTACACTGCATTAGGCCTACAAATTGGGTATGGGGTGTAGAGAGATGGTGTGTTCCACTCCAAGGTGTTCTCCAGGTTGCCTTTCCTGAACTTCTATCTTCAGGCTCTCATTAAATTGTGGTTAAACGGAACAACTGCATTTGGCGTACTAGTTGGTTTGGGGCCTACTATCGGTGTCTGCCACTCCTTGCTGTTCTCCTGGTTTCCTGTCCTGAAATTCCGTTTTCAGGCGGTCGTTAAGTAGTTGTTAATGTTAGACTGCATTTGGCCTACTAGTTGGGTTGGGGCCTACTATCGGTGTCTGCCACTCCTTGCTGTTCTCCTCCACTGAACAAAGCTGTGCCGCCTGTTTACTACGGTTGCCAATTTTGAACTGCATTTCGACTACTTACTGATTTGGGCCTACTCTCTGTGTCAGCCTCTCATTCCAGTTGTCCTCCACTGCAATGCCCCCTGGTTATTCCTGTGTTACCAATTTTGAACTGCATTTAGCCAACTTTATTCTTTGGGCCTATATCTGTGTTTCCTCCTCATCCTGCCCATTGCCCAGCCAGTGATAGATGAGTCTGCTGGTACATTGACCCATAACGCAACATTCCCCGTGCACGCTACACAACAACATTGTGACCCTGCTGAAAGTCAGGTTGCTCTTCCCGCATACCATACCACCTTACACGGGGACAAAGAGGAAGGTGCAGATGAAAGTGCAGGTTCCTTCATCAGGTGGGGGGAGGAATACTAGTTGGCGACGTCACTGGCACAGGGCCTCTCATAGTACGCAAAAGTGTTGCTGCCGGTGGGAGGCGCCCCCGCCGTGCAAACACACCGCTGTACTTTGAGGGGCCCTGTGCCAGTGCCAATGCCAACGAGTGGGCCCCCCCCTGCTTGCTCAGGTTCACAGCACTTGCAAAGTTGAAATACTTACCTCTCCCTGCTCCACTGCCGTGACGTGGTCCAGATTTCCTGGGCCCACTAATTACTTGAACCAGCCCTACCCACCACAACTTTAGCCAAATGACCCCCAATTTCAAATGCCTTCCAATGGGGTGTGGGGTGTAGAGAGATGGTGTGTTCCACTCCAAGGTGTTCTCCAGGTTGCCTTTCCTGAGCTTCGATCTTCCGGCTCTCGTTTAGTAGTTCTTGGAAACTACACTGCATTAGGCCTACAAATTGGGTATGGGGTGTAGAGAGATGGTGTGTTCCACTCCAAGGTGTTCTCCAGGTTGCCTTTCCTGAACTTCTATCTTCAGGCTCTCATTAAATTGTGGTTAAACGGAACAACTGCATTTGGCGTACTAGTTGGTTTGGGGCCTACTATCGGTGTCTGCCACGCCTTGCTGTTCTCCTGGTTTCCTGTCCTGAAATTCCGTTTTCAGGCGGTCGTTAAGTAGTTGTTAATGTTAGACTGCATTTGGCCTACTAGTTGGGTTGGGGCCTACTATCGGTGTCTGCCACTCCTTGCTGTTCTCCTCCACTGAACAAAGCTGTGCCGCCTGTTTACTACGGTTGCCAATTTTGAACTGCATTTCGACTACTTACTGATTTGGGCCTACTCTCTGTGTCAGCCTCTCATTCCAGTTGTCCTCCACTGCAATGCCCCCTGGTTATTCCTGTGTTACCAATTTTGAACTGCATTTAGCCAACTTTATTCTTTGGGCCTATATCTGTGTTTCCTCCTCATCCTGCCCATTGCCCAGCCAGTGATAGATGAGTCTGCTGGTACATTGACCCATAACGCAACATTCCCCGTGCACGCTACACAACAACATTGTGACCCTGCTGAAAGTCAGGTTGCTCTTCCCGCATACCATACCACCTTACACGGGGACAAAGAGGAAGGTGCAGATGAAAGTGCAGGTTCCTTCATCAGGTGGGGGGAGGAATACTAGTTGGCAACGTCACTGGCACAGGGCCTCTCATAGTACGCAAAAGTGTTGCTGCCGGTGGGAGGCGCCCCCGCCGTGCAAACACACCGCTGTTCTTTGAGGGGCCCTGTGCCAGTGCCAATGCCAACGAGTGGGCCCCCCCTGCTTGCTCAGGTTCACAGCACTTGCAAAGTTGAAATACTTACCTCTCCCTGCTCCACTGCCGTGACGTGGTCCAGATTTCCTGGGCCCACTAATTACTTGAACCAGCCCTACCCACCACAACTTTAGCCAAATGACCCCCAATTTCAAATGCCTTCCAATTATTATAAGGTAAATTACGCTTGACAAGCTTCATTAAGAAGAATGGATGGTTTTGACATTAAAATGGGCACTCTAGGTGTTTTCCTGGCCCCCACTCACTGCCGACTATGCTGCCCCATTGACTTGCATTGGGTTTCATGTTTCGGTCGATCCCGACTTTACGTCATAATCGGCCGATTTCACTCGACCCGACTTTTGAGATAGTCGGGTTTCGCGAAACCCGGCTCGACTCTAAAAAGGTCAAGGTCGCTCAACTCTATTGTTCATACCTCTATTGCTTGGTTGTGGTTTTTGGGTTATATTTATAGTCCTTGTCGGACTTGGTATACCCTTTTACTTCATACCCCAAACCACCACCTGGCGTTTTTCTTATAGGTTTATAAATTATTCTCTATGCCCCTGCTCCTATCTGCCGTATTAAACTGATCAGTATTATACGGCTTTCTACGGCCGTAGAAAATCGCAGCATGCTGCGTTTGTCACCGTATTGCGCAAATTAAACGTCAATGAAAGTCTATGGAAGCCCCAAAAATACGGATTACACACGGACCAGCAGTGTGATTTGCGAGAAATACGCAGCGGTGTTAGCGAGAAAAGCCAGCAATTCATTGCGGTGTACAGTAAAATCACACTGACAGCTTACAGTAGAATAGGTAGAATAAATGTGTACACATAGAATAGGTATATATATATATATGTCAGTGAGACACATATATATATATATATATATTAATATTTCTTCCAGCGCTACATAGCTTTAAAGCCGGTAATTCAATTACCGGCTTTTGCTTTCTCCTTCCTAAACCCGACATGATATGAGACCTGGTTTACATACAGTAAACCATCTCATATCACCATTTTTTTTGCATATTCCACACTACTAATGTCAGTAGTGTGTCTATGCAAAATTTGGCCGTTCTAGCTAGTAAATTAAGGGGTTAAATGGCGGAAAAAATTGGCGTGGGCTCCCGCACAATTTTCTCCGCCAGAGTAGTAAAGCCAGTGACTGAGGGCAGATATTAATAGCCTGGAGATGGTCCATGGTTATTGGCCCCCTTCCTGGCTAAAAACACCTGCCCCCAGCCACCCCATAAAAGGCACATCTGGAAGATGCGCCTATTCTGCCACTTGGCCACTCTCTTCCCATTCCCGTGTAGCGGTGGGATATGGGGTAATGAAGGGTTAATGCCACCTTGCTATTGTAAGGTGACATTAAGCCAGATTAATAATGGAGAGGCGTCAATTATGACACCTATCCATTATTAATCCAATACTAGTAAGGGGTTAAAAAAAAAACCACACACATTATTAAAAATTAATTTAATGAAAAAAACACAAAGGTTGTTGTATTAATTTATTCTACTCTCAATCCACTCACTGAAGACCCTCGATCTGTAAATAAAAAAATAAAAAATAAAAATAAACCAACAATATCCTTACCTTCCGAGGATCTGTAAGGTCCAACGATGTAAATCCATCTGAAGGGGTTAAAATATTTTGCAGGCAGGAGTTCTGTTAATGCAGCGCTACTCCTGCCTGCAGAACCCCAGCAGAATGAAGGTAAAGTAGGTCAATGACCTATATTTACCTGCATTTGCGGTGAGGCGCCCTCTGCTGGCTGGTCCTAGATCGTGGGAACTTTCCTAGAAAGCTCCCAGGCTCGAGATCATAAGAGGCGCCCTCTGCTGGTTGTCCTCATATGAACTCGAGCCAGGGAGCTTTCAAGGAAAGTTCCCACGATCTAGGAACAGCCAGCAGAGGGCGCCTCATCGCAAATGCAGGTAAATATAGGTCAATGACCTACTTTACCTACATTCTCCGGGGTTTTGCAGACATGAGCAATGTTGCATTAGCAAAGCTCGTGGCTGCAAAATATTTTAACCCCTTCAGATGGATTTACATCGTTGGACTTTACAGATCCGCGGAAGGTAAGGATATTGTTGGTTTATTATGTTTTATTTGTTACAGAACGAGGGTCTTCAGTGATTGGATTGGGCGTTCAATAAAATATTAAAACAACCTTTGTTTTTATTTCATTAAAATAATGTTTAATAATGTGTTTGTGTATTTTTTTAACCCTTTACTAGTATTGGATTAATAATGGATAGGTGTCATAATTGACGCCTCTCCATTATCAACCCCTTAGCGACCGCCGATACGCCTTTTAACGGCGGCCGCTAAGGGTACTTAAACCACAGCGCCGTTAATTAACGGCGCTGTGGAAAAAGTCAATAGCGCCCCCCAGAGGCCGATTTTCTCCGGGGTCTCGGCTGCCGGGGGTAGCCGAGACCCCAGAGAACATGATTCGGGTTTTTTTTAACCCACCCCGCATTTGCGATCGCCGGTAATTAACCGTTTACAGGCAATCGCAAAAAAAAACAAAAAAAAAAACGCAATCTCTTTTTAATTTCTCTGTCCTCCGATGTGATCGCACATCGGAGGACAGAGAAAAGGGGTCCCAGGTGGCCCCCCAATACTCACCTAGCTCCCCCGATGCTCCTCGTGTCTCCTGGTGGGCGCCGCCATCTTCAAAATGGCGGGCGCATGCGCAGTGCGCCCGCCGGCCGGCACCGGGAGAATCTTTGGGGTCTCGGCTGCCGGGGGTAGCCGAGACCCCAAAGAGCATGATCGGGGTCGGTATTACCGACCCCTGTTTTGCGATCGCCGGTAATTAACTGTTTACCGGCGACCGCAAAAAAAAAAAAAAAAGTAAAGTGTAATTCTCTGTCCTCTGATGTGATCGCACATCAGAGGACAGAGAAATAGGGGGATTCGGGGACCCTAGCATACTCACCTAGGTCCCTGGATCCTCTTGCTGCTCCTCCTGGCCGCCGGCAGAAGAAAATGGCGGGCGCATGCCCAGTGCGCCCGCCATCTGTCTCCATCTGCCGGCCGGCAGGAGAACAGCAGTTGGGGTTAGGGTTAGGGTTAGGGGTAGCGTTAGGGTTAGGGGTAGGGTTAGGGGTAGGCTTAGGGGTAGGGTTAGGGTTAGGGGTAGGGTTAGGGGTAGGGTTAGGGTTAGGGTTAGGGTTAGGGGTAGGGTTAGGGGTAGGGGTAGGGTTAGGGTTAGGGGTAGGGTTAGGGGTAGGGTTAGGGTTAGGGGTAGGGTTAGGGCTAGGGTTGGGGCTAAATTTAGGGTTAGGGTTGGGGCTAAATTTAGGGTTAGGGTTGGGGCTAAATTTAGGGTTAGGCTTCTTTCACACTTACGTCGGTACGGGGCCGTCGCAATGCGTCGGCCCGACATACCGACGCACGTTGTGAAAATTGTGCACAACGTGGGCAGCAGCTGTAGTTTTTCAACGCATCCGCTGCCCAATCTATGTCCTGGGGAGGAGGGGGCGGAGTTACGGCCACGCATGCGCGGTCAGAAATGGCGGATGCGACGTACAAAAAAACGTTTCATTTAACTTTTTTTGTGCCGACGCTCCGCCAAAACACAACTGATCCAGTGCACGACGGACGCGACGTGTGGCCATCCGTCACGATCCGTCGGCAATACAAGTCTATGGGCAAAAAACGCATCCTGCGGGCACATTTGCAGGATCCGTTTCTTGTCCAAAACGACGGATTGTGACGGAATGCCAAACGACGCAAGTGTGAAAGTAGCCTTAGGGCTAGGGTTAGGGTTGGGGCTAAAGTTAGGGCTAGGGTTGGGGCTAAAGTTAGGGTTAGAGCTGGGATTAGGGTTAGGGTTTGGATTAGGGTTGGTATTAGGGTTACGCTTGGGATTAGGGTTAGGTTTGGGATTAGGGTTAAGGTTAGGGTTGTGATTAGGGGTGTATTGGGATTAGGGTTAGGTTTGAGGTTAGGGTTGAGATTAGGATTAGGGGTGTGTTGGATTTAGGGTTTTGATTAGGGTTATGGTTAGGGTTGACATTAGGGTTGTTTTGGGGTAAGGGTTGTGATTATGGTTAGGGTTAGTGATTAGGATTACGGATCAGGTTGGGATTAGGGTTAGGGGTGTGTTAGGGTTAGGGTTGGAGCTAGAATTGGGGGGTTTCCACTGTTTAGGTACATCAGGGGGTCTCCAAACACGACAGCCAATTTTGCGCTCAAAAAGTCAAATGGTGCTCCCTCTCTTCTGAGCTCTGCTGTGCGCCCAAACAGTGGGTTACCCCCACATATGGGGCATCAGCGTACTCGGGATAAATTGGACAACAACTTCTGGGGTCCAATTTTTCTTGTTACCCTTGTGAAAATAAAAACTTGGGGGCTACAATATCTTTTTTGTGGAAAAAAAAATATTTTTTATTTTCACGACTCTGCATTCTAAACTTCTGTGAAGCACTTGGGCATTCAAAGTTCTCACCACACATCTAGATAAGTTCCTTGGGGGGTCTAGTTTCCAAAATGGGGTCACTTGTGGAGGGTTTCTACTGGTTAGGCACGTCAGGGGCTCTGCAAACGCAACATAATACCCGCAGACCATTCTATCAAAGTCTGCATTCCAAAACGGCGCTCCTTCCTTCCGAGCTCTGCCGTGCGCCCAAACAGTGGTTTACCCCCACATATGGGGTACCAGCATACTCAGGACAAATTGGACAACAACTTTTGGGGTCCAATTTCTCTTGTTACCCTTGTGAAAATAAAAACTTGGGGGCTAAAAAATCTTTTTTGTGGAAAAAAAAATATTTTTTATTTTCACGGCTCTGCATTATAAACTTCTGTGAAGCACTTGGGCATTCAAGGTTCTCACCACACATCTAGATAAGTTCCATGGGGGGTCTAGTTTCCAAAATGGGGTCACTTGTGGGGGATTTCTACTGTTTAGGCACATCAGAGGCTCTCCAAACGCGACATGGCGTCTGATCTCAATTCCAGCCAATTCTACATTGAAAAAGTAAAACGGCACTCTTTCTCTTCCAAGCTCTGCGGTGCGCCCAAACAGTGGTTTACCCCCACATATTGGGTATCGACGTACTCAGGAGAAATTGCACAACAACTTTTGTGGTCTAATTTCTCCTGTTACCCTTGTGAAAATAAAAATTTGTGGGCAAAAAATCATTTTTGTAGAAAAAATGCGATTTTTTTTTTTTCACGGCTCTACATTACTACATTATAAACTTCTGTGAAGCACATGGGGGTTCAAAGTGCTCACCACACATCTAGATATGTTCCTTAAGGGGTCTAGTTTCCAAAATGGGGTCACTTGTGGGGGGTTTCCACTGTTTAGGCACATCAGAGGCTCTCCAAACGCGACATGGCGTCCAATCTCAATTCCAGCCAATTCTACATTGAAAAAGTAAAACGGCGCTCCTTCACTTCCAAGCTCTGTGGTGCGCCCAAACAGTAGTTTACCCTCACATATGGGGTATCGACGTATTCAGGAGAAATCGCACAACAACTTTTGTGGTCTAATTTCTCCTGTTAACCTTGTGAAAATAAGAATTTGTGGGCGAAAAGATCATTTTTGTGTAAACAAAAGCGATTTTTTATTTTCACGGCTCTACGTTATAAACTTCTGTGAAGCACTTGGGGGTTCAAAGTGCTCACCACACATCTAGATAAGTTCCTTAAGGGGTCTAGTTTCCAAAATGGTGTCACTTGTGGGGAGTTTCCACTGTTTAGGCACATCAGGGGCTCTCTAAACGTGACATGGCGTCCGATCTCAATTCCAGCCAATTCTGCATTGAAAAAGTCAAACGGCGCTCCTTCACTTCCAAGCTCTGCGGTGCGCCCAAACAGTGGTTTACCCCCACATATAGGGTATTGGCGTATTCAGGAGAAATTGCATAACAAAATTTATGGTTACATTTCTGTTTTTACACTTGTGAAAATAAAAAAAATGGTTCTGAATTAAGATGTTTGCAAAAAAAAGTTAAATGTTCATTTTTTCCTTCCACATTGTTTCAGTTCCTGTGAAGCACGTAAAGGGTTAATAAACTTCTTGAATGTGGTTTTGAGAACCTTGAGGGGTGTAGTTTTTAGAATGGTGTCACACTTCATTATTTTCTATCATATAGACCCCTCAAAATGACTTCAAATGTGATGTGGTCCCTAAAAAAAAATGGTGTTGTAAAAATGAGAAATTGCTGGTCAACTTTTAACCCTTATAACTCCCTAACAAAAAAAAATTTTGTTTCCAAAATTGTGCTGATGTAAAGTAGACATGTGGGAAATGTTATTTATTAACTATTTTTCGTGACATATCTCTCTGATTTAAGGGCATAAAAATACAAAGTTTGAAAATTGCAAAATTTTAAAAATTTTCGCCATATTTCCGTTTTTTTCATAAATAATCGGAAGTAATATCGAAGAAATGTTACCACTAACATGAAGTACAATATGTCACGAAAAAACAATCTCAGAATCAGCGGGATCCGTTGAAGCGTTCCAGAGTTATAACCTCATAAAGTGACAGTGGTCAGAATTGCAAAAATTGGCCTGGTCATTAAGTACCAAATTGGCTCTGTCACTAAGGGGTTAATTTGGCTTAATGTCACCTTACAATAGCAAGGTGACATTAACCCTTCATTACCCCATATCCCACCGCTACACGGGAGTGGGAAGAGAGTGGCCAAGTGCCAGAATAGGCGCATCTTCCAGATGTGCCTTTTCTGGGGTGGCTGGGGGCAGGTGTTTTTAGCCAGGGGGGGCCAATAACCATGGACCATCTCCAGGCTATTAATATCTGCCCTCAGTCACTGGCTTTACTACTCTGGCGGAGAAAATTGTGCGGGAGCCCACGCCAATTTTTTCCGCCATTTGACCCCTAAATTTACTAGCTAGAACGGCCAAATTTTGCATAGACACACTACTAACATTAGTAGTGTGGAATATGCAAAAAAAATGGTGATATGAGATGATTTACTGTATGTAAACCAGGTCTCACATCATGTCGGGTTTAGGAAGGAGAAAGCAAAAGCTGGTAATTGAATTACCGGCTTTCTGCTATATCGCGCTGGATGAAATATTAATATATATACATATATGTGTCTACTATATATATATAGACAGTATATATATATATATATATATTTTTTTTAACACATGGATCCCTTGTATATCCGTATGTCGGTTTTGCAAGCCTGCGATAAAAACACGCAGTACGGATGCGCAAAAAACGCTGAAACACCCTGCCTACGGAGGAGCTACGGACCACTATTTTCGGGACTTTTCAGCGTATTACGGCCGTAATATACGGACCGTATTTTCATATGCTGAGTGTGAAGCCGGCCTTACTGGGAAGCCCTGGGGACATACTTCACCTGTGGGAAGGTATACCATCCAGCTGCCATTCCATCACCCCAGCGGACCCCACAGCAGCGTCGGTCACCCTGACCGAACACCACAGGTGGCGTCACGAACCCCTGACAGACTGCACCACCTTTATTGGACGCCCCTTAGCAGGGTCGCGGACCGGGTCTAGCCACCGTGACAGCTCCAGAACCGAAGCAGAGAGGCCCGGTACCGAGAACGCGTGGCCCTGTGTCTAAGGGGCGATCCAATGGCATGTTACAATTCAGTATAGGGTAGGGAGACGCTCATGCACTTGTGTAGTTTTTTCACTAACGCTATGTATACTATTAGATTTTAATAAGGCTTTAGCAGCACAGATTTTTTAAGGGAATTTTTTGATCACTGGCACTGCCTCTCTGACACACTGGTTTCCATTGCCTAGCAACGGATGTGCTATAGAAAGCCATTTAACAAGTTAAATTTATGTGAAAAAAGATGGCCTACGGATTATTATTATTCTTAAGTACGAGTATGTGTTATTATTTTCTAAAACACCCACATAGCAGATCAATATCAAAAGGAAAGTTTTACATTTCCCCTCCCCATTTTTTTTTTTTTTTAAATAATTAACTTCCTCCAAATAAACTTTTGCAAAAATGACTGTATGCAAACACGGCAACACAAAGGAAGGAACACAAGTAGGAGTGGAAAATGGCATCGAGATTGAATAATAATGACTTCACACAGAGACGAAGCAGAAAGGAATGATCAATGCAAACAATCTAAATGACAGGGAAAACAAACACAATGAGACACAAGTATGTAAAATATGGATGTGTGGTGAGAAGTACAAATCAATGTACACGGTGGGATCTCTGTCTGTCACAGAGGACTGGTTCTTATACAGAGGTCTAAATTGTACCTATCCTTTCTGGTAACCATTCTGAGTGACTTCACATCTTTTTGGACACCTGATCCTGCGACGTCTGCTTCTGTCACCAGGCGCCGCCGTATTCATTCCACAAGCGGTGGCGGTGTTGGAGGAGATGTCGGATCCAGAAGCTCTAGGAGGTGCAGGCTCGTCTAGCCACTAAGATTAGGGTGGCTGGGCTATGTAATGCCATCTAGACTTGCAGTATGGGTGTGTGTGCTATCCAGATGGAGTAATCAGTTCCATGCATCAACCAGCGAACTGAACAGCACCGCATCCTACTAAAGCTCCCAACTTTGTGATGAAAATTGCCAGATAAAACCTTGATATTCCTCTGGTTCTGTCCTGTGCTCTCAGCTGCTGTCTTATATATTTGTTTCCTGTTGTCACCTTGGGTTTCGACTAGTCTCGCGTCTTCTGATTTTGCACCTTCTCTCCCTCCTGGTTCTGATCCGGATACCTGACCACCACTGTCAGCCTGCACCATCGGCCAGCAACTAACTCTATGGCCCAGGCCAGTTGTCCCCATATAAGTCTAGATCCCTGTAGAAGCATTAAAGGGTGAGGGCTAGGGAAATCCTTGGCATTAGGAAACTGCAGAGGCTTGCACTAAGGCTACGTTCACATTAGCGTTTTGCGTGTTTGCGTCGTGCGACACAGCGGCGACGCATGCGTCATGCGCCCCTATATTTAACATGGGGGACGCATGGACATGCGTTGTGCTGCGTTGTGCGACGCATGCGTTTTTTTTGCTGCAAGCGTCGAGCGCAGAAAACGCAACAAGTTGCATTTTTCTTGCGTCCAAATTTCGGCAAAAAACGACGCATGCGTCGCAAAACGCAGCGTTTTTGCGTGCGTTTTGGTGCGTTTTTATTTGCGTTGTGCGTTGCGTCGCCGACGCAGCGGCGCACAACGCAAATGTGAACGTAGCCTATGTCTGCCTTCGTAGCCATTTTTACAGCTGCCAGGCAACCACTGACAGAGACACAAAACAAGCGTCATGTGTGTGAACTAGAGAAATAACACTATGTCTGGCTATTAATATTGTAGCCTCCATTTTTTTTGCCAGTTTCTGGCCCTATAGCCTTGATTCCTAATTTTCAATTATCTCTGAACGGATGGGTGGAAACTAGTTATTATGATGTCTCCCATACACAGCACACAGAAACATTAGGGATTCCTGCTATCCTGTCTTCTTATTGCACATTTAGAAGCAGCCACATAGAGGACATTATACAGCAGTACTGAGCCATGTAGCTGTGAATTCAGCACTGTCTAAAAACCAGAAGTCCCCTAGGTGTCTCTCTCAATTTGCTCCATCTTTCTCCTATCTCCTACCGCCTCCATAGACTTCAATGGGCAGCTATTTTCTGACACTTCACTCCTATGAGAATACAGTGTTTTTTTAAGAGTGATAATGAGTTTCAGAAAGCTATAAAGCAGAATAACAGGCATAATTCGCTGATAAGATGTATCACAAAATTTCTTATATTCGCCTGCCTGTTACTATTGATTTATGCAAATTTTGTTGAAATAGCAGTAACCATTTAGCTTTTCTTAAGTTGAATTCAGTAAAACAACTTATCACAATAACATTCCAATACAATGTTTTGCCATCCAGTAGAAAACTTTTTTTTATGACTGATGATCTATGGCATTCGTCAAAGACATACTAGGGGCGTTCATTAAAGATTTACCCAGACCCACTTCCTGTGGACTGAGAGCCATGAAACTTGGCACAGTTATTAGTCCTTCTCTACATAGATGCCACCTAGGGACACACACTTCTCCCATCTCTTTAAACATCTGTAAACACCTTGCTTGTAGAAGTCGACAGGTTGCTCCAAAAGCCACGTTGTGACTTTGGAAATCAGAGTCTCATCATCTGGAAAATGCTTGCCCTTCAAAAATAAGTTCATTGTTGGAAAGAGGTGGAAGTCTGATGGTGCGAGGTCAGATGAATAGGGGGGATGCGGTAGAATTTCAAAGCCACAGGAGCATGCTTCCATTTGGGCAACATGTGAGTTATGAACTGGTGCATTGCATTGCCGACATCTTTGGTGAGCATGCCACGTCTCTTGGTTTTGACGGCCTCCCACAAATTCCGCAGCAGTGAAGCATAGTATGCCTCAGAGATCATGGTACTCTTTGCTAGGACATCCATCAATACTACTCCATGTTGGTCCCAAAACACTGTGAGCATGACCTTGCCTGCTGAGGGTTGGGCACGTGCCTTCTTTGTAGGCGATGAGTCATGATGCTTCCATTGCATCGACTGGACTGTAGTCTCAGGATCATAGTGATGGACCCAGCTTTCATCCTGTGTAATCAGTCTGTTGAAAAAGTCTTCCTGGTTTCCATGGCACATCGTCAATAGCGCCTTAGATCTTTGGACTCGTGTCTGCTTCTGGAAAGGTGTGAGCAGCCAGGGAACACAGCAAGAACGGAGACCTTAGGCATGTGAAGATGGTCTTGGATGATTTTTTCAATGGACCCCACTCTAATCTTCACATTTTGGGCTAGTTGGCAAATGGTTATGCGTCGATTTTCCAAAATCTCTACTTGCTGGATGATGTGTTCCTCAATAGCAGAGTGGGGTCGCCCTGGAATTGGAGCTGTTTGCACCGAAGTCCGACCATATTTAAATTGATGATACCAGTTCTTGACTACATCATATGATGGAGAACCATCACTATAAACCGCTTTCATCTCATCGAACGTCTCCTTTGGTGTGCGGCCTTTCAAGTAAAGGAACTTGATGATTGCTCAGTATTAGTGTTGAGCATTCCGATACCGCAAGTATCGGGTATAGGCCGATACTTGCGGTATCGGAATTCCGATACCGAGATCCGATACTTTTGTGGTATCGGGTATCGGTATCGGATACATAGAGATGTGTAAAATAAAGAATTAAAATAAAAAATATTGATATATTTACCTCTCCGGCGGCCCCTGGACTCAGCGCGGGTAACCGGCAGGCTTCGTTGTTCAAAATCAGCGCTTTTAGGACCTGAGAATCACGTCCCGGCTTCTGATTGGTCGCGGGCCGCCCATGTGACCGCCACGCGACCAATCACAAGCCGCGACGTCACCGCAAGCTATTAACGCGCTCATTTTTAAAAATGAGCGCGTTAATGACTTTCAAAGACGTAGCGGCTTGTGATTGGTCGCGGCCACGCGACCAATCACAAGCCGCGACGTCACCGCAAGCCATTAACGCGCTCATTTTTAAAAATGAGCGCGTTAATAGCTTGCGGTGACGTCGCGGCTTGTGATTGGTCGCGTGGCCGCGACCAATCACAAGCCGCTACGTCTTTGAAAGTCATTACCGCGCTCATTTTTTAAAAATGAGCGCGTTAAGGACCTGCGAATGACGTCACGGCTTGTGATTGGTCGCGTGGCCGCGACCAATCACAAGCCGCTACGTGATTCTCAGGTCCTAAAAGCGCTGATTTTGAACAAAGAAGCCTGCCGGTTACCCGCGCTGAGTTCAGGGGCCGCCGGAGAGGTAAATATATCAATATTTTTTATTTTAATTCTTTATTTTACACATCCCTATGGATCCCAGGGCCTGAAGGAGAGTTTCCTCTCCTTCAGACCCTGGGAACCATGAGAATACCTTCCGATACTTGATGTCCCATTGACTTGTATTGGTATCGGATATCGGTATCGGCGATATCCGATATTTTTCGGGTATCGGCCGATACTATCCGATACCGATACTTTCAAGTATCGGACGGTATCGCTCAACACTACTCAGTATTCCACTGGGTCCATTATCAAACCTCACACTACTTCAGCACCTGTAAAATCAAAACCGCTATCAGTTCTGAGTTGCAAATTGGCTCTTCTACTATATAATTTGTAACGCCGCTGGGTTTATATCTTTTTCTTCGGCGTTACTTTTGCATGTCTCTGCTTTAACCCTTGCTCTTCTTCCCCTAACTTACAGGGATACTGTAGTCTGTTACCTGTATGGACGCTGCTCAGTTTCCTGTCACCGCTGCGTAGCTGTACATGTGCTGTGATGTCTTTGCTCTGCTGCATGGCCACTCGCATGTGCTGTCCCTGGCTGTCGCTGGTGAAGCTAGCCATGGCTTGCGAGGTCCTCTGCAGTTGGCGCATGACTTTCCACATGTGTGCAGGCTAGCAGTCGCTGCCAGGTGCCCTAAGCCACAGTTCCTGAGCTGACTGTGCTGTAATGGTTTCTGTTTGTGCTTAGGGTGCACGCGGCCACACCTACCCTGCTTTTATTAGAGTTTGAGTGTGCACCTGTGTTGCTTCCTTAGCCTATTGCTGAGGAGCAGCTCCTATATAAACTCCCTCTTTCCTATAGGGCATTGCCAGAGCATTGCATTGTGTTTCTGTGTCTTGCCTTGTGAGGTATGCAGCTCCCGTTCTGTCTGCAGTATGTTCTGGGAGAGCTGATACCTGTCTTCCACCTGTTCTGGGGACAAAAACCAGCAGAAAAAAAGCAGCATAAAGTCCAGGTAAATATGTAGAACAAACTTTATTAGTAATAATACCAGGTTTAAAAAACGACAGGGGGAAATAATCCCCGTGCTATACTCAGCACGCACCTACATGAACAGGGGACAGGTGCCTATAGTGTAGATACATCCACATTGTAACCGATACAGGTATCACAAAAAAATCAAAATGACTATGCAAGTGAATAAAATATAAATACCTGAATTAGACACATAGGTCCAAAAGATTGTATATAGAAGCGCATACACAGTAAATGCAACTAATATACATACCGGTCAATGTGGAAAAAATCCCGGCGTAGACTGGCACCTCACCCCTGTCCCCCCCGACGCGCGTTTCGGCTATTGCCTTTCTCAAGGGGTACATAAGCATAGTGCTGGGTTCAATAAATAGCAGGAAGCAGCACACATTGGTGGAGGTGTGATTAGCAGGCTGACCAATCACCATGCAAAGCCCAAACACTCTGCACCCAATACACCTGAACGCCACTCATCAGGGAACACATGGGGCCCCATGCGTCTCCACAGAGATAGCGTCATGCGACCGGGGACAGAGGAAGTGACTGCAAATGGCTGTGTAATCATAGTGCGTCCGCGCCTGCGCACATCGCGCTGGATGGACATACAAATGTGGACACAGTACATACCCATCACTGCGGCCATATTTTTGGAGCCTGACATGCACAGAGAGAATGGAGACTGCAGGCAGCTATGTAATCATGGTACGCCTGCGCACATCGCATCTGGCGGCCATACAACTGTGGGCCAAGTCCTTACTCAGCACTGCGGCCATGTTACTGGAGCCGGACATGCGCAAACAAAGCGGTGCGGCCATGTTGGAAAAACAGAAGCACGGCCACCTAATTATAGCCAGACATGCGCAGACAGAAGCAAGGCGGCCGTACTTATGTAGACTATCTCCACATCACCAAGATCGGTCATGCGCAGATAAAAAAGCGCAGCCATACTGGTAAGTGCCGAAGATAACACCTATGGGCAACAAAAAGATAGCCAAACATATGAAGAATAATAAAAGTAGAAATAGATGGCCATATTGACCATAGCAGTCATATAAGATATGTGGGCAGGATAACAGGAGGCAGATTATCCCAAACATTATAGGGAACAATACGCCACCATGCCAATTCACACATCACAGAGAATCAGTAACAATTTATATATCATTAACAAAGCCTGCTAATTAGAGGTCCACCAAAACACAAAGGAGCAAAAAAACAGAAAAACATTATAATAAAATATACTAAGATGAAATGCACGAAATAGAGACCACCATACTAGATATCTGGGCTAACAAACATTTGGAAAAAAACTCGCTAGAGCTCGACGTATGAAGATAATTCTAGATGGTACTGGGCAGAATAAGATAGTCTAAATATCGGATCACAGCCTCATGTACCAATGCATATACGGAAAGAAGGGGGCATGTCCGAAAGAATAATAATAATATGTATAGTATAGTCCAGGTGGGTCCGTAATATGCGTATAAAAAATCCCAGTAGGTTTCTTCGACCAACCTGGTCATGTGTTGCCCAAAACTTCATGTATCGTCCATCCAGTTAGTTAACCTGCTCCCAAGTAGGTGGCCAACCAAGCGTCCTTAACGTGCCACAACTATCAATACTAGGAAAGAAAACAAAAACCCATTAAAATCACATAAAATCAAATGCATGCGGAGGCACACACAGGAATACACACAGCAACCGGCGGACTACAAAAATGGGGCAAACAAAATATTTTCATTTAAACCCTCTGGGTGGATAGTCTGGAGGCGCCAAATCCATTGTGTCTCCAATTTCGCGAGCCTTTTAGATAATTGGCCACCCCTGATATTAATCTTTAGAGTATCGATTTCTCTAACCCTCAATAATGATGCATTACACCCGTGGAACTCCCTGAAATGCCTAGGCAAAGTTTTTAACATGGAGACATCCGCATGGCCACTGGCCGCCTGTATCCCCAAAACGTGTTCCCTCACACGGACCTTTAATAGACGGGTAGTCAGACCTACATAAATAAGCCCACACGGACAGGTGGCATAGTAGATCACATATCGTGTATTACACGAAATATGTGATCTAATCGAGTATGTTCTGACACCCTTAGAGTCCATGAAAGTATCACAGGTATCCACGTTGGGGCAGGCGACACAGCGGCCACACGGACGACATCCAGGCCCAGGAGCAGAGGGGGCAGAGAGGGCAGAGTACCCAGATCCGCCTATCCTGGAGGCTGCATATCCAGATCTGTTTGTGTTTCGTTTTTCCGCCTGTTCTGGGGGCAGAGTACCCAGACCCGCCTATCCTGGAGGCTGCATATCCAGTACCTGTTCCTGTCTGAACTGTGTCCGTTGTGCTATGTTCCTGAAGTCCTTTTGTGTCTGACACCCCACACCCAGTGACTGAACTTTCAGGGCTCATCTTTTAAAGATAGAGTCCAATGTTCTTGCTGAGCTCTTACTATTCTGTGCTCAGTCTTCCCTGCGGTGCTAACCCCGTCTGGCTCAGTTCCAGTCCGGCGGTGCTTGCACCATCACGCTTGAGTTCCTTCCTGGGTCCGATGCCCGGAGCCTGACAGCCGTAGCAAGGAACCTGATGTCCACCGCTACCTGGTCCTGTGCCTTCCGTGTCCCAGCCGATGACCTGGGCTGCCACGCCAGTGTCCCAGATGTCTATCCGGTATTCCTGATATCCAGCCTGTGTCTGCTGTCCTTCCTGTGTCCAATGACCTGATGCCCTGGGCTGCCACGCTAGTGTCCCAGCCGATGACCTGGGCTGCCACGCCGGTGTCCCAGATGTCCTGCCTGTGTCCAATGTCCTGATGTCCTGCCTGTGTCCGATGTCCTGATGTCCTGCCTGTCTCCGATGTGATGATGTCCTGCCTGTCTCCGATGTCCAGATGTCCTGCCTGTGTCCGATGTCCTGATGTCCTGCATGTGTCCGATGTCCTGATGTCCAGCCTGTGTCCGATGTCCTGATGTCCTGCCTGTGACCCAATGTTCCACCGGTTCCTTGGGGTCCACCCTGTGATGACGTCTGCCCTGGGTCTGTGTCTGATGTTCTCCTGCTGTGCCTGTGCTGTTCCTGTGGCCTGAAAGAGAGGCCGTCCTAGTAAGCCCTTGCCAGATGACCCTGGACTGCATCAAAACGTAATGACCCTTGCCATCAACAGAAGTCCATCTGAGGTCGGTGTCTGATGTTCTCCTGCTGAGCCTGTGCTGCGCCTGAGGCCTGAGAGAGAGGCCGTCCTAGCATGCCCGTGCCAGATAACCCTGGACTTCATCAACCCGTGATGTCCTCCTGCCTTCGTCCGACGTCTGAGACGTGTACCCTTCCTAGACGTGTGGAATCGGGGTCCTGACATCATTATGTTCTGTTATGTACTGTGTTATCATTTAAGTAAACTTTGTTTCTTCATACCTGAAGTTGTGCGGTGTAGTCTAGTTATGCATATCGTCATCTTGTTCACATGCTCAGCTGCCACAGACCCTGCTCACTGCCCTTCCCTAGTCTGGGTAGGTCCAGGTAACTCTATGTGGTCCAGTGGGTCCACATTGCGTTCCTTTTTGGGACGCTCGCCCCACGTCGCTAAGGGCCCGGGGCACGGCTTAACACAAGGGGGCGTGTCGGTCCTGCTGTCTGCGGGTGCAGGATCAGAGCGTCCCGTGCAGGACAGCAGGGCAAAGGCTCAAATCCGGGACAATCCCGCACAATGAGGGATGGTTGGGAGCTATGTATGTACTGTGTGGGTAGTGTTATATACTACGTGGCTGCTATATACTGCGTGGGCTGTGCTATATATTACGTGGCCAGTGTTATATACTGCGTGGCCTGTGTTATAGACTACGTCGCCTGTGTTATAGACTACGTCGCCTGTGTTATATACTGCGTGGCTGCTATATACTGCGTGGGCTGTGGTATATAGTACGTGACTGTGTTATATACTGCGTTGCCACTGTTATATATTGCGTGGCCTGTATTAACGGATCGGGTATTCTACAATATCTACTGTATGTATATAGCAGCCACATAGTATATAGCACAGGCCACATAGTATATGTCTGCTATATACTACATAGCTCCTATATACTACGTGGCCTCTGCTATATACTATGTGGCTGCTATATACATACATAAATACATATTCTAGAATACCCGAATCGGGCCACCATCTAGTAACCTATAAAGACTTATAGCGTCCTTTGTTAAATAGAAGTGGGTCAGGGGAAATCTTTAACCCCTTTCTGCCATCAGATGGGATAGATGGCAGTACCCCCACTTTGATGTGGGCTCCGGCGGTGAGCCCGCATCAAAGCCGGGACATGTCACCTGTTGTGAACAGCTGGCATGTGCCCCCAATAGATGTGGGTGGAATTGCAATCCACCCGCACCTATTAACTAGTTAAATGTCGATGTCAAACTCTGACAGCGGCATTTAATAAGCGCTTCCAGCCATCCGGCCGGAAATGCGCGCACCGGTGACCCCGTTCCATGTGTAATAGAGTGTAGGGTTGAGTATGTCACCACGGAACAGACAGACCAACTGTTGAGGTGAATTTATTAACAGGAGTAAGATTCTCCTCACAGGGAGTAAACAGGGGGTTAATAGAGATAAAGCAAACAGTAAACAGTTAAGCGGAATCAAAACGGTTAACGAATGTTCTTGTAACTTATCAGGCCAGGGCGGTCCTGACTGGAGGGTCCTTATTCCAATGTGGGTACAGTCACCAGCAGTGCTTGAAGATCCTGAAGTCTCTCCTCTGTCTCCTGGGAACTGTAGACTCCCGGGTTAAGTCTTTGCAGTCTTTTCTCCCAGTGAAGCTGGAAGCAGGAAGTAACACAGCCACTCTGCTGAGCAGTCTCTGTATATCAGGCTGGCAGTCTCGCTCTCTGCAGCAGCAACGCCACACACACACTGAGCAGTCCACCCCGCCACACTCAGGGGTCCCGGCTCATCAGTGCCATCACCGGGGCCGCGTGCTCAGGTCACTGTAAAGGGATACATCTTCTCTGATTACGGAGGCTTCCAATTCCACACTCTCACATCTAGCCTTCACTACGGCTGGTATCTCAGCCTCAGGGCCCTCACGGGGAGCACTCTCTTTCGGGGAGCATGGCGCTGCAGCCATTTCTCTGGCGCACTGTCCCCTCTGTCTCACGTGCTCTGCTCTCCCACTCTTTTCTGACCACACCCCTCTCTCTTCCTCTCTGCCTCCAGCAGTCACATGGTCCCCTTTGTCCAGGACAGAAAGTCCTCCGCCCAACAACCCAGTTGTCCGACTAAGTGGTGCCAGGTAAGGAGCAGGGAAAGCAATCTCCTTACACATGATCGGGGGTCATGCATCAGCATGACAATCAGAGATCTCCTTGAGACCTCTATGGTTGTTGATGCCAGATTGCTATGAGTGCCACCCAGTGTTCGGCGCTCATAGCAAGTCTGTAATTCTGCTACATAGAGGAGATCTGAGCATCACCTCTATGTAGCAGAGCCGATCAAGTTGTGGCAACTTCTAGCCTCCCATTATTGAATGGCTATCGAAACATGCCAAAAGTAAAAAAGAATGTTTTTAAAAATATGAAAAAAAAAATAAAAAAATATAAGTTTAAATCACCTCCCTTTCGCCCCATTCAAAATAAAAAAAAAAGTCAAACCTACACATATTTGATATTGCCGTGTTTAGAATCGCCCAATCTATCAATAAAAAAAGGATTAACCTGATCGCTAAACAGTGTAGTGATTAAAAAAAATGCAATAACGGGCAATCAAAAGAACGTATCTGCACCAAAATGGTATCATTAAAAACATCAGCTCAGCACGCAAAAAATAAGCCCTCACCCAACCCCAGATCACGAAAAATGGAGATGCTATCGGAAAATTGCACAATTCTTTTTTTTTTAGCAAAGCTTGGATTTTTTTTCACCACTTAGATAAAAAAGAACCTAGACATGTTTGGTGTCTATGAACCTGTAATGAAATTTTAGCATTTAGTGAACCTAGCAAAAAAGCCAAACAAAAAACTAGTGTGGGATTGCACTTTTTTGCAATTTCACCGCACTTGGAATTTTTTTTCCCGTTTTCCAGTACACGACATGATAAAATCAATGACGTCATTCAAAAGTACAATTCGTCCCGCAAAAAATGAGGCCTCACATGGTCATACTGATGGAAAAATAAAAAAGCTATGGCTCTGGGAAGGAGGGGAGTGAAAAACGAAAACGGAAAACCGAAAAAACCTCAGGGGGTTAAAGGGTTAATGCACGTCCCTTGTACAATATAATACAAAAAGTATATAACAATGTATGTTTTTTGACAAGAGACCATATAAGTAATGAATATCCGTATGTGCATAGCCAAGACACTGAGCTGTCACTCAAGCAGAAGAAGGTGGCTGGCAACAGTTTTGGAGATGCAGAGGAGAAGATGAAGTGCTTTAGCACTTCCAGAGCACTTCAGACTCATTTCATATGAATTAAAACAGCTATTTTTTTTTTGTCAGGGAGCAATGGATTGTAAAATTAAAAATATCAACATGGCCATATAAAAAGTTTAGGGGGCAGGTGTGGATTTGTCAGATGCCCAATTGAAGTTGTCGTGAGCGAACTTCTGTCCCCATTCTCTTTGGCATCCTACAGACAATTGTGGGTCCTGGCTGGGTGTTAGAGTTGTGAAGTCCTTGTGCCCACGCATGCTGCTGGTAGCAGTTGGTATTGGCTGGCCAGGACCATGATTTCCACAGATTGGCAGAAGAGACTTCTGTTCACACATGGGAACTTTACTGAACTTGATGAGGGTTATATATGTGACGCCCGAGAGACCGGGGTACCCAGCACCGGACCAATGGGGTCTGTCTCTTGAGGGGGATGTCACGGGTGGCTTGACCCGGTGCTGTGGTCTCAGGCAATGCACAGTGTAAGGGGTATCGTGAGGGAACAGGCACTTACTTGATCAGCAGCAGGTTCTCCCAGCGGTGATGATCCCAATCCTGGATAGATGGCTATTGTCCAAATGAAAGACTGAGGCACTGAAACGTTTAACCAGTTTACTTTAACAAAAAAAGGATTTACAACCAGTCCTGTCACCGGAGTCTGTATGGGAACTCTGAGTTACTTTGACCCTGCCGGGGTCTTCGCCTCTTATTGTACGCAATATCTGTGTGGCCCTGCTGCTGTATGTGAACTGGCTGCCGGCCCAATCTGTCCCCTCCGGGTCCTGGTTCGACGGGCAACCCGAGTCCTTTTATCGGCTTGCCCCCTCCGGGAGTACCGCTGAACTCTGTGTCTGTTGCTGCGTCCGACCCTAGTGAAGCTGATATCACCTCACGTTTTTCCGGTTGCTGTATTATATGTAATCAATACAGCCACGGATCCGGTATCCGTCTTTGCGCCTGTTCTGGGTAGTGATTAATGCTACCCGGTTCTCACAATGTCCTTTTTCTCTATCCCTCTTCTCCTCAGGCCGGTGATTTGGGCCTGGAAACCGTCATAGGGCTGTTAGAAATTCAGCTGTATGACCTCTCACTTTCAGCTCCTTAGCCCAACTGCCAGTTCTTCTCTCAGACCAGAATGGATCAAGGGGAGTCTCTGGAGCTCCCCCTTCTGGCCGGAGGAGGTAGTGCAGTCTTGCTATTTTAGTATTTGTATTCAGTGTCAGTAACTATATTTGTGGCAAATACCTCTAGGGGTGCCACATTCCCCCTTAGTTAAGAACAGTACTCCGGGACTGTGGGACGATAACATTTTGAAATAACAATTAATATGTACAGAGTCTTAAAAATGAAAAGTTACAAAAACCACTCAAGGAAACAAAAATAGAGTTCTGTAAAAAGTCACTTCAAATAGCGTCCATTAATACAGTTCTATCCTTGAAGGTACTAGGAAAGGCACTGCACTTTGTGTCCAAGAATTTAGTTCCATTTTTCCAACGGAGTTATCAATATAACGTCTAAAGAAAGTTCAAAAAGAACAAAAAGCGAAGTTCAAAAAGCAGTCTTTCCGGAGCTTTGATTTAGTGCCTCCGGGCTGATAAAAAGTTCAAGAATATGCAAGAAGTTCATACAGACAAGTCTCTGTAGGTACTGGGCTTAAACGTTGCAGACTGATAACAATGACTATACTACATTTTCTGTTTAACTATATATGGCATAACATATATACAATTCACATTATGAGCTTTATAGTTGGTAATCTGCATACCTGGCCGGTAATTGGCCCTGGGTACTACGCTGTGATCTACGTAATAGCGGTATCTCTTCATGTGGTGTACTACTGTCTACTGCGGATGTAGTATCTGCCCGCTCTGCTAAAGATAATTCCATGACTATGGAGTTGGCAAGTCCACCGTGAATGAGATTACTCTGATCAGGAATCTGTTCTTCCTGGCCTGGAACCTCCTGTAGTACGGGGTCAGCCTCTTCCTGTCTTGGGACTTCTGGTATTGGGTTCGGTGTTGGGTAAAAGGCCACCATGGGAACCACTACTGCACCATGGTATGTTAGTAGGGTTTTGGGAAAGTCTCCTATACAGGTGTGATACATTTCCTCTTCTTTTTCCTTTACTGGTTGAACCTGTATGGGTTGAATAACTTCTGGTTCTGGCTGGACAACTTCTGGCTCTTTCAATGCTTCCGGACACAATTTAAGATTGTCTCTTGACACTAGTACAGATGTTAAGCCTCCGTTTTTGCTAATGAGACACATTTTAGGATTATCCATTCTTGTTGGTAAAACTGTGTAGGGTACGGCTTCCCACTGATTGTCTAGTTTATTGGTTCGACGATTTCTCTTGAGCACTTGGTCACCCGGTCTTAATGGGGTCGCTAGAGCATTCTGGTTGAAAGTTCGCTCTTGTCTTTCTCTAGTTTGCTGAAGGCTTCTTTCCACACTCTCTTGCACTTGGCGATACTGCTTTTGCCGTATGATATCCCAATTGGAGTCTTGAACTTCTGCGTCTGGTTTCAGAATTCCCATTTCTAGATCGATTGGTAATTGGCCGGGTCTTGCACGCATAAGGTAAGCTGGGGTGCAGTTGGTGGAGCTTACCGGGACATGATTATATAGATCTACCAAGTCAGGCAATTTCTCTGGCCATTGATTCCTTTCTGTCTCAGGTAAAGTCTTTAGTAGGTCTATTATAATATGGTTCATCTTCTCGCATAAGCCGTTTGTTTGTGGATGATAGGCCGTCGTCCGGATCTTTTTGCAACCATACATATTACAGAATTCTCTGAAGATCTCTGATTCAAAGGCTGTACCTCGGTCGGTGAGAACCTGTTCCGGATATCCATGGGGTCTACAAAAGTACGTTTGGAACGCTTTGGCTGCTGTTTTTGCTGTCAGATCTTTTACGGGTACTACTACCAAGAAGCGTGAATAATGGTCCACGATGGTCAAGGCATAGACATAGCCGGACCGGCTTGGTATTAACTTCACGTGGTCTATGGCTACAAGTTCAAGTGGTTGTTTGGTGATTATGGGCTGCAGTGGTGCTCTTTGGTTCTTTTGATCGTTTCTTCTGAGGTTGCACGGGCCACAATTTCTGCACCACTGTTCGATTGATTTTCTCATCCCGACCCAATAAAATCTTTCTCTTAGAAGTACTTCTAACTTTTTCCAACCAAAGTGACCAGCACCATTATGGTAAGCTTCGAGGACCATCTTGACATCTTGTTTAGGCACGATAATCTGCCATACCAATTCATGTGTTTTCGGATAGGTGTACCTTCTACAGAGCTTCCCTTGATACAGGAACATTTTGCCTCTCTCTTTCCAGAGTTGATACGTCTCTTCTGGGGCATCCTCATCGGGATATGCACTTTGCTCAGTTAACAGTTCCTTCACCAACTTCACAGCCGGATTGCTGTCTTGGGTGTCAGCCCATCTATGGTGTGCTAACGGATTAAAATTCACCTCTTGTTGTTTCTGATAGGTACTTGACTGATGATGTTTTGCCTTGGGACGATGGAAGGCTGGTAGTTCAATTTCTTCAAGCTCCCCCGTTTCCTCTTCTACATCTCTCAAGTGTGGCATCCGGGATAGGGCATCGGCATTTCCATTCTTGCGACCTGCTCGATACTTGATTATGAAGTTGTAATTAGATAACCGGGCTATCCATCGCTGTTCTAACGCACCTAATTTGGCTGTGTCCAGGTGGGTCAACGGATTGTTGTCAGTATAGACAATAAATTCTGCAGCAGCCAGATAGTGTTTGAAACGTACAGTCACAGCCCAAACTACTGCCAGTAGTTCCAATTTGAAGGAGCTATAATTTTCTGGATTTCTTTCAGTAGGCCGGAGCTTTCTACTTGCAAAGGCGATGACTTTCTCCCGACCTTCTTGCTTTTGTGACAGCACCGCTCCTAGTCCCACATTACTGGCATCGGTGTAGAGGATGAAAGGTTGATGGTAATCTGGGTATGCCAGAACCTCTTCTCCGGTTAGTGCCTTCTTTAGTTGTTCAAAGGAGTCTTCCCTTTCATCGTTCCACTGAAAAGGAGGGTTTCGGTTTGAAGGTTTCTTCGTCTGCCCTACCAAGGCGTCTTGCAAGGGTGCTGCCAATTTGGTAAATCCTTTTATAAATCTGCGATAGTAACCCACCAATCCCAGGAATTGCCTCACTTCTTTTGCGTTGGTAGGTCTTGGCCAATCCCTTATGGTGCTTATTTTCTCGGGATCCGGTGCTACTCCCTCCGAACTCACGATGTGTCCCAGGTACTGTACCTTTGGCTTGAGAAGGTGACATTTGGATGGCTTGATTTTCATGCCATACCTGGATAAGGCTTCGAACACTTCTGCCAGGTCTATTAAGTGTTGTTTGCAAGTCTTTGAGTAGACGATCACATCATCTAGGTACAGGAGGACGGTCTCGAAGTTCTTGTGTCCGAGGCAGCATTCCATCAGCCGCTGGAAGGTACCGGATGCGTTGCAGAGTCCGAATGGCATGCGATTAAATTCACATAGACCCATTGGTGTGGTGAATGCCGTCTTTTCCTTATCTCTCTCAGCCACAGGGACTTGCCAATACCCGCTTGTTAAGTCTAAGGTGGAAAAATAATTAGCAGATTTCAAAGCAGTCAAGGACTCTTCTATCCTAGGCAAGGGGTAGGCGTCTTTATGGGTGATGTTATTAATCCGCCGGTAGTCTACGCACATTCTCATGGTTCCGTCCTTTTTTTTTTGACAAGCACTAGAGGGGCCGCCCAGGGGCTACAGCTGTCTCTTATTACCCCGGCCTGTTTCATCTCCCTCAGCATATCTTTTGCACATTGATAGTGAGCGGGCGGTATGGGTCTATATCTTTCTTTTATTGGGGGATGGTCACTGGTGGGGATTGTGTGTTCTACCCCTTCTATCCGTCCGAAGTCCAATGGGTGTTTACTGAAGACTTGTTCATATTCCGTCACTAGCCTATACACCCCTTGTTTTTGATGGGTAGGTGTTGAATTTATGCCCACGTGTAGCTGTTGACACCAATCCTCCAATTCTCCGTCTGAGCCGTTGCCTTCCACCTGACAGGTTGGTTCTAAGGGCTCAATGGTTGTGATGGCATTGTTGTCAACAGTATATAGCTTTGCCACTGTAGCATACCTTGGCAAAGTGACCTGTTCCTCTCCACAGTTCAAAAGTCGTACCGGCACTCGTCCCCGGTGTACCTCGATTACCCCTCGTGCTGTGAGTATAGTGGGCCTGCTGTCGGTGTACACTGGTTCTATTAAGGCTTGATAATCTCGTCCCTTAGTACCAATGGCTGCTCTACACCATACCAGCATTTCTGTTTTTGGTGGGATTACAATAGATGTTGGATCACTTACCCTCACACTGCCGATTTCTCCACCTGCAACTTCTACCTGTTGCCTTAACATCAATACTTTTATTTCTCTTTGGAGAACTCTCTGCTGGCAGGATTGGGCAGTTTCAGCAATTTGCTGTAAGACAGAAATAACTTCGGAAAAGCAGTTCTCTAACACATTCATTCCTATCAATACAGTTGGTTCACAGTTCCGCCGGTCAACATCAACAACAATTATACCCTGTTTCTTCAATTCTACTTTACCAATCTTTATGGTCATCTCCCTGAATCCTAGTTTCGGTACCAACTTACCATTACTGGCCCATATATCTAGTTCAACATCAGGGGGCCCTTTATCAATATCTGCATCAGCCCAGTACCTCTTATAAAGGATATACGGTATAGATGAAATCTGGGAACCTGTGTCCAGCAAAGCGTTGAGGGGAATTCCGTCCAGCACTATAGGGATAATGGGTCGTCCTCCGATGTACCTGTCGTGCCAGGGTGTTGGGCCTTGAAAGTTCATTCCTGTGAAGCGGCCCGCATTCACAGGGGATTCCCGTTTAAATCACAATCTCGTGCAAAGTGGCCTGGCTGCTGGCAACGGCGGCAAATGGGCTGTCCATCCGATTGGTAGCGGTCGCGGGGTCGTCCTCTCCATGTCGGGTATCTCCGGGGTCTCATCCATGGAACATCCTCTCTACGGTTTGCGAACTCTATCTTGGGTCCTCTCATCTCCTGCATGGTTTTAGCCATTGAAGCAAAAACATCAGTTAAAGAGTCAAGCTTTTGTTGAAGAGCCTCATTAGTACTGGGCCCCAGGGGCTTAGCAATGGCCCCGGACATAGCTGATGTCACTGGCACTCCCTGTTGTTGAGGAGCCTCTGCCATAGGTTGCGCAGGATCCTGATCCCGAGGTGCCTCTGCCAGCTGGAGACGTATAGCGCTCTCCTTTAATTGAGCAAATGTCAATTCAGGGTTCTTAAAAACAAGCATGCTCACATGCCCCCGGTGAGAAGGGGTGTAGAGTCCCTCCATAAATTGATCTCTTAGCAGTTTATCCGCTCCGGTGTTAAAAATGGGTTCAGCCAGTGTAAGTGATTTAAGGGCTTCCTGCAGGTTTAAGGCAAAGTCTCTCACGCCCTCATTAGCTTTTTGTTTGCAATTAAAGAATCGTATTTTAGCTTTGCTGCTGGCAGTGGTTTCAAATGTAGCTTTTAATCCAGCAAATATGCGTTCAACAGTGCCTTTCAGATCAGCTGCCCATGCTGTGACTTCTCGCTTAGCATGGCCACTTAACTGCATCATCAGGAGACTAACACGCTGAACTTCACCCACGGGGAACATGTTAAAATGGGCCAGCATCTTTTCTCTGAAATCGTCAAGGTTATTAGGCTCACCTTCATACATTGGAAGCCACGGGCCACCTGGGGTATATGGCATCAGCACCGGCATGATGGGCGCCACTCCTTGCACCGCTGCACTACCAGACGCTCTATCGACACTCTGTCTTTCAGCTGCATTAGCGCCGCCGGGTGCTGCGGCGTCTCCGTGCTGCGACATACTGTGCCCCCTTAGTTAATCCGGACCCTTCCGGTCCTCCGCTTCCGTCGGGATAGTGTAGATTCGTTCTGCTGTGCAGCAGGATTGGTTTTCCCCTTGCTCTGATGTCAGAGCACTCAGCTTGGTGCCGCCCACAATGACACGCCCCCTGCTGCTCCCACCCACCGCGCTCTGTAATGGCGGATTCTGAAGTTTTTCAGTCAGACTGGGGCTCAGGTAATGGCGTAGCTCAATTAACAGTCTCGCGCCTAACGGTTATGAAGTGATGGCGGCCATCTTTACTCCATTATAACCAATGGGGAAAAGTCACTTTCAATAGTTTTTAATGGGAAATGGAATTTTCTTTAATAAAGTCAATTTTCACGATTTTTCATCCAAGTTTTCAAAGTTTTGGGCTCCAATCACGGCACACAATACCCGGTATATGGGCTGGCTCTATCCTGTTCGTGACGCCAATTGTGACGCCCGAGAGACCGGGGTACCCAGCACCGGACCAATGGGGTCTGTCTCTTGAGGGGGATGTCACGGGTGGCTTGACCCGGTGCTGTGGTCTCAGGCAATGCACAGTGTAAGGGGTATCGTGAGGGAACAGGCACTTACTTGATCAGCAGCAGGTTCTCCCAGCGGTGATGATCCCAATCCTGGATAGATGGCTATTGTCCAAATGAAAGACTGAGGCACTGAAACGTTTAACCAGTTTACTTTAACAAAAAAAGGATTTACAACCAGTCCTGTCACCGGAGTCTGTATGGGAACTCTGAGTTACTTTGACCCTGCCGGGGTCTTCACCTCTTATTGTACGCAATATCTGTGTGGCCCTGCTGCTGTATGTGAACTGGCTGCCGGCCCAATCTGTCCCCTCCGGGTCCTGGTTCGACGGGCAACCCGAGTCCTTTTATCGGCTTACCCCCTCCGGGAGTACCGCTGAACTCTGTGTCTGTTGCTGCGTCCGGCCCTAGTGAAGCTGATATCACCTCCCGTTTTTCCGGTTGCTGTATTATATATAATGAATACAGCCACGGATCCGGTATCCGTCTTTGCGCCTGTTCTGGGTAGTGATTAATGCTACCCGGTTCTCACAATGTCCTTTTTCTCTATCCCTCTTCTCCTCAGGCCGGTGATTTGGGCCTGGAAACCGTCATAGGGCTGTTAGAAATTCAGCTGTATGACCTCTCACTTTCAGCTCCTTAGCCCAACTGCCCAACTGCCAGTTCTTCTCTCAGACCAGAATGGATCAAGGGGAGTCTCTGGAGCTCCCCCTTCTGGCCGGAGGAGGTAGTGCAGTCTTGCTATTTTAGTATTTGTATTCAGTGTCAGTAACTATATTTGTGGCAAATACCTCTAGGGGTGCCACATTTACAAGGAAGCACTTTTCATTCACAGCAAGAAGCCTTTTCACTGACATCGTTTCCTTCCACTGTAGTCTGCTCCAGGGCCGGTATAGCACACTGCTTTGGCCTACTTCTCCTGATGAAGAGACCTGTGTAGTCTTGAAAGCTTGCAATTTGTTACCATCTTTTCAGTTAGCCATTAAAAGGTATCAACCACTGAGGACTCTCAATTCTAAATATTTTTCTATCTACTGGCTAACATGGTACAAAGATATATATCTTTCCTGTTGCCCTACTTCATAACAGATTAGCATGTTGCCACAGTACAGTTCAGCGAGTTTCTCTACACCTGCTCAGCGGCTTCGTGTCCTATCGGTTAGGACCCTCACTAGTCCCACAGTCTCTGCCCTCTTTAGGTACATACCTTTGGTGTTTATCAAGCTCGGTGTTTCTCGTGACATGTCGTTGTTATCCAAGGACCACTTTTAGGTAGCAGGCCACTCTGCCACTTCTGTCAGTTCCTGGTCACGCTACCTCATTGTCCCATTTGCTGTAGTTCACCCAAACGGCAGCACTGCACACTTGTCACTTCTTCAGACTCTAACTCCTCTCTCACTAATGTCAGGTCATAGGCCCAGGTCCGGCTCCAGGTTTTCATGGGCCCTGGGCGAAAGAGTCCCGGTGGGCCCCTTTAACACATCCCACAATTCATAATGTACGGACACGGCAGAGAAATATAGGTATAGTACAATGCCAAAGATTTCACTTACTTCTTACATTACATGAGTGATATCTATTGTGCATTCTACATTAGTTCAGAAACCAGACAGTATAGTCCTCTATACAGAATAATGAGCCCCATATATTGCTCCAAACAGAATAATGAGCCCCATATATTGCCCCATACAGTATAATGGCCCCATATAGTTCTCCATACAGTATAATTGGCATCACATAGTCCTCTATACAGAATAATGAGCCCCATATATTTCTCCAAACAGAATAATGAGCCCAATTTTATGGTCCATACAGAATAATGAGCCTCATATAATGTTCCATACAGTATAATGGGCACCACAGAGTGCTCCATACAGAATGAGCCGCATATATTGCTCCATACGGAATTGACCCCATATAATGCTCCATACAGTACAGTAAGCCACATATAATTCTCCATACAGTATATGATGGGCCGCATCTATTGCTCCATGTATAATGGGCCTCATATAATGTTCCATACAGTATATGATCGGCCCCATACAGTATACTGAGTCCCATATATTGCTCCATACAGAATGGGCCCCATATGATGCTCCATACAGAATGGGCCCCATATAATGCTCCTTACAGAATGGGTCCCATATAATGCTCCAAAAATAATTGGCCCCATGAGATGCTCCATGTATAATGGACCCCATATAATGCTCCATATACTGTATAATTGGCCAAATAAAATGCTCCATATATAATTAGTCCCATACGATGCTTCATATATTATTGGCCCCATATACTGCTCCATATGTAATTGGCCCCATATACTGCTCCATATTGAATTGGCCACATAAGATGCTCCATATTAAATTGGCCCCATATAATGCTTCCTATAGAATTGACCCCATAAGATGCTCACTATATTATTGGCCACATGTGATACTCCATATAGAATTAGCCCCATATAATGCTCCATATATGGGCCCCTTCTGATGGTCCCCATATATTGCTCCAAATATTAAAAAAAAAAAAATACCCACCTCTTGTTGCTTGTCGCTTCTCTGCTCTGGACTCCTCACCGTCGGCGTCTTCCTGCTCTCTGTGCTGCGACTGCTCAGGCAGAGGGCGCGCACTGGTGACGTCATCGTGCCTTCTGACCTGAACGTCACAGTCAGAGGATGGAAGACACTGTAGCGCTGGAACTGGGAGAGGTAAGTATCGCATGTGCCAGGGCCCGAAGCAGACGGGGGGTCTACTCGTGGGGGCCGGCACTATAGCGCACCAGTGTCCCCGATGGCGAGTGGGCCCCCTGCCTTCTCAGGACCCTGGCACTTGCCCGGGTGTGCCAGTTGCTGATGCCGGCCCTGAATAGGCCATTTGCCCTAGCACTGAGCCCTCCCCCTGTGGGCTGGTCCCAACAATAACTCTCTTTCCCTGAGTGTGTTGCTGAGGAAATATACCCTTTCACTTACATTCTATTCAAATGTGGCACCCCAGGAATCCGGATTCTACAGTGGTTTTGCCTGGCTCTGGGGAGGGTGATGCCATGCCTCGAAGCGAGAAGGAGTCCCCTTAGCAAGTAACACTAGCATACAACACTTTCCTTACTCCAGGCCAGAAGAGGGAGCTCTAAACCCAGTTTCAGGGTAGCTTCCCTATAAGTTCTGGTCTGGAGGAGGAGTTAATATTCATTCTGTGTGAGACGGTGAAGAGAGCTGGGCGTGGAGCTGAGATTGAGCTCACCCCAGGATTGAGAGCAAGAAACCGGACACCGGAGTCCAAGGTTGTGTGAGAACTGTATGCCCCACAGCAAAAACTGGAGGGCAGGAGATTGCAGGTCTTCTAGCCACAACTGACACCCGAAGGCACAGCAGCAGATTAAAGCTCGGAGTCACCACGAAAAAGGGACACCTGTAAAAAGTCTTGAGCTGCCTGCCATGCAGGTAGTTTTCCACCTAAGGGACAGATTGAGAGAGGGAATTGAGGAAAGCTAATGCATCAAGAACCCAGAATTCAGCGCAGAAAGGAAGGCTTCCAACCCCACCTGGCTAGGGGGATTCCGAATCGCTTCCAGGCTGCCCAGATTTCAAAGATCACCTGTAACCTGTGCCCTAGACTGCAATTTCACCAGTAAAAGGTAAAGAGACTGCAAATTCTGTGTCCTCCAATTATTTCCTGCACCCCAACATCTACAACCACTCATAGACTGTCCTGTTGCCCTGGGGCCTTCGCTCCACCTGTGGGGAGCAAAGCCATCTAAGCTGCATTACCATCGGCCCCAGCAGATCCCTTTAAGCAGCGTCGGCCATCTCTAGCCGAGTATCAAAGGTGGCGTCACAAACATTACTACATTAGACTTTATTTGCCACTACACTTTATGCCCTTTAATTGGACTCCCAGGGCCACGGACCGGGGCACTGCCGCTGTGACATCCCCTTTAAGAACCGGCCCGGTACCAAGTACCCCAAGGCCCTAGCAGGCGCTCCACAAACACTACCTTATGTCCAAAGTGCTAACCTATGCCTTTCATGCATCATGCATGCATTATAATACCTTATATTATCACATTACATAAGCAAACATCTTACACTTCACATGACATAACATGTACACAAGACACAGGACATTATTCAGATTACACATCACACTATAAACTGCACTGATGTATTCAAGGGGGAGTAGAGCAATACGTCCATGTCCTTACAGATCTCCACTTTGGACTGACGAGGTGCAGTATCCTGAAATAGTGTCTGCAAATTGACATTCTGATTTGGCTTTTATCCTAAGTCATGTGACAACACTCGTTAATGGGTCAACATTGACTGTTAGGTTTGCTAC
The DNA here is from genome assembly GCF_032444005.1 of Ranitomeya imitator. NCBI lineage: Eukaryota > Metazoa > Chordata > Amphibia > Anura > Dendrobatidae > Ranitomeya > Ranitomeya imitator. The sequence continues at coordinate 773,310,598 of NC_091284.1, forward strand.
TTCCAATAGGTGGCACTAGACTTCAAGTCCCCTTCCTCTCTGAATAGACAATTTGCATATTTCCAAGAGGAGCATTGCGGCTTTAAGTTTCCACATCTTGACATGCTTAACATGTCACTCTGCGCAAGGAGAAACGATACTTCTTGCATCCCGGTCAGACGCCTCTCACTCAGCCAAACCAGATCTCCACTTTGCACTGACGAGGGGCAGTAACCCGAAACAGTGTCTGCAAATTGATATTCTGGTTTGGCTATTATCCTAAGTCATGTGACAAGGCTCGTTAAAGAGTTGACATTGACTGTTAGGATTGTTACTTCCAATAGGTGGCACTAGAGTTCTAGTCCTCTTCCTCTCTGAAGAGACAATTTGCATATTTCCCAGAGGAGCATTGCGGCTTTAAGTCTCATCATTTTGACATGCTTAACATGACACTCTCCGCAAGGAGAAACAATACTTCTTGGATCCTGGTCAGATGCCTCTCACTCAGTCAAACCAGATCTCCACTTTGCACTGGTGAGGGGCAGTACCACGAAACACAGTGTCTACAAATTGAGATTCTGGTTTGGCTTTTATCCTTAGTCATGTGACAAGGCCCGTTAAAGGGTCGACGTTGACTGTTAGGATTGCTACTTCCAATAGGTGGAACTAGAGTTCTAGTCCTCTTCCTCTCTGAAGAGACAATTTGCACATCTCCTTACAAATTCCTGACAGTTCCCATTCAAATTAAATAATAAAAATAGTTTTTCTCAATCTATGCGATGGATGGAAAGAAGAACAAACATCAATTTTGGAACAAATCAAGCCAGACATATCACTGGAAGCAATGATCATCAAGCTACGACTTGCCTACTTTGGACACATCATATGAAAGACATCATGGTCGGAGGAATAGAAGGAACAAGGCGAAGAGGAAGACCAGTAGCCCAATAGCTTCATACTATGAAGATAATGGTGGAGAAGACCCTGGTGGATCTAACTAGGCTAGCACCAGGTTTGATCAATTTTCCTAAAGATTGTTCATCCATCAAATCGCCGTGGCTCAAGACCAAGCTGAAGGCCGTTAAATAAATAAATAAAAAATCTATGCTAATCTGCAGCACTGTGCATAGACTTTGGTTCTTAGGCCGGAGTCACACATGCGAGAAACACGTCCGTGTCTCGCATGTGAAATCCAAGCTCTGGCGCCGGCACTCCAGAGCAGAGCGTGCAGCTCCATGTGTTGCTATGCGGCCGCACGCTCTGCTCTGGAGTGCCGGCGCCAGAGCTTGGATTTCACATGCGAGACACGGATGTGTTTCTCGCATGTGTGACTCCGGCCTTATGAGTAAAATCCTGGGAACCAGACATGGCATAGAAGGGCCAGTCAACATCTAGCAAACCTAGGCAAGTGCTGCAGCTAGTTGTCCCTGATGGGCACACTCCGCCTTGATTCCCTTTGATGACATCCAATGTAGATGTACAGCAGATGTGTGCATTGCATGACTGGAGTATTCTCTGGAGCTGAGCCCATTACACCCAAATTTAACTGCTGCGATTGGAACTAGCACTGATCACAGAACATTAACCTTTTAAGATACCATTTGTCAATAATGACGTCATTTAAAGGGAACCTGTTACCTCAAATTGGCGGCATATTTAAATGCAATCTTCGGTGGCGCACGCGCAGTATGCTTTTCCCAACTGTGGGCAAAGTCAAAAAGCATTACTGCACATGTCCCACAACATAACGAAATATTTCTGGGACATAGTGCACGGGCGCATGCGCAGTAATGCTTTTTGGCTTTGCCCGCAGTTGGGCAAAGCATACTGCGCGTGCGCCACCGAAGATTGCATTGCGCATGCACCAACTATGGCGCTCACATACTCTAATTCACTAAAATATTGCGGACAACAGGGACGGACGGGGTGGAGAAATGAAGAGGAAATGCTGTCCATCGGACCGGTAAAAACTCATTTAAATATCCCGCCAATTTGAGGTGACAGGTTCCCTTTAAGTGATTGGAAATGGAGGTGAGGTGTCCTTTATGATGTCATTGCATCATGATTGTCTTGGCCATATTTGTATGCCGGTGACTGGTCTTTATTAGGGTTGAGCAAAACATATCGGACAAATTCAAAAATCGCCGACTTTCGGCAAAGTCGGGTTTCATGAAACCCGACCCGATCCTAGTGTGGGATCGGCCATGAGGTTGGCGATCTTCGCACCAAAGTCGCGTTTCGTATGACGCTTTCAGCTCCATTTTTCAGCCAATAAAGGAGGACGCAGAGTGTGGGCAGCGTGATGACATAGATCTCAGTCCCCACCATCTTAGGGAAGGGCATTACAGTGATTGGCTTGCTTTCTGCGGCATCACAGGGGCTATAAAGGGGCGTGTACGCCGACCGCCATCTTACTTCTGCCGATCGTAGCATAGGGAGAGGTTGCTGGAGCTTCATCAGAAGAAGGGATATAGTTAGGGAGGGAAGATTAACCCCAAAACTGCTTGTGCTGTAGCGATTTCCACTGTCCAACACCACATTTTGTTTGCAGGGACAGTGGAGGCTATATTTTTGTGCATCAGCTCTGTAGCTTATTAGGCTGCCTTATAAGGCTCCCTGATAGCTGCATTGCTGTTTGCACGCCGCTGTGCAAACCAACTGCTTTTTTAAAAGCAAAAATTCTGTTGCTCCTTTCTGCACAGTTATCTTGTTTATTTGTCCACACTTTTGTGTGCAGCAGTCCTTTTTATTGATGCCATACTTTTCCTGAGATCATTGTAGGGAGATTGAAATTGTACTACAGTCCTTGTATTTTTTCACATATCTTCCAGCCACTTTCTGCCACTGCATCGATTCAAAGTGACAGGAGACAGCATTTGTCCACTATGGTTACGAACTACTTTTCCTCCCTTATCGATGTTCTCCCTCACAGGTCATTCCCCTTTTATTACTGGGCACCTAAATTAGACACCTGGCCTGAATTGGCAGAATATGCATTACAGGAGCTCGCTTGCCCTGCTTCTAGTGTGCTATCAGAAAGAGTCTTCAGTGCTGCTGGTTCAATACTGACCGAAAAAAGGACTCGTCTGGCTACACAAAATGTTGATCTAACCTTCATTAAAATGAACCAATCATGGATTTCAAATTATTTTGCCCCACCTTCTCCTGCTGACACGTAGCTTGCCTGAAAAATGTCTTGCTTTTGGCCTTTTTTTACTGACTTCTCCTATTCCGCCATTTGCTGCTGCTGAATATCCACCATAGGCCATTTTTATACCTCCCTAAATGGGCTGACTCCCCCCACAGGGCTGTGGTCACCACCTGGCGCAAGCACCCGTGCGAGTGCTGTTTGTCTGGACAGGTGGGTGCGCCCACTCTTGGGCGATGGCACTGGCACAGGGTCCCTCATAGTACAATGAAGTGTCTCTGACGGTGGTGGTGCACAACCAACGTCAGACACATCGTCGTAATATGAGGGGCCCTGTGCCAGTACCGCCACCCACGAGAGAGTGTTCCCCCCCAGCTCGAACAGTGCTCTACCACTTGCAATGCTTACCTCTCCCTGCTCCACCACTGTGTAGTCTGTGCTGTTAAATCCTTCAATGGCACTGCCAATACAAATTTGTTGAAATGATAGATGATAGTTAAAATATACAGGGGCCCTGGCCTTCATTTAGACCAGTTAATACTTTGCGCCTACTACCACAGTCTGCTACTCAGCAGAGGAGCCCACCCCAGTACCTAGCTATGCCGCCTGTTTAGTCCTGTTACTAATTTTGAACTGCATTTAGCCTACTTTTGTATTTGGGCCTACTAACCGTGTCTGCGCCACTCATTACAGTTGTCCTCCACTGAACAAAGCTAGGCCGCCTGTTTAGTCCTGTTACCAATTTTGACTGCATTTAGCCTACTTTTTTATGTTGGGCCTATATCTGTTTCCTCCTCATCCTGCCCATTGCCCAGCCACTGCTAGATGAATCTGTTGGTACATTGACCCAGACCACTACATTCCCCTTGCACTCTACACAGCCAGAATCTGATCCTGCTGAAAGTCAGGTTCCCCTTCCCGCATACTATACCACCTTACACGGGGACAAAGAGGAAGGTGCAGATGAAAGTGCAGCATCCTTCATCAGGTGGGGGGGGGGGGCATACTCGTTGGCGACGTCACTGGCACAGGGCCCCTCATAGTACGCAAAAGTGTCTCTGGCAGTGGGAGGCGCCACCCCCTGTCAAACACACCGCCGTACTATGAGGGGCCCTGTGCCAGTGCCAAGTGCCAACGAGTGGGCCCCCCCTGCTTGCTCAGGATCCCAGCACTTGCAAAGTTGAAATACTTACCTCTCCCTGCTCCTCCGCCGTGACGTATTCGGCATTTCCTGGGCCCACGAAAATCTTGAGCCAGCCCTACCCCCCCACAACTTTAGCGAAATGACCCCCTGTTTTCAATGCCTATTATTATAAAGTAAATTAAGATTGACAAGCTTAAGAAATAAGAATTGATGTTTTTGGCATTAAAATGGGCACTGTAGGTATTTTCCTGTCCTCCACTCACTGCCGACTTTGATTCTCCATTGACTTGCATTGGGTTTCGTGTTTCGGTCGGCCCCCGACTTTTCAAAATAATCGGACGATTTCACCCGACCCGACTTTTGACAAAGTTTCGCGAAACCCAACTCGATCCTAAAAAGTAAAAGTCGCTCAACTCTAGTCTTCATAGATCTATAACTGTATAAAACGTTGCAAGATTGCAGTATTGTACAGTATTATACAAGCAATCAAGTGGTCGCAGGTTTCATTTTCCTAGAATAACCAATACAAAATGAAAAATGTTTTTTTTAAAACCAAAAAATTTATAAAAGTTATAATCACTTCCTTTTCAAGGAACATAAATAATATCTAAAAAAAATTATAAAAATTAAATATTTTGCTATCACGACATGCGTCACTGTCTGAACCAATAAAATATGGTTTCTAAGTAGTAATACATAGAAAAGACATAAATTTGGTATCACCGTAACTGTACAGACCAGTAGAACAAAGTCAATATGTTGTGTTTTTTTTACTGTGAACTTTGTGAAAGCAAAATCCAAAAACTCAAGGGTAGAATGTTTACCCATTTTTAGTACATTATATAGTACAAAAAGCAAGCCCTCATATGGCTATGCTGGGGAAAAAAAGAAGTTTAAGATTTTGAAAGATGAGGAAGAAAATTGAGAAGAACGGCGTACAGGGACCTCACATACCTGGGCTGACCCTGTGCTAGGGGATTGGCACAGCGCTGACAGCAGAGATGGAGCGGTCACGTCATGACATGTCTATGAATGAGAATGCTGCACATCTTCGTTCTTGTAAGTAGAAAGTACGCTGATCCCCCAGTATCTAACTTTAGTACTGCATGAAACCAATAACAGCATAGACGTTTTCTTCCTTTCATGCCGGCGGTGACAGGTCATTTACTCAGTTCTGCAGATGAGTAATTTTTAATCCTATCTTTTGCCCGACTCCTTTTGCACTTGTGCACTGTAAGAAACATCTAGGAGACAATTGGAATACAGATGACTTATGTGGAAGTGTAATGTGCAGCCTATGGCTGGAGTAAAGTGCCCCTGCGAGATGTGATCTGTACATACTGCTTGACTCCTGTTGTCTGGAAGAACACTGATTCACTTTCCTTCATGACGAATGCACCCGGTAGAGCCATGATTACAGCGGAGGGAGCCAGGATGCTCAGCAGAATCCATTTAAAAGGGCAGATGAAGTCGAGGAGCTTTATATTTCCCTATTTGCTCAGAAAGAGAAAACAATTACAAGACTTCAGATACTTTAGAAGCAGGGAGATTTATTCCATCTGCTCCATCCTATATCCTGTTATATACGGTTATATATTCCATATAACTGGTGGCTCACTGTGGCCATAATCCATGTAGTCTGCGAATCTGTAAATGTTGAGTCGGTTGCCCAACTAGTAACATTTTTTTTTTAAATGTAGCTTCAAGTGCTTTTTTTGGACAGTAATAACCAGTCTTTAGGGACGGTGCAGATGACTACTTTTGGCCTAGTGCAATTCAACAAAATATCGGATCGCACTCCGGCCAATGTTATTATATTCAAAGTGTGATTTGCTTAATTGATCTGATTCTCTCAAATGAGAGAATATACGCTCATGTGACCTTAGATAGGGTTGGATGAGCTTATATGCTCTCATTCGAGAAAATCAGGTTGATTATGCAAATCACACTCTGATCAAACTCTGATCAAAGTTGAGAGTGTGGCACCCAGGAGTTCAAGTACCACAGTGGTATTGCCTTTCTCTCTGGGAGGGTGATGCCATGCCTGGAGACACGGAGGATTCCCTTTGGCAGGTAATCTGTACATGCAAAACATTCTGACTCCAGGCCAGAAGGGGGAGCTCTGAACCCGGCTTCAGGGGAGCTTCCCTAGATAGATATACATTCTGGTCTGGAGGAGGAGTTAGTTAGTCTGTAGAAGACAAGAGACATTGAAGGAGCACAGGAGAAGTTAGGAGCTAGAGGAGGGCTGCAAGTGAGCTCCCTCTAAGCTGAGGCACAGAAACCGGGCACCGGGAACCTGAGGCTGTGTGGAACTACAAGTCCCCCAGCAGAACCGGAGGGCAGGAAACTGCAAGTGACTTGCCCACATTACACCTGAGATACAGCAACGTCCAGAGCCCGGAGTCACCATGAATAGAGACCCCAAGGAACGGCTTGAGTTGCCTACCGTGCAGGTACTCTACAGTACAGGAGTGAAAGAGTACCTTTTAAGGAAGCCACAGGCAGCAAGGGACTATCAGTCAGCGCATAGTGGAAGGCTTCCAATCTGACCTGAAAAAGGGGTTTCAATTTGTTTCCAGGCTGCCTGGACTCTACCGTCACCTGTTGCCAGTACCCTGGATTGAGGCTGTCTACCAACAGTAAACCAGGTAAAGAGACTGTAATCCTGTGTCCTCTGTTTATTCTGGCACCACACCACTCTGGCCAAACACACCGGGAGCCCTGGGGACCCTGCTTCACCTGTGGGAAGCATTACCATCATTGCTGCAGTAACATCACCCCAGAGGACCCCTTTAAGCAGTGTTGGTCACCCCTGACCGAGCACCATATGTGGCGTCAAGAACTTTCACCACTTTACATATCCCATTAAAGACTATCCCTTTTACTTGGGCACCCAGGGCCACGGACGGCCCTTTAATAACGTCCGGACCTGGTACTGAGTACCCCTAGGCCCTGGTTGGGGCGCTCCAATTGCCCAAATGCTATGAGTGCCGCCCAGCGGTCATCGCTTATAACAGGTGAGTATTTTTGCTACACATAGCAGGGTTTAAACGATCCTATGATTGCGGCATCTAGTCTCCCATGGAGACTATTGAAGCATGTGAAAAGTAAAAAATAAAATATTATTAAAAAAATATATTAAAGTTCACGTGTCCCCACTTTCGCCCTATTCAAAATAAAATAAAAATAAAAAAATGCACACATCTGGTATTGCCGCGTTTGGAAACACCTGGTCTATTAATATATAAAAAGAATTAATCCAATCGGTAAACGGCGTAATGAGAAAAAAAATCGAAACACCAGAATTAAGTTTTTTTTGGTTGCTGCAACAATGCAATAATCTATATATATAATTGTCTAAGGGTCACTTCCGTCTGTCTGTCTGTCCTTCTGTCACGGTTATTCGTTCGCTGATTGGTCTCGGCAGCTGCCTGTCATGGCTGCCGCGACCAATCAGCGACGGGCACAGTCCCATTTGTCTCTCCCCTACTCCCCTGCACTCACTGCCCAGCGCCCGCTCCGTAATCCCCTCCACTCACCGCTCACACAGGGTTAATGGCAGCGGTAACGGCCCGCGGTGTAACGCGCTCCGTTACCGCTGCTATTAATTCTGTGTGTCCCCAACTATTTACTATTGATGCTGTCTATGCATCATCAATAGTAAAAATATGTCATGTTAAAAATAATAAAAAAAAAACCTGCTATACTCACCCTCCGCCGCCTTTCCTGCTCCTCGCCACGCTCCCGGGACCGCTCCATTGCAAGCGGCAGCTTCCGGTCCCAGGGCTGGTGTGCGACGAGGACCTGCCGTGACGTCACGGTCATGTGATTGCGACGTCATCACAGATCCTGCTCATACCAGCCCTGGGACCACCGGAAGCTGCCGCTTGCAATGGAGCGGTCCCGGGAGCGTAGCGAGGAGCGGCAAAGGCGGCGGATGGTGAGTATAGCAGGACTTCAACGGCCCTTCGGAAGGTGAGTATATGTTTTTTTTTTTTTTTTAAGTCTCTATACTACGTGGCTCTGTGCTGGGCAATATACTACGTGCCTGGGCAATATGCTACGTGGCTCTGCTATATACCATGTGGCTGGGCAATATACTACGTGACTGGGCAATATACCGTACTACGTGGCTCTGCTATATACTACGTGGCTGGGCAATATACTACGTCACTGGGCAATATACTATGTGGCTGGGCAATATACTATGTGGCTGGGCAATATACTATGTGACTGGGCAATATACTACGTGACTGGGCAATATACTATGTAGCTGAGCAATATACTACGTGGCTGGGCAATATACTACGTGACTGGGCAATATACTATGTCGCTGGGCAATATACGACGTGACTGGGCAAAATACGACGTGACTGGGCAATATACTACATGACTGGGCAATATACTACGTGACTGGGCAATATACTACGTGGCTGGGCAATATACTACGTCACTGGGCAATATACTACGTGGACATGCATATTCTAGAATACCCGATGCGTTAGAATCGGGCCACCATCTAGTATGCAATAACAGGCGGTCAAAAGATCGTATACACACCAAAATGGTATCAATAAAAACGTCAGATCGGTATGCAAAAAATAGCCCACACCCAACCCGAGATCACGAAATGACCGAGAGCGATCCAAATATTGATCAGACTTGCTGCAATTTTTTCCTCATATTAACTCTGTCTGAGGAAAAAAAAATTGGACATGTGTCTGTCCCCTTAGAATAGCATTGGTCCGAGTGAGATCTGATGTTTTCTCGAATCGTACTCGGACCAAAAATACACCCTTATTTTGAACACAGAATACCTCTCCAGAAGTCCCAATTTGAATAGATGGAGTGGCAACGTACATGTTAAACAGCTGTTCAAGTCCTTGGTTCTAGAGCTTGGCGAGCCAATGGTCCTGCGGTGGTCCTAAAATTCAAAAAACAAACTCCTCTGTCTGCTTCTTACCACTACTACCAGTGTCTCTGCTGTTCTCTTCCAGAGTTAGGTAGCAGATGACCACTCTTTGTGTCAGGATTCAAACCCTGCAGCTCATGTGCATCAGGCAGCAGCTCTTCCCATAGAGCTATTCAACTTGCTGTACAGTTCCTTGCTTACCTAGATACTAGTAACTGTGTTGTTCCTGATTACCTCCACCCTGAGTTTCTGATTGCCTGCACCCTGAGTATTTGATTGGCTCCAATTTTACTGCTGATTCCTGACTACCAGGGGCATAGCTAGGGTTTTGGCTCAGGGGGCGAAACTTATCAGTGGGCCCCTAACCAGGTAACCTTGATTACAACTCGATGATGCACTCTAATAGTAGATGTAGGAGCTGAGCCACTGCTGCTGTATGTGTCCCTATTACTGCCCCTGATACCCCAATACTGAGCCGCTGCTGCCGTATGTGTCCCTATTACTGCACCTGATACCCCAATACTGAGCCGCTGCTGCCGAATGTGTCCCTATTACTGCCCCTGATACCCCAATACTGAGCCGCTGCTGCCGTATGTGACCCTATTACTGCCCCTGATACCCCAATACTGAGCCGCTGCTGTCGTATGTGTCCCTATTACTGCCCCTGATACCCCAATACTGAGCCGCTGCTGCCGTATGTGTCCCTATTACTGCACCTGATACCCCAATACTGAGCCGCTGCTGCCGTATGTGTCCCTATTACTGCTCCTGATACCCCAATACTGAGCCACTGCTGCCATATCTGTACCTATTACTGCTCCTGATACCCCAATACTGAGCTGCTGCTGCCGTATGTGTCCCTATTACTGCACCTGCTGTGTGTTACTATGTGCCCTCTAAATTCTAAAGCACCTCTTTATAATATAGTAATGCCGGGTGCAAGTGGCCTAGAAAACAGTGCCCATATTTTGCCCCCTAGAAAGTAATAATGCCCTCTGTGTGCCCCTTTGATAGTCACAGTAACCTGAGTTCCCCTATAAGAATAAGTACCCACTTTACATTTAATAAAGTCCCGAGTCTCCCCCTGTACAGCTCCTCTATAAACAGCATGATGCCCCCTCACTGTATATACTTTCCCCTTAATATCCCCCAAACTGGCTCCAACACTGTATGATGGCCCATCACTGTAAACTCCACACTGAATGATGGCACCCTAGATAGCCTCGATATAGCATAATACACCAGATAGTCCTCAATATGGTATAATACATTCCCCATAGGCCTCCATATAGTATCATGCACTCCCCATAGGCAGACTTTATAGTATAATGCACTTCCCATAGGAAGACTATGTAGTATAATGCAGCTCCCCATAGGCAGCCTCTATAGCGTAATGCATCCCCATAGGCAGCCTCTTTATGGAAGGCTGTAAATCTGTCCACAATCCTCTCTGCAAGGCATAAAAATGACCTCTCATTATACTCACCATTGGCGCTCACCAAGGCATAGCTGGTCTTGACTTAAGATCGCCATCCTCTATTACTGCTTCATCTGGATGACACATCCTACGTCATCCACACAGTGTCACCCATCGTGCTCCTGTGCAGGAACACTTCTCTCTGGGCTGCTGAAAGCAGAGCCAAGTACTGTAGTGCATATGCGCTGGGAAAGGCCAAAATGGCGGTGATGAGCTGGAAGTAAAGCCGGCGCATGCGCATGCGCAGTACAATACTGTGCTCTGACTTCAGCATGGCAAAGAAAGGTGCACCTGCACAGGAGTGCGATAGAGGACACTGAATGCATTATGTAGGACCCATCTTCCACACGAAGTGGGACAGCAATCACAAGAAGAGGGTAGGTGTCGGATCAAGACTAGAGACGCCCAGACCGCGCCATCCGTGAGTATAATGAAAGCTCTTTTTGTGCCTTGCATAGAGGATTGGGGATATATAGAGAGCATTCTAGAACACTGTATGTGAGGGCGTACAGATGGTGGCCGGACCTTATACGGTGACAGGCTCCCTTTAATCTGTAAGACATGAAGCCACCGTCTTGTAGCCTCATGTAAAAGCCATCCTGCAAGATTCCAGCCGCTCGCAAACTTAAGAAAATAATCATTCTCCTTCTCGTAAGCTAATCAGCAGCGTCGAATCGGATGGAGAAAAACATTTCTCCACCTTCTCCATTCTGTCAATCAATGGAAATTGGATGGCACATAGATGTCATCTGAGTGCAGTCGGTGGCTTCCATGCACTTATTGACTTGCATGACCGAGAGCGATCCAAATATTGATCAGACATGCTGCAATTTTTTTCCTCATACTAACTCTGTCTGAGGAAATAAAATTGGACATGTGTATGTTCCCTTAGAATAGTATTGGTCCGAGTGAGATCTGATGTTTTATCGAGGGCAGAGCAAAGTACTGCTGTTCTGTGTTCCTCCACGTAGGATGCTGTGTGGATTCCAACATACGGCTAAACCTTCATCCACATCCCAGTAAACAGACTGTGTTGATGCTTAAGTCTTATTTATTAGGGTGATGATAACCAAAACTATAACGTTGAACAACAATGGTGGACAGTATTCATAGTAGATGATCGAATAGTGAATGATATTAATGTACAAGGTGGATGTTCAGTGAATAATCATAGTGGATGACTGGTGAAAAACTGTAAAGAATAACAGCATTTCAGTATATGCACATACAGGGTGCAATCACATAAATAACTGGGACATTACAGCAAGAATTATACAGAGTGCATTACACAGTAACTCTAACAGCACTGCCCTATTCTATACAAGAATGCATCTATCTACATGCAGAGTACACCTGAACCTAACTGCAAGCTGCAAAGCACATCTGCCTAACTATATCTGACTATAGGAGCTGCATAAGGCTTAAATACTAACACAAAACATAAGATGCATTAAACCTTTATAAACGTACCGAGATCCGTTAGAACAGGGGTAAGGAAGTAAGCGAGACAGGAGCATGTGTGCCTCTGTTCAGATCTGAGGAAAAATGGCTACTGAAGCTTGTCTTCACAAGAAGAATGTGGGCGGAACTAACCCATAAGACATTGCTCTAGGAGGGAAAGGTTGGTAAACAACATGAAAAGTAGGTAACTGATGACCTCCAGTGGCCACAACTTGAATAACAAGATAATTAACTTTCTGCACATTAAGATGGGCAGAACACTCCCCGCTTGGCGTCAACAGATACCACAATTAGGTTCCTTTGGGGAAAATAATAATACAAGCTCGGTAACGGGCCTGAGGAACAGTTTGTTCTCCCCAAGCTTGCACACTCTGACCTCTACTTTCCGCACTTTCCCATCTTTACTGGGAAGGGTCTTAATGACTAGGCCGAGTGGCCACTCGTTCCAATGTGACTGACTGTCTTTGACGAGTACAACATCACCAGATTGAATGTTTGGGCAGTCTTTCTGCCACTTTGTCCTGGTTTGCAGAGTGGAGAGATACTGTTTCCTCCATCTATCCCAGAAGACGTTGGACACGCTTTGTACTTGCCTCCATTGTCGTCTGTAGAGGTCTTTGTCATTGAATTCTCCGAGTGGAGCTTTCGGGACACAGGTTTTCTGTGTGAGTAACATTGCAGGAGTAAGGATGGATGAATCTCCAGAATCACTAGAAAGTGCTGTCTTGTAGGACTGGGTTACATGAAATAGACAAGCTATAGCTCGAACAAGTGACTTCCAGGTGGAGAACCTGCTGAACCGGTGAGAATCGAGGTGGCAGCTTGAAATCTCTGTATGTAGAACAGACACTTGAGGTCGGATCTCTTCGTCTGTGTCTGGACCCACAAGTTCGAAAGTTTCAGGCCTGCTGATGTGGGGCATCGAATGGTACAAAGAGGTAGGACCTGTGAACCATGAAGTGTCCTTCAGATAACTGGGAGCAACGGATCTAATCGCGTGGTCCGCAGGATTGTGGTGAGTAGGTATGTAGTGCCACTGATTAGGGCCGGTGGATCTTCTTACCCGAAGTACCCGGTTGCTGACGTAGACGTAGAAGCGTTGTGTCTCGTTACAGATGTACCCCAGTACCACCTTGCTATCGGTGTAGAACTCTGCATCTTTGATCTTCAGACTCATCGCATCCGAGATCAGTTCAGCCAACTCAACTGCAAGGACAGCAGCACAAAGTTCCAGTCTGGGTATCGTGTGTTCCCGAAGTGGCGCCAATTTCGTCCGACTCATAACGAACCCGATATGGCATTGTCCGCTTACGTCTATGGTTTTGAGGTACGCTACTGCTGCAATCGCTTTGACTGATGCATCACAGAAAATACAAAGTCTTTGCGTTTTGACCTCTGTGGATGGCACAGGAGCATACGGTCGTTTCACACGAAGGTTGGTCAGGGCTTCAAGAGACTTCCTCCACTCTGCCCACAGGTCAGCCTTTTCCACTGGAAGTGGATCATCCCAATCAGTAGTGTCTTGGGTGAAGTCCCTGAGCATCAGCTTTCCTTGGATGGTTACTGGAGCTACGAACCCCAAGGGGTCGTATAAACTATTCACGAAGGAAAGAACTCCTCTGCGTGTGAAGGGTTTCTCATCCTTGCTGATCTGAAAGGTGAAGGTATCTGTCTTCAGGTCCCACAGCAATCCAAGGCTCTGCTGCATGGGAAGGGGGTCGATGCTGAGGTCTAAATCCTTTAGATCGCTGGAATAGTCTTCAGAGGGAAAGGCTTCCATCAACTCTCGGCTGTTGGAAGAAATCTTGTGTAACCTTAGGTTAGACTGAGCGAGCATGTCACGAGTCCTCTTTAGTAGACTGATTGCGGACTCACTTGTCGGTGTGGACTTCAAACAGTCATCCACGTAAAAATCCTTTTCCACAAAGGACCTGACGTCCGAGCCATACTCTTCTTCACCCTTTTTGGCAGAATGTCGGAGGCCGTAGATTGCGACCGCTGGGGAAGGGCTGTTCCCAAAGATGTGTACCCGCATCCGGTACTCTTCGATGTCTTTGTCCGGGTCGTTGTCACGGTACCAGAAGAACCTCAGGTAGTTTCTGTGTTCCTCTTTGACGAGAAAACAGTGGAACATCTGTTGTATGTCAGCCATAAATGCCACTGAATCTCTACGGAAACAGAGTAATACTTCCAGAAGTCTGTTGTTGAGGTCTGGGCCCGACAGTAAGACATCATTCAATGACACGTCTTCGCATTTGGCACTTGAGTCGAATACCACTCTAATTTGACCTGGCTTCTTAGGATGGTACACTCCGAAGATTGGCAGGTACCAACACTCCTCTCCGTGTCGAAGTGCAGGTGCAATCTCTGCGTGGTTGTTCTGGAATATCTTTCCCATGAAGGTAAAGAAATGTTCCTTCGTCTCAGGTGACTTCTGAAGCTTGTGTCTTAGGGAGATGAATCTGCTGTAGACCAATTCCTTGTTGTTGGGTAGGCGTCTCCTCTGAGGTCTAAATGGTAGAGGTGCGACCCAACTATTCGACGTATCCTTGACTATTTGTTCGTCCATGATGTCCAAGAATATCTTGTCTTCTATAGACATCGCTACCTTGTTGTCTTCCTTCGTCCTGTGGAAGACTGTACATCCTATGTGGTCTTGTTCACCTTCACAGGCGTGGTCTTCGTTGATAGGAACTGAGAAAGGGCAAGGTAGGGGAGTGCTGCTCGGTAGTTCCTTTACCAGCAGACTATTGTGACATGGCTGGAAGAGAGATGGACGTCCATTTTCTAGTGTGCTGGTAAGCATACTGTTGACTGAGACCGGCTTGTGTGCTCCTCCTAGACAGACATCTCCTACAATGACCCATCCAAGGTCTTGCCTCTGAGCGTATGGAGCATTCCGTGAGCCGTTGATATATTCTCTAGTCTTGTGGACTCGTAGTATATCTCTTCCCAGAAGTAAAGCTATTGGGGCTTCTGGTTCCAACTCAGGTATCAGGTGGGCTATACGCTTCAGGTGGGGGTGATACGTTGCCACCTCTGGTGAAGGTATCTCAGACCTGTTGTCAGGAATCTGGTTGCACTCCAGGATGGTCGGTAGTGACAGACAGGTCTGGCCATCCATGGATTCCACTTTGTATCCGGTTGCTTTCCTCCCCGCCGTCTCGACGGTACCTGAACATGTCCTAAGGGAGTAGGAAGAACCGGGGCCTACAATGTTGAAGTTGTCAAAGAAGATGGACCTGGCTAAAGACCTATTACTTTGGTCATCCACGATTGCATATATCTTGAGTGCTTTGTCTCTGTGGCCTGTTGGATAGACTCGGACAAGGCAGATTTTTGAGCATGATCTTCCTCCCTTGAGTCCCTTACAGATCTCCGTACATTGAGAGGTGACCGCAGGGGTGTCTTCGTCAGTGTTCTTCTGTTTCTCATTGTGCTCCTCTGCTTGTGACAACACTCCTGGAGGTGGTCCAGGATGCAAGGCTGTATTATGATCCGTGCTGCTGCATTCTGCACATTTCACGCTAGCTCCACAGTTCCTGGCGAAGTGAGAGGTTGTAGCACAGCATTTGAAGCAGATGTTGTTTTCCTTGAGGAAACCTTTGCGATCCTCTAAAGTCTTCTCCCTGAAGGCTCTGCACTTTAGTAGAGGATGCGGTTTCCTGTGTAGAGGACACTGCTTACTGACATCCTGAGGTTTGCTCTCTTCCGTAGGGGGCTTAGTTGTCTTGTGTGGAGGACCTGTGGAATCAATATTAGTTTTATGCGCTGCCACGGGTGTTTTACTGGGTTTGACACCAGGGGTAGTGGAACATGACAGAGTGAAATCAAAACTAGGGTCATTTCTGATCTTGGCTTGCTGGGTGACAAACTCAACAAATACAGTAAAAGGAGGGAATGGTACGTTATGAATTTGTTTATACCGTGAACCATGTATAATCCACCTTTCTTGAAGATTGTAAGGAAGTTTTTGTACTATTGGATTGACACCCCTAGCAGTGTCTAAGAATGCCAATCCAGCCAAGTGTCCTTCCTTCTGGGCGACCTGTAACTCTATCAATAAATCACTCAATTCTCTAAGTCTTTGATAACCCTTGGGCCCTATCTTAGGGAAATCATCATAGTAACATAGTAACATAGTTAGTAAGGCCGAAAAAAGACATTTGTCCATCCAGTTCAGCCTATATTCCATCACAATAAATACCCAGATCTACGTCCTTCTACAGAACCTAATAATTGTATGATACAATATTGTTCTGCTCCAGGAAGACATCCAGGCCTCTCTTGAACCCCTCGACTGAGTTCGCCATCACCACCTCCTCAGGCAAGCAATTCCAGATTCTCACTGCCCTAACAGTAAAGAATCCTCTTCTATGTTGGTGGAAAAACCTTCTCTCCTCCAGACGCAAAGAATGCCCCCTTGTGCCCGTCACCTTCCTTGGTATAAACAGATCCTCAGCGAGATATTTGTATTGTCCCCTTATATACTTATACATGGTTATTAGATCGCCCCTCAGTCGTCTTTTTTCTAGACTAAATAATCCTAATTTCGCTAATCTATCTGGGTATTGTAGTTCTCCCATCCCCTTTATTAATTTTGTTGCCCTCCTTTGTACTCTCTCTAGTTCCATTATATCCTTCCTGAGCACCGGTGCCCAAAACTGGACACAGTACTCCATGTGCGGTCTAACTAGGGATTTGTACAGAGGCAGTATAATGCTCTCATCATGTGTATCCAGACCTCTTTTAATGCACCCCATCAATTCTTTTGAATAAAGCATTCTCTATTACTTCTACGGACCCATAGCATTCCTCAAGTCTTTCCCACACTTTACGAAAACCTATGTGTGGGTATTCTATGTTAATGTCTCTTAGTCTTTTAGCATGCTCGACCGATTCAGTTCCAAGCCACTTTACTAGGAGATCTAACTCCTCACTACTAGAAAGGTCCAGTCCCTGAATGGCGTTCTGGAACGAAGCTCGCCATGACCTATAGTTTTCGGCTTTGTCAGTGAACTTTACAAGTCCTTTTGTTACCAGTTCTCGGCGGGCAAAGAACTTTGCCAAGTCTACGGTGGCTTGATCAGTGTTGGTACGAGCCGGTATGTTATAGCCATGTCTAGTGTGTGGTGCATCACCATACCTGTGAGATGCTCTTGGCTTCGGACAGTCTGCATAGTACCTTTCTGGCGAAGATGCCTCTTTAAGGTGAGGTGGGAGCTGTACCTTCTTCTCAGTGGAACGGTAGCTGTGGTCGACTCCTCTGTGTTGGACGTCTTCTTGTTTATAGTAGCGAAGTTCGGCGTTGGATCGATGATAATCGACGTAGGCTGATCATTGTAGTCTATCTAGGGTGTTGTCCATGCTGGAGTGTCGATGAACGTACTCTGCGACGCGCTGAGCTGGATCTTGCTGCTCTAGATCTGTTCCAAGAACGTTGCTGCGTCTCTCATAATCAGGATCCTTCATGGCTTCCAAGTACTCTGCCTTAGCTATTGCAGCTGCTGCCTCTTTGTCTACCATAAGTCTTTCTAGAGACACTTGCAGGCGCGCACCTTCTGCTTCTTGCTCTGCCCGCAAATGTGCGGTTTCAGCCTGCAAACGTGCATTTTCTGCTTCATGCTCTGCTTGTCTCAGCTTTAGATGCATTTCTTTCTCGGCGAAGGAAGACCTCGCTTTGGCTGCTTCAGCTTCAGCACGAGCGACAGCAGCCAGCTCTGCTAATGATGACCTGCTAGAGCTTGCTCGTGACCTCGTCTTGAGTGAGGATGTGCTGTTTCAAGACATTGTGCGCTTAGCTGCGTACTGCTGAGTGTTTTGGCGGGAAACTGAGTCTATGTGCAATGAGCTTCCGCGTGGCGGGAATGATGTAGCTCTTCTTGGCGGGCTGCAGTATAGTTCTGCGGCTGTATGGCGGCTGCTGTGATACCCGAATGCGGAGCAGTGTGGGTGTTAGCAGCTAATCTGTTCTTACTTTACAATCACCGCCTGCGACTGGCGGTCTCGTTTTTCACTGTTCTGTCTTCCTCCACGTAGGATGCTGTGTGGATTCCAACATACGGCTAAACCTTCATCCACATCCCAGTAAACAGACTGTGTTGATGCTTAGTCTTATTTATTAGGGTGATGATAACCAAAACTATAACGTTGAACAACAATGGTGGACAGTATTCATAGTAGATGATCGAATAGTGAATGATGTTGATGTACAAGGTGGATGTTCAGTGAATAATCATAGTGGATGACTGGTGAAAAACTGTAAAGAATAACAGCATTTCAGTATATGCACATACAGGGTGCAATCACATAAATAACTGGGACATTACAGCAAGAATTATACAGAGTGCATTACACAGTAACTCTAACAGCACTGCCCTATTCTATACAAGAATGCATCTATCTACATGCAGAGTACACCTGAACCTAACTGCAAGCTGCAAAGCACATCTGCCTAACTATATCTGACTATAGGAGCTGCATAAGGCTTAAATACTAACCCAAACATAAGATGCATTAAACCTTTATAAACGTACCGAGATCCGTTAGGACAGGGGTAAGGAAGTAAGCGAGACAGGAGCACGTGTGCCTCTGTTCAGATCTGAGGAAAAATGGCTACTGAAGCTTGTCTTCACAAGAAGAATGTGGGCGGAACTAACCCATAAGACATTGCTCTACGAGGGAAAGGTTGGTAAACAACATGAAAAGTAGGTAACTGATGACCTCCAGTGGCCACAACTTGAATAACAAGATAATTAACTTTCTGCACATTAAGATGGGCAGAACAACTGCAGTGCGCAGGCACGGGGAAAGGTCAGAGAGGCCCGGCGCCTGCATACTTCAGTACTCTGCTCTTCCCTCAACAGGGCAGACAAAGTATGCCTGCGCCACAGCCGCAGCGTGAAGACAAGAAGAGGATGTCATCATATGAAGATGGGAGGCCCCGGACCGGACCGCGACGCCCATCGGATCGGATCGGACCGCCCGCCCAGGTGAGTATAATCTAACCTCTTTTTCTCATCTTTCAGGATTCCAGAATGCTGTAGATAAGCCCCTGATGCTGGTGGGCTTAGCTCATCTTAGATTTTTGGGGGTGACAGGTTCCCTTTAATGTACCGTATATACTCGAGTATAAGCCGAGATTTTCAGCCCATTTTTTGGGGCTGAAAGTCCCCCTCTCGGCTTATACTCGAGTCATACCCAGGGGTCGGCACGGGAGGGGGAGCGGGGGCTGTGTAATTATACTTACCTGCTCCCGGCGTGGTCCCTGGACGTCCCTGCTTCTTCCAGCGCTGCAGCTTCTTCCTGTATTGAGCGGTCACATGGCACCGCTCATTACAGAAATGAATATGCGGCTCCACCTCCCATAGAGGTGGAGCTGCATATTCATTACTGTATATGAGCGGTAACGCTGCCTGCTCAATACAGGAAGAAGATGCAGCGCCGGGGAAGAAGCAGGGACGCAGTGCCAGGAGCAGGTAAGTATACGGGGAGGGGGAGCGCTGCGCTGCGCGATAGTCACCTGCTCCTCGGTCCGGGTGTCGCTCTGTCTTCAGCAGTGACGCTCAGGTGAGAGGGCGCGGTGACGTAGTCAGTGTGCACCCTTTGCTGAACGTCAGTGCTGAAGACGGAGCCGCACGAGGAGCAGGTAAAAGTGCCAGGGTGCTGAGCGACGGAGAGGTGAGTATGTGATTTTTTTTTATGGCAGCAAAAGCAAATGGGGCAAGTGGCTGTGCGGAGCATCTTATGGGGCCATACTTGTGCAGCACTATAAGGGGCAAGTGACTGTGCAGAGCATCTTATGGGGCCATACTTGTGCAGCACTATAAGGGGCAAGTGGCTGTGCAGAGCATCTTATGGGGCCATACTTGTGCAGCACTATATGGGGCAAGTAGCTGTGCAGAGCATCTTATGGGGCCATAACACTTGTGCAGCACTATAAGGGGCAAGTGGCTGTGCAGAGCATCTTATGGGGCCATACTTGTGCAGCATTATAAGGGGCAAGTGACTGTGCGGAGCATCTGTATGGGGCCATAACGCTTGTGCAGCACTATATGGGGCAAGTGGCTGTGCGGAGCACTATAATGGGGCCATAACACTTGTGCAGCATTATATCGGGCAAGTGGCTGTACAGAGCATCTGTATGGGGCCATAACACTTGTGCAGCACTATAAGGTGCAAGTAGCTGTGTGGAGCATCTTATGGGGCCATAACGCTTGTGCAGCACTATATAGGGCAAATATCTTTATGGAGCATCTTATGAGACCCTTATTACCCTTTAGCAGGATAATATGGGGCATATTTTAATATGGAGCATCTAATGGGGCCCATCAAACTGTATGGAGCATTATATGGGGCTCCTGATTCAATATGGATATTCAAAAACACTTAACCTACTGATGTCTCAATTAATTTTACTTTTATTGGTATCTATTTTTACTTTTGAAATTTACCAGTAGCTGCTGCATTTTCCACCCGAGGCTTATACTCGAGTCATTAAGTTTTCCCATTTTTTTGTGGCAAAATTAGGGGGGTTGGCTTATACTCGGATCGGCTTATACTCGAGTATATACAGTAAGTTAGTGGATGTATATATAGCATAACCCGCCAGATGAGGCCTGCATGATAGACAAAACCTATAAAACTGAAAAGCAAGATGGTTACTGAACTTATATGCCTATACACAGATCAGATATATCTATTTATGCTTTGGTCTGCCTACATATAGTAAATGTCATTTGCCAAGATACTTGTCAATCCACATGTCAGTCTTTCAGTGTCATCATGTCAGACAAGAAACGTTCCAAAAACTAGTATGTGTATAGTCCCACCTACAGATCTGATATATCTTTGTGCTATTGTAAACACATGAAATAAATTATATGTGCCAAGACACTTATCGATCACATGTCAGTTTTCAGTGTCTGTCCAGATTGCAGGATAAACAAGACATACAAGTTTAAGAACCTTCATTGCTTTATATATTGTGCCTGTATGTATGTATGTATTCAAGGCAACAGATCAGACATAGCACATAGTAAATGACATGTGCCAAGATACTCATCAGGCCACATGCTGTGTGCAGTGTGTCCTCTGGTCCTGGGTGCTGCTCCTCGCCTCTCAGGCTCCTCCTAGTAGTGATGGGCAGTCCGGCTCTTTTTGGTGATCCAGCTTTCATGGCTCCGCTCACCAAAAAGAGCTGGCTCTTTCAGCTCACAAAACGGCTCTTTTTGGATCCTAAATGGATCCCCATTGAATGTGTGTTCAGGCGCC
This sequence comes from Ranitomeya imitator, assembly GCF_032444005.1. Classification (NCBI taxonomy): domain Eukaryota; kingdom Metazoa; phylum Chordata; class Amphibia; order Anura; family Dendrobatidae; genus Ranitomeya; species Ranitomeya imitator. The sequence goes on from NC_091284.1 coordinate 773,331,995, forward strand.
CTAAACCACGCCCACCTACCGCAGAAACTCCACCCACTTGCTATGAACCAATTAAATTGGCGAGTGGGTGAAGTTTTGCTCAGGTGGGAGGGGTTATGCCTGCCAAAGTCTGGGATTTTACGCCCAGTGAGAGCCATTTAGGAATTTTAGTGGCTCTCACTGGCATTCTGACACCCATCGTTCACAACAGGGAGCCGGCTCATTGTGTTGGATCATTCGCGAACGACACATCACTACCTCCTAGTCATATGCAGATATGTGTAGATAGCGAGTTCCCCTGTGTCCCGGCTGCTGCTGGAGCTGATCAATTCTCTGCAGCAGGGAGCTTTGAAGGAGAGCGCGCTCAGCAGGGGCGGATTATAGTAGGGTCAATCTGGGCGGTAGCCCAGGGCCCAGTGGTGTGGGGGGCCCTGAGTCTACCGCTCAGATTGCCCGCTGCCACCAGGCCATTACTGCCCTGACTGGTGTATTGGCCCAGTGGGCAGAAGGGGCCCGCATCGGGCCCCGTCTCATCTGCTCACCGGGCCCCTACTGGCGCTGCGTCAGTTAAACACTATTGATGTGCAGGTGCGCGCCCGCACGTCAATAGCTGCCAGCCAATCGGAGGCTGGCAGCTGACATCACCCGCAGCGCACATGTTGCCGGCGTCTGATGTCATTGTCAGTTGCTGGCGAGTGCGCTCTTCAGTTGCGAGGACAGAGCTTCGCCAAAGGAGTGCGGTCAGATGAGAACTTCTTTTTTTTTTATTGCGAACGACAATCCGGGGCGCCCGGGCCAGTATGCTGGAGACACTGGGGGCAATATGCTAGACATACGGGGGGCAATATGCTGGACACACTGGGGGCAATATGCTGGACACACTGGGGGCAATATGCTGGACACACTGGGGAAGAATGCTGGACACACTGGGGGCAATATGCTGGAGACACTGGGGCAGAATGCTGGACACACTGGGGGCAGGATGCTGGACACACTGGGGCAGAATGCTGGACACACTGGGGGCAATATGCTGGAGACACTAGGGCAGATTGCTGGACACACTGGGGGCAATATGCTGGACACACTGGGGCAGATTGCTGGACACACTGGGGGCAATATGCTGGAGACACTGGGACAGAATGCTGGACAAACTGGGGGCAATATGCTGGACAAACTGGGGGCAATATGCTGGACACACTGGGGGCAATATGCTGGACACACTGGGGACAATATGCTGGACACACTGGGGGCAATATACTGGACACACTGGGGGCAATATGCTGGACACACTGGGGAAGAATGCTGGACACACTGGGGGCAATATGCTGGAGACACTGGGGCAGAATGCTGGACACACTGGGGGCAGGATGCTGGACACACTGGGGCAGAATGCTGGACACACTGGGGGCAATATGCTGGAGACACTAGGGCAGATTGCTGGACACACTGGGGGCAATATGCTGGACACACTGGGGGCAGGATGCTGGACACACTGAGGGCAGGATGCTGGACACACTGGGGGCAGGATACTGGACACATTGGGGCAGGATGCAGGACACATTGGGGGCAAAGATTCTGGTCATTGGGGGCAGAGATGCTGGACATTGGGGGCAGAGATGCTGGACACACTGGGGACAGGACTGGAGACATGGGCAGAATATAGATACGGGGCATGATTGGAGACACGGGGTATAATGAAAGACATGGGGCAGGATTGGATCATGGGGCAGATGGATACGATGGAGACAGATGGGTCAGGATGGGGAGATCATATGGGGCAGAATGGATACTCATGAGGGCAGGATGGGAGAACTTATGGCTGGAGCCAGGAATGAGATACACGGGGCCAGGATGGGGGATATTATTATTACCATAGGGGCTAATTAAGGGATATTATTACTGCAGTGATGTATTTATTTTATTTTTTGAGGACACTGTTTTAAATGGGGGGGCGGTCCTGTTACTGTGTAGAGTGACACTATGTCGCCTCTTTTTCTTCATGTGGTGTAATGTAGAAGTTGGGAAAAATTAAGTAATATGTTCTACAAGCGGAGCTCAGGATAACTTCGTTATTTCCTGCAGACACGAGTCCTGGCTGGAAGAAGTGATGGCGGTCTGTGCTGGATGAAAGATGAAGGACTTCACCTAGAGACATCACTGGTGAGTCAGTGTTACCTATACACTGACACTATACACTGTACACTATATACTGAACTGAAGGGTAACTTGACTAGATCAATGGATGTTTGACAGGTTATAGTTTCACACAGCAACTATTTTTCTCGAATAATCTGGTTTAGGTATATGATGACCCCGTCGCATGACCCCGTCGCATGACCCGTCACATGAACGGGGGGCCCACAGTGTCTGAACAGCCCGGGGCCCTGGCTACCCTTAATCCACCCCTGGCGCTCAGCCTTGATTGGGTGAGTGACCTCCCCTTCCCCCTCTCCTCCACAGACTGCAGAAGAGCGATCACATGACTCACTCCCTGCACTCTGATTGGAGGCCTTCTCTTCCTTCTCTCTGACTCCTTGTGATCGCGTTTATACTGTGCATGTTACTTTAGATACATGCGCAGTACAAATGCAAGGGAATTAAGCTATAATCATTGACAGGAGGCAGGGGCCCCTAACACTGGCCCTGACAGTAGCATAGCTCCGAGTAGGCCCCCTCAGAGCGCAGGGCCTGGGGTGACCGCCCCTCTGCCCCCCTGGTAGCTAAGCTTCTGCTGACTACGCAACCTGGTTATCCTCCAAACTATACTGCTGCTTCCATGTACCGACCTCTAGCTAATTCCTGACTATGCAGCGTGCTTATCTTCAAATTTATACTGCTGCTCCCATGTACCGACCTCTGGCTGATTCCTGACTATTCTACCTGCCGATGTTTCATCTAGTGGTTGCAATACCATTACTCCAATCTAGGTCAGTTCTTAACGCTTTGGCTGCAACTCTCAATCTCTCAATATTCCATCAGGGTGGATCTCCAGAAATAGTAAAGGCTGCAGCTCAGGAGTAACCACTCATTGGCTGCAGCCGTCACGTTGCACAGCAAGTTAAATGACTCTCTGAGAACAGCAGCACATCAATGGAACATCCCCACTGCAGGAGGTGAGGAGGTTAATTTATTATTTATTTTATTATAGAAGCCCAACCCATCAAAGTTTTTACCCTCTTAATAAATTACAGTCATCATATTATACAGCACTGTGTACTTGCGGCGCTCCAGGGTCCTGGTCATCGCAGTGGTATTGCTTTCCTCTCGGGGAGAGTGATATTACGTTTGGAGGCAAAGAAGGATAACTGCATCCAGGTATCACAAACATGCAACTCATTTCACACTCCAGACCACCAGGGGGAGCTTCTGCTCCTATTTATTAGGTCATTCCCCACATAGGTAAAACTGGTTGCCTGTAGGGAAAGTAAGTCAGTTGCTGACTGAGCTCAGCTCAGTTAGTTGGTCCCTGACAGGGGTGGGATCCTGTCAGTGAACGAAGGAAAAAGGACACGGAGATGTGCACGCCCTCAGAGCTGCAGCTCCTAGGAAGAGACATCGAAGGTAGAACTGTATTGCAACGAGCATGAAGGAAGTCATAGCAAAGGAGAGGATACTAGAAGGGGACCAGTCCTACACAGGCTGCCTGAGGCGCAGAATCTCGGTAGCCGAAACACCGAGTAAGGACCTTTATGCTTTGCTCCAGAGACCGGCAGGACAGCTTATTGCAAGTTACCTGTCCGCCCTGCACCCAGGAGGCACGGTGGCAACCTTTGGAGGCTGGGGCATGCTAGAGTCCCTATAAACAGCCTCAAGCCAGCAGTCATATGGATTTGTCCTATCCTATATGGGGGACAGAGAGAGAGACATTACATTTGTGAGGACCTTATGTGAAGCCTTAGGCAGTAAGGAACTACACCACTGCAGCGCAAGGGAAGGTTACTGATTTCCACCTGGACCAGGGAACTCTGGACTTGCCTCCAAACCGGCCGGACTCTGCCTGCCCTACGATCTGATGCCCTGGACTGTGGATGCTGGAGCCCTCAGCAAAGGTAAAGAGACTGCAACCTTGTGTCCTCGTTCTTCTCTGCGCCTCTCACCATACCACCATCTACACACCGGGAAGCCCTGGGGACATACTTTACCTGTGGGAAGGTATACCATCTAGCTGCCATAACATCACCCCAGCGGACCCCTTAAAGCAGCGTTGGTCATACTGACCGAATACCACAGGTGGCGTCACAAACACAATCTTTATCCCTTTAAAGACCTTTCCCTTTTACACGGACGTCCCAGGGCCACGGATCAGGTCAGCCAACGTGACATCCCCTTGTAAACCGCAGGACCCGGTACCGAGTACCCCACGACCCCATGGGGGCGCTCCATACTTACAATTGCTCATTTTGCCTTTCTACCAGCTAATTCTTCTCTTTTCTCTGTTCTTTGTAGAAACAGGAAGTCTCCTCCCTGCATGAATCAGGGTAGAAGGGCAAAATGAGCAATTGTAAGTACACAGTGTTATATAATAGATTGATTGCAATATATTAAGAGGATAAAATCGTTGATTGGAGGAGGGCTTCTTTAAGCTTAGGTTGTCCAGCAGTTTACAACCCCTTTAATGTATATGGAGAAGCCAGGAGAGATAGCTTTCCGCCTTTTGTTTGTCTGACAACTATCTCACGTATATGGCCAGCTTCAAGCAATTGGGTCACTAGTTAATCCTCTACATTCACTTCGGCTAAATTCACACTCTAAAATGTACTACTGTACCCTGGATTTGAGGTAGTTAAAACAATCCCAATTTTCAATTCGAGATTTCAACACACGACCGAATAGACATGAAGAGACATAAGTGTGTTCTCCGTTATTGTGACTGCACAAGCTGTGGCTTGATGGATGGGGATCTTTTTAATTACAACTTTCCTTGTCGTATTAGACATTTCCTCTACAGTAAATCAATACAGATCAATCCATAATGCCGAATGTGAAATTAACTTAATTACAATGTAACTGTTCAGGATAAATTCTCATCAAATACTCTGTTTATTAAATGACATTGTATTTTACATTTCCTTTCAATATAACAGTGTTAATTAGTCTGAATGTGTCACATCTGATCTGTCAGCATTACTGCCATTATTCTAATGTCTAATCTGTGATATCAAGTATTCGTGTGCATGGGAGGCATAGGGGGTGGTTAATGCTGGAAAATCTACAGTGAGTCTTCCACCCCCAAAATGCACTTTAAATAAGCTTTACAATGATATAGGGGATTTAACCCCTATATAAGTCACACTAGCAATGTTCCTAACCCTGTGAGCTCAGACAGTGTCAGTGTGCATTCAGCACAGACACGTCTAGCTCTAGGAAGTGAGGTCTTCCAATCAGAAACACAGGAAGTCCCCAACATGCAAAAATGTAGGGCATAATGGTGATCTGACCTCATGGTCATGCCAAGGGTGCCCGGAACCTCTTCATTTGTATTCAAATTAAAAGTTATATTCTCAGGCACTCTACCACTAACAGGTACAGAGCTAGTATGATTTATATAGGGGCTAAGTCCTTTATATCATTAAATAGTTATTTAAAAAGCATTATGTAAGTGACAAACTCCCTTTAATACAAACTGTTGAACAAAATGAAGCACACGGACACGTAATCTACATAGATTGCTAGTCCCCTTGAGAAAGCGTCATTTATCACGTGAAACGCACGTTGGGGTCCTGCCAGCTGGTGTTTTCTGAGTGCCTCAGCTTTCCCTATTTTTGGTAAGCAATGTCCTCTTCAACCTTGTGATTATTGCCACTTGGTTAGATTTATTACTAGATCTATGAGCTGTGTGGAAGGTCGGCTCACTTAGCTGCTCCTCGAGGTAGACAAAGGCACATGTGTGGTTAAGTCTCTGGGTGGTTTATTGCATCATAAACCATAAACCCAAACTGGTGACAGAAAAACAGCCTGTCCGGCTCAAATGAAAATAAAAAGTTCATATACAGTCCTGCCAGGGGTTGGCTGGCATTTTTCAGCCTGGGGGGCAATCACAAGGCAGTGGCCATTGAGTTGCGGTGGCCCTCCTTTTCCCTAATAATCTCTGGCCACTGCATAAAAGTAGCAGAGAAAACAGTCTTTAAAAACAGGCTGGTTCATAGATATGGGAACAGAACGGAGCTTGCTGCATAGATATGGTAGCAGAACCAACCTTACTCCAGAGATATGGGAGAACGGAGCTTGCTGCATAGATATGGTAGCAGAACCGAGCTTACTTTGGAGATATGGGGCAGAACGGAGCTTACTCCGGAGATATGAGAACAGAACAGAGCCTACTACATAGATTTGGGAGCAGAACCAAGCTTACTCCAGAGATATGGGAGCAGAATGGAGCCTACTACAGAGATATGGTAGCAGAACCGAGCTTACTCCAGAGACATGGGAGCAGAACAGAGCTTACTACAGAGATATTGTAACAGAACAGAGCCTACTACATAGATTTGGGAGCAGAACCAAGCTTACTCCAGAGATATGGGAGCAGAATGGAGCCTACTACAGAGATATGGTAGCAGAACCGAGCTTACTCCGGAGACATGGGAGCAGAACCAAGCTTACTGCAGAGATATGGGAGAAGAATCAAGATTACTCCAGAGATATGGGTGCAGAATGGAGCTTACTACAGAGATATGGGAGCAGAACCGAGCTTACTACAGAGATATGGGAGCAGAACCGAGTTTACTACAGAATTATGGGAGCAGAATGGAGCTTACTGCAGAGATAATGGAGCAGAACGGAGCTTACTACAGAGATATGGGAGCAGAACAGAGTTTACTACAGAATTATGGGAGCAGAACGGAGCTTACTGCAGAGATAAGGGAGCAGAACGGAGCTTACTGCAGAGATAAGGGAGCATAACGGAGCTTACTGCAGAGATAAGGGAGCAGAACGGAGCTTACTGCAGAGATAAGGGAGCAGAACGGAGCTTACTGCAGAGATAAGGGAGCAGAAATAAGCTTACTACAGAGATATGGGAGCAGAACAGAGCTTACTACAGAGATATTTGAGCAGAACGGAGCTTCCTACAGAGATATGGGAGCAGAACGGAGCTTACTGCAGAGATAAGGGAACAGATCCGAGCTTGCTACAGAGATATGGGAGCAGAACGGAGCTTACTACAGAGATATGGGAGCAGAACGGAGCTTACTGCAGAGATAAGGGAACAGATCCGAGCTTGCTACATAGATATGGGAGCAGAACGGAGCTTACTACAGAGATAAGGGAACAGATCCGAGCTTGCTACAGAGATATGGGAGCAGAACGGAGCTTACTGCAGAGATAAGGGAACAGATCCGAGCTTACTACAGAGATATGGGAGCAGAACAGAGCTTACTACAGAGATATGGGAGCAGAATGGAGCTTACTGCAGAGATAAGGGAACAGATCCGAGCTTGCTACAGAGATATGGGAGCAGAACGGAGCTTACTACAGAGATATGGGAGCAGAACGGAGCTTACTGCAGAGATAATGGAACAGATCCGAGCTTGCTACAGAGATATGGGAGCAGAACGGAGCTTACTGCAGAGATAAGGGAACAGATCCGAGCTTGCTACAGAGATATGGGAGCAGAACGGAGCTTACTACAGAGATATGGGAGCAGAACGGAGCTTACTGCAGAGATAAGGGAACAGATCCGAGCTTGCTACAGAGATATGGGGGCAGAACGGAGCTTACTACAGAGATATGGGAGCAGAACGGAGCTTACTGCAGAGATAAGGGAACAGATCCGAGCTTGCTACAGAGATATGGGAGCAGAACGGAGCTTACTGCAGAGATAAGGGAACAGATCCGAGCTTGCTACAGAGATATGGGAGCAGAACGGAGCTTACTGCAGAGATAACAGAGCAGAACCGAGCTTACTGCAGAGACATAGGAGCAGAACAGAGCTTACTACAGAGATATGGGAGCAGAACGGAGCTTACTGCAGAGATAAGGGAACAGATCCGAGCTTGCTACAGAGATATGGGAGCAGAACGGAGCTTACTACAGAGATATGGGAGCAGAACGAAGATTACTGCAGAGATAAGGGAACAGATCCGAGCTTGCTACAGAGATATGGGAGCAGAACGGAGCTTACTGCAGAGATAAGGGAACAGATCCGAGCTTGCTACAGAGATATGGGAGCAGAACGGAGCTTACTACAGAGATATGGGAGCAGAACGGAGCTTACTGCAGAGATAAGGGAACAGATCCGAGCTTGCTACAGAGATATGGGAGCAGAACGGAGCTTACTGCAGAGATAAGGGAACAGATCCGAGCTTGCTACAGAGATATGGGAGCAGAACGGAGCTTACTGCAGAGATAAGGGAACAGATCCGAGCTTACTACAGAGATATGGGAGCAGAACAGAGCTTACTACAGAGATATGGGAGCAGAATGGAGCTTACTGCAGAGATAAGGGAACAGATCCGAGCTTGCTACAGAGATATGGGAGCAGAACGGAGCTTACTACAGAGATATGGGAGCAGAACGGAGCTTACTGCAGAGATAAGGGAACAGATCCGAGCTTGCTACAGAGATATGGGAGCAGAACGGAGCTTACTGCAGAGATAAGGGAACAGATCCGAGCTTGCTACAGAGATATGGGAGCAGAACGGAGCTTACTACAGAGATATGGGAGCAGAACGGAGCTTACTGCAGAGATAAGGGAACAGATCCGAGCTTGCTACAGAGATATGGGAGCAGAACGGAGCTTACTGCAGAGATAAGGGAACAGATCCGAGCTTGCTACAGAGATATGGGAGCAGAACGGAGCTTACTGCAGAGATAACAGAGCAGAACCGAGCTTACTGCAGAGACATGGGAGCAGAACGGAGCTTACTACAGAGATATGGGAGCAGAACAGAGCTTACTACAGAGACAAGGGAGCAGAATGGAGCTTACTGCAGAGACAAGGGAGCAGAACCAAGCTTACTACAGAGACATGGGAGCAGAACGGAGCTTACTACAGAGATATGGGAGCAGAACGGAGCTTACTCCAGAGATATGGGAGCAGAACAGAGCTTACTACAGAAATATGGGAGCAGAACGGAGCTTACTACAGAGATATGGGAGCAAAACAGAGCTTACTACAGAGATAAGAGGGCCGAACCGAGTTTAATAAGTCTATTACATGGAACCAAGCCTGCTACATAGAAACTGGAGCAGATTACAGCATACATGCGGTACCATACTCTAGATTACTACATTGATACAGTACCAGAACCAAGCTTAGATATGGTGCCATAACAGAGCTTACTTACAAACATACATACAATATGGCTACACATGGCCTACTACTGTCACTAGGGTTGAGCGACTTTTCTTTTTATAGGATCGGGTTTCACGAAATCCGACTTTTTCAAAAGTCGGGTCGAGTGAAATCGGCCGATCCTATAGAAAAGTCGGGGTTGGGGTCGGCCGAAACACGAAACCCAATGCAGTGCATTGGGTTTCTAATGGTTCCCAGTGTCTGAAGGAGAGGAAACTCTCCTTCAGGCCCTGGGATCCATATTTAAGTGTAAAATAAAGAATCAAAATAAAAAATATTGATATACGTACCCTCGGACGTGCCCTGGTTCTCACCGGCAGCCTTCTTTCCTAAGAATGAGCACCTGAAGGACCTTCGATGACGTCGCGGCTTGTGATTGGTCGCGTGAGCGGTCACATGGGCGTAACGCGACCCAATCACAAGCCGCAACGTCATCTAAGGTCCTTCAGGCGCTGATTCTTAGGAAGGAAGGCTGCGGGTTAGAACCAGGGTGCATCCGAGGGTGAGTATATACCTATTAGGAATATACTCACCCTCGGACGCGCCCTCGGACGCTTCCTTCCTAAGAATTAGCGCCTGAAGGACCTTAGATGACGTCGCGGCTTGTGATTGGTCGCGTGACGCCCATGTGACCGCTCACGCGACCAATCACAAGCCGCGACGTCATCGAAGGCCCCTCAGGCGCTCATTCTTAGGAAGGAAGGCTGCCAGTGAGAACCAGGGCGCGTCCGAGGGTGAGTATATCAATATTTTTTTATTTTTATTCTTTATTTTACACTTAAATATGAATTCCGATACCGATTCCCGATATCTTAAACATATCGGAACTCGGTATCGGAATTCCGATTCCAGATCAGAAGATCGCTGACCTCATGGCCGACCCCACACAGGGGTCGGGTCGGGTTTCATGAAACCCGACTTTGCCAAAAGTCGGCGACTTCTGAATCTGGCCGACCCGTTTCGCTCAACCCTAACTGTCACCACTACACAGCGAATATATAATATTATAATATCACCATTACCTCTCCATGAAACTACATTCTATACAAAGACCAATGATACCACCATACACCCTTTACTATGACTGAATAACATTTAGCTGCTACTAAATAAAAAAAAAAATGCTACCTAAAAAGAGCAATATTAAACTAACCGTATATTGGTAGATACTAGTAGTATGGACACAATTTTTCCAGCAGCATGATATATACACGTATGAGAAAAGTAGATTTAACGTGTATCTTTGACTATATGTACGATGTGGAGAGTGCATAAAGTAGGCAAGACGGCATTATTATGATTGCTTTATTGAATCAAGCATAGTTGTGTATATCACTTACTTAAATCTGTCGGTAATGCATTGATAATTACCAAGGACAGATTAACATATCTAAATATGAGCTGTATGTCTATATCTCTGCATATGCACGTCACGATTTCTGAGTATTGTTTGAACTATGCACCTTGCACTTTGAGAAAGTGAGTTTTTTTTTCCCTTTCATATTTTTTCTTTTTTTGTCTGTTGTCTCGAGTATTGCTTTTTAAGATTAATATTAAAAGTTACATTTTATCCGTAACGCTATTATACTATATTGGTTGGATATACCACTGGCTAATTTCCCTTGAGACTCCGCCCAGGCTCCACACTAGCTCCACCTCCACCTCCACCTCCACTTCCACTGTCCCACTGCTCATTCTTGGAAAAACTCAACTTCTCCACCACATCCTCACCGATCAGATATTAACAGTTCCCATCAAACACCAGATCACATTCATAGCCAGCAGCTTTTGTTCTGGCTAAAAGAATTTTTAAGTTGACACCACAACACGGTAGACTCTTTCGACCGGGCCCTACTCTACACTAAACTATTAAAAATAAATATATTTTTTATGTATTTTTCTTTAAGGGAATGAGTGACATACATTTACATTTTTTTAAACAAACATAATATTACATACAGTACAAGGGCAAAAAATATCGTCACACCATGACCAGACCACACATTACCACCACATAGTGACCGAATAATAACACATACAAGGAAAAAAATACCACCACACCATGACCAGACCACATATTACCACCACATAGTGACTGAATAATACCACTTACAAGGAACAAATATAGTCTCCCCTTTTCCTCATAGTTTGTAAGCTTGCGAGCAGGGCCCTCATTCCTCCTGGTATCTGTTTTGAACTGTATTTCTGTTATGCTGTATTGTCTATTGTCCGTACAAGTCCCCTCTATAATTTGTAAAGCGCTGCGGAATATGTTGGCGCTATATAAATAAAAATTATTATTATTATTATTATATTATATAGTGATGAGTGAGTATATTCGTTACTCGAGAGTTCCCGAGCACACTCGAGTGTCCTTCGGGTATTTGTAAGTACTTGGAGATTTAGTTTTCAGCGCTGCAGCTGAATGATTTACAGTTGTTAGCCAGCATAAGTACATGTGGGGGTTGCCTGGTTGCTATAGAACTCCCACATGTAATCAAGCTGGCTAACAGATGTAAATCATTCAGCTGCGGCGATGAAAACTAAATCTCCGAGTACTAAAAAATACTCGGAGGATACCCAAGCGTGCTCGGGAAATCTTGAGTAACGAGTATACTCGCTCATCACTAAACAAATACCAACGCACCATGTCCAGACCACATACTACCACCACATGCTGACCAATGATACCACATAAAAGAAACAAATGCCGCCACACCATGACCAGACCACATATTCCCAACACATAGTGACTAAATACTACAATACTGATCATTAACTTTAAAAAAAAAACAGCATACTAAGTGCTATTGTATACAGGAACTCTGAATTTACTGTCAGTGTACAGGTAATACAGTGATCACTGGTGACATTATACACAGGAGCTCTGTATATAGTGTCAGTGTACAGGTAATACAGGGATCACCAGTGACATTATACACAGGAGCTCTGTAAAAAGTGCCAGTGGGAGAACATGTGAATCTGATCTGAAGAGCTGTACCTCATGCATTGGGACTTTTGGGAGCTCCGCCCACCAGCATGGTTTTTGCCTGAACTGATATGAACTGAGAACATGTGAGTTGTACCTTTTCTTATGTAATCCCTGTTTATTTTATAATTATCTTGTACATATTTCAATTGTCTTATATTGTAACATCTTTAAATAACCATTTATAAACACTGCCTGAAACTTTTGATGGGGTATATTATTTAATACTAGTTCGTTCATCCTGTTCTAACACGTACCCTAAGTCTCCTGAAGGGAATTACGCTACTGTTTTTTTTGGGTTAGCTTCGGACCCGGTTAATCGAAACTGGTGGCAGCCTACGTTTTGTACTGGGTAGTGGGGTGTCGTTGTAGCGACTGCGGCGTTGATATTTATGGTTCCTGCCTGAGTGGGAGTAGTTATCACGTTATCGCATCGCTGCAGCGTGCCCAAAAGCCAGTACATAGCAGGCAGCCTTTCTGGTGACTAATTACTCCAGGTGCAGTACCTAATCTGACCTGAGTAAGGGGGGCACCAGAGAGCTGCAAGTCTTAAGTGGACCTGTAAGCGGGATATACATAAATCCCTGCAGTTCGCGGTATATTGAAGAGCAGTGGGATACCTAGAATAATCCCCTGCTGTAACCTAGGAGCCTTGTGTGTGTGTTTTCATCACATTGTGGAGTGGGAGGGATAACTAAGATAATCCCCCCTGCACATGTGATAGCCGTCTGTTGGCCTAAAGTCACCCCGATCCGTGACGTAGGGGTGACGGTCACTGTACCAGTTATGACTTGTATTGTTTAAGATTATTGTACTTGTTTTTATTATGTATACCCCTCCTCACATGTAAAGTGCCATGGAATATATAACAATAAATAATAATAATAATAGTGTATCGGTAATACAGTGATCACCACTGCCAGTGACATTATACACAGGAGCTCTGTATATAGTATACAGTGTATAGTGTCAGTGCATGGGTAATACACTGACTCATCAGTGACGTCTCTAGCTGAAGTCCTTCATCTTTGCTTTTCTTATTCATGCAGAACAGACCGCTGTCACTTCTTCCAGCCAGGACTCATCTCTGCATAAAATAACTCATTTACCTAGAGCACCACTTCCAGAGCATATTCTCCACTTTTTCCCTTTCTTCTACACTACACATCTGAATACAGAGGGCCACTGTTATGATGCGGTGGTCTAGGAGCAACATGGAACGAGCTCTGCGGGAAGTGGTAACTGTACTGACCGCAGACCCTAAGCTCAACACAACACTAGAAGCAGCCGTGGAATGCTCCTAACTCTCCCTAGGCATCTCGTCACAGCCTAAGAGCTAACTACCCCCGAAGACAGAAGCAGGAAAACTATCTTGCCTCAGAGAAAATCCCCAAAGGATAGATTAGCCCCCCACAAATAATGACTGTGAGTGGAGAGGAAAAAGACATACACAGAATGAAACCAGGATGAGCACAGGAGGCCAGTCTAGCTTGATAGATAGGACAGGATGGAACACTGTGCGGTCAGTATAAAACACTACAAAAATCCACGCAGAGTAAACAAAAAATCTCCACACCTGACTAAAGGTGTGGAGGGTCACTCTGCTTCCCAGAGCTTCCAGCAAGACAGAAAATAATTCAAACTGAAAATGCAGGACAAACAAAGAAAGCACAGAATGGATAAGTCCACAAACTATGGACAGAAAAAGTAAGCAAAAACTTAGCTTTGCTGAACTGGTCAGGATAACAGGGAACTCCAAAGAGATGTGAATCCAACCAGGAACCATTTACAAGTGGCACTAGCTGAAGGAACAGCCAGGCTTAAATAGGCGAGAGAGGAGATGATAAGTGGAGGCAGCTGAATACAGCTAACTCCAAGGAGCAGCCATACCACTTGAAACCACAAGAGCAGAACTCACAAAAGTGCCACTTACAACCACCGGAGGGAGCCCAGGAGCAGAATTCACAACAGTACCCCCCTCCCTTGAGGAGGGGTCACCGAACCCTCACCAGAGCCCCCAGGCCGATCAGGACGAGCCAAATGAAAAGCACGAACCAAATCGGTGGCATGGACATCGGAGGCAACAACCCAAGAATTATCCTCCTGGCCATACCCCTTCCACTTGACAAGATACTGAAGCCTCCGCCTCGAAAAACGAGAATCCAAAATCTTCTCAACCTCATATTCCAACTCCCCCTCAACCAACACTGGGGCAGGAGGGTCAACCGAGGGAACAATGGGCACCACATATCTCCGTAACAAAGATCTATGGAAAACATAATGAATGGCAAAAGAGGCAGGAAGAGCCAAATGAAAAGACACCGCATTAATAATTTCAGAAATTTTATAAGGACCAATAAACCGAGGCTTAAACTTAGGGGAGGAAACCTTCATAGGAACATGACGAGAAGACAACCAAACCAAATCCCCCACACGAAGCCGGAGACCAACACTGTTATGGACCTGGTGGTTAGGAGCACCCGAAATGACCTGATGGTTAAACCGATACAGGACAAGCTCTGGGAAGTGGGAACTCTGCTAACAGCAACCCCTAATCCTATCACACACACTAGAAATAGCCGTGGAGCGTACCTGACATGGCCTAGACGCCTCGTCACAGCCTAAGAACTAGCTAGCCCTAGAGATAGAAAATAAAGCCAACCTTGCCTCAGAGAAATTTCCCCAAAGGAAAAGGCAGCCCCCCACAAATATTAACTGTGAGTTAAGATGAAAGTGACAAACACAGAAATGAAACAGGTTTTAGCAAAGGGAGGCCAGTCTAACTAAACAGACAGAGGATAGGAAAGGAATCTTTGCGGTAAGCACAAAAAAACTACAAAAGACCACGCAGAGTGTGCAAAAAGACCCCCGCACCGACTCACGGTGCGGAGGTGCCACTCTGCATCCCAGAGCTTCCAGCTAGCAAAGCAAAATAATGAAAGCAAGCTGGACAAGAAAACAATGAACAGAAAATTACAATCAGGGACTTAGCTTCTTGCAGGAAGAGACAGGTCACCAGAAAGATCCAAGAGCGAACTGAACCAGTAAAAGAACATTGACAGCTGGCATGGAGTAACGATCAGAGTGGGGTTAAATAGAGAAGCCAGCCTAAGAATAACCTAGGTCACCTGTGGAAGGAACCTCAGAACCAGCAACTCCACTCACAGCCACCAGAGGGAGTAAATGGACAGAACTCGCCGAAGTACCATTCATGACCACAGGAGGGAGTTCGATAACAGAATTCACAACAGTACCCCCCCTTGAGGAGGGGTCACCGAACCCTCACCAGAACCCCCAGGCCGATCAGGACGAGCCAAATGAAAGGCACGAACCAGATCGGCAGCATGAACATCAGAGGCAACAACCCAGGAATTATCTTCCTGACCATAACCCTTCCACTTGACCAGGTACTGGAGTTTCCGTCTCGAAATACGAGAATCTAAAATCTTCTCCACCACATACTCCAACTCCCCCTCGACCAACACCGGGGCAGGAGGGCCAACGGAGGGAACCATAGGCGCCACATATCTCCGCAACAACGACCTATGGAACACATTATGGATGGCAAAAGAAGCTGGAAGGGCCAAACGAAATGACACAGGATTGAGAACATCAGAAATCTTATAAGGGCCAATGAAACGAGGCTTAAACTTAGGAGAGGAAACCTTCATAGGAACATAACGAGACGACAACCAAACCAAATCCCCAACACGAAGTCGGGGACCAACACAGCGACGACGGTTAGCGAAACGTTGAGCCTTCTCCTGGGACAATGTCAAATTGTCCACTACGTGAGTCCAAATTTGCTGCAACCTGTCCACCACAGAATCCACACCAGGACAGTCCGAAGGCTCAACCTGCCCTGAAGAAAAACGAGGATGGAAACCAGAATTACAGAAAAAGGGCGAAACCAAAGTAGCCGAGCTGGCCCGATTATTAAGGGCGAACTCAGCCAAAGGCAAGAAGGACACCCAATCATCCTGATCAGCAGAAACAAAACATCTCAGATATGTTTCCAAAGTCTGATTGGTTCGTTCGGTTTGGCCATTTGTCTGAGGATGGAAAGCTGAAGAAAAAGACAAATCAATGCCCATCTTAGCACAAAAGGACCGCCAAAACCTTGAAACAAACTGGGAACCTCTGTCCGAGACGATGTTCTCCGGAATGCCATGCAAACGAACCACATGCTGGAAAAATAATGGCACCAAATCGGAGGAGGAAGGCAATTTAGACAAGGGTACCAAATGGACCATCTTAGAGAAACGATCACAAACCACCCAGATGACCTACATCCTTTGAGAGACAGGGAGATCTGAAATAAAATCCATGGAAATATGCGTCCAGGGCCTCTTCGGGACCGGCAAGGGCAAAAGCAACCCACTGGCACGAGAACAGCAGGGTTTAGCCTGAGCACAAATCCCACAGGACTGCACAAAAGAACGCACATCCCGTGACAAGGAAGGCCACCAAAAGGATCTAGCCACCAAATCTCTGGTACCAAAGATTCCAGGATGACCAGCTAACACCGAACAATGAATCTCAGAGATAACTCTACTAGTCCATCTATCAGGGACAAACAGTTTCTCCGCTGGACAACGGTTAGGTCTATCAGCCTGAAACTTCTGCAGCACCCGCCGCAAATCAGGGGAGATGGCAGACAAAATTAGCCCAGGAACTTCTGCAGGCTCTTCACAGATGTAGGCTGAGTCCAATCATAAATGGCCTGAACTTTGACAGGGTCCATCTCGATAGTAGAAGGGGAAAAAATGAAACCCAAAAATGAAACCTTCTGAACCCCAAAGAGACATTTAGACCCCTTCACAAACAAGGAATTCGCACGAAGGACATGGAACACCATTCTAACCTGCTTCACATGAGACTCCCAATCATCCGAAAAGACCAAAATATCATCCAAATATACAATCATGAATCTATCCAGGTACTTTCGGAAGATGTCATGCATAAAGGACTGAAACACAGATGGAGCATTAGAAAGCCCGAATGGCATCACCAGGTACTCAAAATGGCCCTCGGGCGTATTAAATGCTGTTTTCCACTCATCGCCCTGTTTAATACGCACAAGATTATACGCCCCTCGGAGATCTATCTTGGTGAACCAACTAGCCCCCTTAATCCGAGCAAACAAATCAGACAGCAGCGGCAAAGGGTACTGAAATTTGACCGTGATCTTATTAAGAAGGAGGTAATCAATACAAGGTCTCAAAGAACCATCCTTCCTGGCCACAAAAAAGAACCCTGCTCCCAACAGTGATGACGACGGGCGAATGTGCCCTTTCTCCAAGGACTCCTTTATATAACTGCGCATAGCGGCGTGTTCTGGTACAGATAAATTGAACAGTCGACCCTTAGGAAACTTACTACCAGGAATCAAATCAATAGCACAATCACAATCCCTATGAGGAGGTAGGGCACCGGATTTGGGCTCATCAAATACATCCCGGTAATCCGACAAAAACTCAGGGACTTCAGAAGGAGTGGAAGGCGAAATTCACAGCAATGGAACATCACCATGTACCCCTTGACAACCCCAGCTGGACACAGACATTGATTTCCAATCCAATACTGGGTTGTGGACCTGTAGCCATGGCAACCCCAAAACGACCACATCATGCAGATTATGCAACACCAAAAAGCGAAAATCCTCCTGATGTGCAGGAGCCATGCACATGGTCAAATGAGTCCAGTACTGAGGCTTATTCTTGGCCAAAGGCGTAGCATCAATTCCTCTCAATGGAATAGGATACTGCAAGGGCTCCAAGAAAAAACCACAGCGCCTGGCAAACTCCAAGTCCATCAAATTCAGGGCAGCGCCTGAATCCACAAATGCCATAACAGAATAGGACGACAAAGAGCAAATCAGAGTAACGGACAAAAGAAATTTAGACTGTACAGTACCAATGGTGGCACACCTAGCGAACCGCTTAGTGCGCTTAGGACAATTGGAAATAGCATGAGTGGAGTCACCACAGTAAAAACACTGCCCATTCTGACGTCTGTGTTCCTGCCGTTCAGCTCTGGTCAAAGTCCTATCGCATTGCATGGGCTCAGGCCTATGCTCAGAGAGTACCGCCAAATGGTGCACAGCTTTGCGCTCACGCAAGCGCCGATCGATCTGAATGGCCAAGGACATAGACTCATTCAGACCAGCAGGCGTGGGAAATCCCACAATAGTATCCTTAAGGGCTTCCGAAAGACCCTTTCTGAAAATTGCCGCCAGGGCACACTCATTCCACTGAGTAAGCACAGACCACTTTCTAAACTTCTGACAATATACCTCCGCTTCATCCTGACCCTGACACAAAGCCAGCAAGATTTTCTCTGCCTGATCCACTGAATTTGGTTCATCATAAAGCAATCCAAGCGCCAGAAAAAACGCATCAACATCACGCAATGCAGGATCTCCTGGCGCAAGGGAAAATGCCCAGTCTTGAGGGTCGCCACGCAAGAAAGAAATAATAATTTTCACTTGTTGAACGGGGTCACCAGAAGAGCGGGGTTTCAAAGCAAGAAACAGTTTACAATTATTTTTGAAATTCAGAAACTTAGATCTATCCCCAGAAAGCAAATCAGGAATTGGAATTCTAGGCTCTAACATAGGATTCTGAACCACAAAATCTTGAATGTTTTGTACCCTTGCAGTGAGATGATCCACACAAGAGGACAGACCTTGAATGTCCATATCTACACCTGTGTCCTGAACCACCCAGAGATTAAGGGGAAAAGAAAGACAAAACACACTGCAGAGAAAAAAAATGGTCTCAGAACTTCTCTTATCCCTCTATTGAGATGCATTAACACTTTTGGCCAGCTGTACTGTTATGGACCTGGTGGTTAGGAGCACCCGAAATGACCTGATGGTTAAACCGATACAGGACAAGCTCTGGGAAGTGGGAACTCTGCTGACTGCAACCCCTAATCCTATCACACACACTAGAAATAGCCGTGGAGCGTAACTGACATGGCCTAGACGCCTCATCACAGCCTAAGAACTAGTTAGCCCTAGAGATAGAAAATAAAGCCAACCTTGCCTCAGAGAAATTTCCCCAAAGGAAAAGGCAGCCCCCCACAAATATTAACTGTGAGTTAAGATGAAAGTGACAAACACAGAAATGAAACAGGTTTTAGCAAAGGGAGGCCAGTCTAACTAAACAGACAGAGGATAGGAAAGGAATCTTTGCGGTCAGCACAAAAAAACTACAAAAGACCACGCAGAGTGTGCAAAAAGACCCCCGCACCGACTCACAGTGCGGAGGTGCCACTCTGCATCCCAGAGCTTCCAGCTAGCAAAGCAAAATAATGAAAGCAAGCTGGACAAGAAAACAATGAACAGAAAATTACAATCAGGGACTTAGCTTCTTGCAGGAAGAGACAGGTCACCAGAAAGATCCAAGAGCGAACTGAACCAGTACAAGAACATTGACAGCTGGCATGGAGTAACGATCAGAGTGGAGTTAAATAGAGAAGCCAGCCTAAGAATAACCTAGGTCACCTGTGGAAGGAAACTCAGAACCAGCAACTCCACTCACAGCCACCAGAGGGAGTAAATGGACAGAACTCGCCGAAGTACCATTCATGACCACAGGAGGGAGTTCGATAACAGAATTCACAACACAAAACACCGACGGCGGTTAGCAAAACGTTGAGCCCTTTCCTGAGACAACGTCAAATTGTCCACCACATGAGTCCAAATCTGCTGCAGCCTGTCCACCACAGAATTAACACCAGGACAATCAGAAGGCTCAACCTGCCCAGAAGAAAAACGAGGATGAAAACCAAAATTACAAAAGAAAGGTGAAACCAAAGTAGCCGAACTAGCCCGATTATTAAGGGCAAACTCGGCCAACGGCAAGAAAGACACCCAATCATCCTGATCAGCAGACACAAAGCATCTCAAATAGGTCTCCAAGGTCTGATTAGTTCGCTCAGTTTGGCCATTAGTCTGAGGATGAAACGCCGAAGAAAAAGACAAATCAGTGCCCATCCTAGCACAAAAGGCCCGCCAAAATCTAGAGACAAACTGAGAACCTCTGTCAGAGACAATATTCTCCGGAATGCCATGCAAACGAACCACATGCTGAAAAAATAATTGAACCAGATCCGAGGAGGAAGGCAACTTAGGCAAAGGTACCAGATGGACCATTTTAGAGAACCGGTCACAAACAACCCAGATAACAGACATCTTCTGGGAAACAGGAAGATCCGAAATAAAATCCATGGAAATATGCATCCAGGGCCTCTCAGGGACCGGCATAGGCAAAAGCAACCCACTAGCGCGGGAACAGCAAGGCTTGGCCCGGGCGCAAGTCCCACAGGACTGCACAAAAGCACGCACATCGCGCGACAAGGAAGGCCACCAAAAGGACCTAGCAACCAAATCTCTGGTACCAAAAATCCCAGGATGACCAGGCAACACTGAACAATGAACCTCAGAAATAACCTTACTTGTCCATCTATCAGGAACGAACAGCTTCCCCACTGGACAGCGGTCAGGCCTATCAGCCTGAAATTCCTGAAGCACCCGCCGCATATCAGGGGAGATAGCAGAAAGAATCACCCCCTCCTTAAGAATGCCAACCGGCTCAAGGACTCCAGGAGAATCAGGTGAAAAACTCCTAGAGAAGGCATCAGCCTTAACATTCTTAGATCCCGGAAGATACGAGACCACAAAATCAAAATGGGAGAAAAACAGGGACTATCGAGCCTGTCTAGGATTCAGCCGCTTGGCCGACTCGAGGTAAATCAGATTCTTATGATCGGTCAGGACCACAACGCGGTGTTTAGCACCCTCAAGCCAATGTCGCCACTCCTCAAACGCCCACTTCATAGCCAACAACTCCCGATTGCCGACATCATAATTGCGTTCCGCAGGCAAAAACTTTCTGGAAAAAAAAGCACACAGTTTCATCAAAGAACCATCAGATTCCCTCTGAGACAAAACAGCCCCTGCCCCAATCTCAGAAGTGTCGACCTCAACCTGAAAAGGAAGAGAAACATCCGGCTGACGCAACACAGGGGCAGAAGTAAATCGGCGTTTAAAGGGACACTGTCACCTGAATTTGGAGGGAACAATCTTCAGCCATGGAGGCGAGGTTTTGGGGTTTTTGATTCACCCTTTCCTTTCCCGCTGGCTGCATGCTGGCTGCAATATTGGATTGAAGTTCATTCTCTGTCCTCCGTAGTACATGCCTGCACAAGGTAATCTTGCCTTGCGCAGGCGTGTACTATGGAGGAGAGAGAATGAACTTCAATCCAATATTGCAGCCAGCATGCAGCCAGCGGGAAAGGAAAGGGTGAATCAAAAACCCCAAAACCCCGCCTCCATGGATGAAGATTGTTCCCTCCAAATTCAGGTGACAGTGTCCCTTTAAGCTCCTGAAAGGCCTCAACAGCCTCTGAGAACCAATTCGTTACATCAGCGCCTTTCTTCGTCAAATCAGTAAGGGGCTTAACCACACTGGAAAAGTTGGCAATGAAACGGCGATAAAAATTAGCAAAGCCCAAAAATTTTTGAAGGCCCTTCACAGATGTGGGTTTGTTCCAGTCATGAATAGCTTGGACCTTAACAGGATCCATTTCTATAGACGAGGGAGAAAAAATAAAACGCAAAAGAGAGACCTTCTGAACTCCGAATAGGCACTTAGACCCCTTCACAAATAACGCATTATCACAAAGGATCTGGAACACCATCCTGACCTGCTTCACATGAGACTCACAATCATCGGAAAAAATCAAAATATCATCCAAATATACGACCATGAATTTATCAAGATAATTGCGGAAAATATCATGCATGAAAGACTGGAACACAGATGGAGCATTAAAAAGCCCAAATGGCATCACAAGATATTCAAAATGGCCTTCGGGCGTATTAAATGCAGTTTTCCATTCGTCACCCTGTTTAATACGAACAAGATTATATGCCCCTCGGAGGTCAATCTTAGTAAACCACCTAGCCCCCTTAATCTGAGCAAACAAATCCGTAAGCAAGGGCAAGGGGTATTGGAATTTGACCGTGATTTTATTAAGAAGACGATAATCAATACAGGGTCTCAAGGAGCCATCCTTCTTAGTAACAAAAAAGAAACCTGCTCCCAAAGGTGACGAAGAGGGCCGAATATGCCCCTTCTCCAAAGACTCCTTAACATAACTCCGCATGGCGGCATGCTCCGGCACAGACAGATTGAAGAGTCGGCCCTTAGGGAACTTGCAACCAGGAATCAAGTTAATAGCACAATTACAGTCCCTGTGTGGAAGAAGGGAACTGGACTTGGGCTCATCAAATACATCCAGGAAATCTGACAAAAACTCAGGAACCTCAGGAGAGGGGGAAGAGGAAATTGACATCAAAGGAACGTCACTATGTACCCCTTGACAACCCCAACTAGTCACCGACATAGTTTTCCAATCCAGCACCAGATTATGTTCCTGTAACCATGGGAAACCTAATACAACAACATCATGCAGGTTATGCAACACCAGAAAACGGCAATCTTCCTGATGTGCTGGAGCCATGTACATAGTCATCTGTGTCCAGTACTGAGGTTTATTCTTGGCCAGGGGTGTAGCATCAATACCCCTCAAGGGAATAGGGCTTTGCAAAGGCTGTAAGGAAAAACCACAGCGCCTGGCGAATTCTAAGTCCATTAAGTTCAGGGCAGCGCCTGAATCCACAAATGCCATGACAGAAAAGGACGATAATGAGCAAATCAGGGTTACAGATAAGAGAAATTTAGGCTGTATAGTACTAAGGGTAACAGACCTAGCGACTCTCTGAGTACGCTTAGGGCAATCAGAGATAACATGAGCAGAATCACCACAGTAGAAACACAGCCTATTCTGACGTCTGAATTCCTGCCGTTCTATTCTAGTCAAAATCCTATCACATTGCATAGGTTCAGGTCTTTGCTCAGAGGATACTGCCATATGGTGCACAGCTTTGCGCTCGCGCAGACGCCGATCGATCTGAATGGCTAGAGACATAGATTTGCTCAAACCGGCAGGCGTAGGAAAGCCCACCATAACATCTTTAAGGATTTCAGAAAGACCCTTTCTGAAAATAGCAGCCAGAGCCTCTTCAGTCCATTTAGTGAGCACAGACCATTTTCTATATTTCTGGCAGTATAACTCTGCCTCTTCCTGACCTTGACACAGGGCTAACAGGGTTTTGTCTGCATGATCCACAGAATTAGGTTCGTTGTACAATAATCCGAGCGCTTGAAAAAATGCATCAACATTCAATAATGCCGGATCCCCTGCTTCAAGAGAAAAAGCCCAGTCTTGAGGGTCACCACGCAGCAAGGATATGATGATTTTTACCTGTTGAATGGAATCACCAGAATAACGGGGTTTCAAAGCAAAAAACAATCTGCAGTTATTTTTAAAGTTCAAAAACTTGGATCTGTCCCCAAAAAACAAATCAGGAGTAGGAATTCTAGGCTCTAAAGCCGGAGTCTGGACAACATAGTCCTGGATGCTCTGTACTGTTGCAGCAAGTTGATCCACACGAGAAAACAAACCTTGAACATCCATGCCAAAGCATATATCCTGAACTACCCAGATATCAAGAGGAAAAAAAAAGGACAAACTAGAGCACAGAAAAAAAATGGTTCAGAACTTTCTTTTCCTTTTTTTGAGATGCAATTCATTCATTTTTGGCCACTTGTACTGTTATGATGCGGTGGTCTAGGAGCAACATGGAACGAGCTCTGAGGGAAGTGGTAACTGTACTGACCGCAGACCCTAAGCTCAACACAACACTAGAAGCAGCCGTTGAATGCTCCTAACTCTCCCTAGGCATCTCATCACAGCCTAAGAGCTAACTACCACTGAAGACAGAAGCAGGAAAACTATCTTGCCTCAGAGAAAATCCCCAAAGGATAGATTAGCCCCCCACAAATAATGACTGTGAGTGGAGAGGAAAAAGACATACACAGAATGAAACCAGGATGAGCACAGGAGGCCAGTCTAGCTTGATAGATAGGAGAGGATGGAACACTGTGCGGTCAGTATAAAACACTACAAAAATCCACGCAGAGTAAACAAAAAATCTCCACACCTGACTAAAGGTGTGGAGGGTCACTCTGCTTCCCAGAGCTTCCAGCAAGACAGAAAATAATTCAAACTGAAAATGCAGGACAAACAAAGAAAGCACAGAATGGATAAGTCCACAAGCTATGGACAGAAAAAGTAAGCAAAAACTTAGCTTTGCTGAACTGGTCAGGATAACAGGGAACTCCAAAGAGATGTGAATCCAACCAGGAACCATTTACAAGTGGCACTAGCTGAAGGAACAGCCAGGCTTAAATAGGCAAGAGAGGAGATGATAAGTGGAGGCAGCTGAATACAGCTAACTCCAAGGAGCAGCCATACCACTTGAAACCACAAGAGGGAGCCCAAGAGCAGAACTCACAAAAGTGCCACTTACAACCACCGGAGGGAGCCCAGGAGCAGAATTCACAACAGGCCACCCACAATCAATATATAATTGGTTATTATGCAACCCCATAGATTGTAAGCTTATGAGTCACCCATTATGTGCAGTCCCCCTTACCTCCCACTTCATGTGCAGTCCCCCTTACACCCCACTTCATCATGTGCAGCCCAACTCCCCCACTTCATCATGTGCAGCCCCACTCCTCCTTCATCATGTGCAGTCCTCCTTAACCCCCACTTCATGTGCAGCCCCACTTTCCCTTCATAATGTGCAATCCCCCTTACCCCCCATGTCCTCATGTGTGGCTCCACTCCATCATGTACAGCCCCACTCCCCCCACTTCATCGTGTGCAGTCTCCTTTAACCCCCAAACTCCATCATGTGCAGCCACACTCCCCCTTCATCATGTGCAGCCCCACTCCATCATGTACAGCCCCACTCCATCATGTGCAGCCCCACTCCATCATGTGCAGCCTCTTTTAACCCCCAAATTCCATCATATGCGGCCCCACTCCCTATCATCATGTGCAGCCTCCTTAACCCCCAAATTCCATCACGTGCGGCCCCACTCCCCCTTCATTATATGCAGTCTCCTTTAACCCTCAAATTCCATCATGTGTGGCCCCACTCCCCTCATCATGTGCAGTCTACTTTACCCCCAATTCCATCATGTGCGGCCCCACTCCGATTCATCATGTGCAGCCTCCTTTAACCCCTTTACCCCCAAGGGTGGTTTGCACGTTAATAACCAGGTCAATTTTTACAATTCTGACCACTGTCCCTTTATGAGGTTATAACTCTGGAACGCTTCAACTGATCCTGATGATTCTGACATGGTTTTCTTGTGACATATTGTACTTCATGATAGTAGCAAAATTTCTTTGCCATTACCTGTGTTTATTTGTGAAAAAAATGGAAATTTGGCGAAAATTTTGAAAATTTTGCAATTTTCCAACTTTTAATAATAATAATAATAATAATAATAATAATAATAATAATAAACATTTCCCACATGTCTACTTTACATCAGCACAATTTTGGAAGCAAAATTGTTTTTAGGGAGTTATAAGGGTTAAAAGTCGACTAGCAATTTCTCAACCATTTTTTTTTTAAGGGACCACATCACATTTGAAGTCATTTTGAGGGGTCTATTTGATAGAAAATAACCAAGTGAGACACCATTCTAAAAACTGCACCCCTCAAGGTGCTCAAAACCACATTCAAGAAGTTTATTAACCCTTCAAGTGTTTCACAGGAATTTTTGGAATGTTTAAAAAAATGAACATTAACCTTTTTTTCATAAAAATTTACTTCAGCTCCAATTTTTTTTATTCCACCAAGGGTAACAGAAGAAAATGGACCCCAAAAGTTTTTGTACAATTTGTCCTGAGTACGCCGATACTCCATATGTGAGGGTATACCACTGTTTGGGCGCATGGCAGAGCTCGGAAGGGAAGGAGCGCTGTTTGACTTTTCAATGCAAAATTGACTGGAATTGAGATGGGATGCCATGTTGCGTTTGGAGAGCCACTGATGTGCCTAAACATTGAAACCCCCCACAACTGACAACATTTTGGAAACTAGACCCCCCAAGGAACTTATCTAGATGTGTAGTGAGAACTTTGACCCAACAAGTGCTTCACAGCAGTTTATAATGCAGAGCCGTAAAAATAAAAAATCATATTTTTTCACAAAAACAATTTTTTCGCCCCTAATTTTCTATTTTCCCAAGGATAAGAGAAGAAATTGGACCACAAAAGTTGTTGTGCAATTTGTCCTGAGTATGCTGATACCAGATATGTGGGGGTAAACCACTGTTTGGGCGCATGGCAGAGCTCGGAAGGTAAGGAGCGCCGTTTGACTTTTCAATGTAACATTGACTGGAATTGAGATGGGACACCATGTCGCGTTTGGAGAGCCACTGATGTGCCTAAACATTAAAACCCCCCACAATTGACACCATTTTGGAAAGTAGACCCCCGAAGAAACTTGTCTAGATGTATTGTGAGAGCTTTGAACCCCCAAGTGTTTTACTACAGTTTATAACGCAGAGCCGTGAAAATAAATAAAAAAATTTTTTCACAAAAATTATTTTTTAACCCCCAGTTTTGTATTTTCCCAAGGGTAACAGGAGAAATTGGACCCCAAAAGTTGTTGTCCAATTTGTCCTGAGTACGCTGATACCCTATATGTGGGGGGGAACCACCGTTTGGCCACATGGCAGAGCTCGGAAGGGAAGGAGCGCCGTTTGGAATGCAAACTTAGATGGATTGGTCTGCAGGCGTCACATTGCATTTGCAGAGCCCCTGATATACTTAAACAGTATTAACCCCCACAAATGACCCCGTATTGGAAACTAGACCCCCATGGAACTTATCTAGATGTGTTGTGAGAACTTTGAATCCCCAAATGTTTCACTCCAGTTTAGAACGCAGAGCCGTGAAGATAAAAAATAATTTTTTCCCACAAAAAGGGTTTTTATCCCCCCAAATTTTTATTTTCCCAAGGGTAACAAGAGAAATTGGACCCCAAAGTTTGTTGTCCAATTTGTCCTGAGTATGCTGATACCCCATATGTTGGGGTAAACCCCTGTTTGGGCACACGGGAGAGCTCGTAAGGGAAGGAGCACTGTTTTACTTTTTCAATGCTGAATTGGCTGGAATTGAGATCGGATGCCATGTCGCGTTTGGAGAGCGCCTGATGTGCCTAAACAGTGGAAACCCCCAGTTCTAACTGAAACCCTAACCCAAACACGCCCCTAACCCTAATCCCAACCGTAAATATAATCCAAATCCTAACCCAAACTTTAGCCCCAACCCTAACCCTAACTTTAGGCCCAAACCTAACTGTAGCCCTAACCCCAGCCCTAACCCTAGCCCCAACCCTAACCCTAATCCCAACCCTAACCCTAGCCTAACCCTAGCCCTAACCCTAGTCCTAACACTAACCCTTACCCTAACCCTAGCCCCAACCGTAGCCCTAACCCTAGCCCCAATCCTAACCCTAGCCCCAACTTTAGCCCCAACCCTAACCCTAACGGGAAAATGGAAATATATACATTTTTTTAATTTTATTATTTTTTCCTATCTAAGGAGGTGATGAAGGAGGGTTTGATTTACTTTTATAGCGGGGTTTTAGCAGATTTTTATGATTGGCAGCTGTCACACACTAAAAGACGCTTTTTATTGCAAAAAATAGTTTTTGCATCTCCATATTTTGAGAGCTATAATTTTTACATACTTTGGTCTACAGAGTCATGTGAGGTCTTGTTTTTTTTGGGGGGAAGGGCGTTTATACCGCTCCGTGTTTCATAAAATTCATAAAGCAGTTTTATTCTTCGGGTCAGTACGATTACAGCGATACCTCATTAATATCATTTTTTTATGTTTTGGTGCTTTTATACGATAAAAACTATTTTATATAAAAAATAATTATTTTTGCATTGCTTTATTCTGAGGACTATAACTTTTTTATTTTTTCTTTGATAACGCTGTATGGCAGTTCATTTTTTGCGGGACAAAATGACGTTTTCAGCGGTACCATGGTTTTTTATATCCGTATTTTTGATCGCATGTTATTCCACTTTTTGTTTGGCAGTATGATAATAAAGCGTTGTTTTTTGCCTCATTTTTTTTTTACCGCTTTCACTGAAGGGGTTAACTAGCTGGACACTTTTATAGGTGGCGTCGTTACAGACGCGGCGATACTAAGTATGTATACTTTTATTGTTTTTTTTTAATTTAGATAAAGAAATGCATTTATGGGAACAATATTTTTTTTTCTGTTCTTTATTTAGGAATTTTTTTTTTTTACACATCTGAATATTTTTTTTTACACTATAACATTGCCCCAGGGAGGCATCATGTTATAGTGTCAGATCGCTGATCTGACACTTTGCACAGCACTGTATCAGATCAGCGATCTGACATGCAGGACTGCAGGCTTACCAGTGCTTGCTCTGAGCAGGCGCTGGTAAGCCACCTCCCTGCAGCACCCGGATGTAGCCCCGCCGCCATTTTGGATCCGGGGCCTGCAGGGAGAAGGAGCTAGGAGACCCTCGGTGCAACGCGATCACATCGCGTTGCTCTGAGGGTCTCAGGGGGCTCCCTGCGCGATGCTTCCCTATACCGCCTGAACACTGCGATCATGTTTGATGTGCAGTCTCCTTTAACCCCCAAACTCCATCATGTGCAGCCACACTCCTCCTTCATCATGTGCAGCCCCTCTCCATCATGTACAGCCCCACACCATCATGTGCAGTCTCCTTAACCCTCAAATTCCATCATGAGCGGCCCCACTCCCGCTTCATCATGTGCAGCCTCCTTTAACCCCCCACTTCATGTGCAGCCCAACTCCCCCACTTCATCATGTGCAGCCCCACTCCTCCTTCATCATGTGCAGTCCACCTTAACCCCGACTTCTTATGCAGCCCCACTTCCCCTTCATCATGTGCAATCCCCCTTACCCCCCACATCATCATGTGCGGCTCCACTCCATCATGTACAGCCCCACTCCCCCCACTTCATCATGTGCAGTCTCCTTTAACCCCCAAACTCCATCATGTGCAGCCACACTCCCCCTTCATCATGTGCAGCCCCACTCCATCATGTACAGACCCACTCCATCATGTGCAGCCCCACTCCATCATGTGCAGCCTCTTTTAACCCCCAAATTCCATCATATGCGGCCCCACTCCCTATCAACATGAGCAGCCTCCTTAACCCCCAAATTCCTTCATGTGCGGCCCCACTCCCTCTTCATCGTGTGCAGTCTCCTTTAACCCCCAAACTCCATCATGTGCAGCCACACTCCCCCTTCATCATGTGCAGCCCCACTCCATCATGTACAGCCCCACTCCATCATGTGCAGCCCCACTCCATCATGTGCAGCCTCTTTTAACCCCCAAATTCCATCATATGCGGCCCCACTTCCTATCATCATGTGCAGCCTCCTTAACCCCCAAATTCCATCATGTGCGGCCCCACTCCCTCTTCATTATGTGCAGTCTCCTTTAACCCTCAAATTCCATCACGTGTGGCCCCACTCCCCTCATCATGTGCAGTCTCCTTAACCCCCAAATTCCATCATGTGCGGCCCCACTCCCCCTTCATCATGTGCAGCCGCCTTTAAAAGCCAAATTCTATCATGTGCGGCCCCACTCCCATTCATCTTGTGCAGCCTCCTTTAACCCCTTTACCCCCAAGGGTGGTTTGCACGTTAATGACCGGGTCAATTTTTACAATTTTGATCACTGTCTCTTTATGAGGTTATAACTCTGGAACGCTTCAACTGATCCTGATGATTCTGACAATGTTTTGTCGTGACATATTGTACTTCATGATAGTAGCAAAATTTCTTTGATATTACCTGTGTTTATTTGTGAAAAAAACGGAAATTTGGTGAAAATTTTGAAAATTTTGCAATTTTCCAACTTTTAATTTTTATGTCCTTACATCACAGAGATATGTCACACAAAATACTTAATAAGTAACATTTCCCACATGTCTACTTTACATCAGCACAGGGAGTTATAAGGGTTAAAAGTTGACCAGCAATTTCTCAACCATTTTTTTCATGTGCAGCCTCCTTCAACCCCCCAAATTCCATCATGTGCAGCCTCCTTTAACCCCCCCACTTCATGTGCAGCCCAACTCCCCCACTTCATCATGTGCAGCCCCACTCCTCCTTCATCATGTGCAGTCCACCTTAAGCCCCACTTCTTATGCAGCCCCACTTCCCCTTCATCATGTGCAATCCCCCTTACCCCCCACGTCATCATGTGTGGTTCCACTCCATCATGTACAGCCCCACTCCCCCCACTTCATCATGTGCAGTCTCCTTTAACCCCCAAACTCCATCATGTACAGCCCCACTCCATCATGTGCAGCCTCACTCCATCATGTGCAGTCTCCTTAACCCCCAAATTCCATCATGTACGGCCCCACTCCCCCTTCATCATGTGCAGTCTCCTTTAACTCTCAAATTCCATCATGTGTGGCCCCACTCCCCTCATCATTTACAATCTTCTTAACCCCCAAATTCCATCTTGTGCGGCCCCATTCCCCTTCATCATGTGCAGCCTCCTTTAACCCCCACATTTCATCATGTGCAGCCTCCTTTAGCCCACCAAATTCCATCATGTGCAACCTCTTTTAACCTCCCAAATTCCATAATGTGCTGCCTCCTTTAACCCCCAAATTTCATCATGTGCAGTCCTGTTTTCACCCCCCAAATTCCATCATGTGCAGTCCTCCTTTCACCCCTCACCCTTCTTCGTTTGCAGTTACCCATCATTCATTTCATTTTATTAAAACAAAAAAAGTTTTTTTTATACTCACATCACCACTCCCTCCCCTGCAGCGCCTCTCTGCTTCTAGCGTCCTGGTCGTGACATGTAAACGCGTGCGCGATGATGTCATCGTGCATGCCCGACACCTGACCCGGAAGCATAGAGAGATCATGGAGGGAGCGGGAGCTGTGCAGCCGTCAAGGTGATAGCCGCGCACAGCTCCCGTACCCGGTGTGGACGTGTGCGCTGACTGTGACTGCTGTTTGACCGCGTCACAGTACAGCGCACACGGACGTGCACAATTTCATGTGCGGCTGTACAGCCACCACAGGTGGCCATCCCTAAGCAGCTGCTGGGGGAGCAGCCCGGGGGGCATTTGCATCTTTGCCACCTGGCCCAGCCCGCCCCGAGTCCTGCCCAGTTCCTCTGGGACAACATCTATGGCAGCTCTTGCAGGAGCTAGCAGTCAGGAGGCTTCCTTTCCTCCACACACACAGACTGAGAAAAAAAAACTAGCTGGACATATAACTCCTTTTAGCCACATCCTGGAGGTGGAGATATGGTTGGTAGTCGTCCCGCCCATCTCTGACCTACCCACCATAAAATCCATGCCCATATATCGACTGGATTGCTCTCAGCACATATTGCTCCTATTTATTAGGTCACTCCCCACATTGGTAAAACTGGTAGCCTGTAGGGAAAGTTAGTCAGTTGCTGGCTGAGCTCAGCTCAGTTAGTTGATCCCTGGTAGGGGTGGGATCCTGTCAGAGAGCAAAGGAGAAGGACACGGAGCTGTGCATGCCCTCAGAGCTGCAGCTCCTAGAAGGAGACATTGAAGGCAGAACTGTATTGCAGCGAGCGTGCAAGGAAGTCGTAGTAAAGGAGTGGATATCAGAATGGGACCAGCCCTACACAGGCTGCCCCCTTCTGAGGTGCAGAATCCCGGTAGCCGGAACACCGAGGGAGTAACGACCTTTATGCCTTGCTCCAGAGACCGGCAGGACAGCTAATTTCATGTTACCTGTCCGCCCTACACCCAGGAGGCATGGGGGCACCCCTTAGAAGCTGGGGCATGCTAGAGTCCCTATAAACTGCCTCAAGCCACCAGTCATACGGGTTTGTCCTGTTAGGGTTGGCGGAACGCACCAAATGTATTGTTTATTAAAAGGAATTGGTGCGTTCGCAACCCGGGATCCACTGTGCAGGAAAGTACCTGCTGCTAAATAATGGCGGCTCTATATGGCGGTATATACTAACTCTGTTAGCTTCACAGAGTAACCGCGAGAGGTGAGCTCTGTGCCCTGTTAGACTTTCACAGAGGCACAGGCCAACTACCCAGATGTGAGCAGTGAGTGGTCATGCATGCATACTCAATCTCCTCGCCGGAGGAGCCAGCATTCTAGGGGCTTATTTCAGCCGGGTCCCTGAACACACTTATACACAATCCCCTCGCCGGAGGTGCCAGCATTCTAGGGGCTTATTTCAGCCGAGTCCCTGAACACATACAAACACATGACCACATTGGCGCAAAGCATATAGCAAAAGACGATACTAGCGCATGGCCGTGCGGTCATGCGCAGTTTATATAGTTGCAGCACAGGAAGCTGCTACTGAAGTTTTGCCCTTTCAGGACCTTCCTGGAGGACCAATGGGATGCGCTGCAGTACCTGAACATGTGACCGAACATGTGACCCTCAACCTCCAATGGGAGACCTTGCCCTGGGCATGCTCAGTGTGTGTAAATAAGGACTTAGTCCCAGAGAGGCCTGTTCGCCGCAGATCAGTGCAGGGTACCATAAGAAAGCCAGAAAAGGCAGTAGTGACCCTATGCACCGAATCAGCCTCAGCGAGACGCTGGGAGCGACGTCTCCACTGAGCAGACCCCACTGCGGCCGATGCCGAATGGGAGACCGCAGCAGACACGGATCGAGATCCCCCCTGTGCAGCAGAGGAAACTCGACTCCTAACATTACCCCCCCCCCCTCCTAGGGCCCCCCCTCCTTGAGCCTCACTACGCTCAAAAGCTGCAATAAGCAGCGGAGCCCGAATGTGCTCCACAGGCACCCAGGTTCTATCCTCTGGGCCGTGACCCTTCCAGTCCACCAGATAAAATTTCTTGCCACGTACCACCTTGCACCCCACAATAGCATTCACCTCAAACTCATCCGTGGATGAACCCGGTGTCCCAGCAGATGACTCAGAAAACCGGGACAAATGAATGGGCTTTAAGAGGGAAACGTGAAAAGTATCGGTGATACCAAGGCGTGGAGGAATAGCCAAACGGTAGACCACAGGGATGACCTGTTCCAGAACCTTAAACAGGCCAATGTAGCGAGGAGCAAACTTAGTAGACTCAACTCGCAGCCTGATGTTACGGGCGGGGAGCCACACTAAGTCGCCAGGAGCAAAGACCGGAGCGGGGCGCTGGTGTGTATCAGCCGAAACCCTCATTCTCTCCTTGGAGGCCCGGATGGCATCCTGTGTGCGGTCCCAGATGTCACGTGCCTCCACCGCCCAGTCTATCACCCTAGAATCGGTGGATGACACGGGCATGGGCACAGGGACACGCGGATGCTGGCCGAAATTAAGGAGAAAAGGAGTTTGACCAGTGGAATCGGCTACGGCGTTGTTCAAGGCAAATTCCGCCCAAGGTAGCAAAGATGCCCAGTCATCCTGCCTAGCAGAGACGAAATGCCGCAAATATGTCACCAGAGTCTGGTTGGTTCTCTCCACCAACCCATTCGTCTCGGGATGGTTTGCAGAGGAGAGGTTTAACTCTATGCTGAGTAAACGGCAGAGCTCTCTCCAAAACCGAGACGGGAACTGGGGACCCCGATCGCTGACAATCTTATCAGGCATACCATGCAATCGGAAAACGTGCTTAATGAACAACACCGCCAAGGCCCGTGCTGAGGGTAACCGAGGAAGCGGCACCAAATGCACCATCTTAGAGAAATGGTCAGTGACAACCCAAATAATGGAGCAGCCACGCGACTTGGGTAGACCCACCACAAAGTCCATCCCGACCATCTCCCAGGGCCTGTCTGCCACCGGTAGAGGGTAAAGCAACCCAGCAGGCCATTGCCGAGGAGACCGATTCTGGGCGCAAGAAACGCACGCCTGAATATAGTCCCTGACATCTCGGGCCATATGCGGCCACCAGTATGTTCTCGCCAAAAGCTCAGATGTCCTCCTGGTCCCAAAATGCCCACCCACTCTGGAGGAGTGAGCCCAAGAGAGAACCTCCGGTCGCAAGTTAGCTGGTACGAAAGTCTTGCCCGGGGGCACAGACTCTAGCGAAACCGGAGCTACAGTTCTCAGGCTCTCAGATGGGACAATAAGCCGAGGCTCCTCCTCCTCCGATGACACTACGGAGCGGGAGAGAGCGTCAGCACGAACGTTCTTCTCCACGGAGAGGAAATGAAGAGTAAAATAGAAGCGGGAGAAGAACAGGGACCATCTAGCCTGGCGAGAATTCAGCCGCTGGGCCGTTTGTAGATATAGCAAGTTCTTGTGGTCAGTGAAGACTTGGAAGGGAAAGCGAGCTCCCTCCAAGAGATGTCTCCACTCTGAAAAAGCCAACTTTATGGCTAGCAACTCCCTGTCCCCGATGGAATAATTCCTCTCCGCTGGTGTGAAGGTCTTGGAGAAGAAGAAGCAAGGATGCTTCCGACCTTGAGCATCCTTTTGGAAAAGGACTGCTCCAGCACCAACGGATGAGGCATCCACCTCCAAGATAAATGGTTTATCAACATCAGGGCGATGTAGGATGGGAGCGCTAGCGAAGTGTGACTTGATCGAGAGAAAGGCTCTGGAGACCTCCTCTGACCACAACTTGGGATTTGCTCCCTTCTTGGTGAGGGCAACCAAGGGAGCTACCAAAGTTGAGAAGTGTGGAATGAACTGGCGATAGTAATTAATGAACCCCATAAAGCGCTGCACCGCTTTAAGAGAATGGGGTTCCTGTCAGTCCATTACAGCCTGTAGCTTGGCAGGATCCATAGCCAAACCCTGGGCAGAGATGATATAACCAAGGAAAGGCAAGGACTCCTGCTCAAACACACACTTCTCCAACTTGGCGTAGAGGGAGTTTGCCCGTAAGAGGTCGAAGACTTTGCGAACATCTCTCCGATGGGAGTCAATATCTGGAGAGAAGATGAGAATATCATCCAGATAGACTACGACCGAGGTGGTGAGCATATCCCGGAAGATGTCGTTCACAAAGTCTTGGAAAACGGCTGGGGCATTACAGAGCCCGAAGGGCATCACCAGATATTCATAGTGCCCATCCCTGGTGTTAAAAGCCGTCTTCCATTCATCCCCCTCACGGATGCGAATCAGGTTGTAAGCACCCCGCAGATCTAACTTCGTAAATACCCTTGCTCCCCGTAGCCTATCAAACAGCTCAGATATCAGGGGTAACGCGTACTTGTTCTTAACGGTGATGGCGTTAAGACCCCTGTAGTCTATGCATGGATGTAAGTCTCCAGTCTTCTTCTGAACGAAGAAGAACCCAGCCCCTGCCGGTGACACTGACTTCCTAATGAATCCTCTTGCCAGATTCTCTTGGATGTACTGAGACATTGCCTCCGTCTCCGGGAGAGATAACGGATAGACTCGACCCCGGGGAGGCTCAGCACCAGGCAAGAGGTCAATAGGACAGTCATAGGGGCGGTGAGGCGGAAGGGTCTCCGCAGCTCTTTTGGAGAATACGTCTGCATAGGGCCAATAGTGCTTGGGTACAGAGGAAAGATCTGCGGGTACCTGTGTAGTAGCAACCTGAACGCACTCCCTCTGACATCTACCCTCGCAGGATTTACTCCATCCCAAAATTCTCCCAGAGGACCACTCAATATGAGGAGAATGGTAGCGAAGCCATGGTATCCCCAACAGGACCTCATCAATTCCCTCAGGAATGACTAATAGGGAGATTATCTCCTGATGTGATGGAGACACAGAAAGCGTGAAAGGAATGGTTTGGTGGGTAATCTGTGAGGGTAGTGTTGACCCATTTACCACTCGAACGGTTACAGGCTTGGCGAGCATCACCAAGGGTATTGCGTGACGCTGGGCAAAAGAGGAAGACATAAAATTACCCTCTGCCCCAGAATCCACGCATAGCTCGACCATAAGAGTGGATGGGCCTATGGTAATTGTCCCCTTGAAGGACAACTTTGAGGCAAACGTAGCCGTGTCTAGTGTACCTCCTCCAACTGCCACTAGATGCTGACGTTTCCCCGACCACTGAGGATCCTTGGAGGCAAGATGTCCTGACTGCCGGCAAACATGACGGACCTTATGTGCACGGGCGGACTGAGACTTGGATCCCGCTCGTGTCACCTCTAAGGCCTCATGTGACTCGGACGCCTGGACTGGAGATTCCAAAGGTTTGGCGAAGGTGGGAGCCAGCCGAAACCTCTGCCTACACTGGGCTCGCTCCAACCCTTGCTCGTGAAAACGAAGGTCTATGCGAGTAGATATGGCTATGAGCTCCTCCAGTGTGGCGGGAATCTCCCTAGTGGCCAAAGCGTCCTTCACATGGTCAGCCAGCCCCCTCCAAAATACGGGAATGAGGGTTTTATCTGGCCATTCCAACTCAGACGCTAAAGTTCGGAAGAGAACAGCAAAATGGCTGACCATGGTTGAACCCTGAGTCAAAGCCAGCAGTTGGAGCGCTGTATCATGGGTGACTTGAGGTCCTAAAAAGACCTGTTTCAGAGAGTCCAGAAACCAAGGAACACTCCGCACCACATGATCGTTGCGCTCCCACAGCGGCGTAGCCCACTCCAACGCTCTGTCCGACAAG
This sequence comes from Ranitomeya imitator, assembly GCF_032444005.1. Taxonomy (NCBI): domain Eukaryota; kingdom Metazoa; phylum Chordata; class Amphibia; order Anura; family Dendrobatidae; genus Ranitomeya; species Ranitomeya imitator. The sequence continues at coordinate 773,368,804 of NC_091284.1, forward strand.
AGGGAGATTATGAATCCCACATTTGCCTGCTCAGTAGGGAAACGTGCAGCCAGGAGCTCGAGGTGTATACCACATTGGCTCACGAAACCCCTACAGGACTTACTGTCCCCAGAGTATCTCTCAGGCAAAGGAAGGTGAGATAGGGTCGGAACAGAGGTGGCAGTGGGTAAAGCTGCTGCAGCCACGCTAGCAGCCTGAACAGCTATTGCGGTAACATCCACCGCCGAGGTTGCACGCTCAAGAGACGCCAACCGGCCCTCCAGCAGCTGGATGTACCCCTGCAATCGCTGTTCATCCGCCATTACTTAGCCAGATCCTGGCGCTAGTATACTGTTAGGGTTGGCGGAATGCACCAAATATATTGTTTAATAAAAGGAATTGGTGCGTTCGCAACCCGGGATCCACCGTGCAGGAAAGTACCTGCTGCTAAATAATGGCGGCTCTATATGGCGGTATATACTAACTCTGTTAGCTTCACAGAGTAACCGCGAGAGATGAGCTCTGTGCCCTGTTAGACTTTCACAGAGGCACAGGCCAACTACCCAGATGTGAGCAGTGAGTGGTCATGCATGCATACTCAATCTCCTCGCCGGAGGAGCCAGCATTCTAGGGGCTTATTTCAGCCGGGTCCCTGAACACACTTATACACAATCTCCTCGCCGGAGGTGCCAGCATTCTAGGGGCTTATTTCAGCCGGGTCCCTGAACACATACAAACACATGACCACATTGGCGCAAAGCATATAGCAAAAGACGATACTAGCGCATGGCCGTGCGGTCATGCGCAGTTTATATAGTTGCAGCACAGGAAGCTGCTACTGAAGTTTTGCCCTTTCAGGACCTTCTTGGAGGACCAATGGGATGCGCTGCAGTACCTGAACATGTGACCGAACATGTGACCCTCGACCTCCAATGGGAGACCTTGCCCTGGGCATGCTCAGTGTGTGTAAATAAGGACTTAGTCCCAGAGAGGCCTGTTCGCCGCAGATCAGTGCAGGGTACCATAGGAAAGCCAGAAAAGGCAGTAGTGACCCTATACACCGAATCAGCCTCAGCGAGACGCTGGGAGCGACGTCTCCGCTGAGCAGACCCCACTGCGGCCGATGCCGAATGGGAGACCGCAGCAGACACGGATCGAGATTCCCCCTGTGCAGCAGAGGAAACTTGACTCCTAACATGTCCTATCCTATCTGAGGGACAGAGAGAGAAACATAACATCTACAACAGTTGTGAAGACCATATGAGAAGCTTAGCAGAAAGCGACTACAACACTGCAGCGCAAAGGAAGGCAACTGATTTCCACTTGGACAAGGGGACTCTGGACTTGCCTCCAAACCGGCCGGACTCTGCCTGCCCTGATATCTGGTGCCCTGGACTGTGGATGCTGAAGTCTTCAGTAAAGATAAAGAGACTGCAAACTTGTGACCGCGTTCTTCACTGCACCTCTCACCATCCACCATCTACACACCAGGAAGCCCTGGGGATACACTTCACCTGTGGGAAGGTATACCATCTAGCTGCCATAACATCACCCCAGCAGACCCCTTAAAGCAGCGTCAGTCACCCTGACCGAATACAACAGGTGGCGTCACGAACATTCCCCTTAAAGACCTTTCCCCTTTTACACGGACGTCCCAGGGCCATGGACTGGGTCAGCCACTGTGACATCCCCCTGTGAACCGCAGGACCCGGTACCGAGTGCCCCGCTGCCCTGAAGGGGCGATCCATTTGTACAATAAAAAAAGTTGCTCTTCTTTTAAACTGTACATTCCGTATTCTCCTGTGTTTATGATTTGTTTGGAGTTGCTTTCCCCTTTCTGGGATTTGTTGCACCCACTTTGTGCAACTTTTTTTGCATCTAGTATGCAACTGGGTATCCTGTTTCTCATAGATTGCTAGTTGTATGGGCTGTGCTTAAAAAAATTCAGTGACCTTACATGTGGCTCTGTCATAGGATGCCACCGTTACATGAAAACAGTGGCGAAACATAAGTGATTTGGAGAACGGAGACATATAGCAAAAAGGGGCTTCAAATCTGTATTAAATGCCATGTGTTTTGGAATGATATGTCCACCCATCTTGTATACTGTAGATGTTGATGGTCAGGTATTCACATACTTTAGAAACATCTTTTGGTCATAAAAACACACATAAAGTGGCACAAATGCAGTAGCATGTAAAAGTTTGGGTATCCCTGGTCAAAATTATTGTTATTGTGAACAGTTAAGCAAGTTGAAGATGAAATAAGCTCTAAAAGGCCTAACGTTAAAGCAAACCTGTCACCGGGTTTGGCCGATATGAGATACAGCCACCACCTTTCAGGACTGACATACAGCATTCTATAATGCAGTATATAAGCCCCCAACCTGACCTGTAACAGAAGAAAAATAACTTTTGTTATACTCATTGGGCGATCCAGACCGAGGAGTGTTGCTCTTCTTGTTCCCATCTTCTTGTGATGCCGTCCGCCTTCTTGGTTTGTGTGGATGACGTGTCCCTGCATCATCCACAGAAGTCTCCTCTCATCATTGTGCTACTGCCATTGATGGCAGAGCAAATTACTACAGTGGGCAGATGCCGGGACTCTCTGACCTTATCTGGCGCCTGCATACTACAGTACTTTCTCCGTCAGCCATCTTTCCTCGCTGGTATCCAGGGACGCCACCGGCCGGGGATCCCTGGCTATACACAGTTCCCCTGCACTCCTGCTGCACTGCATCTGACAGGAACATAAATCTTTGCCTGTCATCTGGAGGCAATTCCACTACACACAGGCAGCAATTAAGCTATAAACGGCTTTTAACCCGGAGAAACAAGCACTACTCTGCTACATCCAGGCAGCAACTACGATATAGCCGACCTTCTACCTGGCATCTGCACGCAACTTTTCTACATCCAGACAGCAATTTACCAGTTCCGAGTAAGTGACTAACCTATTGGGCCTGCAAGTTCTGCTCTGCAGTGTATATTTTCGGACTCTGTCTATTCCCATTGACATATCCCTGGGTAAAGTCACCTCAATCTAAAAGAGTAGAAAGAGGCTATGTTCCGGTGTGGCACACCAGAGTGACAGCCAACGCTTCAAAGCACTGTCTTGTCCACAGAGCTCCACTTTTATAGGGACCGCATTAAGTGGCATAGCTGTCCTAAGAGGAGCCTGTCGCTGTGAATTACATCGTAGCAATAGGTGTTCTGTTTGCAATTTACTATCATTTTACCAAATTAACGATTTTTTCCCCTTTTTTTTGTTCTACCCACAAGCGCGGTTTCACTTATTGTAAAAGATTAAAATAGAACTCTTTGGCCACAATTATCAAAGGTATGTATGTGTAGAGAAAAAAGGGCACAGAATTTCAGGAAAAGAACATTAAGCATGGGAGTGGCTAAATCATGCTTTGGGGTTGTGTTGCAGCCAATGGCAGATGGAACATTTCATGGGTAGAATGAAGAATGGATTCATCCACCTCTCGTGTCTCCCCTTTTCCTCATAGTTTGTAAGCTTGCGAGCAGGGCCCTTATTCCTCTTGGTATCTATTTTGAACTGTGATTTCTGTTATGCTGTAATGTCTATTGTCTGTACAAGTCCCCTCTATAAATTGTAAAGCGCTGCGGAATGTGTTGGCGCTATATAAATAAAATTATTATTTATTATTATTATTCATTAAAATTGTAACAAATTCTTGATGCCAACATAGCACCCTCTGTAGAAAAACTGAATTTGAAAAGAGGATGGCTTCTACAGAAGGATAATGATCCAAAATCCACAATAGACTTCATCAAAAGGCGCAAGGTGAAGGTTTTACAATGGCCCTCACAGTCCCCTGATCTGAACACCATTGAAAATCTGTGGCTAAACTTCAAAATAGCAGTGCATGCAAGACGACCCAGGAATCTCATAGAACTGGAAAAATATTCAAAGGAAGAATGGATGAAAATCCCTTATACAAGAATTGAAAGCGTTTACAAGCTGTGATAGTTTCAGAATGGGGCGCTACAAGGTACTAAGCAAGCAGGGTGCCAAAACTTTTGCATCGGCCCATTTTCCATTTTGTAATTTTTAAAATGTAAAAATTAAAATATATGTATATATTTTTGCCTGAAATACAAAGGAATTGTGACATCTTTAACTTAAGGTTTTTTAGAGATTATGTCACCTTCAACTTCACTATTAATTTTGACCAGGGGTGCCACTGTAAAGGACCATATACATCACCCCAATCTCACTGCTGTCATCAGTTGTCAAAGGAACGCAACTCCGCTGCTGCCAATCGTCAGGGCAATCACGTAATTGACTGAAGAGTGATGGATGATGCCGTGTTTTAATTAGTTTTTTTCTTCCTTAGTTATAATTAGTTCTCACTTCCCCATATGTTCAATATGAAGGGAACATGTCTCTTCTCTGGAGATGTCTATATTTATTTAAATTCTTCTCTATGACAGATACAAAATAATACATATCTCAATTAGTCAGGATGGTAAATATATGCAAATAGATATAAAAAACTTATCATCAAAAGTAAAGTAAATGAATAAAAAGCAGCCTAAATAATGCAAAAGATTTGCTGTAAAATAATGAAACAGATGGCCACAATGTATTGACATATAGAGAGGAATATACTGTATAATGACCACAAAGTTCGGACCTTAGATGCCAAAGGCGATTTTGCTACAGCTTTGTTAAGGAAATGTAAAAAATCTTTGATTTTTTTTTGTTTTGTTTTTTACGGTAGTTTTGCTAATTTTCTAAAAGCGTACATGATGTAAAAGTAATAAATGTAGACAATGACAGCCTTAAAGATTTACTATAGTTTCCAAAAGAAGTTGATGTAAATTAAAGTGTAAATCTATGGCAGCTCATGTCCACCATAAAAGTTTAGACAGCCCAGAAAGAACATGTCCCTCTTAATAAATTTTAACCCCTTATTGACGGAGCCAAATTTTTTAAATCTGACGTGTCACTTTATGTGGTAATAACTCTGGAACGCTTCAACAAATCCCAGTGATTTTGTTTTTTCATGACACATTATACTTTATAATAATGGTAAATTTAGGTTGATATGTTTTGTGTTTATTTATAAAAAATATCAGAAATTTGAGAAAAATTTTAAGAAATTTGCATTTTTCAAACTTTGAATGATTATCCCTTTAATCCAGATAGTCATACCACAGCAAGACATTAAAAGGAACCTGTCTGTTGTGAATTCTGTTGTCAAGCTCCCTCCTGTGGTCATGAATGGTACTTCGGCTGGTTCTGTCCATGGGCTTCCTCTGGTGGTTGTGAGTGGGCCTGCGGCTTCTGAGTTTCCTTCCACAGGTGACAAGGTTAATTCGTTAGCTGGCTGCTCTATTTAACTCCACTTAGATCATTGCTCCATGCCACCTGTCAATGTTCCAGTATTGGTCTGTTCGCTCCTGGATCGTTCTTGTGACCTGTCTTCTCCAGCAGAAGCTAAGTTCCTGCTTGTTTTTCTCTTGTTTGCTATTTTTCTGTCCAGCTTGCTATTTTGATTTTTGTCTTGCTTGCTGGAAGCTCTGGGACGCAGAGGGGCGCCTCCGCACCGTGAGTCGGTGCGGAGGGTCTTTTTGCGCCCTCTGCTTGGTTTTTTTTGTAGTTTTTGTGCTGACCGCAAAGTCTCCTTTCCTATCCTCTGTCTGTTCAGTAAGTCGGGCCTCTCTTTGCTAAATCTATTTCATCTCTGTGTTTGTGATTTTCATCTTAACTCACAGTCATTATATGTGGGGGGCTGCCTTTTCCTTTGGGGAATTTCTCTGAGGCAAGGTAGGCTTTATTTTTCTATCTTTAGGGCTAGCTAGTTCCTTAGGCTGTGACGAGTTGCATAGGGAGCGTTAGGAGCAATCCATGGCTATTTCTAGTGTGTGTGATAGGATTAGGGATTGCGGTCAGCAGAGTTCCCACGTCCCAGAGCTGATCCTGTATTATTGTAACTATCAGGTCTTTCCGTGTGCTCTTAACCACCAGGTCCATTATTGTCCTAACCACCAGGTCATAACAGTACAGGTGGCCCAAAGTATTAATGCATCTCAATAGAGGGATAAGAGAAGTTCTGAGACCATTTTTTTTTCTTTGCACTGTGTTTTGCCTTTCTTTTCCCCTAGACCTCTGGGTGGTTCAGGATACAGGTGTAGATATGGACATTCAAGGTCTGTCCTTTTGGATGGATAATCTCACTGCAAGGGTACAAAACATTCAAGATTTTGTGGTTCAGAATCCAATGTCAGAGCCTAGGATTCCAATTCCTGATTTGTTTTTTGGGGATAGATCTAAGTTTCTGAATTTCAAAAATAATTGTAAATTGTTTCTTGCTTTGAAACCTCGCTCCTCAGGTGACCCTGTTCAACAAGTGAAAATCATTATTTCTTTGTTACGTGGCGACCCTCAAGACTGGGCATTTTCCCTTGCGCCAGGAGATCCGGCATTGCGTGATGTTGATGCGTTTTTTCTGGCGCTTGGATTGCTTTATGATGAACCAAATTCAGTGGATCAGGCAGAGAAAATCTTGCTGGCTCTGTGTCAGGGTCAGGATGAGGTAGAGATATATTGTCAGAAGTTTAGGAAGTGGTCTGTACTCACTCAGTGGAATGAATGTGCCCTGGCAGCAATTTTCAGATAGGGTCTCTCTGAAGCCCTTAAGGATGTCATGGTGGGATTTCCCATGCCTGCTGGTCTGAATGAGTCTATGTCTTTGGCCATTCAGATCGATCGACGCTTGCGTGAGCGTAAAGCTGTGCACCATTTGGCGGTATTATCTGAGCATAGACCTGAGCCTATGCAATGTGATAAGACTTTGACCAGAGCTGAACGGCAAGAACACAGACGTCGGAATAGACTGTGTTTTTACTGTGGTGATTCCACTCATGCTATCTCCGATTGTCCTAAGCGCACTAAGCGGTTCGCTAGGTCTGCCACCATTGGTACGGTACAGTCGAAATTTCTTTTGTCCGTTACTCTGATTTGCTCTCTATCGTCCTATTCTGTTATGGCATTTGTGGATTCAGGTGCTGCCCTGAATTTGATGGACTTGGAGTTTGCTAGGCGCTGTGGTTTTTTCTTGGAGCCCTTGCAGTATCCTATTCCATTGAGAGGAATTGATGCTACGCCTTTGGCCAAGAATAAGCCTCAGTACTGGACCCAATTGACCATGTGCATGGCTCCTGCACATCAGGAGGATATTCGCTTTTTGGTGTTGCATAATCTGCATGATGTGGTCGTTTTGGGGTTGCCATGGCTACAAGTCCATAATCCAGTATTGGATTGGAAATCTATGTCTGTGTCCAGCTGGGGTTGTCAGGGGGTACATGGTGATGTTCCATGTTTGTCTATTTCGTCATCCACCCCTTCTGAAGTCCCGGAGTTTTTGTCGGATTACCCGGATGTATTTGATGAGCCCAAATCCAGTGCCCTACCTCCTCATAGGGATTGTGATTGTGCTATTAATTTGATTCCTGGTAGTAAGTTTCCTAAGGGCCGACTGTTCAATTTATCTGTGCCAGAACACGCCGCTATGCGGAGTTATATAAAGGAATCCTTGGAGAAGGGTCATATTTGCCCGTCGTCATCACCGTTAGGAGCAGGGTTCTTTTTTGTGGCCAAGAAGGATGGTTCTTTGAGACCTTGTATTGATTACCGCCTTCTTAATAAAATTACAGTCAGGTTTCAGTATCCTTTGCCGCTGCTGTCTGATTTGTTTGCTCATATTAAAGGGGCTAGTTGGTTCACCAAGATAGATCTTCGAGGGGCGTATAATCTTGTGCGTATTAAACAGGGCGATGAATGGAAAACAGCATTTAATACGCCCGAGGGCCATTTTGAGTACCTGGTTATGCCATTCGGGCTTTCCAATGCTCTATCAGTATTTCAGTCCTTTATGCATGACATCTTCCGAGAGTACCTGCATAATTTCCTGATTGTATATTTGGATGACATTTTGGTCTTCTCGGATGATTGGGAGTCTCACGTGAAGCAGGTCAGAATGGTGTTCCAGGTCCTTCGTGCGAATTCTTTGTTTGTGAAGGGGTCAAAGTGTCTCTTTGGAGTTCAGAAGGTTTCATTTTTGGGTTTCATTTTTTCCCCTTCTACTATCGAGATGGACCCTGTTAAGGTCCAGGCCATTTATGATTGGACTCAGCCGACATCTGTGAAGAGTCTGCAAAAGTTCCTGGGCTTTGCTAATTTTTATCGTCGCTTCATCAGTAATTTTTCTAGTGTTGCTAAACCGTTGACTGATTTGACCAAGAAGGGTGCTGATGTGGTCAATTGGTCTTCTGCGGCTGTGGAAGCTTTTCAGGAGTTGAAGCGTCGTTTTTCTTCTGCCCCTGTGTTGTGCCAGCCAGATGTTTCGCTCCCGTTTCAGGTCGAGGTTGATGCTTCTGAGATTGGAGCAGGGGCTGTTTTGTTGCAAAGAAGTTCTGATGGCTCGGTGATGAAACCATGTGCCTTCTTTTCTAGAAAGTTTTCGCCTGCTGAGCGTAATTATGATGTTGGCAATCGAGAGTTGTTGGCCATGAAGTGGGCATTCCAGGAGTGGCGTCATTGGCTTGAAGGAGCCAAGCATCGCGTGGTGGTCTTGACGGATCACAAGAATTTGACTTATCTCGAGTCTGCCAAACGGTTGAATCCTAGACAGGCTCGTTGGTCGCTATTTTTCTCCCATTTTGATTTTGTGGTTTCGTACCTTCCGGGCTCTAAGAATGTGAAGGCTGATGCCCTGTCAAGGAGTTTTGTGCCCGACTCTCCGGGTGTTCCTGAGCCGGCGGGTATTCTCAGAGAGGGGGTAATTTTGTCTGCCATCTCCCCTGATTTGCGGAGGGTGCTGCGAAAATTTCAGGCTGATAGACCTGACCGTTCCCCAGCTGAGAAACTGTTTGTCTCTGATAAATGGACTAGTAGAGTTATCTCTGAGGTTCATTGTTCTGTGTTGGCTGGTCATCCTGGGATCTTTGGTACCAGATATTTGGTGGCTAGATCCTTTTGGTGGCCGTCTTTGTGACGGGATGTGCGTTCTTTTGTGCAGTCCTGTGGGACTTGTGCTCGGGCTAAGCCCTGCTGTTCTCGTGCCAGTGGGTTGCTTTTGCCCTTGCCGGTCCCGAAGAGGCCCTGGACGCATATTTCTATGGATTTTATTTCGGATATCCCTGTCTCTCAAAAGATGTCGGTCATTTGGGTGGTTTGTGATCGCTTCTCTAAGATGGTCCATTTGGTACCCTTGTCTAAATTGCCTTCCTCCTCTGATTTGGTGCCATTGTTTTTCCAGCATGTGGTTCGTTTACATGGCATTCCGGAGAACATCGTTTCGGACAGAGGTTCCCAGTTTGTTTCGAGGTTTTGGCGATCCTTTTGTGCTAGGATGGGCATTGATTTGTCTTTTTCCTCGGCTTTCCATCCTCAGACAAATGGCCAAACCGAACGAACTAATCAGACTTTGGAAACATATCTGAGATGCTTTGTTTCTGCTGATCAGGATGATTGGGTGTCCTTTTTGCCTTTGGCTGAGTTCGCCCTTAATAATCGGGCCAGCTCGGCTACTTTGGTTTTGCCGTTTTTCTGCAATTCTGGTTTCCATCCTCGTTTCTCTTCAGGGCAGGTTGAGTCTTCGGACTGTCCTGGTGTAGATACTGTGGTGGATAGGTTGCAGCAGATTTGGACTCATGTGGTGGACAATTTGACATTGTCCCAGGAGAAGGCTCAACATTTCGCTAACTGCCGGCGTTGTGTTGGTCCCCGACTTCGTGTTGGGGATTTGGTTTGGTTGTCATCTCGTCACGTTCCTATGAAGGTTTCCTCTCCTAAGTTTAAGCCTTGTTTCATTGGTCCGTATAAGATTTCTGAGGTTCTCAATCCTGTGTCATTTCGTTTGACCCTTCCAGCTTCTTTTGCCATCCATAATGTGTTCCATAGGTCGTTGTTGCGGAGATACGTGGCGCCTATTGTTCCCTCCGTCGATCCTCCTGCCCCGGTGTTGGTCGAGGGGGAGTTGGAGTATGTGGTAGAGAAGATTTTGGATTCTCTTGTTTCGAGACGGAAACTCCAGTACCTGCTCAAGTGGAAGGGTTATGGTCAGGAAGATAATTCCTGGGTTTTTGCCTCTGATTTTCATGCTGCCGATCTTGTTTGTGCCTTTCATTTGGCTCATCCTGATCGGCCTGGGGGCTCTGGTGAGGGTTCGGTGACCCCTCCTCAAGGGGGGGGTACTGTTGTGAATTCTGTTGTCAAGCTCCCTCCTGTGGTCATGAATGGTACTTCGGCTGGTTCTGTCCATGGGCTTCCTCTGGTGGTTGTGAGTGGGGCTGCAGCTTCTGAGTTTCCTTCCACAGGTGACGAGGTTAATTCGTTAGCTGGCTGCTCTATTTAACGCCACTTAGATCATTGCTTCATGCCACCTGTCAATGTTCCAGTATTGGTCTGTTCGCTCCTGGATCGTTCTTGTGACCTGTCTTCTCCAGCAGAAGCTAAGTTCCTGCTTGTTTTTCTCTTGTTTGCTATTTTTCTGTCCAGCTTGCTATTTTGATTTTTGTCTTGCTTGCTGGAAGCTCTGGGATGCAGAGGGGCGCCTCCGCACAATGAGTCGGTGCGGAGGGTCTTTTTGCGCCCTCTGTTTTTTTTGTAGTTTTTGTGCTGACCGCAAAGTCTCCTTTCCTATCCTCTGTCTGTTCAGTAAGTCGGGCCTCTCTTTGCTAAATCTATTTCATCTCTGTGTTTGTGATTTTCATCTTAACTCACAATCATTATATGTGGGGGGCTGCCTTTTCCTTTGGGGAATTTCTCTGAGGCAAGGTAGGCTTTATTTTTCTATCTTTAGGGCTAGCTAGTTCCTTAGGCTGTGACGAGTTGCATAGGGAGCGTTAGGAGCAATCCACGGCTATTTCTAGTGTGTGTGATAGGATTAGGGATTGCGGTCAGCAGAGTTCTCACGTCCCAGAGCTGGTCCTGTATTATTGTAACTATCAGGTCTTTCCGTGTGCTCTTAACCACCAGGTCCATTATTGTCCTAACCACCAGGTCATAACACCTGTCACCCCCCAAGGTGTTTTTAACTAAAAGAGCCAACTTGTGCAGCACTAATGCTGCATTCTGTCAAGGTGGCTCTTTTAGTTGGGGTTCCTGCAAACGCTGAAATAATCCTTTTTATAATATGCCCCTCATACCTGAAGTTTGTCAGTGGGGCATGTCTTTTCCCCCCTGACACAAACGCCTCCCAGCCGTCACTCAAGGCCTCCGTGCGCCAGCTACATTTCCTTCCTGAATGTCCCCGGCACCTGCGCTGTAAGTTTTTTGGGGGGGGCATGCGCAGTTTGCGCTGCCCTTCGACTAACATCACATGATGGGAACTTACAGCGCAGGCGCCGGCGACGTCCAGGAAGGAAATGGAGGTGGCGCACGGAGGTCCTGAGTGACGGCTGGGAGGCCTTTGTGTCAGGGGGAAAAGACATGCCCCCCTGACAAACTTCAGGTATGAGGGGTACATTATAAAAACGATTATTTCAGCGTTTGCAGGGACCCGAACTAAAAGAGCCACCTTGACAGAATGCAGCATTAGTGCTGCACAAGGTGGCTTTTTTAGTTAAAAAGCCTGGGGGAAGGGCCGGACTGGCCATCGGGCAGTTCTGGCAAATGCCAGAAGGGCTGGTGCCAGTAGTGGGCCGCTGTGCGCCGACTCACCCTTCCCTCCCCTAGCGCCGCCGCCGCATTCAACTATACAGTTGAATGCAAAGATGGAGGAGAGAGCGTCACCTGACGCTCCCTCTCCCATCATTCTCCACTCTGCCTTTGACACTGCAGGTGCGCGCGCACTCACTGTGTCCCAGGCAGTGCAGCGGCAACCGCCGAGTCAGGAGCAGGGAGCACAGCAGGCATGAGGAAAGGTGAGGAGCTTGTGTTTTTTTTTTTTTACTGGACTGTGGGGCCATTCTAGGGGTAGGAGAAATGTAGGCTCTGCTGTATACTACTATGTGGGCTCTGATGCATACTACAGTGTGGGCTTTGCTGTATACTACTATGTTGGCTCTGCTGTATACTACTATGTGGGCTCTGCTGTATACTACTATGTGGGCAGTGCTGTATAGTACTGTGTGAGCTGTGCTGTATACTACTATGTGGGCTGTGCTGTATACTACAATGTGGGCAGTGCTGTATACTACTGTGTGAGCTGTGCTATATACTACTATGTGGGCTCTGCTGTATACTACTGTGTGGGCTGTGCAGTATATACTACTGTGTGGGCTCTGCTGTATACTACTATGTGGGCAGTACTGTATACTACTATGTGGGCTCTGCTGTATACTACTGTGTGGGCTTTGCTGTATATACTACTGTGTGGGCTCTGCTGTATACTACTATGTGGGCTGTGCTATATACTACTGTGTGGGCTCTGCTGTATACTACTATGTGGGCTGTGCTATATACTACTGTGTGGGCTCTGCTGTATACTACTGTGTGGGCTGTCCTGTATACTACTATGTGGGCTGTGCTGTATACTACTATGTGGTCTCTGCTGTATACTACTATGTGGGCAGTGCTGTATACTACTATGTGGGCTCTGCTTTATACTACTATGTGGGCTGTGCTATATACTACTGTGTGGGCTCTGCTGTATACTACTGTGTGGTCAGTGCTGTATACTACTATGTGGCCTGTGCTATATACTACTGTGTGGGCTCTGATGTATACTACTATGTGGGCTGTGCTATATACTACTGTGTGGGCTCTGCTGTATATTACTATGTGGGCTGTGCTATATGCTATTGTGTGGGCTCTGCTGTATAATACTATGTGGGCTGTGCTATATACTACTGTGTGGGCTGTGCTGTATACTACTGTGTGGGCTCTGCTGTATACTACTGTGTGGGCTGTCCTGTATACTACTATGTGGGCTGTGCTGTATACTACTATGTGGTCTCTGCTGTATACTACTATGTGGGCAGTGCTGTATACTACTATGTGGGCTCTGCTTTATACTACTATGTGGGCTGTGCTATATACTACTGTGTGGGCTCTGCTGTATACTACTGTGTGGTCAGTGCTGTATACTACTATGTGGCCTGTGCTATATACTACTGTGTGGGCTCTGATGTATACTACTATGTGGGCTGTGCTATATACTACTGTGTGGGCTCTGCTGTATACTACTATGTGGGCTGTGCTATGTGCTACTGTGTGGGCTCTGCTGTATAATACTATGTGGGCTGTGCTATATACTACTGTGTGGGCTGTGCTGTATACTACTGTGTGGGCTCTGCTGTATACTACTGTGTGGGCTGTGCTGTATACTACTGTGTGGGCCGTGATGTATACTGCTAAGTGGGCTGTGCTGTATACTGTTACGTAGGCTGTGCTGTATACTGCTTTGTGGGCTGTGTTATCTGCTATGCGGGTGCTTGCGATATACTATGGGGGGTATATTTTATTCTATGGGGGAGGCTGTGTTATATACTATGGGGGGGCTGCATTATATTCTATGGGGGCTACATTATATATTATGGGGAGGTGGGCTGTATTATATTCTATGGGGTGGCTGCATTATACTCTGGGGTGGCTGCATTATACTCTGGGGTGGCTGCATTATATTCTGTAGGGTGGTGGCTGCATTATACTATATGTGGGCTGCATTATACTGTATCGAGGGCTATGTGGAATACATTCTACCATATGAAGAACTATGGGGTGCATTATACTATGGAAAGTGAATTGTACTACATGGATGACTATGGCGGTGCATTATACTATATGGAGCACTATGAGGAGAGTATTATGCTATATGAAGGACTATGAGGAGTGTTTTATGCTATATGGGGGACTGAGCAGTGTATTTTAATATATGGAGGACTATAGGGAGTGTATTATACTATGTGGAAGACTGTGGTGCACATTTTTAATATATGGAGGACTATGGGGTGCATTTTACTAAACAAGTAAAATGCTGCATATTCAGATTGTTTTTGCTGAAACAAAAATCATTGTTCTCAGCAGCACATCGCCAGCGTAAACTGTAGATGTGCTGCTGATAACATGATACTGTATGGTGATCTGTTAGTGATCGTTCTGTCCCATCATTATTCCTCAGCTGGAGGAAAGAGGCCGGGAAACAAGCGTTGAACAACTTCAGTATTGTCGATCAAACTCATTTAGCGGCCTGAAGTCAGCGCTTGTAAATACAACAGAAATGCTTTTGTGCGATGTGCAATATGTTAACATTTGGGGCCCCATTTAAACTTTGCCTAGGCGTAGGACCCCACTTTGCCTAAAACCGGCCCTGCCTACAAGTGTACAAAGATATTATACAGTCACCATGTGATATGTGGGCCTGTGCAACTTCAAATGCCAGGGCTGAATTTTAGTCCCAGTCCGGCCATGCCTGGGGGGGTGACAGGTTCCCTTTAATAAATAACATTTTCCTCATACCTGCTTTACATCAGCACCATTTACAAAATATTCTTTTATTTTGTTAGTATTTTAGGAGGTTTAAAAATGTAGCAGTAATTTTTCATTTTTTTGAAGGAACGTTACAAAATGTATTTTTAGGGACTTATACTGTACATCTGTGAAATGACTTTTGGTGTCCCATATATTGGGAAACCCCTAAAAGTTATACCATTTTAAAAACAGCACACCCTGACATATTGAAAACTGCAGTGAGGTAGTTTATTAACCCTTCAGGTGATTTTCAGGAATTAATGCAAAGCGGCATGACAGAAATTAAAATGTGCATTTTTACCATCTAAGGCTATGTGCACACGTTGCGGATTTGCCTGCGGATCTGCAGTGGATTTGCCTGCTGATTCGCAGCAGTTTTCCATCCGGTTTACAGTACCATGTAAACCTATGGAAAACCAAATCCGCAGTGCCCATGGTGCTGAAAATACCGCGTGGAAATGCTGCATTGTATTTTCTGCAGCATGTCAATTCTTTGTGCGAATTCCGCAGCGTTTTACACCTGTTACTTTATAGGAATCTGCAGGTGGTAAAATGCAGGTGAAATCTGCACAAAAAACACTGGAAATCCGCGGAAAATCAGTGGGTAATCCGCAGGTAAAATGCAGTGCATTATACCTGCAGATTTTTCAAAAACGGACCGGAAAAATCCACACAGAAATCCGCAATGTGTTCACATAGCCTTAGTGCCGCTAACTTCTGAACAGGTTACTACAGCCATCAGACTCTGAGGCTGCTATTTGGTCATGAATTGCCATGGCAAACATCAGGACCACACAATTATGGTCTGAGGGCACCGATTGGGATAAAGAGGAAGCCCCCACACTCTGTTAACCATATATATGATGTAGTCACTATTGACAGTAGCATCTAAGGGGTTAAACAGATTTGGACGGTGCAAACACTGATTGTGGCTGATGCAGCAAGTTGTCAGCTATAGTGTATAGACAACAGCTGCTGGATTGTCTCCTGTATGGGGATGCAATTCTCTTATATCTCAGGTCAGTTAAAAGACGTATTGGTGGTCATTAAGGTGTTAAACCTTTTTACAAAGAAGGTATTATTTTTTTAGAATAGCATATGGAAAGACAATTGTAATAAGCATCCCCACATTGTGTAAAGTCTTGCAATCCAAAAATGATAAAGTGTAACATGACTGAAAACAGGCTGGTCAATTGTTTCTGTATTGTCTCCTGTTATAAATGGTGAATCACAAAGTTCTGTGCTGGGACCACTTTTAATAAACTTAGTTACTGTACTTAGTTTACATATATAAAATACTAGATGGTAGCCCGATTCTAATGCATCAGGTATTCTAGAATATGTATGACAGAACTTGTTCAGTAAATGTAAACGTAGCATATAACAGCCAACGTAGCATAAAGCACAGTCTATGTAGCATATAGCACAGCCACGTAGCATATAACACAGCCCACGTAGCATATAGCACAGCCACGTAGTATATAACACAGCCACATAGCATATAGCACAGCCACATAGCATATAACAGCCCACGTAATATATAGCACAGCCACGTAGTATATAACACAGCCACGTAGTATATGGCACAGCTATGTAGTATATATCACAGCCACGTAGTATATAACACAGCCCACGTAGTATATAGCAGAGCGACGTAGCATATAACACAACGACATAGCATATAGCACTGCCACGTAGCATATAACAACCCACGTAATATATAGCACAGCCATGTAGTATATAACACAGCCCACCTAGTATATAGCACAGCCACGTATCATATAGCACAGCCACATAGCATATAGCACAGCCACGTAGCATATAACAGCCCACGTAGTATATAGCACAGCCACATAGCATATAACACAGCCCATGTAGCATATAGCACAGCCACGTAGCATATAGCACAGCCATGTAGTATCTAACATAGCCCACGTAGCATATAAGACAGCCCATGTAGCATATAGTACAGTCCACGTAGTATATAGCACAATCCACATAGTATATAGTACAGTCAATGTAGTATACAGTGCAGTCCACATAGTATATAACACAGCCACATAGTATATAGCACAGTCCATGTAGTATATAGCACAATCCACGTAGTCTATAGTACAGTCTGTGTAATATATAACACAGCCCACTTAGTATATAGCACAGTCCACGTAGTATGTAACACAGCCCACGTAGTATATATCACAGTGCACGTAGTATATAGCACAAACCACGTAGTATATAGTACAGTCCACATAGTATATTGCACAGTCCACATAGTATATTGCACAGCCACATAGTATATAGCACATCCACGAAGTATATAGCACAGCCACGTAGTATATAGCACAGGCACAGCCCACGTAGTGTATAGCACAGCCACGTAGTATATAACACAGCCAGGTAGTATATAGCAGCCATGTAGTATATAACACAGCCCACGTAGTATATAGCACAGTCCAAGTAGTATATAGCACAGTCCAAGTAGTATATAGCACAATCCACATAGTATATAGCACAGTCCACGTAGTATATAACACAGCCCACGTAGTATATAGCACAGTCCACGTAGTATATAGCACAATCCACATAGTATATAGCACAGTGCACATAGTATATAGCAGAGCCACAAAGTATATAGCACAGCCACGTAGTATATAGCACAGGCACAGCCCACGTAGTGTATAGCACAGCCACGTAGTATATAGCAGCCACATAGTATATAGCACAGCCACGGAGTATATAACACAGCCCACATAGTATATAGCACAACCCACGTAGTATATAGCAGTGTGGGCACCATATCCCTGTTAAAAAAATAATTAAAATAAAAAATAGTTATATACTCACCTTCCGGCGGCCCCTGGATCCAGCCCAGGAAATAGCGATGCTCTCGCCACGTCTGTTCCCAGTGATGGTTTGCGGCAATAACCCGTGATGATGTAGCAGATTTGCGTGATCCTACATCATCTGGGGTCATTTCACAAAGCATTACAGGGAATGGAGCTGCCAACAGCATCACGAGGATGGGGAAGGCTTCGGGGGCCGCCGGAAGGTGAGAATAGCACAATTATTATTTTTTTTAAATTATTTTTAACATTATATCTTTTTACTATTGATGCTGCATAGGCAGCATCAATAGTAAAGCCTGTCTCTGATTGGTCGTGGCCTGCCGGGCGCGACCAATCAGTGACGAGGGATTTCCGTTACAGACAAACAAACTGACGGAAATGGACCTTAGACAATTATATATATAGATAGTGCAGTAAATGAAAGATGTTCATAAGTTACATTACTCTTCCTGTTCTGTAGAGATCACTTCTCAGCAGTCATCTGGTTCTCATTACAGGTAGAATTATGACGAAACAAGGTCCTAAGCCCAGAACAAGCAGGAATTTTGATCAATAACTTGCAAGGTATACTGAATCTTCTTATCTCTTACTCCGTATGGAGAAAAAGGTTCAATCTTTAGAGGTAACAAACATTCTTTACCATAAGAGCTCTTAATCTGTCCGGCAACCTACCTCTAGAACTGGTCACAGCAGGGACTAACATTGGGTTTCAAAAAAGGATTAGATGATTTCTAAGAACAAAATAATATCTTATGTAGATTCATAAAATTATCATGTTTCCCTCTTAGGGATGTCTAGCTCATGCCTTTGTGTTTTCTTCCTCTGTAGATGGAAACTGAGTTTTAAAATGTACCCTTTCTTTCATTTTCATCCTTTCCCATCCTTGGTTGCATGTGATGGATATATGCCTACCAGACTTTTGAAAAAAGAATCCACAGGCATCAACTTGAATTTAGAAAAAGAAGTGTAACCTATCACTCATCAAGGAAATAAAACTTTGGTTTAGAGATGGTGTGAATCGATTTGCATGCCTTATTCCATCGGCAATGACAGTGGTTATTGGCCATTGGATTGGAGAGGTAAAGCCACCTTTTAGCTGCGGAGACCCATAACTCTTATTTCCGCTTGACATTATTGTTGCGACGTGATGCACAAGTAATGTTAAGCCAGGCCGGTTAATCAAAAGAAGAGTCAGAGATGCTGCCAAGTATGCGGTGGCATTCTCTCTCCTGTCCAGGCGCAAATACCTGGTTTCGTGGCAGAATGAAAGTGCCGTGAGAATAAATTCGCACCAGCTTTACTTTTTTTTATCAAGATAAAAGGTTTGTTTCACCTTGTACATTTATTGCATATTGATATAACTATTGTGTAGAGATGAATAAATAGAGGCAAGCATGCATGTCCAACTCTCTATTCCTAGAGAACGCGCATGTGGGCTCCATTTTCTCTGTTCTCATCTGTCTACATTTATCGGACATTTACAGTTAGAGTTGAGCGACCTTGACCTTTTTAGAGTCGAGCCGGCTTTCGCGAAACCCGACTATCTCAAAAGGCGGGTCGAGTGAAATCGGCCGATTATGACGTAAAGTCGGGATCGACCGAAACACGAAACCCAATGCAAGTCAATGGGGCAGCATAGTCGGCAGTGAGTGGGAGCCAGGAAAACACCTAGAGTGCCCATTTTAATGTCAAAACCATCCATTCTTCTTAATGAAGCTTGTCAAGCGTAATTTACCTTATAATAATTGGAAGGCATTTGAAATTGGGGGTCATTTGGCTAAAGTTGTGGTGGGTAGGGCTGGTTCAAGTAATTAGTGGGCCCAGGAAATCTGGACCACGTCACGGCAGTGGAGCAGGGAGAGGTAAGTATTTCAACTTTGCAAGTGCTGTGAACCTGAGCAAGCAGGGGGAGCCCACTCGTTGGCATTGGCACTGGCACAGGGCCCCTCAAAGTACAGCGGTGTGTTTGCACGGCGGGGGCGCCTCCCACCGGCAGCAACACTTTTGCGTACTATGAGAGGCCCTGTGCCAGTAACGTCGCCAACTAGTATTCCTCCCCCCACCTGATGAAGGAACCTGCACTTTCATCTGCACCTTCCTCTTTGTCCCCGTGTAAGGTGGTATGGTATGCGGGAAGAGCAACCTGACTTTCAGCAGGGTCACAATGTTGTTGTGTAGCGTGCACGGGGAATGTTGTGTTATGGGTCAATGTACCAGCAGACTCATCTATCACTGGCTGGGCAATGGGCAGGATGAGGAGGAAACACAGATATAGGCCCAAAGAATAAAGTTGGCTAAATGCAGTTCAAAATTGGTAACACAGGAATAACCAGGGGGCATTGCAGTGGAGGACAACTGGAATGAGAGGCTGACACAGAGAGTAGGCCCAAATCAGTAAGTAGTCGAAACCTGCGCAGATACTGCAGGTGGTGCGGAAAATGGTGGCCCTACACTGCCGGAAGGGATGTTGCGTTGCTGACTAGCTTCATTGGCCGAGGGTGCTACAACCTTAAGGGACGTTTGGTAGTTAGTCCAGGCTTGCAAATGCATGGTGGTTAAATGTCTATGCATGCAACTTGTATTGAGACTTTTCAGATTCTGTCCTCTGCTTAAGGTAGTTGAACATTTTTGACAGATGACTTTGCGCTGATCAATTGGATGTTGTTTAAAAAAATGCCAGACTGCACTCTTTCTAGCATCGGATACCTTTTCAGGCATTGCAGACTGAGCTTTAACCGGATGGCCACGCTGTCCTCCAACAGGTTTTGGCTTTGCCACGCGTTTTGGGCAAGATACGGGCCCGGCAGATGGAACCTGTTGCGATGTTGATGCCTGCTGCGGCCCCTCCTCCTCCGCTTCAGAACTGCTGCCGCCTGCACCCTGTTCCCCCAATGGCTGCCAATCGGGGTCAAAAACTGGGTCATCTATTACCTCTTCTTGTAGCTCGTGTGCAACTTCGTCTGTGTCACCGTGTCAGTCGGTGGTATAGCGTTCGTGATGGGGCAACATAGTCTCATCAGGGTCTGATTCTTGATCATTACCCTGCGAGGGCAATGTTGTGGTCTGAGTCAAAGGACCAGCATAGTAGTCTGGCTGTGGCTGTGCATCAGTGCACTCCATGTCAGATTCAACTTGTAATGGGCATGGACTGTTAACTGCTTCACTTTCTAAGCCAGGGACGGTATGTGTAAAGAGCTCCATGGAGTAACCCGTTGTGTCGCCTGCTGCATTCTTCTCTGTTGTTGTTTTTGCTGAAGAGGACAAGGAAGCGACTTGTCCCTGACCGTGAACATCCACTAACGACGCGCTGCTTTGACATTTACCAGTTTCACGAGAGGAGGCAAAAGAGCTAGAGGCTGAGTCAGCAAGATAAGCCAAAACTTGCTCTTGCTGCTCCGGCTTTAAAAGCGGTTTTCCTACTCCCAGAAAAGGGAGCGTTCGAGGCCTTGTGTAGCCAGACGACGAACCTGGCTCCACAGCTCCAGACTTAGGTGCAATATTTTTTTTCCCACGACCAGCTGATGCTCCACCACTACCACTACCCTCATTACCAGCTGACAATGAACGCCCCCGGCCACGACCTCTTCCACCAGACTTCCTCATTGTTTTAAAAACGTAAACAAACTAACGGTATTTGTTGCTGTCACACAAATTACACGGTGAGCTATAACTTCAGTATGATTTAGCTACCCCTTTACAGGTGAGTGAGACCACAACAAAAATCAGGCACAATGTTACACACTCTGTTGTTGGTGGCAACAAATGAGAGAGATGCCACACACGCAGGACTGTCACTGAAGCACAAATGTAAATATTAATCTCCCACTGATTTGTTTTTTTTGTTTTTTTCAGGGAGACTTTAGGAAAAAAAAATAATAGAATAAAATGATTTTTTCAGGAAGAATTTAGAAACCAAATAAAACAAAATGATTTTTTCAGGGAGAATTTAGAAAACAAATAAAACAAAAAAAGGCTTTCTATGGCCCACTGAGTGAGAGATGACGCACACAGGAGTCAGGAGTGGCACACAAGCCCAGAGGCCAATATTTATCTCCCACTGATTGATGTAGTGATTTTTTCAGGTAGATTTTGGAACCCAAATCAAGCTAAAAAAATAATAGGCTTTCTATGGCCCACAATTGGAGAGAGAGAGAGATGGCACACCCAGGAGTCAAGACTGGCACACAAGCAGAAAGGGCAATATTAATCTCCCACTGATTTGTTTTTTTTTTTTTTTTCAGGGAGACTTTAGGAAAAAAAATAATAGAATAAAATGATTTTTTCAGGAAGAATTTAGAAACCAAATAAAAGAAAATGATTTTTTCAGGGAGAATTTAGAAAACAAATAAAACAAAAAAAGGCTTTCTATGGCCCACTGAGTGAGAGATGACGCACACAGGAGTCAGGAGTGGCACACAAGCCTAGAGGCCAATATTTATCTCCCACTGATTGATGTAGTGATTTTTTCAGGTAGATTTTGGAACCCAAATCAAGCTAAAAAAATAATAGACTTTCTATGGCCCACAATTGGAGAGAGAGAGAGAGAGATGGCACACCCAGGAGTCAAGACTGGCACACAAGCAGAAAGGGCAATATTAATCTCCCACTGATTTGTTTTTTTTGTTTTTTTTTAAAGAGACTTTAGGAAAAAAAATAATAGAATAAAATGATTTTTTCAGGAAGAATTTAGAAACCAAATAAAATAAAATGATTTTTTCAGGGAGAATTTAGAAAACAAATAAAACAAAAAAAGGCTTTCTATGGCCCACTGAGTGAGAGATGACGCACACAGGAGTCAGGAGTGGCACACAAGCCCAGAGGCCAATATTTATCTCCCACTGTTTTTTTTTTGTTCCAGGGAAAATTTATAAACCCAATAAAAAAAATAATAAATAGGCTTTCTATGGCCCACTATCTGAGAGAGAGAGAGAGATGGCACGCTTAGGACTGGCACACAAGCCCAAAGGCCAATATTAATCTCCCTTTTTTTTTTCAGGGAGAATTTATAAAACCAAAAAAAATAAATAAATAGGCTTTCTATGGCCCACTATTTGTGAGAGAGATGGCACGCTCAGGACTGGCACACAAGCCCAGAGGCCAATATTAATATCCCACTTTTTTTTTTTTGTTCCAGGGAAAATTTATAAACCCAATAAAAAAAATAATAAATAGGCTTTCTATGGCCCACTATCTGAGAGAGAGAGATGGCACGCTTAGGACTGGCACACAAGCCCAAAGGCCAATATTAATCTCCCACTGATTGATTTTGTGATTTTTTCAGGTAGAATTTAGAACCCAAATAAAGCAAAAAAAAAAAAAAAAGGGCTTTCTATGGCCCACTGAGTGAGTGATGATGCACACAGGAGTCAGGAGTGGCACACAAGCCCTGAGGCCAATATTTTTCTCCCACTGATTGATGTAGTGATTTTTTCAGGTAGATTTTATAACCCAAATCAAGCAAAAAAATAAATAGGCTTTCTATGGCCCACTGAGTGAGAGATGGCACACACAGGGATGGCACTCTAGCAGAGATGTCAATCTTAATCTCCCACAAAAAAAAAAAAAAAAAAAAACAGGGAGTGTCCTTCAATTACTATCTCCCTGCAGTAATCTCAGCCAGGTATGGCAGGCAGCAATAAGGAGTGGACTGATGCACAAATTAAATAAAAAGTGTGTACAAACAAAAAAGATAGCTGTGCAGAAAGGAAGGAACAAGAGGATTTGTGCTTTGAAAAAAGCAGTTGGTTTGCACAGCGGCGTACACACAGCAATGCAGCTATCAGGGAGCCTTCTAGGGCAGCCCAATGAGCTACAGCGCTGAGGAAAAAAAAAAAAAAGGAGCTTCCACTGTCCCTGCACACCGAAGGTGGTGTTGGGCAGTGGAAATCGCTACAGCACAAGCGGTTTGGTGGTTAATGGACCCTGCCTAACGCTATCCCTGCTTCTGACGAAGCGGCAGCAACCTCTCCCTAAGCTCAGATCAGCAGCAGTAACATGGCGGTCGGCGGGAACGCCCCTTTATAGCCCCTGTGACACCGCAGACAGCAAGCCAATCACTGCAATGCCCTTCTCTAAGATGGTGTGGACCAGGACCTATGTCATCACGCTGCCCACACTCTGCGTTTACCTTCATTGGCTGAGAAATGGCGCTTTTCGCATCATTGAAACGCGACTTTGGCGCGAAAGTCGCGTACCGCATGGCCGACCCCGCACAGGGGTCGGATCGGGTTTCATGAAACCCAACTTTGCCAAAAGTCGGCGACTTTTGAAAATGAACGACCCGTTTCGCTCAACCCTATTTACAGTATATCCTATCGATGTGTCATAATTGACCCATCTTAGACGATACTTTTAACCCCTTCATGACCTATGATGTATATGTGGCACCCCTAGGGGTATTTGCCACAAAAATAGTTACTGACACTAAATACAAATACTAAAATAGCAAGACTGCACTACCACCTCCGGCCAGAAGGGGGAGCTCCATAGACTCCCCTTGATCCATTCTGGTCTGAGAGAAGAACTGGCAGTTGGGCTAAGGAGCTGAAAGTGAGAGATCATACAGCTAAATTTCTAACAGCCCTATGACGGTTTCCAGGCCCAAATCACCGGCCTGAGGAGAAAAGGGACAGAGAAAAAGGACATTGTGAGAACCGGGTAGCATTAATCGCTACCCAGAACAGGCGCAGAGACGGATACTGGATCCGTGGCTGTATTCATTATATATAATACAGCAACCTGAAAAACATGAGGTGATATCAGCTTCACTAGGGCCGGACGCAGCAACAGACACAGAGTTCAGCGGTACTCCTGGAGGGGGTAAGCCAATAAAAGGACTCGGGTTGCCCGTCGAACCAGGACCCGGAGGGGACAGATTGGGCCGGCAGCCAGTTCACATACAGCAGCAGGGCCACACAGAAACTGCGTACAATAAGAGGTGAAGACCCCGGCAGGGTCAAAGTAACTCAGAGTTCCCATACAGACTCCGGTGACAGGACTGGTTGTAAATCCCTTTATGTTGAAGTAAACTGGTTAAACGTTTCAGTGCCTCAGACTTCCATTTGGACAATAGCTATCTATCCAGGATTAGGATCATCACCGCTGAGAGAACCTGCTGCTGATCAAGTAAGTGCCTGTTCCCTCATGATACCCCTTACACTGTGCATTGCCTGAGGCCACAGCACCGGGTCAAGCCACCCGTAACATCTCCCTCAAGAGACAGACCCCATTGGTCCGGTGCTGGGTACCCCGGTCTCCTGGGCGTCACAATTGGCGTCACGAACAGGATATACCGGGTATTGTGTGCCGTGATTGGAGCCCAAAACTGTGAAAACATGGATGAAAAATCTTGAAAATTGACTTTATTAAAGAAAATTCCATTTCTCATTAAAAACTATTGAAGTGACTTTTCCCCATTGGTTATAATGGAGTAAAGATGGCCGCCATCACCTCATAACCGTTAGGCACGAGACTGTTAATTGAGCTACGCCATTACCTGAGCCCCAGTCTGACTGAAAAACTTCAGAATCCGCCATTACAGAGCGTGCGGCGGGCGGGAGCAGCAGGGGGCGTGTCATTGTGGGCGGCACCAAGCTGAGCGCTCTGACGTCAGAGCAAGGGGAAAACCAATCCTGTTGCACAGCGGAACGAATCTACACTATCCTGACGGAAGCGGAGGACTGGAAGGGTCCGGATTAACTAAGGGGGCACAGTATATCGCAGCACGGAGACGCCGCAGCACCCGGCGACGCTAATGCAGCTGAAAGACAGAGTGTCGATAGAGAGTCCGGCAACGCAGCGGTGCAAGGAGTGGCGCCCATCATGCCGGTGCTGATGCCATATACCCCGGATGGCCCGTGGCTTCCAATGTATGAAGGTGAGCCTAATACCCTTGACGATTTCAGAAAAAAGATGCTGGCCCATTTTGACATGTTCCCCGTGGGTGAAGTTCAGCGTGTTAGTTCCTGATGATGCAGTTAAGTGGCCATGCTAAGCGAGAAGTCACAGCATGGGCAGCTGATCTAAAAGGCACTGTTGAACGCATATTTGTTGGATTAAAAGCTACATTTGAAACCACTGCCGGCAGCAAAGCTAAAGTACGATTCTTTAATTGCAAACAAAAAGCTAATGAGGGCGTGAGAGACTTTGCCTTAAACCTGCAGGAAGCCCTTAAATCACTTACACTGGCTGAACCCATTTTTAACACCGGAGCGGATAAACTGCTAAGAGATCAATTTATTGAGGGACTCTACACCCCTTCTCACCGGGGGCATGTGAGTATGCTTGTTTTTAAGAACCCTGAATTGACATTTGCCCAATTAAAGGAGAGCGCTATACGTCTCCAGCTGGCAGAGGCACCTCGGGATCAGGATCTTGCGCAACCCATGGCAGAGGTACCTCAACAACAGGGAGTGCAAGTGACATCAGCTATGTCCGGGGCCATTGCTATGCCCCTGGGGCCCAGTACTAATGAGGCTCTTCAACAAAAGCTTGACTCTTTAACTGATGTTGTTGCTTCAATGGCTAAAACCATGCAGGAGATGAGAGGACCCAAGATGGAGTTGGCAAACCGTAGAGAGGATGTTCCATGGATGAGACCCCGGAAATACCCGACATGGAGAGGACGACCCCGCGACCGCTACCAACCGGATGGACAGCCCATTTGCCGCCGTTGCCAGCAGCCAGGCCACTTTGCACGAGATTGTGATTTAAACGGGAATCCCCTGGGAATGCGGGCCGCTGTTGTGAATTCTGTGGCTGGTACTGTTGTGAATTCTGTGGCTGAGTTCACTTCTGTGGTCACAAGTGGTATTGCAGTCTCTGGGCTTCCTCCCTCAGGTGTTTTGGTGAGCTCGTTGGCTGCCTTGCTATTTAGCTCCACCTGAGTCTGTCTTCCTTGCTCCTTGTCAATGTTCCAGTGTTGGATCTGAGCTACTGCATCTTTCCTTGGGCCTGCTGCTCTGCTAGATAAGTGCTTCTAGTTTGTTTTCTGTTTTTTCTGTCCAGCTTGTTATTATCTTTTGCTGGAAGCTCTGAGAAGCAAAGGGGTGCACCGCCGTGCTGTTAGTTCGGCACGGTGGGTCTTTTTGCCCCTTTGCGTGGTTTTCGTTTTAGGGTTTTTTGTAGACTGCATAGTTCTCTTTGCTATCCTCGCTCTGTCTAGAATATCGGGCCTCACTTTGCTGAATCTATTTCATTCCTACGTTTGTCTTTTCATCTTGCTAACAGTCATTATATGTGGGGGCTGCCTATTCCTTTGGGGTATTTCTCTGAGGTAAGTCAGGCTTGTATTTCTATCTTCAGGCTAGTCAGCTCCTCAGGCAGTGCCGAGTTGCATAGGTAGTTGATAGGCGCAATCCACTGCTGCTTCCAGTTGTGTGAGGATAGTTCAGGTACTGCAGTCTACAGAGATTCCACGTCTCAGAGCTCGTCCTATTGTTTTGGGTTTTTGCCAGATCTCTGTATGTGCGCTGATTACTGCACGCTGTGTTGCCTGATTGCCAGCCATAACAGGCCGCTTCACAGGAATGAACTTTCAAGGCCCAACACCCTGGCACGACAGGTACATTGGAGGACGACCCATTATCCCTATCGTGCTGGATGGAATTCCCCTCAACGCTTTGCTGGACACAGGTTCTCAGATTTCATCTATACCGTATATCCTTTATAAGAGGTACTGGGCTGATGCAGATATTGATAAAGGGCCCTCTGATGTTGAACTAGATATATGGGCCAGTAATGGTAAGTTGGTACCGAAACTAGGATTCAGGGAGATGACCATAAAGATTGGTAAAGTAGAATTGAAGAAACAGGGTATAATTGTTGTTGATGTTGACCGGCGGAACTGTGAACCAACTGTATTGATAGGAATGAATGTGTTAGAGAACTGCTTTGCCGAAGTTATTTCTGTCTTACAGCAAATTGCTGAAACTGCCCAATCCTACCAGCAGAGAGTTCTCCGGAGGGAAATAAAAGTATTGATGTTAAGGCAACAGGTAGAAGTTGCAGGTGGAGAAATCGGCAGTGTGAGGGTAAGTGATCCAACGTCTATTGTAATCCCACCAAAAACAGAAATGCTGGTATGGTGTAGAGCAGCCATTGGTACTAAGGGACGAGATTATCACGAGGGGTAGTCGAGGCACACCGGGGACGAGTGCCAGTACGACTTTTGAACTGTGGAGAGGAAGAGGTCACTTTGCCAAGGTATGCTACAGTGGCAAAGCTATATACTGTTGACAACAATGCCATCACAACCATTGAGCCCTTAGAACCAACCTGTCAGGTGGAAGTCAACGGCTCAGATGGAGAATTGGAGGATTGGTGCCAACAGCTACACGTCGGCATAAATTCAACACCTACCCATCAAAAACAAGGGGTGTATAGGCTTGTGACGGAATATGAACAAGTCTTCAGTAAACACCCATTGGACTTCGGACGGATAGAAGGGGTAGAACACACAATCCCCACCGGTGACCATCCCCCAATAAAAGAAAGATATAGACCCATACCGCCCGCTCACTATCAATGTGCAAAAGATATGCTGAGGGAGATGAAACAGGCCGGGGTAATAAGAGACAGCTGTAGCCCCTGGGCGGCCCCTCTAGTGCTTGTCAAAAAAAAAAGGACGGAACCATGAGAATGTGCGTAGACTACCGGCGGATTAATAACATCACCCATAAAGACGCCTACCCCTTGCCTAGGATAGAAGAGTCCTTGACTGCTTTGAAATCTGCTAATTATTTTTCCACCTTAGACTTAACAAGCGGGTATTGGCAAGTCCCTGTGGCTGAGAGAGATAAGGAAAAGACGGCATTCACCACACCAATGGGTCTATGTGAATTTAATCGCATGCCATTCGGACTCTGCAACGCATCCGGTACCTTCCAGCGGCTGATGGAATGCTGCCTCGGACACAAGAACTTCAAGACCGTCCTCCTGTACCTAGATGATGTGATCGTCTACTCAAAGACTTACAAACAACACTTAATAGACCTGGCAGAAGTGTTCGAAGCCTTATCCAGGTATGGCATGAAAATCAAGCCATCCAAATGTCACCTTCTCAAGCCAAAGGTACAGTACCTGGGACACATCGTGAGTTCGGAGGGAGTAGCACCGGATCCCGAGAAAATAAGCGCCATAAGGGATTGGCCAAGACCTACCAACGCAAAAGAAGTGAGGCAATTCCTGGGATTGGTGGGTTACTATCGCAGATTTATAAAAGGATTTACCAAGTTGGCAGCACCCTTGCAAGACGCCTTGGTAGGGCAGACGAAGAAACCTTCAAACCGAAACCCTCCTTTTCAGTGGAACGACGAAAGGGAAGACTCCTTTGAACAACTAAAGAAGGCACTAACCGGAGAAGAGGTTCTGGCATACCCAGATTACCATCAACCTTTCATCCTCTACACCGATGCCAGTAATGTGGGACTAGGAGCGGTGCTGTCACAAAAGCAAGAAGGTCGGGAGAAAGTCATTGCCTTTGCAAGTAGAAAGCTCCGGCCAACTGAAAGAAATTCAGAAAATTACAGCTCCTTCAAATTGGGACTACTGGCAGTAGTTTGGGCTGTGACTGAACGTTTTAAACACTATCTGGCCGCTGCAGAATTTATTGTCTATACTGACAACAATCCGTTGACCCATCTGGACACAGCCAAATTAGGTGCGTTAGAACAGCGATGGATAGCCCGGTTATCTAATTACAACTTCATAATCAAGTATCGAGCAGGTCGCAAGAATGGCAATGCCGATGCCCTATCCCGGATGCCACACTTGAGAGATGTAGAAGAAGAAACGGGGGAGCTTGAAGAAATTGAACTACCAGCCTTTCATCATCCCAAGGCAAAACATCATCAGTCAAGTACCTATCAGAAACAACAAGAGGTGAATTTTAATCCGTTAGCACACCATAGATGGGCTGACACCCAAGACAGCAATCCGGCTGTGAAGTTGGTGAAGGAACTGCTGACTGAGCAAAGTGCATATCCCGATGAGGATGCCCCAGAAGAGACGCATCAACTCTGGAAAGAGAGAGGCAAAATGTTCCTGTATCAAGGGAAGCTCTGTAGAAGGTATACCAATCCGAAAACACATGAATTGGTTTGGCAGATTATCGTGCCTAAACAAGATGTGAAGATGGTCCTCGAAGCTTACCATAATGGTGCTGGTCACTTCGGTTGGAAAAAGTTAGAAGTACTTCTAAGAGAAAGATTTTATTGGGTCGGGATGAGAAAATCAATCGAACAGTGGTGCAGAAACTGTGGCCCGTGCAACCTCAGAAGAAACGATCAAAAGAACCAAAGAGCACCACTGCAGCCCATTATCACCAAACAACCACTTGAACTTGTAGCCATAGACCACGTGAAGTTGACACCAAGCCGGTCCGGCTATGTCTATGCCTTGACCATCGTGGACCATTATTCACGCTTCTTGGTAGTAGTACCCGTAAAAGATCTGACAGCAAAAACAGCAGCCAAAGCGTTCCAAACGTACTTTTGTAGACCCCATGGATATCCGGAACAGGTTCTCACCGACCAAGGTACAGCCTTTGAATCAGAGATCTTCAGAGAATTCTGTAATATGTATGGTTGCAAAAAGATCCGGACGACGGCCTATCATCCACAAACAAACGGCTTATGCGAGAAGATGAACCATATTGTAATAGACATACTAAAGACTTTACCTGAGACAGAAAGGAATCAATGGCCAGAGAAATTGCCTGACTTGGTGGATCTGTATAATCATGTCCCGGTGAGCTCCACCAACTGCACCCCAGCTTACCTTATGCGTGCAAGACCCGGCCAATTACCAATCGATCTAGAAATGGGAATTCTGAAACCAGACGCAGAAATTCAAGACTCCAATTGGGATATCATACAGCAAAAGCAGTATCGCCAAGTGCAAGAGAGTGTGGAAAGAAGCCTTCAGCAAACTAGAGAAAGACAAGAGCGAACTTTCAACCAGAATGCTCTAGCGACCCCATTAAGACCGGGTGACCAAGTGCTCAAGAGAAATCATCGAACCAATAAACTAGACAATCAGTGGGAAGCCGTACCCTACACAGTTTTACCAACAAGAATGGATAATCCTAAAATGTGTCTCATTAGCAAAAACGGAGGCTTAACATCTGTACTAGTGTCAAGAGACAATCTTAAATTATGTCCGGAAGCATTGAAAGAGCCAGAAGTTGTCCAGCCAGAACCAGAAGTTATTCAACCCATACAGGTTCAACCAGTAAAGGAAAAAGAAGAGGAAATGTATCACACCTGTATAGGAGACTTTCCCAAAACCCTACTAACATGCCATGGTGCAGTAGTGGTTCCCATGGTGGCCATTTACCCAACACCGAACCCAATACCAGAAGTCCCAAGACAGGAAGAGGCTGACCCCGTACTACGGGAGGTTCCAGGTCAGGAAGAACAGATTCCTGATCAGAGTAATCCCATTCACGGTGGACTTGCCAATTCCATAGTCGTGGAATTATCTTTAGCAGAGCGGGCAGGTACTACATCCGCAGTAGACAGTAGTACACCACATGAAGAGACACCGCTATTACGTAGATCACAGCGTAGTACCCAGGGTCAATTACCGGCCAGGTATGTGGATTACCAACTATAAAACTATAGTCATTGTTATCATTCTGCAACGTTTAAGCCCAGTACCTACAGAGACTTGTCTGTATGAACTTATTGCATATTCTTGAACTTTTTATCAGCCCGGAGGCACTAAATCAAAGCTCCGGAAAGACTGCTTTTTGAACTTTGCTTTTTGCTCTTTTTGAAATTTCTTTAGACTTTATATTGGTAACTCCGTTGGAAAAATGGAACTAAATTTTTGGACACAAAGTGCAGTGCCTTTCCTAGTACCTTCAAGGATAGAACTGTATTAATGGACGCTATTTGAAGTAACTTTTTACAGAACTCTATTTTTGTTTCCTTGAGTGGTTTTTGTAACTTTTCATTTTTAAGACTCTGTACATATTAATTGTTATTTCAAAATGTTATCGTCCCACAGTCCCGGATTACTGTTCTTAACTAAGGGGGAATGTGGCACCCCTAGGGGTATTTGCCACAAAAATAGTTACTGACACTAAATACAAATACTAAAATAGCAAGACTGCACTACCACCTCCGGCCAGAAGGGGGAGCTCCATAGACTCCCCTTTATCCATTCTGGTCTGAGAGAAGAACTGGCAGTTGGGCTAAGGAGCTGAAAGTGAGAGGTCATACAGCTGAATTTCTAACAGCCCTATGACGGTTTCCAGGCCCAAATCACCGGCCTGAGGAGAAAAGGGACAGAGAAAAAGGACATTGTGAGAACCGGGTAGCATTAATCACTACCCAGAACAGGCGCAAAGACGGATACCGGATCCGTGGCTGTATTCATTATATATAATACAGCAACCGGAAAAACGTTAGGTGATATCAGCTTCACTAGGGCCGGACACAGCAACAGACACAGAGTTCAGCGGTACTCCTGGAGGGGGTAAGCCGATAAAAGGACTCAGGTTGCCCGTCGAACCAGGACCCGGAGGGGACAGATTGGGCCGGCAGCCAGTTCACATACAGCAGCAGGGCCACACAGAAACTGCGTACAATAAGAGGCGAAGACCCCGGCAGGGTCAAAGTAACTCAGAGTTCCCATACAGACTCCGGTGACAGGACTGGTTGTAAATCCCTTTATGTTGAAGTAAACTGGTTAAACGTTTCAGTGCCTCAGACTTCCATTTGGACAATAGCTATCTATCCAGGATCAGGATCCTCACCGCTGAGAGAACCTGCTGCTGATCAAGTAAGTGCCTGTTCCCTCATGATACCCCTTACACTGTGCATTGCCTGAGGCCACAGCACCTGGTCAAGCCACCCGTGACATCTCCCTCAAGAGACAGACCCCATTGGTCCGGTGCTGGGTACCCCGGTCTCCTGGGCGTCACATATAGGTATATCATAGGCAGTGACCCTGCACTCCATGTGGGCTCCGGTGCTGAGCCCACGTTTTCCTGCTCATGTCAGCTGATGTGATCAGCTGTCATATGCATCTAACAGCTGTGGGTTGAATTGCGATCCACTCACGGCTGTTAACACGTTCAATGCCGCTGTCAATCTCCCGACAGTGGCACTTAACATGGTCGCGCCTGAAGCGCGTCACTAATTCCACCCAATGGCGCCCATGTCACATGACCGTGGGTCGCCATTGGTTTGGCATGACAACCCAGGGTCTGCAGCAGACCCCTGTGGTTGTCATTGTGCAGCACCCCAAGGCGACCGGTTGCTGCAGTGATGTTGCTTTCCTTTCGGGGAAGTTCTCTTCACCAGGGAAGGCACCCACACACAACATATTCCAAATCCAGACCAGGAGGGGGAGCTCAGGACCCGGATTCAGGAGAGCTTCCCTAATTTATAGGTATCCTGATCTGGAGGAGGAGTTAAGCAGTTGGTTCAGGGAGACCAAAGAGAGCAGACATCTAGGAGAGACGCAGAGCAGACAGAGAGGCCTGTCAGCCACAAAGGAGCTGCAACCTCTGGAAAGGAGAAAGACCTTAGGGGCTAAATGTGGAGGAGCCAGAAGGGAAGGAGCAAAGGAGAGGAACAGGGCTCAGAGGGGAACAGCGATAGGACACCCTCAGAGCCATAGCGCAGAAGCT
This sequence comes from Ranitomeya imitator, assembly GCF_032444005.1. Lineage (NCBI taxonomy): Eukaryota > Metazoa > Chordata > Amphibia > Anura > Dendrobatidae > Ranitomeya > Ranitomeya imitator. The sequence continues at coordinate 773,401,717 of NC_091284.1, forward strand.
GGGTACCGAGAGCCCAAGGCCTTAGTGGAACTGTATGACACTTGGCAGAACCAGAGGACTAAGAAGTTTATGTGATTTCCCCACACTACACCTGAGACACAGCAGCACCTGAGGAGCCCGGGGCAGGATAGAGTCCCTGTAAAATGGCTCAAGCTGCCCGTCATGCAGGTACCTGTCTCAGGACAGGGGGTATAGAGGACTCTGCAGAAAGCTTCAGGAAGCAGGGACCTCATATACAGCAAGCACTAGTTGGAAAGGCTCATGGACCTCTACTGGAAAAGGAATTCTCCTGTTGCCTCTGAGCTGGCCGGACCACCATCACCTGTGCCCGGTGCCCTGGACTGTGGCCTGCCAACTACACTTACAACTTGTGTCTGTTATTCATTTACCATCAGCTGTCATCACCACCACACACAGGACCCCTGGGGACCCCGCTTCACCTGTGGGAAGTGTACCATCAGTGCTGCAATAACATCCCCCAGAGGACCCCTTTAACGCAGCGTTGGTCCCACTATTGACCGAACACCACAGGTGGCGTCATGACAGACTTATAAACATTTTTCCCCTTAAAAGATCGTTCCCCTTATAATTAGGTGCCCAGGGCCAGGGACTGGGTCGCAGCCACCGTGACTTCCCCTTTAAGACTGGACCCGATACCGAGTAGCCCACTGACCTGGTTGGGGCCCTCCAATTGCCCAAATGCTATGAGTGCCGCCCAGCGGTTAGCGCTCATAGCAGGCGAGTATTTTTGCTACACATAGCAGGGTTTAAACGATCCTATGATTGCGGCATCTAGTCTCCCATGGAGACTATTGAAGCATGTGAAAAGTAAAAAATAAACTATTATTAAAAAAATAAAAAAATATATTAACATTCACGTGTCCCCCTTTCGCCCTATTTAAAAGAAAAGAAAAAAAATGCACACATCTGGTATCGCTGCGTTCGGAAACACCTGATCTATTAATATATAAGAATTAATCCAATCGGTAAACGGCATAATGAGAAAAAAAATCAAAACACCAGAATTACGTTTGTTTGGTTGCTGCAACAATGCAATAATATGCAATAACAGGCGGTCAAAAGATCGTATACACACCAAAATGGTATCAATAAAAACGTCAGATCTGTATGCAAAAAATAGCCCTCACCCAACCCGAGATCACGAAAAATGGAGATGGTACTGGTGTCGGCAAGTGGCGACTTTTTGTCTTTTTGCAAATTTGGATATTTTCTTCACCACTCAAATAAAAAAGAACCTATACATGTTTGGTGTCTATGAACTTGTAATGACCTGCAGAATCATAATGACAGGTCAGTCTTAGCATTTAGTGAATATGGTTAAAAAAAAAATTCTGGAATTGCACTTTGTTGCCATTTCACCACACTTTGAATTTTTTCCCAATTCTCCAGTACATGATATGGTAAAACCAAATGGTGTAGTTGAAAAAATTAACCCTCACATTGCCATAAAGACAGAAAAATAAAAAAGTTATGGCTTGGAAAGAAGAGGAGAATGGAAACGCAAAAATGGAAAACACCAAGGTCGTGAAAGGGTTGACATCATACAGACAAATATCCAATAAAGGGAAAAATATTAAAATTTTGGGCCAAGTGCCAAATATATGGTTCTTATTAAAAGTAGGAAAAATTTGAAAAATAAAACCATACGAAATGTGTAGCCCAGAATAACACAACTGTCCGATAACACTGCTGATGTGGTAAGAATATTCCATAATCCATTAGTAATGATGAAAAATTGTAATTAATCCTAGATTGCATATATAAATCATGAGCAAGTAGACCTCCATGACATTTATCACTCACAAGAAGATATTTAATTACCATGCTGAGATTAAAATGCTTTCATATGCAATAAGTTAAATTAAAACTCGAGAAGGTAATGTGAGGTTCAGTGTATAATAGTCAATTATGTATTCTATAGTGGTCACTGTAATAAAATGGAAATCAGGCCGCGCAGCTTGAGGGTGAAACGTGGATCAATTACAAATCAGTGACTCATGCTCCATGGTCATTCATGATGGTAGGTGACGATCCCAGACCTAGGAGGAATTGTAAATCTTTCCATAAATGACGATGTCTACGATGCTTTAATTCTTCATTCTCCACAATCAAAATGTTTTATTTTTCAATTAAAGGTATTCAAATTGGAAAAGCCATAACCAATAACTGCAAAATGAATGGAGAATGTAAAAAATATGGAATAGCAAATAGATATTTAAAAGTCTCTTTCTTTTTTTAAAATATTCTATGTTAAGTATTGTAATACAGATTTCCATTTCAATCTTTTAGAGTGTCTGTGAACAGTGGAAATTAAACGATGACCATTGACCAAGCATGACCAATTTCAGTAACGCTCCCGAATATGCTGTGTGATATTTCTTCAGAAAACTAGTGATGGGTATTATGGCAAAAATCTTTATTGTTAATGAATATCTCTTAAAACATCATACAGAAGTGGTCAACTTGCTTCGGGAAGAGACTCCCATTCGGACACGTACTTATTCTTATTATCGCAGGTAGTGGAGATTTCTCTGTTTTTGTAGGCTTAGTACTAGTTGAGCCTTGATGGGAAAGCCAAAGACTGAATTTGGGGACTACAGAGATGAACATGTTACATTTCAATGCCAGACTATTTTGTTCTAGTGAGACATCACCAGAGATGTTTGGGATGGTCTGGAGGGAGACCCATTTGGTTGACAGTAATTTAGGGTGTATGGGTACCTTAAAGGGGTACACGAGCAATAGGAAAAAAATTGATACGGAAAGATCATGTTATTTGCAAATTTGTCGTCTAAGAAGGTGATCACTATAGCATGATAAAATATTAGCTGTCTTGTTGCACTGACTGAAACCTTTTCTAAAATGTTAATAGGACATGTGTTTGTAAGCATGTGCAGTACAAAGTTTTATGACCACCCGTTCATTTTCGGAAGTTGTGCTCCCAGTGGATTTTCTGATCTAATGCTGGATATATCAGGAGCAGTGACGAGCAAGTATACTTGTTACTCGAGATTTCCCAAGCATGCTCGGGTGGTCTCTGAGTATTTTGGCGTGCTCGGAGATTTAGTTTATGGCAAGCAAAGCTTGTAGATGACTGACGGAGATAATTCAATCAGTACTGGGAAAGGTCAGAGAGGCCCGGCACCTGCGCACTGCAGTGCTTTACGCTGTCCTCAACGGGGCAGACAAAGTACGCATGCACCGGAGCCGCGACAAGAAGGAAAGAAGAGGATGTTATCGCATGAAGCTGGGAGGCGCCGGACCCGGACCTGCAACGCCCATCGGACCCTGATCGCACCGGAACTGCCCCTGGGTGAGTATAATCTAACTTGTTTTTCTTATCTTTAAGGTTACATCAGAGGCTTATCTGCAGCATTACAGAATGCTGTAGATAAGCCCCTGATGGCAGTGGCCGCAGTTTGTAGGGCCAAAATGAGGTGACAGATTCCCTTTAAACCCTTAATCCCATATGACATGCTATCCGGTCGAGGTGACCTGGGACTTAATTCCCAGTGACGGGATAGTACGTCATATGCGATCGGCCACACTCACGGGGGAGCGTGGCCGATTGAGGCCGAGTGTCAGCTGACTATTGCAGCTGACATCCGGCACTATGTGCCAGGAGCGGTCACGGACAGCCCCTGGCACATTAACCCCCGGAACACTGCGATCAAACATGATTGCAGCGTTCTGGCGGTACAGGAAAGCATTGCGCTGGGAGGGGACTTCCCTACGTGCTTCCCTGAGACACTCGGTACAAGGCGATGAGCTCACCTTGTAGCGAGCGTCTCGTCCCTGCAGGCCCCAGATGCAAAATGGCGGCAGGGCTACATCCGGGTCCTGCAGGGAGGTGGCCTACCAGCGCCTGCTCAGAGCAACGCTGGTATGCCTGCAGCCCTGCATGTCAGATCGCTGATCTGACACAGTGCTCTGCAAAGTGTCAGATCAGTGATCTTACCCTATAACATGATGCCGTAACGACCCCATCTATAAAACTGTTCCTCTAGTTAACCACTTCAATGAACGCAGTAAAAAAAAAAACGAGGCAAAAAACAACGCTTTATTATCATACTGCCGAACAAAAAGTGGAATAACACGCGATCAAAAAGATGAATATAAATAACCATGGTACCACTCAAAACGTCATCTTGTCCCGCAAAAAACAAGCTTCCATACAGCATCATCAGCGAAAAAATAAAAAAGTTATAGTCCTCAGAATAAAGCGATGCAAAAATAATCATTTTTTCTATAAAATAGTTTTTATCATATAAAAGCGCCAAAACATAAAAAAAAGATATAAATGAGGTATCGCTGTAATCGTACTGACCCGAGGAATAAATCAGCTTTATCAATTTTACCAAACGTGGAATGGTATAAATGCCCCCCCCCCAAAAGAAATTCATGAATAGCTGGTTTTTGGTCATTCTGCCTCACAAAAATCGGAATAAAAAGCGATCAAAAAATGTCTCGTTCCCGAAAATGTTATCAATAAAAACGTCAACTCGTGCCAAAAACAAGACCTCGCATGAATCTGTGGACCAAAATATGGAAAATTATAGTGGAGACGCTTTAGGGAAAAATAATAACATTAAAAAATGTATTTATTTCCATTTTCCCATTAGGGTTAGGGCTAGGGTTAAGATTAGGGCTAGGGTTAGGGTTAGAATAGGACTAGGGTTAGGGTTAGGGCTAGGGTTAGGGGTAGAGTTAAGGCTAGGGTTAGGGCTGGGGTTAGGGTTAGGGTTAGGGCTAGGGTTAGGGCTATGGTTAGGGCTAGGGTAAGGCTTAGGGTTAGGGCTAGGGTTAGGGTGGGGGCTAGGGTTAGGGTTGGGACTAGGGTTAGGGTTTCAGTTAGAATTGGGGGTTTCCATTGTTTAGTCACATCAGGGGCTCTCCAAATGCGACATGGCATCCGATCTCAATTCCAGCCAATTCTGCATTGAAAAAGTAAAACAGTGCTCCTTCCCTTCAGAACTCTCCCGTGGGCCCAAACAGGGGTTTACCCCAACATATGGGGTATCAGCGTACTCAGGATAAATTGGACAACAACTTTTGGGGTCCAATTTCTTCTCTTACCCTTGGGAAAATAAAAAATTGGGGGCGAAAAGATCATTTTTGTGAAGAAATATGATTTTTTATTTTTACGGCTCTGCATTATAAACTTCTGTGAAGCACTTGGTGGGTCAAAGTGCTCACCACACATATAGATAAGTTCCTTAGGGGGTCTAATTTCCAAAATGGTGTCACTTGTGGGGGATTTCAATGTTTAGGCACATCAGGGGCTCTGCAAACGCAACATGGCGTCCCATCTCAATTCCAGTCAATTTTGCACTGAAAAGTCAAATAGCTCTCCTTCCCTTCTGAGCTCTGCCATGCGCCCAAACAGTGGTTTACCCCCACATATGTAGTATCAACGCACTCAGGACAAATTGTTCAACAACTTTTGTGGTCCATTTTCTCCTATTACCCTTTGTAAAATAAAACAAATTGGAGCTGAATTAAATTTTGTGCGAAAAAAGTTAAATGTTCATTTTTATTTAAACATTCCAAAACTACCTGTGAAACACCTGAAGGGTTAATAAACTTCTTGAATGTGGTTTTGAGCACCTTGAGGGGTACAGTTTTTAGAATGGTGTCGCACTTGGTTATTTTCTATCATATAGACCCCTCAAAAATGACTTCAAATGAGATGTGGTCCCTAAAAAAAAAATGGTGTTGTAAAAATGAGAAATTGCTGGTCAACTTTTAACCCTTATAACTCCCTAATAAAAAAAATGTTGGTTCCAAGATTGTGCTGATGTAAAGCAGACATGTGGGAAATGTTACTTATTAAGTATTTTGTGTGACATATCTCTGTGATTTAAGGGCATAAAAATTCAAAGTTGGAAAATTGTGAAGCTTTCAAAATTTTTGCCAAATTTCCATTTTTTTCACAAATAAACGCAAGTCTTAGGGTATGTTTCCACGTTCAGGAAATGCTGCGTTTTTGACGCTGTGTTAATCCGCAGCGTCAAAAACGCAGCGTCCAGATGTTACAGCATAGTGGAAGGGATTTCATGAAATCCCGTCTCCACTATGCATTAAAAGACGCATGCGGCATACCCGCAAAAACGCACATGTGGCGCGTCTTTTAAGAATGCAGCATGTCCTTACATTGCAGAAAAATGCAAGGACAACGCAGGTGACCTGCCAGTGACCTCAGGTGCAGATTTGGTCAGAATTTTACCTGCATAAAATCCTGACCAAATGCTGATGCAATCCTGAACGTGGACACATACCCTTATTGAAGAAATTTTTCCACTATCATGAAGTACAATATGTATCAAGAAAACAGTGTCAGAATCATCAGGAAGGATCTGTTGAAGCGTTCCAGAGTTATCTAATATATAATTGCCTAGAATACTACTTCCTGCAATTTGTGCCAACTTCCTGTCCGGAGCTAATGTCCGGAGCTAATGTCCGGAGCTAATGTCCGGAGATAAGTGACGTCATCAGTGTCCAGTGTCTGATTGGTTGCCGCCTGCTGCGAGCGACCAATCAGAAACGTGCCGTACTGTGACACACTCCGCCCGCCATTTTGGTGTGATTTTTGAATTTTTACCTCACAGCAAGTTTCTACTGCGTGGAGGCGGGCCCAGTGACGTTGCTCTTCAAGCTCCTGCCGAATTTCGTCAAAAAAATGATAATACCATTTACCAAAACTATATATATTTAGTTGTGAAGTGGTTCAGTGACATTTTCACAAAAATTTTGAACTTTTGTTTGGTGTTTTCTCCATATACTGCCTATTATTCACTGACTGTTATACTGAGAGACTGCCGTTTATTAACCTCTTCTTTGCCACATTGGGTATATTGCTCTATTATTTGCCACATAAGGACATTGTCCATTATTGCCCAGCAATTTCTTAAATAACAAGAATTGTCAAGAGCTGGTAAGTGCAGCCATTTTTTGTTCTTTCTTACTATTATTTATTAATTGTATTATTCTTACATTTGAATAAATAAAGTATATATGGATTCTAGACTCCCGATTCTTTAGAATCGGGCTGCCATCTAGTCTAATATATAATTGCCTAGAATACTACTTCCTGCAATTTGTGCCAACTTCCGTGGCTTTGTCCGGAGCTAATGTCCGGAGCTAATGTCCGGAGCTAATGTCCGGAGCTAATGTCCGGAGATTAATTGCCTAGAATACTACTTCCTGCAATTTCTTCCAACTTCCGTGGCTTTGTCCGGAGCTAATGTCCGGAGCTAATGTCCAGAGCTAATGTGCGGAGCTAATGTCCGGAGCTAATGTCCGGAGCTAATGTCCGGAGCTAATGTCCGGAGCTAATGTCCGGAGATAAGTGACGTCAACAGTGTCCAGTGTCTGATTGGTTGCCGCCTGCTGCGAGCGACCAATCAGAAACGTGCCGTACTGTGACACACTCCGCCCGCCATTTTGGTGTGATTTTTGAATTTTTACCTCACAGCAAGTTTCTACTGCGTGGAGGCGGGCCCAGTGACGTTGCTCTTCAAGCTCCTGCCGAATTTCGTCAAAAAAATGATAATATATATAGTTTTGGTAAATGATATTAAGTTGTGAAGTGGTTCAGTGACATTTTCACACCAATTTTTAACTTTTGTTTGGTGTTTTCTCCATATACTGCCTATTATTCACTGACTGTTATACTGAGAGACTGCCGTTTATTAACCTCTTCTTTGCCACATTGGGTATATTGCTCTATTATTTGCCACATAAGGATATTGTCCATTATTGCCCAGCAATTTCTCTGCAATATAAACTGCCTATTTATTAATATCTGCATTCCTGCAAAGAACTATTGCCTATTATTAACTGGCTATTTTCCTACTACCTGACACTGCCTCTTATTAACCTGTTGTTTGCCACCACCACGCTTAAAGCTGTTTAGCTTAGCCAACATGAGCTCTAATAGTAAGGATACTAATGACACAGAGCTAACAAGAATTGTCAAGAGCTGGTGAGTGCAGCCATTTTTTGTTCTTTCTTACTATTATTTATTAATTGTATTATTCTTACATTTGAATAAATAAAGTATATATGGATTCTAGACTCCCGATTCTTTAGAATCGGGCTGCCATCTAGTATTTAATATTTGCTATGAATTATCATTGTCCCTGTTGCGGAGGAGATGCCTGTCATGATCCCAATGGCAGGGGATCACAAAAAGGACAAGCACAGATACAAACAAGCTCTAGGGCGATGGAACCTGAGCTGACCGCGACCCTGAACCTAACACGCAAATAAAAGTAGCCGGGGAACGTGCCTACGATGATCCTAGACGTCTCGCTCCAGCCGAAGATCTAACTTCCCCTATCAGAAGAAACACAGACCTCTCTTGCCTCCAGAGAAATACCCCACCGCAAATAGCAGCCCCCCACATATAATGACGGTGAAATGAGAGGAAAGCACATACGTAGTATGAAAACAGTTTCAGCAAAATGAGGCCCGCTAAAGCTAGATAGCAGAGGATACAAAAGTGAACTGCGCGGTCAGCGAAAAACCCTTCAAAAAACCATCCTGAAATTACTTGAACTCATGTGCCAACTCATGGCACATGAAAAGCAATTTCAGCCCACTAGAGCAACCAGCAGCAGAGAATCACATAACTGCAGGCAGGACTAAAAACGAAATTAAGCAAAACACCAAACAGGAAAATCCAAACTTAGCTTGTCCAGAAGGTTCTAGGAGCAGGGAGCAGAGGTAACAAGACACACTGGATACATTGATAACCGGCGAGGAAATGCCAGCAAAGCCAGGTTAAATAGGAAACTCCCATATGCTGATGGAACAGGTGGAACCCAGAAACCCAGGAAAGACAAGTCACCCAGTACCATCAGTAACCACCAGAGGGAGCCCAAAAACAGAACTCACAACAGTACCCCCCCCTTGAGGAGGGGTCACCGAACCCTCACGAGAACCACCAGGGCGACCAGGATGAGCCCGATGAAAAGCACGAACCAAATCCTCAGCATGAACATCCGAGGCAACCACCCAAGAATTATCCTCCTGACCATAACCCTTCCACTTGACCAAATACTGGAGTTTCCGTCTGGAAACACGAGAATCCAAGATCTTCTCCACAACATACTCCAATTCTCCCTCCACCAGCACTGGAGCAGGAGGCTCAAGAGAAGGAACAACAGGTACCTCATACTTCCGCAACAACGACCGATGAAACACATTATGAATAGCAAACGATGCCGGGAGATCCAAACGAAACGACACAGGGTTAAGAATTTCCAAGATCCTATAGGGACCGATGAACCGAGGCTTGAACTTAGGAGAAGAGACCTTCATAGGAACAAAACGAGAAGACAACCACACCAAGTCACCAACAAGAAGTCGAGGACCCACGCGGCGACGGCGATTAGCAAACTGCTGAGCCTTCTCCTGGGACAACTTCAAATTGTCCACCACATGACTCAAAATCCGATGCAACCTATCCACCACCATGTCCACTCCAGGACAATCAGAAGGTTCCACCTGACCAGAGGAAAAACGAGGATGAAACCCCGAATTACAAAAGAAAGGAGAAACCAAGGTAGCAGAACTAGCCCGATTATTAAGCGCAAACTCGGCCAGCGGCAAAAAGGTAACCCAGTCATCCTGATCAGCAGAAACAAAACACCTTAAATAAGTTTCCAAGGTCTGATTAGTTCGTTCAGTCTGGCCATTCGTCTGAGGATGGAATGCAGACGAAAAGGACAAATCAATGCCCATCTTAGCACAGAAAGTCCGCCAAAATCTAGACACAAACTGGGATCCCCTGTCAGAAACGATGTTCTCAGGAATCCCATGCAAACGAACCACATTCTGAAAAAACAGAGGGACCAACTCAGAGGAGGAAGGCAACTTAGGCAAGGGTACCAGATGAACCATTTTAGAAAAGCGATCACACACAACCCAGATGACGGACATTTTTTGAGAGACAGGGAGATCCGAAATAAAGTCCATGGAAATGTGCGTCCAAGGCCTCTTCGGGATAGGCAAAGGTGACAACAATCCACTGGCCCGAGAACAGCAAGGCTTAGCCCGAGCACAAACCTCACAAGACTGCACAAAAGAACGCACATCCCTCAACAAGGAAGGCCACCAAAAAGACCTGGCCACCAAGTCTCTAGTACCAAATATTCCAGGATGACCTGCCAACGCAGAAGAATGGACCTCGGAGAAGACTCTACTGGTCCAATTATCCGGAACAAACAGTCTCTCAGGCGGACAACGATCAGGTTTAGCCACCTGAAACTCCTGCAAAGCACGTCGCAAGTCTGGGGAGACAGCAGACAAAATCACCCCATCCCTAAGGATACCAGAGGGCTCAGAATTTCCAAGGGAGTCAGGCACAAAACTCCTAGAAAGAGCATCCGCCTTCACATTCTTTGAACCTGGCAGGTATGAAACCACAAAATTGAAACGAGAGAAAAACAGTGACCAACGAGCCTGTCTAGGATTCAGACGCCTGGCAGACTCAAGGTAAATCAAATTTTTGTGATCAGTCAAGACCACCACACGATGTCTAGCACCCTCTAGCCAATGACGCCACTCCTCAAATGCCCACTTCATGGCCAAAAGTTCCCGATTACCAACATCATAATTCCGCTCAGCCGGCGAAAACTTTCTAGAAAAAAACGCGCATGGCTTCATCACTGAGCCATCGGAGCTTCTCTGTGACAAAACCGCCCCCGCTCCAATCTCGGAAGCATCAACCTCAACCTGAAAAGGGAGCGAAACATCTGGCTGACGCAAAACAGGAGCAGAAGAAAACCGGCGCTTAAGTTCCTGAAAGGCCTCCACAGCCGCAGGAGACCAATTAGCAACATCAGCACCCTTCTTAGTCAAATCCGTCAAAGGCTTAACAACACTAGAAAAATTAGTTATAAAACGACGATAGAAATTAGCAAAGCCCAAGAACTTCTGTAGACTCTTAAGAGATGTAGGCTGCGTCCAGTCACAAATAGCCTGAACCTTGACGGGATCCATCTCAATAGTAGAAGGGGAAAAAATATACCCCAAGAAAGAAATCTTCTGGACTCCAAAGAGACACTTTGAGCCTTTTACAAACAAGGAATTGGCCCGCAGGACCTGAAACACCTTCCTGACCTGCTGAACATGAGACTCCCAGTCATCAGAAAAAACCAAAATATCATCCAAATACACAATCATAAATTTATCCAGATATTCACGGAAAATATCGTGCATAAAGGACTGGAAGACTGAAGGAGCATTAGAAAGTCCAAAAGGCATTACCAAATACTCAAAATGGCCCTCAGGCGTATTAAATGCGGTTTTCCACTCATCACCTTGCTTTATTCGTATAAGATTATACGCACCCCGAAGATCAATCTTAGTGAACCATTTAGCCCCCTTAATGCGAGCAAACAAATCAGTCAACAATGGCAAAGGATACTGATATTTTACGGTAATCTTATTCAAAAGACGATAATCTATACAAGGCCTCAAGGAACCATCTTTCTTGGCCACGAAAAAAAAACCTGCTCCCAAAGGGGACAAAGATGGACGGATATGTCCCTTTTCCAAGGACTCCTTAACATAATCCCGCATAGCAGTATGCTCTGGCACTGACAGATTGAACAAACGACCTTTAGGAAATTTACTGCCCGGAATTAAATTTATAGCACAATCGCAATCCCTGTGAGGAGGAAGCGAACTGAGCTTAGGCTCCTCAAAAACATCCCGATAGTCAGACAAAAACACAGGAATCTCAGAAGGAGTAGATGAAGCGATAGAAATCGGAGGTGCATCATCATGAACCCCCTGACAACCCCAGCTTAACACAGACACTGATTTCCAGTCAAGGACTGGATTATGAGTTTGTAACCATGGCAGACCAAGTACTAGAACATCATGCAAATTATACAGTACCAGGAAGCGAATCACCTCCTGATGAACGGGAGTCATACGCATGGTCACTTGTGTCCAGTACTGAGGTTTATTCATAGCCAAAGGTGTAGAGTCAACTCCTTTCAAAGGAATAGGGACTTCCAGAGGCTCCAGACTAAACCCACAGCGATTGGCAAATGACCAATCCATAAGACTCAGGGCAGCGCCTGAATCCACATAGGCATCGACGGAAATGGATGATAATGAACAAATCAGAGTCACAGACAGAATGAACTTAGACTGTAAAGTACTAATGGCAACAGACTTATCAACCTTTTTTGTGCGTTTAGAGCATGCTGATATAACATGAGCTGAATCACCACAATAAAAGCACAACCCTTTTTTCCGCCTATACTTTTGCCGTTCACTTCTGGACTGAATTCTATCACATTGCATTATCTCAGGTGACGGTTCAGACGACACCGCCAAATGATGCACAGGTTTGCGCTCCCGTAAACGCCGATCAATCTGAACAGCCATAGTCATAGACTCATTCAGACCAGCAGGCGCAGGGAACCCCACCATAACATCTTTAATGGCCTCAGAAAGGCCATCTCTAAACTTTGCAGCCAGAGCGCACTCATTCCACTGAGTAAGTACCGACCACTTCCGAAATTTTTGACAATAAATTTCTGCTTCATCTTGCCCCTGAGAGAGGGCCAACAAAGCTTTTTCAGCCTGAATCTCTTGGTTAGGTTCCTCATAGAGCAAACCCAATGCCAGAAAAAACGCATCTGCATTAAGCAACGCAGGGTCCCCTGGTGCCAATGCAAATGCCCAATCCTGAGGGTCACCCCGCAGGAAAGATATAATTATCTTGACGTGCTGAGCAGGGTCTCCAGAGGAGCGAGATTTCAAAGAAAGAAACAACTTGCAATTGTTCCTAAAATTCAGAAAACGAGATCTATCTCCAGAAAAAAACTCTGGGACAGGAATTCTAGGTTCAGACATAGGAGCATGTACAACAAAATCCTGTATATTTTGAACCTTAGTGGCAAGATTATTCAGGCTGGAAGCCAAACTCTGGACGTCCATGATAAACAGCTGAGATCAGAGCCATTCAAAGATTAAGAGGAGGAGGAAGTAGCCAGGCTGCAATAAGGCTAGGTAGCAAACTCTGAGAGGAAAAAAAAAAAAAAAAAAAAAAACTTCCTCAGACTACTTATCCTCCTACTTCAGCCAATACAATTAACACTTTGTGGGCCGGTTATACTGTCATGATCCCAATGGCAGGGGATCACAAAAAGGACAAGCACAGATACAAACAAGCTCTAGGGCGATGGAACCTGAGCTGACCGCGACCCTGAACCTAACACACAAATAAAAGTAGCCGGGGAACGTGCCTACGATGATCCTAGACGTCTCGCTCCAGCCGAAGATCTAACTTCCCCTATCAGAAGAAACACAGACCTCTCTTGCCTCCAGAGAAATACCCCACAGCAAATAGCAGCCCCCCACATATAATGACGGTGAAATGAGAGGAAAGCACATACGTAGTATGAAAACAGTTTCAGCAAAATGAGGCCCGCTAAAGCTAGATAGCAGAGGATACAAAAGTGAACTGCGCGGTCAGCGAAAAACCCTTCAAAAAACCATCCTGAAATTACTTGAACTCATGTGCCAACTCATGGCACATGAAAAGCAATTTCAGCCCACTAGAGCAACCAGCAGCAGAGAATCACATAACTGCAGGCAGGACTAAAAACCAAATTAAGCAAAACACCAAACAGGAAAATCCAAACTTAGCTTGTCCAGAAGGTTCTAGGAGCAGGGAGCAGAGGTAACAAGACACACTGGATACATTGATAACCGGCGAGGAAATGCCAGCAAAGCCAGGTTAAATAGGAAACTCCCATATGCTGATGGAACAGGTGGAACCCAGAAACCCAGGAAAGACAAGTCACCCAGTACCATCAGTAACCACCAGAGGGAGCCCAAAAACAGAACTCACAACAGATGCCACCTGGTTATCTAAGTTGTCTTCTTGCCATGCAAATGTCATATTGTGTTTTATATGGCTTATCATGTATAACATTATTTACTGTTATACCATCTGAGTAACATGCTCTACCATCCTGTAATATCTTATTGCTCGAGATTGTTACTCTTAGTGCAGTTAATAAACTTTATATGTTTATTGCAGGTATGGGATATGTTTGATGTGATGTGTGCCGCCGGAAATCCCGCACCTGTGCATTCTGCCTGCTGTCTCTCCTCTGCACCATTCCGCCCTTCTGTTTGCACTGTATTCAATTTTGATGTGCACAGGCGCTAGCACGTCACTGTCAACTTCCAGTCCCAATCATTCCCGGAACACAGTAAAGATGAATTCCTCACAGACACAGGATTTACAGCCGTGCACATGACGTCAAAGGGAAACTGAAGAGAAGGGGAGGAGAAATTTTGTACAAAGAGGACCAGAGGCAGCCTTATCTTCTGAGCAGCATACACTCCAAAGCCTGGAAGATCACAGCTATAAAAGATGATTTTTAATTAACAAGGCATCATCCAGGAGGCATACAGATATGACTAAGTTCAGCTGTAAACAACCTATATGCCCATATTAATAACTCAAAAAGCTGAAAGGCTATGTTCACACCTTGCGTCGGGTCCCTGCGGGTTCTCCCGCAGCGGATTTGATAAATCTGCAGGGCAAAACAACTGCGGTTCTCCCTGCAGATTTATCGCGGTTTGTTCCGTGTTTTCCGCTGCGGGTTTCCGCCTATACTATTGATGCTGCATATGCAGCAATATGCAGCATCAATAGTAATGTTAAAAATAATAAAAATCTGGTTATACTCACCCTCTGATGTCCGGATCTCCTGGGCGCTGCACCCGGCGGTCCGGTTCCTAAGATGCTGTGGGAGAAGGAGCCTTCGTGACGTCACGGTCATGTGACCGCGACGTCACCGCAGGTCCTGGTCGCACAGCAACTCTGACCGGACGGCCGCGTGCAGCGCCCAGGAGCTCCGGACATCAGAGGGTGAGTATAACCAGATTTTTTATTTTTTAACCCCAAATATGGTTCCCAGGGCCTGGAGGAGAGTCTCCTCTCCTCCACCCCGGGTACCACCCGCACATTATCCGCTTACTTCCCGCAACGTGGGCACAGCCCCATGCGGGAAGTAAGCGGTTCAATGTATTCCTATGGGTGCAGAATCGCAGCGATTCTGCACAAAGAAGTGACATGCTGCGGGTTGTAAACCGCTGCGTTCCCGCGCGGTTTTTCCCGCAGCATGTGCACAGCGGTTTGCGGTTTCCATAGGGTTTACATGTTACTGTAAACGCTATTGAAACTGCTGCGGACCCCCAGCATCAAAATCGCGGCGGTTCCGCGGTAAAAACCGCTAAGTGTGAATATAGCCAAAAGGGAGACAGATTCCCTATGTGTTGAAAATTTGTCACATCAAGTTGTGTGTTATGTCACAACTCAGTCTCAATTACTTAATTAGACCTGAACTGCAATATTGACATTCATAGACACTATTTTTTGAAAAAAAAATGCCTATGAAAACAAACCCTTTAAAGCATGCTCCTCTTCTTTCTGTAAGTAGCTTTCTGAGACTCTCAGGCTCACTAGGTGGAGTGGATCCTCAAAACCAAAGGTCAGGGTGGACACACAGGCCACATGCATTGGGGCAGCAGGCAGATGAGCTACGCAGAAAATAGGTAGCAGAGGTAAGGGAGACCGCAGACAGACATGAGTCCTGAAAAAGGTAGCTGAGGTCCTAGAAACCGCAGATAGAGGGCAGAGGTCCTGGAAGACCGAAAACAGGTTGCAGAGGTCCTGGAAGCCACAGGCAGACAGGACACATCTTGTAAACTGCAGGCGAACACTTAACAGAGGTTGTGAGAGACCAGGAAAAGGTAGCAGAGGTCCTGGAAGACTGGAATCACATAGCACAGGTTCTGGAAGCTGCAGGCAGACATTAGGCATTCTGAAAGCCACAAGTGGACACGTAGCAGAGGTCCTGGAAAATGCAGGTGGACAGGAGATGACTTGGAAGCCACAAGTGAACACGCAGCAGATGTCCTGTAAACCAAATGGCGTACAGTAGATGTCCTAGAAGCTGCAAGTTGACATTTAGCAGAGGTACTAGAAAACCAGGAAAAGGTAGCGAGATCCTGGAAGCCACAAATTTTGCCGTCACTTCATGGTGAGCCCGCGGCATTTCGAAAGGTTGGTGGGAGGAACTTAAATGTACTTATTCTTGCAAAAAAACATAAATGTATTGGTAAGTATGGTTGTGGCACTGATAAGGGCCCTGATATGCAGTGATAATATAGCCTACATTCTGTTTCCTTCTAATTTGTGGCTGTGGAGAATGCATGATTTCAGGTAGAAATCAGATATGCTATTTCTAACACTCCAGCATAGTGTGGGTTAAGTCATTCAGGACTCCAGTCATTTGTCATTATATTCACAGTACCATTTCTTGCCGATACCACGTTATCTTTATATTCTACCGGCTGACACTGCTCAACCACTAAAATAAATATCCCTGGTTACTGGACCGTAATCCTTTGGAATTATCCCCCACCATCCAT
Source organism: Ranitomeya imitator (assembly GCF_032444005.1). Classification (NCBI taxonomy): domain Eukaryota; kingdom Metazoa; phylum Chordata; class Amphibia; order Anura; family Dendrobatidae; genus Ranitomeya; species Ranitomeya imitator. The sequence goes on from NC_091284.1 coordinate 773,418,214, forward strand.
TTCATTTGCAGATAAGAGTCCTGTTTGGCTGCCTCATATCATACGAGATATTCTACACAATTACACCATGATAAACAGCCGGTTAATTCCCACTGCCTTAGTCTGACTGTCTATTTAGAAGTGCTGCAGTTTTTTAAACTTAACTATGTTTATCTGACTCCAAAGAGTTATTAGCACATTAGGAGTGATCCATCAGGTCCGTTAATCTACTTTTAGTTTCCCAATTTATTTTGTTCTTATGCATACTTTCTGCCTTCGTTACCTTTTTACCCCTGTAGGATAAATTGCCCTGCCCAGCCCATTAATAGCTCAGCGACAATTGACACAGCATTAAATAAATGAACAAATAAAATGCACATTAAAAAGATGTGTTACGATTGATTTTTATCACACTGTGCTGTACTTATGTTGCTTTTTGAAGGAAAATACTGTTTTTTTCTTGTTTTCCCCAGAGACAATTCCTGTTGTTTCGAAGGGCATTATATCATAAAAGCATCGATTGTATTTGGGGAGCACCATTTCTCTTTCAATCTGATATCAGCATGCAGTGTTTATTATAGAACTTCTATGTTTTAGTTTTTTGTTGTTTTTTTTGTGTTTTATTACCAAAATATTTGGTTATAATTAGTGATGAGTGAATATACTCGTTACTCAAGATTTCTCGAGCATGCTCGGGGGTCCTCCGAGTATTTTTTAGTGCTCGGAGATTCAGTTTTACTTGCCGCAACTGAATGATTTACATCTGTTAGCCAGCATAAGTACATGTGGGGGTTGCCTGGTTGCTAGGGAAAATACTCGGAGGACCCCCGAGCGTGCTTGAGAAATCTCGAGTAACGAGTATATTTGCTCATCACTAGTTATAATCTATAGTAGAAACAATCTCAAATTTTGCCAGGACTGTCACAAACTTTAAAGAAGCCCTCCTCCCTCTCTTCTTCCTCCCATCATAGTTTTTATCTTCTTAACATATTTCAATCACCATATTATATTGCACTTTGTAATTACAATTGCTAATTTTGACTTTCTAATTCCTCTCTTTTCCATTAGGTTTATGACCTCATGTGTATAAAATCTGACTAGCTGCTTCCTTCTAAGTTCTATGTAGAAACAGAAGGTCAATTTTTTTCTGCGTGAATTATGAGTCACTGCAAAAGTCCTGCATCAGGTGGGAGGAGGGAGCTGATAGGTCAAGAGTTGAAGAGAGGGATGATAATACAGGTAAAAGAGTCTTCATGTTTCTACATAGAGCAACGAAAAGAGAAGAATTATTTGGGTAGAAAGGCAAAATGAGCAATTGTAAGTACACAGTGCTATATAATACTAGATTGTGGCCCGATTCTAACGCATCGGGTATTCTAGAATATGCATGTCCCCGTAGTATATGGACAATGATGATTCCAGAATTCGCGGCAGACTGTGCCCGTCGCTGATTGGTCGAGGCAACCTTTATGACACCATCGTCGCCATGGCAACCATTATGACATCTACGTCGATACTGTGCCCGTCGCTGAATCCGAAACGTGGGATTTCTACGTCCTTTATGACATCATCGTCGCTGTGCCCGTTGCTGATTGGTCGAAGCCTGGCGGCCTCGACCAATCAGACGCGGGATTTCCTGGACAGACAGACAGACAGACAGACGGAAAAACCCTTAAACAATTATATATGTAGATGAAGACTGCAATATATTAAAAGGATAAAAACTTTCATAGGAGTGCTTCTTTAAGAAACAGCCCCACCAAATTCAGGTATAGAAAGGTCACTCAAAGGTGAATCTTCATACCCTGTTTGAGCGGCTTAAAATGAGATGTTTGCAAGTGTGATAATCTACAAGAAAATCCAATCTGCAAATAGTTTTTAATTTAACTATCTAAAAAAACTGGTATTATTTTGCAGTTTTTTATGGGAGGGAAGCCCGAATTGAATGTCATATGATTTAATAATTACAGTATATGCTGGGAAGTACTGTAAGGCTGCTGTTGCATGGTGCCTAATGGAACTTCTTTTATTAAGTATTAATAAATCTATCCTATCAGATCGGCATGAGTTTTCATGTTGGCAATGGCCACTACGAAGTGGACAAAAGAGCCATTACACTGCTAGCCACCGCTAAAGCTCTTAACAGTTGATCCGATCTGATATATAAGATGGATAGGTCATCAATATTATGAGGCTGACCAACCCCTTTACCCTGTAAATTACAAAACCATTGCCTGGTTGTAAAATGGCAAAGAAGAAAAATGGGATTTAACTGTCTGGTGAACAGAGGTCCTGTCTACACCAAGTCCCTGGTAGACAGTAGAGAATTCCAGATTCAATACTGGTAGTATTGGGTCTGCTTTTCTGTCCAGAAATAGCACCTTTCTTGTCCATGTCCATATTTTCTATTGAAGCTCATTCCTTTTCAAATGACCCTTGTTTCCTTTTTACGGTAGTTAGTGTCTGATACCCAGTGGTAAATGGCAGATTTGGTGATCTTGTTTCTGATCTGAGAATTGTGCTGTTGACTAGACATGTGCTCAAGCTATATAATATGGAAGACTGACACTAGTGACATCACACATACAATGGCATTATACCACATCAAGAATCTATATATATAATTGCCTAAGGGTTTTTCCGTCTGTCTGTCTGTCTGTCTGTCTGTCTTTCTGTCTGTCTGTCCTGGAAATCCCGCGTCTCTGGCGGCCTCGACCAATCAGCGACGGGCACAGTATCGACGTAGAAATCCCGCGTCTATAATTGGTCGAGGCCGCCAGGCCTCGACCAATCAGCGACGGGCACAGTGACGATGATGTTATAAAGGACGTAGACATCCCGCGTCTCTGATTGGTCGAGGCCGCCAGGCACAGTATCAACGTAGATGTCATAATGGTTGCCATGTCGACGATGATGTCATAAAGGTTGCCTCGACCAATCAGCGACGGGCACAGTCTGCCGCGAATTCTGGAATCATCATTGTCCATATACTACGGGGACATGCATATTCTAGAATACCCGATGCGTTAGAATCGGGCCACAATCTAGTGGTAAATAAGCTCTGTTGGACAGTTATGGAAGAAGAAGGGCCTGTGGAGATAATCAGTTTTTTTTTTACTAAAATCCCTTGCTAATTGTATGAATGAAGCCACACGCCTCTTCTACTTATTAGGATTCAGAATAAGAATCCGACAGTGGACCCTCTGGGTCATGGCTCTAGAGCCCCCGAGGGCGAGCGGACCAGATGGAAGCACCCCCTATACAGGGAGCGTTATGAGCCGGCCAAAAGGGGATGGAGACAAAGGGGCGACTACAAGTAGGAGAGGAAAAGAGACTGAGGACTGAAGGAAATGGACAGATGCAGGGAGAGCTGGGAGGCAAGACTTGAAGCCAGACTGGTACAGTTGAGACACGGGAGGGGCACCGCAGAGACTCAGGTCTGGTGTGGGAAAGACACCAGGCAAGCACAACAGAGACACAGGACTGGTATGGCTGAGACACAGGGCAAGTGCGGCAGAGGCACAAGGCTCGCTCGGCAGAGGCACAGGGCAGGCACGGCAGAGACACAGGGCAGGAACGGCAGAGATACAGGGCAGGAACGGCAGATACATAGGGCAGGAACGGCAGAGACACAGGACTGGAATGGCAGAGACACTAGGCAGGCACGGCAGAGACTCTAGGCAGGCACGGCAGAGATATAGGGCTGGAAGGGCAGAGACAAAAAGGGGCCTGGGGATAAAGAAGGTGCTGGCATGAAAGACAACGTATTCTCTAAGAAGCACAGGCATCTTACCTAGGAAGGTGCCGGGAAGAAATAGCCGATGGACGCTGCCATGTTGGGCAGGAGCCACCAGGTCGCGACTTCCCAGGGAACCCAGCGGCGGAGGAGACACGACCATGCATGTTCGAGGGGACGACGCGCCGAGATCCAGAGAAGACGGAGGAGGAGCGGTGAGGGACCGAGTCGGGAGTGCGTCGAGGAATGGGAAAAGGCAGGTAAGTATCCAAGGCCGTGACACTACTTCACTTACTGCTGTCCACACACTGACTCACCCTGTCACTTCCTGGACCTGCTACCAACTCTCAATTCCCTCTCCCAAACTGGGCCGGCCATTACAGTTAACCTTGTCTCAGTTAACTGCAAGATGCCCAAGTGAAGTAGTTGTGGGCGAGCTTCTGTTCCCACTTGCTTTGGCATCCTACAGAGATCTCGTGTCCCAGTCCCTGTGTGCTGCTATGTGTGATATGCATCATACTTACTTTAGGGCTGCAGGCCTCTTCTTCTTCTTCTGAGTCCAGGAATCCCTCTTCTGGAGCCAGGGCAGCAATTAATCCAGGAGACATGAGGTTCATAAAAACAACCAAACTTTTACTTTTAGTTATCGGTACTTGTAGAGTATCCCTCTGACTGGCTGCTCTTGCCCTAGGGCATCTTCTCCACCACTAGCAGTATATTTGGATTCTAATACCTTCTGCCCCATATAGTCTGAGTACATCTTTCCCTGTAGATTCACAAGCTGAGTTTGCCCCAGGCCCCTGACGTACATCTCGAGGTTGCCCCAGTCTGTCTATTCAAACGGAAGGGTATTTTCGGCAATCTATTGCCCAGAGTATTAGTCCCATGCTGTCCCTAGCAGCTTCTTGACCTAGGCCTGCTACTTCACTCACTGCTGTCCACACACTGACTCACTCTGTCACTTCCTGGACCTGCTACCAACTCTCAATTCCTCCTCCCAAACTGGGCCAGCCATTACAGTTAACCCTGTCTCAGCTAACTGTAGCTCTAGGGATCAATCCATCAGCCCCCACCACTGCTACACAACCACTACCCCTAAAGACAGAGAAGATGGCAGTGGTTGCACATGCTCACTAAGACTCCATTCACACAGTTGACTTTGGGACGTCTAATCTTCTGATTACAGGAAGGGACAGTGGATGGACAATTAGTGATCATATATTTGGGCTGCATTGAAAAATGTGTACAATTTTCTCCTAAGGCTGTGTTCACACAGCCTTTTCTCCAACTTTTAGTGACTCCTTTGGGGCTTTCATCTGAAGTCCTAGCAAAACAGTATGCGATGATGAGGACATTGACTATTATGATGCAGACAGAGTCACAGTATGCTCTGCCGTGCATAATTTCTGGCCTTATACATGTTTTAGACAGGCAGCAAGATGTGCAGGACGAAAATGAGGCATGACAGAGCACTCTGTGACTTTGGCTACATCATTATAGTCAATGGCCTCATCGGCACATACAGTTAAATCCCTTTTGATGGGGCTTCAGACGTAACTCCCAATGTAGCCCAATGCAGATAGTGAAAATAAAGTTGAAACGTAAAGGCTGCCATTATCTGTAACTATCAACTGCAGCGCTATGGTGTTCCCTTCTCCCTACTCACTTACTCACCACTCCGGCCCTCCGGCGTGGTCTCAGTCATGGACCCTGCTAAACTCCATGGTCCTCCACTGTTGGAGTTATTCAAATTGTTGGTTTGCCAATTTATGCAACAGGAAGAATTTTTTTCTTATCCACAGTCTCAGGATACCCAATCAGAAGCCCTGACTATTGCTGCACCTGCCCTAGTCACTGTACCTATGACTGTACTTATGCAACCCAAAACCTATGCCTTTGAAGTGGAACCCATCCTGTATGATCTGCCTTGTTACTGTGAGGATTCAAAGCAGTGCTGTGGGTTCTTAGAGCAGTGCATGTGGCACTATGAAGATTTTGGTCAGCAGTTTTCCTCTGATCCAGCCAAGGTGGAATTCCAATACTGGCAACATTTTCGGGGCCCCCTTGAGACTCCGCCTAGGCTCCAACCCAGGTCCACCTCCACCCCTCGAACCTTCCACAGTCCCACCGCCCTCTCTTGGAAAAACTCCACTTCTGCACCCCGTCTTCACTTTTCACACATTAACAGTTCCCATCACGAGATCAAATACATACAAGTCATGGCCAAAAGTATTGACACCCCTGCAATTCTGTCAGATAATACTCATTTTCTTCCTGAAAATGATTGCAAACACAAATTCTTTGGTATTATTATCTACATTTAATTTGTCTTAAATGAAAAAACACCAAAGAGAATGAAGCAAAAAGCAAAACATTGATCATTTCACACAAAACTCTAAAAATGGGCCAGACAAAAGTATTGGCACCCTCAGCCTAATACTTGGTTGCACAACCTTTAGCCAAAATAACTGCGACCAATCGCTTCCGGTAGCCATCAATGAGTTTCTTACAATGCTCTGCTGGAAGTTTAGACCATTCTTCTTTGGCAAACTGCTCCAGGTCCCTGATATTTGAAGGGTGCCTTCTCCAAACTGCCATTTTTAGATCTCTCCACAGGTGTTTTATGGGATTCAGGTCTATACTCATTGCTGGCCACCTTAGAAGTCTCCAGTGCTTTCTCTCAAACCATTTTCTAGTGCTTTTTGAAGTGTGTTTTGGGTCATTGTCCTGCTGGAAGACCCATGACCTCTGAGGGAGACCCAGCTTTCTCACACTGGGCCCTACATTATGCTGCAAAATTTGTTGGTAGTCTTCAGACTTCATAATGCCATGCACATGGTCAAGCAGTCCAGTGCGAGAGGCAGCAAAGCAACCCCATAACATCAGGGAACCTCCGCTATGTTTGACTGTAGGGACCGTGTTCTTTTCTTTGAATGCCTCTTTTTTTCTCCTGTAAACTCTATGTTGATGCCTTTGCCCAAAAAGCTCTACTTTTGTCTCATCTGACCAGAGAACATTCTTCCAAAACGTTTTAGGCTTTTTCAGGTATATTTTGGCAAACTCCAGCCTGGCTTTTTTATGCCTTGGGGTAAGAAGTGGGGTCTTCCTGGGTCTCCTACCACACTGTCCCTTTTCATTCAGACGCCGATGGATAGTACGGGTTTACACTGTTGTACCCTCAGACTGCAGGGCAGCTTGAACTTGTGTGGATGTTAGTCGAGGTTCTTTATCCAACATCCGCACAACCTTGCGTTGAAATCTCTTGTCAATTTTTCTTGTGCGTCCACATCTAGGGAGGTTAGCCACAGTGCCATGGGCTTTAAACTTCTTGATGACACTGCGCACGGTAGACACAGGAACATTCAGATCTTTGGAGATGGACTTGTAGCCTTGAGATTGCTCATGCTTCCTCACAATTTGGTTTCTCAAGTCCTCAGACAGTTCTTTGGTCTTCTTTCTTTTCTCCATGCTCAATGTGGTGCACACAAGGACACAGGACAGAGGTTGAGTCAACTTTAATCCATGTTAACTGGCTGCAAGTGTGATTTAGATATTGCCAACACCTGTTAGATGCCACAGGTAAGTTACAGGGGCTGTTAATTACACAAATTAGAGAAGTATCACATGATTTTTCCAACAGTGCCAATACTTTTGTCCACCCCCTTTTTTATGTTTGGTGTGGAATTGGATGCAATCAATTTCAGGAAGAAAATGAGTATTATCTGACAGAATTGCAGGGGTGTCAATACTACCAGCAGCTTTTGTAGACTCTTTTGGCCGGGCTCTACTCTACTGCAACTTATTAAACATTTGTTAAAATATCCAATACAATTCCGGTATATTTTTCAATTTGTAAAATGACCAATAATATCATATGCAAGGGACAAATAAAACAACACCATGACCAGACCACATGTTACCACCACAGTGATCGAATAATAGCACATACAAGGAACAAATACTGTCACACCATGACCAGATCACATATTACCACCACATAGTGACCGATTACTACAATATTATTATTATTATTATTATTATTTATTGTTATAGCGCCATTTATTCCATGGCGCTTTACATGTGAGGAGGGGTATACATAATAAAAACAAGTACAATAATCTTATACAATACAAGTCATAACTGGTACAGGAGGAATGAGGACCCTGCCCGCGAAGGCTCACAATCTACAAGGGATGGGTGAGAATACAGTAGGTGAGGGTAGAGATGGTCATGCAGTGGTTTGGTCAATACTGATCATCAATAAAAAAAAACACAATACTAATATCACCATAAGTGCCATTATTCCCCAGAGATTTGTACTTAGTATACAGTGTCTGTGTACATGTAATACAGTGATTATGGTGATATTATACACAGGAGCTCTGTATATAGTGTCAGTGTATAGATATTACAGGGATCACCAGTGACATTATACACAGAAGCTCTGCATATAGTGTCAGTGTACAGGCAATACAGTGATCACTAGTGACATTATACACAGGAACTCTGTATATAGTATACAGTGTACAGGTAACACAGTGATCACCTGTGACAAACACAGGAGCTCTGTATACAGTGTCAGTGTACACTTAATACAGTGATCACTGGTGACAGTGTACACAGGAGTTCTGTATATAGTGTCAGTGTATGCAAAGCAATAAAGTAGCTCACCCTCCACCAGGGTATTCTAGTAAAAAAAAATTGGGCTATTTTAGTATGCATCCCTCCTCTTTTTTTCCTCTTTCCTGAATGCTAGACACCTGTTTTCTAATCAACCTGATGGATATATAAGGTTCCTTCCATGGTTTAGTGTTCATTCACACCAAGTCTAAGAACATGTCCTGTTCGAAATGCATATGCCCCTTTTCCTCCCATGTCCCTTCTTTTTTCCCAAATGTCCTTTGGCAAATGTTTTTGGATATTTCCTTTTTAAATGAATAAGAATAAATCTTGGAATTTATCTGTAACTTATCAGGAGCTGGATTAATTTTTTTCCTGCATATAGTGTCAGTTTACAGGTAATACAGTCATCACTGGTGACATTGTACACAGGAGCTCTGTATATAGTGTCAGTGTAGAGGTAATACAGTGATCATCAGTGGCATTGTACACAGGAGCTCTGTATAGTGTCCGTGTACAGGTAATACGATCACCAGTGACATTATACACAGGAGATCTGTATATAGTGTCAGTGTACAGGCAATACAGTGATCACCAGTGACATTGTACACAGGAGCTCTGTATATAGTGTCAATGTACAGGTAACACAGTGATCACCAGTGAAATTATACACAGGAGCTCTATATGTATATAGCATCATTGTACAGGTAATACTGTGATCACCAGTGACATTATACACAGTAGCTCAGTACTTTTGCTGTTAGTTTCCAGCAAAGGAAACTAACATTAACCCTCTCTGGTCCTGAAAGGAAAAAAGCTACATTTAAATCATAGTGGAACCAGAGCTGCCACGCATCCAAATTTGGATTGTGACATATGAGCTCTCATCCTGCTTCATATGAGCTCCCATCCTGCCCCCATATGAGCTCTCATCCTGCCTCCATATGAGCTCCCATCCTGCCCCCATATGAGCTCCCATCCTGTCCCATATGAGCTCTCATCTGTTGTGAATTCTGCTTTTGGGTTCCCTCCAGTGGTTGTAGGTGGGAATGCAGTTGGCTCTGAGTCGCAGTCCTGGCCAGGTGTATCTGCTGATTGCAGTTCTGACTGTGATATTTAGGTGTGGAGGATTCATTAGTCCTTTCCATTTGTCAATGTTTCTTGTGAAGTGTTGGATCCCTTTCTGGCTTCTCCTGCTTAGCTGCCAATTCAGCAAAGATAAGTGTCTGTCTCTTTTTCTGTGGCACACATGCAGTGTGCTTATATTCTGTGCTATTCATTTGTTTTCTCTGGTCCAGCTTAGACTGTGTCAGTGTTTTCTCAGTCTTGTTGGATTCTCTGGAGTTGCAGATATACGCTTCACATCTTTAGTTAGATGGTGGAGTTTTTTGTATTTTCTGCTGTGGATATTTTTTGGAAGGATTTTAATACTGACCGCTTAGTATCCTGTCCTATCCTTTCCTATTTTAGCTAGTGTGGCCTCTTTTGCTAAATCCTGCTTCCTGCCTGGGTGTGTCTTTTCCTCTACTACTCACAGTCATTATTTGTGGGGGGCTGCCTATCCTTTGGGGTTCTGCTCTGAGGCAAGGTAGAATTCCAATTTCCATCTATAGGGGTATTTAGTCCTCCAGCTGTGTCGAGGTGTCTAGGATTTGTTAGGCACACCCCATGGCTACTTCTAGTTGCGGTGTTAAGATCAGGGTTTGCGGTCAGTATAGTTACCACCTACTCCAGTGAAAGTTTTCATGCTGCTCCAAGGTCACCTGATCATAACACCCATCCTGCCCCATATGAGCTCCCATCCTGCCCCATAAGAGCTCCCATCCTGCCCCATATCAGCTCCCATCCTGCTCCATATAAGCTCCCATACTGCCCCATATGAGCTCCCATCCTGCCCCCATATGAGCTCCCATCCTGCCCCCATATGAGCTCCTATCCTGCCCCATATGAGCGTCCAGAGCTGAGAACTCAGGTGCCCATTCTAGTCTGAAGACTCCATGCAGTGCTTTGTTGGGAGCAGTCAAGTCACAAGAGGTGTTCGGTCCCCATACATCCAGGTCAGCCAGCAGTGTTGCCATCTTCTATATCAGGTCTGCTAGTCGCCGAGTCTCTATGTACTGGTGTCTCCGAAGATAGGGAAGCGATGTCCCCACACAGTCTCGACGATTGTACCACTGACCTGCCTTCTGGGAACTTTGCCACCTCGTGGATGTGTCATCTTGGAGACTAGGCTAAAGATGGATCCAGGGATGTCATCTTCAGTCTCTAGTAGGTCTGGTGAAGAGATCGTCAAGGTGGTGGCATCTTCCAAGTCACTTCTACCCACCAAGAAGAACTTTAATCCTTGGTATGGTAATTGATCTGAATGAATTGAGAGAGGCTTCCCAATGACAAGTCCCTAGTACTACGCCCGCTACGTCTTTTGCTGAGGATAGCTTGATGGAGAGAGGCATTTTAGTAGTGATGATCGTTAGAGATGTCACTTTTCTTCTAGTGTACAGAAGTCTTGGTGCTGAAGGCGTACAGAAAGCGTACTGCCTGTCTGCTCCTGTGCACGCTGCGCTGTCTCAGTGTGCGCACTCTTACCTGCTCGTAACAGAGCAGCCCGTGTACATGGTAAATGCCCCTGCTAACAGCAGGGAGGCATTTAGGAATGTATTCAGCTGCAAGTTGCCACCCGGCCAATAGCACCCTAGGCTCCCTCCTCAATAAGGAGCTGCCTGAGCAATCCCTAGATTTACGGTTAGGTGGTTTAGTGTGCGCAACTGTATGTTGCCAGGTCCCCGGTACCTAGTCTGTTATAAATATTCCCGTATCCTGTGTCCCATTAGTCCAGTGTAGGTTGTCCTTGTTTCCTGTGACTGCTTGAGTGGTGTCCGTATCTTGAAACCCTGTTTCGGCGGTACCAGAACTGTTACCTGAGACCTGTATGTCTGTACCTGTCCCTAGTGGCCGTCCTGCCTACACAGTCTGAACTGTCCCTGGTGGTTGCCTTGGCTGCACAGTCTGAATCGTCCTACGTGGCCATCCTGGCTGCACAGTCTGAACTTCCCAGTAGATGTCCTGACTAGGGTTGAGTGAAACGGATCGGACAAATTCAAAAATCGCCGACTTTCGACAAAGTCGGGTTTCATGAAACCCGACCCGATTCTAGTGTGGGATCGGCCATGAGGTCGCTGATCTGCACGCAAAAGTCGCGTTTCATATGACGCTTTCAGCGCCATTTTTCAGCCAATGAAGGAGGACGCAGAGTGTGGGCAGCGTGATGACATAGGTCTCGGTCCCCACCATCTTAGAGAAGGGCATGACAGTGATTGGCTTGCTTTCTGCGGCGTCACAGGGGCTATAAAGGGGCGTGCACGCCGACCGCCATCTTACTTCTGCCGATCTTAGCATAGGGAGAGGTTGCTGCAGCTTCATCAGAAGGGATATAGTTAGGGAGGGAAGATTAACCCCCAAACTGCTTGTGCTGTAGCGATTTCCACTGTCCAACACCACCATTTTTTTTGCAGGGACAGTGGAGGCTATATTTTTGTGCATCAGCTCTGTAGCTTATTATTAGGCTGCCTTATAAGGCTCCCTGATAGCTGCATTGCTGTTTGCACGCTGCTGTGCAAACCAACTGCTTTTTTAAAAGCAAAAATCCTGTTGCTCCTTTCTGCACAGTTATCTTGTTTATTTGTCCACACTTTTGTGTGCAGCAGTCCTTTTTATTGCTGCCATACTTGTCCTGAGATCATGGTAGGGAGATTGAAATTGTACTACAGTCCCTTTTTCATATATCTTCCAGCCTCTTTCTGCCACTTACATTTTGTTGTTTTATACACTGGGCCTGAGTTTTGGTTCAGTCTCCCCCCAAAAAAGTGAGATTCAAATTCTCACAAAGTGGATATACTGCAGTCCTGTTAGTTTGTCTCATGTCAGCCAGCCACTTTCTGCCACTTAGATTGCGTTGTTATATACACTGGGCCTGAGTTTTGGTTCAGTCTCCCAAAAAAAGGGAGATTCAAATTCTCACAAAGTGGATATACTTCAGTCCTGTTAGTTTGTTGTATATCAGCCAGCCACTTTCTGCAACTTACATTGTGTTGTTTTATGCACAGGGCCTGAGTTTTGGTTCAGTCTCCCAAAGAAAAAGTGAGATTAAAATTCTCACCAAGTGGATATACTTCAGTCCTGTTAGTTTGTCGTATATCAGCCAGCCACTTTCTGCAACTTACATTGTGTTGTTTTATGCACAGGGCCTGAGTTTTGGTTCAGTCTCCCCCCCCCAAAAAATGGAGATTTAAATACTCAACAAGTTTATATACACCTTCTACCTTGTTTTACAGTACCATATAATGGTTGTTATTTTGGTTAGATTTTCCAAAAAATGAGGAAGTCTGGTGGAAGAGCCCGTGGGCGGTGGTTGCCAGCTGGTACTGATGGTGGTGGTGCATCTGGTGGTAGTGGCAAAAGCACAATAGCACCTAAGGCTGGAGGTGTTGAGCCAGCGTCATCGTCTGGCTACACAAGACCTCGAAGGCTCCCTTATCTGGGAATAGGAAAACAGCTTTTAAAGCCCGAGCAGCAGGAAAAAGTTTTGGCTTTCCTTGCTGACTCAGCCTCTAGCTCTTTCGCCTTCTCTTCAGAAAGTTCCAAATATAAAAGCAGCGAGTCGTCAGGGGATGCTCCCGGTCAGGAACAAGACGTTTCCTTGTGTCCTTCACCCAAACCAAAAGTGAAGGATGCATCAGGCGACACAACAGGTTACTCCATGGAGCTCTTTACACATACCGTGCCTGGGTTAGAAAGGGAAATTGTTAACTGCCCATTACAAGATGAATCGGACATGGAGTCCACAGATGCACAGCCACAGCTAGATTATTATGCTGTTCCATTGACTCAGATCACTACATTGCCCTCTCAGTGTACTGAGCCAGAATCTGACCCTGATGAGACTATGGTGCCTCGTCCCGAACGCTATAGCACCTTACACGGTGACACAGAGGAAGGTGCACATGACATTGAAGAGGAGGTGATAGATGACCCAGTTGTTGACCCAGATTGGCAGCCATTGGGGGAAGAGGGTGCCGCTGCCAGTAGCTCAGAAGCGGAGGAGGATGATCTGCAGCAGCTATTTACATCGCATCAGCTGTCATCTGGCAGGCCCGTATCAGGTCAAAAACTTTTGTCAAAAACAAAAACAGTTTTAGGACAGCGTGGCCATCCGGTGAAAGTAGCATAGTGTGCAATGCCTGAAAAGGTATTCCATAGTAGGAAGAGTGTAGTGTGGCAATTTTTTAACCAAGATCCGAATGATCAGTCAAAAGTTATCTGTAAGAAATGCTCAAAGACCTTTAGCAGAGGGAAGAATCTTCAAAATTTAAATACAACATGCATGCTTAGACATTTAACCAGCATGCACTTGCAAGCCTGGACTAACTACCAAACGTCCCGTACCGTTGGTGCACCTTCTCAGAATGAAGGTAGTCAGCAACGCTACATTGCTTCCCTCACTGTAAGTCCACCGGTAAGGACACCACCAGCAGCAAATGTGGAGGTATCGTCAAAAGGTCGAAGCTTTCAGGGAATCACAAGGTTATTGGTAGGAAACACTGTATGTAGGCCAAGATCAAGAATACCATCACCAACCCTCTCTCAATCCGCCATGTCCACCACCACCGCTAGTTCCACCATATGCAGCTCTCCAGTCCAGCTCACCCTACAAGAGACTCTCGTTAGGAAAAGAAAGTACTCATCCTCTCATCCGCGTAGACAGGGTTTGAACGCCCACATTGCTATACTAATCTCGTTAGAGATGATGCCCTACCGGTTGGTTGAAAGCGAAGCTTTCAAAGACCTGATGGCCTATGCAGTACCATGCTATGACCTACCCAGTTGCCACTTCTTTGCGAGAAAAGCCATCCCAGCCCTCCACCAGCATGTCAAAGACTGCATTGTCCATGCACTGAGGCAATCAGTCAGTGGAAAGGTGCACCTCCCAACAGATGCATGGACCAGTAGGCATGGCCAGGGACGTTATGTGTCCATCACGGCGCACTGGGTTAATGTGGTGGATGCAGGGTCCACAAGGGACAGCCATAGTGGGACAGTTCTGCCTAGCCCACGGTCTAGGAAACAGTTGGCTGTAGGCATTCGCCACCGCTCCTCCTCCTCCAGAAGCGAAAGCTCGTCCACAGAGCGCAGTCGCACGACCACTCCATCCGCAGCAGCCAGTGTTGCACACGAGGTGTCCCATTATCGAACAAGCTAGTGGTAAGCGTCAGCAGGCTGTGTTAGAAATGAAGTGTTTGGGCGACAACAGACACACCGCGGATGTACTGTCCGAGTACTTGCAGCAACAAACTCAGTCATGGCTGGGCAGTGTACATCTTGAGGCAGGCAAGGTAGTCAGTGATAACGGAAGGAATTTTATGGCTGCCATAGCCCTTTCAGAACTTAAACATATACCTTGCTGGCTTGAACCTGGTGGTGCAGTGCTTGCTCAAAAATTATCCGGAGTTACCAGCCCTGCTCCTGAAGTTGCAAAGACTTTGCTAGCACATCCGCTGGTTGCCCGTACACTCCAGCCGTATGCTGAACTGAACCATCAGCGATCGCTGAATCTTGCCCAGCACCGCCTAATAATCGACTTTGCAACAAGGTGGAACTCCACACTGCACATGTTTCAGAGGCTGTGCGAACAGAGGCGTGCTGTAATTAATTTGTGGGAGGATACATATACACGGGCAGTAACTTGGATGGCAGACATGGAGTTGTCTGGTGTGCAGTGGTCAAAGCTACAAGACCTCTGTCAAGTCCTTCAGTGTTTTGAGGAATGCACACGGCTGGTAAGTGCAGACGATGCAATCATAAGCATGAGCATCCCACTAATGCGTTTGCTGATGCAAAGTTTGACGCACATTAAGGAGCTGGCATCTGCAGCCGAGGAGGAGGGAAGCCTTGATGACAGTCAGCCATTGTCTGCTAAGGGACGAGGTGGCGGATGAAGAGGAGGAGGAGGAGGAGGATGGGGATGAATATTTATGGGAGGAGGATGCTTCTCAGGGGGCAATAGAAACTGGTGGCATTGCAAGGTCAGGTACAGGGTTTTTGCGTGACACAAGTGATGTTGATTTGCAAGAAAGTGCTTCTTAACCCAGCACAAGCAGTGAATTGACACCTGGAACATTGGCCCACATGGCTGAGCATGCTTTGCGTATCATAAAAAGGGACCCCCGCATTATCAAAATGATGACCGATGACGATTACTGGTTGGCCTGCCTCCTGGATCCACGATATAAAGGAAAATTACAAAATATCATGCCACATGAGAACCTTGAGCAAATATTGGCTACCAAACAAGCAACTCTTGTAGACCGTTTGGTTCAGGCATTTTCAGCACACAGCGGCGGTGATGGTTCTCACACGAGCTGTAGGGGGCAACATGGCAGAGGTGTTGGAGGTACACAAATCCGAAGTGGCGTTGGACAGAGGGGTTTTATGACCAGGTTGTGGAGTGATTTCGCAATGACCGCTGACACGACAGGTACTGCTGCATCGATTCAAAGTGACAGGAGACAGCATTTGTCTAGTATGGTTACAAACTACTGTTCCTCCCTTATTGATGTTCTCCCTCACAGGTCATTCCCCTTTGATTACTTGGCATCTAAAATAGACACCTGGCCTGAATTGGCAGAATATGCATTACAGGAGCTCGCTTGCCCTGCTGCTGGTGTGCTATCAGATAGAGTCTTCTGTGCTGCTGGTTCAATACTGACCGCAAAAAGGACACGTCTGGCTATCCAGAATGTTGATGATCTAACCTTCATTAAAATGAACCAATCATGGATTTCAAATTATTTTGCCCCACCTTCCCCTGCTGACACGTAGATTGCCTGAAAAATGTCTTGTTTTTGGCCTCCTCTTACTGACTTCTCCAATTCCTCCATTTGCAGCTGCTCAATGTTCACCATAGGCCATTTTTATACCTCCCTAAATGGGCTGACTCCCCCCACAGGGCCGTGGTCACCATCTGGCGCAAGCACCCGTGCCAGTTCCGTTTGCCTGGACAGGTGGGTGGGCCCACTCTTGGGCGACGGCACTGGCACTGGGTCCATCATAGTACAATGAAGTGTCTCTGATGGTGGTGGTGCGCAACCAACGTCAGACACACCGTCGTAATATGAGGGGCCTTGTGCCAGTACCGCCGCCCACGAGAGAGTGTTCCCCCCCAGCTCGAACAGTGCTCTACCACTTGCAATACTTACCTCTCCCTGCTCCACCACTGTGTAGTCTGTGCTGTTAAATCCTTCAATGGCACTGCCAATACAAATTTGTTGAAATGATAGATGATAGTTAAAATATACAGGGGCCCTGGCCTCCATTTAGACCAGTTAATACTTTGGGCCTACTTCCACTGTCTGCTACTCAGCAGAGGAGCCCACCCCTGTACCTAGCTATGCTGCCTGTTTATTTATGAACAATTTTTTGGCAGACATTTAGCCCATTTTATTATTTGGGCCTACTAACTGTGTGTGCCACTCATTACAGTTTTCTTCCACTGAACAAAGCAATGCCGCCTGTTTAGTCCTGTTCCCAATTTTGAACTGCATTTAGCCTACTTTATTATTTGGGCCTATATCTGTGTTTCCTCCTCATCCTGCCCATTGCCCAGCCACTGCTAGATGAGTCTGCTGGTACATTGACCCAGACCACTACATTCCCCTTGCACTCTACACAGCCAGAATCTGATCCTGCTGAAAGTCAGGTTCCCCTTCCCGCATACTATACCACCTTACACGGGGACAAAGAGGAAGGTGCAGATGAAAGTGCAGGTTCCTTCATCAGGTGTGGGGGGGCATACTCGTTGGCGACGTCACTGGCACAGGGCCCCTCATAGTACGCAAAAGTGTCTCTGCCAGCAGGAGGTGCCACCCGCCGTCAAACACACCGCCGTACTATGAGGGGCCCTGTGCCAGTGTCAACGAGTGGGCCCCCCCTGCTTGCTCAGAATCACAGCACTTGCAAAGTTGAAATAATTACCTCTCCCTGCTCCACCGCCGTGACGTATTCCGCGTTTCCTGGGCCCACGAAAATCTTGAGCCAGCCCTACCCCCCACAACTTTAGCCAAATGACCCCCAGTTTTCAATGCCTAACTATTATTATAAAGTAAATTAAGATTGACAAGCTTAAGTAATAAGAATTGATGTTTTTGGCATTAAAATGGGCACTGTAGGTGTTTTCCTGTCCTCCACTCCCAACTTTGATTCCCCATTGACTTGCATTTGGTTTCGTGCTTCAGTCGGCCCCCGACTTTTCTCAATAATCGGCCGATTTCACCCGACCCGACTTTTGACAAAGTCGGGTTTCGCGAAACCCGACTCGATCCGGAAAAAGTAAAAGTCGCTCAGCTCTAGTCCTGACCTGTCTAGGAATCTGGATTAACGGCTTAGACTCTTGGGGTCAGTTGTTACCGAGTTTATTATGGGTTCTGTCACAAAGAAAATGATGGGATTAATGTAATGTACTAATATTTTGCATGTAGAGATGGTACGAATCAATTCTTTCCAGCTGCCTTGTTGGTGATCTGGGTAGCAAGATTGCTCATTGATCAGCACTAGTGTTGAGCATTCCGATACCGCAAGTATCGGGTATCGGCCGATACTTGCGGTATCGGAATTCCGATACCGAGATCCGATACTTTTGTGGTATCGGGTATCGGTATCGGATACATAGAGATGTGTAAAATAAAGAATTAAAATAAAAAATATTGATATATTTACCTCTCCGGCGGCCCCTGGTGAGTCCGCGGGTAACCGGCAGGCTTCGTTGTTCAAAATCAGCGCTTTTAGGACCTGAGAATCACGTCCCGGCTTCTGATTGGTCGCGGGCCGCCCATGTGACCGCCACGCGACCAATCACAAGCCGCGACGTCACCGCAAGCTATTAGCGCGCTCATTTTTGAAAAATGAGCGCGTTAATGACTTTCAAAGACGTAGCGGGTTGTGATTGGTCGCGTGGCCGCGACCAATCACTAGCCGCGACGTCACCGCAAGCTATTAACGCGCTCATTTTTAAAAATGAGCACGTTAATGGCTTTCAAAGACGTAGCGGGTTGTGATTGGTCGCGGCCGCGACCAATCACAAGCCGCGATGTCACCGCAAGCTATTGACGCGCTCATTTTTAAAAATGAGCGCGTTAATGGCTTTGAAAGACATAGCGACTTGTGATTGGTCGCGTGGCCGCGACCAATCACAAGCCGCGACGTCACCGCAAGCTATTGACGCGCTCATTTTTAAAAATGAGCACGTTAATGGCTTTGAAAGACATAGCGGCTTGTGATTGGTCGCGTGGCCGCGACCAATCACAAGCCGCGACGTCACCGCAAGCTATTGACGCGCTCATTTTTAAAAATGAGCGCGTTAATGGCTTTGATAGACATAGCGGCTTGTGATTGGTCGCATGGCCGCGACCAATCACAACCCGCTACGTCTTTCAAAGCCATTAACGCGCTCATTTTTAAAAATGAGCGCGTTAATAGCTTGCGGTGACGTCGCGGCTTGTGATTGGTCGCGTGGCCGCGACCAATCACAAGCCGCTACGTCTTTGAAAGTCATTAACGCGCTCATTTTTCAAAAATGAGCGCGCTAATAGCTTGCGGTGACGTCGCGGCTTGTGATTGGTCGCGTGGCGGTCACATGGGCGGCCCGCGACCAATCAGAAGCCGGGACGTGATTCTCAGGTCCTAAAAGCGCTGATTTTGAACAAGGAAGCCTGCCGGTTACCCGCGCTGAGTTCAGGGGCCGCCGGAGAGGTAAATATATCAATATTTTTTATTTTTATTCTTTATTTTACACCTCCCTGTGGATCCCAGGGCCTGAAGGAGAGTTTCCTCTCCTTCAGACCCTGGGAACCATGAGAATACCTTCCGATACTTGATGTCCCATTGACTTGTATTGGTATCGGATATCGGTATCGGCGATATCCGATATTTTTCGGATATCGGCCGATACTATCCGATACCGATACTTTCAAGTATCGGACGGTATCGCTCAACACTAATCAGCACTATTGCTTTATCAAAGCTGGGGTCCCAGGTGCAAATCCTGCCAAGGCTTACATCTCCAAGGAGTTTGCATATTCTCCCTGTTAAGGAACATACTGTAGAATGTCAGCCCCAATGGGGAAATAGATGATAATGCAATGCGCTGTGGAAGTTAATGGCGATATACAAGTAAGTAAATAGAATCTGTGGTCATCATCATTAGCCAGCCTGGCGCAGCATCATCATTGTGGCATGAGCAGATCATCTGACATGAGCACTCCACTGGATCTATTCTGCAAGGCTCTTATGTTTAGTAAGGCCAACACCTAGATTGTAATTTCCACTATCTTGCTCTCCAGTAGACAGTGTACTGCTTTAGTTTTTTTTTCTACCCCACTTTTATGTCCTAAGTCTTTTGAGCATGTAGTCCTAGATCTATAAGTCACAGCAGGATATGACAGGGACAAATCAAAGAAATGACCACTGTTTGGAAATGTTTGCGTGAAACTTTCCATCCATTGTGTCAATCACAAAAAGTAAAAAAAAAAAGTTGGGGTTTGTGTGAAACTATGTCCAATTTGCCTTTTTTCACTGTATTTTTGTGTTGTTCCAATACACACAAAGGAAATAAACATATATATAACAAAAAATGTGTAATTGCAATAACTGCAATAATTTTCAGGGAGAAAAACTTCATTTTCTGGAACAATTTCAAGGGTGCCAACACTTTCGGCCATGACTGTATAAAAGGTAGGACACAGTTGGTGAACAGACATTTTAAATTAATT
Organism: Ranitomeya imitator; assembly: GCF_032444005.1. Taxonomy (NCBI): domain Eukaryota; kingdom Metazoa; phylum Chordata; class Amphibia; order Anura; family Dendrobatidae; genus Ranitomeya; species Ranitomeya imitator. The sequence continues at coordinate 773,438,368 of NC_091284.1, forward strand.
GATATTGGTAAGTAAGTGACCCTATGTTATATAAAGAAACAAAATACTTCTGGTCTGAATTGTTTTTTTTTTATTATTAAAGATCTTGCTATGAAAAATCCTCTTTTGACTTTGTGTCCTCTTGGCAGAATATTACACACGTTCTTTATAAGATCACCATCCCAGCCCAGCGCATCTTAAATCATGATGGTGTTCTGTAGTATATAGTGGGCACCAAATTCTGGTACACATTATACGACTGATGTTGTCTGAGAAATTGTTTAGATGTAAATGTACTTTTATACATGAACATTACACAGCGCAGGTGTAGATTAGAGCTGATCAAAAAGATTTGCAGGTCCCTGGTCCAGAGACCACATCAGTAGCCTGGAGCTTCAGGTGTGACATCATGCCTGCAGTGCTCCACAATGATGATGTCATGGTGGTCCTAGTAATCAAATGAGGCCTCAGGGAGAATCACAGTTCTCTGGTCCTGCAGCCACAGGCTACTAACATGTCCACTGCAACAGAGTCCAGCAAATCTTTTAGATCATCTCTAGTGTGAATAGATAGATATTTATTTACTCACTTACATAGTGTTAGGGCTAGTGGAACGCACCGAGTATAGGAAGGAAACAACAAGGTGCGTTCGCAGCCCGGGGTCCACCGTGCAGAGATATCTACTGCAAAGTAATTGGCGGCACTATATGGTGGTATAAGCGAACTCTGTTAACTTCACAGAATCGCAAAGATATGGAAACCCTGTGTTAGGACTGGCGGAACACACCAAGTATAAGGTGAAACAATATTAGGTGCGTTCGCAGTCCAGGGTCCACCGTGCAGGTGAAAACCTGCTGCTAGTAAATGGCAGCGCTATATGGCGGTGGAAGCGAACCCTGTTAAGCCACAGGACCGCAATACCGCACTGAAGAGCGCAAGCTAAGAGTCACCGAACTCAATCCCTAGACTTGGGGTTGAAGTCCATTCAGACTAATTGCGCACAACACCGCAACTGGGTGTATTAGGTAACTAATAGAAATAGTTTTAGACACCAAAAAGCACCCAGACGTGGGTTAGGAAGCGCACTACTGGCGCGTGGCGCCGCACTGGTGGTCACAGCAATGGACGCTGATTCGTGTGTAACACGTTGTGAGGATAGTTGGGCGCTAGATAGCAGCTATACACCTGTCGCGAGCAATCATACAATAGGGTGGGTTATTTTAAGGATGACTTGCACTCATCAACATACACACGTATACAATTGTACACTAGCGCATGGCCGTGCGGTCATGCAAAGCTTATATAGCTGCAGTATGTATAGGACCTTCCAAAAAAGGACCAATGGGAAGCTGCCACAGAAGTTTAGCACCTTCAGGACCTTCCAGGAGGACCAATGGGAACCGCTGCAGCATCTGAGCATGTGACCCTCGATCTCCAACGGGAGATCTCACCCTGGGCATGCTCAGAAGGGAAAAAGCAGGACTTAGTCCCAAAAGCGTCCGCTCGCCGCTGCCCAGCACTGGCTTTAAAGGCAAAAGCTGGAAAAGCAACAGCAAGCCTAAGCACAGAGTGAGACTGAGCCAGACGCAAGGACCGATGTCTCCGCTGAGCAGGTTCCACTGTGGCAGGAGAAGAAAGGGAGACCGCAGCAGAAACGGCCCGAGATTCCCCCTGTGCAGAAGCGGGAACTCGACCCCTAACACCCTGTGCCCTGTTAACCTCACAGAGGATCACAGCTACCTAACTGAGCTGTTGTGAATTCTGTGGCAGAGCTCCCTCCTGTGGTCACAAGTGGTACTTCGGCTGATTCTCTCTGTGAGCTTCCGTTGGTGGAGGAGAGTGGTACTGTGGCTTCTGAGTTTCCTGCCTCAAGTGATGTGGTGAAGTCATTAGGTGCTGCTCTATTTAACTCCACCTAGTGCTTTTATCCTGGCCTCCAGTCAATGTTCTAGTATTGGACCTGTTTCCTCCTGGATCGTTCCTGTGGCCTGCTGCTCTGCATAGCTAAGTTCCTCTTTTGCTATTTTGTTTGCTGTTTTTTTCTGTCCAGCTTGCTTATTTGTGTTTTCTTGCTTGCTGGAAGCTCTGGGACGCAGAGGGTGTACCTCCGTGCCGTTAGTTCGGTACGGAGGGTCTTTTTGCCCCCTTTGCGTGGTTGTTTGTAGTGTTTTGTGTTGACCGCAAAGTTACCTTTCCTATCCTCGCTCTGTTCAGAAAGTCGGGCCTCACTTTGCTAAATCTATTTCATCTCTACGTTTGTTTTTTCATCTTAACTCACAGTCATTATATGTGGGGGCTGCCTTTTCCTTTGGGGTATTTCTCTGAGGCAAGGTAGGCTTATTTTCTATCTTCAGGCTAGCTAATTTCTCAGGCTGTGCCGAGTTGCATAGGGAGCGTTAGGCGCAATCCACGGCTGCCTCTAGTGTGGTTGGAGAGGATTAGGGATTGCGGTCAGCAGAGTTCCCACGTCTCAGAGCTCGTTTTATGTTTTTGGGTTATTGTCAGGTCACTGGATGTGCTCTGACTTCTATGTCCATTGTGGTACTGAATTACCAGATCATAACAATACTGGAGGCCCAAAGTACTAATGATTCTCAATAGAGGGAAAAAAGAAGTTCTGAGACCATTTTTTTTTCTTTGCACTGTGTTTTGCCTTTTTTTTTCCCCTAGACATTTGGGTGGTTCAGGACACAGGTGTGGACATGGATATTCAGGGTCTGTGCGCTTCAATGGATAATCTCGTTATAAATGTACAAAAGATTCAAGATTTGGTGGTTCAGAATCCTATGTTAGAACCAAGAATTCCTATTCCTGATTTGTTTTATGGTGATAGAGCCAAGTTTGTGAATTTCAAAAATAATTGCAAACTGTTTCTGGCCTTGAAACCTCGCTCCTCTGGTGACCCAGTTCAACAAGTGAGAATTATTATTTCTTTTTTGCGTGGCGATCCTCAAGACTGGGCATTTTCCCTTGCGCTAGGAGATCCTGCATTAAGTAATATTGATGCGTTTTTCCTGGCGCTCGGATTGCTGTATGATGAACCTAATTCAGTGGATCAGGCAGAGAGAAATTTGCTGGCTCTGTGTCAGGGTCAGGATGAGATAGAGGTATATTGTCAGAAATTTAGAAAGTTGTCCGTACTCACTCAATGGAATGAAGGTGCGCTCGCAGCTATTTTCAGAAAGGGTCTCTCTGAAGCCCTTAAAGATGTCATGGTGGGATTTCCTATGCCTGCTGGTCTGAATGAGTCTATGTCTTTGGCCATTCAGATCGGTCGACGCTTGCGTGAGCGTAAATCTGTGCACCATTTGGCGGTATTATCTGAGCATAAACCTGAGCCTATGCAGTGCGATAGGACTTTGACCAGAGTTGAACGGCAAGAACACAGACGTCTGAATGGGCTGTGTTTCTACTGTGGTGATTCCACTCATGCTATCTCTGATTGTCCTAAGCGCACTAAGCGGTTCGCTAGGTCTGCCACCATTGGTACGGTACAGTAAAAATTTCTTTTGTCCGTTACCTTGATCTGCTCTTTGTCATCTTATTCTGTCATGGCATTTGTGGATTCAGGCGCTGCCCTGAATTTGATGGACTTGGAGTATGCTAGGCGTTGTGGGTTTTTCTTGGAGCCCTTGCAGTGTCCTATTCCATTGAGAGGAATTGATGCTACGCCTTTGGCCAAGAATAAGCCTCAGTACTGGACCCAGCTGACCATGTGCATGGCTCCTGCACATCAGGAGGTTATTCGCTTTCTGGTGTTGCATAATTTGCATGATGTGGTCGTGTTGGGGTTGCCATGGCTACAAGTCCATAATCCAGTGTTAGATTGGAAATCCATGTCTGTGTCCAGCTGGGGTTGTCAGGGGGTACATGGTGATGTCCCATTTCTGTCTATTTCGTCATCCACCCCTTCTGAGGTTCCAGAGTACTTGTCTGATTACCGGGATGTATTTGATGAGCCTAAGTCCGATACCCTACCTCCGCATAGGGATTGTGATTGTGCTATCGATTTGATTCCTGGTAGTAAATTCCCAAAGGGTCGACTGTTTAATTTATCTGTGCCTGAGCACGCCGCTATGCGGAGTTACGTGAAGAGTCCTTGGAGAAGGGGCATATTCGCCCGTCATCTTCGCCATTAGGAGCAGGGTTCTTTTTTGTGGCCAAGAAGGATGGTTCGCTGAGACCTTGTATAGATTACCGCCTTCTAAATAAGATCACGGTTAAATTTCAGCACCCCTTGCCATTGTTATCTGATTTGTTTGCTCGGATTAAGGGGGCTAGTTGGTTCACCAAGATAGATCTTCGTGGTGCGTATAATCTTGTGCGTATTAAGCGAGGCGATGAATGGAAAACTGCATTTAATACGCCCGAGGGCCATTTTGAGTATCTAGTAATGCCATTCGGACTTGCCAATGCTCCATCAGTGTTTCAGTCCTTTATGCATGACATCTTCCGAGAGTACCTGGATAAATTCCTGATTGTGTACTTGGATGACATTTTGATCTTCTCAGATGATTGGGAGTCTCATGTGAAGCAGGTCAGAACGGTGTTTCAGGTCCTGCGTGCTAATGCTTTGTTTGTGAAGGGATCAAAGTGTCTCTTTGGTGTTCAGAAGGTTTCATTTTTGGGGTTCATCTTTTCCCCTTCTACTATCGAGATGGACCCTTTTAAGGTCCAAGCCATCCATGATTGGACTCAGCCGACATCTCTGAAAAGTCTGCAAAAGTTCCTGGGCTTTGCTAATTTTTATCGTCGCTTCATCTGCAATTTTTCTAGTATTGCTAAACCATTGACCGATTTGACCAAGAAGGGTGCCGATGTGGTCAATTGGTCTTCTGCTGCTGTGGAAGCTTTTCAAGAGTTGAAGCGTCGTTTTTCTTCTGCCCCTGTGTTGTGTCAACCAGATGTTTCGCTTCCATTCCAGGTCAAGGTTGATGCTTCTGAGATTGGAGCAGGGGCTGTTTGTCGCAGAGAAGTTCTGATTGCTCGGTGATGAAACCATGCGCCTTCTTTTCCAGGAAGTTTTCGCCTGCTGAGCGAAATTATGATGTTGGCAATCGAGAGTTGCTGGCCATGAAGTGGGCATTCGAGGAGTGGCGTCATTTGCTTGAAGGAGCTAAGCATCGCGTGGTGGTCTTGACTGATCATAAGAACTTGACTTATCTCGAGTCTGCCAAGCGGTTGAATCCTAGACAGGCTTGTTGGTCGCTGTTTTTTGCCCGTTTTGACTTTGTGATTTCGTACCTTCCGGGCTCTAAAAATGTGAAGGCGGATGCTCTGTCTAGGAGTTTTGTGCCCGACTCTCCGGGTTTATCTGAGCCGGCGGGTATTCTCAAAGAGGGAGTAATTGTGTCTGCCATCTCCCCTGATTTGCGGCGGGTGCTGCAAAAATTTCAGGCTAATAAACCTGATCGTTGCCCAGCGGAGAAACTGTTTGTCCCTGATAGGTGGACGAATAAAGTTATCTCTGAGGTTCATTGTTCGGTGTTGGCTGGTCATCCTGGAATCTTTGGTACCAGAGAGTTAGTGGCTAGATCCTTTTGGTGGCCATCTCTGTCGCGGGATGTGCGTTCTTTTGTGCAGTCCTGTGGGATTTGTGCTTGGGCTAAGCCCTGCTGTTCTCGTGCCAGTGGGTTGCTTTTGCCCTTGCCGGTCCCGAAGAGGCCTTGGACACATATCTCTATGGTTTTTATTTCACATCTTCCCGTCTCTCAAAAAATGTCAGTCATTTGGGTGGTTTGTGATCGCTTCTCTAAGATGGTCCATTTGGTACCCTTGTCTAAATTACCTTCCTCCTCTGATTTGGTGCCATTGTTCTTCCAGCATGTTGTTCATTTACATGGCATTCCAGAAAATATCGTTTCTGACAGAGGTTCCCAGTTTGTTTCGAGGTTTTGGCGAGCCTTTTGTGCTAGGATGGGCATTGACTTGTCTTTTTCCTCGGCTTTCCATCCTCAGACTAATGGCCAGACCGAACGAACCAATCAGACCTTGGAAACATATCTGAGATGCTTTGTTTCTGCTGATCAGGATGACTGGGTGTCCTTTTTGCCTTTGGCTGAGTTCGCCCTTAATAATCGGGCCAGCTCGGCTACCTTGGTTTCGCCGTTTTTCTGCAACTCTGGGTTCCATCCTCGTTTCTCTTCAGGGCAGGTTGAGTCTTCGGACTGTCCTGGTGTGGATATTGTGGTGGACAGGTTGCAGCAGATTTGGACTCATGTAGTGGACAATTTGACCTTGTCCCAGGAGAAGGCTCAACGTTTTGCTAATGCGCAGATGCTGTGTGGGTCCCCGACTTCGTGTTGGGGATTTGGTTTGGTTATCTTCTCGTCATATTCCTATGAAGGTTTCCTCTCCTAAGTTTAAACCTCGTTTCATTGGTCCGTATAGGATTTCTGAGGTTCTTAATCCTGTGTCTTTTCGTCTGACCCTTCCAGATTCTTTTTCCATTCATAACGTATTCCATAGGTCATTGTTGCGGAGATACGTGGCACCTATGGTTCCATCTGTTGATCCTCCTGCCCCGGTTTTGGTGGAGGGGGAGTTGGAGTATATTGTGGAGAAGATTTTGGATTCTCGTGTTTCAAGACGGAAACTCTAGTATCTGGTTAAGTGGAAGGGTTATGCTCAGGAAGATAATTCCTGGGTCTTTGCCTCTGATGTCAATGCTCCCGATCTTGTTCGTGCCTTTCATATGGCTCATCCTGGTCGTCCTGGGGGCTCTGGTGAGGGTTCGGTGACCCCTCCTCAAGGGGGGGGGGGTACTGTTGTGAATTCTGTGGCAGAGCTCCCTCCTGTGGTCACAAGTGGTACTTCGGCTGATTCTCTCTGTGAGCTTCCGTTGGTGGAGGTGAGTGGTACTGCGGCTTCTGAGTTTCCTTCCTCAGGTGAGTGGTGAAGTGTTAGGTGCTGCTCTATTTAACTCCACCTAGTGCTTTTATCCTGGCCTCCAGTCAATGTTCTAGTATTGGACTTGTTTCCTCCTGGATCGTTCCTGTGGCCTGCTGCTCTGCATAGCTAAGTTCCGCTTTTGCTATTTTGTTTGCTGTTTTTTTCTGTCCAGCTTGCTTATTTGTGTTTTCTTGCTTGCTGGAAGCTCTGGGACGCAGAGGGTGTACCTCCGTGCCGTTAGTTTGGTTCAGAGGGTCTTTTTGCCCCCTTTGCGTGGTTGTTTGTAGGGTTTTGTGTTGACCGCAAAGTTACCTTTCCTATCCTCGCTCTGTTCAGAAAGTCGGGCCTCACTTTGCTAAATCTATTTCATCTCTACGTTTGTTTTTTCATCTTAACTCACAGTCATTATATGTGGGGGCTGCCTTTTCCTTTGGGGTATTTCTCTGAGGCAAGGTAGGCTTATTTTCTATCTTCAGGCTAGCTAGTTTATCAGGCTGTGCCGAGTTGCATAGGGAGCGTTAGGCGCAATCCACGGCTGCCTCTAGTGTGGTTGGAGAGGATTAGGGATTGCGGTCAGCAGAGTTCCCACGTCTCAGAGCTCGTTTTATGTTTTTGGGTTATTGTCAGGTCACTGGATGTGCTCTGGCTTCTATGTCCATTGTGGTACTGAATTACCAGATCATAACACTGAGCAAAGCAAAGAGTGGTCATGCAGACAGCATAGCACACAACTAACTCCTCACCGGAGGTGCCGGTATTCTAGGGGCTTATTTCAGCCGGGCCCTGAATCCAAACATACAAAACTCCTCACCGGAGGTGCTGGTATTCTAGGGGCTTATTTCAGCCAACCCTGACCACATGCAGATATGACCACCCAGTAGCAAAGCTCAAAACATAGGTGCGGCCGTGCGGCCAGGCGAATCTTATATAGCTGCAGCAGACAAGGACCTTCCTAGTGGTCCAATTGGAGCTGCTACAGGACCTGAGCGTGTGACCCCACGACCTCCAATGAGAGGTCCTCCCGTGGGCATGCTCAGAGTGTGCAAAGCATGACTTAGTCCCAGAAAAGCCTGCTCACCGCTGACCAGTGCTGGCTACAAAAGCAGAGCCTAGAAAAGCAGCAGTAACCCTTTGCACAGTATCAGGCTGAACGAGACACTGGGACCGACGTCTCCGCTGAGCAGGCTCCACTGCGGCTGATTCAGAATGGGAGACCGCAGCAGACATGGCTCGAGATTCCCCCTGTGCAGAGGCGGGAACTCAACCCCTAACACATGGCACCATAATATTCTCCAGCGCTTCACAAACATCATCACTGTCCCCATTGGAGCTCACAATCTAAATTCCTTATCAGTATGGTTTTTGAAGTGTGGGAGGAAACTGAAGAACCCAGACAAAAACGGAGAGAGCATATAAACTCCTTACAGATGTTGAACTTAGGACCCCAGCGCTGCAAAGCAACAGAGCTAACCAGTGAATCATCGTGTTCCCTGATAGAAAAAAATACAACTGAAACAGTACCAAAAATAATTGTGTAGGGTACAGGGCATCCTCAAACAAAGCTGAACTTTTCCATTGATGATAAAATGAAAACGAGTCAGCACGCCAATAGACTGTTCAAAGTACGTGCACTTTTATAAAACAGTCTATTGGAGTGCTACCTCTTTTCCATTATTTTATTTAGTTAGATATAGTTACTGTAGATAGATAGGTAGATCTATAGATAGATATTATAGATAGGTAGATAAATAGTTGCTATAGATAAATATATGTATTGACAATGGAGATAGATATGTAAGGAGATGGAATTTGTGCCCACATTCCTCCTCAAGGACACGTGTTTTCTTGCAGTGTAATTTGATGTGTAATGTGTTTAGTAATGTATGTTATTACTGATACATTGTGTTTTGCCCAGTGGCAGCGAATCAACAGGGACTGTTAGGGTTAATAGTTGGGACTAGTCTGGAGTGGGAGGGGCTAAAGTGAAGGGACAGAGGGAGTTTCCTGTCAGGAAGTCAGATAGGGCTCAGTGCTCAGTAGAAGCAGATCTATGGTCTGACCAGAGAGCAGAGCTGCATGATGTGGGTGTCCTGGAGTGAGAGGAGACTGAGGCAACAGATAGCGTGATACAGAATAGTGTTGAGGAAAAGAGATAGAAGGAGTGAGTGATTCTCTGGAGACAGAATCTGGAAGATTAGTACTTCGCCCACGGCTATTGCCCCGCATCACGTTACAGACAGCCAGCCAGACAGATAGATGGATAGCTAGATAGATGATCGATAGATAATAGATAGATAGATAGATAGATAGATAGATAGATAGATAGATAGATAGATAGATGATAGCTATGAGATAGATAGATAGATAGATAGATAGATAGATAGATAGATAGATAGATAGATAGATAGATAGATAGACAGCATGTAAAACGGAAGGCAGCATTCCAAAATTTCCAATTTGGAAATTTTGGAGTGCTGTCTTCCTTTTTACATGTTATGGACTTGGGCAAGTATTGGATGAATTTTTGAGAAGGCTTGTTGCATCCATTTTGTATTTTGCTGTGCTGTTCCACTTTTGACTTTTCTAGATAGATAGATAGATAGATAGATAGATAGATAGATAGATGCAATGGGGGGAAAAAGTATTAAGTCAGCCACCAATTGTGCAAGTTCAAATCCAGAAAATCACCTTATCTGATTTGGCAAGATTTATTTTGCAAATTATGGTGGAAAAAAGTATTTGGTCACCTAACAACACGCTCTCACAGGCCTGTAACTTCTTCTTTAGGAGGCTCCTCTGTCCTCCACTCATTACATGTAGTAATGGCACCTGTTTTAACCCCTTCATGACCCAGCCTATTTTGACCTTAAAGACCTTGCCGTTTTTTGCAATTCTGACCAGTGTCCCTTTATGAGGTAATAACTCAGGAACGCTTCAATGGATCCTAGCGGTTCTGAGATTGTTTTTTCTCGGCCTTTAGGAAACTTACAGCCTGGAATCAAGTCAATAGAACAATCACAGTCCCTGTGCGGTGGAAGGGAACTGGACCTGGGCTCATTGAATACATCCTGAAAATCAGACAAAAACTTAGGAATTTCAGAAGAGGAAGAAGAGGCGATTGACATCAAAGGAACATCATTATGATTCCCCTGACAACCCCAACTAGTCACAGACATAGACTTCCAGTCCAACACAGGATTATGTACCTGCAACCACGGAAAACCCAGCACGACAGCATCATGCAAATTATGCAACACCAGAAATCGACAATCTTCCTGATGGGCTGTCGCCATGCGCATGGTCACCTGTTGTGAATTCCGTTCTTGGGCTCTCTCCGGTGGTTGTAAGTGGCACTTTTGTGAGTTCTGCTCTTGGGCTCCCCCCGGTGGTTTTAAGTGGAATGGCTGCTCCTTGGATTTAGCAGTCAGCAGCTGCTTCCACTGATTGTCTTTTCTGCTTGGCTATTTAGCCTGGCTCTTTCCTTCAGCTTGTTCCACTTGTCAATGGTTCCTGGTTGGATTCACATCTCTCTTCTTTGCTCTTTTCTGTCCACATGTTGTGGACTTATTCGTTCTGTGCATTCTATGTTTTGTCCAGCTTGGATTAATTCTGTTTAGCTGGAAGCTCTGGGAAGCAGATTTACCCTCCACACCTTTAGTCAGGTGTAGAGATTTTTGTAAACTCTGTTTGGATTTTTGTAGTTTTTTAATACTGACCGCACAGTATTCCGTCCTGTCCTATCTATCTAGCTAGACTGGCCTCCTGTGCTACATCCTAGTTTCATTCTACGTATGTCTTTTCCCTCTCCACTCACAGTCATTACTTGTGGGGGGCTATCTATCCTTTGGGGATTTTCTCTGAGGCAAGATAGTTTTCCTGTTTCTATCTTTAGGGGTAGTTAATTCTCAGGCTGTGACGAGGTGCCTAGGGAGTGACAGGAGCATCCCACAGCTACTTCTAGTGTTGTGTTGAGCTTAGGGACTGCGGTCAGTACAGGTACCACCTCCTTCAGAGCTCGTCCCATGTTGCTCCTAAACCACCAATTCATAACAGTCACCTGTGTCCAAAACTGGGGCTTATTTTTAGCCAAAGGTGTAGCATCAATGCCCCTTAAAGGAATAGGGTTCTGCAAAGGCTGCAAGGAAAAACCACAACGCCTGGCAAATTCAAAGTCCATTAAGTTCAAGGCGGCGCCTGAATCCACAAACGCCATGACAGAAAATGATGACAACGAGCAGATCAAGGACACAGATAACAGAAATTTAGGTTGTACAGTACTGATGGTAAATGAACTAGCGATCCTCTTTGTCCGCTTAGGGCAGATTGAAATGACATGAGAAGCATCGCCACAATAATAACACAACCTATTCTGACGTCTGAAACCTTGTCGCTCCGTTCTAGACAGAATCCTATCACACTGCATTGGCTCAGGAACCTGCTCTGAGGACAACGCCACAGCGCACACAGTTCTGCGCTCCCGCAAGCGCCGGTCAATCTGAATGGCCAGAGACATAGAATCACTCAGACCAAAAGGCGTGGGAAACCCCACCATAACATCTTTAACGGATTCAGAAAGACCCTTTCTGAAAATTTCCGCCAAAGCATCATCATTCCATTTAGTCAACACAGACCATTTTCTAAATTTCTGACAATACAATTCTTCCGCCTCTTGACCCTGAGACAGGGCCAACAAGGTCTTCTCCGCTTGATCCAGAGAATTAGGTTCATCATATAATAATCCAAAACCCTGAATAAAGGAGTCTACATTAAGCAAAGCCGGATTCCCAGATTCCAGGGAAAATGCCCAATCCTGTGGATCGCCATGCAGCAGGGAGATGATGATTTTAACCCACTGAATGGAATCACCAGAGGATCGAGGTCTCAGAGCAAAAAACAGTTTACAGTTGTTTTTAAAACTCAAAAATTTAGACCTGTCCCCAAACAACAAATCAGGAGTAGGAATCTTTGGCTCTAAAACAGGAGTCTGAACAATATAATCAGAAATACCCTGTACCCTAGCAGCAAGCTGGTCCACACGAGAAGCTAATTCCTGAATATCCATGCTAGCACAAGACTCCTCAGCCACCCAGAGAAAAAGAGGGAAGAGAAGAGACACAAAAAAAAATGGCTCAACACCTTTCTTCCCTTCTTCTGAGATGCATTTAACTCATTATAGGCCAGTTGTACTGTTATGATCCGATGACCTTGGAGCCGCATGGAACTTTCTCTGGAGTTGGTGGAAACTATACTGACCGCAAATCCTGAACTTATCACCGCAACTAGAAGTAGCCGTGGGGTGTGCCTAACAAATCCTAGACACCTCGACACAGCCGGAGGACTAAATACCCCTATAGATGAAAATAGGAAAACTACCTTGCCTCAGAGCAGAACCCCAAAGGATAGGCAGCCCCCACAAATATTGACTGTGAGTAGTAGAGGAAAAGACACACACAGGCAGGAAACAGGATTTAGCAAAAGAGGCCACTCTAGCTAAAATAGGAAAGGATAGGATAGAACACTAAGGGGTCAGTATTAAAACCCTTCCAAAAATATCCACAGCAGCAAATACAAAAAACTCCACCATCTAACTAAAGATGTGGAGCGTATATGTGCAACTCCAGAGAATCCAGCAAGACAGAGAAAAACACTGACTCAATCTAAGCTGGACAAGAGAAAACAAATGAATAGCACAGAATTATTAAGCACACAGCATGTGTGCCACAGAAACAAAAACCAGACACTTATCTTTGCTGAAATGGCAGCAAGGCTGGAGGAACCAGACAAAGATCCAAAACCTCCCAGAACCATGGACAACTGGCAAGGACTAATGAATCCTGCACACCTAAATATCCCAGTCAGAACTGCAATCAGCAGATACACCTGGCCAGGACTGCGACTCAGGGACAACTGCATTCCCACCTACAACCACTGGAGGGAACCCAAAAGCAGAATTCACAACAGTTGCACCCAAATAACACCATACCTACTGTGAAGCATGGGGGTGGCAACATTATGCTTTTGGGCTGTTTCTCTGCAAAGGGACCAGGACGACTGATCCGTGTACATGAAAGAATGAATGGGGCCATGTATTGTGAGATTTTGAGTGCAAACCTCCTTCCATCAGCAAGGGCCTTCAAGATGAAACGTAGATAGGTCCTTCAGCATGATAATGATCCCAAGCACACCAGGGCAGCGAAGGTGTGGCTTTGTAAGAAGCATATGCAGTTCATGAAGTGGCCTAGCCAGTCTCCAGATCTCAAACCCATAGAAAACCTTTGGAGGGAGTTGAAAGTCTGTGTTGCTCAGTGACAGACCCAAAACATCACTGCTCTAGAGGAGATCTGCATGGAGGAATGGGCCAACATATCACCAACAGTGTGTGCTAACCTTGTGAAGACTTAAAACGTTTGTCATTGCCAACAAAGGATATATAACAAAATATTGAGATCAACTTTTGTTAATGACCAAATACTTATTTTCCACCATCATTTGCAAAATAAATCTTGCCAAATCAGACAAGGTTATTTTCTGGATTTGTTTTCTCATTTTGACTTTCATAGTTGTGGTCTACCTATGATGTCAATTACAGGCCTCTCTCATCTATTTACCGGTAAGTGGGAGAACTTGCACAATTGGTGGATGACTAAATATTTTTTCCCCCACTGTAGATAGATAGATAGATAGATAGATAGATAGATAGATAGATAGATAGATATAGATAGATAAATAAATGCTGAATATAGATTTACGTAATCTTTTTGTTGAGCTTCTCATTCCTTCGCCTTTGTTCTTCTACTTTGGCAAAGTCAACTGTTCAGGTAATAAACCATACTAACAAGGGAAGGAATATGTGATCAATGTACATTTTCAATACAGTCTGCTGAAATCAATAGAGCACAATGCAAAAGGCCTTAATTAAAGTCTGCTTGTATTATGGGACATTATTTATACTCTGCCTCATTCATCAGAGAATATTAATATCTCTCAAGAGGTGCTGGATGAGCTCTCACAGATAACATGAGTAATTGCATAAACAGAAACACATATTAAAGAAATGATAAATGTTTACTCTGGGTACAAATCGTACTGGTACGACAAGGTCACATTACCGCACTCAACTTTCTGCCTTCACTTATTTATACTTCATTTTAGGGAAATGTGAAAAGATACAGATATTTTGTAATATTAATAATTTGGCAGGATTGCATTGCTTTTGTTGGCATAAAATCAAAATTAGATCTAAATGGATTTATTTAATTTTCAGAGTCTTTATAGCACCGGCATATTCAACAGCGCTGTACAGCGAGGAAACCCATACAATTGCAACATGTAAACTCCTTGCAGATCAGGGGTGCACAAGCTGTAGCCCGGGGGCCACATGCAACCCGTGATGACATTCTTTGTGGCCCCCAGTCATCTCTGATTCTTCTGTGGTCAGTAACTCTAACAAACTAAGACCTCTTTTACACCTCAGTTTTTTGCCATCAGTCACAATCCGTCTTTTTTAGAAAAAAACGGATCCAGCAAATGTTGCTGCTGGATCCGTTTTTTTCTCATAGACTTGTATTTGTGAGGGATTGTGACGGATGGCCTTCCGTTTCATCCGTCGAGTCTTTGTCCGTTGGCTGGAGACAACGGACAAAGTAATGTTTTTTGCATACGTCGAAAAGTCAGACAGCGACAGATCCTGCGCCGTCCGTCGTTGGCTATAATGGAAGCCTAGGGGATTAGGATCCGTCGCTGTCCGTCAAAAGACGGAATCCAGCGACTGATTCCGTTTTTTTTAAACTGAGCATGCCTGGAAGAATTTCTATTCCTTTATTTTAACTCATTTTTCCATTCAGGGAATCTCTCTCTCTCTCTCTCCAAAATTCTGTTCCTTTAAATTCCTGCGGCATCTGCTTCGATGGATCCGTCAAAAAAACGGATGCAGTGCATCAGTTTTTTACAATTTGCACAGGATCCGTCTTTTGAACACTTTGATGGATTGTGACTGTTTCTAAAAAACTGATGTGTGAAAGAGGCCTAAGAAAGAAGAACATAGACAATTGGAGCCATCAGCATTTGGACAGGGAAGAAATGTCACATTGGAGTCGAAAGGACAGCTAGCGTCAGTTTCAAGTCAGTTACAGCTTGATATTTGACCTTGGTGCTGGCAGCCACATGGGAGTTGTGGGGATGGCAGTTGTTTCTAGTTCCTTCCAATGCAATACACGGCGAGACTTCCCTTTGAAGTGGACAAAGGGCCACATGACCTCACACGAGCACTTAATCGATTGGTTGGTCACTCCCTTTCCCGTCCTCGGGATGATCCTAGTCCCCCTCCCTGGGCTTTTGGTAGCTGTACCTCCAAAACCTATGATGGATCATAACTTCTGTACAGAAGGTCATAGGACAGCGACTTTGGCACCATCTGTCCTGGCCTGGCCTCCGTTACGCTTGGAGATCAAACATGGCTTCGCTACTTGGCTTCAACTAGTTAATTCTTCGGAGCTCCTCACCCTGGGGTGATAGAACGAATCGAGACCTCGGCAGGCCCATTTACGAGATCTCGAAAATGGTATTGTATATGGCTATGAGGTCCATAATCTCCTTATGAACTTATGGCTCCCATCTGACTGGTAAAATTGATTGAAGTAGTTACAGAGCGTGGACTCCCTGAAGGGTTTTCATCCTGCCATGGAAGTCTTAGTACCAGCTAGACTGCTTGAGATGTGCCTTCATTCACTTTGAGCAGCTGTAGTTGGGGCCACCTGTTGAGTCAGAGGTCCTGTCTTAGCTTCACACTTTGAAGGGGAGGTCCATAATCTCAGACCGGATATGATACAGTCAATTGGCATGAAAGTATATCTCCCATATTCTTCACAATAAAATACTTATAAAGAAAATAAATTTTCATCCATGCCAAACCAAACCACTACCATTTCCTAACACTATACTTACACCGCGTGCACAATTGCCAGACAAGTGAGTGTTTTGACCATATCATAATTTTTATGCAGATTTTCCATGTCCAATCTGTATAAACCTGAATGCTTATTGGATGAAGCAAATCAGGTGATGTGCATTTGTTTAATGAGAATGGTGAGGCCTAAGGATACAACACCCTTTATCAAGGTGCACAGAATTATTAGGCAGCTTGTTTTCCTCAGGCAAACAGGGGCGAAAAAGAGACTTAATGTTCTGAAACTCAAAAATTGTTATGAGTCTTACAGAGGGAAATTTGCTAAGATATTGAATATATTGGAGAGTGATGAAATAAGTCAAACATTAACTGCTAAAGATTTGAGAAAAACCAAATATGCGACCAGGAAGACATTATCCTCCATTGCTGTCATATTTCAGAAGTACAGTACATCTTCCCTGATGGCCCAGAACAAGGTGTTCAGTGCTCAGAGACATGGCGAGGGAAGGAAGGCTGAAACCCGACCACCACTGAACAACACAGTAGAACAAGGTGTTCAGTGCTCAGAGACATGGCCCATGTAAGGGAGGCTGAAACCTGACCACTACTGAACAAGACAGAGAAGTACAAGGTGTGCGGTTCTCTGAGACATGGCCGAGGTAAGGAGGCTGAGCCCGACCACGACTGAGTAAGACACAGAAGTACAAGGTGTTCAGTGCTCAGAGACATGGTCGCGGTATGGAATGCTGAAACCTGACCACCACTGAACAAGACACAGAAGAACACGGTGTTCAGTGCTCAGAGACGTGGCCGAGGTAAGGGAGGCTGGAACCGACCACCACTGAGCAAGACACAGAAGTACAAGGAGTTCAGTGGGCAGAGACATGGCCCAGGTACGGGAGGCTGAAACCTGACCACTACTGAACAAGACAGAGAAGTACAAGGTGTGCGGTGCTCTGAGACATGGCCGAGGTAAGAAGGCTGAGACTGACCACCACTGAGCAAGACACAGAAGCAGGGCCTGGCGTCAGCCCCATTCAGGGCCGGCGTTAGGGGAGGCAGCTGCCAGTGCCTACGGCCACCCCCGCTTCCCCAGCGGCCCTCAGCTAGCAGCACATCACGCAGCTGCTATGGGGCCCCTGTGAGGCAGGGGGGCCACCTGTCGCAAGCACCAACTCCCCCGCCGCCGCTTTGAACTTTACCGGCGTCTGCCGGTAAAGTTCAAAGCAAATGATGGAGGAGAGAGTGTCACCTGACGCTCCTTCTCCCATCATTCCCCACTCTCCCTCTGACACTGCCGCTGCGGGTGCGCGATGACGTCATCGCGCACTTGCTGTGTGTCAGGCAGTGCAGCGGCAGCCACTGAGACCGGAGCAGGGAGGGAGCAGCGTGGCGCAGGAACGATGAGAGGTGAGGAGTGTTTTTTTTTGTAACTAACAGTGAGTACTGGATTATGGGGCCATTCTTCGGGGGAGGGGGGCTGTGCTGTATTCTACATGTCTGTGCTATATACTACATGGGTGTCTTATATACTACCTGGGCTGTGCTATATATTATATGGGCTGTTATATACTACGTGGGCTGTGCTATATACTATATGGGCTGTGATATGCTATGTGGGCTGTCTTATTTACTACATGTCTGTTCTATATACTACATGGCTGTGTTATACTACGTGGGCTGTGTTATATACTACGTGGGCTGTTATATGCTTCGTGGGCTGTGTTATTTACTACATGGCTGTTCTATATACTACGTGGGCCTTGTTATATACTACGTGGGCTGTTATATGCTATGTGGCTGCGCTATATACTATATGGGCTGTTATATGCTACGTGGGCTGTGTTATATAATATGTGGCTGCGCTATATACTATATGGGCTGTTATATGGTACGTGGGCTGTGCTATATACTACATGGCTATTCTATAAACTACGTGGGCCATGTCATATACTATGTGGCTGTGCTATATACTATATGGGCTGTTATATGCTACGTGGGCTGTGCTATATACTACATGGCTATTCTATATACTACGTGGGCTGTGTTATATAATATGTGGCTGTGCTATATACTATATGGGCTGTTATATGCTACGTGGGCTGTGCTATATACTACATGGCTGTGTTATACGCTACGTGGCTTTGCTATATACTACGTGGGCTGTGTTATATACTACATGGCTGTGTTTATATGCGATCATGAATCGTGGTATGTGTTAAAGGTGGGCCCACTGAGACTCTTTTGCCCGGGGCCCTCAAAAACCGGGAGCCGGCCCTGCACAAAAGTACAAGTTGTTCAGTGCCCAGAGACATGGCCGTGGTATGAAAGGCTCAAACCTGACCAGCAGTAAACAAGACACAGAAGAACAAGGTGTTCAGTGCTCAGAGACACGGCCGAGGTAAGGGGGACTGGAACCCGACCATCGCTGAGCAAGAAACAGAAGTATGAGGTGTTCAGTGCTCAGAGTCATGGCCGCGGTAAAGGAGGCTGAAACCAAACAACCACTGAGCAAGAGACAGACATGCAAGGTGTTCAGTGCTCAAGAGAGGGCTGAGATAGGGAGGCTGAAACCTGACCATCACTGAGCAAGACAAAGAAAGGGAAATGTCAAGACTGAGCCAAGAAATATCTGAAGACAAATCTTTCAAAAGTTTTATAGACTGATGAGATGAGAGTGACTCTTGACAGACTAGATAGTTGGGCCTGTGTGGATAGATCAGTAAACAGCACAGATCTCCACTTCCACTGAGATACAAGCAAGGCTGAGGTGGGGCACTGCTATGGGCTAAGATTATTAAAGATGAACTAGTTGGACCTTTTGGGGTTGAAGATGGAGTGACAAGCAACTCCCAAACCTACTGCCAGTTTTTAATAATTATTTATTGCTCAATAAACAACATACAAAAATACAGTAGTGACCAAAATACATAGAACTGTGATTGTGAATATTACAAACAAGGTCACAGGGCCAACATAAACAAGATAGTACCCAGAAGTGATTAATAGGAAACATTAGGTAATACAATCTGGAATGTCCATGACATTGGAAAAGGCTGTAGCGGAACAAAGACTATTAGGATAGGATCACATACTGTATGTTTTCCTGCATTTCTTTTCTGCAGGCAAAACCTGATCTCTCGGCAGTAAAGAAGCTGCTTACAAAAATTTATTTTTGCTGTGCTTTTTTTCTGAGTTTTTGTTATCTTTTGTGCATGCTGATAAAGTTTAGTACCCCCAAAAATCATGATGCAATTTCCTTGAGGATTTTTGTACAAAAAGCGCAGCAAAAACCTGATACCTGCATTTTTTTCCTGCGTTCTTGCACTTACTCATTGCTTTCTATTGGTGAAAAAAAACAAAACGCTAAAAGAAGTGACATGCTGCAGTTTTCAAATAAGTGAAGAAAAAACTTTGTGTGTGCATGAGATTCTAAAATCTCATAGCTTTTGCTGGTACTGTAAAACGCAGCCTAAAATTTGCATTAAAAAAAACAGCAATAACGCAACGTGTGAACATAGCCTTAACCCATTTCTGCCCTCAGATGGGATAGTGCGTCCAAGATCAGAACCCCCGCTTTGATGTGGGCTCCAGCGGTGAGCCCACTTCAAAGCCGGGACATGCCAGCTGTTTTGTACAGCTGACATGTGCCCACAATAGAGGCGGGTGGAATCTCGCTCCACCCGCCACTATTAACTAGTTAAATGCCCCTGTCAAATGCAGACAGCGGCATTTAACTAGCGCTTCTGGCCATCAAGCTGGAAATGCGCGCATTGCTGACTCCCGTCACGTGATCGGGGGTCAGCGATGCGTCAGCATGACAACCAGAGGTCTATTGAAGACCTCTATGGTTGTTGATGCCGTATTGCTGTGAATGCCACCCTGTGGTTGGCGCTCATAGCAATGCTGTAATTTTACTACATAGGAGCGATCTGAGCATCGCTCCTATGTAGCAAAGCCGATCAGGCTATGCCAGCTTCTAGTAAAAGAAAAATGTTAAAAAAAAATCTGAAAAAAATACAAAAATATAAAAATTTAATTCACCCCATTCAAAATAAAACAATAAAAAAATCAAATATACACATATTTGGTATCGACGCGATCAGAATCGCCTGATTTATCAATGAAAAAAGGATTAACCTGATCACTAAATGGCGTAGCGAGAAAAAAATTCAAAATGCCAGAATTAAATTTTTTGGGTCGCCGTGACATTGCATTAAAATGCAATAATGGGCGATCAAAAGAACTTATCTGCACCAAAATGGTATCATTAAAAACGCCAGCTCTGCAAGCATAAAATATGCCCTCACCCAACCCCAGACCACGAAAAATGAAGACGCTACGGGTATCGGAAAATTGCACAATTTTTTTTTTTTTTTAGCAACGTTTGGAATTATTTTTTTACTACTTAGATAAAAATGAACCTAGACATGTTTGGTGTCTATGAACTCGTAATGACTTGGAGAATTATAACTGCAGGTTAGTTTTAGCATTTATTGAACCTAGCAAAAAAGCCAAGCAAAAAACAAGTGTGGGATTGCACTTTTTTTGCAATTTCACCGCACTTGGAATTTTTTTCCCGTTTTCTAGTACATGTCATGGTAAAACCAATGATGTAATTCAAAAGTACAACTTGTCCCACAAAAATAAGCCCTCACATGGCCAAATTGACGGAAAAATAAAAAAGTTATGACTCTGGGAAGGAGGGGAGCGAAAAACGAAAACGCAAAACTGAAAAAAGCTGGGCTTAAGGAGATACAGAAAGTTGGGTGCAATGGAGTTCAGAGTAGGGAGCCATTTGGTAAGGGAAGAAAAGTAGATGAGGGGGAAATTGAAATGTAAAGTAAATTAGGGTTGATTTGGTGTAGTTTGGCCATTGTTAGACCAAGGAACTGTGAGGGAGTGTGAGATTCCCACCTAGAAAGTTCTTCAAGGCGATCATGTAACAAGTGAACTTTATTAAACCAGTCTGAATGAGTAGGGGGTGTCACTTGTTTCCAGTGTGTAGGGATTACGTGTTTTGCGGCTCCTAATAAAAGTGATAGCAAATCATGTTTTTTAGGTTTGAAATAATTTGTTGGGCTGGATAGTGGAACATTTGCAGGGGTCAGAGTAAGTTTAATGAATCCTAGCTCTTGCAAATTCGATGCTATCTCCTTCCAAAACTGGTTTATTTTAGGGTTAAACCAAAAAACATGAGAAAGTGTGCCTTTGTGATTATGACACCTCCAACATAAGTTGGTTTCTGAAAAACTTAAGTGGTGTGAAAATTCCGGAGTTTCTGTACCAGCGGGATAGTGATTGTTATGAAACTGACAGTTTTTAGAAGACACTTTCTTTCACCAGTGGCACAGGAAAAAGTCTATATCTTTCAAGAAGACCATGATTTTTAAGCAGATCAAAGCTCCATCGTAGCATCAAACTGCTCGGCTGCCAGTAAAGGATTTAAAGGGAACCTTTCACCACGAAAATGCAGTCCAATCTGTTATAGAGTAGAAGGAGTGGAGTAGATTGATATATAGCTTTGTGGGTAAAGATTCAGCATTACTTGTGTTTTAATCATTTAAACCTCTGCTCTTTCTGGGATTTTCGGTCCAGTGGGCGGTCCTATCAGTGATTGACCATCCTCACTCTAGTGGGCGGTTCCATCAGTGATTGACCATCCTCAGTCCAGTGGGTGGTCCTATCAGTGATTGAACATTCTCAGTCCATTTGGTGGTCCTATCAGTGATTGGCCATCCTCAGTCTAGTGGGCGGTCCTATCAGAGATTGACCATCCTCAGTCCAGTGGGTGGTCCTATCAATGATTGACCATCCTCAGTCCAGTGGGCGGTCCTATTGTGAGAAGGGCCAGGGTTCTAGTCGTGGCTGACAAAGGTGGCTCATTCACGCCCTGGTCCCAGCCACATGCACACAATGTCCCCTTTGTAGCATACCTTTTCTTTCGCTTTCTGACCCATCAGGGTCATCTCTGATCTGCTGAGGAGTTCTTCCTTATAACGTCAAACAAAGAGAGACAGAGTCCAATTCCAACTTAACATAAACGCTTTTACTTGGTTCCATTCTCAGTGCATCCAGCTCAGTTACAGAAACACCATAGGGAACGTCACAGAACACATCCTTGTCTTGCCCTGTGCTTTCCCTTACTACTTCTGGAATGTCCCAGTGGTGCACTGACTCGACCGGCACAGCAGCGTTCCCTTGGTCAGTTTAACTATCTTCAGGAGTTCCCTTGTCATTTTTGACCCAGACATAAGAGCATTATCTCATGTAGTTAGCTGCCACATGCTGGAGCTGCTCTGCATTCCTTCACTGCTGTGACTTTCGGCCCACAAGTCCTGGATGACTGGGTCCCTGCTTAAATGTTACATGGTCAACAGCTTTCTCCTGGCTCTAAGGCCCTCTGCACTGACCAGGCTCCCAGGCCCTACTAACTCTGACACAGGAACTACTCTGCCTTACCCACAGTTGGCCCCTCCTAATTCTAAGCAGTTCCTATATCATCACTACTTGGTCCCAATGTGCCCCCTCTAGTGGGCCAAATGTATTACTAGACTTTCCCTATACAAAGTATTACATTCAGAACCGAGGCGTGTTTAGGGCATTAACTCAGTCTCTGTAGCCCCCTTACACTCCCCCATCCTTTAAGAATGGCCGTTCCTGACCATACCTTGCCTAAAACTTTAATATTTACAGGGTAATACTTCCTGCAGGGAGACAGTTTAGGTAGAAAACTTACAAGCTCAATGTGAGTAAAGTCTTTTCACTCAACGAGGCACCGGGGACCACCCACCGCCACTGGAAAGCATCCTTCCTATGCCACATAAGACTCCATTTTTCATAATAGGTGCCTGGTACACAATCCACCAGGTGGCACTTTCAGTCCATTGAGCCCCGGTCCTGTCTGTGTACACCTGCTGCCCGCGGGTGCAACATCCAGCCATAGCGTCTTCTCAAGGTCGGTGCAGCTCTGCCCATACCTCCTTCTTCCGCTGCTTTTTTGTTGAATTACCTCTTCAATCCAGGCGGCCTGCCCGTGGGATGGGAAGGAGTCTTCTGTCATTTGGTGGAACCGCAACAAGCCAAGGGATGAGGTGTTACTGCGCGTGGGTCTGCCCTTCAGGTTTTGGGGCCGAGGACCACTCACCGCCATCTGCTCCATCATTCTGTTTGCGACCGTGCCATGACAGTCGGATCCATCCACCGATGCAGCTCCATACTCTGGCTCATCCTCCATTTCCGGCTCGGGCTCCTCCGGGGCAGTCGCTGCTTCTGGTTCACTGGCCTCCAGCTCCCGAACACATCCTTGTCTTGCCCTGGGCTTTCCCTCACTACTTCTGGAATCTCCCAGGGTTGCACCAACTCGTCCGGCACTGCAGCATTCCTTTGGGTCAGCTTAACTATCTTCAGGAATTCCCCTGTCCGTTTTGACCCAGACATAAGGTCATCAGCCCACGAAGTTAGCTGTCAAATGAAGGAGCTGCTCTGTGTTCCTTCACTGCTGTGACATTTGGCCCACAAGCCCTTGATGACTGGGCCCCTACTTAAACGTTACATGGTCAACTGCTTTGTCCAGGCTCTAAGGCCCTCTGTTCTATCTGGGCTCCCCAGCCCTACTAACTCAGATGCAGGAGCTACTCTGCCTTACCCACAGTTGGCCCCTCCTAATTCTAACCAGTTCCTATATCATCACTACTTGGTCCCAATGTGCCCCCTCTAGTGGGACAAATGTATTACTATGCTTTCCCTACAAATTAGTATACATTTAACAGCATTGTAGGACATCATAATATATACAGTGGAAAAGGCATACAAAGTATTACATTCCGAAATGGGGCATGTTTAGGGCATTAGTCAGTCTCTGTAGCTCCATTACACTATCAGTGATTGACCATCCTCAGTCCAGTGGGTGGTCCCATCAATGACTGACCATCCTCAGTCTAGTAGGCGGTGCTATCAGTGATTGACCATCCTTAGTCCAGTATGCAGTCCTATCAGTGATCGACCATCCTCAGTCCAGTGGGTGGTCCTATCAGTGATTGACCATCCTCAGTCCAGTGTGCGGTCCTATTAGTGATTGACCATCCTCGGTCCACTGAGTAGTCCTATCAGTGATTGACCATCGTCAGTCCTGTGGGTGGTCCTATCAGTGATTGACCATCCTCAGTCCATTGGGAGGTCCTGTTAGTGACTGACAGCTTTCTTTATATAAATGTGCATGCAGAGATAGCTGTCAGTCACTGATAGGACCACCCACTGAACCCAAAAATCCCAGAAAGCGCAAAGATTTAAATTATTAAAACACAGGTTATACTCAATCATTTAAAAAAAAAAAAAGCTTTATATCAATCTTCTCAGCTCCCCCTGCTATAAGGCTACGTTCACATTTGCATTGTTGTGTGTTGCGTCGGCGACGCAACGGCGACGCAACGCACAACGCATGCAAAACGCATGCAAAAACGCATTGTTTTGTGATGCATGTGTCCTTTTTTGGCCGATTTTGGACGCAAAAAAAATGTAACTTGCTGCGTCCTCTGCGTCCTGACGCTTGCGCCAAAAAAGACGCATGCGTCACAAAACGCAAGACAACGCATGTCCATGCGCCCCCATGTTAAATATAGGGGCGCATGACGCATGCGTCGCCGCGGTTGCGCCCGACGCACCGCAAATGTGAACGTAGCCTAAGCTACCTTTTAATACATGTTATTTCATGTCGATAATGTTATGATCCGGGAGACAGAAATGTATTGCCACAGGTTGATCCATTCTGTTTTATCTTATTGTATGGCGATGAGAGTTCATTCTTGTTCTCAGTTTCTGCCCTGTCTCCCCCACATACAGACCCCCAGTTGGACATTTAGTACAAATGATTAGGTACACCATATTAGAGGTGACGCACCTGAAAGTACCTGGTATCTTGTAGTCCTGATGTGATTTGGGGATCTTTATCTTGTTCGTGGTCATTATAAATGGACAGGTTTTACATTTTTTCTGATTGCAAGGAAAGATACCTGCATCTGTTGGAGAGGACAGGGAGCTTTTGACAATGATGCTTCTTAGATCCACAAATCTGGAAATCCAGGAAGACCATTCATTTCATGTGTGGGCACCCTTACTGAGCAGTATCTGGATGGGTAGAGGGTATTCTTAAATAACTGGTAAAGGATACACCCAGCTTCATTCAGGACACAGCTGGCCTATTGAATAAATAGTTCCTCTACCAGAAGGAACCATCCTGGCCACAATGGATGTGGAATCTTTGTACTCTAATATCCCACACCAGGATGGATTAAATGCCTGCAAATTCTTCCTGGAAAACACAGGGACTGAAGCTGATTCTGTGCCGAAACTTATAAAATTCATCCTCACCCACAATTACTTTGAATTTGACAACAAGATCTATCTACAGGAGACTGGCCCAGCAATGGGAAGTAAAATGGCCCCATAGTATGCAAATCTTTTCATGGCCAAGCTTGAAAGCGACTTTTTGTCCTCATGTCCCATCAGGCCCCTGGCCTACTACAGCTACATTAATGACATTTTAATCATCTGGACGGAGTCTGAGCCACAGCTAAAGACGTTCCATGAACAGTTTAATCAATTTCATCCTACCATCAACTTGACACTCAACTACTCCTGCACTGAAATTAACTTTTTGGACACCATCATTAAGCTGCAAAACAATGAAATAGAAACATCCCTGTATCAGAAGCCAATTAACCATCCAACATACCTTAAATGGGACAGTTTCCATCCAAAACACATAAAAAACTCTATTGTCTACAGCCAAGCCATCAGATACAATCGTATATGTTCCAACCCCATGGATAGAGATGAGACACCTTGGTCACCTTAGAAAGACCTCTTTGAATCAGGGCTACCATCCAAGAACAATTGAAAACCAGATTACAAGAGCCACCAGAATATCAAAGAATCACCTGCTACATTACAAAGCCAAAGAAGAAAACAACCGTGTACCTCTAGTGGTCACCTACAATCCAAATTTGGAGGTGCTAAGGGGAGCTGCACGGAAATTACAACCTTTACTACAAAAAGATGCCCGCTAACAATCCATTTTTCCAGACCCCCACTACTGTCTTTTAGGCAGCCCCCAAATCTAAGAAGCATCAGTGTCAAAAGCTCCCTGTCCTCTCCAACAGCTGCAGGCACCTTTCCTAGCAATCAGAAAAAATGTAAAACCTGTCCATTTATAATGACCACGGACAAGATAAAGATTCCCAATTCACATCATGACTACAAGATACCAGGTACTTTCAGCTGCGTCACTTCTAATGTGGTGTACCTAATCATTTGTACTAAATGTCCAACTGGGGGTCTGTATGTAGGAGAGACAGGGCAGAAACTGAGAACAAGAATGAACTCTCATCGCCATACAATAAGAGAAAACAGAATGGATCTACCTGTGGCAATATATTTCTGTCTCCCGGATCATAACATTATGGACATGAAATAACATGTATTAAAAGGTAGCTTTAAATCTCAAAGAGACAGAAGAATATGGGAATATAAACTTATGATGACTTTTGACAGTCTTAGTGGAGGAATGAATGTGTCGCATGGATTTATGTCTTTTTACATCAACTAAGGAACTAAGGAATTTGCCCCTTCATACCATGTGGGGTCATCACAACAGAACCAGACCCCAATCAGAGGACAATAAAATATTCCTTATCTAAGAACTGGTCCAATATTTATGGACATAACTGTTTATCACTCATGATAATTCTGCCTCATGTCACCTGACTTATCCATGTTTTTTTCTGTTGTTTGTTTTTTTTTTCTGTGCTATGTTGTGCATAAATATGTGCTTCTCCAGAATTTGTTTTAGTCTATGCCTGATGAAGAGACCTGTGAAGTCTCGAAAGCTTGGAATTTGTTACCATCTTTTCAGTTAGCCATTAAAAGGTATCCACTACAGAGGACTCAATTCTAAATATTTCTCTATCCACTGGCTAACACGGTACCAAGATATATACCGTATCTTTCCTGTATCAACTTTGGTGAGAGAAGGAGGAGGGTTACTTTAAGAAAATGACAGACTCCATTGATGGAGCTTATGACTTATTGAGAAAGACAGCAGCTATATTGGTCACTGATATTTTTATGGAAATGTCAGAAATGTATTTTGTATATTTTGAGTTGTTTGGCTATTATTCTCACTGTAATAGGTGAAAATAAACAACTGAGATGAAAAAAATTAGTTTTTTTAATTAGATGAACAATAATTCTGCTCCCAGAGATATTCTCCTACAAAAAAATACAAAACCTCACTTTTACGTCCTTAAATATTCAGATTTCAGGTTTATTAACCTTTTGGATTGACTGACGGCACAGGAGTTGTTCAATAATAAAGTCAATCATCACAAATAAAAACTGCCTAATAATTGTGCACATGGTGAATAATGTGCCAAAATGATCAAAACCAACTGATGAATCCGCTTTGTAATTCTCTAATAATTGTTGTTTGGGACCAATACACTCTGAGCATTATTTCACAAATGTAAGGCATGTTTAGACATTGTATTAATGCATGTGTAATTCTCTATCAATTATGTTTTATCAGTTCTATAAAACAGATCATTGATGTCCACACTGGTAAAAAAAAAAAAAAAAAGAAACACATAGGCAAAAACCATCATACAGCTCATAAAATTCCCGCTCAAAGTTGCTGCTGTGTTTCCAGCCGTGCTTTGATATACAAGTGACTCATTTTTTTACACTTGGCTCTGTCATCTGAAATGTCACACTATTTACTTTTATTTTCGGAACATATTTGCTCCACAAAGTGAAAATCTGTCATCTGCTTTATCAGATTAGTTAGGTATCAGATGAAAAATAAAGAAAGGTCAAAGCTGAAGCTGGATCCAGGCATAAGAATATTACTAGATTCATGCCCTTAAAGAGGTCATCAAATATCATGATACAAACTGTATACATTATGAAAACTCTTAGACCTGATGAGGCTAGTGTGCTTACTTTGCAAATCCATGTTGAATAATCCTAGTATTAAACTGGACATTTTAATATCATGGGGGAAACATTATAAGACAATTATATACCTTTTCTGAAACGGATTTTCAAAGTAATTACACCAGGCTCATCAGATCTAAGGTTGGTTTCACACTTGCGTTTCAAAACGCATGCGTTTAAAAAAAAACGCATGGTGAAAAAACGCATGTAAACGCGTGCAAACGCTGCGTTTTTGCATGTGGTGAAAAAAACACAAGCGTTTTCACGCGTTTACATGCGTTTTTTCATGCGTTTGCGTTTTTTAAACGCATGCTGAGAAATGTGTGACAGCTGCCAATCATTAAAATAAAGTAAAAAACCCACTATAAACAGAAATAGTTAGGGTTAGGGGTAGGGTTAGGGGTAGGGATCATAACCCTAACCCTAACCCTAAAGGGATCCTAACCCTAACCCTACCCCTAACCCTAAGCCTAAAGGGATCCTAACTCTAACCCTAAAAGGATTAGGGTTAGGGTTAGGGGTAGGGTTAGGGTTAGGATCCCTTTAGGGTTAGGGGTAGGGTTAGGGGTAGGGGTAGGGGTAGGGTTAGGGTTAGGATCCCTTTAGGGTTAGGGGTAGGGTTAGGATCCCTTTAGGGTTAGGGTTAGGGTTAGGGATAGGGTTAGGATCCCTTTAGGGTTAGGGTTAGGATCCCTTTAGGGTTAGGGTTAGGGTTAGGATCCCTTTAGGGTTAGGGTTAGGATCCCTTTATCACCTTTATGGTGGGGGGTGGCATATCAGTGTGTTTTCTGTTTTTTTTTATAAAAACGCATGCATTTTTAAAGCAAACAAACGCATGTGCTTAAAAACGCATGCGTTTCTATTGACTCCAATGTATTTTTTGACACAAAAAAAACGCATGAAAACGCATGTTTTTTTGTGTCAAAAAAACGCCTCTCAAAAATACTACAAGTTGCATTTCTGAAAAAGAACTCATGCAGCAAAAAAACGCATGCGTTTCAAAACGCGACCAAATGCGTACAACAAAAAACGCATGTGTTTTCAATATTAAATATAGGAAAAAAAACGCATGCGTTTTTTGTGCAAAAAACACTGCAGACAAAAACGCAAGTGTGAAACCACCCTAAGAGACCTATTTATTCATGTATGTAGTTTATATTGGGAAATATGTTGACAGAAACAATTTAAAAATAACCTGTCACCAGGTTTTCCCAATATAAAATATGACCAGAATCTTTCATCCCTCTGTAACACCATACTAGGATGCTGTATGTAGGTCAACAATCCGATTTGAAAGGCTAAATAAATAGCTTTTATTATACTCACTTATGGCGCGGTCCAGTTTGCTGGGTGTTGTTGGTCTTGATCTTGCGCCAATATGCCGGTCAATCACAGACAAACTTAGAGAACAAATTTATACCTAAGAATAGTGTAGAACCAGGGTAGCCAGACAAAGTCAGGAGAAGCGTCCCCTCACCTCGACGCACGTTTCTCCAGTAGGTTCTTCCGAGGGCAAGCCTTACACATTTAATGGTGTTATATTTATTGGTGTCACTGTATACTGCTACTGTGATATTCTACTTCCCTAATTGAATTGTTTTACCACTTAGCCATATATTTACACATATGTGTTTGTGTCCAGGGTTAGTTTAATAAGCTATTTATGTAGATATCTACCATATTGGAAAGTCACTTGGCTTATGATTTTCATGGATATATTGCCCTTTATGCATTGATTGCTACATTTATGTTATATTTTAGCATATTTTTCATCTAGCTTCCCTTTTTTGAGGCATTCCCTATTTTATTGATTCTTATGATTTTATTATGCATAATAAAGATGAATGTTTTTATCCATATATGGATTTCTTCTTCATTCTGGACAATACCTCTAGTCAGAATAGGTGTTAAATTAGTTATATTGAAGTGTCATTAATGTATTTGTTTGGATGCATTAATAATTGATGATTCATATGGTGCCAGCATTATGCAGGAGATTTAAAGAAATCTCATGTACAGTACAGATTAAAAGTTTGGACACACCTTCTCATTTAAAGATTTTTCTGTATTTTCATGACTATGAAAATTGTACATTCACACTGAAGGCATCAAAACTATGAATTAACACATGTGGAATTATACACTTAACAAAAAAGTGTGAAACAACTGAAAATTATGTCTTATATTGTAGGTTCTTCAAAGTAGCCACCTTTTGCTTTGATGACGGCTTTGCACACTCTTGGCATTCTCTTAATGAGCTTCAAGAGGTAGTCACCAGGAGTGGTCTTACAATAATCTTCAAGGAGTCCCAGAGATGCTTAGCGCTTGTTGGCCCTTTTGCCTTCACTCTGCGGTCCAGCTCATCCCAAACCATCTCGATTGGGTTCAGGTCTGGTGACTGTGGGGGCCAGGTCATCTGGCGTAGCACCCCATCACTCTCCTTCTTGGTCAAATAGCCCTTACACAGCCTGGAGGTGTGTTTGAGGTTATTTTCATGTGGAAAAATAAATGATGGTCCAACTAAACGCAAACCGGATGGAATAGCATGCCGCAGCAAGATGCTGTGGTAGCCATGCTGGTTCAGTATGCCTTCAATTTTGAATAAATCCCCAACAGTGTCACCAGCAAAGCACCCCCACACCATCACACCTCCCCCTCCATGCTTCAAGGTGGGAACCAGGCATGTAGAGTCCATCTGTTCACCTTTTCTGCATCGCACAAAGACACGGTGGTTGGAACCAAAGATCTCAACTTTGGACTCATCAGACCAAAGCACAGATTTCCACTTGTCTAATATCCATTCCTTGTGTTCTTTAGCCCAAACAAGTCTCTTCTGCTTGTTGCCTGTCCTTAGCAGTGGTTTCCTAGCAGCTATTTTACCATGAAGGCCTGCTGCACAAAGTCTCCTCTTAACAGTTGTTGTAAAGATGTGTCTGCTGCTAGAACTCTGTGTGGCATTGACCTGGTCTCTAATCTGAGCTGCTTTTAACCTGCGATTTCTGAGGCTGGTGACTCGG
This sequence comes from Ranitomeya imitator, assembly GCF_032444005.1. Lineage (NCBI taxonomy): Eukaryota > Metazoa > Chordata > Amphibia > Anura > Dendrobatidae > Ranitomeya > Ranitomeya imitator. The sequence goes on from NC_091284.1 coordinate 773,469,151, forward strand.
ATAAACTTATCCTCAGAAGCAGAGGTGACTCTTGGTCTTCCTTTCCTGGGGCGGTCCTCATGTCAGCCAGTTTCTTTGTAGCGCTTGATGGTTTTTGCCACTGCACCTGGGGACACTTTCAAAGTTTTCCCAATTTTTCAGACTAACTGACCTTCATTTCTTAAACTAATGATGGCCACTCGTTTTTTCTTTACTTAGCTGCTTTTTTCTTGCCATAATACAAATTCTAACAGTCTATTCAGTAGGACTATCAGCTGTGTATCCACCAGACTTCTGCACAACACAACTGATGGTCCCAACCCCATTGGTAAAGAGTCCTGAATAAATAAATATACGAAATAAGCATATTTAACACAGTCTGCATTATATTCCACTGCTGAATGTTCACCTCTGTTGATTTTTTTACTGAAATTTACCATTTCTTCGTATTACAATTTCTGCACGTTTGCTTTCCAGATTTATGTTGTCGATAGTGCCATCTTTTTATAAGACACAGAACAGCGATAGGAAAAATAACTGAAGAAGGGGAATTAATTCTAAAGATGCTCTTACCCTTCCAGCCAGTGGACTCACATCCTCACCACTTACCAGCAGCTGCACTAATCCCTTATACCGAGATCATTTCCATATGGTTTTGATGAATCGGTGGATTTCTCACTTCACTGCTATGTTTTCTAAATGTAGTGTCTAATAAACTTATGTACTGAATTTTATGTGCCGGCTCCTGTTAATATATGCGTGTTCACCTTTTGCTTCCAACTACCATGCTTAGAATAAATTACCCAAGGAAAGAGTATGTGCAGAGAATACTTAGTGGAACTGCAGTTTATTCATCGACTTCAGCTTTTCTTGTAAACATCAAGCCTCGGGTATGAGCTGCACTAAATCCTAAAAACACTATCAATGACTTTTATGTGTCCATCACATCATTCTTCCATCAATAAAATAGAGTCAGGGAAATAATTGTATTCTCCGCAGATCAAAGAAACATTATTCCAAAACATTCTTTACCATTGTGACGGCAAACTCTGTTCTCCAGACTAAGCAAACCAAGCAAAAAACATTTATTAAAAGTCACAGTAATTAAAGAGGGTCTATTGCTTAGGCCTCTCATCTATCAGCCAGAGTGAAGAACAGTTGACAAGAATGTCTCTCTCCCTGGAGGACCCAGCATGTCCATTTGTTACATGGACACCCCACTCGTTTCAATATAAGTTGTATAATACTTCATTTTACCTGCGTTGTCACTGCAATTCAATACTTGCTTCAAGGTTGTGCCAGCATTTAATCAATGGGATCTAAGCAGCATGCATTGTAACCTTGCTCCCATGAAATTCATTAATGTGAATAACATCATCCTAAAATATCAGGGCTCGATTAAACAGCAAATGCGTGGTCTAACAAAATTTCTATTTAAAGGGTGTGTCTTAGGATCCCCATAATATTAGATTAAAACTGTAAGTATGGAGGACCTGATCTATCTATCGTTTTTGTACTCATTTACATAGAATCAAAGAATGTCATATTTGGAAGGGACCTCCAGGGTCATCATGTCCAACCCCATGCTCAACTATCTCAGACAGATGTCTGTCCAGCCTCTGTTTGAAGACTTCCATTGAATGAGAACTCACCACCTCTTGGAGCAGTCTGTTCCACTCAACGATCACCCTCACTGTCAAAAAGCTTTTTCTAATATCTAATATGTATCTTCTCCCTTTCAGTTTCATTCAATTGCTTCTCGTGTTTCCATATGCAAATGAGAATAAGGATGATCCCTCAACACTGTGAAATCTAACCCTTCAGATATTTGTAGACAGCTATTAAGTCTCCTCTTAGCCTTTTTTTTGCAAGATAAACATTACCAGATCCTTTAACCGTTCCTCATACGACATACTTTGCCGTCTGCTCACCATGTTGGTCGCTCTTCTCTGAACTTGCTCCAGTTTTTCGATGTCTTTTTTAAAAGGAGCTCCCAGATCCGGACACAATATTCCAGATGAGGTCTGATCCAAGGATAAGTAGAGGGGATAATTACTTCATGTGATCTAGACTCTATGCTTCTCTTAATACATCCTAGAACTGTGTTTGCCTTTTTTGCTGCTGCATCACACTGTTGACTCATGTGCAATCTGTGATCTATTAGCATACCCAAGTCTTTTTCACACACGCTGTTGCTTAGCTCTATTCCTCCCATTCTGTAGATATACTTTTAGTTTTTCTTGCCCAGATGTATAACCTTGCATTTCTCCCTGTTAAATGCCATTCTATTAATCGCTGCCCAATCTTCAAGCTTGTCAAGATTCTTCTGAATCCTTTTTCTGTCTTCTCTAGTGTTAGCTATTCCTCCTGGTTTGCATCGTCTGGAAATTTGATTAGTTTAATTTCAGTTTCCTTATCTAGATCATTTATAAAAATGTTGAACAACGCTAGAGCCAAGACAGAACCTTGTGGTACCCTACTTGAAACACTCTTCCAATTGGATGTGCAACCATTTATTACCATTTTTTGAGTATGATCACTGAGCAACCGTAGCCTTGTCATTCCTATACTTGGTCATTTTTTCAATAAGGATAGTATGTGATACTTTTTAAATGCTTTGCTGAAATCGAGATACACTATATCTACTTCATTTCCCTGATCCACCCAGGCATTGATTCCATCATTAGATTAGTCTGGCATGACTTGTTTGCCCCAAACCCATGCCGGCTCTGGTTAATTACGGTATTCTTATCCAAGTACTTACATATATGCTGTGTAATAATTTGTTCAAAGATCTCTCCTGGTACAGAAGTAAGGCTCACTGGACTGTAATTTCCTGGATCTTCTGGGACTTCTGTTTTCCAGAAATTTTCAAAAATTCTGGCTAGTAGTGCTGCAGTTTTCTTTGCCATCTCTTTCAGTACTCTAGGATGTAATTAATCTGGACCAGGAGATTTAAATTCATTTAAATTACCTAAGAGTTCCCTCACCAGCTCTCTGTTTATAGATAATGTGGATTCTGTTATTCCTTTGATAGCACCATGAAAATCATTTGATGTTACATTTGCTTTCTTAGAGAACACAGATGCAAAAAAATAAAAAAATATGGCCTTCTCAACATCATTTTTGACCACTTCACCCTTTTCATCCTGTAAAAATCCTATAGCATCTTTGACTTTTCTTTTGCTTTTGACATACCCCCAAATTCACTTTTTATTGCTTTTGGTCTCCCTTGCAAGCCTCACTTGATTACTGGCTTTAGCTCCTCTAACGCTTGCACTGCATTCCCTGCAGACAGTATTATATTCTTCTTTAGATATGCCCCATTCTTTCCATTTGATATACATATCTTTTTTTCCATTTATCAAGTGTTTAAGTTCTGTGTTCCTCCATCCTGGCCTCTTTAAATGCTTCCAATTCTTCCCTCTTTTCAGGTTTGTTACTGATGCAGTGAGAATTTAATTTAGCAAAGTTTCCCATCCTTCTTGCACAAAACATCACAGAAAAAGACAGGTGACATGAAGCAGAATTACCATGGGTGATAAACAGTTATGTCCATAAATATTGGACCAGTTCTTAGATAGGGAATGTTTTATTGTCCTCTGATTGGGGTCTGGTTCTGTTGTGATGACCTCACATGGTCTGAAGGGCAAATTCCTTAGTTCCTTAGTTGATGTAAAAAGACATAAATCCATGCAACACAATCATTCCTGCACTAAGACTGTCAAATGTCATCATCAGTTTATATTCCCATATTCTTCTGTCTCTTTGAGATTTGAAGTTACCTTTTAAAACAAGTAATTTCATGTCCATAATGTTATGATTGGGGAGACAAAAATGTATTGCCACAGGTAGATCCATTTTTTTTCTCTTATTGTATGGCTGTGAGAATTCATCCTTGTCCTCAGTTTTTGCCCTGTCTCCCCCACATACAGAACCCCAGTTGGACATTTTGTACACATAATTAGGTACACCACGTTAGAAGTGATGCAGCTGAAAGTACCTGGTATCTTCTAGTCCTGAACAGATTGCGCCTCAATTCAGGACTCTATGCAAACAGATAAAAAACAAAGCCAAAACCTGACAACTTGGACAACCACTCCATTCCAAACACAAAAGCATCTAATTGTGTCATTAATCTCTCAGATTATAAACCCAACAAAGTGGAGCTGGCTGTGCTTTCCAGAGGACTCTCATTTTGTCCTACTAAAGCCCTGAATAAAACTGAACTCTGCAGTGATATGGAACATTTTTTCAGGAGACTGTTCTTGAGGGAATATTTCAATGATACAGAAGATTCAGAACCCACCTTGGCTGAAGGAAAAGGGATCCTAACAACAAAGAAGAGGTCAGACTGGACACCTCCACCTGGATGCAACCCTCATTTGGATAAATATATAGACTCCTTCAGACATTTGATAAAATCCACCATCATAGACACTAACAGGAGACAAGCATCCAACATCAGTGCCCAGAAGAGAAAGACCATACAGTTTCTGAAAACCAACAAAGAAATCATCATCAAACCTGCTGACAAGGGAGGTGCAATAGTCATGATGAACACATCAGACTATATGAAGGAAGCAAACAGACAACTTATGGACACACGCTACTACAAAAAATTGGAGTTGGATTCTACACAGGACTATAACAACAAATTAAACAAGTTAGTATCTTGTCTGCCTGACAAATCCACAAGAGCAGATGACCTGATACCAGAAAGTCCAAGAACAGGGTCATTCTACATGCTTCCCAAAATCCACAAATCTGGAAATCCAGGAAGACCAATTATCTCATGGGTGGGCACCCTTACTGAGCAGATATCTGGTTGGGTAGAGGGTATTCTATAAAACCCCTGGTAAAAGATACACCCAGCTTCATTCAAGACACAACTGACCTATTGAATAAACTAGCGGTAATGGGTCCTTTACCAGAAGGAACCATCCTTGCCACCATGGATGTGAAATCTTTGTATTCCAATATCCCACACCAGGATGGATTAAATGCCTGCAAATTCCTCCTCGAAAACACAGGGACTGATGTGGATTCTGTGGTCAAACTTATAAAATTCATCCTCACCCACAATTACTTTGAATTTGACAACAAGATCTATCTACAGGAGACTGGTACAGCAATGGCCCCAAAGTATGCAAATCCTTTCATGGCCAAGCTTGAAAGTGACTTTTTGTCCTCATGTCCCATCAGGCCTCTGGCCTACTACCGCTACATTGATGACATTTTAATCATCTGGACAGAGTCTGAGCAACAGCTAAAGACGTTCCATGAACAGTTTAATCAATTTCATCCCACCATCAACTTGACACTCAGCTACTCCTGTACTGAAATAAACTTTTTGGACACCATCATTAAGCTGCAGAACAATAAAATAGAGACATCTCTATATCAGAAGTCAATCGACCGTCCAACATACCTTAAATGGGACAGTTTCCATCCAAAACACATAAAAAACTCTATTCTCTACAGCCAAGCCATCAGATACAATCGTATATATTCCCACCCAATGGATAGGAATGAACACCTTGGTTGCCTCAGAAAGACCTTTTTGAATCAGATCTAACATCCAAGAACAATTGAAAACTAGATTACAAGAGCCACCAGAATATAAAGGAATCACCTGCTACATTACAAATCTAGAGAAGAAAATATCCGGGTACCTCTAGTAGTTACCTACAATCCAAATCTGGAAGTGCTAAGGGGAGCTACACGGAAATTACAACCTTTACTACAAAAAGATGCCCGCTTACAATACATTTTCCCAGACCCCCCACTACTGTGTTTTAGGCAGCCCCCAAATCTAAGAAGCATCATTGTCAAAAGTTCCCCTCCCTGTCCTCTCCAACATCTGCAGGTACCTTTCCTTGCAATCAGAAAAAATGTAAAACCTGTCCATTTATAATGACCACGGACAAGATAAAGATCCCCAATTCACATCAGGACTACAAGATACCAGGTACTTTCAGCTACGTCACTTCTAATGTGGTGTACCTAATTATTTGTACTTAATGTCCAACTGGGGGTCTGTGTGTGGGGGAGACAGGGCAAAAACTGAGGACAAGGATGAATTCTCACCACCATACAATAAGAGAAAAAAAAAATGGATCTACTTGTGGCAATACATTTTTGTCTCCCAAATCATAACATTATGGACATGAAATTACTTGTTTTAAAAGGTAACTTCAAATCTCAAAGAGACAAAAGAATATGTGAATACAAACTGATGATGACTTTTGACAGTCTTAGTGCAGGAATGAATGTGTTGCATGGATTTATGTCTTTTTACATCAACTAAGGAACTAAGGAATTTGCCCTTCTGACCATGTGGGGTCATCACAACAGAACCAGACCCCAATCAGAGGACAATAAAACATTCCCTATCTAAGAACTGGTCTAATATTTATGGACATAACTGTCTATCACCCATGGTGGATGCTTTCTATGTATTTCCTTTAAGTAGAGGGCTTTTCGGTCTCTTTCGTCCCGCTACACTTAGCCCAACTTGGGTCTCTCCCTAAGGTGGCTAGCATATATGTATCACCCATGGTAATTCTGCTTCATGTCACCTGTCTTATCCATGTTTTTTTTTCTGTGATGTTTTGTGCATAAATATGTGATTCTCCAGAATTTCTTTTGGTCTATGCCTGATGAAGAGGCCTGAGTAGTCTCGAAAGCTTGCAATTTGTTACCATCTTTTCAGTTAGCCATTAAAAGGTATCAACCACTGAGGAATCTCAATTCTAAATATTTTTATATCTACTGGCTAACAAGTACCAAGATATTTATCTTTCCTGTACCATCCTTCTTGAACATTTCTATCCTTTAGAACATACAGCCATTAGACCTTTCCTACCCTCTATCAGAGTCCATTAAAATCTGCCTTCCTGATGTCTAACCTTAAAGTCTGAGTCTTCGCAAGTTTTCCTACTCTGGTAATTCAAAATTTGAATATAGCATGATTTCTGCCTCCTCGTAAGTTCCCAGCCACCTTTACTTCCTCAACCATTTCTTCGCTGTTGGTAAGAATCAGGTTTGAGATGGCAGATTTTCTTGTTCTCTTTTTTACCTTTTGAAAGATAAAATTGTAAGTGAGATAAGACAAACATTTTCTGGACCCATTGCTTTTGCCTGAGAGAGATTACCAACAAATATCTTTATAGTTAAAATCACCCATGATTCTTATTTCTTTCTTTTTTAGAACAAAGTCATCTGATGTAAAAAGAGTTAATTCATATCTTCAGTCTGTCCAGGTGACTTATAGTGAACAACTACTACAGTGTCCTTTCTGTTCTTATCTTGTTGTATTCTTGACCAAACAGTTTCTTCAGAGCTACCATTCTCTGAAGCTTGGATCTCTGTGGAGATTTCCTATCATACAATGCCACACCTTGGCCCCCCTTATTAAGCCTGTTTCTAATAAAAAAAGTTCTAGCCTTCATGGTTTTATTCCAATCATGTGTATCATCTAACCAAGTTTCAGTGATGCCTATCACATCATATCTCTCTTCTTGCATTAGTAGCTCTGATTCTCCTTGTTTGTTTCCCATGCTCTGTGCGTTTGTACAGACACATTTTAGTTTGTAGTCGGTTTTTCTTGCTACTCTTTTTTCATTCATAATTTGTTGTCTTTGTTCTGTATTTTCACTTCTAACAGCAGGGTTTTAAAAATTATTAATAAACTGCATACTTTTTCCTGGCCATATATTTCTCATCCCATACTGCTCTAGTTTAAAACTCTCCAGAACAGTATATCAATGCGTCTACAATCATGTGTTTTCAATGTAAGGTTAATATGTGGTTAACCACAAATTCCCATCTGTTTCTGCTTTCTGAAATGTAGCGGTTGCAATACTTTGTTTACCATAAACAGGGACTTTGCATGTTAGATCTGGCCAATCCTGACCTTGATAATTCCAGATGCAACTTGTTATGTCTCACTTGGAGAGATAGATCCACAAAGCCATTTGCTTGTCTGATCAGTTGTTAATTAGCACAGACAAGTGGTGATCAAAAAGGTGAGCAAGTTGGAACTGTGTTTTCAGAAGTGGCCAAACTGGAGCAACGGCAGCTAGAGTAGCAGAATAGGAGTTATGGCATCTGCTTAAGCAAATTAGACTCACTGATGAAAAATGGATGTGACAGAGCTGAGTTGTGTGAAGAGGTAAGGTGAAGGAGCTTAATCACGCTAGTTCCAATGCAGATACACAAATGACAACGAAGCATGGTACAATACAAATACTTCCCACAATATTAACCATGCAAACGACAGGACTCTGCTAGCCTATCATCAAATACTACATAGAACACTCACAAAACGATGATTATAAGGCAGTATGTATTAATCAAAAACAAATCTTTATTAAAGTACTACAAAGATTAAAAAACATATTGACAGATTTAGGGGAATAGAAAAATATCCCTCTCCAAAATCAAATGTTGACGCACAGCGCCAGATAACAAACGGGTATATACCATATCAGATGTTAATGGCGGGGAATACCAATATTACCAACAATATAATTCACGTATGGTGTGAACACATACTATAATTATGGCGAAACACAATATCACCCACCGCATTGTTACACACTGCCTGGAAAATATCAATAATCCCCAACCTATCTACAGCCCATACCACTGATGAATAGAACCAGTACTGCTAAGCCATATATTACTGGTAAAATGACAAGCGGTCAGTGGACTGGTATAATTACCTGATAAGGGGCCGAGATATCGAATCCCTGCTGTCACCCATGCCTGCGCGTCTGCCCCGACGCGCGTTTTGGACTCCATTATCAAGGGGCCTGTCCTATGCTAGTCTTATTGATTGATGGATTTTATTGGTACTAGGGTAGCACTGGAAACGTTTCAGCCCTTATCGAGCTTTCATCAGTCACTACAATGTTTGAAGAAAAAATATATACATAAAAAACAGTGTGTAAACAAAAATAAAAACAACCAACTATATGTAACAAAGTATATACAAATTCTCACAAAATTTTACAATAGCCAAGGAAATATTTCATAAATTCATTAAACGTGTCACGTAGCAGTAAGAACACGCGTATAAATTCTCACTCGATAGAATTTATGGTGGATAGAGGAAACACACATACCGTGCTGTGCCTTTAAATGTGTATCGATTGTATCCTAAATTGGGATGCAGATCGTGCCTGATGCCTATTATAGCATAAGAAAGGGATTATGTAGCATTATAGCATGGACTAAGAACAATGAAGCCCTGATAAAATGAAATCATACTCACAGTCAAATGACTGCTAAGGGATAAGGTGGTGATTTCGTGTAGTACACAGAATATTAGAGACAAGAAGAGCTGTGAACAAAGGTAGGGGAGAAAAAAGGTTTATAACCATGTATAATAGGGCTGCATACTGTGGTAACATCCTAATGTGTGATTTACCTTGTATAGGTAATGTAAACGGTAGGAGGTAATAACCTCAGGGGCGGCCAGCCTAAAGAGCAGGGGCTAGAAGGAATATAATAGAAATCAGAGAATAACAAGTCCATATGGATCCATTTAGAAGGGCTGTGTCAGGGTGCGATACGACATACCTGGAGGGAAAACCGCCTGAATGCGTGTGATGTCCTCTGAGACGCGGAGTCCACCGCTAGTCTAAGGTGTGTGTGAAGAACCGCGCTTTTTAAACCCTGCACTAACCCAGTGATGGAGCGCCGAGACCGGAAGTGACGTCAGACGTCCCGGTCAGGGCGGAAGTTGATGGCCGTGCGCTTCACTGTGTGGACATGCGTCCCACCAGTAAAGCGCTATGATGGATATGCCTAGAATCAACCTACAAAGCTAACAGGCCGTGCTACCATGAATAAACATAAGCGGTGATACGTCATAGATGTATGTTTGATATAGGATGATAATGGTGTATTAGGTGGGAGGGATATGAAGAAAGGAGGGTAAATGGGAGGAGAATGGACATAATGATAGGGAGTATAGCAGAGATAGAAGCTACGGGATAAAGGGGCTACGTAGAGGGAATAGGACGTGCATACTATATTACCAATGATACCATAGTGTAGCACAAAAGTGTGTGCGTGCTATGCTGTGTCTGATGGTCTATATCGTTGGACCTATAAAGATGAAGTAAGACAGTGGCAGCAGTGTCATTCATACATCATTCATATACGTTTCCGTGGTGAGTAGTGGCACAGAGAGTGGTGCTTCAGGTGGTGATTCGTGATGTGCCACTCATCGTTAATATAGGCGGCTCTAAAAGACAAAATTTAAAGTCAGTACATACTCCAACAACATTAATATCCATAAGGAGAAATCAGGACAACTACAGGAGCACCCAATCGAAGGTACGGACAATTTAGTCATTAACATCTCGTCCCGAACTTTAAGTGTGGCCGAACATTCACTCCTGCAGAAAGGTCTCTCATTTTGTCCATCCTATTGATGCCGCACCTTCGATCTAGACATGGATCTTCAAAGATTCTTCCGGTTAATTAGATTGAAAGCACATTTTTCTGCTATTCCTCCTACCGCAGACATGGTTTCCACGAGTCATAACCCCAAACTGCTATCTTCATCGAGTTTAGGTTTACGGAACAAAAGCCATTTCAGACCCCCACAGTGCTCCCATGCAGTTGAAACCTTTGTTGGGTTCATTAAAGATTCATTCACATCACTCAAAGAAGACATTGAGAGGGGACACCTAGTCTATCCCCCGAACCTAACTATTGAGGAGAGACATTCTCTCAGAAATCTTCAGGAAGATAGGTCCATTATAATAAAACCAGCGGATAAGGGTGGGGCACTAGTCATTATGGACAAGTCTAAATACTTAGCTGAGATAACACGTCAACTGAGCGACAACTCGGTCTATCAGTTACTAGATAGGGATCCTTCGCTTGATATTCGTCATAAAATCGAGGCCACACTTCTCAAGTACACTGACCTAGGCGTCTTGGACCAAAAGACATGTAGTTTTCTTTTAAACCCTAATCCTATAATACCTGTCTTCTACACTTTGCCGAAAGTCCACAAAAACCTGGAAAACCCACCGGGGAGACCCATAGTGGCCTCCACGGATTCCATACTATCTCCCATGGCTAGGTACATTGAATGAATACTCACCCCACTCATACAGAAGTCCAAATCATTTCTACTAGATACCGGTTCCTTTTTACATCTCATCAGTGAGACCAACACTGTTGTGAGTTCTGTTTTTGGGCTCCCTCTGGTGGTTACTGATGGTACTGGGTGACTTGTGTTCTCTGCGGTCTCTGGTGTCCACCTGTTCCATCAGGTTATGGGTGTTTCCTATTTAACCTGGCTGTTTTGTCATTTCCTCGCCGGCTATCAATGTAATCAGCGTGTATGTTTGCCTTTGCTCCCTGCGTCTGTTATCTTCTGGACAAGCTAAGTTTTGATTTTCCTGTTCTATGTTTTGCTTACTTTTTGTCTTAGTCCAGCTTGCTGTTATGTGACTCCTTGCTGCTGGTTGCTCTAGTGGGCTGAAATTACTCCTCATGTTCCATGAGTTGGCACATGAGTTCAAGTAATTTCAGGATGGTTTTATTGAAGGGTTTTTCGCTGACCGCGCAGTTCACTTTTGTATCCTCTGCTATCTAGCTTTAGCGGGCCTCATTTTGCTGATTCTGTTTTCATTTCTACATTTGTGCTTTCCTCTCATTTCACCGTTATTACATGTGGGGGGCTGCTATTTCTATGGGGTGTTTCTCTGGAGGCAAGTGAGGTCTGTGTTTCTTCTTATAGGGGAAGCTAGTCCTTCGGCTGGTGCGAGACGTCTAGGAATCATCGTAGGCACGTTCCCCGGCTACTGCTAGTTGTGTGTGTAGGTTCAGGATCGCGGTCAGCTCAGGTTCCATCACCCTAGAGCTTGTTTTTGTTTTTCTGCTTGTCCTTTTGTGATCCCCTGCCATTGGGATCATGACAGTATAGCCGGCCATAAAAAATAAAAATTGGTCATCGTTTTGGCTGAAGTAGGAGGAAAAGTAGTCTGAGGTTATTTTTTTTTTTTCTTTCCTCCTCAGTGTGTGCTGCCTAGCCTTAATTGCAGCTTGATTGCTTCTTTCCTCCTCTTAATCCTTGAATGGCTCTGACTTTAGCTGTTAATCATGGACGTCCAGAGTTTGGCTTCCAGCCTGAATAATCTTGCTGCTAAGGTTCAAAATATACAAGATTTTGTTGTACATACGCCTATGTCTGAACCTAGAATTCCTGTCCCAGAGTTTTTTTCTGGAGATAGATCTAGTTTTCTGAATTTTAGGTATAATTGTAAGTTGTTTCTTTCCTTGAAATCTCGCTCCTCTGGAGACCCTGCTCAGCAGGTCAAGATTGTTATATCTTTCCTGCGGGGTGATCCTCAGAATTGGGCATTTGCATTGGCACCAGGGGATCCTGCGTTGCTCAATGTGGATGCGTTTTTTCTGGCATTGGGTTTGCTCTATGAGGAACCTAACCTAGAGATTCAGGCTGAAAAAGCTTTATTGGCTCTTTCTCAGGGGCAAGATGAAGCAGAAATATATTGTCAGAAACTTCGGAAATGGTCGGTCCTTACTCAGTGGAATGAGTGCGCTCTGGCTGCAAAATTCAGAGATGGTCTTTCTGAGGCCATTAAAGATGTTATGGTGGGGTTCCCGGCGCCTACAGGTCTGAATGAGTCCATGACTATGGCTATTCAGATTGATCGGCGTTTACGGGAGAGCAAACCTGTGCACCATTTGGCGGTGTCTTCTGAACAGGTACCTGAGATAATGCAATGTGATAGAATTCAGTCCAGAAGTGAACGGCAAAATTATAGGCGGAAAAATGGTTTGTGTTTTTATTGTGGTGATTCAGCTCATGTTATATCAGCATGCTCTAAACGCACAAAAAAGGATGATAAGTCTGTTGCCATTGGTACTTTACAGTCTAAGTTCATTCTGTCTGTGACGCTGATTTGTTCATTATCATCCATTTCCGTCGATGCCTATGTGGATTCAGGCGCTGCCCTGAGTCTTATGGATTGGTCATTTGCCAATCGCTGTGGGTTTAGTCTGGAACCTCTGGAAGTTCCTATTCCTTTAAAAGGAATTGACTCTACACCTTTGGCTATGAATAAACCTCAGTACTGGACACAAGTGACCATGCGTATGACTCCCGTTCATCAGGAGGTGATTCGCTTCCTGGTGCTGTATAATTTATATGATGTCTTAGTGCTTGGTCTGCCATGGTTACAAACTCATAACCCAGTCCTGGACTGGAAAACAATGTCTGTGTTAAGCTGGGGATGTCGGGGGGTTCATGATGATGCATCTTCGATTTCTATCGCTTCATCTACTCCTTCTGAGGTTCCGGTATTTTTGTCTGATTATCGGGATGTTTTTGAGGAGCCTAAGCTCAGTTCGCTTCCTCCTCACAGGGATTGCGATTGTGCTATAGATTTGATTCCTGGCAGTAAGTTCCCGAAAGGTCGTTTGTTCAATCTGTCAGTGCCAGAGCATACTGCTATGCGGAATTATATTAAGGAGTCCTTGGAAAAGGGACATATCCGTCCATCTTCGTCCCCATTGGGAGCAGGTTTTTTTTTGTGGCTAAAAAAGATGGTTCCTTGAGGCCTTGCATAGATTATCGTCTTTTGAATAAGATTACAGTCAAATATCAGTATCATTTGCCATTGTTGACTGATTTATTTGCTCGCATTAAGGGGGCTAAATGGTTCACTAAGATTGATCTTAGGGGTGCGTATAATCTTGTGCGGATAAGGCAGGGTGATGAGTGGAAAACCGCATTTAATACGCCTGAGGGCCATTTCGAGTATTTGGTGATGCCTTTTGGACTTTCTAATGCTCCTTCGGTCTTCCAGTCCTTTATGCACGATATTTTCCGTGAATATCTGGATAAATTTATTATCGTGTATCTGGATGATGTTTTGGTTTTTTCTGATGACTGGGAGTCTCATGTTCAGCAGGTCAGGAGGGTGTTTCAGGTCCTGCGGGCCAATTCTTTGTTTGTAAAGGGTTCTAAATGTCTCTTTGGAGTCCAGAAGATTTCTTTTTTGGGGTATATTTTTTCCCCTTCTACTATTGAGATGGATCCCGTCAAGGTTCAGGCTATTTGTGACTGGACGCAGCCTACATCTCTTAAGAGTCTACAGAAGTTCTTGGGCTTTGCTAATTTTTATCGTCGCTTCATAACTAATTTTTCTAGTGTTGCTAAACCTTTGACGGATTTGACTAAAAAGGGTGCTGATGTTACTGATTGGTCTCCTGTGGCTGTGGAGGCCTTTCAGGAACTTAAGCTCCGGTTTTCTTCTGCTCCTGTGTTGCGTCAGCCAGATACGTCGCTTCCTTTTCAGGTTTAGGTTGATGCTTCCGAGATCGGAGCGGGGGCGGTTTTGTCACAGAGAAGCTCCGATGGCTCAGTGATGAAGCCATGTGCGTTCTTTTCTAGAAAATTTTCGCCCGCTGAACGGAATTATGATGTTGGTAATCGGGAGCTTTTGGCCATGAAGTGGGCATTTGAGGAGTGGCGTCATTGGCTTGAGGGTGCTAGACATCGTGTGGTGGTCTTGACTGATCACAAAAATCTGATGTATCTTGAGTCTGCCAAGCGTCTGAATCCTAGACAGGCTCGTTGGTCACTGTTTTTCTCCCGTTTCAATTTTGTGGTTTCCTACCTGCCAGGTTCAAAGAATGTGAAGGTCGATGCTCTTTCTAGGAGTTTTGTGCCTGACTCCCCTGGAAATTCTGAGCCCACTGGTATCCTTAGGGATGGGGTGATTTTGTCGGCTGTCTCCCCAGACGTGCGACGTGCTTTGCAGGAGTTTCAGGCGGATAAACCTGATCGTTGTCCACCGGAAAGACTGTTTGTTCCGGATAATTGGACCAGTAGAGTCATCTCCGAGGTCCATTCTTCTGTGTTGGCAGGTCATCCTGGAATATTTGGTACTAGAGACTTGGTGGCCAGGTCTTTTTGGTGGCCTTCCTTGTCGAGGGATGTGCGTTCTTTCGTGCAGTCTTGTGGAGTTTGTGCTCGGGCTAAGCCTTGCTGCTCTCGGGCCAGTGGATTGTTGTTACCTTTGCCTATCCCGAAGAGGCCTTGGACGCACATTTCCATGGACTTTATTTCGGATCTCTCTGTCTCTCAAAAAATGTCCGTCATATGGGTTGTGTGTGACCGCTTTTCTAAGATGGTTCTGGTACCCTTGCCTAAGTTACCTTCATCCTCTGAGTTGGTCCCTCTGTTTTTTCAAAACGTGGTCCGTTTGCATGGCATTCTGGAGAACATCGTTTCTGACAGGGGATCCCAGTTTGTGTCTAGATTTTGGCGGACGTTCTGTGCTAAGATGGGCATTGATTTGTCCTTTTCGTCTGCATTCCATCCCCAGACGAATGGCCAGACGGAACGAACTAATCAGACTTTAGAAACTTATTTAAGGTGTTTTGTTTCGGCTGATCAGGATGACTGGGTTTCCTTTTTGCCGCTTGCCGAGTTTGCCCTTAATAATCGGGCTAGTTCTGCTACCTTGGTTTCTCCTTTCTTTTGTAATTCGGGGTTTCATCCTCGTTTTTCCTCTGGTCAGGTGGAGCCTTCTGATTGTCCTGGAGTGGACATGGTGGTGGATAGGTTACATCGGATTTGGAGTCATGTGGTGGACAATTTGAAGTTGTCTCAGGAGAAGGCTCAGCAGTTTGCTAATCGCCGTCGCCGCGTGGGTCCTCGACTTCTTGTTGGGGACTTGGTGTGGTTGTCTTCTCGTTTTGTTCCTATGAAGGTCTCTTCTCCTAAGTTCAAGCCTCGGTTCATCGGTCCCTATAAGATCTTGGAAATTCTTAACGCTGTGTCGTTTCGTTTGGATCTCCCGGCATCGTTTGCTATTCATAATGTGTTCCATCGATCGTTGTTGCGGAAGTATGAGGTACCTGTCGTTCCTTCGCTTGAGCCTCCTGCTCCGGTGCTGGTAGAGGGTGAATTGGAGTATGTTGTGGAGGAGATATTGGATTCTCGTGTTTCCAGACGGAAATTCCAGTATTTGGTCAAGTGGAAGGGTTATGGTCAGGAGGATAATTCTTGGGTGATTGCCTCTGATGTTCATGCTGCCGATTTGGTCCGTGCGTTTCATCGGGCTCATCCTGGTCGCCCTGGTGGTTCTCGTGAGGGTTCGGTGACCCCTCCTCAAGGGGGGGGTACTGTTGTGAGTTCTGTTTTTGGGCTCCCTCTGGTGGTTACTGATGGTACTGGGTGACTTGTGTTCTCTGCGGTCTCTGGTGTTCACCTGTTCCATCAGGTTATGGGTGTTTCCTATTTAACCTGGCTGTTTTGTCATTTCCTCGCCGGCTATCAATGTAATCAGCGTGTATGTTTGCCTTTGCTCCCTGCGTCTGTTATCTTCTGGACAAGCTAAGTTTTGATTTTCCTGTTCTATGTTTTGCTTACTTTTTGTCTTAGTCCAGCTTGCTGTTATGTGACTCCTTGCTGCTGGTTGCTCTAGTGGGCTGAAATTACTCCTCATGTTCCATGAGTTGGCACATGAGTTCAAGTAATTTCAGGATGGCTTTTTTGAAGGGTTTTTCGCTGACCGCGCAGTTCACTTTTGTATCCTCTGCTATCTAGCTTTAGCGGGCCTCATTTTGCTGATTCTGTTTTCATTTCTACGTTTGTGCTTTCCTCTCATTTCACCGTTATTACATGTGGGGGGCTGCTATTTCTGTGGGGTGTTTCTCTGGAGGCAAGTGAGGTCTGTGTTTCTTCTTATAGGGGAAGCTAGTCCTTCGGCTGGTGCGAGACGTCTAGGAATCATCGTAGGCACGTTCCCCAGCTACTGCTAGTTGTGTGTGTAGGTTCAGGATCGCGGTCAGCTCAGGTTCCATCACCCTAGAGCTTGTTTTTGTTTTTATGCTTGTCCTTTTGTGATCCCCTGCCATTGGGATCATGACACAACACCATCCCTGTGGACGCCCTCCTGGTGACCCTCGATGTGAGGGATTTGTACACTTCCATTCCCCATGAGGAAGGCATCCTCTCGGTACGCCATCTACTTGAAGGTACGGATAGGGATACAGACCAAACATCACTGTGTATTGATCTTCTCAGGACTATACTCACATCCAATTTTTTTCTGTTTCAAGACACATTCTATCTGCAAAAACGGGGGACCGCAATGGGGTCGCACGCAGCACCCCCATACGCAAATGCATACATGATCGATTTTGAGGAGAGCATTATTTACCCTAGTTCTATATTCAGGGACAATGTCATCATATGGAAAAGGTACATAGATGACGTTTTCTGCGTATGGCGGGGTTCGGAAGAAACCCTCCACACCTTTTTATCCCTCCTCAATACCTCTTGGCCTGGCATCACATTCACCATGAGTTATGATTTATGGAGAATGAATTTTTTAGACACACTAGTAGTGAAAGACTCGAGCGGCCTATTAAGTACGGATCTCTGTTCCAAGAGTACAGACCGCAATAGTCTCCTACACTTTCAAAGTCTTCACCCCCCATCTACCAAAAGATCAATACCCAAGGCACAATACCAGAGGGTAAAACGTATTGTCTCCAACATTGACACCAGGGAACTACGCACACAAGAGATGACCCAGAAATTCAGAGCTAGGGGCTACCCCTCATCCCTGCTTGAGGAATCCAGAACCACCACTGACAAACTTAGAACTGACGCTACCTCCCGCATTCCGTTGGTACATTCATTTCACCCTTTTATGTACAGATTACATAGGGCTATACGTAGCAATTGGCCAATCCTTTCAAATGCCTATCCCAATGTCAAGGAATTTCAAAATCCATTTCTCCCATGTTTTAAACGAGCCCCAAGTTTGCGGGACAATCTAGTGAAGGCGGATATTGGCACGAACACTACCACACGGCAAAGATTCCTGGGTACACCGAGGGAGGGGACTTTCCCCTGTTTACGTTGTGTTCAGTGCAACAACGTTCAAAAAGGCAATGCAGTCAGACACCCACATTCTGGAAAAGAATTTAAAATCAGAGGGTATTTCACATGTGACTCTACATACGTGATATATGTGATAAAATGCCCGTGTGGCTTGCTGTATGTGGGGGAGACGTCACAATCAATTAGGGACAGAGTGTCTAAACACAAATCCACCATTCGCTGTAATAATCTTTTACTACCATTACCCCATCATTTTCATGCATTGAAACATAGTATTGCACAATTGAAATTTCAAGTCCTGGAGCAAGTCCCTAAACAGCGTAGGGGGGAGATAGAACACTTATGCTTAAGAGACGTGAAGCATACTGGATCCATACGTTAGACACACTATCACCCAGAGGTCTTAATGGGGATTATGAGCTGTCTGCATTTATATGAGGATACTGTATAAAGTTTTTACTATGTCTATATATCATGGATATTAATGTTGTTGGAGTATGTACTGACTTTAAATTTTGTCTTTTAGAGCCGTCTATATTAACGATGAGTGGCACATCACGAATCACCACCTGAAGCACCACTCTCTGTGCCACTACTCACCACGGAAACGTATATGAATGATGTATGAATGACACTGCTGCCACTGTCTTACTTCATCTTTGTAGGTCCAACGATATAGACCATCAGACACAGCATAGCACGCACACACTTTTGTGCTACACTATGGTATCATTGGTAATATAGTATGCACGTCCTATTCCCTCTACGTAGCCCCTTTATCCCGTAGCTTCTATCTCTGCTATACTCCCCATCATTATGTCCATTCTCCCCCCATTTACCCTCCTTTCTTCATATCCCTCCCACCTAATACACCATTATCATCCTATATCAAACATACATCTATGACGTATCACCGCTTATGTTTATTCATGGTAGCACGGCCTGTTAGCTTTGTAGGTTGATTCTAGGCATATCCATCATAGCGCTTTACTGGTGGGACGCATGTCCACACAGTGAAGCGCACGGCCATCAACTTCCGCCCTGACCGGGACGTCTGACGTCTCGGCGCTCCATCACTGGGTTAGTGCAGGGTTTAAAAAGCGCAACGAGCGAGTAGGGACACTATAGGAATGGAGAGTGCCCAAAGTCCATATCCACCTGGACTCAAGTTGGGACAACCTCCTCACCATATCCCCACCACGGATGCTGATGTCTAACATGTCAATCCCTCGGACCCTAAATAGCGTCCCATCACAATTATGATATGTGCGGAAATGGCGAGGAATGGTTTTGAGGGTTATAATATCCGTTGTGGTCGCTGCGGCTGTTATCCCCAGTATATGCTCCCTGACGCGTACTTTCAGTTGCCTCGTTGTCATGCCTATATAGATCTTCCGGCATGGGCACACGCCATAGTAAATTACATATCTACCAGTGCACGATATCCATTTCCTGATCTTAAAAGTCCGGGAATCATCCTGATTCTCAAAGTGGTCTATCCAATCGATATTCGTGCACGCCACACAGTGACCGCACGTAAAACAACCCAATTGTGACATTATTGTATTGAGGAATGTATTATGGGGCTCCCCAATGTAGTGGCTCTGAACTAACCGGTCCCGGAGGTTTTTAGATCTCCTTGCTGCTATTGCAGCTCTTGCCGGTATAAACCTAGAGATCACCGGGTCCGCTTTTAAAATATGCCACGATTTGTCCATAATTTGCCTCATACGAGTAAACTGTGAGTGGAAATCCGTCACAAACCTGATAGTATTCTGATCCCTTTTGAACTCTTTAGGTCCATATAGTAACGTGTTCCTGGATGAATATTTTGCCCTATTGGAGGCTTTTTTAATCATGCGGTTACTATAACCGCTTTCCCTCAACCTCAATTTGAGGTCTTCCGACTGGACCATAAAGTCCTCCTCGTTTGAACAAAGTCTCCGAAGACGTAAAAACTGTCCGGTCGGAACTGATTGAATCATATGTCCCGGATGGGAGGAGGTAGCATGCAACAGCATATTCGTAGAGGTTGGTTTCCGAAAAATGCTCGTCTGCATTTCACCACTCTCATCTTTTTGTAATAGTACATCCAAAAACTCCACTCTTTTAGGATCGTACTTATATGTAATATGTATATTCAATTCATTATTGTTTAATGATGTCATGACTGATGATGATGATGTCAAGGTCATCCTGTGATCCCTGCCAGATCAGTAATATGTCGTCGATGTACCGCATCCACGAAAGGACACGGCACATCGGCGACGACTGATCTGGCAGGGCGAAGTCTCTCTCCCACAGCCCCAGGAACAGATTAGCGTACGATGGGGCAAAGGACGCCCCCATCGCTGTCCCCTGGAGCTGTAGTTAGAAAGACCCCTTAAAGATGAAAAA
The DNA here is from genome assembly GCF_032444005.1 of Ranitomeya imitator. Taxonomy (NCBI): domain Eukaryota; kingdom Metazoa; phylum Chordata; class Amphibia; order Anura; family Dendrobatidae; genus Ranitomeya; species Ranitomeya imitator. The sequence goes on from NC_091284.1 coordinate 773,489,444, forward strand.
GTTGTGGGTCAGCGTAAATCTGAGAAGCTCAACAATTAATGCCTGAATCTCTAAAGGTAAATTCGTCATTCTTAGAAACGTCTCTGTAGCCTGAATCCCATCCGTGTGCCTGATACTCGTGTACAGGGACTCAACGTCCCCCGTCACGAGTAGCATATTATCTTCTAATTGCAAACCATCAACACGTTTTAAAAGGTCCCCAGTGTCCTTTAGGAATGATGGCAATCCCTCCACTATTGGTTGTAATTTAGAATCGATCCAACGATTTACGTGCTCTAGATAGTTACCACGCCCAGAGATAATTGGGCGTCCAGGGGGGGTCTGCGCGTCCTTATGGATCTTCGGCAGTAGATAAAACTAAAATGTAGGGATTGTAGGCTCAGATACTATTAGAGCCGTAGCCAATTCCTTTGTTATCACACCTGTTTCCCTTGCCTGATTAATGATGAGATGTAATTGTGTGGTAAAGGAGGATAATGGGTTGAATGTAAGCCTTTTGTAACAGATGTTATTATTGAGTTGGTGAAACGCCTCTCTCTCATATAATATTTTAGGCCAGACAACCACATTACCCCCCTTATCAGCGGGTTTATATACCACATCCGACAATCCCTGTAGGACGCGCAGACGCCACCTCTCCTCCCTCGTAGGATTATCCCTATGTATATAACGTGGAATCTCCTTAAATTCTTTAGAAACAATTTGGACAAAGAGATCCACATTTGTACATGTTGACAATGGGGGAAATTTCTTAGATTTGGGACGTATCGAAGATGGTACTATACCTCCTTCCGGGGTACACTGCTCAATAGATAACTCCTCTAGCACACGCAGGGCTACTTGTTCTTCCTCTGTTGGAAAGAGTTCAGAGAGATTGCCATCAAAGAAATGCTTTTTAAAAATCAAAGACCGAGCGAAAATGCGTCAAAAGGTGCCGCAGGCGAGAAAGATAAGCCCTTCTCCAGGATAGCCAAATTGGTACTTGTAAAAGTATGTTTACTTAAATTAATTACCTTATTGGACTGCCTGGTAACTGCCGAGGAATAGTGTTTGCGTCTACACAGATGGAATGAAAATTCTCTCTGATCGCGTTTTACTGAACCAGATCTTGTATTCATGGACGACCCCGATGCTTCTGATGCATCACTCACAGATGAAATTGATGTCTCAGAGGGGGCACGGCCCAATTGGTGGTTCTGAGAGTTAGATTTACGCCACAGGTACACAGTCTCATTTTCATAATCACGTCGATCACGGCTTAATTTGTTAAGCTGAGTAGATTGTATTTTCTTGACCACTGTTTCCAGTGTCCTATCAAGTTGGCCGTGAAATATGTCTAGCTTCTCAGCTGACCCAATCACTTTTAATTCATCCTCCACTTTTTTGATGCTTACATCCAACTGTGATATCATGCTGTTGTTATGCTCACCAAGGAGCTGCATCAAAGTCTGTGAACAGCTGTTGCAGGCCTCCTCCCACCGGGACATAAAATCCCCATCATCCACCCGGAATGTCGGGATGACTCTCACCCTGAGTCCACGTGGGATCATTTTTTTACTCAAATATTTATCCAGGAACATGCGGTTCCACCATAACTTAGTCCGTTTCACCACAATCTGTTGGAGTGTCACCGTCAAATCCTCCCATCTCCCATCACTCGTTGCACATTAGATCCATTACCCCCAAATACTTGGTCAATATGGGACAGCCAATTTTTCTCCTTGGCCTGAAAATCCATGTCAGATGTACAGCCTGAGCAAAACACAGCAAAATTTATCCATATACACAAATGACAACGAAGCATGGTACAATACAAATACTTCCCACAATATTAACCATGCAAACGACAGGACTCTGCTAGCCTGTCATCAAATACTACATAGAACACTCACAAAAAGATGATTATAAGGCAGTATGTATTAATCAAAAACGAATCTTTATTAAAGTACTACAAAGGCTATTTATAGATCCGGTAAGCGGCGAAAACGCCGTGAACCCGGAAGTGCTGCTCACTGCCCCGGAAGTGGCTACGGTGCTCCATTTTGGTGAATATACTATGTCTATGCAGTGGTCCCGGCGATCCTGTCCCTGCACGCGTGTGTTGCCTGCTTGCGGTCACGCCCACCGGCTCTTGGCGTCTGCTGGCGTGGTTGGGGCCCGCCCCGGCTCCGCCCGCGCTATGACGCCGACGCCGGCTGGCATGCCCGGTGACCAAGCAACAGCGCGTGTCACTTCCAGGGCAGTGAGCAGCACTTCCGGGTTCATGGCGTTTTCGCCGCTTACCGGGTCTATAAATAGCCTTGGACACTAGCATAGGACAGGCCCCTTGATAAAGGAGTCCGAAACGCGAGTCGGGGCGGACGCGCAGGCACGGGTAACAGCAGGGATTCCATATCTCTGCCCCTTATCAGGTAATTATACCGGTCCACTGACCGCTTGTTGTTTTACCAGTAATATCTGGCTTAGCGGTACTGGTTCTATTCATCAGTGGTATGGGCTATAGATAGGTTGGGGATTATTGGTATTTTCCAGGCAGTGTGTAACAATGCGGTGGGTGATATTGTGTTTCGCCGTAATTATAGTATGTGTTCACACCATACGTGAATTATATTGTTGGTAATATTGATATTCCCCGCCATTAACATCTGATATGGTATATACCTGTTTGTCATCTGGCGCTGTGCGTCAACATTTGATTTTGGAGAGGGATATTTTTCTATTCCCCTAAATCTGTCAATATGGTTTTTAATCTTTGTAGTACTTTAATAAAGATTTGTTTTTGATTAATACATACTGCCTTATAATCATCTTTTTGTGAATGTTCTAATTCCAATGCAGGAAAGAGGATCAAACCAAAGGGTGCCATGTCTCTTGCTGGTGTAGCACAGTAGTAACAAACAAAGAGAAAATGGAAGGGATGGCACACCCAAAGGTAAGTAAATAACATGATTAAGGACTTGTGACTCACCAGAAACACATCCATTTTAAATCCTTTGTGTGTTGTTTTAATGGATACAAGATTAAAGAATTATTGACTTTTACTTTCCTTTGGATGTTCGGTCTCTTCCGTCATCCCTTGGTGCAGAACTGAGTTGTGATGGAGGCTCAGTGTACCAGGAATGGTAGAGTAGCAGAAAATTATCAGATTGCTCAGGCAGTGCCCCACCACCTGAGCTGGGCTGAATGGTCTGGGAGGGTGATAGCACAGCAGCGCATTAGTTTGCCAGAGGGACCCAGCAGCAGAGGACAAAGGAAACAGCAGTCTGACCTGGATCAAAGAGAGTAACAAGAGTTTGTTTTTGTGGACCATGACAGGAATGGGACTGCCAAGGTAATATTTATATTTTGGGGCTTTGGATACCACATGAGTCCACCTGTAGCTGGTTCTTGGACCTTTCGGAGCTACAGTGTAGAAGAAATCTAGCTGTGGCCTTTCTGTTGAGTTCATTTTCCACCTTTCTGCAACCTTATAACATCACATTAACAGTCATTAAAGTCACATCAGTTCAGGTATTTCCAAGAATGAGAAATACAATAAGGTCAGAGCTGCACTTGGTTCCTTGATAAACTTAACTCTGATTAAAACACTGCCAGGTCTGTGACATCATGCAACCACAAGCTTATGCCATCTGTGTGGTTTTCCATGCCAGTTGAGATGTGGATGGTACAGAGGAAAGTTCAGTGTTTTGTGGCTTGCTAAATTTGAATCCGTGACCAAAGTGCTATGTGAATATCGGCGCGTTTATAACGAAGCGCCACCAAATTGGAATAACATTACTCGGTGGGATAAGCAGCTGAAGGAAACCGGCAGTTTGGTGGAGAAACCCCGTTTTGGTTGGCCATCAGTCAGTGACGAGTCTGTAGAGGCTATACGGGATAGCTACCTAAGGAGCCCTAACAAATCTGTGCGCGCGTGTGCTCGACAATTACACATAAGCAAGACTTCAGTTCATAAGGTGTTAAAGAAACATCTCTGTTTTATGGGGTGCAAATTGTGGCTGTTGCATGCTATCAAACTGGCAGATAGACCCAAACGATGCATGTTTGCTACAGATATGCTTCATGAGGTCGACAATGATGCAAGATTTTTGCAGAAGATTGTGTTTAGCGATGAGGTGACCTTCCATATCTGTGGACATGTTCATCGCCATAATGTCCGAATATGGTCTGCTGAACATCCTCATGCCTACATTGAGTACGAACGTAACACCCCTAAAGTGAACGTGTGGTGTGGCCTGATGCATGATAAGGTGATAGGCCCATTTTTTTTTTGCAGAGCGGTCTGTGATGGCAAACATGTATCTTGACATGTTGGAATTGTATGCAGTGTCACAATTTACAGAAGGTCTCATCTTTCAACAGGACGGTGCTCCTCCACACTAAGCCACCATTGTTCATGAGTTTCTGGATAGAACATTTCCCCGGTGGTAGATAGGAGGGGTTCTGTCAAGCCATGGCATCACGATCCCCGGATCTGACGCCCTTAGACTTTTACCTTTGGAGTTATGTGAAGCAACATGTGTACATTGAAAGTATCAACGACATTAATCATTTAAAACAGAATCACAGACGTTATTCACTCTGTGACACCAGACGTCCTTACCCATGTGCTCGTGTGTGGCAAGAACGTCACTATCGTTTGGATGTGTGTAGGGCAACAAATGGAGCCCACGTTGAACTGCACTGAATAGGTATTATACTGGGAGAGTTTTTCTTTTATTTGGAGCAGATTTCACATTTCTATCATTTTTTGTTGCTTTCCAGCGACTGGTCAAAAGTGCACCATGACTTTACGGACACACTGTATACAATGAACCCCTTCCCCCCCCCCCCCCCCCAGTGGCTGCAAAAAATTATTGTCAGAAAGCAGAAGAAGTTCTGTGTGTCTTAGTAAGGGTATTCACAGGATATGTCCTTTTTAAAACATATTGTTATAGTTCTGCACAGCATAGATCTGTAATATCACCATTAGTCTTAAATGGTCACTGTCATTGAAACAAACTTTTCATAAATCAGTAACATGAGCGAAAAAAATAAACTTTGCAATATATCTTATTAATGAACTCCGCTTCTTTCTCAACTCACATCCACTTCTTCTCCTCTCCTCTGCCCCTTGAACTCATTATTAACTCTAAAAAGCAATTAAATCCATCCTGCTCAAAACACAATTTGACTGCCAGCTAACGAAGGGATCAAGTTACTGCTGCCTGCTAAATTCTTTGGAGTGGGGAGGATGGCCCAGGAGGGAGGAGCAAAATGGGAGAAACACACAATGCTACTGCTTTTTAGAAAGTGTTCATCTCCCTCTAACGCTGGATTCACAGCTACCCTGCTCCATACTGCAGCATAATATCCTCCATGCTGCTGCTGCTGCTTCTAAACATCAGCTACATAGACGCAGGAGAACAGAAATCCCTCTTGTCTGTGTGTTTCCGGTGTATGTGAGACATCTCTTCAGCCACTCTACACCCACTAGCAGGAGAGATGCAGGATAGAAATCTACTATATAAAGCTGAATGTGTGTATGTGTGTGTGTGTGTATGTGTGTGTGTGTGTGTGTGTATGTCCGGGATTGGCATCTGCACCGTCGCAGCTACAGCCACAAAATTTTGCACAGTCACACGTCTGGACCCTGAGAGCGTCATAGGCTATGTTGTGAGGTGAAATTTTAACCCCGCACTTTCCAATTCACCAAACAATTTTGCCCCTATCTACATAATGGGGAAAAAAAGTGAAAGGAAAAGTGTTGGAGGCGTCGCAGCTACAGAAACAAAATTTTGCACAGTCACACGTCTGGACCCCGAGAGCGTCATAGGCTATGTTGTGAGGTGAAATTTTAACCCCGCGCTTTCCAATTCACAAAACTATTTTTCCCCTATCTACATAATGGGGAAAAGTGAAAGGAAAAGTGTTGGAGGCAAATTGACAGCTGCCAGATGTGAACAAGGGGGACTTAAAAAGTGAGAGCGATGGCGCCAAAGAGTATATACCGATCAGTTGCTAAGGTGGGGCCCCGACATGAGATACTCACCACACATGGGGATATGAACACACACACAAAATGCGCCACACACTACCACGTGCTTGAACACATATACCACCCTCAGCACACATTTCACCACACATACACCAACCTCGCCACATAAAAGTCGAAACACAAAAGTCGCCGCTCAAAACTCGCCACGCGCAAAACTCGCCACATGCAAAAACTAGGCTCACGCAAAACTCGCCACAAGTGCAAAACTCACCTCATGGAAAACTCGCCACACGCAAAACTTGCACACGCGGAAAAATTGCCACACATGCAAAAGTTGCCTCACACAAAACTTGCACATACTCAAAAGGCACCAGACATAAAACTCACCACGCGCAAAACTCGCCATGCGCAAAACTTGCTGCACACAACTTGCTACACTAACCTGTCACATGCAACTCGACACACAAAAAGTTGCTACACGCATGTTGCCACACAAAACTCATCTCACAAAAGTCGCTACATGCATGTCGCCACACACAACTCAACACACACAACTTGACAGACGAAACTTGCCCTAAAACACACACAAGTCTGGTATTAGCCTTCAAAAATAAAAATCTGATTAATAAGCAGACAAACTACAAGAGCAACAAATGTACCATATAGGAAATACAGCAGCTGTCAGTCACATGACCTGTCTATTATGTGTATGTGTGAGCTAATATATACTGCCAGGGGGAGGGCTTCCTGTTGGCTGGGGATTTATCAGGCTGCCAATTTATCTTACAAATACTGAGGTAAAAATACTGAGCAAATAACGTGTTAACGAGGTCTAATACAGGAGATCACACAGGTATATACTATATACAGGGGAGATGACACACAGATATATACTATATACAGGAGAGATGACACACAGGTATATACTATATAGAGGAGGAGATGACATACAGCTACATACTATATACAGGAGGAGATGACATACAGGTATATACTATATACAGGAGGAGATGACACACAGGTATATACTATATACAGGAGCAGATTACCTACAGGTATATACTATATACAGGAGGAGATGACATACAGGTATATGCTATATATAGAAGATGACATACAGGTATATACTATATACAGGAGGAGATGACACACAGATATATACTATATACAGGGGAGATGACACAGGTATATACTATATACAGGAGGAGATGACATACAGGTATATACTATATATAGAAGGAGATGACATACAGGTATATACTATATATAGGAGGAGATGACATACAGGTATATACTATATATAGGAGGAGATGACACACAGCAGGTATATACTATATACAGGGGAAATGACATACAGGTATATACTATATACAGGAGATGAAATACAGGTGTATACTATATATAAGGGAGATGACAAACATGTATATGCTGAGGTGAAAATGAGAGGTGTGAGGTGAAAATGAAAAGGTGTGAGTGCAAAATGAGAGGAGTGAGGGTAAATAGTGTAGTGATCGGAAAATGACAGATGTGAGGTCGAAATGACAAGTGTTAGGCGGGAATGAGAGGAGTGAGGGAGAAAATGAGAGATGTGAGGGGGAAAATTAAAGATGTGATTGGGAAAATGAGAGGCGTGATGGGAAAATAAGAGAAGTGACGTGCTATAACTAACCACAGATATTTACTATGCCCAGGCAACGCCGGGCTCTTCAGCTAGTGTAATATAATAGTGTTATCCCTTATGTACATGCATGTTATTCGAAACAGTTACCAGCAATGACAGGTTTACTTTAAGAAAACATTTAACGACTTGTGATATTATCACTTAAGATTTAGTAAAGAAATTCATAATACACAGACTCCTCCCACACGTAAATGTTTAAGAAATGCTTTTATTTTGATTTCTTTACATTTTTGACATCATAAAGCCCTTATTTTGCACAAGGATCTGTTAAGTGTTCTGTGGAAACAAGAACTCGATGGGAGACTCGAACACGCTCCTTTATGTTAAAGAACACATGGTGCCTGTACCTGGAAGGTAAATGTCTAAGTGTTGGCGGCTCGTTAGTCTCCGTCATGACACATACTGCCAGTATATTATTGCACGCTTACAGCCTTACATACAGTGTGGTGGAGATATGCCCTTGTCTGTTCAGCAGTCCATAGCTCAGTGATAATTCCCAGATTAGGCTAAACTTCCTGCAGCTCAGCAATTAGAAATTTACGTGGCAAGCCTGGGGGTTACATGTATAATTTATGATTTGGTGGGAAAAAAAAAAAAGAATAAGAAAGATATGGAAGAAAAAAAAAATAAAAACAACAAAAGCCTAAAACCACCACAAGCTCACACAGTAGAAGAATAATACAATATGTTCGAAACAAACAAACAAAAAGGTCCCATGCTAGAAAACGGTAGAGATAAAGCGATGTCGTCTTCTCTGGAAGCTCGTTAAGTGCAGATATGAATTTTTATTTTTTTTGCATGAAGAAAAATCCGTCCGGGCTTTTATTATCACAGCAAGATTGTTCAGTGGGATTTCTCAGAAATTCGACAGACGCTGCTCTTCAATTACAGGTTCCTGATCTTCAATAACTGGTGGAAGTAGATACTGGAATATAAAGCCGAAAATGAATTAGTCGCTGATATAATACATCACTGTTGCTGACATTATCTTTACCGTTAAAGAAGATTTCCAGTTTTATGCAAATTAAGCTTAACGGGAACCTTTGTCATCAAATATGGTGTCTTATCTGCCATCTTCATGTTATAGAGCAGCAGGAGCTGAGCTGATTGAGATAGTTTTTTAGAAGTTTGGGTGAATCTTGCAATTTATTCATTTAAATTCATGCTCTTTCTATGCCTAAGAGTCCAGTGGGCGGTCATATTTAGTTTAGGACTCAGTAGGACCTCACTCGACTCCTAAGCATAGAGAGAACAAGAATTGAAATTAATTAACCCTTTATCTACCAATGTCATTTTTTGGGGAAGCCTAATCTTTAGCTTCTAGCAACTAAGATTTTATAATTTTTATAATTAGGTCCAATTTTTTGTGTTGTGTTTGTAAAATGAATGTTTTCAAAATAGGAAATCATGTCATTGTCATTTTTAATTGAATATTGGGACGTCCTTTTCTGAAAAATCCGTACTTGTAAAAATTTTAATTTGGAAAGTAATGGGTTAAACACAGGTTGTCCTAAATCTTTTCCTACAAAACTATATATCAATCCGCTCAGCCCTTCCTGCTCTATAACATGGTCCCTACAGATAGAACTGCTTTCACAATGTGAGAGATTCCCTTGAAAGGGTTTTTTGAGTTTCTAATATTGATGGCCTCTTGTTATAGGCCTTCAATATTAGGTCACTGAGGGTCTAACTCTTGGCAATCTTGCTGGAACTTTATCCCCTTAGCAGAGTTCCGTTGTCAGTCACAGGGGTGACGCCGGCAATGTTTGTCACCATTTTCAGTACACAGAGCGGCGGCTGTAACCGTGCCCCTGGCCCTGACTGGCAACCGGTCCTTATGCACAGCCACCGTCAGTCAGGGCTACGTGGTTACAGCCGTCTCTCTGTATACTCAGAACGGTGGCTGTTGGACAAGTTAGTAACGCTATCAACCTGCAGATTAACCCCATATCTGCAGGTCAGTGGTGTTTTTTTATGGTGACAGGTTCCTTTTAAAGGGAACCTGTCACCTGAATTTGGCGGGACTAGTTTTGGGTCATATGGGCGGAGTTTTCGGGTGTTTGATTCACCCTTTCCTTACCCGCTGGCTGCTTGCTGGCCGAAATATTGGATTGAAGTTAATTCTCTGTCCTCCGTAGTACATGCCTGCGCAAGGCAAGATTGCCCATATGACCCAAAACCAGTCCTGCCAAATTCAGGTGACAGGTTCCCTTTAATGCTTGACTGACTCTACTAGGTAGATGGCATTTTGTGAACATTTATGGAGGCTTCAGTGATTACACAAGCCTTGCGGCTTCTTTAAAAAGCAGATCCCTACCAATCTTATATTCGATGTATGGAGGGAGATGGCTACTCTTAGTAAGCACCTGTACACACCAGTTTTCTGTTTGGAAGTGGCAGTCAGTCTTTTGATAATCTTATATTCAGGGTTCTACCAATTTCTCAACTTGGCAAGATATCACCTATCCATAAATAGGCAATAACTTGCCGATCAATGGAGTCCAACTTCTTCTGATTTCAAGAACAGGGTTTTGAACTTTTCCATTAGCTTTGAGCCTCAATGATTCATTCTAAGAGACTACTGAAGATAATCGGGGATGAATAGTGCAGAATCAGTGGCGATCCAAGACCTTAGATCCCCAGTGAGCAACAGCACATTATCACCTATATATATATATATATATATATATATACACACACACAGTACACATACAGCTATACAAAACAGCTTTAAAAAATCAACAAAAAGCTGTAAAAAAATAATTTGAAATAAATTGCAACCATCATTGAATACAGTTAACCAATAGCTGAATGTATGTGTAAAGGGTAAGTGCTGGGTTTGGGGATGGGCGTGTGTGGGGACAGTAGAGAAAAGTGCAGAAAATCAAGAAAGGGAAAATTAAATTGTTGTTTCATTCTCTATATCATTTATATTTATTGTATTTATATGCATATGTAGAAAAAATATAAGAATCAATTAGTAAGGCTGATGCTGAACTTTCAGAAGTGGTATATAGACTTTCAGAGGAGATATGTGGCTATTCTATATAATCATCTACAATAAGCATTGTAATTTGAAAAAAAACATGTGAAGTTGAATTGCGCTCCCTTCCCGTATCTCATATACTGCTTCTACTTATTCCACATCTGATTGTGTAAAGAGTAAAACCTTCTATACAAGAAATTACACGTTGCTTCATTTCGCTAAAACAAACAGTGCAAAAGTGTAAAATGTTAATCCAGAACTGGCAAAATGGAAATTACCGTATATTGTAATTACATTATATCTTCTCTGTAAATATGCAGGTTAGCGTTATTCGGCTCAGCTAAATTCGTATTATATGTGAGATAAGCAATGGTGGTTCTCTCATATATAGGGGTTAGTAGTGAAGGGTATGGCCTAACACAACAAGGATGGGATATCAAAATCTGATCTGTGGGCGTCTGATTGCTAAGACCCCGAAAGTGGCCGTGGATGCACGATGCCACTTCATCTACTGCAAGCTCCACATGATCAACCCATGATAAGCCACAGAGACCCTGAAATGGCCATCCCAAAATACAGTCATTACATTCTAGCGACTGGTGTGGATCTCAGTGATCGAATCCCCACAGATCGGACATAGATGATGGACCCTACTGATGGGCTATGACTATCTGCTCTGGGAATCCCTTCAGTGCATTAATTATGATAATTAACCAATAAATAATCAAAATGTTGCACTTTCATAATATGCAAATAAAGGGCTTGTTTACACATGGGAAAAGTGTGAAAGAAAGATTTTTTTTTACATAACCTCTGTTGAAACTGAAGAAAACTGCACCAAATACTTGTATGTTTGCACCTGGTTTTGATAAAGTGAAATACTGTAAAGGTGTGAAGGCAATTAAAAAATCTGTTCGTTAAAGATGGCGGCTTTCCACGTGGGTTTTGCAGGCCCGTTGGTTGAAAACATAATGGTAATTGATGTTGGATTGGCCAAATAACACATAAGCACATTACCTTCTATCATACATTAATTTTTAAAAAATAAGAACATTTTTAAAGATTCCTTGGTTTATGAGTGCACTTACTTGAGCTGGAATTTAGGCTTCCATACTGTAATCCTCCTCCAAAGCTAGATCCAAATCCAAAGCTTCCACCTCCCAGGCTTACACCACTGCCAAGTCCGGAGCCAAGGCCAAGCCCTAAGCCACCTCCAATGCCTCCACCTAGGCCACCGCCAAGGCCACCACCAAGTCCAAGACCTCCTCCGAGACCACCTCCTAGTCCTCCTCCAAGGCCACCTCCAAATCCGGCTCCACCACCAGCACCTCCACCACCTCCCACAGCAGAGGATACAGAAGATTTGGACATTTGGACAGTGATGCCACTTCCAGAGCTGAGTCTGTAAGACAGAGAGACACAGGATTAAATACATTTTATGTGCACATTTCCAATCTCAACTGATAAAGTTTGGTAATGAATCCAAACTTGGGAGCTACTAGGAGGTGGGTGATCCTTGTGACAAGGATCCTGCTCCATAGATCTGGAGAAAGGAGTAAAGGCCCAATACACATTAGATAAAAGTCATCCAAACCTACTAATTTTGCAGGGATGGGTTGACCACCTAATGTGTATGGGAGCCTTTTGACTCTCCTTTGACCAATGATGTCAGGAGAGAGAAGGATCTGACCTGTTGAATTTCAATGGCCAATCTATTTTTTCACCATAGAGAGAGGCAAGGCCGGGTGAGATGGGTGTACTGTATGGGGGAATCAGGAGAGATAGCATGATCGTTAAGGTGACAGCTATCTAAGGTGTATGGTCAGCTATAATGGTGAATATCATATATTTTATTTTTTCTCAGGAGTAGAAGAAGATGATGGTCTGCAAATGACAATTTGTCTTGTATCTGTAGTTTTTCTTTAAGCAAATGATTGTGTTCCTTCTAGGCTGTGAAGCAAGTGATGTTATTATCTACAAACTCATTTATCACAACCCCATAAATCCAAGTAATTAGGCACTTCATTCAGAAAATAAAGATTCTTGTAGCTTTTAAAAATACCTAAAAAGCAACACAAATTATCACTGTCTTATTAATGTACACCACATGCCTGGGAAAAGGGAATACATGAAATGGAACTGATCCGAATATGAAATGATGAGAGATGTGGATCAGTCAGTGTGCAGAATTTCAGGTATTGGGTCGACAGAACCTAGTAGCTGTTTGGGATTTTGAGGTAGGGGGGAAACCTGTATTGGTCAAGGAGTCTGCAACTTGGACAACTACCAACTAGTCTGTGTCAGCTTCAGAAGGTACCACAAACTTTAGATAACTGATGCTTGTTTAGCTATTTCTCCAGACTCCATCGTACCCATGAATAATCAGCTTGACCACATTTTCTTGTGTTAGAGGGAACAGGGGCTGTCCAGTTGAGGGAACACATTTTTTCACACTTAAATGCATGTATTTCAGGATAAAAATCATTTTTGCAATCGGTTTAGTTAAAAATGTTGCACTATTTGGCTTTCACAGGCTTTTTGCTTCCATGAACATTAAATTTTGAAGTGGTCTATGGTCATAAATGAGCTGAGAGGAGCTCAGAAAAAGAGTCAGACCGGCAGGACAAGCTCAATGACGGATTTTCAACTGATTCTGCATCCATCAATAGACCGTTAAACACAGAAGCAAACAGGAGGCAACCAGTCCAAAATTTTGAAAGGAACCCAATTGCAAAGAAAAAAGATTCCCCCCCCCCCAAATACATACAATTAAAAAAAAAGAAAATTGTTCCTAATGGTTGATAACCCAAACTTATTGCATACTGCTGTGTTATTGAGCTCAATACATAGACAGTATACCACAAGCTGAGCCCTAGAAATATATACAGAAGTAAAAAACCAGCACAACATTTTAGACAACAATTTTAGGTAATAATTAGTGATGAGCGAGTGTACTCGTTGCTCGGGTTCGAGCACGCTCGGGTGATCTCCGAGTATTTGTTAGCGTTCGGAGATTTAGTTTTCATCACGGCAGCTGAATGATTTACAGCTACTAGCCAGGCTGAGTACATGTGGGGGTTGCCTGGTTGCTAGGGAATCCCCACATGTAATCAAGCTGGCTAGTAGCTGTAAATCATTCAGCTGCCGCAATGAAAACTTAATCTCTGAGCAGTCATAAATACTCGGAGGTCACCCGACCGTGCTCGAGAAAACCCGAGCAATGAGTGCACTCGCTCATCACTAGTAATAATAGCCCACGTGAACTTTTCACAAATGTTAACAATTGTATGTAAATAGAGTTACTTGTGCAAAAAAAACCTGGAGTAAAATTTTAGGCCTGAAGCTTGTAATAACGATTTCCACATGCCGTGACATTAATAATACCAGAAACTAAAGTTTGATATTCAGACTTCATTTAGATTAAAGTTAATCAAGTCGGGCTTTTTTTCAAATGTTAAATTCTCTTTAAGGTGCAGGCAATTAGAACTTTAATTCCTGTTGTATAGACCGCTGCTAATCATTTATTGAATTTCAAAAACTCTAAACCTCTTCTGAAATATTTATTTCCTTCTTTCAAAGTTTGATGAAAGATTTCTAGTCTGGAATGAATGGTGCGCCTGGCTGTTCTTTTCTATAGGAAGAAGAAAAGCACTTAAATGGTCACCGTTCTTCCAGCCGACTTGATGTAATTTCATAGAGAATGTGATAAATAAGCTATCTGCAAATCACTATTTAAAAAAAATAAATTATGCTGAAAAATCACTCTAAAGTGTTGGAGAGTGGAGAGTAGTAGCAGAGACATTGACAGAGATGGCAGGAAATGGGGATTGGTCTTTGTCGCTTTACAGGAAGTGGGGCGGCTCTTTGTCTCTCTGCTCCTGCTCTCCTGTCTGCCAAACTGCATATAGGCCTAACAAAGTAGTGGGAAAGGCAGTCATTGAACAATGGCTTACCAAAAAGTCAAAGGCCGACCTTCATTAATCAGTTTTTGACAAGAAATGTACTTTAAGAAGTCATATTTACATATAGTGGTACGCTTGAAAAAAAGATGTCCATCATTTCAACCAAGTGATGGGAAATGTTAAAGGGAAGAGTTATAGGATCATCCATAATGCAAGATCCATTCTGCCCTATATGCAAGTTTTTTCTTTCTGATCACAAGTGTTGATCAGCACAATCAACACGTAGAACAAGAGTTGCAGGCATTTTCCGGAACATACTTATTTTCTGGGTTTTTTTTTTCTTCGAATTGGCCAATCATACTTGCACATAATTTAGCGACTTTTCTCGAAACTCAACTGAATTGGCGTAAAGTGCGCTTTTTAATACATTTTGCATTAAACCAATTTTTACACTGGATAGGAGTCAATAAAGTTCAGTCTTATTAAATGTGGTCCAAAGAATAAAAAATATTGACCCTTTACATCGCCGATGTCACAGCAAGGGACGGAGAGAGCTGAAGCAGCTCCTCTAACGGAGCAGCACAAAAGGGTTAATGATAAAATGGTAAATATAGGTCAGAGTATCAATTACACACCAGCAGGAAAACATAAGGTAAGTAACCTCTATGCAGGTTGCCACGCTGTATATTACCAGTGATTTATTGATTACAACAAGCAATCTATAGAAAGCTCTATGCAAATGTCACCCTGAGAACCCGGCACGACGCAAGTATCTGCTGCTCCAGTGTTCTGCACCTAGTATCTCCCCCGGCGCCTTCTGTTATGCAATCCCAGCTCTGTTCTTTTATATTATTTCATTCCTTCTAACAAGGTATTTATTCCTCTGTTCTGCTGTAATGCCAGGAAGATAGCAGTCAGCGCCGCATACAGAACATAATGCATTATGCCGCTCTTCTGTGCTCTGCTCTATTTCACTAGTAATATTTTACTGGAATACGGCACGATTATTTTTAGCAACCCATTAACAAGTACGCAATGAAGGAACACATTAAAGTGAGGGTCTTGTTTGATGCAGAAGCCTCTCCAATGTTCAGAGGGATACGCCAGAACATCAAGAGTGAACATCAACAGAGAGGAACATGGTTATGTTTTTTGTAGGGACGATTTGCTCGGAATGATAAATCTATGATGAATAGCTCCTTTTCCCGTTTGTAAAGGAGTCTGTGTCTTTTACATTGGTACATATGCAAAAGAGGGCAAACCAGGAGAGAATGGCTAGGTATCTGTTACTTTTTCCCATCTCTAACCCGTGAGCCATTCCTTACACTCTAATTTACTAACAGTGCAGTTCCTCTGGGGCGGGACCTCTGTGCAGATTATTCTGCCCAGTAGCAAAGAAGATACCACATATTCATGGCATATCTATATTCATCTGTGATGACCAAAGCTGGACATAAACAGGGAAAGGACTTATTGGGTCATAGGAATGGGTTTGGGTGTGTGTTCTTTTCCCCTATTGTAGAGTCATCTGTTTAATGTGCAATGGTATGCATAGACCATAGGCGATTCCATATCAAAGATCAAAATGGGGCCCCCACCCAAGTTATACAGCCAAAGAGAAATGGGACATGTGTCTACCACTGCATCCCATATCTCTTGTTCCTTTTTGATTTGCTAACAGTCCAGTTCCTGATTTGCTAACAATCCTGTTCCTCTGGGGTGGGGACATCCGCATAGCACATTCCACCTGGTAGTAAGGATGATACCATTAGCCAGGACCATGTTGAAGCTGCCTGGCCTGCTTTTATGGCATATATAGAAAAAAATATATAGGTACACAGGAATGGATCTGAATATATGTGGGTGCTTGAGTCACAAAGGGCCCCCATCCTATCCAAGCTCAGCTTGTCAACTCTACAAATGGTTTACCTAGCTTGTTAAGCCTCCTTTAGCACTCAAGTACAGTGGACTCTAGAATTTCCCAGGGTTGTCTGGTGCAGAGATCAACCCTATAGGCAATCCTACAATTAAATAGGTTCTTGAGTCCTGACATATGAGATCTCCTTAGTAAAAATCATCAATATCTAATCGGTGGGTATCTAGTACCCCCACCGATCACTGATTTTTTAGGTCTAGGACCAGCCGGATGTAAACATTGAGCGAAGCTGCACTGCATAGCTCCAATCAATGTGTAGCAGCCGCTGTTCAGTACCAAAGAATGGCACATCTTCTCTTGAGGTTAAAGGTACCGTCACACTCAGCAACTTTCCAACGATCACGACCAGCGATACGACCTGGCCATGATCGTTGGAAAGTCCTTGTGTGGTCGCTGGAGAGCTGTCACACAGACAGCTCTCCAGCGACCAACGATGCCGAAGTCTCCGGGTAACCAGGGTAAACATCGGGTTACTAAGCGCAGGGCCACGCTTAGTAACCCGATGTTTACCCTGGTTACCATTGTAAATGTAAAAAAAAAAACACTACATACTTACATTCCGGTGCCTGTCACATCCCCCGGCGTCCGCTTCCCTGCACTCCTCCTGCATCCTGTGTAAGCGCCGGCCGTAAAGCAGAGCTGTGACGTCACCGCTGTGCTCTGCTTTATGGCCAGCAGGCGCTGACACAGGATGCAGGAGGAGTGCAGGGAAGCGGACGCCGGAGGACGTGACAGGCACCGGAATGTGAGTATGTTTTTTTTTTTTACATTTACAATGGTAACCAGGGTAAACATCGGGTTACTAAGCGCGACCCTGCGCTTAGTAACCCGATATTTACCCTGGTTACCAGTGAACACATCGCTGGATCGGCATCACACATGCCGATTCAGCGATGTCAGCGGGTGATCCAGTGACGAAATAAGGTGCTGACCTTCTAGCTCCGACCAGTGATGTCACAGCAGGATCCAGATCGCTGTTGCGTGTCAAACACAACAATATCGCTATCCAGGACGCTGCAACGTCACGGATCGCTATTGTTATCGTTGTAATGTTGTTCAGTGTGAAGGTACCTTAAGTCATCAACATCATTTGACCAGAGAACCTCTTTAAGCCTCTGGGAATGAGACTATTAGGGAATATGTGGTTGTCTTCTACTTCCCAGGCCCAGAACGCTCATCTGACCTCTCATTTTGCATTATGCTGCAGATCTTTCTGTTCGGATTGGCTCCTGTATACTAGCACGTGCCCATAACTGGGGAGTTCATGCACAAAGAGTTGATTTCAAGCAAGGAAAAGTTAGAATAAATCCAAAGAAAATAATGCAAGCGAGTGTCAGTAAGGTGAGCACCCTACAGTCCATACTCTATTTGTTTGTACTGATATAAAAATGCAGTACTACTACCCCAGTAACTTATTATAGCTATTAGTCATTTTGCTATCTATCTGGTCTATCCGGGCACTTTTGTGTTCAGTTTTTATTTTCTGTTCTCCCTTCTACATCTGATAAGAGCGTGTTCTTCTCTCCGGCTGCCTATTAAGGAATATCTACTGTTTTACATTCTGGTTTTACAGCAGAAAAGGCAAAAAGAGAGATAGACAGCTAAGACCCGACCATCGTTACAGTATAAAACATTTCCCCTCCCCCCGAGGGCGGCCTGACCTCCTGGGCAATATACCTGTCATATTATGACAGACTATGGAGGCCATAATGTAATCAGTCACATTTTGATTACCCAGCTTTTTTTTTTCTCCCGCTCCGCTCCAGTATATTTTTCACATTCTCTCAATTTCTGCTTATTTTTGGCTGACATGTCCCTCTCGACTCTAAATTGCTCTGCTAAATAATTTAAAATGGATTAGACCAGAATTCTTCCCAACAGTGTCAGGGTTGTGAATAAATGCTCCATTCAGGCTTTTTTCAATATTATTTTTTTTTTTTCTTTTTTTCGACAGATTTGCTTGGCATTTTTGGTCACTTCCAAAACCACTACAATTACCGAGGTTACATAAAAAGGCAGAAATGTGTCTGCTTGAAAATGATCATACCATGTATGAAGCGATCACTAAGTAGGACCTAGATTTTATTCTAGCCAGGATGAAGAATCTATAAATTATCCTGGTTTCTACCCATCGAAGTCTCGTTGCACATTTGGACTAAAGGTTGTCCATACTCCAAAAAGTCCTACAACCCAATGATCTGACCCGGCCCTATTGCTTATTAAAGATTAAAGCTATTGCTAAAAATTTAAATTGTCCATTTCTACCAATGTATTCTTTCTCATTTTTCCTTTGGCTCAACTGATCCCCGAGATATTAACTGACCTACCTAATAGGAAAAACATGATTTTTCGATATTCCATCAGAAGACATTTATGCTATATGTGTCTATACATGGCGTCGCAGTGGTTGCGATGTGATCTACAGCCACTTGTATTTTTTTTTCCAGTATAACACTATAAAATACAGATTTTATACTGTGACATTGTCAGATGTCTTAAAGAAATTTTGGAAAAACTAAGAGTGGACAAATCAGAAGATCGAACGATAGCCTTTTCCTCCATGTTATTAGTCCTATTGCAGGATGTCAAAGTGGTATCGGTCTGGGGACGCAAGGTCATAATGAAATAATTAAAGTGATTCCAGCTCTAATATTGACTGTCTGCAAAAATTGGAGAATAGCCGGTTAAATTAGTTATAAAGGTTAAGGCTCTATTCACATGTCCATCCGGATAGTTCAGATGTCTGCTCTTTTTTTAGGAACAGACGAATGGAATAAGTTATGCGTAACATCACTTATGTAAATGGAAAGCAGAAGGGCCTCAATGATAAAAATGAAGTCAATTTTTTTAATGGAAAAACAAGTCCCACATGTAGAACTTTTTCTACTAATCTGGAAAATATAACCCAGATAGACCCCATACTAGCTAATGGGGGGCTATGCCTCTGTTTTCATAACTGATACTATGTAGCACTTATTCTGTTTGTTTGTTTCCATAACAGACCAAGTGGACATGTGAACAGAGCCTTAAAAGAACTTCACTTGACCCAGGCTTCACAATGTCAGGTAAGGCCTGAGTAGAAAATGTTTTAGAATTCATTGATGTTATGATGACATACTGTACTACTGTATAGGTCAGTGGTCCCCAACTCCAGGCCTCGAGGGCCGCCAACAGTGCAGGTTTTCAGGATTTCCTTAGTATTGCACAGGGGTTGGAATCATCACCTGTGCAGATGATCACATTACCACCGATGCAATACTAAGGAAATCCTGAAAACCTGCACTGTTGGCGGCCCTCGAGGCCTGGAGTTGAGGACCCCTGGTATAGGTCATAAAATATACATGTATGGGATGTTGTTGTCTAACTATTTAAGTAACCTACTCCTCGGACCTTTATCAATCTCAAGATTCGGGATGTGACCGGTCACTTTGTTGCCATGTGGTCATTTTTCATTTAAAGAGGTTGTCCACTACCTTTTGATTAATGACCTATCCTTAGATAGTTCATCAATGTCTGATCCGGGGTCTGACATCCGGCACCCTCACTGATGAGCTGTTATCAGGGTCAGTGGCTCCCGCCGGCTACTGGCCGTCCTCTAGTAGTAGACGAGGCTTGGTGCTACATATCCACCTCCTATTCAAATCAATGCTGTACTCAGTGGCGGCCACCAGCAAATGATGGCCAGCTCCGCAAGTGAGACATTCTGAACGGTCATAAATAAAAAATCAATGGACAATCTCTTTCAGTGTATAGATTACATTGAAACACCAGGGAAGAGTTTTCTGAAATTTAGGAACATTTAGGAAAAGTGGTATCTTATTTTATTCCTGCTGCTCCCCCAAGTATTTTTTTTTTCAAAATCTGCCATACACATTCATAGTCATGGGCCCTTTCAGTTAGCGCAAATTTTTCTGTCATTTGCACAAAGAGGTGTCGGGGACATGTATTTAAGTTCCTCTGAATAATTACTCAGTGAGCACCGTCCACTTTGTAAAGACCATAAAAATGAGACTAAATAAAAAAGGTCACATCTTGGCAACTGAATGGCAAATTGGATAAAAAACAACATACAAAGACTCATGGGAGTAGCGGGAACAATATAAGCCCTGGTGAATGACAGGTCGCCTTTTATTCCAGGGACCCTATACACCTCTGCCTGTGACTGTGGCATATCCCATTGTAATATACGCTCTCATCTGATTCTAGCGACAGGCTGATATTTTAATGCCGGTTCCTCAGTGAAGTAAAACATTGCCTCATATCCAGTTCTTGGTGTCCTAAATTTACCGAATAGTCACCTTACCTGATCTGCTTAGGGTCTGATTAATTAATCCCACTCTCACTGTATGCTCCTGGGCTGTTTGAGCCGAGCTCTCTAATTTACAGCCTGCTACACTCCGTTACTCAGCAAAACCTGCTATCAATCAGCTGGGATCACGGAAACAGCTGTTCACGGTAAGACAAATGCAGGTCAGGGAAGGCAGTAGATCCTGAATGAACAAATCAAGGACGGCATCCTATTCCATGCCGCAGGCTATAAAGCGCTGTTTTATGCACTGCACTTTTACCAACCAACTAGCTCTGATAAATCACATGGTAAACAGCTGATAACTAGTGATGAGCGAACGTGCTGGGATAAGGTGTTATCCGAACATGCTAGTGTGCTAACCGAGCATCATCGGCGTTCTTGAAAAATATGTCCAAGTCCCAGTGGCTTTTCGACAGCCGCAACACACATGGGTAGTGCCTAACAAGCAGGCAATCCCCGCATGTGTTGGGGTTGTCGAACAGCCGCGAGACATGTAGGTGCAGGGACTCAAACATATTATTCGAGCACACCGAAGACACTCTGTTAGCACCAGAGCATGGCGAATAACACCTTCTCCAAGCACGTTCGCTCATCACTACTAATAACTAGTGTGACAGAGCACCAATGCCATATCATCCAAAATCTTACACAATCTAAAAGACAATAAAATATTTGAAGCTTTCTCCTATTTTTCCAAGAAACTAGCCCAAAATTGGGCAGAAAGCTCTGTTTAGGAATATTTAATGGATGTTCCACCCCTTTAGGAACAGGACTGATCCATAAAAATTGAGTCTTTTTGCAAATCAGTACATTTTTGCCAACAGACTCAACACTTTCCAGCGTTTAGAAAGTGTCCTCCTAGAGAAGAAAAGCTGCCTGATACGCACAGATAGAATTTTTTACATGAGTCCTTCCCCTTTTGAGAGGCTACACCCATCTGACCCTGTTCCTACCCCTTGGACATCTAATAGGATGTCTGAGGTCAGTCTAATGATTGAACATTCCAATGTCAGGCACAGGAAAACTTTTGTGATGTGATGTTTAGGCTGCAAACAAAATATTTGCCAACTCTTCTTGGAGTTTGGAAGATTTCACCTTTTTTTCTGGGAGAGTTGTGATCTATAATTAATAAATATATATACAATATAAATTATTGTTTCATACCTCAGTTCTTCACTGTCCATCAGTTTCTTGTAGGCTGTAATCTCTACATCCAGTCCCATCTTCACGGCCAGCAGATCCTGATATTCTTGACCATAGTGAGCAATTTGCTGTTTCGGTAAAAACAAGCACTATGAGAACCACTAGAGCACTGATACTATCCTTATCAGATAGTCCTAAAGTTAAAACATGGATTCGTCAGCCTAACGCTCGGTCATAATGCTAGAAGTAATACGTTGTAGTGTATTTTTTGGATCACCGTTTCTCACAAGTTGGGTACTCAAGATGTTCCTACCATGGATCTTGCGAGCCTTACCTTTCTAATGTCATCTAGTTGAGATTTCAGAGCTGAAGCCTGCTCTTGGTAGGTGTCAACCTCGCTGGATGAGCTGGACTCAGCTTCTGCGATGGAAGATTCCAGCTGAATGTTCTGTAAACCAAGATAGGAGTCAGTTATGTTATATAAGGTACAAACTCTGAACATTTAGACTTAAAATTCATGGAAACATACACTGAGAAATGATTTTCTTTCTTATATCCAAGAAATATATTTTGTTTATACAGATATGAACATCTTTTCTCTTTGGAAGAAAAGATATGAAATCCAGCACCGCTAAAATAAATAAAAAGACAAACTTTAATATACAAATTTCTTCATAAAATGGAATTAAAAAGTTAAATGGAAAAGTATATGAGTCTTACACATTTTGGACTACTGTGAGTCCTTAGTCATAGACATAGGATTTGGTATGTCTATGTCTAAGGACTTGCAGCAGTCCGAAACACGTAAGACTCATTATATACTCTTCCATTGGATTTTTAAAATTTTGTTTTTAGCGTACATTTGTATATTAAAGATGGTCTTTTAAATTATATCTGCGGTGGTGGATTTCATATCTTCTCTATTAATTGTTGCTCGAGGACACCTGGAGTTTCCGTGCATCGCTTGTATCCTTCACATTTGGCATTTCTCGCATTAGTGGTGATTCTTTTCACTTTGGAAGTCATCTGACCAGAAGTTAATATGGAAGGGTGGGGTGTCTTGAACATGGAAGCTGTTCGGGCACCCCAAATCAACTCAACAAGGGATCCTCACTCTATGAATTTATTTAGCACAGGATAGATAATAAATGTATTATCATTGGAGTTTTGAAGACTGTGACCCTCCACTCATCAAAAAACAGTGGTGGCAAAGTGCACTTTGTGAATCAAGTGTTAGTGAGCATGTGCGACCGAAACTCTATTCACTGTCTATAGGAGTAGTGGTCGCACATGCTCATTACTGCTCCATTCACACTAGGGAATTTGGGACCAAAAGGGTCGGGGGTCTCTGTAATTGGACCCCTTTTAGTCATACATTAACTATGTTGTGTATCGATGAGAAATGTTTTTGTGACTGTAGGTGCTTGAGACCTGAATATTATTTTGAAGGACATATATCTGGTTTTGAAAACCCATGCAGTATATGGAGAGATCATTGTTTTTGATGTGTAGATACATCTTTTCTTCTTTTCTCCTCTGGGAGCGCTGTACGGGAATCAAACACTTACTGCCAGGCTGCCCCACAGATCACAGGTGATCGCCAAGATTCCCATCATTGGTACAACCTGGGATCGGCTCATTTTTAAGAAGCCCTTCTAAGGGGAAACCATTGTAGAAAGCAGACAAACCCTTTTTGTACATTATATATAACCAAGAACATGCAGACATCTAAAGTATAACAGGTTTAATTATTTGATACCTACCAGTGACTTAACCCTTTCAATTTCACGATTTATGCCGTCGACTTGGAGTTTGACAGACCTGTATTCTTCCTTGAATGCTGTCAGTGCTTGTACAGTTGGCTGTGTGGATCCGGATGCCACGTAAATCTGTAATATATGGAAATCATTATTACAGTATATATTGCAGAATAATATGACTATATAATTATATGGTAGCCGATAGTCCTGCAATCCTCTTGTAGGTAGGATTTGTTTGAGCAGGTCACTTAAAGGGGTCTGCTCATCTCCTATGTTCAGGGGTGCACCAGTTTGCTTCCCTCAACCTCATGAGAAAACTTAACCAAAGGGACAGTTCTGATGTCACATCACCTTACATAGTGAAAGGAAGGGTGGAACAAGCACAGGGTCCTTTTGTCCTCAAATGCAAAAAGTGTAAAAATCACCAGCAGGGAGCAAATGCTAATTGTTCCTATCTAAGGGCGAGCAATATGATTGTTTCCTCTTAGAAGCAGAGCTGGCCTCCCAATACTTGTTCGTGTCAAACGCTATTCCTCCTGTCCCACCTACAGGTTTGGCTAGGTCCAACACACATATTTCCAAGAGCCCAATAGGGGAGGGGAGAAAGCAAATTCCATATACCTCTTACTATAGCTCATCTCCTCTCAGAAAGGATCAGGCAGATGAAATTCAACATGTCCAATTGGTGTTGAAATGGAATTTGTGCATCCCCAAACACTTAAAGGGGTCTGCGCATCTCCTGTGTTCAGGTGTGCACCAGTTTGCCTTCGGGCATCATGCTAGTTAGGGAGCAGTGTGATCTTGAAGATCAACAGTTTGGGCAATGGGCCTGGTTGCACCACTGGTCTGAACTGTGTACATTTCCCTGTTGCAAGCAGAGGCAGCTTTGACTCTGCAGCATCGGAGGAGCACAAGAGGACTGAATCAATCCAGTTTCTAAGCAGCGCTTGTAAACTCTAAGACACGTACCTTGCTCTCGGCAGCTGCGAATGCCTCGTGTTTGGTCTTTGCGACAAGTAATTCATATTGTGATTTCATATCAGAAATAGCTGATGTCAGGTCCACAGCTTGGGCATAGTTGTCAAATGAAATGGAAATTGCTGCCTTGGTGCCGCTGGTGACAATGGACTGGACTTCTCTGACTTTCTGTGATTTGGAAAAAGGAGAAAAGTAGATCATCAATCACACAAACATAGGGAAAGCATTAAAAGGAAGCTTTCACCCCCCCAGGTGTTTGTAACTAAAAGAGCCACCTTGTGCAGCACTAATGCTGCATTCTGACAAGGTGGCTCTTTTAGTTCAGGTCCCTGGCACTGCTGAAAGAATCGCTTTTGACATTTGTTCCTCATACCGTGAAATCGCCACGGGGGCAGGTCTTTCCCCCTAATACAGATGCCTCACAGCCGTCAATCATGGCCTCTGCGCACTGGGCGCCGCCTCCTCTTCCTTCATTAGCGTCCCCAGCCTAATGAAGGAAGAGGAGGCGGCGCCCGGGGCGTAGAGGCCATGATTGACGGCTGTGAGGCATCTGGATTAGGGAGGAAAGACCTTCCCCCCGGGGCGGTTTCACGATATGAGGGACAAATTTCAAAAGCGATTCTTTCAGCAGTGCCAGGGACCCGAACTAAAAGAGCCACCTTGACAGAATGCTGCATTAGTGCTGCACAAGGTGGCTCTTTTAGTTAGAAACGCCTAGGGGGTGACAGGTTCCCTTTAAGGATGCATAGATTATAATCTGATAGGTTGGGGATATGTATGGAAAATAAATTTCACCTCTCTGATTCTTAATAGTTTTGTGAGTTGTAGAGGTGGATCAAGACTATTTCACTAATGTTCTTATGTAATATTTGAATTTGCTTTGTGACTAATGTTCCTCATGTATCTGTTACTTACAGCGTCATAGATCTGCTTGGACAGAGTGATCTGATCTTCCACTCCAGTTAGTTTGGTCTGCAAGTCGAAGATTGTCAGGTACAAGTGATCAACATCCTGTAAGAAAGAGAAAAAAAGTCTTTAGCTTCCAAGTGAAACATATATAAATATTATGTACAGAGAGAGAGAGAGCAAGCGATATTGGATATATAGATACTGAGATAGAGATATAATAGATAGATAGTATGAGGCAGCGACTGGTGTTATTTGCGAGGGTCACTATGTGTCTCCCAGGATGCGCTCAGAAACGCATTAGTCTCACTGGAGTGCCTTGGGTCACAGCAGGACGCCCGCAAATCACAAGGCAGAATAAAAGTAAGCATGAACCTGGTCAAGCTATTTGGCCAAGACATTATTGAGGAAAACCTGGTATGGGCTTCTATTTTTTAAACGGACTGCAGGAAGGTAGTGGGGCCGGTCCGTTTCCACCAGGCCAGTTCTGAAAAGTGGCCCATGGCCACAGATTCCAGTTTAGAAAAACCCTGCAGGAAGGGTTTGGGTGTGTCAGCGTAGAGTTTGTAGCAAGCAGAGCAGTCGGCTCTTCAAAAGCTCAACCTGTGTGAGGGAACACAGAGCCAAGCAGAACAAACTTCTGGAACCCTGCAGTGTGATACGGTGGTGCAGTCGCCCTCGGCAACCGGACACATTTATAGACTGTCTTGTTACTCAGCTGTGATCCGGAGGATACCGTTGTGTTTTGTTTGTGAGTTTGGACATTAAAGATACGTTTTACTTTGAACTTTCCTGGGTCACTGCCTCATCGCTGCATAGCATGGACACCGCTGCACCACAATAGATAATGAGATAATGAAATAGATAGATAGATAGATAGAAAGATAGATAGATACAAAGGCAGATAAGCATGTTAACGCTATCTTACTTCTTTAAGTGTAGTCCATTCAGCCTCCAAAGACTTTGTGCTTGAGCTGTCCTCATCATATCTGCAAACACCAATGATAAATCAGTTTAGTTCCAAAATATTGCGAAATTATGAAAACATTTTCAGTCGCTGTGGTTATTAATTTTAATAAATTTTTGAGAATCTCTTTAGATAACACCTTCCTGGATATCTGCTATTATCTGCAGAGGAAGCTGACAGTAAGTGTTCTGTTTCCTTGCAGCTCCCCTACAGGATAAATGAAGCATTGCACAGTGCTCATCTACATTAATAGGCTATTAGTATAATGCACAGACATATTATATCCTTCTGGTTGACAGATAATCATTGTAGTTGTCGAAGAAGAGTGAATGGACCTGTAGAAGCGTCAGCCAGACGCGAAAAGGCCATAATCCATGTATGTGTTTGGTCTCCCCTGTCTGAAACTTCCTTTCTACCTGCACAATTGGATATGTTCATTTGAAGCAATTAAAGGACTTTTAACCACAAAGGATCAGGTAAGTGCGGCTTTTCCATTTCTCTTGTAGTTGTTCTCTACTCTGCAGTGGCGATTTTATTTACTAATTGGCTATCAGGTGTGGGTCCTGAAAACTTAAAGGGAATCTGTCAGCAGGTTTTTGCTACCTCATCTGAGAGCAGCCTGATGTAGGCAAAGAGAAAATGAGTCCAATGATGTATTACATAGATTACTGGGTGCAGCGGTTCTCACACAATCAGAGCTTTTAGATTTATCAATGCAGCAGAGCTGAAAAGCTGCTCCCGCCCACAACAGGCTCTGTACATACAAAGTCCATAAACAGTAAACTGCCTATCACAGAAAGGGGCGTTGCCGGACTACATTAGTCCGGCAATGTTAATCTCTTAGTGATAAATCTTTCACAGTTAGTAAACAACAGCATGCAGTTTGACAAGTGACAAATCCCTGAATTCTGTGTTTCAGCCTCTATCTCCCGCTGTTTTTAGATTACATAGCGAACACCTGCCGACAGATTCCCTTTATGTGTTACTAAGTCTTACGTTTTTTGACTTCTGAAGATATATTTTCTAAATTCACTTAATCTAATAGGAATTGCAGCCATTGGTCACAATTCAGTTTAAAATGATCTCTCACTGTGTAGCACTGAAACATGTGATGTGAATTCTCAATAAATTGTGATTATGGAGAAGCCCTCTAAATTCAGCAACGACATTGAGCCCACTAGCGCCCTGCCATTTTAATGATCGGCATTTCTGGTGCTCACTCACTTGACTTGGATTTCTTCAATCGCTTGCTTGTAGTGATCAATTTCAGCCAAAAGTGCTGCCTTAGTTTGGGATAGGACGTCAATCTGGGCTTTGTAGCCGGCAACAGCAGTAGTTGCAACGACTCCGGCGCTGGCTGGGGCGCTGGGGTCACTTCTGTTGTACAGATTGATCTGGGCTTTCAGGATGGTGTTCTGCTGTTCCAGACTGCGGACCTGAAAGCATAAAACATCTCTGCATTCACGTGGTTCATGTATTAACATAAGTGGACACACTCAGTTCTGTATCTTTGACAAAGTTGCCTAAAACTAACTTTTGTCATATCTGGTATTACAACTCAGACTCATTGAAATAATTGCAATATACTGGATACAGGCCATGATGGAGCGGGATCAGGAAAAATGCAGAATCTTTTTACTTTATTGTAACCAATCTTAATAAAATAGTACTCTGGAAACATTATAGATTCTTTTAGTTCAGTGCATGTGATATCTATCTGCTCCCACCAAAGGGCTCATAAAAAAGGGCCATTTGATGACAAAGATCTGAGCTGCTCCTCACGACTCTCACTGAGCTGCTCCTCACGACCTTTACGAGTCTTACTGAGCTGCTCCTCACGACCCTTATGAGTTTTACTGAGCTGCTCCTCACGACCTTTACGAGTCTTGCTGAGCTGCTCCTCACGACCTTTACGAGTCTTGCTGAGCTGCTCCTCACGACCTTTACGAGTCTTACTGAGCTGCTCCTCACGACCTTTACGAGTCTAACTGAGCTGCTCCTCACGACCTTTACGAGTCTTACTGAGCTGCTCCTCACGACCTTTACGAGTCTTGCTGAGCTGCTCCTCACGACCTTTACGAGTCTTGCTGAGCTGCTCCTCACGACCTTTACGAGTCTTACTGAGCTGCTCCTCACGACCTTTACGAGTCTAACTGAGCTGCTCCTCACGACCTTTACGAGTCTTACTGAGCTGCTCCTCATGACCCTTATGAGTTTTACTGAGCTGCTCCTCACGACCTTTACGAGTCTTACTGAGCTGCTCCTCACGACCCTTATGAGTTTTACTGAGCTGCTCCTCACGACCTTTACGAGTCTTACTGAGCTGCTCCTCACGACCCTTATGAGTTTTACTGAGCTGCTCCTCACGAGTGTTCACAAGTTGCGTTTTTCTCTGCAGTCAATACCTGCTCTCTTGGCAGTATAGAAGTTGCTTACAAAAAGCAGGTTTTGCTGCCTTTTTATTGTCTCTTTTGCATGCTGATTAAGTTCAGTGCCCCCCTCCCTCCAAAAAAACACAATGCATCTTCCTTAGGTCTTGCACCAGCAAAAGCCGATACATTTGTTTTTTTGCTGCGTTTTTGCACTAACCCACTTCTTTCTGTGGTTGAAAAAATGCTGCAAAAACACTGAAAGAAGTGACATGTTGCAGTTTTCAAAAACACAGCAGTTTTCCAATTCAGTAAGGGAAAAAAATTATGTGTGTACAAGAGATTTCTGAAATTTCATAGCTTTTGCTGGTGGTGTAGAATGCAGATTAAAATTTGCATAAAAAAGCTGCAAAAACGCAACGTGTGAACATAGCTTAAATAAGTCTAAACTATACAGATATTGTCACTCACTGCTTTAATATGCAATGAAACAAGAGGAACATCTGAGCAGCTTATTGGCAGCCTATGGTCATGGTCCTGAACAGCTTTTAAAAGTCATTAGTTCATCCCCTAGTACATCACTAAAAAAAAAAAAAAAACCTGTTTCTTGATATTTTATTCTGTGGTTATTACTCCTTCCGTCATGCACAAGGAGGGTCCTTCATAAAAGTTACAGGACATTTTGAGAGTCAAGGATCCAACATTCACACTCATGACAGTCTCTATGTGACAACTAGTGATGGTGGAAATAGTCAGAGCATCGCTAGAGTGAAGGTATCATATGTTCATAAGCAGTAACATTCATTGCAGTGCTACGTATAGTTTCATTTTTCTCATATAGAGCGACAAAATCCTGATCGAGACATAAAGATTACATGATACAATTATTACTACCTGTAGTCACCACTAGAGGGAGATAACATAATAGCCAAATACTGATAATATAGTATGCAATCAATGCTTGCACTCCCCCTAGTGGTGACTGCAGGCTGCCAGGATGTTATCACATAGCTATATTCTCTCTATATGGGACCTCTATATGAGTTAATGAGCAGAGATACTTGGAGATATCGAGTTAAGAGAGATGATGCGAGGAAAGGATTAGAATCAAGTTTAAAATAAACCAAAGTGATTGAAGGGAACAGGGTAAGTAACCCCCATTATTAGTCATGTGCCCTATAAACAATAATGTTACAATGTTAAGATCAAGATACAACCAAATATAAATAGAATTAATCCTTAGAAATACCTTGTCAATGAAGCTTGCAAATTTATTGTTGAGACCCTGGAGCTCCTCCTTCTCCTTTAGGCGGGTGACTTGAACAGTGTCCACAGAGGGTAGGGATGGGTCAATAGATGGGATATCAGGAGCACCTGGACCACCGCCCAATCCACCAAGTCCTCCTAGTCCTCCTGGTTTGCCAGCAGCAAACAAGAAGGATGGGCTTCCACCATAGCTGCCAATTTTGAAACCTCTACCACCTAGGCGACCTTTTAGTACACCAATGGCTCCACCAAATCTACCTCCAGCACCACCAATTCCACCACCTAACCCAAATCCTGCTCCTGCACCGCCACCGAAGCCTCCACCAAACCCAGCTCTCAGACCAGCACCACCAGCCAGACCAAAACCACCTCTTGATCCAAAACCTCCGCCACCAGCTGCTGCTCCTAACCCAACTGCTCTGGAAAGTCCAACTCCTCCAAAGCCACCACCATAGCCACCACCAAAGCCACCGCCAAAGCCTCCACCAACCCTAGCACTGCTCCTGGCTGCAGAGAAGAGTCGGTTGCCTCCATAAGATGCGCCATAGCGCACAGCAGAGCTGCTGACTTTCACTTGCTTTTCCACAGTCATGCTGAGATGTATCCAAGGCTGAAACTTCCAGAACAGAGCTGTATCTGGACCTCTGTGCAATTTTATACCCCTGCCTGGTGTCCAGAGGAGACGCACAAACTCTGCTTCCTATTGGGTGAGGCCCCTTTTAACAAGACTCATCAAAATTCTGCAATCAAACTTAGCCTAAGGGCTGGTGATGTTGAAGTTCAGGACAAGGGCTAGCAAGCTGCTGAAAGAATTAAGAAAATGTCAATGTACAGTGTCTAAATTTAAGCTCATTGCCAAAGGCTGGCGTTGCCTTCGCTTTGCTCTCAGGCTGGAAGTTGTTGGAACTTGTCGTTGTTATATTCAGATGATCATCATTTTTTGGTGGGATGTTCCTCAGCCATTACATGTGTTAAATATACTGTATGCAGGCATGAGTGAGGAGCCTGATGTCAAGTCGGGGACGATCTTGCCACGTAGCTGCTTTTCTTGACGTTAGATGCTAATATTGTACAGCTATGGTCACATCTCCAGTTTTTCAGTGCAGAACATAAAATTAGATCCTTCTAATCAATTCACTTTAAAGATGCGCAGAACTTAAACTCAACCTGCAGTAGGGTCCTTAATCCTACCTAAAATCAATCCATCTATCTATCAATCTATCTATCTACCTACCTATCTATCATCAATCTATCTATCTATCTATCTATCTATCTATCATCAATCTATCTATCTATCTATCTATCTATCTATGCAAAAAGTCCAATACTTGCCCAATTTAACTTCTTTCACCTTAAGGATTTTGGAGTGCTGCCTTCGTTTTTTCTTCTATCTATTAATCTATCATTATCTATCTATCTATCTATCTATCTATCTATCTATCTATCTATCTATCTATCTATCTATCCAATATCTATCTATTCCATATCTATTATCTATCTACCTTTTAATATCTACATCTATTTGTAATTTTCATTCTCAGACATACTAGAGTCAATTCCATAGGAAGTTAATTAACCCATCATGCCTTTTTGGAGTGTGGGAGGAAGCTGGAGTGCAAGAAGAAAACCCCGGCAAATATGAGGAGAATAAGCAAACTCCCAAGAGCGTAGCTAAAGGCTCATGGGACCCGGTGCAAAAGTTGAGCTTGCGTCCCCTCAGCGTTACTTCTTCTTAGAGCCATAGGCCACGACTCACCTGCTACTGTCAGCTGCATCACTGGATCTATTAAAGGAAAGTTATCCTCCGAAACTGACCTATTTGTTAAATCAAGTTTTTTTTGTTAAATGTATTTAATTTTTTTGCCAATTTTTTTTTCTTTATTACATTTCACAATTAAAGTACTATGAAAAATCTTGCAATTTTCACTATTGACCAATGGGATTTTTTTTAGACTCTCACTTCCTTTTATTTCAGGAACCAACACATGGAAATAGCCACAATGGCTGTATTGAACCATTTGAATGAGCATGTACAAAGATCATTGTGGAGGGCAGGGTCAGCTGTGACAACACCATTGTGATTGGTGGATCCTGTGTTATCAGCTGTGTATAGAGATGCTATTTTACTTTAAGACTGTATAGCTGGTGAAAAGGAAAGTTGGTGACCTATGGGAGCGAGAAAAACTTGGACACCACACGGACCATCAGTCTAGCTTGCGACAAATGCGCACACATTTTCCTCATTTCAGCCCATTGAGCCATTAAACTCAATGGGGAAAATCAGTGAAAAATGTAAAGCCATATGCATATCATACAGATGTCATACAGATTCATAGGGAGAAATTCTCATAATCGTATTGCAAAGTTTAGTGTGACGCCGGCCTAAGGAAGAGATAGGCAGGGTTTCATCCACTACCATAATATGCAGTACAAAGCAGCTCTTTTTAGGGTATGTGCACACGTCCGGATTTTTAGCGGTTTTTTTGCGGAATTTTGCAATAAAAACGCTATAAATCCGGTAAAAAAACGCTAACATTATGCATCCTATCTTTTAGAATGCATTCCGCATGTTTTGTGCATATGTTAGCGTTTTTTTCCGCAAAAAAAACGCATTCCGCAAAATAAATGGACATGCTCATTCTTTTTGCGGATTTTTTGCGCATTTCTATACCAAAATGACATTCAGGAAAAAAAAAAAACGCAAAAAATCCGCGCAAAAAACGCACAATTTCCGCGAGAAATCTGCGCGGAAAAAAACATGAATTTCTTGCAGAAATGTCAGGATTTTGTCAGGAAAAAATCCTGACGTGTGCACATAGCCTTAGAGTCAAATAATATTACTTAGTACCAGCATATACTTAAAAAAAATTTTTTAGCTACATAATATTCCTGTGTGCCAGCATGTAAAAAACTTTTTTAAACTTTTTTTTATTCCTCGCCAATTGCTGAATTAGCTAATATTTATCTAGCAATTGTGTGACTGGTGCAAAACCTACTGCACTATTTACCAGTAATTTCCCGGAGTCTGCTGTTGGCATGTGTCATAAAAGCGATATCAAAGAAAAAACAAAAAAGTATATTGGTTAAATAAATAGTGTATCTTTATCTAGCAGCTGTGCGACTTCTGCAAAGTCTGCAGAGATACGCAAACGTCACAATTTACCAGTGGCAATAATTTTCCTTACTCTGCTGTTGCCATCTATCAGAAAGGCGATATAAAAAAATTCTAATTTTCAATTGGTTAAATAAATAATGTACATTTATCTTGCAGCTTTGCGACTTCTGCAAAGCCTGCAGTGATACACAAACGTCACAATTTACCAGTGCCAATAATTTTTCTTACTTTGCTGTTGCCATGTATCAGAAAGGTGATATAAAAAATAATAATTTTCAATTGGTTAAATAAATTGCGTATATTTAGCTTGCAGCTGTGCGACTTCTGCAAAGCCTGCAGTGATATGCAAATGTCACAATTTATCAGTGCCAATAATTTTCCTTACTCTGCTGTTGGCGTGTGTGTCATAAAAGCGATATCAAAAATACAAGTTTTTTATTGGTTAAATAAATAGCGTATCTTTATCCAGCAGTTGTGTGACTGGCGCAAAGCCTGCTGAGATACGCAAATGTGACTATTTACCTGTCATTTTTGTAAGTCTGCTGTTGTCATGTGTTATAAAGGTGATATCTGAAACAAAAAATACTAACACATTGCTAGATACAGGGAATTTGTACATAACACCTCTGTGAGGGTACTTGTAAAAAATAAAGCCATGACCTAATTTTTTCATAATGCATTCAATATGGGAAAGGGTGACATTAAGGAACTTGGACATGGATGTGGTGGTGCCTGCCACTGCCGTGTGACAGATCAGAAGATGACTATATCTCGTTCTAGCGTCCTGTCAAAATTCATTATGTGCGCTACATCACTGTTGAACCCAGACAAGTGAGAGGATATTGTGGGTTGGATGGCAGACAAAGGCTCCAGTGTGTTGACAAGCAGCACCACTAAGTCTTCCACACAGTCCAGTCTCAGTAGCCAAGAGGCTGGGCCGCTGAACCCTGAACCTGTTCCTTCCTCCCCCATCAAGAGTCCCAGGAGACATATGAGCCCAACGCTGGCCACTCCGAGGAACTGTTTACCTTCCCTGATAACT
Organism: Ranitomeya imitator; assembly: GCF_032444005.1. Taxonomy (NCBI): domain Eukaryota; kingdom Metazoa; phylum Chordata; class Amphibia; order Anura; family Dendrobatidae; genus Ranitomeya; species Ranitomeya imitator. The sequence continues at coordinate 773,523,781 of NC_091284.1, forward strand.
ATTCATGCCTGTCAGCATGCACCATTAAAGAGGGTCAAGAGGAAGTGGAGTGCACTGATGCACAAACATTTGAGCACCCACAGGCAGGTAAAGCCATGTTGGGGAAGGTCAATTCATGTCTGAAGAGGTGTAGGATAATCATGATGCACAGTTGCCATCAGATCAACCTAAAATGACAACTCAGAAGGAGGATCAGATTGATGAATTGGAAGACCACATGGTCGATGATGAGGCCACTGATTCAACCTGGCACGGTGGCACACCTAGCGAGCACAACAGTGCAGAGAGATGGATCCATAGCACTAAAACAGGCAAGAGCTAGTGGTTTGACCAGAGGGAGAACTTGGTCAATTGTTTCACAGAGTTCCCCCAGTTGGCTAGATAACAGGCCAAGAGTGCATTGTTCCCCTGTATGGCAGTTTTTTCTGAAAGTCCTTCAGACAAAACAACTGTAATTTGCAGCATTTGCCATACCAAGCTTAGAAGGGCCAAGAACACTGCCAACCTGAGCACCACCAGCATGCAGAAGCACATGGAAGCTTGGATGCAAAATCTGTGTCTGAGGGTGAAACCACTGACCCTTCCCCTGTTTTACGGCCTTTGCAATATGCTGTCCAGAAAGCAGGCGCTGATGCCTCCTGCCCACAACCTGCAGTTGCACAGACACAACAGTCAGCAACCACTTTCACTTTGTTGTCCCAGTGCAGCATTCAGTTGTCCCTGGCCCAGATATTTCAAAGGAAGCAGAAATATTGACTCACCTGCAGGCCCAAATGCTAAACACCCACATTGCCAGATTGTTAGCCCTGGAAATTTTGCCATTTTGGCTTGTGGGAACTGAGTATTTCCACAACCTCTGGGCGGTGGTAACCCCACGGTACTCAATTCCCAATTGCCACTATTTTTCCCAGTGTGCCGACAGTTACATAAGCAGCATGTGTTACACAATATCAGTCATCCTCTGGCCAACGCAGTCACAGAGATGGCCCACCTAACCACAGACATGTGGACAAGTTCTTGTAAACAGGAACGCTACATTTCCCTGATGGCACACTGGGTGAACCTGGTGGAGTCTGGGACAGAGTCAGAGGCTGGGACATGACACATCTTACCCACACCAAGAATAGCGGGCCCAACTTCCATCAGGGTTTCAGTCTCCTCGTATTCAAGTTCCTGTTTCTCCTCATCCTCAGCGGAACTAGCCTCTCCATCTCTCCGCAGCAGGGAGGTCTGCAGCACTGTCTTGGTGAAGCGGCAGCATCCTTTACTAAAGCTCATATGTTTAGGTGATAAAGCTCTCAACGCAGCAGAGCTGTTGAAAGGGATGAAAGACCAGACTGATCAGTGGCTCTCCCTACTGAACCTAGGTCCATGACTTGCTGGACCAACTTGCCAAGATACGCCATGTCAGCGCCCATTTCTGAAAGTCATCTCAGGATTTCACCAGTCTGGCTTAGCTGCAGCAGCGCTTAAATTTGCCTTGTCACTTGCTGATTTGTGACCTGCTCACATGCTGGAATTAGACCTTTCATATGTTGGCAAAGCTTAGGGAGCAGTAGAGGTCAGTGTCTGAATTCCAGTTTATCAATGCCCATCAGAGTAACACTCAGCCCCCACGCATAACAACTGCTGAGTGGGTGTGGATCGCTGACATATGTGAGGTTCTTCAAAACTTTGAGTACTTCACCAGGATGGTGAGCACTAATGATGCTATTATCAGTGTAACCATCCTGCTGCTCTGTCAATTAAAACTTTTGCTGCAGAATCTCAAAGAAGAAACTTTGAATGCCGAGCAGGGGACTATGGAGCAAGATTTTACAGTGGCTGATACCACACAGCCCAGCCTCACACAATATTCTCAGGCCACATTGGGTGATGATAAGGAACAAGAGGAGGAGGAACAGGAGTTTTTGGTCTGCGCCACAGAAGGGACTCCCAATCCCAGCTTCATGCCTGTCCAGCATGGGTAGCCTGAAGAAGAGTTGGAAGGGATGATTAGTGTTAGTCCTGGTGGGGATACTGAACGTTTGACTTTTTGCAGTCTGCCACACATGGCACAGTTGATGTACAGATGCCTTTCCCAAGACCTTCGGGCGAAAGACATTTTGTCCACAATGAAATACTGGCTGTACACCTTTCTTCAGCCACGGTACAAGGAGAAATTTCCTTCTCTCATGTTGGAGGCAGACTTGCCATTTTCAGTGCATGCATGCCAGAGGGCCATTGTGGAAGACTTGCTGAAAAGTTTGCCCTCAGACAACGATGCTGCCAGAGGTACTGGATCTTTTCACCCACAAGGATTACAGGAGAGGGACATGGTCACCAGGTGCAACTCAAGGGGGAGGGGGGATTTCCACCAACTGAGCCATTTTCATGAAACCGTCACATCAGCAAGGGCTGTCTGTGGGTGCAACTGTGACGAGGAGGAAGAAGTAGACCAAGATGGTGAAGGAGTACTTAAGTGACCATAACAGTGTCTGTCCTGTTTCTTCAGTGCCCTTTAACTATTGGTTGACCAAGCAGCACACTTGGCCCGACCTCTACTTGTACGCTTTGGAGTTGGTTATGTATGTATACCCCACGTGGGTAATGTTTTTACATTTTTGGAAACCTTTGTACATTGTGCAATGGTCAAACTTGTACTCCCTATCTCTTCTTATTCTAATAACTGCAAGATGTATTGTGAGGTCCCCATGACGTTGTCTTTCAGCGTGTATGATACAGCGTGGATGACCCCTTGGGTAATTTTTGGAAAACTTTGCACATTGTGCAATGGTGAAACTTGTACTCAGTGGTACTCTTGTAGTCTGAGTCTTTAATCATTCTTAGCTCTCTAGTTACTTTGGGCTCTGCTCTGGGGTCTGCTGTTAATATATGGTCTGGACTAGGGTCTGTAGCTATCTTCAGGTTTTGACAGCAGACTTTTATCATTCTTTGATCTGCATCTGTAGTTATTCTGAGGTCTTGTCTGGGGTCTGTAGTTATTCTGGAGTCTGGAGTGTGTTCTTTAGGCATTCTTGGGTTTGGTCTGGGGTTGTATTTATTCTGGGGTATTCTGGGGTATGGTCTAGCATCTGTAGCAGATTTAGTTATTCTGGGGTCTAATCTAGGGTCTACGGACTGGTCTGGGGTCTTTAGTTATTCTCGGGTCTGGATGTGAGACTTTCTTCAAAAATATTTAGAATTGAGAGACTTTCTTCATTCTTTGGTTTAGTCTCTGTAGTTATTTTTGGGTCTGGTCTGGGGTCAATAGTTATTCTGGAGTCTGGTGTGTGGTCTGTAGTTATTCTGGGTCTGGAGTCACTTTAGTCATTCCTGGGTCTGGTTTGGAGTCTATAGTTATTCTGGAGTCTGTAGTAATTATGTGGTCTGGGCTGCGATCTGTGCTTATTATGGAGTCTAGTCTGGGGTATTTAGTCATTCTTGGGTCTTTTCTGACGTCAGTAGCTATTCTTGGGTCGGGTCTTGAGTCAGTAGTTATTATTGGGTTTGGTTTTGAGTCATTAGTAATTCTTGGCTATGGTCTAGACCAGGGGTCCCCAACCTTTCTTACCTTGAGAGCCACATTCTGCTATGAAAGTTGGTCGAGAGCCACATTGTAACACAGTGTATAGGGTCAGTGTACAGGTAACACACTGAGTCACCAGTGACGTCTGTACGTGAAGTCCTTCATCCTTGCTTTTCATCTTCATCCAGCACAGACAACCGTTACTTCTTCCAGCCAGGGCTTGTCTCTGCAGGAAATAACACAGTTATCTAGAGCTCCATTTGCAGAACACATTACTTTTTTTCCCCAAATTCAAAACTACACCAGATGAAGAAAAAAAGGTGACAGTGTTGCTCTGCACAGTAACAGGACCGCCTCCCCATTAAAAACACTATCCTCAAAAAATAAAATAAATACCTCACTGCAGTAATAATATCCCCCATCCTGGCCCCGTGTGTCTCATTCCTTGCTTCAGCCATATGTTCTCCCATCCTGCCTCCATGTGATATCCCATCCTGCCCCATCTGTCCCATGATCTTGCCCCACCTGTCCCATGATCCTGCCCCATCTGTCCCATGATCCTGCCTCATGATACTGCCCCATGATCCTGCCCCATCTGTCAATATTATATACATCCTGCCCCATGATCCTGCACCATGTATCTCCATCCTGCCCCATGATCCTGCCCCATCTGTCTCCATTCTGCACCACCTGTCTCCATCCTGCCCCATATTCCTGCACCATGTCCAGTTTTGGGCACCGGTGCTCAGGAAGGATATAATGGAACTAGAGAGAGTACAAAGGAGGGCAACAAAATTAATAAAGGGGATGGGAGAACTACAATACCCAGATAGATTAGCGAAATTAGGATTATTTAGTCTAGAAAAAAGACGACTGAGGGGCGATCTAATAACCATGTATAAGTATATAAGGGGACAATACAAATATCTCGCTGAGGATCTGTTTATACCAAGGAAGGTGACGGGCACAAGGGGGCATTCTTTGCGTCTGGAGGAGAGAAGGTTTTTCCACCAACATAGAAGAGGATTCTTTACTGTTAGGGCAGTGAGAATCTGGAATTGCTTGCCTGAGGAGGTGGTGATGGCGAACTCAGTCGAGGGGTTCAAGAGAGGCCTGGATGTCTTCCTGGAGCAGAACAATATTGTATCATACAATTATTAGGTTCTGTAGAAGGACGTAGATCTGGGTATTTATTATGATGGAATATAGGCTGAACTGGATGGACAAATGTCTTTTTTCGGCCTTACTAACTATGTTACTATGTTACTATGTGTCTCCATTCTGCCCCATGATCCTGCCCCATCTGTCTCCATCGTATCCATCCTGCCCCATGATTCTGCACCATCTGTCTCCATCCTGCCCCATGCCCCTGCACCATATGTCTCCATCCTGCCCCATGATGATGCCCCACCTGTCTCCATCCTGCCCCATGATCCTGCACCATCTGTCTCCTTCCTGCCCCATGTTCCTGCACCATCTGTCTCCATCATTCCCCATCTGTCTTCATCCTTCACCATGTCTCCATCCTGCCCCGTGTCTCCAATCCTGCCCCCTGTGTCCGTTCTGCCCCCTCTCCATTCTGCCCATTTCTCCCATCCTGCCGCCGTGTCTCTATTCTGCCCCTTGTCTCCATTCTGCCCCCTTGTCTCCATTCTGCCCCCTTGTCTCAATTCTGCCCCGTGTCTCCATTCTGCCCCTTGTGTCCATTCTGCCCCTTGTCTCCATTCTGGCCCTTTGTCTCCATTCTGCCCCCTTGTCTCAATTCTGCCCCCTTGTCTCAATTCTGCCGCCATGTCTCCATTCTGCCCCTTGTCTCCATTCTACCCCTTGTCTCCATTCTGCCCCCTTGTCTCAGTTGTGCCCCGTGTCTCCATTCTGCCCCTTTTCTCCATTCTGCCCTTCATGTCTCCATTCTGCCCCATGTCTACAATCCTGCCCCTGTCTCCCATCCTGCCCTGTGTCTTCCATCCTGCCTCCGTGTCTCCGTTCTCTCCCATGTCTTCAATCCTGCCCCTTGTCGCCATTCTTCCCCGTGTCTCCATTCTAACCCCGTGTCTCCATCCTGCCTCTGTGCCTCCATTCTGCCACTTGTCTCCATTCTGCCCCCGTGTCTCCCATCCTGCCCCCTTTCTCCATTTTGCCCCCTTGTCTCCCATCCTGCACCCATGTCTCTATTCTGCCCCGGGCAGGATGGAGACACATGGATGGAGACACATGGTCCATGTGTCTCCATCCTGCCAGTGAAACATATTGCTTTAAAAAAATAAATAAATTAAAAAAAACAACTTTCTTCGTACCTTGCCACGCTCCTGCGGCAATGATGATCCCTCTAGACGTCTCAAGCGCGCACTTGCCAGAGAATGACAATAACATCATACGCCGGTGAAGTGCGCGCTGATGTCAGCTGCCAGCCTCCGATTGGCTGGTGGCTTTAACTATTGCCGTTTGGGCCTGGACCCACACTGCAATAGAGTAACGGAACCTGCGCCTCGGATGCAGGTTCAGTTACTGCACGGAGCAGAAGCCTGCCGCTGGGGCTCGATCAGCAGAAGAGACAGGGCCCAATGTGGGCCTCCTCTGCTGATCAGGCCCCATACGCCAGTCAGGGCAGTAATGCCCTGATGGCAGCCCTAGTGACGTGGGTCACTGTGCTCTATTAAAGCCGCAGTAACCAAAGTTTTGCGAGATTTGTGAAGTCTCGCAACACTTTGTGCAGCTTCAATAGAGCACAGTGACTACTGCGCAGGAGTGAATGCAGTCAGTGATTGACACAGGAGGGGCGGCATATTACCATCAGCGGGGCGGGTATTACAGGCGGTGGGGCAGCTCCCTGGAGACTTAAACACAATCTTCTTTCCGGTGACCGTCGGCGAGCCACATTTCAGGAGCAGGCGAGCCACATGTGGCCTCTAGAGAGTCTGTAATTACTCTGGAGTCATTACTTATTCTTTGGGCTAGTCTGTGATCTGCAGTTATTCTGAGATCTGTAGTTTATGTTGTGTTAACCCCTTAATGACCGTCAATACGCCTTTTAACAGTGGTAGTTAAGAGTACTTAAATCACAGCGTGTTAATTAACGGAGCTGTGGGAAAAGTGTATAGCGCCCCCAGAGTCGGAATTTCCCTGCGGTCATGGATGACCGCAAAAAAAGCGCGATTTGCCATTTAATTTCTCTGTCCTTCGATGTGATCGCACATCAGAGGACAGAGAAATAGGATCTCCGATCGCCCCCGATACTTACCAGTGTCTCCTGGTGTCCCTGGGTCCTCCTGCTTCTCCCCACTGCTGCTGGCGTCTTCTTCCGGTAAGAAAATGGCAGACGCATGCGCAGTGCGCCCTCAGAGATCTGCCGGCCGGCACCCGGCAGCAATAGGAAGATTTTTCCTATTGGTTCATTTTGGTCACTGTGATAGACCCTATCACAGTGATCAAAAAAAAAGCAAATAACCCCCTTCTTTATCACCTCGTTAGTTAGGGAAAAATAATAAAATAAAGAAAATGCATTTATTTACATTTTCCCATTAGGGTTACATTTGGGCTAAAGTGAGTTGGGCTAAAGTTAGGGATATGGTTGGGGCTAAAATTAGGGTTAGGGTATATTTCCACGTTAAGGATTTGTTCAGGATTTGCTGCGGATTGGACACTGCGTACAGCCGCAGCGTCCAATCCGCAGCATCCAGATGTTACAACATAGTGGAGGGGATTTTATAAAATCCTGTCTCCACTATGGGTGCAGGGCCGCATCCAGCGGCCCTGAGTAATCGGGCATCTTTCCAGACCACAGCATGTCTATTTATCTTGCTGAGATGCTCCATCTCCGCAAGATAAATAACACAGTCTATGAATATGATGTGGTGATTCCGGATGTACATAGTAACATACATAGTAACATAGTTAATAAGGCCGAAAAAAGACATTTGTCCATCCAGTTCAGCCTATATTCCATCATAATAAATCCCCAGATCTACGTCCTTCTACAGAACCTAATTGTATAATACAATATTGTTCTGCTCCAGGAAGACATCCAGGCCTCTCTTGAACCCCTCGACTGAGTTCGCCATCACCACCTCCTCAGGCAAGCAATTCCAGATTCTCACTGCCCTAACAGTAAAGAATCCTCTTCTATGTTGGTGGAAAAACCTTCTCTCCTCCAGACGCAAAGAATGCCCCCTTGTGCCCGTCACCTTCCTTGGTATAAACAGATCCTCAGCTAGATATTTGTATTGTCCCCTTATATACTTATACATGGTTATTAGATCGCCCCTCAGTCGTCTTTTTTCTAGACTAAATAATCCTAATTTCGTTCAATGAATGTTCAATGTGTTCAATGAACATATCCAGAATCACAGCGCGTGCAACAGAGGGCAGCGCTTTGGTCGGAGCGGGGTATCAGCTGCGTCCAAAGCGCAGAGATTGCGCCCTGTGGAAACATACCCTTAGGGTTGGGGCTAAAGTTAGGGTTAGAGTTGGGATTAGGGTTAGGGTTGGGATTAGGTTTAGAGTTGGGATTAGGGTTTGGATTAGGGTTAGGTTTGAGATTAGGGTTAGGGTTGGGATTAGAGTTAGTGTTGGGATTAGGGTTAGGTTTGTGGTTAGGGTTATGGTTAGGGTTGGGATTAGTGTTAGGGGTGTGTTGGAATTAGGGTTGGGATAAGGGTTAGGGTTGGGATTAGGTTTAGGGGTGTGTTGGGGTTAGGGTTGTGATTAGGGTTATGGTTAGGGTTGGGATTAGGGTTAGGGGTGTATTGGTGTTAGGGTTAGGGTTGGGATTAGGGTTAGGGGTGTGATGGGGTTAAGGTTGTGATTAGGGTTATGGTTAGGGTTGGGATTAGGGTTAGGGGTGTGTTGGGATTAGGGTTGTGATTAGGGTTATGGTTAGGGGTGTGTTGGGGTTAGGGTTGGAGTTAGAATTGAGGGGTTTCCACTGTTTAGGTACATCAGGGGGTCTCCAAACGCGACATGGTGCCACTATTGATTCCAACCAATTTTGCGTTCAAAAAGTCAAATGGTGCTCCCTCCCTTCTGAGCTCTGCTGTGCGCCCAAAGAGTGGTTTATCCCCACATATGGGGTATCAGCGTACTCAGGACAAATTGGACAACAACTTTTGGCATCCAATTTCTCCTGTTACCCTTGGGAAAATAAAAAATTGGGGGCTAAAAAATCATTTTTGTTGAAAAAAATGATTTTTTATTTTCACGGCTCTGCGTTATAAACTTCTGTGAAGCACTTGGGTGTTCAAAATTCTCACCACACATCTAGATAAGCTTCATTGGGGGTCTAGCTTCCAAAATGGGGTCACTTGTAGGGGGTTTCTGCTGTTTAGGCACATCAAGGGCTCTGCAAATGCAACGTAAATGCCTGCAGACCATTCTATCAAAGTCTGCATTCCAAAACATCACTACTTCACTTCCGAGCCCTGATGTGTGCCCAAACAGTAGTTTTCTCCCACATATGGGGTATCAGCGTACTCAGGACAAATTGGACAACAACTTTTGGGGTCCGATTTCTCCTGTTACCCTTGGGAAAATATAAAAATGCGGGCTAAAAAATCATTTTTGTTGGAAAAAATTATTTTTTATTTTCACGGCTCTGCGTTATAAACTTTAGTGAAACATTTGGGGATTCAAAGTTCACACAACACATCTAGATAAGCTCCATGGGGGTCTAGTTTCCAATATGGGGTCATTTGTGGGGGTTTCTACTGTTGTTTAGGCACATCAGGGGCTCTGCAAACGCAACGTAATGCCTGCAGACCATTCTATCAAAGTCTGCATTTCGTGTCACTTTTGGGTATTTTCTGTTATGTACACCCCACAAAGTGACTTTAAATGTGAGATGGTGCCTAAAAAAATGATTTTGTGAATTTTGTTGTAAAAATGAGAAATCGCTGGTCAACTTTTAACCCTTATAACTTCCTAACAAAAAAAAATTTGTTTCCAAAATTATGCTGATGTAAAGTAGACATGTGGGAAATGTTATTTGTTAACTATTTCGTGTGACATATCTCTCTGATTTAAGGGTATAAAAATTCTAAGTTTGAAAATTGCAAAATGTAAAAAATTTTCGCCATATTTTCGTTTTTTTTCATAAATAAACGCAAGTAATATCGAAGAAATTTTACCACTAACATGAAGTACAATATGTCAAGAAAAAACTTTCTTAGAATCAGAGGGATCCTTTAAAGCGTTCCAGAGTTATGACCTCATAAAGTGACAGTGGTCACAATTGTAAAAATTGGCCCGGTTATTAAGCTGCAAATTGGCTCCGTCATTAAGGGGTTAATAATGCACCATAAGACATCTCTTTACAATGATCTGTGAAGAAGTAACTGCTAGTCCACTAAAACAACGTCTCAGGCTCTAGGTAATCACTGGAGCACTCAGGGCATAGTTATTACACATTACATTGAGGAAGCTATTAAAGGGAAATAAAGGAAAGTGACAATAGCTGATAGATAAATGAATGCATGTGATGTCGTTGTTATCCTCCATGCTATTGAACCAGTCCTTGGTAAAGAAACTGCTCCAATTACAGTTAGGGCACTCGAGCGATGGCGTGAGCAGCTTTGCATGAGAAGTAATTGTCTTATTCCGCAGATACCTCCTCACCTTACAAATCATTATGTTGCGATGCACAACCTTCATTGTATGCTTTCAATTTGCCATTCATTGCTGAACAGAATTTAAAATAGATCAAAATACATTAAAAGTCTGTTTAATCAGTTCACATTTGCTTATGGGCTGGAAAGCTGGTTTCCATGAAATTCAATTATATAATATGCTTCATTCATGTCTGACAATAGATGCTTCCCACAGAGTGGTAGCATGATGGTTGGCATTGCCATGACTCAGAATTGCCCTCCCAATAGGCTGGAATACTTAATGGAGATAGTATGTGATTATGCTGTATGTATTATGTAACCATGACAATTTTTTTCACCTTTTCGCCTCCCAGATTTATTAATTGTTCTTTGCTTGTCTGAAGACAATGGTGGCACTAAGAGTCAGTGAAGTAAAAATAGGAGATGACCCTGACGCCGAATGCTATGGTGTGACTCACATGTTATTATTATTATTATTTATTATTATAGCGCCATTTATTCCATGGCGCTTTACATGTGAGGAGGGGTATACATAATAAAAACAAGTACAATAATCTTGAACAATACAAGTCATAACTGGTACAGGAGGAGAGAGGACCGTGCCCGCGAAGGCTCACAATCTACAAGGGATGGGTGAGAATACAGTAGGTGAGGATAGAGCTGGTCGTGCAGTGGTTTGGTCGATCGGTGGTTACTGCAGGTTGTAGGCTTGTTGGAAGAGGTGTGTCTTCAGGTTCTTTTTGAAGGTTTCGATGGTAGGCGAGAGTCTGATGTGTTGTGGTAGAGAGTTCCAGAGTAGGGGTGATGCACAAGAGAAATCTTCCATGCGATTGTGGGAAGAGGAGAGTAGAGCTGGTCATGTTCCTGAGGTTCTTATCTATAGACACCAGGGTGGACTGCTTTAATATCATGAAACTTATTACTGCAGATTTGTAACATGTACAATTGAGTTGGATGAGATAAGAAAAAAAAAGGTAAAACATTTTTTCATCAGATACACAGCTACATCTTATGCTTGTGTAAAAAGAAGCAGTGATATCCCTGAAGAGCCCTTTCAGGATGGGCCATTAATGAGAGGAGACTGCCATCTGCTGGCTACGCTAAATCAAGGGGAACCAAATTGTGCTGGATGATTTGCAGAAGGAGCCACTTCCTTGATATAAATGCCTTGGGTGCCAAACCGCAGACATATTTGGCACCAGGGAAGAGAGCGGGGTAGATGTGCTCCAGAGACACCGCTGAGACAAGCGTGACAGGCATCAGCGAGAAGTCTATGCCACCAAACTGCCAGTCAAAACCTGGCAACGTCCAGGTTCGCCCCAGGAGTAGTCCAAGTTTTCCTTCGCTGGTCAGGACCAGGATCCACAACCTGCATTGGTCAAGCCTCCGAGACCCATCATGGACTAGTCCTCTCCGCATCAAGCTTGAGAGACTTCCGCTGATGGTCAAGCCAAGAAAAACCATGAGAAGACTGAGATAGCAGAGGCATGCCTGTGATTGTGGTGCAACAACGCAAGTTAGGAAGGCTGTCACTTCCAGCTATAACCTATGATACAGGGGTCGGCTGGGATTCGGATAACAGGTTGGGAGGGGGCCAGTTGGTGTGTGAAAGGCCCAACACGTGTTAATAAAGTTCATCAAAGAGAGAATTAAGTCCTAGGGAGAAAACTTGGTGTCCCCAGCTAGGGTCATAGCTGCAGAGAGAACTTATGTGGTGACTCCCATGACTGGGTGAACCACCCTTGGGAAACGACATTAATGTTATATAGTGAAAGGCTTTCTTTGCTATTCCAAACTTACTGTTTCACTAATACTAGTTGCTTAGAGTTACTTTAAATCACTGTAAAGTTACTTCTGTATATAAATAGAACTATATTGATCCCTGACTCTTCCCCCTCGTGTCCTCTGTGTGTTGCATACAGACACCTGCATTACTTTTGGTGTTGTAGGCAGGATGCAATATTCAGACACAGAGATGGAGAACCAGTCCGTGACCAAGCCCAGCAGTGAACATATACCCTTGGGGACTATGCTCAGCAATATTCCCAAGTTCACGGAGAGCAGCGTGTCACTTTGGGACTAGGTAGAGAGTCTGAGAAGCATGTTGCCCATGTATCCCTTGACTCCTTCCATTCAGGCCGAGTTAGCCCTTCTGACCCTTGATGAGGAGTCCCAGCAGACTCTGTGGATAAGATGATAAAAATCTTGGTGGACATGCATGATGACAATGTGGCACCCCTAGGGGTATTTGCCACAAAAATAGTTACTGACAGTAAGTACAAATACTAAAATAGCAAGACTGCACTACCACCTCCGGCCAGAAGGGGGAGCTCCAGAGACTCCCCTTGATCCATTCTGGTCTGAGGGAAGAACTGGCAGTTGGGCAGTTGGGCTAAGGAGCTGAAAGTGAGAGGTCATACAGTTGAATCTCTAACAGCCCTGTGACTGTTACCAGGCCTAAATCACCGGCCTGAGGAGAAGAGGGATAGAGAAAAAGGACATTGTGAGAACCGGGTAGCATTAATCACTACCCAGAACAGGCGCAAAGACGGATACCGGATCCGTGGCTGTATTCATTATATATAATACAGCAACCGGAAAAACGTGAGGTGATATCAGCTTCACTAGGGTCGGATGCAGCAACAGACACAGAGTTCAGCGGTACTCCCAGAGGGGGTAAACCGATAAAAGGACTCGGGTTGCCCGTCGAACCAGGACCCGGAGGGGACAGATTGGGCCGGCAGCCAGTTCACATACAGCAGCAGGGCCACACAGAAATTGCGCACAATAAGAGGCGAAGACCCCGGCAGGGTCAAAGTAACTCAGAGTTCCCATACAGACTCCGGTGACAGGACTGGTTGTAAATCCTTTTATGTTAAAGTAAACTGGTTAAACGTTTCAGTGCCTCAGTCTTTCATTTGGACAATAGCCATCTATCCAGGATCGGGATCGTCACCGCTGGGAGAACCTGCTGCTGATCAAGTAAGTGCCTGTCCCCTCATGATACCCCTTACACTGTGCATTGCCTGAGGCCACAGCACCTGGTCAAGCCACCCGTGACATCCCCCTCAAGAGACAGACTCCATTGGTCCGGTGCTGGGTATCCCGGTCTCCTGGGCGTCACAATTGGCGTCACGAACAGGATCTAGCCAGCCCGTATACCGGGTATTGTGTGCCGTGATTGGAGCCCAAAACTGTGAAAACTGGGATGAAAAATCTTGAAAATTGACTTTATTAAAGAAAAATCCATTCCCCATTGAAAACTATTGAAAGTGACTTTTCCCCATTGGTTATAATGGAGTAAAGATGGTCGCCATCCCCTGAGGTAATCACTTCATAACCGTTAGGCACGAGACTGTTAATTGAGCTACGCCATCACCTGAGCCCCAGTCTAACTGAAAAACTTCAGAATCCGCCATTACAGAGCGCGGTGGGTGGGAGCAGCAGGGGGCGTGTCATTGTGGGCGGCACCAAGCTGAGCGCTCTGACATCAGAGCAAGGGGAAAATCGATCCTGCTGCACAGCGGAACGAATCTACACTATCCCGACGGAAGCGGAGGACCGGAAGGGTCCGGATTAACTAAGGGGGCACAGTATGTCGCAGCACGGAGACGCCGCAGCACCCGGCGACGCTAATGCAGCTGAAAGATAGAGTGTCGATAGAGAGTCCGGTAGCGCAGCGGTGCAAGGAGTGGTGCCCATCATGCCGGTGCTGATGCCATATACCCCGGGTGGCCCATGGCTTCCAATGTATGAAGGTGAGCCTAATACCCTTGACGATTTCAGAGAAAAGATGCTGGCCCATTTTGACATGTTCCCTGTGGGTGAAGTTCAGCGTGTTAGTCTCCTGATGATGCAGTTAAGTGGCCATGCTAAGCGAGAAGTCACAGCATGGGCAGCTGATCTAAAAGGCACTGTTGAACGCATATTTGCTGGATTAAAAGCTACATTTGAAACCACGGCCAGCAGCAAAGCTAAAATACGATTCTTTAGTTGCAAACAAAAAGCTAATGAGGGCGTGAGAGACTTTGCCTTAAACCTGCATGAAGCCCTTAAATCACTTACACTGGCTGAACCCATTTTTAACACCGGAGTGGATAAACTGCTAAAAGATCAATTTATTGAGGGACTCTACACCCCTTCTCACCGGGGGCATGTGAGCATGCTTGTTTTTAAGAACCCTGAATTGACATTTGCCCAATTAAAGGAGAGCGCTATACGTCTCCAGCTGGCAGAGGCACCTCGGGATCAGGATCCTGCACAACCCATGGCAGAGGCACCTCAACAACAGGGAGTGCCAGTGACATCAGCTATGTCTGGGGCCATTGCTAAGCCCCTGGGGCCCAGTACTAATGAGGCTCTTCAACAAAAGCTTGACTCTTTAGCTGATGTTGTTGCTTCAATGGCTAAAACCATGCAGGAGATGAGAGGACACAAGATGGAGTTGGCAAACTGTAGAGAGGATGTTCCATGGATGAGACCCCGGAGATACCCGACATGGAGAGGACGACCCCGCGACCGCTACCAACCGGATGGACAGCCCATTTGCCGCCGTTGCCAGCAGCCGGGCCACTTTGCACGAGATTGTGATTTAAACGGGAATCCCCTGGGAATGCGGGCCGCTTCGCAGGAATGAACTTTCAAGGCCCAACACCCTGGCACGACAGGTACATCGGAGGACGACCCATTATCCCTATCGTGCTGGACGGAATTCCCCTCAACGCTTTGCTGGACACAGGTTCCCAGATTTCATCTATACCGTATATCCTTTATAAGAGGTACTGGGCTGATGCAGATATTGATAAAGGGCCCTCTGATGTTGAACTAGATATATGGGCCAGTAATGGTAAGTTGGTACCGAAACTAGGATTCAGGGAGATGACCATAAAGATTGGTAAAGTAGAACTGAAGAAACAGGGTATAATTGTTGTTGATGTTGACCGGCGGAACTGTGAACCAACTGTATTGATAGGAATGAATGTGTTAGAGAACTGCTTTTCCGAAGTCATTTCTGTCTTACAGCAAATTGCTGAAACTGCCCAATCCTGCCAGCAGAGAGTTCTCCGGAGGGAAATAAAAGTATTGATGTTAAGGCAACAGGTAGAAGTTGCAGGTGGAGAAATCGGCAGTGTGAGGGTAAGTGATCCAACGTCTATTGTAATCCCACCAAAAACAGAAATGCTGGTATGGTGTAGAGCAGCCATTGGTACTAAGGGACGAGATTATCAAGCCTTAATAGAACCAGTGTACACCGACAGCAGGCCCACTATACTCACAGCACGAGGGATAGTCGAGGTACACCGGGGACGAGTGCCGGTACGACTTTTGAACTGTGGAGAGGAAGAGGTCACTTTGCCAAGGTATGCTACAATGGCAAAGCTATATACTGTTGACAACAATGCCATCACAACCATTGAGCCCTTAGAACCAACCTGTCAGGTGGAAGGCAATGGCTCAGATGGAGAAATGGAGGATTGGTGCCAACAGCTACACGTGGGCATAAATTCAACACCTACCCATCAAAAACAAGGGGTGTATAGGCTAGTGACGGAATATGAACAAGTCTTCAGTAAACACCCATTGGACTTCGGACGGATAGAAGGGGTAGAACACACAATCCCCACAGGTGACCATCCCCCAATAAAAGAAAGATATAGACCCATACCGCCCGCTCACTATCAATGTGCAAAAGATATGCTGAGGGAAATGAAACAGGCCGGGGTAATAAGAGACAGCTGTAGCCCCTGGGCGGCCCCTCTAGTGATTGTCAAAAAAAAGGACGGAACCATGAGAATGTGCGTAGACTACCGGAAGATTAATAACATCACCCATAAAGACGCCTACCCCTTGCCTAGGATAGAAGAGTCCTTAACTGCTTTGAAATCTGCTAATTATTTTTTCACCTTAGACTTAACAAGCGGGTATTGGCAAGTCCCTGTGGCTGAGAGAGATAAGGAAAAGACGGCATTCACCACACCAATGGGTCTATGTGAATTTAATCGCATGCCGTTCGGACTCTGCAACGCATCCGGTACCTTCCAGCGGCTGATGGAATGCTGCCTCGGACACAAGAACTTCGAGACCGTCCTCCTGTACCTAGATGATGTGATCGTCTACTCAAAGACTTACGAACAACACTTAATAGACCTGGCAGAAGTGTTCGAAGCCTTATCCAGGTATGGCATGAAAGTCAAGCCATCCAAATGTCACCTTCTCAAGCCAAAGGTACAGTACCTGGGACACATTGTGAGTTCGGAGGGAGTAGCACCAGTTCCCGAGAAAATAAGCGCCATAAGGGATTGGCCAAGACCTACCAGCGCAAAAGAAGTGAGACAATTCCTGGGATTGGTGGGTTACTATCGCAGATTTATAAAAGGATTTACCAAGTTGGCAGCACCCTTGCAAGACACCTTGGTAGGGCAGACGAAGAAACCTTCAAACCGAAACCCTCCTTTTCAGTGGAACGACGAAAGGGAAGACTCCTTTGAACAACTAAAGAAGGCACTAACCGGAGAAGAGGTTCTGGCATACCCAGATTACCATAAACCTTTCATCCTCTACACCGATGCCAGTAATGTGGGACTAGGAGCGGTGCTGTCACAAAAGCAAGAAGGTCGGGAGAAAGTCATCGCCTTTGCAAGTAGAAAGCTCCGGCCTACTGAAAGAAATTCAGAAAATTACAGCTCCTTCAAATTGGAACTACTGGCAGTAGTTTGGGCTGTGACGGAGCGTTTCAAACACTATCTGGCCGCTGCAGAATTTATTGTCTATACTGACAACAATCCGTTGACCCACCTGGACACAGCCAAATTAGGTGCGTTAGAACAGCGATGGATAGCCCGGTTATCTAATTACAACTTCATAATCAAGTATCGAGCAGGTCGCAAGAATGGAAATGCCGATGCCCTATCCCGGATGCCACACTTGAGAGATGTAGAAGAGGAAACGGGGGAGCTTGAAGAAATTGAACTACCAGCCTTCCATCGTCCCAAGGCAAAACATCATCAGTCAAGTACCTATCAGAAACAACAAGAGGTGAATTTTAATCCGTTAGCACACCATAGATGGGCTGACACCCAAGACAGCAATCCGGCTGTGAAGTTGGTGAAGGAACTGTTGACTGAGCAAAGTGCATATCCCTATGAGGATGCCCCAGAAGAGACGCATCAACTCTGGAAAGAGAGAGGCAAAATGTTCCTGTATCAAAGGAAGCTCTGTAGAAGATACACCAATCCGAAAACACATGAATTGGTTTGGCAGATTATTGTGCCTAAACAAGATGTGAAGATGGTCCTCGAAGCTTACCATAATGGTGCTGGTCACTTCGGTTGGAAAAAGTTAGAAGTACTTCTAAGAGAAAGATTTTATTGGGTCGGATGAGAAAATCAATCGAACAGTGGTGCAGAAATTGTGGCCCGTGCAACCTCAGAAGAAACGATCAAAAGAACCAAAGAGCACCACTGCAGCCCATAATCACCAAACAACCACTTGAACTTGTAGCCATGGACCACGTGAAGTTGACACCAAGCCGGTCCGGCTATGTCTATGCCTTGACCATCGTGGACCATTATTCACGTTTCTTGGTAGTAGTACCCGTAAAAGATCTGACAGCAAAAACAGCAGCCAAAGCGTTCCAAACTTACTTTTGTAGACCCCATGGATATCCGGAACAGGTTCTCACCAACCAAGGTACAGCCTTTGAATCAGAGATCTTCAGAGAATTCTGTAATATGTATGGTTGCAAAAAGATCCGGACGACGGCCTATCATCCACAAACAAAAGGCTTATGCGAAAAGATGAACCATATTGTAATAGACCTACTAAAGACTTTACCTGAGACAGAAAGGAATCAATGGCCAGAGAAATTGCCTGACTTGGTGGATCTGTATAATCATGTCCCGGTGAGCTCCACCAACTGCACCCCAGCTTACCTTATGCGTGCAAGACCCGGCCAATTACCAATCGATCTAGAAATGGGAATTCTGAAACCAGACGCAGAAGTTCAAGACTCCAATTGGGATATCATACGGCAAAAGCAGTATCGCCAAGTGCAAGAGAGTGTGGAAAGAAGCCTTCAGCAAACTAGAGAAAGACAAGAGCGAACTTTCAACCAGAATGCTCTAGCGACCCCATTAAGACCGGGTGACCAAGTGCTCAAGAGAAATCGTCGAACCAATAAACTGGACAATCAGTGGGAAGCCGTACCCTACACAGTTTTACCAACAAGAGTGGATAATCCTAAAATGTGTCTCATTAGCAAAAACGGAGGCTTAACATCTGTACTAGTGTCAAGAGACAATCTTAAATTATGTCCGGAAGCATTGAAAGAGCCAGACGTTGTCCAGCCAGAACCAGAAGTTATTCAACCCATACAGGTTCAACCAGTAAAGGAAAAAGAAGAGGAAGTGTATCACACCTGTATAGGAGACTTTCCCAAAACCCTAGTAACATACCATGGTGCAGTAGTGGTTCCCATGGTGGCCTTTTACCCAACACCGAACCCAATACCAGAAGTCCCAAGACAGGAAGAGGCTGACCCCGTACTACAGGAGGTTCCAGGCCAGGAAGAACAGATTCCTGGTCAGAGTAATCCCATTCACGGTGGACTTGCCAACTCCATAGTCGTGAAATTATCTTTAGCAGAGCGGGCAGATACTACATCCGCAGTAGACAGTAGTACACCACATGAATAGACACCGCTATTACGTAGATCACAGCGTAGTACCCAGGGTCAATTACCGGCCAGGTATGCAGATTACCAACTATAAAGCTCATAATGTGAATTGTATATATGTTATGCCGTATATAGTTAAACAGAAAATGTAGTATAGTCATTGCTATCAGTCTGCAACGTTTAAGCCCAGTGCCTACAGAGACTTGTCTGTATGAACTTATTGCATATTCTTGAACTTTTTATCAGCCCGGAGGCACTAAATCAAAGCTCCGGAAAGACTGCTTTTTGAACTTTGCTTTTTGCTCTTTTTGAACTTTCTTTAGACTTTATATTGATAACTCCGTTGGAAAAATGGAACTAAATTCCTGGACACTAAGTACAGTGCCGTTCCTAATACCTTCAAGGATAGAACTGTATTAATGGACGCTATTTGAAGTGACTTTTTACAGAACTCTATTTTTGTTTCCTTGAGTGGTTTTTGTAACTTTTCATTTTTAAGACTCTGTACATATTAATTGTTATTTCAAAATGTTATTGTCCCACAGTCCCGGAGTACTGTTCTTAACTAAGGGGGAATGTGGCACCCCTAGGGGTATTTGCCACAAAAATAGTTACTGACAGTAAGTACAAATACTAAAATAGCAAGACTGCACTACCACCTCCGGCCAGAAGGGGGAGCTCCAGAGACTCCCCTTGATCCATTCTGGTCTGAGAGAAGAAATGGCAGTTGGGCCAAGGAGCTGATAGTGAGAGGTCATACAGTTGAATCTCTAACAGCCCTGTGACTGTTACCAGGCCTAAATCACCGGCCTGAGGAGAAGAGGGATAGAGAAAAAGGACATTGTGAGAACCGGGTAGCATTAATCACTACCCAGAACAGGCGCAAACACGGATACCGGATCCGTGGCTGTATTCATTATATATAATACAGCAACCGGAAAAACGTGAGGTGATATCAGCTTCACTAGGGTCGGATGCAGCAACAGACACAGAGTTCAGCGGTACTCCCAGAGGGGGTAAACCGATAAAAGGACTCGGGTTGCCCGTCGAACAAGGACCCGGAGGGGACAGATTGGGCCGGCAGCCAGTTCACATACAGCAGCAGGGCCACACAGAAATTGCGCACAATAAGAGGCGAAGACCCCGGCAGGGTCAAAGTAACTCAGAGTTCCCATACAGACTCCGGTGACAGGACTGGTTGTAAATCCTTTTATGTTAAAGTAAACTGGTTAAACGTTTCAGTGCCTCAGTCTTTCATTTGGACAATAGCCATTTATCCAGGATCGGGATCGTCACCGCTGGGAGAACCTGCTGCTGATCAAGTAAGTGCCTGTCCCCTCATGATACCCCTTACACTGTGCATTGCCTGAGGCCACAGCACCGGGTCAAGCCACCCGTGACATCCCCCTCAAGAGACAGACTCCATTGGTCCGGTGCTGGGTATCCCGGTCTCCTGGGCGTCACAACACTATGAACTTAGGGCAGTTTTTTTCAGTCAAGATGGGGTGCAGAGTGTGCATTAATGAGAAAAAAATGAACTTTTTTTTAATTTAACAAATGGCTGCAATGAAACAATGAGTGAAAAATGTAAAGGGGTCTGAATTCTTTCTGTACCCACTGTATTTATTAGATAGACCATATAGATGATGTTTCTCGCTATAGTATACTTTCTATGGCATCAGTCAAAAAAGGACCATATAGGTTCATAACAGAGAGTATACTAGACAAAACTATTGGTGAATTTTTGGCAGATTGCACCAATAGTGGACCAAAACAGGGGAACCGACCCACATAAAATCAGGGTCACCAACAATCGAAATAAACCTTATGAACATATAAGTTAGTCAAGCAAAATGCCTAATTCATAGCTACGGCATTTGTAGTGCATAAACACATACATACAGACACATGCATACACCACATATGTATATACACATACATGCATACACATATATACATACTGGCCCATACATGCACATAAATACAGACACATGTACGAATACTTACCAGTTCCCTCTTTTTCAGTTTTTCTAAATTTCTGCAGAGTACAGGACCTGTATAGTCACATGATCTTCATGTCCCCAAAGGTCTTGAAGTCCCACAGCGTACAAGACCTGTAGTGATATAATGGTCATATGACTGATCACTAGAGTGTGATGTCACCAAAGGACCTGAAGCAGTCTCAGCATCAGAAATTAGATTGATAATGCAGAGCTATTTTCAATCTAATTGTTGCTATAGACTCAGTGGGCCCCTGTGGGAGTGAGGGCCCTGGATAATTGCCAAGTCTGCCCACCCCCTAATGCCGGCCCTGTATAAAAATCTATGAGCAGTTTATGGTGATATTAAGGAATGTTGCTATTATCTGGGTAAAGTTTGGCGGTATTACTTTCTGTACATTTTATTATTTGTGGTTGGCTAATTGATTTATGAACTTGCCCTTGTGGCCCCTCGTCAATTCATTCATTTGATTTACCTATTTTCCAAAGCATAATAGTCTCGTAGATACTGTCCACAAGTCCAGACAAGCTTTAACTTGGATATTTGAGAAAAACTAGTAGGTTTACGATCAAGAAAAAATAAAGACACTCTCCAATACTAGAACTTGTACATTCATTTATATCACCAGTTACCATAAGGATAAAGCTCATCTGCTTACCTTTGTTCTAAAGTAATTATCTTTCTTCTCTGACAGTATATTAGTTACAATGGGAATCAACGTATACTGTCTGAAGTGAGAACCTAATTTACATTGTTATTTAATACTTGCATCACTGCACCTTTCACTTGATGAAATGCAATGTCACTTGTTCTTTTTAGTCATGGTTAAACAAGCCATTGCTTCATTTAATTCCCCTGGATAGTTCATTAAAATGTCTTCAAGATACTTGAGAAACATAAAAGTCATTCTCTGGCAGAATTTTTAGATATATCTAAAGATTCAACTTCTAAAGCCTGCAGTGCTCACCAATTCTACAGATAAGGTAAAGATATTGGGTTCCTGTTCAGTAGCTCATCATAATGCACAATTTCACCTGCTTTGGAGATGGTAATGGGCCCCTTCATCTTTTGGGCCGTTGTGCGGCAGCAAAGGTGGCACAGATGGTACGTGCGTTCCTGAGGAAAGTATCTTGAAAAGTATCCAACATAGGATCAGAAAGTGATTATAAAAATTCCTTTAATGTTAGGCTAGGTTCACAGTACCACAGGGCTATGTGCATATGGCGTTTGGATGTCACTGCGGGGTCTGTCGGACAACATTTAAAGCCATAAACGCCTATTTGAGATGGGCTCCACAATGTAGTAACTGAGTCTTGGTGTCAGCCTCAAATAGGCCGGTAGAGCCAAAAATTACAAAACACACAGTGACTGAATGTGTGTCACGGAGTTACCGCGACAGTACCAGAAGACCGCAGCATCTGATGGCTCCTGCTTCGCCGCGGAGAGGAAGCACTTCTCCAGTGTATTGAATGTGTTTGTTTTCTTTCAGCAGGACAGGGGTTAATTGGCCATGTGGTAATCCCTGCATTCAGCTGTGCTCGGTTAGCTACTCCTCTCTCCTATAAAAGCTAGGCCTTCTGGCCAGATCCTTGTCTGAGATAGTACTTGCTACATACACCTGGAGAGGGAGGAGCTGCTGTGGATAAGGAGAGCTGGAGGAGTTTATTGTGTGGCTGTTGCTTGGTTTCTATGCTTGGAAATTCCTTATCCGTACCTGCCTTATTTTCTTCCCCCGTCCTTCACACCCGGGTGATTACCTCTGTTATTTGTGAGAGTATATTTGTGTGAGTGGAATTTTCTTTTACCCTTGTATTTGTTCCGCTGTCTGTCGGGTTGGTGTACTGCGGTACACGGTAGCGCCTCTCTTCCCCAGGTGGGGGAAGGGGACAGACGCAGGACTGCAGTTAGGAGACAGGGCAAGGGCGGAGGCCCCGGCATCCTTGCCATCTGAGGTACTGTATACCGGGGAACAGGGCGAGTTAGGGCGCGCCCTAGTGCTAGGGCCAGGAAAGGTGCCCCTGGTCCCAGTCCTATCGTGACAGTGTGCATCAGTCCAAATCCCATTTTCCAGGCCTACAGATGTAAGCCACAATGGAGCCACTGAAAATATGCTAAAAACGCTATGTTAACAAAGCCTTGGCAGTTCTGTTTTTCTGTTCTGCTATAACTACTGCAAGAAGATGTTCCAAATTATGATTGATCCTATCTGTTGTGAATTCTGTTGTCGGGCTCCCTCCTGTGGTCATGAATGGTACATCGGCTGGTTCTGTCCATGG
The DNA here is from genome assembly GCF_032444005.1 of Ranitomeya imitator. Lineage (NCBI taxonomy): Eukaryota > Metazoa > Chordata > Amphibia > Anura > Dendrobatidae > Ranitomeya > Ranitomeya imitator. The sequence continues at coordinate 773,546,842 of NC_091284.1, forward strand.
ACTTCCTCTGCTGGGTGTTTCTGAGTTTCCTTCCTCAGGTGACGAGGTTAATTCGTTAGCTGGCTGCTCTATTTAACTCCACTTAGATCTTTGCTCCATGCCACCTGTCAATGTTCCAGTATTGGTCTAGTTCACTCCTGGATCGTTCTTGTGACCTGTCTTCCCAACAGAAGCTAAGTTCCAGCTTGTATTTCTTTGGTTTGCTATTTTTCTGTCCAGCTTGCTATTTTCTTTGTTGTCTTGCTTGCTGGAAGCTCTGGGATGCAGAGGGAGCGCCTCCGCACCGTGAGTCGGTGCGGAGGGTCTTTTTGCGCCCTCTGCGTGGTCTTTTTGTAGGTTTTTGTCCTGACCACCAGGTCATAACAGTACAGGTGGCCCAAAGTACTAATGCATCTCAATAGAGGGATAAGAGAAGTTCTGAGACCATTTTTTTTTCTTTGCAGTGTGTGTTGTCTCTCTTTTCCCCTTTACCTCTGGGTGGTTCAGGACACAGGTGTAAACATGGACATTCAAGGTCTGTCCTCTTGGATGGATAATCTCACTACAAGGGTACAAAACATTCAAGCTTTTGTGGTTCAGAATCCGATGTCAGAGCCTAGGATTCCAATTCCTGATTTGTTTTTTGGTGATAGATCTAAGTTCTTGAATTTCAAAAATAATTGTAAATTGTTTCTTGCCTTGAAACCTCGCTCCTCAGGTGACCCTGTTCAACAAGTAAAGATCATTATTTCTTTGTTATGTGGTGACCCTCAAGACTGGGCATTTTCCCTTGCACCAGGAGATCCGGCATTGCGTGATATTGATGCGTTTTTCCTGGCACTTGGATTGCTTTATGACGAACCTAATTCAGTGGATCAGGCAGAGAAAATCTTGCTGGCTCTGTGTCAGGGTCAGGATGAAGCGGAGATATATTGTCAGAAGTTTAGAAAGTGGTCTGTGCTCACTCAGTGGAATGAATGTGCCCTGGCAGCAATCTTCAGAAAGGGTCTCTCTGAAGCCCTTAAGGATGTCATGGTGGGATTTCCCATGCCTGCTGGTCTGAATGAGTCTATGTCCTTGGCCATTCAGATCGATCGACGCTTGCGTGAGCGTAAAGCTGAGCACCATTTGGCGGTACTATCTGAGCATGGGCCTGAGCCTATGCAATGTGATAGGACTTTGACCAGAGCTGAACGGCAAGAACACAGACGTCGGAATGGGCTGTGTTTTTACTGTGGTGATTCCACTCATGCTATCTCCGATTGTCCTAAGCGCACTAAGCGGTTCGCTAGGTCTGCCACCATTGGTACGGTACAGTCTAAATTTCTATTGTCCGTTACACTGATTTGCTCTTTGTCATCCTATTCTGTTATGGCATTTGTGGATTCAGGCTCTGCCCTGAATTTGATGGACTTGGAGTATGCTAGGCGCTGTGGTTTTTTCTTGGAGCCCTTGCAGTATCCTATTCCATTGAGAGGAATTGATGCTACGCCTTTGGCCAAGAATAAGCCTCAGTACTGGACCCAATTGACCATGTGCATGGCTCCTGCACATCAGGAGGATATCCGCTTTCTGGTGTTGCATAATCTGCATGATGTGGTTGTTTTGGGGTTGCCATGGCTACAGGTTCATAATCCAGTATTGGACTGGAAATCTATGTCTGTATCCAGCTGGGGTTGCCAGGGGGTACATGGTGATGTTCCATTTTTGTCTATTTCGTCTTCCACTCCTTCTGAAGTTCCAGAGTTTTTGTCGGATTATCGGGATGTATTTGATATGCCCAAAGCCAGTGCCCTACCTCCTCATAGGGATTGCGATTGTGCAATTAATTTGATTCCTGGTAGTAAGTTTCCTAAGGGCCGATTGTTCAATTTATCTGTGCCAGAACACGCCGCTATGCGGAGTTATATAAAGGAATCCTTGGAGAAAGGCCATATTCGCCCGTCGTCATCACCGTTGGGAGCAGGGTTCTTTTTTGTGGCCAAGAAGGATGGTTCTTTGAGACCTTGTATTGATTACCGCCTTCTTAATAAAATTACAGTCAAATTTCAGTATCCTTTGCCGTTGCTGTCTAATTTGTTTGCTCGTATTAAAGGGGCTAGTTGGTTCACCAAGATAGATCTTCGAGGGGCGTATAATCTTGTGCGTATTAGGCAGGGCGATGAATGGAAAACAGCATTTAATACGCCGAGGGCCATTTTGAGTACCTGGTTATGCCATTCGGGCTTTCCAATGCTCCATCAGTATTTCAGTCCTTTATGCATGACATCTTCCGAGAGTACCTGGATAAATTCCTGATTGTGTATTTGGATGATATTTTGATCTTTTCGGATGATTGGGAGTCTCATGTGAAGCAGGTCAGAATGGTGTTCCAGGTCCTTCGTGCAAATTCCTTGTTTGTGAAGGAATCAAAGTGTCTCTTTGGAGTTCAGAAGGTTTCATTTTTGGGGTTCATTTTTTCCCCTTCTACTATCGAGATGGACCCTGTTAAAGTCCAGGCCATTTACGATTGGACTCAGCCGACATCTGTGAAGAGCCTGCAAAAGTTCCTGGGCTTTGCTAATTTTTATCGGCGCTTCATCGCTAATTTTTCTACTGTTGCTAAACCGTTGACTGATTTGACCAAGAAGGGTGCTGATGTGTTCAATTGGTCTTCTGCATCTGTAGAGGCTTTTCAGAAGTTGAAGCGTCATTTTTCTTCTGCCCCTGTGTTGTGCCAGCCAGATGTTTCGCTCCCGTTTCAGGTTGAGGTTGATGCTTCTGAGATTGGAGCAGGGGCTGTTTTGTCGCAAAGAAGTTCTGATGGCTCGGTGATGAAGCCATGTGCTTTCTTTTCTAGAAAGTTTTCGCCTGCTGAGCGTAATTATGATGTTGGTAATCGTGAGTTGTTGGCCATGAAGTGGGCATTCGAGGAGTGGCATCATTGGCTTGAAGGAGCCAAGCATCGCGTGGTGGTCTTGACAGATCACAAGAATTTGACTTATCTTGAGTCTGCCAAATGGTTGAATCCGAGAAAGTCTCGATGGTCGTTATTTTTCTCCCGTTTTGATTTTGTGGTTTCGTACCTTCCGGGCTCTAAGAAAGTGAAGGCTGATGCCCTGTCAAGGAGTTTTGTGCCTGACTCTCCGGGTGTTCCTGAGCCGGCGGGTATTCTCAAAGAGGGGGTAATTTTGTCTGCCATCTCCCCTGATTTGCGGCGGGTGCTGCAAAAATTTCAGGCTGATAGACCTGACCGTTGCCCAGCGGAGAAACTGTTTGTCCCTGATAGATGGACTAGTAGAGTCATCTCTGAGATTCATTGTTCAGTGTTGGCTGGGCATCCTGGAATCTTTGGTACCAGAGATTTGGTGGCTAGATCCTTTTGGTGGCCGTCTTTGTCATGGGATGTGCGTTCTTTTGTGCAGTCCTGTGGGACTTGTGCTCGGGCTAAGCCCTGCTGTTCTCGTGCCAGTGGGTTGCTTTTGCCCTTGCCGGTCCCGAAGAGGCCCTGGACGCATATTTCTATGGATTTTATTTTGGATCTCCCCGTCTCTCAAAAGATGTCGGTCATTTGGGTGGTTTGTGATCGCTTTTCTAAGATGGTCCATTTGGTACCTTTGTCTAAATTGCCTTCCTCCTCTGATTTGGTGCCATTATTTTTCCAGCATGTGGTTCGTTTACATGGTATCCCGGAGAACATAGTTTCTGACAGAGGTTCCCAGTTTGTTTCGAGGTTTTGGCGATCCTTTTGTGCAAGGATGGGCATTGATTTGTCTTTTTCCTCGACTTTCCATCATCAGACAAATGGCCAAACCGAACGAACTAATCAAACTTTGGAAACATATCTGAGATGCTTTGCTTTGTTTCTGCTGATCAGGATGATTGGGTGTCCTTTTTGCCGTTGGCTGAGTTCGCCCTTAATAATCGGGCCAGCTCGGCTACTTTGGTTTCGCCGTTTTTCTGCAATTCTGGTTTCCATCCTCGTTTCTCTTCAGCGCAGGTTGAGTCTTCGGACTGTCCTGATGTGGATACTGTGGTGGATAGGTTGCAGCAGATTTGGACTCATGTGGTGGACAATTTGACATTGTCCAAGGAGAAGGCTCAACGTTTCGCTAACCGCCGGCGCTGTGTGGGTTCCCGACTTCGTGTTGGGGATTTGGTTTGGTTGTCGTCTCGTTATGTTCCTATGAAGGTTTCCTCTCCTAAGTTTAAGCCTCGTTTCATTGGTCCATATAAGATTTCTGAGGTTATCAATCCTGTGTCATTTCGTTTGGCCCTTCCTGCTTCTTTTGCCATCCATAATGTGTTCCATAGGTCGTTGTTGCGGAGATACGTGGCGCCTGTGATTCCATCCGTTGATCCTCCTGCCCCGGTGTTGGTTGAGGGGGAGTTGGAGTATGTGGTGGAGAAGATTTTGGATTCTCGTGTTTCGAGACGGAAACTCCAGTACCTGGTCAAGTGGAAGGGTTATGGTCAGGAAGATAATTCCTGGGTTTTTGCCTCTGATGTTCATGCTGCCGATCTGGTTCGTGCCTTTCATTTGGCTCATCCTGGTCGGCCTGGGGGCTCTGGTGAGGGTTCGGTGACCCCTCCTCAAGGGGGGCTACTGTTGTGAATTCTGTTGTCGGGCTCCCTCCTGTGGTCATGAATGGTACTTCGGCTGGTTCTGTCCATGGACTTCCTCTGGTGGGTGTTTCTGAGTTTCCTTCCTCAGGTGACGAGGTTAATTCGTTAGCTGGCTGCTCTATTTAACTCCACTTAGATCTTTGCTCCATGCCACCTGTCAATGTTCCAGTATTGGTCTAGTTCACTCCTGGATCGTTCTTGTGACCTGTCTTCCCAACAGAAGCTAAGTTCCAGCTTGTATTTCTTTGGTTTGCTATTTTTCTGTCCAGCTTGCTATTTTCTTTGTTGTCTTGCTTGCTGGAAGCTCTTGGACGCAGAGGGAGCGCCCCGCACCGTGAGTCGGTGCGGAGGGTCTTTTTGCGCCCTCTGCGTGGTCTTTTTGTAGGTTTTTGTGCTGACCGCAAAGTAACCTTTCCTATCCTCGGTCTGTTCAGTAAGTCAGGCATCGCTTTGCTAAATCTATTTCATCTCTGTGTTTGTATTTTCATCTTTACTCACAGTCATTATATGTGGGGGGCTGCCTTTTCCTTTGGGGAATTTCTCTGAGGCAAGGTAGGCTTTATTTTTCTATCTTCAGGGCTAGCTAGTTTCTCAGGCTGTGCCGAGTTGCATAGGGAGCGTTAGGCGCAATCCACTGCTATTTCTAGTGTGTTTGATAGGATTAGGGATTGCGGTCAGCAGAGTTCCCACGTCCCAGAGCTCGTCCTTTATTATCAGTAACTATCAGGTCATTCCGTGTGCTCTTAACCACCAGGTCCATTATTGTCCTGACCACCAGGTCATAACACCTATCACCTATGATAGGATCCAGAGGCGTAGCTAGGTTCGGTTTTGGGGGGGGTTTGAAACTTCTGAGTGGTCCCCTAACCATGTAACCCTGAATACAACTATGGTGGAGCAACCTAATCGTAGGTATAGGAGAACCTCAGCAGATGATAGAGCTGTTACTGAAAATAATCTATATATAAAGAACAACATTGATATTGGAGCGCCCCCAGACACAGGGTCACGTGTTCTCGGTACCGGGCCTCTCTGGTTCGGTTCTGATGCTGTCACGGTGGCTGGACCTGGTCCGTGACCCTGCTAAGGGGCGTCCAATAAAGGTGGTACAGTCTGTCAGGGATTCGTGATGCCACCTGTGGTGTTCGGTCAGGGCGACCGACGCTGCTGTGGGGTCCGCTGGGGTGATGGAATGGCAGCTGGATGGTATACGGCACGACTCCTACTGGCTCTCCTTTGTGCTTGATCTCGTTTCTCACTGTCTCACAATATCCTTCGCTAGTGGCCGGAGTGTGAAGTGTAATGTGTGCTGGTGATACCTGGTCAGTAGAATTCCTTCAGTGCCATCAGACGTACCATCACTCCCCTTAGTGGCAGAGTGTCATACTGCAACGACCAGATCTCTGGGGCACTGCAATATTACTGCCATATGGTGACATATAGTGGTAGATACCAGTCCTACAGAACAAATAGGAGATTACAGTACAGTTATATATAGTAACTTACAGCTGATGTTCTTTCTGATGTAGTCGTTTACTTTGCCTGTTTTTTCCATCTGGCCCAGACTGACATGATGACTTCTCCAGCAAGGACACTGCTGCAGAGATTACAACAAAGACATATCTGGCGTCTCACATTTCCAGCCCTGTCTCCATCTATCCCCAACCTGCACAAACTCCTCATCCTGCCGATACCCCAATACTGAGCGCTGCTGCCTTTTGTGTCCCTATTACTGCACCTACTGTGTGTCCTCTAGATGGTAAAACAACCCTCTAGAAAATTGTAATGCCCTGTCCAAGTGCCCTTGAAAACAGTGCCCACATTTTGCCCCCTAGAAAATAATAATGCCCTCTGTGCCGCCCCATTGACAGTCACAATAACCTGAGTTATAACAATAAGTGCTCACTTAACTTTTAATAATGTCCTGAGTATCCCCTGTACAGCTTCCCTCTTTACAGTATGATGCCTCCACACTGTATAGTACCCTGCACACAGTATACTGACTCCTTAGTAGGCCTTAAACTGTTTGATGGCTCCAACACTGTATGATGACCCCCACACTGTACAAACGCCCCACATTAGCTCCGATACTGTATGATGGCCGCCTCACTAATCCTCACACTGTAGGATGGATCCCTCACTGCATGATGGCCCCCTAAATAGCATCCATATAGTATAGTGCACTCCCCATATGCCTCCATATAGCATAATGCACTCCTCATAGGCCTCTATATAGTATAATGTACTCCCCATAGGCCTCTATATAGTATCATGCACTTAACATAGGCCATTATATAATGTAATGCACTCCCCATAGGCCTTTATACAGGATAATACACTCTCCATAGGCCTCCATATAGTATATTGCACTACCCATAGGCTTTTATATAGTATAATGCACTTCCCATAGGCCATTATATAGTGTAATGCACTTCCCATAGGCTGCCTCTATAACATAGTAACATAGTTAATAAGGTTGAAGGAAGACTTTAAGTCCATCTAGTTCAACCCATATCCTGTTATGTTTGCTAATGACAGGTGTTATGAAGGCAATCCAGAAACACAGCGTGCTTAGCGATCAGAGCGCACACAGTGATCTGACAAATACCAAAAAATACAAGAACGAGCTCTGAGACGTGGAAACTCTGTAGACTGCACACCTGATCCTATCCTAAACACAACTAAAAGCGGCTGTGGATTGCGCCTAACAACTACCTAGGCAACTCGGCACAGCCTAAGAAACTAGCTAGCCTGAAGATAGAAAAATAGGCCTGACTTGCCCCAGAGAAATTCCCCAAAGGAAAAGGCAGCCCCCCACATATAATGACTGTGAGTAAGATGAAAAGACAAAACGTAGGGATGAAATAGATTCAGCAAAGTGGGGCCCGATATTCTAGGACAGAGCGAGGACAGTAAAGCGAACTTTGCAGTCTACAAAAAACCCTAAAGCAAAACCACGCAAAGGGGGCAAAAAAAACCCACCGTGCCGAACTAACGGCACGACGGTACACCCTTTGCGTCTCAGAGCTTCCAGCAAAACAAAAGACAAGCTGGACAGAAAAAAAGCAACAAAAAAGCAAAAAGCACTTAGCTATACAGAGCAGCAGGTCACAGGAACAATCAGGAGAAGCTCAGATCCAACACTGAAACATTGACAAGGAGCAAGGATAGCAGCATCAGGCGGAGTTAAGTAATGAAGCAGTCAACGAGCTCACCAGAACACCTGAGGGAGGAAGCTCAGAAGCTGCAGTACCACTTGTGACCACAGGAGTGAATTCAGCCACAGAATTCACAACAGTACCCCCCCCCCCCCTTGAGGAGGGGTCACCGAACCCTCACCAGAGCCCCCAGGCCGACCAGGATGAGCCGCATGAAAGGCATGAACAAGATCGGAAGCATGAACATCAGAGGCAAAAACCCAGGAATTATCTTCCTGAGCAGAACCCTTCCATTTAACCAGATACTGGAGTTTCCGTCTAGAAACACGAGAATCCAAAATCTTCTCCACAATATACTCCAATTCCCCCTCCACCAAAACCGGGGCAGGAGGCTCAACAGATGGAACCATAGGTGCCACGTATCTCCGCAACAACGACCTATGGAATACATTATGTATGGAAAAGGAGTCTGGGAGGGTCAAACGAAAAGACACAGGATTGAGAACCTCAGAAATCCTATACGGACCAATAAAACGAGGTTTAAATTTAGGAGAGGAAACCTTCATAGGAATATGACGAGAAGATAACCAAACCAGATCCCCAACACGAAGTCGGGGACCCACACGGAGTCTGCGATTAGCGAAAAGTTGAGCTTTCTCCTGGGACAAGATCAAATTGTCCACTACCTGAGTCCAGATCTGCTGCAACCTATCCACCACAGAATCCACACCAGGACAGTCCGAAGACTCAACCTGTCCTGAAGAGAAACGAGGATGGAACCCAGAATTGCAAAAAAATGGAGAAACCAAGGTAGCCGAGCTGGCCCGATTATTAAGGGCGAACTCAGCCAAAGGCAAAAAGGACACCCAATCATCCTGGTCTGCAGAAACAAAACATCTCAGATATGTTTCCAAGGTCTGATTGGTTCGTTCGGTCTGGCCATTAGTCTGAGGATGGAAAGCCGAGGAAAAGGATAGGTCAATGCCCGTCCTACCACAAAAGGCTCGCCTGAACCTTGAAACAAACTGGGAACCTCTGTCAGAAACAATATTCTCAGGAATGCCATGCAACCGAACCACATGCTGAAAGAACAAAGGTACCAAATCAGAGGAGGAAGGCAATTTAGCCAAGGGCACCAGATGGACCATTTTAGAAAAGCGATCACAGACCACCCAAATGACTGACATCTTTTGAGAAACGGGAAGGTCAGAAATGAAATCCATCAAAATATGTGTCCAAGGCCTCTTTGGGACCGGCAAGGGCAAAAGCAACCCACTGGCACGAGAACAGCAGGGCTTAGCCCTAGCACAAATCCCACAGGACTGCACAAAAGTACGTACATCCCGTGACAGAGATGGCCACCAGAAGGATCTAGCCACTAACTCTCTGGTACCAAAGATTCCAGGATGACCAGCCAACACCGAACAATGAAGTTCAGAGATAAGTTTATTAGTCCACCTATCAGGGACGAACAGTTTCTCTGCTGGACAACGATCAGGTTTATTCGCCTGAAATTTTTGCAGCACCCGCCGCAAATCAGGGGAGATGGCAGACACAATGACTCCTTCCTTGAGGATACCCACTGGCTCAGATAAACCCGGAGAGTCGGGCACAAAACTCCTAGACAGAGCATCCGCCTTCACATTTTTAGAGCCCGGAAGGTACGAAATCACAAAGTCGAAGCGGGCAAAAAATAACGACCAACGGGCCTGTCTAGGATTCAAGCGCTTGGCAGATTCGAGATAAGTCAAGTTCTTATGATCAGTCAATACCACCACGCGATGCTTAGCTCCTTCAAGCCAATGACGCCACTCCTCGAATGCCCACTTCATGGCCAGCAACTCTCGATTGCCCACATCATAATTACGCTCAGCGGGCAAAAACTTCCTGGAAAAGAAAGCACATGGTTTCATCACTGAGCAATCAGAACCTCTCTGTGACAAAACCGCCCCTGCTCCAATCTCAGAAGCATCAACCTCGACCTGGAACGGAAGAGAAACATCTGGCTGACACAACACAGGGGCAGAACAAAAACGACGCTTCAACTCCTGAAAAGCTTCCACAGCAGCAGAAGACCAATTAACCAAATCAGCACCCTTCTTGGTCAAATCGGTCAATGGTTTGGCAATGCTAGAAAAATTACAGATGAAGCGACGATAAAAATTAGCAAAGCCCAGGAACTTTTGCAGACTTTTCAGAGATGTCGGCTGAATCCAATCCTGGATGGCTTGGACCTTAACTGGATCCATCTCGATAGTAGAAGGGGTAAAGATGAACCCCAAAAATGAAACTTTCTGCACACCGAAGAGACACTTTGATCCCTTCACAAACAAAGAGTTAGCACGCAGGACCTGAAAAACCATTCTGACCTGCTTCACATGAGACTCCCAATCATCTGAGAAGATCAAAATGTCATCCAAGTAAACAATCAGGAATTTATCCAGATACTCACGGAAGATGTCATGCATAAAAGACTGAAACACAGATGGAGCATTGGCAAGTCCGAACGGCATCACTAGATACTCAAAATGACCCTCGGGCGTATTGAATGCAGTTTTCCATTCATCTCCTTGCCTGATTCTCACCAGATTATACGCACCACGAAGATCTATCTTAGTGAACCAACTAGCCCCCTTAATCCGAGCAAACAAGTCAGATAACAATGGCAAGGGATACTGAAATTTAACAGTGATCTTATTAAGAAGGCGGTAATCAATACACGGTCTCAGCGAACCATCCTTCTTGGCTACAAAGAAGAACCCTGCTCCCAGTGGTGATGACGATGGGCGAATATGTCCCTTCTCCAGGGATTCCTTCACATAACTGCGCATAGCGGCGTGTTCGGGCACGGATAAATTAAATAATCGACCTTTAGGGAATTTACTACCAGGAATCAAATTGATAGCACAATCACAATCCCTATGCGGAGGTAGAGCATCGGACTTGGGCTCTTCAAATACATCCTGATAATCAGACAAGAACTCTGGGACCTCAGAAGGGGTGGATGACGAAATCGACAAAAATGGAACATCACCATGTACCCCCTGACAACCCCAGCTGGATACCGACATGGAATTCCAATCCAATACTGGATTATGGGTTTGTAGCCATGGCAACCCCAACACGACCACATCATGCAGATTATGCAACACCAGAAAGCGAATAACTTCCTGATGTGCAGGAGCCATGCACATGGTCAGCTGGGCCCAGTATTGAGGTTTATTCTTGGCCAAAGGTGTAGCATCAATTCCTCTCAATGGAATAGGACACCGCAAAGGCTCCAAGAAAAACCCACAACGTTTAGCATAATCCAAATCCATCAGATTCAGGGCAGCGCCCGAATCCACAAACGCCATGACAGAAAACGACGACAAAGAGCATATCAAGGTAATGGACAGAAGGAATTTGGACTGTACAGTACCAATGACGGCAGACCTAGCGGACCGCTTAGTGCGCTTAGGACAATCAGAAATAGCATGAGTGGAATCACCACAGTAGAAACACAGACCATTCAGACGTCTGTATTCCTGCCGTTCAACTCTAGTCATAGTCCTATCGCACTGCATAGGCTCAGGTTTAACCTCAGGCAGTACCGCCAAATGGTGCACAGATTTACGCTCGCGCAAGCGTCGACCGATCTGAATGGCCAAAGACAAAGACTCATTCAAACCAGCAGGCATAGGAAATCCCACCATGACATCCTTAAGAGCCTCAGAGAGACCCTTTCTGAACAAAGCTGCCAGCGCAGATTCATTCCACTGAGTGAGTACTGACCATTTCCTAAATTTCTGACAATATACTTCTATATCATCCTGACCCTGGCACAAAGCCAGCAAATTTTTCTCAGCCTGATCCACTGAATTAGGCTCATCGTACAGCAATCCGAGCGCCAGGAAAAACGCATCGACACTACTCAATGCAGGGTCTCCTGGCGCAAGAGAAAATGCCCAGTCTTGAGGGTCGCCGCGCAAAAAAGAAATAATAATCAAAACCTGTTGAATAGGATTACCAGAAGAATGAGGTTTCAAGGCCAGAAATAGCTTACAATTATTTTTGAAACTTAGAAACTTAGTTCTATCTCCAAAAAACAAATCAGGAATAGGAATTCTTGGTTCTAACATAGATTTCTGATCAATAGTATCTTGAATTTTTTGTACATTTATAACGAGATTATCCATTGAAGAGCACAGCCCCTGAATATCCATGTCCACACCTGTGTCCAGAATCACCCAAATGTCTAGGGGAAGAAAAAAAAAAGTGAACACAGAGCAGAAAAAAAAAAAATGATGTCAGAACTTTTTCTTTCCCTCTATTGAGAATCATTAGTTGGGCTCCTTGTACTGTTATGTTTGCTAATGACAGGTGTTATGAAGGCAATCCAGAAACACAGTGTGCTTAGCGATCAGAGCGCACACAGTGATCTGACAAATACCAAAAAATACAAGAACGAGCTCTGAGACGTGGAAACTCTGTAGACTGCACACCTGATCCTATCCTAAACACAACTAAAAGCGGCTGTGGATTGCGCCTAACAACTACCTAGGCAACTCGGCACAGCCTAAGAAACTAGCTAGCCTGAAGATAGAAAAATAGGCCTGACTTGCCCCAGAGAAATTCCCCAAAGGAAAAGGCAGCCCCCCACATATAATGACTGTGAGTAAGATGAAAAGACAAAACGTAGGGATGAAATAGATTCAGCAAAGTGGGGCCCGATATTCTAGGACAGAGCGAGGACAGTAAAGCGAACTTTGCAGTCTACAAAAAACCCTAAAGCAAAACCACGCAAAGGGGGCAAAAAAAAACCACCGTGCCGAACTAACGGCACGGCGGTACACCCTTTGCGTCTCAGAGCTTCCAGCAAAACAAAAGACAAGCTGGACAGAAAAAAAGCAACAAAAAAGCAAAAAGCACTTAGCTATACAGAGCAGCAGGTCACAGGAACAATCAGGAGAAGCTCAGATCCAACACTGAAACATTGACAAGGAGCAAGGATAGCAGCATCAGGCGGAGTTAAGTAATGAAGCAGTCAACGAGCTCACCAGAACACCTGAGGGAGGAAGCTCAGAAGCTGCAGTACCACTTGTGACCACAGGAGTGAATTCAGCCACAGAATTCACAACAATATCCTAACCTAACATGCCCTAACATGTTGATCCAGAGGAAGGCAAAAATAAAACCCATGTGGCAAAGAGTAAGCTCCACATTGGGGAAAACAATTCCTTCCCGACTCCACAGGTAAGTATTTCAACTTTGCAAGTGCTGTGAACCTGAGCAAGCAGGGGGGGCCCACTCGTTGGCATTGGCACTGGCACAGGGCCCCTCAAAGTACAGCGGTGTGTTTGCACGGCGGGGGCGCCTCCCACCGGCAGCAACACTTTTGCGTACCATGAGAGGCCCTGTGCCAGTGACGTCGCCAACTAGTATTCCTCCCCCCACCTGATGAAGGAACCTGCACTTTCATCTGCACCTTCCTGTTTGTCCCCGTGTAAGGTGGTATGGTATGCGGGAAGGGGGACCTGACTTTCAGCAGGGTCACAATCTTGCAGTGTAGCGTGCACGGGAAATGTTGCGTTATGGGTCAATGTACCAGCAGACTCATCTATCACTGGCTGGGCAATGGGCAGGATGAGGAGGAAACACAGATATAGGCCCAAAGAATAAAGTGGGCTAAATGCAGTTCAAAATTGGTAACACAGGACTAATCAGGGGGCATTGCAGTGGAGGACAACTGGAATGAGAGGCTGACACAGAGAGTAGGCCCAAATCAGTAAGTAGTCGAAATGCAGTTCAAAATTGGCAACAGTAGTAAACAGGCGGCACAGCTTTGTTCAGTGGAGGAGAACAGCAAGGAGTGGCAGACACCGATAGTAGGCCCCAACCCAACTAGTAGGCCAAATGCAGTCTAACATTAACAACTACTTAACGAGCGCCTGAAAACGGAATTTCAGGACAGGAAACCAGGAGAACAGCAAGGAGCGGCAGACACCGATAGTAGGCCCCAAACCAACTAGTACGCCAAATGCAGTTGTTCCGTTTAACCACAATTTAATGAGAGCCTGAAGATAGAAGTTCAGGAAAGGCAACCTGGAGAACACCTTGGAGTGGAACACACCATCTCTCTACACCCCATACCCAATTTGTAGGTCTAATGCAGCGTAGTTTCCAACAACTACTAAACGAGAGCATGATGATCGAAGCATTGGCGAGGAAACCTGGGGAACACCTTGGAGTGGAACACACCATCTCTCTACACCCCATACCCAATTTGTAGGCCTAATGCAGCGTAGTTTCCAACAACTACTAAACGAGAGCCGGAAGATCGAAGCAATGGAGAGGAAACCTGGGGAACACCTTGGAGTGTAACACACCATCTCTCTACACCCCATACCCAATTTGTAGGCCTAATGCAGCGTAGTTTCCAACAACTACTAAACGAGAGCCGGAAGATCGAAGCAATGGAGAGGAAACCTGGGGAACACCTTGGAGTGTAACACACCATCTCTCTACACCCCATACCCAATTTGTAGGCCTAATGCAGCGTAGTTTCCAACAACTACTAAACGAGAGCCGGAAGATCGAAGCAATGGAGAGGAAACCTGGGGAACACCATGGAGTGTAACACACCATCTCTCTACACCCCATACCCAATTTGTAGGCCTAATGCAGCGTAGTTTCCAACAACTACTAAACGAGAGCCGGAAGATCGAAGCAATGGAGAGGAAACCTGGGGAACACCATGGAGTGTAACACACCATCTCTCTACACCCCATACCCAATTTGTAGGCCTAATGCAGCGTAGTTTCCAACAACTACTAAACGAGAGCATGATGATCGAAGCATTGGCGAGGAAACCTGGGGAACACCTTGGAGTGGAACACACCATTTCTCTACAGTGGAACACACCATCTCTCTACACCCCATACCCAATTTGTAGGCCTAATGCAGCGTAGTTTCCAACAACTACTAAACGAGAGCCGGAAGATCGAAGCTCAGGAAAGGCAACCTGGAGAACACCTTGGAGTGGAACACACCATCTCTCTACACCCCATACGCAATTTGTAGGCCCAATGCAGCGTAGTTTCCAACAACTACTAAACGAGAGCCGGAAGATCGAAGCAATGGAGAGGAAACCTGGGGAACACCTTGGAGTGTAACACACCATCTCTCTACACCCCATACCCAATTTGTAGGCCTAATGCAGCGTAGTTTCCAACAACTACTAAACGAGAGCCGGAAGATCGAAGCAATGGAGAGGAAACCTGGGGAACACCTTGGAGTGTAACACACCATCTCTCTACACCCCATACCCAATTTGTAGGCCTAATGCAGCGTAGTTTCCAACAACTACTAAACGAGAGCCGGAAGATCGAAGCTCAGGAAAGGCAACCTGGGGAACACCTTGGAGTGTAACAAACCCTCTCTCTACACCACGGAAGGACTGATTCTTAGGAAGGAAGGCTGTCGGAAAGAAGCAGGGCGCGTCCGAGGGTGATTATATTCTTATTAGGTATATACTCACCCTCGGACGCGCCCTGCTTCTTTATTTGTAATGAATGTTTATTTGCAATGTGGTTTTGACTTACTCTATTTTTTTGGTAAATAATGATTTTATTATTTTCATTGTTTTGCATCTTCTTGGCAATAATATAAAGAAGACGCGACAGGACAACACTCGGTGGATGCCATATCTGTGTTTAAAATTGAAAAAACCTTTCAGTTAACTACTTGCAGGAGAAAGTTATTGTAGCTGGTGGCCATTTTTAGTACTGTACCAGATTTTTGTTGTATGTGTTTGTTTTTAATGTTAAAATGTCTGCATTTGATATCTCTCCAGTATTTTCTTTTTTATAAGCAAAATACTTATTTTTATATTTTCTGATGTTGGTTCCAGGGGTACACGGGCAGCAGTGGTGTGGTCAGTGGAGGCCTAGTGGAAGGAGTGACCGCAGACAGGCATCGAAGGCCTAAAATAATAACACATGGCTGTAGGCAATTTTAAATTGGTTCCAGGGGTACACGGGCAGCAGTGGTGTGGTCAGTGGAGGCCTAGTGGAAGGAGTCACCGCAGACAGGCATCGAAGGCCTAAAATAATAACACATGGCTGTAGGCAATTTTAAATTGGTTCCAGGGGTACACGGGCAGCAGTGGTGTGGTCAGTGGAGGCCTAGTGGAAGGAGTGACCGCAGACAGGCATCGAAGGCCTAAAATAATAACACATGGCTGTAGGCAATTTTAAATTGGTTCCAGGGGTACACGGGCAGCAGTGGTGTGGTCAGTGGAGGCCTAGTGGAAGGAGTCACCGCAGACAGGCATCGAAGGCCTAAAATAATAACACATGGCTGTAGGCAATTTTAAATTGGTTCCAGGGGTACACGGGCAGCAGTGGTGTGGTCAGTGGAGGCCTAGTGGAAGGAGTGACCGCAGACAGGCATCGAAGGCCTAAAATAATAACACATGGCTGTAGGCAATTTTAAATTGGTTCCAGGGGTACACGGGCAGCAGTGGTGTGGTCAGTGGAGGCCTAGTGGAAGGAGTGACCGCAGACAGGCATCGAAGGCCTAAAATAATAACACATGGCTGTAGGCAATTTTAAATTGGTTCCAGGGGTACACGGGCAGCAGTGGTGTGGTCAGTGGAGGCCTAGTGGAAGGAGTCACCGCAGACAGGCATCGAAGGCCTAAAATAATAACACATGGCTGTAGGCAATTTTAAATTGGTTCCAGGGGTACACGGGCAGCAGTGGTGTGGTCAGTGGAGGCCTAGTGGAAGGAGTCACCGCAGACAGGCATCGAAGGCCTAAAATAATAACACATGGCTGTAGGCAATTTTAAATTGGTTCCAGGGGTACACGGGCAGCAGTGGTGTGGTCAGTGGAGGCCTAATGGAAGGAGTCACCGCAGACAGGCATCGAAGGCCTAAAATAATAACACATGGCTGTAGGCAATTTTAAATTGGTTCCAGGGGTACACGGGCAGCAGTGGTGTGGTCAGTGGAGGCCTAGTGGAAGGAGTGACCGCAGACAGGCATCGAAGGCCTAAAATAATAACACATGGCTGTAGGCAATTTTAAATTGGTTCCAGGGGTACACGGGCAGCAGTGGTGTGGTCAGTGGAGGCCTAGTGGAAGGAGTGACCGCAGACAGGCATCGAAGGCCTAAAATAATAACACATGGCTGTAGGCAATTTTAAATTGGTTACAGGGGTACACGGGCAGCAGTGGTGTGGTCAGTGGAGGCCTAGTGGAAGGAGTGACCACAGACAGGCATCGAAGGCCTAACATAACAAAAATGTCAATACAATGGTATTGTCAGTGGCAGGCATTGAAGGATGTCAGCGCATAGACTAAACATTGGTGGAGCTGTGAGATAATTTTGCAAGTGGTAGAGCACTGTTTGAGCTGGGGTGGGGGGAAACTGTCTTGTGGCCGGCGGTACAGGCCCAGGGCCCCTCATATTACAACGGTGTGTCTGACGTTGGGTGCGCACCACCACCGCCAGAGACACTTTATTGTACTAGGAGGGACCCAGTGGCAGTGCCGTCGACCAAAAGCGGGCTCACCCACCTCTTCAGACAAACTGCACTCTCACGGGTGCTGTCGCCAAGTGTCGATACCACGGCCCCGTGTGGGGAGTTTGGCCATTTAGTGAGGTGTAAACATGTCGTATGCTGGACAATCAGGTGCAGAAAATTACGAGATTGGAAAAGGCATTCAGAATAGTCCACAGGCAAGACCTTTTCATAGGAAAGCTAGGTGTCAGCCGGGCAAGGTGGGGCAAAAGATTTCGAAATCCAGTTGTGGTTCATTTTAATGAAGGTTAGATCATCTACATTTTGGGTAGCCAGACGAGTCCTTTTTTCTGTTAGTATTGAACCTGCAGCACTGAATACTCTTTCTGATAGGACACTAGCTGCCGGGCAAGCAAGCTCCTGCAGTGCATATTCTGCCAATTCTGGCCAGGTGTCTAATTTTGATGCCCAGTAATCAAATGGGAATGACGGTTGAGGGAGAACATCGATAAAGGATGAAAAATAGTTTGTAACCATACTGGACAAATGTTGTCTCCTGTCACTTTGAATTGATGCTGCAGTACCTGTCCTGTCTGCGGTCATAGCAAAATCACTCCACAACCTGGTCAGAAAACCCCTCTGGCCAACGCCACTTCTGATTTCTGCCCCTCTAACTCCTCTGGTCTGCTGGCCCCTGCAGCTCGTGTGAGAACGATCACGGGCGCTGTGTGCAGGGAATGCCAGAAGCAAACGGTCAACAAGAGTTGATTGTTTGGTTGCTAATATTAGTTCCAAGTTCTCATGTGGCATTATATTTTGCAATTTGCCTTTATAGCGAGGATCAAGGAGGCAGGCCAACCAGTAATCGTCATCATTCATCATTTTAGTTATGCGTGTGTCCCTTTTGAGGATACGTAAGGCATAATCCGCCATGTGGGCCAAAGTTCCAGTTCTCAAATCTGCGGTTGTGCTTGGTTGAGGGGCAGTTTCAGGCAAATCCACGTCACTTGTGTCCCTCAAAAAACCAGAACCCGGCCTTGCCGCGCCACCAATTTCCAGTGGCCCCGGAAAAGCTTCCTCATTAAAAATATAATCATCCCCATCATCCTCCTCGTCCTCCTCCTCCTCTTCGCCCGCTACCTCGTCCTGTACACTGCCCTGGCCAGACAATGGCTGACTGTCATCAAGGCTTTCCTCTTCCTCAGCTGCAGACGCCTGATCCTTTATGTGCGTCAAACTTTGCATCAGCAGACGCATTAGGGGGATGCTCATGCTTATTATGGCGTTGTCTGCACTAACCAGCCGTGTGCATTCCTCAAAACACTGAAGGACTTGGCACATGTCTTGAATCTTCGACCACTGCACACCTGATAACTCCATGTCTGCCATCCTACTGCCTGCCCGTGTATGTGTATCCTCCCACAAAAACATAACAGCCCGCCTCTGTTCACACAGTCTCTGAAGCATGTGCAGTGTTGAGTTCCACCTTGTTGCAACGTCTATGATTAGGCGATGCTGGGGAAGGTTCAAAGAACGCTGATAGGTCTGCATACGGCTGGAGTGTACGGGCGAACGGCGGATATGTGAGCAAAGTCCACGCACTTTGAGGAGCAGGTCGGATAACCCCGGATAACTTTTCAGGAAGCACTGCACCACCAGGTTTAAGGTGTGAGCCAGGCAAGGAATGTGTTTCAGTTGGGAAAGGGAGATGGCAGCCATGAAATTCCTTCCGTTATCACTCACTACCTTGCCTGCCTCAAGATCTACAGTGCCCAGCCACGACTGCGTTTCTTTCTGCAAGAACTCGGACAGAACTTCCGCGGTGTGTCTGTTGTCGCCCAAACACTTCATAGCCAATACAGCCTGCTGATGTTTGCCAGTAGCTGCCCCATAATGGGAGACCTGGTGTGCAACAGTGGCAGCTGCGGATGGAGTGGTTGTGTGACTGCGGTCTGTGGACGAGCTCTCGCTTCTGCAGGAGGACGAAGAGGAGGAGGAGGGGGTGCGAACGGCTACAGCCAATTGTTTCCTAGACCGTGGGCTAGGCAGAACTGTCCCAAACTTGCTGTCCCCTGTGGACCCTGCATCCACCACATTTACCCAGTGTGCCGTGATGGACACGTAACGTCCCTGGCCATGCCTACTGGTCCATGCATCTGTTGTCAGGTGCACCTTTGTGCTCACAGATTGCCTGAGTGCATGGACGATGCGCTCTTTAACATGCTGGTGGAGGGCTGGGATGGCTTTTCTGGAAAAAAAGTGTCGACTGGGTAGCTCGTAGCGTGGTACAGCGTAGTCCATCAGGGCTTTGAAAGCTTCGCTTTAAACTAACCGGTAGGGCATCATCTCTAACGAGATTAGTCTAGCTATGTGTGCGTTCAAACCCTGTGTACGCGGATGCGAGGCTAAGTACTTCCTTTTTCTAACCATAGTCTCATGTAGGGTGAGCTGGACTGGAGAGCTGGAGATCGTGGAACTAGCGGGGGTGCCGGTGGACATGGCAGACTGAGAGACGGTGGGAGATGGTATTGTTGCCACCGGTGCCCTAGATGCAGTGTTTCCTACTACGAAACTGGTGATTCCCTGACCCTGACTGCTTTGGCCTGGCAAAGAAACCTGCACAGATACTGCAGGTGGTGCGGAAAATGGTGGCCCTACACTGCCGGAAGGGATGTTGCGTTGCTGACTAGCTTCATTGGCCGAGGGTGCTACAACCTTAAGGGACGTTTGGTAGTTAGTCCAGGCTTGCAAATGCATGGTGGTTAAATGTCTATGCATGCAACTTGTATTGAGACTTTTCAGATTCTGTCCTCTGCTTAAGGTAGTTGAACATTTTTGACAGATGACTTTGCGCTGATCAATTGGATGTTGTTTAAAAAAATGCCAGACTGCACTCTTTCTAGCATCGGATACCTTTTCAGGCATTGCAGACTGAGCTTTAACCGGATGGCCACGCTGTCCTCCAACAGGTTTTGGCTTTGCCACGCGTTTTGGGCAAGATACGGGCCCGGCAGATGGAACCTGTTGCGATGTTGATGCCTGCTGCGGCCCCTTCTCCTCCGCTTCAGAACTGCTGCCGCCTGCACCCTGTTCCCCCAATGGCTGCCAATCGGGGTCAAGAACTGGGTCATCTATTACCTCTTCTTGTAGCTTGTGTGCAACTTCGTCTGTGTCACCGTGTCGGTCGGTGGTATAGCGTTCGTGATGGGGCAACATAGTCTCATCAGGGTCTGATTCTTGATCAGCACCCTGCGAGGGCAATGTTGTGGTCTGAGTCAAAGGACCAGCATAGTAGTCTGGCTGTGGCTGTGCATCAGTGCACTCCATGTCAGATTCAACTTGTAATGGGCATGGACTGTTAACTGCTTCACTTTCTAAGCCAGGGACGGTATGTGTAAAGAGCTCCATGGAGTAACCCATTGTGTCGCCTGCTGCATTCTTCTCTGTTGTTGTTTTTGCTGAAGAGGACAAGGAAGCGACTTGTCCCTGACCGTGAACATCCACTAACGACGCGCTGCTTTGACATTTACCAGTTTCACGAGAGGAGGCAAAAGAGCTAGAGGCTGAGTCAGCAAGATAAGCCAAAACTTGCTCTTGCTGCTCCGGCTTTAAAAGCGGTTTTCCTACTCCCAGAAAAGGGAGCGTTCGAGGCCTTGTGTAGCCAGACGACGAACCTGGCTCCACAGCTCCAGACTTAGGTGCAATATTTTTTTTCCCACGACCAGCTGATGCTCCACCACTACCACTACCCTCATTACCAGCTGACAATGAACGCCCCCGGCCACGACCTCTTCCACCATACTTCCTCATTGTTTTAAAAACGTAAACAAACTAACGGTATTTGTTGCTGTCACACAAATTACACGGTGAGCTATAACTTCAGTATGATTTAGCTACCCCTTTACAGGTGAGTGAGACCACAACGAAAATCAGGCACAATGTTACACACTCTGTTGTTGGTGGCAACAAATGAGAGAGATGCCACACACGCAGGACTGTCACTGAAGCACAAATGTAAATATTAATCTCCCACTGATTTGATTTTTTTTTTTTTTTAAGGGAGACTTTAGGAAAAAAAATAATAGAATAAAATGATTTTTTCAGGAAGAATTTAGAAACCAAATAAAATAAAATGATTTTTTCAGGGAGAATTTAGAAAACAAATAAAACAAAAAAGGCTTTCTATGGCCCACTGAGTGAGAGATGACGCACACAGGAGTCAGGAGTGGCACACAAGCCCAGAGGCCAATATTAATCTCCCACTTTTTTTTTTTTTCCAGGGAAAATTTATAAACCCATTAAAAAAAAATAAAAATAAATAGGCTTTCTATGGCCCACTATCTGAGAGAGAGAGATGGCACGCTTAGGACTGGCACACAAGCCCAAAGGCCAATATTAATCTCCCTTTTTTTTTAAGGGAGAATTTATAAAACCAAAAAAAAATAAATAAATAGGCTTTCTATGGCCCACTATTTGTGAGAGAGATGGCACGCTCAGGACTGGCACACAAGCCCAGAGGCCAATATTAATCTCCCACTTTTTTTTTTTTTCTCCAGGGAAAATTTATAAACCCATTAAAAAAATAAATAAATAAATAGGCTTTCTATGGCCCACTATCTGAGAGAGAGAGATGGCACGCTTAGGACTGGCACACAAGCCCAAAGGCCAATATTAATCTCCCACTGATTGATTTATTGATTTTTTCAGGTAGAATTTAGAACCCAAATAAAGCAAAAAAAAAAAAAAAATGGGCTTTCTATGGCCCACTGAGTGAGTGATGATGCACACAGGAGTCAGGACTGGCACACAAGCCCTGAGGCCAATATTTTTCTCCCACTGATTGATGTAGTGATTTTTTCAGGTAGATTTTAGAACCAAAATCAAGCAAAAAAATAAATAGGCTTTCTATGGCCCACTGAGTGAGTGATGATGCACACAGGAGTCAAGAGTGGCACACAAGCCCTGAGGCCAATATTTTTCTCCCACTGATTGATGTAGTGATTTTTTCAGGTAGATTTTATAACCCAAATCAAGCAAAAAAATAAATAGGCTTTCTATGGCCCACTGAGTGAGAGATGACACAGACAGGGATGGCACTCTAGCAGAAATGTCAATCTTAATCTCCCACAAAAAAAAAAAAAAAAACAGGGAGTGTCCTTCAATTACTATCTCCCTGCAGTAATCTCAGCCAGGTATGGCAGGCAGCAATAAGGAGTGGACTGATGCACAAATTAAATAAAAAGTGTGTACAAACCAAAAAGATAGCTGTGCAGAAAGGAAGGAACAAGAGGATTTGTGCTTTGAAAAAAGCAGTTGGTTTGCACAGCGGCGTACACACAGCAATGCAGCTATCAGGGAGCCTTCTAGGGCAGCCCAATGAGCTACAGCGCTGAGGGAAAAAAAAAAAAATGTAGCTTCCACTGTCCCTGCACACCGAAGGTGGTGTTGGGCAGTGGAAATCGCTACAGCACAAGCGGTTTGGTGGTTAATGGACCCTGCCTAACGCTATCCCTGCTTCTGACGAAGCGGCAGCAACCTCTCCCTAAGCTCAGATCAGCAGCAGTAACATGGCGGTCGGCGGGAACGCCCCTTTATAGCCCCTGTGACGCCGCAGACAGCAAGCCAATCACTGCAATGCCCTTCTCTAAGATGGTGGGGACCAGGACCTATGTCATCACGCTGCCCACACTCTGCGTTTACCTTCATTGGCTGAGAAATGGCGCTTTTCGCGTCATTGAAACGCGACTTTGGCGCGAAAGTCGCGTACCGCATGGCCGACCCCGCACAGGGGTCGGATCGGGTTTCATGAAACCCGACTTTGCCAAAAGTCGGCGACTTTTGAAAATGAACGACCCGTTTCGCTCAACCCTACTTATTACTTCTACCCAAGTGCATGACCTTACATTTATCCCTATTATAGCTCATTTGCCATTTATCAGCCCAAGCTTCAAGTTTACATAAATCATCCTGTAATATAAAATTGTTCTCTGTATTGATTACCCTGCAGAGTTTAGTCTCATCTGCAAATATTGAAATTCTGCTCTGTATGCCCCGTACAAGGTCATTAATAAATATGTTAAAAAGAAGAGGGCCCAATACTGACCCTATAAAATATAGTGTATGCCACATAGGCCACCTCTATATAGCATAATGAACTCCCCATAGGCCTCTATATAATATAATGCACTCCGCATCGGCCTATATATAGTATAAAGCACTCCCCAAAGACCTCTACATAGTATAATGTACTCCCCATAGTCCTCTGCTCTACCTCAGAGTTTAACCATATGGGTGCACTGCACACGCCGATACATTTAACAATAGTGTAGCTTCGGGTGGGACCCTTAGGGCCCCTTTCCACTTGTGAGAAAAACGGACGAGTGCAATCCGATAAAAAATCGGATTGCACTCGGACCAATGTTAATCAATAGGTGACACTCCATTTGCGATTTTTTTCCCAGCCGAAATCGGACTGAGAAAAATCTGTGTCGGCTGAGAAAAAAATCGCAGCATGCTGCGTATTGCTGAGATTCTCGGACGAGACTCGCCAATGCAAGTCAATGGGTGCGAGAAAAAAAACGCACAGCACTCGCACCATGCGAGTGCTGTCCGATTTTTACGCACCCGTGTCCTTAGAAAAGCCGGCAATTCAGCGCAGAGTACAGTAAAATCACACTGACATGTTAGATTAGAGTAGATATATACACATAGAATACGTGAGAGAGCTTTAAAGCTGGTAATTCAATTACCGGCTTTTGCTTTCTCCTTCCTAAACCCGACATGATATGAGACCTGGTTTACATACAGTAAACCATCTCATATCACCATTTTTTTTGCATATTTCACACTACTAATGTCAGTAGTATGTATATGCAAAATTTGGCCGTTCTAGCTATTATATTTAAGGGTTAAATGGCGGAAAAAATTGGCGTGGGCTCCCGCGCAATTTTCTCCGCCAGAGTAGTAAAGCCAGTGACTGAGGGCAGATATTAATAGCCTGGAGAGGGTCCACGGTTATTGGCCCCCCCTGGCTAAAAATACCTGCCCCCAGCCACCCCAGAACAGGCACATCTGGAAGATGCGCCTATTCTGGCACTTGGCCACTCTCTTCCCATTCCCGTGTAGCGGTGGGATATGGGGTAATGAAGGGTTAATGCCACCTTGCTATTGTAAGGTGACATTAAGCCTAATTAATAATGGAGAGGCGTCAATTATGACACCTATCCATTATTAATCCAATTCAAGGAAAGCTCCCACGATCTATGAACAGCCAGCAGAGGGCGCCTCACCGCAAATGCAGGTAAATATAGGTCATTGACCTACTTTACCTTCATTCCCTGGGGTTTTGCAGCGAGGAGTAGCATTGCATTAGCAGAACTCCTTGCTGCAAAATGTTTTAACCCCTTCAGAAGGATTTACATCGTTGGACTTTACAGATCCTCGGAAGGTATGTATATTGTTGGTTTATTATGTTTTTTTATTTACAGATCGAGGGTCTTCAGTGATTGGATTGGGCGTTAAATAAAATATTACAACAACCTTTGTTTTTATTTCATTAAAATAATTTTTAATAATGTGTGTGTTTTTTTTTAACCGTTTCATTCAATTGGATTAATAATGGATAGGTGTCATAATAAATGGAATATGCAAAAAAAATGGTGATATGAGATGGTTTACTGTATGTAAACCAGGTCTCATATCATGTCGGGTTTAGGAAGGAGAAAGCAAAAGCCGGTAATTGAATTACCAGCTTTAAAGCTCTCTCACGCTGCATTAAATATAAATATATATATATAGGTGTCTCCCTGACATATATATATGTATATATACCTATTCTATGTGTATATATCTACTCTCATCTAACATGTCAGTGTGATTTTACTGTACTCTGCGCTGAATTGCCGGCTTTTCTAAGGAGACCCGTGCGTAAAAATCGGACAGCAATACGGATGTCATACGGATGTTGCGATAAAAAAATCGCATGACACTCGCATGACACTCGCATGGCACTCGCAGACGTTACATCAGTTTTTTCGGTCCGTAAATCGGACCATTTTTTTCTCACACAAGTGGAGATGAGCCCTTAGAGCGTGGGGCCCAGGGCTACTGATGGGATAAGTTTGGTTTCCATTTGGGTGGTCGCCATCTTAAACAATAAAAAATATACTGCAGTTTTTTCAGATAAAACTGACGGAAGCTGCTGAATCACATTTTTTCTGGTAAAACTGATGAAAAAAATGGAAACCTAACTTTACCTTTACAAATGTGCCAGACACGAATTTAGTTCATTTAGATGCACTTTGTTGAATTGTTATTAGACAGTCCAAAGAGACATACATAAAATAAAAATGGTGTCATAGTCATAGCAAACGCTAAAATGAGACCCTCGTTAGACCAAAATTGAGTTGAGAGCACCGTAACCTGCCCGGAATGCGTTCTTTGCCGTTACAACTCTTGCCCATGTAGTTCTATAGATACGTTCTTTGTTTTGATCTGTCCTGTATTAGCGGACACTGGTAACACAGTAACAGCCTCTGAGCTGCTCCAATTCTGAGATTCGAAGCTTGTAAAGCCTAAGGTTCTGCATTCCAGGGAATCACAGCTGACTTTTTTTTTGTCCACCGTAGCTTTCAAGCCTTAGGGTTTTAACAAAAAAATGCTATGCAGACTACACATTATCACAATGCTTAATACTTAACTTGAAAGTGGATCAATCAGCTGAATAAGCAGTCCCATGTAAGGGCAGCATATATCAGTCCATTCCCTTAGGAAAGAAGATGGCAAAAAAAGGATAGTTCACACTAGGCGTTTTTTTCTGCTGCAAAACTTGATCTCTTGGCAGGAAAGAAGCATGTTTTCCTTGTGTTTTTTGCTGCGCCTTTTATGTGTTTTTTTGTGCAGTTTTGGCAGCGCTAGATTTTTATTTTTTGCATGCTGATAATGTTTAGTGTTGAAAAAAAGTCGTATTCCATAGAATCAGGTTTTGGCACACACACAAAAAAAAGCAAAGCATGATACCTGCGTTTTTTTCAGCATTTCTCACCACCTATTCAAGTCAATGGGTGAAAAATGCTGAAAAACACTGAAAGAAGTGAAGTACTCTACAGGTCCTTCTCAAAAAATTAGCATATAGTGTTAAATTTCATTATTTACCATAATGTAATGATTACAATTAAACTTTCATATATTATAGATTCATTATCCACCAACTGAAATTTGTCAGGTCTTTTATTGTTTTAATACTGATGATTTTGGCATACAACTCCTGATAACCCAAAAAACCTGTCTCAATAAATTAGCATATCAAGAAAAGGTTCTCTAAACGACCTATTACCCTAATCTTCTGAATCAACTAATTAACTCTAAACACATGCAAAAGATACCTGAGGCTTTTATAAACTCCCTGCCTGGTTCATTACTCAAAACCCCCATCATGGGTAAGACTAGCGACCTGACAGATGTCAAGAAGGCCATCATTGACACCCTCAAGCAAGAGGGTAAGACCCAGAAAGAAATTTCTCAACAAATAGGCTGTTCCCAGAGTGCTGTATCAAGGCACCTCAATGGTAAGTCTGTTGGAAGGAAACAATGTGGCAGAAAACGCTGTACAACGAGAAGAGGAGACCGGACCCTGAGGAAGATTGTGGAGAAGGACCGATTCCAGACCTTGGGGAACCTGAGGAAGCAGTGGACTGAGTCTGGTGTGGAAACATCCAGAGCCACCGTGCACAGGCGTGTGCAGGAAATGGGCTACAGGTGCCGCATTCCCCAGGTAAAGCCACTTTTGAACCATAAACAGCGGCAGAGGCGCCTGACCTGGGCTACAGAGAAGCAGCACTGGACTGTTGCTAAGTGGTCCCAAGTACTTTTTTCTGATGAAAGCAAATTTTGCATGTCATTCGGAAATCAAGGTGCCAGAGTCTGGAGGAAGACTGGGGAGAAGGAAATGCCAAAATGCCTGAAGTCCAGTGTCAAGTACCCACAGTCAGTGATGGTGTGGGGTGCCATGTCAGCTGCTGGTGTTGGTCCACTGTGTTTCATCAAGGGCAGGGTCAATGCAGCTAGCTATCAGGAGATTTTGGAGCACTTCATGCTTCCATCGGCTGAAATGCTTTATGGAGATGAAGATTTCATTTTTCAGCACGACCTGGCACCTGCTCACAGTGCCAAAACCACTGGTAAATGGTTTACTGACCATGGTATTACTGTGCTTAATTGGCCTGCCAACTCTCCTGACCTGAACCTCATAGAGAATCTGTGGGATATTGTGAAGAGAAAGTTGAGAGACGCAAGACCCAACACTCTGGATGAGCTTAAGGCCGCTATTGAAGCATCCTGGGCCTCCATAACATCTCAGCAGTGTCACAGGCTGATTGCCTCCATGCCACGCCGCATTGAAGCAGTCATTTCTGCCAAAGGATTCCCGACCAAGTATTGAGTGCATAACTGAACATTATTATTTGATGGTTTTTTTGTTTGTTATTAAAAAACACTTTTATTTGATTGGATGGGTGAAATATGCTAATTTATTGAGACAGGTTTTTTGGGTTATCAGGAGTTGTATGCCAAAATCATCAGTATTAAAACAATAAAAGACCTGACAAATTTCAGTTGGTGGATAATGAATCTATAATATATGAAAGTTTAATTGTAATCATTACATTATGGTAAATAATGAAATTTAACACTATATGCTAATTTTTTGAGAAGGACCTGTATGTCCGAAATTATTACCATTAAAAAGAATAAAAAACATGCCAAAAATAAAAGATGATGATCAAAAAGTCATATAGAAAAATAATAGTATCACTGAAATCATCATCTTTTTCCGCAGACAATATGGCCCTTCATATTCAAATTTTTTCTATGTGCGACCCGGCTCAATTTGAGACCCTTGTCAGAGGATCAACGTTACCTGGTGAGCTTTAGAAAACTGAAAGCAAAATGTTTGGTCCTGTAATACTGATGGAAATCACCTGATTTACTAATAATGTATATTGGGAAAGGTCCAACAATTTCGCAATTGGTTACTTTTTTCTTTTCTTCTCAGAAGTGATAGGTCCTATTTTAATGTATTTTTGAGAAGTGAAGCTGTAAATGGCGCCCTCCCCCATAACCGGTCTGCATTAACTTTCCTTCCTCCTGGTGAGCCAACACCTCTCTATGTACTAACTTATTAAAGCCTATTAATGTCCACTTTAATAGATTATATTCTCATCAGCTTCACAAATCCTTTATCTCTAAATTGAATTCCCGGCATTAACGGCCGGCATTACAGACATTAGATCAGATTATTGTACTGCAGCCTTCATTATACAGTTAGTACTCACCATCGTGCAAGGAAACCAAGCTGACATGGTTCTTTATAGCAATTGTACCCACATTTGGGCAGATTTGTGAAAGATATCTAAAAGAAGACAGTGTCTTAGTTGCCCTTAACAACCAATCACAGAGCAGCTTTCATCTTTCAAGGAGAGAATAGAAAATGCAAGCTGTGCTCTGATTGGTCAATATGGGCAACAGTACAATTTTAGTTTGAGACAATTACAAAAATATTAGCCTTTCGATATTTGGGTTACACAATAGATGTTACCGGGGTATCTGATGCACAAATTTGGGCTGGTGAGGTTTGTGCTTTTGGTACAAGACAATTAATCATTGAACCGGGGTTCAAGAGAAATATCTGATTAGTGGGATCCCAGTAATGTCATAAATATGGATATGAAAGGGCGTTTCAAAGTTTTCAAACTTCTACCTCAGGATATAACTGTCACGATACGACTGGCGAGTAAACTGGGACCAGGGGCACCTTTCCTTGCCCTAGCACTAGGGGGTGCCCTAGCTCACCCTGTTCCCCAGGATACCTCAGATGGCGAGGATGCTGGGGCCTCCGCCCTTCCCCTGTCTCCTAGCTGCTGTAACCGGTCCGTATCTGGTGGGCAGGCCCGATTTTGACAGTCTGCCCCGCGGTCACGGGCGGGACAACAGTTTTCCCGCACTGAATCTCAGCCTCAGTCTCATCGGGACTGCCCCGCTGGATCTGGGATGGTTGGGAGGTCTGTGAAGTCATCCCACCATCCGCTAAGCAGCACACCACATATATGGCTGCTCCATGCGCACAGGACCTGTGATGAGGTCACCGGTTGGGGAGGAGTCAGGGGTCACATGATCGGGGCCTCTGTGTATGCATGGTGCTGGATGAGGTTCATGAGGGTAGGTTTATGTGTGGGGTCAGGAGAGGTTTACAGTGTGGATGTAGCAGAGCCGTGTGTGTGTACAGCACAGAGCTGTGTGTGTACGAGGTGTACGTAGTAGAGTCGTGTGTGTACGAGGTGTACAGCGCAGAGCTGTGTGTGTACGAGGTGTATGGAGCAGAGCCGTGTGTGTGCAATGTGTATGGAGTGGAGCCCTGTGTGTACGAGGTGTATGGCGCAGAGCCGCGTGTGTACGAGGTGTAAGGAGCGCAGCCGCGTGTGTACGAGGTGTACAGAGCGGAGCAGCATGTGCAAGCTGTACAGAGTGGAGCCCTGTGTGTACGAGGTGAACAGCGTGAAGCTGCGTGTGTACGAGGTGTGCGGAGCAGAGCCGCGTGTGTACGAGGTGTAGAGAGCGGAGCTGCATGTGTATGAGGTGTACGGAGCAGAGCCGCGTGTGTACGAGGTGTAGAGAGCGGAGCTGCATGTGTACGAGGTGTGCGGAGCAGAGCCGCGTGTGTACGAGGTGTAGAGAGCAGAGCTGCATGTGTACGAGGTGTAGGGAGCGGAACCGCGTGTGTACGAGGTGTACGGAGCAGAGCCACGTGTGTGCAAGGTGTGCGGAGCAGAGCCGCGTGTGTACGAGGTGTAGAGAGCGGAGCTGCATGTGTATGAGGTGTACGGAGCAGAGCCGCGTGTGTACGAGGTGTAGAGAGCGGAGCTGCATGTGTACGAGGTGTGCGGAGCAGAGCCGCGTGTGTACGAGGTGTAGAGAGCGGAGCTGCATGTGTATGAGGTGTACGGAGCAGAGCCGCGTGTGTACGAGGTGTAGAGAGCAGAGCTGCATGTGTACGAGGTGTAGGGAGCGGAACCGCGTGTGTACGAGGTGTACGGAGCAGAGCCACGTGTGTGCAAGGTGTACGTAGCAGAGTCGTGTGTGTGTACGAGGTGTACGGAGCAGACGCTAGCTGTGTCGGATCAGAGCAGATATTACTCCTTGCTCCGACACTGACTGGCACAGGAGACAAGGAGAGGTCTGTTTCAGTGGCATACCGAAGCTGCAGCGATGTGAGCAGTCAGTGGCGTGGCACGGTTGGATGACATCATTCAGCTCTGCAGAAGTGGAAGCTGCTGGCTGCTGCGAGGGAGCGCGGTGAGAGGTGTGTGTGTGTGTAGGTGTGTGTAGTGATGGAGAAAGCAATGATGGGGGTGTGAGGGCAATGATGGGGTGGGGTAACCATGTGTACGCAGCATCATGTGAGGCCATTATACTGTATGGAGCATCATGTGGGGCCATTATACTGTACAAAGCATCATGTGAGGCCATTATACAGTATGCAGCATCATGTGAGGCCATTATACAGTATGCAGCATCATGTGAGGCCATTATACTGTATGGAGCATCATGTGAGGCCATCATACTGTACGCAGCATCATGTGGGGCCATTATACAGTAATCACCTACAAATGACACCCAGTATTTATAAAGATATAGAATTTATTATTAACAATTATTAACTACAACATTAATAAACACAAAGGGGAAAGCCACTAGGTGGCAAAAAAGGTGCCAAGTACCATATAGGGGCATACATTAAAGTACATACATTAAAAGACCAAATTGGATCAGATACAAATTAATTATATATTGTTAATAAATTAAATAAGTAAGATAAAAATATAGTTATGTATATATATATTTATTGTACTGTCCAATTATAGTAATTGGTTACTTCATATGTAAATTCAGCAAATAACTATTTGTACGTTCTGTAGACTAGCCATTATACAGTACGCAGCATCTCGTGGGACCATTATACTGTACAAAGCATCATGTGAGGCCATTATATAGTATGCAGCATCACGTGAGCCCATTATACTGTATGGAGCATCATGTGGAGCCATTATACTGTATGGAGTATCACGTGGGGCCAGTATGCTGTACGCAACATCATGTGCGGCCATTATACAGTATGAAGCATCATGTGTGGCCATTATACAGTATGGAGCATCACGTGTGGCCATTATACAGTATTGGGCATCATGTGTGGCCATTATACATTATGGAGCATTATGTGTGGCCATTATACAGTATAGAGCATCATGTGTGGCCATTATACAGTATGGAGCACTGTGTGGTCATATTTTTTTGTTTATAATTATTGTTTATGAAACAGTGTGATCAGCAGTGCTAAATGGGTGTGATTGGGGCGTGGATATGGGTGTGACTAGTTGTGAAATGGGTGTGGTCAGAGGTGTGGCCTAAAAATTGGCGATGCGTGCACCGCAACCTTTGTCCCTCTTTCCCTTCTTCAAAAGTTGGGAGGTATGCTTATGAGTCCTTTCCCTACAGGGTTTACCTGCAGTTAACTCATACATTCCTGAGCTCCTCCTGGAGCTATGTGGGAGTTCCTGCTCTCCCAAGAAACAACCCCACCTGACTCTCATGTCCAGGTATTTAACATCACATGTGATGGTCACATGACCTTGACCTCACATAGGTCCTGTCAGGACTCTGCATGTGGAGATATAGTGGACCTCCTCCCACACGCTCTGTGAAGGTCCACTAAAACCAACCTGTTGTGAATTCCACTCTTGGGCTCCCTCCGGTGGTTGTAAGTGGCACTTTTGTGAGTTCTGCTCTTGGGCTCCCTCTTGTGGTTTCTAGTGGTATGGCTGCTCCTTGGAGTTAGCTGTCATCAGCTGCCTCCACTTATCGTCTCTCCTGCTCGGCTATTTAGGCCTGGCTCTTTCTTCAGCCAGTGCCACTTGTAAATGGTTCCTGGTTGGATTCACATCTCTTTGGAGTTCCCTGTTATCCTGACCAGTTCAGCAAAGCTAAGTTTTTGCTTGCTCTTTTCTGTCCATAGATTGTGGACTTATCCATTCTGTGCTTTCTATGTTTGTCCAGCTTATCAGTGTCAATTAATTCTGTCTTGCTGGAAGCTCTGGGAGGCAGATTTGCCCTCCACACCTTTATTCAGGTGTGGAGATTTTTAGTAAACTCTGCGTGGATTTTTGTAGTGTTTTATACTGACCGCACAGTATTCCATCCTGTCCTATCTATTTAGTTAGACTGGCCTCCTGTGCTCATCCTGGTTTCATTCTGCGTATGTCTTTTCCCTCTCCACTCACAGTCATTATTTGTGGGGGGCTAATCTATCCTTTGGGGATTTTCTCTGAGGCAAGATAGCTTTCCTGCTTCTTTCTTTAGGGGTAGTTAGCTCTTAGGCTGTGACGAAATGCCTAGGGAGAGTTAAGTAGCATTCCACGGCTACTTCTAGTGATGTGTTGAGCTTAGGGACTGCGGTCAGTACAGTTACCACTTCCTTCAGAGCTCTTTCCATGTTGCTCCTAGACCACCGTATCATAACACCAACCCAAAACATAGGTTCCTATTAACCCACTTAGCGTGCTGGAAGCAAAACACTCTGGTTTTACATCACTGACCGTAGTATGTGCAGTGACACATATCTCCCTACATAAACTATGCCAGCGACTCTAGCGACTCTAGAGTTGTCACAATCTCTATGTATATATATAAGATCATTCAACAGCTCGGGTGTATATTATAATGTTCTGCAACAGCTGGAGTGTGTATTATGAGATTCTGCAGCAGCTGAGCTGTATTATGATGTTTTACCGCAGATAATGTGTGTACTATAAGGTTTTGCTGCACCTGAGGTGTATATTATGAGTTCTGCGGCAGCTGAGGTGTGTATTATGAGGTTCTGCAGAAGCTGAGGTGTATTTTATGAGGTTTTGCAGCAGCTGAGGTGTATATTATGAGGTTCTGTTGCAGCTGATGTGTGTATTATAATGTTCTGCAGCAGCTCATTTGTGTATTATGATGTTCTGCAGCGGCTGAGATGTGTATTATGTTCTGCAGCAGCTGAATGTATTGTTCAGATAATTATTAAAATGATTTGTTGTAGCCTTTTTATTGCAGATTAGCAGCATCGGTGCAGCACCGCCGGCCTCTTTACCATCATGTGCAGTCATATGAATGTGGTATACACTATATCCATACATTACACAAAAACCCAGACTCATAATGTAAGGTGGCCACGAACAATGTCTAGGCCCCTTTAAATACCTACTCCAGACAAATCAGTATAATCATAGGAGAACCACAGGAGTATATAGGAAAATATAAACTTTATTAACAGAAAAATATTAAAAACCACACGTTAAAAAACACCAATAGAAAACACCAGGAACACCCAAACACATATATAGTCAATACATATACTATATGATGATATGATAATTGTGCCTTGTAATTATGGGTAAATGTTAAACACTAGAAGATCCATGGCACCCCCACCATCTCATAATAGGACAATGCCATCTGGTCCACCTATGTAGTAAGTGTCACTGACACTAAAAGAAGCTCCATTGCTCCAGACCAGATAATCATGCACCATGCTGAGGCAGGGATGTGAACAATGCCATGGGAGGGACTGGTAATAATACATTGCTTGCCAGCATAAACAAGATCTCCCTCCAGACACCAACCATACCCGGATCTTACCATGCACAAAGGGGTCCCTGGATAGGGCGCAACCCCCGACGCGCGTTTCGCCGCTCCTATACTTGGCTTTCTCAAGGGGAGTGCCTTGTTTCTGCAGCCAGGACCTTTTAACATCACTTCCTGGGTCACATGACAATCATGTGACCGCAGGCTGTGTAGCGCTGTGAATGGCGGCGCATGCGCCGGCGGCCCACCCCCTGCCACCCCCCCAAGCCCGGCCCACGTCAGCGGACAGGCGAGTGGGTGCATGGAAACCATGGCAACCCAGTCACCCGCCGCGGACGCACATCGGCCGGACCCAGAAGGCGCAGGGGGGCGGAGCAAGCCGACGCACGCGCACCACAGCAAGTTAACCACGGCTAATAATCACACTACATCAACAGTGAAAAGATGAGCCTACATAAGCGTATGAACACCGCAAAAGAGACGGACAGGATCAGACATCATGGGTCATACAAAGGAATAACAGCCATTATAACATAATATGTACAGTAATAGTAGTCCATAGCAATTCCATAATGTAGCACTATCCCGATGTTCTTTTCTGTCCCGCTCTTGAATCCACATCAGGAAGGGAAGAACAATAGGTCCAATTTCAAGTGCACTAAGTTAAAACAATAAACAAAAATAATAAATCATAAAAAAGAAGAAGAAACAAAACAACAACAACATATACAGAGGGGAACTCATTTATCGGGCCATATAAAACTATAACTATCTAAAACATATTTATAGGAATGGGGCAAAATTCAAGGTCTCATTAAGACCATGGGGCTTGACCGTGTCCAGGGTCACAATCCACTTAAGTTCTCGCTGAGCAAGGAGCTGTTTCACATTTCCACCTCGTATACCCATGTGAACCAATTCAATCCCCCGGACCATAAACACCGGTCCGACCATGTCCTCACTAGTAGCCAGTTGAGTGTTTTGAGTAGAGGTCTTTCTTTTTCACCAACTAATGGCTTTAATTTTTTTACAGCCTTAAAGGACCTCCACCTATTTTCACGTAAATTGATTTTGAAGAAACTGCATTCTGGAAGGGGACATGGGTCGGACACTTTGGGCTGCACGGAGGAGGAGACTCTCCGGATTTTGGAGGAGCTATTGGAGGAACAGTCTAGTACGTCTATAGGTAAGTTCCCACCGGCTATACTTCCCAGATCCACGAGGTTTCCCCCCTTGTCATTATGCCCCGCAGTGGAAGTCTTTACCAAATTAGTAACGGAGGACCTCAAGAAATTGTCCACACGGAGGCAGTTTGACAATTTAACAAGAAATGAGAGAGAGGCCATTGGCCAACTTCAATCATGGAATGATGTGGTCTTTAAGGCTGCTGACAAGGGGGGAAACATCGTGGTCTGGCCGGTGGTGAAATATGAAAAAGAGGCATTTAGACAGCTCCAGAATGAGACTGTATATGTAAGGCTTACCCATAACCCGGTGGTCTCCTTCTCTGTGCAGCTACAAAAAATTCTGTGCCGAGCTTTTGAAAAGGGGATAATAAATAAAAAAGTCCTGGATGGCCTGATGGTTGCATATCCCAAGGTACCAACATTTTACCTCCTGCCTAAGGTCCACAGGGACCCGGTCAGCCCCCCGGGACGTCCGATTGTGTCCGGTATGCAGGGCCTATGTGACCCTGCATGTAAATTTATAGATTATTATCTTAAAACATTGGTGGAAACGCTACCGTCATTTGTGAAGGACACAACGGACGTCCTGACTAGGGTTGACGGGGTCTTTGTGGACAGTGGGACTCTCCTCGTAACAGCTGATGTAGAGGCCCTCTATACCTGTATCGAACACACTGATGGTCTACGGGCGGTCCGCTTCTTCCTGGGGGCCTCCGACCTGGACGGTCCTTTGTGTGAGCTTATCCTTGAGTTGTTGGAATTCGTTCTAACGCATAATTTTTTTACTTTTAAGGATTTCTTTTACCAACAAAAGCGTGGCGCAGCCATGGGTGCGGCCTGCGCGCCCGCGTACGCCAACCTCTTCCTGGGGTTTTGGGAGAGGTTGGTTTTTGGTGACGCGGGGGCGGAGGCCGCCGACCATGTGCTGTGTTGGCTGCGCTACATTGATGACGTTTTATTTTTTTGGCGTGGAACGGAACAACAACTCAGGGATTTTATGGCTGTGCTCAATTCGAATTCATTTAATATCAGGCTTACTTATAAGTATGATTATGATACCATCGATTTTCTGGATATCTGTCTTAAAGTTGGTCCTGATTTATCTATTGAAACGGATGTGTTTCGAAAAGAAACAGCAGTGAACTCATTGGTTCATGCTTCATCTGGGCACAGCCAAGCCACCATTAGGGCCGTCCCGGTCGGACAGTTCCTCCGGGTGAGGCGGATCTGCTCCACTGACCATACCTTTGAAAGACAGGCCGAGGACCTAAGTGAACGGTTCCATCTAAGGGGGTACAGTAGGCGGTGTGTTCGGCATGGGTATAATAGGGCCAGGAGAACCCCACGTAATCATCTGCTCTACAACAAGAAGAGGAGGGATATTGGAGATGAGACAATTAGATTTATATCAGAGTACAATCATGAGTGGGACAACATCAGAGCTATCCTTGGGAAACATTGGCGTATCCTCAGCACGGAACCCTCCCTGGGTCCGTACCTTTCCGACTATCCTCGCATGACCCCACGGAGGGCCAAAAATTTGAAAGATCTCTTGGTAAAGAGCCATTATACGGCACCCACAGTAGGCCTTTTTGGCTCTACACGACCGAGTAGGGGTTGTCATACTTGTGGCCACTGTCTCGCCTGCGCCAATGTCCAGCGCAGCACCTTCTTTCACTCTGCTGACGGCACAAGGGAATTCCAAATCAAAGACTATATTTCCTGCACTAGCAGGAATGTGGTATATTATGCCACTTGTGGGTGCCCACTTATTTATGTGGGCCTGACGTCGAGAGAACTAAGAGTGAGAGTGAGGGAGCATGTGCGGGGCATTGGCGCGGCCAAGACAGTGGCGGACATATCGGAGTTAACTACGATCCCTAAACATTTCAGGGAGATTCACAATTGTGATCCAAGAAGCTTTATGGTCCGGGGGATTGAATTGGTTCACATGGGTATACGAGGTGGAAATGTGAAACAGCTCCTTGCTCAGCGAGAACTTAAGTGGATTGTGACCCTGGACACGGTCAAGCCCCATGGTCTTAATGAGACCTTGAATTTTGCCCCATTCCTATAAATATGTTTTAGATAGTTATAGTTTTATATGGCCCGATAAATGAGTTCCCCTCTGTATATGTTGTTGTTGTTTTGTTTCTTCTTCTTTTTTATGATTTATTATTTTTGTTTATTGTTTTAACTTAGTGCACTTGAAATTGGACCTATTGTTCTTCCCTTCCTGATGTGGATTCAAGAGCGGGACAGAAAAGAACATCGGGATAGTGCTACATTATGGAATTGCTATGGACTACTATTACTGTACATATTATGTTATAATGGCTGTTATTCCTTTGTATGACCCATGATGTCTGATCCTGTCCGTCTCTTTTGCGGTGTTCATACGCTTATGTAGGCTCATCTTTTCACTGTTGATGTAGTGTGATTATTAGCCGTGGTTAACTTGCTGTGGTGCGCGTGCGTCGGCTTGCTCCGCCCCCCTGCGCCTTCTGGGTCCGGCCGATGTGCGTCCGCGGCGGGTGACTGGGTTGCCATGGTTTCCATGCACCCACTCGCCTGTCCGCTGACGTGGGCCGGGCTTGGGGGGGTGGCAGGGGGTGGGCCGCCGGCGCATGCGCCGCCATTCACAGCGCTACACAGCCTGCGGTCACATGATTGTCATGTGACCCAGGAAGTGATGTTAAAAGGTCCTGGCTGCAGAAACAAGGCACTCCCCTTGAGAAAGCCAAGTATAGGAGCGGCGAAACGCGCGTCGGGGGTTGCGCCCTATCCAGGGACCCCTTTGTGCATGGTAAGATCCGGGTATGGTTGGTGTCTGGAGGGAGATCTTGTTTATGCTGGCAAGCAATGTATTATTACCAGTCCCTCCCATGGCATTGTTCACATCCCTGCCTCAGCATGGTGCATGATTATCTGGTCTGGAGCAATGGAGCTTCTTTTAGTGTCAGTGACACTTACTACATAGGTGGACCAGATGGCATTGTCCTATTATGAGATGGTGGGGGTGCCATGGATCTTCTAGTGTTTAACATTTACCCATAATTACAAGGCACAATTATCATATCATCATATAGTATATGTATTGACTATATATGTGTTTGGGTGTTCCTGGTGTTTTCTATTGGTGTTTTTTAACGTGTGGTTTTTAATATTTTTCTGTTAATAAAGTTTATATTTTCCTATATACTCCTGTGGTTCTCCTATGATTATACTATATCCATACATGTATCATTTACAGACCTGTCAATGGAAATGGAATTGAATACTTTGGTGATTATCAGTTTCTGCAGAAAAAAAATCACAGGTGAAATACATGTTTAGATATTGGATAGTGTATTAACTCCCATCGGGGCCTCGCCACCGGCTGTAGTACCCCTCAATCCTCTATAATTACATTTTTTACGGTGCTGTGTGCCTCATCATACAGCGCCCTATGGCTCATCCATTGCTGCGTCACGCAGAATGAGAATACAGGTTGTTTCATGGCCAATTGTATCACGGACGGTCATGGACTGACATGATTTAAGGAAGTTGTGTGTAAATCTGGCAGATTCCTTCAGCTGTCAGATGTGAAAATGATGTGGCTTCTTACAGGAACCTCTCTACCCTGAGAGTGGGATGATTTTCTAGGAATAGATGGTGCATTGGGGAGTGCATTTGTGTCCTGGATATATGGACATGTAAGACCTGACCTTGGAAGATTCCCATTAATCAGATATGCCCATGTTATATTCTCATGTGGGCTTATTTCTTTTTAGCAAATACATTTGTAATCAAAATTATTCAACAACTAATGCAATTTATTTTTTCTTTAGAAAAATTTGCAAAATTTCTGTCGTTTGCAATAAAGCAAACAAGAACAATATAAATAACCCAACAGAACTAATATAAAACAAGTGTTTTTCCAAATTCAACACATGATACCACCTTTGCTTCAGGTGCAATAGTTCTGGCAGACTCAGCTCACACAATTTTGTTTCCCCCTCCTCTCCAAAGCATGAGCGGGTCCCGACCCTCCCAGTACCTTCCTATCTTTAGGTCCTGCTGGAAACCTCCCCACTTAGTGTTGCCGAGTTCTCGCGGAGAGCAGGTGTGACCTCCATGGCCTCTCAGGCTCATTGCGCCTGAAGGTTCCCACCTTTGAAGGTTCATACATTCAGGGTTTTTTTTTTGCAGATTTTATGAAATAATCAAGAAAAGTTTATGGATATTTTGTAGAAACAACTTGGGTTTTCTTACAAATAAGAATATTTTCTAAGAAAAGGCCTCTCATGATACTTTTTATTTTATTACGTTTATGGTTATTAAATGTTTTTTTTTTTTTGCATCTTATTTTGTGTACTCTCTTTTAATAAATCCCTATGAAGGTCGCAATCCTTTTACCCAGAAATTGAGATAATTAGATATTACAAGTGGTTTCCTAACCTGTGCCTGTACCATTCGCCCAATGTTATGAGAATCCTCTTTAGTACTTAGGATAGCCCCTTTGGCTGTTATAACCTGCTGCAAACATAATGCATAGCCGGACACAAACTTTTGGTGGCATTCCTTTGGAAGTTCAGCCCATTCCTTATGGACAAATACCTTAAGTTTACTAGTATTCTTGGGGTGGCAAGAGAGTTGTCAGACAATCAAGAGAAGAGCTCATTGCCTTGTAGAGACAAGGAAAATGATACAAAAAAGCAAAGGTTTACATACAAAGGCATCGAATGTTCCTAGAAATACAGATGGATACAGAGTTCTTAAGTTCAACGTTAAAGGAACACTGGCTACACTACCTTCACGTGGCAGAAAAAGTAACATATCACTAGATTCATAAAGAGGCAAGTGGTCAGAAATCCTCATATGACTGCAAAGGACCTGCTGCAAGATTTTGAGACTGCAGACACTGAAGTTTCTGTTTGAGGTGTAAGACGCATACTAAACTCTGTCTCGATTCTCTTCTACTGATCCAAAGCACAAGAAAAGTCAACATCAATACGCTCAAAACCATATTAACGCGTTCACAACATACGCCGTATAGATACGGCACATGTCAGAAGTGGGTGTATGAAGCAGGCTCACACAGCAAGCCTGCCCCATACCACAGAGGCGATGGCTGAGTATTAGAGACAGGACTTGCGGCTAACAATCTCTGTTAAATGTTAAATGCCGCTGCCAATCTCTGAGGCCGGAGTCACACTCAGCGTAGGGAAATATGGTCCGTATTTTACATGTGTAATAATCAGAAATTATCCCAAAACAGTGATCCGTATGTGATCCGTAGGCAGGGTGTGGCAGCGTATTTTACATATGTAATCCATATGTCATCCGTACAGCGAGATTTTCTCGCCGGCTTGCAAAACGGACATACAATGGATCCATGGGCTCAAATATTCATGAAAACATATATACAGTATATATACAGGTCCTTCTCAAAAAATTAGCATATAGTGTTAAATTTCATTATTTACCATAATGTAATGATTACAATTAAACTTTCATATATTATAGATTCATTATCCACCAACTGAAATTTGTCAGGTCTTTTATTGTTTTAATACTGATGATTTTGGCATACAACTCCTGATAACCCAAAAAACCTGTCTCAATAAATTAGCATATTTCACCCATCCAATCAAATAAAAGTGTTTTTTAATAACAAACAAAAAAAAACAACAAATAATAATGTTCAGTTATGCACTCAATACTTGGTCGGGAATCCTTTGGCAGAAATGACTGCTTCAATGCGGCGTGGCATGGAGGCAATCAGCCTGTGACACTGCTGAGATGTTATGGAGGCCCAGGATGCTTCAATAGCGGCCTTAAGCTCATCCAGAGTGTTGGGTCTTGCGTCTCTCAACTTTCTCTTCACAATATCCCACAGATTCTCTATGGGGTTCAGGTCAGGAGAGTTGGCAGGCCAATTGAGCACAGTAATACCATGGTCAGTAAACCATTAACCAGTGGTTTTGGCACTGTGAGCAGGTGCCAGGTCGTGCTGAAAAATGAAATCTTCATCTCCATAAAGCATTTCAGCCGATGGAAGCATGAAGTGCTCCAAAATCTCCTGATAGCTAGCTGCATTGACCCTGCCCTTGATGAAACACAGTGGACCAACACCAGCAGCTGACATGGCACCCCACACCATCACTGACTGTGGGTACTTGACACTGGACTTCAGGCATTTTGGCATTTCCTTCTCCCCAGTCTTCCTCCAGACTCTGGCACCTTGATTTCCGAATGACATGCAAAATTTGCTTTCATCAGAAAAAAGTACTTGGGACCACTTAGCAACAGTCCAGTGCTGCTTCTCTGTAGCTCAAAAGTGGCTTTACCTGGGGAATGCGGCACCTGTAGCCCATTTCCTGCACACGCCTGTGCACGGTGGCTCTGGATGTTTCCAGACCAGACTCAGTCCACTGCTTCCTCAGGTTCCCCAAGGTCTGGAATCGGTCCTTCTCCACAATCTTCCTCAGGGTCCGGTCTCCTCTTCTCGTTGTACAGCGTTTTCTGCCACATTGTTTCCTTCCAACAGACTTACCATTGAGGTGCCTTGATACAGCACTCTGGGAACAGCCTATTTGTTGAGAAATTTCTTTCTGGGTCTTACCCTCTTGCTTGAGGGTGTCAATGATGGCCTTCTTGACATCTGTCAGGTCGCTAGTCTTACCCATGATGGGGGTTTTGAGCAGAGGCGTAGCTAGAGCTTTTGCCGCCCGGGGCTGATCCCGAGTTTGGCGCCCCCCCCCCCCCCCAGCTCAATACACACAAAGGTTACCAAAAATGGTTTTCCTGTTTTGTAGAACTTAAACTGGGCCTAATGGTGTCACCCCCACATGCCACACCTGTGACTTAATACCACCACACCATGACCAGGCCACATAGTGACCGAATAATACTACATACAAGGGACAAATACCACCGCACCATTTCCAGACCACATATTACCACCACATAGTGACTGAATACTACAATACTGATCAGTAATAAAAAAAAAAACCACAATACTATCACCATAAGTGCCAGTATTCACAGGAGATCTGTACTTAGTATGCAGTGTCTGTGTAGAGGTAATACAGAGATCACTGGTGACATTATACACAGGACCTCTATATAGTATACAGTGTATAGTGTCAGTGTATAGGTAACACTGACTCACCAGTGACGTCTCTAGGTGAAGTCCTTCATCTTTCATCCAGCACAGACCGCCATCATTCCTTCCAGCCAGGACTCGTTTCTGCGGGAAATAACACAGTTATCTCGAGCTCCGCTTGCAGAACACATTACTTAATTTTTCACAACTTCTACATTACACCACATGAAGAAAAAAAGGTGATATAGTGTCACTCTGCACAGTAACAGGACCGCCCCCCCATTTAAAACAGTATACTCAAAAAATAAAATAAATACATCACTGCAGTAACAATATCCCTTAATTATCCCCTATGGTAATAATATTCCCCACCCTGGCCCCGTTTATCTCATTCCTGGCTCCAGCCATATGTTGTCGTATCCTGCCCTCATGAGTATCCATTCTACCCCATATGATCTCCCCATCCTGCCCCACCAGCCTCCATCGTATCCGACCTGCCCCATGATCCAATCCTGCCCTGTGTCTCCAAT
Organism: Ranitomeya imitator; assembly: GCF_032444005.1. NCBI lineage: Eukaryota > Metazoa > Chordata > Amphibia > Anura > Dendrobatidae > Ranitomeya > Ranitomeya imitator. Next base: position 773,589,572 of record NC_091284.1, read on the forward strand.
CATGCCCCGTATCTACATTCTGCCCATGCCTCAAGTCCTGCCCCCAGTGTGTCCAGCATATTACCCCCATGTTGTCCAGCAATCTGCCCCAGTGTGTCCAGCATATTACCCCCATGTTGTCCAGCAATCTGCCCCAGTGTGTCCAGCATATTACCCCCATGTTGTCCAGCAATCTGCCCCAGTGTGTCCAGCATATTACCCCCAGTGTGTCCAGCAATCTGCCCCAGTATGTCCAGCATATTACCCCCAGTGTGTCCAGCAATCTGCCCTCAGTGTGTCCAGCAATCTGCCCCAGTGTCCAGCCTTTCCCCAGTGTGTCCAGCAGTCTGCCCCAGTGTGTCCAGCATATTACCCCCAGTGTCCAGCATTGCCCCAGTGTGTCCAGTATATTACCCCCAGTGTGTCCAGCAATCTGCCCCAGTGTCCAGCATTGTCCCAGTGTGTACAGAAGTCTGCCCCAGGGTCTCCAGCATTGCCTCAATGTGTCCAGAAATCTGCCCCAGGGTCTCCAGTATTGCCCCAGTGTGTCCAGCAATCTGCCCCAGGGTCTCCAGTATTGCCCCAGTGTGTCCAGCAATCTGCCCCATGGTCTCCTGTATTGCCCCAGTGTGTCCAGCATTCTGCCCCATGGTCTCCAGTATTGCCCCGGTGTGTCCAGCAATCTGCCCCATGGTCTCCAGTATTGCCCCAGTATGTCCAGAAGTCTGCCCCAGGGTCTCCAGCATTGCCTCAATGTGTCCTGAAATCTGCCCCATGGTCTCCAGTATTCAGTGTGTCCAGCATTCTGCCCCATAGTCTCCTGTACTGCCCCAGTGTGTCCAGCATTCTGCCCCATGGTCTCCAGTATTGCCCCGGTGTGTCCAGCAATCTGCCCCATGGTCTCCAGTATTGCCCCAGTATGTCCAGAAGTCTGCCCCAGGGTCTCCAGCATTGCCTCAATGTGTCCTGAAATCTGCCCCATGGTCTCCAGTATTCAGTGTGTCCAGCATTCTGCCCCATAGTCTCCTGTACTGCCCCAGTGTGTCCAGCATTCTGCCCCATGGTCTCCAGTATTGCCCCAGTGTGTCCAGCAATCTGCCCCATGGTCTCCTGTATTGCCCCAGTGTGTCCAGCATTCTGCCCCATGGTCTCCAGTATTGCCCCGGTGTGTCCAGCAATCTGCCCCATGGTCTCCAGTATTGCCCCAGTATGTCCAGCATTCTGCCCCATGGTCTCCAGTATTGCCCCAGTGTGTCCAGCATTCTGCCCCATGGTCTCCAGTATTGCCCCAGTGTGTCCAGCATTCTGCCCCATGGTCTCCAGTATTGCCCCAGTGTGTCCAGCATTCTGCCCCATGGTCTCCAGTATTGCCCCAGTGTGTCCAGCAATCTGCCCCATAGTCTCCTGTATTGCCCCAGTGTGTCCAGCAATCTGCCCCATGGTCTCCTGTATTGCCCCAGTGTGTCCAGCAATCTGCCCCATGGTCTCCTGTATTGCCCCAGTGTGTCCAGCAATCTGCCCCATAGTCTCCTGTATTGCCCCAGTGTGTCCAGCATTCTGCCCCATGGTCTCCAGTACTGCCCCAGTGTGTCCAGCAATCTGCCCCATGGTCTCCAGTAGAGTTGAGCGACCTTGACCTTTTTAGAGTCGAGCCGGGTTTTGCGAAACCCGACTATGTCCAAAGTCGGGTCGAGTGAAATCGGCCGATTATGACGTAAAGTCGGGATCGACCGAAACACGAAACCCAATGCAAGTCAATGGGGCAGCATAGTCGGCAGTGAGTGGGGGCCAGGAAAACACCTAGAGTGCCCATTTTAATGTCAAAACCATCCATTCTTCTTAATGAAGCTTGTCAAGCGTAATTTACCTTAAAATAATTGGAAGGCATTTGAAATTGGGGGTCATTTGGCTAAAGTTGTGGGGGGTAGGGCTGGTTCAAGTAATTAGTGGGCCCAGTAAATCTGGACCACGTCACGGCAGTGGAGCAGGGAGAGGTAAGTATTTCAACTTTGCAAGTGCTGTGATCCTGAGCAAGCAGGGGGGGCCCACTCGTTGGCATTGGCACTGGCACAGGGCCCCTCAAAGTACAGCGGTGTGTTTGCACGGCGGGGGCGCCTCCCACCGGCAGCAACACTTTTGCGTACTATGAGAGGCCCTGTGCCAGTGACGTCGCCAACTAGTATTCCTCCCCCCACCTGATGAAGGAACCTGCACTTTCATCTGCACCTTCCTCTTTGTCCCCGTGTAAGGTGGTATGGTATGCGGGAAGAGCAACCTGACTTTCAGCAGGGTCACAATGTTGTTGTGTAGCGTGCACGGGGAATGTTGCGTTATGGGTCAATGTACCAGCAGACTCATCTATCACTGGCTGGGCAATGGGCACGATGAAGTGGAAACACAGATATAGGCCCAAAGAATAAAGTGGGCTAAATGCAGTTCAAAATTGGTAACACAGGAATAACCAGGGGGCATTGCAGTGGAGGACAACTGGAATGAGAGGCTGACACAGAGAGTAGGGCCAAATCAGTAAGTAGTCGAAATGCAGTTCAAAATTGGCAACCGTAGTAAACAGGCGGCACAGCTTTGTTCAGTGGAGGAGAACAGCAAGGAGTGGCAGACACCGATAGTAGGCCCCAACCCAACTAGTAGGCCAAATGCAGTCTAACATTAACAACTACTTAACGAGAGGCTGAAAATGGAATTTCAGGACAGGAAACCAGGAGAACAGCAAGGAGTGGCAGACACCGATAGTAGGCCCCAAACCAACTAGTACGCCAAATGCAGTTGTTCCATTTAACCACAATTTAATGAGAGCCTGAAGATAGAAGCTCAGGAAAGGCAACCTGGGGAACACCTTGGAGTGTAACACACCATCTCTCTCCACCCCATACCCATTTTGTAGGCCTAATGCAGTGTAGTTTTCTACAACTACTAAACGAGAGTCGGAAGATCGAAGCAATGGCGAGGAAACCTGGAGAACACCTTGGAGTGTAACACACCATCTCTCTCCACCCCATTCCCCATTTTTTAGGCCTAATGCAGCCTACTTTCCGACACCTACTAAACGAGAGCATGAAGATCGAAGCTCAGGAAAGGCAACCTGGGGAACACCTTGGAGTGTAACAACAACCTCTCTCTACACCACGGAAGGGCTGATTCTTAGGAAGGAAGGCTGTTGTAAATAAGCATTGCGCGTCCGAGGGTGATTATATTCTTATTCGGTATCTACTCACCCTCGGACGCGCCATGCTTCTTGATTTGTAATTAATGTTTATTTGCAATGTGCTTTTGACTTACTCAATTATTTTTTTAATTATTGATTTTATTAAATTAATAGTTTAACATCTTATTGGAAATAATTTAAAGGAGACGCGACAGGACAACACTCGGTGGATGCCATATCTGTGTTAACAACTCCAAAAAACTTTCAGTTAACTTCTTGCAGGAGAAAGAAATTGTAGCTGTTGGACCTTTGTAGTACAGTTCCAGATATTTGTTGTGTGTTTGTTTTGATTGTTAAAATGTCTGCATTTGAGATCTCAACACGATCTTATTTTTTATAATCAAATTAATTTTTTAAATATTTTATTAGGTTGGTTCAAGGGGTACACGGGCCGCAGTAGACAGGTCAGTGGAGGCCTAGTGGAAGGAGGGACCGCAGATGCGCCACTGTTTCACCCATACACAATTAGTAGGCCTAATGCAGCGTAGTTTCCAACAGCTACTAAACGAGAGCCGGAAGATCGAAGCTCAGGAAAGGCAACCTGGGGAACACCTTGGAGTGTAACAACAACCTCTCTCTACACCACGGAAGGGCTGATTCTTAGGAAGGAAGGCTGTTGTAAATAAGCATTGCGCGTCCGAGGGTGATTATATTCTTATTCGGTATCTACTCACCCTCGGACGCGCCATGCTTCTTGATTTGTAATTAATGTTTATTTGCAATGTGCTTTTGACTTACTCAATTATTTTTTTAATTATTGATTTTATTAAATTAATAGTTTAACATCTTATTGGAAATAATTTAAAGGAGACGCGACAGGACAACACTCGGTGGATGCCATATCTGTGTTAACAACTCCAAAAAACTTTCAGTTAACTTCTTGCAGGAGAAAGAAATTGTAGCTGTTGGACCTTTGTAGTACAGTTCCAGATATTTGTTGTGTGTTTGTTTTGATTGTTAAAATGTCTGCATTTGAGATCTCAACACGATCTTATTTTTTATAATCAAATTAATTTTTTAAATATTTTATTAGGTTGGTTCAAGGGGTACACGGGCCGCAGTAGACAGGTCAGTGGAGGCCTAGTGGAAGGAGGGACCGCAGATGCGCCACTGTTTCACCCATACACAATTAGTAGGCCTAATGCAGCGTAGTTTCCAACAGCTACTAAACGAGAGCCGGAAGATCGAAGCTCAGGAAAGGCAACCTGGGGAACACCTTGGAGTGTAACAACAACCTCTCTCTACACCACGGAAGGGCTGATTCTTAGGAAGGAAGGCTGTTGTAAATAAGCATTGCGCGTCCGAGGGTGATTATATTCTTATTCGGTATCTACTCACCCTCGGACGCGCCATGCTTCTTGATTTGTAATTAATGTTTATTTGCAATGTGCTTTTGACTTACTCAATTATTTTTTTAATTATTGATTTTATTAAATTAATAGTTTAACATCTTATTGGAAATAATTTAAAGGAGACGCGACAGGACAACACTCGGTGGATGCCATATCTGTGTTAACAACTCCAAAAAACTTTCAGTTAACTTCTTGCAGGAGAAAGAAATTGTAGCTGTTGGACCTTTGTAGTACAGTTCCAGATATTTGTTGTGTGTTTGTTTTGATTGTTAAAATGTCTGCATTTGAGATCTCAACACGATCTTATTTTTTATAATCAAATTAATTTTTTAAATATTTTATTAGGTTGGTTCAAGGGGTACACGGGCCGCAGTAGACAGGTCAGTGGAGGCCTAGTGGAAGGAGGGACCGCAGACAGGCATCGAAGGCCTAAAATAATCACACATGGCTGTAGGCAATTTTAAATTGGTTCCAGGGGTACACGGGCAGCAGTGGTGTGGTCAGTGGAGGCCTAGTGGAAGGAGTGACCACAGACAGGCATCGAAGGCCTAAAATATTAACACATGGCTGTAGGCAATTTTAAATTGGTTCCAGGGGTACTTGGGCAGCAGTGCCCTGGTCAGTGTAGTAGTAGTTGAAAGAATGGACCGCAGACAGGCATCGAAGGCCTAAAATAAAAAAATTGGGCTGGCTGTAGGCAATTTTAAATTGGTTCCAGGGGTACACGGGCAGCAGTGGTGTGGTCAGTGGAGGCCTAGTGGAAGGAGTGACCGCAGACAGGCATCGAAGGCCTAAAATAATAACACATGGCTGTAGGCAATTTTAAATTGGTTCCAGGGTTACACGGGCAGCAGTGGTGTGGTCAGTGGAGGCCTAGTGGAAGGAGTGACCGCAGACAGGCATCGAAGGCCTAAAATAATCACACATGGCTGTAGGCAATTTTAAATTGGTTCCAGGGGTACACGGGCAGCAGTGGTGTGGTCAGTGGAGGCCTAGTGGAAGGAGTGACCACAGACAGGCATCGAAGGCCTAAAATATTAACACATGGCTGTAGGCAATTTTAAATTGGTTCCAGGGGTACTTGGGCAGCAGTGCCCTGGTCAGTGTAGTAGTAGTTGAAAGAATGGACCGCAGACAGGCATCGAAGGCCTAAAATAAAAAAATTGGGCTGGCTGTAGGCAATTTTAAATTGGTTCCAGTTTTACACGGGCAGCAGTGGTGTGGTCAGTGGAGGCCTAGTGGAAGGAGTGACCGCAGACAGGCATCGAAGGCCTAAAATAATAACACATGGCTGTAGGCAATTTTAAATTGGTTCCAGGGTTACACGGGCAGCAGTGGTGTGGTCAGTGGAGGCCTAGTGGAAGGAGTGACCGCAGACAGGCATCGAAGGCCTAAAATAATCACACATGGCTGTAGGCAATTTTAAATTGGTTCCAGGGGTACACGGGCAGCAGTGGTGTGGTCAGTGGAGGCCTAGTGGAAGGAGTGACCACAGACAGGCATCGAAGGCCTAAAATATTAACACATGGCTGTAGGCAATTTTAAATTGGTTCCAGGGGTACTTGGGCAGCAGTGCCCTGGTCAGTGTAGTAGTAGTTGAAAGAATGGACCGCAGACAGGCATCGAAGGCCTAAAATAAAAAAATTGGGCTGGCTGTAGGCAATTTTAAATTGGTTCCAGGGGTACACGGGCAGCAGTGGTGTGGTCAGTGGAGGCCTAGTGGAAGGAGTGACCGCAGACAGGCATCGAAGGCCTAAAATAATAACACATGGCTGTAGGCAATTTTAAATTGGTTCCAGGGTTACACGGGCAGCAGTGGTGTGGTCAGTGGAGGCCTAGTGGAAGGAGTGACCGCAGACAGGCATCGAAGGCCTAAAATAATCACACATGGCTGTAGGCAATTTTAAATTGGTTCCAGGGGTACACGGGCAGCAGTGGTGTGGTCAGTGGAGGCCTAGTGGAAGGAGTGACCGCAGACAGGCATCGAAGGCCTAAAATAATCACACATGGCTGTAGGCAATTTTAAATTGGTTCCAGGGGTACACGGGCAGCAGTGGTCTGGTCAGTGGAAGTCTAGTGGAAGGAGTGACCGCAGACAGGCTTCCAAGGCCTAACATAACAAAATTGGGCTGGCTGTAGGCACTTTAAATTGGTTCCAGGGGTACATGGGCAGCAGTGGTCTGGTCAGTGGAAGTCTAGTGGAAGGAGTGACCGCAGACAGGCTTCCAAGGCCTAACATAACAAAATTGGGCTGGCTGTAGGCACTTTAAATTGGTTCCAGGGGTACATGGGCAGCAGTGTATGGTCAGTGGAAGTCTAGTGGAAGGAGTGACGGCAGACAGTCTTCGAAGGCCTAACATAACAAAATTGGGCTGGCTGTAGGCACTTTAAATTGGTTCCAGGGGTACATGGGCAGCAGTGTATGGTCAGTGGAAGTCTAGTGGAAGGAGTGACCGCAGACAGGCTTCGAAGGCCTAACATAACAAAAATGTCAAAACAATGGTATTGTCAGTGCCAGGCATTGAAGGATGTCAGCGCCTAGACTACACATTGGTGAAGCTGTGAGAGATAATTTTGCTAGTGGTAGAGCACTGTTTGAGCTGGGGGGGGGAACTGGCTTGTGGCCGGCGGTACAGGCACAGGGCCCCTCATATTACAACGGTGAGTCTGACGTTGGGTGCGCACCACCACCGCCAGAGACACTTTATTGTACTATGAGGGACCCAGTGGCAGTGCCGTCGACCAAAAGCGGCCACACCCACCTCTTCAGACAAACAGCACTCTCAAGGGTCCAAGCGCAAAGTGGCGATAGCACGACCCCGTGTGGGGAGTTTGGCCATTTCGTGAGGTGGAAACATGTCGTATGCTGGACAATCAGGTGAAGAAAATTACGAGATTGGAAAAGTCATTCAGAATAGTCCACAGGCAAGACCTTTTCATAGGAAAGCTAGGTGTCAGCCGGGCAGGGTGGGGCAAAAGATTTTGAAATCCAGTTGTGGTTCATTTTAATGAAGGTTAGATCATCTACATTTTGGGTAGCCAGACGAGTCCTTTTTTCTGTTAGTATTGAACCTGCAGCACTGAATACTCTTTCTGATAGGACACTAGCTGCCGGGCAAGCAAGCTCCTGCAATGCATATTCTGCCAATTCTGGCCAGGTGTCTAATTTGGATGCCCAGTAATCAAATGGGAATGACGGTTGAGGGAGAACGTCGATAAGGGATGAAAAATAGTTTGTAACCATACTGGACAAATGTTGTCTCCTGTCACTTTGAATTGATGCTGCAGTACCTGTCCTGTCTGCGGTCATAGAAAAATCACTCCACAACCTGGTCAGAAAACCCCTCTGGCCAACGCCACTTCTGATTTCTGCCCCTCTAACACCTCTGGTCTGCTGGCCCCTGGAGCTCGTGTGAGAACGATCACGGGCGCTGTGTGCAGGGAATGCCAGAAGCAAACGGTCAACAAGAGTTGATTGTTTTGTTGCTAATATTAGTTCCAAGTTCTCATGTGGCATAATATTTTGCAATTTGCCTTTATAGCGAGGATCAAGGAGGCAGGCCAACCAGTAATCGTCATCGTTCATCATTTTTGTAATGCGTGTGTCCCTTTTGAGGATACGCAAGGCATAATCCGCCATGTGGGCCAAAGTTCCCATTGTCAAATCTGCGGTTGTGCTTGGTTGAGGGGCAGTTGCAGGCAAATCTACGTCACTTGTGTCCCTCAAAAAACCAGAACCCGGCCTTGCCACGCCACCAATTTCCCGTGCCCCCGGGAAAGCTTCCTCATTAAAAATATACTCATCCCCATCATCCTCCTCATCCTCCACCTCCTCTTCGCCCGGTACCTCGTCATGTACACTGCCCTGACCAGACAATCGCTGACTGTCATCAAGGCTTTCCTCTTCCTCTGGTGCAGACGCCTGATCCTTTATGTGCGTCAAACTTTGCATCAGCAGACGCATTAGGGGGATGCTCATGCTTATTATGGCGTTGTCTGCACTAACCAGCCGTGTGCATTCCTCAAAACACTGAAGGACTTGACACATGTCTTGAATCTTCGACCACTGCACACCTGACAACTCCATGTCTGCCATCCTACTGCCTGCCCGTGTATGTGTATCCTCCCACAAAAACATAACAGCCCGCCTCTGTTCGCACAGTCTCTGAAGCATGTGCAGTGTTGAGTTCCACCTTGTTGCAACGTCTATGATTAGGCGATGCTGGGGAAGGTTCAAAGAACGCTGATAGGTCTGCATACGGCTGGAGTGTACAGGCGAACGGCGGATATGTGCGCAAAGTCCACGCACTTTGAGGAGCAGGTCGGATAACCCCGGATAACTTTTCAGGAAGCACTGCACCACCAGGTTTAAGGTGTGAGCCAGGCAAGGAATGTGTTTCAGTTGGGAAAGGGAGATGGCAGCCATGAAATTCCTTCCGTTATCACTCACTACCTTGCCTGCCTCAAGATCTACAGTGCCCAGCCACGACTGCGTTTCTTGCTGCAAGAACTCGGACAGAACTTCCGCGGTGTGTCTATTGTCGCCCAAACACTTCATAGCCAATACAGCCTGCTGACGTATGCCAGTAGCTGCCCCATAATGGGAGACCTGGTGTGCAACAGTGGCAGGTGCGGATGGAGTGTTTGTGCGACTGCGGTCTGTGGACGAGCTCTTGCTTCTGCAGGAGGACGAGGAGGAGGAGGAGGAGGAGGGGGTGCGAACGGCTACAGACAACTGTTTACTAGACCGTGGGCTAGGCAGAACTGTCCCAAACTTGCTGTCCCCTGTGGACCCTGAATCCACCACATTTACCCAGTGTGCCGTGATGGACACGTAACGTCCCTGGCCATGCCTACTGGTCCATGCATCTGTTGTCAGGTGCACCTTTGTGCTCACAGATTGCCTGAGTGCATGGACGATGCGCTCTTTAACATGCTGGTGGAGGGCTGGGATGGCTTTTCTGGAAAAAAAGTGTCGACTGGGTAGCTCGTAGCGTGGTACAGCGTAGTCCATCAGGGCTTTGAAAGCTTCGCTTTCAACTAACCGGTAGGGCATCATCTCTAACGAGATTAGTCTAGCTATGTGGGCGTTCAAACCCTGTGTACGCGGATGCGAGGCTAAGTACTTCCTTTTTCTAACCATAGTCTCATGTAGGGTGAGCTGGACTGGAGAGATGGAGATCGTGGAACTAGCGGGGGTGCCGGTGGACATGGCAGACTGAGAGACGGTGGGAGATGGTATTGTTGCCGCCGGTGCCCTAGATGCAGTGTTTCCTACTACGAAACTGGTGATTCCCTGACCCTGACTGCTTTGGCCTGGCAAAGATACCTGCACAGATACAGCAGGTGGTGCGCTAAATGGTGGTCCTACACTGCCGGAAGGGATGTTGCGTTGATGACTAGCTTCATTGGCCGAGGGTGCAACAACCTTAAGGGACGTTTGGTAGTTAGTCCAAGCTTTCAAATGCATGGTGGTTAAATGTCTATGCATGCAACTAGTATTGAGACTTTTCAGATTCTGACCTCTGCTTAAGGAAGTAGAACATTTTTGACAGATGACTTTGCGCTGATCAATTGGATGTTGTTTAAAAAAATGCCAGACTGCACTCTTTCTAGCATCGGATACCTTTTCAGGCATTGCAGACTGAGCTTTAACCGGATGGCCACGCTGTCCTCCACCAGGTTTTGGCTTTGCCACGCGTTTTGGGCAAGATACGGGCCCGGCAGATGGAACCTGTGGCGATGTTGATGCCTGCTGCGGCCCCTCCTCCTCCTCTGCTTCAGAACTGCTGCCGCCTGCACCCTGTTCCCCCAATGGCTGCCAATCGGGGTCAAGAACTGGGTCATCTAATAACTCTTCTTGTACCTCCTGCGCAACTTCGTCTGTGTCACCGTGTCGTTCGGTGGTATAGCGTTCGTGATGGGGCAACATAGTCTCATCAGGGTCTGATTCTTGATCAGCACCCTGCGAGGGCAATGTTGTGGTCTGAGTCAAAGGACCAGCATAGTAGTCTGGCTGTGGCTGTGCGTCAGTGCACTCCATGTCAGATTCAATTTGTAATGGGCATGGACTGTTAACTGCTTCACTTTCTAAGCCAGGGACGGTATGTGTAAAGAGCTCCATGGAGTAACCCGTTGTGTCGCCTGCTGCATTCTTCTCTGTTGTTGTTTTTGCTGAAGAGGACAAGGAAGTGACTTGTCCCTGACCGTGAACATCCACTAACGACGCGCTGCTTTTACTTTTACCAGTTTCACGAGAGGAGGCAAAAGAGCTAGAGGCTGAGTCAGCAAGATAAGCCAAAACTTGCTCTTGCTGCTCCGGCTTTAAAAGCGGTTTTCCTAATCCCAGAAAAGGGAGCGTTCGAGGCCTTGTGTAGCCGGACGACGAACCTGGCTCCACAGCTCCAGACTTAGGTGCAATATTTTTTTCCCCACGACCACCTGATGCTCCACCACTACCACTACCCTCATTACCAGCTGACAATGAACGCCCCCGGCCACGACCTCTTCCACTAGACTTCCTCATTGTTTTAAAAACGTAACCAAACTAACGTTATTTGTTGCAGTCACACAACTTACACGGTGAGCTATAACTTCAGTATGATTTAGCTACCCCTTTACAGGTTGGTGAGACCACCGCGAAAATCAGGCACAATGTTACACACTCTTTTTTTGGTGGCTGCAAATTAGAGAGATGCCCCACACGCAGGACTGTCACTGAAGCACAAATGTTAATATTAATGTCACACTATTATTTGTTTTTTATTTTTATTTTTTTCAGGAACACTTTAGAAACCCCCCCAAAAAAAAAAAATTGATTTTTGCAGGGAGAATTTAGAAAACAAATGTAACAAACTATATGCTTTCTATGGGCCACTGAGTGAGAGATGACGCACACAGGAATCAGGAGTGGCACACAAGCCCAGAGGCCAATATTTTTCTACCAATGATTGATGGAGTTATTTTCTCTGGTAGATTTTGGAACCCAAATCAAGGAAAAAAAATATAGGCTTTCTATGGACCACAATTGGAGAGAGAGAGAGAGAGAGAGAGAGAGAGATGGCACACCCAGGAGTCAAGACTGGCACACAAGCAGAAAGGCCAATATTAATCTCCCACTGTTTTTTTTTTTTTTTTTTTTTTTTCAGGGAGACTTTAGAAAAAAAAAAAATAAAAAAAATATGATTTTATCAGGAAGAATTTAGAAACCAAATAAAATAAAATGATTTTTTCAGGGAGAATTTAGAAAACAAATAAAACCAAAAATAGGCGTTCTATGGCCCACTGACTGAGAGATGACGCACACAGGAATCAGGAGTGGCACACAAGCCCAGAGGCCAATATTTTTCTACCAATGATTGATGGAGTTATTTTCTCTGGTAGATTTTGGAACCCAAATCAAGGAAAAAAAATATAGGCTTTCTATGGACCACAATTGGAGAGAGAGAGAGAGAGAGAGAGAGAGAGAGAGAGAGAGATGGCACACCCAGGAGTCAAGACTGGCACACAAGCAGAAAGGCCAATATTAATCTCCCACTGTTTTTTTTTTTTTTTTTTTTTTTTCAGGGAGACTTTAGAAAAAAAAATAATAAAAAAAATATGATTTTATCAGGAAGAATTTAGAAACCAAATAAAATAAAATGATTTTTTCAGGGAGAATTTAGAAAACAAATAAAACCAAAAATAGGCGTTCTATGGCCCACTGACTAAGAGAGAGAGAGAGAGATGGAACGCTTAGTACTGGCACACAAGCCCAAAGGGCAATATTAATCTCCCTTTTTTTTTCCAGGGAGAATTTCTAAAACCCCCCCCCCAAAAAAAATAGGCTTTCTATGGCCCACTATTTGTGAGAGAGATGGGACGCTCAGGACTGGCACAGATGGCACACTCAGGACTGGCACAGAAGCCCAGAGGCCAATATTAATCTCCCTTTTTTTCTGGGAGAATTTATAAAACCAAAAAAATATTTAAATAGGCTTTCTATGGCCCACTATTTGTGAGAGAGATGGCACGCTCAGGACTGGCACAGATGGCACGCTCACAACTGGCACACAAGCCCAGAGGCCAATATTAATCTCCCTTTTTTCAGGGAAAATTTATAAAACCAAAAAAAAAATTAAATAGGCTTTCTATGGCCCACTATTTGTGAGAGAGATGGCACGCTCAGGACTGGCACAGATGGCACGCTCACAACTGGCACACAAGCCCAGAGGCCAATATTAATCTCCCTTTTTTCAGGGAAAATTTATAAAACCAAAAAAAAAATTAAATAGGCTTTCTATGGCCCACTATTTGTGAGAGAGATGGGACGCTCAGGACTGGCACAGATGGCACGCTCAGGACTGGCACAGAAGCCCAGAGGCCAATATTAATCTCCCTTTTTTTCAGGGAGAATTTATAAAACCCAAAAAAAAATAAAATAGGCTTTCTATGGCCCACTATTTGTGAGAGAGATGGCACACTCAGGACTGGCACACAAGCCCAAAGGCCAATATTAATCTCCCACTGTATTTTTATCAGGGAGAATTTATACACCCCACAAAAAAAAATACAGAAAAATGAAAAGGCTTTCTATGGCCCACTATGTGAGAGAGATGGCACACACAGGGATGGCACTCTAGCAGAAATGCCAAATTGCCAATCTTAATCTCCCACCAAAAAAAAAAAAAAAAAAAACACAGGGAATGTCCTACAATTACTATCTCCCTGCCTGCAGTAATCTCAGCCAGGTATGGCAGGCAGCTACTATCTCCCTGCCTGCAGTAATCTCAGCCAGGTATGGCAGGCAGCAATAAGGAGTGGACTGATGCACAAATGAAATAAAAAGTGTGGACAAACAAAAAAGATAGCTGTGCAGAAAGGAAGGAACAAGAGGATTTGTGCTTTGAAAAAAGCAGTTGGTTTGCACAGCGGCGTACACACAGCAATGCAGCTATCAGGGAGCCTTCTAGGGCAGCCCAATGAGCTACAGCGCTGAGGGGAAAAAAAAAAAAAAAAAACTTCCACTGTCCCTGCACACCGAGGGTGGTGTTGGACAGTGCAAATCGCTGCAGCACAAGCGGTTTTGTGGTTAATGGACCCTGCCTAACGCTATCCCTGCTTCTGACAAAGCGGCAGCAACCTCTCCCTAAGCTCAGATCAGCAGCAGTAAGATGGCGGTCGGCGGGAACGCCTCTTTATAGCCCCTGTGACGTTGCAGACAGCAAGCCAATCACTGCAATGCCCTTCTCTAAGATGGTGGGGACCAGGACCTATGTCATCACGCTGCCCACACTCTGCGTTTACCTTCATTGGCTGAGAAATGGCGCTTTTCGCGTCATTGAAACGCGACTTTGGCGCGAAAGTCGCGTACCGCATGGCCGACCCCGCACAGGGGTCGGATCGGGTTTCATGAAACCCCGACTTAGCCAAAAGTCGGCGACTTTTGAAAATGTTCGACCCGTTTCGCTCAACCCTAGTCTCCAGTAGAGTTGAGCGACCTTGACCTTTTTAGAGTCGAGCCGGGTTTTGCGAAACCCGACTATGTCCAAAGTCGGGTCGAGTGAAATCGGCCGATTATGACGTAAAGTCGGGATCGACCGAAACACGAAACCCAATGCAAGTCAATGGGGCAGCATAGTCGGCAGTGAGTGGGGGCCAGGAAAACACCTAGAGTGCCCATTTTAATGTCAAAACCATCCATTCTTCTTAATGAAGCTTGTCAAGCGTAATTTACCTTAAAATAATTGGAAGGCATTTGAAATTGGGGGTCATTTGGCTAAAGTTGTGGGGGGTAGGGCTGGTTCAAGTAATTAGTGGGCCCAGTAAATCTGGACCACGTCACGGCAGTGGAGCAGGGAGAGGTAAGTATTTCAACTTTGCAAGTGCTGTGATCCTGAGCAAGCAGGGGGGGCCCACTCGTTGGCATTGGCACTGGCACAGGGCCCCTCAAAGTACAGCGGTGTGTTTGCACGGCGGGGGCGCCTCCCACCGGCAGCAACACTTTTGCGTACTATGAGAGGCCCTGTGCCAGTGACGTCGCCAACTAGTATTCCTCCCCCCACCTGATGAAGGAACCTGCACTTTCATCTGCACCTTCCTCTTTGTCCCCGTGTAAGGTGGTATGGTATGCGGGAAGAGCAACCTGACTTTCAGCAGGGTCACAATGTTGTTGTGTAGCGTGCACGGGGAATGTTGCGTTATGGGTCAATGTACCAGCAGACTCATCTATCACTGGCTGGGCAATGGGCACGATGAAGTGGAAACACAGATATAGGCCCAAAGAATAAAGTGGGCTAAATGCAGTTCAAAATTGGTAACACAGGAATAACCAGGGGGCATTGCAGTGGAGGACAACTGGAATGAGAGGCTGACACAGAGAGTAGGGCCAAATCAGTAAGTAGTCGAAATGCAGTTCAAAATTGGCAACCGTAGTAAACAGGCGGCACAGCTTTGTTCAGTGGAGGAGAACAGCAAGGAGTGGCAGACACCGATAGTAGGCCCCAACCCAACTAGTAGGCCAAATGCAGTCTAACATTAACAACTACTTAACGAGAGGCTGAAAATGGAATTTCAGGACAGGAAACCAGGAGAACAGCAAGGAGTGGCAGACACCGATAGTAGGCCCCAAACCAACTAGTACGCCAAATGCAGTTGTTCCATTTAACCACAATTTAATGAGAGCCTGAAGATAGAAGCTCAGGAAAGGCAACCTGGGGAACACCTTGGAGTGTAACACACCATCTCTCTCCACCCGATACCCATTTTGTAGGCCTAATGCAGTGTAGTTTTCTACAACTACTAAACGAGAGTCGGAAGATCGAAGCAATGGCGAGGAAACCTGGAGAACACCTTGGAGTGTAACACACCATCTCTCTCCACCCCATTCCCCATTTTTTAGGCCTAATGCAGCCTACTTTCCGACACCTACTAAACGAGAGCATGAAGATCGAAGCTCAGGAAAGGCAACCTGGGGAACACCTTGGAGTGTAACAACAACCTCTCTCTACACCACGGAAGGGCTGATTCTTAGGAAGGAAGGCTGTTGTAAATAAGCATTGCGCGTCCGAGGGTGATTATATTCTTATTCGGTATCTACTCACCCTCGGACGCGCCATGCTTCTTGATTTGTAATTAATGTTTATTTGCAATGTGCTTTTGACTTACTCAATTATTTTATTAATTATTGATTTTATTAAATTAATAGTTTAACATCTTATTGGAAATAATTTAAAGGAGACGCGACAGGACAACACTCGGTGGATGCCATATCTGTGTTAACAACTCCAAAAAACTTTCAGTTAACTTCTTGCAGGAGAAAGAAATTGTAGCTGTTGGACCTTTGTAGTACAGTTCCAGATATTTGTTGTGTGTTTGTTTTGATTGTTAAAATGTCTGCATTTGAGATCTCAACACGATCTTATTTTTTATAATCAAATTAATTTTTTAAATATTTTATTAGGTTGGTTCAAGGGGTACACGGGCCGCAGTAGACAGGTCAGTGGAGGCCTAGTGGAAGGAGGGACCGCAGATGCGCCACTGTTTCACCCATACACAATTAGTAGGCCTAATGCAGCGTAGTTTCCAACAGCTACTAAACGAGAGCCGGAAGATCGAAGCTCAGGAAAGGCAACCTGGGGAACACCTTGGAGTGTAACAACAACCTCTCTCTACACCACGGAAGGGCTGATTCTTAGGAAGGAAGGCTGTTGTAAATAAGCATTGCGCGCCCGAGGGTGATTATATTCTTATTCGGTATCTACTCACCCTCGGACGCGCCATGCTTCTTGATTTGTAATTAATGTTTATTTGCAATGTGCTTTTGACTTACTCAATTATTTTTTTAATTATTGATTTTATTAAATTAATAGTTTAACATCTTATTGGAAATAATTTAAAGGAGACGCGACAGGACAACACTCGGTGGATGCCATATCTGTGTTAACAACTCCAAAAAGCTTTCAGTTAACTTCTTGCAGGAGAAAGAAATTGTAGCTGTTGGACCTTTGTAGTACAGTTCCAGATATTTGTTGTGTGTTTGTTTTGATTGTTAAAATGTCTGCATTTGAGATCTCAACACGATCTTATTTTTTATAATCAAATTAATTTTTTAAATATTTTATTAGGTTGGTTCAAGGGGTACACGGGCCGCAGTAGACAGGTCAGTGGAGGCCTAGTGGAAGGAGTGACCGCAGACAGGCATCGAAGGCCTAAAATAATCACACATGGCTGTAGGCAATTTTAAATTGGTTCCAGGGGTACACGGGCAGCAGTGGTGTGGTCAGTGGAGGCCTAGTGGAAGGAGTGACCACAGACAGGCATCGAAGGCCTAAAATATTAACACATGGCTGTAGGCAATTTTAAATTGGTTCCAGGGGTACTTGGGCAGCAGTGCCCTGGTCAGTGTAGTAGTAGTTGAAAGAATGGACCGCAGACAGGCATCGAAGGCCTAAAATAAAAAAATTGGGCTGGCTGTAGGCAATTTTAAATTGGTTCCAGGGGTACACGGGCAGCAGTGGTGTGGTCAGTGGAGGCCTAGTGGAAGGAGTGACCGCAGACAGGCATCGAAGGCCTAAAATAATAACACATGGCTGTAGGCAATTTTAAATTGGTTCCAGGGTTACACGGGCAGCAGTGGTGTGGTCAGTGGAGGCCTAGTGGAAGGAGTGACCGCAGACAGGCATCGAAGGCCTAAAATAATCACACATGGCTGTAGGCAATTTTAAATTGGTTCCAGGGGTACACGGGCAGCAGTGGTGTGGTCAGTGGAGGCCTAGTGGAAGGAGTGACCGCAGACAGGCATCGAAGGCCTAAAATAATCACACATGGCTGTAGGCAATTTTAAATTGGTTCCAGGGGTACACGGGCAGCAGTGGTCTGGTCAGTGGAAGTCTAGTGGAAGGAGTGACCGCAGACAGGCTTCCAAGGCCTAACATAACAAAATTGGGCTGGCTGTAGGCACTTTAAATTGGTTCCAGGGGTACATGGGCAGCAGTGGTCTGGTCAGTGGAAGTCTAGTGGAAGGAGTGACCGCAGACAGGCTTCCAAGGCCTAACATAACAAAATTGGGCTGGCTGTAGGCACTTTAAATTGGTTCCAGGGGTACATGGGCAGCAGTGTATGGTCAGTGGAAGTCTAGTGGAAGGAGTGACGGCAGACAGTCTTCGAAGGCCTAACATAACAAAATTGGGCTGGCTGTAGGCACTTTAAATTGGTTCCAGGGGTACATGGGCAGCAGTGTATGGTCAGTGGAAGTCTAGTGGAAGGAGTGACCGCAGACAGGCTTCGAAGGCCTAACATAACAAAAATGTCAAAACAATGGTATTGTCAGTGCCAGGCATTGAAGGATGTCAGCGCCTAGACTACACATTGGTGAAGCTGTGAGAGATAATTTTGCTAGTGGTAGAGCACTGTTTGAGCTGGGGGGGGGGGAACTGGCTTGTGGCCGGCGGTACAGGCACAGGGCCCCTCATATTACAACGGTGAGTCTGACGTTGGGTGCGCACCACCACCGCCAGAGACACTTTATTGTACTATGAGGGACCCAGTGGCAGTGCCGTCGACCAAAAGCGGCCACACCCACCTCTTCAGACAAACAGCACTCTCAAGGGTCCAAGCGCAAAGTGGCGATAGCACGACCCCGTGTGGGGAGTTTGGCCATTTCGTGAGGTGGAAACATGTCGTATGCTGGACAATCAGGTGAAGAAAATTACGAGATTGGAAAAGTCATTCAGAATAGTCCACAGGCAAGACCTTTTCATAGGAAAGCTAGGTGTCAGCCGGGCAGGGTGGGGCAAAAGATTTTGAAATCCAGTTGTGGTTCATTTTAATGAAGGTTAGATCATCTACATTTTGGGTAGCCAGACGAGTCCTTTTTTCTGTTAGTATTGAACCTGCAGCACTGAATACTCTTTCTGATAGGACACTAGCTGCCGGGCAAGCAAGCTCCTGCAATGCATATTCTGCCAATTCTGGCCAGGTGTCTAATTTGGATGCCCAGTAATCAAATGGGAATGACGGTTGAGGGAGAACGTCGATAAGGGATGAAAAATAGTTTGTAACCATACTGGACAAATGTTGTCTCCTGTCACTTTGAATTGATGCTGCAGTACCTGTCCTGTCTGCGGTCATAGAAAAATCACTCCACAACCTGGTCAGAAAACCCCTCTGGCCAACGCCACTTCTGATTTCTGCCCCTCTAACACCTCTGGTCTGCTGGCCCCTGGAGCTCGTGTGAGAACGATCACGGGCGCTGTGTGCAGGGAATGCCAGAAGCAAACGGTCAACAAGAGTTGATTGTTTTGTTGCTAATATTAGTTCCAAGTTC
The DNA here is from genome assembly GCF_032444005.1 of Ranitomeya imitator. Taxonomy (NCBI): domain Eukaryota; kingdom Metazoa; phylum Chordata; class Amphibia; order Anura; family Dendrobatidae; genus Ranitomeya; species Ranitomeya imitator. The sequence goes on from NC_091284.1 coordinate 773,608,431, forward strand.
TCATGTGGCATAATATTTTGCAATTTGCCTTTATAGCGAGGATCAAGGAGGCAGGCCAACCAGTAATCGTCATCGTTCATCATTTTTGTAATGCGTGTGTCCCTTTTGAGGATACGCAAGGCATAATCCGCCATGTGGGCCAAAGTTCCCATTGTCAAATCTGCGGTTGTGCTTGGTTGAGGGGCAGTTGCAGGCAAATCTACGTCACCTGTGTCCCTCAAAAAACCAGAACCCGGCCTTGCCACGCCACCAATTTCCCGTGCCCCCGGGAAAGCTTCCTCATTAAAAATATACTCATCCCCATCATCCTCCTCATCCTCCACCTCCTCTTCGCCCGGTACCTCGTCATGTACACTGCCCTGACCAGACAATCGCTGACTGTCATCAAGGCTTTCCTCTTCCTCTGGTGCAGACGCCTGATCCTTTATGTGCGTCAAACTTTGCATCAGCAGACGCATTAGGGGGATGCTCATGCTTATTATGGCGTTGTCTGCACTAACCAGCCGTGTGCATTCCTCAAAACACTGAAGGACTTGACACATGTCTTGAATCTTCGACCACTGCACACCTGACAACTCCATGTCTGCCATCCTACTGCCTGCCCGTGTATGTGTATCCTCCCACAAAAACATAACAGCCCGCCTCTGTTCGCACAGTCTCTGAAGCATGTGCAGTGTTGAGTTCCACCTTGTTGCAACGTCTATGATTAGGCGATGCTGGGGAAGGTTCAAAGAACGCTGATAGGTCTGCATACGGCTGGAGTGTACAGGCGAACGGCGGATATGTGCGCAAAGTCCACGCACTTTGAGGAGCAGGTCGGATAACCCCGGATAACTTTTCAGGAAGCACTGCACCACCAGGTTTAAGGTGTGAGCCAGGCAAGGAATGTGTTTCAGTTGGGAAAGGGAGATGGCAGCCATGAAATTCCTTCCGTTATCACTCACTACCTTGCCTGCCTCAAGATCTACAGTGCCCAGCCACGACTGCGTTTCTTGCTGCAAGAACTCGGACAGAACTTCCGCGGTGTGTCTATTGTCGCCCAAACACTTCATAGCCAATACAGCCTGCTGACGTATGCCAGTAGCTGCCCCATAATGGGAGACCTGGTGTGCAACAGTGGCAGGTGCGGATGGAGTGTTTGTGCGACTGCGGTCTGTGGACGAGCTCTTGCTTCTGCAGGAGGACGAGGAGGAGGAGGAGGAGGAGGGGGTGCGAACGGCTACAGACAACTGTTTACTAGACCGTGGGCTAGGCAGAACTGTCCCAAACTTGCTGTCCCCTGTGGACCCTGAATCCACCACATTTACCCAGTGTGCCGTGATGGACACGTAACGTCCCTGGCCATGCCTACTGGTCCATGCATCTGTTGTCAGGTGCACCTTTGTGCTCACAGATTGCCTGAGTGCATGGACGATGCGCTCTTTAACATGCTGGTGGAGGGCTGGGATGGCTTTTCTGGAAAAAAAGTGTCGACTGGGTAGCTCGTAGCGTGGTACAGCGTAGTCCATCAGGTCTTTGAAAGCTTCGCTTTCAACTAACCGGTAGGGCATCATCTCTAACGAGATTAGTCTAGCTATGTGGGCGTTCAAACCCTGTGTACGCGGATGCGAGGCTAAGTACTTCCTTTTTCTAACCATAGTCTCATGTAGGGTGAGCTGGACTGGAGAGATGGAGATCGTGGAACTAGCGGGGGTGCCGGTGGACATGGCAGACTGAGAGACGGTGGGAGATGGTATTGTTGCCGCCGGTGCCCTAGATGCAGTGTTTCCTACTACGAAACTGGTGATTCCCTGACCCTGACTGCTTTGGCCTGGCAAAGATACCTGCACAGATACAGCAGGTGGTGCGCTAAATGGTGGTCCTACACTGCCGGAAGGGATGTTGCGTTGATGACTAGCTTCATTGGCCGAGGGTGCAACAACCTTAAGGGACGTTTGGTAGTTAGTCCAAGCTTTCAAATGCATGGTGGTTAAATGTCTATGCATGCAACTAGTATTGAGACTTTTCAGATTCTGACCTCTGCTTAAGGAAGTAGAACATTTTTGACAGATGACTTTGCGCTGATCAATTGGATGTTGTTTAAAAAAATGCCAGACTGCACTCTTTCTAGCATCGGATACCTTTTCAGGCATTGCAGACTGAGCTTTAACCGGATGGCCACGCTGTCCTCCACCAGGTTTTGGCTTTGCCACGCGTTTTGGGCAAGATACGGGCCCGGCAGATGGAACCTGTGGCGATGTTGATGCCTGCTGCGGCCCCTCCTCCTCCTCTGCTTCAGAACTGCTGCCGCCTGCACCCTGTTCCCCCAATGGCTGCCAATCGGGGTCAAGAACTGGGTCATCTAATAACTCTTCTTGTACCTCCTGCGCAACTTCGTCTGTGTCACCGTGTCGTTCGGTGGTATAGCGTTCGTGATGGGGCAACATAGTCTCATCAGGGTCTGATTCTTGATCAGCACCCTGCGAGGGCAATGTTGTGGTCTGAGTCAAAGGACCAGCATAGTAGTCTGGCTGTGGCTGTGCGTCAGTGCACTCCATGTCAGATTCAATTTGTAATGGGCATGGACTGTTAACTGCTTCACTTTCTAAGCCAGGGACGGTATGTGTAAAGAGCTCCATGGAGTAACCCGTTGTGTCGCCTGCTGCATTCTTCTCTGTTGTTGTTTTTGCTGAAGAGGACAAGGAAGTGACTTGTCCCTGACCGTGAACATCCACTAACGACGCGCTGCTTTTACTTTTACCAGTTTCACGAGAGGAGGCAAAAGAGCTAGAGGCTGAGTCAGCAAGATAAGCCAAAACTTGCTCTTGCTGCTCCGGCTTTAAAAGCGGTTTTCCTAATCCCAGAAAAGGGAGCGTTCGAGGCCTTGTGTAGCCGGACGACGAACCTGGCTCCACAGCTCCAGACTTAGGTGCAATATTTTTTTCCCCACGACCACCTGATGCTCCACCACTACCACTACCCTCATTACCAGCTGACAATGAACGCCCCCGGCCACGACCTCTTCCACTAGACTTCCTCATTGTTTTAAAAACGTAACCAAACTAACGTTATTTGTTGCAGTCACACAACTTACACGGTGAGCTATAACTTCAGTATGATTTAGCTACCCCTTTACAGGTTGGTGAGACCACCGCGAAAATCAGGCACAATGTTACACACTCTTTTTTTGGTGGCTGCAAATTAGAGAGATGCCCCACACGCAGGACTGTCACTGAAGCACAAATGTTAATATTAATGTCACACTATTATTTGTTTTTTATTTTTATTTTTTTCAGGAACACTTTAGAAACCCCCCCAAAAAAAAAAAATTGATTTTTGCAGGGAGAATTTAGAAAACAAATGTAACAAACTATATGCTTTCTATGGGCCACTGAGTGAGAGATGACGCACACAGGAATCAGGAGTGGCACACAAGCCCAGAGGCCAATATTTTTCTACCAATGATTGATGGAGTTATTTTCTCTGGTAGATTTTGGAACCCAAATCAAGGAAAAAAAATATAGGCTTTCTATGGACCACAATTGGAGAGAGAGAGAGAGAGAGAGAGAGAGAGATGGCACACCCAGGAGTCAAGACTGGCACACAAGCAGAAAGGCCAATATTAATCTCCCACTGTTTTTTTTTTTTTTTTTTTTCAGGGAGACTTTAGAAAAAAAAAAAATAAAAAAAATATGATTTTATCAGGAAGAATTTAGAAACCAAATAAAATAAAATGATTTTTTCAGGGAGAATTTAGAAAACAAATAAAACCAAAAATAGGCGTTCTATGGCCCACTGACTGAGAGATGACGCACACAGGAATCAGGAGTGGCACACAAGCCCAGAGGCCAATATTTTTCTACCAATGATTGATGGAGTTATTTTCTCTGGTAGATTTTGGAACCCAAATCAAGGAAAAAAAATATAGGCTTTCTATGGACCACAATTGGAGAGAGAGAGAGAGAGAGAGAGAGAGAGAGAGAGAGAGAGATGGCACACCCAGGAGTCAAGACTGGCACACAAGCAGAAAGGCCAATATTAATCTCCCACTGTTTTTTTTTTTTTTTTTTTTTTTTTCAGGGAGACTTTAGAAAAAAAAATAATAAAAAAAATATGATTTTATCAGGAAGAATTTAGAAACCAAATAAAATAAAATGATTTTTTCAGGGAGAATTTAGAAAACAAATAAAACCAAAAATAGGCGTTCTATGGCCCACTGACTAAGAGAGAGAGAGAGAGATGGAACGCTTAGTACTGGCACACAAGCCCAAAGGGCAATATTAATCTCCCTTTTTTTTTCCAGGGAGAATTTCTAAAACCCCCCCCAAAAAAAAAATAGGCTTTCTATGGCCCACTATTTGTGAGAGAGATGGGACGCTCAGGACTGGCACAGATGGCACACTCAGGACTGGCACAGAAGCCCAGAGGCCAATATTAATCTCCCTTTTTTTCTGGGAAAATTTATAAAACCAAAAAAAAAATTAAATAGGCTTTCTATGGCCCACTATTTGTGAGAGAGATGGCACGCTCAGGACTGGCACAGATGGCACGCTCACAACTGGCACACAAGCCCAGAGGCCAATATTAATCTCCCTTTTTTCAGGGAAAATTTATAAAACCAAAAAAAAAATTAAATAGGCTTTCTATGGCCCACTATTTGTGAGAGAGATGGGACGCTCAGGACTGGCACAGATGGCACGCTCAGGACTGGCACAGAAGCCCAGAGGCCAATATTAATCTCCCATTTTTTCTGGGAGAATTTATAAAACCAAAAAAATATTTAAATAGGCTTTCTATGGCCCACTATTTGTGAGAGAGATGGCACGCTCAGGACTGGCACAGATGGCACGCTCACAACTGGCACACAAGCCCAGAGGCCAATATTAATCTCCCTTTTTTCAGGGAAAATTTATAAAACCAAAAAAAAATTTAAATAGGCTTTCTATGGCCCACTATTTGTGAGAGAGATGGCACGCTCAGGACTGGCACAGATGGCACGCTCACAACTGGCACACAAGCCCAGAGGCCAATATTAATCTCCCTTTTTTCAGGGAAAATTTATAAAACCAAAAAAAAAATTAAATAGGCTTTCTATGGCCCACTATTTGTGAGAGAGATGGCACGCTCAGGACTGGCACAGATGGCACGCTCACAACTGGCACACAAGCCCAGAGGCCAATATTAATCTCCCTTTTTTCAGGGAAAATTTATAAAACCAAAAAAAAAATTAAATAGGCTTTCTATGGCCCACTATTTGTGAGAGAGATGGGACGCTCAGGACTGGCACAGATGGCACGCTCAGGACTGGCACAGAAGCCCAGAGGCCAATATTAATCTCCCTTTTTTTCTGGGAGAATTTATAAAACCAAAAAAATATTTAAATAGGCTTTCTATGGCCCACTATTTGTGAGAGAGATGGCACGCTCAGGACTGGCACAGATGGCACGCTCACAACTGGCACACAAGCCCAGAGGCCAATATTAATCTCCCTTTTTTCAGGGAAAATTTATAAAACCAAAAAAAAAATTAAATAGGCTTTCTATGGCCCACTATTTGTGAGAGAGATGGCACGCTCAGGACTGGCACAGATGGCACGCTCACAACTGGCACACAAGCCCAGAGGCCAATATTAATCTCCCTTTTTTTCTGGGAGAATTTATAAAACCAAAAAAATATTTAAATAGGCTTTCTATGGCCCACTATTTGTGAGAGAGATGGCACGCTCAGGACTGGCACAGATGGCACGCTCACAACTGGCACACAAGCCCAGAGGCCAATATTAATCTCCCTTTTTTCAGGGAAAATTTATAAAACCAAAAAAAAAATTAAATAGGCTTTCTATGGCCCACTATTTGTGAGAGAGATGGCACGCTCAGGACTGGCACAGATGGCACGCTCACAACTGGCATACAAGCCCAGAGGCCAATATTAATCTCCCTTTTTTCAGGGAAAATTTATAAAACCAAAAAAAAAATTAAATAGGCTTTCTATGGCCCACTATTTGTGAGAGAGATGGCACGCTCAGGACTGGCACAGATGGCACGCTCACAACTGGCACACAAGCCCAGAGGCCAATATTAATCTCCCTTTTTTCAGGGAAAATTTATAAAACCAAAAAAAAAATTAAATAGGCTTTCTATGGCCCACTATTTGTGAGAGAGATGGGACGCTCAGGACTGGCACAGATGGCACGCTCAGGACTGGCACAGAAGCCCAGAGGCCAATATTAATCTCCCTTTTTTTCAGGGAGAATTTATAAAACCCAAAAAAAAATAAAATAGGCTTTCTATGGCCCACTATTTGTGAGAGAGATGGCACACTCAGGACTGGCACACAAGCCCAAAGGCCAATATTAATCTCCCACTGTATTTTTATCAGGGAGAATTTATACACCCCACAAAAAAAAATACAGAAAAATGAAAAGGCTTTCTATGGCCCACTATGTGAGAGAGATGGCACACACAGGGATGGCACTCTAGCAGAAATGCCAAATTGCCAATCTTAATCTCCCACCAAAAAAAAAAAAAAAAAAAAAACAGGGAATGTCCTACAATTACTATCTCCCTGCCTGCAGTAATCTCAGCCAGGTATGGCAGGCAGCTACTATCTCCCTGCCTGCAGTAATCTCAGCCAGGTATGGCAGGCAGCAATAAGGAGTGGACTGATGCACAAATGAAATAAAAAGTGTGGACAAACAAAAAAGATAGCTGTGCAGAAAGGAAGGAACAAGAGGATTTGTGCTTTGAAAAAAGCAGTTGGTTTGCACAGCGGCGTACACACAGCAATGCAGCTATCAGGGAGCCTTCTAGGGCAGCCCAATGAGCTACAGCGCTGAGGGGAAAAAAAAAAAAAAAAAACTTCCACTGTCCCTGCACACCGAGGGTGGTGTTGGACAGTGCAAATCGCTGCAGCACAAGCGGTTTTGTGGTTAATGGACCCTGCCTAACGCTATCCCTGCTTCTGACAAAGCGGCAGCAACCTCTCCCTAAGCTCAGATCAGCAGCAGTAAGATGGCGGTCGGCGGGAACGCCTCTTTATAGCCCCTGTGACGTTGCAGACAGCAAGCCAATCACTGCAATGCCCTTCTCTAAGATGGTGGGGACCAGGACCTATGTCATCACGCTGCCCACACTCTGCGTTTACCTTCATTGGCTGAGAAATGGCGCTTTTCGCGTCATTGAAACGCGACTTTGGCGCGAAAGTCGCGTACCGCATGGCCGACCCCGCACAGGGGTCGGATCGGGTTTCATGAAACCCCGACTTAGCCAAAAGTCGGCGACTTTTGAAAATGTTCGACCCGTTTCGCTCAACCCTAGTCTCCAGCATTGCCCCAGCCCCAGACAGTCAGACATAAAGAAAAAAAAAAAAAAAGTAAAATCCTCACCTCTCCCGTTCCCAGCACAGGTCCGGTGCAGTCAGCGTCTCTCCGGCTCTGCGACGCTCAGGACAGAGAGGCAGAGCGGCGCGCACAGTAGTGACGTCATCGCGCCCTCTGCTCTGAGACGTCGCAGAGTCAGAGGACGCTGCAGCTGCCGGCGCCGCAGGAACCAGGAGAGGTGAGTATAGAGCGGGGGGCGGGGTCCGGTGGTGGGGGGAGCTGGCCCTGGTCGTGGCGGCGGACGGCGCCGCCCGAAGATTTAAAGGGGCGTCTTTTTTTTTTTTTTTTTTTTTTATCTTCTTCTCCTGCAGCGCCGGCCGCCCCCAGCATTGTGCCGCCCGGGGCGGACCGCTCCCCCCGCACCCCCCTTCCTACGCCACTGGTTTTGAGTAATGAACCAGGCAGGGAGTTTATAAAAGCCTCAGGTATCTTTTGCATGTGTTTAGAGTTAATTAGTTGATTCAGAAGATTAGGGTAATAGGTCGAATTAGAGAACCTTTTCTTGATATGCTAATTTATTGAGACAGGTTTTTTGGGTTATCAGGAGTTGTATGCCAAAATCATCAGTATTAAAACAATAAAAGACCTGACAAATTTCAGTTGGTGGATAATGAATCTATAATATATGAAAGTTTAATTGTAATCATTACATTATGGTAAATAATGAAATTTAACACTATATGCTAATTTTTTGAGAAGGACCTGTATATATATATATATATATATATATATATATATATATATATATATATATATATATACACACAATGCCTACAAGTAGTATTCAACCCCCTGCAGATTTAGCAGGTTTAATAAGATGCAAATAAGTTAGAGCCTTCAAGCTTCAAACAAGAGCAGGATTTATTAACAGATGCATAAATCATACAAACCAAAAAGTTTTGTTGTTCAGTTAAATTTTTATAAATTTTAAACATAAAAGTGTGGGTCAGTTATTATTCAACCCCTAGGTTTAATATTTTGTGGAATAACCTTTGTTTGCAATTACAGCTAATAATCGTCTTTTATAAGACCTGATCAGGCCGGCACAGGTCTCTGGAGTTATCTTGGCCCACTCCTCCATGCAGATCTTCTCCAAGTTATCTAGGTTCCTTGGGTGTCTCATGTGGACTTTAATCTTGAGCTCCTTCCACAAGTTTTCAATTGGGTTAAGGTCAGGAGACTGACTAGGCCACTGCAACACCTTGATTTTTTGCCTCTTGAACCAGGCCTTGGTTTTCTTGGCTGTGTGCTTTGGGTCGTTGTCTTGTTGGAAGATGAAATGACGACCCATCTTAAGATCCTTGATGGAGGAGCGGAGGTTCTTGGCCAAAATCTCCAGGTAGCCCGTGCTATCCATCTTCCCATGGATGCAGACCAGATGGCCAGGCCCCTTGGCTGAGAAACAGCCCCACAGCATGATGCTGCCACCACCATGCCTGACTGTAGGGATGGTATTCTTGGGATCGTATGCAGTGCCATCCAGTCTCCAAACGTCACGTGTGTGGTTGGCACCAAAGATCTCGATCTTGGTCTCATCAGACCAGGGAACCTTGAACCAGTCAGTCTCAGAGTCCTCCAAGTGATCATGAGCAAACTGTAGACGAGCCTTGACATGACGCTTTGAAAGTAAAGGTACCTTACGGGCTCGTCTGGAACGGAGACCATTGCGGTGGAGTACGTTACTTATGGTATTGACTGAAACCAATGTTTCTCCCATGAGATCTTCCCGGAGCTCCTTCCTTGTTGTCCTTGGGTTAGCCTTGACTCTTCGGACAAGCCTGGCCTCGGCACGGGAGGAAACTTTCAAAGGCTGTCCAGGCCGTGGAAGGCTAACAGTAGTTCCATAAGCCTTCCACTTCCGGATGATGCTCCCAACAGTGGAGACAGGTAGGCCCAACTCCTTGGAAAGGACCCTCCACGATCTTGTCTCTGATGGCCTTGGAATGCTCCTTTGTCTTTCCCATGTTGACCATGTATGAGTGTGTTCACAAGTTTGGGGAGGGTCTTAAATAGTCAGAAAAGGCTGGAAAAAGAGATAATTAATCCAAACATGTGAAGCTCATTGTTCTTTGTGCCTGAACTACTTCCTAATACTTTAGGGGAACCAAATAGAATTCTGGTGGGTTGAGGGGTTGAATAATAAATGACCCTCTGAAAAGACTTTTCACAATTTAAAAAAAAAATAAACAAAGAAATAACATTCTTTTTTGCTGCAGTGCATTTCACACTTCCAGGCTGAACTACAGTCCAAATGTCACAATGCCAAGTTAATTCCAAATGTGTAAACTTGCTAAATCTGCAGGGGATTGAATACTACTTGTAGGCACTGTATACATATATATAAAGAAAATATGACGGCACCAGGATGAATGGTTTCTCATGGTAGTTGAGATGGGCAGATCGCTGCGATTAATCAAAGTTTCATGTGGCAGACAGACAAACCGTGGACTAATATCGCATAGTGGTGCACAACCAAGCAGCAATTCATATAAGAGCATCCAGAGAAAACAGAAAAGGTGGCACTCACCCACCGAGGTAAATGAAAAAGGCCTTTATTTATCCATACATTGGAATGCGGACATGCCTTTCGGGCAGCAGTTTAAGCGAGAGGGTGCAGGGAGGGAACTGGACACCGGTAAAATTTGGGGGCTCTAGCTGTTAAAATAAAGGGTTAATTCACGGAAAAAAATTGGTGTGGGCTCCTGCGCAATTTTCTCCACAAGAGTGGGAAAGCCAGTGACTGAGGGCAAATATTAATAGCCTAGAGAGGGACCATGGTTATAGGACCCCCCTGGCTAACCTCAGATGAACTCGAGCGTGGGAATTTTTCTGAATATTTTCTCACGCTCGAGTTCATCTGAGTTTATACTAGCAGGGGGCGCAGCACCGCAAGTCTAGGTAGCTACGTTCCCCTTCTTACCATTCATTCCCCAGTTTTTACAGGCAGGGGCGGCAGCATTAGCAGATTCCCACTTGTAAAATTATTTAACCCCTTCAGATGGATTTACAGCGTGGGACAAAACTGAACGACGGAAGGTATGGGATATTGTTGTTTTTTTATTTTAACTTTGTTTCAGGTGACAAGGGTCTTCAATTGGATTGAGAGTATAATAAATTATTACAACACCCTGTGTATTTATTTCAATAAAATACTTTTTTCCTAATGTGTGTGTTTTATTTACCATGTACTGCTATTGGATTAATAATGGATAGGTGTCATAATTGACGCCTCTCCATTATTAACCTGGCTTAATGTCACCTTACAATAGCAAGGTGACATTAACCCTTTATTACCCCATATCCCACCGCTACAGGGGAGTGGGAAGAGAGAGGCTAAGTGCCAGAATAGGCGCATCTTCCAGATGTGCCTTTTCTGGGGTGGCTGGGGGCAGATGTTTTTAGCCAGGGGGGGGGGCAATAACCATGGTCCCTCTCTAGGCTATTAATATCTGCCCTCAGTCACTGGCTTTCCCACTCTGGCGGAGAAAATTGCGCGGGAGCCCACGCCAGTTTTTTCCGCGATTTAACCCTTTATTTTAACAGCTAGAGCCCCCAAATTTTGCACATACCCACTACTAACATTAGTAGTGAGTAGAGTTGAGCGACCTTGACCTTTTTAGAGTCGAGCCGGGTTTCGCGAAACCCGACTATCTCAAAAGTCGGGTCGAGTGAAATCGGCCGATTATGACGTAAAGTCGGGATCGACCGAAACCCGAAACCCAATGCAAGTCAATGGGGCAGCATAGTCGGCAGTGAGTGGGGGCCAGGAAAACACCTAGAGTGCCCATTTTAATGTCAAAACCATCCATTCTTCTTAATGAAGCTTGTCAAGCGTAATTTACCTTATAATAATTGGAAGGCATTTGAAATTGGGGGTCATTTGGCTAAAGTTGTGGTGGGTAGGGCTGGTTCAAGTAATTAGTGGGCCCAGGAAATCTGGACCACGTCACGGCAGTGGAGCAGGGAGAGGTAAGTATTTCAACTTTGCAAGTGCTGTGAACCTGAGCAAGCAGGGGGGGCCCACTCGTTGGCATTGGCACTGGCACAGGGCCCCTCAAAGTACAGCGGTGTGTTTGCACGGCGGGGGCGCCTCCCACCGGCAGCAACACTTTTGCATACCATGAGAGGCCCTGTGCCAGTGACGTCGCCAACTAGTATTCCTCCCCCCACCTGATGAAGGAACCTGCACTTTCATCTGCACCTTCCTGTTTGTCCCCGTATAAGGTGGTATGGTATGCGGGAAGGGGGACCTGACTTTCAGCAGGGTCACAATCTTGCAGTGTAGCGTGCACGGGAAATGTTGCGTTATGGGTCAATGTACCAGCAGACTCATCTATCACTGGCTGGGCAATGGGCAGGATGAGGAGGAAACACAGATATAGGCCCAAAGAATAAAGTGGGCTAAATGCAGTTCAAAATTGGTAACACAGGACTAATCAGGGGGCATTGCAGTGGAGGACAACTGGAATGAGAGGCTGACACAGAGAGTAGGCCCAAATCAGTAAGTAGTCGAAATGCAGTTCAAAATTGGCAACAGTAGTAAACAGGCGGCACAGCTTTGTTCAGTGGAGGAGAACAGCAAGGAGTGGCAGACACCGATAGTAGGCCCCAACCCAACTAGTAGGCCAAATGCAGTCTAACATTAACAACTACTTAACGAGCGCCTGAAAACGGAATTTCAGGACAGGAAACCAGGAGAACAGCAAGGAGCGGCAGACACCGATAGTAGGCCCCAAACCAACTAGTACGCCAAATGCAGTTGTTCCGTTTAACCACAATTTAATGAGAGCCTGAAGATAGAAGTTCAGGAAAGGCAACCTGGAGAACACCTTGGAGTGGAACACACCATCTCTCTACACCCCATACCCAATTTGTAGGTCTAATGCAGCGTAGTTTCCAACAACTACTAAACGAGAGCATGATGATCGAAGCATTGGCGAGGAAACCTGGGGAACACCTTGGAGTGGAACACACCATCTCTCTACACCCCATACCCAATTTGTAGGCCTAATGCAGCGTAGTTTCCAACAACTACTAAACGAGAGCATGATGATCGAAGCATTGGCGAGGAAACCTGGGGAACACCTTGGAGTGGAACACACCATCTCTCTACAGTGGAACACACCATCTCTCTACACCCCATACCCAATTTGTAGGCCTAATGCAGCGTAGTTTCCAACAACTACTAAACGAGAGCCGGAAGATCGAAGCTCAGGAAAGGCAACCTGGAGAACACCTTGGAGTGGAACACACCATCTCTCTACACCCCATACCCAATTTGTAGGCCTAATGCAGCGTAGTTTCCAACAACTACTAAACGAGAGCCGGAAGATCGAAGCAATGGAGAGGAAACCTGGGGAACACCTTGGAGTGTAACACACCATCTCTCTACACCCCATACCCAATTTGTAGGCCTAATGCAGCGTAGTTTCCAACAACTACTAAACGAGAGCCGGAAGATCGAAGCAATGGAGAGGAAACCTGGGGAACACCTTGGAGTGTAACACACCATCTCTCTACACCCCATACCCAATTTGTAGGCCTAATGCAGCGTAGTTTCCAACAACTACTAAACGAGAGCCGGAAGATCGAAGCAATGGAGAGGAAACCTGGGGAACACCTTGGAGTGTAACACACCATCTCTCTACACCCCATACCCAATTTGTAGGCCTAATGCAGCGTAGTTTCCAACAACTACTAAATGAGAGCCGGAAGATGGAAGCAATGGAGAGGAAACCTGGGGAACACCTTGGAGTGTAACACACCATCTCTCTACACCCCATACCCAATTTGTAGGCCTAATGCAGCGTAGTTTCCAACAACTACTAAACGAGAGCATGCAGATCGAAGCAATGGAGAGGAAACCTGGGGAACACCTTGGAGTGGAACACACCATCTCTCTACACCCCATACCCAATTTGTAGGCCTAATGCAGCGTAGTTTCCAACAACTACTAAACGAGAGCATGATGATCGAAGCATTGGCGAGGAAACCTGGGGAACACCTTGGAGTGGAACACACCATCTCTCTACAGTGGAACACACCATCTCTCTACACCCCATACCCAATTTGTAGGCCTAATGCAGCGTAGTTTCCAACAACTACTAAACGAGAGCCGGAAGATCGAAGCTCAGGAAAGGCAACCTGGGGAACACCTTGGAGTGGAACACACCATCTCTCTACACCCCATACCCAATTTGTAGGCCCAATGCAGCGTAGTTTCCAACAACTACTAAACGAGAGCCGGAAGATCGAAGCTCAGGAAAGGCAACCTGGGGAACACCTTGGAGTGTAACAAACCCTCTCTCTACACCATGGAAGGACTGATTCTTAGGAAGGAAGGCTGTCGGAAAGAAGCAGGGCGCGTCCGAGGGTGATTATATTCTTATTAGGTATATACTCACCCTCGGACGCGCCCTGCTTCTTTATTTGTAATGAATGTTTATTTGCAATGTGGTTTTGACTTACTCTATTTTTTTGGTAAATAATGATTTTATTATTTTCATTGTTTTGCATCTTCTTGGCAATAATATAAAGAAGACGCGACAGGACAACACTCGGTGGATGCCATATCTGTGTTTAAAATTGAAAAAACCTTTCAGTTAACTACTTGCAGGAGAAAGTTATTGTAGCTGGTGGCCATTTTTAGTACTGTACCAGATTTTTGTTGTATGTGTTTGTTTTTAATGTTAAAATGTCTGCATTTGATATCTCTCCAGTATTTTCTTTTTTATAAGCAAAATACTTATTTTTATATTTTCTGATGTTGGTTCCAGGGGTACACGGGCAGCAGTGGTGTGGTCAGTGGAGGCCTAGTGGAAGGAGTGACCGCAGACAGGCATCGAAGGCCTAAAATAATAACACATGGCTGTAGGCAATTTTAAATTGATTCCAGGGGTACACGGGCAGCAGTGGTGTGGTCAGTGGAGGCCTAGTGGAAGGAGTGACCGCAGACAGGCATCGAAGGCCTAAAATAATAACACATGGCTGTAGGCAATTTTAAATTGGTTCCAGGGGTACACGGGCAGCAGTGGTGTGGTCAGTGGAGGCCTAGTGGAAGGAGCGACCGCAGACAGGCATCGAAGGCCTAAAATAATAACACATGGCTGTAGGCAATTTTAAATTGGTTCCAGGGGTACACGGGCAGCAGTGGTGTGGTCAGTGGAGGCCTAGTGGAAGGAGTGACCGCAGACAGGCATCGAAGGCCTAAAATAATAACACATGGCTGTAGGCAATTTTAAATTGGTTCCAGGTGTACACGGGCAGCAGTGGTGTGGTCAGTGGAGGCCTAGTGGAAGGAGTGACCGCAGACAGGCATCGAAGGCCTAAAATAATAACACATGGCTTTAGGCAATTTAAAATTGGTTCCAGGGGTACACGGGCAGCAGTGGTGTGGTCAGTGGAGGCTTAGTGGAAGGAGTGACCGCAGACAGGCATCGAAGGCCTAAAATAATAACACATGGCTGTAGGCAATTTTAAATTGGTTCCAGGGGTACACGGGCAGCAGTGGTGTGGTCAGTGGAGGCCTAGTGGAAGGAGTGACCGCAGACAGGCATCGAAGGCCTAAAATAATAACACATGGCTGTAGGCAATTTTAAATTGGTTCCAGGTGTACACGGGCAGCAGTGGTGTGGTCAGTGGAGGCCTAGTGGAAGGAGTGACCGCAGACAGGCATCGAAGGCCTAAAATAATAACACATGGCTGTAGGCAATTTTAAATTGGTTCCAGGGGTACACGGGCAGCAGTGGTGTGGTCAGTGGAGGCCTAGTGGAAGGAGTGACCGCAGACAGGCATCGAAGGCCTAAAATAATAACACATGGCTGTAGGCAATTTTAAATTGATTCCAGGGGTACACGGGCAGCAGTGGTGTGGTCAGTGGAGGCCTAGTGGAAGGAGTGACCGCAGACAGGCATCGAAGGCCTAAAATAATAACACATGGCTGTAGGCAATTTTAAATTGGTTCCAGGGGTACACGGGCAGCAGTGGTGTGGTCAGTGGAGGCCTAGTGGAAGGAGTGACCGCAGACAGGCATCGAAGGCCTAAAATAATAACACATGGCTGTAGGCAATTTTAAATTGGTTCCAGGTGTACACGGGCAGCAGTGGTGTGGTCAGTGGAGGCCTAGTGGAAGGAGTGACCGCAGACAGGCATCGAAGGCCTAAAATAATAACACATGGCTGTAGGCAATTTTAAATTGGTTCCAGGGGTACACGGGCAGCAGTGGTGTGGTCAGTGGAGGCCTAGTGGAAGGAGTGACCGCAGACAGGCATCGAAGGCCTAAAATAATAACACATGGCTGTAGGCAATTTTAAATTGGTTCCAGGGGTACACGGGCAGCAGTGGTGTGGTCAGTGGAGGCCTAGTGGAAGGAGTGACCGCAGACAGGCATCGAAGGCCTAAAATAATAACACATGGCTGTAGGCAATTTTAAATTGGTTCCAGGTGTACACGGGCAGCAGTGGTGTGGTCAGTGGAGGCCTAGTGGAAGGAGTGACCGCAGACAGGCATCGAAGGCCTAAAATAATAACACATGGCTGTAGGCAATTTTAAATTGGTTCCAGGGGTACACGGGCAGCAGTGGTGTGGTCAGTGGAGGCCTAGTGGAAGGAGTGACCGCAGACAGGCATTGAAGGCCTAAAATAATAACACATGGCTGTAGGCAATTTTAAATTGGTTCCAGGGGTACACGGGCAGCAGTGGTGTGGTCAGTGGAGGCCTAGTGGAAGGAGTGACCGCAGACAGGCATCGAAGGCCTAAAATAATAACACATGGCTGTAGGCAATTTTAAATTGGTTCCAGTGGTACACGGGCAGCAGTGGTGTGGTCAGTGGAGGCCTAGTGGAAGGAGTGACCGCAGACAGGCATCGAAGGCCTAAAATAATAACACATGGCTGTAGGCAATTTTAAATTGGTTCCAGGGGTACACGGGCAGCAGTGGTGTGGTCAGTGGAGGCCTAGTGGAAGGAGTGACCGCAGACAGGCATCGAAGGCCTAAAATAATAACACATGGCTGTAGGCAATTTTAAATTGGTTCCAGGGGTACACGGGCAGCAGTGGTGTGGTCAGTGGAGGCCTAGTGGAAGGAGTGACCGCAGACAGGCATCGAAGGCCTAAAATAATAACACATGGCTGTAGGCAATTTTAAATTGGTTCCAGGGGTACACGGGCAGCAGTGGTGTGGTCAGTGGAGGCCTAGTGGAAGGAGTGACCGCAGACAGGCATCGAAGGCATAAAATAATAACACATGGCTGTAGGCAATTTTAAATTGGTTCCAGGGGTACACGGGCAGCAGTGGTGTGGTCAGTGGAGGCCTAGTGGAAGGAGTGACCGCAGACAGGCATCGAAGGCCTAAAATAATAACACATGGCTGTAGGCAATTTTAAATTGGTTCCAGGGGTACACGGGCAGCAGTGGTGTGGTCAGTGGAGGCCTAGTGGAAGGAGTGACCGCAGACAGGCATCGAAGGCCTAAAATAATAACACATGGCTGTAGGCAATTTTAAATTGGTTCCAGGGGTACACGGGCAGCAGTGGTGTGGTCAGTGGAGGCCTAGTGGAAGGAGTGACCACAGACAGGCATCGAAGGCCTAACATAACAAAAATGTCAATACAATGGTATTGTCAGTGGCAGGCATTGAAGGATGTCAGCGCATAGACTAAACATTGGTGGAGCTGTGAGATAATTTTGCAAGTGGTTGAGCACTGTTTGAGCTGGGGTGGGGGGAAACTGTCTTGTGGCCGGCGGTACAGGCCCAGGGCCCCTCATATTACAACGGTGTGTCTGACGTTGGGTGCGCACCACCACCGCCAGAGACACTTTATTGTACTAGGAGGGACCCAGTGGCAGTGCCGTCGACCAAAAGCGGGCTCACCCACCTCTTCAGACAAACTGCACTCTCACGGGTGCTGTCGCCAAGTGTCGATACCACGGCCCCGTGTGGGGAGTTTGGCCATTTAGTGAGGTGTAAACATGTCGTATGCTGGACAATCAGGTGCAGAAAATTACGAGATTGGAAAAGGCATTCAGAATAGTCCACAGGCAAGACCTTTTCATAGGAAAGCTAGGTGTCAGCCGGGCAAGGTGGGGCAAAAGATTTCGAAATCCAGTTGTGGTTCATTTTAATGAAGGTTAGATCATCTACATTTTGGGTAGCCAGACAAGTCCTTTTTTCTGTTAGTATTGAACCTGCAGCACTGAATACTCTTTCTGATAGGACACTAGCTGCCGGGCAAGCAAGCTCCTGCAATGCATATTCTGCCAATTCTGGCCAGGTGTCTAATTTTGATGCCCAGTAATCAAATGGGAATGACGGTTGAGGGAGAACATCGATAAGGGATGAAAAATAGTTTGTAACCATACTGGACAAATGTTGTCTCCTGTCACTTTGAATTGATGCTGCAGTACCTGTCCTGTCTGCGGTCATAGCAAAATCACTCCACAACCTGGTCAGAAAACCCCTCTGGCCAACGCCACTTCTGATTTCTGCCCCTCTAACTCCTCTGGTCTGCTGGCCCCTGCAGCTCGTGTGAGAACGATCACGGGCGCTGTGTGCAGGGAATGCCAGAAGCAAACGGTCAACAAGAGTTGATTGTTTGGTTGCTTATATTAGTTCCAAGTTCTCATGTGGCATTATATTTTGCAATTTGCCTTTATAGCGAGGATCAAGGAGGCAGGCCAACCAGTAATCGTCATCATTCATCATTTTAGTTATGCGTGTGTCCCTTTTGAGGATACGTAAGGCATAATCCGCCATGTGGGCCAAAGTTCCAGTTCTCAAATCTGCGGTTGTGCTTGGTTGAGGGGCAGTTTCAGGCAAATCCACGTCACTTGTGTCCCTCAAAAAACCAGAACCCGGCCTTGCCGCGCCACCAATTTCCAGTGGCCCCGGAAAAGCTTCCTCATTAAAAATATAATCATCCCCATCATCCTCCTCGTCCTCCTCCTCCTCTTCGCCCGCTACCTCGTCCTGTACACTGCCCTGGCCAGACAATGGCTGACTGTCATCAAGGCTTTCCTCTTCCTCAGCTGCAGACGCCTGATCCTTTATGTGCGTCAAACTTTGCATCAGCAGACGCATTAGGGGGATGCTCATGCTTATTATGGCGTTGTCTGCACTAACCAGCTGTGTGCATTCCTCAAAACACTGAAGGACTTGACACATGTCTTGAATCTTCGACCACTGCACACCTGACAACTCCATGTCTGCCATCCTACTGCCTGCCCGTGTATGTGTATCCTCCCACAAAAACATAACAGCCCGCCTCTGTTCCCACAGTCTCTGAAGCATGTGCAGTGTTGAGTTCCACCTTGTTGCAACGTCTATGATTAGGCGATGCTGGGGAAGGTTCAAAGAACGCTGATAGGTCTGCATACGGCTGGAGTGTACGGGCGAACGGCGGATATGTGAGCAAAGTCCACGCACTTTGAGGAGCAGGTCGGATAACCCCGGATAACTTTTCAGGAAGCACTGCACCACCAGGTTTAAGGTGTGAGCCAGGCAAGGAATGTGTTTCAGTTGGGAAAGGGAGATGGCAGCCATGAAATTCCTTCCGTTATCACTCACTACCTTGCCTGCCTCAAGATCTACAGTGCCCAGCCACGACTGCGTTTCTTTCTGCAAGAACTCGGACAGAACTTCCGCGGTGTGTCTGTTGTCGCCCAAACACTTCATAGCCAATACAGCCTGCTGACGTTTGCCAGTAGCTGCCCCATAATGGGAGACCTGGTGTGCAACAGTGGCAGCTGTGGATGGAGTGGTTGTGCGACTGCGGTCTGTGGACGAGCTCTCGCTTCTGCAGGAGGACGAAGAGGAGGAGGAGGGGGTGCGAACGGCTACAGCCAATTGTTTCCTAGACCGTGGGCTAGGCAGAACTGTCCCAAACTTGCTGTCCCCTGTGGACCCTGCATCCACCACATTTCAACGAAATAGTGAAAAATCCATAGTTTATTTCACTTAAAATATAGTGAAAGGACAAAACATCAGCATACAAAAAAATATTATAAAGCCAAGGTCAACGCGTTTCCGGTGACTAAGCACCCTTAATCATGATTAAGGGTGCTTAGTCACCGGAAACGCGTTGACCTTGGTTTTATAATATTTTTTTGTATGCTGATGTTTTGTCCTTTCACTATATTTTAAGTGAAATAAACTATGGATTTTTCACTATTTCGTTGAGCTGGATCTCCTTCTCTTTCCTGTTCGTCTACGCCCTGACACAGCGGTTCCGTTCTCCGAGCTCTTGGGAATGTCGGTATGGTGAGCTGGATTTTGTTTTTTCCTATCCACCACATTTACCCAGTGTGCCGTGATGGATACGCAACGTCCCTGGCCATGCCTACTGGTCCATGCATCTGTTGTCAGGTGCACCTTTGTGCTCACAGATTGCCTGAGTGCATGGACAATGCGCTCTTTAACATGCTGGTGGAGGGCTGGGATGGCTTTTCTGGAAAAAAAGTGTCGACTGGGTAGCTCGTAGCGTGGTACAGCGTAGTCCATCAGGGCTTTGAAAGCTTCGCTTTCAACTAACCGGTAGGGCATCATCTCTAACGAGATTAGTCTAGCTATGTGTGCGTTCAAACCCTGTGTACGCGGATGCGAGGCTAAGTACTTCCTTTTTCTAACCATAGTCTCATGTAGGGTGAGCTGGACTGGAGAGCTGGAGATCGTGGAACTAGCGGGGGTGCCGGTGGACATGGCAGACTGAGAGACGGTGGGAGATGGTATTGTTGCCACCGGTGCCCTAGATGCAGTGTTTCCTACTACGAAACTGGTGATTCCCTGACCCTGACTGCTTTGGCCTGGCAAAGAAACCTGCACAGATACTGCAGGTGGTGTGGAAAATGGTGGCCCTACACTGCCGGAAGGGATGTTGCGTTGCTGACTAGCTTCATTGGCCGAGGGTGCTACAACCTTAAGGTACGTTTGGTAGTTAGTCCAGGCTTGCAAATGCATGGTGGTTAAATGTCTATGCATGCAACTTGTATTGAGACTTTTCAGATTCTGTCCTCTGCTTAAGGTAGTTGAACATTTTTGACAGATGACTTTGCGCTGATCAATTGGATGTTGTTTAAAAAAATGCCAGACTGCACTCTTTCTAGCATCGGATACCTTTTCAGGCATTGCAGACTGAGCTTTAACCGGATGGCCACGCTGTCCTCCAACAGGTTTTGGCTTTGCCACGCGTTTTGGGCAAGATACGGGCCCGGCAGATGGAACCTGTTGCGATGTTGATGCCTGCTGCGGCCCCTCCTCCTCCGCTTCAGAACTGCTGCCGCCTGCACCCTGTTCCCCCAATGGCTGCCAATCGGGGTCAAGAACTGGGTCATCTATTACCTCTTCTTGTAGCTCGTGTGCAACTTCGTCTGTGTCACCGTGTCGGTCGGTGGTATAGCGTTCGTGATGGGGCAACATAGTCTCATCAGGGTCTGATTCTTGATCAGCACCCTGCGAGGGCAATGTTGTGGTCTGAGTCAAAGGACCAGCATAGTAGTCTGGCTGTGGCTGTGCATCAGTGCACTCCATGTCAGATTCAACTTGTAATGGGCATGGACTGTTAACTGCTTCCCTTTCTAAGCCAGGGACGGTATGTGTAAAGAGCTCCATGGAGTAACCCGTTGTGTCGCCTGCTGCATTCTTCTCGGTTGTTGTTTTTGCTGAAGAGGACAAGGAAGCGACTTGTCCCTGACCGTGAACATCCACTAACGACGCGCTGCTTTGACATTTACCAGTTTCATGAGAGGAGGCAAAAGAGCTAGAGGCTGAGTCAGCAAGATAAGCCAAAACTTGCTCTTGCTGCTCCGGCTTTAAAAGCGGTTTTCCTACTCCCAGAAAAGGGAGCGTTCGAGGCCTTGTGTAGCCAGACGACGAACCTGGCTCCACAGCTCCAGACTTAGGTGCAATATTTTTTTTCCCACGACCAGCTGATGCTGCACCACTACCACTACCCTCATTACCAGCTGACAATGAACGCCCCCGGCCACGACCTCTTCCACCATACTTCCTCATTGTTTTAAAAACGTAAACAAACTAACGGTATTTGTTGCTGTCACACAAATTACACGGTGAGCTATAACTTCAGTATGATTTAGCTACCCCTTTACAGGTGAGTGAGACCACAACGAAAATCAAGCACAATGTTACACACTCTGTTGTTGGTGGCAACAAATGAGAGAGATGCCACACACGCAGGACTGTCACTGAAGCACAAATGTAAATATTAATCTCCCACTGATTTGAATTTTTTTTTTTTTAAGGGAGACTTTAGGAAAAAAATAATAGAATAAAATGATTTTTTCAGGAAGAATTTAGAAACCAAATAAAATAAAATGATTTTTTCAGGGAGAATTTAGAAAACAAATAAAACAAAAAAAGGCTTTCTATGGCCCACTGAGTGAGAGATGACGCACACAGGAGTCAGGAGTGGCACACAAGCCCAGAGGCCAATATTTATCTCCCACTGTTTTTTTTTTGTTCCAGGGAAAATTTATAAACCCAATAAAAAAAATAATAAATAGGCTTTCTATGGCCCACTATCTGAGAGACAGAGAGAGATGGCACGCTTAGGACTGGCACACAAGCCCAAAGGCCAATATTAATCTCCCTTTTTTTTTTAAGGGAGAATTTATAAAACCAAAAAAAAAAAAATAAATAAATAGGCTTTCTATGGCCCACTATTTGTGAGAGAGATGGCACACTCAGGACTGGCACACAAGCCCAGAGGCCAATATTAATCTCCCACTTTTTTTTTTTTTTCCAGGGAAAATTTATAAACCCAATAAAAAAAATAAAAAATAAATAGGCTTTCTATGGCCCACTATCTGAGAGAGAGAGATGGCACGCTTAGGACTGGCACACAAGCCCAAAGGCCAATATTAATCTCCCACTGATTGATTTATTGATTTTTTCAGGTAGAATTTAGAACCCAAATAAAGCAAAAAAAAAAAAAAAAAAGGGCTTTCTATGGCCCACTGAGTGAGTGATGATGCACACAGGAGTCAAGAGTGGCACACAAGCCCTGAGGCCAATATTTTTCTCCCACTGATTGATGTAGTGATTTTTTCAGGTAGATTTTATAACCCAAATCAAGCAAAAAAATAAATAGGCTTTCTATGGCCCACTGAGTGAGAGATGGCACACACAGGAGTCAGGAGTGGCACACAAGCCCTGAGGCCAATATTTTTCTCCCACTGATTGATGTAGTGATTTTTTCAGGTAGATTTTATAACCCAAATCAAGCAAAAAAATAAATAGGCTTTCTATGGCCCACTGAGTGCGAGATGACACAGACAGGGATGGCACTCTAGCAGAAATGTCAATCTTAATCTCCCACAAAAAAAAAAAAAAAAACAGGGAGTGTCCTTCAATTACTATCTCCCTGCAGTAATCTCAGCCAGGTATGGCAGGCAGCAATAAGGAGTGGACTGATGCACAAATTAAATAAAAAGTGTGTACAAACCAAAAAGATAGCTGTGCAGAAAGGAAGGAACAAGAGGATTTGTGCTTTGAAAAAAGCAGTTGGTTTGCACAGCGGCGTACACACAGCAATGCAGCTATCAGGGAGCCTTCTAGGGCAGCCCAATGAGCTACAGTGCTGAGGAAAAAAAAAAAATGTAGCTTCCACTGTCCCTGCACACCGAAGGTGGTGTTGGGCAGTGGAAATCGCTACAGCACAAGCGGTTTGGTGGTTAATGGACCCTGCCTAACGCTATCCCTGCTTCTGACGAAGCGGCAGCAACCTCTCCCTAAGCTCAGATCAGCAGCAGTAACATGGCGGTCGGCGGGAACGCCCCTTTATAGCCCCTGTGACGCCGCAGACAGCAAGCCAATCACTGCAATGCCCTTCTCTAAGATGGTGGGGACCAGGACCTATGTCATCACGCTGCCCACACTCTGCGTTTACCTTCATTGGCTGAGAAATGGCGCTTTTCACGTCATTGAAACGCGACTTTGGCGCGAAAGTCGCGTACCGCATGGCCGACCCCGCACAGGGGTCGGATCGGGTTTCATGAAACCCGACTTTGCCAAAAGTCGGCGACTTTTGAAAATGAACGACCCGTTTCGCTCAACCCTAGTAGTGAGGACTATGCAAAAAAAGGGATATTAAATGGTTTACAGTATGTAAACCATGTCTCATATCATGTCGGGTTTGGGAAGGAGATAGCAAAAGCCGGCAATTGAATTACCGGCTTTTCTGCTATCTAGCGCTGTATGAAATATACATATATATATATATATATATATGTGCCTCACTGACACATATATATATATATATATATATATATATATATCACCCTATACTATGTGTAGACATTTGCTTGATCTATTTTATTCTAACCTGTCAGTTTGATTTTACGATTTTACTGTACACCGCACTGAATTGCCGGCTTTTCTCTAGAACACCGGTGCGTATTTCTCGCAAGTCACACTGTTGGTCCGTGTGTAATCCGTATTTTTCTCACCCCCATAGACTTTCATTGGCGGATTTTTTGCGCAATAAGCTGACAAACGCAGCATTCTGCAATTTTCTACGCCCGTAAAATACGGCTGAGAAATATACATCAGATAGGAGCTGCCCCATAGAGAATCATTGGTCAGTGTGCAATGCGTAGTTTTTGCGCCTCTCCTACGTCCGTAAAACTTGCTAGTGTGACCCCGGCCTGACACCCAAACATCCAGGTGTGTGCCCATCTCTACTTACGAGCCCTGACATGCGCCCAAACAGTGGTTCACATATGGGATATCGCCTTACTCAGGAGAAATTGTACAACAATTTTTGGGGTCCATTTTCTCCTGTTACCCCTTTGTGAAAATAAAAAAATGGGGATAAAAGATAACTTTTATTGAAGAAATTTGATTTTTTTTATTTTCACTTGGGGGTTCATGCTGCTCACCACACATCTAGATAAGTTCCTTGAGAGAACTAGTTTCAGAAACGGGATCACTTGTGGGTCGTTTCCACTGTTTAGGCACATCAGGGGCTCTCCAAATGCGATATTTTGCATTCAAAAAGTCAAACGGTGTTCCTTCCCTTCTGAACCCTGCCGGGCGCCTATTGGCATGTTTAGGAAAAATTGAACTACAATTTTTGGATCAATTTTATCCTGTTACCCTTGTGAAAATGCAAAACATTTTGTCTATTTTAGTGAAAAACTGTTAAATGTTCATTTTTCCTTTCACATTGCTTCAGTTCTTGTGAAGCACATGAAGAGTTATAATAATAATAATAATCTTTATTTTTATATAGCGCTAACATATTCCGCAGCGCTTTACATTTTGCACACATTATCATCACTGTCCCTGATGGGGCTCACAATCTAAATTCCCTGTCAGTATGTCTTTCGAATGAGTTAATAAACTTCTTGAATGTCGTTTTGAACATCTTGAGGGGTGCAGTTTTTAGAATAGTGTAACTTTTGTGTATTTTCTGTCATATAGACCTCATAAAGTCACTTGAAATGTGATGTGGTCCCTAATAAATGGTTTTGTAAATTTTGTTGGGAAAATTAGAATTTGATGGTCAACTTTTAACCCTTGTAACTTCCTAGCAAAAAAAAAAATTGGTTCAAACATGTTGCTTTTGTAAAGTATCATAAACATAAGGATGAATGACCTCGAGGAGATCAAAACATCCAACACCGCGGAGACACCATCATGTGTTTCTCAACGCAGTGATCCAGAACACTGCTCCCATCCCTTATTTGAAATATGCAAATGCATGTAGAAAAGCCGCGGAGACACCATCACATGTTTCTCAATGCAAACAATAAATAGCCAGGTCTTTCGCCGAGAAGGAACAACCACGGGAAGGGCAGCATCCAAAAAGGGAAAACCACCTATGCCAAAACATGGTATCCATCCACAGACAGCTGTTTCGGGGTATTTGCCCCTCATCAGTGTGGAGTAGGCACTGCTCCTAATAGCCAGTTTCCTACTCCACACTGATGAGGGGCAAATACCCCGAAACAGCTGTCTGTGGATGGATACCATGTTTTGGCATAGGTGGTTTTCCCTTTTGGGATGCTGCCCTTCCCGTGGTTGTTCCTTCCTGGTGAAAGACCTGGCTATTTATTGCTTGCGTTGAGAAACACGTGATGGTGTCTCCGCGGCTTTTCTACATGCTTTTGTAAAGTAGACATGTGGCAAATGTTATTTATTAACTATTTTGTGTGACATATCTCTCCGATTTAAGAGCATAAAAATTGAAAGTTTGCAAATTGCAAAGTTCTAAATTTGTAGCAAATTTCCATTTTTTCACAAATAAATGCTAGTCATATAGAAGAAATGTTACCACAGTCATGAAGTATAATATGTCACAAAAAACATTCTCAGAATTAATGGGATCTTTTAAAAAGTTCCAGAGTCATTACTTCATAAAGTGATAGTGGTCAGAATTGTAAAAATTGGCCTGCTCATGAAGGTGAAAACAGCATTGGGGTGTTAAGTGGTTAAACATGGTGGTGGTTCAGTGATGCCTACAGTGAAGCAAAGCAGTAGCTCAGTGATGCCAACAGTGAAGCATTACAGTAGCTCAGATGCCAACAGTGACGCATAGTGGTGTCTTGGTGATGCCTATAGTGAAACATGGCAGTAGCTCAGTGATACCTACAGTGAAGCATGGTAAGGCTATGTGCACACGTTGCAGAATGGGGTGCAGAATTTTCTGCACAAAATCCGCATCTCCTGGCAGAATCTGCAGGTGCAGATTTGCCGCGGATTTTATGCGGATTTTGTGCGGTTTTTACCACTGCGAATTTCTATAATGGAAGGGTGCAGAAACGCTGCAGATCTGCACAAAAGAAGTGACATGCAACATCTGCACAGCTTTTTTTTTTCACATTGATTTACATTGTACTGTAAATCACAGTGCAGATCTGCAGCGTTTTTGCGCGGAAAAATCCACTGCGGATCCGCAGCAAATCCGCATCATGTGCACATAGCCTAAAGGCTTGTTGATTTTTACAGAAAAGTATAATGATGGCTTAGTAACTCCTAGAGTAAAGTATGGTGGTGACCTAGTGATATAATAGATTAAGAGGATCAGAGTCCAGAGGTAAACGAATGTCCTCAGAAAAATAGCTAAATATTATTGTAGATCAGTCTGAGGACTCAAAAGAATCAAAAGGCAAAATACAGTTAGGTCCATATATATTTGGACAGAGACAACATTTTTCTAATTTTGGTTATAGACATTACCACAATGAATTTTAAACAAAACAATTCAGATGCAGTTAAAGTTCAGACTTTCAGCTTTCATTTGAGGGTATCCACATTAAAATTGGATGAAGGGTTTAGGAGTTTCAGCTCCTTAACATGTGCCACCCTGTTTTTAAAGGCACCAAAAGTAATTGGACAAATTCAATAATTTTAAATTAAATGTTCATTTTTAGTACTTGGGTTGAAAACCCTTTGTTGGCAATGACTGCCTGAAGTGTTGAACGCATGGATATCACCAGATGCTGTGTTTCCTCCTTTTTGAAGCTCTGCCAGGCCTTCACTGCGGTGGTTTTCAGTTGCTGTTTGTTCGTGGGCCTTTCTGTCTGAAGTTTAGTCTTTAACAAGTGAAATGCATGCTCAATTGGGTTGAGATCAGGTGACTAACTTGGTCATTCAAGAATATTCCACTTCTTTGCTTTAATAAACTCCTGGGTTGCTTTGGCTTTATGTTTTGGGTCATTCTCCAACTGTAGTATGAAACGATGACCAATCAGTTTGGCTGCATTTGGCTGGATCTGAGCACACAGTATGGCTCTGAATACCTCAGAATTCATTCGGCTACTTCTGTCCTGTGTCACATCTTCAATAAACACTAGTGACCCAGTGCCACTGGCAGCCATGCATGCCCAAGCCATCACACTGCCTCCACCGTGTTTTACAGATGATGTGGTATGCTTTGGATCATGAGCTGTACCACATCTTCGCCATACTTTTCTCTTTCCATCATTCTGGTAGAGGTTGGTGTTGGTTTCATCTGTCCAAAGAATGTTCTTCCAGAACTGTGCTGGCATTTTTAGATGTTTTTTAGCAAAGTCCAGTCTAGCCTTTTCATTCTTGATGCTTATGAGTGGCTTGCACCGTTGCAGTGAACCCTCTGTATTTACTTTCATGCAGTCTTCTCTTTATGGTAGATTTGGATATTGATACACCTACCTCCTGGAGAGTGTTGGTCACTTGGTTGGCTGTTGTGAAGGGGTTTCTCTTCACCATGGAGATTATTCTGCGATCATCCACCACTGTTGTCTACCGTGGGTGCCCAGGTCTTTTTGCATTGATGAGTTCACCAGAGCTTCCTTTCTTTCTCAGGATGTACCAAACTGTATATTTTGCCACTCCTAATATTGCAGCAATTTCTCGGATGGGTTTTTTCTGTTTTCGCAGCTTAAGGATGGCTTGTTTCACCTGCATGGAGAGCTCCTTTGACCACATGTTTACTTCACAGCAAAACCTTCCAAATGCAAGCACCACACCTCAAATCAACTCCAGGCCTTTTATCTGCTTAATTGAGAATGACATAAAGAAGGGATTGCCCACACCTGTCCATGAAATAGCCTTGGAGTCAATTGTCCAATTACTTTTGGTCCCTTTAAAAACAGGGTGGCACATGTTAAGGAGCTGAAACTCCTAAACCCTTCATCCAATTTTAATGTGGATACCCTCAAATGAAAGCTGAAAGTCTGAACTTCAACTGCATCTGAATTGTTTTGTTTAAAATTCATTGTGGTAATGTCTATAACCAAAATTAGAAAAATGTTGTCTCTGTCCAAATATATATATGGACCTAACTGTATAATTTTATTATTTTAAAAATTGACCAGCCATACAAAAAATGCCAACGTTTCGGCCAAAAGGCCTTTATCAAGGTAGTTAGCTACAAGATAATGTGACAAAATGATCAGAGAATTAATAATCAATAAATCAATACATAACTGGTCAAACATAAACCAGAAGTAAATACAAAATTAAATATGCATGTTTCATTATTCACACGCATCATCAAAAACCGAATATGTACATATAAATCTCAAACAATGTGTGCAGCGCCCCAGAGTCCTGGTCGTTGCAGTAATGTTGTTCTTCCACCAGGGGGAGTGATGTTACGTCTGATGGCACCAAAGGAGTTCACCTTACCAGGTATCACAGCCACACACACACACACTTCACACTCCAGTCCACCAGGAGGGAGCTAAGGGTTCTATCCGCTAGGCCACTCCTCACACAGGGTAAAACTGGTGGGTTGGTTAGGAAGTCAGTCAGAGTCAGAAGGAGTCGGAGGAGAGGAGAGTTCCTGGCTGGGGACCGACGAGAAAAGATCTCCCGGTCGAGCTGGCTGGGGTGATCCCTGGTCAGATCCAGACTGAAGTCTGAGGAAGAAGGAAAGAAGGACACGGAGCTGCGCCTGCAACCCATGCGGCAGCATCCTAAGAAAGGACAAGAAAGGAATTGTGCTGTAGTGAGTGAGAAAAGAAGTCGTAGCAACAGGAGTGAAACATCGGGGGGAGACCAGCTAGAAGCAGGCTGCCTCCTTCTGAAGCACAGACCGGGTGGCCGGAACACCGAGGGAGTAATAGACTCTATGCATTACTTCAGAGACTGGCAGGGCAGTGAATTCCAAGTTGGCTGTCCGACCTAAACACCTAAGCAGACACGATGGCAATTGCAGAGGAGGGGCGTCACTAGGGTCCTTATAAAATAGCCTCAGGCCATCACCATCATACGGGTTTGTCCTATCCATCTGGGGGACAGAGAGAGAGAAGTAACAAGAGTGAGGACCTTATGGTAGCTAATGCAAGTAGGGACCTACTACGTTACTGTGCGCAAGGGGAAGGCTACTGATTTCCACCTGGATAAGGGGACTCTGGAATTGTCATCAGACCGGCCGGACCCTGCCTACCCTGTCATCCGGCACTCTGGACTGTGGATGCTGAAGCCTTCAGTAAAGGTAAAGAGACTGCACCCATTGTGTCCTCGTTATTCGCCGCGCCTTACATCAATCACCATCATCATCTACACTTCTGGGAAGCCCTGGGGAAATACTTCACCTGTGGGAAGGTATACCATCTAGTTGCCATAACATTACCCCAGTGGACCCCTAAGCAGCATCGGTCACCTTGACCGAATACCACAGGTGACGTCACGAACACTACCGTTATCTACGAACTCTGCCTTTTATTGGACGCCCCTCATAGGGCCACGGTCCGGGTTGGGCCACCGTGACATCCTCGCTGAGGGAACTGAAGGACCCAGTACCGAGTACCCCATTGCCCTTACGTAGGGGCGACTCGTGTGTATAGCAAGACTCCAATAAAGTGAGTACATAATAAAGATATCATGGAAATTCAGAAAAATTCTTCATGTATATCAAAGACATAATCCAATAACTGTGGGAAAAGGTTAACAGTTACATATAGTAATATATGGATCAGCTATGCAATACAGTATATACAACAAAAATTCTATCGGATCATGAGTATATCAAACAAGGAAGGGGTAAAAGAGAAAAGAAAAAGAGGGGAAGAAGGAAATTCATAGTCCAGGGTTCATAAGATGAGAACATGTCCAACAGTCCATAAGAAAGTGGAAACTGCCATGTAAATAATAGCCACTAATATCAAAAGTGAAGAAATGACAACCACGATTACCTGTATGATGATATAAGAGGTAGAACTGTAATGAATGAATTAACAACCATAGTAAGTGCCACAGTACAAACGGAAATAACCAGTGACCCAAGAGAAATGTGATAATACCTGGTGAAAAAGGCATGTAGGAAACTGGATACAGCCGCTGTGATAATGAGGCGTGGTGTGTTCCAGATCGGCGCCTATTTATGGCATCCGTAATGGCTAAAACCGGAAGAAGGTTAAATGCACTTAGGAGCACGGAAGTGGGGCAACTAGAAAGAACGCCGTAGCGCTATACCATCGATGCTAAATGAAATGCACAAATATGATTAAAGTAAATGTATATCAAAACAAATAAATATAAATGAGAGTGTATAGAAGTAAATATAGAAGAATATGCCAGTAGCGATGTAGGGAAAAGGAATATGTAAATAAAGGGAGAATAAATTGAAACGAATGGTAAAGATAAAATGAAAACAATATACGACTAGCCATACGTATAATAGAGAAAGTGGATATACAGAAAGGGGAGAGTCCCACAAACCTGTTAGAAATAAACATGCACCAGACATGTAATGGGCCACTGGACTAGATCTAGAAGACAAAGAAGAAATATACTGTATATTACATAGCACTATATATTGTATACATGAGGAAAAAAACATATCTACATAAACATCAATGTCACTATACACAGAGCTTGGTAAAATAAGTACATGGCAAAGTTAAATGTAAATCCATAAAAGAGAGCCTACAAATCTCACTCAAAGCGATAAGGGAAAAAGAAAAGGTATAGAAAAGTATCAAGAAATTTTTAATAAAATATCTCATATTCCCTATTGAGGCCATATGGCTCTAAAGTTTGAAGAGTCTGGATCCAATAAGCCTCTCTTTCTTTTAGCTTCAAGATTCTGTTGGCACCTCTTCTCGCCATAGGTATCCTGTCAATAATTTGATACCGCAGCTGTGAGATGTTATGGTTATGGGAAATAAAATGTGCTGGTATTGGTAACAACACCCTTTTATAGCGAATAGTAGACTTATGTTGTGATATACGGTCTCGGATATGTTGGGTAGTCTCTCCAACATATCTGAGACATGGACATTTAATAAAATAATGACATAAGTTGAATCACAGCTATTAAAGCCGTGGATGGGAAAACGTTTGCCTGCCCTAGTGATGTCTACAGTGAAGCATGGTAATGGGTCAGTGATGCCTATAAATGAAGCATGGTAGTGGCCGGGTGATGCCTAAAGTGAAGAATGCTCGTGTTTCACTAATGCTATGGGGCTGCTTTGCTTTCTCTCACACTGGAAACATATAAAATGTGGAGGCCTTGATGGATTCAATTAATCATCAGGAAATCTAAGAAAAAAGCATCATGACTTCTATGAGCAAGCTGAAGCTTGGGTATAATCAGACATTCCAACAAGGCTATGATCCTGAACATACTGTACCTCAGTTTCCACCAAAGCCGTTATAGTCGCCTAAACCCTATAGAACATCTTTGCTGGACCTTGAAGAAAGAAGATACAGCATACAAATCCAAGAATACTAGTCAATCGTAGGCCATTGCCTATGAGGAATGGGCTAATTATCTCAGGAATGCTGCCAGAAGCTGGTGTCTGACCTTGCATTACATTTGTATCACATTTACAGCAGATGATAACAGCCAGAGGTGCTCTACTAAATACTAAAGATATCACAAAAGTGGTAGCTAATAGTGATGAGTGAGCGTGCTTGTCACTGTTCGTTACTCGCTCGAGCATCAGTGTGCTCGGGATGCTCATTACTCGACAAGTATATTTTTAATGTAAGAGAGTGAGGTCGAGTCCCCACCCCGCATGATGCTGTAGCCATCTTGGTTGTGGCATTACTGTGATTGGCTGGCCGCATAGAATCATCAGGTCTATATAAGACCAGTGACGCTATGCTCGTTACACTGTACCCCAGAAAAAGGCAGAGAAAGGACAGGTGCTGGTGAGAGAGGGACAGAATTGTAACCACATATTAGGCGGGGATTCAACCACAATTATATTTCTTTAAAGGGAACCTGTCACCCCCAAAATCGAAGATCAGCTAAGCCCACCGGCATCAGGGGCTTATCTACAGCATTCTGGGCGTCGCGGTCCGGTCTGGGGCCTCCCATCTTCTTACGATGATGTCCTCTTCTTATCTTCACGCTGTGGCCCCGACGCAGGCGTACTTTGTCTGCCCTGTTGAGGGCAGAGCAAAGTACTGCAGTGCGCAGGCGCCGGGAAAGGTCAGAGAGGCCCCTGCACCTGCGCCATGCAGTACTTTGCTCTGCCCTCAACATGGCAGACAAAGTACACCTGAGCCAGAGCCGCAGCATGAAGACAAGAAGAGGACGTCATCCTATGATGATAGGAGGCCCCGGACCGGACCGCGATGCTAATCGGACCGGACCGCAGCAGGGAACGCCCCTGGGTGAGTATAGTCTTAACCTCTTTTTCTCATCTTTCAGGATACATCGGGGGCTTATCTGATGCCAGTGGGCTTAGCTCATCTTCAATTTTGGGGGTGACAGGTTCCCTTTAACCCCTTTACCCCCAAGGGTGGTTTGCACGTTATGGACCGGGCCAATTTTTACAATTCTGACCACTGTCCTTTTATGAGGTTATAACTCTGGAACGCTTCAACGGATCCCAGTAATTCTGACATTGTTTTCTCAAGACATATTGTACTTCATGATAGTTGTAAAATTTCTTTGATATTACTTGCATTTATTTGTGAAAAAAATTGAAATTTGGCAAAAATTTAGAAAATTTTGCAATTTTCCAACTTTGAATTTTTATGCAATTAAATCACAGAGATATGTCACACAAAATACTTAATAAGTAACATTTTCCACATGTCTACTTTACATCAGCACAATTTTGGAACCAAAAATTTTTTTGGTTAGGAAGTTATAAGGGTTAAAAGTTGACCAGCAATTCCTCATTTTTACAACACCATTTTTTTTTAGGGACCACATCTCATTTGAAATCATTTTGAGGGGTCTACAGGTCCTTCTCAAAAAATGAGCATATAGTGTTAAATTTCATTATTTACCATAATGTAATGATTACAATTAAACTTTCATATATTATAGATTCATTATCCACCAACTGAAATTTGTCAGGTCTTTTAATGTTTTAATACTGATGATTTTGGCATACAACTCCTGATAACCCAAAAAACCTGTCTCAATAAATTAGCATATTTCACCCATCCAATCAAATAAAAGTGTTTTTTAATAACAAACAAAAAAACCAACAAATTATAATGTTCAGTTATGCACTCAATACTTGGTCGGGAATCCTTTGGCAGAAATGACTGCTTCAATGCGGCGTGGCATGGAGGCAATCAGCCTGTGACACTGCTGAGATGTTATGGAGGCCCAGGATGCTTCAATAGCGGCCTTAAGCTCATCCAGAGTGTTGGGTCTTGCGTCTCTCAACTTTCTCTTCACAATATCCCACAGATTCTCTATGGGGTTCAGGTCAGGAGAGTTGGCAGGCCAATTGAGCACAGTAATACCATGGTCAGTAAACCATTTACCAGTGGTTTTGGCACTGTGAGCAGGTGCCAGGTCGTGCTGAAAAATGAAATCTTCATCTCCATAAAGCATTTCAGCCGATGGAAGCATGAAGTGCTCCAAAATCTCCTGATAGCTAGCTGCATTGACCCTGCCCTTGATGAAACACAGTGGACCAACACCAGCAGCTGACATGGCACCCCACACCATCACTGACTGTGGGTACTTGACACTGGACTTCAGGCATTTTGGCATTTCCTTCTCCCCAGTCTTCCTCCAGACTCTGGCACCTTGATTTCCGAATGACATGCAAAATTTGCTTTCATCAGAAAAAAGTACTTGGGACCACTTAGGAACAGTCCAGTGCTGCTTCTCTGTAGCCCAGGTCAGGCGCCTCTGCCGCTGTTTATGGATCAAAAGTGGCTTTACCTGGGGAATGCGGCACCTGTAGCCCATTTCCTGCACACGCCTGTGCACGGTGGCTCTGGATGTTTCCACACCAGACTCAGTCCACTGCTTCCTCAGGTTCCCCAAGGTCTGGAATCGGTCCTTCTCCACAATCTTCCTCAGGGTCCGGTCTCCTCTTCTCGTTGTACAGCGTTTTCTGCCACATTGTTTCCTTCCAACAGACTTACCATTGAGGTGCCTTGATACAGCACTCTGGGAACAGCCTATTTGTTGAGAAATTTCTTTCTGGGTCTTACCCTCTTGCTTGAGGGTGTCAATGATGGCCTTCTTGACATCTGTCAGGTCGCTAGTCTTACCCATGATGGGGGTTTTGAGCAATGAACCAGGCAGGGAGTTTATAAAAGCCTCAGGTATCTTTTGCATGTGTTTAGAGTTAATTAGTTGATTCAGAAGATTAGGGTAATAGGTCGTTTAGAGAACGTTTTCTTGATATGCTAATTTATTGAGACAGGTTTTTTGGGTTATCAGGAGTTGTATGCCAAAATCATCAGTATTAAAACAATGAAAGACCTGACAAATTTCAGTTGGTGGATAATGAATCTATAATATATGAAAGTTTAATTGTAATCATTACATTATGGTAAATAATGAAATTTAACACTATATGCTAATTTTTTGAGAAGGACCTGTATATGATAGAAAATACCCAAGTGTGACACCATTCTAAAAACTGCACCCCTCAAGGTGCTCAAAACCACATTCAAGAAATTTATTAACCCTTCAGGTGTTTCACAGGAATTTTTGGAATGTTTAAATAAAAATGAACATTTAACTTTTTTTCACAAAAAATTTACTTCAGCTCCAATTTGTTTTATTTTACCAAGGGTAACAGGAGAAAATGGACCCAAAATGTTAATGTACAATTTGTCCTGAGTACGCCGATACCTGACATGTGGGAGTAAACCACTGTTTGGGCGCATGACAGAGCTCAGAAGTGAAGGAGTGCCATTTGACTTTTCAATGCAAAATTGACTGGAATTGAGATGGGACGCCATGTTGCGTTTGGAGAGCCACTAATGGGCCTAAACATTGAAACCCCCCACAAGTGACACCATTTTGGAAAGTAGACCCCCTAAGGAACATATCTAGAGGTGTGGTGAGCACTTTGACCCACCAAGTGCTTCACAGAAGTTTATAATGCAGAACCGTAAAAATAAAAAATCATATTTTTTCACAAAAATTATATTTTCGCCCCCAATTTTTTATTTTCCCAAGGGTAAGAGAAGAAATTTGACCCCAAAAGTTGTTGTCCAATTTGTCCTGAGTACACTGATACCCCTTATGTGGGGGTAAATCACTGTTTGGGCGCATGGGAGAGCTCGGAAGGGAAGGAGCGCCGTTTGACTTTTCAATGCAAAATTGACAGGAATTGAGATGGGACGCCATTTTGCGTTTGGAGAGCCACTGATGTGCCTAAACATTGAAACCCCCCACAAGTGACACCATTTTGGAAAGTAGACCCCCTAAGGAACATATCTAGAGGTGTGGTGAGCACTTTGACCCACCAAGTGCTTCACAGAAGTTTATAATGCAGAACCGTAAAAATAAAAAATTGTTTTTTTCACAAAAATTATCTTTTCGCCCCCAATTTTTATTTTCCCAAAGGTAAGAGAAGAAATTAGACCCCAAAAGTTGTTGAACAATTTGTTCTGAGCATGCTGAGACCCCATATGTGGGAGTAAACCACTGTTTGGGCGCATGGGAGAGCTCGGAAGGGAAGGAGCGCCGTTTGACTTTTCAATGCAAAATTGACAGGAATTGAGATGGGACACCATGTTGCGTTTGGAGAGCCACTGATGTGCCTAAACATTGAAACCCCCCACAAGTGACACCATTTTGGAAAGTAGACCCCGTAAGTAACTTATCCAGAGGGGTGGTGAGCACTTTGACCCACCAAGTGCTTCAAAGAAGTTTATAATGCAGAACCGTAAAAATAAAAAATCATATTTTTTCACAAAAATTATCTTTTCACCCCCAATTTTTTATTTTCCCAAGGGTAAGAGAAGAAATTGGACCCCAAAAGTTGTTGTCCAATTTGTCCTGAGTACACTGATACCCCATATGTGGAGGTAAATCACTGTTTGGGCGAATGGGAGAGTTCGGAAGGGAAGGAGCGCCGTTTGACTTTTCAATGCAAAATTGACAGGAATTGAGATGGGACACCATGTTGCGTTTGGAGAGCCACTGATGTGCCTAAACATTGAAACCCCCCACAAGTGACACCATTTTGGAAAGTAGACCCCCTAAGTAACTTATCCAGAGGTGTGGTGAGCACTTTGACCCACCAAGTGCTTCAAAGAAGTTTATAATGCAGAACCGTAAAAATAAAAAATCATATTTTTTCACAAAAATTATCTTTTCACCCCCAATTTTTTATTTTCCCAAGGGCAAGAGAAGAAATTGGACCCCAAAAGTTGTTGTCCAATTTGTCCTGAGTACACTGATACCCCATATGTGGGGGTAAATCACTGTTTGGGCGAATGGGAGAGCTCGGAAGGGAAGGAGCGCCGTTTGACTTTTCAATGCAAAATTGACAGGAATTGAGATGGGACACCATGTTGCGTTTGGAGAGCCACTGATGTGCCTAAACATTGAAACCCCCCACAAGTGACACCATTTTGGAAAGTAGACCCCCTAAGTAACTTATCCAGAGGTGTGGTGAGCACTTTGACCCACCAAGTGCTTCAAAGAAGTTTATAATGCAGAACCGTAAAAATAAAAAATCATATTTTTTCACAAAAATTATCTTTTCACCCCCAATTTTTTATTTTCCCAAGGGCAAGAGAAGAAATTGGACCCCAAAAGTTGTTGTTCAATTTGTCCTGAGTACACTGATACCCCATATGTGGGGGTAAATCACTGTTTGGGCGAATGGGAGAGCTCGGAAGGGAAGGAGCGCCGTTTGACTTTTCAATGCAAAATTGACAGGAATTGAGATGGGACGCCATGTTGCGTTTGGAGAGCCACTGATGTGCCTAAACATTGAAACCCCCCACAAGTGACACCATTTTGGAAAGTAGACCCCCTAAGGAACTTACCTAGATGTGTGGTGAGCACTTTGACCCACCAAGGGCTTCACAGAAGTTTATAATGCAGAGCCATAAAAATAAAACAAAAATTTTTTCCCACAAAAATTATTTTTTAGCCCCCAGTTTTGTATTTTCCCGAGGGTAACAGGAGAAATTGGACCCCAAAAGTTGTTGTCCAATTTGTCCTGAGTGCGCTGATACCCCATATGTGGGGGGAACCATCGTTTGGGCACATGGGAGGGCTCGGAAGGGAAGGAGCGCCATTTGGAATGCAGACTTAGATGGAATGGTCTGCAGGCGTCACATTGAGTTTGCAGAGCCCCTAATGTACCTAAACAGTAGAAACCCCCCACAAGTGACACCATTTTGGAAAGTAGACCCCCTAAGGAACTCATCTAGTTATGATGTGAGAGCTTTGAACCCCCAAGTGTTTCACTACAGTTTATAACGCAGAGCCGCGCAAATAAAAAATATTTTTTTTCCACAAAAATTATTTTTTAGCCCCCAGTTTTGTATTTTTCCAAGGGTATCAGGAGAAATTGGACCCTAAATATTGTTGTCCAATTTGTCCTGAGTACGCTGATACCCCATATGTGGGGGGAACCACCGTTTGAGCACATGGCAGAGCTCGGAAGGGAAGGAGCATTATTTGGAATGCAGACTTAGATGGAATGGTCTGCAGGCGTCACATTGAGTTTGCAGAGCCCCATATGTACCTAAACAGTAGAAACCCCTCACAAGTGACCCCATATTGGAAACTAGACCCCCGAAGGAACTTATCTAGATGTGTTGTGAGAACTTTGAACCCCCGAGTGTTTCACTACAGTTTATATCGCAGAGCCATGAAAATAAAAAATCCTTTTTTTTTCCACAAAAATTATTTTTTAGCCCCCAGTTTTGTATTTTCCCAAAGGTAACAGGAGAAATTGGACCCCAAAAGTTGTTGTCCAATTTGTCCTGAGTACGATGATACCCCATATGTTGGGGTAAACCCCTGTTTGGGCACACGGGAGAGCTCGGAAGGGAAGGAGCACTGTTTTACTTTTTCAACACAGAATTGGCTGGAATTGAGATCGGATGTCATGTCGCGTTTGGAGAGCCCCTGATGTGCCTAAACAGTGGAAACTCCCCAATTATAACTGAAACCCTAATCCAAACACACCCCTAACCCTAATCCCAACGGTAACCCTAACCACACCTCTAACCCAGACACACCCCAAACCCTAATCCCAACCCTATTCCCAACCGTAAATGTAATCCAAACCCTAACCCTAACTTTAGCCCCAACCCTAACCCTAGCCCTAACCCTAGCCCCAACCCTAGCCCTAACCCTAGCCCCAACCCTAACCCTAGCCCTAACCCTAGCCCCAACCCTAGCCCCAACCCTAACCCTAGCCCTAACCCTAGCCCCAACCCTAGCCCCAACCCTAACCCTAGCCCTAACCCTAGCCCCAACCCTAGCCCCAACCCTAGCCCCAACCCTATCCCTAACCCTAGCCATAACCCTAACCCTAGCCCTAACCCTAGCCCTAACCCTAGCCCTAACCCTAGCCCTAACTCTAGCCCTAACCCTAATGGGAGAATGGAAATAAATACATTTTTTAAATTTTTTAATTTTTCCCTAACTAACGGGGTGATGAAGGGGGGTTTGATTTACTTTTATAGCGGGTTTTTTAGCGGATTTTATGATTGGCAGCCGTCACACACTAAAAGACGCTTTTTATTGCAAAAAATATTTTTTGCGTTACCACATTTTGAGAGCTATAATTTTTCCATATTTTGGTCCACAGAGTCGTGTGAGGTCTTGATTTTTGTGGGACGAGTTGTCGTTTTTATTGGTAACATTTTTGGGCACGTGACATTTTTTGATCGCTTTTTATTCCGATTTTTGTGAAGCACAATGACCAAAAACCAGCAATTCATGAATTTCTTTTGGGGGAGGCGTTTATACCGTTCCGCATTTGGTAAAATTGATAAAGCAGTTTAATTTTTCAGGTCAGTACGATTACAGTGATACTTCATTTATATCATTTTTTTATGTTTTGGCGCTTTTATACGATAAAAACTATTTTATAGAAAAAATAATTATTTTTGCATCGCTTTATTCTGAGGACTATAACTTTTTTATTTTTTTTCTGATGATGCTGTATGGGGGCTCGTTTTTTGCGGGACAGGATGACGCTTTCATCGGTACTATGGTTATTTATATCTGTTTTTTTGATCTCGTGTTATTCCACTTTTTGTTCGGCGGTATGATAATAAAGCATTGTTTTTTGCCTCGTTTTTTTTTTTTTCTTACGGTGTTTACTGAAGGGGTTAACTAGTGATATAGTTTTATAGGTGGGGTCGTTACGGACGCGGCGATACTAAATATGTGTACTTTTATTGTTTTTTTTTTTTTATTTAGACAAAAATGAATTTATGGGAATAATATTTTTTTTTCATTATTTAGGAATTTTTTTATTTTTTTTATTTACACGTGTGGAAATTTTTAAAAAATTTTTTTTACTTGGTCCCAGGTGGGGACATCACAGATCGGTGATCTGACAGTGTGCACAGCACTCTGTCAGATCACCGATCTAACTTGCAGCACTGCAGGCTTCACAGTGCCTGCTCTGAGCAGGCTCTGTGAAGCCACCTCCCTCCCTGCAGGACCCGGATGCCATGGCCATCTTGGATCCGGGCCTGGAGCAGGGAGGGAGGTAGGAAGACCCTCGCAGCAACGCGATCACATCGCGTTGCTGCGGGGGTCTCAGGGAAGCCCGCAGGGAGCCCCCTCCCTGCGCGATGCTTCCCTGTACCACCGGCACACCGCGATCATGTTTGATCGCAGTGTGCCGGGGGTTAATGTGCCAGGGGCGGTCCGTGACCACTCCTGGCACATAGTGCCGGATGTCAGCTGCGATAGGCAGCTGACACCCGGCCGCGATCGGCCGCGCTCCCCCCGTGAGCGCGGCTGATCGCGCTGGACGTACCACCCCACATGGACGGAATAGTACGTCCATTGGCAGAAAGGGGTAAAAGTTCAACAACAGTCCTTCTTAGGGCTAATTAGAATAAATAGTAATTAACAAAAGAAAAAAGAGGGACGGCACTACCTTCCACTTGGAGATTCCCAGCCTCTGTGCACATCAAGTGCTTCCACACAGCAAAACAGTCCAAATTCCACCACAAGCTGCCAGGTGCTCCTCCAGAAATCACATGAGAATCAGTGCATTGCATAAGAAAGGAAGGAGGGCCCTCACCGATCTGAAGCTTGACTTGACTTTATTTAACCCTGCTGTTCTGTTTGGTCTGGGGAGACCTATTTTGAACTTTGGTATTTTTTGGGGTGTTCAAGATGCGGTTCTGAAACTTGTGGTTGATTGACTTAAATGAGGATGGGTCGGTCGGCCACGGGTTTCAGAGCCGCATCTTGAATATTTTAAAGAATATTGAAGTTCAAAGTCGGTCATTTTTGACCAACAGAACAGCAGGGTTAATGCTCATAAAAACATCATGGACGGTAGAGTGAACAAGGAGCTCCTGTGAGCAATGTGGAGACAACGGCCGTTTCTCCACACTGCTCACAGGAGCTCCTTGTTCACTCTCCCGGCCATGATGTTTTTATGAGCATTTAATAGAATAAATAGTAATACTGCTGTTAGCAGCACTTAGGGAGAGATTGTGCTGAAGGGATTGTGTAGGACAGGATACAGTGAATTTTATATTCTTTATGCAGCAGCCTGCAGCTCATACCAGAACCCCTTCTCAGGGATAATAATATTATTTTTGCTTTTAATTCTGCAAATTTTTCAGAACAGGGAAATATTATACACCATTTTTACTTCAGCAGTTGTGCATCAAAAGCATAGTCAGACTTGGTTGGATCTCAATAGCATTGCTATATTGATACTGTAGTCTGTGTCCATCTGAGGTGTGCATGTTTGCCTGGCATTTATCGTGCTACAGTTGGGCTTCAAAAGCCCCCATCCCTCTCAAAAAATAGTTTGTTAAAAAAATTGCATAGCTATATTTATACTGCAGTCTTAGACGTCCAACTGAAGTGGGCATATTTTGCTAGCATTGTAATACTGCAATGTTTTTGAACAGTGAAATTTTGAATGGTATTTATTGTGCTACAGTTGTGCCTCAAATCCCCCAACCCCACAAAAAATTGTTAGTTAAAAAATCGCATTGCTATACTGATACTGCAGTCTTTATAAGAAATAACAATTGTTTTTTGTTATTTGCATGTAAGCTCTCTGACCGAGCACTTTGCCCTCCAACCTGTGGCAGTTTTAATTGCAGCAAGATCCTACAGTACCTACCCATAAATTCAGGCTTTAGCCTACGAGAGGTATTCACACAAGATACGTAGGTTCCCAGCAAACCAGAGATCGCCTTGTCATTGGCTGCTGGGCTTACATGAATTGGCCAAATTATGTGCTAAGTATCTCCATGTCTTCTTATTATCGAGAGCAGCAATGTTATTCATATTTTGTATATTTCATATTTACCTGCTTTAACAGTACAGAGTGCAACTTTGTTTGTGATACTGTAGTCTTATACGTCCATCTGAACTTGGCTAATTTTCCTGCCATTGTAATACTGCAATTTTTTTGAGCAGTGAAAATTTTAGACGGCATTTACCATGATACAGTTGAGTCTCAAAACCAAAAAAATATTAAAAAGCCTTGTTAAATAAATTGCATAGCTACAGTATATTCATACTCCAGTCTTTTTTGTCCATCTCTGGTGGGCAAATTTTTCTGACATTGTAATACTGTCTGCAATGTTTTCTCAACAGAGATGTATCGTACGTAATTTAAAATGGGCAAAGCGTGTGGTAAGGGACGGTTAAGTGGACGAGATGCTGATGGTGAATGCAGGGTCCATGGGCAAGGTGAAACTGTGCCTGTAGAGGGAGCATAGCAAGCACACACGTCATGTTGATCTAGCTTCCTGTCTCACATTTCAGGGTGTGTGGAGCACCACTCTTGAAGCCAGACCAGTGTGAAAAGTTTGATGGATAGCAGATAATGCTTCCAGTCACTTTGCCAGCACCACCCTGTCTTCCACACGGTCCAGTCTCCATAGCCATGATTCTGGACTATATAATCCTCACCCTGATACTCCTTCCTCCCACCATGCTGAGTGCTCAGAGGCAAGTGATCCCACACTTAGACACTCTGATGTTTTGTTCACATTTCCATTCATAGACGTTTCAAGTGGGGCATGAGGAGATCGCAAATAGCGATGTCCAAATATTTGAGCAGCCATGATCAGAAGAAGATGGCGACAGTGGGAAAATGCAATTACTGTTGCAAGAGGTGGATGATGATGAGACACAATTGTCAACAAGTGATGTTGTCAAGTCAGCAAGTCAGGGGGAGGACCAGGGTGCGGATGTGGAAGAGGAAGTGGTGGACGATAAAGTCGCTGACGCAACCTGGAAGGGTGACATGCAGAGCTAGGATAGCAGCGCACAGGGGGAGGGATCTGCAGCACCAAAACAGGCAGGAAGAGACAGTGGGGTGGCCAGAGGCACAAGGTAGGCAACTATTCCCCAGAGCACCAACAAAGGGGAAGCTGCCAGGCCAAAGGTAGGTGTTCCTGAGTCTGGTGATTTTTTAAAGACAGGCCTGTTAACTCAAAAAAGCCCATTTGCAATATCTGCCATGCCAGCATCAGCAGGGGCAGCACAGCTACCAGCCTGCCAACCACCAGCATGCTCAGGCACATGCAAGCAAGGCACCCGACTACTTGGGCTGAACAACGGGGCCCAGAAACAGTGTCTGCAGGTGACAACACTGCCTCTTCCCCTGTTCTACGTGCACGCCTATCCCCTGTCCATGACGTAGGCAAAGAAGCCTCCCACCCTGCACCTGTCGTTGCACACTTGCAGCCACCGTCAACAACCACATCCACATCCTTGGATGTGCTGCAATACTAAACAGCCACATTTCCATACTGTTTGCCCTGGAAATTTTTCCATCTAGGCTTGTAGAGACAAAACCTTTCCGCAACCTCATGGTGAATGGCGATGACCATCCCTCGGTACTCGGTCCTCAGCCGCCACTATTTCACCCTTTGTGCCGTCTCTGCTTTACACAACCATGTGTCCCATAACATCAGCCGTGCCCTGACCAACGCTGTGACTGGGTAGGTCCACTTAATCATAGATACGTGGACAAGTGCTTGTGGCCAGGGATGCTGCATTTCCCTGACGGCACACTGGGTGAACATTGTGGAAGCTGGGACTCAGTCAGAGCCTGGGACAGAACACGTGCTACCGACACTGAGGATTGCGGGTCCTGGTTGGCCCACCTTCTACAGCTGTAAGCACTGGGCCCCCTCGAGACTCTGCCCAGGCTCCATCCCAGCTCCGCCTCCACCGTTCCACCGCCCACTCTTGGAAAAACTAAACTTTTCCGCCACGTCCTTGCCAATCAGATATTAACAGTTCCCATCAAACACTAGATCACATTCATAGCCAGCAGCTTTTGTTCTGGCCAAAAAAATTTTTAAGCTTCCACCATGACATGGTAGACTCTTTTGGCCGGCCCTACTCTACTCTAAACTATTAAAAATAAATATGTTTTTATGTATTTTTATTTAAGGGAATAAGTCACATACATTTTTTTTCAAAAAAAATGACCATTAATACCACATATAAGGGACAAATATCGTCACACCATGACCAGACCACATATTACCACTACATAGTGACTGAATAATACCACATACATGGAACAAATACCGCCACACCATGGCCAGACCACATATTACCACCACATAGTAACTGAATAATACCACATGCAAGGAACAAATACCACCACACACCATGACCAGATCACATATTACCATCACATAGTGACTGAATACTACAATACTGATGATAATTAATAAAAAAAACAATACTAAGTGCCATTGCACACAGGAACTCTATATTTACTGTCAGTGTACAGGTAATACAGTGATCACTGGTGACATTATACACAGGAACTCTGTATATAGTGTCAGTGTACAGGTAATACACTGATCACTGGTGATATTGTACACAGGAGCTATGTATATAGTATGCAGTGTATAGTGGCATTGTACAGATAATACAGTGATCATTAGTGACATTATACACAGGACTTCTGTATATAATATACAGTGTATAGTGTCAGTGTACAGGTAATACAGTGATCACC
The DNA here is from genome assembly GCF_032444005.1 of Ranitomeya imitator. Taxonomy (NCBI): domain Eukaryota; kingdom Metazoa; phylum Chordata; class Amphibia; order Anura; family Dendrobatidae; genus Ranitomeya; species Ranitomeya imitator. The sequence goes on from NC_091284.1 coordinate 773,652,622, forward strand.
GGTGATAATGTACACAGGAGCTCTGTATATAGTGTCAGTGTACAGATAATACAGTGATCACCAGTGATATAATAGACAGGAGTTCTGCATCTTTGCTTTTCGTTTTCATCCAGCACAGACCATCACTTCTTCCAGCCAGGACTCGTCTCTGCATAAAATAACACAGTTACCTAGAGTATCGCTTCCAGAGCACATTCCCCACTTTTTCCCTTTCTTCTACACTACACATCAGTATACAGAGGTGCACCCACAATCAATAAATAATTGGTTATTATGCAACCCACCATTCCAAATATAAATTATAATCCGCCACTGTGCACCCACTAACTATAGTCACTTTCCCCATTTAATATATAAATTAATTAGCACCTGTACTCTTTCCCCCAATTCATTGAAAGTCACTTCATCCTCAACGCCCCCCACTATGTACCTCCCGCTCTAACCCTAACCCCGATTCATTATATTTACATGCCCCTCCAGCCCTAATTAATTGTCATGTCTTTCTCTGACACCCTCTAATCATTATCAAATGCTCTACCCCACATTCAATACATCATTTACTCCCCCACCCTCAAAATTCATTATTTGTTCTCCCCTAGATCATTATTTGCTCTCCCCACCACCACCTTCAATTCATCATTTGTTCTCCCCACGCCCACCTTCAATTAAATTGCTGTCCCCCGTCCCTCACACTGAATTCATCATTTGCAGTCCCCCATCCCCTCCCCCCAATTCATCATTTGCAGTCCCCCCAATGTAATTTGAATTCCCCTTACTTCATCCATTGGAGTCCCCTATCACCCACTCACTTCATCTGCGGTGCGCCTTCATCATTTGAAGTCCCCTATCCCCCTTTCATTTCATCATGTGCAGTCTCCCCTCAGACACACTTCATGTGCAGTCCCCTTTCCCCCACTTCATCATGTGCAATCCCCTTCCCCCAACTTCATCATGTGCAGTCCCCCTTACCCCCCACTTTATTATGTGCAGTTCCCCTTACCCCCATTTCATCATGTGCAGCCCCCTATCCCCCACTTTATCATGTGCAGTCCCCATTACCCCCCATTTCGTCACGTGCAGCCCCACTCCCCGCACTTCATCATGTGCAGTCCCCCTTATCCCCCTTCATCATGTGCAGTCCCCTTCCTCCAACTTCATGTGCAGTCCCCTTCTCCCAACTTCATCATATGAAGTCCCTCTTACCCCCCACATCATCATGTGCAGTCCTCCTTACCCTCCACTTCATCGTGTGCAGTCCCCATACCCCACTTGATCATGGCAGTTCCTTTTACCCCCCACTTCATGTGCAGCTCCACTCCCCCACTTCATCATGTGCAGTCTCCTTTCACCCCCAAACTCCATCATGCGAAGTCCCCCTTACACTCCCCACTTCATCACTTGCAGTTACCCTCACTCCCCTCATCCATTGAATTAATTTTTTAAAGAAAACCAAAAAGTTTTTCATACTTACCTCACAGTTGCTCCCCAGCAGCGCAGCTCTGCTTCCAGCATCTGGTACATGACGTCATCGTGCACGTGCCGACACCTGACCAGGAAGTACAGAGAATACGGAGGGAGCTGGAACTGTGCAGCCATCGAGGTTAGATGGCCGTTCACAGCTTTTGGCCCTGGTGCAGAGGTGTGCACCGCAGGCCCGCAGCGCACAGCACTTGGGGCCTGATGACACACAGCTCTTGAGGCCTGATGAGTAAAAGCACAAGAGCGGGGCCCCGGACCTGCGGGCCCCCTTCTGTACTGCTGCTCACCGGGCCCCATACATCAGTAAGGGCAGTAATGCCCTGATGGCGGCCCTGCTCAAGACAGTCACCATCCCGCTTTTCTGTTTACTGAAACGTTTGCTACACACAATTAAAGAGGAGACTTTGCAGGTGGAGCAAGTTGAGATGGTGCAAGAAACTATACTGGGTGATGCTAGATAGGCCAGCCTCATCTCATCTTCTCAACTCGAATTGTCAAGGAGTGGCTACGTTTCACATAACAGCCACTGGTTGCACATTATGGCAGGGAAATTGCACCTTTGTTTACACCTTATGGCATGAAAGTCTCCAGACAGGACGGTACTTTCATTTCAAAGCTGTACATCTTGTTTTTCTCTTCTTAGGATATGTTGGTGCAGCGCCCCAGAGATCTGGTTGTTGCAGTATCACACTCTGCCGCTAAGGGGAGTGATGGTACGTCTGATGGCACTAAGGAGTTCTCCTGACCAGGTATCACCAGAACACATTACACTTCACACTCCGGCCACTAGGGGGAGAAAAAGGCTATATTTATTGGGCCATACCTCACACTGGTAAAACTAGGGGTTGGGGAGGAAGTTAGTCAGAAGCTGATTGGGTTGGATTCAGGCAACATCCCGTGGCAGGGGGTGTTGCAGGGAGAAGGCACAGGGGGGTCCCTGTCAGGCGTGGGAACCTGGCAGGTGCCTAGCGAACAGAGCAGAACGTAATGGAACCGCACCTGCACACCCCGCAGCGTTATCCAAGAGAGAGACACGAAGGGAAGGATATTGTGGAACAGTGTAAATGAGATCAAGCACAAAGGAGTACCAGTAGGAGTCGTGCCGTGAGACTGAGGCAACATCCTACTGATGCGCGTAGCCGGTGGCCGGAACACCGAGGAAGTAACTGACTCTACGCCTTACTTCGAACTCCGCAGGACAGTTAATCATAGGTTGGCTGTCTACCTTACTACACCTACGAAGACATAGGGGGCAACAGTGGGAGAGGGGCGTCTCTAGAGTCCCGGAAGACCTTCAGACCTTCCCATCATACGGGTGCGTCCTAGCCATAACATATCTGGGGGACGTTGAAACTAGAAACATCTGGAACCAGAGAGAGAGAGAGCTGTAGAGAACGAACGAACGAGAACAGCAGTTGTGAGGACCATTCCGAATGCTCAGCAGGGTAGGGCTACAACACACAGGCGCTAGTGGTAGGCAACGATTTCCATCTGCGAAGGAAACTCTGGATGTGCCCATCGGACCGGCCGGTCTCTGATAGCCCTGTTAAACGTGCTCTGGATTGAGGATCCTGAAGTCTTCAGTAAAGAGGTAAAGAGACTGCAACCTTGTGTCCTCGTTATTGACTGCATCTCACACCATCACCATCCACCTTACTGGGAAGCCCTGGGGACATACTTCACCTGTGGGAAGGTATACCATCCAGCTGCCATTCCATCACCCCAGCGGACCCCACAGCAGCGTCGGTCACCCTGACTGAACACCACAGGTGGCGTCACGAACCCCTGACAGACTGCATCACCTTTATTGGACGCCCCTTAGCAGGGTCGCGGACCGGGTCTAGCCACCGTGACAGCCTCAGAACCGAACCAGAGAGGCCGGTACCGAGAACTCGTGGCCCTGTGTCTGGGGGCGCTCCAACGGCAGCAAGAGGAATTATAAGGATGGCAGTTCTGCATACACCATAAGTCCGTGATAACGTTGTTGTAACTGTACCTTGAAGCTTTCAGGGCCCAATGCAAAACCTGTTAAAGGGTCCCTTTCTGCCACATTGGCATATTCCTCTTGGACTCTATGTCCCGGCTGCTACCTCTGCACCCCCTTTATCTATTTAGAGTACCAGTTATCACTCCCTTGTGTTTTCCGATAAGTGTATGATGTGTATGTGTATGATAAGTGTATTATATTGCTGGTAATATGAAGTTCAGTCATTTTTCTAGATCTTGTTACAGTATTCAGTTGTAGATTGAAGCCCATCACACGACATAGATCCCCCAGGTGATATTTGTGCCTGTGCATGCGTACAGCTGCACACTGGGGGGACCCAAAGGTCACTCATACAGCAGGATGACTGCCTGCTAGTTCTCACAAAAGGCCGTAGCTGTAAGCGAAAAGTCAGAGCTCGTCTTCTCCTATACACCACAGTAACTATGCTGAAGAAGGAGTGAGATGGGAACGAAAAATGTTGCGTCAGCTGTTTTAGATATCTGTTAAAACAGGCTTAAAATACCCAAGCGCATTTCATCATTTAAGATAGCAAGGGTGAGAGTTAATGGTGAGTTTATGATAATAAATCTACTCATCTTTAGAAGACATATTACAGCTCACAGACAGTAAAAAAAAAAAAAGAAAACTATGCCAGACCCTAAATTATTAATCCGAGATGATGGTTATAACTAAACTCTGATTGAAACTTACATTTTTAATTTTAAAAGGAAAGTGGCCCTAAGCCGATAGGTCTCCAGGCTGTCAGGGTCTGCTGGGAGTTGTGGTTTTGCAGCAGCTGGAGGACTGTAGTTTCAGGATCAAAAAACTAGCATTAGGTTTACAATTGAAATGAGAACTTTCCAATATTAACCCTGCTGGGCTGAGGGAATTTCAGATTTCCCCATTGCTATGTAGGTGACCTTTGCAAAAATCTAGCTTCCATTAAAGGGTAATTTCCATAAAATCAATCAAAGCTCAGTGGGTTAAAGGGAATCTTTGTACCCCATTTGGAAGCAGCATGATGTAGGGGGAGAGGCCATGATTCCAGCAATGTAGCACTTACATTTTTTTCCTGCTGCAGATATAGCAGTTCTCTGAATGCAGAGCCCTGCATAACCCTGCCCACACCACTGATTTGCCGCTTTATGTGTCCACTGTGCATAGGCAGAAAGCTGCAAACATTGGTGGGGGCGGAGTTATACACAGCTCATGAATATGAATACTCTGCGTTATATCTTTGTTCTGTCAGGTTGGTTTCACACAAGTATAACATGGACTTTGGTCTCTTGTGTAAACTCTAGCTGTATTAATTTTCCATGGAGTTAGTTTGTGCACCCTGTGTGCAGGGGTTTCCTCCCACATTCTACAGACATACTGACAGGACATTCAGATCCACTTGGGAAAGTTAGAGGGGTTGTATGGTCTTCAGCTACAAGTATGCAGTCACCCTATGTGAATTCTCTTGTGAATCCTCACATTGCACACACTGCACACTGTGAGGGTTCTCTGGTGTCGGAAACGGGGGCCATGTGACCCCAATTATGCGATTTGCCCACTTCCGGCCACATTCTGAATAGATAGACGTGTCCGGCCTTGGTTAATACACTTGCATTGAATGAGACCACGCACATCTAGTTGGCATGTGACCGCATGTATACAATACTTGTGGTCACTCTCCTGCCACTCCCAGCAGCGGCACTGGAGAATCCCCCCAGTATGCAGTGTGCACGATGTGAGGATTCACAAGTCTGCAGTCACATAGAGTGTCTGCAGACTTGTAGCTTAAGACCAGACAACTCCTTCAATGCTTTCTGTCTGTAATGTGCTGTGGCAGGGCCGGCGTCAGCACCCGGCACAGCGGGCAAATGCCGGGGCCCTGGGGAGAGATGGGGGCCCACTCATGCTGTCATAGATACAGCTGGGAGAGCAGAGCAGGAGATAACATGCTCTCTCCGCCTACAAAGTCACTGCTGGCTGCGTTCTCTTAACCCCTATGTGCCAGCTCTGACACAAGCATCTTATCACTCAGTGAGTGCAGCCAGGCAGGCACACATAGGGGTTAAGAGAAGGCAGCCAGCGTGACATTGTTTGTGGGGGGAGAGAGCACATTCTCTGCTCTGCTCTCCGCCCCTGGCTGGCTGCCGTGCTGCTGAAGTTATGAGGCAGATTCAGGAGGAGCTCCTAGTCCTACCAGTGCATGAGTGAGTGGCGCTGCTATATACTATGTGGGCTGCGCTGCTATATACTACGTGGGCTGCTATATGCTACGTGGGCTGCTATATACTACATGGGCTGCTATATACTACGTGGGCAGTGTTATATACTACATGGCTGTGTTTATATGCGATCATGAATCGGGGTATGTGTTAAAGGGGGGGCCCACTGAGACTCTTTCGCCCGGGGCCCTCAAAAACCTGGAGCCGGCCCTGTGCTGTGGGCATTGTTGGCACTATATAAGCAATTCAAAATAATATTGTGTCCTGCAGTGCCATCAGCACAATGTCTCCTTGGCCACGTTCACATGTTCAGTATTTGGTCAGTATTTTACCTCAGTATTTGGAAGCCCAAACCAGGAGTGGAACAACCAGAGAAAAAGTATAATAGAATCACGTCACCACTTCTGTGTTTATCACCCAATCCTGGTTTTGTCTTACAAATACTGAGGTAAAATACTGACCAAATACTGATAGTGGGAACGTGGCCTTTGATGCTATTTTGGTGAGTTTTTGACACTGCATATTTTTGCTGTGTCCAAAATGCAGTGCCTTATAGTTTTGGCAAAGTACATGCGATTTATAGAAATCTTCTGCCCACTGTCCTTCTTTTTTTACACAGTGTAAACTGACTTCATTGCACTTCCGGAATAATTTGCGTGTGGCTTGAAAGCTTGATTGCTCAGTGCGGGTACACCGGAAAACTACAAAACAGGTATAATTTTTATTAGAAAGCCTGATTTCTGCCAGCTGCTTACCTATAGAAGTCATCATCGAGGTGCCCTGGCATCGCACTTGTTTGACGTTTATGGGAGATCCAAGCTCTTAGATGGGACTGGAGAGAGAGTATACTTCCTTCTGGAGGAGAGCCATTTTTCATACTGTGTAAAATGCTTTTACCAGGGGGGGTTTACCATTAGTAATGCATTTTTTTTACTGCACCACTACTATTATTGCTCTAAGGCCAAGTTCACACGTTCACTATTTGGTCATTATTTGTAAGCCAAAATCAGGTGTGGAACAATCAGAGGAAAAGTTTAAGGCCGGGATCACACATGCGAGAAACACGGAAGTGTTTCTCGCATGTGAAATCCAAGCTCTGGCGCCGGCACTTCGGAGCGGAGCGTGCGGCTCCATGTGTTGCCATGCAGCCGCACGCTCCGCTCCACAGTGCCGGCGCCAGAGCTTGGATTTCACATGCGAGACACGGATGTGCTTCTCGCATGTGTGATCCCGGCCTAATAGAAACACGTCACCACTTCTGTATTTATCAGCCACTCCTGGTTTTGGCTTACAAATACTGGGATAAAATGCTGACCAAATACTGAATTTATTAACATGACCTTAAGCGAAAGATGCCAAATATTTTCAAAACCTGTTGTGACCTGATGAGCCAAATATGGAAAAAAAAAACTAAAATCTTCATTTTAAATTGCAACCTCAGAAGAGCTTTTTCATTAGTGTTCATGTCCCGCAGGCATAGATTCGTGGAAACTAAAGCTACTAGTAGCTTGTAACAGCTGGAAGAGAGCCAATTTCAGCTAGTGGCTCAGAAAATGGTGGGAATCAGAGGTATCTGGCATAATGGTGCACTGCATTGGCTTATAATGGATGAATCTGCACTTTTCAATGTGTATAAGGCTGTGTGCACACGTTGCAGTTTTTTCGCGTTTTTTCCCGATAAAAACGCTATAAAACCACAAAAAACCCGCATACAATAAGCATCCCATCATTTAGAATGAATTCCGCATGTTTTGTGCACATGATGCGGTTTTTTTCTGCGAAAAAAACGCATTGCGGTAAAAAGCGCAACATGTTCATTAATTTTGCAGTTTTTTTGCGGATTTCCTACTACAAAATGCGTTGGGAAATGTCCGGAAAAAAACGCATCAAAAACACACCAAAAACGCGGCAAAAACACGTCAAAAACGCCGCAAAAACGCGTGCAGATTTCTTGCGGATTTCTTGCAGAAAATTTCAGGTTTTTCTCAGGAATTTTCTGCGAGAAATCCTGAATGTGTGCACATAGCCTAAGAGTGATGTAGCATGTGAAAAATCTGCAGTAACTTTTTAGTTTTATAGCTGATCGATGATGCAAGTCAGCGGAATATTCTAAGAGCCAAGGATTCCCATAATGTAACAGGTTATGAAATATTGATTGAATTTTGAGATCTTCAGTTAATTTGTAATAACTTGTTAAATGACTGAAGAACCACAGCTTAGATACCGCTGGTTAAAGAAAAGCTATCACTTGCCATAAATATGTTTTGGGTTTTTTACCTGGTGTAAATACTGCTGTTCTCCTAAAGTTTTTTTTTTTTTTTGCTCTAGCTCCTCTCCGTCCTGATATATGCATAGGAGGATCATATATAAGCTTACTACATCTGTACATCTGTATTTTCGCACGTGTCTTTTCCATAGCTATACGAAGGACAGGGCAATTGCCCCGTGGTACAGCCAGCAAGGGGGAGGGGTGCGCTGTCTGGCTACCTGATGCCTCGGTCTGACGTGTCTCCCCGATGATTGCATTTTGCCCCTTTGGAGTGGTAGTGGGCTGCTCTCTATTCCTCTGTGGTTCAGAGAAGCAATCAATTTTATTCATGTCATCTGATCACACTGCTGATGATACTTTCCAGCTTTGCTGAGGCGTGGTGAACGCTGGTCTGGTAAGCACAGATTGGTGTGGCACAGAATGAGGAGAGGGGGGTTTGTGTTGGCGCAGAATGAGGAGTGGGTGGGATTGGTGCGGACACACTATAAGCAATAGGGGATTAGTGCAGACACAGTATGAGGAGTGGGGTAATAGTGCGAACACAATATAAGGAGTAGAGATGAGAGAACCTTTCAGGCTAAGTGCACACGTTGCAGAATAGCCACGGAAATTTCCGTGGCAATTCCGCAACTCCTGCCGCGGGTATATCACATGCGGAATTGGCATGCGTATTCCTTCTAAACATTAACATTTTGCAAGTGTAATTAGCTTGCAGAATGCTAGCATTTTCCAAGCGATCTGTAGCATCGCTTGGAAAACTGATTGACAGTTTGGTCACGCTTGTCAAACATAGTGCTTGACAAGCGTGACCAACTTTTTACTATTAATGCTGCCTATGCAGCATCAATAGTAAAAAGATTTAATGTTAAAAATAATAAAAAAAATGAAAAAATGGTTATTCTCACTTTCCGACGGCCCCCGATCTGCTAAGCGGTGCACACGGCGGCTTCCGTTCACAGGGATGCTGTGTGCAAAGGACCTGGGATGATGTCACGGATACGTGACCATGATGTCATCCCAGGTCTTTCGTACAAAGCATCCCTGGGGACGGAAGCCGCCACGTGCACCGCTGAGAGGCGGGAGGACTCCAGGGGCCATCAGAAGGTGAGTATATCACTATTTTTTATTTTAATTATTTTTTTTAACAATTATATGGTTCTCAGGGCCTGGAGTAGAGTCTCCTCTCCTCCACCCTGGATACCATCCGCACATGATCCACTTACTTCCAGCATGGTGGGCATAGCCCTATGCGGGAAGTAAGTGGATCAATGCATTCCTATGAGTGCGGAATCCACGCGATTCCGCAAATTAATGAACATGCTGCGTTTTTTTCCAGAATGCGTTTCCGCTCAGGAAAAAAAAACGCAGCATGTGCATACAAAATGCGGATTTCATTCTTTTAATAGGATGCTTAACCCCTCTGTGACCTTAGACGTACTATCCCGTCGAGGTGCCCTGGGCTTATCTGACCCTGGACGGGATAGTACGTCATAGCCGATCGGCCGCGCTCACGGGGGGAGCGCGGCCGATCGCGGCCGGGTGTCAGCTGCTTATCGCAGCTGACATCCGGCACTATGTGCCAGGAGCGGTCACGGACCGCCCCCGGCACATTAACCCCTGGCACACCGCGATCAAAGATGATCGCGATGTGCCGGCGGTGCAGGGAAGCACCGCGCAGGGAGGGGGCTCCCTGCGGGCTTCCCTGAGCCCCCCGCAGCAACGCGATGTGATCGCGTTGCTGCGAGGGTCTCCTCACCTCCCTCCCTGCTCGAGCCCCGGATCCAAGATGGCCGCGGATCCGGGTCCTGCAGGGAGGGAGGTGGCTTCACAGAGCCTGCTTAGAGCAGGCACTGTGAAGCAGCCTGCACTCCTATCAGTTCAGTGATCTGACAGAGTGCTGTGCAAACTGTCAGATCACTGATCTGTGATGTCCCCCCCTGGGACAAAGTAAAAAAGTAAAAAAAAAATTTTCCAAATGTGTAAAAAAAATAAAAAAAAATATTCCAAAATAATGAAAAAAAAAAAAAAAATATTATTCCCATAAATACATTTCTTCATCTAAATAAAAAAAAAAACCAATAAAAGTACACATATTTAGTATCGCCGCGTCCGTAACGACCCGACCTATAAAACTGTCCCACTAGTTAACCCCTTCAGTAAACACCGTAAGAAAAAAAAAAAAAAAAAAACGAGGCAAAAAACAACGCTTTATTATCATACCGCCGAACAAAAAGTGGAATAACACGCGATCAAAAGGACAGATATAAATAACCATGGTACCGCTGAAAGCGTCATATTGTCCCGCAAAAAAAGAGCCGCCATACAGCATCATCAGCAAAAAAATAAAAAAGTTATAGTCCTGAGAATAAAGCGATGCAAAAATAATTATTTTTTCTGTAAAATAGTTTTTATCGTATAAAAGCACCAAACCATAAAAAAATGATATAAATGAGGTATCGCTGTAATCGTACTGACCCGAAGAATAAAACTGATTTATCAATTTTACCAAACGCGGAACGGTATAAACGCCTCCCCCAATAGAAATTCATGAATAGCTGGCTTTTGGTCATTCTTCCTCACAAAAATCGGAATAAAAAGCGATAAAAAAATGTCACGTGCCCAAAAATGTTTTCAATAAAAACGTCAACTCGTCCCGCAAAAAACAAGACCTCACATGACTCTGTGGACCAAAATATGGAAAAATTATAGCTCTCAAAATGTGGTATTGCAAAAAATATTTTTTGCAATAAAAAGGGTCTTTCAGTGTGTGACGGCTGCCAATCATAAAAATCCGCTAAAAAACTCGCTATAAAAGTAAATCAAACCCCCCTTCATCACCCCCTTAGTTAGGGAAAAATAAAAAAAATGTATTTATTTCCATTTTCCCATTAGGGCTAGGGTTAGGGCTAGGGTTAGGGCTAGGGCTAGGGTTAGGGCTAGGGTTAGGGCTAGGGTTAGGGCTAGGGCTAGGGTTAGGGCTAGGGTTAGGGCTAGGGCTAGGGTTAGGGTTAGGGCTAGGGTTAGGGCTAGGGTTAGGGCTAGGGTTAGGGTTAGGGTTAGGGCTAGGGTTAGGGCTAGGGTTAGGGCTAGGGTTAGGGTTAGGGCTAGGGTTAGGGTTAGGGCTAGGGTTAGGGCTAGGGTTAGGGCTAGGGTTAGGGTTAGGGTTGGGGCTACAGTTAGGGTTGGGGCTAAAGTTAGGGTTAGGGTTTAGATTACATTTACAGTTGGGAATAGGGTTGGGATTAGGGTTAGGGGTGTGTCAGGGTTAGAGGTGTGGTTAGGGTTACCGTTGGAATTAGGGTTAGGGGTGTGTTTAGATTAGGGTTTCAGTTATAATTGGGGGGTTTCCACTGTTTCGGCACATCAGGGGCTCTCCAAACACGACATGGCGTCCGATCTCAATTCCAGCCAATTCTGCGTTGAAAAAGTAAAACAGTGCTCCTTCCCTTCCGAGCTCTCCTGTGTGCCCAAACAGGGGTTTACCCCAACATATGGGGTATCAGCGTACTCAGGACAAATTGGACAACAACTTTTGTGGACCAATTTCTCCTGTTACCCTTGGGAAAATACAAAACTGGGGGCTAAAAAATAATTTTTGTGGGAAAACAAAAAGATTTATTATTTTCACGGCTCTGCGTTATAAACTGTAGTGAAACACCTGGGGGTTCAAAGTTCTCACAACACATCTAGATAAGTTCATTGAGGGGTCTAGTTTCCAATATGGGGTCACTTGTGGGGGGTTTCTACTGTTTAGGTACATTAGGTACATTAGGTACATTGCAAACGCAATGTGACGCCTGCAGACCAATCCATCTAAGTCTGCATTCCAAATGATGCTCCTTCCCTTCCGAGCCCTCCCATGCGCCCAAACGGTGGTTCCCCCCCACATATCGGGTATCAGCGTACTCAGGACAAATTGGACAACAACATTTAGGGTCCAATTTCTCCTGCTAACCTTGGAAAAATACAAAACTGGGGGCTAAAATATAATTTTTGTGGAAAAAAAAATATTTTTTATTTGCATGGCTCTGCGTTATAAACTGTAGTGAAATACTTGGGGGTTCAAAGCTCTCACAACACATCAAGATGAGTTCCTTAGGGGGTCTACTTTCCAAAATGGTGTCACTTGTGGGGGGTTTCTACTGTTTAGGTACATTAGGGGCTCTGCAAACGCAATGTGACGCCTGCAGACCATTCCATCTAAGTCTGCATTCCAAATGGCGCTCCTTCCCTTCCGAACCCTCCCATGCGCCCAAACGGTGGTTCCCCCCCACATATGGGGTATCAGCGTACTCAGGACAAATTGGACAACAACTTTTGGGGTCCAATTTCTCCTGTTACCCTAGGGAAAATACAAAACTGGGGGCTAAAAAATAATTTTTGTGGGAAAAAAATTTTGTTTTATTTTTATGGCTCTGCATTATAAACTTCTGTGAAGCCCTTGGTGGGTCAAAGTGCTCACCACACATCCAGATAAGTTCCTTAGGGGGTCTACTTTCCAAAATGGTGTCACTTGTGGGGGGTTTCAATGTTTAGGCACATCAGTGGCTCTTCAAACGCAACATGGCGTCCCATCTCAATTCCTGTCAATTTTGCATTGAAAAGTCAAACGGCGCTCCTTCCCTTCCGAGCTCTCCCATGCGCCCAAACAGTGGTTTACTGCCACATATGGGGTATCAGCGTACTCGGGACAAATTGGACAACAACTTTTGAGGTCCAATTTCTTCTCTTACCCTTGGAAAAATAAAAAATTGGGGGCAAAAATATAATTTTTGTGAAAAAATATGATTTTTTATTTTTACGGTTCTGCATTATAAACTTCTGTGAAGCACTTGGTGGGTCAAAGTGCTCACCACACCTCTAGATAAGTTCCTTAGGGGGTCTACTTTCCAAAATGGTGTCACTTGTGGGGGGTTTCAATGTTTAGGCACATCAGTGGCTCTCCAAACGCAACATGGCGTCCCATCTCAATTTCTGTCAATTTTGCATTGAAAAGTCAAACTGCGCTCCTTCCCTTCCGAGCTCTCCCATGCGCCCAAACAGTGGTTTACTGCCACATATGGGGTATCAGCGTACTCAGGACAAATTGGACAACAACTTTTGAGGTCCAATTTCTTCTCTTACCCTTGGAAAAATAAAAAATTGGGGGCAAAAATATAATTTTTGTGAAAAAATATGATTTTTTATTTTTACGGTTCTGCATTATAAACTTCTGTGAAGCACTTGGTGGGTCAAAGTGCTCACCACACATCCAGATAAGTTCCTTAGGGGGTCTACTTTCCAAAATGGTGTCACTTGTGGGGGGTTTCAATGTTTAGGCACATCAGTGGCTCTCCAAACGCAACATGGCGTCCCATCTCAATTCCTGTCAATTTTGCATTGAAAAGTCAAATAGCGCTCCTTCCCTTCCGAGCTCTCCCATGCGCCCAAACAGTGGTTTACTGCCACATATGGGGTATCAGCGTACTCAGGACAAATTGGACAACAACTTTTTGGGTCCAATTTCTCCTGTTACCCTTGGTAAATAAAACAAATTGGAGCTGAATTAAATTTTTTGTGTAAAAAAGTTAAATGTTCATTTTTATTTAAACATTCCAAAAATTCCTATTAAACACCTGAAGGGTTAATAAACTTCTTGAATGTGGTTTTGAGCACCTTGAGGGGTGCAGTTTTTAGAATGGTGTCACACTTGGGCATTTTCTATCATATAGACCCCTCAAAATGACTTCAAATGAGACGTGGTCCCTAAAAAAAAATGGTGTTGTAAAAATGAGAAATTGCTGGTCAACTTTTAACCCTTATAACTCCCTAACAAAAAAAAAAATTGGTTCCAAAATTATGCTGATGTAAAGGAGACATGTGGGAAATGTTACTTATTAAGTATTTTGTGTGACATATCTCTGTGATTTAATTGCATAAAAATTCAAAGTTTGAAAATTGCAAAATTTTCAAAATTTTCGCCAAATTTCCGTTTTTTTCACAAATAAACGCAGGTACTATCAAAGAAATTTTACCACTATCATGAAGTACAATATGTCACGAGAAAACAATGTCAGAATCACCAGGATCCGTTGAAGCGTTTCGGAGTTATAACCTCATAAAGGGACAGTGGTCAGAATTGTAATAATTGGCCTGGTCATTAACGTGCAAACCACCCTTGGGGGTAAAGGGGTTAATGTGAGCATTTTTTTTGCGGTTTTATTGCGTTTGTATAGCAAAAAAACGCAAAACAAAATGCAAAAAATCTGGAATGTGTGTACACAGCCTTAATGTTCAGTTCGGTTAGATTAGCCAAATGTTTAGACGTTCACTGAACAGTTTGACAAACATACCCGAAACCCCATTAAATTCAGTGGGAGGCCAAACATATACACAACACCTTAAGGGGAAACAAAAAGCTTCCCAAACAGCTAAAATTAAGGGCAGACATAATGATAAGTGGCATCAATTGACCCACAGTAGAAATTTACAAATGTCACAGCAGCAGTCAGCAATGGGACATGCAAGAGGTATCAGGGTCTGGGCCAGCCTTTACAGCTTTGAATTGAAGTTTCAATGAGGACCTTGTGGTTAAGGCTTCTTTCACACTTGCGTCGTCTGGCGGCCGTCACAATGCGTCGGCGCGACGTATCAACGGATGCATCAAAAATAGTGAAAAATGGATGCAACGCATACAGCAGGGTTGAGCGAAATGGATCGGACAAACACAGAAATCGCTGACTTTTGGCAAAGTCGGGTTTCATGAAACCCAACCCGATCCTAGTGTGGGATCGGCCGTGAGGTCGGCGATCTTCGTGCCAAAGTCGCGTTTCGTATGACGCTTTCAGCGCCATTTTTCAGCCAATGAAGGAGGACGCAGAGTGTGGGCAGCATGATGACATAGGTCTCGGTCCCCACCATCTTAGAGAAGGGCATGACAGTGATTGGCTTGCTTTCTGCGGCGTCACAGGGGCTATAAAGGGGCGTGCACGCCGACCGCCATCTTACTTCTGCCGATCGTAGCATAGGGAGAGATTGCCGCAGCTTCATCAGAAGAAGGGATATAGTTAGGGAGGGAAGATTAAGCCCTGAAACTGCTTGTGCTGTAGCGATTTCCACTGTCCAACATCACCATTTGTTTGCAGGGACAGTGGAGTTTATATTTTTGTGCATCAGCTCTGTAGCTTATTAGGCTGCCTTATAAGGCTCCCTGATAGCTGCATTGCTGTTTGCACGCTGCTGTGCAAACCAACTGCTTTTTTAAAAGCAAAAATCCTGTTGCTCCTTTCTGCACAGTTATCTTGTTTATTTGTCCACACTTTTGTGTGCAGCAGTCCTTTTTATTGCTGCCATACTTTTCCTGAGATCATTGTAGGGAGATTGAAATTGTTCTACAGTCCTTGCATTTTTTCATATATCTTCCAGCCACTTTCTGCCACTTACATTGTGTTGTTTTATACACTGGGCCTGAATTTTGATTCAGTCTCCCCCCAAAAAAGTGAGATTCAAATTCTCACAAAGTGGATATACTTCTGTCCTGTTACTTTGGCGTATATCAGCCAGCACTTTCTGCTGCTTAGATTGTGTTGTTATATACACCGGGCCAGAGTTTTGGTTCAGTATCCCCCCAAAAAAGTGAGATTCAAATTCTCACAAAGTGGATATACTTCTGTCCTGTTAGTTTGTCGTATATCAGCCAGCTACTTTCTCCCACTTAGATAGCGTTGTTATATGCACTGGGCCTAAGTTGTGGTTCAGTCTCCCAAAAAAAGAGGGGAGATTCAAATTCTCACAAAGTGGATATACTTCTGTCCTGTTAGTTTGTCGTATATCAGCCAGCCACTTTCTGCCACTTAGATTGCGTTGTTATATACGCTGGGTCTAAGTTGTGGTTCAGTCTCCCAAAAAAAAGGGGAGATTCAAATTCTCACAAAGTGGATATACCTGTTAGTTTGTCGTATATCAGCCAGCCACTTTCAGCCACTTACATTGTGTTGTTTTTTGCACAGGGCCTAATTTTTTTGTTCAGTCTCCCCAAAAAAGGGAGATTTAAAATCTCAACACGTTTATATACACCTTCTACCTTGTTTTACAGTACCATATAACGGTTGTTATTTTGGTTAGATTTTCCAAAAAATGAGGAAGTCAGGTGGAAGAGGCTATGGGCCGTGGTTGTGAGCTGATACTGATGATGGTGGTGGTGGTGGTGCATCTGGTGGTAGTGGCAAAAGCACAATAGCACCTAAGGCTGGAGGTGTTGAGCCAGTGTCATCGTCTGGCTACACAAGGCCTCAAAGGCTCCCTTATCTGGGAGTAGGAAAACAGCTTTTAAAGCCAGAGCAGCAGGAAAAATGTTGGCTTTCCTTGCTGACTCAGCCTCTAGCTCTTTCGTCTCCTCTTCAGAAAGTTCCAAATATAAAAGCAGCGAGTCGTCAGTGGATGCTCCCGGTCAGGAACAAGACGTTTCCTTGTGTCCTTCACCCAAACCAAAAGTGAAGGATACGTCAGGCGACACTACAGGTTACTCCATGGAGCTCTTTACACATACCGTGCCTGGGTTAGAACGGGAAATTGTTAACTGCCCATTACAAGATGAATCGGACATGGAGTGCACTGATGCACAGCCACAGCTAGATTATAATGTTGTTCCATTGACCCAGATCACTACATTGCCCTCACAGTGTACTGAGCCAGAATCTGACCCTGATGAGACTGGTGCCCCGTCCCGAACGCTATAGCACCTTACACGTTGACACAGAGGAAGGTGCACATGACATTGAAGAGGAGGTGATAGACGACCCAGTTGTTGACCCAGATTGGCAGCCATTGGGGGAAGAGGGTGCCGCTGCCAGTAGCTCTGAAGTGGAGGAGGATTATCTGCAGCAGCCATCAACATCGCAACAGCTGTCATCTGGCAGGCCCGTATCAGGCCAAAAATGTTTGTCAAAAACGAAAACAGTTTTAGGACAGCGTGGCCATCCGGTGAAAGTAGCACAGCGTGCAATGCCTGAAAAGGTATTCCATAGTAGAAAGAGTGCAGTGTGGCAATTTTTTAACCAAGATCCGAATGATCAGTCAAAAGTTATCTGTACGAAATGCTCAAAGACCTTTAAAATCTTCAAAATTTAAATACAACGTGCATGCTTAGACATTTAACCAGCATGCACTTGCAAGCCTGGACTAACTATCAAACGTCCTGTACCGTTGGTGCACCTGCTCAGAATGAAGGTAGTCAGCAACGCTACATTGCTTCCATCACTGTAAGCCCACTGGTTAGGACACCACCAGCATCAAATGTGGAGGTATTGTCGCAAGGCCAAAGTAGTCAGGGAATCACAAGGCTATTGGTAGGAAACACTGTATGTAGGCCAACATCAAGAATACCATCACCAACCCTCTCTCAATCCGCCATGTCCACCACCACCACCGCTAGTTCCACCATATGCACCTCTCCAGTCCAGCTCACCGTACAAGAGACTCTCATGAGGAAAAGAAAGTACTCATCCCCTCATCCACATACACAGGGTTTGAACGCCCACATTGCTAGACTAATCTCGTTAGAGATGATGCCCTACCGGTTGGTTGAAAGCGAAGCTTTCAAAGACCTGATGGCCTATGCAGTACCACGCTATGACCTACCCAGTTGGCACTTCTTTGCAAGAAATGCCATCCCAGCCCTCCACCAGCACGTCAAAGACCGCATTGTCCATGCACTGAGGCAATCAGTCAGTAGAAAGGTGCACCTCACAACAAATGCATGGACCAGTAGGCATGGCCAGGGACGTTACGTGTCCATCACTGCACACTGGGTTAATGTGGTGGATGCAGGGTCCACAGGGGACAGCCATAGTGGGACAGTTCTGCCTAGCCCACGGTCTAGGAAACAGTTGGCTGTAGGCGTTCGCCACCCCTCCTCCTTCTCCTCCTCCTCCAGAAGTGAAAGCTCATCCACAGAGCGCAGTCGCACGATCACTCCATCCGCAGCTGCCAGTGTTGCACACAAATTGTCCCATTATCGAACAGCTAGTGGTAAGCGTCAGCAGGCTGTGTTACAAATGAAGTGTTTGGGTGACAACAGACACCGCGGAAGTACTGGCCGAGTACTTGCAGCAACAAACTCAGTCATGGCTGGGCATTGTACATCTTGAGGCAGGCAAGATAGTCAGTGATAACAGAAGGAATTTTATGGCTGCCATAGCCCTTTTAGAACTTAAACACATACCTTGCCTGGCTCACACCTTGAACCTGGTGGTGCAGTGCTTCCTCAAAAATTATCCGGAGTTACCAGCCCTGCTCCTGAAGGTGCAAAGACTTTGCTCGCACATCCGCCGATCGCCCGTACACTCCAGCCGTATGCTGAACCATCAGCGATCGCTGAGTCTTCCCCAGCACCGCCTAATAATTGACGTTGCAACAAAGTGGAACTCCACACTGCACATGCTTCAGAGGCTGTGCGAACAGAGGCGTGCTGCAATTAATTTGTGGGAGGATACACATACACGGGCAGGCAGTTGGAAGGCAGACATGGAGTTGTCTGGTGTGCAGTGGTCGAAGCTCCAAGACCTCTGTCAAGTCCTTCAGTGTTTTCAGGAATGCACACGGCTGGTAAGTGCAGACGACGCCATCATAAGCATGAGCATCCCACTAATGCATCTGCTGATGCAAAGTTTGATGCACATTAAGGAGCAAGCATCTGCGGCCAAGGAGGAGGGAAGCCTTGATGACAGTCAGCCATTGTCTGCTCAGGGAACTCTCCTGTATGAGGTGACGGATGAAGAGGAGGAGGATGATGGGGATGAATATTTATGGGAGGAGGATGCTTCTCAGGGGGCAATAGAAATTGATGGCGTTGCAAGGTCAGGTACAGGGTTTTTGCGGGAGACAAGTGATGTTGATTTGCAAGAAAGTGCTCCTCAACCCAGCACAAGCAGTGAATTGACACCTGGAACATTGGTCCACATGGCTGATTATGCCTTGCATATCCTAAAAAGGGACCCCCGCATTATCAAAATGATGACCGATGACGATTACTGGTTGGCCTGCCTCCTGGATCCACGATATAAAGGGAAATTACAAAATATCATGCCACATGAGAACCTTGAGCAAATATTGGCTACCAAACAAGCAACTCTTGTAGAACGTTTGGTTCAGGCATCCCCAGCATACAGCGCTGGTGGTGGTTCTCACACGAGCTGTAGGGGGCAACATGGCAGTGGTGTTAGAGGTGCACAAATCCGAAGTGGCATTGGACAGAGGGGTTTTATGACCAGGTTGTGGAGTGATTTCACAATGACCGCAGACACGACAGGTACTGCTGCATCGATTCAAAGTGATAGGAGACAGCATTTGTCCAGTATGGTTACTGTGTTCTCCCTCACAGGTCATTCCCCTTTGATTACTGGGCATCAAAAATAGACACCTGGCCTGAATTGGCAGAATATGCATTACAGAAGCTCGCTTGCACAGCTGCTAGTGTGCTATCAGAAAGAGTCTTCAGTGCTGCTGGTTCAATACTGACCGAAAAAAGGAATCGTCTGGCTACCCGAAATGTTGACGATCTAACCTTCATTAAAATGAACCAATCATGGATTTCTAATTATTTTGCCCCTGCTTCCCCTGCTAACACGTAGCTTGCCTGAAAAATGTCTTGCTTGTGGCCTCCTCTTACTGACTGCTCCAATTCCTCCATTTACAGCTGCTGAATGTCCACCATAGGCCATATTTATACCTCCCTAAATGGGCTGACTCCCCCCACAGGGCCGTGGTCACCACTTGGCGCAAGCACCCGTGCGAGTGCCGTTTGCCTGGACAGGTGGGTGTACCCACTTTTGGGCAACGGCACTGGCACAGGGTCCCTCATAGTACAATGAAGTGTCTCTGACGTTGGTGGTGCACACCCAACATCAGACACCGTCGTAATAAGAGGGGCCCTGTGCCAGTACCGCCACCCACGATAGAGTGTTCCCCCCAGCTCGAACAGTGCTCTACCACTTGCAAAACTTACCTCTCCCTGCTCCACCACTGTGCAGTCTGTGCTGTTAAATCCTTCAATGGCACTGCCAATACAAATTTGTTGAAATGATAGATGATAGTTAAAATATACAGGGGCCCTGGCCTCCATTTAGACCAGTTAATACTTTGCGCCTACTACAACTGTCTGCTACTCAGCAGAGGAGCCCACCCCAGTACCTAACTATGCCGCCTGTTTAGTCCTGTTACCAATTTGGAACTGCATTTAGCCAACTTTTTTATTTTAGGCCTACCAAGTCTGTGTGAGCCTCTCATAACAGTTGTCCTCCGCTGAAAAAAGCTATGCCGCCTGTGTACTCCTCTTACCAATTTTGAATAGCATTTAGCCTACTTTTTTATTTTAGGCCTACTAAGTCTGTGTGAGCCTCTCATAACAGTTGTCCTCCTCCGCTGAAAAAAGCTATGCCACCTGTGTACTCCTCTTACCAATTTTGAACAGCATTTAGCCTACTTTTTTATTTTAGGCCTACTAAGTCTGTCTGCGCCACTCATTACAGCTGTCCACCATTGAACAAAGCTATGCCGCCTGTGTTCTCCAGTTACCAATTTTGAACTGCATTTAGCCTACTTACTTATTTAGGCCTACTAACTGTGTCTGCCTCCCATTACAGTTGTCCTCCACTGAACAAAGCTGAGCCTCAATTTTCACCGTTTCAGATCTTAAACTGCATTTGGTCTACTTGTTTGGTTTGGCCTTCTAACGGTGTCCGCCGTTGCTTGTTGTTCTCCTCCACTGAACAAAACTGAGCCTCAATTATCACCGTTTCAGATATTAAACTGCATTTGGCCTACTTGTTTGGTTGGGCCTACTAACGGTGTCTGCAGCTGCTTGTTGTTCTCCTTCAATTGTACAAAGCTGAGCCTCAATTTTCACCATTTCAGATATTAAACTGCATTTGGCCTACTTGTTTGGTTTGGCATTCTAACGGTGTCTGCCGCTGCTTGTTGTTCTCCTCCACTGAACAAAGCTGAGCCTCAATTTTCACCGTTTCAGATATTAAACTGCATTTGGCCTACTTGTTTGGTTGGGCCTACTACCGGTGTCTACCGCTCCTTGCTTTTCTCCTCCACTGAACAAAGCAATGCTGCCTGTCTACTCCTGTTACCAATTTTGAACTGCATTTAGCCTACATACTTATTTGGGCCTGGTAACTGTGTCAGCCACTCCTTACAGTTGTCCTCCACTGAACAAAGCTGAGCCTCAATTTTCACCGTTTCAGATCTTAAACTGCATTTGGTCTACTTGTTTGGTTTGGCCTTCTAACGGTGTCCGCCGTTGCTTGTTGTTCTCCTCCACTGAACAAAACTGAGCCTCAATTATCACCGTTTCAGATATTAAACTGCATTTGGCCTACTTGTTTGGTTGGGCCTACTAACGGTGTCTGCAGCTGCTTGTTGTTCTCCTTCAATTGTACAAAGCTGAGCCTCAATTTTCACCATTTCAGATATTAAACTGCATTTGGCCTACTTGTTTGGTTTGGCATTCTAACGGTGTCTGCCGCTGCTTGTTGTTCTCCTCCACTGAACAAAGCTGAGCCTCAATTTTCACCGTTTCAGATATTAAACTGCATTTGGCCTACTTGTTTGGTTGGGCCTACTACCGGTGTCTACCGCTCCTTGCTTTTCTCCTCCACTGAACAAAGCAATGCCGCCTGTGTACTCCTGTTACCAATTTTGAACTGCTTTTAGCCTACTTTTTTATTTTGGGCCTATATCTGCGTTTCCTCCTCATCCTGCCCATTTCCCAGCCACTGCTTGATGAGTCTGCTGGTACATTGACCCAGACCACTACACAGCTAGACGCTACACAGCCAGAATCTGACCCTGCTGAAAGTCAGGTTCCCCTTCCCGCATACTATACCACCTTACACGGGGACAAAGAGGAAGGTGCAGATGAAAGTGCAGGTTCCTTCATCAGGTGGGTGGGGTATACTCATTGGCACTGGCACAGGGACCCTCATAGTACGCAAAAGTGTCTCTGGCAGTGGGAGGCGCCACCCACCGTCAAACACACCGCCGTACTATGAGGGGCCTTGTGCCAGTGCGAACTAGTAGGTCCCCCCTGCTTGCTCAGGATCGCAGCAATTGCAAAGTTGAAATACTTACCTCTCCCTGCTTCACCGCCGTGACGTATTCCGTGTTTCCCGGGCGCATGAAAATCTTGAGCCAGCCCTACCCCCTCACAATTTTAGCCAAATGAGCCACTGTTTTCAATGCCTAACTATTATTATAAAGTAAATTAAGATTGACAAGCTTCAGTAATACGAATTGATGTTTTTGACATTAAAATGGACACTGTAGGTGTTTTCCTGTCCTCCACTCACTGCCGACTTTGATTCCCCATTGACTTGCATTGGGTTTCGTGTTTCAGCCGAACCCCGACTTTTCGCAATAATTGGCCGATTTCACCCGACCCAACTTTTGAGAAAGTTGGGTTTCGCGAAACCCGACTCTATCCTAAAAAAGTAAAAGTCGCTCAACTCTACTCACGACCGCATCTGGCCATGGCTAGTGTTGTGGCTGAGGATGCAGTGTTTGTCGTGATTGCATTACTTCGTGTCTATGCGGGAAGCCGCAATGTAACCTCCTCATCTTCTTCCTCCTCTATCTCCTCTGCTGAGCTATTCAGCTGCATACCTCTGGGTTCACACCAAGTGGGATCTACAACCTCATTGTCATCCTCTCTATTCTCACACACCTCACCCTGAGAGTCACCCTCCTCCTCTTCCTGCCCTACTTCGTCCAGCCCCAAATCCAACACGAAAAGATTTTGGACATCGGTGCAGATGCTTTCCTCCTCTGGATTCTGTGAATCTTTGGAGCAGACTTCTGATGCCCATGGAATAGAATGTGTGAACATCTCTGCGGAATGGCACATGGGCATTTCGAAATTTGTGACGTGGTGGAAACAAGGGTGATTGGGGTGCCGCCTTTGAGGATTGTATTCTGTGTGATGTTAAGATGGAGGAAGAGGAGGAGAGGCCACTTGATGCTGCTCTTGCTATCCACTGAAGTACATGCACTTTCTGGCCCTCATCTACAAGGCATACTGCTGTGCGGCTAGCAAAGAAAGGGAGTGGAGTAGGTCGTCCAGTGACAGGTGTTGTTAGTGGTCTTTGGATAGGAGACAATGTTTGTTCAGTTGAGCTTTCATTAACATTAACACCTAACCCACATACATGTCGAACACCAAGCCTATTCCCCATTCTACTACCTCACTTTTTCCCACTAATGTTATATTTACCCTTCCCATCTTGTAACCTGCTGTTTCACAGCCTTAGGCCCACACCTGTCAGTCACCTGTGACTAAATGAACAATCACAATTTATTTTCTTTGATAGTGTGCCTGAACAACAATCTTATACCTAATGATTTTTAAGAGGAAATGTGGCCTTCTGATTTCTCACTGCAACGCAGTTTTATCACAAACTATTTGGATTAGCAGCGCTAAAAAAATAGCATGGACTGCACCTCCAAAAAAATCAAACGTTGATCTAATGCCTCTAGGCAAAAATATATTTCTGAATATGAGGTTCTTAGTTTAACATTCTGATTAGACTGTATGAAGCCCACTGCCATGTTATGACGAACCTCTAAGTGGGTCCTGATTTCTATCGCCTTAAAGGAGCGGCATCGTGCGCCAACCACTGCCGGAGTGAAAATGCACCAGGAGGGTGGGCGGCCTGGTGCCTCACAGCACCCTTGCTGCAAGACAGACCCCATGACTCCAGATCGCACTGCCCCATAAGCTCAAAACCACAGCAACAATGGCTGCCCCACAGCACTAACAGTAAATGAAAGGGGAATTAACTTTCACCTTCCTCAAGCTCTCAACAAAAATAGACTGGACCCTTTTGCAGTCTCCTGCTAATTTAAAATCACCTGTGCGAAATGGGAGGAGTGAACATGCAGTACGCAAAAAAAAAGAGTATGGACCGCACCTCCAAAATATCATACATTGATCTAATGCCGCTAGGCAAAAATATATATTACTGAACATGAGAGCCTTAGTTTAACATTCTGATCAGTCTGTATGAAGCCCACTGCCATGTCATAGTGAACCTCTCAGTGGGTCCATATCGCTTTAAAGGAGCAGCATTGTACGCAAACCACTGCCGCAGTGACAGTGCACCAATAGAGTGGTTGGCCTAGTGCTTCACAGTGCCCATGCTGCAAGATTCCATATGACTTCACCGCCCCACAAGCACAAAACCACAGCAACAATGTCCGCCACACAGCACAAAGACCAAATGAAAGGAGCATTGAAACTCACCTTCCTCAAGCTCTCAAGTGAGAACTAAAATAGGCTGGACCCCTTTTGCAGTCTTCTGGGTGTATTGGTGTGCAGGCACAGAATGAGGAGGAGGTGGTGGGGTTGGTGTGGACACAGTATGAGGAGCAAAGGGGATCTGTGAGGATACAGTATGGAGAGTGTGGAATACATGATGAAACAATATGAGAATAACTGGGTGCAGAAACAGTATGGGGAGTGGGGATGCATAAGGAGTCAGTTTGGAGTGTGAGGGGGGAATGTGTGAAGAGACTATGGAGGGGAATAGTGTGATGTGACAATATGGCAGGATAGAAGTGTGAGGGGTCCCAGAATTTAGATTGGGTAGTGTGGGGTACAGTATAGAGACGGGGCAGCATGGTTGGGCAGTGTAAGGGCACAGCAAGGAGGTGACAGTATGCCGGGGAGGGGGAGTGTGATTCAGGGGGTACAGTACAGTGATTGGGCACTTTTGGGTTGAAGAGGGAGCTCAGTATGGAAAGGAGGGGGAAATGTGGATGGCATGAACCATAAAATTGACAGTATGGTGTTACATTTTGCGCTGGAAGCATGGTGAGGGGCAATTATTTATTCAGGGACATAGTGTAGGGCATATACTTATATTCTCGGGCATTATAATCACGCTGCTATTTTTAAGGGCATCGGGTCAGTGCTGCCACAGAACAGAGAAGATACAAGTATGCAGAGATTAACTGTAGATGCTAAAAGTCATCATGGTATCTGGACAAGATGAAGAAGAAAAGAAAGACAATGACTACAATCAGAGACAACCTCATCTATAAGGTACCTGGACGTAAATGTTTATTTGTATGGTCCGCAGTCTATTAACAACAACTCCCTGTACCACCTACTTTTATTAAGGACATTCTGGGAGCTGTAGGTTCATGTGATACAATTGTATATGGGGGCTGACATAACATTACAGTTGATTGCTGTACTGAGCTTGGTTATGTATTCATGTACAGATGGTGGTTCTGTTGATAAATTCATGTACTGATGGTGGTTCTGGTAATGTATTTCTCTACAGATGGTGGGCCAGTGACATATTTCTGTAGTGATAGTGCTTTTGGCTATGCATTTCTGTACTGAGGGTGTTATACAGATGTATTTCTGTACTGCTGGTAGTTCTGATTATGAATTCCTGGAGGACTGAAGGAAAACAGCACATGCAGAAATCGCATTAAAAAACTTATTGTTTATCCATAATAAATAGAAAAAATATTATAATCCACATAGCATGGTATGTACAGTATGTATGTACAGTAACTTCACTGATGCGTTTCTGGCATTTCAGCGCCCTTATTCAATTTTTTAATGAGATTTGTGGATTCCGTATTCTTTCAATCCTAAAAAATGCTCCTGAGATATGACCCTCTCACAGGACATGTCATCAATAGGATCTATTAAGTTATTTGTGTATCAATTCATGACAAAATAGACCTTCTAAATGGTGGTTTTTTGCCTGACCTATCATGTCTATTGTACTGGCAGGAGCACCGAGACACCTGTAAGGAGGTTGCTTTCCCTGCTCCTTGCCTGGAACCACTTGGTCAGACAGCTGGGTTGTTGAGGGGAAGACTTTCTGCCCTGGACAGAGGGGACAAGGTGACTGCTGGGAAGAGAGAGGGGTGTGGTCAGAAAAAGAGCGGGAGAGCAGAGAGAGGGCAGTGCGCCAAAGAGAGGGCAGGCTGCAGCGCCGTGCTCCCCTAAAAGTAGTGCTCCCCATGAGGGCACTGAGACTGAGACACCCACCATAGTGAAGGCTGTATGTGAGGGTGTAGACTTGGAAGCCTCCTGAATAAGAGAAGACTCTTCACCTGACAGCGCAGAAACAGTGACTCGAGCACAGCCCTGGTGACCGCAGTGACAAGAAAAGATCCCTGAGTGTGATAAGTAACTGCCCAGTGTGTGTGTGACATCGTTACTACAGAGAAGCTGCCAGGCTTACATACAGAGACTTTTGCAGCAGTGACCGAGACTGTGCTGCTTCCTGGTTCCAGTTTCACTTTGAGAAGAACAGACTGCAAAGGCTTAAACCCCGGAGTCTCCAGTTCTCAGAAGACAGGAAAGACTTCAGACTCTTCAAGTGCTGCTGGTGACTGTACCCACATTGGAATAAGGACCCTCCAGTCAGGATTTCCCTGGACTGATAAGTTACAAGAACACTCGTTTTCCATTTCTATTCTGCTTAACTGTTTCATAGCTTCAGTTAACTTGTTGTGTACTGTTATACTGCTTACTTTATCTTTGCTAACCCCCTGCTTCCTCCCTGCGAGGAGAATTTTACCCCTGTTAATAAATCCCCTTCAACAGTTGGTCTGTCTGTTCCGTGGTGACATACTCAACCCTGCACTCTATTACACACCGGACGATTCTCTGGTGGCCCTGGGTGCTCGGTGGGCCCCCGAGAGGGACCAGCTGGTTTGAACTGACTGTGCGTCCGAGGACCCACATTCAGTTGAAATGTATTGTGGTGCGGAAAGTCTGCACCACAATAGTTAACATGGCAGCCAACCTATCAGAGTCAGGCGGCTGACGTCAGTGTGCCCGTTGCTGGCGACGCATAAAAGTGTCCTCGACGGGTGCACGGACGCCATTTACCGGCCTGTGATAGATCAGCGGCAATTTTAACAAGACCACGCCAAATCTGAAGGGAGAGGTTGCCGCAGGTAAGAATCTTTTTTTTTCTTCTTCTGTGCATGCAGCATGATGTGGGGCCAAGACCAGGGGCATGTAGCTAGCACAAGAAACATGGGGCCAGGACCAGGGACATGGGGTCAGCACCAGGGACATTGGACCAGGACCAGGGACATTGGGCTAGCACAAGGGACATAGGGGCCAGCATGAGAGACATAGTGGCCAGGACCAGGGCCAGCACAATGGGATGTAGGGGCCAGCACAAGGTACATGAGGCCAGCACTAAGGACATAGGGTCCAGGACCAACGACATAGGGGTCATCACCAGAGACAAAGGGGCCCACGATGGGGGACATTAATTAAAAAGGCCAGGTTGAGGGACTTAATTACTGTATGGAGGCCAAAATGAGGAACTTACATTATTATTTTATGGTGGCAAGTCGCACATAATTACTGTAGGGGCCAATTAGGAAACATTATTGCTGTAATATAATGTACTTTTTAGAATACTTTTCTCCATGGGGGGAACAAAAGAAAGGTCCTGTTACTGTGCAGGGAGCCACTGTGCTGCCTTTTTTCTTCATTTGGCATAGTGTATAAGTCGAGGAATAAGTGGGCAATGTGCTCTAGAAGCTTTTAGCTATTGATAACTGTATGTTATTTTCTGCAGAGATGAGTCCTCGCTGGAAGTGTTGTCGGTCTGTGCCAGATGAGGAAGAAAAGTGAAAATGAAGGACTTCAAATAGAGACGTCACTGATAAGTCAGTGTGTTACCTGTACACTTACTCTATACATTGTATACAGAGTTCCTGTGTATAATGTCACTGATGTTCAACGTATTACCTGTACAATATATACAGAGCTCCTGTGTATAATGTAACTGGTGATCACTGTATTACCTGTTCACTATATACAGAGCTCCTGTGTATAATGTCACCGGTGATCACTGTATTACCTGTACACTATACACTTTATTCAGAGCTCCTGTGTATAATGTAATTGGAGGAAATAACAATGTTATTAGTATTGTGGTTTTTATTAATGACCAATATTGTTATATTTGGACACTGCGTCGTAATATGTGGTCGAGTCATGGTGTGGCAGTATTTCTAGTAGGTGGTGATATTGGTCTTGGTATAGTGGATTGTGTTGTATGGCGGTGAATTGTTCTCTCTGATATTAATTAGGAGAAGATTCTTAATTTCCATTAGTGATTAAATACTGGGAACAAGATGCACTTACAGTGGTTCTCCGGTTAAAACAAGTAATCACCTCTCCGCCGGATAAGTGATAGCTTATTGATTGGTGGGAGTCTGACTGCTGGGTTCAGCACCAACTGGCAGAATGTGGAGCTTTTACACCTATTAAACTGGAGGGGCATGTTCAACTCGACCACTGATCCATTCATTCCCCTAGTGGCTGCGAGCGCTGCTCTTGTTTTGGTTTTTTTTTGGAAGCCCCAAAAGAATGAATGGAGTCAGACATCCCACCTGCTGCTCCATTTTAACATGGGGAAAAAAATGTCCTGACAAGGATAAAACTTCCCCATTCTTCTGATCGGTGCAGTTTCCACTGGTCTGACCTAAGCGATCACCTATCTTGTGGAGCCCAAAGAACCCCTTTAATGTAAAACTATAGTAATTGTACATCCCAGTTGTGGTGGCGCACAGTAGATATGCAGGAGCCGCTTGTGTTTTAAAGGCGATGCTCCACTTTAACGGGGGATAACGGCTAACAGGCATTTGTATATAGATGTAGGGTGGGCCCCAGACACCCCAGTCTGATGCTGGATAGATCCCATCGGAGGATCCTATGGTGATCTACTCCAAATGTTTGCATGAGGTGTTCATCTAAAAAGAAGCAATGGTCAATAATACGGCCCACAAAAAAAGGCCTGCAATACCGGGCCGCAAAAAACCCGGTAAGTGTAAAAGCAGCCTAACATGATAAAAGCTATTTATTTTGCTTTTACCCCTTCACTATCAAGTGATTTTCCATTTTTTCCTCCCCTCCTTCCAAGAGCCATAACTTTTTTATTTTTGTAGCCATTAGTGATGAGCGAGTATACTCGTTGGTCGGGTTTTCCCGAGCACGCTCGGGTGGTCTCCGAGTATTTGCTAGTGCTCGGAGATTTCGTTTCTGTTGACAGCAACTGCATAATTTACTGTTGAAATTGCAAAAAAAAGGGTAATTCCATAATGTTTTTATTTAGAATGTTCACTATACGGTAAAATTGGCCTTGCAATATGATTCTCCAGGACAGTACAAGTATGCAGATACCAAATATGCATATATTATTTTTATTTAGGTGGTAAAAAATACCATTGAAATTTGTTTAAAAAAAATAGGAAGAATAATTTTTGGGGCATATTCCAAGACCCCTAGCATTTCCATTTTTCAGGATCTGGGTCTATGAGATGGCTTATTTTTGTGCCCTGAGCTGACATTTTGATAACCTTTTATTGCGTTTTATTTAAATGTTGCGGTAGCCAAAAAAAACTGTAATTCTGCCGTTTCATTTTTTTTTCTCATTACGCCATTTACTGATCGGAATAATTGTTTTTATATTTTGATAGATCAGACATTTATGAACACAGCGATACGAAATGTTTAATTTTTTTAAATTTTTTATTGTTTTATTTTCAATGTGGCAAAAGGTGGGTGATTTCAACATGTGTATTTCTTTTTTTTTTTCACTGTCTTCACATAAGAGACGTGAAGCTGCAGTCATCCGGTTGCCTGCACTATTCATAGCAGGGCTGCAGCACAGTAAGTATGGCAGAAATCATGATCTCCTTTGAACGCCGGCCACAAGCCTGCATTCACAGGACTATTATGATGACTGGCACATGGGTTTCTGCAGACCCCCAACTGTCATGACAACTCATCGGCACCTCGCGATCACTTGAAAGGGCCTTGATGGGTGGGATTTGTCACGCGCTTATGGCCAGACATGGGAGCTAACATCAAAGGCACGGACATTACCTTTGATGTACATGTATGTCAAAGATAATGAAAGAGTTAAAGACCATTTAAGAAAAGTAAAAATGTAACATTTGGGTTCAATGGTCCTTAAAGAGAATTTGTCACCAGGTTTTTGCTATGTAATGTGACAGTAACATGGTGAAGGGGCCAAGATCCTGTTTCTAGTGATGTGTCACCTACTGGGCTTCTTGCTGTCATTTTGATAGAATCACAGTTTTACCTGCTGCAGATCCAGCAGTGCTCACTGTATAACCCCGCCCACATAACTGATTGGCTGCTTTCTGTGTACACTGTATGTTGACAGAAAGCTGCCAATCAGTGGTGGGGGCGGGGTTATTAAGAGCACTTGACTAGGAGGCACGAGACACCTAGTTCTGTAGTGAAAACCTGCTGATAAAACACGGATGTTATTCACAAGACCACACAGCCCAGTAAGTGACACTCCCACCAATCTCAGGAACACAGAGTCCAAATTCCCCTGTGTGGCAAACATATTCTTTAGACCATAAATAGAGAAGTGGTCGCACATGGTCAGTGTCACTCCATTCACATAGCAATTGGCATTCTCGTGATCGTCGGGAGTCCCAGTAGTCAGATCCCCAGTGGTCATACATTTATGAACACATTGCATAATACTATGGATGCATTGATTGTAAGTGTCCCTTGTCTCTGTGCTCCATTTCATGAATGCATCTCGTAATGATCTCGTTTTCATCCAGGTACAGCTTGTGTCTATCACATTACTAAAATATTTATCTTCCTTTTTAAATAAATATGTTGTTATTTTATGTGTTGATCTTTGGCAGATACTTAACTTCACTAAGTGCCCAGTGAATTGTGACCTGCGTGACAAACATTTTTGATGTCACTAATGTTTCTTACTGGTTAGCTGCATGATAAAGCTGAACTGCCAAAAACTGCTGACGGGGCTTTACTTTCAAATTCACACGTACAGTAAAAATCAATATCTACTGGGAAAGCAATCAAAATGTCCAGACTACTGGTAAGTATCCTGACACATGGCCAATGACTCACTTACTCATCGTACACAAGGTTACAAAGAAAGAGCAGCGTGCAGGACCAAAGACGAATTTCAAGAAGAGTTAGAAGAGTTATAGGTGGTGCAATAGTTGTAACTGGACCATGGAGCCTGAGAGGACCAAAGACCCTTCCAAGAATAAGAAGAAGGAATGGATTCCAGCATCTGGATCATCAGTTAAAAACACTATTTAGTAGGTAAATATAAGTCATGACCCCTATATAGGGATATCTAGCAAACGCATTTCAGACTGGCGTCTTTAATCATTGAAGTCCACTTGATGCACGAGACCCTTCTACCGTCTACCTGCCTATTGACGATTGGAACGGCCTGGTCTTGAAAATTAGAAACTTGATCCTAGAGTGCAGCTTAAAATCATGTGTATTTTCTGTGTATCTCTTTCAGTATGAATCATCAATCCAGTATATGGAGAATTGTGCCATGAAGGAAAAACATCCAACAGAAGGGGATTCTGTGGACGCTAACAAATAGGTAGGAGGAGAACCTGAAGACTTATTCTGATTTCCTGAAAAGTCAAGCACATTGCCCAATATATGGTGCTCCAACTAATGTTTCGGAAAGCACGACTGGTTAGTTAGCAGGATTAAGCTTTTACAGTAGACCAGTGTTCCCCAAGAGCCACCAACAGGTCATGTTTTCAGGATTTCCTCAGTATTGCACAGGTGATAATTGCATCACCTGCACAGGCAATAATTCCATCACCTGTGCAATACTAAGGAAATCCTGAAAACATGACCTGTTGGTGGCTCTTGAGGACCGGACTTGGGGAACACTGCAGTAGATGAGTCGCCCACCAGGGCCGTGGGGTACTCGGCACCGGGTCCGGTGTTCACAGGGGAATGTCACAGTGGCTGCGACCCGGTCCGTGGCCCTGGGCACCCATGTAAAAGGGAAAGGTCTTTAAAGGGAATAAAGTTTATGTTCGTGACGCCACCTGTGGTATTCGGTCAGTGGGGACCGACACTGCTTTAAGGGGTCCCCTGGGGTGATGATATGGTAGTTAGACGGTATAACTTCCCACAGGTGAAGTATGTCTCCAGGGTTTCCCAGTATGTAGATGGGAGAATGGTGAGAGGTGCAGTAAGGAATGAGGACACAGGTTTGCAGTCTCTTTACCTCATTTACTGAAGACTTCAGCAGCCACAGTCCTGGGCACTGGATCACAGGGCAGGTAGGGTCCGGCCGGTTTGGAGGCAAGTCCAGAGTCCCCTTATCCAGGTGGAGAATAGAAGCCTTCCTTTGCGCTGTAGTGGTGTAGCCCCTTACTGCTAGAAGCTTCACATAAGGTCCTCACAGATGTTATCTCTTTCTCTCTGTCCCCCGGATAGGATAGGACAAAACCCATATGACTTGTGACTTGAGCCTGTTTATAGGGTCTCTTAGATGACCCAGCTCTGTGGGGTGTCACCGTGCCTCTTGGGTGTTGGGTTGGACAGGGAACTTGAAGTTCAGCTGTCCTGCCAGTCTCTGATGTAAGGCATGGAGGTCCTTACAACCTCGGTTTACCGGCTACCGGATTCTGTGCCTCAGAAGGAGGCAGCCTGCTCGGGGCTGGTCCCCTCCTGGTATCCTCTCCTGTGCTTCCTCTCATGCACGCTCACTGCAATCAATTCTGCTTTCTAAATGTCTCTTTCCAGGAGCTGCAGCTCTGTGGCATGCACAGCTCCGTAAACTATCTGTCCTCCTAAGACTGATGTCTGGAACTGACTAATTTTCCCTACAGCTGGGTACCCTATGGCATAAGCACACTTTCACCAGGATCTTGCACCATACGAAGCATTCTATAGTCATAATTTGGCTCCAGGAATATGACATCCAGCCTGCTTTGCTTCCCCATATTTCTTCATCTCTGGGGCAAAGGCAGAACAGGCTGTATAGAACATGTCAGTAGCTATGTGAAGCTGTCCTATTTACATAACTAAGGTTGCTTTCACACATCCGGTTTTTGGTTTCAGGCTAAATCCGGCATATTTGCAAAAAAATGGATCCGGTGTAAATTGTGAAAAACTGATGCACTGGATCCGTTTTTTAGCTGGATCCGGCTCTCTGTACTGCGCATGGGTGAGAGAGAGAGATCCCATGCCAAAAAAACAAAAACAAAGCTTCTGGGCATGCTCAGTGTATAAAAAACTGATTCAGTCGCCGGATACGTTCATTCACACATCCGTTCCATGCGTTTATTGCCGGATCCGTCCCTTCAGGCTTTTTTGCCGGACACAAAAAACGTTGCAGGAGACGTTTTTTGTGTCCGGCAAAAAAGCCTGAAGGGACGGATCCGGCACAAAACGGATGAAACGCATGTCCTTCAGGCACAATCCGGCGCTAATACTAGTGTATGGGGAAAAAACGGATCCGGCGTAAGAAAAAAACGGATCCGGATTGTGCCTGAAACTGCCGGATTGTGCCTGAAAGAAAAAACCTGATGTGTGAAAGCAGCCTAACAAAGTAGTACTCTGCAGTGCTACAGCATGTCAATGTGAAATATAGGAAATTTGAATTGTTTTACTGCTCTAGAAAATAGGTAAAAGCAAAGATACTTAGCACATAATTTGACAATTCAAATTTCATATATTTTATGTTTACATGCTATAGTACTACAGCGTGCAACTTTAGTTGTTATTTATGGAGATGGCTACTCTTAGCATGCACCTGTACACACCAGTTTTCTGTTTGGAAGTGAAGTTCAGTCTCTTGATTTTTGTATACATAAGCTCTCTGACTGAGCACTCCGCCCATTAACCTGGGTGTTTTTTAATCACAGCAGGATCCTACTTACCCATATAAATGTAGACTTCACATTTAGATAGATTCCCAGCAAGGAAGGTCACCTTGCCGTGGCTGCTGGGCATGCATGAATTGCCATATTATATGCCAAGTATCTTCATTTTTCCTATTTTCTAGAGCAGTAATGCAATTCAAGTTTTATATATTTCATGTTTACGTGCTATAGCGCTACAGAGTGCTACTTTATTTTTTTGTTATTTATGGAGATGGCTACTCTTAGTATGCACCTGTACGCACCAGTTTTCTGCTTGTAAGAGATTATCAGTCTTTTGATAGTCATATTTACATATGCCGATATTTTTGCAGACCGATTTCAATGTCTGGTAAAATGTAGAGCATGATGATCACCTGACGGCCAATGGAGATCCTACACGATATTAGATGGGGTGTTTTTTTTTTTTTTTTTTTTTAAAAGGCCATTTGGTGAGTAGTAATTGTGGGGATCATTATTATTATTATTATTTATTGTTAAACCACCATTTATTCCATGGCGCTTTAAATGTGAGGAAGGGGTATACATAAAAACAAGTAGAATAATCTTAAACAACACAAGTCACAACTGGTACAGGAGGAATGAGGACCCTGCCCGCGAAGGCTCACAATCTACAAGGGATGGGTGAGAATACAGTAGGTGAGGGCAGAGTTTCAGGTTACACTTCTTTTTGCCTGGAACCTTGGATAATTAACTCTGTGTTTTTTTATTGCTAAACATTGAGAGCTAAATGCTACATATAGATGGAAAATAGAATATGATCTCCACCACAAAAACATACTTCTTGAAACATTCCTAGATGTAATGTATGCATGTGAAAACTCAGCATCATTTATAGTAACTATTACCATGCACTGTGAAGCGAGGCATATAAAAAAAACAAAAAAGGTTTTTCTGAAAAAATAGAGAAAACATATTGCACCACAATATGTAGCCGCTGGATGTATCAGTTTCCATATTACTCAGTAGGGTGAGTGAGAGGAGCGAAACTCCTGCTCTCCTCTCACACCGGAACAGCACTTCCCAAGTCACACAATCCAGAAGGTTGTATCTTTCCAGCCCAGACAGTGAACAGGATCCATATTTTAAAAAGAACGGTAATTTAAGAAGAAACCATAATTTATTAACCCCTTAACGATCGCCGATACACCTTTTAACGGCGGCAGTTAAGGGTACTTATTCCATGGCGCAGAGAAATAAGGGTATAGCACCCTCCAGCGTCGGCAAATCTCTGGGGTAGCTGAGACCCCAGAGAACATGATTCAGGTCGGTTTTTACCGTCCCCAGTCTTTGGTGAATAACGGCGATCGCAAAAAAAAAATCCGGTTTTCCATTTATTTCTCTCTGCTCTGATGTGATCTAGCATACCAGAGGAGAGAGAAATGGGGTCCCCCAAGCCCCTCTGTACCTCTGGCATCCCTGGACCCTATGGCTCTGTCTCCCAGCCCTCCATGTCTTCTTCCTGGAAGAAAGTGGCGGGCACATTCGCAGTGCGCCTGCCATGATCTGCCGGACAGTACCTGGCAACAATAGATTTTTCTGATTGGTTCATTTTGATCACTGTGACAGACCCTATCACAGTGATCAAAATAAAAAAAATAGTAAATCAAACCCCTTTGTCATCCCCTTAGTTAGGTAAAAATAATAAAATAAAAAATATATATTTTTTTAATTCTTTGCAGTTAGGGTTGGGGCTAGGGTTAGGGCTAGGGTTGGGTTTGGGGTAGGGTGGGAGCTAGGGTTAGGGTTGTGTTGGGGTTACGGTTGTGGTGCTGGGGTTAGGGTTGTGTTGGGATTAGGGTTGTGTGGGGATTAGGGTTGTGCTAGGGTTAAGGTTGTGTTGGGGTTAGGGTTGTGTTGGGGTTAGGGTTGTGGTTAGGATTAGGGTTTGGATTAGGATTAGGGTTGGGATTAGGGTTAAGGGTAGGGCTGTGTTAGGGTTGGAGTTATAATTGGGGGGTTTCCACTGTTTAGGTACATCAGGGGGTCTCCAAACGCAACATGATGCCCGCCATTGATTACAGCCAATTTAGCTTTCAAAAAGTCAAATGGTGCTCACTCCCTTCTGAGCCCTTCCATGCACCCAAACAGTGGCTTTTCCCCACATATGGGGAATCGGCGTACTCTGGAGAAATTGCACAGTAAATTTGGTGGTCCATTTTCTCCCGTTAGCCTTGTGAAAATAAAAAAGTTTGAGTCTAAATTGAATTTTTTGTGAAAAAAGTAAAATGTTATTTTTTTCCTTCCACATCGCTTTAATTCTCGTGAAGCACTTAAAGGGTTAATAAACTTCTTGAATGTGGTTTCGAGCACCTTGAGGGGTGCAGTTTTTAGAATGGTGTCACTTTTTAGTATTTTCTGTCATATTGACCCTGCAAACTCTCTTCAATTGTGAGGTGGTCCTTAAGAAAATGGTTTTGTAAATTTTGTTGGAAAAATGAAAAATTGCTGGTCAACTTTTGACCCTTATAGCTTCCTAACAAAAAAAAATTGTTTCCAAAATTGTGCTGATATAAATTTGGCATGTGTTGAAACGTTATTTATTAACTATTTTGTGTGACACAACTCTCTGATTTAAGGGTACAAAAAAATAAAACTTTGAAAATTGCTAAATTTTCAAAATTTTGGCCAAGTTTCTGCTTTTTTCATAAATACACACAAGTCATATAGAAGAAATTTTACCACTAACATGAAGTACAATATGTCAAGAAAAATCAGTGGAATCCGTTGAAACGTTCCAGAGCTATAACCTCATAAAGTGACAGTGGTCAGAATTGAAAAATTGGCACGGTCATTAAGGTCAAAATTGGCTTTGTCACTAAGGGGTTAAAACAGCATAAGAAAAGGATACCTTTTGTTGATTATGAGCTTTATTTGATATGTGTCCTCAATAAAGAGGTTCACCACAAAACCCATTGGATGTATACACAAATTTTTGTATTCTGTTCTATTAAGTATTTAAGTATTATAAAGTTGTTTTTATTCAGTTAACATTTTTTTTAAATGTGGATCGTATTTGCTGTCTGGGCTAGAAAGATGGAACCATCTGGATTGTCAGGCTTGGGAGTGCTGTTCGAGTAAGGGGTCAAGTAAATGTCCATGTAAATCAGTCCAAGGACAGACTGCAATGTATGGACGTGCTGTGGCTATCCTGACCCGAGCGTAACAGCCTCATAGAAATACATGAGACTGTCATGCACCAGTCAGAGGAGCCGCGGCCAGTTCGTGCATTGTAGTCCGCATTTCAACTGATTTGCATGGATGTATGAATGAGCCCTAAGAGAGGAGAGCAGGAGCCTAGTTCTCTTCACCTGAGTGAGTAATGAGGACATTGATCTCACTAGCGGCTATCTTTTGTGGTGTTGTTTTGGAAAAACATTTTAGTTTTCTCTGTGCGCTTGTGTTCAAACTGGAAAAAAGGGAATAAGTTCTTTGGAATATTTATGTGTGGTGGTCATAAGTCACTAAAAAAGTGTAAGTGCTGTTTTTGTGCATTTGTATTTATATATACTGTAATTTTTCTTACCTTTATCAATGTTTTTTTCCACTCCATCAGTGTAAGCAAGTTGGATGTGAGAACTCCTAAGAATCATGGCTATACTGATATAAAAAGGGACTTATATCACTCAGTCTATCCATATTTCAGCCTAAATTGAATTTTTAAATTTTAAAGTTGAAATTTTATTTACTGGTATTTCAAACATCATTTGGACTGGTATAGTACATAAACACGGCAATCAGTCAATAGGTGAGAAGTTGGTGCTCAAGTAGGGTATCCAACCCACGAATCAATATGTAACAAAAACTTGGCACTCAAATAAGTTATGAAGTGGTAATTTGTTGATTTTTTATTGTACGTCCAGACACAGATTCAACAGATGCTGTTAAACGTTTTCGGTCCCAATGGACCTTCCTCAGAACAATTCCATTTTATCTGATATTCAAAAAGGGCTCTAAAAGTGAACCTGGAAATTATAGGCCAGTAAGTCTAACCTCTATTGTTGGTAAAATATTTGAAGGGTTTCTGAGGGATGTTATTCTGGATTATCTCAATGAGAATAACTGTTTAACTCCATATCAGCATGGGTTTATGAGAAATCGCTCCTGTCAAACCAATCTAATCAGTTTTTATGAAGAGGTAAGCTATAGGCTGGACCACGGTGAGTCATTGGACGTGGTATATCTCGATTTTTCCAAAGCGTTTGATACCGTGCCGCACAAGAGGTTGGTACACAAAATGAGAATGCTTGGTCTGGGGGAAAATGTGTGTAAATGGGTTAGTAACTGGCTTAGTGATAGAAAGCAGAGGGTGGTTATAAATGGTATAGTCTCTAACTGGGTCGCTGTGACCAGTGGGGTACCGCAGGGGTCGGTATTGGGACCTGTTCTCTTCAACATATTCATTAATGATCTGGTAGAAGGTTTACACAGTAAAATATCGATATTTGCAGATGATACAAAACTATGTAAAGCAGTTAATACAAGAGAAGATAGTATTCTGCTACAGATGGATCTGGATAAGTTGGAAACTTGGGCTGAAAGGTGGCAGATGAGGTTTAACAATGATAAATGTAAGGTTATACACATGGGAAGAGGGAATCAATATCACCATTACACACTGAACGGGAAACCACTGGGTAAATCTGACAGGGAGAAGGACTTGGGGATCCTAGTTAATGATAAACTTACCTGGAGCAGCCAGTGCCAGGCAGCAGCTGCCAAGGCAAACAGGATCATGGGGTGCATTAAAAGAGGTCTGGATACACATGATGAGAGCATTATACTGCCTCTGTACCAATCCCTAGTTAGACCGCACATGGAGTACTGTGTCCAGTTTT
This sequence comes from Ranitomeya imitator, assembly GCF_032444005.1. Taxonomy (NCBI): domain Eukaryota; kingdom Metazoa; phylum Chordata; class Amphibia; order Anura; family Dendrobatidae; genus Ranitomeya; species Ranitomeya imitator. The sequence continues at coordinate 773,691,169 of NC_091284.1, forward strand.
GGGCACCGGTGCTCAGGAAGGATATAATGGAACTAGAGAGAGTACAAAGGAGGGCAACAAAATTAATAAAGGGGATGGGAGAACTACAATACCCAGATAGATTAGCGAAATTAGGATTATTTAGTCTAGAAAAAAGACGACTGAGGGGCGATCTAATAACCATGTATAAGTATATAAGGGGACAATACAAATATCTCGCTGAGGATCTGTTTATACCAAGGAAGGTGACGGGCACAAGGGGGCATTCTTTGCGTCTGGAGGAGAGAAGGTTTTTCCACCAACATAGAAGAGGATTCTTTACTGTTAGGGCAGTGAGAATCTGGAATTGCTTGCCTGAGGAGGTGGTGATGGCGAACTCAGTCGAGGGGTTCAAGAGAGGCCTGGATGTCTTCCTGGAGCAGAACAATATTGTATCATACAATTATTAGGTTCTGTAGAAGGACGTAGATCTGGGTATTTATTATGATGGAATATAGGCTGAACTGGATGGACAAATGTCTTTTTTCGGCCTTACTAACTTACTAACTATGATACAGAAATATCAAGAGAGAATACAGAACAAATATTTTAGTCTCTGCCTGGTGTCACAGTACAATTGCAATATCACATATAACATCAAAAGGAAAACAAAGTGTCTCAATAAACAAATAAAGGAAGTATATACAAAGGTTACATAATGAGTATATAGAAAATATATGCGGGCACTACCGCAGTGGTCGAATCTATCCAGGGGGTAAGTATCCTATATACCACTGTATGGACTTAAAAGAAAAAGAAAAAATGAGTTGTGCGGATATAGTATGTGCTATGCAATAAAAGGATATATGTGCTCCTGGAAAAAAAGGAAGGTGGAGCTCCCACGTGGGTTGGAGTTGAGGTGACGATGGAGTTCTGTTGTGAATTCCGCTCTTCGGCTCCCTCCGGTGGTTGTAAGTGGCATTTTTGAGAGTTCTGCTCTTGGGCTCCCTCCGGTGGTTTTAAGTGGAATGGCTGTTCCTTGGATTTAGCAGTCTGCAGCTGCTTCCACTGATTGTCTTTCTGCTCGGCTATTTATGCCTGGCTCTTCCCTTCAGCCAGTGCCACTTGTCAATGGTTCCTGGTTGGATTCACATCTCTCTTGGATTTCCCTGATATCCTGACCAGTTCAGCAAAGTTAAGTCCTTGCTTTGCTCTTTTCTGTCCACATGTTGTGGACTTATTCGTTCTGTGCATTCAATGTTTTGTCCAGCTTGTCAGTATGGATTAATTCAGTTAAGCTGGAAGCTCTGGGAAGTAGATTTACCCTCCACACCTTTAGTCAGGTGGGGAGATTTTTGTAAATTCTGTGTGGATTTTTGTAGTTTTTAATACTGACCGCACAGTATTCTATCCTGTCCTATCTATCTAGCTAGACTGGCCTCCTGTGCTACATCCTGGTTTCATTCTGTGTATGTCTTTTCCCTCTCCACTCACAGTCATTACTTGTGGGGGGCTATCTATCCTTTGGGGATTTTCTCTGAGGCAAGATAGTTTTCCTGTTTCTATCTTTAGGGGTAGTTAGTTCTCAGGCTGTGACGAGGTGCCTAGGGAGTGACAGGAGCATCCCACGGCTACTTCTAGTGTTGTGTTGAGCTTAGGGACTGCGGTCAGTACAGGTACCACCTCCTTCAGAGCTCGTCCCATGTTGTTCCTAAACCACCAGTTCATAACAGTACAAGTGGCCAAAAATGAATTAAATGCATCTCAAAAAAAGGAAAAAAAATTCTGAGCCATTTTTTTTTTCTGTGCTCTGTTTTGTCTTTTTTTTTCCTCTTGATCTCTGGGTGGTTCAAGATTTATGCTCTGGCATGGATGTTCAGGGTTTGTTTTCTCGTGTGGATCAACTTGCTGCAAGAGTACAGAGTATCCAAGATTATGTTGTCCAGACTCCGGCTTTGGAGCCTAAAATTCCTACTCCTGATTTGTTTTTTGGGGACAGATCCAAGTTTTTGAACTTTAAAAATAACTGCAAATTGTTTTTTGCTTTGAAACCCCGTTCTTCTGGTGATCCCATTCAGCAAGTTAAAATCATCATATCCTTGCTGCGTGGTGACCCTCAGGACTGGGCATTCTCCCTTGAGTCAGGGGATCCGGCATTGCTGAATGTAGACGCATTTTTTCAATCGCTCAGATTATTGTATGACGAACCTAATTCTGTGGATCATGCAGAAAAAACCCTGTTGGCCCTGTGTCAAGGTCAGGAAGCGGCAGAATTATACTGCCAGAAATTTAGGAAATGGTCTGTGCTCACTAAATGAAATGAGGATGCTCTGGCTGCTATTTTCAGAAAAGGTCTTTCTGAAGCCCTTAAAGATGTTATGGTGAGCTTCCCTATGCCTGCTGGTTTGAGCGAATCTATGTCTCTAGCCATTCAGATTGATCGGCGTCTGCGCGAGCGCAAAGCTGTGCACCATATGGCAGTCTCCTCTGAGCGGAGTCCTGAGCCTATGCAATGTGATAGGATTTTGACTAGAACAGAACGGCAGGAATTCAGACGTCAAAATAGGCTGTGTTTTTACTGTGGTGATTCTGCTCATGTTATTTCTGATTGCCCTAAGCGTACTAGGAGGGTCGCTAGGTCTGTTACCATCAGTACTGTACAGCCTAAATTTCTTTTATCTGTGACTCTGATTTGCTCATTATCGTCCTTTTCTGTCATGGCATTTGTGGATTCAGGCGCTGCCCTGAACTTAATGGACTTAGAATTCGCCAGGCGCTGTGGTTTTTCCTTGCAGCCTTTGCAGAGCCCTATTCCTTTGAGGGGCATTGATGCTACACCATTTGCCAAGGATAAACCTCAGTACTGGACGCAGATGACCATGTACATGGCTCCTGCACATCAGGAACATTGCCGTTTTCTGGTGTTGCATAACCTGCATGATGTTGTTGTACTGGGTTTTCCATGGTTACAGGAACATAATCCGATGCTGGATTGGAAAACTATGTTTGTGACTAGTTGGGGTTGTCAAGGGGTACATAGTGACATTCCTTTGATGTCAATTTCCTCTTCCCCCCCCCTTCTGAGGTCCCTGAGTTTTTGTCGGATTTCCAGGATGTATTTGATGAGCCCAAGTCCAGTTCCCTTCCTTCACATAGGGACTGTGATTGTGCTATTAACTTGATTCCAGGTTGTAAGTTCCCTAAGGGCCGACTTTTCAATCTGTCTGTACCAGAGCATGCCGTCATGAGGAGTTATGTTAAGGAATCTTTGGAGAAGGGGCATATTCGGCCGTCTTCGTCACCATTGGGAGCGGGTTTCTTTTTTGTTGCTAAGAAGGATGGCTCCTTGAGACCCTGTATAGATTATCGTCTTCTTAATAAGATCACGGTCAAATTCCAATACCCCTTGCCTTTGCTTTCTGATTTGTTTGCTCAGATTAAGGGGGCTAGTTGGTTTACTAAGATTGACCTTCGAGGGGCATATAATCTTGTTCGTATTAAACAGGGTGACGAATGGAAAACTGCATTTAATACGCCCGAAGGCCATTTTGAATACCTCGTGATGCCATTCGGGCTCTCTAATGCTCCATCGGTGTTCCAATCTTTCATGCATAATAATAATAATTTTTATTTATATAGCGCCAACATATTCCGCAGCGCTTTACAAATTATAGAGGGGACTTGTACAGACAATAGACATTACAGCATAACAGAAATACAGTTCAAAACAGATACCAGGAGGAATGAGGGCCCTGCTCGCAAGCTTACAAACTATGAGGAAAAAGGGGAGACACGAGAGGTGGATGATAACAATTGCTTTAGTTATTCGGACCAGCCATAGTGTAAGGCTCGGGTGTTCATGTAAAGCTGCATGAACCAGTTAACTGCCTAAGTATGTAGCAGTATAGTCTCAGAGGGCTATTAACTGCATAAAGTGTATGAGAACATGATGCGAGCAACCCAATTATGTTTTTTTTTTTTTGTTTTCTTTTTGAATGGGCCACAAAAAAAAAAAACATATGCATGATATTTTCCGCAATTATCTTGATAAATTCATGGTTGTATATTTGGATGATATTTTGATTTTTTCTGATGATTGGGAGTCTCATGTGAAGCAGGTCAGGATGGTATTCCAGATCCTTCGTGATAATGCTTTATTTGTGAAGGGGTCTAAGTGCCTATTCGGAGTTCAGAAGGTCTCTTTTTTGGGTTTTATTTTTTATCCCTCGTCTATGGAAATGGATCCTGTTAAGGTCCAAGCTATTCATGACTGGATTCAACCCACATCTGTGAAGAGCCTTCAAAAATTTTTGGGCTTTGCTAATTTCTATCGCCGTTTCATTGCCAACTTTTCCAGTGTGGTTAAGCCCCTTACTGATTTGACAAAGAAAGGCGCTGATGTGACGAATTGGTCCTCTGCGGCTGTTGAGGCCTTTCGGGAGCTTAAACGCCGATTTACTTCTGCCCCTGTGTTGCGTCAGCCGGATGTTTCTCTTCCTTTTCAGGTTGAGGTTGACGCTTCTGAGATTGGGGCAGGGGCCGTTTTGTCTCAGAGGGATTCTGATGGTTCTTTGATGAAACCGTGTGCTTTTTTTTCCAGAAAGTTTTCGCCTGCGGAACGCAATTATTATGTCGGCAATCGGGAGTTGTTGGCTATGAAGTGGGCGTTTGAGGAGTGGCGACATTGGCTTGAGGGAGCTAAGCACCGCGTTGTGGTCTTGACTGATCATAAGAATCTGATTTACCTCGAGTCGGCCAAGCGGCTGAATCCTAGACAGGCTCGATGGTCCCTGTTTTTCTCCCGTTTTGATTTTGTGATCTCGTATCTTCCGGGATCTAAGAATGTTAAGGCTGATGCCCTCTCTAGGAGTTTTTCGCCTGATTCTCCTGTAGTCCTTGAGCCGGTTGGCATTCTTAAGGAAGGGGTGATTCTTTCTGCCATCTCCCCTGATTTGTGGCGGGTGCTTCGGGAATTTCAGGCTGATAAGCCTGACCGCTGTCCAGTGGGGAAGCTGTTTGTTCCTGATAGATGGACAAGTAAGGTAATTTCTGAGGTTCATTGTTCAGTGTTGGCTGGTCATCCTGGGATTTTTGGTACCAGATATTTGGTTGCTAGGTCCTTTTGGTGGCCTTCCTTGTCGCGCGATGTGCGAGCTTTTGTGCAGTCCTGTGGGACTTGCGCCCGGGCCAAGCCTTGCTGTTCCCGCACTAGTGGGTTGCTTTTGACTTTGCCGGTCCCTGAGAGGCCCTGGACGCATATTTCCATGGATTTTATTTTGGATCTTCCTGTTGCCCAGAAGATGTCTGTTATCTGGGTTGTTTGTGACCGGTTCTCTAAAATGGTCCATTTGCTACCTTTGCCTAAGTTGCCTTCCTCCTCACATTTGGTTCCATTGTTTTTTCAGCATGTGGTTCGTTTGCATGGCATTCCGGAGAATATTGTGTCTGACAGGGGTTCTCAGTTTGTCTCTAGATTTTGGCGGGCCTGTTGTGCTAGGATGGGCATTGATTTGTCTTTTTCTTCGGCGTTTCCTCCTCAGACTATTGGCCAAACTGAGCGAACTAATCAAAACTTGGAGACCTATTTGAGATGCTTTGTGTCTGCTGATCAGGATGATTGGGTGGCTTTCTTGCCGTTGGCCGAGTTTGCCCTTAATAATAGGGCTAGTTCGGCTACTTTGGTTTCACCTTTCTTTTGTAATTTTGGTTTTCATCCTCATTTTTCTTCGGGGCAGGTTGAGCCTTCTGATTGTCCTGGTGTGGATTCTGTGGTGGACAGGCTGCAGCGGATTTGGACTCATGTGGTGGACAATTTGACGTTGTCTCAGGAAAAGGCTCAACGTTTTGCTAACCGCCGTCGGTGTGTTGGTCCCCGGCTTCTTGTGGGGGATTTGGTTTGGTTGTCTTCTCGTCATGTTCCTATGAAGGTTTCTTCCCCTAAGTTTAAGCCTCTGTTTATTGGTCCTTATAAGATTTCTGAAATTATCAATCCGGGGTCTTTTCGTTTGGCTCTTCCAGCCTCTTTTGCCATTCATGTTTTCCATAGATCTTTGTTGCGGAGATATGTGGTGCCCGTTGTTCCCTCGGTTGATCCTCCTGCCCCGGTGTTGGTTGAGGGAGAGTTGGAATATGAGGTTGAGAAAATTTTGGATTCTCGTTTTTCGAGGCGGAGGCTTCAGTATCTTGTCAAGTGAAAGGGTTATGGCCAGGAGGTTAATTCTTGGGTTGTTGCCTCTGATGTCCATGCCGCCGATTTGGTTTGTGCTTTTCACTTGGCTCGTCCTGATCGGCCTGGGGGCTCTGGTGAGGGTTCGGTGACCCCTCCTCAAGGGGGGGTACTGTTGTGAATTCCGCTCTTGGGCTCCCTCCGGTGGTTGTAAGTGGCATTTTTGTAAGTTCTGCTCTTGAGCTCCCTCCGGTGGTTTTAAGTGGAATTGCTGTTCCTTGGATTTAGCAGTCTGCAGCTGCTTCCACTGATTGTCTTTCTGCTCGGCTATTTATGCCTGGCTCTTCCCTTCAGCCAGTGCCACTTGTCAATGGTTCCTGGTTGGATTCACATCTCTCTTGGATTTCCCTGATATCCTGACCAGTTCAGCAAAGTTACGTCCTTGCTTTGCTCTTTTCTGTCCACATGTTGTGGACTTATTCGTTCTGTGCATTCTATGTTTTGTCCAGCTTGTCAGTATGGATTAATTCAGTTAAGCTGGAAGCTCTGGGAAGTAGATTTACCCTCCACACCTTTAGTCAGGTGTGGAGATTTTTGTAAACTCTGTGTGGATTTTTGTAGTTTTTAATACTGACCGCACAGTATTCTATCCTGTCCTATCTATCTAGCTAGACTGGCCTCCTGTGTTACATCCTGGTTTCATTCTGCTTATGCTTTTTGCCTCTCCACTCACAGTCATTACTTGTGGGGGGCTATCTATCCTTTGGGGATTTTCTCTGAGGCAAGATAGTTTTCCTGTTTCTATCTTTAGGGGTAGTTAGTTCTCAGGCTGTGACGAAGTGCCTAGGGAGTGACAGGAGCATCCCACGGCTACTTCTAGTGTTGTGTTGAGCTTAGGGACTGCGGTCAGTACAGGTACCACCTCCTTCAGAGCTCGTCCCATGTTGCTCCTAAACCACCAGTTCATAACTGTGTTCATCCTTATAAATACATAAGAAGTGCTAGTGCTCAGTGAAACGTGCATGAAGAAAAAAGCATATATAGTGTTGAGACGCACACAATCAACAACCAATGGCTATAACAGTAGATGGAAAATAATAAAACCCAGTGGAGGTGTTAACAGCCTAATTAGGAGTAGTATGGTGCTGTATGTTACATGGGTAATGAGGCATATATAGGTTCACCTGGTGTTGCCGAATAAAACAAAGTAGGAGGCGAAAAGACACCTTACTGGAGTAATGCTGTGGGGCGGTACTGTAAGGGGCAAAAAACAAGGATGGTGTAAGTACTAGGAGAAAACACTGAAAGGACGCTAGGTGTCCAAAAAGGGAAAGAGGCGCTTACCAATATGCTGGTGCCAGGGCTCCTAAGCAAACTTGGTTTGCTATGGAAGGCTGTGGCCCAAACTCTACGTGGTGAAAAGGCAGAATGTCAAAAAAAAAAAAATGCTTGCACTCACTATCAATGTAGTGAGTGTGACCGCTGCAGGATAATGAGATAAGAGCTTACTGGTCAGAAGAGAAGCAGCGAGAGCAGCGATACTCCGCCAGAGAGACAGATGCACTGATAACCTAGAATCTACTTCCGGGTTGATAAAGGGGATCGTGCATCACGTGACGCCGCACTTCCTTGCGGTCATGTGAGCGGGGAGCTGTGCACTGAGATCTCGGCTCTGTAATGGACATGTTAAGTCCTGGCAACCTGCCCACAGTGCGGAGTTACCTAACATAGCGGGGAGCTGTGTACTAAGACAGCGGCTACGTAGTGGACATTTTCACTCCTGGGGGCCTGCCCATAGTGGGAAATAACTAAGAAACCCCAGGGAGGGGTAAAAATGTTTAATAGGTTTGCGCACCGGATCCTAGAGGTGTAATATGTAAAGCACTAAACAAATGGGTGGAGTACAAACTCAAAAACTGGGAACTTTTCCCTGTTTAAATTGTCTGCAGTGCAATAATGTTCAGAAAGGGAACTTGGTTTTCCATCCACATACTGGTAAGGGCATCCCATTACAAGGCTTTTTCACCTGTAATTCCTCCTATGTAATTTACATAATCAAATGCCCCTGTGGCCTGGCATATGTTGGAGAGACTACCCAAGCCATACGTGATCGAATTTCTCAGCATAAGTCCAATATACGATGCAACAGGGATCATCTGCCCCTCTCTTACCATTTTTGGACCATGGGCCATGGTATTGCCCAATTACGTTTCCAGGTCTTGGAACAAGTTGACCAAGGCAGGAGGGGGCAGATTAGGATCAAACTGCTTAAGAAACGTGAAGCATATTGGATTTTCAGCCTACAAACTTTGGAACCAAAAGGCCTGAACAGGGACTACGATACGTCCAGCTTCCTTTAAATGTATTTTCTCTTAATGTATACTTTTAAATGCACATGGACATTTGATTGCTGTAACATAATCCCATTCTCTTTATTTTTCTAGAATCGTTGATCTTCCACTATACAGTCATGGCCAAAAGTATTGACACCCCTGCAATTCTGTCAGATAATACTCATGTTTGTCCTGAAAATGATTGCAAACACAAATTCTATGGTATTATTATCTTCATTTAATTTGTCTTAAATGAAAAAACACAAAAGAGAATGAAGCAAAAAGCAAAACATTGATCATTTCACACAAAACTCCAAAAATGGGCCAGACAAAAGTATTGGCACCCTCAGCCTAATACTTGGTTGCACAACCTTTAGCCAAAATAACTGCGACCAACCACTTCCGGTAACCATCAATGAGTTTCTTACAAAGCTCTGCTGGAATTTTAGACCATTCTTCTTTGGCAAACTGCTCCAGGTCCCTGATATTTGAAGAGTGCCTTCTCCAAACTGCCATTTTTAGATCTCTCCACAGGTGTTCTATGGGATTCAGGTCTGGACTCATTGCTGGCCACCTTAGAAGTCTCCAGTGCTTTCTCTCAAACCATTTTCTAGTGCTTTTTGAAGTGTGTTTTGGGTCACTGTCCTGCTAGAAGACCCATGACCTCTGAGGGAGACCCAGCTTTCTCACACTGGACCCTACTACATTATGCTGCAAAATTTGTTGGTAGTCTTCAGACTTCATAATGCCATGCACACGGTCAAGCAGTCCAGTGCCAGAGACAGCAAAGAAACCCCAAAACATCAGGGAACCTCCGCCATGTTTGACTGTAGGGACCGTGTTCTTTTCTTTCAATGCCTCTTTTTTCTCCTGTAAACTCTATGTTGATGCCTTTGCCCAAAAAGCTCTACTTTTGTCTCATCTGACCAGAGAACATTCTTCCAAAGCGTTTTAGGCTTTTTAAGGTAAGTTTTGGCAAACTCCAGCCTGGCTTTTTTATGTGGGGTCTTCCTGGGTCTCCTACCATACAGTACCTTTTCATTCAGACGCCGACGGATAGTACGGGTTGATACTGTTGTTCCCTCGGACTGCAGGGCAGCTTGAACTTGTTTGGATGTTAGTCGAGGTTCTTTATCCAACATCCGCACAATCTTGCGTTGAAATCTCTTGTCAATTTTTCTTTTCCGTCCAAATCTAGGGAGGTTAGCCACAGTGCCATGGGCTTTAAACTTCTTGATGACACTGCGCACGGTAGACACAGGAACATTCAGTTCTTTGGAGATGGACTTGTAGCCTTGAGATTGCTCATGCTTCCTCACAATTTGGTTTCTCAAGTCCTCAGACAGTTCTTTGGTCTTCTTTCTTTTCTCCATGCTCAATGTGGTACACACAAGGACACAGGACAGAGGTTGAGTCAACTTTAATCCATGTCAACTGGCTGCAAGTGTGATTTAGTTATTGCCAACACCTGTTAGGTGCCACAGGTAAGTTACAGGTGCTGTTAATTACACAAATTAGAGAAGCATCACATGATTTTTCGAACAGTGCCAATACTTTTGTCCACCCCCTTTTTTATGTTTAGTGTGGAATTATATCCAATTTGGCTTTAGGACAATTCTTTTTGTGTTTTTTCATTTAAGACAAATTGAATGAAGATAATAATACCAAATAATTTGTGTTTGCAATCATTTTCAGGAAGAAACTGAGTATTATCTGACAGAATTGCAGGGGTGTCAATATTTTTGGCCATGACTGTATGTCTCTCTCTTGGCACTCCGTGCTTTACACGGTATAGTATATTAGTCGCTATGGTTTGTATTATCATTTCACACCCAGTGCCTCCCCTCAATCACGCATTCACATCTTGGCACTATATGTACTCCACCCATTTGTTTAGCGCTTTACATATTACACCCCTAGGATCCGGTGCGCAAACTTATTAAACATTTTTACCCCTCCCCGGAGTTTCTTAGTTATTTCCCACTATGGGCAGGCCCCCAGGACTGAAAATGTCCACTACGTAGCCGCTTAGTACACAGCTCCCCGCTATGTTAGGTAACTCCGCACTGTGGGCAGGTTGCCAGGACTTAACATGTCCATTACAGAGCTGAGATCTCAGTGCACAGCTCCCCGCTCACATGACCGCAAGGAAGTGCGGCGTCACGTGATGCACGATCCCCTTTATCAACCCGGAAGTAGATTCCAGGTTGTCAGTGCATCTGTCTCTCTGACGGCCGCTCTCGCTGCTTCTCTTCTGACCGGTAAGCTCTTATCTCATTATCCTGCAGCGGTCACACTCACTACATTGATAGTGAGTGCAAGAATTTTTTTTTTTTTCACATTCTGCCTTTTCACCATATAGAGTTTGGGCCACAGCCTTCCATAGCAAACCAAGTTTGCCTAGGAGCCCTGGCACCAGCATATTGGTAAGCGCCTCTTTCCCTTTTTGGACACCTAGCGTCCTTTCAGTGTTTTCTCCTAGTACTTACACCATCCTTGTTTTTTGCCCCTTACAGTACTGCCCCATAGCTTTACTCCAGTAAGGTGTTTTTCGCCTCCTACTTTGTTTTACTCGGCAACACCAGGTGAACCTATATATGCCTCATTACCCATGTAGCATACAGCACCATACTACTCCTAAATAGGCTGTTAACTCCTCCACTGGGTTTTGTTATTTTCCATCTACTGTTATAGCCATTGGTTGTTGATTGTGTGCGTCTCAACACTATATATGCTTTTTTCTTCAGGCACGTTTCACTGAGCACTAGCACTTCTTATGTATTTATAAGGATGAACTCCATCGTCACCTCAACTCCAACCCACGTGGGAGCTCCACCTTCCTTTTTTTCCAGGAGCACATATATCCTTTTATTGCATAGCACATACTATATCCGCACAACTCATTTTTTCTTTTTCTTTTAAGTCCATACAGTGGTATATAGGATACTTACCCCCTGGATAGATTCGACCACTGCGGTAGTGCCCGCATATATTTTCTATATACTCATTATGTAACCTTTGTATATACTTCTTTTATTTGTTTATTGAGACACTTTGTTTTCCTTTTGATGTTATATGTGATATTGCAATTGTACTGTGACACTGTGACACCAGGCAGAGACTAAAATATTTGTTCTGTATTCTCTCTTGATATTTCTGTATCAGATAAAATGTAATTGTTCTGAGGAAGGTCCATTGGGACCGAAAACGTTTAACAGCATCTGCTGAATCTGTGTCTGGATGTACAATAAAAAATCAACAAATTACCACTTCATAACTTATTTGAGTGCCAAGTTTTTGTTATATATCATTTGGACTGGTACGTCCCATGACTCACAGAAGATATCTTCTCTGATTTGGAGTGTCTCACTTTCCTTACCTTCTTCACCCAGCCCAGACCTCCAAGACACCTTCTCCTGACACCTGCAGAGTTGACTACCTAGACATCTTCTGCTCTTTACTTTTGCTGCCATCCTGATCTCCTTCATGGTTAAACAAGTAAATCCAGTCCCACAAAATACATTTTTATCCCAAACCCTAAAATTAATACAGACCTGAGATAACACTCCTAAATTAGTTCAATCCCAGACTAGACCCTTACATAAATATAGACCACAGACCTGCCCCCTAAATAAATTCGACCCTTGGACCAGAACGTTAAATTCATTCAGACTTCAGACTAGACCACTAAATAATTCAGATTTTAGACCTGACTCCTAAATAAATTCAAACTTCAGACCAGACTTCTAAATAAGTCAGAGATCAGGCCAACAGATTCCTAAGTAACTCCAGAACCATTAAATATGTACCACCACAATCTATATATATAATTGTCTAAGGTTTTTTCCGTCTGTCTTTCTGTCTGTCTGTTTGTCTGTCTGTCTGTCTGTCTGTCTGTCTGTCCTGGAAATCCCGCGTCTCTGATTGGTCGAGGCTGCCAGGCCTCGACCAATCAGCGACGGGCACAGTATCGACGTAGAAATCCCGCGTCTCTGATTGGTCGGGCACAGCGACGATGATGTCATAAAGGACGTAGACATCCCATGTCTCTGATTGGTCGAGGCCTGGCGGCCTCGACCAATCAGCAACGAGCACAATATCGACGTAGATGTCATAATGGTTGCCATGGCGACGACGATGTCATGAAGGTTGCCTCGACCAATCAGCGACGGGCACAGTCTGCCGCGAATTCTGGAATCATCATTGTCCTTATACTACGGGGACATGCTTATTCTAGAATACCCGATGCATTAGAATCGGGCCACATTCTAGTAGAACATAAAACTTATCTAAAGTACATGACAGAACCCTTAAGTCAGTTCAGACCCTGGATCAAACTCATATACTTACGGTAACTTTCCTGGGTCTTTTCTTCCCCTGATAACAGTTGTAGAGAGGGTAAAACACTGTGTGGTGCTGCATATTATGCCCTGATGTTGTATAGCATCAGGTCCAAGTGGGGTGGCATCTGGACCTAAAAAAGAACCCTTGGAATGACAAAAATTAGCATTATTGTCCATTATATGTTGGATTAATCCAAATCATAATGGCCTATTAAAAACAGAGCACTTGTTTGGGAGAAACAATTGCGCGTGTAAGGGGGTAACTCAGTTCCTCACGTGCCTCCTGAACAAGTACATATGTGTCACGTGTTGAACACTAAAGTGTTAGTAATACTAATGTAATGTTTGGTTCCCTACTGTTATTTAATGTGTGCTATGTATTGTGATGTGATGTATTTAATATGTCTAAGATTAGGAATAAGATAGGATAGAAGCTGATATAGAGCAATAAGGGTTAGAGTATAGGGGAGCATTATAGAGTTAAGGCATAGAGTGATAATAGAGTACAGGCAGACCAGGGGTTAATCTAAGAAGGAGGTACAGCACAGAGCATGGAATATATTAGGATGCTTCCTGTTTAGAGGGAGAGAAGCCCAGGCATCTTGCCCAAGGGCAGAGGGCATACTGTTTATGGGACAGCCTCAGGCTGTGAAGGAAGAGCTGCTATGGAGGAGAGGGGCCTCAATCCGTGGGACAGAGTGGATGGGCACCAACTTAATGAAACTATCTCCAGAAAGGATCCGGGGTCTATGACCAGGAGCAGCTATAATAGTGTTGCCCGGTGCCTTTCCCCACTGGAGCCAGACAAGGGGATTACAGAGAGCTGGTGATGCAGAAAGGACAGATGGGACAAGAAGTGTTCTCAGAAGCAGCTGGGATGACTGAGAGAAAGGAAGGAGAGGTCACAGGAGAGTTGGAGTTCGCCTGGAAGCCAGGGAAAGGACAGTAGATAAAACCTTGTTTGAAATATGCTGCCAAAGTGTTATGTGCCTGTGTTTCCAGCAAAGATGAAATGTTTGCAAAGGACTGTGACTCCAGTAATTCTAGGAACGTGGGACCCTGAAGCCAGAATGGCAGAAACCGTAAGTGTTATGCTGCATGTGCAGCTGAAGGAACTTTATATTTCACCTGTGAGATGCCATGGTGAGGGAACGCTAACCCTTCTTGCCACGGATACCACCCTGGCCACCTTACATGCGTGCCATACCACCTAAACCTGCCATGAACCATTTTTCTAGCCAGTGTGGTGGAAAGTCACTAAAAGAAGTGACACTTGGATTGGAGGACTCATCACAACCATGAACTGAGCAATAATATAAAAGGAGATTATCCTAGTGGGAAAATATCTTTAAGTGTAAAGCTTAAAAAAGAGAGCCTTTATATACAGGTGCTACCTGTAGGAAGATAACGGCAGTGGATGAAGTATAAGATTGGCCACTGCAAGTGTAGGATGTTAGCAGGTGTGTAGGATGCAGTGACACACAGGAGACAGAGCAAGGGTTAACAGGTTCTTTATGTAAAACAGTGATGGAATCAGGGGGTAAAGGATTAAAAGGATATGAGTTTACGGATGGGAGAAAGACAAATACAGCAGGTAACAAGAGGTTAACTTATCAGTCTCTGTGCACTGGAGGAAGGTGGCTGGAAGATCCCTCGGTGGCCCCATAGGCATTGTGAGATGTCTCCGATCCAGTCCCGCAGAAAGGCGATGCACTGTCTCCTTGCGGTGATGAATCCACTGGGTCCTTCGGCACGTGGTCTCCTGTCTCCTGGTTCGGGCACACAGTGGAGTAGAGATGGAGGTCCGCAGCACAGCGAAAGGAACAGACAGTTCAGTAGTGAAGGCCACAGGTGGAGTACACAGTTCAGCAGTCACGGCCGCAGGCGCAGTCCAGTACTCAGCGTGCACCGCAGGGATAGTACTGAGCGGTGCCACCGCAGTAGTCAGCGGAACATCACTGTGCACCCTGGATTGGTCACTGTGCAGTGCAGGGGTCTCTATGGACTGTGTGATGCCCACCTGGATAAGTCTGCTAACCGGATGAAGCAGCCCGGGTAGCTGGCGTGGGTCAGTCGAGAGGGAATAAACCGTTTCTGTGCTTACGCTGATTCCCCGCCAAAAGTCTTGTCTTCCCCCGCACACAGCTATTTATATCGGACCCGTCCCAACCAGTCAGGTGTCCTCAACTGCTCTGGTCAGAAATCTCCAGAATAATGGTGACAGTCCCGACAGTTCCAGCTTAGACATGCAAGAGGGACCATTAGCCTGATCCACCTCCCTACACTCCCCCACTCTTTTTGCTCTCCATTCCATGGGCGAGACTCTTCGAGGAGACCTTGATTGTCTTTTCTTCTGTGTGACTTGCTGTCAAACAAAATTCTCTTGATCATAGCGATTGGGGGGTTTGCCAGCCGTTGTTCGTTCAGAGCATCTCAGATCAGGAGAAGTAGAGGAGTTCTCTTGTGGGGCAGAATCCGGCTGTGGGGGGAGAGCCATGGGTGAAGCTGTATCCTCTGGTTCCAACCTCTCGGAGCTAAATCCTTCACCCCCTTCTTCGTCCTCTTCTTCCACTGGCGTATGGACCGTCTCAGGGGCCTCAGGCTCCTCTTCTACTCAGACAGGGTTCTTGGATAGGCATGGTAAGAGCATATTCCGGTGAAGAGTTCGAGTGGGGCATCTTCTTTTCCTTCAGGCTGGACTTCGTTCTCAGGTCCCTCTGAACTAACTCTTCACTTCACTCGATACGGGTCTTTCTCCCAATGATTTTCCAGCTTGTCTCGAGGACGCTTCTCCCGCACTAAGACATGGTCTCCAACTTGGAACTCTGTTGCTCCGGATGGGGTCTTCTCTGCATGTTCAAGCTCCTGTAATCTGGTCTGGACCAACCGATGTAACGTCTGCAGGTGGTGTCGATGTTCCCAAACCCAGGAGGACACCCCCGCCCATGCGTAGTCCTCTTCTCATTCCAATGCCAACTTGGTGATTCCATTTCCATCTTGGCCAAACAGAAGGGAGTAAGGTGTATATCCCGTGGTCCGATGTACTCGATTATTATATATCCATACCAGTTCAGGAATGTACTCAGGCCACCGGGATTTCCGATCTAGAGTTCTTAGCATCTGGATTAGTGTAGGGTTAAACCATTCACAGGCGCCATTACCTTGAGGGTGGTATGGTGTGGTGGGGGACTTGTCGATTCGGTATAGGCGATGCAGCTCATCCATTACAGGCTCCCTGATCAGAGAGAATTCTTTTCGGACATCCATAGAGTTGGATAGTTTTTGCAGATTATGTACGCAGGGGACTCTGCGGTCTGGTCCCGAGTTGGAGTTACCACACCAAATTTTGTAAAGTGATTTACCATCACTTGGCAATGCTCATAGCCCTGATGGGCTGGGCCAATGGTCAGATAGTTCACCATCAAGAGTTCTAGGGGAGCAGAGGTTACAATGGACTGGACAGAAGCTCTTTGCTCTGGCGGCTTAGAAAGTTCACATGTTCAGCACATTCTAAAGACCTCTTCCACTTCTGTCTTAAACAGGGGGTGATAGGCGAACTGCTGTAACAATTGGAAGGATTTGTCTGAACCAAAGTGGGCTCCTTGCTCATGTGCGTCGACAGCAATTTTGGATACCAACGCTGTTGGGACCAGGACTTGTCAGGTCACACTCGGCTCAGTTCGTAACTGTGCTTTCCGATACAGTAAGCCGTTCTTCATCTGAAGTTGTTCCCACTGTTGAAGGATCCATAACACCTCTGGAGACAACGTACCTCTCAACGTCGAGCTAGGGAGTCTCTGAGAAGCCACCCACCATCTCAGCAAGGCCAGTTCACTATCTTCCTGTTGAAGCTGGACCCACTCATCTCAGGTTCGTCCCAGTATGCCTCCTTCAGCTGAGGTGTGTATCTGCTCCTGCATTGCCACCACCATCCTGGCGGGCCTCAGGAATTTAGAGATTTCATCCTCTTCCAATTCTTCATCTCTGTCCCGCTCTGGCTTGGCACTTCTCCTCCTGGACAGGGCATCGGCATGATTATTTTCTGCTCCCCTCTTATAGGCAATCTTATAACGAAACTTCGCCATTCTGGCCACCCATCGCTGCTCCAGAGCTCCCAGTTTTGCATTTTCCAGGTGCGCCAGCGGGTTGTTATCAGTGCACATCAACACTTCGGAACCAGATAGATACAGTGACTTGCGAAATTATTCGGCTCCCTGGAACTTTTCAACCTTTTCCAACATATCATGCTTGAAACATAAGATATCAAATGTAAATGTTTGGTGAAGAATCAACAAGTGGAACACAATTGTGAAGTTGAATGAAATTTATTGGTTATTTTAAATTTTTGTGGAAATTCAAAAAGCATAAGCGATCACCCTCTCTCTTCCATCCTGCATCTGTAACAACACAGCCCCAAGTCCCAGTAGACTTCCGTCAGTGTAGAGAATGAACGGTTGCAAGAAATCCGCATAAGCCAAGATAGGAGCTTCATTGAGTGCTCTCTTGACAACTTGAAAAGCCTCTTCTTGGGACTCCTTCCAGCAGATCTTCCAGTTCTTGGCACCTGAGGGAACCTTTTTCAACAGCTCCAGTAAAGGCTTTGCCCGTCGAGCAAAGTTCTACACAAAACGCCTGTAATATCCGGTCACTCTCAGAAACGCCCGGACATCTTTCACAGTCTCTGGAGTGGGCCAGTCTTCAATCACAGAAACCTTTTCTCTGGAGGGCTCTATTCCTTCAGCAGAAATAACATGGCCCAAGTATTCAATTTGCGTGCAAAACAAATGGCACTTCTGGGGCTTCACTTTTAGTCCATGTCTTTGAAGGTGGGCCAACACTTGTTCTATACGCTGCAGGTGTTCCTCAAATGAAGCCGCATAGACTATAATGTCATCCAGGTAGATAAGCATGGATTCAAAGTTCAGATCCCCCGGGCACCTCTCCATGAGACGTTGAAAAGTTCCGGAAGCACTGGCCAAGCCAAACGGCATTCGGTTGAACTCGTACAGGCCCATGGGAAGAATAAAGGCAGTCTTTGCTTGATCTTGTTCAGACATGGGTACTTGCCAGTAGCCGCTGGTGGGGTCCAGTGTCGAGAAGAACCTGGCTTTCCCCAGAGTGGGAAGGGATTCTTCAATCTGGGGCAATGAATACAAGTCTTCCATAGTACAGGCGTTGAGTTTTCGGTAGTCCACACAAAAATGCAAGGTGCAGTCTTTCTTCCGCACTAACAATTGGAGCAGCCCACAGACTCTGGCTCTCCCTAATCATACCAGCCTGCAACATTTGGTTCAGCATGCCCTTCACTTCCTGGTATAACTGTGGGGGAATTTGCCGGTAATGCTCTCTTATGGGCGCGGTGCTCCCAGTTGGTATTTAATGTGTAATGGCTGTGGTGCATCTTCGTGCAAGGCAAAAACTTCTTTATACTTCCCTAACAGAGCTTCTACCTGTCGCACCTGAGAGTTCAGCCCGCATTTGTTCCAATATGGGTCGGCTCTCTTTGATGTGTTGAGGTTCTGGCACTGAGATGGTGTTCACTGACACAGTCCAGGGGTCCCCAGGCTGTATTTCCAGTTGTACTGTCTGTGGGAGTATTATTTCTTCAGGTGGATTCATTACTTGGGCCACCACACTTCTGGGAACAACGGTAACGTCTTGATCTCCTAAATTAATGCACCGTACCGGAACAGTCCCTTCTCGTACAATGGCTAACATATGCACCAACTAGGAGTCCTGTGGATAATTGTTCTGAAGAAGATGGTTCAATTTGGACCTCAACTCCCTTCAAGGGGACACAGGCACGAACGGGCAGGGACAGTACTGTTTGTCCTGGTGGAAGAACGATTTTGGTGGAGGTCGGGACGATTACCTTTCCTAACACTCCTCCCTCACAGCTAGACTCCTGTACTTGTGCCACTCGTGCTAGTTGTTGAAAAATTCTTCTTTGTGGTGTATGTGGGCCCCACTGTTTTAGAGTCTCGTTAGAGGACTCCCTGATGAGAAGGCTTCCAAACTCCTTCAGCACATTCATCTCCAAGGTGAAAGAGGGTCCATTACTCACTTCTCCCTGTGTCAGCACCACACCTTTCCATCCTAGGTCTTTCCCACACATAGACACTTGCATCGATACCATCCCTGCGACAGGATGGGCAGTTGGTTGGCTGCCATTAACTTTATCACAGGGCCCCATTCAGGCTGTTTTGCTCCAGGAAAATGTCACTGGAGGTAAGCTTCTGGCATCGTTATCACCTGCGAGCCCTTTGTCCACCAGGCATTGCACTGCACATCTGTCCATTTCTGCCCATATCAGGGGGCATGTTGACACTAAACTTGCAGGACTTCCACTACTCTTCCTCACCTGTTCTGGCTCCTGGTGGCGAGATGTCACTCTTCATTGGTGGGTGCACTCCCGCACAATGTGTCCGCTCTCTCTGCAGTTGAAGGAAGTGATGAGTCAAGGCCGGTGAAACATTTTGGAGTCACGGCGAGGTTCCGGGCCTTCCCCACACTCTGCTGGATTGTTTTTAGTCTCCACTTTCTCCTTTAGGTTGGCCAGTTCTTCCTTCACACTCACAAGCTCTCTCCAGAATTCTTCCACCCATTGGAGTTCAGCAATGGCGTTTACAGACACCCTACACTCTGGACCTTCCGCACCGGGATTGTCACCCCCTGCTCCTGTTGACAGATGCGTGCCACACTCGATACCTCAGGGAAAGTCATTAGCGGGTTTACTCGCACATGCTGCCTCAGGGCCTATTTTGTCATCACGTCTCATAAGCCAGTCACTAGGAGGTCTCACAACATTATGTCTGTGAGACCTACCCCCATACCACCTTTCTAGTAATTGCAGCGTGTAACTCCTGCAATGCATTCATATATTGTGCTACGGTCTCCCCCTCCCTCTGCATTCTGCTAAAGATATGCGTCCTCAGTTCCCCTACGTCAGTGGGGTTACCGTGAGTTTCCTCTAGGATTTGCAACACTTTAATAAAAGTATCCTGGTCTCTGGGGGTCCGCAACATCACTGACTCCCTGGCTTCCCCATCCAGTGCCATGATAGCCACCTCAGTCTCCAGCGCAGGGGTCATGGGGTGCATTCTCATCATACCTCTAAGGTGTTCAGTCCAGCTCCACAGCATAGTGTTGATCCCTGTAAATTTTGGCAGATTACTTAGCATGGCCCCCCAGTGAAATGCTAGTCCTGGGGCCACCTCCTTCTGCTTTGTCTGCCACCTGTGTTATATTGAACTGCATCCTGCCGACTATGCCAAGTGTAGGATGCTAGCAGGTACGTAGGATGCAGTGACACACAGGAGACAGAGCAAGGGTTAACAGGTTCTTTATATAAAACAGTGATGGAATAAGCAGGGGGGTAAAGGATATGTGTTTGCGGATGGCAAAAGACAAATACAGCAGGTAAAATGGGTTAACTTATCATTCTCTGTGCACTGGAGGAAAGTGGCTGTAAGATCCTTGGGTGGCGCTGTTGGCGGCGAGAGATGTCTCTGATCTTGTCCCGCAGAAAGGCAATGCACAGTCTCCTTACGGTGATAAATCCTCTGGGTCCTTCGGCACATGGTCTCCTGGTCCGGGCACGTGGTGGAGTAGAGATGGAGGTCTGCAGCACATCGGAAGGAACAAACAGTTCAGTAGTGAAGACCGCAAGTGGAGTACACAGTTCAGCAGTCACGTCCCCAGGCGCAGTCCAGCACTCAGCGTGCACCGCAGGGATAGTACTGACCGTTGCCTCCATGGTAGTTAGCGGAACGTCACTGTGCACCCTGGATTGGTCACTGTGTGGTGCAGGTGTCTCTATGGACTATGTTATGTCCGCCTGGATAAGTCTGCTAACCGGATGAAGCAGCCCGGGTAGCTGGCATGGGTCAGTTGAGAAGGTGTCAACCGTCTCTGTGCTCACACGCTGATTCCCCACCAAAAGTCCTGTCTTCCTGAGCGCACAGCTATTTATATCGGTCCCGCCCCCACCAGTCAGGCATCCTGAACTGCTCTGGTCAGAAATCTTTCCCCGCCCCCCCCCCCGGAATAATGGTGACACTCCCGACAGTTCCAGCCCAGACACGCAAGAGGGACTGTTAGCCTGATCCACCTCCCTACACACCTTGGATAATTCACATGCTGGAATGGATCAGAAGAAGTAATTAAATTTTGAGCTCTCAGTTCTACCTCTGGGATCCCCACAATTAATTCCTGTGAGCATTGCAGAAAATATCTGAAGCTGTCATAAGGAAGAAGAAAGACATGAGAATGTACATATGTCTCTGTTGAGATCCATCACTTACTGTATGGACATTATGGAAACACTGCTTACAGCTTACCTTATTGACTTTATTCAGTCTCCTGATAGGTTGCGGTTGTTGTAGTGAGGACACCCAACATGGGCAGACATACCGCCGGTTCATCTGCTGTGTCTGCACTGGGGAGTGGAAGCTCCGTGGGGCTCCTGCAGGGCGGCTAATAATAAGGGCAATCTGGCCAGTTTATCCGGCTCCTGGGGCCCCCTGGCCAGATTGTCCTCTTTTGTAGTGAGCAGGGAACAATCCCTGCAGCTCCACTGCCTTCAAGAGAAAATGGAATCGGCCTGCCCGCGCTTCCTGTCTCACACAGCAGCGGCTGCATGATATCATCATTCACGGCCATGGCTGAGCGAGACAGGATGCTACCAGCATGCGGTTTCAGGATAGGATACCGTGCGCAGAGGTGAGACATCTCCTGTCTTCTTCAAAGCTGCTTCTCCTCCTGGCGTCTGCACACTCATGGCTGGAACGAAGCTGCAGCTGTGTGCAGGACCTCAATCACCCCCCTGAACAGGAGGTAAAGAATGGTCTGAATGTAATGGATTGTTTAGCAGAGTAAAGAGAGGAGGCAGGGGCTGCAGTCAGAGACTAGAAGCAGTGATTTACTGACTGTGACCCCCAGAGCTTTGTGTTGTCTGGTCAGTGCAGGATTCTCATCCACAGACAGCACCAACCAGAGAGCTCAGAGCTCGGGAGCACAGTCACTAAATCACTGGGTCTATTCTTTGATAGGCAGGTATGGAATGGGGCTGAAATTCAGCCCTGGCCTTTGAAATCACACAGGCCCATGTTGCCTCGTCCCCATAAACCAGATGGGATATATTAATAATATTACCCAGGATGGAGGACAGGAAGATTTTCTACAAGACCAATATTTCTAATGATACCTGTGGCCTGTTGGGGTAAGTGGCGGAGTCAGCGACTTTGTGCTCCATCCATACCATGGGTATCTTGAGAACACCGATTCTGTTAACAACATAGCAGACAAGGCAACCCATGAACAGACAGGCCCTTCTGGCATTTGCCAGATGGCCAGTCCGGCCCTGGACTCCAGTCATCACTGCTGTAACAAATCCAGGCTGGGACTGACCCCTGAGCCCATCCCCCAGTGAAGACTTTATTCACATATACTGTATCTGTTGCATTAAACACACAGGTACAATACATAGACCCATATAAGGGTATGTTTCCACAGTTAGTAAACGCAGCGAGTTGGACGCTGTGTACATCTGCAGCATCCAATCCGCTGCGTTCAGATGTTACAGCATAGTGGATGAGATTTCAAGGAATCCCATGTCCATTATGCGTGCAGCGGCGCCCGCAGCTTCCCTGCGGAGACAGGACATGCGGCATGTCTTTCTAGACCTCAGCATGTCTATGTATCTTGCGGAGACGCTCAGTCTCCGCAAAATAAATTTCCCATCCAATGTATAGGACGCAGTGATTCCGCATGGTTCAATCAACACATGCGAAATCACCGCGCGTACAAAAGCCGGCAGCGCTTTGGACCAAGTGGACATGTGCTGCGTCCAAAGCGCTGCTGATTCCTGACCGTGGAACCATACCCTTATACATAAATGTATAGTATATTACATATGCAGTAGACACAGGTATTTATTATACAGTACATGGGCATATTCTATATGTGTATTGTTATGAACAGGTGATTCAGAACCACAATGGACCTAGTGGTTAAGAGCACACAAAGTGACCTGATAGTTACCAACATAGGACGAGCTCTGAGACGTGGGAACTCTGCTGACCGCAATCCCTAATCCTATCATACCACACTAGAGGTAGCCGTGGATTGCTCCTAACGCTCCCTATGCAACTCGGCACAGCCTGAGAAACTAGCTAGCCCTGAAGATAGAAAAATAAGCCTACCTTGCCTCAGAGAAATTCCCCAAAGGAAAAGGCAGCCCCCCACATATAATGACTGTGAGTTAAGATGAAAATACAAACATAGAGATGAAATAGATTTTAGCAAAGTGAGGCCCGACTTACTGAATAGACCGAGGATAGGAAAGATAGCTTTGCGGTCAGCACAAAAACCTACAAACAACCACGCAGAGGGGGCAAAAAGACCCTCCGCACCGACTAACGGTACGGAGGTGCTCCCTCTGCATCTCAGAGCTTCCAGCAAGCAAGAAAAACCAATATAGCAAGCTGGACAGAAAATATAGCAAACAAAAGTAACACAAGCAAAACTTAGCTTATGCAGGGCAGACAGGCCACAAGAATGATCCAGGAGAAAGCTAGACCAATACTAGAACATTGACTGGAGGCCAGGAACAAAGAACTAGGTGGAGTTAAATAGAGCAGCACCTAACGACTTAACCTCGTCACCTGAGGAAAGAAACTCAGAAGCCGCAGCCCCACTCACATCTACCAGAGGAAGCTCATAGACAGAACCAGCCGAAGTACCACTCATGACCACAGGAGGGAGCTTGACCACAGAATTCACAACAGTGTATATGTTTCACACTTTTTTGTTAAGTATAAAATTCCACATGTGTTAATTCATAGTTTTGATGCCTTCAGTGTGAATGTACAATTTTCATAGTCATGAAAATAGAGAAAAATCTTTAAATGAGGTGTGTCCAAACTTTTGGTTTGTACTGTAGGTATGTACTGTGAGTGCACTTCATATATATAGTTATGCACTGGTGCATTGATATACTGTAGGCAGCTACATAATTTTTGCCTACTACTAGTTTTGAAAAATCTCCCCAGAGTGTATAAGCCCTTAACGAAATATGACATACTGCGTACGTCATATGTTGTCTTCCTGCATTCATGCAGGCTCGCAAGCTGATCCCGCATCTTTCCTGGCAAATGATGGCAGTGATATTCAGCCATCATCTGTCACTAACAGCCGCTGTTCACTTGTTAAACACCACTGTGGATCAGTGACAGCAGCATTTACAGCATGTCGGCAGGGGAGAGTGTTGATCAATGCTCCCATTGGCACTCTTATGACATGATGGTGGGGAGCTGATGGGTTGCCATGATGGCCAGAGGCCTGTTGACAGCCTGTGTCTGTCATGACAAATTCCTGTGAAAACTAGCCTGTAGCTGACTTTCATAGGAGATTGTGATTTTTTTCAATATTCAGCAATACTGTGGCACTGCTAAATATTATACAAGTAATCAAATTATTGCAGGTTCAAGCCCCCAAAGGGGATTAACAAATACAGAGAAAAGTAAAAGAAAAATGATTTGAAAAATAAAGCTCAAATTAACCTCTTTTTTCCTGATTAGGAAATTAAAAAAAATGCACATCTTTGGCATCACTACATTAGTAATGGCGTTGCGTGGTCATAGTGTGGCAGTAATTCTACCTTGTATTTTGTATTATTCGGTCACTATGTTGTGATAATGTGGTCTGGTCACATTGTGGCAGTAATTGTCCCTGGTATGTGATATTATTCAGTAACTCTGTGGTGGTTAAATGTGATCTGGTCATGGTGTGGCAGTGTTTTTCTCCTGTATGATATTCGGTCAGTATATGGTGGTAATATGTGGTTTAGTCATGGTGTGGCGATATTTGTTCCCTGTATGTGATATTATTCAGTCACTAAGTGGTGGTAATTTGTGGTCTGGTCACAGTGTGGTGGTATTTGTTTCTTTTATTTGGTATTATTTGTCTTTGTATAGGGGACTGAGTTGTATATTGAGGTCACTTGTTCTCTCTGATATCAATAAGGGGAAGATTCTTGATTTCCAATACAGCTAAAATACTTGGAAGTTTTACCCCTCCCTGTCCTGTGACTATTACACAGTAGAAAAGATGCACTTACATTTGTTCTCCTGTGAAAACAAACAATCACCTATCCTAAGACCACGTTCATATGTTCAGTATTTGGTCAGTATTATACCTTAGGATTTGTAAGCCAAAACCAGTAGCAGTGATAAATGCGGAAGTGGTGATGTGTTTTCGGAGAGGGCAATGATGGGGGTGATGGCGACCAGTCCATCAGCTCCTCCTTTAGAAAAGAAGCTTTCCCATGCTCTATCACCCATCATTGCATTGTACAGCTAACAAGTGTATATCTATATATATAATTGTCTAAGGGTTTTTCCGTCTGTCTGTCTGTCTGTCTGTCTTTCTGTCTGTCTGTCCTGGAAATCCCGGCTCTCTGATTGGTCGAGGCCGCCAGGCCTCGACCAATCAGAGACCGGCACAGCATCAACGTAGAAATCCCACGCCTCTGATTGGTCGAGGCCCCCAGGCCTCGACCAATCAGCGACCGGCACAGCGACGATGATGTCATAAAGGACGTAGACATCTCACGTTTCTGATTCAGCGATGGGCACAGTATCGACGTAGATGTCATAATGGTTGCCATGGCGACGATGATGTCATAAAGGTTGCCTCGACCAATCAGCGACGGGCACAGTGTGCCGCGAATTCTGGAATCATCATTGTCCATATACTACGGGGACATGCATATTCTAGAATACCCGATGCGTTAGAATCGGGTCACAATCTAGTATATATATATATATATACAATGGGGCAAAAAAGTATTTAGTCAGTCAGCAATAGTGCAAGTTCGACCACTTAAAAAGATGAGAGGCGTCTGTAATTTACATCATAGGTAGACCTCAACTATGGGAGACAAACTGAGAAAAAAAAATCCAGAAAATCACATTGTCTGTTTTTTTAACAATTTATTTGCATATTATGGTGGAAAATAAGTATTTGGTCAGAAACAACAATCAAGATTTCTGGCTCTCACAGACCTGTAACTTCTTCTTTAAGAGTCTCCTCTTTCCTCCACTCATTGCCTGTAGTAATGGCACCTGTTTAAACTTGTTATCAGTATAAAAAGACACCTGTGCACACCCTCAAACAGTCTGACTCCAAACTCCACTATGGTGAAGACCAAAGAGCTGTCAAAGGACACCAGAAACAAAATTGTAGCCCTGCACCAGGCTGGGAAGACTGAATCTGCAATAGCCAACCAGCTTGGAGTGAAGAAATCAACAGTGGGAGCAATAATTAGAAAATGGAAGACATACAAGACCACTGATAATCTCCCTCGAACTGGGGCTCCACGCAAAATCCCACCCCGTGGGGTCAGAATGATCACAAGAATGGAGAGCAAAAATCCCAGAACCACGCGGGGGGACCTAGTGAATGAACTGCAGAGAGCTGGGACCAATGTATTAAGGCCTACCATAAGTAACACACTACGCCACCATGGACTCAGATCCTGCAGTGCCAGACGTGTCCCACTGCTTAAGCCAGTACATGTTCGGGCCCGTCTGAAGTTTGCTAGAGAGCATTTGGATGATCCAGAGGAGTTTTGGGAGAATGTCCTATGGTCTGATGAAACCAAACTGGAAATGTTTGGTAGAAACACAACTTGTCGTGTTTGGAGGAAAAAGAATACTGAGTTGCATCCATCAAACACCATACCTTCTGTAAAGCATGGTGGTGGAAACATCATGCTTTGGGGCTGTTTCTCTGCAAAGGGGCCAGGACGACTGATCCGGGTACATGAAAGAATGAATGGGGCCATGTATCGTGAGATTTTGAGTGCAAACCTCCTTCCATCAGCAAGGGCATTGAAGATGAAACGTGGCTGGGTCTTTCAACATGACAATGATCCAAAGCACACCGCCAGGGCAACGAAGGAGTGGCTTCCTAAGAAGCATTTCAAGGTCCTGGAGTGGCCTAGCCAGTCTCCAGATCTCAACCCTATAGAAAACCTTTGGAGGGAGTTGAAAGTCCGTGTTGCCAAGCGAAAAGCCAAAAACATCACTGCTCTAGAGGAGATCTGCATGGAGGAATGGGCCAACATACCAACAACAGTGTGTGGCAACCTTGTGAAGACTTACAGAAAACGTTTGACCTCTGTCATTGCCAACAAAGGATATATTACAAAGTATTGAGATGAAATTTTGTTTCTGACCAAATACTTATTTTCCACCATAATATGCAAATAAATTGTTAAAAAAACAGACAATGTGATTTTCTGGATTTTTTTTTCTCAGTTTGTCTCCCATAGTTGAGGTCTACCTATGATGTAAATTACAGACGCCTCTCATCTTTTTAAGTGGTGGAACTTGCACTATTGCTGACTGACTAAATACTTTTTTGCCCCACTGTATATATATATATATAATATGATTGTCGCCTTAAAAGGAGGGGGGCCCAGACACATTTCCTGCACAGGGGCCCCAAGCTGTCTGTGTCCGTCCCTGACACCCAGATATCATGCATTTACAGTATATGCTTCAGATATGCCATACATTTCAAATGATTTAATAGTCTTCTATAGGGCTATTTATCACCAGATCATGGGGGCTTATGGATAGCTACTGGATTGGTGGTAATTTTTTGTAAACTGAAGCATTAGCACAGATGATATTTATTTTATATACAGTAGGTGTGATATGCCTACTTTTTGGGCAACATCAGTTTTTTTTTTCTTTTCAGATTTGAGTACATCTTTTTCCAAATATATGACAACTTATAACAATATGTTGCATGTTTTCAAACCCTGCACAACCCATTTAGAACAATGAGAACAATGCTATAAGGCAACTGTTCTGTTGCCAGTTTTGCTGCATTTGTCAGTTAATAATCCATTATTGAGTAGAGTTTCAAAGCTTGCAGAATGCTGTCCTCCGGGCTACTGGACATCAGTAAGAATGTATTTCAATCAGAAAAAGCCATAAATTCTTGGAATCTGTGGATAGGTGTAAGGCATGAATGCTACATAAGATAATTAAATAAAGATCACTGGTAAAGCTGGAAAGATTATTTGAAACTAGATTGTGACCCGATTCTAACGCATCGGGTATTCTAGAATATGCATGTCCCCGTAGTATATGGACAATGATGATTCCAGAATTCGCGGCACACTGTGCCCGTCGCTGATTGGTCGAAGCAACCTTTATGACATCATCGTCGCCATGGCAACCATTATGACATCTACGTCGATACTGTGCCCGTCGCTGAATCAGAAACGTGAGATGTCTACGTCCTTTATGACATCATCGTCGCTGTGCCCGTTGCTGATTGGTCGAGGCCTGTCGGCCTCGACCAATCAGTGACGCGGGATGTCTACGTCCTTTATGACATCATCGTCGCTGTGCCGGTCGCTGATTGGTCGAGGCCGCCAGGCGGCCTCGACCAATCAGAGAGACCCGGGATTTCCAGGACACACAGACAGACAGAAAGACAGACAGACAGACGGAAAAACCCTTAGACAATTATATATATAGATTTGAACTTGCCATCTTTGCTAAATTTGCTACATTTTCCTCCAAAAATGCAACACTGCCTCTAATTGAGCTGAAAATAAGCTTATAACTAGTGATGGGCGAGCACTAAAATGCTCGTTGCTTGGGTCGAGCATATTGAAATGCTTGGGTGTTCGACTCGAGCAAGGAGCCAAATGTACGTAAGTCTATGGGAAACTCGAGCATTTTTGCCACGGCTTCCCCCCCCGCTTCTTTAGAGGGTCTATAAACTGCGGAAATCGATGGGAACACTGCTCAAATGACATGGGAACAGCATGGGGAAGACCCCTGGAAGCATTTCTGACTCCCAGGTCACAGCTGTGAACAATGTTGTCAGAGTCTTACGCCACTTTTACAGGCTCACAATAAAACATGCAAAAACGAAACCAAGATGGATTTTCCTGGGAAATATGTTAAGGAACATCCTTTCCAGGGTAATGACTTGCATATAAGGCAAATAAATAACCCAAAATAAAAATTCTCCTCCACCACTTGAGCTATGTTCACACGTAGCATTTTTGGTGCATTTTTTTAACATTAGCATTGCTTTCAACTAAGTCATATGCATTCCCTGGGAAATGTCATTTTAACATTTTACAACCTTATCTGGCCATGTGGTGTGTGACACATCATCAGACACATCCTGTTTCATCTATGAAGGAGGGACTCTGAAAGTCACAGCCTATTTTTATAGGGTCATCAGGCGGCCTTTACTATTGTTAAAGGGCCATCAGTCGGTCCTCACTATTCTTAGAGAGTTATCTGGCTATGCTTTGCTGTTCTTATTATTAAACAGTGGGTCTCCTACCATGTTATTGCGTATGCAGTGAGTGGCAGGGCTGCCCAAGATTTGGATGCACCCCAATACCCCTTTGAGGAGACGTACAGGAGGGCCACCTGAAAGCAATGTTCCCATTATTAGGAAGTTGAGACTCCCATACTGTTTGCTTATGCATTGCATGCAAGGCCTGCCCTGCATCAAATTTAGATGCAGTCCAATACCCCTTTGAAGCCACGTACAGGATGGCCACATGAAATCATTGTTCCCATTATTAGTAATTTGGTACTCCCATACTGTTTGCCTATGCAGTGAATTGCAGTGTTTAGCCTGAACAACCTGCATTGGAGAATGTCATTGCTGAGGCTGAAGTCCCGGCAGTGGAGAATTGCAATGTTGAGGAAGAAGAACCTGCATTGGAGCATTGCAGTGTTGAGGCTGAACACCCGGCAGTAGAGCATTGTAGTGTTGAGCCTGAGGAACCTGCATTGGAGAATTGCAATGTTGAGGATAAAGACTCGGCAGTGGAGAATGACTGTGTTGAGGCTGAAAAAACCTGCAGTGGAGAACTTCAGTGTTGAGGCTGAAGAAACTGCAGTGGAGAATTGCAGTGTTGAGGCTGTAGAACTTGCAGTGGAGAATTTCAGTGTTGAGCGTGAAGAAAAGGCAGTGGAGAATTGCATTGTTGAAGCTGACCAACCCCTACAGTTCACATTATTAGTAGGGTTGAGCGAAACGGGTCGAACATTTTCAAAAGTCGCCGACTTTTGGCTAAGTCGGGGTTTCATGAAACCCGATCCGACCCCTGTGCGGGGTCGGCCATGCGGTACGCGACTTTCGCGCCAAAGTCGCGTTTCAATGACGCGAAAAGCGCCATTTCTCAGCCAATGAAGGTAAACGCAGAGTGTGGGCAGCGTGATGACATAGGTCCTGGTCCCCACCATCTTAGAGAAGGGCATTGCAGTGATTGGCTTGCTGTCTGCGACGTCACAGGGGCTATAAAGAGGCGTTCCCGCCGACCGCCATCTTACTGCTGCTGATCTGAGCTTAGGGAGAGGTTGCTGCCGCTTTGTCAGAAGCAGGGATAGCGTTAGGCAGGGTCCATTAACCACAAAACCGCTTGTGCTGCAGCGATTTGCACTGTCCAACACCACCCTCGGTGTGCAGGGACAGTGGAAGTTTTTTTTTTTTTTTTTTTCCCCTCAGCGCTGTAGCTCATTGGGCTGCCCTAGAAGGCTCCCTGATAGCTGCATTGCTGTGTGTACGCCGCTGTGCAAACCAACTGCTTTTTTCAAAGCACAAATCCTCTTGTTCCTTCCTTTCTGCACAGCTATCTTTTTTGTTTGTCCACACTTTTTATTTCATTTGTGCATCAGTCCACTCCTTATTGCTGCCTGCCATACCTGGCTGAGATTACTGCAGGCAGGGAGATAGTAGCTGCCTGCCATACCTGGCTGAGATTACTGCAGGCAGGGAGATAGTAATTGTAGGACATTCCCTGTTTTTTTTTTTTTTTTTTTTTTGGTGGGAGATTAAGATTGGCAATTTGGCATTTCTGCTAGAGTGCCATCCCTGTGTGTGCCATCTCTCTCACATAGTGGGCCATAGAAAGCCTTTTCATTTTTCTGTATTTTTTTTTGTGGGGTGTATAAATTCTCCCTGATAAAAATACAGTGGGAGATTAATATTGGCCTTTGGGCTTGTGTGCCAGTCCTGAGTGTGCCATCTCTCTCACAAATAGTGGGCCATAGAAAGCCTATTTATTTTTTTTTTTGGTTTTATAAATTCTCCCTGAAAAAAAGGGAGATTAATATTGGCCTCTGGGCTTGTGTGCCAGTCCTGAGCGTGCCATCTGTGCCAGCCCTGAGCGTGCCATCTCTCTCACAAATAGTGGGCCATAGAAAGCCTATTTAATTTTTTTTTTTGTTTTATAAATTTTCCCTGAAAAAAGGGAGATTAATATTGGCCTCTGGGCTTGTGTGCCAGTTGTGAGCGTGCCATCTGTGCCAGTCCTGAGCGTGCCATCTCTCTCACAAATAGTGGGCCATAGAAAGCCTATTTAAATATTTTTTTGGTTTTATAAATTCTCCCAGAAAAAAAGGGAGATTAATATTGGCCTCTGGGCTTGTGTGCCAGTCCTGAGCGTGCCATCTGTGCCAGCCAGCCCTGAGCGTGCCATCTCTCTCACAAATAGTGGGCCATAGAAAGCCTATTTAATTTTTTTTTTTGTTTTATCAATTTTCCCTGAAAAAAGGGAGATTAATATTGGCCTCTGGGCTTGTGTGCCAGTTGTGAGCGTGCCATCTGTGCCAGTCCTGAGCGTGCCATCTCTCTCACAAATAGTGGGCCATAGAAAGCCTATTTAAATATTTTTTTGGTTTTATAAATTCTCCCAGAAAAAAAGGGAGATTAATATTGGCCTCTGGGCTTCTGTGCCAGTCCTGAGCGTGCCATCTGTGCCAGTCCTGAGCGTCCCATCTCTCTCACAAATAGTGGGCCATAGAAAGCCTATTTTATTTTTTTTTTGGGTTTTAGAAATTCTCCCTGAAAAAAGGGAGATTAATATTGGCCTCTGGGCTTGTGTGCCAGTTGTGAGCGTGCCATCTGTGCCAGTCCTGAGCGTGCCATCTCTCTCACAAATAGTGGGCCATAGAAAGCCTATTTAAATATTTTTTTGGTTTTATAAATTCTCCCAGAAAAAAAGGGAGATTAATATTGGCCTCTGGGCTTCTGTGCCAGTCCTGAGCGTGCCATCTGTGCCAGTCCTGAGCGTCCCATCTCTCTCACAAATAGTGGGCCATAGAAAGCCTATTTTATTTTTTTTTTGGGTTTCAGAAATTCTCCCTGGAAAAAAAAAGGGAGATTAATATTGCCCTTTGGGCTTGTGTGCCAGTACTAAGCGTTCCATCTCTCTCTCTCTCTCAGTCAGTGGGCCATAGAACGCATATTTTTGGTTTTATTTGTTTTCTAAATTCTCCCTGAAAAAATCATTTTATTTTATTTGGTTTCTAAATTCTTCCTGATAAAATCATATTTTTTTTATTATTTTTATTTCTAAAGTCTCCCTGAAAAAAAAAAAAAAAAAACAACCAAAAAAACAGTGGGAGATTAATATTGGCCTTTCTGCTTGTGTGCCAGTCTTGACTCCTGGGTGTGCCATCTCTCTCTCTCTCTCTCTCTCTCTCTCTCTCTCTCTCCAATTGTGGTCCATAGAAAGCCTATATTTTTTTTCCTTGATTTGGGTTCTAAAATCTACCAGAGAAAATAACTACATCAATCATTGGTAGAAAAATATTGGCCTCTGGGTTTGTGTGCCACTCCTGACTCCTGTGTGCGTCATCTCTCAGTCAGTGGGCCATAGAACGCCTATTTTTGGTTTTATTTGTTTTCTAAATTCTCCCTGAAAAAATCATTTTATTTTATTTGGTTTCTAAATTCTTCCTGATAAAATCATATTTTTTTTATTATTTTTTTTTCTAAAGTCTCCCTGAAAAAAAAAAAAAAAAACAGTGGGAGATTAATATTGGCCTTTCTGCTTGTGTGCCAGTCTTGACTCCTGGGTGCGTCATCTCTCAGTCAGTGGGCCATAGAACGCCTATTTTTGGTTTTATTTGTTTTATAAATTCTCCCTGAAAAAATCATTTTATTTTATTTGGTTTCTAAATTCTTCCTGATAAAATCATATTTTTTTTATTATTTTTTTTTCTAAAGTCTCCCTGAAAAAAAAAAAAAAAAAAAAAAAAACAGTGGGAGATTAATATTGGCCTTTCTGCTTGTGTGCCAGTCTTGACTCCTGGGTGTGCCATCTCTCTCTCTCTCTCTCTCCAATTGTGGTCCATAGAAAGCCTACATTTTTTTTCCTTGATTTGGGTTCCAAAATCTACCAGAGAAAATAACTCCATCAATCATTGGTAGAAAAATATTGGCCTCTGGGCTTGTGTGCCACTCCTGATTCCTGTGTGCGTCATCTCTCACTCAGTGGCCCATAGAAAGCATATAGTTTGTTACATTTGTTTTCTAAATTCTCCCTGCAAAAATCTATTTTTTTTTTTTTGGGGGGTTTCTAAAGTGTTCCTGAAAAAAATAAAAAAAAAAAAAAAATAATAGTGTGACATTAATATTAACATTTGTGCTTCAGTGACAGTCCTGCGTGTGGGGCATCTCTCTAATTTGCAGCCACCAAAAAAAGAGTGTGTAACATTGGGCCTGATTTTCGCTGTGGTCTCACCAACCTGTAAAGGGGTAGCTAAATCATACTGAAGTTATAGCTCACCGTGTAAGTTGTGTGACTGCAACAAATAACGTTAGTTTGGTTACGTTTTTAAAACAATGAGGAAGTCTAGTGGAAGAGGTCGTGGCCGGGGGCGTTCATTGTCAGCTGGTAATGAGGGTAGTGGTAGTGGTGGAGCATCAGGTGGTCGTGGGGGAAAAAATATTGCACCTAAGTCTGGAGCTGTGGAGCCAGGTTCGTCGTCCGGCTACACAAGGCCTCGAACGCTCCCTTTTCTGGGATTAGGAAAACCGCTTTTAAAGCCGGAGCAGCAAGAGCAAGTTTTGGCTTATCTTGCTGACTCAGCCTCTAGCTCTTTTGCCTCATCTCGTGAAACTGGTAAAAGTAAAAGCAGCGCGTCGTTAGTGGATGTTCACGGTCAGGGACAAGTCACTTCCTTGTCCTCTTCAGCAAAAACAACAACAGAGAAGAATGCAGCAGGCGACACAACGGGTTACTCCATGGAGCTCTTTACACATACCGTCCCTGGCTTAGAAAGTGAAGCAGTTAACAGTCCATGCCCATTACAAATTGAATCTGACATGGAGTGCACTGACGCACAGCCACAGCCAGACTACTATGCTGGTCCTTTGACTCAGACCACAACATTGCCCTCGCAGGGTGCTGATCAAGAATCAGACCCTGATGAGACTATGTTGCCCCATCACGAACGCTATACCACCGAACGACACGGTGACACAGACGAAGTTGCGCAGGAGGTACAAGAAGAGTTATTAGATGACCCAGTTCTTGACCCCGATTGGCAGCCATTGGGGGAACAGGGTGCAGGCGGCAGCAGTTCTGAAGCAGAGGAGGAGGAGGGGCCGCAGCAGGCATCAACATCGCCACAGGTTCCATCTGCCGGGCCCGTATCTTGCCCAAAACGCGTGGCAAAGCCAAAACCTGGTGGAGGACAGCGTGGCCATCCGGTTAAAGCTCAGTCTGCAATGCCTGAAAAGGTATCCGATGCTAGAAAGAGTGCAGTCTGGCATTTTTTTAAACAACATCCAATTGATCAGCGCAAAGTCATCTGTCAAAAATGTTCTACTTCCTTAAGCAGAGGTCAGAATCTGAAAAGTCTCAATACTAGTTGCATGCATAGACATTTAACCACCATGCATTTGAAAGCTTGGACTAACTACCAAACGTCCCTTAAGGTTGTTGCACCCTCGGCCAATGAAGCTAGTCATCAACGCAACATCCCTTCCGGCAGTGTAGGACCACCATTTAGCGCACCACCTGCTGTATCTGTGCAGGTATCTTTGCCAGGCCAAAGCAGTCAGGGTCAGGGAATCACCAGTTTCGTAGTAGGAAACACTGCATCTAGGGCACCGGCGGCAACAATACCATCTCCCACCGTCTCTCAGTCTGCCATGTCCACCGGCACCCCCGCTAGTTCCACGATCTCCAGCTCTCCAGTCCAGCTCACCCTACATGAGACTATGGTTAGAAAAAGGAAATACTTAGCCTCGCATCCGCGTACACAGGGTTTGAACGCCCACATAGCTAGACTAATCTCGTTAGAGATGATGCCCTACCAGTTAGTTGAAAGCGAAGCTTTCAAAGACCTGATGGACTACGCTGTACCACGCTACGAGCTACCCAGTCGACACTTTTTTTCCAGAAAAGCCATCCCAGCCCTCCACCAGCATGTTAAAGAGCGCATCGTCCATGCACTCAGGCAATCTGTGAGCACAAAGGTGCACCTGACAACAGATGCATGGACCAGTAGGCATGGCCAGGGACGTTACGTGTCCATCACGGCACACTGGGTAAATGTGGTGGATTCAGGGTCCACAGGGGACAGCAAGTTTGGGACAGTTCTGCCTAGCCCACGGTCTAGTAAACAGTTGTCTGTAGCCGTTCGCACCCCCTCCTCCTCCTCCTCCTCGTCCTCCTGCAGAAGCAAGAGCTCGTCCACAGACCGCAGTCGCACAAACACTCCATCCGCACCTGCCACTGTTGCACACCAGGTCTCCCATTATGGGGCAGCTACTGGCATACGTCAGCAGGCTGTATTGGCTATGAAGTGTTTGGGCGACAATAGACACACCGCGGAAGTTCTGTCCGAGTTCTTGCAGCAAGAAACGCAGTCGTGGCTGGGCACTGTAGATCTTGAGGCAGGCAAGGTAGTGAGTGATAACGGAAGGAATTTCATGGCTGCCATCTCCCTTTCCCAACTGAAACACATTCCTTGCCTGGCTCACACCTTAAACCTGGTGGTGCAGTGCTTCCTGAAAAGTTATCCGGGGTTATCCGACCTGCTCCTCAAAGTGCGTGGACTTTGCGCACATATCCGCCGTTCGCCTGTACACTCCAGCCGTATGCAGACCTATCAGCGTTCTTTGAACCTTCCCCAGCATCGCCTAATCATAGACGTTGCAACAAGGTGGAACTCAACACTGCACATGCTTCAGAGACTGTGCGAACAGAGGCGGGCTGTTATGTTTTTGTGGGAGGATACACATACA
Organism: Ranitomeya imitator; assembly: GCF_032444005.1. Taxonomy (NCBI): domain Eukaryota; kingdom Metazoa; phylum Chordata; class Amphibia; order Anura; family Dendrobatidae; genus Ranitomeya; species Ranitomeya imitator. The sequence continues at coordinate 773,727,063 of NC_091284.1, forward strand.
CGGGCAGGCAGTAGGATGGCAGACATGGAGTTGTCAGGTGTGCAGTGGTCGAAGATTCAAGACATGTGTCAAGTCCTTCAGTGTTTTGAGGAATGCACACGGCTGGTTAGTGCAGACAACGCCATAATAAGCATGAGCATCCCCCTAATGCGTCTGCTGATGCAAAGTTTGACGCACATAAAGGATCAGGCGTCTGCACCAGAGGAAGAGGAAAGCCTTGATGACAGTCAGCGATTGTCTGGTCAGGGTAGTGTACATGACGAGGTACCGGGCGAAGAGGAGGTGGAGGATGAGGAGGATGATGGGGATGAGTATATTTTTAATGAGGAAGCTTTCCCGGGGGCACGGGAAATTGGTGGCGTGGCAAGGCCGGGTTCTGGTTTTTTGAGGGACACAAGTGACGTAGATTTGCCTGCAACTGCCCCTCAACCAAGCACAACCGCAGATTTGACAACGGGAACTTTGGCCCACATGGCGGATTATGCCTTGCGTATCCTCAAAAGGGACACACGCATTACAAAAATGATGAACGATGACGATTACTGGTTGGCCTGCCTCCTTGATCCTCGCTATAAAGGCAAATTGCAAAATATTATGCCACATAAGAACTTGGAACTAATATTAGCAACAAAACAATCAACTCTTGTTGACCGTTTGCTTCTGGCATTCCCTGCACACAGCGCCCGTGATCGTTCTCACACGAGCTCCAGGGGCCAGCAGACCAGAGGTGTTAGAGGGGCAGAAATCAGAAGTGGTGTTGGACAGAGGGGTTTTCTGACCAGGTTGTGGAGTGATTTTTCTATGACCGCAGACAGGACAGGTACTGCAGCATCAATTCAAAGTGACAGGAGACAACATTTGTCCAGTATGGTTACAAACTATTTTTCATCCCTTATCGACGTTCTCCCTCAACCGTCATTCCCATTTGATTACTGGGCATCCAAATTAGACACCTGGCCAGAATTGGCAGAATATGCATTGCAGGAGCTTGCTTGCCCGGCAGCTAGTGTCCTATCAGAAAGAGTATTCAGTGCTGCAGGTTCAATACTAACAGAAAAAAGGACTCGTCTGGCTACCCAAAATGTAGATGATCTAACCTTCATTAAAATGAACCACAACTGGATTTCAAAATCTTTTGCCCCACCCTGCCCGGCTGACACCTAGCTTTCCTATGAAAAGGTCTTGCCTGTGGACTATTCTGAATGACTTTTCCAATCTCGTAATTTTCTTCACCTGATTGTCCAGCATACGACATGTTTCCACCTCACGAAATGGCCAAACTCCCCACACGGGGCCGTGCTATCGCCACTTTGCGCTTGGACCCTTGAGAGTGCTGTTTGTCTGAAGAGGTGGGTGTGGCCGCTTTTGGTCGACGGCACTGCCACTGGGTCCCTCATAGTACAATAAAGTGTCTCTGGCGGTGGTGGTGCGCACCCAACGTCAGACACACCGTTGTAATATGAGGGGCCCTGTGCCTGTACCGCCGGCCACAAGACAGTTCCCCCCCCCAGCTCAAACAGTGCTCTACCACTAGCAAAATTATCTCTCACAGCTTCACCAATGTGTAGTCTAGCCGCTGACATCCTTCAATGCCTGGCACTGACAATACCATTGTTTTGACATTTTTGTTATGTTAGGCCTTCGAAGCCTGTCTGCGGTCCCTTCTTTCTACAACTACTACACTGACCAGGCCACTGCTGGCCGTGTTACCCTGGAACCAATTTAAAAGTGCCTACAGTCAGCCCAATTTTGTTATGTTAGGCCTTCGAAGACTGTCTGCCGTCACTCCTTCCACTAGACTTCCACTGACCATACACTGCTGCCCATGTACCCCTGGAACCAATTTAAAGTGCCTACAGCCAGCCCAATTTTGTTATGTTAGGCCTTCGAAGCCTGTCTGCGGTCACTCCTTCCACTAGACTTCCACTGACCAGACCACTGCTGCCCGTGTACCCCTGGAACCAATTTAAAAGTGCCTACAGCCAGCCCAAGTTTGTTATGTTAGGCCTTGGAAGCCTGTCTGCGGTCACTCCTTCCACTAGACTTCCACTGACCAGACCACTGCTGCCCGTGTACCCCTGGAACCAATTTAAAAGTGCCTACAGCCAGCCCAAGTTTGTTATGTTAGGCCTTGGAAGCCTGTCTGCGGTCACTCCTTCCACTAGACTTCCACTGACCAGACCACTGCTGCCCGTGTACCCCTGGAACCAATTTAAAAGTGCCTACAGCCAGCCCAAGTTTGTTATGTTAGGCCTTGGAAGCCTGTCTGCGGTCACTCCTTCCACTAGACTTCCACTGACCAGACCACTGCTGCCCGTGTACCCCTGGAACCAATTTAAAAGTGCCTACAGCCAGCCCAAGTTTGTTATGTTAGGCCTTGGAAGCCTGTCTGCGGTCACTCCTTCCACTAGACTTCCACTGACCAGACCACTGCTGCCCGTGTACCCCTGGAACCAATTTAAAAGTGCCTACAGCCAGCCCAAGTTTGTTATGTTAGGCCTTCTAAGCCTGTCTGCGGTCCATTCTTTCAACTACTACTACACTGACCAGGTCACTGCTGCCCGTGTACCCCTGGAACCAATTTAAAATTGCCTACAGCCAGCCCAATTTTTTTATTTTAGGCCTTCGATGCCTGTCTGCGGTCCATTCTTTCAACTACTACTACACTGACCAGGTCACTGCTGTCCGTGTACCCCTGGAACCAATTTAAAATTGCCTACAGCCATGTGTTATTATTTTAGGCCTTCGATGCCTGTCTGCGGTCACTCCTTCCACTAGGCCTCCACTGACCACACCACTGCTGTCCGTGTACCCCTGGAACCAATTTAAAATTGCCTACAGCCATGTGTTATTATTTTAGGCCTTCGATGCCTGTCTGCGGTCACTCCTTCCACTAGGCCTCCACTGACCACACCACTGCTGTCCGTGTACCCCTGGAACCAATTTAAAATTGCCTACAGCCAGCCCAATTTTTTTATTTTAGGCCTTCGATGCCTGTCTGCGGTCCATTCTTTCAACTACTACTACACTGACCAGGTCACTGCTGTCCGTGTACCCCTGGAACCAATTTAAAATTGCCTACAGCCATGTGTTATTATTTTAGGCCTTCGATGCCTGTCTGCGGTCACTCCTTCCACTAGGCCTCCACTGACCACACCACTGCTGTCCGTGTACCCCTGGAACCAATTTAAAATTGCCTACAGCCATGTGTTATTATTTTAGGCCTTCGATGCCTGTCTGCGGTCACTCCTTCCACTAGGCCTCCACTGACCACACCACTGCTGTCCGTGTACCCCTGGAACCAATTTAAAATTGCCTACAGCCAGCCCAATTTTTTTATTTTAGGCCTTCGATGCCTGTCTGCGGTCCATTCTTTCAACTACTACTACACTGACCAGGTCACTGCTGTCCGTGTACCCCTGGAACCAATTTAAAATTGCCTACAGCCATGTGTTATTATTTTAGGCCTTCGATGCCTGTCTGCGGTCACTCCTTCCACTAGGCCTCCACTGACCACACCACTGCTGTCCGTGTACCCCTGGAACCAATTTAAAATTGCCTACAGCCATGTGTTATTATTTTAGGCCTTCGATGCCTGTCTGCGGTCACTCCTTCCACTAGGCCTCCACTGACCACACCACTGCTGCCCGTGTACCCCTGGAACCAATTTAAAATTGCCTACAGCCAGCCCAATTTTTTTATTTTAGGCCTTCGATGCCTGTCTGCGGTCCATTCTTTCAACTACTACTACACTGACCAGGTCACTGCTGTCCGTGTACCCCTGGAACCAATTTAAAATTGCCTACAGCCATGTGTTATTATTTTAGGCCTTCGATGCCTGTCTGCGGTCACTCCTTCCACTAGGCCTCCACTGACCACACCACTGCTGTCCGTGTACCCCTGGAACCAATTTAAAATTGCCTACAGCCATGTGTTATTATTTTAGGCCTTCGATGCCTGTCTGCGGTCACTCCTTCCACTAGGCCTCCACTGACCACACCACTGCTGTCCGTGTACCCCTGGAACCAATTTAAAATTGCCTACAGCCAGCCCAATTTTTTTATTTTAGGCCTTCGATGCCTGTCTGCGGTCCATTCTTTCAACTACTACTACACTGACCAGGTCACTGCTGTCCGTGTACCCCTGGAACCAATTTAAAATTGCCTACAGCCATGTGTTATTATTTTAGGCCTTCGATGCCTGTCTGCGGTCACTCCTTCCACTAGGCCTCCACTGACCACACCACTGCTGTCCGTGTACCCCTGGAACCAATTTAAAATTGCCTACAGCCATGTGTTATTATTTTAGGCCTTCGATGCCTGTCTGCGGTCACTCCTTCCACTAGGCCTCCACTGACCACACCACTGCTGCCCGTGTACCCCTGGAACCAATTTAAAATTGCCTACAGCCATGTGTTATTATTTTAGGCCTTCGATGCCTGTCTGCGGTCACTCCTTCCACTAGGCCTCCACTGACCACACCACTGCTGTCCGTGTACCCCTGGAACCAATTTAAAATTGCCTACAGCCAGCCCAATTTTTTTATTTTAGGCCTTCGATGCCTGTCTGCGGTCCATTCTTTCAACTACTACTACACTGACCAGGTCACTGCTGTCCGTGTACCCCTGTAACCAATTTAAAATTGCCTACAGCCATGTGTTATTATTTTAGGCATTCGATGCCTGTCTGCGGTCCATTTTTTCAACTACTACTACACTGACCAGGTCACTGCTGCCCGTGTACCCCTGGAACCAATTTAAAATTGCCTACAGCCATGTGTTATTATTTTAGGCCTTCGATGCCTGTCTGCGGTCACTCCTTCCACTAGGCCTCCACTGACCACACCACTGCTGCCCGTGTACCCCTGGAACCAATTTAAAATTGCCTACAGCCAGCCCAATTTTTTTATTTTAGGCCTTCGATGCCTGTCTGCGGTCCATTCTTTCAACTACTACTACACTGACCAGGTCACTGCTGCCCGTGTACCCCTGGAACCAATTTAAAATTGCCTACAGCCATGTGTTATTATTTTAGGCCTTCGATGCCTGTCTGCGGTCACTCCTTCCACTAGGCCTCCACTGACCACACCACTGCTGTCCGTGTACCCCTGGAACCAATTTAAAATTGCCTACAGCCATGTGTTATTATTTTAGGCCTTCGATGCCTGTCTGCGGTCCATTCTTTCAACTACTACTACACTGACCAGGGCACTGCTGGCCGTGTACCCCTGGAACCAACATCAGAAAATATAAAAATAAGTATTTTGCTTATAAAAAAGAAAATACTGGTGAGATATCAAATGCAGACATTTTAACATTAAAAACAAACACACAACTCTAATCTGGTACAGTACTAAAAATGGCCACCAGCTACAATTACTTTCTCCTGCAAGTAGTTAACTGAAAGTTTTTTTAAATTGAAAACACACATATGGCATCCACCGAGTGTTGTCCTGTCGCGTCTTCTTTATATTATTGCCGAGAAGATGCAAAATAATGAAAATAATAAAATCATTAATTACCAAAATAATAGAGAAAGTCAACACCACATTGCAAATAAACATTCATTCCAAATAAAGAAGCAGGGCGCGTCCGAGGGTGAGTATATACCTAATAAGAATATAATCACCCTCGGACGCGCAATGCTTATTTCCAACAGCCTTCCTTCCTAAGAATCAGCCCTTCCGTCGTGTAGAGAGACGTTGTGTTACACTCCAAGGTGTTCCCCAGGTTGCCTTTCCTGAGCTTCGATCTTCCGGCTCTCGTTTAGTAGTTCTTGGAAACTACTCTGCATTAGGCCTTCAAATTGGGTATGGGGTGTAGAGAGATGGTGTGTTCCACTCCAAGGTGTTCCCCAGGTTGCCTTTCCTGAGCTTCGATCTTCCGGCTCTCGTTTAGTAGTTGTTGGAAACTACGCTGCATTAGGCCTTCAAATTGGGTATGGGGTGTAGCGAGAGGGTGTGTTACACTCCAAGGTGTTCCCCAGGTTGCCTTTCCTGAGCTTCGATCTTCCGGCTCTCGTTTAGTAGTTCTTGGAAACTACACTGCATTAGGCCTTCAAATTGGGTATGGGGTGTAGAGAGAGGGTGTGTTACACTCCAAGGTGTTCCCCAGGTTGCCTTTCCTGAGCTTCGATATTCCGGCTCTCGTTTAGTAGTTGTCGGAAACTACGCTGCATTAGGCCTACAAATTGGGTATGGGGCGTAGAGAGAGGGTGTGTTACACTCCAAGGTGTTCCCCAGGTTGCCTTTCCTGAGCTTCGATATTCCGGCTCTCGTTTAGTAGTTGTCGGAAACTACGCTGCATTAGGCCTACAAATTGGGTATGGGGTGTAGAGAGAGGGTGTGTTACACTCCAAGGTGTTCCCCAGGTTGCCTTTCCTGAGCTTCGATCTTCATGCTCTCGTTTAGTAGTTGTCGGAAACTACGCTGCATTAGGCCTACAAATTGGGTATGGGGTGTAGAGAGAGGGTTTGTTACACTCCAAGGTGTTCCCCAGGTTGCCTTTCCTGAGCTTCGATCTTCCGGCTCTCGTTTAGTAGTTGTTGGAAACTACGCTGCATTAGGCCTTCAAATTGGGTATGGGGTGTAGCGAGAGGGTGTGTTACACTCCAAGGTGTTCCCCAGGTTGCCTTTCCTGAGCTTCGATCTTCCGGCTCTCGTTTAGTAGTTCTTGGAAACTACACTGCATTAGGCCTTCAAATTGGGTATGGGGTGTAGAGAGAGGGTGTGTTACACTCTAAGGTGTTCCCCAGGTTTCCTTGCCATTGCTTCGGTCTTCCGACTCTCGTTTAGTAGTTGTAGAAAAGTACACTGCATTAGGCCATACAAAATGGGTATGGGGTGGAGAGAGATGGTGTGTTACACTCCAAGGTGTTCCCCAGGTTGCCTTTCCTGAGCTTCTATCTTCAGGCTCTCATTAAATTGTGGTTAAATGGAACAACTGCATTTGGCGTACTAGTTGGTTTGGGGCCTACTATCGGTGTCTGCCACTCCTTGCTGTTCTCCTCCACTGAACAAAGCTGTGCCGCCTGTTTACTACGGTTGCCAATTTTGAACTGCATTTCGACTACTTACTGATTTGGCCCTACTCTCTGTGTCAGCCTCTCATTCCAGTTGTCCTCCACTGCAATGCCCCCTGGTTATTCCTGTGTTACCAATTTTGAACTGCATTTAGCCCACTTTCTTCTTTGGGCCTATATCTGTGTTTCCACTTCATCGTGCCCATTGCCCAGCCAGTGATAGATGAGTCTGCTGGTACATTGACCCATAACGCAACATTCCCCGTGCACGCTACACAACAACATTGTGACCCTGCTGAAAGTCAGGTTGCTCTTCCCGCATACCATACCACCTTACACGGGGACAAAGAGGAAGGTGCAGATGAAAGTGCAGGTTCCTTCATCAGGTGGGGGGAGGAATACTAGTTGGCGACGTCACTGGCACAGGGCCTCTCATAGTACGCAAAAGTGTTGCTGCCGGTGGGAGGCGCCCCCGCCGTGCAAACACACCGCTGTACTTTGAGGGGCCCTGTGCCAGTGCCAATGCCAACGAGTGGGCCCCCCCTGCTTGCTCAGGTTCACAGCACTTGCAAAGTTGAAATACTTACCTCTCCCTGCTCCACTGCCGTGACGTGGTCCAGATTTCCTGGGCCCACTAATTACTTGAACCAGCCCTACCCCCCACAACTTTAGCCAAATGACCCCCAATTTCAAATGCCTTCCAATTATTATAAGGTAAATTACGCTTGACAAGCTTCATTAAGAAGAATGGATGGTTTTGACATTAAAATGGCCACTCTAGGTGTTTTCCTGGCCCCCACTCACTGCCGACTATGCTGCCCCATTGACTTGCATTGGGTTTCGTGTTTCGGTCGATCCCGACTTTACGTCATAATCGGCCGATTTCACTCGACCCGACTTTGGACATAGTCGGGTTTCGCAAAACCCGGCTCGACTCTAAAAAGGTCAAGGTCGCTCAACTCTAATTATTAGGAAGTGGGTCTCCCATACTGTTTGATTATGCAGTGAATGCAAGGCCTGCCCCAAATTTGGATGCACCCCAATACCCCTTGAAAGAGATGTGGAAGAGGGCCTCCTAAAAATCTGTTCCCATTACATAGGAGCGGGTCTCCTATACTTGTAATGCCCATGCAGTAAGCGTATGGGCTGAAAAACATTTCTCCCTGGGGGGTATACATTAACATACTGTACTGTCTAAAAATGTTGTTTATGGGCATCATAAACACCCTTTAAACCAATAATGTGGGTGTTGCATCACAGACCACCGTCACCCTGGTGATATACTGTAGTGGTGGTTGATGAAGAGACGTGGAGGAGGGCCTCCTAAAAATCTGTACCCATTACAAAGGAGTGGGTCTTTTATACTTTTAATGCCCATGCAGTAAATGTATGAGCTGACAAACATTTCCCCCTGGGGGGTATACATCAACATACTGTCTAAACATTTTGTTTACATGCATCATAAACACCCTTTAACACAATAATATGGATGTTGCATCACGGACCATGGTCACCCTGGTGATATAGTGGTGGTGGATGAGGAGAAGGAGAAGGACAACAGCAAATAGGCCAAATCAGGAAGCGTATACCCATGAGTGGGTGTAAAGAGGTGCATGGGAATATCCCTCCCAAAAAAAGACACTGGATTTCAGTTTATGGTACGCTGCTATCATTCGGTGGTGTTGAGAAAGTTGCCCAATCCAGCCCTTGTTAATTTTTATAATAATCAGCCTGTCAGCATTTTCAGTTTACAGGCGGATGCGCTTATCAGTTATAATTCCACCAGCGGCACTAAATATCCGTTCTGACAAAATGCTAGCGGCAGGGCAGGCCAGGACCTCCAAGGCGTAGAGAGCCAGTCCATGGCACGTGTCCAGCTTGGATACCTAATACTTATAAGGCACAGAGGAATCATGGAGGACGTTGGTACGGTCAGCGAGGTACTCCCTCATCCTCTTCCAAAACTTTGCACTCCTTGTGAGAGTACCCCGCGCCTCAGGGCCTGTGCGATGGGAGGGTCTGAGAAAACTCTCAGAACTTTGCCAGTGTTCCCCTCTACTGGATTTGAGTTGTGTCTCTCTCGCCTGTACTCCTTGGTTCTCCAACGAACTGTGACCTCTGCCACCAGCGTTTTCAGATGGGAATTTTTTGATAATTCCGCAACAAGGGCCCTCTGGTATTGCACCATTTTAGTACACCTGTCTGCATCTGGAATAAGAGATAGAAAGTTCTCCTTGTAGTGTGGGTCTAGAAGTGTCACCAACCAGTAATGACTGTCACCCAAAATTTTGAGAACACGAGGGTCACAGGAAAGGCAGCATAACAAACTCAGCCATGCATGCCAGACTGCTAACAGGCAAGATTTCTGTGTCCTCACCAAGATGACAACTGACCCATCTCTCCTCCTCCTCCCTGTCCTCAGGCAATCTACGCTGAACACACGGTATGACAGTTGTACTTTTAGTACCGTCTATAGCGCATGAAAGTAGCTCCTGTTCTTCCTCCTCCTTCTCTTCCTCATTGTCACCCAATCCATGTTGGGATGAGATGAGGCTGGGCTGTGTGTAATCTCCCTGTATTGTTCCTTGCTCCATCTCATCATGCTCCGCCTGCAATGCATCCTCTTTGATTGCGAGCAGGGAGCATTTCAGAACACAGTGGGATAGTGGCGCTAATTATGGTGTCATCACGGCTCACCATCTTGGTGGAGTCCTTAAAGTTTTGGAGGATGGTACATATGTCTGACAACTTTTAAGAAAGCGTTGAACAACAAGGTTAAGCACATGGGCCAGGCATTGTACGTGTGTGAGCTCACCTCACCTCAGAGCCACCACCAGGTTCCGACCATTGTCACACACGACCATGCCTGGCTGTAGGTTCAGTGGTGTCAGGCACAGATCTGCCTGGTCTTTCAGAGCTGTCCACAACTCTTCAGCATGGTGCGGTTTGTCACCTAAGCATATTAGCTTCAGCACAGCCTGTTGCCGTTTGGCTGAGGCAGTGCTACAGTGCTTCCAGCTTGTGACTGATGTGGTCATTTTGAATGGAGGCTGAAGAGAAGGAGGAGGATGAGGTGCAAGAGCTGTTGACTGTGGGGGCAACCCTGACTGACCTAGAGCCCGCAATCCTCAGCATTGGAAGGACATATTCCATACCAAGGTCCGACTCGGTCCCGGCTTCCACTATGTTAACTCAATGTGCTATCAGTGAGATGTACCATCCCTGTCCACAAGCACTTGTCCATGTGTCCGTGGTTAGGTGGACTTTCACAGTAACTGCATTGTTGTAGGCATGGATAATGTTGTGGGACACGTGCTTGTGTAATGCGGGGACAGCACATCTAGGAAAATAGTGGCAGCTGGGGACTGAGTACCGAGGGACTGCCGCCACCATCAGGTTCTGGAAAGCTTTTGACTCCACAAGCCAAAAAGGCAACATTTCGAGCGCAAGCAGATGAGAAATGTGTGAATTTAGTAGTGTGGCCTGTGGGACGTTGGCTGCATTTTTGCTCTTGCGTTCCAAGGACTGGGGTATGGACAATTGAACGCTGCGCTGGAACAAGGATGTGGACATGCTTGATGATGGTGCTAGTCGAGTGTGTGCAACGACAGGTGCGGGGAAGGAGGCATCTTCACATGCACCATGGACAAGGGATTGTGTTATGGACCTGGTGGTTAAGAGCACCCGGAACGACCTGATGGTTAAACTCACCCAGGACAAGCTCTGGGAAGTGGGAGCTCTGCCGACCGCAAGCCCTAATCCTATCACACAACTAGAAATAGCCGTGGAGCGTACCTAACACGACCTAGACGCCTCTTCACAGCCTAAGAGCTAACTAGCCCTAAAGATAGAAAATAAAGCCTACCTTGCCTCAGAGAAATTCCCCAAAGGAAAAGGCAGCCCCCCACATATATTGACTGTGAGATAAGATGAAAGTCACAAACACAGAAATGAAACAGGTTTTAGCAAAGGGAGGCCAGACTTACTAAACAGACTGAGGATAGGAAAGTTATCTTTGCGGTCAGCACAAAACCCTACAAAAAGACCACGCAGAGTGTGCAAAAAGACCTCCGCACCGACTCACGGTGCGGAGGTGCCACTCTGCATCCCAGAGCTTCCAGCTAGCAGGGCAAGATCATGATAGCCAGCTGGACAAGGAAACAATGAACAAATAAATAACTAGCAGGGACTTAGCTTCTGCTGGAGTAGACAGGTCACCAGAAAGATCCAAGAGCGAACTGAACCAGTACAAGAACATTGACAGCTGGCATGGAGTAACGATCTGAGTGGAGTTAAATAGAACAGCCAGCCAAAGAATAAACTACGTCACCTGTGGAAGGAACCTCAGAAGCAGCAGCTCCACTCACAGCCACCAGAGGGAGTCCTGTTATGACCTGGTGGTCAGGACAATAATGGACCTGGTGGTTAAGAGCACATGGAATGACCTGATAGTTACTGATAATAAAGGACGAGCTCTGGGACGTGGGAACTCTGCTGACCGCAACCCCTAATCCTATCAAACACACTAGAAATAGCCGTGGATTGCGCCTAACGCTCCCTATGCAACTCGGCACAGCCTAAGGAACTAGCTAGCCCTGAAGATAGAAAAATAAAGCCTACCTTGCCTCAGAGAAATTCCCCAAAGGAAAAGGCAGCCCCCCACATATAATGACTGTGAGTAAAGATGAAAATATAAACACAGAGATAAAACAGATTTAGCAAAGTGAGGCCCGACTTACTGAACAGACCGAGGATAGGAAAGGTTGCTTTGCGGTCAGCACAAAAACCTACAAAAAGACCACGCAGAGGGCGCAAAAAGACCCTCCCCACCGACTCACGGTGCGGAGGCGCTCCCTCTGCGTCCCAGAGCTTCCAGCAAGCAAGACAACAATAAAAATAGCAAGCTGGACAGAAAAATAGCAAACCAAAGAAATACAAGCTGGAACTTAGCTTCTGCTGGGAAGACAGGTCACAAGAACGATCCAGGAGTGAACTAGACCAATACTGGAACATTGACAGGTGGCATGGAGCAAAGATCTAAGTGGAGTTAAATAGAGCAGCCAGCTAACAAATTAACCTCTCACCTGAGGAAGGAAACTCAGAAACACCCACCAGAGGAAGTCCATGGACAGAACCAGCCGAAGTACCATTCATGACCACAGGAGGGAGCCCGACAACAGAATTCACAACAGTACCCCCCCCCCCTTGAGGAGGGGTCACCGAACCCTCACCAGAGCCCCCAGGCCGACCAGGATGAGCCAAATGAAAGGCACGAACCAGATCGGCAGCATGAACATCAGAGGCAAAAACCCAGGAATTATCTTCCTGACCATAACCCTTCCACTTGACCAGGTACTGGAGTTTCCATCTCGAAACACGAGAATCCAAAATCTTCTCCACCACATACTCCAACTCCCCCTCAACCAACACCGGGGCAGGAGGATCAACGGATGGAATCACAGGCGCCACGTATCTCCGTAATAACGACCTATGGAACACATTATGGATGGCAAAAGAAGCAGGAAGGGCCAAACGAAATGACACAGGATTGATAACCTCAGAAATCTTATACAGACCAATGAAACGAGGCTTAAACTTAGGAGAGGAAACCTTCATAGGAACATAACGAGACGACAACCAAACCAAATCCCCAACACGAAGTCGGGGACCCACACAGCGCCGGCGGTTATACTAAACGTTGAGCCTTCTCCTGGGACAATGTCAAATTGTCCACCACATGAGTCCAAATCTGCTGCAACCTATCCACCACAGTATCTACACCAGGACAGTCCGAAGACTCAACCTGCCCTGAAGAGAAACGAGGATGGAAACCAGAATTGCAGAAAAACGGCGAAACCAAAGTAGCCAAGCTGGCCCGATTATTAAGGGCGAACTCAGCCAACGGCAAAAAGGACACCCAATCATCCTGATCAGCAGAAACAAAGCATCTCAGATATGTTTCCAAAGTTTGATTAGTTTGTTCGGTTTGGCCATTTGTCTGAGGATGGAAAGCCGAGGAAAAAGACAAATCAATGCCCTTCCTTGCACAAAAGGATCGCCAAAACCTCGAAACAAACTGGGAACCTCTGTCAGAAACGATGTTCTCCGGGATACCATGTAAATGAACCACATGCTGGAAAAATAATGGCACCAAATCAGAGGAGCAAGGCAATTTAGACAAAGGTACCAAATGGACCATCTTAGAAAAGCGATCACAAACCACCCAAATGACCAACATCTTTTGAGAGACGGGGAGATCCGAAATAAAATCCATAGAACTATGCGTCCAGGGCCTCTTCGGGACCGGCAAGGGCAAAAGCAACCCACTGGCACGAGAACAGCAGGGCTTAGCCTGAGCACAAGTCCCACAGGACTGCACAAAAGAACGCACATCCCGTGACAAAGACGGCCACCAGAAGGATCTAGCCACCAAATCTCTGGTACCAAAGATTCCAGGATGCCCAGCCAACACTGAACAATGAATCTCAGAGATAACTCTACTAGTCCATCTATCAGGGACAAACAGTTTCTCCGCTGGGCAACGGTCAGGTCTTTCAGCCTGAAATTTTTGCAGCACCCGCCGCAAATCAGGGGAGATGGCAGACAAAATTACCCCCTCTTTGAGAATTCCCGCCGGCTCAGGAACACCCGGAGAGTCAGGCACAAAACTCCTTGACAGGGCATCAGCCTTCACATTCTTAGAGCCCGGAAGGTACGAAACCACAAAATCAAAACGGGAGAAAAACAGCGACCATCGAGCCTGTCTAGGATTCAACTGTTTGGCAGACTCGAGATAAGTCAAATTCTTGTGATCAGTCAAGACCACCACGCAATGCTTGGCTCCTTCAAGCCAATGTCGCCACTCCTCGAATGCCCACTTCATGGCCAACAAATCTCGATTGCCAACATCATAATTGCGCTCAGCAGGCAAGAATTTTCTAGAAAAGAAGAGACACATGGTTTCATCACCGAGCCATCAGAACTTCTTTGCGACAAAACAGCCCCTGCTCCAATCTCAGAAGCATCAACCTCGACCTGAAACGGGAGCGAAACATCTGGCTGGCACAACACAGGGGCAGAAGAAAAAACGACGCTTCAACTCCTGAAAAGCCTCTACAGCCGCAGAGGACCAATTGACCACATCAGCACCTTTCTTGGTCAAATCAGTCAACGGTTTAGCAACACTAGAAAAATTAGCGATGAAGCGACGGTAAAAATTAGCAAAGCCCAGGAACTTCTGCAGGCTCTTTACAGATGTCGGCTGAGTCCAATCATAAATGGCCTGAACTTTAACAGGGTCCATCTCGATAGTAGAAGGGGAAAAAATGAAACCCAAAAATGAAACCTTCTGAACCCCAAAGAGACATTTCGACCCCTTTACAAACAAGGAATTCGCACGAAGGACCTGGAACACCATTCTGACCTGCTTCACATGAGACTCCCAATCATCCGAAAAGACCAAAATATCATCCAAATATACAATCATGAATCTATCCAGGTACTCTCGGAAGATGTCATGCATAAAGGACTGAAACACAGATGGAGCATTAGAAAGCCCGAATGGCATAACCAGGTACTCAAAATGGCTCTCGGGCGTATTAAATGCTGTTTTCCATTCATCGCCCTTTTTAATTCGCACAAAATTATACGCCCCTCGAAGTTCTATCTTGGTGAACCAACTAGCCCCTTTAATCCGAGCTAACAAATCAGACAGCAGCGGCAAAGGGTACTGAAATTTGACTGTGATCTTATTAAGAAGGCGGTAATCAATACAAGGTCTCAAAAAGCCATCCTTCTTGGCCACAAAAAAGAACCCTGCTCCCAACGGTGATGACGACGGGCGAATATGACCTTTCTCCAAGAATTCCTTTATATAACTCCGCATAGCGGCGTGCTCTGGCACAGATAAATTAAACAGTCGGCCCTTAGGAAACTTACTACCAGGAATCAAATTAATAGCACAATCGCAATCCCTATGAGGAGGTAAGGCACCGGATTTGGGCTCCTCAAATACATCCCGGTAATCTGACAAAAACCCAGGGACTTCAGAAGGAGTGTAAGGCGAAATTGACAGCAATGGAACATCACCATGTACCCCCTGACAACCCTAGCCGGACACAGACATAGATTTCCAATCCAATACTGGATTATGGACCTGTAGCCATGGCAACCCCAAAACGACCACATCATGCAGATTATGCAACACTAAAAAGCGAATATCCTCCTGATGTTCAGGAGCCATGCACATGGTCAATTGAGTCCAATACTGAGGCTTATTCTTGGCCAAAGGCGTAGCATCAATTCCTCTCAATGGAATAGGATACTGCAAGGGCTCCAAGAAAAAACCACAGCGCCTGGCAAACTCCAAGTCCATCAAATTCAGGGCAGCGCCTGAATCCACAAATGCCATAACAGAATAGGACGACAGAGAGCAAATCAGAGTAACGGACAAAAGAAATTTAGACTGTACCGTACTAATGGTGGCAGACCTAGCGAACCGCTTAGTGCGCTTAGGACAATCGGAGATAGCATGAGTGGAATCACCACAGTAAAAACACAGCCCATTCCGACGTCTGTGTTCTTGCCATTCAGCTCTAGTCAAAGTCCTATCACACTGCATAGGCTCAGGCCTATGCTCAGAGAATACTGCCAAATGGTGCACAGCTTTGCGCTCACGCAAGCGCCGATCGATCTGAATGGCCAAGGACATAGACTCATTCAGACCAGCAGGCGTGGGAAATCCCACCATGACATCCTTAAGGGCTTCAGAAAGACCCTTTCTGAAAATTGCCGCCAGGGCACACTCATTCCACTGAGTAAGCACAGACCACTTTCTAAACTTCTGACAATACACCTCCGCTTCATCCTGACCCTGACACAAAGCCAGCAAGATTTTCTCTGCCTGATCCACTGAATTTGGTTCATCATAAAGCAATCCAAGCGCCAGAAAAAACACATCTACATCACGCAATGCAGGATCTCCTGGCGCAAGGGAAAATGCCCAGTCTTGAGGGTCACCACGCAACAAAGAAATAATGATTTTTACTTGTTGAACGGGGTCACCAGAGGAGCGGGGTTTCAAAGCTAGAAACAGTTTACTATTATTTTTGAAATTCAGGAACTTAGATCTATCCCCAGAAAACAAATCAGGAATTGGAATTCTAGGCTCTAACATCGGATTCTGAACCACAAAATCTTGAATGTTTTGTACCCTTGCAGTGAGATGATCCACACAAGAGGACAGACCTTGAATGTCCATATCTACACCTGTGTCCTGAACCACCCAGAGGCTTAGGGGAAAAGAAAGACAAAAAACACTGCAGAGAAAAAAAAATGGTCTCAGAACTTCTCTTATCCCTCTATTGAGATGCATTAATACTTTAGGCCAGCTGTACTGTTATGTACCTGGTGGTTAGGAGCACCCGGAACGACCTGATGGTTAAACTCACACATGACAAGCTCTGGGAAGTGGGAGCTCTGCCGACCGCAACCCCTAATCCTATCACACAACTAGAAATAGCCGTGGTGCGTACCTAACACGACCTAGATGCCTCTTCACAGCCTAAGAGCTAACTAGCCCTAAAGATAGAAAATAAAGCCTACCTTGCCTCAGAGAAATTCCCCAAAGGAAAAGGCAGCCCCCCACATATATTGACTGTGAGATAAGATGAAAGTCACAAACACAGAAATGAAACAGGTTTTAGCAAAGGGAGGCCAGACTTACTAAACAGACTGAGGATAGGAAAGGTATCTTTGCGGTCAGCACAAAACCCTACAAAAAGACCACACAGAGTGTGCAAAAAGACCTCCGCACCGACTCACGGTGCGGAGGTGCCACTCTGCATCCCAGAGCTTCCAGCTAGCAGGGCAAGATCATGATAGCCAGCTGGACAAGGAAACAATGAACAAATAAATAACTAGCAGGGACTTAGCTTCTGCTGGAGTAGACAGGTCACCAGAAAGATCCAAGAGCGAACTGAACCAGTACAAGAACATTGACAGCTGGCATGGAGTAACGATCTGAGTGGAGTTAAATAGAACAGCCAGCCAAAGAATAAACTATGTCACCTGTGGAAGGAACCTCAGAAGCAGCAGCTCCACTCACAGCCACCAGAGGGAGTCCATGGACAGAACTCGCCGAAGTACCATTCATGACCACAGGAGGGAGTTCAATAACAGAATTCACAACAGGATTGGGTTTCATGCACAACAGCGGAAGAAGCAGTGGTGACACCCGCAGACACTGTTCGTTGACCCTGGGGTTCGGCCCACAAAGTTGGGTGCTTTGCTGCCATGTGCCTGATCATGCTGGTGTTGGTCAGGCTGGTAGTTTTGCTACCCCTGCTGATTGTGGCATGGAAGGTGGTGCAAATAGCCTTATTGGGGTTATCGGCAGAGTCTTTAAAAAACAACCAGACTTTGGAAGACCTAACAGTTGGACTGGCAACTTCCATTGTGATGGTGTTACGGGAAATGGTTGCCCACCTTCTGTCTTCGGCCACCACACTACTTCTTTCTGCTTGTTGGGGTGCTACGTCTCCATCCCCCTGTGTGCTGCTATCTTTGGTCTGCATGTCCTCCTGCCAGCTTGGGTCAGTTACTATGTCATCCACCACCTCGTCCTCCACTTCCGCATCCTGGTCCTCCTCCTGACTTTCTGGCACTTGTGTCTCATCATCGTCCACCTCTTGTGACACTTTCCCAAGACGCTCCAACAAAATATTATAGTAGCCCAGAAATGGCAGAATTTTCTGCACACTCAGATGTGATCGCTGTGACGGCCAAACCCCTGTTTAAAATAAATGCCCTGTAGATACCTATTTTTTTCAGCATACTGTTGTCAATAACTTGTATGAGACACTCCAACAAAATTTTACAGTATCCCAGAAAGGACAGAATTGTCTCCGCACTCAGATGTGAATTGCTGTGACAACCAAACCCCTGTTGAAAATAGCTGGATTTTCACGCTGTAATATGGAAAGGATCTGACTGTATTCTGCACTGCCAACAAGTAAATGGAGCAAAAAAAAAGTGTACTCTGGATTGCTTTTGAAGAAAATAATCAGGATTAAGATGCAAAAAAATTATTCCTAGCCACTGATACCTGGGGCTCTGTATATACGGTAAATATCTGTAATAGGCAGCAGCAGACAGTAATGGAATGGACTCTCTTGCTGTATTCAATGAAGTATGCCATATACAATGCCTGTCTAGCCTACCTAGCACTGATATCTCTATACACCGTAATTAGTCCTCAGAAGGACTGTTGGTTTACATGGATTTGTGTATTCAATATGGTATACCCACACTAACTAATACAATTGCAATTCTCTCCCTATCTCAGCAGCACCTCTCTCTACTCTGGCTGATTCTAGAGCTGACTATTATGAGCAGGGCGGCACCAGGTCTGATATACACCTGATGACGCTCTGCGGCCAGCCAATCACTGTAATGCCACAACCAGGGCCGGACTGGCCATCTGGCAATTCTGGCAAATGCCAGAAGTGCCTCTCTGGTCATGGACTGCCTTGTCTGCTACATTGTTAGCAGAATCTGTGTTCTCCAGACACCCATACTGTTAAGAGTTATGACAGAGCACAAAGTCGCTGACTCCATCACTTTCCCCAGCAGGCCACAGATATCATTAGAAATATTGATCTCGTAGAAAATCTTCCTTTCCTCCATCCAGGGTAATATTAGTGATATCTCCCATCTTGTTCAAGGGGACGGGGACAACATGGGCCTGTGTGATTTCAAATGCCAGGACTGAATTTCAGTCCCAGTCCGTACCTGGCCACAACCAACATCGTTGCGGCATTACAGCGTGTGGCAGACAATCCGCGCATGTTGACTGACGCTCTAAAGAGTGCCAAACAGGCAGGGCGGGGACCAGAGCTCCCGCCCAGCAACCCAGGAAATGCTCGGTGCTCGCCGAGCATCGTGAACAGCGAGATGCTTTGGCGAGCACCGAGCACTTCCGGGCATACTCGCTCATCACTAGTAAGGAACACTACAGCTCATCATGAATCAGACAAGCTGTGGCATCACATGCCACCATCCCACCATTGGGAGAAAGCATCAACCTTCTTGTGCAAAAATTTTTTGACTTTTCAAAGCAATTTATGCCAGAATTTGAAAAAATTACTTTGATGAATCGGGGCTTTTATGTTCTACTGAAATTTATATCCTCAGCAAGGTTAATATTGATCTACACTGGGGTTAATCCGAGTACGGATCTGTTGGACAATCCGGACCAGTAAAGTTTCAAGATGTGATTTCTATGACATATTTTCTTAAAAGTCAATATTTAGTTAGCATATGCTAATCTGTGAAGCCCAAATCGTGCTGAGCTTTCACATACATTTTTCTTTTGCCAATAGAAAATAATTATACAAAAAAAGACTGGATTAATACTACAACTTTCCAGTAATACTGGCTCTTTAATGTTCTTCAACACATTTTCAGTCTTATTGATTATGTTTTCCAGCAGTGAAACAATTCAGCAAAAAAATGTATAAAATGGATTTATATATACAACCCCTGGCAAAAATTATGGAATTACCGGCCTTGGAGGATGTTCATTCAGTTGTTTAATTTTGTAGAAAAAAAGCCGATCACAGACATGGCACAAAACTAAAGTCATTTCAAATAGCAACTTTCTGGCTTTAAGAAACACTAAAAGAAAGAACAAAATATGTGGCAGTCAGTAATGGTTACTTTTTTATGCAAGCATAGGGGAAAAATTATGGAATCACTCAATTCTGAGGGAAAAATTATGGAATCATGAAAAACAAACAAACACTCCAACATATCACTACTATTTTGTTGCACCACCTCTGACTTTTATTACAGCTTGCAGTCTCTGAGGCATGGACATAATGAGTGTCAAACAGTACTCTTCATCAATCTGGCTCCAACTTTCTCTGATTGCTGTTGCCAGATCAGCTTTGCAGGTTGGAGCCTTGTCATGGACCATTTTCTTCAACTTCCACCAAAGATTTTCAATTGGATTGAGATCCGGACTGTTTGTGGGCCATGACATTGACCTTATGTGTCTGCTTTCAAGGAACGTTTTCACAGTTTTTGCTCTATGGCAAGATGCATTATCATCTTGAAAAATGATTTAATCATCGCCAAACATTCTTTCAATTGATGGGATAAGAAAATTGTCCAAAATATCAACATAAACTTGTGCATTTATTGAAGATGTAATGACAGCCATCTCCCCAGTGCCTTTACCTGACATGCAGCCCCATATCATCAATGACTGAGGAAATTTGCATGTTCTCTTCAGGCAGTCATCTTTATAAATCCCATTGGAGCGGCACCAAACAAAAGTTCCAGCATCATCACCTTGCCCAATGCAGATTCGCGATTCATCACTGAATGACTTTCATCCAGTCATCCACAGACGACGATTGCTTTTCCTTAACCCATTGTAATCTTGTTTTTTTTCTGTTTAGGTGTTAATAATGGCTTTTGTTTAGCTTTTCTGTATGTAAATCCCATTTCCTTTAGTCGGTTTCTTACAGTTCGGTCACAGACGTTGACTCCAGTTTCCTCCCATTCGTTCCTCATTTGTTTTGTTGTGTATTTCCTGTTTTGGAGACATATTGCTTTAAGTTTCCGGTCTTGACGCTTTGATGTCTTCCTTGGTCTACCAGTATGTTTGCCTTTAACAACCTTCCCATGTTGTTTGTATTTGGTCCAGATTTTAGACACAGCTGACTGTGAACAACCAACATCTTTTGCATCATAGCATGATGATTTACCCTCTTTTAAGAGTTTGATAATCCTCTCCTTTGTTTCAATTGACATATCTCGTGTTGGAGCCATGATTCATGTCAGTCCACTTGGTGCAACAGCTCTCCAAGGTGTGATCACTCCTTCTTAGATGGAGACTAACGAGCAGATGTAATTTGATGCAGGTGTTAGTTTTGGGAATGAAAATTTACAGGGTGAATCCATAATTTCTACCTCAGAATTGAGTGATTCCATAGTTTTTCCCCTATGCTTGAATAAAAAAGTAACTATTACTGACTACCACATCTTTTGTTCTTGATTTCTTTTAGTGTTTCTTAAAGCCAGAAAGTTGTCATTTGAAATTACTTTAGTTTTGTGTCATGTCTGTGATCTGCTTTTTTTATACAAAATTAAACAACTGAATGAACATCCTCCAAGGCCGGTGATATCATAATTTTTGCCAGGGGTTGTAGTTCTGCGAAACTGTGTTAGTATGCCAGATACCTATTTTATTGAGATCCATGGAAATTTATTTTTATATTTATCATTCTGAAAATTGTTTAACCCTTTGTGAACTAATTCTTACTAAGTTAATCATTTCATGCAGACGTGCCATGTGAGACACGTGTTTCTCCTTCTGGTGCATTATTTTGTGTGAGCACCAGTATCTTTAGCTGCTATTTATACCTCACCTTTATACCTTTATGTTTTTGGCGATTATATTGTGTGCAATAAAATAAAAATTTATTTATGATAAATCCCCTCATTTTTATTCGGATCTTGTAACTACATTACTCGTCAGCACGGTCTGAGGATTTTGTTTTGATCCTTTATATTAGAGATCCTGTTCTCTTCTTTTGTTGGTTAATTAGGCTCAGGGGTATGTCTTGTCTGGCCATGTGGACATTCTTTATAAGTTTATATACAGATACCTATTGTGGTATGATGCCAAGGACGGACACCGTGTAAGGTTGCAGCTCGTAATGAGACAACACTTGGGAATGATTTGGGTTGCGGAACACAGGATTATTCAGAATAGTTCTGGGATATAGTGCTTCCACATTGCTTTATCTATAGACCAGTGGGGCAACAACTGCAGTTGCAGCAGTCAACACTGCAACCAGGCCCAGCTGGTCAGGGGTCCGCCAACACCAGCAGAAACTTCAAATGTATGTGCATCCTTGGACGCACATTCTGCTGATGTGTGTTGCAGCGCACTGACCCATTGGTCTGTGGTCCACAATACACGCTGCTGGCCAATCAGGGGCCAGCAGCTTACATCGACATGCACGTGACTGGGGGAGCATGGCAGTGATGTCGCACTCTGAAGTCAGCTGCACCTTCAGAAGAAGAAGCTGTGTGCTGGGGGAGTGGAGGGAAGGTGAGTATTTATTTAGTTTTATATCAGTGGCCATACTGCTACATGGATGACTGTGGGCTGTGCATTATACTTTATGCTTGACTATGGGCTGTACATTATACTTTATGGGTGACAATGGACTTTGCATTTGTAGCACCCCAGGTAACCGGTTATTACAGTGGCATTGCTATCCTCATGGGGAGAGTAATGTCATGCTTGGAAGTGAGGAAGGATCCCTTTATCAGATATTCAGCACATGCACCACTGCTCTGACTCCAGGCCAGAAGGGGGAGCTCTGAACCCAGTTTTACGGAAGCTTCCCTAGATAATATATATTCTGGCCAGGGGGAGGAGTTAGTTAGTCTGTCAGATACATGGCAGGAGCCTGCCTGTTGGAGGGAGAGACAGAGAGACGAGTCTGACAGAGCAGAGTGGAAGCAGACGGAGAGAGTCTGAGAGGAAAGTTGGGGCCGTGCAACCAAGTGAGGTGCTGCAACTCCTGGAAGGGACAAGAACAGAGCAGTCTATAGGAGACTGAGAGGGGAAGTGGAGCGCAGGAGAGTAAAGAGCTGGAGGGAAGCTGCAACTGAACATCCTCCACAATGAAGCGCAGAATACAGGTACCCGGAAGACCAAGGTTGTGGGGGTAACTCTATGCCCCATGGCAGAAACCGGCAGACAGCTAGATTTCAAGTCATCTGTCCACCATTAACACCTAAAGACACAGTAGCAGATTGAGCCCGGCGTCATCTTAGAGACCCTGTAAAAAGGCTCAAGTTACCTGTCATGCAGGTAGGGTCCTACCTAATGGGGGACAGAGAGAACGTGAGTACCTTGTGTGAGGCCTAAGGCAACAAGGGCCTGCAACACAGCGCTAGAAGGAAGGCTTCCAACCCCACCTGGTTAGGGGGATTCCAGATTCGCTTCTAAGCTGGCTGGGACCATACCAGTACCTGTGATCCGGTACCCTGGACTGAAGCTGCCTGAACTCTACAGTAAAAAGGTGAAGAGAGTGCAACCTTGTGTCCTCTGTTTTTTTTGGCACCACACCATCTTTGCCAAATACACAGGGAGCCCTGGGGACTCAGCTTCACCTATGGGAAGTCATACCATGCCAGATGCCATAACATCACCCCAGTTGACCCCTTTAAGCAGCGTCGGTTATCTCTGACCGAATACCACAGGTGGCGTCACGAACAAACTTTATAAACTTTATTTCCCACTTACTGCAACCCCTTTTATTGGACGCCCAGTACCACAGACCGGGTCACTGCCACCATGACACATCCCTGTAAGAACCGGCCTGGTACCGAGTACCCCTAGGCCCAGGCGGGCGCTCCAACTTGGCATCACGAACAGGATGGACCGACTTTAGAAATCGGGTCTTGTGCACCTCAGAGACTGTGCTTTATTGAGAAATTAGTGAACTGTTGAATTACTACCATTGCTGGCCCATACGGTGCGCTGGGGGCGTGTCATTGTGGGCAACACCAGAACAAGAGCGCGAAAGTTATGGCCGTCCATTATAAATACTTCTGCACCCTAAGGACATGCCAGTGACCAAGTGAAATTCACCTCCTGATCCTAAATGATGGGAGAAAGAAGAAGAAGCTCTGCCCATGAAGGAGAGAGCGGGAATCGGACTTAGAGACAGAGAAGAACCTGGATGACAAGATGACAAGTGGCCAGGACCCAAAGCATGAGGTGGAAGCCGAGGACTCCCCCAGCAACCAAGGTGAAAGCCACGGCAAGCCATCAACAGAGATCCCGGAGTACCTGAAAGTGGAAGTGGAGGAGCTCAGCGACCAACTCCTGTGGATGTAGCTAAGCACCATGTCCAAATGGAAAGCAGTTCTGAAGGTGAAGCTGGTGGAGCAGCATTCTATCTGGTGGCCCCTGACTACATCGGAAGAGACGACCGACCCCGGGACACAACCACGAGCAGGTACTGTCGCCAACCCTGCCCCGGTAGCCGAGGAACTCCTAGTGGGCCGTTAGCTGCACCGCCACACTGTGAACCCGGCCGGGTTCAGACCCTTGGGGAATGGGTCCAGGCCTCGGGCATAGAGGGTCGCCTGGGGGCTCAGATTCAGCCAGCCAATATACCGGGAGAAGTATATGCCGAGAGAACGGTAAACTGCTGGGTGAACCATGGAACGGACTTAATCGGATTCCTGGGAGTAGAACGAAAGGAAGGTGGAGAGCTGGCAGTCCTCAGTTGGGGGGGAATATCAGCAGCAGCTTGCCCGTAAGTGGGAGGCGAAAGATAAAGAATGCCTTGCCAGGCGTAAAGCATTTGACGAAAGGGATCTGCAAGCCAAGACCCAGACCCACAGAGACAGACATGCAAACTGGGGTCCGCTGAGGCAGGGCGCTGTGGTTGCCTTCAGACTAAAAGGAGGCTGGGGATTCATAAAGGAGCCAGACCTGTTATCAGAGGTGTTCATCAATAGAAGGGATGTAGAATCTCACCTCCTGGAAGGACACCCAGACAGTGACTTATATCCACGGGACAGTGTAACCTACACCCGGCATTTTGGCGACAAGGGATGGTACGCCTTGAATGTCAGGAAGTGCAAAGACTCTACTCCTGATTCAAAGGTTAAGCAGACCAAAGACCGTCTAGTACCACAGTGGTCGCAGCTACCGCTTTAACTGCAGCTCTAGCCCCTAAAGCCGTCACTAAAACAACATTGACTACTACTGAGACTGCAATGGTTACAGCAGTGGTTGCCCTGTGTACACAGGCCACACAGACCTCTATCGCAGGACATGACTTGACAGTACACGATTTCATAGGCCATGACCTTTTTGTGTTACCAGGAGTAACACTAGCCCATGACTTCCCAGCCTAGGAAGTAGCCAGCACCACGAAAAGCCCTTAAAACAACGAAACAAGAAGAGTGATGTTATTGTGAATAGTTAAAAATGAACCTGGTTGGTTGTGTTAATTTTGCTCAAGTTTAAAGAACTGCAGAATCATGAACTAGGCATCATAAGAACTGTCCTGTAAATAGTTGGAAGCTCTTTAGGTGCTTTTTACTGGTTTTACATGGAACTGTTAACCCCTTAACGACCGCCAATACGCCTTTTAACGGTGGAAGTTAAGGGTACCTAAACCACAGCGCCGTTAATTAACGGCGCTGTGGAAAAAGTGAATAGCGCCCCCCAGAATCAGATTTTCTCTGGGGTCTCGGTTGCCGGGGGTAGCCGAGACCCCAGAGAACATGATTCGGGGTTTTTTTTACCGACCCCCGAGTTGCGATCGCCGGTAATTAACCGTTTACCGGCGATCGCAAAAAAACAAAACAAAATGCGATTTCCCTTTTAATTTCTCTGTCCTCCGATGTGATCGCACATTAGAGGACAGAGAAATGGGGTCCCCGATAGCCCCCCGATACTCACCTGTGTCCCCCAGTGCTCCTCGTGGCTCCCGATGGGCGCCTGTTGTGAATTCTGTGGCAGAGCTCCCTCCTGTGGTCACGAGTGGTACTTCGGCTGGTTCTTTCTGTTGGTGGAGGAAAGTGGTACTGCGGCTTCTGAGTTTCCTTCCTCAGGTGATGTGGTGAAGTCGTTAGGTGCTGCTCTTTTTAACTCCACCTAGTGCTTTGATCCTGGCCTCCAGTCAATGTTCTAGTATTGGACCTGTTTCCTCCTGGATCGTTCCTGTGGCCTGCTGCTCTGCATAGCTAAGTTCCTCTTTGCTATTTGTTTGCTGTTTTTTTCTGTCCAGCTTGTCAATTTGTTTTTTTCTGCTTGCTGGAAGCTCTGGGACGCAGAGGGTGTACCTCCGTGCCGTTAGTTCGGTACGGAGGGTCTTTTTGCCCCCTTTGCGTGGTGTTTGTAGGGTTTTGTGTTGACCGCAAAGTTACCTTTCCTATCCTCGCTCTGTTCAGAAAGTTGGGCCTCACTTTGCTAAATCTATTTCATCTCTACGTTTGTCTTTTCATCTTAACTCACAGTCATTATATGTGGGGGCTGCCTTTTCCTTTGGGGTATTTCTCTGAGGCAAGGTAGGCTTATTTTCTATCTTCAGGCTAGCTAGTTTCTCAGGCCGTGCCGAGTTGCATAGGGAGCGTTATACAATATAAAGTGACTAGCACACTCCAGGGTGTTGTGATGCAAAAAAGTGGGGATTTATTACATACAGTAAATCACAAACGTTTCGGTCGATACACACTCTATTAGCGGTGGATACCGCATTTATCCCTAGTGTCCTGGCGTACTGACAGCTCTTTTGAGCCTCAGCGCCACCCATTATTCTGACTCACCGTCAGTTGACCAGCCTGGTTCTGTTTCTTCCCGGCTTGTTGCTTTTTTTCCAGCATGTCTGATTGATGCAAATCCGAGTAGTCTATTGTTTTTGGGGCCATACAAGTATACAATTATACCTAGCACACTGATGAAGGTCCAGTATCGACCGAAACGTTTGTGATTTACTGTATGTAATAAATCCCCACTTTTTTGCATCACAACACCCTGGAGTGTGCTAGTCACTTTATATTGTATACGTTCAGGTTTGGGCACCTATGACTGTGCACCTCCCCTATTTAGGCTGTGCTTAGCATCTTCTATAGCATAGGGAGCGTTAGGCGCAATCCACGGCTGCCTTTAGTGTGGTTGGAGAGGATTAGGGATTGCGGTCAACAGAGTTCCCACGTCTCAGAGCTCGTTCTTGTTTTTTGGGTTATTGCCAGGTCACTGTATGTGCGCTGACCTCTATGTCCATTGTGGTACTGAATTACCTTTCATAACAGTACTGGAGGCCCAAAGTACTAATGATTCCCAATAGAGGGAAAAAAGAAGTTCTGAGACCATTTTTTTTTTTCTTTGCACTGTGTTTTGCCTTTTTTTTCCCCTAGACATTTGGGTGGTTCAGGACACAGGTGTAGCAATGGACATTAAAGGTCTGTCTTCATGTGTGGATCAGCTCACGGCAAGAGTACAAAGTATTCAAGACTTTGTGGTTCAGAATTCTATGTTAGAACCGAGAATTCCTATTCCTGATTTGTTTTTTGGAGATAGAACTAAATTTCTGAGTTTCAAAAATAATTGTAAACTATTTCTGGCTTTGAAACCTCGCTCCTCTGGTGACCCAGTTCAACAAGTTAGGATCGTTATTTCTTTTTTGCGTGGCGACCCTCAGGACTGGGCATTTTCTCTTGCGTCAGGAGATCCTGCATTAAGTAATATCGATGCATTTTTCCTGGCGCTCGGATTGCTGTACGATGAGCCTAATTCTGTGGATCAGGCAGAGAAGAATTTGCTGGCTCTGTGTCAGGGTCAGGATGAAATAGAGGTATATTGTCAGAAATATAGAAAGTGGTCCGTACTCACTCAGTGGAATGAAGGTGCGCTCGCAGCTATTTTCAGAAAAGGTCTCTCTGAAGCCCTTAAGGATGTCATGGTGGGATTTCCTATGCCTGCTGGTCTGAATGAGTCTATGTCTTTGGCCATTCAGATCGGTCGACGCTTGCGTGAGCGTAAATCTGTGCACCATTTGGCGGTATTACCTGAGCTTAAACCTGAGCCTATGCAGTGCGATAGGACTTTGACCAGAGTTGAACGGCAAGAACACAGACGTCTGAATGGGCTGTGTTTCTACTGTGGTGATTCCACTCATGCTATCTCTGATTGTCCTAAGCGCACTAAGCGGTTCGCTAGGTCTGCCACCATTGGTACGGTACAGTCAAAATTTCTTCTGTCTGTTACCTTGATCTGCTCTTTGTCATCGTATTCTGTCATGGCATTTGTGGACTCAGGCGCTGCTCTGAATTTGATGGACTTGGAGTATGCTAGGCGTTGTGGGTTTTTCTTGGAGCCCTTGCAGTGTCCTATTCCATTGAGAGGAATTGATGCTACGCCTTTGGCCAAGAATAAGCCTCAGTACTGGACCCAGCTGACCATGTGCATGGCTCCTGCACATCAGGAGGTTATTCGCTTTCTGGTGTTGCATAATCTGCATGATGTGGTCGTGTTGGGGTTGCCATGGCTACAAGTCCATAATCCAGTATTAGATTGGAAATCCATGTCTGTGTCCAGCTGGGGTTGTCAGGGGGTACATGGTGATGTCCCATTTCTGACTATTTCGTCATCCACCCCTTCTGAGGTTCCTGAGTTCTTGTCTGATTACCGGGATTTATTTGATGAGCCCAAGTACGATACCCTACCTCCGCATAGGGATTGCGATTGTGCTATCGATTTGATTCCTGGTAGTAAATTCCCAAAAGGTCGACTGTTTAATTTATCTGTGCCTGAGCACGCCGCTATGCGGAGTTATGTGAAGGAGTCTTTGGAGAAGGGGCATATTCGCCCGTCATCGTCGCCATTAGGAGCAGGGTTCTTTTTTGTAGCCAAGAAGGATGGTTCACTGAGACCTTGTATAGATTACCGCCTTCTAAATAAGATCACGGTTAAATTTCAGTACCCCTTGCCATTGTTATCTGATTTGTTTGCTCGGATTAAGGGGGTTAGTTGGTTCACCAAGATAGATCTTCGTGGTGCGTATAATCTTGTGCGTATTAAGCGAGGCGATGAGTGGAAAACTGCATTTAATACGCCCGAGGGCCATTTTGAGTATCTAGTAATGCCATTCGGACTTGCCAATGCTCCATCAGTGTTTCATTCCTTTATGCATGACATCTTCCGAGAGTACCTGGATAAATTCCTGATTGTGTACTTAGATGACATTTTGATCTTCTCGGATGATTGGGAGTCTCATGTGAAGCAGGTCAGAACGGTGTTTCAGGTCCTGCGTGCTAATTCTTTGTTTGTGAAGGGATCAAAGTGTCTCTTTGGTGTTCAGAAGGTTTCATTTTTGGGGTTCATCTTTTCCCCTTCTACTATCGAGATGGACCCTGTTAAGGTCCAAGCCATCCATAATTGGACTCAGCCGACATCTCTGAAAAGTCTGCAAAAGTTCCTGGGCTTTGCTAATTTTTATCGTCGCTTCATCTGCAATTTTTCTAGCATTGCTAAACCATTGACCGATTTGACCAAGAAGGGTGCTGATTTGGTCAATTGGTCTTCTGCTGCGGTGGAAGCTTTTCAAGAGTTGAAGCGTCGTTTTTCTTCTGCCCCTGTGTTGTGTCAACCAGATGTTTCGCTTCCGTTCCAGGTCGAGGTTGATGCTTCTGAGATTGGAGCAGGGGCTGTTTTGTCGCAGAGAAGTTCTGATTGCTCGGTGATGAAACCATGCGCCTTCTTTTCCAGGAAGTTTTCGCCTGCTGAGCGAAATTATGATGTGGGCAATCGAGAGTTGCTGGCCATGAAGTGGGCATTCGAGGAGTGGCGTCATTGGCTTGAAGGAGCTAAGCATCGCGTGGTGGTCTTGACTGATCATAAGAACTTGACTTATCTCGAGTCCGCCAAGCGGTTGAATCCTAGACAAGCTCGTTGGTCGTTGTTTTTTGCCCGTTTTGACTTTGTGATTTCATACCTTCCGGGCTCTAAAAATGTGAAGGCGGATGCTTTGTCTAGGAGTTTTGTGCCCGACTCTCCGGGTGTATCTGAGCAGGCGGGTATCCTCAAAGAGGGAGTAATTGTGTCTGCCATCTCCCCTGATTTGCGGCGGGTGCTGCAAAAATTTCAGGCTAATAAACCTGATCGTTGCCCAGCGGAGAAACTGTTTGTCCCTGATAGGTGGACGAATAAAGTTATCTCTGAGGTTCATTGTTCGGTGTTGGCTGGTCATCCTGGAATCTTTGGTACCAGAGAGTTAGTGGCTAGATCCTTTTGGTGGCCATCTCTGTCGCGGGATGTGCGTACTTTTGTGCAGTCCTGTGGGATTTGTGCTCGGGCTAAGCCCTGCTGTTCTCATGCCAGTGGGTTGCTTTTGCCCTTGCCGGTCCCGAAGAGGCCTTGGACACATATCTCTATGGATTTTATTTCAGATCTTCCCGTCTCTCAAAAGATGTCAGTCATTTGGGTGGTCTGTGATCGCTTCTCTAAGATGGTCCATTTGGTACCCTTGTCTAAATTGCCTTCCTCCTCTGATTTGGTGCCATTGTTTTTCCAGCATGTGGTTCGTTTACATGGCATTCCAGAGAATATCGTTTCTGACAGAGGTTCCCAGTTTGTTTCGAGGTTTTGGCGAGCCTTTTGTGGTAGGATGGGCATTGACTTGTCTTTTTCCTCGGCTTTCCATCCTCAGACTAATGGCCAGACCGAACGAACCAATCAGACCTTGGAAATATATCTGAGATGCTTTGTTTCTGCTGATCAGGATGACTGGGTGTCCTTTTTGCCTTTGGCTGAGTTCGCCCTTAATAATCGGGCCAGCTCAGCTACCTTGGTTTCACCGTTTTTCTGCAACTCTGGGTTCCATCCTCGTTTCTCTTCAGGGCAGGTTGAGTCTTCGGACTGTCCTGGTGTGGATACTGTGGTGGACAGGTTGCAGCAGATTTGG
This sequence comes from Ranitomeya imitator, assembly GCF_032444005.1. NCBI lineage: Eukaryota > Metazoa > Chordata > Amphibia > Anura > Dendrobatidae > Ranitomeya > Ranitomeya imitator. The sequence goes on from NC_091284.1 coordinate 773,757,592, forward strand.
ACTCATGTAGTGGACAATTTGACTTTGTCCCAGGAGAAGGCTCAACTTTTCGCTAATCGCAGACGCCGTGTGGGTCCCCGACTTAGGGTTGGGGACTTGGTTTGGTTATCTTCTCGTCATATTCCTATGAAGGTTTCCTCTCCTAAGTTTAAACCTCGTTTTATTGGTCCGTATAGGATTTCTGAGGTTCTTAATCCTGTGTCTTTTCGTCTGACCCTTCCAGATTCTTTTTCTATACATAACGTATTCCATAGGTCATTGTTGCGGAGATACGTGGCACCTATGGTTCCATCTGTTGATCCTCCTGCCCCGGTTTTGATGGAGGGGGAGTTGGAGTATATTGTGGAGAAGATTTTGGATTCTCGTGTTTCAAGGCGGAAACTCCAGTATCTGGTTAAGTGGAAGGGTTATGCTCAGGAAGATAATTCCTGGGTCCTTGCCTCTGATGTCCATGCTCCCGATCTTGTTCGTGCCTTTCATATGGCTCATCCTGGTCGTCCTGGGAGCTCCGGTGAGGGTTCGGTGACCCCTCCTCAAGGGGGGGGGGTACTGTTGTGAATTCTGTGGCAGAGCTCCCTCCTGTGGTCACGAGTGGTACTTCGGCTGGTTCTCTCTGTGAGCTTCCGTTGGTGGAGGAAAGTGGTACTGCGGCTTCTGAGTTTCCTTCCTCAGGTGATGTGGTGAAGTCGTTAGGTGCTGCTCTTTTTAACTCCACCTAGTGCTTTGATCCTGGCCTCCAGTCAATGTTCTAGTATTGGACCTGTTTCCTCCTGGATCGTTCCTGTGGCCTGCTGCTCTGCATAGCTAAGTTCCTCTTTGCTATTTGTTTGCTGTTTTTTTCTGTCCAGCTTGTCAATTTGTTTTTTTCTGCTTGCTGGAAGCTCTGGGACGCAGAGGGTGTACCTCCGTGCCGTTAGTTCGGTACGGAGGGTCTTTTTGCCCCCTTTGCGTGGTGTTTGTAGGGTTTTGTGTTGACCGCAAAGTTACCTTTCCTATCCTCGCTCTGTTCAGAAAGTTGGGCCTCACTTTGCTAAATCTATTTCATCTCTACGTTTGTCTTTTCATCTTAACTCACAGTCATTATATGTGGGGGCTGCCTTTTCCTTTGGGGTATTTCTCTGAGGCAAGGTAGGCTTATTTTCTATCTTCAGGCTAGCTAGTTTCTCAGGCCGTGCCGAGTTGCATAGGGAGCGTTAGGCGCAATCCACGGCTGCCTTTAGTGTGGTTGGAGAGGATTAGGGATTGCGGTCAACAGAGTTCCCACGTCTCAGAGCTCGTTCTTGTTTTTTGGGTTATTGCCAGGTCACTGTATGTGCGCTGACCTCTATGTCCATTGTGGTACTGAATAACCTTTCATAACAGGCGCCGCCAACTTTTTTTCCGGCAAAAAAATGGCAGGCGCATGCGCAGTGCGCCCGCTGGCAAGCACCCGGAGGATCTTTGGGCAGCCGAGACCCCAAAGAACATGATCGGGGTCGGTTTTTACCGACTCCTGTTTTGCGATCGCCGGTAACTGTTTTCCGGCGGTCGCAAAAAAAAAAAGCGATCTGTCATTCTCTGTCCTCTGATGTGATCGCACATCAGAGGACAGAGAATTAGGGGGATTCGGGGACCCTATCATACTTACTGGTGTTCCTGGGTCCACCTGCGTCCCCTCCTGCCCGCCGGCTTCTTCATCTGGAAAGAAAATGGCGGGCGCATTCGCAGTGCACCCGACATCTGCCGCCATCTGCCGGCCGGCAGGAGAGAGGAGTTGGGGCTAAAATTAGGGTTAGGGTTAGGGTTGGGGCTAAATTTAGGGTTAGGATTGGGGCTAAATTTAGGGTTAGGGTTGGGGCTAGGGTTAGGGCTAGGGTTAGGTTTGTCTCACACTTGTGTCGCTACGGGGCCGTCGCAATGCGTCGGCCCGACGTACCGATGCACGTTGTGAAAATTGTGCACAATGTGGGCAGCGGATGCAGTTTTTTAATGCACTTGCTGCCCAGTCTATGTCCTGGGGAGGAGGGGGCAGAGTTACGGCCACGCATGCGCGGAAATGGCGGATGCGACGTACGAAAAAAAGGTTACATTGAACTTTTGTTTGTGACGACGGTCCACCAAAACACAACGGATCCAGTGCACGATGGACGCGACATGTGGCCATCCATCGGCAATACAAGTCTATGGGCAAAAAAGGCATCCTGAGGGCACATTTGCAGGATCCGTTTTTTGTCCAAAACGACGGATTGCGACGGATGCCACATGACGCAAGTGTGAAAGGAGCCTTAGGGTTAGGGTTGGGGCTAAAGTTAGGGTTAGGGTTAAATTTAGGGTTAGGGTTATGGTTGGGGCTAAATATAGGGTTAGGGCTAAATTTAGGGTTAGGGCTAGTGTTGGGGCTAAAATTAGGTTTAGGGGTAGGGTTAGGGTTGGGGCTAAAGTTAGTTTTAGGGCTAGGGTTAGGGCTAAAGTTAGGGTTAGGGTTAAATTTAGGGTTAGGGTTATGGTTGGGGCTAAATATAGGGTTAGGGTTAGCGCTAAAGTTAGGGTTAGGGCTAGGGTTGGGGCTAAAATTAGGGTTAGGGCTAGGGTTAGGTTTGGGGCTAAAGTTAGGGTTAGGGCTAGGGTTAGGGTTGGGGCTAAAGTCAGGGTTAGGGCTAGGGTTAGGGTTGGGGCTAAAGTTAGGGCTACGGTTGGGGCTAAAGTTAGGGTTAGAGTTGGGATTAGGGTTTGGATTAGGGTTATATTAGGGTTAGGGTTGGCATTAGGGTTACGTTTGGGATTAGGGTTAGGTTTGGGATTAGGGTTAAGGTTAGGGTTGGGATTAGGGTTAGGGGTGTATTGGGATTAGGGTTAGGTTTGAGGTTAGGGTTGAGATTAGGATTAGGGGTGTGTTGGATTTAGGGTTTTGATTAGGGTTATGGTTAGGGTTGTTTTGGGTTTAGGGTTGTGATTATCGTTAGGGTTGTGATTAGGATTATGGATCGGGTTGGGATTAGGGTTAGGGGTGTGTTGGGGTTAGGGTTGGAGTTAAAATTGGGGGGTTTCCACTGTTTAGGTACATCAGGGGATCTCCAAACATGACAGCCAATTTTGCGCTCAAAAAGTCAAATGGTGCTCCCGCCCTTCTGAGCTCTGCCGTGCGCCCAAACAGTGGTTTAACCCCACATATGGGGCATCAGCGTACTTGGGATAAATTGGACAACAAATTATGGGGTCCAATTTCTCCTGTTACCCTTGTGAAAATAAAAACTTGGGGACTAAAAAATCTTTTTTGTGAAAAAAAAATATTTTTTATTTTCACGACTCTGCATTATAAACTTCTGTAAAGCACTTGGGCATTCAAAGTTCTCACCACACATCTAGATAAGTTCCTTGGGGGTCTAGTTTCCAAAATGGGGTCACTTGTGGGGGGTTTCTACTGTTTAGGTACATCAGGGGCTCTGCAAACGCAACATAACGCCCGCAGACCATTCTATCAAAGTCTGCATTCCAAAACGGCGCTCCTTCCCTTCCGAGCTCTGTCGTACACCCAAACAGTTGTTTACCCCTACATATGGGGTACCAGCATACTCAGGATAAATTGGACAACAACTTTTGGGGTCCAATTTCTCTTGTTACCCTTGTGAAAATAAAAACTAGGGGGCTAAAAAATATTTTTTGTGAAAAAAAAATATTTTTTATTTTCACGACTCTGCATTATAAACTTCTGTGAAGCTCTTGGGCATTCAAAGTTCTCACCACATATCTAGGTAAGTTCCTTGGGGGGGGTCTTGTTTCCAAAATGGGGTCACTTGTGGGGGGTTTCTACTGTTTAGGCACATCAGGGGCTCTCCAAACGCGACATGGCGTCCGATCTCAATTCCAGCCAATTCTACATTGAAAAAGTAAAACGGCACTCTTTCTCTTCCAAGCTCTGCGGTGTGCCCAAACAGTGGTTTACCCCCACATATGGGGTATTGACATACTCAGGAGAAATTGGACAACAACTTTTGTGGTATAATTTCTCCTGTTACCCTTGTGAAAATAAAAATTTGGGGGCAAAAAGATCATTTTTGTAGAAAAAATTCTATTTTTTTATTTTCACAGCTCTACGTTATAAACTTCTGTGAAGCACCTGGGGGTTTAAAGTGCTCACCACACATCTAGATAAGTTCCTTAAGGGGTCTAGTTTCCAAAATGGGGTCACTTGTGGGGGGGTTTCCACTGTTTAGGCACATCAGGGGCTGTCCAAACGCGACATTGCGTCCGATCTCAATTCCAGGAAATTCTACATTGAAAAATTAAAACAGCACTCCTCCTCTTCCAAGCTCTCCGTGCGCCCAAACAGTGGTTTACCCCCACATATGGGGTATCAACGTACTCAGGAGAAATTGCACAACAACTTTTGTGGTTTCATTTTTCCTGTTACCCTTGTGAAAATAAAAATTTGGGGGCAAAAATATCATTTTTGTAGAAAAAAATGCAATTTTTTATTTTCAAGGCTCTACGTTATCAACTTTTGTGAAGCACTTGGGGGTTCAAGGTGCTCACCACACATCTAGATAAGTTCCTTAAGGGGTCTAGTTTTCAAAATGGGGTCACTTGTGGGGGTTTTCCACTGTTTAGGCACATCATGGGCTCTCTAAACGTGACATGGCATCCAATCTCAATTCCAGCCAATTCTGCATTGAAAAAGTCAAACGGCGCTCCTTCACTTCCAAGTTCTGCGGTGCACCCAATCAGTGGTTTACCCCCACATATGGGGTATTGGCGTATTCAGGAGAAATTGAACAACAAAATTTATGGTTAAATTTCTGTTTTTACACTTGTGAAAATAAAAAAAATGGTTCTGAAGTAAAATGTTTGCAAAAAAAAAGTTAAATGTTCATTTCTTCCTTCTACATTTTTTCAGTTCCTGTGAAGCATGTAAAGGGTTAATAAACTTCTTCAATGTGGTTTTGAGCACCTAGAGGGGTGCAGTTTTTAGAATGGTGTCACACTTGGTTATTTTCTATCATATAGACCCCTCAAAATGACTTCAAATGTGATGTCGTCCCTAAAAAAAGATGGTGTTGTAAAAATGAGAAATTGCTGGTCAAATTTTAACCCTTATAACTCCCTAACAAAAATTGTGCTGATGTAAAGTAGACATGTGGGAAATGTTATTTATTAACTATTTTTCGTGACATATCTCTCTGATTTAAGGGCATAAAAATACAAAGTTTAAAAATTGCAAAATTTTAAAAATTTTCGCCATATTCCCATTTTTTTCATAAATAATCGAAGAAATGTTACCACTAACATGAAGTACAATATGTCACGAAAAAACAATCTCAGAATCAGCAGGATCCGTTAAAGCGTTCCAGAGTTATAACCTCATAAAGTGACAGTGGTCAGAATTGTAAAAATTGGCTCGGTCATTAAGTACCAAATTGGCTCTGACACTAAGGGGTTAAAGAAACTGTTTATTTTTGTTTACATTAAAGAGTTGTTTTGTCTTAAGGGGACTGAGAAGAAAAACCTGTTAGGCATGGCCAAAGAAGCGGTCCAAAGAGGAGACCACCTACGCCTTGCAGCCCACCCAAGCCTAAGTTCGGGGTTTAGAACGGGTTCCCCGCATCACTGCTGTTATTATTGGGAAATATCTCACCATTTACTGAATGAGTATGTTATTGATGTAATATTGAAAGAATACTAAGTGCAACTGTTTGCACTTTTAAAGGTTGCACTACCTCAGTTCCTGAAAATGTCTTGACTTTGTTGCACTTTACTCGAGCAAGTGCTAGTGTTTGATGTTGCTAAAAATAATATACCTGTAAAGGGTGATCGTCATTTCATATTTAATCTTTAATATTTAGTGTCATAAGAAAATTCTATTTTTGAAAAAGTTACTTCTACCCTGTATTAAAATTTTGCAACGTTTAAGATAACAGCCTCCCATAAAGGGAAGAAAAGTTTGTACTTGTTGATATAGACTCACTTATGGTGGCAGACTGTCACACGTTACTGCCTATTCCTGGGATGTTATACAGCCACTGCGTATACCCCTGATTTATGGACATTGAGTGGACTTTACCTATGGACTTCTGAGTTCTTATCTGGGCCTTCTGGCCATTGGAAACTCCCCTGATGAATCTCCGCGATTGGAGAAGAAACGCGTAGGGAGGCGTTGACTACATCTACACATGGTGGGGGGTGTCCATAGTAGGGTTCATTTGGGCCTGTCCTTGTGAGGACAGGAGTTATTGCTGGGGCACGACAGGGGTTTAGTGATAAGGTCCCCATCCCCTCTGTCTGATCCTACAACTACTGGACCCTCCTTGGGACCCTCTACTATTGGCATGGGTACCCTCGTCCACAATTGGTGAGACCAAACCATTTTTTATTAGAGCACAGTTTTCGGCGTGAGCACCTTCTTTTTTTGTGTTTGTGTTGTGTATTTTTTGTCCATGTTTTAAACAGTGTTAGTAAAAGTTATGTTTTAATTCTATTGGGTTATACTCTTCCGGCTGCTATTTACTATTTACCCTGAGAGTTGTGCAACAGCTTGGTTTATCCAAGCTGTAGCTGTTTGGTTGATATGCATATCAAAAATGTTTTGCACATTTCTAACCAATTTATTGTTGTTTTTGTTCCCAGTCTGGGAATACTGGAGTTAACGGCGGGAGTGTAACACCCCAGGTAACCGGTTGTTACAGTGGCATTGCTTTCCTAATGGGGAGAGTAATGTCATGCTTGGAAGCGATGAAGGATCCCTTTATTAGGTATTCAGCACATGCATCACTGTTCTGAGTCCAGGCCAGTAGGGGGAACTCTCAACCCGGTTTCAGGGGAGCTTTCCTAGAAAATATATATTCTGGCCTGGGGGAGGAGTTAGTTAGTCTGTCAGATACAGGGAAGGAGCCAGTCTGTCAAAGGGAGACAGAGAGAGGAGTCTGACAGAGCAGAGTGGAAGTAGATGGAGAGAGTCTGAGAGGAAAGCTGGGGCCGTGCAGCCAAGTGAGGTGCTGCAGCTCCTGGAAGGAACAAGCACAGGAGAGTAAAGAGTTGGAGGGAAGCTGTGATTGAGCTTCCTCCACGCTGAAGCACAGAATACCTTTAGCCGGAAGACCGAGGTTGTGGGAGTAACTATGCCCCACGGCAGAAACCGGCAGACAGCTAGATTTCACATCACATGTCCACCATTAACACCTGAAGATACAGTAGCAGATAGAGCCCGGCGTCATCTGAGAGACCCTGTAAAAAGGCTCGAGTTACCTGTCATGTGGGTAGTGTCCTACCTAAAGGGGGACAGAGAGAACGTGAGGACCATGTGTGAGGCCTAAGGCAGCAAGGGACTGCAACACAGCGCTAGAAGGAAGGCTTCCAATCCCACCTGGTTAAGGGGATTCCACATTCCCTTCCAAGTCGGCAGGACCATACCAGTACCTGTGATCCGGTACCTTGGACTGTGGCTGCCTGAACTCTACAGTAAAAAGGTAAAGAGACTGCAACCTCGTGTCCTCTGTTTATTTCTAGCACCACACCATCTCTGCCAAATACACCGGGAGCCCTGGGGACTCGGCTTCACCTGTGGGAAGCCATACCATCCCAGCTGCCATATCATCACCCCAGTGGACCCCTTTAAGCAGCGTCGGTTATCCCTGACCGAATACCACAGGTTGCATCACGAACAAACTTTATAAACTTTATTTCCAATTTACTGCAACCCCTTTTATTGGATGCCCAGGGCCACAGACCGGGTCACTGCCACCGTGACACATCCCGTTAAGAACTGGCCCGGTACCGAGTACCCCTAATCCCTGGTGGTCACTCCACATTATACTTTATGGGTGACTATGGGCTGAGCATTATACTTTTTGGGTGACTATGAGCAGTGCATTATAGTTTTTTGGGTGATTATGGGCCATGCATTATACTTTATGGGTGTCTATGGGATGTGCATTAATCTTTATGGATGACTATGGGCTATGCGTTATACTTTATGGATGACTATGGGCTGTGCGTTATACTTTATGGATGACTATGGGCTGTGCATTATACTTTTTGGATGACTATGGAATGCATTATACTTTATGAGTGACTATGGGCCGTGTATTATACTTTCTGGGTGACTATGGGATGTGCATTATACTTTATGGGAGACTATGGGATCTGCATTATACTTCATGGGTGACTATGGGCCGTGTATGATACTATTTGGGTGACTATGGGCTGTGCATTAAACTTTATGGGTGACTATGGGATGTGCATTATACTATATGGTTGACTATGGGCTAGCATTATATTTTATGGGTGACTATGGATTGTGTATTATACTTTGTTTGCCTATGGCATGTGCATTAAACTTTGTGCGTGACTATGTGATGTGCATTATACTTTATGGATGACTGTGGGCTGTGCATTATACTTTCTGGGTGACTATGGGCCATGCATTATACTTTATGGGTGACTATGGAATGCGCATTAAACTTTATGGGTGACTATTTGATGTGTGTTATATTTTCTGGATGACTGTGGGCTGTGCATAATACTTTAGGATTGACTATGAGCTGTGTATTATACTTTATTGGTGGCTTTGGGTCCTGTATTTTACTTTACTTTATGGTTGACTTTCGGCAGTGCATTATACTTTATGGGTGACTATGGCTCGTGTATTATAATTTATGGGTGACTATGTGATGTGCATTAAACGTTATGGGTGACTATAGGATGTGCATAATGCTTTATGGTTGATTATGAGGCGCACTATACTATATGGAGGACTATGTGCTGTCCATTATATTATATGGATGACTAAAAGCTGTGCATAATACTTTATGGATGATAATGAAGTGCATTATACTTTATGCAGTACTATGGGCTGTGCATTATTCTTTATGGAGGACTATAGGCTGGGAATTATACTACATGGATGACTATAAGGTGTATTATACTTTATGCAGGACTATGGGCGGTGCATTATACTTTTTAGATAACTATAAGGTGCATTATAATGTTTGGAGGACTATGGGCTGTATGTTATACTTTATGGATGACTATAAGGTGCATTATACTTTATGCAGGACTATAGGCTGTGCAGTATGTTACATGGAGGACTATGATGAGTGCATTATACTATAGGGAGGGCTATGGACTGTGAGTTATACTATATGGAGGACTTTGGGAAGTGCATTATACTTCTGCTTTTGGGCCCCATGACCAGGGGTGAACCTAGCCACACTGCTGCCTGAGGCGAACTTCAAAATGGCGCCCCCCCCAAACACATATACAGTACAGCCCCCTATAGGGCTCCCATCTCATATACAGTCCCCCCATACATTACATGAGTGATAAGTATTGTACATTCTACAATAGGTCATAAATCAGACAGTATAGTCCTCCATGCAGTATTCTGGGCACCACAGTGCTCCATACAGAATTATGAGCCCCATATATTGCTCCATACAGTATAATGGCCACACATGATGCTCCATACTGTATAATGGCCACACACGATGCTCCATACTGTATATTGGCCGCACATGATGCTCCATACTGTTTAATGGCCACACATGATGCTCCGTACACCTCATACACACCCGGTTCTGCTCCGTACAACTCACAAATGCAGCTCTGCTCCATACACCTCATACACACACGGCTCTGCTCCATACACCTCATACACACATGGCTCCGCTCACCTCATACACAGACGGCTCCACTCCGTACACCTCGTACACATTCAGCTCCGCTGCCTGAGGCGAGCTTCGAAATAGCGCCCCCCCCAAACACATATACAGTACAGCCCCCTATAGGGCTCCCATCTCATATACAGCCCCCCATACATTACATGAGTGATAAGTATTGTACATTCTACAATAGGTCATAAATCAGACAGTATAGTCCTCCATGCAGTATTCTGGGCACCACAGTGCTCCATACAGAATTATGAGCCCCATATATTGCTCCATACAGTATAATGGCCACACATGATGCTCCATACTGTATAATGGCCACACACGATGCTCCATACTGTATATTGGCCGCACATGATGCTCCATACTGTTTAATGGCCACACATGATGCTCCGTACACCTCATACACACCCGGTTCTGCTCCGTACAACTCACAAACGCAGCTCTGCTCCATACACCTCATACACACACGGCTCTGCTCCATACACCTCATACACACATGGCTCCGCTCACCTCATACACAGACGGCTCCACTCCGTACACCTCGTACACATTCAGCTCCGCTCCGTACACCTCGTACACACACGGCTCTGCTACATCCACACTGCAAACCCCTCCTGACCCCACACATAAGGTAGCTTACCATGGCAACCAGCACAGCAGAGTCCTGCAATCCATGGAGGTCCCGATCATGTGACCCCTGACTCCTCCCCTCCTGTGACCTCATCACAGGTCCTGTGCGCACAGAGCAGCCAATAGGTTCTGGGTTGTGAGCAGGGGCGCGCGCACCGCACTAGTGACACTCAGCAAATGTCAGGGATTATTACGAGTCGGCACCAGGTGTTCTGACTGCCACTCTGCCACCCCCTGTCTTTCAATGAGGACTGCCGCCTGAAGCAAAGGGCTCAACTTGCCTCATGATAGCAGCGCCCTTGCCCATGTCTTCTATGTACACCTCTTGTGATTGTAGTGGTTTATTTTTTTCTATACATTAAAAAGCAAAACAAAGGAAGAACAGTGGACATATAGCAGGATGGGCAATATACAACCCCTGGCAAAAATTATGGAATCACTAGCCTTGGAGGATGTTCATTCAGTTGTTTAATTTTGTAGAAAAAAAGCAGATCACAGACATGGCACAAAACTAAAGTCATTTCAAATGGCAGCTTTCTGGCTTTAAGAAACCCTAAAAGAAATCAAGAACAAAAAATAAGGTAGTCAGTAATGGATACTTTTTTTTAACCAAGCATAGGGTAAAAATTATGGAATCAGTCAATTCTGAGGAAAAAATTATGGAATCATGAAAAACAAACAAACAAAAAACCCTCCAAAACATCACTAGTATTTTGTTGCACCACCTTTGGCTTTTAGAACAGCTTGCAGTCTCTGAGGCATGGACTTAATGAGTGTCAAACAGCACTCTTCATCAATCTGGCTCCAACTTTCTCTGGTTGCTGTTGCCAGATCAGTTTTACAGGTTGGAGCCTTGTCATGGACCATTTTCTTCAACTTCCACCAAAGATTTTCAATTGGATTGAGATCCGGACTATTTTCATGCCATGACATTGACCTTATGTGTCTGCTTTCAAGGAACGTTTTCACAGTTTTTGCTCTATGGCAAGATGCATTATCATCTTGAAAAATGATTTCATCATCCCCAAACATCATTTCAATTGATGGGATAAGAAAAGTGTCCAAAATATCAACATAAACTTGTGCATTTATTGAAGATGTAATGACACCCATCTCCCTAGTGCCTTTACCTGACATGCAGCCCCATATCATCAATGACTGTGGAGATTTGCATGTTCTCTTCAGGCAGTCATCTTTATAAATCTCATTGTAACAGCATCAAACAAAAGTTCCTGCATCATCACCTTGCCCAATGCAGATTTGTGATTCATCACTGAATATGACTTTCATCCAGTCATCCACAGTCGACGATTGCTTTTCCTTAGCCCATTGTAACCTTGTTTTTTACTGTTTAGGTGTTAATAATGGCTTTTGTTTAGCTTTTCTGTATGGAAATCCCATTTCCTTTAGGCGGCTTCTTACAGTTCGGTCACAGACGTTGACTCCAGTTTCCACCCATTCGTTCCTCATTTGTTTTGCTGTGCATTTCCTATTTTGGAGACATATTGCTTTAAGTTTCCGGTCTTGACGCTTTGATGTCTTCCTTGGTCTACCAGTATGTTTGCCTTTAACAACCTTCCCATGTTGTTTGTATTTGCTCCAGATTTTAGACACAGCTGATTGTGAACAACCAACATCTTTTCCAACATTGCGCGATTTACCCTCTTTTAAGAGTTTGATAATCCTCTCCTTTGATTCAATTGACATCTCTCTTGTTGGAGCCATGATTCATGTCAGTCCACTTGGTGCAACAGCTGCCCAAGGTGTGATCACTCATTTTTAGATGCAGACTAACGAGCAGATCTAATTTGATACAGGTGTTAGTTTTGGGTAAGAAAATTTACACGGTGATTCTATAATTTTTCCCTCAGAATTGAGTGATTCCATAATTTTTCCCCTATGCTTGGTTAAAAAAAAGTAACCATTACTGACTACCACAGGTTTTGTTCTTAATTTCTTTTAGTGTTACTTAAAGCCAGAAAGTTGCCATTTGAAATGACTTTAGTTTTGTGCCATGGCTGTGATCTGCTTTTTTCCTACAAAATTAAACAACTGAATGATCATCCTCCAAGGCCGGTGATTCCATAATTTTTGCCAGGGGTTGTATATACCAGGATGAGGGACATAAATACCAGGATGAATGACATAAATCTGAAAATAGAGGGCACATATATATAATTTAGTTAGGATGGGGGCCCAACTTGCACCAGGGCCAGTCAGACTCTAGATACGCCTCTGCTCTAGGTCATTGAACTATGGAATGTAATTTATCGAGATGTTAAACATGGCCATATGTGAGTTAGAGTAGCTAAAGTTTAGTGGTTATCTTTCATTTCTGCCTTATGTATGAAACATATACACCATGTTCCAAATTATTATGCAAATTACATTTTTCTCGGATTTTCCTAAATGGTCGGTGCAAATGACAGTCAGTCTAATAAAAGTCATCACCCGTTAGAGTATACATCAAATTTTATTGAAGAAACCTCCCAATGAATAAAAACTCAAAATGCACTGTTCCAAATTATTAGGCACAGTAGAATTTCTAAACATTTGATATGTTTTAAAGAACTGAAAATGCTCATTAGTGGAATTTGTAGCATTAGGAGGTCACATTCACTGAACAAAAAAGCTATTGAACTCCAAAACATCCTAACAGGCCAAGTTACATGTTAAAGGGACACTGTCACCTGAATTTGGAGGGAACAATCTTCAGCCATGGAGGCGGGGTTTTGGGGTTTTTGATTCACCCTTTCCTTACCCGCTGGCTGCATGCTGGCTGCAATATTGGATTGAAGTTCATTCTCTGTCCTCCGTAGTACACGCCTTTAACATAGGGACCCTTCTTTGATATCACCTTCACAATTCTTGCATCCATTGAACTTGTGAGTTTTTGGAGAGTTTCTGCTTGTATTTCTTTGCATGAAGTCAGAATAGCCTCCCAGAGCCGTTGTTTTGATGTGAACTGCCTCCCACCCTCATAGATCTTTTGCTTGATGATACTCCAAAGGCTCTCTATAGGGTTGAGGTAATGGGAAGATGGTGGCCACACCATGAGTTTATCTCCTTTTATGCCCATAGCAGCCAATGACTCAGAGGTATTCTTTGCAGCATGAGATGGGGCATTGTCATGCATGAAGACGATTTTGCTCCTGAAGGCACATTTCTGCCTTTTAGACCATGGAAGAAAGTTGTCAGTCAGAAACTCTATATACTTTGCAGAAGTCATTTTCACACCTTCAGGAACCTTAAAGGGCCCTGCCAGCTGTTTCCCCATGATTCCGGCCCAAAACATGACTCCTCCACCTCCTTGCTGAGGTCGCAGCCTTGTTGGGACATGGTGGCCATCCACCAACCATCCACTACTCCATCCATCTGAACCATCCAGGGTTGCTCCACACTCATCAGTAAACAAGACTGTCTGGAAATTAGTTTTCATGTATGTCTGGGCCCACTGCAACCGTTTCTGCTTGTGAACACTGTTTAGGGGTGGCCGAGTAGTAGTTTTATGCACCACAGCGAGCCTTTGAAGGATCCTACACCTTGAGGGACTCCAGAGGCACCAGCAGCTTCAAATAACCGTTTGCTGCTTTGTAATGGTATTTTGGCAGCTCTCTTAATCCAATGAATTTGTCTGGCAGACATTATGCCTTTATCTGCATAAACTCTGTCTGTGCTCTGTTTCAGTCACAAATCTCTTCACAGTATGATGATCACTCTTAAGTTTTTGTGAAATATCTAATGTTTTCATACCTTGTCCAAGGCATTGCACTATTTAACGCTTTTCAGCAGCAGAGAGATCCTTTTTATTTCCCATAATGCTTGAAACCTGTTGTTAGGGTTGGGAGAATGCACCGAGTATATATCTAATATATAATTGCCTAGAATACTACTTCCTGCAATTTGTGCCAACTTCCGTGGCTTTGTCCGGAGCTAATGTCTGGAGCTAATGTCCGGAGCTAATGTCCGGAGCTAATGTCCGGAGATAAGTGACGTCAACAGTGTCCAGTGTCTGATTGGTTGCCGCCTGCTGCGAGCGACCAATCAGAAACGTGCCGTACTGTGACACACTCCGCCCGCCATTTTGGTGTGATTTTTGAATTTTTACCTCACAGCAAGTTTCTACTGCGTGGAGGCGGGCCCAGTGACATTGCTCTTCAAGCTCCTGCCGAATTTCGTCAAAAAAATGATAATACCATTTACCAAAACTATATATATTTAGTTGTGAAGTGGTTCAGTGACATTTTCACACCAATTTTGAACTTTTGTTTGGTGTTTGTTTTCTCCATATACTGCCCGCAACCCGGGGTCCACCGTGCAGGAGAGAACCTGCTGCTAGTAAAAGACAATACTATATGGCGGTATAAGCAAACTCTGCTACTTCACAGATTTGCTTGAGAAAGAGAACGCTGTGCCCTGTTAACCTCACAGGGGAACAGCTACCTAATAGAGCTGACAGTGGTCATGCAGTCAGCATAGCACACACAAAACTCCTCACCAGAGGTGCTGGTATTCTAGGGGCTTATTTCAGCCAAACCCTGAATCCACATACAGAAACTCCTCACCTGAGGTACCGGTATTCTAGGGGCTTATTTCAGCTGAACCCTGACCACATGCAAGCATGACCACACTGGCGCTGAGCTCATGACTTAGGTTAATATTAGCGCATGGCCGTGAGCAACTTCAGGACCTTCCTAGAGGAACAATGGGAGCTGCTGAAGTACCTGAGCATGTGACCCCTGACCTCCAATGAGAGGTCTTACCCTGGGCAGGCTCAGAAGGGGAAAAGCAGTCCCAGAGACTTCTGCTCGCCGCTGACCAGTACTGGCTACAATGGCTGAGCCTGGAAAAGCAGCAGTAATCATCTGCACCATATGAGGCTGAGCCAGACGCTGGGACCGACGTCTCCGCTGAGCAGGCTCCACTGCGGCTGGAGAAGAATGGGAGACCGCAGCAGAGATGGTTCGAGATACCCCCTGTGCAGAGGTGGGAACTCGACCCCTAACACCTGTGGCCTGCTTAATAATGTGGAACATCATTTTTAAGTAGTTTTCCTTTAATTCGAATCACCTGGAAAACTACTGATCACATGTACTTAAGATTGATTTCAGTGATCTATTGAGCCCTGAGACACAATACCATGCACGAGTTTATTTGAAAAACAAAACAATTAAATCTTTATGACACTTAAATCCAATATGCATAATAATTTGGAACACAGTGTACATTGTTGCTCTTCAGTCTGTATTCCAGAGCCATATGTGGTCATTGTAGCATCATATTTTTCCTTTTAGGGGTGAAACCTCCATAATAAGGCATAAAATGCAATATTCCTAAATTATATTTATGTTTTACAGATCAACAAGTGGTACATATCCCCTCATCCTGGCACTGTCAAGTCATCTATCCACTAAGGGGCTAAGAAAGATAGTATAGCCACAATACCAGCCTAATATCTCCCTATGAAAGATTGTTGCCTCATTTACTGAGAGAAAAGACAAACAGGACTCTGTCCTCTCTCCAATCCTCTCTGTCTGGTGGAATTAATTACTTGTGATGATATGTGTTTCTGAAGTTGCATCATCAGCGGTCCTACAGCTAAATCTGTAAATGTGCTACTTTGTTGTACAATTTACGATTCTAATATCATGTGTGAGATACTGAACTTCAAATATCTGAGAAGTTTACTACCCATTCCTAATTTTACCAACATTGTCCCCCACCAATCATGTTGAGAAGGTTCATCCTGGAACTTGATGATGTCTCACATTCTCACATAAGGCCATTGCTAGATTATGAGTTGAGGAATCCTGTTGTTGAGGTAACCAATACAGACTCATTAACCCCTTCAAGACCCAGCCTATTTTGACCTTAAAGACCTTGCCGTTTTTTGCAATTCTGACCAGTGTCCCTTTATGAGGTAATAACTCAGGAACGCTTCAACGGATCCTAGCGGTTCTGAGATTGTTTTTTCGTGACATATTGGGCTTCATGTTAGTGGTAAATTTAAGTCAATAAATTCTGCATTTATTTGTGATAAACACGGAAATTTGGCGAAAATTTTGAAAATTTCGCAATTTTCACATTTTGAATTTTTATTCTGTTAAACCAGAGAGATATGTGACACAAAATAGTTAATAAATAACATTTCCCACATGTTTACTTTACATCAGCACAATTTTGGAAACAACATTTTTTTTTGTTAGGAAGTTATAAGGGTTAAAATTTGACCAGCGATTTGTCATTTTTACAACGAAATTTACAAAACCATTTTTTTTAGGGACCACCTCACATTTGAAGTCAGTTTGAGGGGTCTATATGGCTGAAAATACCCAAAAGTGACACCATTCTAAAAACTGCACCCCTCAAGGTACTCAAAACCACATTCAAGAAGTTTATTAACCCTTCAGGTGCTTCACAGCAGCAGAAGCAACATGGAAGGAAAAAATGAACATTTAACTTTTTAGTCACAAAAATTATCTTTTAGCAACAATTTTTTTATTTTCCCAATGGTAAAAGGAGAAACTGAACCACGAAAGTTGTTGTCCAATTTGTCCTGAGTACGCTGATACCTCATATGTGGGGGTAAACCACTGTTTGGGCGCACGGCAGGGCTTGGAAGGGAAGGAGCGCCATTTGACTTTTTGAATCAAAAATTGGCTCCACTCTTTAGCGGACACCATGTCACGTTTGGAGAGCCCCCGTGTGCCTAAAAATTGGAGCTCCCCCACAAGTGACCCCATTTTGGAAACTAGACGCCCCAAGGAACTTATCTAGATGCATAGTGAGCACTTTGAACCCCCAGGTGCTTCACAAATTGATCCGTAAAAATGAAAAAGTACTTTTTTTTCACAAAAAAATTCTTTTAGCCTCAATTTTTTCATTTTTACATGGGCAACAGGATAAAATGGATCCTAAAATGTGTTGGGCAATTTCTCCTGAGTACACCAATACCTCACATGTGGGGGTAAACCACTGTTTGGGCACATGGTAAGGCTCGGAAGGGAAGGAGCGCCATTTGACTTTTTGAATGAAAAATTATTTCCATCGTTAGCGGACACCATGTCGCGTTTGGATAGCTCCTGTGTGCCTAAACATTGGCGCTCCCCCACAAGTGACCCCATTTTGGAAACTAGACCCCCTAAGGAACTTATTTAGATGCCTAGTGAGCACTTTAAACCCTCAGGTGCTTCACAAATTGATCTGTAAAAATGAAAAAGTACTTTTTTTTCACAAAAAAATTATTTTCGCCTCAATTTTTTCATTTTCACATGGGCAGTAGGATAAAATGGATCATAAAATTTGTTGGGCAATTTCTCCCGAGTACGACGATACCTCATATGTGGGGGTAAACCACTGTTTGGGCACACGGCAGGGCTCGGAAGGGAAGGCGCGCCATTTGACTTTTTGAATGGAAAATTAGCTCCAATTGTTAGCGGACACCATGTCGCGTTTGGAGAGCCCCCTGTGTGCCTAAACATTGGAGCTCCCCCACAAGTGACCCCATTTTGGAAACTAGACCCCCCAAGGAACTTATCTAGATGCATATTGAGCACTTTAAACCCCCAGGTGCTTCACAGTTTATAACGCAGAGCCATGAAAATAAAAAATAATTTTTCTTTCCTCAAAAATGATTTTTTAGCCTGGAATTTCCTATTTTGCCAAGGATAATGGGAGAAATTGGACCCCAAATATTGTTGTCCAGTTTGTCCTGAGTACGCTGATACCCCATATGTGGGGGTAAACCACTGTTTGGGCGCACGGCAGGGCTCGGAAGGGATGGCACGCCATTTGGCTTTTTAAATGGAAAATTAGCTCCAATCATTAGCGGACACCATGTCACGTTTGGAGAGCCCCTGTGTGCTTAAACATTGGAGATCCCCCAGAAATGACACCATTTTGGAAACTAGACCCCCAAAGGAACTAATCTAGATGTGTGGTGAGGACTTTGAACCCCCAAGTGCTTCACAGAAGTTTATAACGCAGAGCCATGAAAATAAAAAAAAAAATTATTTTCTCAAAAATGATCTTTTAGCCTGCAATTTTTTATTTTCCCAAGGGTAACAGGAGAAATTTGACCCCAAAAGTTGTTGTCCAGTTTCTCCTGAGTACGCTGATACCCCATATGTGGGGGTAAATCACTGTTTGGGCACATGCCGGGGCTCGGAAGTGAAGTAGTGACGTTTTGAAATGCAGACTTTGATGGAATGCTCTGTGGGCGTCACGTTGCGTTTGCAGAGCCCCTGATGTGGCTTAACAGTAGAAACCCCCCACAAGTGACCCCATTTTGGAAACTAGACCCCCAAAGGAACTTATCTAGATGTGTGGTGAGCACTTTGAACCCCCAAGTGCTTCATAGAAGTTTATAATGCAGAGCCGTGAAAATAATAAATACGTTTTCTTTCCTCAAAAATAATTATTTAGCCCAGAATTTTTTATTTTCCCAAGGGTTACAGGAGAAATTGGACCCCAAATGTTGTTGTCCAGTTTCTCCTGAGTACGCTGATACCCCATATGTGGGGGTAAACCACTGTTTGGGCACACGTCAGGGCTCGGAAGTGAGGGAGCACCATTTGACTTTTTGAATACGAGATTGGCTGGAATCAATGGTGGCGCCATGTTGCGTTTGGAGACCCCTGATGTGCCTAAACAGTGGTAACCCCTCAATTCTAACTCCAACACTAACCCCAACACACCCCTAACCCTAATCCCAACTGTAGCCATAATCCTAATCACAACCCTAACCCCAACACACCCCTAACCACAACACTAACCCCAACACACCCCTAACCCTAACCACAACCCTAATTCCAACCCTAACCCTAAGGCTATGTGCCCACGTTGCGGATTCGTGTGAGATATTTCCGCACCATTTTTGAAAAATCTGCGGGTAAAAGGCACTGTGTTTTACCTGCGGATTTTCCGCGGATTTCCAGTGTTTTTTGTGCGGATTTCACCTGCGGATTCCTATTGAGGAACAGGTGTAAAACGCTGCGGAATCCGCACAAAGAATTGACATGCTGCGGAAAATACAACGCAGCGTTCCCGCGCGGTATTTTCCGCACCATGGGCACAGCGGATTTGGTTTTTCATATGTTTACATGGTACTGTAAACCTGATGGAACACTGCTGCGAATCCGCAGCCAAATCCGCACCGTGTGCACATAGCCTAATTCTAAAGGTATGTGCACACGCTGCGGATCCGCAGCAGTTTCCCATGAGTGTACAGTTCAATGTAAACCTATGGGAAACAAAAATCGCTGTACACATGCTGCGGAAAAACTGCACGGAAACGCAGCGGTTTACATTCCGCAGCATGTCACTTCTTTGTGCGGATTCCGCAGCGGTTTTACAACTGCTCCAATAGAAAATCGCAATTGTAAAACCGCAGTGAAATGCGCAGAAAAAAACGCGGTAAATCCGCCATAAATCCGCAGCGGTTTAGCACTGCGGATTTATCAAATCCGCAGCGGAAAAATCCGCAGAGGACCAGAATACGTGTGCACATTCCTAACCCTAACCCTAGCCCTAACCCTAACCCTAGCCCTAACCCTAGCCCTCCCCCTACCCCTAACCCTAACCCTACCCCTAACCCTACCCCTAACCCTAACCCTACCCCTACCCCTAGCCCTAACCTTAACCCTAACCCTACCCCTAACCCTAACCCTACCCCTAACCCTAACCCTATTCTAACATTAGTGGAAAAAAAAATTTCTTTATTTTTTTATTGTCCCTACCTATGGGGGTGACAAAGGGGGGGGGGGTCATTTATTATTTTTTTTATTTTGATCACTGAGATAGATTATATCTCAGTGATCAAAATGCACTTTGGAACGAATCTGCCGGCCGGCAGATTCGGCGGGCGCACTGCGCATGCGCCCGCCATTTTGGAAGATGGCGGCGCCCGGGAGAAGACGGACGGGACCACGGCTGGATCGGTAAGTATGATAGGGTGGGGGGGGACCACGGGGGGGGGGGATCGGAGCACGGGGGGGGAATCGGAGCGCGGGAGGGGTGGAACGGAGCGCGGGGGGCGTGAAACGGAGCACGGGGGGCTGGAATGGAGCACGGGGGGGTGGAACGGAGCACGGGGGGGGGTGGATCGGAGTGCAGGGGGGGTGATTGGAGCACGGGGGGGTGATTGGAGCACGGGGGGAGCGGACACGAGCACGGGGGGAGCGGAGCACTGGACGGAGGGGAGCCGGAGCAGTGTACCGGCCAGATCGGGGGGGTGGGGGGGCGATCGGAGGGGTGGGGTGGGGGCACACTAGTATTTCCAGCCATGGCCGATGATATTTCAGCATCGGCCATGGCTGGATTGTAATATTTCACCCGTTATAATGGGTGAAATATTACAAATCGCTCTGATTGGCAGTTTCACTTTCAACAGCCAATCAGAGCGATCGTAGCCACGAGGGGGTGAAGCCACCCCCCCTGGGCTAAACTACCACTCCCCCTGTCCCTGCAGATCGGGTGAAATGGGAGTTAACCCTTTCACCCGATCTGCAGGGACGCGATCTTTCCATGACGCCGCATAGGCGTCATGGGTCGGAATGGCACCGACTTTCATGACGCCTACGTGGCGTCAAAGGTCGGGAAGGGGTTAATTAATTCATCCACTGCCCATCCAAGTTTCAGATTATTCTCTCGTAGGAGTGACCCTTCCAGTAATATAAACTGTATGTAAGCTCTGTGTGCATCCAGCGTACTGCTGTCTTCCCTTGCTTTCATGTTTCAGAACAGCTCCAAGACTGCATTAATTTTCTCTCCATTTGCTTTTGGACTTGCCTATATACTCTTTTTGGTGTCCCCAAAGATACTATGCTGATGATACTCTACCTCTCTGGACCAGACGTCACCTATCTGCTGTCCAGAATCCCGGAGTGTCTATCAGCCGTATCCTCCTTCTTCTCCTCTCGCTTCGTCAGACTCAATGAGGACGAATCTGAACTCATTATCTTTCCTCCATCTCACAGATCTTCCTTACCTGATCTATCTATCACAATTAATGACATCATGCTTTCTCCCGTACCAGAAGTCCACTGCCTGGGAGTAACTCTTGACTCTGCCCTGTCCTTCAAACCGCACATCCAAGCTCTTTCCATCTCCTGTCACCTCCAGCTCAAAAATATTTCCAGAATCCGTCTTTTCCTCAACCCTCAATCTACTAAAATGCTTGTGCATGCCCTCATCATCTCCCGCCTCAACTACTGCAACATACTTTTCTGTGGCCTCCCTGCTAACACTCTTGCACATCTCCAGTCCATCCATAACTCTGCTGCCCGACTATTTCATCTCTCTCCTCGCTACTCCTCCACTTCACCCCTCTGCAAATCTCTTCACTGGCTCTCATTCCCTCTGTGTATCCAGTTCAAATTACTAATACTGACCTACAAAGCCATCCATAACCTGTCTCCTCCATATGTCTCTGAACTAATCTCCCGATATCTTCCCTCACATAATCTCCGGTCCTCCCAAGACCTCCTTCTCTCCTCCACACTTATTGGCTCCTCACCTAATTGCCTCCAAGACTTCTCCTGAATATCCCACATCCTCTGGAATTCTGCGCCCCAACAAGTCCGACTATCAACCACATTCGGATCCTTCAGACAGAACCTGAAAACCCACCTCTTCAAGAAAGCCTACAGCCTGCACTGACCCCGCTGCCTCCTCATCACTACCAGAGTTACCACCTCACCAACCGGAACTTCTGCAATCCCCCAACCGACTGTCTCCTTACCCACCATCCTATAGAATGTAAGCCCACAAGGGCAGGGTCCTCGCACCCTCTGTATCAGTCTGCCATTGTTAGTTTGCTTACTGTAAGTGATATCTGTAATTTGCGTGTAACCGCTTCTCATGTACAGCACCATGGAATCAATGGTGCTATATACTGTAAATAAATAATAATAATAATACTCTCTCCCCTCTCCATTATAGATCTGTGTACAAGCCATTTCCCCTCTCTCCCTTACTATCACTAACATTGAAAAAAGGGAGGTAGAGCAGGGAAAGCTCTCAGGAGCAGGAACAGAAGCTCTGCTGGATTTGTAACATTTTTGCAGATCATTTTTAGTACACTGTGTTCAGAATTATTAGGCAAGTTGTATTTTGATCACATGATACTTTTTATACACGTTGTCCTACTCCAAGCTGTTCAGGCTTGAGAGCCAACTACCAATTAAGTAAATCAGGTGATGTGCATCTCTGTAATGAGGAGGGGTGTTGTCTAATGACATCAAAACCCTATATAAGGTGTGTTTAATTATTAGACAACTTCCTTTCCTTTGGCAAAATGGGTCAGAAGAGAGATTTAATGGGCTCTGAAAAGTCCAAAATTGTGAGATGTCTTGCAGATGGATACATCAGTCTTGAAATTGCCCAACTTTTAAAGCGTGATCACCGAACAATCAAGCGTTTCATGGCAAATAGCCAACAGGGTTGCGAGAAGCGTGTTGGGCAAAAAGGCGCAAAATAACTGCCCATGAATTGAGGAAAATCAAGCGTGAAGCTGCCAAGATGCCATTTGCCACCAGTGTTGCCATATTTCAGAGCTGCAACGTTACTGGGGTAACATAAAGCACAAGGTGTGCGATATTCATGGACACGGCCAAGGTAAGGAAGGCTGAAAAACGACCACCTTTGAACAAGAAAGATAAGATAAAACGTCAAGACTGGGCCAAGAAATATCTTAAGACTGACTTTTCAAAGGTTTTATGGACTGATAAAATAAGAGTGACTCTTGATGGGCCAGAGGCTGGATCACTAAAGGGCAGAGAGCTCCACTCCAACTTAGACACCAGCAAGGTGGAGGTGGGATACTGGTATGGGCTGGAATCATCAAAGATGAACTTGTGGGACCTTTTCGGGTTGAGGATGGAGTGAAGCTCAACTCCCAGACCTACTGCCAGTTTCTGGAAGACAACTTCTTCAAGCAGTGGTACAGGAAGAAGTCGGTATCGTTCAAGAAAAACATGATTTTCATGCAGGACAATGCTCCATCACATGCCTCCATCTACTCCACAGCGTGGCTGGCCAGTAAAGGTCTCAAAGAAGAAAAAATAATGACATAGCCCCCTTGTTCACCTGATCTCAACCCCATAGAGAACCTGTGGCCCTTCATAAAATGTGAGATCTACAGAGAGGGAAAACAGTCCACCTCTCGGAACAGTGTCTGGAGGAGGTGGTGGCTGCTGCACGCAATGTTGATCATAAACAGATGAAGCGACTGACAGAATCTGGATGGAGGCTGCTGAGTGTCATCATAAAGAAAGGTGGCTATATTGATCACTAATTTTTTGGGGTTTTGTTTTTGCATGTCAGAAATGTTTATTTCTAAATTTTGTGCAGTTATTTTGGTTTACATGGTGAAAATAAACAAGCGAGATGGGAATATATTTGCTTTTTATTAAGATGCCTAATAATTCTGAACAGTAAGGCTATGTGCACACGTTCAGGTTTTTTCGCGTTTATTTTGCATTTTTTTCGCGCTAAAAACGCTATAAAAACTCATTAACAACGCATACATTATGCATTCTATCATTTAGAATGCATTCTGCATGTTTTGTGCACATGGATGCGTTTTTTTCCGCGAAAAAAACGCATCGCGGTAAAAAAATGAGCATGTTCATTATTTTTGCGGCTTTTCTGCGTTTTTTTCCGCAATTCTATGCATTTGGGAAAAAACGCACAAAAAACGCACCAAAAACACGTCAAAAACGCGGTAAAATCACGGTAAAATCACGGTAAAAACGCACGCAGATTTCTGGCAGAAATGTCTGGTTTTTGTCAGGAAAATTTCTGCAAGAAATCCAGGCTGTGTGCACACGTTGCGTTTTTTTCACGGTTTTTCCCCCAAAAAACGCTATAAAACCGCAAAAAAACCCGCATACAATAAGCATCCCATCATTTAGAATGAATTCCGCATGTTTTGTGCACATGATGCGCTAGCGATGTGCCGTAATTTGAGTGACGGACCCGAGACGCAGGCTGCAGCGTTTCCGGGTCCATCACTCTTAGCACAGATGGAGCTAGCAGAAGCTCCATCTGCGCTAGCGCTGTGCAAGCGCCGGCACTTGCGTTAGTGCAGTCCGTTTAACGGATGTGTTGAACGGACTGCACTAACGCAGTGTGGAACCTAGCCTCAGATAGCCAAATCTAAAAAAAAAAAACACTCCAACTTCCAAAAATATTAAGCTTTGATATTTATTAGTCTTTTGGGTTGATTGAGAACATAGTTGTTGATCAGTAATAAAAATAATCCTATAAAATACAACTTGCCTAATAATTCTGCACACGGTGTATACAATAAATACCAAAAAAGCACCCCTCCCACCCACTAACTACCATCCTTTTACTCCCCCAAAAAAGAAGGAATTGCATTTATTCACTGTATCATTTCAGTTTTTGCCTCAGGTAGCTGTAGTGATAGAATTGTCCCTGCCAGCATTCTTGTTAGTATCACTTTGCAATCACCAACAAAATGGCTCCTCACTGTAATACTCACCTTCATCATCCCTTATCCTTTTGTAAACACCCATAGAGGAAGTGGAGGAGTGACATCACACACACGTGATCAGACCCCGCCCACATTTACTGCAGTCGTAATGTGAGCTAGCAGTACACTAGGTTTTCATGACAAATGTTACCAGCTCCCCTAAACCTTTTTGAATCATTTTTCATATATTACACAAATAAAAATATATATGCAGCATATTTAAATTAAACATTAACTTTACATTTTTAAAATTGCTTAATATTTTTTTTATGATAAATTCCCTTTAATTGTTCCCTTTTGGTTCAATTTCCCAATGAAACATACTAATGGTTGTTGGTATTTGAGGTAAATAGTAATAGGTAAACCAGATGGTCGGCTGAATCCTTTCTTCTTTTGTATGTGATTGTGGGAACCTGCTCCATCCTATTTGACTTTCTCATGCATTCTAGATATGAGAAATAGCCTGTATACCGAATACGGGCCCATACATTTCTATAGGTGTTGTGAGGCAGTGACCCCTGTAACAGGTAGGGGGCGCTGCATGGTCTCCCCAGTATGCGCATGGAGGCGTATTGAGGCCGTGAGAGTGCGTGGCAATTGTGTGCATGGATGTGATAGTGAGATAGGGTCTGGCTACCCACATGCATCACTCTGAGTGGGGGTGCTCACTGTATCTTTTTCCCTGCAGGAGTTTGAGGACCTGCAGTGATGTCATGGTCATGTGACCAGTGCATGTGGGTGTGGGTGTGGTTACAGGCTACCTAAAGGAGGTGTGTTAGCACATGGGGAGTGTGTCGGTGAGTCTGTCAGGATGGACAGACTTCCATGTGTCCAGGCAGGACACTACAGAGCAGTCCTGTATGCTCTCTGAGTGTGGACCTGAATGGTCTACATGCAAGGCCCTGGCAGATACCTCGGTGTTGGGTGTGCTAAGCCCTGAAGAGCACGTGGTGGGACTTTGCTTCTGGTAACCTGGGTATTGGATGGACCCAGCTGGGGTTGGACGTCCTGCATTGTACCCGGACAGGCCACCTGTGTGATCCCGAGAAACTTGGGTGTTGGGAAGTCCTGGGAGGAGGACTGGATCCCTGAAGAGCACGAGGTGAGGACAGGGATCTGCAGAGCCAGAAGCAGGTCCCGTGTGGTACTGCCAGTGGAAAACCTGCAGCACTGACGAGCAGGTAATACCAGACTGTGTGTTTGGCTCCAGAGCGAGCCGGAATATTGGACTCGACCAAGAGTGTATGGTCACCATCCTGGTGGAACAGAGTGACGCTGTGAACATTGTTACTTTGATTTGCCGTGATATGAAGATTGTTGTTTTGTGTTTTCTGCCACTGGGGTTTATGGAGTAATAAACCCAGTTGAGTTTTTGAGGAGAAAATGTATTGCTGTGTCTTTTGTCGCTGCCAAGCAAGTATTCCCCAACCCGCAAGTAAGTGCAATCTTACAGTGTCCAATATTGGATTGAACAACCCAGATGTATATGGCTGCATGCATAAACGTTCACTTACTGAGATACAGGTATATGACTAAGTGATTTTCTATATGCTTCGACTACAATGGAACAATACTGTCCTAGGCAGAGCACCGGGATATGCTCTACTCAATAAGAGTGGTGACTTCATTCTTCTTACACAGGAGAGGATGTGACATTATGAAGATGTATAGCTCACATCACTACTACAGAATCCTTAACATAGAGCGCCAGAGGAAAAATGAGAAATGGAGCTGAGACTGGGAGCATGATGAATAATGACATATTGGGATCTCATTGCCCATTATACTCGATGGTAGAAGCCATTCATTCATAAATAATAGATTCCCCCAGGCTGTATTGGAATATGGCTTCTAAATCCTTGGGATCATCTTGTGCAGTATACACCAAACCTTTTACAGGTGTCAGACTGCGCCATATCGCTCCGCATTGATGGCATCCTCTGTAGAGAAAGGTTTGAAAAAACGATTTGTAAAAGGGTTTTTCAAAAATTCTTTACTTTTTAATCAGCATGTCTATAAGGAGGAAAACGGTCTACGGGTACCTACGTCATGCTGGGTCTGGAACTGTCGAGGCTGCGTGGAGCATTGCCGAGGTAAAAGAATGGGAGACCGGACAGGTCCCATGTCTCGGGTAGAGAGGGCGAGGCTAAGCCGGCCAGTGAGCAGGAAGCGCGGGAAAGAGCCCTCAGTTTCCCGCCTGGGGGGAGAGCAGCTTAGAAGTGTGCGTCGCGCTCCGCAGTTACAGGGGCTGTGCAGAAATGTCCCCTGGCAGAGCTTACGTGAAGGCTTCAGTGAGCCAGCGAGTGTTCAAAGCGCCGCACGCCTGGCCAAGCAGAGTGCAGTGCTCACACGGAAGTGCAGGTGCCAGTGGCCAGATCCTAAGGTGCGTTACCCGTTACTGATATACGCACAGCAGCCGCACACATGTGAGACAGAGACTACTGCAGCACTCCCCACTTTGGCTGCACAGATTTATGGACTAGGAGCTGAGCGGGCAAAACCGGTGACAGGCCGTTGCTGCCAAAAGCTGGACCGTGATTTGTTGGGATCCATCTGAGGACACTACGCCGGTCGTTGCCGGTACTCCAACTCCCATCGGATTGTATGCGGATGAGGATCAGAGAAGACTACGATAAGTGCTGTTTAACTATCAGACTGTTGTGTTAACTATTTACTTCCCTTGATTCCTGTTTATTAACTCCCTGCGAGATCATTTCATCCTTTTGTTAAAAATTAAATAATATTGTTATACAGCATTGTTCTGCAATCCCTGCGTTACTGCATTTCTGAACCTGCTTACATTTGGCGTAGTTGGTAGAATGCAGTCCACGTGTGCAGAAGCTGTCAGGGGTTCCCCAAAATCCAGCTTGCCGCTGGGGGCCATGCTCAGCAATCTCCCTAAATTTACAGGGAGTAATATTATGCTGTGGGGCTTGACTGTGTGGGTTAAAGGCATGTTAAGGATGCATCCCATAACCCCTGCTATGCAGGCAGAGATTGCTCTGATGGCCCTGGATGGTAAGGCTAGATGTTCTGTGATGTTTCATCCCCCTCATGAATGGGACATGCTGACCAAGGTGTTCCAGATTCTGGAAGAGATGCATGGAGACCCCACCAATGTGGAGAATTGCGGATGCACTTGTTCAGCCGTGTCCAAAGGGAGGGGGAGTCAGTGACGCAATACATTAATGCGTTCCAGGAAATACACGTGCATATTGCCCGGAGAGACTATGTGGGGGTAATAGGAGTGGGGCCCCCTGACATAATATTGAGGGACCACAGTTTGTGGCCGGCCTCAGAGACACGTTGCTTAAGTCGCTTAAGCAAGCTTTGCAGGAGCGCCTGCGTGTTAGGCCACGTATGACTTTCTTAGAAGCTGGGGTAGAAGCACGCAAAAGAGAGCAGGATCAGGGGACAGCAGCCTTGACAGGGATGGTCCGGAGCAATGGGGTACCTGCTTCGCCCGCAGCAGAACCAGAGTGGGCCTAAGAGATCTGGGAGGAAATGCAGGACATGCAAGAAGAGTGGTCCAGCCTCAGAGGAGTCCCCACTGCAGCTCCTAATGTGCCTAGAGACAGGAGTGACTCCAAGCCCCACTTGCTAGTTGAACAGTACCAAGGAATGGGACAACTCCGCACAGAGAGGAATCCAACCCGTTTCAAGTGCGGGGACATCGGACACTATGCCCGAGGGTGCACGAGATGGGGCGTCCCCTAGCTCGGCAGCCGTTAAACTAGTGTGCTCCGTGGTTGGGAAGCCCACTAGTTTAACCAATGGCTGGGGATGCCGCCCGGAACCTGAAACGCCAAGGAGGAGAGAAGACCATCTCGAAAGTTTAATTTCTTTGAGTCCCCTCATATGGGCTAAGATGAATGGAGGAGCCGTTCGCTGTTTGGTCGATACCGGATTGCAGGTAACCACCATGCCGGAAACGTATTTCAGATGTTATTTTCCTGAGGTGATGCGGCCAGAATGGGGCCCAGTAATCAAGCTGACGGCAGCCAATCAGTTGCTCATCCCGGTCGCAGGGGTGGTCTGGATGCAGATTAGGGTGTGCAGCAAAGATGTGGTCTGGAAAGGAGTCGTGTTAGTGCCGGAGACACTGGCAAAGGCCCTGCGGTGACTCTCGGAATGAACGTGCTGAAAGAACTCAGAACCCATCTTGATCAGCGAGTCACAAGATGGTTTTCTGGACTGATGGAGTCTATGCAGTCCCAAGAGGAAGGAGTTTAAACAATTGATGCGGGTTGCCCAGGCCCAGGAAACGTCAAGCGAAGGGAAGGTTCAAGGAAAGGTGATAGTCCCAGCAGCTGCTAAACCCATTCTACCGCCTGGTCAGATCATGCTCACATTGCCAGTATGGGCTTGTACACCTCTGGAAGGGGTGAAGGTGCAGATCGAGCCAACCGTAGTGGATCAGATACCCTCGGGACTCCTCGTCGCTCGGACCTTAGCCACAGTCCATGATGGTAACGTGGTAGTGCGGTGCTTTACTCTGGGGGAAGAAGATCTCACCCTCTCGCCTAAAAGTGAAGTGGCCCAGGTGTTGGGAATGCCGGAAGAGTTGATACAACCGGAGGCCGTACAGTTGGCAGCCATGCAGGAGGACCCTTGGACCCTAGCCATCATGATGATGCCAGAACATCCGCCTGGAGGCCTGAAGGAGGGCCACCGAATTCTGGAACAGATGCGGGCCGAACTGACAGGACTCTCCCCACAGCAGGTGCAACAGTTGGAAGCTGTACTGGAGCGCTACCAGGAGGTCTTCACTCTTCATGCACCACGGCTATAGCCCATGAAATCTCTACAGGAAGTGCTGCCCCAATCTGGGCGAGATATCGGCAGATACTGCCTCAGATGTACAAAGAGGTAAAGGAGATGCTGGTTCACATACTGCAGAGTGGAGTCATACGGGAGAGTCAGAGCCCGTGGGCGACTTCCAATGTGAAAGTCCGGAAAAAGGATAGAACCTTATGCTTCTGTGACGTTTACCAATGACTGAATGCCTGTACGGTGCGAGACTCTTATGCCTTAACCCGAACCGAGGAGTCGTTATACCGGCAGGTGCCCATGGCTGAACATGTGAGATACCTATTGTAAATAATCTTATCTGTAAATATTATATATCTACTTCTATTGTTATATTTTTCTTATGGTTGTTGTATTTTCCTTTTTTTTCCAGCGACTATATGATAAAGGCCATTAATTGGCTGAAATGTCTTAAATTGTCGCTTCATCTATCAGCATAAAATAAATACCAGAAGCATTATTTTTCTTGTACGTGTGCAGTGATTTTTCTGAACTCATGATCGTCCGAAGACAGCATTCATACTGCTCATGGGATTGTTTGAATTTAATGGGATGCCCTTCGGCCTAACGCCCTGGGATGTTTCATCGATTGATGGAAAGATGCTTGGGGGATCTGAACTATGAAGCACCACTTATCTATCTGGACGATATCATTGTCTATGCAGCCACCTTTGAAGAGCACCTCCGGCAGCTGGAGCAAGTGTTGAGTCGACTACAGAAGCACAGCCTGAGAATGAAGCCCTAAAAATGTCACCTTTTCCATAAGCAAATCGAGTACCTGGGGCACATGGCCTGAGGGCCGTGCTATCGCAAATGCAAGAAGGGAAGGAACGAGTGATTGCCTATGCGAGCTGGTCTCTCCATGACTCGGAACGGAACCTGGACAATTACAGCTCCTTCAAGCTGGAACTGCTAGCATTAGTGTGGGCGATGACCGAAAAGTTTGCCGAATACCTGTCGGGGTCCAAAGTCTTGGTGCACATCGACAACAATCCCCTAGCTCACCTGGAAAATGCAAAATTGGGGGCCTTGGAACAACGATGGGTGGCCCGCATGGCGAAGTATCAGTACAAGATCCATTTTTATTTAAAAATAACAAACACCAGTGGTTCTCAGCTTGGAGGGTCGCATATTGGCACAGTCCATATTGAAAACTATCTCCCAGACATGGATAATGGCGTGGGACAGAACGACGTACAAGTGAGGAATAATGTTTTAAATAAAAATGCAAAAGTGTGTTTTGTTTTATTTCTAATAAAGAACTTTATACTTGCTGACTGTCTTTATTTACCAGACAACTATAGGATTAGTAATGGATAGGTTTCTTATAGAAGTCTCTCCATTACTAAGCCGTGGCGTTGATGTCACCTGACAATACATAGGTGACATCAACCCTACAAATATTAACCCCACTTGCCACTGCTACAGGGCAAGTGGGATGAGGTGGGCAAAGCGCCAGAATTGGCGCATCTAATAGATGTGCCTTTTCTGGGCAGCTGTGAGCTGCTATTTTTAGGCTGGGGGGGCTATATCAATGGCCCTTTACCAGCCTGAGAATACCGGCCCCCAGCTATCACCTTTAGCAAGACTGGTTGTCAAAAATGGGAGGGACCCCATGCTGTTTTTTTGAATTATTTTTTTAAATAATTAAAAAAAAACAGGATGGGGACCCCTCTATTCTTGATAACCAGCCTTGCTGAAGCTGACAGCTGAGGGTTGCAGCCCCCAGCTGTGAGTTTTGCCTGGCTAGTTATAGAAAAAACAGGAGAACCCACGCAGGTTTTTACTTAATTTATTTATAGCGTAGGCAGCGGGTGATGAATACTCCCATCAGGCGCTCATGCTGTCACTATTACTAGCGGCAGCAGGTGTAGGCTGATGGGAGTAATAGTCCTATCAGCCACCGCCTGCTGTCACTGTTCTCACTTGAATACAACTCTCATCATTCTCCTCTGCTCAAGCTGATCGCTGGCAGAGCAGGGGAGAATAATGAGAGCCAGCCAGGGAACAGCGCTTACTGTACCGCTACTTTTCAGGCACCGGAACATCCCAGTGTGTCATCCATGTGCACATGTGCGGGATGTTTTGCGGCCCATACTGTCGGTTAAAAACAGACATGTCTACGTATGGGTCACACGAACACGCGGTCCGTGGAAACACACGGACATGTGCACAATAACATAGATTTCAATGTGTGTCAGCGTCTCCGGTATGTGTGAAAACTGTCACCACACGTACTGAGACACGGATATGTGAAAGAGCCTAAGTGATTTTACAGACACCACTGCTTCTCATTCCAATCTCATCTCCATGACCATTGCACGCTCCCTTCAGGATGCTTTAATACAAAAGATAGGGTGCGAGTTAGATGACTGCTGCTAATGTACATGTTGAATTCTTGAAACAAAAGGAGGTAGGAGTCTAAAACGCCCCTGTGGCCAGTGTGAAAATTGCAAGCTTTTATTTTTTTCATATAGTAATATTAGAAAAAAACAATAAAATGCCCATACATTTAGCACAAAACCTGATTTAACCCCTTAGCGACTGCCGATACGCCTTTTAACGGCGGCCGCTAAGGGTACTTAAACCACAGCGCCATTAATTAACGGCGCTGTGGAAAAAGTAAATAGCGCCCCCCAGAGTCAGATTTTCTCCGGGGTCTCGGCTGCCGGGGGTAGCCGAGACCCCAGAGAACATGATTCGTGTTCTTTTTTACCCACCCCGCTTTTGCGATCGCCGGTAATTAACCGTTTACCGGCGATCGCAAAAAAAAAACGCGATTTCTTTTTAATTTCTCTGTCCTCCGATGTGATCGCACATCAGAGGACAGAGAAAAGGGGAGAAAAGGGGTCCCAGGTAGCCCCCCGATACTCACCTGTCTCCCCCGATGCTCCTCGTGGCTCCCGGTGGGCGCCGCCATCTTCAAAATGGCGGGCGCATGCGCAGTGCGCCGGCCGGCCCCGGGGGACTCTTTGGGGTCTCGGCTACCGGGGGTAGCCGAGACCCCAAAGAGCATGATCGGGGTCGGTTTTACCGACCCCTGTTTTGCGATCGCCGGTAATTAACTGTTTACCGGCTACCGCAAAAAAAAAAAAAAGCTAAGTGTAATTCTCTGTCCTCAGATGTGATCGCACATCAGAGGACAGAGAAATAGGGGGATTCGGGGACCCTATCATACTTACCGGTGTCCCTGGGTCCTCCTGCTGCTCCTCCTGGCCGCCGGCATCTTCTGTGCAAAAGAAAATGGCGGGCGCATGCGCAGTGCGCCCGCCATCTGTCTCCATCTACCGGCCGGCAGGAGAAGAGCAGTTGGGGCTAAAATTAGGGCTAGGGGTAGGGCTAGGGTTAGGGCTAGGGGTAGGGTTAGGGGTAGGGTTAGGGGTAGGGTTAGGGCTAGGGTTAGGGGTAGGGTTAGGGATAAATTTAGGGTTGGGGCTAAATTTAGAGTTAGGGTTGGCCCTAAATTTAGGGTTAGGCTTGTTTCACACTTACGTCGGTACGGGGCCGTCGCAATGCATCGGCCCGACATACCGACGCACGTTGTGAAAATTGTGCACAACGTGGGCAGCGGATGTAGTTTTTCAACTCATCCGCTGCCCAATCTATGTCCTGGGGAGGAGGGGGCGGAGTTACGGCCACGCATGCGCGGTCAGAAATGGCGGATGCGACGTACAAAAAAACGTTACATTGAACATTTTTTTGTGCTAACAGTCCGCCAAAACAGTGCGGTGATCCAGTGCACGACGGACGCGACGTGTGGCCATCCGTCACGATCCGTCGGCAATACAAGTCTATGGGCAAAAAAAGCATCCTGCGGGCACATTTGCAGAATCCGTTTCTTGTCCAAAACAACGGATTGCGACGGATGCCAAACGACGCAAGTGTGAAAGTAGCCTTAGGGCTAGGGTTAGGGTTGGGGCTAAAGTTAGGGCTAGGGTTGGGGCTAAAGTTAGGGTTAGAGTTGGGATTAGGGTTATTGTTTGGATTAGGGTTGGTATTAGGGTTAGGGTTGGCATTAGGGTTATGCTTGGGATTAGGGTTAGGTTTGAGGTTAGGGTTGAGATTAGGATTAGGGGTGTGTTGGATTTAGGGTTTTGATTAGGGTTATGGTTAGGGTTGACATTAGGGTTGTTTTGGGGTAAGGGTTGTGATTATGGTTAGGGTTAGTGATTAGGATTATGGATCAGGTTGGGATTAGGGTTAGGGGTGTGTTGGGGTTAGGGTTGGAGATAGAATTGGGGGGTTTCCACTGTTTAGGTACATCAGGGGGTCTCCAAACACGACAGCCAATTTTGCGCTCAAAAAGTCAACTGGTGCTCCCTCCCTTCTGAGCTCTGCCGTGAGCCCAAACAGTGGGTTACCCCCACATATGGGGCATCAGCGTACTCGGGATAAATTGGACAACAACTTCTGGGGTCCAATTTCTCTGGTTACCCTTGTGAAAATAAAAACTTGGGGGCTACAAAATCCTTTTTGTGGAAAAATATATATATATTTTTTTTTATGACTCTGCATTCTAAACTTCTGTGAAGCACTTGGGCATTCAAAGTTCTCACCACACATCTATATAAGTTCCTTGGGGGGTCTAGTTTCCAAAACGGGGTCACTTGTGGGGGGTTACTACAGTTTAGGTACATCAGGGGCTCTGCAAACGCAACATAATGCCCGCAGACCATTCTATCAAAGTCTGCATTCCAAAACGGCGCTCCTTCCTTCCGAGCTCTGCCGTGCGCCCAAACAGTGGTTTACCCCCACATATGGGGTACCAGCATACCCAGGACAAATTGCACAACAACTTTTGGGGTCCAATTTCGCTTGTTACCCTTGTGAAAATAAAAACTTGGGGGCTAAAAAATCTTTTTTGTGGGGAAAAAAAAATATTTTTTATTTTCACGACTCTGCATTATAAACTTCTGTGAAGCACTTGGGCATTCAAAGTTCTCACCACACATCTAGATAAGTTCCATGGGGGGTCTAGTTTCCAAAATGGGGTCACTTGTGGGGGATTTCTACTGTTTAGGCACATCAGGGGCTCTCCAAACGCGACATGGCGTCCAATCTCAATTCCAGCCAATTCTACATTGAAAAAGTCAAACGGCGCTCCTTCACTTCTAAGTTCTGCGGTGCGCCCAAAAAGTGGTTTACCCCCACATATGGGGTATTGGCGTATTTGGGAGAAATTGCATAACAAAATTTATGGTTACATTTCTGTTTTTACACTTGTGAAAATAAAAAAAATGGTTCTGAATTAAGATGTTTGCAAAAAAAAGTTAAATGTTCATTATTTCCTTCCACATTGTTTCATTTCCTGTGAAGCACGTAAAGGGTTAATAAACTTCTTGAATGTGGTTTTGAGAACCTTGAGGGGTGTAGTTTTTAGAATGGTGTCACACTTCATTATTTTCTATCATATAGACCCCTCAAAATGACTTCAAATGTGATGTGGTCCCTAAAAAAAATCATGTTGTAAAAATGAGAAATTGCTGGTCAACTTTTAACCCTTATAACTCCCTAACAAAAAAAAATTTTGTTTCCAAAATTGTGCTGATGTAAAGTAGACATGTGGGAAATGTTATTTATTAACTATTTTTCGTGACATATCTCTCTGATTTAAGGGCATAAAAATACAAAGGTTGAAAATTGCAAAATTTTAAAAATGTTCGCCATATTTCCGTTTTTTTCATAAATAATCACAAGTAATATCGAAGAAATGTTACCACTAACATGAAGTACAATATGTCACGAAAAAACAATCTCAGAATCAGCGGGATCCGTTGAAGCGTTCCAGAGTTATAACCTCATAAAGTGACAGTGGTCAGAATTGCAAAAATTGGCCTGGTCATTAAGTACCAAATTGGCTTTGTCACTAAGGGGTTAAACAATAGGTCATTTTTTGTTGATACCTTCCCTTATTGGCAAAAAGTATGCAATAGGCGAGAGAGAGCTACAGTCAGGGCCAAAGTATTGGCACCCTTGAAATTGTTCCAGAAGATTAAAGGTACAGTTACACTAAACGATTTACCAACAATCACGACCAGCGATACGACCTGGCCGTGATCGTTGGTAAGTCGTTGTGTGGTCGCTGGAGAGCTGTCACACAGACAGCTCTCCAGCGACCAACAATGCAGAAGTCCCCGGGTAGCCAGGGTAAACATCGGGTTACTAAGCGCAGGGCCGTCATGACGTCACTGCTGTGCTCTGTTTTACGGCCGGCCGGCGCTGACAGTCAGTGCGGGAAGGTGACGGCGGGGGACGTGACAGACACCGGAATGTGAGTATGTTGTGTTTTTTTTTTTTTTACATTTACAATGGTAACCAGGGTAAACATCGGGTTACTAAGCGCGGCCCTGCGCTTAGTAACCCGATATTTACCCTGGTTACCAGTGAACACATCGCTGGATCGGCGTCACACACGCCGATCCAGCGATGACAGCGGGTGATCAGCGACCAAAAAAAGGTCCTGATCATTCCCAGCGACCAACGATCTTCCAGCAGGGGCCTGATCGTTGGTCGCTGTCACGCTTAACGATTTCGTTAACGATATCGTTGCTACATCACAAAAAGCAACGATATTGTTAACGAAATCGTTATGTGTGCAGGTACCTTAAGCATTTCTCCCAGAAAACGACTGCAATTACACATGATTATCTCCTTTGTGTATATTGCAACAACATAGAAATCTGTGAAAAAAAAGGCAAATTGGACATAATTTAACACAAAACACCCAAAATGGGCCAAACAAAATTGGTGACACCTTTCCAAAATTGTGGGTAAACAACTTTGTTTCAAGCATGTAATGCTCATTCAAATTCACCTGTGGCAAGTAACAGGTGTGGGCAATATGAAAATCACACCTGAAGGCAGATAAAAAGGGGAGAATTTGACTCAACTATTGTATTGTGTGTCTGTGTGTGACACACCAAACATGGAGAACAGAAAAAGGAGAAGAGAACTGCCTGAAGACTTGAGAACCAAAATTGTTGAAAAATATCAACAATCTCAAGGTTACAAGTCCATCTCCAGAGATCTTGATGTTCCTTTGTCCACGGTAGGCAACATAATCAAGACGTTTACAACCCATGGCACTGTAGCAGAGACGGCAGAGAAAAAATGATGAAAGGTTGCAACACAGAATAGTACAGGATAGTGGAGGATAAGCAGCCCCAATCAAGTTCCAAAAAGATTTAAACTGTCCTGCAGGCTCAGAGTACATCAATGTCAGCGTGCACTGTCGGTCAACATTTGAATGACATGAAATTAAATTAAATGCTATGGTAAGAGACCCAGGAAGACCCCACTGCTGACATAGAGATATAAACAAAATGTAGACTGCAGGTTTCTAAAATGTACGTAAGACAAAATCCTTCTGGGAAAGAGTCTTGTGGACAGATGAGACCAAGATTGAGCTTTTTGGTAAAGCACATCATTCTACTGTTGACCTAAAATGGAATGAAGGCCTACAGTCAAATCTGCTGGAGGTTGGTGGGGTTGATTTGCCGCCCCTGCCACTGGGTACCTTGACTGTGTGCAAGGTATCATGAAATCTGAAGATTCCCAAAGGATATTTGGTTGCAATGTAGTGCCTAATGTCAGAAAGCTGGGTTTGTGTCCAGCAGGACAATGACCCCAAACATACTTCAAGAAGCAGCCAGAAATGGCCAGCAATGAGTCCATCTCTAAATCCCTTTGAGCACCTATGGAGAAATCTTAGAATTGCTGTTGGGAGAAGGCGCCTTCAAATATGAGACCTGGAGCAATTTGCTAAATTAAAGTGGTGGAAAATTTCAGTTGAGAGGTGTAAGAAGCTTGTTGATAGTAACAGGAAGCAATTGATGGCCGTTATTTATTCTTAAGGGTGTGCAACCAAATATTAAGCTGAGGGTACCAAGAATTTTGTCCTGACCATTTTGGGGGTTTTGTGTGAAATTATGTTCAAATTGCCTTTTTTCACTTTTTTGTTTGTTGTTCCAATACACACAAAGGAGATAATCGAGTGTGTAACAAAACCTGTAATTGCAATAATTATCTGGGAGAAATACTTCATTTTCTGTATCAATTTCAAGGGTTCCAACACTTTTGGCCATGACTGTATATGCCCTAGCAAATATATTAGATGATATTTTTCTGGTAATGCAGTTTATCGCTATTCCACTGCGAGGAGCTAAGAACATGGACATAACATTCGCGGTCACTGAGAGGAAGCGCATTTAGTTGAAATATTTTGGGGCATAGAGACCCGGCTCCCTGCACTGCAATACATACTGCAGGCCAATCAAAGCCTGGCAGCTAACTTCAGCATAGCAATCACTGGAAGGGGCCCAGAATGAGGGACATAAATATTACTATAAGGGGCCAGTATGGGGACATTACACCAGGATGGGGACATTACTGCTGGAAGGTGTCAAGGATAATGGACATTATACCAGGATGGGGGACATTATTACTGGAAGAGGTCAAGGATAAGGGACATTATACCAGGATGGAGACATTACCACTGGAAGAGGTCAAGGATAAGGGACATTATACCAGGATGGAGACATTACCACTGGAAGAGGTCAAGGATAAGGGACATTATACCAGGATGGAGACATTACCACTGGAAGAGGTCAAGGATAAGGGACATTGTACCAGGATGGAGACATTACCACTGGAAGAGGTCAAGGATAAGGGACATTATAGACATTATATCAGGATGGGGGACATTATTACTGGAAGAGGTCAAGGATAAGGGACATTATATCAGGATGGAGACATTACCACTGGAAGAGGTCAAGGATAAGGGACATTATAGACATTATACCAGGATGGGGGACATTATTACTGGAAGAGGTCAAGGATAAGGGACATTATATCAGGATGGGGACATTATTACTGGAAGAGGTCAAGGATAAGGGACATTATACCAGGATGGGGACATTATTACTGGAAGAGGTCAAGGATAAGGGACATTATATCAGGATGGGGACATTATTACTGGAAGAGGTCAAGGATAAGGGACATTATACCAGGATGGGGACATTATTACTGGAAGGAGTCAAGGATAAGGGACATTATACCAGGATGGGGGACATTATTACTGGAAGAGGTCAAGGATAAGGGACATTATACCAGGATGGAGACATTACCACTGGAAGAGGTCAAGGATACGGGACATTATAGACATTATACCAGGATGGGGGACATTATTACTGGAAGAGGTCAAGGATAAGGGACATTATATCAGGATGGGGACATTATTACTGGAAGCGGTCAAGGATAAGGGACATTGTACCAGGATGGAGACATTACCACTGGAAGAGGTCAAGGATAAGGGACATTATAGACATTATATCAGGATGGGGGACATTATTACTGGAAGAGGTCAAGGATAAGGGACATTATATCAGGATGGGGACATTATTACTGGAAGAGGTCAAGGATAAGGGACATTATACCAGGATGGAGACATTACCACTGGAAGAGGTCAAGGATAAGGGACATTATAGACATTATACCAGGATGGGGGACATTATTACTGGAAGAGGTCAAGGATAAGGGACATTATATCAGGATGGGGACATTATTACTGGAAGAGGTCAAGGATAAGGGACATTATACCAGGATGGGGACATTATTACTGGAAGAGGTCAAGGATAAGGGACATTATATCAGGATGGGGACATTATTACTGGAAGAGGTCAAGGATAAGGGACATTATATCAGGATGGGGACATTATTACTGGAAGAGGTCAAGGATAAGGGACATTATACCAGGATGGGGACATTATTACTGGAAGGAGTCAAGGATAAGGGACATTATACCAGGATGGGGGACATTATTACTGGAAGAGGTCAAGGATAAGGGACATTATACCAGGATGGAGACATTACCACTGGAAGAGGTCAAGGATACGGGACATTATAGACATTATACCAGGATGGGGGACATTATTACTGGAAGAGGTCAAGGATAAGGGACATTATATCAGGATGGGGACATTATTACTGGAAGCGGTCAAGGATAAGGGACATTGTACCAGGATGGAGACATTACCACTGGAAGAGGTCAAGGATAAGGGACATTATAGACATTATATCAGGATGGGGGACATTATTACTGGAAGAGGTCAAGGATAAGGGACATTATATCAGGATGGGGACATTATTACTGGAAGAGGTCAAGGATAAGGGACATTATACCAGGATGGAGACATTACCACTGGAAGAGGTCAAGGATAAGGGACATTATAGACATTATACCAGGATGGGGGACATTATTACTGGAAGAGGTCAAGGATAAGGGACATTATATCAGGATGGGGACATTATTACTGGAAGAGGTCAAGGATAAGGGACATTATATCAGGATGGGGACATTATTACTGGAAGAGGTCAAGGATAAGGGACATTATACCAGGATGGAGACATTACCACTGGAAGAGGTCAAGGATAAGGGACATTATAGACATTATACCAGGATGGGGGACATTATTACTGGAAGAGGTCAAGGATAAGGGACATTATACCAGGATGGGGACATTATTACTGGAAGAGGTCAAGGATAAGGGACATTATATCAGGATGGGGACATTATTACTGGAAGAGGTCAAGGATAAGGGACATTATACCAGGATGGGGACATTATTACTGGAAGGGGTCAAGGATAAGGGACATTATACCAGGATGGGGGACATTATTACTGGAAGAGGTCAAGGATAAGGGACATTATACCAGGATGGAGACATTACCACTGGAAGAGGTCAAGGATAAGGGACATTATAGACATTATACCAGGATGGGGACATTATTACTGGAAGCGGTCAAGGATAAGGGACATTATACCAGGATGGGGACATTATTAATGGAAGCGGTCAAGGATAAGGGACATTATAGACATTATGCCAGGATGGGGGACATTATTACTGGAAGAGGTCAAGGATAAGGAACATTATATCAGGATGGGGATATTACTACTGGAAGAGGTCAATGATAAAGGACATTATACCAGGATGGGGGACATTATTACTGGAAGGTGTCAAGGATAAGGACATACCAGGTTGAGTGACATTATTACAGGAAGGGGCCAAGGATGGGGACATTATATCAGGAAGGGGTCAGGCTAGAGACATTATTAGAGTAAGAGGCCCAGGATGGGGGAACATAACAGGAAGGGGTTCAGGTTAAGGGGAATTATAGCAAGAAGGGGGCCAGGATGGGGACACTATACCAGGAAGGGACCCTGGATGTTGGGTATTATTACTGGAAGGAGCCTAGGATAACATTGTTACTAGAAGGGGTACATGATGGTGTACAGTATTACTGCAAGGGGCGGAGGATGGGTGACATTCTTACTGCAAGGAGCACAGAATGCAGGACATTATTATTGGAATGGGCTCAGGATGGAGGAAATTATACCAGGAAGGGGCCCAAGATGAGTGACATTAGTACAGGATGAGGGGCATTAATACGCTATTGGTGAACAACACATATATCCTTCTAGGCTTTAGAATGCTACAAGGGCTAATACATCTGACCAAAATGTAGGTGATAGTCCAGATAAAAATGTTGTATCAGGGCCCATCGGAACCTAGTTCCGCCACTGGCTAAGAATACCAGGTTCAGCTCATAGACAAGAGTGGCGCAGTTGGTAGTAACAAGCAGAACTTTTATTCTTAGACGCTATCGATAACATTAAATGCTTCTATTTCTGCAAGTTTGTATACTGGTTTTCCTTTTTCTTTTTATTCTTAGGAAGCTTTAAGCATTTGTGATGATACAACATATTCCAGCAGTGTCACATCTGTAAAACATTTGTATCTTCTATGATATCTGCTTACAAGGATGCAACGTTGTTATGATGTTCGGTGACGAATACTTGGCAGTATTTGTCACCTCGGGAAATCGCAGAATACATTTTGTTAATAAGCCAGCTATTTTGGAGAAGAGGAAGAAGAAAAAAAATGGAATAATGAATAATGTATCATGTGGCAGAACTCGCTCCATTGTACCAACACGGAATGAAGAATGAATTGTTTACTAGAGAAGAAATAGCCGACAATCATTGAAGGAAATCAGACTCGATAGCAATACGCATCAGCCTCACTGTTACCGTGTGATATGTGGGATCATGGCATGGGTGGCATCATGGGTGGCATCATGGGTGGCATTCAGTATCAGGCACTTTTCATTCAGGTTCATTCACCATTGAGAAGACATAAACGCTAGGGGTTCAGCTCAGGGGGGGGCGAAAAATCTGAGTGGGCCCCTAACCAGTAGCCCTGATTGCAACTGAGGTGGCGCACTCTATTTGTGGTTATAGGAGAACCTCAGCAGATTACAGTGCTGTAACTGAAAAAATCTCTATACAAAAAACAATACTGATATTACCGCCATATGTTGACGTCATAATGGTAGATACCAGTGCTGCAGAATATACAAGCGTTTACAATACAGTTACAGACAATAACTTACAGGTGATGTTCTTTTTGATAATCATTCACTTTTACACCTTACTCACACCAATATGACGACTTCTCCAGCCAGGACTCCTCTGCAGAGATAACAACAAAGACGCATTTGACCTCTTTCACATTTCCAGCCCAGTACCCATCTATCTCCAACCTGCACAAACTACTCAACCCAATACTGAGCCACTGCTGTTGCATGTGTCCCTACTATTGCTCCTGCTATGTGATACAAAAGCAATGCTGCTCATATCGCCTCACATAATAATGCCATCATTGGGACATTTACAAAGTAGAATGTCTCTTGTGCCCTCACAGTAGCCCCCACACTGTATATAGGTCCCCATACTGTATGATGGCCCCCACAGTAGCCTTTAAACTGTACTGTATAATGGCCTCCGCATTAGATCCCATGCTGTATAATGACCCTTACATTTGCTCCCATGCTGTATAATGACCCCCGCATTAGCTCATCCGCTGTATAATGGCCTCCAAATTAGCTCTAACACTGTATAATGGCCCCCGCTGTACCTCCCATGCCTTTGATTCTGGTCTCTGTCGGTCCCTATTTGTGGGCTACAACTTGCACAGTCCTGACATATATGACAAAGGGCTAAATAGAAGAAAACAGAAACAGCCAGTGGGTGTATATAGAGGCAAGCGTATGTGAATAGCTCCCTTAACCCCTTAGTGACAGAGCCAATTTGGTACTTAATGACCGAGCCAATTTTTGCAATTCTGACCACTGTCACTTTATGAGGTTATAACTCTGGAACGCTTCAATGGATCCTGCTGATTCTGAGATTGTTTTTTCGTGACATACTGTACTTCATGTTAGTGGTAACATTTCTTCGATATTACTTGCGATTATTTATGAAAAAAACGGAAATATGGCGAAAATTTTTAAAATTTTGCAATTTTCAAACTTTGTATTTTTATGCCCTTAAATCAGAGAGATACGTCACGAAAAATAGTTAATAAATAACATTTCCCACATGTCTACTTTACATCAGCACAATTTTGGAAACAAAATTTTTTTTTTGTTAGGGAGTTATAAGGGTTAAAAGTTGACCAGCAATTTCTCATTTTTACAACACCATTTTTTTTTTTAGGGACCACATCACATTTGAAGTCATTTTGAGGGGTCTATATGATAGAAAATAATGAAGTGTGACACCATTCTAAAAACTACACCCCTCAAGGTTCTCAAAACCACATTCAAGAAGTTTATTAACCCTTTACGTGCTTCACAGGAACTGAAACAA
This sequence comes from Ranitomeya imitator, assembly GCF_032444005.1. NCBI lineage: Eukaryota > Metazoa > Chordata > Amphibia > Anura > Dendrobatidae > Ranitomeya > Ranitomeya imitator. Next base: position 773,800,877 of record NC_091284.1, read on the forward strand.
TGTGGAAGGAAAAAATGAACATTTAACTTTTTTTTGCAAACATCTTAATTCAGAACCATTTTTTTTATTTTCACAAGTGTAAAAACAGAAATGTAACCATAAATTTTGTTATGCAATTTCTCCTGAATACGCCAATACCCCATATGTGGAGGTAAACCACTGTTAGGGCGCACCGCAGAACTTAGAAGTGAAGGAGCGCCGTTTTACTTTTTCAATGTAGAATTGGCTGGAATTGAGATCGGACGTCATGTCGCGTTTGGAGAGCCCCTGATGTGCCTAAACAGTAGAAATCCCCCACAAGTGACCCCATTTTGGAAACTAGACCCCCCATGGAACTTATCTAGATGTGTGGTGAGAACCTTGAATGCCCAAGTGCTTCACAGAAGTTTATAATGCAGAGCCGTGAAAATAAAAAATATTATTTTTTTTCCACAAAAAAGATTTTTTAGCCACCAAATTTTTATTTTCACAAGGGTAACAAGAGAAATTGGACCCCAAAAGTTGTTGTCCAATTTGTCCTGAGTATGCTGGTACCCCATATGTGGGGGTAAACCACTGTTTGGGCGCACGGCAGAGCTCGGAAGGAAGGAGCGCCGTTTTGGAATGCAGACTTTGATAGAATGGTCTGCGGGTATTATGTTGCGTTTGCAGAGCCCCTGATGTACGTAACCAGTAGAAACCCTCCATAAGTGACCCCATTTTGGAAACTAGACCCCCCAAGGAACTTATCTAGATGTGTGGTGAGAACTTTGAATGCCCAAGTGCTTCACAGAAGTTTAGAATGCAGAGTCGTGAAAATAAAACATATTATTTTTTTCCACAAAAAAGATATTGTAGCCCCCAAGTTTTTATTTTCACAAGGGTAACAGGAGAAATTGGACTGCAATAGTTGTTGTCCAATTTATCCCTAGTACGCTGATGCGCCATATGTGGGGGTAAACCACTGTTTGGGCGCACGGCAGAGCTCGGAAGGGAAGGAGCGCCTTTTTGGAATGCAGACTTTGATAGAATGGTCTGTGGGCATTATGTTGCGATTGCAGAGACCCTGATGTACCTAAACTGTAGTAACCCCCCACAAGTGACCCCATTTTGGAAACTAGACCCCCCAAGGAACTTATCTAGATGTGTGGTGAGAACTTTGAATGCCCAAGTGCTTCACAGAAGTTTAGAATGCAGAGTCGTGAAAATAAAAAATATTATTTTTTTCACAAAAAAGATTTTGTAGCCCCCAAGTTTTTATTTTCACAAGGGTAACAAGAGAAATTGGACCCCAGAAGTTGTTGTCCAATTTATCCCGAGTACGCTGATGCCCCATATGTGGGGGTAACCCACTGTTTGGGCGCACGGCAGAGCTCAGAAGGGAGGGAGCACCATTTGACTTTTTGAGCGCAAAATTGGCTGTCGTATTTGGAGACCCCCTGATGTACCTAAACAGTGGAAACCCCCCAATTCTAGCTCCAACCCTAACCCCAACACACCCCTAACCCTAATCCCAACCTCATCCATAATCCTAATCACTAACCCTAACCATAATCACAACCCTTACCCCAAAACAACCCTAATGTCAACCCTAACCATAACCCTAATCAAAACACTAAATCCAACACACCCCTAATCCTAATCTCAACCCTAACCTCAAACCTAACCCTAATCCCAATACACCCCTAATCACAACCCTAACCTTAACCCTAATCCCAAACCTAACCCTAATCCCAAGCGTAACCCTAATGCCAACCCTAATCCAAACCCTAACCCTAATACGAACCCTAATCCAAACCCTAACCCTAATCCCAGCTCTAACCCTAACTTTAGCCCCAACCCTGGCCCTAACTTTAGCCCCAACCCTAACCCTAGCCCTAGGGCTACTTTCACACTTGCGTCGTTTGGCATTCCGTCGCAATCCGTCGTTTTGGACAAGAAACGGATCCTGCAAATGTGCCCGCAGGATGCGTTTTTTGCCCATAGACTTGTATTGCCGACGGATCGTGACGGATGGCCACACGTCGCGTCCGTCGTGCACTGGATCAGTTGTGTTTTGGCGGAGCGTCGGCACAAAAAAAGTTCAATGAAACATTTTTTTGTACGTCGCATCCGCCATTTCTGACCGCGCATGCGTGGCCGTAACTCCGCCCCCTCCTCCCCAGGACATAGATTGGGCAGCGGATGTGTTGAAAAACTACAGCTGCTGCCCACGTTGTGCACAATTTTCACAACGTGCGTCGGTATGTCGGGCCGACGCATTGCGACGGCCCCGTACCGACGTAAGTGTGAAAGAAGCCTAACCCTAAGTTTAGCCCCAACCCTAACCCTAAATTTAGCCCCAACCCTAACCCTAAATTTAGCCCCAACCCTAAATTTAGCCCCAACCCTAGCCCTAACCCTAGCCCTACCCCTAACCTAACCCTACCCCTAACCCTAACCTAACCCTACCCCTACCCCTAACCTAACCCTAACCTACCCCTAACCCTACCCCTAACCCTAACCCTACCCCTAACCCTAACCTAACCTAACCCTACCCCTAACCCTACCCCTAACCTAACCCTACCCCTACCCCTACCCCTAACCCTACCCCTAACCCTAACCCTACCCCTAACCCTAATTTTAGCCCCAACTGCTGTTCTCCTGCCGGCCGGCAGATGGAGACAGATGGCGGGCGCACTGGGCATGCGTCCGCCATGTTCTGCTGCCGGCGGCCAGGAGGAGCAGCAAGAGGATCCAGGGACCTAGGTGAGTATGCTAGGGTCCCCGAATCCCCCTATTTCTCTGTCCTCTGATGTGCGATCACATCAGAGGACAGAGAATTACACTTTACTTTTTTTTTTTTTGCGGTCGCCGGTAAACAGTTAATTACCGGCGATCGCAAAACAGGGGTTGGTAATACCGACCCCGATCATGCTCTTTGGGGTCTCGGCTACCCCCGGCAGCCGAGACCCCAAAGATTCTCCCGGTGCCGGCCGGCGGGCGCACTGCGCATGCGCCCGCCATTTTGAAGATGGCGGCGCCCACCGGGAGACGCGAGGAGCATCGGGGGAGCTAGGTGAGTATTGGGGGGCCACCTGGGACCCCTTTTCTCTGTCCTCCGATGTGCGATCACATCGGAGGACAGAGAAATTAAAAAGAGATCGCTTTTTTTTGCGATCGCCGGTAAACGGTTAATTACCGGCGATCGCAAATGCGGGGTGGGTTAAAAACCCCCCGAATCATGTTCTCTGGGGTCTCGGCTACCCACGGCAGCCGAGACCCCGGAGAAAATCGGCCTCTGGGGGGCGCTATGGACTTTTTCCACAGCGCCGTTAATTAACGGCGCTGTGGTTTAAGTACCCTTAGCGGCCGCCGTTAAAAGGCGTATCGGCGGTCGCTAAGGGGTTAATGTACCCAGGTAACCCTAAAAGAAATACTGTTGTCTGGACAAGACCCCAAAGAGGGGACTGGAAAGAATGAGAGAATCAGAAGAGAGAGAGGTAAAATATTACTCATGTAAAGATGAAAGTGCACCCCCTAGTAGGTCTTCTCTTTTAGTCCCTTTTCTGCCTTTGGGGGGTCTTGTTGTCCAGACTGAGTATACGTTCAGGGGTCTATATGTGATCATCTATACGCACCTACTGTTTGTATTTTCTTCTATTTGGCTCTTTATCATATATATTCATCCTTAACTTTGTGGGGATTATTTTTTTTAATAAAAACTTATATAATTGGGTTTTCATGCTTGCCACCCTGGATTTACAATATGAGATGATAGGACCCTCACCCCGGCTACAGGACCAAGTCACAGGGTGTGTGTGTATAGATAGATAGATAGATGTGGGATGGATAGATAGATAGATAGATAGATAGATAGATGTGGGATAGATAGATAGATATGGGATAGATAGATAGACAGATAGATAGATAGATAAATAGATAGATGTGGGATAGATAGATAGATAGATATGGGATAGATAGATAGATAGATAATAGATAGATAGATAAATAGATAGATATGGGATAGATAGATAGATAGATATGGGATAGATAGATAGATAGATAGATAATAGATAGATAAATAGATAGATGTGGGATAGATAGATAGATAGATAGATAGATAGATAGATAGATAGATAGATAATAGATAGATATGGGATAGATAATAGATAGATAGATAGATGTGGGATAGATAGATAGATAGATAATAGATAGACAGATAGATAGATAGATAATAGATAGATGTGGGATAGATAGATAGATATGGGATAGATAGATAGACAGATAGATAGATAGATAAATAGATAGATGTGGGATAGATAGATAGATAGATAGATATGGGATAGATAGATAGATAATAGATGATAGATAGATAGATAAATAGATAGATATGGGATAGATAGATAAATAGATAGATATGGGATAGATAGATAGATAATAGATAGATGTGGGATAGATAGATAGATAGATAGATATGGGATAGATAATAGATAGATAGATAGATGTGGGATAGATAGATAGATAGATAATAGATAGATATGGGATAGATAGATAGATAGATAATAGATAGACAGATAGATAGATAGATAGATAATAGATAGATGATAGATAGATAGATAGATGATAGATAGAGAGTGAGATTTGAAAGCAGCACTAGCAAACAGTGTGTAATATACAGCTGCTACACCCAAACATTCCAGGCATTTACCGATCTTCAATGTAGCAGCCAAAAAAAATGAAAAAACAGTTTTGGTTCTCCTAGATAAAGGTTCTTAGTAGAACCGACATGTGGCTGAGCCCCAATGGGCTACTGAAACACTATTTTTTTTATTTTGTCAATGGTGCCCTGCCTTCTTTTTTTTTTGCTACTATATATTTTTACATACATATATATATATATATATATATACACACACAGGTCAGTGCATGATAGTTACTACTTATGCCAGTGGCTATATGTGAGGCAGCTGATTTGCATTGGTTCATGTAGACTAGCAGCCATAAATGTACTGTGCCTCAGATACAAGACCACTACAAGAAAATAAACAATCCAGGAGTTGTAAGGAGAGCAGCGTCCTGCCCCCTCCTCACTGCACAGACACAACCCAGGCTCTAAATACTCTCAGCACCACCTTGTCTGGTCTTGCTCCTCTCCAGCCGGAAGAAGCAGCCGGGGCTCTGAGCTCTCGTGCAGACACACAGGGTGCAATGGGGGCATGTGCTATAGAACAGACAGTGGTAGTGCAGGGAGACTACAGTGGAGAGAACTACATCGGAGTGCTGCATATGCCGGCATAGTTAACAGCTGCAGTAACTCTGAGTGGGCCCCCTCAGAGCAAGGGGCCCGGGGCGACCGCACCCTCTGCCCCCCTGGTAGCTACGCTAAACCACACGGTAATCCTCATCACCCTACAGAGAATATTCCTTTATTCCTACAATAGGTCGCGCATTATACATTTCGATGGAGTGATTCGCTGAAATTCTCAGAGAAACCTGACAGTGTTCACTTCTTCCACAGCGCCCCCACAGGAGAAATGGAGCATTACACATTGCAATGTAAAGGCTGTCCGCGTAATGTCAAAACGTGTTGTGTCCTCCCAAGCCGGAGCCTTTGGAAAGCCAGTCTCCATTCCAACTAATGGATGGAGGTTTCCCCTATTCACACTAAATTCCCTACTACTGTATCTGAAAATGGGTTTTCTAAAGTAGCTTTACCGTAGGTACAACAATGAATGAAGGGGTTTTCTTATTACTTTCCTACTGTTAGTCTGCAGGAAACTATACATGGCAGGAAGAAGTTGTACTATGTAATGATTTATTAGTGTACACTATGCTGTAATTTAGTAGTGCACGCTGTATGACAATCGAATAGTGCGTGCTATGTGGTGATTTAGTCGTGCACTCTGCATGATAATATATTAGTGCGTGCTATGTGATGATTTATTAGTGCACATTATGCAGTAATTTAGTAGCACACGCTGTGACAATCTAGTAGCGCTCGCTATGTGACAATCTATTAATGAACGCTATATGAGAATCTAGTAGTGCACGCTATGTGACAATTTAGAAGTGCACGCTATGTGATAATCTAGTAGTGCACGCTATGTGATAATCTAGTACTGCTCGCCATGTGAAAATCTGGTAATGCACGCTATGTGATAATCTAATAGTGTATGCTGTGACAATCTAGTAGTGCACACTATGTGATAATCTAGTAGTGCACGCTATGTGATAGTCTAGTAGTGCTCTTTGTGATAATCTACGAGTGGACGCTATGTGATAATCTAGTAGTGCATGCTATGTGATAGTCTAGTAGTGCTCTCTTTGCGATAATCTACGAGTGGACGCTATGTGATAATCTAGTAGTGCAGGCTCAGTGACAATCTAGTAGCACATACAATGTGATAATCTAGTAGTGCTCGCTATGTGTTAATCTAGTAGTGCACGCTATGTGATAATCTAGTAGAGCATACTATACAATAACCTAGGAGTACGCGCTATGTGATAATCTAGTAGTGCATACTAAGTGACAATCTAGTAGTGCACGCTATGTAACAATTTAGAAGTGCACGCTAGGTGATAATCTAGTAGTGCACGCTATTTGATAATCTAGTACTGCTTGATACATGATAATCTAGTAGTGCACGCTATGTGATAATCTAGTAGTGCATGCTATGTGACAATCTAGTAGTGCACACTATGTTACAATTTAGAAGTGCACGCTATGTGATAATCTAGTAGTGCACACTATTTGATAATCTAGTACAGCTCGATACATGATAATCTAGTAGTGCACGCTATGTGATAATCTAGTAGTGCACGCTATGTGATAATCTAGTAGAGCATACTATACAATAACCTAGGAGTACGCGCTATGTGATAATCTAGTAGTGCATACTAAGTGACAATCTAGTAGTGCACGCTATGTAACAATTTAGAAGTGCACGCTAGGTGATAATCTAGTAGTGCACGCTATTTGATAATCTAGTACTGCTTGATACATGATAATCTAGTAGTGCACGCTATGTGATAATCTAGTAGTGCATGCTATGTGACAATCTAGTAGTGCACCTATGTTACAATTTAGAAGTGCACGCTATGTGATAATCTAGTAGTGCACACTATTTGATAATCTAGTACAGCTCGATACATGATAATCTAGTAGTGCACGCTATGTGATAATCTATTACTGCTCGCCATGTGAAAATCTGGTAATGCACGCTATGTGATAATCTAGTATTGTATGTTATGTGACAATCTAGTAGTGCACACTATGTGATAATCTAGTAGTGCACGCTATGTGATAGTCTAGTAGTGCTCTCTTTGTGATAATCTACAAGTGGACGCTATGTGACAATCTAGTAGCACATACTATGTGATAATCTAGTAGTGCTCGCTATGTGATAATCTAGTAGTGCACGCTATGTGATAATCTAGTACTACTCGCTATGTGATAATCTAGTAGTGCTCACTATATTATAATCTAGTAGTGTTCACTATATGATAATCTAGTAGTGCTCGCTATGTGATAATCGAGTAGTGCCCGCTATGTGATAATCTAGTAGTGCATACTATACAATAACCTAGGAGTACGCGCTATGTGATAATCTAGTAGTGCACACTATATGACAATCTAGTAGTGCACGCTATGTGACAATTTAGAAGTGCACGCTATGTGATAATCTAGTAGTGCACGCTATTTGATAATCTAGTACTGCTCGATACATGATATTCTAGTAGTGCACGCTATGTGATAATCTAGTACTGCTCGCCATTTGAAAATCTGGTAACGCACGCTATGTGATAATCTAGTAGTGCGTGCTATGTGACAATCTAGTAGTGCACGCTATGTGACAATTTAGAAGTGCACGCTATGTGATAATCTAGTAGTGCACGCTATGTGATAATCTAGTACTGCTCGCCATGTGAAAATCTGGTAATACACGCTATGTGATAATCTAGTAGTGTATGCTATGTGACAATCTAGTAGTGCACACTATGTGATAATCTAGTAGTGCATGCTATGTGATAGTCTAGTAGTGCTCTCTTTGCGATAATCTACGAGTGGACGCTATGTGATAATCTAGTAGTGCAGGCTCAGTGACAATCTAGTAGCATACTATGTGATAATCTAGTAGTGCTCGCTATGTGATAATCTAGTAGTGCACGCTATGTGATAATCTAGTAGTGCGCGCTATTTAATAATCTAGTAGTGCACGCTATGTGATAATTTAGTAGTGCACGCTATGTGATAATCTAGTAGGGAACACTATTTGATAATCTAGTACTGCTTGTTACATGGTAATCTAGTAGTGCACATTATGTGACAGTCTAGTAGTGCTCGCCATGTGACAATTTAGAAGTGCACGCTATGTGATCTAGTAGTGCACGCTATGTGATAATCTAGTACTGCTCGCCATGTGAAAATCTGGTAATGCACGCTATGTGATAATCTAGTAGTGTATGCTGTGACAATCTAGTAGTGCACACTATGTGATAATCTACGAGTGGACGCTATGTGATAATCTAGTAGTGCAGGCTCAGTGACAATCTAGTAGCACATACTATGTGATAATCTAGTAGTGCTCGCTATGTGTTAATCTAGTAGTGCACGCTACGTGATAATCTAGTAGTGCACGCTATGTGATAATCTAGTACTACTCGCTATGTGATAATCTAGTAGTGCTCACTATATGATAATCTAGTAGTGTTCACTATATGATAATCTAGTAGTGCTCGCTATGTAATAATCTAGTAGTGCCCGCTATGTGATAATCTAGTAGAGCATACTATACAATAACCTAGGAGTACGCGCTATGTGATAATCTAGTAGTGCATACTATGTGACAATCTAGTAGTGCACGCTATGTAACAATTTAGAAGTGCACGCTAGGTGATAATCTAGTAGTGCACGCTATTTGATAATCTAGTACTGCTTGATACATGATAATCTAGTAGTGCACGCTATGTGATAATCTAGTAGTGCATGCTATGTGACAATCTAGTAGTGCACACTATGTTACAATTTAGAAGTGCACGCTATGTGATAATCTAGTAGTGCACACTATTTGATAATCTAGTACAGCTCGATACATGATAATCTAGTAGTGCACGCTATGTGATAATCTATTACTGCTCGCCATGTGAAAATCTGGTAATGCACGCTATGTGATAATCTAGTATTGTATGCTATGTGACAATCTAGTAGTGCACACTATGTGATAATCTAGTAGTGCACGCTATGTGATAATCTAGTAGTGCATGCTATGTGACAATCTAGTAGTGCACACTATGTTACAATTTAGAAGTGCACGCTATGTGATAATCTAGTAGTGCACACTATTTGATAATCTAGTACAGCTCGATACATGATAATCTAGTAGTGCACGCTATGTGATAATCTATTACTGCTCGCCATGTGAAAATCTGGTAATGCACGCTATGTGATAATCTAGTATTGTATGCTATGTGACAATCTAGTAGTGCACACTATGTGATAATCTAGTAGTGCACGCTATGTGATAGTCTAGTAGTGCTCTCTTTGTGATAATCTACGAGTGGACGCTATGTGATAATCTAGTAGTGCAGGCTCAGTGACAATCTAGTAGCACATACTATGTGATAATCTAGTAGTGCTCGCTATGTGATAATCTAGTAGTGCAGGCTCAGTGACAATCTAGTAGCACATACTATGTGATAATCTAGTAGTGCTCGCTATGTGATAATCTAGTAGTGCACGCTATGTGATAATCTAGTACTACTCGCTATGTGATTGTCTAGTAGTGCTCACTATATTATAATCTAGTAGTGTTCACTATATGATAATCTAGTAGTGCTCGCTATGTGATTGAGTAGTGCTCGCTATGTGATAATCTAGTAGTGCACGCTATGTGATAATCTAGTACTACTCGCTATGTGATTGTCTAGTAGTGCTCACTATATTATAATCTAGTAGTGTTCACTATATGATAATCTAGTAGTGCTCGCTATGTGATAATTGAGTAGTGCCCGCAATGTGATAATCTAGTAGTGCACACTATATGACAATCTAGTAGTGCATGCTATGTGACAATTTAGAAGTACACGCTATGTGATAATCTAGTAGTGCACGCTATTTGATAATCTAGTACTGCTCGATACATGATATTCTAGTAGTGATAATCTAGTAGTGCTCACTATATGATAATCTAGTAGTGTTCACTATATGATAATCTAGTAGTGCTCGCTATGTAATAATCTAGTAGTGCCCGCTATGTGATAATCTAGTAGAGCATACTATACAATAACCTAGGAGTACGCGCTATGTGATAATCTAGTAGTGCATACTATGTGACAATCTAGTAGTGCACGCTATGTAACAATTTAGAAGTGCACGCTAGGTGATAATCTAGTAGTGCACGCTATTTGATAATCTAGTACTGCTTGATACATGATAATCTAGTAGTGCACGCTATGTGATAATCTAGTAGTGCATGCTATGTGACAATCTAGTAGTGCACACTATGTTACAATTTAGAAGTGCACGCTATGTGATAATCTAGTAGTGCACACTATTTGATAATCTAGTACAGCTCGATACATGATAATCTAGTAGTGCACGCTATGTGATAATCTATTACTGCTCGCCATGTGAAAATCTGGTAATGCACGCTATGTGATAATCTAGTATTGTATGCTATGTGACAATCTAGTAGTGCACACTATGTGATAATCTAGTAGTGCACGCTATGTGATAGTCTAGTAGTGCTCTCTTTGTGATAATCTACGAGTGGACGCTATGTGATAATCTAGTAGTGCAGGCTCAGTGACAATCTAGTAGCACATACTATGTGATAATCTAGTAGTGCTCGCTATGTGATAATCTAGTAGTGCAGGCTCAGTGACAATCTAGTAGCACATACTATGTGATAATCTAGTAGTGCTCGCTATGTGATAATCTAGTAGGTCACGCTATGTGATAATCTAGTACTACTCGCTATGTGATTGTCTAGTAGTGCTCACTATATTATAATCTAGTAGTGTTCACTATATGATAATCTAGTAGTGCTCGCTATGTGATAATTGAGTAGTGCTCGCTATGTGATAATCTAGTAGTGCACGCTATGTGATAATCTAGTACTACTCGCTATGTGATTGTCTAGTAGTGCTCACTATATTATAATCTAGTAGTGTTCACTATATGATAATCTAGTAGTGCTCGCTATGTGATAATTGAGTAGTGCCCGCAATGTGATAATCTAGTAGTGCACACTATATGACAATCTAGTAGTGCATGCTATGTGACAATTTAGAAGTACACGCTATGTGATAATCTAGTAGTGCACGCTATTTGATAATCTAGTACTGCTCGATACATGATATTCTAGTAGTGCACGCTATGTGATAATCTAGTACTGCTCGCCATTTGAAAATCTGGTAACGCACGCTATGTGATAATCTAGTAGTGCATGCTATGTGACAATATAGTAGTGCACGCTATGTGATAATCTAGTAGTGCACGCTATGTGATAATCTAGTACTGCTCGCCATGTGAAAATCTGGTAATGCACGCTATGTGATAATCTAGTAGTGTATGCTATGTGACAATCTAGTAGTGCACACTGTGATAATCTAGTAGTGCATACAATGTGATAGTCTAGTAGTGCTCTCTTTGCGATAATCTACGAGTGGACGCTATGTGATAATCTAGTAGTGCAGGCTCAGTGACAATCTAGTAGCACATACTATGTGATAATCTAGTAGTGCTCGCTATGTGATAATCTAGTAGTGCACGCTATGTGATAATCTAGTAGTGCACGTTATGTGATAATTTAGTAGTGCACGCTAAGTGATAATCTAGTAGGGAACACTATTTGATAATCTAGTACTGCTTGTTACATGGCAATCTAGCAGTGCACATTATGTGACAGTCTAGTAGTGCACGCTATGTGACGATCTAGCAGTGCACACAATGTGATAATCTAGTAGTGCACGCTATGTGACAATCTAGTAGTTCACGCTATGTGATAATATAGTAGTGCCCGCTATGTGATCATCTAGTAGTGCTCACTATGTGATAATCTAGTAGTGCGCACTATTTGATAATCTAGTAGTGCACACTATGTGATCATCTAGTAGTGCGCACTATGTGACAATCTAGTAATGCTCACTATGTGGTAATCTAGTAGTGCACGCTATGTGACAATCTAGTAGTGCACACTATATGACAATCTAGTAGTGCTCACTCGCTATGTGATAATCTAATAAAGCACGCTATGTGATAATCTAGTAGTGTGCGCTATTTAATAATCTAGTAGTGCACTTAATGTGATAATCTAGTAGTGCACGCTATGTGATAATCTATTAGTGCACGCTATGTGATAATCTAGTACTGCTCGCTATGTGAAAATCTGGTAGTGCATGCTGTGTGACAATCTAGAAGTGCACGCTATGTGACAATCTAGTAGTGCACGCTATGTGATAATCTATTAGTGCACGCTATGTAATATTCTAGTCGTGCTCACTTTGTGATAATCTAGTAGTGGATGCTATGTGATAATCTAATACTACTTGCTATGTGATGATCTAGTAGTGCTCGCTATGTGGTAATCTAGTATTGCGCGCTATGTGATAATCTAGTAGTGAACAATATGTGATAATCTGGTACTACTCACTATGTGATAACCTAATAGTGCATGCTATGTGGTAATCCAGTAGTGCATGCTATGTGATAATCTAGTAGTGTAATGTGATAATTTAGTAGTGTATTATATGTTATTATCTACTAGTGCACGCTATGTGATGATTTAGCAGTGCACTCTGTGTGATAATATATTAGTGCCGGCTATGTGATGATTTAGTAGTGTACATTCTGTGATAATTTAGTAGTGCGTTTTAGGTGATCATTTTCCCTACATTTTGCTAGACATGTTAGATCAAAGATGGATAACTTGCTGCCCAGGGGCCACACTTGACCCATTGTGCTATTTCACACAAGGCCCAACTATATCTATATTTGTTTCTCCTTTTTGCTCAGTATTACATGGGAAAAATGACTTTTGTGTATGAAAATCACTAGTTCAGTTGTAGTTTCTGGTGGATGAGAATTGCTATTATGTAGATAGCTGCACATATGTGTCCATCTTGACGTCTCTAGATTATCAAACGTCCAAGTGATTCCAATTCTTCATATAAGTAAAAGCCCATAAATGTAATCCCCTAATTACCAGATATTTCTGGGATCTACTGTCCAGAAAACCCCTTTACAATTTAATGCTGCTTTAAGAACTGGTTCAATATGGCAATGAGGCCATAGGACCAAGCAAGGTTGGACGCTCCTGTGAGACACTTTTCACTTCCCTATGCCGTCTCTTGGCTGGCTTTCTTCAATACTTAATTACAATACACTAGTAATTTGAACCAAATCACTGCGCCACTTAATAAATAAAATGAATTTTATAACTCCACATTTGATAGAAAGATTTCAAACTTATCTGTTAAGGCATAAAAAAGTCTAGAATGCATAATAAATGTGGTGCACCGCATGTATTCCAGTTTTTTATGCAATTTGAGACAGATTGATTGCTCATTTTGCATATTAAATCTCCCCCAATGTGTTTTGTGACTTTTTATACTCGGTAACTTCAGCCTTGGCAGCAGTAGATGCTGACCACAACGTTTGTGAACGTGAAATTTCTTGTAAGACAGATACATCTCACATACTATAAATGAGAAGAAATTGTCAATGACTTGTGGCTCTTATGCAATAAGTTTTGTCATTCAAATTCTAAAAAATAAAGTTATCCAACTCAAACTGCGTGAAAGTTATAAAATGTAGCTCTAGTTGTATCACACCATTGTATCACACCATTATATCACACCACCGTATCACACCACTGTATCACACTATTGTCTTGGGCAAGTCTTCACATAATAATTAGCCACAGTCAAACATTTCATAGGTTACAGAAACTGGTGTCAGCATCCGGTGGACACAATTAAAATTTTAAAGGGGCTATCCAATGAGCAAAATACACTTAATAATAGATCTTGAAATAAAAATAATAATAAGTTAACAAAATGTTCCTGTACTGAGATCATCTTATAAATGTGTCCCTGCTGTGTACTGTGTAATGGCCGTGTTCGACTGTACAGAGCTGCCCCAGTTCAAAGTCAGAACACACCATAGTTCCTGGCCAGGAATGGAAGAATAAGTCACCTTGCTACATCAGGGTCTCACAGCTGCTGCTTTCTAAAGTAACGCATTTCTCTGCCAGAGGTAACACATTTTCCTGCCAGAGGTAACACATTTTCCTACCAGAGGTAACACAATTCCCTGCCTGAGGTAACACATTTCCCTGCCAGAGGTAACACATTTCCCTGCCAGAGGTAACACATTTCCCTGCCTGAGGTAACACATTTCCCTGCCAGAGGTAACACATTTCCCTGCCAGAGGTAACACATTTTCCTGCCAGAGGTAACACATTTCCCTGCCAGAGGTAACACATTTCCCTGCCTGAGGTAACACATTTCCCTGCCAGAGGTAACACATTTTCCTGCCAGAGGTAACACATTTCCCTGCCAGAGGTAACACATTTCCCTGCCAGAGGTAACACATTTCCCTGCCAGAGGTAACACATTTCCCTGCCAGAGGTAACACATTTTCCTGCCAGAGGTAACACATTTCCCTGCCAGAGGTAACACATTTCCCTGCCAGAGGTAACACATTTCCCTGCCAGAGGTAACACATTTTCCTGCCAGAGGTAACACATTTTCCTGCCAGAGGTAACACATTTTCCTGCCAGAGGTAACACATTTCCCTGCCAGAGGTAACACATTTCCCTGCCTGTTTAATCACAGGAATGAGTGTTTCTGCTGCGTTTCCAGACCTTTAAGAAAGGAAAAGACATAGATGACACCACCAAGTAACACATATATAGAGATAGTATATATGGTGAGATCCCCCTCTCTCTCTCTCTCTATATATATATATCCAGTCTTTAAGCTCATAGAAAATCAAGTTATCCATGATGTAGCTCCAGTGACAAATTTAATACTTTACCAAACCATACCAGTTTGCCAAGCGGGCAACTAACTACCTTATCTACTGCTCCAATAATTCCACTATAATATACATGTTGTTCTTCTGTCATTAATAAATGTTAGATTTTTTTAATGTACAGAACCCCCCCCCCCACACACCATTTAAAATGACATTGATATCCACTAGTCCATTAGTAATATGCTGCTACAATAAATATTGGCCAAATGTGCTAGATATAATTGCTATTCAATGACCATAGTTGTATTTAATTGAAAATTGCCAGCTATGATTCATGTACAACGCCTGCAGTGTGTGTCCATTATGGCTGAAAAGACCACGGTTCAATGACTTAGAAAGTGAACACAACGTGCCGCCAACATGTTCCACTCTTCACACTGACTTCATCATTACAACTACCCCTGATGAAGCCGCTGTGAACGGTGAAACATGTTGGCGGTGCGTTGTGTTTTCTTTTGCAGTCGTTGAACCGTGGTCTTTTTAGCTATAATGGACACACACTGCAGGCGTTGTACATGAATTATAGCTGGCGATTTTCAATTAAATACAACTATGATCACTGAACCCTAGTGAAGAGCAATTATACCCAGCACATTTGTCCAATATTTATCGCAGCGGGATATTACTAATGGACTAATGGATATCAATGCAATTTTAAATAGTGTGATTTTTCCTTCTTTTCCAGACATTAATAAACTTTTTTTTCAATCACTGGTGCGCAGAATATACATTACAGCTACATTAGTGGAGACACAAAAGAGAATAGTAAAACCAAAAACACTCAGTTTGAAAAAATGTTGCAGTAATCCGCAAGTGCTAGTAAAAGATGTAAAAAACAGGGTATTTGGTTGATACGTTTTTTGCAAAAAATGTATACTAAGCTGCTCTACCAAACTTCACGGTATACCCTTATCAGAGCAGTCCTAACTAATGTGTTATGTTTGCTAATGACAGGTGTTATGAAGGCAATCCAGAAACACTGTGTGCTTAGCGATCAGAGCGCACACAGTGATCTGACAAATACCCAAAAATACAAGAACGAGCTCTGAGACGTGGAAACTCTGTAGACTGCACACCTGATCCTATCCTAAACACAACTAAAAGCGGCTGTGGATTGCGCCTAACAACTACCTAGGCAACTCGGCACAGCCTAAGAAACTAGCTAGCCTGAAGATAGAAAAATAGGCCTGACTTGCCCCAGAGAAATTCCCCAAAGGAAAAGGCAGCCCCCCACATATAATGACTGTGAGTAAGATGAAAAGACAAAACGTAGGGATGAAATAGATTCAGCAAAGTGGGGCCCGATATTCTAGGACAGAGCGAGGACGGTAAAGCGAACTTTGCAGTCTACAAAAAACCCTAAAGCAAAACCACGCAAAGGGGGCAAAAAAAACCCACCGTGCCGAACTAACGGCACGGCGGTACACCCTTTGCGTCTCAGAGCTTCCAGCAAAACAAAAGACAAGCTGGACAGAAAAAAAGCAACAAAAAAGCAAAAAGCACTTAGCTATACAGAGCAGCAGGTCACAGGAACAATCAGGAGAAGCTCAGATCCAACACTGAAACATTGACAAGGAGCAAGGATAGCAGCATCAGGCGGAGTTAAGTAATGAAGCAGTTAACGAGCTCACCAGAACACCAGAGGGAGGAAGCTCAGAAGCTGCAGTACCACTTGTGACCACAGGAGTGAATTCAGCCACAGAATTCACAACAGTACCCCCCCCTTGAGGAGGGGTCACCGAACCCTCACCAGAGCCCCCAGGCCGACCAGGATGAGCCGCATGAAAGGCACGAACAAGATCGGAAGCATGAACATCAGAGGCAAAAACCCAGGAATTATCTTCCTGAGCATAACCCTTCCATTTAACCAGATACTGGAGTTTCCGTCTAGAAACACGAGAATCCAAAATCTTCTCCACAATATACTCCAATTCCCCCTCCACCAAAACCGGGGCAGGAGGCTCAACAGATGGAACCATAGGTGCCACGTATCTCCGCAACAACGACCTATGGAATACATTATGTATGGAAAAGGAGTCTGGGAGGGTCAAACGAAAAGACACAGGATTGAGAACCTCAGAAATCCTATACGGACCAATAAAACGAGGTTTAAATTTAGGAGAGGAAACCTTCATAGGAATATGACGAGAAGATAACCAAACCAGATCCTCAACACGAAGTCGGGGACCCACACGGCGTCTGCGATTAGCGAAAAGTTGAGCTTTCTCCTGGGGCAAGATCAAATTGTCCACTACCTGAGTCCAGATCTGCTGCAACCTATCCACCACAGAATCCACACCAGGACAGTCCGAAGACTCAACCTGTCCTGAAGAGAAACGAGGATGGAACCCAGAATTGCAAAAAAATGGAGAAACCAAGGTAGCCGAGCTGGCCCGATTAATAAGGGCGAACTCAGCCAACGGCAAAAAGGACACCCAATCATCCTGGTCTGCAGAAACAAAACATCTCAGATATGTTTCCAAGGTCTGATTGGTTCGTTCGGTCTGGCCATTAGTCTGAGGATGGAAAGCCGAGGAAAAGGATAGGTCAATGCCCATCCTACCACAAAAGGCTCGCCAAAACCTTGAAACAAACTGGGAACCTCTGTCAGAAACAATATTCTCAGGAATGCCATGCAACCGAACCACATGCTGAAAGAACAAAGGTACCAAATCAGAGGAGGAAGGCAATTTAGCCAAGGGCACCAGATGGACCATTTTAGAAAAGCGATCACAGACCACCCAAATGACTGACATCTTTTGAGAAACTGGAAGGTCAGAAATGAAATCCATCGAAATATGTGGCCAAGGCCTCTTTGGGACCGGCAAGGGCAAAAGCAACCCACTGGCACGAGAACAGCAGGGCTTAGCCCAAGCACAAATCCCACAGGACTGCACAAAAGTACGTACATCCCGTGACAGAGATGGCCACCAGAAGGATCTAGCCACTAACTCTCTGGTACCAAAGATTCCAGGATGACCAGCCAACACCGAACAATGAAGTTCAGAGATAACTTTACTAGTCCACCTATCAGGGACGAACAGTTTCTCTGCTGGACAACGATCAGGTTTATTCGCCTGAAATTTTTGCAGCACCCGCCGCAAATCAGGGGAGATGGCAGACACAATGACTCCTTCCTTGAGGATACCCGCTGGCTCAGATAAACCCGGAGAGTCGGGCACAAAACTCCTAGACAGAGCATCCGCCTTCACATTTTTAGAGCCCGGAAGGTACGAAATCACAAAGTCGAAGCGGGCAAAAAATAACGACCAACGGGCCTGTCTAGGATTCAAGCGCTTGGCAGACTCGAGATAAGTCAAGTTCTTATGATCAGTCAATACCACCACGCGATGCTTAGCTCCTTCAAGCCAATGACGCCACTCCTCGAATGCCCACTTCATGGCCAGCAACTCTCGATTGCCCACATCATAATTACGCTCAGCGGGCGAAAACTTCCTGGAAAAGAAAGCACATGGTTTCATCACTGAGCAATCAGAACCTCTCTGTGACAAAACCGCCCCTGCTCCAATCTCAGAAGCATCAACCTCGACCTGGAACGGAAGAGAAACATCTGGCTGACACAACACAGGGGCAGAACAAAAACGACGCTTCAATTCCTGAAAAGCTTCCACAGCAGCAGAAGACCAATTAACCAAATCAGCACCCTTCTTGGTCAAATCGGTCAATGGTTTGGCAATGCTAGAATAATTACAGATGAAGCGACGATAAAAATTAGCAAAGCCCAGGAACTTTTGCAGACTTTTCAGAGATGTCGGCTGAATCCAATCCTGGATGGCTTGGACCTTAACTGGATCCATCTCGATAGTAGAAGGGGTAAAGATGAACCCCAAAAATGAAACTTTCTGCACACAGAAGAGACACTTTGATCCCTTCACAAACAAAGAGTTAGCACGCAGGACCTGAAAAACCATTCTGACCTGCTTCACATGAGACTCCCAATCATCTGAGAAGATCAAAATGTCATCCAAGTAAACAATCAGGAATTTATCCAGATACTCACGGAAGATGTCATGCATAAAAGACTGAAACACAGATGGAGCATTGGCAAGTCCGAACGGCATCACTAGATACTCAAAATGACCCTCGGGCGTATTGAATGCAGTTTTCCATTCATCTCCTTGCCTGATTCTCACCAGATTATACGCACCACGAAGATCTATCTTAGTGAACCAACTAGCCCCCTTAATCCGAGCAAACAAGTCAGATAACAATGGCAAGGGATACTGAAATTTAACAGTGATCTTATTAAGAAGGCGGTAATCAATACACGGTCTCAGCGAACCATCCTTCTTGGCTACAAAGAAGAACCCTGCTCCCAGTGGTGATGATGATGGGCGAATATGTCCCTTCTCCAGGGATTCCTTCACATAACTGCGCATAGCGGCGTGTTCGGGCACGGATAAATTAAATAATCGACCTTTAGGGAATTTACTACCAGGAATCAAATTGATAGCACAATCACAATCCCTATGCGGAGGTAGAGCATCGGACTTGGGCTCTTCAAATACATCCTGATAATCAGACAAGAACTCTGGGACCTCAGAAGGGGTGGATGACGAAATCGACAAAAATGGAACATCACCATGTACCCCCTGACAACCCCAGCTGGATACCGACATGGAATTCCAATCCAATACTGGATTATGGGTTTGTAGCCATGGCAACCCCAACACGACCACATCATGCAGATTATGCAACACCAGAAAGCGAATAACTTCCTGATGTGCAGGAGCCATGCACATGGTCAGCTGGGCCCAGTATTGAGGTTTATTCTTGGCCAAAGGTGTAGCATCAATTCCTCTCAATGGAATAGGACACCGCAAAGGCTCCAAGAAAAACCCACAACGTTTAGCATAATCCAAATCCATCAGATTCAGGGCAGCGCCCGAATCCACAAACGCCATGACAGAAAACGACGACAAAGAGCATATCAAGGTAATGGACAGAAGGAATTTGGACTGTACAGTACCAATGACGGCAGACCTAGCGGACCGCTTAGTGCGCTTAGGACAATCAGAAATAGCATGAGTGGAATCACCACAGTAGAAACACAGACCATTCAGACGTCTGTATTCCTGCCGTTCAACTCTAGTCATAGTCCTATCGCACTGCATAGGCTCAGGTTTAACCTCAGGCAGTACCGCCAAATGGTGCACAGATTTACGCTCGCGCAAGCGTCGACCGATCTGAATGGCCAAAGACAAAGACTCATTCAAACCAGCAGGCATAGGAAATCCCACCATGACATCCTTAAGAGCCTCAGAGAGACCCTTTCTGAACAAAGCTGCCAGCGCAGATTCATTCCACTGAGTGAGTACTGACCATTTCCTAAATTTCTGACAATATACTTCTATATCATCCTGACCCTGGCACAAAGCCAGCAAATTTTTCTCAGCCTGATCCACTGAATTAGGCTCATCGTACAGCAATCCGAGCGCCAGGAAAAACGCATCGACACTACTCAATGCAGGGTCTCCTGGCGCAAGAGAAAATGCCCAGTCTTGAGGGTCGCCGCGCAAAAAAGAAATAATAATCAAAACCTGTTGAATAGGATTACCAGAAGAATGAGGTTTCAAGGCCAGAAATAGCTTACAATTATTTTTGAAACTTAGAAACTTAGTTCTATCTCCAAAAAACAAATCAGGAATAGGAATTCTTGGTTCTAACATAGATTTCTGATCAATAGTATCTTGAATTTTTTGTACATTTATAACGAGATTATCCATTGAAGAGCACAGACCCTGAATATCCATGTCCACACCTGTGTCCAGAATCACCCAAATGTCTAGGGGAAAAAAAAAAAAATGAACACAGAGCAGAAAAAAAAAAAAATGATGTCAGAACTTTTTCTTTCCCTCTATTGAGAATCATTAGTTTGGCTCCTTGTACTGTTATGTTTGCTAATGACAGGTGTTATGAAGGCAATCCAGAAACACAGTGTGCTTAGCGATCAGAGCGCACACAGTGATCTGACAAATACCCAAAAATACAAGAACGAGCTCTGAGACGTGGAAACTCTGTAGACTGCACACCTGATCCTATCCTAAACACAACTAAAAGCGGCTGTGGATTGCGCCTAACAACTACCTAGGCAACTCGGCACAGCCTAAGAAACTAGCTAGCCTGAAGATAGAAAAATAGGCCTGACTTGCCCCAGAGAAATTCCCCAAAGGAAAAGGCACCCCCCCACATATAATGACTGTGAGTAAGATGAAAAGACAAAACGTAGGGATGAAATAGATTCAGCAAAGTGGGGCCCGATATTCTAGGACAGAGCGAGGACAGTAAAGCGAACTTTGCAGTCTACAAAAAACCCTAAAGCAAAACCACGCAAAGGGGGCAAAAAAAACCCACCGTGCCGAACTAACGGCACGGCGGTACACCCTTTGCGTCTCAGAGCTTCCAGCAAAACAAAAGACAAGCTGGACAGAAAAAAAGCAACAAAAAAGCAAAAAGCACTTAGCTATACAGAGCAGCAGGTCACAGGAACAATCAGGAGAAGCTCAGATCCAACACTGAAACATTGACAAGGAGCAAGGATAGCAGCATCAGGCGGAGTTAAGTAATGAAGCAGTTAACGAGCTCACCAGAACACCTGACCACTTGTGACCACAGGAGTGAATTCAGCCACAGAATTCACAACACTAATGTATGCAATCCCTATCTGATGTATTTAAAAACCTGATCATCTGTATATAACCTGTGTGAACAGGGTTCAGAGAGGAAAAATCCATGTGTGCATACAGGGTAGAACAGCTTTTGTGCAGATAGCCCAAGAGGAGTGGTGGAACTCCCCAGTCTTGTAGACACAAGAGAACAATTATGGAAACAGGAACACATGGGCTACTTGCACAGTGAACAAGTCTGTATGATCATGTTCACACACCACCAAGAAACCTGAAGACACAAAAGAGAATAGTAAAACCAAAAACACTCAGTTTGAAAAAATGCACTTGCGGATTACTGCAACATTTTTTCAAACTGAGTGTTTTTGGTTTTACTATTCTCTTTTGTGTCTTCATTTCTTGGTGGTGTGTGAACATGATCCTACAGACTTGTTCACTGTGCAGGTAGCCCATGTGTTGCTGTTTCCATAATTGTTCTCTTGTGTCTACAAGACTGGGGAGTTCCACCACTCCTCTTGGGCTATCTGCACAAAAGCTGTTCTACCCTGTATGCACACATGGATTTTTCCTCTCTGAACCCTGTTCACACAGGTAATATACAGATGATCAGGTTTTTAAATACATCAGATAGGGATTGCATACATTAGTTAGGACTGCTCTGATAAGGGTATACCGTGAAGATTGGTAGAGCAGCTTAGTATACATTTTTTGCAAAAAACGTATCAACCAAATACCCTGTTTTTTACATCTTTTACTAGCACTTGCGGATTACTGCAACATTTTTTCAAACTGAGTGTTTTTGGTTTTACTATTCTCTTTTGTGTCTTCAGGTTTCTTGGTGGTGTGTGAACATGATCATACAGACTTGTTCACTGTGCAAGTAGCCCATGTGTTCCTGTTTACATTAGTGGAGCAGTAAATAAGGTAGTTAGTTTGGTATCTGCCAAAACAGTATGGTTTAATAGCGTCTGAACTCTGTCTACATTTGGCATTAGCGCATGTGCGCTGCTACTACTATTATATAGGATGCTGATAATGCAGCTCTTTTATCTATACTCCTAAAGAATAACTGCAGAACACAATATTTACACATCAGCTTTATATAAAATGGAATATTCATTTACTATTTAATAAAAAATAATATTAATAAAAAAAAATAATTGACACAGCAACTATGGGTTCTGATATAAGAGAAGTAAAATGTATAGATGATGACAATGATGAAAATGGAGAAAAGAGGAAAAAGAATAAAGTTGGAATAGAGAAACAAAAAAATGCAGAGCAGGGAAAAAGAAGGAAGGAAGTGGAGGTGAAAGAAGGCAGGATGGATGAGTGAGGAAAATCAAAGAGAGAAAGGAAAGATAATAATACTGGACATAATGCAAGGAAGAATGAAAGAAAGAGTTAGGGTGACAGGAGAGAGAAAGAAAGAAAGAAAGAAAGAAAGAAAGAAAGAAAGAAAGAAAGAAAGAAAGAAAGAAAGAAAGAAAGAAAGAAAGAAAGAAAGAAAGAAAGAAAGAAAGAAAGAAAGAAAGAAAGAAAGAAAGAAAGAAAGAAAGAAAGAAAGAAAGAAAGAAAGAAAGAAAGAAAGAAAGAAAGAAAGAAAGAAAGAAAGAAAGAAAGACTGGACATGGAGAAAAAGAGCAAAAAAAAATACAGTGGGGGAAAAAGTATTTAGTCAGCCACCAATTGTGCAAGGTCTGCCACTTAAAAAGATGAGAGAGGCCTGTAATTGACGTCATAGGTAGACCACAACTATGAGAGTGAAACCGAGAAAACAAATCCAGAAAATCACCTTGTCTGATTTGGAAAGATTTATTTTGCAAATTATGATGGAAAATAAGTATTTGGTCATTTAACAAAAGATCATCTCAATATTTTGTTATATATCCTTTGTTGGCAATGACAGAGGTCAAGCGTTTTCTGTAAGTCTTCACAAGGTTGGCACACTGTTGGTGGTATGTTGGCCCATTCCTCCATGCAGATCTCCTCTAGAGCAGTTTTAGACCTGTCGCTGAGCAACACGGACATTCAACTCCCTCCAAAGGTTTTCAATGGAGTTGAGATCTGGAGACTGGCTAGGCCACATCAGGACCTTCATATGCTTCTTACAAAGCCACTCCTTCCTTGCCATGGTGGTGTGCTTGGGATCATTATCATGCTGAAAGACCCATCCACGTTTCATCTTCAATGCCATTGCTGATGGAAGGAGGTTTGCACTCAAAATCTCACGATACATGGCCCCATTCATTCTTTCATGTACACGTATCAATCATCCTGGTCCTTTTGCAGAGAAACAGCTCCAAAGCATGATGTTGCCACCCCCATGCTTCGCAGTAGGTATGGTGTTCTTTGGATGCAACTCAGCATTCTGTCTCCTCCAAACACGATAAGTTTTGTTTCTACCAAACAGTTCTACTTTGATTTCATCAGACCATATGACATTCTCCCAATATTCTTCTGGATAATTCAAATGCTCTCTAGCAAACTTCAGATGGGTCCGGACATGTACTGGCTTAAGCAGTGGGACACGTCTGGCACTGCAGGATCTGAGTCCATGGCGGCGTAGTGTGTTACTGATGGTAGCCTTTTTTACGTTGGTCCCAGCTCTATGCAGGTCATTCACTAGGTCCCCCCGTGTGGTTCTGGGATTTTTGCTCACCGTTCTTATGATCATTTTGACACAACGGGGTGAGATCTTGCGTGGAGCTCCAGATCAAGGGAGATTTTCAGTGGTCTTTTATGTCTTCCATTTTCTTATTATTGCTCCCACAGTTGATTTCATCACACCAAGCTGCTTGACTATTGCAGATTCAGTCTTCCCAGCCTAGAGCAGGGATATAATTTTGTTTCTGGTGTCCTTCGATAGCTCTTTGGTCTTCACCATAGTGGAGTTTGGAATGTGACTGTCTGAGGTTGTGCACAGGTGTCTTTTATACCGATAACAAGTTCAAACAGGTGCCATTACTACAGGTAATGAGTGGAGGACAGAGGAGCCTCCTAATGAAGAAGTTACAGGTCTGTGAGAGCCAGAAATCTTGCATGTTTTTAGGTGACCAAATACTTATTTTCCACCATAATTTGCAAAATAAATCTTGCCAAATCAGACAAGGTGATTTTCTGGATTTGTTTTCTCATTTTGACCCTCATAGTTGTGGTCTACCTATGATGTCAATTACAGGCCTCTCTCATCTTTTTAAGGGGGAGAACTTGCACAATTGGTGGCTGACTAAATACTTTTTTTCCCCACTGTAAAGATGGTGTGGAGAAATGACGATGCAGAATAACATAAAAAGAGAGACTGGGAGAGAGGGAGGGAGGGAGGGTGGATGGAAGGAAAAGAGTGGAGGTGAAAGAAGGAAGGGTGGATGGAGTGAGAAAGAAGGAAGAGAAAGGAAGTAAGGAAGAACAAGGAAAATAGAAAGTGAGAGATTTGTAGGGTCAATGGAAGGAAGAATGAAAGAGGGAGTGATGGTGGCAGGCAGGGCCGGACTGGCAATTCTGGCAAATGGCAGAAGGGCCTGTCTGGTCATGGGCCACCTTGTCTGCTACATTGTTAACAGAATCGTTGATCTCAAGACACCTATACTGTTAAGAGTTATGATGGAGCACTCCATCAGGCCATGGGTATCATTAGAAATATTTGTCTTGTAGTAAATCTTCCTTTCCTCCATGCAGGGTAATATTAGTAATATATCCCATCTGGTGCTCTGGGACGGGGATAACATGGGCCTGCGTGATTTCAAATGCCAGGGCTGAATTTCAGTCCCAGTCCGTGGTGACAGGGAAGGACAAGAAGATAGGAAAGAGAGATGAAAGGAAGAAAGTGATGAAAGAAAGAAAGAAAGAAAGAAAGAAAGAAAGAAAGAAAGAAAGAAAGAAAGAAAGAAAGAAAGAAAGAAAGAAAGAAAAAAGTGAGAAAGAGAGAGAGAAAGAAAGGTGGATGGAGAGAGGAAGAAGGAAGGGAAGAAGAAAGGAGAGAAAAGAGGATGATGACAGTAATATAAATAATGCAGAGGAAGGAGAACAGAAAAGGGAGTGAAGTTAGCAGGGAAGGAAAAGAAGATGGGAAAGTGGGATCAAACAGGAAGGGAGGGATGAAGTGAGGAAGAAAAAAGAAAGAAAAAGAAAGACAAATGACAAAGAAGAGGGAAAGGGAGAAAGGAGGAAAGTAAAAACTGGTATGAGGAAAAAAAAAAGGAAAATCTGGGAAGGAAGTAGGCGGGAAGGGTAAGGTCAATGTAAGTGGTAGTTTATATGTCGGTTAGGCTAATGGTAGCTGTCCAGGTAACATGACACTAAGAATGAGGGATTAACACTCTGTAATAAATGATGTGTAATTACTCCACATACATGAGCATAAAGCAGAACCCGCGCAGAGTCACCCAGCTCTGCTGCACGTAGCACACAGCATCCACAGCCAAGACGTGATCAACATAATAATGTGACATTCCCTACTACTCCGGCCCTACATATAGCCTGCACAATAATCAATGTCTATGGATCTACGGCAAAGCCTTGCGAGTCTTGTTACCACGCTACAGTTCCAGTATTGTGCAGCGTCATTTTACTGACAACCCCAGAGCACTGCCCCCGGCCGACTCTTAATCCCGTCAGTCTTCAGCCTGGGGCCATATTACCATTGATCAGATCACTGGATGTCAGCGTAAGCAGTTATTAGCCCGGCAACCATGTGAGGAGGCAAACATCACTAATCCGTGTGACGATACAGTGTATTCCATTGATGATCGTAGATATTAAAATTGGCAAACATAAAATAAAAGTTACAACAAGTCTCCAGCATTGTCAAACCGTCCACCATCAATCCATGGCAGGAGAAGACTGGCACCTATTGTACCTGGACTTCCCGAAAAATCATCTGTCTACAGTAACCCAATAGGTGCCGGTCCTCTAATCTGGTAATCTACAAAGTTGTACCAGAAATAATCTTGTCCTGAATCCATCGGACACTTTACCATTCCCTATACATATCTAGAAAGCTGTCATTATATGGAGCCACATAATTATATCTACTTTGTATATAACCATTTACCGTTATTATACACATTGCTCTGCATTGCTATAGAAGAGCTGAAGTTGCAATGTAACAAGCTATGTAATAACCACAGATATCCCAGCACGACACCAGAATAAGCTATAGAGTAACCGTCCTTTCAATTTTTATTTCATAAATCAATACTACATGTGAAAATAAGCAATTCTGTAATATATCTTATAAGAGAGATCCGGACTGATCTTTCACTCTCACTTCATTGATAAAATGGGTGTTCAGTGAAGACAGATTTTCCCATGACTGAGATAGAAGATGACAATTGGTGCTTTTAAAACTTTATGGAAAGGGGAAGAAGGCGGCAGACACGGATATTCCATAAAAAAAAAAAAAATACATAAAAAAATAATTAAAAAAAAGCCATTAAGAGCTCCAGTCGTTATCTCCTATCTCAGTAATGGGAAAGTCTGTGTTTACTAAATAAAGATTTTTCCCGGGAATTGAGAATATTATTGATCACGAATGATCAATGCTGGAGGATAAAGAAGCAGATTTCTCCGATACATTACATAGCTTCTTATTTTCATGTTTACCATTGAATTAGTAAAAATAAATAAAATGATGATCACTCTTTATGCCAAAACACGAACTCAGTGGTGCAACGTCTCAGTCTATCAAAATGATTGTTTTTTGGTGGTGCACGGGTAAATATTGCAAAATCACGGAAGGTGGAACCTTAACTCTTTATTATATCACACTGATCCAACTGAACGTTTCAGCAGATCTCGAGCTTTCCATAGCTTGATACTGTGTAAAGATGAAAAGTCCCTTTAGATCAGTCATACAATAAAGTATATAAGGATACCCTATCCACATCTATACAAATAGTGCCCTAAATATAGAGAACGCTCCCTACAAATCCAAGATCCACATTGCTAACCCTTCCCACATGTATCGATCAGTTTGTACTCTGCATAAAACACCAGCGCACCCAGAATAGCTTAAGATATAAAATTTATTCCTAGAACAATAGAAGCTAATTCCATGCCACTGAATTGGGTTGCAGGTTGCCCACCCTCCCCCTCACCTCAGTAGCACTAAAACAAAAGCATACATTAAAGAGTGCATAGTACAGAGCCTATGTTTGCCTCAGGAGAGAATAGAAGGGCACATGTTCTTCCAACATAATGAAATAAGGAGCTGGTAGCAGCATACTGCCATCAATACTGGGGACGGAGTCACTGTATGACTGCACTTCTGGACCGCACATCACCCAGTCATTGTACAAAAGGTTGTAATCTCGGGTGTTCTGGCACCGTTCATATACAGTAAGAGAAGCAGAGGATCATCGGAAATGAAGACAAGAAAAGAGGGAAGAAGATCGAACTTGGATCCATAGAGCTGAAGCATAGACTGGACTGCAGGGGATTTCAGCACGGGAGAGTGTGGACAGCTCCTGGCAGGGATTGCAGCAGAAGCAAGGTGCAGCTGGAGGAGAACCTACCAATACTTGACTTAAGCTCCACAAGGCAAATGTTAGAATAGAGGAGAGAAAAAAAAGACAAAAAAGAAAAATATCCATTATTTTCATCATTATCAGTTGCTTTCTTTATGTTCCTAAGAGTTCTTATTTTGTGGTCCAGAAATGATTCTTCAGAACCCTCATCCATCTCCGGCCATGAAGACGTCACCCAGTTCCTTAATGTTGAGGTTTTGCTTTATGTTAGTGGTGTTTCACATACGATATAGTGATCTCCTGGGTGGTCATTATATACAGCAGGATGGGATTCCTCAGGCAGATGACATGATATTTGGTAGCATTGTGCGCCTTTCCCCTCCAGAGAAAGACTAATAATTACCCCTCGTTATATCACTCAATGGGAGCGCAATGTGGGCTCGCAGTCATGCGTTTGGATGGATACTTATTGATTGGTATATATGTATATATATATTATTTTTAATTTTCCGGGACGGTATCACCAAATATGTACAATACAGTAGTGCCCATGGGTGGCACCATCCAGATCATGACACGACCACCGATTGCAGTAGGTCCCCTCTGTCCAGTGCTGAGGCGTCCTGGGGAGACTGCTCGGTAATCCGGGGCTCCTGCTTCGGGGTGCTCGGTTCTTCCCTCTGGATGTTTGGTGAATCGTAGATGCCGCTGTCTTGGATGTTATCACTTGGTTGTCTGTTCATCCTGTCATATATATGGCCTCTTTTTACCTTGGGGCTGCAGTGATCTCTTTCATATTCCTCTTGGGCTTTCTCGATTTTGCGTTTTTTCATCTTGCTTTTGTGGAGGTGAAAGGTGCTTAGAGAAAGGACTACCAGGCAGAAGATCACGGTGGCCAAAACGATCAAGACCAGGGTAGAGGAGAAGGTCTGGAACAATGGCTCTACCTGCGTGGTGCAGCTGGTGGCGTTGGGTGCAGAGGTCCTGTTCAGCAGGCAGGGTGGCATAGATAGCCTCAGCTGTTTAGAGGTGCTGGAACTCATTGAGAAGGTTGGGTTCTTAAAAAAAAAAAAAATACAAGGGAGGATTCAACCTGCCTCCCTCTTACAAGTGGAACCAAAGCTGGAAATCTGGGCTGACAAGTGTTAATCTTGAAGTTGCCTGCAGTCCTCAACCTGGAAAGACATAAAAGTCAGTGTATAGTGAGAGCCTATAGATCATCATAGGACAAAAATATAAAATATATATATATATATCTAGGTTCTATTTTGCATCCTCATGTGTCCTCCTCCTCCTTTTAGGCACTTTGCCCAGGGTCCCTCTCCAGCCCGGTGCCTGCCGTTATGTCAGCACTTACCTGTGCTGGAGCCGTCCTGGCTGCTGCCGCCGCTGCCGCTGGAGTCCCCGGCTCTGCCGCTCCCGGCTGCAGCAGGCACCGACTGAGGCTCGGGCAGCTCGGGAGCCGCAGCCAATCGCCGCTCTGCGCTGTGCTGACGTCATCCTGCCTCTGTCCCGATGGCTCCGGCGGCGCCTGCAGCAAGCAGTGCATCCCCCCTCAGTGCCCGGAGACCCCCTGCCAGACCCTGGCGCTGTGTGACCCATGGAGCCGCCTTCACAGCGCACTATGGAGGAGGCAGGGAAGCTGCTGCTCCTCATAGCCCCACATGGCGACCCTGCAGCCCTCCTCTGCAGCACTGAGCTCATCCTGTGCCCCTCTCAGAGCCATGGTGGGCATCCCCCCGAGCGCTGACTGCAAGAACAAGTCCTGGGAGTCAGATGCCATCAAGGACACACAGTCTAAATCCATCATTACTGGAAGGACAAGGGTCAGCTGATCATTCCCACAGATGTGTACTGTCCACCCTTCAATGTTGTGAAAAGCCTTAAAAGGGATTATCTGGGATGTTTTGTATTTTAGTAGATGCTCAGTATTCTCCTCTGTGCTACCTCCTCCGATTCTGCACTACCAGGACAAAACACCATCATGGAGTCCATAGGTATAAATACAAATTGTCTTTAGTAATCAAATGAGCAAGTTAAAGGGAACCTGTCACCCCGAAAATCGCGGGTGAGGTAAGCCCACCGGCATCAGGGGCTTATCTGCAGCATGCTGTAATGCTGTAGATAAGCCCCCGATGTTACCTGAAAAAGGAGAAAAAGACGTTAGATTATACTTACCCAGGGGCGGTCCCGCTGCTGGTCAGGTCAGATGGGCGTCTCCGGTCCGCTGCGGCGCCTCCTATCTTCGTTCTATGACGTCCTCTTCTGATCTTCAGCCACGGCTCCGGCGCAGGCGTACTTTGCTCTGCCCTGTTGCAGGGCAGAGCAAAGTACGCCTGCGCCGGAGCCGTGGCTGAAGATCAGAAGTGGACGTCATGGGAAGAAGATAGGAGGCGCCGCAGCGGACCGGAGACGCCCATCCGACCTGACCAGCAGCGGGACCGCCCCTGGGTGAGTATAATCTAACGTCTTTTTCTCCTTTTTCAGGTAACATCGGGGGCTTATCTACAGCATTACAGAATGCTGCAGATAAGCCCCTGATGCCGGTGGGCTTACCTCACCCCCGATTTTCGGGGTGACAGGTTCCCTTTAAGGCAGATGCAGTGCGGAGGGCAGGTGATACCGGACATATTGTTATATCAGTCTATGGTTACCGCCATAAAAGAGGATCCACTGCACCGTGTTCCAACAATATACAGTCTGCACCGACATAGCCAAGTAATGATACATAGCATATAGATAGATATAGAGTAAATGCAGTGCAATCACACGTCAATCCAAAAATTCCACGGTATATTCAAATTATTGGTTACCTGGCAGTGGTAGCAGTGGAATCCCCTGTGGTCGACCCTCCCGCCCCTGCGCACGTTTCGGAATACTCCTCCATCAGGGGGCATGACTTGTTGCTATGACTTTTAAAGGGAACCTGTCACCCCCCCTCCCCCCCCCCCCCCAGGCGTTTGAAACTAAAAGAGCCACCTTGTGCAGCAGTAATGCTGCATTCTGACAAGGTGGCTCTTTTAGTTATTGGTGCTGTAAGTGCAGAAATAATCCGTTTTGTAATTTGTCTGAAATACCTGTCTTCAGTCCTGGAGGCAGGTCTTCCCCCCCCCCCTGCTGCAGACGCCACAAAGCCATCACTCAAGTCTTCTTGGCGCCGGGCGCCGCCTCCTCAGCTCTGTTTGTTTTGAAATCTGCCGGTGCCTGCGCTCTTTTGTCTTGCCCGGGGCAGGCACAGTGAGTGCTGCCCGTTTGTCCTCATATGCAGGCTCGCTGACTGCACCTGTGCGGCCGCCCTGCTTGTGAATCCCAGCCCCTCAGTGTCTTATGATTTATTCACACTGCGGAGCTCGGATTCCTGGGCATGCGCACTGCGTGTGTAAGCCACTCACTCAGGTCGCAGTGCGCATGCCCAGGAATCCCATAATTTGGTCGTCCCCCTAACGAAGGATTGAGATCCGAAACGCGCGTCGGGGTGCGCTATCAAGGGACGTGGCTGACCCTGCTATTTAAAGGTATATTGTGCTTATTCCTATGTTTCATTCTGCACTTAAGGTCACTTTTGTGGTGGGATTCCTGCTGGATTTCCTGTGCAGTTATACTCAGCCCTTTTAGCACTTCTTGTGTTGACACCTGCGAACACTCTTGTGGTTTTGCTAAATTTTACCTAGGCTGATATACACCGATATTTTGTGCAACTTTCCATCTGGTTACACGTATAATAGCATGTTTATCCTCATCCTCTCCCGTTTTGTTTCTCCTTCCCATTTCTCCCATTTCCCATTCTATTGTTTTGTGAGTGTATTTGTATGATTGTAGTTATCTGTTATCCCTGTCTGTCTACCCCTGTCAGTCTGGTTAGTGTAATCCTATACACTTCGGCCTCACACCTCCCTGGGTGGGGGGAGGGGAACAAATAAGGGTTAAGATAGGAGAATAGCAAGGTATGTGACCATGGAATCTCCACTTTCCTGGGTAATCTGGGAGACAGGGTTAGCCTAGAGTGCCCCCTAGTTCAAGGGATTGGGTAGGTGCCCACAGTCCATAGTCACTACGTGATAACATAGTAACATAGTAACATAGTTAGTAAGGCCGAAAAAAGACATTTGTCCATCCAGTTCAGCCTATATTCCATCATAATAAATCCCCAGATCTACGTCCTTCTACAGAACCTAATAATTGTAAGATACAATATTGTTCTGCTCCAGGAAGACATCCAGGCCTCTCTTGAACCCCTCGACTGAGTTCGCCATCACCACCTCCTCAGGCAAGCAATTCCAGATTCTCACTGCCCTAACAGTAAAGAATCCTCTTCTATGTTGGTGGAAAAACCTTCTCTCCTCCAGACGCAAAGAATGCCCCCTTGTGCCCGTCACCTTCTTTGGTATAAACAGATCCTCAGCGAGATATTTATATTGTCCCCTTATATACTTATACATGGTTATTAGATCATAGTAACATAGTTAGTAACATAGTTAGTAAGGCCGAAAAAAGACATTTGTCCATCCAGTTCAGCCTATATTCCGTCATAATAAATCCCCAGATCTACGTCCTTCTACAGAACCTAATAATTGTATGATACAATATTGTTCTGCTCCAGGAAGACATCCAGGCCTCTCTTGAACCCCTCGACTGAGTTCGCCATCACCATCTCCTCAGGCAAGCAATTCCAGATTCTCACTGCCCTAACAGTAAAGAATCCTCTTCTATGTTGGTGGAAAAACCTTCTCTCCTCCAGACGCAAAGAATGCCCCCTTGTGCCCGTCACCTTCCTTGGTATAAACAGATCCTCAGCGAGATATTTGTATTGTCCCCTTATATACTTATACATGGTTATTAGATCGCCCCTCAGTCGTCTTTTTTCTAGACTAAATAATCCTAATTTCGCTAATCTATCTGGGTATTGTAGTTCTCCCATCCCCTTTATTAATTTTGTTGCCCTCCTTTGTACTCTCTCTAGTTCCATTATATCCTTCCTGAGCACCGGTGCCCAAAACTGGACACAGTACTCTATGTGCGGTCTAACTAGGGATTTGTACAGAGGCAGTATAATGCTCTCATCATGTGTATCCAGACCTCTTTTAATGCACACCATGATCCTGTTTGCCTTGCCTGTGATATTACCTTCTATTAAATATCCTTTCCGTTCTCAAGGATGGAAGGATTTTTAATTATGTAATAAACTGCTCATCACCTAGGTTACCCGCCACAACAAAGGTGGACGGTTTTCTCAGCAAGGTTGCAGTTGCCAACTTTTTGCAATAAAGTTTGCCAGTAGGTCACTTATGCTGCCTGAATGACTGGTTACGGCCAGCTTCAGAGCCCTGTGTGCCAGGGGCAAAGCTGCTTCTTCCAACAACATCACTTAGTGGGCAGTTTGTGTAAGTGTCTCAGCCATGCCGTCGTGCTGAACGATCAGTCATTGGTCACTCCATTCAGTCATTTACAGAGGGTTGTCTTGAGAGATTCAGTTTAGTTTCGGGAATTGATTGTCACTGATGACATTGTGTCTGCACATATATACGTCATCAGGTTTACTAGCCGATGCAGAAGGGTGTGAAGGACTTTAAAGGGAATCTGTCGGAAGGTTTTTGCTACCTTATTTGAGAGCAGCCTGATGTAGGCAAAGAGGAACTGAATCCAATGTTGTATCACTTAGATCACTGGATGCAGCCGTTCTGGCACAATCAGAGCCTTTAGATGTATCACAAACCAGAAATGAGAGCTAACTCCACCCCCCACAGGCTCTGTATGTAGATCATCTATAGACAATAAGCTGCTTGTCACAGATGGGGCGGAGCCAAACTATAATGCATGAGCTGCTGCAGTCGAGGCAGTGATAATCACCAGGTGATAAAACCTTCAATGTAAGTAAAACAACAGCAAACAACCGGACATGTGACACGTCATTGAAATCTGTGTTTTAACCCCAATCTTATGCTGTTCTTAGATTACATAGCAAAAAACTGCTGACAGAATCTCTTTAAATGGGGTTTCCACCCCTTTCTATTAATTGCCATATGGTCTCAGTGTGTTATTAAATAAAAGAAACCGCACAGTCACTTCTGAATCCCCCGACACGCCTCTGTCCTGCTGTCTGAATAGTCCACCGATATTTTGACCAACTGATTGCCTGCAGCGGTGACTAACTGCAGCACTGTATGTATTAGTAATAGAGATATCCTAGTGTCCCATAAACTCTATAAATCTTTTACATTGGAGCAGCAGCTGAACTTCTGTCCTTCGTGTAATGGTCTGTATTTCAGGAAGGTTATCCTAAGCATAACATAGTGTCAATAATTTGTCATCCCAGCAGAGAACCACAATCTCCTTCCAATAGTTATGTATATTAATACCGCAGGAAGACTGTGTGCACTGAATCCCCGATCAGTCATTTGCTGTGTAATTCTGCTCTGCAATGAGGCGGCTGCCTTTCGTAACTTTTTTTTGTCTTCTAACAGTAGGAAGAGATCATCATACGTATATGCTGCAGCAAATTGTGTCAGAAAGCCACCATTGTGCTGCAGTTGGTTTTCCAATAATATATCATGTGTATAGCAGTGTATAGCGGCTAATGAATGCACATTGATATGGAAGGATTCCAAGGAACAGTCAGGTTCGCTGATGAATGGCGTGGCTTGCAGAATTGATTTGCAGTCTTACATTCAGCTATGGAACCTGTTTAATGGATTGAATACAGGAGTTTCCAAATAAGTCTTATCTATTACTAGCAGAAAAGCTGTTATTTTACCAACAATTCATAATCTACAGAATTCGTACGTGAGGCTGCAGTCATTTTCTTCTAGAGTAGTCTGCAAAGTGAAATTTGCAAAATTGTTATGGGGTCTTCAGTAAAGGTAGTGATCAGCAACAAAAAACACTGTCTAATATGGATGGATAGATAGATAGATAGATAGACAGACAGATGGATAGATAGATAGATAGATAGATAGATAGATATGAGATAGATAATAGATAGATAGATATGGGATAGATACTGTAGATAGATAGATAGATAATAGATAGATAATAGATAAATGGATAATAGATAGATAGATAGATACAGTCATGGCCAAAAGTATTGACACCTCTGCAATTCTGTCAGATAATACTCAGTTTCTTCCTGAAAATGATTGCAAACACAAATTATTTGGTATTATTATCTTCATTTAATTTGTCTTAAATGAAAAAACACAAAAAGAATTGTCCTAAAGCCAAATTGGATATAATTCCACACCAAACATAAAAAAGGGGGTGGACAAAAGTATTCACACTGTTCAAAAAATCATGTGATGCTTCTCTAATTTGTGTAATTAACAGCACCTGTAACTTACCTGTGGCACCTAACAGGTGTTGGCAATAACTAAATCACACTTGCAGCCAGTTAACATGGATTAAAGTTGACTCAACCTCTGTCCTGTATCCTTGTGTGTACCACATTGAGCATGGAGAAAAGAAAGAAGACCAAAGAACTGTCTGAGGACTTGAGAAACCAAATTGTGAGGAAGCATGAGCAATCTCAAGGCTACAAGTCCATCTCCAAAGACCTGAATGTTCCTGTGTATATTGTGCGCAGTGTCATCAAGAAGTTTAAAGCCCATGGCACTGGGGCTAACCTCCCTAGATGTGGACGGAAAAGAAAAATTGACAAGAGATTTAAACGCAAGATTGTGCGGATGTTGGATAAAGAACCTCGACTAACATCCAAACAAGTTCAAGCTGCCCTGCAGTCCGAGGGTACAACAGTGTCAACCCGTACTATCCGTCGGCGTCTGAATGAAAAGGGACTGTATGGTAGGAGACCCAGGAAGACACAACTTCTTACCCCGAGACATAAAAAAGCCAGGCTGGAGTTTGCCAAAACTAACCTGAAAAAGCCTAAAACATTTTGGAAGAATGTTCTCTGGTCAGATGAGACAAAAGTAGAGCTTTTTGGGCAAAGGCATCAACATAGAGTTTACAGGAGAAAAAAAGAGGAATTCAAAGAAAAGAACACGGTCCCTACAGTCAAACATGGCGGAGGTTCCCTGATGTTTTAGGGTTGCTTTGCTGCCTCTGACACTGGACTGCTTGACCGTGTGCATGGCATTATGAAGTCTGAAGACTACCAACAAATTTTGCAGCATAATGTAGGGCCCAGTGTGAGAAAGCTGGGTCTCCCTCAGAGGTCATGGGTCTTCCAGCAGGACAATGACCCAAAACACACTTTAAAAAGCACTAGAAAATGGTTTGAGAGAAAGCACTGGAGACTTCTAAGGTGGCCAGCAATGAGTCCAGACCGGAATCCCATAGAACACCTGTGGAGAGATCTAAAAATGGCAGTTTGGAGAAGGCACCCTTCAAATATCAGGGACCTGGAGCAGTTTGCCAAAGAAGAATGGTCTAAAATCCAGCAGAGCATTGTAAGAAACTCATTGATGGTTACTGGAAGCGGTTGGTCGCAGTTATTTTGGCTAAAGGTTGTGCAAACAAGTATTAGGCTGAGGGTGCCAATACTTTTGTCTGGTCCATTTTGGGAGTTTTGTGTGAAATGATCAATGTTTTGCTTTTTGCTTCATTCTCTTTTTGTGTTTTTTCATTTAAGATAAATTAAATGAAGATAATAATACCAAAGAATTTGGTTTAAAATGAGTATTATCTGACAGAATTGCAGGGGTGTGAATACTTTTTGGCCATGACTGTAGATAGATAGATAGATAGATAGATAGATAAATAGATATGGGAAAGAAGATAGATACCGTAGATGATAGATAGATAGATGGATAGAAAGATAGATAGATAGATAGATAGATATTTTCTTGTATGGAGCGAGGCTGTACCCTCTAGTCGGGCTCTGGCCGGGAATATGTATAACTCATACATACCCTCCGGTCCCTGGTCAGAAAGTGGTGAATCCCGGCAGCGCACAGTGCGGGCTTTGAGGAGATTCATAAGTCTGCAGTCACACAGGGTGACCACAGACTTATCAATTTGGACCGGACAACCCCTTTAACTTTAATACATGTACTTTGTGGCTCAACTTGACTGCTTACTGATGGTTTCCATTTGGCAACAGGAGTGGAAGAAGAATGCAATAAAAATAAGCCCCATAACCCCTAATTATAACTTACAATATTTTACTAAACATATTTTATACTCCTACATCTAAGGTTTTAGAAAGCTCTTTTAATTCTTTATCCTCATCCATTTTTTTTCCCTTGAACACTCACGTTCAACAACGTCCAAAAATATAATTAGAGGATGTCACACAAAGTTTTCTAAGGGGTCTTTTGGAACAGTACTTTCCCAAAAAATGTCTGGAAAAATCACAAAAAAAAAAAAAAACGCTTGAAAAACTCTTCCTATTCACATGTACCCCTTTGGATCATATGTTTAGTCTTTTGAATGTTTTTTTCTGCTTCTGATTTGGAAAAACACCTGGTGGGAGATAAGAAAGTGCATGTCACTTATTAGAAGTGTCTCCTGATGGAAAAATCTCTAAACTAGGCCCCGTCTAACCAAAAGACTGCAAAAAACACATCGGAAAAAACAAACTCTGCAAAAAACACTTGGAAAACTTTTTGAATTGTCACAAAAAATTTTTAAAAAAATTGGTCAAAAACTTACCAAAGTAGGAACATTTCCTGAATTGGTTTCCACTAAAAAAGTTGTAATTTTTGACCCTCAAAAAAACTCTGTGTGCATATAGCCTTAAGAGCCTAAAAAAATACCCAAATTATTGCTCTCCAATTAATTCACGATCTTTTCCTCTCTAATTCCCTTAACCTTCTGGCTATTACAGAAACCTGGATCCAGCACTCAGACACCACCGCTGCTGCCGCTCTCTCGTTTGGTGGGCTGAAATCTTCACATACCACCAGACCTGAGAATAGACAAGGTGGAGGTGTTAGTTTACTCCTTTCATCACAATGTGCTTTCCAGGTCATCCCCCCCCCCTGTTCCCTCACTTACATTTCCTTCCTTTGAAGTCCACGCCGTCAGACTCTTTAAGCCCTTCCCCTTGCGGGTGGCGGTTGTTTATCGCCCTCCAGGCTCCTCCCGCCTGTTTCTAACCCACTTTGCCACTTGGCTTACTCACTTTCTATCCTGTGACATCCCCACCCTCATCATGGGAGACTTTAACATCCCCATCAATGATCCCCTCTCCCAATCTGCCTCTCATCTTCTCTCTCTAACTTCTTCATTCAACGTCTCACAGTTTACTAATTCTCCTACGCTTGAGGACCTGGTTTTCTCCCGTCCCGGATCGCTGCACAACTTTATTAACTCCACTCTCCTGCTCTCGGACCACAACCTTCTTTCCTTCGCTGTCAAGAATTGTCTCCTCACCCGGGACACCCCCACTTACCACACTTATCGGAATACAGGCACCATTAATACCCAGCAGCTTATGGACAACCTCCACACATCTTTAGCCACCATCTCCTCACTCTCCTGTCCAGACTTAGCATTGTCACACTTCAATATTACACTGAAGAATGCCCTGGATGAAGCAGCACCCTCTACACGCAGAAAGACCCGACACAGACAACGGCAGCCCTGGCACACTATGCAAACACGCTTTCTTCAGCGCTGCTCAAGGTGTGCAGAGCGGCAGTGGAGAAAATCTCTCTTAGGCCGGGGTCACACTAGACCGTAATACGGACGAGTGCAATGCGATAAAAAATCGCATAGCACTCGCCCCAATGTTAATCTATGGGGCAGCTCCCATCATCCGATATTTTCTCGGCCGTATTCAGGATCCGAGTGAAATCGCAGCATGCTGCGATTGTCAGCGTATCTCGGGCGAGACTCGCCAATGAAAGTCTATGGGTGCGAGAAAACATCGGATTACATACGGACCATGCGTGTGCATTGCGAGAAATACGGAAGACTTCTCCAGGTGACAGGAAATTGAATCATCCATTATCAGGAAGCTTTGGAATGCTAATTTCAGGCCCACGCTGGATTGCAAACCAGGAAGCACGCCTCCACAGAGTGTTCTGTAGTAGCAGCATGGCCAGGCATATTAATGTGGAGATGCTCATTGCTCTGGTCCATGATAGGCCCGAATTATGGGACCAACGCGATGCACATTATGCAGACCGTGCACGTAAAGACGCAGCATGGAGGGCAATATGTCGCCACATGTTCCCCGATTTTGATGAGCGACCTCAAGAGGTTCAGCAAGAAATATGTAAGTACCATTCTTCAAATGTTTTTTTTTTTCATGTAAGCCTGAAAGCATCATATGTGTTTTGCTTATGATGTTAGTAAATCATCCATGCTCTTGGTTGAAGATGCCAAAACATTCCCAAGAGACACAAATATGGCTTTAAATTAATTTAGCTATAGTCCGTTAATATAGGGCCAAAGGAATTTTATGTCCCCCTAGCCCATGTGTTTTGGCAAAGCCTGTAACTGTTTGTGTGTGATATTTATCTCAAATGTTTTGTATATTTGCAGTCAATGATGTAAATAGACGCTGGCGGAGTTGCCGGGACCAATACCGGCGTGAGCGTCAAGTTCATGGGCGGAGTGGTGATGCAGCCCCCAAAAAAAGGAAATACCTTTATTATGACCGCCTAAATTTTCTTGCCCCGGTGATGGAGCTACGACCGTAAGTGCATGCATGTGTACAAATATTTAACACATTTTATGATGTGAATATGTATGTATTTTTTAATATAAATAATGTTTTGTGAAATACAGAACAGAGTCAAATCTGACTGAAAGAGAGACTGGATCTGACTCTGAGTTGCTGATTGACCCTGTTGCTGAAGATGCAGAATTGGCTGGACCATCTGGGCAAGCAACAGGCAGCAACCACCCTCCCCCACCACCACAACCAGCAGCAGCGTCTACCGCTCCACAGGAGGCAAATCCTGAGGTTGATGAAGGAGGCTAGAGCAGCAGTCCAACATTGGCTCTGGATACATCACCACAGCCTACTACCAGACCAAACCGTGGTCGTCGCAGAAGGGTGGCTTTGAACATTGGCACCAGGAGGCAAGTTGATACCGGGGTGTTGGACTATTTGTCCCGAGCTGCCAATGATGATGGGGAGGAAGCTTACTTCCGCAGTCTTGCCCGCTATTTACGTCCCATTCCCCGCTCGCTCAGGCTGCGGACCAGAGGTTGCATCCAAATTTTGCTAGATGCGGCAACACCCCCAAACAACCCGACTAATATCTTTAATTATCTTGAACGGTGGCAAATGTCATCTACCAACCTTCTGGCGGTGCAAGACCTTCCACAGGACCAATCACAAACTGTGTCAGCACCACCCCCGCAACCTATAGCTCCACAGCCTGCACAAACCACACAACAAGGCCAAAACAGGGGTATTTATGATTTTGCAGCACATCCCCAATCTGACCACTTGAACAGACACATGTTTGGAGGCTGGTCCCAACATGTGTCTGCTCGACATGGTCATATTGGGGGTTCGGAACAAATGGGTCAAGCCAGTAGCCAGGACTTGATGCCCTTCTACCCTCCACATCAAGTGTTAGGTCATACACATGATCGCAGCTTGCAGCAACGCCCGCAATTTCTATCTGCAATAACACAGGTAGACAGAGTGGTTGGTCAACCACCCAGGCCAAGTTCCGCACATGCTGGACACCCGCCATCACCATCACCACCCCCAACCTACCATAACCTGTAATGTTTTGGATGTTAGATTTTGCCTGTCATTTTGGCCTTTTGTTGGCCTTAGTTTTTTGTGACCATGGCATGTAAAGCTGTGTTGTTTGTTTTGTTTAAATTACATATGAAAATTGAAATATGTTTTGGGAATGCATATATATATGCGCAGAGCAGTAAAAATTTGTTCTGAAAACAGAGTCTTATGTCTTGGTCCAGCTACATACATGATTTGTCAGCTTTACACACTTACATCTTTTCATCATCAGATACATATTACACCAATTTCTGAAGGAAATTATGTGATTTATTAACTTAGAATCTAATCAAAAATTAAGGCAAAACAGCATTGTCTTGCCAAACCGTAGATCCCTCTGGTGACACAAAAAAATTGGTTAAAACATCACGAACTTTTAGGCCAGAGGGCTGACGACGTGAAGGACGAACACGTGTAGTTGTCAAGACAGTATTTGCATAATCAATGTCATCTGCAGCAGATGATGGGCAATCATGGTCTCTTGTAAAGTTGTTAAGAACAACACATGCTTTAATCACACCATTTACATTGCCTTCACTCAGTTGGATTGCAGACTGAAGGACCCGCCATTTTGCACTGAGAATGCCAAATGAACACTCGACCAGACGGCGGGCACGGGAAAGACGCAAATTAAAGATTCTGCGCCGGTAGTCCAGGCCTCTCCGTGGATAGGGTCTCATGACGTTCCTTGATAATTGAAAGGCCTCATCTGCTACCATCATGTAAGGCACCGCATCCAAATTAGCACCTGGTATGTGACTTGGGGGTGGGAGATCCAATTCATTGTTGCGCAGCCGCCGACCCATAATGGAAGAACTGAAGACTCTAGAGTCTCCAGTTCTCCCATAGGCCCCAATATCTACAATTATAAACCTGTAGTTGCTGTCGACTAGGGCCAACAGCACTACAGAGAAAAACTGTTTATAATTATAGAATTGGGTCCCTGAACCTGGCGGCTTACGCACACGGATGTGCTTTCCGTCAAGAGACCCAATACAGTGCGGAAACTGGCATGTGTCCTGAAATCCTTGAGCAATACGTAACCAGTCTGCAATTTTTGGTTCAGGCATCACCTCTTGATGGAGTTTTCTCCAGATTTCCGTGCATGTATCCCGCACAATCCCAGAAATTGTAGATTTGCCCAATAAAAACTCTAAATGCAGGGCCGCATATGATAGGCCAGTGGCAAGGAAGCTAAAAGACAAAATAATATTTTTATCAAAGATAAAATTAACACAATACAGGGTGATATGGGGCAATCAAACACTTTTTTAAAATTAAAAAAAAAAAAAAGCTATGGCTTTGATCTTTTAAAAAAATTACATTAAGAAAATAAGTAAAAATTATGTTGAAGTTAATTAACCATTTAAGTATATAATTTGAAGAAGGGGTATCGACAAAAAAATGAGTAACATATTGGGTCAATTAGTATTAAGGCATACCGCAAGGTAAGGATAAGGCGCTCCTCAGCTGAAATAGATTTGCGCATCCTGGTGTCCTTCTTCGTGATCCCTGGACGCAAAATCTCCAACAAAATGTCAAAGGTTTGAATCCTCATCCGACAATAGTTGAAGAACTTGTCCGGATTAGTCCTCAGAGCAGCATACAGACGGCTGAAATGGTCTTTATTGATACGTTGTTTGATAAGTGGATGTACCCACATCCGTCTCCGCCTCCTCGGATCTACAATAACTGGGTATGGCTGGCCAAAACGTTGGGAAAGTACCCAGTTGAAAAGCACACGCTCTGTGGTGTTGAAAGTCAGTCGATCAGACATGTTGCTCATCAATCCGAAGTGCATCAACACAAGCAGGGACTCTACTGCATAGATTGGTGGGTGGCACCTGTGTTTTGGGCCATTAAATAATGTTCTTGGTGATGATTTAAATTTTTTCAGGTGGAAAAACCGTTATATGTCCATTTTGCAAGCCTGCGAGAAATTCTCGCCATACGGAAGCCATACGGATGTCACACGGATGTCAAACGGATCATTTGATGCGAGAAAATCGCATCCTCGCACTGCACTCGGATGACTGTTTTGTAAAAATTTGTGCGATTCTCGTCCGTCAAAAACTGACCTT
The DNA here is from genome assembly GCF_032444005.1 of Ranitomeya imitator. Taxonomy (NCBI): domain Eukaryota; kingdom Metazoa; phylum Chordata; class Amphibia; order Anura; family Dendrobatidae; genus Ranitomeya; species Ranitomeya imitator. Next base: position 773,843,737 of record NC_091284.1, read on the forward strand.
TTTTTATACGTTGTGTGTGTCCCCGGCCTTAGCAGAAGACTTCATCCACTATAAGTTCATGCTCAAAACCTATATCTCTGCCCTTTCTCTGACCAAACAATCCTACTTCACCACCCTCATCACCTCACTATTAGTGTTGAGCATTCCGATACTGCAAGTATCGGGTATCAGCCGATACTTGCTGTATCGGAATTCCGATACCGAGTTCCGATATTTTTGTGATATCGGAAATCGGTATCGGAGTGTGTGGTGCGTATGGTTCCAAGGGTCTGGAGGAGAGGAAACTCTCCTTCAGGCCATGGGATACATATTAATGTAAAAAATAAAGAATAAAAATAAAAAATATGGCTATACTCACCCCTCTGAAGAACCCTGGCTGTCACCGCTGCGAGCGTCTGCCTCCATTCCTGAGAATGTAGTGAGTGAAGGACCTTCGATGACGTCGCGGTCAGGTGAGCGGTCAGGTGACATTAATTAATGGATCCCAGGGCATGAAGGAGAGTTTCCTCTCCTTCAGACCCTGGGAACCATCGAGGATACATTCCGATATTTGTGTCCCATTGACTTTGTATTGGTATCGGGTATCGGTATCGGCGAGATCCGATATTTTGCCGGTATCGGCCAATACCATCCGATACCGATACTTTCAAATATCGGAAGGTATCGCTCAACACTACTCACTATCCAACAACCCAAAACGACTTTTTGAAACCTTAAACTCCCTCCTGAAACCTAAAGTACAGGCCCCCATCACCAAGGATCTGGCCACTTATTTCCTAGAAAAAATCAACCGCATCCATCAGGATATCTCAGCCCAATCTCCTCAGTGCCTGGATCCCCTTCCCTGCCGCACCTCAAGCTCACTAGACATCTTTGAGCCCATTTCAGAAGAAGTTTCCAAGCTCCTCACTTCTGCTCGGCCTACAACCTGCAATAGTGACCCCATTCCTTCACCTCTCCTGCAGTCTCACCAGTGGTCACCACTCACCTGACTAAAATATTTAACCTCTCTCTTTCCTCAGGTATCTTTCCCTCTTCATTTAAACATGCCATCATTACTCCTTTACTTAAAAAGCTATCCCTGGACCAGAACTGCACGGCTAACTACAGACCTGTCTCTAACCTTTCCTTCATCTCTAAACTCCTGGAACGCTTGGTCCACTCTCGTCTAATCCGCTATCTCTCGGATAACTCTCTTCTTGACCCCTTACAATCTGGTTTCTGCTCTTTACACTCCACTGAAACTGCCCTCACTAAAGTCTCTAATGACCTAATAACAGCTAAATCCAAAGGTCATTGCTCTCGGCTGATTCTTCTGGATCTATCTGCCGCATTTGATACTGTGGATAACCAGCTCCTCCTCACTATGCTCCGCTCCATAGGCCTCAAGGACACATCCCTCTCCTGGTTCTCCTCCTACCTCTCTGACCGCTCCTTCACTGTATCTTTTGCCGGCTCCTCTTCCTCTCCTCGTCCCCTTACTATCGGGGTTCCGCAGGGCTCAGTCCTGGGCCCCCTCCTCTTCTCTCTATACACTGCCCCTATTGGACAAGCAATCTGCAGATTTGGGTTCCAGTACCATCTCTATGTTGACAACACCCAATTATACACTTCTTCCCCCGACATCACCCCTACCCTAATTCAAAATACCAAGTATTGTCTGTCTGCTGTCTCTAACATCAGTCCTCCCTCTATATGAAAATAAATCTCTCCAAAACGGAACTACTTGTGTTTCTCCCTTCTACTAACCTCACTCTACCCAACATCGAAATTACCCTGGAGGGTTCAACCATAACTCCCAAACAGCATGCCCGCTGTCTTGGGGTCATATTCGACACCGAACTTTCCTTTACTCCCTATATCCGATCACTCACTCGCTCCTGTCACCTGCATCTTAAAAACATCGCCAGAATCCGACCTTTTCTCACCTTTGAAACTGCTAAGACTCTTACTGTCGCTCTTATTCATTCTCGTCTGGACTACTACAACTCTCTTCTGATCGGTCTCCCTCTTACCAAACATTCTCCTCTCCAATCCATCTTGAATGCGGCAGCCAGGGTCATATTTCTGTCCAGCCGCTTCACCGATGCCTCCATCTTGTGCCAGTCATTACACTGGCTACCCATTCGCTACAGGGTCCAGTATAAACTCATCTCTCTCACCCACAAAGCTCTCCACAGTTCTGCACCGCCTTATAGCTCCTCTCTCATCTCTGTTTATCTCCCTACACGTGCCCTCCGTTCTACAAATGACCTAAGACTAACATCCCCCGTAATCCAAACCTCGCACCTCCGTCTCCAAGACTTCTCTTGTGCTGCGCCAGCTCTCTGGAATGCACTTCCCCAGACAATCAGACTGATACCTAGCCCCGACCTATTCAAGCGCGCTTTAAAAACCCATCTCTTCAAACAAGCCTACCACATCAACTACTCAGTAGACTAACTTTGCCCTGTTCCCTCCTTCCAAATATTACTCTGAATCTGCACCCTACTATTCATCTGTCTCCACACCCTCCATGCACATGATAACTGCACTTGATACTTGACTATTGCACTTAAACACACGGGCTGATGACCGGATCATGCAGCTTTATATGAAAATCCCTATTTATTATAATTGCCAGACCTGAAATAACACGCACTTTTCACCTATTTTGTCCCATTTCCTTGTAGATTGTAAGCTTGCGAGCAGGGACCTCACCCCTAATGTCACTGTTTAAATTGTCTTAACTTGTACTGAATTTATTGTCTGTACATGTCCCCGCTTAATTGTAAAGCGCTGCAGAATATGTTGGCGCTATATAAATAAAAATTATAATTATTATAATTATTATAATCTATGGGTAATTTGCTCTCAACTGGCACACAGATAATGTATCAATAGCAGCCTATGCCAGTAACTTCCGACAATCCTCTCCGGGAATGGCTTATTCTTCTAGGACCAGGTCAGTGCAATAATAATTGCCATGAAGAAAGCCAAGTCAGAAGGGCCAAGGACCTCCTACCCTAGGGATTGTTTGGCCACCAGTGATGCAGAGGTAGCATTCACACTGTTCCTCTGTATATTTTGCGTCAGGGCCTGGAGACATTAGGTTATACCCATTGGGCACTATGCTGGTTGCCCCGCTGCTTCCCAGAACTGCCCATGTCTGCAGGTAATACTGCCCGAGGTGATAATCTTTGTACATACCCCTACAGGGAGAAATGGGGGCTGGAAACAAGAGCACTGCTGACACAGCAGAAAAATGTCTCCAGAAATGTAAATGCATCTTTAGAGGAACACTTAAATAAAACATCATTTTAATGGAATTTTCACATAAATGCAATGTTTTATTAATGGCAGCCTGACCTCTGGGCTGTTTAGTCTTCATAATGCAGCAGCATTTTTTATTTAACATTGAAAAAAAAAATCCCAGTTATTAAATATGTCCATTCGAAAGGCTGAGCGGCAATATAAAATCTACAATAAATCAGCTGACGCTTATCCTGGACCGTTGGCCATGTACCATGCATCACCGAGTTGTAGGAAAAATATTTCTGAGCCATTTTTTATCTGTGTAGATAGTAAGTGTGGTTCAGACGGAATTGTACAACAGTTTTTTTACTGTTTTTTTGTTTACTATATTATTATTTTTCTTTATTTTTTTCCTCTAAGGTAGGAAAGTTAATAAAGTAGATTTATAAATAACACAACATAAAAATGCAAAAAAAAGTTATAGGGAAGGGGAAAAAAGAGAGAGTCAGCTCATCAGAACACCTGTTGTCAGGACCAGGTATCTTAAAGGGAACCTGTCAGGACCCCCCATGCCTTCCCACCCAGCAACATTCACATATATATGACTATATATCACTGAAATCTATTTTTAAAGGAAGTAGTTTTAGCCTCCGCTTTTCGAATGCTATTTAGGGCTTTGACTAGTCAATGGGGCCCACTTTCCATCTAACATAATTTTCACAAGCATCATCGTCAGCTCATGTTAATCTCGCGCATGCGCCCCGCTCATTTCAGCAGCGTCACTGCACTTATGTAGTCGGGTGTATGCTTTCCGGTTTCAGAGGCACACTGTGCATGACCGTGAGCCATCTTTTGCACTTACGGTCACGTGCAGTGAGCCTCTGAAGCCGGGAAGCGTACACTTGGCTACAGAGACGCAGCGATGCTATCGAAATGAGTGGGGCGCATGCGCGAGATTTGTATGAGCTGGCAATGACGCTGGCTCATGCAAATTAGGTTATCACTCCCACAGGACCTTCATCAGAACATTCTTTAACATGAACTGGATGTGAAGGGGTGCTCTGCAAGCGGTCATGAGCGTCCAATTTATAGGGACCTGCTGCAGCGGGTATGTGCTGTAGACCAGCTGGGCATCATAAGCCAAGGACAGCGCAAAAGGCAAAGGCAAAACTATTGCAAAAAGAACCGCGCTGTATCCCAGTGTGCGAGTGCGCCGTGCAGCAGGGAGGAACACTCTCGCACACTGGGATACAGCGCGATACTTAGTCATATATATGTGAGTGCTGCTGGGTTGGAGGGCATGGGGGACCTGACAGTTCCCTTTAACACAGAAACGCCCGCATTAAGGCACCAATATAACTTCGAACAGCAGGGAATAAAATCCAGTGATGAAAAAAATATATAAATAAAACTTCATATATATTGTAGAATTTAAAAAAGAGCTTCAGTTCAAACTAATCTGTATAAAACACTAGACCGACGCGTTTCGGCACATAATCATGATTACAGTTATAACGCATAGACATGATGTCCTATATGTATTAGTTTGCACTGAAGCACTTTTTAAATTCTACAATATATGTTTTATATATATTATTTTAATGCCTGGATCTTGTAGTCCGCTTTTAGAAATCATCGTAAAAAAATGTTATATTATTTTTGTGACATTTTTAACAAAAGTTTTCAATAGGAAGGAAACAGTTTAAAATACCGTACCTTAAAATAAAAATGTACAGTTGAAACCAAAAGTTTCCATCGACTATATAAAAAGACTCATTTGCGGGTTTTTCTCAATATCTGACATGAAACTAGAATAAACCTTTCCTGTTTTAGGTCAATTAGGATTACCATAATTATTAATATTTGCCAAATGCCAGAATAATGAGAGTGAGAGAATGTTTAAGGCATTTTTATTACTTAATGCAAAGTCAAAAGTTTACATACACTAAGATTACTATGCCTTTAAACGATTCTGGACTGCCCATATGATGATGTCATGTGTTTGGAAGCTTCTGGTTTTTTGGAAACATCTGAGTTAATTAGAGACACAACTCTGGATGTATTTTAATGCACACCTGAAACACATTGCTTCTTTGTGTAGCAAAGAAGAGAATTGTGGACTTTCACAAGACTGGCTCATCCTTGGGTACTATTTCAAGATGCCTCGTTCATCTATACAAACTATATAGCTTTTTATATAGTGTATGTAAACTTCTGGTTTCAACTGTATATGGATTTTCACCATTACAACTTCCTATAAGTAAAATATCTGGCTAAAGAAGTCAGTTCTAGAATGTAGTGTAGGGAAATCTGAGTAATTTAGCAGCTGGAATTAGGGTATGTACGCAGGATGTTTTTTCAGATGGGTGATCTCCGAAAACTGCCTGAAAAAGTCCAAACACTCAAACCAATGAGCTGACTGTTAAAATGACTTGTGTGTATTCTCAGTCTTTTCAGCGTATTTTTTGCTCCTCTGATTAAATGACAGTTTAGACCAGCGTCATCCTGCCCTGCACCTGCCACCTTCTTTGTTGCTAGTAGGGGCAGCTTTGGCTTTGCCACATCAGAGCAGCGCAGAGTCACTGGAGCTGTCCAGCTTCAAAGCAGCACCTACAAAATGTATTGGAAAGAGCTTGTAAGCGCTGAGCTCCTTGCTTATAGAAGATCAGTCACTTCTTATAGATAACAGTTGTAACCTAGGCAACTAGGAGTTAACAGCAAAATAAAAAATCCCTTTTTTTATCGAATTTTGTAGGTAAATTGCAATGTTGCTCGTGTTAAAGGGGTTGTCTGGCTGTAGGATACAAGCCTGCAGTCATTATATGTGACTGTAGACTTGTGAATCCTCACATCGCATGCACATTGCACGCTGTGAGGATTCTCCGGGTCAGGTGTGGCGCCCCAGGGTCCTGGTCATCACAGTAGCATTGCTTTCCTCATGGGGAGAGTGATGTTACGTTTGGAAGCGATGAAGGATAACTCTTATCAGGTAACCACCATACACACAACATGTTCACACTCCAGGCCACAAGGGTGAGCTTTTGATCCTATTTACTAGGTGACTCCCCTATATATATTGTGGTTTGGAGGGAAAGAGAGATTAGATTGTCAGAGAGACAGAAGGGAGGAGACCGACCTAGAGGGTCAGAAGGTCTGAAGGGGCCGTGTAGTCTGAAGCACTACAGCTCCTGGAAAGAGACATACAGAAAGCTGAACATTGTTCAGTGAGCATGCAGGAGAGCGAAGCACAGGAGAGTGATATCAGGGGAGACCAGCTAAGAGCAGGCTGCCTCCTTCTGAGGCACAGATAACCGGTAGCCGGACCACCGAGGTTGTAAGGAACTCTACTACTTACATCAGAGACCAGCAGGACAGCTGAACTGCAAGTTACCTGTCCACCTTAATACCCAGGAGGCACGGTGACACATATAGAGCCCGGGGCATGCTAGAATCCCTGTAAAAAGGCTCAAGTCACCAGTCATACGGGTTATGTCCTATCCTATATGGAGGACAGAGAGAACTGTGAGGACCTTATCTGAAGCCATAGGCAGCAAGGGACTACAACACCACCGCGCTAGAGGAAGGCTTTCAATTCCCCCTGGTAAAGGAGACTCTGGATTCACCTCCAAGCCGGCCGGACCCTGCCTGCCCTGTCATCTGGTGCCCTGGACTGTGGCTGCCTGAAGTCTTCAGTAAACCAGGTAAAGAGACTGCAAACCGGTGTCCTCGTTCTTTACTGCGCCAGTCACCATCTTATATCTACACACTGGGAGGCCTGGGGATATACTTCACCTGTGGGAAGTTATACCATCTAGCTGCCATAACATCACCCCAGAGGACCCCTTAAAGCAGCGTCGGTCCCCACTGTCCAAATACCACAGGTGGCGTTGCGAACAAACTTTATTCCTAAAACCCCTTTAAAGGCCTTCCCTTTTACATGGGTGCTCAGGGCCACGGACCAGGTCACCGCCATGATATCCCCCTGTGAACACTGGACCCGGTGCTGGGTACCCCACGGCCCTGGCGGGCGACTCACCTGGAGTGGGTAGTCATGTGACCACAAGTGTCATGATCCAGTTCTGAGATTATGCTCAGCTCTCTTGTCTCTGGACTGGTCATGTGGGAGTTAATCCTCTCTGCCTCACCCTGGAGCTGGCTGAGCTATTTAAGTCCTCTGCAGCCTGTGGGCCAGTGTCAGCTATAGTTCATGCTGCACGGTTTGAGCTCCTGACCTGATCCCTGTTATTGTGTTCCTGTTTGCCTCTGACTGCCTACACCCGTTTATGACTTGTTCTGACCTCTGGCCTGTACCCCGACTCCGTCTCTGTCTCACGTTTTGGTTAACACGTTCCCGGTAGGTTGACGTCTTGCTTGTCCCCGACGATTCTCTGCTCGCCCCTTCTGTACCGCACTGTTATCTCCGTGTATGACCTTGGCTTGTTTCATGTCCCTTTCATTACCTGTGACACCTGTGTTGTTGCTCAGTGTTGCTGTGCTGTGTGTGCAACCTCCTTTCCTTAGCCAGAACCCCCTGGTGGAGATTGCTCTATACTGCACTGCAGCAGCATATCACAACAAGTATGCAATTTGCATACGTCTTCTGGCCACATTCCGACTTGTCCAGCCTCAGTGAATGCACTTACATTGAGTAACGCTGCTCAGGTTTATAGCAAGTAATGGTAAACTGACTGAACAGCGAACTAGTCTGAACTGGTGCATAACCAAAAAACAACTTACATAGCAAATAGATGAATGGCTGCACTCAATTGTACTAACGCAAGGGAACGTGTGATAACATGAAATGTGAATAGCATAATGGCTTGTGAAATCTATGAAAAAACACATGAGATGCTTAGCACAAAATTTGGCCAAAAAATGTGAGCCCATCCACCAACGTCAAGGTAATCTCATGGATCGGATGGGTCCCTGACCTGACTGCCTAGTGTGAACACTTACCTCTGGCTAATATCATGGTAAAGCCTGCTTTTATAGGAAGGTCGGAACCAACTGTGTTTAGTACAATTGAGTGCAGCCATTCATCTATTTGCTATGTAAGTTCTTTTTTGGTTATGCACCAGCTCAGAATAGTTCGCTGTTCAGTCAGTTTACCATTACTTGCTATGTACTATTTTTTTCTGACTTGAACGCCCCACCCTTCACCATGCTGTGATTTTAATTACATCCAAACACAGTTGGTTCCGACGTTCCTATAAATGCATCGTTTCATGCAATGGTCTCTCTTAATCAAGAGAGCACTGGAGTAAAAAGTCCCAAAGGTGCATTTCTCTTCATAAATTTGAGGCATTGGGGAAGCTCGTGCCCCACAAACTGAACTGTACTCTAGCTATGTGGCCTAATTAAAGGGAATCTGTCATCACGTTTTTGCTATGTAATAATGTAAAAGCTAAGACACAGATTTCAGGGATGTGTTGCTTATTAGACTGTGTACTGTTTCCATATAATAAATGTTTTATGACCAGGAGATTATCACATCCCAGAGCAGCTTCTTCATGCCAAGTCTGACCACGCCTCTTCCTTTGATTAGCAGCTTACTGTCAATAGACTATGTACACAGAGAGCCTGGTGTGGTGTTAGCTTCCTCAGCTCTGCTTCATGTTACATCTAAGGGTCCTTTCACATTGCAATTTTGCCACCTATTCTTGGTCCCATAGGGAACTCTCCTGCAAAATGGGATTCAGATGTATGCACCATCAGGGCCATAGACTATGATGATGCCAACAGAGCGAAAGGGCATCATTTCCGGATGTGTAGGCCTATTGGACATGGACACCTAGAAAAAGTAGACTGCAGCTGAGTGTCTGCCTCCAGTAGGTGTAGAATCCCAAAAATGATGCACGTCAGAGCTCTGTCAGCTTCATAATAGTCTATATTCCTGCCAACACACATTTTGTGGGTGCTTCGGACATGAACCGTGACGTAACCAACGAACGGGTAGCAAAACGCAGTGTGAAAGCACCCTAAGGACTGATTGTGTCAGAACGGCTGCACCCAGTAATCTAAGTGATACATTGCTGGAATCAGGGGCTCTGTCTCTACATTATGCTGTTCTCAGATGAAGTAGGAAAAATCTGGAGACAGATTCTCTTTAACAGGGAAAGTAAACAATGAAGGATAGCATCCAGTCCAGGTGAAAGTGTTCAAAAATGGATTCCTTTATTTGCCAAAGTGCAACGTTTCAACCCACATGGGTCTTTGTCAAGCATAAAATACATTGTAATGGTGGGTTTTTATAGGGAGTGGATTACCATCCACCAATCCCCACAAAGTAACCACCTACATAGTAAATATCTTTTAAAACAACACAACAATATATCTACATATAGTATATCTTATATACATAACAAATGTCAGGCCAGAATCAAAAAAATCATTTCACAAATGGCACTATATTGTAAAGAATATCCCCAAACAGGTTATCTGCAAAACCGTATATATAACCATAGCAACCAGGCACCAATAGCTGGGTATGTTACATCCAGCACATTATCATTCTGCCTATCAGAGCTAATTTAGTAACCCCTTCGGTCACATGTGTAAGATCCACCAATACACATCCTGCCTGTGTTGTACTAATCACACACAGCACCCAGCATGCATCATGTCTTACAACCACCAATCACTTCACTTGTACCAGTAATGTTTCCAAACATCTCCATACCAATAGATGAGCTGCACTATAGCAGCACATGTCGGCCACAAGTGTGTCTCCTCCAATCCACTCAATCGATACATACGCCTCCAGGTCAGGTGGCAGGTGCTCCATGCCTGCGTGCTGGCGTGCGGACCCACAAAGCTCCACCCACCGCAGCGCCATCGCCGATGACGCAACACAGTGAGGGAGACAGCGTATACCCACCGCCGCACCACTGCGCATGCGCACCGGGTTCATATCGCACTGCATACCCAATGATGTGTACAAAAAAAAAAAAAACCCGCACCAATAGGAGAGCTGGGTTGCAAAGGCACTGCCATGTGTGTTACCTTAGATAAACGACACCCATAAACTTGCTACTACGTCAGGGGGCCGGCGCTCCAAGCCAGTGTATCGGCGCGCAGGCACACACAGCTCCACCCATCACATCGCCATCACCAGTGACGCAACACGGTGAGGGACACAGTGCACGCCCACCGCCGCACCACCGCGCATGCGCCCCGGACTTGTATCAGACTACCCCGGATCATATACTTACTCTGTATTAAAACAGTATCCAGCGACTATTCACCCCACGTTAGTGTATAGGTGTACATGACCCCACAGCATATATAGCGCAGGCGCACACATGGAAAAGGACACACAACAAATGCAGCGCTATAAGGCGACACCTCCTCAAAGGGAAAGCGCCATGTGATTGATCACCTATATGAATCCAACCGCCTCAGTGTGACATATGATTCATTGATATGAATGTTCAATTAACCTTTTTGCCAGGTTGGGTAGGGGGCACTTTCCCTTTGAGGAGGCGTCGCCTTATAGCGCTGCATTTGTTGTGTGTCCTTTTCCATGTGTGCGCCTGCGCTATATATGCTGTGGGGTCATGTACACCTATACACTGACGTGGGGTGAATAGTCGCTGGATACTGTTTTAATACAGAGTAAGTATATGATCCGGGGTAGTCTGATACAAGTCCGGGGCGCATGCGCGGTGGTGCGGCGGTGGGCGTGCACTGTGTCCCTCACCGTGTTGCGTCACTGGTGATGGCGATGTGATGGGTGGAGCTGTGTGTGCCTGCGCGCCGATACACTGGCTTGGAGCGCCGGCCCCCTGACGTAGTAGCAAGTTTATGGGTGTCGTTTATCTAAGGTAACACACATGGCAGTGCCTTTGCAACCCAGCTCTCCTATTGGTGCGGGTTTTTTTTTTTGTACACATCATTGGGTATTCAGTGCGATATGAACCCGGTGCGCATGCGCAGTGGTGCGGCGGTGGGTATACGCTGTCTCCCTCACTGTGTTGCGTCATCGGCGATGGCGCTGCGGTGGGTGGAGCTTTGTGGGTCCGCACGCCAGCACGCAGGCATGGAGCACCTGCCACCTGACCTGGAGGCGTATGTATCGATTGAGTGGATTGGAGGAGACACACTTGTGGCCGACATGTGCTGCTATAGTGCAGCTCATCTATTGGTATGGAGATGTTTGGAAACATTACTGGTACAAGTGAAGTGATTGGTGGTTGTAAGACATGATGCATGCTGGGTGCTGTGTGTGATTAGTACAACACAGGCAGGATGTGTATTGGTGGATCTTACACATGTGACTGAAGGGGTTACTAAATTAGCTCTGATAGGCAGAATGATAATGTGCTGGATGTAACATACCCAGCTATTGGTGCCTGGTTGCTATGGTTATATATACGGTTTTGCAGATAACCTGTTTGGGGATATTCTTTACAATATAGTGCCATTTGTGAAATGATTTTTTTGATTCTGGCCTGACATTTGTTATGTATATAAGATATACTATATGTAGATATATTGTTGTGTTGTTTTAAAAGATATTTACTATGTAGGTGGTTACTTTGTGGGGATTGGTGGATGGTAATCCACTCCCTATAAAAACCCACCATTACAATGTATTTTATGCTTGACAAAGACCCATGTGGGTTGAAACGTTGCACTTTGGCAAATAAAGGAATCCATTTTTGAACACTTTCACCTGGACTGGATGCTGTCCTTCATTGTTTACTTAGTATGTACACTCTCCATGGGGGTCCAGTGGAACTAGGACGTGCATCCACTTATCCCATGTGCTGTCGGCCATTTTGCTATTCTCTTTAATCCCTTCCCGACCTTTGACGCCACGTAGGCGTCATGAAAGTCGGTGCCAATCCGACCCATGACGCCTATGTGGCATCATGGAAAGATCGCGTCCCTGCAGATCGGGTGAAAGGGTTAACTCCCATTTCACCCGATCTGCAGGGACAGGGGGAGTGGTAGTTTAGCCCAGGGGGGGGGTGGCTTCACCCCCTCGTGGCTACGATCGCTCTGATTGGCTGTTGAAAGTGAAACTGCCAATCAGAGCGATTTGTAATATTTCACCTATTATAACGGGTGAAATATTACAATCCAGCCATGGCCGATGCTGAAATATCATCAGCCATGGCTGGAAATACTAATGTGCCCCCACCCCACCCCACCGATCGCCCCCCCAGCCCCCCGATCTGGCCGGTACACTGCTCCGGCTCCCCTCCGTCCAGTGCTCCGCTCCCCCCCGTGCTCGTGTCCGCTCCCCCCGTGCTCCAATCACCCCCCCCGTGCTCCAATCACCCCCCCTGGTGCTCCGTTCCACCCCCCCGGTGCTCCATTCCAGCCCCCCCGTGCTCCGTTCCACGCCCCCCGTGCTCCGTTCCACCCCTCCCACGCTCCGATTTCCCCCCCCCCCGTGCTCCGATCCCCCCCGTGGTCCCCCCCCACCCCATCATACTTACCGATCCAGCCGGGGTCCCGTCCGTCTTCTCCCTGGGCGCCGCCATCTTCCAAAATGGCGGGCGCATGCGCAGTGCGCCCGCCGAATCTGCCGGCCGGCAGATTCGTTCCAAAGTGCATTTTGATCACTGAGATAGATTATATCTCAGTGATCAAAATAAAAAAAATAATAAATGACCCCCCCCCCTTTGTCACCCCCATAGGTAGGGACAATAAAAAAATAAAGAAATTTTTTTTTTTTCCACTAATGTTAGAATAGGGTTAGGGGTAGGGTTAGGGCTAGGGGTAGGGTTAGGGGTAGGGTTAGGGGTAGGGCTAGGGTTAGGGTTTCGGTATGTGCACACGTATTCTGGTCCTCTGCGGATTTTTCCGCTGCGGATTTGATAAATCCGCAGTGCTAAACCGCTGCGGATTTATGGCGGATTTACCGCATTTTTTTCTGCGCATTTCACTGCGGTTTTACAACTGCGATTTTCTATTGGAGCAGTTGTAAAACCGCTGCGGAATCCGCACAAAGTGACATGCTGCGGAATGTAGCCCGCTGCGTTTCCGTGCAGTTTTTCTGCAGCATGTGTACAGCGATTTTTGTTTCCCGTAGGTTTACATTGAAATGTAAGCTCATGGGAAACTGCTGCGGATCCGCAGCGTTTTCCGCAGCATGTGCACATACCTTTAGAATTAGGCTATGTGCACACTGTGCGGATTTGGCTGCGGATTGGCCGCTGCGGATTCGCAGCAGTGTTCCATCAGGTTTACAGTACCATATAAACATATGAAAAACCAAATCCGCTGTGCCCATGGTGCGGAAAATACCGCGCGGAAACGCTGCGTTATATTTTCCGCAGCATGTCAATTCTTTGTGCAGATTCCGCAGCGTTTTACACCTGTTCCTCAATAGGAATCCGCAGGTGAAATCCGCACAAAAAACACTGGAAATCCTCGGAAAATCCGCAGGTAAAACGCAGTGCCTTTTACCCGCGGATTTTTCAAAAATGGTGCGGAAATATCTCACACGAATCCGCAACGTGGGCACATAGCCTTAGGGTTAGGGTTGGAATTAGGGTTGTGGTTAGGGTTGTGATTAGGGTTATGGCTACAGTTGGGATTAGGGTTAGGGGTTTGGGGGGGTTAGTGTTGGAGGTAGAATTGAGGGGTTTCCACTGTTTAGGCACATCAGGGGTCTCCAAACGCAACATGGCGCCACCATTGATTCCAGCCAATCTCGTATTCAAAAAGTCAAATGGTGCTCCCTCACTTCCGAGCCCTGACGTGTGCCCAAACAGTGGTTTACCCCCACATATGGGGTACCAGCATACTCAGGACAAACTGCGCAACAATTACTGGGGTCCAATTTCTCCTGTTACCCTTGTGAATCTAAAAAAATGCTTGCTAAAACATAATTTTTGAGGAAAGAAAAATGATTTTTTATTTTCACGGCTCTGCGTTGTAAACGTCTGTGAAGCACTTGGGGGTTCAAAGTGCTCACCACATATCTAGATAAGTTCCTTGGGGGGTCTAGTTTCTAAAATGGGGTCACTTGTGGGAGTTTCTACTGTTTAGGCACACCAGGGGCTCTGCAAACGCAACGTGACACCCGCAGACCATTCCATCAAAGTCTGCATTTCAAAAGTCACTACTTCCCTTCTGAGCCCCGACGTGTGCCCAAACAGTGGTTTACCCCCACTCATGGGGTATCACCGTACTCAGGAGAAACTGTACAACAAATATTGGGGTCAAATTTCTCCTGTTACCCTTGGGAAAATTAAAAAATTCTGGGCTAAATAATTATTTTTGAGGAAAGAAAACGTATTTATTATTTTCACGGCTCTGCATTATAAACTTCTATGAAGCGCTTGGGGGTTCAAAGTGCTCACCACACATCTAGATAAGTTCCTTTCGGGGTCTAGTTTCCAAAATGGGGTCACTTGTGGGGGGGTTTCTACTGTTAAGCCACATCAGGGGCTCTGCAAACGCAACGTGACGCCCACAGAGCATTCCATCAAAGTCTGCATTTCAAAACGTCACTACTTCACTTCCGAGCCCCGGCATGTGCCCAAACAGTGATTTACCCCCACATATGGGGGATCAGCGTACTCAGGAGAAACTGGACAACAACTTTTGGGGTCGAATTTCTCCTGTTACCCTTGGGAAAATAAAAAATTGCAGGCTAAAAGATCATTTTTGAGAAAATAATTTTTTTATTTTATTTTCATGGCTCTGCGTTATAAACTTCTGTGAAGCACTTGGGGGTTCAAAGTCCTCACCACACATCTAGATTAGTTCCTTTGGGGGTCTAGTTTCCAAAATGGTGTCATTTCTGGGGGATCTCCAATATTTAGGCACACAGGGGCTCTCCAAACGTGACATGGTGTCCGCTAATGATTGGAGCTAATTTTCCACTTAAAAAGCCAAATGGCGTGCCATCCCTTCCGAGCCCTGCCGTGCGCCCAAACAGTGGTTTACCCCCACATATGGGGTATCAGCGTACTCAGGACAAACTGGACAACAATATTTGGGGTCCAATTTCTCCTATTATCCTTGGCGAAATAGGAAATTCCAGGCTAAAAAATCATTTTTGAGGAAAGAAAAATTATTTTTTATTTTCATGGCTCTGCGTTATAAACTTCTGTGAAGCACCTGGGGGTTTAAAGTGCTCAATATGCATCTAGATAAGTTCCTTGGGGGGTCTAGTTTCCAAAATGGGGTCACTTGTGGGGGAGTGCCAATGTTTAGGCACACAGGAGCTATCCAAACGCGACATGGTGTCCGCTAACGATGGAAATAATTTTTCATTCAAAAAGTCAAATGGCGCTCCTTCCCTTCCGAGCCTTTCCATGTGCCCAAACAGTGGTTTACCCCCACATGTGAGGTATTGGTGTACTCAGGAGAAATTGCCCAACACATTTTAGGATCCATTTTATCCTATTGCCCATGTGAAAATGAAAAAATTGAGGCTAAAAGAATTTTTTTGTGAAAAAAAAGTACTTTTTCATTTTTACGGATCAATTTGTGAAGCACCTGGGGGTTCAAAGTGCTCACTATGCATCTAGATAAGTTCCTTTGGGGCGTCTAGTTTCCAAAATGGGGTCACTTGTGGGGGAGCTCCAATTTTTAGGCACACGGGGGCTCTCCAAACGTGACATGGTGTCCGCTAAAGAGTGCAGCCAATTTTTGATTCAAAAAGTCAAATGGCGCTCCTTCCCTTCCAAGCCCTGCCGTGCGCCCAAACAGTGGTTTACCCCCACATATGAGGTATCAGCGTACTCAGGACAAATTGGACAACAACTTTCGTGGTTCAGTTTCTCCTTTTACCATTGGGAAAATAAAAAAATTGTTCCTAAAAGATAATTTTTGTGACTAAAAAGTTAAATGTTCATTTTTTCCTTCCATGTTGCTTCTGCTGCTGTGAAGCACCTGAAGGGTTAATAAACTTCTTGAATGTGGTTTTGAGTACCTTGAGGGGTGCAGTTTTTAGAATGGTGTCACTTTTGGGTAGTTTCAGCCATATAGACCCCTCAAACTGACTTCAAATGTGAGGTGGTCCCTAAAAAAAATGGTTTTGTAAATTTTGTTGTAAAAATGACAAATCGCTGGTCAAATTTTAACCCTTATAACTTCCTAACAAAAAAAAATTTTGTTTCCAAAATTGTGCTGATGTAAAGTAAACATGTGGGAAATGTTATTTATTAACTATTTTGTGTCACATATCTCTCTGGTTTAACAGAATAAAAATTCAAAATGTGAAAATTGCGAAATTTTCAAAATTTTCGCCAAATTTCCGTTTTTATCACAAATAAACGCAGAATTTATTGACCTAAATTTACCACTAACATGAAGCCCAATATGTCACGAAAAAACAATCTCAGAACCGCTAGGATCCGTTGAAGCGTTCCTGAGTTATTACCTCATAAAGGGACACTGGTCAGAATTGCAAAAAACGGCAAGGTCTTTAAGGTCAAAATAGGCTGGGTCATGAAGGGGTTAACAGAGAAGCAGACATTTTTACAAATTTCACACAAATCCTTGCTTATATCACGCATGGATGTCATTGTGTGAAATCCTTTTCCTAATTTGACGCAAAAAAACAAAAACACTCCAACTTCCACCAGTGTAAATAAATGCAGGATAGTGACACTGATGATAATGAGACGCCTGTAGACGCCGGCAGCTCCTGTAGGTTTCCGTGTACGTCTGATGCCATTTTCAGCACCAGATTTCCTACGCCACCAGCCTAGTTCCTCAGAGACAAGGTACAGTACTGGCAGAGGTGACCATGAAATGATGGCGTTATACCATGTTCCTCCCGGGTTTTTATAACCGTTTTTTATTTGTAGACATTTTCATTAACGAAAAGAAAAAAAAAAACATTTTTTTTCTTCTGACTTAATTGTACAGCACCAAATTAGCTTGAAGGGGAACGTTTAATTAAATATTTATATATTTAATTAAGCCTAAGTGAAAATGGTCTAGTTATACTAATGTTACGCAATGGCAAGTCAACATATTAACCATTGAAGTTACTGGATAATGCCCTCCTGATGGTCTTCTAATGGATATTTAGATGCTAGGCAGTCTTTATTGCAATGCACCATGGGAAAATTGTGCAAAACAGCTCTATTTCAAAAGCTAGGTAAAATTCTGTCACTTAACGTATTGCTGTACCATTGTGCCCTTGCACAGCCATTATCATGTATGACGCCTTTAATTCTTTACATGCGAACTTTGCCACTTTATCAGCTGTTGTCACCATTCTCCTGATATGCTCTCTCCTGTGGCCTTGCGCATCGCGCTGTGCACGGGCGGCTCCGGCTTGTGGGCGGGTGTCTTTGTGCCCTGTGCGTGATCTCTGGGGTATTTGCCTGGCGCTTGCGCACTTGGTCTGACGCCCAGCCCACATGCCGGCCCTGCCCGTCGCAGTGCGCATGCGCCGTTTGCTCCACTCGGATTGGCTGGGATTACACATGTGATCGGGGTCTGGGGGTTATTAGAAGGTCCTGCACCGGTTTATTCCTCATCCCCTTGAGAAAGTGGCGTGGCAGTGCCGCGAAACGTGCGTCGGGGCACTTTTTTCCAGCGGGACTCCCCTCCTCTGCCCTCCCTATTGGTAAGCTCACTTGTTACATCCATTGCTTTGCTATGGACTATCCACTACTGTTACTTTAGCCCGACTTTGGCTATTGCACTGCTCTATATATATTCAGGCTTACCAATCCTACTTTCCACATGGGGTTTCTCTTCCCCTTTGTGTTTAGTTACGGTACTTATTTATATAGGGGGGCAATGGGCCGGTAGCTCCCCTTCTGTGCTTGATTAGGAATGCCTATTACTGGAATATATTACTGTTCTTTGTTTTTAATATTTGTTCTAATAAAGACATTGTTTATACATAATAGTACTATATGCTCCTTATTCTCCTGCCTACATATGTATTCCATGGAGCGGATATAATTTGTGCTCTGGTCCAGACTGTCGTCATAACTTTGGGATCTCTGTTATTATTAAAATACTGTCACTTTAGCGCCACCTGTAGACAGCTAACCTGTAAAAAACATTTGGCCTTTTTAAGGGCATTAAAGCTTGACCCAAATGAGAGACACCATTGGCACTGTTTAATGAGAACCTGTAGTTTGTCATAAATATGTTTTTTTTTCAACCTGGCATAAATACCACTATTCTCCTGAATCTGCCATTGTTTTTCTTTTGTTCCTGCTCCTCTCCATTTGTTACGAACGTGTCACGCTAACCTGGGAGATATGGGGGTAGAAAATAATTACGCATCGTGAATTGCAGATCTTTCATTTAGCATGTGTGTTTGTGTTTCATATTGAATGGATTTTGGTTACCTTTGGTGCTGACGAGGTTAACAACCCTTTCTATGCCGGTCAGAAACTTGCAGCTCCATTTTCAGCTGTCTCTGATCTGGTCATTACTTCTCCCTATAAAACCTGGCCAGACCTTCTCTGCCTTGCCAGTGAAAGCTTTGCTTCCTAGCTATTTGGTGACACTGTGCTGAATTGGAGATTGTTCTTTCTACTGAAGAGTCATCTTTCTGTGCTGAATGCTAAAGTTAAGTGATTGGTGTGGAGTTGTTGCGGTGGTGATCTTTAGTTTGCTATAGTACATGTGTGTGCTTATCTGCTGGTCCCTATTCCCATTTGGTTGGTAAATTCGTATCCCTCCATTTATACCTCTTTACCTTTGATGAGTGTTTGTTGCTTTCTGTTTTGTCTTTGTATCTTGTTTGCCTCCTATATCTGGCCCAGCCTCATGGGGTGGGGCAGATCAAGGGATAACAGGTGCATGGTAAGGTCAGAGACCCAGGCTTCTCTATGTTCAAGAGTACCACCGGGACAGGGATAATTAGGGTCCCAGCTTTAGGGATAGTTTTGACCCCCTTCCTTACCAAAGACTGACACCTTTCCTGACATTTGGCCACTCTGTATGTAAATGTAGTCTTTTAAATCATATGGGTGTGGTCTACAGGAATACACCCACATAGAGGAGGTTAAGAACACACCCATTTGTCTAACAATACAATATTTACATGCATGGATAAGGGGGCTATATCTCAGGAACAGAGGTACAGGAACAAAAAAAAAAAAACAACTCCAGATTCCTGCTGCGTTTGCACCAGGTATAATAATTACATATTTACAGCAAGAGGTCGTCTTTAAGAGTTTTTGCTCCTTGTCAGTACAGAGTGTAATTCTGATGGAGATAGGATTGGCTGAAGATTTCTCATTTTTAATTTAATCTGTGATGACAGAAAGTATTGGTCAAAGTAGAACTATATATTTTTTTTGCTTTATTTTGAGTTAATAAAAGGGATAATTTATCAGCAAGAATAAAAACAACTCGGAAAAAAGAGCATCTCTGTGCCTGGAGGACCCAAGAGGTGAATATAATAAATGGATTGCTGTGTAATACTTTAATTATTTTAGCTTTAATTTTTTATTAAATTTGCAAAAATTACTACATTTATGTTTTTTTCAGTCAAGATGGGGTGCAGAGTGTACATTAATGTGAAAAAATGAACTTTTTTTTAATTTACCAAATGGCTGCAATGAAACAAAGAGTGAAGAATATTTAAATGGGTCTGAATAGATTCCGTACCCACTGTATGTCATAAAGTTCACAAGTACCATATGAGAAAAAAATATTGGTTCAAAAATCCCAGTAATAATAAGTAATGATTTCACTTACTGAAGTAAATGGAGGTATTGAGAAACTCCCGCCGCTGGGTGGCATCCACCCCGACGCACGTTTCGGAGATAGCCTTCCTCAAGGTTTGGGGTCATTACCAGATCTCCAGTTGTTTGTCCACTTTTTACCAACACAGTTCTACTTTATTACAAATGTAGATTTATACTTCATTCTGCATAGCAGCAGGTTTAATATATATATATATATATATATATATATATAACTCGGCACTCAACTTAAATGATCAAGTGGTGATTTATTGTTGTCCACTGTAGTAATAAAACGTTTCGGTCTTACTTCAGACCTTCTTCAGTTACAGATTACAGTGCATCTATTGGAATAGATGGACCAATAGGTTCAGTAGAGAAATGCTTGATCAGTCTGACTATCCGTCATAAATAGTAATGGTGGAGAGATTAGAGCCTGTACTTCAGTGGAGACAGGTGAGGAGTGCCCCAGTGGCGTGTCTGGATGCAGCGTCCACCGCTGGTCCAACAGAGGTAAGAAGTGCTGTAAGGACCAGTTCCTACGAATTTCAAAGATCACGGTCTTCTTCATCCCTGACCGTGATCTTCGAAACGTGTAGGAACTGGTCCTTACAGCGCTTCTTACCTCTGTTGGTCACGTTACAACCTCCGTCACGCAAGGTCCTGCTGGGTGTCTGCTGCACTACAGGTCTTGATCACGTGCTAATCACGCTCGCGCACCATCGGTAAGGAAGCCTGGGGGAGTGCATGTCACTGGCCGGAACTACACTTCTGGAGATAACTTTTTCCTTTCCCGAACTGCGGAAACAACGCACATGGAGAAGGACTGGAACAGAAACTTCTTAATCGAGACTGCTAACACCACCTGCAAGAAAGTAACCACTAGCATCATGCACTTTATTCAATTTGACTTGTAACTCTGCGGCATTTGGAACTTTCTTATTTATAAGCATTTGGACCATTCGGTCTGTAGACCCAGATCCTGGGGGACAGTATGTTCATGTGTATGCTGCCCAATGCAATTTGTTGATCCAGTTTCGTTGGGGTGTTTTTATTGTTATGTGGCACCTCTATTAAATATATTGACATTTGTTTTTACGCAGTGGAGAGGGTGTTGATAGCGCAAACGTTTTAGTAATTTATGCAATATCATTAAGAACTATCTTCAGGGTAAAGAAGAACAAGGAGTCCTGGAAGTCATGATATGTTCCCCACAGAGCCCCGATCTTACAATTATCAAGTCTGTCTTGGATTACACGAAGAGACGGAAAGATTTGCACAAGCGACATATACAGAAGATCTGGGGTCAGTTCTCCAAGATATTTGGAACAATTTCCTTGCGGAGTTCCTTCAAAAACTGTGTACAAGTGTACCTAGATGATGTGATGCTGGTTTGAAAGCAAAGACAGTCACACCTAATATTGATATTATTTAGATTTCTGTTTTGGTCTTTTTCTAAAAATAAAAATTAACACTACCAGTTTTTAAAGCATTTTTTTGCACACCTGCCTAAAACGTTTGCACTGTATGTACCTACTTAGGTATGGAGTCGGAGCAGTGCAGATCTTCCATAGCTGTAGTGTCACCATCCAGTAGATGTCACTGTGTTTACAATCTGGAGTCAAGACAACATCTGTCATTCTTACGTCCTGATCCAAATGTCGAGCCATGTGCTGTCATGCACGCCGTCAGTCCTCAGCCAGCACCGCTCCTCAATATATGGAAAATGTTAAAAATCAAAAACATGGATTATTCACTAGACATTCTGCAAAACTTTTCATATAATTTACACCAATAAGAATCATTTATTTCTCGGCGCCAAAACCTTTTTTTGTGCTTCTATCATTAAAAACTAGTAATATCTGTTATTGTGTTGTCATAAACATGATTGTCCCTTGGGTATTAATGAGGACATACTAGTAGGATAATACATTTATGACTTACGACAGCCATAAAGTTGAGATAGTTGTCCTCCTAATTTGCAAATGAAGAGACAAGATATGATGAAATCTTACAGGAGCAGTCATTATTTTCAGTTTTATTTCTAATCTCCTAGTCCGTAAAGAAAAGTGTTAATGGGTTATTCCCAACGTTAAACTTGGTATAAATGAAGTTGGTAAATGCATAGCCACCACTTCATTCCAATACAAAGCTCCGTTTTTTTCACCGGTGGTGGTACCACTCAGGGGTTGGGACGAATGGTTAGGGGAGATAGGCAACAGCCTGGGATGCTGCCTCATACAACCTTATGGTCAAAGAAAATAAGAATTAAAGAAGAGCAGCCATGAATATTGATTTCATTAGATTTGTGTATTTGTGTGTTTAGTGTTTATGTTTTTATTCATTATGTTGCTGCATTCTGTGATATCCAGCACTGTTCTCCTCCTCTTCTCAGTGACGCTGCCGCTCGTCAAATATTCTTACTCACGCTGCGTTCTGCGTAACCCGGAAGTGGCTCTTACAATGTAAGTCTATGAATTGTCGCTAGAAGGCTTTATTGGCTTACATTGTAAAAAGAGACTTTCAGTTCACACATGGACAATAGAATGAGCAGGCTAGTCACAATTGTGGTGACGTCACTGAGAAGAGGGGAAGATCGGTGCGGACTCCTGGAAAAAGGGGCAGCGAGGGAGTATATTAACACATATGCAAATTGCCTCTTCTGAGAAAAAGAGGACTTAAACTCTATAGCGCCACCTGTTGGAAGTAGCGATCCTACAAGTCACAATCAACTCTTTAATGAGTCGTGCAATATGACTTAGGATTAAAGCCAAATCAGTATCTCAATTCGCAGACACGGTGTTTCGGGCTGTTGGCCCTCGTCAGTGCGAAGCATGAGAACTGATTTGGCTAGGTGAGAGGCTCTGGACTGGGGTCTAAGGGGTAATGTTTCTCCTTATGGAGAGTGACATACCATCTCTGGCTTGTCAAGGTAAGGAGGCTTATTCGCCGTGCAATGCTCCTCTGGGAAATATAATATGCAAATTGCCTCTTCTGAGAAAAAGAGTACTTAAACTCTATAGCGCCACCTGTTGGAAGTAGCGATCCTACAAGTCACAATCAACTCTTTAATCACCACATACACACTATACACCATGCACTTATACCCACATTAAATGATAAAAATATTCATGGGAGGGCTTCTTTAATATTGTAGCATTAATGTCACTTATCCTCCAATCCAGATACCAAATATTATACTTTATACAATGCTGTCCTTTTTCTTATAAGCAGGATTATCATTTATTAAATAGTGTCCTCTCTCATTATATAGTGTACTTTCTTTATATTATACATTGTTGTCCTTTCTTAATACATAAAGTGTCATCCCTTCTTACATAGAGAATCTACCCCATTGCTCCTTGTTGCATAGTGTCTTCAATTTATATTAGAGTTTATACATTGCTGTCTCTCAATATTATACGCAGTACTGTCCCTTATTATATAAAGTGTCTTCCCATAGTATACTCCCTTATTATGTACAACAATTTAATACTTTATGTATGGGTTTTACTTGCTTAGTGGGTGTGGGATGTGGTATGCATTCATTCTAGGATGTGATAAGCGGGGTCATATTCACTATGAGTCAAAAGACACAGGTTGAATTAAACATGTTTCTGAATGTTGCACCTTTGCACAACCAAACCATTTGAGCACCACCGCTATTATTCTCTGCGTTCATCTACCTCATAGTTTTCAACATATTTTGAACATACTATATATACCATCCTATGGTGTGCTCTGATTTGTTTTTTTTGCTCTCAATTTTACTTTGAGAATAAACCTTTAAAGGGGTTGTTGAGGCCTGGTGCTCAAGTCTGGAGTGATTGCAGACTTTTGAATCATAGTAACATAGTAACATAGTAAGGCCGAAAAAAGACATTTGTCCATCCAGTTCAGCCTATATTCCATCATAATAAATCCCCAGATCTACGTCCTTCTACAGAACCTAATAATTGTATGATACAATATTGTTCTGCTCCAGGAAGACATCCAGGCCTCTCTTGAACCCCTCGACTGAGTTCGCCATCACCACCTCCTCAGGCAAGCAATTCCAGATTCTCACTGCCCTAACAGTAAAGAATCCTCTTCTATGTTGGTGGAAAAACCTTCTCTCCTCCAGAAGCAAAGAATGCCCCCTTGTGCCCGTCACCTTCCTTGGTATAAACAGATCCTCAGCGAGATATTTGTATTGTCCCCTTATATACTTATACATGGTTATTAGATCGCCCCTCAGTCGTCTTTTTTCTAGACTAAATAATATTAATTTCACTAATATATCTGGGTATTGTAGTTCTCCCATCCCCTTTATTAATTTTGTTGCCCTCCTTTGTACTCTCTCTAGTTCCATTATATCTTTCCTGAGCACCGGTGCCCAAAACTGGACACAGTACTCCATGTGCGGTCTAACTAGGGATTTGTACAGAGGCAGTATAATGCTCTCATCATGTGTATCCAGACCTCTTTTAATGCACCCCATGATCCTGTTTGCCTTGGCAGCTGCTGCCTGGCACTGGCTGCTCCAGGTAAATTTATCATTAACTAGGATCCCCAAGTCCTTCTCCCTGTCAGATTTACCCAGTGGTTTCCCATTCAGTGTGTAATGGTGATATTGATTCCTTCTTCCCATGTGTATAACCTTACATTTATCATTGTTAAACCTCATCTGCCACCTTTCAGCCCAAGTTTCCAACTTATCCAGATCCATCTGTAGCAGAATACTATCTTCTCTTGTATTAACTGCTTTACATAGTTTTGTATCATCTGCAAATATCGATATTTTACTGTGTAAACCTTCTACCAGATCATTAATGAATATGTTGAAGAGAACAGGTCCCAATACTGACCCCTGCGGTACCCCACTGGTCACAGCGACCCAGTTAGAGACTATACCATTTAGAAAGCAGAGGGTGGTTATATCACTAAGCCAGTTACTAACCTATTTACACACAATTTCCCCCAGACCAAGCATTCTCATTTTGTGTACCAACCTCTTGTGCGGCACGGTATCAAACGCTTTGGAAAAATCGAGATATACCACGTCCAATGACTCACCGTGGTCCAGCCTATAGCTTACCTCTTCATAAAAACTGATTAGATTGGTTTGACAGGAGCGATTTCTCATAAACCCATGCTGATATGGAGTTAAACAGTTATTCTCATTGAGATAATCCAGAATAACATCCCTCAGAAACCCTTCAAATATTTTACCAACAATAGAGGTTAGACTTACTGGCCTATAATTTCCAGGTTCACTTTTAGAGCCCTTTTTGAATATTGGCACCACATTTGCTATGCGCCAGTCCTGCGGAACAGACCCTGTCGCTATAGAGTCCCTAAAAATAAGAAATAATGGTTTATCTATTACATTACTTAGTTCTCTTAGTACTCGTGGGTGTATGCCATCCGGACCCGGAGATTTATCTATTTTAATCTTATTTAGCCGGTTTCGCACCTCTTCTTGGGTTAGATTGGTGACCCTTAATATAGGGTTTTCATTGTTTCTTGGGATTTCACCTAGCATTTCATTTTCCACCGTGAATACCGTGGAGAAGAAGGTGTTTAATATGTTAGCTTTTTCCTCGTCATCTACAACCATTCTTTCCTCACTATTTTTTAAGGGGCCTACATTTTCAGTTTTTATTCTTTTACTATTGATATAGTTGAAGAACAGTTTGGGATTAGTTTTACTCTCCTTAGCAATGTGCTTCTCTGTTTCCTTTTTGGCAGCTTTAATTAGTTTTTTAGATAAAGTATTTTTCTCCCTATAGTTTTTTAGAGCTTCAATGGTGCCATCCTGCTTTAGTAGTGCAAATGCTTTCTTTTTACTGTTAATTGCCTGTCTTACTTCTTTGTTTAGCCACATTGGGTTTTTCCTATTTCTAGTCCTTTTATTCCCACAAGGTATAAACCGCTTACACTGCCTATTTAGGATGTTCTTAAACATTTCCCATTTATTATCTGTATTCTTATTTCTGAGGATATTGTCCCAGTCTACCAGATTAAGGGCATCTCTAAGCTGGTCAAACTTTGCCTTCCTAAAGTTCAGTGTTTTTGTGACTCCCTGACAAGTCCCCCTAGTGAAAGACAGGTGAAACTGTACAATATTGTGGTCGCTATTTCCTAGATGCCCGACCACCTGCAGATTTGTTATTCTGTCAGGTCTATTAGATAGTATTAGGTCTAAAAGTGCTGCTCCTCTGGTTGGATTCTGCACCAATTGTGAAAGATAATTTTTCTTGGTTATTAGCAGAAACCTGTTGCCTTTATGGGTTTCACAGGTTTCTGTTTCCCAGTTAATATCCGGATAGTTAAAGTCCCCCATAACCAGGACCTCATTATGGGTTGCAGCTTCATCTATCTGCTTTAGAAGTAGACTTTCCATGGTTTCTGTTATATTTGTGAGTTTGTAACAGACCCCAATGAGAATTTTGTTACCATTTTTCCCTCCATGAATTTCGACCCATATGGACTCGACATCCTCATTTCCTTCGCTAATATCCTCCCTTAAAGTGGACTTTAGACAAGACTTTACATAGAGACAAACTCCTCCTCTCCGATTTTTACGATCCTTTCTAAACAGACTGTAACCCTGTAAGTTAACTGCCCAGTCATAGCTTTCATCTAACCATGTCTCGGTTATTCCCACTATGTCAAAGTTACCTGTAGATATTTCTGCTTCTAGTTCTTCCATCTTGTTTGTCAGGCTTCTGGCGTTTGCGAGCATGCAGTTTAGAGGATTTTGTTTTGTTCCAATCTCCTCGCTGTGGATTGTTTTAGAAATGTTCTTACCTCCCTTCTGAGTATGTTTTCCTGGGTCTTCTTTGTTCAAGTCTAATGTTTTTCTTCCCGTCCCCTCTTCTTCTAGTTTAACGCCCTCCTGATGAGTGTAGCGAGTCTTCTGGCGAATGTGTGTTTCCCAGGTTTGTTGAGGTGTAGTCCGTCTCTGGCGAGGAGTCCATCGTACAAGTAATTCACACCGTGGTCCAGGAATCCGAATCCTTGTTGTCTGCACCATTGTCTTAGCCAGTTGTTTGCATCAAGGATCCTGTTCCATCTCCTGGTGCCATGCCCGTCTACTGGAAGGATAGAAGAAAAAACTACCTGTGCATCCAGTTCCTTTACTTTCTTCCCCAACTCTTCAAAGTCTTTGCAGATTGTCGGTAGGTCCTTCCTTGCCGTGTCATTGGTGCCAACATGTATCAGAAGAAATGGGTGGACGTCCTTGGAGCTGAAGAGCTTTGGTATCCTATTGGTCACATCCTTGACCATCGCACCTGGAAGGCAGCATACTTCTCTTGCAGTTATGTCCGGTCTGCAGATGGCTGCTTCTGTGCCTCTCAGTAGTGAGTCTCCCACCACCACCACTCTTCGTTGCTTCTTGGCTGTACTTTTTGCTGTCACTTGTTGCTGTGTGCCCTTTTCTTTTTTGCTTGCTGGTATTGCTTCATCCTTAGGTGTGCCATCTTCATCCTCTACAAAGATTTGATATCGGTTCTTCAGTTGTGTGGTTGGTGATTTCTCCATGGTCTTCTTGCTTCTTTTGGTCACATGCTTCCACTCATCTGCTTTTGGAGGTTCTCTGACACTTTTTTCACCTTCTGTGACCAGTAGAGATGCTTCTGTTCTGTCTAGAAAGTCTTCATTCTCTTTGATGAGTTTCAAAGTTGCTATTCTTTCTTCCAGACCCCGCACCTTTTCTTCTAAAAGGGCCACTAGTCTACACTTCTGACAGGTGAAATTTGATTCTTCTTCTGGTCGATCTGTGAACATGTAGCACATGCTGCATCTCACCATGTAGGTTGTCACATCTGCCATGTTGCTCCTAGATCCTGCTGACTTGCTGTGTGTTTTCCTTCTTGTGTAATCTACTCAGCCAAGCTCTCTTGCAATAATGTCCTACAGGCAAAAATTCCTTACGGCGCGCGGTTTGGTGATGCTTTCCAAGCAGCTGGTCCCGGCTGTACCCAACGATCTTCTAGCTTAGGGAGACTCTTCGCTTTTCCCAGAAGGCACCTGGAATATGCAAATTAGCCTCCTCAAGCTTGAATCCCTGGTTTGGTGATGCTTTCCAAGCAGCTGGTCCCGGCTGTACCCAACGATCTTCTAGCTTAGGGAGACTCTTCGCTTTTCCCAGAAGGCACCTGGAATATGCAAATTAGCCTCCTCAAGCTTGAATCCCTGGTTTGGTGATGCTTTCCAAGCAGCTGGTCCCGGCTGTACCCAACGATCTTCTAGCTTAGGGAGACTCTTCGCTTTTCCCAGAAGGCACCTGGAATATGCAAATTAGCCTCCTCAAGCTTGAATCCCTGGTTTGGTGATGCTTTCCAAGCAGCTGGTCCCGGCTGTACCCAACGATCTTCTAGCTTAGGGAGACTCTTCGCTTTTCCCAGAAGGCACCTGGAATATGCAAATTAGCCTCCTCAAGCTTGAATCCCTGGTTCCCTCACAGCATGCGCAGTGCAGGCCGTCGGATTCTCCGATGCTGGGAGTTGGCAGGTACGTGACCACAAGTATTCAATTTTAATGCATGCAGTCATGCACTGACAAGATGTACACAGAAACAATCAATACAAGTGAATAAATACAATACACGTCTAGTCGGAATGTGGCAGAAATATGTGCAGCGCCCCAGAGTCCTGGTTGTTGCAGTAATGTCGTTCTTCCACCAGGGGGAGTGATGTTATGTCTGATGGCACTAAAGGAGACCGACGAGAACGGTCTCCAGGTTGAGCTGGCTAGAGTGATCTCTACGGTCTGAGGAGGAGAGCGAAGGTACACGGAGCTGCGCCTGCAACCCATGCGGCAGCTTCCTAAGAAAGGACAAGAAAGGAATTGTGTTGTAGGGAGTGAGACACGAAGTCACGGCAAAGGAGAATAGAAAACCAGAAGGAGTCCTGTTCTGTGAGAGGCTGCCTCTTTCTGGAGCGCAGACCGGTGGCCGGAACACCGAGGGAGTAATAGACTCTACGCTTTACTTCAGAGACCAACAGGGCAGTTAATTTCAAGTTGGCTGTCCGACCTAAGAGCCTAAGCAGACACGGTGGCAATTGTGGAGGAGGGGCGTCTCTAGGGTCCCTAAAAAATAGCCTCAGGCCACCACCGTCATACGGGTTTGTCCTATCCATCTGGGGGACAAAGCGAACAGATAACATCTACAAAAGTTGTGAGGATCTTACCGACTTGCTCAGCAGGGGGTACTACAATGCACGAGCGCTAGTAGGAAGGCTACTGATTTCCACCTGGAAAGTGGGACTCTGGAAGTGTCATCGGACCAGCTGGACCCTGTAATCCTGTACTCTGGACTGCGGATGCAAAAGCCTTCAGTAAAGGTAAAGAGACTGCACCCTTTTGTGTCCTCGTTATTAACTGCGCCTCACACCATCACCATCTATACCTCTGGGAAGCCCTGGGGACATACTTCACCTGTGGGAAGGTATACCATCTAGCTGCCATCACATCACCCCAGTGGACCCCTAAGTAGCGTCGGTCACCCTGACCGAATACCACAGGTGGCATCACGAATCTCATTCCATACGAACTCTGCCTATTATTGGGCGCCCCTCATAGGGCCACGATCCGGGTCAGGCCACAGTGACATCCTCTCTGAAGGAACTGAAGGTCCCGGGACTGAGTACCCCATTGCCCTTACATGGGGCGATTCATATGCAAATTTCAGACTTGCAGTCACATGATTGCCCACTCCCGGGACAGGAGATTCCTGACAGCACGCACTATGTGCGCTGTGAGGAATCACACAGAGTAACTGCAGACTTGAGCACCAAGCCTCAACAACCTCTTTAATACTTTCCATTTCAGAGTGCCGAGCTTAGAGGCAACACTGGAAATTAAGATCTCATGTTAGGTTTCAATTCATTCTCTGTTCACAGGATCTATGGAAGTTCTAGCAGTCGGACCCTCACCATTCCGCATGTCCTTTGAATATGTAGGTGATAACTTTATGTTGTGAATAAATGGCTCGTTAAAATAATGATTAGGTAAGCAAGACCAAAACACAAAGCTTATTCTCTCCTTTGCAATGTTAAATATGTACAGCACACATATTGTGCACTGATGCCATCCGTGTGCCATACGTGTTTTTCACAGACCCATACACTTGTATTGGCCCTTGTCATCCGTGCTGCCAGAAAAAAAACGGACACAGCTCTGTTTGGTTTGCATGGACACACGACCTGTGTAAAAACATGGTCATTTGAGCAGCCCCTGGGAATAATGGGTATCTGTGGTATCCGTGAAATATCCATGAGGCCTTACAAGGAGGCAACAAATTTGTAACAGGTTGACTTGCACAAAGGTAGATGTTTACAATTTTGTCAATTAGTTTGCAATTACGACAATTCCGTCACTTTGCTGCCATTCTCTTCAGTAACACCTCCTTCAAACTAGAACAGTCTCTGTGTGAGTTCTTCAGCAGCTGAGCTTGCACTCTCTGGTTGGTCTCAGCCCATCTCTTGGTCACTTCTCTATATTAGCAATATCCTGTTTTAGCTTGTTTAGCACTGTGCAGACAATTGTGTGAAACCATTTACAGCTACAATATCACAGTCTATTACATGCAGGCACAAGTCTGCGTAGACACATCATAATGCCCACACGGTGACCCCACACACAGTATAATTTGTCTATTGCCTCCCACACAGTATGATGCCCCACAGTCAGCCACACACATTATGAATTTCTTCTCCAACACAATATGATGCCTTGTCATTGCCTCCAGCACACAGTATGATGCCCACATTTCCCCTCCAGTATGATACCACCATATTTCCTACAACACACAATACTATACCCAACATTGCTGCTTCAACACATAGTATGATGTTCCCACACAGTATGATGAACCCCCAGTCTCATCCCACAAGAAGTGCCAGTAAGAGGTGAGTATAACTCATACATAAATGCAAATAGTTCAATCTCACTGTGCCAGCCATTGCACTGGTTGCCCATTGAGTACAGAATACAATGCAAACTTATCTCTCACCTACAAAGCTCTCCACAGATCTGCACCACCCTATATCTCCTCCCTCATCTCTGTCTATCACTTACCCTTGCCCCCATGTCTTTATACGTGCTTTAAAAACACATCTCTTTAGACTGGCCCACCAGCCTAACTCTTCCCTGTTCCCGTTTTCTAAATTGCACTCAGTACCTGGTCCCTCCAATTCATCTGAGTCCACATCCTCCTTGTACCCAATTGTACTTGACAACTCTACTACCTAGACAGATACTGGCTAATGACAGGATTATACCCCATTTATTATATTGATAGCTAAACCATATATGACGAACACTTTCTACCTTTCGTGTTTCCCGTATTTCCTCCTAAATTGGAAGCTTTTGAGCAGGGTCCGCACTCCCCCTGTAACTATTCAAATATGTGTTACTTTGTGATGTTTTTATCATCTGTACATGTCCCGCTTAATTGTAAAGTGCTGCGGAATTTGTTGGTGCTAGAGAACTAAAATTATTATCTCACTGTTTAGTCCAGCTAGTATCTATGTATTTAAATGAGGGATCAAATATGGACCAACACTGGAACTCTCATTCAAATACATTGATACCAGTTGGATTAAACAGTAAGATTAAATTATTTGCATTAATGGATGGGTAATACTCACCTCCAAGGGCATACGAGAAATTATGGGATCCTACATCAGAAGTTCTAATTGCCCCCACCCCATATTGCCAAGTTTTTAACACTAAGGTTCGGAATCGGCTTTAAAGAAGGCTATTACTTGCAATATAACGCAATTTTATTTCAAAGTACAAAATTAAAGGAATAGTATGATTGCGTACAGTTTTGTATATTTTAACATACAGAGGTTAAGTATATATAAAGATTAAGTATGCATAGAGATTAAGTACATATACTCACATCATCACCAAGAAGCTTTTTAAACATCATAGGTCTGGAATATGAGAGAAGCAACAAACAAGACTGAGAACTCCTGGAAAAGTCACAACACTGCATGGGCGTCCCCACTTATGCAGGTATTACAATACTGTACATGTATGTAAGAGGGTGAACTGTAGTCCCACTGAGAGGGCACTAGGACCCTGTGGTTTTTGCCTGTTGCAGCAGAGGACAGACCTCCCAGAGACAATGTGTGCTGCGGGGTGGGGTCTAGTGTCTCGAGTGTAAAGTGAAAGTAGGAAGTGAGAGCTGAGAGAGAAAAGGCGGGAAGAAAAGGAGAAGCTGCTGTGAGATCTTAAAAAGAGACTGTGTGGATTTACTGCAAGTGTTTTTGGAGGAAAAGAAGCTTTTGAGAGACTTTTTGTTGCTAACGTTCCCCTGGAGAAGAGCTAACCTTTTGTTTAACTCTGTGAGAGACTTGTGTTGCTAACGTTTCCTGGAGAGGAGCTAACCCTTTATCTAAGAAAAGACGGAGACTTTGCTAAGAACCCAGTACGAATTTGGAAGTCTGTGGATTCCCTGTGCATTGAGTGGAGGAACAAGTCTCGACAGACTGCTGATACAGAGACGGACGGATTGTCGTGGAACCATTCCTAGGAGCTACAGAAGCAGAGACTACATCGTGAGACCACTAACTAAGTCCCCGGCGTTTGGGCTCGGCATCGGCCGACAAGACAAGAGGAGCTTGCTGTAACTTATTGGCACTGAAGATATGAACTGGCTACAGCCTCTGCGGATTCCTGTCTGAGAGGAAATCCAGCTCAGGATACGGTACCATAGTTATAGATACCCGGGTATCTCTGCTCAGAGTGTTAAATTGTTACTTTAGAGGTGTATCTTATATTAGAGTTGTGTAAGTTATACTCAATGTGCCATTCCAGGGGCTCCCTTAATAACACTACATTCAATTTACACTTGTTCCTGTTTTTAGTTGCCTGTTAGGTAAATTTCTTACTAGTCTGTTGTAGTACACAGTTCTCAGGAGACCTTGGAGTGGCACAGTGATTTCAGCTGCTGCTGAGCTAGTGTATCTTTGGGGTGCATCTGCCTTAATATTCTCCATATTACCTTGATTAATTTGCCTTTGAGTAAATACCGTTGGAGATTTCTGCCTTGGTCTTGGTTTGTGACTCACTGGATCTTATTCGGACCTCTGGTCATTACTAGTGTTGAGCGATACCTTCCGATATCGGAAAGTATCGGTATCGGATTGGATCGGCCGATATTCAAAAAATATCGGATATCGCCGATACCGATACCCGATCCCAATGCAAGTCAATGGGACCAAAATATCGGAATTAAAATAAACCCTTTCTTGCCTTGTAGGTTCATTCTACATGAAGGAAAACAACTAAGAATAATGCCGCATGTATTTGGGGAGGTGGCGGAGACATTAAAGTCATAGAGGTTTATCCCAATCAAATAGAATAGCATGTTTTTTGTTTTTTTTTAAGACGTTCGGAGTGACAAAGATATTGACTATGTAAATTTTTTTTTTTATTTTGTCAGATATTGATGTTTCACTATTCCACGCCCTTCCCCTTCTTTTTTTTCTTTTTTTTTTTTTCTTTTCCCACACTTTCATCTTCATCATCTTTGACATCAACTTCTTCTTCACCTTATTCATCTTCTTCTTCATCCTTTACCTTTTTTTTTTTTTTTTTGATTACATTCTTCATATTCATTTTATTCAACTATTATTATTTTTCCTATTCTACATATTCTTTTTATTCCACTGTTATTATTCTTCCTATTCTACTTCTTCATCATATTCTCATTTGTGACAGGCATTCCCGTAGTTGTTATCTATAAAAGTTGGAAGATTACACCTTCCATTCTGCCAGTCACAAAAGTTACATTTGTCCGCGTTCAGTTTGGCCTGCAGCATCAGGCTTTATCCAGGGGCACCACGAGGAGGAACGGACTCACCCCCATACACTGCTTAGTCTTCTTCTGCATATAATTTAGATAGTATCTTTTGCTCTGATATTAAGTCTTATGCTTAATGTTCTTCTGCTCTTTGTTCTGCAGCCTCTTGTTCTTCTGCTTCTCGGTCTTCCATGTCGTCGTCTCCAGGGTCGTCGTCTCCAGTGTCGTCATCTCCGCCGTCGTCGTCTCAGCCGTCGTCGTCTCCGCCGTCGTCGTCTCCGCCGTCGTCGTCTCC
Source organism: Ranitomeya imitator (assembly GCF_032444005.1). Classification (NCBI taxonomy): domain Eukaryota; kingdom Metazoa; phylum Chordata; class Amphibia; order Anura; family Dendrobatidae; genus Ranitomeya; species Ranitomeya imitator. The sequence goes on from NC_091284.1 coordinate 773,877,704, forward strand.
GCCGTCGTCATCGTCGTCATCGGGGTGGTCTTCCGGGTCGTCGTCATCGGGGTGGTCTTCCGGGTCGTCGACTTTAGGGTCTTCAACTTGGAAATGTAGCAGAAGGTACAAGAAGGCTGAGAAAATGCCAAGAACCAGCTGATGGAACTGGAACTCGGATGGCTACCCGAAGGTTCAAGAGCCTATGGAACTACCGAGGACCAGCTGACGTTACTGGAACCCGGTTACTAAGCAGGAGGTACCCGTGCCTGAAAGCACTACCAAGGACCACCTGACGTTGGTGGAACTTGGATACCCAGAAGGAGGCACCTAAGCCAAAGGCTCTGCCCGGAACCAGCTGACGGTACTGGAACCAGGATGGGGAGCAGAAGGTACAAGAGCAAAAGACACTGCCGAGAACCAGCTGACGGTGCTGGAACCAGGTGGTGGACCTGAAGGCCCACAGGAGAGGAGAGAACAGCTAGGCCGCGAGGCAGCCGCAGTTACCGAACCCCAACAGTCCTACAGGGGGAGCTGGGCCTACTGGCACTACAGAACCAGCCTTGACTACCAGTTCACGCAGCCCACATAGGAAGCTCCTAAACTGGAGGCACCCTGGAGTTGGCTAACCCGACCGCACCACGACGGGGCAAGCATAGGCGTCTCAGTGAGCTTGACACAACCCGGAAACAGCTGACGGTGCTGAAACCAGGCTTGGCACGAGGGAGTACCTGTGTCAAAAACACTGCCGAGAACCAGCTGGCGTTGCTGGAACCCAGATGCGTTGCCCCAGTGTGCAAGAGCCAATGGCACGACCGAGGACCAGCTGATGGTGCTGGAACCCGGTTACTAAGCTGTAGGTGCCCGCGCTTAAAAGCACTACCAAGGACTGCCTGACGTTGGCGGAACTCGGATACCCAGGAGGAGGCACCTAAGCCAAAGGCTCGGCCTGGAACCAGCTGACGGTGCTGGAACCAGGAGGTGGACCCGAAGGCCCACAGGAGAGGAGAGAACAGCTAGGCCGCGAGGCAGCCGCAGTTACCGAACCCAACAGTCCTACAGGGGGAGCTGGGCCTACTGGCACTACAGAACCAGCCTTGACTACCAGTTCACGCAGCCCACATAGGAAGCTCCTAAACTGGAGGCACCCTGGAGTTGGCTAACCCGACCGCACCACGACGGGGCAAGCATAGGCGTCTCAGTGAACTTGACACAACCCGGAAACAGCTGACGGTGCTGAAACCAGGCTTGGCACGAGGGAGTACCTGTGACAAGAACACTGCCGAGAACCAGCTGGCGGTGCTGAAACCCAGATGCGTTGCCCCAGTGTGCAAGAGCCAATGGCACGACCGAGGACCAGCTGGCGGTGCTGGAACCCGGTTACTAAGCTGTAGGTGCCCGCGCTTAAAAGCACTACCAAGGACCGCCTGACGTTGGCGGAACTCGGATACCCAGGAGGAGGCACCTAAGCCAAAGGCTCGGCCTGGAACCAGCTGACGGTGCTGGAACCAGGTGGTGGACCCGAAGGCCCACAGGAGAGGAGAGAACAGCTAAGCCGCGAGGCAGCCGCAGTTACCGAACCCCAACAGTCCTACAGGGGGAGCTGGGCCTACTGGCACTACAGAACCAGCCTTGACTACCAGTTCACGCAGCCCACATAGGAAGCTCCTAAACTGGAGGCACCCTGGAGTTGGCTAACCCGACCGCAACACGACGGGGCAAGCATAGGCGTCTCAGCGAGTTTGACACAACCCGGAAACAGCTGACGGTGCTGAAACCAGGTTTGGCACGAGGGAGTACCTGTGACAAAAACACTGCCGAGAACCAGCTGGCGGTGCTGGAACCCAGATGCGTTGCCTATTAAAGATTGTCTTCCTAGAGCCCCAACTAGCGGTGCTGGAGCAAAGAGTAAGCAGGGGGAGCAGAGTGTAGGCCGAAGCCTGCACTGGAGGCAGCTTTGTGTCAGCGTTGCGTTTACAGGACACTTTGCCGGCTACACAGTGTGGGAACAGCTGGCGTTGCTGAACCCCACTAACACAATGGCGGGTGTTTTTCTCTGTGCAGCTAGCACTTGCGGGCAAAAACTAGCGATGTTAGAGCCCGTGGTGAAGCAGGAGGAGGAGGAGGAGAGGAGCAGAGTGTAGGCCGAAGCCTAGTTGAACCAATTTCAAAGGAAACCTTTAACCCCCCCTCAGGTGTTACAAAGTACAAGAGACACACCTTGTGCAGTATTAATGCTGCACAAGTGAAAGGTTGCTCTATTAATTTGTCTACTTGCACACGCTGAATGAAAGACGTACACAATTTTGCCCATTCTACAGTCAAACTGTAGTGGATGCGTGACTTGGCTTTTTAAGGAGACGCAGCACAGGTGTCCCAAATAACGCCTTGGTGCTTGGCGCAGCTTCCTGAGCGTTGTTATTTGCTGTACAGGAGTCAGCACTCTTGTGTTATCCCTTGGCAATGCCCTGTTAGAGCTGCCCGTCTTATGACCTCATTTCATGTTGGCCGGTGCGGTTAACGATGGCCATAAATCCCAGACCCACAGTGCCTTTTCCTAAAGTCACACTGCGGTGCTGGGATTCGTGGCCTTGTGCAGTAAATATGTTCGCCGCTCACACATGTCCTTACACCTGCTTCAGACTGGGCGGCCTCAGCTGATCCCTTATCGCATGCTGCGGCCATGAGGCCGCACATTCAGAAGAAGGCGGAAGGAGGGGAGTGAAGACAGGGGAACATATGAACTGCTCGTGCCCATCAATCACACCCTCGCAGTCAAAATATATGAGACAACGAGGGGCGTTGTGTCGGGCAGGGCGGACGCACAGGCACAGCCAGCCAACCAATGATGTCAGAAGACGGGCAGCGCTAACAATGGGGGTGCTGCGTGTCATTAGAAAGGAAAGTCACACCTCAGGGACAGTGGAATGGTCTCTAATGAGACACATTTTGTACGTGTTGAGTTCCACGTGGGCAAGGAGAAAAAAGTCAGCCACCTTGTACAAATGCAGCAGTACTGCTGTACAAGGTGGCTGTTATACATAGAAACACCTGGGGGTGGGGGGCAGGCTCCCTTCAATTTCAGTTCATGTGCCTGCGTGGCGTTTGCAGGACACGTTGCCGGCTACACAGCAGGGGAACAGCTGGCGGTGCTGAACCCCACTAACACATTGGCTGGTGTTTTTCTCTGTGCAGCTAGCACTTCCGGGCAGAAACTGGAGGTGTTTGAGCCCAGGGTCAGCAGGAGGAGGAGAGGAGCAGAGTGTAGGCCGAAGCCTGCACTGGTGGCAGCTTTTGGTCAGTTGTGCCAGCGTGGCTTGTGCTGGACACGATGCCGACTACACAGCAGGGGAACAGCTGGCGGTGCTGAACCCCACTAACACATTGACTGGTGTTTTTCTCTGTGCAGCTAGCAGTTCCGGGCAAAAACTAGCGGTGTTTGAGCCCAGGGTCAGCAGGAGGAGGAGAGGAGCAGAGTGTAGGCCGAAGCCTGCACTGGTGGCAGCTTTTGGTCGGTTGTGCCAGCGTGGCTTGTGCTGGACACGATGCCGGCTACACAGCAGGGGAACAGCTGGCGGTGCTGAACCCCACTAACACATTGGCTGGTGTTTTTCTCTGTGCAGCTAGCACTTCCAGGCTACAACTGGCGGTGTTATAGCCCAGGGTCAGCAGGAGGAGGAGAGGAGCAGAGTGTAGGCCGAAGCCTAGTTGAACCAATTTCAAAGGTAACCTTTAACCCCCCCTCAGGTGTTGCAAGGTACAAGAGCCACACCTTGAACTGCATTAATGATGCACAAGTCAAAGGTTGCTCTCTTAATTTTGCTCCTTGCACACGCTGAATAAAACACGTACACTATTTAGCCCATTATACTGTCAAACAGTAGTGGAGGCGTGACTTGTCTTTTTAAGGAGACTCAGCACAGGTGTACAAATTTACACCTAGGTGCTGGGCGCAGATTCCTTACCGTTGTTATTTGCAGTACAGGAAACTGCGCTCTTGTGTTATCCCTTGGCAATACCCTGTTAGTGCAGGCCGTCTCATGACCTCATTTCATGTTGGCCGGTGCGGTTAACGATGGCCATAAATCCCAGACCCACAGTGCCTTTTCCTAAAGTCACACTGCGGTGCTGGGATTCGTGGCCTTGTGCAGTAAATATGTTCGCCACTCACACATGTCCTTACACCTGCTTCAGACTGGGCGGCCTCAGCTGATCCCTTATCGCATGCCGCGGCCATGAGGCCGCACAGTCAGAAGAAGGCGGAAGGAGGGGAGTGAAGACAGGGGAACATATGCACTGCTCGTGCCCATCAATCACACCCTCGCAGTCAAAATATATGAGACAACGAGGGGCGTTGTGTCGGGCAGGGCGGACGCACAGGCACAGCCAGCCAACCAATGGTGTCAGAAGACGGGCAGCGCTAACAATGGGGGTGCTGCGTGTCATTAGAAAGGAAAGTCACACCTCAGGGACAGTGGAATGGTCTCTAATGAGACACATTTTGTACGTGTTGAGTTCCACGTGGGCAAGGAGAAAAAAGTCAGCCACCTTGTACAAATGCAGCAGTACTGCTGTACAAGATGGCTGTTATACATAGAAACACCTGGGGGTGGGGGGCAGGCTCCCTTCAATTTCAGTTCATGTGCCTGCGTGGCGTTTGCAGGACACGTTGCCGGCTACACAGCAGGGGAACAGCTGGCGGTGCTGAACCCCACTAACACATTGGCTGGTGTTTTTCTCTGTGCAGCTAGCACTTCCGGGCAGAAACTGGAGGTGTTTGAGCCCAGGGTCAGCAGGAGGAGGAGAGGAGCAGAGTGTAGGCCGAAGCCTGCACTGGTGGCAGCTTTTGGTCAGTTGTGCCAGCGTGGCTTGTGCTGGACACGATGCCGACTACACAGCAGGGGAACAGCTGGCGATGCTGAACCCCACTAACACATTGACTGGTGTTTTTCTCTGTGCAGCTAGCAGTTCCGGGCAAAAACTAGCGGTGTTTGAGCCCAGGGTCAGCAGGAGGAGGAGAGGAGCAGAGTGTAGGCCGAAGCCTGCACTGGTGGCAGCTTTTGGTCGGTTGTGCCAGCGTGGCTTGTGCTGGACACGATGCCGGCTACACAGCAGGGGAACAGCTGGCGGTGCTGAACCCCACTAACACATTGGCTGGTGTTTTTCTCTGTGCAGCTAGCACTTCCAGGCTACAACTGGCGGTGTTATAGCCCAGGGTCAGCAGGAGGAGGAGAGGAGCAGAGTGTAGGCCGAAGCCTAGTTGAACCAATTTCAAAGGTAACCTTTAACCCCCCCTCAGGTGTTGCAAGGTACAAGAGCCACACCTTGAACTGCATTAATGATGCACAAGTCAAAGGTTGCTCTCTTAATTTTGCTCCTTGCACACGCTGAATAAAACATGTACACTATTTAGCCCATTATACTGTCAAACAGTAGTGGAGGCGTGACTTGTCTTTTTAAGGAGACGCAGCACAGGTGTACAAATTTACACCTAGGTGCTGGGCACAGATTCCTTACCGTTGTTATTTGCAGTACAGGAAACTGCGCTCTTGTGTTATCCCTTGGCAATACCCTGTTAGTGCAGGCCGTCTCATGACCTCATTTCATGTTTGGCGGTGCGGTTAACGATGGCCATAAATCCCAGACCCACAGTGCCTTTTCCTAAAGTCACACTGCGGTGCTGGGATTCGTGGCCTTGTGCAGTAAATATGTTCGCCGCTCACACATGTCCTTACACCTGCTTCAGACTGGGCGGCCTCAGCTGATCCCTTATCGCATGCTGCGGCCATGAGGCCGCACATTCAGAAGAAGGCGGAAGGAGGGGAGTGAAGACAGGGGAACATATGAACTGCTCGTGCCCATCAATCACACCCTCGCAGTCAAAATATATGAGACAACGAGGGGCGTTGTGTCGGGCAGGGCGGACGCACAGGCACAGCCAGCCAACCAATGATGTCAGAAGACGGGCAGCGCTAACAATGGGGGTGCTGCGTGTCATTAGAAAGGAAAGTCACACCTCAGGGACAGTGGAATGGTCTCTAATGAGACACATTTTGTACGTGTTGAGTTCCACGTGGGCAAGGAGAAAAAAGTCAGCCACCTTGTACAAATGCAGCAGTACTGCTGTACAAGGTGGCTGTTATACATAGAAACACCTGGGGGTGGGGGGCAGGCTCCCTTCAATTTCAGTTCATGTGCCTGCGTGGCGTTTGCAGGACACGTTGCCGACTACACAGCAGGGGAACAGCTGGCGGTGCTGAACCCCACTAACACATTGGCTTGTGTTTTTCTCTGTGCAGCTAGCAGTTCCGGGCAAAAACTAGCGGTGTTTGAGCCCAGGGTCAGCAGGAGGAGGAGAGGAGCAGAGTGTAGGCCGAAGCCTGCACTGGTGGCAGCTTTTGGTCGGTTGTGCCAGCGTGGCTTGTGCTGGACACGATGCCGGCTACACAGCAGGGGAACAGCTGGCGGTGCTGAACCCCACTAACACATTGGCTGGTGTTTTTCTCTGTGCAGCTAGCACTTCCGGGCAGAAACTGGAGGTGTTTGAGCCCAGGGTCAGCAGGAGGAGGAGAGGAGCAGAGTGTAGGCCGAAGCCTGCACTGGTGGCAGCTTTTGGTCAGTTGTGCCAGCGTGGCTTGTGCTGGACACGATGCCGGCTACACAGTGGGGGAACAGCTGGCGGTGCTGAACCCCACTAACACATTGACTGGTGTTTTTCTCTGTGCAGCTAGCAGTTCCGGGCAAAAACTAGCGGTGTTTGAGCCCAGGGTCAGCAGGAGAGGAGCAGAGTGTAGGCCAAAGCCTAGTTGAACCAATTTCAAAGGTTACCTTTAACCCCCCCTCAGGTGTTGCAAGGTACAAGAGCCACACCTTGTGCAGCATTAATGCTGCACAAGTAAAAGGTTGCTCTATTTAATTTGCTCCTTGCACACGCTGAATAAAACATGTACACTATTTAGCCCACTATACTGTCAAACAGTAGTGGAGGCGTGACTTGTCTTTTTAAGGAGATGCAGCACAGGTGTCAAAATTTACACCTAGCTGCTGGGCGCAGATTCCTGAGCGTTGTTATTTGCTGTACAGGAGTCTGCGCTATTGTGATCCCTTGGCCATGCGCTGTGAGCGCTTCCTGTCTTCTGACCTCATTTCATGTCGGCCGTTGCGGTTAGCGATGGACATGAATCCCAGACCCACAGTGTGTTTTCAAAAAATCACACTGCGTGGCTGGGATTCGTGGCCTTGTGCAGTAAATAGGTTTGCCGCTCACACATGTCCTTACACCTGCTTCAGACTGGGCGGCCTCAGCTGATCCCTTATCGCCTACCACGGCCAGGAGGCCGCACAGTCTGAAGAAGGCGGAAGGAGATGAGTTAAGACAGGCGAACATATGCACTGCTCGTGCCCATAAACCACACCCTCGCTGACAAAATAAATATGACAACGAGGGGCGTTGTTTCTAGCAGGGCGGATGCACAGGCGCAGCCAGCTAACCATGATGACAAAAGACGGGAAATGCTACCAAGGGGGGTGCTGCGTATCATTAGAAAGGAAAGTCACACCTCAGGGACAGTGGAATGGTCTCAATGAGACACATTTTGTACGTGTTGAGTTCAACGTGGGCAAGGAGAAAAAGTCAGCCACCTTGTTACAAATGCAGCAGTACTGCTGTACTAGGTGGCTGTTATACATAGAAACACCTGGGGGGGTGGGGCCAGGTTCCCTTTAATTTCAGTTCATGTGCCTGCGTGGCGTTTGCAGGTCACGTTGCCGGCTACACAGCAGGGGAACAGCTGGCGTTGCTGAACCCCACTAACACATTGGCTGGTGTTTTTCTCTGTGCAGCTAGCACTTCCGGGCAGAAACTGGAGGTGTTTGAGCCCAGGGTCAGCAGGAGGAGGAGAGGAGCAGAGTGTAGGCCGAAGCCTGCACTGGTGGCAGCTTTTGTTCTGTTGTGCCAGCGTGGCTTGTGCTGGACACGTTGCCGACTACACAGCAGGGGAACAGCTGGCGGTGCTGAACCCCACTGACACATCACCTAGTGTTTTTTCTGTGTAGACAACACTTCCAGGTGGCAACTGACAGTGTTGAAACCCAGGGAATCAAAGAGGAGCAGAGTGTAGGCCGAAGCCTGCAGTGGAGCAAGTTGAAAGGGAACCTTTAACCCCCCCCCCCAGGCATTTGTTGCTGAAAGAGCCATCTTGTACAGCAGTAATACTGCACATGGAAAATGGTGGCTCTGAAAATTATGCTCCTTGCAAACGCTGAAGTACACACTCATATAAGGTGTCCCCTCACACCGTCAAACCATCCCGGAAGTGGGACTTTCCTTTGTAATGTGACACAGCACAGCCGTCATTCCAACCCCCTTGGTGCCGGGCGCCACCTCCTCAACGTTGTTTGGTTCTGTCACGGAGCCCGCGCTGTAATGTTATCCCTTGGCCATGCACAGTTAGCGGTGGCCGTCTTCTGACATCATGTAGGTGTCAGGCTGGCAGTGCCTGTGCGTCCAAGCTGCCCGAGATCCAACCTTGCAGTGTCATCTAATGTAGTCCCACTGCGGGCCAGGGATCCATGGGCATGCGCAGTGCATATCATCGCCTCTCACGCACCTCCTTCCTGCTTCTTCAGACTGTGCGGCGTCACGGCCGTGGCATGCTATTAGGGATCAGCTGACGCCGCCTAGTCTGAAGAAGCGTGAAGAAGGGGAGTGAGAGGCTAGTAGATGCACTGCGCATGGCCATGGATACCAGGCCCACTGTGGGATCACATTAGACGACACTGCGAGGTGTGATTTCGGGCAGCGTGGACGCACAGGAGCAGCCAGGACGACAACAAATGATGTCAGAGGACGGGCAGCGCAAACTGTGCATGGCCAAGGGATAACATAACAGCGCAGGGTCCATGACGGAATCAAACAACGCTAAGGAGGCAGCGCACGGTGCCAAGGGGGTAGCAATGACGGCTGTGCTGCGTCACATTACAAAGGAAAGTCCCACCTCCGGGACGGTTGGACGGTGTGAGGGGACACATTACATGAGTGTGTAGTTCAGCGTTTGCAAGGAGCATAATTTCAAGAGCGACCTTTCCCTTGTGCAGTATTAGTGCTGCACATGGTGGCTCTTTCAGTAACAAACGCCTGGGGGGGGGGGGGCAAGGTCCCCTTACATTTTAGTTGTGCCAGCGTGGCGGTCGCATGACACGTTGCCGGATACACAGCTGGGGATCAGCTGACGTTACTGAACCCCAATAACAGAGGAGCGACTGTTGACTGTGCACACAGCACTTCCAGGCACCAACTGGCGGTGTTAGAGCCCAGGGACAGCAGGAGGAGCAGATTGGAGGTATTGCCGCACACACAGCTGGGGATCAGCTGACGTTACTGAACCCCAATAACAGAGGAGCGAATGTTGACTGTGCACACAGCACTTCCAGGCACCAACTGGCGGTGTTAGAGCCCAGGGACAGCAGGAGGAGCAGAGGAACAGAGTGTAGGCCGAAGCCTGATTGTAGCAAGTTGAAAGGGAACCTTTAACCCCCCCCCCAAGACGTTTGTAGCTGAAAGAGCCATCTTGTGCATCACTAATGATGCAAAAGGAAAAGGTGGTTCTTTTAATTATGCTCCTTGCAAACACCGAAGTAAACACTAAAAATGTGTCCCCTTATACCGTTAAACCGTCCCGGAGGTGCGAATTTCCTTCGTAATGGGACACAGCACAGCTGACATTCCTATCCCCTTGGTGCCGTGCGCTGCCTCCTCAGCGTTGTTTTAAGCTGTCACGGAGCCTGCGCTGTTCTGTTAGCCCTTGGCCATGCCCAATTAGCGCTGCCTGTCTTCTGACATAATTTGGTGTCAGGCTGTTACTGCCTGTGCGTCCACGCTGCTCCAGATCCCACCTCGCAGTCTCGTCCAACGTAATCCCACTGCGGGCCTTGGAACCATGGACATGCACAGTGCATATCCTCGACTCTCACTCCCCTCCTTCCCTCTTCTTCAGACTGTGCGGTGTCACGGCCGTGGCATGCTATTAGGGATCAGCTGACGGCGCACAGTCTAAAGAAGGCGGAGGGAAATGAGCGAGAGCCCGAGGGGAAGATATGCACTGCGCATGCCCATGGATCCCAGGCCTGCAGTGTGACTCAATCAGAAGACACAGCGAGGCGGGATCTCGGGCAGCGCGGCCGCACAGGCGCAGCCAGCCTGACACCAAATTATGTCAGAAGACAGGCAGCGCAAATAGGGCATGCCCAAGGGATAACAGAACAGCGCAGGCTCCGTGACAGCTTAAAACAACGCTGAGGAGGCAGCACATGGCACCAAGGGGGTAGGAATGACGGCTGTGCTGCGTCACATTGCGAAGGAAAGTCCCAGCTCCGGGACAGTATAACGGTATCAGTGAACACATTTTATAAGTGTTAAGTTCTGCGTGTGCAAGGAGCTAAAAAAAAAGAGCTACCTTTTCCTTGTGCAGCATTACTGCTGCACAAGATGGCTCTTTCAGTAACAAACGACGGGGGGGGGGGGGACAGGTTCCCTTACATTTAGGTTGTTGTGCTAGCGTGGCGGTCGCAGGACACATTGCCGGCTACACAGCTGGGGATCAGCTGACGTTACTGAAACCCAATAACACTGGGTCGTATGTTTTTACTGTGCAGCCTGCACTTCTGAGCCGCAACTGGCGGTGTTGGAGCCCAGGAATAGCAGTTCAGGTGGTAGAAAGATGAACACAGCAGGAGACCTGGATGACACCCAATTACTTAATCAGGCAGAGGAGTGGCAAATTCCTGCGAGATCCAGGCCTGGTTCATTTTCAGGAAAGTAAGCCGGTCAACGTTATCGGAGGATAGTCGCATGCGACGGTCTGTTAGTACACCACCTGCGGCACTAAAGACACGTTCCGATAAGACACTAGCCGCAGGGCAAGCCAGCACCTCCAATGCATACTGGCTTAGCTCTGGCCATGTATCCAGCTTAGAGACCCAAAACTTGAACGGGGAAGAGCCGTCTGGGAGTACAGTAAGAGGGCAAGCCATGTAGTCTGTCACCATCTGACGGAACCGTTGCCTCCTGCTGACTGGAGCCGCCGGTGATGGTGTAGACATTTGGGGCGGGCACACAAAAGTGTGCCAGAGTTGTGCCATACTGGGCTTGCCTTGGGCAGAGGCACTGCTTCTGCTCCCTCTTTGGGCAGAGCCTCCCCCACTGCCTCGACGCACTGAGCTGCTTTGTAAAGCACTAGCAGCACTCCTCTCAGTTGGACAGGAGAAGATGATGGAATTCACCAGTGTGTCGTGGTACTCCCGCAATTTACGCTCCCGGGTCAACGCAGGGATGAGGTTTTGGACGTTGTCCCGGTAGCGAGGATCGAGGAGGGTGAACACCCAATAATCAGGCATGTTGAGAATGTGGTCGATGCGGCGGTCATTTCTCAGGCACTGCAGCATGAAATCCACCATGTGCTGCAGAGTGCCAACTGGCCCAGAAACGCTGTCCCCTGCTTGAGACATGATCTCTGCCCGCTCGTCATCACCCCACCCTCGCTGTACACACTGACCACTGGACAATTGTGTTGCTCCCTCCTCTGGACGGAGCTCTTCCTCCTCCATTGACTCCTCCTCATCCTCCTCACAAATTGGCCCCTGCGTACCCCTTTGTGAGGAACCACGTGGCGCTGACTCTCCAGAAGCTGATGAAAAAGGTGACTCCTCATCCTCCACCTCTTCCACAACATCATCCCTTAACCCTTGCAAAGTTTGCTGAAGCAGGCAGATAAGGGGGACAGTCATGCTGACTAGTGCATCATCTGCACTTGCCATCCGCGTGGAATAATCAAAAGGACGCAAAACCTGGCAGACGTCCTTCATAGTGGCCCACTCTGTGGTTGTGAAGTCTGATCGGCGCTGACTGCGACTTCTTTGCGCCTGATGCAGCTGGTACTCCATAACTGCTTGCTGCTGCTCACACAACCGCTCCAACATATGTAATGTGGAATTCCACCGGGTAGGTAGGTCACATATGATGCGGTGTTCCGGAAGGCGGAATCGGCGCTGCAGAGCAGCAATGCGGGATCTGGCCAAGCTGGAACGCCGCAAGTGAGCACACTCTAGGCGGACCTTGTGCAGCAGGGCATCAAGATCCGGATAGTCCCTCAGAAAACTCTGCACAACCAAATTGAGCACATGTGCCAGACATGGGATGTGAGTGAGGTTGCCAAGGGCCAAAGCTGCCACCAGATTTCGGCCATTGTCACACACTACCATGCCTGGCTGGAGATTCGCTGGCAGTAACCACACATCGCTCTCCTGCTTGATGGCATTCCAGAGCTCCTGCGCTGTGTGGCTTCGATGCCCCAATGAAACTAGTTTCAAGACGGCCTGCTGACGTTTGGCCACGGCTGTGCTCATGTCGGTCATAGGTAAACGTTCACGGGTCCATGTGGAGGTGGACTGTGACGGATCCTGCAGAGAGGAATCTGAGGAACTGGTGTAAGAGGAGGAGTCGATGCGTACAGACTGGATTCCTGCAATCCTTGGAGTGGGCAGGACACGTCCTGCGCCACTCGCACGATCTGTACCTGGCTCAACAACATTAACCCAATGGGCAGTGAGGGAAACATATCGCCCCTGTCCATGCTGACTGGTCCACGCATCGGTGGTGAGGTGGACCTTGCTACTGACGGCGTTCAGTAGCGCATGTTTTATGTTTGCCTCAACATGCCTGTGCAGGGCAGGGACAGCATGCCTGCTGAAGTAAAAGCGGCTGGGCACCTTGTACTGTGGGACTGCCAATGCCATCAAGTCATGGAAGCTGTCAGTCTCCACCAGCCTGAACGAGAGCATTTCCAGGGACAACAGTTTGGCAATGCCTGCATTCAGAGCCTGTGCTCGGGGGTGGTTGGCCGAGAATGCCCGCCTTTTCTCCCATGCCTGTACTACCGATGGCTGTAGAGTAGACTGGGAGTGTGAGGATGACTGGGAAGGTGGTGCTGTGGGTGGAATTACACTAGGTCTCTGGACAACAGTGGAGGAAGAGGCAACACGAGATGAAGAGGTGGTAGCTGCCTCTGTTGGTTGGCCTACGTCTTCACTGTGTTTCTGTAACTCCACCGCGTGCCTGGTCCGCACATGTTTCCACATATTTGTGGTATTGAGGTTGCTGACACTTTTACCTCTTTTTACTTTCTGATGACACAGCTTGCATTTGACAAAACAAATGTCATCTGCAACTGTGTCAAAAAAGGACCAGGCACTGCAAGTCTTGGGAGCGCCCTTTTTGGCTTTGGAAAGAGACAGGCTCCTAACGGGTGCCAAAGTGGAGGCTACAGGCTCCGCAGTCTTCCCCCTCCCTCTCCCTCTTTGGCCCGTAAGGGGAAGCTCTTCCTCAGAGCTGCTCCCACCACCTTCCTGTTCCTCACGCCACGATGGGTCAAGGACCTCATCATCTCCACTACCCTCTGCCACCAACTGCTCCAGCTGGGTAGTCTCGGCAGCACAGTACGCATCAGAAAGCGGCACCTGAGTTTCATCATCAGATGCGTACTGCGCTGTGGTCACCGGAGGCACTGGCCCACCTGCCTCTTCAGAGTCAGAGAGAAAAAGCTGTTGGGCATCACTGCACACTGCCTCTTCTTCCATTTCTCCAATGCTGCTTGGCTGGCCCCCTGTTTCCAAGCCAAGAGATTCAGAGAACAGAAGTAGAGACGGCTCCTGTCCTGGGCTCTCTGACTGCCTGGCCAATTTGGCAGGTGGTGAAGAGACAGATGGCTGCTCTCCAGTGCTCTGTGCCTGAGAGGATGTGGCACTAACTGAAGTCGATGCCGAGGCGTTAGCTGCCATCCACCCGACAACGGCTTCAATTTGGTCTTCACGCAGCAGCGGTGCACGGCGCTCTCCGACAAAGCTGCGCATGAAGGACTGTTCCCTGCTGAAACTGAGTGACGACGAGTCACCGGCGCCCGCAGCAGGCACAGAATCACCACGTCCTCTCCCTGCTCCGCGCCCACGCCCACGTGCCTTACTCCCTGCCCTCTTCATCTTGGTTGACAGATAAAGATAAGCAGAAAAGTACTAAGGCCTTAGCGTGCTTATTCCTGAAATGCTCCTCCTAACAGGTGTAAGAAACACTAATGTTGTAAAGTGTGGACTAAACTTTATTATTTTTCAAATGTGGCCTACACAAGTGTTAAGTTGTGTTTGGTGAACTTTACTTTTTTTTTTGTGCAGATCGGGCTACAGAGCTAGTTTAAATCACACGGAGACCGTGCAGACAGCCGTAAACGGCGCTGCAAGGCCAAAAAACCCTCCTCTAGGTTATCCTATGTAGTGTTTTTCCACTATTTAGCTGGAGACGGGTGGAAAGACACTAATAGGAATTTTTTTTTTTTAATTTTAAACAGGCTGCACTATTTGAAAAAAAGGAAATTGTTTTTCAAGGTATGAGGCAGTAACGCACCCTGAGCTGAATCCAACCGGCTATAGCTGCACACAGACTACAGGGCGAGCTGCGCTCACACAGAGACCGTGCAGACAGCCGTAAACGGCGCTGCAAGGCCAAAAAACCCTCCTCTAGGTTATCCTATGTAGTATTTTTCCACTATTTAGCTGGAGACGGGTGGAAAGACACTAATAGGATTTTTTTTTTTTAAATTTTAAACAGGCTGCACTATTTGAAAAAAAAGGAAATTGTTTTTCAAGGTATGAGGCAGTAACGCACCCTGAGCTGAATCCAACCGGCTAGAGCTGCACACAGACTACAGGGCGAGCTGCGCTCACACAGAGACCGTGCAGACAGCCGTAAACGGCGCTGCAAGGCCCAATAAACCCCCTCTAGGTTATCCTATGTAGTGTTTTTCCACTATTTAGCTGGAGACGGGTGGAAAAACACTAATAGGGAATTTTTTAAAAAATTTTTAAACAGGCTGCACTATTTGAAAAAAAGGAAAATTTTTCTCAAGGTATGAGCCAGTAACGAACCCTGAGCTGAATCCAACCGGCTATGGCTGCACACAGACTACAGGGCGAGCTGGGCTCACACGGAGACCGTGCAGACAGCCGTAAACGGCGCTGCAAGGCCCAAAAACCCCCCTCTAAGTTATCCTATGTAGTGTTTTTCCACAATTTAGCTGGAGACGGGTGGAAAAACACTAATAGGAAATTTGAGAAAAAATGTGCAGCAGGCTGCACTATGAGCAAAAAAGGACAACTGTGTGAGGCAGTGTGAACCCCCCCTGAGCTGAATACAACCAGGTATATGGCTGCACACAGACTACAGAGTGAGCTGCACACACACACACACACACACAGAGACCTTGCAGAACGCTGTTAAAACAGCGCTGCAAGGCAAGAGCAAAGTGAACAGTGAAGAACACACAGCGTTTTGCTAAATTAGCCTTTGGAAAGGAAAATAAAGCAATTAGCTAGCTCAACTGGCCCTCAGTTAGAACACAGCGTCCTGTCCCTAACTGAAATCACAGCAGAGTGAGCGCAAAATGGCGGCAGCGTTTTTTATAGTGCAGAGTGACATCATTTCAGCAGCCAATCGCAGCCTTGCCAGTACTTACATGCCCACCATGCTAAACAGGATGTGCCCACACTTCCAATCATTCCTCATTGGCTGCTGCGTGCAGTTTGAATTCTGGGAACTTCCGATTCCGGTATCCGATACGCGGGAAGTATCGGAATTCCGATACCGCAAATATCGGCCGATACCCGATACTTGGGGTATCGGAATGCTCAACACTAGTCATTACATTTTTGGCGTAGTCGGCAGGATCCAGTGTTTGTCATGGACGAGGGCGAGGGTGGAAATGACCCCGCTGTATCCGCATCCTCCTCGGGGGTTGGGGTTCCCCTGGCAGCCGCTGCGACTCCGGGAGGGTATGTGCCTGTAGGAGCTTTACTTCAGCACATGCCGAAATACGATGGGCGCAATATGGCGTTGCAAGATTGGGCTGAGAGAATCCGGAGTATTCTGCGCATGTGTAATTTGACCCCCGCGTTACGCGCTGAGCTGGCATTAAATGCACTGGAGGGTGATATTAGGCGTATGGTGATGGTGCGCCCAGAATCAGAGAGGGATACATTAGAAAAGATTTTGGAACTGTTAGAGGGGAGTTTGGGGGGCCGAGCGCGTGTGTCCCAGCTTCGGTCCCTATTCTTTAATCGTCCCCAGAGAGAGTGTGAGTCCCTGATGCAGTACTCTAATATTTTACAAGAGATGTTGAATGAGATGCAGCGACTAGACCCGGGGGCCATGGGGGCGTTCCGGGAGGTAGACCGCTTGCTCCGGGACCAATTCATCACCGGTTTAGCCCATAGACTTCTCCGGGACAAGCTGTTGGAAATGGCCCGGGTTGCACCAGAGTTATCTTTCTGGCAGATTTACCGAGCTGCAGTGGAAAGGGAAGAGAAATCAGCCTATGTTCCCGAGGGGTCAGTGAACAGTGCCCAGCTGGAGGAAGGTGTGTCATCAGGGTCGGGGGGAGAGGGGCTTGTAAGCGTGGTACAAGCTTTGCGTGCTGAGGTGAAGGAGTTGAAGCTGAAATTGTCTCAACTGACAGTTGATCCCGCCTCTACCACCTCACGGGAAACTCCTGCCCCACCCCCTGGAACGGTGACCCCGCAAATGGCCAGGTCGTCCTATCAGAATGAGTCAAGCCCTCGCCCATGAGGAACAATCACCTGCTGGAAGTGTGGCCGCCAGGGACACATCTCGCGTTACTGCCGGGCGCTTACAGCCCCAGAAACCCCGTCGCCGGCTTTAAACTTCCGGCCGCTGCCATGAGAGGGCAAGCAGCAGCGGCCCCACCCACACAAAGCCCTCGACGGAATGAACAAGATTTGTTTGCATGTAGTCCAGTGATAGAAGCAGAGTTTGAAGGGCGGAAGATGAGGTGTTTGGTTGACACGGGATCCGAATGTACTATAATGCCTCTAGAAGTATATGAGAGATACTTCAGTCGACTAGTGATTCCAGAGGATGGCCGAGTGATACGACTGACCGCCGCAAATAATGGTCAATTGTCAGTCAAAGGGATCGTGTGGATGCAACTAAAAATGTTTGGTCAAGAGCTGGGGCAGAAAGGGGTAGTACTGGTGGATCACCCCCCTAGAAGAGGGATGGAAGTGACGCTCGGAATGAACGTGCTGCGAGATTTGAATCACCAGATGTATGCCAGTGAAGGACCCCGATACTGGGCCCGTGCGACAAGACACCGACCCACACAGAGAATTCTACACCGTCTAGTGCTGAGTTGCGACTTGCTGAAAAGTGCGGTCCCAGGTGGCCGGGTGGGCCGGGTCCGAGTGACTTCGAGGGCCCCGATCCTGCTGGGACCCAGACAAGAGGAACTCTTAATGCTGCCTGTGGGAGCTGCACAGAGATTGAATGGGCTTGAAGTGCTACTTGAGCCCGCCCGAGAGGGTTCCTCATTTGCCAAGGTACATGTGGCCCGGTCTTTGGCGATTGTGAAGAATGGACGAGTGCCGGTCCGATGCATCAATGTTTTAGATGAAGCTGTTGCAATTCCCGCTGGGACCATACTGGCTGAACTGTTCGTGCCGGCAGAGAAGGTGCCGGAAAATGCAGGGTTCGAATTGCGACCAGACCAACAGTCATCCTGGACATTCGCGGTCGAGGTAGGCCGGACTGAACCTCCTACGGAGGAATGGAATGTTCATGTGATCATGGAGCAGATGGGAGTGGATCGGGAGAAGCTGACCCCCGTGCAGTTGGAGCAGTTGGAGAGAGTTTTGTGGGAACATCAAGAGACATTTTCCCGACATGGAGAGGACTTCGGGTGTACCCAGACGATTGAGCATGAGATTCCAACGGGGGATACTCCACCCATTAGAGAAAGATATCGTCAAATTCCTCCGGCGCTCTATCAAGAGGTGAAGAGCATGGTGGCCAGTATGCTGGACAACCAAGTGATCCGAGAGAGCCGGAGTCCCTGGGCGGCCCCTGTAGTCTTGGTCCGCAAGAAGGATGGGACACTCCGATTTTGTGTGGACTATCGGAAATTGAATGCCCACACCGTACGGGACGCATATCCTTTACCCAGTATTGAAGAATCCCTGTCGGCCCTGGGTCGGGCCAAGTATTTCTCAACGTTGGATTTGGCAAGCGGGTACTGGCAGGTCCCAATGGCTGAAAAAGATCGGGCCAAGACAGCGTTTGTCTTGCCAATGGGGCTCTTTGAGTTCAACCGGATGCCCTTTGGCCTCGCTACCGCCCCAGGAACCTTCCAACGCCTGATGGAACATTGCTTGGGCGATCTAAATTTTGAATCAGTCCTGATATATCTAGACGACATTGTGGTGTTCGGAACCTCATTTGAAGATCATCTGGAGAAGCTGCGTCAAGTTCTCCGGCGGCTCAAGAGCTACGGCCTGAAAATAAAGCCAAAAAAATGTCAACTGTTACGAAACCAGATTGAATATTTGGGGCATCTGGTGACCCCGGACGGGGTACTACCTTTAGCCAGTAAGATTAAGGCGGTACAAGAGTGGCCACCTCCTTGTGACCTGCGAGAAGTGCGGGCCTTCCTGGGCCTAGCAGGATACTATCGGCGGTTTGTGCCTAAATTCTCACAAGTGGTGAGTCCCTTGAATGAACTTTTGAGAGGGACAGCGCTGGGTCCTCGAAATCGCCCCATTCCATGGGGGCCCCTACAGAAAAAGGCATTTGATGGAGTGAAAACCGCCCTAACGAGTGCCCCATTGCTGGCCTACGCCCGGTTTGACACCCTTTTTTTGTTGTATACCGATGGTAGTCTTCATGGTTTGGGGGCAGTACTAGCACAGGTGCAGGACGGCCGAGAACGAGTGATTTCTTATGGCAGCAGATCTTTAAGAGACTCCGAGCGAAATCCGGCTAACTACAGCTCATTCCGGCTGGAATTGCTGGCCCTGGTGTGGGCAATGACAGAACGCTTCGCCGAGTATCTAACAGGGGCTGAGGTGCTAGTCATGACAGATAACAACCCGCTAGCTCACTTAGAGAATGCAAAACTGGGGGCGTTGGAGCAGCGGTGGGTCGCCAGACTGGCCAAGTTCAATTACCGCATTAAATTTCGCTCTGGTCGAGAGAACGGCAATGCAGATGCATTGTCAAGGGTGCCCCTTGGGTCATCCGGGGAAGATGTTGACGAACAACTTGAGGATACTGAAACTCCAGCTTTGGGGCAGATACCTATCTTCCAAAGTGTGCTACACTCAAGTGGGGTGGCCACCGGGATGCCCTGTGTCCTGGGTAAAACACCCTCAGATTGGACAAGAGTCCAGGATGAGTGTCCGGACATTGCACTTGTGCGCCGTTGGGTACAAAACAAGGCCTGGCCCAGTGCAGAGGACAAGGCTCAGTTGTCCATGGAAGGAATGAAACTCCTTCGACAATGGGATAAATTGTGTGTGGAGGAGCAAGGTCTTTTGTATCGTAAGGTGTACCTGCCATCGGAGCTGCAGCATCGGTACCAACTGATAATTCCTGTGGGGATGGGGCCAGTGGTCGCTCGTGAGGCGCATGAGAAGGGGGCCCATTTTGGAAGTGAAAAGACACTTCAGTGGTTGCAGCGAGTCCTCTACTGCCCTGAGTTGGGAGGGATGGTGGCCGACGCGTGTCGGCAGTGCCGAATTTGTGGGCTCAACAAAAGCCCTGAGCAGCGGGCTCCCACACAGTCTATTAAGACTTCAGCTCCACTGGAGCTACTCATGATTGACTACGTGTTGATAGGGTACTCTACGTCAGGGTACTCCTATTGCCTGGTGATGACAGATCACTTTACCAAGTATGCTGTAGCGGTGCCGACAAGAGATCAGACGGCCAAGTCGGCGGCTGAGGCAGTGTGCCGACATTTCTTCCAAGTGTTCGGGTGTCCGCAGAGAATACATTCAGATCAAGGGGCCTGCTTTCAGGGGACGCTGATGAAAGAGTTGCACCAGCTCTATGGTATCGAGCAGTCGAGAACAACACCTTACCACCCTCAGGGTAACGGGGCGTGTGAGCGTTTTAATCGGACCCTGTTGCAAATGTTGAGGTCCTTAGAGAGTCAGCAACAGACATGCTGGCCTGAGTATCTCCCCGAATTGATGTGGGCTTACAATAACAGGATGCACAGTACTACTGGTTACTCACCACACATGTTGATGTTTGGTAGACCTGGCCGAGACATTGAGGATTTGAACATGCCAGATCCCTCCTCCGCCCCCCTTCGGACTGCATCCGAGTGGGTACGAGAGCATCGGCGGCGGTTGAGGGTGGTGCATCAGGTGGTGGGCGACCGCCTTCGACAGGTGGTCCATAAGGACACGCGACCTGTACAAACAGAGCTGTTCTCTCCGGGGGACAGAGTGTTGGTGAGGACAAAACGACGGTCAGGAAAGCTGAGTGACCGATGGGAGGCGATACCGTATCTGATAAAAAAACAGGTGAACCCTGAGATTCCAGTGTACGAGGTCGAACCGGTGGGGACAGGGGGGCCAACCCGTAATTTGCATCGTAACATGTTACAACGGTGCTGGTTTGAAGATTCGGCGCCTACCCCCCTAGAGCCAGAGGCCATGTTCCAAGGGGCGGAAGCTCTGAATGATCTTGAGTTTGATGGTGTGCTTACTCCTGCGCCTGCTTATTTGCCCCCTGTGACCGATCTGGCCTCGGGTGATGAGAATGTTGGGGATATGGAGGATGTTGTTGAGGAGAGTGCATCAGGTCAACTGCTTGGTCCTGATGCTGTATCACAGGACATCGAGCCGCAGGAGGAGACAACTCCACTTACGCCCACTAACACGACCACGGAAGAGACTCTAGCTCCCTCTAAGGTCGCACCTGTTGATGTAGGACTCAGGAGAACTACACGATCTACGGCAGGAATACCGCCTCAGCGATATGCTCAAGATGAATTTGAGTGGGAAGGTATGTCGAGGACGCCAACCTCTAGTGGGGTGGCATGTAAGAGGGTGAACTGTAGTCCCACTGAGAGGGCACTAGGACCCTGTGGTTTTTGCCTGTTGCAGCAGAGGACAGACCTCCCAGAGACAATGTGTGCTGCGGGGTGGGGTCTAGTGTCTCGAGTGTAAAGTGAAAGTAGGAAGTGAGAGCTGAGAGAGAAAAGGCGGGAAGAAAAGGAGAAGCTGCTGTGAGATCTTAAAAAGAGACTGTGTGGATTTACTGCAAGTGTTTTTGGAGGAAAAGAAGCTTTTGAGAGACTTTTTGTTGCTAACGTTCCCCTGGAGAAGAGCTAACCTTTTGTTTAACTCTGTGAGAGACTTGTGTTGCTAACGTTTCCTGGAGAGGAGCTAACCCTTTATCTAAGAAAAGACGGAGACTTTGCTAAGAACCCAGTACGAATTTGGAAGTCTGTGGATTCCCTGTGCATTGAGTGGAGGAACAAGTCTGGACAGACTGCTGATACAGAGACGGACGGATTGTCGTGGAACCATTCCTAGGAGCTACAGAAGCAGAGACTACATCGTGAGACCACTAACTAAGTCCCCGGCGTTTGGGCTCGGCATCGGCCGACAAGACAAGAGGAGCTTGCTGTAACTTATTGGCGCTGAAGATATGAACTGGCTACAGCCTCTGCGGATTCCTGTCTGAGAGGAAATCCATCTCAGGATACGGTACCATAGTTATAGATACCCGGGTATCTCTGCTCAGAGTGTTAAATTGTTACTTTAGAGGTGTATCTTATATTAGAGTTGTGTAAGTTATACTCAATGTGCCATTCCAGGGGCTCCCTTAATAACACTACATTCAATTTACACTTGTTCCTGTTTTTAGTTGCCTGTTAGGTAAATTTCTTACTAGTCTGTTGTAGTACACAGTTCTCAGGAGACCTTGGAGTGGCACAGTGATTTCAGTTGCTGCTGAGCTAGTGTATCTTTGGGGTGCATCTGCCTTAATATTCTCCATATTACCTTGATTAATTTGCCTTTGAGTAAATACCGTTGGAGATTTCTGCCTTGGTCTTGGTTTGTGACTCACTGGATCTTATTCGGACCTCTGGTCATTACATGTATAATATATATATATATACCGTATATACTCGAGTATAAGCCGAGATTTTCAGCCCAAAATTTTGGGCTGAAAGTGCCCCTCTCGGCTTATACTCGAGTCAAGGTGGGTGGCAGGGTCGGCGGGTGAGGGGGAGAGGGCGCTGAGGCATACTTACCTAGTCCCAGCGATCCTCGCGCTGTCCCTACCGTCCCACGGTCTTCTGTGCTGCAGCTTCTTCCCCTCTTCAGCGGTCACGTGGGACCGCTCATTACAGAAATGAATAAGCGGCTCCACCTCCCATAGGGGTGGAGCCGCCTATTCATTCCTCTAATCAGCGGTGCCGGTGACCGCTGATAGAGAAAGAAGCTGCGGCACCGAAGACCAGGCAGAGGGACAGCGCGAGGATCGCCAGGACTAGGTAAGTATAGCATATTCACCTGTCCTCGTTCCAGCCGCCGAGCGTCGCTCCATCTTCCCGGCCGGCGCCTCCATCTTCCCGGCGTCTGCGCTCTGACTGTTCAGGCAGAGGGCGCGATGACGCATATAGTGTGCGCGGCGCCCTCTGCCTGATCAGTCAGAGCAGAGACGCCGGGAAGATGGAGGCGCCGGAACGAGACGCCGGGAGCTGCAATCAAGGGAGGTGAGTATGTGTTTTTTTTTTTTTATTGCAGCAGCAGCAGCGGCGGCGGCAGAGATTTATGTGAAGCATCTATGGGGCACAGTGAACGGTGCAGAGCACCGTATATGGCACATCTATGGGGCACAGTGAACGGTGCAGGGCACCGTATATGGCACATCTATGGGGCACAGTGAACGGTGCAGAGCACCGTATATGGCACATCTATGGGGCACAGTGAACGGTGCAGGGCACCGTATATGGCACATCTATGGGGCACAGTGAACGGTGCAGGGCACCGTATATGGCACATCTATGGGGCACAGTGAACGGTGCAGGGCACCGTATATGGCACATCTATGGGGCACAGTGAACGGTGCAGAGCACCGTATATGGCACATCTATGGGGCACAGTGAACGGTGCAGAGCACCGTATATGGCACATCTATGGGGCACAGTGAACGGTGCGGAGCACCGTATATGGCACATCTATGGGGCACAGTGAACGGTGCGGAGCACCGTATATGGCACATCTATGGGGCACAGTGAACGGTGCTCTGCACCGTATATGGCACATCTATGGGGCACAGTGAACGGTGCGGAGCACCGTATATGGCACATCTATGGGGCACAGTGAACGGTGCGGAGCACCGTATATGGCACATCTATGGGGCACAGTGAACGGTGCGGAGCACCGTATATGGCACATCTATGGGGCACAGTGAACGGTGCGGAGCACCGTATATGGCACATCTATGGGGCACAGTTAACGGTGCAGAGCACCGCATATGGCACATCTATGGGGCACAGTGAACGGTGCAGGGCACCGCATATGGCACATCTATGGGGCACAGTGAACGGTGCAGGGCACCGCATATGGCACATCTATGGGGCACAGTGAACGGTGCAGAGCACCGTATGTGGCACATCTATGGGGCACAGTGAACGGTGCAGAGCACCGTATGTGGCACATCTATGGGGCACAGTGAACGGTGCAGAGCACCGTATATGGCACATCTATGGGGCACAGTGAACGGTGCAGGGCACCGTATATGGCACATCTATGGGGCACAGTGAACGGTGCAGGGCACCGTATATGGCACATCTATGGGGCACAGTGAACGGTGCAGAGCACCGTATATGGCACATCTATGGGGCACAGTGAACGGTGCAGAGCACCGTATATGGCACAGCTATGGGGAAATATGAACGGTGCAGAGCACTGTATGGCACAGCTATGGGGAAATAATGATCTATTTTTATTTTTGAAATTCACCGGTAAATGCTGCATTTCCACCCTAGGCTTATACTCGAGTCAATAAGTTTTCGCAGTTTTTTGTGGCAAAATTAGGGGGGTCGGCTTATACTCGGGTCGGCTTATACTCGAGTATATACGGTATATATATATATATATATATATATATATATATATATATATATATATATATATATATATATATATATATATATACAGGTACACAGCTTCTGCTTCTGTCTTAAGGTACCTTCACACTGAGCAACTTAAGAATGATAACGATAGCGATCCGTGACGTTGCAGCGTCCTGGATAGCGATATCGTTGTGTTTGACACGCAGCAGCGATCAGGATCCTGCTGTGACATCGCTGGTCAGAGCTAGAAGGGCAGAACTTTATTTCGTCGCTGGATCACCCGCTGACATCGCTGAATCGGCGTGTGTGACGCCGATCCAGCAATGTGTTCACTGGTAACCAGGGCAAATATCGGGTTACTAAGCGCAGGACCACGCTTAGTAACCCGATGTTTACCCTGGTTACCATTGTAAATGTAAAAAAAAACATCACATACTTACATTCCGGTGTCTGTCACGTCCCCCGGCGTCAGCTTCCCTGCACTGTGTCAGCGCCGGCCGGCCGTAAAGCAGAGCACAGCGGTGACGTCACCGCTCTGCTTTACGGCCGGCCAGCTCTTACACAGTGCAGGGAAGCTGAGGCCGGGGGACGCGACAGACACCGGAATGTAAGTATGTAGTGTTTTTTTTTCTGAATGTAGCCACCAAACAAAATCGGCCCTACGGCTTTGGCAGCATATGCTGCTTCAGCGGGAGTTCCTGGAATTATTAGGGATAATCCTAGTTTTTCTAATTCAGTCAACAATTTTACATCGTAATTGCAGTTTTCAGGTAAGAGGGAAAATTCCCATTTTTATACGGGGCGTTTTAGGAGCTGGGAATAAGGGATACATCATTAAACCTAATCTAGAAATAGCACACGGACCACCAGTTATATTATCCGGGCTATAATTAAAAGTGGTATTTCCACAGGAAAACATCCACCCTCTAGCAACTTCACATATTGTGTATATGATGGCGAAGTCACCATATTGTTACATCTCATATCTTTTCCTGCCCTCATATTTTTGCACTTTTTATCTGAATGAGAGCCACATATAAGAGCAATCTCCCCATTCTTTGTCTGATTCTGTTAATTGTTGACATCTGCCTATTTTGTTTTTATCACAGGTTATTTGAGAACATAAATCAGCTGGTGTAATACTTTGAGTCCTTAGGGTAATCATCTCTTTCGTTATAAAATTTTCCCCAGTAAAGTTCATACAGGCATAATATGGATTGTATGTGAAGTTTTGGGTCACATCTTCTTCTATGTCTTCATCTTGAGTAGATACCCCTATCAGCTTTGTCTATAACTGTAAAGGGGTCGGTACCGCCACCAGACAGGTTTCTAATATATTGGCAGCAGTAGTAGTCTTTGTCATACAAAAATGGTTAGTGTTCATCAGCTGAGCCAAATAAATCCACAGATTCTGTTTGGTATTCCATAAAGCCCCATTGTCCATGGTTGGTCTCTCGGTTTTTAGGCGGAAGATCTCTTGGGTAGTGACGGAAGTTGAAAGGACCATGCACACGGTGGCTGCAACGATGCACCATTTCTAGATTTTGATCTAAAGGAAAAATATATATTATTCTCTGAGATAACACCTGTCAGGTGGGTGTGTTCCTACTTCTCTTGCCCGGGTTCCATAGCTATCAGCAAGCTATCTGCTCTATGAGCAATTACTTCAGCAGGTTCTAGAGGACCATTGTCACCCAGTTGTTTCACCCAGATTTTTGCACCATCATTGATAGGATGCGAGTTTCCAAATCATTTATCTCCTCTGACTGTCACAACTGTAGGGGCCCTTCCTCTAACCACCTGCATTTTAGGAATAGACAGTAGCAATAGCTGAGCTATCCTATCTCCCTTCTGTATTAGCATGTCACTTTCTCCACTATTCATTAAAAGTACTTTAATTTCTCCCTGATAATCCTGGTCTATCATTCCTCCCATTACCTGAATCCCCTTTATAACCAAACCTGACATTGGGGCTATAAGACCCCAATGCGGAGAGTGACATGATAAGCATGTCGAGGTGAGGAGACTTAAAGCCGCAATGCTCCTCTGGGAAATATGCAAATTGTCTCTTCAGAGAGGAAGAGGACTAGAACTCTAGTGCCACCTATTGGAAGTAGCAATCCTAACAGTCAATGTCGACCCTTTAACGAGCCTTGTCACATGATTTAGGATAAAAGCCAAACCAGAATCTCAATTTGCAGACACTGTGTTTCGGGGTACTGCCCCTCGTCAGTGCAAAGTGGAAATCTGGTTTGGCTGAGTGAGAGGCGTCTGACTGGGATCCAAGAAGTATCGTTTCTCCTTGCGGAGAGTGACATGATAAGCATGTCGAGGTGAGGAAACTTAAAGCCGCAATGCTCCTCAGGGAAATATGCAAATTGTCGGTAAAGGGTCGACATTGACTGTTAGGATTGTTACTTCCAATAGGTGGCACTAGAGTTCTAGTTCTCTTCCTCTCTGAAGAGACAATTTGCATATTTCCCAGAGGAGCATTGCGGCTTTAAAGGGAAGGTGCCACATTTTAATATTGTAAAAAAAAAAAAACCTCTTTAATTCCTTATTTTTATAAGTTATTTTCAAGTGCACAGTATTTATTGTTTTTTTTTTTTTATTCATTTTTTTTTCTGCCACTGGGCGCCGCCATTTTCATTTGCAGGACTGTAAGTGTAGCTGCACGACACTTACAGTCTTCACATACGGCAGCCCTGGACATAGACATCTGCAGTCGGGAGGCGACCCCATAGCTAGCAATGCATTATAAGCTGCTCTCTGCTCTGATGTGGCCACGCCCCCTGGACTGTCTCCACATCACAGCAAAGGCAGGAGATCGGCGCCATCTTGCTTCAGCCTACAGTGGAGTGTACCTGTGAGCTCCACTGTGACTGAGAGCTGTGCTGTTGGAGGGGCAGCTACATCTGTCTCCCCTCACACTGTCAGCGGCCGTTCCCTGTCCTCTGCTGCCTGTAATCTCTAGAATCGCTAGAGAGGGTGAAGGAGTGCTGCCATCTGATGTCCTCTATCAGGAGCTGCAGAGAGGTAACAGAGGGGGATGGGGAGACTCTGTGCTGCATGACCTCACTGCAGCTCCTCACAGGACATCAGACCGTATATCTATCACTATACTGTGCTGAGCCATGTATCTAATCCTCTCCTGTGTGATAGTGTCTGCTGGCCCCTGTATCTAATCCTCTCCTGTGCTGACCTGTGTATCTAATCCTCCTGTGGAATACTGACTGCTGAGCCATGTATCTAATCCTCTCCTGTGTGATACTGTCTGCTGAGCCGTGTATCTAATCCTCTCCTGTGTGATACTGTCTGGTGAACCGTGTATCCAATCCTATCCTGTGCTGACCTGTGTATCTAATCCTGTGGAATACTGACTGCTGAGCTGTGTATCTAATCCTCTCCTGTGTGATATTGTCTGCTGAGCCGTGTATCTAATCCTCTCCTGTGTGATATTGTCTGCTGAGCCGTGTATCTAATCCTATCCTGTGCTGACCTGTGTATCTAATCCTATCCTGTGTGATACTGACTGCTGAGCCGTGTATCTAATCCTCTCCTGTGTGATACTGTATGCTGAGCCGTGTATCTAATCCTCTCCTGTGTGATACTGTCTGGTGAACCGTGTATCCAATCCTATCCTGTGCTGACCTGTGTATCTAATCCTGTGGAATATTGAATGCTGAGCTGTGTATCTAATCCTATCCTGTGTGATACTGTCTGCTGAGCCGTGTATCTAATCCTATCCTGTGTGATACTGTCTGGTGAACCGTGTATCTAATCCTATCCTGTGCTCACCTGTGTATCTAATCCTGTGGAATACTGTCTGCTGAGCCGTGTATCTAATCCTCCTGTGTGATACTGTCTGCTGAGCCGTGTATCTAATCCTATCCTGTGTGATACTGTTTGCTGAGCCGTGTATCTAATCCTCTCCTGTGTGATACTGTCTGCTGAGCCGTGTATCTAATCCTCCTGTGTGATACTGTCTGCTGAGCCGTGTATCTAATCCTCTCCTGTGTGATACTGACTGCTGAGCCGTGTATCTAATCCTCCTGTGTGATACTGTCTGGTGAACCATGTATCTAATCCTATCCTGCGCTGACCTGTGTATCTAATCCTGTGAAATACTGACTGCTGAGCTGTGTATCTAATCCTCTCCTGTGTGACACTGTCTGCTGAGCTGTGTATCTAATCCTCTCCTGTGTGATACTGACTGCTGAGCCGTGTATCTAATCCTCTCCTGTGTGATACTGACTGCTGAGCCATGTATCTAATCCTCTCCTGTGTGATACTGTCTGCTGAGCCGTGTATCTAATCCTCTCCTGTGTGATACTGTCTGCTGAGCTGTGTATCTAATCCTCTCCTGTGTGATACTGTCTGGTGAACCGTGTATCCAATCCTATCCTGTGCTGACCTGTGTATCTAATCCTGTGGAATACTGACTGCTGAGCTGTGTATCTAATCCTCTCCTGTGTGATATTGTCTGCTGAGCCGTGTATCTAATCCTCTCCTGTGTGATATTGTCTGCTGAGCCGTGTATCTAATCCTATCCTGTGCTGACCTGTGTATCTAATCCTATCCTGTGTGATACTGACTGCTGAGCCGTGTATCTAACCCTCTCCTGTGTGATACTGTATGCTGAGCCGTGTATCTAATCCTCTCCTGTGTGATACTGTCTGGTGAACCGTGTATCCAATCCTATCCTGTGTATCTAATCCTGTGGAATATTGACTGCTGAGCTGTGTATCTAATCCTCTCCGGTGTGATATTGTCTGCTGAGCCGTGTATCTAATCCTCTCCTGTGTGATACTGTCTGGTGAACCGTGTATCTAATCCTATCCTGTGCTCACCTGTGTATCTAATCCTGTGGAATACTGTCTGCTGAGCCGTGTATCTAATCCTCCTGTGTGATACTGTCTGCTGAGCCGTGTATCTAATCCTCTCCTGTGTGATACTGTCTGCTGAGCCGTGTATCTAATCCTCCTGTGTGATACTGTCTGCTGAGCCGTGTATCTAATCCTCTCCTGTGTGATACTGACTGCTGAGCCGTGTATCTAATCCTCCTGTGTGATACTGTCTGGTGAACCATGTATCTAATCCTATCCTGCGCTGACCTGTGTATCTAATCCTGTGGAATACTGACTGCTGAGCTGTGTATCTAATCCTCTCCTGTGTGATACTGACTGCTGAGCCGTGTATCTAATCCTCTCCTGTGTGATACTGACTGCTGAGCCGTGTATCTAATCCTCTCCTGTGTGATACTGTCTGCTGAGCCGTGTATCTAATCCTCCTGTGTGATACTGTCTGCTGAGCCGTGTATCTAATCCTCTCCTGTGTGATACTGACTGCTGAGCCGTGTATCTAATCCTCCTGTGTGATACTGTCTGGTGAACCATGTATCTAATCCTATCCTGCGCTGACCTGTGTATCTAATCCTGTGGAATACTGACTGCTGAGCTGTGTATCTAATCCTCTCCTGTGTGACACTGTCTGCTGAGCTGTGTATCTAATCCTCTCCTGTGTGATACTGACTGCTGAGCCGTGTATCTAATCCTCTCCTGTGTGATACTGTCTGCTGAGCCGTGTATCTAATCCTCTCCTGTGTGATACTGACTGCTGAGCCGTGTATCTAATCCTCCTGTGTGATACTGTCTGCTGAGCCGTGTATCTAATCCTCTCCTGTGTGATACTGACTGCTGAGCCATGTATCTAATCCTCTCCTGTGTGATACTGTCTGCTGAGCCGTGTATCTAATCCTCCTGTGTGATACTGTCTGCTGAGCCGTGTATCTAATCCTCTCCTGTGTGATACTGACTGCTGAGCCGTGTATCTAATCCTCCTGTGTGATACTGTCTGGTGAACCATGTATCTAATCCTATCCTGCGCTGACCTGTGTATCTAATCCTGTGGAATACGGACTGCTGAGCTGTGTATCTAATCCTCTCCTGTGTGACACTGTCTGCTGAGCTGTGTATCTAATCCTCTCCTGTGTGATACTGACTGCTGAGCCGTGTATCTAATCCTCTCCTGTGTGATACTGTCTGCTGAGCCGTGTATCTAATCCTCTCCTGTGTGATACTGACTGCTGAGCCGTGTATCTAATCCTCTCCTGTGTGATACTGTCTGGTGAACCGTGTATCTAATCCACTTCTATGCACTCCTCTCCCCCCTGCATATCTTTCCCCATTGCACACACAACTCAATGCGTGCGTTAACAGGAGCTGCGGGCGTCATGCTGTATTATGGCATTATGTGAGATCTATATGACGGTATTATGTGATCTGTATGGTGGTATTATGCTTGATCAGTATTGTGAGAATTATATGGTGGTATTGTGTGTGATCTATATGGCGGTATTATGTGAGAACACTATGGCAGTATTATGTGTGATCTATATGGCGGTATGTGAGAACACTGGCGGTATTATGTGTGATCTATATGGTGGTATGTGAGAACACTGGCGGTATTATGTGTGATCTATATGGTGGTATTATGTGAGAACTGTATGACAGTATTGTGTGATCTATTTGATAGTATTGTGTGTGATCTATATGGCGGTATTATGTGAGAACACTATGGCAGTATTATCTTCAGAAAGCGGACCCATTCTATGGTGGTTCTGGCTGAGCACCTGCACGCGGGTCTGGGGTAATAGAGGGGGCAGCATGACCTCCAGTTAGGTGTAGTCGGGGGAAGGCTGGTGAGGCAGCTGAAGAGAGGGGTCTCATTTTTATCGTTACTATATGGCTACATTTCCTTCCCAGCGTCATCCCGGACTGCGCCTGTCGCCTCGCTTTCACACATTGCCAGGACAGGATGGAGAAGACAGGATCTGAGGAGGGGAATGGGGTCTGTATGCAAAGTCTGGATCAGAACAGGCCATCAATCCGCAGAAATGTTTCCTGGATTTCTGTGAAGCAGATGGTCCATCCATGAGTATAAAAGACAGCGCTCTATGTACAATCCCTGGCTGCTCCGCGCACCAAACAGGGGGCCCCCATAGACCAGCACACTGCTCTCCTGAAATACTCTGTGCTGCTGTCACCCTGCTCCCTCCACCACCTATCTCCCAGAATCCATGCTGCTTGCCATCCTCGGTGACCGTAGACTTGTCAGTATAAGGATGCTTTCACACTAGCGTCGGTACGGGCCTTTCGCAGTGCGTCGTACCGACGTATGCTGTGAAAGAAATACCCGACGTGGGCAGCGGAAGCAGTCTTACGACACTTCCGCTGCCCCATTGTAAGGTCTGGGGAGGATGGGGAGGAGTTTCGGCCGTGCATGCGTGGTCGAAAATGGTGGACTCGACGCACAAACATTACATGTAACTTTTTTTGTGGCGGCGGTCCACCAAAACATGACACAACCATCGCACGACAGTTGTGACGTGTGGCAATACGTCGCAATGCGTCGGTAATGTTAGTCTATGGGGAAAAAACGCATCCTGCAGACAACTTTGCAGGATGCGTTTTTTCTCCTGAATGACTCATTGCAACGTACAGCCAACAACGCTAGTGTGAAAGTAGCCTAAGGCTGCCGTCCACTATCAGTATTTGGTCAGTATTTTACCTTAGTATTTGTAAGCCAAAACCAGGAGTGGGTGATAAATACAGAAGTGGTGCATATGTTTCTATTATACTTTTCCTCTATTTGTTCCACTCCTGGTTTTGGCTACAAATACTGATGTAAAATACTGACCAAATACTGATAGTGTGACGGCAGCCATACTCTGCAGTCACCAACAAAATGGCTGCTCACTGGGTTCCTGAATATCATCCTCTCTAATCCCTTAGCAAACACCCAGAAGGGGAGGAGACATCACACAGGTCAGCAGACTCCGCCCATAATTACTGCAGTGCTGTAATGTGAGCTATTTGTACACTAGGTTTTTCTGAAATTTCAGCAGCTGTTTAAAAGTGGAAATTCCAAAACTTTTCAAATTATTTTTCATATTTTACTAAATTATAAACAAATGATAATATTTTTTAAGAAAATGTAATCATTAATTATTTACATTTTTACAATTTCTGAAAAAAAAATTGGGGGGATGGCACCTTCCCTTTAAGTCTCCTCACCTTGACATGCTTATCATGTCACTCTCCACAAGGAGAAATTATACTTCTTGTGAAAAAAAAGTTAAATGTTCAATTTTTTTTTTAAACATTCCAAAAATTCCTGTGAAGCACCTGAAGGGTTAATAAACTTCTTGAATGTGGTTTGGAGTACCTTGAGGGGTGCAGTTTTTAGAATGGTGTCACTTTGGGGCATTTTCTGTCATATAGGCCCCTCAAAGTCACTTCAAGTGTGAGGTGGTCCCTAAAAAAAATGGTTTTGCAAATTTTGTTGTAAAAACGAGAAATCACTGGTCAACTTTTAACCCTTATAACTTCCTAACAAAAAAAAATTGTGTTTCCAAAATTGTGCTAATGTAAAGCAAACATGTGGCTAATGTTATTTATTAACTATTTTGTATGATATGACTCTAATTTAAGGGCATAAAAACTAAAAGTTTAAAAATTGCAAAATTCGCAATATTTTCGCCAAATTTCAATTTTTTTCACAAATGAACGCAGGTCATATTGAAGAAATTTTACCACTATCATGAATTACAATATGTCATGAGAAAACAAACTCAGAATTAGGCCGGGGTCACACTAGACCGTAATACGGACGAGTGCAATGCGATAAAAAATCGCATTGCACTCGTCCCAATGTTAATCTATGGGGCAGCTCCCATCATCCGATATTTTCTCAGCCGTATTCAGGATCCGAGTGAAATCGCAGCATGCTGCGATTGTCAGCGTATCTCGGCCGAGAATCGCCAATGAAAGTCTATGGGGGTGAGAAAAAATAGCACAGCACATGGACCATCAGTGTGATTTGCGAGAAATTCTCAGGCATTGGGCAGGTGACAGGAAAGGCTCAGCCATTATTTGCTCATTTTGCAAGTGTGTGAGAAAATCTCACCATACGGATGACACACGGATGTCACACGGATGTCAAACGGATCATTTGATGCGAGAAAATCGCATCCTCGCACTGCACACGGATTAATGTTTTGGTACCATTTGTGCGATTCTCGTCCGTCAAAAACGGACCGTTTTTTTATACGTTGTGTGTGTCCCCGGCCTTACTAGGATCCATTGAAGAGTTTCAGAGTTATGACCTCATAAAGTGACAGTGGTCAGAATTGAAAAAAATAGCCTGGTCAGGAAGTTGAAAACAGGCTTCGGGGTGAAGGGGTTAAAGAGAGGCATGTTTTATGCAATATCACACTGTCAGAGTCCTGTTAATTTTAATAAAGAACTTCTGAGCCTTCTGCGTACCCTGCCGGTTTTAAAGAAGGCTACTACTTGCGATATAACGCAATTTTATTTCAAAGTACAACATTAAAGGAATAGTATGATTGCGTACAGTTTTGTATATGTTAACATACAAAGGTTAAGTACATATAAAGATTAAGTACATATACTCACATCATCACCAAGGAGTTTTTTAAACATCATCCATCTGGAATATCAGAGAAGCAGCCACCAAGACAGAGAACTCCTGGAAAATTCACAACACTTCTGCAGGTATTACAACACTGTACATGTGTAAGTACAGGTACACAGCTTCTACTTCTGTCTTAATTGTGTTCCTCTGGCCTTATATAGTGATTTGCACTATGTGGTAAGTCTGGTTTACCCTTGCTCTCCAGTGGCCAGCCTTTGGAATACGATGAATCGGAGATACAAGGCAAGCATCAGACAATGGGGGCAATACGCCCACACAAATCAAAAGCTCCAAAGAATCACATACATCAACAGTAGACAGAGGTTAAATAAGTCTCCATGTTTTACAATAACAAGCAATAAACATAGGGCTATTTGTGAGGTAACAACCTTCAGTCAATGGAAGTAAACAGTTCTCAAGATTTTGTCACTATGAACATTGTCTGTCTGTATAACCAGTAATGCTGCTCTGTCAGGGTTTGTATGCATTCTGTGTATTTCAATATGGACTCAAAATATCCATTTCTATGTTCACACTACCCTCCGCCCCCAACACACTGAAAAATCATTAATATTTGACCGGGTCACAGAAGAGCTTATCTCACAACTTTGCAGCCTTTACAAAGTAATTTTCCTCCTTAGAAGCCCTAGATTCACATTTCATTTCACCCATAAAGTATGATGCTGACAAAAGTGCTTCACAAACACTGTATGATACCCCCACAATGAATTCCTCCACAGTACCCTCCACATGCATAGTGTGATGACTAGGGTTGAGCGAAACGGATCGTTCATTTTTAAAAGTCGCCGTCTTTTGGCAAAGTCGGGTTTCATGAAACCCGACCCGACCCCTGTGTGGGGTCGGCCATGCGGTACGCGACTTTCGCGCCAAAGTCGCGTTTCAATGACGCGAAAAGCGCCATTTCTCAGCCAATGAAGGTGAACGCAGAGTGTGGGCAGCGTGATGACATAGGTCCTGGTCCCCACCATCTTAGAGAAGGGCATTGCAGTGATTGGCTTGCTGTCTGCGGCGTCACAGGGGCTATAAAGAGGCGTTCCCGCCGACCACCATCTTACTGCTGCTGATCTGAGCCTAGGGAGAGGTTGCTGCCGCTTCGTCAGAAGCAGGGATAGCGTTAGGCAGGGTCCATTAACCACCAAACCGCTTGTGCTGTAGCGATTTCCACTGTCCAACACCACCTTATGTTTGCAGGGACAGTGGAAGCTACTTTTTTTTTTTTTCCTCAGCACTGTAGCTCATTGGGCTGCCCTAGAAGGCTCCCTGATAGCTGCATTGCTGTGTGTACGCCGCTGTGCAAACCAACTGCTTTTTTCAAAGCACAAATCCTGTTGTTCCTTCCTTTCTGCACAGCTATCTTGTTTGTTTGTACACACTTTTTATTTAATTTGTGCATCAGTCCACTCCTTATTGCTGCCTGCCATACCTGGCTGAGATTACTGCAGGGAGATAGTAATTGTAGGACAGTCCCTGTTTTTTTTTTTTTTTTATTTTATTTTTTTTCTCCCTAAAAAAATAAGTTGTGGGAGATTAAGATTGGCATTTCTGCTAGAGTGCCATCCCTGTGTGTGCCATCTCTCTCACATAGTGGGCCATAGAAAGCCTTTTTATTTTTCTGTTTTTCTTTGTGGGGTTTATAAATTCTCCCTGAAAAAAAAAACAGTGGGAGATTAATATTGGCCTTTGGGCTTGTGTGCCACTCCTGACTCCTGGGTGCGCCATCTCTCTCTCTCAAATCGTGGGCCATAGAAAGCCTATTTTTTTTTTTTTATTTGGTTTCTAAAGTCTCCCTGAAAAAATTTAAAAAAAACAGTGGGAGATTAATATTGCCCTTTCTGCTTGTGTGCCACTCCTGACTCCTGGGTGTGCCATCTCTCTCTCTCCACTATGGGCCATAGAAAGCCTATTTTTTTTTTTTTTTATTTGGTTTCTAAATTCTCCCTGAAAAAAATCAAAATAAAAAGTGGGAGATCAATATTTACATTTGTGCTTCAGTGACAGTCCTGCGTGTGTGGCATCTCTCTCATTTGGTGCCACCGAAAACAGAGTGTGTAACATTGTGCCTGATTTTCCTTGCGGTCTCACCCACCTGTAAAGGGATATCTAAATCATACTGAAGTTATAGCTCACCGTGTAAGTTGTTTTACAGCAACAAATACCGTTACTTTGGTTACGTTTTTAAAACAATGAGGAAGTCTGGTGGAAGAGGTCGTGGCCGTGGGCGTTCATTGTCAGCTGGTAATGGTGGTAGTGGAGCATCAGGTGGTCGTGGGAAAAAAAATATTGCACCTAAGTCTGGAGCTGTGGAGCCAGGTTCGTCGTCTGGCTACAGAAGGCCTC
This sequence comes from Ranitomeya imitator, assembly GCF_032444005.1. Lineage (NCBI taxonomy): Eukaryota > Metazoa > Chordata > Amphibia > Anura > Dendrobatidae > Ranitomeya > Ranitomeya imitator. The sequence continues at coordinate 773,913,532 of NC_091284.1, forward strand.
GAACGCTCCCTTTTCTGGGAGTAGGAAAACCGCTTTTAAAGCCGGAGCAGCAAGAGCAAGTTTTGGCTTATCTTGCTGACTCAGCCTCTAGCTCTTTTGCCTCCTCTTTTGAAACTGGTAAATGTAAAAGCAGCGCGTCGTTAGTGGATGTTCACGGTCAGGGACAAGTCGCTTCCTTGTCCTCTTCAGCAAAAACAACAACAGAGAAATATGCAGCAGGCGACACAACGGGTTACTCCATGGAGCTCTTTACACATACTGTCCCTGGCTTAGAAAGTGAAGCAGTTAACAGGCCATGCCCATTACAAGTTGAATCTGACATGGAGTACACTGATGCACAGCCACAGCCAGACTACTATGCTGGTCCTTTGACTCAGACCACAACACTGCCCTCGCAGGGTACTGATCCAGAATCAGACCCTGATGAGACTATGTTGCCCCGTCACGAAGGCTCTACCACCGACTTACACGGTGATACAGACGAAGTTGCGCACGAGCTAGAAGAGGAGGTTATAGATGACCCAGTTGTTGACCCCGATTGGCAGCCATTGGGGGAACAGGGTGCAGGCGGCAGTAGTTCTGAAGCGGAGGAGGAGGGGCCGCAGCAGGCATCAACATCGCAACAGGTTCCATCTGCCGGGCCCGTAGATGGGACAAAACGCGTGGCAAAGCCAAAAACTGTTGGAGGTTAGCGTGGCCATCCGGTTAAAGCTCAGTCTGCAATCCCTGAAAAGGTATCCGATGCTAGAAAGAGTGCAGTCTGGCATTTTTTTAAACAACATCCAATTGATCCGCACAAAGTCATCTGTCAAAAATGTTCAACTACCTTAAGCAGAGGTCAGAATCTGAAAAGTCTCAATACAAGTTGCATGCATAGACATTTAACCACCATGCATTTTCAAGGCTGGACTAACTACCAAACGTCCCTTAAGGTTGTAGCACCCTCGACCAATGAAGCTAGTCAGCAACGCTACATCCCTGCCGTCACTGTAAGGCCACCATTTTCCGCACCACCTGCACTATCTGTGCAGGTTTCTTTGCCAGGCCAAAGCAGTCAGGGTCAGGGAATCACCAGTTTCGTAGTAGGAAACACTGCATCTAGGGCACCGGTGGCAACAATACCATCTCCAACCGTCTCTGTCTGCCATGTCCACCGGCACACCCGCTAGTTCCACGATCTCCAGCTCTCCAGTCCAGCTCACCCTACATGAGACTCTGGTTAGAAAAAGGAAGTACTTATCCTCGCATCCGCGTACACAGGGTTTGAACGCCCACATAGCTAGACTAATCTCGTTAGAGATGATGCCCTACCGGTTAGTTGAAAGTGAAGCTTTCAAAGCCCTGATGGACTACGCTGTACCACGCTACGAGCTACCCAGTCGACACTTCTTTTCCAGAAAAGCCATCCCAGCCCTCCACCAGCATGTTAAAGAGTGCATCGTCCATGCACTCAGGCAATCTGTGAGTACAAAGGTGCACCTGACAACAGATGCATGGACCACTAGGCATGGCCAGGGACGTTACGTGTCCATCACGGCACACTGGGTGAATGTGGTGGATGCAGGGTCCACAGGGGACATCAATTTCGGGACAGTTCTGCCTAGCCCACGGTCTAGGAAACAGTTGGCTGTAGGTGTTCGCACCCCCTCCTCCTCCTCCTCCTCCTCCTCCTCTTCGTCCTTCTGCAGAAACGAGAGCTCGTCCACAGACCGCAGTCGCCAAACCACTCCATCCGCAGCTGGCACTGTTGCACACCAGTTGTCCCATTATGGGGCAGCTACTGGCAAGTGTCAGCAGGCTGTATTGGCTATGAAGTGTTTGGGCGACAGACACACCGCGGGAGTTCTGTCCGAGTTCTTGCAGAGAGAAACGCAGTCGTGGCTGGGCACAGTAGATCTTGAGGCAGGCAAGGTAGTGAGTGATAACGGAAGGAATTTCATGGCTGCCATCTCCCTTTCCCAACTGAAACACATTCCTTGCCTGGCTCACACCTTAAACCTGGTGGTGCAGTGCTTCCTGAAAAGTTATCCGGGGTTATCCGGCCTGCTCCTCAAAGTGCGCGGACTTTGCTCACATATCCGCCGTTCGCCCGTACACTCCAGCCGTATGCAGACCTATCAGCGATCTTTGAACCTTCCCCAGCATCGCCTAATCATAGACGTTGCAACAAGGTGGAACTCAACACTGCACATGCTTCAGAGACTGTGCGAACAGAGGCGGGCTGTTATGTTTTTGTGGGAGGATACACATACACGGGCAGGCAGTAGGATGGCAGACATGGAGTTGTCAGGTGTGCAGTGGTCGAAGATACAAGACATGTGTCAAGTCCTTCAGTGTTTTGAGGAATGCACACGGCTGGTTAGTGCAGACAACGCCATAATAAGCATGAACATCCCCCTAATGCGTCTGCTGATGCAAAGTTTGACGCACATAAAGGAGCAGGCATCTGCAGCCGAGGAAGAGGAAAGCCTTGACGACAGTCAGCCATTGTCTGGTCAGGGCACTGTACAGGACGAGGTAGCGGGTGAACAGGAGGAGAAGGATGAGGAGGATGATGGGGATGAGTATTTTTTTAATGAGGAAGCTTCTCCGGGGCCACTGGAAATTGGTGGCGTGGCAAGGCCGGGTTCTGGGTTTCTGAGGGACACAAGTGATGTGGATTTGCCTGAAACTGCCCCTCAACCAAGCACAACCACAGATTTGACAACTGGAACTTTGGCACACATGGCGGATTATGCCTTACGTATCCTCAAAAGGGACACACGCATTACGAAAATGATGAACGATGACGATTACTGGTTGGCCTGCCTCCTTGATCCTCGCTATAAAGGCAAATTGCAAAATATTATGCCACATGACAACTTGGAACTAATATTTGCAATATTGCTTCAGGCATTCCCAGCACACAGCGCCCGTGATCGTTCTCACATGAGCAGCAGGGGGCAGCAGGCCAGAAGTGTTAGAGGTGCAGAAATCAGAAGTGGCGTTGGACAGAGGGGTTTTCTGACCAGGTTGTGGAGTGATTTTGCTATGACCGCAGACAGGACAGGTACTGCTGCATCAATTCAAAGTAACAGGAGACAACATTTGTCCAGTATGGTTACTATTTTTCATCCCTTATCGATGTTCTACCTCAACCGTCATTCCCATTTGATTACTGGGCATCCAAATTAGACACCTGGCCAGAATTGGCAGAATATGCATTGCAGGAGCTTGCTTGCCCGGCAGATAGTGTCCTATCAGAAAGAGTATTCAGTGCTGCAGGTTCAATATTAACCAAAAAAGGACTCGTCTGGCTACCCAAAATGTTGATGATCTAACCTTCATTAAAATGAACCACAACTGGATTTCGAATTCTTTTACCCCACCTTGCCCGGCCGACACCTAGCTTTCCTATGAAAAGGTATTGCCTGTGGACTACTCTGAATGACTTTACCAATCTCGTAATTTGCAGCAGCTGATTGTCCAGCATACGACATGTTTACACCTCCCTAAATGGCCAAACTCCCCACACGGGGCCGTGGTATCGCCACTTGGCGCAAGCACCCGTGAGAGTGCAGTTTGTCTGAAGAGGTGGGTGTGCCCGCTTTTGGTCTACGGCACTGCCACTGGGTCCCTCATAGTACAATAAAGTGTCTCTGGCGGTGGTGGTGCGCACCCAACGTCAGACACACTGTTGTAACATGAGGGGCCCTGGGCATGTACCGCCGGCCACAAGAGAGTTCCCCCACCCCCAGCTCAAACATTGCTCTACCACTTGCACAATTATCTCTCACAGTTCCACCTATGTTTAGTCTATGCGCTGACATCCGTAAATTCCTGCCACTGACAATACCATTGTGTTGACATGTATGATAGTACTTAACATAGTCAGGGGCAGTGTCCTATATTTACCCAAGTAAATACTTTGTGCCAAATTACTAGGTCTGAAACTACGCAGAGGAGCCCACCCCTGTACCTAATGATTGCACCCTTTTGGTTTTTCTTTTTGTTGTAATGCGAGACATTAACATGTATTTATTTTTTGGGACTACTAACTGGCAGACACTCATTACAATCGGCCGCCGCTGACAACACCAATGGTGCCCACTGCCTATGTACCCCTCCAAGAGAATTCAAAGTGCCTACAGCCCAAATTTATTATGTCAGGCCTACGAAGCCTGTCTGCGGTCCCTCCTTCCACTAGTCCTCCACTGACCTGTCTACTGCTGCCCGTGTTCCCCTGGAACCCAGCTGAAAGTGCATGGAGCCTACTTTTTTTCTTTGTTTTATATTTAGAAAGCCCAGATGAACTACGCTGTACCACGGTTCAAGCTACCCAGTCGACATTTCTTTTGCGAGAATAGCCATCCCAGCCCTCCACCGGCATGAAAAAGTCTGCATTGTCATAGCACTCAGGCAATCAAACAGTAGAAAGGTGCACCTGACAAGAGACGCATGGACCAGTAGGCATGTCCACAAAAAGTTACGTGTCCATTACGGCGCACTAAGTTAATGTGTTGGATGCATGGTCCACAGGGGACAGCCTACAAAGTCTGTCTGCAGTCCCTAATTCAAATTGTCCTCCGCTGACCACACCACTGCTGCCCGTGGACCCCTAGAACCTATTTTTAATTGCATAGAGCATCCTTTTTTTAATAGTAGGCGTACAAAGTCTGTCTGCGGTCCACTATTGAAATTGTCCTCCACTGACCAGAGCAATGCTGCCTGTGTACCCCTGTAACCTGTTTTAAACTGCATTGAGCCACATTTTTGGTTTAAGGCCTACTACCTGTGTCTGTCTGCGCCACTCAATACAGCTGTCCTCCTTTGAAAAAAGCAGAGCGTCAATAGTCTTATTTTCAGCCTCTAGGAATTTGAAAACTGCATTGGGGCTACTACTTTGGTAGGGCCTACTAACGGTGTCTGCCGCTCCAAGTTGTTCCCCAGGTTTCCTCTCCATTGCTTGGGTCTTCCGACTCTCGTTTAGTAGTTGTTGAAAACTACACTGCATTAGGCCTACAAATTGGGTATGGGGTGTAGAGACGGTGTGTTCCACTCCAAGGTGTTCCCCAGGTTTCCTCTCCATTGCTTGGGTCTTCCGACTCTCGTTTAGTAGTTGTTGAAAACTACACTGCATTCGGCCTACAAGTTGGGTCTGGGTTGTAGAGACGGTGTCTTCCGCTCCAAGGTGTTCCCCAGGTTTCCTCTCCATTGCTTCGATCTTCTGGCTCTCGTTTAGTAGTTGTTGAAAACAACACTGCATTAGGCCTACTAGTTGGGTTGGGGCCTTCTATCTGTGTCTGCCGCTCCTTGCTGTTCTCCTCCAGTGAACAAAGCTGTGCCGCCGGTTTACTACTGTTGCCAATTTTGAACTGCATTTAGAATACTTACTGATTTGGGCCTACTCTCTGTGTCAGCCTCTCATTCCAGTTGTCCTCCACTGAACAAAACAATGCCCCCTGGTTAGTCCTGTTACCAATTTTGAACTGCATTTAGCCCACTTTATTCTTTGGGCCCATATCTGTTTCCCCCTCATCCTGCCCATTGCCCAGCCAGTGATAGATGAGTCTGCTGGTACATTGACCCATAATGCAACATTCCCCGTGCATGCTACACTGCAAGATTGTGACCCTGCTGAAAGTCAGGTCCCCCTTCCTGCATACCATACCACCTTACACGGGGACAAAGAGGAAGGTGCAGATGAAGGTGCAGGTTCCTTCATCAGGTGGGGGGAGGAATACTAGTTGGCGACGTCACTGGCACAGGGCCCCTCATAGTACGCAAAAGTGTTGCTGCCGGTGGGAGGCGCCCCTGCCGTGCAAACACACCGCTGTACTTTGAGGGGCCCTGTGCCAGTGCCAATGCCAACGAGTGGGCCCCCCCTGCTTGCTCAGGATCACAGCACTTGCAAAGTTGAAATACTTACCTCTCCCTGCTCCACTGCCGTGACGTGGTCCAGATTTACTGGGCACACTAATTACTTGAACCAGCCCTACCCCCCACAACTTTAGCCAAATGACCTCCAATTTCAAATGCCTTACAATTATTATAAGCTAAATTACGATTGACAAGCTTCAGTAGCAAGAATGGATGTTTTTGCCAATACAATGGGCTCTGTACATGTTTTCCTGGCCTCTACTCACTGCCGACTATGCTCCCCCATTGACTTGCATTGGGTTTCGTGTTTCGGTCGATCCCCGACTTTTCGCGATAATCGGCCGATTCCACTCGACTCGACTTTTGAGATAGTCGGGTTTCGCGAAACACGGCTCGAGTCTAAAAAGGTCAAGGTCGCTCAACTCTAATGATGACCTTACTGTAATTCACGTCAACTCCATCGGCAAAGTATGGTAGCCTCAACACAGTTTGATCCCCTAACTGTAACCCTCACACAGTCCTCCATGCAGTATAATGAGCCTCCACACAGTACAATTACCCCACACCTCACCACACTGTATAATGGCCCCCACTAGCCCTCAAAACAGTATATCTCCCACACAATATTATGGACCCCACACAAACCTTCAAACTGTATAATTGCTTGCATATAGTATAGTGGCCCCCACGTAAGCCTCCTTAAAGTATACAGTGAAGGAAATAATTATTTGATCCCTTGCAAATAAATTTATATAATTTATACAATGTGATTTTCTGGATTTTATTTTGGATATTCTATCTCTCAATGTTAAAATTAACCTACCCTTAAAATTATAGACTGTTCATGTCTTTGTCAATGGTCAAACTTACAATATCAGCAAGGGATCAAATAATTATTTCCCTCACTGTATATAACAGATCTATTTTATGGTAGAAACAACTCCATTAGATGGCAACGTCTTTCATATGATACTCTTTAATATGTTCAGAAGGTCATTCGAAATTCATTTGGTATCTGATTATTTAGCGTTAAAAAAAAAATGTTATCCGTGCACTGACGGCTGTACATACTTACCGTATTTTATCTATTTCTGGGCACACAGGCAATCCGTGCTTTGATCTGATAGTTCCCAACTCTACCATCTGTTTTCTATGTACACAGATACGGCTGAGTTTGGGTCATTCCCCACAAATTCCTGGGACTGCGGGACAGCTCCTCAAATCTTTGAAACCTGGACGGTTGAGAGATTTGAATCTTCTGGCCGTCTCTGGAGTGACAATGAAGTTTGCTGTGGCAATCTTCGCCCCTCTAAGGCTATGTGCACATGCCCCGAATTGCCGCGGAAATTTCCACGGCAATTCCGGAACTCCCTGCCGTGGGAAAAACGCATACGGAATTGGCATGCGTTTTCCCGATAAACACTAGCGTTTTACAAGCTATCTATAGCATCGCTTGGAAAACTGATTGACAGGTCGGTCACACTTGTTGAGCATGGTGTTTGACAAGTGTGACCAACTTTTGTCTATTGATGCTGCCTATGCAGCATCAATAGTAAAAAGATCTAATGTTAAAAAATAATTTAAAAAAATCAAAAATCGTTATATTCTCACCTTCCAGCGTCCCCGGCAGTCTTCCCACTCATCGCGATGCCCCCGTTCCCAGTAATGCATTGCGAGAATGACCTGTGATGACGTGGGTCTCGTAAGACCGCTACGTCATCACAGATCATTGCCGCAATGCATTATTGGGAACGGGAGCATCATGAGGAGCGGGAAGACTGCCGGGGATGCAGGAAGGTGAGAATATCACGTTTTTTTTATTTTAATTCTTTTTTTTAACAATTATTTGGTTCCCAGGGCCCGGAGGAGAGTCTCCTCTCCTCCACCCAGGGTATCAACCGCACATGATCCGCTTACTTCCCGCATGGTGGGCATAGCCACATGAAAGTAAGCGGATCAATGCATTCCTATGTGTGCGGAATCCCCGCGATTCTGCACAAGGAATGAACATGCTGCAGTTTTTTCCGGAATGCAATTCCGCCGCGGAACAAAACGCAACATGTGCACAAAAAATGTGGAATGCATACTAATAATAGGATGCTTAAAGTGTGCGTTTTTTTCGCGTTTTTATAGCGAAAAAATGCATAAAAAAATTGAAAATTCCTGAGCGTGTGCACACAGCCTGATGGTAGCTCTCTTATGCAGGTAGACTGGTCTCCTTCACCTGGACTAGACCGTACAACTTTTCATATGATCCTACATGGATAAGCTCCAGGATGGCACACCATAGTAGAAAGAGCTTACTTACCCCCACTGCTAGCAACCTAATGGTGCTGGCATGTCACCAGAAAAATCTGTGCCTGAGATACAGCATAATGTAAAAATAAAGACCCTGATTGGAGAGATGTGTCATTTAGTGGGCTGATTGCTATAATTGTGATAGAATCACTGTTTTATCGGCAGGAGATTATCATCAGACGACTAATAAACCTGATGCCTCTATAATCATGAGCTCTGTATAACCGCACCCTCACCGCTGATTGGCAGTTTTCTGCCTATGCACAGTGTACAAAGAAAGCCGCCAATCAGTAGTGTGGGCAGGGTCATACACAGCTCAGCATTAAGAGAACTGGTATATGTGAAGCAAAGAAACCTCTGTGATGTTATAAAAACTGCAGCAAGCAGTCCAGTAACTGATACATCACTGGAGTCAGGGTCTCTGTCAACAGGTTTTTGCTATGGAATCTGAAAGCACCAGGATGCAGGAGGAGACATCCTGATTACAGTGATATGTCACTTACTGGGCTGTGTTTCGCTGTTTCAAAGCAATGGTCTATCAGCAGGAGATTATCACTACAGGACTAGCTGCCTCATGCCTCCTGGTCCAACCACAGACAGACACTGTTTATCAACTTTCTGTCACTATACAGTGTACATAGAAATCTGTCAATCAGTATTGTGGGCGGATTATACAGAGCTCAGCATTCAGAGATCTGCTAGATCTGCATCAGGAAAAACTATGATTCTATCACAAGTGCTGCATGCAGTAAGCTAAGTGATACATCATTGGAATCAGGGTCTCTGCCCCTACATCATGCTGCTGTCGGATTGCATACAACAAATCTACTGACAGATTCTGCAGACTTTGAACACCAGCTCACCTCTTCTATATGGCTTGTGATTGACCTTTGGTGAGTGCAGGCATCACAGGAGAAATGGAAAACCCAGTGCAAGTGGTAACATTTCCATTCTTTTATTCCTATGTATAATAAAATAAACGCCATAAAGAAAGGTCGGCAGCACATTGGTGTCCTATCTGACGTGTTTCATGTGCTGGATGTTTTGTCTCTTGTGTCTGTCAGGGGAAGGGATTTTGCATTTGTGAAAATATTGCAATCCTTGATTTCTTGTGTTGTGTAGAGATTCCCTGTGTCCCATTATACCATATGCTGCTATGGTGCAACCATTATTGTAGCATTTTGTAATAGGAACTCTCCCCATTCCTCTGCATACTAGATGTAATTACACGCAATATTTGCATTTTTACGGTACCTGTGTTCCCTCTTTAATCCTAATTAAATCCCAGGAATAGTAATAAGACACGGTTAATTCAAGCATTTCCCTCAAGACTGCAACAGACCTGTAAAATTAATGAGAAACACTCCAATGTACGATGAAGGTCAAGTATCAAATTGATTTCATAGCAAGGGTTAATAGGAAACCAGTGTATCAAGAATAGATGTCCCACCATGACAGTGTGCCATGTACAAATGCCCCCAAACCAATGTGTCAAGTATAGATGTCCCACCATGACAGTGTGCCATGTACAAATGCCCCCAAACCAATGTGTCAAGAATAGATGTCCCACCATGACAGTGTGCCATGTACAAATGCCCCCAAACCAATGTGTCAAGTATAGATGTCCCACCATGACAGTGTGCCGTGTACAAATGCCCCCAAACCAGTGTATCAAGAATAGATGTCCCACCATGACAGTGTGCCATGTACAAATGCCCCCAAACCAGTGTATCAAGTATAGATGTCCCACCATGATAGTGTGCCATGTACAAATGCCCCCAAACCAATGTATCAAGTATAGATGTCCCACCATGAGTGTGCCATGTACAAATGCCCCCAAACCAGTGTATCAAGTAAAGATGTCCCACCATGACCGTGTGCCATGTACAAATGCCCCCAAACCAGTGTATCAAGTATAGATGTCCCACCAAGACAGTGTGCCATGTACAAATGCCCCCAAACCAGTGTATCAAGTATAGATGTCCCACCATAACAGTGTGACATGTACAAATGCCCCCAAACCAGTGTATCAAGTATAGATGTCCCACCATGACAGTGTGCCATGTACAAATGCCCCCAAACAAGTGTCAAGAATAGATGTCCCACCATGACAATGTGCCAGGTACAAATGCCCCCAAACCAGTGTATCAAGTAAAGATGTCCCACCAAGACAGTGTGCCATGTACAAATGCCCCCAAACAAGTGTCAAGTATAGATGTCCCACCATGACAGTGTGCCATGTACAAATGCCCCCAAATCAGTTTATCAAGTATAGATGTCCCACCATGACAGCGTGCCATGTACAAATGCCCCCAAACAAGTGTCAAGTATAGATGTCCCACCATAACAGTGTGCCAGGTACAAATGCCTCCAAACAAGTGTGTCAAGAATAGATGTCCCACCATGACAGTGTGCCAGGTACAAATGCCCCCAAGCAAGTGTGTCAAGAATAGATGTCCCACCATGACAGTGTGCCATGTACAAATGCCCCCAAACCAGTGTATCAAGTATAGATGTCCCACCATGATAGCGTGCCATGGTACAAATGCCCCCAATCTAGTGTGTCAAGAATAGATGTCCCACCATGACAGTGTGCCATGTACAAATGCCCCCAAACCAGTGTATCAAGTATAGATGTCCCACCATGACAGTGTGCCATGTACAAATGCCCCCAAGCAAGTGTGTCAAGTATAGATGTCCCACCATGACAGTGTGCTAGATAAGCCCCGATGTAACCTGAAAGATGAAAAAAAGAGGTTAGATTATACTCATCCAGGGGCGGTCCCGCTGCGGTCCGGGTCCGATGGGCGTTGCGGTCCGGTCAAGGGCCTCCTATCTTCATAGCATGACATCCTCCTCTTGTCTTCATGCTGCGGCTTCGGCGCAGGCGTACTTCATCTGCCCTGTTGAGGGCAGAGCAAAGTACTGCAGTGCGCAGGCACCAGGAAATGTCAGAGAGGCCCAGTGCCTGCGCACTGCAGTACTTTGCTCTGCCCTCAACAGGGCAGACAAAGTCCGCCTGCGCTGGAGCCGCAGCGTGAATTCAAGAAGAGGAAGTCATCGTAAGAAGATGGGAGGCCCCGGACCGTGACGCCCATCAGATCGGACCGCCCCTGGGTGAGTATTACCTAACCTCTTTTTCTCATCTTTCAGGATACATCGGGACTTATCTACAGCATTACAGAACGCTATAGGTAAGCCCCTGATGCCGGTGGGCTTAGCTCATCTTCGATTTTGGGGGTGACAGGTTACCTTTAATATTTTTGAAAGATAACCATACATTATCACCTACTTTGAATATGGGACCCGTTGAACAATTCCTGTGTGCCTTCTGTTTCTGTATAGCAATCTCTATTCCAGAACAACCAAAACTAATCCTAAAGAATTCTCCAAATTGGGGATGAAAACCATCATTTCAAAAATAGGCGAGATTCAAGTGGGCTGGTTATGCCAACTGTTAAAGGCGAACTAAACAAGAGGTAAAAATGAGCACCAATTCTCCTGCTGAAACACAACAAAACAACTTAAAATTTGTTCTAACAATTGATTTGACCTTTCTTTCAGATCTCTGGTTTCAGGGTGGTAGGCAGAGGAATATGACAAATTAATACCCAATTTCTTACAAAACGATCTCCAGAACTTGGAGACAAGTTGCACCCACATATCTGGCACAATGTTTAGAGGGATTTCATGACTGATAAACAACCTGAAAAGTGTTTCAGCAATTGGTAATCCTGATAAAGTAACAAAATTAACCTGTTCACCTAATCAGTTAACTTCCACCCATGTACCAGTCTTCCCTCCAGACAAAGGCAAATCCTGAATGAAATCTGGATCTGGCAATGGAGCCAAACCCCAACTGGCTGGTTATGACAGAATTTAGCGCATGTAGAAAAATCACAAGCAGATACAAAATCTTTAATATCATTCGGCATGGATGTCCACCAAAAGAGTCTAGCAATAGCTTTCTGTGTTTCTCTGACCCCAAGAAGACCACTCAAGACAGAATCATGAAACTCCTGCAACAAACGTAATCTTTGATACACCAGCACAAATAATTTGAACCATGAAGTAGAAGAAGGAGCCATCGACTGAACTTCTCGGATCTCTGCTTCCAACACTGAGGATCCCGTAGAAATCACTATACCTTGAATTAGAACGGAGGATGGAGGGTCTCTGGGAAAATCCGAATCAAGGCTGCATTATAAAACATCCACACACCTTCTTTGACCTAGGCCAAAACATGATAGAAAAATTGAAACAAATAAAAAAAAATAAGGACCATCTGGCTTGTCTTGGGGGTTAAACCTTTAGCAGATTCAATATAAGTTAAATTTTTATGATCTGTCACAACAATGACCTGATGAATAACTCCCTCCTCCAAAAAATGTCTCCATTCTTCAGAAGCTAGTTTGACAGCAAGAAGCTTGCGATTCCCAACAACATAATTTTTCTCAGCAGATGAAAATTTTCCTTGAGAAAAATGCACATGGCCACAAGTTGGTCAGAGTTTTGGGACCTAGGGACAAAACAGCCCCTACCCCTAACCACTGAGACATCTGCCTCCACAATGAACAGTTTCTAGAGATCGGGTTGGGCTAAAACTGGAGCGGACATGAAACACTCTTTCAATTTACTAAAGGCCCTAATAGCATCCAGTGACCAAACTTTAAGATCCGCTCCCGTATGTGTAAGATCAGTAAGAGATTTAACGATCTGGGAAAAACACCTAATACATTTCTACATTAATTGGCAAATCCTAGAAAATGATGCAATACTTTAAGATCACAAGGTCGAACCCAATCAATTATAGCCTACAACTTCCCTGGATCCATCTTAAACTCTTCACCAGATGCAATGAACCCCAGGAACGATATTTCTTGAACAGAAAGCTTTTGTAATATAAAATGGACGTGTTCATAGTGCGAATCCAGACCAAGAGAAAATAGAATTTCATCAAGGTAAACCACAATAAACCTTCCAATAAAATCACAAAAGATATAATTCATAAAGTTTTGAAAAACTGCTGGAGCATTGCTTAACCCAAAAGGCATAATAAGATTTTCAAATAGACCCTCAGACCCTTCCAGATGTGTATCAAAATCTAAGCGTCTCTAAGATCAAGTTTAGAAAAACATTTAGCACCAGTAAGCTGTTTGTATAGGTCGGGGATGAGTGGAAGTGGGTAAATATTCTAAACCGTAATTTTGATTAATTCATGGAAATTGAGGCAAGGACGGAGACCCCCATATTTCTTCTTCACAAAAAACCAAAGGAGCTGCAGTCGAGGAGGAATGACAGATATGACCCTTCCGCAAATCTTCATCTACATATTATTTCATGGTGGTACGTTCAGGTCCTGACAAATTGTACAGGTGACCTTTAAGATAATTTTACAATAGGTATAAGATTAATAGCACAATCATAAGGACGATGTGGAGCTAGTATATCTGCCTCTTTTTCGGAGAACTCATCTAGCGGAGCAAATTTGTACAGAACTAAAGCATTTCTTATGACAATTGGGGCTCCACTTAACAATTTCCTTCTGACATCAATTGATAACAGGATTGTGAATGCACAGCTATGGAAAACGCAATATCAATCCAGCAGGTAAATGATCCAAAACAAAGGAGGAGATGGACTCAGGGTGAAGTGTTGACACGAAGTGTGAATTTCTGGAGAACGGTGTCCTGTCAATGGTGACAATTTTAATGGGTCTCTCTAATCTAACTGTCCCAAATCCAAATTTAAGAACCAGAAGGTGGCTGCAGACCCACAGCCAATGAAAGCAATGCAGAAAACCACAGGTTCTGGAACCACAGTTCCGAGTTTAACAGCACTTTATCAGAGGAGTAAAAAGGTACCTAGAAGTCTGGGTGACCTCCTCGACAATCACCCAGATTTAGACGTTTCGCACCACCTTGCTTGTTTGAGGGAGTATAATGCAGAAAAAGTAAAAAAATTAAGTTGTCAACTCATCTACTCATGAATTCAAGTGACTCTTAAAGGGGTTTTCCAAGTGCATAAAATCCCTGTCCCCCCCACTGCAGTTTGGTTTAATAAAACAAACTGCTTTACACATTCTCCGTGGGTCCAGCACTGAGTCTCCACTGTTACTGGCGCTGTCTGCAGCACTGATGCCATGTCCACAGTGCAGCACCCAATAAGTGAGCTCAGTGGCAGAGCCGCAGAGCTGATATCATTAATTGGCTGCAGCGCTGTTGACAAGACGACAGCCTCAGACTCAGTGCTGGATAGTGGCAAAACTAGAGCTCCATGGGACCTTCTTCAACTATATCAATAGTAAAAGAATAAAAACTGAAAATGTAGGCCCCTTAAAAAATAGTGAGGAAAGAATGGTTGTAGATGACGAGGAAAAAGCTAACATATTAAACACCTTCTTCTCCACGGTATTCACGGTGGAAAATGAAATGCTAGGTGAAATCCCAAGAAACAATGAAAACCCTATATTAAGGGTCACCAATCTAACCCAAGAAGAGGTGCGAAACCGGCTAAATAAGATTAAAATAGATAAATCTCCGGGTCCGGATGGCATACACCCACGAGTACTAAGAGAACTAAGTAATGTAATAGATAAACCATTATTTCTTATTTTTAGGGACTCTATAGAGACAGGGTCTGTTCCGCAGGACTGGCGCATAGCAAATGTGGTGCCAATATTCAAAAAGGGCTCTAAAAGTGAACCTGGAAATTATAGGCCAGTAAGTCTAACCTCTATTGTTGGTAAAATATTTGAATGGTTTCTGAGGGATGTTATTCTGGATTATCTCAATGAGAATAACTGTTTAACTCCATATCAGCATGGGTTTATGAGAAATCGCTCCTGTCAAACCAATCTAATCAGTTTTTATGAAGAGGTAAGCTATAGGCTGGACCACGGTGAGTCATTGGACGTGGTATATCTCGATTTTTCCAAAGCGTTTGATACCGTGCCGCACAAGAGGTTGGTACACAAAATGAGAATGCTTGGTCTGGGGGAAAATGTGTGTAAATGGGTTAGTAACTGGCTTAGTGATAGAAAGCAGAGGGTGGTTATAAATGGTATAGTCTCTAACTGGGTCGCTGTGACCAGTGGGGTACCGCAGGGGTCAGTATTGGGACCTGTTCTCTTCAACATATTCATTAATGATCTGGTAGAAGGTTTACACAGTAAAATATCGATATTTGCAGATGATACAAAACTATGTAAAGCAGTTAATACAAGAGAAGATAGTATTCTGCTACAGATGGATCTGGATAAGTTGGAAACTTGGGCTGAAAGGTGGCAGATGAGGTTTAACAATGATAAATGTAAGGTTATACAAATGGGAAGAAGGAATCAATGTCACCATTACACACTGAATGGGAAACCACTGGGTAAATCTGACAGGGAGAAGGACTTGGGGATCCTAGTTAATGATAAACTTACCTGGAGCAGCCAGTGCCAGGCAGCAGCTGCCAAGGCAAACAGGATCATGGGGTGCATTAAAAGAGGTCTGGATACACATGATGAGAGCATTATACTGCCTCTGTACAAATCCCTAGTTAGACCGCACATGGAGTACTGTGTCCAGTTTTGGGCACCGGTGCTCAGGAAGGATCTAATGGAACTAGAGAGAGTACAAAGGAGGGCAACAAAATTAATAAAGGGGATGGGAGAACTACAATACCCAGATAGATTAGTGAAATTAGGATTATTTAGTCTAGAAAAAAGACGACTGAGGGGCGATCTAATAACCATGTATAAGTATATAAGGGGACGATACAAATATCTCGCTGAGGATCTGTTTATACCAAGGAAGGTGACGGGCACAAGGGGGCATTCTTTGCGTCTGGAGGAGAGAAGGTTTTTCCACCAACATAGAAGAGGATTCTTTACTGTTAGGGCAGTGAGAATCTGGAATTCCTTGCCTGAGGAGGTGGTGATGGCGAACTCAGTCGAGGGGTTCAAGAGAGGCCTGGATGTCTTCCTGGAGCAGAACAATATTGTATCATACAATTATTAGATTCTGTAGAAGGACGTAGATCTGGGGACTTATTATGATGGAATATAGGCTGAACTGGATGGACAAATGTCTTTTTTCGGCCTTACTAACTATGTTACTATGTTACCTAGTGCAAAATTTGTACCTAGGCTCCCACCTCCATGTTGGTTAGATGTAAGGGCCTTTGCAGTATTTAAGATCCTATAAAGACAAGTGTGTAAGTGTCCCCATCATTGCACATTCCTGTAATAATGTCCTCCATACTGGGCTCCTTTCTGTAATAATGTCCCCCATCCTGAATTAATTTCCCCCACCCTGATGTAATGTCCCCATCCTGGCCCCTTCCAGTAGTATACTGTGTCTCCTCCATCCTTGGCCCATTCCTGGTATAAAGTCCCCTGTCCTGGGCCCCTAACTGTAATAATATGCCCATCCTGGCCCATTACTATAAGAATGTTCCCCATCCTTGCATAATGTCCTACATCTTGGGCCCCTTCCTTGTATAATGATCCCCATCCTGCATCCCATTCTGGTATAATTACCCCTATCCTGAGCACCTTCCTTGTATAATGATCCACAACCTTGCATAATATCCCCCATCATGGACTCCTTCCTGATACACTGTCCCTCATCCTATAATAATGGGCATCATCTTGGGCCTCTTCCGTGTATCATGATGATGACGTCCTGAGTCCCATTATGGTATAATTACCCTCATCCTGAGCCCCTTCCTTGTATAATGACCCCCATCCTGGGGTCCTTACTGTTATAATGTCTGTTCTCTTTTCCGAAACATAAATAAAAAAAAAAATTCTGACCTTCATCCACTCCAACGATGTGCGGCGTCCTCTCTTGTAGCTGACTTCAGGTGTGTCGGCACGGGCAGCGCATGATGTCACTGCCATGCACCGCTTGTGACCGCCATGCCTATGTCAGCTGCCGGCCTCTGACTGGCCATCGACATGCATTAAAGTGCAGGGAGCCCGAGGGTCCCCTTTTTGCAATACACTTCAACTGAATGTGAGTCCTCAGACGCACATCCAGTTGAAGTAGGTACTGGCATCGTCCGGCTGCCTTTCCGGACAGGCTTGGTCTTTGTCACTCTCTGTGGCTATGATCGTTACACCTCTGGTAAAGCATTTTTTTTTCTTTTTTAAACAAACTGCAGCCAGGGAAAGGGGGTGTTATTCCGAAACAGGAACACCCCTTTAATGTTTGTTTAGTATATTTAAGCAAAAGATGTTTCTTCTGAATATTTCATATAATTTATTCTGAGCTATAACATCCGTGTCAGAAATGAAGACCCATTTCCTGGTTTACCAGGTATATAATTTGTGAATGCAGCTCATACCTGACTGATGGGATTTGTGTAGCAAATATTACATTATTCTGTTGCACAACTCTTGCCATGCGCTGGTCCGATTCTCATTTTCTTGATTGCAGCATGATTACGTTGATTACTCTGAGCGCTCGGAATAGTTTACTATAATTTGCTTTGATGGCAATGAAGTTACTTTATATCATTACATGTGACAACTTAAATATCACTAGTCAGACATAAAGTGACTCTACTTCTTTTATCATGTCTAGTTTAGGCTTCAACATTCTGCAATGATAAATACCTTAATATGCATATATTTATAGGGGCTGGAGCTCAGTTTATTATGCTACAGAGCTTCAAATGTCTAGTCTGATATTTAAAGGGATTGTCCAGGATTTAGGTATTGATGACTTAAAATATCAATCCTTAAAGCAAATCTTTCATCAGCATTTTGCTACCCCATGTGAGAGCAGCAAGCATGATGTAGGGGCAAAGACCCTGATTGCAGTGATGTATCACATACTGAGCTGCTTCAATAGATTTGATAAAATTCAATGTTTTCTCTGTTGCAGTTCTCTGAATGCTGAGCTGTGCATAACCCCGCCCACACCACTGATTGGCAGCTTTCAGTGCACACTGTACATTGGCAGAAATCAGCCAATCAGAGGTGGAGGAGGGGTTATACAGAGGTCATGAGCATAGAGGACTATATGGCATCAAGTTTACTAGTTCTCTAATGATAATCTCCTGCTGATAAAACAGTGATTTTATCCAAACTGCAGCAAGCAGCTCAGTAATTGACCCATCACTGGAATCGGGGTATCTGACCCCTACATAGTGCCATTCTCAGATTAGGTCTTAAAAACCTGATGACTAAATTCCATTAGATAGGGCATCAATATCAGATAAGTGGGGGTCCTACACTCGGCACCCCCACTGATCGGCTGTTTTGTGGTAGGTAATTAGCTCTTCTGGGAGCTATGGGCGGGGATCCCCTTCTATTTAAACCCCAGCAGACAGTGTCTAGTTGCTAGTTGTTAGTTAGTTTAGCTACACATAGGACCTCTGTTACTTGGCTCCTGTGTGCTGTTTGGTATTTCCCACGTTTTGACTCCGGCTTCAGATTTGACCACCCACTTGACATGACTTCTCTGTACTGACCCGGCATGATGACCTCTCTTCTCCTGCTAGCATCATTTCTGTGGAAGCAAACCAGTGGCCCCCATTGTACATCGGTTAAGGGATAAAGGCAGGGACGGACATATCATTGGTGCAACCTGTGCTGCCGCAGATAGGGCCAAGCGAACAGGGACCCATTGTCACCTCCAAAATAGGTGGAATTATGCATTATTAGGAGCTATTTTACTTCAAAGGGCCCATATATTGCTTTTGCCAGGGGCCCTTTTCCGTTGGTGTCCACCAGAGGGTGATGTTTAGAGTTTCTCTGGAATCTGCCAGATGGTGTGGCTTGTGCCTAGACTGTCTGAGGTGGCCTTTTTGAATCTGTGGTCTCTGACAGATGTGACACCGACTAAAAGATCTAATAACAATGAAGCCGCAAACTTTGTAAAAATAAAAAATTTGTGTCAGTCTCAAAATATTTGGTCATGACTGCCCCTGTACCAGACGATACCCACTGTCTACCAACTTTTAGTTGGTCCACAACTTTTGTATCTTCTGCCAATATAATCTGCAGTCACTGCCCATGCTTCTCCAGATGACGGATACCACGACTGTAGAGCATATATTCAGCTCAAGCCATCAACTTCATATAGTACAGGTCCTTCTCAAAAAATTAGCATATAGTGTTAAATTTCATTATTTACCATAATGTAATGATTACAATTAAACTTTCATATATTATAGATTCATTATCCACCAACTGAAATTTGTCAGGTCTTTTATTGTTTTAATACTGATGATTTTGGCATACAACTCCTGATAACCCAAAAAACCTGTCTCAATAAATTAGCATATTTCACCCATCCAATCAAATAAAAGTGTTTTTTAATAACAAACAAAAAAACCAACAAATAATAATGTTCAGTTATGCACTCAATACTTGGTCGGGAATCCTTTGGCAGAAATGACTGCTTCAATGCGGCGTGGCATGGAGGCAATCAGCCTGTGACACTGCTGAGATGTTATGGAGGCCCAGGATGCTTCAATAGCGGCCTTAAGCTCATCCAGAGTGTTGGGTCTTGCGTCTCTCAACTTTCTCTTCACAATATCCCACAGATTCTCTATGGGGTTCAGGTCAGGAGAGTTGGCAGGCCAATTGAGCACAGTAATACCATGGTCAGTAAACCATTTACCAGTGGTTTTGGCACTGTGAGCAGGTGCCAGGTCGTGCTGAAAAATGAAATCTTCATCTCCATAAAGCATTTCAGCCGATGGAAGCATGAAGTGCTCCAAAATCTCCTGATAGCTAGCTGCATTGACCCTGCCCTTGATGAAACACAGTGGACCAACACCAGCAGCTGACATGGCACCCCACACCATCACTGACTGTGGGTACTTGACACTGGACTTCAGGCATTTTGGCATTTCCTTCTCCCCAGTCTTCCTCCAGACTCTGGCACCTTGATTTCCGAATGACATGCAAAATTTGCTTTCATCAGAAAAAAGTACTTGGGACCACTTAACAACAGTCCAGTGCTGCTTCTCTGTAGCCCAGGTCAGGCGCCTCTGCCGCTGTTTATGGTTCAAAAGTGGCTTTACCTGGGGAATGCGGCACCTGTAGCCCATTTCCTGCACACGCCTGTGCACGGTGGCTCTGGATGTTTCCACACCAGACTCAGTCCACTGCTTCCTCAGGTTCCCCAAGGTCTGGAATCGGTCCTTCTCCACAATCTTCCTCAGGGTCCGGTCTCCTCTTCTCGTTGTACAGCGTTTTCTGCCACATTGTTTCCTTCCAACAGACTTACCATTGAGGTGCCTTGATACAGCACTCTGGGAACAGCCTATTTGTTGAGAAATTTCTTTCTGGGTCTTACCCTCTTGCTTGAGGGTGTCAATGATGGCCTTCTTGACATCTGTCAGGTCGCTAGTCTTACCCATGATGGGGGTTTTGAGTAATGAACCAGGCAGGGAGTTTATAAAAGCCTCAGGTATCTTTTGCATGTGTTTAGAGTTAATTAGTTGATTCAGAAGATTAGGGTAATAGGTCGTTTAGAGAACCTTTTCTTGATATGCTAATTTATTGAGACAGGTTTTTTGGGTTATCAGGAGTTGTATGCCAAAATCTTCAGTATTAAAACAATAAAAGACCTGACAAATTTCAGTTGGTGGATAATGAATCTATAATATATGAAAGTTTAATTGTAATCATTACATTATGGTAAATAATGAAATTTAACACTATATGCTAATTTTTTGAGAAGGACCTGTACAGTACCATCTGGGGTTCTCCAAACATCTTTGTGGGTTCAGTGATGGGCAGTGTAGCAGATCTGTATTCTCTTGAGCAGGCTTGGACTGGCCCACAGGAGAACAGGAGAATCCTCTGGTGGGCCCCACCCTCTTATATGAGCAGTACTTGGCACAATATATGTGAATCACTATGTACAGATCAATAAAGCATCTTATTCATTTAAAGGGCCACTGTCACCCCCCTGCAGCCGTTATAAACTAAAAGAGCCACCTTGTGCAGCAGTAATGCTGCATTCTAACAAGGTGGCTCTTTTAGTTTTGTGTTCAGGTATTATTAAAATAAAGTGTTTTGAAACTCTGCAGAAATACCTGTCTTTGTCCACGGAGGCGGGTCTGAAGCCTCCTCTGTGAAGTGCCCAACAGCCGTCACTCACATCTTCTGGGGCGATGGTCACCGCCCCCTGCGCGCTGTTTTCTTTTCAAATTCGGCGCCGGCGCTGTGTAAATATTTGTGGGGCAGGCGCAGTAAGCTCTGGCTGTCTGACGTCACAGCCAGGCTTGCAGACTGCGCCCCCCGCCTTCCAGCCTCTGGCTATTCAGCTGAGCTCATCCTGCCGCTTCCTCCTTCTGCTCATAGCAATCGAAAGAAACAACCTACGAAACTTGTCTGCTAGCTGGCTGGAAGGCGGGGGGCGGGGGACGTGGGTGAGAGTCTGAGACATGAGGTCACATGCCCAGGAATCCTAGCCCCGCACTGTGCATAATGCATAACACAGTGCGGGGCAGGGATTCCCGAGGTGGGTGGCCGCACTGCCAGCACAGGCGCAGTCTGCAAGCCTGGCTGTGACGTCAGACAGCCAGAGCTTACTGCGCCTGCCCCACAAGTATTTACACAGCGCCGGCGTTGGATTTGAAAAGAAAACAGCGCGGAGGGGGCGGCGACCATCGCCCCAGAAGAGATGAGTGACGGCTGTTGGGCACTTCACAGAGGAGGCTTCAGACCCGCCTCCGTGGACAAAGACAGGTATTTCTGCAGAGTTTCGAAACACTTTATTTTAATAATACCTGAACACAAAACTAAAAGAGCCACCTTGTTAGAATGCAGCATTACTGCTGCACAAGGTGGCTCTTTTAGTTTATAACGGCTGCAGGGGGGTGACAGTGGCCCTTTAAGAATATACTCAGTTCATCATTATATAAATTTGTGATTAAAGATAATGTCACATTTTTATATGTACCTGAAAAGTGGGGCCCTGGAGTTGGTCACTGGTGGGCCCTTTGCTCCCCAGTCTGACATTGCTCTTGAGTCTCTCTTGAGAGGGAGACATACACCTTTTATACCCACAGCTCCCATGCAGGGCATTCTCCCACAGGATTGGGGGAAAGTGGGGGAGTGTTGTGAATTCTGTTGTCAGGCTCCCTCCTGTGGTCATGAATGGTACTTCGGCTGGTTCTGTCCATGGACTTTCTCTGGTGCCTGTGGGTGTTTCTAAGTTTCCTTCCACAGGTGACGAGGCTAATTCGTTAGTGAGCTGCTCTATTTAACTCCACTTAGATCTTTGCCCCATGCCAGCTCTCAATGTTGTACTATGGCTCTTGTTCGCTCCTGGATCGTTCTGAGTTCCTGTTGCTCCAGCAGAAGCTAAGTTCCTCTGTGCTATTTTGCTAGTTTGCTATTTTTTCTGTCCAGCTTGCTTTTGTCAATATTGCCTTGCTTGCTGGAAGCTCTGGGACGCAGAGGGGCGCCTCCCGCACCGTGAGTCGGTGCGGAAGGTATTTTTCCCTGCACTCTCTGCGTGGTTTTTTGTAGGTTTTTGTGCTGACCGCAAAGTAACCTTTTCTATCCTCGGTCTGTTTAATAAGTCGGGCCTCACTTTGCTAAATCTATTTCATCTCTGTGTTTGTATTTTCATCTTACTCACAGTCATTATATATGGGGGGCTGCCTTTTCCTTTGGGGAATTTCTCTGAGGCAAGGTAGGCTTTATTTTTCTATCTTCAGGGTTAGCTAGTTTCTTAGGCTGTGCCGAGTTGCATAGGGAGCGTTAGGCGCAATCCACGGCTATTTCTAGTGTGTTTTGATAGGTTTAGGGTTTGCGGTCAGCAGAGTTCCCACGTCCCAGAGCTCGTCCTTATTATCAGTAACAATCAGGTCCATTATTTGTCCAAACCACCGGATCATAACAGGGGTGGTAATCTCTCATTGTTTGATTGTTCAATTAACCTGCATATTTGTCCTAAATTTTGTAGATTTGTCTGCAGTGGGCTTATACGGTATGTAATCAGCAGGCATTCCACAAATTAACGTACAACATGGGTTAACGGACAGACTCATATGAAACAATTGCTCATGTTCCTGTACCTACAGAACAAACTACAATTTGACTGGCATAATTAAGAATAATTCAACCACACGGTGTCATCACAATGTGTAAATTGTAAAATGTTTAAATTGTAAAATGCTCAAAGAAAGGTAAATTGCCAAGTCAGTGAGTTGTTAGTTTCCTGCATATATATTGGATTCACAGCCACACAGCTCAGTACTTCTGTATAATGTCCTCCATGCTGCTGCAGCTTCTGCGTGATACAGAGAAAGAGGAGCAGTAATTTGTCTCTATGTGTGCGCTGTGTATGGGAAACATCATAGCAGCCTGTCTCCACTCACTAGCTCAGAGAGAACTGAAAATTTGAGATAAAGCCTGCAAAGGGGGACACTGCTTAAAAATGCAGGATACCAGTCATGTAATGACTTAGGCTGGTTTCACATTTGCATTTTTTGCCGCTGCGTTTTAACGCAAAAAAACGCATGCGTTTTTTTCCCTATATTTAACATTAAAAACGTATGCTTTTTTTGTATGCGTTTTGCTGCGTTTGACGACGCATGCGTCATTTCTATTCTTGCGTTTTGTTGCGGAAATGCAACATGTAGTAATTTCTAGAGGCGGCAAAAAAACGTATTGCTCTCTATGTAAACGCATGCGTTTTTAAGCACATACGTTTGGTTGCGTTTTTTAACGCATGCGTTTCCATAGAGGAAAAACAAGTCTACACACTGATAAGCCACCCCCCACCATCAAGGTGATAAAGGGATCCAAACCCTAACCCTAACCCTAGGAATCCAAACCTTAACCCTAACCCTAACCCTAGGGATCCAAACCCTAACCCTAACCCTAGGGATCCAAACCCTAACCCTAACCCTAACCCCCACATTTTGAGAGCTACAATTTTTCCATATTTTGGTCCACAGAGTCATGTCACACGCCCTCTGTAGTCCCATTGGCGGTGTCTGGATCTTGATTTTTCTCTTGTGAAATTTCTCATCATGCGTACCAAAAACGCAAACGCAGGAAAAACACATGTAAACGCGTAAAAACGCCGCTTTTTTACCGCATGCGAAAACGCATGCCTCTAAAAAAGGCAGCGTTTGTACGCGTTTACATGCGTTTTTTTCACCTCCTGCGTTTTTAAACGCAAATGTGAAACTAGCCTTATGTGTTATTCCTCAAGAATACACACAGGACAGCTTAATGCAAAAATATGCCTGAAACGACAGGTGCACTTTAAATCAGATCCAGAATGTGACTGTATATATTAGACCTGGCAAAGAGTCATTTGGATCTCTCCATTGAAGTGATATGATACAGAGACTTGGTTCCCTAGGAGAATGGAGCGTTGACTTACAAGTACGGTATGTCGTGATGAATGATTACGGCCTCACTACAAGCACTTTTCTACCTGTCATTGTTCTAAGGCTTTACAACATGAATCACGATCTGCCTTCTTCTGCAATTAATGTGACGCGAGCAGGGAACATTGATATATTTTACTTTTATGGCCTATTAGGAAGCATCCATTCACATTAGGGAACATCACTGCATATTTTCTCAAAGTCATTTTCTGAATTAGATAGTCATCATATCGGTAAGGAAATATTAGAATATGACAAAGAATAACTCGTTATGTATTTTCTTCCTTTAGAACTAAAAGGGGCTCTCTGCTATTGGCTATCCCTGTTTACGAGGAGGGTCTCCTTACAATAATTTGATCACAGGGTAGCTCATTGCTGAGATCTGCAGCAGTCTGCTTTAAAGTGACTTCCACATTTGAGGACATTTTTTTTACTTAAATGCATGTATTTCAGGTTGAAAAGCACTTTTGAAATCGAGCTTCGTTAATAATGTTACATCATTTGCCTTTCACAGGCCCTTAATTTTTCTGCGTATCAACTTCAATGTGGTCTGCTGTCGCAGAGCAGGTGAGAAAAGCTCAGAAAAAGAAAGATAGAAGAGTTACAATCTGTCAGTCAGAATAAGCTTACTTATGTATTCACAGTTAACTCATTCTAAAAGCCAGAAAAAGACCATGCAACACAGATGCTATAAAATATTATTGAAGGCAACATTTTTTTAAAGAAACCAAATTGCAGAAATGATATTTAGCCCCCAAGCAAATCTTGATCTACATGTGTGTACACATAGGTATAGCTGTTAAGTGGGAAGGGAAGGAAGAAAGACATATTAGAAAAAATCTTGCGAACACTATGCTACTTTACACAACTTCTGCATGTCCTGGTAAGTTAAAGCCATGTTACTCATGCCATCATTGGTAGCGGTAGTTGGACAACAGTAGTTTAACAGGAGTAGTTTGGTAGCAGTCATTTGGTGGCAGCAATTTAGGGGCAGTAGTTTAGTAATAGTAGTTTTCCGGCAGTAGTTTGGTAGCAGTAGTTTGCTGGCATCAATTTTGTAGGGAGTAGATTGGTAGCAGTGATTTGGTATCAGTAGTTTGGAAGCAGTAGTTTGGGGCAGTGATTTGGCATCAGTAGTTTGGCAGCAGTAGTTTGTGGCAGTGGTCTGGTATCAGTAGTTTGGCAGCAGCAGTTTGGGACAGTAGTTTGGCAGCAGTAGTATGGTGGTAGTAAGTAGCTTGGTAGCTATAGCCTGACAGCAGTAGCTTGGCATCAGTAGCTTTCTGGCAGTAGTTTGGTAGCTGTAGCTTGGCAGCAGTAGTTTTCTGACAGTACTTTTCTGGCAGCAGTTTGATAACAATAGCTTGGCATCAGTAGTTTTCTGGCAGTAGTTTGGTAGCTGTAGCTTGGCATCAGTAGTTTGGCAGCAGTAGTTTTCTGACAGTACTTTTCTGGCAGCAGTTTGATAACAATAGCTTGGCATCAGTAGTTTTCTGGCAGTAGTTTGGTAGCTGTAGCTTGGCATCAGTAGTTTGGCAGCAGTAGTTTTCTGACAGTACTTTTCTGGCAGCAGTTTGATAACAATAGCTTGGCATCAGTAGTTTTCTGGCAGTAGTTTGGAAGCTGTAGCTTGGCATCAGTAGGTTTCTGGCAGTAATTTGATAGTAATAGCTTGGCATCAGTAGTTTTCTGCCAGTAGTTTGGTAGCTGTAGCTTGGCAGTAGTTTGATAGTAATAGTTTGGCATCAGTAGTTTTCTGGCAGTCGTTTGGTAGCTGTAGCTTGGCAGAAGTTTTTAGGCAGTAGCAGTTTGCTGGCAGTAGTTTGGTGGATGTACTTTGGTAGCCAGTGTCGGACTGGGGTGTCTGGGGCCCACAGGGGGAATTGACTTTAGGGGCCCACCCTACTGGTGTATGCAAATATCTGTAAGCCATTGTCCCTGTTATAATGGAGAATCGACTGTAAAACACAAGCGGCTCCTGCATATATACCACCATAACTGTGATGTACAATTACGGTAATTTACATTAAAGTGGTTATTTGGTTAAAACAAGTCATCACCTGTAAGGGCATCTCTGCCGCTGTGTACCAAGTATTTAATCGAATGGAAATAAAGAAACTTTTCCTAACTAATATCAGAGAGAACAAATGACCGCCATTCACAGTACAATCCACTAAACCAAGACCCATGATACCACACCATACCCACACCACATAGTGACCGAATAATACCATATCTTACCAGCATATAGCGACCAAATAATACCAACACACCATAACTAGACTACATACTGTATTCCACCACAATAATGCCACATACGGAGATAAATACTGCCACACTGTGACCAGATCACAAATTACCACCACATAGTGATCGAATAATACCACATACAAGGGATAAATACTGCCACACCGTGATCAGACCACAAATTACCACCACATAGTCATAGTGATCAAATACCACTATACTGTTCATGAATACAAACCACAATACTAACAACACTGTTATTACCACCAGTGACCTTACACACCGGAACGCTGTATTTAGTGTCATTGTACAGGTAATACAGAATACAGGGATCACCTGTGACATTATACACAGGACCTCTGTTTATAGCATACAGGTAATACAGTGATTACCAGTGACGTTATACACAGGAGCTCTCTATATACTATACAAGTAATACAGGGATCACCAGTGACATTATACACACATTATATAGTGTCATTGTACAGATAATAGCGATCACCAGTGAGATTATAGACAGGAGCTCTGTATATAGTGTCAGTGGACAGGTAAGGTAATACAGTGATCACAGGAGCTCTGTACACAGTATATAGTGTTTGGTGTGCATGCACATGTAATACACTGACTCACCAGTGACGTCTGTAGTTGAAGTCCTTCATCTTCGCTTTTTGTCTTCATCCAGCACAGACAGTCATCACTTCTTCCAGCCAGGACTCATCTCTGCAAAAAATAGCACACAGTCATCAATAGCTGATCGCTTCCAGAGCACATTTCCCACTTTTTCCCTGACTTCTACACTATGTCAGAAAAAGAAAAAAAACAACGTAGTGCCTCATTGCACTGCGATTTCACCCGTGCCTATTGCGGGCACATGTCAGCTGTTCAAAACAGCTAACATGTCCCGGCTTTGATGCGGGCTCACCACCGGAACCCACATCAAAGCGGGGGTTCTCCCATCGGATGTACTATTCCGTCCGATGGCAGTAAGGGGCTAAAGCATTTTTTTTTTTTGTTAGTTAGAAGGATTAAAAGTTGATCAGCAATTTTTCATTTTTCCAACAAAATTTTCAAAACCAATTTTTTGGGGGGCTATTTGAAATGACTTTGAGGGGTCTATGTGACCAAAAAGTTACACTATTTTAAAAACTGCACCCTTCAAAGTGTTCAAAACCAAATCCAACCCTTTGCTTCATGGGAATTGAAGGAATTAGGAGGAATAACTGAAACCCCTGAAAAGTGACCCCATTTTGGAAACTACACCCCTCAAGAAATTTATTTAGAGGTGTGATGGGCACCTTAAACCTTCATGTGCTTCACAGAATTTTTTAACGTTGAGCCGTGAAAATGTAAAAATATTTTTTACAAGGTTAGTAGGAGAAAATGAACCATATAATTTATTGTGCGATTTCTCCTGAGTACACAGATACTGCACGGCAGGGCTTGGAAGGAGCACCAATTGAATTCTAGGGTGCAAATTTGATTTTAAAAGATTGCAGTTGTCTTGTCACATTTGAAGAGCCCCTGACATGCCAAAACAGCAGAAGTTCCCACAAGCGACCCCATTTTGGAAATTACACCTCTAGGGGAACTCATCTAGGGGTGTAGTGAGCATTTTTAACTCTCAGGCAATTCACAGAATTGTATAACACTGAGCTAAGTAAATGGAAATATACCATTGTTTCCACACAAACAGCAGAACCCCTTATAAGTGACCACTAGAGTTGAGCGACCTTGACCTTTTTAGAGTCGAGCCGGGTTTCGCGAAACCCGACTATCTGAAAAGTCGGGTCGAGTGAAATCGGCCGATTATGACGTAAAGTCGGGATCGACCGAAACACGAAACCCAATGCAAGTCAATGGGGCAGCATAGTCGGCAGTGAGTGGGGGCCAGGAAAACACCTAGAGTGCCCATTTTAATGTCAAAACCATCCATTCTTCTTAATGAAGCTTGTCAAGCGTAATTTACCTTATAATAATTGGAAGGCATTTGAAATTGGGGGTCATTTGGCTAAAGTTGTGTGGGGTAGGGCTGGTTCAAGTAATTAGTGGGCCCAGGAAATCTGGACCACGTCACGGCAGTGGAGCAGGGAGAGGTAAGTATTTCAACTTTGCAAGTGCTGTGATCCTGAGCAAGCAGGGGAGGCCCACTTGTTGGCATTGGCACTGGCACAGGGCCCCTCAAAGTACAGCGGTGTGTTTGCACGGCGGGGGCGCCTCCCACCGGCAGCAACACTTTTGCGTACTATGAGAGGCCCTGTGCCAGTGACGTCGCCAACTAGTATTCCTCCCCCCACCTGATGAAGGAACCTGCACTTTCATCTGCACCTTCCTCTTTGTCCCCGTGTAAGGTGGTATGGTATGCGGGAAGAGCAACCTGACTTTCAGCAGGGTCACAATGTTGTTGTGTAGCATGCACGGGGAATGTTGCGTTATGGGTCAATGTACCAGCAGACTCATCTATCACTGGCTGGGCAATGGGCACGATGAAGTGGAAACACAGATATAGGCCCAAAGAATAAAGTGGGCTAAATGCAGTTCAAAATTGGTAACACAGGAATAACCAGGGGGCATTGCAGTGGAGGACAACTGGAATGAGAGGCTGACACAGAGAGTAGGGCCAAATCAGTAAGTAGTCGAAATGCAGTTCAAAATTGGCAACCGTAGTAAACAGGCGGCACAGCTTTGTTCAGTGGAGGAGAACAGCAAGGAGTGGCAGACACCGATAGTAGGCCCCAACCCAACTAGTAGGCCAAATGCAGTCTAACATTAACAACTACTTAACGAGAGCCTGAAAATGGAATTTCAGGACAGGAAACCAGGAGAACAGCAAGGAGTGGCAGACACCGATAGTAGGCCCCAAACCAACTAGTACGCCAAATGCAGTTGTTCCATTTAACCACAATTTAATGAGAGCCTGAAGATAGAAGCTCAGGAAAGGCAACCTGGAGAACACCTTGGAGTGTAACACACCCTCTCTCTACACCCCATACCCAATTTGAAGGCCTAATGCAGCGTAGTTTCCAACAACTACTAAACGAGAGCCGGAAGATCGAAGCTCAGGAAAGGCAACCTGGGGAACACCTTGGAGTGGAACACACCCTCTCTCTACACCCCATACCCAATTTGAAGGCCTAATGCAGTGTAGTTTCCAAGAACTACTAAACGAGAGCCGGAAGATCGAAGCTCAGGAAAGGCAACCTGGGGAACACCTTGGAGTGGAACACACCATCTCTCTACACCCCATACCCAATTTGAAGGCCTAATGCAGCGTAGTTTCCAACAACTACTAAACGAGAGCCGGAAGATCGAAGCTCAGGAAAGGCAACCTGGGGAACACCTTGGAGTGGAACACACCATCTCTCTACACCCCATACTCAATTTGAAGGCCTAATGCAGCGTAGTTTCCAAGAACTACTAAACGAGAGCCGGAAGATCGAAGCTCAGGAAAGGCAACCTGGGGAACACCTTGGAGTGGAACACACCATCTCTCTACACCCCATACCCAATTTGAAGGCCTAATGCAGCGTAGTTTCCAACAACTACTAAACGAGAGCCGGAAGATCGAAGCTCAGGAAAGGCAACCTGGGGAACACCTTGGAGTGTAACACAACGTCTCTCTACACCACGGAAGGGCTGATTCTTAGGAAGGAAGGCTGTTGGAAATAAGCATTGCGCGTCCGAGGGTGATTATATTCTTATTAGGTATATACTCACCCTCGGACGCGCCCTGCTTCTTTATTTGGAATGAATGTTTATTTGCAATGTGGTGTTGACTTTCTCTATTATTTTGGTAATTAATGATTTTATTATTTTCATTGTTTTGCATCTTCTCGGCAATAATATAAAGAAGACGCGACAGGACAACACTCGGTGGATGCCATATGTGTGTTTTCAATTGAAAAAACCTTTCAGTTAACTACTTGTAGGAGAAAGTAATTGTAGCTGGTGGCCATTTTTAGTACTGTACCAGATTTTAGTTGTGTGTTTGTTTTTAATGTTAAAATGTCTGCATTTGATATCTCTCCAGTATTTTCTTTTTTGTAAGCAAAATACTTATTTTTATATTTTCTGATGTTGGTTCCAGGGGTACACGGGCAGCAGTGCCCTGGTCAGTGTAGTAGTAGTTGAAAGAATGGACCGCAGACAGGCATCGAAGGCCTAAAATAATAACACATGGCTGTAGGCAATTTTAAATTGGTTCCAGGGGTACACGGGCAGCAGTGGTGTGGTCAGTGGAGGCCTAGTGGAAGGAGTCACCGCAGACAGGCATCGAAGGCCTAAAATAATAACACATGGCTGTAGGCAATTTTAAATTGGTTCCAGGGGTACACGGGCAGCAGTGGTGTGGTCAGTGGAGGCCTAGTGGAAGGAGTCACCGCAGACAGGCATCGAAGGCCTAACATAATAACACATGGCTGTAGGCAATTTTAAATTGGTTCCAGGGGTACACGGGCAGCAGTGGTGTGGTCAGTGGAGGCCTAGTGGAAGGAGTCACCGCAGACAGGCATCGAAGGCCTAAAATAATAACACATGGCTGTAGGCAATTTTAAATTGGTTCCAGGGGTACACGGGCAGCAGTGGTGTGGTCAGTGGAGGCCTAGTGGAAGGAGTCACCGCAGACAGGCATCGAAGGCCTAAAATAATAACACATGGCTGTAGGCAATTTTAAATTGGTTCCAGGGGTACACGGGCAGCAGTGGTGTGGTCAGTGGAGGCCTAGTGGAAGGAGTGACCGCAGACAGGCATCGAAGGCCTAACATAATAACACATGGCTGTAGGCAATTTTAAATTGGTTCCAGGGGTACACGGGCAGCAGTGGTGTGGTCAGTGGAGGCCTAGTGGAAGGAGTCACCGCAGACAGGCATCGAAGGCCTAACATAATAACACATGGCTGTAGGCAATTTTAAATTGGTTCCAGGGGTACACGGGCAGCAGAGGTGTGGTCCGTGGAGGCCTAGTGGAAGGAGTCACCGCAGACAGGCATCGAAGGCCTAACATAACAAAAATGTCAATACAATGGTATTGTCAGTGGCAGGCATTGAAGGATGTCAGCGCATAGACTAAACATTGGTGGAGCTGTGAGATAATTTTGCAAGTGGTAGAGCACTGTTTGAGCTGGGGGGGGGGGAACTGTCTTGTGGCCGGCGGTACAGGCCCAGGGCCCCTCATATTACAACGGTGTGTCTGACGTTGGGTGCGCACCACCACCGCCAGAGACACTTTATTGTACTAGGAGGGACCCAGTGGCAGTGCCATCGACCAAAAGCGGGCTCACCCACCTCTTCAGACAAACTGCACTCTCACGGGTGCTGTCGCCAAGTGTCGATACCACGGCCCCGTGTGGGGAGTTTGGCCATTTAGTGAGGTGTAAACATGTCGTATGCTGGACAATCAGGTGCTGAAAATTACGAGATTGGAAAAGGCATTCAGAATAGTCCACAGGCAAGACCTTTTCATAGGAAAGCTAGGTGTCAGCCGGGCAAGGTGGGGCAAAAGATTTCGAAATCCAGTTGTGGTTCATTTTAATGAAGGTTAGATCATCTACATTTTGGGTAGCCAGACGAGTCCTTTTTTCTGTTAGTATTGAACCTGCAGCACTGAATACTCTTTCTGATAGGACACTAGCTGCCGGGCAAGCAAGCTCCTGCAATGCATATTCTGCCAATTCTGGCCAGGTGTCTAATTTTGATGCCCAGTAATCAAATGGGAATGACGGTTGAGGGAGAACATCGATAAGGGATGAAAAATAGTTTGTAACCATACTGGACAAATGTTGTCTCCTGTCACTTTGAATTGATGCTGCAGTACCTGTCCTGTCTGCGGTCATAGCAAAATCACTCCACAACCTGGTCAGAAAACCCCTCTGGCCAACGCCACTTCTGATTTCTGCCCCTCTAACTCCTCTGGTCTGCTGGCCCCTGCAGCTCGTGTGAGAACGATCACGGGCGCTGTGTGCAGGGAATGCCAGAAGCAAACGGTCAACAAGAGTTGATTGTTTGGTTGCTAATATTAGTTCCAAGTTCTCATGTGGCATTATATTTTGCAATTTGCCTTTATAGCGAGGATCAAGGAGGCAGGCCAACCAGTAATCGTCATCATTCATCATTTTAGTTATGCGTGTGTCCCTTTTGAGGATACGTAAGGCATAATCCGCCATGTGGGCCAAAGTTCCAGTTCTCAAATCTGCGGTTGTGCTTGGTTGAGGGGCAGTTTCAGGCAAATCCACGTCACTTGTGTCCCTCAAAAAACCAGAACCCGGCCTTGCCGCGCCACCAATTTCCAGTGGCCCCGGAAAAGCTTCCTCATTAAAAATATAATCATCCCCATCATCCTCCTCGTCCTCCTCTTCGCCCGCTACCTCGTCCTGTACACTGCCCTGGCCAGACAATGGCTGACTGTCATCAAGGCTTTCCTCTTCCTCAGCTGCAGACGCCTGATCCTTTATGTGCGTCAAACTTTGCATCAGCAGACGCATTAGGGGGATGCTCATGCTTATTATGGCGTTGTCTGCACTAACCAGCCGTGTGCATTCCTCAAAACACTGAAGGACTTGACACATGTCTTGAATCTTCGACCACTGCACACCTGACAACTCCATGTCTGCCATCCTACTGCCTGCCTGTGTATGTGTATCCTCCCACAAAAACATAACAGCCCGCCTCTGTTCACACAGTCTCTGAAGCATGTGCAGTGTTGAGTTCCACCTTGTTGCAACGTCTATGATTAGGCGATGCTGGGGAAGGTTCAAAGAACGCTGATAGGTCTGCATACGGCTGGAGTGTACGGGCGAACGGCGGATATGTGAGCAAAGTCCACGCACTTTGAGGAGCAGGTCGGATAACCCCGGATAACTTTTCAGGAAGCACTGCACCACCAGGTTTAAGGTGTGAGCCAGGCAAGGAATGTGTTTCAGTTGGGAAAGGGAGATGGCAGCCATGAAATTCCTTCCTTTATCACTCACTACCTTGCCTGCCTCAAGATCTACAGTGCCCAGCCACGACTGCGTTTCTTTCTGCAAGAACTCGGACAGAACTTCCGCGGTGTGTCTGTTGTCGCCCAAACACTTCATAGCCAATACAGCCTGCTGACGTTTGCCAGTAGCTGCCCCATAATGGGAGACCTGGTGTGCAACAGTGGCAGCTGCGGATGGAGTGGTTGTGCGACTGCGGTCTGTGGACGAGCTCTCGCTTCTGCAGGAGGACGAAGAGGAGGAGGAGGGGGTGCGAACGGCTACAGCCAATTGTTTCCTAGACCGTGGGCTAGGCAGAACTGTCCCAAACTTGCTGTCCCCTGTGGACCCTGCATCCACCACATTTAACCAGTGTGCCGTGATGGACACGTAACGTCCCTGGCCATGCCTACTGGTCCATGCATCTGTTGTCAGGTGCACCTTTGTGCTCACAGATTGCCTGAGTGCATGGACGATGCGCTCTTTAACATGCTGGTGGAGGGCTGGGATGGCTTTTCTGGAAAAAAAGTGTCGACTGGGTAGCTCGTAGCGTGGTACAGCGTAGTCCATCAGGGCTTTGAAAGCTTCGCTTTCAACTAACCGGTAGGGCATCATCTCTAACGAGATTAGTCTAGCTATGTGTGCGTTCAAACCCTGTGTACGCGGATGCGAGGCTAAGTACTTCCTTTTTCTAACCATAGTCTCATGTAGGGTGAGCTGGACTGGAGAGCTGCAGATCGTGGAACTAGCGGGGGTGCCGGTGGACATGGCAGACTGAGAGACGGTGGGAGATGGTATTGTTGCCACCGGTGCCCTAGATGCAGTGTTTCCTACTACAAAACTGGTGATTCCCTGACCCTGAAGGCTTTGGCCTGGCAAAGAAACCTGCACAGATACTGCAGGTGGTGCGGAAAATGGTGGCCCTACACTGCCGGAAGGGATGTTGCGTTGCTGACTAGCTTCATTGGCCGAGGGTGCTACAACCTTAAGGGACGTTTGGTAGTTAGTCCAGGCTTGCAAATGCATGGTGGTTAAATGTCTATGCATGCAACTTGTATTGAGACTTTTCAGATTCTGTCCTCTGCTTAAGGTAGTTGAACATTTTTGACAGATGACTTTGCGCTGATCAATTGGATGTTGTTTAAAAAAATGCCAGACTGCACTCTTTCTAGCATCGGATACCTTTTCAGGCATTGCAGACTGAGCTTTAACCGGATGGCCACGCTGTCCTCCAACAGGTTTTAGCTTTGCCACGCGTTTTAGGCAAGATACGGGCCCGGCAGATGGAACCTGTTGCGATGTTGATGCCTGCTGCGGCCCCTCCTCCTCCGCTTCAGAACTGCTGCCGCCTGCACCCTGTTCCCCCAATGGCTGCCAATCGGGGTCAAGAACTGGGTCATCTATTACCTCTTCTTGTAGCTCGTGTGCAACTTCGTCTGTGTCACCGTGGCGGTCGGTGGTATAGCGTTCGTGATGGGGCAACATAGTCTCATCAGGGTCTGATTCTTGATCAGCACCCTGCGAGGGCAATGTTGTGGTCTGAGTCAAAGGACCAGGATAGTAGTCTGGCTGTGGCTGTGCATCAGTGCACTCCATGTCAGATTCAACTTGTAATGGGCATGGACTGTTAACTGCTTCACTTTCTAAGCCAGGGACGGTATGTGTAAAGAGCTCCATGGAGTAACCCGTTGTGTCGCCTGCTGCATTCTTCTCTGTTGTTGTTTTTGCTGAAGAGGACAAGGAAGCGACTTGTCCCTGACCGTGAACATCCACTAACGACGCGCTGCTTTGACATTTACCAGTTTCACGAGAGGAGGCAAAAGAGCTAGAGGCTGAGTCAGCAAGATAAGCCAAAACTTGCTCTTGCTGCTCCGGCTTTAAAAGCGGTTTTCCTACTCCCAGAAAAGGGAGCGTTCGAGGCCTTGTGTAGCCAGACGACGAACCTGGCTCCACAGCTCCAGACTTAGGTGCAATATTTTTTTTCCCACGACCAGCTGATGCTCCACCACTACCACTACCCTCATTACCAGCTGACAATGAACGCCCCCGGCCACGACCTCTTCCACCAGACTTCCTCATTGTTTTAAAAACGTTAACAAACGAACGGTATTTGTTGCTGTCACACAACTTACACGGTGAGCTATAACTTCAGTATGATTTAGCTACCCCTTTACAGGTGGGTGAGACCACAACGAAAATCAGCCACAATGTTACACACTCTGTTGTTGTTGGCAACAAATGAGATGGCACACACGCAGGACTGTCACTGAAGCGCAAATGTAAATATTTATCTCCCACTGGTTTGTGTTTGTTTTTTTTAAAAGGGAGACTTCAGAAAAAAAAAAAATTAAAAAAAAATTATTTTTTACAGAAGAATTTATAAAACAAATAAAATGAAATGATTGTTTCTGGGAGAATTTAGGAAAAAAAAAAAAAAAAAAAGGCTTTGTAGGGCCCACTGAGTGAGAGAGGACGCACACAGGAGTCAGGAGTGGCACACAAGCCCAGAGGCCAATATTTATCTCCCACTGATTGATGTAGTGATTTTTTCAGGTAAATTTTGGATCCCAAATCAAGCTAAAAAAAATAATAGGCTTTCTATGGCCCACAATTGGGGAGAGAGAGAGAGATGGCACACCCAGGAGTCAAGACTGGCACACAAGCAGAAGGGGCAATATGAATCTCCCACAGAATTTTTTTTTTTTTCCAGGGAGACTTGAGAGAAAAAAAAATACCAAAAAAATGATTTTTTTCAGGAATAATTTAGAAACCAAAGAAAATAAAATGATTGTTTCAGGGAGAATTTAGAAAACAAATAAAACAAAAAATAGGCTTTCTAGGGCCCACTGAGTGACAGATGACGCACACAGGAGTCAGGAGTGGCACACAAGCCCAGAGGCCAATATTAATCTCCCATTTTTTTTTTTCCAGGGAAAATTTATAAACCCAATAAAAAAAATAATAATAAATAGGCTTTCTATGGCCCACTATCTGAGAGAGAGAGATGGCACGCTTAGGACTGGCACACAAGCCCAAAGCCCAATATTAATCTCCCACTGATTGATTTAATGATTTTTTCAGGTAGAATTTAGAACCCAAATCAAGCAAAAAAATTAATAGGCTTTCTATGGCCCACTGAGTGAGAGATGGCACACACAGGAGTAAGGAGTGGCACACAAGCCCTGAGGCCAATATTTTTCTCCCACTGATTGATTGATTGATTTTTTAAGGTAGAATTATGAACCCAAATCAACCAAAAAAATAAATAGGCTTTCTATGGCCCACTATTTGTGAGAGAGATGGCACGCTCAGGACTGGCACACAAGCCCAGAGGCCAATATTAATCTCCCACTTTTTTTTTTTTTCCAGGGAAAATTTATAAACCCAATAAAATAATAAAAAAATAGGCTTTCTATGGCCCACTATCTGAGAGAGAGAGAGATGGCACGCTTAGGACTGGCACACAAGCCCAAAGGCCAATATTAATCTCCCACTGATTGATTTATTGATTTTTTCAGGTAGAATTTAGAACCCAAATCAAGCAAAAAAATTAATAGGCTTTCTATGGCCCACTGAGTGAGAGATGGCACACACAGGAGTAAGGAGTGGCACACAAGCCCTGAGGCCAATATTTTTCTCCCACTGATTGATGTTGTGAATTTTTCTGGTAGATTTTGGAACCCAAATCAAGCAAAAAAATAAATAGGCTTTCTATGGCCCACTGAGTGAGAGATGACACAGACAGAGATGGCACTCTAGCAGAAATGTCAATCTTAATCTCCCACCAAAAAAAAAAAAGGAACTGTCCTTCAATTACTATCTCCCTGCAGTAATCTCAGCCAGGTATGGCAGGCAGCAATAAGGAGTGGACTGATGCACAAATTAAATAAAAAGTGTGGACAAACAAACAAGATAGCTGTGCAGAAAGGAAGGAACAAGAGGATTTGTGCTTTGAAAAAAGCAGTTGGTTTGCACAGCGGCGTACACACAGCAATGCAGCTATCAGGGAGCCTTCTAGGGCAGCCCAATGAGCTACAGCGCTGAGGGAAAAAAAAAAAAAAAGGAGCTTCCACTGTCCCTGCACACCGAAGGTGGTGTTGGGCAGTGGAAATCGCTACAGCACAAGCGGTTTTGTGGTTAATGGACCCTGCCTAACGCTATCCCTGCTTCTGACGAAGCGGCAGCAACCTCTCCCTAAGCTCAGATCAGCAGCAGTAACATGGCGGTCGGCGGGAACTCCCCTTTATAGCCCCTGTGACGCCGCAGACAGCAAGCCAATCACTGCAATGCCCTTCTCTAAGATGGTGGGGACCAGGACCTATGTCATCACGCTGCCCACACTCTGCGTTTACCTTCATTGGCTGAGAAATGGCGCTTTTCGCGTCATTGAAACGCGACTTTGGCGCGAAAGTCGCGTACCGCATGGCCGACCACGCACAGGGGTCGGATCGGGTTTCATGAAACTCGACTTCGCCAAAAGTCGGCGACTTTTGAAAATGTTCGACCCGTTTCGCTCAACCCTAGTGACCACATTTTACAGACTACATCTCTGAATGAATTCATCTAGGAGTGCAGTGATCATAATGACACCACTGGTGTGTTACAGAATGTTATATCATTGAGCAGTGAAGAAAACATAATTACATTTTTACTACAAAAAATGTGTTTCAGCCCCAGATTTAACATGTTCACATGGAGAAATGAGGAAAACAGCACCAAAATTTGTCACACAACTTCAGCTGAACATGGCAATACCCCATATGTGACTGTACAGTATCAAGGTGAAAATATATATATTTATACTCTTTGTACTTTTATATATACTTGTGCTGTGAAACAATAAGTTTTTCCCGTTGTGCTTGTTAATGCATATATAACTGTATTTAAGATGGCTGACAGTATTCACCTTTGCCCCAGATTCACTCTGCTGAAGAAGCAAGTTACACATTCCAGAAGGACAAGTATCATTTCTCTGGAAATGATACTTAAAGCGATGTGGACAAGATGTGGACAAAGGAAGATTCATCAGATGATGTCAGAGCCAACCAGAAGGACTGAATACTAGATACATTGCTTAAACCCCGCCTAACCCCGCCCTCTGCACACCTTCCCCCAATAGATCATATAATGTTGTGTATTAGAAAATAAAGTTGTTGTTGCTGAGACGTTACTACACTTTGTAGACACACGAGCATGCAATGAGTTTGAACCAGCATTGTGTCTGACTCATTCTTATCCGGTACCAACATGCTTTTAATCTGATTTGGAATGACTGGTGGATGAAGGGTATTGTCGTGACGACCCCGACAATTTGGCGCAACCAACGTGGGGCATGGCCCGCGATCCGAGACCCCCTGGACCCATGCCTGGACGTCCGTGGACGACACCCGTAGTGGCTGACCTCGAGGACTGATCACCCTCCAAACACGGTAAGTGGAGAACACATACTATGTATGTGTCACACTTGCTAGTGTTTCAGCCGTTATTGGTTAGTCTGTGGTCTCCTTGGGTCTGGGGAGTGACCGGTCGAGTGGTGAGACCGAGCGCGATCCCGTGCCACGCTTCGAACCAGCAACTGAGAGACGTCGCACTCTGCGCGTCCTCGTGTACACCACACCTCCTCCACCGGTCATTGTACTCCATTCAACCACCCTACCCGTGACTATTGTCTAGTAGTGATAGAGTGAAAGATTGAGAAGTTGTAGATTGGGGCGGCTTTGAGAAAGGGACAGGAGACGCAGCCTCTGTGATATTGCACGCACATACATCGGTAATTAAGACGTCCCAAGAGGGGGACCACCAGAAACACAGTGGAGGGGTCTCACTAGGAGACAGCCTCCCAACGTTTAGAATATCGTGACAGGACAGACTGTAATCACTGGTGTTCAGGTTAGGGAAAAATATTGAGCGCGAGGCTCTTTATTCATAGCACGTTGAGCGCGAGACTCCGTGTTAGGACACAAGTGTTGCTGTCGCTGTCAGCGGCCTACTGCAGAAGGGCGTAGTATTCTGTGAGTCATGTTGCGTCTCTTGAAGCAGAAGAAGTCCGTGCCCCACGAGTTAAGTGAGGATGCTGTGGAAGTCAAGACAATAGTAGAGTCACGGGAGGGCAAGAAGGCAGTCAAGAATGTTGAGAGGTTGTACAAGCATGTAGGATTGCCCTCGAAAGGGAGATTGCAGCCGTCTATATGGCACAATCTCATAGAGAACAAAAAGGGCATGTTGAAAGATAAAGGATTGTTAGAACAAGCGCAAGCTCATCTGCGAGTTGCGCGAGGTTTAAAGAACGAGGAATGGAAAAAGGTTGATGGAGAGGAAAGATGAAAGGATGCACAGCTCGTGTTTGGTTATAAAATACCTCAATCATTAGTTTTTCTAGGGTGTTCTGGCATATGAATTGTGTGAAGGTTTTTGTAGAAATTGAGTCTGAGAATTGCTGTATTCCGCTACTCTGTGTGGTTTTCCGAGACACCCGATGGGAGGGGGGAGTCAAATAGCTGCGTTGTTGTTTTTCTTCTTTTGTGTTGAGGAATGCTGTAAATTCTTATCTCTGTGTTTATAGCCGATGGGAGGGTTGAACCCCTGCGCAAATTGTTTTTTTGATTTTTCCTCTTTGTGCTGCGGGCCAGAGAAAGGGGGGCCAAAGTTTTCAGAAGAACTTAACCCAGTCTGTATCAGCAGCTGCAGCGATCCTCACTCGCTCTCTAGCCCCACTGCTCTCAGCCCCCACAACCGCAGCGTGCAGCTTCAAGGACACAGCTCGCAGCTCGCTTCCTTATCAGTGGCCCGGGCTTCAGCTCCAGCCCCCCTCCCTTACACAAATCTAGTCTCATACTCCAATATCCATTTTAACCCTGTGTCTGGAAATCTCCCTCGCCATGTTAATTCTCAGACCAAGACAAGACAGATGGACTTGTAAATATTGGGGTCAGACAAACCCAGACTGGAGAAATACTCGTATAATCTGTGCTGCAACCCAACCTAAGTGAATTACACTGATTCCTGTCCAGATAAGATCACATGTAGTGACATAAGAAGCTGACACAGGATTGTGGTTAGTGGGGACATTAACTTTGGGAGTAAGCTGACAGTAATCCTTTTGGGAAGAAGCTGTAGACCAGCATGTCATGTCACCCCCACCACCAGAGAACCAACCACATCAGGTAGTGTAAGACAGATACAGGAGTATTATCCCTGGAAGCCCTCTGACTAGCTAGCTACGCTAAAATAATTGGCTGACCCTGAGAACAAACCTTTCCCATTTTACAGACAAAGATAATATGATGGACGTATAAGTGCACCTGAGCAGACCTAGAGAGTTGGTGAGCCAAGATGATGGTCAGATGGTCCTTACGTTATATAAACCCTATGTAGATGAGTATAATGAGATGTGTATCTTACATGCCCTTTCCCAATCAGTTTGTAAAAAAAAAAAAAAAAAAATAGGGGGGATAGTGTCGTTAACCCTGGCAGTTAGAATATCCCTATGTCACTCTGCTTCAGTATGTGGGTAATTTTTTTGTTTTGTTGTGTGCACAGACAGAGCAGGAAGCCATTGTTGCCACTGTTAGTTTTCACAAGTATCTGGCAGATCTGAACTGTCGGGTTTCGGCCTCGAGACTTCGGTTCTGCCTTGGTCAAGTGATATTTTTGGGTCACTGTCTCCTTCAGGGTGCCAGACACCTCACAGAAGAAAGAAAAATAGCCGTCAGCTACAAAGGATGAGACTGAGCTCCAGCGTTTCCTTGGACTATGTACTTATTGTTGTCAGTGAATACCGGACGCATCCCGCATAATGCTACCTCTCTACAAAGCCCTGAAAGACTGTTCAAGATATGCTGATGATTTTGGCAGACTCCACACAGGATACTCTGTTACTATGGAAGACACTGTAGTGCACGGAGCTGCAGTCACTCCCTCCTATCCTGTCAGGACAAGAAGCAGAATTTCAGGATCTGTCTACTGCATGTGTTCTGGCCAAAGACAGGCGGGCTAATATATACAGACTCACAGTATGCATTTGGTATTGCTCATGATTTTGGAGCCCTATGGGCCAATCGAGGGTTTGTTACTACCGCCGGGACTCAGTGAAGAATGTTGAAGCTGTTAAAACCCTCATGGACTCAATCGAATTACCTACTCAGGTGGCCATTATCAAAGTTAAGGAGCATGGTACTATGGAACAGTCCACAGACTGGTGGTAACACCTTTGCGGATATGCAAGCAAAAGCCGCTGCTCTCCTACCCGTTGAACAGACCATACCAGCTATGGTGACCACACGCTCTCAGCGTAAAATGTTACAAGAAACACTGACTCTACAGGAACCTGCTATCAGCTCAAGGAGGGAATGTTCAGAGTTATATTCAATTGATAACAGCGAGAGCAGGCAGCGGCTGATGGGAGTATTCATCAGCCGCTGCCTGCGCTATAAATATATTCCCCTGTATTTTTTATAAACAGCGAGGCAAAACTGACAGCTGTGAGCTGTAACCCTCAACTGCTGCCAGCTTCAGCAAGGCTGGTTATCAAGAACAGAGTGGTCCCCACTCCGATTTTTTTAATCACTTAAATAAATAATTTAAAATCTCTTTGGGTCCTCCCATTTTTGACAACCAGCTTTGCTAAAGCAGACAGCTGAGGGCTGGTATGCTCAGGCTGGTAAGGGGCCATGGACATTGACACCCCCCAACCTAAAAATATCATGAACGCAACCACCCAGAAACGGTACATCTATTAGATGCTCCAATTCCTGCGGTTTGCCGGGCTTTTCCCACTTGCCCTGTAGTTGTGGCAAGTAGGGTTCATATTGGTGGGGTTGATGCCACCTTTGTATTGTCTGGTGACATCAAGCCCACGGCTTAGTAATGGAGAAGCGTCTATAAGACGCCTTTCCATTACTAATCCTATAGTTACATGATAAATAAACACACAGCCAGAATAAAATCTTTTATTTAAAAAAAAGCAAAACACTTTTCCATTTTGTTTAAAAATAACAAACAGTTATACTCACCTAGCACATATTCCATTGAAGCCAATGTTTTCTGCAATAAAACAAAAATAAAAAAACGACAATATCCCTCACTTTTCCGACGATCCATCCCATGCAGTAATCCATGTCTGGGGATAAATCCTTTTCAACCTTGACGGAGCCAAGATGCGACTGTCCAGGCTGAGAACCACTGATGAATGAGCTGCTGCAAGTAGAGCATCAGAGACCAGTGGTGACCTCAACGAGAGGTTACCGACGGTCAAAGAGGCTGCACTACCAGCCACACTGAACTGCGGTGACCTTAGCACCATGTGAAAAAGTCACTAAGTTCAGCACAGTTCAGCTCAGTGAGTTCAGAGAAATCTATGGTGACCCCACAACATTTTCTAAAATTATTTATATAAATAATTAAAAAAAAAAACTCTGTTCTTGATAACCAGCCATGCTGAAGCTGATAGCTGAGGGGGTGCAGCCCACTGCTTTTGCCTGGCTGGTTATCAAAAATACAGGGGAATCCACGCCATTTTTTAAATTTATTTATTTGCTAATAGAGTAGGGAGCAGCTGATGGATACTCTCATCAGCCACTACCTGCTGTCACTGTTAATCGCGGCAGCAGGTGTAGGCTGATGGGAGTAGTAGTCCCATCAGCCGCTGCCTGCTCTCGCTGTTATCAGTTGAATACAACTCTTATCATTCTCCCTTGCTCCACTGATCACAGCAGAGAAAAGGAGAATGATGTGATCGATCTTCAGCACCCAGCACCCAGTACATGTCACACTGATGACACAGGGATATCATAGATGTGTCATCAGTATGCACAGTTGTGGGACGTTTTGCGGACCATGCTGCTGTTAGAAAATGGACATGTCAGTGTATTTTGCCCATGGACACACGATCCTTGGAAACACACTGACATGTGAACAGATCCATTCACTTGAATGAGTCTGCATGTGTAAGTGACTCCGGTATGTGTGAAAACTGTCACCACACATAATGGACACACTGACGTGTGAAAGAGGCCTAACACTGAAGACACACAGATGGTAAAACAGATGGTAATAATGGACCAAACACTGATGACACACGGATGGCAAAATAAATTTAACACTGATGACATACTGATGGTAAAAATGGACCCAACATTGATGACACACAGATGGTTAAAAATGGACCAAACACTGATGACACACGGCTGGAAAAATGAATTTAACACTGATGACATACTGATGGCAAAAATGGACCTAACACTGATGACACAAGGATGGTAATAATGTATCAAACACTGATGACACACAGATGGCAAAAATGGATTTAACAATGATGACATATTGATGGTAAAAATGAACCTAACACTGATGACACACTGATGGCAAAAAATGGATACACTGATAGTAAAAAAGGACCTAACACTGATGACACACGGATGGTAAAAATGGATTTAACACTGATGACATACTGATGGTAAAAATGAACCTAACACTGATGACACACAGATTTAAAAAATGGACCTAAGGCCTGTTTCACGCGTCCTGATATTTCGATATCGGAAAAATCAGTACCGGAGATATCAATGTCCATGGTTCCATGAAACATTGATGGCAAAAATGGACCTAACACTGATGACACACTGATGGCAAAAATGGATACACTGATGGTAAAAATGGACCCAACACTGATGAAACACTGAGGGTAAAAATGGACCTAGCACT
The DNA here is from genome assembly GCF_032444005.1 of Ranitomeya imitator. NCBI lineage: Eukaryota > Metazoa > Chordata > Amphibia > Anura > Dendrobatidae > Ranitomeya > Ranitomeya imitator. The sequence goes on from NC_091284.1 coordinate 773,957,951, forward strand.
GATGACACACTGAGGGTAAAACAGACCAAAAACTGATGACACACTGAGGGTAAAATGGACCAAACACTGCTAACACACTGATGGTGAAACGGACTAAACACTGGTGATGACACACTGATGGTAATAGTGAACCTACTGTAACAATGATGACACACTGATCCACAACACTGATGAGAGCGGTAACATTTTTTACGTAAATGTTTAAAAACAGATGGTAATGAAGCCTAAAAGTGTGATATGTACTTATGCTAAATCTTCCTCCCTGCTTTGGCTAACAGGCTTTTTAACCCCTTTCTGACCTCGGATGGGATAGTACGTCCGAGGTCAGAAGCCCCGCTTTGATGCGGGCTCCGGCGGTGAGACCGCATCAAAGCCGGGACATATCAGCTGTTTTGAACAGCTGACATGTGCCCGTAATAGGCGCGGGCAGAATCGCGATCTGCCCGCACCTATTAACTAGTTAAATGCCGCTGTCAAACGCAGACAGCGGCATTTAACTACCGCATCCAGCCGGGCGGCCGGAAATGATCGCATCGCCAACGCCCGTCACATGATCGGAGGTCGGCGATGCTTCTGAATAGTAACCATAGAGGTCCTTGAGACCTCTATGGTTACTGATCGCCGGTAGCTGTGAGCGCCACCCTGTGGTCGGCGCTCACAGCACACCTGCATTTCTGCTACATAGCAGCGAACAGCAGATCGCTGCTATGTAGCAGAGGCGATCGTGCTGTGCCTGCTTGTAGCCTCTGATGGTGGCTATTGAAGAATGGCAAAAGTAAAAAAAAAAGTAAAAAAAATTGTGAAAAAAATAAAAAAAAATATAAAAGTTTAAATCACCCCCCTTTCGCCCCATTCAAAATAAATCAATAAAAAAAAAAAATCGAACCTACACATATTTGGTATTGCCGCATTCAGAATCGTCCAATCTATCAATAAAAAAAGCATTAACCTGATCGCTAAACGCCGTAGCGAGAAAAAAATTAAAAACGCCAGAATTACGTTTTTTTGGTCGCCGCGACATTGAATTAAAATGCAATAACGGGCGATCAAAAGAGCATATCTGCACCAAAATGCTATCATTAAAAACGTCAGCTCTGCACGCAAAAAATAAGCCCTCACCCGACCCCAGATCACGAAAAATGGAGACGCTACGAGTATCGGAAAATGGCACAATTTTTTTTTTTTTCTTTGCAAAGTTTGGAATTTTTTTTCACCACTTAGATAAAAAATAACCTAGTCATGTTAGGTGTCTATGAACTCGGAATGACCTGGAGAATCATAATGTCAGGTCAGTTTTAGCATTTAGTGAACCTAGCAAAAAAGCCAAACAAAAAACAAGTGTGGGATTGCACTTTTTTTGCAATTTCACCGCACTTGGAATTTTTTTCCTGTTTTTTAGTACACAACATGGTAAAACCAATGATGTCATTCAAAAGTACAACTCGTCCTGCAAAAAATAAGCCCTCACATGACCAAATTGACGGAAACATAAAAAAGTTATGGCTCTGGGAAGGAGGGGAGCGAAAAACGAACACGGAAAAACGGAAAATCCCAAGGTCATGAAGGGGTTAAACAAGGGTTCACCCCCTACTGCACGACTCCTCAGCCTATTTCTGCTCCAATCTACTTTCATTGCAGTTAAACCTTAATGTCACACAGAAGTACTATCCCGCCAACATCCTATTTCCTGAGATCCATTAATAAAAGTTAAAGTAACCGAATGTCTTGCAGATAGTTGAGGATTATACAAGCCTTAGGAAAAATCCTATAGACTTAGGATGTATTTCGTACATCATTTTTCCTCTCGTTCTCCTTCTCGCATCACTCACTGTTAAGTATGAAATTAGACAGAAGACCTTTATGACGGGAATTCAATACGCCCGTATTTCTCTACCTCGTACACAGAAATAGAAAATCAATAAATGTTAATATAACTCATAAAAAACCATCGTCTTTGATCATGAATCATATCCGTACGTCCCTCACATGAAAGGGATTAATAGGTTACATCCGTCACATCGTCAATATCTGTGCTGGAGAGTCAGGATTGGGAGATTTGTATCGGATGGTCTTGTCACTTCAGTCGATAACGACGGTCTTATAACAAAGCCGTGATTAGATGTAAGCTGAAGGCTGTCACAAAAATAAAGCGATAAGTTAAAATATCATTAAACATTGTAAAATGGCAGCGAGTGATAGTACAGCAGTGACCGGCCAAGGTGAGCCCCGGATCCAAGTCCATAAAGGAAAGTGAGTAAAACCACTCAATGGGTTGGGCTTGGACACAATCCAGAATACAGTCCCGGTGTAGCACTTCCTACGGCATTAGCAAAGTTGTCCAAGATAACAAACAAATGGCTGCTTTCTTCCAAAAACAGCGCCACTCCTGTTCCTGGGTTGTGTGTGGTATTGCAACTCAGCTTCATCAATTGTAGCCCAGTTTTGGAAAAAAAAAATGTTTTTTTCTTAGTCCTGAACAACCCCTTAAAGGCTCGTGCACATCTCACTTATTATCTTCAACGAGTTTCATCAGTGTTTTTGATCAGAGTTTCATCAGTTTTTCTTTGATGAGAAAAAAGCAAAACAGTATCTCAACCTTCTCCTAAAATCTGAGTGCTGTCCGATTTTTTTTTTTTTCACAGACCCATAGACTTTCATGGCCAAGTTTGATCTAACATTCAGATAAATATCGGACATACAGTATCTCCTCAATTTTGCATGGACCAGTCAGTCCACAAAAATCATATGTGGCACCCCAGGAGTTCGGGTACAACAGTGGTATTGCCTTCCTCTTGGGGAGGGTGATGGAAGTGAAAAGGATCCCTTTCACAGGTAACACATTCATTCAGCATGTTCTGACTCCAGGCCAGAAGGGAGAGCTCTAGACCCGGTTTCAGGGGAGCTTTCCTATATATGTTCTGGCTTGGAGGAGGAGTTGGTTAAGTCTGTAGGAAAGAGTGAGGGGAGAAGGAGCACAGGAGAAATGAGGAGCTAGAGGGGAGCTGCGACTGGGCTCCCTCCACGCTAAAGCGCAGAAACCTGATACCGGGAGTCCGAGGCTGTATGCCCCACAGTAGAAACTGGAGGGCAGGGGATTTCAAGTCGCCTGTCCACCACTACACCCGAAGGCACAGCAGCATATAGAGCCTAGAATCGCCACAAGTAGGGACACCTGTAAAAAGGCTCGTGTTGCCTGCCATACGGGTACTGTCCTAGGACAGAGAGAGAGAGAGAGAGGACCTTGTGAGATGCCTCTGGCAGCCAGCGACGCACATTACAGCGCAGTAAGGAAGGCTCCCAACCCCACCTGGCTAAAGGGATTCCAAATCGCTTCCAGGCTGCCCGGATTCCAAAGACTGCCTGTAACCTGTGTGCTGGCAGTAAAAAGTAAAGAGACTGCAACCTTGTGTCCTTCAATTCTTTTTGGCAGTACACCATCTATCGTCCTTGCCACTACACCGGGAGCCCTGGGGACTAAGCTTCACCTGTGGAAAGCCATACCATCCCTGCTGCAATAACATCATCCCAAGTGGACCCCTTTAAGCAGCGTCGGTCATCCCTTACCGAATACCACAGGTGGCATCACAAACATTCTTTATTTTCTTTCAAAACAACCCCTTTAAAGACCTTCCCTTTAACTTGGACGTCCAGGGCCACGGACCGGGTCACCGCCACCGTGACTACCCCTTTAACGAGCACCGGACCCGGCCCGATTACCCTGCGGTCCCAGCGGGCGCTCCACATAGACATGTGAACAGCCCCATTGACTGTCATAGGTGTGAGTGGCGTCTGTGAAAAAAAACGCATAACACTTGTATGTAAAAAAACTGATGTGAATAACGCCTTAGGCTAGGTTCAAACCTTGAGTTTTAGACTTCATATAAAATCTGTGAATATTTTCTGCACTTACTCTGTTAAATGTATGTGCCTTTTTCTGTGCAGAAATGCGCAAAAAAATTGTAATAAACCAATGCCAATCCACAGGTTTAACTTGTGGATTTAGGGTTACCATTAAAATGAATGGGTAAAATCTGCACTAAAAAATAATAATAAAAAAGTTTAAAAGACTTTTTTGTTACTAATTTTTTTTGCATTATGAATCCATTTTGCTGTATTTTACATCCAGTGTTTTGAGAGTTTTTCAATCTTAAAGTTTTGAAAAAAAATCGGTTGGGGAAAAATAAGAAGGTGCATGTCTCTCCTTTAAAGCAGCTCCTGATTAAATCCCTTACAAACTAGACACTGTCCAAGCAAAGGTGACAATAAAGACTTCAGAAAAAAAACTCTTCAAAAATTCAAAACTCATCAAAAAACTTATGAAAAGAAGAACGTTTCCTGAAGTAGTTTCAACTTGAAAAAATTTTGGTTTCGACCTTCTCAAAAGACTCCGTCTTGCCATAGCCAGACATTGAATGATGAGCACAGTTTGCAGGTTGGACAGTATTTTAATGATTTTATTAGTGGTAGGCCGGGGTCACACTTGCGAGTGCAATGCGAGAAACTCTCGCGAGTCTCTCACCTCAATACCCGGCACTGCCGCTGGCACTCGGGACTGGAGTGTGCGGCTGAATGTATTTCTATGCAACTGAATGCTCCGGTCCCCGGTGCCGGCGGCAGTGTTGGGTATTGCTGCATGAGTTACTCGCATTGCACTCATCAATGTGACCTCGGCCTTACTGGATTTTCCTACATGTCTACTTGTCAAATGTATAAATAAATTGGTAATATGGTTCAACCATTCCAGTTCTTGAATGTTAAAATATAATAAAATGGTAACAAATGAATGATAAAATATAGAAAATTTACAACCAAAAGTGACCTCTGCTCCATTCATTGTCTATGGTAGTGCTGCAAAAAGCTGAACATAAAAATGGAGCGGAGGCAATACATGAGCAACATTCAAGATGGAGATGCAGAGCCCCATTCTCGGGGTTCAAAAAACCCGATCTTGAGATTTAGTCGGACCCACTGTGATCAGCAAATTCTCATATGGATAGGGTTTCTCAAGATTCTTCTGAGTTGGTCAATGACCTGACCAATGTTCAGCTTTGGTAAATCAACTTACAAGAGGTTTGGTTATATTTGACAATATACTAAAGGGAAAATTGTGATATTTAAGACCGACTTGTGGTACTGCCTTTCAATGTCCAGGACAACAGGACTGTTGGCAAATATGCCTGACAAACCGGTAATATTGGGCTCTGTTGAGGCTTGGAATTCTGCCTAATCTGTAACATTTTATTTACATGGGTTGTCCGGCCTTGGGGTACAAGTCTGCAGTCAATGTAGAAAAAGGATCAGAGCTTACAGCAGTTTGTAGATTGGAAGTCCATGGGAGGAAAACCGGTGGGTGCCATAGCTCCAGCTGGTGTGGCTCAACAGCAGTAGAAGAGTGAAAAGAGCAGCACTTCCACATATGAGTAAAAAGCACTATTTTACTTCTTTAAACTGTAAAACCCGACATACAAGGATAAAATACTGACGTGTTTCTAGTGTCCTGGATGCCCTTAATCATGGAATCAGGTGACTTAAGAATGTGACTTGTAAATGTGCCGGAGGGTGTGTGACAACAAGTATCTGATCTTCATAGATTCTGACATTTACCGACTAGATGAGCGCAGCCTCGTATGGATGGGGGCATTTGCATTGAGCGAGACCAGACAGATCTAGTCGGAATATGGTCAGAAGTATGCAAATCGCCTTATTGCAGTCACATGAACACCTTCTCCCGTCACTGGCAGTGAGTCTGCGATCCCATAGAGAGACTCGAGACCTAAGACCAGACAACCCCTTTAAGAACTGTCATAAAATTATTTCTATTCCTTTGTTTCATGAAATCTTGGATGAACTTTATCTCATAATCCATAGGGTTTGTGTTGTACCAATTTTGCACTTCTCTAACATTTGTACATAAATGTTACTGAAAATAAGAATTGTTTTGGCATTGCTATATTCTGGAAACTATAACTTTTTTATTTCTCCGCTGATGAAGCTGTATGGTGGCTTATTTTTTGCCGGACAAAATGACATTTTCAGCGATATAATTTTTAGGCACCTGCCTAGGGCACTACCTTCTGCCTACCCGAGGGGAGAAGGTGCATTTTTGATCACCCGTCACCTTCCTCTGGCCGCAGGCATTCAGCACAGTTATGGAGTGCACCCAAGCCGTCGCTCCTTCCCTGCACTCAAATGTGTTTGCGTCTTTAAGAAGCAAATACAATTGATGTTGGTGATGCCTAGCACAGAAGCAAAAGAGCTATAATCACTTCCCTGATCTTCCAGGAACTTCTGCGCACGCAGAGGACATCGGAAGTTGCGATGCAGTGATATCATCATGCTCACTGCTGCAGCAGGTGGAAGAGGAGACAGAGCTGCGCTGGACAGGGAGCCTGGACTAGGTCAGTTTAAGCATTTTTCTTATTTCTATTCTATTATTTTCCTAAAGATTGGAGGCTATTATATCTAGGGCTGTGGGGACATTCCAAGAGGGTCTAGCTATGTGGATGTAAGGGGCTGGCTAAGGGGGCATAAGGGGCTGACTATGGGGACATTACAAAAGAGGCTGAATACGTCGACATAAGGGGCTGGCTATGGGGACATTACAAGAGGGGCTGGCTATGGGGACATAAGGCACTGGCTATGGTGAGATTACAAGAGGAGTTCGCTATGGGGAAAAAACAAGAGTGGGCTGGCTCAAGACATTACAAAAGGGGCTGTCGGGACATAGCAAAGGGTGACCATACTTTATTGGGTACTGTTAGGGACCTTATAGAATCATAGAATGGTAGAGTTGGAAGGGACCTCCAGGATCTTCTGGTCCAACCCCCTGCTGAAAGCAGGATTCACTAAATCATCCCAGACAGATGTCTGTCCAGCCTCTGTTTGAAGACTTCCATTGTAGGAGAACTCACCACCTCTCATGGCAGCCCATCCCTCTCATTGGTCACCCTCACTGTCAAAAAAGTTTTTTCTAATATCTAATCTGTGTCTCCTCCCATTCAGTTTCATCGCATTGCTTCTAGTCTTTCCTTGTGCAAATTTAGAATAAAGATGATCCTTCTACAATTTGACAGCCCTTGAGATATTTGTAGACAGCTATTAAGTCTCCTCTCGGTCTTCTTTTTTGCAAACTAAACATTCCCAAATCCTAATCGTTCCTCATAGGACATGGTTTGCAGACCGGTCACCATTCTGGTCGCTCTTCTTTGAACTTACTCCAGTTTGTTGATGTATTTTTTTAAATGTGCCCAAAACTGGATACAGTATTCCAGGTGAGGTCTGACCAAAGAGGAGTAGAGGGCAATAATGACTTCATGTGTTCTAGACTCTATGTTTCTGTTAATACATCCCAGAATTGCATTTGCCTTTTTTGCTGCTGCATCACACTGTTGACTCATGTTCAGTGTGTGATCTATTAGTATACCCAAGTCTTTTTCACATGTGCTGTTGCTTAGCCCTATTCCTCCCATTCTGTATATGCTTTTTTTCATTTTTATTGCCCAGATGTAGTACTTTGCATTTTTTCTTGTTAAAAACCATTCTGTTAGTTGTTGCCCATTACTCCAGTTTATTTATATCTTTTTGAATTCTCTCTCTCTTTTCTAGTATTAGCTATCCCTCCTAGCTTTGTGTCATCAGCAAATGTAATCAGTGTACCCTCAATTCCTTCATCTTAATCATTGATAAAGATGTTGAACAATACAGGGCCCAGGACAGAACCCTGTAGTACCCCACTTGAGACATTACTATGCTATGTTCATATTTGTTAGTACTCCTGATGAACCTCGGATCTGGGGGGAGGGGGGGGGACGCATTAAGTACTATAAAAGCAGCTATTAGTAAGTAATAAAAATGCATTAAAACATTCTCTCTCTCATTATTCTGGCATTTGGCAAATATTAATAATTATGTTAATCCTAATTGACCTAAAAGGGGAAAGGTTTATTCTGATTTCAAGACAGATATTGAGAAAACATGCAGATGTGTCTTTTTATATAGTGTATGTAAACTTCTGGTTTCAACTGTATATATATCTATAGTTTTGCGATAATTAGTGTCTGTATTTACATGTGCTATACCATGCTAAACAGTAGTCTTGCCTTGAATGTTGTTCTATGTACTTGGATTTGGTTTTTGCTTTAGGTAGAAGGGCCTAGTGTAGCCTGGTAATACCTATAGGTTTATGTATCCATACAACATCTAAGTGAATACTTATGCATATTATGCATCTTCATTGTGGTTCTTGACTGAATAAGGTCGCACCACAAAGTTTTTTTTATGTGTTAGTTTTTATTTCACCTGTAGATGCTATCTAGCGTTGAGCATTATTGAGCATATCTAATAAAAGTTATATTTTCAAGAGAGCAAAATATTTTCTGGGAATTTTCCAAATATGGCACTCTGGTCAGTGAGTCAGTAAGGGATAGGGCTAGAGAAATATAAACAGAATAAAAAATAAAAGAATATTGTACCAATGCATGATTTTATCTTTAAAATTTGATTTTGCATTTCAGAAAAAAACTGAAAAAGTTCAAGGGCAAGCTATAATTACATCTGTAGTTTCTTAAAATACAATTCATGTGCTTGGGGTAAAATGAGAACAATACTGGACTGGAGGAAGGGACTCAATGCTTGTAGTCTACTGGTTAGGCAGATTGAAATACTTTGGGTGCCATGGGTGCTTGCAATCCAAACTACATCACTGCCTTCAAAGGAAAAGTTTCAGTTATCTGCCCTTGTCCTGCATTTACCATATTTTTCCCTTTGCAAGACGCACTTTTTTCCCCTGAATTTGGGGGGAAAATGGGGTTGTCTTACAATACAGATATACTGCTTACCGGTACCATTACAGGCTGGGATGAGGGGGTGTCTGCCGCTGCCGGGGGGCTCTGCCGACATTTCATGAAAGGCCAAAGCCCCCCGGCAGTTCCGTGGTTTCCTCCTGTGCGGTGGTTCCGGGAAAATGGCTGCTGGAGGCAGCGCATGCACAGATGGAGATCTCGGGTACAAAATCTCGAGAGATGAGATCTCAGTGCTGAAGTCTCATCTCCCGAGATTTTGGTGCCGAGATCTCCATCTGCGCATGCCCCGCCTCTCGGTGGCCATTTTTCCAAGGTCCACCGCACAGGAAAGCATGGACGAACTGCCAGGGGGCTCTGGTCTTTCACAAAATGTCGGCAGAGCCCCCCGCAGCACCCGAGACGCCAACATCACCGGAGACACCCCCACAGCACAGGTGCCCCCCCCGCATCACAGGACACCTGCACACCCCCTCATCCCAGCCTGCGGCCTGCAACAACGCTCCACTCCTGCCTCCTCTAGCAGCGACCCTGGGACCCCGCTTCACTGCAGCCACCACCCCCGGTAAGCAATAAGGCGCATGGATTATAAGAAGAGCCACCATATTATTTAAAAAAGGCTTTTTTTTCCTATTTTTCTAAAAATTTGGGGTGAGTCTTATAATCCAGAGCGTCTTACAAAGCGAAAAATGCAGTATATCCCATGGCCAAGGTACAGTGGCTTGTTGGTGCCCCTTTCCAGCCCTCATCACTCAGCTCTGGGGACACACTCTTCATTAGTTCCCCAGCCAAGTCTCCTCCAAAGTTATTATTTTCACCTGTATGATATTATTGGATTTATCAATGATAATCCAATAAATAAAGCATGAAGGAACTTGTTGGAAAATTTGAGACAACCTCATTAAGGGATCAACCAAGTGTCCAGGAATCTTTATTGTCATCCAATCTAATCACTAGTTTAACATGATGGACAGAGAAGGGCATTCTGAGAAGCCATCTAAGCTTTCTTATCTTATAGACCATTTATTATATAAGAGATTACAATTGCTACCTACCATTCACAGGTGCAATAATTGGCCACACTCTGTACAGAAATACCAGAAGGACATTAAATAGGGAGAAATTGTAATTATCAGCATAGAAAGAAGAAGAAAATACACATATTTCTGAGTCACAGTAATTGGAGATACCAGAGTCGCTGTAACATTTTTAATTAGTTTTAAAATGGCCCAAACTGGTAAGAATAACAGTGTGAGTCTTGGGAAATGTGCCAGCGTTCGCTTTATTGCTTTGACCTAGCTTTTAAAGCTTAGCATGTTCTCAGGTTTTCCTCTTTCAGTATGGACTTCTGCCAATCAATGCATTTCACTAGCACCTTCTGCTTCCCATTGTGTAAAGACAAGGGACAGAAAATAGAAAATGGGTAAAAAAAAGATCTAAACCCAATTTATCTATCTATATATCCATCAATCTTAAATCTACTGTAAAATATATATGGAGCGCCCCCAGACACAGGGCCACAGGTTACTCGGTACCGGGCCTCTCAGTCTCAGTTCTGGGGTTGTCACGGTGGCTGGACCCGGTCCGTGACCCTGCTAAGGGGCGTCCAATGAAAGGGGTGATGGTCGTTTGTCAAGGTTTCGTGACGCCACCTGTGGTGTTCGGTCAGGGCGACCGACGCTGCTTGGGGTCCACTGGGGTGATGTGATGGCAGCTAGATGGTGAACCTTCCCACAGGTGAAGTATGTCCCCAGGGCTTCCCAGTGAGGTGGATGGTAATGGTGTGAGGTGCAGTCAATAACAAGGACACAAGGTTGCAGTCTCTTTACCTCTTTACTGAAGACTTCAGGATCCTCAATCCAGAGCACGGTTAACAGGGCAGTCTGAGACTGGCCGGTCCGAAGGCACATCTAGAGTTCCCTTTGCAGGTGGAAATCGTTGCCTACCACTAGCACCTGTGTGTTGTAGTGCTTCCCTGCTGAGCATTCTGGATAGTCCTCAAAACTTTTATTCTCATTCTTTCTAGTTCGTTCCAGTTCTTTCTAGTTCTCCGTCCCCCAGGTATGTTATGGCTAGGACGCACCCGTTTGACGGGAAGGCTCGGAGTTCTTCCGGGACCCTAGAGACGCCCCTCTCCACGTGTTGCCCCCTATGTCTGCTTAGGTGATGTAAGGTAGACAGCCAACCTATAATTAACTGTCCTGCGGAGTTTGAAGTAAGGCATAGAGTCAGTTACTTCCTCGGTGTTCCGGCCACCGGCTACACGCCTCGGTAGGATGTTGCCGTTCTCCGGGCATGACTCCTACTGGCTCTCCTTTGTGCTTGATCTCGTTTCTCACTGTCCACAATATCCTTCGCTTTGTGTCTCTTTCTTAGGATACCGCCGCGGGGTGTGCAGGTGCGGTTCCGTAACGTTCTGTTCTAGTCGCTAGGTACCTGCCAGGTTCCCACGCCTGACCGGGACCCCCCTGAATCTTCCCCGCAACACCCCGTGCCACGGGATGTTGCCTGGACAAAACCCAGTCAGCTTCTCACTAACTTCCTATCCAACCCCTAGGTTTACCAGTGTGAGGAGTGGCCTAATAAATAAAACCTTTTGCTCCCCCTAGTGGCTGGAGTGTGAAGTGTAATGTGTGCTGGTGATACCTGGTCAGATGAACTCCTTTAGTGCCATCAGATGTACCATCACTCCCCTTAGTGGCAGAGCGATACTACTGCAACGACCAGGTCTCTGGGGCGCTGCATATATATATATATATATATATATATATTAGAGATGAGCTTATCAGGCAAAATTCTCAGAATGCTGGATGGGGACTATCTGGTGCCACATCCCCACCATGTCCATCTAGCTGCAGGCTCTATGTTACATGCAAACCTTAAATATTTTGTTATTTTTAGATTGGATGTAAGATTGTGTAAGGTACTAGCAGGAAGGCGGGATGCAGTGACGAGCAGGAGGCAGAGCAAGAGTTAACGGGGTCTTTATAAAGAGTTATTATAACAGTCAATACTCCACGCAGGGAGAAATATAGTGGGGAGATATAGGTGAACAAACTGTACACAATTATAGTGTGATCATATAGGTTCAAATAACGAGTTAACTTATCAGTCTGTTGTTCCCGGATGGGGGAAGCTGGAAAATCCCACGATGGCGCCGTAGGTGACGTGAGAATTCTCTGAACTGATCCCAGAGAAAGGTGAAGCACTGTCTCTTAACGGCAACAATGTATCCTGGCCTTTCTAAACGTAATCTTGTAGCCCTGGAACAAGGTACTGCTCGAGTGGCTGTCTGTGGCACCGCGATTGGTGAACGAAGTTGCAGAGCGGAGGCTGCGGACACGCTGCTTGTTTCAGAGTGCACCGTATGAAGGGTACTGTGTCGCATGCCGGTAGCAGTCAGAGGTACAGACCGGTGTGCACTAGCAACGTAGGGGGCAACAAGAGTAATGGTCTCTGAAGGTACACAGTCTATATGCATGCGGAAAAAGGGAGTGCAACGCGGGCCTGCTAGTTGGTGTCGGTCTGCGGAGAGAGAGTCAACCTTCTCTTGCAGCACATGCTGTCGACGCTAGCGCCGGAAACGACGCAGGAGGGTGCAACAAGTTGCATTCTTCGTGCGTCCGATTTTCGTCGAGGGGCGGCGCACGCGTCGCAGGGCGTAGCGTTTTTGCGTGCGTTTGCGCGCGTTTTTTTGTGCGTCGTGCGTTGCGTCGCCGACGCGGCGGCGCGCAGCGCTAATGTGGACGTAGCCTAAGGGATTTGTGTTATATTATATATAGCTGCTTTTTTCCTAATTATCTCATGAGTCTCAGCTTTGAATCAATAGACTTTTTTATATTGCCGGATTGCCATATATTATGGAGAAGTATCTACAATCGTCAGCGCATGGAAGTCTTGTGGGACATGGATGTCACTGCCCCTGTATGGCTGATCAAGCAACCGCTGTTGGAAGATGGTGAATCTGCGCAGTGCTGTTACATCCGCGGACTTCTTCTTGGAATTTGTCTGTGTTATACGCAGGAGAGATCAGATTGGACTTACATGGCTATTGTTTTTACCCCTGCGATCATGTGAAGGACGTTCGAGTATTTGATTGGACGACGGTTACCATGGCTTCATTCTGGGGGTGGAGTTATGTCCTGGAGTTTGTGGCCGTCATGCTCAGTGGGGTTTTATTGCAGGAATGAACTGGACTTGCGCAGCAATCTTATCCACCCCTGTGTTCACATGACTCTTGATCGACTTCCAATTGGACTATGGCCGTGATGACATCATTCGGAGGGTTGGCCTGTATCCTAGCTACGGGGCATGCTACTGATCTATTGGAGGACTGCGGTTTGTTTATATCACCATGTGGGGGATCTGGATTACATTGTAGTGGGCTGGTTCTTTGGATTTTTGGCAATCAGGGCTAGTATGTCTTTGTTAGATGATGCAGCATTGTTTCTATGTGTTTGTAATGTATTTTCTATATATGTAAATGTATTTATGTGTATTCATTTGTGTTTACCTTTATGGTGCTATACTCCTATTGGTGGATTATGTAATGAGGGGTGGTGCTAGTAGTATATAATGGTGGTTGGAACATGTGTCAGACTGTGCTTGATAAAGGTCATTGTACCGAAACGTCGCCGCGGATGGCAGATTAAATCTGTAAGTCATTTTTCACTGACCGGTGTGGCGCTGTCTTCTTCTTTGTTATGGATTGATCTAGTAGCAGCAAATCTGCAAGTACTGGAAAACACAGTGAACAAAAGAAGATGAATGGATACTCCAGCTCCAATAAAAGGTGAAAGTCTTTATTATTCCAAAGTTAAAAAGGATAATCCAACGCACATAGTGAACAAATAGGTGAAAGCGACAGTCCCGGCTACGCGTTTCGATCCATAAGGATCTTACTCATGCCTAAGGATAAACCGGATAGAAAGATCTAAATATAATCATCGTTAGCCAATTACAAAGTTCCACCTGAACATGTGATGAATCCGGAAAGGTCCTAAACATGTAAAATGAGGACATAAAAACACTATAACATAATAATACAAAAATTAAAGAAAAAGCAATTAAAACATCAACAGTAGTGATATAGTATTTAGTTTCTTTTGTTTAAACCTGTGGGGAAATGAGTATTGAGATTGAATATCCAAAACGCCTCTCTGGTGAGAAGACGTCTTTTCATATCTCCACCGCGATTGTGTGGATATACCTTTTAAATACCGTGTACTTTAAGGTCGGAAATATCACCATTGTGTATGGTACCAAAATGTCTTGACACCATGGAAATGTTTTTATTAGGTACATTCAATTTATTCACATCTCTCAAATGTTCGGTGACTCGCGTTTTCAATTTCCTCGAGGTACACCCTACGTATGAAATCCCACAGGCTATGCAATCTATCTTGTAGACCACATTTTTAGTGTGGCAATTGATGAAACTTTTGTTCGCTATCGCTTGGCGTCTTGGTCAGGACGGACTCTCGTGCTCTACATCTGGTGGTCTGGTCGGTGAGCTGGCTGCGGCTTTTAGCCGCTTTTTTTGTTATATTTATTGGAAAACACAGTTGTTATACAGCTTATGGATATGTGCACAAAATTTATTTTTCAAGTGGTTTTTGGGGTGGAGTCCGCCTATCAGAAAGCACTAAAAAGAATGAACATAAAAATGTCTATGTAAAAAAAACTTTCTGTGCATTTGCTTTAACATTTGGTTGAAAGACGTGACACCCATTCTTCTGGCATTTTCCACTTAGAGTATGCACTTAGACGAAGCTACATGCGAAACGCGTGTTGGGTTGCCGCTACCACCAAAGGTAATGACTCAATATGTTTTCCTCAAAATGCTGCTTTAAATGACTCATGTGTGGACTATCTCATATTTAGGCCGCTGCAGGGTATTGTATATTTATTGAACCACTTGGTGTTATTTATTTAGCATAAAGGGTTACACTCCTTTAGGCTGGGTTCACACTGCGTTAGTGTGACCCGTTTAACGGACTACGTTACACCGTGGCATAACACGGTGTAACGTAGTCCGTTAACGCCGCCATTACTTTCTATGGCGAACGCACCGCTAGCACATTCCAACAATGGGCGTGCGCTAGCGATGTGCCGTCATTGAGTGACGGACCCGAGACGCGGGCTGCAGCCTTTCCAGGTCCGTCACTGCTAGCGCAGGTAGAGCTAGCAGATGCTCCATTTGCGCTAGCGCTGTGCCAAAGTCAGCACTTGCGTTAGCGCAGTCCGTTTAACGTATATGTTGAACGGACTGCACTAACGCAGTGTGAACTTAGCCTTACCCCTATTTACCCTTTGAAAAGCCTCCTTCTTAATTCTTAGTTTACTCACACCTATTGTGAATTATTTACCTAAGGACACATACATTTTGGTAATCATCTGAGATAATTTCATGTGCACACCATCTTCTTTTCATTTTTTGGGCGTAAATTACATGTTGAGAAGCCATCTTAGACTTCCTCAATCGCACTTTTTTTCTAATATAATAAGTCCTGCACATGGTATATACTTGCTAACTACTTTATTAAAACCATACGTATTTATTGTAAAATTCATGTATATTTGACAGTATCATAATCCATTACCTTTTTGGTGTTTTTTTTTTCTTTTTGCATAGTCTTATCCCCACGTTTTACATTCCTTACTATATTGTTTTTACAAATGTTTCAATAACATCTTGTTATTTTAAGGCTATTTGCTTCCCTGCTCTTCTTTTGATGTTCTCTTCTAAGCAGCTCTTGCCTTCAACTCGCACAGAGACACTGACCTTTCTCTTTACAACTATGAGTACTTTGGATTGTGGTATGTGTGCCGGATGACTCCACATTCAGCCATGTTAAACAAACTATGACCTTGGGTTTTAGGCCGGAGTCACACTTGCGAGTTTTACGGACGTATGAGCACAGAAATTACGTCCGTAAAACTCGCAAAACAAACGGCACAATTATTCTCTATGCCCCTGCTCCTATCTGCCGTATTTTACTGATCCGTATAATACGGCTTTCTACGGCCGTACAAAATCGCAGCATACTGCGTTTGTCACCGTACTGCGCAAGAAATACGCCAATGAAAGTCTATGGAAGCCTGAAAAATACGGATTACACACAGACAAGCAGTGTGACTTACGAGAAATACGCAGCGGTGTTAGAGAGAAAAGCCGGTAATTCATTGCGGTGTACAGTAAAATCACACTGACAGCTTACAGTCCAATAGGTAGAATTAATGGGTACACATAGAATAGGTATATATATATATGCCAGTGAGACACATATACAGTGCCTACAAGTAGTATTCAACCCCCTGCAGATTTAGCAGGTTTAATAAGATGCAAATAAGTTAGAGCCTTCAAACTTCAAACAAGAGCAGGATTTATTAACAGATGCATAAATCTTACAAACCAAAAAGTTTTGTTGCTCAGTTAAATTTTTATAAATTTTAAACATAAAAGTGTGGGTCAATTATTATTCAACCCCTAGGTTTAATATTTTGTGGAATAACCTTTGTTTGCAATTACAGCTAATAATCGTCTTTTATAAGACCTGATCAGGCCGGCACAGGTCTCTGGAGTTATCTTGGCCCACTCCTCCATGCAGATCTTCTCCAAGTTATCTAGGTTCTTTGGGTGTCTCATGTGGACTTTAATCTTGAGCTCCTTCCACAAGTTTTCAATTGGGTTAAGGTCAGGAGACTGACTAGGCCACTGCAACACCTTGATTTTTTGCCTCTTGAACCAGGCCTTGGTTTTCTTGGCTGTGTGCTTTGGGTCATTGTCTTGTTCGAAGATGAAATGACGACCCATCTTAAGATCCTTGATGGAGGAGCGGAGGTTCTTGGCCAAAATCTCCAGGTAGGCCGTGCTATCCATCTTCCCATGGATGCGGACCAGATGGCCAGGCCCCTTGGCTGAGAAACAGCCCCACAGCATGATGCTGCCACCACCATGCTTGACTGTAGGGATGGTATTCTTGGGGTCGTATGCAGTGCCATCCAGTCTCCAAACGTCACGTGTGTGGTTGGCACCAAAGATCTCGATCTTGGTCTCATCAGACCAGAGAACCTTGAACCAGTCAGTCTCAGAGTCCTCCAAGTGATCATGAGCAAACTGTAGACGAGCCTTGACATGACGCTTTGAAAGTAAAGGTACCTTACGGGCTCGTCTGGAACGGAGACCATTGCGGTGGAGTACGTTACTTATGGTATTGACTGAAACCAATGTCCCCACTGCCATGAAATCTTCCCGGAGCTCCTTCCTTGTTGTCCTTGGGTTAGCCTTGACTCTTCGGACAAGCCTGGCCTCGGCACAGGAGGAAACTTTCAAAGGCTGTCCAGGCCGTGGAAGGCTAACAGTAGTTCCATAAGCCTTCCACTTCCGGATGATGCTCCCAACAGTGGAGACAGGTAAGCCCAACTCCTTGGAAAGGGTTTTGTACCCCTTGCCAGCCTTGTGACCCTCCACGATCTTGTCTCTGATGGCCTTGGAATGCTCCTTTGTCTTTCCCATGTTGACCATGTATGAGTGCTGTTCACAAGTTTGGGGAGGGTCTTAAATAGTCAGAAAAGGCTGGAAAAAGAGATAATTAATCCAAACATGTGAAGCTCATTGTTCTTTGTGCCTGAACTACTTCTTAATACTTTAGGGGAACCAAACAGAATTCTGGTGGGTTGAGAGGTTGAATAATAAATGACCCTCTGAAAAGACTTTTCACAATTTAAAAAAAAAATAAACAAAGAAATAATATTCTTTTTTGCTGCAGTGCATTTCACACTTCCAGGCTGATCTACAGTCCAAATGTCACAATGCCAAGTTAATTCCAAATGTGTAAACCTGCTAAATCTGCAGGGGGTTGAATACTACTTGTAGGCACTGTATGTATATATATTATTACTTCATACAGCGCTAGATAGGTTTAAAGCTGGTAATTCAATTACCGGCTTTTGCTCTCTCCTTCCTAAACCCGACATGATATGAGACATGGTTTACATACAGTAAACCATGTCTTATCCCCTTTTTTTTTGCATATTCCACACTACTAATGTTAGTAGTGTGTATATGCAAAATTTGGCCGTTCTATCTACTAAATTAAAGGGTTAAATGGCGGAAAAAATTGGTGTGGGCTCCCGCGCAATTTTCTCTGCCAGAATAGTAAAGCCAGTGACTGAGGGCAGATATTAATAGCCTGGAGAGGGTCCATGGTTATTGGCCCCCCCTGGCTAAAAACACCTGCCCCCAGCCACCCCAGAAAAGGCACATCTGGAAGATGCGCCTATTCTGGCACTTGGCCACTCTCTTCCCATTCCCGTGTAGCGGTGGGATATGGGGTAATGAAGGGGTAATGCCACCTTGCTATTGTAAGGTGACATTAAGCCAAATTAATAATGGAGAGGCGTCAATTATGACACCTATCCATTATTAATCCAATTGTAGTAAAGGGTTAAAAAATACACAAACACATTATTAAAAAGTATTTTAATGAAATAAAAACAAAGGTTATTGTAATAATTTATTCTATGCCCAATCCAGTCACTGAAGACCCTCGTTCTGTAATAAAAACAAAATAATAAACCAACAATATCCTTACCTACCGCAGATCTGTAAAGTCCAACGATGTAAATCCTTCTGAAGGGGTTAAAATATTTTGCAGCCACGAGCTTTGCTAAAGCAACGTTGTTCGTGGCTGCAAAACCCCGGGGAATGAAGGTAAAGTAGGTCAATGACCTATATTTACATTCATTTGTGGTGAGGAGCCCTCTGCTGGTTGTTCCTAGATCGTGGGAACTTTCCTAGAAAGCTCCCAGGCTCGAGTTCATAAGAGGGCGCCCTCTGCTGGTTGTCCTCATATGAACTCGAGCCTGGGAGCTTTCTAGGAAAGTTCCCACAATCTTGGAACAACCAGCAGAGGGCGCCTCACCGCAAATGAAGGTAAATATAGGTCATTGACTTACTTTACCTTCATTCCCCGGGATTTTGCAGCCACGAACAACGTTGCTTTAGCAAAGCTCGTGGCTGCAAAATATTTTAACCCCTTCAGAAGGATTTACATCGTTGGACTTTACAGATCTGCGATAGGTAAGGATATTGTTGGTTTATTATTTTGTTTTTATTACAGAACGAGGGTCTTCAGTGACTGGATTGGGCGTAGAATAAATTATTACAATAACCTTTGTTTTTATTTCATTAAAATAATTTTTAATAATGTGTTTGTGTATTTTTTAACCCTTTACTACAATTGGATTAATAATGGATAGGTGTCATAATTGACGCCTCTCCATTATTAATTTGGCTTAATGTCACCTTACAATAGCAAGGTGGCATTACCCCTTCATTACCCCATATCCCACCGCTACACGGGAATGGGAAGAGAGTGGCCAAGTGCCAGAATAGGCGCATCTTCCAGATGTGCCTTTTCTGGGGTGGCTGGGGGCAGGTGTTTTTAGCCTGGGGGGGGGCAATAACCGTGGACCGTCTCCAGGCTATTAATATCTGCCCTCAGCCACTGGCTTTACTACTCTGGCGGAGAAAATTGCGCGGGAGCCCACATCAATTTTTTCCGCCATTTAACCCTTTAATTTAGTAGATAGAACGGCCAAATTTTGCAGATACACACTACTAACATTAGTAGTGTGGAATCTGCAAAAGAAATGGGGAGAAGACATGGTTTACTGTATGTAAACCATGTCTGAAATCATGTTGGGTTTAGGAAAGAGAGAGCAAAAGCCGGTAATTGAATTACCGGCTTTAATGCTATCTCGCGCTGGAAGAAATATTAATATATATACATATATGTGTCTACTGTGTCTATAGACAGTGTATATATATATATATATATATATATATATATATTTTTTTTTTTTTGGACACATGGATCACTTCTATAGCGGTATGTTGGTTTTGCAAGCCTGCGAGAAAAACACGCAGTACGGATGCCATACGGATTACATACGGAGGATGCCATGCGCAAAAAACACTGACACACCCTGCCTACGGAGGAGCTACGGACCACTATTTTGGGGACTTTTCAGCGTATTACGGCCATAATATACGGACCGTATTGTTTTATGCTGTGTGTGACGCCGGCCTAATACATCCAAATCATCATTCAGTGCATTCCTAATAAAAGCGGTTTCTGGACTATAATGCTCTAGATTTTTCTTAACATTTTATAAAATTGCTTAAAGCTGTTCCCGGAGTGCCGATATTAATTTTGTTTCTAATAATATATTCCATTTTAAGAGGTTCCAGTTTTTTAAAATAGAAAAATAGGCAAGCAGCCAAATGCAGCATAAATCGAGCGACGGGTTCCCGTCATCAACAATAGACTGACTCAGACCCTACTTAGTTGTAGTGAGGTAAGCAATCAGCATGCTGTGATCAGGGCGAAAGGAGGGGAGCAGGTGAGCTGTGACATATTTTGAATGTTGGATCCTATGTTATCTATATTTAGAAACGTGATACACATCATTGTGATGATAATTGTGATTCTAAAAAGCCATCTGTACTGAACAGCAAGTTTAATATTAGGCTTAGTGCGCAATGTCAAAATTGCCAAATTTTTCAATTATTTATATAGATAGTGATATGGAAAATTACAAATAAACAATTTTTAGAAAATACCCTATCCCCCCCCAAAAAGAAAACAATTTATACAATAGGTCATTTTCTAATCACATATTCTCTTTAATGCCTACATCTCTTTAGTTTACGCCCATTTCCACATGGAAATGGCTTACGTAACTGCAATTTGTAAAACTCTTAAAATAACTTTATAAGCCTCGTGCGGCCGCATGCCAACACCTCTTTTTCTCATCCCTTCTGCAGCTTCCTGTGATCATAAACCGTTCATCTCTTGTTGAAACATTTGTAGCGACATTTACAGTTTTATTGTAGTATGTCCTGCAATAATGAAGTCTGGCTGTGATCATTCAGCTAAATCTAATTATCAATTACATCTGATCAACTGTTCCAATTATTACTGTGCATTTACATTTTCAGATGACTGATACGGATGTCTTCTTCCCTAAAGCGAGTCTGTCAGCAGCTCTGACTACTGCACATATAATACATTTATGTTTACAGCATTAATTAATAAAAAGCTTATTACTTTCTATTCATGTTGTGAGCTTTCTATGACCTACTTTTACTATAAAAAAAAATCTAAAGCCACTATTAGAGATGAGCGGATCTTTTGACATTCGAATTTGCTCCAAAAATTAAATTTGAGACACAAATCGTATAATTAACACATTACTAACATATGACATACCAGCACATCACATGCCGACTCCCTAACTTTGCTGGCTCTTCCACATCACATGCCGGCTCCCTAACTTTGTTGGCTCTTCCACATCACATGCCGACTCCCTAACTTTGCTGGCTCTTCCACATCACATGCCGGCTCCCTAACTTTGCTGGCTCTTCCACATCACATGCCGGCTCCCTAACTTTGTTGGCTCTTCCACATCACATGCCGCCTCCCTAACTTTGCCGGCTCTTCCACATCACATGCCGACTCCATGACTTTGCCAGCTCTCCCACATCACATGCCGGCTCCCTGACTTTGCCAGTTCTCCCACATCATACATCAGCTCCCTGACTTTGCCAGTTCTCCCACATCATACATCAGCTCCCTGACTTTGCCAGTTCTCCCACATCACATACCAGCTCCGTGACTTTGCCAGTTCTCGCACATCATACATCAGCTCCCTGACTTTGTCAGTTCTCCCACATCATACGTCAGCTCCCTGACTTTGCCAGTTCTCGCACATCACATACCAGCTCCCTGACTTTGCCAGTTCTCGCACATCATACATCAGCTTCCTGACTTTGTCAGTTCTCCCACATCATACGTCAGCTCCCTGACTTTGCCAGTTCTCGCACATCATACGTCAGCTCCGGGACTTTGCCGGCTCTCCCACATCACATACCAGCTCTCTGACTTTGCCAGCTCTCCCACATCACATGCCGCCTCCCTGACTTTGCCAGTTCTCCCACATCATACGTCAGCTCCCTGACTTTGCCAGTTTTCGCACATCATATGCCTGCTCCCTGACTTTGCCGGCTCTCCCACATCACATACCAGCTCCCTGACTTTGCCGACTCTCCCACATCACATACCAGCTCTCTGACTTTGCCAGCTCTCCCACATCACATGCCGGCTCCCTGACTTTGCCAGTTCTCCCACATCATACGTCAGCTCCCTGATTTTGCCAGTTCTCGCACATCATACGTCAGCTCCCTGACTTTGCCAGTTCTCGCACATCATATGTCAGCTCCCTGACTTTGCCGGCTCTCCCACATCACATACCAGCTCCCTGACTTTGCCGACTCTCCCACATCACATACCAGCTCCCTGACTTTGCCGACTCTCACACATCATATGCCTGCTCCCTGACTTTGCCTGCTCTCCCACATCACATGCTGGCTCCCTGACTTTGCCAGTTCTCGCACATCATATGCCTGCTCCCTGACTTTGCCTGCTCTCCCACATCACATGCCAACTCCCTGACTTTGCCAGTTCTTGCACATCATATGTTGGCTCCCTAACTTTGCCGCCTCTCCCACATCACATGCCAGCTCCCTGACTTTGCTGGCTCTTCCACATCATATGCCGGCTCCCTGACTTTGCCAGCTCTCCAACATCATATGACAGCTTTCAAAGCACTTGACATCTGATTTAATCAGCCATCATGTGCCTCTAACAGCTGTTAATCTGTTAAATCCTGCTGTCAATGTCTGACAGCAGCATTTACCAAGCTTTGGCAAGGGGGGCAATATTCCACCTGCCCATTGGCGCACCCGTGACACGATCGCGAGGCACCAATGGGTTGTCATGGCAGCCAGGGGTCTTCTGAAGACCACCCTTGCCTGTCATTACAATCCTCCTGATGATTCATTGCAATCACGCCTCTTGAGAAAGGTTTTTTGACCGAAATGTGCGTCGGGGTGGGTGGGTATGCCGCAGTGATCCTGTTACTGCAATTTATTAAGTTAATAGTGTTGTGAATTCTGTGGCAGAGCTCCCTCCTGTGGTCACAAGTGGTACTTCGGCTGATTCTCTCTGTGAGCTGCCGTTGGTGGAGGAAAGTGGTACTGCGGCTTCTGAGTTTCCTCCTTCAGGTGATGTGGTGAGGTCGTTAGGTGCTTCTCTACTTAACTCCACCTAATGCTTTGATCCTGGCTTCCTGTCAATGTTCCAGTGTTGGACTTGTTTTTCCCTGGATCATTCCTGTGGCCTGCTGCTCTGCATAGCTAAGTTCTTCTTTGCTATTTGTTTGCTATTTTTTCTGTCCAGCTTGTCTAATTGTTTTGCTGGAAGCTCTGGGACGCAAAGGGTGTACCTCCGTGCCGTTAGTTCGGTACGGAGGGTCTTTTTGCCCCCTTTGCGTGGTTTTCTTTAGGGTTTTGTGTGGACCGCAAAGTTACCTTTCCTATCCTCGCTCTGTTAAGAAAGTCGGGCCTCACTTTGCTGAATCTATTTCATCTCTACGTTTGTCTTTTCATCTTAACTCACAGTCATATGTGGGGGGCTGCCTTTTCCTTTGGGGTATTTCTCTGAGGCAAGGTAGGCTTATTTTCTATCTTCAGGCTAGTTAGTGTCTCAGGCTGTGCCGAGTTGCATAGAGAGAGTTAGGCGCAATCCACGGCTGCCTCTAGTGTTGTTTTGGAGAGGATTAGGGATTGCGGTCTGCAGAGTTCCCACGTCTCAGAGCTCGTTCTATGATTTTGGGTTATTGTCAGATCACTGTATGTGCTCTGACCGCTATGTCCATTGTGGTACTGAATTGCCTTTCATAACATAATAGTATCCATTACTATTTGCTTATACTTTGGGTGCCTCTTACTATGGATCGTACATACTTATCTTTTTCATGTGTAATTTATATCTGTGACCTACCTGCCTATGGCGATTTCTGGATGCTGCATTAACATCAATTTTGCTCTTTTAGCCCCATTTGCCACTTTTCGTATATTTGGTATTAATATTCATATTTGGTTACTTCTAATGAGCTTTATGACTGTTTTTCTCCTTTGTCCTTTTGTTTATGATTCACTGCTATGTATAGTACATCTTCGAGCTCCCTAAGAGAACTATTAAATACAGTAAAAAGTAAAAATAATTAATGTTTTTAAAATGATTAATAAATTAAAAAAACACAGAAGTTAAAATCACCTCCATTAAAAATAAAACAATTAGAAAAACAAATACACATCTGGTATCGCTGTGCTCGTGAAGTCCAATCTATTAAAATGTAAAAGAAAATAATCTGATTGGTAAATGGCATAATGAGGAAACAACTAAAAAACAAGAATTACGTTTTTATGGCCGCCGCAATATTGCAATTGAAGGCAATAAGAAGCAATCAAAACATTGTTTGTACCCCAAAAAGGTATCAGTAAAAACATCAGCTCAGGACTAAAAAAAATAAGCTGATGCCAATCATCTGTGCCTTTAAAAAAAATAAGCTATCACACATCCTCATATCCCGAAAAATGAAAACATTACAGAAAATGTACATACAAAAAAATGTGTTTGTTTTTTTTTAATTTCCAAATTTTTTTTACCACTGAAATGAAGAAAACCTATGCACCTTTGGTATATGTATACTTATAGCTACCTGGAGAATCATATTGCCAGGTCATATACCGTATAGTGAACATGGTAAATTAAAAATGTAAAAACAAAAACATTTGTGAAATTACACTTTTTTTACAATTTCAATGCACTTGGAATTTTTTTCCCCGCTTTCCAGTGCGTCACAAGATAAAGTCAATAGTGTCATTTAAAAGCACAACTTGTCCCACAAAATACATGCCCTACGGCTATATTGACAGAAAAATAAGAAAGTTATGGCTCTTGGAGGAAGAAAAAATGAAAACAAAAAAAATATTGGTATCATTCAAAAGTACAACTTGTCACACGAAAAAACAAGCAATATGGATATATTGAAAAAAAAAAGACTGAATAATTGAATAAAAAAGTTATGGTACTTGGAAAAAGTGCAGAACTAAATGAAAACAAAAATAAAAAAACTATCTGGCTGGGAGAAAATGTATGGTAACTAGAGGTAACCAACAACATATTTAACAACACAAAGCAGTGTCAGACTTTTAAGCTGCCTAAATTTAATCTTCTAAAAATGATCTTTTAGGCGTGGCAGATGCATGCATTGCTGTTGTTTATAGGCAGGTGGTGCAAATTGAAGAGCAGTGGCATTTTAACATGGTTGTGTGCAACAATATCTGTGTTTGGGGAGTGTAAAGACCTTTGTACTTTGCTAAATGAAGTAGTTATAGCTTTTTCATAAGACATCCAAAAATGATCCCTTTAGATAGGGAAACAAAACTGTATTGTATTGTAGTGTTTTGCATTGTTTAGAATGTGAAGTAGTAAAGGCCTCTGTACAAGAAGTGAAAAAAAATCCCTTTTAATGGGTCCCCAACTGGTTTACTAATCACCAAAAGATTAGACAACTGCAACGGCTTTTTATCAAGCTTCCAAAAATAATATCCTTTTTTATTACAATTTTTTAAATTATTTAAATAAATAATTTTTGAAAATGACATTGTATCCTCCCCATTTTTGACCCCACACGTTTTTTAAACTAATTTAAAAAAATCGGAGTGTGGGCCCCTCCTATTCTTGATAACTAGCATTACTGAAGCTGACAGATGAGGGTTGCAGCCCTTACCTGTGAGTTTTGCCTAGCTGGTTATCAGAAATACAGGGGAACCAATGCCATTTTTTCAAATTTTTTATGTACAGCGCAGGTGCCGGCTGATAAATACTCCCATCAGCAGCTTCTGCTCTCACTGTTATTAGCGGCAGCAGGCATTGGCTGATGGGAGCAGTTGTCCCATCAGCTGACACCAGTGACCGGAAGTAATCTTTACACCTCTGATCACAGTTGCACGCTCATGCTGCCATTTGACAGCGTGGAAACCGCTTCTGTCTGATCAGCGGTAATCATTTTACCGGCAATCAGAAGCGGTGTTTGCCGCGATGTCATGCACATAACAGCGTAGCAAACACTGGATGTTGGGGACCCCCATTCAAGTGAATGGGATCCGGATTTGGGTTTGGGTCCAAGTACTGTTCTGGTACCCGAACCCAAACTTTTTGTAACTGTTCAGTCAAACCCGCCAGACACGAACATCCAGGTGTCTGCCCATCTCTAGTCCGGATCTAAATCCCATTGACCAACGGTGGAGAGATCTTAAAATTGTTGTTGGAAGAAGACGCTCTTCAAATATGAGAGACTTGGAGCAGTTTGCAAAGGAAGAGTGGTCCAAAATTCCAGTCAAGAGGTGCAAAAGCTTGTTGATGGTTATATGAAGCAATTGATTGCAGTTATTTATTCTAAAGGGTATGTGTAGGGAGGAGAGCCAAGCTAACGGTCTCTCCTGTGTGTATGGGCCAGAACCGTCGGGGCTGTAACCAGTGTTTCAGGGGGAAGAGATTGTGAGCCGGAGCAGTTCAGGGTATCTGACTGATGAGGGCGGGTCCGACATATATAGCTGTTTGAGTGGGAAAATGACACACTTGGCGCGGAACAAGCTTGTGAGTAGTGAGACGGTTAACTCCCTCTCCATGAACCCACGCCCGTTAGCTGCGCCTATACCCCCAGCTAGCCAGACTGCCGACACATCTTACCCTCAGCCCAGAGAGATTTCCGCACTAGGTAGTGACCAGGATAAAGTATGTACCTTGGCTCCGCTTACCACCACTGAGGCACCGCTTAGTCCCGTGATTGCGGTGTCTGCTGAGACCATCCCGTTCCTGTAGCTTTGTCCGCTGGACTGTGTGCTTCTACTGCAGCCTTGCCTACTAAACTTTCTGCTTCTTCTGTGCCGCCGACCATCACCTCTACTCCACCGTATGCATGGATCAGGAGATCGCATGCCGACGAACTCGAAGGATTCGTCGTCGCAAGGAGAAGGTGTATGTCTCATCTGCAGGACCGGAACGGAGACATCTCGCGCTGCCTGCGGCACCACCAAGGGATCTTCCAGCCGCCTTCCTCCAGCGCACACTGGACTGAGACTGATAAGTTAATCCGTTATATTTTATTGCATTTGACTTTCCCCCATTCTCCAATCACATCCTTTACCCCTCTGCGTGTACAATTACTGTTCCTATATATAAAGAGAACCTGTTAACCCTTGCTCTGCCTCCTGTATGTCACTGCATCCTACGCAGCTGCTAGCTTCCTACATGTGCAACCAAATATTATGTTGAGGGTGCTAAAATATTTGTCCAGACTATTTTTGGGGTTTTGTGTGAAATTATGTCCAATTTGTCTTTTTTTATCTGTTTTGTGTTGTTCAAATACACACAAAGGAAATAAACATGTGTATAACAAAATATGTGTAAATGCAATAATTTTCTGTGAGAAATGCTTCACTTTATGGGACAATTTCAAGGGTTTCAATTTATTATTAATCAGGTACAATCAAGCACAAACATGACCTATCAGGTAATGATGACATATTGTATCCTAAAAATACACAATCAATGGTAAAATGGAATTATTTTCCATCTATTTCCACCCTTCTCTGGCTCTATGAAGCCAGAACAGTAAATCAAAAAAGAGGAGGGCGGAGAATGAGGGAAAACAAGCAGGTGGGAAGGTGTATATAAATGAGTGGTCTCACCTTGATGCATCGAGCGCTTGTACTTGGATTGAACAGTCAATAAGTGCCGAAAGACTCAGTTTAAGGCCGGCGTCACACTCAGAGTATGACAATATGGTCCGTTTTTTACGGCCGTAATACACAGTAATTGTCCTAAAACACTGTTCCGTATTCAATGCGAGGATGCGATTTTTATGCACAAATTTATCCGTGTGTCATCCATATGGCTTCCGTACGGCGATTTTTTTCTCGCAGGCTTGCAAAATCGACATATCATGGATCCATCGGCTCAAATATTAGTAAAAACATATATACAGTCTATATATCTATATACATAATTGTCTAAGGGGTACTTCCGTCTGTCTTTCTGTCCTTCTGTCACGGTTATTCGTTCGCTGATTGGTCTCGGCAGGTGCCTGTCATGGCTGCCGCGACCAATCAGCGACAGCCACAGTCCGATTAGTCCCTCCCCTACTCCTCTGCACTCACTGCCCGGCGCCCGCTCCGTAATCCCGCTCACACAGGGTTAATGGCAGCGGTAACGGGCCGCGGTGTAACGGACTCCGTTACCGCTGCTATTAACCCTGTGTGTCCCCCAACTATTTACTATTGATGCTGCCTATGCAGCATCAATAGTAAAAATATGCATGTTAAAAATAATAATAAAAAAAAAAATGCTATACTCACCCTCCACCGCCTTCCTTGCTCCTCGCCACGCTCCCCGGACCGCTCCAATTGCGAGCGCCAGCCTCCAGTCCCGTCCCAGGGCTGGTGTGTGGCAAATACCTGCCGTGACGTCACGGTCATGTGACCGTGACGTCATCATAGGTCCTGCTCACACCAGCCCTGGGACTTGCAATGGAACTCGGCTTCAGGAAAATGGCCGCCGCGATCTCCATCTGCGCACGCGTGTCATCTCGCGGCCATTTTCCTGAAGCCCCGGCCGAAATCCGGAAGATGGCCGCCGCCAGCGATAATCCGGAACCTGCCGCCTGTACCTCGTACAGGCAGCAGAAACTACAAGGGGCCCTCGGATCGGAAGGTGAGTATGTGTATTTTTTATTTTTTAACCGGCGACATACCTGGCTAGGCTAGGCTAGGCAACATCCTACGTGGCTCTGTGCTGTATACTACGTGGCTGGGGAATATACTACGTGCCTCTGTGCTGTATACTACGGGCTGGGCAATATACTACGTGGCTGGGCAATATACTACGGTGCTGGGCAATATACTACGGGCTGGGCAATATACTACGTGGCTGGGCAATATACTACGTGGCTGCGCAATATACTACGTGGCTGGGCAATATACTACGTGGCTGCGCAATATACTACGTGGCTGCGCAATATACTATGTGGCTGGGAAATATACTACGTGGCTGGGCAATATACTACGTCGCTGGGCAATATATTATGTGGCATGTCGCTAGGCAATATACTACGTCGCTGGGCAATATACTACGTGGCTCTGCTGTATACTACGTGACTGGGCAATATACTACGTGGCTGGGCAATATATTACGTGACTGGGCAATATACTACGTGGACATGCATACTCTAGAATACCCAATGCATTTGCATCGGGCCACCATCTAGTGTATGTGTGTATATATATATATATATATATATATATATATATTTATTTATATTTCATACAGCGCTAGATAGTAGAAAAGCCGGTAATTCAATTGCTGGCTTTTCCTATCTCCTTCACAAACCCGACAGGATATGAGACATGGTTTACATACAGTGTTGGCTCCCGCGCAATTTTCTCCACCAGATTGGTAAAGCCAGTGACTGAGGGCAGATATTAATAGCCTAGAGAGGGACCATGGTTATTGCCCCCTGGCTAAAAACATCTGCCCCCAGCCACCCCAGAAAAGGCACATCTAGCGACCTTGCTATTGTAAGGGGAAATTAAGCCAGGTTAATAATGGAGAGGCGTGAATTATGACACCTATCCATTATTAATCCAATAGTACGAAATGGTTAATAAAACACACACACACACACACACATTGTTAAAAAGTATGTTAATGAAATAAAGACATATGGTGTTTTAATATTTTATTATACTCTTAATCCCCTGAAGACCCTTGTCCCCTGGAACAAAGTTAAAAAAAACAAACAACAATATTCCATACCTTCCGTCGTTCAGTCTTGTCCCACGCTGTAAATCCATCTGAAGGGGTTAAATCATTTTACACCCAGGAGCTCTGCTAATCCAGCTGTGCTCCTGACTGTAAAACTTGGTGAATGAATAGAATGCAGGGGAATGTACTGTAGTAAACTCGAGTCGCGGTGATGTGCCCTCTGCTGGATGAACTCATATGAACTCGAGCGTGGGAAAATATTCTGAAAAAGTCCTCCCTATGTTTTTGGCCAAGCTGATAAAGATGCTGAAAAGACAATGAGAGGCTGATTGTTTAGCTTCACAACTCAGTTTGCTCCGGGGTCTGCACAAACTCTCTGCCTCCCCCTTAGTTTCTTGGGTCTTTGCTGGTCATAGAGGCAACTGATCAGTGTTTAGTAAGAAACCATTCAAAATTGTCTACTGTATAAACCGACCCGTCAACCCATGCAATACTTTAAATACCATTTTACTATCTTCAGCCACAAAGATGCGAGAACTAAGATGGTGCACTACTATCCGGAATCCGTAACCACTATTCATCTGGACATTTCATACCATATATTTCTAAATGCTGTATGAAAGTCTTTATCTGGCTTCTGTATGGTTAGTTCTTTGGTATACTGCAATAAGTATCTGGTGCTGCTTTGGTACCTGTGCATCCTTCTGCCAAGGTACAAGGTTTTCGTAGAGACACGGCCTACAAATGCTCTCACCTTTATGCAGGACCATTGTATTTATGGAGATAAAGAGTCATCTGTGAACATAATCCCAAGAAACTGCACTGACTAACTTAATTCCTGTAAGTATGTATAAAATATGTAATCCTACCAGTTCTGTTCTTGAGTTTTATTTATGGGATTTCTCAAGAACTTCTCTAAATCTTTTATTATTATTTAGGAGAGTTCTTAACATGTTTGGAGTGATATGCAGTGCCTCTGTAACCATTCTTTCCACCTTCAACTCTACAAAGACATCTGTATTAGTGTTATAAGTTAATTATTGTGTCACCTTTATAGGGTTACTACAATAGTTTTATGACTGTGGCTTTTATGAGCAAACAATACAATCTATTGCGTGCCAGGCCTTTTTTTATTATTATTGATTTAACCTTCTTGGACATCTTGTCAGCTTATTTATTCTTCTCAGCAATTGCCCCAGTGTAATAAATACAGTTTCAAGGGACTTGATTACAATATTGTCCCTTAGTGACTGTTCTATTGTACTTAATGACTTTAGACAGAAAATATCTGCAAGATACTGTCCTTGTGTTCCTGGCATTCAGCCTAATGATATTGTTATTTGTCAGGTTGGAGATATTTATAGATGGGTTGTCCCTTCAGATAAACGTGCATCTATATACAGTGGACAAAAGTATTGGAACATATGCACATTACTAGGGATGAGGAAACATTTCAATATTCGGTTCGGATTGCGATCGCCGAATTTGCAATATTCACCAACTTATTAACTGAATATCCGCAGAATATAGCCAAACACCATTAGAGTCAAGGGGAGGCAAAATCCGGTTTGGCGTGCTGTATCACGTTAGTCAAAGAAGAAAGAAATATTTCAGTGTGGATGAGGCCTGTATAACAAAAAGATATGCTCCAAACAATTATAAAAATGAGATCTCCCCTACTACATCACGTTAGTAACAGAAGAAAGTATTGTTTCAGTGTGGATGAGCACAAAAAAATGTGCTGAAAAAGATTGCCTTGTGCAGGCATGTGCTACGGAGGACAGAGAATGAACTTCAATCCAATATTGCAGCCAGCATGCAGCCAGCGGGTAAGGAAAGGGTGAATCAAACACCCAAAAACCCCGCCTCCATGGCTGAAGATTGTTCCCTCCAAATTCAGGTGACAGAGTCCCTTTAACTTGTCAGAACATGGCATGATCTTAAGAGCTATAGATTTAGATCATAAACAATTATGAAAATAGATAATGTATGTCCGATGAATGCCTTAACAGATACCATACAACATCCATAGGCTCTCATTTTAATAAAAAAATATTTTCATTTTTTTTCACATTGTTTCCCATCTATCACCAAAATGCTACCAGCCTAAAAGAAACATATGAAAGTGGTGGGCTCATCTGCGATTATACAGTTCGGGTAATTAAGACAATAGGCAATATTTCCTTTTAGGGGTTGTCTACAGAGTGGTCAAAAATCTTTTTTTTGCATTTTTTTTATAGTCTATAAATATTAAGAGGATGATACAGGCACACTAGAGAAAACTCCAGTGGAAGAGACAATTTTGTATTAATATATAATAAAACTTTCTATTAAAAATTCATATTGAATATAAACATATTGGAAAAGCGGGAGTCATCTGGGACAGGATACATAGATGCAAGCATGGCAAGTAACATACCATACATATAACAGAAACTGGCTTTACTTATAAAAGGCTAATGGGGGTTACATGCAGCATGAGGGGTTTAGCCTCCGATGGACATCACACATAATTACTTCTTCTACTGTTCAAAAATAAAACCTCATACAGTGCTGTGTAGCTGCTCAGTATTCCATCGCAATGACAGATTGATATGAAGATAAACGAAAATGGTCTAAGAAGTGAGGTGAAGGTAGAGAAGGTGAGCTCAAGACATTAAAATCTGGTAAAAGCAGTACAGGTAGTGTTATATTTAAGCCTGTGCTAATCTATTTGCAGAAAAATTGGGGAAAGAAATGCTGCCCAGCTCGCCCTCATATAAATGAATCCAAAGTCTGGTTCACCATGTTTTTCACCATCGGATGTTCAGGAAGCACAAGTAGATATCCAACACAAGAGTTGGCTGATTTTTCTGTTCCTGAATCTCTCCATCATTACTCTGTCCCAAGTACTGTATCAAGCATGTGGTTATTTCCTTCTTCCTAGACCTTGTCCATGGTGTTACGCCTTTTATATACTCCTGATATTTATCTGTCTGTACTGAGTTCCTGAGGTGTTTTTTTTGTACCATCAATATATCTTACGATGTGATAAACATACACCCTTTTGTTCTACTCTGGTTATTATCCTGTAAGTTCATCTAGTTCTACTGTATTGTTCTTCATCTCTTCGGTACAAGTTTATCTCATTCCTTTTTGCACCTTTACTAGGTTATCGCCTCAATCATTTCATGGCTTCACTCTTCTTTTGTTATAGAATTCTTGTTCTTCCAAGAATCCTCTTCCAACTTCATATGATTCACAATTCTGAAATCTCAATGTTAAATTCTCCCACATAATTTAATTAGGAAATGGTGGCTACCAATTTATAAAGATTGAAGGTTCTCACAGACCTCCATGACTTTTTTACAATACGAATATTGGATGGGAAGGGAGAATAGCAAGAAGTGGAAGCAACTGCAGTGGGTGGGAAGTATCGATGAGGGAGATGACTCTTCAAGCTCTACACTATAAGAGCTCTGCCCTTGGCCATAATGAAGATCAATGTGATTAGTATTAAATATTTAGTATTGAATATAACCAAAGCTAGCTTCCTTCCTCTTGTCCTTCTTCTCGCCTTCCCCACTTCCTTACACACTCCATTCCATTCCTCATTCATCCCTCTCCCTTCCTTATTTCCTTATTTCCACGCCTTGCATCTCCCCTCTCTCTTCATTCCTTCTTTTCTTCCCCTTCCTTCCTTGTTTTTTCTTCCTTCCTCATTATCTTCTTTCCTTTGCCCCTCTCTTCCTTCCCTTCCACCTTCCCTTCCTTCCATCATTCATTCCTTCTTTCCTTCCTTTTCTTCTCCTTTCCTCTTTCTCGCTCCCTTCCATACTTATTTCCTTCCTACTCTTCCCCCCTTCTCCCTTCCTTCATACTGTTCTCCCGCCTTCCTTTCTCCCTCCCTCTTCTTGTCCCTCCTTTCCTTATTTCCTCCTTCCCTACTTTCCTTCCTTTCTCACCCCCATTCCATTCTGCCCTCCTCCTCTTTCCCTTTCATTGTATTATTTTTTCTCTAACTATTTACTCCATGTCAGTACCTTGGATGTGTGGAGCTGGTGATCTTCCGCACAACAAAAAATAAAAACAAACAAACAAGGTGATCTGACTTTGCTCCAAGCAATTAATATTGAATATAATGGTAATTATTACCATAGCGGAACCTGCAGCATGGGTACAAATCCTTAAAGCGGTTGTCCACTACTTTTTCATTGATGACCTATCTTTATCAGTCGAGGTCCTACACCCGGCGCCCTCGCTGATCAGCTGTTCTTTGTGTCGGTGGGAACTGCTCAATTGCAGAGCCGCGCCAACTTCTGATAGTGACTGCGGCCAGGACTGCACATCCGCCTCCTATTGATTTGAATAGGAGGCAGATGTGTAGTATGCTGCTATAGCCACTATCAGTGGGTGGAACAGCTAAGCAGTTCCGAACGGATATGTACAATGAAAGTAGGGGACAAACTTTTTAATATGGAACCATGAGATGGTTTTTTTTCCTCAATACTGGCACTGTGGAAATTACTTTACCTTTATAAAATTAAAAGCCATTTTTCTATACTTTCATCACTGGTTTCTCCCAACGTATGTCATGAAATTATATCAAATGCACATATTTTTTCTGGAGAGGTTTCTTGGATTTAGAAAAAGAAAAAATTATAACAAAACCATTATCTTGCTTTTCAAAGACCACCACTGCTTAGGGCATTTGAACCATAATCCCCCACTGCACCGACTCGTAACTACTCCAAATAGGCAGTGTATGCAGAGGTCATGTATCATATTGACATCACGGTTTCGGCCAGTAATTAGCTGATGTGACTTGTACTTGGGTGGCATATCACCGCTCCAGGAACACAATACAAACCTGCCGGGAAACATGAACTGTCAGTGCTTTTTTCATTATGTTGAAGATTGTAGTTTCTTTAAACCCCTCAGAAATACTTCTCTGTTTGCAAAAGTGTCCATCAATCCAAAAGGAACATGAGACATTATTATTATTTAGGTTTTGGATGGATGAAGGTAGAAACAGTATATTAGGATAATGTCACACTATCCCTTCTGGCGTCAGATTCTACATTTTGCTAAGATTTGGGAATGTCACGTATTTCAAGGACTAAAAAACAAGTGCAGAAGTTTAGCTGAATTTTAAACTTCACTTCTGAGAGTGTTCGGCCCGAACTTGACTTCATTAGTTAGCAAATTTCACTACATAATTCCTTTGTACTTGTGATCAATCATCATTGTGCAACTAACAAAAAAAAGTATTTTGTCCTCTTTCTGCTGCTCATGAATACAAATCTCACATTACTGCTTGAGGACATACATTTACATGCATACATTTTATCCTGCTGCACATCCACCGCAACTTAGTCTGTAGCATTATAATCTCCGATCGCTACGAGGCACAAATACACTTGTAATTCTCCCAGGAACTTCATTTTATAAATCCTTGAATTTACTACAACCGCTTGGTTTGTGCTTCATTCTAAGCTCTAGTGAACTGGACAATGAGTTGTGTGTTAGTAATACCTAATGATATTACACGTGTATCAGGAATTCTAGTCACCGTTAAACTTCTTCTGGCATTAGTGATGTCAACAAGACGTGCTGTACTATGCTGTTTGTGGAGGTCCTTTCTTTGTGGCCCCCTCCAATTGCTAGACTGATGCGGCAGTGCTCTCGTGGGCCATGCCCCTTTATCTCTTGCAGAATGAAAGACATTAGCTGGCATGTATTATCGAAACCTTATAAGACAATCTCTGACCCTTTAACCTCTACACACACACCCCATCCGAGCTTGTTTTCACCTTCATGACAGGGAAAAAATTTTACAGTTCTGACCATTGTCACTTTATAAAGTAATAACTGTGGAACGCTTCAACGGATCCTACTGATTCTGAGACTGCTTTTCAGTGACATATTGTACTTCATGATAGCCGAAACAAGGAGCATATATGGCAGAAAATTACTCAAAAGTGACAACATTATAAAAACAGCACCCCTCAAGGTGCTCAAAGCAACATTCAAGAAGTTTATTAAACCTTCAGGTGCTTCACAGGAACTTCACAGGAACTGAAGCAATGTGAAAAAAAAAATTAACTTTTTTTTCTCAAAAATTTTACTTTAGACCCAGAAGGGTAACAGGGGAAATGGATCTCAAAAGTTGTTGTGCAATTTCTCCTGAGCATGCCAATACACCATATGTGGGAGAAAACCACTGTTTGGGCGCACGACAGGGCTCGGAAGGGAAGGAGCACTGTTTGACTTTTTAAACACGAAATTGGCTGGAAACAAGAGCGAATGCTATGTGTAGTTTGTGGAGAGCCCGTTATGTGCCTAAACAGTGTAAACCCCCACAAGTGGTCCCATTTTGGAAACTAGACCCCTCAAGAAACTTATCAAGATATGTGTTGAACACCTTGAACCCCCATGTGCTTCACAGCAGTTTATAACATACAGCTGTTAAAATAAAAAGAATCACATTTTGTCCACAGAAATTATCTTTTAGCCCCATATTTTTATTTTCACAAGGGTAACAGGAGAAAATGGAGAGCAAAACTGGTTGTGCAATTTATCCTGAGTATGCTGATGCCCAATATGTGGGGGAAAACCACTGATTGGGTGCACAGCAGAGCTCAGAAGGGAAAAAGTGACATTTCGGAGTGCAGATTTTGATGGAATGGTCTGCGGGTGTCATTTTGCGTTTCCAGAGCCCCTGGTGTACCTAAACAGTGGAAATTCCCCACAAGTGTTCCGTATATTGAAGCTGATCTAGTGTTTTCCTGGTATGTGAATTTTTTAATGTGGCATACGTGAGCTATGTTGAGTGCATCTGGTTGGCATATGTACCAAGGAAATGTTGCCCTGGTACAACACGGACACTTTCAGTTCCAGAAGTACTGGGGCCCGCTCCTTCTTGACGGCCAAATATTATGGTCTTGATTACTACTTCCTGGAACTGAAGGTATGTATCGGTCTAGCCTGCACATTTTGATATCACAAAAGCATTTTGCATTACCATCTGTACGATGTGCACTGCGCTCTTCTTGTACCACACCTTGGCTTCTCTCATGACACTGTACGGCTGGAGGACTTGATCGAGAGATCAACTACCCCCATGTTCTTGTAGTACCTTAGTACACAGTTTGATATGTGAATTTGTGTAGAGGTACCTTGTACAGCAGTTGGGGTTCTGCCATCACAATTAGTGTTGAGCATTCCGATACCGCAAGTATCGGGTATCGGCCGATACTTGCGGTATCGGAATTCCGATACCGAGATCCGATACTTTTGTGGTATCGGGTATCGGTATCGGATACATAGAGATGTGTAAAATAAAGAATTAAAATAAAAAATATTGATATATTTACCTCTCCGGCGGCCCCTGGACTCAGCGCGGGTAACCGGCAGGCTTCGTTGTTCAAAATCAGCGCATTTAGGACCTGAGAATCACGTCCCGGCTTCTGATTGGTCGCGGGCCGCCCATATGACCGCCACGCGACCAATCACAAGCCGCGACGTCACCGCAAGCTATTAACGCGCTCATTTTTAAAAATGAGCGCGTTAATGGCTTTCAAAGACGTAGCGGCTTGTGATTGGTCGCGTGGCCGCGACCAATCACAAGCCGCGACGTCACCGCAAGCTATTAACGCGCTCATTTTTAAAAATGAGCGCGTTAATGGCTTTCAAAGACGTAGCGGCTTGTGATTGGACCAATCACAAGCCGCTACGTCTTTGAAAGTCATTAACGCGCTCATTTTTAAAAATGAGCGCGTTAATAGCTTGCGGTGACGTCGCGGCTTGTGATTGGTCGCGTGGCGGTCACATGGGCGGCCCGCGACCAATCAGAAGCTGGGACGTGATTCTCAGGTCCTAAAAGCGCTGATTTTGAACAAAGAAGCCTGCCGGTTACCCGCGCTGAGTTCAGGGGCCGCCGGAGAGGTAAATATATCAATATTTTTTATTTTAATTCTTTATTTTACACATCCCTATGGATCCCAGGGCCTGAAGGAGTGTTTCCTCTCCTTCAGACCCTGGGAACCATGAGAATACCTTCTGATACTTGATGTCCCATTGACTTGTATTGGTATCGGATATCGGTATCGGCGATATCCGATATTTTTCGGGTATCGGCCGATACTATCCGATACCGATACTTTCAAGTATCGGACGGTATCGCTCAACACTAATCACAATGTATGGTGGTCAAGAAAAGGACATCTCTTTTGTCCTTGTACTTGACCACCCTCATGTTGTCGCTACATTGGGCTCTGCTTTCACCCTTTCTGAGCAGCTACCCAATTAGTTTCCTAGGGAGGCATCTGATTTTTGCGGACAGCACCGCATGCTGTGGTTGCTCCTAAGGTGTAGTCATTCTCACAACACACTGAAACAAATACTTGTCGAGGGGTGTGATAAAGCTGGGTAGATACAGGGAGTGTTTGTATTTATTTTGCAGCTGTGTATTCTGATTATTTGCTCGTTAAGGCTATAAATTAAATTTAAACTTTGACAAAGTTTGGAGATTTTTAGAAATCAGAAGCTTTGCAAACTGAATCCCAGAAACTTCAGAATCAGAGTTGCTCTTACATGGTAAAATGGACAGAGGAGCACAACACTCAAAAGTGATGCTAATTCTTTCAATCTGTAACCAAAAACCCATCAATTTCCAAGCGTTGTGTGGAGAGAAGTCAGCCAGGGCTGGCACCGGACTAGTCTTGTCTCTGGCTATGGTCTATGGCAGTATTTTCTAACTATATTTTCTCAGAACCGTTCCGAGTGCAGCCAGACTCTGATTCAAGCTACCACTGGTTTGGGCAGCATGGATGACATGACAGGTTCCCTTTAAAGATAGCAGTAGAAAGGATTATCCCGTTTAACACAGATCTTCACTCAATGAAGAGGGGATAAAGCATGTACAGTCTCAAGAGGGCAGAGAAAAAAGGAGGGAAGCACATGAAGATGAAATAAGCACAGGATAGAAACAGTGATGATACTGTATATCAGCAGCACCATAACACAGGCATTACATCCAGCCTATATTACTGGGAGAGTCACTCACACAAGAGAAAAATCTGATACTGTCTGAAATATCAAGGGATCTGAAAATGAATAAAGGAAAGAAGATTTCAGACTGAAACGTATTAATTAAAGTTAACCACTAACATGTAAAAGTTACTTTTTTCATGTGTAATGTATCCATCGCAATTAGCACATAACATCCATTTATGAAGACTAAATTTATTTTTATTTGAGAGATCTTTTAAATATGATATCTTTAGTGAAAAAGTAAATAGCCAAGACAATCATGGAGATCACCCCTTTCTTCTCGAATCTTTGGTATGCACACATTACGGGACACTTATAACTTGGAATATTGTATCTTATGTAGTCTGAAAGTTCTCAATCATTGCCTGTTTCACCAATTCCTGAGTCCATAGAGTACAATTGGAGATATAACTGTAATGGAATCCCATTGATTCACAGGGGCTACTATACGTGCAAACCCACTGAAATCTAATTGGCACTAATCCAAGTTTTAGCCAATTCTATGTAAAAATCCACAGTGGAGGTGCCGAACTCAATACTGACCTGCGTGAACCTAGAGTAAAAAGCACATATAAATGGCATATAAATCAGCATTGTGGCATTACACCTTTCTACATCATTCCTTGTTGCAGGTCTACAAAAAAACGGATTACTTACCGGTAATGCTCTTTTATAGAGTCCACGACAGCACCCACTGAGAGAGGGGATCCGCCCCTAGGAACAGGAAACCTACAGAGAGATAAAAGGGGTGGCCCCCCTCGCTCCCTGAGTTGGATTACAGAGAACGAGAGGAACCGCCACACAAGCATTAGTTAATTGCTCCACAAGTTATTTAAAGTATGAACCTATTTACATTTCTAGATATGTACAAACTGTATATTCTTTCCTATGTTCAACTAATCCATCACCAAACTGAGAAACCATGTGCAACTACAAAGTAAAGGGGCAGCACGGTGGCTTAGTGGTTAGCACTGCAGCCTTGCAGCGCTGGAGTCCTGGGTTCGAATCCCACCAAGGATAACATCTGCAAAGAGTTTGTATGTTCTCTCCGTGTTTGTGTGGGTTTCCTCCCACATTCCAAAGACATACTGATAGGGAATTTAGAGTGTGAGCCCCATCGGGGACAGTGATGATAATGTCTGTAAAGCGCTGCAGAATATGTTAGCGCTATATAAAAATAAAGATTATTATTATTAAAGGAGGGAAGTGAGTAGGTGCTGTCGTGGACTCTATAAAAGAGCATTACTGGTAAGTAATCCATTTTTTTCTCTTCGCCACGACAACACCCACTGAGAGATTTTCAGAGACAATCACCTGGGAGGGACCACCGTGTCAAGAATTGATCTACCAATGGCTAAGTCCGTAGAGAAAGACAAGTCAAGCCTGTAGTGACTGTAGAAGGTAGAAGGTGAAGACCAAGTTGCGGCCTTACATCTGAGTTCAATCGGGACATCCGCTCTTTCAGCCCAGGAGGATGCTACAGCGGAATGTGCTTTCACGCCCTGCGGCGGGCTCTCCCCTTTTACCAAGTATGTCAGACCAATCGCATCTCTGATCCATCTAGAAAGCTTACCCCTCGTGGTTCCAGATAACTTCCTGTGGCCCTGAAAGGACACAAAGAGAGCCCTGCTCTGCCTCCAGGGTCTAGCTGTCACGATGCAGAAACAGGAAAATAGGAGATGAGGAATCTGGGCCCCTGAACTGCCCCTCAGGCTAGGGGAAGCCCTGTCTTTCCTTAACTTGGGGGTACCCTAGAAGGTAGGGAGGCCCAAGTCACCGACCTGTCCCTGTCTCCTGTTAAACCCTGAACTAAATCCCCACCCCAGGAGGTGAACAGTGAACACAGCACCACAAAGCAAATAAACAGTGTGAGTGAGGGGAACACAATACCAAAAGGTGAATGCACAAACTACAACGGGACAAAGAAACAATAACACCACACTTAGCTTTCTCTGCTGCAAAGCACCGCACAGCAGAGTAAGGCACCAGGAAAGAGTATTTAGCTGAAGAACAACAACACTCAGCAAGCTCCTTTTCCAGCAAGGTTGGTATCCAAAGGACCTGTATAACCAACAGTCAGCGGAAGCACCAGGTGACCTTATAAAGGATGGTGGGAGTGGTCACAAACATCAGCTGACCAGCAGCAATGCAATGCAGTGCAATAACACCAGCGGCCACCGGGGGAGTAAACTGCATTAACCCCCAATGACCAGAAAGGAAAAAAGTTTATATCTGAGGGAAACCAGATCTGCCACAGATCCAAACATGGATCGTGACAGTACCCCCCTTTCAATGAGTGGCCTCTGGACACTCAATATCAGACCTCACCACATAACAACCTATGGTGAGGACGCCTCGATCCACCAACGTTCACCTTGGCAGTCACCTGACTCTCAGGTTTACGACAAACATGGCCTGATGAAAATGCCA
Organism: Ranitomeya imitator; assembly: GCF_032444005.1. Classification (NCBI taxonomy): domain Eukaryota; kingdom Metazoa; phylum Chordata; class Amphibia; order Anura; family Dendrobatidae; genus Ranitomeya; species Ranitomeya imitator. The sequence continues at coordinate 773,998,950 of NC_091284.1, forward strand.
CCAGTGAGGGCTCCGGAGGCGCCACAAACCTCCAGAGCGCCGACCTGGTGGTGGTCCTGTTTCTGCATCGTGACATTAAACAATAACACCACACTTAGCTTTCTCTGCTGCAAAGCACCGCACAGCAGAGTAAGGCACCAGGAAAGAGTATTTAGCTGAAGAACAACAACACTCAGCAAGCTCCTTTTCCAGCAAGGTTGGTATCCAAAGGACCTGTATAACCAACAGTCAGCTGAAGCGCCAGGTGACCTTATAAAGGATGGTGGGAGTGGTCACAAACATCAGCTGACCAGCAGCAATGCAATGCAGTGCAATAACACCAGCGGCCACCGGGGGGGGGGAGTAAACTGCATTAACCCCCAATGACCAGAAAGAAAAAAGTTTATATCTGAGGGAAACCAGATCTGCCACAGATCCAAACATGGATAGTGACACTAGCCCTATCCAAATAGGCTAAGACAGCTCTCTTCATACGTAATGTGTGGAATCTTTCCTCTTCCGGAGTTGTTGGATTATCATAAAAGGAGGGAAGATACATTTCCTGAGATCTATGGAATTTTGTAGACATTTTAGGAAGGTAGGAAGGGTTTGTTTTTAACACTATCCTATAGTGAAAAACTGATAGAAAGGGGATCTATTGACAGGTCCAGAATATCGTTCACTCTTCTTGCTGATACTAAGGCCACTAATGAGACCATCTTTAATGAAACATGCTTAATTAAGGTAGAGTGTAAAGGTTCAAATGGGGCCCCGTCAACACATCTAAAACTTGGTTGAAGTCCCAAGATGGTATCTGAGCAATATGTACTGGGTCTGCTCGGTGACATGCTGAAATGAACCGGGCAACCCACCTATCCCCTGCCACATTGTGACTATACAAAGCTCCCAGAGCGGATATTTGGACTTTCAAGATGTTTACTGATAGTCCTAACTCACAACCTTTCTGTACCTCATTAGAAAGGTCCGCTGGATAGAAACTAAGAAATTTTTTCCATACTTTGGTGTAAATTTTGGTCATGGTCTTTTTCCTACTGTGCAGGAGGGTATTAACTAAATTCTCTGAGAATCTTCTTAGTCTCAGTAACTGCCTCTCAAATTCCAAGCCATCAGGCATAGACCCTTCACCTGACGATGATAAACAGGCCCTTGAGAGAGCAGGTCCCGATCCCAAGGGAGGATCCACGGGTCTGAGACTTACATGGTTCAGAGCCTTGAGAACCAGGGTCTCTTGGGCCAAAACGGTGCAATCAGTATCACTTTTGCACCTTCTTCTCTTATTTTCCTTATGACCAACGGCAGAATAACCATCGGGGAAAGGCATAAGCCTGATGGAAGGCCCATGGGGCTTGAAGGAAGTCGAGTATATCCGGGTGGTCCGCTCTGTATAGCGAAGCAAACCTTTTGACCTGCCGGTTGTTTCTTGCAGCAAAGAGGTCATATCTCTGGCATGCCCCACATGTCCGATATCTTCGCTTCTGGAAGGAGGCATTCCTGGCTTACAGAGTCGAGATGAAGGCCCAGGAACATCTGGCAGGTTGCCAGAAGCAAACTGGATTTGTTCCAGTTGATCAGCCAACCTGAAGCCTGCAAAAAGGAAGTCACATCAACCAGGCGCTGCTGACATTGAGAGGCGGAGTATCTAACCACCAAAAGATCGTCTAGGTATGGAACTATTAAGGTATCCTTAAACCGTAAGTACGAAATAACCTCCAGCATTAGTTTGGTGAAGACTCGGGGTGCTATAGACAACCCGAAGGGCATTGACTTGAACTGAAGATGCCTGACTTGACCTTCTAATACAACCGCCACCCGGAGGTATTTCTGATGCAAAACGTGTATTGGGAGATGGAAATATGCATCCTTGAGATCCAGGACTGCCATGAAGCACCTGGGAAATAAGAGTTTTATGGCTGATTGAATGGACTCCATCTTGAAAGTTCGGGGTTTTAAAAAGGTATTGAGTCTTTTTAAGTTGACTATAGTCCTATAAGAGCCATCTGGCTTAGGGTACCGTCACACAGTGGCATTTTGATCGCTACGACGGCACGATTCGTGACGTTCCAGCAATATAAAAAAAGTACAATTTCTGATAAACCAGAATTAGTATCAATAGAAAAAAACAAAAACAACTAATCTAAACAATAACTTTATTTCAAAACCATTGGATTAAAACAAGCACGACACCCCGACTCCTTGTGGTAGGAGTGGGTTTATAAAAGCCCGGTTTGGTAAGAGAAGGGCAAAGGTAAAGGGAGCAAAAAATGGGATAAAAAATCCTATGTATCCCTAGCATATGCTCCCTGCCTATCTGCGGAGGTTGGCACCCTCTTGGACGCAATATGGGACACAGTGAGGGTCAACAGGGGCAGCCGCCGAGGAGCGGGGGCGCCATTAGCGTTCAAGAGGGTGCCAACCTCCGCTGACAGGCAGGGTCTCTTGGTTAGGGACTCCTTAGGGCGTACTAGCCTTAGCTATCAGCGAAGTATTATAGGGTGTAGGGCTCTGTACGGTCAGACCAGCCCGGCTGGGCTTGTACGTTGGTGATTTACTACCTGGTATTTGGTGTGTGTGTACTGTCGGTATGTTTCATCAGACATCATCACATTAAGGGACTTGTAGGGCATTTAGGGCCAGTCGACGAGGAGCGGGGGCGCCATATTGCGTCCAAGAGTTATTGTTTAGATTAGTTGTTTTTGGTTCCAGCGATATACTTACGATATCGCTGTGTCTGACACGCTACTGCGATCAGGGACCCCGCTGAGAATCGTACGTCGTAGCAGATCGTTTGAAACTTTCTTTCGTCGTCAAGTGTCCCGCTGTGGTGGCATGATCGCATCGTGTAACAAAGGTGTACACGATATTGTATACGATGTGCGCATAGTAACCAACAGCTTCTACATCTCAAACACGTCATGAAATTATCGCTCCACCGTCGTGCATTGCGAAGTGTGACCGCAGTCTACGACGCTGGAGCGATAATGGTGCGATGCTGGAGCGTCACGGATCGTGCCGTCGTAGCAACCAAAGTGCCACTGTGAGACGGTACCCTTAGAGACCAGAAAAAAGGGAGAGTAAAACCCCTTACCCCTTTGATCTGTTGGAACATCTACTAAATCATGTTTGTATAACAGAGGCTTAAGGCTCTGTATAACAGAGCCTTAATTTCCGACTCCAAAGCCTCCTGCTGAGACTGAGACTTTAGAGAAGTCAATAGGAAGGCGTCTGGAGGCATCCAGACAAACTCTAATCTTAAGCCAGATGTTACGAGCCTACTGGCCCAGGAAATAGTTGTTATAGCCATCTATTGCTGGCAGAAGAATGATAACCTGCCACCCACCAGCAGGTTAGAGCTACCGGGACCTATCTCCACCCCTGAAGGGACGCCATGAAGTACTGGATCTGCCAAACAAGGGCACCTCTTTGCTTGGTTTCTTTGTTGCCCCTGAAGTCTTGACTCTTAAAGTCTCTCTTTCCTCCGAAAGTCTGCTTTCTGAAAGCTCTCCTATAGGATAGAATATGGGTATTAGGGAATCCCTTCTTTCTTTCGCCCGCTTTGGTAAGAATTTCATCTAGAACTGTACCAAACAGTTACTCACCCTGGCATGGTATAGCGCAGAGTTTAGATTTGGTCTGGGCATCACCTTTCCAGCCTTTTAACCATAAGGCCCAACGGGCTGCATTGATTAGTCCTGCTGATTTGGCCGCTAGTTGGAGGGAATCAGCCGATGTGTCTGCTAATAAGGCTGCCGCGCCTCTGATTTCAGGTATAGAAGAAGCCAATTTGTCCCTGGACAGGCCGCTCTTTATATTTTATTCTAATTCCTCTAACCAAACCAGCACGGATCTTGCGGTACATGTGGCTGATATTGCCAGCTTAAAGGCTCCTTTGCATGACTCCCAGGACCTCTTAAGAAACGTATCTGCCTTACGATCTAGTGGGTCAGATAGCATTCCTCCACAGGTAAGGTGGCACGACAGGAGGTGGAGGCTTCAGCAGCATCTACTTTGGGGACTTTTGCCCAAGAAGTTAGGTCTTCATCATTAAAAAGGATTTCACCGGTTAGATGCTGAAGGAAGGAAACCTCTCTGCCCTTGCTTTCCCCATTATTTTTTCAACAGCTCTTTTACTGCTGATATTACCAGAAAGGTTCGCTGGTTGCTGGTGCATTGCTGCTGTGGCGGTGGTCGCCGCACGGCTCTGCTCCGTTAGGGCGGTAGGACCCACTATGAGGTTTGCCATGACGTGGCAGTGGGCTTCATACAGTCTGATCAGAATGTTAAACTGAAAGCCTCATATTCAGTTATATAAATTTTTGCCTAGCGGCTTTAGATCAACTTATGATTTTTGGAGGTTCGGTTCATGCCTTTTTTTTCCTTTTTGTGCAAAGCAAGCTTTTTATGTTTAGGTTTCCCTGTTTTCTTAACCTAAAAGGTATATAGAAAGAAGGCACTATCAGCTAATAGGTGTGATTAGTAACACTCACCCAGTGAAGCTTTTCAATATGGTGCCAGTTGCGGAGGCGGAGGCACAGGCTGAGATGTGGAGTGACCTGACTTCTTGTCTCTTCCACTCTTATTTGTAGAACTGCTCTGTCTAGAGCATCCACTGTCGCTTTTCCTGCTGCTGTGCGCAGACACCACTATTTCTCCTAGTGAGTGAACTGCGGGGTCATCTGGGGACGACATCGCTGAACACCGGTAAGTATGAAGCCGGTTCTTTTATGCAGCTTTTCCCCCATTTTTTTTTCTTGACCCGGAAGTCTATCGTCACTTCCGGGTTCTGCGTCCCTGCTCTGTGCGCCTGCGTAGCTTTCGTCGCTCTGTACAGGTGCACAAACTTTCCTGCCTCACCGGTACCCTCGGAAGTTGAACAAGCACTTCCGGGGAAGAGCGTTATTCTGGGCGACTGCTCGTGCGTGCCTGGCTCTGCCCCGCCGCAGAAAAAAAATGCAGAAGGGGCTGGAATATACCGGCCAGGTGCCCCATGCCCCACGCAGACCCAGACGAGCACCGATCCATCCTCCGTGCCACGCTCTCCCCGTGAGCCAGGACGGCCTTTCCTGGATCCTGGCCTCACATTGTCCAAAACAGCTGAGGGGAGAGCTGACCCAGGGGTCCCCCAATGCTGCATCTGGCGCTGGAGCCCCTGCTGTTCTCACAGAAACCGCACAGGCGGCATCACAGCCCAGGTATCCTTTAGCAATCTTCTCCATAGGTCCCCTCTAGGAACAGGAAACCAACTGAGGCAGCGAGGGGGGCCGCCCCTTTTATCTCTCTGTAGGTTTCCTGTTCCTAGGGGCGGATCCCCTCTCTCAGTGGGTGCTGTTGTGGCGAAGAGAGGATCTTGATAAATATTTTTCACTATCCGTAGGGGCTTCCTAAAAGAGTTCATTAAAATGCAACCAAAAAGCTCCTATATATTAAACAACTGGATGCTAAATGATGCAGGCAAAAGGTTCAGTTCATCATATTTTGGAGCTAGAATGAATGTTTTCATACAATTACCTCTCCGGCTTTAATAAATCTTCCTCTAATTGTTTGTACTGTCGTCTGTTTTCCCCTTGGCTGCAGTCCACTCTTTTAAACAGATCAATGAACTCTATGACTGATAGGAAAAAAACATTTTTCCCCGTAGCATTCTGATTTATCTCTCCTCTAAAGTGTGTCATTGCAAACTATCTCTTATTAATTGTATCAGCTGCATTAGAACATATCAAACATATTAAAAAGTAGAGTTTAATTTTTCAAGGAGGCATCAATAAAACATTGTAAAAGAAAATTACAGAGCACAAAGGCAGAACACACAAATTAAAAGGACAATAGTGATACAGTGTATGTCCAAAGTAACCTAAAGGGGATGTCAGGTCAAAGCATATTGATGAATATTGCATATCCATTGGATAGGTCATCAATATCACATCGGTGTGGGTCCAAAACCTGACACCCCCACTAATCATCACCAGTTATAAGACTATCCTTTTGATAGGAGCTGTTGTGCAGCAATGATTTATCCTGGGGATAGGTTATCAATATGTTATAACTGGACAACCCCTTTAAATGCCTAGCTTTGGAAGTAGCCGAAAAGTGAATCTCCGAGTTAGTATAAGTGTTTTTTTTATATTTTGCTTTTTAAAATAAACGCTCTTGTGAATAAAATCCTATGTGGTAATAATAGTGTCAAGATCTGTGGATGTGTTCTCCTTTTTCTTGCTCCAGGTAATAAAGGGAACTACCAAAGTCGTCAGACAGCAGAGTATAAAGAAGGATTACCTATGCCAGCACCCTACTGAGGGTGTAAAGTTACTTTTATGGATGAGATTCAATGACCTGGGTTGGGACAACCAGTGAAGTCTATTGCTTTGGAAACATTTTCGTTTAAAACTTTTTGCCCCAAATGTTGTACGCTAGTGTCTGGGTTATGGAAGGGAGAGGTTAGAAGCCACGCTTGTCTTGTACAGGGTATTTAGATAAAAGTCTAGGACATAAAATATTTGCTCCAACTTCTGTACTAAAACTGTAAAGGGCTCACCTTGTGAGGTGGATCCTATAAGCCCCAGGTCCGGGTGGGTACATGAGCCATGGGCGTTGGAGCAGCAGGCAGGTAAAACACGTTGAAGCGGGCAGAGAGCACTGGAAGCCAAAGTCAGACAGGACACAGGGAAACAGGTATGGGGCAGGTAATAGTGCATAGACAAACTAAGAGTTTTAATACCGAGACACAGGTGTGTGTCATGGTGGGCCTTATATAGGCCTAGGCAGATAATCACATGGGAGAACGCTGGGCTACTTGTAAAACCTGATGTGGAACACACTAGCGTTTATGTCACGCTGGGGCCGAGACAACACCAGGGAAGATGTACAAGGAGACCCTGGTGATAAGGAGAAAGGAGAGGGGTCACCTCCTAATATAAACCTTAGTCTGATTGTCCCTAGGCAGATCCTTCCCCCTGTGCACAATCACATGCCTAAGCCCTCGCTGGCCCTGAACTTACCCTGTCTAGTGCACAGCCCAGCGAGACACTAGTCCCACTACTATAATAAGACAAACAGTGAGAAAACACACAACAAATAACACTCCTTAGCTTCTCCAACAGGAAACCTAACTACTGCAACTGTAACAAACACCACAGCTTACCCAGGGACTGGCTCCTTCAAAGAGGTCAGTATAGATGAACTATAACCAGCGAGGAATGAAGTTTGGGTTTAGTAGTGGAAGGCAGTGGTCACAAGGTGCTGCAGCTGAGTCCTCAAGCTCCAAGTTCACAGCCAGAAAAGAAAGGGCTTTTAACCCTTTCAGCACCGAATGAAAGTAATTCCAAATTCAAAGTAAACGACAAACAGATCCTAAAGAGGACCTGTGATCTATTAAATGTTGACCTTCTGATCCGGGATCCAAGAAGTATCGTTTCTCCTCGTGGAGAGTGACATGTTAAGCATGTCGAGGTGAGGAGACTTAAAGCCGCAATGCTCCTCTGGGAAATATACAAATTGTCTCTTCAGAGAGGAAGAGGACTAGAACTCTAGTGCCACCTATTGGAAGTAGCAATCCTAACAGTCAATTTCGACTCTTTACTGAGCCTTGTTACATGACTTAGGATAATAGCCAAACCAGAATCTCAATTTGCAGACACTGTGTTTCCGGTACTGCCCCTCGTCAGTGCAAAGTGGAGATCTGGTTTGGCTGATTGAGAGGCGTCTGACCGGGATCCAAGAAGTATCGTTTCTCCTTGTGGAGAGTGACATGTTAAGCATGTCGAGGTGAGGAGACTTGAAGCTGCAATGCTCCTCTGGGAAATATGCAAATTGTCTCTTCAGAGAGGAAGAGGACTAGAACTCTAGTGCCACTTATTGGAAGTAGCAATCCTAACAGTCAATGTCGACCTTCTGATCCCAAATTCTCCAGGAGCCACATCAGGACGTGACACACCAGTGGCAGTTAGCAGACCAGAGTGAAGGGAGCAGAGCGTATACCCGGAACAGGTGTGTAACAGAAGCTTTATCACTTTAGGGTTCCACTGTCGAATAGTTTTAATATAACCTCAAAATAGAAGGTAGTTGGAAACGGAAAGTTGCTTCACACTGCATTTGCAATGACCGCTTACTGTATGGAGATCAAAATGGTGTCCTGTGGACAATGGATGATACTGCAGACATATTCCTTGGCTTCCTGCAATGATATATGATAGAGATATACTCCAGGAAATTTTCCTGATATACTTTACTTACAGTATATTTTACACAACTGCAAACGCTGTGGGAACAAAACCTAAATGACATCTTGTTTCAATACTGTAATGCAGACACAAAGACTTAGGGAATGACGAAATAAAGTCAGTCTTGGGGTTTGGTGCCTAAGGGGCGCATGTTGTAACAGATGCATAGACTTCCAGCTAGTGCTCCGCTATAATGACAGCCGTAGGTGGCTGTTGTTAATGATTACCAGTATCTGGTACCAATTACTAATATATTGCCAAATAAGAAACGGAAATTGAAGGCAGACATTTTATAACATTGCAACAAGAACAGAACTGTTCAATAAGGGATTAATATAGAATTTTCATTTTAGGGGAAATGCTCTTTAATCACTAAAGCTCTGACTCGAAGCAATTTACGGAGGCTCCACAATTGCTATCTCCATTCATTATTATGTATCAGAGCTTTTAAGATTGAGCACTGTGCTTAAAAGCTAGCTTTTCAATCAAGTCCGTGACATTATCTGAAGGAAGCAGCTCTGACCAGACGAGGATGTAATAGCGTCTGTACAGAATAATAAAGAATACGCACTTTATTTCTATATTGTACTGGAGTACACTTATGGAGTAGACTGATACACAGTAATAGCTAAAACACCGTACAAATGGGTTGTATGATGGCAATGATTATGTTACTTTATAGGGGGTATTCTTACCTCTATTTTTATGCCAGAATGGAGAGCCGCAAATTAATAGCAGCTGTCTCTCTGGTGGACCTCGGCCATTCTTTACATAGAGGGTCATGGAATTAAATGACCACTAAGAAATACTATATTTAACCTGTAGCAATAGCTATGGTGGAAATACCTGACTAGATCAGGGGTGGAAAATTTTTTTTTTTTTTACATTGGGCCATTTAAATATCTATACCATCCTTGGGAGCCGTACAAAATTATCTGCTTGAAAATAACCCTTCTACATTTGGTCAACCATTTAATCTACTCACCCCTAATGTGACTGCTGAAACTGCTTATCTTTGGTGCGATGTGTGATATTAGATGGTATGGATGATGTTGCTACTCATTACTTCTTTTCCAGATTTGCGTCGGTCTGTAACGCAGGCGGCTCTTTGTGATGATAAGTTTTGTAAAGAACTCGCAGCAGTAAGTCATATCACACACAGATGTATATTGCACTGCAGGTCTCCTCATGTTACATTTATAGAACTCAAGTGAGAGGTCTGCAGTATACATTACATGGGAGACAACAAGACTGCTGTTTATACATCACATAGGAGACACAGGGACTGTGGTATGTAAATCACATAGGAGATATTCGGGCTGCGGTGTATACATCACAAGAGACTTAGGACTATGATATATACTTCACAGGAAACATGGGGCTGCAGCATAGACATCACAGGAAATATGGAGCTGCAGTATAGACATCACAGGAGACTTGGGCTGTGGCATATATATCACAGAAGATGCTGGAGCTGCGGCATAGACATCACAAGATATGCTGGGACATATACAACACAGGAGACATTGGGGCTGGGGTATAGACATCACAGTAGACATGGAGCTGCAGCATAGACATCACAGGAGACGTTGTGGCTGTGCCACATAAATCACAGGACATATGGGGCTGGGGCATAGAAATCACAAGTGATATGGGGCAGCGTCATAGACATCACATGATCACTGGGTTAAGAAAGTTAGACTTCTTCATTGAAATTAATGGGAGGTATGGAGGGAGTTGAACCCTGTGTAACTCCCATATATATCAGTGCGAAGACCTTCCTGTTTCTACTCACTTCTGCAGGGCAAACAAATGACATGAATGTACAAATAGGGATTCCAGCTCACCAGTTCACCCAGTAGCTGAGGGTCCAGTGGTGGATGTATGTGAATCTATGCATTGCACAATCTTTTATATACAGTATTTCTCAGTCACTATATATTGCATATTTCCAAACAAGCACTACTGTGCATTCATCCATCCATCTAGCCCTGTGGCAAGCATAAGTATGGAGTCAATCCTAGAAGTCTTCTGTCTGAGTTTTTGTTTACAGTCGAAAGTGCCTGTCTGTTATGACTCCCCCGACTGCACTTAAAACCTGTTCAGACAAGATGCTAGCGGCATGGCAGCACAACACCTCCAAGGCATAGAGGGAGAGCTCATACCAGATATCCACTTTTGAGACCCAATAGTTGAAAGTCACAGCAGAATTAAGGAGTATGCTGGTTTGGTCAGCCAGGTATTGCTTGACCATCTTTAAACTTTTACCTCCTTGTCAAAAATACCCAGTCATCAGGCTCTGGGCTTTGGGCTAGTGTCATGAAATTGGCCCATGCCTTTGACAGTGTACTCCTACATCTGCTGTGTGTCTCCCTGGCTTCTCCCCCCCCTTAGTTGTTATCTTGCCCCCTGTCGCTAGTGTTTTCAGATGGGAAATTTTTCAATATATTTTCCACAATGACCATCTGGTGTAGCACCATTTTAGAAGACCTCTCCACCTCAGGGAGAAGAGATGCAAAGTTCTCCTTGTAACGTGGGTCTAGCAGGGTGAACAACAGTACTCTTTTTTAGCCAAGATGAATGTTACACGAGAGTCATGGTATAGGCAATAGTACATAAAGTTAGCCATATGTGCCACACTTCTGTTCCTCCTTTTCCTCCTCCTCAGCATCAACCTACTCATTGTTCCTCAATCTGCACTGAGCAGATGAGATGAGGCTGAGCTAGCTACAATCTCTCTGTGTTATGTCTTCCTCCATCTCCACTTGGTCCACTTGCAAAGCTTCACGTTTAATTGTGATCCGGGACTGTTTGAGTAGTCACAGAAGCGGGATTGTTGTGATTACTTTGGTGTTATCACAGCTGACAGTCTTCGAGGAGTCTTCAAAGTCTTGGAGAACCGCACAAATGTCAGACATCCATGCCCACTCTTCAGTTGTTTTTGTTTTTGCAGAGGCTGACCAGAATACTGAAGGTTGTGTTAGAGATAGTACTCAACTACTGGCCTCTTTTGCTCACAAAGCATTGCCAGCATGTGCAGTGTGGAGTACCAGCACGTGGTGATGTCGCACACCAGTCAGTGAGCTGGCACTTGCATGCACTGCTGCAGCACTGCCAGAGCGGTGGCAGCTATAACTGACTTGCGGAAATCGGCGCTGACATGGCATACCTTGACCAGAAGATCTGGCAAATCTGGCAATTTTTCAGAAACCACTGAACTACCAAGTTGAGCACATGTGCGAAGCATGGTATGTCTGTGACCAAGTGTCGAGCTCCACAGCCGCCACCAGGTTACGCCCTATATCACACACGACCATTCCTGGTTGGAGGTTCAGTGGCAAAAGTTACACATCTGTCTGGTCTGTTATTCCTTTAAGTAACTCTGCCGTGGTGTGTAGTTTGTCTCCTAGACAAATTAGCTTCCGCACAACCTGTTACAGCTTTGCTGAGGCAGTGCTGCAGAGCTTCCAGCTGATGTGGACACAGGAGGGGGTGCAGGAACTGCTGTAAGAGGTGAAGGAAACCCTGATAGAAGTAGGGCCATCAATCCTCTGTGTTGAGAAAACATGCGCGTGTCAGGATGTGACGTCAGGGAAATGCAAAATTCCTGGCCATAAGCGATTGTTTAGGTGTCGGTAGTTAAGTGGACAATGCCAGTAAGTTTGTAGGTAAGAGCACAGGTGATGTTCCTGGACATGTGCTGGTACAAGGCATGGATGTCACACCTGGAGAAAAAGTGGCAGCTGGGGACTGAGTATCAAAGGACAGCTGCCGCCATGAGTCGACAGAAATCTTCCATGTCTACCAGCCTAAATGCCAACATTTCCATGGCAAGCAGTCTGGAAATGTGCCCGTTTCCCATTGGAGCCTGTGGGTGGGTGGCTGGGAACTTTCTTTTTCATTCCAAGGCCTGGGGTAGGGAGGGACAGATGAACGCTGTGCTGTGACAAGGATTTGGATGTGCCTGATGATGGTAAGTCAGAATGTGAAAGGATAGGTGCATGGCAGAAAGCATGTTTGAGAAATGGAAGCCTCCAACATTTTTTGCAGTTTTAGAGATGACACAAATGTTCACAGACCATGTAACACTGTATTTCTGAGAAATGGAAGCCTACAAAATTTGAAATATCTGTTTCTCAGTTTTAGAGATCACAAAAATGTACTCCACACTATGAAATAAAGTATGGCTGACAAAATGTAGCCCAGGAAAATGTTTCATTGATTTTTGGGTGTGTTATATAACACGAAAAAGGACCTCAAAGCACGTAATACTTGATGGATCAAAATATATTAAATTTTTTCAGCCTCCACAAAAAAAAACCTGCAGCTATATATTTGTCAATGGACTGCACTGGCCTAATCCTTATTTACAGACTGGATTCTGTCACTCTTCCTGGTCCTGCGACTCGCTCTCTCTTTTCCTAGGTTAAATGCAGATTGTATGTGATAGAAACGATTAACCCTTAGAAGGGCTGTTAGTAGGATGGCTCAGTTTCCGCACCAGTATTGACACTACATGTCTCTGATTCATTATACTGTGCACACACGCCTAGACAAGCACTCTCTTCCTCCAATACGAAGTGTCAAAGAGCTGTGCAATGGCTCCTGATTTTTTTTATAATCCCTGATGATGTCAGATGGCCTGCCAATCACAGTAATTCTGCAACTAAGATGGCTATGGCATTACAGTGACTCACAGGCAATCCCCGCAAGCTGATTGGCTGCGTAACAGGTGTCAAAGATACGGGCACCTGTTACACAGGTAACATCGAGCACCTCCAATTACTCGCCGAGTAATGAACACACTAAGTATCACCGAGCACGGTCGCTCATTCCTAGTAACTATTCTTACTTCGTGACTCTCTACTTTTGCTTACAGAGGGGGGTCAGGATTCCAGCAGCATGAGGTCAAGTAATGTATTCACGTAGTACTTGATGAAATGCAGCAGGCTGAACCTGACATTATCTATGCTCTACAACGAAGGTTGACATCAATCTAATCACCGTATGCTGTTTTTTCCTTCCTTGCTTTATCTGGTGTTTACCAAGTGTTTGCAGTTCATCCATTCATGGCTTTATTCCTGTGTTTAGAGTTGATTGGCTCCGTTCCTATCCTTGATGCTGTTTGGTCATTTGGATTTTCTGCCTGCTACTTTTACTTCTGCTTTTTACTTTGACTGACCCTTGGCTCAGTAGTTGCTGAAAGGGGCATCACTCAGAGGCCGTCAGCCTACATTGGCATGCCCGTCACGAGCTCCGCATGGTCGACATGCTGAAGTAAACTGCAAGCTATATAAAAGGGCACAGCACATCATGGGAACCAAGGAAGGTAAGAAAAATCTTTTATTTTTGTTATTGTGTTGGAAAAGAACAGCAGAATGTACTTTACACTAGTAAGGGGACCAGGATGTTAAACATTGTACCAGGAAGGGGCCCAGAGTGGGAAGCTTTATACCAGGATGGAGCCCAGGATGAGGGTCATTTTACTAGGAAGTGGCCCAGGATGGAGGACATTACACTAGAAAAAGGCACAGAATGGAAGACATTATACCAAGAAGGGGCCCAGGATGGGGGGGTCATTGTTATAGGATGGTGGATATTATTCCATGAAGGGGCCCATGATGGGGGTCCTTATACCAGGATGGAAGGCATTGTTACAGGAAGGGGCCAGATTATGGGATATTATGTCATGAAGGGGCCCATGATGGGAGACATTACACCAGGATGGGGGACATTGTTACAAGAAGGGGCCAGGATAAGGAATATTATGATATGTTGGGGGAGATAATATCAGGATTGAGAACATAATTACATGGAGAGTGAACATTCATATCTAGAAGATCTAGAAAGCTACAAAGGCCCATACATCTCACCAACATGGAGGTGGGGGCCCAGCTCCAAATTTTGTACCAGGGCCTATCGGAGTGTAGCTACACCAGTAGATCCTCTGACTTGTTACTTTCTGACTGATCTACGGATGATTACCGCTAGCCCTTCTTCAGTACTACTGCCACTGAACCATGACTATTCAAGGGACTGTGACCTGGAAATCCATCTACAGCAGCCACCATCATTAATTGATTAGAGGAAATGGGGGATTCCTTAAAAGTCACACCCTGGTCTGGACTACATAAATCTTTCCAGATTTGATAGTAAGATCAATGATCTGTTATGTTTACTGCTTGGACTTAGATGTCTTGACATATGGTCACTCTCCACAGGCTTACTCTCATAAAAATGAACAAAGCCTGGATTAGCCCACACTTTTCCACACCACCAGATGACAGCAGCACATAAAGTGTTTGTAATATTCAATATTTTAATTAGGCCCGCCAGTTTTTGCCTTCCAGGGGACTATGGATGACCCACCTCATAATTTCTGTCTGGCTTTGTACTTTCTGCAAGCATGTATGACTGTATAAGTACATCAACTACACTTTCAAAATATTTCAGTTCAGAAATCTTTTATGGATTCAATTACTCATCCATACAGTTTAATATGGTTATTATTGCATAACGGTGGTGTGTAAAGCTTACAAAAGGCATAGAAAAATATTTCAGGGTTAGATTACACATCCATACAATATTACGTGATTTCTGTTACATTTTGGTGGTTTTTAACAGTAGAAAAAAGCATTTGAAAAATTTGCTTGTATCTTCACATTTCTTACCTATACACTATTGCATGTTCTGCGGTAGATTTTGTGATATATAACACTAAAAAAAGTTTTAAACTGTTGCTGAGTTACATTTCTCACCCATACAATATTACACTTTCTTGGGTACATTTAGATGGTATACTGTATAACCCTCAAAAAACTTCTTTAACCCCTTAATCCCATATGACGTACTATCCCGTCAAGGTGCCCTGGGACTTAATTCCCAGTGACGGGATAGTACGTCATATGCGATCGGCCGCGCTCACGGGGGAGCGCGGCCGATCGCGGCCGGGTGTCAGCTGCCTATCACAGCTGACATCTGGCAGTATGTGCCAGGAGCGGTCACGGACCACTCCCGGCACATTAACCCCCGGCACGCCACGATCAAACATGATCGCGGTGTGCCGGCAGTGCAGGGAAGCATCGCGCAGGGAGGGGGCTCCCTGCGGGCTTCCCTGAGACCCCCGCAGCAACGCGATGTGATCGCGTTGCTGCGAGGGTCTCCTACCTTCCTCCCTGTAGCAAGGCCCGGATCCAAAATGGCCGCGGCATCCGGGTCCTGCAGGGAGGGAGGTGGCTTACCAAGTGCCAGCTCAGAGCAGGCACTTGGTAACCCTGCACTGCTCTAAGTCAGATCGCTGATCTGACAGAGTGCTTGTGCAAACTGTCAAATCAGCAATCTGTGATGTCCCACCCGGGGACAAAGTAAAACAATTTTTAAAAAAAATTTCCCCATGTGTAAAAAAAAATAGAAAAAAAAAATTCCTTAATAAAAAAAAAAAAATTATCATAAATATATTTCTTTATCTAAATAATAATAAAAAAATAAAAGTACACATATTTAGTATCTCCACGTCTGTAACGACCCCACCTATAAAACTGTCCCACTAGTTAACCCCTTCAGTAAACACCGTAAGAAAAAAAAAAACGAGGCAAAAAAACATGCTTTATTATCATACTGCCAAACAAAAAGTGGAATAACACGTGATCAAAAAGACAGATATAAATAACCATGGTACCGCTGAAAACGTCATCTTGTCTCGCAAAAAACGAGCCGCCATAGAGCATCATCAGCAAAAAAATAAAAAAGTTATAGTCCTGAGAATAAAGCGATGCCAAAATAATTATTTTTTCTATAAAATAGTTTTTATCGTATAAAAGCGCCAAAACATAAAAAAATTATATAAATGAGATATCGCTGTAATCGGACTGACCCGAAGAATAAAACTGCTTTATCCATTTTACCAAATGTGGAACGGTATAAACGCCTCCCCCCAAAGAAATTCATGAATAGCTGGTTTTTGGTCATTCTGCCTCACAAATATCGGAATAAAAAGCGATCAAAAACAGTCACGTGTCAGAAAATGTTACCAATAAAAACGTCAACTCGTCCCGCAAAAAACAAGACCTCACATGACTCTGTGGACCAAAATATGGAAAAATTATAGGTCTCAAAATGTGGAGACGCAAAAGCTTTTTTGCTATAAAAAGCGTCTTTTAGTGTGTGACAGCTGCCAATCATAAAAATCCGCAATAAAAATGCTATAAAAGTAAATCAAACCCCATTCATCAACCCCTTAGTTAGGGAAAAATAATAAAATTAAAAAAAATGTATTTATTTCCATTTTCCGGTTAGGGCTAGGTTTAGGGTTAGGGCTAGGGTTAGGGTAAGGGTTAGGGATAGGGTTAGGGCTAGGGTTAGGGTTGGGGCTAGGGTTGGAGCTAAAGTCAGGGTTAGGGTTGGGGCTAAAGTTAGGGTTAGGGTTGGGGCTAAAGTTAGGGTTAGGGTTGAGGCTAAAATTAGGGTTAGTGTTGAGGCTAAAGTTAGGGTTAGGGTTGGGGCTAAAGTTAGGGTTAGGTTTGAGGCTAAAGTTAGGGTTAGGTTTGGGGCTAAAGTTAGGGTTGGGGCTAAAGTTAGGGTTAGGGTTGGAGCTAAAGTTAGGGTTAGGGTTGGAGCTAAAGTTAAGGTTAGGGTTGGGGCTAAAGTTAGGGTTAGGGTTGGGGCTAAAGTTAGGGTTAGGGTTGGGGCTAAAGTTAGGGTTTGGATTACATTTACGGTTGGGATTAGGGTTTGGATTAGAGTTAGGGGTGTGTCAGGGTTAGGGGTTTGGTTAGGGTTACTGTTGGGATTAGGGTTAGGGGTGTGTTTGGATTAGGGTTTCAGTTAGAATTGGGGGTTTCCATTGTTTAGGCACATCAGGGGCTCTCCAAACGCGACATGGCGTCCAATCTCAATTCCAGCCAATTCTGCATTGAAAAAGTAAAACAGTGCTACTTCCCTTCCGAGCTCTCCCGTGCGGCCAAACAGGGGTTTACCCCAACATATGGGGTATCATCGTACTCGGGACAAATTGGACAACAACTTTTGGGGTCCAAGTTGTCTTGTTACCCTTGGGAAAATAAAAATTTGGGGGGCTAAATAATCATTTTTGTGAAAAAAAAAAGATTTTTTTTTCACAGCTCTGCGTTATAAACTGTAGTGAAACACTTGGGGGTTCAAAGTTCTCACAACACATCAAGATAAGTTCCTTGGGAGGTCTAGTTTCCAATATGGGGTCACTTGTGGTGTGTTTCCACTGTTTGGGTACATCAGGGGCTCTGCAAATGCAACGTGATGCCTGCAGACCAATCCATCTAAGTCTGCATTCCAAATGGCACTCCTTCCCTTCCGAGCTCTGCCATGCGCCAAAACAGTGGTTCCCCCCCACATATGGGGTATTAGCGTACTCAGGACAAATTGGACAACCACTTTTGGGGTCCAATTTATCCTGTTACCCTTGTGAAAATACAAAACTGGGGGCTAAAATATAATTTTTGTGGGAAAAAAAGATTTTTTATTTTCACGGCTCTGCATTATAAACTGTAGTGAAACACTTGGGGGTTCAAAGCTCTCAAAACACATCTAGATAAGTTCCTTAGGGGGTCTACTTTCCAAAATGGTGTCACTTGTGGGGGGTTTTAATGTTTAGGCACATCAGGGGCTCTCCAAACGCGACATGATGTACCATCTCAATTCCAGTCAATTTTGTATTGAAAAGTCAAACGGCGCTCCTTCCCTTCCGAGTTTTGCCATGCGCCCAAACAGTCGTTTACCCCCACATATCAGGTATCAGCGTACTCAGGACAAATTGGACAACAACTTTTGGGGTCCAATTTATCCTGTTACCCTTGTGAAAATACAAAACTGGGGGCTAAAATATAATTTTTGTGGGAAAAAAAGATTTTTTATTTTCACGGCTCTGCGTTATAAACTGTAGTGAAACACTTGGGGGTTCAAAGCTCTCAAAACACATCTAGATAAGTTCCTTAGGGGGTCTACTTTCCAAAATGGTGACACTTGTGGGGTTTTTTAATGTTTAGGCACATCAGGGGCTCTCCACACTCAACATGGCGTCCCATCTTAATTCCAGTCAATTTTGCATTGAAAAGTCAAATGGCGCTCCTTCCCTTCCGAGCTCTGCTATGCGCCCAAACAGTGGTTTACCCCCACATATAGGGTATTGGCGTACTCAGGACAAATTGCACAACAACTTTTTTGGTCTAATTTCTTCTCATACCCTTGGGAAAATAAAAAATTGGGGGCGTAAGATCATTTTTGTGAAAAAATATGATTTTTTATTTTTACAGCTCTGCATTATAAACTTCTGTGAAGCACTGGTTGGGTGAAAGTGCTCACCACACATCTAGATAAGTTCCTTAAGGGGTCTACTTTCCAAAATGGTGTCACTTGTGGGGGGTTTCAATGTTTAGGCACACCAGTGGCTCTCCAAACGCAACATGGCGTCCCATCTCAATTCCAGTCAATTTTGCATTGAAAAGTCAAATGGCGCTCCTTCCCTTCCGAGCTCTGCCATGCGCCCAAACAGTGGTTTACACCCACATATGGGGTATCAGCATATTCAGGACAAATTGCACAACAACTTTTGGGGTCCAATTTCTTCTCTTACCCTTGGGAAAATAAAAAATTGGGGGCGAAAAGATCATTTTTGTGAAAAAATATGATTTTTTATTTTTACGGTTCTGCATTATAAACTTCTGTGAAGCACTTGGTGGGTCAAAGTGCTCACCACACATCTAGATAAGTTCCTTAGGGGAGCTACTTTCCAAAATGGTGTCACTTGTGGGGGGTTTCAATGTTTAGGCACATCAGGGGCTCTCCAAACGCGACATGGCGTCCCATCTCAATTCCAGTCAATTTTGCATTGAAAAGTCAAATGGCGCTCCTTCCCTTCCAAGCTCTGCCATGCACCCAAACAGTGGTTTACCCCACATATGGGGTATCAGCGTACTTAGGACAAATTGTACAACAAATTTTGGGGTCCATATTCTCCTGTTACCCTTAATAAAATAAAACAAATTGGAGCTGAAGTAAATTTTTTGTGAAAAAAAGTTATATGTTTTTATTTAAACATTCCAAAAATTCCTGTAAAACACCTGAAGGGTTAATAAACTTCTTGAATGTGGTTTTGAGCACCTTGAGGGGTGCAGTTTTTAGAATGGTGTCACACTTGGTTATTTTCTATCATATAGACCCCTAAAAATGACTTCAAATGTGATGTGGTCCCTAAAAAATATTGGTGTTGTAAAAATGAGAAATTGCTGGTCAACTTTTAACCCTTATAACTCCCTAACAAAAAAATTTTGGTTCCAAAATTGTGCTGACATAAGGTAGACATGTGGGAAATGTTACTTATTAATAATTTTGTGTGACATATCTCTGTGATTTAAGGGCATAAAAATTTTCGCCAAATATCCATTTTTTCCACAAATAAACGCACGTTATATCGAATAAATTTTACCACTATCATGAAGTACAATATATCATGAGAAAACAATGTCAGAATTGCCAAGATCCGTTGAAGCGTTCCAGAGTTATAACCTCATAAAGGGACAGTGGTCAGAATTGTAAAAATTGGCCCGGTCATTAACGTTCAAACCACCCTCGGGGCTTAAGGGGTTAAAATGTATTCATATTATATTGTTCACCCATAGGGTATTACATGTTGTTTGGTAAATTTCGTTGCTATATAATTGTTCAAAATTATGTCAGATTTATATTGCTCATCCATAGACTATTCCGTCATTCGGAGTACATTTCTTTGGTATATGAGCTTACCAAAACTTGCTTACAAAATGTATCAGTATTATATTGCTCACCTATAGGGTTTTAGGCCATGTTCACATGTTCCTGATTTCCCTGCTGTTTTTTCTGCACTAAAAACCGCAGCTCTTGGCAGAAAACGCAGGTGCGTTTTTTGGTGCTTTTTGGTGCGTTTTTTTATGCGTTTTTTTGATGCGTTTTTTAGTGCAGTTTTTTATGCAGTTTTCTAGGAAGTTTTTTTAGGGTTAAAATGGCTGAAAATACCCTAACCCTACCCCTAACCCTACCCCTAACCCTAACCCTAACCCTACCCCTAACCCTAACCCTAGTTCTAACTGTAGTGGGGGAAAAAAAATATTCTTTATTTTATTATTGTTACTACCTATGGGGGTGATAAAGGGGGGGGGGCATTTACCTTTTTTTTATTTTGATCACTGTGAGGTTGTCACAGTGATCAAAATGTGCCTGGAACGAATCTGCCGGCCGGCAGATTCGGCGGGCGCACTGCGCATGCGCCCGCCATTTTGGAAGATGGCGGCGCCCAGGGAGAAGACGGCCAGACGGACACCGGGAGGCCCGGTAAGTATAAGGGGGGGAGATTAGGGCACGGGGGGGCGTCGGAGCACGGGGGGTGGCATCGGAGCACGGGGGGTGGCATCGGAGCATGCGGGGGTGGGATTGGGGCACGGGGGGGCAGCCACACTGCAGCGGTTCTGCACCACAAACCGCAGAAAACCCGCAGATATTTTTTTCATCTGCGGGTTTTACTGCAGGTTTGACCTTACAATGGAGGTCTATGGGTGCAGAACCGCTGCAGTTCCGCAAAAAGAAGTGACATGGTACTTCTTTTTTACCGCAGCTATTCAGCGCGGCTTTTTTCGGGATTTTCCGCAATGTGGGCACAGCAGTTCCTGTTTTCCATAGGGTACATTGTAATGTACCCTGCATGGAAAACAGCTGCGGACCCGCAGCGGGAAAATCGCGGCGGTTCCGCATTAAAAAAAGGATTGTGTGAACATGGCCTTATATCTACCTGGGTACATTTAGTTGCAATAAAAGCCTCAAAGAACTTGTCAAAAATGTATCACTATTATAATACTCAACTATAAACTATTCGTTGACTGGAATACATTTTGTTGGTATATAACCTTCAAACGTGCATAGCCTTTATGAGTCTAGGAGTACCAAAACGTGAATATTTTGGCAGAGTGTGATTGAGGCCCTCCTTTATTTCTAATACAGGGTGTATCTGAGTTTGTTATTTTGGCAGTTCTTGCTTCCATCATAAAGGAAACTGGAATTTCCTATTTTTTAATTTAAAAAAAATATTTTCGTTTACTTAAATTATATGTTTTTTACATCCTGTTTAAATTTTGCCTTATATACTGAACAATTCATTATACAGGAAAAATGTTTGTTTTCCTGTAAAATGCAATTTCTCGTTGGTTTGGAATGTTTTATTGTCGCTTCTTAAAGTGGAGTAAGAGTGTGACACCCACCATTGTACTCAGCAGCGATCTGGGAGTCAGAGATGCTTCCAGGGGTCTTCCACATGCTGTTCTCCATCCATTCAGCACTTTTCCCATCCATTTGAACATTTTCACTGCTCAAATACCTCTTTGTAGGGTCTGCTGGAAAAAAGTTTGAATTTCCAATTGACTCCCAATATACTTGTTACTCGAAACGAGCATGCGAGTAATAGGAATTGCTTGGTTAGAGCAACGAGCATTACAGTACTTGCTCATCCCTAATAGTTACCACTCTGTTAGGGCCAATCTGCCCATATAGTACACGCTGGTCTTTCATTTGAATGGTTGAACCTTCACTTGTTAATAAAAGTGCTGAAACCAAAGCTTTTTTTTTTTCTCTTATCTCATGACGTCTGCATAATAACCAGCCAATTACTTATAAAGTCATCATCTCGCTGTAAATATAGGCCACCTTTCATATTCTCGATTTGATCATTACAGTGGAATACCTAAAGACCAACTTTTATCTTCTTTCATTTTATCATTTTAATCTTAGCTTCTTTAATTCCTGAGAGATGAATCTACATATTCGTCAGAAAAAAGCTGTGAGAGCTGAGTCATGGCCGCTCTCACCATTATTATTATGCATTACAGACTGTAATTGCTCCGGAGTTTTTTATTACACAACTTCCATTGAAATATCTACAAAGCAAACAGGAATCGCAGCAATCAGAACTAATTCTCATGTAATTATCCAACACTGAATACTTGATAGCGTCGCTGGACAAGAGATGGAAATCAGACTGGAATGAAGACTTCTGTGTTTGCTGTTACAGATGGAGCAAACAATGGAATCACCATCTTGTATAATGTTATCCAGGTGGAGGGAGGCGATCACAGATACTGGGCTACAGAAATATTCAAGTTGGTGTTTAAAGGGAATCTGTCACCCCAATTTTCACCTATAAGCTAAGGCCACCGCCATCAGGGGCTTATCCACAGCATTCCGTAATGCTGTAGATAAGCCCCCCCAATGTAACCTGATAGAGAAGAAAGATAAGTTAGATTATACTCACCCATGGGGGGTCCCGTTGCAGTCCGGTCAGATGGACGTCGCGGTCCGGGTCCGACGCCTCCCATCTTCATACGATGATGTCCTCCTCTTTTCTTCCTGCCGTGGCTCCTGCACAGGTGTACTTTGTCTTGCCTGTCGAGGGCAGAGCAAAGTACTGCAGTGCGCAGGCGTCGGGCCTCTCTGACCTTTCCCAGCCATTTGAAATGACTTTAGTTTTGTGCCATGTCTGTGATCTGCTTTTTTTCTACAAAATTAAACAGCTGAATGAACATCCTCCAGGGCCGGTGATTCCATAATTTATGCCAGGGGTTGTTGTCATGATATGTACTTTTGCCCTGTCCTGTATTTGAATAATACGCCATTTGATGTATGTAACTGTTCTCTGGTTTCTATTAGCTGTAATTTATGTATTTTCTTGTGCTGGGAGTTCACCTGTAACAATATGTCTCCTTTCCCCAATACTTGCAGCCCTAAGCTCTAATGTAATTAAGCTTTGTCAACATCACTAGTGGAGGAATAGCCATTCTTCCTCACAGCAGGTGGCTAGTCAAATGTACATACTACATAGATTAAGCGGAGCCCACCAGTCTAGAATCTTCTGGTGGACCCAACCATTGAATAGAAGGTGTGACCCCTACCCCCCTTCATGGGCGGATCCCAGGAGCTCAGACAATCCATTCTTATTTTGAGATCAGATGTGAGTTGATCCTTGAAGGAGAAGGAATGGGGATTCTTAGCTGAGGCAAGACCCCATGTCCATCTGTGACTGCGGAAGCGAATGGGGCGAGACTTGAGCTGAGGACATATCTCGTCGCTCGTGGGATTGTTTTGGGATCCCTTGGACTCGTGTGGACTATTGCTTTGTTAGCTGGCACAAGGATTATCGGGAGGTGCCCCCGAACCTGTTCTGTTGGACTAATTGTGGACTCTGTAGATCTACCTGCATGTGTTGTTCCAGCGTTCTTGATAATAAATCTGTGGAATCATCCCTCGGCCTGTTGTTCCTTCTCGCTCTGCCGTACACCCCGTCACAGTTGTACTGTATGTATGAATGTATTAGTGCGGCTGTTTTTTTGCTGAATTACTGTCAGTCTCAGCAGTATCCTCCTCAATGCCATTTCTTAAATATCAACAAATGAAGAAAATCTCTTTAGAGGAAATATGTGAATGTAGTTGGACAGTCTGACAATTGCATTATCTTCTACTCACCTATACTCTGCAGTCAGTTTCCAATAGCAATTTACTCCAGTGCTCAGCGTCTCAATGGCTTAAATCTGAAGAGTCCTAGCTCATTTTGCAGCTATTTTCCTGATTTATTTACTTCTGTTTCCATCATTTCAGCTTTGCTAAATTTTTTTTTTTTGTGTATTTACCCTCATTTTTAGGCCGGCGTCACACTAGGCGTATGAAAATATGGTCCGTTTTTTACGGCCGTAATACGCAGAAATGTTCCCAAAATAGTGATCCGTATGTCATCCTTAGGCAGGGTGTGGCAGCGTATTTTGCGCATGGCATCCTCCGTATGTAATCCTTACGGCATCCGTACAGCGAGATTTTCTCGCCGGCTTGCAAAACGGACACACAGTTGATCCATGGGCTCAAATATTCGATAAAACATATATACAGTCTATATATTTCAGTGAGACACATATATCTATAATATAACGCCGGGAGCGTCACTCTGTCCGAAGCCTTTATAGACTGCGCTGGCGCAAGCGCCGGCGCAGTCTGGGCCTAACAGAGTGACGCTCCCGGGAATAAGACACCTATCCATTATTAATCCAATAGTAGTAAATGGTTAATAAAACACACACACATTAG
This sequence comes from Ranitomeya imitator, assembly GCF_032444005.1. Lineage (NCBI taxonomy): Eukaryota > Metazoa > Chordata > Amphibia > Anura > Dendrobatidae > Ranitomeya > Ranitomeya imitator. The sequence goes on from NC_091284.1 coordinate 774,023,288, forward strand.
GAAAAAAGTATTTTATTGAAATAAAGACACAGGGTGTTGTAATAGTTTATTATACTCTCAATCCAATTGAAGACCGTTGTCACCTGAAACAAAGTTAAAATAAAAAAATCAACAATATCCCATACCTTCCATTGTTCAGTCTTGTCCCACGCTATAAATCCATCTGAAGGGGTTAAATAATTTTACAAGCAGGAGCCTGCTAATGCAGCCGCCCCTGCCTGTAAAATCTGGGGAATGAATGGAAAGCAGGGGAACATAGCTACCTAGGCTTGCGGTGCTGCGCCCCCTGCTGACATAACCTCAGATGAATGGGAGCGTGAGAAAATATTCAGAAAAATTCCCATGCTCCAGTTCATCTGAGGTTATACCAGCAGGGGGCGCAGCACCGCAAATCTTATTGACGCCTCTCCATTATTAACCTGGCTAAATGTCACCTTACAATAGCAAGGTGACATCAACCCTTTATTACCCCATATCCCACCACTACACAGGAGTGGGAAGAGAGCGGCCAAGTGCCAGAATAGGTGCATCTTCCAGATGTGCCTTTTCTGGGGTGGCTGGGGGCAGATATTTTTAGCCAAGGGGGGGGGGGCAATAACCATGGACCCTCTCCAGGCTATTAATATCTGCCCTCAGTCACTGGCTTTACTACTCTGGCGGAGAAAATTGTGCGGGAGCCCATGCCAGTTTTTTCCGCGATTTAACCCTTTATTTTAAAAGCTAGAGCGCACATTAGTAGTGTGGAATATGCAAAAAAAAGGTATATGAAAAGGTTTACTGTATGTAAACCATGTCTCATATCATGTCGGGTTTGGGAAGGAGATAGCAAAAGCCGGCAATTGAATTACCGGCTTTTTTGCTATCTAGCGCTGTATGAAATATATATATATATATATATATATATATATATATATATATATATATATATATATATATATTTTGTGGGAATATGATTCAGCAGGGATCTTTTGCTTTGGCACAAGCAGGCTATGGAGTCACAAATAACAGGTTGGCGAGTTCCATATAGGCATGAGCCAGGGGTATTTTATTGTGCACACTTGTCATACAATGTTGCACATTTCAAACATAAAATAAATGTCTAAGGCCGTCTGGCCACTAACTAACAAGAAGATTCTAACTACAAAATAAACCTACAAATAACAAAGAAGTTCATGCAGTCTTACTGTGTCAGCTCTCCCAGACCAGCAGATCCGCAGAGAGCCCAGCAGTTCCTGATTATGTCACCTGAAAACAATCAGAAGCCAAAACCTGGATTGTATGTGTGGAGGGGAGGCACCAGTCCTTTTCACGCTGATCACTAAAGAAACAGCTTCACAACTAATACCTGGAAAAATAAGAAATGAAACGGGGAGAAACATATCTGTTATCTAGTACTTCTCCCCTTGATACCTCACAATATATATATATATATATATATATATATATATGTACATATATATATATATACACACCTATACTATGTGTAGATGCAGTGCCCCAGAGACCTGGTCGTTGCAGTATGGCCCCAAGGCGAGTAGCGGTACGTCCGATGGCACTAAAGAGTTCTCCTGACCAGGTATCACCAGAACACATTACACTTCACACTCCGGCCACTAGGGGGAGAAAAAGGCTTCATTTATTGGGCCACTCCTCACACTGGTAAAACTAGGGGCTGGGGAGGAAGTTAGTCAGAAGCTGACTGGGTTGGAACCAGGCAACATCCCATGGCAGGGGGTGTTGCGGGGAGAAGACACAGGGGGGTCCCTGTTGGGCGTGGGAACCTGGCAGGTGCCTAGCGACAGAACAGAACGTTACGGAACCGCGCCTGCACACCTTGCGGCGGTATCCTAAGGAAGAGACAAGAGGGGAAGAATATTGTGGAACAGTGTAAACGAGATCAGCACAAAGGAGAGCCAGTAAGAGTCGTGCCGAGAGAGGAAGGCAACATCTTACTGAGGCGCGTAGTCGGTGGCCGGATCACCGTAGGAGTAACTGACTTCACGCATTACTTCAAATTCCGCTGGACAGTCAATTATAGGTTGGCTGTCTACCTTCTACACCTACGAAGACATAGGGGGCAACATTGGGAGAGGGGCGTCTCTAGGGTCCCGGTAGACCTCCAAGCCTTCCCGTCAAACGGGTGGCGTCCTAGCCATAACAAATCTGGGGGACGTTAGAAACTAGCAACATCTGGACCCAAAGAAAGAGAGAGAGAGAGAAAGCTGTAGAGAACGAACGAAGAGAAACAGCAGTTGTGAGGACTATTCCGAATGCTCAGCAGGGTAGGACAACAACACACAGGCGCTATTGGTAGGCAACGATTTCCATCTGCGAGGGAAACTCTGGATGTGCCCATCGGACCGGCCGATCTCTGATAGCCCGGTTGAACGTGCTCTGGACTGAGTGTACTGAAGCTTTCAGTAAAAGGTAAAGAGACTGCAACCCTGTGTCCTCGTTATTGCCCGCACCTCACACCATCTACATCCACACTACTGGGAAGCCCTGGGGATTTACTTCACCTGTGGGAAGGTATACCATCTGGCTGCTATTCCATCACCCCAGCGGACCCCACAGCAGCGTCGGTCACCCTGACCGAACACCACAGGTGGCGTCACGAACTCCTGACAGACTGTACACTACCACCTTCATTGGACGCCCCTTAGCAGGATTGCGGACCGGGCGTAGCCACCGTGACAGCCTCAGAACCGAACCAGAGAGGCCCGATACCGAAACGTCGTGGCCCTGTGTCTGGGGGCGCTCCAACTTGGCGTCACGAACAGGATCGTACTTAAGCCTGAAGAATTGGGTCATGTGTGCCTTGGAACTGTGATTGAAACGTGTTGGACTGTGATTTATTGCAAAGAGTGTGTACTGCTATTGCCGCAAGATTCCCGCCAAAACCGCCACCATTGCCGCGCCACGAGGAGCGCAGGAGAAGAAGAAGGGCGTGGAAGTGAGCGTGAGCAAGCTGAAGAGCGCAAAAAGTAATGGCCGCCCAGTCTAAATATTTCTGTACTTTGAGGACGTGTCCGTCAGCAGCCGAGATCCGCCTCCTGATCCTCAGTGGAGGGCGGAGACAAAGAAAACGAAACCGCCCACGAAGGAGAGAGCGGGAAAAGGACAAGGAGGGAGAAGAACTGAACCACGTGGGAGACGCCATGGCCAGCCGACCGGGATCGGGATCGGAGCGTGGGGTCGGAGCAGAGGACTCCCCCAGCTACCCAGAGAGATACTGCGGCCAGGCGTCACCTGTTGGCCCCGACTTCCTACAGGCCGGAGTGGACGAGCTCAGCGATCGATTCCGGCGAACGCAGCTGAGCACTGACGCCGGGTGGAAGGAGATCGTCACCGGGGGCCTCACCAGACGTCTGTCGGCAGCCTCGTGTGGTCCGGAGCGAGAGAGAAGTTCCAGCGCTCCGAAGCCAGAAAGTAAGGTCCTGCCGGAAAGCAAGTTACTGCAAACAGAGATGGCAACGCTGCAGCGCAAGGCCCCGCAGTCAGCGTTCCAGATCCCAGCGGAAACGGAGCAGGCTGACCCCGAGGACACCGTGGTGGCAGGTAAGAACGCTGACCCTGCCCCAGTGACAGAAGACCTACTGATAAGCTACGTAGCAGCACCACCTGCTGCCATGACTAAGAATAACTCTGAACTGACAAATCCTAATACTACTACCACAGTGGGCATTATTGCCGCTACTGAACCTACTATCAAAAGTGACATTCGAACCCAGATTATACCTGAAAAACTGATTAGTGACATTGATACCGCATCGGATGAGAAAATAGATATGCAAAGCCATAAGACCCCCATCTGGAGTGAGGGAGCCCCTTATGTGGCACCTGGTAGTCGCCAGTATCCAGCTGGGCTACCCCCTGAGTTACAGCACTAAACCTCGAAACCCCGACAAATGTACATAGTTATTTAACTGTTTCCTGTTTTGCTGCTTTAAACCCGACCAGGGTTATTTCTTAAAGGGGTCCCTTTGTTTACCCGGGATCCCTAATGTTTTCCATTTCTTTTTCTACTGTTGCACCAAGTTCATCATTATTTTAAAGACTGCCGGATCATGGACGGTGAATGAATCAGAACTGCCTTGTAAATAGTTTGCACCTTCTTAAAGGTGCCCCCCCTACTGGTTTTATAAGTCGAGGAAGACTTTGCGAAGACTTTGCGAAGACTCGCTGCAGAAAGACTTGATTGCTGCGAACTTGCTGAAAGAGAGTCTGTACCAGAGACTTGGGTCCCTCTTAAAGGGAATGTTTGATGATTGTTTTACTAAAACGTTAATAATGCTGAAGAATTTAGATAGTTTAATAATGTTAGCAAAGATTGAGGACAGGAAAGTCTGAAGTGAACCCGTAGGGGTTAGAGAGAGAGTCCTCCTGAGAAACGTAGAAAGATGGTCGGCACAATGGCAGTAGGCTCAGCCAAGGAGCTAGGCGGTCCTGCATTGGTGAAGTGAGAACGGAAAAGAAAGTTGAGTTGTTGTAGTACTTGATAGTAGGCCTTTAGTGGGTTCAGCATATACACCCTTAAAGGAAGAGTTAGTTTAATGTTCGAAAATTTTGCACTTAGTAAGAATACCCGGCTGGGTACTGAAGGTTATTTATACTCTAAATGTTATTTAAAAATATTTAACTGTTATTTTTGTTTGTAACGTTCAAGTGTCCTTACCTCCCATAAAGGGAAGCACTCTTTCTATTTATTTGTTCTTAGCATCCAAAAATTTTGTATGTCTTTCACTGCATTGTATTGTTGTTCTTCTTCCCAGTCCAGGAGTACTGGATTTCACCGGGGGGGGAGTGCAGCGCCCCAGAGACCTGGTCGTTGCAGTATGGCCCCAAGGCGAGTAGCGGTACGTCCGATGGCACTAAAGAGTTCTCCTAACCAGGTATCACCAGAACACATTACACTTCACACTCCTGCCACTAGGGGGAGAAAAAGGCTTCATTTATTAGGCCACTCCTCACACTGGTAAAACTAGGGGCTGGGGAGGAAGTTAGTCAGAAGCTGACTGGGTTGGAACCAGGCAACATCCCGTGGCAGGGGGTGTTGCGGGGAGAAGACACAGGGGGGTCCCTGTCAGGCGTGGGAACCTGGCAGGTGCCTAGCGACAGACCAGAACGTTACGGAACCACGCCTGCACACCTTGCGGCGGTATCCTAAGAAAGAGACAAGAGGGGAAGAATATTGTGGAACAGTGTAAACGAGATCAGCACAAAGGAGAGCCAGTAAGAGTCGTGCCGAGAGAGGAAGGCAACATCTTACTGAGGCGCGTAGTCGGTGGCCGGATCACCGTAGGAGTAACTGACTTCACGCATTACTTCAAATTCCGCTGGACAGTCAATTATAGGTTGGCTGTCTACCTTCTACACCTACGAAGACATAGGGGGCAACATTGGGAGAGGGGCGTCTCTAGGGTCCCGGAAGACCTCCAAGCCTTCCCGTCAAACGGGTGGCGTCCTAGCCATAACATATCTGGGGGACGTTAGAAACTAGCAACATCTGGACCCAAAGAAAGAGAGAGAGAGAGAAAGCTGTAGAGAACGAACGAAGAGAAACAGCAGTTGTGAGGACTATTCCGAATGCTCAGCAGGGTAGGACTACAACACACAGGCGCTATTGGTAGGCAACGATTTCCATCTGCGAGGGAAACTCTGGATGTGCCCATCGGACCGGCCGGTCTCTGATAGCCCGGTTGAACGTGCTCTGGATTGAGTGTACTGAAGCCTTCAGTAAAAGGTAAAGAGACTGCAACCCTGTGTCTTTGTTATTGCCCGCACCTCACACCATCACCATCCACCTTACTGGGAAGCCCTGGGGACATTCTTCACGTGTGGGAAGGTATACCATCCGGCTGCTATTCTATCACCCCAGCGGACCCCACAGCAGCGTCGGTCACCCTGACCGAACACCACAGGTGGCGTCACAAACCCCTGACAGACTGTACACTACCACCTTCATTGGACACCCCTTAGCAGGGTTGCGGATCGGGCCTAGCCACCGTGACAGCCTCAGAACCGAACCAGAGAGGCCCGGTACCGAAACGTCGTGGCCCTGTGTCTGGGGGGAACTCCATAGACATTTATTATAGCTACTAGATGGTGGCCCGATTCTAACGCATCGGGTAGTCTAGAATATGCATGTCTACGTAGTATATTGCCCAGCGACGTAGTATATTGCCCAGCCATGTAGTATATTGCCCAGCAACGTAGTATATTGCCCAGTGACGTATTGCCCAGCCACATAGTATATTGCACAGCCCACGTAGTACGGTATATTGCCCAGTCACGTAGTATATTGCCCAGCCACATAGTATATAGCAGAGCCACGTAGTATATTGCCCAGCCACGTAGTATATTGCCCAGCCATGTAGTATATTGCCCAGTCACGTAGTATATAGTAGAGGTACATAGTATATAGTCCAGCCACGTAGTATATTGCCCAGCCACATAGTATATAGCAGAGCCACGTAGTATATTGCCCAGCCATGTAGTATATTGCCCAGTTACATAGTATATAGCAGAGCCACGTAGTATATTGTCCAGCCACATAGTATATTGCCCAGCCACGTAGTATATTGCCCAGCCATGTAGTATATTGCCCAGTCACGTAGTATATTGTCCAGCCACATAGTATATTGCCCAGCCACGTAGTATATTGCCCAGTCACGTAGTATATTGCCCAGCCACGTAGTATATTGCCCAGCCACGTAGTATATTGCCCAGCCACATAGTATATTGCCCAGCCACGTAGTATATTGCCCAGCCACGTAGTATATAGCAGAGCCACGTAGTATATTGTCCAGCTACATAGTATATTGCCCAGCCACATAGTATATTGCCCAGTCACGTAGTATATTGCCCAGCACAGAGCCACGTAGTATATTGCCCAGTATAAACATATACTCACCTTCTGAAGGCCCGTTGGAAGTCCTGCTATACTCACCATCCGCCGCCTTTCTCGCTCCTCGCCACGCTCCCGGGACCGCTCCATTGCAAGCGGCAGCTTGCGATCCCAGGGCTGGTGTGAGCAGGACCTATGATGACGTCGCGGTCACATGACCGCTGCATAGGCAGCATCAATAGTAAATAGTTGGGGACACACAAGGTTAATAGCAGCGGTAACGGAGTGCGTTACACCGCGGGCCGTTACCGCTGCCATTAACCCTGTGTGAGCGGTGAGTGGAGGGGATTATGGAGCGGGCGCCGGGCAGTGAGTGTAGGGGAGGGACTAATCGGACTGTGCCCGTCGCTGATTGGTCGCGGCAGCCATGACAGGCAGCTGCCGAGACCAATCAGCGAACGAATAACCGCGACAGAAGGACAGGCAGACAGACGGAAGTGACCCTTAGACAATTATATATAAAGATTCTATTCTAACCTGTCAATGTGATTTTACTGTACACCGGACTGAATTACTGGCTTTTCTATAGAACACCGCTACGTATTTCTCGCAAGTCACACTGCTGGTCCGTGTGCAATCCATATTTTTCTCGCCCCCATTGACTTTCATTGGCGTATTTTTTGCGCAATACGCTGACAAACGCAACATGCTGCGATTTTCTACGCCCGTACAATACTGTATAATACGAATGCCTAAAATATGGCAGATAGGAGCTGCCCCATAGAAAATCATTGGTCCGTGTGCAATATGTATTTTCTGCGCCTCTCATACATCCGTAAAACTCGCTAGTGTGACGCCGGCCTTATGCTAAACATGCTTTCTTTCCTAACATAATTATTTCAATTATTTTTTGTACTATATATATATATATACTAGCTGAATAGCCCGGCGTTGCCTGGGCATAGTACATAGCAGCACCGCACTTCTCTTATTTTCCCATCACGCCTCTCATTTTTCCCCTCACATCTTTCATTTTCCCCCTCACATCTCTCATTTTCTCCCTCACACCTCTGATTTTCCCCCTCACTCCTCTTATTTTCCCCCTCACTCCTCTCATTTTCCCCTAACACTTGTCATTTTGACCTCACATCTGTCATAATAATAATAATCTTTATTTTTATATAGCGCTAACATATTCCGCAGCGCTTTACATTTTGCAAACATCACTGTCCCCGACGGGGCTCACAATCTAAATTCCCTATCAGTATGTCTTTGGAATGTGGAAGGAAACCGGAGTACCCGGAGGAAACCCACGCAAACACGGAGAGAACATAAAAACTCTTTGTTGTCTTTGGTGGGGTTTGAACCCAGCACTCCAGCGCCGCAAGGCTGCAGTGCTAACCACTAAGCCACCGTGCCACCTGTCATTTTCTGATCATTCCACTATTTTCCCTCACTCCTCTCATTTTGCACTCACACCTTTTAATTTTCACCTCACACCTCTCATTTTTACCTCACACCTCTCATTTTCCACTCAGTATATACATGTTTGTCATCTCCCTTATATATAGAATACACCTGTATGTCATCTCCTGTATATAGTATATACCTGTATGTCATCTCCCCTGTAAATAGTATATACCTGCTGTATGTCATCTCCACCTGTATATTGTATATACCTATGTGTCATCTCCTCCTGTATATAGTATATACCTGTATGTCATCTCCTGTATATAGTATATACCTGTATGTCATCTCCCTTGTATATAGTATATACCTGCTGTATGTCATCTCCTCCTCTATATACCTATGTGTCATCTCATCTTTTTTATAGTATATACCTATATGTCATCTCCTCCTGTATATAGTATATATACGTGTGTCATCTCCTCCTGTATATAGTATATACCTGTATATCATCTCCTCCTGTACTTAGTATATACCTGTAAGTCATCTCCTCCTGTATATAGTATATACCTGTGTGTCATCTGCTCCTGAATATAGCATATACCTGTGTGTCATCTCCCCTGTATATAGTATGTACCTGTATGTCATCTCCTCCTGTATTAGACCTCGCTGACACTTTATTTGGTCAGTATTTTTACCTCAGTATTTGTAAGCTAAATTGGCAGCCTGATAAATCCCCAGCCAACAGGAAGCCCTCCCCACTGGCAGTATATATTAGCTCACGCATACACGTAATAGACAGGTCATGTCACTGACAGCTGCCGTATTTCCTATGTGGCACATTTGTTGCTCTTGTACTTTGTCTGCTTGTTAATCAGATTTTTATTTTTGAAGGATAATACCAGATTTGTGTGTGTTTTAGGGCGAGTTTCATGTGTCAAGTTGTGTGTGTTGAGTTGCGTGTGGCGACATGCATGTAGGCGACTTTTGTGAGATGAGTTTTGTGTGGCGACATGCGTGTAACAACTTTTTGTTTATTGAGTTGCATGTGACAGGTTAGTGTAGCAATTTGTGTGCAGCAAGTTTTGCGCATGGCGAGTTTTGCGCATGGCAAGTTTTATGTGTGGTGCGTTTTGAGCATGTGCAAGTTTTGTGTGAGGCAACTTTTGCATGTGTTGCAACTTTAGTGCATGTGGCAATTTTTCCGCATGTGCAAGTTTTGCGTGTGGCGAGATTTCCATGAGGTGAGTTTTGCATTTGTGGCTAGTTTTGCGTGAGCCTAGTTTTGCATGTGGTGAGTTTTCCATGTGGCGAATTTTGCGCGTGGCGAGTTTTGAGCGGTGACTTTTGTGTTTCGACTTTTATGTGGCGAGGTTGGAGTATGTGTGGTGAAATGTGTGCCGAGGGTGGTATATGTGTTCAAGCACGTGATAGTGTGTGGCGCATTTTGTGTGTGTGTTCATATTCCCGTGTGTGGTGAGTATCCTATGTCGGGGTCCCACCTTAGCAACTGTACGGTATATACTCTTTGGCACCATCGCTCTCATTCTTTAAGTCCCCCTTGTTCACATCTGGCAGCTGTCAATTTGCCTCCAACACTTTTCCTTTCACTTTTCCCCATTATGTAGATAGGGGCAAAATTGTTTGGTGAATTCGAAAGCGCTGGGTTAAAATTTCACCTCACAACATAGCCTATGACGCTCTCGGGGTCCAGACGTGTGACTGTGCAAAATTTTGTGGCTGTAGCTGCAACGGTGCAGATGCCAATCCCGGACAAACACACATACATACAAACACACACACACACATTCAGCTTTATATATTAGACTAGCTGAAGAACCTGGCGTTGCCTGGGCATAGTAAATATCTGTGGTTAGTTATAGCACCTCACTTCTCTTATTTTCCCATCACGCCTCTCATTTTCCTCCTCACATCTCTCATTCCCCCCTAACACTTGTCATTTCGACCTCACATCTGTCATTTTCCGATCACTCCACTATTTTCCCTCACTCCTCATTTTGCACTCACACCTTTTCATTTTGCACTCACACCTTTTTATTTTCACCTCACACCTCTCATTTTCCCCTCAGTATATACATGTTTGTCATCTCACTTATATATAGTATACACCTGTATGTCATGTTCCCTGTAAATAGTATATACATGTGTGTCATCTCCCCTGTAAATAGTATATACCTGCTATATGTCATCTCCCCTGTATATAGTATATACCAGTGTTATCTCCTCCTGTATATAGTATATACCTGTGTGTCATCTCCCCTGTATATAGTATATATGTGTGTGTCATCTCCTCCTGTATATAGTATATACCTGTATGTCATCTCCTCCTGTATATAGTATATACGTGTGTCATCTCCTCCTGTATATAGTATATATGAGTGTGTCATCTCCTGTATATAGTATATACCTGTATGTCATCTCCTCCTGTATATAGTATATACCTGTGTCATCTCCTCCTGTATATAGTATATACGCGTGTCATCTTTCATTTTCCCCCTCACTCCTCTCATTCCCCCCTAACACTTGTCATTTCAACCTCACATCTGTCATTTTCTGATCACTCCACTATTTTTCCTCACTCCTCTCATTTTGCACTCACACCTTTTCATTTTCACCTCACACCTCTCATTTTCACCTCATCACCTCAGTATATACAGGTCCTTCTCAAAAAATTAGCATATAGTGTTAAATTTCATTATTTACCATAATGTAATGATTACAATTAAACTTTCATATATTATAGATTCATTATCCACCAACTGAAATTTGTCACGTCTTTTATTGTTTTAATACTGATGATTTTGGCATACAACTCCTGATAACCCAAAAAACCTGTCTCAATAAATTAGCATATCAAGAAAAGGTTCTCTAAACGACCTATTACCCTAATCTTCTGAATCAACTAATTAACTCTAAACACATGCAAAAGATACCTGAGGCTTTTATAAACTCCCTGCCTGGTTCATTACTCAAAACCCCCATCATGGGTAAGACTAGCGACCTGACAGATGTCAAGAAGGCCATCATTGACACCCTCAAGCAAGAGGGTAAGACCCAGAAAGAAATTTCTCAACAAATAGGCTGTTCCCAGAGTGCTGTATCAAGGCACCTCAATGGTAAGTCTGTTGGAAGGAAACAATGTGGCAGAAAACGCTGTACAACGAGAAGAGGAGACCGGACCCTGAGGAAGATTGTGGAGAAGGACCGATTCCAGACCTTGGGGAACCTGAGGAAGCAGTGGACTGAGTCTGGTGTGGAAACATCCAGAGCCACCGTGCACAGGCATGTGCAGGAAATGGGCTACAGGTGCCGAAATGGGCTACAGAGAAGCAGCACTGGACTGTTGCTAAGTGGTCCCAAGTACTTTTTTCTGATGAAAGCAAATTTTGCATGTCATTCGGAAATCAAGGTGCCAGAGTCTGGAGGAAGACTGGGGAGAAGGAAATGCCAAAATGCCTGAAGTCCAGTGTCAAGTACCCACAGTCAGTGATGGTGTGGGGTGCCATGTCAGCTGCTGGTGTTGGTCCACTGTGTTTCATCAAGGGCAGCTTCAATGCAGCTAGCTATCAGGAGATTTTGGAGCACTTCATGCTTCCATCGGCTGAAATGCTTTATGGAGATGAAGATTTCATTTTTCAGCACGACCTGGCACCTGCTCACAGTGCCAAAACCACTGGTAAATGGTTTACTGACCATGGTATTACTGTGCTCAATTGGCCTGCCAACTCTCCTGACCTGAACCCCATAGAGAATCTGTGGGATATTGTGAAGAGAAAGTTGAGAGACGCAAGACCCAACACTCTGGATGAGCTTAAGGCCGCTATTGAAGCATCCTGGGCCTCCATAACATCTCAGCAGTGTCACAGGCTGATTGCCTCCATGCCATGCTGCATTGAAGCAGTCATTTCTGCCAAAGGATTCCCGACCAAGTATTGAGTGCATAACTGAACATTATTATTTGATGGTTTTTTTGTTTGTTATTAAAAAACACTTTTATTTGATTGGATGGGTGAAATATGCTAATTTATTGAGACAGGTTTTTTGGGTTATCAGGAGTTGTATGCCAAAATCATCAGTATTAAAACAATAAAAGACCTGACAAATTTCAGTTGGTGGATAATGAATCTATAATATATGAAAGTTTAATTGTAATCATTACATTATGGTAAATAATGAAATTTAACACTATATGCTAATTTTTTGAGAAGGACCTGTACTGTACATGTTTTTCATCTTATATATAGTATACATCTGTATGTCATCTCCTGTATATAGTATATACCTGTATGTCATCTCCCCTGTATATAGTATATACCTGCTGTGTGTCATCTCCCCTATATATAGTATATACCTGAATGTCATCTCCTTCTATATATAGTATATACCTGTATGTCATCTCCTCCTGTATATAGTATATACCTGTGTGTCATCTCCCCTGTAAATAGTATATATCTGTGTGTCATCTCCTCCTGTATATAGTATATACCTGCATGTCATCTTCTATATATAGCATATACCTGTATGTCATCTCCTCCTGTATATAGTATATGCCTGTAGGTCATCTGCTCCTGTATATAGTATATACCTGTGTGTCATCTCCTCCTGTATATAGTATATACCTGTATGTCATCTCCTCGTGTATATATATGTACCTGTATGTCATCTCCTCCTCTATATAGTATATACCTGTGTGTCATCTCTTCTGTATATAGTATATACCTGTGTGTCATCTCCTCCTGTATTAGACCTCATTCACACGTTATTTGCTCAGTATTTTTACCTCAGTATTTGTAAGCTAAATTGGCAGCCTGATAAATCTCCAGCCAACAGGAAGCCCTCCCCTGGCAGTATAAATTAGCTCACACATACACATAATAGACAGGTCATGTGACTGACAGCTGCCGTATTTCCTATATGGTACATTTGTTGTAGTTTGTCTGCTTATTAATCAGATTTTTATTTTTGAAGGATAATACCAGACTTGTGTGTGTTTTAGGGCGAGTTTCGTTTGTCAAGTTGTGTGTGTTGAGTTGCGTGTGGCGACATGCATGTAGCGACTTTTGTGAGATGAGTTTTGTGTGGCAACATGCGTGTAGCAACTTTTTGTGTGTCGAGTTGCATGTGACAGGTTAGTGTAGCAAGTTGTGTGCAGCAAGTTTTGCGCATGGCGAGTTTTGCGCGTGGCGAGTTTTATGTGTGGTGCATTTTGAGTATGTGCAAGTTTTGTGTGAGGCAACTTTTGCATGTGTTGCAACTTTTGTGCATGTGGCAATTTTTCTGCGTGTGCAAGTTTTGCATGTGGCGAGTTTTCCATGAGGTGAGTTTTGCACTTGTGGCGAGTTTTGCAAGAGCCTAGTTTTTGCATGTGGAGAGTTCTGCGCGTGGCGAGTTTTGAGTGGCGACTTTTGTGTTTCGACTTTTATGTGGCGAGGTTGGTGTATTTGTGGTGAAATGTGTGCTGAGGGTATTATGTGTTCAAGCACGTGGTAGTGTGTGGCGCATTTTGTGTGTGTGTTCATATCCCCGTGTGTGGTGAGTATCCCATGTCGGGGCTCCACCTTAGCAACTGTACGGTATATACTCTTTGGCGCCATCGCTCTCATTCTTTAAGTCCCCCTTGTTCACATCTGGCAGCTGTCAATTTGCCTCCTACACTTTTCCTTTCATTTTTTCCCATTATGTAGATAGGGGCAAAATTGTTTGGTGAATTGGAAAGCGCGGGGTAAAATTTCACCTCACAACATAGCCTATGATGCTCTCGGGGTCCAGACGTGTGACTGTGCCTAATTTTGTGGCTGTAGCTGCGACGCCTCCAACACTTTTCCTTTCACTTTTTCCCCATTATGTAGATAGGGGCAAAATTGTTTGGTGAATTGGAAAGCACGGGGTTAAAATTTCGCCTCACAACATAGCCTATGACGCTCTCAGGGTCCAGACGTGTGACTGTGCAAAATTTTGTGGCTGTAGCTGCGACGCCTCCAACACTTTTCCTTTCACTTTTTTCCCTATTATGTAGATAGGGGCAAAATTGTTTGGTGAATTGGAAAGCACGGGGTTAAAATTTCGCCTCACAATATAGCCTATGATGCTCTCGGGGTCCAGCCGTGTGACTGTGCAAAATTTTGTGGCTGTAGCTGCGACGGTGCAGATGCCAATCCCGGACATACATACATACAAACACACACACATACACACACATTCAGCTTTATATATTAGACTAGATGAAGAGCCCGGCGTTGCCTGGGCATAGTAAATATCTGTGGTTAGTTATAGCACCTCACTTCTCTTATTTTCCCATCACGCCTCTCATTTTCCCAATCACATCTATCATTTTCCCCCTCACATCTCTCATCTTCTCCCTCACTCCTCTCATTCCCCCCTAACACTTGTCATTTCAACATCACATCTGTCATTTTCTGATCATTCCACTATTTTTCTTCACTCCTCTCATGTTGCACTCACACCTTTTCATTTTCACCTCACACCTCTCATTTTCACCTCATCACCTCAGTATATACATGTTTGTCATCTCCCTTATATATAGTATACATCTGTATGTCATCTCCTGTATATAGTATATACCTGTATGTCATCTCCCCTGTATATAGTATATACCTGCTGTGTGTCATCTCCCCTATATATAGTATATACCTGAATGTCATCTCCTTCTATATACAGTATATGTCATCTCCTCCTGTATATAGTATATACTTGTGTGTCATCTCCCCTGTATATAGTATATATCTGTGTGTCATCTCCTCCTGTATATAGTATATACCTGCATGTCATCTTCTATATATAGCATATACCTGTATGTCATCTCCTCCTGTATATAGTATATACCTGTGTGTCATCTCCTCCTGTATATAGTATATACCTGTATGTCATCTCCTCCTGTATATATATGTACCTGTGTGTCATCTCCTCCTCTATACAGTATATACCTGTGTCATCTCTCCTGTATATAGTATATATCTGTGTGTCATCTCCCCTGTATATAGTATATACCTGTGTGTCATCTCCTCCTGTATATAGTATATACCTGTATGTAATCTCCTCCTGTATATATATGTACCTGTATGTCATCTCCTCCTCTGTATAGTATATACCTGTGTGTCATCTCCCCTGTATATAGTATGTACCTGTATGTCATCTCCTCCTGTATTAGACCTCGCTGACACTTTATTTGGTCAGTATTTTTACCTCAGTATTTGTAAGCTAAATTGGCAGCCTGATAAATCCCCAGCCAACAGGAAGCCCTCCCCTTGGCAGTATATATTAGCTCACACATACACATAATAAACAGGTCGTGTGACTGGCAGCTGCCGTATTTCCTATATGGTACATTTGTTGTAGTTTGTCTGCTTATTAATCAGATTTTTATTTTTGAAGGATAATACCAGACTTGTGTGTGTTTTAGGGCGAGTTTCGTTTGTCAAGTTGTGTGTTGAGTTGCGTGTGGCGACATGCATGTAGCGACTTTTGTGAGATGAGTTTTGTGTGGCAACATGCGTGTAGCAACTTTTTGTGTGTCGAGTTGCATGTGACAGGTTAGTGTAGCAAGTTGTGTGCAGCAAGTTTTGCGCATGGCGAGTTTTGCGCGTGGCGAGTTTTATGTGTGGTGCCTTTTGAGTATGTGCAAGTTTTGTGTGAGGCAACTTTTGCATGTGTTGCAACTTTTGTGCATGTGGCAATTTTTCCGCAAGTGCAAGTTTTGCGTGTGGCGAGTTTTCCATGAGGTGAGTTTTGCACTTGTGGCGAGTTTTGCAAGAGCCTAGTTTTTGCATGTGGCGAGTTCTGCGCGTGGCGAGTTTTGAGCGGCGACTTTTGTGTTTCGACTTTTATGTGGCGAGGTTGGTGTATTTGTGGTGAAATGTGTGCTGAGGGTAATATGTGTTCAAGCACGTGGTAGTGTGTGGCGCATTTTGTGTGTGTGTTCATATCCCCGTGTGTGGTGAGTATCCCATGTCGGGGCCCCACCTTAGCAACTGTACGGTATATACTCTTTGGCGCCATCGCTCTCATTCTTTACATCCCCCTTGTTCACATCTGGCAGCTGTCAATTTGCCTCCTACACTTTTCCTTTCATTTTTTCCCATTATGTAGATAGGGGGAAAATTGTTTGGTGAATTGGAAAGCACGGGGTTAAAATTTCACCTCACAACATAGCCTATGATGCTCTCGGGGTCCAGACGTGTGACTGTGCAAAATTTTGTGGCTGTAGCTGCGACGCCTCCAACACTTTTCCTTTCACTTTTTTCCCCATTATGTAGATAGGGGCAAAATTGTTTGGTGAATTGGAACGCGCGGGGTTAAAATTTCGCTTCACAACATAGCCTATGACGCTCTCGGGGTCCAGACGTGTGACTGTGCAAAATTTTGTGGCTGTAGCTGCGACGGTGCAGATGCCAATCCCGGACATACATACATACATACACACACACACACATACACACACACATTCAGCTTTATATATTAGATTGTATATATAGTTTGTATATTAATATGATAAAATATTCTTTAGGATTATTTTTGAAAGCAGTTAAAGGACAGATCCAGTGGATAACATTTATTACCTATCCTAAATTAACCATGGCTCCAGATAGAATATGGGGTCTCAGTTAAGTTGGAATTTGAATGGTGCAGTTTTATAGCATGTCCCTTTGTATTGTGATTATGATAACTTTCATTGAGGGGATATAATTACAAAGTCATACTGTTGTTGCCACGAAATGTGGGACGTTCTGAGACGACGTGCCTGCTCCAAATTAAACTGCAGAGCAGGGCTGCCACTAGGAATTTTGGGGCCCCATACTGGCAAAATTTTCGAGTCCCCCTTGAGAGTCAACCCAGACTCCACCCAAGCTCCACCTCCACCCCTCGAACTGCCCACAGACCCACCACCCTCTCTTGGAAAAACTCCACTTCTGCACCACATCCTCACCAATCACACATTTACAGTTCCCACAACCACGTAAATAGCGAGTAGCTTTTGTTTTGACCAAAAGATTTTTTTAATCCGCCACCATGATAAGGTAGACTCTTTTCACTGGAGTTTACTCTTCTGTAACTTACAAAACATTTGTTAAAATATCCAATACAATTTTGGTATATTTTAATTTATTTTTCAATTTTTAAAATGACCAATAATATTACAAACGAGGAACAAATACGGCAACACCATGACCAAATCACATATCACCACCACAAGGTGACCAATAGTACTACATACAAGGAACAAAACCACCACACCATAACCAGACTATGTAATACCTCCACATAGTGACTGAATAATACTACATACCAGTGAAGTCTCTAGTTGAAGTCCTTTATCTTTGCTTCTCATCTTCATCCATTGCACACCGCCATCACTTCTTCCAGTCAGGACTTGTCTCTGCAGAAAGTAACACAGTTATCTAGAGCACATTCCCAAATTTTTCCCCAACCTCTATTCTATGCCAGATTAAAAAAAAAAGCAACCATGTCACCCTGCACAGTAACAGGACCTCTCCTCCCCAACACTGAAAACAGTATCCTCAAAAATAATATCCTTTAATTAGCCCCTACAGTAATAATATCCCACATTCTGGACTCTATGTGTTGTCCCATTCTGGACCCCATGCTTCTTCATACTTCCCCCATGTCTCTCCATATTGCCCCCATAGTCATCCATAATAGTATAATGTACTCCATAGTCATATATAGCAGTATAAAGCAGCCCCATAGTAGTATAATATACACTATAGTCATATACAGTATAATGCACCCACATAGTAGTATAATGTACCACATAGTCATATATAGTATAATGCACCCCCATAACAGTATAATGCACCCTCATAGCATATAATGCAGCCCAATAGCTGTATAATGCAGCCCCATAGCGTTATAATGCACCCCATAATGGTATAATGCACACCATGGTGGTATAATGCATCCCCATAGCAGTATAATGAACCCCATAGTATAATGCAGCCCCATAGCAGTATAATTCAGACCCATAGTGGTATAATGCAGCCCCATATTGGTATAATGTAGCTCCATAGCAGTATAATGCAGCCTCATAACAGTATAATGTTGCCCCATAGCGATATAATGCAGCCCCATAGCGATATAATGCACCCCCAAATAGCAGTATAATGCAACCACATAGGAGTATAATGCATGCCCATAGTATAATGCAGCCCCATAGTAGTATAATGCACCCCCATAGCAGTATAATGCACCCTCATAGCAGTATAATTCACTCCCATAGGAGTATAATGCACCCCCATAGGAGTATAATGCAGCCCGATGGGAGAATAATGCAGCCCCATAGCAGTATAATGCAGTCCCATAGTATAATGCAGCCCCATAGCAATATAATGCAGCCCTATAGTATAATGCAGCCCCATAGCAGTATAATGCAGCCCCATAGGAGTTTAATGCAACCCCCATAACAGTATAATGCATGCCCATAGGAGTATAATACACCCCCATAGGAGTATAATGCAGCACCTTTCCTAATCTCCCCCCACCCTATACCGGCATAATTTGTCCCATACCGCAGCTTTACAAAAAAAAGTTTCTCCTCACCTGGTGGAGCTCCAGTGATGGCCTCCTTTCCGACTTAGTTGAGGTGCATAGCGTCGTTCTGGCGTATGACAGTGACGTCATACTTCGGCGACGTGCGCACTGACGTTAGCAGCTGGCCTGTGATTGGTTGGCAGCTGTAAACTGTTGACGTGTGGGAGAAATCTCCTGCATGGCAACAGATTTTGACTGATCGTGCGTCGGAGGACGCGCGATCAGTTACTGAAGCATCAGGATCCTGCCACTGGGGCCTGGTGAGCAGAACAGACGGGGCCGTTTTACAAAGAAATGTATATTACTTCTAATTTAAACACACAAAGTCAGCCTACATTTCACAAATCAGGAGATACAGACATGACTGCTGAACTCTTGACTCCCACAAAGTGACGCCACACCATTTTCTTAAACATAACTGCTTTATTATGGGCAGAGATTTAAACAAGACTCTCATCTTTTACATGGCTTAAGATTATGGTCGCAGCTCTAAATCCAGGCAATATTTTGCCAACCAACGGGGTGTAGGGAGATTATCTGCCTTCCAGTCTCCCGGTGCAGGTTTCTTCACCACCAAAGTCTCCAAACATTCCACAGCTGCAACTTGAACATACAACATAAAAACAGGGAGGGAGGGCGGGAACAGGTTCGGGTGACTGGAGAGACCGAATGTTCTGCCAGTCACATGGTCATCATCATTGTGGGGCGGAGACAGCCCCTGGAGGTGGGATCAAGCCTCCACCAGCGTCACTGCATGGGAGACCCATTACAGCCCAAAAAGGAGGCCCAGCACTCAGGGGACAGCGGCCAATTATGCCGCAGTGTCCCTCAGACTGCTGTGACCCGAACTCTTGACTCCCACGAAGTGACGCCACACCATTTTCTTAAACATAACTGCTTTTTTATGGGGAGAGATTTAAACAAGACTCTCATCTTTTACATGGCTTAAGATTATGGTCGCAGCTCAAAAACCAGGCAATATTTTGCCAACCAACTGGGTGTAGTGAGATTATCTGCCTTCCGGTCTCCCTCTGCAGGTTTCCTCACCACCAAAGTTTCCACCCATTCCACCACAGAGTAGTGTGGCAACTGAGCTATGACCCCCCCATAGAATGGAGCGCTTGAGCCATACCATCTTTAAGGCAGGACAGAAAAATATCCAAACCAGCATCATTGAGATGCACACCATCCGGGAGCAAAAAACCCACGTTATCTCCTTCGAGTCGATGATGTCTAACCACTATACCATTTTTAAATATAATAAAACGAAATATTCGCTGGTTCAGTGTGCGCCTCGATCTTACCATGGCATTTTCTTCCCTGGCCTCGCGCCATACCAGCATAGGAACCACTTCCGACCACACTATTCGCATTTCAGAAAAGAAACTAGGAAACTTGTCCATATCGGATCTCATGAGAGTCAGTAGCTTGGCGAGAGTAGATGAAGCCAAATCGTTTCCACCAGCCACCCTCTGCTGGATGTCCTCATATGAACTCGAGCCTGGGAACTTTTCAGAATATTTTCCCAGGCTCGAGTTCATATGAGAACATCCAGCAGAGGGCGCATCACCGCAACTCGAGGTAACTACAGGTCATTCACCTACATTCCATTCATTCGCCGGGTTTTTACAGGCAGGGGCGGCTGCATTAGCAGGCTTCTGCTTGTAAAATTAGTTAACCCTTTCAGATGGATTTACAGCGTGGGACGAGACTGATCATCGGAAGGTATGGAATATTGTTGTTTGTTTTGCTTACATTTGTTCCAGGTGACAAGGGTCTTCAGGTGGATTACCAGTATAATGAAATATTACAACAACCTGTGTATTTATTTCATTAAAATACTTTGTAATAATGTGTGTGTGTTTTATTAACCATTTACTACTATTGGATTAATAATGGATAGGTGTCATAATTGACGCCTCTCCATTATTAATCTGGCTTAATGTCACCTTACAATAGCAAGGTGACATTAACCCTTCATTACCCCATATCCCACTGCTACACGGGAATGGGAAGAGAGTGGCCAAGTGCCAGAATAGGCGCATCTTCCAGATGTGCCTTTTCTGGGGTGGCTGGGGGCAGATGTTTTTAGCCAGGGGGGGACCAATAACCATGGACTCTCTCCAGGCTATTAATATCTACCCTCAGTCACTGGCTTTACCACTCTGACGGAGAAAATTGCGCGAGAGCCCATGCCAATTTTTTCCGTGATTTAACCCTTTAATTTAATAGCTAGAGCACCCAAATTTTGCACATACACACTACTAACATTAGTAGTGTGGAATATGCAAAAAAAAGCGATATGAGATGGTTTACTGTATGTAAACCATGTCTCATATCTTGTCAGGTTTGAGAAGGAGATAGGAAAAGCCGGCAATTGAATTACGGCTTTTAACTTATCTAGCGCTGTATGATATATTAATATATATATATGTGTCTCACTGACATATATATAGACAATATATATGTTTTTACGATTATTTGAGCCCATGGATCCATTGTATGTCCGTATGTCGGTTTTGCAAGCCTGCGAGAAAATCTCGCAGTACGGATGCCACACGGATTACATTCGGAGGATGCCATGCGCAAAATACGCTGACACACACTGCCGGATCCGCAGCGGATTTTACCGCGCAGAAACGATGCAGATCTGCACTGTGATGTACAGTATAATGTTAGTCTATGGGGAAAAAAAAAAGCTGTGCAGATGGTGCAGAAAAATCAGTGCGGAATTGCTGCGGATTTCAAAGAAGTGCATGTCACTTCTTTTGTGCGGATCTGCAGCGGTTTTGCACCCCTCCATGTTAAAATTCCGCAGTGGCCCAAAACCGCTGAAAATCCGCACAAAATCCGCATCAATTCCGCATAAAAACAAAAACTGCACAAAATCCGCATAACAACCGCAGCAAATCCACGGCTGCGGTTTCTGCCAGGATGCGGATTTTGTGCAGAAAATTCTGCACCTCTTTTCCTACGTGTGCACATAGCCTTAAACTGTCAATTTTCTCGCTCGGCAACCTGAATTCCATGGCTTTTGAATCAATGACGATGCCTAAGAAAGTGATCTCTGTAACCGGGCCGAGGTTTTATCTGGGGACAACAGAACCTCGAAGGACACCATGAGCGCTTTAAACTGCTCTAATGCCTGTACACATATCGCCGAATTAGCTGGTCCTACAAACAAAAAATCATCAAGGTAATGTGTAATGGAAGGGAGGCGCGTGCTCCTGCGAACGACCCATTCTAAATATGTACTAAACATTTTGAAATAATAGCATGAAACTGAGCAGCCCATGGGAAGTCACATGTCATAATAGTAACATCCGTGGATCATAGCACCCAGGAGGTGGTGAGAATCAAGGTGTACTGGTAGTAGCCAGAAAGTGGACTCAATATCTGATTTGGCCATAAGGGCTCCTTGTCCCGCCCTTCTGACCATGTCAACTGCCCTGTCAAAACATACGTACAGTATGTCACCGTAGTGTCGTCAATCGGTATGCCGTCATTCACTGACCAACCTTTTGGGTATTACAGATGATGAATTAGTGGGTATTTACCTTGCTCTTTTGGGGGTATAATACCTAAAGGGTAAACTCGTAAATTCGAAAATGGGCGTACATTGAACGGACCGTGGAATCTGCCTAATTTTATCTCCTTGTCTAATTTTTCTAGCAAAATGTCGGGGGATTCCCTTGCTGATTTTAAATTGGGAGCCGACAATGGTACCTTTGAAAACATGAACGGAATGAAGAAAAACCAAAACGAATTTTGCGTTGCTGCTGATATATTGGGGTATTTGTCCAGCCACGGTCCCATTTTTTCCACGTTCACTGGGGTCACGGGGTTCACTCGAGGTGACCTTCTTTGGGCTATTTGCTTTTTGAGGAGGTCGCGTACATCTTGCCGTGGCATTCGACCCTCAGCAGATCGAGCACTCGTGTTTGTATTTACAGAGTCTGTAAAATTTGCAATGTTGAAGAGCCAACACATGCCCGGTCTCCGGACAACCGCTGAATCCGCGTTGGTGCTAGGTCCAACGGTTGTCCCGGGAAAGGACTGCGCAGTCATCTGTGCCATCATCAGGGGTAACCATGAGTCTGTAGCCCTGATTCCCTAGCCCAATTGCGAGTTGACGGCCAGGCAGCGGCGGAAGTCCTCATCGTATTTCCACCAATCCGACCCCCCGTGTGCCTTGTGCGAGCTGTAAATACTGTTTTGGTTAAATAACAATTCGGAACATCTCTCTGGGTGTTTCTCACCCATGACATATCTCAAAACGGAGAAAGCCTGCAGCCAATTATTAATGGTTTTGGCTACCTTGGGTTTCCTTTCGTAAACCTTATCCCCAGCTCGTCGTTCTTTATCGATCGAATGCTGTTCGGGGGACACAAGGGACCATATATCAATGAAATCATTTGCCCAAATTTGTTCCTTTGTACTGATGTCTAAATGCGACCCTAAGGGTGGAACTCTGCAAAAAAGGCCATCTTTGTAAATTTCTTGGTGAGGGAGGGGAGGGGGTCTCGACACCCCCCTGGTTTGTAGCATTTTCGGATTACGAATATCTTATTTGTTCCTAAACTCAGGCTATCGACTGTGTCAGCCATGCTCATGTTAACCTTGTCATCACACCAAGCCCCAACATAAGGGTACTCACCAGTTTATGGACCCGACTGTTGATGGCTTTGATCCTGTAGTGCGTCCTTTGCAGCACTTTGGTGTTCCATACATAATCTTCTCTATGCGGTTCATCCGACGAATCATTTGATGTAGATAGGGAGCGCCATCGTGATGACCTAGAGCGCCGACTATGACGGCTAGATCTATGAGAACAGCATCTGCTCCAGCATCTCTCGTGATGCCTGTCCCTTTTCCTACGATACCTTTCTGAGGATGAAGAAATGCGCGCGGAGCAGCTACCCATGCCCTGTTCGTTAATTCGAGTTGGGCTACCATCAGCCTGCATAGAGAGACTAACACCTGCCCCCAACAGCGATAATAACGCCGGGGTATCCTGGTGTTCTCCTTTAGCTAATTGAGATGTCGCTGTCTGTCCCCCAGTCATTTGAGGCTGTGCTGTATTAAATATAACTGGATAAGGAGTAAATGGTGAACCCTCTTCCCCCTAGTTGGCTAATGGCAGTCTGGTGAAAAGGCGCTACAGCCCCCCTAGATGATATCAAATGCTGCTGTTTTGCCGTGCACCCCTCCAACTCTCTTGCCATGTTTCCATTGGTATGCCCCAATTGATGTGGAACAGAGGGGTTAACCCTTTGTAAAGTCGATTACCCCATTCCTGCAGCTCCTGCTTCTTGGGAAGAAGAGGATGAGCCATGTGCCTGCCCCATCCCATATGCACCTCTCTGCCCTACCCCTTGTGTGTGTTCAGGTAATGGTTGTTGCGGAACAGTACGCCTGGCGGCAATAGCTGGAGAGTGTGTAAAATTACAATGCCCCAATCCCGACATAGCGCTTTCTTCCCCATGAGACTGCACGTCTCTCGCAGCCGGGGTAAGAGGGTGGGTGGCTTCAGCTTGTGTCGGAGCACACGCATTTGATCTTTGAACAAAGTGGTGGGCTCAACCGCGCCGGAGGCCGGGTTGCTCTGCGAGGTTGCCGGGCGCCGGTGTTTGAGTCTCAGCAGGGAAAGAGCTACAGTATAAAGAATAAATTAAAAAGAGCAGCCTATGGGGAGAATAATGAGGCAGTAGGTTTGTTTAAAGTCGAGCATTTCAAATTGTACAATGCAAACTGCATATGTTATTAAATAGATCTTCCAGACCTGAGGAGGCCGGTATACTTACTTTAAAAAAACGATCTTGGAAAGGCTATATAATACTGATATTAAAATGAGCATTTTATAAAGTATAAGCTGGACACAATGTCCTTGGCATTTCCAAAATCGTGGTCATTTTCTTCTTCTTCTCTAGCAAGACAGGGAATCTGTGAATAAAAAATTCCTACTAAATTTGAAAAGCCAAATTTCTTAAAGGTATATAATGTTTATTCCCTTCTGAGAGCTGCCATGTGCCCTGTAGTTTAGGGACATTTGGGGCACTGCAAATGCTTCATGACGTCTGCATTCTATTGCAGTCAAATTTCAGCTCCAAAAGTCAAATAACACCTTCCTTTCCATGCCATATACCGTATATACTCGAGTATAAGCCGACCCGAGTATAAGCCGAGACCCCTAATTTTGCAACAAAAATCTGGGAAAACTTAATGACTCGAGTATAAGCCTAGGGTGGATAATGCAGCAGCTACCGGTAAATGTCAAAAATAAAAATAGATACCAATAAAAGTAAAATTAACTGAGACATCAGTAGGTTAAGTGTTTTTGAATATCCATATTGAATCAGGAGCCCCATATAATGCTCCATACCGTTCATGATGGGCCCCATATAATGCTCCATACAAAATACGCCCCATATAATGCTCCATACAATTCATGATGGGCCCCATAAGATGCTCCATACAAAATATGCCCCATATAATGCTCCATAAAATGTATGATGCTCCATATTAAAATATGCCCCATATAATGCTGCACAAATGTTGATTATGACCCCATAAGATGCTCCATAGACTATTATGCCCCATATAATGCTGCACAAATGCTGATTATGGCCCCATAAGATGCTCCATATAACAATGCGCCCCATATAATGCTGCTGCAATAAAAAAAATGACATACTCACCTCTCGTCGCCGCCCGCTGCTCCTCAGCGTCCCGTCTCTCCGCAGTGACTGTTCAGGCAGAGGGCAGCGCGCACACAAATACATCATCGCGCCCTCTGACCTGAACAGTCACTGCAGAGGACGCGGAAGACGGGGCGGCGGTGGAACGAGGAAAAGTGAATATGAAATACTCACCTGCTCCCGGCGCGGTCCCTGGCAGCTTCTCCTGGACAGATGGTCTCCGGGAGCCGGCAGCTTCGTCCTCTCTTCAGCGGTAACTGGTACCACTCATTACAGTAATGAATATGCGGCTCCATCCCTATGGGAGTGGAGTCCATATTAATTACTTCAATGAGCGGTACCACGTGTACTTAACAAAAAAGTGTGAAACAACTAAAAATATGTCTTATATTTTAGGTTCTGCAAAGTAGCCACCTTTTGCTTTGATGACTGCTTTGCACACTCTTGGCATTATGACAGTCAGGGTCAGATGGAGAAGAAAAGGCAAAGAAGACAACTAGAATAATTCATCACGATCAAAACACTAGAATGGATCGGTCATGAAGAGGATGACTTACTGGACTACTGCTGAATTATCTGTTCTCTCTATTGAGATATTAATTGGCCCCTACACGTATCATTATGAGTACACCAGCGTTTATAACGAAACAACTTATTAAATGTAGGGTTAATATATTTACTTACATGTGAGAAGCAAAAGCACATTGTCATCTACAGTATGTAAATTTGGTTCCCTTTCTTCCCCTGCATATAGTATTACAGAAAATTCTGAGTGCAATGGAAATAACATGCCAAGAATATACTGAGGGTCCAGTTTTAATTATCTATATACATAATTGTCTAAGGGGTACTTCCGTCTGTCTGTCTGTCCTTCTGTCACAGTTATTTGTTCGCTGATTAGTCTCGCCAGCTGCCTGTCATGGCTGCCGCGACCAATCAGCGACGGCCACAGTCCAATTAGTCCCTCCCCTACTTCCCTGCACTCACTGCCCGGTGCCCGCTCCAGAATCCCCTCCACTCACCGCTCACACAGGGTTGATGGCAGCTGTAAACGGCCCGTGGTGTAACGCACTCTGTTACCGCTGCTATTAAACCTTTGTGTCCCCAACTATTTACTATTGATGCTGCCTATGCAGCATCAATAGTAAAAATATGTCATGTTAAAAGTAATTTAAAAAAAACAAAAAACCTGCTATACTTACCCTCCGCCGCCTTTCTCGCTCCTCTCCACACTGCCGGGACCGCTCCATTGCAAGCGGCAGCTTCCGGTGAGGTCCTGTCCCAGGGCTGGTGTGCGACAAGGACCTGCCGTGACGTCACGGTCATGTGACCGCGACATCATCATAGGTCCTGCTCACACCAGCCCTGGCACCGAAAGCTGCCGCTTGCAATGGAGCGTGGCGAGTAGCGGGAAAAGCGGCGGATGGTAAGTATAGCAGGACTTCAACGGGCTATAGCTGAGTATATGTTTATTTTATTTTTTTAAGTTTCTATACTACGTGGCTCTGTGCTGGCCAATATACTACGTGGCTCTGCTATATACTATGTGGCTGGGCAATATACTACGTGACTGGGCAATATACCTTACTACGTGGCTGGGCAATATACTACGTGGCTGGGCAATATACTACGTGGCTGGGCAATATACTACGTCGCTGGGCAATATACTACGTGGCTGGGCAATATACTACGTGGCTGGGCAATATACTACGTGGCTGGGCAATATACTACCTGGCTGGGCAATATACTACGTGGCTGGGCTATATACTACGTGGCTGGGCAATATACTACGTGACTGGGCAATATACTGCGTGTCTGGGCAATATACTACGTGACTGTGCAATATACTACGTGACGGGGCAATATACTACGTGACTGGGCAATATTCTACGTGACGGGGCAATATACTACGTCGTTGGGCAATATACTACGTGGCTGGGCAATATACTACGTGGCTGGGCAATATACTACGTGACTGGGCAATATACTACGTGTCTGGGCAATATACTACGTGACTGTGCAATATACTACGTGACGGGGCAATATTCTACGTGACGGGGCAATATACTACGTGGCTGGGCAATATTCCACGTGACAGGGCAATATACTACGTCGTTGGGCAATATACTACGTGGACATGCATATTCTAGAACACCCGATGCGTTAGAATCGGGCCACCATCTAGTATATACTGTATATATATATATATATATATATATATATATATATATATATATATACATAGATGATCAGACTAACAGAAAATATCTTTATTGTGTATTATCATATTTTAAGCAAAGATTTATCCAATTTTTCCGAATGTTCTTCGCTGAAAACTCTTTTTGTTATGGCTTATAAAATGAAATTTTTCAATGTGGGAATTATATTGCACTCTGGAAATATCAATTTCTTTAGAGTAACTGGCTAACCGCATATACATAAGCAGAGAACACCATTTCATGTATTAAAGATAAGCCAGAAATGAAATATAGCACAGAGGAGACGTAGAATTCAGGCGTGGTAAGTTATGTCTAGGAAACCTGAGTTCTCTGCCAAATGTTGTACTTCTCATGTGTAATTTCATCAGATTTAACATTTCGTTCAATAATTAATGTAAAACAAAGCAAAAAAATAGTAAAGTAATGACTATCATTATACTGTATGAATGTTACCTGGAGTGGACCAATACTAAAGGGAAGATCACATCAACTAACAATGTGTTAGAGAAGGGGAATCTTTTTTTCTGCCAAGGGCCATATAGATATTTATACCATCCTTCGGGGGCCGTACAAACTCCGCCTACAAAGTACATCCTGACTCTGGCACTAGTTTCAGGACATAATCTTTCATTGCATGCCCTTCAATGTTCAATAGTGAACACTGCATGTGTGTGCTAACAGAGCAAGAAGACATTAATGAGTTGGTGGCAATCAAAAAATCAACTCCCTGGCAAAGCACTGCGGTCATTGAAATCTGCCCGGGGGCCGGATAAAAGGTCATCGAGGGCCTTAAATGGCCCGGGGGTCTGAGGTTCCCCACCCCTGTGTTAGAGGATGAAAACTACTACTAATACGTCAATTAATAATCCTCAGAGAGATCTAAGCCAAATTATTAGCAATTGATTAGGAAATCGGATGTTGATTGTTTCCAAGGGACAGTAGTTCTGGGCTTCTACTTTCCTACCTTAGTCACTCCCTGCCGTCCTTATCTACAGCACAGATTGCATACCCTACTGACTTGGAAAACCCCTTAAATGCTGGGGTAAGTAGAAACATTGACATCTGACAGAAAAAGTTTGTTTTTCTAAATTTGTTTCAGAGATCAGAAAAAGAGATCAGAGAGAAATCTGAGATACTGAGGTGCGTTCGATGACCTATAAAAGCCCCAAGGTTTGCCGAAAGTTATCTACTAGTTTTTTTTCCAACTTTGATTTTTTTTTTATAATAAATTAAAAAATTACATAATCCTAATGATGTATAGAAAAAATAAAACACTATACCATGCATAAAATAAAAACACAAAAAAAACAAAGGTATAATCACTGCTTTTCTCCATTCTCTGATAGTCAACCAATGAGCAGCTCTTGGATAGATGTTATATGACTCTGTCAGTAGTCCCCTGGCCACTCTAATAATTGCAACTACTACAGGTGTACCAGGACTCAGGGCTTGCCCTGGCTTTCGTCCTTTAACCCCTCTACAGAGATCAGGACTTTCAAAGGGTCCCCTTGATTGGGGCTGCGGAGTCAGCTACTGATTCAGGCTGGCAGGAGTGGTCAGGTATCCGACTCAGAATCATGAGAGCAGTCATGGCACAAAATTAGAAGGCAAAAAATAGTCAGGCAACAAGAATTTAAAAAAAGCTTAGCAAGAGATGAAAGCACATGTCTCGACCAGAGAAGATAGACTTGTAGTTGGCAAAGAGAGTTAAAAGTTAAGAAACTTAAATAGAAGACAACCCCATCCAGGACCATAAGAGGAGCAATCTAAGCATCCATGAATTAAGCCCATAGCTCTCTGACTGAGTGCACAAAAAGTTCCAAAGAGGACTGATGCCTTGCAGTCCCACGTCACCTGCAATAAAGATGCAAGCTCAGCCAATGACTGAAGTAGAAACATAGTGATAGGGGATATGAAGTCATCTGCAGGAGCCATAAGAGAAGCTCTTTCTCTAAACATTAACCACAAATAAAAGGAGTGTGGTAGGGGCAAGTAGGGTGTCTGTAATTTAATGTTCTGGGTGAGACTTGTTGAATGCCGTGCTTTCCCTTATGCCAAGCATCTTTAAGCAATCTAAAAATCAGTTTATCATATTTATTGTAAGGCTCTTTTCAGATTATGTGGGACAAAAGATTGTCTTCCTGGCTTTCATCAGACTGGTATGCTGGTTCAACAAAGTATATGTTAATCTTTCGATAAGCCACTATGGGCGATTTATCCAATTATCTGACTATATAGTGGAATACGTTGCTGGTCTCTTTCGGAGGCATATATCTGGAGTGATTTTCCAACGTATATGTCGGACAGGGGCAATAACAAGATCTGTGCAGGACCATGAGTGAAAGCTATTGCTGCTCCTATCTTCAGGAGAACCCTGGACTATATAAAAAAAAATAAAGCCCGCATTAAAATTACACATAGGTGTTGCAATAAGAAATGAAACTACAACTGATCACACAAGGCTTGATTTTGGTTCCAGATAATTCCTCCAGCAAGCCGGCAAGAAAAAACATATAGTGAAACATAACATGTACATGGAATTGCTAATAACTCTCATTATACCCTCAGTGAACTGTCAGAACTTGAAGTACATCTCCATGTGCCATACATTCTCCTGTATGACTAAACTGTGACTAACAATCCAAAATGGGATTATTTCATGTAGTTCATCTTCTTACTGTGTAATTTTTCTGTTTTACTTTATGGACTACCCAGAGAACTATGATAAACATGTAATCTGATGATAAAATCTTGTGTGCAGACAGCCTCCATTTTCCTGACCTTGAAGTTATCTTTAGTGTGAAGCCTCTCGAGTTGCAAGGTTCAGACATCTCATCTCTACTGTAATTAGGACTTGGGACAAGTAAAGCTGAGCCTACACGTTCTGTCGTTGAGATCCAAATTTGAAAATTTCTTTAAGGAATATGCAATAGCACGGTGACCTTAAATATGCAAAAACCTCATTTCAGATTGTCTTACTTCCAACCATAGTTGGAAAGTGAAGGTTGAAAAGGATGACTGTTCTGAAATCAGCTTAGTCCCCAAGGAACCTCTCACTACTCTGAAAAGAGTCTACAACATTGCTGGGTCCTGACTCTGCTGACAGTTGACATTGTAACCCTAAATTGTAAAGCATATTAAGTCATGTATAGCAACTTTTGAGGAGGAACATTAAGGAGATTCTAAAATGTGATGTATTTTAAAACTGTGACATTGGAAACATATAAATGATCCCATTCATCCAATGACCAAATGAATAAACACCTTTCTAACAACTTGAAACCCCAGACCAGACCCCCTAAGCAAATATAAATCCCACAGTAGGCCCTAAATAGATACACACTTCAGGCTAGACTCCTTAAATAGATACAGTTCTCAGACCAGGTTCAACTGACAAAGACCCCAATCCAAGGCCCTAAACAGATACAGGCCCTAGACCAGATCCCTAAACAAATACAGACTCCAAACCCCTAAACAAATACAGACTCTAGACAAAACCCTGAACAAATACACACTTATGACCAGACTTCCTCAATTTATACAAATCCTAGACTCACTTTCCCCAACAAATACAGAACCAAGACCAAGCCCTTAAACAAACACACATTTCAGGTTCACTAAATAAATGCAGGCCCCAAACCCCCGATCACGTCCTCATATAAATATAGACCCTGGAACTGACCCCTAAATAAATACACACTTCAGACCAGACTCTATGAGTAAATATAAACCCCAGACTAGGCCCCTGAAAGAAAGAAATAGCACAGAGCAGGCTCCCTGAACTAAAACAGACCCCAGACTAGGCATTCAAAACTCTACACAAATACAGACACCTGCAAATACTCGCTTCTCATTACCACATCTTGGAAAAAACATATCTTTGTACCATGTTCGCCAGTAGATAGAAAAATATTTAAATTTGACAGTCCTCAGTGGTTGATACCTTTACATTTTAACCATTAAGTTTTCAAGACTACTCAGATCTTTTCACCAATTTAACACAAAATTTGAGTCACATATTTATACACAACAGGTCACAGGAATAATGCAATAAATAGGACAGGTGACATGAAGCAGAACAGTCACTGTGGAATGGGAAGAAAGTAGTTAAGGCAGTAAGTATTCGAAGAGTTGTAGTTTCTATGATCTAGCCCAGGGGTGTCAAACTGCATTCCTCGAGGGCTGCAAACAGGTCATGTCTTCAGGATTTCCTTGTACTGCACAGGTGATAATTTAATCACCAACTCATTATTTGTGTAGGTGATTAAATTATCACCTGTGCAGTACAAGGAAATCCTGAAAACATGACCTGCTTGCAGCCCTCGAGGAATGCAATTTGACACCCCTGATCTAGCCCCTTTTCGAAAACTGTTCACACTTGGGTTATAGTTTCCATTTATAACCTAAAAAAAATGTCACATTGCCGGAGCCATTGCAGGACTGACGCTACTGGCACAGACTATGGGTTTCTTGGAGAATCTTTATTGTAGACTCTGATGCAGATGTGATCAGAGCAGATTATATTATTTCATATATTTAAATATGTTTTTGTTCCAATATTAAAAATAGGAGAACGGATAATCAGACACAGTGTATTTTCTTGTTTTCTTCCCATATACCGTAAACTCGACGAAAGTCAAATTGACCAGTCACCTAATGACTACAGTATGTGTGACCAGATTAATAGAACAAGTACTTACACCATTAAACATAATAACGCGCGTCCTGCGCACCACTCAAGAGATAATTCATTTTATCTATTTATAGGCAAATTTCCCATCATCCTCCATTTCCTAGCAAACGTTCTTCAGTAGCAGGGCTGGGATAGGAGCCAGGCAGACTTAAATAACATTATGTTGTATAAGATAATGCAGATGTGACATTAGATCTATGTTAATGAGCTCCATGATGGATGGTTTTTGCATATAAATAACTTTGTGGGTAACACATTGGAAATAATTGATGTTAGAGCTTTATATGAGCTCATATTATTCCCAAGATTTAAAAATATCTGGTCAACTTCAATTTAACTCAATCAACTCAAGAAAAGGATAATGTAAGCATTAAAAGTCACAGACTAGTGAACATTTATTGACTGAACCTACAAATGGGTCAAGGTGGTGAAAGGGTATAATTTCATACGTCTTGACTCATGGATATATATTACTTTCCAAGCCCCATCTTCGATTACAGAGATAATTAAAATTAAAAAGCCGGATATCTATCCTTTAGAAAAGTATCCTAATTTTATGATTGCATAAAAAAGCATCATGCACCGTGCACCCAGAGCATCCAGGCTACAGGAAATGAAATGTTGATATATATTTAGTGCAATTCATCTTAGGACTGCGTGCACTAAATAATTAGAGATTATTATCCTGCTAATTGCACAATATTAGAAAATTGGAAAGCATAGCTCTTATCTAAGCAATTATGCCGAACCTTCATATGAACAGAGTAAAAGGAGATTAGCCAAAACAAGAGAGAAAACTCATTAAAATGATTCCGAAGGATAGCAATTTCTCTGTCTACCAACTAATGATGTGATTTTCAGAAGAATTGGGTCTCAGTTTTTGGTTGCTTGTGGATTACTTGCTCATTATTTATTTTTGTCTCTCAAATATCTTGAACTCTTTATTTAAAAAAGATAAATACATTTTACTTTTTTGCTATATTTAATTCCCTTAGGGGACTTTTAGCTGCGATCGTCCGATCGCCTGTGCTATATACAGCAATGTCACAGCATTGCTGAATATAGTAAAAAGGGGCTCTTATGAATGCCAGGCACAAGCTTGTTATCAGAGGCATACCTTGATGACACATACAGGGGTCTTCAACAGACCCCTGGCTGTCATGGCAACCCATCGGCATCCTGAAATCGCCATCAAAGGCGCACCAATAAGGGGTTAGAACGGAGAGGCACGTGAAATGATTGACAGCAGCATGTAACAGGTTAACAGCCATGGATGGAGCGTTTCCTCTCCTTCATTCTTCAGAGGAATGAGGGAATAATGTGGTTTATGTTGCCAATATGTAATCACATTATGTCATGCAAAGAAAGGTCTTTGATTTTAATCAAACGACGTAGTGTGTTACTGTAAAGGTGCGTCAAGATCAATTCATGCCCTGAATCCCATCCTGATAAAACAGGTGCGCGTCAGTTATAATGGTTTTATATGTGGTGACGTGTTCAGTATTCATATGTGTATTTTGATAAATCTAGGGAAAGTATTAGGATAAGGAATTATGAAATAAGCATAGATATAGCATAGAATTAATAGATCAGGACAGGATTGGGTTTAGTACATTGGAGGGCACTGTAGTATAGGAAGTTAGGTATGATCATCATTGAAGTAGTTAAGGTCTTAAGGGAATTTCCCAGTTGGGAGGGGAAGGAGTAGATATAGTAGGGACACTTCCTGGTTTAGAGTAGTTTCTGAGGTTATTGGAAATAAGGAAGATTGCATCAGATAAGAGTTCTGTGGGAACAACAATTCAGGGTCATATGGCTGAAAGTCACAGGGATACAAGGGAAAAACCAAAAGAGGAAAAGGAAGCAGCATGAGAACGGCAGCGACCAAGTTCAGGGAAATATTCCAGAACATCCGAGGCCAATGATCTGGAAAAGGTATGGGGGAGCCAACCTTACTTTCACCCCCAGAGGGGAAAATGGATGGAAGTTAAGCTGTGGTACTGGTAGGTACATTCAATGTGTGGTGGCAACCGGTCCGGGATCACATGACCAGAGGAATCTCCAACCCCAAATGTGAGTGTTATGCACTATACACAAACCCCATGACAGACAAGACTTTATCTTTTCTTTGTGGGGTGCCAGGGCATAGAAGAACAGCAGCCTCTCGTGAAGACTACTACCCTGGCCACCTTACATTACTAACAGTAATGTTTGAGACTGTTTTCCCAGCTCTCTTCATGTCAATGATGAGGTCCTCTTATGTGTTTCTGGGCTGATTCCTATACTCAGTCAGAATCATCCTTACCCCGTGAGGTGAGGTCTTTCATGGAGTCCAAGACAGAGGAAGATTAACAGTCATCTTGTGTTTCTTCTATTTTGTAATAATTAGGGCAGCCCAGGCAGCATGGTGGCCTTGCAGTGCTGGGGTCCTGGGTTTAAATCCCACCAAGGACAACATCTGCAAGGAGTTTGTATGTTTTCTCCTTGTTTGCGTGGGTTTCCTCTGGATTCTCCGGTTTCCTCACACACTCCAAAGACATACTGATAGGGAATCTAGTTTGTGAGCCCCAAGGAGGACAGTGCCGATAATGTCTGTAAAGCGCTGTGGAATTAAAGGTGCTATATAAGTGAGAAAAAGAAATAGATAAATAATTATGCCAATGGTCGTTGCCTTTTCTCCAAACTGCTTACCTTTTGTCCTGTAGCCTAACCCAGCCTTGTGAAGGTCTACAATTTTATCCCTAGTGTCCTTAGAAAGCTCTTTGGTCTTGGCCATGGTGGAGAGGTTGGAGTGTGACTGACTGAGTGTGTGTGGACAGGTGTCTTTTACAGGCCACAAATTCAAACAGGTGCAATTAATACAGATAATGAGTGTAGAGTAGGAGGGCTTGTTTAAAGAAAACTAACAGGTCTGTGAGAGCAAGAATTCTTGCTGGTTTGGTAATCAAATACCGTATATACTCGACTGAAAGTGCCCCGCTCGGCTTATTCTCGAGTCATTGTCCCAGGGGGGTCGGCGGGGGAGGGGGAGAGGCGGCTGTGACATACTCACCTGCTCCTGGTGAGGTCCCTGCATCTCCGATGGTCTCCGGGCGCGGCAACTCTTCCAGCTTTGAGCGGTCACATGGTTCTGCACATTACAGTAATGAATATGGACGCGACTCCACTCCCATAGGGGTGGAGCCGCATATTCATTTCTGTAATGAGCGGTACCAGTGACCGCTCAAAGCTGGAAGAGCTGCCATGCCCAGAGAGTCCATCAGAGAAGCTGCCAGGGACCGTGCCAGGAGCAGGTGAGTATAATGGGGAGGGGGAGCTGTTATGATCTGGTGGCCTTGGAGCAGCATGAGACGTACTCTGGAGAAGGTGGCACCTGTACTGACCGCAAATCCTGAACCTAGCAGCGCAACTAGAAGTAGCCGTGGGGGGTACCTAACACTCCCTAGACCCCTCGACACAGCCTGAGAAACTAACTACCCCTAAAGACAGAAACAGGAAACCTATCTTGCCTCAGAGAAAATCCCCAAAGGACAGACAACAGCCCCCACAAATATTGACTGTGAGCAGAGAGGGAAAAAACACACGCAGACATGAAATCAGGATTTAGCATAGGAGGCCAAACTAGCTAAATAGAAAGAAAAGAACAGAGTACTATGCGGTCAGTTATTAAAACACTAGAAAATATCCACCACAGAAAAT
Organism: Ranitomeya imitator; assembly: GCF_032444005.1. Classification (NCBI taxonomy): domain Eukaryota; kingdom Metazoa; phylum Chordata; class Amphibia; order Anura; family Dendrobatidae; genus Ranitomeya; species Ranitomeya imitator. The sequence continues at coordinate 774,059,438 of NC_091284.1, forward strand.
ACAAAACACCACATCTGACTAAAGACATGGAGGGTATATCTGCATCTCCAGAGACACAGCAAGGCTGCAAAAAATACTTCACAGACAAAGCTGGACAAGACAAAACATGAAAATGCACAGAACTATAAGGTCCACAGCAGGTGGACAGCAAAAACAAAGCCAGGACTTATCTTTGAAGAAAAGCACAGCGAACAGGAGAGACCAGAAGGGATGTGAATCCTCCAAAAACAATGGGCAACTGGCAGGGACTAAAGAGTCCTGCAAAGCTATATACCCCAGTCAGTTTTGCAATTAGAAGATACACCTGTCCAATCCTGCAGTCCAGGCACAACTGCATTACCCTCTACAACCACCGGAGGGAGCCCAAAAGCTGAATTCACAACAGTACCCCCCCTTGAGGAGGGGTCACCGAACCCTCACCAGAGCCCCCAGGCCGATCAGGATGAGCCCGATGAAAGGTACGAACCAAATCAGTGGCATGGACATCAGAGGCAGAAACCCAAGAATTATCCTCCTGGCCATAACCCTTCCATTTGACAAGGTACTGAAGCTTCCGCCTCGAAAAACGAGAATCCAAAATCTTCTCAACAACATATTGCAACTCCCCATCGACCAACACAGGGGCCGGAGGATCAACAGAGGGAACAACGGGCTCCACATATTTGCGCAACAAAGATCTATGGAAGACATTATGAATAGCAAAAGAGGCCGGAAGCGCCAGGACACCGGATTAATAATCTCAGAAATCGAGGCTTAAACTTAGGGGAAGAAACCTTCATAGGAACATGACGGGAAAGATAACCAAACCAGATCCCCAACACGAAGCCGGGAACCAACACACCGACGACGGTTAGCAAAACGTTGAGCCTCCTTCTGAGACAGCACCAAATTGTCCACCACATGAGCCCAAATCTGCAGCAACCTGTCGACCACAGAATCCACACCAGGAAGGTCAGAAGGCTCAACCTGCCCAGAAGAAAAACGAGGATGAAAACCAAAATTACAAAAACAAGGCGAAACCAAGGTAGCAGAACTTGCCCGATTATTAAGGGCAAACTCGGCCAATGGCAAAAAAGCCACCCAATCATCCTGATCAGCAGACACAAAGCATCTCAAATAGGTCTCCAAGGTCTGATTAGCTCGCTCAGTCTGGCCATTTGTCTGAGGATGAAATGCAGACGAAAAAGAAAAATCAATGCCCAGCTTGGCACAAAAGGCCCGCCAAAACCTAGAAACAAACTGGGAACCTCTGTCGGACACAATATTCTCCGGAATACCATGCAAACGTACCACATGCTGAAAAAACAACGGAACCAAATCAGAAGAAGGCAATTTAGGCAAAGGCACCAAATGAACCATCTTAGAAAATCGGTCACAGACAACCCAGATAACCGACATCCTTTGGGAAACAGGAAGATCGGAAATAAAATCCATAGAAATATGTGTCCAGGGGCTCTCGGGGACCGGTAATGGCAAAAGCAACCGGGAACAGCAAGGCTTAGCCCGCGCACAAATCCCACAGGACTGCACAAAAGAACGCACATCCCGCGACAAAGAAGGCCACCAAAAGGACCTACCAACCAAATCTCTGGTACCAAAAATCCCAGGATGGCCAGCCAACACAGAACAATGAACCTCAGAAATCACTTTATTAGTCCATCTATCAGGAACAAACAGTTTCCCCACTGGACAGCGGTCAGGTTTATTAGCCTGAAATTCCTGAAGAATCCGTCGTAAATCAGGGGAAATGGCAGAAAGGACCACCCCTTCCTTCAGAATGCCGACCAGCTCAAGAACCCCAGGGGAATCAGGAAAAAAACTCCTAGAGAGGGCATCCGCCTTAACATTCTTAGTACCAGGAATGTACAAGACCACAAAATCAAAAAGGGAGAAAAACAGGGACCATCGAGCCTGTCTAGGATTCAGCCGTTTGGCAAACTCGAGGTAAATCAGATTCTTATGATCGGTCAGGACCACAATACGATGCTTGGCCCCCTCAAGCCAATGTCGCCACTCCTCAAATGCCCACTTCATAGCCAACAACTCCCGATTGCCGACATCATAATTGCGTTCCGCAGGCGAAAACTTCCGAGAAAAGAAGGCACACGGTTTCATCAAGGACCCATCAGAATTCCTCTGAGACAAAACGGCCCCTGCCCCAATCTCAGACGCGTCAACCTCAACCTGAAATGGAAGAGAAACATCTGGCTGACGCAACACAGGGGCAGAAGTAAATCGGCGTTTAAGCTCCTGAAAGGCAGAAACAGCCGCGGAGGACCAATTCGTCACATCAGCGCCTTTCTTTGTCAAATCGGTCAGAGGTTTAACCACACTGGAGAAATTGGCAATGAAACGACGATAAAAATTAGCAAAGCCCAAGAATTTCTGAAGGCTCTTCACAGATGTGGGCTGAATCCAATCATGAATGGCCTGAACCTTAACCAGATCCATTTCTATAGATGAGGGAGAAAAAATGAAGCCCAAAAAAGAAACCTTCTGCACTCCAAAGAGGCACTTCAACCCCTTCACAAATAAAGCATTACTACGGAGGATCTGAAATACCATCCTGACCTGTTTCACATGAGACTCCCAATCATCGGAAAAAATCTAAATATCATCAAAATATACAACCATGAATTTATCAAGATAACTCCGAAAGATATCATGCATGAAGGATTGGAACACAGATGGGGCATTAGAGAGTCCGAATGGCATCACAAGGTATTCAAAATGGCCTTCGGGCGTATTATATGCAGTTTTCCATTCGTCACCCTGCTTAATACGAATAAGATTATATGCCCCTCGAAGATCTATCTTGGTAAACCAGCTTGCCCCCTTAATTCTAGCAAACAAATCAGTAAGCAAAGGCAAAGGGTATTGAAATTTGACCGTGATCTTATTCAAGAGGCGATAATCAATACAGGGTCTCAAGGAGCCATCCTTCTTGGCAACAAAAAAAAAACCTGCTTCCAAAGGTGAAGAAGATGGCCGAATATGCCCCTTCTCCAAAGACTCCTTAATATAGCTCCGCATGGCGGCATGTTCTGGCACAGACAGGTTGAAAAGTCGGCCCTTAGGGAACTTGCAACCTCGAATCAAGTCAATAGCACAATCACAGTCCCTATGCGGTGTAAGGGAACTGGATTTGGGCTCATCGAATACATCCTGGAAATCTGACAAAAACTCAGGAATTTCAGAAGAGGGGGAAGAGGAAATTGACATCAAAGGAACGTGACCATGAACCCCCTGACAACCCCAACTAGTCACAGACATAGATCTCCAATCTAACACGGGATTATGTTCCTGTAACCATGGGAAACCCAGCACAATATCATCATGCAAATTATGCAACACCAGAAAACGACAATCTTCCTGATGGGCTGGCGCCATGCGCATGGTCAGCTGTGTCCAAAACTGAGGTTTATTTTTAGCCAACGGTGTAGCATCAATGCCCCTTAAAGGAATAGGATTCTGCAAAGGCTGCAAGGGGAAACCACAATGTCTGGCAAATTTTAAGTCCATTAAGTTCAGAGCGGCGCCTGAATCCACAAATGCCATGACAGAAAATGATGATAATGAGCAGATCAAGGTCACAGATAACAGAAATTTAGGTTGCGCAGTACTGATAGTAACAGAACTAGCGATTCTCTTTGTACGCTTAGGGCAATCAGAAATAACATGAGCAGAATCGCCGCAGTAAAAACACAACCTATTCTGGCGCCTGAATCTTAGATGTTCAGCTCTAGACAAAATCCTATCACACTGCATAGGCTCCAGGCTCCGCTCGGAGGATAACGCCACAGTGTGCACAACTCTGCGCTCGCGCAAGCGTCGCTCAATCTGAATGGCCAGAGACATAGAATCACTCAGACCAGCAGGCGTGGGGAACCCCACCATAACATCTTTAACGGATTCAGAAAGACCCTTTCTGAAAATTGCCGCCACGGCATCCTCATTCCATTTAGTCAGTATAGACCATTTTCTAAATTTCTGGCAATACGATTCTGCTGCTTCTTGACCCTGACACAGGGCCAACAAGATCTTCTCAGCTTGATCCACAGAATTAGGCTCATCATACAATAACCCCAATGCTTGAAAGAAAGAATCAACATTAAGCAAGGCAGGGTTGCCAGTTTCCAGGGAAAATGCCCAATCCTGTGGTTCACCACGCAGCAGGGATATGATAATTTTAACCTGCTGAATGGGATCACCAGAAGACCGGGGTCTCAATGCAAAAAAACAGTTTACAGTTATTTTTGAAACTCAAAAATTTGGATCTGTCACCAAAGAATAAATCAGGAGTGGGAATCCTAGGTTCTAAGGCAGGAGTCTGAACAATATAATCTGAAATACCCTGTACCCTAGCAGCAAGCTGATCCACACGAGAAACTAACTCCTGAACACTCATGTTATTACTAGGTTCCGCAGCCACCCAGAGATTAAGAGGGAGGAACAGGCTAAGGAAAAAAAAATGGCTCAAAACCTTCCCTCCCTTCTTCTGAGATGCAATTAACTCATTGTTGGCCAGTTGTACTGTTATGATCTGGTGGCCTTGGAGCAGCATGAGACGTACTCTGGAGAAGGTGGCACCTGTACTGACCGCAAATCCTGAACCTAGCAGCGCAACTAGAAGTAGCCGTGGGGGGTACCTAACTCCCTAGACCCCTCGACACAGCCTAAGAAACTAACTACCCCTAAAGACAGAAACAGGAAACCTATCTTGCCTCAGAGAAAATCCCCAAAGGACAGACAACAGCCCCCACAAATATTGACTGTGAGCGGAGAGGGAAAAAACACACGCAGACATGAAATCAGGATTTAGCATAGGAGGCCATACTAGCTAAATAGAAAGAAAAGAACAGAGTACTATGCGGTCAGTATTAAAACACTAGAAAATATCCACCACAGAAAATACAAAACACCACATCTGACTAAAGACATGGAGGGTATATCTGCTTCTCCAGAGACACAGCAAGGCTGCAAAAAATACTTCACAGACAAAGCTGGACAAGACAAAACATGAAAATGCACAGAACTATAAGGTCCACAGCAGGTGGACAGCAAAAACAAAGCCAGGACTTATCTTTGAAGAAAAGCACAGCGAACAGGAGAGACCAGAAGGGATGTGAATCCTCCAAAAACAATGGGCAACTGGCAGGGACTAAAGAGTCCTGCAAAGCTATATACCTCAGTCAGTTTTGCAATTAGTAGATACACCTGTCCAATCCTGCAGTCCAGGAACAACTGTATTACCCTCTACAACCACCGGAGGGAGCCCAAAAGCTGAATTCACAACAGGGAGCACGGAGATTATCACCTCTCCTCGTTCCACCGCCGGGCGCCGTCTTCCCCATCATCTGCCTGTGATGCTCTGGCCAGAGGGCGCGATGACGTGGTTAGTGCGCGTCCTCTGCCTGAGCGTCAGTGCAGAGGACGGGGAAGACACAGCGGCGCCCGGCTTTGAAACGGGGAAAGGCAAGTGCCGGGGGCCTGAGCGACGAGAGGTGAGTATGTCATTTTTTTTTTAATCGCAGCAACAGCATATGGGGCATAATAGTCTATGGAGCATCTTATGGGGCCATAATCAGCATTTGTGCAGAATTACTGTATATGGGGCAAATATCTCTATGGAGCATCTTATGGGGCCAGAGTCAGCATTTGTGCAGCATTATATGGGGCATAATAGTCTATGGTGCATCTTATGGGGCCATAATCAACATTTGTGGAGCATTATATGGGGCAAATGAGTCTATGGAGCATCTTATGGGGCCATAATCAACATTTGTGGAGCATTATACCAGGCAAATGTGTCTATGGAGCATCTTATGGGGCCATAATCAGCATTTGTGCAGCATTATATGGGGCAAATGTCTGTATGGAGCATCTCATGGGGCCATAATCAGCATTTGTACAGCATTATGTGGGGCAAATGCCTGTATGGAGCATCTTATGGGATCATAATCAACATTTGTCCAGCATTTTATGGGACATATTTTAATATGGAGCATCTTATGGGGCCCATCATAAACTTTATGGAGCATTATATGCTCCATAAATATATGGGGCTTAGCACATTGCTAAGGAGAGTAAAACTAATCCCAAACTGTTCTTCAACTATATCAATAGTAAAAGAATAAAAACTGAAAATGTAGGCCCCTTAAAAAATAGTGAGGAAAGAATGGTTGTAGACGACGAGGAAAAAGCTAACATATTAAACACCTTCTTCTCCACGGTATTCACGGTGGAAAATGAAATGCTAGGTGAAATCCCAAGAAACAATGAAAACCCTATATTAAGGGTCACCAATCTAACCCAAGAAGAGGTGCGAAACCGGCTAAATAAGATTAAAATAGATAAATCTCCGGGTCCGGATGGCATACACCCACGAGTACTAAGAGAACTAAGTAATGTAATAGATAAACCATTATTTCTTATTTTTAGGGACTCTATAGCGACAGGGTCTGTTCCGCAGGATTGGCGCATAGCAAATGTGGTGCCAATATTCAAAAAGGGCTCTAAAAGTGAACCTGGAAATTATAGGCCAGTAAGTCTAACCTCTCTAACTGTTTAACTCCATATCAGCATGGGTTTATGAGAAATCGCTCCTGTCAAACCAATCTAATCAGTTTTTATGAAGAGGTAAGCTATAGGCTGGACCACGGTGAGTCATTGGACGTGGTATATCTCGATTTTTCCAAAGCGTTTGATACCGTGCCGCACAAGAGGTTGGTACACAAAATGAGAATGCTTGGTCTGGGGGAAAATGTGTGTAAATGGGTTAGTAACTGGCTTAGTGATAGAAAGCAGAGGGTGGTTATAAATGGTATAGTCTCTAACTGGGTCGCTGTGACCAGTGGGGTACCGCAGGGGTCAGTATTGGGACCTGTTCTCTTCAACATATTCATTAATGATCTGGTAGAAGGTTTACACAGTAAAATATCGATATTTGCAGATGATACAAAACTATGTAAAGCAGTTAATACAAGAGAAGATAGTATTCTGCTACAGATGGATCTGGATAAGTTGGAAACTTGGGCTGAAAGGTGGCAGATGAGGTTTAACAATGATAAATGTAAGGTTATACACATGGGAAGAAGGAATCAATATCACCATTACACACTGAATGGGAAACCACTGGGTAAATCTGACAGGGAGAAGGACTTGGGGATCCTAGTTAATGATAAACTTACCTGGAGCAGCCAGTGCCAGGCAGCAGCTGCCAAGGCAAACAGGATCATGGGGTGCATTAAAAGAGGTCTGGATACACATGATGAGAGCATTATACTGCCTCTGTACAAATCCCTAGTTAGACCGCACATGGAGTACTGTGTCCAGTTTTGGTCACCGGTGCTCAGGAAGGATATAATGGAACTAGAGAGAGTACAAAGGAGGGCAACAAAATTAATAAAGGGGATGGGAGAACTACAATACCCAGATAGATTAGCGAAATTAGGATTATTTAGTCTAGAAAAAAGACGACTGAGGGGCGATCTAATAACCATGTATAAGTATATAAGGGGACAATACAAATATCTCGCTGAGGATCTGTTTATACCAAGGAAGGTGACGGGCACAAGGGGGCATTCTTTGCATCTGGAGGAGAGAAGGTTTTTCCACCAACATAGAAGAGGATTCTTTACTGTTAGGGCAGTGAGAATCTGGAATTGCTTGCCTGAGGAGGTGGTGATGGCGAACTCAGTCGAGGGGTTCAAGACAGGCCTGGATGTCTTCCTGGAGCAGAACAATATTGTATCATACAATTAGGTTCTGTAGAAGGACGTAGATCTGGGGATTTATTATGATGGAATGTAGGCTGAACTGGATGGACAAATGTCTTTTTTCGGCCTTACTAACTATGTTACTATGTTACTATTTTGTATGGAACATCTCATAGGGCCCATCATGAACTGTATGGAGCATTATATGGGGCATATTTTGTATGGAGCATTATATGGGGCCTATCATGAACTGTATGGAGCATTATATGGGGCTCCTGATTCAATATGGATATTCAAAAACACTACTGATGTCTCAATTAATTTTACTTTTATTGGTATCTATTTTTATTTTTGACATTTGCCGGTAGCTGCTGCATTTCCACCCTAGGCTTATACTCGAGTCATTAAGTTTTCCCAGTTTTGTGGCAAAATTAGGGTCTCGGCTTATACTCGGGTCAGCTTATACTCGAGTTTATACGGTACATGGCATAGAAAGGAAGGTGTTATTGGACTTTTGGAGCTCAAATTTGACTGCAATAGAATGCAGACGTCATGTTGCATTTGCAGTGCCCCAAATGTCCCGAAACTACAGGGCACATGGCAGCTTCATGCTGTAAAATGCAATGTATCGTATATACTCGAGTATAAGCCGACCTGAGTAGTAGTCGACCCCCCTAATTTTTCCACAAAAAACTGGGAACACTTAATGACTCGAGTATAAGTCTAGGGTGGAAAATGAAGCAGCTACTGGTAAATTTCAAAAATAAAAATAGACACCAATAAAACTAAAATTGATTGAGACATCAGTAGGTTAAGTGTTTTTGAATATTTATTTAAAATAAAACATTAAATTAGCACTGTAAGTGGAAAAAAGGGTCAACAAAAACAATACGTTAACAACAATAACTTTAAAAGTACAAAAACCGTAGCTCAATCAGCAACCAAGCTAAAACACAAGAGTTAAAATCCTTCAAATTCGCTGGATTCCTCATCTGTATCTCTAAACAGAGCTGGTAAGAGGTTATCAGCATAGACATTGTCATCATCACTGAGTTTGTCGTCACCATCACTGCTGTCATTCTCATACAAAGTGTTGTCTTCACTGCCATCCGTAGCGTTACTAATGCCACACTTCTTGAAGGCCCGTTGCACCATGTCCTCTGGAATCTCTTCCCATGCATCACGAACCCACTTTGCTATTAATTCTATGTCCGGCTTCATCAGATTTCCAAGTTTTATCAATAGGGCTTGACCAGATGACATCCATTCATGCCACATCCTTCGTACACGGTCTTTGAAAGGTTTATTTAAACACACATCTAGGGGCTGCAATACAGCTGTAAGTCCACCTGGAATAACCGCCAAAGTAACTTGAGAAGACTTTGCCAATTTTTTATGTCAACCGATGTGTGTGCTCTGAACATATCCCAGACTAGCAATGATGTTTTTTTCTTTAAGGTTGCTCCTGCTCGTCCATTCCTAATTTCTTCCAGCCATTTTTTGTTTCGTCTTCATCCATCCAGCCTTTAACATGTGCGTGCACTGTAATACGTGGTGGAAATTTGACCTTTTTAGGCAATGTCTTTCTTTTAAAAATAATGACAGACCTCAGCTTAGTTCCATTAGCCAAACACGAAAGAACGACTATGAAATGTTTTTTTTCATTTCCTGTGTTTCTGAGTAAAATAGTTTTGTCTCCCATATTTGCCACAGTTCTGTTGCTTGGAAGATCAAACGTCATAGGTGTTTCATCCATATTTCCAATATCTCCCAGGTCGTAGTTATGGATCCTTCTTTGTTTTATGATGAATGAATGACATCACTTTTTCATCAAGGTCTTTTGGCAACTTCTGTGAAATCTTTGTTCTTTGCCGCAAACATAGGCCAAATCTACTCATGAAGCGGGTACACCATCCTGCTGATGCAACACAATTTTCAATGCCTGGTGCTTTCAATTTGTCTTCTCTAGCCATTTGAAGGGCACGTAAGCGAATTCCCATGTGTGTTACACAGTAACCATTTTGACGACACTCCATAACCCATTTATGCAATTCAGTCTCTAGAGCCTCGTATGACATCTTTAAACCACGTCAAGTTTTTGTGCCTTTGGAATCTTTACCAAGTCAGCTTTCATTTTCCGCCACTCCCTCACTTGTTTTTCGTTAACACAAAATTCCCTACTTGCTATACTGTTATTGCTTTCTTCTGCTCTTGACACAACCTTAAGTTTGAAACCAGCTTCATATGATCTGCGTTTTTGTTTTGGTCCAGGATCAGAAGTATTGAGATCCATTTCTAACGGGATAAAAAAAAGACTTTAAAAAAATCCGTACTATAGCGATTAAATTCTCTAAATACTGTGCTTACTGTATATCCAAGACCAGGGGTCCCCAACTCCAGGCCTCGAGAGCCGCCAACAGTGCAGGTTTTCAGGATTTCTTTAGTTTTGCATCGGTGGTAATGTGATCATCTGCACAGGTGATGATTCCAACCCCTGTGCAATACTAAGGAAATACTGAAAACCTGCACTGTTGGCGGCCCTCGAGGCCTGGAGTTGGAGACCACTGTCCAAGACCATAGACCATATAATGCTCCATACAGTTCATGATGGCCCATTTAATGCTCCATAAAGTTGATGATGGGCCCATATAATGCTCCATAAAGTTCATGATGGGCCCATATAATGCTCCATAACGTTCATGATGGGCCCATATAATGCTCCATAAAGTTCATGATGGGCCCATATAATGCTCCATAAATTTGATTATGACCCCATAAGATGGTCCATAGAAGAATGTGCCACATGTAATGCTCCATACAGTTCATTATGGCCCCATAAGATGCTCCATATAAAAATGTGCCACATATAATGCTCCACACAGTTCATTATGGCCCCATAAGATGCTCCATATACAAATGTGCAACATATAATGCTCCATGCAGTTCATTATGGCCCAATAAGATGCTCCATATACAAATGTGTCACATATAATGCTCCATGCAGTTCATTATGGCCCCATAAGATGCTCCATATACAAATGTGCCACATGTAATGCTGCTGCAATAAAAAATATGACATACTCACCTCTCGTCGCTGCCCGCTGCTCCTCAGCATCCCGTCTCTCCGCAGTGACTGTTCTGGCAGAGGGCAGTGCGCACACTAAACTCTGACCTGAACAGTCACTGCAGAGGACGCGGAAGATGGAGCGGCGGTGGAACGAGGAAAGCTGAATATGAAATACTCACCTGCTCCCGGCGCGGTCCCTGGCAGCTTCTCCCAGACAGATGGTCTCCGGGAGTCGGCAGCTTCTACCTCTGTTCAGCGGTCACAGGTACCGCTCACTACAGTCATGTATATGCGGCTCCACCCCTATGGGAGTGGAGTCCATATTCATAACTTTAATGAGCGGCACCACGTGACCGCTGAACAGAGGAAGAGCTGCGGTCGCCGGAGACCATGGGACATGCAGGGACAGTGCCAGGAGTGCCAGGAGCAGGTGAGTATTTGACAGTCGTCGCTCCCCCTCACCCGCCAACCCCCCTATGACTCAAGGATAAGCCGAGAGGGGCACTTTCAGCCCCCAAAAATGGGCTGAAAATCACGACTTATACTCAAGTATATACGGTAATTATTTGAAAATCAAACAACGTGATTTTCTGGATTTTTTTTAGATCCTGTCTCTCACAGCTGAATTGTACCTACGATAAAAATTACAGACCTCTCCATTCTATGTAGGTGGGAAAATTTGCAAAATTGGCAGTGTATCAAATACTTATTTTCCCCACTGTATATACATGTAGATATATACAGCTGTATAAAAAAGTTTTTGGCCCCTTCCTGATTTCCTATTCTTTTGCATGTTTGCCACACTTAAATGTTTCAGATCACCAAATAAATTTAAATATTAGAGAAAAATAACACAAGTAAATGCAGTTTTTAAATGAAGTTCTCTATTATTAAGAGAAAAGGAAATCCAAACCTACAGGGCCCTGTGTGAAAGTGATTACCCACTAAACCTAATAATTGGTTGGGCCACCATTAGCAGCACCAACTTGAATCAAGCATTTGCGATAACTGCCAATGAGTCTTTTACAACACTCTGGAGAAATTTTGGCCCAGTCATCTTTGCAGAATTCTTGTAATTCAGCCACATTAGAGGGTTTCCGAGCATGAACCGCCTTTTTAACCCCTTTACCCCCAAGGGTGGTTTGCACGTTAATGACCAGGCCAATTTTTACAATTCTGACCACTGTCCCTTTATGAGGTTATAACTCCGAAACGCTTCAACGGATCCTGGTGATTCTGACATTGTTTTCTCGTGACATATTGTACTTCATGATAGTGGTAAAATTTCTTTGATAGTACCTGCGCTTATTTGTGAAAAAAACGGAAATTTGGCGAAAATTTTGAAAATTTCGCAATTTTCAAACTTTGAATTTTTATGCAATTAAATCACAGAGATATGTCACACAAAATACTTAATAAGTAACATTTCCCACATGTCTCCTTTACATCAGCATAATTTTGGAACCAATTTTTTTTTTTGTTAGGGAGTTATAAGGGTTAAAAGTTGGCCAGCAATTTCTCATTTTTACAACACCATTTTTTTTTAGGGACCACGTCTCATTTGAAGTCATTTTGAGGGGTCTATATGATAGAAAATGCCCAAGTGTGACACCATTCTAAAAACTGCACCCCTCAAGGTGCTCAAAACCACATTCAAGAAGTTTATTAACCCTTCAGGTGTTTAATAGGAATTTTTGGAATGTTTAAATAAAAATGAACATTTAACTTTTTTACACAAAAAATTTACTTCAGCTCCAATTTGTTTTATTTTACCAAGGGTAACAGGAGAAATTGGACCCAAAAAGTTGTTGTCCAATTTGTCCTGAGTACGCTGATACCCCATATGTGGCAGTAAACCACTGTTTGGGCGCATGGGAGAGCTCGGAAGGGAAGGAGCGCTATTTGACTTTTCAATGCAAAATTGACAGGAATTGAGATGGGACGCCATGTTGCGTTTGGAGAGCCACTGATGTGCCTAAACATTGAAACCCCCCACAAGTGACACCATTTTGGAAAGTAGACCCCCTAAGGAACTTATCTGGATGTGTGGTGAGCACTTTGACCCACCAAGTGCTTCACAGAAGTTTATAATGCAGAACCGTAAAAATAAAAAATCATATTTTTTCACAAAAATTATATTTTTGCCCCCAATTTTTTATTTTTCCAAGGGTAAGAGAAGAAATTGGACCTCAAAAGTTGTTGTCCAATTTGTCCTGAGTACGCTGATACCCCATATGTGGCAGTAAACCACTGTTTGGGCGCATGGGAGAGCTCGGAAGGGAAGGAGCGCAGTTTGACTTTTCAATGCAAAATTGACAGAAATTGAGATGGGACGCCATGTTGCGTTTGGAGAGCCACTGATGTGCCTAAACATTGAAACCCCCCACAAGTGACACCATTTTGGAAAGTAGACCCCCTAAGGAACTTATCTAGAGGTGTGGTGAGCACTTTGACCCACCAAGTGCTTCACAGAAGTTTATAATGCAGAACCGTAAAAATAAAAAATCATATTTTTTCACAAAAATTATATTTTTGCCCCCAATTTTTTATTTTTCCAAGGGTAAGAGAAGAAATTGGACCTCAAAAGTTGTTGTCCAATTTGTCCCGAGTACGCTGATACCCCATATGTGGCAGTAAACCACTGTTTGGGCGCATGGGAGAGCTCGGAAGGGAAGGAGCGCCGTTTGACTTTTCAATGCAAAATTGACAGGAATTGAGATGGGACGCCATGTTGCGTTTGGAGAGCCACTGATGTGCCTAAACATTGAAACCCCCCACAAGTGACACCATTTTGGAAAGTAGACCCCCTAAGGAACTTATCTGGATGTGTGGTGAGCACTTTGACCCACCAAGGGCTTCACAGAAGTTTATAATGCAGAGCCATAAAAATAAAACAAAATTTTTTTTCCCACAAAAATTATTTTTTAGCCCCCAGTTTTGTATTTTCCCTAGGGTAACAGGAGAAATTGGACCCCAAAAGTTGTTGTCCAATTTGTCCTGAGTACGCTGATACCCCATATGTGGGGGGGAACCACCGTTTGGGCGCATGGGAGGGTTCGGAAGGGAAGGAGCCCCATTTGGAATGCAGACTTAGATGGAATGGTCTGCAGGCGTCACATTGCGTTTGCAGAGCCCCTAATGTACCTAAACAGTAGAAACCCCCCACAAGTGACACCATTTTGGAAAGTAGACCCCCTAAGGAACTCATCTTGATGTGTTGTGAGAGCTTTGAACCCCCAAGTATTTCACTACAGTTTATAACGCAGAGCCATGCAAATAAAAAATATTTTTTTTTCCACAAAAATTATATTTTAGCCCCCAGTTTTGTATTTTTCCAAGGTTAGCAGGAGAAATTGGACCCTAAATGTTGTTGTCCAATTTGTCCTGAGTACGCTGATACCCGATATGTGGGGGGGAACCACCGTTTGGGCGCATGGGAGGGCTCGGAAGGGAAGGAGCATCATTTGGAATGCAGACTTAGATGGATTGGTCTGCAGGCGTCACATTGCGTTTGCAGAGCCCCTAATGTACCTAAACAGTAGAAACCCCCCACAAATGACCCCATATTGGAAACTAGACCCCTCAATGAACTTATCTAGATGTGTTGTGAGAACTTTGAACCCCCAAGTGTTTCACTACAGTTTATAACGCAGAGCCGTGAAAATAAAAAATCTTTTTGTTTTCCCACAAAAATTATTTTTTAGCCCCCAGTTTTGTATTTTCCCAAGGGTAACAGGAGAAATTGGTCCACAAAAGTTGTTGTCCAATTTGTCCTGAGTACGCTGATACCCCATATGTTGGGGTAAACCCCTGTTTGGGCACACAGGAGAGCTCGGAAGGGAAGGAGCACTGTTTTACTTTTTCAACGCAGAATTGGCTGTAATTGAGATCGGACGCCATGTCGTGTTTGGAGAGCCCCTGATGTGCCGAAACAGTGGAAACCCCCCAATTATAACTGAAAACCTAATCTAAACACACCCCTAACCCTAATTCCAACGGTAACCCTAACCACACCTCTAACCCTGACACACCCCTAACCCTAATCCCAACCCTATTCCCAACTGTAAATGTAATCTAAACCCTAACCCTAACTTTAGCCCCAACCCTAACTGTAGCCCCAACCCTAACCCTAACCCTAGCCCTAACCCTAGCCCTAACCCTAGCCCTAACCCTAACCCTAACCCTAGCCCTAACCCTAACCCTAGCCCTAACCCTAGCCCTAACCCTAGCCCTAACCCTAACCCTAGCCCTAACCCTAGCCCTAACCCTAGCCCTAACCCTAACCCTAACCCTAGCCCTAACCCAAGCCCTAACCCTAACCCTAGCCCTAACCCTAGCCCTAACCCTAGCCCTAGCCCTAACCCTAGCCCTAACCCTAACCCTAACCCTAATCCTAGCCCTAACCCTAGCCCTAATGGGAAAATGGAAATAAATACATTTTTTTTTATTTTTCCCTAACTAAGGGGGTGATGAAGGGGGGTTTGATTTACTTTTATAGCGAGTTTTTTAGCGGATTTTTATGATTGGCAGCCGTCACACACTGAAAGACCCTTTTTATTGCAAAAAATATTTTTTGCAATACCACATTTTGAGAGCTATAATTTTTCCATATTTTGGTCCACAGAGTCATGTCAGGTCTTGTTTTTTGCGGGACGAGTTGACGTTTTTATTGAAAACATTTTTGGGCACGTGACATTTTTTGATCGCTTTTTATTCCGATTTTTGTGAGGAAGAATGACCAAAAGCCAGCTATTCATGAATTTCTATTGGGGGAGGCGTTTATACCGTTCCGCATTTGGTAAAATTGATAAATCAGTTTTATTCTTCGGGTCAGTACGATTACAGCGATACCTCATTTATATCATTTTTTTATGGTTTGGTGCTTTTATACGATAAAAACTATTTTACAGAAAAAATAATTATTTTTGCATCGCTTTATTCTCAGGACTATAACTTTTTTATTTTTTTGCTGATGATGATGTATGGCGGCTCTTTTTTTGCGGAACAATATGAAGCTTTCAGCGGTACCATGGTTATTTATATCTGTCCTTTTGATTGCGTGTTATTCCACTTTTTGTTCGGCGGTATGATAATAAAGCGTTGTTTTTTGCCTCGTTTTTTTTTTTTTTTTCTTACGGTGTTTACTGAAGGGGTTAACTAGTGGGACAGTTTTATAGGTCGGGTCGTTACTGACGCGGCGATACTAAATATGTGTACTTTTATTGGTTTTTTTTTTTTATTTAGATGAAGAAATGTATTTATGGGAATAATATATTTTTTTTTTTTTCATTATTTTGGAATATTTTTTTTTATTTTTTTTACACATTTGGAAAATTTTTTTTTTACTTTTTTACTTTGTCCCAGGGGGGGACATCACAGATCAGTGATCTGACAGTTTGCACAGCACTCTGTCAGATCACTGATCTGACATGCAGCGCTGCAGCCTTCACAGTGCCTGCTCTAAGCAGGCTCTGTGAAGCCACCTCCCTCCCTGCAGGACCCGGATCCGCGGCCATCTTGGATCCGGGGCTCGAGCAGGGAGGGAGGTGAGGAGACCCTCGCAGCAACGCGATCACATCGCGTTGCTGCGGGGGGCTCAGGGAAGCCCGCAGGGAGCCCCCTCCCTGCGCGGTGCTTCCCTGCACCGCCGGCACATCGCGATCATCTTTGATCGCGGTGTGCCAGGGGTTAATGTGCCGGGGGCGGTCCGTGACCGCTCCTGGCACATAGTACCGGATGTCAGCTGCGATAAGCAGCTGACACCCGGCCGCGATCGGCCGCGCTCCCCCCGTGAGCGCGGCCGATCGGCTATGACGTACTATCCCGTCCAGGGTCAGATAAGCCCAGGGCACCTCGACGGGATAGTACGTCTAAGGTCACAGAGGGGTTAAAGGTCATGTCACAGCATTTCAATCGGATTAAGGTCAGGACTTTGACTAGGCCACTCTAAAGTCTTAATTTTGCTTTTCTTAAGCCATTCAGAGGTGGAAATACTTGTGTGTTTTTCATCAATTTTTCATTCTGCTGCATAACCTAAGTGCATTTCAGCTGGAGGTCACGAACAGATGGCTGGACATTCTCTTTCAGGATTTTTTGGTAGACAGCAGAATTCATGGTTACATTTACCACAGCAAGTCTTCCAGGTCCTGAAGCAGCAAAACAGCACCAGACCATCACAATACCGTCACCATATTTTACTGCTGGTATGATGTTCCTTTTCTGAAATGGTGTGTCACTTCTAGGCCAGATGTAATGGGACATACACCTTCCAAAAAGTTCAACTTTTTTCTCATCAGTCCACAGAGTATTCTCCCAAAGGTCTTGGGAATCATCAAGAAATTTTCTGACAAAATTGAGACAAGCCCATATGTTCTTATTTCTCAGCAGTGGTTTTCATATTGGGACGCAGACCAGAAGTTGAACATTAGACATGTTTCCATTTCATTTAAAAAGAATTATCTAATTTAGAAATTAATGGCAGCAACACATCACAAGTTGTACCCGGACCTTGTCTACCATCATGTAGATTTCAATCTTCTTTATGCAACATTCTGTAAATGTTTGGGAAGTGAGGAGACACTTGCTGGAGTTTTGGGAGAAGAATATTATCCCATTCTTGTCTACAGCTCACGGTCTTCTTTACCAGTTGTATAATCTGATTATTATTAGTATACCTATGTACAATTTTACCCCTTTTCCAGAGACTTACCTAGGCTTTCCTGCACTTGGGGAAAAGATTCAGTATGATCCTGCTGTCCCCATCTATCATAAGCTGAAGTCTGTGACCAGATAAAGCAGCCACGCTGTGGTTCTAGTGTGGTTGTGCCCTGATTTTTCTTTTACTTTATTGCTAACTCCTTCAAGCTCCATAATATGCTGTTATGTCATGCAGCGCCTCAGGGACTGTCAGAAGACTCAGAAGCAGAGCATACTCTACACAGTGTAGGTGGCAGCTTCACTATACATTATAGAGCTGGCATCTGCCCGTTATAGCTGCAGTTGGCGCACCTGCTAGTAGCTGCTGTTAATGGAGCGACCGCTAGGGCCGTGGGGTACTTGGGCTGGGTCCAGCGGTACTTAAAGGGAAAGGTCACGGCACCGGTGACCCGATCTGTGGCCCTTGGCATCCAATTAATGGGGATGAAATGTGGTGATAATAAAGTCTATGATGAATGTTTGCGTTGAGCTGGATCTCCTTCTCTTTCCTGTTAGAGTTCTGCACAATGTTCCCTCCTTACCAGAGAGTTGGGATACCACACCTCTGGCTAAGATGCAGTACCTCTGTGGCATCTGGACCTTCAGGGTCACCACATTAATCTGTTACATGCTGCTGTCAATCACTGACAGAGGTGCTCTCCCCTCTTCATCCCTGCATAGTCATCGCTGGGAACCATGACTATACAGGGAGGAAGTCGGGAGAGTACCTTATTGTATACCTAATAGTATTATAATGAAGACAGGAGTCAGGGATTTCTTCCAAGCACCGCACGATTGGATCCTGGAAGAAATCATTAGCATAAAGGAAAGAATATAAGATTTCTCAACAACATGACCACTAATATGAGGCATATTAATAGGTCATATACATTCCGGGGGTGACAGATTCCCCTAAATTTCTCCCTCCCCTACACTCAGATGACATCGAAGTGCAGCGTGATGTTTCACCAGCACCCATAGACTTGTAAGGGTGTGCATGATCCAAATATCGGAGCCAATCACAGCATGTTGAATAAGCATAAGAAAAGATTCACAGATTTGAGCTGCCCCATAGAATAACATTGGGTCGAGTGCTATCCGATAAAACATTGGACAGCATTCAGCCATGTTCTACACCAGTGTGAGCGTACCCTAAAAGTGAGTCTGTCAGCACAAAATGACTGATCAAACCAAGCACAGGCTATCGGTGCACCCTAAGCATGTGTTTTCCATCTATCTATGCCCCCTATTCCTTGACTGATAGCTCTGGCTTTACGGTAGTCAAGAGGAGAATGTAGACTGATGGAAAACAAGTACTGCTTGACCACTGCACAGTTGCATCAAGCTCCTGTGCTTGATTTTGGCAGTGATTTTATGCTGACATAGTTAAATAGTTAACATTGATGAGAAAAGACACAAGTCTATCACATTCAACCGAGGGAGGGATGGGAAAAGATAAAAGGAAGGGGTATATGTACAACCACAATGCATGATCCCTCCTGATTTATTTTACTGACTTGTGTAGCCCCACTAATTCCATAGCGATTTCCAGACATAAATCAGCACTGACCTCATTGGGTCTCACAATCCAATTTCCCTATCAGTATGTTTTTAGAGTGTTGACGTTAAACCACACAAACATGGCGAGAACATATAAACTCCCTGCAGATGTTGTCTTCGGTGGGATTTGAACCCAGGACCACAGTCCTGCAAGACTGCAGTGCTAACCACTGAGCCCATTCTTCTGATCTTATTTGTCAATCCGCTGGACTAAACATTCAGAAAAAAAAATTACACGTTTATATAATTATTTAAGTTATTTTATTCTAAAAAAATAAGCATTTAAACCCTTTGTTGACACCATCAACGGTTCCCACTGTGACAAGCTCCTGAGGCACAATATTCCATAGATTACTAGTTATCAAGTTAATAAATCCTGTGCCCTCTGGAGATTGAACCTGTCTTTCTCCAGATGGAGGAGGAAGTGCCCTCTTCATTTTATGAGGGGTTTACAATAAACAGCTTTAGAGCATGCTTTCTGTATGGGCCTTTTATGTCCTTGTACAAGTTAATCATGTCCCCTCTTAGACTTCTCTTCTCAAGACTAAATTAATTGAATTCGTTTTATCTTTCCTCAAACCAAGATCCGCCATGCCTCATCAGTTTTGTGGCTCTTCTTTGTACGATTTCTATTTCCAGGACATCCTTCCTATGAACTGGAGCCTAGAACTGAACTGTATATTCCAGATGAGGTCACGCTAACACTTTATAAAGGTTTGGTATTGCGTCTTTCTCTTTCAAGTTCATACCTTTTTTAATACATGCCAATATCCTGCTGGCCTTAGAAGACACTCATTCAAAGTCTCCCTGGAAAATATATATTTCTTAGTCTCTTAGCAATGTGCATGTTCTACTTTGTGCACATGTTCATATAGTTTTTGACCACCACCTTCTCCTGATATTGTGCCTCTGGTCCTTTTTTTGTACTTTCTCACCATATTTCAAATTAGCCAAATCACATAGCATCTTCTGTGTGTGACCTGAAGTTGAGTTTCTCAATGAAATCCACAGAAATATTATTCTGGTCCACGCAAAAGATGATGTATGAGCCATCTAGTCTGAACGTCTGTCAGATGGTGAAGAAGAGGATCAGAAAGACATTGACATTATGACAAGAAAATGTGTGAAATAATGACAGTTCATCACTAGGAGCTTTATGGCTATGAGGTAATGCCTGTAATATTTTGAAAAATATCCCTTTCATCTTCCATTAGCCTCTTTCAACATACAGTCCCATGTAAATAATACTTCATTCGTCTCATTCTAGAATCATAGAATGTTAGAGATGGAAGGGACCTCCAGGGTCATTGTGTCCTGCTCAATGCAGGATTCACTTAACCATCTCAGACAGATGTATGTTCAGCCTCTGTTTGAAGTCTTCCATTGAAGGAGAACTCACCACCTCTCATGGTAGGCTGTTCCACTCATTGATCACCCTCACTATCAAAGTTTTTTTAATATCTAATCTGTATTTTCTCCCTTTCAGTTTTATTCCATTGCTTCTCGTGTTTCTGAGTCACCCCGCCTGGGCGGTGGGGTACTCGGTACCGGGTCCTGAGTTCACAGGGGGATGTCACGGTGGGTGCAACCCGGTCCGTGGCCCTGGGCGCCAATGTAAAAGGGGAAGGCCTTTAAAGGGAATAAAGTTTATGTTTGTGACGCCACCTGTGGTATTCGGTCAGTGGGGACCGACGCTGCTTTAAGGGGTCCTCTGGGGTGATGTTATGGCAGCTAGATGGTATAACTTCCCACAGGTGAAGTATGTCCCCAGGGCTCCCAGTGTGTGGATAGTAGATGGTGAATGGCGCAGTAAGAAACGAGGACACAGGTTTACATTCTCTTTACCTTGTTTACTGTCGACTTCAGGCAGCCACAGTCCAGGGCACCGAATCACAGGGCGGGCAGGGCCCGGCCGGCTTGGAGGCAAGTTAGGAGTCCCCTTATCCAGGTGAAAATCAAAGTCTTCCTCTAGCACCATGGTGGTGTAGTCCCTTACTGCCTATGGCTTCACATAAGGTCCTCAGAGATGTTATCCCTCTCTCTGTCCCCTGGATAGGAAAGGACATAACCCGTATGACTGGTGACTTGAGGCGGTTTATATCTGTTAGGAACGCACCGAGTAAATATAGATGTTTTATTGTTATAGATGCGTTCGCAGCCCGGGGTCCACCGTGCAGGATAACCTGCTGCTAGCAAACGGCGGCACTATATGGCGGAATGAACTAGCTCTGTTATTTCACAGAGGAGCCGTGAAAGCAAAGCACTGCGCCCTGTTAGACTTCACAGAGGCACAGGCTAACTACCCAACTGAGAGCAGTAAGTGGTCATGCATGCACACAAAACTCCTCACCGGAGGTGCCAGCATTCTAGGGGCTTATTTCAGCCAGGTCCCTGAATACACACAAACACAATCTCCTCGCCGGAGGTGCCAGCATTCTACGGGCTTATTTCAGCCGGGTCCCTGAACACAATCTTACATGACCACACTGGCACAACGCACATAACTTAGAAAGATACTAGCGCATGGCCGTGCGGCCATGCAAGCTTTAAATAGTTGCAGCAAGTACATGACCTTCCTAGAAGGACCAATGAGAGGCTGCCACAGAGCCTGAGCTCCTACAGGACCTTCCTGAAGGACCAATGGATTTAGCTGCAGTATCTGAACATGTGACCCTCGATCTCCACTGAGAGATCTTACTCTAGGCATGCTCAGAACGAGAAAAGCAGGACTTAGTCCTAGAAGCGTCTGCTCGCCGCTGCCCAGCACTGGCTTCAATGGCAGAAGCAGGAAAAGCAGCAGTAACTCTTTGTACAGAGTCAGACTGAGCAAGACGCTGGGACTGATGTCTCCGCTGAACAGGCTCCACTGCGGCAGGAGAAGAATGGGAGACCGCAGCGGAGATGTCCCGAGATTCCCCCTGTGCAGAGGCGGGAACTCGACCCCTAACAATAGGGACTCTAGTGTGCCCCAGCCTCTAAGGGTGTCACAGTGCCTCGTGGGTATAAGGTCGGACAGATAACTGTTGTGAATTCTGCTCTTGGGCTCCCTCCGGTGGTTATAAGTGGTAGCGCTGCTGTCTTTGGATCGCAGCATTCATCAGGTGTGTCCACTTATTGCAATTCGGACTGGGCTATTTAGTCTTGCTTGACCCTTTAGTCAGTGCCAGTTGTCCATTGTTCCTGGAGGATTCACATTCCTTCCTGGTATCTCCTGCTTTGCTGTTCATTTCAACAAAGATAAGTTCTGGCTTTGATTTTTGCAGTCCACATGCTGTGGGCCTTATTGTTCAGTTCTTTTCCATGTTTTGTCTTGTCTAGCTTGGTCTGTATAAGGATTTGTTTAGCCAAGCTGGTATCTCTGAAGATGCAGATATACCCTCCATGCCTTTAGTTAGTTGTGGAGATTTTGTATTTTCTGTGGTGGATATTTTCTAGTGTTTTAATACTGACCGCTTAGCACTCTGTCCTATCCTTTCTATTTAGCTAGAGTGGCCTCCTTTGCTAAATCCTGATTTCAGTCTGCGTATGTTATTTCCCTCTCCTCTCACAGTCAATATTTGTGGGGGGCTGTCTATTCTTTGGGGATTTTCTCTGAGGCAAGATAGTTTTCCCTTTTCTATTTCTAGGGTTATTTAGTCCTCCGGCTGTGTCGAGATGTCTAGTAAGTGTTAGGTACATTCCATGGCTACTTCTAGTTGCGGTGTTAAGTTCAGGGTCTGCGGTCAGTACAGGTACCACATTCTCCAGGGTATGTCTCATGCTGCTCCTAGGCCACCAGTTCATAACAGTACAACTGGCCAACAATGAGTTAATCGCATCTCAGAAGAAGGGAAGGAAAGTGCTGAGCCATTTTTTTTTCTGTAGTCTGTTGTGTTTTTTTTTCCCTCTTTACCTCTGGGTGGCTCAGGAGTTTGGCGCTGGCATGGAGGTTCAGGGATTGGCTTCTCGTGTGGATCAACTTGCTGCTAGAGTACAGGGTATTTGCAATTATATCGTTCAGACTCCGGTTTTAGAGCCTAGAATTCCAACTCCTGATTTGTTTTTTGGGGACAGGTCCAAATTTTTGAGCTTTAAAAATAACTGTAAACTGTTTTTTGCTCTGAAACCCCGTTCCTCTGGTGATTCCATCCAACAGGTTAAGATAGTCATATCTCTGCTGCGTGGTGATCCTCAGGATTGGGCATTTTCCCTGGAATCTGGGAATCCGGCTTTGCTTGATGTAGACACCTTTTTCCAGGCGCTAGGGTTATTGTATGATGAACCTAATTCAGTGGATCATGCTGAGAAGAACTTGTTGGCCCTGTGTCAGGGTCAAGAAGCGGCAGAATCGTATTGCCAGAAATTTAGAAAATGGTCTGTGCTGACTAAATGGAATGAGGATGCCTTGGCGGCAATTTTCAGAAAGGGTCTTTCTGAATCCGTTAAAGATGTTATGGTGGGGTTCCCCACGCCTGCTGGTCTGAGTGATTCTATGTCTCTGGCCATTCAGATTGATCGGCGCTTGCGCGAGTGCAGAGTTGTGCACACTATGTCGTTGTCTTCCGATCGGAGTCCTGAGCCTATGCAGTGTGATAGGATAGTGTCTAGAGCTGAACAACAAGGATTCAGACGTCAGAATAGGTTGTGTTTTTAATGCGGCGATTCTGCTCATGTTATTTCTGATTGCCCTAAGCGTACCAAGAGAATCGCTAGTTCCGTTACCATCAGTACTGTACAACCTAAATTTCTGTTATCTGTGACCCTGATCTGTTCATTGTCATCATTTTCGGTCATGGCATTTGTGGATTCAGGTGCCACTTTAAACTTAATGGACTTAGAATTTGCCAGACATTGTGGTTTCCCCTTGCAGCCTGTGCAGAGTCCTATTCCTTTGAGGGGCATTAATGCTACACCGTTGGCTAAAAATAAACCTCAGTTTTGGACACAGCTGACCATGTGCATGGCGCCAGCCCATCAGGAAGATTGTCGTTTTCTGGTATTGCATAATTTGCATGATGCTATTGTGCTGGGTTTCCCATGGTTACAGGTGCATAATCCGGTATTAGATTGGAAATCTATGTCTGTGATTAGTTGGGGTTGTCAGGGGGTTCATGGTGACGTTCCTTTGATGCCAATTGCCTCCTCCCCTTCTTCTGAAATTCTTGAGTTTTTGTCTGATTTTCAGGATGTATTTGATGAGCCCAAGTCCAGTTCCCTTCCACCGCACAGGGACTGTGATTGTGCGATTGACTTGATTCCAGGCTGTAAGTTCCCTAAGGGCCGACTTTTCAACCTGTCTGTGCCAGAACATGCCGCCATGCGGAGCTATGATAAGGAGTCTTTGGAGAAGGGGCATATTCGGCCATCTTCTTCACCATTGGGAGCAGGTTTTTTTTTTGTTGCCAAGAAGGATGGCTCCTTGAGACCCTGTATTGATTATCGCCTCTTGAATAAGATCACGGTCAAATTCCAATACCCTTTGCCTTTGCTTTCTGATTTGTTTGCTAGGATTAAGGGGGCTAGTTGGTTTACTAAGATTGACCTTCGAGGGGCATATAATCTTGTTCGTATTAGGCAGGGTGACAAATGGAAAACTGCGTTTAATACACCCGAAGGCCATTTTGAATACCTTGTGATGCCATTCGGGCTCTCTAATGCTCCATCTGTGTTTCAGTCCTTCATGCATGATATCTTTCGGAATTATCTTGATAAATTCATGATTGTATATTTGGATGATATTTTGATTTTTTCAGATGATTGGGAGTCTCATGTGCAACAAGTCAGGATGGTATTTCAGATCCTTCGTGATAATGCTTTGTTTGTGAAGGGGTCTAAGTGCCTCTTTGGAGTACAGAAGGTTTCTTTTTTGGGCTTCATTTTTTCTCCCTCATCTATAGAAATGGATCCGGTTAAGGTTCAGGCCATTCATGATTGGATCCAGCCCACATCCGTGAAAGGCGTTCAGAAATTTTTGTGCTTTGCTAATTTTTATCGCCGTTTCATTGCCAACTTCTCCAGTGTGGTTAAACCCCTGACCGATTTGACCAAGAAAGGCACTGATGTGACGAATTGGTCCTCTGCGGCTGTTTCTGCCTTTCAGGAGCTTAAACGCCGATTTACTTCTGCCCTTGTGTTGCGTCAGCCGGATGTTTCTCTTCCATTTCAGGTTGAGGTTGACGCTTCTGAGATTGGGGCAGGGGCCGTTTTGTCTCAGAGGAATTCTGATGGTTCCGTGATGAAACCGTGTGCCTTCTTTTCTTGAAAGTTTTCGCCTGCGGAACGCAATTATGATGTCGGCAATCGTGAGTTGTTGGCTATAAAGTGGGCATTTGAGGAGTGGCGACATTGGCTTGAGGGGGCCAAGCACCATATTGTGGTCTTGACCGATCATAAGAATCTGATTTATCTTGAGTCTGCCAAACGGCTGAATCCTAGACACGCCCGATGGTCCCTGTTTTTCTCCCGTTTTGATTTTGTGGTCTCGTATCTTCCGGGTTCTAAGAATGTTAAGGCGGATGCCCTCTCTAGGAGCTTTTTACCTGATTCTCCTGGGGTCCTTGAGCCGGTCAGCATTCTGAAGGAAGGGGTGATTCTTTCTGCCATCTCCCCTGATTTACGACGGGTTCTTCAGGAATTTCAGGCTGATAAACCTGACCGCTGTCCAGTGGGGAAACTGTTTGTTCCTGACAGATGGACTAGTAAAGTGATTTCTGAGGTTCATTGTTCTGTGTTGGCTGGCCATCCTGGGATTTTCGGTACCAGAGATTTGGTTGGTAGGTCCTTTTGGTGGCCTTCTTTGTCACGGGATGTGCGTTCCTTTGTGCAGTCCTGTGAGACTTGTGCGCGGGCCAAGCCTTGCTGTTCCCGCGCTAGTGGGTTGCTTTTGCCTTTGCCTGTCCCTGAGAGGCCTTGGACGCATATTTCTATGGATTTTATTTCAGATCTTCCGGTTTCCCAGAGGATGTCGGTTATCTGGGTGGTTTGTGACCGTTTTTCTAAGATGGTTCATTTGGTATCTTTGCCTAAATTGCCTTCCTTTTCTGATTTGGTTCCGTTGTTCTTTCAGCATGTGGTTCGTATGCATGGCATTCCGGAGAATATTGTGTCCGATAGAGGTTTTCAGTTTGTTTCTAGGTTTTGGCGGGCCTTTTGTGTTAGGCTGGGCATCGATTTGTCTTTTTCTTCCGCATTTCATCCTCAGACAAATGGCCAAACCGAGCGAACTAATCAGACTTTGGAAACTTATTTGAGATGCTTTGTGTCTGCTGATCAGGATGATTGGGTGGCTTTCTTGCCATTGGCCGAGTTTGCCCTTAATAATCGGGCTAGTTCTGCTACCTTGGTTTCACCCTTCTTTTGTAATTCTGGTTTTCATCCTCGTTTTTCTTCAGGGCAGGTTGAGCCTTCTGATTGTCCTGGGGTGGACTCTGTGGTTGACAGATTGCAGCAAATTTGGGCTCATGTTGTGGACAATTTGGTGTTGTCTCAGGAGGAGGCTCAGCGTCTTGCTAACCGTCGCCGGTGTGTTGGTTCCCGGCTTCGGGTTGGGGATTTGGTCTGGTTTTCTTCCCGTCATGTTCCTATGAAGGTTTCTTCCCCTAAGTTTAAGCCTCGGTTTATTGGTCCTTATAGGATTTCTGAGATTATCAATCCAGTGTCTTTTCGTTTGGCCCTTCCAGCCTCTTTTTCCATCCATAATGTTTTTCATAGATCTTTGTTGCGGAAATATGTGGTGCCCTTTGTTCCCTCTGCTGATCCTCCTGCCCCGGTGTTGATTGATGGGGAGTTGGAGTATGTGGTTGAGAAGATTTTGGATTCTCGTTTTTCGAGGCGGAAGCTTCAGTATCTTGTCAAATGGAAGGGTTATGGTCAGGAGGATAATTCTTGGGTTATTGCCTCCGATGTTCATGCTGACGATTTGGTTCGTGCCTTTCATTTGGCTCGTCCTGATCGGCCTGGGGGCTCTGGTGAGGGTTCGGTGACCCCTCCTCAAGGGGGGGGGTACTGTTGTGAATTCTGCTCTTGGGCTCCCTCCGGTGGTTATAAGTGGTAGCGCTGCTGTCTTTGGATCGCAGCATTCATCAGGTGTGTCCACTTATTGCAATTCGGACTGGGCTATTTAGTCTTGCTTGACCCTTTAGTCAGTGCCAGTTGTCCATTGTTCCTCGAGGATTCACATTCCTTCCTGGTCTCTCCTGCTTTGCTGTTCATTTCAGCAAAGATAAGTTCTGGCTTTGATTTTTGCAGTCCACATGCTGTGGGCCTTATTGTTCAGTTCTTTTCCATGTTTTGTCTTGTCCAGCTTGGTCTTAATAAGGATTTGTTTAGCCAAGCTGGTATCTCTGGAGATGCAGATATACCCTCCATGCCTTTAGTTAGTTGTGGAGATTTTGTATTTTCTGTGGTGGATATTTTCTAGTGTTTTAATACTGACCGCTTAGCACTCTGTCCTATCCTTTCTATTTAGCTAGAGTGGCATCCTTTGCTAAATCCTGATTTCAGTCTGCGTATGTTATTTCCCTCTCCTCTCACAGTCAATATTTGTGGGGGGCTGTCTATCCTTTGGGGATTTTCTCTGGGGCAAGATAGTTTTCCCTTTTCTATCTCTAGGGTTATTTAGTCCACCGGCTGTGTCGAGATGTCTAGGAAGTGTTAGGTACATTCCACGGCTACTTCTAGTTGCGGTGTTAAGTTCAGGGTCTGCGGTCAGTACAGGTACCACCTTCTCCAGGGTATGTCTCATGCTGCTCCTAGGCCACCAGTTCATAACAGATAACTTGGAGTTCAGCTGTCCTGCCGGTCTCTGATATAAGTCATAGAGGTCCTTACAACCTCGATGAAGGAGGCAGCCTGCTCAGGGCTGGTCTCCCCATGATATCCTCTCCTGCACGCTCTCTGCAATGTATTCAGCTTTCTGTATATCTCTTTCCGGGAAGTGCTGTACTGCAGCTACACAGCTCCGTAAACCCTCTTCTACCTCAGACTGATCCAGTCTGTCTCCTGGCAAGAACTGTCTGGACCCTCCTGGAACTGACTGACTTTCCCTACAGACTACCAGATATATATATATATGGGGAGTCGCCTAGTAAATAGGATCAAAAACTCCCCCTGGTGGCCTGGAGTATGAATGTGTTGCATGTTTGTGGTACCTGGTTACAGTTATCCCTTCTTGCCTTCAAGCGTAACATCACTCTGGAGCAAAGCAACGCCACTGTGGTGACCAGGGTCCTGGGGCGCCGCACTCCTTCCCAATTAAATCCAGTACTCCCAGACTGGAAAAAGAAAGAACAACAATATTTTAGCAAAAAGACATACAATTTTTGAAATGCTATAAACCAAGTTAATACAAATTAATTATGAAACTGGAGCTTCCCTTTATGGGAGGTGCGGACACTTGAACGTTGCAAGAACATATTTACATTGTAGGCCTACTTTCAAGAATAGAACAATTTAATAGAACAGTATAATAACGAACTAACTATGAAATACTATTACCCACTACGGGTATACTATCTTAATGCTTCAAAGTGCAAAACAAGCATTTTCTTTATTCAAAGTGCAGAACATTTCTAGCAACAAGGACTACTCCTACGGGTATACTACATCAAGTCCATCTGACTCAAAAGTGCAACATCATACATTTTCACTACTTTCTGCACACAACAGTATCTAACTTCAAGTTTCAATTTTTATTTTTATTAACTCTTTAATATATTAACTAGCTGGCATATAAAGTACAATTTTTAACTAACTTTGGATATTAGTTCAGCAAAACGCTGCAAATCGACTTTTAAGTCTTTCAATACTGAGGTTGTGCAATTAATACTTAAGTCATTCATTAACTTTATAACAGCAGCAACGATGCGAGGGACCCGTCATTAACCCCCAACATTGTCTTGGGCGGGCTGCAAGGCATTTGTCCAGACCTGGAATCCTGCCGCACCAAACGGGTTTTTCTTCAGGTCTCTGTAAAACAAAGCAACTTTCACAGCGAGATTAGAAGCAGTCTTTTCAAAACTTCTTTGTAAAACCAGTAGGAAGCACCTTTAAGAAGGTGCAAACTATTTACAAGACAGTTTGTGAATCATTCACCGTCCATGATCCAAATGTCCTTTAAACAAATGAACTCTGTAAACAGATGATCCCTTTAAATGAGAGACCCCTTTAAATAGAAACCTGGTCAGGTTTATCAAAAGTTTTTAAAAGGTAGCAGTCATTTTTGAAACTTGCAGCAACAATGGGTTAACTCTTAACTTTTAACTATTTACAGTCATTTTAAATTCTCAGGAACATTTATTTAACTCTTTACTTTCTCTTATGCTTGTCTGGCCAGGGATGTTGCCTTCCCTGCTTCTCCTGACATTTACAGTGCTCATGCCAGGTTATCATGGGGATTTCCCCTTGGAGCATGATCATGTCCTCACTGGTGTGCCTGTGAGTTTTAGCAGTGCTCTCATGTACTTCTCCATCCCAGGATCCCTGGTCCCAGGGAACATTGTAATGGCCCCAACCAGGTCAGAGGGCTGATGGTGCTGTGAGCAGGCCTACCAGAGACTCTTTGGTCTGCAGCATGGCACAGTCGGTGGCTGCGGTAAGGTCAGTCACTGGAGCGGGGTCAGTAGCTGGGACAGGAGCAGTCACTGGAGTGGGGCCGGTCACCGGGGCAGGGTCATTCCTCATACCTGCTTCAGATGCGGTCCCTCCGGTGCCAGTCTGCTCTTCTGCTGAAGCTGCAGTCGCTGGTCGCTGGACGGGCCGCGGTGTTGTCGTCTTCTTCAGCGGTGTCTCACTTTCTGGCTCTGCTGGGGTCAAAGGTGCGGGCTGCAGGGGCTTGTGCTGCAGCGTTGTCATCTCCGTTTGCAGCATCTCGCTTTCCGGCGGTGTCTTACTTTCTGGCTCCTACGGGGGTTGTGAGCGCTGGTGGTAAGTTTTGACGCTGTGCGGTCGTCATCTTTTTGATCAGGGACTCCTTCCGTGTGGTCACCGCTGTCATCTGTGTCTGCAGGGGACCTCGGGCCTGCTCCTCTAGCTCTCTCCGCAGGAGGTCCGGGCTCATCATCGGTGATGGGTGCAGTTCTTGCAGGTCCCGGTTGGGAGAGTCCTCTTGCTCCATCCCACGCTCCGGGGTCCGCTCACCTCCCTCCGCCATGTTGATTAACGGTTCTTCCTCCTCCCTCCCTTCCTCCTCCCTCACATCACAGTGCTGGCAGGGGGCGTGCATGATCTTCACGCCGCTCTGCTGGACCCGCCCACGATAGCACGCCCTTCTTCTCCGGCGCTCCTCGTGGCGCTGTAATGGCGGCGGTTTTGGAGGCAATTTTTTTTTGGGTGGCAAATCACAATACACAGTCTTTCAATGAAGCACGGTTCAGGCACAGTCTTTTAGGGTTTAGTTTTTGCTGGGTCAGTTCATCCTGTTCGTGATGCCAAGATGAGTCGCCCCGCCTGGGCCGTGGGGTACTTGGTACCGGGTCCTGAGTTCACAGGGGGATGTCTGTTGTGAATTCTGTGGTCAAGCTCCCTCCTGTGGTCATGAGTGGTTCTTCGGCTGGTTCTGTCTATGAGCTTCCTCTGGTGGATGTGAGTGGGGCTGTGGCTTCTGAGTTTCCTTCCTCAGGTGACGAGGTTAAGTCGTTAGGTGCTGCTCTATTTAACTCCACCTAGTTCTTTGTTCCTGGCCTCCAGTCAATGTTTCAGTATTGGTCTTGCTCTCTCCTGGATCGTTCCTGTGGCCTGTCTGCCCTGCATAAGCTAAGTTTTGCTTGTGTTACTTTTGTTTGCTATATTTTCTGTCCAGCTTGCTATATTGGTTTTTCTTGCCTGCTGGAAGCTCTGAGACGCAGAGGGAGCATCTCCGTACCGTTAGTCGGTGCGGAGGGTCTTTTTGCCCCCTCTGCGTGGTTGTTTGTAGGTTTTTGTGCTGACCGCAAAGCTATCTTTCCTATCCTCGGTCTATTCAGTAAGTCGGGCCTCACTTTGCTAAATCTATTTCATCTCAGTGTTTGTATTTTCATCTTAATTCACAGTCATTATATGTGGGGGGCTGCCTTTTCCTTTGGGGAATTTCTCTGAGGCAAGTTAGGCTTATTTTTCTATCTTCAGGGCTAGCTAGTTTCTCAGGCTGTGCCGAGTTGCATAGGGATTGCGGTCAGCAGAGTTCCCACGTCTCAGAGCTCGTCCTATGTTAGTAACTATCAAGTCACTTTGTGTGCTCTTAACCACTAGGTCCATTGTGGTTCTGAATCACCTGTTCATAACAGTACTGGAGGCCCAAAGTACTAATGCTTCTCAATAGAGGGAAAAGAGAAGTTCTGAGACCATTTTTTTTTCTCTGTACTGTGTTTTGTCTTTCTTTTCCCCTAGACATTTGGGTGGTTCAGGACACAGGTGTAGTGATGGACATTAAAGGTATGTCTTCTTGTGTGGATCATCTTACTACAAGAGTACAAAATATTCAAGACTTTGTGGTTCAGAATTCTATGTTAGAACCAAGAATTCCTATTCCTGATTTGTTTTCTGGAGATAGAGCTAAGTTTCTGAGTTTTAAGAATAATTGTAAACTGTTTCTGGCTTTGAAACCCCGCTCCTCTGGTGACCCAGTTCAACAAGTTAAGATCATTATTTCTTTATTACGTGGCGACCCTCAAGACTGGGCATTTTCCCTTGCGCCAGGAGATCCTGCATTATGTAATATTGATGCGTTTTTTCTGGCGCTCGGATTGCTGTATGATGAACCTAATTCAGTGGATCAGGCAGAGAAAAATTTGCTGGCTCTGTGTCAGGGTCAGGATGAGGTAGAGATATATTGTCAGAAGTTTAGGAAGTGGTCTGTGCTCACTCAATGGAATGAATGTGCGCTGGCAGCAATTTTCAGAAAAGGTCTCTCTGAAGCCCTTAAGGATGTCATGGCGGGATTTCCTATGCCTGCTGGTCTGAATGAGTCTATGTCTTTGGCCATTCAGATCGGTCGACGCTTGCGTGAGCGTAAAACTGTGCACCATTTGGCGGCATTATCTGAGCATGGACCTGAGCCTATGCAGTGCGATAGGACTTTGACCAGAGCTGAACGGCAAGAACACAGACGTCAGAATGGGCTGTGTTTTTACTGTGGTGATTCCACTCATGCTATCTCCGATTGTCCTAAGTGCACTAAGCGGTTCGCTAGGTCTGCCACCATTGGTACGGTACAGTCGAAATTTCTTTTGTCCGTTACTTTGATCTGCTCTTTGTCATCCTATTCTGTCATGGCATTTGTGGATTCAGGCGCTGCCCTGAATTTGATGGACTTGGAGTATGCTAGGCGCTGTGGGTTTTTCTTGGAGCCCTTGCAGTATCCTATTCCATTGAGAGGAATTGATGCTACGCCTTTGGCCAAGAATAAGCCTCAGTACTGGACCCAGCTGACCATGTGCATGGCTCCTGCGCATCAGGAGGATATTCGCTTTTTGGTGTTGCATAATCTGCATGATGTGGTCGTGTTGGGGTTGCCATGGCTACAAGTCCATAACCCAGTATTGGATTGGAAATCAATGTCTGTGTCCAGCTGGGGTTGTCAGGGGGTACATGGTGATGTTCCTTTTCTGTCTATTTCATCATCCACCCCTTCTGAGGTCCCAGAGTTCTTGTCGGATTACCGGGATGTATTTGATGAGCCCAAGTCCAGTGCCCTACCTCCGCATAGGGATTGTGATTGTGCTATCGATTTGATTCCTGGTAGTAAGTTTCCTAAAGGTCGACTGTTTAATTTGTTTGTGCCTGAGCACGACGCTATGCGGAGTTACGTAAAGGAATCCTTGGAGAAGGGTCATATTCGCCCGTCGTCGCCATTGGGAGCAGGGTTCTTTTTTGTGGCCAAGAAGGATGGTTCGCTGAGACCTTGTATTGATTACCGCCTTCTAAATAAAATCACGGTCAAATTTCAGTACCCCTTGCCGCTGCTGTCTGATTTGTTTGCTCGGATTAAGGGGGCTAGTTGGTTCACCAAGATAGATCTTCGTGGTGCGTATAATCTTGTGCGTATTAAACAGGGCGATGAATGGAAAACAGCATTTAATACGCCCGAGGGCCATTTTGAGTACCTGGTTATGCCATTCGGGCTTTCTAATGCTCCATCAGTGTTTCAGTCCTTTATGCATGACATCTTCCGAGAGTACCTGGATAAATTCCTGATTGTATACTTGGATGATATTTTGGTCTTCTCGGATGATTGGGAGTCTCACGTGAAGCAGGTCAGAATGGTGTTCCAGGTCCTGCGTGCGAATTCTTTGTTTGTGAAGGGGTCAAAGTGTCTCTTTGGTGTTCAGAAGATTTCATTTTTGGGGTTCATTTTTTCCCCTTCTACTATCGAGATGGACCTTGTTAAAGTTCATGCCATTTATGATTGGACTCAGCCGACATCTCTGAAGAGTCTGCAAAAGTTCCTGGGCTTTGCTAATTTTTATCGTCGCTTCATCAATAATTTTTCTAGTATTGCTAAACCGTTGACTGATTTAACCAAGAAGGGTGCTGATGTGGTCAATTGGTCTTCTGCTGCTGTGGAAGCTTTTCAAGAGTTGAAGCGTCGTTTTTCTTCTGCCCCTGTGTTGTGCCAACCAGATGTTTCGCTCCCGTTCCAGGTCGAGGTTGATGCTTCTGAGATTGGAGCAGGGGCTGTTTTGTCGCAAAGAAGTTCTGATGGCTCGGTGATGAAACCATGCGCCTTCTTTTCCAGGAAGTTTTCGCCTGCTGAGCGTAATTATGATGTTGGCAATCGAGAGTTGCTAGCCATGAAGTAGGCATTCGAGGAGTGGCGTCATTGGCTTGAAGGAGCTAAGCATCGCGTGGTGGTCTTGACTGATTACAAGAACTTGACTTATCTCGAGTCTGCCAAACGGTTGAATCCTAGACAGGCTCGTTGGTCGCTGTTTTTCTCCCATTTTGACTTTGTGGTTTCGTACCTTCCGGGCTCTAAAAATGTGAAGGCGGATGCCCTGTCTAGGAGTTTTGTGCCCGACTCTCCGGGTTTGCCTGAGCCGGCGGGTATTCTCAAAGAGGGGGTAATTTTGTCTGCCATCTCCCCTGATTTGCGGCGGGTGCTGCAAAAATTTCAGGCTAATAGACCTGACCGTTGCCCAGCGGAGAAACTGTTTGTCCCTGATAAATGGACGAGTAGAGTTATCTCTGAGGTTCATTGTTCTGTGTTGGCTGGTCATCCTGGAATCTTTGGTACCAGAGATTTGGTGGCTAGATCCTTTTGGTGGCCGTCTCTGTCGCGGGATGTGCGTTCGCTTGTGCAGTCCTGTGGGATTTGTGCTCGGGCTAAGCCCTGCTGTTCTCGTGCCAGTGGGTTGCTTTTGCCCTTGCCAGTCCCGAAGAGGCCCTGGACACATATCTCTATGGATTTTATTTCGGA
The DNA here is from genome assembly GCF_032444005.1 of Ranitomeya imitator. Taxonomy (NCBI): domain Eukaryota; kingdom Metazoa; phylum Chordata; class Amphibia; order Anura; family Dendrobatidae; genus Ranitomeya; species Ranitomeya imitator. The sequence goes on from NC_091284.1 coordinate 774,093,849, forward strand.
TCTCCCCGTCTCTCAAAAAATGTCGGTCATTTGGGTTGTTTGTGATCGCTTCTCTAAGATGGTCCATTTGGTACCCTTGTCTAAATTGTCTTCCTCCTCTGATTTGGTGCCATTGTTTTTCCAGCATGTGGTTCGTTTACATGGCATTCCGGAGAACATCGTTTCTGACAGAGGTTCCCAGTTTGTTTCGAGGTTTTGGCGAGCCTTTTGTGCTAGGATGGGCATTGATTTGTCTTTTTCCTCGGCTTTCCATCCTCAGACAAATGGCCAGACTGAACGAACCAATCAGACCTTGGAGACATATCTGAGATGTTTTGTTTCTGCCGATCAGGATGATTGGGTGTCCTTTTTGCCTTTGGCTGAGTTCGCCCTTAATAATCGGGCCAGCTCGGCTACTTTGGTTTCGCCGTTTTTCTGCAATTCTGGTTTCCATCCTCGTTTCTCTTCAGGGCAGGTTGAGTCTTCTGACTGTCCTGGTGTGGATACTGTGGTGGATAGGTTGCAGCAGATTTGGACTCATGTGGTGGACAATTTGACATTGTCTCAGGAGAAGGCTCAACGTTTCGCTAACCGCAGGCGCTGTGTGGGTCCCCGACTTTGTGTTGGGGATTTGGTTTGGTTGTCATCTCGTTATATTCCTATGAAAGTTTCCTCTCCTAAGTTTAAGCCTCGTTTCATTGGTCCGTATAGGATTTCTGAGGTTCTTAATCCTGTGTCTTTTCGTTTGACCCTTCCAGCTTCTTTTTCCATCCATAACGTATTCCATAGGTCATTGTTGCGGAGATACGTGGCACCTGTGGTTTCATCCGTTGATCCTCCTGCCCCGGTTTTGGTTGAGGGGGAGTTGGAGTATATAGTGGAGAAGATTTTGGATTCTCGTATTTCGAGACGGAAACTCCAGTACCTGGTTAAGTGGAAGGGTTATGGTCAGGAAGATAATTCCTGGGTCTTTGCCTCTGATGTTCATGCTGCCGATCTGGTTTGTGCCTTTCATTTGGCTCATCCTGGTCGGCCTGGGGGCTCTGGTGAGGGTTCGGTGACCCCTCCTCAAGGGGGGGTACTGTTGTGAATTCTGTGGTCAAGCTCCCTCCTGTGGTCATGAGCGATACTTCGGCTGGTTCTGTCTATGAGCTTCCTCTGGTGGATGTGAGTGGGGCTGCGGCTTCTGAGTTTCCTTCCTCAGGTGACGAGGTTAAGTCGTTAGGTGCTGCTCTATTTAACTCCACCTAGTTCTTTGTTCCTGGCCTCCAGTCAATGTTTCAGTATTGGTCTTGCTCTCTCCTGGATCGTTCCTGTGGCCTGTCTGCCCTCCATAAGCTAAGTTTTGCTTGTGTTACTTTTGTTTGCTATATTTTCTGTCCAGCTTGCTATATTGGTTTTTCTTGCTTGCTGGAAGCTCTGAGACGCAGAGGGAGCATCTCCGTACCGTTAGTCGGTGCGGAGGGTCTTTTTGCCAACTCTGCATGGTTGTTTGTAGGTTTTTGTGCTGACCGCAAAGCTATCTTTCCTATCCTCGGTCTATTCAGTAAGTCGGGCCTCACTTTGCTAAATCTATTTCATCTTAGTGTTTGTATTTTCATCTTAACTCACAGTCATTATATGTGGGGGGCTGCCTTTTCCTTTGGGGAATTTCTCTGAGGCAAGGTAGGCTTATTTTTCTATCTTCAGGGCTAGCTAGTTTCTCAGGCTGTGCCGAGTTGCATAGGGAGCGTTAGGCGCAATCCACGGCTACCTCTAGTAGGTAGGATTAGGATTAGGGATTGCGGTCAGCAGAGTTCCCACGTCTCTGAGCTCGTCCTATGTTAGTAACTATCAAGTCACTTTGTGTGCTCTTAACCACTAGGTCCATTGTGTTTCTGAATCACCTGTTCATAACAGATGTCACGGTGGCTGCGACCCGGTCTGTGGCCCTGGGCGCCCATGTAAAAGGGAACGGTCTTTAAAGGGATTAAAGTTTATGTTCATGACTCCACCTGTGGTATTCGGTCAGTGGGGACTGAAGCTGCTTTAAGGAGTCTTCTGGGGTGATGTTATGGGGTGAAGTATGTCCCCAGGGCTCCCAGTGTGTGGATGGTAGATGGTCAATGGCGCAGTAAGAAACGAGGACACAGGTTTGCAGTCTCTTTACCTTGTTTACTGTTGACTTCAGGCAGCCAAAGTCCAGGGCACCGAATCACAGGGCAGGCAGGGTCCGGCCAGCTTGGAGGCAAGTTAGGAATCCCCTTATCAGGTGGAAATCAAAGCCTTCCTCTAGTGCAGTGGTGGTTTAGTCCCTTTCTGCCTATGGCTTCACATAAGGCCCTCACAGATGTTATCTCTCTCTCTGCCCCCCGGATAGGATAGGACATAACCCATATGACTGGTGACTTGAGGTGGTTTATAGGAACTCTAGCATGCCCCAGCCTCTAAGGGTGTCACCATGCCTCCTGGGTATGGGTATTAGGTCGGAGAGGCAACTTGGATTTCAGCTGTCCTGCCTTTCTCTGATGTAAGCCATAGAGGTCCTTACAACCTCGGTGTTCCAGCTACTGCTCTCTGCACCTCAGGAGGCAGCCTGCTCAGGGCTGGTCTCCCCCTGATATCTTCTCCTGTGCTTTGCTCTCCTGCATATTCTCTGCAATGTATTCAGCTCCTCCTAGCCTTCTTTTTTGAAAGCTAAACATTCCCAGATCCTTTAATCGTTCCTCGTAGGACATACTTTGCAGTTCGCTCACCATCCTGGTAGCTCTTCTCTGAACTTGCACTAGTTTTTCAGTGTCTTCTTTATAATGTGTTGTCCAGAACTGGACACAGTACTCCAGATGAGGCCTAACCAAGGAGGAGTAGAAGGAGATAATTACTTCACGTGATCTAGACTCTATGCTTCTCTTAAAACATCCTAGAACTGTGTTTGCACATGAGTGCTGTGATACAGCGGCAAAAAAAAGCAGTCTGTGATCTATTAGTATACCCAATTCTCCATCAAACGCCACCACACCCAAAAGTGCTACAAATGTTAGCTGGTGACTAGCTCATGCAGCCTTTATCTATCTCCATTTTCTCCAGATGGCTGGACCATCATTTTTAATAAAGCACCTGTACTTTGTGTGCCCCCCACTTCATTGTAGATTGTAAGCTGTTATGAGCAGAGTCATCATTATTTTTGCTTTAATTATAGCATTAGCTTTAACAATGTTACAAATGACTGTTATATATGAACTTCTGATTTGTAAAGCCCTGCACAATATGTTGACGCTATATAAATGAAAATTATTATTATTACCCAAGTCGTTTTTCACATGTGCTGTTGTTTTCATGTTGCTGCAGTGCAGTATAGCACAATCTCCATCAGGGGAGCTTGTGAGGGAAGTGAGGCTGCACACACAGAGTAGCACCACAGAGCAGAAGCACAGGCGCCACAAAGTGGCGAGAAAGTGGTCAGAAAAGCCGAGTCAAAAAACAGTCAGAAGCAGAAGTACCAGAGGTTGAAGCAGTACACGTGGTCAGGAACAAACCCCCGCTCAGCAACGGTCAGAAGCGGATAAGACAAAGACAGAAGACAGATGACAGAAGCGAGTCCAAATACAAGCCAAGTCAAAACCAGGGAATTAAACAAACTTACAGGGAAACACTGGAAAAGGGCAGACAGAGGGAGTGAACAGACACAGGGCAAGTCAGAGATCACAGCAGGGCAAATCAAGATCTACCAGAGTCAGGTACACACACCGAAGGCAGAACTATAGCTGACACCACCAGCAGGATGCATAGGAGCTACAGTAAATAGCAAACCTGAACCCAAAATGAGGCAGAGCAAAGTTAACCCTTGACATGATCCACCCGGGAAAAAGGGCAGACAGGACAAAATCCTGGAACGGATCATGACAGTTGATTAGTTCTATTCCTTCCATTTTGTAGATGTAATTTTCATTTTTCTTGGCCAATTGTAAAATCTTTCATTTTTCCCTGTTAAATACCATTCTATTAGTCGCTGCCCATTATTCAAGCTTATCTAGATTCTTCTAAATCCGTTCCAGGTCTTCTCTAGTGTTAGCTATCCCTCTTATCTTTGCATCATCTGCAAATTTGATAAGTAAACCTTCAGTTCCCTTATTTAGATCATTTGTAAAAATGCTGAACAACACTGGGGCCGGGACAGAGCCTTATGGTACCTCACTTGAAACACTCTTCCAAAGGATATGCAATTATTTATCTCCACTCTTTGAGTACGATCACTGAGCCAATTATAAATCCACCTAACCGTAGCCTTGTCAATCCCATAGTTGGTCATTTTTTCAATAAGGATAGTATGAGACACTTTATCAAATGTTTTGCTGCAGTCGAGATATACTATATCTACCGCATTTCGCTGATCCACCAAGTCAGTGATTCCATCATAAAAGGAAATTAGATTAGTCTGGCATGACTCGCTTGCTACAAGTCCATGCTGGCTCTGGTCAATTACTGTATTCATATCTAAATACTTACATGCATGCTGTTTAATAATTTGTTCAAAGATCTCTCCTGGTATAGAAGTAAGGCTCTCGGGCCTGTAATTTCCTGGATCCATCTTCTTTCTTTTTTGAAGATAGGGATAACATTTGCCCTTTTCCAATCTTGTTGGATGAGACTTCTGTTCTCCAGGATTTTTAGTCGACTCCAACATATTGTCCCATGTAAAAGATCTCACCCCCTCACTTCAGCCTCCTCCATGTGCCAATAAATGCACTCCTCTCTATATACAGCCCCTCCTGCAGAATATAACTCCTCTCAGCATCTTGATGTAAAGCCCTGTCCTACAATGCATCACTCCTTTCAGCCTCTCTATATTCATCCCCATCTTACAGAATACCACTATTAGCTCCCTATTTGCACTACAATCTTGCAGTACATTGCCCCACTCAATTACTCTCTATACAGTCCTTGCAGAGCATTAAACTTCTCAGCCTCTCTAAGTAATGCCTCATGCTACAGGACATGACTGCTCTCAGTCCCTGTATATACAACCCCATCATGCAGAACATCACTTCTCTCAGCTTCCGCTATAAACAGCTCGATCCTGCAGAATATCACTTCTTTCAGACCCCTTTATAAACAGCTCTATCCTGCAAAGCATCCTTCTCTCAGACCCCTTGATATGCTGCTGCATCCTACAGAACATAACTCCTCTCAGACTCATCTATATACAGTTCCATCCTACAGTGCATGACTTATCTCAGCCCCTGTATATACAGTACAGCCTCATCTTGCAGAACATCATCCCTCTCAGTCCCCTTTATAAACAGCTCTATCCTACAGAACATCACTTCTCTCACCCCCTACATGAACAGGTCTATTCTGCAGAACATCCTTCTCTAAATTCCCTCAATATACATCTGCATCCTGCAAAGCATCACTCCTCCCAGCCCCTGTATATAGCCACCTCCTGCAGAACATCACTCTTCTCAGCTTCTCTACCTACAAGCCTATCCTGCTGTTCATCACTTTTTTTACCCCCTTATATTTAGCCCCATCCTGCATAAAATCACTCCTCTCTTCTATACAGAGCCCCTATCCTGCAGAACATCACTCATCTATGCCTACACTGACCAATCCTGCAGTAAATTAGTCCTATCATCTATATAAAGCCGAATTGTCCAGAACAACACTCCTCCAATCACATACACACGTATTGTGTCAAATTATCATACATGCTCATTAGCATATTTGCAAAGCAAACAAATACAGAGGCTATAAGAGGCAAACAGTGAAACATTTTTAATGAAACCCAATTACAAAAATAACTTTTAGCTTCAATTGCACGCATTTAGGTAATAAAGAAAAAAATGTCTCCAAAGGTGGACAACCCCTGTGGAGATATGGGGGTTGGCAGGCACCCCAGGTATGCTAGCCGAAACCACATGGACCAGGGATCGTCTCACCGAATGCCTGCTCTCCTTTTAACGTGGGTATAACGCTACTCAGACAACACAGGGTTAGGGTAAAACAGTGTGGCATTGCTTTATAGAAATCACAAATCAGGCAGATAACATGTAGAACAGTCCCAGCAAAATACCCCAACATGGTACATATTACAGAGTCTCACCCTTCCGATGACTCGCCAGGATAATGGTAGCTGCTACTTCAGAGCTCCGAGGGTCGACTACCCCACCCGTGGCACACACACACAGAGAAGAGGTAAAGACAAGCATAGGAAGATGACAGTCCATTGAGGTACAAGGACAGTTGACCCGAGGATCATAACCTGGCTTCTCCAAACATCTCCATGGAGTCAGGTGACCGGCGGGTTCCAATCCTGGCTTTCTCCAAACGTATCCATGGTTCAGCGATGGTCAATGAAGCAGATATATATACTTCCAAATGGGGCCGAGGCCTCCAAGATTGTTTCATGTAGAATGATAAATCTCTGTCCCTCGTTATGGAGCCATGATATATTGTCAGCAGTCCTGTTGGGTCTTCTGGATGTTTGGATGTCTTGGCAGAATCTCTGGCTGTCTCTCTGTACAGAGGCATGTAACCTATTTTTATATTTAGCAAGTGTTTTTCATTCAGTATCACACATAAGGGGAAGAATGGTGATGACCAAATCGCCTTGTTTGATTATGCAATCTATTTGCATGGATTTTCCTCCTCTGTTTTAAAAATCAACAAATTATCTTGGCTACCCAATGCACAATTAGCGAATCACTAGTCATCAAGGATAAGAGCACACTATGTTATATCAAATATCAGCTTGCAAGTCAATATTCCAGGCTTAGACAAACAAAAGTCTGTTTTCTTGACCAGGCAGAAAGAAATACTTAAATTCAAAAGCCAACATACAGATAACAGCCTATTCTTTGTGGCTTGCTAAAAATATCATACCAATATAAAAAATAGTCATCTGGTTAATTATGATACAATGCTGTGTCTCCACAACCTCTTTTAGAACATTCAAATTATCCTCATTCCAGACCCAAAATGAATTGAAACCACAGACTGGACCTTTATATTTGGCCCGTAATTACTTAATTGACAGGTGATGACATGTCATTTAGCTGACTATGATATCACCCTATATGAATAAGACTATGAATGTCAACATGGAGAAGTATCTGACTATAATAGTTACATCTGAGTTCAACATAAACCATGAGAAATACACTGGAAATATTCCTCTGGAAACTTTTGGCTATTTTCTGTTCCTCTTTCCTTTGATATAATGGTGCACTTATTGCTGTAAATACTGTTTTAGACATAAAATGGGGTAGAGGAAACATTTGAGCAATGATTATAGGCTGCTGCCATCTCCTCTGTAAAATATCTGTATTTGTGGAGCCTAATGGCCGGCACAGTGCAGAGTAAACACTGGGATCCACACAGAACCTAAACTCTCAAATGATTTGTTTTGGTCTTTGCTCAAATTTTCAGCTCCTGGGATGTTTCCCTGCAGCGATACATTGTAGCAGTAAAGAGAGATGTATCGTCTTTGATCTGACAATATATTGTCTTGGCAGAAAGAGCCTTCTGCGTAGATCGGCTTCTTAAAACACCTTGACCCTGATTCATCAAAACTGGCTTACGTCTTTCTTTTCCAGGGGCGGACACTGACAGTTTGGGGTCCTTATGCAAGAAACTAGATGGTGGCCCGATTCTAACACATCAGGTGTTCTAGAATATGTATGTATGTATGTATATAGCAGCCACATAGTATATAGCACAGGCCACGACATATTCTAGAATACCCGATGCGTTAATACAGGCCACGCAGTATATAACAGTGGCCACGCAGTATATAACACAGCCCAAACAGTATATAAAATTGCCCACGTAGTATATAACACTGGCCACATAGTATATAACATTGCCCACGTAGTATATAGCAGCCACGCAGTATATAACACAGCCAATGTAGTATATAACACAGCCCAAACAGTACATAACACAGCCCACGCAGTATATAACATTGCCCACATAGTATATAACACTGCCCACATAGTATATAGCAACCATGTAGTATATAACGCAGCCCACGCAGTATATAACACAGCCCACATAGTATATAACACTGCCCACGTAGTATATAGCAGCCATGTAGTATATAATGCAGCCCACATAGTAAATAACACTGCACACGTAGTATATAGCAGCCATGTAGTATATAGCACAGCTACGTAGTATATAACACAGCCCACGTAGTATATAGCAGCCATGTAGTATATAACGCAGCCGACGCAGTATATAACACAGCCCACATAGTATATAACACAGCCCACGTAGTATATAGCAGCCATGTAGTATATAACGCAGCCCACGTAGTATATAACACTGCCCACGTAGTATATAGCAGCCATGTAGTATATAACGCAGCCCACACAGTATATAACACAGCCCACTTAGTATTTAGCAGTGTGGGCACCATATCCCTGTTAAAAAAAATAATTAAAATAAAAAATAGTTATATACTCACCCTGCGGCGTCCAGCGAAGCTCTGTCGATGCGCGCGTGGCTGCCGCCAGCTTCCGTTCCCAGGATACATTGTGAAATTACCCAGATGACGTAGCGGTCTCGCGAGACCGCTAAGTCTTCTGGGTAATTTCGCAATGCATCTCTGGGAACGGAAGCTGGCGGCAGCCGCGCGCGTCTCGGTGAACGACGGAAGGTGAGAATAGCAGGTTTTTTTTTTTTTATTATTTTTAACATTAGGTCTTTTTACTATTGATGCTGCATAGGCAGCATCAATAGTAAAAAGTTGGTCACACAGGGTTAATAGCAGTGTTGACGGAGTGCGTTACCCGCGGCATGATGCGGTCCGTTAACACTGTCATTAACCCTGTGTGAGCGCTGACTGGAGGGGAGTATGGAGCGGGCGAGAGACACTGACTGGACAGGAGTAGGGAGGGACTAATTCTCGGCCAGGCTGTGCCCGTCGCAGATTGGTCGCGGCAGCCAGGAAAGGCAGCTGGCGAGACCAATCAGCGACGCGGGATTTCCGTGACGGAAGTTGCAGACAGACAGACAGAAGGACAGACAGAAAGACGGAATTATATGGTAGATGTGTCTGGGCCCCCCTCCTTTTATGGCAACAAAGCTACATATATATATAGCCACACACACACATACATGTATATATATTACATAGTCTCCTTTATTATGTATATTGCCGTCCCTCTTGTTATGTACAGCACCGTCCCTTACATATTGGATTATATAGAACCCTGTCTTTATTATATACCATCATGTCTTGTTAGATGTATAATGCAATGGTGGCTGATGGAGCATGGAAAAGCATCTTTTCTAATGGAGGAGCTGATGGACTGGTCATCTGGTCAACGGCTGCTCCATCAGCAGTAATTTTATATCTAACAAGAGAGGGGACTATGTAATAAAAGAAGGTGCTGTGATTAACAAAAATAACAAGAATAAACTATGCACTATACAGCACTGTATTAGGGCCTTGATTACTGCCTCCTGAAATAGAAGGCACATACCGGTTTGGCCTGCACTTTGTGATTGCACATAAGCATTGTACATTGCTATCTGTACGATGTGCACGGCCAGCTTCTTGTACCACGCTTTGGCTTTTTTTATGGCACTGTATGGCTGGAAGACTTGATCAGAGACATCAACTCCCCCCATGTTCTTGGGGTCGCACGCATTCAGCAAAGCATCGCATTAGACAAGCAGCAAGTTAAAGGGCAGTTATTCCATGGCAAGGAACTAATATCCATCTCCTCTCTTCACACAGGTTTGCACTGAATATCCCCAGCTCTCCCTGGATCCTGAATGTCTTTGTGTATTGCAATGATTTTCTGTGTGTCAGCAAGCACCCTGAATGGTATGCACTGAATATCCCCAGCTCTCCCTGGATCCTGAATGTCTTTGTATATTGCAATGATTTTCTGTGTGTCAGCCAACACCCTGAATGGTATGCACTGAATATCCCCAGCTCTCCCTGGATCTTGAATATCTTTGTATATTGAAATGATTTTCTGTGTGTCAGCAAGTGCAGCGCCCCAGGGTCCTGGTCGTCACAGTGGTATTGCTTTCCTTTCAAGGAGAGTGATGCTACGTTTGGATACAATGAAGGATAACTGCATCCAGATAACACAATACATGCAACATGTTCACACTCCAGACCAAAAGGGGGAGCTCTAAGCCTGTTTTAGGTGAACTCCCCTATAAGAACATCCTGATCTGGAGGGAAAGGGTCAGTTCCTGTCATAAAGACAGAGGGAAAGGAAGCAGAGGCGCAGTGTAGCCTAAAGTGCTGCAGCTCCTGGGAAGAGAAATTCAGAAAGCTGAACATATTGCAGTGAGCGTGAAGGAAGTCAGAGCAAAGGAGAGGATACCAGAGGGGGACCAGCCCTGCACAGGCTGCCTCTTTCTGAGGCGCAGAATCCAGGTAGCCGGAACACCGAGGGAGTAAGGAACTTTATGCTTTACTTCAGAGAACGGCAGGACAGCTAATTACAAGTTACCTGTCCGCACCTACACCCAGGAGGCGCGGTGACACCCCTCGGAGGCTGGGGCATGCTAGAGTCCCTATAAACAGCCTCAAGCCACCAGTCATATGGTATTGTCCTATCCTATACGGGGGACAGACAGAGAAACACCACATCTGTTAGACCCTTATGTGAAGCCATAGGCAGTAAGGGACTACACCACTGCAGCGTAAGGGAAGGCTATTGATTTCCACCTGGACAAGGGGACTCTGGACTTGCCTCCAAACTGGCCGGACTCTGCCTGCCCTGTGATCTGGTGCCCTGGACTGTGGATGCTGAAGTCTTCAGTAAAGGTAAAGAGACTGCAACCTTGTGTCCTCGTTCTACACTGCGCCTCTCACCATCCTACCATCTACACACTGGGAAGCCCTGGGGACATACTTCACCTGTGGGAAGGTATACCATCTAGCTGCCATAACATCACCCCAGCGGACCCCTTAAAGTAGCATCGGTCACCCTGACCGAATACTACAGGTGGCGTCACGAACATAAACTCTATCCCTTTAAAGACCTTTCCCCTTGTACACGGATGTCCCAGGGCCACGGACCGGGTCAGCCACCGTGACATCGCCCTGTGAACCGCAGGACCCGGTACCGAGTAGCCCACGGCCCCATGGGGGAGATCCACAAGCACCATGAATGGTATGCATTGCATTAGACAAGCATCAAGTTAAAGAGCAGTTATTCCATGGCAGTTAGTCAGGGCAGGAGTCAGGTAACATCCCCCCTCCATCACGACTCATATACATCAGCTCCTCTCTCCTTCCCTCTCCCATGTACAGCTCCCATGCACTTCTCACCTTCCAGAAAAGCCTCAGCCCATCTTGCCCAAACACACTGCACAGAAAAACTTCTTACAATTCCAAAAACTTCTTGCTTTTTATCTTCCTACTCCTACTGATTTCGGGAGACATCTCCCCAACCCTAGATCCCACAACCTCAACTGCTACCCTACCTCACATCAAAACCATTCTAAACTTATTAATATTACTTGCACTCCCTCATCTCCTTCTTTTAATTGTGCCCTTTGGAATCCACGGTCTGTATGTAACAAGCTTCCTTTCCTGCACAACTACTTTCTGAACAACTCTCTAAATCTATTGGCCCTCACTGAAACCTGGATCCAGGATTCTGACACTGTCTCCCCTGCCACCATTTCTCTTGGTGGCCTACAATTCTCCCATTCCCCGAGACCCACAAACAGACCTGGTGGTGGAGTCGGCATACTCCTCTCCCCACAGTGCACTTCCAGGTCATCCCCCCAGCTCCATCACTCTCATTCCCTTCTTTTGTGTTCCACAACATCAGGCTCTTCCGTCCCCTCTCCCTCAGAGTAGTGGTCATATACCGGCCTCCAGGCTCACCCACCCACTTCCTGGACCATTTCTCTGCCTGGTTGCCGCACTTCATGTCCTCAGAACTCCCAACCCTTATCCTGGGAGACTTCAACATCCCCATAAACAGCCCCACTTCTACATCTGCATCCCAGCATCTATCACTAACCACTTCGCTCGGTCTGTCACAGCTCTCAACCTCTGAGACACACTAGGACGGTAACACCCTTTACCTGGTCTTTGTCCAGCTGTGTTCAATCTCCTACCTAAATAACTCACTGCTTCCCCTCTTTGACGACAACATTCTCTCCTTCATGGTCACAAATCCTTGCTCACCCCAGCACCCTCCTACCTAACAGTCAGAAATCTACAAGCCATTAACCCTCATACATTTCAGACTCCTTACACTCATCACTGTCCCTAATCTCCTCTTTTTCCTGTCCTGATCTGGTGGTACATCACTACAATGACACTCTTAGAAGCACCCTCGACCAAGTAGCTCCCTTCGCCATCAGAACCTCCAAACACAGAGTAAACAGTCCTGGCTCACATTGCAAACCCAATATCTCCAGCGATGCTCTAGGAGTGCTGAACGCTTATGGAGGAAAACTCGCACACCAGAAGACTTCATACACGTCAAATTTATGTTCAAAACCTATAACTCTGCCCTTCACCTAGCCAAACAGACCTACTTCACCACCCTGATCTCCTCACTATCCAACAACCCAAAGAAACTTTTTGACACCTTTCACTCCCTCCTCAGGCCAAAAGCACAAGCACCTGTCACAGACATTTGTGCTGATGACTTGGCCTCCCACTTTAAAGAGAAAATAGACAATATCCGTCAGGAAATCCGCTCCCAATCACCAAGTTCAGTGACTCCCATCCCTCCCTGCATCTTCCCTGGCTCACTCTCCACATTTGATCCCATCACAGAAGAAGAAGTCTCCAGGCTCCTCTCTTCTTCTCGTCCGACTACATGCACTACTGATCCCATTCCCTCTCATCTTTCTCTCCAGTCGTCACTACTCACCTAACTACAATCTTTAATCTCTCACTCTCCTCAGGCATTTTCCCGTCCTCCTTCAAACACTGTATCATTACTCCATTACTAAAGAAACCCGCCCTCGACCCATCCTGCACAAATAACTACAGACCGGTCTCCAACCTCCCCTTCATCTCTAAACTCTTGGAGCTCCTAGTCTACTCCCGCCTTACCCGTTACCTCTCCATTCACTCCCTCCTAGACCCTTCACAGTCCGGCTTCCACCCCCCTACACTCGACAGAAACTGCACTCATCAAAGTGACCAACGACCTTCTGACAGCAAAATGTAATGGTGACCACTCTCTGCTCATTCTTCTCGATCTTTCTGCAGCTTTTGACACTGTTGACCACCCTCTCCTACTCTCTAGGCTCCAGTCACTAGGCATTAAGGACACTGCTCTCTCCTGGTTCTCCTCCTATCTTTCTGACCGCTCCTTCAGTGTTCTGTTCTCTGGCTCCACTTCGTCTCCTCTTCCTCTCACTGTCGGGGTACCTCAGGGCTCAGTCCTTGGCCCTCTTCTCTTCTCTCTCTACATGGCCCCAATTGGACAGATCATCAGCAGATTTGGCTTTCAGTACCATCTTTATGCCGACGACACACAACTATACACGTCATCCCCTGACCTTACTCCCGTTGTACTACAGAACACCAGTGACTGTCTGTCTGCAGTCTCCGACATCATGTCCGCTCTCTATCTGAAACTCAACCTCTCCAAAATTGAACTTCTGCTCCCACCATCTACTAACCTCCCTAAACCTGACATTTCCCTCTCCGTAGGTGGTGCCATAATAACATCCCGGCAGCCTGTGCGCTGTCTGGGTGTTACGTTTGACTCCGATCTCTCCTTCACATCCCATATACAATCTCTTGCCCGCTCGTGCCTCTTACACCTAAAGAACATCTCTAGAATCCGCCCTTTTCTCACTATGGAAACAACAAAAACCCTTACTGTCGCTCTGATCCACTCCCGCCTGGAATACTGCAATGCTCTATTAATTGGCCTCTCCCTTACTTGACTTTCCCCTCTCCAGTCTATCCTTAATGCGGCAGTCAGGGTTGTCTATCTAGCTAATCGTTACTCGGACATGTCCGCTCTTCGCCAGTCGTTACACTGGCTGCCCATTCATTATAGAATCCAATTCCAAGCACTTGTTCTCACCCACAAAGCTCTTCACAGTGCAGCGCCCCCTTACATCTCCTCCCTCATTTCTGTCTATCGGCCTAACCAACCTCTGAGCTCTGCAAATGACTTTCGACTAACCTCTGCACTAATCCGTACCTTCCACTCCCGACTCCAAGACTTCTACCGTGCTGCGCCAATCCTCTGGAATGCTTTACCCCAAGATATTAGGACCATTCACAACTTACATAGTTTTAGGCGCTCCCTCAAAACACATTTGTTCAGAGCGGCCTATCACGTTCCCTAATCAAAGTCATTTTATGCTTGTGTGTAGCCCATTCACTACTTCCATCTATCCCCTACTCCTTGAGGATGGCTGGACCATCATTGTAAATACATCATTTTAAATACACACCTGTACTTTGTATCCCCTCCACCTCATTGTAGATTGTAAGCTCTCACGAGCAGAGTCGTCTTATGTTCCTTTAATTATTGTACAGTTAACATTGTTATGACTGTTGTGTTTGAAACTGTTAAACTGTAAAGCGCTGCGAAATAAGTTGTCACTATATAAATAAAGATTATTATTATTATTATTATAATAGTAGGGGACGATATATAATAAGGGACGGCACCATATATAACTAGAGAGGATGGTACAAATTAAGGGACAGTGTTATACATAATAAAAAAGGAAACTATGTAACTAAGGACGGTGTTATACATATTGACCCCTTAAGCCCCAAGGGTGGTTTGCACTTTAATGACGGCGCCAATTTTTACAATTCTGACAACTGTCCCTTTATGAGGTTATAACTCTGTAACGCTTCAACGGATCCTGATGATTCTGACATTGTTTTCTCATGACATATTGTACTTCATGATAGTGGTAAATTTTCTTTGATATTACCTGTGTTTATTTATGAAAAAAACGGAAATTTGGCGAAAATTTTAAAAATTTTGCAATTTTCCAAATTTGAATTTTTGTGCCCTTAAATCACAGAGATATGATACACAAAATACTTAATAAGTAACATTTCCCACATGTTTGGTTTACATCAGCATAATTTTGGAACCAACATTTTTTTTTGTTAAGGAGTTATAAGGGTTAAAAGTTGACCAGCAATTTCTCATTTTTACAACACCATTTTTTTTGGGACCACATCACATTTGAAGTCATTTTGAGGGGCCTATATGATAGAAAATAACCAAGTGTGACACCATTCTAAAAACTGCACCCCTCAAGGAGCTCAAAACTACATTCAAGAAGTTTATTAACCCTTTAAGTGTTTCACAGGATTTTTGGAATGTTTAAAAAAAAAATGAACATTTAACTTTTTTTCACAAAAAATTTACTTCAGCTCCAATTTGTTTTATTTTACCAAGGGGTAACAGAAGAAACTGGGCCCCAAAAGTTGTTGTACAATTTGTCCTGAGTGCACCGATACCCCATATGTGGGGGTAAATCACTGTTCGGGTGCATGGCAGAGCTCGGAAGGAAAGGAGCGCCGTTTGACTTTTCAATGCAAAATTGACTGGAATTGGTATGGGACGTCATGCTGCGTTTGGAGAGCCCCCGATATGTCTAAACATTGAAACCCCCCACAAGTGACACCATTTTAGAAAGTAGACCCCCTAAGGAACTTATCTAGATGTGTGGTGAACACTTTGACCCACCAAGTGCACCACAGAAGTTTAAAATGCAGAGCCATAAAAATAAAAAAATCATATTTCTTCACAAAAATGATGTTTCACCCCAAATTTATTATTTTACCAAGGGTAAGAGAAGAAATTGGACACCAAAAGATGTTGTGCAATTTGTCCTGAGTACGCCGATACCCCATATGTGGGGGTAAACCACTGTTTGGGCGCATGACAGAGCTCGGAAGGGAAGGAGCGCCGTTTGACTTTTCAATGCAAAATTGACTGGAATTTAGATGGGACGCCATGTTGCGTTTGGAGAGCCCCTGATGTTTCTAAACATTGAAACCCCCACAAGTGACACCATTTTGGAAAGTAGACCCCCTAAGGAACTTATCTAGATGTGTGGTGAGCACTTTGACCCACCAAGTGTTTCACAGAAGTTTTTTAATGCAGAGCCGTAAAAATAAAAAATGATATTCTTTCTTAAAAATGATTTTTACGCCACACATTTTTTATTTTCCCAAAGGTAAGAGAAGAAATTGGACACCAAACATTGTTGTGCAAATTGTCCTGAGTACACTGATACCCCATATGTGGGGGTAAACCACTGTTAGGGCGCATGGCAGGGCTCGGAAAGGAAGGAGCGCCGTTTGACTTTTCAATGCAAAATTGACTGTAATTGAGATGGGACACCATGTCGCGTTTGGAGAGCTCCTGATGTGCCTAAACATTGAAACCCCCCACAAGTGACACCATTTTGGAAAGTAAACCCCCTAAAGAACTTATCTAGATGTGTTGTGAGAGCTTTGAACCCCCAAGTGTTTCACTACAGTTTATAACGCAGAGCCGTGGAAATAAAAACATTTTTTTTTTCACAAAAATTATTTTTTAGCCCCCAGTTTTGTATTTTCCCAAGGGTAACAGGAGAAATTGGACCCCAAAAGTTGTGGTACAATTTGTCCTGAGTACGCTGATACCCCATATGTGGGGAGAACCACTGTTTGGGCGCATGGCAGAGCTCGGAAGGGAAGGAGCGCCAATTGGAATGCAGACTTAGATGGAATGGTCTGCAGATGTCACATTGTGTTTGCAGAGCCCCTAATGTACCTAAACAGTAGAAACCTTCCACAAGTGACCCCATATTGGAAGATAGACCCCCCAAGGAACTTATCTAGATGTGTTGTGAGAACTTTGAACCCCCAAGTGTTTCACTACAGTTTATAACGCAGAGCCGTGAAAATAAAAAATAATTTTTTTCCCATCAAAAAATTTTTTAGCTCCCAAAATTTTTATTTTCCCAAGGATAACAAGAGAAATTGGACCCCAAAAGTTGTCCAATTTGTCCTGAGTACGCTGATACCCCATATATTGGTTTAAACCCCTGTTTGGGCGCACGGGAGAGCTCGGAAGGAGCACTGTTTTACTATTTCAATGCAGAATTGGCTGGAATTGAGATCAGACGCCATGTCGCGTTTGGAGAGCCCTTGATGTGCCTAAACAGTGGAAACCCCCATTTCTAACTGAAACCCTATTCCTAATCCCAACTCTAACCATAATCCTAACCACACCCCTAACCCGAACACACCCCTAACCCTAATCCCAACCACAGCCCTAATCGCAACCACACCCCTAACCCCAACACACCCTAACCCCAACACACCCCTAATCCCAACCCTAAGCACACCCCTAACCCTGACACACCCCTCACCCTAATCCCAACCGTAAATGTAATCCAAACCCTAACCCTAACTTTAGCCCCAACCCTAACCCTAGCCCCAACCCTAACCCTAATCCTGGCCCTAGCCCCAACCCTAACCCTAGCCCCAACCCTAACCCTAACCCTAACCCTCACCCTAGCCCCAACCCTAACTCTAACCCTAGCCCCAACCCTAGCCCTAACCCTAGCCCTAACCATAGCCCCAACCCTAACCCTAGCCCCAACCCTAACCCTAGCCCTAACCATAGCCCCAACCCTAACCCTAGCCCCAACCCTAACCCTAATGGGAAAATGGAAATAAATATATTTTTTGAATTTTATTATTTTTCCCTAACTAAGGGGGAGATGAAGGGAGGTTTGATTTATTTTATAGCGGGTATTTTAGCAGATTTTTCTGATTGGCAGCTGTCACACTAAAAGACGCATTTAATTGCAAAAAATAGTTTTTGCGTCTCCACATTTTGAGAGCTATAATTTTTCCATATTTTGGTACACAGAGTCATTTGAGGTCTTGTTTTTTGCGGGACCAGTTTACATTTTTATTGGTACCATTTTCTGGCACGTGACATTTTTTGATCACTTTTTATTCCGATTTTTGTGAGGCAGAATGACCAAAAACCAGCTATTCATGAATTTCTTTTTTTTTTGGGGGGGGGGGCGTTTATACCATTCCACATTTGGTAAAATTGATAAAGCAGTTTTATTCTTCGGGTCAGAACGAGTACAGCAATACCTCATCTTTTTGTATGTTTTGGCGCTTTTATGCGATAAAAACTATTTTATAGAAAAAATAATTTTTGTATCGCTTTATTCTGAGGACTATAACTTTTTTATTTTTTCGCTGATGATGCTGTATCGCGGCTCGTTTTTTGCAGGACAAGATGCTGTTTTCAGCGGTACAATGGTTATTTATATCCGTATTTTTGATTGCGTGTTATTCCACATTTTGTTCGGCGGTATGATAATAAAGCGTTGTTTTTTGCCTCATTTTTTTTTACGGTGTTCACTGAAGGGGTTAACTAGCGGGACAGTTTTATAGGTCGGGTCGTTACGGACGTGGCGATACTAAATATGTGTACTTTTATTTTTTTTATTTTTTAGATAAAGAAATGTATTTTTGGGAACAATATATATATATATAAATATATTTTCTTTATTTAGCAATTTTTTTTTCATATGTAAATATTTTTTTTTTTACTTTATAACATTGCCCCAGGGGGGCATCTTGTTATAGGGTCAGATCACTGTGTCAGATCAGCGATCTGACGTGCACTGCTGGAGGCTTGCAGAGCCTGCTCTGAGCAGGCGCTTGCAAGCCACCTCCCTGCACGACCCGGAAGCAGCCCCGTGGCCATATTGGATCCGGGGCCTGCAGGGAGGAGGAGGTAGGAGACCCTCGGAGCAACGCGATCGCATCGCGTTGCTCTGAGGGTCTCAGGGAAGCATGCAGGGAGCCCCTTCAACTGACACCCGGCCGCGATCGACCACGCTCCCCCTGTGAGCGCGGCCGATCACATATGACGTACTATCCCATCACTGAGAATTAAGTCCCAGGTCACCTCGACGGGATAGTACGTCATATGGGATTAAGGGGTTAAGTGAGTACACTATGTACTAAGGGACTGTGTTATACATAGTAAGTGAGTACACAATATACTAAGAGACTGTTAGACATAATAAGTGAGTACACTGTGTACTAAGGGACTGTGCTACACATTATACGTGAAAGACACTATATACTAAGGAACTGTGCTATACTTAATAAGTGAGTACACTATATAGTAAGGGACTATGCTACACATAATACAGTGGGTACGGAAAGAATTCAGACCCCTTTAAATTTTTCACTCTTTGTTTCATTGCAACCATTTGGCAAATTCAAAAAAGTTCATTTTTTCTCATTAATGTACACTTTGCATCCCATCTTGACTGAAAAAACAGAAATGCAGTAATTTTTGCAAATGTATTAAAAATGAAATACTGAAATATCACATGGTCATAAGTATTCAGATCTTTTGCTCAGACACTCATATTTAAGTCACATGTTGTCCATTTCCTTTCCTTGTGAATACTCCTTGAGATGGTTCTACTCCTTTATTGGAGTCCAGCTGTATTTAATTAATCTGATAGGACTTGATTTGGAGAGGTGCACACCTGTCTATATAAGACCTCAGAGCTCACAGTGCATGTCAGACCAAATGAGAATCATGAGGTCAAAGGAACTATACATAATAAGTGAGTACACTACATACAAGTACTAAGAGACTGTGATATACATAATAAGGCTACATTCCTGTATCTATGTGCAGTGTCAGTGTGCTGCTCACTTTTACAGACGCATTGTCATGTCCTATTTGGATCAGAACAAAACATTCTCTGACCCTCACAGATCTCATACTCAGATCTCAGATGTGTGAATAGACCTATAAAACATTTTGAGTTCAATGCGATAAAAAAACCTGGCAGCACACGGACATCTCACCCAAGTGTGAGAATGTGGCATAAGGGAGTATTAGTATTACAGATGACTAGAGTTGAGCGACTTTTACTTTTTTAGGATCGAATCGGGTTTCGCAAAACCCGACTTTGTCAAAAGTCAGGACGGGTGAAATCGGCCGATTATTGCGAAAAGTCAGGGGCCGACCGAAACACGAAACCCAATGCAAGTCAATGGGGAATCAAAGTCGGGAGTGAGTGGAGGACAGGAAAACACCTACAGTGTCCATTTTAATGCCAAAAACATCAATTCTTATTTCTTAAGCTTGTCAATCTTAATTTACTTTATAATAATAGTTAGGCATTGAAAACAGGGGGTCATTTGGCTAAAGTTGTGGGGGGGTAGGGCTGGCTCAAGATTTTCGTGGGCACAGGAAACGCGGAATACGTCACGGCGGTGGAGCAGGGAGAGGTAAGTATTTCAACTTTGCAAGTGCTGTGATCCTGAGCAAGCAGGGGGGGCCCACTCGTTGGCACTTGGCACTGGCATAGGGCCCCTCATAGTACGGCGGTGTGTTTGACGACGGGTGGCGCCTCCCACTGCCAGAGACACTTTTGCGTACTATGAGGGGCCCTGTGCCAGTGACGTCGCCAACGAGTATGCCCCCCACCTGATGAAGGAACCTGCACTTTCATCTGCACCTTCCTCTTTGTCCCCGTGTAAGGTGGTATAGTATGCGGGAAGGGGAACCTGACTTTCAGCAGGGTCAGATTCTGGCAGTGTAGAGAGCAAGGAAAATGTAGTGGTCTGGGTCAATGTACCAGCAGACTCATCTAGCGGTGGCTGGGCAATGGGCAGGATGAGGAGGAAACACAGATATAGGCCCAAATAATAAAGTAGGCTAAATGCAGTTCGAAGTTGGTAACAGGACTAAACAGACGGCATTGCTTTGTTCAGTGGAGGACAACTGTAATGAGTGGCGCAGACACAGTTTGTAGGCCCACAATGAAAAAGTAGGCTAAATGCAGTTCAAAATTGGTAACAGGACTAAACAGGCAGCATATCTTTGTTCTGTGGAGGACAACTGTAATGAGTGGCGCAGGCACAGTTAGTAGACCCAAATACAAAAGTAGGCTAAATGCAGTTCAAAATTGGTAACAGAACTAGACATGCGGCATAGCTAGGTACTGGGGTGGCCTCCTCTGCGAAGTAGCAGACAGTGGTAGTAGGCGCAAAGTATTAACTGGTCTAAATGGAGGCCAGGACCCCTTTATATCTTAACTATCATCTATCATTTCAACAAATTTATATTGGCAGTGCCATTGAAGGATTTAACAGCACAGACTACACAGTGGTGGAGCAGGGAGAGGTATGTATTGCAAGTGGTAGAGCACTGTTCGAGCTGAGGGGGAACACTCTCTCGTGGGCGGCGGTACTGGCACAGGACCCCTCATATTACGACGGTGTGTCTGACGTTGGTTGTGCACCACCACCATCAGAGACACTTCATTGTACTATGAGGGACCCTGTGCCAGTGCCGTCGCCCAAGAGTGGGCGCACCCACCTGTCCAGGCAAACGGCACTCGCACGGGTGCTTGCGCCAGGTGGTGACCACGGCCCCGTGGGGGGAGTCAGCCCATTTAGGGAGGTATAAAAATGGCCTATGGTGGATATTCAGCAGCTGCAAATGGCGGAATTGGAGAAGTCAGTAAGAGGAGGCCAAAAGCATGACATTTCTCAGGCAAGCTACGTGTCAGCAGTAGAAGGTGGGGAAAAATAATTTGAAATCCATGATTGGTTCATTTTAACCCCTTCATGACCGGGGGATTTTTCGTTTTTCCGTGTTCGTTTTTCGCTCCCCTCCTTCCCAGAGCCATAACTTTTTTATTTTTCTGTCAATTTGGTCATGTGAGGGCTTATTTTTTGCGGGACGAGTTGTACTTTTGAACGACATCATTGGTTTTAGCATGTCCTGTACTAGAAAACGGGAAAAAAATTCCAAGTGCGGTGAAATTGCAAAAAAAGTGCAATCCCACATTGGTTTTTTGTTTGGCTTTTTTGCTAGGTTCACTAAATGCTAAAACTGACCTGCCATTATGATTCTCCAGGTCATTACGAGTTCATAGACACCAAACATGACTAGGTTATTTTTTATCTAAGTGGTGAAAAAAAATTCCAAACTTTGCTAAAAAAAATTGCGCCATTTTCCGATACTCGTAGCGTCTCCATTTTTCATCATCTGGGGTCGGTTGAGGGCTTATTTTTTGCGTGCCGAGATGACGGCGACCAAAAAAACGTAATTCTGGCATTTCGAATTTTTTTCCCGCTACGCTGTTTAGCGATCAGGTTAATACTTTTTTTTAATTGATAGATCGGGCGATTCTGAGCGCGTCGATACCAAATATGCGTAGATTTGATATTTTTTTTATTGATTTATTTTGATTGGGGCGAAAGGGGGGTGATTTAAACTTTTATGTTTTTTTTATTTTTTTCACATTTTTTTAAACTTTTTTTTTTTACTTTTGCCATGCTTCAATAGCCTCCATGAGAGGCTAGAAGCAGGCATAGCACGATCGGCTCTGCTACATAGCAGCGATCTGCTGATCGCTGCTATGTAGCAGAATTGCACGTGTGCTGTGAGCGCCGACCACAGGGTGGCGCTCACAGCGACGGGCAATCAGTAACCATAGAGGTCTCA
Source organism: Ranitomeya imitator (assembly GCF_032444005.1). Lineage (NCBI taxonomy): Eukaryota > Metazoa > Chordata > Amphibia > Anura > Dendrobatidae > Ranitomeya > Ranitomeya imitator. Next base: position 774,116,306 of record NC_091284.1, read on the forward strand.
AGGACCTCTATGGTTACCATTCACAAGCATCGCCGACCCCCGATCATGTGACGGGGGTCGGCGATGACGTCATTTCCGGCCGCCCGGCCGGAAGCGGTAGTTAAATGCCGCTGTCTGCGTTTCACAGCGGCATTTAACTAGTTAATAGGTGTGGGCAGACCGCGCCTATTACGGGCACATGTCAGCTGTTCAAAACAGCTGACATGTCCCGGCTTTGGTGCGGGCTCACCGCGGAGCCCTGCATCAAAGCAGGGGAGCCGGCATCGGACGGTATAGTACGTCCGATGCCGGTAAGGGGTTAATGAAGGTTAGATCATCAACATTCTGGGTAGCCAGACGTGTCCTTTTTTCGGTCAGTATTGAACCAGCAGCACTGAATACTCTTTCTGATAGCACACTAGAAACAGGGCAAGCGAGCTCCTGTAATGCATATTCTGCCAATTCAAGCCAGGTGTCTATCTTAGATGCCCAGTAATCAAAGGGGAATGACCTGTGAGGGAGAACATCGATAAGGGAGGAAAAGTAGTTTGTAACCATACTGGACAAATGCTGTCTCCTGTCACTTTGAATCGATGCAGCACTACCTGTCGTGTCAGCGGTCATTGCGAAATCACTCCACAACTTGGTCATAAAACCCCTCTGTCCAACGCCACTTCGGATTTGTGCACCTCTAACACCTCTGCCATGTTGCCCCCTACGACTCGTGTGAGAACCATCACCGCCGCTGTGTGCTGGGAATGTCTGAACCAAACGGTCTGCAAGAGTTGCTCGTTTGGTAGCCAATATTTGCTCAAGGTTCTCATGTGGCATGATATTTTGTAATTTTCCTTTATATCGTGGATCCAGGAGGCAGGCCAACCAGTAATCGTCATCAGTCATCATTTTGATAATGCGGGGTCCCTTTTTAGGATACGCAAGGCATACTCAGCCATGTGGGCCAATGTTCCAGGTGTCAATTCACTGCTTGTGCTGGGTTGAGGAGCACTTTCTTGCAAATCAACATCACTTGTGTCCCGCAAAAACCCTGTACCTGACCTTGCAACGCCACCAGTTTCTATTGCCCCCTGTGAAGCATCCTCCTCCCATAAATATTCATCCCCATCATCCTCCTCCTCCTCCTCTTCGTCCGCCACCTCATCCAGGAGAGTTCCCTGAGCAGACAATGGCTGACTGTCATCAAAGCTTCCCTCCTCCTCGGCCGCAGACTCCGGCTCCTTAATGTGCGTCAAACTTTGCATCAGCAGTCGCATTAGAGGGATGCTCATGCTTATGATGGCGTCGTCTGCACTTACCAGCCATGTGCATTCCTCAAAACACTGAAGGACTTGACAGAGGTCTTGGAGCTTCGACCACTGCACACCAGACACCTCCATGTCTGCCATCCAACTGCCTGCCCGTGTATGTGTATCCTCCCACAAATTAATTAAAGCACACCTCTGAACCATATGCAGTGTGCAGTTGCAACAAAGAAGTGTCGACTAGGTAGGTCATAGCGTGGTACTGCGTAGGTCATCAGGGCTTTGAAAGTTTCGCTTTCAACCAACTAGTAGTGAATCATCTGTAACGAGATTAGTCTAGCAATGTGGGCGTTCAAACGCTGTGTACGCGGATGAGAGGATGAGTACTTTCTTTTCCTAATGAGAGTCTCTTGTAGGGTGAGCTTGACTGGAGAGGTGCATATGGTGGAACTAGCGGTGGTGGTGGACATGGCGGATTGAGAGAGAGTTGGTGATGGTATTCTCGATGTTGGCCAACATACAGTGTTTCCCACCAATAACCTTGTGATTCCCTGACTGCTTTGGCCTTGCGACGATACCTCCACATTTGCTGCTGGTGGTGTCCTATCCGGTGGGCTTACAGTGAGGCAAGCAATGTAGCGTTGCTGACTACCTTCATTCTGAGCAGGTGCACCAACGGTACTGGACGTTCGGTAGTTAGTCCAGGCTTGCAAGTGCATGCTGGTTAAATGTCTAAGCATGCACGTTGTATTTAAATTTTGAAGATTCTGACCTCTGCTAAAGGTCTTTGAGCATTTCTTACAGATAACTTTTGACTGATCATTCGGATCTTGGTTAAAAAATTGCCACACTGCACTCTTCCTACTATGGAATACCTTTTCAGGCTTTGCACGCTGTGCTACTTTCACCAAATGGCCACGCTGTCCTAAAACTGTTTTTGTTTTTGACAAACGTTTTTGGCCTGATACGAGCCTGCCAGATGACAGCTGTTGCGATGTTTATTGGCTCCTGCGGATCATCCTCCTCCACTTCTGAGCTACTGGTAGCGGCACCCTCTTCCCCCAATGGCTGCCAATCTGGGTCAACAACTGGGTCATCTATCGCCTCCTCTTCAATGTCATGTGCACCTTCCCCTGTGTCACCGTGTAAGGTGCTATAGCGTTAGGGACGGGGCACCATAGTCTCACCAGGGTCAGATTCTGGCTCAGTACACTGCGAGGGCAATGTAGTGATCTGAGTCAATGGAACAGCATTATAATCTAGCTGTGGCTGTGCATCAGTGCACTCCATGTCCGATTCATCTTGTTATGGGCAGTTAACAATTTCCCGTTCTAACCCAGGCACGGTATGTGTAAAGAGGTCCATGGAGTAACCTGTAGTGTTGCCTGACGCATCCTTCACTTTTGGTTTGGGTGAAGGACACAACGAAACGTCTTGTTCCTGACCGGGAGCATCCACTGACGACTCGCTGCTTTTATATTTGGAACTTTCTGAAGAGGAGGTGAAAGAACTCGAGGCTGAGTCAGCAAGGAAAGCCAAAACTTTTTCCTGCTGCTCCGGCTTTAAAAGCCGTTTTCCTACTCCCAGATAAGGGAGCCTTCGAGGCCTTGTGTAGCCAGACGATGATGCTGGCTCAACACCTCCAGCCTGAGGTGCTATTGTGCTTTTGCCACTACCACCAGATGCACCACCACCACCATCAGTACCAGCTCGCAACCACCGTCCAAGGCCTCTTCCACCTGACTTCCTCATTTTTTGGAAAATTTAACCAAAATAACAACCGTTATATGGTAGTGTAAAACAAGGTAGAAGGTGTATATAAACGTGTTGAGATTTTAAATCTCCCTTTTTTTGGGGAGACTGAACAAAAAATCAGGCCCTGTGCAAAAAACAACACAATGTAAGTGGCTGAAAGTGGCTGGCTGATATACGACAAACTAACAGGACAGAAGTATATCCACTTTGTGATCATTTGAATCTCACTTTCTTTGGGGGGAGACTAAACCAAACCTCAGGCCCTGTGCATAAAACAACACAATGTAAGTGGCAGAAAATGGCTGGCTGATATACCACAAACTAACAGGACTGAAATATATCCACTTTGTGATAATTTGAATCTCACTTTTTTTGGGGGAGACTAAACCAAACCTCAGGCCCTGTGCATAAAACAACACAATGCAAGTGGCAGAAAGTGGCTGGCTGATATACCACAAACTAACAGGACTGCAGTATATCCACTTTGTGATAAATTTGAATCTCACTTTTTTTGGGGGAGCCTAAGCCAAACCTCAGGCCCTGTGCATAAAACAACACAATGCAAGTGGCAGAAAGTGGCTGGCTGATATACCACAAACTAACAAGACTGAAATATATCCACTTTGTGATCATTTGAATCTCACTTATTTTTTTGGGAGACTAAACCAAACCTCAGGCCCTGTGCATAAAACAACACAATGTAAGTGGCAGAAAGTGGCTGGCTGACATACCACAAACTAACAGGACTGAAATATATCCACTTTGTGATAATTTGAATCTCACTTTTTTGGGGGGAGACTAAGCCAAACCTCAGGCCCTGTGCATAAAACAACACAATGCAAGTGGCAGAAAGTGGCTGGCTGATATACCACAAACTAACAGGACTGAAATATATCCACTTTGTGATCATTTGAATCTCACTTATTTTTTTGGGAGACTAAACCAAACCTCAGGCCCTGTGCATAAAACAACACAATGTAAGTGGCAGAAAGTGGGGGCATTCTTTGCGTCTGGAGGAGAGAAGGTTTTTCCACCAACATAGAAGAGGATTCTTTACTGTTAGGGCAGTGAGAATCTGGAATTGCTTGCTTGAGGAGGTGGTGATGGCGAACTCAGTCGAGGGGTTCAAGAGAGGCCTGGATGTCTTCCTGGAGCAGAACAATATTGTATCATACAATTAGGTTCTGTAGAAGGACGTAGATCTGGGGATTTATTATGATGGAATATAGGCTGAACTGGATGGACAAATGTCTTTTTTCGGCCTTACTAACTATGTTACTAACACAATGTAAGTGGCAGAAAGTGGCTGGCTGATATACCACAAACTAACAGGACTGCAGTATATCCACTTTGTGATCATTTGAATCTCACTTTTTTTGGGGGGGAGACTAAACCAAACCTCAGGCCCTGTGCATAAAACAACACAATGTAAGTGGCAGAAAGTGGCTGGAAGATATATGAAAAAATACAAGGACTGTAGTACAATTTCAATCTCCCTACAATGATCTCAGGAAAAGTATGGCAGCAATAAAAAGGACTGCTGCACACAAAAGTGTGGACAAATAAACAAGATAACTTTGCAGAAAGGAGCAACAGGATTTTTGCTTTTAAAATAGTAGTTGGTTTGCACAGCGGCGTGCCAACAGCAATGCAGCTATCAGGGAGCCTTATAAGGCAGCCTAATAAGCTACAGAGCTGTTGCACAAAAATATAGCCTCCACTGTCCTTGCAAACAAATGGTGGTGTTGGACAGTGGAAATCGCTACAGCACAAGCAGTTTTGGGGCTTAATCTTTCCTCCCTAACTATATCCTTTCTTCTGATGAAGCTGCGGCAATCTCTCTCTATGCTACAATCGGCAGAAGTAAGATGGCGGTCGGCATGCACGCCCCTTTATAGCCCCTGTGATGCCGCAGAAAGCAAGCCAATCACTGTCATGCCCTTCTCTAAGATGGTGGGGACCGAGACCTATGTCATCACGCTGCCCACACTCTGTGTCCTCCTTCATTGGGTGAAAAATGGTGCTGAACGTGTCATACGAAACGCGACTTTGGCGCGAATATCGCCGACCTCATGGCCGATCCCACACTAGGATCGGGTCGGGTTTCATGAAACCCGACTTTGCCGAAAGTCGGCAATTTTTGAATTTGTCCGATCCGTTTCGCTCAACCCTGCAGATAACATTATCACTCTACGTCACAGATACAGAATAATATTTACACCCAGGAACTTGATTAGAGCCGCTTTCTCCGTACATGTGTCTCCCCCTGAATACAGATCTGTACCCCACCATTAATATACTACGAGTGAATATTATAACTGCCCGTGTGAAAACACTGGGAGAGGCAAATAAATTCCTACAATATCCAAGGACTGTCCCTGAGATTTATTGATGGTCATTGCAAAAGCCAACATGACAGGAAACTGACGCCGTCGCATCTGGACTGGCAAGTTTTTATCTTTGGAAATCAGGTCAATTCTTGGAATAAGAGCTGTCTGACCCTTTGCTTTTCCAGGTAAAGCAACAGCATGAATAATGTTTGCTTTTAAGCTTTTCACATAAAGCCTTGAGCCATTACAAAGGCCACGCTTTCTGTTAAGGTTACGCAGGAGCATAATTACAGCTCCTGGTTTCAGCTTTAGTTCATGAGGAGGCATCCCAGTGGGATTCAAAGAGTTAAGAAGCTCTACAGGGAAATCTGTTGTGAATTCTGTGGCCAAGCTCCCTCCTGTGGTCGTGAGTGGTACTGCGGCTGGTTCTGTCTATAAGCTTCCTTTGGTGGATGAGAGTGGTACTGCGGCTTCTGAGTTTCCTTCCTCAGGTGATGAGGTTAAGTCGTTAGGTGCTGCTCTATTTAACTCCACCTGGTGCTTTGATCCTGGCCTCCAGCCAATGTTCTAGTATTGGTCTTGCTTCCTCCTGGATCGTTCCTGTGGCCTCTCTATCCTGCATTAGCCAAGTTCTGCTTGTGTTATTTTTGTTTTGCTATGTTTTCTGTCCAGCTTGCTATATTGGTTTTTTGCTTGCTGGAAGCTCTGAGACGCAGAGGGAGCACCTCCGTACCGTTAGTCGGTACGGAGGGTCTTTTTGCCCCTCTGCGTGGTTGTTTGTAGGTTTTTGTGTTGACCGCAAAGCTATCTTTCCTATCCTCGGTTTATTCAGTAAGTCGGGCCTCACTTTGCTAAATCTATTTCATCTCTGTGTTTGTATTTCATCTTAACTCACAGTCATTATATGTGGGGGGCTGCCTTTTCCTTTGGGGAATTTCTCTGAGGCAAGGTAGGCTTATATTTCTATCTTCAGGGCTAGTTAGTTTCTCAGGCTGTGCCGAGTTGCATAGGGAGCGTTAGGCGCAATCCACGGCTACCTCTAGTGTGGTGTGTTAGGATTAGGGATTGCGGTCAGCAGAGTTTCCACGTCTCAGAGCTCGTCCTATTTTTTTTGGTAAATGTCAGGTCACCTTGTGTGCCCTGAACTTCAAGGTCCATTGTGATTCTGAATTACCTGTTCATAACAGTACTGGAGGCCCAAAGTACTAATGCTTCTCAATAGAGGGAAAAGAGAAGTTCTGAGACCATTTTTTTTTCTTTGCACTGTGTTCTGTCTTTCTTTTCCCCTATACATCAGGGTGGTTCAGAACACAGGTGTGGACATGGACATTCAGGGTTTGTCCTCTTTGATGGATAATCTCACTATAAGAGTACAGAACATTCAAGATTTAGTGGTTCAGAATCCTATGTTAGAACCTAAAATTCCTATTCCTGAGTTATTTTCTGGAGATAGAGCTAAATTTTTGAATTTTAAAAATAATTGTAAACTGTTTATGGCTTTGAAACCCCGCTCCTCTGGTGACCCAGTTCAACAAGTTAAAATCATTATTTCTTTATTACGCGGCGACCCTCAAGACTGGGCATTTTCCCTTGCGCCAGGAGATCCTGCATTATGTAACATTGATGCGTTTTTTCTGGCGCTCGGATTGCTGTACGACGAACCTAATTCAGTGGATCAGGCAGAGAAAAATTTGCTGGCTCTGTGTCAGGGTCAGGATGAGATAGAGATTTATTGTCAGAAGTTTAGGAAGTGGTCCGTGCTCACTCAATGGAATGAAGGTGCGCTGGCAGCTATTTTCAGAAAAGGTCTCTCTGAAGCCATTAAGGATGTCATGGTGGGATTTTCTATGCCTGCTGGTCTGAATGAGTCTATGTCTTTGGCCATTCAGATCGGTCGACGCTTGCGCGAGCGTAAATCTGTGCACCATTTGGCGGTATTATCTGAGCATAAACCTGAGCCTATGCAGTGCGATAGGACTTTGACCAGAGCTGAAAGGCAGGAACACAGACGTCAGAATGGGCTGTGTTTCTACTGTGGTGATTCCACTCATGCTATCTCTGATTGTCCTAAGTGGTTCGCTAGGTCTGCCACCATTGGTACGGTACAGTCGAAATTTCTTTTGTCCGTTACTTTGATCTGCTCTTTGTCTTCCTATTCTGTCATGGCATTTGTGGATTCAGGCGCTGCCCTGAATTTGATGGACTTGGAGTATGCTAGGCGCTGTGGGTTTGTCTTGGAGCCCTTGCAGTGTCCTATTCCATTGAGAGGAATTGATGCTACGCCTTTGGCCAAGAATAAGCCTCAGTATTGGACCCAGCTGACCATGTGCATGGCTCCTGTGCACCAGGAGGATATTCGCTTTCTGGTGTTGCATAATCTGCATGATATGGTCGTGTTGGGGTTGCCATGGCTACAAGTCCATAACCCAGTATTAGATTGGAAATCAATGTCTGTGTCCAGCTGGGGTTGTCAGGGGGTACATGGTGATGTTCCATTTCTGTCTATCTCATCATCCACCCCTTCTGAGGTCCCAGAGTTCTTGTCTGATTACCGGGATGTATTCGATGAGCCCAAGTCCAAAGCCCTACCTCCGCATAGGGATTGTGATTGTGCTATCGATTTGATTCCTGGTAGTAAGTTTCCTAAGGGTAGACTGTTTAATTTATCTGTACCTGAGCACGCCGCTATGCGGAGTTACGTGAAGGAGTCTTTGGAGAAGGGTCATATTCGCCCGTCATCGTCGCCATTGGGAGCGGGTTTCTTTTTTGTGGCCAAGAAGGATGGTTCGCTGAGACCTTGTATTGATTACCGCCTTCTAAATAAAATTACGGTCAAATTTCAGTACCCCTTGCCGCTGCTGTCTGATTTGTTTGCTCGGATTAAGGGGGCCAGTTGGTTCACCAAGATAGATCTTCGTGGTGCGTATAATCTTGTGCGTATCAAACGGGGCGATGAATGGAAAACAGCATTTAATATGCCCGAAGGCCATTTTGAGTACCTGGTTATGCCATTCAGACTTTCTAATGCTCCATCAGTGTTTCAGTCCTTAATGCATGACATCTTCCGAGAGTACCTGGATAAATTCCTGATTGTATACTTGGATGATATTTTGGTCTTCTCGGATGATTGGGAGTCTCATGTGAAGCAGGTCAGAATGGTGTTCCAGGTCCTGCGTGCTAATTCTTTGTTTGTGAAGGGGTCAAAGTGTCTCTTTGGTGTTCAGAAGATTTCATTTTTGGGGTTCATTTTTTCTCCTTCTACTATCGAGATGGACCCTGTTAAAGTTCAGGCCATTTATAATTGGACTCAGCCAACATCTCTGAAGAGTCTGCAGAAGTTCCTGGGCTTTGCTAATTTTTATCGTCGCTTCATCGCTAATTTTTCTAGCATTGCTAAACCGTTGACTGATTTAACCAAGAAGGGTGCTGATGTGGTCAATTGGTCTTCTGCTGCTGTGGAAGCTTTTCAGGAGTTGAAGCGTCGTTTTTCTTCTGCCCCTGTGTTGTGCCAACCAGATGTTTCGCTTCCGTTCCAGGTCGAGGTTGATGCTTCTGAAATTGGAGCAGTGGCTGTTTTGTCGCAGAGAAGTTCTGATTGCTCGGTGATGAAACCATTCGCCTTCTTTTCCAGGAAATTTTCGCCTGCTGAGCGAAATTATGATGTTGGCAATCGAGAGCTGCTAGCCATGAAGTGGGCATTCGAGGAGTGGCGTCATTAATAATAATAATAATAATAATTTTTATTTATATAGCGCCAACATATTCCGCAGCGCTTTACAAATTATAGACGGGAATTGTACAGACAATAGACATTACAGCATAACAGAAATATAGTTCAATACAGATACCAGGAGGAGTGAGGGCCCTGCTCGCAAGCTTACAAACTATGAGGAAAAGGGGAGACACGAGAGGTGGATGATAACAATTGCTTTAGTTATTCGAACCAGCCATAGTGTAAGGCTCAGGTGTTCATGTAAAGCTGCATGAACCAGTTATCTGCCTAAGTATGTAGCAGTACAGACACAGAGGGCTAATACTGCATAAAGTGTATGAGAACATGATGCGAGGAACCTTTTTTTTTTTTTTTTTTATAAATAGGCCACACAGGGATCGTTAGGTTAATGCATTGAGGCGGTAGGCCAGTCTGAACAAATGAGTTTTTAGGGTACGCTTAAAACTGTGGGGATTGGGGATTGATCGTATTAACCTAGGTAGTGAGTTCCAAAGAATCGGCGCAGCATGTGTAAAGTCTTGGAGACGGGAGTGGGAGGTTCTGATTATTGAGGATGCTAACCTGAGGTCATTAGCGGAGCGGAGGGCACGGGTAGGGTGGTAGACTGATACCAGGGAGGAGATGTAGGGTGGTGCTGAGCCATGGAGTGCTTTGTGGATAAGGGTAGTAGTTTTGTACTGGATTCTGGAGTGGATGGGTAGCCAGTGTAATGACTGGCACAGGGTAGAGGCATCGGTGTAACGGTTGGTGAGGAATATGATCCTGGCTGCAGCATTCAGGACAGATTGGAGCGGGGAGAGTTTTGCAAGAGGGAGGCCGATTAGTAGAGAGTTACAATAGTCCAGACGAGAATGAATAAGTGAAACAGTAAGAGTTTTTGCAGAGTCGAAAGTAAGAAAAGGGCGAATTCTAGAAATGTTTTTGAGATGCAGGTAAGAAGAGCGAGCCAATGATCGGATGTAGGGGGTGAATGACAGGTCAGAATCAAGGATGACCCCAAGGCAGCGGGCATGTTGCTTTGGAGTAATGGTGGAACCGCACACGGAGATGGCAATGTCAGGCAAAGGTAGGTTAGTAGAGGGAGAGAACACGAGGAGTTCAGTTTTTGACAGGTTTAGTTTCAGATAGAGGGAGGACATGATGTTAGAGACAGCGGTAAGACAATCACTGGTGTTTTCTAAAAAGGTCGGTGTGATATCAGGAGAAGAAGTGTATAATTGGGTGTCATCAGCATAGAGATGGTACTGGAAACCAAATCTACTGATTGTTTGTCCAATAGGGGCAGTATACAACGAGAAGAGGAGGGGGCCTAGGACTGATCCTTGAGGAACCCCAACAGTAAGGGGAAGGTGAGAGGAGGAGGAACCAGCAAAACATACAGTGAAGGATCGGTCAGAGACATAGGAGGAGAACCAGGAGAGAACGGTGTCCTTGAGGCCAATGGAGCGGAGCATAGTGACGAGGAGCTGATGATCCACAGTATCGAATGCTGCAGAGAGATCCAAGAGAATTAGCATGGAGTAGTGACCATTAGATTTAGCTGTTAGTAGGTCATTAGAGACTTTAGTGAGGGCAGTTTCAGTAGAGTGTAAAGAGCGGAAGCCAGATTGAAGAGGGTCAAGAAGAGAGTTATCTGAGAGATAGCGGGTAAGACGGGAGTGGACCAGGCGTTCGAGGAGTTTAGAGATGAAGGGAAGATTAGAGACAGGTCTATAATTTGCGGCACAGTTTTGATCGAGGGATGGTTTTTTAAGTAATGGATGTATGATGGCATGCTTAAATGAGGAGGGAAAAATACCGGAAGTGAGGGAAAGGTTGAATATTTTTGTTAGGTGAGAGGTGACAGCCGGGGAGAGGGACTGGAGGAGATGTGACGGAATGGGGTCACTGGTGCAAGTGGTCGGGCGAGAAGATGCAAGGAGCCTGCTTACTTCTTCTGTAACTGCTTCAAAATCAGAGAGTGAACTAGATGCAGTGGGGGAGGGAGGACAGTGCATGGTATGAAGAGATTGGGAGATGATTTCATGTCGAATGTGGTCAATTTTTTCTTTGAAGTAATTGGCCAGATCGTCAGCACGGAGATCCGTGGTTGGGGCCTGCTCTCTTGGGTTGAGTAGGGACTGGAACATGTCAAAGAGACGTTTAGGGTTATTGGACAGGGAGGTGATGAGGGTGTTGAAGTAGGTTTGTTTGGAGAGGTGAAGGGCAGAATTGTATGTCTTTAGCATGAACTTATAATGGATGAAATCTTCGGGTAGATTAGATTTTCTCCACAGACGTTCTGCGCACCTGGAGCACCGCTGCAGGAAACGTGTTTGCAGCGTGTGCCACGGTTGTTGCCGTCTGTGCCGAGTTGTTTTATGTATAGGAGGAGCAGCTTCATCCAGAGCACTTTGCAGGGTTTCATTGTAATGCTTCAGAGCAGAATCAGGACATGAGATGGAGGAGATTGGGGCCAATGAGGACTGCAAGTTCTTCATAAGTTTCTGGGTGTTAATGGCCTGTATGTTTCTATAAGTGTGGAAAGTGGGGGTGACCTGAGCGGGATGGCAGTTCTTGATAGAGAATGAAAGAAGGTTGTGGTCAGAGAGCGGGAGAGGGGAGTTTGTGAAATCATCCACTGAGCAAAGCCGGGAGAAGACCAAATCAAGGGAGTTTCCATCTTCATGTGTTGGAGAGTTAGTATGCTGCGAGAGGCCAAAAGAGGAGGATAGCGATAAAAGGTGAGAAGCAGATGGGGAGAGGGGAGAGGCAATGGGGATGTTGAAATCACCCATGATAAGGGTGGGGGTGTCACAGGAGAGAAAGTGTGGAAGCCAGGTGGCAAAGTGATCCAGGAACTGATGAGAGGGGCCGGGAGGACGATACACCACCGCCACTCGCATGGAGAAGGGGACGTAGAGTCTGACCACATGGACCTCAAAGGAAGGGAAGACAAGTGAGGGTACTTGGGGGATAACTTGGAAAGTACATTTGGGTGAAAGGAGCAGGCCAACGCCTCCACCTGCTCTGTTGTCTGATCTTGGGGTATGAGAAAAGTGTAGTCCACCATATGAAAGAGCAGCAGCAGCAGTGGTGTCTGACTGCTGAATCCAGGTTTCAGTAAGAGCCAGGAGATTAAGAGAATTAGAAAGGAAGAAGTCATGAATGAAGGAGAGTTTATTACACACAGAGCGAGAATTCCAAAGGGCACAATTGAAAGAGATAGAAGGCATGCAGGGAATATTAATAAGGTTAGAGGGGTTTCTGGGTGTAGCAATTGGGAGGTTTGACTGGCTATAACATGGGGGGCCGGGGTTTGGAGATATGTCTCCAGCGACTAGGAGAAGGAGGATCGAAAGAGTGAGCAGATGGTTAAGTGATTTGTGAGAGCGTCTCTTGTGTTGGATGGTGGGACTGAATGGATCTGTGCTGTTAAGCAATGTGAATAGAGCATGAGTGCTATACATAGGAGAGGCAAGGACAGAGGGGCCGATATGGATGGAGTGTAGAGAGTTAATGCAAGGGCGGTGAATGTGAGTGAATGCGGCAGTCAGGATATAGATTATACAAATAAATATGGTGAGTATTTGTGCTGTTTCAAGTGAATATGGATTAGATTTAGTTTTTCTTACCTGTCTCCTGCCCTGTCTAACTGCCATGTTATAACTGCCGAGTACTTAGAAAAAAAGTACTTTGAATTCATTGGCTTGAAGGAGCTAAGCATCGCGTGGTGGTCTTGACTGATCACAAAAACTTGACTTATCTCGAGTCTGCCAAACGGTTGAATCCTAGACAGGCTCGTTGGTCGCTGTTTTTCTCCCGTTTTGACTTTGTGGTTTCGTACCTTCCGGGCTCTAAAAATGTGAAGGCGGATACCCTGTCTAGAAGTTTTGTGCCCGATTCTCCGGGTTTGTCTGAGCCGGCGGGTATTCTCAAAGAGGGGGTAATTTTGTCTGCCATCTCCCCTGATTTGCGGCGGGTGCTGCAAAAATGTCAGGCTAATAGACCTGACCGTTGCCCAGCGGAGAAACTGTTTGTCCCTGATAGGTGGACGAATAAAGTTATCGCTGAGGTTCATTGTTCGGTGTTGGCTGGTCATCCTGGAATCTTTGGTACCAGAGATTTGGTGGCTAGATCCTTTTGGTGGCCGTCTCTGTCGCGGGATGTGCGTTCTTTTGTGCAGTCCTGTGGGATTTGTGCTCGGGCTAAGCCCTGCTGTTCTCGTGCCAGTAGGTTGCTTTTTTGCCGGTCCTGAAGAGGCCTTGGACGCATATCTCTATGGATTTTATTTCGGATCTCCCCGTCTCTCAAAGAATGTCGGTCATTTGGGTGGTTTGTGATCGCTTCTCTAAGATGGTCCATTTGGTGCCCTTGTCTAAATTGCCTTCCTCTTCTGATTTGGTGCCATTGTTTTTTCAGCATGTGGTTCGTTTACATGGCATTCCAGAGAACATCGTTTCTGACAGAGGTTCCCAGTTTGTTTCGAGGTTTTGGCGAGCCTTTTGTGCTAGGATGGGCATTGATTTGTCTTTTTCCTCGGCTTTCCATCCTCAGACTAATGGCCAGACTGAACGAACCAATCAGACCTTGGAAACATATCTGAGATGTTTTGTTGCTGCTGATCAGGATGATTGGGTGTCCTTTTTGCCTTTGGCTGAGTTCGCCCTTAATAATCGGGCCAGCTCGGCTACTTTGGTTTCGCCGTTTTTCTGCAATTCTGGGTTCCACCCTCGTTTCTCTTCAGGGCAGGTTGAGTCTTCGGACTGTCCTGGTGTGGATACTGTGGTGGATAGGTTGCAGCAGATTTGGACTCATGTAGTGGACAATCTGACTTTGTCCAAGGAGAAGGCTCAATGTTTCGCTAACCGCAGGCGCTGTGTGGGTCCCCGACTTCGTGTTGGGGATTTGGTTTGGTTGTCATCTCGTTATATTCCTATGAAGGTTTCCTCTCCTAAATTTAAGCCTCGTTTCATTGGTCCATATAGGATTTCTGAGGTTCTTAATCCTGTGTCTTTTTGTTTGACTCTTCCGGCTTCTTTTTCCATCCATAACGTGTTACATAGGTCATTGTTGTGGAGATACGTGGCACCTGTGGTTCCATCTATTGATCCTCCTGCTCCGGTTTTGGTTGAAGGGGAATTGGAGTATATTGTGGAGAAGATTTTGGATTCTCGTGTTTCGAGACGGAAACTCCAGTATCTGGTTAAGTGGAAAGGTTATGGTCAGGAAGATAATTCCTGGGTCTTTGCCTCTGATGTCCATGCTGCCGATCTGGTTCGTGCCTTTCATGTGGCTCATCCTGGTCGGCCTGGGGGCTCTGGTGAGGGTTCGGTGTCCCCTCCTCAAGGTGGGGTACTGTTGTGAATTCTGTGGCCAAGCTCCCTCCTGTGGTCGTGAGTGGTACTGCGGCTGGTTCTGTCTATAAGCTTCCTTTGGTGGATGAGAGTGGTACTGCGGCTTCTGAGTTTCCTTCCTCAGGTGATGAGGTTAAGTCGTTAGGTGCTGCTCTATTTAACTCCACCTGGTGCTTTGATCCTGGCCTCCAGCCAATGTTCTAGTATTGGTCTTGCTTCCTCCTGGATCGTTCCTGTGGCCTCTCTATCCTGCATTAGCTAAGTTCTGCTTGTGTTATTTTTGTTTTTCTATGTTTGTTCTGCTTGTGTTATTTTTGTTTTGCTATGTTTTCTGTCCAGCTTGCTATATTGGTTTTTTGCTTGCTGGAAGCTCTGAGACGCAGAGGGAGCACCTCCGTACCGTTAGTCGGTGCGGAGGGTCTTTTTGCCCCTCTGCGTGGTTGACTGTAGGTTTTTGTGTTGACCACAAAGCTATCTTTCCTATCCTCGGTCTATTCAGTAAGTCGGGCCTCACTTTGCTAAATCTATTTCATCTCTGTGTTTGTATTTCATCTTAACTCACAGTCATTATATGTGGGGGGCTGCCTTTTCCTTTGGGGAATTTCTCTGAGGCAAGGTAGGCTTATATTTCTATCTTCAGGGCTAGTTAGTTTCTCAGGCTGTGCCGAGTTGCATAGGGAGCGTTAGGCGCAATTCACGGCTACCTCTAGTGTGGTGTGTTAGGATTAGGGATTGCGGTCAGCAGAGTTTCCACGTCTCAGAGCTCGTCCTATGTTTTTTGGTAAATGTCAGGTCACCTTGTGTGCCCTGAACTTCAAGGTCCATTGTGATTCTGAATTACCTGTTCATAACAGTAATCTGAGAGTCACACCCTTCTCTTCAGCAATTGTGTCAACAGAGAGATATGTTGATTGTTCACCTTGAACTTGACTAAGGGTACCGTCACACTATACGATTTACCTACGATCACGACCAGCGATACGACCTGGCCGTGATCGTTGGTAAGTCGTAGTGTGGTCGCTGGAGAGCTGTCACACAGACAGCTCTCCAGCGACCAACGATGCCGAGGTCCCCGGGTAACCAGGGTAAACATCGGGTTACTAAGCGCAGGACCGCGCTTAGTAACCCGATGTTTACCCTGGTTACCAGCGTAAAAAAAAACAAACAGTACATACTTACATTCCGGTGTCTGTCCCTTGCCGTCTGCTTCCCGCACTCACTGACGTCACCGCTGTGCTGTGCTTTCACTTTACGGCTGGCAGTCAGTGAGTGCGAGAAGCAGACGGCAAGGGACCTGACGGACACCGGAATGTAAGTATGTACTGTTTGTTTTTTTTTACATTTACGCTGGTAACCAGGGTAAACATCAGGTTACTAAGCGCGGTCCTGCGCTTAGTAACCCGATGTTTACCCTGGTTACAAGCGAACGCGTCGCTAGATCGGTGTCACACACACCGATCCAGCGATGACAGCGGGAGATCCAGCGACGAAATAAAGTTCCAAACGATCTGCTACGACGTACGATTCTCAGCAGGATCCCTGATCGCTGCTGCGTGTCAGACACAGCAATATCGTATGGATATCGCTGGAACGTCACGAATCATACCGTCGTAGCGACAAAAGTGCCACTGTGTGACGGTACCCTAAGAATTTTGTCATTCAAGGTGTGAACGTCATCATTCAATGGCATAAGAATTGCTTTATTGGCAATTGCTTCTACCATTGCATCGGTAATCTCAATTGAGTCACGAAAAATAGCTATAATTAAATCACCCTCTTCGATAAAAGAATTCGGGATTTCAAGTGTGTCTTCTGGTAGACCATATATACATTTGATAACTCTCCGTTACCAAGTTTCAGTAACCATGAATTGTACTCAACTTCATCCTGAGACGTTCTCACATTCTGTTGTAACTGGATCCGTGATTTTGAGTATTTAATGGTGGACTGTACAATTTGGGCTCTTTTTCCACCTTCCACTATTGGTAGATTTTGACAAAAGTCGCAACCGTTTATGAAAACTTTTCCACCAAATGGTCTTTTTTTTCCACATATGTCTTGGAACAAATTATCCACAGCGTTCATATTAACCCCTTAACGACCGCCGATACGCCTTTTAACGGCGGCAGTTAAGGGTACTTAGACCACAGCACCGTTAATTAATGGTGCTGTGGAAAAAGTGAATAGCGCCCCCCAGAGTCAGATTTTCTCTGGGGTCTCAGTTGCTGGGGGTAGCCAAGACCCCAGAGAACACGATTTGTTTTTGTTTTTTACCGATCCCCGGGTTGCGATCGCCGGTAATTAATCGTTTACCGACGATCGCATAAACAAAAAAACACAATTTCCCATTTAATTTTTCTGTCCTCCGATGTGATTGCACATCAGAGGGTAGAGAAATGGGGTCCCCGATCGCCCCCCCCGATACTCACCTGTCTCCCCTGGTGCTCCTCGTGGCTCCCGATGGGCGCCGCCATCTTGTTCTGGCCAAAAATGGCGGGCGTATGCACAGTGCGCCCGCTGGCCGGCACCCGGAAGATCTTTGGGGTCTCGGCTGCCCGGGTTTTACTGACCCGTTTTGCAATCGCCGGTAATTAACTGTTTACCGGCGGCCACAAAAAAAAAAAAGCGATGTGTCATTGTCTGTCCTCTGATGTGATCGCACATCAGAGGACAGAGAAATAGGGGGTTTTGGGGACCCTATTATACTTACCTGTGTCTCTGGGTCCTCCTGCCCTCCTGGCTTCTTCATCCGGTAAGAAAATGGCGGGCGCATGCGCAATGCGCCCGCCATGATCTGCCGGCCGGCAGCTAGAGAAGTTGGGCTAAAGCTATGGTTACGGTTAGGGTTGGGGCTAAAGTTAGGGCTAGGAATAGGGCTAGGGTTAGGGTTAGGGCCAGGGTTAGGGTTGGGGCTAAAGTTAGGGCTAGGGTTAGGGCTAGGGTTGGGGCTAAAGTTAGGGCTAGGGTTAGGGTTACGGCTAGGGTTAGGGCTAGGATTAGGGTTGAGGCTAAAGTTAGGGCTAGGGTTACGGCTAAAGTTAGGGTTAGAGTTGGGATTAGGGTTAGGATTAGAGTTGGTATTAGGGTTAGGGTTGGCATTAGGGTTACGTTTGGGATTAGGGTTAGGTTTGGGATTAAGGTTAGGGTTGGGATTAGGGGTGTATTGGGATTAGGGTTAGGTTTGAGGTTAGGGTTGAGATTAGGATTAGGGGTGTGTTGGATTTAGGGTTTTGATTAGGGTTATGGTTAGGGTTGGGATTAGGATTGTTTTGGGGTTAGGGTTGTGATTATCGTTAGGGTTGTGATTAGGATTATGGATTGGGTTGGGATTAGGGTTAGGGGTGTGTTGGGTTTAGAGTTGGAGTTAGAATTTGGGGGTTTCCACTGTTTAGTTACATCAGGGGGTCTCCAAACGCCACAGCCAATTTTGTGCTCAAAAAAGTCAAATGGTGCTCCCTCACTTCTGAGCTCTGCAGTGCGCACAAACAGTGGTTTACCCCCACATATGGGGCATCAGCGTACTCGGGATAAATTGGACAACATTGGGGTCCAATTTCTCCTGCTACCCTTGTGGAAATAAAAACTTGGGGGCTAAAAAATCTTTTTTGTGGAAAAAAATTTTTTTTTTATTTTCACAACTCTATATTACTGTTTAGGTACATCAGGGGCTCTGCAAAGGCAACATAATGCCCCCAGACCATTCTATCAAAGTCTGCATTCCAAAACGGCACTCCTTCCCTTCCGAGCTCTGCCGTTTGCCCAAACAGTGGTCCCCCCCACACATGGGGTATCAGTATACTCACGACAAATTGGACAACAACTTTTGGGGTCCAATTTCTCTTGTTACCCTTGTGAAAATAAAAATTTGTGGGCTAAAAAATTATTTTTTGTGGAAAAAAAATATTTTTTATTTTCATGACTCTGCATTATAAACTTCTGTGAAGCACTTTGGCATTCAAAGTTCTCAAAACATATCTAGATAAGTTCCTTGGGGGGTCTAGTTTCTAAAATGGGGTCACTTGTGGGGGTTTCTACTGTTTAGGTACATCAGGGGCTCTGCAAACGCAACATAACGCCCGCAGACCATTCTATCAAAGTCTGCATTCCAAAACAGCGCTCTTCCCTTCTGAGCTCTGCCATGCGCCCAAACAGTGGTCCTCTCCCCCCCCCATATGGGGTATCACCTACTCAGATAAATTACACAATAAATTTTGGGGTCCAATTTCTCCTGTTTCCCTTGTGAAAGTAAAAATTTGGGGGTGAAAAGATCACTTTTTGTGGAAAAAATATGATTTTTTTTATTTTCATGGCTCTACATTATAAACTTCTGTGAAGCAGTTGGGGGTTCATAGTGCTCACCAAACATCTAGATAAGCTCTTTGGGGGGTCTAGTTTCCAATATAGGGTCACTTGTGGGGGGTTTCTACTGTTTAGGTGCATCAGGAGCTCTGCAAATGCAACATGACGCCTGCAGACCATCCCATCAAAGTCTGCATTCCAAGCGGCGCTCCTTCCCTTCTGAGCCCTGATGTGTGCCCAAACAGTGCTCCCCCCTACATATGAGGTATCACCATACTCAGGATAAACTGGTCAACAAATTTTTGGGTCCAATGTCTCCGGTTACCCTTGAGAAAATAAAAATTGCAGGCTAAAAAAAACATTTTTGAGGAAAAAAAAAGGATTTTTTTATTTTCACGGCTCTACTTTATAAATTTCTGTGAAGCACTTGGGGGTTCAAAGTGCTCACCACACATCTAGATAAGTTCCTTAATGGGTCTAGTTTCCAAAATGGTGTCACTTGTGGGGGGTTTCCACTGTTTAGGCACATCAGGGGCTCTCCAAACGCGACATGGCGTCCGATCTCAATTTCAGCCAATTCTGCATTGAAAAAGTGAAACGGCACTCCTTCTCTTCCAAGCCCTGCTGTGCGCCCAAACAGTGGTTTACCCCCACATATGGGGTATGGACGTACTCAGGGCAAATTGCACAACAACTTTTGTGGTCTAATTTCTCCTGTTACCCTTGTGAAAATAAAAATTTGAGGACAAAAAGATCATTTTTGTAGAAAAAATGCAATTTTTTATTTTCACGGCTCTACGTTATAAACTTCTGTGAAGCACCTGGGGGTTTACAGTGCTCACCACACATCTAGATAAGTTTCTTAAAGGGTCTAGTTTCCAAAATGGTGTCACTTGTGGGGGGTTTCCACTGTTTAGGCACATCAGGGGCTCTCCAAACGCAACATGGCGTCCGATCTCAATTCCAGCCAATTCTGCATTGAAAAAGTCAAACCGCACTCCTTCTCTTCCAAGCTCTGCTGTGCGCCCAAACAGTGGTTTACCCTCACATATGGGGTATCGGCGTATTCATGAGAAATTGCACAACAAAATACATGGCTAAATTTCTGTTTTTACACTTGAGAAAAAAAAATGTTTCTGATGTAAAATGTTTGCAAAAAAAAGTTAAATGTTCATTTTTTCCTTCCACATTGATCCAGTTCCTGTAAAGCACGTAAAGAGTTAATAAACTTCTTGAATGTGGTTTTGAGCACCTTGAGGGGTGCAGTTTTTAGAATGGTGTCACACTTGGTTATTTTCTATCATATAGACCCCTCAAAATGACTTCAAATGTGATGTGGTCCCTAAAAAAAAATAGTGTTGTAAAAATGAGAAATTGCTGGTCAACTTTTAACCCTTATAACTCCCTAACAAAAAAAAATCTTGCTTCCAAAATTGTGCTGTTGTAAAGTAGACATGTGGGAAATGTTATTTATTAACTATTTTTGTGACATATCTCTCTGATTTAAGGGCATAGAAATACAAAATTTGAAAATTGCAAAACTGTAAAATTTGTTGCCATATTTCCGTTTTTTTCCTAAATAATCGCAAGTAATATCAAAGAAATGTTACCATTAACATGAAGTACAATATGTCACAAAAAAACAGTCTCTGAATCTGCGGGATTTGTTAAAGCCTTCCAGAGTTATAACCTCATAAAAGGACAGTGGTCAGAATTGTAAAAATTGGCTCGGTCATTAAGTACCAAATTGGCTCTGTCACTAAGGGGTTAAAACAAGGAGTCATTGTTACTTCGTCCCAAATAACGACAGATGACTCCCTAAGCTCCTTTGCTTGAAGTGAGGTTGGCTTCATTTTTGACACTGTGGTCTCATTTGTTGTAATTCCAAGGCCAAACTTGGAATGATAGGTGCTACAGTTTTGTAGTAATGTAGCCGCAAATCCAGTGGAGGCTACTGAGCAAATAGACTTCTTTTCTGCTTGTAGTGTGCAAGCAGTTGTACAAAAATGTCTTCCCACTGCCTCCTGGGCCGTCCAGAAAAAAACTGAGCTAGTGTCGTCTGGCTGTGATGCAGCATTGACTGCTTGCATAATTGCATCGAAAGCTGATTTCTGAGCTTCATTAAGCATAGCTTTCAATTGCTCAGCCTCCTGCTTTGTTACAGCATAATTCAGTTGGTCCAGTATTTCATCTGGAACAAAAAAGGTAGGGAGCACTACCTCTCCACAGTATTTCATCAGGAACATTTAATGAGTTGGCAATCCGTAGTCAGCACAGGACTTTATATTGCTTAAGAGCACTTCATTAATATCACAAAGAGCCAGTTGCTCAGCAATTTCTGGAGTATTATGCCTGGTGTAATCCTCCATAAATTTGGTTTTATATTTTGACCATCAAGCAGGAAAAGTGCTAGCTGGGCATGAGCGAGGTCCTCTACCTGGGTCACCTGGTAGTTGGGGGGTCCTGAAGCCAGAACCCGGGAAAGTGGATGCCATCGCATCCTGGCCCACCCCAGGACCAAGAAACAGATGATATCCTTCCTGGGTATCGCTGGGTACTATAGGAGGTTTGTTCCATACTATAGTACCCTGGCCAAGCCCCTGATGGACTTCACCAAGAAAAAACTGCCTCTCGCAGTAGACTGGTCAGTCGTTCACGAGACCGCTTTTCAGGCGCTCAAGACTGCGCTCTCCAGCTCCCCAGAACTACAAGCTACTGACTTTGAGCGGCTGTTTGTAGTACAGACCGACGCCATTGACTTTGGCCTTGGTGCCGTGCTCAGACATGTCAACGCAGCGTGCCAGAAGGATTTTGTCCTGTACCTGAGCAGGAAGCTATTGCTGAGAGAGGTGGCCTACTCCACGATTGAAAATGAGTTCCTGGCAATTGTGTGGGCCCTGCAGCATCTGCAGCCATACTTGTACGTGCATCCCTTCATCATGGAAACACACCACAACCCCCTCAGCTGTTTACACACGGTCTCCGGGACGAATGGGAGGTTGCTGCTTTGGAGCCGGGTCTTCCAGCAGTACCACTTCTCCATTTGCCACAAAAGGGGCTGTGACCGTATCAATGCAGACAGGCTATCCCGGGAAGGAGAGATTGCGGGAGTGTGCTCGGGGAAACACAGGAATGTGATGCCCCCCAGCACTCTCTAAAGGGTAAAATGATATCTAATTGATATCATTTTGATATCTCATTGAATTCCCTGTCAGATGCAGTGACCCAAAGATACTCGCTCCTAAAGGTACCTTCACACTAAGCGACGCTGCAGCGATACCGACAACGATCCAGATCGCTGCAGCGTCGCTGTTTGGTCGCTGGAGAGCTGTCACACAGACCGCTCTCCAGCGACCAACGATGCCGGTAACCAGGGTAAACATCGGGTTACTAAGCGCAGGGCCGCGCTTAGTAACCCGATGTTTACCCTGGTTACCATCGTTAAAGTAAAAAAAACAACCACTACATACTTACCTACCGCTGTCTATCCTCGGCGCTCTGCTTCTCTGGTCTGGCTGTGAGCACAGCGACCGGAAAGCAGAGCGGTGACGTCACCGCTCTACTTTCTGGCTGCCCAGCTCTCACAGCCAGAGCAGAGAAGCAGAGCGCCGAGGACAGACAGCGGTAGGTAAGTATGTAGTGGTTGTTTTTTTTACTTTAACGATGGTAACCAGGGTAAACATTGGGTTACTAAGCGCGGCCCTGCGCTTAGTAACCCGATGTTTACCCTGGTTACCAGCGAAGACATCGCTGAATCGGCGTCACACACACCGATTCAGCGATGTCAGCGGGAGAGCCAGCGACGAAACAAAGTTCTGGCCTTTCGTCCCCGACCAGCGACATCACAGCAGGGGCCTGATCGCTGCTGTGTGTCACACTGGACGATATCGCTAGCCAGGGCGCTGCAACGTCACGGATCGCTAGCGATATCGTCTAGTGTGAAGGTACCTTTACTCAGCCTCCACCTTTGTAATTCCCCCCAGGCCAAAAGGCAAGTCAAATACACCTTAAAAAATGGTACCTCATTATCCAGGGAAGTCACTGTCTTGGACAGAGCCTACTAATGTTTTTCTTTAATTAACCCAAGCAAATAGACCTTTAAAGCTCTCTCCAGGGGGCCGAAAGACAATAGATCCTGTGTTCTCCGCAATCATCATGAGGGTGTGAACTCTTGTGCAGCTCCAACTGGCTCCTTTGTTTGACTCAGGCTCTATCGTTGCACAACAGATCCCAGGCTAACCAGTGCAAGGCTCTGAGATATTGAATATAGAAAATGACCTATAATAAAAGAATGCAATACCTCTGAGCCTAGCCGAGCACATAATCGGAATCTGCATCCCTTTCCCCACAAGCCCATCCCAAGCAGCCACCTCTAGAGCCCTGCGTTATTGAGTTATAAAGCATAGCTAACAAGAATTAAATAAGGTAGTCGTATTTGGTCTACCTGCGCAAATAAAATCCAGCAGAACCCATTGGCGCTGCCACCATTCCATTTAGAGCTTTGGGCGGAAAGTTATGGACATCCACAATTCTGGTCAGAAAACCAGGCACTCGGATATGGGAGGAGAGAGGCTGTACAGCCCAGGGGGATGAAGACACAAAAGAGAATAGTAAAACCAAAAACACTCAGTTTGAAAAAATGTTGCAGTAATCCGCAAGTGCTAGTAAAAGATGTAAAAAACAGGGTATTTGGTTGATACGTTTTTTGCAAAAAATGTATACTAAGCTGCTCTACCAATCTTCACGGTATACCCTTATCAGAGCAGTCCTAACTAATGTATGCAATCCCTATCTGATGTATTTAAAAACCTGATCATCTGTATATAACCTGTGTGAACAGGGTTCAGAGAGGAAAAAATCCATGTGTGCATACAGGGTAGAACAGCTTATGTGCAGATAGCCCAAGAGGAGTGGTGGAACTCCCCAGTCTTGTAGACACAAGAGAACAATTATGGAAACAGGAACACATGGGCTACTTGCACAGTGAACAAGTCTGTATGATCATGTTCACACACCATCAAGAAACCTGAAGACACAAAAGAGAATAGTAAAACCAAAAACACTCAGTTTGAAAAAATGTTGCAGTAATCCGCAAGTGCTAGTAAAAGATGTAAAAAACAGGGTATTTGGTTGATACGTTTTTTGCAAAAAATGTATACTAAGCTGCTCTACCAATCTTCACGGTATACCCTTATCAGAGCAGTCCTAACTAATGTATGCAATCCCTATCTGATGTATTTAAAAACCTGATCATCTGTATATAACCTGTGTGAACAGGGTTCAGAGAGGAAAAAATCCATGTGTGCATACAGGGTAGAACAGCTTATGTGCAGATAGCCCAAGAGGAGTGGTGGAACTCCCCAGTCTTGTAGACACAAGAGAACAATTATGGAAACAGGAACACATGGGCTACTTGCACAGTGAACAAGTCTGTATGATCATGTTCACACACCACCAAGAAACCTGAAGACACAAAAGAGAATAGTAAAACCAAAAACACTCAGTTTGAAAAAATGTTGCAGTAATCCGCAAGTGCTAGTAAAAGATGTAAAAAACAGGGTATTTGGTTGATACGTTTTTTGCAAAAAATGTATACTAAGCTGCTCTACCAATCTTCACGGTATACCCTTATCAGAGCAGTCCTAACTAATGTATGCAATCCCTATCTGATGTATTTAAAAACCTGATCATCTGTATATAACCTGTGTGAACAGGGTTCAGAGAGGAAAAAATCCATGTGTGCATACATTAGTTAGGACTGCTCTGATAATGGTATACCGTGAAGATTGGTAGAGCAGCTTAGTATACATTTTTTGCAAAAAACGTATCAACCAAATACCCTGTTTTTTACATCTTTTACTAGCACTTGCGGATTACTGCAACATTTTTTCAAACTGAGTGTTTTTGGTTTTACTATTCTCTTTTGTGTCTTCAGGTTTCTTGGTGGTGTGTGAACATGATCATACAGACTTGTTCACTGTGCAAGTAGCCCATGTGTTCCTGTTTCCATAATTGTTCTTTTGTGTCTACAAGACTGGGGAGTTCCACCACTCTTCTTGGGCTATCTGCACATAAGCTGTTCTACCCTGTATGCACACATGGATTTTTTCCTCTCTGAACCCTGTTCACACAGGTTATATACAGATGATCAGGTTTTTAAATACATCAGATAGGGATTGCATACATTAGTTAGGACTGCTCTGATAAGGGTATACCGTGAAGATTGGTAGAGCAGCTTAGTATACATTTTTTGCAAAAAACGTATCAACCAAATACCCTGTTTTTTACATCTTTTACTAGCACTTGCGGATTACTGCAACATTTTTTCAAACTGAGTGTTTTTGGTTTTACTATTCTCTTTTGTGTCTTCAGGTTTCTTGGTGGTGTGTGAACATGATCATACAGACTTGTTCACTGTGCAAGTAGCCCATGTGTTCCTGTTTCCATAATTGTTCTCTTGTGTCTACAAGACTGGGGAGTTCCACCACTCCTCTTGGGCTATCTGCACATAAGCTGTTCTACCCTGTATGCACACATGGATTTTTTCCTCTCTGAACCCTGTTCACACAGGTTATATACAGATGATCAGGTTTTTAAATACATCAGATAGGGATTGCATACATTAGTTAGGACTGCTCTGATAAGGGTATACCGTGAAGATTGGTAGAGCAGCTTAGTATACATTTTTTGCAAAAAACGTATCAACCAAATACCCTGTTTTTTACATCTTTTACTAGCACTTGCGGATTACTGCAACATTTTTTCAAACTGAGTGTTTTTGGTTTTACTATTCTCTTTTGTGTCTTCAGGTTTCTTGGTGGTGTGTGAACATGATCATACAGACTTGTTCACTGTGCAAGTAGCCCATGTGTTCCTGAGCCCAGGGGGATGGCACAGTGTATGGGACGGAGCAGACTAGGGGATAATAGGCAGCTCCTCATTTTGGACTTAGTTTTTCTACTTGCAGGAGGCCCATTAGCTGACACGGCCAGAGAATCACGGAACAAAGATTTGGACCTGTGATCCTTCAGTAAACACCATAAGAAAAAAAAAAAAAAAAACGAGGCAAAAAACAACGCTTTATTATCATACTGCCGAACAAAAAGTGGAATAACACGCGATCAAAAAGACAGATATAAATAACCATGGTACCGCTGAAAACGTCATCTTGTCCCGCAAAAAACGAGCCGCCAAACAGCATCATCAGCAAAAAAATAAAAAAGTTATAGTCCTGAGAATAAAACGATGCAAAAATAATTATTTTTTCTGTAAAATAGTTTTTATTGTATAAAAGCTCCAAAACATAAAAAAATGATATAAATGAGGTGACGCTGTAATCGTACTGACCCGAAGAATAAAATTGCTTTATCAATTTTACCAAACGCGGAACGGTATAAACGCCTCCCCCAAAAGAAATTCATGAATAGCTGGTTTGGTCATTCTTCCTCACAAAAATCGGAATAAAAAGCGATCAAAAAATGTCACGTGCCCGAAAATGTTACCAATAAAAATGTCAACTCGTCCCGCAAAAAACAAGACCTCAGATGACTCTGTGGACCAAAATATGGAAAAATTATAGCTCTCAAAATGTGGTAACGCAAAAAATATTTTTTGCAATAAAAAGCGTCTTTCAGTGTGTGACGGCTGCCAATCATAAAAATCCGCTAAAAAACTCGCTATAAAAGTAAATCAAACCCCCCTTCATCACCCCCTTAGTTAGGGAAAAATTAAAAAAATGTATTTATTTCCATTTTCCCATTAGGGCTAGGGCTAGGGTTAGGGCTAGGGTTAGGGTTAGGGCTAGGGTTAGGGCTAGGGTTAGGGCTAGGGTTAGGGCTAGGGTTAGGGCTAGGGTTAGGGCTAGGGTTAGGGTTAAGGCTAGGGATAGGGTTAGGGCTAGGGCTAGGGTTAGGGCTAGGGTTAGGGCTAGGGTTAGGGTTAGGGTTGGGGCTACAGTTAGGGTTGGGGCTAAAGTTAGGGTTAGGGTTTAGATTACATTTACAGTTGGGAATAGGGTTGGGATTAGGGTTAGGGGTGTGTTTGGATTAGGGTTTCAGTTATAATTGGGGGGTTTCCACTGTTTAGGCACATCAGGGGCTCTCCAAACACGACATGGCGTCCGATCTCAATTCCAGCCAATTCTGCGTTGAAAAAGTAAAACAGTGCTCCTTCCCTTCCGAGCTCTCCCGTGTGCCCAAACAGGGGTTTACCCCAACATATGGGGTATCAGCGTACTCAGGACAAATAGGACAACAACTTTTGGGGTCCAATTTCTCCTGTTACCTTTGGGAAAATACAAAACTGGGGGCTAAAAAATAATTTTTGTGGGAAAAGAAAAGATTTTTTATTTTCACGGCTCTGCGTTATAAACTGTTTTGAAACACTTGGGGGTTCAAAGTTCTCACAACACATCTAGATGAGTTCCCTGGGGGGTCTAGTTTCCAATATTGGGTCACTTGTGGGGGGTTTCTACTGTTTAGGTACATTAGGGGCTCTGCAAACGCAATGTGATGCCTGCAGACTATTCCATCTAAGTCTGCATTCCAAATGGCACTCCTTCCCTTCCGAGCCCTCCCATGCGCCCAAACGGTGGTTCCCCCCACATATGGGGTATCAGCGTACTCAGGACAAATTGGACAACAACTTTTGGGGTCAAATTTCTCCTCTTACCCTCGGAAAAATACAAAACTGGGGGCAAAAAATAATTTTTGGGGGAAAGTTTTTTTTTTTTTTTTCACGGCTCTGCGTTACAAACTGTAGTGAAATACTTGGGGGTTCAAAGCTCTAATAACACATCTAGATGAGTTCCCTGGGGTGTCTAGTTTCCAAAATGGTGTCACTTGTGGGGGGTTTCTACTGTTTAGGTACATTAGGGGCTCTGCAAACGCAATGTGACACCTTCAGACCATTCCAGCTAAGTCTGCATTCCAAATGGCGCTCCTTCCCTTCTGAACCCTCCCATGCGCCCAAACAGTGGTTCCCCCCACATATTGTGTATAATCGCACTCAGGACAAATTGGGCAACAAATTTTGGGGTCCAATTTCTCTTGTTATCCTCGGGAAAATACAAAACTGGGGGCTAAAAAAATAATTTTTGTGGGAAAAAATTTTTGTTTTATTTTTACGGCTCTGCATTATAAACTTCTGTGAAGCCCTTGGTGGGTCAAAGTGCTCAAAACACATCTAGATAAGTTCCTTAGGGGGTCTACTTTCCAAAATGGTGTCACTTGTAGGGGGTTTCAATGTTTAGGCACATCAGTGGCTCTCCAAACGCAACATGGCGTCCTATCTCAATTCCTATCAATTTTGCATTGAAAAGTCAAACTGCGCTCCTTCCCTTCCAATCTCTCCCATGCGCCCAAACAGTGGTTTACCCCCACATATGGGGTATCAGCTTACTCAGGACAAATTGTACAACAACTTTTGGGGTCCAATTTCTTCTCTTACCCTTGGGAAAATAAAAAATTGGGGGCAAAAAGATAATTTTTGTGAAAAAATATGATTTTTTATTTTTACGGTTCTGCATTATAAACGTCTGTGAAGCACTTGGTGGGTCAAAGTGCTCACCACACATCTAGATAAGTTCCTTAGGGGGTCTACTTTCCAAAATGGTGTCACTTGTGGGGGTTTCAATGTTTAGGCACATCAGGGGCTCTCCAAACGCAACATGGTGTCCCATCTCGATTCCAGTCAATTTTGCATTGAAAAGTCAAATGGCGCTCCTTCGCTTCTGAGCTCTGTCATGCGCCCAAACAGTGGTTTACCCCCACATATGTGGTATCGGTGTACTCAGGACAAATTGTACAACAACGTTTGGGGTCCATTTTCTCCTGTTACCCTTGGTAAAATAAAACAAATTGGAGCTGAAGTAAATTTTTTGTGAAAAAAAGTTAAATGTTAATTTTTATTTAAACATTCCAAAAATTCCTGTGAAGCACCAGAAGGGTTAATAAACTTCTTGAATATGGTTTTGAGCACCATGAGGGGTGCAGTTTTTAGAATGGTGTCACACTTGGGTATTTTCTATCATATAGACCCCTCAAAATGACTTCAAATGAGATGTGGTCCCTAAAAAAAAATGGTGTTGTAAAAATGAGAAATTGCTGGTCAACTTTTAACCCTTATAACTCCCTAACAAAAAAAATTTTGGTTCCAAAATTGTGCTGATGTAAAGGAAACATGTGGGAAATGTTACTTATTAAGTATTTTGTGTGACATATCTCTGTGATTTAATTGCATAAAAATTCAAATTTAGAAAATTGTGAAATTTTCAAAATTTTCGCCAAATTTCAGTTTTTTTCACAAATAAATGCAGGTAATATCAAATAAATTTTACCACTATCATGAAGTACAATATGTCACGAGAAAACAATGTCAGAATCACTGGGATCCGTTGAAGCGTTCCAGAGTTATAACTTCATAAAGGGACAGTGGTCAGAATTGTAAAAATTGGCCCGGTAATTAACGTGCAAACCACCCTTGGGGGTTAAGGGGTTAAAGTGAATCTGTCACCAGGATTTTTCCACCCATTCTGAGAGCAGCAAAATGTATGACCAAAGTCTCTGGTTCCATCAACCTGTTACTTACAGGACTGCTTGCAGTAGTTTTTTTTATCCCTGTTTTATCAAAACTGCAGCAAGCAGCCCAGTAAGTGAAACATTGCTAGAATCGAGATCTCATGCAACTCCCAGATAAGGCAAAAAAACCTGGTAACAGATTCCCTTTTAAAGCATGTGGGCATTGATTGTGACCGGCAAGTGCATGTGCTCATGTTGTGTGTACCCATATGTATTAGAATATGCCTGGTTGACCTCACCTTGACATCATTCTGTGTATACGACTGATGGGCATTAGTATTCAGTTTAATCAGTAAATTGCTTTATGTATGCATGTACCGGGTCCTTTAATTTCATATACAGAACCATAATAATAGTTTTGAAACTCAGCGATGAGAAAAAGTGTTCATGATTTTCCATCCCTCATGTTTGTGCCTAAAGTTTTTGCTTCTTTCTTAGGTTTTGTGCCAGATAGCTCCAGGGTAGATGTGTGATTCTGATATATCATTACTTAAAGCAGCTGTTTCTCCTCTGTGGCTCGCTGTCTCCCTGTGTTAAGTTTGTCACTCACTCTCTCTCTGTTTACACCATAAAATTAATTCTCCATGATTCAGTTCACTCCTTCTTTGCTGGAAGCCTATTGAATTGGATAGGTTACTTTACCCTCTTCTACGCCATCATAGGCACCTCTTCAGGCAGACATGGCCCATGATCTGTGTTTCAATTAATCTGCATTAAACTAAACCTTTCTAGCCTCCAAAATGTTTATTTTTTTCTCAATAAAGAGTAATACTCGACCCCGCCAAGCCCACGGAGCTCCCCATTCTGTCACTTACTCCCGGACTCAGCTGGCCGCTAAACATCCCAAAAATGGCTGAGAATGCCCAACCAGTCCATTACTGGGCACAGTGGTGACCCATCTCCGCCAGTTGTCGTTTAACTAGTCAGAATGCATAGAAAAATTAATTTTAACCCTCGGGCAACCCATTTACGTTTCACTTGAAACTCGATGCCCTAGTTCAAGATGTCTTAAAGAGAACTTGTCCGGTCTCTTGGTTGTCCATAGCATGTATGACCAGCAGGCATAGCAGTTAATATATTGCAATGACATTATGCATAGCCTGCACCAGCACGTTGACATTTTGTAGGCTGGAAGCCTACAGAGGCCTGAGGTCTACAAGATGGACAGTGGCAGGGGAGGAAGCCCATGTCCCTAGAGTTGCAACTAAAGTGGGTGCAGGGGTTGAAGTCGCCTCTAGGCCCTAGCTTATAAGGAAGCCCAAAGGTCCCTTTGGCCCATATGAAAAGACCAATACTATTAAAGAAAATTATATTTAAGAGCCCTGTTGGAGATTTTGATTTAGGGTCCACAAGTTTCAAATTACGCTAATGTATGGCTCACTGCTTTACCAAAGAATTAAACTGTTTTGGAGTCATGTTGACCCCAATAGCTTTTGAAGAGGCACTCCTCTGAAGGACCAAGGCGCTCGGCAAAAAAATTCGGATCTTTGGTACTAGTGACACCACTGATGTTAGCGATCCCATTAGACAGAGAAGATTTCTATCCCTTCTCTTCTATTTACTGTGTCCATAAAAAGAGAAATCAAGACATTCATTTATCTCTTCACGTTAATCTCCAAACACATCAAGCAACAAATTGCATAATTTCTTCATTTAGATGATGTTTTAATTGCGGGATGTATTGACTACTGGCTTGTAAAAAATAACTCAGGGAGGAAATGAATAATTTTCATACAGATACAAATATTGCAGTAATTATATGTATATTTGTAAGATTCTTAAACATTTGAAGAATTGGGTAATTACATTATTGATGTCATCTAGCTGGTGGAATGTAAGAATTTCTCTACCGATGTTAGAAATGCGCCAATCACATGAATAAATTAGATTCTTTTCGCTACACATCAGGAGCAAGTGACCCGGTTTCATTAATTTGGATGACAACTAGATGAGATTTCACAGTACGGAAATTTATGTCAAAGTGTTTTTGTTTTGTCAAGGTTTATTTTGCTTTTTTTTCACATTTGGTTGTGCCCATTACACAAAACAGATGGTCACACTGAATGCTGTGTGGACTGCAGAATTAAGTGGGAAATTCAGACAATAGACATAGAGAATCAGAAAACTAAAGGTACCTTCACACTGAACAACTTAACAACGATATCGCTAGCGATCCGTGACGTTGCAGCGTCCTGGATAGCGATATCGTTGTGTTTGATATCGTTGGTCGGAGCAGAAAGGCCAGAACTTTATTTCATCACTGGATCGCCCGCAGACATCGCTGAATCGGCGTGTGTGACGCCGATTCAGCAATGTCTTCACTGGTAACCAGGGTAAACATCGGGTTACTAAGCGCAGGGCCACACTTAGTAACCCGATGTTTACCCTGGTTACCAGTGTAAATGTAAAAAAAAACAAACACCACATATTTACATTCCGGTGTCTGTCGCGTCCCCCGGCGTTCTGCTTCCCTGCACTGTGTCAGTGCCGACTGGCCGTAAAGCACAGCGGTGACGTCACCGCTCTGCTTTACGGCTGACGCTTACACAGTGCAGGGAAGCTGAACGCCAGGGGACGCGACAGACACCGGAATGTAAGTATGTACTGTTTGGTTTTTTTTACATTTACACTGGTAACCAGGGTAAACATTGGGTTACTAAGCGCGGCCCTGCGCTTAGTAACCTGATGTTTACCCTTGTTACCCGGGGACTTCGGCATCGTTGGTCGCTGGAGAGCTGTCTGTGTGACAGCTCTCCAGCGACCACACAACGACGCTGCAGCGATCGGCATCGTTGTCTAGATCGCTGCAGCGTAGCTAAATGTGACGGTACCTTAAGAGAGCAGTGTTGAAGTGATGTTATCTTCTGGCATCATGTTTCAGTGGCATGCCATTGTGTAAAGGTCATACTTTAGTTTTAAATAATTGCCAATAAAATACGTTTAAGGTTCCAATAAAAGGTATTTTCCACTAAAACTATTTTAATATATGTGACATATCGAAGGCAGAACCAATAGTTTGGTCTGACAGTGGATTTTCTTTGTTTAGTTTACTTTTTTTGTATTGTCTTTCTTTTTTGTTTGTTTGTTTCACACATTGCCCCCAATAAGGGTTTTCAAACCTTTGTGGCTTATTTCAACATTGAAATATATTTATTTTATTGCTGATTTCCCCTGTAACTGAGGGAGGCATGTCGGCCCCGGTCACAGGACAAACTTCTGCTTGCACTATGGAGATGACCTGGATTTACTATGACCCAGCAGCTTTTGTACTTTCTAGACACGCATCGATCACAAAATTAGTAACTGCGTTTATTCAGCCTGAAGATACAATTCTGGAACACTTTCTCTTAAACTTTCCATTGTGCTATTGTTCTTTCATTATTTCTAGAAATGCATTAAAAAACCTGACAACTGGGTGTTGCCATTTCTCATGTCAAATGTGCTGTTCCTACAGAAATGATATTGTCAGAGATTATTGAGACACACCACAATCTGGTAACACTCAGTTGTCAAAATATTCAAAACATTTCTATCAATCAGCTAAACAAAGCACACAGGTTTAAAGGGGTTGTTCCCTTTCAGTAAATTAAGGTGTCAAGAATCAAACTCAACAGCTCTTGTGCGCGAGCTCCTCCCTCTGAGCTATTCAGCTTGCTGGACAGTTCCTTGCTAACCCAAATACTAGTACCTGTGTTGTTTCTGGTTGCCTCTATCCTGAGTTCATGATTGGGTCTATCCTGTAATCTCCTGATTGAATACCCTACTTAAACATGGCATTGCACTTCCTTCCTTGTGAGATTATGGAGCTCTCATCTGTTAATCAAACTCTCCTTCCATCTGCTGCTTCACCCAAGATTATACTGCTGCTCCTGCGTACGGGCCCCTGACTATTCCTGACTACGCTACCCGAAGGTGCTTCCTCCAACCCAGGTCAGACCATAGCAGAATGACTATAGATTATTATGAAAAACAAACCTCGATGTACTCACTTTCCGGGGGCCCACCAGAAAATTAAGGAAAGTCCCATAGAGAATTAATAGAGTGGTGGTCAAGATTATGCACTGCTGCTCTATTCTAGTGGGTATAAAAGTGCCCCGTTCTGGTGATCACTGAGGGCCCCAAAGTTAAGACCTACATAGATGTATAAGTTGACACCTATTTCTGTGGACAAGTGATAACTTCTTTCACCCAATAACCCCATTCACTCTATTGCTATACAAAGTATGTGGAGCTATTTTTATAGAAAATAAAATTGTAACCTCCTTAAAGAAATGCTCCCATCAAAAATTGTATCCTCTTAATATATTGTAGCCATCATAATGTACAGCACTGTGTACTTACAATTGCTCATTTTGTCTTTCTACCCAGTTAATTCTTCTATTTTCCATTAGGTCTCTGACGTCACATGATTAAAAAACTGACTAGCTGAATACTTCTAAGCTCTATGTAGAAACAGGAGGTACATTTTTCCTGGCGGAAGGGAGAAGCGGAACAACTGGGTCAGGAGTTGAAGAGGGTAATGATAAATGCAAGGACAAGAGATTTCCGGTTTCTATATAGATCAGAGAAAAGTGAAGAATTAGGTGAGTAGAAAGGCAAAATGAGCAATTGTAAGTACACAGTGCTATATAATATGATGATCGCAATATATTAAGAGGGTAACATCTTTAATGGGATGCGTCTTTAAGAATTAATATAAATATTTATAAGTTACAGATTACCTGAATTTGGGAACCTAGCAATAAGCGTTTCAGTTTCCCAGCAGCGCCGTCACAGAGTAAATGAAGCTTTACATGGCATCCATTAAAACCAATTGGCGATCTGTGTAGTACAGAGACAAGTTGGGTGACGCTTTTTCTAGTTGTCCCCTGCTTCAGGTAAATGATAAAGATCCTAAAGCGACTTCCCTCCATTAAGTCATATATACCAAAAAAGTGTATTTAAACATTTTTAAAACCAGAAAACTCCTTTAAAACATTACTGAAAATGAATGTGAGATGAATCCAATATTTTGTCAAATCTGCTAATCTGACGTGTTTCTGACTTAAGGTGTTTCGTTATTTTTACAAATCTTTATATCTCTTCAAATGCATGATCCCCACTTTTTCCCAAATAGGTGGGGGGCATTCATTGATGACAATATTTAATTCAGTTATATAAATCTGCACTTCTGATATAGTTTCAGCTTAGGCAGAAAGCCATCGGTAGCCCCAAAGGTTCATAATTAACCATTTGTCACACTGTAATAAATGACTTTCATAAGACCCCATTTTCTATGACACAAAATAAATTAATTCCATTTCCCTATCTTGGAACACTTTAAAAATCGAACATTTGAAATTTTTCATTCTTTTTTAATTGCCTAGATTTAATTACAGAAGTGCATGAGAACATTGCGATGAGGAGAAATATCACTGCAATCAGAAAAGTAGCTCGCAGATATCTGAGTCACAGCTTTTGAACTCTAGATAAGCACTAAACCGTCTCGGCAAATCCAAATTCACATGATTATAATTCCAGCAATTCGCCAAATATCCACAGAGTAAGCGTTTCATTGAGAATTCTCGCCTTTGGGTAAATAAAACATGTGACAACAATGAAAGATTTCGCAGACTTTCCATCCATAAAACATACGCTGGTGAGATACACATTTTCGAAGTATCACTTCCATATGAAAGAGATACATCTTTTTGCTTGCCCTTTAGGCTTTGTCCGTCTGAGAGATTTTCTGCATAAAGTATTTGCTTCTTGGATACGGCCGTGGTAGGATGAGTGATGGCTGCCCTTATTAAAAAAAAAAATACACATACAAAAAAAGGATGTGGACACAGCAGCTATGGAATGGCAAAAGTCATCTATGGAGACAGCAGAGACATATTTATATAACCTGCTATAGACAGACAAGTGATGAGTTCTGAGCCCTGGACCAGACAAAATCCCAGAGATAAACTGTGGACAGGATGGAATTTTAGAAGTTTCTCTCTTTTGAAGGATAATACTAGGAATTTTAAATGAAAATATAATATTTTTATAAATTTATGTGTTTTTTTTTCATTATGTACAACCTATCTCACTACTGCAAAACACCATTTTGTCTCCTCATTGTCTAAGGGGGAGACAAAACCTGCCAAGGGCCAGGTAATGTTGATGAATATGGCTTACAGCCAATGAAAACCCCAACGTCATTATCTCAGTAAAATAGAATAGTTTATAACTCCAGCTTAAAAAATGATTTTAAAATCAGAAATGTTGGCCTACTGAAATGTATGTTCAGTAAATGCATTCAATACTTTTGCATCAATTACTGCATCAAAGCGGCGTGGCATGGAGGCGATCAGCCTGTGGCACTGCTGAGGTGTTATGGAAGCCCAGGTTGCTTTGATAGAGCCTTCAGCTCGTCTGCATTGTAGGATCTGGTGTCTCTCACATGCCTCTTGACAATAGATCAGGCGAGTTTGCTAGTCAATCAAGCACAGTGATACTGTTGTTTTTAAACCAGGTATTGGTACTTTTCACCGTGTGGACAGGTGCCAAGTCCTGCTGGAGAATGAAATTTCCATCTCCAAAAGCTTGCCGGCATAGGGAAGCATGAAGTGCTGTAAAATTTCCTGGTAGACGGCTGTGCTGACTTTGGTCTTGATAAAATACAGTGTATCTATACCAGCAGATGACATGGCTCCCCAAACCATCACTGATTGTGGAAACGTCACACTAGAACTCTAGCAGTTTGGATTGTGCCTCTCCACTCTTTATCCTGACTCTGGGACCTTGATTTCCGAATGAATTGCAAAATTTACTTTATTCTGAAAACAACACCTTGGACCACTGAGCAACAGTCCAGTTCTTTTTCTCCTTGGCCCAGGTAAGACGCTTCTTGCGTTGTCTATTGGTCATGAGTGACTTGACACAAGGAATGCGACACTTGTAGCCCATGTCCTGGATATGTCTGTGTGTGGTGGCTCCTGAAGTAGAGTTGAGCGACCTTGACCTTTTTAGAGTCGAGCCGGGTTTCGCGAAACCCGACTATCTCAAAAGTCGGGTCGAGTGAAATCGGCCGATTATGACGTAAAGTCGGGATCGACCGAAACACGAAACCCAATGCAAGTCAATGGGGCAGCATAGTCGGCAGTGAGTGGGGGCCAGGAAAACACCTAGAGTGCCCATTTTAATGTCAAAACCATCCATTCTTCTTAATGAAGCTTGTCAAGCGTAATTTACCTTATAATAATTGGAAGGCATTTGAAATTGGGGGTCATTTGGCTAAAGTTGTGGTGGGTAGGGCTGGTTCAAGTAATTAGTGGGCCCAGGAAATCTGGACCACGTCACGGCAGTGGAGCAGGGAGAGGTAAGTATTTCAACTTTGCAAGTGCTGTGAACCTGAGCAAGCAGGGGGGGCCCACTCGTTGGCATTGGCACTGGCACAGGGCCCCTCAAAGTACAGCGGTGTGTTTGCATGGCGGAGGCGCCTCCCACCGGCAGCAACACTTTTGCGTACTATGAGAGGCCCTGTGCCAGTGACGTCGCCAACTAGTATTCCTCCCCCCACCTGATGAAGGAACCTGCACTTTCATCTGCACCTTCCTCTTTGTCCCCGTGTAAGGTGGTATGGTATGCGGGAAGAGCAACCTGACTTTCAGCAGGGTCACAATGTTGTTGTGTAGCGTGCACGGGGAATGTTGCGTTATGGGTCAATGTACCAGCAGACTCATCTATCACTGGCTGGGCAATGGGCAGGGTGAGGAGGAAACACAGATATAGGCCCAAAGAATAAAGTTGGCTAAATGCAGTTCAAAATTGGTAACACAGGAATAACCAGGGGGCATTGCAGTGGAGGACAACTGGAATGAGAGGCTGACACAGAGAGTAGGCCCAAATTAGTAAGTAGTCGAAATGCAGTTCAAAATTGGCAACCGTAGTAAACAGGCGGCACAGCTTTGTTCAGTGGAGGAGAACAGCAAGGAGTGGCAGACACCGATAGTAGGCCCCAACCCAACTAGTAGGCCAAATGCAGTCTAACATTAACAACTACTTAACGAGCGCCTGAAAACGGAATTTCAGGACAGGAAACCAGGAGAACAGCAAGGAGTGGCAGACACCGATAGTAGGCCCCAAACCAACTAGTACGCCAAATGCAGTTGTTCCGTTTAACCACAATTTAATGAGAGCCTAAAGATAGAAGTTCAGGAAAGGCAACCTGGAGAACACCTTGGAGTGGAACACACCATCTCTCTACACCCCATACCCAATTTGTAGGCCTAATGCAGTGTAGTTTCCAAAAACTACTAAACGAGAGCTGGAAGATCGAAGCTCAGGAAAGGCAACCTGGAGAACACCTTGGAGTGGAACACACCATCTCTCTACACCCCATACCCAATTTGTAGGCCTAATGCAGTGTAGCTTCCAAGAACTACTAAACGAGAGCCGGAAGATCGAAGCTCAGGAAAGGCAACCTGGAGAACACCTTGGAGTGGAACACACCATCTCTCTACACCCCATACCCAATTTGTAGGCCTAATGCAGTGTAGTTTCCAAGAACTACTAAACGAGAGCCGGAAGATCGAAGCTCAGGAAAGGCAACCTGGAGAACACCTTGGAGTGGAACACACCATTTCTCTACACCCCATACCCAATTTGTAGGCCTAATGCAGTGTAGTTTCCAAGAACTACTAAACGAGAGCCGGAAGATCGAAGCTCAGGAAAGGCAACCTGGAGAACACCTTGGAGTGGAACACACCATCTCTCTACACCCCATACCCAATTTGTAGGCCTAATGCAGTGTAGTTTCCAACAACTACTAAACGAGAGCCGGAAGATCGAAGCTCAGGAAAGGCAACCTGGAGAACACCTTGGAGTGGAACACACCATCTCTCTACACCCCATACCCAATTTGTAGGCCTAATGCAGTGTAGTTTCCAACAACTACTAAACGAGAGCCGGAAGATCGAAGCTCAGGAAAGGCAACCTGGAGAACACCTTGGAGTGGAACACACCATCTCTCTACACCCCATACCCAATTTGTAGGCCTAATGCAGTGTAGTTTCCAAGAACTACTAAACGAGAGCCGGAAGATCGAAGCTCAGGAAAGGCAACCTGGAGAACACCTTGGAGTGGAACACACCATCTCTCTACACCCCATACCCAATTTGTAGGCCTAATGCAGTGTAGTTTCCAAGAACTACTAAACGAGAGCCGGAAGATCGAAGCTCAGGAAAGGCAACCTGGAGAACACCTTGGAGTGGAACACACCATCTCTCTACACCCCATACCCAATTTGTAGGCCTAATGCAGTGTAGTTTCCAAGAACTACTAAACGAGAGCCGGAAGATCGAAGCTCAGAAAAGGCAACCTGGAGAACACCTTGGAGTGGAACACACCATCTCTCTACACCCCATACCCAATTTGTAGGCCTAATGCAGTGTAGTTTCCAACAACTACTAAACGAGAGCCGGAAGATCGAAGCTCAGGAAAGGCAACCTGGAGAACACCTTGGAGTGGAACACACCATCTCTCTACACCCCATACCCAATTTGTAGGCTTAATGCAGTGTAGTTTCCAACAACTACTAAACGAGAGCCGGAAGATCGAAGCTCAGGAAAGGCAACCTGGAGAACACCTTGGAGTGGAACACACCATCTCTCTACACCCCATACCCAATTTGTAGGCCTAATGCAGTGTAGTTTCCAACAACTACTAAACGAGAGCCGGAAGATCGAAGCTCAGGAAAGGCAACCTGGAGAACACCTTGGAGTGGAACACACCATCTCTCTACACCCCATACCCAATTTGTAGGCCTAATGCAGTGTAGTTTCCAAGAACTACTAAACGAGAGCCGGAAGATCGAAGCTCAGGAAAGGCAACCTGGAGAACACCTTGGAGTGGAACACACCATCTCTCTACACCCCATACCCAATTTGTAGGCCTAATGCAGTGTAGTTTCCAAGAACTACTAAACGAGAGCCGGAAGATCGAAGCTCAGGAAAGGCAACCTGGAGAACACCTTGGAGTGGAACACACCATCTCTCTCCACCCCATACCCAATTTGTAGGCCTAATGCAGCCTAATTTCCGACAACTATTAAACGAGAGCATGAAGATCGAAGCTCAGGAAAGGCAACCTGGGGAACACCTTGGAGTGTAACAAACCCTCTCTCTACACCATGGAAGGGCTGATTCTTAGGAAGGAAGGCTGTCGGAAAGAAGCAGGGCGCGTCCGAGGGTGATTATATTCTTATTAGGTATATACTCACCCTCGGACGCGCCCTGCTTCTTTATTTGTAATGAATGTTTATTTGCAATGTGGTTTTGACTTACTCTATTTTTTTGGTAAATAATGATTTTATTATTTTCATTGTTTTGCATCTTCTTGGCAATAATATAAAGAAGACGCGACAGGACAACACTCGGTGGATGCCATATCTGTGTTTTAAATTGAAAAAAACTTTCAGTTAACTACTTGCAGGAGAAAGTTATTGTAGCTGGTGGCCATTTTTAGTACTGTACCAGATTTTTGTTGTATGTGTTTGTTTTTAATGTTAAAATGTCTGCATTTGATATTTCTCCAGTATTTTCTTTTTTATAAGCAAAATACTTATTTTTATATTTTCTGATGTTGGTTCCAGGGGTACACGGGCAGCAGTGGTGTGGTCAGTGGAGGCCTAGTGGAAGGAGTGACCGCAGACAGGCATCGAAGGCCTAAAATAATAACACATGGCTGTAGGCAATTTTAAATTGGTTCCAGGGGTACACGGGCAGCAGTGGTGTGGTCAGTGGAGGCATATTGTAAGGAGTGACCGCAGACAGGCATCGAAGGCCTAAAATAATAACACATGGCTGTAGGCAATTTTAAATTGGTTCCAGGGGTACACGGGCAGCAGTGGCCTGGTCAGTGTAGTAGTAGTAGAAAGAATGGACCGCAGACAGGCATCGAAGGCCTAAAATAAAAAAATTGGGCTGGCTGTAGGCAATTTTAAATTGGTTCCAGGGGTACACGGGCAGCAGTGGTGTGGTCAGTGGAGGCGTAGTGGAAGGAGTGACCGCAGAGAGGCATCGAAGGCCTAAAATAATAACACATGGCTGTAGGCAATTTTAAATTGGTTCCAGGGGCACACGGGCAGCAGTGGTGTGGTCAGTGGAGGCATATTGTAAGGAGTGACCGCAGACAGGCATCGAAGGCCTAAAATAATAACACATGGCTGTAGGCAATTTTAAATTGGTTCCAGGGGTACACGGGCAGCAGTGGCCTGGTCAGTGTAGTAGTAGTGGAAAGAATGGACCGCAGACAGGCATCGAAGGCCTAGAATAAAAAAATTGGGCTGGCTGTAGGCAATTTTAAATTGGTTCCAGGGGTACACGGGCAGCAGTGGTGTGGTCAGTGGAGGCATATTGTAAGGAGTGACCGCAGACAGGCATCGAAGGCCTAAAATAATAACACATGGCTGTAGGCAATTTTAAATTGGTTCCAGGGGTACACGGGCAGCAGTGGCCTGGTCAGTGTAGTAGTAGTGGAAAGAATGGACCGCAGACAGGCATCGAAGGCCTAGAATAAAAAAATTGGGCTGGCTGTAGGCAATTTTAAATTGGTTCCAGGGGTACACGGGCAGCAGTGGTGTGGTCAGTGGAGGCATATTGTAAGGAGTGACCGCAGACAGGCATCGAAGGCCTAAAATAATAACACATGGCTGTAGGCAATTTTAAATTGGTTCCAGGGGTACACGGGCAGCAGTGGCCTGGTCAGTGTAGTAGTAGTAGAAAGAACGGACCGCAGACAGGCATTGAAGGCCTAAAATAAAAAAATTGGGCTGGCTGTAGGCAATTTTAAATTGGTTCCAGGGGTACACGGGCAGCAGTGGTGTGGTCAGTGGAGGCGTAGTGGAAGGAGTGACCGCAGACAGGCATCGAAGGCCAAAAATAATAACACATGGCTGTAGGCAATTTTAAATTGGTTCCAGGGGTACACGGGCAGCAGTGGTGTGGTCAGTGGACGCATATTGTAAGGAGTGACCGCAGACAGGCATCGAAGGCCTAAAATAATAACACATGGCTGTAGGCAATTTTAAATTGGTTCCAGGGGTACACGGGCAGCAGTGGCCTGGTCAGTGTAGTAGTAGTAGAAAGAACGGACCTCAGACAGGCATCGACGGCCTAAAATAAAAAAATTGGGCTGGCTGTAGGCAATTTTAAATTGGTTCCAGGGGTAAACGGGCAGCAGTGGTGTGGTCAGTGGAGGCATAGTGGAAGGAGTGACCGCAGACAGGCTTCGAAGGCCTAACATAACAAAAATGTCAATACAATGGTATTGTCAGTGGCAGGCATTGAAGGATGTCAGCGCATAGACTAAACATTGGTGGAGCTGTGAGATAATTTTGCAAGTGGTAGAGCACTGTTTGAGCTGGGGGGGGGGAACTGTCTTGTGGCCGGCGGTACAGGCCCAGGGCCCCTCATATTACAACGGTGTGTCTGACGTTGGGTGCGCACCACCACCCCCAGAGACACTTTATTGTACTAGGAGGGACCCAGTGGCAGTGCCGTCGACCAAAAGCGGGCACACCCACCTCTTCA
This sequence comes from Ranitomeya imitator, assembly GCF_032444005.1. Classification (NCBI taxonomy): domain Eukaryota; kingdom Metazoa; phylum Chordata; class Amphibia; order Anura; family Dendrobatidae; genus Ranitomeya; species Ranitomeya imitator. The sequence goes on from NC_091284.1 coordinate 774,158,131, forward strand.
GACAAACAGCACTCTCACGGGTGCTGTCTAGTGTTGAGCGATACCGTCCGATACTTGAAAGTATCGGTATCGGATAGTATCGGCCGATACCCGAAAAATATCGGATATCGCCGATACCGATATCCGATACCAATACAAGTCAATGTGACATCAAGTATCGGAAGGTATTCTCATGGTTCCCAGGGTCTGAAGGAGAGGAAACTCTCCTTCAGGCCCTGGGATCCATAGGGAGGTGTAAAATAAAGAATAAAAATAAAAAATATTGATATATTTACCTCTCCGGCGGCCCCTGAACTCAGCGCGGGTAACCGGCAGGCTTCTTTGTTCAAAATCAGCGCTTTTAGGACCTGAGAAACACGTCCCGGCTTCTGATTGGTCGCGGGCCGCCCATGTGACCGCCATGCGACCAATCACAAGCCGCGACGTCACCGCAAGCTATTAGCGCGCTCATTTTTAAAAATGAGCGCGTTAATGGCTTTCAAAAACGTAGCGGGTTGTGATTGGTCGCGGCCGCGACCAATCACAAGCCGCGACGTCACCGCAAGCTATTGACGCGCTCATTTTTAAAAATGAGCGCGTTAATGGCTTTGAAAGACATAGCGGCTTGTGATTGGTCGCGTGGCCGCGACCAATCACAAGCCGCGACGTCACCGCAAGCTATTGACGCACTCATTTTTAAAAATGAGCGCGTTAATGGCTTTGAAAGACATAGCGGCTTGTGATTGGTTGCGTGGCCGCGACCAATCACAAGCCGCGACGTCACCGCAAGCTATTGACGCGCTCATTTTTAAAAATGAGCGCGTTAATGGCTTTGAAAGACATAGCGGCTTGTGATTGGTCGCGTGGCCGCGACCAATCACAAGCCGCGACGTCACCGCAAGCTATTAGCGCGCTCATTTTTGAAAAATGAGCGCGTTAATGACTTTCAAAGACGTAGCGGCTTGTGATTGGTCGCGGCCACGCGACCAATCACAAGCCGCTATGTCTTTCAAAGCCATTAACGCGCTCATTTTTAAAAATGAGCGCGTCAATAGCTTGCGGTGACGTCGCGGCTTGTGATTGGTCGCGGCCGCGACCAATCACAACCCGCTACGTCTTTGAAAGCCATTAACGCGCTCATTTTTAAAAATGAGCGCGTTAATAGCTTGCGGTGACGTCGCGGCTTGTGATTGGTCGCGTGGCCGCGACCAATCACAAGCCGCTACGTCTTTGAAAGTCATTAACGCGCTCATTTTTCAAAAATGAGCGCGCTAATAGCTTGCGGTGACGTCGCGGCTTGTGATTGGTCGCGTGGCGGTCACATGGGCTGCCCGCGACCAATCAGAAGCCGGGACGTGTTTCTCAGGTCCTAAAAGCGCTGATTTTGAACAACGAAGCCTGCCGGTTACCCGCGGACTCACCAGGGGCCGCCGGAGAGGTAAATATATCAATATTTTTTATTTTAATTCTGTATTTTACACATCCCTATGTATCCGATACCCGATACCACAAAAGTATCGGATCTCGGTATCGGAATTCCGATACCGCAAGTATCGGCCGATACCCGATACTTGCGGTATCGGAATGCTCAACACTAGTGCTGTCGCCAAGTGTCGATACCACGGCCCCGTGTGGGGAGTTTGGCCATTTAGTGAGGTGTAAACATGTCGTATGCTGCACAATCAGGTGCAGAAAATTACGAGATTGGAAAAGGAATTCAGAATAGTCCACAGGCAAGACCTTTTCATAGGAAAGCTAGGTGTCGGCCGGGCAAGGTGGGGCAAAAGATTTCAAAATCCAGTTGTGGTTCATTTTAATGAAGGTTAGATCATCTACATTTTGGGTCGCCAGACGAGTCCTTTTTTCTGTTAGTATTGAACCTGCAGCACTGAATACTCTTTCTGATAGGACACTAGCTGCCGGGCAAGCAAGCTCCTGCAATGCATATTCTGCCAATTCTGGCCAGGTGTCTAATTTTGATGCCCAGTAATCAAATGGGAATGACGGTTGAGGGAGAACATCGATAAGGGATGAAAAATAGTTTGTAACCATACTGGACAAATGTTGTCTCCTGTCACTTTGAATTGATGCTGCAGTACCTGTCCTGTCTGCGGTCATAGCAAAATCACTCCACAACCTGGTCAGAAAACCCCTCTGGCCAACGCCACTTCTGAGTTCTGCCCCTCTAACTCCTCTGGTCTGCTGGCCCCTGCAGCTCGTGTGAGAACGATCACGGGCGCTGTGTGCAGGGAATGCCAGAAGCAAACGGTCAACAAGAGTTGATTGTTTGGTTGCTAATATTAGTTCCAAGTTCTCATGTGGCATTATATTTTGCAATTTGCCTTTATAGCGAGGATCAAGGAGGCAGGCCAACCAGTAATCGTCATCGTTCATCATTTTAGTTATGCGTGTGTCCCTTTTGAGGATACGTAAGGCATAATCCGCCATGTGGGCCAAAGTTCCAGTTCTCAAATCTGCGGTTGTGCTTGGTTGAGGGGCAGTTTCAGGCAAATCCACGTCACTTGTGTCCCTCCAAAAACCAGAACCCGGCCTTGCCGCGCCACCAATTTCCAGTGGCCCCGGAAAAGCTTCCTCATTAAAAATATAATCATCCCCATCATCCTCCTCGTCCTCCTCCTCCTCTTCGCCCGCTAACTCGTCCTGTACACTGCCCTGGCCAGACAATGGCTGACTGTCATCAAGGCTTTCCTCTTCCTCAGCTGCAGACGCCTGATCCTTTATGTGCGTCAAACTTTGCATCAGCAGACGCATTAGGGGGATGCTCATGCTTATTATGGCGTTGTCTGCACTAACCAGCCATGTGCATTCCTCAAAACACTGAAGGACTTGACACATGTCTTGAATCTTCGACCACTGCACACCTGACAACTCCATGTCTGCCATCCTACTGCCTGCCCGTGTATGTGTATCCTCCCACAAAAACATAACAGCCCGCCTCTGTTCGCACAGTCTCTGAAGCATGTGCAGTGTTGAGTTCCACCTTGTTGCAACGTCTATGATTAGGCGATGCTGGGGAAGGTTCAAAGAACGCTGATAGGTCTGCATATGGGTGGAGTGTACGGGCGAACGGCGGATATGTGAGCAAAGTCCACGCACTTTGAGGAGCAGGTCGGATAACCCCGGATAACTTTTCAGGAAGCACTGCACCACCAGGTTTAAGGTGTGAGCCAGGCAAGGAATGTGATTCAGTTGGGAAAGGGAGATGGCAGCCATGAAATTCCTTCCGTTATCACTCACTACCTTGCCTGCCTCAAGATCTACAGTGCCCAGCCATGACTGCGTTTCTTTCTGCAAGAACTCGGACAGAACTTCCGCGGTGTGTCTGTTGTCGCCCAAACACTTCATAGCCAATACAGCCTGCTGACGTTTGCCAGTAGCTGCCCCATAATGGGAGACCTGGTGTGCAACAGTGGCAGCTGCGGATGGAGTGGTTGTGCGACTGCGGTCTGTGGACGAGCTCTCGCTTCTGCAGGAGGACGAAGAGGAGGAGGAGGGGGTGCGAACGGCTACAGCCAACTGTTTCCTAGACCGTGGGCTAGGCAGAACTGTCCCAAACTTGCTGTCCCCTGTGGACCCTGCATCCACCACATTTACCCAGTGTGCCGTGATGGACACGTAACGTCCCTGGCCATGCCTACTGGTCCATGCATCTGTTGTCAGGTGCATCTTTGTGCTCACAGATTGCCTGAGTGCATGGACGATGCGCTCTTTAACATGCTGGTGGAGGGCTGGGATGGCTTTTCTGGAAAAAAAGTGTCGACTGGGTAGCTCGTAGCGTGGTACAGCATAGTCCATCAGGGCTTTGAAAGCTTCGCTTTCAACTAACCGGTAGGGCATCATCTCTAACGAGATTAGTCTAGCTATGTGGGCGTTCAAACCCTGTGTACGCGGATGCGAGGCTAAGTACTTCCTTTTTCTAACCATAGTCTCATGTAGGGTGAGCTGGACTGGAGAGCTGGAGATCGTGGAACTAGCGGGGGTGCCGGTGGACATGGCAGACTGAGAGACGGTGGGAGATGGTATTGTTGCCGCCGGTGCCCTAGATGCAGTGTTTCCTACTACAAAACTGGTGATTCCCTGACCCTGACTGCTTTGGCCTGGCAAAGAAACCTGCACAGATACTGCAGGTGGTGCGGAAAATGGTGGCCCTACACTGCCGCAAGGGATGTTGCGTTGCTGACTAGCTTCATTGGCCGAGGGTGCTACAACCTTAAGGGACGTTTGGTAGTTAGTCCAGGCTTGCAAATGCATGGTGGTTAAATGTCTATGCATGCAACTTGTATTGAGACTTTTCAGATTCTGTCCTCTGCTTAAGGTAGTTGAACATTTTTTGACAGATGACTTTGCGCTGATCAATTGGATGTTGTTTAAAAAAATGCCAGACTGCACTCTTTCTAGCATCAGATACCTTTTCAGGCATTGCAGACTGAGCTTTAACCGGATGGCCACGCTGTCCTCCAACAGGTTTTGGCTTTGCCACGCGTTTTGGGCAAGATGGAACCTATTGCGATGTTGATGCCTGCTGCGGCCCCTCCTCCTCCGCTTCAGAACTGCTGCCGCCTGCACCCTGTTCCCCCAATGGCTGCCAATCGGGGTCAAGAACTGGGTCATCTATTACCTCTTCTTGTAGCTCGTGTGCAACTTCGTCTGTGTCACCGTGTCGGTCGGTGGTATAGCGTTCGTGATGGGGCAACATAGTCTCATCAGGGTCTGATTCTTGATCATTACCCTGCGAGGGCAATGTTGTGGTCTGAGCCAAAGGACCAGCATAGTAGTCTGGCTGTGGCTGTGCATCAGTGCACTCCATGTCAGATTCAACTTGTAATGGGCATGGACTGTTAACTGCTTCACTTTCTAAGCCAGGGACGGTATGTGTAAAGAGCTCCATGGAGTAACCCGTTGTGTCGCCTGCTGCATTCTTCTCTGTTGTTGTTTTTGCTGAAGAGGACAAGGAATTGACTTGTCCCTGACCGTGAACATCCACTAACGACGCGCTGCTTTGACATTTACCAGTTTCACGAGAGGAGGCAAAAGAGCTAGAGGCTGAGTCAGCAAGATAAGCCAAAACTTGCTCTTGCTGCTCCGGCTTTAAAAGCGGTTTTCCTACTCCCAGACAAGGGAGCGTTCGAGGCCTTGTGTAGCCAGACGACGAACCTGGCTCCACAGCTCCAGACTTAGGTGCAATATTTTTTTTCCCACGACCAGCTGATGCTCCACCACTACCACTACCCTCATTACCAGCTGACAATGAACGCCCCCGGCCACGACCTCTTCCACCAGACTTCCTCATTGTTTTAAAAACGTAAACAAACTAACGGTATTTGTTGCTGTCACACAAATTACACGGTGAGCTATAACTTCAGTATGATTTAGCTACCCCTTTACAGGTGAGTGAGACCACAACGAAAATCAGGCACAATGTTACACACTCTGTTGTTGGTGGCAACAAATGAGAGAGATGCCACACACGCAGGACTGTCACTGAAGCACAAATGTAAATATTAATCTCCCACTGTTTTTTTTTTTTGTTTTTTTTCAGGGAGACTTTAGGAAAAAAAATAATAGAATAAAATGATTTTTTCAGGAAGAATTTAGAAACCAAATAAAATAAAATGATTTTTTCAGGGAGAATTTAGAAAACAAATAAAACAAAAAAAGGCTTTCTATGGCCCACTGAGTGAGAGATGACGCACACAGGAGTCAGGAGTGGCACACAAGCCCAGAGGCCAATATTTATCTCCCACTGATTGATGTAGTGATTTTTTCAGGTAGATTTTGGAACCCAAATCAAGCTAAAAAAATAATAGGCTTTCTATGGCCCACAATTGGAGAGAGAGAGAGAGATGGCACACCCAGGAGTCAAGACTGGCACACAAGAAGAAAGGGCAATATTAATCTCCCACTGATTTTTATTTTTTTTTTTCAGGGAGACTTTAGGAAAAAAAATAATAGAATAAAATGATTTTTTCAGGAAGAATTTAGAAACCAAATAAAATAAAATGATTTTTTCAGGGAGAATTTAGAAAACAAATAAAACAACAAAAGGCTTTCTATGGCCCACTGAGTGAGAGATGACGCACACAGGAGTCAGGAGTGGCACACAAGCCCAGAGGCCAATATTTATCTCCCACTGATTGATGTAGTGATTTTTTCAGGTAGATTTTGGAACCCAAATCAAGCTAAAAAAATAATAGGCTTTCTATGGCCCACAATTGGAGAGAGAGAGAGAGATGGCACACCCAGGAGTCAAGACTGGCACACAAGCAGAAAGGGCAATATTAATCTCCCACTGATTTTTTTTTTTTTTTTTTCAGGGAGACTTTAGGAAAAAAAATAATAGAATAAAATGATTTTTTCAGGAAGAATTTAGAAACCAAATAAAATAAAATGATTTTTTCAGGGAGAATTTAGAAAACAAATAAAACAAAAAAAGGCTTTCTATGGCCCACTGAGTGAGAGATGACGCACACAGGAGTCAGGAGTGGCACACAAGCCCAGAGGCCAATATTTATCTCCCACTGATTGATGTAGTGATTTTTTCAGGTAGATTTTGGAACCCAAATCAAGCTAAAAAAATAATAGGCTTTCTATGGCCCACAATTGGAGAGAGAGAGAGAGATGGCACACCCAGGAGTCAAGACTGGCACACAAGCAGAAAGGGCAATATTAATCTCCCACTGATTTGTTTTTTTGTTTTTTTTCAGGGAGACTTTAGGAAAAAAAATAATAGAATAAAATGATTTTTTCAGGAAGAATTTAGAAACCAAATAAAATAAAATGATTTTTTCAGGGAGAATTTAGAAAACAAATAAAACAAAAAAAGGTTTTCTATGGCCCACTGAGTGAGAGATGACGCACACAGGAGTCAGGAGTGGCACACAAGCCCAGAGGCCAATATTTATCTCCCACTGATTGATGTAGTGATTTTTTCAGGTAGATTTTGGAACCCAAATCAAGCTAAAAAAATAATAGGCTTTCTATGGCCCACAATTGGAGAGAGAGAGAGAGATGGCACACCCAGGAGTCAAGACTGGCACACAAGCAGAAAGGGCAATATTAATCTCCCACTGATTTTTTTTTTTTTTTCAGGGAGATTTTAGGAAAAAAAATAATAGAATAAAATGATTTTTTCAGGAAGAATTTAGAAACCAAATAAAATAAAATGATTTTTTCAGGGAGAATTTAGAAAACAAATAAAACAAAAAAAGGCTTTCTATGGCCCACTGAGTGAGAGATGACGCACACAGGAGTCAGGAGTGGCACACAAGCCCAGAGGCCAATATTTATCTCCCACTGATTGATGTAGTGATTTTTTCAGGTAGATTTTGGAACCCAAATCAAGCTAAAAAAAATAATAGGCTTTCTATGGCCCACAATTGGAGAGAGAGAGAGAGAGATGGCACACCCAGGAGTCAAGACTGGCACACAAGCAGAAAGGGCAATATTAATCTCCCACTGATTTGTTTTTGTTTTTTTTTCAGGGAGACTTTAGGAAAAAAAATAATAGAATAAAATGATTTTTTCAGGAAAAATTTAGAAACCAAATAAAATAAAATGATTTTTTCAGGGAGAATTTAGAAAACAAATAAAACAAAAAAAGGCTTTCTATGGCCCACTGAGTGAGAGATGACGCACACAGGAGTCAGGAGTGGCACACAAGCCCAGAGGCCAATATTTATCTCCCACTGATTGATGTAGTGATTTTTTCAGGTAGATTTTGGAACCCAAATCAAGCTAAAAAAATAATAGGCTTTCTATGGCCCACAATTGGAGAGAGAGAGAGAGATGGCACACCCAGGAGTCAAGACTGGCACACAAGCAGAAAGGGCAATATTAATCTCCCACTGATTTTTTTTTTTTTTTTTTTTTCAGGGAGACTTTAGGAAAAAAAATAATAGAATAAAATGATTTTTTCAGGAAGAATTTAGAAACCAAATAAAATAAAATGATTTTTTCAGGGAGAATTTAGAAAACAAATAAAACAAAAAAAGGCTTTCTATGGCCCACTGAGTGAGAGATGACGCACACAGGAGTCAGGAGTGGCACACAAGCCCAGAGGCCAATATTTATCTCCCACTGATTGATGTAGTGATTTTTTCAGGTAGATTTTGGAACCCAAATCAAGCTAAAAAAATAATAGGCTTTCTATGGCCCACAATTGGAGAGAGAGAGAGAGATGGCACACCCAGGAGTCAAGACTGGCACACAAGCAGAAAGGGCAATATTAATCTCCCACTGATTGATTTATTGATTTTTTCAGGTAGAATTTAGAACCCAAATAAAGCAAAAAAAAAAAAAAAAGGGCTTTCTATGGCCCACTGAGTGAGTGATGATGCACACAGGAGTCAGGAGTGGCACACAAGCCCTGAGGCCAATATTTTTCTCCCACTGATTGATGTAGTGATTTTTTCAGGTACATTTTAGAACCCAAATCAAGCAAAAAAATAAATAGGCTTTCTATGGCCCACTATTTGTGAGAGAGATGGCACGTTCAGGACTGGCACACAAGCCCAGAGGCCAATATTAATCTCCCACTTTTTTTTTTTTTGTTCCAGGGAAAATTTATAAACCCAATAAAAAAAATAATAAATAGGCTTTCTATGGCCCACTATCTGAGAGAGAGAGATGGCACGCTTAGGACTGGCACACAAGCCCAAAGGCCAATATTAATCTCCCACTGATTTTTTTTTTTTTTTTTCAGGGAGATTTTAGGAAAAAAAATAATAGAATAAAATGATTTTTTCAGGAAGAATTTAGAAACCAAATAAAATAAAATGATTTTTTTAGGGAGAATTTAGAAAACAAATAAAACAAAAAAAGGCTTTCTATGGCCCACTGAGTGAGAGATGACGCACACAGGAGTCAGGAGTGGCACACAAGCCCAGAGGCCAATATTTATCTCCCACTGATTGATGTAGTGATTTTTTCAGGTAGATTTTGGAACCCAAATCAAGCTAAAAAAAATAATAGGCTTTCTATGGCCCACAATTGGAGAGAGAGAGAGAGAGATGGCACACCCAGGAGTCAAGACTGGCACACAAGCAGAAAGGGCAATATTAATCTCCCACTGATTTGTTTTTGTTTTTTTTTTCAGGGAGACTTTAGGAAAAAAAATAATAGAATAAAATGATTTTTTCAGGAAGAATTTAGAAACCAAATAAAATAAAATGATTTTTTCAGGGAGAATTTAGAAAACAAATAAAACAAAAAAAGGCTTTCTATGGCCCACTGAGTGAGAGATGACGCACACAGGAGTCAGGAGTGGCACACAAGCCCAGAGGCCAATATTTATCTCCCACTGATTGATGTAGTGATTTTTTCAGGTAGATTTTGGAACCCAAATCAAGCTAAAAAAATAATAGGCTTTCTATGGCCCATAATTGGAGAGAGAGAGAGAGATGGCACACCCAGGAGTCAAGACTGGCACACAAGCAGAAAGGGCAATATTAATCTCCCACTGATTGATTTATTGATTTTTTCAGGTAGAATTTAGAACCCAAATAAAGCAAAAAAAAAAAAAAAAGGGCTTTCTATGGCCCACTGAGTGAGTGATGATGCACACAGGAGTCAGGAGTGGCACACAAGCCCTGAGGCCAATATTTTTCTCCCACTGATTGATGTAGTGATTTTTTCAGGTACATTTTAGAACCCAAATCAAGCAAAAAAATAAATAGGCTTTCTATGGCCCACTATTTGTGAGAGAGATGGCACGCTCAGGACTGGCACACAAGCCCAGAGGCCAATATTAATCTCCCACTTTTTTTTTTTTGTTCCAGGGAAAATTTATAAACCCAATAAAAAAAATAATAAATAGGCTTTCTATGGCCCACTATCTGAGAGAGAGAGATGGCACGCTTAGGACTGGCACACAAGCCCAAAGGCCAATATTAATCTCCCACTGATTGATTTATTGATTTTTTCAGGTAGAAGTTAGAACCCAAATAAAGCAAAAAAAAAAAAAAAATGGGCTTTCTATGGCCCACTGAGTGAGTGATGATGCACACAGGAGTCAGGAGTGGCACACAAGCCCTGAGGCCAATATTTTTCTCCCACTGATTGATGTAGTGATTTTTTCAGGTAGATTTTAGAACCAAAATCAAGCAAAAAAATAAATAGGCTTTCTATGGCCCACTGACTGAGAGATGGCACACACAGGAGTCAAGAGTGGCACACAAGCCCTGAGGCAAATATTTTTCTCCCACTGATTGATGTAGTGATTTTTTCAGGTAGATTTTATAACCCAAATCAAGCAAAAAAATAAATAGGCTTTCTATGGCCCACTATTTGTGAGAGAGATGGCACGCTCAGGACTGCCACACAAGCCCAGAGGCCAATATTAATCTCCCACTTTTTTTTTTTTGTTCCAGGGAAAATTTATAAACCCAATAAAAAAAATAATAAATAGGCTTTCTATGGCCCACTATCTGAGAGAGAGAGATGGCACGCTTAGGACTGGCACACAAGCCCAAAGGCCAATATTAATCTCCCACTGATTGATTTATTGATTTTTTCAGGTAGAATTTAGAACCCAAATAAAGCAAAAAAAAAAAAAAAAGGGCTTTCTATGGCCCACTGAGTGAGTGATGATGCACACAGGAGTCAGGAGTGGCACACAAGCCCTGAGGCCAATATTTTTCTCCCACTGATTGATGTAGTGATTTTTCAGGTAGATTTTATAACCCAAATCAAGCAAAAAAATTAATAGGCTTTCTATGGCCCACTGACTGAGAGATGGCACACACAGGGATGGCACTCTAGCAGAAATGTCAATCTTAATCTCCCACAAAAAAAAAACAGGGAGTGTCCTTCAATTACTATCTCCCTGCAGTAATCTCAGCCAGGTATGGCAGGCAGCAATAAGGAGTGGACTGATGCACAAATTAAATAAAAAGTGTGTACAAACAAAAAAGATAGCTGTGCAGAAAGGAAGGAACAAGAGGATTTGTGCTTTGAAAAAAGCAGTTGGTTTGCACAGCGGCGTACACACAGCAATGCAGCTATCAGGGAGCCTTCTAGGGCAGCCCAATGAGCTACAGCGCTGAGGGGAAAAAAAAAAAAAAATGTAGCTTCCACTGTCCCTGCACACCGAAGGTGGTGTTGGGCAGTGGAAATCGCTACAGCACAAGCGGTTTGGTGGTTAATGGACCCTGCCTAACGCTATCCCTGCTTCTGACGAAGCGGCAGCAACCTCTCCCTAAGCTCAGATCAGCAGCAGTAAGATGGCGGTCGGCGGGAACGCCCCTTTATAGCCCCTGTGACGCCGCAGACAGCAAGCCAATCACTGCAATGCCCTTCTCTAAGATGGTGGGGACCAGGACCTATGTCATCACACTGCCCACACTCTGCGTTTACCTTCATTGGCTGAGAAATGGCGCTTTTCGTGTCATTGAAACGCGACTTTGGCGCGAAAGTCGCGTACCGCATGGCCGACCCCGCACAGGGGTCGGATCGGGTTTCATGAAACCCGACTTTGCCAAAAGTCGGCGACTTTTGAAAATGAACGACCCGTTTCGCTCAACCCTATCCTGAAGCAATGACTCCAGCAGCAGTCCACTCCTTGTGAATCTCCCCCAAATTTTTGAATGGCCTTTTCTTAACAATTCTTTCAAGGCCGCGGTTATCCCGGTTGCTTGTGCACCTTTTTCTACCACACTTTTTCCTTCCATTCAACTTTCCATTAATATGCTTGGATACAGCACTCTGTGAACAGCCAACTTCTTTACCAATGACCTTTTGTGGCTTACCCTCCTTCTGGAGTGTGTCAATTACTGCCTTCTGGACATCTATCAAGTCAGCAGTCTTCCCCATGATTGTGGAGCCTACTGAAACAGAATAAGGGACATTTTTAAACGCTTAGGAAACCTTTACAAATGTTTTTTGTTAATTATTCTAATTTACTGAGATATTGACTTTTAGGTTTTCATAGGCCGTAAAGCCATAATCATCAACATAAACAGACATAAACACTTGAAATAGATCACTCTGTTTGTAATGACTACATAATATATGAGTTTCACTTTTTGTATTGAAGAACTGAAACAAATTAACTTTTTGATGATTCTAATTTTGTGAGAAGCATCTGCAGCTTGGATAACAAGGGGTGAACTCTCAAGGTAAGCTGAAATGAAAATATAGAGACCTTCAGTGTCAGACAGTGAAGATATTACCTCCCTCCTAAGGGATTTATGTGCAAGCACTGCTTGGGTGTTAGCACCACGCCGAATCCCTACTCTGACAGGCAGGGCCTCCGGCGGGTCACTGCACTCACCCATGCTGTGGTTTGCTCTCAACTTTCTCGTGCTCCACATGCTTCCAGCAGGGCTTCTAGCCATGTCCTGAGAGCATGTGCGTGCTTCCGCCCTCTTAAAGGGCCAGAACGTGCACTTGCTATTTCTTCCCCAGCCAATGGCTGTGGGGCAGTATGTATATATTGCTTCCCCCCAATGGAGATGTGCCTGAGCAACCTTCCTGTTCTGCAGTCTAAGTTGCATAAGGTTGCGTTCCCGTCCTTGCTGCACTCTGGTGCAGATCCTGCCTGAGGCACTCTGGTGCAGATCCTGCCTGCTGCACTCTGATATAAACTCTGCCTGCCGCACCAACTAGTCTGTCCTTCTGGGTCCAGCTGCCAGGCATCCAATGCTCTGTCCTGGAGTGGCACTTGGTGTGCATCTAAAGCCAAGCCTAACCTCACCATCAGAGGCTCTAGTGAACAGTCCGGCGCTCGCTTAGTCACGCCCCTCCGCAGTCTGAGGCACAGTGGTTCCACAACCACGTCAGTGACATTGGGGTTATGTTTGACTCGGATCTTTCCTTCACTCCCTATATCCAAGCACTCATGTGACTTGTACATCAAAAAATCTCCAAAATCTGATCTTTTCTCACTATGGAATCTTTAAAAAGTGTTACTTTTATTCTGATTCATTCCCATCTTATTAACTGCCAATTGTACTAATGAGGGGAAAACAGTGAGTGTGGTCTACAGATGGATCTCTAGTTTGGCTGATATAAATTACTGTGCATAATTTTTCCACATAGAGTATTGCCTTGAGAATAAGTCTTCATACGTAGTTGGGTCACTTCAATGACAGCCATTAGCGCCACCTCAATTGTGTCTAGGCATCTTCTCCGTCTACCCTTCTCTGTACTGATGCAGTGCAAAAATCCCAAAACAGTGATGTCTACAGATGGGTATTTGATTCAGCTGGTACGAGTTAACTTGCATAATTTTTCCCTTATGTAACCATATAAACATACACATCTAATATATAAAGCTGAATGTGTGTATGTGTGTATGTATGTATGTATGTATGTATGTGTGTATGTCCAGGATTGGCATCTGCACCGTCGCAGCTACAGCCACAAAATTTTGCACAGTCACATGTCTGAACCCCGAGAGCGTCATAGGCTATGTTGTGAGGCAAAATTTTAACCCCACTCGTTCCAGTTCACCAAACAATATTTCCCCTATCTACATAATGGGGGAAAAGTGTTGGAAGCAAATTGACAGCTGCCAAATGTGAACAAGGGGGACTTAAAGAATGAGAGCGATGGCGCCAAAGAGTATATACCGTATAGTTGCTAAGGTGGGGCCCCGACATGGGATACTCACCACACACGGGGATATGAACACACACACAAAGTACGCCACACACTACCACGTGCTTGAACACATATACCACCCTTAGCACACATTTCACCACACATACACCAACGTCGCCACATAAAAGTCGAAACACAAAAGTCACCACTGAAAACTCGCCATGCGCAAAATTCGCCACATGCAAAACTCGTCACATGCAAAAGTAGGCTCACGCAAAACTTGCCACACGTGCAAAACTCACCTCATGGAAAACTCGCCACATGCAAAACTGCACACGCGAAAAAATTGCCACATGCACAAAAGTTGCAACACGTGCAAAAGTTGCCTCACACAAAACTTGCACATACTCAAAACGCACCACACATAAAACTCGCCACGCGCAAAACTCGCCATGAGCAAAACTTGCTGCACAGAACTTGCTACACTAACCTGTCACATGCAACTCGACACACAAAAAGTTGCTACACGCATGTCGCCACACAAAACTCATCTCACAAAAGTCGCTACATGCATGTCGCCACACGCAACTCAACATACACAACTTGACACATGAAACACACACAAGTCTGGTATTATCCTTCAAAAATAAAAATGTGATTAATAAGCAGACAAACTACAAGAGCAACAAATGTACCATATAGGAAATATGGCAGCTGTCAGTCACATGACCTGTCTAGTATGTGTATGTGTAAGCTAAAATATACTGCCAGGGGGAAGGGCTTCCTGTTGGCTGGGGATTTATCAGGCTGCCAATAGCAGCCAATCACAGCTCAGCTTCTATTTTGCTAAGGTTAATTAATCTGAGCTCTGATTGGTTAATATAGGCAACAAAGGACATTCTCAGTATAAAAAAGCTTGTGTGAGGTAATAGCATGTCAGTTAGGGTGTGTTGGTGGAAAGGCTAATGTCAGTCACATTACTTCTATGTGAGAGGATATAGAAACTGCCAGTTATAGACTATTTTTACCACAATAATGCCTCATAAGAAAAGGAATTCCATGGCACGAATGTCAGCTGATGCAAAAAGAAAAGCTGCATTACGGGCCAATAAAAAATGTGAAGACCGAGAAACAAGGCTGACACATGAGAACAGCAGCTGCTTCCTCAAGAGCCAATCAACTTTCTCAGCAGAGGGAAGCAAGGCTTGCAAACATGAAAACAAGAGCTGCTTCCTCAAGAGTCAATTATCTTTCTGAGGAGAGGGAAGCGAGGCTTGCAGACATGAAAACAAGAGCTGCTTCCTCAAGAGCCAATGAACTTTCTGAGGAGAGGGAAGCGAGGCTTGCAGACATTAAAACAAGAGCTGCTTCCTCAAGGGCCAATGAGCTTTCTGAGGAGAGGGAAGCGAGGCTTGAAGACAAAAGAACAAGAATTGCTTCCTCAAGAGCCAATTAACTTTCTGAGGAGAGGGAAGCGAGGCTTGCAGATAAGAGAAGAAGAGTTGCTTCCTCAAGGGCCAATGAGTCATCTCAGCAGAGAGAAGGCCGACTTCCCATAAGAGAGTTGCTATTTCTTCCACCAGGGCACAGGAAATGGTTGGAGATTTGAAACATGCTGCCTTTTGTTACCAGTCAGACATAAACTATCAGGATAATCCTAAAGTTCAGATAGGAAAAATGGATGTGGTCTGCATGTACTGCAGTGCCCTGAAATGGAAAGATGAACCGCCAGATTTATGCTGTGCAAATGGCAAAATAAAACTTCCACCTCTCCTGTCACCACCAGATCCCCTAAAGTCTCTGATGACAGGTACCAGTACAATATCAAAGTATTTCTTGGACAACATCAGGAAGTACAACTCCTGCTTCCAAATGACATCATTTGGTGCAACAAAAGAAATGCTTATTACAGGATTTATGCCAACATTTAAAGTTCAAGGACAGGTTTACCACTCAATTGGCTCACTGCTTCCATTACAAGGAGAAGAACCTTAATTTCTTCAACTCTTCTTCATGGGAAATGCAGAAGCAGAGGCTCAGCGGAGATGCTCTTTAATTCCTAACACTCGCCTTGATATTGTCACTATTTTGCAGCAGTTCCTTCACTCCAACAATCCATATGTTCAACTTTTCAAGACTGCACTTGAATGCATGCCAAATGATGATTACAAGGTTGTCATTCGAGCTGGCAAAACACCACAAGGTGAACATCAGCGACGTTTCAATGCTCCCATATGAGGTAGCCATCTTGATTGTAGGTAATGATTTTCAAAGCCGTGACATTGTGCTTCAGAAAAGGAACAATAGTTTGCAACGAGTAGCAGAAACTCACAGGTCCTATGATGGTCTGCAATATCCAATCATCTTTTGGCAGGGACAGGATGGCTATCACTTTAGAATACCTCAGACAGATCCTACAACAGGCAACCCTTCAGGAAAAAATGACTGCCATGGACTTCTATGCATATAGGATCATGACAAGATTTGCAGAGAAAATTCACATCTTGAAATGCAAACACCTCTTCCACCAATTTATTGTTGACATGTATGCAAAGATTGAGAGTGAACGTCTTTTATATATCCGACTAAATCAAAAGAAGCTCAGGGCAGAGGAAAATATTCACCTTAGAGATGCTGTTGCAAATGATGCTGATCCAAAAGAGTTGGGGAAAATGGTTATTCTTCCATCAACTGTCACTGGAAGCCCACGTCACATGCATGAATACACACAGGATGCAATGACTTATGTGAGAAAGTATGGCCGTCCAGATCTTTTCATCACCTTTACTTGCAATCCTGCCTGGGAGGAAATTGGAGGGCACCTGTTGCCGGGTGAAAGAACAGTGAATCGCCATTTTATTATTATTTATTTATATAGCACCATTGATTCCATGGTTGTCACGCTCACGCCCTGACTGGTGGGCGTGAGCTCGGGGGGATTGTGGCCCCACTGAGCCACAAACCAGACTACCCTGGAAAGGGCGTGACTATGACAGCTGCCTGGGTCTTCACTGGAGCCCCAAATGGTGAGGTCAGGCTTGTGCAGCAGGCAGCTGCCAGGTGGTACTCTAGGGTGGTGTCTGGCTGTGGCTGCTGATCCCACTTGGAGAGCAGGAACACTAGGACAGGTGCGGGCATCAGGCAGGACTGGCAGAAGAGCATGGCTGAAATTCAGACGAGTAGGCTGGCACGGCAGAGACAGAGGGCTGGCAGAGAACACAGGGCTGGCAGGCACGGCAGAGAACACAGGGCTGGCAGGCACCACAGAGAACACAGGGCTGGCAGGCACACCAGAGGACACAGGGCTGGCAGGCACGGCAGAGAACACAGGGCTGGCAGGCACGGCAGAGAACACAAGACTGGTTGGTGTGGTGTATGAAGGAACAGGAAGGGACCTGTTCACACAGGAGGTGCAGATAAGAAAACAAGCAGAAAGGAATGAAGTATGAGGGAACAGGTTGGGACCTGTTCACACAGGAGATGCAGGTACGGAAATAAGCCAGAAGGAAAGGAGAATGAAGCAACAGGTTGGGACCTGTTCACACATGAAGAGAAGTGCAAGGTTGCAGATACGAGCGGAAGAGCAGCAAGAGATAGCGTAGCAAGAAAAGCTAAGCAGAGCAGAACCGCAAGGAATGCGGAGAGGAGCTGCAGCAAGAGATTTCTGCAGAAACTAAGCAGAGCGGAGCCACAAGGAATGTGGAAAGGATCTGCAGCAAGAGATTTCTGCAGCAACGGGAGCGGAGCAGAGTAGAACGGAGCAGAACTGCAGGAATGCGGAGCAGAGATAAAGCCACAAAGGTACAGAGCAGGCAGAGCCGCAAGAGTGCGGAGTGTAAGCAGACTGAGAACACAAGGAAAGACACAGCAGGGAAGGAAGCCACAGACAAGGAGACCGAGATAAGACTAAGTTCAGACAAGGGACAAGAACAAAGACACAGGGACAAAGACGCAGGGACCAGGATAATCTGCCTCCTGGAGGGCGGACAACAAGATCAAGGCAAGAACACAGCGAAAGACCACTAGAGAGGGAGTAACACAGAGCAAGGCCTGGCAAACTCAGAAGCAAAACACAAACTGAGCTAACACATTGCACAGGCCCAGTCCACTGGGTGAAGCTGCACTAAATACTGGAGGCCTCTTGGTAATTGGACAGGAACAGATTAGACAGGTGCACCTGATTCCTATAAGAACCAGAGAGTTCAGGCGCCACCCCCCTATGCACACAGCCAGAAGGCATGCAGAGGTCAGAGGCACAGAATATGGAGCTGGCAAGAATTAGAAACTGCATCATGACCTGGAGCAGTGGGTAAGATAGTGTGATAGATGAGAGGCCATGCCCTGATGCCAGCAGAGTTGTTACAATGGTGCTGTACATGAGAATGGGTTACATATAAGTTACAGATATCACTTACAGTAAAACAAACTAACAATGACACTGACACAGAGGGGCGAGGACCCTGCCCTTGTGGGCTTACATTCTACAGGATTACGGGAAGGAGACAATAGGTTGAGGGTTGCAGGAGCTCTGGGGTTGGTGAAGCAGTATCTCCGATAGTGATGGGGAGGCAGCGGATCAGTGCAGGCTGTAGGCTTTCCTGAAGAGATGGATTTTCAGGTTCCGTCTGAAGGATCCGAATGTGGTTGATAGTCAGATGTGTTGGGGCAGAGAATTCCAGAGGATGGGGGATATTCTGAAGAAGTCTTGGAGGTGGTTGGATGAAGAGCGAATAAGTGTGGAAGAGAGAAGGAGGTCTTGGGAGGACCGGAGATTGCGTGAGGGAAGATATCGGGAGACTAGTTCAGAGATATATGGAGGAGACAGGTCATGGATGGCTTAGTAGGTCAGTATTAGTAAATTGAACTGGATACGCTGAGGGAATGGGAGCCAGTGAAGAGATTTGCAGAGGGGGGAAGCGGAGGAGTAGCAAGGAGAGAGATTAATTAGTCAGGTAGCAGAGTTAAGGATGGACTGGACGGTGCAAGGGTGTTAGCAGGGAGGCCGCAGAAAAGGATGCTGCAGTAGTCAAGGCGGTAGATGATAAGGGAATGCACAAGCATTTCAGTAGGTTGACGGTTGAGGAAAGGATGGATTCTGGAGATATTTTTGAGCTGGAGGCGAAAGGAGGTGGACAGAGCTTGGATGTGCGGTTTGAAGGACAGGGCAGAGTCAAAGGTTACTCCGAGGCAGCGGACTTCCATTAAGGGGAAAAGCATAATGTCGTTGATTGCTATAGATAGGTCAGGTAAGGAAGATCTATGAGATGGAAGAAAGATGAGTTCAGATTTGTCCACATTGAGTTTGAGGAATCGAGAGGAGAAGAAGGAGGATATAACTGATAGACACTCAGGGATTCTGGACAGCAGAGCGGTGACGTCTGGGCCAAAGAGGTGTTGTGAATTCTGTTATCGAACTCCCTCCTGTGGTCATGAATGGTACTTCGGCGAGTTCTGTCCATGGACTCCCTCTGGTGGCTGTGAGTGGAGCTGCTGCTTCTGAGGTTCCTTCCACAGGTGACGTAGTTTATTCTTTGGCTGGCTGCTCTATTTAACTCCACTCAGATCGTTACTCCATGCCAGCTGTCAATGTTCTGGTACTGGTTCAGTTCGCTCTTGGATCTTTCGGGTTACCTGTCTACTCGAGCAGAAGCTAAGTCCCTGCTAGTTTATTATTTGTTCATTGTTTTCTTGTCCAGCTTGCTATCATGATTTTGCCTTGCTAGCTGGAAGCTCTGGGATGCAGAGTGGCACCTCCGCACCGTGAGTCAGTGCGGAGGTCTTTTTGCACACTTTGTGTGGTCTTTTTGTAGTTTTTTGTGCTGACCGCAAAGATACCTTTCCTATCCTCAGTCTGTTTAGTTAGTCTGGCCTCCCTTTGCTGAAACTTGTTTCATTCCTGTGTTTGTGACTTTCATCTTAACTCACAGTCAATATATGTGGGGGGCTGCCTTTTCCTTTGGGGAATTTCTCTGAGGCAAGGTAGGCTTTATTTTCTATCTCTAGGGCTAGTTAGCTCTTAGGCTGTAAAGAGGCGTCTAGGCATTGTTAGGTACGCTCCACGGCTATTTCTAGTGTGTGTGATAGGATTAGGGGTTGCGGTCAGCAGAGCTCCCACTTCCCAGAGCTTGTTCTGTGTTAGTTTAACCATCAGGTCGTTCCTGGTGCTCCTAACAACCAGGTCCATAACAGTACAGATGGCCCAAAGTATTAATGCATCTCAATAGAGGGATAAGAGAAGTTCTGAGACCATTTTTTTTTCTCTGCAGTGTGTTTTGTCTTTCTTTTCCCCTTAACCTCTGGGTGGTTCAGAACACAGGTGTAGATATGGACATTCAAGGTCTGTCCTCTTGTGTGGATCATCTCACTGCAAGGGTAAAAAAAATTAAAGATTTTGTAGTTCAGAATCCGATGTTAGAGCCTAGAATTCCAATTCCTGATTTGTTTTCTGGGGATAGATCTAAGTTCCTGAATTTCAAAAATAATTGTAAACTGTTTCTTGCTTTGAAACCCTGCTCCTCTGGTGACCCCGTTCAACAAGTAAAAATCATTATTTCTTTGTTGCGTGGTCACCCTCAAGACTGGGCATTTTCCCTTGCGCCAGGAGATCCTGCATTGCGTGATGTAGATGCGTTTTTTCTGGCGCTTGGATTGCTTTGTGATGAACCAAATTCAGTGGATCAGGCAGAGAAAATCTTGCTGGCTTTGTGTCAGGGTCAGGATGAAGCGGAGGTATATTGTCAGAAGTTTAGAAAGAGGTCTGTGCTTACTCAGTGGAATGAGTGTGCCCTGGCGGCAATTTTCAGAAAGGGTCTTTCTGAAACCCTTAAGGATGACATGGTGGGATTTCCCACGCCTGCTGGTCTGAATGAGTCTATGTCCTTGGCCATTCAGATCGATCGGCGCTTGCGGGAGCGCAAAGCTGTGCACCATTTGGCGGTATTCTCTGAGCATAGGCCTGAGCCTATGCAATGTGATAGGACTTTAACCAGAGCTGAACGGCAAGAACACAGACGTCGGAATGGGCTGTGTTTTTACTGTGGTGATTCCACTCATGCTATCTCCGATTGTCCTAAGCGCACTAAGCGGTTCGCTAGGTCTGCCACCATTGGTACGGTACAGTCTAAATTTCTTTTGTCCGTTACTCTGATTTGCTCTTTGTCGTCCTATTCTGTTATGGCATTTGTGGATTTATGTGCTGCCCTGAATTTGATGGACTTAGAGTTTGCCAGGCGCTGTGGTTTTTTCTTGAAGCCCTTGCAGTATCCTATTCCATTGAGAGGAATTGATGCTATGCCTTTGGCCAAGAATAAGCCTCAGTACTGGACTCAATTGACCATGTGCATGGCTCCTGCACATCAGGAGAATATTCGCTTTTTGGTGTTGCATAATCTGCATGATGTGGTCGTTTTGGGGTTGCCATGGCTACAGGTCCATAATCCAGTATTGGATTGGAAATCTATGTCTGTGTCCAGCTGGGGTTGTCAGAGGTACATGGTGATGTTCCATTGCTGTCAATTTCGCCTTCCACTCCTTCTGAAGTCCCTGAATTTTTGTCAGATTACCGGGATGTATTTGATGAGCCCAAATCCAGTGCCCTACCTCCTCATAAGGATTGCGATTGTATTGTGCTATTAATTTGATTCCTGGTAGTAAGTTTCCTAAGGGCCGACTGTTCAATTTATCTGTGCCAGAACACGCCGCTATGCGGAGTTATATAAAGGAATCCTTGCAGAAAGGTCATATTCGCCCGTCGTCATCACCGTTGGGAGCAGGGTTCTTTTTTGTGGCCAAGAAGGATGGTTCTTTGAGACCTTGTATTGATTACCGCCTTCTTAATAAGATCACAGTCAAATTTCAGTACCCTTTGCCGCTGCTGTCTGATTTGTTTGCTCAGATTAAGGGGGCTAGTTGGTTCACCAAGATAGATCTTCGAGGGGCGTATAATCTTGTGCGTATTAAACAGGGCGATGAATGGAAAACAGCATTTAATACGCCCGAGGGCCATTTTGAGTACCTGGTTATGCCATTCGGGCTTTCTAATGCTCCATCTGTATTTCAGTCCTTTATGCATGACATCTTCCGAGAGTACCTGGATAGATTCATGATTGTATATTTGGATGATATTTTGGTCTTTTGGGATGATTGGGAGTCTCATGTAAAGCAGGTCAGAATGGTGTTCAAGGTCCTTCGTGCGAATTCCTTGTTTGTGAAGGGGTCAAAGTGTCTCTTTGGAGTTCAGAAGGTTTCATTTTTGGGTTTCATTTTTTCCCCTTCTACTATCGAGATGGACCCTGTTAAAGTTCAGGCCATTTATGATTGGACTCAGCCGACATCGGTGAAGAGCCTGCAGAAGTTCCTGGGCTTTGCTAATTTTTACCGTCGCTTCATCGCTAATTTTTCTAGTGTTGCTAAACCGTTGACTGATTTGACCAAGAAAGGTGCTGATGTGGTCAATTGGTCCTCTGCGGCTGTAGAGGCTTTTCAGGAGTTGAAGCGTCGTTTTTCTTCTGCCCCTGTGTTGTGCCAGCCAAATGTTTCGCTCCCGTTTCAGGTCGAGGTTGATGCTTCTGAGATTGGAGCAGGGGTTGTTTTGTCGCAAGGAAGTTCTGATGGCTCGGTGATGAAACCATGTGCCTTCTTTTCTAGAAAGTTCTCGCCTGCTGAGCGCAATTATGATGTTGGCAATCGAGAGTTGTTGGCCATGAAGTGGGCATCCGAGGAGTGGCGACATTGGATTGAAGGAGCCAAGCATCGCGTGGTGGTCTTGACGGATCACAAGAATTTGACTTATCTCGAGTCTGCCAAACGGTTGAATCCTAGACAGGCTCGATGGTCGCTGTTTTTCTCCCATTTTGATTTTGTGGTTTCGTACCTTCCGGGCTCTAAGAATGTGAAGGCTGATGCCCTGTCAAGGAGTTTTGTGCCTGACTCTCCGGGTGTTCCTGAGCCGGCGGGTATTCTCAAAGAGGGGGTAATTTTGTCGCCATCTCCCCTGATTTGCGGCGGGTGCCGTAGAAGTTTCAGGCTGATAGACCTGACCGTTGTCCAGCGAAGAAACTGTTTGTCCCTGATAGATGGACTAGTAGAGTTATCTCTGAGGTTCATTGTTCGGTGTTGGCTGGTCATCCTGGAATCTTTGGTACCAGAGGTTTGGTGGCTAGATCCTTTTGGTGGCCTTCTTTGTCACGGGATGTGCGTTCTTTTGTGCAGTCCTGTGGGATTTGTGCTCGGGCTAAGCCCTGCTGTTCTCGTGCCAGTGGGTTGCTTTTGCCCTTGCCGGTCCCGAAGAGACCCTGGACGCATATTTCCATGGATTTTATTTCAGATATCCCTGTCTCTCAAAGGATGTCGGTCATTTGGGTGGTTTGTGATCGCTTCTCTAAGATGGTCCATTTGGTACCCTTGTCTAAATTGCCTTCCTCCTCTGATTTGGTGCCATTGTTTTTCCAGCATGTGGTTCGTTTGCATGGCATTCCGGAGAACATCGTCTCGGACAGAGGTTCCCAGTTTGTTTCGAGGTTTTGGCGGTCCTTTTGTGCTAAGATGGGCATTGATTTGTCTTTTTCTTCGGCTTTCCATCCTCAGACAAATGGCCAAACCGAATGAACTAATCAGACTTTGGAAACATATCTGAGATGCTTTGTTTCTGCTGATCAGGATGATTGGGTGTCCTTCTTGCCTTTGGCTGAGTTCGCCCTTAATAACCGGGCCAGCTCGGCTACTTTGGTTTCACCGTTTTTCTGTAATTCTGGTTTTCATCCTCGTTTCTCTTCAGGGCAGGTTTAGCCTTCGGACTGTCCTGGTGTGGATACTGTGATGGACAGGTTGCAGCAGATTTGGACTCATGTGGTGGACAATTTGACATTGTCCCAGGAGAAGGCTCAACGTTTCGCTAACCGCCGGCGCTGTGTTGGTCCCCGACTTCGTGTTGGGGATTTGGTTTGGTTGTCATCTCGTTATGTTCCTATGAAGGTTTCCTCTCCTAAGTTTAAGCCTCGTTTCATTGGTCCGTATAAGATTTCTGAAGTTCTCAATCCTGTGTCATTTCGTTTGGCCCTTCCAGCTTCTTTTGCCATCCATAATGTGTTCTGTTGTGAATTCTGTTATCAAACTCCCTCCTGTGGTCATGAATGGTACTTCGGTGAGTTCTGTCCATGGACTCCCTCTGGTGGCTGTGACTGGAGCTGCTGCTTCTGAGGTTCCTTCCACAGGTGACGTGGTTTATCCTTTGGCTGGCTGCTCTATTTAACTCCACTCATATCGTTACTCCATGCCAGCTGTCAATGTTCCTGCATTGGTTCAGTTCACTCTTGGATCTTTCTGGTGACCTGTCTACTCCAGCAGAAGCTAAGTTCCTGCTAGTTATTATTTGTTCATTGTTTCCTTGTCCAGCTGGATATCATGATTTTGCCTTGCTAGCTGGAAGCTCTGGGATGCAGAGTGGCATCTCTGCACCGTTAGTCGGTGCGGAGGTCTTTTTGCACACTCTGCGTGGTCTTTTGTAGTTTTTTGTGCTGACCGCAAAGATACTTTTCCTATCCTCTGTCTGTTTAGTAAGTCTGGCCTCCCTTTGCTGAAACCTGTTTCATTTCTGCGTTTGTGACTTTCATCTTTACTCACAGTCAATATATGTGGGGGGCTGCCTTTTCCTTTGGGGAATTTCTCTGAGGCAAGGTAGGCTTTATTTTCTATCTCTAGGGCTAGTTAGCTCTTAGGCTGTGAAGAGGCGTCTAGGGAGTGTCAGGAACGCTCCACGGCTATTTCTAGTTGTTGTGATAGGATTAGGGGTTGCGGTCAGCAGAGCTCCCACATCCCAGAGCTTGTCCTGTGTGAGTTTAACTATCAGGTCGTTCCGGGTGCTCCTAACCACCAGCTCCATAACAGTGTTCCATAGGTCGTTATTGCGGAGATACGTGGCGCCTATGGTTCCCTCCGTTGATCCTCCTGCCCCGGTGTTGGTCGAGGGGGAGTTGGAGTATGTGGTGGAAAAGATTTTGGATTCTCGTATTTCGAGACGGAAACTCCAGTACCTGGTCAAGTGGAAGGGTTATGGTCAGGAAGATAATTCCTGGGTTTTTGCCTCTGATGTTCATGCTGCCGATCTAGTTCGTGCCTTTCATTTGGCTCGTCCTAATCGGCCTGGGGGCTCTGGTGAGGGTTCGGTGACCACTCCTCAAGGGGGGGTACTGTTGTGAATTCTGTTATCGAACTCCCTCCTGTGGTCATGAATGGTACTTCGGCGAGTTCTGTCCATGGACTCCCTCTGGTGGCTGTGAGTGGAGATGCTGCTTCTGAGGTTCCTTCCACAGGTGACGTAGTTTATTCTTTGGCTGGCTGCTCTATTTAACTCCACTCAGATCGTCACTCCATGCCAGCTGTCAATGTTCTTGTACTGGTTCAGTTCGCTCTTGGATCTTTCTGGTGACCTGTCTACTCCAGCAGAAGCTAAGTCCCTGCTAGTTTATTATTTGTTCATTGTTTTCTTGTCCAGCTTGCTATCATGATTTTGCCTTGCTAGCTGGAAGCTCCGGGATGCAGAGTGGCACCTCCGCACCGTGAGTCGGTGCGGAGGTCTTTTTGCACACTCTGCGTGGTCTTTTTGTAGTTTTTTGTGCTGACCGCAAAGATACCTTTCCTATCCTCAGTCTGTTTAGTTAGTCTGGCCTTCCTTTGCTGAAACTTGTTTCATTCCTGTGTTTGTGACTTTCATCTTAACTCACAGTCAATATATGTGGGGGGCTGCCTTTTCCTTTGGGGAATTTCTCTGAGGCAAGGTAGGCTTTATTTTCTATCTCTAGGGCTAGTTAGCTCTTAGGCTGTGAAGAGGCGTCTAGGCATTTTTAGGTACGCTCCACGGCTATTTCTAGTGTGTGTGATAGGATTAGGGGTTGCGGTCAGCAGAGCTCCCACTTCCCAGAGCTTGTTCTGTGTTATTTTAACCATCAGGTCGTTCCTGGTGCTCCTAACCACCAGGTCCATAACAGAGAGGTAGATCTGAGTGTCATCAGCATAGAGGTGGTACTGGAATCCATGGGACTTTATGAGTTGTCCCAGGCCAAGTGTATAGATTGAGAAGAGTAGGGGTCCTAGAATAGAGCCTTGGGGGACTCCAACAGAGAGAGGGTGGGATAAGGAGGTAGTGTGGGAGTGGAAGACGCTGAATGTGCGGTTGGAAAGGTACGAGGAGATCCAGGATAGGGCGTGGTCTTTGATGTCAAAGGATGAGAGGATCTGTAGTAGCAGGCAGTCAGGATCGGACTGGGGTGTCTTGGGCCCACCAGGGGAATGGGCTCTAGGGGCCCACCCTACAGCTATATGCAAATATCTGTCATTATAGCGGAGCATCAGCTGTAAAACACAGGCGGCTGCTGCACATCTACTGTGCGCCCCAATAACTGGGATGTATAATTACTGTAGTTTACATTAATAGGGTTCTTGGTTAAAACAAGTTATCACCGATCCTTTGGCTCCACAGGATAGGTGATCGCTTAGGTCCGACCATTAGAAACTGCACCGATCGGAAGAATGGAGAAGTTTTATCCCTGACAGGACACATTTATCACTATTTTAAAATGCAGCAGCAGGTTGGATGTCTGACCGCAGCTCCATTCATTCTCTTTGGGGCTTCCAGACAAAAAACAAGTGCAGCCACTAAGGGAATGAATGGATCAGTGATCTAGTCGGACATACCACTCCAGTCTAATGGGGATAAAAAGTTCCACATTTTGCTGAATGGGTCCAAGCAGTCTGACCCCCACCAATCAATACGTTATCACTTATCCTGTGGAGAGGTGATTACTTTTTCCACAGGAAACCCCCTGTAAGTGCATCTCCGCCACTGTGTACAAAGCATTAAAACTCTAATGGAAATAAAGAATCTTCTCCTAATTAATATCAGAGAGAACAAATGACCACCATGCACAACACAATCCACTATACCAAGACCAATATTACCACATACAGGAAGAAATACCACCACACCATGACCAGACCACATAGTGACCGAATAATACTACATACAAGGGACAAATACCTGCACACGATGAACAGATCACATATTACTACCACACAGTGACCGTATAATATGACATATTAGGGCAGCACGGTTCAGAGGTTAGCACTGCAGCCTTGCAGCGCTGGGGTCCTGGGTTCAAATCCCACCAAGGACAACATCTGCAATGAGTTTGTATGTTCTCCCCGTGTTTGCATGGGTTTCCTCCAGGTACTCTGGTTTCCTCCCACATTTACAAAGACATACTGCTAGGGAATCTAGATTGTGAGTCCCATCGGGGACAGTGGCAATAATGTCTGTAAAGCGCTGTGAAATTAATAGCGCTATATAAATGACTAAAAATAAATAAAAATAAATATTACCAGCATATAGGGACCACATGATACCACATACAAGGAGAAATACTGCCACGCCGTGACCAGACCACAAATTACCAACACATAGTGCCCGAATACTACAATATTGATTATGAATACAAACCACAATACTAACAACACTGTGATTACCACCAGTGACAATGTACACAGTGCCTCTGTATATAGTGTCAGTGTACAGGTAATACAGTGATCACCAGTGACATTATACACAGGAGCTCTGTATATATTGTATAGTGTACGGGTAATACAGTGATCACCAGTGACATTATACACAGAAGCTCTGTATATAGTGTCAGTGTACAGGTAATCCAGTGACCACCAGTGACATTACACACAGGAGCTCTGTATATAGTGTCAGTGTACACATAATACAGTGATCACCAGTGACATTATACAAAGGAGCTCTGTACACAGTATATAGTGTAAGTGTACAAGCAACACACTGACTCACCGGTGGCATCTGTACTTGAGGTCTTTTTCTTCATCCAGTGCAGACTTCCATTACTTCTTCCAGCCAAGACTCGTCTCTGCAGAAAATAACACAGTTAGCTATAGCTGATCGCTTCCAGAGCACATTCCCCACTATTTTCCTCGACTTCTATACTTTGTCAGATGAAGAAAAAAAAGACATAGTGCCACCCTGCACAGTAGCAGGACCCTTTTGTTCTCCCCATGGAAGACAGTAAGATCAAAAGTAAATTACAGCAGTAATAATGTCCCCTGATTGGCCCCTACAGCAATTATGTCCCCATTTGCCACCATAAACCAATAATGTATGTTCCTCATCCTGACTTCAATACAGTAATTATGTCACCCCTTTATTTAATAAGGTATCAGATCCTTGGTCCCTTTATTTAATGTCTCCATCTTGGACCCCAATGTCCACCTTAATAAGGTCCCTATCCTGGGCCCCTTTCAGTAATAATGTCGTCATCCTGGGCCCCTTTATTTAATGTACCCTCCCTGGGCCCCTATGTCCGTCCCTATGGCCACTACCTTGCCCAACTACAGAAGGGGGAATTCTTCTCACCTTCTTGCGCTCCCCAGCATCCTCTTTTGGCTTCATATTCGGTGTGGTCGTTACAATGGCTGCCGACTGCAGCTGTGACAGGGCGCTCTGCTCTGTGACAGGCCGCGCGCTGACGTCACATAGCACTACCATTGAAAGGCCGCCAGCCTATCAAAGGCTGCAGGAGTCATTTAACAAGACTGCCATGTGACTTCAACACATGGCCTGTCACAGAGCAGAGCACCCTGTCACAGTAGTAGCCGGTATTCATATTGATGTGCGTTGTCACCAGGGTTGGCTCCAGGTTCTCATCGGCCCCTTTAACACATGCCACGATTCCTGATGCACAGATAAAAAAAACAGATATAGTATAAAATAAAGGCACCACACAGTGCGCCATACAGTATTACGGGCACCTCATAGTCCTCCATACAGTATTATGGTCAACCACATAGTCCTCTATACAGTATTATGGGCACCTCATAGTCCTCCATACAGTATTATGGTCAACACATAGTGCTCCATACAGTATTACGGGCACCTCATAGTCCTCCATACAGTATCATGGGCAACCACATAGTCCTCCATACAGTATTACGGGCACCTCATAGTCCTCCATATAGTATTATGGGCAACCACATAGTCCTCCATACAGTACTATGGGCACCTCATAGTCCACCATACAGTATTATGGTCAACACATAGTGCTCCATACAGTATTACGGGCACCTCATAGTCCTCCATACAGTATTATTGGCCCCATATAATGTTCCTCCATTCAGTATTATTGGCCCCATATAATGCTCCTCCATACAGTATTATTGGCCCCATATAATGCTCCTCCATACAGTATTATGGGCACCTCATAGTCCTCCATATAGTATTATGGGCCCCATGTAATGCTTCTCCATACAGCACATCATGGGTCCCCTGCCCCTACATACAATATTGTGGGCCCCGTGCTTCTCCACACAGTATTATGCCCCCCAGCTCCTCCTCACAGTATTATGGGACCCCCGATCCTCCACACAGTATTACGCCCCCCCCAGCTCCTCCACACAGTATTATGCCCTAGCTCCTCCATACAGTATTATGGGCTCCCCGCTCCTCCACACAGTATTATGCCCCCCGCACAGTATTATGGCCCCCCGCACAGTATTATGCCCACCTCCTGCACAGTATTATGCCCCCCGCACAGTATTTCCCCCCAGCTCCTCCACACAGTATTATGCCCCCCCGCACAGTATTATGCCCACCCCTGCACAGTATTATTGCCCCCGCACAGTATTATTTCCCCCTGCACAGTATTATTGCCCGCCCTGCACAGTATTATGCCCCGCACAGTATTTCCCCCCCCAGCTCCTCCACACAGTATTATGTCCCCGCACAGTATCATGCCCCACACAGTATCCCCCCCAGCTCCTCCACACAGTATTATGCCCCCACACAGTATTCCCCCCCCCCCCGGCTCCTCCACACAGTATTATGCCCCCCCGCACAGTATTCCCCCCCCCCCGCTCCTCCACACAGCATTATGCCCCGGGCCCCGCACAGTATTCCCCCCCAGCTCCTCCACACAGTATTATGCCCCTGCACAGTATTCCCCCCCCCAGCTCCTCCACACAGTATTATGCCCCGCACAGTATTTACCCCCCCCCAGCTCCTCCACACAGTATTATGCCCCGGGCCCCGCACAGTATTCCCCCCCCAGCTCCTTCACACAGTATCATGCCCCCGCACAGTATTTCCCCCCCCCCCCCAGCTCCTCCACACAGTATTATGCCCCACCCCCGCTCCTTCATAAATTATTATGGGCCCCAGTCAGACATAAAGAAATAAAAATCCTGACCTCTCCCATTCCCAGCGCCGGTCCGGTGCACTCAGCGTCTCTCCGGCTCTGCAATGCTCAGGGCAGAGAGGCTGAGCGCGCGGTGATGACGTCATCGCACCCCTGAGACGTCGCTGAGTCAGAGGGCGCTGAAGACACTGCAGCTGCCGCAGGAACCAGGAGGGGTGAGTATTAGAAGGGGGGCCCGATGCCAGCGCTGGCACCGGTGGGCCCTAGTCATGGCGGCGGTTGGCGCCGCCCGAAGATTTAAAGGGCCCGCGTCTTTTTTTTTCTCCCTCCTCCTCCTTCTCCTCCTTTCTGGGTAGGGGCCCACCGGGCATTTCACCTTTATCCCGGTGGGCCAGTCCGACCCTGGAGGCAGTGGTCAACTGTGTCGAAAGCAGAGGACAGGTCTAGAAGGAGGAGTACAGAGTATTGTCCGTTAGTTTTGGCGGTAAGTAGATCGTTAGTGATCGCCATAAACTTATTGCTCTGGTTTTCAAACAGAAACTTTCAAAAATTACTAATCTCATCACAAAATCACATAAATATGGTGAGACGCAGTGCTGGATGTATTCAGTTGAATGGCAAAAAAGAGGCCTTCCTCGCGCCCACATCTTGATCTGGCTGAAGCAAAAACTACAGCCTACCGAAATTGACAATATCATCAGTGCCGAATTGCCACACCTTCAGATTGACCCATTGCTGTTTGACACATCACAAAAACATGATCCATGGTCTGTATGGGAGTCTCAACAAAAATTCTCCCTGTATGATTGATGGCAGGTGTTCAAAGCATTACCCACGATCCCTGGTCCAAGAAACCCTAACAGGACAAGATGTATATCCAGTCTACTGAAGAAGAAAGCCAGGGGATGGTGGTTTCACAGCAAAGCTCAAAAAGCGTGTTGGATCGTCACTCCAAGAGATAGAAATTGACAACAGGTGGGTAGTGCCTTACAACCCTTTGCTCTCAAAAATCTTCCAGGCCCACATAAATGTCGAATCTTGCCACTCTGTGAAATCAATCAAGTATATCTGCAAATATGTCCACAAAGGAAGTGATCAAGCAGTTTTTGAACTCCAGAAAAATGGACCTATTATTGATAAAGTGGAGGCATTCCAGATGGGCAGGTACATAAGCAGCAATGAAGCTGTTTGGAGAATACTAGGATTCTCCATTCATGAGCGCTACCCACCAGTTGTGCATCTGAGTGTGCACTTGGAAAATGGAGAGAGAATTTACTTTAACCCAGCAAACTTGCAGCAGCAGCAGCAGCATTTTATGAGCTGTGTCAACAAGACCCTTTTGCAAAAACAATTCTCTACTGTGATTTACCAAAGTACTATATGTAACACCTGCACTGGGAACTGTTAGGGCAGCTACTAGTATACTGGGATTTACAGACACTAAGAAGAGCTTTGCAGCTGCTGTTATACCAGGACCTACAGACATTAGCAGATTTTCCTCTGAGCTGCAGTGGACTACAATTCCCAAGGACCCCTGGACTACAATTCCCAGGGATCCTTGTTTGAGTCAGATGACACAGCTTGGATTGGAGGAGGAGGGACTTGGAGGCAGGAGCTGGGGAGAAAGTGAAACTAAGAATTCAGAGGAAGAAAAGAGCGTGGTATCTTGTTGGGAGAGACGGAGCAAGGGGGACTTGCCTGGCCCCATGCTGCAGGGTTGCTGTCCTCCCAGATATACTCGTGTTGCTGGAGAGAGTGCGACTTTGTTTTACCCTCTGGAGCAAGTTGCATCAAGAACTTGGAGAGTTCTGCCTGCACTCCCACCGTATAAAGGACTGAATCCGGCCGCCCCCAGCTGGTGTCCAGAGAACCATCCGACCGTTAGAGACGTGACTTTCTGAGACTTGTGGTCCTACCAGCGTTATTTACAGTGAGTACATTACAGCCCAGACTATTGCCAGTTATATTCGTCTAAGTGCACCAACTGTTTTAATTTGCGTGCCAGCATCCGCGGCAACTGGGCCCCAACGTTTGGACTGAGTTAAACTAGAAGAAACAAACAAAAAACTCTACTACGTTATACTTGCAGGGTTGAAGTAGAATTAGAGTGAGATGTGTATATGACCTTGACAGAGCACAGTTATTTGTATTTCATGTTATTCTTTTAAATCCATCTAATTTATGCTACATAGCAATAAACCTGTTAAACTGTTTTACTCCTGATCCCTGTGAGTGTGTACTGAGAGTGGCAGGGGCTTCCCGAATCAGCCCCTGGCAGAAGATAATAGCGATTCTGCAGTCCCAGAGAGAGAACTCCAATCAAGATTTGGGTGGAGGCACTGCGCCCTGGAGAGGTGAGACCCCCCATAACACCAAGTGTACCGTGGTAGCCCTAAAGGGGTGTTACATATACTTAGAATGCCTCCAGAAAAACACAGGAATGGAGGAAACGGGGGCTTGATATTGAAGGCTATCCAGGGGTGAAAGCAACTAATACTCTTGGTCACGTATACACTGTTCATCCGTCAAATGCTGAGTGCTTCTACCTGCGCATGTTACTTCATGTTGCCAAAGGCCCTACAGGTCGGAGGCCATATGTGTGAAACATTCAGGGAAGCTTGCCAAAGGAAATGACTTCTGGAAAATGATGGACACTGGGACATGACCCTCAGTGAAGCAGCAGCCACACAAACCCCAAAGCGACTAAGACACTGTTAGGACTGGCGGAACGCACCAAGTACAAGATGAAATGGAACTAGGTGCGTTCGCAGTCCGAGGTCCACCGTGCAGGTAAAAACCCTGCTGCTAGTAAGACGGACTATATGGCGGTACTACAAGTATACACGCACGGGTTAACTGCACCCTGCGTGAAGGAAGCGATCCTGTTGCGTCACAGGACCGTGGTACCGCACATAGAGCGCGAGCAATAAGTCAGCGAACTCAACCCCAACTAGGATTGAAGTCCGATTAGACACTTGCTGGCACAACACCGCAACTGGGTGTGTAAGGAAACTAAATAATAATATAAAGGCACAAGAGTGCGTGCAGTGCCGCACAGACTGACGCCACTAACCACCCAGGCTTGGGTCAGGAAAGCGCAGAGCAAGTGCACGGTGCCGTACAGGCGGACACAGCAACTGGTAGCTGTAATGTGTGTTACGTGCTGTTGGATAAGTCGGGCGCTAGATAGCAAACATACACCTTCCACGAACAGACATTCAATAGGGAGGGTATTTAAAGAGCGACTTTCACTCACAACACACACACATATTTACAAGACAATACTAGCGCATGGCCGTGCGGTCATGCGCAGTTTATATAGCTGCAGCACAGGAAACAGCTACAGAAGTTTTGCCCTTTCAGGACCTGCCAAAAGGACCAATGGGATGTGCTGCAGTACCTGAGCATGTGACCCTCGATCTCCAACAGGAGATCTTGCCCTGGGCATGTTCAGTGTGTGCAAATAAGGATTTAGATCCAGAAACGTCCACTCGCCGCTGCCCAGCACTGGCTTCAATGGCAGAAGCAGGAAAAGCAGCAGTAACTCTTCGCACAGAGTCAGACTGAGCGAGACGCTGGGATCGACGTCCCTGCTGAGCAGACTCCACTGCGGCTGGAGGAGAATGGGAGACCGCAGCGGAGACGGATCGAGATTCCCCCTGTGCAGCAGAGGAAACTCGACTCCTAACATTACCCCCCCCTCCTTGGGCCTCGCTACGTTTGAAGGCAGCAATGAGCTGCGGGACCCGAATGTGCTCAACAGGCTCCCAGGACCTGACCTCGGGGGCATAACCCTTCCAGTCTACCAAATAAATTTTTTTGCCACGTACCACCTTGCACCCCGAAATAGCGTTCACCTCATAATCGTCCGTAGACGAACCCGATGTCCCAGCAGATGACTCGGAGAACCGGGACATCTACACGGGTTTCAAGAGGGACACATGAAAGGTGTCGGTGATACCCAGGCGTGGCGGAAGGGCCAAACGATAGACCACAGGATTAACCTGCTCGAGGACCTTGAATGGGCCCAAGTATCTAGGAGCAAATTTAGTGGACTCAACTCGCAGCCTGATGTTACGGGCGGAGAGCCACACCAAGTCGCCAGGAGCAAAGGTCGGAGCGGGGCGCCGATGAGCATCGGCGGAGGACCTCATTCTCTCCTTAGAGGCCTGAATGGCATCCTGAGTGTGGTCCCAAATATCCCGTGCCTCCACAGCCCAGTTGTTAGGGCTAGCGGAACGCACCGAGTAGAAATAGATATTTATTATTAATGGTGCGTTCGCAGCCCGGGGTCCACCGTGCAGGAAGAACCTGCTGCTAGTGAATGGTGGCACAATATGGCGGTGTAGACTAGCTCTGTTACCTCACAGAGCAGCCGCGAGAGGAAAGCACTGCGCCCTGTTAGCCTCACAGGAGCACAAGCTTACTGCCAAGCTGATAGCAGTCTGTGGTTAAGCAACACGCAATCTCCTCACCGGAGAAGCCGGTATTCTAGCGGCTTATTTCAGCCGGGTCCCTGAACACACTCATACAATCTCCTCACCGGAGGTGCCGGTATTCTAGGGGCTTATTTCAGCCGGGTCCCTGAACACACTTATGCTAACCACACTGGCGCAAAGCACATATGACTTGATACTAGCGCATGGCAGTGCGGTCATGCGCAGTTTATATAGCTGCAGCACAGGAAGTGGCTATAGAACTTTTGCCCTTCCAAGACCTGCCAAGAGGACCAATGGAATGTGCCGCAGAGCCTGAGCACATGACCCTCGATCTCCAACGGGAGATCTTGCCCTGGGCATGCTCAGTGTGTGCAGATAAGGACTTAGTCCCAGAGAAGTCCGCTCGCTGCTGACCAGTATAGGCTTTAAAGGCAGAAGCTGGAGAAGCAGCAGTAACTCTTCTCACAGAGTCAGACTGAGCGAGACGCTGGGATCGACGTCCCTGCTGAGCAGACTCCACTGCGGCTGGAGGAGAATGGGAGACCGCAGCGGAGATGGATCGAGATTCCCCCTGTGCAGCAGAGGAAACTCGACTCCTAACATGGCCCCCCCCTCCTTGGGCCTCGCTACGTTCGAAGGCAGCAATGAGCTGCGGAGCCCGAATGTGCTCAACAGGCTCCCAGGACCTGTCCTCGGGACCATAACCCTTCCAGTCCACCAAATAAAATTTTTTACCACGCACCACCTTGCACCCCAAAATAGCGTTCACCTCATAATCGTCCGAAGACGAACCCGATGTCCCAGCAGATGACTCGGAGAACCGGGACATATACACGGGTTTCAAGAGGGACACATGAAAGGTGTCGGTGATACCCAGGTGTGGCGGAAGGGCCAAACGATAGACCACAGGATTAACCTGCTCGAGGACCTTGAATGGGCCCAAGTAGCGAGGAGCAAATTTAGTGGACTCAACTCGCAGCCTGATGTTACGGGCGGAGAGCCACACCAAGTCGCCAGGAGCAAAGGTCGGGGCAGGGCGCCGATGTGCATCGGCGGAGGACCTCATTCTCTCCTTCGAGGCCCGAATGGCATCCTGAGTGCGGTCCCAAATGTCCCGTGCCTCCACTGCCCAGTCTGCCACCCTGGAGTCAGCAGAGGACACGGGCATAGGCACAGGAACCCGCGGATGCTGGCCGTAATTAAGGAGGAAAGGAGTCTGACCGGTGGAGTCGGCTACAGCGTTATTAAGGGCGAACTCTGCCCATGGTAATAAAGATGCCCAGTCATCCTGCCTGGCAGAAACAAAATGTCGTAGATATGTGACCAGAGTCTGATTGGCCCTCTCTACCAACCCATTCGTCTCGGGATGATATGCGGAAGAGAGATTTAACTCAATGCTGAGAAGACGACAAAGCTCTCTCCAGAACCGAGACGCAAACTGGGGACCCCGGTCACTGACAATTTTGTCTGGCATGCCGTGTAGGCGGAAGATGTGTCTTATGAACAACGCTGCCAAGGCCCGTGCAGAAGGTAACCGTGGGAGCGGCACCAAGTGCACCATTTTCGAGAAATGATCGGTTTTATTACCCAAATGACGGTACAGCCGCGAGACTTGGGCAAACCCACTACAAAGTCCATCCCGACCATCTCCCAGGGCCTGTCTGCCACCGGCAAGGGATAGAGTAACCCAGACGGTCGTTGTCGAGGAGACTTATTTTTGGCGCATGAGACACACGCCAGAACGTAATCTCTGACATCTCGCAGCATATGCGGCCACCAGTACGTCCTCGCCAGCAGCTCAGATGTCCTTTTTGTCCCAAAGTGTCCACCCACCCTGGAGGAATGAGCCCAAGAGAGAACCTCCGGTCGCAAATTTATGGGCACAAAAGTCTTGCCCGGAGGCACAGACTCAAGCGACACCGGAGCCACGGTTCTCAAGCTCTCAGAAGGAACAATAAGCCGAGGCTCTCCTTCCTCCTCCTCAGATGACACAACAGAGCGAGAAAGAGCATCAGCTCGAATGTTCTTCTCCCCAGCGACATAATGGAGGGTGAAGTGGAATCGGGAGAAGAATAAGGACCATCTGGCCTGGCGAGAATTTAGCCGCTGGGCTGTTTGCAAATATAGCAAATTTTTGTGGTCTGTAAATACTTGAAAGGGAAAACGAGCCCCCTCCAAGAGATGTCTCCACTCAGAGAAAGCCAATTTCATCGCTAGCAACTCCCTGTCCCCGATGGAATAATTCCTCTCCGCTGGTGTGAAGGTCTTGGAGAAGAAGAAGCACGGATGCTTCCGACCTTGAGCATCCTTTTGGAAGAGGACTGCTCCAGCACCAACGGAAGAGGCATCCACCTCCATTATAAACGGCTTATCGACATCGGGACGATGTAGGATGGGAGCGCTAGCAAAATGAGACTTAGTAGAAGAAAAGGCCCTGGAGACCTCTTCAGACCACACTTTGGGATTTGCTCCCTTCTTGGTGAGGGCTACCAAGGGAGCTACCAAAGTTGAGAAATGGGGAATGAACTGGCGGTAATAATTAATGAACCCCATAAAGCGCTGCACCGCTTTAAGTGAATGAGGTTCTTGCCAGTCCATCACAGCCTGTAGTTTGGCAGGATCCATAGCCAATCCCTGGGCAGAGATGATATAGCCCAGGAAAGGTAAAGACTCCTGCTCAAACACACACTTCTCCAACTTTGCGTAAAGAGAGTTTGCCCGTAAGAGGTCGAAGACTCTGCCAACATCTCTCCGGTGAGAGTCAATATCTGGAGAGAAGATGAGAATATCATCCAGATAGACTACGACCGAGGTGGAAAGCATATCCCGGAAGATGTCGTTGACAAAGTCTTGGAAAACGGCTGGGGCGTTACAGAGCCCGAAGGGCATCACCAGATACTCATAGTGCCCATCTCTGGTGTTAAACGCCGTCTTCCATTCGTCCCCCTCACGAATGCGAATCAGGTTATAAGCTCCCCGCAGGTCTAATTTGGTAAATACCTTAGCTCCCCGTAGCCTATCAAAAAGCTCAGAAATCAGGGGCAGCGGGTACTTATTCTTAACGGTGATGGCGTTAAGACCCCTGTAGTCTATGCAAGGACGCAATTCTCCATTCTTCTTCTGTACGGAGAAGAACCCTGCCCCTGCTGGTGACACTGACTTCCTAATAAATCCTCTTGCCAAATTCTCCTGGATGTATTGGGACATAGCCTCCGTCTCCGGGAGAGAGAGGGGATAGACACGTCCCCGAGGAGGTTCTGCTCCAGGCAAGAGATCTATAGGACAGTCATAGGGACGGTGAGGCGGAAGGGTCTCCGCGGCCTTTTTGGAGAAGACGTCAGCATAAGACCAATAGTATTTGGGGAGAGTAGAGAGATCTGCGGGTATCTCAGTGGTGGAAACCTGAACGCACTCTTTCACACATCTGCCCTTACAGGATTCACTCCAACCCAATATCCTCCCAGAGGTCCACTCAATATGTGGGGAGTGGAAACGGAGCCAGGGTATTCCCAGCAGAATCTCATCCATTCCCTCAGGAAGGACAAGAAGGGAAATAATCTCCTGGTGGGATGGGGACATGGCTAACGTGAAAGGGACAGTCTGATGTGTGATCTGTAATGGAAGTGTCGACCCATTCACCACTCTAACGGTTACTGGTTTGGCAAGCATAACCAGAGGTATTGTGTGGCGCAGTGCAAAAGCAGAAGACATAAAATTTCCCTCTGCTCCTGAATCCACACAAAGCTCTACTGTAAGAGTGGATGTGCCTAACAGGATTGTCCCTTTAAAGGACAATTTTGAGGAAAATGCCGCAGTGTCCAGTGAACCTCCTCCAATGGACACTAGACGCGATCGTTTTCCCGACCGCCGTGGACATTTATTAGCGTAATGTCCCGGTTGCTGGCAATTTTTACATACCACAGGTACTCGAACGGTCTGAGACCTAGGTCCCGCTCGAGAAACCTCCATGGCCTCATGGGAGTCGGACACCATAACAGGAGATTTTAGAGGTTTGGCAAAGGAGGGAGTCAGCCGAAACCTCTGCCTACACTGGGTCCGCTCCAACCTCCGCTCGTTAAAACGGAGATCGATGCGGGTAGCTATAGTAATAAGCTCCTCCAGTGTGGCGGGAATCTCCCTGGTGGCCAAGGCGTCCTTCACATGATCTGCCAGTCCTTTCCAGAACACCGGAATAAGGACTTTATCCGGCCATTCCAGCTCAGAAGCTAGAGTCCGGAATATGATGGCAAACTGGCTGACCATGGACGAAGCCTGAGTAATTGCCAACAATTGGAGCGCGGTATCGTGGGTGACACGGGGTCCCAGAAAGACCTGCCTCAGAGCGTCCAGGAAGATAGGAGCACTCTGTACCACACGATCACCACGTTCCCAAAGCGGCGTTGCCCACTCCAACGCCCTGCCCGACAAGAGAGATATAATGAATCCCACTTTCGCCCGTTCCGTAGGAAAACGTGCAGCCAGCAGCTCGAGATGTATGGAGCACTGGCTCACGAATCCCCGACATAGCTTACTGTCACCAGCAAACTTGTCTGGAAGCGGGAGACGGGATAAGGTCGAAGCAGGGGTGGCAGCGGACAAACTGGCTGCAGCTGCACTTGCAGCCTGAACAGCGACAGCAGTAACGTCCACAGCTGAGGTTGTGCGCTCGAAAGCCGCCAACCTACCCTCCGGCTGCTGGATGTACTGCTGTAGACGCTGACCGTCCGCCATTTACTAGCCAGACCCTGGCGCTAGTATTATGTTAGGGCTAGCGGAACGCACCGAGTAGAAATAGATATTTATTATTAATGGTGCGTTCGCAGCCCGGGGTCCACCGTGCAGGAAGAACCTGCTGCTAGTGAATGGTGGCACAATATGGCGGTGTAGACTAGCTCTGTTACCTCACAGAGCAGCCGCGAGAGGAAAGCACTGCGCCCTGTTAGCCTCACAGGAGCACAAGCTTACTGCCAAGCTGATAGCAGTCTGTGATTAAGCAACACGCAATCTCCTCACCGGAGAAGCCGGTATTCTAGCGGCTTATTTCAGCCGGGTCCCTGAACACACTCATACAATCTCCTCACTGGAGGTGCCGGTATTCTAGGGGCTTCTTTCAGCCGGGTCCCTGAACACACTTATGCTAACCACACTGGCGCAAAGCACATATGACTTGATACTAGCGCATGGCCGTGCGGTCATGCGCAGTTTATATAGCTGCAGCACAGGAAGTGGCTATAGAACTTTTGCCCTTCCAAGACCTGCCAAGAGGACCAATGGAATGTGCCGCAGAGCCTGAGCACATGACCCTCGATCTCCAACGGGAGATCTTGCCCTGGGCATGCTCAGTGTGTGCAGATAAGGACTTAGTCCCAGAGAAGTCCGCTCGCTGCTGACCAGTATAGGCTTTAAAGGCAGAAGCTGGAGAAGCAGCAGTAACTCTTCTCACAGAGTCAGACTGAGCGAGACGCTGGGATCGACGTCCCTGCTGAGCAGACTCCACTGCGGCTGGAGGAGAATGGGAGACCGCAGCGGAGATGGATCGAGATTCCCCCTGTGCAGCAGAGGAAACTCGACTCCTAACACCAGTCTGCCACCCTGGAGTCTGCGGAAGACACGGGCATAGGCATAGGTACCCGTGGATGCTGACCATAGTTGAGGAGGAATGGGGTTTGTCCAGTGGAGTCGGCTACGGCGTTGTTCAGTGCAAACTCTGCCCATGATAGCAAGGATGCCCAGTCATCCTGCCTGGCTGAAACAAAATGTCGCAGGTATGTGACCAAGGTCTGGTTGGCCCTCTCTACCAACCCATTCGTCTCGGATGATATGCGGA
Organism: Ranitomeya imitator; assembly: GCF_032444005.1. NCBI lineage: Eukaryota > Metazoa > Chordata > Amphibia > Anura > Dendrobatidae > Ranitomeya > Ranitomeya imitator. Next base: position 774,198,132 of record NC_091284.1, read on the forward strand.
AGAGAGATTTAACTCAATGCTGAGAAGACGACAAAGCTCTCTCCAGAACCGAGACGCAAACTGGGGACCCCGGTCACTGACAATTTTGTCTGGCATGCCGTGTAGGCGGAAGATGTGTCTTATGAACAACGCTGCCAAGGCCCGTGCAGAAGGTAACCGTGGGAGCGGCACCAAATGCACCATTTTCGAGAAATGATCGGTAATAACCCAAATGATGGTACAGCCGCGAGACTTGGGCAAACCCACTACAAAGTCCATCCCGACCATCTCCCATGGCCTGTCTGCCACCGGCAAGGGATAGAGTAACCCAGATGGCCGTTGTCGAGGAGACTTATTTTTGGCGCATGAGACACACGCCAGAACGTAATCTCTGACATCTCGGACCATATGCGGCCACCAGTACGTCCTCGCCAGTAGCTCAGATGTCCTCTTTGTCCCAAAGTGTCCACCCACCCTGGACGAATGAGCCCAAGAGAGAACCTCCGGTCGCAAATTAATGGGCACAAAAGTCTTGCCCGGAGGCACAGACTCTAGCGAAACCGGCGCTACGGTTCTCAGGCTCTCGGAAGGGACAATTAGCCGAGGCTCCTCTTCCTCCTCCTCAGTTGACATAAGGGAGCGAGAGAGAGCATCAGCACGGATATTCTTCTCCCCGGCGAGAAAATGAAGGGAAAAGTGGAACCGGGAGAAGAACAGGGACCATCTGGCCTGGCGAGAATTTAGCCGCTGGGCTGTCTGCAAATAGACCAAATTTTTGTGGTCCGTGTAAACTTGGAAGGGAAACCGCGCACCTTCCAGAAGGTGTCTCCACTCCGAAAAGGCCAACTTCATTGCTAGCAACTCCCTGTCCCTGATGGAGTAGTTTCTCTCCGCTGGCGTAAAGGTCTTAGAGAAGAAGAAGCATGGATGCTTTCGACCTTGAGCATCCTTTCGATAGAGGACTGCTCCAGCACCAACGGACGAGGCATCCACCTCCATTAGGAATGGCTTATCCACATCGGGACGATGTAAGATGGGAGAGCTAGCAAAGTGGGACTTAATAGAAGTGAAGGCCTTGGAGACCTCTTCCGACCACAATTTGGGATTCGCTCCCTTCTTGGTGAGGGCTACCAAGGGAGCTACCAGAGTTGAGAAGTGGGGAATGAACTGGCGGTAATAGTTTATGAACCCCATAAAGAGCTGCACCGCTTTAAGAGAATGGGGCTCTTGCCAGTCCATCACAGCCTGTAGTTTGTCAGGATCCATAGCCAATCCCTGGGCGGAGATGATATAGCCCAGGAAAGGTAAAGACTCCTGCTCAAACATACACTTCTCCAACTTTGCATAAAGAGAGTTTGCCCGTAGGAGGTCGAAGACTCTGCGAACATCTCTCCGGTGGGAGTCAATATCTGGAGAAAAGATGAGAATATCATCCAGATAGACTACAACTGAGGTGGAAAGCATATCCCGGAAGATGTCGTTGACAAAGTCTTGGAAAACGGCTGGGGCATTACAGAGCCCGAAGGGCATTACCAGATACTCATAGTGCCCATCTCTGGTGTTAAACGCCGTTTTCCATTCGTCCCCCTCACGGATGCGAATCAGGTTGTAAGCACCCCGCAGATCTAGTTTAGTAAACACCCTTGCTCCCCGAAGCCTATCGAAAAGCTTAGATATCAAGGGCAAAGGATACTTGTTCTTAGCGGTGATAGCGTTAAGACCCCTGTAGTCTATGCATGGACGTAGTTCTCCATTCTTCTTCTGCACAAAAAAGAACCCTGCCCCAGCAGGTGACACCGACTTCCTGATGAACCCTCTTGCCAGATTCTCTTGAATGTACTGAGACATTGCCTCCATCTCTGGGAGAGATAATGGATAGACTCAACCCCGGGGAGGCTCAGCACCAGGCAAGAGATCAATAGGACAGTCACAGGGGTGATGGGGCGGAAGGGTCTCCGCCGCCTTTTTGGAGAAGACGTCTGCATAAGACCAATATTGCTTGGGGAGAGAGGATAGATCTGCGGGTACCTCTGTAGTAGCAACCTGAACGCACTCTCGGTGACACCTACCCCCACAAGATTCACCCCATCCCAGAATTCTGCCTGAGGACCACTCGATGTGAGGAGAGTGGTACCGTAGCCAAGGTATCCCCAAAAGGACCTCATCAATTCCCTCAGGAATGATGAGCAGAGATATAAACTCCTGATGGGATGGCGACATGGACAGAGTAAAAGGGATGGTCTGATGTGTTATCTGTGAGGGCAGTGTCGACCCATTCACCACTCGTACCGTTACTGGTTGAGGTAGCATAACCAGGGGTATTGCATGACGTTGGGCGAAGGCAGAAGACATAAAATTGCCCTCCGCCCCAGAATCCACGCAGAGCTCTACCGAGTGGGAGGATGAGCCTAATGTTATTGTCCCCTTAAAGGACAATTTGGAGGCAAACGTCGCCGTGTCTAGTGTACCTCCACCTACTACCACTAGACGCTGACGTTTCCTCGTCCGCTGGGAACATCTGGTGGCAAGATGTCCTGACTGCTGGCACACATGACATACCTGGAGTGCACGAGCGGTCCGGGACTTAGATCCTGCTCGTGACCCTACCATAGGCTCATGGGACTCAGGAGCCTGGACTGGAGATTCCAAAGGTTTCGCGAAGGTGGGAGCCAGCCGAAACCTCTGCCTACACTGGGCTCGCTCTAACCTCCGCTCGTGAAAACGGAGGTCAATATGAGTGGATACTGTTATTAATTCCTCCAGTGTGGCGGGAATCTCCCTAGTGGCCAGAGCGTCCTTAACGTGGTCAGCCAGCCCCCTCCAAAATATAGGAATAAGGGCTTTATCCGACCACTCCAGCTCAGATGCTAGGGTGCGGAAGTGTACGGCAAAATGGCTGACCAAGGACGAGCCCTGAGTCAATGCCAACAGTTGGAGTGCCGTATCATGGGTGACACGAGGTCCTAAAAAGACCTGTTTCAGAGTGCTCAGGAATAACGGAGCACTCTGCACCACATGATCGCCACGCTCCCACAGCGGCGTAGCCCACTGCAACGCCCTGTCCGACAGGAGAGACACGATAAACCCCACCTTTGCCCGCTCTGTAGGGAAACGAGAGGCCAGAAGCTCGAGATGTATAGAGCACTGACTCACGAAACCCCTACAAGACTTACTGTCACCAGAAAATTTCTCTGGTAGCGGGAGGCGAGATAGAGTTGGAACAGGGATGGCAGTGGACAAGGTAGCTGCAGCCACGCTAGCAGCCTGAACAGCGACAGCAGTGACATCCACAGCTGAGGTTGAACGCTCTAGAGCCGCCAACCTTCCCTCCAGCTGCTGGATGTACCGCTGTAAACGCTGATCGTCCGCCATTTACTAGCCAGACCTTGGCGCTAGTATTATGTTAGGACTGGCGGAACGCACCAAGTACAAGATGAAATGGAACTAGGTGCGTTCGCAATCCGAGCTCCACCGTGCAGGTAAAAACCCTGCTGCTGGTAAGACGGACTATATGGCGGTACTACAAGTATACACGCACGGGTTAACTGCACCCTGCGTGAAGGAAGCGATCCTGTTGCGTCACAGGACCGCGGTACCGCACATAGAGCGCGAGCAATAAGTCAGCGAACTCAACCCCAACTAGGATTGAAGTCCGATTAGACACTTGCTGGCACAACACCGCAACTGGGTGTGTAAGGAAACTAAATAATAATATAAAGGCACAAGAGTGCGTGCGGTGCCGCACAGACGGACGCCACTAACTAACGGACGTGCTGTTGGATAAGTCGGGCGCTAGATAGCAAACATACACCTTCCGCGAACAGACATTCAATAGGGAGGGTATTTAAAGAGCGACTTTCACTCACAACACACACACATATTTACAAGACAATACTAGCGCATGGCCGTGCGGTCATGCGCAGTTTATATAGCTGCAGCACAGGAAACAGCTACAGAAGTTTTGCCCTTTCAGGACCTGCCAAAAGGACCAATGGGATGTGCTGCAGTACCTGAGCATGTGACCCTCGATCTCCAACAGGAGATCTTGCCCTGGGCATGCTCAGTGTGTGCAAATAAGGAATTAGATCCAGAAACGTCCACTCGCCGCTGCCCAGCACTGGCTTCAATGGCAGAAGCAGGAAAAGCAGCAGTAACTCTTCGCACAGAGTCAGACTGAGCAAGACGCTGGGATCGACATCCCTGCTGAGCAGACTCCACCGCAGCTGGAGGAGAATGGGAGACCGCAGCGGAGACGGATCGAGATTCCCCCTGTGCAGCAGAGGAAACTCGACTCCTAACAGACACCTCTTTGCTATTGTTCTAGCAACCTGTAGCATTTCAAATCTTCTTGAGATTTGGACAAAGTACAAAACTGATCTCAGTGAGGACTTCCTCATGCAGGGAAAATCCTCAGCAACTCATCAACTTCACCGAGGAAATGTTCAATGAAACTTTATTGCTCCTTGAAGATCAGTGCATAGCAATGGCAGGAAAAGCCTTACAGTTGCTTGGTTTGCCTGCTCCAATAACAAATCCTGAAGGCATCCAAATGTGTAGGGAGATTTTCATAGAAACAAACTACAATATTGATGAACTGACAGCATTTGTGTCTTAGAATGAGCCAATATTGGTACCAAAACAAAGGGACGCCTATAACTACATTTTAAGTTTCAGTGAAACCAACAAAGGTGGGATTGTCTTCCTTGAAGCTCCAGGTGGAACAGGAAAGACATTTGTAATCAACTTGCTCCTGGCAAAATTTTGACAACAAAAAAAGATTGCACTTGCAGTGGCATCTTCTGGAATTGCAGCTACGCTTTTAAAAGGTGGCAGGACAGCACATTCGACATTCAAACTACCACTTAACCTGTCTCATAGTGACAGCCCCGTGTGTAATATTGCCAAGGGATCAGGACTGGCCAAATTGCTTCAAAAATGCAGTGCCATCATTTGGGATGAATGCACCATGTCACACAAAAGGACTCTGGAAGCAGTGGACAGACTGCTGCAAGACGTGCGTAGCAACAAATATATCATGGGAGGAGTAGTTGTTGGTTTGGCAGGTGACTTCCGCCAAACACTACCTGTTATTCCAAGATCAACCCTTGCAGACAAACTCAATGCCTGTCTCAAAGCATCGTACCTTTGGAGAAAAGTAAAGAAAATGTCACTGAACACAAACATGAGGGTCTACATGACAGGCAATGTTTCTGCTGGACTGTTTTCGAGCCAGATGATGACTATTGGAGATGGCAAGGCACCAGTAAACTCAACCACTGGACAGATCACCTTCCCAAGCAACTTTTGTTGCATTGTGACTTCCATTGAGGAGTTGAAAGCAAAGGTTTTTCCAAACATTCAATTCCACTTCAAAAATTCTGGCTGGCTGTGTAAAAGGGCTATTCTAGCTCCCAAAAATGACAGCGTCAACAAGATCAATCTTCAAATTCTAAATCTCCTTTCAGGTGTGTGCACAACCTACAAGTCAGTGGATACAGTAATAGACCATGCTCAAGCATTATTTTATCCAACTAAGTTCCTCAATTCCTTGGAGCCACAAGGACTTCCTTCTCACAACCTCTTTCTAAAACCTGGAGCACCTAGTCTGCTATTGAGAAATTTGGATCCACCAAGTCTGTGTAATGGAACAAGACTCTTGATTAAGAACCTGTTTCCACATGTAATTGAGGCAACCATTTTGACAGGATGTGCCACAGGAGAAAATGTTTTCATTCCAATAATTCCTCTCATTCCATCTGATTTGCCTTTTGATTTTAAACGCTTCCAGTTTCCTGTTTAACTGGCATTTGCTATGTCCATCAACAAGGCTCAGGGACAGTCCTTGAAAGTATTTGGAATTGATTTACAATCTCCATGCTTTTCTCATGGTCAACTTTATATGGCCTGTTCAAGAGTTGGAACAGCCAAAATTCTGTTCATCTTTGCACCTGAAGGAAAAACTAAGAATGTCATTTATCAAAAGACTCACGAATAAGTAGTAGAAGATTACTTCACATTACCTGGCCAATTTAGTTAAATCTGTGTGGAATATCTCTGGTGTTGAAATATATGTTGTGAAATGCTTCTATTAGCTTAGTTTTTGCCTTTTAATAATTACATTTCTATCAATTTGTTTTGTGGTTTTTGTGTGCAGAATAAATTTTTGTTAACACACTCTATTTTGCTAACAGCAGTTATTAACCTGGTGAAGCCGGGTAGTACAGCTAGTATAAAATATACATAATCATAGCCATGTAGACATAAGCAATATATAAGATATATATAGTTCAAAAGCATAACCATATACACATATGTAATAAAGAGAAAAACTACTACATGAACATTTACATAGACACAAATATACCATATAGACTAGTGATGAGAGAATCAGCCAAAATTAAAATTTGGCATGTCGCTCAAATTAACATAGAAAATCAATTAGCATCAATGTTATTTGATGTGAATTAAATGTTCCTTATTACGCTCAGCATTCTCTCCAGACTCAAAATAAACATGGTGTGAAAAAATACTTACCTTGTCACTAAATTGTCCCACCAAAGCCCCACGAATGGCCCTCCACACGTTTTCTTTGACTCTTCAGTAATCCTCATTTGGCGCTGCGGCTACTGGCCATAATGACACAAATGGCCAGATATCTAGTCACCATCTCAGTTGATGCGCAACATAACTCTCAAGATATATCTCACCAGAGTCAAGGCAAGTCTCTTACACCCTCTAAATTTGTGAACCGTTAGCACTCTTTGAGACCCTACTACCAGTCCAGTGTTAAATCCCTTATCATCATGCACATGTAACTTTAGGAAAATAATGATGTAACTATACATTGCATTTTGACCTCATAGTTTTTATGCTTTTTTTCTGAAACCAGATTTAAAATTTTAAAAAGGGTTATTTGTTGTTATATTTTTACTTCATTTTTAAGTATGTTTTTGTTATATATCAATTGTATTACCTTAGCCCCATCCTAGCATTAAGCCTAACACTAGCTCTAATCCTTGCTCAAATCCTAGTTAGGGTTAGAAAAAGTGTAAAAGTGTAAAAGCAGCTCTTAGTAATAGATGAAGACAGTATTGAATCATGTGCTCTGTACACTATCCAATGCTGCCTCAATCCATTACTTGTTCAACTCCTGAGTTTGTCATTAGAAATGAGCGAACCTTTCAAGGTTTCAACATGCGTCGAACATATTCGAACCCCATTGAATTCAATGAGAGGCAAAACCAAACACTTAGGAAACACATTCAGGGGGTCAAAAAGCTGCCAAAACATCTCAAACTAGGGGCAAATACCAGGAAAAGTGGCATCAATTGACCCAGGGTACAAATAGTATAATTGTGCAGCAAGGATGCATGGGACAGAGCCTGGGACAGAGCTTGGACCAGCATTTCTAGTTTAAACATTAATCAGTAACAGGTGAATGAGTGACAGGTGTAGGCCTGGTTCTCTGAGAGCACTGACAAATTCAGGCAATACACAAGAAGGAGACCCAACTTGAAATACAAACATTTGATAAAATTGGGGTCTGACACCAGAAAATGTGGCATCAATTGACCAACAGTAGACATTTGCTAATGGCACAGCAGCAGTTGGCTATGGGCCATGCATGAGGTATCAGGGTTTGGGCCAGCATTTAGAGCTATGAAAATTAAGTGTAAATTAGGATGAGGTGGGTGAAGGACTGATGTAGCCTGCTGTGCTGGGAGCCCTGATACCTCATGCATCAGCTCAAACTGCTTTTCTGATCAGCCACACTCAGGTAGCACAAATATCAGTTGAGAAAATTCTTAGAAACATTTAAGGATAGTAACACAGGTAGTTCACTGAAAGTAAGTGCAGACCTGTCAGTCTGGGAGCCATACTGCTACAGGCAACACACATGAAGGAGGCCCAACTTAGAGTCCAAACATTTCAAAAAATTATTGCCACACACCCCTACAGTGGCATCAATTTTCCCAGAGTAGAAATAGCATAATGGGGTCTGACACCCCTTCCACTACAGGCAACCCACCAGATGGAGACCCAACTTGGAGTCTCCACATTTCAAAAAATTATTGCCACATACCACTAAAGTGGCATCAATTTTCCCAGAGTAGAAACAGTATAAAAAAATAGTTGCAAGAAAACCACTCTTAAGATTGTCTACAAGCGTATTTCTGTACTCCAGCATACGCGCATCCTTTTCCAGGTGGAGAAGCACCTGGCAAAATTTACTCTTGTACCGTGCATCTAACAGAGTGGCAATTCAGTAGTCAACACTATTTCTAAACCTAACAATACGGACATCATGTTGCAGATAATACAGCAAGAAGGCGCTCATGTGTTGGGTGCTTCCATGAGGTCCAAGTCCATGTTGTGTTGATGGCGGGGTAACACTCAAGCTTGCTTCCCCCGTCCCCTCCCACCAACCATGGAAAACAGAGAGTGGATTATTATCCTCTTCATATCCAGACTGTTGCGCTCCCATGGCTTCTTCCTCTTCATCCTCCTCCATTTGTTCCATGGCTCCTTCACCTTCAGTAACAGTTTGTCTTGTACCATGAGCCCCCCTCAATCACTGTAATCCACTCTCCCATGGAACCCGCCTGTGCGATGACAGTCTGGAACTTAGAGATATCGTTATCCCTTCTGAATCCTCTTCTTCTTCCACCTCTTCCTCTGGGATCAACACCTCCTCCTATTCAAAGTGTTCTCCAGCATGTAGATGACTAGAATAGTGATGCTGATGATGGCATCGCCAGCGTTAACCATATTTGTAGCCATTTCAAAACTGTGCAGAAGGGTGCAGAGGTCATTCATCTATGCCCACTCCGCAAGTGTAATTTGCACCACGTACATACTGCGTTGGCACAGGCTATGCAAAAGGACATACTGCAACAGGGCTTGTCGTTGCTGCCACAGTCGCTGCAACATGTGCAGAGTGGAATTCCACTATGTCGGCACATCACATATCAACAGTTAACCGTTAGGCCGAAAGACCTTGGGAGTAGCAATGCAAGTCAATGACCTGCCAAGTGCGAAAGGCGGAAGTGGTCACAGAAGTGACTGTGCTTTCTGCAGCAGCGCTTCCAGGCCTGGATAGTAGTGAAGAAATTGCTGTACCACCGGGTTGGGGACTTGAGCAATGCAAGGCACGTGTGTGAGGTTGCCCTGGCGTAGGGTATCCACTAGGTTTGCACCATTATCGCACATGGCCTTCCCTGGCTTCATGTTCAGTGACAGCCATTGCTCAAACTCGTCCTGGATAGCTGTCCACACCACTTGCACTCTGTGACTGCGTTATCCAAAGCATATTAATTTAAACACTGTCTGATTGCGGTGAACCCTGGCTGCGCAGTATGGAGGTGGATACACAGATTCTCTCTGCACTGTTGGAAAGCATGTCTCTTTAAAGGAGAGATGGAGGTGGAGGCCCTAGACGAGGTGGAGAAGGCAGAAGCAGTGGTGAAAGTGTTAGATACAGAGGTTTGTCCCGCAAGCCTTGGGGATTCCAACACTTGTGGACCAATCTCATGCCTACCTGCCCCCACAGCCATTAGAGTCACCCAGTGCCCAGTCAGCGAGATGTAACGCCTCTGGCCATGTTTGCTCCTCCAGGTGTCATTGGTGAAATGCACCCTGGCAGACATAGGTTTTTTCAAGAAATGGGTGATGTTGTCTGTGACATGCTAGTGTAGCGCAGAAACAGCTTTCTTAGAGAAATAATGGCGACTGGGCAACTGGTACTGGGGGATTGCAATGACCATCAGCTTTCAGAAACCGACTGTATCCACCCAACGGAAATGCAGTATTTCCATGGCCAAGAGATTGGAGATGGTGGAGTTCAAGCTCTTAGCTATGGCATGTGTAGGAGGAAATCTTCTTTTACGTGACCACAACTGTGGGACTGAGGGCTGGCTGTGCTGAGAGAGGGTGGAGTAGGGTGATAACGACAAACTGCTGGACTGTGAGTGAGGCACAGGCGGATATGTTATGGTGGATTGAGAAAGATGTGATGTGCTTGGTAAAACAAAAACAGCAGGCATCTCCACTTCCAAAACAGTTGATGGGCTCTCACTCACCCTGACTGTAGGGGGTAAACAATTAGAGATTCTGCGACTTGAGACCTGTGTGAGAACAGTTGCCACAGTGACGGCAAGTAATATTACAAGCTAACCCATGTACACTTCTAACAAAAAGCCTATTCCCCTTTCTACCACAACCTCACTTTTTCCCCACTTATGTTGGATGTACCCTTCTCCTCTTTTAACCAGCTGTTTCACAACCCTAGGTTCCAGACCTGTCAGTCACCGGTCACTAAATTAGCAATCAATATTTAGTTACTGAGACAGTGTGTTTGGACCACTTTTTTGTGTAAATCAAGTTTATTAAGTAATTTCTCATATATTGATACATTTTTAAGTTGAAATAGTAATAAATGGAAACAGCTTGAGATAACATGTCGTATTCTTAATATTATAACCATGAAGAGAGAAAAGAAAAAAAAATTACAATAAACTCTTCCATACAATCCTATGTAATGGCTCCTTCGTCTCTTTTAATATGAAGAAACTATTTTGGTAATTATTCAAAGAGAATCATGGATCTGAAGTAGATTCCCGAGCGTACACTCAGGAGCGCTTCATCTGCTGACCTTATGATGGCGTGTTACTATTAGCGACGGAATGTATGGTCATTGAGAATCCAATTTACCCGGAACTATTAACCAGTTTTGAATATACCGTTAAAATAGGGTAACGAAACAGTATCCTATTTATAACTATAATGTGATTTTAACCAATTAAATGATTAAGAAAAGAAAAGTAAAGAGTGAGGGGGAACAGAAAGAGAAGAGACAGGAGGGGGAGGGAGGATACGGCTTCCGCTATCCCGTTCAACTGAGCTTTTAGTTAATATTAATGCATATTTGTTTACTACCCAAGAGTTACATGCCCGAAGGTATCAATAATATATTCCATAAATTAGCTAAGCCAAGTAGTTAGCTCTGTGGTTTCTCTAAACATTATCCAAGGGGTCCATATGTTCAGCACCTTGTCCAGAGTTCCCGTGTCCTGACCGACCAGCTGCTCCATTCTGAAGAGATGGTTTAGTTCTGCTACAAGTTCGGATCTTGAGGGGAGATTCGATTGCTTCCAGTAACGGGGTGTCAAATTGCGTGCAGCTGTCAAAAAATGTCTGAGAAGGCCTCTCTTAAACTTGGCTATGGAAAGATCACAAATAGAAAGTAGAGCCACCTCCATTGTAGGTCGAACCTTGTGGAGAGATAATTTATTATGGAGATCAAAAACGTCCTCCCAAAAGCCTTTAATGTGTGGGCAAGACCACCAGATATGTGTGTGTATATGTTCCCTTCTCCTTCCAACATCTCCAACATGTATCTGGAGTATTGGGGAACATAATATGAATGCTGTCTGGACATCTGTACCAACGAGACAAGAGTCTGTAACTCCTCTCTTGGTAATTTGCACATAATGAGGATCTGAACGTGTGGAGAAGACTCTTATTCCTGTCTTCAAGCGTTGATGGTTTGTTCAGGTCGTTTTTCCATTTGGAAAAGAAGACTGGAGGATCAACTGTAGACAGCCGATGCCCCTGGAACATTTTATATAAGAATGAAACCGTGTGCGATGGAGGGTCCCCATCCAAGCAAGCTGACTCAAAAGGAGTAAGTGGTCGGAATAGATCAACCTGTCTGGATATCTTGTAAACATAGCTTCTGATTTGTTCATAAAAAAACAAACCCCAGGGGGAATCTCTGCCCCTCCGTAGAGGGACTGCAAGGGTTTTATGGAAGATTGGGTGATGTAGTCATAGACTATTGGATGGTTATCCTTGTGCTTATGAAGAAATATAACTTTATCTAAACCCGCGGGGAAGTCTGGGTTGTCAGAGATCGGGGTCAGGGGGCCTGGTGTAGATGAAATATTGAGCTTTAAATTGTTGCGTTTGACAAAAAGGGTCAGATTTCTCGTTAGGAAGGGGAGGCTGCCACCCTGAACCCCAGTATTTCCACTTTGCCACATGTTTGTTTTGGGATTAGTCATTGAGATCTTTGACTCTAGGTCCACCCACTTTTTTTATGTTTATGATGGTAGAGATCTAAAAGGCAGGTTCCGAGAGAGGCATGGTTATAAAGCTGAAAGTTAGGGAAGCTCAATCTCCCATCCTGTTTAGATCTGCTTAATAGTTGGTACGACAGGCGAGGACGCCTACCCGACCAAATATATCTTGTAATTGCCGTCTTGAGTCTGGAGAAAAAAGAGGCAGGGAGGACCATAGGTATAGTCTGGAAAAAATACAGAAAACGTGGTAATAGATCCATTTTTATTGTATTGATCCTCCCAAGCCACGACAAGTGTAGTCTGTTCCATTTCTCCAGATCAAGCTCTGCTCTACGAAGGGCAATTTTATGATTAGTTTCGTATAATTGTGATGTCTTGTCAGTCAGGTCTATACCCAGGTATCTAAGGGAATCAGATCACCATTTAAACGGGAAGGAATGCAACTGAGGGACCAGTGCGGGTGGTAAAGAAATGTTTAGCATTTCAGATTTGTGTGAATTTATTTTAAAATTGCTCAGTTGGCCAAAGCAATGCAATTCCGATAAAACATTGGGTATAGTGGTTATAGGGGAGGAAATAAACATGAGCACATCATCAGCAAAAAGTGCCAACCTGTGTTCCTCCGAAAGGATCTTCACGCCTTTTATAGATTTATTATTACGGATCGCATTGGCCAAATGTTCCATAGTTAATATATACAACAGGGATGATAGAGGACACCCCTGCCTCGTACCATTTCGTATATGTAGGGGATCCGATAAAGAGCCATTAACTTTGATCTGTGCAGAGGGAGAGTCATATAGGGCCATAATACTCCTCAGCATTTTCTTTTCTAATCCAATACCCTCTAACGTTTGGTACATAAAATCCCAACCCACCCTGTCGAACGCCTTCTCGGCGTCGATTGAGAATATACACATAGGGTCTCCTGTCCTATTTGCTCTGCCTATCAAAGAAATAGTTCTTATAGTGTTATCTCTAGCTTCTCTTCCCGGGACGAATTCCACCTGATCTTGGTTGACCAGGTGAGATAGGAGACAACTTAATCTTTTAGTAATCATTTTGGCATAAATTTTAACATCTATGTTGATAAGTGAAATAGGACGGTAACTACTACATAACGAGGGATCTTTCTCTGGTTTCGGGATGACTGTTATATGAGCAGCTAGGGCCTGTGGGGGAAAGGACCCCCCCCTCCCCGAGGCAACAAAGTTAAACGCGGCCAGGAATGGAGGGCCCAGCAAATCCGAGAATTGCTTGTAAAATCCTGCTGAGTAACCATCAGGGCCAGGACTTTTGCCCGACTTCAAGTCCCCAATCACTGAGGTGACCTCCTCTAATGAGAAGTCTTCTTCAAGGCTCGCCAGGCACTCCTCTGAGACCACGGGCAACCTGTTTGATTGTATATAAGATTTGATTTTGTCACGAAACAGGTGTGTCGGAAGGTCCTAAAAAGTGACCCTTTATATTATACAGGGAATTATAATAGTCATAAAAACTGGATAATATATCACGTGTACTATGTGCTACTTTACCCTTAGCATTTCTTATGAACGGGATAAATGTTTGTGGGCCTCGCGGGTGTAGAGCCCTCGCCAAAAGTTTGCCACTCTTGTTACCCAAGTGATAGAAACGGCTCATGACTCTCTCCCTGCAACAGTGGGATTTCTTATCTAGGATAGTTAGTAATTTTTGTCTGGCCGTGGATAAATCCGATAGGGTAAGCGGGGAAAGATCTTTTTTGTGCTGTGTCTCAAGCTTAGAGATCTGAGTGGAAAGATCAGCTATTTCTGCTATGCGGATCTTCTTGAGGCATGCTCCATGCGAGATAAGAACGCCCCTCAGTACACTCTTCAGGGCTTCCCATCTTATCGTAGGGGACGTGGGGTCCGAAGTATGGTCCACCACAAAACCCTCTATAGATCGTTTCACCTCTGAGGCGCACATCGGATCCCGCAGTAAGTTCTCATTTAATCGCCAGGAGAATTTAGGTTTCGCCAATGGGTCCAACTTTATTGAAAAATAAATGGGCGCATGATCGGACCTCAACACCGACCCCACCTCCGCCCCCACCCCAAATCCAGCATGGAGTGGGATACATAAAAATAGTCAATTCTACTATAAGTTGAGTGCACCTGTGAGTAGAAGCTATAATCTCTCGTATTTGGATGGAGGGTCCTCCACACATCAACCAGTCGCAGATCACTCATCTGCTTTCTCACCTTTTTAATGGTAGACCAGGAATAAGAGGACTTACCTGTTGACACGTCAATTAGAGGATTCGTTGGAAGGTTAAGGATAATCGGCGAGACGCCTGCAAATTTCTCCAGGAGCTTTTTGCATGAGAGACCGAATTTCTGCTGATCCTGGTTAGGAAAATAAACATTCGCCAAGATGAGCTCACGAGATCTCCAAGCCAACTTCAAGAAAATAAACCTCCCCTCTGTATCAATCATTGAGTCAAGAACCTCTGGAAGAAAGGACTTATGGAAACCTATGGATACCCCCTTAGATTTGGAATGGGCATTTGTACTATACTATTTCGGGTAGTAAAAAGATGTACAGTCAGGGGTCACACCAGTCTTAAAGTGAGTCTCCTGAAGTAACAGGATTGAGACACGTTGCTTATGGCTGGAGTACAAGATCTGTTTTCTTTTTTCTGGTATATTTAACCCTTTAACGGTAAAAGAGCAAAATTTTACTTCAGCCATAGTCAAGGTGTTGTTTGAGGAATTGGTTGTGTGAGAGCGGAAACCGGGCCCCTTGAATGCTCATGTGTGATTCCAGGGTAGGGAATAGGTTAGGGGGTTGAGGATGGAACAACAGAGGGGGGGAAGAGAAAGGAAAGCAAGCAGATTGGAAAAAAAAGAGGAAAAATTCAGTGTGTGGTGAGTGTACACCTAAAGGAAGAAGTCACGATGCGGTGGTGTATCTAGTATCCACCACGTACATCTATTTAAGTGAGCAAAAGCCGAGGGTGGGGTCCAACTTCCACCCGCCACCCCCATGACCAGGTAAATCAATAACAAGTAATAAGCAATATTTAAATCTATCAAAATTAACCAACGTCCAACCCCTCTTGTGTTAAATTTAAGCTCTGACTTCACAGTACAAACTGTTAAGAGGAAAATGAGACCTTCTATACTTAACAAATAGTAGATTAAAGTGTCCACTTAGTTGAGAACTGACCGCACTACCAAGCGAGGGCAAACCGAACGCACACTAGACCAGTGGTCTAAACAACCCGTCGGTGCACATGTGTGTCGGACAGCAACTTTGGAAACCGGAGGGAGAACATGAGAGTCCCTTCAGGTTTGACAGGAGGCCGAACCATTCTTCTTGTGTTGTTTGCTGTGGGGAGCTTTCAGCCATCTCGATGGGATGTCTGCGAGCTGTGGGGATCTCGGCCAATCAAGAATTTCAGTCAGTGGTAATTCGAAAGTTCCCAGAAAAGTGGTTAGGTCACCCAGATTTCGAAAAATTGCCGATTTCCCGCCTTTGAAAGCTATCAGCTGGAACGGAAATCCCCATTTATAAAGGATGTTTTTTTCCTTCAGGAGAGACAAGAGTGGTCGCAGGGCTCTTCTTAGCTGTAGAGTCCGCCTAGACAAATCCAAGAGAATTAAGATCTGAGTTCCACCGAAGTTGATGGTGCCTTTCTGTCTAGAGGCTAGCATAATGGTTTCTTTGACTTTATAATAATGTATTCTGCAGATGACGTCTCTAGGTCTTGAATCTGATTGCGGTTTAGGTCCAAGGGATCTGTGGATCCGGTCAAATTCTATGGAGCCTGCATCTTTGTCATTTAAGATCTCAAGGAAGTTTTTGTACTGTAATATCCAGCTCAGACGGGCTTACGGACTCAGGGAGACCACGTATTCTAATGTTGTTATGTCTGTTACGGTTCTCCAAGTCCTCTAACCCTGTTGCTATATCTTCCAATCTCATATTGTGGTTTGTTATGACCTCTCTGTGGGTTTGTAATTCTTGCAGGATAAGTTCCTGAGATTTCTCAACATCTTCTACTCTGGAGGTGAATTCTGATTTAAGAACCTGCAGTTCCTTCTTGTAGGAATTTTCAATTCTGCAAGCAAATGACTGTAAATCATTTTTAGTGGGAAGAGATCTGATAAATTTACTAAGATCTTGAATAGTCAAGTCATCTGGGAATTCAGAATTATCATCCCCTTCATATGTTGCTCTATCAGGAGAGCTATGGGAAGCTAGAGAATCCTGTGAGGAGGAACATTCCCCAGGAATCTTGGAGAAAGACTGGGATCTGGTATTTCTTTGCTGATTTTTTGTAGTTATAAAGCGATCCATTTCGTCAGAATGGGCTTTTGGGTCTAGAAGCTGTCCAGTATGCTTTTTGGGCTTGCCCATAAATGTAAGTGGTTTTTAGTAAAATATATATGGCCACGGGGGGAGCATGTGGGGAAGGAACTGCTACATTATGCAGCGTAGTCCCTCATCGGCAAACTCCTCTCCCCTAGTGAGGCTTCCTCCCATGAGTGGAGATGACCTTAGGTGTTATGACCTGGTGGTTAAGAGGCCACACTGAAATGACCTGGTGGCTAAAACGCAACATGGGACGAGCTCTGAGAAGGTGGTATCTCTACTGACCGCAGTCCCTAATCCTAACAACACAACTAGAAATAGCCGTGGGATGTTCCTGACTCTCCCTAGACACCTCGTCACAGCCTAAGATATAACTACCCCTAAAGAAGGAAATAGAAAGCTATCTTGCCTCAGAGAAACCCCCAAAAGGAAAGATAGCCCCCCACAAATATTGACTGTGAAAGGAGAGGGAAAAGACGAACACAGAAATGAAATTAGAATTCAGCAAAGGGGAGGCCAATACTAAACTAGATAGACAGAGAGCAAAGGATACTGTGCGGTCAGTATTAAAAACTACAAAATCCACGCAGAGTTTACAAAAATGAACTCCACACCGACTCACGGTGTGGAGGGGCAAATCTGCTTTCCCAGAGCTTCCAGCTAGCCTAAATAAGACATAGTGACAAGCTGGACAAAAGAGACAAAATGCAAAGCAATAGAGTCCAAACAAATGGACAAACAAACTAGCAAAACTTATCTTTAGCAGACAAGGACTGGCCATATGAGAAATCCAAGGGAAGAATCAAATCCAACCAAGAACATTGACAGCAGGCATGGACTAAAGCCCAGAGCAGGTTTAAATAACAAACCCAGGCAAGGCGATTAGTGAAGGCAGCTGCTACAGCTACCTAACGGAGCAGCAGTTCCACTCGAAACCACCAGAGGGAGCCCAAGGGCAGAACTCGCAAACACACCATTAGCAACCACAGGAGGGAGCTCCAGAACGGAACTCACAACACTTAGGTCTTTCAAGAGCTGAGCAGCTCCTGTGCTGGAATATTATTGTAGGAGGCGGGCAAGGCATCTGGCAAGATGGCGGCGTTTGGCGCCAAAAGAGGGGACCAGGGGGAAGGACGATGCGTCAGGAACCTCCAAAGTCCCGCCGACGCTGGGCTCATCCACCCTGCCTCAAATAAGTAAGATGCCGCGGGCGGCTGAGAGGTGAGGAGTCGCATGAGGAGGGGAGCAGGGCAGTGCTGCAGGTGACCGGAGCCGCGAGCCGTCTGCCTCACCACGCTCCGGAATCAAGATGGCCACCGCGTCTTCCTCAGGCGGCTTCCCGCTGCTCCACCATCACTCCCTCACTCACCGAGCCCTCCTCGTGATGTGCCGCAGCTTCCGGTGCTTCCTCCGGCGCCCTCTCCAAGGCCGATAGTCCCGCCATCACTCCGTCCCCGTGATCCGGCTGGTGATCTTCCTCCGGTCCCCAGCCAGCGAGCAGCAATGGCACCCTGCCATAGGAGCGCTCCTGCGTCAGCCGGCACCGAGCCCCACAAGGTGAGGGTCTCTCTTGATGGGAGGTGATGAGGCCGAGATAATCCGGGGTCCATGGAGGTCTGTGAGGTGATTAAAGGGGGTTAAATCCCGGTAGGTCTGGGGAGCTCTCCTCACACACGTCCGCTCAGCTCCGAGACCAGGCCACGCCCTGTGTTTGGACCACTTTATTACCAGAAAGGATTCAGATTCAGAAATGTGGGCTGGTGCCTGGATGACACTATTAGCAGAAAGGATTTAAATTCTGAAATGTGGCCTTCTGCCTACACTACAATATTAGCACAAACGATTTAGATTATGAAATGTGGAACTAGTGCCTGCACCACAGTATTAGCACAAATGATTTAGATTATGTAATGTGGCCTGGTGTGTCCACCACTGTATTAGTGCAAACAATTTAGATTGGGAAATGCTGACTGGTGACTGCACCACAGTATTAGCACAAATGAGATAGATGCTGGAAGGTTGATTTCACACAGGATCATATCTAGCTAAACTAGCTGACAATAAACCGCTTATCTAAGTATCTGACTTCTTGCAGCAGCTGCAGGAGCAACCTCTCTGCACTGTTACAAACTGGTATCAAAACAACATGTCTGCTTTTTATATGGAGATGGACATGTGACTTCGGCAGCCTTTGACAGAAGCCTTTGTGTATAGACCTCTCCCCACCCCTCCCCTCATAAACATGTTTCCCCGCTCATCAGACAACACCACTATCCTAGACAAACAAAAGCATTAGTGGAAACGTGATCATTTACAGAATTGTGCCAAAATTTTGCCTACTCTGAGGGAAAATGCTCGGAAATACAAATGTGCTACGTTCGTACCGAATTTTAGATTGGCGAATGTTTTCCAAACAAGTTCGCTCATCTCTATTTGTCATCAGCTGCTGCTCTCTACATAGGCAGTGACTGAAATGACAAAGTCCACTTCATTATACTGAACTTTGTCATCTCGGGGGCTCCCTAGCTAGAGTGCAGCAGCCACTGAAAAACTCATCTTTACAGATGCACTGTAGATAACCAGCTCCTTACAGCCCTCTCTGCCCACCCAAAAAAGAAGTGGGTAGCTTGGAGTGGGGGTAATTTTTGCTCTCTCCACCATACTTTGTTGCCTCTTTCCAAAACTAAAACAATGAAGCAGACTACCCCTTTAAGGCTATGTGCACACGTCAGGATTCCTTGCAGAAATTTCCTGAACAAAACCAGACATTTTCTGCAAGAAATCCACATGCGTTTTTTTCATGTTTTTCTTGCATTTTTTGCCCGTTTTTTTTTTTTTGCAGATTTTTTGCGTTTTTTCCCGAGGTTCCCAATGTAATAATATAGTGAGAAATCCGCAAAATTAATTAACATGCTGCATTTTTTTCATGGAAAAAAGTGCAACATATGCACAAAAATTGCAGAATGCATTATAAATGATGGGATGCATATGTATGTGTTTTTTAAGCATTTTTATCGCGTTTTTATAGCGAAAAAAACGCAAAAAATCCTGAACGTGTGCACACAGCCTTAAAGTGACATTTGAAAGTGTGCTCATTAATTAATCAAGATATAGCCCATTTGGTGGACTTCTTTGTTTTGCATAATTTTATAGTATAGATTCAATTTTTTTCTGGTCCGTAAGGCAACATAGCCAGAAAAAGGAGGTCCCACGAAAATGTGTAGTGTTGAAAAGCCTAAACAATGCCTTGATGTAAATAGGTAAAAAATAATTATAAATATGGATCCTTTGAAATGGTAATTGAAAGTATGGAAAGATTTACAGTATGCCCACAAGAGACCGAAGTACAGTGGACTTTCAGTGAATTAGAATATTCTAACTCTACATAATTTTCAGATATAGTTCATATCATGCGTCATGGTTCTGAAGTTGACACTTACAACTTGTTCTTTGCTTACTTCCCATTCTCGTCCTTTAGACGATTTGATTGAATTTTATGTTGTTGTTTTTCTGTAACTGTCAGTTATTTAATGACTTTGTACATTGCAGCATTGATTTTGTGTTGTTTTAAAGAGTGCAGAGGTAACGTAATGGTAATCATTATTATGGCCTGGTAACATCCTATATCCATTATAATTACATCCTCTGTTCTCATCTTGGTGTTCTCCAGTCTCAGAGGTACGCCACGGATCACTGGGATATAATTTGATCCCATATAATGCATAATAAAATGTCATTATGACAAAGGTGTGGAAGTGTCATTAAAGACTAAGCAGCCGCTGCTGAAATCTTCATCTTAAACAGTATAAGGACTTAGTACCGTCTATCATAGACTTCTAAATAGTGTTCAGACGTTTATCGGCTGAGATGAGGTTCACTTATGCATGAATAATAGCAATGAGGAAGCTGTATTTATGTGCTGTCTGATTTATCATGCAATAAATTGTAAATCAGATAGATCAGCCTCCGCTTCTTTCATTGTTAATGGGTCTGACGAAAAAAGCAAAAAGAACGCTTGGATTTCTACCGCAGTCTGATAGAGGATGAAAGGTGCAGAAGTCAAGCATGTGCACATCTGCTCTATCAGTGACAAATAGTATTGATGGCTCTGTCCGTTTCGACCCTTAACCTGTTCCTCCACCCCTAATCCACAGATCAACTTCTTTCCTTAACCCTACCTTTAAAATAGCGAGACCCCAAACTGAGATGGAATGAATTGGCCACAGCAGCCATTATCAAATGAACAACATGTATAACCACATGAAGAATCTCCAAAATTACCCCATATAATAGAAGGGGAATGTTCCATATTTGGGGGGCACTGTAATATAACTGCTTTAATCAATTTGTCACCTGCTCAGAAGCAAATATCAACCTGACATTTTAGTCATAACTAGTGTTGAGCGATACCTTCCGATATCGGAAAGTATCGGTATCGGTTTGGATCGGCCGATATTCAAAAAATATCGGATATCGCCGATACCGATACCCGATCCCAATGCAAGTCAATGGGACCAAAATATCGGAATTAAAATAAACCCTTTCTTTCCTTGTAGGTTCATTCTACATGAAGGAAAACAACTAAGAATAATGTAGGATGTATTGGGGGAGGTGGCGGAGACATTAAAGGCAATGAGGATTAGCCCAATCAAATAGAATAGCATGATTTTTTTTTTTTTTAAAGACGTTCGGATTGAAAAAGATATTGACTATGTAAATTTTTTTTTATTTTGTCAGATATTGATGTTTCACTATTCCACGACCTTCCCCTTCTTTTTTTTCCTTTTCCCACACTTTCATCTTCATCATCATCAGCATCTTTGACATCAACTTCTTCACCTTATTCATCTTCTTCTTCATCTTCTACCTATTTTTTTTTTTATTACATTCTTCATATTAATTTTCTTCAACTATTATTATTCTTCCTATTCTACATATTCTTTTTATTCCACTGTTATTATTCTTCCTATTCTACTTCTTCATCATATTCTCATTTGTGACAGGCATTCCCGTAGTTGTTATCTATAAAAGTTGGAAGATTACACCT
The DNA here is from genome assembly GCF_032444005.1 of Ranitomeya imitator. Taxonomy (NCBI): domain Eukaryota; kingdom Metazoa; phylum Chordata; class Amphibia; order Anura; family Dendrobatidae; genus Ranitomeya; species Ranitomeya imitator. Next base: position 774,219,576 of record NC_091284.1, read on the forward strand.
TCCGTTTTGCCAGTCACAAAAGTTACATTTGTCCACGTTCAGTTTGGCCTGCAGCATCAGGCTTTATCCAGGGGCACCACGAGGAGGAACGGACTCACCCCCATACACTGCTTAGTCTTCTTCTGCATATAATTTGGATAATATCTTTTGCTCTGATATTAAGTGTTATGCTTAATGTTCTTCTGCTCTTTGTTCTGCAGCCTCTTGTTCTTCTGCTTCTCGGTCTTCCATGTCGTCGTCCCCAGGGTCGTCGTCTTCAGTGTCGTCATCTCCGCCGTCGTCGTCTCCGCCGTCGTCGTCTCCGCCGTCGTCGTCGTCGTCTCCGCCGTCGTCGTCTCCGCCGTCGTCGTCGTCATCGGGGTGGTCTTCCGGGTCGTCGTCGTCATCGGGGTGGTCTTCCGGGTCGTCGACTTTAGGGTCTTAAACTTGGAAATGTAGCAGAAGGTACAAGAAGGCTGAGAAAATGCCAAGAACCAGCTGATGGAACTGGAACTCGGATGGCTACCCGAAGGTTCAAGAGCCTATGGAACTACCGAGGACCAGCTGACGTTACTGGAACCCGGTTACTAAGCAGGAGGTACCCGTGCTAAAAAGCACTACCAAGGACCGCCTGACGTTGGCGGAACTCGGATACCCAGAAGGAGGCACCTAAGCCAAAGGCTCTGCCCGGAACCAGCTGACGTTACTGGAACCAGGATGGGGAGCAGAAGGTACAAGAGCAAAAGACACTGCCGAGAACCAGCTGACGGTACTGGAACCCGGATGGGTAGCCGAAGGTCCAAGAGCCAATGGAACTACCGAGGACCAGCTGACGTTACTGGAACCCGGTTACTAAGCAGGAGGTACCCGTGCCTGAAAGCACTACCAAGGACCACCTGACGTTGGTGGAACTTGGATACCCAGAAGGAGGCACCTAAGCCAAAGGCTCTGCCCGGAACCAGCTGACGTTACTGGAACCAGGATGGGGAGCAGAAGGTACAAGAGCAAAAGACACTGCCTAGAACCAGCTGACGGTGCTGGAACCAGGTGGTGGACCCGAAGGCCCACAGGAGAGGAGAGAACAGCTAGGCCGCGAGGCAGCCGCAGTTACCGAACCCCAACAGTCCTACAGGGGGAGCTGGGCCTACTGGCACTACAGAACCAGCCTTGACTACCAGTTCACGCAGCCCACATAGGAAGCTCCTAAACTGGAGGCACCCTGGAGTTGGCTAACTCGACCGCACCACGACGGGGCAAGCATAGGCGTCTCAGTGAAGTTGACACAACCCGGAAACAACTGACGGTGCTGAAACCAGGCTTGGCACGAGGGAGTACCTGTGACAAGAACACTGCCGAGAACCAGCTGGCGGTGCTGGAACCCGGATGCGTTGCCCCAGTGTGCAAGAGCCAATGGCACGACCGAGGACCAGCTGACGGTGCTGGAACCCGGTTACTAAGCTGTAGGTGCCCGCGCTTAAAAGCACTACCAAGGACCGCCTGGCGTTGGCGGAACTCGGATACCCAGGAGGAGGCACCTAAGCCAAAGGCTCGGCCCGGAACCAGCTGACGGTGCTGGAACCAGGTGGTGGACCCGAAGGTCCACAGGAGAGGAGAGAACAGCTAGGCCGCGAGGCAGCCGCAGTTACCGAACCCCAACAGTCCTACAGGGGGAGCTGGGCCTACTGGCACTACAGAACCAGCCTTGACTACCAGTTCACGCAGCCCACATAGGAAGCTCCTAAACTGGAGGCACCCTGGAGTTGGCTAACTCGACCGCACCACGACGGGGCAAGTATAGGCGTCTCAGTGAAGTTGACACAACCCGGAAACAGCTGACGGTGCTGAAACCAGGCTTGGCACGAGGGAGTACCTGTAACAAGAACACTGCCGAGAACCAGCTGGCGGTGCTGGAACCCGGATGCGTTGCCCCAGTGTGCAAGAGCCAATGGCACGACCGAGGACCAGCTGACGGTGCTGGAACCCGGTTACTAAGCTGTAGGTGCCCGCGCTTAAAAGCACTACCAAGGACCGCCTGGCGTTGGCGGAACTCGGATACCCAGGAGGAGGCACCTAAGCCAAAGGCTCGGCCCGGAACCAGCTGACGGTGCTGGAACCAGGTGGTGGACCCGAAGGTCCACAGGAGAGGAGAGAACAGCTAGGCCGCGAGGCAGCCGCAGTTACCGAACCCCAACAGTCCTACAGGGGGAGCTGGGCCTACTGGCACTACAGAACCAGCCTTGACTACCAGTTCACGCAGCCCACATAGGAAGCTCCTAAACTGGAGGCACCCTGGAGTTGGCTAACTCGACCGCACCACGACGGGGCAAGCATAGGCGTCTCAGTGAAGTTGACACAACCCGGAAACAGCTGACGGTGCTGAAACCAGGCTTGGCACGAGGGAGTACCTGTGACAAGAACACTGCCGAGAACCAGCTGGCGGTGCTGGAACCCAGATGCGTTGCCCCAGTGTGCAAGAGCCAATGGCACGACCGAGGACCAGCTGACGGTGCTGGAACCCGGTTACTAAGCTGTAGGTGCCCGCGCTTAAAAGCACTACCAAGGACCGCCTGGCGTTGGCGGAACTCGGATACCCAGGAGGAGGCACCTAAGCCAAAGGCTCGGCCCGGAACCAGCTGACGGTGCTGGAACCAGGTGGTGGACCCGAAGGTCCACAGGAGAGGAGAGAACAGCTAGGCCGCGAGGCAGTCGCAGTTACCGAACCCCAACAGTCCTACAGGGGGAGCTGGGCCTACTGGCACTACAGAACCAGCCTTGACTACCAGTTCACGCAGCCCACATAGGAAGCTCCTAAACTGGAGGCACCCTGGAGTTGGCTAACTCGACCGCACCACGACGGGGCAAGCATAGGCGTCTCAGTGAAGTTGACACAACCCGGAAACAGCTGACGGTGCTGAAACCAGGCTTGGCACGAGGGAGTACCTGTGACAAGAACACTGCCGAGAACCAGCTGGCGGTGCTGGAACCCAGATGCGTTGCCTTGCCTATTAAAGATTGTCTTCCTAGAGCCCCAACTAGCGGTGTTGGAGCAAAGGGTAAGCAGGGGGGGATGAGTGTAGGCCGAAGCCTGCACTGGAGGCAGCTTTGTGTCTGCGTTGCGTTTGCAGGACACTTTGCCGGCTACACACTGGGGGAACAGCTGGCGTTGCTGAACCCCACTAACACAATGGCGTGTGTTTTTCTCTGTGCAGCTAGCACTTGCGGGCAAAAACTAGCGATGCTAGAGCCCGTGTTGAAGCAGGAGGAGGAGGAGAGGAGCAGAGTGTAGGCCGAAGCCTAGTTGAACCAATTTCAAAGGAAACCTTTAACCCCCCCTCAGGTGTTACAAAGTACAAGAGACACACCTTGTGCAGTATTAATGCTGCACAAGTGAAAGGTTGCTCTATTAATTTGTCTACTTGCACACGCTGAATGAAAGACATACACAATTTACCCCATTCTACAGTCAAACTGTAGTGGATGCGTGACTTGGTTTTTTGATGAGACGCAGCACAGGTGTCCAAAATAACGCCTTGGTGCTTGGCGCAGCTTCCTGAGCGTTGTTATTTGCTGTACAGGAGTCTGCGTTCTTGTGTTATCCCTTGGCAATGCCCTGTTAGCGCTGCCCATCTTATGACATCATTTCATGTTGGCCGGTGCGGTTAACGATGGCCATAAATCCCAGACCCACAGTGTCTTTTCATAAAGCCACACTGCGGTGCTGGGATTCGTGGCCTTGAGCAGTAAATATTTTGGCCGCTCACAAACGTCCTTACACCTGCTTCAGACTGGGCGGCCTCTGCTGATCCCTTCTCGCATGCCGCGGCCATGAGGCTGCACAGTCTGAAGAAGGCGGAAGGAGATGAGTTAAGACAGGCGAAGATATGCACTGCTCGTGCCCATCAATCACACCCTCGCAGTCAAAATAAGTAAGACAACGAGGAGCATTTTATTCAGGCAGGGCGGACGAACAGGCGCAAGTAGCCAACCAATGATGTCAGAAGACGGGAAGCGCTACCAAGGGGGGTGCTGCGTATCATTAGAAAGGAAAGTCACACCTCAGGGACAGTGGAATGGTCTCAAAGAGACACATTTTGTACGTGTTGAGTTCCACGTGGGCAAGGAGAAAACATCAGCCACCTTGTACAAATGCAGCAGTACTGCTGTACAAGGTGGCTGTTATACATAGAAACACCTGGGGGTGGGGGCCAGGCTCCCTTCAATTTCAGTTCATGTGCCTGCGTGGCGTTTGCAGGTCACGTTGCAAGCTACACAGCAGGGGAACAGCTGGCGTTGCTGAACCCCACTGACACATTGACTGGTGTTTTTCTCTGTGCAGATCGCATGTCCGGGCAAAAACTGGCGGTGTTAGAGCCCAGGGTCAGCAGGAGGAGGAGAGGAGCAAAGTGTAGGCCGAAGCCTGCACTGGTGGCAGCTTTTGGTCGGTTGTGCCAGCGTGGCTTGTGCTGGACACGATGCCGGCTACACAGCGGGGGAACAGCTGGCGGTGCTGAACCCCACTAACACATTGGCTGGTGATTTTCTCTGTGCAGCTAGCATTTCCGGGCAAAAACTGGCGGTGTTTGAGCCCAGGGTCAGCAGGAGGAGGAGAGGAGCAAAGTGTAGGCCGAAGCCTGCACTGGTGGCAGCTTTTGGTCGGTTGTGCCAGCGTGGCTTTTGCTGGACACGATGCCGGCTACACAGCGGGGGAACAGCTGGCGGTGCTGAACCCCACTAACACATTGGCTGGTGTTTTTCTCTGTGCAGCTAGCATTTCCGGGCAAAAACTAGCGTTGTTAGAGCCCAGGGTCAGCAGGAGGAGGAGAGGAGCAGAGTGTAGGCCGAAGCCTAGTTGAACCAATTTCAAAGGTTACCTTTAACCCCCCCTCAGGTGTTACAAAGTACAAGAGCCACTCCTTCTGCAGCATTAATGCTGCACAAGTAAAAGGTTGCTCTATTAATTTGTCTACTTGCACACGCTGAATGCAACACGTACACTATTTAGCCCATTATACTGTTAAACAGTAGTGGAGGCGTGACTTGTCTTTTTAAAGAAAAGCAGCACAGGTGTCGAAAATAACACCTTTTTGCATGGGCGCAGCTTCCTGAGCGTTGTTAGTTGCTGTACAGGAGTCTGCGCTCTTGTGATCCCTTGGCTATGCGCTGTGAGCGCTTCCTGTCTTATGACCTCATTTCATGTTGGCCGTTGCGGTTAGCGGTGGACATGAATCCCAGACCCACAGTGTGTTTTCAAAAAATCACACTGCGTGGCTGGGATTCGTGGCCTTGTGCAGTAAATATGTTTGACGCTCACACATGTCCTTACACCTGCTTCAGACTGGGCGGCCTCATCTGATCCCTTATCGCATGCCGCGGCCATGAGGCTGCACAGTCTGAAGAAGGCGGAAGGAGATGAGTTAAGACAGGCGAAGATATGCACTGCTCGTGCCCATCAATCACACCCTCGCAGTCAAAATAATTAAGACAACGAGGAGCATTTTATTCAGGCAGGGCGGACGCACAGGCGCAACTAGCCAACCGATGATGTCAGAAGACGGGAAGCGCTACCAAGGGGGGTGCTGCGTATCATTAGAAAGGAAAGTCACACCTCAGGGACAGTGGAATGGTCTCAAAGAGACACATTTTGTACGTGTTGAGTTCCACGTGGGCAAGGATAAAAAGTCAGCCACCTTGTAAAAATGCAGCAGTACTGCTGTACAAGGTGGCTGTTATACATAGAAACACCTGGGGGAGAGGGGGCCAGGCTCCCTTCAATTTCAGTTCATGTGCCTGCGTGGCGTTTGCAGGACACGTTGCCAGCTACACAGCAGGGGAACAGCTGGCGTTGCTGAACCCCACTAACACATTGGCTGGTGTTTTTCTCTGTGCAGCTAGCAGTTCCGGGCAAAAACTAGCGGTGTTTGAGCCCAGGGTCAGCAGGAGGAGGAGAGGAGCAAAGTGTAGGCCGAAGCCTGCACTGGTGGAAGCTTTTGGTCGGTTGTGCCAGCGTGGCTTGTGCTGGACACGATGCCGACTACACAGCAGGGGAACAGCTGGCGGTGCTGAACCCCACTGACACATCACCTAGTGTTTTTTCTGTGTAGACAACACTTCCAGGAGTCAACTGACAGTGTTGAAACCCAGGGAATCAAAGAGGAGCAGAGTGTAGGCCGAAGCCTGCAGTGGAGCAAGTTGAAAGGGAACCTTTAACCCCCCCCCCCCCCCAGGCATTTGTTGCTGAAAGAGCCATCTTGTACAGCAGTAATACTGCACATGGAAAATGGTGGCTCCGAAAATAATGCTCCTTGCAAACGCTGAAGTACACACTCATATAATGTGTCCCCTCACACCGTCAAACCATCCCGGAAGTGCGACTTTCCTTTGTAATGTGACACAGCATAGCCGTCATTCCAACCCCCTTGGTGCCGTGCGCCACCTCCTCAACGTTGTTTGGTTCTGTCACGGAGCCCGCGCTGTAATGTTATCCCTTGGCCATGCACAGTTAGCGGTGCCCGTCTTCTGACATCATTTAGGTGTCAGGCTGGCAGTGCCTGTGCGTCAAAGCTGCCCGAGATCCAACCTTGCAGTGTCATCAAATGTAATCCCACTGCGGGCCAGGGATCCATGGGCATGCGCAGTGCATATCATCGCCTCTCACTCACCTCCTTCATGCTTCTTCAGACTGTGCGGCGTCACGGCCGTGGCATGCTATTAGGGATCAGCTGACGCCGCCTAGTCTGAAGAAGCATGAAGAAGGGGAATGAGAGGCTAGTATATGCACTGCGCATGGCCATGGATACCAGGCCCACTGTGGGATCACATTAGACGACACTGCGAGGTGGGATTTCGGGCAGCGTGGACGCACAGGCGCAGCCAGGACGACAACAAATGATGTCAGAGGACGGGCAGCGCAAACTGTGCATGGCCAAGGGATAACATAACAGTGCAGGGTCCATGACGGAATCAAACAATGCTAAGGAGGCAGCGCACGGTGCCAAGGGGGTAGCAATGACGGCTGTGCTGCGTCACATTACAAAGGAAAGTCCCACCTCTGGGACGGTTGGACGGTGTGAGGGGACACATTACATGAGTGTGTAGTTCAGCGTTTCCAAGGAGCATAATTTCAAGAGCGACCTTTCCCTTGTGCAGTATTAGTGCTGCACATGGTGGCTCTTTCAGTAACAAACGCCTGGGGGGGGGGGGGACAGGTCCCCTTACATTTTAGTTGTGCCAGCGTGGCGGTCGCATGACACGTTGCCGGATACACAGCTGGGGATCAGCTGACGTTACTGAACCCCAATAACAGAGGAGCGACTGTTGACTGTGCACACAGCACTTCCAGGCACCAACTGGCGGTGTTAGAGCCCAGGGACAGCAGGAGGAGCAGATTGGAGGTATTACCGCACACACAGCTGGGGATCAGCTGACGTTACTGAACCCCAATAACAGAGGAGCGACTGTTGACTGTGCACACAGCACTTCCAGGCACCAACTGGCGGTGTTAGAGCCCAGGGACAGCAGGAGGAGCAGATTGGAGGTATTACCGCACACACAGCTGGGGATCAGCTGACGTTACTGAACCCCAATAACAGAGGAGCGACTGTTGACTGTGCACACAGCACTTCCAGGCACCAACTGGCGGTGTTAGAGCCCAGGGACAGCAGGAGGAGCAGAGGAACAGAGTGTAGGCCGAAGCCTGATTGGAGCAAGTTGAAAGGGAACCTTTAACCCCCCCCCCCCAAGACGTTTGTAGCTGAAAGAGCCATCTTGTGCAGCGCTAAGGATGCAAAAGGAAAAGGTTGCTCTTTTAATTATGCTCCTTGCAAACACAGAAGTAAACACTAAAAATGTGTCCCCTTATACCGTTAAACCGTCACGGAGGTGCGAATTTCCTTCGTAATGGGACACAGCACAGCTGTCATTCCTATCCCCTTGGTGCCGTGTGCTGCCTCCTCAGCGTTGTTTTAAGCTGTCACGGAGCCTGCGCTGTTCTGTTATCCCTTGGCCATGCCCAATTAGCGCTGCCTGTCTTCTGACATAATTTGGTGTCAGGCTGTCAGTGCCTGTGCGTCCACGCTGCTCCAGATCCCACCTCGCAGTCTCGTCTAACGTAATCCCACTGCGGGCCTTGGATCCATGGGCATGCACAGTGCATATCCTCGACTCTCACTCCCCTCCTTCCCTCTTCTTTAGACTGTGCGTTGTCACGGCCGTGGCATGCTATTAGGGATCAGCTGACGGCGCACAGTCTAAAGAAGGCGGAGGGAAATGAGCGAGAGCCCGAGGGGAAGATATGCACTGCGCATGCCCATGGATCCCAGGCCCGCAGTGTGACTCAATCAGAAGACACTGCGAGGCGGGATCTATGGCAGCGCGGCCGCACAGGCGCAGCCAGCCTGACACCAAATTATGTCAGAAGACAGGCAGCGCAAATAGGGCATGGCCAAGGGATAACAGAACAGCGCAGGCTCCGTGACAGCTTAAAACAACGCTGAGGAGGCAGCGCATGGCACCAAGGGGGTAGGAATGACGGCTGTGCTGCGTCACATTATGAAGGAAAGTCCCAGCTCTGGGACGGTATAACGGTATCAGTGAACACATTTTATAAGTGTTAAGTTCTGCGTGTGCAAGGAGCCCAAAAAAAATAGCTACCTTTTCCTTGTGCAGCATTACTGCTGCACAATATGGCTCTTTCAGTAACAAACGACGGGGGGGGGGGGGCAGGTTCCCTTACATTCAGGTTGTTGTGCCAGCGTAGTGGTCGCAGGACACATTGCCGGCTACACAGCTGGGGATCAGCTGACGTTACTGAAACCCAATAACACTGGGTCGTATGTTTTGACTGTGCAGCCTGCACTTCTGAGCCGCAACTAGCGGTGTTGGAGCCCAGGAATAGCATTTCAGGTGGTAGAAAGATGAACACAGCAGAAGACCTGGATGACACCCAATTAATTAATCAGGCAGAGGAGTGGCAAATTCATGCGAGATCCAGGCCTGGTTCATTTTCAGGAAAGTAAGCCGGTCAACGTTATCGGAGGATAGTCGCATGCGACGGTCTGTTAGTACACCACCTGCGGCACTAAAGACACGTTCCGATAAGACACTAGCCGCAGGGCAAGCCAGCACCTCCAATGCATACTGACTTAGCTCTGGCCATGTATCCAGCTTAGAGACCCAAAACTTGAACGGGGAAGAGCCGTCGGGGAGTACAGTAAGAGGGCAAGCCATGTAGTCTGTCACCATCTGACGGAACCGTTGCCTCCTGCTGACTGGAGCCGCCGGTGATGGTGTAGACATTTGGGGCGGGCACACAAAAGTGTGCCAGAGTTGTGCCATACTCGGCTTGCCTTGGGCAGAGGCACTGCTTCTGCTCCCTCTTTGGGCAGAGCCTCCCCCACTGCCTCGACGCACTGAGCTGCTTTGTAAAGCACTAGCAGCACTCCTCTCAGTTGGACAGGAGAAGATGATGGAATTCACCAGTGTGTCGTGGTACTCCCGCAATTTACGCTCCCGGGTCAACGCAGGGATGAGGTTTTGGACGTTGTCCCGGTAGCGAGGATCGAGGAGGGTGAACACCCAATAATCAGGCATGTTGAGAATGTGGTCGATGCGGCGGTCATTTCTCAGGCACTGCAGCATAAAATCCACCATGTGCTGCAGAGTGCCAACCGGCCCAGAAACGCTGTCCCCTGCTTGAGACATGATCTCTGCCCGCTCGTCATCACCCCACCCTCGCTGTACACACTGACCACTGGACAATTGTGTCGCTCCCTCCTCTGGATGGAGCTCTTCCTCGTCCATTGACTCCTCCTCATCCTCCTCACAAATTGGCCCCTGTGTACCCCTTTGTGAGGAACCACGTGGCGCTGACTCTCCAGAAGCTGATGGAAAAGGTGACTCCTCATCCTCCACCTCTTCCACCACATCATCCCTTAACCCTTGCAAAGTTTGCTGAAGCAGGCAGATAAGGGGGACAGTCATGCTGACTAGTGCATCATCTGCACTTGCCATCCGCGTGGAATAATCAAAAGGACGCAAAACCTGGCAGACGTCCTTCAGAGTGGCCCACTCTGTGGTTGTGAAGTCTGATCGGCGCTGACTGCGACTTCTTTGCGCCTGATGCAGCTGGTACTCCATAACTGCTTGCTGCTGCTCACACAACCGCTCCAACATATGTAACGTGGAATTCCACCGGGTAGGTAGGTCACATATGATGCGGTGTTCCGGAAGGCGGAATCTGCGCTGCAGAGCAGCAATGCGGGATCTGGCCAAGCTGGAACGCCGCAAGTGAGCACACTCTAGGCGGACCTTGTGCGGCAGGGCATCAAGATCTGGATAGTCCCTCAGAAAACTCTGCACAACCAAATTGAGCACATGTGCCAGACATGGGATGTGAGTGAGGTTGCCAAGGGCCAAAGCTGCCACCAGATTTCGGCCATTGTCACACACTACCATGCCTGGCTGGAGATTCGCTGGCAGTAACCACACATCGCTCTCCTGCTTGATGGCATTCCAGAGCTCCTGCGCTGTGTGGCTTCGATGCCCCAATGAAACTAGTTTCAAGACGGCCTGCTGACGTTTGGCCACGGCTGTGCTCATGTCGGTCATAGGTAAACGTTCACGGGTCCATGTGGGGGTGGACTGTGACGGATCCTGCAGAGAGGAATCAGAGGAACTGGTGTAAGAGGAGGAGTCGATGCGTACAGACTGGATTCCTGCAATCCTTGGAGTGGGCAGGACACGTCCTGCGCCACTCGCACGATCTGTACCTGGCTCAACAACATTAACCCAATGGGCAGTGAGGGAAACATATCGCCTCTGTCCATGCTGACTGGTCCACGCATCGGTGGTGAGGTGGACCTTGCTACTGACGGCGTTCAGTAGCGCATGTTTTATGTTTGCCTCAACATGCCTGTGCAGGGCAGGGACAGCCTGCCTGCTGAAGTAAAAGCGGCTGGGCACCTTGTACTGTGGGACTGCCAATGCCATCAAGTCACGGAAGCTGTCAGTCTCCACCAGCCTGAACGAGAGCATTTCCAGGGACAACAGTTTGGCAATGCCTGCATTCAGAGCCTGTGCTCGGGGGTGGTTGGCCGAGAATGCCCGCCTTTTCTCCCATGCCTGTACTACCGATGGCTGTAGAGTAGACTGGGAGTGTGAGGATGACTGGGAAGGTGGTGCTGTGGGTGGAATTACACAAGGTCTCTGGGAGGAAGCCAAACCAGCTGTGCGTGAGCTGGAGGAAGAGGCAACACGAGCTGAAGAGGTGGTAGCTGCCGCTGTTGGTTGGCCTACATCTTCAGTGTGTTTCTGTAACTCCACCGCGTGCCTGGTCCGCACATGTTTCCACATATTTGTGGTATTGAGGTTGCTGACATTTTTCCCTCTTTTTACTTTATGATGACACAGCTTGCATTTGACAAAACAAATGTCATCTGCAACTGTGTCAAAAAAGGACCAGGCACTGCAAGTCTTGGGAGCGCCCTTTTTGGCTTTGGAAAGAGACAGGCTCCTAACGGGTGCCAAAGTGGAGGCTACAGGCTCCGCAGTCTTCCCCCTCCCTCTCCCTCTATGGCCCGTAAGAGGAAGCTCTTCCTCTGAGCTGCTCCCACCACCTTCCTGTTCCTCACGCCACGATGGGTCAAGGACCTCATCATCTCCACTACCCTCTGCCACCAACTGCTCCTCCTGGGTAGTCTCAGCAGCACAGTACGCACGAGAAAGCGGCACCTGAGTTTCATCATCAGATGCGTACTGCGCTGTGGTCACCGGAGGCACTGGCCCACCTGCCTCTTCGAGTCAGAGAGAAAAAGGTGTTGGGCATCACTGCACACTGCCTCTTCTTCCATTTCTCCAATGCTGCTTGGCTGGCCCCCTGTTTCCAAGCCAAGAGATTCAGAGAACAGAAGTAGAGACGGCTCCTGTCCTGGGCTCTCTGACTGCCTGGCCAATTTGGCAGGTGGTGAAGAGACAGATGGCTGCTCTCCAGTGCTCTGTGCCTGAGAGGATGTGGCACTAACTGAAGTCGATGCCGAGGCGTTAGCTGCCATCCACCCGACAACGGCTTCAATTTGGTCTTCACGCAGCAGCGGTGCATGGCGCTCTCCGACAAAGCTGCGCATGAAGGACTGTTCCCTGCTGAAACTGAGTGACGACGAGTCACCGGCGCCCGCTGCAGGCACAGAATCACCACGTCCTCTCCCTGCTCCTCTTCCTGCTCCGCGCCCACGCCCACGTGCCTTACTCCCTGCCCTCTTCATCTTGGTTGACAGATAAAGATAAGCAGAAAAGTACTAAGGCCTTAGTGTGCTTATTCCTGTAATGCTCCTCCTAACAGGTGTAAGAAACACTAATGTTGTAAATTGTGGACTAAACTTTATTATTTTTCAAATGTGGCCTACACAAGTGTTAAGTTGTGTTTGGTGAACTTAACTTTTTTTTTGGTGCAGATCGGGCTACAGAGCTAGTTTAAATCACACGGAGACCGTGCAGACAGCCGTAAACGGCGCTGCAAGGCCAAAAAACCCTCCTCTAGGTTATCCTATATAGTGTTTTTCCACTATTTAGCTGGATACAAGTGGAAAGACACTAATAGGAATTTTTTTTTTCAAATTTTAAACTGGCTGCACTATTTGAAAAAAAGGAAATTGTTTTTCAAGGTATGAGGCAATAACGCACCCTGAGCTGAATCCAACCGGCTATGGCTGCACACAGACTACAGGGCGAGCTGCGCTCACACAGAGACCGTGCAGACAGCCGTAAACGGCGCTGCAAGGCCCAAAAAAACCCCTCTAGGTTATCCTATGTAGTGTTTTTCCACAATTGAGCTGGAGACTGGTGGAAAGACACTAATAGGAATTTTTTTTTTTCAAATTTTAAACAGGCTGCACTATTTCAAAAAAAGGAAAATTTTTCTCAAGGTATGAGCCAGTAACGAACCCTGAGCTGAATCCAACCGGCTATGGCTGCACACAGACTACAGGGCGAGCTGGGCTCACACTGAGACCGTGCAGACAGCCGTAAACGGTGCTGCAAGGCCAAAAAACCCTCCTCTAGGTTATCCTATATAGTGTTTTTCCACTATTTAGCTGGATACGAGTGGAAAGACACTTATAGGATTTTTTTTTTTCAAATTTTAAACAGGCTGCACTATTTGAAAAAAAAGGAAAATTTTTCTCAAGGTATGAGCCAGTAACGAACCCTGAGCTGAATCCAACCGGCTATGGCTGCACACAGACTACAGGGCGAGCTGGGCTCACACGGAGACCGTGCAGACAGCCGTAAACGGCGCTGCAAGGCCAAAAAACCCTCCTCTAGGTTATCCTATATAGTGTTTTTCCACTATTTAGCTGGATACGAGTGGAAAGACACTAATAGGAATTTTTTTTTTCAAATTTTAAACAGGCTGCACTATTTGAAAAAAAGGAAAATTTTTCTCAAGGTATGAGCCAGTAACGAACCCTGAGCTGAATCCAACCGGCTATGGCTGCACACAGACTGCAGGGCGAGCTGGGCTCACACGGAGACCGTGCAGACAGCCGTAAACGGCGCTGCAAGGCCCTAAAACCCCCCTCTAGGTTATCCTATGTAGTGTTTGTCCACAATAGAGCTGGAGACTGGTGGAAAAACACTAATAGGAAATTTGAGAAAAAATGTGCAGCAGGCTGCACTAAGAGCAAAAAAGAACAACTGTGTGAGGCAGTGTGAACCCCCCCTGAGCTGAATACAACCGGGTATATGGCTGCACACAGACTACAGAGTGAGCTGCACACACACACACACACAGAGACCTTGCAGAACGCTGTTAAAACAGCGCTGCAAGGCAAGAGCAAGGTGAACAGTGAAGAACACACAGCGTTTTGCTAAATTAGCCTTTGGAAAGGAAAATAAAGCAATTAGCAAGCTCAACTGGCCCTCAGTTAGAACACAGCGTCCTGTCCCTAACTGAAATCACAGCAGAGTGAGCGCAAAATGGCGGCAGCGCTTTTTTATAGTGCAGAGTGACATCATTTCAGCAGCCAATCCCAGCCTTGCCAGTACTTACATGCCCACCATGCTAAACAGGATGTGCCCACACTTTCATTCATTCCTCATTGGCTGCTGCGTTCAATTTGAATTCTGGGAACTTCCGATTCCGGTATCCGATACGCGGGAAGTATCGGAATTCGGTATCGGAATTCCGATTCCGCAAATATCGGCCGATACCCGATACTTGCGGTATCGGAATGCTCAACACTAGTCATAACAAAATACTTCCATGTTCCCAAATCCTCTTTACATAGGCATTCTGCTTCCCACCATACAAATTGAGGGAGGCTCCTTCTCCAACCATCCACTATGAGCTACATCCCCAACTTGAAGGACGCGCCTCCATCCCCGCTGCAATGACAAAACCAAGTAGTTATACCCATGGGCAAAAGACACTCCATCACAATTATTAGAACATAAAAATTCAAGACCAAAAGTTTCCAAAAAGGAGCCCGAAATTTGTATTTTTTTTTTTTTGCAAAGCTAAATCCAAATTTTAGCTTGGTGTAGTCAGCTTACCCTGAAATGGCTGCTCCCACCTTCTCTGATATCACAGAACCTATTTCCCTCCATATGCTTTACACTATAAAGCTACAATCCAAACCCTGTCATGACGACTTCCTTTCTAGGCCATGTCCTATGACTGACCTTGCTAGATTTGGCTGCAGAGCTCTTTTCTCAAAATCATAGAGAGCAGACTTCCAGTTATCCACTATTTGAATAATAGTTAATGACCATGTAATGGTCACAAAGAGAAGGGGTTCACATATGAAGGAGGCCTGGGAGGCTAATGCGATCCATAATTCTCTTTTCCTTCCCTCAAGTAAAACAGAAGCTAATTGTAGATGGAAATGTGTAGGTATTTCTGTTATTTCATCCTTTTTATTTTATAACTGTTTTGCATATTTGTGTGTCATTTTTATTTTTCCTTTTTCTATATTTTATTGTAAGCACTGTATATTTTGATATTAAAGCTTAAAATCTTTAATAAGTTTGACCTTTTGTATGCTCTAAAAGAAACCATAGCCTCCGAGAGTGTGTTGACCTTTTGTTTGTGTAACAGTAATATATTTTAGGGACTCATCATCCCGTGTGTTTGATGAGTGGGGGCAGCGTGTTAAGAAATCGGGGTGTGCTGAATGTGTCGGAGTGTTCACTTTATAGCCTAAACCAGGGATTGAGAGCTAAATTGAGTG
This sequence comes from Ranitomeya imitator, assembly GCF_032444005.1. Lineage (NCBI taxonomy): Eukaryota > Metazoa > Chordata > Amphibia > Anura > Dendrobatidae > Ranitomeya > Ranitomeya imitator. The sequence continues at coordinate 774,234,776 of NC_091284.1, forward strand.
AGAGGAGATAAATTAACCCTTGCAGGTGCTGCACTCCCCATCACGTGCTGAGAAGTGTGTACTTGACACAACGCAATGAAAAAGTCTTCAGTTCTACAAAACTGCTACTAAGGTCAAGACTTCAAACTAATGCAGATCTCAAAGGCGCCTCAACCGTGCAGGGTGCAGCACAAAATCCTACAGCATCAATCTTTTCTATAAAGTTTCTGGAGCAGGTACACTGCAGCAATAAAACGTGAGCCTGTTTCATCGTTAATATTTTACTACATCAGTGTGTTCAAACTTTTTATCTGTGCAAACCAACTAAAAAGCATTTTAATTTCATGCCATCTATCACTCATCCCTCCAGTGCCAGACACAAGGCTTCGAGTAAATGGGAGTAGTGTGCCGATCCCATATTCGCAGCCAGATAACTGAGTTAAATAGTTTTTTACACTGAGCATGCCGTCTCCTTTTATCTAATCTTCAAGTTTGCACATTAAAATTCAGCTTTTTTATATTACAATTAGATTGCTTTTCAGCCTGTTTTTCTTCTAGGAGAAAGCGGATGTTCGGCGATCAATTACATCTCAGACTGTCAGGTGTTGGAGATGATTCTTATTATACATAAAAGCTGTTTGTATGTCACAAATAATACTTTGTGTGTGATACCTTTTTACATCAATTAAAAAAGCTGACATATGATCCATTGATAAAAAAGACAATTTACATTCCTGTCTGAACGAGCGGCTCGGAAAGCCAAACATGTCTTTAATTATGGAAATAAATTAAGGCTTCTTCTGTGTCATTCTCTAAGAGGGATTAAAATTACCAAACGCCCTACCAAATTATCACTTTTACTGAATATTTATGTTCCTTGTACCCAACACATGAAGATTTACGTCTCTTACTGAACTCACCTTCAGAACTATGGTCCCGATACATCAAGACTGGCAATCTTCTTCTCACCGGTCTTGATAAGGTGGCGTGATGGAGCCAAAAGCTCAAGATTCTAGTCTAGTCTTATTTCAAATTGAGTTGTCAAAAAGAGAAGTTGGTGTCATGTATTTCACAATGTGGCCAATACTTCCCAATGTTTCAAAAAGATATGTAAATATTCAATGATACAATTATATTTTATGAGATGATAATCCACATTTAACACTATTCTCATTTTTCTACAAAGTGTGCCCACAAGGCCCACACTGAGAAGACATTTCAGAAGGACGATAATGGCTCATTTTTATTTTTAATACCTTCCATTTTCAAATTCTGTCATTTATATTGTCCCCAAGCCCCACATTTTCCACACTAATAAGTACATTCTCCTGCACATATTTTCTGCATGAAGCAAATAATATTAATCTACCGGAGAGTTATTGCATTGCTTAGACCGTGATTTCTGACCATATGCTGTTTTTATGTGACACCAGATTGTCTGTTAATAGGGAAACATCTATCAGTCAGTTATAATGTGTTGTTATATAACCGAAGGGTATAAGGTGCGGAAGCTTCGAGGTTGTGTCTGCCCAAATCATTACATGTTACTACTCTGGAGCCGGAGAGGGAGAAAATAAAGCTTTGATTTAATTCTGTTATTCAGCTGTCGGAAACAACTGTTATAAGCAAAAAACATCCCCAACAAGACCAGTCGTTCTCTATGACTTCTTGTTCCTTAAAGTCAATCTCCACCTGTTAACACTCTGTCGTTTTTTGGCTCAGGATTTAGCGCTGATGTAAAAAACATATAGAAAAGCACGGTCTTCTTTCCTTTATTTTCCACAACTTCTTTGGTGCATTCACCAATGTAGTATGTTTTAGGATCTGTCCTGGTTCTCATGCTCTATACCATGCCATATATTCTTCCAGTGGGGAGATCCTCTTCACTAGCATTCTGCCAGCACTGTTCCTTTCCATAACTTTCCTGCAGTCATTAGCATTACTCTAGCAATTGTCCAATGATGTGCCAGCCATTGAGTGAAAACCTTTTTTTCTGATATGCAGTTTGACAGACAGGAGAGCAGGAGCAAAGAGACAAAGAATGGACCCCATATATTGCTTCATTCAGTATAATAGTCTCATATATTGCTCCATACAGTATAATTGGCTCCATATATTTCTCCATACAGTATAATGGGCCCCAAATATTACTCTATTACTCCATACAGAAGGGGCACCATATATTATTCCAGATAGAATAATGGGCCCCATATACAGTTGTGTGTAAAAGTGTTTGGCCCCTTCCTGATTTCCTATTCTTTTGCATGTTTGACACACTTAAATGTTTCAGAGCACCCAACTAATTGAAATATTAGACAAAGATAACACAAATAAACCCAAAATTCAGCTTTTAAATGAAGGTCTTTATTATTAAGGGAAAAAGAAATCCAAACCTACAGAGCCCTGTGTGAAAAAGTGATTGCCCCCTAAGCCTAATAACTGGTTGGGCCAACCTTGCAACAACTGCAATCAAGCATTTGTGATAACTGACAATGAATCTTTTACAAGGCTCTGGAGGAATTTTTGCCCACTCATCTATGCAGAATTGTTGTAATTGAGCCACATTGGAGGGTTTCTGAGCACAAGTCGCCTTTTTAAGATGATACCACAGCATCTCAAATCGGATTAAGGTCAGGACTTTGACTAGGCCACTCCAAAGTCTTAATTTTGTTTTTCTTAAGCCATTTAGAGGTGGACTTGTTTGTGTCTTTTGGATTATTGTCCTGCTGCATAACCCAAGTGCAGTTCAGCTTGTGGTCACGAATATATGCTTCGATGGTTGGACATTCTCCTTCAGGATTTTTTGGTAGACAGCAGAAATTCATGGTTCCATTTACCGCAGCAAGTCTTCCACATCCTGAAGCAGCAAAACAGCCCCAGACACTACCACCACCATATTTTACTGTTGGTATGATGTTCCTGTTCTGAAATGCTGTGTTACTTCTATGCTAGATGTAATGGGACATACACCTTCCAAAAATTTCAACTTTTGTCTCATCAGTTCACAGAGTATTCTCACAAAAGTATTGGGATCATCAAGATGTTTTCTAGCAAAAATGAGATGAACCTTTATGTTCTTTTGGCTCAGCAGTGGTTTTTGTCTTGGAACTTTGCCATGTAGGCTATTTTTGCTCAGTCTCTTTCTTATGGTGGAGTCAGCAAGATGAAAAAGTCCAATGGTGCTTCCGTTTGTGAGAGGGATTCCCAGTGATATAAATGAAAGGCAAATGGTTGCAACAGAAGGATGGTGAAAAACTCCATCGATGTAAGGAAAATCTCCAGATGGATCATAGATATGTAAAAATTCAATATATATTTTGATAGCAATCAATATTGCTATATCATAAAAGCATTTAAAAACATTAAAATGAAAAATGAATACATAACACTATGGTGGAGTCATGAACACTGACCTTAACTTAGGCTGGTTTCACACTTGCGTTTCAAAACGCATGCGTTTAAAAAAAAAAGCATGGTGAAAAAACGCATGTAAACGCGTGCAAACGCTGCGTTTTTTTGATGCATGCATTTTTGCATGTGGTGAAAAAAACGCGGCGTTTTGATGCATTTACATGCGTTTTTTCATGCGTTTGCGTTTTTTAAACACATGCAGATAAATGTGTGACAGCTGCCAATCATCAAAATAAAGTAAAAAACCCACTATAAACAGAAAGAGCTAGGGTTAAGGTTAGGGGTAGGGTTAGGGGTAGGAATCCTAACCCTAACCCTAAAGGGATCCTAACCCTAACCCTACCTATAACCCTAACCCTAAAGGGATCCTAACCCTAACCCTACCCCTAACCCTAACCCTACCCCTAACCCTACCCCTAACCCTAACCTTAAAGGGATTAGGGTTAAGGGTAGGGATAGGGTTAGGGTTAGGGTTAGGGGTAAGGTTAGGGTTAGGGGTAGGGTTAGGGTTAGGGTTAGGAGTAGGATCCCTTTATCAATTTTATGGTGTGGGGTGGTTTATCAGTGTGTTTTTATGTTTTTTTTAAAAAACGCATGCGTTTTTAACGCATGCAAACGCATGTGGCTAAAAACGCATGCTTTTTTTGCGGCAAAAAAAGCCGCTAAAAATACTACATGATGCATTTCTGCAACACAACGCATGCAGAAAAAAACGCATGCGTTGCAAAAACGCGTCAAAACGCATACAAAAAAACGCATGCGTTTTTAATGTTAAATATAGGGAAAAAACGCATGCTTTTTTTGCGTTTTTTGACCCAAAAACGCAAAAAAAAAACGCAAATGTGAAACCACCCTAAGATAAGTGAGGCCTGCAGTTCTTTGGATATTGTTGTATGGTCTTTTGTGACCTCTTGGATGAGTCGTCACTGCGCACTTGGGGTAATTTTGGTCAAATGGCCACTCCCAGGAAGTTCACCACTGTTCCATGTTTTCGCCATTTGTGAACAATGGCTTTCACTGTGGTTCGCTGGAGTCCCAAAGCTTTACAAATGGCTTTATAACCTTTTCTAGACTGATAGATCTCAATTACTTTGTTTCTCATTTTGATCCAGAATTTCTTTGGATTGCAGCATGATGTTCAGCCTTTGAGGTTCTTTTGGTCTACTTCACTTTGTCAGACAGATCCTATTTAAGTGATTTCTTGACTGAGAACAGGTGTGGCAGTAATCAGGCCTGGGTGTGGCTAGGGAATTTGAAACCCAGCTCCACAAAGATGTGATAAACCACAGTTAATTTAGGTTTTAAGGGGGGACAATCAATTTTTCACACAAGGCCCTGTAGGTTTGGATATCTTTTTCCCTTAACAGTAAAGACCTTCATTTAAAAACTGTATTGTGTGTTTACATGCGTTATCTTTGTCTAATATTTACATTTTTATGGTGATCTGAAAAATGTAAGAGTGACAAACATGCAAAAGAATAGGAAATTAGGAAGGGGGCAAACACTTTTTCAAACAACTGTGTTGCTCCATAGCGTATAATGGGTCCCATATGTTACTCTACACAGTAAATTGGTCTTATATATTACTTCATACAATATAATAAGCCGCATATATTACTCCATACATAAAAAAATATAATATTCACCTCTCCTCCTTACATCGCTGCTCTGGTCTTCTCACCATCTTCTGACCCTGGGCACTGCTCTGCACAGAAGATGCACTGTACTGACGTCATCACATCCTCTGCAGTGAGACATCATAGAGAATGAGAAGACGCTGAGGAGACCGAAGCAGTGGGGAAAAAATGAGAGGTGAGTATCTGAAACAGTTGAAAGTATGATGCGGTGGGGACCGGTGCCACCCCTGACTCATGGGGTGCTGGTGATAGAGTGCCAGTGTCCTCGATGGTGAGTGGGCTCCAACCTTTGTCCAGGGCCCCAACACTTGCCCATGTGTGCCGGGCAGTGATGCCGGCCCTGCTATCACTGTAAAACTGACAGGTCAAATACACTGCAATGCACAATTGTTGCACAATATTTGATCAGTGATTATATAAATTAAAATTGAAGTCCAGAAACGTGACTAGGTAAAAAAAAGTTTTAAAAAATTGTAAAAATATATAAAGAAAAAAACACAAAATGAAAATCAAAAAAAATCATTGAAAAATGTTCCAGCAATAAATATGTATTATTTTATGTAAAAGCAATAAGTAAATAAATAAAAAAAAGTTAACCTACTTGGGATCTCTGTGTCTAGTACAAGCCGAGCAATAAAATTGTCAAGCTATTTAGCCCCTAAAGTGGGTATTCTAAAAAAAAAAAAACCAAATACAGGATCTATTCATCATACTGCTGTACAAAAAGAATACAACGCAATTAAAAAGTTGTATGTAAAGTAAAATGACTGAAAAAAAGAAAAGTTTAAAAAATATGCCAATGGTAAAGAAGGTTTTTTTTTCAATAGAAAAGTGTTTTTATTGTATAAAAGTAGAAAAACATTTAAAAAAAAAACTTATCTAAATCTGGAATTTCTGTACTGATACTGACCGGAGGAATTTATTTGTCTCGTCATCACTTATATCGCATGAAGAACGGTGCCAACAATTTATTCCTGGAAAAAAGAGGACCATCCCTTCCAAAAAATTTTGAGTGCCCAGTCAGTAGTTTTCAACTATGTATGGAAAATCAGCACTCAGGAAAAATTTTACAACACTCCATTTTCTCCCCTTACCTTTATGAAAAGGAAACATTTTTGGCAAATGCATCATTACAGTAAAAATAAATTTGATTTTTCATTGTTTCCGTCCTTCCTAATTCTTATGAAGCACCTGAAGGGTTAATAAACTTCCTGAATGTGGTTTGAATTCCTTGAAGGGTGCATTTTTTAACATGGGGTCCTGTTTGGGGGTTTTCTTACATGTAAGCCCCTCAACAAAAGTGAAGTGGTTCTTAAAAAAATAGATTTTGTAAATTTAATTGAAAAAATAAAATATTTCTGCTAAACTTTTAAAACTTCCAACTTCTTTACAAAAAATATGTTTCAAGAATGATGCTGATGTTAAATGTCATATATATATAAAGGTTAGTTATTAACTTTTTTGTGTGGCATGGCCATCTGTTTTAAGGTTATAACAATTTGAAGTTCTAAAATTGCAATTTTTGACACATTTTTGTAAAATGTAAGATATTTTCATAAATAAAAGCAGATCATATTGACCTTAAATTTACCACTACCATTAAGTACAATGTGTCACAAAAACAATCTCAGAATTACTGAGATATGTGGCAGCATTTCAGATTTATTACAGCATGAAGTGACACACGTGTCTGATTGGGAAAATTTTGCCAGGTCAAAAGATGAAAACTGGCTTTGGTGGGAAAGGGTTAAAGTAAAAGGTTTCAAACTCACAATGTGGTGGTCAGGAATCTCAGCCCTGACCCTGAAAGACATGTCTGTGTCGATGGGCGGGTGTGGTTTCTGCTTGCTCCTTCTCTCTTTACAATTCGCACTTACAGTGCACTCTCTTTCCAGCTAGTTACTTCTCATTAGAGCCAATGAGGGAGCGCACTGTCACTGTGCATTGAGAAGAATATTGCACAGTAAGAAGGGAGCCCATACTGAGCATATTGTTGTGAATTCTGTGGCAGAGCTCCCTCTTGTGGTCACAAGTGGTACTTCGGCTGATTCTCTCTGTGAGCTTCCGTTGGTGGAGGAAAGTGGTACTGCGGCTTCTGAGTTTCCTTCCTCAGGTGATATGGTGAAGTCGTTAGGTGCTGCTCTATTTAACTCCACCTAGTGCTTTGATCCTGGCCTCCAGTCAATGTTCTAGTATTGGACCTGTTTCCTCCTGGATCGTTCCTTTGGTCTGCTGCTCTGCATAGCTAAGTTATTCTTTGCTATTTGTATGCTGTTTTTTTCTGTCCAGCTTGTCTATTTGTTTTTTTCCTGCTTGCTGGAAGCTCTGGGACGCAGAGGGTGTACCTCCGTGCCGTTAGTTCGGTACGGAGGGTCTTTTTGCCCCCTTTGCGTGGTTTTTGTAGGGTTTTGTGTTGACCGCAAAGTTACCTTTCCTATCCTCGCTCTGTTCAGAAAGTTGGGCCTCGCTTTGCTAAATCTATTTCATCTCTATGTTTGTCTTTTCATCTTAACTCACAGTCATTATATGTGGGGGCTGCCTTTTCCTTTGGGGATATTTCTCTGAGGCAAGGTAGGCTTATTTTCTATCTTCAGGCTAGCTAGTTTCTCAGGCCGTGCCGAGTTGCATAGGGAGCGTTAGGCGCAATCCACGGCTGCCTTTAGTGTGGTTGGAGAGGATTAGGGATTGCGGTCAACAGAGTTCCCACGTCTCATAGCTCGTTCTTGTTTTTTGGGTTATTGCCAGGTCACTGTATGTGCGCTGACCTCTATGTCCATTGTGGTACTGAATTACCTTTCATAACAGTACTGGAGGCCAAAAGTACTAATGATTCTCAATAGAGGGAAAAAAGAAGTTCTGAGACCATTTTTTTTTCTTTGCACTGTGTTTTGCCTTTTTTTTCCCCTAGACATTTGTAGTTCAGGACACAGGTGTGGACATGGATATTCAGGGTCTGTGCTCTTCATTGGATAATCTCGTTATAAATGTACAAAAGATTCAAGATTTGGTGGTTCAGAAGCCTATGTTAGAACCAAGAATTCCTATTCCTGATTTGTTTTATGGTGATAGAGCCAAGTTTGTGAATTTCCAAAATAATTGCAAACTGTTTCTGGCCTTGAAACCTCGCTCTTCTGGTGATCCAGTTCAACAAGTGAGAATTGTTATTTCTTTTTTGCGTGGCGATCCTCAGGATTGGGCATTTTCCCTTGCGCCAGGGGATCCTGCATTAAGTAATATTGATGCATTTTTCCTGGCACTCGGATTGCTGTACGATGAGCCTAATTCAGTGGATCAGGCAGAGAAGAATTTGCTGGCTCTGTGTCAGGGTCAGGATGAGATAGAGGTATATTGTTAGAAATTTAGAAAGTGGTCTGTACTCACTCAGTGGAATGAAGGTGCGCTCGCGGCTATTTTCAGAAGAGGTCTCTCTGAAGCCCTTAAGGATGTCATGGTGGGATTTCCTATGCCTGCTGGTCTGAATGAGTCTATGTCTTTGGCCATTCAGATAGGTCGACGCTTGCGCGAGCGTAAATCTGTGCACCATTTGACGGTATTACCTGAGCTTAAACCTGAGCCTATGCAGTGCGATAGGACTTTGACCAGAGTTGAACGGCAAGAACACAGACGTCTGAATGGGCTGTGTTTCTACTGTGGTGATTCCACTCATGCTATCTCTGATTGTCCTAAGCGCACTAAGCGGTTCGCTAGGTCTGCCACCATTGGTACGGTACAGTCAAAATTTCTTCTGTCCGTTACCTTGATCTGCTCTTTGTCATCGTATTCTGTCATGGCATTTGTGGACTCAGGCGCTGCTCTGAATTTGATGGACTTGGAGTATGCTAGGCGTTGTGGGTTTTTCTTGGAGCCCTTGCAGTGTCCTATTCCATTGAGAGGAATTGATGCTACGCCTTTGGCCAAGAATAAGCCTCAGTACTGGACCCAGCTGACCATGTGCATGGCTCCTGCACATCAGGAGGTTATTCGCTTTCTGGTGTTGCATAATCTGCATGATGTGGTCGTGTTGGGGTTGCCATGGCTACAAGTCCATAATCCAGTATTAGATTGGAAATCCATGTCTGTGTCCAGCTGGGGTTGTCAGGGGGTACATGGTGATGTCCCATTTCTGACTATTTCGTCATCCACCCCTTCTGAGGTTCCTGAGTTCTTGTCTGATTACCGGGATTTATTTGATGAGCCCAAGTCCGATACCCTACCTCCGCATAGGGATTGTGATTGTGCTATCGATTTGATTCCTGGTAGTAAATTCCCAAAAGGTCGACTGTTTAATTTATCTGTGCCTGAGCACGCCGCTATGCGGAGTTATGTGAAGGAGTCTTTGGAGAAGGGGCATATTCGCCCGTCATCGTCACCATTAGGAGCAGGGTTCTTTTTTGTAGCCAAGAAGGATGGTTCACTGAGACCTTGTATAGATTACCGCCTTCTAAATAAGATCACGGTTAAATTTCAGTACCCTTTGCTATTATTATCTGAATTGTTTGCTCGCATTAAGGGGGCTAGTTGGTTCACCAAGATAGATCTTCGTTGTGCGTATAATCTTGTGCGTATTAAGCAAGGCGATGAGTGGAAAACTGCATTTAATACGCCCGAGGGCCATTTTGAGTATCTAGTAATGCCATTCGGACTTGCCAATGCTCCATCAGTGTTTCAGTCCTTTATGCATGACATCTTCCGAGAGTACCTGGATAAATTCCTGATTGTGTACTTAGATGACATTTTGATCTTCTCGGATGATTGGGAGTCTCATGTGAAGCAGGTCAGAACGGTGTTTCAGGTCCTGCGTGCTAATTCTTTGTTTGTGAAGGGATCAAAGTGTCTCTTTGGTGTCCAGAAGGTTTCATTTTTGGGGTTCATCTTTTCCCCTTCTACTTTTGAGATGGACCCTGTTAAGGTGCTTCGAAAGCATCACCAAACCAGGGATTCAAGCTTCAGGAGGCTAATTTGCATATTCCAGGTGCCTTCTGCCTTTTTGCCTGTAGGACATTATTGCAAGAGAGCTTGGCTGAGTAGATTACACAAGAAGGAAAACACACAGCAAGTCAGCAGGATCTAGGAGCAACATGGCAGATGTGACAACCTACATGGTGAGCTGCAGCATGTGCTACATGTTCACAGATCGACCAGAAGAAGAATCCAATTTCACCTGTCAGAAGTGTAGACTAGTGGCCCTTTTAGAAGAAAAGGTGCGGGGTCTGGAAGAAAGAATAGCAACTTTGAAACTCATCAAAGAGAATGAAGACTTTCTAGACAGAACAGAAGCATCTCTACTGGTCACAGAAGGTGCAAAAAGTGTCAGAGAACCTCCAAAAGCAGATGAGTGGAAGCATGTGACCAAAAGAAGCAAGAAGACCATGGAGAAATCACCAACCACACAACTGAAGAACCGATATCAAATCTTTGTAGAGGATGAAGATGGCACACCTAAGAATGAAGCAATACCAGCAAGCAAAAAAGAAAAGGGCACACAGCAACAAGTGACAGCAAAAAGTACAGCCAAGAAGCAACGAAGAGTGGTGGTGGTGGGAGACTCACTACTGAGAGGCACCGAAGCAGCCATCTGCAGACCGGACATAACTGCAAGAGAAGTATGCTGCCTTCCAGGTGCGATGATCAAGGATGTGACCGATAGGATACCAAAGCTCTTCAGCTCCAAGGACGTCCACCCATTTCTTCTGATACATGTTGGCACCAATGACACGGCAAGGAAGGACCTACCGACAATCTGCAAGGACTTTGAAGAGTTGGGGAAGAAAGTAAAGGAACTGGATGCACAGGTAGTTTTTTCTTCTATCCTTCCAGTAGACGGGCATGGCACCAGGAGATGGAACAGGATCCTTGATGCAAACAACTGGCTAAGACGATGGTGCAGACAACAAGGATTTGGATTCCTGGACCACGGTGTGAATTACTGGTATGATGGACTCCTCGCCAGAGACGGACTACACCTCAACAAACCTGGGAAACACACATTCGCCAGAAGACTCGCTACACTCATCAGGAGGGCGTTAAACTAGAAGAAGAGGGGACGGGAAGAAAAACATTAGACTCGAACAAAGACGACCCAGGAAAACATACTCAGAAGGGAGGTAAGAACATTTCTAAAACAATCCACAGTGAGGAGATTGGAACAAAACAAAATCCTCTAAACTGCATGCTCGCAAACGCCAGAAGCCTGACAAACAAGATGGAAGAACTAGAAGCAGAAATATCTACAGGTAACTTTGACATAGTGGGAATAACCGAGACATGGTTAGATGAAAGCTATGACTGGGCAGTTAACTTACAGGGTTACAGTCTGTTTAGAAAGGATCGTAAAAATCGGAGAGGAGGAGGGGTTTGTCTCTATGTAAAGTCTTGTCTAAAGTCCACTTTAAGGGAGGATATTAGCGAAGGGAATGAGGATGTCGAGTCCATATGGGTTGAAATTCATGGAGGGAAAAATGGTAACAAAATTCTCATTGGGGTCTGTTACAAACCCCCAAATATAACAGAAAGCATGGAAAGTCTACTTCTAAAGCAGATAGATGAAGCTGCAACCCATAATGAGGTCCTGGTTATGGGGGACTTTAACTACCCGGATATTAACTGGGAAACAGAAACCTGTGAAACCCATAAAGGCAACAGGTTTCTGCTAATAACCAAGAAAAATTATCTTTCACAATTGGTGCAGAATCCAACCAGAGGAGCAGCACTTTTAGACCTAATACTATCTAATAGACCTGACAGAATAACAAATCTGCAGGTGGTTGGGCATTTAGGAAATAGCGACCACAATATTGTGCAGTTTCACCTGTCTTTCACTAGGGGGACTTGTCAGGGAGTCACAAAAACATTGAACTTTAGGAAGGCAAAGTTTGACCAGCTTAGAGATGCTCTTAATCTGGTAGACTGGGACAATATCCTCAGAAATAAGAATACAGATAATAAATGGGAAATGTTTAAGAACATCCTAAATAGGCAGTGTAAGCGGTTTATACCTTGTGGGAATAAAAGGACTAGAAATAGGAAAAACCCAATGTGGCTAAACAAAGAAGTAAGACAGGCAATTAACAGTAAAAAGAAAGCATTTGCACTACTAAAGCAGGATGGCACCATTGAAGCTCTAAAAAACTATAGGGAGAAAAATACTTTATCTAAAAAACTAATTAAAGCTGCCAAAAAGGAAACAGAGAAGCACATTGCTAAGGAGAGTAAAACTAATCCCAAACTGTTCTTCAACTATATCAATAGTAAAAGAATAAAAACTGAAAATGTAGGCCCCTTAAAAAATAGTGAGGAAAGAATGGTTGTAGATGACGAGGAAAAAGCTAACATATTAAACACCTTCTTCTCCACGGTATTCACGGTGGAAAATGAAATGCTAGGTGAAATCCCAAGAAACAATGAAAACCCTATATTAAGGGTCACCAATCTAACCCAAGAAGAGGTGCGAAACCGGCTAAATAAGATTAAAATAGATAAATCTCCGGGTCCGGATGGCATACACCCACGAGTACTAAGAGAACTAAGTAATGTAATAGATAAACCATTATTTCTTATTTTTAGTGACTCTATAGCGACAGGGTCTGTTCCGCAGGACTGGCGCATAGCAAATGTGGTGCCAATATTCAAAAAGGGCTCTAAAAGTGAACCTGGAAATTATAGGCCAGTAAGTCTAACCTCTATTGTTGGTAAAATATTTGAAGGGTTTCTGAGGGATGTTATTCTGGATTATCTCAATGAGAATAACTGTTTAACTCCATATCAGCATGGGTTCATGAGAAATCGCTCCTGTCAAACCAATCTAATCAGTTTTTATGAAGAGGTAAGCTATAGACTGGACCACGGTGAGTCATTGGACGTGGTATGTCTCGATTTTTCCAAAGCGTTTGATACCGTGCCGCACAAGAGGTTGGTACACAAAATGAGAATGCTTGGTCTGGGGGAAAATGTGTGTAAATGGGTTAGTAACTGGCTTAGTGATAGAAAGCAGAGGGTGGTTATAAATGGTATAGTCTCTAACTGGGTCGCTGTGACCAGTGGGGTACCGCAGGGGTCAGTATTGGGACCTGTTCTCTTCAACATATTCATTAATGATCTGGTAGAAGGTTTACACAGTAAAATATCGATATTTGCAGATGATACAAAACTATGTAAAGCAGTTAATACAAGAGAAGATAGTATTCTGCTACAGATGGATCTGGATAAGTTGGAAACTTGGGCTGAAAGGTGGCAGATGAGGTTTAACAATGATAAATGTAAGGTTATACACATGGGAAGAGGGAATCAATATCACCATTACACACTGAACGGGAAACCACTGGGTAAATCTGACAGGGAGAAGGACTTGGGGATCCTAGTTAATGATAAACTTACCTGGAGCAGCCAGTGCCAGGCAGCAGCTGCCAAGGCAAACAGGATCATGGGGTGCATTAAAAGAGGTCTGGATACACATGATGAGAGCATTATACTGCCTCTGTACAAATCCCTAGTTAGACCGCACATGGAGTACTGTGTCCAGTTTTGGGCACCGGTGCTCAGGAAGGATATAATGGAACTAGAGAGAGTACAAAGGAGGGCAACAAAATTAATAAAGGGGATGGGAGAACTACAATACCCAGATAGATTAGCGAAATTAGGATTATTTAGTCTAGAAAAAAGACGACTGAGGGGCGATCTAATAACCATGTATAAGTATATAAGGGGACAATACAAATATCTCGCTGAGGATCTGTTTATACCAAGGAAGGTGACGGGCACAAGGGGGCATTCTTTGCGTCTGGAGGAGAGAAGGTTTTTCCACCAACATAGAAGAGGATTCTTTACTGTTAGGGCAGTGAGAATCTGGAATTGCTTGCCTGAGGAGGTGGTGATGGCGAACTCAGTCGAGGGGTTCAAGAGAGGCCTGGATGTCTTCCTGGAGCAGAACAATATTGTATCATACAATTATTAGGTTCTGTAGAAGGACGTAGATCTGGGTATTTATTATGATGGAATATAGGCTGAACTGGATGGACAAATGTCTTTTTTCGGCCTTACTAACTATGTTACTATGTTACTATGTATGTAAGGTCCAAGCCATCCATAATTGGACTCAGCCGACATCTCTGAAAAGTCTGCAAATGTTCCTGGGCTTTGCTAATTTTTATCGTCGCTTCATCTGCAATTTTTCTAGTATTGCTAAACCATTGACCGATTTGACCAAGAAAGGTGCTGATGTGGTCAATTGGTCTTCTGCTGCTGTGGAAGCTTTTCAAGAGTTGAAGCGTCGTTTTTCTTCTGCCCCTGTGTTGTGTCAATCAGATGTTTCGCTTCCGTTCCAGGTCGAGGTTGATGCTTCTGAGATTGGAGCAGGGGCTGTTTTGTCGCAGAGAAGTTCTGATTGCTCGGTGATGAAACCATGCGCCTTCTTTTCCAGGAAGTTTTCGCCTGCTGAGCGAAATTATGATGTGGGCAATCGAGAGTTGCTGGCCATGAAGTGGGCATTCGAGGAGTGGCGTCATTGGCTTGAAGGAGCTAAGCATCGCGTGGTGGTCTTGACTGATCATAAGAACTTGACTTATCTCGAGTCCGCCAAGCGGTTGAATCCTAGACAAGCTCGTTGGTCATTGTTTTTCTCCCGTTTTGACTTTGTGATTTCATATCTTCCGGGCTCTAAAAATGTGAAGGCGGATGCTCTGTCTAGGAGTTTTGTGCTCGATTCTCCGGGTGTATCTGAGCCGGCGGGTATCCTCAAAGAGGGAGTAATTGTGTCTGCCATCTCCCCTGATTTGCGGCAGGTGCTGCAAAAATTTCAGGCTGATAAACCTGATCGTTGCCCAGCGGAGAAACTGTTTGTCCCTGATAGGTGGACGAATAAAGTTATCTCTGAGGTTCATTGTTCGGTGTTGGCTGGTCATCCTGGAATCTTTGGTACCAGAGAGTTAGTGCCTAGATCCTTTTGGTGGCCATCTCTGTCGCGGGATGTGCGTACTTTTGTGCAGTCCTGTGGGATTTGTGCTCGGGCTAAGCCCTGCTGTTCTCGTGCCAGTGGGTTGCTTTTGCCCTTGCCGGTCCCGAAGAGACCTTGGACACATATCTCTATGGATTTTATTTCAGATCTTCTCGTCTCTCAAAAGATGTCAGTCATTTGGGTGGTCTGTGATCGCTTCTCTAAGATGGTCCATTTGGTACCCTTGTCTAAATTGCCTTCCTCCTCTGATTTGGTGCCATTGTTTTTCCAGCATGTGGTTCGTTTACATGGCATTCCAGAGAATATCGTTTCTGACAGAGGTTCCCAGTTTGTTTCGAGGTTTTGGCGAGCCTTTTGTGGTAGGATGGGCATTGACTTGTCTTTTTCCTCGGCTTTTCATCCTCAGACTAATGGCCAGACCGAACGAACCAATCAGACCTTGGAAACATATCTGAGATGCTTTGTTTCTGCTGATCAGGATGACTGGGTGTCCTTTTTGCCTTTGGCTGAGTTCGCCCTTAATAATCGGGCCAGCTCGGCTACCTTGGTTTCACCGTTTTTCTGCAACTCTGGGTTCCATCCTCGTTTCTCTTCAGGGCAGGTTGAGTCTTTGGACTGTCCTGGTGTGGATACTGTGGTGGACAGGTTGCAGCAGATTTGGACTCATGTAGTGGACAATTTGACCTTGTCCCAGGAGAAGGCTCAACGTTTCGCTAATCGCAGACGCTGTGTGGGTCCCCGACTTCGGGTTGGGGACTTGGTTTGGTTATCTTCTCGTCATATTCCTATGAAGGTTTCCTCTCCTAAGTTTAAACCTCGTTTTATTGGTCCGTATAGGATTTCTGAGGTTCTTAATCCTGTGTCTTTTCGTCTGACCCTTCCAGATTCTTTTTCCATACATAACGTATTCCATAGGTCATTGTTGCGGAGATACGTGGCACCCGTGGTTCCATCTGTTGATCCTCCTGCCCCGGTTTTGGTGGAGGGGGAGTTGGAGTATATTGTGGAGAAGATTTTGGATTCTCGTGTTTCTAGACGGAAACTCCAGTATCTGGTTAAGTGGAAGGGTTATGCTCAGGAAGATAATTCCTGGGTCTTTGCCTCTGATGTCCATGCTCCTGATCTTGTTCGTGCCTTTCATATGGCTCATCCTGGTCATCCTGGGAGCTCTGGTGAGGGTTCGGTGACCCCTCCTCAAGGGGGGGTACTGTTGTGAATTCTGTGACAGAGCTCCCTCTTGTGGTCACAAGTGGTACTTCGGCTGATTCTCTCTGTGAGCTTCCGTTGGTGGAGGAAAGTGGTACTGTGGCTTCTGAGTTTCCTTCCTCAGGTGATATGGTGAAGTCGTTAGGTGCTGCTCTATTTAACTCCACCTAGTGCTTTGATCCTGGCCTCCAGTCAATGTTCTAGTATTGGACCTGTTTCCTCCTGGATCGTTCCTTTGGCCTGCTGCTCTGCATAGCTAAGTTATTCTTTGCTATTTGTTTGCTGTTTTTTTCTGTCCAGCTTGTCTATTTGTTTTTTTCCTGCTTGCTGGAAGCTCTGGGACGCAGAGGGTGTACCTCCGTGCCGTTAGTTCGGTACGGAGGGTCTTTTTGCCCCCTTTGCGTGGTTTTTGTAGGGTTTTGTGTTGACCGCAAAGTTACCTTTCCTATCCTCGCTCTGTTCAGAAAGTTGGGCCTCGCTTTGCTAAATCTATTTCATCTCTACGTTTGTCTTTTCATCTTAACTCACAGTCATTATATGTGGGGGCTGCCTTTTCCTTTGGGGATATTTCTCTGAGGCAAGGTAGGCTTATTTTCTATCTTCAGGCTAGCTAGTTTCTCAGGCCGTGCCGAGTTGCATAGGGAGCGTTAGGCGCAATCCACGGCTGCCTTTAGTGTGGTTGGAGAGGATTAGGGATTGCGGTCAACAGAGTTCCCACGTCTCAGAGCTCGTTCTTGTTTTTTGGGTTATTGCCAGGTCACTGTATGTGCGCTGACCTCTATGTCCATTGTGGTACTGAATTACCTTTCATAACAGCATATGTGGTAATTGACAATTGTCACATGCCCAGTAGTGCAGTGACTAGCCTAGCCCCTAAAATAGATGTCATGGATGATGTTTCGTTTCAGGATAGGGACAATGGCTGCAACAGTGACCTCAGCCCCTGCCCCCTGATAATGTCCCATTTTAGCATCCCAAAATGCAATATAAAGCAGTTCCATTGGAGAGGGAAGAGTGGAAACATTTTAACAAAACCATATAGAAAAACTGTTATATTAATAAAGTACATAGAGAGACATTTAGGATGAAAATCAGTATAAATTTTAGACCACCCCTTTAAAGACTAATGACCCTATGAGCTTGCTATATGACCCTCAACAAAGCTCCAAATCAGAGGATCTAGATCCAAGAAAAACATTTATGTGACTTGGAAATAGTTTCTCTGACGATTACCGTTCCCTCTCTAGCTAGGTGGTTAGTGGCATTCCCCATGGTCTTGGTGTGACAGGAGAGTCACGTTAACGGTGTAACAGGCCAAATTTGCTTGTAGCATAGCCAAAAGGATAACAGCCAGAGATGGTAGAATAAAACACGTTGAGGTGACCAAATTTCCAAAATTACAGAAAGTCGTTGGTAGCAGATGAAGAGTGCCTCCATTGTCTAAGGCTGAAGTCCAATGCTGTCACTATGGAATTATCTCCCACCACGCTAGGGCTGCGACCCCTAGCTGGCCTCCATGTGTCAGTCTCACCAATCTTCATTATATGTAAGGTTGGCGGACTTTCCCATAGGTACTATGGGTGACGTACTTCTGGCTGAGTACTCCTGTGTCGTGGTACGCTTGTAACTAAACCATGTACTTTTGAGGACCAAGGTATTCCTCCAATCCCAGTAGTAGAAGGGTAAAGTCTACCCCCAGTTTTCTCCGATTAGCTGCTCCATACAGCCTGCTGGAACGGGGCAATAACTCCCTCACTTGTTTCCTGATCTGTCATTTTGTTGATTCTTCTTCAATCTTTGTACTGTTCTCTGAGGCTCTCACTGAAAACTCCAATATTAGTGCACCCCAAACCTCCTCCCATCAATCTATTCTAGTGACTAGCCTTGTGAAGAGATTATTAGTTCCTTCTCTAACTGGTGCAATAGATACCAGGTCACAATGACATGCCCACAAATAACAATACATTAATGTAATCCACAACTTTGGGGCAATACATTAGTTGTATCCCATATAACAAAACCCCCAAGGAAAAATGGAGCTCAAATTGTGTCCCCGTTTTGTATGCATATTTCTGTCCTGGTTATTGTTCCAGCGCTAAGTACAACTTAGGGAAACATATCTATTTTTTTTTATTGCAAAATGGTACCTAGTCCATAAGTTTTATTACCCTTAAAATATAAGGGTCTCATTTATCAAATCTGTCTGAACTCATCTTCCTCCCCATAGCAATCTATGATTGCTTCTTTTTTAAGCAATTTCCGAAAGAAAATATGAACTCTGATTGGTTTCAGTACAACCCTTTCTTCTTTCATACAGTTTTGATAAATGAGGCATAATGTTCCCATCCCGTCAACTCATCTCTAATTACATTCAACATTTCCAGAGTAAATAACATGGTTAAATGACATTTCTAAAGTTTAGAAGTAGTTGCAAAAATGTTTTTGTATAACGATGATTAAACTTTTCCGACCTCAGTTTCCAGCAATTACTTTTCCCATTACAAATGCTTTAGATTTCTCATTTATTCTGCAGGTTCAAAAAAAAAAGGAAGCAGTAAGGCATTGAAGGAAAGGCTTGGTAAATGATAAGGTAAATACAGATCTTTGTTTATGGAAATACAACAATTTATCAGATGCAGGATCATTCAGATTAAGATAAGGCACCAGACAATCACATTCGATTAACTTCACCGGTTCCAGTCTAACTTTCTGAAAGTGCTTAAAAATAGAATGACTTTTTCTTTTTCTTTTTTTTTGCAAAGATTAAGATGTGATTCAGTGAAGAGCTTTGATCAATTACTTAGTACATTTCAGATATGCTGCATTGATTCTTTAAGTGCCATCACTGAGAAGGCTGCAGCGGCTATGAAAAGACACGAGCGGCCATCACACTAATAAATGGGATATTATGATTAGTGCATGATGGGTGGTGTTGAGTAAGGAACGTTTTTTAGACTTTTTTTAGCCATATATATATACGTAAAGTGTTCAAATTATATTGACTTTTATCGGTATAGGTTACATGCAAAAAAGATAATTCCACCATTGTTATTTTTGGCATTTACTGATCACCATAAAAGGCTTAAATAATGTGATCACTGAATTATGCAGGTTGTGGAAGCTCCATCCTATGCAAAATGTAATGCCAGTGATCTGCACATATCTGTACACCAGTATATCATGCTAGTAAAGAAAAATGCTATTGAGGTCCTCTCAATGATGGTAGTGGAGGCTGGTATCACTGTTAGGGTTTCTGTCTCTCATACAAAAGGCCGTGAGTTTGAAACGAGGCAGAAAAAAGGTAGTTCTGCAACCGTCATTTTTGGCATTTACCAATCACAATAATGTGCTCGTTATGTTGTGCTGTGTATGGAGGCTGTCTTCTGCGTAGAATGTAATGTCACAGCTCTGCACATATCTATGCAACAATATATTATGCTAGCGAAGAAATTTACTACGGAGGAGTCGGACCTCTCAATGAAGGTGGAGCAGCCTGTTGTCACTGTTTGTGTTTCTGCCTCCAATAAAGCAGGTCATTGGTGTAAAAACCAGCAAAAATATGGTTAAATGCAGAAAAAAAAGTAATTTCACCATTGCTATTTCTGGTATTTACTGATCACCATAAATAATATGTTACTGACCACTATAAATAATATTGTGGAGATACAAGGGTCAGTGGGTGCTCTTGTCCGCTGGCTTGGCTGTCTTTAGAAAGACCTCATGGACCAGTGCTCATCCCAACAAACGCCCGTACTCATTTCACATGGGCAGAATAATACTCAGACAACACAGGGTGAAAGTAACACCATGTGGCAATACTTTATTGAACCAACAATAGAAAATAAGCTATAACACAGACACAGCAAAGATTGTGCAAATGACAGAGTCTCACCCTTCCACTGGCTTGCTTGGGAATTAGAACATCTGCAAATTCAAGCCTTCAGGGCCAACTGCCCCAACCAAAGCTACCTCACTTTTGGCGGGCACTCACAAAAAGGAGGTAGCAGCAGTCTTAGGAAGCTTACATAGTACAAAGAGGTATGTGGCTAGGTGACCTGATTGTCCCAACCTGGATTCTCCAAACATCTTTGAAGGTTCAGTGATGGTCAATGGAGCAGATCTGTATTCCTCCAGTTGGGGCCATGATTCCTTAAGCTGACGTCCTGTAGAGTGTCAAATCTTTACTCCTCCGGTTGGAGCCATGGTGCCTTGGCTACTGTCATGTAGAGTCTTGTACAACAGAGGCAGATCCTGCTATTATAATTCACAGCTCATATTTAGAAATTTTTCTACAGGATTGGGGTAAGGTGTGAGGAAAGATCATCTCTAATTGTTTGAGTGTTCAAATAACCTGTAAAGTTTGTCCTTCAATATTTGCAGAACAACAAGCTGCATGGACTGATGCAATGATAAGTCAACATGTTAACAAACATCAATTGCTCAATTATCCTGTGCCTTTGTTTCCCAAGTATATTAGGACAATAAGCTGCAAATAATGATACAATATGTAAACAGCAGCCATTCAACAATCCACAAACACGAATTCAATGTACAACAAGAGACAATGTTGAGACTCATGAACAATAGCTCATGTTCCTGGTCCTACTGAAGATAGGTCTGGCATAATTAAGAATAAATGCAGTGTCTTCACAAATGTGTGCACTGCATAGTGAAAAATACTACTGAGGTCTTATGAATGAAAATAGTGCAGCCTGTTGTCACTGTTAGTGTTTCTGCTTTCCATTAAGCATTTCCTGGATTTGAAAACTTGCAGAAAAAAAATAAATGAATAAAACATCTGTTCGCACTCAGACCAATGTTAGTCTATGGGGTAGTGCACATGTCTGATTTTTTTCCTCGGACAGAGTCAAATTTGATGGAAAAAAATCACTGCATTTTCAAGTTTGATCCCATATTCAGATCGTATTTGGCCATGCAAGTCAATGAGCCCATTGGATTGCACTGGGAAAACATTGCACTGCATGGACTGACAGGATGTAGTAGGCAGAGATATTTTTTTCTCTATTTTCTCCTCATCTGAATCACATTACACTATGCTCACACTCTGTTCAAGCTCTGATCAGAGTGTGATTTGGATGGTTTGTCCCAATTCTCTCCAATGAGAGTAAATACGCTCATCTGCACCTGCCCTAATAGAGGCATCCCACTAAGCTCTTCAGAAGGAGGTACTACACCAGATGTAAGAAAGCAGCAGTATCCTGAGTAGTTATTTTTATTGCTCTGTATAAGGGTCAGATGATCGCCGAGAACAATGATTTTTACGGCTGCATAAAAGATCATTTCACTAAATGAACGAGTATCTGGCTCGTACATTGAGTGATCAGCGGCATGTTTTCACAGCAAAAAAATTGTGAAACGAGCATTTTTAACAAATTCGCATTCAAGTGTAAATGTCCATTAAGCAACAGAAGTAACTGCACTGGAAATAACTATGAGCAAAGAACAACAATGGATCCTTGCTCCTCCGATGTACCCTGGCATTTGCACACCCATGAGGAGTGCTGACACTGACCGCGCTGTGTTTGCTATTCAGACAATAATAAGCTGTATTGTAGCCTTGTGAAACCAGCCTAAGGCCGGAGTCACACATGCGAGAAACACGTCCGTGTCTCGCATGTGAAATCCAAGCTCTGGTGCCGGCACTTGGGAGCGGAGCGTGCGGCTCCATGTGTTGCTATGCGGCCGCACGCTCCGCTCTGGAGTGTCGGCACCAGAGCTTGCTTTTCACATACGAGACACGGACGTGTTTCTCGCATGTGTGACTCCGGCCTAAGGCTATGTGGCATTTTTGCTGTGTTTTTTTTTTCTGCAGCAAAACCTCCTCTCTTGGCAGTAAAGAAGCTGCAGCAGGTTTTGCTTTTTTGCTAAAAAAAAAAGTAGGTTTTGCTTGTTTTTTCTTACGGTTTTGCTGCATTTTTGTCATGCTACATTTTTCTCTTGTGCATGCTGATAAAGTTTATTGACAAAAAAAAATCACATTCTACTTCATAAGGTTTTGGCACAAAAAAACACAAAAACACAGCAAAACCTGATTCCTGCATTTTTTCACCACCAATTACTTTTATCCCCTTTCCAACATCGGGTGTACATTTACGCCAATGTCAGACTCCCTCGCTTTCATGTAGGCTCCGGCGGTGAGCCCACATCTTTCCCGGTACATGTCAGCTGTTTTGAACAGCTGACATGTGCGCAGAACAGCCGCGGTTGGAATCGCAATCCACCTGTGGCTATTAACCTGTTAAATAATGCTGTCAAACACTGACAGCGGCATTTAACATGCATTTCCGGCAATCATGCTGGAAATCCGCCCACCGGTGACCCCCCTCATTTGATTGTGGGTCACTGGTGGGTTGGTATGACCACCAGAGGTCTCCTGGAGACCTCTATGGTTGTCATTGCCGGCTTGCTATGAGTGCCGCCCAGTGGTCTGCGCTCATAGCAAGTGAGTAATTCTACTACATAGAGGCGATCTGATCATCACCTGTATGTAGCAGAGCCGATCGGGTTATGGCAACTTCTAGTCTCCCATATAGACTATTGAAGCATGCCGAAAGTAAAAAAAAAAAGTTTTAAAATATATAAAAGATGAAATCACCCCCCTTTCCCCCATTCAAAATAAAACAAAAATAAAATCAAACATACACATATTTGGTATCACCGCATTCAGAATCACCTGATCTATAAATTAAAAAAAAGATTAACCTGATCGTTAACAGCGTAGCAAGAAAAAAGTAAAAATGCCAGAATTACATTTGTTTGGTCGCGGCGACAATGCATTAAAATGCAAAAACGGGCGATTAAAAGATCATATTTGCACCAAAATGGCGTCATTAAAAACATCAGCTCTTTGCACAAAAAATAAGCCCTCACCCAACCCGAGGTCACGAAAAATGAAGACGCTGTGGGTATTGGAAAATGGCGCAGTTTTTTTTTAACAAAGTTTGGAAATTTTTTTCACCACTTAGATAAAAAAGAACCTAGAAATGTTTGGTGTCTATGAACTCGTAATGACCTGGAGAATCATAATGGCAGGTCAGTTTTTGCATTCAGTGAACCTAGTAAAAAAGCCAAACAAATAACAAGTGCAGGATTGCACTTTTTTTTGCAATTTCCTCGCACTTGGAATTTTGATCCCGTTTTCAAGTACATGACATGGAAAAACCAATGGTGTCGTTGAGAAGTACAACTTGTCCTGCCAAAAACAAGCCCTCGGATGGCCATTTTGACCAGAAATAAAAAAAGTTATGGCTCTAGGAAGAAGGAGAGCAAAAAATGAAAATGCAAAACCAAAAATACCTCGGGTCGTTAAGGGGTTAATGGGTGAAAAATGCTGAAAAAATTCTGAAAGACATGACATGCACCATTCTGCAAAAAAACAAGCAATGCACAAAATTCTGAGGACAAAAAAAAACAAGCTGTGTGTGCATGAGACTTCTGAAATCTAATAGACTTTGCTGGTACTTTGCTGAAAATTTGCACAAAAAAATGCATTAAAAAAAAACACAGCAAGAAATGCCAAGTGTTAACTCGAGTTGAGCGAATTACCCGCTTATTCGGCTGGCTATAGCGTTTGCTGAATAAGCTGCAGAGGGAACCCGGCTTCCTGGATCGCGCCGGCCGATCAGCTGATCGGTGTCACAGCTGCATGT
The DNA here is from genome assembly GCF_032444005.1 of Ranitomeya imitator. Lineage (NCBI taxonomy): Eukaryota > Metazoa > Chordata > Amphibia > Anura > Dendrobatidae > Ranitomeya > Ranitomeya imitator. Next base: position 774,258,628 of record NC_091284.1, read on the forward strand.
GTCACAGCTGTGTCACAGTACATGCATGGAGAGCCCAACACACAGGTTCTCCATGTATGTGCTGTGATGGTGACACAGCCGCAATACATGCAGCTGCGGCGCCGATCAGCTGATCAGCCGGCGCGATCCAGGAAGCCGGGCTCCCTCTGCAGCTTATTCGTCAAATGCTATAGCCAGCCGAATAAGCGGGAACCCGAAGAAATTCGCTCAACTCTACTGTTGACATACCTCAAAATTAACAACGCTCTGGCAGGGTGAGTGTTATTCAATGCGACCATCGGCGCACCGATGACGTGATCGAGGGTCGCCAATAGGTTGCTACGACAGTCGGAAGTCAGCTGAAGACCGCTGGGCTTGTCATTAGCTCCCCTGAAGCACTGCTTCAAAGGAGACCATGATTTTTGCTGTATATAGTAATACTGAGGTATTTCTGTATATAGCACAAGCGACCAGACAATCACAGATTAACAAGAACAGTGAAAAGTAAAAAAAAAAGTTTAAAAAAATATGAAAAAAAAAAACATAAAAGTTCAAGTCACCCACCTTTTCCCCCATTAGCAATAAAGATAGTTATGAAAAAAATTAAAATTAAGAATACACATATATGGTATCGTCGCATTCAGAAAAGTCAAAATAAAAATAATTAACCCGATCGGTAAACAGCGTAAACGGAAAAAATCAAGAATACCAAAATTATATTTATTTCATCCCTGCAATACCACAAAAAATGCGGTAACAAAATCCTTCACAAAATGCTATAACTAAAAACGTCATCTCGTCCTGCAAAAATTAAGACATCCCACATCTCAATCGACCAAAAAATGTAAATGTTACGGGTGTCGGAAAATAGTGAAACAACCCCCAATTTTTTTTCAAACTTCTGATGCTTTTTCACCACTAAAATAATATAAAAAAAACTGATGAGCAGACTCGTATTACGAGGTTATTTTTACCACACAATGTATGCTGTAAAATCAATTTCTAAAAAACGATGACAGAATTGCGTTTTTTTTCACAATTTCTCCCCACTTTCAATTTGTTTTCCGCTTCCAATAAATGATGTGGTAAAATGAATGGTGTCATTCAAATGTACAACTCATCCCACAAAAACAACGTCTCATACAGCTGTGGGGACAGAAAAATAAAAAAGTTATGGCTCTGGGGGTGGAAAAGACAAAATGCAAAAACGGAAATTGTCTGCTTTGGGAAGGGGTTAATGGTGGCATTTGGGGGCTTTAATAATACATGGTGCGACAGGGAGTAAATATTAATGTATGGCTCCTCAAGGGGGCATTAACATATGCTGCAGCCAGGAGGCATTATCAATATATGGTGATGTAAGGGGCATTAATATATTGTGGCACAGAGTGTATTACTGTGACTGGAAATATCTTGTGCTTTGGCTTTTTCTTTTTGAGGGGGAGTGGTAAGATCATACATAGATTCTAGCTGCGGAAATGGGGCATCCAAGCAACACTCTGGAGGGAGGGAAGTGCCAGGTCCAGAATTTGCCATGTGGTCATTAGGATTCCAGTTTCGCACCTGACATAGGCAGAACACAACAAACTGTGTGTATCTTCAGCACTTACTAGGACCATTAACACAGTGTGATCTCTGTGTCAGGTTCTGCGTCTGTGTAAAATGCCTGCAGCTCATTTCACCCTGCGATAATGGCTCGAGCAGGCATTTGCATTGACTTATAATGGGAAGGTTGTGTCACAACAGCCCTCATTGCTTATTCATTATCGTGAAGCCTGAGCCATGGTAATGATTAATAGCACCTAGAAATATAATAAATAATATGGTAATAAAAATGGATAGAAAATAAATCAATCATATCCAATATTTGGATGTCCATGAAATCACTTATCTTCACTCTGCAGGTTTGGATTCACTCCGGTAGCTGGGAGGCATTACTGGGTCATAGTGGGCTCATAATAGAGACCGGTGAGTGTCTTAATTTTGAGGTCCTCCCTCTTTGTGCTTCATCTGACTTTATTATAGCAGGTTGTGAGTTGTAAAGAAGCAATTCTTCATGTTTTACAGTACTAACTATATTTCTGCATAAAGAACACCATGGGAGTTCACATTCAAGTGAATCATCTCCGATAGTCTGGTTACTAGGGACGTTCGGCCTTGTAAGGAGATGGACATACTACCCATGTTCCCCCTTGAATAATATGTGTAATGTTGCATGGTGTAATGTGAATTGTTATATGCGTTATTATTGTGTATTGTGCATTACCCAATGGTAGCAAGAGTTAGAGTTAAGTTTGAGACTGAAGAGACAGAGACAGTTTCTTATTAGGACTTCAGATAGGGCCCATTGTGTGTAGAAAGCAGACGGAAGGTTGGTGTTGCATGATCTGGGTGTACCAGAGTAAGGAGAGACCGAGACAGTGGTTAGTGTGAACCGGACTAGAGAGAAAAGACCGAAAGACAGATCGGAGACAGATCCTGAGAGAGGATGCCGAGCAGTATACAAAGCCCAGAGTATACAACTATATCGGGCCAAGATGGGACAGAGTACGTGAGATGAAGAGAGGGCCCCAGGTGAGAGTTCCAAGGCGTCAGTGACAGAGAAGATATGCACCAGTCATACTGGCAACATAGTTCCGTAAAGAATAATACACAGAACCGCTGGTTGAGTAAAGGACTCTTGCTAACTGGCTGTAGTACTGAGCTGTGATGTGGTGAAGTAGAGAGGAACAGTGAAGATAGAGGATAAGTAACGACAGAAGAGGAAGAGATTGAAGCAGTGTGTGGAAAATGCTCCATATTATTAAGGAGACGTTCATTAAGTTGTGTACCCACTATCAACTGGACCATCTGGACCATCATTGTAAATACACACCTGTGCTTTGTATCTCCTCCACCTCATTGTAGATTGTAAGCTCTCACGAGCAGGGTCGTCTTATTGTGCTTTAATTATTGTGTTGTTAATGTTGTTACTTATGACTTGCATTTGAAACTGTTAGACTGTAAAGTGCTGCGGAATATGTTGGCACTATATAAATAAAGATTATTATTATTAACTGTATATGATCCCCACCAAGTTACTGTTTAGTGAAAACTTTATTTTTGACTAGCGGACTCCCTCATTGAACTGTCAAACATGTGGTCCTGGCCAACCAAAGTCATAGCAACTCCCATAGTACAAGTTCACACATCCAGCCAGGACCCCCACCTACATGTAACATGCTGTGGTGTAAGAGACAAGTAACTCACCAACAGCTACTGACCCGCACCCTGGTACAGCCTGACAACCTAATATAAAATGGGTTAGATACCAGACTACCAGACGATAGGATGAATTATTAGTGAGTATCCACATATCCTAAGTCATGTGACAAGGCTTGTTAAAGGGTCAACATTGACTTGTAGGATTGCTACTTCCAATAGGTGGCACTAGAGTTCTAGCTCTCTTCCTCTCTGAAGAGACAATTTGCATAATTAGCATATTACCCAGAGGAGCATTGCGGCTTTAAGTCTCCTCATCTCGGCATGCTTAGCATGTTGATCTCCACAAGGAGAAATGATACTTCTTGGATAACTGTCTGACGCCTCTCACTCAGCCAAATCAGATCTCCACTTTACACTGACGAAGGGCAGTACTCCGAAACACAGTGTCTGCAAATTGAGATTCTGGTTTGGCTATTATCCTAAGTCATGTGACAAGGCTCGTTAAAGGGTCAACATTGACTTGTAGGATTGCTACCTTCCAATAGGTGGCTCTAGAGTTCTAGTCCTCTACCTCTCTGAAGAGACAATTTGCATTATCCATATGTCCAATAACTTTATAAAAAAAAGAAATTGAACTAAGACCACAACATGAAAGAGAACCTCGCACTTTGCTCACTGCTGAAAAGGTATGAGTGGTATGTGCACATGACATATTTTTCAGGCACGGAAAGCGTGTGAAAAACCCATCAGAAAAAGATCAAAAGAATGAACATACGTATTTTTTATGTAAAAACAACTTGCTGTTCGCAGACTTAGGTGCCTGTTTTAACTGCTTCAAGTTTCTAAAAACGCCAAGTGGTTAAAAGAAGTGATCTGTCCATTCTTGTAAGGTTTTCTGCTTGGAAGACGCTTTGAAGTCAATGTAAAAGCCCAAAAGACACACAGATGTCTTTTGTAACGTTTTGCCATTGGTTTTGCTTAAAGGAAAGCTAGCAGTTTCTTGATTTTTTTACTGAATTAGGCTGGTTTCACACTTGCGTATTAAAACGCAGAGTTTTTAACGCAAACGCATTTGATGCAAAAACGCGTTTAAATGCGTTTAAACGCATGCGTTTAGATGCGTTTAAACGTGTTTTCCCTGCGTTTGCGTTTTTGAAACGCATAATGAGAAGTGTGTGACAGCTGCCAATCATCAAAATCAACTAGAAAACCCACTATAAACATAAATACTTAGGGTTAGGGTTAGGATCCCTAGTAACCCTAGGGATACTAACCCTAACCCTAACACAAACTCTAACCCTAACCCTAACACAAACCCTAACCCTAGGGATCCTAACCCTAACACAAACCCTAACCCTAACCAGTTGAGAATTCTGTTGTTGGGCTCCCTCCTGTGGTCATGAATGGTACTTCGGCTGGTTCTGTCCATGGACTTCCTCTGGTGGGTGTTTCTGAGTTTCCTTCCACAGGTGACGAGGTTAATTCGTTAGCTGGCTGCTCTATTTAACTCCACTTGGATCTTTGCTCCATGCCACCTGTCAATGTTCCAGTATTGGTCTTGTTCACTCCTGGATCGTTCTTGTGACCTGTCTTCCCAGCAGAAGCTAAGTTCCTGCTTGTATTTTCTTTGGTTTGCTATTTTTCTGTCCAGCTTGCTATTTTTATTGTTGTCTTGCTTGCTGGAAGCTCAGGGACGCAGAGGGAGCGCCTCCGCACCGTGAGTCGGTGCGGAGGGTCTTTTTGCGCCCTCTGCGTGGTCTTTTTGTAGGTTTTTGTGCTGACCGCAAAGCTACCTTTCCTATCCTCGGTCTGTTCAGTAAGTCGGGCCTCACTTTGCTAAATCTATTTCATCTCTGTGTTTGTATTTTCATCTTTACTCACAGTCATTATATGTGGGGGGCTGCCTTTTCCTTTGGGGAATTTCTCTGAGGCAAGGTAGGCTTTATTTTTCTATCTTCAGGGCTAGCTAGTTCCTTAGGCTGTGCCGAGTTGCATAGGGAGCGTTAGGCGCAATCCACGGCTATTTCTAGTGTGTTTGATAGGATTAGGGATTGCGGTCAGCAGAGTTCCCACGTCCCAGAGCTCGTCCTTAATTATCAGTAACTATCAGGTCATTCCGTGTGCTCTTAACCACCAGGTCCATTATTGTCCTGACCACCAGGTCATAACACTAACCCTAACCCTAGGGATCCTAACCCTAACCCTAACACAAACCCTAACCCTAACACAAACTCTAACCCTAACACAAACTCTAACCCAAACTGTAAAACAAACTCTAACCCAAACTCTAACCCAAACTCTAACACAAACTCTAACACAAACTCTAACACAAACTCTAACACAAACTCTAGCACAAACCCTAACACAAACCCTAACCCTAGGGATCCTAACCCTAACCCTATCCCTAACACAAACTCTAACCCTAACCCTAACACAAACCCTAACCCTAACACAAACCCTTACCCTAACCCTAGGGATCCTAACCCTAACACAAACTCTAACCCTAACCCTAACCCTAGGGATCCTAACCCTAACCCTAACACAAACCCTATCCCTAACCCTAGGGATCCTAACCCTAACCCTAACACAAACCCTAACCCTAACACAAACTCTAACCCTAACCCAAACTCTAACCCAAACTGTAAAACAAACTCTAACCCAAACTCTAACCCAAACTCTAACCCAAACTCTAACACAAACTGTAACACAAACTCTATCACAAACCCTAACACAAACCCTAACCCTAACCCTAGGGATCCTAACCCTAACCCTAACCCTAACACAAACTCTAACCCTAACCCTAACACAAACCCTAACCCTAACACAAACCCTAACCCTAACCCTAGGGATCCTAACCCTAACACAAACCCTAACCCTAACACAAACCCTAACCCTAACACAAACCCTAACCCTAACCCTAGGGATCCTAACCCTAACCCTAACACAAACCCTAACCCTAACACAAACCCTAACCCTAGGGATCCTAACCCTAGTAACATAGTAACATAACATAGTTGGTAAGGCTGCAAAAAAGACATTTGTCCATCCAGTTCAGCCTATATTCCATCATAATAAATCCCCAGATCTACGTCCTTCTACAGAACCTGACACTAGTGAATGAGCAAATATTAGAGAAATACATTTCTTTAAAAGGTGTGTGTATGTCAGTAGAAGACACAATCAAGAAGCTTCCATAAAGGATAATTGCATCAGTGTCTCACTAATTGGGAAAATGAAATGAAGATACGGAGGTAAGTAGATTTTTTATTAACTTGGGTGAAAAACATTTACCTTTTCTGGTACTTTGCACATATTCCCAACAATATTCTTTTTTAACAACAACAACCCTAACACAAACCCTAACCCTAACACAAACCCTAACCCTATCCCTAGGGATCCTAACCCTAACCCTAACCCAAACTCTAACCCTAACACAAACCCTAACCCTAACCCTAACACAAACCCTAACCCTAACCCTAGGGATCCTAACCCTAACCCTAACACAAACCCTAACCCTAACCCTAACACAAACCCTAACCCTAACCCTAGGGATCCTAACCCTAACACAAACTCTAACCCTAACCCTAACACAAGCCCTAACCCTAACCCTAACCCTAGGGATCCTAACCCTAACCCTAACACAAACTCTAACCCTAACCCCAACCCTAACACAAACCCTAACCCTAACACAAACCCTAACCCTTACCCTAGGGATCCTAACCCTAACACAAACCCTAACCCTAACCCTAACACAATCCCTAACCCTAACCCTAACACAAACCCTAACTCTAACCGTAACCCTAACCCTAACCCTAAGGGATCCTAACTCTAACCCTAAGGGTTAGGGTTAGGATCCCTAGGGTTAAGGTTAGGGCTAGGGTTAGGGCTAGGGTTAGGGTTACAGTTTGGGTTAGGGTTTGTGTTAGAGTTTGTGTGAGAGTTTGTGTTACAGTTTGTGTTACAGTTTGTGTTACAGTTTGTGTTACAGTTTGTGTTACAGTTTGTGTTTTAGGGTTAGGGTTAGGGTTTGTGTTAGGGTTAGGGTTAGGATCCCTAGGGTTAGGGTTAGGGCTAGGGTTAGGGTTAGGGCTAGGGTTAGGGTTAGGATCCCTAGGGTTAGGGTTAGGGTTTGTATTAGAGTTTGTGTTACAGTTTGTGTTACAGTTTGTGTTACAGTTTGTGTTACAGTTTATGTTACAGTTTGTGTTACAGTTTGTGTTTTAGGGTTAGGGTTAGGGTTTGTGTTAGGGTTAGGGTTAGGATCCCTAGGGTTAGGGTTAGGGCTAGGGTTAGGGTTAGGGCTAGGGTTAAGGTTAGGGTTAGGGTTTGTGTTAGGGTTAGGTTTAGGATCCCTAGGGTTAGGGTTAGGGTTTGTGTTAGGGTTAGGATCCCTAGGGTTAAGGTTAGAGTTTGTGTTACAGTTTGTGTTAGAGTTTGTGTTACAGTTTGTGTTACAGTTTGTGTTACAGTTTGTGTTTTAGGGTTAGGGTTAGGGTTTGTGTTAGGGTTAGGGTTAGGATCCCTAGAGTTAGGGTTATGGCTAGGGTTAGGGTTAGGGCTAGGGTTAGGGTTAGGATCCCTAGGGTTAGGGTTAGAGTTTGTGTTACATTTTGTGTTAGAGTTTGTGTTAGAGTTTGTTTTACAGTTTGTGTTACAGTTTGTGCTACAGTTTGTGTTTTAGGGTTAGGGTTTGTGTTAGGGTTAGGATCCCTAGGGTTAGGGTTAGGGTTAGAGTTTGTGTTAGAGTTTGTGTTAGAGTTTGTGTTTTAGGGTTAGGGTTAGGGTTGGGGGATGGCTTATAAGTGTGTATTCCTGTGTTTTTCTATAAAGACGCATGCGTTTAAAAACGCATGCAAACGCATGTGCTTAAAAACGCATGCGTTTACATAGACATCAATAGTATTTTTTACCGCGAAAAAACGCATGCGTTTTTTTCACGGCAAAAAAACGCCGCTAAACGCCGCTAAAATTACTACATGTTGCGTTTCTGCAACAAAACGCATGCAGTGAAAAAACGCATGCGTTTCAAAAACGCATCAAAACGCATGCAAAAAAAGCATGCGTTTTTAATGTTAAGTATAGGGAAAAAATGCATGCGTTTTTTTGTGTTTTTTACCGCAAAAACGCAAAAAAAAAAACGCAAATGTGAAACCACCCTTAAAAAAGCACCATAAAATGACAGTAAAAACCCTAAAAAAAATGCCAACAGCTAAATCTTCCAGATAAACACTTGTGAAATGACCCAAAAAACGTCACAAAAGAAAACTATCAGAGAAAAACTCAGCAGGTATGACTGCGTGTAAAAGATATTGTTTGCACTTAACCCTAACAGAGGTCACACCATGCCACTTCCCACGTAGTACAGCTTTATTGATCAATTTTTTTAAAAAAAAAGTAAGCACAGGTATATGCCAACAGAGGGAAATAGATAGTGGGCAAAATTGATGACCTTTAGCAGTGCTATTCCAATAAAATTTTCTTAGAAACATTGGAGCATTTCAGAGAAAAACATACATGGCTGCAATCATGCACTCAGCCAGGCTCTGACTCCTGCCTGTGGATGGGCAGCATGAACTAGGATGACATGTTCCTTTTACGACTGGTCTAGTGTAAGTTTACAACACCTATTAGTTGCCATACTTTGTGCCAGAAATGTGTCATAATTTTGATGCATTTTTTATTGTAGAGTATCACATGTTGTACCATGCCCCTTTACCAATTACACCCCCTTTTTATCAAGGACAGAATTCTGGTGCATTTGCTTGGATAAAAGCTTGGTTCATTTGGAACATCATGCAAGTCATGTAAAAAGGGTTCCACTCTTTTTTATTTTACAAATAGCCCTAATGTGTGCTAAAGATAAAATCCACATTTTTATGTTCATATTCCCTGCCCTCTCTACTTACCCCTGCCCGTATCCCCCACCTAGTCCTCTGATTCCTCTGTCAGTGTTGCCTTCACTTGTGATTGAGTAATTTTTTTGCACAAACTTGTACCATTTTTACTACATTTTTAGCACATTTCTAATATTAAAAGTAAAAGAGAGATCAACATCCAATTTAAACATTTTACTCTTCCTGGACTGTCTTACCCTGTTCCTACATCTGAAGACAATAGATGTTCCATGTGAATACTATTGTGCTGTTTTGTATGTACAAGTAAAGTTTGTCTAATGTAATGTGCTACGGTGATGTACAGCATGTAAAATGTTGTGCATGTGAGTATAGCATAAGAAATAGAATAAGGATAATAGGTTTAGCATATAAGATAGGAAATGGTTAAAGAAAGAGCTAGCCCAGTGGGTGGGCATTAGCGATGATAAAAGGGGGGCACTTCCTGGTTAGAAGGAGTTCAATGTCAGCCGCCAGTGAAGTGTATAGTGAAGATCAAGTTCAGGTGTGGTGGGCTGCTAGGGCAGCATGGGTCAACCATTCGAGGCAGTGGAAGACCAAATAGAGTTTCTGGGTGCACTGCAAAAGTGGACAACGAATCCCTGAGGCTGATGGCATCAGCAGGCTCGGGGATAGTTCAAGACGAACAGGTTGCAGGGCTGAAGAGTTGTACTAAGGATGAAGAAAGTGCGAATTGCTGTGCCCTATCCCACCTGTGCCCATCTGATGAACTTGAATTCTATAGTAAATGCTTGACTGTTACAAAGAACTCCATGCATTGTGTGTGGCGGCTCCTAAGGATGGAAGCCTGAAGTTGATAAAGTGCCAGAGCTAAACTGGACAGACTACCACTCTGCAGTACTTTACACCTACAGTACAGACCAAAAGTTTGGACACACCTTCTCATTTAAAGATTTTTCTGTATTTTCATGACTATGAAAATTGTACATTCACACTGAAGGCATCAAAACTATGAATTAACACATGTGGAATTATATACTTAACAAAAAAGTGTGAAACAACTGAAAATTATGTCTTATAGTCTAGGTTCTTCAAAGTAGCCACCTTTTGCTTTGATCACTGCTTTGCACACTCTTGGCATTCTCTTGATGAGCTTCAAGAGGTAGTCACTGGGAATGGTTTTCCAACAATCTTTAAGGAGTTCCTAGAGATGCTTAGCACTTGTTGGCCCTTTTGCCTTCACTCTGCGGTCCAGCTCACCCCAAACCATCTCAATTGGGTTCAGGTCTGGTGACTGTGGAGGCCAGGTCATCTGGCGTAGCACCCCATCACTCTCCTTCTTAGTCAAATAGCCCCTACACAGCCTGGAGGTGTGTTTGGGGTCATTGTCCTGTTGAAAAATGATGGTCCAACTAAACGCAAACCAGATGGAATGGCATGTCACTGCAAGATGCTGTGGTAGCCATGCTGGTTCAGTATGCCTTCAATTTTGAATAAATCCCCAACAGTGTCACCAGGAAAGCAGCTACACACCATCACACCTCCTCCTCCATGCTTCCCGGGGGGGAACCAGGCATATAGAGTCCATCCTAAAGACCAATATAGCACAATGAAGGAGCAATGATCATATAATAAAATCAAATTTTTTTTATTGTATCCAACAACAATATACCAAAGTTATTACAAATATGGATCATATACATATAAGAGACTATGTACAAGAGAACAAGATTTGGTCACACAGATATATATATAACACTCCCACCATAATAGCATCCGCAGCCATTTATAAGCATATCATGTGAGCAAATAGTAGATATCACTCCCAGATAATACGTTTTAAATAATCTTGCTACACTCCTAATATTGCTATTAAAGAGAAATATATCCAAAACAGGAGTATCCAGCCAGTTTAGCACAACATAGGTGAGTATATAATGTCAAATGAAATACATGTAATGCTACACCCATGAATACTATCTAATAAATAACGCACAAATGTGCACAGCTAAGACTCTACCTGTAGACATGGTGGGGGTGATCTCTGTGCTCCAAGACAACCTTGAGGTTGATGTTCTCTTGTACGTAGTCTCTTATGTATATGATCCATATTTGTAATAACTTTGGTATATTGTTGTTGGATACAATAAAAAAAATTCATTTTATTATATGATCATTGCTCCTTCATTGTGTTATATTGGTCTTTAGTCTGTATTTGGAAGGGATCTGATATTTTTGAGGAACTTTTGTTTTTGGTGTTATGATATAGAGTCCATCCGTTCACCTTTTCTGTGTCGCGCAAAGACACGGAGGTTGACTCATCAGACCAAAGATTTCCACTAGTCTAATGTCCATTCCTTGTGTTGTTTAGCCCAAACAAGTCTCTTCTGCTTGTTAAAGAAACGAAGGAGATCCAGCTCCAGGAAAGAGAAATAGTCTCTGATAAAATCCAAAATAGCTTTATTGTCATGAAAAAATTTAAAATGTGGACTCCAATGACAAGTGGTATAACAAATATACAAATATACAAATATTATACCACTTGTCATTGGAGTCCACATTTTAAATTTTTTCATGACAATTAAGCTATCTTGGATTTTATCAGAGACTATTTCTCTTTCCTGGAGCTGGATCTCCCTCATTTCTTTTGTATCCATGACGTTGTTGGCTGCACGCTTGATCCTTGCTCGGATTTCTTCTTGGAATTTGGACTCCATTTGGGTGAGCTGAAGATTTTTTCCCTTTTTTACATACTCTTCTGCTTGTTGCCTGTCCTAAGCAGTGCTTTCCTAGCAGCTATTTTACCATGAAGGCCTGCTGCACAAAGTCTCCTCTTAACAGTTGTTGTAGAGATGTGTCTTCTGCTAGAACTCTGTGTGGCATTGACCTGGTCTCTAATCTGAGCTGCTGTTAACCTGCAAGCTGGTGACTCGGATAAACTTATCCTCAGAAGCAGAGGTGACTCTTGGTCTTCCTTTCCTGGGGCAGTCCTCATGTGAGCCAGTTTCTTTGTAGCGCTTAATGGTTTTTGCCACTGCACTTGGGGACACTTTCAAAGTTTTCCCAATTTTTCAGACTGACTGACCTTCATTTCTTAAAGTAATGATGGCCACTCGTTTTTCTTTACTTAGCTGCTCTTTTCTTGCCATAATACACATTCTAACAGTCTATTCAGTAGGACTATCAGCTGTGTATCCACCAGACTTCTGCACAACACACCTGATGATCCCAACCTCATTTATAAGGCAAGAAATCCCACTTATTAAACCTGACAGGGCACACCAGTGAAGTGAAAACCATTCCCGCTGACTACCTCTTGAAGCTCATCAAGAGAATGCCAAGAGTCTACAAAGCAGTGATCAAAGCAAAAGGTGGCTACTTCGAAGAACCTAGAATATAAGACATAATTTCAGATGTTTCAAATTTTTTTGTTAAGTATATAATTCCACATGTGTTAATTAATAGTTTTGATGCCTTCAGTGTGAATGTACAATTTTCATAGTCATGAAAATACAGAAAAATCTTTAAATGAGAAGGTGTGTCCAAACTTTTGGTCTGTACTGTACATCATCACCTGATGGTCTGTCACTGTTTTCCTGAATGTTGCATTGTTTTTCTAAAGTTCCTGTACCTCTCTGTTCCTGAGATATGATCCCCTCCTCCATATATATAAATCTAGTCTTTTATGTCAAGCTGGCATAGTCCTCAACTCTTCTCTGGGTGTCTTCTTGAGGACCACACCCAGCTGGATAAAAAGACTAGAATTATAGCAAAGAAGAGGGGGGCATATCTTAGGAATGGAGAGGTACAACATCAATTTTAGGAAAACAGAGGCATTTACACCAGGTACAAACAAATTGCATACCATAGAATCATAGAATCCTAGAATGTTAGAGTTGGAAGGGATCTCCAGGGTGATCGTGTACAACCCCCTGCTTAATGCAGGATTCACTAAACCATCACAAGGTGTCTGTCCAGCCTCTGTTTTGAAGACTTACATTGAAAGAGAACTCACCACCTCTCATGGCAGCCTGTTCCACTCATTGATCACCCTGTCAAAAAGTTTTTTTCTAATATCTAATCTATATATTTTCAGTTCATTTCATTGCTTTTCGTGTTTACATGTACAAATGAGAATAAAGATGATACTTATGGCATTTACATGTCCTCTTTAAATACAATATCTCATACCAAAATAATGGCACATGCCATCAACTATCCTCCGCTTCACATTTTATGAGTAATCATGTAAGTCACTAGAACTTTTTGTAGCTTTTATATCCAAGGTCTGTCCTAAAGTCACTTATTTCATAGATTATATTTTAATGCCAAAAATTAAATTCAATATCCGGCTGACCTTGAAAATGTTCCAGAATTATCCTGAATGATACAGATAGCTTTATAAAGGTATTATGAAGACATCATTTATAACTAATGATAAAGAAACTTTTCCTTCTGTTACTGAGGATGGCATAAAAAACCCTGCCTACCTTGGCCTCAAGAAAAAAGAAAACTGAAACAAGCTAATGTACGTAATTCTGTCATCTTATAGTTTCATAGTTTTTAAGCTTGAAGATAGATATAAGTCCATTGAGTTCAACCTATAACCTAGCACTTTGATCCAGGGAGACACAAAACACGAGGCAGATAGAAACCTAGAATTATAGAATGTTAAAGTTGGAAGGGACCTCCAGGCTCATCGTGTCCAACCCCCTGCTCAGTGCAGGATTCACTAAACCATCTCAGACAGATGTCTGTCCAGCCTCTGTTTGAAGACTTCCATTGAAGGCGACCTCGCCACCTCTTGTGGCAGCCTGTTCCAATCATTGATTACCCTCACTTGGCCGGCAACGACCAATCAGCGACGCACGATTTCCGTGACAGAGAAACAGACAGACAGACAAACAGACTGAAGTGGACCTTAGATAATTATATATATATATATATATATATATATATACAGTTAGGGCCAGAAATATTTGGACAGTGACACAATTTTCGCGAGTTGGGCTCTGCATGCCACCACATTGGATATGAAATGAAACCTCTACAACAGAATTCAAGTGCAGATTGTAACGTTTAATTTGAAGGGTTGAACAAAAATATCTGATAGAAAATGTAGGAATTGTACACATTTCTTTACAAACACTCCACATTTTAGGAGGTCAAAAGTAATTGGACAAATAAACATAACCCAAACAAAATATTTTTATTTTCAATATTTTGTTGCAAATCCTTTGGAGGCAATCACTGCCTTAAGTCTGGAACCCATGGACATCACCAAACGCTGGGTTTCCTCCTTCTTAATGCTTTGCCAGGCCTTTACAGCCACAGCCTTCAGGTCTTGCTTGTTTGTGGGTCTTTGCGTCTTAAGTCTGGATTTGAGCAAGTGAAATGCATGCTCAATTGGGTTTAGATCTGGAGATTGACTTGTCCATTGCATAATGTTCCACTTTTTGGCACTCATGAACTCCTGGGTAGCTTTGGCTGTATGCTTGGGGTCATTGTCCATCTGTACTATGAAGCGCCGTCCAATCAACTTTGCAGCATTTGGCTGAATCTGGGCTGAAAGTATATCCCGGTACACTTCAGAATTCATCCGGCTACTCTTGTCTGCTCTTATGTCATCAACAAACACAAGTGACCCAGTGCCATTGAAAGCCATGCATGCCCATGCCATCACGTTGCCTCCACCATGTTTTACAGAGGATGTGGTGTGCCTTGGATCATGTGCCGTTCCCTTTCTTCTCCAAACTTTTTTCTTCCCATCATTCTGGTACAGGTTGATCTTTGTCTCATCTGTCCATAGAATAGTTTTTCAGAACTGAGCTGGCTTCTTAAGGTGTTTTTCTGCAAATTTAACTCTGGCCTGTCTATTTTTGGTATTGATGAATGGTTTGCATCTAGATGTGAACCCTTTGTATTTACTGTCATGGAGTTTTCTCTTTACTGTTGACTTAGAGACAGATACACCTACTTCACTGAGAGTGTTCTGGACTTCAGTTGATGTTGTGAACGGGTTCTTCTTCACCAAATTAAGTATGCGGCGATCATCCACCACTGTTGTCATCCGTGGACGCCCAGGCCTTTTTGAGTTCCCAAGCTCACCAGTCAATTCCTTTTTTCTCAGAATGTACCCAACTGTTGATTTTGCTACTCCAAGCATGTCTGCTATCTCTCTGATGGATTTTTTCTTTTTTTTCAGCCTCACGATGTTCTGCTTCACCTCAATTGAGAGTTCCTTTGACCGCATGTTGTCTGCTCACAGCAACAGCTTCCAAATGCAAAACCACACACCTGGAATCCACCCCTGACCTTTTTACTACTTCATTGATTACAGGTTAACGAGGGAGACGCCTTCAGAGTTAATTGCAGCCCTTAGAGTCCATTGTCCAATTACTTTGGTCCCTTGAAAAAGAGGACGCTATGCATTACAGAGCTATGATTCCTAAACCCTTTCTCCGATTTGGATGTGGAAACTATCATATTGCAGCTGGGAGTGTGCACTTTCAGCCCATATTACATATATAATTTTATTTCTGAACATGTTTTTGTAAACAGCTAAAATAACAAAACTTGTGTCACTGTCCAAATATTTCTGGCCCTAACTGTATATATATATATATATTGTGAGGCAGTGACCGGTGTCATATGTGAGGGTCGCTATGTGTCCCCCAGGATGTGCTTAGAAGCATATTAGATCCACTGGAGTGCCCTGTGCTCACAGCAGGTTGCCTGTGAGACACAGGGAAGAATAAAAGTAAGTGTGAACTGGGTCAAGTTATTTGTCCCAGAATTTATTCAGGAAAACCTGGTATGGGCTTTTATTTTGAAATGGACTGCAGGATGGTAGTGGGGCCGGTCCGTTTCCTCCAGCCCAGATCTTATAGTGGCCCATGGCCATAGAATCTGGAGGATAGAAAAAAAAACCCCAGCAAGAGAGTTTGGGTGTGTCAGTCTGGTCTGGGAGTCAGACCTTGCAGGAGGCTTGTGCAAAGCTCCTTCCGTGTGGAGAAACACGGGCCAGGCAGAGCCTGAAAAGCCAGACACCCCAGCGTACACGGGGGGTGTAATACGCTCACGGCAGTGGACGGTGGACTGTTGTTATTTTTCCCGGCTGCATACCGAAGGACTTGTTTGTTTTCTTTTCCGGTTTGTGAGTATGCTGTGAAATAAACAGAACTTTGTTTGAACTTTATATGGGTCACTGCCTATTCACTGCACAGCAAGGACATTGCTACATTACATTTGGTGGAGAATGCGGGCAGTGTGAATTAAGGCATACCCAAACGCCATTTGCATGTCTATTATTAAGCCTGCTACATTGCAATTCAGGCCTACAGACAAAATGGAGGAGATCCTGAGGCAGCTAGTCCTCACACAGCAACAACAGCAACAAACTAATAATCTGTTGCTGCAGCAAATTACAGCCCTGCGAGAGGCACCTCCAGCACCGACCCCGGAACGTCGCGATGCCCGTGACAAGGTCCGCTCCGCTTTGAGGAAATTGAGTCCGGAAGATGACGTGGAAGCTTTCCTCACCGTCTATGAGCGCACGGCAGAACGGGAGAATCTGCCAGCAGCACAGTGGGCTGAAGTTGTGGCTCCGTTCTTGAGGGGTGATGCGCTAAAGGCCTACTTTGACCTCAGTCGGGAGGATGCCCAGGACTATTCCAAGTTAAAAGGTGAGATCCTTGCCCGACTGGGGGTTAATACTTATGTGAGAGCTCAACGGGTGTTTTCTTGGACTTTTGTGGAATCCCAGCCTGCCCGGTCTCAGATTTTTGACTTATTGCAGCTTGTGAAACGGTGGCTCCAACCTGAGACTTTATCCACAAGTCAGATAGTGGAGAGGGTGATGGTCGACCGACTGGTGAGGGCTCTGCCAGCGGCCATTCAGCGTTGGGTGGGTCAAGGGGACCCGGGTACCCTAGACCAGGTTGTAGGCCTGGTAGAGCGATATAAGGCCACCCAGGACTTTATACGGGACACTGCTCCACTTCGGCTGTCACGTAAGGCTCCGCCAGCTCAGGAGTCTGAGAAAAGTCCACGGCCCTCCACTGGGACAAGACCGGACCGAGTCCGTGCTGAGGGGTTGTCTCGGAAAGAGTGACCACAGACCTGTGTCCCCTAAACTGGCTCCAAGGATACCTCGTGCCACAGTCGTTACGTGTTGGCGGTGCCAAGAACCTGGACATGTGGTTGCTAATTGTCCCCTAACAACAGAACCCATGGACTGCGGGTATACCCGCCGCGTGTCTATGTATGCCCAGCCAGTCTGCATTGCCACTACAGACCCTGCCGGTACCGAACCTCAGCGGTGCAGAGTGCTCGTTAACGGGTACCAAACGGATGCTCTCTTGGACTCGGGGAGCTTGGTGACCCTGGTACACGGGTCCTTGGTTGCTGGGGACAGTCCTATTGGACGAAAGGTGGGGGTAGTGTGCATACATGGGGACCTCCGAGAGTACCCGACTGCGGAGGTCACGTTCTCCACCCCATGTGGAGAGATAAAACATGTGGTGGGAGTGGTAAAAACTCTTCCGTATGGGACTGTGTTGGGTAGAGACTTACCGTTGTTCTGGTCCCTCTGGGAGACCAGAGTTAACCCTCTCAGGGTAAAAAGCATTCCGGGTGCAGAACCCGAAGATCCCGAGTCAGGGATACCTGCCGTAGGGGTCGCCACGATAGGGACAGTGTGTAATCCCGATAGGTTTCCCCTAGAGGTATTGGCAGGGGAAGTGGAAGAGAATCCACCAATTCATGAGCTGGAGGTGTCACCTGGTAAGTTTGGGACTGCCCAGCTCCAGGATCCCACTCTGACCCGGGCAAGGGAAAGAGTAATCGAGGTAAATGGGGTGGCACAACAACCTGGTGCAGAAAAGGAGTTTCCCCGGATGGCGGTCATCCAGGAGTTACTGTACAGGGTTGATAAAATCCGGGATGAGGTGGTGGAACAACTGGTAGTGCCCCAACCCTATCGTCGGGCGGTGCTCGACATGGCTCACACTCACATGTTGGGGGGGCACTTGGGGGCCAAAAAGACGTTAGAGCGCATATTACAGAGGTTCTTTTGGCCTGGTGTCTACGCTGAGGTTACAAAGTACTGTGATACTTGTCCTGAGTGTCAACTAACCTCACCCACCACAAACTACCGGAGTCCGTTAGTACCTCTGCCCATCATAGAAGTACCCTTTGAGCGGATAGCGATGGATCTGGTGGGACCAATAGTAAAATCCGCCCGGGGCCATCAGCACATATTAGTAGTCGTAGACTACGCCACCCGGTATCCAGAGGCGATACCGCTCCGGCACACTTCGGCTAAATTAATAGCCCGTGAACTGTTTGCCATGTTTTGTCGTCTTGGGCTCCCCAAGGAGATCCTTACAGATCAGGGAACCCCTTTTATGTCTAAAGTGACTAGGGAGCTATGTAAATTGCTCCAAATTAAACAGTTGCGTACGTCAGTGTACCATCCACAAACCGATGGGTTGGTCGAGAGGTTTAATAAGACCCTCAAGGCCATGCTCAAAAAGGTGGTCGCCAAGGATGGGAAGGATTGGGATATGTTATTGCCATATTTAATGTTCGCCATACGCGAGGTACCGCAGGCGTCCACGGGGTTCTCCCCATTTGAGCTATTGTATGGCAGGCACCCGAGGGGGCTGCTGGATGTAGCCAAAGAGACATGGGAACAGGAGCCCACTCCACATAAGAGTGTTATCGAGTATGTGGCAAGTATGCAAGATCGGATTGCAGTCGTGCAACCCATCGTAAAGGAGCATCTGTTGGATGCCCAGGCCGCTCAGAGTCGTACCTATAATAAAAGGGCTACGGTCAGGTCCTTTAAAGAAGGAGATCGGGTGTTGGTACTAGTGCCCACCCCAGAGAGTAAACTCATGGCCAAGTGGCAAGGGCCGTATGAGATACGGGGAAAGGTGGGGGAAGTGAATTACAAAGTGTACCAACCCGGGAAAAGAAAACCCGAGCAGTTGTACCATGTAAACCTGCTAAAGGCCTGGAAGGACCGAGAATGTTTGGTCACAGATGCAACTACGGTCATGCAATCGGAGGTCCCTCTGGCCCTGGCCAAGGACACAGCCAGGTGTGAGGTAAAAGTCAATGATGCCCTCACAAAACAGCAGCGGCGGGAGGCTCGAGCTTTGGTACAGCAGAATATGGATGTATTCTCAGAGCTGCCGGGGCGAACCTCAGTGATTCAGCATGACATTGTCACTGAGCCCCGGGTAAAGGTGCGGATGAAACCGTACCGAGTGCTAGAAGCCCGAAGGCAAGCCATCGCGGCCGAGGTAAAGCAAATGCTTCAGTTGGGAGTCATTGAGGAGTCCCGAAGTGAGTGGGCTAGCCCCATTGTACTTATACCAAAACCTGATGGGTCATTACGCTTCTGTAATGACTTTAGGAAGTTAAATGAAGTGTCAAAATTTGACCTGTATCCCATGCCACGGGTGGACGAGCTAATTGAGAGACTGGGGAAGGCCCAGTACTTCACCACGAGGATCTCACGAAAGGTTACTGGCAGGTTCCCTTAACAGAGTCAGCGAAGGAAAAGACTGCTTTTATAACCCCAGAGGGTCTCTTTCAATACATTGTCTTACCTTTTGGGTTACATGGGGCTCCGGCCACATTTCAGAGGCTGATGGACATTGTGTTAGCGCCACATAGAGACTATGCGTCAGCCTATTTGGATGACATAGTCATCTTTAGTACCGACTGGGATACCCATCTGTCCCAGGTACAAGCAGTGCTAGAGTCTCTTAGAGCCGCAGGGTTAACAGCAAACCCAAAGAAATGTGCAATAGGTCTCACAGAAGCCCGGTACTTGGGATACGTGATCGGCCGGGGGGTTATCAAACCTCAAGTGAACAAAATTGAGGCTATTCAAAACTGGCCCAAGCCCTTAAGTTCCAAACAAGTGAGGGCATTCCTTGGCATCATTGGGTATTACCGTCGGTTTATACCCAATTTTGCTGGTAAATCGGCTTCCCTAACGGACCTGTTAAAAGGGAAGAAAACGGTGATGGTCAAGTGGAATCCTCAAGCAGAGGAAGCGTTCCAGTCTCTGAAGTCGGCGTTGTGTGGACAGCCGGTCCTCATCAGCCCCGACTTCAAGAAAACCTTTATTGTGCAAACCGATGCCTCAGAGGTAGGCTTAGGAGCGGTGCTGTCGCAAGAGGTGAACAGGGATGAGCATCCAGTCACCTATTTAAGCAGGAAACTGACCCCAGCAGAGAAAAATTATAGCGTAGTGGAGAAGGAGTGCTTGGCGATTAAATGGGCCTTGGAGTCCCTACGCTACTATTTGCTCGGGCGTCAGTTTCGGTTGGTAACAGACCATTCACCCCTTGTCTGGATGAGAAATGCAAAGGAAAGGAATGCCCGAGTCACCAGATCGTTCTTGTCCCTACAAAATTTCAGCTTCTCTGTGGAACATCGGGCTGGGAAATCACAGGGAAATGCAGATGCCCTGTCACGGGCACCGTGTATGCTGACAAATGTTCAACCCCACAAGTCTGAACAGAGGGGGGGGGGTATGTGAGGCAGTGACCGGTGTCATATGCGAGGGTCGCTATGTGTCCCCCAGGATGTGCTTAGAAGCATATTAGATCCGCTGGAGTGCCCTGTGCTCACAGCAGGTTGCCTGTGAGACACAGGGAAGAATAAAAGTAAGTGTGAACTGGGTCAAGTTATTTGTCCCAGAATTTATTCAGGAAAACCTGGTATGGGCTTTTATTTTGAAACGGACTGCAGGATGGTAGTGGGGCCGGTCCGTTTCCTCCAGCCCAGATCTTATAGTGGCCCATGGCCATAGAATCTGGAGGATAGAAAAAAAAACCCCAGCAAGAGAGTTTGGGTGTGTCAGTCTGGTCTGGGAGTCAGACCTTGCAGGAGGCTTGTGCAAAGCTCCTTCCGTGTGGAGAAACACGGGCCAGGCAGAGCCTGAAAAGCCAGACACCCCAGCGTACACGGGGGGTGTAATACGCTCACGGCAGCGGACAGTGGACTGTTGTTATTTTTCCCGGCTGCATACTGAAGGACTTGTTTGTTTTCTTTTCCGGTTTGTGAGTATGCTGTGAAATAAACAGAACTTTGTTTGAACTTTATATGGGTCACTGCCTATTCACTGCACAGCAAGGACATCGCTACATTACAATATATATATATATATATATATATATATATATATTGTGATGCAGCGGTATGACCATACACAGTGAAACAGCAGTGACCAAAGCAAGTTCAAACAAAACGTTCTTTTATTGTGTTACTTCACACAGTCAATATAGTATATGGCTTCTTCATACAGTCCATTAATAATGCATGGCTATATGATGCAGTCAATACACAGGCCGAACTGCCCTCTGTCCAGTTTCCCTGGATGACCGCACACTGGTAACAAGTCTCTGTACTGACTCAGCACACTGCATTCTTTATCCTCTGGACTGCAGCCGGGTACACATAAGACAGCCCAAGATGCAGGGTGTCAGTCTCTCTGGTTCCTTTAGCCTCTGTGTTGCTCCACACAGAGAGAGCTCTGCAAACAACTGCCCTGTCTGCTTTCCAAGAACACACTGACACACCTCCTCCACTACTACAGGGCTTTTTAATCAGTCACTGCTTCACTATTCTAATTACAGCCACACTTGTGTCTGTAGTACACCCTCATGGCCTCACTACGCTTCCATGCACATTCTGGAGAGCACATACAGCGCCCACTAGCTGTAACAGGGGTCACCACCTCACAATATATATATATCAAATAAAGGGAACACTAAAATCCCACATCCTATATATCACTGAATGAAATATTCCAGTTGTAAATCTTTATTCATTACATAGTGGAATGTGTTGAGAACAATAAAACCTAAAAATTATCAATGTAAATCACAACTGATATCCCACGGAGGTCTGGTGTTGGAATGATGCTCAAAATCAAAGTGGAAAATGAAGTTACAGGTTGATCCAACTTCAGTGGAAATGCCTCAGGACAAGGAAATTATTATTATTATTATTATTTATATAGCACCATTAATTCCATGGTGCTGTACATGAGAAAGGGGTTACATATAGAGTTATAGATATCGTTTACAGTAAACAAATTTACAGTGACAGACTGGTACAGAGGGGAGAGGACCCTGTCTTTGCGGACTTACATTCTATGGGATAGTGGGGAAGAGACAGAAGGTAGGGGCGTGGCGGCGGCTCTGGCGATGGCGAGGCGGCTCTGGTGATGGCGAGGCGGCAGAATGGTTATTGCAGGCTGCAGGCTCTCTTGAAGAGATGGGTTTTCAGGTTCCATCTGAAGGAGCCGAGGGTGGTGGATAGTCGGACATGTTGAGGCATGGAATTCCAGAGGATGGGGGATATTCGAGAGAAATCTTGGAGGCGGTTGTGTGAGGAACGAATAAGTGTGGAGGAGAGTAGGAGGTCTTGGGAGGATCGGAGATTACGTTAGGGGAGATATTGGGAGATTAGTTCAGAGATATAGGGAGGGGACAGGTTGTGGATGGCTTTGTAGATCAGTGTTAGTAGTTTGAACTGGATTCGTTGGGGAATCGGGAGCCAGTGGAGGGATTCGCAGAGGGGAGAAGCAGGGGAGTAGCGAGGAGAGAGGTGGATTAGCCGGGCAGCAGAGTTGAGGACAGACTGGAGTGGTGCAAAAGAGTTAGCAGGAAGGCCACAAAGGAGGGCGTTGCAGTAGTCGAGGCGGGAGATGATGAGGGCATGCACAAGAGATTTGGTAGATTGTGGGCTGAGGAAGGAAATGATGCTCAGTAGTGTGTGTGGCCTCCATGTGCCGGTATGACCTCTCTACAATGCCTGGGCATGCTCCTGATGAGGCGGTAGATGGTCTCCTGAGGGATCTCCTCCCAGACCTGGACTAAAGCATCTGCCAACTCATGGACAGTCTGTGGTGCAATGTGACGTTGGTGGATGGTGCGAAACATGATGTCCCAGATGTGTTCAATCGGATTCAGGTCTGGGGAATGGGCAGGCCAGTCCATAGCTTCAATGCCTTTATCTTGCAGGAACTGCTGACACACTCCAGCCACATGAGGTCTGGCAATGTCCTGAATTAGGAGGAACCCAGGGCCAACTGCACAGCATATGGTCTCACAAGGGGTCTGAGGATCCCATCTCGGTACCTAATGGCAGTCAGGCTACCTCTCGCGAGCACATGGAGTCCTGTGTGGCCCTCCAAAGAAATGTCACCCCACACCATTACTGACCCACTGCCAAACTGGTCATGCTGAAGGATTTTGCAGGCTGCAGATCGCTCTCCACAGCGTCTCCAGACTCTGTCGCGTCTGTCACATGTGCTCAGTGTGAACCTGCTTTCATCTGTGAAGAGCACAGGGCGCCAGTGGCGAATTTGCCAATCCTGGTGTTCTGTGGCAAATGCCAAGCATCCTGCATGGTGTTGGGCTGTGAGCACAACCCCCATCTGTGGACCTCGGGCACTCAGACCATCCTCATGGAGTCGGTTTCTAACCGCAGCAGACACATGCACATTTGTGACTTGTTGGAGGTCATTTTGCAGGGCTCTGGCAGTGCTCCTCCTGTTCCTCCTTGCACAAAGGCTGAGGTAGCGGTCTTACTGCTGGGTTGTTGCCCTCCTACGGCCCCCTCCACATCTCCTGGTGTACTGGCCTGTCTCCTGGTAGCACCTCCAGCCTCTGGACACTACGCTGACAGACACAGCAAACCTTCTTGCCACAGCTCACATTGATGTGTCATCCTGGATGCGCTGCACTATCTGAGCCACTTGTGTGGGTTGTGGAGTCCGTCTTATACTACCACAAGTGTGAAAGCACAACCAACATTCAAAAGTGATTAAACATCAGCTATGAAGCATTGTACTGAGATGTCGTCTGTGGTCCCCACCTGCAGAACCACTTCTTTATTGAGGGTGTCTTGATAATTGCCAATAATTTCCATCTGTTGTCTATTCCATTTGCACAGCAGCATGTGAAATTGATTATCAATCAGTGTTGCTTCCTAAGTGGACAGTTTGATTTCACAGAAGTTTGATTTACTTGGAGTTATATTCAGTTGTTTAAGTGTTCCCTTTATTTTTTTGACCAGTGTATATATATATATATATCTATATATATATATGTTAGGTGTTGAGTTCCCGCCACTGCACAGGGGGAATCTCGAGCCATGTCTGCTCCCATTCTCCTCCAGCCACAGTGGAGCCTGCTCAGTGGAGGCGTCGGTCCCAGCGTCTGGCTCAGGCTGATACTGGACGACTTGTTACTACTGCCCTTCCAGGATCTGTCTTTGTAGCCAGCAATGTTCAGCAGTGGGCAGGTCTTTCTAGGACTAAGTCCTGCTTTTCCCATACTGAGCATGCCCACGGGATGACCTCCCATTGGAGGTCTGGGGTCACATGCTCAGGTCCTGTAGCAGCTCCTATTGGACCACCAGGAAGGTCCTTGTCTGCTACAGCTATAAAAGGTTTGCATGGCCACACGGTCATGCGCTAGTATCAACCTATATGTTTGAGCCTTGTTACTGTGTGGTCATGTTTGCATGTGGTCAGGGTTGGCTGAAATATGCCCCTAGAATACCGGCACCTCCGGTGAGGAGTTTTGTGTGCTTGGATTCAGGTCTTGGCTGAAATAGGCCCCTAGAATACCGGCATCTACGGTGAGGTGTTGATTGTGTGCTATGCTGACTGCATGAACACAGTTTAGCTCTGTTTGGTAGCTGTGTTCCTCTGTGAGGTTAACAGGGCACAGCGTTTCCCTATCCTAGCGATTCTGTGAAGTAACAGAGTTCGCTAATGCCGCCATATAGCGCCGCCAATTGATAGCAGCAGGTTTCTCTCCTGCACGGTGAACCCCGGGTGGCGAATGCATCTATTATTACATATATTTATACTTGGTGCGTTCCCACCAACCCTAACATAATATATATATATATATACATATATATATATATATATATATTTATATAACAGAAACAAAGCAATATGTATGAATATTAGAATCCGCCAATATCCATAAGTATACTGGATTTTGTCATATTTACTGGGATATATTTAAGAGAAAATTACAAAAGAACAACCCAAATAAAATAAAGGCTATATATAAATCAGTATCACAATCATAAATATAGTGATATTAGCTCACCCGGGTGTCTTTTGAGTAAAAAGAAAGTGGAGACCACTTAAACCAAGAACCAAAACCAATCACCAAACCAAAGGATGCACCAGGAAGACCAGACTGGATCAAGATATATTCCTTTATTATTTAATTATCAAGCAGCGATACAATATATAAAAAACTACTGTTAAAAAAATATACGATAAAAATACAAAACAATCATACAAAAAGTGTGCAGCACGGGACGGCATATAAAAATGAATATACGGATACCCAACCGCACAATAATAATAATTATTTATATATCCGTGCAAGGTAAGTATTACCCACAATCGGGATATATTAGTTCCCTGAAAAATTGAGTGACACAATGTGGAAACAATAATAAAAAATAATAAAAACTCCAAAATTGATGTGCAATATATGCAAAAAAGTACTGAAGTGCAAATAAATTCAAAGAACACAATTGTTTTAACCATCAGGGTTATTTCCAGACCCTGCACAGTGCTGATAGAGACAAAGTGCTAAGTGCTGAACTATAACAGATTTCAGGGAAAAATAGTGGATATTACCTCAGGGCACCGCGCCATCCTGAGTACACGCACACACCCGACGCGCGTTTCGGAACTAAATTCCTTCGTCAGGGGGTGGCGAATGCACCTATTATTACATATACCGTATATACTCGAGTATAAGCCGAGATTTTCAGCCCAAATTTTTGGGTTGAAAGTGCCCCTCTCGGCTTATACTCGAGTCACGGTCGGCGGTGGGGTCGGCGGGTGAGGGGGAGAGAGGGCTGAGGCATACTCACCTAGTCCCGGCGATCCTGGCGCTGTCCCTGCAGTGCCACGGTCTTCGGGTGCCGCAGGTCTTCCCCTGTTCAGCGGTCACGTGGGACCACTCATTAGAGAAATGAATATGGACTCCACTCCCATAAGGGTGGAGCCGCATATTAATTTCTCTAATCAGCGGTAACGGTGACCGCTGATAGAGGAAGAAGCTGCGGCACCGAAGACCAGCTGTCCGGGGAAGGAGCGGGACGCCGGGAGCAGGTAAGTATGTAATATTCACCTGTCCCCGTTCCACACGCTGGGCGCCGCTCCATCTTCCCGGCGTCACTCCGCACTGACTGTTCAGGTCAGAGGGCGTGATGACGAATATAGTGTGCGCGGCGCCCTCTGCCTGAACAGTCAGAGCGGAGAGACGTCGGGACGAGACACCGGGAGCTGCAAGCAAGAGAGGTGAGTATGGCATTTTTTTTTTATTGCAGCATTATATATACCGGTAGCACAGCTTTATAAGGAGCATCTATGGGGCACAAATGAACGGTGGAGAGCACTATATGGCAGAGCTTTATAAGGAGCATCTATGGGGCACAAATGAACGGTGCAGAGCACTATATGGCAGAGCTTTATAAGGAGCATCTATGGGGCACAAATGAACGGTGCAGAGCACTATATGGCAGAGCTTTATCAGGAACATCTATGGGGCAATAATGAACGGTGCAGAGCACTATATGGCACAGTTTTATATGGCACATCTATGGGGCAATGATGAACGGTATGAGCACTATATGGCACAGCTTTATATGGCACATCTATGGGGCAATAATGAACGGTGCAGAGCACTATATGGCAGAGCTTTCTATGGAGCTTCTATGGGGCAATATTGAACGGTGCAGAGCATATATGGGGCACAGCTTTATATGGAGCTTCTATGGGGCAATAATGAACAATATGGAGCATTATATGTGGCACAGCTTTATACAGAGCATCTATGGGGCAATAATGAACGGTATGCAGCATTATATGTGGCACAGCTTTATACAGAGCATCTATGGGGCAATAATGAACGGTATGCAGCATTATATGTGGCACATCTTTATATGGAGCATCTAATGGGGCAATAATGAACGGTATGGAGCATCTATTTTTATTTTTGAAATTCACCGGTAGCTGCTGCATTTCCTACCCTATGCTTATACTCGAGTCAATAAGTTTTCCCAGTTTTTTGTGGCAAAAGTAGGGGGGTCGGCTTATACTCGGGTCGGCTTATACTCGAGTATATACGGTATTTATACTCGGTGCGTTCCGCCAACCCTAACATATATATATATATATATACAGTGTATATATATATATATAGATAGATATATATATATATATATATACCATATATACTCGAGTATAAGCCGAGATTTTCAGCCCAAAATTTTCGGCTGATAGTGCCCCTCTCTGCTTATACTCGAGTCACGGTTGGCGGTGGGGTCGGCGGGTGAGGGGGAGAGGGCGCTGAGGCATACTCACCTAGTCCCGTGTTGTGAATTCTGTGGTCAAGCTCCCTCTTGTGGTCATGAGTGGTACTTCGGCTGGTTCTCTCCATGAGCTTCCTCTGGTGGATGTGAGTGGGGCTGCGGCTTCTGAGTTTCCTTCCTCAGGTGACGAGGTTAAGTCGTTAGGTGCTGCTCTATTTAACTCCACCTAGTTCTTTGTTCCTAGCCTCCAGTCAATGTTCCAGTATTGGTCTTGCTCTCTCCTGGATCGTTCTAGTGGCCTGTCTGCCCTGCATAAGCTAAGTTCTGCTTGTGTTACTTTTGTTTGCTATTTTTTCTGTCCAGCTTGCTATATTGGTTTGTCTTGCTTGCTGGAAGCTCTGGGACGCAGAGGGAGCACCTCCGTACCGTTAGTCGTGCGGAGGGTCTTTTTGCGCCCTCTGCGTGGTTGTTTGTAGGTTTTTGTGCTGACCGCAAAGCTATCTTTCCTATCCTTGGTCTATTCAGTAAGTTGGGCTTCACTTTGCTAAAATCTATTTAATCTCTGTGTTTGTATTTTCATCTTTACTCACAGTCATTATATGTTGGGGGCTGCCTTTTCCTTTGGGGAATTTCTCTGAGGCAAGGTAGGCTTATTTCTCTATCTTCAGGGCTAGCTAGTTTCTCAGGCTGTGCCCGAGGCGCCTAGGTCTGGTCAGGAGTGCTCCACGGCTACCTCTAGTGTGGAGCTCGTCCTATGTTATTAGTAACTATCAGGTCATTTTCAGTGCTCTTAACCACCAGGTCCATTGTGGTTCTAAATCACCAGTTCATAACAGTCCCGGCAATCCTGACGCTCCCTCTGCCCGTCCCACGGTCTTCGGTGCTGCAGCTCTTCCCCTGATCAGCGGTCACGTGGGACCGCTGATTACAGAAATGAATATGCGGCTCCACCTCCCATAGGGGTGGAGCCGCATATTCATTTCTCTAATCAGCGGTGCCGGTGACCGCTGATAGAGGAAGAGGCTGTGGCACTGAAGACCGTGTGACAGGCAGAGGGAGCGGGACACCGGGAGCAGGTAAGTATGTAATATTCACCTGTCTGCGTTCCACCCGCCGGGCGCCGCTCTGTCTTCGCATCCTCTTGCTCTGACTATGCAGGTCAGAGGGCGCGATGACGCATATAGTGTGCGCGGCGCCCTCTGCCTGATCAGTCAGTGCAGAGAGATGCCGGGACCGGACGCTGGTAGCTGCAAGCAAGAGAGGTGAGTATGGCATTTTTTTTTTTGATTGCAGCAGCAATGGCACAGCTTTATATGGCACAGCTATGGGGCAATAATGAACGGTGCAGAACACTATATGGCACAGCTATGGGGCAATAATGAACGGCGCAGAGTACTATATGGCAGCTATGGTGCAATAATGAACGGCGCAGAGCACTATATGGCAGCTATGGGGCAATAATGAACGGCGCAGAGCACTATATGGCAAAGCTATGGGGCAATAATGAACGGTGCAGAGCACTATATGGCACAGCTATGGGGCAATAATGAATGGTGCAGAGCACTATATGGCACAGCTTTCTATGGTACATCTATGGGGAAATAATGAACGGTGCAGAGCACTATATGGCACAGCTATGGGGCAATAATGAACGGTGCAGAGCACTATATGGTACATCTATGGGGAAATAATGAACGGTGCAGAGCACTATATGGCACAGCTATGGGGCCATAATGAACAGTATGAAGCATCTATTTTTATTTTTGAAATTCACCGGTAGCTGCTGCATTTTCCACCCTAGGCTTATACTCAAGTCAATAAGTTTTCCCAGTTTTTTGTGGCAAAATTAGGGGGGTCGGCTTATACTCGGGTCAGCTTATGCTCGAGTATATACAGTATACATATTTATATAACAGAAACAAAGCAATATGTATGAATATTAGAATCCGCCAATATCCATAAGTATACTGGATTTTGTCATATTTACTGGGATATATTTAGTATAATAGGTCTGATCGGAGGTTCATGCCGTTTGGATATCAGGAATCTAATTTTCTACTAAGGACTTTCTTTGACCTATCTCCCCCTATAACAGGTTTAATAAAATTTTTAATGCCTACAACCTTGAAGTGATTCAAATGACCATTGTCTTATTGTACAATGTGCTGTGATGCCACAGATTTATTGCGTTAACAATAGCTCTAATATGTTCGCTAAGAGATCTAGTAGTGCAGCCTATATATAGTAGATGACACATCACATATTGTATGATATAGACCAAATGTGTGGAACTGCAGATTATAAGTTGTTTGATGTCATATTGCTTGTCACTTTTCATGGAGACAATTTTTTTTGTTTTATGGTTCATACAGATGCCTGTGCAACAAGGACCACAATGCATGGACTGGCCGCGGGTCTCCTGACTTAAGCGCGACCGTCTCATAGAATTAGACAATATTTTTCTTTTTTGATTGATATAGACTCAGTTGACTTAATCTGTGATCAATGATGCTGCATTTTTGGGGCATATGTGTCTAGATCCCTAATATATTCCTCAGTGAACAGATTGTGTATTGTATGTTTGGGATGGTAACTAAATGCATGAAGTATAGAATTACCTGTAACAGTCTGTCTCTATGATGAGGAACATATTTGTGCTTTGGGGTGGCCTGTGGACAAGTCTTTCCTTTGGTTTCTGTGGCTTAGGGCAGGAAGATAACTCTGCCTACAGTCCCACCCCGGAGCACAGCATATCATTAACTGAAAACTTCTAACACTAGTTACACAAGAACACAAGACAGATTTATTCATCCCAGGTATAATTGTAATCAGTATAGGGTCACATTGCGTTAGTGTAACCCGTTTAGCGCTAGCGCTAGCGGGTTGCGCTAACGCAATGTTTTTAAGGTGGCCGTGTCCCGGGGTCGCGGTAACGTCCCCGCTCTCGCAGGTCCCCGATCTGCGAGAGCGGGGAACAGACCGCGGGCGCGCCTCGGACGCTGCAAGCAGTGTCCGCGGCGTGCCAGGAAACCCCGGCGCGTCGCTAGCACGTGCCAAACATGGCACGCGCTAGTGCTGCGCGTTCCCATTGCCGTGAATGGGCGCGCTAACGGACGCGTTGCACGGCGTTAATTTCGCCGTGCAACGCTGTCCGTTAGCGCGTTCCCATTAACGCAATGGGAACCTTACAGAAACATGAAAGTGTCCCTAGTTTACTTAGGAAAATCCTGCTGATATGTTCACTTTAAATGATATTGAAAACGCAGAACATATGCACAGCAATTCATTTTTACATATACTGTATATGCATGTGTTTATTCTTTTGAGTGTTTCCTGTGTGCTTTTTCAGACAGTTTTCAGAGCGGACTCACATGAAAAAGATGTGTACACATACCCTAAAGGTACCGTCACACATAACGATATCGTTAACGATATCGTTGCTTTTTGTGATGTAGCAACGATATCGTTACTGAAATCGTTATGCGTGACAGCGACCAACGATCAGGCCCCTGCTGGGAGATCGTTGGTTGCTGGGGAATGATCAGAACTTTATTTTGGTCGCTGATCTCCCGCTGACATCGCTGAATCGGCGTGTGTGACGCCGATTCAGCGATGTCTTCACTGGTAACCAGGGTAAATATCGGGTTACTAAGCGCAGGGCCGCGCTTAGTAACCTGATGTTTACCCTGGTTACCATTGTAAATGTAAAAAAAAAACTACATACTTAAATTCCGGTGTCTGGTCACGTCCCTCGCCTTCAGCTTCCCGCACTGACTGTGAGTGCCGGCCGGCCGTAAAGCAGAGCACAGCGGTGACGTCACCGCTCTGCTTTACGGCCGGCCGGCGCGCCGCTCACAGTCAGTGCGGGAAGTTGAAGGCGAGGGACGTCACCAGACACCGGAATGTAAGTATGTAATGTTTTTTTTTTACATTTACAATGGTAACCAGGGTAAACATCGGGTTACTAAGCATGGCCCTGCGCTTAGTAACCCGATGTTTATCCTGGTTACCCGGGGACTTCGGCATCATTGGTCGCTGGAGAGCTGTCTGTGTGACAGCTCTCCAGCGACCAAACAGCGTCGCTGCAGCGATCGACATCGTTGTCTATATCGCTGCAGCGTCGCTTAATGTGACAGTACCTTAAGAGGGGTCAAAAGCAATGAGTAGATACCTTCCTAATTTTTACTAACCACATTTTTCTCTATTTTGTGGAAATAAGGTATCTTACTTAAATTTAAAGAGCAATGGCCAGCTTATTTAGTGTGTTAGGGACGTGCCCCTGAGGAAGCTGATGTTTCACAACAGAAATATGGATGAGACGTCTCCATCAGGGCTCAACCAGATGGACATTTCTCCTTATGGATTACTCAGAAATTCAGAATGAACTGTTGTATTTGGGTTGATTCTTTTCACATATTCATTTAGTGGATGTTAATTTCTGAACCATGCAATTTCTCTTTCGCAGAGGATCAAACACTGCATGGATTATCTTCTTTCTTTCTGATTAATTTAACTTCACAATTGTTTTTTTATTTTTGCACAATGAAGTTTAAGTGAAGAGATGCTATTGATTGTGACCACATCAGAGTTCATATACATTTTAAATTCTTTGTGGGGAGATTGTTGGTCAATTTGCTCCTTTCGCACTTTTGCATTTTTCCCTATTCTGGGTCTGCACTACTGTATTAAAATTGTATACTAGTAATCCACTTGTATACATTCTATATTGTTTTTAAGTGTTTTTTTAATGTGGTCCTCATGCTTTTGGTAGTAAAGAGAGACGAGTGAATATTATGAAATTTGAATTTGTCAGGTTTGATTAATTTGTCCCAAAAAATGTAATTCATAGCTAACTGAAATACTGCAAAGCCTTTAATTGCCCTGAAAAAGACCTGTGCAACATTCTGAGCTTCCTTTGGATTGTATCTAACCTCTTTAAAGCTCTTCAACACAAACACAGTAATGTCAAAGTGACCTCATTTTAGAAACAGATGTGAGGTTTTTGGAACTCCTAGAGTGAACCCGCAGATCCACGACAACGAACCTGCCAAGGGTGAGCTAGCCAGATAGACCACCCCCTATACAGGGAGTGTTAGGGGCAGGCCCGAGGGAGACTATTGCCACAGAAGCTGGCACCTGGGGACAGGGAATAGGAGATTCCAAAGAGAGTGGGAGAGCGTAGGACTAGACTGAACAGAAGAAGACGGAGAACGGAGAAGTATGGACTGGACACAAGAGAGACACAAGGAAAGTTGGAAATGATGGAAGCACAGAGGTGGTGGAAAAGGTATGGAGGTAAACACAGGGCAGGCAAGACTGGACAAGGCGACGGGGAAAACTAAATATGGCGAAGAAACTGGACAGGCTGCACTGAGCAAGGACACAGGACAGACCGAGCAGACACAAGAGAGGACCTGGGTCATAAGAAGCACAAATGACAATCAGGCAAGGAGCAGAGGAAGGGTGTACCTTAAATACATGTTGTGCAGGAGGACTTCCGGGTCAGGGTCCTCCAGGCCACAGAGAGAAGCAGTGCGCCAGAATATCAAAGAGGAAGTGCGCGTGCGCAGAGGGAGATGGAGTGCGCACGCGCACCCGACAGACACCAGGAAGCTGCGGTGAATCAGGAGGAGAAGAAGGAAGAACGCACGCCCACAGGAGTGCGCCAGAGAGGGTAAGTATGTCGGCGTGCAGGGGGCGGAGCGGCAGGCGAGGCGCCAGGAGCGGTGGCGCTGAGCGGTGCCGTGACAGTACCCCTCCCCTTACTCCACCTCTTTCTAAGACCAGAAAGGAATCTTGCTAAAATATGAGGAGCCTATATGTTTTCACGGGTTCCCAAGACCTCTCCTCGGGACCAAAACCCTTCCAATCGACCAAAAAGAGAGTTTTACCTCTAGATTTTTTCATGGCAAGAATATCTTTAACCTCAAAGATATCCAGGTCAGAAGCCAGCAAAGGAGTTTGAGCAGAAAAAGCATGGAACTGATTGAAAGCAACTGGTTTCAGAAGGGAAATGTGAAAAAAGTTGGGTATGCGAAGTGAAGCAGGCAATATCAATTTGTAGGCAACATCGTTAAAACGAGCCTAAACCTCGAAAGGACCAATGTACCGAGGACCCAATTTATACGTAGGAATCTTAAGGCAAATGAACCTGGAAGACAACCAGACCTTATCACCTGGCTGATATGATGGAGGGTCCAAGCATCTCTTATCGGCATGTCTCTTAATCTTGAGCTGTGCCTGCCCAAGAGCAATTTTGGTCTCCTGCCAGACCCTGGAGAACTCCTCAGACAGAAGATCGGCCGCTGGCACACCCGAGACAGGGAGTACCGGCAGGATGTTGTCCATAAACGATGAAGAAGGGAGATTTGGAAGAAGAGTCATTGAAGTGATTATTGTATGTGAACTTGGCCCACGGAAGTAAGTCAGCCCAGTCATTTTGATGACCGTTGGAAAAATGATGGAGATAAGTCATTAGAATTTGGTTTGTGCGCTCTGCTTGTCCGTTGGTCTGTGGATGGTAAGCAGTAGAGAAATCCAAAGCAACATTCATTAGTTTGCACAGAGCCCGCCAGAATCGAGAGGTGAACTGGACTCCTCTATCAGAGACTATATGTAGAGGAAAACCGTGAATCTGGAAGATATGAGCGATGAACATTCTTGCCAATTCGGGAGCGGAAGGTAATCCAGGCAAAGGGACAAAATGAGCCATCTTGGAAAATCGATCCACAGCTACAAAAATGACCTTATGTCCAGAAGACGAGGCAGATCAGTAATAAAATCCATGGCGATGTGTTTCCAGGGAGCCGAAGGAACTGGAAGCGGATGCAGGAGACCGGAGGGCAGATGTCTAGGAACCTTGTTTTTGCACAAGATGGACATGAAGTGACAAAACTTTGGACATCCAGTAGAAGGGACGGCCACCAATAATAGAGCGAGATGAGAGCAAGCATCTTCTTGTACCCCACATAGCCTGCCAGTTTTGAGGCATGACCCCATCGTAGAACGCGAGACCTTTCATTTGCCTGGACAAAGGTCTTACCTGGAGGTAAGGAAGACATGCTGACTGGAGCTACAAGAATGATCTTGCTGGGGTCCATGATGTGTGAAGGTTCCTCCTCAACATCGGACGCGAGAAAAGATCTGAACATAGCATCAACTTTGAAGTTCTTATCGCCAGGATGGAAATGTTAGTCAAAGTCAAAGCGGGCAAAGAATAAAGACCATCTGGCCTGTCGGGGGTTAAGTCTTTGCGCGGAGCGGATATATTCCATATTCTTGTGATCAGTATAGATCTTGAAAGGGTGAACAGCTCCCTCCAACAAACACCACCACTCCTCCAGTGCCAACTTGATGGCTAATAGTTCCTTGTCACCAATGGCATAATTCCTTTCAGAAACGGAGAAGATCTTGGAAAAGAAACCACAAGTAGCCAGCTGTCCGGAAGAATATCTCTGGGAAAGTACCGCGCCAGCGCCAATGGCAGAGGCATCTACCTCCAGAATGAAGGGCTTGTTAATCTCTGGACGACGGAGTACAGGAGCCGAGGCAAAGGCTTTTTTCAGAGACCGAAAAGCATCTTCAGCTTCAGAAGTCCAGATGTGAGGGTTGGATCCTTTTTGCGAGTCAAGGCAGAAATTGAGGCGACCAAAGTAGAAAATGCGGGATAAACTGCCCTTAGTAATTTGTGAACCCGAGGAAGCGTTTAACGGCCTTTACTCCCTAAGGACGTGGCCAGTTTAGCACAGCAGACACTTTATCCGGGTTCATCCGCAAACCAGAGTCAGAAATGATATAGCCAAGAAACGGTAACGAAGATTGTTCAAAGACACACTTTTCGAGTTTAGCAAAAAGATGGTCCTGTCTAAGATGAGAAAGGACTTGGCGAACATCTCTTCTGTTAGAAGCCAGATCCGAGGAAAACACAAGAATGTCGTCTAAGTATACCACCACACAGGTGTATAGTAGATTCTGGAAATCATCATTCACAAACTCGTGGAACACCGCTGGAGCATTACACAGGCCGAAGGGCATGACCAAATACTCATAATGGCCATCTCGAGTGTTAAAGGTGGTTTTCCATTCGTCTCCGGAACGAATACGGATTAGATTGTAAGCTCGCGAAGATCCAATTTCGTGAAAATTCATGCTCCACTAAGGCGATCGAACAATCCTGGAATGAGTGGTAGAGGATACTTGTTCTTGATCGTGAGATTGTTGAGACCTCGGTAGTCAATACATGGACGGAGAGTTCCATCCTTCTTCTTAATGAAGAAAAAACCTGCACCTGTAGGGGAGGAGGACTTGCGAATAAAGCCTTTAGCCAAATTCTCCCGGACATATTCAGTCATTACCTGAGTCTCAGTTGGAGACAACAGGTAGATTCGACCTCGAGGTGGAGCAGAACCTGGTCTCTCGCTAGACCGCTACGTCATCATCTCGTGAGACCGCAATGCATTCTTGGGACCAGAGCGTTGCAAGGAGCATCGCTAAATGCCTCGCCTGGATCCGGGGGCCGCCGGAAGGTGAGTATATAACTATTTTTTTATTTTAATTCTTTTTTTTAACAGGGATATGGTGCCCACATTGCTATATACTACGTGGGCTGTGTTATACTACTTGGGCTGTGCTACATACTGTGTGGGCTGTGTTATATACTACATCTCTGTGCTATAGTGCTATATACTACGTGGCCTGTGCTATATACTACATCGCTTTGCTAAATACTACATGGGCTGTGTTATATACTGCGTGAGCTGTGTTATATCCTGCGTGTCTGTGCTATATACTATGTGGGCTGTGCAATATATTACGTGGCTGGGCAATATACTGCGTGAGCTGTGCTATATACTGCATGAGCTGTACTATATACTACATGAGCTGTGCTATATACTACATGAGCTGTGCTATATACTACGTAGCTGTGCAATATATTACGTGGCTGGACAATATACTACGTGGCTGTGTTATATACTGTGTGAGCTGCGCTATATACTACGTGAGCTGTGCTATATACTATGTGGCTGTGTTATATACTACGTGGGCTGTGCTATATACTACGTAGCTGTGCAATATACATGGCTGGGCAATATACTACACGGCTGTGCTATATACTATGTGGCTGTGTTATATACTACATGGGCTGTGTTATATACTACATGGGCTGTGCTATATACTGTGTGGGCTGTGTTACACACTGCGTGGGCTGTGCTATATACTACGTGGGCTGTTATACACTGCGTGGGCTGTGCTATATACTATGTGGGCTGTGTTATACACTGCTTGGGCTGTGCTATATACTATGTGGGCTGTGTTATACACTGCATGGGCTGTGCTATATACTATGTGGGCTGTGCTATATACTACATGGGCTGTGCTATATACTACGTGGCTGTGCTATATGCTAAGTAGCTGTGCTATATGCTACGTGGCTGTGCTATATGCAACGTGGGCTGTGCTATATGCTACGTGGGCTGTGTTACATACTACATGGCCTGTGCTATATACTATGTGGCCTGTGCTATATGCTATGTGGCTGTGCTATATACTACGTGGGCTGTGTTATATGCTACGTGGGCTGTGTTATATGCTACTTGGCTGAAGTATATTTCTCTGCTGTATCTGTGCACCATGAATCGTGGTATGTGTTAAAGAGGGGGGCCCACTGAGACTCTTTCGCCCGAGGCCCTCAAAAACCTGGAGCCGGCCCTGGCTTCACTGATTGGTCACGCCCAGCCGGCCACGAAAAATCAGCGACAGGCGCAGTCCGGACGCAAATTTGTGCGGAATTTGAACCACGCTTCGCTAATTGGTCGCGCCCGGCCGGCTGAATCCTGTGTATAAATTGCATTATTCTGAAAACTTCATAAATAAACTACATACATATTCTAGAATACCCGATGCATTAGAATCGGGCCACCATCTAGTATTCCATAACTACTTTTGCTTGTTAGAGACAGAGGAGACTAATTGTGACCTGTCTTTAGTAGCACTACTGCCAGGACAATTGGTTACAGTGGCAGTGGTGGTTCTTCTTCTTCAACTAGTGGCTCCCACATTCTAAGCTGTGACATATATTCTTTTCTTTTACTCTACCTTGTCCATTGTGATAACAACTTTGGCTTTTAACATACATTTTGTACAACACTATATGTACTCTATGACAATCTTTTCAAATTCAAATGTTCAACCTTTGACAAAAAGAATGTAACAAGAAATGCTTGGTAGGTTAAGTACTCATGCAGGAAGCAAAATGTGTCAGCAGGGTGTAGCATAAGTTTGGTATGTACAATTATCAAATAGGACTAGGTAAACAAATGGGCAAAAACATACATGCACAGTTGAATGTCTATACTTTTTTCAATCTTTTTTTTCTACTGAACAAAATTCAGTCTACTTTTCAAAAAATTATGTATTAAAGGATGTTGGGTAGGAACGCATCTAAAAAGCCATCAACTGCAAATGGACACTGTGTTGGTGTGGCGTGTATGAAAGTAAAATTTGACAAGTAAAACAAATGTGCTAAAAAAAAATTGTTTGCAACATGCCTGTTAGGTGGTCAGTTGCAATTACAGTAAGTGTCTGTATTGGGGGTGAATTTTCTTTTGTATAAAAAAAAATATTCCTTCTTTCAAGAAAATGCATGAAAAATGCCAAAACTCAATAGACTCACTTGTAACAAGCAACCACACTGTCACCAACAGACATTGATTTAATATTTTTTTCTCCCGTAAAACATGTTGTGCTGC
The DNA here is from genome assembly GCF_032444005.1 of Ranitomeya imitator. Taxonomy (NCBI): domain Eukaryota; kingdom Metazoa; phylum Chordata; class Amphibia; order Anura; family Dendrobatidae; genus Ranitomeya; species Ranitomeya imitator. The sequence goes on from NC_091284.1 coordinate 774,296,798, forward strand.
CATGCTGCTGCCTTCTAGTGCATTTAGAATGAGTAAAATGATTGTAATTCATATGTAACAGGACAGATAATAGCAATACCATATCACTAATCACACTGGCACTGCTACTGGCACCTCTTCTATCTCTCTCACCCACTAAGCATTATTCACAGACATCTACACACATTTTCACTGCTGCAGTTCTACAACACACTATTGTCTGTGTTTTTAATCTTATATTTTAGAGCTTTCTCTCCATATCTCTGTGCTGAGCTGTGAGCTCTGATGTTCTTACTTTCCTAAACTATCATAAAATTGATAGACTACAATCTACTACAATGTGTAAAGTGTCAGCAAGCATTTTTAATGGGGCAATTCATTCAAATTGAATCACAAATTGTTTAAATAGGCCAGAACCTGCGCATTTCAGGTTACAGTATGTCAAGTGTCAGGGTCTCTTTATTGTAACCAACACTCTCACTACCCAATTCAAGGTACAGGGGCTTGATAAATATTTACAGGGACATAGCACTTGCTGGAGCACCATGGACTTTTATTTAATTGCTTGGCAAAAGTACTTTTTAAATTGAATAATGTCAATAACTTAATGCCTTGTGGTAAATTGCCCATTTAATATTTAACTATAAGCTACAAATTTTGCCTGCTGGACCATTAGACGATGGGACAGCTCTTCATTTAGGAATACAGAGAGTGATTAACATTCGCACTGAACAATTTGCACCAATTTGCAATTCCAATCATGCAGCACAAAAAGTAATTCCAGGTAGAATTGCTCTTTAAGAATCCCTGGCTTAAAGTCTTTGCAGTTTCGTAGTGGATGATAATGGGCATATCATGTCTAAATATAGGGTATTGTTAAAAAATAGCTACAAAATTTTATGGGAGCGTTTTACAATATCCACATTATGAAGGATGTTCTATTATCGCACTGTTCCATGGACGATGAGCCAAAAACATAAAAGGAATTTAATGCATCATATTAAAATATGTATGAGCAGTAACCCCACACTATAACCATAATAACAACTTAATTGTGGACTTATGCACATGAGGCTGAGATGTCATTTGCATACCATCTAGCAGCGCTGTCCGTATTCTTTAGATTTGCTAATGTCAAGATCTTATGAATACTAATGTCCCAAGTTACCTTGTTTATTAAGGGGTTTCATTCTGTGCTTCATTCTCAGACAAGGTTTTATTTTACTGGAAAATGCTTCAGAGCTTAAATAGTGATTTGAAAGGCAAATGAAAGTAACTAAGGTTAGCCATGAAGTTATTCATGTCTTTCTGCTCAGGGAATACCAGACATTGGGGTCATTTTTATATAGAACTGGGGACGTGACAAACCAAGGTCTAGATTTTTGGAGGAGTGTTTCTTTCCCTGAAGACGTTTTGGAAGAGCTTTATTGTTGAAGGTGTTTTTGTAGCCTTTTGATTTGATAGCGCCTAGTTGGGAGAAGATTCCAAAACTATCCACTTAATTTTCAGTTGGAACCAGATATTTTTCAAAACCTTTTCAAGTTAAAAAAAATGCTTAAAAAACTTCTCATATGAACCGTAGAGTGCATTTTCCATAGAAATTATGAAGAAGAGTTTTTCAATTGTTTTTGAAGTGGTTTTTAGAAAAAAAATTGTAGCTGAGCTGCTCAAAAAAAATCTGTTAAAAAGAACTTAATTATAGCACAGCCAAAGAGAATAGCAGTTTTGGGAACATCTCCAGGTTCATCATAGTAGGGAAGTTCGCCCCTGATTCACTCAGTAATAAATGATGTCTTCATTGGCGATTGGTGGCAGATGTCTGCTGTTTCGGCCTGGTGGCAGTTGAATTCACCCAGGAGGGACCAGTGTAGAGTCAATGGAACAGTGCTCTTATTTGGTGAGCAATGTTGACTTGTTGATATCTTGAGATTCGAACTCGGCTTCAGGAAAATGGCCGCCGCGATGTCCATCTGCGCACGCGCGGCATCCCGCGGCCATTTTCCTGAAGCCCCGGGAAGCAGGAGACTCCATCTGCGCACGCGCGGCCTCAGGAAGATGGCCGCGCCCACCGAGAAACCGCTCAATAGCGGCGAGCGCGCTCTTTTTCTACAGCTGCGCAGTGCATTCGGCACTTGCGCATGCGAGAAGCACTACGCCACCAACGGGAACATAAGCAAGATTTGGGGGGAGAAAGAGCGCTGTGACCACGCCCATCTGACCTGACCAGCCTGATTGACAGGCGAAAGAGGCCACTTTTGTAAGGTATTTCGGCAGCATAGGTAGGGAATCAGGGGACAAAAAATACCCTATTGTAAAGCACAGCTCAGGCCCTATTTAACGGTATTTTTATCTCCTACTGAAAAAACGGGGTGACAAGTTCCCTTTAATGAAGGGTTCCTTGGAGTAAGATGTGCCGAATTCACTAAGAGGCGCACGCCGCTAAATAATCATATGAACAGCACCTTTCCAAGGCCGGTCAGTTATAGAGGTGAAATCTTCCTAATGACCCTGTTCCTACTAAAAATAATTGTACCCCTGTAGAGGTGACTGAATGGCACCACCAGGCAGGACTCAAAATACGGTACAGTAGATGAGGAGGTAGAAGCAAAACACTGGCCTTATTGAAAGACAGAGGATTATATGTCGGAAAATAAGACTAACAGTTCTTGTAATGATAATAACAATTATAGATACAAGGAAAGATAGTTGGAGCGTGTCACACAAGCTGCGCCCCAGCTATGGCAATGCAAAGTTCAGTATAAACAATTTCTACAAACTATTCTCTTGTAACTTCCTATGTGACTTTCTATCATCGGGCCTCGCTGCTACAGTGCCCTAGCTAAAGAACCCTGCTCTACATTCAAATACAGTTGAACACCAGTGTCACACTTACAATTCTGTAGTGCTTAGGAGAAAATCTGGTAGCTCCTTCTTGGTCCCGTTGTAGTGGAGTCAAGTTTGTTGTGTTGAACTCTTCCCTCAGGTTAACAGATTTGTCTTCTTCCGGTTCTGGGCAAATCTCATTCCCACTTCCAATGTTGAGGGTTTAATGGTACCATAGCATTGTTTTCTAACTGAGGTTACAGGTGCTCGGGGAGAATAACCTTGGCTGTGCGATGCGACTCCTTCCTTCTGACATGGTCTTGGTGATCGATCCTGTGGAAATCGGACACTATTGTCTCCCTTTAAGCAGTTAGTTAATTTACCTGTCTCTCAGTGTTAGGACTCATGCCACACTTACTGAACAGACACTTCCTGCTTCACAGTGTAATTCAGTTCTTGACAGGGGCTGACCCCCTACACTCCGTTGCTTTAAAGGGAACCTGTCACCCCGTTTTTTGAGATTGAGCTATAAATACTGTTAAATAGGGCCTGCGCTGTGTGTTACTATAGTGTATGTAGTGTACCCTGATTCCCCATGTATGCTGAGAAATACATTACCAAAGTCGCCGTTTTCGCCTGTCAATCAGGCTGGTCTGGTCAGGTGGGCGTGTTCACAGCGCTCTTTTCTTCCCGAGCTTTCCGTTGGTGGCGTAGTGGTGTGCGCATGTCCAGAGTTCCGACTTCCCTGCGCCCACGTGAAGACACAGCGCGCGATCTGCGCTGTAATCCCTTGCATCGGTGGGGGCAGCCATCTTCCTGGGGCCGCGCGTGCGCAGATGGAGTGCTCTGCTGCACGGGGCTTCAGGAAAATGGCCGCGGGCAGCCGCGCGTGCACATTAGAGATCGCGGCGGCCATTTTCCCAAAGCCGAGATGCAAACTCGGCTTTGGGAAAATGGCCGCCGCGATCTCTAATGCGCACGCGCGGCTGCCCGCGGCCATTTTCCTGAAGCCCCGTGCAGCAGAGCACTCCATCTGCGCACGCGCGGCCCCAGGAAGATGGCCGCCCCCACCGATGCAAGGGATTACAGCGCAGATCGCGCACTGTGTCTTCACGTGGGCGCAGGGAAGTCGGAACTCTGGACATGCGCACACCACTACGCCACCAACGGAAAGCTCGGGAAGAAAAGAGCGCTGTGAACACGCCCACCTGACCAGACCAGCCTGATTGACAGGCGAAAACGGCGACTTTGGTAATGTATTTCTCAGCATACATGGGGAATCGGGGTACACTACATACACTATAGTAACGCACAGCGCAGGCCCTATTTAACAGTATTTATAGCTCAATCTCAAAAAACGGGGTGACAGGTTCCCTTTAAAAAATTATTAATCTATCTTCCTGTTAAGCCAAAGTTAGAGTAAAATAATCTTAGAGTATAAACCATATAATTCTCTACCCAAGCTGATTGAAAGAACCTGCTCACAGTACTGCATTGCTTTGCTCACTCTATAGCAGGACCTCTAACATATACATATGTTATTTATACTATTTGTCTCCTCTTATTGGTAATCGTGATCCTTTGGGCTCTGGATACAACAACAAACTTTTATGGGTACCTCATCAAGCCCTTATATATTTTGTGTTATCTATCCCAAAATAAACATTATAGGAATAGACTAAAACCTTGCACGGTTTTAAAGATTTTGTAGAGAGCGCTCAGTACACCAGGAAAACATGTGAGTCACCATGAAATATGAGCGCAACCTTTCCATAAACAGTTGTTGTATTATAGGCTGATTGAATTAGATGGTGTTTATTAAGACGCTCCCTAGCATTGCTGTCTCTGCTTTGCCACTGTCTAGGATGTATTATTATTATGCACCGAAGCACTTTCCCGAGGAAACAATCATTATATTAAAATGGCTTTTCACAAGTTTTACAACCCCCTGTCGTATTCTTGTGGTTGCACTGTATTTTGTCGTCAAACAATAAGCTGCCAGTGATGTGTTTTTATGGGAAATGTGTAATATAAAGTATGCAGGTCTTTTCTCACTGATTTATAACTGGCATGTCAAGATGAGACATCTCCTAGAAGAATTCTCACCAAGGACAGTGAAACAGACCCTACTTTGCTCCATCACTTACTTGGATGTCAGATACTTAAAAAGAGTTTTTAAATCCAAACAACTCTTAGCAACACAGATATTGGGATGAATGGGAATGTTTGGGGTGGTTTTTACCTGTCAATCTGCCTGGTGCATGCCGCATATTTACAATGCTGACTTAGGCTGGTTTCACACTTGCGTTTTGATCTGCAGTGTTTTAAATGCAAACGCATTTGGTGCAAAAACGCATTTAAACGCGTTTAAACACTGCTTTTTTTAGGCGCATGCGTTTTGGCATGTTTTAACGCAAACGCGGCGTTTTGACGCATTTACAAGCGTTTTTTCCTGTGTTTGCATTTTTGAAACGCATGATGAGAAGTGTGTGACAGCTGCCAATCATCAAAATCAACTAGAAAACCCACTATAAACAGAAATACCTAGGGTTAGGGTTAGGGTTAGGATCCCTAGTAACCCTAGGGATCCTAACCCTAACCCTAAAACACAAACTCTAACCCTAACCCTAACCCAAACTCTAACCCTAACCCTAACTCAAACTCTAACCCTAACCCTAACACAAACTATAACAAACTCTAACACAAACTCTAACCCTAACCCTAACCCTAAAACACAAACTCTAACCCTAACCCTAACCCAAACTCTAACCCTAACCCTAACACAAACTCTAACAAACTCTAGCAGAAACTCTAACCCTAACCCTAACCCTAAAACACAAACTCTAACCCTAACCCTAAAACACAAACTCTAACCCTAACCCTAACACAAACTCTAACCCTAACCCTAAAACACAAACTCTAACCCTAACCCAAACTCTAACCCTAACCCAAACTCTAACCCTAACCCTAACCCAAACTCTAACCCTAACCCTAAAACACAAACTCTAACCCTTAAACACAAACTCTAACCCTAACCCTAACCCAGACTCTAACCCTAACCCTAACCCAAACTCTAACCCTAACCCAACACAAACTGTAACAAACTCTAACACAAACTCTAACCCTAACCCTAAAACACAAACTCTTACCCTAACCTTAAAACACAAACTCTAACCCTAACCCTAAAACACAAACTCTAACCCTAACCCTAAAACACAAACTCTAACCCTAACCCTAAAACACAAACTCTAACCCTAACCCTAACCCTAAAACACAAACTCTAACCCTAACCCTAAAACACAAACTCTAACCCTAACCCAAACTCTAACACAAACTCTAACACAAACTCTAACACAAACTCTAACCCTAACCCTAAAACACAAACTCTAACCCTAACCCTAACCCTAAAACACAAACTCTAACCCTAACCCAAACTCTAACCCTAACCCAAACGCTAACCCTAACCCTAACACAAACTCTAACAAACTCTAACACAAACTCTAACCCTAACCCTAACCCTAAAACACAAACTCTAACCCTAACCCTAAAACACAAACTCTAACCCTAACCCTAAAACACAAACTCTAACCCTAACCCTAACACAAACTCTAACCCTAACCCAAACCCTAACCCTAACCCTAAGGGATCCTAACCCTTAGGGTTAGGGTTAGGATCCCGTAGGGTTAGGGTTTGGGGGTGGCTTATCAGTGTGTATTCTTGAGTTTTTCTATAAAAATGCATGCAAACGTATGTGCTTAAAAACACATGCATTTACAGACATCAATACGTTTTTTTGCGGCAAAAAAAGCCACTGAAATTGCTACATGTTGCATTTCTGCAATACAACGCATGCAGAGAAAAAACGCATGCGTTGCAAAAATGCATCAAAACGCATGCGTTTTTAATGTTAAGTATAGGAAAAAAACGCATGTGTTTTTTTGCGTTTCTTAGCGCAAAAACGCAAATGTGAAACCAGCCTTACAGTTTTGGGTGTCTGAAGTTTTGGCTTCCTTCCTAAACTACATTTCCCGTGTTGCTTAGTATGAACTTTAGTTTTTCCTCCAAAACTGTTTATGTTCAGAAATAATGCTACACTCCCTGACTGAAGTTATGTCGCTTATCCATGTTATGTAAATAAAAGCTTATAACCTGACGTTAAATTCATCCATTGGTTGTATAAATTATTCTTTTGAAAGCTGAAACCCTCCAAAATGTGGTTTAGGTTAAAAAAATAAATTGGCATCAATGCAGAAATATTGATCAGTTAATGGACACAGAATGGTCAGATTTTGGCAAGACAAAAGTTTTGTCGCCTGGTAATATAATGCACCCAATCCTAGTTTACATCCTCACCTGTGCTCAGTAAATGATCAGTTAATTAGTGTGTGTGTATAAAAAGAAACCCAGCACCCCAGACCTTCATTGAACTGCAACTTGAGCTCTGACAACATGCCAAAAATCCACCCTGCCATCAAAGCCTGGATTATCAAGAGGCTGAAAACCAGATCCACTGCAGAGGTGGCTGGCACCATTAATGTGTCTCAGCATCAAGTACAAAGAATTAAAAAAAGATTTGAAGAGAGTGGAGATGTGTTTGACAAGCCCAGGTCCCGCAGACCCCGCAAGACAACTGCTCGGGAGGAACGTTTGTTGGTTAGAAAATCCAAAGCAAGCCCCTCTTCAACTGCAGCAGAGCTCCAACAAGCCTGGTCACCTCAAGTTCCTGTGTCAACTAGAACAGTTTGTAGGATTGTCTCGAAATGGCCTCCAAGGTCGAATCACGCCCAGAAACCAGCACTAAACAAAAGGCAAATAAAAACCGTGTAGCATTTGCAAAGTCCCACAGCCTGCTAAACAGATGGATGCTGGAAAAGTGGCAAAAGGTAGATTTCTCTGATGAATCTTCAGTAGAATTACACCACAGCCGTCGCAAATACTGCAGGAGACCTACTGGAGCCCGTATGGATCCAAAATACACCCAGAAAACAGTTAAATTTGGTGGTAAAAAGATCATGGTCTGGAGTTTCATTCAGTATGGGGGTGTGTGAAACATTTGCAAGATGGAAGGCAATATCAGTAGCCTAAAATATCAAGAAGTATTAGCTACCTCTTATATTCCAAATCATAAAAGGGGTAAAATTCTGCAGCAGGATGGTGCTCCATCTCATACATCCATCTCTACAACAAAGTTCCTGCAGGTAAAAAGGATCAAGGTGCTCAAGGACTGTCCAGCCCAGTCACCAGACATGAACATCATTGAGCATGTTTGGGGTAGGATGAAAGAGGAAGCTTGGAAGACAAAACCAAAGAATCTAGATGAACTCTGGGAGGCATGTAAGACTGCATTCTCTGCTATTCCTGATGACTTTATTAATAAATTGTATGAATCATTGTTGAACCGCATGTATGCAGTCCTTCAAGCTCATGGAAGTTAGACAAAATATTAAATATGACTCTAATAGCACCACAACCTCATTCACCAATGTTATGCAACATATATTTGTATTTTAAGTTAATTATTCATTTGAATATCACATTACTTTCTATGGGCGACAAAACTTTTGTCTTGCCAAAATCTGACCATTCTGTGTCCAGTAAATGATCAATATTTCTGCATTGATGCCAATTTATTTTGTAACCTAAACCACATTTCGGAGGGTTTCAGCTTTCAAAAGAATAATCTATACAACCAATGGATGAATTTATCGTCAGGTTATAAGCTTTATTTACATAACATGGATAAGCGACATAACTTCTGTCAGGGAGTGTAGAGCCCACCACATAACATCTTAATTGCTCTATTAGTAAAGAGTAAGTCCATTTGTGCATCTTGTGAGCATACACTTGCAGCCAAATAACTTTGATTAAAAATTAATTTTTCTTTTAGGCCCTCAAGTTTTTTTATATTTTATAACCATCAGCAGGGGCAAACATAGGATTTTCTAATGGGGTGTTTCCAAGTGTATTGGTGCCCATACCAAAGACCGAATTTCTTTCTGCCTACCCACCCAGAACATACTCACTTTGCCAACTTTCTGCATTAACTGTATCACTTATTTCAGAGTTTATCACATGTAGCTGTAGTGTCTTTGGTTAGAATTGCATAGTGGTTAATACCTATTCATTATCTGTGATGATCTAGGATGGCAATGGATTAATATATTGTTAACATTTTGGCTGGGATGAGACACTGAGTGCTTGATACAGTTTTTTTTAAAGAAACAAAGTTGCTCTAGTGTGAATGAGAAGTATAAAAGCACAAAAACACGAGATTATATTAGACCAAGTGCAATGATTTCTGTGGGAGCGTCCAACCATCTAATGCAGGAGTGGGAAAGCTTCATCAATGCTCACATAAATCAAGCAGTGGGAGGGCTGAAGTATACATCACATAGATACACCAAGACTGCTGTATATATACGTATATATGGTGGCGCAGTGGTTAGCACAGCAGCCTTGCAGCGCTGGAGTCCTGGGTTCAAACCCCACCAAGGACAACATCTGCAAAGAGTTTGTATGTTCTCTCCGTGTTAGTGTGGGTTTGCTCCGGGTACTCCGGTTTCCTCCCACATTCCAAAGACATACTGATAGGGAACCAAAGATTGTGAGCCCCATCAGGGACAGCGATGATAATGTGCAACCTGTAAAGCGCTGCGGAATATGTTAGCGCTATATAAAAATAAAGATTATTATTATTATATTATCTCACATAGGAGACACCAAGACTGTTGTATATACATCACATTCAAGACAACAAGACTGCTGAATATACATAGTAACATAGTAACATATAGTAACATAGTTAGTAAGGCCGAAAAAAGACATTTGTCCATCCAGTTCAGCCTATATTCCATCATAATAAATACCCAGATCTACGTCCTTCTACAGAACCTAATAATTGTATGATACAATATTATTCTGCTCCAGGAAGACATCCAGGCCTCTCTTGAACCCCTCGACTGAGTTCGCCATCACCACCTCCTCAGGCAAGCAATTCCAGATTCTCACTGCCCTAACAGTAAAGAATCCTCTTCTATGTTGGTGGAAAAACCTTCTCTCCTCCAGACGCAAAGAATGCCCCCTTGTGCCCGTCACCTTCCTTGGTATAAACAGATCCTCAGCGAGATATTTGTATTGTCCCCTTATATACTTATACATGGTTATTAGATCGCCCCTCAGTCGTCTTTTTTCTAGACTAAATAATCCTAATTTCGCTAATCTATCTGGGTATTGTAGTTCTCCCATCCCCTTTATTAATTTTGTTGCCCTCCTTTGTACTCTCTCTAGTTCCATTATATCCTTCCTGAGCACCGGTGCCCAAAACTGGACACAGTACTCCATGTGCGGTCTAACTAGGGATTTGTACAGAGGCAGTATAATGCTCTCATCATGTGTATCCAGACCTCTTTTAATGCACCCCATGATCCTGTTTGCCTTGGCAGCTGCTGCCTGGCACTGGCTGCTCCAGGTAAGTTTATCATTAACTAGGATCCCCAAGTCCTTCTCCCTGTCAGATTTACCCAGTGGTTTCCCATTCAGTGTGTAATGGTGACATTGATTCCTTCTTCCCATGTGTATAACCTTACATTTATCATTGTTAAACCTCATCTGCCACCTTTCAGCCCAAGTTTCCAACTTATCCAGATCCATCTGTAGCAGAATACTATCTTCTCTTGTATTAACTGCTTTACATAGTTTTGTATCATCTGCAAATATCGATATTTTACTGTGTAAACCTTCTACCAGATCATTAATGAATATGTTGAAGAGAACAGGTCCCAATACATCACATAGGAGACATCAAAACTCTGCTGTATACATCACATAGAAGGTACTGAGACTGCACATAGCAGAATATATTACCGATGCTTATATATCATATAGGAAACAATGAGATTGCTGTATATACATCAAATATGATACACTGAGACAGGTGTATACATCACATAGGATACATCGAGATTGCTGTATATACATCACATAAGAGACATTGAGACTTTTCCATATACATTACCATTAGGCAGACATGGACAATCATGTCTCTAGATCATTTTTACTACACAATGGATGCAGTAAAAACAAAACATCAAAAAATGTCATCACACTTGTATTTTTTTAACATTTTTTAATAGACTACACTGCATGGAGTCTGCATTTCTGGAATATGACAGCACTGGAGGATAATGTCTTTCTGGACTCACGTTTGATTCTTCTCAAATCTTTGGCAGTTAAGCTGCATTTTTTTCTCAACATGTTTTTTGAGACCCTGATGATTATTTGCAACAAAACTTTTGATGGTTCGGTGATCGTGCCCCAATAGCTTAACAAATGCAGGAGTGCGACATCCCTCTGTGAGACTTGAAACAATTTTTGACTTTTAGGAGTCAGTCAAATCTCTTTTTTTTAAAAACAAGATGCCTAATAATTCACAACTTGATAAAGGGCGTTGTATCCTTAGGCAGCACCCTCCGTCATTATTACCCAAATAAACATCACCTGATCTGCTTCATACAATCAGCATTCACTTTTATACAGCTTGGAGTTGGAAAATCTACTATAATATGGTCAAAATACTCACTTGTCTTATAATTCTGCACACAGTGTAAATGCATGCATTACACTGCATTACATCATTTTTCCAATTAGGACTCATTACAAATTTTGCATCATTTGGTTTTTACAGGCTCTTTCTTTCCCTGCACATTCAACTTTGATGTGGTCTGTAGTCATAAATGAAGTTAAAGAGTTACAAATAGGCTTGAGCGAAACGGATCGGACAAATTCAAAAGTCGCCGGCTTTTGGCAAAGTCGGGTTTCATGAAACCCGACCCGATCCTAGTGTGGGATCGGCCATGCGATCGGCGATCTTCGCACCAAAGTCGCGTTTCGTATGACGCATTTGGCGCCATTTTTTCAGCCAATGAAGGAGCGTGGGCAGAGTGATGACATAGGTTTTAGGGGCGTGGATGCTTATCGCCATCTTCTCGCTTGTGCGCTGTAGCGATTTGCAATGTGTAACACCAGCTTTTCTGTTCAGAGAGAGAGAGAGAGATTGAGATTAGATTTCCCATTGACTTGCATTTCGTGTTTCGGTCGATCCCCGACTTTTCGCCATAATCGGCCGATTTCACTCGACTCGACTTTTGAGATAGTCGGGTTTTGCGAAACCCGACTTGACCCTAAAAAAGTAAAAGTCGCTCAACCCTAGTTACAAACTCTCCCTGATATCATGGTAACAGGCTGACTGTTGGATTCTCAATTAACTCATTCTGCAGCTAGCCATAGACAATGCTATACTTTTTTCATGAAATAAAATGCAATTTAATTATTTAAAATCATACATTGTGATTTTCTGATTTTTTTTTAAAGATTCTGTCCCTCACAGCTGAAGTGTGCCTATGACAAAAATTGCAGACCTCTCGATTCTTTGTCTTCTCCCCCGAACTGTGTCCCCGACTACAGATATGTACCCACCATTAACTCCTTCACGAAGTGCGCTGACAGCGACATTTAGGTTGCCGTCACACTAGCAGTATTTGGTCAGTATTTTACATCAGTATTTGTAAGCCAAAACCAGGAGTGGAACAATTAGAGGAAAAGTATGATAGAAACATATGCACCACTTCTGTATTTATCACCCACTCCTGGTTTTGGCTTACAAATACTGATGTAAAATACTGACCAAATACTGCTAGTGTGACGGCAGCCTTAAAGTGATCACGCCAGAAGCTCGTCACTAATCCCTCCCATCGGTGCCCATGTCACATGATCGCAGGTCATCTATGGGTTGACATGACAACCAGAGGGCTCCAGCAGACCTCTATAGTTGTCATTGTCAGTCAGCGCTCATTGAAAGTGAGCATTTCTGCTACATGCAGGCGATGTAGTGTGTAGCAGAGGCGATTGGGTTATCACAGTTTCTGGTCTCCCATGGAGACTATTCAAGCATGCAAAAAGTAAAATAGAATTTTTAAAAAATATTTTAAAAAAATATAAAAGTTCATATCACCCCCCATTCGCCCCATTCAAAATAAAAACAAAATAAATCATTTTAAAAAATAATAAAATATACAAACATTTGATATCACCGCCTGATCTATCTAGCTATTAAAAGAATTAATCCGATTGGTAAACGGCGTAGCAAAAAAAAAGTCAAAATGCCAGAATTACGTTTTTTTTGGTCGCCTAAGCATTGCATTAAAATGCAATAACAGGCGATCAAAAGATAATATCTACACCAAAATGATATCATTAAAACATTATCTCAGCGTGCAAAAAATAAGCCCTCACCCAGCCCCAGATCACGAAAAGTAGAAACGCTACGGGTCTCGGAAAATGACACAATTTTTTTTTTTTTTAAACTTTGGATTTTTTTTACCATTTAAATAAAAAACATCTAAAACATGTTTGGTATCAACAAATTCGTAGTGACATGGAGAATCATAATGGCAGTTTGGTTTTAGCATTTAGTAAACATGGTAAAAAAATCCAAAAAACTGTTGTGGAACTGCACTTTTTTTGCAATTTCACTGCACTTGGAATTTTTTTCCCGCTTTCAAGCACATGACATGGTAAAACCACCACACCTCAGTGGTCTCTCCACCACCCCTTCATTGTTCTCCTGTACAGCACCTTGTGTCCTCTCCACCAGCTCCATCATTGTTCTCCCCCACCCTCATTGTTCTCCCCCACCCTCATTGTTCTCCCCCACCCTCATTGTTCTCCCCCACCCTCATCATTCATTATTCTCTCATACTCTAACCTTTGTTCACCCCCACCACACATGCCCTCTCCCCACCATGCCTTAATGTCCTCTCCACCAGCCCCATCATTGTTCTTCCCCACCCTCATCCTTGATCTGTCCCAACAATGTACTCTCCCCAGTGTACTGCTTAAAAACAAAACACCACTCACCTCTCCGTCCGTTAATCAGGAGCATCGTCACTGCAGGCAGCTTTGTCTCTCTGTGACACAGGTGCATAATGTTTGCTGACGTAATCAAGCAGCGCGCCTGTGTCAGGAAGAAAGCATCCAGCAGGAAGCAGACGACAAATCCCTGCAGCTCCGCGCCGCTGCCATTTTCTCCTCGCTGTCCACCACACACAAAGGCTAGAAACAGGCCAGATTGCCCTCAGTATTAGCTGACCAGACCAGCAGGCCTCCCCTCTCCACCTTCGGGGCCCGATGCAGCTGCACCGGCTGCAACGGCGGTATGTCTGCCCCTGGTTCTTCTGGCATTCTCTATCCCAGACACGTAAATCAGATGCCAGATAGAGAAGCCTGATCTATCACTTCACAGTAAATTTTTACACTGCTGCATAGTCCAGTCGTGGCAGGTTGACTCACACAGCTGCTTACAAAGGTAGACATAGGAACAATTCGTGAGGTAAAACATCTGCCGGTTTATTATGGAACAGCATAAACCATAGCAGGGTTCAGCAACATAAACATGGCCTTTCTGGCATAATGGCAAAATAAAAGATAACGTATAGCAAAGTCCATATGCCTGAGGGGTTGGCTCAGACCACCATCTGTCTTCAGCTCCACCTGGAACTATGTCTCCTAAGTCTCCTCTCCAAACTACAACACAGAGAAAAAAGCAGTGGCTGTACATTTAACATCCCAGCCACATCCTTGAGGTGGAGATATGTTGAGTAGGTGTCTCGCCCATCTCTTACCTACTCACCTACAAACCTGTCCTATAACATGGCTGATTAACTCCTTCAGCACCTAGCATGCTGAAGAAAAACTTATGGGTTTCTAGATCACGGAAGAAAGCAATTTATCTGCCCTCATATACCGTGCTAGAGATAGATAGATAGGTAGGTAGATAGATAGATAGATAGATAGATAGATAGATAGATAGATAGATAGATAGATAGATAGGTAGGTAGATAGATAGATAGATAGATAGATAGATAGATAGATAGATAGATAGATAGATAGATAGAGAATACAAATGACACTTAATGACACTGTTGATTATAGTAAAGTATTTTGGGTATCTTCATGTGTCCAGCATTTTACAGGACTGCTACTCTATTTTTTTAAGCATGTCTTCCTTAATCTTAATGGAGCCTCCAAAGTCGATGAGAGCAGAGCCTAAAGCAACTTCTGATCGAGAATTTTTTTTTTTTTTTTTCGCACAGCCTCAGTTTCTGCACTAAAAATGTGTCAGGCTCGAAGTCATTATCGCAATCAATGATTGAGAAATTCTAGGGGCTTTCTAAACTTTAGAGCAGCTGGGATTTCACAGATTGCTATTATCTTTCCTTTCTTCTTGTCAGAGATTTCTTTTGTCTGAGCTGCAGATAGATGAAGCCAGCTGAGAGTCTGTAAAAGAAATAATGAGAAAAATATGCAGTGATATCATATAATACCATAATAAATGGTTTAATTCACCATATTTTACTATTACCACCTAGGAATAGTCAATCAATGTATAATGCCGAAAGAAACTTAACCAGAATTATTCATTAAAGGGTATACCGTAAAATAAAAAGGATGTCTAGTTTAGAAAATCTTCTGGAACCCAACAGACCAAATAATAAGTCAATGTGGGCCTTTGGATGCTAGTGAGATCCATTGTATGACGGTTGTGGCAAAACATTGCACATTAAGTGTGGCAGAAATGTACCTTTAAAAATGAAATCAGTCATGGACCTTTGCCTGTTTGAGAAAGCTTATTAGTTTTTTGACCTAACTCTAACATTGTCCTTCATCTTGCCTCTAGATTTTGCTATAGACATAGTTAAAACTCTAAGTTTTGCCCCCTGGCCCTCCTCCTGGGTACCTCTTTATATCCTCCTATGGGTTTTTTACATTCCGGTATGCAAATTGTCTCCTCAGAGAGGAAGAGGTCTTAAGGTACCGTCACACTCAGCGACGCTGCAGCGATATAGACAACAAGCCGACCTAAACTAGATCGCTGCAGCGTCGCTGTTTAGGTCGCTGTAGAGACGTCAAACACAGCAGCTCCAGAACGATGCAGGAGCGATCCAGTGACGTAACGGCGACTCACTTATCGTTCTCGCTCCATGTAAAACATTGCTGGCATCGTTGCTTTTGATGTCAAACATGACGATACATTCCGACCTGGCGACGAAATAAAGTTCTGGACTTCTAGCTCCGACCAGCGATGGCACAGTGGGATCCAGATCGCTGCTGCGTGTCAAAAACAACGAGATCGCTATCCAGGACACTGCAACGTCACGGATTGTTGTCATTCTCGTTGCAAAGTTGCTGAGTGTGACGGTACCTTTAAGCTCGAGTACCAACTATTGGAAGTAGCCATCCTACAAGTCAATATTGACCTTTTCGCATACACGGTGTTTCAGGGTATTGCCCCTCATCAGTGCAAAGTATGAGATCAGATTTGGCTAGGTGAGAGGCTAAGACTGGGATCTAATGGGTAAGGTTTCTCCTTGTAGTGAGAAACATGCCAGGTTTGGCATGCCAGTATGAGGAGACTTAAACACCTTGCATGGTCCTGGTGTTCTCTTACTGACAACACCCAGCTTCAATTATCTAATCTCTCCACACTTTTCTAAAGTGTCTCTGTTGCCTGTTGGTACCAAGTTTTAAGGACCATGACAAAGAATCTGATTTTGAAGTAGGTATGCTCTTTCCGAGGGTTCTAAGGTAAAGACGAGAAACAGTCCCAAGATTCCGCACTCCAGTGTAACAGAAATGATCTACTTCACTTACACAAGTATTAGTAAATGGGACAGTAGTTAGGTCATTGTCTCACTTTGTTGGCAGTGGAAAAGGTACAGAAAACGTAAGAGGTGAGTGTATGTACAGTACATCTGATTTGAAGTCTGTAAACTGATCTCTTCTTGCTTCTTCGGGTTTGTTTCGATGACGGTTTGAACCTGAAGTCTGTATTATTGGGGTTTTCAGTCTCGCGTCCATAAAGAGGAGTGGTATGGTCTGTCTGAGTTTGTATGAAGATATTGGTCTGGCCCAAATCTCTAGGGAATCAGGTCTGGACATTGACCTATAAATGCTATAATCATAAAATTACCTATTCAATTTTTGTGCTAAATGTATTTTTTTACATTTTTTTAAACACATCACAACCTGTATTAAAAATAAAAAATAGAAATATTGCCATTTTCACATTCGTAACTGGGGCTTTTTTAGACGCTAACTTCCTATTGCTTCATGAAATAATACATCTCCATCAGCCACAACAAAAGACCATGACCCAATCTTTAGTATTAAAGTGTCTAATGAAAGTGTAGAAACGTCATTGTCATGGGAGGGGAGCAGGGTTAACTGTGATATCAGCTATTGTGGCTGATGGATTCTGTGTTATCACCTGTGTATAGAGATGTTGCCTGTCATTGCAATCTTGCCTCTGATGATAAGGAGCCTGATGAAAACTCTTCCTGGAAGATAACTAAGCATCATACTATGATCCCAAAATATTGTTAGATCACCCAAGTTAGAGCTTTAACATGCAGATTCTTTAACAGATTGACGACATGCATTTTTATGATTTACTTCATGAGAAGAAGAATATTCATGGCACTCACCACTTTTTTTTTATTTCCTTGTGGGGCCATCTCCTTACTGTGTCCAACATTGGTACAAGGGGCTAATTTTTCTGTGAATTGGTCATCAAAAAGGTCTGTACTTCCATCAAGTATCGTTATCTTTTCTTTACCCTAATTTACAGTATAATATTTGATCAGAAATCAAGAAATGTCAAGAAGTATGCAGTAACTTAGAGATTAATTCCGTTAGGTAGAAAATAACTATCTTACCCTCCAGCCTGGATTTCATCAGCGGTCAATATAGTCCAAGACATAGCTGCATGGATAGAAAGATAAGACATAGGAGATTTATTGGGGTCATCTCACAAATAGTGTTTAACACCGAACCACAGAATTGGTAATTAATGTATGATTACAAGACATCCAACTACTGGGTCGGCCATTACTAATGGTGGTCCCATGACAACATGTGAGTAGAGCAGCAGTGCACACACATGACTACCTCTTCCATTGGAAGTAAATCGAGTGATGGTAATAGATGCACGCTACTGCTCTATTAACATGGCGGATATAGGTTCCTTGTTCTTAGGATCAGTAGAGGTCTCAGCGGTCAGACCCAAGTGGTCATACATCAATTGAACTTGGATTGACAGTGTTCCTTTAAAATTGGACATCAAGGGATAGCTGTGAATCAGTGGGCTAGGCCGCCCAGTTGACACTGTAACCGAGATGTCTGCATTTGAACTCTATAAGATCAGACTGCATGTTCAATGTGACAGGTTCCCTTTAAATAAACATTTGACATCTCATATTAATGACAATATTTTCGCCAAAAATATAAGAAGCAAAAACACTTGGCTGAACGTTTGTCTCCTATTTATATTTTTTTACTTCTGTCAAAAAGCAGGCAATGTGCTCTAACCAAGCCAATCCCTACAGGCCAATATCAACCTTAAAATTTAGTATTCCGTAAAGACATTAGGCAAAGAAAATGGCAAATCTGTAAAAAAAAAAAAGTGATAAAATAAACATCATTCTGCAATACAGTAAAACTTTCCACATACTAACAAAGAAATAAAAATCCAGAATCAGAAAGGATTTATGGCCATCGTATCAGTTCAACCAGGAGAAGATAATCAAATTCTACTCTTTGCTTGCCATTTGTTATCCACAGCCTGGAGAGCCTCAGTACTGTTTTCTCAACCACTTCTCAGTGTCGTGTCAATGACCCTGACCTAAGTAAGTGCAGCACAGACAGTAGTTTCCATTAAGTCCATGACACCCCTTTATGTCAGGTCATGACTTTATTCATTGCTGCAAAGTGACAATTTTCCCAAATCTTATCATGTTCTACTCTCACACTATTTTCAATCATAAATCCCAGCTGCTTCTCTACCAGTTCTATGCATCGGGGAAGATGTCCACCTCTAGCCTTGAATTGCAAAAAGCAGAGATTGAAATCCTGCCAATAAACCAGTCTAATTAAAAAGATAAATAACTCCACTGATGCTGAACACAATCTACATATGGATGATTCTTCTAATGGTTAAGACAATGTGGACTCATAGATCTGGCAAATTCTAAACCAAATCTTAGGTTGCACAAGTACAAGACATAAATTATACATTGTGCAGTACTACATTTGTTGGTAGAGAAAATTTCAGCCTCGTTGACACCGTTCTGAGAGTCTTCTAATCATTAGCATTACGATAGAGGTGACAGGGAAAACACCAGGGATAATATTTCTAAAGGACCCTTCATTAAATCATGTAAGCTTGGAAGCCATGACGGTAAACCTTCATCAAGAATACTACATACTGTAACATAAATCGTACATGGCACTACCAAAGAGTAAGCCATTACCAGTAAGACACAGCTCGCCTTATGAAATCTTTGATCACTGATGTAGACCGATAACCACCAAGGTTTGAAGACTATTTCTATTGATTCTTATAGCGATAATTTTTAAATCAGATAAGGTCTGTTAGAGAAAAATATAAGGAGTAAGCTGATCACCTGAAAGGACTGTTTGTAGAGTCTAAAATCAGCATCTGAGTTATTTTAGTTAATCCTACATGATGGAAGGTATAGATACCCAAACTGGCTCAACAAAAAGTAGTTTGATGGTTGAAGTAACATATTATATATACACAACGGTCTTGATGGTTGATTGTTACACCAACCCAGTCATACATATTTTTGTCCAAAATGGCTGGATCAATTGGCAGAGGATCGAGCTTGTGTTGAATTTCCTAAAATTTGCTGTTTCATGGTAATTCGAACAGTCTGAGATTCGATTTGTGGTTCACAAAAAAAAAAGCTGTCCCGGGATAATTTCAAACATTACTGAAGCATTAGAGAGCACAATAATGTATTTTTGCGTGGCCACGCAAGCCTCCCCATGATGTCCTGTAGCTATGATATCTAGTGGATCATACCTTGTACAGTGGTTGTCAGTACCTGGGCCATCACAGATCAGCGGTGGAGCACAGTTTATAGAGTTATATCCATCTCCAGAGTCACTGGGTGAGTTTCTCTCTCCGGTAAAGTGTAAGCTCTTATGTTCAGAGGGGTCCTCTTGCTCTCCTCTATGTTAGCTCTTATGTTCAGAGGGGTCCTCTCTCTCTCCTGTAGAGTGTAAGCTATTATGTTCAGCAAGGTCCTTTCTCTCTTTCTGTCTCTCCTGTAGAGTGTTAGACCTTATTGTCATCAAAGTCCTCTCTCTCTCCTCTACCCCACCTGTATTTTCCAACTAATTATAAGCTTTCTAGACTTGAGATTCAAATAGAATTTTGGTGGAAGATTTGGCTCAATCGGCAAATTCAAATTTCAAATGGTTCACTCATGACTTAAGGTGACCAATAAGTGATCTTTCTGAGAATATTCATTCATGGTCAAATTTCCTTTGCTAACAAAAGAACTTTCAACCTATTATTGGGAGAATAAATCAAACACGACTGACTGCATTCCGATTATGTAAGTCTGTGGCTGGTCTTGTAAAATGATCATTTGTTCTTACATTTTATACAATGAAGGATAGTTTTGGTTGAAATTGCCCAACTTCATCAATTAAAGTCTAATGTCTATGGAATGGGTGTGTAATAAATATGTTGTTAAAGAGCCTAAAAGGGATGATGATTAAATAAGGAAAAAAGAAACCACTAGAGGTGTGTATGAGCAATAGAAATTGTGGTCAAGTTAGAAAAACCATCCATTGTAGAAAGATAGGGTGAAAAGACGCTATAAATAATAGTAACATTAACCAATAGTGATATACGAGCACTAAAATGCTCAAGTGCTCGTTAATCAAATCGAGTAGGTCGGACGGACTCGACTCAAGTAATGAGTATAATGGAAGTCAATGGGAAACTCAAGCATTATTCCAGCAGACCCTCTCAGGCCTGGGGGCATCTCTGACTTTTAGGTCGTTGCTGAGAATAATGTTGTCAGAGTATTACTCCAAAATAAATTAAGTGACAATTATATGGATTGAATTAAATGGATTTTACAGGAAAAATTATAGGAAACAATCATTCCTGTATAATTACTTTTATATAAGGCAAAATAAAAAAAAGAGAGAAAAAAGCCTCCTCCGTTTACATTGAGTAGATGTAAACCTGAAAAGGACTTTTTTGCTATAGTTTTCAGCAGGAAGGACTGTAAGACAATATAAATCCTGACTGTAGGTCTGTAATGCAAGCTTTTCCGTCTCCAGCAGCTATCCCTACTCTCTTTCCTGGGTACAGTGTGGCGAGCATCGCGTCTTCCGGTTTTGTATAGACCCGATGACGTAATGTGGCCGAACAATGACACTAATGCCAGTAGCCAACATGGCTACGGCATTGCCATGATTGGCAAGCAATCCCAGTAGCTGAAAAACAGCCAAGAAACATGCGGGGCAGGAACTCGATCATGAAGCTCGAGCACCAGGGATATTCAATCCCTGCTCTATCGAGTATCAAGCAGTGCTCAGCACGCTCACTCATCACTGCCAATGAACGAAAAAGATAAAAATGCAAATTTAGCCAACCATATCTGGAGACAAGAAGCAGGTAGACAAACATTATATGCTCAACTGTCACTCCATACAAATTTATAGCTGTGGCTGTCACAATTTCTTTCTTCCCTATTAGCATTACAAAAACAAAAAGAAGGTGAGTTGTATTGGGCAGGGTTTGGCTAAAGTACACACTGGAGATGCAGAAGGGAGGCACTTTTTTAATTTCACTAGCGGACCTTCCTTATAAACCCTGTATGTGTGTTGTACAGTCCCTAATTTAGTCCAAAAATCATATTCCAAACTCTTCACCTCTTCGCCTCATTTAGACGTAAGTGACTTTTCTCATAAGCAAAAAACAGTCCAAGTTTCATCCGTGTTTTTGATCTGATTTTTATCAGAGTTTGGTTATTCAGATATTCCCATCAGTTTCATCAGCATTTTATGTAAGAAAAAAATAACAAAAACTCACGGTGGCTTCTCGGGCATCTCCTCTTAAACAGACTGAGAAAAACAGACAGGGCATAGATGGCATCTGAGTGTTGTCCAATTTTTTCACGAACCCATAGACTTGCATTGTCGAGTTTGGTCTCGGATCAAAATGTCCCCAATATTTTGTGCCGTCCACAAAAATACACAGACGTGAGAACATTCCCATAGACTGTAAAGGGTATATTTTCCATCCGTGATAAAACATGTATGAGAAAAATTGATGTCTGAATGAGCTCTTCTATTTAGGTACATTTAGTAAATTCGTCCTCTTCATATAATACCTTTTTATCCTCGAGAATATTTGGCTTTAATCAGCCATCGTTTCCCTTCCCGATTATTCGAGTTTGTCTATATTTACAGTAAACACAATCTCTCTTCGGCTTCGTACTCTCACACTCCAGTCAGATTTTGACATCCACTGCCTGTCTACAATTTAAATTCCATCTGTCCTCTTCCGATGCCAGCGCTAGATGAACGTCAAGCTGGCAGCGGCTCTTCAGCTTTCATAATACGCAGATAATCTTTTCCCCCCCTTCTTTCCCTTGTGTAACATGCGAGTGTCTTGTGTGATTGTCATTTAGTGGTCCTTGGACTTTCCCCATTGATATTAACCACTGGAGTTAAATCAACCCTATAATCAGGTTAATCCTCTTAATCGGAAGGTACAACTGTGTGTAAGTAAACAAAGGATTATTAGGAGCCAAATCTCCACAAGAAGCACGTTTTA
Organism: Ranitomeya imitator; assembly: GCF_032444005.1. Lineage (NCBI taxonomy): Eukaryota > Metazoa > Chordata > Amphibia > Anura > Dendrobatidae > Ranitomeya > Ranitomeya imitator. The sequence continues at coordinate 774,319,317 of NC_091284.1, forward strand.
CGGAGACAGAACATTTACGAGCAATAAAGATCACAAAGATGCATTTTGTTTGTAGAAGAATTTTATGGGTAATTATCTGGTTCTTGCTTCCATCAGCATAAATAGGGACAAGAAGACAATTATTGTATTGTATAACATGTAACTCAATAGTGCTGATATTCATTTGTCAAAAAATAGGGTTCTCCGAGAAGGCTGCTTTAACAGAAACACACTTATCTACAGATTGTGAGACTTTGAGAACAACCTACTCATAAAAACGCAGTCATAAGTCCGGATAAATACAAATTACAAAAAATGTGTTTGTGTATTTTTTTAACCCTTTACTAGTATTGGATTAATAATGGATAGGTGTCATAATTGACGCCTCTCCATTATTAATTTGGCTTAATGTCACCTTACAATAGCAAGGTGGCATTAACCCTTCATTACCCCATATCCCACCGCTACACGGGAATGGGAAGAGAGTGGCCAAGTGCCAGAATAGGCGCATCTTCCAGATGTGCCTTTTCTGGGGTGGCTGGGGGCAGGTGTTTTTAGCCAGGGGGGGGGGCCAATAACCGTCGACCCTCTCCAGGCTATTAATATCTGCCCTCAGTCACTGGCTTTACTACTCTGGCGGAGAAAATTGTGCGGGAGCCCACGCCAATTTTTGCCGCCATTTAACCCCTTAATTTACTATCTAGAATGGCCAAATTTTGCATATACACACTACTAACAGTAGTGTGGAATATGCAAAAAAAATGGTGATATGAGATGGTTTACTGTATGTAAACCAGGTCTCATATCATGTCGGGTTTAGGAAGGAGAAAGCAAAAGCCGGTAATTGAATTACCGGCTTTAAAGCTATCTAGCGCTGGAAGAAATATTAATATATATATATATATATATATATATATATATATGTGTCTACTGACATATATATATATATATATATATATATATATACCTATTCTATGTGTACACATTTATTCTACCTATTCTACTGTAAGCTGTCAGTGTGATTTTACTGTACACCGCAATGAATTGCCGGCTTTTCTCTCTAACAGCGCTGCGTATTCTTCGCAAGTCACACTGCTGGTCCGTGTGTGATCCGTATTTTTGGGGCTTCCATAGACTTTCATTGATGTTTTATTTGCGCAATACGGTGACAAACGCAGCATGCTGCGATTTTCTACGGCCGTAGAAAGCCGTATAATACTGATCAGTAAAATACGGCAGATAGGAGCAGGGGCATAGAGAATAATTGTGCCGTATGTTTTGCGAGTTTTACGGACGTAGTTTCTGCGCTCTTACGTCCGTAAAACTCGCAAGTGTGAAGCCGGCCTTATGGGGCCATAATCAGCATTTGTGTAGCATTATAATGGGCATATTTTAATATGGAGCATCTTATGGAGCCCATCATAAACTGTATGGAGCATTATATGGGGTGTATTTTGTATGGAGCATCTTATGGGACCATCATGAACTGTATGGAGCATTATATGGGGCTCCTGATTCAATATGGATATTCAATAACACTTAAATTACTGATGTCTCAATTAATTTTACTTTTATTGGTATCTATTTTTATTTTTGAAATTTACCAGTAGCTGCAGCATTTTCCACCCTAGGCTTATACTCGAGTCCTTATGTTTTCCCAGTTTTTTGTGGCAAAATTAGGGGGGTCGGCTTATACTCGGGTCGGCTTATACACAGTAATTTTGATTTTAAAAAATGTAAATGTCATCCCACCTTGTCACGGTGACCCTATTCAGGACAGTCCTAACCTGTAGTATTAAAATCTTATCATTTGTCAAGTGATGTCACTTGACAAATGTTTAAATTTGCTGCCTGTATACAGTTGTGCTGAAAAGTTTACATACCCCCGCAGAATTTTTGGTTTCTTGGCCTCTTTTCAGAAAATATGAATGACAACACCAAAACTTTTTCTCCACTCATGGTTAGTGGTGGCGTGAAGCCATTTATTGTCAAACTACTGTGCTTTCTCTTTTTAAATCACAATGACAACCCAAAACATCCAAATGACCCTGATCAAAAGTATTGCCACCTCTAACATTAATGACGGCTTGAAGTCTTTTGTGGTAGTTGTGGATGAGGTTCTTTATTTTCTCAAATGGTAAAGCTGCCCACTCTTCTTGGCAAAAAGCCTCCAGTTCCTGTAAATTCCTGGGCTGTCTAGCATGAACTATGCCCTTGAGATCTCCCCAGAGTGGCTCAATGACATTGAGGTCAGGAGACTGAGATGGCCACTCAAGAACCTTTACTTTGTTCTGCTGTATCCAATGAAAGGTTGACTTGGCCTTGTGTTTTGGATTGTTGCTATGTTGGAATGTCCAAGTACGTCCCATGCGCAACTTCCGGGCTGATAAGTTCAAATTTGCCTCCAGTATTTGCTGATATTATGCATTCATCTTTCTTCAACTTTGACCCAGTTTCCTGTGCCTTTGTAGCTCACACATCCCCAAAACATCAGCGATCCCCCTCTATGCTTTACAGTAGGAATGGTGTTCCTTTCATCATAGGCCGGGTTAAACGCTCTCCAAATGTAATGTTTATGGTTGTGGCCAAAAAGTTCAGTTTTGGTCTCATCATTCCAAATTACCTTGTTCCAGAAGTTTTGAGGCTTGTCTCTGGGCAATTTTGCGTATTGTAGGTGAGATACTTTGTGGCGTTTGCACAGTAATGGCTTTCTTCTAGTGACTTAACCATGCAGCCCATTTTTCTTCAAGTGCCTCCTTATTATGCATCTTGAAACAGCCATACTGGTAGTTTTCAGAGAGTCTTGCATTTCAGCTGATGTTATTTGTGGGTTTTTCTTTGCATCCTGATCAATTTTCCTGGCAGTTTTGGACAATATTTTTGTTAGTCTACCTGACCGTGGTCTTGTTTTTATAGAGCCCCTGATTTTCCATTTGTTAATTACAGTTTGAACGCTGACTGGCATTATCAATTCCTTGGATATCTTTTTGTATTCCTTTCTTGTTTTATACAGTTCAACTACCTTTTCCCGCAGATCCGTTGACAATTATTTTGCTTTCCCCATGACTCACAATCCAGAAATATCAGTGGCTGGATGAAAGATGCAAGAGTCTGTCTGGATCCCTGAAGCTCACTCAGCTTTTATGCACACACTGATTACAAGCAAACAGGTCTCAGGTGAGGATGTTACCTTTAGTAGCCATTCAAACCAATTTGTGTCAACGTCTGTGCATGCTATCAGGCCAAAATCACCATGGTATGTGAACTTTTGATCTGGGTCATATGGATGTTTTGGGCTGCCATTATTATTTAAAAAGAGAAAACACAGTAGTTTCACAATAAATGGCCTTAGCCAACTACTAACCATCAGTGGAGAAAAAAGTTTTGGTGTCATCATTCCTATTGCCTGAAAAAAGGCCATGAAAGCAAAAATTCTGCCAGGGTATTTAAATGTTTAAGCACAACTATATATATATATATATATATATATATATATATATATATATATATATATATATATATATATATGTATTGTAAGGATGTATATATATATATATATATATATATATATATAGTAAGGATTGTACTCACTCAGATGCGTAGGAGGAAACCGGAGACACATTCTCTTCAATGTCCATGTGGGTTTATTTGCTCCATAAACCACCAAGGCAGCAACAAAAAGGTAAACGGTCCGTACATCAGGCTGACACAGCATTAGTGTCCATAGCAGAGCTCTGCTCTCTCAGGCCTGAAGGCACACAGGCTGTGCAACGTCCAACACTCAGGCTCTATCTGAAGCCACAGACACAGAAAGGCTTCTCCCTCTTAATACACAGACCACTCTGTAGTGTCCAGCCTGGACACATGGAAGTCTGTCCACACTGGCAGACTCCCAAACACTCACTAACATGTGCCAAACACACCTCCATTAGGTAGCCTGAAACCACACCCATTGGTGAGGTAACATCACATGCACTGTCATCATTGCAGGTCCTCAAACTCCTGCAGGGAAAAGGATACAGTGAGCACCCCCACTCAGAGGTGAGGTATGTGGGTAGCCAGACCCTCCCATCTCTCATAGCTACCTGCAACCCGGACCCAGGTGCACTAAATGATATCTTTAGTGCTCACGTGCACTAAAGACAAAATACTCCGGGTTGCATCGCAGGGAGCATCCATCCCTGTGACACATACCTCCCATTAACCACACGACGACCAGTCACACCACAATATATATATATATATATACACACACACACACATATATTCCAGTGCTAGATAGTGCTACTTACCCCCACTACTTGCTTACTCAGCTCAACTTCTGGTTAACTCTTTCTGATGGCTGCTCCATCTCCATTTGCTGCATTTGTCTGACTTTTACTGGGGGGGAAAATGAGCCATTTATGAGCTCTGCAATGCTATTTGGGGCATAAAAGTGCTTATGAAGCTGACTCATTATCCTTTGGGTGAGCTGCATCACCAGAAACATAATTCATTAACTCTTAAGGACATCTAGATGTAGCAATTGACAAACAATATGTTTGGAGACACGGGGGTCGGCAGGCACCTCAGTTCCCTAGCTGAAACCACTTGGACCAGGCATCATCCCACCAAACGTCAGCTCTCCCTTTAAACGTGGGCATAACGCTACTTAGACAACACAGAGTGAGCGTAAAACAGTGTAGCAATGCTTTATGGAACCACAAAACAGAGAGATAACATGCAGAACAGTCCCAAAAAAACGCCAAGATGGTGCACATTACAGAGTCTCATACTTCCGCTGACTCGCCGACATAATAGCAGTTGTTACTTCAGAGTTCCCAGGGTTGAATATCCCACCTGTGGCATGCACACAGAGAGGAGGTAACGACAAGTGTGAGAAGATGACAGTCCATTGAGGTATAAGGCCAGTTGACTCAAGGGTCACAACCTCGCTTCTCTGAATAACTCCATGGTGCCAGGCGACTAGTGGGTCCCAATCCTGGCCTGTCTCCAAACGTATCCATGGATCATGGATGGTCATTGGGGCAGATCTGTATTCATCGAACCGAGGGCGAGGTCACCTAGGTTGTTACCTGTAGCATGATAGATCCGTGTCCCTCGTGAAGGAGCCATGATGTATTGACAGCAGTACTGTAGGGTCCCCTGGATGTTTGGATGTCTTGGCAGAATCTGTGGCTGTCCCTCTTTCTCTCTCTGTCTCTTTGTACACAGGCAGATGCTCCTTTTCATAGGTCACAACTTTTAATTTAGGCACTCCATCACAGGCTTGGGGGAAGGTGGAAAGAGGCCTTCCCTCACTGCTGGAGTGTTCAAACAACATGCATAGATTGTCCTATATATTTCAGAGCATGAATGGGTCATCAACATATTAACACACATTCAAACATTGTGCCTTTGTTTCCCAAAAATAGTAGAACAATACTAGGACTGCAATACAAGGACAGATGCAATAGCTAATCAGCAGCCAGTCAACAAATAGCAGCCATTTAACATTAAATCAATGACATTAACAGTCATTCTCACATGAACTCTAGCTCATGTCCCTGGGCCTACTGAAATAATAGTCATCTGGTTAATTAAGATACAATGCTGTGTCTTCACAATATGCAATAGGAGAAACACAACATATAATAGCAAATTCCATAGTATAATATTAAAATAGATATGGCACCTGCATGGAAATAAGGCAACTCTAATAACCAAGGTGTTATCTCCACCTCAATAGGATCAATGCTAACACATAGCAAAAAAACAATAAAGGATAAAAAAGACAACAACAGTCCTTGGCATTCCAGTGGGGTCTGTGCCAGAACTTGATACTCCAGAATATAACAATGGAGTCTGGGAGACATAAATCCATAATTTTTGGAGCGTGTGGCTGACCAATTTTCAACTCTCTTGCAAGTAACTTTGAAAAAGGTAACATTGTGATGTCTACAGAAAACTGGGTGAGATTGTCAAGATATTTATGGCATGAGATGTTTGTGGGAAGCAGTGGTAAGTACATGCTAAAAGTGGTAGGACAACCAGTTGACCAGTGATGGGGTCATGGGTGATACACGTGGGGAGCTAAGACAGCTTTCGATGTGTAGAGTTGTGTAGCTGCAAACCAATCAGAGTGCCCTTACACCAGGATATCTGCATGCTTAGGCTGTTAACTTCTAGCTCCCTCATACTCTACACTGGGTGGTCAGATTGGCTGTTGTGTATCTAATGGAATGGGTATAGATATTTGACCTTGTTCTAAAAATGGACCTTTTTATTGGTCTTTGGAGCAAAACAATAATTTCATATCTGCAGCTCCTTAGATCAGTGCACCTGTCTAGAATTTTTAAAAGCTAGTATAGTTAACAGTACGGACACAAGGATCTATTAAAAGAAATAGATTTGTAAATAATTGCATTAAAATCTATGGGTAGGTGAGCTGTCTGTTCTTAAAACAGATGAAGAAAAACTGTAACAATGTAAGTCTACGGAGCCTAATTCTTACGCTCTATAGACTTACAATGTAAAATAGACTTTCGGCTCATACATAGAGCCAAGCGTTATCTGGCAAGTTGGAATAACCATGATGTGACCCAGAAGAGGAATGGAGCGGAGCTGAATACCAGGAAGACGGCGATCGGTGAGTATATTACTGCACTTACACGGTTTTCTAAAGAATGCTGACTTTTTTTTCTGTTGAAGTTCTTTGGAATAAACTTGTAGATTATTTGATAAAAACCATTTTAGACATTTTATAGTTTAAAGGGCTCGGGCACGAATTAACAATAAATATTACAATAATGTGTTCCTCTGCATGACTCAACATCTCCTACTCCTGCCATAGTGAAAATTCAAGAGCTTTCAATGCCAATTTCTAGATTCTAAGCATACTTTGTGCAAATGGAAAATATAATATTTTATATAGACCAGGAATAAAAGCAAAACAACTGTATGATCCACACGGGTGCACGTCTCATATCACCCAACCTCTTTAATTGAGACTATAACATAATTTTTTTTAGCAAAGCTCTAGTAACCAGTCCATGGGCCCATTCCTCAAAACCGACATTGTTCACACCAGCCTTGATCATGCTGGAGTCAGACACACCTGATTCAAGAAGAGGTGCACTATCAAAGAAACCTTACCCCACTGGAGTGAGATTTCTGGTGTGAGGAACACCACATAAATTAGATGAGCTGTGTCTCCTGCTCCCATTGTGCCCTTGTCCCAACCGATTTTGTCGGAATTGGGAGAAACTGATTTGAACCCGCCAAAAGTCACAAACTTTTACCACAACTCTAAATTTTGTGACTTTTAACTATCTTTTGTGCCAGAATTATGGCATGAAAACTTTGATCAATCGGGACTGTGATGAGGGAACAGCCGCCATCTTGGAACAGGCATGCTATCAGATTGGCGTGACTCCATTTTGTCTCCTGGACACAGGAGTGCTCCTGGCCCCCACCTTTGCTAATGAATAGAGTTCCTATTAGTATGCTAACGGGCTGAGCTCAGTGTAAACTGTAGATGGTAGTTCAAAGCCCCATGAGGAAACCACGCCACCAGGGGGCTTGGAAATGCTTGGGGGCTTAATTAAAACACGCATGCCAAGTGGCCATTGGATATACATCTATTATGGCAGCCCAGCCAAACCGTCTCCAACATGGAATTGTGAATTATGGACGCATCGTCCGAGGTACAGGCTCATAAAAAATATTCTCATTACCCTAAAGAAATTGTACATCCAACAGTGTGACTCCCGTGACGGTGGAAGGTCTGAAACCCGAGATATAGGGATCAGCCTCCCACAGGGACCGAATGGGTCCAGGTTTGATCCCAGTACGACCGGCAGAACAAACCACAGGCGCTGGTACTGCCCGTGTGCTGATCCGATCATCCTGAGAGAAGTTATCCCATTTATTAGATATTGGAATAAATCTTGCAGGGAGACAGAGGGGGTGGAGATTGCTAAGCCCACCCAGCTGCAAGCAGGGGGGCTCAGCCAGGTATAAGAAGACGCTGAGGTCACTGGGAGGGACTGACTCCACAGAAGAAGATGATGATGATGACATCTTAAGGAACAGGGTATGCCAGCCAGGGGGGAGCAAGCACATGCTTTCTGGGGGCTGCCCGGCAACTAAGTTTTTGAACCTGCGGAATGCTATGCCCCCCGGCTTCCACAAGCGACCTTCGACCTGGTAAATGGACCTCCAGCTTTATACCTTTAAGCCTTGTATTATTGTTGTTATATTGTACTCTGACTGTAGCTCTTGATATTGTGATTGTATATTTCTTGTAATTATCTAGTGCGCCCTTAAGGCAATTAAATCATAAATTAATTTTGGGCTGATCCTTTTACTCTGATTGCGAATCTTAGAATACCCAGGGTGGGTAACAGGGCAGTCTCCCCGGCGGCCATTTGCTCTAGGTGCAGTCCCTTTACTGACCTGAGAGACAAAGGGGGCGCCGGAGAGCTGGACCTGTGTAGTGACGTCACGGATTGGTGACGTGGGTGGAAGGGGTAATCCTTCACAGTGGTGGCAGCGTACGTGGGATCAGAGTAATAGTGTGCGTGGGACCCCTACTCCCAGACACTAAAGACTACCAGTGGTAACTTTCACTGCTGGGGTCTTAAGGTCAGCCCAGCACTAGACGGTCAGAGTGTAGATATAATAAGTTGTGTGCAAGGTCAGGGGTACAGCTGTGTCAGTAACCAGAGGTTCCAAAGATGGCGGAGGGCACCAGGAGTGCAGTGAGGGCGCAGGCCAGTGCTATGGCCTATGAGGAGGTGGTGGTGGACGGTACTGTTCCAGGCGAGGGGGAGCTCAGCCCAGACTCCCCAAGGAGCCAGCCACCCGTGCTTAGTCCGGCAAGGGACTACCCACCACCTACCCGCCCCAGCCTGTCCACATCAGCGGCCCTTGTTGCAGCGGCAGTAGCACGTCTCGAGGCGGGTAATGAAGACGCCTATATGAGACTCATGGCAGCTGCAGAGAAAGCAGCGGAGGCTGAGCGTGCAGAACGCCGTGAAGCAGCGGAGCGGGCAGAGAGAGCTGCTAAGCGGGCAGCGGAGCAAGCAGCGGCAGAGAGAGCAGCGGAGCGCCAGCACCGACTGGAGATGGCTCAACGCGGGCTCCCGCTGGACGCCCCAGCACCGCCAGAGTCCAGGGTTTCCAAAGTCCGGGCCGAGGACTTCCCTCTGCTTGAGAAGGATGGAGACCTGGATTCCTTCTTGCTGGCCTTTGAAAGGACCTGCCTTCAACACCATCTGGCCCCGGATCAGTGGGCAAGATACTTGACCCCCCGTTTGAGGGGTAAGTCCCTGGAAGTTTTGGGGGACTTACCTGCCGGGGCGGAGCAGGACTACAGCAGCATAAAGCGGGCGCTGATCCAGCACTACAACCTCACCCCAGAGTCCTACCGCAAGAAGTTCCGGAGCCTGCAGCGGGGCCCAAAGGACACCTGGACCGACCACATGCGGGCGTTGCTGAGAGCTGCAGAGCACTGGACCTCGGGTCTAGCGCTCACCACCCGCCAGGAGGTCCAGGAACTGTTCGTCCTGGAGCAGTTCTTGTGGAACTGCCCAGAGGACCTCCAGCAGTTCCTCCGTGACCGGAAACCGAAGGGGGCTTCTGCTACAGCCGCCCTGGCAGATGAGTATGCCAATAACAGGGCGCCTGAGCCGAAGAAGCCTGCCAGCAGCACCTGGAGAGGGGGTAAGCCCAATCCTGCCCCTGTTTCCCCAGCCCCCAGAGTGCAAGGGGTGTACCCCCCTGCTGCCCTCTCCAGGCCAGGCGCAGAACCCAGACGTTGTCATCACTGCAACCAGCTGGGGCACTTCAAGACAGCATGTCCCCAGCGTCTTAAGGCCCCATCCATGTCTCCGAAACCGTCCACTGTTTTATGTGTGGGAGGGGGTGGTGGGAGGTCCCTGGACAATTACCAACCCGTCACTATCGGCCGCTCAGCGGTCATGGGACTGCGGGACACAGGCGCTGAACGAACCCTAGTACGTCCTGAGGTGGTGTCCCCTCAAGACTTGGTGCCAGGGAGATCCCTGTCCGTCTCCGGAATTGGAGGCGTGGAACCGGCGCTGCCTGTCGCAAAGGTGTTTTTGGACTGGGGTGTCGGGAGGGGAATGCGGGAGGTGGGAGTAACGTCGAATATTCCTGCTAATGTATTACTTGGGACCGATTTGGGGCGGCTAGTGTCTCAGTATGTGGCCACTGAACCCCCAAGTTCGGCTCCCCAAGAATGTCATGTCTCTACTGTGAATGTTGATGTGTTGAATGTGCCTCCAACAGTGGGGGAGGGAGTGAAACCTGAGGGTACTCCATGCACTGACACCACACACACGGGGCTCACGGGGAGGACAGGTGAGGAGACTGTAGGGGAGAGCTCAGAGGTGGAGGGAGGGGCTGCTATGGGCAGTGTAGGGCCCCTAAGTGAATCCCGCCTGCTGAGTCTAGGACCCCTGCAGGAAGAGGAACAGGCCATGGGGGGAGGAGGCGTCCCGGGAGAGGAGCCACCAGGTAAGACCCCAGGGCGGGAGTTCCCCACACCCGGGATGTCAGGAGGGCCGGGAAGTCTGCCTGACCCGGCGACTTGGTCAGGAGCCGGGGGGAAGCAGGTGCTACCCATGGGCACAGCGGTCGTGGCCGCTGTCACCCGGAGTGGGAGCGCCGGAGCCCAAGGAGCCTTGCAGAGGTCCGACGGCTTCCCCCTCTCTGACCAAGTGGCTGCCGAGTCAGACAGCGGCCAGGAGACAGATCCCGGGGAGCTGACGGTGGATGTGGCGGTGTTGTCCATTCTCGCCACATCGAGTCAGGGATGTCAGAAAGCGCTGGAAGCTGACGCTAGCCTGAAAGCTCTTAAGGAGCAGGCGGCACAGCCTCCCGGGGAGTCAGACCGCGAGCAGGTGGTCTGGGACCAGGGACGGCTGTACCGGGTAACGGTCCAGCAGGGTTCACCGGAGGCGTGGCCCAGGGACCGACAGTTAGAGGCAGCCTCTGAGAGAGAGAGAGAAAAAGGAGTTGGCAGAGACAGCCTCAGAGAGAGAGGGGAGGGGGCAGAGACAGCCTCAGAGAGAGAGGGAGGAGGAGGCAGAGACAGCCTCAGAGAGAGAGAGGAGGGGGCAGAAACAGCCTCAGAGAAAGAAGGAGGAGGGGGCAGAGACAGCCTCAGAGAGAGAGAGGAGGGGGCGGAGACAGCCTCAGAGAGAGACAGAGGAGGAGGCGGAGACAGCCTCAGAGAGAGAGGAGAGGGGGCAGAGACAGCCTCAGAGAGAGAAGGAGGAGGAGGCAGAGACAGCCTCAGAGAGAGAGAGGAGGGGGCAGAAACAGCCTCAGAGAAAGAAGGAGGAGGGGGCAGAGACAGCCTCAGAGAGAGAGAGGAGGGGGCGGAGACAGCCTCAGAGAGAGACAGAGGAGGAGGCGGAGACAGCCTCAGAGAGAGAGGGGAGGGGGCAGAGACAGCCTCAGAGAGAGAGAGGAGGGGGCAGAGACAGCCTCAGAGAAAGAAGGAGGAGGGGGCAGAGACAGCCTCAGAGAGAGAGAGGAGGGGGCGGAGACAGCCTCGGAGAGAGACAGAGGGGGAGGCAGGGACAGCCTCAGAGAGAGAGAGGAGGCCGAGACAGCCTCAGAGAGAGACAGCGGAGGAGGCGGAGACAGCCTCAGAGAGAGAGAGGAGGGGGCGGAGACAGCCTCAGAGAGAGACAGAGGAGGAGGCGGAGACAGCCTCAGAGAGAGAGGGGAGGGGGCAGAGACAGCCTCAGAGAGAGAGGGAGGAGGAGGCAGAGACAGCCTCAGAGAGAGAGAGGAGGGGGCAGAAACAGCCTCAGAGAAAGAAGGAGGAAGGGGCAGAGACAGCCTCAGAGAGAGAGAGGAGGGGGCGGAGACAGCCTCAGAGAGAGACAGAGGAGGAGGCGGAGACAGCCTCAGGAAGAGAGGGGAGGAGGCAGAGACAGCCCAAGGAAGAGGAGGAGGGGGCAGAGACAGCCTCAGAGAGAGAGAGGAGGAGGCAGAGACAGCCTCAGAGAGAGGAGGAGGGGGCAGAGACAGCCTCAGAGAGAGAAAGGAGGAGGGGGCAGAGACAGCCTCAGAGGGAGACAGGGGAGGAGACAGCCTCAGAGAGAGAAAGGATGAGGCAGAGACAGCCTCAGAGGGAGACAGGGGAGGAGACAGCCTCAGAGAGAGAAAGGAGGAGGCAGGGACAGCCTCAGAGAGAGAAGGAGGAGGGGGCAGAGACAGCCTCAGAGAGAGAAAGGATGAGGCAGAGACAGCCTCAGAGAGAGACAGAGGAGGAGGCGGAGACAGCCTCAGGAAGAGAGGGGAGGAGGCAGAGCCAGCCTCAGAGAGAGACAGGGGAGGAGACAGCCTCAGAGAGAGAAAGGAGGAGGCAGGGACAGCCTCAGAGAGAGAGAGGAGGGGGCAGAGACAGCCTCAGAGAAAGAAGGAGGAGGGGGCAGAGACAGCCTCAGAGAGAGAGAGGAGGGGGCGGAGACAGCCTCGGAGAGAGACAGAGGGGGAGGCAGGGACAGCCTCAGAGAGAGAGAGGAGGAGGCCGAGACAGCCTCAGAGAGAGACAGCGGAGGAGGCGGAGGCAGCCTCAGAGAGAGAGAGGAGGGGGCAGAGACAGCCTCAGAGAAAGAAGGAGGAGGGGGCAGAGACAGCCTCAGAGAGAGAGAGGAGGAGGCCGAGACAGCCTCAGAGAGAGACAGCGGAGGAGGCGGAGGCAGCCTCAGAGAGAGAGAGGAGGGGGCAGAGACAGCCTCAGAGAAAGACGGAGGAGGGGGCAGAGACAGCCTCAGAGAGAGAAAGGAGGAGGCAGGGACAGCCTCAGAGAGAGAAGGAGGAGGGGGCAGAGACAGCCTCAGAGAGAGAGAGGAGGGGGCAGAGACAGCCTCAGAGAAAGAAGGAGGAGGGGGCAGAGACAGCCTCAGAGAGAGAGAGGAGGGGGCGGAGACAGCCTCGGAGAGAGACAGAGGGGGAGGCAGGGACAGCCTCAGAGAGAGAGAGGAGGCCGAGACAGCCTCAGAGAGAGACAGGGGGGGAGACAGAGTCAGCCTCAGAGAGAGGAGGGGGCAGAGACAGCCTCAGAGAGAGACAGGGAAGGAGGCAGAGACAGCCTCAGAAAGAGGGGAGAGGCAGAGACAGCCTCAGAGAGAGAGAGAGGAGGGACAGAGTCAGCCTCAGAGAGGAGGAGGTAGGGACAGGCTCAGGGAGAAAGTGGCAGAGACCATGGTAATGCTGATGGGTTGTCCCGGCAAGGAGAAGGTGTGGAAGGGCGCATGGGGGAACACAGGAATGTGATGCCCCCTAGCGCCCTCTAAAGCAGGGAGGTGTGATGAGGGAACAGCCGCCATCTTGGAACAGGCATGCTATCAGATTGGCGTGACTCCATTTTGTCTCCTGGACACAGGAGTGCTCCTGGCCCCCACCTTTGCTAATGAATAGAGTTCCTATTAGTATGCTAACGGGCTGAGCTCAGTGTAAACTGTAGATGGTAGTTCAAAGCCCCATGAGGAAACCACGCCACCAGGGGGCTTGGAAATGCTTGGGGGCTTAATTAAAACACGCATGCCAAGTGGCCATTGGATACACATCTATTATGGCAGCCCAGCCAAACCGTCTCCAACATGGAATTGTGAATTATGGACGCATCGTCCGAGGTACAGGCTCATAAAAAATATTCTCATTACCCTAAAGAAATTGTACATCCAACAGTGTGACTCCCGTGACGGTGGAAGGTCTGAAACCCGAGATATAGGGATCAGCCTCCCACAGGGACCGAATGGGTCCAGGTTTGATCCCAGTACGACCGGCAGAACAAACCACAGGCGCTGGTACTGCCCGTGTGCTGATCCGATCATCCTGAGAGAAGTTATCCCATTTATTAGATATTGGAATAAATCTTGCAGGGAGACAGAGGGGGTGGAGATTGCTAAGCCCACCCAGCTGCAAGCAGGGGGGCTCAGCCAGGTATAAGAAGACGCTGAGGTCACTGGGAGGGACTGACTCCACAGAAGAAGATGATGATGATGACATCTTAAGGAACAGGGTATGCCAGCCAGGGGGGAGCAAGCACATGCTTTCTGGGGGCTGCCCGGCAACTAAGTTTTTGAACCTGCGGAATGCTATGCCCCCCGGCTTCCACAAGCGACCTTCGACCTGGTAAATGGACCTCCAGCTTTATACCTTTAAGCCTTGTATTATTGTTGTTATATTGTACTCTGACTGTAGCTCTTGATATTGTGATTGTATATTTCTTGTAATTATCTAGTGCGCCCTTAAGGCAATTAAATCATAAATTAATTTTGGGCTGATCCTTTTACTCTGATTGCGAATCTTAGAATACCCAGGGTGGGTAACAGGGCAGTCTCCCCGGCGGCCATTTGCTCTAGGTGCAGTCCCTTTACTGACCTGAGAGACAAAGGGGGCGCCGGAGAGCTGGACCTGTGTAGTGACGTCACGGATTGGTGACGTGGGTGGAAGGGGTAATCCTTCACAGGGACCTATGTGTTTCTACGTGTTCCCTATCGCTATATCATCTTCGAGCATGCTCAGTTGGGCACTTGGAATGCTGAATATTGTTTATATTTGATGCATTGGGACTGTATTTTTTACTCATACAGCAGGTGATACAATCATTGGGTATAATATTATGATAACTTATGGATATATACATTACTTACTGCTGTTTGATACCTTATATGTGTTCAATACATGTAGTCACTGTTTTTTCATGTTATGTGCTGCTTCTTGCTAGGGATTTATTACTATGTATACTATAAATATGTGCCCTCTTCCTTGCTCGAGAAAGGCTCCTTTTCTTAGCCAAAAGGTCGCCACATATGAACTAATAAAGTCCCTTATTTTTGGCTTTATTTTCTGGAGTCCTGTCTATTTTGGGATTTTATGTATTGGAGCAGAAGATACACTTGTGCTGCTTTAATTCCGGCTCTATATAAAATACGAGATTTGCAATTTGTGCAAATCATGCATACAATCTAGAAATTGGCATATCAAGACCTTGAATTTTCCCCATGGCAGGAGTAGAAACTTTTGAGTCTTGGAGAAGAACACATTAATGTAAAATAGATTGGTAATCTGTGACTGAGCCTCCTTAAACTATAAAATTCTTAAAGTAATTTTATCAAATATTTTACAATTTTATTCCCAAAAAAAAAATCCAACCGAAATAAATCAGTTTTCTCTTGAAAACTCAATTTGTCATAGTTTATTAGATTTGCCAAGGCCGAAGAACCATCATACCCATCAATGGGCCAGAGATCGTAATAGCCAGACATCATCTGGTAGTATCATCCCCAGCATAATACTTGTCCCATATCACCAGACCACTTCACATCGCTCATAGAAATTATTGTCCTTCATTCCACCCAGAGTCCCATAGTAATGTTGTCCTCACATTTCCTTCGCAGTCATCGAGTTTTGTTTTCCTGTTACATCTACATCATTATTTCTAATATTGCCTATTTTCCAGTGAACGCTTCCCGCGAAGATGAAATCATTTGACATCTAGATTTAGACACATTTCTGCAGCGAACGCTTCACCATCTGTTCATCCATACATGGAGAGCAGCGGTAGACTTAGGACGTCTTGAAATGATTCTGCGTTGTGTCCCTACACGAAGAAATGCAGTTTTTTAATTTTTGCGCCTAATAGAATCTGAAGGAAAACAAGCAATTAGGTAATTGCCATGTTGTATTAATAGTTTACTGAGGATTTAACTATTTAGTTGCAGGATTTTGAGGGCCATTAGAATAACAAGACAGAATTAGGTCAGATCTGAGCGGTGGGGTGTTCTAAAAAAAACACAAGGTTTACTGAAACCAAAACTATTGGACATATCAATTTGTTCTGCTTCTAATCACTGGGGGAAAAAAATCTGATGTAAGTGAAAATGTAAGGGGTTGTAATGCTTCTTTTAAAAAAAAATCACTTTTAGTGTGCCCCCATGATCATTGATGTTCTCCTACTCTTTTAAGTCCGTTAAAGGCAGATTGTCGGAAAAATGTGGCTGAGCCATATGTAGGGTTTAGGAAGCCTGTGCATTGTAAAGAAAAGCTGCAACCCGCAGGGATCAGGTGCTACTAGGACTAGAAGTAATGCCTATGCAAGGAGTAATTGGCAACATGTCTTGCTGTGGATATGTAGCGTAGGCATGAGTAGGAGCCTCAATAGTGTCGTTTACCTATTTCCTATTAATAAGCTAATGGCCAGTGAGCAGCTGAGTCAGTTCAGCATCTGTCACCAACTATTATTCTTCTGCAAGGGCCCTAGGTTTATCCCTAAAGAAGAGCTTTGTGGCCCGCACCCAGTGAACTCAGCGATCTATGTGTTGAAATTATCTATATTTTGTTACACTCGAGCTAAGCTATGCTGTTCGTATCTGTGGGAAAGTAAAGCTGCAGGAGGTGGACAAGTGGCCGGCGGATTCTTGGCTTCCCGTCAGGGCACTGAAGTGATTCAGGACTTTTTAGTTAAGGCTTCTTCCAATAAGGATGTGTGATATTTGCAATATTCTTATTTTCGTAAGAACCCAGCATTTCTCTTGTAAATTGCAGTGCATCGACTTGTACATCCCCTGCAATTTCCCTTTTTGTTGCAGTTTTTCCGCACACCGTACACAGGGAGACCTAATCCAATCACTACACAAATTTTATGGTGCGCATACAGCACACAAAACAGAAACAATTCTTCCTGACTCCTCACACTCCCAATAGGTCTTCAGCCTCTTCAGCCTTTACGGTCATGTTGTGTTTTTTGCTCTTTTACATCCCTCTTGATCAGACACCACTGTACATTATTCAGCTGTTCAACAGTATGCAATGTTCAGTGGGTAAAATCTCTCCTCTAGGGTTTTAGCCATCAGCTTAGGAGCTCCTGTCTCATATCTCTTACTCCATCTCTCTTCTTCCTGAGAAGACAGGAGGGTTTGTCTCGTAGTGACTAGGGACGGTGGGTACCTACCTGATACCTTAAACAAGAGGTCGCCCTAGTCTATCCCTATGTCCTGGATTACCCCAGAAGGTGGAGACGCCGGGGTCCCATACCTTGCTTTGTTCCTATTTTATGCCTTATATGTTCCCTCCTCTACCCAGGAAGGTGTGAAGCTAAAGAGTACAGAATTTTACTAACCAGACAGAAAAGGGTAGACTGTTATGAACAGGTGATTAAGAACCACAATGGACCTAGTGGTTAAGAGTACACAAGTGACCTGTTTAGTTACTAAATAGGACGAGCTCTGAGACGTGGGAACTCTGCTGACCGCAATCCCTGATCCTATCATACCACACTAAAGGTAGCCGTGGAGCGCTCCTGACCAGAACCTAGGCGCCTCGTCACAGCCTGAGAAACTAGCTAGCCCTGAAGATAGAAAAATAAGCCTACCTTGCCTCAGAGAAATTCCCCTAAGGAAAAGGTAGCCCCCCACATATAATGACTGTGAGTAAGATGAAAATACAAACACAGAGATGAAAATAGATTTTAGCAAAGTGAGGCCCGACTTACTGAATAGACCGAGGATAGGAAAGATAGCTTTGCGGTCAGCACAAAAACCTACAAACAACCACGCAGAGGGGACCAAAAGACCCTCCGCACCGACTAACGGTACGGAGGTGCTCCCTCTGTGTCTCAGAGCTTCCAGCAAGCAAGAAAAACCAATATAGCAAGCTGGACAGAAAATATAGGAAACAAAAGTAACATAAGCAAAACTTAGCTCATGCAAGGCAGACAGGCCACAGGAACGATCCAGGAGATAGCAAGGCCAATACTGGAACATTGACTGGAGGCCAGGAACAAAGAACTAGGTGGAGTTAAGTAGAGCAGCACCTAACGACTTAACCTCGTCACCTGAGGAAGGAAACTCAGAAGCCGCAGCCCCACTCACATCCACCAGAGGAAGCTCATAGACAGAACCAGCCGAAGTACCACTCATGACCACAGGAGGGAGCTTGACCACAGAATTCACAACAGTACCCCCCCCCCTTGAGGAGGGGTCACCGAACCCTCACCAGAGCCCCCAGGCCGACCAGGATGAGCCAAATGAAAGGCACGAACCAGATCGGCAGCATGAACATCAGAGGCAAAGACCCAGGAATTATCTTCCTGACCATAACCCTTCCACTTAACCAGGTACTGGAGTTTCCGTCTCGAAATACGAGAATCCAAAATCTTCTCCACTATATACTCCAACTCCCCCTCAACCAAAACCGGGGCAGGAGGATCAACGGATGGAACCACAGGTGCCACGTATCTCCGCAACAATGACCTATGGAACACGTTATGGATGGAAAAAGAAGCTGGAAGGGTCAAACGAAAAGACACAGGATTAAGAACCTCAGAAATCCTATACGGACCAATGAAACGAGGCTTAAACTTAGGAGAAGAAACTTTCATAGGGATATAACGAGATGACAACCAAACCAAATCCCCAACACGAAGTCGGGGACCCACACAGCGCCTGCGGTTAGCGAAACACTGAGCCTTCTCCTGAGACAATGTCAAATTGTCCACCACATGAGTCCAAATCTGCTGCAACCTATCCACCACAGTATCCACGCCAGGACAGTCAGAAGACTCAACCCGCCCTGAAGAGAAACGAGGATGGAAGCAGGAATTGCAGAAAAACGGCGAAACCAAAGTAGCCGAGCTGGCCCGATTATTAAGGGCGAACTCAGCCAAAGGCAAAAAGGACACCCAATCATCCTGATCGGCAGAAACAAAACATCTCAGATATGTTTCCAAGGTCTGATTGGTTCGTTCAGTCTGGCCATTTGTCTGAGGATGGAAAGCCGAGGAAAAAGACAAATCAATGTCCATCCTAGCACAAAAGGCTCGCCAAAACCTCGACACAAACTGGGAACCTCTGTCAGAAACTATGTTCTCCGGAATACCATGTAAACGAACCACATGCTGGAAGAACAATGGCACCAAATCAGAGGAGGAGGGCAATTTAGACAAGGGTACCAAATGGACCATCTTAGAAAAGCGATCACAAACAACCCAAATGACCGACATTTTTTGAGAGATGGGGAGATCCGAAATAAAATCCATAGAGATATGTGTCCAGGGCCTCTTCGGGACTGGCAAGGGCAAAAGCAACCCACTGGCACAAGAACAGCAGGGCTTAGCCCGAGCACAAATCCCACAGGACTGCACAAATGAACGCACATCCCGCGACAGAGACGGCCACCAAAAGGATCTAGCCACCAAATCTCTGGTACCAAAGATTCCAGGATGACCAGCCAACACCGAACAATGAACCTCAGAGATAACTCTACTCGTCCATTTATCAGGGACAAACAGTTTCTCCGCTGGGCAACGGTCAGATCTATTAGCCTGAAATTTTTGTAGCACCCGCCGCAAATCAGGGGAGATGGCAGACAAAATTACCCCCTCCTTGAGAACACTCGCCGGCTCAGACAAACCTGGAGAGTCGGGCACAAAACTCCTAGACAGGGCATCCGCCTTAACATTTTTAGAGCCCGGAAGGTACGAAACCACAAAGTCAAAACGGGAGAAAAACAGCGACCAACGAGCCTGTCTAGGATTCAACCGCTTGGCTGACTCGAGATAAATCAAGTTCTTGTGATCAGTCAAGACCACCACGCGATGCTTAGCTCCTTCAAGCCAATGACGCCACTCCTCGAATGCCCACTTCATGGCCAGCAACTTACGATTGCCAACATCATAATTACGCTCAGCAGGCGAAAACTTCCTGGAAAAGAAGGCGTATGGCTTCATCACCGAGCCATCAGAACTTCGTTGCGACAAAACAGCCCCTGCTCCAATCTCAGAAGCATCAACCTCGACCTGGAACGGGAGCGAAACATCTGGTTGGCACAACACAGGGGCAGAGGAAAAACGACGCTTCAACTCTTGAAAAGCTTCCACAGCAGCAGAAGACCAATTGACCACATCAGCACCCTTCTTGGTTAAATCAGTCAACGGTTTAGCAATACAAGAAAAATTATTGATGAAGCGACGATAAAAATTAGCAAAGCCCAGGAACTTTTGCAGACTCTTCAGAGATGTCGGCTGAGTCCAATCATGAATGGCTCGAACTTTAACAGGGTCCATCTCAATAGTAGAAGGGGAAAAAATGAAACCCAAATATGAAACCTTCTGAACACCAAAGAGACACTTAGACCCCTTCACAAACAAAAAATTTGCACGCAGGATCTGGAACACCATTCTGACCTGCTTCACGTGAGACTCCCAATCATCCGAGAAGACCAAAATATCATCCAAGTATACAATCAGGAATTTATCCAGGTACTCTCGGAAGATGTCATGCATAAAGGACTGAAACACTGATGGAGCATTAGAAAGCCCGAATGGCATCACCAGGTACTCAAAATGGCCCTCGGGCGTATTAAATGCTGTTTTCCATTCATCGCCCCTTTTAATACACACAAGATTATACGCACCACGAAGATCTATCTTGGTGAACCAACTAGCCCCCGTAATCCGAGCGAACAAATCAGACAGCAAGGGCAAGGGGTACTGAAATTTGACCGTGATTTTATTTAGAAGGCGGTAATCAATACAAGGTCTCAGCGAACCATCCTTCTTGGCCACAAAAAAAGAACCCTGCTCCCAATGGTGATGACGACGGGTGAATATGACCCTTCTCCAAGGATTCCTTTACGTAACTCCGCATAGCGGCGTGCTCAGGTACAGACAAATTAAACAGTCGACCTTTAGGAAACTTACTAACAGGAATCAAATCGATAGCACAATCACAATCCCTATGCGGAGGTAGGGCACTGGACTTGGGCTCATCAAATACATCCTGGTAATCTGACAAGAACTCTGGGACCTCAGAAGGGGTGGATGATGAAATAGACAGAAATGGAACATCACCATGTACCCCCTGACAAACCCCAGCTGGACACAGACATTGATTTCCAATCCAATACTGGATTATGGACTTGTAGCCATGGCAACCCCAACACGACCACATCATGCAGATTATGCAACACCAAAAAGCAAATATCCTCCTGATGCGCAGGAGCCATGCACATGGTCAGCTGGGTCCAATACTGAGGCTTATTCTTGGCCAAAGGCGTAGCATCAATTCCTCTCAATGGAATAGGATGCTGCAAGGGCTCCAAGGAAAACCCACAGCGCCTAGCATACTCCAAGTCCATCAAATTCAGGGCAGCGCCTGAATCCACAAATGCCATGACGGAATAGGATGACAAAGAGCAGATCAAAGTAACTGACAAAAGAAATTTCGACTGTACAGTACCAATGGTGGCAGACCTAGCGGACCGCTTAGTGCGCTTAGGACAATCGGAGATAGCATGAGTGGAATCACCACAATAAAAACACAGCCCATTCTGATGTCTGTGTTCTTGCCGTTCAGCTCTGGTCAAAGTCCTATTGCACTGCATAGACTCAGGTACATGCTCAGATAATACCGCCAAATGGTGCACAGTTTTACGCTCACGCAAGCGTCGACCGATCTGAATAGCCAAAGACATAGACTCATTCAAACCAGCAGGCATAGGAAATCCCACCATGACATCCTTAAGGGCTTCAGAGAGACCCTTTCTGAAAATTGCTGCCAGCGTGCATTCATTCCATTGAGTGAGCACAGACCACTTCCTAAACTTCTGACAATATATCTCTACCTCATCCTGACCCTGACACAGAGCCAGCAAATTTTTCTCTGCCTGATCCACTGAATTAGGTTCATCATACAGCAATCGGAGCGCCAGAAAAAACGCATCAATATTACATAATGCAGGATCTCCTGGCGCAAGAGAAAATGCCCAATCTTGAGGGTCGCCGCGTAATAAAGAAATAATGATCTTTACTTGTTGAACTGGGTCACCAGAGGAGTGGGGTTTCAAAGCCAGAAATAGTTTACAATTATTTTTGAAATTCAGAAATTTAGCTCTATCTCCAGAAAATAACTCAGGAATAGGAATTTTAGGTTCTAACATAGGATTCTGAACCACTAAATCTTGAATGTTCTGTACATTGAGGGTCGCCGCGTAATAAAGAAATAATGATCTTTACTTGTTGAACTGGGTCACCAGAGGAGTGGGGTTTCAAAGCCAGAAATAGTTTACAATTATTTTTGAAATTCAGAAATTTAGCTCTATCTCCAGAAAATAACTCAGGAATAGGAATTTTAGGTTCTAACATAGGATTCTGAACCACTAAATCTTGAATGTTCTGTACACTTATAGCGAGATTATCCATCAAAGAGGACAGAGCTTGAATGTCCATCACAACACCTGTGTTCTGAACCACCCAAATGTCTAGGGGAAAAGAGAGACATTAGTACTTTGGGCCTCCAGTACTGTTATGAACAGGTGATTAAGAACCACAATGGACCTAGTGGTTAAGAGCACACAAGTGACCTGTTTAGTTACTAAATAGGACAAGCTCTGAGACGTGGGAACTCTGCTGACCGCAATCCCTGATCCTATCATACCACACTAAAGGTAGCCGTGGAGCGCTCCTGACCAGAACCTAGGCGCCTCGTCACAGCCTGAGAAACTAGCTAGCCCTGAAGATAGAAAAATAAGCCTACCTTGCCTCAGAGAAATTCCCCTAAGGAAAAGGTAGCCCCCCACATATAATGACTGTGAGTAAGATGAAAATACAAACACAGAGATGAAAATAGATTTTAGCAAAGTGAGGCCCGACTGAATAGACCGAGGATAGGAAAGATAGCTTTGCGGTCAGCACAAAAACCTACAAACAACCACGCAGAGGGGACCAAAAGACCCTCCGCACCGACTAATGGTACGGAGGTGCTCCCTCTGTGTCTCAGAGCTTCCAGCAAGCAAGAAAAACCAATATAGCAAGCTGGACAGAAAATATAGGAAACAAAAGTAACATAAGCAAAACTTAGCTCATGCAAGGCAGACAGGCCACAGGAACGATCCAGGAGATAGCAAGGCCAATACTGGAACATTGACTGGAGGCCGGGAACAAAGAACTAGGTGGAGTTAAGTAGAGCAGCACCTAACGACTTAACCTCGTCACCTGAGAAGCCGCAGCCCCACTCACATCCACCAGAGGAAGCTCATAGACAGAACCAGCCGAAGTACCACTCATGACCACAGGAGGGAGCTTGACCACAGAATTCACAACAGTAGACAGACAGGGATGAAAGAAAACAACAATCATACAAATATATTAACAAAACAACAGAGTGGAACACAGGGATAGGATAGGTAGGAGAAACCAAATAGGAGAGGATAAGGATAAGCATGCAAACCAACTCCAAGCAGAAATCCCCTGAACAACTCTCCAACTGCCTAATCCAAACACTGAATTTCTCCTCCAACATCTAGCTAGAAAGTAGAACTATCACTGGCAACTCCCAGAGGGGAGTGGCCAACACAGAACAGCTGAGGCAATTGAGGATGGAGAGTTCCAGGCAATCAACAAACTGATTAACCCTTACCATGACAGAGCAAGGGAAAAATCTGCACTGATTAATAGGATGGTGAAGTAGTTCCAATCGGTGCAGAATTTTTGTTTGACCATACGCTGCGATCTTCTGGCCCCTTTCTGTCATGGTATCCCTGTGACAAGGGTTAATCAAAACTGAACCACACTACTCTCACAGTAGTGCACCCATCCTACTACACTCACTATGTCAGGCCTTAACAGCTACATCCATATTCAGACATGGATCGCCCACTTACCCATCACTCCACTCATGTTTCATGAGACTGTCCGATGACCCTTTATGTATGCTAATTTGTGGAATGCTTGCTGATTACGGATTGCATCAGCCCCCTGCAGTGTACAAATCTGCACGATTTGGAGGACAACTAGGCAGACTAATCG
Organism: Ranitomeya imitator; assembly: GCF_032444005.1. Lineage (NCBI taxonomy): Eukaryota > Metazoa > Chordata > Amphibia > Anura > Dendrobatidae > Ranitomeya > Ranitomeya imitator. Next base: position 774,343,129 of record NC_091284.1, read on the forward strand.
AACAATTGAACAATGAGGGAACAGCCATAACTACCATCCTCCAATCCTGTGGGACAATGCCCTAAAATAGGAGCTAAGGGTTGTAAAAAGGCCCTGCTCCTGTCACTGGTGTGATTCTACCGGTCGTCAGCCAAGGGACCATGGTTCCCGCTGGTGGAATACATACTGCTCCACTGAGCTCACAAAGTCGTTTGGATAATCCAGGTTGGGACAATCAGGTCACCTGGCCACATACCTCGCTAAGTTAGCTCCTCTCTTTGAGTGTCCGCCAAAAGCACGCTGATGCTTGGGGTAGTTGGCCCTGGATGCTCTAAAGTTGAGGAAGTTCTAACCCCTGGCAAGCCAATGGTACATTTGTACGATCTTGTGTCCTTGCCGGGAATGTGTTACATGCTTTTAACTGGTGACCCAATAAATTCTTACCAGAGTGTGGTAACATCACCCTGTGTTGTCTGAGTAGTGTTTTGCCCACTAGGGAATGAGTATGGACATTCAGTGGGATGAGCCCCTGCCCATGTGGTCTTTCTAAAGACAGCCAGTTCAGCAGACGATAGAACCCACTGAACCTCGTGTCTCAATGTAGTACCAAAAACCATTGAACTCCTAGTGAAACAGGCTGATGATACAGCCCAAGGAGAGACGATTCAGCTCAGAAAACATCAGCACAAATTAACACACATAGCAAGTGCTGGAACAAGGTTGGGAACAAGGTTCTTATGACCTTTTAGGTTGAAATTAAAAATCTTCACAGAGCGTATGGAGCTTGCACCTACAAAGACAAGAGCAGGTATGGAAAATTGTTTTAAATCTTGGGCTACGTTTGGTGGACATATGATTAAACTAGTGGATTGTATGCAGATAAGTAGAATAACCAAAGTTGTAATGTTAATTGAAGATCGAATCTTCTATATAATTGTCTAAGGGTCACTTCCGTCTGTCCTTCTGTCTGTCTGTCACGGAAATTCATTCGTCGCGGCCTCTGTCTGCCATGGAAATCCAAGTCGCTGATTGGTCGCGGCAAAACAGCCACGACCAATCAGCAACGTGCACAGTCCAGAAGAAAATGGCCGCTCCTTACTCCCCGCAGTCAGTGCCCGGCGCCCACATACTCCCCTCCAGTCACCGCTCACACAGGGTTAATGCCGGTGGTAACAGACTGCGTTATGCCGCGGGTAACGCACTCCGAAACCGCTGCTATTAACCCTGTGTGTCCCCAACTTTTTACTATTGATGCTGCCTATGCGGCATCAATAGTAAAAAAATGTAATGTTAAAAATAATAAAAAACAAAAAACCTACTATTCTCACCCTCCGTAGTCCGCCGAGCCGCACGCGCCTGCCGCCATCTTTCGTTCCCGGCGATGCATTGTGAAATTACCCATCTGGGTAATTTCGCAATGCATCCTGTGAACGGAAGATGGCGGCAGCTGTGTGCGTATCGCCGGAGCTTCGCTGGATCCCAGGGGTGAGTATATAACTATTTTTTATTTTAATTATTTTTTTAACAGGGATATGGTGCCCACACTGCTGTATACTATGTGGGCTGTTAGATACCGCGTGGCTGCTATATACTACCTGGCCAGTGTTATATACTATGTGGCTGTGCTATATACTATGTGGCTGTGCTATATACTATGTGGGCTATGTTCTATACTGCGTGCTATATACTACGTGGCCACTGTTATTTACTGCGTGGGCAGTGTTATATTCTACGTGGCTGCTATATACTGCATGGGCAGTGTTATATTCTACGTGGCTGGTATATACTGCGTGAGCTGTGCTATATATTACGTGGCCAGTGTTATATACTGCGTGGCCTGTGTTATATACTACTTCGACCTGTGTTTTATGCTGCGTGGCTGCTATATACTGCGTGGGCTGTGTTATATAGTACGTGGCTGTGTTATATACTGCGTGGCCACTGCTATATATTGCGCCGCCTGTATTAACGCATCGGGTATTCTACAATATGTATGTATATAGCAGCCACATAGTATATAGCACAGGCCACGTAGTATTTGTCTGCTATACACTACATGACTATCAAAAGCAGCCCAATAAGTGACACATTGCTGGAATCAGGGTCTCTATCTCTACATTATACTATTTATTATTAGATTAGGAAGCAAATTCTGATGACAGATTCCCTTTAAACAGACATGTAAATTCTCTGCAGGTGTCTACGATGATTGCGGCTTCTTCTGTAGGCCTCTACATCTGTTACATTCCTATTAGCAGGTCTTTTACATTGCTCCTCATATTTAGCACTTGGTGCACCTTTAATTGGTATATTATTCTGAATCATATCTGTCCGCACTGCTGCTTCCTACCGATCGGCTGTAATTACAGAGATTTCTTTTTAGAGCAGTGGTCATTATGCCTCCGCTCTCCCTAGGAGGGTGTTCAGCCGGCTCCAGTCAAACCTATATTTTACACTAAATCACTATCATTAACAAATTTGAAGCTAATGATAATATTCAGAACATGTTTTATATTTCATTACACGAATACTTACATGCCAGCCTCTTATCTGTGCTGCAAATGAGGGAGAGCAAATTCATAATATACAAGATGTGTTCACGTCAGACCACGCACCCCGTGTGATTCCTTGTTATTGTCACTACTGTATCTGGGCTTGGAATCATTTACTTCCTATTAATTGGCCCCTAAAGCGTGTGGATGAGGGCAGAGACCAATGTGAATACTGTACAATCCCTGCACATTAGCATATCAGAAAGTTGTAAAAAAAAACTCAAACACAGCGTTCTTTTACATGGATTTTGAAGACGATTTGCATTGAAATCCAATTTGTACGAACATAAACATAGGGTGAGTTCACATGGAATTTCTTTACATGGATTATTTAGCAGATTCTGTACCAAGATCCAAATAAAAAGAGACCTTTCGATTGCTCTTTGATTAAATGATCGCTTGCTTGTAATGGGAAAGCATAGTGCGGTCTTTCTTCCACAGGTTTTTTCAGACTGGAAGAAATAGAGATCATGGTGCACCCTTGGTGTGGCCAAGAGTTTGGTGCACAGCTATGCCTCCTTATTTGAATATTAGGGCCCTTCCTCCGCTTATGATTGACAGTGCTTGCTTCCCAGAGTGAGTGTTGTCTGAATGCTGACGGCGTGTGTGGTGCCAAGCAGTTGTTGAGCGCATCTACCTTCTTCCGAGGTCGCTTGCGGCACCTCCAGTGTATCAGTGTGTCCCTCTGCATCCGACCCTATACATGCTGCCAACATTCAGACAGTGCTCGCTCTAGGAAACAAGCGCTATCAATCAGAAGCGGGGGGATGGAACTCCACATGCAAATGAGGGGGCGTAACGGTGCACCAAACTCTTGGCCACACCAAGGGTACACCAAAGCCTCCTCATTTGCAAATGAATTAAGAGTTATTTTTATCAGGCAGAGTACCAGTAATAGGTACAGTGGTAATATGGTTCTTATAAGGACTGAGTCACCAACAACACTGCATAGCCCATTTTATATGCTTTTTTTAGGGGTGAGGGACTCTCTTTAAGTGATAGGTGTCTACAGCTCGTTATTCTTATGCATTCACTGTGAACTGTAAAATTATGGTGACTGCAGTCATAATAATCTTCAAAACAGTCATCGATAGAACAAAAAAATTTATGGGAGAGGGAAAAAAATGCACTACGGACTGGCCAAGTTTTTTGTGGGCCGGTTAGCCACCCTGTCTGTAGCAAGAAAACAAAGCGCCGGCTTCTGAAGTCTCGGGCCAGCCTAAGGCTTTATATTCAATCATTAGAACAGAAGCAGCTGTCAGGCACAATAATATATGGCCTTATGCCGTATTTATTGAGATTTTCAGAATAACCTTTACTGCAAGATGGAAAAGACACATTTATATTCATATGTTAAGGGTCTTACATTCCAGAAGCCGCTATTATTTCTAAACTTACCATCTCTGTAACTATACAGTGTCAGCAGGAGCATGTTCCTGTACAGCAGGAAACAGTAGGATGCAGCTGCCAATCAGGTAGGCACACTCCCGAATTTAGTGGGTTCAACATCTCTTGACATTATGAGACAGAAAGGCCTGGTTTGCTGTCTTTATGTTTAGAGATTTTTAAAAGGATTCTTTTTGGTTCTGCATTCTCTATGCGTGGAGAAAGCCATGGAGCCAAGGCTTTCACTGTGTGTGGGAACATCATTGCTGTGTAATCTGAGTTCAATGGGTGACTAAGAGGACATTTTTATTATGTGCGAGGCACACAGGGGACACCATTACTGTGTTTTGGGATGCTATCATTTTCTTTGTAAATGGTCAGCTCTTATGGACAAGATTCCATGTCCCTGTATAACAACCTGTCACTCATTTACTTCTGTTTAAAGAGGACCTGTCACCAGACTAAAATAGATAGTTTTTGCTTTTGCCTGTGTCTACCCCTGGATAGACAGGATCTACTGTGAAAAATATTTTATCTCTATGTAGAACATTTTCAAAGGCAGCAGTAGCAAGGAGGACATTATACAACAGTACTAGTCAGTGTAACTGTGAATTCAGCTCTAAAGTGAAATAAAACACTTACTAGAAAGCAGCATAGGGTGTGCCTCGCCCTTAGACCACATTCACATGATCAGTATTTGGTCAGTATTTTACATCAGTAAAGCAAAAATCAAGAGTGGAGTAATCAGAGTATAATAGAAACACTTCATCACTAGTGTATTTTTCACCCAGTCCTGGTTTTGGTTTATAAATAATTATGTAAAATCCTGACCAAATACTGAACATGAAAATATGGCTTTAGTTTGATTCTCCTTCCTCCAGCTCCATAGACTTCAAAAGGCAGCTGCAATCTGATCCCTCAGTGAGCAGGCAGTCCCTCATGTTTTCAGCAGGACAGATTTTAGCATGTAGAAGTAAAAGGGGCTCATAAATGAAGGGAAAAAAGCAAATCTCAATGATACAACATATTTTAAAGTTTCTTATATTTTACCTGCTGATTTTTAACAAAACATAGTCACAAACATAGAAGCACAAAAAACTATTTATCACAAGCTTAGCCTAAGAGTTACCAAGAGATTCGGCACAGAAATTAGGTTTTAGGAAACACTCACTATAGAAGGCACAGAGCTACAACACACAGAAAAGCAATGTTCTGGACAGTGCAGCTTCTCGTCGGGTGCCCAGGTAACCAACTCTGATGTTCTGTAAATAGATCTCTCTCTTTACTGCTTTTCGGCCTTATGCTGAGTACCCTGCTGGAAAACATGGACATACATAGGAGTTTGCTTATTGCCATGAAAGTTGAAATATTGAATTTTTGTTAACATCTGGCACAATAATAAAAATAAATAAATCAATATAAACAAATTATTTATATCATAAGTGACAGCGTCACTGGCAATGTATGTGAGGGGAGATATATATCACAAAGATTGCTATATTCTGTGATGTGAAACTAGAGGTTTCTCTCCAGCATGTTATATGCTGAGGGGTTAATCAGCCATGACAGGGTTGGGTTTTTTGTGAGTAGTTGTAAGAGATGGGTGGGAGGACTAGTGTTGAGCATTCCGAAACCGCAAGTATCGGGTATCGATACCGAATTCCGATATTTCCTGCGTATCGGATACCGGAATCGGAAGTTCCCAGAATTCAAAACTGCACACAGCAGCCAATGAGGAATGAATGGAAGTGTAGGCACATCCTGTTTAGCATGGTGGGCATGTAACTACTGGCAATGCTGTGATTGGCTGCTGAAATGATGTCACTATGCACTATAAAAAACGCTGCCGCCATTTTGCGCTCACTCTGCTGTGATTTCAGTTAGGGACAGGACGCTGTGCTCTAACTGAGGGCCAGTTGAGATAGCGAATTGCTTCATTGCGCTTTTCCCAGGCTAATTTAGCAAACGCTGTGTGTTCACCTTGCTCTTGCCTTGCAGCGCTGTTTTAACAGCGTTCTGCAAGGTCTCTCTCAGTGTGTGTGTGTGTGTGTGTGTGTGCAGCTCACTCTGTAGTCTGTGTGCAGCCATATACCCGGTTGTATTCAGCTCAGGGGGGGGTTCACACTGCCTCATACTGTTCTATCCATTGTCCTTTTTTGCTCATAGTGCAGCCTTCTGCACATTTTTTCTAAAATTTCCTATTCGTGTCTTTCCACCCGTCTCTAGCTAAATTGTGGAAAAACACTACATAGGATAACCTATAGGACGGTCTTTGGGCCTTGCAGCGCCGTTTACGGCTGTCTGCACGGTCTCCGTGTGAGCGCAGCTCGCCCTGTAGTCTGTGTGCAGCCACAGCCGATTGTATTCAGCTCAGGGTGCGTCACTGCCTCATACCGTTAAAGAACTTTTCCTTTTTTTTCAAATAGTGCAGCCTGCTGCAAATTTTTTTCTAAAATTTCCTATTAGTGTCTTTCCACCCGTCTCCAGCTAAATTGTGGAAAAACACTACATAGGATAACCTAGAGGAGGGTTTTTGGGCCTTGCAGCGCCGTTTACGGCTGTCTGCACGGTCTCCGTGTGAGCGCAGCTCGCCCTGTAGTCTGTGTGCAGCCACAGCCGGTTGTATTCAGCTCAGGGTGCGTCACTGCCTCATACCGTTAAATAACTTGTCCTTTTTTTGCAAATAGTGCAGCCTGCTGCAAATTTTTTCTAAAATTTCCTATTAGTGTCTTTCCACCCGTCTCCAGCTAAATTGTGGAAAAACACTACATAGGATAACCTAGAGGAGTGTTTTTGGGCCTTGCAGCGCAGTTTACGGCTGTCTGCACGGTCCCCGTGTGAGTTAAAGTCGCTCTGTAGCCCGATCTGCAGAAAAAAAAAGTAAAGTTCACCAAACACCACTTAACACTTGTGTAGGCCATATTTTATCAATAATAAAGTCTAGTCCACACTTTACAAAATTAGTGTTTCTTACACCTGTTAGGAGGAGCATTTCAGGAATAAGCACACTAAGGCCTTAGTACTTTTCTGCTTATCTTTATCTGTCAACCAAGATGAAGAGGGCAGGGAGTAAGGCACGTGGGCGTGGAGCAGGGAGAGGAGCAGGGAGAGGACGTGGTGATTCTGTGCCTGCTGCGGGCACCGGTGACTCATCATCACTCAGTTTCAGCAGGGAACAGTCCTTCATGCGCAGCTTTGTCGGAGAGCGCTGTGCACCGCTGATGCGTGAATATCAAATTGAAGCCGTTGTCGGATGGATGGCAGCTAACACATCGGCATCGACTTCAATTAGTGCAACATCCTCTCAGGCACAGACCACTGGAGAGCAGCCATCTGTCTCTTCACCACCTGCCAAATTGGCCAGGCAGTCAGAGAGCCCAGGACAGGAGCCGTCTCTACTTCTGTTCTCTGAATCTCTTGGCTTGGAAACAGGGGGCCAGCCAAGCAGCATTGGAGAAATGGAAGAAGAGGCAGAGTGCAGTGATGCCCAACAGCTTTGTCTCTCTGACTCTGAAGAGGCGGGTGGGCCAGTGCCTGCAGTGACCACAGCACAGTACGCATCTGATGATGAAACTCAGGTGCCGCTTTCTAGTGCGTACTGTGCTGCCGAGACTACCCAGGAGGAGCAGTTGGTGGCAGAGGGTAGTGGAGATGATGAGGTCCTTGACCCATCGTGGAGTGAGGAACAGGAAGGTGGTGGGAGCAGCTCTGAGGAAGAGATTCCCCTAACAGGCCAAAGAGGGAGAGGGAGGGGGAAGACTGCGGAGCCTGTAGCCTCCACTTTGGCACCCGTTAGGAGCCTGTCTCTTCCAAAAGCCAAAAAGGGCGCTCCCAAGACTTGCAGTGCCTGGTCCTTTTTTGACACAGTTGCAGATGACATTTGTTTTGTCAAATGCAAGCTGTGTCATCAGAAAGTCAAAAGAGGTAAAAGTGTCAGCAACCTCAATACCACAAATATGTGGAAACATGTGCGGACCAGGCACGTGGTGGAGTTACAAAAACACACTGAAGACCTAGGCCAACCAACAGCGGCAGCTACCACCTCTTCAGCTCGTGTTGCCTCTTCCTCCAGCTCACGCACAGCTGGTTCGGCTTCCTCCCAGGGTCGCCATGGAAGAACCTCTGGCACTGTTGTCCAGAGACCTAGTGTAATTCCACCCACAGCACCACGTTCCCAGTCATCCTCACACTCCCAGCCTAGTCTACAGCCATCGGTAGTACAGGCATGGGAGAAAAGGCGGACATTCTCGGCCAACCACCCCCGAGCACAGGCTCTGAATGCAGGCATTGCCAAACTTCTGTCACTGGAAATGCTCTCATTCAGGCTGGTGGAGACTGACAGCTTCCGTGACTTGATGGCATTGGCAGTTCCACAGTACAATGTGCCCAGCCGCTTTTACTTCAGCAGGCAAGCTGTCCCTGCCCTGCACAAGCATGTGGAGGGACACATAAAACACGCGCTACTGAACGCCGTCAGTAGCAAGGTCCACCTCACCACCGATGCGTGGACCAGTCAACATGGACAGGGGCGATACCTTTCCCTCACTGCCCATTGGGTTAATGTTGTTGAGCCAGGTACAGATCGTGCGAGTGGCGCAGGACGTGTCCTGCCCACTCCAAGGATTGCAGGAATCCAGTCTGTACGCATTGACTCCTCCTCATACACAAGTTCCTCAGAATCATCGCTGCAGGAGCCGTCACAGTCCACCTCCACATGGACCCGTGAACGTTTACATGTTATGACCGACATGAGCATAGCCATGGCCAAACGTCAACAGGCTGTCTTGAAACTAGTTTCTTTGGGGAATCGAAGCCACACAGTGCAGGAGCTTTGGAATGCCATCAAGCAGGAGAGCGATGTGTGGTTTGTGCCAGCGAATCTCCCGCCAGGCATGGTAATGTGTGACAATGGCCGCTTTGGCCATTGGCAACCTCACTCACATCCCATGTCTGGCATATGTGCTCAATTTGGTTGTGCAGAGTTTTCTGAGGGACTATCCGGATCTTGATGCACTGCTGCACAAGGTCCGCCTAGAGTGTGCTCACTTGCGGCGTTCCAGCTTGGCAAGATCCCGCATTGCTGCTCTGCAGCGCCAATTCCGCCTTCCGAAACACCGCATCATATGTGACCTACCTACCAGGTGGAATTCCACGTTACATATGTTGGAGCAGTTGTGTGAGCAGCAGCAAGCAGTAATGGAGTACCAGCTGCATCAGGCGCAAAGAAGTCGCAGTCAGCGCCGATCAGACTTCACAACCACAGAGTGGGCCACTATGAAGGACGTCTGCCAGGTTTTGCGTCCTTTCGATTATTCCACGCGGATGGCAAGTGCAGATGATGCACTAGTCAGCATGACTGTCCCCCTTATCTGCCTGCTTCAACAAACTTTGCAAGCGTTAAGGGATGATGTTGTGGAAGAGGTGGAGGATGAGGAGTCACCTTTTCCATCAGCTGCTGGAGAGTCAGCGCCACGTGTGTCCTCACAAAGGGGTACGCAGGGGCCACTTTGTGAGGAGGATGAGGAGGAGTCAATGGAGGAGGAAGAGCTCCGTCCAGAGGAGGGAGTTACACAATTGTCCAGTGGTCAGTGTGTACAGCGAGGGTGGGGTGATGACGAGCGGGCAGAGATCATGTCTCAAGCAGGGGACAGCGCACTGCACCAAGGGGATATGAATGACAGCTGTGCTGCATCCCATTACGAAGGAAATTCCCACCTCCGGGACGGTTTTACGGTATCAGGGGACACATTTTAAGTGTTTACTAGAGTTGAGCGACCTTGACCTTTTTAGAGTCGAGCCGGGTTTCGCGAAACCCGACTATCTCAAAAGTCGAGTCGAGTGGAATCGGCCGATTATGGCGAAAAGTCGGGTATCGCCCGAAACACGAAACCCAATGCAAGTCAATGGGGGAGCATAGTCGGCAGTGAGTGGAGGCCAGGAAAACACCTACACTGCCCATTTTAATGGCAAAAACATCCATTCTTGTTACAGAAGCTTGTCAATCGTAATTTACCTTATAATAATTGGAAGGCATTTGAAATTGGGGGTCATTTAGCTAAAGTTGTGGGGGGTAGGGCTGGTTCAAGTAATTAGTGGGCCCAGTAAATCTGGACCACGTCACGGCAGTGGAGCAGGGAGAGGTAAGTATTTCAACTTTGCAAGTGCTGTGATCCTGAGCAAGCAGGGGGGGCCCACTCGGTGGCATTGGCACTGGCACAGGGCCCCTCAAAGTACAGCGGTGTTTGCACGGCGGGGGCGCCTCCCGCCGGCAGCAACACTTTTGCGTACTATGAGAGGCCCTGTGCCAGTGACGTCGCCAACTAGTATTCCTCCCCCCACCTGATGAAGGAACCTGCACTTTCATCTGCACCTTCCTCTTTGTCCCCGTGTAAGGTGGTATGGTATGCGGGAAGAGGAACCTGACTTTCAGCAGGGTCACAATCTTGCTGTGTAGCGTGCACGGGGAATTTTGCGTTATGGGTCAATGTACCAGCAGACTCATCTATCACTGGCTGGGCAATGGGCAGGATGAGGAGGAAACACAGATATAGGCCCAAAGAATAAAGTGGGCTAAATGCAGTTCAAAATTGGTAACACAGGACTAACCAGGGGGCATTGCAGTGGAGGACAACTGGAATGAGAGGCTGACACAGAGAGTAGGCCCAAATCAGTAAGTAGTCGAAATGCAGTTCAAAATTGGCAACCGTAGTAAACAGGCGGCACAGCTTTGTTCAGTGGAGGAGAACAGCAAGGAGTGGCAGACACCGATAGTAGGCCCCAAACCAACTAGTACGCCAAATGCAGTTGTTCCATTTAACTACAATTTAATGAGAGCCTGAAGATAGAAGTTCAGGAAAGGCAACCTGGAGAACACCTTGGAGTGTAACACACCATCTCTCTACACCCCATACCCAATTTGTAGGCCTAATGCAGCGTAGTTTCCAACAACTACTAAACGAGACCATGAAGATCGAAGCAATGGAGAGGAAACCTGGGGAACACCTTGGAGTGGAACACACCATCTCTCTACACCCCATACCCAATTTGTAGGCCTAATGCAGCGTAGTTTCCAACAACTACTAAACGAGAGCATGAAGATCGAAGCTCAGGAAAGGCAACCTGGAGAACACCTTGGAGTGGAACACACCATCTCTCTACACCCCATACCCAATTTGTAGGCCTAATGCAGCGTAGTTTCCAACAACTACTAAACGAGAGCATGAAGATCGAAGCAATGGAGAGGAAACCTGGGGAACACCTTGGAGTGGAACACACCATCTCTCTACACCCCATACCCAATTTGTAGGCCTAATGCAGCGTAGTTTCCAACAACTACTAAACGAGAGCCGGAAGATCGAAGCTCAGGAAAGGCAACCTGGAGAACACCGTGGAGTGGAACACACCATCTCTCTACACCCCATACCCAATTTGTAGGCCTAATGCAGCGTAGTTTCCAACAACTACTAAACGAGAGCATGAAGATCGAAGCTCAGGAAAGGCAACCTGGAGAACACCTTGGAGTGGAACACACCATCTCTCTACACCCCATACCCAATTTGTAGGCCTAATGCAGCGTAGTTTCCAACAACTACTAAACGAGAGCATGAAGATCGAAGCTCAGGAAAGGCCACCTGGAGAACACCTTGGAGTGGAACACACCATCTCTCTACACCCCATACCCAATTTGTAGGCCTAATGCAGTGTAGTTTTCTACAACTACTAAACGAGAGCATGAAGATCGAAGCAATGTGGACGAAACCTGAGGAACACCTTGGAGTGTAACACACCATCTCTCTACACCCCATACCCAATTTGTAGGCCTAATGCAGCGTAGTTTCCAACAACTACTAAACGAGAGCCGGAAGATCGAAGCAATGGAGAGGAAACCTGGGGAACACCTTGGAGTGGAACACACCATCTCTCTACAGTGGAACACACCATCTCTCTACACCCCATACCCAATTTGTAGGCCTAATGCAGCGTAGTTTCCAACAACTACTAAACGAGAGCCGGAAGATCGACGCTCAGGAAAGGCAACCTGGGGAACACCTTGGAGTGGAACACACCATCTCTCTACACCCCATACCCAATTTGTAGGCCTAATGCAGCGTAGTTTCCAACAACTACTAAACGAGAGCATGAAGATCGAAGCTCAGGAAAGGCAACCTGGAGAACACCGTGGAGTGGAACACACCATCTCTCTACACCCCATACGCAATTTGTAGGCCTAATGCAGCGTAGTTTCCAACAACTACTAAACAAGAGCATGAAGATCGAAGCAATGGAGAGGCAACCTGGAGAACACCTTGGAGTGTAACACACCATCTCTCTACACCCCATACTCAATTTGTAGGCCTAATGCAGCGTAGTTTCCAACAACTACTAAACGAGAGCATGAAGATCGAAGCAATGTGGACGAAACCTGAGGAACACCTTGGAGTGTAACACACCATCTCTCTACACCCCATACCCAATTTGTAGGCCTAATGCAGCGTAGTTTCCAACAACTACTAAACGAGAGCATGAAGATCGAAGCTCAGGAAAGGCAATCTGGAGAACACCGTGGAGTGGAACACACCATCTCTCTACACCCCATACCCAATTTGTAGGCCTAATGCAGCGTAGTTTCCAACAACTACTAAACGAGAGCATGAAGATCGAAGCAATGGAGAGGAAACCTGGGGAACACCTTGGAGTGGAACACACCATCTCTCTACACCCCATACCCAATTTGTAGGCCTAATGCAGCGTAGTTTCCAACAACTACTAAACGAGAGCATGAAGATCGAAGCTCAGGAAAGGCAACCTGGAGAACACCGTGGAGTGGAACACACCATCTCTCTACACCCCATACCCAATTTGTAGGCCTAATGCAGCGTAGTTTCCAACAACTACTAAACGAGATCATGAAGATCGAAGCAATGGAGAGGCAACCTGGAGAACACCTTGGAGTGTAACACACCATCTCTCTACACCCCATACCCAATTTGTAGGCCTAATGCAGCGTAGTTTCCAACAACTACTAAACGAGAGCATGAAGATCGAAGCAATGGAGAGGCAACCTGGAGAACACCTTGGAGTGTAACACACCATCTCTCTACACCCCATACCCAATTTGTAGGCCTAATGCAGCGTGAGTTTCCAACAACTACTAAACGAGAGCATGAAGATCGAAGCTCAGGAAAGGCAACCTGGAGAACACCGTGGAGTGGAACACACCATCTCTCTACACCCCATACGCAATTTGTAGGCCTAATGCAGCGTAGTTTCCAACAACTACTAAACAAGAGCATGAAGATCGAAGCAATGGAGAGGCAACCTGGAGAACACCTTGGAGTGTAACACACCATCTCTCTACACCCCATACCCAATTTGTAGGCCTAATGCAGCGTAGTTTCCAACAACTACTAAACGAGAGCATGAAGATCGAAGCAATGTGGACGAAACCTGAGGAACACCTTGGAGTGTAACACACCATCTCTCTACACCCCATACCCAATTTGTAGGCCTAATGCAGCGTAGTTTCCAACAACTACTAAACGAGAGCATGAAGATCGAAGCTCAGGAAAGGCAATCTGGAGAACACCGTGGAGTGGAACACACCATCTCTCTACACCCCATACCCAATTTGTAGGCCTAATGCAGCGTAGTTTCCAACAACTACTAAACGAGAGCATGAAGATCGAAGCTCAGGAAAGGCAACCTGGAGAACACCGTGGAGTGGAACACACCATCTCTCTACACCCCATACCCAATTTGTAGGCCTAATGCAGCGTAGTTTCCAACAACTACTAAACGAGAGCATGAAGATCGAAGCAATGGAGAGGAAACCTGGTGCACACCTTGGGGAGGCAGACACCGTTAGTAGGCCCTACCAAAGTTGTACCCCCAATGCAGTTTTAAAATTCCTAGAGGCTGAAAACAAGACTATTGACGCTCTGCTTTTTTCAAAGTAACACAGCTGAATTGAGTGGCGCAGACAGACACAGGTAGTAGGACTCAAACCAAAAATGTGGATCACTGCAGCTTAAAAAAGTTACAGGGGTACACAAGCAGCAGTGCTCTGGGCAGTGGAGGACAATTTCAATAGTGGACCGCAGACAGACTTTGTACGCCTACTATTAAAAAAAGGATGCTCTATGCAATTAAAAATAGGTTCCAGGGGTCCACGGGCAGCAGTGGTGTGGTCAGTGGACGAGTATTGGAAGGAGGGACCGCAGACAGGCGTAGTAGGCCTAACATAACATAACATAACAAAATTAGGCTGTAGACACTGTAAAATTGGTTCCAGGGGTACATGGGCAGCAGTGGTGTGGTCAGCAGAGGAAAATTGGAATTAGGGACTGGAGACAGACTTTGTAGGCTGTCCCCTGTGGACCATGCATCCAACACATTAACCCAGTGCGCCGTAATGGACACGTAACTTTTTGTGGACATGCCTACTGGTCCATGCGTCTCTTGTCAGGTGCACCTTTCTACTGTTTGATTGCCTGAGTGCTATGACAATGCAGACTTTTTCATGCCGGTGGAGGGCTGGGATGGCTTTTCTCGCAAAAGAAATGTCGACTGGGTAGCTTGAACCGTTGCACAGCGTAGTTCATCTGGGCTTTCTAAATATAAAACAAAGAAAAAAAGGAGGCTACATGCACTTTCAGCTGGGTTCCAGGGGTACACGGCCAGCATTGGTCTGGTCAGTGGAGAACTATTGGAAGGAAGGACCGCAGACACGCTTCGAAGGCCTAACATAATAACAGATGGCTGTAGGCAAATTTAAATTGGTTCCAGGGGAACACGGGCAGCAGTGGCCTGGTCAGTGTAGTAGTAGTAGAAAGAACGGACCGCAGACAGGCATCGAAGGCCTAAAATAAAAAAATTGGGCTGGCTGTAGGCAATTTTACATTGGTTCCGTGGGTACACGGGCAGCAGTGGTGTGGTCAGTGGAGGCCTAGTGGAAGGAGTGACCGCAGACAGGCATCGAAGGCCTAAAATAATAACACATGGCTGTAGGCAACTTTAAATTGGTTCCAGGGGAACACGGGCAGCAGTGGCCTGGTCAGTGTAGTAGTAGTAGAAAGAACGGACCGCAGACAGGCATCGAAGGCCTAAAATAAAAAAGTTGGGCTGGCTGTAGGCAATTTTAAATTGGTTCCGTGGGTACACGGGCAGCAGTGGTGTGGTCAGTGGAGGCCTAGTGGAAGGAGTGACCGCAGACAGGCATCGAAGGCCTAAAATAATAACCCATGGCTGTAGGCAATTTTAATTTGGTTCCAGGGGAACACGGGCAGCAGTGGCCTGCTCAGTGTAGTAGTAGTAGAAAGAACGGACCGCAGACAGGCATCGAAGGCCTAAAATAAAAAAGTTGGGCTGGCAGTAGGCAATTTTAAATTGGTTCCAGGGGTACACGGGCAGCAGTGGTGTGGTCAGTGGAGGCCTAGTGGAAGGAGTGACCGCAGACAGGCATCGAAGGCCTAAAATAATAACACATGGCTGTAGGCAAATTTAAATTGGTTCCAGGGGAACACGGGCAGCAGTGGCCTGGTCAGTGTAGTAGTGGTAGTAGAAAGAACGGACCGCAGACAGGCATCGAAGGCCTAAAATAAAAAAGTTGGGCTGGCTGTAGGCAATTTTAAATTGGTTCCGTGGGTACACGGGCAGCAGTGGTGTGGTCAGTGGAGGCCTAGTGGAAGGAGTGACCGCAGACAGGCATCGAAGGCCTAAAATAATAACCCATGGCTGTAGGCAATTTTAATTTGGTTCCAGGGGAACACGGGCAGCAGTGGCCTGGTCAGTGTAGTAGTAGTAGAAAGAACGGACCGCAGACAGGCATCGAAGGCCTAAAATAAAAAAGTTGGGCTGGCTGTAGGCAATTTTAAATTGGTTCCATGGGTACACGGGCAGCAGTGGTGTGGTCAGTGGAGGCCTAGTGGAAGGAGTGACCGCAGACAGGCATCGAAGGCCTAAAATAATAACCCATGGCTGTAGGCAATTTTAATTTGGTTCCAGGGGAACACGGGCAGCAGTGGTGTGGTCAGTGTAGTAGTAGTAGAAAGAACGGACCGCAGACAGGCATCGAAGGCCTAAAATAAAAAAGTTGGGCTGGCAGTAGGCAATTTTAAATTGGTTCCGTGGGTACACGGGCAGCAGTGGTGTGGTCAGTGGAGGCCTAGTGAAAGGAGTGACCGCAGACAGGCATCGAAGGCCTAAAATAATAACACATGGCTGTAGGCAATTTTAAATTGGTTCCGTGGATACACGGGCAGCAGTGGTGTGGTCAGTGGAGGCCTAGTGGAAGGAGGGACCGCAGACAGGCTTCGAAGGCCTAACATAAAAAAATAGGGCTGTTGGCAATTTAAAATTGGTTCCAGGGGTACATGGGCAGCAGTACAATGGTCAGTGGAGGCCTAGTGGAAGGAGGGACCGCAGACAGGCTTCGAAGGCCTAACATAACAAAAATGTCAATACAATGGTATTGTCAGTGCCAGGCATTGAAGAATGTCAGCGCATAGACTAAACATTGGTGGAGCTGTGAGAGATAATTTTGCAAGTGGTAGAGCACAGTTTGAGCTGGGGGGGGACTGTCTTGTGGCCGGCGGTACAGGCCCAGGGCCCCTCATATTACAACGGTTGGTCTGACGTTGGGTGCGCACCACCACCGCCAGAGACACTTTATTGTACTATGAGGGACCCAGTGGCAGTGCAGTCGACCAAAAGCGGGCACACCCACCTCTTCAGACAAACAGCACTCTCACGGGTGCTGGCGCCAAGTGGCGATACCACGGCCCCGTGTGGGGAGTTTGGCCATTTAGTGAGGTGTAAACATGTCGTATGCTGGAGAATCAGGTGCAGAAAATTACGAGATTGGAAAAGTCATTCAGAATAGTCCACAGGCAAGACCTTTTCATAGGAAAGCTAGGTGTCAGCCGGGCAAGGTGGGGCAAAAGATTTCGAAATCCAGTTGTGGTTCATTTTAATGAAGGTTAGATCATCTACATTTTGAGTAGCCAGACGAGTCCTTTTTTCTGTTAGTATTGAACCTGCAGCACTGAATACTCTTTCTGATAGGACACTAGCTGCCGGGCAAGCAAGCTCCTGCAATGCATATTCTGCCAATTCTGGCCAGGTGTCTAATTTGGATGCCCAGTAATCAAATGGGAATGACGGTTGAGGGAGAACGTCGATAAGGGATGAAAAATAGTTTGTAACCATACTGGACAAATGTTGTCTCCTGTCACTTTGAATTGATGCTGCAGTACCTGTCCTGTCTGCGGTCATAGCAAAATCACTCCACAACCTGGTCAGAAAACCCCTCTGGCCAACGCCACTTCTGATTTCTGCCCCTCTAACACCTCTGGTCCGCTGGCCCCTGCAGCTCGTGTGAGAACGATCACGGGCGCTGTGTGCAGGGAATGCCAGAAGCAAACGGTCAACAAGAGTTGATTGTTTGGTTGCTAATATTAGTTCCAAGTTCTCATGTGGCATTATATTTTGCAATTTGCCTTTATAGCGAGGATCAAGGAGGCAGGCCAACCAGTAATCGTCATCGTTCATCATTTTAGTAATGCGTGTGTCCCTTTTGAGGATACGTAAGGCATAATCCGCCATGTGGGCCAAAGTTCCAGTTCTCAAATCTGCGGTTGTGCTTGTTTGAGGGGCAGTTTCAGGCAAATCCACGTCACTTGTGTCCCTCCAAAAACCAGAACCCGGCCTTGCCGCGCCAACAATTTCCAGTGGCCCCGGAAAAGCTTCCTCATTAAAAATATAATCATCCCCATCATCCTCCTCGTCCTCCTCCTCCTCCTCTTCGCCCGCTACTTCGTCCTGTACACTGCGCTGGCCAGACAACGGCTGACTGTCGTCAAGGCTTTCCTCTTCCTCAGCTGCAGACGCCTGATCCTTTATGTGCGTCAAACTTTGCATCAGCAGACGCATTAGGGGGATGCTCATGCTTATTATGGCGTTGTCTGCACTAACCAGCCATGTGCATTCCTCAAAACACTGAAGGACTTGACACATGTCTTGAATCTTCGACCACTGCACACCTGAACACTCCATGTCTGCCATCCTACTGCCTGCCCGTGTATGTGTATCCTCCCACAAAAACATAACAGCCCGCCTCTGTTCGCACAGTCTCTGAAGCATGTGCAGTGTTGAGTTCCACCTTGGTGCAACGTCTATGATTAGGCGATGCTGGGGAAGGTTCAAAGAACGCTGATAGGTCTGCATACGGCTGGAGTGTACGGGCGAACGTCGGATAACCCCGGATAACTTTTCAGGAAGCACTGCACCACCAGGTTTAAGGTGTGAGCCAGGCAAGGAATGTGTTTCAGTTGGGAAAGGGAGATGGCAGCAATGAAATTCCTTCCGTTATCACTCACTACCTTGCCTGCCTCAAGATCTACAGTGCCCAGCCACGACTGCGTTTCTTTCTGCAAGAACTCGGACAGAACTTCCGTGGTGTGTCTGTTGTCGCCCAAACACTTCATAGCCAATACAGCCTGCTGACGTTTGCCAGTAGCTGCCCCATAATGGGAGACCTGGTGTGCAACAGTGGCAGCTGCGGATGGAGTGGTTGTGCGACTGCGGTCTGTGGACGAGCTCTCGCTTCTGCAGGAGGACGAGGAGGAGGAGGGGGTGCGAACGGCTACAGCCAACTGTTTCCTAGACCGTGGGCTAGGCAGAACTGTCCCAAACTTGCTATCCCCTGTGGACCCTGCATCCACAACATTCACCCAGTGTGCCATGATGGACACGTAACGTCCCTGGCCATGCCTACTGGTCCATGCATCTGTTGTCAGGTGCACCTTTGTGCTCACAGATTGCCTGAGTGCATGGACGATGCGCTCTTTAACATGCTGGTGGAGGGCTGGGATGGCTTTTCTTTAAAAAAAGTGTCGATTGGGTAGCTCGTAGCGTGGTACAGCGTAGTCCATCAGGGCTTTGAAAGCTTCGCTTTCAACTAAGCGGTAGGGCATCATCTCTAACGAGATTAGTCTAGCTATGTGGGCGTTCAAACCCTGTGTACGCGGATGCGAGGCTAAGTACTTCCTTTTTCTAACCATAGTCTCATGTAGGGTGAGCTGGACTGGAGAGCTGGAGATCGTGGAACTAGCGGGGGTGCCGGTGGACATGGCAGACTGAGAGACGGTGGGAGATGGTATTGTTGCCGCCGGTGCCCTAGATGCAGTGTTTCCTACTACGAAACTGGTGATTCCCTGACCCTGACTGCTTTGGCCTGGCAAAGAAACCTGCACAGATACTGCAGGTGGTGCAGAAAATGGTGGCCCTACACTGCCGGAAGGGGTGTTGCGTTGATGACTAGCTTCATTGGCCGAGGGTGCTACAACCTTAAGGGACGTTTGGTAGTTAGTCCAGGCTTGCAAATGCATGGTGGTTAAATGTCTATGCATGCAACTTGTATTGAGACTTTTCAGATTCTGTCCTCTGCTTAAGGTAGTTGAACATTTTTGACAGATGACTTTGCGCTGATCAATTGGATGTTGTTTAAAAAAATGCCAGACTGCACTCTTTCTAGCAGCGGATACCTTTTCAGGCATTGCAGACTGAGCTTTAACTGGATGGCCACGCTGTCCTCCAACAGGTTTTGGCTTTGCCACGCGTTTTGGGCAAGATACGGGCCCGGCAGATGGAACCTGTTGCGATGTTGATGCCTGCTGCGGCCCCTCCTCCTCCGCTTCAGAACTGCTGCCGCCTGCACCCTGTTCCCCCAATGGCTGCCAATCGGGGTCAAGAACTGGGTCATCTATTACCTCTTCTTGTAGCTCGTGTGCAACTTCGTCTGTGTCACCGTGTCGGTCGGTGGTATAGCGTTCGTGATGGGGCAACATAGTCTCATCAGGGTCTGATTCTTGATCATTACCCTGCGAGGGCAATGTTGTGGTCTGAGTCAAAGGACCAGCACAGTAGTCTGGCTGTGGCTGTGCATCAGTGCACTCCATGTCAGATTCAACTGGTAATGGGCATGGACTGTTAACTGCTTCACTTTCTAAGCCAGGGACGGTATGTGTAAAGAGCTCCATGGAGTAACCCGTTGTGTCGCCTGCTGCATTCTTCTCTGTTGTTGTTTTTGCTGAAGAGGACAAGGAAGCGACTTGTCCCTGACCGTGAACATCCACTAACGACGCGCTGCTTTTACATTTACCAGTTTCACGAGAGGAGGCCAAAGAGCTAGAGGCTGAGTCAGCAAGATAAGCCAAAACTTGCTCTTGCTGCTCCGGCTTTAAAAGCGGTTTTCCTATTCCGAGAAAAGGGAACGTTCGAGGCCTTGTGTAGCCAGACGACGAACCTGGCTCCACAGCTCCAGACTTAGGTGCAATATTTTTTTCCCCACGACCACCTGATGCTCCACCACTACCACTACCCTCATTACCAGCTGACAATGAACGCCCCCGGCCACGACCTCTTCCACCAGACTTCCTCATTGTTTTAAAAACGTAACCAAACTAACGGTATTTGTTGCTGTCACACAACTTACACGGTGAGCTATAACTTCAGTATGATTTAGCTACCCCTTTACAGGTGGGTGAGACCACAACGAAAATCAGGCACAATGTTACACACTCTGTTGTTGTTGGCAACAAATGAGAGAGATGCCACACACGCAGGACTGTCACTGAAGCACAAATGTAAATATTAATCTCCCACTGATTTGATTTTTTTTTTTTTTCAGGGAGACTTTAGGAAAAAAAAATAATAGAATAAAATGATTTTTTCAGGAAGAATTTAGAAACCAAATGAAATAAAATGATTTTTTCAGGGAGAATTTAGAAAACAAATAAAACAAAAAATAGGCTTTCTATGGCCCACTGAGTGAGAGATGACGCACACAGGAGTCAGGAGTGGCACACAAGCCCAGAGGCCAATATTGTTCTCCCAATGATTGATGTAGTGATTTTTTCAGGTAGATTTTGGAACCCAAATCAAGCTAAAAAAATAATAGGCTTTCTATGGCCCACAATTGGAGAGAGAGAGATGGCACACCCAGGAGTCAAGACTGGCACACAAGCAGAAAGGGCAATATTAATCTCCCACTGATTTGATTTTTTTTTTTTTTCAGGGAGACTTTAGAAAAAAAAAATAATAAAAAAAAATGATTTTTTCAGGAAGAATTTAGAAACCAAATAAAATAAAATGATTTTTTCAGGGAGAATTTAGAAAACAAATAAAACAAAAAATAGTCTTTCTATGGCCCACTGAGTGAGAGATGACGCACACAGGAGTCAGGAGTGGCACACAAGCCCAGAGGCCAATATTGTTCTCCCAATGATTGATGTAGTGATTTTTTCAGGTAGATTTTGGAACCCAAATCAAGCTAAAAAAAATAATAGGCTTTCTATGGCCCACAATTGGAGAGAGAGAGAGAGAGAAGGCACACCCAGGAGTCAAGACTGGCACACAAGCAGAAAGGGCAATATTAATCTCCCACTGATTTGATTTTTCTTTTTTTTTTTTTTTTTTTTTTCAGGGAGACTTTAGAAAAAAAAAATAATAAAAAAAAATGATTTTTTCAGGAAGAATTTAGAAACCAAATAAATTAAAATGATTTTTTCAGGGAGAATTTAGAAAACAAATAAAACAAAAAATAGGCTTTCTATGGCCCACTGAGTGAGAGATGACGCACACAGGAGTCAGGAGTGGCACACAAGCCCAGAGGCCAATATTGTTCTCCCAATGATTGATGTAGTGATTTTTTCAGGTAGATTTTGGAACCCAAATCAAGCTAAAAAAAATAATAGGCTTTCTATGGCCCACAATTGGAGAGAGAGAGAGAGAGAGAAGGCACACCCAGGAGTCAAGACTGGCACACAAGCAGAAAGGGCAATATTAATCTCCCACTGATTTGATTTTTTTTTTTTTTTTTCAGGGAGACTTTACAAAAATAAAATAATAAAAAAAAATGATTTTTTCAGGAAGAATTTAGAGACCAAATAAAATAAAATTATTTTTTCAGGGAGAATTTAGAAAACAAATAAAACAAAAAATAGGCTTTCTATGGCACACTGAGTGAGAGATGACGCACACAGGAGTCAGGAGTGGCACACAAGCCCAGAGGCCAATATTTATCTCCCACTTTTTTTTTTTTTTTCAGGGAAAATTTATAAACCCAATAAAAAAAAATAATAAATAGGCTTTCTATGGCCCACTATCTGAGAGAGAGAGATGGCACGCTTAGGACTGGCACACAAGCCCAAAGGCCAATATTAATCTCCCTTTTTTTTTTCAGGGAGAATTTATAAAACCAAAAATAAAATAAAAAATTGGCTTTCTATGGCCCACTATTTGTGAGAGAGATGGCACGCTCAGGACTGGCACACAAGCCCAGAGGCCAATATTAATCTCCCACTTTTTTTTTTTCCAGGGAAAATTTATAAACCTAATAAAAAAAATTATAAATAGGCTTTCTATGACCCACTATCTGAGAGAGAGAAATGGCACGCTTAGGACTGGCACACAAGCCCAAAGGCCAATATTAATCTCCCTTTTTTTTTTCAGGGAGAATTTATAAAACAAAAAAAAAAAAAAAATAGGCTTTCTATGGCCCACTATTTGTGAGAGAGATGGCACGCTTAGGACTGGCACACAAGCCCAAAGGCCAATATTAATCTCCCACTGATTGATTTATTGATTTTTTAAGGTAGAATTTAGAACCCAAATAAAGCAAAAAAAAAAATAGGCTTTCTATGGCCCACTGAGTGAGTGATGATGCACACAGGAGTCAGGAGTGGCACACAAGCCCTGAGGCCAATATTTTTCTCCCACTGATTGATGTAGTGATTTTTTCAGGTAGATTTTGGAACCCAAATCAAGCAAAAAAATAAATAGGCTTTCTATGGCCCACTGACTGAGAGATGGCACACACAGGAGTCAGAAGTGGCACACAAGCCCTGAGGCCAATATTTTTGTCCCACTGATTGATGTAGTGATTTTTTCAGGTAGATTTTAGAACCCAAATCAAGCAAAAAAATTAATAGGCTTTCTATGGCCCACTGAGTGAGAGATGGCACAGACAGGGATGGCACTCTAGCAGAAATGCCAATCTTAATCTCCCACAAAAAACAAAAAAAAAAAGAACTGTCCTTTAATTACTATCTCCCTGCAGTAATCTCAGCCAGGTATGGCAGGCAGCAATAAGGAGTGGACTGATGCACAAATTAAATAAAAAGTGTGGACAAACAAACAAGATAGCTGTGCAGAAAGGAAGGAACAAGAGGATTTGTGCTTTGAAAAAAGCAGTTGGTTTGCACAGCGGCGTACACACAGCAATGCAGCTATCAGGGAGCCTTCTAGGGCAGCCCAATGAGCTACAGCGCTGAGGAAAAAAAAAATGTAGCTTCCACTGTCCCTGCACACCGAAGGTGGTGTTGGGCAGTGGAAATCGCTACAGCACAAGCGGTTTGGTGGTTAATGGACCCTGCCTAACGCTATCCCTGCTTCTGACGAAGCGGCAGCAACCTCTCCCTAAGCTCAGATCAGCAGCAGTAAGATGGCGGTCGGCGGGAACGCCCCTTTATAGCCCCTGTGACGCCGCAGACAGCAAGCCAATCACTGCAATGCCCTTCTCTAAGATGGTGGGGACCAGGACCTATGTCATCACGCTGCCCACACTCTGTGTTTACCTTCAATGGCTGAGAAATGGCGCTTTTCGCGTCATTGAAACGCGACTTTGGCGCGAAAGTTGCGTACCGCATGGCCGACAACGCACAGGGGTCGGATCGGGTTTCATGAAACTCGACTTCGCCAAAAGTCGGCGACTTTTGAAAATGTTCGACCCGTTTCGCTCAACCCTAGTGTTTACTTCTGTGTTTGCAAGGAGCATAATTAAAAGAGCAACCTTTTCCTTTTGCATCCTTAGTGCTGCACAAGATGGCTCTTTCAGCTACAAACGTCTTGGGGGGGGGGTTAAAGGTTCCCTTTCAACTTGCTCCAATCAGGCTTCAGCCTACACTCTGTTCCTCTGCTACTCGTGCTGTCCCTGGGCTCTAACACCGCCAGTTGATGCCTGGAAGTGCTGTCCGCACAGTCAACAGTCGCTCCTCTGTTATTGGGGTTTAGTAACGTCAGCTGATCCCCAGCTGTGTGTGCGGCAATACCTCCAATCTGCTCCTCCTGCTGTCCCTGGGCTCTAACACCGCCAGTTGGTGCCTGGAAGTGCTGTCTGCACAGTCAACAGTCGCTCCTCTGTTATTGGGGTTCAGTAACGTCAGCTGATCCCCAGCTGTGTGTGCGGCAATACCTCCAATCTGCTCCTCCTGCTGTCCCTGGGATCTAACACCGCCAGTTGGTGCCTGGAAGTGCTGTCTGCACAGTCAACAGTCGCTCCTCTGTTATTGGGGTTCAGTAACGTCAGCTGATCCCCGGCAATACCTCCAATCTGCTCCTCCTGCTGTCCCTGGACTCTAACACCGCCAGTTGGTGCCTGGAAGTGCTGTCTGCACAGTCAACAGTCGCTCCTCTGTTATTGGGGTTCAGTAATGTCAGCTGATCCCCAGCTGTGTGTGCGGCAATATCTCCAATCTGCTCCTCCTGCTGTCCCTGGGCTCTAACACCGCCAGTTAGTGCCTGGAAGTGCTGTCTGCACAGTCAACAGTCGCTCCTCTGTTATTGGGGTTCAGTAACGTCAGCTGATCCCCAGCTGTGTATCCGGCAACGTGTCATCCGACCGCCACGCTGGCACAAGAAAAATTTAAGGGAACCTGTCCCCCCCCCCCCCCCCCCTAGGCGTTTGTTACTGAAAGAGCCAACTTGTGCAGCACTAATACTGCACAAGGAAAAGGTCGCTCTTTAAATTATGCTCCTTGGAAACGCTGAACTACACGCTCATGTAATGTGTCCCCTCACACCATCAAACCGTCCTGGAGGTGGGACTTTCCTTTGTAATGTGACGCAGCACAGCCGTCATTCCTACCCCCTTGGCTCCGTGCGCCGCCTCCTTAGCGTTGTTTGATTCTGTCACGGACCCTGCGCTGTTATGTTCTCCCTTGGCCATGCACAGTTTGCGCTGCCCGTCCTCTGACATCATTTGTTGTCGTCCTGGCTGCGCCTGTGCGTCCACGCTGCCTGAAATCCCACCTCGCAGTGTCGTCTAATGTGATCCCACAGTGGGCCTTGTATCCATGGCCATGCGCAGTGCATATACTAGCCTCTCACTCCCCTTCTTCACGCTTCTTCAGACTAGGCGGCGTCAGCTGATCCCTAATAGCATGCCACGCCCGTGACGCCACACAGTCTGAAGAAGCAGGAAGGAGGGGAGTGAGAGGCGATGATATGCACTGCGCATGCCCATGGTTCCCAGGCCCGCAATGGGATTACATTAGATGACACTGCGAGGTTGGATCTCGGGCAGCTTGGACGCACAGGCACTGCCAGCCTGACACCTAAATGATGTCAGAAGACGGGCACCGCTAAGTGTGCATGGCCAAGGGATAACATTACAGCGCGGGCTCCGTGACAGAATCAAACAACGTTGAGGAGGTGGCGCACTGCACCAAGGGGGTTGGAATGACGGCTGTGTTGTGTCACATTACAAAGGAAAGTCCCACCTCCGGGACGGTTTAACGGTGTGAGGGGACACATTATATGAGTGTGTACTTCAGCGTTTGCAAGGAGCATAATTTAAAGAGCCACCATTTTCCATTTGCAGTATTACTGCTGTACAAGATGGCTCTTTCAGCAACAAATGTCTGGGGGGGGGTTAAAGGTTCCCTTTCAACTTGCTCCACTGCAGGCTTCGGCTTACACTCTGCTCCTACTGCAGACCCTGGGCTCTAACACCGCCAATTGTTGCCCGGTAGTGCTAGCTGCACAGAGAAAAACACCCGCCAATGTGTCAGTGGGGCTCAGCAACGCCAGCTGTTCCTCTGCTGTGTAGCCGGCAACGTGTCCAGCACAAGCCACGCTGGCACAATAACAGACATTTTCCTGCCTCCAGTGCAGGCTTCGGCCTACACTTTGCTCCTCTTTGATGCCCTGGGTTTCAACACTGTCACTTGTCACCTGGAAGTGTTGTCTACACAGAAAAAACACTCGCTGATGTGTCAGTGGGGTTCAGCACTGCCAGCTGTTCCCCTGCTGTGTAGCCGGCAACGTGTCCTGCAAACGCCACGCAGGCACAACAGACCTAAAGCTGCCACCAGTGCAGGCTTCGGCCTACACTCTGCTCCTCTCCTCCTCCTGCTGACCCTGGGCTCTAACACCGCTAGTTGTTGCCCGGAAGTGCTAGCTGCACAGAGAAAAACACCCGCCAATGTGTCAGTGGGGTTCAGCACCGCCAGCTGTTCCCCTGCTGTGTAGCCGGCAACGTGTCCTGCAAACGCCATGCAGGCACCTGAACTGAAATTAAAGGGAACCTGCCCCCCCCCAGGTGTTTCTATGTATAACAGCCACCTTGTACAGCAGTAATGCTGCATTTGTACAAAGTGGCTAACTTTTTCTCCTTGCCCACGTCGAATGCAACACTTACAAAATGTGTCTCATTACAGACCATTACATTGTCCCTGAGGTGTGACTTTCCTTTTTAATGACACGCAGCACCCCCCTTGGTAGCGCTGCACGTCTTCTGACATCATTGGTTGGCTGGCTGTGCCTGTGCGTCCGCCCTGCCCGACACAATGACCCTCGTTGTCTGATCTATTTTGACTGCGAGGGTGTGATTGATGGGCATGTGCAGTGCATATGTTCGCCTGACTTGACTCATCTCCTTCCGCCTTCTTCAGACTGTGCGGCCTCATGGCCGCGCCATGCGATAAGGGATCAGCGGAGGCCGCCCAGTCTGAAGCAGGTGTAAGGACATGTGCGAGCGGTGAACATATTTACTGCACAAGGCCATGATTCCAAGGTCCACAGTGTGAGTTTTTTAAAAGACACTGCGGGTCTGGGATTCATGGGCATCGCTAACCGCAACGGTCAACATGAAATGAGGTCAGAAGACGAGCAGCGCTAACAGGGCATTGCCAAGGGATAACACAAGAGCGCAGACTCCTGAACAGCAAATAACGACGCTTATGAGTCTGCGCCCTCCACCTAGGTGTAAACTTTGACACCTCTGCTGCGTCTCCTTAAAAAGGCAAGTCAGTCACGCCTCCAATACAGTTTGACTGTATAATGGACAAAATTGTGTACGTGTTTCATTCAGCGTGTGCAAGTAGAAAAATTCATAGAGCAACCTTTGACTTGTGCAGCATTAATGCTGCACAAGGTGTGGCTCTTGTACTTTTCAACACCTGAGGGGGGGTTAAAGGTTACCTTTGAAATTGGTTCTACTAGGCTTATGCCTACACTCTGCTCCTCCTGCAGATCCTGGGCTCTAACTATGCCAGTTGGGGCCCGGAAGTGCTGGCTGCACAGAGAAAAACACCCACCATTGTGTCAGTGGGGTTCAGCAACGCCAGCTGTTCCCCTGCTGTGTAGCCGGCAACGTGTCCAGCACAAGCCACGCTGGCACAACAGACCAAAAGCTGCCACCAGTGCAGGCTTCGGCCTATACTCTGCTGCTCTTTGATTCCCTGGGTTTCAACACTGTCAGTTGTCACCTGGAAGTGTTGTCTACACAGAAAAAACACTCGCTGATGTGTCAGTGGGGTTCCGCAACGCCAGCTGTTCCCCTGCTGTGTAGTCGG
This sequence comes from Ranitomeya imitator, assembly GCF_032444005.1. Lineage (NCBI taxonomy): Eukaryota > Metazoa > Chordata > Amphibia > Anura > Dendrobatidae > Ranitomeya > Ranitomeya imitator. Next base: position 774,370,679 of record NC_091284.1, read on the forward strand.
CAACGTGTCCAGCACAAGCCACGCTGGCACAACAGACCAAAAGCTGCTACCAGTGCAGGCTTCGGCCTACACTATGCTCCTCTCCTCCTCCTGCTGACCCTGGGCTCTAACACCGCCAGTTTTTGCCCGGAAGTGCTAGCTGCACAGAGAAAAACACCCGCCAATGTGTCAGTGGGGTTCAGCACCTCTAGCTGTTCCCCTGCTGTGTAGCCGGCAACGTGTCCTGCAAACGCCATGCAGGCACCTGAACTGAAATTAAAGGGAACCTGCCCCCCCCAGGTGTTTCTATGTATAACAGCCACCTTGTACAGAAGTCATGCTGCATTTGTACAAGGTGGCTGACTTTATCTCCTTGCCCACGTCGAACTCAACAAACACGTACAAAATGTGTCTCATTAGAGACCATTACAGTGTCCCTGAGGTGTGACTTTCCTTTTTAATGACATGCAGCACCCCCCTTGGTAGCGCTGCCCGTCTTCTGACATCATTGGTTGGCTGGCTGTGCCTGTGCGTCCGCCCTGCCCGACACAACGCCCCTCGTTGTCTGATATATTTTGACTGCGAGGGTGTGATTGATGGGCATGTGCAGTGCATATGTTCGCATGTCTTCACTCATCTCCTTCCGCCTTCTTCAGACTGTGCGGCCTCATGGCCGCGGCATGCGATACGGGATCAGCGGAGGCCGCCCAGTCTGAAGCAGGTGTAAGGACATGAGTGAGCGGCAAACATATTTACTGCGCAAGGCCATGAATCCAAAGCCCTGCAGTGTGACTATGAAAAGACACTGCGGGTCTGGGATTCCTGGCCATCGCTAACCGCACCGGCCGACATGAAATGAGGTGAGCAGACAGGCAGCGCTCACAGCGCATGGCCAAGGGATAACAAGAGCGCAGACTCCTGTACAGCAAATAACAATGCTCAGGAGGCTGCGCCCAGCACCAAGGCGTTATTTTTGGACACCTGTGCTGCGTCTCCTTAAAAAGACAAGTCACGCCTCCAATACAGTTTTACTGTACAATGGGCAAAATTGTGTACGTCTTTCATTCAGCGTGTGCAATGAGCAAAATTTAAAGAGCAACCTTTCACTTGTGGAGCATTACTGCTGCACAAGGTGTGGCTCTTCTACATTTTAACACCTGAGGGAGGGTTAAAGGTTACCTTTGAAATTGGTTCTACTAGGCTTCAGCCTACACTCTGCTCCTCCTGCAGACCCTGGGCTCTAACACCGCCAGTTGGTGCCTGGAAGTGCAGGCTGCACAGAGAGAAACACCCGCCATTGTGTCAGTGGGGTTCAGCAACGCCAGCTGTTCCCCCGCTGTGTAGCCGGCAACGTGTCCTGCAAACACAACGCAGACACAAAGCTGCCTCCAGTGCAGGCCTCGGCCTACACTCTGCTCCCCCTGCTTACCCTTTGCTCCAACACCGCTAGTTGGGGCTCTAGGAAGACAATCTTGAATAGGCAACGCATCCTGGTTCCAGCACCGTCAGCTGGTTATCGGCAGTGTCTTTGTCACGGGTACTCCCTCGTGCCTAGCCTGGTTCCAGCACCGTCAGCTGGTTCTGGGTAGTGTCAAGCTCACTGAGACGCCTATGCGTTGCCCCGTCGTGTTGCGGTCGGGTTAGCCAACTCCATGGTGCCTCCAGTTTAGGAGGTTCCTATGTGGGCTGCGGGAATTGGCAACCAAGGCTGGTTCTGTAGTGCCAGTAGGCCAAGCTCCCCCTGTAGGACTGTTGGTGTTCGGTAACTGCGGCAGCCTCGCGGCCTAGCTGTTCTCTCCTCTCCTGTGGACCTTCTGGTCCACATCCTGGTTCCAGCACCGTCAGCTGGTTCCAGGCAGAGCCTTTGGCATAGGTGCCTCCTTCTGGGTATCCGAGTTCCGCCAACGCCAGGCGGTCCTTGGTAGTGCTTTTAAGCGCGGGTACCTACAGCTTTGTAACCGGGTTCCAGCACCGTCAGCTGGTCCTCGGTGCCATTGGCTCTTGCACACTTGGGCAACGCATCCGGGTTCCAGTACCGTCAGCTGGTTCTCGGCAGTGTCTTTGTCACGGGTACTCCCTCGTGCCCAGCCTGGTTCCAGCACCGTCAGCTGGTTCCGGGTAGTGTCAAGCTCACTGAGACGCCTATTCGTTGCCCCGTCGTGTTGCGGTCGGGTTAGCCAACTCCATGGTGCCTCCAGTTTAGGAGGTTCCTATGTGGGCTGCGGGAATTGGCAATCAAGGCTGGTTCTGTAGTGCCAGAAGGCCAAGCTCCCCCTGTAGGACTGTTGGTGTTCGGTAACTGCGGCAGCCTCACGGCCTAGCTGTTCTCTCCTCTCCTGTGGACCTTCTGGTCCACATCCTGGTTCCAGCACCGTCAGCTGGTTCCAGGCAGAGCCTTTGGCTTAGGTGCCTCCTTCTGGGTATCCGAGTTCCGCCAACGCCAGGCGGTCCTTGGTAGTGCTTTTAAGCGCGGGTACCTACAGCTTTGTAACCGGGTTCCAGCACCGTCAGCTGGTCCTCGGTGCCATTGGCTCTTGCACACTTGGGCAACGCATCCGGGTTCCAGTACCGTCAGCTGGTTCTCGGCAGTGTCTTTGTCACGGGTACTCCCTCGTGCCCAGCCTGGTTCCAGCACCGTCAGCTGGTTCCGGGTAGTGTCAAGCTCACTGAGACGCCTATGCGTTGCCCCGTCGTGTTGCGGTCGGGTTAGCCAACTCCATGGTGCCTCCAGTTTAGGAGGTTCCTATGTGGGCTGCGGGAATTGGCAATCAAGGCTGGTTCTGTAGTGCCAGTAGGCCAAGCTCCCCCTGTAGGACTGTTGGTGTTCGGTAACTGCGGCAGCCTCGCGGCCTAGCTGTTCTCTCCTCTCCTGTGGACCTTCTGGTCCACATCCTGGTTCCAGCACCGTCAGCTGGTTCCAGGCAGAGCCTTTGGCTTAGGTGCCTCCTTCTGGGTATCCGAGTTCCGCCAACGCCAGGTGGTCCTTGGTAGTGCTTTTAAGCGCGGGTACCTACAGCTTAGTAACCGGGTTCCAGCACCATCAGCTGGTCCTCGGTCGTGCCATTGGCTCTTGCACACTTGGGCAACGCATCCGGGTTCCAATACCGTCAGCTGGTTCTCGGCAGTGTCTTTGTCACGGGTACTCCCTCGTGCCCAGCCTCGTTCCAGCACCGTCAGCTGGTTCCGGGTAGTGTCAAGCTCACTGAGACGTCTATGCGTTGCCCCGTCATGTTGCGGTCGGGTTAGCCAACTCCATGGTGCCTCCAGTTTAGGAGCTTCCTATGTGGGCTGCGGGAATTGGCAATCAAGGCTGGTTCTGTAGTGCCAGTAGGCCAAGCTCCCCCTGTAGGACTGTTGGTGTTCGGTAACTGCGGCAGCCTCGCAGCCTAGCTGTTCTCTCCTCTCCTGTGGACCTTCTGGTCCACATCCTGGTTCCAGCACTGTCAGCTGGTTCCAGGCAGAGCCTTTGGCTTAGGTGCCTCCTTCTGGGTATCCGAGTTCCGCCAACGCCAGGTGGTCCTTGGTAGTGCTTTTAAGCGCGGGTACCTACAGCTTAGTAACCGGGTTCCAGCACCGTCAGCTGGTCCTCGGTTGTGCCATTGGCTCTTGCACACTTGGGCAACGCATCCGGGTTCCAGTACCGTCAGCTGGTTCTCGGCAGTGTCTTTGTCACGGGTACTCCCTCGTGCCCAGCCTGGTTCCAGCACCGTCAGCTGGTTCCGGGTAGTGTCAAGCTCACTGAGACGCCTATGCGTTGCCCCGTCTTGTTGCGGTCGGGTTAGCCAACTCCATGGTGCCTCCAGTTTAGGAGCTTCCTATGTGGGCTGCGGGAATTGGCAATCAAGGCTGGTTCTGTAGTGCCAGTAGGCCAAGCTCCCCCTGTAGGACTGTTGGTGTTCGGTAACTGCGGCAGCCTCGCGGCCTAGCTGTTCTCTCCTCTCCTGTGGACCTTCTGGTCCACATCCTGGTTCCAGCACCGTCAGCTGGTTCCAGGCAGAGCCTTTGGCTTAGGTGCCTCCTTCTGGGTATCCGAGTTCCGCCAACGCCAGGCGGTCCTTGGTAGTGCTTTTAAGCGCGGGTACCTACAGCTTTGTAACCGGGTTCCAGCACCGTCAGCTGGTCCTCGGTGCCATTGGCTCTTGCACACTTGGGCAACGCATCCGGGTTCCAGTACCGTCAGCTGGTTCTTGGCAGTGTCTTTGTCACGGGTACTCCTTCGTGCCCAGCCTGGTTCCAGCACTGTCAGCTGGTTCCGGCGAGTGTCAAGCTCACTGAAACGCCTATGCGTTGCCCCGTCGTGTTGCGGTCGGGTTAGCCAACTCCATGGTGCCTCCAGCTTAGGAGCTTCCTATGTGGGCTGCGGGAATTGGCAATCAAGGCTGGTTCTGTAGTGCCAGTAGGCCAAGCTCCCCCTGTAGGACTGTTGGTGTTCGGTAACTGCGGCAGCCTCACGGCCTAGCTATTCTCTCCTCTCCTGTGGACCTTCTGGTCCACATCCTGGTTCCAGCACCGTCAGCTGGTTCCGGGCAGAGCCTTTGGCTTAGGTGCCTCCTTCTGGGTATCCGAGTTCCGCCAACGCCAGGCGGTCCTTGGTAGTGCTTTTAAGCGCGGGTACCTAGAGCTTAGTAACCGGGTTCCAGCACCGTCAGCTGGTCCTCGGTCGTGCCATTGGCTCTTGCACAGTTGGCCAACTCATCCGGGTTCCAGTACCGTCAGTTGGTTCTCGGCAGTGTCTTTTGCTCTTGTACCTTCTGCTCCCCATCCTGGTTCCAGTACCGTCAGCTGGTTCCGGGCAGAGCCTTTGGCTTAGGTGCCTCCTTCTGGGTATCCGAGTTCCACCAACGTCAGGCGGTCCTTGGTAGTGCTTTTTAGCATGGGTACCTCTTGCTTAGTAACCGGGTTCCAGTAACGTCAGCTGGTCCTCGGTAGTTCCATTGGCTCTTGGACCTTCGGGTAGCCATCCGAGTTCCAGTTCCATCAGCTGGTTCTCGGCATTTTCTCAGCCTTCTTGTACCTTCTGCTACATTTCCAATTTCAAGACCCTAAAGACGACGACCTGGAAGACCACCCCTAAGATGACGACGACACCAGAGATGACAACCACTGAGATGACGACGACCCTTGAGATGACGACCCTGAAGACCACCCCGATGACAACGACGACGGCGGAGACGACGACCCTGGAGACGACGACCCTGGAGACGACGACATGGAAGACAGAGAAGCAGAAGAACAAGAGGCTGCAGAACAAAGAGCAGAAGAACATTAAGCATAACACTTAATATCAGAGCAAAAGATATTATCTAAATTATATGCAGAAGAAGACTAAGCAGTGTATGGGGGTGAGTCCGTTCCTCCTCGTGGTGCCCCTGGATAAAGCCTGATGCTGCAGGCCAAACTGAACGCGGACAAATGTAACTTTTGTGACAGTCAGAACGGAAGGTGTAATCTTCAAACTTTTATAGATAACAACTACGGGAATGCCTGTCATAAATGAGAATATGATGAAGAAGTAGAATAGGAAGAATAATAATAGTTGAAGAAAATGAATATGAATAATGTAATTAAAAAAAAAATCTAGAAGATGAGGAAGAAGATGAATAAGGTGAAGAAGAAGTTGATGTCAAAGATGCTGATGATGATGAAGATGAAAGTGTGGGAAAAGTAAAAAACAAAGAAGGGGAAGGGCGTGGAATAGTGAAACATCAATATCTGACAAAATAAAAAAAAAATTTACATAGTCAATATCTTTGTAACTCCGAACGTCTTTAAAAAAAAATAAAATTCCTGCTATTCTATTTGATTGGGCTAAACCTCTATGCCTTTAATGTCTCCGCCACCTCCCCAAATACATCCTGCATTATTCTTAGTTGTTTTCCTTCATGTAGAATGAACCTACAAGGAAAGAAAGGGTTTATTTTAATTCTGATATTTTGGTCCCATTGACTTGTATTGGGATCGGGTATCGGTATCGGCGATATCCGATATTTTTGAATATCGGCCGATCCAATCCGATACCGATACTTTCCGATATCGGAAGGTATCGCTCAACACTACTACTCACCATATCTCCACCTGTGTGGTTAGGCAGGTTAAATGTTCGCCACTGAGTTTGTGTGTGTGTTTGGAGATAAGGAAGTCTCCAATTTGAAGCTCAAGTGTGAACTGGAGATTGATGTTTCCGACAAGGCTGGAGCCACCGTGGAAAGGACTTTATACATGTTGGGTTTTTTCACTTATGCCAGAAATGGCCATTTTGTGTTATTACTTTGTCTTTTTCTGGTTTATGAAGCAATAAACCAGCCTCAGACTTTATCCACAAGTATTCCTGTATGTACCTCAGTAGCAGACAAGTGAGTGGCATTACCAAAGTTGGTGTTTCAAATGTGGGCAACGTTCCAGGAATATGTGTAGCTATCACCCACAAACTGCATGTCCTGGGTAAAGGCAGCTATAGCATGGAACATTGGCTCAGACAAAATGGAGGAAGTGCTCAAGCACCTGATCTAAAGCCAACAGCAGCTCTAGCAGGCTGCAAATAAACTCCTGGTGCAGCAGATCCAACAGGAAAAACGGCAAATGGGACTCATGGCAGGGGATGTCCGCAGCAGAGAAACCGCCCCTCCACCAAGCCCAAATGACGACTCACACGTCCGGAAGATGGTAAGAAGGGACATGCAAAAGATGACCCTGGGGATTATGTGGAAATCTTTCTCTGATTGGGAGAAGCTTCTGCCAGAGCAGTGGGTGGAGGTACTGGCACCATATTTGACAGGTGATCCCCAAAAATCTAAATCTTGGCACACCTAGAGGTAGATATATTGGTTAGAGCCCAATGAGTTTACCACTGGGCATATGGATCACCCCCATGTCAGGGCTATGGGGTATTCGGTACCGGGTCCTTCGGTTCTCAGTGGGGATGTCACGGTGGCTGACCCGGTCCGTAGCCCTAGGGGGACGTCCGTTGTAAAATGGGGGAAAGGTCTTTAAAGGGATAATGTTCGTGACGCCACCTGTGGTATTCGGTCAGGGTGACCAACCCTGCTTAGGGGTCCGCTGGGGTGATGTTATGGCAGCTAGATGGTATACCTTCCCACAGGTGAAGTATGTCCCCAGGGCTTCACAGAGTGTGGATGGTGGATGATGTAAGGTGCAGTGAATAACGAGGGCACAAGGTTGCAGTCTCTTTACCTTAACTGAAGGCTTCAGCATCCACAGTCCAGGGTAGGGACCACAGAGTAGGCTGAGTCCGGCCAGTCTGAAGGCAAATCCAGAGTCCCCTTATCCAGGTGGAATTCAATAGCCTTCCTCTAGCGCCTGAGTGTTGTAGTTCCTCCCTGCTGAGCAACTCGGTAAGGTCCTCACAACTATCGTAGATGTTAAGTCTCTTCCTCTCTGTCCCCCTGATGTATAGGATAAGACAAAACCTGTATGACTGGTGGCCTGAGGCTTTTTATAGGGACCCTAGAGACGCCCCGGCCCCCACAAGTTGCCACCGTGCCTCCTGGGTATATGGTCGGGCAGCCAACGTGGAATCAACTGTCCTGCCAGTCTCTGAAGTAAAGCATAGAGAACCTTACTCCCTCGGTGTTCTGGCTACCGGTACTGCGCTTCAGAAGGAGGCAGCCTGCTTCTAGCTGGTCTCCCCCTGATGTTCCTCTCCATTTGCTATGACTTTGTTTCTCACTCACTGCAACACAATTCCTTTCAATGTCTCTTTCTTTGGATGCTGCCACACGTGGGGCAGGCGCAGCTCCATGAACCCTCGTTCTCCCACAGACCTCCGTCTGCTCTCCTCTTCTCGTTCTGACTTTCTGTCCAGACTACCAGTTTTACCTAATTGTGAGGAGTGCCCTAGTAGATAAAAGCATGGCTCCCCCTGGCGGCCTGGAGTGTGAAGTGTGTATTGTGGTTGTGATACCTGGACAGATCTCCTTCATTGCCTTTAGACATAACATCACTCCCCCTGGTGGAAGAATAACATTACTGCAACGACCAGGACTCTGGGGCGCTGCACATATGCCGGCAACAAACCCCCTCCCACTAAGGTGTTTGCCTTGCTACATCTAGTCCGGAAGTGGCTCCAACCAGAGTCTTTCACTCTTTCCCAGATGGTCGAGCAAGTGGTGATGGACATTTTCATTCTCTCCCTTCCCAGGCCAGTTCATACCTGGGTTGCCTAGTGTGACCCTTGGAACACAGACTACCTGGTTGGGTGGGCTCGTCATGGAGGGGGGTCTAGAGCCACAAACAGGGGGCATTCAAATTCCACTCAGGGTCTGCCACAGCCTGTTGTTAAGGACGTGGTCTGTTGGCCATGTCACAATCCTGGACACGTAGCCACCCGGTGTTATATGACCCCTGAACTAATGGAGTGTGGACTCTCAACCCGGCGAGAGTCCACAGACGTGTGGCAAATTAATGGTGTAATGGTACTTGGACTCGAGAAGTCTGGTGACCCTGATCAGCACTACTCTTCCCCACCAGTTGATCCCTGATAAATTCATGAGCGTTCGTTGTATACACGGAGATGCCACGGACTATCTTGTGGCTAAAATAACCATGGGAACAGACTGTGGTAACAAGTCTCAGGAGGTCGGGTTCCCCCCTGTGTGTCCTTGTTGGGAGGAGGACGAGACAGTGACCAAGGAGGTCATCCTTCCTGAGTTGAGTGTGTCCGGAGAGAACTTTGGAACTGCTCAAATTAGGGACCTTAACTTAAAGGGGACATTTGAAAATGTTACCATCAATAACGGGGTTGCTCCAGACCCAAGGGCAGACACCAGGTTCCCACACTTTGCTATTAATGGTGAATTATTGTATCGGGTGACTAAACTGAGGGGAGGGGAAATAGTGGAACAGCTGTTAGTTCCAGGACCCTATCAACGGAGAGTTTTAGACATGGCCCATTCACATGTTCTGGGGGGACAGCTGGGTGTAGAAAAACTCAGTAAAGGATAATTCAGAGGTTCTATTGGCCCAAATGAGACTGAGAGATACTAAATTATTGTAGGTTCTTCCCCACCTGCCAGATAACCGCTCCCTCTTTTCATTTCCGATGTCCTCAAGCCCCGTTACATGTTATTGAGGTTCCATTTGAGAGAATTGCTATTGACCTAGTAGGTCCCCTAGTTAAGCAGGGACAGGGACATCAACACATGCTGGTGGTCATGGACAACGCGACCCATTACCCTGAGGCTGTACCACTAAGGAACTTATTTGCCAAGAGTATAGCCCGAGAGCTTATCCATATTTTTTCCAGGACGGGTCTGCCAAAGCAGATCTTGACAGACCAAGGGACACTCTTCATGAGCGAGGTGATGAAGGAGCTGTGTAAGGTCCTCCAGATTGCCCAGATGAGAACATCCGTCTATCATCCGCAGACAGATAGCCTAGTGGAGCGCTTCAATAAGACCTTAAAGATAATGCTCAAGAAGGTCATTGAGAAGGCCGGGTGAGAGTGGGACTATCTGTTTCCACTTCTGCTCTTCTTTATCAGAGAAGTTCCTCAAGCCTCTACTGGCTTCTTTCTGTTCGAACTCCTGTATTGTCGACATTTGTGAGAGCTCCTAGATATTGCCAAGAAAGCCTGGGAAGCCGAGGTCACGCCCCACCAGAGCATTATAGAGCACGTTGAATATTGTATTGGCCAGGGATTATAACTGAGGCAGTTCCAGCCTGGGGACCAAGTACTGGTGCTTATCACCACAGTCAAAAGCAAGTTCCTGGCCAAGTGACAAGGCCCATATGAGGTGGTAGAAAAACTGGGCGATGTTAGTTACAAGATCCACCAGCCCAGAAGAAGGAAGCCTCACCAAGTATACCACGTAAACTTGCTCAAGCCATGGCAAAAGAACTGCTGCAGCGGAACCGTGACCTGTTCTCAGAGTTGCTGCAGCATATGCAGATGGTGGAGCATGGTGTTCTGACTGAACAACATGTAAGAGTGAATCTTAAACGAAATAGGATACTCTAAGCAGGTTGTAAAGTAATTTCAAATGAGGTAAAGAAATTGCTAGACCTCGGCGTAATATAGGAGTCAAAAAGCGGATGGCTGAGTCCCATCGTCATCATGTCGAAGCCCAACGGTGACTGGCTGTTTTGTAATGACTACCGCAGGCTGAATGAAATGTCCAAATTTGACGCGTATCTGATGCCTAGCGTCTATGAATTCATTGAGATACTTGGACCCTCGAGGTACGTTGCCACCCTCTACCTGATGAAGGGTTACTGTCAGATCCCCATGTCCCAGAGTGCCAAAGAGAAGATGGCCTTCTCGACACCTGATCAGTGTTTTCAATATACCAGAATGCCTTTCGGGCTTCAGGGTGTTCCGGCCACCTTCCAGTGGGCCATGGATAGGACTCTAGCTCCACATAAGAAGTATGCCGCAGCCTACCTTAATGACATTGTCGTCTTAAGCCCAGACTGGAGTAGTCATCTACTAAAGGTGCAGGTGATTCTGGATGCTCTGACAAAGGTGGAGTTTACCATAAATCCAAAAAAGTGCCATGGGGAAAGAAGAGGCCAAGTACTTATGCTACATTGTCGGGAGAAGCGAAATCAAGCCACAAGTAAACAATGTCGAGGCAATCCAGAAGTGGCCATAAGTGCTTTCCAAGAAGCAGGTGAGGGCGTTTCTTGGGATTGTTGGATGTTACCGGCCACTGAGATTTTTCTGTCTGTGCATGTTTAGAGACAAGGAAGTCTCCAATCTGAAGCTCAGGTGTGAGCTGAAATATGTTGTTTCCCACAAGGCTAGAACGGCTGTGGAAAGGACTTTATATGGTGCTGTTTGTTTTCACTTATGCCAGAAAGGGCCATTTTGTGTAACTATTTTGTTGTTTCTGGTTTATGAAGCAGTAAACCAGCCTCAGACATTAACCCAAAGTGTTTCTGTGTGTACCTCAGTAGCAAACAAGTAAATGGCATTAGCACTATGTAAAATAGCGCTCACTCGATTATTGGGGAATACTCGCTTGGCAGCAGGATAAATATAGACAGGTACGGTTTTTCACATAAACAGTCCATGTGGTTTATTATACACTCAGCATAAACCACTGTAGACCATATTACACATCACAGACCTCATAGTCCTTAGCACTTCATAGTATACGGCTTTGAAGCACAGTCAGTAAACATGCTGGACCCCACTTTGCCCAGTTTGCCCAGTTGCCATGGGTGACCGCATGCCGCACAGTTCATTAGTTCATAGCACACAACAAGCACCTACAGTCTGTGAAGGTAGCTTATGGGAGCTCCTGCTCCACCTGCTGACTCTTTGTCAGTCTTCTCTCCTGGGGAACTGCCTTACGGGGATCACCAACTTGCCTGACAGGCACACACCAGTCGGTTCCAGACCCAGCGAAGGATGGTAGCTTCCCCCAACACAGTAGCCGTCCCCATCTCTGCAGGTACGTGGCCTCTCCGTGCGCTCTTCAGGACGTCCGTCCCCGGCTGGGACCGGCCAATACACAGGCCACTCGGTGCCAAAGCCGCACCATGTGCTATTCAGAGAGATAGCACTCCCAACACATAGGCTTTTCTGGGTCCTTGCATACGGACCATACAGATCCAAATACTCTCCACAATGTGACCAAACCCTGGTCACATTATGTAGCTTGCAACCACACCCACAGGTGAGGTATGGATCACATGGGCTGGTCACATGATCCTGACATCACTGCAGGTCCTCAAACACCCGCACTTCCCGCAGGAAAAGGGATACAGTGAGCACCCTCACCCAGAGGTGAGGTATGTGGGTAGCCAGACCCTCCCATCTCTCATAGCTACCCGCAACCCGGACCCGATGCACTAAATGACATCTAAGTGCTCATGTGCACCAAAGACAAAATATTCCGGGTTGCATTGCAGGGAGCAGCTCCCTATATCAAAGGGAGGCTTACAGCGCAGAAGACCTCCTCCTCTGCGACACATACCGGCCATTCACCACAATGCCAGACACTGTCTCACTATCCCCATTACGCCTCCATGCGTGTCCGGGGTAGCACATACAGCGCTCCCTAGCTGTAACAGGAGTCACTGCATCACAACACATATAATCACAGATCTTATGAGATGAATGCCGAAGTAATGCTGCAACGTGGTAGATGAATTATACCGATACACACTGCCAAAGGAACAGCCCCTTTAACAGTGAACTTTTAACAGCAGTCACTACTCCCACTCTGTGACTGGGTTTTCTTTCACAAGAAGCTGACTGTAAAATCAGAAGGTGCTCAGGTTTGTCACCCTTCATTTAACTGAGAGATGACCTCGCCTACTATATCCTCACCCATCCCTTGTAGATTGTGAGCCTTCGCGGGCAGGGTCCTCTCTCCTCCTGTACCAGTTATGACTTGTATTGTTTAAGATAATTGTACTTGTTTTTATTATGTATACCCCTCCTTAAATGTAAATAATAATAATAATAATGACAAACGTGCTTAACATTTGCCTGGAACTTTTGCATAAATCAAAAGCATTCTTTTCAACATTTCATGTGACACACACACATTTTCATCTTTTACATTTTTAAAATTACTAAAAAGAAAATGGGCCAATGCAAAAATTTGGGCACCGTGAATGGTTAGTACCAAGTAGCATCCCCTTTTGCAAGTATCACAGCTTGGAAATGTTTTCTGTAGCCAGCCAAGAGTTTTCTAATTTCTGTTTGAGGGATTTTCATCCATTTTTCCTTAGAAAATTCTTCCAGTTCTGTGAGATTCCTGGGTCGTCTTAAATGCACTGCTCATTTGAGGTCTAGCCACAGATTTTCGATGATGGTCAGATCAGTGGACTGTGAGGGCCATTGTAAAACCTTCAGCTTGCGCCTATTGAGGTAGTCTATTGTGTGTTCAGAATCATTATCCATTTGTACAAGAAATCCTCTTTTCAACTTCAGGTTTTTTACTGATGGTGTTATATTTGCATCAAGAATTTGTTGAAATTTAATTGAATACATTTTTCCCTCTACCCGTGAAATGTTCCCCGTGCCATTGGCTGCAGCACATAATGAAGTGTAACGTGGCACAGCTGTAGTGGTGCTCAAAAGAAGGTTCCCACACCAGAAACTGAATATAATAAATTTTGGCACTCAACTTTGTCAACTGTAAATATTTTATTGGCAGCCACTTGTACAAACGTTTCGGTCAATGGTACTGACCTTCCTCAGTGTACTGCAGTAATTCCAAAAAACAATATACAATCAAAGTCCATAATACAAAACGACATAACAAGTATATGGAGACTAATACAACATTATGCATTGTGCATATACAGTGAAGGATGGGAAAAGGAACGGGAAAAAGGAAATAAGGAAAAAAAAAAAGGAAAAATCTAATCATACCTTTTTGTTATGAAATAGCGTATATGTGTGGCTCAAAGCAAATAAGGTCCTACTTCGGATCCTAATAGGGGTAGTAATGTACCATAAATTTTGTTTGTATGGGGTATGTATTAGACAGAGGTGAAATTTACAAAAGAAAAACTGACCTATGTGATGGTCTTAATGGAGATGGTATGCAAAAATGATATAGTATTCTCTGGATAATAATCCTCCTCGCCAGGTCGGGTCAGAGAAATGAATATATATATACAATGTGAGATATATTGAAAAGTAAGGAATCTATGGGGTTAATGATAAAAGAGGCTAATATACATACCCTATGCAGTTTTATATGGTATTCAAATCCGAATAGTGGACCGGAATAGTACTTGTCCCTGTCTGAGTATGAGAGAGTATATGGTGACGCAAGTTACCATGCGGTAAAATACCATCCTAATCAGTGGGCAAGTTTCATAAGAGTCTCTTACCTAGGGTGGGTGGCGATAGTATCCGGGAGGAACGCGGTATCCGTCGCTTGTTCTTGGCTGCAGCACAACCCCAAAGCTTGATCGATCCACCCCCATACTTAATGGCTGGCGACATGTGCTTTCTGGAAATTATGTGCCCTTTTTCCTCCACATTTACTTCTTGATCATTGTGGCCAAAGAGTTCTATTTTAATATCGGTCCACAGGACTTGTTTTCAAAATGCATCAGGCTTGCTGAGATGTTCTTTTGCATACTTCTGATGCAGAATTTTATGATGAGGATGCAGGAGAGGTTTTCTTCTTATGACTCTTACATGAAGGCCATATTTGTGCAGATGTTTCTGAACAGTAGAACAATGTACCACAACTCCAGAGTCTGCTAAATCGTTCTGAAGGTCTTTTGCAGTCAAGCAGGGGTTCTGATTTGCCTCTCTGGCAATCCTAAGAGCAGGTTTCACTGAAATTTTGTTTTGTCTTCCAGGCCTTATTTTGACCTCTACAGTTCCTGTGAACTGCCATTTCTTAATTTCATTTCGAAATAAGGAAAGGGCAACTTGAATAAACGCTGGTGTACCTTCTTATTACCTTCTCCTGCTTTGTGGGCCTACACCATTTTCATTGTCAAAGTGTTAGACAGCTGCTTAGAAGAACCCATTGCTGCTGTTTTAGGGCACGAGGTTAGAGGATGCTGGGTTTTTATAAATCTGGCAAGTTTGCATCACCTGGCTTTTCCTAATGATAGTGAACAAGCCAAAACACTAACAGTCTAATTAAGGTCAGAAACTTTGGTCACAGTTAAACCACGGTTTATTCGAGATTTGTTCCTGCTCGCTTTGTGTGTGTTTCCCGGCTTTTGTAATTTTAGCTGCTTTTTACCATAATAATCAGCTCGGAGATAAATTGACTTTAATGAACTAATGTACAGGGAGGCGCAACAAAGATACTTGTCACATATCAAACACCAGCAGAACCTTTTCCTGCCAAATATCCAAAGTGATTGATTTGCCACGGTAAATTTCCCGGCTATCACTTTTGCTGAAGTAGGAACACAGCAAGTGAGAAAATGTTACTTTATTCTTCACATCAAATAATCCTTAGTTGTACACATCTCAGGTTGGCATTTGCTTTGATTCACTGTCGGAATGCATGAGCGCACAGGTTTAGTTTTTATTACATTTTATCTAAGGGAATTGACTAATTCACAAAAAGTAAAGATGGACTCAATGAAGCGATCGTAAATACTAACGATGCATAATAATAATAATTATTGCATAGAAAAATATTATATGGCAGGTCTTTGGGAAATTACTGGAAGTGATTAAAGAAGCTGTTCCAGGCAAGGAGACATTTTTGGCAAGCACAGTAGCATGCTGACACTTCTAACACTGTCTAACATATACACAGTTGGGATTCAGATCTGCTTGCCACTTTGAGTGGCCGTCACATAACCCAAGTATGCGATCAGCATGCTGGTGGTCACATGCCAATGGGTTTCTTATCTGCTTTTCTGAATGTTCATTGGCATGCTAGTGCTTGTTCAAAATTTGAACTGGCTTAGAAAACAGGTGTCCAAGGGGTAACGGCTTGACATTGGTATTGTCGACCACCATGAATAAGTGTCTCCCCAAGGGTCTCCGAACCCTTTCCTTCCCATCATCCGAATAATGACATGAGTCTCATGTTGGATATAATTGGCCACAGCGGCCTTTATTATAAACAGACAAACATTTAATGATCCGGGAAGGGGTCCTTGAAGCTAAAGGTACCGTCACACTTAGCGACGCTGCAGCGATACCGACAACGATCCGGATCGCTGCAGCGTCGCTCTTTGGTCGCTGGAGAGCTGTTACACAGACCACTCTCCAGCGACCAACGATCCCGAGGTCCCCGGTAACCAGGGTAAACATCGGGTTACTAAGCGCAGGGCCGCGCTTAGTAACCCGATGTTTACCCTGGTTACCATCCTAAAAGTAAAAAAAACAAACACTACATACCTACAGCCGTCTGTCCTCCAGCGCTGTGCTCTGCACTCCTCCTGTACTGTCTGTGTGAGCACAGCAGCCGGAAAGCAGAGCGGTGACGTCAGCTGACCGACACTCACAGCCAGTACAGGAGGAGTGCAGAGCACCTTAAAAGTCTGGTGTTAACCATAGTATAAACAAGTGGACAAGAGATCAACCGTAGATTACTCTCAGCCGTTACCCCACAGGCTCGAGAGCACCAAAATACCCCGAAGGCTTACCCTTGTCCACTTCCAACTTAGGAATCTGGCCCACCGTTACCAAGATTCCCCCAAATCACCAGACCCGCAACCAAAACATATACCAACTGGAAAATCCGTATCCCGACGGACCCCCAGGCCAATTTAGCACCAACTCCAAGGACCCCTCCCCCTGCCTACAGCCACTATGACCCGAAAAAAAGAACCAACAAAAATTATCGAATACACAAACATAAAGGGCGGGTGGATGGGACTGCTCACAGGTCCTCAGAGCGGGAAGTGACCGGCTCCTCCCCCCCACTCACTCCATACCCACTCCAGGCCAGCATTAACCCTCCCCTAAAAGTGAAACTCCCTGCCCCCTTTTTCCCTGCTCCAAACCCCCTGTGATGTCGGCCTTCACGTACGCCGCCCGGGGGAGGGGGTGGGGCGGCTTGCTCCAGCCTGGTCTTGACATTGGTATTGTCGACCACCGTGTCTCCCCAAGGGTCTCCGACCCCTTTCCTTCCCAGCATCCGAATAATGACATGAGTCTCACGTTGGATATAATTGGCCACAGCGGCCTTTATTATAAACAGACAAACATTTAACCGTTACATGATCCGGGAAGGGGTCCTTGAAGCTAAAAGTCTGGTGTTAACCAAAGTATAAACAAGTGGACAAGAGACCAACCATAGATTATTCTCAGCCGTTACCCCACAGGCTCGAGAGCACCAAAATACTCCGAAGGGTTACCCTTGTCCACTTCCAACTTAGGAATCTGGCCCACCGTTACCAAGATTCCCCCAAATCACCAGACCCGCAACCAAAACATATACCAACTGGGGAATCTGTATCCCAACGGACCCCCCAGGCCAATTTAGCACCAACTCCAAGGACCCCTCCCCCCCCCACCACGAGGATACTTGGCCCCCTCAAGTACCCGAGACCCCACCAGCCTTAACCGCTATGGCCCGCTCAATTCCAGACTGCAGCCCAAGGGCCCACAAGTCAATGCCCACCGCGTTCAGATGAACGCCATCACCCAAAAGATATTGGTCACCACCATGCTCCAACTCAAAATGACGCATGGCAAAACCCCCATTCCGTGCGACAAAACCAGACACAGCCCGATTCACCTTGATGCGGGCCTTATTAATCTTGTCCACCGACCTAGTGTGCCTCCAGGATTTCCGTGGAATGATCTCCGACCACACGATAGACATGTCCCGAAAAGAAACCCATTGCCGTAGCAAGTCATGCTTAATGTCCCAGATCAACTCACGACAAGGACGAACTCCCAAGTCGTTTCCCCAACGTGTAAAACCAAAATGTCGGGAGGCCTGTCCAACCGCACGCCGTTGTGTACCTCCTCCAGGACTCTATTCCAACCTAAGCCCCGGAACCCCAACCAGCTGATGACGGCCACGTCCCTGGAAAAGCCGAGCTGTCTTCCATCCCGTCGGACATCTGCTCGCTTTGCGCCCCAGTACACGTAAGAGTGGCCGACAATCCACACCAGCAGCGAGGATGAACCTGAAAAACAAACAACTTAGGCACGCGCCGACAACGAGTGCAATGACCGACAGTCACCAGCCTCTCAGGGCCTCACGTAACTCCGATAACGACCAGACTCCCACCGTCCTATCCTAAGTACCACCGCAGGAGCCAAACCACTCCGCGCCGCCTCCGTAGCGGCCCCGATTCGAAAAGAATGCGAGGCGAACCTGGAAGAATCCATGCCAATGGCCTCCAAAGACTGCCGAAAAACTGCTACAAACTGGTATTTAGACAGAAAAAACCCGTCCTCATGACGTAACAAAGGCCCATCACCCCGCGGGTGGAGCCTATCAAAATCCCGCCAGCAATGGACGAACTGTAGTGGGAGACACCAACTCCCCCACTCTCAAGGCCCCGTAAAAAGCCAATGAGAAAGCCAGGCGAAATAGCGCAACCTCAAAACCGGAAACACATATATCGCCCAGATGTGCCCCCAATGGCTCCAACATCTCAAATGACAACGGGTGCCCGCAATCGCCACGGCTACCTGATCTTCTCAACCCCTTCACAGCTTGCTTTACCAAAAAGGACTTCGTCACGTCCTGCAGTTCCCGGAGCCTGAAACCAAAAGCTAAAGCCGCTATCGTCCTATCAACCTTTGCCACCGACCATCCATGGTCTGCCCCGTGCCTCAACCACAACAACAACGCCCCCACTTGTTCCCGACTGGTACCCGCTACGCCACAAGACGCCAACTAGCTCTCCCACGAACTCCATACCGCCTGATAACACGACCACGTACTCAGCACCAAGGACGCTTGAATTAAAGGGTCTGCAGCCCGGACACCATGCTCCAAAGCTCCGCTGGGCATTCCCGCCCCGTCTCCTCGGCCTCCGGAGCCAGCGACCGAAAACGCTCCCACTGCGAACGAGACAGAGAATCGGCAATGCAGTTATTAACACCGGGCATGTGTGATGCCATGAAATAAGCATTCAAAGATAAACAAGACAAAACCAGCTGCCGAAGAACTCTGACCACGGGGGGCGACTCTGTCGTCAGACTGTTAATGGCACACACGACCGCCATATTATCACAATTAAAGCGCACCCATTTGTTTCAAAAATTGTCGCTCCAAAGCTGCACCGCCCCCAAAATCGGAAAAATCTCCAACAGTGTAATGTTTCGTACCAACCCTGTTTCAAATCAAGCTTCCAGCCACCTAGCAGCACACCACCGGCCACCGAAAAAGGCCGCAAATCCAATACCGCCTGACGCGTCGGTAAACAAATCCAAATCCGCGTCACACACTCCTTCCTCCATCAACAATGAACGCCCATTGTAACAAGACAAAAAACGATCCCAAACCTCCAAGTCGGCCTTGTGTTCAGACGACAAACGAACAAAAATGATGTGGAGGCAGTAATCCCGGCCGTAGCGCTAGCCAATCTGCATGAAAAAATTCTCCCCTTTGGAATTACCCTCTGGCTTCCCTTTTTTCTTAAAGCACTTGGAGGCTCCGTGCGACGCGCCGTTGCAGTTCGAGCACAAATGCTTGAACTTACACGTCACTCTGAACTTACACTGGCCCTCATTCAACTGCCAACAAACTCCGTGCCTCTGGCCGCCGGATTGTCCTGACTGACCCCCGGCTCCTGAAGAGGAACCTTGCGAAGCGCCTTGGCCGGAAGTTCCGGCCCCGCCTTGAAAGGAGTGACCAAACTTCGTTGGCGCCATCACCCGCAACCACAAACCAATGTCCTTCTGATCCCACCGGATCGCAGGACGAACCGCCTTCCGCTGCCGGAACTGCTCATCGTATCGTAACCATGCTTGCCCGCCATAGGCCCTATGCGTCTCACCTATGGCATCCATATAGCAAAACAAGGCGGGGCAATTCTCGGGAGCCTTCTCGCCAATAACGCTTGCCAAAATCACGAATGCCTGGAGCCAATTTACAAACTTCTGAGGAATAAGGCGCCATCGCTGCTTTTCCTCATCTTCCTTCTTACTATCTTCCTTTTTACTCTTATCAAGGTTAAATTTCTCCAACGGCAAGAGCGAAAATATCTCGACATACTCGTCCTTCCAAATCTTCTCACGCACCTCCTTTTTCAAGTGCGCCCCCAACGGCCCTTCAAAACAAACATACACCTCACCCCGTGCCTTATCATCCAACCGAATGCCCCCCTCCTTCTCTTTCTCAGTCTGCACGGATACCGAGACCGGCTCGGTCGACCTGCCCAATTCAGCAGACCCACTGCTGGATAACACCAATCCCGGATCAGACGATCCGACCCAAGCTGACAAAGGGGATGGCCCTGGCCTACCACTGCCCAACCGTGACAACAGCTCTCGTACACCTGACAAAAACTCCCCCACCCCTTCACGACTCACATCAGCCCGCATACCGACTCCATCACCCCCTTCCACATACCCCACCATTCGATTCACAGAAGTCAGAGTCGGCGTCGAAAACTCTGGGGACAAACAATACATAGAAGGGTTCTCACCAGGCTGCAGGGGAGCTGTGATCCCCCCAGCCGCAGACGCTGTCGCCGTCCAGCCATCTCTCGATCCCGAAGCCGTCCTTGGGCCCTCCCGGACATGAACTTCGCTCCACAATACCGCTCCAACCGATCCGCCCCCTGCGGAGGTGACCATGCCGAATCCGTCAGCTGAGGTGACCGCCTAATGTCCTGCAGGCCCAGGCCCGGAGCCGCCGTCCGAAATGCTGCCGTCCGACGTCGCCGCCCTAGAGGATGCAGGCCCGACCACCGGTGCTGGAGGGGAATTGTGCCCCCTGGTCGTGTCCAGCAGCCCCGCTAGGTCTGGGGCGCTGCCCGCCACTGCCGCTGGTATGCTCCCCCGCTGACTCAGGGTGCCGCAAGAAGCAGGCCGCCTGGCCTGGTCATCGCCATGACGACCCGCCGTGACATCGCTCCGACCATTAGGAGCTCTGGCGTGCATTGGCCCCGCCCCCCTGGCGTGCTGGGGGAGAAGGCCTGACTGCCGCCGCAGGCCTCAGCGCAGCTGGCGGATTCCTCCCAGACCGTGGCCTGCTGGGGCGCTTCTGAGCAGGCACGCGGCCTGGAGGGTCCCCTGAGGGGCTCCTGCGCCGCCGCTGAAACACCGGGGTGACATCGGGGGATAAGCGCTGCGGGGGCCGCACTCGCCTGGACCGCCGCTCACCGAGCCCGACCGCCGGGGGATCCACAACGCCGCTGCCGCTGCCACCACCAAGGATGCTGGACACTTGAGCCTCCAGCCAGCCTGGAGGCTGTGACGCCGCTGCCGCCCGCAGCTGTGACAGGACCCCTTCAATGGCTGCCATGGTAAGCTGCTGGTGCTTGGTGCTTCCTGCTCACAGGTCCTCAGAGCGGGAAGTGACCGGCTACTCCCCCCACTCACCCCATACCCTCTCCAGGTCAGCATTAACCCTCCCCTAAGAGTGAAACTCCCTGCCCCCTTTTTCCCTGCTCCAAACCCCCTGTCATGTCGGCTTTCACGTACGCCGCCCGGGGGAGGGGGTGGGGCAGCTCGCTCCAGCCTGATCTTTCCTTGTGGAGTGTGAATTGCCTGGCATGACAGTGTAAGGAGACTTATAGGTCATGCAATGTTCCTTTGGGAAATTAAAAGGGTTGCCCGGGCATTCAGTATAACTTATGTTTTCATCTAGGCTGCAGAATTGTAATATACAGTAAAAGAAAAAATTATTTGATCCCTTGCTGATTTTGTAAGTTTGCCCACTGACAAAGACATGAACAGTCTATAATTTTAAGGGTAGTTTAATTTTAATAATGAGAGATAGAATATCAAAAATAAAATCCAGAAAATCACATTGTATAAATTATATACATTTATTTGCATTTTGCAGTAAGAAATAAGTATTTGATCCCCTACCAACTATTAAGAGTTCTAGCTCCTACAGACCAGTTAGATGCTTCTAATCAACTCATTACCTGCATTAAAGACAGCTGTCTTAGATACTCACCTTTATAAAAGACTCCTGTCCACAGACTCAATTAATCAGACTCAATTAATCAGTCAGACTCTAACCTCTACAACATGGGCAAGACCAAAGAGCTTTCTAAGGATGTCAGGGACAAGATCAAAGACCTGCAAAAAGCTGGAATGGGCTACTAAACCATAAGTAGGACACTGGGTGAAAAAGAGACAACTGTTGGTGCAATAGTAAGAAAATGAAAGAAATACAAAATGACAGTCATTCGACATCGATCTGGGGCACCATGCAAAATTTCACCTTGTGGGTTATCACTCTTGACCTGGTCTTTGTCTGGCTCTGTTCAATCTCCTACCTAGATAACTCACCGCTTCCCCTCTCTGACCACAACATTCTATCCTTCACACTCACAATTCCTCGCCCACCCCAACACTCTCCTACCTACCACACATTCAGAAATCTACATGCTGTTAACCCTCACACACTTTCAGACTCCCTACACTCATCATTGTCCCCATTGTCTCCTCTTTTTTCCTGTTCTGATCTGGCTGTACATGACTTCAATGACAATCTTAGAAGCACCCTTGACCAAGTAGCTCCACTCACCCTCAAAACCTCCAAACACAGAGTAAAACAGCCCTGGCTCACATTGCAAACCCGATTTCTCCAGCAATGCTCTAGGTGTGCTGAACGCTTATGGAGGAAAACACGCACACCAGAAGACTTCATGCACTTCAAATTTATGTTAAGGACCTATAATGCTGCCTTTCGCCTCGCCAAACAGACCTACTTCACCACTCTGATCTCCTCACTATCAAACAACCCCAAAAAACTTTTTGACACCTTTCACTCCCTCCTCAGGCCAAAAGCACAAGCCCCTATCACGGACATTTGTGCTGATGACCTGGCCTCCCATTTTATAGAGAAAATAGATAATATCTGTCAGGATATCTGCTCCCAGACACCAAGTGCAGTGACTCCCATCCCTCCCTGCATCTCCCCTGGCTCACTCTCCACATTCAATCCCATCACAGAAGAAGAAGTCTCCAAGCTCCTCTCTTCTTCTCATCCAACTACATGCCCCACCGACCCCATTCCCTCACATCTCCTCCAGTCTCTCTCTCTAGTCGTCACAACTGACCTAACTACAATCTTTAATCTCTCCCTCTCCTCTGGCATTTTCCCCTCCTCCTTCAAACACTCTATCATTACTCCATTACTAAAGAAACCCACCCTCAATCAATCCTGCACAAATAAATACAGACCGGTCTCCAATCTCCCCTTCATCTTTAAACTCTTGGAGCACCTGATATACTCCCGCCTTACCCGTTACCTCTCCACTCACTCCCTCCTAGACCCTTCACAGTCCAGTTTCCGCCCCTTACATTAGACAGAAACTGCACTCATCAAGGTGACCAATGACCTTCTGACAGCAAAATGTAACGGTGACCACTCTCTGCTCATTCTTCTCAACCTTTCTGCAGCTTTCGACACTGTTGACCACCCTCGCCTACTCTCTAGGCTCCAGTCACTAGGCATTAAGGACACTGCTCTCTCCTGATTCTCCTCCTATCTTTCTGACCTCTCCTTCAGTGTTCTGTTCTCTGGCTCCACTTCATCTCCTCTTCCTCTCACTGTTGGGGTACCTCGGGGCTCAGTCCTTGGCCCTCTTCTCTTCTCCCTCTACACAGCCCCAATTGAACAGACTAGCGGTGGATACCGTGTCTGGAGGCAGTGCCCCTCATCCCGAACACCAGCACTTTCAACTTGTGGGTGCTACATCCTGATGTGCGGCCATTGCCCCACCATTACAGCACTCTAATTAAGCTCTATTTTACCTCCATTCTCTATAACGCAAGCTGTGGCGGCGCTTTTTGCACATTATGTGCATCCTTGCTCTTTCTGAACCCAGCCCTATGGGCTTCTAACAGCACGTGACTGATAAAAGTCCTTATGGACTGAAACGTTTCAAGTGCTACAAACAAATCAAATCTATCGCCGCTTAAGTTGAGTGCTAGACTTCTTTATATTTATATCCAATTGAACAGACCATCAGCAGATTTGGCTTTCAGTACCATCTTTATGCTGATGACACACAACTATACACGTCATCCCCTGACCTCCCCCCTGCTGTGCTACAGAACGCCACTGACTGTCTGTCTGCAGTCTCCAACATCATGTCCGCTCTCTATCTGAAACGCAACCTCTCCAAAACTGAACTTCTTCTGCTCCCGCCATCTACTAACCTCCCTAAATCTGACATTTCCCTCTCCATGGGTGGCACCACAATAACACCCCGGCAGCAGGCGCGCTGTCTCGGTGTTATGTTTGACTCCGATCTCTCCTTAACATCCCATATACAATCTCTTGCCCGCTCGTGCCGCTTACACCTAAAGAACATCTCTAGAATCCGCCCTTTTCTCATCATGGAAACAACAAAAACCTTCACTGTCTCCTTGATCCACTCCCACCTGGACTACTGCAATGCTCTATTAATTGGCCTCCCCCTTATTTGACTTTCCCCTCTCCAGTATAGCCTTAATGCAGCAGCCAGGGTTGTCCATCTGGCTAATTGTTACTCAGATGCATCCGCTCTTCGCCAGTCATTACACTGGCTGCCCATTCATTCCAGGATACAATTCAAAGTACTTGTTCTCACCCAGAAAGCCCTCCACAGTGCGGCACCCCCATACATCTCCTCCCTCATTTCAGTCTATCTGCCTAACCGACCGCTGTGCTCTGCAAATGACTTTCAACTAACCTCTGCTTTAATCCGTACCTCCCACTCCCGACTCCAAGACTTCTCCCATGCTGCGCCAATCCTCTGGAATGCTCTACCCCAAGATATTAGGACCATCTACAATTTGCATAGTTTTAGGCGCTCGCTCAAAACACATTTGTTCAGAGCGGCCTACCATGTTCACTAATCAAAGTCATGTTAGGTTTGTGTGTGTAGCCCATTCACTATCTCCGTCTATCCCCCACCCCCTGAAGATGGCTGGACCATCATTGTAAATACATCATTGTAAATACACACCTGTGCTTTGTATCTCCCCCACCTCATTGTAGATTGTAAGCTCTCACGAGCAGGATCAGCTTATTTTGCTTTAATTATTGTATTGTTAACGTTGTTACTTATGACTGTTGTGTTAGAAACTGTTAATCTGTAAAGCGCTGCTGAATATGTTGGCGCTATATAAATAAAGATTATTATTATTATCATCCTTGATCATGAGGAAAGTGAGAGATCAGCCTAAAACTACACGGGGGAAACCTGTTAATGATTTCAAGGCAGCTGAGATCACAGTCACCAAGAAAACCATTGGTAACACACTAAGATGTAAAGGTTTAAAATCGTGCAGTGCCCACAAGGTCCCCTTGCTCAAGAAGGCACATGTGCAGGCCCGTCTGAAGATTGCCAATGAACACCTGGATGATTCTGTGAGTGATTGGGAGAAGGTGCTGTGGTCAGATGAGACAAAAATTTAGTTATTTGGCGTTAACTCAACTCACCATGTTTGGAAGAAGAGAAATTATGCTTATGACCCAAAGAACACCGTCCCCACTGTCAATCATGGAGGTGGAAATATTATGTTTTGCGGGTGTTTCTCTGCTAGGGGCACAGGTCTACTTCACTGCATGAATGGGAGAATGGATGGAGCCATGTACCGTAAAATCCTGAGTGACAACGTTCTTCCCTCCGCCAGGACATTAAAAATGTGTTGTGGCTGGGTCTTCCAGCAAGGCAATGACCCAAAACATACAGCCAAGGCAACAAAGGAGTGGCTCAAAAAGAAGTCCTCAAGGTCATGTAGTGGCATAGCCAGTCTCTAGACCTTAATCCCATAGAAAACTTATGGAGAGATTTGAAGCTCCAAGTTGCCAAGTGACAGCCTCAAAATCTTAATGATTTAGAGATGATCTGCAAAGAGCAGTGGACCAAAATTCCTCCTGACTTGTGCAAACCTCATCATGAACTACAAAAAACATCTGACTGCTGTGCTTGCCATTGCCAACAAGGGTTTTGCCACCAAATATTAAGTCTTGTTTGCCAGAGGGATCAAATACTTATTTCTCACTGCAAAATGCAAATAAATGTATATAAATTTATACAATGTGATTTTCTGGATTTTATTTTTGATATTCTATCTCTCAATGTTAAAATTACCCTACCTTTAAAATTATAGACTGTTCATGTCTTTATCAGTGGGCAAACTTACAAAATCAAAAACACAAAAATTGAGCATGGATTAAGTTGGTATACATGCAGCACATAAACGTATGTTCACATTGACCATAAAGCGCACAAAACCTACAAGAAACAAAATGAGCAAAAAATCCTGCTGTAACTAAATAAGTAAAAAGCAAATGCATTTAAATAATTCAGGGTTCTTAGTAATACTGTTTTTGATCAAAAATAGCATAAAAGCCATCCCACCATTGTCACGGTGCCCTGATCGGGATGGTCCTACGCTGTCTAATATGAAAAACCTTACTATGTGTCAGAGTTGACCTCAGTGTGTGAATAAGGGAAGACAAAAGGACCAGGTCCCAATCTATGGACACCAGCGTGGGGAATTCTTTAAATGTAATTACCAGCTCAGAAAAGGGAGGCCACGCTCTGGCTTGCACAAAATGAAAAAATACAAAGAAAAACACTAAAATTGAGCTTGGATTAAGTTGGTATACATGCAGCACATAAACGCATGTTCACATTGGCCATAGAGTGCACAAAACCTACAAGAAACAAAATTAGCAAAAAAAACCCTGCTATAACAAAATAAGTAAAAAGCAAGTGCATTTAAATAACTCAGGGTTCTTAGTAATACTGGTTTTTATCAAAAATAGCATAAAAGCCATCCCACCATCGACAAGGTGACCCTAATCGGGACAGTCCTACTTTGTCTAATATTAAAAACCTTACCAACATTCTTAGATCCGGGGAGATAAGTCGAAGTAAAGGGCCCATTGGGCTTGTCTGATGTTTAAACACTTAGCAGCATCAACATATGAAAGATTTTTTTTGATTGGTAAAGACCGTTACCTTATGTCTAGTCCCCTCCAACCAGTGTCTTCATTCCGCAAAGGCTTTTTTAACCGCCAAGAGCTCACGGTCACCAATATCATAGATAAGTTTGGCCTGTGAAGGAAACACACAGGGACTAAATTATCCATCTTTTTTTTTGTGAAAGCACAGCCCCCATCCCCACAGCAGAAGCAACTACTTCAACCATGAAAGGCAGATCAATATTGAGTTGATTGAGAACAGGGGCTTTAGAAAAGACCGTCTTGAGGGCAGAAAAAATATTAACTGCCTCAGCTGTCCAGGAGGAAAAGTCTGTTCCCTTCTTGTTCGTGTCACTTAAAGGCTTGGCTACGATCAAAAAGTTCTTAGTAAACTTTTGTTAATAATTTGAAAACTACTAGAGATCACGGCAATGCTTTAAGATTACTTGGTTGCATCTAAGCAAGGATGGCCTGTACCTTAACGAGATCTATCTGAAACCTGAAGCAGAAACCAGATGACCTAAGAACTGAACCTGATGGTTTGTCTCTTAGTTTGGTTCCAGAGTTGAGGGACAACAATCCTGTTAATCTTAGACAGGGTATTCAGGATGCTCAGGACAGTGTGCCGGAGGGATTGCCTTCAAACAAACTATGTACCATCTTCTTTACGCACAAATCTTTTTAATGAGGTGCATAATTCTGTTTAGGCAGGGCATTCAGGTTCTTCTGCCACTTGAAGATCTCTATCTAGGTCCTTAGTGGCAGAATGCTCATAAAGATTTTGATGAGAATGTTTGTAAATGTAAAGTTTGTGCCAGGTCTAAAGCCTCTTGTCAGGCCCCAGCGGGTTTTCTCTTTCCTAACGAGATCTAATCACAGCCCACTTGTCCATAGATTTTGTCACAGATTTTCGTAAATCTGATGGTAATACTGTTGTGTGGGTGGTGTGGACTGTTTAACCAAGATGGTTCATTTGGTTCCACTTCAAAAGTTGCCCACTGCTAAGAGCTTAGCTTGGTTGTTCATATTTCATATCGTTAAGCTTCATGGTGTTCCTAAGAACATTATTTCCTTTGGAGGGGTTCAGTTTTTGTCTTGCTTTTGGCATAGTTTTTCCTCTAGATTGGGTATCAAATTCTAATTTTCATCAGGATACCATTTGGAGACTAATGGACAGACTGAGTGGATGAATCAGGAGGAAGAGCAATATTTGAGGTGTTTTGTCTATTTCAATCAGGAAGACTGTGTACAGTTTCTGCTTCTTACTGAGTTTGCTTTAAATAACCTACCTCCATGGCTACTGGGACCTCTGCTTTTTTTGTTGTGGGGGTTTTTATTTGGTATATTGGAATTTTTCAGTGTTGTAGTCCTCCGTCCCAGAGGAGGAGAAATGTTGTTTCCAATTGATAAACATCTGGAGGGAGATTTAAAGGGGTTTTTTGGTGATTAGTGATGGGTCAAAAAGGCAAGAAACCACACACATAGTTTTTGTGGTTATCCTCAAAAAATGTATATCTTAGTGTCTTCTAAAAAGTTTGTTCCCAAATTTGTAGGTCCTTACAGGTTAACTAAAAATTTGAATTCCGTGACTGTAAGCTTCAACTCCCCGTACCGTGGAAATCCACAACTCCTTCCATTCATCCCTTTTAAAGAAATTTGAAGGGACACCTGGTCCCAAAGACATTATTGAGATGAATCTGAAGGAGGATCAGGAGTATGAAATATAGCGAGTTCTGGGATCCAGGAGCGCTATGCGATGTTTTTAGTGTCTCGTAAAAAGGTAGAGGTTACGGTCCAGAACATAACTGTAGGGTTAATTTGGAAGACCTTCATGCAGATTGCCTAATAAGAGAGCTCCATCAGTGTCATCAGAGGATGGGAGTTTC
The DNA here is from genome assembly GCF_032444005.1 of Ranitomeya imitator. Lineage (NCBI taxonomy): Eukaryota > Metazoa > Chordata > Amphibia > Anura > Dendrobatidae > Ranitomeya > Ranitomeya imitator. The sequence goes on from NC_091284.1 coordinate 774,399,027, forward strand.
TGAGGGTCTCAAGTGGCTCCTTGTAGAAGAGGGGTATTGTCATGGCTTGACTCCAGGGCTCGATCCAATGACGTCTGGATGTGTAGTTGGTTTCCCTCTTTGTTGAACCACAGCCTGTGTTGTCTCTGTCAAACTGCTGATAATGCTGTTGTCTTTCTTGTGCTTTGCTGTTTTGTTGAAGATGTTTTCACTTCCTCGTTTGGTTTGTCTTATCACATCTTAGGAGGGGCTATATATATTCTCCTGTCACATGCAGTCTTTGCTGGCTATATTCCAGGGTAGATGGATGTTTGAAGTACCAACTACCAAGTGAAGGATTATCTTGCTGAGGATTTCTCTATTGCTTCACCTGAGGTTTGTTTGCGTGTACCCCACCACAGCTCTCTTCCATTATGTTACATTTAGGGTCTGGGGGTTTTCATGTGTACCAAAGGTTTTTTTGGATTCCTTTCTTTTTCTTGCGTCTTTCTTGTATGGCCTGTGTGTCTTAAGATCTGTGTCTCACCCTCTGTGCATTACGTCCTGTTGTTGTTTTGGGTTACACTCTGTGTTTAATTGAGGGTGGAGTTAAGGACACTCAGGGTCAGCCGACATTGAGGCGGGTCGCCATTGTATAATTTTAGGTTGCCAACCTCCATTGTCAGGCAAGGACAAATCACGGTCAAGTTAGGGATATTCCTAGTCTGTATAGGAAACTGCGGTGTGCAGGTTTAACATCTTCCCTGGTTTGTTCACCCACATGCGAGTGTTAGGGCTCAGTCATAACAGCATTTTTATAGGCCATGAATTGAACCAGCTGATATTATTTTTCACTAAATGGCAGGATTGCTTTCTAATTACCACTAGATTTCAGCTGGTGTCATGACTTTCCATGGCTTTTTGCACCTCACTTTCTTCATGTGTTCAATACTCTTTCCTTTGTTATTTCTCATTATTTCACATAACTTAATTTTTGGACTTTTATGGTTTATTTGCCGGTGTGGATTGGATGGGTTGTTAATGACATCTGGTCGTTTCAATAGCACCTTTAGAAATATATTTGCCGTACTTAGAAAATTAGTGACGTGTTCAATACTTATTTCACCCGCTGTATATACACATACTCTTCTTTTTATTTTTTTATATATATATTTCCGTTTTAGTTCGTAACATTTGTTTTGGTACCATCTACCCTTTTTTCCTATTGTTTTTCCTTTTTGTATCTGTATTTTTTCTCTTTTTCCTGACATTTATTTGGAGTGACAATGGATGAATCACCCACACCTCATGTGGAAGTTTTGATCACCACGTTATTTTGGATAAAACCCTTGCGCGCTTCTTATTCGCTAGTTATTTTCCTGTGTAAAAAAATGATGTAAATGAAAACACCAATTTTTACTGCAAAAAACAAGCACTCTTTTGGCAAAGAAATTTAAAATTTACATTTCTTGCAATATGGAGATGGAAAAACAAATACATTTTTGTAAAATATTGTTTTTAAAAGTATCAAAACAGAAAAAAAACTATATAAATCTGGTATCGCTTTAATCGTACTAAGAATAAAGAAGAATGAAGTTGTCAAGTCACTTATATCGCATGAAAAACAGCACAAAAGTAAAAACGATTCTTCTAATGCTGTTTATTAATTTTGCCACACCACAATCGAAATAAAGCTCAGTTCACATTTATCCTGTGCTCTCTGGTGAGCACTGACATTGGAGTTTCTGTGTAAATCACAAACACTGCGATTCATTCAAAACTTCTGAAGGAACCACCCACTGTAATGAGGAACATGGAGTCATTTTGGGCTTCGTCTGGTCTCTGTTCCGGCAGTGTCCCATGATTTTAGGAATTGTTTTAGGGCACAATTGTGGGCAATTACAGTTATATGCACAGCTAAAAAGATGTATCCTACTGAAACAGACACACATATTTTACAGTGCATCAAATGATAATTACAAAAATATATGCAAAAATTGTACAATATATGATACAAAATAAACAAGATACAAAAATGTGCAAAAGTTTTCAGCACTTTTGCATATTTTTGTATCTTTTGCTTAATCATATATTGTACAATTTCAGTGCGCTATTATCCTGCAGATTAACCCCATATCTGCAGGTTAATAATGCTTTGGGACACGACAGGTTCCCTTTAAACTAGTTTTCAAAGTACCCTTAAAACTGGGCTGGTTAGGAGCAAGTCTATTGATAAGATAGATAACAAAAGACCATTTTCATTAACACTATATTTCATCTTTTTTTCCAGGAACCATTCCGAATATTTTTTTCCAAACGAGATGCGTCTGTTCTCGTGTCACCAGTATTTTCTATTGCTCTTTGTTAAGCAGTCATCTGGGAAATGTCTGAGAAGCAAGCTTTAAAATAATATATTTGCTTTGCCCATATCTGCAGGATTCTCAGTAGCTTTTTCCTGCAGGCAACTCTTCAGCTTATTGGACTTGTTAGATTATAGGTCACTAAGTGCCGCCGTGACCTTACATTTTCAAATGAAAAAGATATAAACAATAGGATAAGATACTCTAGTTCTGATGCTTTTCCAAAACCAATTAGATTACTTTTTAAGGTTTTGTTTGCATTTATGTTTGGCTATTATTGCTTGATCAGTAGGAATTTATGGACAGGAATCCTCTATTCACCTTGAATGGGTTGAGCTGCAGTACCATGGTGAGCCACACCTATATGTGTGGCGCTGTGTCTGGATAACAATGGAGCCTTTTTTTCTGCTGAAGGTTCAGAACCTTACTGGTGATGTATTAAGGTCATATCCTAAGCTGAAACTCCAGACACCGCCTTTGTTCAGAAATAATACAGAGGTTGGACTTCATAGAATTTTCTTTGTAATTGTAGAGATGACGTAAAGGTTTGTAATGCTTTAAATATGTTAATCAAAGTCTTATCCCTATAGAGTGACCTGGATAAACTTATTAAATATGTAGCTAAACTGCAAATGCGGTCCTATATTGACAAATGTAAGGTTATATAATGGGTATAAAAAATACACATGCCCTTCATTTTTGGGTAAGGGTCCTTTCTCACAGCGTTTTGCCCATGTTCCTTGGTCCCATCAGGGCTTGCGTCTGAACCCACCACAAAACGGGATTCAAATGTATATGCCGACAGGGTCAACCTGTGCTCTGCCGTGCATCATTTTCGGGCATATATGCCTACTGGAAGTGTACCCTCAAATGTAGAAGACTGCATCTGGGTGTCCACCTCCAGCAGAGCATATGCTCCTAAAAATATTGCATGTCAGAGCACACGTTGACTCTGTCAACATCATTATAGTCAATGCATACATCCGTATTCATTTTTCATGGGTTTGGGATGCAAGCCTTGACAGGACCAACGAACGTGGGAAAAACACTGTGTGAAAGAACTCTAAGGGTTCCCAAGCACGTTATACTAAAGTTGTCTGAACCCATCGATTTTGCCTATAGGATGACAGTCTAATGAGTATGGCCGCCTCCAGACTATCCCCATCAAATGAAGTCAGGGGAGATAAGAGTAGGGCATCTTGAATTTTAACACCTGACCCTTTTGTAATTTAGGAGATAAGCTGCTGCCATAGTTATTTGCCACTGGCTTTCTCCTCTCTTTTGAAAACACTTGAACGTTTGGCCAAGCTAAACATTCATGTGTATGGAGTCATTCATGACGAAAACAGCTGACCGCACCACCGGAAGACTCATCCGCCGATTACACCGATTTGCAATTAAAGCTGGCCACTTGATCTCGGGTGCTAAGCCAAAGAAACACACAACTACGTCTCACGAACAGAAAGAAAGTGGCAGCACTCACTGATCTTCTAAAACAGGTAAGCCTTTATTCCAATAAAATCTTCACGGCTCGGGGGTGTACATACATCAGAGTGTATAGGTCCAAACGACGGCAGTTTCGCGCCAATCTGGCGCTTCTACAGGTCACCAGTGGAATAAAGGCTTACCTGTTTTAGAAGATCGGTGAGTGCTGCTACTTTATTTCTGCTCGTGATTCATGTGTATGGGGTAGCCCAAAGAGATAGTCCGTTCGGCCGAATGAGCATTCTGCACACTTTTCCCTTGGAACTTTGCCTGTACAACTCCACAGTTATCTTCAGTAAGAACAAGCAACCTCTGACAACCTGAGATCTGAAAACTACATTCAAAGCATCTTGGGATGTGCCAAAATGTCCTCAAGATGGCTTACACTTAATTATAGTATATTGGAAAATGTACAGCGGAAGATTTTCTTTCTCTCCAATGCAAGAACCTGAATGTCAGTGAAATAGAAATGTATCCAACTACAATAAGGTAATAGAGAAGTCCTCACGGGCTTTTGTCTCGCTGTCAGTCAAGTGCACCTTTCTCCAGTTTCCAGCTCAATGCACTATGCCACATCAATGTCAATTAGGTGTCGCCATCTCCAAGAAATGTAATATATACTCCGGGTAGAATAAAAAGGGAGTCCACATGGTAATGTCGGCTGCGATCATTATTTATTCTGACACTGAGTGACAATATTTGCAGACTGGGATTGGGTAATCTATTTGAGCATCTTAATCTGTCCCTCGTGAGCCAGAATTAGGTTAACCTTACCCTGTACTTGTACTTCACCTTAACTAGATTCAACGTCTGGTGAAATGCCCTTGAAGTGATGTTACAAGGAACTGTGGAGTAAATGTCTTGGAGAGAGATACTCTCTCTCTCTCTCTCTCTCTCTCTCTATATATATATATATATACAGTGGGGCAAAAAAGTATTTAGTCAGTCAGCAATAGTGCAAGTTCCACCACTTAAAAAGATGAGAGGCGTCTGTAATTTACATCATATGTAGACCTCAACTATGGGAGACAAACTGAGAAAAAAAAATCCAGAAAATCACATTGTCTGTTTTTTTAACAATTTATTTGCATATTATGGTGGAAAATAAGTATTTGGTCAGAAACAAAATTTCATCTCAATACTTTGTAATATATCCTTTGTTGGCAATGACAGAGGTCAAACGTTTTCTGTAAGTCTTCACAAGGTTACCACACACTGTTGTTGGTATGTTGGCCCATTCCTCCATGCAGATCTCCTCTAGAGCAGTGATGTTTTTGGCTTTTCGCTTGACAACACGGACTTTCAACTCCCTCCAAAGGTTTTCTATAGGGTTGAGATCTGGAGACTGGCTAGGCCACTCCAGGACCTTGAAATGCTTCTTACGAAGCCACTCCTTTGTTGCCCTGGCGGTGTGCTTTGGATCATTGTCATGTTGAAAGACCCAGCCACGTTTCATCTTCAATGCCCTTGCTGATGGAAGGAGGTTTGCACTCAAAATCTCACGATACATGGCCCCATTCATTCTTTCATGTACCCGGATCAGTCGTCCTGGCCCCTTTGCAGAGAAACAGCCCCAAAGCATGATGTTTCCACCACCATGCTTTACAGTAGGTATGGTGTTTGATGGATGCAACTCAGTATTCTTTTTCCTCCAAACACGACAAGTTGTGTTTCTACCAAACAGTTCCAGTTTGGTTTCATCAGACCATAGGACATTCTCCCAAAACTCCTCTGGATCATCCAAATGCTCTCTAGCAAACTTCAGACGGGCCCGGACATGTACTGGCTTAAGCAGTGGGACACGTCTGGCACTGCAGGATCTGAGTCCATGGTGGCGTAGTGTGTTACTTATGGTAGGCCTTGTTACATTGGTCCCAGCTCTCTGTAGTTCATTCACTAGGTCCCCCCACTTGGTTCTGGGATTTTTGCTCACCGTTCTTGTGATCATTCTGACCCCACAGGGTGGGATTTTGTGTGGAGCCCCAGATCGAGGGAGATTATCAGTGGTCTTGTATGTCTTCCATTTTCTAATTATTGCTCCCACTGTTGATTTCTTCACTCCAAGCTGGTTGGCTATTGCAGATTCAGTCTTCCCAGCCTGGTGCATGGCTACATTTTTGTTTCTGGTGTCCTTTGACAGCTCTTTGGTCTTCACCATAGTGGAGTTTGGAGTCAGACTGTTTGAGGGTGTGCACAGGTGTCATTTTATACTGATAACAAATTTAAACAGGTGCCATTACTACAGGTAATGAGTGGAGGAAAGAGGAGACTCTTAAAGAAGAAGTTACAGGTCTGTGAGAGCCAGAAATCTTGATTGTTTGTTTCTGACCAAATACTTATTTTCCACCATAATATGCAAATAAAATGTTAAAAAAACAGACAATGTGATTTTCTGGATTTTTTTTTCTCAGTTTGTCTCCCATAATTGAGGTCTACCTATGATGTAAATTACAGACGCCTCTCATCTTTTTAAGTGGTGGAACTTGCACTATTGCTGACTGACTAAATACTTTTTTGCCCCACTGTATATATATATACATACTGTATATTCAGTAATTTGCAAAAGTTCTAGGTAGGTGTGAAAAATGCTAGAGGGTAATAATACTTAAAAAAAAAATAGAAATGTATGCAAAGCAAATGAACAAAAGAGGGATCTGAACCAAATCAATATTTGGTGTGACCGCCTTTTGCCTTCAAACTAAGTATTGACTGTATTTCTCAGCATTGAGGACACCATTATTCTTACCCAAATCCAAAACTCCATTGGCTGAAATGCAGCCTTGAACTTGCAGGCACCCTCCACCATGCTTCACTGTTCCTGCAGACTCTCATTATTGTACCCCTGTTTAGTCCTTGATCAATCAAACTGCCTTCTATTAGAGCCAAATATTTCAGATTTTCACTCATCAGTCTTGAACATCTGCTGACGTTTTTCTGCACCACGGTTCCTTCATTTTCATGTATAGTTCAGTCGCTTGGTGTTGATTCCATTTCAAAAGTATGACTTTTTAGCCACAATTCTTCAATGAAGACCATTATTGGCAAGACAACTCTGAACATTAGACGGGTATAGCCAGGTCCTACTGGTTACTGCTAGTTCTGAGCTGGTGGCACTGCTGGACACCTTTCAGTTTTGCAGGGACGTAAGCATGATTTGCCTTTCAACTGCTACATTTCCTTGGCCTACCATTACATATTTAGTCCTCAACGTTGCTCATTTCTATGTGCTTCTTCTAAAGAGCTTGAACAGCACATCTTGGATCCCCGGTCTGCTTAGAAATCTTTGCCTGGGAGATACCTTACTAATACAGTATAACTACCTTGTGTCTTGTTGCTCTGCTCAGTCTTGCCAAAGTGGTTGAACTGTGACATAAAACTGTCTTCAACTTCACGTTTGTAGCTGAATTTGAGGTTCGGCTATTCCCCACCATTTTTTAAATACCATACATAGCTGTTTCTGTTTAAGTTATTTATGGTTTCAAGAGACATATGAAAATGAGGATCATTAGCACCTATTTGATATAAATGTTTGCTCATACACCTGACTATAATACTGCGAAATCCCTAACTTTGTGCAAGTGTGCCTTGATTATGTGTGAAGGCAAAGGGCGGTCACACCAAATATTGATTTGATTTAGACTTATCGTTTGTTCGTTCACTTTACATTTTGTTAATTGATAAAAAATATACCATTAATACTTAATTTACAAAGCATTCTTACTTTTCAGGATCTTTTCTACACCTGCCGAAAACTATTGCTCAGTACTATTATATAGTTTTTATTTTTATTTTCCATATCATTGTTTTTTTTGTATCTTATGGTTCTTTATTCTCTTTTCTTTGAGGAGACGTATTAGTTACTAGGCACTGAAGGGCAGGTGCCTAAGGCGGCAGGTTGCAAGAGGCGGCGCCATTGTGAAGGAAAAAAAATATTTTTGCTAAATCTCCTTCCCCTTCACCGGGCCAAATAACAAAACCTGAGGTTTTTTTAAGGGGGTAAGGGGAATTCTAGGTGCCAGTGCACTGCAGGAACAGATGAGCACTAAACAGCTCCCTGCCCAGACGGAAGAAAATGCATCCTAGTGATGGTACAGTACCTGCAATGACTTCATGCACATTAGACTTTAGGTGGAGTCACAGAGTTTTGCAGACTGGAAGCTGCGTAAAAACTGGAGGAGATGGGGGAACTTGTGAGAGGTAATGAGGGAACAGGGTACACTGGGAGTGCAGGGTGTATGTGATAGAGGAATACAGGCTGTGTAAGGTACGGGGGTGTAGGCTTACAGGGGGTGTGGGATAGAGGCGTGCAGACTGTGACAAATGGGTGCATGGGTGGGAGAGGGTTTCAGGGTGCTTGATAAGTGGGTGAATGAGATAGAGGGAGCGGGGTGCATGATAGAGGGGTGCATGAGATAGATGGAGCTGGGTGCATGATAGAGGGGTTCATGAGTTAGAGGGGTGCATGATAGAAGGGTGCATGACATAGAGGGAGAAGGGTGCATGATAGAGGGGTAAATGAGAGAGAGTGGTACAGGGTGCGTGAGATGGGTGTGAGAGGATGGTTTTGGGGTGTAGGGTATGTGAGGTATGGGTGCGTGGGTTAATGAGATAGAGGGGTGCAGACCAAGAACCATCATTTTTAATGCGGTTAAAAATCGTTTCACGTGACGAATAATCATTTTGCTCTTACATCAGGTGATTACGGACCTATTTAAATAAACCAATCATCAAGAAGGCGCGCTCCTATGAACACACATTTTCACTCATTTCACGGTTATTGGCTCACCTAAATTGGCCATAATTCAGTGGCTGTTAGCTATGTAGGTCCGCAGCACAAACCACACATCATTGTTTGCTGCTGACCTGTAGTTAGACTATCTGCAGCAAGTTTACAGACGTTACAAGAAGAGGGCTTGTGTTTTTGAAAATGCCAGTCCGGCCCTGGTTCGGTCCATGTGTCCGTTTTACCATCAGTGTCATTCGTGGTTTTCACAGATGGACAAATAAATTACCAAGCTTTTGCCATACTTTGCAATGTAAATCATGGACAGCACACAGACAGTACACAGATGCCATCCGTGTGATATTTTTTTTTCTGGGCCAATAGACTTGTATTAGTGTTACACCCCATTTCCAGGTTGTCACAGTGGTATTGCCTTCCTCACAGGGAAGGTGATGCCATGCTTGGAAGTGAGGAAGGATCCCTTTAGCAGGTAATCACAAACAAGCAGCATGTTCATACTCCAGGCCAGAAGGAGGAGCTCTGATCCAGTTTGTGGGGGGCTCCCCTATATATATTCTGGCTGGAGGGAAAGTAGTCAGTATGTCTGAGAGGAGTGAAGAGTGAAGAGGAAGGAGAGAGTGGACCATGCAGCCATGTGAGGTGCTGCAGCTCCTGCAAAGGGAAAGAATGGAATAAGTTGTAGAGAGTGCGAAGGAGGAAAGGGAGCAAAGGAGAGTAAGGAGCTGGAAGAGAGCTGCGATTGGGCTCTCTCCAAGCTGAAGCGCAGATACCGGTAGCCGGAAGACCAAGGTTGTGGGGGTAACTTCATGTCCCACAGCAGAAACCGACAGACAGCTGGATTTCAAGTCACCTGTCCATCATAAAGACCCGAAGACACAGTAGCACAGAGAGCCCGGGTCGTGATAGAGATCCTGTAAAAAGGCTCGAGTTACCTGTCATGCAGGTTAGTGTCCTACCTAAAGGGGGACAGAGAGGAAACGTGAAGACCTTGTGTGAGGCCTAAGGCAGCAAGGGACTACAACACCGTGTGTAGTGGAAGGCTCCCAACCCCACCTGGTTAGGGGGTTACCTGAATCGCTTCTAAGCCGGCCGGACCACACCAGCACCCGTGATCTGGTACCCTGGACTGTGGCTGCCTGAATTCTACAGTAAAAAGGTGAAGAGACTGCAACCCTGTGTCCTCTGTTTCTTGCTACACCATCTACCATCTTTATCTATACACCGGGAGCCCTGGGGACCCAGCTTCACCTGTGGGAAGCCATACCATTCCTGCTGCCACAACATCGCCCCAGAGGACCCCTTTAGGCTGCGTTGGTCACCCCTGACCGAATACCACAGGTGGCGTCACGAACAAACTTTATTTCACATTTCAAATCCCCTTTTATTGGACGCCCAGGGCCACGGACCGGGTCATAGTCACCATGACACATCCCTTTAAGTACCAGCCCGGTACCGAATATCCCACGGCCCTGGCGGGCGCCACATTAGTACTTTTCAAACATTATAACGTAAAAAAACAGACATTTCTCTGTCAGTGAGACTGTGAAAAAAAAACACAGCTTTGTGAACTGCCCCATAGAGTATAATGTACATGTGTTGTATCTGTGAAAAATGCGGATAGAACCTATACATGTAACACTCACGGCTGCATGAGGTCTCAGTCTGACTTAACCAGTAGGGGGCGTCACCACTTAATGTGCCTAGGGGGGCATAGACACGAAATACAGCCCTGATTGTGTACTATCTCATAAGGATTTAGATTTCAAGTCACTTCATCAGATGATGATCTGCTTTAGAGATGATGTAATTACCAATTTAATCTCACTGTGCTCCTCTGGTGTTCCATATAGATGTCATCCTGTGTAATTCATTCCTCTCATGCTGCGCCCAATCTCTAGGAACTTTCCAACATTTATCTTAGAAAACTATAAGATAATGTGGCATCTTCTCCTGCATCTTCATGTTGTGCGTTGGTATACCCACATTATACTATATTCTAAAAATTGAGGTAATTTTCCTGTAAATATCTCATCATGAGATTGTGAACCTCTTTTAAATGAGATTTTCTAAAGAGTGCATTGCAGTCAGCCACGGTGGGCCGAGGCCATGAGGTGCGATGAGAGTCTTGCCTTAGGTGGAGTGCTGACGTGACTCTCAGAGGACTCTCATTTTGCCGCCCACCCAGGAGCAGCCTGCAGAACTTACACAAGTCATTGTGCTCCCCGCTCCACCAGGTACTCCATGGGACTGCAGGTTACATTCGGCCTGTGGTGTGTTGGAGCCCAGCGCCAAGCAGGGAACATTGGGCAATGTAATGATGTAATGGCATAATGCTACATGAGCAGGCTCACCGTGAGACAAGCTGCAAGAGAAGGACGGAAGCTGAGTTGGACAGGGAACCACGATTAGGTGAGTATAAGGTTTTTGGTTGTTTTTTTTTTCAAAATCATGCATCTGGGAGTAGACTTGTGGCATCATACATTATATGGGAGAATCATATAGTATATAAGGAAACTGTGGTGGGGACATCATCTTGTATACAGTGAACTGTAGTGGCATCATACTGTATATATGGAGCTGTGGGAATATCATACTGTATATAGAGAGCTATTGGTGACCTCATACTGTGTATAGGGAGCTGCGAGGGCCATCATATTGTGTATAGGGAGATATGAGTCATCGTACTGTATATAGGGGGCTATTGGTCATTAAACTGTGTATAGTTGACTATGGGATCCATCATGTTGTTGGGGCTACCATATTGTGAGAAGATATTTTTATTTATAAGCATTGTAATGACACTGTTAACTTTAAGGTCACCATGTTGACATGTGCTGAAATAGACCGAATAAGAGGTACATTTTCAGAAACAAGATGTAGATATTCACTACAAAGTCATTATGGCATCTGGACCAGATGTACACAAATGGGATGAGAATGAATTTATTCAGAGAATAGGTCCCCCATAATAAGGTACTTGGGTGTAAATGTTTATTTGTGATACTGCATGTGCCTAATCAACACTGTGATTATTGTATGATCTGTGGTCAGATGATGGCTTTTAAGAACAACTCCCATTATTTCCTTTCCATTGTTAAGTAGATAATGGGAGATATTTAGGAGATATTGACCTGGCATTGCAATTGATCGATGTTCTAAGATTGGTCTGTATTCATGTACTGATGCTTGTGATGTATTAATGTATTGTTGATGGTTCTGGTCCTGTATTCATGTGCTTATGGTGGTTCTGATGCTGTATTCATGTATTGATGATGATACTGTTGCCATATTTATGTACTGATGATAGTTCTGGTAATGCATTCATGTACTGATGATGGTTCTGATGATGTATTCATGTACTGATAGTGGGTCTGGTTCTGCATTCATGTGCTGTTGGTGGTTCTGGTGTTGTATTCCTGTACTGAACATGATTCTAGTGCTGTATTCCTGTACTGATGGTGGCTCTGGTGCTGTATTCATGTATTGATGGTCTTTCTGGTTCCATGTTCATGCATTGATTCTTGTGATGCATTCATGTATTTATAATGGTTATGGTGATGCATTAATTTACTGATGATGGTTCTGGTGATGAACTCATGCAGTAATGGTGGTTGTGGGGCTGTATTCATGAACTATTGGTGGTACAGAATTAACTTAAAGAGAAATTGAAAGAAAATATATTTACCCATAAGTATCTATAATACTAGTGGAAATTTTAGCAGTAAAAATTAGATAATCAGATAGATAGATGTCCAGTAAAAGGAGTAAACAAATGATACTACCTGTGTAGGTATAGGGTCTTGGATATGCAGTTATGCTGTGGTCATTGCGCTGTGACTTCATGTGACGCAATTGCCAAACTTCAAATTAGGTGGTCGCATGCAAGAACTGAAGACAGACGGAAATGGCCAAAGATGGCTCTGTCATGCACTTTGCAGGATCTCTTTTTTTCCTTTTACTGGACGTCTATCAAACTGTGTATCACCTTTTTACAGTAAAATATCCACTATTATTATAGATACTTACAGTATGTTATGGGTAAATCTATATTTACTTCCAAATTCTCTTAAGCTAATTCTGCACTTGCCTGCTTCACCTTTGGACCTACTGCTCCATTACTATTACTTTGCTAGTAAATTTTCCTCTTGCTTGTTTTACGAGGTCTGCACACTGCTCTGGACTTTTTTTTCTTTACAATGAATTATATACTCCTAATTATTCTCAGCCACATATTAGAAGCCCCTCACTTGGACCCTTCTAATAAATTGCCTTTAACGAATCATTTTATTAATACATATACCGTATATACTCGAGTATAAGCCGACCCGAGTATAAGCCGACCCCCCTAATTTTGCCACAAAAAACTGGGAAAACTTATTGACTCGAGTATAAGCCTAGGGTGAAAAATGCAGCAGCTACCGGTGAATTTCAAAAATAAAAATAGATGCTCCATACCGTTCATTATGGCCCCATAGATGCTCCATATTAAGCTGTGCCACATATAATGCTCTGCACCGTTCATTATGGCCCCATAGATGCTCCACATAAAGCTGTGCCATATATAATGTTCTGCACCGTTCTTTATGGCCCCATAGATGCTCCACAAACCTGTGCCATATATAATGCTCTGCACCGTTCAGTATGGCCCCATAGATGCTCCACATAAAGCTGTGCCATATATAATGTTCTGCACCGTTCTTTATGGCCCCATAGATGCTCCACAAAGCTGTGCCATATATAATGCTCTGCACCGTTCATTATGGCCCCATAGATGCTCCACGTAAAGCTGTGCAATATAGAATGCTCTGCACCGTTCATTATGGCCCCATAGATGCTCCACATAAAGCTGTGCAATATAGAATGCTCTGCACCGTTCATTATGGCCCCTTAGATGCTCCTTATAAATCTGTGCAATATAGAATGCTGCTGCTGCAATAAAAAAAAAATGACATACTCACCTCTCTTGCTTGCAGCTCCTCAGCGTCCCGTCTCGGCGTCTCTCCGCACTGACTGTTCAGGCAGAGGGCGGCTCGCCCTCTGACCTGAACAGTCAGAGCAAGAGGATGCGTAAGACGGAGCAGCGCCCGACGGGTGGAACGTGGACAGGTAACTATGACATACTTACCTGCTCCCAGCATCCCTGGCTCCTTATCCCGGACAGCTGGTCTCCGGGTGCCGCAGCCTCTTCCTCTGTCAGCGGTCACCGTTACCGCTCATTAGAGGAATGAATATGCGGCTCCACCCCTATGGGAGTGGAGTCCATATTCATAACTTTAATGAGCAGTCCCACGTGACCGCTGAACAGGGGAAGAGCTGCGGCACCGAAGACCGTGGGACGGGCAGGGGGAGCGCCAGGAGCGCCAGGACTAGGTGAGTATGCCTCAGCGCCCTCTCCCCCTCACCCACCGACCCCACCGCCAATCATGACTCGAGTATAAGCTGAGAGGGGCACTTTCAGCCCAAAAATTTGGGCTGAAAATCTCGGCTTATACTCGAGTATATACGGTGTATATATATATATATATATATATATATATATATACACTACGGAACGTAGCCGAGAGACTTTCCTCCATAAGATGCAGAAAAGCCGGTGGCCCGGATGGAATCCTACCAGAAATGCTGAAGTACAGCCCACCAGAAATACAGGCTGCAATGGTTAAACTCTTCAATATTGTGCTGGAACCAAGGCCTCATCACACCCATCCACAAGAGTGGGGACAGGTATGACCCAGCCAACTACAGAGGCATATGTGTCAGCAGCAACCTGGGAAAACTGTTCAACAGTATCATGAACAAGAGGATCCTCACCTTCCTCACCGAGCACGTCCTCAGCAAGAGCCAAGCAGGGTTCATGCCGAACCACCGCACCACTGACCACATCTATACTCTGCACAGCCTCATTCAGAGACACGTCTACAATACAAAGAATGGGAAGATATACGCCTGCTTTGTGGACTTTAAAAAGGCATTTGCTTCAGTGTGGCACCCGGGCTTATTCCTGAAACTGCTGAAGAGCGGAATAGGAGGAAAGACCTACGATGTCATCAAAAGCTCCTACACCGATAAGCGCTGCAGCGTGAGTGTGAAAGGTAGAGGAATGGCTGATTTCCAGCAGAGCCGCGGAGTCAGACAAGGCTGCAGCCTAAGTCCAATGCTCTTCAACATTTACATCAACGAGCTGCCTACCGCCCTGGAATCCTCCTCAGCACCAGGTCTCACCCTCCACGACGCTCAGGTGAAATTCCTGCTGTATGCAGATGACCTGCTGCTGCTGTCACCAACCGAGAAAGGCCTCCAGGACAACCTGAAAGTCCTAGAGAAATTCAGCTCCACCTGGGCTCTACCAGTCAACCTAAAGAAAACCAACACCATGGTGTTCCAGAGGAGAAAGAGAAGATCAGACCAGCACCCATCATTTGTCCTCAACAACTGCAACCTCACAGGAATGGACAAATATACCTACCTGGGCTTAGAGATTCACCGGTCAGGGAGCTTCAAACAAGCCATAGAGACCCTGAAAGACAAGGCTTGCAAAACCTTCTATGCCAACCAAAGGAAACTCTACCATCTGAAGCCACCAGTGAGGGTCTGACTAAAAATCTTCGACTCCAACATCGCCCCAATCCCCCTGTATGGCAGCGAAGTCTGGGGTCCTCACACCTACCCAGACTGGTCAAGGTGGGATTCCAGTCCAACAGAAATATTCCACCTGAAATTCTGCAAGCACCTTCTCCAGGTCCATCGGAGCACCTCCAACAGTGCTTGTCGGGCCGAGCTGGGCAGATTCCCTCTACACCTAACAGTTCTAAAGAGGGCGATGTCATTCCGGGCTCACCTGCATAGGAGCAATCCAAGCTCCCACACCATAAAGCCCTGATACATGTAAGTGAAACAGAAAAACCAGAACCTTCGGAACAGCCCAGCCAAACTCAACCGGACCAGAACACCAATCACAACAACCTGACAAAAGCCAGAATCAGGAAGATGGCAGACGAAGGCCAGGAGAGGTATGTCAGTGACTGGAAGAATGATATCATCAGCTCACAGAAACTGATCATGTACCGGAGCCTACAGAGAGACTACAGACTGGCCCCATATCTGGAGAAACTCCCAGACCCCAGAGATCGCAAGATCCTGAGCCGATATAGACTCAGTGCCCACTGTCTGGCCATCGAATGTGGCCGACACAGGCAGAACTACAAGCCCAGGGAGGAAAGACTGTGCCAACACTGTGATCAGGAGGCCATAGAGGACGAAACCCACTTCCTGCTACACTGCTCCAAATACTCAGCAGTGAGGGACACTCACTTCAGGAGACTCTCACATCTCTTCCCGGACTTCATCACCATGAAGGAGGAAGAGAAAACATATATTCTGCTGGGAGAAGAAGAGAGAGCAGTGGAGATTGCAGCGCGGTATGTGAGCGAATGTCATAGACTGCGAGAAAGAGAACTATGATGCCATGGACTATAGCCCCCACAATGGATCTGCCCCCATCCACCTTCCCTATGCCATGGACTATAGCCCCCATCCTGGATCTGCCCCCATCCACCTCCCCTATGCCATGGACTATAGCCCCCATCCTGGATCTGCCCCCATCCACCTCCCCTATGCCATGGACTATAACCCCCACCCTGGATCTGCCCCCATCCACCTCCCCTATGCCATGGACTGTAGCCCCCACAATGGATCTGCCCCCATCCACCTTCCCTATGCCATGGACTATAGCCCCCACCCTGGATCTGCCCCCATCCACCTCCCCTATGCCATGGACTATAGCCCCCACCCTGGATCTGCCCCCATCCACCTTCCCTACAGCTCCTACCCAACATCCCCACAGTCCCTATCCCTATTGCATTTATACACTTGCTTTGGCAAAACTGATGTGTATTTGGTCCTGCCAATAAAGCTTCTTTGAATCTTTGAATATATATATACAGGCTTGCACTGGCCCACAGGAGAACAGTAGAATCCTCTGGTGTAATTGAATCACTATGTAGAGACAAATGCGGCATCTTATTCATTTACCAATCTCCCTAGATCATTGCTATATAAATTTGTGATTGAGAATAATGTCACAATAGCATGTAGTTGAAAAGTTGTTTACTGGTCGGCCCTTGGCACCCCAGTCCGACACTGGATATATATTGGATAGAAGTCCTTCTGAATATTTTTGAGATATAAAATAGACATAAAGTGCTTGCAGCATTCTTACATTTAAGTTGTACATAATTTACTTTGTCAATGACCATCATATATTTTTTGTTATGATTTACTTGTACAGATTATCCTTGAAAAAGGCCCGATACGGCCGAAACGTTGAATGCTATCTGTCTTTTAATTTGGGTCATACATAAAATTATCATTTTTATTTAATCACATTTTTGAGTGCCAAAGTTTTTCTATCTACTGAAGATTTGTGTTTACTTCTGAACACCTATACATGCACAGTAGAGCGCCCCTTTTCTCTCTTACGTTAATTGCACAGCTTCACAGCCCTTCCCCAATATCTTCCCTCTCCAACATCACTGAAGGAGAACTTAATCGCCTCCTTTCCAAATCACACCTCACCACTAGTGTTGAGCGATACCGTCCGATACTTGAAAGTATCGGTATCGGATAGTATCGGCCGATACCCGAAAAATATCGGATATCGCCGATACCGATATCCGATACCAATACAAGTCAATGGGACATCAAGTATCGGAAGGTATTCTCATGGTTCCCAGGGTCTGAAGGAGAGGAAACTCTCCTTCAGGCCCTGGGATCCATAGGGATGTGTAAAATAAAGAATTAAAATAAAAAATATTGATATATTTACCTCTCCGGCGGCCCCTGAACTCAGCGCGGGTAACCGGCAGGCTTCTTTGTTCAAAATCAGCGCTTTTAGGACCTGAGAATCACGTCCCGGCTTCTGATTGGTCGCGGGCCGCCCATGTGACCGCCACGCGACCAATCACAAGCCGCGACGTCACCGCAAGCTATTAGCGCGCTCATTTTTGAAAAATGAGCGCGTTAATGACTTTCAAAGACGTAGCGGCCGCGACCAATCACAAGCCGCTACGTCTTTGTAAACCATTAACGCGCTCATTTTTAAAAATGAGCGCGTTAATAGCTTGCGGTGACGTCGCGGCTTGTGATTGGTCGTGGCCACGCGACCAATCACAAGCCGCTACGTCTTTGAAAGCCATTAACGCGCTCATTTTTAAAAATGAGCGCGTTAATAGCTTGCGGTGACGTCGCGGCTTGTGATTGGTCGCGTGGCCGCGACCAATCACAAGCCGCTACGTCTTTGAAAGTCATTAACGCGCTCATTTTTCAAAAATGAGCGCGCTAATAGCTTGCGGTGACGTCGCGGCTTGTGATTGGTCGCGTGGCGGTCACATGGGCGGCCCGCGACCAATCAGAAGCCGGGACGTGATTCTCAGGTCCTAAAAGCGCTGATTTTGAACAACGAAGCCTGCCGGTTACCCGCGCTGAGTCCAGGGGCCGCCGGAGAGGTAAATATAGCAATATTTTTTATTTTAATTCTTTATTTTACACATCTCTATGTATCCGATACCGATACCCGATACCACAAAAGTATCGGATCTCGGTATCGGAATTCCGATACCGCAAGTATCGGCCGATACCCGATACTTGCGGTATCGGAATGCTCAACACTACTCACCACCTGTGCACTTGACCTTATCCCTTCCCACCTGCTCCCCAACCTCACTAACACACATTCCAGCCCTAACCCATCTCTTCAACCTATTGCTATCTTCTGGTACTTTCCCCCCTACCTTCAAACATGCCACCATCACATCCATCCTCAAAAAAGCTAACCTTGACCCAACTGCTATGCCCAGCTATCGCCCCATATCACTGCTCCCGTTTGCTTCCAAACTCCTCGAGCAGCATGTCCATGGTCAATTTTTCTCCCACCTCTCATCTAACTCTCTTCTCGACAACCTTCAATCTGGCTTCCGCCCCCACCACTCCACCGAAACTGCTCTGACCAAAATTACTAATGACTTACTCACAGCCAAAGCTAACAGACAGTTCTCCATCCTCCTCCTTCTCGACCTGTCCTCCGCTTTTGACACAGTCGACCACTGCTTACTGCTACAGATTCTTTCTTCCCTCGGCATCAAAGGCCTTGCCCTGTCCTGGATTGCCTCATACCTTTCCGACCGCACATTTAGCCAGGGCCGGCGTCAGCACCCGGCGCACCTGGGCAAATGCCGGGGCCCTGGGGAGAGAGGGGGGCCCACTCACGCTGTCATAGATACAGCTGGGAGAGCAGAGCAGGAGAACATGCTCTCTCCGCCCACAAAGTCACTGCTGGCTGCGTTCTCTTAACCCCTATGTGCCAGCTCTGACACCAGCATCTTCTCACTCAGTCAGTGCAGCCAGGCAGGCACACATAGGGGTTAAGAGAAGGCAGCCAGTGTGACATTGTTTGTGGGCGGAGAGAGCACATTCATTCCCTGGCTGCAGTGCTGAGCTGAACTTATCAGGCAGATTCCGGAGGAGCTGCTACGGAGGAGCTGCTACCAGTGCCTGAGTGAGTGCTATGGTATCCAGCAGTGGTTGCAGATGGACTTGTGGCTCAGTCTGCTGCTGTCTGTCTCCGCTGCCTAAAAATGTGGGTGATGTCTGGAGGAGCAGCTGGTGGGGTGCAGCCTGCAACCTGCAGCTACCCAGCTCTCCCAGAATACATGCATGCTGCACCAAACCTGCACCAGTGGGGTAGGAAGAAGCTTAACCCCTTCCCATCTGTATGAAGGTTATTGCTGAACCTTAAAGATAACAATCCGACCTGCATAAATGGGGTTAACCAGATGCCAGGAGGAAGGGGAGCTGCTGCCATGGATAAAACTGAGCTGTGGGCTGTACGTTTGGGCCCCGTGGCCCCAGGCTGGTGACTGGAGGGACTCTGCCCAGTGCTGGCATGTGGGTGATCCTCCAGGTCACACTGTGCAGTCACAGCAACATTGGTTGTCTCTGTCCAGGTCCCAGCAGCTGCCACTGCTCCCACCAAGGACATGGCATCACTTAACCCTTCCCCTGCAGCCACTGGCAACAAATCCACATTATTCCTTGATTAAATCAGGTTCCAACCCAATAGAGCAGACATTTCCTGCTGCCATTAGGGTCCGGGAGGGGGTGACATTGGCTGCCCTGCTACTCTGTAGTGGGGGGTGACAAGTGTAACATGGGGTAACGATGACGGAGAAATGCACAGGATAATAGTGAGAGCGACAGAGGGCAGTGTATGGTATGGAGCAGTCAGGGGGTGGGCTGCAGGATCCCCCCATACTGTACATCAGTGGTGTCAAACTGCATTCCTCAAGGGCCGCAAACAGGTCATGTTTTCAGGATTTCCTTGTATTGCACAGGTAATAATTTAATCACCTACACACATAATGATTACAGCACCTTGGTCAATGCTAAGGAAATCCTTAAAACATGATCTGTTTGCGGCCCTTGAGGAATGCAGTTTGACACCCCTGCTGTACATGACTGCTCGGGACAGGGAGGCGTTTAATGAGGTTCTAATAGCGGGGCACTAATTGGATCATTAGGGTTTGTGGAAAGGATTCAGCATCAGGTCCCTCATTAATGCCCGAGCCGCCTGTTACTTTGTAGCACAGATCTGTTGGGGCCGCAAAACCAAACGTCGTTTATGTAGAAAAGTCTTTGTTTCATAGAAAAACTCAAAACAGAAAAGATTTTCTGATACAACGCCCTGCTCACGACACTGCACAGCACCTCTCCTGTATATATACACTGCACAGCACCTCTCCCCCTGTATATATACACTGCACAGTACCGCTCCTCCTGTATATATACACTGTACAGCACCTTTCCTCCTGTATATATACACTGCACAGTACCACTCCTCCTGTCCTGTATATATACACTGCACAGTATCACTCCTCCTGTATATATACACTGTACAGCACCTTTCCTCCTATATATATATATATATATATATATATATATATATATATATATATATATATATATACAGTGGGGCAAAAAAGTATTTAGTCAGTCAGCAATAGTGCAAGTTCCACCACTTAAAAAGATGAGAGGCGTCTGTAATTTACATCATAGGCAGACCTCAACTATGGGAGACAAACTGGGAAAAAAAAATCCAGAAAATCACATTGTCTGTTTTTTTTTACATTTTATTTGCATATTATGGTGGAAAATAAGTATTTGGTCAGAAACAAACAATCAAGATTTCTGGCTCTCACAGACCTGTAACTTCTTCTTTAAGAGTCTCCTCTTTCCTCCACTCATTACCTGTAGTAATGGCACCTGTTTAAACTTATTATCAGTATAAAAAGACACCTGTGCACACCCTCAAACAGTCTGACTCCAAACTTCACTATGGTGAAGACCAAAGAGCTGTCAAAGGACACCAGAAACAAAATTGTAGCCCTGCACCAGGCTGGGAAGACTGAATCTGCAATAGCCAACCAGCTTGGAGTGAAGAAATCAACAGTGGGAGCAATAATTAGAAAATGGAAGACATACAAGACCACTGATAATCTCCCTCGATCTGGGGCTCCACGCAAAATCCCACCCCGTGGGGTCAGAATGATCACAAGAACGGTGAGCAAAAATCCCAGAACCACGCGGGGGGACCTAGTGAATGAACTGCAGAGAGCTGGGACCAATGTAACAAGGCCTACCATAAGTAACACACTACGCCACCATGGACTCAGATCCTGCAGTGCCAGACGTGTCCCACTGCTTAAGCCAGTACATGTCCGGGCCCGTCTGAAGTTTTCTAGAGAGCATTTGGATGATCCAGAGGAGTTTTGGGAGAATGTCCTATGGTCTGATGAAACCAAACTGGAACTGTTTGGTAGAAACACAACTTGTCGTGTTTGGAGGAAAAAGAATACTGAGTTGCATCCATCAAACGCCATACCTACTGTAAAGCATGGTGGTGGAAACATCATGCTTTGGGGCTGTTTCTCTGCAAAGGGGCCAGGACGACTGATCCGGGTACATGAAAGAATGAATGGGGCCATGTATCATGAGATTTTGATTGCAAACCTCCTTCCATCAGCAAGGGCATTGAAGATGAAACGTGGCTGGGTCTTTCAACATGACAATGATCCGAAGCACACCGCCAGGGCAACGAAGGAGTGGCTTCGTAAGAAGCATTTCAAGGTCCTGGAGTGGCCTAGCCAGTCTCCAGATCTCAACCCTATAGAAAACCTTTGGAGGGAGTTGAAAGTCCGTGTTGCCAAGCGAAAAGCCAAAAACATCACTGCTCTAGAGGAGATCTGCATGGAGGAATGGGCCAACATACCAACAACAGTGTGTGGCAACCTTGTGAAGACTTACAGAAAACGTTTGACCTCTGTCATTGCCAACAAAGGATATATTACAAAGTATTGAGATGAAATTTTGTTTCTGACCAAATACTTATTTTCCACCATAATATGCAAATAAAATGTTAAAAAACAGACAATGTGATTTTCTGGATTTTTTTTTCTCAGTTTGTCTCCCATAGTTGAGGTCTGCCTATGATGTAAATTACAGACGCCTCTCATCTTTTTAAGTGGTGGAACTTGCACTATTGCTGACTGACTAAATACTTTTTTGCCCCACTGTATATATATATATATATATATATATATATATATATATACACTGCACAGTATCACTCCTCCTGTCCTGTATATATACACTGCAGAATTTACAATAGCTGTCACTCATGTAAGAAGTGAAATCTGGCATTGTACTATACATTTCTCTGCCGTATCTGTGCATCATAAATCGGGGTATGTGTTAAAGGGGGGCCCACTGAAACTCTTTTGCCCAGGGCCCTCGAAAACCTGGAGCCGGCCCTGCATTTAGCGTTTCCCACTCCCTCATTACCTCCTCACCCTGCCCTCTCTCTGTTGGAGTCCCTCAAGGCTCTGTCCTAGGGCCCCTACTTTTTCCATCTATACCCTTGGCCTAGGACAACTCATAAAGTCCCATGGCTTCCAGTGCCACCTATATGCGGACGACACTCAGATCTCCCTCTCTGGCTCAGATGTCACCTCTCTGCTGTCCAGAATCCCGAAGTGTCTGTCAGCCATATCCTCCTTCTTCAACTCTCGCTTCCTAAAACTCAATGTAGACAAAACCGAACTCATCATCTTTCCCCATCTCACGTATCCCACTACCTGATCTATCTATTATGGTAAACGGCTTCACATTCTCTCCCGCACCTGAAATCCACTGCCTCGTGGTAACGCTAGACTCATAGTAACATAGTTATTAAGGTTGAAGGAAGACTTTAAGTACATCTAGTTCAACCCATAGCCTAACCTAACATGCCCTAACATGTTGATCCAGAGGAAGGCAAAAAAAAACCATGTGGCAAAGACTCTGCCCTGTCCTTCAAACTGCACGTCCAAACTCTTGCCACCTCCTGTCGCCTCCAACTCAAAAATATTGCCAGAATCTGTCCCTTCCTCAGCCCACAATCTACTAAAACTCTTGTGCATGCCCTCATCATCTCCCGCCTCGATTACTGCAACACCCTCCTCTGTGGCCTCCCCGCTAACTCCCTTGCACCACTCCAGTCTGTCCTCAACTCTGCTGCTCGGCTAATCCTTCTCGCTACTCCCTGCTTCTCCCCTCTGCAAATCCCTCCACTGGCTCCCAATTCCCCAACGAATCCAGTTCAAACTACTAACACTGATCTACAAAGCCATCCACAACCTGTCCCCTCCCTATATCTCTGAACTAATCTCCCACTATCTTCCCTCACGTAATCTTTGATCCTCCCAAGACCTCCTACTCTCCTCCACACTTATTCGTTCCTCACACAACCGCCTCCAAGATTTCTCCCGAATATCCCCCATCCCCTGGAATTCCGCGCCTCAACACATTCGATTATCCACCACCCTCGGATCCTTCAGACAGAACCTGAAAACCCATTTCTTCAGGAAAGCCTACAGCCTGCAATAGCCATTCTGCCGCGTCATCAACCACCCGAGCTACCGCCTCACCAACCATCCGAGCTGCTGCCACGTCACCAACCACCCGAGCTGCCGCATCGCCAGCGTCAGAGCTGCCGCCTCACCAACCACCTGAGCTGCCCCCTCCCCATCCACTCGAGCTGCTGCCTCACCACCACCAGTGCTGCAGCACACCAACCTCCTTTCTCTTCTCCATTATCCCGAAGAATGTAAGTCCGCAAGGACAGGGTCCTCTCCCCTCTGTACCAGTCTGTAATTGTAAACTTGTTTACTGTAAACGATATCTACAACCCTGTATGTAACCCCTTTTCACATGTACAGCACCATGGAATTAATGGTGTAATAATAATAATAATAATAGTCACAGTGCCAGTCAAAATGTTTCCCCATTGTAATGCGAGACTTGTGTGAGCCCTATTGAGCTCTCATGGGGTGACGACCATCATATGTCCCCATGCAGGATCACATACAATGGTCTCCCACAAATTGCTAGCCATGTTATTCCCCACATTGTAAAACATGGGGGAACCCTTATTATGCCATTCATGTTGTTCATCCTGCCATTGTACAAAGTGATTCCAAGCAAGCTCCTTTACAGAGTACTAAGCACAATGACCCCCAGCTAAAGCCATGGCGTACCCTTCAGTACAGCACCAGTCACAGTGCACCAAGTGCCTGTTAATGTGTCCTCCACTGTCAGTAACAGTGTTTCCCCATTACCAGTTATGTATAAATGACATTAAAATCCCAGAAAATGCTTATAACAGTGGCCAATTTATTCCAGCATGGTCATTAGACTCCATTTTAATAGCCTTAATGCACATATGAAAATCATGTCTGTACAGCAGGTTATGGTGTTTTAGGAGATTTTATGTTAAGGGGAAAACTCTTTATGCGTCACGTCCAAACACAGAAATATCCACTTCTCCAACCAAAGCTATAGACGAAAGGTTACGTCTCCAAATAATTTACTAGTGTCATTATTGTACATTAATACTGCAACCCTCATGTAATTTTCATGAACCGATCTGCGGTTTCTTACTAGTTTAAGTTTAATGATGGAAAACTGAAGAAAAATGTCTGCCAGGAACTCCTCCCTGAAGATCCCGTTCCGGGAAACATCTTGTGCTATCTCTATATAGACGGCAGATTTAATTAAAGATTTATTTGCATTTAATTACTTTTGCTGATGGCCACAAATCACATAAATTGTTATGTTGGACAAATTAACAATTACAAATAACGTTAATGGTTATCCATAGTTAATAAAGTTAGACTAAGTTTCATTCTGCAATCTTCATTCCTTCATTGACTTTCAGAAATTAAGTTTGCAGCCTGACCCAAGTTTTAGAGGTTCCTCTGGGGGGAGTGTCTCTCCCAGTAATATAGGCTGGATGTGAAATCAGTATGTGTCCAGGGTGCTGCTATCTTTACTTGTTTTCATTGACCAGTACAGCTCCACTACAGCACGGCACCTGTTTTTGTTGCCCTCTTTAAGGCTGGACAGGCTTTCGTCCTTGTCTCCTGCCTCCTGCTATCTCTACCACAGAGAAGGTTGCTGGCGCGCTGACAGATTGTAACATTTTAGCAAAACTACTCAGTTAGAAAAAGGAATTACACTCTACAGTAGCAAAATGATCAAAATATATTCATGAAAACTATTTAGAAAGTTGCACTTAGGAAGCAAGAAAAAATTCTGTGTGAAAGACTACAAAGTCTTTAACCAGTTGCTGACTGCCCGAATAAATGCCCAGGTGATTAATGTCCGACTCGTGCATAATTACCCTCTTTTTTTCCATCTATACCTTAGAAAAAGTTAAACATGTCACTAATTTCATCACACTCTATTGAAGAGCTATATGCTCAGAGAAAAGAAAAACAAATAAATTTAGGTTGGCAGATGAACATAATGACAATTTAGTATTAAATTGCGCATTGCTAAACTTGAAAATGTACCTGGTGAGGGGGTGAAGAAGTAGCTAAAGTTTCTTTCCTACCAACAGTACTATTGAAAAGAAACACCACAAAGAAAGCAGTGGAGAAATGTCCAAACCAATTAACAAGTATAAAAGATAAATTTTATTAATAATACAAAAAGACAATGGACAGGAATAGAGCTAAAACAAGTGGTGAACCATGTCACAGCACAAGCGGAGGGAGACCGCACATTGTACCCAATGTCACAACAATGAAAGCTTAACACATATTGATAGTGCCAATATAATTATGAACATCATGCTTCTCATAACATATAATAATAATAATAATCTTTATTTTTATATAGCGCTAACATATTCCGCAGCGCTTTACAGGTTGCACACATTATCGTCGCTGTCCCCGTTGGGGCTCACAATCTAAATTCCCTATCAGTATGTCTTTGGAATGTGGGAGGAAACCGGAGTACCCGGAGGAAACCCACGCAAACACGGAGAGAACATACAAACTCTTTGCAGATGTTGTCCTTAGTGGGGCTTGAACCCAGGACTCCAGCGCTGCACGGCTGCTGTGCTAACCACTGCGCCACCGTGCTGCCCTACCTAGTGGTGTGTAACAGGGGCACATGCAATCTCCCGCCCTCCCCCGACGCGTGTTTCGGAAGCAAAACTTCCTTCTTCAGGGGGCTTGTTGCAACAGTACGATTGGCAAGTAGACAATAAGATCTAGTTTGTAAAATGTCAGCTGGCAGCTTCTTTTAGGCTGGTCAGCCGATGTTGGTTTGTAATCACTCCCATCTCCCTTTAAATAGACACATGACCCATCAGCTGATTGTCAGTTATAGAGCTACTTCTATGCAGACCAGCTAGGTGTGTGAAGTTCTTCTTTGGCTGTGGTATTGCCGCTGTTAGACTCCTGTTTAACCAATTACTCTGCTGCTGTGGAGCTTAGCAGCAGATTCTAAGTAGTATTCTTTCTGACAGTCTCTTGTTTGTCACTTGCCCTATTGTTTTGTCTATTACCTGCAGTTGTAAGACCATCATCCTTACCAGCCAGTGACTTAGTCTGGGTTAGTAGATGTGACAGCCAGGGACTAGGCACGTGACAGCGGCGGGACAAAGGACCCGCATTGGGCATTAGAGGAGCTTAGGGACAGGCAAAGGTTGGTTGGTCCCTTTATCATTTTATTGTACGTATATGTTGTGTCATTCGCTGGACATAACCGTCTCTGTTCATGACAGATTGTGGTTCTGGTGATGTAGTCATATACTGATGATGGTTTTGGTGACCTAGTCATGTACTGATGGTGGTTCGGGTGATATATTTATTTACTGATGATGCTTTCAGTGCCATATTCATGTACTATTAATGGCTCTACTGTTCTATTTATGTACTGATGATGATTTAGTTTTTTATAAATATCACCAGAATCATCCTCATTACATGACTACATTATTAGAGCCATCAGAAGTACATGAATACAGCATTAAAACAACCATCACTACAATAATACGTCCATAAAACCACTATCAGTACATGAACACATAATAATAATAATAATAATAATAATTTTTATTTATATAGCGCCAACATATTCCGCAGCGCTTTACAAATTATAGAGGGGACTTGTACATACAATAGACATTACAGCATAACAGAAATACAGTTCAAAACAGATACCAAGAGGAGTGAGGGCCCTGCTCGTAAGCTTACAAACTATGAGGAAAAGGGGAGACACGAGAGGTGGATGGTAACAATTGCTATAGTTATTCGGACCGGCCATAGTGTAAGGATCGGGTGTTCATGTAAAGCTGCATGAACCAGTTAATTAATTTTTTTTTTTTTTTAATATAGGCCACACAGGGATCGTTAGGTTAATGCATTGAGGCGGTAGGCCAGTCTGAACAAATGAGTTTTTAACACATCACCAGAATCACCAAGAGTACATGAATACGTCACCAGAACCACAATTTGTTTTGTGCAGCTGTAATTGTTGCATGATTGATGCAAAAAACATCATGCATATACCTTTATCTATAATGGGGTCGGTTTAGTTTTCAATAGGTAATGTAAACCAAATGACCCTCATTACAGTTAAGCTATATTGGTTACCATGTCTATCTTTGGGTCTAAAATATAGGATGTCAGGGATGAATGTCACTATTTCTCCTTTGTATTGTGTAAATGGTCCACAAAATATTGTATATATAACTTTGAAATTGCTCCTCTGATAGGCCAGGTTCACACTTGTGTTTGGCTGGTCTGCATATGGCTGCGTACTTCCTCACTTAAGCTGTGCCTATGCTCCGCCTACTTCTGCATCTGTCCTGCGTCATCCTGCATACCTATTTTTAACCTTGGGTACGCAGGGACATGCGTTGTATGCGGATGCGTCAGCATGTGCCGTTTTCACGTGCCCGCCGACCGCACGGGAACGTACCCAATGTTAAAGATAGGTACGCAGGATAACGCAGGATGCATGCGGAAGTAGGCAGCGTGAAGGAGGAGCTTAAGGGAGGAAGTACGCAGCCATGCGCAGACCAGCCAAACGCAAGTGTGAACTTAGCCTTAAGCCTCACCTCTAAAGTACACCACTTCTTTTACTTTTGCTGCTATTTTTTGGAGAAAATTGTAAAAATTCTATTGAAAGAGGTTGTCATAGCTTGCTACCCGACCTATGGGGGAGAAGAGGGTGCATTAGGGGTCCCTGTTACCTTTGGTCTGTGAACCCTTCAGTTACTTTGGAGTGAGGGGAGGAAGGAGGCATGACTGGTTCATCTACCTATGGCATCAGTCTTTGCCTGATGAAGAGACGTATGTAGTCTCGAAAGCTTGCAATTTGTTACCATCTTTTCAGTTAGCCATTAAAAGGTATCAACCACTGAGGACTCTCAATTCTAAATATTTTTCTATCCACTGGCTAACACGGTGCCAAGATATATTTCTTTCCTGTATGGCACCAAAGTAACTTGTCCCGGCCCTTGGTGTTGAGAGCATTGTAGAACTCTTGTCCCCACAGTAAGCATGTGAGCAAAGTAGAGACTTTATGAACAAGGCTTTCTTCATGTAGCAGAGATCTCAGTCCATCACAATAGTGTAACGCTCACAGTTCACAACACTCTTGATGAAGTCTCCACTGTAATTCAAATAATTCCTCCACTCGTGGGTGTGTAACTTGCACAATGCAATTATTATAGTCTGTGAATGATAACGCTCAATCTAATCAATTCTACACACCGGCATAACATTGGTATACCAGGTGCCTCCCTGCTGATTCCAGTTCACAGTCAAGAACAGGGTTCAGACTTTGCCACACACTGCATTTTGCAAGCAAAGCAGGAGGCCACTGTTACCGCCCCACTGATTGCACTCAAATTCTGTGTTCTCCAATTGTCTGCCATCTCTCCACAGTGACGCTGTGCCCGAGCAGCTGTGCTCCTCCTCTGCTCCAAAGCAATGACTATCTCCAACTACACTGGCCTTGTAGCTCATGCCACCACATCCCAACAGCTCTCTTTTAGTCCTTGAGAGTGTTTCCCCTCCTGTAATTTTCCAGGAGAACAGCGAGGTACCTAAAATGCAAGCTAAGCATGGCCGTGCTAAAAAGAGAAAAGTCAATAATTCGATACAAAAAAAATCTTTATTGAAAATACAAGTGGGTGTGCAATGGCAATGTAGGAGACAAGCGTGTACATCCGATAGATAAAACCAATGGCAAGATCAAAATATAAAAATGTACAGTGGGAAATTTGTAAGATATATATGTATAGGAGTAATAATACCGGGCATATAGTCTCATATGAACCAAATTACCGCTATAGCATGATAGCAAAAAAACAGAAGAGAGAATGCTGGAATGGCACAATGAGATAGGTAGATAGATAGATAGATCGATAGATAGATCGATAGATAGATAGATATAGGATAGATGGATAGATAGATAGACAGTGATGAGCGAGCGTGCTTAGATAAGGTTTTATCTGATCACACTTGTGTCTCAATCGAGCATTTTCGGCATGCTCGAAAAAAAATGCTCTAGTCGCACCGGCTGTTCGACAGGCGCAACACATGAAGGGATTTCCTAACGAACAGCCAATCTCTGCATGCACTGCTGCTATCGAACAGCCGCGAGACATGCAACCGCAGGGACTCAAGCATTTATTTAGAGCGCGCCGAAAATACTCGATTAGGAAACAAGCATGCTCCGATAATACCTAATCCAAGCACACTCGCTCATCACTAATAGATAGATATCAATGGCAGTGATTAAATAAGGCAGAAAAATCTTATTATATGACTGCATGCATGACATTGCTGAGGTTTATTCTACTTTAAGATCTGATCATCTCGCTTGCATTTCTACACCAGGATCCATATTATCTAGATCTGCAGATGCTACAGAAACCCTTGGAATATTTGCCATGAATACAATATATTTAGTTACGGAATATCACTCTTGTCCAACTCTTCCTGTAGATGATACATTCAGCCTCTCCATTAGTTTGCTTTGTACTGTATATTTTGCGACGGCCTCATGTATTATACTACTTTACCATCAGATTGATTGTGGAGCGAGCACTAGAAATATAGACAAGCTATGTGATGATGTATATTTGCATCCAAGGTAATGGCGGCTCCAGGCAGATATCACAGAGGATTATTATGAGTAATGCTCTAAATACAGAGCATTTTCTTCTGAAATATTTTGTGGCTGAAAAGTTAATAGATGACTCATTCTCCTTTACATCTGAGACTCCTCTGTAAGAACTAATTGGTATGGTTCTGTATGGAAGCTCAGATCAGGATATGCACCAACTAAGCTGAGCGGGGAATGCTGCCCTTTACACATATCCTTG
This sequence comes from Ranitomeya imitator, assembly GCF_032444005.1. NCBI lineage: Eukaryota > Metazoa > Chordata > Amphibia > Anura > Dendrobatidae > Ranitomeya > Ranitomeya imitator. The sequence goes on from NC_091284.1 coordinate 774,429,352, forward strand.
GGCCAGTATCCATCATTTTTTGTTCTATTATACTAGAAAAGTGTAGTATTGTATATAAAGAGATAAACACATAAAAACATACAAAATCCCTTTACTCTATAAAAGAGTTTAAAGAAGTATACATTTTATGACAGTGATAGCTCACTGGTGACTTACTCCAGTGTAAGTGTCACAGTGTCCTAAGGATGCTGTGAGTGACAGTTCAGTCGCCCAATAGGATCAGGGGCATGCTGAGCTGTCAGGATTGGGAGTGACAGCTTAACTGTGCAATCTGAGGCAGTGGCGTGTTTAACTGTCAATTTTGTGATTTTTTTTTGTGCCCTCCCCCCCCCCTACTACTACATCACTGAGGATTTTGTTTCCTATATTTTGTATTTTTGAATTTTTCTATTGATTTTTAACTCTTCTGTTAATAAAGACTTCATGATTTTCAATCATGTCCTGGATCACCTTCTTTCTTCTCTGTGTCTAATGCCATGCGGTGGTATGGATCTTGAACTTCTGTGCAGAACGAGCTACATTATGGGGTGGGCTGTTTTTTTCTTTTTTTCTATTCACTCAATATTGTGAATCTGGCTGAGCCTCTGGGGTTTCCTCCTGGTGTTGCCGTTCTAGGTGTTTACCTGGTCATTTAGCTGTCTGTCAATGATTACAATATTGCCAGTTATAACTTAGCTCAAGTGGTGTTTGTTTGATCTGTGCTCTGAGTTCTTATATTCTGATCTTTGTTGCTTGACCTTGGATTTGTCTTTGATCATCCGTTTGCCTAGCCCCTTTGTCTTGATCCGCTACTTTCTTGGAATTCTGACCCCGGACTGCGTCCTGACCTTTTGTCTCACCCCTCTGTTTATAACGTACCCTCCTGGCTTCCCCGATTCATGGCTTGTCCTAAGAAGTCACTCAGCGTCACAGTAAGCCTATGCAGCAGAACATGACGCAGCTTTCTTTCAACAGAAAATCCTCCCAAACTACACTTCTAGCAATGAGAAAAAATGTAGGCACAGTGGAAATGCAGCATAATAATAACCCTTTGACGACTGAATGATTTTTTGGCTTATGTGCTTCACTTTTTCCTCACCTTCTACTTCCAAGAGTTATTTTACTGACAATATAGTCCTAGGACAGCTTGCTTTTCTACAGGATGAGTTATAGTTTTAAAGGAAAAACACCTTATGCACAACCTCAGAAGGTGCTCAAGGAGGGCCCCACACCATACATGTATAATAAAGAGAACTTGGCACTCAACTTCTAGAATATTTTTGGGGATTTTTTTTAATGCACCCAGAAAATAATATAAGACGTTTTTCGGCCTCATTGGCCTTCATCAGTAACGGACTGCAATATAGTGGTTATTCGCATTCAGTGCGATAATAAGAGTGACACCATAGTCACTTTAACCCCTTCCCGCCACGGTCCTTTTTTGTTTTTGTGTTTTCGTTTTTCGCTCCCCTCCTTCCCAGAGCCATAACTTTTTTTATTTTTCCGTCAATATTGCCATGTGAGGGCTTACTTTTTGCGTGACGAGTTGTACATTTGAACTACACCATTGGTTTTACCATTTCTTGTACTAGAAAACAGGAAAAAAATTCCAAGTGCGGTGAAATTGCAAAAAAAAGTGCAATCCCACACTTGTTTTTTGATTGGCTTTTTGCTAGCTTCACTAAATGCTAAAACTGACCTGTCATTATGATTCTCCAGGTCATTACGAGTTCATAGACACCAAACATATTTAGGTTATTTTTTATCTAAGTGGTGAAAAAAAATTCAAAACTTTGCTAAAAAAAAAACAAAAAAAAACCCAAAAGCGCCATTTTCCAATACCCGTATCGTCTTCATTTTTCGTGATCTGGGGTTGGTTGAGGGCTTATTTTTTACGTGCCAAGCTGACATTTTTAATGATACCACTTTTGTGCAGATACGTTTTTTTGATCGCCCATTTTTGCATTTTAATGCAATGTCGTGGCGACCAAAAAAACGCAATTCTGGCGTTTCTAATTTTTTATCGCTACACCGTTTAGTGATCAGGTTAATGCTTTTTTTATTGATAGATCGGCCACGCAGCCGGAAGCGCCGGGTTAAATGCCGCTGTCAGAGTTTGACAGCGGCATTTAACAGGTTAATAGCAGCGGGTGAATCGCAATTTCACCCGCCGCTATTGCGCGCACATGTCAACTGTACAAAACAGCTGACATGTCGCGACTTTGATGTGGGCTCACCGCCGGAGCCCACATCAAAGCAGGGGACCCGACATGCGCCGCACTAATACTGCGCATGTCGGGAACGGGTTTTAAATATGTCTGGTCATGCACTAGGCGCTGGGCATGGAGCCTGTATAAGATAGTACCTGGGTGGGTGGGGGTGCCGGCGTGCAGTTATCAGCGACGCGGTATGCACAAAGCCCTCCTGGGTTTTAGGAAACCCAGAAGCCTCGGCCTAGTGACCAAACCCAGAGATTTTAGCGCTAATGATGCCGAAGATGAGACGAAGACTAGATGGGTGGTGGTGAGGATTGGTGGGCTGAAGAGGTGAGTAGTGAGATTATGCAGATTATGAATATGTACCATAACTGTACTGACCTGCAGAACTAACTGGTGGAAAAAGGTGGAACTTGATGGACCTAGGTCTTTTTTCAACCTATGTTAGTTACTACAGTGGTTTGTCAGAGTATTTACCACCCACACCCACCTTGGCATTTTCTGTGTTTTGCTACCTCACAACCGGAAAATTCACTGTTTTTTTTGAGGGTTTGCATTCGTTTATGTAAAGAACATGCCTACAACTATGAACATTTGGTTTTCTTTTTATTGTAAAGCAAACAACAAGTAGTACAAAATAACTGAAAACTGTGCATAAATATTCACCCACTAAAGTCAGTACTTTGATGAGCCTTTTTTTTGTGGCAATTAAAGCTGCAAGTCGCTTTGGATAAGGGTCTACTTGAGCTTTCCACATCTTGCCACGGGGATTGTATCCCATACCTCAAGGCAAAACTGCTCCGACTCCTTCACGTTTGATGGTTTCATCTGGTGAACAGCAATCTTCAAGTCTGACCACAGATTCTCAATTGGATTAAGGTCTGCCTTTGGACTAGGCCACTCCAAAAGGTTTACGCAATTCTTCTTACACCACCTGAGTGTTTCTTTAGCAGTATGCTTTGGTTCATTGTCTTTTTGGAAGGTGAATGTCCGTCCCAGATTCAAATCACTGACAGACTGAAACCGCTTTTGCTCAAGAATATCCCTGTTGTCACGCAATGACTTGGAACTGTGGGCGCAAACCAGGTCCCTAGAAATAGGAGTGCCATAGTATATCCATGTCCTCCAGATTACTCCTGAAGGTGGAAACGTGCACTATGTCTCGGAAGTATTTCGCTGTGTTCCGAGACATAGTGCGCCGGCGCATGCGCACTAATGCTTTTCGGCTTTGCCCGCAGTTCGGCAAAGCATACTGCGCATGCGCAAGGCGAGATTGCATTGCGCACGTGTGTATCATGGAGGAAACCTAATCAAATTCAAGACAATATTGCGGCCAGGGGTGCATGAAAGAACAGAAAACACCGCCCATCGGACCATTACCAGAGTCCGCCAAATTCAGGTGACATGTTCCCTTAAGAGGGTTTTTCCAGGACTTTAATTTTAATGAGCCTGTGCTTAGATCAGCAATTTCTGACCATTGAGGGTCCAACTACCCAGCAGCCACTATTCAGCAGAATGAAGGGGAAGCCGCGTTCTTGCTTGGTTCTGCTCAGACATATTTGTATGATTGGAACGCTGCTGCAGTGCCAGGCGCAGGCACAGCCATATGCCCAGCACTGTACCTTAATGAAGGGGATAGGTCCTCAATGGAAAATGCAGCTGTTTATTTCAGCTGATCAGCCCTCATATTTAATATTAATGTCCCCCCCAAAAAAACCTGTCTACGTAAATAGGGATAGTCCTGAAGTTCCTCTTTAAGTGCTTTCTTCTTTTTTTTCACCAACTTTTTTTTAAACATCTTCGCAGCACAAAATAAATAAAGGTCATACATCTTTATTGGAAAGTACGGATTGCCTTGGAGCTTTTTATTTTAAATTGCTTTAAAAGTTTACCGTGTCTGACCTAAATCAGTTTACTGACAAAATTATAAACAGTGTATTGGACTCATGAAATTGCTAAAATATGAAATAGCTGAAATATGTTCCTAAAATAAAAAAAAAAAAAGACTCTGGCACCTGAGGTTCCAGACGATGCATCCAACAGAACATTATGAAATATCAGAATATATGAGCAATCAGAAACATTGTGCTAAAATATCGAACACAGTATTCTCCGATGACAGCGGAAACTAACAAATACAATTCTTTTACAGAAAGGGAAAATACAATATTGTCTAGGAGAACAGCAAGTACCTATAATTAGTGATGAGTGAATGTGCTGGGATAAGGTGTTATCTGAGCATGCTCAGGTGCTAACAGAGTGTCTTCAGCATGCTCGAATAATATGTTCGAGTCCCCACGGCTGCAGGTCTCGTAGCTGTTCGACAGGCACAACACATGCAGGGATTGTCTGTTTGTTAGGAAATCCATATATGTGTTGTGACTGTAGAACAGCATCGGAGCACGCTCACTCATCACTACCATAACGTATATTAACTAAATCCATATAGTGCTACTCACACAGGTCCTATACTATACTTAGAAACTAAGACCGGGTTCACATTGCGTTAGTGCAGTCCGTTCAACGCATATGTTAAACGGACTGCGTTAACACAAGTGCCGAAAAAGATCGCGTATTATGCGATCGCGCTAGCGTAGATGCTCTATCTGTGCTAGCGGTGACGGACCCGAAAACGCTGCAGACTGCGTCCGAGCGTCAGTCACAGAATGACGGCACATCGCTAACGCATGCCGATTATGACATGCGTTAGCGATGCGCTACATAATGGCAGTTAATGGGTGCGCTAACGCATCCATTACATAGCGTTAGTGCTGCTATGTAACGGATGCTGTCAGCGCATTGCCATTAATGCAACGTGAACCTAGACTAAGATGGACATCACAGACCATGAACACTAAGTCACAGACACTATAAAATGCAGGTTAGAAGAGTCAAGGAAGAGGAGAGGAACAGGAAATGTGTAAAAGGTGGAGAACAAAAATATTTTCTTTTACAGAAATTAGGAAGGGACGGAAAACAGACAGAGGCCATGTGCACACGTTGCGGATTTTCCGGCGGATCTGCAGCGTTTTTGATGTTGCGGATCTGCAGCAGTTTCCATGCGTTTAACAGTTCCATGTAAACCTATGGAAAACCAAATCTGCTGTGCACATGCTGCAGAAAAAAATGCGCGGGAACGCAGCGTTGGTTTTTCCGCAGCATGTCAATTCTTTGTGCGGATCTGCAGCGTTTCTGCACTCATAGACTTGCATTGAGTCGGGCACATCTTCAGCAAAACCACAGATGTAAAAAAGATCTGCAGTTTAGCTGCGGGGGAAACGCTGCAGATCGGGAGGAGGGAAGTGTGTAGGCGGAGTGTGGGTGGAGACTGTGCATGTATGTGTGTGCGGAGTCTGTGGGATCCGTGGGTCTGTGCGGGGCTTTTGGGGGTCTGTGCGGGGTGTCGGGGTCTGTGCTGGGCTGTCGAGGGGCTGTGCGGACTGTCGGGGGTCTGTGCGGGGCTGCTGGGGGTCTGTGCAGGGCGGCCGGAGGTCTGCCGGGGCCATCGGGGTCTGTGTGGGGCTGTGCGGGGGGGTGTCTTTGGGTGTGTGTGTGCGTGCAGGCATCGTCCGCTGGGACTACAAGTCCCATCAGGCTATGCCTGCTACAGTGACAGTGATTGACACATTAGCCAATGATGGGACAGTAGTCGTCCCATCATCCGGCTAATGTGTTAAATATATATATATATATATATATATATATATATATATATATATATAAAAAAAATACATACACACATACAGTACATACAACATATGATAAGTACATACAACATACAGTGTACACAGTACAGACCAAAAGTTTGGACACACCTTCTCATTTGAAGATTTTTCTGTATTTTCATGACTATGAAAATTGTACATTCACACTGAAGGCATCAAAACTATGAATTAACACATGTGGAATTATATACTTAACAAAAAAGTGTGAAACAACTGAAATTATGTCTTATATTCTAGGTTCCTCAAAGTAGCCACCTTCTGCTTTGGTGACTGCTTTGCACACTCTTGACTCTTGGCATTTTTTTTTTAACTCTTTCACTACTATATGATTAGTAATGGATAGGTGTCTTATTGACGCCTCTCCAATACTAACCGGGCTTAATGTCACCTTACATTAGCAAGGTGACATTATCCCCTTTTTACCCCATATCCCACCACTACATGGGAGTGGGAAGAGATGGTTAAGTGCCGGAATTGGCGTATCTTACAGATGCGCCATTTCTGGGGCGGCTGGTATTTGTAGCCGGGGGGGAAAACCCATGGCCCTTCTCTAGGCTATGAAAATCAGCCCGCAGCGGTCTGTGTAGCCTTTTTGGCTATAAAATATAGGGGGACCCCACGTCCCCCTATTTTAATAGCCAGTAAAGGCTACGCAGAGAGCTGCGGGCTGATATTCATAGCCTGGGAAGGGGCCATGCGTATTACCCCCTTCCTAGGCTACAAATATTGGCCCCGGCCGTCGGCTTTACCCCACTGGCGCAGAGAATTGCGCGGGAGGGCACGCCATTTTTTCCCCATTTTTTATTAAAATTAAACATTGTTCATTAATAAACAACAGCTTTACTATTATATATCTATAGATGGATATCTCTGGATATATCTCTGGATCTATGGATATATCTATCTATAGATCTATCTATCTATAGATCTATTTATAGATATATCTACGTATCTATAGATATATCTGTCTATCTATCCATATATCTATCTAACTAACTATACATATATCTATCTACATCTATCCATGTATATATCTATAGATATATGAATAGATATATCTATGTATTTATAGATCTATCTATATATAGATCTATCTATCTCATTCCTTCTATCTATCTCTCATTCCTTCTATCTCATTCCTTCTATCTATCTAATTCCTTCTATCTATCTATTGATAGATAGAAGGAATAAGATAGATAGAAGGAATGTGATAGATAGAAGGAATGAGATAGATAGATAGATAGATAGATAGATAGATAGATAGATAGATAGATAGAAGAAATGAGATAGATAGATGGAATGAGATAGATAGAAGGAATGAGATAAATAGATAGATCTATACATAGATTGATAGATATTATCTATAGATCTATTTGTCTATCCCATATCTATCTGTCTGTCTGTCTATCTGTCTGTCTATCTACCGATCTGTCTATCTATCTGTCTGTGTGTAATGGAGTGTGGGTTGGACAAATGTAAAAGAGGAGGTTGGACAAGAAATGACATCATAAATCTTTTTTTTTTGTTCAATAATACATCTTTATTAAGCTTTCAAAAAATGCATACAAATCCGCATCAAAACCGCGCAAAAAAAAACGCATAAAAAACGCACCTGCTTTTTCTGCCAAGAGCTGCGGATTTAGTGCAGAAAAATCCGCAGGTAAATCTGCAACGTGTGCACATAGCCTCAATTGTACAGGTTACACACAACAATATTAGCTGCAAACATCTACAGCTGCATTATATCAGCTGTGCATTTTGTTATTTTGTGACCGAGTCAGACAAAACAGGTCACAAGTTGTGCACTTTGTGCACCAACCAGGCATTCATAGGCAGATCAGTTTAAGGACCATTCCTAATATAATCCGAAAACTTTTGCATGGTGTCCTAAACAGTCAGATTGCACTGAGTTGCTGGTGAGATGGCTGGTGATGTGCCAGCATGGCGTTAACTCAGGAAGCATCCTCACATTCCCTGGTAGCTTTCCTGAGATCAAATAATGTAGCATTTCCTGGAGTGGGGGTGAGTATACACTTGCTATTAAAAGGATGCCTCCATCATAGAAAGCTAGCAAGTGGGGGTGAGTATGCACTTGCTATTAAAAGGATGCCTGCATCATAGAAAGCTAGCAAGTGGGAGTGAGTATGCACTTGCTATTAAAAGGATGTCTGCATCATAGATAACCAGCAACTGGGGGTGAGTATGCACTTGCTATTAAAAGGATGCCTGCATCATAGATAACCAGCAAGTGGGGGTGAGTATACACTTGCTATTAAAAGGATGCCTGCATCATAGAAAGCTAGCAAGTGGGAGTGAGTATACACTTGCTATTAAAAGGATGCCTCCATCATAGAAAGCTAGCAAGTGGGGGTGAGTATGCACTTGCTATTAAAAGAATGCATGCATCATAGATAACCAGCAATTGGGGGTGAGTATACACTTGCTATTAAAAGGATGCCTGCATCATAGAAAGCTAGCAAGTGGGAGTGAGTATGCACTTGCTATTAAAAGGATGCCTGCATCATAGATAACCAGCAATTGGGGGCGAGTATGCACTTGCTATTAAAAGGATGCCTGCATCATAGATAACCAGCAAGTGGGGGTGAGTATGCACTTGCTATTAAAAGGATGCCTGCATCATAAAAAGCTAGCAAGTGGGAGTATGCACTTGCTATTAAAAGAATGCATGCATCATAGATAACCAGCAATTGGGGGTGAGTATACACTTGCTATTAAAAGGATGCCTGCATCATAGAAAGCTAGCAAGTGGGAGTGAGTATGCACTTGCTATTAAAAGGATGCCTGCATCATAGATAACCAGCAATTGGGGGCGAGTATGCACTTGCTATTAAAAGGATGCCTGCATCATAGATAACCAGCAAGTGGGAGTGAGTATGCACTTGCTATTAAAAGGATGCCTGCATCATAGAAAGCTAGCAAGTGGGAGTGAGTATGCACTTGCTATTAAAAGGATGCCTGCATCATAGATAACCAGCAATTGGGGGTGAGTATGCACTTGCTATTAAAAGGATGCCTGCATCATAAAAAGCTAGCAAGTGGGAGTATGCACTTGCTATTAAAAGAATGCATGCATCATAGATAACCAGCAATTGGGGGTGAGTATACACTTGCTATTAAAAGGATGCCTGCATCATAGAAAGCTAGCAAGTGGGAGTGAGTATGCTCTTGCTATTAAAAGGATGCCTGCATCATAGATAACCAGCAATTGGGGGCGAGTATGCACTTGCTATTAAAAGGATGCCTGCATCATAGATAACCAGCAAGTGGGAGTGAGTATGCACTTGCTATTAAAAGGATGCCTGCATCATAGAAAGCTAGCAAGTGGGAGTGAGTATGCACTTGCTATTAAAAGGATGCCTGCATCATAGATAACCAGCAATTGGGGGTGAGTATGCACTTGCTATTACAAGGATGCCTGCATCATAAAAAGCTAGCTAGTGGGAGTATGCACTTGCTATTAAAAGAATGCCTGCATTATAGATAACCAGCAATTGGGGGTGAGTATGCACTTGTTATTAAAAGGATGCCTGGATCATAGATAGCTAGCAAGTGGGGATGAGTATGCACTTGCTATTAAAGGAATTTGTAGGAAAATGTGACCCCCCACCCACCCCTCAAAATAAAAAGAGAATGATAATCCAGTTGATCTCTTTATGACCCCCAAAGTGGTTTTCCTGTGGTGAGAAATGTTTTGAAATGAAGTTGTGTCTGGAAATACATTGGGGCATGACTGTGCACTTCCTGATCCACAGCATCTGCTATATTCCAGAATTAGCAGCACACTCTTCTGGCTGATTGACAGGTCACTTGCTCTTGTACATAGCCACTGACCTGTCAATCAGCCAGGGAGCGCGCTGCTTATCTGGGAATACAGTGGAAGCTGAGAAGCTAGAAGTGCATCGAAACCCTCAATGCACTACCAGACAAAAATTCAAAGTGTGATTTCTAACAGCTGAAGCAGCTCTTTGGGTTCATATATAAAGCAATGGACGGGCTGCAGTCATATTAATGGTTTGGAGGGGGGAGTAAAGTTTCGGACAGGTTCCCTTTATGTGTCCATCCATGGGGATTAGTAGGGGCAGCAAATTTGAAGCTCGAGTCTGAGCTGCACTTGGTGATGTTTGTTTGATGTTGAGGAAACCAGGACGCAAAGAGGCCAGACGAGCAACTACAGGATATTGCTGCCTGCATTTCATATACATAACTAATATCTTTATCTTTCCAAATTTATCTGTGGCACAGGAAACTTCCATGTATTTAGATGCAAAGGAAGAATTCTTGCAGGAATCGGAAAGTAGCATGAATTTTTGACAGCTTTTGGTAGAAGAGGGGTTCAACTGAGCGTCAGCAGAGCGGAGTCCTCCATGCTGTATGCAAATCACTGAGTACAATATCTACAGCTGCCTCTTATGCCCCCCAGGCAATAATTCTGACCGCTGAAGCCGATAGACACACTTTTACCATTACCCTGCTGTCAGGATGACAATGCTTGCGAGACGGAATTCATTCTCCTCACTGATCATTTCTTATAATTCTTCGGGGTTGTAACTTTTGGTCGTTTGTTAAATCGTGAAATGTAAAATACATCTAGACACCTGAACAGGAGAAGTACTGGGAGCAGAAGGTTCCTCATACACATTAGCTCCCGCCTGGCTGCTGCCTGCTCTGGGGCTAACCCCTGGTGTGGAGAAGAAGGAGAACTTCATCTCTCCATTGTCTGAGTCCACCGATGTCGGGCTACGCTCGGATGACATCCATATGAAGGGCGATGTTTCACACGCACTCAAAGACTTGAATGCGACTAATTGTTTTGTCATGCCGAATCGGCAACATGTCCCACAAAATATGTAGCCGACATGGTGATCAACACACATGGTACTTGCATGTAGGGATGATCTTGGCCTAAGCAAGAAAAACAGTTTGACAAGAGTCCACATCCTCTTAGAACCGGCACTTTTTTGGGGGGAATAAAAAGGTCAAAAGGCATCCATGTTGAACGTTTTGAACTCTTATTTCTTTATTAAATAATAAACAATATACATAATAGAAAACATATTACGTAGGACTTCAATAATTGATATTAAAAGCAAGGTCGCAGGACCAACAAAATCAAGATGTCTAAGCGTAATAAACAAGTGATAAGTTGTACAATCAGGAATGGCAATATCGATATGATAGAACCAAAATGGAACAAAGTTATAGAAGTAGTATATAAGAGAAAAGAAGAGACACTATGGAAAAAAAAGGAGAGTATCCGGTGGAGGCAAAGGGTATGGGGAAGAAGGCAGAATGCAAGGTAGTTCGGGTGGATTGTATGTTTTTTGGTAACAAGACTGGGGCTTTTTTAACCCAAGGGCTTTAGACTCTTTTTGCCTAACTGAAGACTATCGTTCCATCTGCAGCAAAACTAAATTGCATTTTCCTGTGAGCTCAGCCATTAAAATCAATGTAAAAATCAACAAGGTGTATACAGAATATATTAATCGAAGTGATTAGAAAAATCATCATTAATAATACATCAACCAATATAACAGCTAACCAAAGAAGGAAGAGATCGTAATTATAATACCCACCACACGCCATAACAGTGGACCACCTGACACACGTTGCCCGGTACCCCAAAAAGCGTTTTGTATAAAGCTTTGTCACGTTATAATCAAATCATTCAGAGATATGCAAAGTCTTTATGCAGGTTTTCTAGCAGAGAAAATTGTAAATAAATCAACGTATCAGCCAAAAGCTACTAAATTACTAATACTCTTTGCTCCTGAGGCAGCACTTTTGTCAGAAAGTATTTAACTCTTGTTGGAAGTTTGGCTGCTTTTCTATTAACATGCCGTGTCTGTGCCATGGGAGCAAGGCTCTACACTTCTGAGACGATATGTTACTACTCACTGGCCATAAGAAGTAGACTAAAGTCATTGAAACATGCCAAGTTCTGTGTGACCGGCCAACCATCAAACATGTAATGGACCTCGAGCTGACGTTCGTTCAAATTATGTCTAGGAAAACAAGGATCAACCAATTCTGTTTTAAACAAACGGATTCTTTAGTCTCCGCGTTCTGTCAGCTAGAAAGACCAATGTATAAGAGGAGTTCGCCAATCAATCGAAGACAGATTTTCCCATTACTGAGATAGGAGATGGCAGTCGATGAGCATAAAGTTTTTTGGAGATGGGAAAGGATGAGCTCGAGGCCAACACTCATTCTGCTACAAATTCTCCTAAACCAGTTACACTTTCAGGGATGTGGGTTTTCTTTGGAGTATGTTGCATTATTATTACCATCTGATCAGTTCGGGGTAAATATTGTAAGTATTGTGCTTTTTATGAATTTCTCCTGTTAATAGTAAAGTATTAACATGCAGAAAAAAAAAGAGATTGTCCTCTAGTGGATTAGTTCAGTTTAAAAAGTAAAAAAAACCTTCACCAATTCTCCGCAGTTTCCTATTACAAGCTCAATCTAACTAAATCTACGATCTTTCCCCTGTTTCTCCCGATCCCTCTTCAATTACAGATCCAGGCTAATTATTCCTTCATTTGGGCCCCCCTTGGTTTATCCTATTTAGGTATCCAAATAACCAAATTACCCTACATTGTCCGCCTTAATTGTGAGGCAACTCTTTTAGATATCAAAAAGTGTATAGATCAACTCTCTACCTCTTCTTTGTCATGGATGGCAAGAATTCAAACGTCCAAAATGCTAGTTCTTCCCAAAATCATATACTTATTTCGTTGTCTTCCCCTAGCCATCCCCTCTAAATATCTATCAGCCTTTCAGACGTTCATTGACCGGTTTATTTGGAATAAAAAACCTCATAGATTAGATGCCAAATTATGTCCCTGCCATATACGAGGGGTGGAATGGGTGCCCCTAGGGTTCAGGCCTACTATAGGGCCGCAATTTTAGAACCTCTTAAATTGTGGTGGGAAGGGGATGCTCTCCTTCCTTGGTTTATAATTGAGTCTCACTATGCCCCCAAGAACTCCCTTAAACGTCTCTTAGAGCTTCAGCTGCTCCAGGTCTCCTTGGGTAGTCCTTACCTCAGAACAATTAGATCTGCTTTGAAACTCTGGGCGGCCCTGTGCCCCACTCACTTCCCATTTCTGTATAAGTATGTCTCTTTGCAACCTTTAGAACATGCGATTGATAATGTTTCCCTCTCCTCTTGGAGGGCATGCAGGTTACTACGGGTGGCTGATCTCTATGGCTCAGAGGGTCTGTTTGAATTTTCAGACCTATGTTCTCGTTACACCTTGTCTGCCAAGGATTTTTTTCAATATCTCCAAGTGCTTTTTGAGGCCCCATAGATTGCTTGGTGTACCGTTACCCTTATCAGAAACTCCTGCTCATCGATTTTTTAGACCTTGCACCTTAGTACCTCACGATATTTCTATCCTATATAAGGCGCTACTGACTCATGGTGTAGCGGACAAGCTTCCTTTCATGGTTTCTTGGGAGTCCTCCCTCTCTTTCGAAGCCTCTTTGGATGACTGGCATGTTATGATTCACCCCTCTAAACTTTCCTCGTGCCTTGGGCATCTTTAGCAATCTAAAAAGATTCAGCTCCAATGGTACATCACTCCTGTAAGATGGGCTAAATTCCATCATGCCTCCTCCCCACTCTGCTGGAAGGATTGTAACTTCATCGGATCCCTTGCCCATGTTTGGTGGAGCTGTCCGCACATCCAAGTCTTTTGGCGCCAGGTTGGATCTATTATTGCTGAAGTAACTCATCCCCCTTGTTGTTCTGTTTGGCCCCTTGGCAGTTCTTGGTATTTCCTTACTGGACCTCCCTTCCCCCCTTCAACCTATGGTCTCCAACATCCTGGTAGCAGCTAGACTTTGTATTGCCAAATATTGGAAATCTCCTACTGTTCCGTCTAGGAATGAACTTATGACCAAAATCAACCTTCATTTTAGCTATGAAACTATTACCGCTGATTGTCTCACAAAAAAAATAAGGTTCGTGGTGGGACTTATGGAACTCGTCGTCCTTTGCGTCTCCTAATGCTTTCTCTCATAGTTATTAGAATTTTCTGTACCCTTCCCCCTCTCCTTTCCTTTTCGTTTCCCTGGTTTGAAATATTCTTGTTTGTATGCCCTTTTTCTGATTCAATAAAAATTTTGAATGGTTAAAAAAGTTAAAAAAAAAATCTTTATTTAAATTATATGAAAAAAGTACATTGAAATCCGAAGTACATACCGACGCGTTTCAGCTACAAGTGTTAATCATGGTATTTCATAATGATGAAAAAAGTTTTTTTTTATAAACAAATGAGGATACATATGCATTATAAAATAATTTCTTCTTTTGTCATTCATTATTTTTATTTGATGTCTTTCTTTGTCTTTTTCATTTGTCTTTATGGATTGTTTCTATATTTAAAATGTATTTTCTTTGTTGCCCTGTTACTTTATTGTTTTCACAAGCTCAGCCTCTCTGTTGTATCTTACGGAGTAAAATCTCAGATTAATTTCAAGTGATTTATCCAGACAGCCGTGGTCCTTCAGAGCTGAACCTATGTAAAAACTTTTTTTCATCATTGTTACATACCATGATTAAGGCTTGTAGCTGAAACGCGTCGGTTATGTAGTTCTGATTTCAATGGTGACCAGTGTACTTTTTTCATTTTTCATGTAATTTAAATATTTAGTTTTTTCCTAAACTAATTATCACTGGAGGACAATCTCTTTTTTTCTCCATGTTGAATTTTCACGTCCCAGACTAGGACGGGTCCGTGCGAGGATTTACATCTGCTAAAGTGCAACTTAACAAGGTGAGCAGACTTTTCCTCCCCCTCCTACAAATCCCTGTGGTTAGTAATGTATATACTGTCCTTCATCTTGCAAAATTTACATAAAAGCTTGGAATGTTTCAAATTTTCTACATTTTTCAGGTCCGACCATTGACGACCCCTCATTACTACTCATTTCGATGGGCTGAATCTCTATACTGCCGATCAGTATTCCTAAGAACACTGAGGACTTTGGAAGGCCGCTGCTTTTAGAGGTGTCCAGTGGTTACTGTATGTAATTGGGTAGGTGCCGAGGATTTCCGCGATCACAACTTCCTACATTTATACAGCCAAGGGATTTCCATTCTCGTGTTTTAATTTCTCGACCTCAAATAAGAATCATACTAACTTCAGGCAAAGACGAGAAGCTTTTCTTTGGAATTCTATATAACGTCTTTATAAATCTTAACTCTATATTACAACCATGTTTTATTTCTATTCAATAGCTCAGGAAAATTAAAGAAAACACAAAAAGGCTCTCCTCTTTACATTTTTGTTTTCGTTTATTTGGGTTCAGTGTCAATGCTCCCATTGGAAATCATTATAGTGTTCTCAGCAGTATTGATGAGGAGTGTTGGACTGGGCAATCACTCGAAGGTCTCTCCTCCATTCATACAGAACATGTGCACGTCAACTGTTAAAGGGAATCTGTCTGCAGGTTTTTGCTATGTAATCTGAGAGCACCATAATGTAGGGGAAGAGACCCCGATCTCAGCGATGTGTCACTTAGTGGGCTTTGTTTTGCTGTTGCAATACAGTATTTTTATCAGCAAAAGATTATCACTAGAAGACAACTGGTCTTGTGCCTGCTAGTCCAGCCAGGACATGACTACTGATTGGTCAGCTTTGTCTATAGAAAGCGTCCAATCAGTGGTGTGATCGGGGTTATACACAGCTCAGCATTACGAGATTTTGGCTGCAGAACCCCCCCCCCCCCCCACACACACACACACACACACAACAAATACAGAGTGTGAACATAGCCTTATACCAAATGTTCTTTAAATGTGGCAAATATATCAAAGTAATTCACGCTGTTGAATAAATTTGTCTAATTTTACTACTGTGCAGTTTAAGGAGCAGATTTATGAAGTCTTTTAATAATGGACTTGCTACAATAAGTTGCTCCTAATTAATTACAATATTCATGAAATAACAATTCTGGCATAAGGAGCACCGCCACCGATGTTGTCACGTCCTGTCCCGCCTCTTCTCAAACTCCTCCACTTTTGTTGGGGCTAGTGTGAAAAATGGCAAAATTTGTACAATTTTGGAGGTGTTTCATGCCTTGATAAATAAGCCCCATTACTTAGGTGCCAGTCCCTGTCCTGTGGACAGTATATCAGTAATCTTGCAGTTTGTAGAGTGTAGAATTAGCGGATAAACGATATTCCAATCTTTGTGACCCTCTTGGAGGACATGGAAGAGAACATTTAGTTATTTTTCCTAGAAGTGACTTTGCCATGTACATACAGACAAAAAGGCTTGATGTGATCACCGGAGCCCAGCGGCATAGATCATTCCTTCAAGGTTTGCTTTCTCGGTTTTCCACCTTTGTTGTTTCAGGGCATCAGTTATGAAAACTATTTAATAACTTGATTTTCAGGATCGCAATGTGGAGCAGAACACTGCAGTGCTTAGTGCTACAGCGACACAAAGACAAAGGCATAAAAAGATTATTATATCCAACATGTAGCTTACAATATTATACTAGACAACTTGGATAAAATTAAATGGGTTGGCCACCATTATTGTTTTGTTATATAAATGCAAGTATTTGGTGCTAAAAACTATTTTTTCATTTGGGTTTCATTGAATATTTTTCATATTTCTTTTAGCTTCTGTTGTCTCTTTGTTGAAGTGTCTATCGCTGGCTACAGAATGAGTTAACTGTGAATCCATCCGTGAGGTCATTTAAATTGAATGATCAGAACGTTGTAACCCTTTTATCTGTCTTTTCTGAGCTCCTCCAAGCGGATTTATGACAACAGACCACATCAAAGTTGGCACAAAGGAGGGGGGGGATGGTTGGAAGCTCTTTTATGTTGTGTCCTGAATAGACGGAGGTGGAGATGCCACCGGTGGGGCACGATTCAGTAGAAACAGGAAGGATTTGATCCGGCACAGATAGATGAGATACTATAGTCCCTGTGCATGTCATAACATAGTGAGACTAAATAAAGTGCAGGCCATAGATGAATGTCAGCGTTACGTTCAGAAATGAGAAACATATGCAGTGACCCATATATAGTACATGATAAAGCTGGTTCTACTATAGTGCTGACATCAAACAAACAGTATTGACCGGAGGACCAACCCAAAAATGTCAACAATGACAGCAGTCACTGACCCATGCTTGGGTAATTAGACCCCACATATAACCATGTCCAGGAGAATGTCCCGTAGAGAGCCCGTCCTTCAAACCGGATATAGAGGTAAGGTTAGCGTTCACTCGGTCAGGAATGTGAGGTGCTGGTGTAATGGACCGGATGGTCCCAGTAACAATAAACATAATTTCACCGAACACTCATGGTGATATCATGCTAATTAATTCAAATATTTTATTACATAGAATAAATTGGGAGCAAAACAAGAATATAAAGTAGAAGCGATATATACAGACATTTTGGCTCGACCAGAGCCTTAATCACTTTATCGCTTATTCCAAAGTCAGATCAAGAGAAAAGTGCAGAGTAAGGCCGGAGTCACACATGCGAGAAACACGTCCGTGTCTCGCATGTGAAACCCAAGCTCTGGCGCCAGCATTCCAGAGCGGAGCGTGCAGCTCCATGTGTTCCTATGCGGCCGCACGCTCCGCCCTGGAGTGTCGGCACAAGAGCTTTGGTTTCATGTTGTGAATTCCGCTCTTGCGCTCCCTCCGGTGGTTGTAAGTGGCACTTTTGTGAGTTCTGCTCTTGGGCTCCCTCCAGTGGTTTTAAGTGGAATGGCTGCTCCTTGGATTTAGCAGCCTGCAGCTGCTTCCACTGATTGTCTTTCTGCTCGGCTATTTATGCTTGGCTCTTCCCTTCAGCCAGTGCCACTTGTCAATGGTTCCTGGTTGGATTCACATCTCTCTTGGATTTCCCTGATATCCTGACCAGTTCAGCAAAGTCCTTTCTTTGCTCTTTTCTGTCCACATGTTGTGGACTTATTCATTCTGTGCATTCTATGTTTTGTCCAGCTTGTTAGTATGGATTAATTCAGTTAAGCTGGAAGCTCTGGGAGGCAGATTTACCCTCCACACCTTTAGTCAGGTGTGGAGATTTTTGTAAACTGTGTGGATTTTTGTAGTTTTTAATACTGACCGCACAGTATTCCGTCCTGTCCTATCTATTTAGCTAGACTAGCCTCCTGTGCTACATCCTGGTTTCATTCTACGTATGTCTTTTCCCTCTCCACTCACAGTCATTACTTGTGGGGGGCTATCTATCCTTTGGGGATTTTCTCTGAGGCAAGATAGTTTTCCGGTTTCTATCTTTAGGGGTAGTTAGTTCTCAGGCTGTGACGAGATGCCTAGGGAGTGACAGGAGCATCCCACGGCTACTTCTAGTGTTGTGTTGAGCTTAGGGACTGCGGTCAGTACAGATACCACCTCCTTCAGAGCTCGTCCCATGTTGCTCCTAAACCACCAGTTCATAACAGTTTCACATGCGAGACACGGACGTGTTTCTCGCATGTGTGATCCCGGCCTAAGGGATAGATTTTCCCGCAGTGCCCTGAGACGGCTAGTATTGCAACACTGCTCATGTGTTATAAATGGGTAACCACCCAGAGGTTTTTTAAGGTACCTTCACACATAACGATATTGTTAACGATATCGTTGCTATTTGTGACGTAGCAACGATATCGTTAAGGAAATCGTTCTGTGTGACAGCGACCAACGATCAGGCCCCTGCTGGGAGATCGTTGGTCGCTGAATAAAGTCCAGAACTTTATTTCGTCGCTGGACTCCTGCTGACATCGCTGGATCGGCGTGTGTGACACCGATCCAGCGATGTCTTCACTGGTAACCAGGGTAAACATCGGGTAACTAAGCGCAGTGCCGCGCTTAGTAACCCGATGTTTACCCTGGTTACCATGCTAAAAGTAAAAAAAAACAAACACTACATACTTACCTAACGCTGTCTGTCCTCCAGCGCTGTGCTCTGCACTCCTCCTGTACTGGCTGTGAGCCGGAAAGCAGAGCGGTGACGTCACCGCTCTGCTTTCCGGCTCCCAGCCAGTACAGGAGGAGAGCAGAGAAGCAGAGCGCAGCGCTGGAGGACAGACAGCGGTAGGTAAGTATCTAGTGGTTGTTTTTTTTTACTTTTAGGATGGTAACCAGGGTAAACATCGGGTTACTAAGCGCGGCCCTGCACTTAGTTACCCGATGTTTACCCTGGTTACCGGCATCGTTGGTCGCTGGAGAGCGGTCTGTGTGACAGCTCTCCAGCGACCAAACAGCGACGCTGCAGCGATCCGGATCGTTGTCGGTATCGCTGCAGCGTCGCTTAATGTGAAGGGGCCTTAAGAGTCTGATGTGTTCTGAATGTATAGAGACGCTCCCGCGCCTAGCTTCAAACCGGATATGACACGGGACTGCAAGGGCGTCTTGTTCCATAATGTCATATTCAAACCGGAAGTAATATGAATTCTAAAGTGGAAAATAAACGTCTGGGCAAAAAGTGTAAGTGTAAGGCTATGTGCACACGTTCAGGATTTCTTGCAGAAATTTCCTGTGCAAAACCGGACATTTTCTGCAAGAAATCCGCATGCGTTTTTACCGTGTTTTTGGTGCTTTTTTTGTGGATTTTTCCAGAGGTTCCCAATGCAATAATATAGTGGGAAATCCGCAAAATTAATGAATATGCTGCATTTTTTACCGCGATGCGTTTTTTTCGCAGAAAAAACGCATCATGTGCACAAAAATTGCAGAATGCGAAAAAAACGTGAAAAATCTGCAATCTTGGAGAGATTTTGGAGGAGGCTTTGTATCAGAGTACCATCAGTAAAAAAACTTTTGATGGCTTGATAGTGGAGTACCCTGTGATGCCCACATTTTATCTTCTCCCCAAGGTCCATAAGGATTCAGTGAATCCCCCGGGACGTCCGATTGTCTCTGGCATGGGAGGGTTATGTGACCCAGTATGTAATTACATCGATTATTACCTGCGGTCGCAAGTAGAGACCTTACCCTCTTATGTCAGAGACACTATGGACGTCCTGAGGAGACTTGATGGGCTTTCCTTGGAGCCAGACATGCTGTTGGTCACGGCAGATATCGAGACACTTTACACCTCCATCCATCATGATGATGGGATGGAGGCTGCTACTTTCTTTCTTGAATCCAGTAACATTGATCCAGATGTAGTGGGCCTGGTGTTGAGGCTCTTGCAGTTCATTCTAACACATAATTGCTTTACTTTTAAGGACCGATACTACCTCCAGTCGCGGGACCGCGATGGGGGCGGCGTGTGCGCCTTCGTATGCAAATTTATTTTTGGGATATTGGGAGAGAACAATATTCGGGGGCGCACACTCCGCCCCCCAAGTACTAGGGTGGTATCGGTACATTGATGATATTTTGTTTATTTGGCAAGGGCCAGTAGAGCAACTCCATTTATTTATGAAAGAATTGAACCGTAACAGCCTCAACATCAGGCTTACCTATAACTTCAGTAGGGAGAGTATCTCCTTTCTCGATATCTTGCTGCAGGCCCAGCTGGATGGCTCCATACACACGGATGTGTTCAGGAAGGAAACCTCAGTCAATGCACTCCTCCATGCCTCCTCATCCCACAATAGCTCCACTATAGGGGCGATCCCAATAGGACAGTTCTTAAGGCCCCTTCACATTAAGCGACGCTGCAGCGATACCGACAATGATCCGGATCGCTGCAGCGTCGCTGTCCAGCGACCAACGATGCAGGTAACCAGGGTAAACATCGGGTAACTAAGCGCAGGGCCGCGCTTAGTAACCCGATGTTTACCCTGGTTACCATCCTAAAAGTAAAAAAAAAAAAAAAGGACATACTTACCTAACGCTGTCTGTCCTCCAGCGCTGTGCTCTGCACTCCTCCTGTACTGGCTGTGAGCACAGCGGCCGGAAAGCAGAGCGGTGACGTCACCGCTCTGCTTTCCGGCTGACCGACACTCACAGCCAGTACAGGAGGAGTGCAGAGCACAGCGCTGGAGGACAGACAGCGTTAGGTAAGTATGTACTGTTTTTTTTTTTTTACTTTTAGGATGGTAACCAGGGTAAACATCGGGTTACTAAGCGCGGCCCTGCGCTTAGTAACCCGATGTTTACCCTTGTTACCAGCGAAGACATCGCTGAATCGGTGTCACACACGCCGATTCAGCGATGTCAGCGGGAGAGCCAGCGACCAAAGAAAGGTCTGGCCCTCTAGCCCCGACCAACGACATCACAGCAGGATTCTGATCGCTGCTGTGTGTCAAACTAAACGATATCGCTAGCGACGACGCTGCAACGTCACGAATTGCTAGCGATATTGTTTAGTGTGAAGGTACCTTTAAGGATAAACGAACAAATTAGTTTAGCTCCATTCTTATAGATTGAAAGATATCGGGTTCGTTTAGATATCCCTTGTCTGGATTTTAATTGTGTGTGTTTTATGTTTTTTAGTACCTGTATCGCATGTAGTCACTCCATCATTGTTTGTTATTCTGGGGTTGTATGAAGACATCTGGACATCTGGACAGCGGCGTCTCCTGATAAAAGAAAAAGATTGGAGAAGAATCTATCTGGCGGCTTTCTATGCTATTATAGATATGCAGTAGCAAGTAGAATGCAATGTTTTGCATGTGTGGCAGCAGTTATATGTTGGTAGGATTTGTATACTTTTTTGTATTTTCTATATTTTTGTTAAAATCCCTTATATATTTTTTGTTTTTCTTGTATATTTTTTTTAAATATATATGGTTATTATATATTCTCACTTTTTGTATGAATATATCGTATATCTTATGGTGGAAACACTGGATGTATATTCAAGTTTTGCCGCCTTTATCTTATATATAATAGTCGGCATTTATATGCACATATGCTTTTTTTGGTATATTTTATTATAAGATTAGTTTATAGGTATGAGAGGTGGCTAGTTTCTATATCGGTAGGGTTATAATAGGTGGAGATGCCCACCTTTCGTCCTGTCTTTTCCTAGGTATATGGGTCACTTTAGTAGTACCTTTTCACGATCCACCCCCACATATTTAGGAGTTCCACGTCATAGTTCTTAGTTCAATGTATAACGTTGCGATATAGTATTGGTATATTATCAATATATACCTGCTGCCCACGTATTTGCCATCAGTTGAAATGGCCGATAGTGCATGCGCGCCACAGTGAGGTGTGTTGATCATCCTCCCCGCCGTCCAGAAGCGCCGAAGCAGGATATGACGTCCTGAGGGATTTCTCTCCTCCTGCTTCTGGCGCCGGAAATGCCGGGGATGATGGTGCGGTGACTTCACGCTTGGCGGTGCGCATGCGCCAATTACGGCGCGTCATCGCTGTCTCAGCTGGCAATGATCCCTTAAATACCACCCCTAGCACATACACAAACATGACCCCCCGAGGAAGCCAACGCGAAACGCGCATCGGGGCCGCCGGACGGACGCTGGCACCTAAACAGTGTGGGTAAGACAGGCAGAGTACCGTTTATTTATCTGAACTGGGTTGGATGTCACTGATACAATATGATGTAGCTTTACCGGGTATGTGTAGTCGGCACTATGCACTTTTATGAGAGAGGAAATTTTAAAAGACTGACATTTTCCTGGTAGGCTTTCGGTTTATGCATTGTCTGTACCTTAGGTGTTATATGCAGCGGTTCCTGTCCGCCGTACATGAACTATATGTGTACACTGTATGTCGAGTCTGTTATTTTTTGTAACCTTGTGTATTTATGTAATTATGAGATTTAATAAAGTTGTTACTATCTTTACTTCTGGGTGTTTTTATACTCCGTGGTTTGCTTGTAGGATTAATCTAGTAGTGGAGTTTACCCTGTATTTGTTTGTCCATGATAGGGAATTTCCCTGTATCTGGTCTGCATTAATATGCATCAGTGGTATCTGTAACGTGTGCACACAGCCTAAAGCGTTCCACAGTGGAAAGCAAATGCATTACCAAATCAACATGGCGTTAGAGGTATCCTTCCTAAGTATAGAGACTATTCAACATACAGACTCTCCATGCATGTGTTGTGACTGTGAGACATGCAGCGGCGGAGCCGATCAGCCAGTGCATTCCAGGTATCCGGGTTCCCGCTGTAGCTTATTCGGCAAGCACTATAGATTGCCGGATAATCAGGGACCCGATCAAATTCGCTCATCTCTATATATAACCCTCAAAAGTGCATAGCCTTTATGAGTCTAGGAGTAACAATACATGACAATCTGAATAGAGAGTGTATGATGCCCTCGTTTATGTCTAATACTGGGTGTATCTGACTCCCTTATTTTGGCAGTTCTTGATTTCTTCATAAACTACACTGAAATTTTCAATTTTTTTTTTTATTTAAAAAAAAAAAAATCAATTTTGGTTTTCTTAAATTATATATATTTTTTTACAGGATTTTCAAATGTTGCTTTATATACAAGTCATTATACAGGAAAAATATTTCCTTAACATTTTATTTCCTGTAAAATGCAATTTCTCGTCGGTTTGGAATGTTTTATTGTCGCTCCTTAAAGTGGAGTAAGAGTGTGGCACCATTGTTCTCAGCAGCGATCTGGGAGTCAAAGATGCTTCTAGGGGTCTTCCCCATGCTGTTTTCTTTCAATCAGCACTTTCCCATCCATTTGATCATTTTCACTGCCCCCCCCCAGACCTCTTGCCAGGGTTTGCCGGAGAAAAGTTTGGATTTCTAGGACTTCCATTATACTCGTTAATCGAAATGAGCATGTGAGTGTTAGGAAATTCTTGGTTCGAGTAACGAGCATTTTAGTGCTCGCTTATTTCTAATTGTCATGCAATCTCCTGTTAGTGATTGACGGGTCACTCTTCTATCAGCGAGCTACTTGCTCCCACCTGAGATTGCAGATCGCGTCAGACACGGACCGTCCTCTTCATTGGCAAAATCGGCGTGAGCATGAATAGCAGGAATGAATGAAGAAGACAATCAGTATCTAGTACGATCTGGTGTTGTGAATTCTGTGGTCAAGCTCGCTCCTGTGGTCATGAGTGGTACTTCGGCTGGTTCTGTCCATGAGCTTCCTCTGGTGGATGTGAGTGGGGCTGCGGCTTCTGAGTTTCCTTCCTCAGGTGACGAGGTTAAGTCGTTAGGTGCTGCTCTATTTAACTCCACCTAGTTCTTTGTTCCTTGCCTCCAGTCAATGTTCCAGTATTGGTCTTGCTCTCTCCTGGATCGTTCTTGTGGCCTGTCTTCCCTGCATAAGCTAAGTTCTGCTTGTGTTTCTTGGTTTGCTATTTTTTCTGTCCAGCTTGCTATTTTGGTTTGTCTTGCTTGCTGGAAGCTCTGGGACGCAGAGGGAGCACCTCCGTACCGTGAGTCGGTGTGGAGGGTCTTTTTGCACCCTCTGCGTGGTTGTTTGTAGGTTTTTGTGCTGACCGCAAAGCTATCTTTCCTATCCTCGGTCTATTCAGTAAGTCGGGCCTCGCTTTGCTAAATCTATTTCATCTCTGTGTTTGTATTTTCATCTTTACTCACAGTCATTATATGTGGGGGGCTGCCTTTTCCTTTGGGGAATTTCTCTGGGCAAGGTAGTCAGGAGCGCTCCATGGCTACTTCTAGTGTGGTGTGATAGGATTAGGGATTGCGGTCAGCAGAGTTCCCACGTCTCAGAGCTCGTCCTATGTTATTAGTAACTATCAGGTCACTTTGTGTGCTCTTAACCACCAGGTCCATTGTGTTTCTAAACCACCAGTTCATAACACTGCAGTCTCTGTATATTGCTCCAGACAATTACAGTCTTCTTCATCAGGACCTCATATGCACGACCACTAGATCTCAGACTGGAAAAGTAAGCTACCGAAAGAAGAATGACCTGTCAATCACTGACAGGGGACAGGCGGGTGGCAGGGAAGAGAGGAAGCAGCGCTGTAAGTGTAGACTGAACTTGTGGCTCATTTGAATAATACACCAACAATACATTTCTCTAAAACATAAACCCAGATTTCTAAATTAAAAAGGTATATCTTTAAATACATAGCATTAGAATAAGGGAGAAAAACAGGTTCAGTTTAATGGCCTATCCTAAGATAGGACATTTATTGTAAAAACATGGTAAACCACTTTAAAAATTATATAGTTTTTTTACTAATAAGAATCATTGTGGTCTTACATTTTCAAAGCATTCAAATAAATGATACACTGTTACAGGAAAGCTTTAGTGTAATTTGCCTCCCTTCACCTTCATCTCCCTCCTATCCCCCTCTTACTATTGACAATTCAATAACATAGGTTAATATTTTTCAGGTCTTCTAATGTATAAATATATATATATATATATATATATATATATATATATATATTTTTTTTTTTTTTTTATTATTTGTTTTAATGACTTAATTTTTTTCTGATTTTATGAAATATATATATATATATATGTATATATATATAAAAAAGTTATATAACCTACACCCGGGAGAAAGTCATTTCTCGGCAAGACAAGGTCAAAAGAACAAAAGACAAATCTTCAAACAAACAGCTGAGGCTTGTAGCTGAAGATCGTTTGCGCTATTATAAAACATATTTATAGCCGCCTCTGGAAACTAGAGTTTTGTCCCAGAGAACGTCAAAATTGTTTTATTCGGGTCGGCAATTTAGCCCTTACAAAAGCTGCACTTTACTTTATACTTTATAAATAAAGCATCAAATCCTTACTGCGCTAATAATAATGTTTCTGTGAAAATAACAAGCGTCTGCCAATTTAACTCAAGAATTGTGGAAGGTTTCTCTCCAACGTGGATAATGCTGAACCCGCGGCTGAAAATCCCATAGAGAACATGTTTTTTATGCTGTTATTTTATGTGGCAGTAATTTGATAGATAGCGGGTTGTCCATAGAGCGGCTGTGCAGCAAAAATACCAAAAAAGGACGTCTGTATTTTCATTCCCCGATCTTAGGGATAAGCGAAATCATCAAACCAAGAGAATGTAAATTGGAAGAGAACCCATCATCACATTTTATTGTTCAAAACCAGCTCGATTTCATTGATAAGTCTTAAAATGATGAGTGGACCGATGGGTGTCTCTGAACCATGCGCCTGATAATGTAGCCCTTTGCCTCAGATGTCGGTGATGCTCCTTTAGTCATCCCTCACAGCCTCCGAAATCTGGCGCCGGAGACAACCTTGATCAGGGCAGAGATCTTGCATAGGCGCCAATTTTCAAATCAACAGTGCAGGTGTGAGATTTCGGAGGCTGTGTGGATGATGTAGGGGACGTCCTCCAAATTAATCAGGGCTGCATTGACAGACATTATGAGGGGCAGGAGCACCATGCATAGTCCAGAGACACCAACCAGACCAATCAGCACTCATTTGTCATATATTGTGAGACAAGTTCAAAAAGTCTTACAAGGTCTGTGGGGCTGCAGGACTCCATTGGGGTTAAATAAAAAACCCAAGAAGCCAGCGCTGCCTATAGTTAGCATGCAATACATAAAGTGCATACGCACATAATTTCTAACTGTACTTTAAACTGAGACGTTTAGCAAACAATTGATCAATTTGAGCTACCCCTTGAGTGTTTTTTATATACACTGTGCCATTATGGCCTCCTGAATGTATTAAAAGCAAGACTATATTAAATGCAAACGTACCTGAAGCATTTCGGAAACACTCCCATGGCGCCAAAAGGGCAAGCGTAGATAAAGGCCGACCAGGTCCGGACAAGACATCTGGACATTTCAGATCTGACCTCCACGCTGCCAAACCAGCAACAATGGATCAAGGGTGAGACAGGCCCAGACACGTGGCGTAGGGAGACTTTTGGGCCAGGCATTTCTCCTTTTCCTCAAAGAGAAGAAAGACGATTCTCTAATGCCCGCAATTGAAGGAAGATACTCTATAAGCAAATGTCGACCCTTTAAAAAAGACTTGTTAAGGGGTCGACAATGACTTAGAGGGTTGCTCTCAACAATACGACAGTAGAGAACCAGCTCATCTTCTCCTTTCTCATTTTAACTTTCCCCAACAGTTTTGTGCCGAGGCTTCATTAATAAGTCCACAGTAAAACTCTTATTTTTCCGGAGTAAAAAAAAAAGTGTATAAAGATAAATAATTCAGCAGCGCTTATTTTAGCTAGTTGTATTACACCTTAGGGAGTTCTACCCTCAGCAGAACCAGGGAATATATTAACTTTGGAGGTTCACCAGAGAACGCCCTGCACACAACACTCATTACCAGCCCACAGCTTTAATCATGCAGAAATAATGGACCCATTATAATAAATGTAAACTCCCTGTGGGGTGAATGCATTACCCCTGCCAGTTCACTTATTAACCAGGGGAGGCGATTATTGTAACCTCTTCACAATTTTTTTCTGCGCTCGTACTCTTACTTTGATGCACAGAGGAGGCCTCCTAAAACTTAACAGAAAAAAACAAGAACACCGTATCCAATTCAAAATCCTGTTTAGCATCTGTCAATCACATTCTACTTTCATTGCTGCCAATTAAGCCCAAAGTCAGTAACTGATGGGAACAGCGAGCAGCACCAGTGATGGATGCAACGGCACAAGGACAAGAGTAACTGGAACCTCTGAAAGGTAGAGAGCATAAAAGGCAAAAGTTATTACTGGAGCAATACAGAGTTTTATTTTTTCACGGGAATGTGATGCGGTGGAATGACACGTGATGCCGCCCTGCCCCCAATCAGCGCTGGTGTCACTGTCTCTGCCTTCGGACAAACTGAACATGGATGAACTGCAGCCCTGGCTTCCTGATGCTCAATTTGTCCGAAGGCAGAGACAGTGACGCCTGTGCCGATTGCGCACCGGGCATCATGTGTAATTCCACCACATCTAAACCCCGGGAAGAGACAGTGCCAACACCAATGGAACAGAGCCGATGCGGTAGGAACATTTAGCCTTTTTTATTTTATCGGGGCCAAACATTTAGTTTAAGAGGAGATTTTCCTATTAGCGGACAACCTCTATTAGTTACTGCCGATTTACATTTTATTTCAGCGATCATTAAAAACCCTTATTTTTCTCACTGACGCCTTTTTATCGAGTTGAGAAATAAGGAAAGTAGCGCCCAGCTGAACTCTGACTTCTCCCAGAGAGAGAAGAAAAGAGATTTTCCAGCTCCAAAGTTCAAGCCCCATTGATTTCTATGAGGGTCGGGTTCTGGTTCAAGCTTGGGTACAGTTCTGCTACCTGAACCGATGTGATTTCAGCTGCTTTACATCATTTTGATATCGACTCTAATCGCTGCGTTAGTGACTACTGAGGACCGCGACCGTTCTGCGTTAAATAAAGGTTCTACTACTTTCTCACTTTTGGATATATAGCGAGGCTCACTGTCCTCTTATGGAGCCCAAGTTTTTGCAATAACTCCTGCAGCAAAGCTCTTCTAGTCCAAGCCGTGTTTACATCTTGCAGAATTTTTGATTTAGGATTTAAGTCTTGTCAGTTTTTGTTACAAGGTTTACCTTAGCTCAGCTTATACCATGAAATGCTCAGGGCAGACTGACATTTCAAGTTCAGTGTAACTGGCTTACTGATTAAGGTCTGTTTCCCAGGGAAATTTAGCCTTTTCTGAAATGGAGAAAGAAGGAAGAAAAAAAAAGGAAGATCTGCAGTAGTCAGGTACAGAAATAACGAAAGGCTTATGTATAAAGCTCAGAAGTGACAGATGTTGGCTTTCTGGACATGGAGACTTTTTGTAGGATCTTCAGGGCAGAAATGGGGCATGACCTCCAACTTTTTGAATCGTTACTTCCATAAGGTTAATACTAAATGTAATGTGCTCTCAGCAAAAAGATGGTGTACCACAACGGAATAAAAAAAGTTTAATATTGACTTGCAATTGCGACTTCCAATAGGTGGCGCTAGAGTTTCTGTTCTCATCTTCTCTTATGAGGCTATTTGCATATGTAAATTCCCAGAGGAGCCTTGCACTGCCTATAAGTCTCCATATGACAATTTGGCACTTTCCACAAGAAGAAGCTTTACCCCTTATTTTTACAATGGAAGAATAAGCTTCTCTTCTAGAAACTAACAGAAAGGAGAGAAACCCCATAAAAAACATTGGTTTCGGTTTGACACAGGAATTCCGAAGATGTAAATTCCATTTATTTCTTCTAAAAGGAAAAAAAATATACGGACATGTAAAAATAGAGAAATAGAGGAGAAAAATAAATAAGGAGAGGACGGATAAGAGAGAAACAAGGACAGCTAAGAGGGCACGAGGGACGGCTAAGAGATGGACGAAGGACAGAAATGGAAAAGAGAAATGTGAAAGATAGAAAAGAAAGATGGAAAAGAGAAACTGATGGATGAGAGAGAATAACGGATAATAGAAAAGGAGATGGATAAAAGACATGGGGGAGAAATTCAGACGACTACAGCTTTCAAATGCTGTTTTTTTAACATGTTTGTCTGTTTCTAACCCATTTAAAACTAATGTAAAAGTAAAAATTCTAAATTCTTGTCAATGTGTTCTCTATCAGACTACTACTTGGGGTGAGGAATTTCCAGCCCGCGATCCATTTCCATAATTTGCTCAGGCCCTGAGGCAGATTCCAGGAGGCCAAAGTGCTTGGGCCAATAGCCTTTTAATTCTTCCCTAAAGTGATGTATACACCAGCCTCAGTGCCTCCTAAATCATGAGGTCTAAGATGTAAAGTTTCTCCTTGTGGAGAATGACATCACATACCAGTTCTGGCTTGTCAAGTTAAGGAGGCTTATTCGCTACTTTCAACAGGTGGCGTTATAGAGTTCAAGTCCTCTTTTTCTCTGAAGAGGCAATTTGCATCCTAAGTCATATACAGTCATGAATGAAAGTGTTGGTACCCTCGAAATTGTTCAAGGAAATGAAGTATTTCTTCAAGAAAATTATTGCGATTACACTTATTATACATATATTTATTTGGTTTACGTGTGTTGTGACAACACTAAACTGAAAAATGGCAAATTGGACATAATTTCACATGAACCCCCCAAAATGTGCAGAGCAATATTGTTGGCACACTCAACTTAATATTTGGTTGCACACCCTTTAGAATAAATAATTGCAACCAATCGCTTCTTATAACTATCAACAAGCTTCTTACACCTCTCAACTGGAATTTTGTACCATTCTTTTTTTGCTCCAGGTTTCTCACATTTGTAGGGTGCCTTCTAGTGATGAGTGAGTGTGGCCAGGGTCACACTTGCATGTGCAATACGAGAAACTTGTGCGAATCTCTCATCTCAATACCTGCCACTGCCGCAGACACTCTGGACCGGAGCCTGCGGCTGCATTTCTATGCAGCTGAACGCTCCGCTCCCGAGTGACACCGGCAGTGGCGGGTATTGATGAGAGTTTCTCGCATTGCACATGCAAGTGTGACCCCGACCTTACTAGAGTTTTGTGTATCTTGGGCGTGCTCATAGATTATGTTTGTGTTCCCGCAGCTGCAAGATTTGCGGCTGTTGGACAACCTGCGTAGTAAATAGGGTGCTCACAGTAAGTATAGGTGCTCTGGAGAAATATAAATAGTCTATAACGATGAACTCCGGCACTCAAAAATCAAGTTCATATAATTTCTTTAATGTGAAAGTGATAGTTTTCCAACCTGAACACATGCAGGGATAGCCTGTTAGGGAATCTCCACATGTATTCAGGCTGTCTAGTATCCGCAAATCATGCAGCTGCAGGGATACAAACAATCTATGAGCACACCAAAGATACTCAGAGAACACCCAAGCATGCTCGGAAAACTCGAGTAATGAGCACGTTTGCTCATCACTAGCGCCTTCTCCCAACAGCAATTGTAAGATCTCTCCATATGTGTTCAAAGGAATTTAGATCTGGACTCATTGCTGGCCACTTCCCAGCTCTCCAGCACTTTGGTTTCATCCATTTCTGGGTGTTCCTTGAAATAGGTTTGGGGTCATTGTGCTGCAGGAAAACCCATGACCTAGAATGTAAACCCAGCTGTCTGACACTGGACACTCCATAGTGTCCCAAAATCCTTTGGTAATCTTCAGATTTCATGATTCCTTGCATACAGTAAAGGAACCCCAGTGCCAGAAGCAGCAAAACAACCCCAAAACATATTTGAACCTCCACCATATTTGACTGTAGATATTGTGTCCTTTTCTTTGTAAGCCTTATTCCGGTTTTGGTAAACAGTAGAGTGATGTGCTTTACCAAAAAACTATCTTGGTCTCATCTGTCTACAAGACGCTTTCCTAGAAGGATTTTTGGCTTACTCATGTACAATTTAGTAAAATTGCAGCCTAGTTTTATGTCTCTGACAGAAGTTGGGTCTCCCCTAGGTCTCCTTCCATATCGTTTAATTTCACTCTAATGTAGACAAATAATTTGTGTTGACATTGATGCACTCTTACGCCTGCACGGCAACTTTTATTTCTTTGGAACTTTATTGGGGGTGCTTATCCATCATCAGGACTATCCTGCATTGTAACACATCAATTTTTCTCTGCCGTCCACATCCAGGGAGATTAGCTACAGTACCATGGGTTGTAAACTTCTTGATTATGTTGCCCACTGTGGACAAAAGAACATCAAGATCTCTGAAGATGGATGTGAAACCTTGAGATTGTTGATATTCAACCATTTTGGCTGTCAAGTCCTCAGACAGTACTCTTCTCCCTTCTGTTTTCCATTAGTGATGAGTGAATGTGCTCTGATAATGTGTTATCCGAGTACACTCTTGGGTGTGCTCGTATATTTTTGAGCCTGTCCGTGCGGCATATTTTGCGGCGGTAGACAGCTGCAACACATGCAGGGATTGCCTGTTTGTTCGGCATTCCCCACATGTGTTGCGGCTGATTCCACCACAAAACATGCAGTGGACGTGATTCAAAAATTTTATCCGAACATGCCCAAGATGTTCAGATAACACGTTATCCGAGGAAGTTCACTCATCATGATTTTCCATGCTTAGTGTGGTACACACACAGATGCACAATGCAAAGATTGAGTCAATTTCTTCCCTTTTTATCTGTTTTCAGGTATGATTTTCATATTGCGCACAACTGTTACTTGCCACATGTGAGTTTGAATGAGCATCACATGCTTGAAACACACTTGTTTACCCTCATTTTTGGAAATGTGCCAACAATTTCGTCAGGCCCATTTTGGGGTTTTTGTGTGAAACTGTGTCTAATTTGCCTTTTTTACCGCTCTGTATTTTTTGTGTTGTTCCAATACACAAAAAATAAACTTGTATAACGAAACGTGTAATTCAATAATGTTCTTGGAGAAATACTTCTTTTTTTGGAACAATTTTAAGGGTGCCAACACTTTCGGCCATGACTGCATACATACAGCAGTTGCAGTGTCTCCTTTGTGATGTATACATACAGTCGCAGTGTCTCCTATGTGATGCACATATAGCACTCATTTTTTGATGTCTAAACTGCAGTCGCAGTGTTTCCTTTGTGATGTATATTGCAGACCTCGCACTGCTTGAGTTATATGGCCAGTGATTAATTTCCCACTTTAAGAAGGATAATTATTAAGTTGATAATTTTGTATGACACTCAAATATTATAAATATCCAAATGGCCCTTGGAAGAAATAAGGTTCTTTAACCCTGGACTAATAAGGTTTAGAAAGAAGAAAAGGTTTAGAAAGAAGATGATCGCTGATGGTGTGACTGACGGAAGTAGCAGGTTATGTAAATAGCAGCTGCATTACAATTGCTAAATATTTCAAAATAACAATGGAATAGAGGAGTTTGTGCGCAGGAAGAGGAGGATCTTGTACAGGAAGAGGAGGGGGTAAAGAATAAAAGAATATATGAAATGATTGATTCAGAACAAGTGTAGTATAAGAGAATAAACCAGGAAAAATTCTGTGATAATGTCCGACAATATCATCAAGCTAAGGCAAATGTTCCTATTCTGACTAACAGAACAACTACAACAGTATAACCATGATGACTTTTTATTCCGTGAAATATATATATTTTCAGATACTAGAACAGAATAGAAATTGTTAAAACATTAAGATAGCCGTTATTTCACAGAGGTCAACATCAAGAGCATCAGCCATTTCTAAAACGTCACATTATACCATCATTCCAGGCCCAGTGATAAGAATACGTAGTTTATATACTATGGCCCACAAACTGTGATAGGTTACTACATCATAAAAAAGACAAATAACCCCAAAATACCATGCTTTTTTTATAGGAGAACGTTACTAATAATCAGTAAGACATGTGCCATAAATCTTACACTTTAGGGGAAAAAATGTTCTCCTTACATCTATACAGCTGGTAGAGTTATCAACCATTGTCTGCATATCGTCTGAATTTGGGATCATTTTTACCATTTTACAATCACATCCATATTTCAAATCTTCTGAAAGTTTAGCGTCACTTGGTAGTATTGGATTTGTTTTGTTAGGCTTGCTTTAAAATAAGTGATCCCAATCATAGAGAATCATGGGGACTCAAATTCTTCTTCACTTTGGACAAGCTCATTACAAATTTCTCTTCACCAAGTCCAGCCGTGATCCATTGAGAAACCTTGGAGCAACTTCCCTTCAGAGCCATCGTTAGCGATATTAGGCATTACACCTGGCGGACTCAACAATCAATATATTGTATGTGGAAATGTTTATTTGTAGACCCTTCATGTAGATCTATTTAGAATTTAGGGTTATAGATTGTGTTTTATTACCATTTTTCAACATTTTTTTGCAAATATAGTGATCCAATATAGTTTGCGATGTTATATATTTATAGCACTCTCGTAGTTTCCATTTACCAGTGTTACAGATTACTGTATTTCCTTAAAGTCAAAACGATTTTTGGAAAAACTTGAATGGATCAAGCAAAATTGGGTGGCCAATAATTAGCTCTTGTTGCTTAGAAGATGCAACACCAGTTCCTCGTCCTCTCGAAGGGAAAGTCCTGTGTTTAGTGGCTCGAATGGTTCCTCCGAGTTTGAGGTCGTCTTCCTCTTTTTAGCAGCCATTGGTTTTCCTACTGGGCCCTTGGACTTGCTGGGGAAAATTCTCTTCCTTGAGGTCATCTCCTCGTGGTCACTTTAAAAAACAAAAAACAAAAAGGAGAAATTATGTATTTTTTTATTATACCAGTGAATTAAATATGACACAACTTTCAATGATAAGTAATTTTGAGTTTGGCTTATAAGCAGCTTCGTATAATAAGATTTCAAGAGAATACAGTCCAGGTCACATGGGATCTATAGATCATATTTTGGCCCGGTATTTATTGGCTCAAGTGGTTCTTTGGAAATACATAGAGGTGGATTTCCACTTATTGGTAGCCAATTTTTGGAAGGGTCATTTTGGAGTTGGAGTCTACTCTTATCGTAGCTACGGTCAGTAACATTCCAATATGGTGGATGCATACTGCCAAGCACGAACTTGCACAATAAAAATTTCTATAACCTTTTTTTATTTTATACTATTTTATATTACGCTTCTTGTAGAGAACCAATTCAACAATTGCTGTAAATGCTACTCGTAAAAACGGTTAATGCAACTGTTCTCAAATATATCCATTACGACAAAAAGAAAATGGAAAAATAGCTAAAAACGTGCTCCTTATCTGAGCAGAATCTATGTAAAATCAGCTCGTGTCCTAATCCAGTTTCTTCACGACCGTTTGACAGCCGCAGCACATGCAGGGACGACTGTTTTACAGCCGCGAGATGTTCTGCTGAGACTCGAGCATGCGAAAATACTTGATTAGGACATGAGGGATACCACCTTATTCCAGCCCATTTTCTCGTCACTAGCGTCTGGATTTTAGATTATATAATTGTGTCTAAAGAAATGCCAAATGCAAAGTTTACACCATGAAATAGTTGGTTCACCAAATTATGTCAAACCCTTTTCCTTGGCCACTTTTTGATATGCTCAATACAAGGTCATGGCGTGTCAAAACATGTTTAAATCACATAATAAGCGTGGAGCAAGGTATATGCTTCTTCGGAGCAACTAAGCCAGAATTCGGACATCTGCAGCTAAGTGAGTCAGACATTTTTTTAAAGAAAAGCTTGTACTTGCTGATCCCCTTTGAGGTCAACTTTTAAATAATGTATATGTACTCCTTTTTAAGCATATCCCACAGTCAAAAAACAGAGTTAAATGATGCAGAAGAAACACGAAAACTTCGGAATAATTAGATGTTTTACTTTAGATAAACTTTTAGCCTTTGCAGTTAGTGACACATAAAATGTAAATTGTGCATCGATGAGCAAGTACCGCCCAAGCCCAATAGATAACACGGTTCAACGGGTAGAAAATAAACATCGGCAAAGTCTTCCAATTGTGAATGCAACTATATGCTCCCAACTATACAATTACATCAACTCATAGCTCTCTCTGATAACTCAACATTTAAAAAGACAAAGTAACATTGTGAAAAATCTGGATTTATGTGTCCGACCTACCTGCCTCCCGCTAATTTAAAAGATTTGTAACTTATAAACAGAGTGCAACACTTTCCAAATGTCAAACAGAAAATGGATCATTAGAGGACATTTCGGGCTACATACAGAGTCCTATATAAAAAAAAGTCAAGGAATCGCTAGAGGTTCAATTCCCAGAATGAACATCATGCAGCAATCTGTGCTAATATGTAGGAAGACAATTACTTTGAGTGATCCATGCAGCTCAGTCCATCTTTACAGCTACAGGGGAACAGGAAAGGTCTTAGATCTTCCTGTAAGGAGCTCATTGCTAGTAACAGATATGGTTCACGGTAATGAATGGCAGTGACAAACAAAAAGCTCTGAGGGTTTATTGATACACTAGTTGAATAGAAATTGTGATTGAGCTTGAGATTTCTTCATGAATGAAGCCATTGGTTAAGGAAAAGGAGAAAATGAAAATCAAAAGCGAAAGAAAGAAAGGGAAAGAAAGAGAAAAAAAGAGGTAAAGAGAAAGAGAAAGAAAGAAAGAAAAAGAGAAAGAAAGAAAGAAAAATAAAAAACTATAAA
This sequence comes from Ranitomeya imitator, assembly GCF_032444005.1. NCBI lineage: Eukaryota > Metazoa > Chordata > Amphibia > Anura > Dendrobatidae > Ranitomeya > Ranitomeya imitator. The sequence continues at coordinate 774,465,212 of NC_091284.1, forward strand.
GGAGAAAGAAAAGGAGAAATAGAAAAAATAAAGAGAAAAAGAAAAAAGAAAAGGAGAAAAAGAAATAAAGGAGAATGAGTGAAAGGCAGTATCCAGGCTAAACACTTGTGAAGGATAAGGAGCATATGGCTATTTTTTTTCCACAAGAAGTTCCACAACTGCAGGTCAGGGGCCAAGTCTGGTATTGCAGCCAAGCCTAAAAACATGCATGCTCGAATTGGCCTCTACAGAGGAGACTGTTGGTCGATCTTGCCTAAATCCATTTGGACAGCTTAAAGGGGTTATCCAGTACTGGTTAAACCCTTATTATTGGCCCAAGGAGGTGAGAACGCAAAAATTGATAATGACTTCCCAAAGTGCTGTGATTCCCGCTGGACATGCCTAGCCACCATTCCTTTGGGAAAGAGCCCCATTCTTTGTATTTTTGGGGTCCCTGTGGTCGGACCCACACCAATCGGCAAATTATCACCTATGCACAGGTAACATAGTAAACAGAGTTATTAAGCTTGAAGGAAGACTAAGTCCATCTATTTCACCCCATAGCCTAACCTAACATGCCCTAGGAGACACTTCTAAGGATGGGAAAGGAGATCTTTTCTAATCATATTTCTACACTATGCGAGGGCAGGATATCACAGAAATGTTCTCTCCTATTTGCCAAAATGGCAATAATAGAGATCAAGCAATACATTTGGACTCGAACCCCAATTAATAAAATATTTCGCACCACATTCTGGCCTAAAAAGCTTTGAATAGTCGTAAATATTTGCACAACGCGAGGTTGTGAAAAAATATTGCAACGTTTGGCATTTCTACACCATTTTCGGCTAGCTCCGATAACGTGGGTGGAGCTGGAGAAGGATGTGGCGTAGCAATCCCCACCCATAAAATTCCTGCCTAGTGGGGGGTCTACCTTACATCACAAATCTTACTCCAGGAGTAACTGCAGTTATATTTGTAGCAAGGCGCACATGGAGGCTCACACCACTTTGCGTCTCACCTGATTCATTAGGACGTGAATCTCTTAATGGAATAAAACATCTCGCACTCCACCCCTTCCACACTAAAACTGGCATGAAAAACATCAGTCAGGATAAAATCAGGAGCTACAGTATTACTGTAAACATGAACGGGTGCGCCTCCTCGGTGTACGAGCAGCCCATCAGTCATTACCGGGGCTTCGGCTACCATCATGAATACAATGATACCCATAACCATGCTGTACTCTTAGATCTATCCTATCATATGCTTTTTAGCTTTATTTTTTTTTTTTTTGAAGGGGGGTGATCAAAATCTCAACAGTCACTGTTTAATTCAAACTTTTCTTGGTAGACAGATGGACACTGCAGTCATGTACAGTGGACCTAAAAAGTCTGCACACCCTTGTTTAAATCCCAGGTCTTTGTCATGTAAGGAAAAAAAGATGATATAAATAGTTTGGGGTGGAAAAATAAAAATAACTAAAAATAATGTGGCTGCATAAATATGCACTCTCAAACTAATACTTTGTTTATGGCAGCATTCAGTCTTTTTCGGTACTGGATATCTGCCTGGCACATGTAGAACTGTCAATCTTCGCTCACTCTTCCATGCAGAAGCTTCAATTCTGTCAGATTGCGAGGATATCTCCTGTGTACAATGCCCTCATCAGGTCACTCACAGATTTTCTATTGGCTTCAGGTTTGATCTTTGATCTTAGTATGGTAGCGCCATTCTGTTGTTGATCTGGAGGTATGTTTAGGGCCGTTGTCGGGCTGAAAGGTGAAATTTATCTTCAGCTGTTTGGCGGAAGCCTGTTTAGATGCAAAATTTACTGATATTTGTAACTGTTCATAATTCCCTCAACCTTGACTAAAGCCCTAGTTCTAGCTGACAATACATCCCCAAAGCATAATGTTGCCTCCACCATGCTTCGCTATGGGATTGGTGTTTTGTTGATGATCAGTGTTGGCTTTGTGACAAACATATCTTTTATAATTATGACCAATAGTTCAACTTTGGTCTCATCAAACCACAAGACGTTAATCTTCTGATATTAGGTTTTGGTAAAAACATAGTCGGACTTGGATGTTTTTCTTTGTAAGAAAAGACTTCTGTCTTACCACCTTAGCACACAAGTCAGATTTGAGGCTATGGGAGATCGTTATCTCCAGTACACAAAACAGAACTTTCCAAATTCTTGTCGCTCCTTTAATGTTGCTGTAGGCATCTTGGCAGCCTCTAGGACCAATAGTTTTCTCGCCTCTTCATACATTTTTTTTTTTAAGGGTACCAGTCACCAGGTTATTAATATGTAATACAACAGCAGCATGAGGTAGGGACAGAGACCCTGATTCAAGCGATGAATCTCCTAGTTTATTGGGCTCAGCATTAATAATAGAATCATAGTTTTTCTCTGTGGCAGCTTTAGCATAGCTGAGATGTTGAGCTGTGTGACAAGTCCACACCACTGATTATGCGCTTACAATGTACACAGAAAGCTGCTAATCAGTGGTGCAGGTGTAGTTGGACTACCAGGCACAAGGCTAGTTGTCCTGTAGTGATAATCTCCTTCTGATAAAACACTCTTTGATTTGAACAGCAAAACACAGCCCAGTAAGTAACACTACTGTGATTAGGCTCTCTTCCACTATATCATGGAGCTTTCACATTACACAGCAAAAACCTGGTGACCGATTCCTTTTGAGTGACATCAACTTTTAAGTAATGTCACTGTTGTGCCAAAGTGAAGCCACTTCTTGTTGACTGTGATGTATCCAATTGCTTGGAGAAAATTTGTACCCTTCTCCTGCTTGATAACTTTTAACAATGAGATCCTTTTGCTGTGTTGTAAGCCGTTTACGAAAATCTTTCTAGAACTTTATATGAAGTTAACCAGAATCACTGTAAATGATGGCGGCCGTGTACTGACTACTATTTAAGTTTACTAATGTGATTGGCTGATTCTTGATACAAGAATTTACTTGTATTGTATTTTACTTGCAAATTAAAAGTCCAATTCCAGGAAATATTCTAGCTGGACTACATAATCTGATCAGGGCACAGAAGATCATCTGACGCAAGGCTTCAGAACTCTGGCCACAATAACTTTCTGCCCTTTGTGACCGAGAAGTGACCAGCTGAGCAACATAAACAGGAAATCTAATATGGTGATCATTTCTAATTTGGCAAGCTGTTTCCAGAGCTCATCATTTTATATCTAAATTGTATTACTCCAGAAGACAGTTCTATTTTTATTCGCTCCAGGCTTTCATTTCAACACGCCGGGTTTTAATTAAGAAGTGTTAAAAATCGTGTTTTATTCCGTTGCTCCAGATGTCTCCTCGTCCCAGGTTCTGTTATTTTACTTTAATGAATTGTAACCACTAAAACATGAGAGGTATTAAGTAGACCAGGTAAGCATGCCCGGCAGGGTGAGCAGGACATTAAGGCTCGAGCACACACTGCATTTTTTCAGTGCAGATGTGTCACAAAACCTAAAGGGTTTCCGGACGCCAGCAAAGTGAATGAGAATTCTGACGTCCCATGAACACGTTGCTTATTTGTGACGTGCAGATTTAAAAACGTCAATTTGCTGTTTTTGCTGCAGATTTCACCCATAATAAAGAATGGGGAAAAATAGGCACCAAAAAATGCAATTTAAAAAGCTGTTTTTGCAGCTGCATTTTTTCAGCACCAAATACTCAATGTGTGCACATACCCATACAGGTCTGCTCTGTAAAGCCAGAAAACTTTAAAGAACTGCCAGAAATTATGTAAAATCAGCGAAAAACCTCTCGAGTAATCTTATGGTTGTTACATTAAAGAATATGAAAGCTAATGCTTGAGCCGCATGCATCAGCAAAAAACAGCATCAGATTATTAGAAATTATTTTTTTAATTATTTTTTGGGGCACCTATCCATGTTAAAGTACGGTAATTCTGGTATATTAGAATATTTTTTTTTACACAGCCACATACGCAGGAAGCTAACATTTTAACTTGTCAAACTTGCTGTTTAGACCAGGACAGATAAGCAGAGTCATCTCATCATCATTATCAGTAGATCAGGAATTTAAAAGGAATGAGTCATAAGAAAAATGATTTAGTTTTAATCAGGATTGTGTTTTTGTTTATTTTTTTGCAAGGTTTTATTTTCATAAAACTTTTTTTTTTTTTTTTTACATAAATTTAGTAATCTTGCAATTTTTACACTGGCCACTGGATCTATTCTAAACTCAAAGGCCACAATTCAATAAGACAGGCGTTGTACCCTCCATCATTATAAGAGGTGCACGCTAATAAATTAGATAAACTTTATATTCCGCCCTACGCCAGTGATAATCAGGTGGCCATCACCATGCCCAGTCCACTTTGGTGGCACTAGCCAAAATGCCATAAGTAACAAACATTTCGACATCTTCAAAAGTAGTGAAAAAGCTTTAAAAAAATGTTGTACAACAGAAATCTGACAAACAATTTCACCCTTTTGTGCTGATGACCGGTGAGGCTCATGGGGGAGAGGGGTTTCGGGTGGTGTCACATCCCACTAATTACACCCTGAATGCCTTAAGGCCAGCGTCATCACGGAAAACCTCTTTGAACAATTAATATTTCAGCAAATTTGTAATATAGGTTTGTAACACTTTCGTAAGAACCAACATCATACACTTGCGGATAAATATTTGAAGAAGGGTCACCCAAAACAAAGACGAGAGCTATAAATCTCGAATCACCTTAACACTCCCGCTGTCCTACAAGGTCAGTTTTCTTTACGCTCTATATAAAGATTTGCTTTTCTAGTCTCTATTACCAAAACACTTGCCCCCGGTATATTTCAAATCCACTTTTTTTATTTTTATAAATTTTTCTGTCCTGAGTCGCAGACATAAAAATGATAACCTTGTAGATCCTAGGCAATAAAGACTTGAGCGTCATCCCAAATGTGCTGTAGTGATATCTCCTGTACTGTAAATCAGACCTTAATATCGTCGATCATTAGCTTCACAAAAACATTCAGCCCGGTGGTTGACTTTGTGTCCATTCAAAGTCATATAGTAAGAAACTTATTGGGGTGTTTAATTCTTGGTTGTTGTTTTTTTTTGCTTGTTGGTCACTTGTTAATAGTGAGAAAAACCACCAGAGAGGTTCTCCTCTTTGGGCAATACCGATTTCTTGACAATACGTTAATCACAAACGTTCCTCCTTTTAGAACCACAAGTGATCAGCAGTACATTTTGGGAGAACCTGGCAGTGAGTGATACATTTCCATGCAGTGCCACCTTAGATGTCCAGCAAAAAGAAATTTTATACACAGCCCTGTCCTCAAAACGGCTGTTGGCTCTCTTATCAGTGTATGCACAACTGAGATAGTAAAGGAGGCTGGCTTACCTATTGAAATTAGACTGTCAGCCAGCCCCCTTCACACAAAGCACCAGTCACATTCCAGTTCATTAAATTCCTGCTGAACCAAGAAATTGGAGGAGATACCGGAGGATCAGGTCATCTGACATAAATGGCTTACTAGTTCACTGATCAGTGGGGGTACTGGGTTTGGGGAACCCTTACCCACCGACCGGATACCGGTGACCTATCAAAGCATTACACAGTGCAGACACAAATGGGTTTGTGTGTTGTGCTGAACAAGACAGGAGACAAAAACACTCTTTGTATCTATTCTCCCAGCAGACGGCCTAGAAATTTATTACTGACCACTAGTGATGAGCGAGTATACTCGTTGCTCGGGTTTTCTCGAGCACGCTCGGGTGGTCTCCGAGTATTTGTGACTGCTCGGAGATTTAGTTTTTATTGACGCAGTTGCATAATTTACGGCTGCTAGCCAGCATGAGTCCATGTGGGGGTTGCCTGGTTGCTAGGGGATCCCCACATGTATTCAAGCTGTCCAGCAGTTGCAAATCATCCAGCTGTGGCGATGATAACTAAAGGTACCTTCACACATAACGATATTGTTAACGATATCGTTGCTATTTGTGACGTAGCAACGATATCGTTAATGAAATCGTTCTGTGTGACAGCGACCAACGATCAGGCCCCTGCTGGGAGATCGTTGGTCGCTGAAGAAAGTCCAGAACTTTATTTCGTCGCTGGACTCCCTGGAGACATCGCTGGATCGGCGTGTGTGACACCGATCCAGCGATGTCTTCACTGGTAACCAGGGTAAACATCGGGTAACTAAGCGCAGGGCCGCGCTTAGTAACCCGATGTTTACCCTGGTTACCATGCTAAAAGTAAAAAAAAACAAACAGTACATACTTACCTACCGCTGTCTGTCCTCCAGCGCTGCGCTCTGCTCTCCTCCTGTACTGTCTGTGAGCCGGAAAGCAGAGCGGTGACGTCACCGCTCTGCTTTCCGGCTCCCAGACAGTACAGGAGGAGAGCAGAGAAGCAGAGCGCAGCGCTGGAGGACAGACGGCTGTAGGTAAGTATCTAGTGTTTGTTTTTTTTTTACTTTTAGCATGGTAACCAGGGTAAACATCGGGTTACTAAGCGCGGCCCTGCGCTTAGTTACCCGATGTTTACCCTGGTTACCAGCATCGTTGGTCGCTGGAGAGCGGTCTGTGTGACAGCTCTCCAGCGACCAAACAGCGACGCTGCAGCGATTCGGATCGTTGTCGGTATCGCTGCAGCGTCGCTAAATGTGAAGGGGCCTTAAATCTCTGAGCAGTCATAAATACTCGGAGATCACCCGAGCGTGCTGGGGAAAACCCGAGCAATGAGTATATTCGCTCATCACTACTGACACCAATAATTCTTTTGCATACGGAGTCGCATTGTGAAGCTTCCAAATAGGGTTTAGAAAGTACCAATAAAGAAAGTCTCATCTTTCATCCTTCCATCACTATGAACTGAAGTAAACTGCCCTCATCAGTAATGGCTTGATTTATTGAAACGACTACTACCAAAAAAAAGGCCTGCATTCCTCATGGCCATTTCTGCATATTTGTTGAAGGTTGCTGATGACAGAATGCAGCCTTGCCCTTATTAATATCGAACCAGTTTGTGTCTCCATACTCCGTTCTTACTGTGGCTTCTTGCTTTTGGTTAAGTGAACTTAGACGGCCAAGGTGCAGCGGCATCCCGCCGATCGGCTGTTCCCGTCGTCTACGACTCAGGTCCATCAACTGTGTAGTGGCCGTGGCCAAGGACTGCACAGCCAGCACAGATTCAAATCAATAAGCGGTGGATGTGCACTATACAGCCCAACCATTATTACGCCGACAGAGCTACACCGCTCCATAACTGGGCAGCTCTGGCCACCGTAGACACCGAGAACAGCTGATCGGCGGGGTGCCATGTGTCGCACCGTGCCGATCATACATCAGATAATCTATCTCAAGAATAGGCCATCAATGTTAAAGTCCCAGACAAACCCTTTAAGTAAAAAAAAAAAAAAAAAAGTAAAATGACCCGTAAATATTTAGCATTAAAAAATAAAACAAATCTAAACAAAAACAAACCCTTATTCAGTTAAAGAAAGGAAAAAAAAAGAAAATCTGAGTGCAGCGACAAAATAAAAAAAAAAAATCATGTGGTTGTTAATGCAAACAAAAATAGGCTTGATGCATTTGGGGGTTTGGTATTTTCATGACAGATACTCCAGTCATTACAAGGTTAACTGGGGGCCGTCTACCATGTACCAGGGTATTCGGAATGAATAATTAGCCGGCTTGTATAAAAACATCTGCCAAACAGATTTTTGCGTCGAAAAAGAGAGAGTCAACTCCAAAATATAGGCATTTGGATAATCAAACATACTGTGCCACAATCGTATTTTCAGATAATAAATTGTAATTTACAAGGCCAAGGCAAGGAACCTAATGAAGATTAATTACAGTAGCGGCTTTCATAAAGCTCAGTGCAGCTTCTTCCTAGGTTACTGTCAAAACACTAATGAAAATATATTGTGTTGTTAAAGTCTTTTCTCTGGCCACAAAAATGACTATATATATATATATATATATATATATATATATATATATATATTTATTAAAGACTGGATGGGGGGGGAAGGGGGAATCTGTACCAAGAAGGAAATGTAAAAATATAATAGACAAAAATACTTTGAGCAGGTAATAAAAGTATATGAGTAAATATAAAATGACCTACAGTCTGGCAACATGTACAAAACATAAACCTCTTATAAGGGTTTGTTTTTTCCCATAGGTAGAGCACCAGTCAAAAGTTTGGACACATCTGTTAATCATGCAATGATTTTCCCTGTTTTACTGAAATGTGCATATTGTAGCTTCACACCAAAACCGCTCTGTAGTTCAAACTGTCCCAAACAATCTCAGGTGGGTTGAGGCCAGGTGAGTGTGGAAGCCATGTCATCTGACGCAGCCTCCATCCCGTTCCTTGTTCACTTCGCCCTCACGTAGCCTGGAGGAGTTTTGGGGTCAGTGCCCTGTTACAACACAAATGATGGCCCCATTAACAGCAAAACAGATGGGATGGCCTGATGTTGAACTACACATGTAGAAACCATCTGCCCACCTTTTTTGAATCCCACAAAGACATGGGAGTTTGGTACCAAAAATCTCAACTTTTGACTCATCAGAACACAGTACAGACCTCCACTTATCTATTGTCCAGTCATTTTTTTGTTATAGTGACTTCTTTTGCAGAAATCCAACCATACAAGCCCGCTTTTCGTAGTCTCTTCTGGAAAGATGTTGAGATATGCCTGTTAGCAAGATGTGTGGGCATCAGTTATGAGGGTTGTTTTTTGGAGGTGCAGTCAATTTGTTGTTTCTGAGACTGGCAACTCTGATGAACTTCTCCTGCATGAACAGAGGTGTTAAAGTTTTGACTTGCACTATAGGTGTAAAGCTTCATGCCAATGGTTGCAATATGGCTCCATTCAGGGGACATCCCATAATGGAGCTAAATGCCTGTGGGCAAACTATGACTTAATGGCACGACTGGGCATGCTTTGCTGTACCATTTGGTGTTGCCAGTATAGATGTTGTTATAATTGAGCTCTCATAGATATGCATGTGGCCTGTATGTCCAATGTCTTGTAGTTTCACACAAACTTTTTGATAATCCATATGAATCTGAGAGGAATAAAGTTGTGGCATCAGAATCCACCTGTATAAAACGTATCCACTCCGGAAACTTTGCCTATAACATATGACACCCAACGTGACATTTTACAGCAACACAAAGACTCCATGTAAGCAATGGAAAATAATATCAGTTGGGTCAACGGAGCTGGTACTGCCAACTGTTCTTTGAAGGGGTTCTGACACAGAGCCAAACCCCAATGGCTCTTGAAGCTTAGAGTGGTTGCCCATGGAGAGTTATGGAACCCCAATGATTCTTGTAGCTTAGAGTGGTTGCCCATGGAGAGTTATGGAACCCCAATGGTTCTTGTAGCTTAGAGTGGTTGCCCATGGAGAGTTATGGAACCCCAATGGTTCTTTTAGCTTAGAGTGGTTGCCCATGGAGAGTTATGGAACCCCAATGATTCTTGTAGCTTAGAGTGGTTGCCCATGGAGAGTTATGGAACCCCAATGGTTCTTGTAGCTTAGAGTGGTTGCCCATGGAGAGTTATGGAACCCCAATGGTTCTTGTAGCTTAGAGTGGTTGCCCATGGAGAGTTATGGAACCCCAATGGTTCTTGTAGCTTAGAGTGGTTGCCCATGGAGAGTTATGGAACCCCAATGGTTCTTGAAGCTTAGAGTGGTTGCCCATGGAGAGTTATGGAACCCCAATGGTTCTTGTAGCTTAGAGTGGTTGCCCATGGAGAGTTATGGAACCCCAATGGTTCTTGAAGCTTAGAGTGGTTGCCCATGGAGAGCTATGGAACCCCAATGGTTCTTGTAGCTTAGAGTGGTTGCCCATGGAGAGTTATGGAACCCCAATGGTTCTTGTAGCTTAGAGTGGTTGCCCATGGAGAGTTATGGAACCCCAATGGTTCTTGAAGCTTAGAGTGGTTGCCCATGGAGAGTTATGGAACCCCAATGGTTCTTGTAGCTTAGAGTGGTTGCCCATGGAGAGTTATGGAACCCCAATGGTTCTTGAAGCTTAGAGTGGTTGCCCATGGAGAGTTATGGAACCCCAATGGTTCTTGTAGCTTAGAGTGGTTGCCCATGGAGAGTTATGGAACCCCAATGGTTCTTGTAGCTTAGAGTGGTTGTCCATGGAGTTATGGAACCCCAATGGGTCTTGTAGCTTAGAATGGTTGCCCATGGAGAGTTATGGGTTTCAATGATGTGGGCATGCTACTTCATTAAAAGGTATATTAGAACCAAAGGCTTGCTAAGCAGAAGGACCTCTTTATTCAGGGGACTTATGGTAGTCCAGTAGATAGAATCTCATGAAGAGAGGGACTCTAAACAAAACAAAGATGCAAGTGATGTGAAAATACTTGAGCAAGATACTGTCCAGGGGCAAGTATTTTCACCCTGTATCAACTGCCAGGAGCAACCAATGAAGACATTGGAGGATGGATGGAGAGATAATATCTACAGTGGCATGTAAAAGTCTGGGCACCCCTGGTCGGATAAGACCTTATTGAGCATGTTCGATCATCACTAATAAAAATCCCTCGAACAAGAATTGAAAGACACTTGGTTGGCTACAAAAAGCATTTATAAGCTGTGATACTTGCAAAAGGGGCTGCTACTATGTACGTTATAACCATGCAGGGTGCTCAAACATTTGCATCTGCCCATTTTTCTCTTTGGAATTTTTAAATTTGCCAATAAATTCCAACCAGCAACATCTCTTGGGTATACTGGTTCTCTGGCTGTGGCCAATCCATTTTATATTCTAATTTGCTTACAAAGTTTAATCTCTAGCAAAGCAAAAAGGTCTTAGAACAATGGTCAGCCCATTAATAAATGGCAGTTTCACATCAATGATGCAGCCATTGCAATTAATCACAATGTTAACCGTCCCATATGCCTCTCAATTATTACTAAGAATAATAAAGGAGCCGGATGCACTTATTATTAGCTGTAGATGGCTGTGTTGTGAATACAATGGAGACAAGATAAAGAATGTGTCCGTCTTTTACATCCGTGTGGGATCCATTTTCTAACCTCAACATTAATAAATGTTACTTGATAAAATCCAGTTTCCTAGGTTTGTAGAAGAAATGTATCCGTTGTAAGATTGCTCTTACTGAGTGTATTGGGGGGACACTCGCTTGGCACGGGATTAACGCAGTCAGGCACGTTTTTTTCATACAAAACAGTCCAAACGGTTTATTAAAGTGTCATAAACGGAGTTTGCATAGTTCATATTATTCATTTCATAGAACACAACAAGCACCAACTGGTGATAATAACTTGCAGCTCTATCTTAAACACTTCATTTACGGCTTTGTTTCACAGACACTAAACATGCTGGCCTCTCACTTCGCCCAGTTACCATGGGTGTCTGTACGCCGTACACTTCACCAATGTCCCAAGTTACATACAGCGCACATGACACTGGGTCGTGGTCTCTAAACACGCCGAACCTCACTCCGTTCAGTCACCGTGGGAGACCACACAGTTCATAGAACCTCACAAGCACCGACAGTCTGTATAGGTACCTGACAGGAGCTCCTGCTCCACCTGCTGACTCCTTGTCCGTCCACTCTTCCGGGAAAGCTGCCTCACAGAGATCACCAACTTGCCTGGCGGCATACCTTAGTCAGTCCAGACCCACCGAAGGACGGTAGCTTCCCCAACACAGACCATCCAGAACCAAAGTCTTACTGTGCGCTATTCAGGGATCCGGTCCTACTCCCAGGACCTCCCAACACACCAGCATGTGCTCTTCAGGACTCCTACTCCCAGAAAATCCAACACATATCTGTGCTCTTCAGGACTCCTACTCCCAGGAAATCCAACACAGGAACCACACATGTTACCTGTCCAGGTGCTATTCAGGATGTTAGTCCAGCACCCCAGGCCACCAGGTCTGAAGCCCCACCTTGTGCTCTTCAGGACTCCTACTCCCAGGAAATCCAACACAGGCTTCCTGGACCTGGCACCATAGAGATCCAAACACTGGAACCACACAGGAACATGTGACCCATACCCTGGTCACATTATATACCCTTAACCACTCCCCTGGGTGGGAGTGTGGATGTGTGGCTAGTTTGTCCCACCCATCTCACATAACTAGCCTAGTAAGTCTCCCTTACAACTACACACTTGTGGGACTACAGGTCCCAAAACAACAACATTATATCAGACTTACCACGCAGACTCCCTCTGCGACACATCGGCCACTCACAATTCTGCCAGTCACTGTTTCACCACCATTATAACAGATATGCCTCCATGCTCATCCCAAGGAGCACACACAGCGCCCCCTTACTGCCACAGGGGTCACTGCATCACACCGTAAAGCTCGGATGCCACTGAGATGTTGTGTGGGATTCATTTATTTTTTTCAACTTCTTGGAAGTACCGTAATTAATTTTTGATTTCTCAGGGGCAGTCGGAGCCACTGGGGAACAAATGAAAAACATTTTTTTTGGTGCTTTAGGTATATTCAGTCCTCTGAATCAGGATATGTCATTTCATTTTCTTTTGAAGCAGCTCTACTTAATGTAGAGCTGCCCACACAAGAATTTGGGATTTTTTCTTCGACAGGGGTATTAATAATAGAATCAAATATGGTCGGTAAGGTATGTTTGAATACTTATTAAATACAATGCACATTCAAATAATGCATTAGTAAAATACATGACTGACCATCTGTGATTCTGTATTAACTCTATTGGCTATGTGTAGCAACACAGTAGAGTATTTTGCTACCTACCGGCCTGTTGTGCCCAACGCTGTTCACAGACCACTCCTGCCGGCGATACAGCTGCCTCCAACTCTGTTGACGGGGTGGGACATCAGTCATTCTGATTGACAGCCGGATTCCTGCTGCCTAACTGGGGGAGCCAACTATAAAAATCAGAATGAGGTCGGAAGTCCAGCTCTGTTGACCGAGCAGGGTGGAAAAACCGCAGCTCTGTCAACGTGATGTCACAGCAGAGGCAGCTGAACCAGAAGGTAGGTATCAACTATCTGCCTGTTTCTGAAAAACAAAAAAATGTGTCTAAGCACTAAGGCCCGAATATCCCCTTTAATTGCTAAATCTGAGTAAATGGATGTATCCCGACCTAGACTCGGCAAAACGACCAGTCCCATTATTCAATAAGCTAGAAGAGATCCCCGAAGATGAATCCTGTTCACCTATAAACAGTACTCATGATGACAGTGATGTTGAGGAAACCTCATCGGTGCCACAATTTTTCAAATCACCAGGAGCTCGATGACCTTGTTAGAGATCCAAATCTCCAAAAGAAATTATCAGAATTGTTGGCATCTAGACTAGCAGAGAGGAATTTATTACAACCGGAAACCAAAATCGCATACTATCGCAACAGAAAAAAAAAAGGATTTACTGGCTTTGTTCTTGGACAAAAGTGATTTTGTTTATTGCATCAATGTTCAAGCCTTGCTGATGAAAATGGGTATATCACAATATTGACCAAGCGGAGCCTAAAATGTTTGCCTTTACACAAAGGAAACAAATATGGATCAATCCTAATAGGTCATGAAACTAAACTAAGAGGACAGAAGAGCAAAACACAATTGTTCTGGTCCTACAGAAAGTATCATCACGATCACCAGTGGTCAATCTGTGTGGACCTAAGGATGGTGAACATTTTCCTGGGACAGCACGATGGATACACCAAGTAGCTCGGTTTTATCTGTCTCTTGGATAGTAGAATAAAAAAATGAGCATTGTGTGAGAAAATAGTGACATCTGAGAGAAGACATGGTAGTAGGAGAAAATGATTATTTGGAGAACCATTAGTTGACAGGAATAAGATCATTTTAACACCACTGCACTTCAAATTAGGCTTACAAAGTTTGAAAAGGCTCTAAACAAAGAGGGAAAATCTCCAGTGCTAACCACGGAGAAGCTAAAAGCGGGTATTTTTGACGGTCCTCAAATCAGAGGACTCCTAAAAGATCCACACTTCAAAGATTCATTGAACGATGATAAGGCAGATGTATGGTCTTCTTTCACTATGGTTGAACAAAATTTTCTTGGGAACTGTAAAGCAGATAATTCCACTGAAGTACTAGAGAGAATGCCATCTACTTTCCATCACCATGGCTGTAAAATCAGTATCAAGGTGGTGCATTATCTCTCCAGCAACTTGGAATGCTTCCCATAAAACCTTGGTGACCTAAGCGCAGAGCAGGGTGCAAGATTCCACCAAGATTTAAGAACTATGGACGAAAGATACCGAGGACATGGGATACTTACATGATGGCGGATTACTGCTGGTCTATCCAAAGTAATTGCACTGGCTCAACTCACGGCAAGAAATTTTTAAAGCGCTGCTTTTGCTAGGTGTCTCAGTAAAATGACAACTTTTTACACTGATGTTTAACTGTTCATAAATAAAATAAACCTACATGTATGGTATGACTTTGTTTTAATAACCAAGGTGGCAAAAAATAATAATATTGTTTAGTAGACAAGTCCTCGTGTTCGATTGGTCGTCTGCATTTGCAAAGGGTACATAACATCTCATTAACTAGAGCAGATGGAAGAAAAATAAAACCAGATTTAGAATCGTCGACAAAACCCGTCCCAAAAATGGGTTAAATATCTCAAGCACCAATTTTATTGTTCCCCATATCTCATTCCTCAGCCCTCAACGTGCAGGAAGCTAAGACTTAAAAGCCAATCGTTGCAGTGTTTTTAATGAAACTCAATTGCAAATATTAATTTTAGCCCAAAATACATGCACTTAAGTAACAACGCCACCCCAGACGGTGTCCATACCCACAATTATCTAGCGGGTTCCTTAAGATTTGAGCCAATTCCATGTATTCTTCTATTCTGAGTTGTAAAGTGCTGCACAATATGTTTGCCGTATAGATATAAATATTATATAAAATTATTCTTCTTCTGGACATGAACGTTCGTAAAGTTAACAGCGTAGGTAAAGTATGTGAGGGAGCCTTAAGCAATTGTGCACAAATAAGAATAATTAGGAATAAGAGTGGTGAGATATCCACAGTCAGCAAATCTGAGAGTCATAAATCATAATCGGTTGTGAAGGATTTATTACATTTGTAATAAAATAATCAAGTTACAACCGCGAAGAATGTAAGAATTCTTAGAGAGAAAAAAAGAGATAAAAAGAAAAAGCAAAGTAAGCAAACTTTAAGGAGATGCAAAATAGCATGTATGGGGTGTGCAGATAGTAGCGAGTCCAACATTTTACTATGCCAAACTGTTGCTTGCATCAACTAAAGGATATTTATCACTCCAGGTTCAGGACAGATAATATTTCTGTCTAGTAACGAGCCATTTTCCCATGTGTCCGTCACACGGCTAGGACAGATATTAGTTTCCTTGATGTAAGAGCTAAAGCTTCCGATTTCTTGACAGCAATCAGATATTTTGGAAAAGGTGAGGAAATGAAAAATTGTTTGCAGTAACAGGATTGTAAAGTTGCTAGCAATATTTTTTGATTCTATGGCCAAACTTATGACGTAGAGTTGTGCAAGAAGATATCTAAGAGCCTGGTCCAGCGACTAAGTCAGAAGTCCATGGCAGCCGCACCTGAGCCCTGTGATCGCTCTCCTACCCAACGGCATCTTTCTTGATTAACAAGCCTGGTGCAACATCATGTGTCACCCATCAGAAGAGGCGCTGGGTCTCTTTGCTAAACTCTACAACCCAAGTCTTCGGAATGCCAAAATCCATTAGGAAACTTTCTAAATTACCGTAGTTGTAAATTTCAGGCTCTAGACTCATACTAGCGCCATAATATCAGTTTATAATGGAGCCATGACAGTCACGGAGATCACAGAGTGAATACTGGCAAAACCTCAAGAACTCCTGTAACATCATGGGGTCATTAGTAGTGAAGAGCGATTGTGATCGAATAAGGTGTTATCAGAACATGCTCGAGTGATAGTAGAGCATCTTTGGCGTGCTCGAAAAATTCGTCACCGTAGCTGAATGTCTCGTGGCTGTTCAATAGTAGTAAAACATGCAGGGGTTGCATGTTTGTTAGGCAATCTATGCATGTGTTGTCGCCATCGAACAAACAGGCAATCCACGCATGTGTTGTGGCCATCGAACAGCCGTGAGACATGCAGCCACCACCAACTCGAACATAGGTTTCAAGCACGCTGAAGTCACTATTACCACTCGAGTATGCTCGGATCACATGTTATCAGAGCACGCTCCTTCATTGCTAGTCGTTAGGAATCTGGGATTTTTTATGGTAAGAATAGTAATGGTGTCTGCTGTTCTCTTACTATCAAGAATTTTGGTCAACTTCACAGAGTCAATCAGGCTAAACTACATAATGGCGTGTCGCGTTAAAGCAATTCTCAGACAAGTCACGCAATCTAAAATTCAAAAACCTTTGTGAATCTGGTCAGCGACTTGCTACTGTACAACTATTTCAGATCTGTGATTCTGCTGTTGAAAGAAAAAAAAGAGGCCAAATCACAGACGAGTCGCGCAGAAGTAGCATATGTCCTGCGGCAGAAAATCCAATTTGGAAACATGTGAGCCCTCGCGGGCAGGGTCCTCTCTCCTCCTGTACCAGTTGTGACTTGTATTGTTCAAGATTATTGTACTTGTTTTATTATGTATACCCCTCCTCACATGTAAAGCGCCATGGAATAAATTGCGCTATAATAATAAATAATAATAATAATAATTTTCGAAAGTCACAATTGTAGGAGATAAAAGTTGACTCTTCAGTGTTGCGGGACACATGTTGGTGTTTAGCCTTAAGGTTTCTGTTGGGTGGCTTCTCCCCAACCAGCCGGGCTTCACTGACAGCTCTATTCTTATGTAAAAAATAGGGAGAAACCTGTCAATCAAGTCAAGCTGGGCAGGGCGGAGCCACTTAAGACTTGGTTTCCTATGTCCATTATCTCTACAAACCAGGGAGGACAAAGACTACAGTTTTGCATAATAAAATAAAAAAAAAAAAGAATAGCCATCTGATTGGGATGGATCAAGCTTCTCTAATTAGCCATGATCAGCAGGGAAGCCATGATTGGCTATGTAATACCCTTCTACTATTGATTAGCCAACTGCTATTGGTCCATTTTCTTTAACACTCAAACACCCACAATCCTCTCTTCAGGTGTAAAGTAAAATTAGTTGACAAGCGTCATGGTGACTCAGAGGTTACAACTGTTTCCTTACAGTGCTGGGGTCCTCGGTATGTATCTCACCGAGGACAACATCTACAAGGAGTTTGTATGTTCTCCCCATGTTTGCTGGGTTTCCTCCAGGTTCTCCGGTTTCCTCCCACACAACATACTGATAGGGAATGTATAAAGTGAGCCCCAATGGGGACAGTGATGTGGATGTCAAACTCTCCGGAATATGATGGAGCTATATAAACAAGTAAAATAACTAAATAGATAATGTAATACCTGGCACATAATGCCCGAACAGCCTAGACCTCCTCAAACGCTGCGCTCTGCTCTATTCTGCTAGTGACGCAATCCTCTATGGAAATCTATTAATTTTTAACACTCTGCTTATTTACAAAAGGCAAATCTGAACAATCAATTACTGAATCCAGAAGAGAACTGGTTTAAGTAAACTTCTTTTACATCATTTTTCAAAACGTTGCTGGTAAATTAGACCCTAATGTGCTCTGATATAATGTAGCTCGTCCATCTGTCTGCCATATTGATTGAACGCTGATCAAACAGTCTGCGCCGACACAGTGACACTGAATACACAGCTCTGACATCATGGCCTGTGGATACTCTAATCCTGTGTAAACATACTAACACCTGTGTAGACTCTGGCAGTGAAATATATAATTGGAAAATACCGACACCTCAAATATTCCTCCACTACTTCTTCACATTATGTTATTTCATCCAAATCAATACTAATCTACATGTACATACATATATATATTATATCTACTATATAATTGTCTAAGGGTCACTTCCGTCTTTCTGTCCTTCTGTCAGTCTGTCACGGATATTCATTGGTTGCGGCCTCTGTCATGGAAATCCAAGTCACTCATTGGTCGCAGCAAAACAGCCACGACCAATCAGCGACGGGCACAGTCCGGAAGAAAATAGCCGCTCCTTACTCCCCGCAGTCCGTGCCCGGCACCCGCATACTCCCCTCCGGTCACCGCTCACACAGGGTTAATGCCGGCGGTAATGGACCACATTATGCCGCGGGTAACGCACTCTGTAACCGCTGCTATTAACCCTGTGTGACCAACTTTTTACTATTGATGCTGCCTATGCGGCATCAATAGTAAAAAAATGTAATGTTAAGAATAAAAAAAAAAAAACCTTCCGTTCCCAGCGATGCATTGCGAAATTACCCAGAAGACTTAGCAGTCTCGCGAGACCGCTAAGTCACCTGGGTAATTTTATAATGCATCATGTGAACGGAAGATGGCGGCAGCTGTGCGCGTATCGCTGGAGCTTCGCTGGATCCCAGGGGTGAGTATATAACTATTTTATTATAATTATTTTTTTTAACAGGGATATGGTGCCCACACTGCTGTATACTACGTGGGCTGTGTTAGATACTGCGTGGCTGCTATATACTACATAGGCAGTGTTATATACTACGTGGGCTATGTTCTACACTGCGTGTTATATACTATGTGGCCACTGTTCTATACTGCGTGAGCTGTGCTATATATTACGTGGCCAGTGTTATATACTGTGTGGCCTGTGTTATATACTAAGTTGCCTGTGTTATATACTACGTAGCCTGTGTTATATACTGCGTGGCTGCTATATACTGCATGGGCTGTGTTATATACTGCGTGGCCAGTGTTATATATTGCGTGGCCTGTATTAACGCATCGGGTATTCTACAATATGTATGTATATAGAAGCCACATAGTATATAGCACAGGCCACGTAGTATTTGTCTGCTATATACTATATGGCTCCTATATACTATGTGGCCTGTGCTATATACTATGTGGCTGCTATATACATACATAAATACATATTCTAGAATACCCAATGCGTTAGAATCGGGCCACCATCTAGTATATATATATATATATATATATATATCTATCACATGGGGACAATGTAAATAACTGCTATATTCATTGGGTGGGCTCCATCACAATAACCCTTCTCAATAAAGAATATTGGTGCATATGGGTGTCAAAGCACCCTCTTGGGACACTATTTAGAACAGTCCATGGCACAATCCTTGCTTAAAGCGCCATTCCAATATTTTATTTTCACTGTTGGAGTGGCGCCTTAAATGTAAGTTCGTTTCCCCCAGTCATATCCTCATCTTCCGGCGTCTTCACCGTTTTTCAGCACCGCATCAGTCCATCTTGTGAGTGGCCGTCTTCTGACTGGCCGGAAGTCTGACGCTATGTCGCAAGCTCTGAATACCAGTCTATGTGAGCCAGAACGAGGCTCTCGCTTAGATTTGTAATGAAAAGTGACCTCCGTGTGGCTCCATGAAACACTAGAGCTGCTGTCAGTTCCCTTTACACCAGAAACCGTCAGGAGCGACGCTGGAGAAAGATGAAGGTGGCGGCAGGTGAGTATGAGACGGGCCAGGGGACTTACATTTAAAGCACCACTCCAGCAGGGAATTAATATATATATATATAATGTATATCAAAGTATCAAACTTATTAGGTAAACTAAAAATAAGATACCAGCGTGGTAGTCACAGGCATGCTGTTGTCCTATTTTTAATTTACCTAATAAATTTGATACTTTTATCTACATCTGATTTGTGAAGCTGGATTTACCTTTTTCGCCTATCGACTGATCTTCCTGCTGCACGGCTGGACCTTCCTTCCTCCGGACTCTGCTATGGGTGAGCTGACATAATCCCCTTTCTTACCAATTTGACCACAAACATCCAAACACTGTCCCCCAGCTTCCCCGGACTGCCAAAAAGGCAAATCAACTGTGTTATGCACCGAGACGTCGCCACTCATAAGAGTTCGGAAATGCTGAATCATTTATTTTTCTATTGGGGTATATGTTTTTATTAAAAAGAAGGAAAAAAAAGTTTATTTTTCTTAAATAATACCTACCAGCAAAAACAATTTTTCATAAAGACTAAGGGAGTTGTTGCAGCTCTGCTTCGTGTTCTTCCTCGGGTCGCGCGGCTCTTAAAAGCTTCAGGCCGAGAACAATAAATTTGATTTTAAGAGGGGAAGAAAGAGCTGGAGATAAACTGCTCCCCAGCCCCGCCGCTTGCCACTAATATGCCTTCCATCAGAGCTTATAAATGACCTTTAGTTTTATAGGACTTCGAAGATACTCTCCAAAAAGCATTAATAACGCTGCTGGAATCTCACTGGCGATAATCACAAGTGAAGGGGAGAGATGTACTGAAAGAAAATAGGATTCTACCCGAAAAAAAAGATTGGCTTTTCAACTGGCGTTACTCCTGAGATGATCGTAAACTCCTACAGCCTCATTGTCCTGGATTATTACAGAATAGGTGAGAACCGTATATTAGACATAATCAATATACTACACATTTATGGAAATATTAGGTAATGTTTCTGAGAAATCCACTTCCTAAAAGGGAATTTCTGGTGACAGTGAATGTAAACATTCTGGCAAGGCTGCCTTACAGTTTTACCCTAAAGTTGTCCCTTGAGCAGCGCACAACTTTCCAGTCTCTTTTGGTTTTGGGCAGGGCTGCTACGAGAGGTGGTGAGTTCTCCTTCAATGGAAGTCTTCAAACAGAGGCTGGACAGACATCTGTCTGGGATGATTTAGTGAATCCTGCATTGAGAGGGGGAGTGGACACGATTGACCCTTTAGGTCCCATCCACCTCTAACATTTTATTCTAGGGTTGGCTCTGCTTGAGTAAGAGTTCTGGTGAGTAGCATCCTAGAATGTTAGAGTTGGAAGGGACCTCAGGGGTCATCGTGTCCAACCTTCTTCTCAATGAAAGTTTCACCAAACCATCTCACACAGATGTCTGTCCAGCCTCTGTTTCAAGACTTCAATTGAAGGAGAACTCGCCACCTCTTGTGGCAGCCTGTTCCACTCATTGATCACCCTCACTGTCAAAAAGGTTGTTTCTAATATCTAATCTTTTTCTTCTTCCTTTCAGTTTCATTCCACTGCAAATGAGAATAAGGATGTTCCGTCTACACTGTGACATCCCTTCAGATATAGAGTAACAGAGCTAGTAGAACTATAAAGCTCAGCAAAAATTTGGTTGTAACACATTCAGCCATCTGTGATTTGTTCTGGAGTCTACATGTATCACTGTATTTAGGTATAGAGATGACAAGGCACACAGCTCGGGACAGTGAGCTCGTTAACAGCAGATTGGCTGTAGAGCACTACCATCGATATTAGGAGTCAACTTCTCTCCTTGCGTGCGTGTACAGCAGGGGTGTCAAACTGCATTCCTCGAGGGCTGCAAACAGGTCATGTTTTCAGGATTTCCTTGTACTGCACAGGTGATAATTTAATCACCTACACAAATAATGAGTTGGTGATTAAATTATCACCTGTGCAGTACAAGGAAATCCTGAAAACATGACCTGTTTGCAGCCCTCGAGGAATGCAGTTTGACACCCCTGGTGTACAGGGAGAGTCCTGTCTGTCACTGGCAGTGGGAGTGGAGAAATTGCCAGGGACCCGCCTTTACGACTAGTCTCCAGTGCGGCTTATTCCCTGGGCCGGCTTTTAAAGTATTTGATATTACGTGGCATTTACATTGAACTCAATGGGCAAAGGTTAAAGAGCATTAGCAGAGAGCGGGTCTGTGAATTTATAAAAAGGGGAGGCTATATTACACCTATATGCCTTTATTACGTATACAAAAATAAAAATGGAGTGTGACTTCCATATGTACATAGGGCTTCTGTTGGGTGCCACAGGTACTGAAATATGCTCCTAAAGAATATAACAACCCAGAAAGCATGCATCTGTATAAAACCAGGGCGTACATAGGTAAACGCTGATATACCTCTATGGCAGCCCCATTACGGCTCTATACAGAACAATTATAATAAGGAGCCATCTCTAAATTGCCCATGCACCATCTCTAAATTGCCCATTTTGCACCCGGGATGTTGGTTACTTCAATTCATGAGACGGCGATCATTAATAGGAAAATATATTTCATGAATTATTAGCAGAGATGGAATTTCTGGTTCATTTCTTCAGGGATAACAGTTTTGTGACACAGTTTTTTTTAATACATACAACACTCCTAAAAATGACAAGTCGCTGCCACGTGTACCAGGAACACATGCAAGAAGTAATTACATCCTCTTACACCGTGCAGGGAACATTAGCACCGAGGTATCACCAATTATACCCGCCTCACACCGGGGCCCGTCAGGTTCTCGTGCTGCTCCTCATTACCCTTACCGTTAAATGTTCCAGGCCCCCTGAAGGAGACTGACAGCAGTGTGAACACAGCCTAAAAATACATGTTACCATAAAAGGCAAACAGACGACCCGAATACACGACCATCTGCAACGTCAACTACAAGTGTAAGGGACATTGAGGCTGCAAACATTTTGACATTTTACAAAACAGCCTGGTAAAACCCCAATTTAGTGACCACATTTAAAAGGATGTCACCACTTTATTTTTAATTAAAAAAATAATTCACCTTTTTAAAGGAGTTTCATTAAAAAAATGCACCATTAGCCTACTATAAAAATTTTTTAAAAAACACCAGAAAAACAGGCAAAGGTGCTTACCTTTCTAGGCCTTGAATCAAATGCACCGTCATGGTGCAGCGGGCCCAAGTATAGATGGCGACTACACTTTACTTGGGCCCGCAGCACCATGATAGTTCATTTGATTCAAGGCCTAGACAGGTAATCATCTTTGCCTGTTTTTCTGGTGTTTTTTTTCTAGAATACTGGAGGTTTTTTCCTCTTTTTCTTCCTTTTGTGGTTTTTGCCATTAACCTTCTATAGTGTCAGTGTTACACTGTGCATGGCTGGTTGTAGAATGAGTTAATGAAGAGTCCACGGACTCTCCAGGTAGTCATGTAACCGAAGCAGCCACTGATCAGCTGCAGCCATCCCTATACTGTCAGAGCGGACTTCCACTCATACCGATTACTGAAAGGCTGCAGCCAAGAGAGACAGCAGAAAGAGTCCGGGCGCAAAAGTCCGGGCGCAAAAGTCCAAACTTTATTTTTTTATCCTGCACCACACTATAGCTATTAGGAAGGAGTGGTCCAGAAAGGGACGACCCATTTAAGCTTTAAGAATTCAGGTCATGCAAAGCAAGCCATGGTATTACTAGAGACTATATAGGCAAGATTTCACTATTGGTAATGAGAAAAAAGACCATTTAAAACACCCTTAAAGGAATGCATCACTTTCAGATGAAGCAACTTGAGAAGCCATTTTGTAAGTATGGTTTGCAGCCTACACAAAGGTAATTTTATACTACCAGAATTTTTGCATTTTTAAGGCGACGTAGCAATAATGCTGAAAACTTGTTTTATACATCAACTCTCCTTTTAACACTAAACATATCAAATAGTTAGGAAACCTTATAATTAGGTGACTGTAGTCATCAAACACAGCAGGTCTATTTTGGCAACATATGGGCAAGTAGACAATTGCATCATGTCGACAGTGATGCAGTGCCCACGGCTTAGGGACAGTTGGGATGTAGTGGGAATCTGACCCTGCGATAACGAGGACAAAGCATTTTCAAAGTCGAGTTCCACTGGTACCAAATAGTTAACAATCCAGGCCTCTTTTCCCTCATCTTACGAGTCCGAGTCGCAGAAACCTGAAATAGGTTCCCGAGAGAATCGGAAACTCTAATGTCCTGAAACAACAAGTTCAGACAGTCCTGTCCAGATGGTTACAGCATCTGTCCAATGGGCTCCTGGCAGTGTTGGTTTTAGAAAGTGGGAAGAGGGATTTAACATTAAATATTCACTTGAAGTGGACAGCTGTGACAAAGTCGAGAGAATATTATCTGCAAATGTTCTTGAAGTTTTCAGTGTAAACCCAGAAATATTCAAAGCAATAATGTACCTGCTACTTTCTTCTCCACTGCGGTCATCCTCGTGGTCTCCATCACCATCATCATCACTGTCATCATCTCCTCTATACTTATCGGGGTCAGGAAGGGTGCTGAGGTCTAATTCATCTTCACTGTCATCCTGGTCAAGGTAAGCGACAGCCTCCTCATCCTCCTACAAAAGACCAAAAAGATACCAAATGTTAGTAACTCCTAACCCTGAAGGTGGCCATACACCTGGATACTCGGCTTGGCCAAGTGTTCATACAATCTGAATAGGTTAAGAGGAGAAAGTGGGATAGGGAGAGAGGGAAAAGGAACTTCTGATGACCTATCTCCCCTGAAAACAAGTATTGGCATTGAAATTGTACCAAGCTGTTTCTTTTCCCTGAAATCACAGTCAGGGTGGAGTTGTGAGGCTCCCATAGACATCAGCTGGTCGGCAATATAGAGTATAAAGGTAAATTTAACCATGGTCAGACGAACAATGTTACTAGATCCTTTGCAAAACAAAAAAGAAAGGAAAACAGTGCAGTCAGAGAGTCTTAAAACTTAAAGATAATTACATGTTTGTCCTCGTTACCTGGTACCTGGTATAAAATGACGCTATTCTCCTTAATCAGGAATAGTTAATTTCTGACCAATAGAACATGGTCCTCAAAAGCATGCCCACAAAGGAAAATTGAGGACCATGCCTCCTTGGCTATAAAGATTAGATTTATATATACGGAAGAGAGAGCAATATCAAGAATGGAGATTCACAGGTACAAAAAAAAAACCAAGAGAACAGCAGCAATTATACCTGCTAAAAACTTTCATATTTATAAGCAGGTATGCTTTAATCTGTTTATACCACACTATGTACAGTACAGACCAAAGGTTTGGACACACCTTCTCATTTAAAGATTTTTCTGTATTTTCATGACTATGAAAATTTTACATTTACACTGAAGGCATCAAAACTATGAATTAACACATGTGGAATTATATACTTAACAAAAAAGTGTGAAACTACTGAAATTATGTCTGATATTCTAGGTTCTTCAAAGTAGCCACCTTTTGCTTTGATGACTGCTTTGCACACTCTTGGCATTTCTTGATGAGCTTCAAGATGTAGTCACCGGGAATGGTCTTCCAACAATCTTGAAGGAGTTCCCAGAGATGCTTAGCACTTGTTGGCTTTTTTGCCTTCACTCTCTGGTCCAGCTCACTCCAAACCATCTCGATTGGATTCAGGTCTGGTGACTGTGGAGGCCAGGTAATCTGGCGTAGCACCGCATCACTCTCCTCCTTGGTAACATAGCCCATGCACAGCCTGGAGGTGTGTTTAGGGTCATTGTCCTGTTGAAAAATAAATGATGCTCCAACTAAACGCAAACCGGATGGAATAGCATGCCGCTGCAAGATGCTGTGGTAGACATGCTGGTTCAGTATGCCTTCAATTTTGAATAAATCCCCAACAGTGTCACCAGCAAAGCATCCCCACACCATCACACCTCCTCCTCCATGCTTCACGGTGGGAACCAGGCATGTAGAGTCCATCCGTTCACCTTTTATGCGTCGCTCAAAGACACGGTAGTTGGAACCAAAAATCTCTTATTTGAACTCATCAGACCAAAGCACAGATTTCCACTGGTCTAATGTCCATTCCTTGTGTTCTTTAGCCCAAACAGGTCTCTTCTGCTTGTTGCCTGTCCTTAGCAGTGGTTTCCTAGCAGCTATTTTACCATGAAGGCTTGCTGCACAAAGTCTCCTCTTAACAGTTGTTGTAGAGATGTGTCTGCTGCTAGAACTCTGTGTGGCATTGACCTGGTCTCTAACCTGAGCTGCTGGTAACCTGCGATTTCTGAGGCTGGTGACTCGGATAAACATCCTCAGAAGCAGAGGTGACTCTTGGTCTTCCTTTCCTGGGGCGGTCCTCATGTTAGCCAGTTTCTTTGTAGCGCTTGATGGTTTTTGCCACTGCACTTGGGGACACTTTCAAAGTTTTCCCAATTTTTCGGCCTAACTGACCTTCATTTCTTAAAGTAATGATGGCCACTCGTTTTTCTTTACTTAGCTGCTTTTTTCTTGCCAGAATACAAATTCTAACAGTCTATTCAGTAGGACTATCAGCTGTGTATCCACCAGACTTCTGCACAACACAACTGATGGTCCCAACACCATTTATAAGGCAAAAAATCTCTCTTATTAAACCTGACAGGGCACACCTGTGAACTGAAAACCATTTCTGGTGACTACCTCTTGAAGCTCATCAAGAGAATGCCAAGAGTGTGCAAAGCAGTCACCAAAACAAAAGGTGGCTACTTTGATGAACCAAAAATATAAGACATAAAAAAAGTGTGAAACAACTGAAATTAAGTATATAATTCCACATGTGTTAATTCATAGTTTTGATGCCTTCAGTGTGAATGTACAATTTTCATAGTCATGAAAATACAGAAAAATCTTTAAATGAGAAGGTGTGTCCAAACTTTTGGTCTGTACTGTAGATTTATAGACAATTATAATGTAATATCCCCAATCTTGCAACAAAGTGTAGTTTTTTTGGGAAAAAAACCATGAAAAGTATGACTTCTTCATATTCATGAGGACCGGAGGCCTCAAATCTTCAAGATCCGATTAACAGTAAAAATCACAGCAGACACTAGATGTTCTGATAAGATTCAGGGGTCTATTTTATTCAAGTTATATATTAGGGTGGGTGAGGGGCTGATAATATGAGGAAAAGCTCCAGTATCAGATCACCCTATAAGCTTTTTGAAGACTGTACAGGCGGACAGCTGACGGACCTTTCTTGCTGCTGTCCGTTGCCACGTCTTCCCCTTTCTTGTACACAGAATTTTTTCATGCTGCGCTCTATCTTTAAAGGAGTGCTGCGCCCTCATATTGCAGCATTAAAAAGCACGGAAAGTTAGTATATGTTACATACGTCTTTGGCAGTGGAAGAGTTCAAGAGTCGGCCTGTGACTTATAGTCCTCTACCTAATCTTAGGGGGACTTTTCATCCAGAAGAGCTGTAATTTGCAAATGTTTACCCAGGGAGCATTGCCCTGAAGACTCTATACTGCCTGGATTGCCGTAACTTTCTGTAAGAACAATTTATTTCATCTTGTAGAGATATTTCATGCACGTCAGGATTACTTGTTGGTGGTTTACCAAATTCACGGGTCACAAATCCCTTCTTTCTCAGTCAATAATCAGCATGTCTGAGCAGCGCTTGTATCAGGGCCATTCAACCATTGCAAACGCTGACCCTCGTGAGTTGTGTCGGGCTCTGCAGAAGTCTAAACATGAAGTCAAAAGCAGCTGGCCTGATAGATGCCGTATACATAGTCCACAAACATGACTGAGACTTCATCTGCAAATTTGCATGATAAAGCTCTTTACAGATTTCTGACAGATGGGGCATTGCTTATGGATCATCCCCGTTTGGGAGAGGGTGATGTTAGCCCAAACTCTATAAACCGGTTATTGCCAACTACATTCGATACCTCACCCATTGCACATTCCCCTCTGGTTCTCATGCCATCTCCAGAACAGGAGTCCCCCAATTTGTCTAGTGGAGCGTCTGTCAGTCACTGTACCAGGTATGGAATGAATGAAGTTGTGGCCCTCACCATTCACTTCTAGGCCCTCAACAACATTACCGGGCGGGCTAGGGGGTTGGAAGCC
Organism: Ranitomeya imitator; assembly: GCF_032444005.1. Classification (NCBI taxonomy): domain Eukaryota; kingdom Metazoa; phylum Chordata; class Amphibia; order Anura; family Dendrobatidae; genus Ranitomeya; species Ranitomeya imitator. Next base: position 774,492,891 of record NC_091284.1, read on the forward strand.
CGTATTCTGGAGATCAGTGTGTGTCCCAGGAGTCCGACCTCCATCTGTCAGACATCTATGCCAAATCTTGTAGACATGTCAATTTTTATTAGGTAATCCTTTAAGGACCTACTAATATTAAGGTATTGAATTGCTCCCCAAAATTAATGTCTTCACTAATAAAATGCTTTAAAAAGAAATCTGTCATCAGATTTATCCTGCCCAAACCAGCACCTCCTCTGCAATTTAATTCTCAGTAGAATTAATTTCCATTCTAATTTCATAATATACAGCTTGTTTCCTAGACTAGATGCCACATCTGGAACCTATCAGCGGTGGTCAATCTCCTAAACAAGAAGTGCAGCGCTTACAAGTAGGGATGACTGGACCCGCGGTCTCTCTCGCTCCTCCCCGAACTGTAGGACTGACTTCCTGGAGAAGTCCGTGTTCGGAGTTCAGCACCGGACACATTCGGGTTCACTCATCTCTACTTATGAGCTCTTTCCTATATAACTTGTAAGCACTGCTCTGAAGCCGGCCATGTGGCTGGATCTGGACGGTTTCAGTGTCTCATGCTCCCTTCATGTTGCAGTGGCAAAGTCGCCTCTGCTTGCAGCATTGTAAAGCGCACTTTAGACCAGTAACTCAACGACGCCGCTGGTCCAAACTGTCAATCAGCAGGAGCAAGCAGCCCTCCGGCAAGTGGGAAGCTGGAAGGCACGGAAGCAGTAGCATTGCTACCGGGGGCAGAGGGGAGATCGCCCTGAGCTCTGAGGGGCCCCACCGGGAGCTACGCTACTGTAACCATCAGCATGCACTGCGCGCCCATACAGTTATACTCAGTTGCAGAGCAGGGAGACACGGGCATTATTACTTTCTAGGGGGCAAAATATGGGTACCGTTTTCTAGGGCACTTGCACCCCGCATTACTATATTATAGAGGGTTGCTTTAGAATTTAGAGGGCACACAGAAGCACACAGTAGGTGCAGTAATAGGGACACATACGGCAGCAGCGGCTCAGTATCGGGGTATCAGGGGCAGTAATAGGGACACATACGGCAGCAGCGGCTCAGTATTGGGGTATCAGGTGCAGTAATAGGGACACATACGGCAGCAGCGGCTCAGTATTGGGGTATCAGGTGCAGTAATAGGGACAGATACGGCAGCAGCGGCTCAGTATTGGGGTATCAGGTGCAGTAATAGGGACACATATGGCAGCAGCAGCTCAGTATTGGGGTATCAGGTGCAGTAATAGGGACACATATGGTAGTAGCGGCTCAGTATTGGGGTATCAGGTGCAGTAATAGGGACAGATACGGCAGCAGCGGCTCAGTATTGGGGTATCAGGTGCAGTAATAGGGACACATATGGCAGCAGCAGCTCAGTATTGGGGTATCAGGTGCAGTAATAGGGACACATATGGTAGTAGCGGCTCAGTATTGGGGTATCAGGTGCAGTAATAGGGACACATACGGCAGCAGCGGCTCAGTATTGGGGTATCAGGTGCAGTAATAGGGACACATATGGCAGCAGCGGCTCAGTATTGGGGTATCAGGGGTAGTAATAGGGTCACACACGGCAGCAGTGGCTCAGTATTGGGGTATCGGCAGGATGAGTAGTTTGTGCAGGTTGGGAATAGATGGTGATGGGGCTGGAATATGAGAAGTGAAATGTGTCTTTGTTGTATTCTCTGCAGACGAGTTGTGGCTGGAAGAAGTTGTCATGTCGGTCTAGGCCAGATGGAAAAGACGGGAAAAGTGACGATTCCATCAGAAAGACCGTCAGCGGTAAGATATCTGTAACTGTGCAGTGATCTCTTACATGTTCTGTAGGGCTGGTATCTACCACTGACCATATGGCGGTAATATCAATATTGGTCTTTATATAGAGATTATTTTCAGTAACAGAGCTGCTGAGGTTCTCCTACATCCACTATTAGGGCACGTCACACAGTTGTAATCAAGGTTACCAGGTTAGGGTCCCACTCAGAAGATTCACTCTCCTGAACCAAAACCCTCGCTACACCTCTGCATGGAAGCATTGAGCTCCTGAAGATAGAAGATATGATCAAGCTTAGGGGTTGCCTGACACAAAAAAAACATTTTCTGTGTATCCAAATACAAAATAAAAAGGATTTACTAATGAAGGAGACAGCCGTGATAAAGAATGGCACCTTAGTTAATGAACGGAGACAAGAAGCCAGTCATCGATCACAAGGAAGAGTAATTTTTTTTTTGCTATTTAAGGCCATGACAATGCGTTTGTGCTGGGAGACTAACTCCAATCTGTGACCGCCACTAACATTTTAAAATGAACACTTCGTGAATTTTTCATATTTTTTTCACAGATTTCCAAACCACTGGACATGGTGTAAAGCTCTATATCTAGTTCTGACTGTCATATTGATATACAGTCATGGCCAAAAGTATTGACACCTCTGCAATTCTGTCAGATAATACTCAGTTTCTTCCTGAAAATGATTGCAAACACAAATTCTTTGGTATTATTATCTTCATTTAATTTGTCGTAAATTAAAAAACACAAAATGAATTGTCCTAAAGCCAAATTGGATATAATTCCACACCAAACATAAAAAAGGGGGTGGACAAAAGTATTGGCACTGTTCGAAAAATCATGTGATGCTTCTCTAATTTGTGTAATTAACAGCACCTGTAACTTACCTGTGGCACCTAACAGGTGTTGGCAATAACTAAATCACACTTGCAGCCAGTTAACATGGATTAAAGTTGACTCAACCTCTGTCCTGTGTCCTTGTGTGTACCACATTGAGCATGGAGAAAAGAAAGAAGACCAAAGAACTGTCTGAGGACTTGAGAAACCAAATTGTGAGTAGTGAGGAAGCATGAGCAATCTCAAGGCTACAAGTCCATCTCCAAAAACCTGAATTTTCCTGTGTCTACCGTGCGCCGTGTCATCAATAAGTTTAAAGCCCATGGCACTGTGGCTAACCTCCCTAGATGTGGATGGAAAAGAAAAATTGACAAGAGATTTCAACGCAAGATTGTGCAGATGTTGGATAAAGAACCTCGACTAACATCCAAACAAGTTCAAGCTGCCCTGCAGTCCGAGGGTACAACAGTGTCAACCCGTACTCTTCGTCGGCGTCTGAATGAAAAGGGACTGTATGGTAGGAGACCCAGGAAGACCCCACTTCTTACCCCGAGACATAAAAAAGCCAGGCTGGAGTTTGCCCAAAACTTACCTGAAAAAGCCTAAAACGTTTTGGAAGAATGTTCTCTGGTCAGATGAGACAAAAGTAGAGCTTTTTGGGCAAAGGAATCAACATAGAGTTTACAGGAGAAAAAAAGAGGCATTCAAAGAAAAGAACACGGTCCCTACAGTCAAACATGGCGGAGGTTCCCTGATGTTTTGGGGTTGCTTTGCTGCCTCTGGCACTGGACTGCTTGACCGTGTGCATGGCATTATGAAGTCTGAAGACTACCAACAAATTCTGCAGCATAATGCAGGGCCCAGTGTGAGAAAGCTGGGTCTCCCTCAGAGGTCATGGGTCTTCCAGCAGGACAATGACCCAAAACACACTTCAAAAAGCACTAGAAAATGGTTTGAGAGAAAGCACTGGAGACTTCTAAGGTGGCCAGCAATGAGTCCAGACCTGAATCCCATAGAACACCTGTGGAGAGATCTAAAAATGGCAGTTTGGAGCATTTTGCCAAAGAAGAATGGTCTAAAATTCCAGCAGAGCGTTGTAAGAAACTCATTGATGGTTACCGGAAGCGGTTGGTCGCAGTTATTTTGGCTAAAGGTTGTGCAACCAAGTATTAGGCTGAGGGTGCCAATACTTTTGTCTGGCCCATTTTTGGAGTTTTGTGTGAAATGATCAATGTTTTGCTTTTTGCTTCATTCTCTTTTGTGTTTTTTTCATTTAAGACAAATTAAATTAAGATAATAATACCAAAGAATTTGTGATTGCAATCATTTTCAGGAAGAAACTGAGTATTATCTGACAGAATTGCAGGGGTGTCAATACTTTTGGCCATGACTGTATAAACGGAGCGCAGAACTGTGTACCTATATAGGATGAATAAACGGAAGCCCATATACTTCCACACCTGTCATTGATGTGATTCCAGTATTTAGTTTGGTTTATATACAGGGCAATAGAAAAAGCAAAATACGTTTTAAGTGCCCCCAAGGGAGCACTTGGCCCCGAGAGTATTGATCCTTGCAGGGTAAGCCGCAGAGCAGCGCAGAATTGTAGGAAATTGTTAAACTAGGATCATGCATAAATATATCACGCCCCCGGAAGAAGCTGGCGGCGAAACAAACGTCAGGGTGAGAGGACGCCAAGGAATATAGCACCGTCTATTTTTTAGGTAATTATGGTTGGTCAATGAATTTATGGGACCAGCGGTCTGATTGTCATGGTATGATGACTGATAGCACTAGCCTCATTACCAGCCTTATATGTATATATGCCTATATGAGCATAAGAGACCGGGTGTGTATATTGTTGCATTTTTGGACAATAGGGGGTTATCCGCAGTTAACCACTATTAATTTATCATTGAATACCAATATTATTTGGCACTGCAGGGTTACTTTTACTGTGGTCCATTTATACGGATAGGGATTGTATATATGACTTTGACAGTAATTGACATCTTTATGTCTACTATATAGGTATACACGTTGTTTTGACAGTACCGTAATTTATTTTTCATGTGTATTATATAATGGTTGGGAAATCACCAACCTGCTTAGAGGAGAGATTAGAAATCATCTACTATATAATTGTCTAAGGGTCACTTCCGTCTGTCTGTCCTTCTGTCACGGTTATTCATTCGCTGATTGGTCTCGCCAGCTGCCTGTCATGGCTGCCGCGACCAATCAGTGACGGGCACAGTGCGGAAGAAAATGGCCGCTCCTTACTCCCCGCAGTCAGTGCCTGTCGCCCGCATACTCCCCTCCGGTCAACGCTAACACAGGGTTAATGCCGGCGGTAACGGACCACGTTATGCCGCGGGTAACGCACTCAGTTACCGCTGCTATTAACCCTGTGTGTCCCCAACCTTTTACTATTCATGCTGCCTATGCGGCATCAATAGTAAAAAAGTAATGTCAAAAATAATTTAAAAAAAACAACAAAAAACCTGCTATACTCCCCCTCCGTTGTACGCTGAGCCGCTCCCGCCGGCCGCCATCTTCCGCTGCAGTTTCTGGTGGCAAAGATGGTATGGCAGAAGGACCTGCCATGAAGTCACGGTCATGTGACCGCGACGTCATCACAGGTCCTGCGCTGTGATACCAAACCTGGGACCGCAAGATGCCGTGGACTACAACGGGCCTTCGGAAAGGTGATTATATGTTTATTATTTTTTTTTTCACCTATGACAAACCTGGCTGGGCAATATACTACTTCGCTGTGCAATATACTACGCGACTGGCCAATATACTACGTGGCTCTGTGCTGTATACTACGTGGCTCTGTGCAATATGCTATGCGACTGGGCAAGCTGGGCAATATACTACGTCACTCGGCAATATACTACGTCACTGGGCAATATACTACGTCACTGGGCAATATACTACGCGGCTGGGCAATATACTACGTGGCTCTGTGCTGTATACTACGTGGCTCTGTGCAATATGCTATGCGACTGGGCAAGCTGGGCAATATACTACGTCACTCGGCAATATACTACGTCACTGGGCAATATACTACGTCACTGGGCAATATACTACGCGGCTGGGCAATATACTACGCGGCTGGGCAATATACTACGCGGCTGGGCAATATACTACGCGGCTGGGCAATATACTACGCGGCTGGGCAATATACTACGCGGCTGGGCAATATACTACGCGGCTGGGCAATATACTACGTAGCTGGGCAATACACTCCGTAGCTGGGCAATATACTAAGTGTCTGGGCAATATACTACGTGACAGGGCAATATACTACGTGGCTGGGCAATATACTACGTTGCTGGGCAATATACTACGTGGGCTGGGCAATATACTACGTGGGCTGGGCAATATACTACGTGGCTGGGCAATATACTACGTGACTGGGCAATATACTACGTGGCTGGGCAATATACTACGTGGCTGGGCAATATACTACGTGGCTGGGCAATATACTACGTGGCTGGGCAATATACTACGTGGCTGGGCAATATACTACGTGGCTGGGCAATATACTACGTGGCTGGGCAATATACTACGTGGCTGGGCAATATACTACGTGGCTGGGCAATATACTACGTGGCTGGGCAATATACTACGTGGCTGGGCAATATACTACGTGGCTGGGCAATATACTACGTGGCTGGGCAATATACTACGTGGCTGGGTAATATACTACATGGCCATGCATATTCTAGATTGCTAATACTGTTAGTATAAAAATATCCCTTGTATTTATTAAGTCAGTGATATTTTGGTGTTATTATTCACTTGGTGTCCTGTTGACAGTAATTTTGTTTTTTATTTTTGTTGATTTTATGTATTATTAAATAAAAGCTATTGTTTATCTTAATATGGGATCTCTTCTTGTTTCCATAATTATATTGTAAAATGGAAGTTGGGTGATATTGTATGTTGAAATGCCCTCTGCATTATTTAGGACATTTTGGTTGATAATACATATATCATGTGCATATCTCCTGCCCAGGAGAGAACCCATCGTCTACGGCTGAGCATCAATTCATTGCATTATCCCAAGGGGACGCTTCAGGTCCTTATTAGTGACTAGATGGTAGCCCGATTCTAACGCATTGGGTATTCTAGAATATATATGTACCGTAGTTTATTTATGAAGTTTTCAGAATAATGCAATTTATACACAGGATTCAGCCGGCCAGCCACGACCAATTAGGGAAGCGTGGTTCAACGTCCGCGCCAATTCGGGGGCGGACTGCGCCTGTCGCTGATTGGTCACGCCTGGCCACGAATAATCAGTGAAGCCAGGGCCGGCTCCAGGTTTTTGAGGGCCCCGGGCGAAAGAAGTCTCAGTGGGCCCCCCTCTAACACATACCACGATTCATGATGCACAGATACAGCAGAGAAATATAGCACAGGCAAGTAGCGTATAACACAGCCCACGTAGTATATAGCACAGCCACGTAGTATATAGCACAGCCACGTAGTATATAGCACAGCCACGTAGTATATAGCACAGTCACGTAGTATACTGCCCAGCCACGTAGTATATTGCCCAGTCACGTAGTATATTGTCCAGCCACATAGTATGTAGCACAGAGACGTAGTATATATATATATATATATATATATATATATATTGTCCAGCCACATAGTATATAGCACAGAGACGTAGTATATAGCACAGAGACGTAGTATATAGCACAGCCACGTAGTATATAGCACAGCCACGTAGTATATAGCACAGCCACGTAGTATATAGCACAGCCACGTAGTATATAGCACAGCCTCGTAGTATATAGCACAGCCACGTAGTATATAGCACAGCCACGTAGTATATAGCACAGCCACGTAGTATATAGCACAGCCACGTAGTATATAGAACAGCCACGTAGTATATATTACAGCCCACGTAGCATATTGCCCAGCCCACGTAGTATATTTCCCAGCCCACGTAATATATTTCCCAGCCACGTAGTATATTGCCCAGCCACGTAGTACATAGCAGACACGTAGTATATAGCAGACACGTAGTATATAGCACAGACACATAGTATATAGCACAGAGATGTAGTATATAACACTTCCCATGCAGTATATAACAGGCCACGTAGTATAGAGCACAGCGATGTAGTATATTGCCCAGCCACGTAGTATATAGTACAGCCACGTAGCATATAGCACAGCCACGTAGTATAAAGCACAGCCACGTAGTATATTGCCCAGCCACGTAGTATATTGCCCAGCCACGTAGTATATTGCCCAGTCACGTAGTATATTGCCCAGCCACATAATATATTGCCCAGCCACGTAGTATATTGTCCAGCCACATAGTATGTAGCACAGAGACGTAGTATATAGCACAGAGACGTAGTATGTATATATATATATATATATTGTCCAGCCACATAGTATATAGCACAGAGACATAGTATATAGCACAGCCACGTAGTATATAGCACAGCCACGTAGTATATAGCACAGCCACGTAGTATATAGCACAGCCACGTAGTATATAGCACAGCCACGTAGTATATAGCACAGCCCACGTAGTATATAGCACAGCCCACGTAGTATATAGCACAGCCCACGTAGTATATAGCACAGCCCACGTAGTATATAGCACAGCCCACGTAGTATATTGCCCAGCCCACGTAATATATTTCCCAGCCACGTAGTATATTGCCCAGCCACGTAGTACATAGCAGACGCGTAGTATATAGCAGACACGTAGTATATAGCACAGACACATAGTATATAGCACAGAGATGTAGTATATAACACTTCCCATGCAGTATATAACAGGCCACGTAGTATAGAGCACAGCGATGTAGTATATTGCCAGCCACGTAGTATATAGCTCAGCCCACATAGTATATAGCTCAGCCCACATAGTATATAGCACAGAGATGTAGTATATAACACTGCCCATGCAGTATCTAACAGCCCACGTAGTACATAGCAATGTGGGCACCATATGCCTATTAATCAAAATAAATAGTTATGGTATATACTCACTGGAGGGGAGTGTGGAGCGGGCACTGACGGCAGGGGAGTAGGGAGCGACCATTTCGCCACCGGACTGTGCCTGTCGCTGATTGGTCGTGGCTGTTTTGCCGCGACCAATCAGCGACTTGGGATTTCTGTTACAGACAGAAAGACAGACAAAAAGCCGGAAGGGACTTTTACACAATTATATATATAGATGAGCGAACGACAGGGTGTTATCCGCCATGCTCTGGTGCTAACCATGTGTCTTCGGCGTGCTTGAAAAATATGTTTGAGTCCCCGCGGCTGCATGTCTCGTAGCTATTAGACATGCACAACACATGTGGGGATTGACTAACAAGCAATCCATACATGTTTTGTGACTGTTTAACTTCGGAGGACATGCAGCTGCGGGGACTCGAACATATTTTTCGAGCACGCCGAAGACACTCGGTTAGCACCGGAGCATGGCGGATAACACCTTGTCGGAGCACGTTCGCTCAACACTAGTCCTTATAGATAATGCAAAAGTAACAAAATAAGTCAAAATCTCAAAAATCTTTTAACATAAATTAAAAAAAGAAGTTTTTTATTTTAGTATTAAAAAAAAAAAAAAACCTCCATAAAATCCATCTGTCTACCTGAACCTATAAGTCTTGACCGCTTACTCTTGGAGAACTTGCTCGGACTGTCTAGACAGACTGTATAATGTCAGCAGAGTGTTGACAGGTTTTGACGACGGCTCCATTTTTTTTCTGCACGATTTTATTGAAAAGCAGTAGCTGAGCCTGGAGGTGATTTTTTTTTTTTCCCATATCCTTTTTTTCTCTTCTTCTGGATATGAGAAGGAGAGAAATGACAACCAAAATCCCTGATATTCCAGGCTCCTTCTACATTCTTGAGGTCACAGCTGTCAGCGCACTGCTCAGAAAGTGATATCAATGCGGACTCTTCTGTGCGCGCGCTCCGCTGCGCTGATCTCCACAATTCTCCGCAGATCCCCAGGGAGATTAAACCTGCATTGGGATTTTCTGTTCTCGCTTTTTTTTTTTTTTTTAGAAACTATGGCAGCAAGTTTGTTCTGTCGGATATTTTATTTTATTTTTGCAACTGCAATGCTACCCCTCTTAGAGGGTATAGAGAGAAAAAAAATAGGGAAGCCAAGAAGTAGTGGAGCCGAACTGCACCACACGGACGACTCTGGATAAATGTATTATAGATTTTAACCAAACAAAGGAAGGTGCATAACAGATGTGATTTGTCATTGTGGAAAGCAAGACTTATTCGCTGTCAGAAAAGGGCAATATTTATTCGAATCCCATTATTTCTAGAAAAATAGCTCACGTTGATCAAAGTTTGTGTCGTGGAAAAATGCACCTAAATTTGGCAACAGGGATGCGGTTTGCATCTGAAGCGGAAATTTCCAGTGGCCATCACTAGGATACGGATAATGGACGTTATAGTATGTGCGCAGAATTTTTCAAGGAGTTCTTGAAGTGCATCCGCTCGAAAAAAAACTAACATGAAAGACTCATCCTATTCATTTCTATTAAAACAATTGCTATTCATGTATTCAGTCTTTTCATCCCGAACATACAGCCGGTGTCCTTAAAAGGGAATCTGTCAGCAGCTTTTTGCTACCTCATCTGAGAGCAGCCTGATGTAGACAAAGAGAAGCTGAATCCAATGATGTATCACTTAGATTACTGGGTGCAGCCGTTCTCACACAATCAGCTTTTAGATTTAGCAGGAAGCAGAGCGGAGAAAGCTAACCACGCCCACACCAAGCTCTCAATATACAATGTCTATAAACAGTGAGGTACCCATCACAGGAGGGGGCGGAGTCATACCAGGAAGCATGTGCTGCTGTGTCCCAGCAATAATGAGCTCCTGGTGCTAAAACAATCATTGCAAGCAAACAGAACCACAGAGCTTAGTAAGAGAGGCATTGCCGATATCGGTGTTTTAACCCCTGCCTCATGCTGTAATCAGATTACATAGCAAAAACCTGCAGATAGATTCCCTTTAAGAACTGTCTTTAGCATAAAGAAGGACAAGGAATCCTGGAACTGATGATACGGCCCCACAGAGCCGTGATCTTGACAACATCAAGTCCCGTAAAGCTTCCCCTGATAAAGCAGTGATACGCATCATAACCAGACTCCTGATGCCTTTATCATTGATCCTCTCCCAACTGTTTGGACGTCACATTATTGATTTTGTAAGGTTCTGTGTTATTCTTGGTTTATGACAGCATACTTCATCTTTCTATGGGTATTTAATATATCTTTAGGCTATGTGCACACGTTCAGGATTTCTTGCAGAAAATTCCTGAGAATTCCGGACATTTTCTGCAAGAAATCCGCAAGAAAACCGCATGCGTTTTTGCCGCGATTTTGCCGAGGTTTTGACGCGTTTTTGCCGCGGTTTTTTCCGGACACTTCCCAATGCATTTTGGAGTGGGAAATCCGCAAAAACAACGGAAAATTAATGAACATGCTGCGTTTTTTGCCGCGATGTGTTTGTTTCGCAGAAAAAACGCATCATGTGCACAAAACATGCGGAATTCATTCTAAATGATGGGATGCTTATTGTATGCGTTTTTTTTGCGGTTTTATAGTGGTTTTATTGGGAAAAACCGTGAAAAAAACGCAACGTGTGAACACAGCCTTATACCCATCAATATCACATGTATAGTGCTAAATTGATTTTTATATTGTTATACTTTATTATTCAGGTCTATTAATTTACTACCTTAAATTCTACTCATAGTATCCATACCGAGGGAGATAATGGAAACGGCACATCCATCCATATGATAAAGGAGTTTTTTTTTATTGAAGAACTATAAAAAACTTTTACAAGCTGACGGATCAATCGTGGATCCTAATCCTGAAGCACTTCTGGTGTGCACTGCACCCATAGTCACAAGGGTTCAATGTGCACCCAAAACACGTCAGGGTTATGACCCACCATGGATTCATCAGTTACTAAAAGTTTTTTTTTACGATTCCTCAATAAAAACTCCTTTACCGTATGGATGGATGTGCCGTTTCCATTTTTCTCCCTCGCTGTGCATCACCAGCAGGATTTGGCACCCACTTTATCAGTTTTCCGGTATATTTCTGGATAATATCAGCGTGGTGAGCTTACCTTTACTTTTTTCATACCACTTGTGGTTTGTCATGTGCAAGAAGTTTGTTATACTGTGAAACGCGTCGACATTAAAAACCAATCACCCTGGTTCCTGCTCTTTTCACCAATAATCTGGAATTTTTTTCCCAGCTTTATGTATAAGTTTAAATTAAACTTTCGTACTTGAGCATATAGATAAAGCTTGTGTCAAGGCGGTATGACTTATTGTGCAGTACATGACTGTTATTCTTCCTACGATAAATGTATAGGACATTTTATACAAGTGTGTACAATGCCATATGTATTGTCTTTTTTTTTCAGTCGGTCTAATATCCAGTCTGTGTAAGATTACATTGAGAAACAGAAGGATTTGCACAAGCGACATCCACTGAAGATCAGGGGTCAGTCCTCCAAGATGTTGGGAACAACCTCCCTGCAGGGCTCCTTCACAAACTAAGTGTGCCTGGAGGAACTGATGCCTTGATTCTGTTCTGGAGACAAGAGGCTTTCACCGTAAATATTGATTTGATTTCGCTTTTTTATTTCTGCACGTAATATTTTAATTTTTTATTGGTGAACAAAAAAATCCCAAACACCCCCGTTTTTTTTTTTTAAACCATTCTTATTTTGCAGGATTTTCTTTTTCATACCAGCCCAAAAGGAATCCACAGTAGTGCTCATTCTGAATATTACAATTATACCTGCTCACTATAAAACCCATCGCCGGTTAGTGACGGATACGAGCGAACAGCTTCATTATTCTCCGCAGCGACAACTTGACGCTTCTCGGAAGGTTATAGCAATTTTATCTAAAGGGGGCTGACCTACATTACAACCTTACCGTGCGAGCAGATCCACGTTTCTATATCGGTAACTCGGTATTTTTAGAGTTTTATACATCACCTTTGCGGCGTGTTCCCATAAATTCCAGTTCTGTTAACTACTTCATGACCAAAAAGTCTCCCATTTTTACGATAAATTCAGTACTGGCAATAAAGAGGGTTGGACAATAAACAGCTTTTATCACCTTCCCACAGGATAGAAGACAAAACGTATAATTGCTGGGGGGGTCCGAAAGACGTGATAATGGGGTATTATTTTTACAGCTAGTGCTCCTCCAACATAACTCCTTGGAAGATAGATGCTGGCTTAATGGAGTTGTCTGATCACGGTAAATGGGTAAAATTGCACGAGTTGCTAGTAACAACAAGTGACTATAGAATTTCCTTCTTAATGGTTTTCTTAATTTTGTTTTCTGCCTGTTGCCTAGGTTAATGGCCACCTCTGCAGTCTGCCAGTGGTGGCCGCTTTACTGCTCAAGGAAAGCAGCGCTTGCAAAGTCTTTGATATAGAGCTTGTAAGAGCTGCCCCGAATCAGGTCAGATCTTACACTCGTTATAGTCGCTCTTCGCTCAGGCCCACAGATGAGATCCATTCCCTTCTAATCAGTTTCCTAAAAAGGACAATGCCTGTAAGGAAGAAAGGTACCGTAATTCTTTCTCCAAACTCTATTTTTCAGTAAACTAACAAAACGGAGAAAAGAAAAATTATCTATTTGTGCAAATGTCTCCCTGAGCCTGAAGGATAGCAAAAAAAAAAAGGAGCATTCTACTCTGAAGTTTTAATCTTCCTGCTAAGGCCTGAAGAACAACAAAGACGTGGAGAAAGGGTTGAGGATCCTTCTCATCTCCATCTCTGACGTTGCTTTCCTGTTGCTTATTCTCAGTCAAAATTATGCAGTCGGTAAACTGGATAAAAGGATTCATTTAAATATCTGTAAAATAAGATAAGAAGGCTCCACCAACGTCTACGCTACAGCCCGGAGGCGATGAATGCGGATCTCATTCATTACCCGGCATAAAGGAAACACTCAGACAGCCACAGATCCAGCATGGAGAGGCAAGGACCTAAAGAGTCGGCGTGTGAACGGAGGACAAAGACTACGAGCCGTCCATCCACATTACGAGACAATAACCCAACACAAGCGGATTATAGGATACCGGTGAGATCGCTCGCTGATCATCTTGTGCATGTTGTCAGCTCAACCGCCCCTCAATAGCTCTCATCTCGAGAGACGGACCTGACGGATATCACCCCGTCAGGGTGAAAATTGGTGGTAAGTTACAAATACAAAGTTTGTTAAGCAATCCATGCCACGATGACTCAAACATAGTTTTCGAGCACACCGAAGATGCTCGGGTTGGCACACAAGCATGATCGCTCATCACTAGTGCCCACTACTCGGACAACCCCTTCTCAATCCATGTTTTCTCCTTGTAAAGTAACACATTCACCTCCGGTGGCGGTCCAGTGGTCTCAGCACTGTTTGTTATGTCACGAGATCCCTGGGAGAGCCAGTGCAGACACCACTGGATCAGCATCGGCTCTCCCAGGGATCGCGTGACATAAACCCTGCGGGCAATCAGCGCTGGCATCAATCTCCTCACCTACAGACAAATCAGATAGATCAGAGCTGCTGATGAATGCGACTAGTCTGAAGGAGGGGAGTGCGACGTAGCGGCACGGATAACCGGGATCCCCGGGAGAGCGAGAGCCGACCCCACCGAAACGGCACTGGAGGGGAGTATAGGTGTTATTTATTTTACAAGGGGGAAAACAGGGATTTCTGTATACACTGCTAATCAGTGCTGGGGTGTGGATGGACCACGATACACGAGACACCTAGTCCTGCCTGTTGTGATATTCTCCTGCTGATAAAACACTTTGTATTGTAAACAGCAAAACACAGCCCAGTAAGTGATACATCCCTGGAATCCAGGTCTCTGCTGCTCTCAGATTTTCTTCAAAGGGTGTTATATGCAACTGTATGGCATATTAGTGCATGTAAATGTGGCCATACACAATAGATAGTAATTACCGTCGATGGTTGAATCATCCTCTGCTGATGCAGCCATGCATATTTTAGTCCAAATTGGTTGCAACAGTTGATCTACCTGGTCACACAAGTTTAAGGATACTAGTTGACAGATGAACAATAGTCTTACAAAGAAATATATATGGATAAAAGTTATTTTTGACCAACTTTCATCCGAATATTGGATAAAAATATAAAAAGATCAAATATGGCCGACTTCATTGCAGAAGATCAAGATGCTTTTGGATTATACAGTTTGTTCTCACGAACCAATGTTTTATTCTGACGGTTCTTTACAGCAAATCTATCATGTACACCAGCGCCTAGAGAGACTCTTCAGGAAGCTGCCGATGACTTTTTACCCGAAGCGTCTTGTCTGATTTTTTTCTGTTTACATATTATAAAATAGCATAGACTTCCAAAAAGAAGCAGTGAGAAAAATAAATTAACGGATAGGTCTCTTAGCAGCTTCTTGGCTTACGAAGCCTGTGGCGGTTAATAGAAGTGACAGCAGACAGAAAACGTGCACAGCAAATTGTTTTGGTATTGCTGCGCATACTTTTTGTGCTTTTTTGGAATCTGCCTGAAAAAGAACAAAGACACAAGGTGCGCACATAGCCTTAAAAGTTATATTTTTAACCTAAATATTTTACTATGTCACACACTGGAAAAAACGAGTCACAAAAGAGTTGTTGCCGGAGGGGAAAAAATAAAGAAGTTTAGGACAGTTTTCCAGTATGAACGGACGACAGCAGCTTCCATTTCACTTGTAAAAGAAGAAGCAGATCCATAAGGAAACCACCATTATTTCTGAAAATCAAATCAGAAAATCCACTGAGCCGGCTGAAAATCCATTAAGCACAGGGCGCAGTCTCTGGCAGCTGAACCCTCCACCTCCTCAGTGCGAGGCCATGTCAGTGCAGCTTAACAAGCCGGGATATTGGATTCAATTCCCAATTTCTTGCTGTACCCAAAGCGGCTATACAGAATTGGACAGACAAGAAATAGGTTTTTGATGTATAGCGATCTCGCCCCACTGAAAGCAATCAGAGCTCAGCGCTATAAAGTCAGGACCTTTTGGGGGATCTTAATATTTATAAAGCAAAAACAAATATTTTCAATTGCGCTCTGACGGGTAAATCATATTTATCGAGTGAGCAGACAAACTAAATAAAGGCTCATCAGCCGAGCACTGCCGCAGGCTTCAACCGCGTGAGCACTCGCCAGGGTGGTGATAATGGGCAGCAGCGCGTCTCTATCCACTGAACGCCGTGTGATCTGCCAGATTTTATCACACTCCGGTATCATCAAGCAGCATAGAAAACTACAGTTTGGGGAAAATTGCTTGCAGATCACTAGTAGTTTAGAAATGACGCCACATCCAAATATCCATTTCCAAGTATTATATAAAAAAAGATTGTCATCTCATACTACGATACTTGCAAAAATCTACCGAAGTCAGCGTTTCACTGCTGGCCCAGAGTCTTGGTGGCATTGCTTACAATACTGAGCGCAACGGAGGAGAAAGTTGGCAGTGGCAGCTGTAGGGAAATGTATCGTCAGCTGGAGATTACGCTAAAGCAGCTCTCTGGGAATTAGTATGTTCCACTGTCGCAAAAATGCAGCAGATTTGCCAGTGAATTTGCTGATGAAAAATCCAATTTACAAGTTCAATTTACAGTGCCAGGGGTCTAAGGGTAACATTTCTCCTTATATCAACAGTCTCCTTCCCCCTTCGGTCTACCGTCTCCTTCCCCCTTCAGTCTACCGTCTCCTTCCCCCTTCAGTCTACCGTCTCCTTCCCCCTTCAGTCTACCGTCTCCTTCCCCCTTCAGTCTACCGTCTCCTTCCCCCTTCAGTCTACCGTCTCCTTCCCCCTTCAGTCTACCGTCTCCTTCCCCCTTCAGTCTACCGTCTCCTTCCCCCTTCAGTCTACCGTCTCCTTCCCCCTTCAGTCTACCGTCTCCTTCCCCCTTCAGTCTACCGTCTCCTTCCCCCTTCAGTCTACCGTCTCCTTCCCCCTTCAGTCTACCGTCTCCTTCCCCCTTCCGTCTACCGTCTCCTTCCCCCTTCCGTCTACCGTCTCCTTCCCCCTTCCGTCTACCGTCTCCTTCCCCCTTCCGTCTACCGTCTCCTTCCCCCTTCAGTCTACCGTCTCCTTCCCCCTTCAGTCTACCGTCTCCTTCCCCCTTCAGTCTACCGTCTCCTTCCCCCTTCAGTCTACCGTCTCCTTCCCCCTTCAGTCTACCGTCTCCTTCCCCCTTCAGTCTACCGTCTCCTTCCCCCTTCAGTCTACCGTCTCCTTCCCCCTTCAGTCTACCGTCTCCTTCCCCCTTCAGTCTACCGTCTCCTTCCCCCTTCAGTCTACCGTCTCCTTCCCCCTTCAGTCTACCGTCTCCTTCCCCCTTCAGTCTACCGTCTCCTTCCCCCTTCAGTCTACCGTCTCCTTCCCCCTTCAGTCTACCGTCTCCTTCCCCCTTCAGTCTACCGTCTCCTTCCCCCTTCAGTCTACCGTCTCCTTCCCCCTTCAGTCTACCGTCTCCTTCCCCCTTCAGTCTACCGTCTCCTTCCCCCTTCAGTCTACCGTCTCCTTCCCCCTTCAGTCTACCGTCTCCTTCCCCCTTCAGTCTACCGTCTCCTTCCCCCTTCAGTCTACCGTCTCCTTCCCCCTTCAGTCTACCGTCTCCTTCCCCCTTCAGTCTACCGTCTCCTTCCCCCTTCAGTCTACCGTCTCCTTCCCCCTTCAGTCTACCGTCTCCTTCCCCCTTCAGTCTACCGTCTCCTTCCCCCTTCAGTCTACCGTCTCCTTCCCCCTTCAGTCTACCGTCTCCTTCCCCCTTCAGTCTACCGTCTCCTTCCCCCTTCAGTCTACCGTCTCCTTCCCCCTTCAGTCTACCGTCTCCTTCCCCCTTCAGTCTACCGTCTCCTTCCCCCTTCAGTCTACCGTCTCCTTCCCCCTTCAGTCTACCGTCTCCTTCCCCCTTCAGTCTACCGTCTCCTTCCCCCTTCAGTCTACCGTCTCCTTCCCCCTTCAGTCTACCGTCTCCTTCCCCCTTCAGTCTACCGTCTCCTTCCCCCTTCAGTCTACCGTCTCCTTCCCCCTTCAGTCTACCGTCTCCTTCCCCCTTCAGTCTACCGTCTCCTTCCCCCTTCAGTCTACCGTCTCCTTCCCCCTTCAGTCTACCGTCTCCTTCCCCCTTCAGTCTACCGTCTCCTTCCCCCTTCAGTCTACCGTCTCCTTCCCCCTTCAGTCTACCGTCTCCTTCCCCCTTCAGTCTACCGTCTCCTTCCCCCTTCAGTCTACCGTCTCCTTCCCCCTTCAGTCTACCGTCTCCTTCCCCCTTCAGTCTACCGTCTCCTTCCCCCTTCAGTCTACCGTCTCCTTCCCCCTTCAGTCTACCGTCTCCTTCCCCCTTCAGTCTACCGTCTCCTTCCCCCTTCAGTCTACCGTCTCCTTCCCCCTTCAGTCTACCGTCTCCTTCCCCCTTCAGTCTACCGTCTCCTTCCCCCTTCAGTCTACCGTCTCCTTCCCCCTTCAGTCTACCGTCTCCTTCCCCCTTCAGTCTACCGTCTCCTTCCCCCTTCAGTCTACCGTCTCCTTCCCCCTTCAGTCTACCGTCTCCTTCCCCCTTCAGTCTACCGTCTCCTTCCCCCTTCAGTCTACCGTCTCCTTCCCCCTTCAGTCTACCGTCTCCTTCCCCCTTCAGTCTACCGTCTCCTTCCCCCTTCAGTCTACCGTCTCCTTCCCCCTTCAGTCTACCGTCTCCTTCCCCCTTCAGTCTACCGTCTCCTTCCCCCTTCAGTCTACCGTCTCCTTCCCCCTTCAGTCTACCGTCTCCTTCCCCCTTCAGTCTACCGTCTCCTTCCCCCTTCAGTCTACCGTCTCCTTCCCCCTTCAGTCTACCGTCTCCTTCCCCCTTCAGTCTACCGTCTCCTTCCCCCTTCAGTCTACCGTCTCCTTCCCCCTTCAGTCTACCGTCTCCTTCCCCCTTCAGTCTACCGTCTCCTTCCCCCTTCAGTCTACCGTCTCCTTCCCCCTTCAGTCTACCGTCTCCTTCCCCCTTCAGTCTACCGTCTCCTTCCCCCTTCAGTCTACCGTCTCCTTCCCCCTTCAGTCTACCGTCTCCTTCCCCCTTCAGTCTACCGTCTCCTTCCCCCTTCAGTCTACCGTCTCCTTCCCCCTTCAGTCTACCGTCTCCTTCCCCCTTCAGTCTACCGTCTCCTTCCCCCTTCAGTCTACCGTCTCCTTCCCCCTTCAGTCTACCGTCTCCTTCCCCCTTCAGTCTACCGTCTCCTTCCCCCTTCAGTCTACCGTCTCCTTCCCCCTTCAGTCTACCGTCTCCTTCCCCCTTCAGTCTACCGTCTCCTTCCCCCTTCAGTCTACCGTCTCCTTCCCCCTTCAGTCTACCGTCTCCTTCCCCCTTCAGTCTACCGTCTCCTTCCCCCTTCAGTCTACCGTCTCCTTCCCCCTTCAGTCTACCGTCTCCTTCCCCCTTCAGTCTACCGTCTCCTTCCCCCTTCAGTCTACCGTCTCCTTCCCCCTTCAGTCTACCGTCTCCTTCCCCCTTCAGTCTACCGTCTCCTTCCCCCTTCAGTCTACCGTCTCCTTCCCCCTTCAGTCTACCGTCTCCTTCCCCCTTCAGTCTACCGTCTCCTTCCCCCTTCAGTCTACCGTCTCCTTCCCCCTTCAGTCTACCGTCTCCTTCCCCCTTCAGTCTACCGTCTCCTTCCCCCTTCAGTCTACCGTCTCCTTCCCCCTTCAGTCTACCGTCTCCTTCCCCCTTCAGTCTACCGTCTCCTTCCCCCTTCAGTCTACCGTCTCCTTCCCCCTTCAGTCTACCGTCTCCTTCCCCCTTCAGTCTACCGTCTCCTTCCCCCTTCAGTCTACCGTCTCCTTCCCCCTTCAGTCTACCGTCTCCTTCCCCCTTCAGTCTACCGTCTCCTTCCCCCTTCAGTCTACCGTCTCCTTCCCCCTTCAGTCTACCGTCTCCTTCCCCCTTCAGTCTACCGTCTCCTTCCCCCTTCAGTCTACCGTCTCCTTCCTCCTTCAGTCTACCGTCTCCTTCCCCCTTCAGTCTACCGTCTCCTTCCCCCTTCAGTCTACCGTCTCCTTCCCCCTTCAGTCTACCGTCTCCTTCCCCCTTCAGTCTACCGTCTCCTTCCCCCTTCAGTCTACCGTCTCCTTCCCCCTTCAGTCTACCGTCTCCTTCCCCCTTCAGTCTACCGTCTCCTTCCCCCTTCAGTCTACCGTCTCCTTCCCCCTTCAGTCTACCGTCTCCTTCCCCCTTCAGTCTACCGTCTCCTTCCCCCTTCAGTCTACCGTCTCCTTCCCCCTTCAGTCTACCGTCTCCTTCCTCCTTCAGTCTACCGTCTCCTTCCCCCTTCAGTCTACCGTCTCCTTCCCCCTTCAGTCTACCGTCTCCTTCCCCCTTCAGTCTACCGTCTCCTTCCCCCATCAGTCTACTGTCTCCTTGCCCATCATCCTGTAGACTGTAAGCCCACAAGGACAGGGTCTCTTCCCTCTGTATAAAGTAACAGAAAGGACAGCGCCTCAAACGTTGGTGAAAAAAAAAAAAATCACATTTCATTCCGCCTCCTGTGGCAACTTATAATTTTTGATTCCCTCTGTACCAGTATGTCATTGTTAATATGTTTACTGTAAGCGATGCCTGTGCTTCGTATGTAACCCCTTTTCATGTTTAGCACCATGGAATCAATGGTGGAATATAAGTAATAATAATGTCACTCTCTAAAAGGAGAAATGTTACCCTTACACCCCAGAGGACTCAAATACAGTCAAATCAGATCTCATGCTTTTGCACTGAGGAGGGGCAACACCCAAAAACACGTGTCTGCAAATTGAGAATCTGATTTCTTTTATCTCAAGTCAAATTGCAAGGCTCGTTAAAGGGTTGATATTGACTTGGCGCTTAGGGTACCGTCTCACAGTGGCAATTTTGTCGCTACAACGGTACGATCCGTGACGTTCCAGCGATATCCATACGATATCGCTGTGTCTGACACGCAGCAGCGATCAGGGACCCTGCTGAGAATCGTATGTCGTAGCAGATCGTTTGGAACTTTCTTTCGTCGCTGGATCTCCCGCTGTCATCGCTGGATCGGTGTGTGTGACGCCGATCCAGCGATGCGTTCGCTTGTAACCAGGGTAAACATCGGGTTACTAAGCGCAGGGCCGCGCTTAGTAACCCGATGTTTATAATGGTTACCATTGTAAATGTAAAAAAAAAAAAAAAACAGTACATACTTACATTCCGGTGTCCGTCAGGTCCCTTGCCGTCTGCTTCCCGCACTGACTGACTGCCGGCCGTAAAGTGAAAGCAGAGCACAGCGCGCTGTGCTGTGCTTTCACTTTACGGCCGGCAGTCAGTCAGTCAGTGCGGGAAGCAGACGGCAAGGGACAGACACCGGAATGTAAGTATGTAGTGTTTGTTTGTTTTTACGCTGGTAACCAGGGTAAACATCGGGTTACTAAGCGCGGCCCTGCGTTTAGTAACCAGATGTTTACCCTGGTTACCCGGGGACCTCGGCATCGTTGGTCGCTGGAGAGCTGTCTGTGTGAGAGCTCCCCAGCGACCACACAACGACTTACCAACGATCACGGCCAGGTCGTATCGCTGGTCGTGATCGTTGGTAAATCGTATAGTGTGACGGTACCTTTAGAGTTCTTATTCTCTTCCTCTCTGAAGAGCATTTGCATATCACAGCGACAACTAAGAATATCTGTAGTGTAAAGAGTTACAGGAGCTGTGGGTTGGAGATTCTCTGCATGTCATTTTATGCTGCAGATTTCAATGTGAATTTCATGCTGGAATCTATCGGGTGGAATGTGAGTGAATAGATCACTTTGGCACCTCCGCTGTGGGGGGATCTGCAGTGAACACATTCACCTTTAAGGCAATATACTTGTCTGCATGAGGCGGTCCCTTTGATAATGGTCCTCAGCTCTGTAAATCATAGCCATTTCATGCACCGAGACTAGAAAGTATTTGCTGGTGTTATTACTGTCCTAATAATGGCATCACAAGCAGAGCGCCGAGAAGAAAAAAAAAAGGACTCTTGATAAAGTTTTCAATGATTATTGTCTAAATTGGTTTGTGCATCTCTTTCCTTCTCATTTCAATTATTTCCACCAAATCTAACAGTCGCCCAAACTTCTAGCTTCAGCCAAGGAAATAAAAATATATACAGATGTGTCCGGCTTATGTCCCTGATATCACAGAGATAAGGAAGAAGCTGTGATTTTACATTTCTCGATAGTTTGTGTCGGGTGTTACACTTTTGCCTATTCAAGAGAATTCAGCAGAACTGCAATACCAGACACAGCCCACAATGAGGAGTGGCGCTGCCACCTAGTACTTACACCACAAGTGTTCCCATGACTGGTACTTCTGGAAATGAGCTTCCACCTCTCCAGCCAACCTCCACCCAGACACATTGGAAATGGCCCTTAAGAAGGCTCCAATCTAACGTATCACTGCCTCCTGAGGGCCACGTTACATTACATCTCTGAGGATGAAAAGTCACCAAGTCCTAGCCATTACATAGCTCACGTGGTAATCAGAAGATACAGCATGCCACCCCACACCATAGTCCCAGAAGTAGGACTATGGGAAGTGAGAAATTCCCTTGTGAAAGGCTTTTCTTGGCGTTGGTCTACAGATATCATTGTATCCAAGACTCATCACTGAAGAGGATAAGTTCTCAATTCCAGTTTTCATTGTCGTCTTGCTCTACAGCATGATAGCCTTTAGCGCAATGGTGTAAGGTCAATGGACACTTGTAGCTGGCCATCTGACACTGTGACAACTTAGGCTTGGTATATGACTTACAATTTCAATGGCAACACATAAGGAATCAATTGTGGAACCAATAGTACAGACATTTCTATATTATGTCCCAGGAACCATTTTTCAACAACTCCAGGCAGTATGTTGCTCGTTCTCCTGTGAGGAACCCGAGTGGTATCCATATGCTACCACAGCCTGCAGCTTCTTTGGACTTGTCTGCCATCAAGCACATCTGCGGTCATTAGCCAACAATTGCAAAGGAAGCTGCCAGTAGAGGATCTTGATGATTTGCCCATGTGCATTGAGCGGGGCAGAAAATTCCTCAGTCAACAGTTCATGACCTCATTGATGGCAGCCAAGGTTGTAAGTGCTGCGGGATTTAGGAGAGTCGAGCTCATACTCCATACTGAATAAAATCGAGATGTTTTGGAAATGTTTCCATTTTTTCATCATTTGCATATCAATAACACGTCTTTCCATTGTGTGATTTCCATATTCCCATGAAATTTCCTTCCTGGTGTTGCAATTTTAGTGTTGAGGAGCATATACAGTGCCTTGCAAAAGTATTCGGCCCCCTGGAACTTTTCAACCTTTTCCCACATCCCACATATCTTGCTTCAAACAAAGATACCAAATGTACATTTTTTGGTGAAGAATCAACAACAAGTGGAACATAATTGTGAAGTTGAACGAAATTTATTGGTTATTTTACATTTTTGTGGAAAATGTTTGAAGCAAGATATGTGGTAAAAGGTTGAAAAGTTCCAGGGAGCCGAATACTTTCGCAAGGCACTGTATTTAGTTATTATAAAAGCTACAGCTTACCGTATTTAAAAAAAAAAAATCCTTTCCTTAAACTGGCTTTTTGTTAAAGCGGGACTTGGAGAGATGTGGGTAGATACATTTTGTACAGCACTCCAGATTATGTAGGCACTTTAATGTTGGTGTGATATTCTTGAAGGAAACATGGAAGTTAAAAATTCACACACCCGTTTATACTAGGGAACACTCCCAACCAGTGTGACTGGCCCAGCAGAGCACCGGAGGATCCTCAGGTGGGCCATGCCCCTTACTTCTTTATGTTTGGAGCAAAGATTGAAGTCTGTAGCATCATTTAAGGTAGTACTGGCATGATGGCATCATTATTGAGCTCTGCAGTACTGCCTTAATTAAACTCTGTGCCACCACCTCAACACCGCCTTACTTCACCGCTTACACTTACATCGGTCTTTGCTTACAAATGTGCAAAATGTCTCTTCGGAGAAAAAGAGGACATGAACTCCATAGCGCCACCTGTTTGAAGCAGCGATCCTACAAGTCATAATTGACCCTTTAACAGGCCTTGAAATGTGACTTAAGATAAAAGCCATATCAGAATTTCAATGTGCAGACAGTGTTTCGGGCTATTGCCCCTCATCAGTGCAAAGTATGAGAACTGATTTGGCTAGGTGAGAGGCTCTGGACTGAGGTCTAATGGTATGTGCACACGTAGAATGGTCCACTGCGGATTTTTCCGCAGCGGATTTGATAAATCCGCAGTGCAAAACTGCTGCGGTTTTTCCTGCGGATTTATTGCATTTTCTATTGCGGATTCCGCTGTGGATTTACATCTGCAGTTTTTTATTGGAGCAGATGTAAAAACGCCATGGATACCGCAAAAAGAATTGACATGCTGCGGAAAATAAAACGCTGCGTTTCTGCGCGTTTTTTTCTGCAGCATGGGCACAGCGTTTTTGGTTTCCCATAGGTTTACATCGTACTGTAAATTCATGGGAAACTGCTGCGGATCCGCAGCAAAATCCGCATTGTATGCACATAGCCTAAAGGTACCGTCACACTAAGCGACGCTGCAGCGATACCGACAACGATCCGGATCGTTGCAGCGTCGCTGTTTGGTCGCTGGAGAGCTGTCACACAGACCGCTCTCCAGCGACCAACGATGCCGGTAACCAGGGTAAACATCGGGTTACTAAGCGCAGGGCCGCGCTTAGTAACCCGATGTTTACCCTGGTTACCATCCTAAAAGTAAAAAAAACAAACACTACATACTTACCTACAGCCGTCTGTCCTCCAGCGCTGTGCTCTGCACTCCTCCTGTACTGTCTGTGCGAGCACAGCGGCCGGAAAGCAGAGCGGTGACGTCACCGCTCTGCTTTCCGGATGACCGACGCTCACAGCCAGTACAGGAGGAGAGCAGAGCACAGCGCTGGAGGACAGACGGCTGTAGGTAAGTATGTAGTGTTTGTTTTTTTTACTTTTAGGATGGTAACCAGGGTAAACATCGGGTTACTAAGCGCGGCCCTGCGCTTAGTTATTATTATTATTTATTTATATAGCACCATTGATTCCATGGTAGTTAGTTACCCGATGTTTACCCTGGTTACCAGTGAAGACATCGCTGGATCGGTGTCACACACGCCGATTCAGCGATGTCAGCGGGAGATCCAGCGACGAAATAAAGTTCTGGACTTTCTTCCCCGACCAGCGATATCACGGCAGGGGCCTGATCGCTGCTGCCTGTCACACTGGACGATATCGCTAGCCAGGACGCTGCAACGTCACGGATCGCTAGCGATATCGTCTAGTGTGACGGTACCATAAGAGGTAAGGTTTCTTCTTGCGGAGAGTGATATACCGGCTCTGGCTTGCCAAGGTAAGGATTCCTTGCTTTAAAGGCAGATAGAGGGAGAGGGTTTGCAGGCTGCAGCTACAATGAGTGGGGCATACTTACCGTATTTGGTATGTATTTATTGTGTACGTGTGTACAAAGTGTGAGTGTGCTTATTGTGCGTATTGTGTTAACAGTCAGTGTGAGTGAGGGGTGATCTGGGTTAAGGGTGACTAGAGGTCCGCTTCCCACAACACGCGCATCATCAGTTATTGAATGAGGCCCTCCACACATACTGATAACTATACACACACTATACATGAGTACAAACATTCATACACACATGTACACACTCACCCTGATAATGATACACACATTATACACGCGTATAAACATTCATACTCCATGCACACATGTACACTACACACACATTACACATGAGTATAAACATTCATACTCCATGCACACATGTACACTACACACACATTACACATGAGTATAAACATTCATACTCCATGCACACATGTACACTACACACACATTACACATGAGTATAAACATTCATACTCCATACACACATGTACACTACACACACATTACACATGAGTATAAACATTCATACTCCATACACACATGTACACTACACACACATTATACACGCGTATAAACATTCATACTCCATACACACATGTACACTACACACACA
This sequence comes from Ranitomeya imitator, assembly GCF_032444005.1. NCBI lineage: Eukaryota > Metazoa > Chordata > Amphibia > Anura > Dendrobatidae > Ranitomeya > Ranitomeya imitator. The sequence continues at coordinate 774,518,634 of NC_091284.1, forward strand.
TTACACATGAGTATAAACATTCATACTCCATGCACACATGTACACTACACACACATTACACATGAGTATAAACATTCATACTCCATGCACACATGTACACTACACACACATTACACATGAGTATAAACATTCATACTCCATACACACATGTACACTACACACACATTACACATGAGTATAAACATTCATACTCCATACACACATGTACACTACACACACATTATACACGCGTATAAACATTCATACTCCATACACACATGTACACTACACACACATTACACATGAGTATAAACATTCATACTCCATGCACACATGTACACTACACACACATTACACATGAGTATAAACATTCATACTCCATGCACACATGTACACACTCACTTCTGACAGCTGCTTGGGTTGAGTTACGTGCCTTCAATCAGTTAGGATAGAGGATAGAGGTAGACCGTAAGAAAGCGCTTTCTATATAAGTAAAGTCATAACAGGTTAAAAGCCGGCTCCTGTCTGTCAGTAAGGGCTCTTTCACACATCACATTTTCTTGGTATCCATCATTTTTGCAGACACTTTAGATTACGGATCCATTACAGTGTATATGACTTTTCACTTTTTTTTTAGTTGCAGAAAAAAAAAAACCCACAGAAAAAAAGATGTGCACTGTCCCGAGTTTACTTTTTAACATTTTAATGACTTATGACAAACATTTTCATCAAAAGTCAAAAAAGAATGCATGAATCCGTTCAGGAGCAGACTGTGCTTCATACCTGGCAGATCCCAGCTGTTACGCTGCCGGCATCAACCTGTAAGTGCAGCCACACCAGTGAGGGATAAATTGCTGCAGTTCAACCATCTAAAAGCTGTAGACAAACTGTGACAGCAGCACTTAAATGATAAGAGCACACTGGCTCCCATTACCCCCACATGACACAACCAATTGCCCCATATTTGCCATTTTGGCCGTCCTGTGAAGCTCAGTCACAGGTTGAACTCCACAGCCGGACCACGACATCTTTATATCATGCCATACAGAAGGATTGAGGTATGTAGTAGACAATCAAAGGTTTAAGTCCCCTAAAGCTGTGTTTCTCAACTCCGGTCCTCAAGACCCCACAACAGGTCATGTTTTCAGGATTTCCTCAGTATTGCAGGTGATGGAATTAATGCTTGAGCAGGTGATGAAATTATCACCTGTGCAATACTAAGGAAATCCTGAAAACATGACCTGTTGGTGGCTCTTGAGGACTGGAGTTGAGAAACTGCCTTAAAGGGACTAAAAAATGAAAAAAAAAAATATATATAATATATATATATATATTAAATTAAATTAAAAAAAAAAAAATCATCCCCATTTTCCTCCAATAAAATGAAATAAAAATAAATATATTTAGCACTACCAAGTCCATAAAAAGTACATTGTACTAAAACATAAAATTATTGAAACCATGATTTTGTGCTTTAACTTTTTGCAGGTTTCCAGTTTAGTCTATATCAGATTTGTTGGACTGGCATGAGATCCATGTCTTTAATAAAATGATCACAGAGGGACTGTTTTTTTCTTTTCTTTAAGTATTTTAATTTTTTTATACTTTATTACAGCATTATTATTGTATCTGGCAAGGGCTGTGGAGTCGGAGTCGTGGAGTCGGAGCCCATTTTGGTGGAGTCGGAGTCATGGAAATTGGGGAGTCTGAGTTTTGGCTTACTGACTCCACAGCCATGGTTTTTAGGGTGTGATGGGACCAATATCCATGGACCTTCCCATCTTGATAGTATCAGTTTGCTGCAGTAAGTTTTAGCTGTTTTGGTTATGTAGAATGAGAGGAGTCCATTTCTGCTTCTGGGGGTAACCAACTCCTTCCCAATACCCCTGCAGCATCAGGCAATTTACGACCAGTGGAAGGGGTGTCAATTTGGAGGCGATAAAACTACTCTGACACGAAGCCCCAATGAGTGATATTTTAAAAAGGTGTCTGTCAGATACCTCCATTACTAATGCTATAATAAAGTGTTTGTTCAAAAAACAAAAGTACTTTGTTGAAAAAAGAGAAAGAACGTAGTTCATCAAAACCAACAGTCCAAATAGTGGCTTGAAAAATGAAATAAATCTGAGATTTATTTTCACATCTTAAAGATGCCCAGTCATCAAAATGTTATCCTCTTAATATATCGCAGTCATCATATCATACAGCACTGTGTACTTACAATTGCTCATTTTATCTTTCTACCAGCTAATAATTCTCATTTCCATTAGGTCAATGACACCATGTGATTAAAAACTGACTAGCTGAATCCTTGTAATTATGTAGAAACAGGAGATCTATTCTCCCTGCACGAGTCATCACTGCAAAAGCCACTGATGGGGGAGGAGCAGCTGGATCAGGAGTTGAAGAGGGGAATGATAAATGCAGGGACAAGAGACTTCCTGTTTCTATATAGCGCAGGGAAAGGAAGAATTATTTGTGTAGAAAGGCAAAATGAGCAATTGTAAGTACACAGTGCTGAATAATATGACGACTGCACTATATGAAGAGGATAAAAACTTTAATGTACAGAGCGCTATCCTTTTTATTGTAGGCTTTGCCCATTTTTTATTTATGAATTACTGAATGGTGAGCATGCATCGGAATAATGGAAATAAATTAGCATAAAAACAGCTATAAAAGACCAATTTCAACATCAAACTCTTACAGTACAGTAAAGCCATTTCATCCTATGGTAACATAATTTGCCCCAAATCGACAGGTAAAGACATGGCACCTGCTCTTCAGGAGAATAAAAGCGGGATTCCAGCTGCCGGGGAAAGCAGACACATAAAACATACTTCTGTGCTACATATTACAAAGTACAGTTATCATCCCATTACTGTGATTGCATTGGAAAATTGATGGTGCAGTCGCACACCCCTGCCGGGATCCCTGTGTGTGACTGGTTATACAGCGCGGTGGAAATACGGCATACCAATGAGATGCACCGCTGTCACCAGCCGGAGCGCCATTGTGCGGCACAATGCCATTATAAAGAATGGGCCCTCGGTCATATTCTCTCTGCGCCTCTCACAGAAGAAAGGAATCCAGCATTCAGCACAAGTAAGACATGCTTTACATAAAGGACATCCACTATTCCAAGTCGGATCCTGCACCAGCTTTAACTCTTCACATGGTGCCGGAAGCAGAAATCCAAAAAGTTAACGAAAAAACAACGTAAATTAGCGAAATTATAAGGGCAAGATGAAAGTGCGGCAGCAGCAACATGGGGAACATGGTGGCACCCCAACATTGCTGCCCGATCAGATGTGTAAAGAAGGTCTTGTCTTGGCTTCCATAGAAGAAATTTCAGGATCTGGCAAAGATTTGGAAGTCATGTTCAACTTTGCAATTTCCAAGAAATGTCACCAAATCTAACATTTGTGACTATAGGTTCCTGGCTGTCAAATGTAACCCTGGTGTAGATCTGCCAGAATTTATGGGGCTGTATCATTATGAGAATTCTGTACTTTCACCTTGATTTCATTTGATAGATGTGAACAAGGAAATCTACCAATCATTTAATGTAGAACGTATGTTGTCTTAGCACCGAAGAATCACTCCAAAGTAACAGACACTCCGTGTCTCGCTTCTGTCCAACTTGCAGACCACTGCTTGATAAGGTGTAATTTGTTTCTTGCAGCAAAGATAGAGTTAATGTGGGAAGGGCTTTGTCTACAGGAAGTGGGGAGGTCTTTTTCTACAGGAAGTCACTCCTTTGTCTACGGGAAGTGAGGAGGTCTTTGTCTACAGGAAGTCCCTCATTTGTCTACAGGAAGTGGGGAGGTCTTTTTCTATAGGAAGTCCCTCCTTTACAGGTAGTGGGGAGGTCTTTGTCCCTCTATTACTTTCCTGTCTATCAAACCACATACAGACATAACAAAGAAGTGGGCTTACAGTTCAGAGCAGGAAAGCCAATGGACCATGGATGAAGTAATGCATGCTGAACAGTGGTGGAAAAGGAAGTTCCAGCATCTGTAATGCTGACAGCACTGACTCAAAAATAGTTCTTGACAAGTTACTTGAGCAAACGGGCCTTGAACACAGTAGACTGGTATGTGCACCAAAAGCAGTTTTTCCTGTTTGTGGGGGATGGGGCAGGTGAGACCATGCTATTCTACAGGTTTGGAGTACAAGCACAAAAATGCTAACAAATTATATAACTTTTATTAACGGAATAGATTTGTCCTGGGCCCTGTATTGTTCAACAATTTTATCAATGATTTAGATGAAGGAATTGAGGGTACACTGATTAAATTTGCTGATGACACAAAGCTAGGAGGGATAGCTAATACTAGAGAAGAGAGAGAGGATTCAGAAAGATATAAATAAACTGGAGCAGCGGGCAACAACTAACAGAATGGTTTTTAACAAGGAAAAATGCAAAGTACTACATGTGGTTGCAATAAAAAAAATGTACAGAATGAGAGACATAGGGCTAAGCAACAGCACATGTGAAAAAGACTTGGGTATACTAATAGATCAAAAACTGAACATGAGTCTACAGTGTGATGCAGCAGCAAAAAAGGCAAATGCAATTCTGGGATGTATTAACAGAAGCATACAGGCTAGATCACGTGAAGTCATTATTGCCCTCTACTCCTCTTTGGTCAGGCCTCCTCTGGAATACTGTGTCCAGTTTTGGACACCATATTTTAAAAAAAGACATCAACAAACTGGAGCAAGTTCAGAGAAGAGCGACCAGAATGGTGACCAGACTGCAATCCCTGTCCTATAAGGAATGTTTACGAACTCTGTACCACAACAGACTCTCGCCTACCATGGAAACCTTCAAAAGGAACCTGAAGACCTTCCTCTTCTGACAAGCCTACAACCTGCAGTAACCACCGATCCACCAAACCGCTGCACGACCAGCTCTACCCTCACCTACTGTATTCTCACCCATCCCTTGTAGATTGTGAGCCTTCGCGGGCAGGCTCCTCTCTCTTCCTGTACCAGTTGGTGACTTAAATTGTTCATGATTATTGTACTTTATTACGTACACCCCTTTTCACATGTAAAGTGCCATGGAATAAATGGCGCTATAATTAATAATAATAATTGCAGGTGGGTCGTTCAGGCCAAGCTCTGCATGTCTATATATTGCATGCTACAGCTGCCCTCACAGGGAAATGTATTAGGACATGGTTCCAAGTGTGGAAATAGTTTCCCCCACTCATTTTTTTTTTTCTGCAGGTGTTTGCACCAAGTTATGCAATACTGGTTATTGCGATTTTTATGCCTTTTTGTTTTCCGGCGTGAAGCAATTTTTTTTTATATATCTTTAGAGTAATTTCACGCTTGAAGCGTTTGCAATTTTACATGCATTATTTTCAGGCTCTCCATAAAAGCCTATAGGGGAGGGAACAAAGTAACTATAAAAGTTTTACATTTTTTTTTAAAACACGGCGGGCGTAAATTTTCATGAAATCACATTCGCTTTTGTTGAACCATTAAAAGCAGCAGATCGTCGGCAAGAAAAAGCAAAGTAAAAAAAAATACAGCACTTACGCTATGTTGGAACAGGGCCTTACATGCTAGCCATTCATGGACGATGTAAGGCCCATTTACTTGTGTCAGATTTGGGGCTGAATCCTGCATCTCATCCATGTGTATGGGGTACTGGCAATCTCATTCACATGCTACAGTAAATCTTTGCGAAGACTTTTTTTCTAGTACCAGATACATAAACATACTTTTACAGTTTCACTGCCGGCTGTAAAGTGAGACTTTCTTTTTACCAGTGTGAAGTTTTCCCTGTTGTAGTGACATCTAGTGGTTATTCGATAAGTGCAACATTTCAGAATTTATTTTTACATTGATATACATGAGAAAAAAAAAAGCTACCAAAAAGTGACTTTTTATCATTAGTGTCCCTTTAAAGAAGTGAATAGTTACATTTTTTTTGTTCTCCTGACTAGGAAAGATTGTCTTCTCTACGCAACTTAAAACTAATTGCTTTTAAAGCTAATTTCCCATTGTATCAAAGGCCTCTAAATCATACAACGGGTAAATGCTTATAATGCTTCTGCCTAATTAGAACTTTGTAACATCTTGCGAATCGGAGAGAGGTACCAGGACCAGTAATTATGTGCTGGCAAGAAAAGACAGGACTTGGGAGAGTCAAAAACTCAATTAGCTATGAAAGCAATTACTTGTCCCCTTGTATATAGCCTGAAATAAAGCAAAAATGTTCATTAAGAAGCACCGGCGTGTCTGCAGAGACACAATGACATGGCGGTTTCAGTTTTATACCCTGTAAGAACATCAAAACAAAAGCCCAAGAAAATTATTTCAATGGAAATAAGATCGCTTTTTTGGACGGGAGTTTTTCAAAGTCGTAGAAGAGTTCTTTAATATTAAAAAGGAGTCAATCACAGATCAAGATCTTAGGACCCATGACAACTAAACCAACGGTGGTGTCCGTTCTGATGTGGCACAGGTAGTAAAAAAAAAAATGTTGTGGCTCTGTGACTGCTGGAATATGTGTAGCCTCAGGAGGCTACAGACCGAGAAGTTATGACCTATGACAACTAAGGCTGGCCATACATATTAGATAGATGGCGGTCAGAGGAAGCATGCTTCGGCCGACAGCCATCTCAGCCATGCACAGGTGCGATCACTCAGCCGACGGCTTAGAACGATGCGATCATCAGTCTGAAATCAGGCATGTGCCATCGATGCCTTCCATAACCATCAGTTGGGGTGGCACCCCCAGACACGTTAGATTATATGCCGAACCACTCAATATCAGGGGGTTTTGGTTGACAGTCTAATAAGTATGGGGGCCTTTAGACAACACTTAATTTATAGGATCTAAACTTCAACATTGGCCAAGCGTTGGTTTAGTGATCACAAGTGATAAGTTCTTGGTCTGTAGCCTCCTGTGGCTACACTTCTTGCACACGTCAGGGCCACCAACCTAGCTACTGTCCGTGCCACATCAGAAAAGATACCGCCTACTCCTTTAGTTGGTCATCTAATAGCCATTGTTGCATTTTAGATCCTATAAACTATTAGGTGACCCACTAGAGTAGGAAGTGTCCTTTACGATATGGCACAGACACTAGGAGGGGTGGTGGCCCTGACCGCTGAAGTATAGTCACGGGAAGCTAGAGACCAACAACTTATGACCTATGACAACTAAGACGACACTTAGCATAGATCTAAATTTCAACACTGACTAACAAATGACCAACTAAATAAGTAAGATGTCTACGTTCTGATACGGCACAACAAGTAGGGGTGGTAGTCCTCCACCAATAAGTGGAGCCACAGAAGGCTACAGGCCAAGAACTTATGACCTATGACAACTAAGACGACACTTAGCGTAGATCTAAATTTGAACACTGACTAACAAGGGACCAACTAAATAAGTAGGACGTCTATTTTCTGATATGGCACAAGCAGTAGTAGGGGTGGTGGTCCTCCTGCAATAAGTGGAGCCACAGAAGGCTACAGACCAAGATCTTATGACCTATGACAACTAAGCCGACACTTAGCGTAGATCCGAATTTCAACTACGTCTTGTAGTCTGCTCATGCCTCGGAAGCCAAGAAATAATTGACGACATTTCACTTGCATTTCCTCCTAACAGTAAATATTAGCAACATGAAATTGTGCCAAGGGGATGAGACCGGGTACAGATCCAATTCTTCTGGCAGTGAATAATCCAATTAAGTTAATTATGAACCAAAGCTAACATAACATAAAACAGAAAAGGCGCCTCATATTTGTGTTACATGTGGATCCCCGGGCACAAAGACTATAAAATACACAGTCATCTAAACAAGTGTTACTGGCCTATCAATTAGAGAGAAAGGAAAATTATCCAGTAATCCCCGAGAGAGGGAAACTATCAATCAAGTCCGGAGAGCTGGATCCTTTTGTAGCGATCACAAATTATATTACAGAAAAGATGTTTCTCAGGGCAATCTTGTAAAAAAAAATTCCCATCGCATGACACTATAAATCTATACCAGAGCTAATCAGTGGTTGACATTGATAACGTGATGGTCTAAGACTCGAGCCTCCATGGGGAGTGAATGCACAAAAGTGCTGCAAAATATTAATGCTTTCAGAAATATAAGAAAGGTTAATAGCTTGTTTTTAGCAATTAACAAAATGCAAAGTGAATGAACAAAAGAGAAATCTAAATGGTATCAATATTTGGTGTGACTGTTCTTTAACTTCAAAGAGACAATATATATATTTTTATTTATTTTTTTTTAAAGGTACACATGCACAAAGTCAGGGGTCTTGTATGATGTCAGGTGCATGAGTAACCAATTATACCAAACAGGTGAGAATGATCCTCATTTCCATATACTCAAAGTAGGGATTCACGCTCTCAAGTAGGCATTAGGCAGTGTTCACACAGGCAAAGCGGATGCAGTTTTGCCTTCATAAAACAACAAGAGATTCAAAACAAAACATCCTCTTCTGGGCACAAAGGTATCACAGCTAGAGATCAGCGAACCTGAACAGTAAAGTTCAGCATCCGTACTGAACGTGGACTTCATCAGGAGGTCAGTGTTACTGTTTGGGTTCGGCTGCCGGAACACGGGGTATTTGTCACGCTGCTATGTGCATGACGGCGCGGCAAACACCGCTTCTAACCAGCAGTAAAATCATCCCCACTGGTCAGAGCCGCGGTTTCCATGCCGTCAAAAGACATCGTGAGCGCCCAACTGTGATCGGAGGTTTAAAGTTTACCTCTGGTCACTGGTGTCAGTGGATGGGACTACAGCTCCCATCATCCGACACCTGCTGCAGCTAATAACAGCAAAAGCAGGAGTGGCTGAAATTTTTTTTTTTTAAATCAGCCAGTCAAAATTCACAGCTGGGGGCTGCAACTCTCAGATGTCAGCTTCAACAAGGCTGGCTATCAAGAATAGAGGGGTCCCCACAATAATTTTTTAATTATTTAAATCATTTTAAAAAAAATGGAGTGGGGTCCCACCCGTTTTTGACAACCAGCCTTGCTAAGGCCAGTCTCACACGTCCAGATAATTCCGGTACCGGAAAAAAATCGGTACTGGAATTATCCATGTCCGTGTGCCCGTGCGTTTCTGTGGCACATCAGTGTGGCACATCAGTGTGGCACACGTGTGCCCACTGGGTACCACACGCACCGTGCAGGAGACAGCGCTAAAGTTTAGTGCTGTCCCCTGCATCTGGTGCTGAAGCCGCCATTCATATCTTCTTTGCTGTAGAGAAGATATGAATATTCCTTTTTTCTTTGTTTGTTTCTCGTGTTTAAAATAAAGATCCATGTCCCCACCCCCCTCCCACCCCCTGTGCGCCGGCCCGCTGTTCTTAAAATACTCACCCGGCTCCCTCGCTGGCGCTGCTTCCTGTCCTGGCCGCACCTTCTACTGTATGAGCGGTCACGTGGGGCCGCTCATTTACAGTAATGAATATGCAGCTCCACCCCTATGGAGCGTCGCTGTTTAGGTCGCTGTAGAGACGTCAAACACAGCAGCTCCAGAACGATGCAGGAGCGATCCAGTGACGTAACAGCGACTCACTTATCGTTCTCGCTGGTTGTTAGCTCCATGTAAAACATTGCTGGCGTCGTTGCTTTTGATGTCAAACATGACGATACACGCCGACCTGACGACCAAATAAAGTTCTGGCCTTTTAGCTCCGACCAGCGATGGCACAGCGGGATCCAGATCGCTGCTGCGTGTCAAACACAACGAGATCGCTATCCAGGACGCTGCAACGTCACGGATCGTTGTCGTTCTTGTTGTGAAGTTGCTGAGTGTGACGGTACCTTAAGTCAAAGCTATCCAGGTGGATCTAATTAAGACCTGCAGTGCTAGGATTTAACCCAATCAATCAAGTCAGTTGGGCAGATAAGAGTTTGCAGCATAAATACACTTGGCCTTGTGAAATCTGGCAGTGAATAATTTGATTCCTGAAAAGCGGATTGTAAATCCATTCCAGAATGATTTTTTTATTCTTTTTATACAAAATAAGAACTTTATTCTCACCCGAGCCAAGTGATCCATTTCATCATGTATACGGATTATATTGTTAGATCTGGAGACAGATCCTCTTAAAAAGAAGAGATTTATCGCTTTTGGCAGCACCTTTATGTCGGGCTTTATTTGCATGACCATTTTCAAAATAAAAAGATTTTCATCCTGAAAAATCTTGTATTTCGGCATCACATTTTGCCACTTCCTTGCCATCGGCATGCATGTCTGTGTTCTTCCATGTCATAATCAAGATGTTTTTTTTTTATCCTCTTACCAGTTTTTGTCGCCTGTTTTATGCAGAAATCAATCTCTTCTATTGTCTCACCTTGCCGATTATTTTTTAAAACTGGATTTGTTTATTTTTAGATTTCCATTGACTTCTATTGGAAATTGTTATCCAGAATTCGAAATCAGATTGATGGAACTGGATTAGAAAGAAATCCTGGGGAGCACAGTGACTATGACCGGGTCAGTCGGCGTGTACTCAGATTTGCACATGTTGCTTAAATTAACCGAAAATGGATTTGGAAAACCGCCCATGTGAATAAGGCCTTGGAGAGGATTGTGGAGAGTGCTGCCTTGTACATTTTGTGAGTAAGCCTGGAAGCAACTGTTCAATCCCCTGAAGAACCAACACTAGAGAAAAGAGCGTTTTACATGGCGTCCATTGGAATCACGAGGCGGCAATTTGACTGTCTCTTAAGGTGCAAGATACAGTTAATCCCAGAGATGGTCAGCAGCAGACCCCACCACAGAGCCCGCCTGTACCGATGCAGCTCCGCACCTTCCCGATTGTGCCACGGAAAGAGGGTGTTGAGATGCACAGACTTGGGGTCTGCCATTACCAAGATAAAGCCGAATAACCCCACTGGTGGGTCCTGACCCGCTCTGATAAATACCAGCTCTCTGCAGAGTGAGACGACAAGCATTAATAAACCATATGGAATCATTTTCCCGCAGGATCCAGCATATATAAGTGTTAGGCCGCCCTGACAGCGTTATTAAATGTACAGCCTGGCACTACGCCACAACACATGCAGAGCTCTAACCTTTCTGCACGGACGCTCATCTAATATTTGCCAAGAATAGATCAAGGAGAAATGCCAAAAACCAAGGTAAATCATATAGATAAGGAGACATATTACAAGAAGAGCAAAAATTACCAGGAACTGAAATCTTAAAGCTGGCGTTTAGCCTTCGGATCTGTGCACTCGTCGTCTTTTTCAGGAAGATTTTGCTTGGTACCCGCCAGAAAGAATGAACATAATGCAAAATGACAATCTACTCACGGAGCACATGGCCCATCGTTTGTAATTTCTGTTGGCGTAGGTGCACACGGTCAGTGAACGCTGCGGTTTGGATGCTGCGTACATCCGCAGCGGCCAGAAGTTACAACATCGTGGCCGGGATATCAAGAAATCCATGTCCACTATGCGTGCAGAGACGTTGAGGTTTCGCTGTGGAGACAGACATGCGGTGCATCTTTGCAGACTGCAGCATGTCAATTTATCTTGCGGATATGCGAGCCTCCGCACAATTTGATGCCGCACAGGCAGCGTCAATAGTAAAAAGTTGGGGACACACAGGGTTACCCGCGGCATAACGCGGTCCGTTACCACCGGCATTAACCCTGTGTTAGCGGTGACCGGAGGGGACTATGTGGGCAACAGGCACTGACTGTGGGGAGTAAGGAGCGGCCATTCTTCCGGACTGTGCCCGTCACTGATTGGTCCCGGCAGCCACGACAGGCAGCTGGCGAGACCAATCAGCGAATGAATAACCGTGACAGAAAGAAAGATGGACAGACGGAAGTGACCCTTAGACAATTATATAGTAGATGTTCCAAATTATTATGCAAATTACATTTTTCTTGGATTTTCCTAAATGGTCAGTGCAAACGACAGTCAGTCTAATAAAAGTCATCACCCGTTAGATTATACATCGAATGTTATTGAAGAAACCTCCCAATGATAACAGTGTAATCTCCAAAAAAAATAAAAACTCAAAATGCACTGTTCCAAATTATTAGGCACAGTAGAATTTCTATACATTTGATATGTTTTAAAGAAGTGAAAATGCTAATTTGTGGAATTTCAGCATTAGGAGGTCACATTCACTGAACAAAAAAGCTATTTAACTCCAAAACATCCTACCAGGCCAAGTTACATGTTACCATAAGACCCCTTCTTTGATATCACCTTCACAATTCTTGCATCCATTGAACTTGTGAGTTTTTGGAGAGTTTCTTCTTGTATTTCTTTGCATGAAGTCAGAATAGTCTCCCAGAGCTGCTGTTTTGATGTGAACTGCCTCCCACCCTCATAGATCTTGTGCTTGATGATACTGCAAAGGTTCTCTATAGGGTTGAGGTCAGGGGAAGATGGTGGCCACACCATGAGTTTATCTCCTTTTATGCCCATAGCAGCTAATGACTCAGAGGTATTATTTGCAGCATGAGATAGTTATTAAGGTTGAAGGAAGACTATAAGTCCATCTAGTTCAACCCATAGCCTAAACTAACATGCCCTAACATGTTGATCCAGAGGAAGGCAAAAAAAAAAACCCATGTGACAAAGACTAAGCTCCACATTGGGGAAAAAAATTCCTTCCCGACTCCACATACGCCAATCAGACTAGTTCCCTGGATCAACGCCCTATCAAGGAATCTAGTGTATATAACCTGTAACATTATACTTTTCCAGATAGGTATCCAGTCCCCTCTTAAATTTAAGTAATGAATCACTCATTACAACATCATACGGCATAGAGTTCCATAGTCTCACTGCTCTTACAGTAAAGAACCCGCATCTGTTACTATGCTTAAACCTTCTTTCCTCCAGACGTAGAGGATGCCCCCTTGTCCCTGTTTCAGGTCTATGATTAAAAAGATCATCAGAAAGGTCTTTGTACTGTCCCCTCATATATTTATACATTAAAATAGGATCACCCCTTAGTCTTCGTTTTTCCAAACTAAATAGCCCCAAGTGTAATAACCTATCTTGGTATTGCAGACCCCCAGTCCTCTAATAACCTTGCTCCAGTTCAGCTATGTCTTTCTTATACACCGGAGACCAGAACTGTGCACAGTATTCTAAGTGTGGTCGCACTATTAACTTGTATAGAGGTAAAATTATGTTCTCCTCATGAGCATCTATGCCTCTTTTAATGCATCCCATTATTTTATTTGCCTTTGTAGCAGCTGCCTGACACTGGCCACTGAATATGAGTTTGTCATCCACCCATACACCCAGGTCTTTTTCAGTGACGGTTTTGCCCAGTGTTTAGAATTAAGCACATAGTTATACATCTTATTACTTCTACCCAAGTGCATGACCTAACATTTATCCCCATTAAATCTCATTTGCCATTTATCAGCCCAAGCTTCTAGTTTACATAAATCATCCTGTAACATAAAATTGTCCTCCTCTGTATTGATTACCCTTCAGAGTTTAGTGTCATCTGCAAATATTGAAATTCTACTCTGAATGCCCCCTACAAGGTAATTAATAAATATGTTAAAAAGAAGAGGGCCCAATACTGACCCCTGTGGTACCCCACTGCTAACCGCTACCCAGTCCGAGTGTGCGAGATGGTGCATTGTCATGCATGAAGATGATTTTGCTCCTGAAGGCACGTTTCTGCTTTTAGACGATGGAAGAAAGTTGTCAGTCAGAAACGCTATTTACTTTGCAGATGTCATTTTCACACCTTTCACACAACAAGTGACAGCAAAAAGTACAGCCAAGAAGCAACGAAGAGTGGTGGTGGTGGGAGACTCACTACTGAGAGGCACAGAAGCAGCCATCTGCAGACCGGACATAACTGCAAGAGAAGTATGCTGCCTTCCAGGTGCGATGATCAAGGATGTGACCGATAGGATACCAAAGCTCTTCAACTCCAAGGACGTCCACCCATTTCTTCTGATACATGTTGGCACCAATGACACGGCAAGGAAGGACCTACCGACAATCTACAAAGACTTTGAAGAGTTGGGGAAGAAAGTAAAGGAACTGGATGCACAGGTAGTTTTTTCTTCTATCCTTCCAGTAGACGGGCATGGCACCAGGAGATGGAACAGGATCCTTGATGCAAACAACTGGCTAAGACGATGGTGCAGACAACAAGGATTCGGATTCCTGGACCACGGTGTGAATTACTTGTACGATGGACTCCTCGCCAGAGACGGACTACACCTCAACAAACCTGGGAAACACACATTCGCCAGAAGACTCGCTACACTCATCAGGAGGGCGTTAAACTAGAAGAAGAGGGGACGGGAAGAAAAACATTAGACTTGAACAAAGAAGATCCAGGAAAACATACTCAGAAGGGAGGTAAGAACATTTCTAAAACAATCCACAGCGAGGAGATTGGAACAAAACAAAATCCTCTAAACTGCATGCTCGCAAACGCCAGAAGCCTGACAAACAAGATGGAAGAACTAGAAGCAGAAATATCTACAGGTAACTTTGACATAGTGGGAATAACCGAGACATGGTTAGATGAAAGCTATGACTGGGCAGTTAACTTACAGGGTTACAGTCTGTTTAGAAAGGATCGTAAAAATCGGAGAGGAGGAGGGGTTTGTCTCTATGTAAAGTCTTGTCTAAAGTCCACTTTAAGGGAGGATATTAGCGAAGGAAATGAGGATGTCGAGTCCATATGGGTCGAAATTCATGGAGGGAAAAATGGTAACAAAATTCTCATTGGGGTCTGTTACAAACCCCCAAATATAACAGAAACCATGGAAAGTCTACTTCTAAAGCAGATAGATGAAGCTGCAACCCATAATGAGGTCCTGGTTATGGGGGACTTTAACTACCCAGATATTAACTGGGAAACAGAAAACTGTGAAACCCATAAAGGCAACAGGTTTCTGCTAATAACCAAGAAAAATTATCTTTCACAATTGGTGCAGAATGCAACCAGAGGAGCAGCACTTTTAGACCTAATACTATCTAATAGACCTGACAGAATAACAAATCTGCAGGTGGTCGGGCATCTAGGAAATAGCGACCACAATATTGTACAGTTTCACCTGTCTTTCACTAGGGGGACTTGTCAGGGAGTCACAAAAACACTGAACTTTAGGAAGGCAAAGTTTGAACAGCTTAGAGATGCCCTTAATCTGGTAGACTGGGACAATATCCTCAGAAATAAGAATACAGATAATAAATGGGAAATGTTTAAGAACATCCTAAATAGGCAGTGTAAGCGGTTTATACCTTGTGGGAATAAAAGGACTAGAAATAGGAAAAACCCAATGTGGCTAAACAAAGAAGTAAGACAGGCAATTAACAGTAAAAAGAAAGCATTTGCACTACTAAAGCAGGATGGCACCATTGAAGCTCTAAAAAACTATAGGGAGAAAAATACTTTATCTAAAAAACTAATTAAAGCTGCCAAAAAGGAAACATAGAAGCACATTGCTAAAGAGAGTAAAACTAATACCAAACTGTTCTTCAACTATATCAATAGTAAAAGAATAAAAACTGAAAATGTAGGCCCCTTAAAAAATAGTGAGGAAAGAATGGTTGTAGATGACGAGGAAAAAGCTAACATATTAAACACCTTCTTCTCCACGGTATTCACGGTGGAAAATGAAATGCTAGGTAAAATCCCAAGAAACAATGAAAACCCTATAGTAAGGGTCACCAATCTAACCCAAGAAGAGGTGCGAAACCGGCTAAATAAGATTAAAATAGATAAATCTCCGGGTCCGGATGGCATACACCCACGAGTACTAAGAGAACTAAGTAATGTAATAGATAAACCATTATTTCTTATTTTTAGGGACTCTATAGCGACAGGGTCTGTTCCGCAGGACTGGCGCATAGCAAATGTGGTGCCAATATTCAAAAAGGGCTCTAAAAGTGAACCTGGAAATTATAGGCCAGTAAGTCTAACCTCTATTGTTGGTAAAATATTTGAAGGGTTTCTGAGGGATGTTATTCTGGATTATCTCAATGAGAATACCGTATATACTCGAGTATAAGCCGAGATTTTCAGCCCAAATTTTTGGGCTGAAAGTGCCCCCCTCGGCTTATACTCGAGTCACGGTAGTGGTGGGGTCGGCGGGTGAGGGGGTGAGGGCGCTGAGGTATACTTACCTAGTCCCAGCGATCCTCGCGCTGTCCCTGCCTTCCTCCCCGTCTTCTGTGCTGCAGCGTCTTCCCCTCTTCAGCAGTCACGTGGGACCGCTCATTAGAGATATGAATAAGCGGCTCCACCTCCCATAGGGGCGGAGCCGCCTATTCATTTCTCTAATCAGCGGTGCCGGTGACCGCTGACAGGAAGATGCTGCAGCACAGAAGACGGGGAGGAAGGCAGGGACAGCGCGAGGATCGCTGGGACTAGGTAAGTATGTTATATTCACCTGTCCGCGTTCCAGCCGCCGGGCGTCGCTCCATCTTCCCGGCGCCTCCATCTTCCCGGCGTCTGCGCTCTGACTGTTCAGGCAGAGGGCGCGATGACGCATATAGTGTGCGCGGCGCCCTCTGCCTGATCAGTCAGAGCAGAGACGCCGGGAAGATGGAGGCGCCGGGACCGGACGCTGGGAGCTGCAATCAAGGGAGGTGAGTATGTGTTTTTTTTTTTTTATTGCAGCAGCAGCAGCGGCAGCACAGATTTATGTGCAGCATCTATGGGGGCAGTATGAACGGCACACAGCACTATATGGGGGCAGTATGAACGGCACACAGCACTATATGGGGGCAGTATGAACGGCACACAGCACTATATGGGGGCAGTATGAACGGCACACAGCACTATATGGGGGCAGTATGAACGGCACACAGCACTATATGAGGCATCTGTGCAGCATCTATGGGGGCAGTATGAACGGCACACAGCACTATATGGGGGCAGTATGAACGGCACACAGCACTATATGGGGCATCTGTGCAGCATCTATGGGGCAGTATGAACGGCACACAGCACTATATGGGGCATCTGTGCAGCATCTATGGGGCAATATGAACGGTGCAGAGCACTATATGGCACAGCTATGGGGAAATAATGATCTATTTTTATTTTTGAAATTCACCGGTAAATGCTACATTTCCACCCTAGGCTTATACTCGAGTCAATAAGTTTTCCCAGTTTTTTGTGGCAAAATTAGGGGGGTCGGCTTATACTCGGGTCGGCTTATACTCGAGTATATACGGTAACTGTTTAACTCCATATCAGCATGGGTTTATGAGAAATCGCTCCTGTCAAACCAATCTAATAAGTTTTTATGAAGAGGTAAGCTATAGGCTGGACCACGGTGAGTCATTGGACGTGGTATATCTCGATTTTTCCAAAGCGTTTGATACCGTGCCGCACAAGAGGTTGGTACACAAAATGAGAATGCTTGGTCTGGGGGAAATTGTGTGTAAATGGGTTAGTAACTGGCTTAGTGATAGAAAGCAGAGTGTGGTTATAAATGGTATAGTCTCTAACTGGGTCGCTGTGACCAGTGGGGTACCGCAGGGGTCAGTATTGGGACCTGTTCTCTTCAACATATTCATTAATGATCTGGTAGAAGGTTTACACAGTAAAATATCGATATTTGCAGATGATACAAAACTATGTAAAGCAGTTAATACAAGAGAAGATAGTATTCTGCTACAGATGGATCTGGATAAGTTGGAAACTTGGGCTGAAAGGTGGCAGATGAGGTTTAACAATGATAAATGTAAGGTTATACACATGGGAAGAAGGAATCAATGTCACCATTACACACTGAATGGGAAACCACTGGGTAAATCTGACAGGGAGAAGGACTTGGGGATCCTAGTTAATGATAAACTTACCTGGAGCAGCCAGTGCCAGGCAGCAGCTGCCAAGGCAAACAGGATCATGGGGTGCATTAAAAGAGGTCTGGATACACATGATGAGAGCATTATACTGCCTCTGTACAAATCCCTAGTTAGACCGCACATGGAGTACTGTGTCCAGTTTTGGGCACCGGTGCTCAGGAAGGATATAATGGAACTAGAGAGAGTACAAAGGAGGGCAACAAAATTAATAAAGGGGATGGGAGAACTACAATACCCAGATAGATTAGCGAAATTAGGATTATTTAGTCTAGAAAAAAGACAACAGAGGCGATTTAATAACCATGTATAAGTATATAAGGGGACAATACAAATATCTCGCTGAGGATCTGTTTATACCAAGGAAGGTGACTGGCACAAGGGGGCATTCTTTGCGTCTGGAGGAGAGAAGGTTTTTCCACCAACATAGAAGAGGATTCTTTACTGTTAGGGCAGTGAGAATCTGGAATTGCTTGCCTGAGGAGGTGGTGATGGCGAACTCAGTCGAGGGGTTCAAGAGAGGCCTGGATGTCTTCCTGGAGCAGAACAATATTGTATCATACAATTAGGTTCTGTAGAAGGACGTAGATCTGGGGATTTATTATGATGGAATATAGGCTGAACTGGATGGACAAATGTCTTTTTTCGGCCTTACTAACTATGTTACTATGTTACATTCAGGAACCCTAAAGGGCCCTACCAGCTGTTCCCCCATGATTCCGGCCCAAAACATGATACCTCCATTCTGATGTTGCAGCTTTGTTGGGACATGGTGGCCATCCACTGACCATCCAATACTCCATCCATCTGGACCATCCAGGGTTGCTCGACATTCATCAGTAAACAAGACTGTTTGAAAATTAATCTTCAGGTATGTCTGGGCCCACTGCAACTGTTTCTGCTTGTGAACACTGTTTAGGGGTGGCCGAATAGTAGGTTTATGCACCACAGTAAGGCTTTGAAGGATCCTACATCTTGAGGTTCGAGGCACCAGCAGCTTCAAATAACTGTTTGCTGCTTTGTAATGGTATTTTGGCAGCTGCTCTCTTAATCCAATGAATTTGTCTAGCAGAAACCTTCCTCATTATGCCTTTATCTGCATGAACTCTATGCTCCATTTCAGTCACAAATCTCTTCACAGTATAATAATCACTCTTAAGTTAACGCGAAATATCTACTGTTTTCATACCTTGTCCAAGGCATTGCACTATTTAACGCTTTTCAGCAGCAGAGAGATCATTTTTATTTCCCATATTGCTTGAAACCTGTGGCCTGCTTAACAATGTGGAACATCATTTTTAAGTAGTTTTCCTTTCATTAGAATTACCTGGAAAACTAATTATCACATGTGTTTAAGATTGATTTCAGTGATCCATTGAGTCCTGAGACAATACCATCCACGAGTTTATTTGAAAAACAAAACAATTAAATCTTTATGACACTTAAATTCAATTTGGAACACAGTGTATTACGTCGCCTGTGTTATAAACTGCTCGGCTGCTATATACTGCGTGGGTTGTGTTATATACTCCGTGGGCTGTGCTATATACTACGTGCCCTGTGTTATATGTTACGTGGGCTGTGTTATATACTGCGTGGCTGCTATATACTGCGTGGGCTGTGTTATATAGTACGTGGGCTGTGTGATATACTCCGTGGGCTGTGCTATATACTACGTGCCCTGTGTTATATACTACATCGCCTGTGTTATATACTGCGTGGCTGCTATATACTGCGTGGGTTGTGTTATATAGTATGTGGGCTGTGTTATATACTGTTTGGGCTGTGTTATATACTGCGTGGCCACTGTTATATACTGCGTGGCCTGTATTAACGCATTGGGTATTCTACAATATGTATGTATGTATATAGCAGCCACATAGTATATAGCACAGGCCACGTAGTATTTGCTATATACTACGTGGCCTCTGCTATATACTATGTGGCTGCTATATATATACATACATACATATTCTAGAATACCCGATGCGTTAGAATCGGGCCACCAACTGGTATCGAATAAGTGCTAAGAAAAAGACAGCGAGTTGGATGTGATCTCTCAGTGTGCACAAACTTAAAGAGATGACAGTTGTATCTTCGGTATGACAGCCACAGGAACGGCGATGGTCAATAGCCACGCACGCTATGTGACAGCTGGAAGAGCCCCCGGGGAATTCAGCCGTCAGGTAGAAAATCAACTGTCACACCTAGAGATACGCTGGGAATCTTCCTCATGAATGGACCCTGGCGGAACAGTAATTGCCACCAGTAATTCTTTTGGATGAAGAGGAGACATTTTCCGCGGGGATTGTATTCAGTACAGCTACATTTACTGAAGCCGTCCACAACAGATGAGATGAAGCTAGCCACATGTTAGAAGGGCGCGTAAAGATTAAGGAGGAGAGCTGCTAAGAAAATAATATTATATATATATATATATATATATATATATATATATATATATATATATATATATATATATATATATATATATATATTAATATTTATTTATTTAGTCATTTACCTTTTTTTTTCTTGAGGTTCCTAGAGAAAAGAAAAAAAAAGGGTATGTGAACATGCTGCGTTTCTTTTCTCCCCACAATGATTTGGTGCGGAAACTATGCAGCATTTTAAAGTACCTGGTAAGTGAACATGTTGCTTACTTTTTCCTTGCAGATTTAACCCATAACAATGAATGGCAAAAAATACACTTTTACGGGTTTTTCCTGCCAACACATCCTGAACTTGTGCACATGGCCCGAAGCCTCATTCAGACGTCTGTTTCACATGGCAGGAACACGTACCCATAGTAAAGTGAATCTTGCCATATGGGAATATTCCGTACAAATTTCTAGTAACAAGAAACATTTGTATTTTTTTTTCCAAATAACTATGAAGACTAAAGCATTTTTCTTTTTCTTTGCTTTTGTAGGGATGACATGTTTTTGAGGACAATGGTTTCATCACAAACTCCCTCACACTCTGAACACAAGGACATGATGCCAGACGATGATGAGCTGCTTACATACCTCCCCCCTCTAAATTATATCTTCATTTCTTGGAAGGCGTTCCTTTGTCCCTAGATATCCTACAATGGGATATAGAGCCGTGATGACTTTTTGTTTCCTTGGGAACAATTTGGATTTTCAGTGTGGAGGTCAAATAAGGAGATACATCAGGCATGAATTGCTTACAAAGACACAGAGCAAGACAAAGTGATAATGTCTCCTTACACAGCAGGAGTGAGAATAATAGGAGCACATAAACAATTTTTTATTCAGCTTTAAATGGTCAGGTAATTAGCTGTCTCCTATCTGTGTAACTTGCTATTCCCTGCCTGTTGTCAGGTGTAATCCTTCGCAAGCAGCAGAGAATGATTGCAGGAAGTGGGTCTTTGTGTTTCTGCTCCTGCTCTCCTGTCTGCCAAACTCCATACAGGCATAACAGAAAGGCAGTCATTAAAGGGACTGCACGGCCTGACTGTACAAACCGCAGACATGCACTCGGTGCACCCTTACAGTGGTTATACATTTAAGTTAACCTTCCTTCCCTCCTACTTGTCATAAGAGCTGAAGACTGAGGGAAAAAGTATGGGGGGGGGATGGTGCACTGAACTGTTTATCACCCCAAGGGTACACAGAGAGCATGTACTTGGTGTGAACAGACATTTTGTGCTGACAGTCCCTTTAAAGGGAACCTGTCAGCATGAACATGCAGTCAATCTCTAGGCATCTTACAAGAGCAGGGTGAGCAGAGCAGATTGACATACAGCTTCTTGGAGAAAAGATGCAGTATAACTTGTGTTTTAACCATTTAAACCTCTTTCTGGATTTTTGGGTCCGATCAGTAATTATATAAGTGTGCATGCAGAGGCCGCCGTTAATCACTGAGAGGAACACCCACTGGACCAAAAATACCAGAAAGAGGAGAGGTTTAAATGAATAAAACACAAGTTATACCGAATCTTTATTCCCAAAATTAAACATCAGTCTGCTCAGTTCCCCCTGCTTTGTAACATGATGTCCTCATATTAGACTGCATTTTCCACGGTTCCAAATAACTTCAGACAGGTGGAACGCATACTAAGAAGTGAGGAAAAGGAGGTTCCCACACCTATTGTGCCGATAGAGGAACGGCCCTCTCAAAAAGATAAACTTACTGAGCACGAGACATATTTTAGATGGACGAGAGTTTATAATTTGGTAGTCCTCACGATTAATGTGAGGCATGGTCTATAAAAGAAAGTCCTTACGATACAGTCCAACACTGTGCGGAGAAAACACAACAACTGGTAAATGACAAACCGCTGTGCTGGGTCTGGATTATTTGATAACATTTTATAGCAATTGTGCTGAAAAGAAATCGGACTGACGAGGTGCAGGAACCAGGAGAACAGGATGCGTCATGAGATGACACAGCCACTTGACATATGCTAGGACGTTGGGCGACCCGACCTTTGCTAAATGTCCCTTAACTAATCGGCGGAAAGCTGTGAAAAGAACAATCTCCCGTGACGCGGTGTGCCCACTTCATCCATTAGGCACGCAGACTGCTCACGGGAGGACGGAGGAGCAGATATGGAGTCATTTAGGTCTTGACGTAATGTAAAAATTGATCACCGCTCCGAAGGCAGGAGAGGCGGAAAAATGAAAGATTATTATCCCGCGGAGTCCAATTTGCACTTTTTGAAAGTGGCATTTTATGGTTTCCTTAGTTACAATTGAAAAATTCTCAACATCTTTGTAGGTGGGCAACTCCGACCGGCGTCCACATCTGTTCTGTCGTCACCGGCGCGCGATTATCCAGTTACCATAGAGCCCGGGAGTGAACGGGAGCCATTGTTACAGCAGATTGCTTCTGGCAGGGAATGTGTTTTGATTGCACCGTGCATGCTATTTACGCCGCTACAAGGAAAGTATGGCTCACACCTGTGTCAGGAGGGGGCAAGCGCGAGGCACAGGAAAAACAACATGTTCTGCAGGGTGAAAATACTCAAAAATGAATTACAGAAGGTGAAATTAAAGGAAAGTGGCCACCATTACTCAGATAGCTGTTGGGCTTGGCTAAATACATAAAATCTGGGTGAGGAATAGGTAATGGTTACCGACCACCTCTAGAATCTAATCAGCGGAGGCGGGAAGTGGGGAGCAGGAGCTCTTGTTCAGAAGATGAGACAGCTCCTTTAAAGCGATTCGCTCCGTAGTTTTTTGCTATGAATGATGTAGGGGAAGAGAGTCTGATTCCAGCAATGTATCACTTACTGGACTGCTTGGTGCAGTTTTGATAAAATCACAGTTTCCTCAACTGGGAGTGTAGTAGTGCTATGACTGATGACCTAGGCATAACCCCGCCCACACCTCTGATTGGCAGCTACCAGCCAATCAGTGGTGGGGGTGGGCAGGATTACGCAGATTAGCTGGACTACCTGGCACGTCACACCTAGTCCTTTAATGATAATCCCCTGTCGATAAAACACTGATTGTAGTGAAACCATAGCAAGCTACTAGGCTGGTGAAAAATCTCTAGAATTAAGGTCTCTGCCTCCGCATCATGCTGCTCTGAGATTAAATAGCAAAAACTTGTTGACAAAAAAAATATCTAATGGGCACCAGTACAAATTGTTAAAGGTGCAATGCAACTAACAGAAGGAAACGTTTGGTCGTCTCCTCCATCATGGAGCAGGGCATCCTGTCACACTGGCATTTTTCGGGGACGAGGCGTAGAATTAGAGATGT
The DNA here is from genome assembly GCF_032444005.1 of Ranitomeya imitator. NCBI lineage: Eukaryota > Metazoa > Chordata > Amphibia > Anura > Dendrobatidae > Ranitomeya > Ranitomeya imitator. The sequence goes on from NC_091284.1 coordinate 774,542,175, forward strand.
ACAAGCGTATAAAGTCTTGTTTAACTAAGACACTAAGTTGATTAAATTCTTCGGATAATCCTGAAAGACGTTTAGGGATGAGACGCATCACCGCGCTACTTGTCATTTCATCATCGACAAGAAAATAAATTGGACTCCGAGCCAGAAGATTCCGTTCAGTGACTCAAGGAAAACTCCGTCGCGTCTGCGAGAAGTTCATCAGCTGTTTATTTCACAGGGTGACACCCTGAAGACAAATTGGTTTTATCCTGGGGACATGGTGACACTATTAAACATCTTTTCACGACTCCGTGTCAGAACACCCGGCCTGCCCAGACGAACTTTATAAACCTTCTAGAAGCCAAGAGCTTAAAATCAATAGGATGAAACGTGCGCTTATCGGCCTCAAATGACTTAACACAGGGGCTAATTTTACTCAGTTTATTCCTACAGTAAAATATTTGTGGTCACTAAAGGGGCCTTAACGTTTAAAGGACAATGGTGTCCCAAGGAAGAACTCGAACTTTCTCAAGGTGTGAAGAAGAATAAGTCCTAGACGCCTCCTATGGAAGGTTTACAACTTGGGATTGCCTTTCAGTAGATGCATTAGACTAAAGCTGGATTTACAGTGCACGATGGCGGTAATTAAACAACCAATTACATACAAGCCGATAGCAGTCGCCTATTGCCTGTATAGGACAGGACAGCCACACTTCTATGTGCACAGGATGATCGTTAATACCAGTTCTGTGTGCATCGCACATCACCTCCTTGTCAGCAAAGGCCCCGTTTATGCGGAACGATGTGCTGCCAAAAATGATAATTTTTAAGCTTGCTTAATTATTTTACTTGATGACGGAGAATTTTACTTGAGTCTGTTGATTTGAAACCTGTTTAGACAAGCCGAAAAACAAGTGCTCCTAAGAACATTTATTCACAATTACCCTGTCTAAATGATCCCTAAGAAACGGACATACCCCAACCCTAAATTACCAAGCCTGATGCCAAAGGTCATGAATAGTGATGAGCGAGTGTACTCGTTGCTCGGGTGGTCTCCGAGTATTTGTAACTGCTCAGAGATTTAGTTTTCATCGCGGCAGCTGAATGATTTACAGCTACTAGACAGCTTGATTACATGTGGGGATTCCCTAGCAACCAGGCAACCCCCCACATATACTCAGCCTAGCTAGGAGCTGTAAATCATTCAGCTGCCGCGATGAAAACTAAATCTACGAGCAGTCATAAATACTCGGAGGACACCCTGTATGCTAAATATTGCCAAGTTAAACCTGTCAGTCTTAAAGGTCGACCTCAACATACGCTGACGACACCGGGAATGGTCACAAAAGTTGTGCTGTTGCGCCACTAGGATTGAAAAGTGTGCATATGAATCGTTCACGAGGTGGAACTGAAGTGGCTGCTATCTTTTCTTTGGTGTCATTCACAGATGAAGGTCCTCCACAAAGGGGACATGAAGAAATTGGGCTGCCGAGATTCCTGTGGCTTAAACGGAATCTAACTGAGGTTTTTTGGCCACTTCTAGGAGATGGGCAAAACTACAACGCCAGTCCATAATTTAATTTCATACCGCTAAGTCCATAAATAAAGCTATGGTGGAGCTGCTTAATGGCATAATGTGCTGCCTTCTCATTGGCAATCCCCAGAAAAGGCAAACAACGGATGATGACGTCAAGCTGCGGCATTAGCCCGGGACCGTGGTCCTCCCGCGGGCGGCAGGCACAGTCCTAACGTCTGTGTGATCATTTCTGTAGTCCATAGTAAGGCGGCACAACATCCGTTTATCTAGGAAATCCTTCATTTACAGGTGAATGAATTAATAACCGAGAACACTAATCACTAGAGAAGTCCATTACAATGAATCATGCTCACTGTATATATAACCCAGTGTCTCAGTCTTGTGACATCACCGCTGTGCTCTGCTTTACGGCCGGCGCTGACAGTCAGTGCAGGGAAGCTGACGGCGGGGGACGTGACAGACATCGGAATGTGAGTATGTACTGTTTTTTTTTGTTTTGTTTTTTTTAACTTTTATAATGGTAACCAGGGTAAATATCGGGTTACTAAGCGCGGCCCTGCGCTTAGTAACCCGATATTTACCCTGGTTACAAGTGAACACATCGCTGGATCAGCGTCACACACGCCGATCCAGCGATGACAGCGGGTGATCAGCGACCCAAAAAAGGTCCTGATCATTCCCCAACGACCAACGATCTCCCAGCAGAGCCTGATCGTTGGTCGCTGTTACACATAACGAGATCGTTAGCGGGATCGTTGTTACGTCACAAAAAGCGTGACGTTGCAACGATATCGTTATGTGTGAAGGTACCTTTACTCTTCTTACGTCGCCAATATATTAAGCCAGAAACGCAATACAGTACAGCGACGCGCTACCAGGACACCGGCTGCAATTCACATCACATTCATAAGCAGCTACTGAACGACTATGGCAATATGGTTTTATTGGGTGTTTCGTTCTTTAAATGGATGAACAATGCATCGGGCGATCGTTCGACATCTCCGCGACTCTCCCATACACCGGAGAACTCGTACGACCGAGCGCTCCTGTGTTCTCTGTGAGAAAGCCGCTGACTGACACCATTAGCTGGTGGCTTATCTCCTGGAGAACAAAGATCGGCAGCCCAAAGTCAGACCTGCACCATTTAAAACTCCACCGAACAGCCGGCGATCCCATACATATTAGACCATTCGTTATTAGGTCAAACCTCTTGATATTGGCGAGTTCAGCCGACATTGCTATAATCGGAGCCTCGTTCTATCTCTCAGACTTACATTGAAAAGTGACGTCTCACTGCCCAGCAAACGCCAACTAGTCACACCCAGCGGAGGAACGAAGCAGCACCGAAAACGACAGACTAAGCACTTCACTACAGGCAGGGTCCAAACATTAGTGTGACCACTCAGGGGGTTAAATAAAGCCCCTCTCTGGTGTGTGTTTGTTTTTTCACAGTTTCTCTATATCAATAGTTTTTTTTTTCAATAGGTTTCTAATAAAACCCATGCCTTTCAATAGTTAAAATGTAAAGTAAGTAAGTTATCCCGTATCTGCTGAACTTCATCTCGGGGGTCCCACCACTGGAGCCAATAGCGATTTTGAAAGAGGGGCACCACACAATGAAAGGAGCCCCCTAACCTCTGCTCCATTAATGGTACTACCCTAAATCAGAGAACAGACCTTGGGTATTTTTTCCAGCAATTCTCTAGATAAAGAATGGAGCATGTCAAACATGCGTACCTCTGCTTCCATTCATAGTAACATAGTAACATAGTTAGTAAGGCCGAAAAAAGACATTTGTCCATCCAGTTCAGCCTATATTCCATCATAATAAATACCCAGATCTACGTCCTTCTACAGAACCTAATAATTGTATGATACAATATTGTTCTGCTCCAGGAAGACATCCAGGCCTCTCTTGAACCCCTCGACTGAGTTCGCCATCACCACCTCCTCAGGCAAGCAATTCCAGATTCTCACTGCCCTAACAGTAAAGAATCCTCTTCTATGTTGGTGGAAAAACCTTCTCTCCTCCAGACGCAAAGAATGCCCCCTTGTGCCCGTCACCTTCCTTGGTATAAACAGATCCTCAGCGAGATATTTGTATTGTCCCCTTATATACTTATACATGGTTATTAGATCGCCCCTCAGTCGTCTTTTTTCTAGACTAAATAATCCTAATTTCGCTAATCTATCTGGGTATTGTAGTTCTCCCATCCCCTTTATTAATTTTGTTGCCCTCCTTTGTACTCTCTCTAGTTCCATTATATCCTTCCTGAGCACCGGTGCCCAAAACTGGACACAGTACTCCATGTGCGGTCTAACTAGGGATTTGTACAGAGGCAGTATAATGCTCTCATCATGTGTATCCAGACCTCTTTTAATGCACCCCATGATCCTGTTTGCCTTGGCAGCTGCTGCCTGGCACTGGCTGCTCCATGTAAGTTTATCATTAACTAGGATCCCCAAGTCCTTCTCCCTGTCAGATTTACCCAGTGGTTTCCCGTTCAGTGTGTAATGGTGATATTGATTCCCTCTTCCCATGTGTATAACCTTACATTTATCATTGTTAAACCTCATCTGCCACCTTTCAGCCCAAGTTTCCAACTTATCCAGATCCATCTGTAGCAGAATACTATCTTCTCTTGTATTAACTGCTTTACATAGTTTTGTATCATCTGCAAATATCGATATTTTACTGTGTAAACCTTCTACCAGATCATTAATGAATATGTTGAAGAGAACAGGTCCCAATACTGACCCCTGCGGTACCCCACTGGTCACAGCGACCCAGTTAGAGACTATACCATTTATAACCACCCTCTGCTTTCTATCACTAAGCCAGTTACTAACCCATTTACACACATTTTCCCCCAGACCAAGCATTCTTATTTTGTGTACCAACCTCTTGTGCGGCACGGTATCAAACGCTTTGGAAAAATCGAGATATACCACGTCCAATGACTCACCGTGGTCCAGTCTATAGCTTACCTCTTCATAAAAACTGATTAGATCAGAAACCCTTCAAATATTTTACCAACAATAGAGGTTAGACTTACTGGCCTATAATTTCCAGGTTCACTTTTAGAGCCCTTTTTGAATATTGGCACCACATTTGCTATGCGCCAATCCTGCGGAACAGACCCTGTCTCTATAGAGTCCCTAAAAATAAGAAATAATGGTTTATCTATTACATTACTTAGTTCTCTTAGTACTCGTGGGTGTATGCCATCCGGACCCGGAGATTTATCTATTTTAATCTTATTTAGCCGGTTTCGCACTTCTTCTTGGGTTAGATTGGTGACCCTTAATATAGGGTTTTCATTGTTTCTTGGGATTTCACCTAGCATTTCATTTTCCACCGTGAATACCGTGGAGAAGAAGGTGTTTAATATGTTAGCTTTTTCCTCGTCATCTACAACCATTCTTTCCTCACTATTTTTTAAGGGGCCTACATTTTCAGTTTTTATTCTTTTACTATTGATATAGTTGAAGAACAGTTTGGGATTAGTTTTACTCTCCTTAGCAATGTGCTTCTGTTTCCTTTTTGGCAGCTTTAATTAGTTTTTTAGATAAAGTATTTTTCTCCCTATAGTTTTTTAGAGCTTCAATGGTGCCATCCTGCTTTAGTAGTGCAAATGCTTTCTTTTTACTGTTAATTGCCTGTCTTACTTCTTTGTTTAGCCACATTGGGTTTTTCCTATTTCTAGTCCTTTTATTCCCACAAGGTATAAACCGCTTACACTGCCTATTTAGGATGTTCTTAAACATTTCCCATTTATTATCTGTATTCTCATTTCTGAGGATATTGTCCCAGTCTACCAGATTAAGGGCATCTCTAAGCTGTTCAAACTTTGCCTTCCTAAAGTTCAATGTTTTTGTGACTCCCTGACAAGTCCCCCTAGTGAAAGACAGGTGAAACTGTACAATATTGTGGTCGCTATTTCCTAAATGCCCAACCACCTGCAGATTTGTTATTCTGTCAGGTCTATTAGATAGTATTAGGTCTAAAAGTGCTGCTCCTCTGGTTGGATTCTGCACCAATTGTGAAAGATAATTTTTCTTGGTTATTAGCAGAAACCTGTTGCCTTTATGGGTTTCACAGGTTTCTGTTTCCCAGTTAATATCCGGGTAGTTAAAGTCCCCCATAACCAGGACCTCATTATGGGTTGCAGCTTCATCTATCTGCTTTAGAAGTAGACTTTCCATGCTTTCTGTTATATTTGGGGGTTTGTAACAGACCCCAATGAGAATTTTGTTACCATTTTTCCCTCCATGAATTTCAACCCATATGGACTCGACATCCTCATTCCCTTCGCTAATATCCTCCCTTAAAGTGGACTTTAGACAAGACTTTACATAGAGACAAACCCCTCCTCCTCTCCGATTTTTACGATCCTTTCTAAACAGACTGTAACCCTGTAAGTTAACTGCCCAGTCATAGCTTTCATCTAACCATGTCTCGGTTATTCCCACTATGTCAAAGTTACCTGTAGATATTTCTGCTTCTAGTTCTTCCATCTTGTTTGGAAGACAAGGCTCTGAAAAGCCACGCTCCTGGGGTCAATAGCCTCGTTCTTGGGACAGTTGAGGGTCTCAACAGTCAAGTCCTAGCAATCAGTAAGTTACCGTAAAGTTTAGTGGTCACTTTAAAAAACACCGAAAAAAACCCACTCCTTACACTTTCTAATAACTGAAAAGCAAAAACCAAAATGACCTAGACTTACTGGTGGAAAATGCTCTTCTACATGTGAGGGTACAATCTACAGACCACCACGTAGAAACATCTACAGTCTATGAATCGATGATTCAGTCTTGCTCTCGGAATTTGACTTGTCAACATTCGTTCTTCGGGTTTTGAGAAAGTGGCACAAGGGCTTCGTCAAAACGGATCCAAGCGCCATATTCTTCTATGATTTTATTTTTTTGCCTGACTGATAAGATTCTAGCCTATTTCTCAGCTTCTAAAGTGGCCAAAAACATTGAACTGTTGACAACAAGAGGATAATTTCTACCAAAAAAAAACTTGTTCAATGGGTGAAATTTAAGAACAATTTTGGTCAACTGATGGTAAACAGTCCTCATCTGCAAGATAGATAGCTATATTTTTTTCATTGAAGTTTTTGTTTTGATCATACATGGCCAATATGGACTACAATGTGTATGGCCACTTCCGAGTAACGATCACCCACCAAGCGATCACTGGTTGTTCAGTCGTCGCCCTACTTCAATCCAATGTTGATGGCTACCGAGAACGCTACAATGGACCCCAGATAATCACCAATTATATGTCTGATCGGGTTTACTCAGGAATGAAGCTGACATTTCCCTCTTGGATATAATAGGCATGCGTCCATCTTCACCAGAAATTGGTAGAAGTCAGAAAATGATGTGCATCCTTGCACTGCCGATGCCGCCGAGCTCCAGAAAGCTCCACATTTACCCCCTTTGTTAGAAGACAAAGTGCTTCTTAACAGTTAGTAATACAAGACTTTCTATCTCTCATGACGGAATAATTATTTCTCACTTCAACGGCTGTATAGATAATTATCCGCATTGTTCCCAGTGTGATGGGCAGTGAGGAGCAGCGCACAATGAATGCTGGCAAAGTACAGAAAAAAGATCAGTGACATAACGAGCGAGCATGGACGTCAGGAAGGCGGGGAACATAAAACCTAAAAAACAATGATAACCCGCAGAATGTGACGAGCAAATTAGGTCATCCGTTTTGGCTAAGACGCCTTGATTCCTTTAAAGGGGTTGTATGGAATTAGGAAAACAGCTGCTAAGTTTACATGACAGCGCCACACATGTCAACAGGTTGTTTCTAGTATTACGCTTCACCTTCAGCCATTGCTATGGACCGGAGTTGCAATAACAGACGACACTCAAACGTGTGGAGCCGCTTCTGGAGGAAAGCAGTCCATTTCTCCAACCCTTAATATTTTGTGCACATATCAAATCTGCGCCCCACCAGCTCTTATGGAAGTGGGTGACTCCTCGTAGGTACGGTACTTCTGTAAGCCTTCAATTTCATACAGAAGAAAAAAAATGGCAGCATCTTCCATCATGTACAAAGGAATCTTCCCCCCACCTAACATTGCTACAAGAGATAATAGCACCATGCATTCGGCACCTTAACATGGAACCTGTCAGTGGGATCAATCCCCCTAAGCCGTCTATATGGGCATGTAGGTCATAGGAAGCTCAATAAAATATGACCATCATATTTGCGATCAGATGGCTTATTTTTGAGAAATTCACATTTTTCTTCATATGTAAATGAGCTGTTAAGATCTATGGGCAGGACATAGATCTCCCCGAGAATCTACCTCCAGAGATTATTGTAAATGTTAGGGCGTTACCAGTGGGAGACAAGTAGAGCAGACTGTCAGTCATTGCACTGAATACATGAGATCTGAACTGCATTATTGTTAAATACAACGTACTTACAAAGCTGGCTAATTCAGGTGGGCCCATCAACCATGCCAAGGTAGTACCCTTGATGGGTACCTAACCTAATACTTTTAATTAGCGCTGGTTCCTTCCTACTTGCCCATTTAAATGTAGGATTATAGCCTGTGAGAGGCATGTTTGATAAGTATTAGGTTAGGTTCCCATCAAAGTAAAGGTCACCTTGCAATGGTTGATGGGCACACATGAATTTGCCAATTTATGCGCTAAGAAGCTTCATTTTTGTAGGTACATTTTATTTAGCAATAATGCAGTTCAGATCTCATGTATTCAGTGTTTGCATATATCTTTGCCCTTACAGAGTGCTGCGGTGTTTTTTTCTATGCTATGCCGTTTTTGCAGATTGCACCTGTTCACACTATATGGAAATTCTGGTTAGTTTTTGTTTGTTTGTTTTTAATCAGCCATTACATGTCTCACACTGGTAACTCTTCCTTTCATTTACAATATGCGCTGGTGGCAAATTCTCAGGGAGATCTATGTCCGGCCCATAGATCTTAACACCCAATTTACATATTAAGAAAATGCAGAATGCTCTTGAAATACGACATCGTATCGCAGATATCAAGGTATCATTTTATTCAACTTCCTATGAGCTGAAATTTGTGAGCTTTTTAGACTCACACTTGCTATCGATTCAGAAAGTGTTTTCATCAGGCTCCTTATCATCAGAGTCAGGATTACAGAGACAGGTAACATCTCTATACACAGCTGATAACACAGGATCCTCCAATCACAATATACAAAGTCACAGCTGACCCTGCTCCCTCCCTTATCACTAAAAGGCAAAAAATAAAACAAATCTGAGGTCACATATGGCTTTATGACAGTAACCGGCTATAGACCAGTATTGACAATCATTTGTGTGTATCCAGTTTTATCAGGTCGTGTCAGGCAGATATGTAACCAATGTCCAGCAGCCATAAATTGCAATTTACGTCTACTGCGAAACAAGCAGTAATGCCTCCCACCACAGTAATTACCCAACGACATTCCTGCCTTGTTGTCTATGAACTATTCATGTGAACTTTTAACACAAATATATTATGTATATATAAGGATGGAAGAATAGAAGGAACAAAGAAGAGGAAGACCAGAAACACAACGTCTTAATACAATCAAAATAACTGGGGAGAAGACCCTAGTGGACCTATCTAGCCTTGCACAAGATTGATCTTCCTATAGATCGTTCTTCCTATAGATCGTTCATCTATTAAATCGCCATGGAAGGAGGAGGAAAACGAAGGAGAAGGCAGTAATGAGAAGTAAGGCAGGAAAAAGAAGAAAGTGAGGCGAAGGAGGAAGTAAGAAGAAAGAAGGAAGTAAGGCAAAGAAGGAGGAAAAGGAAGGAGAAGGCAGTAAGGAGCAGGGAGTAAGGAAGGAAAAAGAAGAAAGTAAGGCGAAGAAGAAGGAAGGAGAAGTAAGGCGAAGAAGAAAGAAAGAGAAGACGTAAGGCGAAGAAGATGGAAGTAAGGCAAAGAAGACTGAAGTAAGGCGAAGGAAGTAAGGCGAAGAAAGCAAGACGAAGGAAGCAAGGCGAAGGAAGTACGGCGCAGGAAGCAAGGCGAAGGAAGCAAGGCGAAGGAAGCAAGGCGAAGGAAGCAAGGCGAAGGAAGCAAGGCGAAGGAAGCAAGGAGAAGGAAGTACGGCGCAGGAAGCAAGGCGAAGGAAGCAAGGCGAAGGAAGCAAGGCGAAGGAAGCAAGGCGAAGGAAGCAAGGCGAAGGAAGCAAGGCGAAGGAAGCAAGGCGCAGGAAGCAAGGCGAAGGAAGCAAGGCGAAGGAAGCAAGGCGAAGGAAGCAAGGCGAAGGAAGCAAGGAGAAGGAAGCAAGCAGAAGGAAGCAAGGAGAAGGAAGCAAGGAGAAGGAAAGAAAAAAAGAGGAGGAAAAGGAGAGGAGAAAAATATAAAGGGGAAAAAAACTTTTTACTACATAGTTTGGGCCATTGTGATATGTTGGAAAGATATCCTGTATGATATTCTGTAACATTTTCTTCCATCCGCTTAAAAAAAATTCAATGTGAAGTCTTGTAAACATGGATAGCCTTACCTCTTCTGGTTTCATGTGGGCCTCTCTCTTTGCTGCCTTTTCCTTTAGTCGTCTTTCCTGTAAAATACAGATACGTAAGTACTAGGCAACATCACATAATATATTGCAGAACAGCAGCATTCTACAAAGTGTACGTTATAAAGACAATGCAGCGCTATTCATACATATCCCGTCCCCTATAAACCAACCCTCCATGCGCAGGACTATGTGTGCACTGGCTGTCCCAGGCGGCTCTCAGACTACAGGCAAGGGTATTAGATGTCAGGAGTTAGCATTTAACTTCCTGTCTAATACATGGTTAACATTTTTCTAGCAAAAGAAGAAAAATGAAAACTTAGAAAATCACAAGCCGAGGAATGTGACACGAGGAACTCCATGCTCCGCTCTTAGACAAAATGAACTTTGTGCCTTTAAATTACAAGTAAATGGAAAAATATCACAATTTATACTCCGCTCTTGTTCGAGAAGGATCGCAAAAGACATTAACACAGTGAGACTATTAAATTATAATAAACTCTGACGTCTGTGCGCCTCGTTCACAACAGCAGCAGCAGAACACAATTAGAAGTTAATGGAAGGCTCATTGTTCATGATTGTTTGAGGTAGAAAGGAGAGAAGAATAAAAAAAACAACCTCAGTGCCGATGATCATTAAAACACGGGGAAATAGTTATGGTCATGTTTGATTAGGAATTTTTTATATTTTTTTTTTACATCTTAGTGGGGTCGGATCACTTTCCCGATGTGAAGCTTCAAAGTCTTTGCTCCCCTTTAACTGTGATAAGTTATTAAGTACTGTACAAGATATTTGAGCTACCAAACTCAAATACCAGGCTAGGTCCCGCAGGTCACGTGCCATCCTATGTACAAAATAATAAACAGGGAGCAAAAAAAACGAAACAACAAATGCCTAAACATCCTCCTCCTCCTCCGTGCGCTCGAGGAGGCCGTAGTCCTTACACTTCACAATGCTTTAACATCACAAGGAGAAGACTGAAGAGTTCAGCAAAGTGGATGCCAGTGTAAAAAAAGTGCGGCGAGTGGCCCCATCACCTTCGGCTGTTTTCCAGCCATCTGCGCCTGGGATGATAAGGAAGAATCGCTTGGCGCGGCTGCAACAAAAGGCAATTTAAATTCAGCCGCGGTATGCAAGGAGAAATATAATGAGATATCCCGTAATTTATTTCTTCAATTTGCAGTAACTATGAGAGACAAAACTGTCTTTACATTTTTTGGAGCACTGTCTGAACTTCACAAATGCAAATCTATCCCTTGGCACTGCTGTGTTCCTGTGCTAGCGAGGATGGGGGAAATCCATGACTTGTGGCCACTTATCACACACATAAACACTCCTAGAAAACACATGCCTTAGGGGCTTCATTGATATGAAAAACGGGCCGTCCGATAAACCTTTTTAGATAAATGAAATATTACACCTTGGAGTGACCGTTCTGATTCAGTAGCTTCTTCCTTTTGCTGAGCCTATTGCTGCTGTGATACATTAACAGTCTGAAAGTGTTTGTTCTGAAGTCTACACTATAACAAGACCTTTGAGCAGGCACATGGCTTAGGTAAGGCTACATTCAGATTAGCGTTGCGCGCCGCTGCGTCGGCGACGCAACGCACGACGCACGAAAAAACGCGTGCAAACCGCTGCGTTTTGCGACGCGTGCGTCGTTTTTTGACGAAAATCGGACGCAAGAAAAATGCAACTTGTTGCATTTTCTTGCATCCGACGCTAGCGTCAAAAACGACGCACGTGTCGGAAAACGCAACAAGAAAAACGCATGCGTCCCCCATGTTAAACATAGGGGCGCATGACGCGTGCGTCGCCGCTGCGTCGCCCGACGCAGCGTCGGGAAACGCTAATCTGAACGTAGCCTAAGTGAGAGTACAGATTAAAAGAACTGCTCTGGATGGGGGATGCAAGGCCTTAGGATTAGTGATTGGCGAACCCCTGGATGTTCGGTTACGGCAGAACAGTGAAAAAAAAAAAAAAAAGTTTGGTTCAGGTACCAGAAGAGTACCCACACCCGGACCCCATTCACAAAGCCCGAATATTCAGCGTTTGCTGAGCTGTCATGTGACGTCATTGAGGTTACCGCAGGTCACTGAGGCTGTGTTTACAGCCGTGACCCGAAACTGCAGTGACTCACTGAGCTCAGAACTGCGCCATGAGACTTTTTCATACGTTGCGAGCGGTAATCTTACTGAGGTCACCGCAGTTCATTGGCCCGGCTGGGAAAGAAGCCTCAGTGACCTGCGATAACCTTGATGACGTCACTGATAGTCACTGACGCTGCTCATTCTCCCGTGGTTTTCAGCGTTAAAGGTCGCATCATGGCATCATCCAGGTTGAGAACTATTTATTCCAGACAAGGATTATGGCGTGGGAAAGAACGACGGACACGTGAGAGATATGGTTGCTTTTCCATTTTTACAGGAGACCATGGCTTCAATGGAATTGGCATTAGATCAGTATAACAGTGTAGGTTATTTTTACATAAAAAGTGTTTGTTTGTTTAATTCAAATAAAAGACTTTATTCTAGATATGCTTTTATTTACAACATAACTAAAGGATTAGTAATGGACGCCTTATAGACACCTCACCATTACTAAGCCGTGGGCTTGATGTCACTGGACAATATAAAGGTGAATTGGCGCATCTAATAGGCTGTTGGGGGGGTAGCCAATTATCCATGGCCCTTTACCAGCCTGAGAATAACAGCCCCTAGTTGTATGCTTTAGCTTAGCTGGTTGTCAAAAATGAAGGGGGATATCCACTCCGTGTTTTTTTTTTTGTTTCTAATTATTTAAATAATTAATAAGCTGATAGGCGAGGACTGAAACATGCAGCTGTCAGTTCTGCCTGGCTGGTTATCAAAAATACAGTTCTATCAGCCGCCGCCTGCTTTCGCTGTTATTAGCGGCAGCAGAAGTATGCTAATGGCAGTAGTAGTCCCATCATCCGATGGCTGTGACCGTAGACAAACTTTTTACCTCCGGTCACAGCTGCGGGCTCACACTGTTAGAGGCAGGGACACCACGGCAAACACTGAATGTTTGGGCCCGCCATTCATGTTAATGGGGTCCAGGTACTGCTTTCGTACCCAAACCAAACTATTTTTTTTTTTTTTACCGTTTGGCCGAACCAAAACATTCAGGCGTTCGCCCATCACCACTCAAAACCTCTGAGGCTATGTGCACACGTAGGAAATGTGGTGCAGAATTTTCTGCACTAAATCTGCATCTCCTGGCAGAATCCGCAGGTGCGTTTTTTATGCGGTTTTAATGCGTTTTTTGTGCAGATTTTACCACTGTGGATTTCTATAATGGAGGGGTGCAAAAACGCTGCAGAACTGCACAAAAGAAGTGACATGCACTACTTTGAAATCTGCAGTGTTTCTGCACCATGTGCACGGCTTTTTTTTTCACATTGATTTACATTGTACTGTAAATCACAGTGCAGTTCTGCAGCGTTTCTGCTGCAGAAAAATCTGCTGCAGTTCTGCACTAATTCTGCATCGTGTGCACATACCCTGGCACTATAGATGGATTCATAAAAACATTCATTTTAGTACAATAATTGTACAGTTATTCTACCTTAAGTGAGTTTGTCAGCCTCATCAGGTCTAAGACCTAATAATGCTATTTTAAAGGTGAAAACTGACACTACATATAGAGAGTCCTGTGGCCTTTCTCTACAGACCTGTTGTACTTGCCAATGGGCAGCAAAATGGAGCAATAAGTGCAAACAGGAACCCCCAAATCTACATAATAGGGCAGAGTAAAGTAAGAAAAGTTGAGGGAAAAGGTAAAAAAAAATAAAAAAATATCCAAGCAGTATTTCTAAGCGTTTCACTTTTGGAGCCAAATCAATACTTCTCGTAGAAAGACTGTACTTATACAGACTGTTTGATGCATTAAGAGAAATCTATAAAACATTGCTTCACAGAGAGTGAACTCCTTTTCTTGCCTCTAATACTGACGATTACTAAATTATCGCGCATCTTTATCCCGTTTTATAAGATAAAGGTGACGGTCTTTAAGGTCAGGCAGCATTTACTGTAATTCACAGTACATTACTTTTTTATCTTTAAGAAAAATGTGGCACACCTCAGCGGTTGTGGAGCAGCGCCGCGCTCGTGCCGTTCCCACCTGGGCAACTCATAAGCCTTCCCGTTAATTTCCCCATTTGAAAGGCAATGATATGAACTGAAAACATCCCCTGCTGATATCAGCTTTAGAAGTTGTCATTTTTTAATTTGCTTTATTTTTCCATTTACGGGAGATCCTTAGCATTAACTGAGGAGTAGAGACGGCATTTTGCATACAAGCAGTTTCCTGTTATCGTGGACTAGTAATAGGAAATAAACACTGAATTGGAAAAGTAAAACGAAGCTGGTAATAGACCCGCGAAAGACGTCCCAAAAAGCGTTCATCCGACATACACGTTCTCTCCCAGGGAGCGTTAACTGTAGTGATGCACCGGCACCAGAAGTCTGGAGCCTAAATGGACCCAAAAGGCCCCTACAGCCCATCCAAGACCAATGCCATTTGAGACCCATGACTCGTGATGGGCGAACCCCAACAGTAAAGTTCAGTGTCCGTACCGAACACCTACTGTTTTGGGGGAATGGACCCCAAAAACTGACTTCTCCAGGAAGTCTATGTTACTGTTCAGGTGCAGCACCCCGAACATCAGGCATTTCCCACACTGTCAACTGCATGACAGCGCGAGAAACACCAGCGGCTCTGATCGGCGGTAAGACCATTACCGCCGGTAAGAAAGTTGCTGTTCATTTGACAGCTCTGTCAACTTTTTACCTCTGGTCACGGCACTAGTTCACGCTGTCATCTGACAGCGTGGGAACTGCAGCTCTCTGAACGCCGGTAATAATCTTACTGCTGATCAGAGGCACATGACAGCGTGGCAAACAACGTATGTCCGGGCCTCCCATTCCTCTGAATGGGGTCCGGGTACTGTTCTGATGCCCAAAGCAAACCTTTTTGTTTTTAAAAGTTAGGCTGAACCCGAGCATTCAAGGGTTCGCCCATCACTACTACTACGATCGTTAGAGACAGTAGCGTACCGCCATTAGCAGCAGACCACGCGGCACCTCCCCGCTGCCTCTCCCGCATCCTGGATGCCGATACAATTGAAAACAATGATGGGATATAGCCAGTAGCCAGCTGACTCTCCCTCTCCCATCATCCCACTTCTGCGTCTGAGCTCTGTGACGTCTCCGCGGAGAGGACACAATGACATCACCATAGCGCGCCCTCTGTGCCGAGCAACGCAGAGGGTCAGAAAACCAGAGGCTGCAAAGGTCAGAGCAGAGAAAAACAGGGAAAGGTGAGTATCTGTTTAATTTTTATGTATGCAGGACCATGTGGAGCCTATTATACTGTACGGAGGGCCATGTGGTGCCAGTAATACGGTAGGGAGAACCACGTGATGCCCGTAATACTGTGTGAAGGGCTATGTGGAGACCATTTTACTGTATGGAAGCAATTATACGGTGTGGAGTCATAATACTGTGTTGAGGGCTGGGTGGGGGCCATTATACTAGTTGGAGGGCTAGTGAGGGCCAATATACTGTGTGGATGGTTGTATTGTGGCCATGAAGTGGAGGCGTGTGGGGGCCATCACACTAAGTGGAGGTGTGTGGGGGCCATTATACTATTTGAAGGACTAATGGAAGCCATTAAACAGTGAGGATGGTTATGTTGGGGGCCATCATACTGAGTGGAGGAATGTAGGGGCCATTATATTGTGTGGAGGCCCATTATACTGCAATGAAGGGCTGTGTGGTGATCACAGTTGGGGCATCATACTGTGTAGAGGTCACCGTACTTTGCCGGGGGAGGGTTGAGGGGGAAGAGGGTACAGTAGGGTCATCACACTGTGTGGGTGAAGGGTACAGTGGAGGAGTTCACTGTGTCGGTATCGTACTGTGTTTCGGGGGACACTAGTTGGCATCATACATTATGGTGCCAATGAAAAGGGCAATCTAGGGTCTTCTAAAGGAGGAAAATTAATTTGCAAGAGTAGTATAGTTGTGAGATATGCTGCTCTTTGACCCCTCCCCACCGAATATTAAGGTTTTTTTGTTGTTTTGTTTTTGGGGGAAGGAGGAGGGCAATTAGAACAGCTATGGGGCCCCACCATTTCTATGCACGTACCTGGTTGGAGACTATGGGAGATTTAGATCCCCCACGCACATGAACGTTCGGCTCGGCTTAACGTTCACATGTTTCCAATGGGGGAAGGGGAGAAAAGAAAGCTGGTGCCAGCTTATATAGCAAGAGTGTGTAAGAGCCCGGTGTTATGCCCCCGTACACCTTAGATCGTTGTCTGCTGAACAATGGTTTGGCTGGCAGCTATCTCAGCCAATTCTCCCATACACAGGAGCCCAAATGTGATCTCTATAAGAGAGCCTTTGCCCAACTCCTCTGCCGATGGCTTATCTCTTCTTAGGTATGTCGAATTTCAGACTGCAGATCCTTCGTCCTCTATCTTTTTGTCCCCCGACATCTACCGCGGGACAGTCAGGAGGTGCCCCCAGATAAATTATACTGTTGGCTTGACCCCATTGATATAGGCTGACTTTAGTCTAATGTGTATGGGAACTTTACCATTCAGACTGCTCGACCCTAATCTTCCCCGCCGAGATCAGGAGACACGCATACACAATAGATCATCCCATATGGGAGGGTTCAGCCAACTTTAAGCTAAACGCTAAATTTTACTAGTTACAAGGGGTTGCCTCATCACAGAGAGCTCAACGTCAAAGTTATGATCAGCCAATGACGGAGTGGTGTTAGGACCCAACGGTAAAGTCAGACTTTTGCTGGCTACACACAGTAGTACACAGACTGACCATGTCGTCCACCAGATCCCCACTCACCCCAATGATGTTTATATGGCCGACGGTTGATTTGATGAGACAACCCCTTTACCGATTGTATTCCCGCTCTTGCCATTTTGATTATGAACTTAGCGAATAGCACAGGATGAGTGTGACGTCCACAAGACTTTAGGATACAAATATTTTTACCGTTTTACACCCCATCCTGACACAAGGTGAATGAAACGCAACCAAACGAGTAATTAAGACACAACCGATTAAACCGCACTTCACATTCATTACTGATAACCCACTGTCATACAGCCGTAATAAATGTAACACCTCGGTACAAAAGACCTAAAAATACATCTAATTACGACGTACGTGCAAAGAGAGTATCTTTAATTAGAAACTTAATGAAAGCGTAAAAGAATGTATTATAAATGTTCGGCAATTAAAAAGTAATCCTAAGTGATTTGTGGCTATATTTAGTGTGCACATTAGCACAGTTATCATAACCGCAGTCACAATGTTGGGTACTTGTAGAAATTGGTAATTGCTGTCTGAACATCTGTTAAAAATTACAGTCATGTGACGCCATAACGAAGAAAAAAAAAAAATAAGAAAAATACAAAAGTCTTAAAAGATTAACTGCCATTACAATCGTTATTTCAGAAATCGATAGTGAACATGAAAATAAATTTGGCCAGAGATAGTTTCAGAGAAATCCATTTCTTTCAATATTAATTCAGGAGTAAAATCTGTTTTCAGTGAAGACAGATTTTCCCATTACTGAGATCGGAGAAGACAGTTGGTGCTTGTAAAATTCGATGAAGAAGGAGGGAGGAGCCAGAGACACATTCTGCTGCAGGTTCTCCTGAAATGATTGTTACAGTTCTCTATGGAACTTTACGAGCACCAACTGTCAGCTCCTATCACTACAATGGACCAGTCTGTAAATCACAGAGGCCGACTTTTCATGTGAATTGAGAATTGTAAGAATGATTGTTCAGTCCAGGAAGAGAAAGAGGATTTCTCTGATAAAATATATTGCTACGTTGCTTATTTTTATGATTTATTGAAAAGAGGGGGGAAAAAGGGTACTTTAAGGATATAGACACCTTTGCTAATTTTTTTTCTGTGTTTTTATTAGAATCGGAGTTAACAGAAATGTCATGATTAATCATGAGGGATTGTTGTTTTTTCCCCCCCATTTGGGGACTAGTTGTTGTGTTGATGACACCAATTAGTTTACTGTATAGGCACTGATAAAACAGGAGGAGAAAAAAAAAAAAAATCAGTAAGGAAAAAAAAAATAGTGAGAAAACAATGAAAACTATTGTTTTGGTTTTTTTTCCCCCGAGTTTTGCATTTAACGCATTTGACTGTGCGGTAAAATGAGCTGGTCGTTGTCTTAGAGGAAATTGTCCTTGGCTCTGGAGGAAATGCCCGCTCTGCTCTTTAATGGCATCTTTAGCACAGGTTTACAAGTCACTAGAGTGAAGTTGAGCAAAATGAGTCACTGGTCCCTCGTCTTGTGGCGCAACTTGTACACCGTGACCAGAGAACTGCAAACTTCCTGCGTCCTAGGTTCGTCGCACGCCTACATGGCTTTGTGAGGGTTACTAATCAGAAGAGGAGCCAATAGAAGGACGTTCGTAGTACTATGGTCCGGCAGCCAAAGACTCGTGGCATGGCCACTGGACGAGAGTCCTTCACCAAGTATAGATGTAAAACAGCAAGAGACACTGCACCAAGGATAGATGTAAAACAGCAAGAGACACTGCAACAAGTATAGATGTAAAAGAGCAAGAGGCACTGCACCAAGTATAGATGTAAAAGAGCAAGAGGCACTGCACCAAGGATAGATGTAAAAGAGCAAGAGACACTGGACCAAGGATAGATGTAAAACAGCAAGAGACACTGGACCAAGGATAGATGTAAAACAGCAAGAGACACTGCACCAAGTATAGATGTAAAAGAGCAAGAGACACTGCACCAAGTATAGATGTAAAAGAGCAAGAGGCACTGCACCAAGTATAGATGTAAAAGAGCAAGAGGCACTGCACCAAGGATAGATGTAAAAGAGCAAGAGACACTGGACCAAGGATAGATGTAAAACAGCAAGAGACACTGGACCAAGGATAGATGTAAAACAGCAAGAGACACTGGACCAAGGATAGATGTAAAAGGGCAAGATACACTGGACCAAGGATAGATGTAAAACGGCAAGAGACACTGCACCAAGTATAGATGTAAAAGAGCAAGAGGCACTGCACCAAGGATAGATGTAAAAGAGCAAGAGGCACTGCACCAAGTATGGATGTAAAAGAGCAAGAGGCACTGCACCAAGGATAGATGTAAAAGAGCAAGAGGCACTGCACCAAGGATAGATGTAAAAGAGCAAGAGACACTGCACCAAGTATAGACGTAAAAGAGCAAGAGACACTGCACCAAGTATAGACGTAAAAGAGCAAGAGGCACTGCACCAAGGATAGACGTAAAAGAGCAAGAGGCACTGCACCAAGGATAGACGTAAAAGAGCAAGAGACACTGCACCAAGGATAGACGTAAAAGAGCAAGAGACACTGGACCAAGGATAGACGTAAAAGAGCAAGAGACACTGGACCAAGTATAGATGTAAAAGAGCAAGAGACACTGGACCAAGGATAGATGTAAAACAGCAAGAGACACTGGACCAAGGATAGATGTAAAACAGCAAGAGGCACTGCACCAAGGATAGACGTAAAAGAGCAAGAGACACTGCACCAAGGATAGACGTAAAAGAGCAAGAGACACTGCACCAAGGATAGACGTAAAAGAGCAAGAGACACTGGACCAAGGATAGATGTAAAAGAGCAAGAGACACTGGACCAAGGATAGATGTAAAAGAGCAAGAGACACTGGACCAAGTATAGATGTAAAAGAGCAAGAGGCACTGCACCAAGGATAGATGTAAAAGAGCAAGAGGCACTGCACCAAGTATAATTGTAAAAGAGCAAGAGGCACTGCACCAAGGATAGATGTAAAAGAGCAAGAGGCACTGCACCAAGGATAGATGTAAAAGAGCAAGAGGCACTGCACCAAGTATAATTGTAAAAGAGCAAGAGGCACTGCACCAAGGATAGATGTAAAAGAGCAAGAGGCACTGCACCAAGGATAGATGTAAAAGAGCAAGATACACTGCACCAAGTATAGATGTAAAACAGCAAGAGACACTGCACCAAGTATAGATGTAAAAGAGCAAGAGGCACTGCACCAAGGATAGATGTAAAAGAGCAAGAGGCACTGCACCAAGGATAGATGTAAAAGAGCAAGAGGCACTGCACCAAGGATAGATGTAAAAGAGCAAGAGACACTGGACCAAGGATAGATGTAAAAGAGCAAGAGACACTGGACCAAGGATAGATGTAAAACAGCAAGAGGCACTGCACCAAGGATAGATGTAAAACAGCAAGAGACACTGTACCAAGGATAGATGTAAAACAGCAAGAGACACTGTACCAAGGATAGATGTAAAAGAGCAAGATACACTGCACCAAGGATAGATGTAAAACAGCAAGAGACACTGTACCAAGGATAGATGTAAAACAGCCAGCGACACTCCGCTAAGATAGATGTGGCCATTCTCTTTGCACATTTACCTCGCTCTGCAGTGTGGTGCACAAGGAAAAAATTCAATTACTGGTAACGGATGTGATAACGTGAAGCTTTATAGCAATCATATCACTCATACACGCGTGTTTAATAATGGCGTTCTGTGGCAGCAGTGATATCCGGCCACTGTGGAGAAGTAATAGTTAGGAAGGGAGGGGGGGAGGGCCACGTAATATATTAATGTTTTCTTTTGTGCTTTGCTCATTATTCTATTCGAGAGATTTTTTTTTTTTTTTTCTCATCAGCAGCCCGCAGTACTTATTAGAGAGATTAAATGAATACATTAATTATGGATTCCTTAAAATAACCCAAAGCTTAAGCAAAACTCTGAGAAATATAGGACACTGCTAGGAAGACTCACACTGGGTATTTATGCCCCAAAGAGATTAATTTTCAGTTCACTACATCAGCAATAGCCATAAAGCAATGAATATCTGACGCCTGCATGAAGCATATGGGAGCGTTTACCAGATGGACACTAATTGTTTTATGGGCATGGTAGGAGGAGCTGCATCATCAGATTTCAAGAAATCTTTGAGCCTAGAGGCTCATTTAGACAAGGTGATAATTAAGAAAAAGCCTTCTTAACCCCTTCCTGCCTTATGACATACTATTAAGTCATGGAGTGAACGTAAGAGCTGAGCTCACACCATAAAGGGCAGGCGCTGGCTGTGTTGTACAACTGGCACATGGATTTATTAGCAGCAACAGGAGTGGAGCTCCAATCGCTGCTGTTAACCGTTTACAAGCCACTGTCAATCTCTGACAGTTGCATTGATGTGGTGCCAACACAGTGGGGTGTTGAGGGGTGAAAAGTGTGTTGGCTATGTAATCAGGGGCACGTCGAAGACCTCCGTGACTTATCTTTGCACTCCAGTGAAGCAAAGTCTCAGGCTGAGCTTCATAGGAGAGCTTGTTTTTCACCGTGTCTAGTATAAGGCCTACTGACCAGGGTGAAAATTCCAAGATTTTAGTATTTTTTAATATAGGTAAATATTTTTGCTAATAAAAAAGCATATCGTGAAAAACTGGAAAGGTCTCAATGAGAAGTTAAAAAAAAAGACAAATCTTACAAGTTAGAAACATTTTTCTTACCCGATGTTTTTCCTTGATTTTTTGCCTGTATGTCTCTTTGTCGTATTTGTCCTCCTCGGTCAGCCGTTCTCTCGCTTTAGTCAAATCAATGCCGTTTTGATCATCATCTTCACCACCAGCAACTTGTACTGCGGCTTTCTGTATCGGGGGCCATTGTTGTACTGCCTGCAAATAGAAAAAAAAATGTCCTCCGTTGAGTAGATGAAACACATGGCTCTGCCTTTTCCATATGTAAGGACACAATAAGGCCTGGTAAATAATCTCCTCTCTGTACTGGAGAGACCACTATGGCAATGTGTAGCGCATAACTTCCCCTGTCGTGGCACAGCAGAGAAATTATATACTTGCTAACTGTATACTTTTCACTACACACCCTATAGACACCTCATAATTGAGACATTTGATAGGAATCTTAATCCAATAAGGAATCTTATTGGATTGAAGTTCCTTCTCTGTCCTCCGTAGTACACGCCTGCGCAAGGCAATCTTGCCTTGCGTAGGCGTGTACTACGGAGGACAGAGAATGAACTTCAATCCAATATTTCGGCCAGGGGGTAAGGAAAGGGTGAATCAAACACCCGAAAACTCCACCCATATGACCCAAAACCGGTCCCACCAAATTCAGGTGACAGGTTCCCTTTAAGATTGGTAGTGAAAAAGAAGAAGTCCAGAAGGAAACCTCAGATGCGGCACGGGCGTGGTAGTTGCTACCCATCTAAATTGCCTTGATCTGAGACCTATGATGGTTGGGAAACTGCAGAAGGGATGCAATGGGCACATACACTGCAGGGCACTGATCAATGAAGTGGAGAACAGCCCCAGTGTCTGTCACTACAGAATCTTTACATTTAATGTTACTGCCCCTTTAAGAATCCTATGGAAGTGAAGTTTTGCACTGCTTATTAAATCTCGCTCCCCAGAAAATGCAGTGCAACCTGGTGCAAGACTAGGAGGAGTTAATTGCCGAAACCTGCATTTTGCCTCGCATAGCAGAAAACTGCAATACCCGCGTGACATTAAAACGAACCGATGAAAGGTGCGCCGATCCATCCAGAGTAACGCATCCCCTCCGTGCAATATAATAATTATAAAATCTGCCTTGTGTGTGTTTAACAAATTTTATGGAGTGGAGTAAAAGTTAGGAAAGAATATTATTCCCCTTAGAAAAGCCATTACCTTTAGTGCAGGCGACGTAGCATTACCGGGCCCATCTGCCTTGTGCGCAGCTATAAAATGGTCCTGGTTTGGGGCCAACTCCATTATATTTTTATGTCTCCTGGCTCGCAGAAGTAAGGCTCGGGGGGCACGGTACTACAGCGTGTGACCGATTGCTGCACAAAAATATTAATGCTGCACATTCAATTAAAAAAAAATGTGAGTTCTGCTAACGAGCACCATGAGGCTTGGGTCACGGCAGAGCAGGAGCGGGTGCTGTATGAAGCAATGGCCACGCTCTATGGGCAAAATACTTAGAAATAAAATTCCCCCACACCATTACACCTCGCATTTAGTCTTAGGGTATACGTCTTTTTCAGGTGGATTCTGCAAAAAAAAAACCCTGAAAAAGCGCTGGAACAGAATGCACAGCAATGTCAAAACGACTTGCTCTGCATATGTTCCATCTTTTGTAACCTCTTTAGGTTTCGGAAGCTGCAAAGAGGCTAAAAGAAGTGACAGGTCCATTATTCAAGTGGATTAAACAGGCAATCCCTGCATATGTTGCGGCTGTACAACAGCCGCGGGGACTCGAACATATTTTTCGAGCACGCTAAAGACACTCTGTTAGCACCCGAGCATGGCAGATAACACCTTATCCCAGCACATTTGCTCATCACTAGTGCAGATCCCATAAGTGGGACCTGTATCTACTCTCCATTTATGGCTTAATTTCGGGGACGGACGTGCCATAAATGTACAAGATGGGAATATCCCGTTAGGGCTTTGTTGTGCGATTTATCTATTATCTAATGGATCTCACTCAACTGCGAAAAGGGACAAACCGGAGCGTTCAGAACTGAATACAGTATTGTGACCCGGGTCGGAAACGGCTGATGCAGAGGGCTAGAGCTCCGTAATAAGCACAACACCAACACAAACAGGGTTAAACCATTAGGTTAATAAGAGCATGATATCCTTGACATTAAATGGTGGCAATTTTAAAGGGGGTCTACTTTTTTGGCAGAATCTGATCTGAGATATTGGTCGGGCAGGGATTGTCAATTTATCATGCAGATTTTAGAATAAAATGCCCATCAGTCATTTGTGGCGGCTTGAAAAAAAAGCCTCTTATTTGACAGCAGAGGTTCTTCTGATTAGCTGGCCTGGCATGATGTCAACATTTCCCAATCGATTTTCTAGCAGATTTTTACAGTTGCGGATTTTCACCGTGAAGACTCTGAGGTACCGTCCACTTGGGGCAAACCCCTCAGCACCGGTAATAAAACACAGCGAGAGGCTTTCCCTGCACCAGATTACCGTGTAGCTCCTGGTGCAAAGCCAATTCCTAGAATGCGTGTCCCTAAACTAAAGCAAGCAGAGAATGTTTGGAATAAGCCATTACTTTGTGACCTCTGGGACCCTCATTATATTGAGATTTTTGACCACGTGACCTCCGATACATTTTCCCCAGCACTGCCCCACTGCAAGAACTATAACAAGGATGGATAGAATGTGCCTTGTATGGCAGAATAAAAATGTAAAGGGGTTATTCCAAAAAAAAGTACGTCATCCACTATATGTAATGTAGTGCATGGGGGTCTGACCTCCAGGACCCCAGCGATCCAGAGATGGGGTTTTGAAGAGTCTTGAATGGAGATGTGCATGCTTGGCATTGACAATGATTTGAGCGGCGGTCGAGCATGGAAACCTCGGCTTTCAAGATGAGAGCTGCCGACCCCTTTTCTAGGTATACCAGAGCCCCAACATCAAAATCGATGGGTGTAACATGGATAGATAGAAATTTGTTTAATACCCCACGCAGCAGAACATTGAGGCTCACAGCCGATGACGAGCAGAGAGGAACCCCTAATCCATATCGGGGACCCTTTCATACCGGATAGGCAAGGGTCTCAGAGGTCAGACCACCAACAACCACAAAGTAATGATATATTCTAGAAATATTCAGGGTTAAGGTTCTGGTAATAATAAATCCCTATCAGGGCAGCAGAGGATTGAGCGCAGCCTCCAATTACTGGTTGTTGGATTTTCTAGACACCTCTCAGATACAAACCGGTAACCGTCCGCGCCTCACAGGTCCGGAGCGGGTAATATTGCTCAGCAATAATTGCTCAATTTTATTTTGAGTTTTAAAGTATTTATTTTCCCAACCATCTGGTGCTCACATTTGGGAAAAATAATATAAAAATGTACTAAAAACATTTAATCAGAAAATGTGTAATTGTGGTGCTCGCACTGATGGCGATTACAGGAAACATCTGCTATTCTTGTATGTGCATATACACATGGAGCAGAACGTTTGTCATAAGGACATGATGTACATTGTAGATACACTTAGGTTAACCCATTCCCTACTCACGTTTTTATAGTGGTGTGAAAAAAGATTGTCCCAAAGAGATACAGTGGCTTGGCTTGTGAAAGTATGCACCCCCATGGCATT
The DNA here is from genome assembly GCF_032444005.1 of Ranitomeya imitator. Lineage (NCBI taxonomy): Eukaryota > Metazoa > Chordata > Amphibia > Anura > Dendrobatidae > Ranitomeya > Ranitomeya imitator. The sequence goes on from NC_091284.1 coordinate 774,567,427, forward strand.
CTTCCCCTCGACTCCGACCATTTTCCTTGTCCCGGCAGCCGAAAAATATCCCCACAGCATGATGCTGCCTCCACCATGTGTCACTGTGGGGATGGTGTTCTTGGGGTAATGAGCGGTATTAGTTTGGCACCAGACATATCATTTACCTTGGTGGCCAAAAAGTTCAATTTCGCCCTCATCTGACCACAGCACCTTCCTCCATACATTTGGAGAGTCTCTCACACGTCTTTTGGCAAACTCAAAAAGAGCCTTACAATTTGTGTGTAAGTAAATGCCCTTTTCTGCCCGCTTTTCCATAACAGCCACCTCTATGGAGTGTATGGCTTACTTTGGTCATATGGACAGATACTCCACTCTCTGCTCGGGAACACTGCAGCTCCTTCAGGGTTTCTTTTAGGTCTCTGTGCTGCCTCATGGTGTTTGGTTAGTGGTTCCTCTTGTTAATGGTGTTGCAGCCTCTGTGGCCTTTCAGAAAAGGTAAAGTGTACATACTGACAGACAAGTGACACATAGATTGCACACAGGTGGACTTCCTTTCACCAAGCATGTAACTTATTTAGGTAATTGCTTGCACCAGAAATTTAAGTAGTTTCATCGCAGAAGGGGTGAATACATATGCTCAAGTCAATTTTTAGTTATTTGATCACATAAATTTAGTTTAGTTTATGCCTATACTTTTCTCACTTCACCAACTTAGACTATTTAGACTATTTAGTGCTGACGCACCACACACAAATCGGATTACAAAAATATTTAAAACCGGTTATAAACTAACAAAATACCGTAGGTAAAAAGCCAGGGGGGTGACAGAGTGTGGAGGGTGGAGCGGGACAGAGTGTGGAGGGTGGAGCGGGACAGAGAGTGGAGGGTGGAGCGGGACAGAGTGTGGAGGGTGGAGCGGGACAGAGTGTGGAGGGTGGAGCGGGACAGAGTGTGGAGGGTGGAGCGGGACAGAGTGTGGAGGGTGGAGCGGGACAGTGTGGAGGGTGGAGCGGGACAGAGTGTGGAGGGTGGAGCGGGACAGAGTGTGGAGGGTGGAGCGGGACAGAGTGGAGGGTGGAGCGGGACAGAGTGGAGGGTGGAGCGGGACAGAGTGGAGGGTGGAGCGGGACAGAGTGGAGGGTGGAGCGGGACAGAGTGGAGGGTGGAGCGGGACAGAGTGGAGGGTGAGCGGGGCAGAGGGGAGGGTGAGGGGGCAGAGGGGAGAGTGAGGGGGCAGAGGGGAGGGTGATCGGGGCAGAGGGGAGGGTGATCGGGGCAGAGGGGAGGGTGAGCGGGGCAGAGGGGAGGGTGAGCGGGGGACAGGGTGAGCAGGGGACAGGGTGAGCAGGGGACAGGGTGAGCAGGGGACAGGGTGAGCAGGGGACAGGGTGAGCAGGGGACAGGGTGAGCAGGGGACAGGGTGAGCAGGGGACAGGGTGAGCAGGGGACAGGGTGAGCAGGGGACAGGGTGAGCAGGGGACAGGGTGAGCAGGGGACAGGGGGAGCAGGGGACAGGGGGAGCAGGGGACAGGGGGAGCAGGGGACAGGGTGAGCAGGGCAGAGAGAAGGGAAGGGGAGAGGAGAGAGAAGGAAAGAAAGGAAGGAAAAAAAGGTTGAAGAAAGGGAAAAAAGAGAAAAGAATACAAATATATTTCTGTTAATGGTAATGCACAAAATAAATTTAGTTTTCCAATTTGGAAGCGTTTTACATTTTTTTATACATTAAAAACCCAATAATTCTAGGAGAATTAAATACTGCAAAAATAAAGTTCCTTCTAATATTATGATGTAAAGATAACAAAAAAATTAAAAATATGTATATATAATGGTTTACTGAGCATAAAAAAAATGTGTATGGCTGTTGAGATAAAATTAAAAAAAGGTCCTAAGCGGTCATTGTAATTAACAAAACTGCTAACCTTTGAAAGAGCAGCATAAATGTGACCAACCCCCCACACTGCCGGCCATCACAGATGGCGAAGACTCTGGCAGGCAGAAGCGAGTCCGGGTTATGATATGGGGAGGCTCGCTGCTTGGTGAACTAAGCAGTGATAAGGGTTAATCCACTGGACTGTGTGATTAATGGCGGTATATGGTGCCCGTCTCGCCCCTCTCCTATCTACATCGCACAATGCCGTCCTCAGCCTGCCAGACAGGACGGCTTGGATGATGTGAGGCTTGATTGCTGTGCTCTCCTGTGCTCGCTTCTCCTTCTTGATGTTGTCAGCAAAATCATGTTCCTAAAATGTGAAATAGTCTGTGCCATCTAAATTGGCAGAAAATGGCAGGGCAGGATTGCTGTACGCGGCGCGCTGTCAGTGACACATCCCCACTGAATGTGTCTTCTAAGCTTCCGATGTGTCATTTTCCTGACTGACGCCGATGATTTTATGAAGCTCAAACCTCAAGGAAGAAGTTTGCTAATAGGATTTGTAAAGTTTTACCCATTTTTCTCACGGCACCGTAAGGGGGTCCCTGCTATCCCCTCCATACATAAGTTGTTGTTGATGAGTCTGCATTTGCTGTATGCGATGTATAACACTGTGCTGCAATGGGCTGATGGATGAGAGCCCTCATTACTGCTCCGCCATGAACTGGAAATGTAATGGAGCAGCAGGATGGCAAGTCTTCTGGCTGGTTTGCAGGAGGAGGTGCAATTGTCACAATATGTCTGGGAAGAGTCACACACTCATGTGGTGGTGAAACACTGAGCCGTAACGCTGGTAGGAGGGAAATGGAGAGTGCAAGGTGGACTTGTGAGGTGCCCCAGTTATCCGCAGTAGCCGGTGAGCGAGAATTGGCCTGGTCTAGTCTACTGAGGAGCCATCAGAGGGCAGGAAGCGGTGTTACGTGACCTTGTGCTCGAATGGAGGCTCAATGACCCATACTTGAAGGGAAGCTCTACTTTAGGACACATGATGATTACTAGAGATCTAGTTGTAGTCATTTTGTTATCATTTGTTTAAAAATGGGCCAAATGGTACCAATGAAAACAACTCATCCTGCGAACGTGCCGCCATCAGAGGGATCCACCAACAATTTAATGTGTATGAGGACTCCAGACTCTCCATCAACAGAGGAAATCTGGGGAAAGAAGGATCTGGCCTGTGAGATCTCCCAAAGGCTGATCCTTTTGTTCTCCGGGAGACAAGTTGTTGAAAGAGGAGTCTCGACTGGAATCGGCCATCTCAGAGAACATAGGAGTACTCAGCCGACTCGGTACTCAGCGCAACCTTTTTGCTAACGGATTGCTGATGGATCCGTTATAACGGATCATTACTGGACACAGCCTTAGGGTTCACCCTAAGTGATTCCTGTTAGTATACAGTTTCCCACTCATGTAAAGGCTGCAGTATCAAGTAAAAATACATGTACAGAAAAGAAAATGGCCAGCCGCACACCCCACAGCAATTTCAGCGGATTGTGGCGGGCTCTACAGTCCACGAGGCTTTTATACATTATTGTACATATACATAAAAGCTCGGCCGACTGCACCAGAATGGCGTACGTGTATTTGTAGAACTACAATGGAGCAACAACATTTAGCAGCTGCCTTAAAATCTTACAATGGGACCTTATAAAGAAACGGGCACTCACCTCTCCATCGTCTGCAAACACTATCTTGGTGTTCACCTTGAATTTCTTCTTCAAAACTTTTTTGGCTTCTGAAACTTTTGTTACTTTTTCTGTTTTCTTAAGTTTAGTTTTGGTTATTTCATCCTCCTGTTAAAAAAACAAACATGACAACCAGTCAAGTGGTGATCAAAAACACGAAGTCTAATTTAGTATATAAATAGAAAACAGGCACAAATGTTCACGTCCGGTCTCTAGATAAATCTAAATCCTCAGTATGCTGGGGGTGCGGCTGTAATCACACCCTGGCACTTTGAGTGACAGTTCACTCTGCACACACGCGCTGCAGGTGCCCTGACAAGGCATCGGCGGGTCATCGAGGGTGCAAACTGACACATCAGTCTTTTTACAGTGAATGTTGGAAGAAGGTAAAGTATATATTTTACATTTCTCTGTGTTGTTCTTCCAACATCCTCATCGCCATGAGAGATGCATTCATTGCACCTGACTCTCTGGAGGCAGATCAAAGATTTTGCTGTGAGATTCGAGCTCGGATGTGATCCTTTGTCAAAAGACAGAAATATGGCGGCACAGTGATGACCAGAGTGGGCACAACCAGAACTTTTTTTCTTTTTAATAGGCCAACAAGAAATAAAAACAGAAATGAAATGCAAAGTTTCTGAAAAAAATTATATGCATATGGTAAACAAATTAAAAAAAAAAAAAAATGCAGGCCTTGACTGAAAACTATCCCTTACATCCAGAAGTGAGCAAATGGACTTTTATACTACAAAAAGTATTATCTACAACAATTGTTTATAGTTCTGATGTGCGAGAGGCCCGCCAGAGCGACAGAGGCCCCCCTAGAGCGACAGAGGCCCCCCGTAGAGCGACAGAGGCCCCCCGTAGAGCGACAGGGGCCCCCCGTAGAGCGACAGGGGCCCCCCGTAGAGCGACAGAGGCCCCCCTAGAGCGACAGAGGCCCCCCGTAGAGCGACAGAGGCCCCCCGTAGAGCGACAGGGGCCCCCCGTAGAGCGACAGGGGCCCCCCTAGAGCGACAGGGGCCCCCCTAGAGCGACAGGGGCCCCCCTAGAGCGACAGGGGCCCCCCGTAGAGCGACAGGGGCCCCCCGTAGAGCGACAGAGGCCCCCCTAGAGTGACTGAGGCCTGCCAGAGCGACAGAGGCCCCCCTAGAGCGACAGAGGCCCCCTAGAGTGACAGAGGCCCGCCAGAGTAACTATTCCATATATAAAAGGAGTTATCCAGTTCGACAAATTAGTACTATATCAGCCAAGGTGAAAAAAAAAAAAAAGTAAAAAATAGCACTCATTATGGTTTGTTTGTTTTTTCAGTTTTTTGGGAGATGGGAGTGGAAGTGTTCATATTTGCAGCCATTTTTATTTGTGAAATTTTTACTTAATACAGCAGGATTCCAATTCACCTACATCTGTTAGGTAAAGATAAGGAGTCATTTCAGAGGGCATCATGTACTACTTCCAACAAACTGCAGTGGCGCTGCAGGATTCAGCAAGGATCGGAATCAGTTTACAGCTAATCATCAATGCTCCAACTGGCTGCACACCTTTGTGATCAGCATTTCAGTAGGGTTAGGCTTACTAAGTTTTACGCGGTTTTTAATCCAGATCTACTTCAAAAGCTACGTAAAAAAAGAAAAACCTGAACATACACTAAGGGAAAAAAAGGGAAAGTATCATTACTTGTCTCACACTGGTAACGTCCTTTTTATTTACAATAATCTCTGGAGGCGGAGTCACAAGGAGATCTATGTCCGGCCCATAGATCGTAACAGCTCATTTACATATTAAGAAAAATGGATTTCTCTGGAATAAGACATCGGATCGCAGATATCGAGGTATGACTTTATTCGGCTTCCTATGACCTACATGCCTACTTAGGAGGGTTGATCCTACTGACAGATTCCCTTTATTGTAACCATATGTTTGGGAAATAAGTGGCGCTCTATCTCCTGAGAGTTAGCAAATCTTCTAAGCTCATGAGACCAGTTGCTGAAAAAAAACATAATTATATGTCGTATCATGTGTAAGATAGCGCTCGCTACGTGTTTTGGGGGACACTCGGGATAAGCGCAGACAGGCACGGCTTTCCTCACAAATTCAACTGGGTTTATTTACTCCATAAACCCCGGTGGCACAAAACACAAAGTAACAGCAGTCGTAGCATGGCAAAACAAAGTAACCGTGTTCATAGCATGGCTCTGCTCCATCAGGACTGTGACCACACACTCTTGGTAGAGTCCAATATTCAGGCTCACGCTGGAGCCAAACGCACACATCTGGATTACCTGCTTGTCAGCGTTGCAGGTTATCACTGGCTGGCATCACACGGGTCCTGTCCTCCGGAGAAGCTGCCTACGGGGATCACCAACTTGCCTGGCAGGCACACAGTCAGTTCCAGACCCACCGAAAGACGGTAGCTTCCCCCACACAGTAGCCGTCACCGGCTCTGCAGATCCCTGGCCTCACCTCGTGCTCTTCAGGGATCCGGTCCACACACAGGACCTCCCAAAACAGAGGCCACTCAGGAACACGGCCTCACCCGATGCTCTTCAGGGAACCGGTCCACACTCCGGACCTCCCAACACCCAGGCCTTTCCTCTCACAGGACCTTCCAGCTAAGATCCATATATAGGAACCATGTGACCCACACACTGGTCACATTGCATACTTGTAACCACTCCCATAGGTGGGTGGTGTGTGTGTGTGTGGCTAGTTCGACCCGCCCAGCTCTCAAACAAGCCCTGCCAGCCTCCCTCTAAAACAACACAATTACTTGAGGGACTACAGGTCTCAGAACAACCTTACTTCAGGCTGACAGCGCAGAGTATCTTCCTCTGCGAGACACATACCATCCATTCACAATAATGCCGAACTTTGTCTCATCACCATAGTTATGCCTGCGACTGCCATGCATTCCTATGGCCTCAATACGCCTCCATGCATATTCTGGGGAGATCATGCAGCGCCCCCTACCTGTTAACAGGGGTCAATGGGAAAATACGGAAAAAAGAAAAAAAAAATCCACTTTTTATTCCATCTTTGTATAGGGATTCAAAATCCATCTGCTACAATAAAATCACCCTTAATAAGTGGGTAATTAAATGAACAGAAATAAACACTAATTGAAACAACATTAATTACAATCACAATAACTTATTATAACATTTTGTAACAAAACAAAAAAACATCTAGTGACCTCTGATGTGAGAGACACTTAGGCTAAAGACCAATATATATTGCACTTGCACTTTAAACAATATTAAGCTATACTTAGTATAATGTGATCATTTGAAAAATTTATTCACTCCATAATATGGAAATGTTTTTATTTTTGTTTTGTTCCAAAATGTTATAATAACATTTATTGTGATTGTAATTAATGTTGCTTCAATTAGTGCTTATTTCTGTTCATTTAATCACCCACTTATTAAGGGGGATTTTATTGTAGCAGACGGATTTTGTGTTGCTTATTTAGCGCTTATTTATATAGCGGATCTTTGAGTGATGATTTTGTATAGGGATTGTAGAAAGAAGCACATTAAAGAAGAGCGGACACCTAAATAAATGTCATTCTTTCTCAAAGTAAATGCTGTTTTTCTGGATTCTTGGATCTGGGGCGGTTATTTTTTTTCCCTGCATCTCCTCATACCTTAGATATGGACTACTGCACCCTGTATGAAAATCCATCCTTTTTAGCCAAGAAGGGGTGGTCTTGAAGGGGACGCCCACACAACTGATAATTACGCCTAGTTGATTAAAGCCATAAAATAGGGGCTGTATCTCAGGAACAGAAAGGCACAGGGACAAAAGAAAAACAGCCCCGGATTGTGGAGAACAGCAGCATTCACCGCAATGACAAGACCTCTTTAGGAACAGTATTAGATGCACACCGGAGAGGCAGCAGCCTGGCTTAAGATTTACGATGAGCAACGACTACCAAATAAAGGGAACTTCACTGGACTACATGAGATCCGGTCTCCGGGTCAAATAAAATGTGGAGACGCACTTAGGTTCAGAGGTTCTAGGGACTAGAGCAGCGTTTCCCCAAACTCCAATCCTCACAGTCCCCAACAGATCATGTTTTCGGGATTTCCATAGTATTGCACAGGTGATCGAATTATTATCAAGGCATCAGAAATGGCCACAAGTTCTCTCGCCTTTGCAATACTAATGAGATCCTGAAAATATGACCTGTGGGGGTCCGTGAGGACTGGAGTTTGGGAAACACTGGACTAAAGTGGAGATGTTTTGGCCGCTACTACTACCGCTATGTCTGCGGTCACCTCATAATAAAGCCAGACTGAGCCGCAGGCAGTTCCTAAAGGACGGGTCACCGCATTGTAGCTCTGAGATAAAAGCCGAACACAAGAGACCACAAAATGTTCTACACAAGCCGCCCGAGAAATGCTCTGGGCCATCGCCGTGTGAAGTACGAGTCACGTCGTCTTCACAAGAATCAAAAAAGTCACAACATCATCTCCTGGCGACAACCGGAGTCTCTGATAATCCAGGTCACAGAAACACGATACACTGGTGGGAAAGGAGTACGTGTTACCGCAAGAGCGCAGATCGGAGCCTCACCAAACTGAGGACCATTACATGTCTGTCCATTCTTACCATCACTTTTGTCTCGAGAGAGTCAAAGATTATCAATCCCTGCATGTATTGTGGCTGTCAGACAAGGGAACTCGTACATATCTTTGAGCACGCAGAAGACACTCGGTTAGCGCCCGAGCATGGCGGTATAACACCTTATCCGAGGACGTTCACTCATCACTAGAACAGAGGTCTAGCATGCGCATCTTCGCTCCATTCAAGATGGGGCATTAGAAAGCCCAGAACCTGGGATAATATGATGGGTGTCCGGGGCGCATTTGAAGGTCCCACAATTCCCTCTATGAGTGTGCGTAAACAGATGGCTGTCAGTCTCTATAGGACCACCCACTGGACTCTGGCATAGAAAGAGCAGTGATATAAAGGAGTAAATGATGGATTCTACTTAATCTCTTCCCATATTTGCTCTTATGGTGTCTGTAGCTTGGACTGCATTTTGATTGTGATGGGATAAGTTGGGAGACCACAAATGTATTCTATGCTAGAAATTCATTTCTGTGCCTCAAAAGTGCAAAAAAAAAATTTGGAAGATGGTAAAGACCCAAGAACAGGGACAGTTTTAGGGCTCTTAATAATCGATTAGAATTTCAGCCTTTTCAGAAAAGATTAGTCTGAAGGTTTCTGGAAGGGAATGATGAGCGGCCCATAAAAATGTACAACGTGCACCACAGTTAATTATATTAGGAGCCGCTGCCCGGCTTGCATGTAATAAAACAAGTGGCACTCCGGTAGTGCCGGCCGCACATGACGAGAGCGGAATGAGAACGAAAGCCTTCTCGTCACAACGGACGGATTCATTTATTGAAGTAAACTTTGCCGACCCTAATTTACAATGTAAAGAGGCCACTTGCTTACTTGTGTATTCATGGCTGGGAACGGCTGGATCTGATTAAAAATCAGGAGAGCGTGACTTCTGCTGTATCAGGAATGATTATTAGACTTATTATTTAGAAACCCGAGCATGGCTTCACATTAGAGATCGCGCTCAGATCACTGCGGCACTGCTATCTAATCAATACCGGCAAAGGAAACTTCTGCACTGCAAATCTGCTCACAAAATTAATACGACGACACGCTCACGTTTCCCACTGTGGATCCGGTCGAGAATCGAGGGCAATTCTGCAGGAAAGACCACGACAAAATCCACATGTGCTCCACACAGATTCCGCACTTTGCAAAGTTAAGGAAAAAAATCTACGGTGAAAATCTGCGACGTAAAATCGACAGCTCCAGATTTATCCTCCGTTACGTAACGTGGGTCACAATAATCTAGGGCCAACTTCACACATTGGTGTTTCGCGGGTCTCTTCACCTGATGGCCTCCACTTTCCACTCACACCAACACAAAGGTGAAGGAGTTTGGCCATCAGCAACTATGGCTCGTTAGGACCATGGAGCTTCAGTAATTCGCTCGTCCAAAATGTATGGGTCGAGAATGAACTGCGTTGTCTTCACCAGCCGGTGGTCTCCAACCCAAAATGCAACAGTCTCAAATATATGAAACAAACTCAGGTCAGGAGACCCTTGACCGGTCCGCACATTGCAGTCTGTACGGATGTTGGAAGCTAAAAACCGGCCCTTACCATAAGATAATGAGCGACAACAAAACTATCCCAAAACATGGAGCTGATCCATTTTTTCTATGAGGTGGTTTTTTTAGGTACCTCAAGTTGAGGTTCAAGGGAGCGCTGGCATACCCAAAACTGCTAAGAACAAAGGGCACAAGATACCTGGAGGGCAGCACAACTCTTTAAAGGTACCTTCACACTGAGCAACTTTCCAACGAGAACGACAGCGATCTGTGACGTTGCAGCGTCCTGGATAGCGATCTCGTTGTGTTTGACATGCAGCAGCGATCAGGATCCTGCTGTGACATCGCTGGTCGGAGCTAGAAGTCCGGAACTTTATTTGGTCGGCATGATTCGTCATGTTTGACAGCAAAAGCAACGATGCCTGCAATGGTTTTTCATGGAGCGAACAACCAGTGAGAACGATAAGTACGTCACTGGATCGCTCCTGCATCGTTCTGCTGTTGCCGGTGTTTGACGTCTCCTAGCGACCTAAATAGCGACGCTGCAGCAATCGGCTCGCTGTCTATATCGCTGCAGCGTCGCTTAATGTAACGGTACCTTAAAGGTACCGTTACACTAAACGATTTACCAACGATCACGACCAGCGATACGACCTGGCCGTGATCGTTGGTAAGTCGTTGTGTGGTCGTTGGGGAGCTGTCACACAGACAGCTCTCTCCAGCGACCAACAATCAGGGGAACAACTTCGGCATCGTTGAAACGGTCTTCAACGATGCTGAAGTCCCCGGGTAACCAGGGTAAACATCAGGTTACTAAGTGCAGGGCTGCGCTTAGTAACCCGATATTTACCCTGGTTACCATTGTAAAAGTAAAAAAAAAAAAAAAAAAAAAACAGTACACACTCACATTCCTGTCATGTCCCCCAGCGTCAGCTTCCCTGCACTGTGTAAGCGCCGGCCGTAAAGCAGAGCGGTGACGTCACCGCTGTGCTCTGCTTTACGGCCGGCGCTGACACAGTCAGTGCGGGAAGCTGACGCCGGGGGATGTGACAGGAATGTACTGTTGTTTTTTTTTTGTTTTTTTTTTTAACTTTTACAATGGTAACCAGGGTAAATATCGGGTTACTAAGCCCGGCCCTGCGCTTAGTAACCCGATATTTACCCTGGTTACCAGTGAACACATCGCTGGATCGGCATCACACACGCCGTTTCAGCGATGACAGCGGGTGATCAGCGACCAAAAAAAAAGGTCCTGATCACTCCCAGCAACCAACGATCTCCCAGCAGGGGCCTGATCGTTGGTCGCTGTCACGCATAAAGATTTCGTTAAAGGGAACCTGTCACCCCGTTTTTTGAGATTGAGCTATAAATACTGTTAAATAGGGCCTGCGCTGTGTGTTCCTATAGTGTATGTAGTGTACCCCGATTCCCTATGTATGCTGAGAAATAACTTACCAAAGTCGCCGTTTTCGCCTGTCAATCAGGCTGGTCAGGTCGGGAGGGCGTGGTGACATCGGTGGTTCTTCCTCAGCTTTACGTTGGTGGCGTAGTGGCGTAGTGGTGAAGACACAGCGCGCGATCTGCGCTGTAATCCCTTGCATCGGTGGGGGCGGCCATCTTCCTGGGGCCGCGCGTGCGCAGATCGAGTGCTCTGCTGCACGGGGCTTCAGGAAAATGGCCGCGGGATGCCGCGCGTGCGCATTAGAGATCGCGGCGGCCATTTTCCCAAAGCCGAGATGCAAACTCGGCTTTGGGAAAATGGCCGCCGCGATCTCTAATGCGCACGCGCGGCATCCCGCGGCCATTTTCCTGAAGCCCCGTGCAGCAGAGCACTCGATCTGCGCACGCGCGGCCCCAGGAAGATGGCCGCCCCCACCGATGCAAGGGATTACAGCGCAGATCGCGCGCTGTGTCTTCACCACTACGCCACTACGCCACCAACGTAAAGCTGAGGAAGAACCACCGATGTCACCACGCCCTCCCGACCTGACCAGCCTGATTGACAGGCGAAAACGGCGACTTTGGTAAGTTATTTCTCAGCATACATAGGGAATCGGGGTACACTACATACACTATAGGAACACACAGCGCAGGCCCTATTTAACAGTATTTATAGCTCAATCTCAAAAAACGGGGTGACAGGTTCCCTTTAACGATATCGTTGCTACGTCACAAAAAGCAACGATATCGTTAAGGAAATCGTTATGTGTGAAGGTTGCAGCGTCCTGGCTAGCGATATCGTTCAGTTTGACAGGCAGTAGCGATCAGGATCCTGCTGTGATGTCGTTGGTCGGGGCTAGAAGGCCAGAACTTTATTTCGTCGCTGGCTCTCCCGCTGACATCGCTGAATCGGCGTGTGTGACGCCGATTCAGCGATGTCTTCGCTGGTAACCAGGGTAAACATACCTTCCCCTGTCTGTCCCCGGCGCTGTGCTTTCCTGCACTGGCTGTGAGCACAGCGGCCGGAAAGCAGAGCGGTGACGTCACCGCTCTGCTTTCCGGCCGCTGTGCTCACAGCCAGTACAGAGAAGCACAGCGCCGGGGACAGACAGTGGAAGGCAAGTATGAAGCGTTTGTTTTTTCTACTTTTACGATGGTAACCAGGGTAAACATCGGGTTACTAAGCGCGGCCCTGCGCTTAGTAACCCGATGTTTACCCTGGTTACCGGCATCGTTGGTCGCTGGAGAGCTGTCTGTGTGACAGCTCTCCAGCGACCAAACAGCGACGCTGCAGCGATCAGGATCGTTGTCTGGATCGCTGCAGCGTCGTTTAGTGTGAAGGTACCTTTAGGGTACCGTCACACTATAACATTTCGATCGCTACGACGGTACGATTCATGACGTTCCAGCGATATCGTTACGATATCGCTGTGTCTGACACGCAGCAGCGATCAGGGATCCTGCTGAGAATCGTACGTCGTAGCAGATCGTATGGAACTTTCTTTCATCGCTGGATCTCCCGCTGTCATCGCTAGATCGGTGTGTGTGACACCGATCTAGCGATGCTATCCAGCGATGCGTTCGCTTGTAACCAGGGTAAACATCGGGTAACTAAGCGCAGGGCCGCTTCTAGCTCCGATCAGCGATGTCACAGCAGGGTCCTGATCGCTGCTGTGGGTCAAACACAACGATATCGCTATCCAGGACGCTGCAACGTCACGGATCGCTATCATGATCGTTCAAAAGTTGCTCAGTGTGAAGGTACCTTAAGTTCCCACTTGGTGTTTTTGCAACTTTTTTTTTTTTAATGCATTTTTTATGCTACTTTTCAGCCTTGTTTATAGCAAAGGCTAAAATACTTAAGAAATCTGATGCACACAGATTTTTATTGTCATCAGTATTTTGCATGTTTTTTTTTATATAGGAGCAGGTCACTTCTTTCAGCATTTTTCACCCATTAACTCGCATGATTGGTGAAAAAAATGTTGATAAACTAATGTATCAGGTTGTGCTGCGTTTTTGTGCCAAAATCTGGTTCTACGGAATAGGACTTTTTTTTTTTTTTTATCGCATACACAAGAGAAATCTAGAGCTGCCAAAACCGCCACACAAAAAAAATGCATCAAAAACACTGCAAAGAAATGCAAGAAAAACCAAGGAAGACTAGCTTTTTTCTGCAGCTTCTTTCCTGCCAAGAGATCAGGTTTTGCAGCAGAAAAAAAAAACGCTGAAAAAAAAAAGCCCTTATTCCTACTGGGACATGTATAAACTTATTGGCAGCACCATTCGTCTACAACCAGCGTGTCTCTCCTGAACCATCATTTACGCCGATTTTTTACCACATCGAAGCTCGACTTTCATTTGTTTGTAAACCAACGTAGATATTTCAGGAGAAGACGCCGGTACCAAACCAGCTCAGATGGATTCCACTGAACTAACTCATTCTGCAATTTGCCATGTACAGTGGAGAATAGAGGATGGAGAAACTAGAAACTTATTGCAATAGTTTAAAAACAATTAAAATAATTCTGCACATACATGTATGTAAAAAGCAAAACAAAATCAGTGTCCTTATTTAGCATAAATGCTGCATTTTTTTTTAAATTTGCAAATATTTCTGTGATTGTTTTCTGCAGGTTTCCGCACCCAAAATATGCAGCAACAATTTTCTCCGGTTATTGCGTTTTCTCCCTTGCCTTCTGTGTTATTTATGCAAATTTTATATATACATAAAAAAAAAAATATATATATATATATATATATATATATATATATATATATATATATATATATATATATATATATATATATATATATATATATATATTTTTTTTTTTTTTTTTTTTTTTTTTTAAAGGGAACCTGTCACCCTGAAAATCGCGGGTGAGGTAAGCCCACCGGCATCAGGGGCTTATCTGCAGCATTCTGTAATGCTGTAGATAAGCCCCCGATGTTACCTGAAAAAGGAGAAAAAGACGTTATATTATACTCACCCAGGGGCGGTCCCGCTGCTGGTCTGGTCAGATGGGCATCTCCGGTCCGCTGCGGCGCCTCCCATCTTCTTTCCATGACGTCCTCTTCTGATCTTCAGCCACGGCTCCGGCGCAGGCGTACTTTGCTCTGCCCTCTTGAGGCCTCTGACCTTTCCGGCGCCTGCGCACTGCAGTACTATCCTCTGCCCTCAAGAGGGCAGAGCAAAGTACGCCTGCGCCGGAGCCGTGGCTGAAGATCAGAAGAGGACGTCATGGAAAGAAGATAGGAGGCGCCGCAGCGGACCGGAGACGCCCATCTGACCTGACCAGCAGCGGGACCGCCCCTGGGTGAGTATAATATAACGTCTTTTTCTCCTTTTTCAGGTAACATCGGGGGCTTATCTACAGCATTACAGAATGCTGCAGATAAGCCCCTGATGCCGGTGGGCTTACCTCACCCGCGATTTTCGGGGTGACAGGTGCCCTTTAATACAGAAAAACTATGATTCTGCACCTAAAAACGCAACTGTGTTCTTACATGATTTTTTTCAGGATGTCCAAAAAAAAAAAAACTCTATAGAAAGAGGGGGGGGAACGCACCAGTCCAATAGCATCTTTAAAAACGCACGAGCTTTCATTAAAGTACACCCTTTACTTGAACTGTTAACAGATTTTTAGCACAAAAAGAAAAAGAAAAACCAACAAAGTGGAGAAGAAGCAGTATTTATGCTATGTGAGAACAGGGCTTAAAGGGTTTCAATATCCTTAAATGACACAGTGGGCAAATACACATGTAAGGAAAGAGGAGGAAAAAACAAACCCAGAAACGACTGGAGCTGAAGTCTGGGATTTTCTGCTTTCATCTCTTCCCCGCCGTGGGAAAGACGTAATCACTGATCCTGGGTAATGACCGCAGTCAATAGTTATCTGCGGGCAATCAATCTCTGCAATGGCGGGCAGGGCTCGCTGACCTTTATTTTCCGTCATAAGGCTAAAGTGGCTGCGCGAAGGAGCAACAATGACTCTCGCTCACTACCGAAGAGGTCAGGTGGGCACAGACGAATCATTACTAGAGAGGAAGGGGGTCTCCATTAGGGACTAGTCACATGTGGCAGATTTTAGGCATTTCCTTTCCTCCAATAGATTTCTGACATCATGGGGACATTTGCAGACGACATTTCTACTACAAATCTGCCGCCAGTGATTTCACCCTGAAAGGGAAGTCATAGTCAGAAAAGAATGACCTACTACTGTTAATTGTATATTTAAATAAGGAAAAGTTTTCATCTGCATATATTAAAAATAAAACATGGAAAGTTCACGCGGGCCACTGGGGATTTTTTAGATAACTTTTTCTTTTTTTTTTTCAGGAAAGGACACATGTACATTAGCCACAATGCTCAGACTCCCGCCCCTATCTTTTGTATTAAACCATCTAATGAGCGTGTGCAGAGGTCATTGTGAAGGATGGGAGCAGGGTCAGCTATGACATTGCCTAGTGTGGTTGGTAGACCCTGTTATCAGATGTGTATAGAGTTATGACCCATCTCCGGTCTCTGATGATAAGGAGCCTGCTGAAAACTTCTCCTGCAAGAACAGGAAGTACTGGTCTTAAAATAAAACAAACAAAAAAAAAACCCCAGTGGTCAGTGTGAAAATTGCAAGATTACTTTTTAGTAAAAATCATGATAGAGAGGGGAAAAGAAAGTAAAAGAAAAAAAAATTACATTTAACAAAAAAAATTCACGCCAGCCAATCAGGCCAAAGAGATCGGATTACCATCCAATACTTTGATATGTGTCTGCTGATGTTGCGGGTAAGAAAGATTGGGCATGTAGAAATTTAAGATGTCCGATCCTATGTTCTTAATGGAGATAAGTCGGAACATTGAGAACACACTGGACCAAAAGCAAAGTGGATGAACAGCTGCCAGCACAGCTGAAGGAATATGGCCGACTTAAAGGACACGTCGGCACCAACACAGTTAAGTCCAGAAATATTTGGAGAGTGAATCTATTTGGTTCTACAATGAAACAACTGAGATGCAACTGTAGAGTAGACTTTCAGGTTTACTTAAAGGGGTTGAACATAAATATCTTGTGAAACGTTTAGGAATTGCAACCATTTTCCCACAAAGCCTCCTCATTTCAGAGGCTCAAAACTAAGTGGACAAATTAACTTTACTATAAATAAAATCGTCATTTTAATAATTTTGGAGAAAATTCTTTACAGGCAATGATTGCCTGAAGTGACAGTCTGTGCTTGCGCCGCCTGCCGTGGAATCACACTGCGCACGCGCCGCCCACTCCAATGACGGTGGTGGCGCCAACCAATTTTTTAAAAAAAGGGAGGCAGGTCACTGTATAATCAGTGACCAGTAAAAGAAACATAAGAGGAAGATGGTGGGTGGTGGAGGAGGAGGAGGCCTTATCCACTAGGCCCGTCCCGGTGCACAAACAAGAAAATAACTTTAGCCATTATGGCCATGCCTTCACCGTACAGTGCTAAATCCTGCTGACAAGTTCCCTCTAAGAATGTGAAATGCAACCTCGATGGGGGTGAGACCTGGCGACTGATTCGACCATTGCAGAATATTCCCTTTATTTCCCTTAACCCCTTCATGACCCAGCCTATTTTGACCTTAAAGACCTTGCCGTTTTTTGCAATTCTGACCAGTGTCCCTTTATGAAGTAATAACTCAGGAACGCTTCAACGGATCCTAGCGGTTCTGAGATTGTTTTTTCGTGACATATTGGGCTTCATGTTAGTGGTAAATTTAGGTCAATAAATTCTGCGTTTATTTGTGATAAAAACGGAAATTTGGCGAAAATTTTGAAAATTTCGCAATTTTCACATTTTGAATTTGTATTCTGTTAAACCAGAGAGATATGTGACACAAAATAGTTAATAAATAACATTTCCCACATGTTTACTTTACATCAGCACAATTTTGGAAACAAAATTTTTTTTTGTTAGGAAGTTATAAGGGTTAAAATTTGACCAGCGATTTGTCATTTTTACAACGAAATTTACAAAACCATTTTTTTTAGGGACCACCTCACATTTGAAGTCAGTTTGAGGGGTCTATATGGCTGAAAATACCCAAAAGTGACACCATTCTAAAAACTGCACCCCTCAAGGTACTCAAAACCACATTCAAGAAGTTTATTAACCCTTCAGGTGCTTCACAGCAGCAGAAGCAACATGGAAGGAAAAAATGAACATTTAACTTTTTAGTCACAAAAATTATCTTTTAGCAACAATTTTTTTATTTTCCCAATGGTAAAAGGAGAAACTGAACCACGGAAGTTGTTGTCCAATTTGTCCTGAGTATGCTGATACCTCATATGTGGGGGTAAACCACTGTTTGGGCGCACGGCAGGGCTTGGAAGGGAAGGAGCGCCATTTGACTTTTTGAATCAAAAATTGGCTCCACTCTTTAGCGGACACCATGTCACGTTTGGAGAGCCCCCGTGTGCCTAAAAATTGGAGCTCCCCCACAAGTGACCCCATTTTGGAAACTAGACGCCCCAAGGAACTTATCTAGATGCATAGTGAGCACTTTGAACCCCCAGGTGCTTCACAAATTGATCCGTAAAAATGAAAAAGTACTTTTTTTTCACAAAAAAATTCTTTTAGCCTCAATTTTTTCATTTTCACATGGGCAACAGGATAAAATGGATCCTAAAATGTGTTGGGCAATTTCTCCTGAGTACACCAATACCTCACATGTGGGGGTAAACCACTGTTTGGGCACATGGTAAGGCTCGGAAGGGAAGGAGCGCCATTTGACTTTTTGAATGAAAAATTATTTCCATCGTTAGCGGACACCATGTCGCGTTTGGATAGCTCCTGTGTGCCTAAACATTGGCGCTCCCCCACAAGTGACCCCATTTTGGAAACTAGACCCCCCAAGGAACTTATTTAGATGCCTAGTGAGCACTTTAAACCCTCAGGTGCTTCACAAATTGATCTGTAAAAATGAAAAAGTACTTTTTTTTCACAAAAAAATTCTTTTCGCCTCAATTTTTTCATTTTCACATGGACAGTAGGATAAAATGGATCATAAAATTTGTTGGGCAATTTCTGCCGAGTACGTCGATACCTCATATGTGGGGGTAAACCACTGTTTGGGCACTCGGCAGGGCTCGGAAGGGAAGGCGCGCCATTTGACTTTTTGAATGGAAAATTAGCTCCAATTGTTAGCGGACACCATGTCGCGTTTGGAGAGCCCCTGTGTGCCTAAACATTGGAGATCCCCCACAAGTGACCCCATTTTGGAAACTAGACCCCGCAAGGAACTTATCTAGATGCATATTGAGCACTTTAAACCCCCAGGTGCTTCACAGAAGTTTATAACGCAGAGCCATAAAATAAAAAATAATTTTTCTTTCCTCAAAAATGATTTTTTAGCCTGGAATTTCCTATTTTGCCAAGGATAATAGGAGAAATTGGACCCCAAATATTGTTGTCCAGTTTGTCCTGAGTACGCTGATACCCCATATGTGGGGGTAAACCACTGTTTGGGCGCACGGCAGGGCTCGGAAGGGATGGCACGCCATTTGGCTTTTTAAATGGAAAATTAGCTCCAATCATTAGCGGACACCATGTCACGTTTGGAGAGCCCCTGTGTGCCTAAACATTGGAGATCCCCCAGAAATGACACCATTTTGGAAACTAGACCCCCAAAGGAACTAATCTAGATGTGTGGTGAGCACTTTGAACCCCCAAGTGCTTCATAGAAGTTTATAATGCAGAGCCGTGAAAATAATAAATACGTTTTCTTTCCTCAAAAATAATTATTTAGCCCAGAATTTTTTATTTTCCCAAGGGTTACAGGAGAAATTGGACCCCAAAAGTTGTTGTCCAGTTTCTCCTGAGTACGCTGATACCCCATGAGTGGGGGTAAACCACTGTTTGGGCACACGCTGGGGTCTCAGAAGGGAAGTAGTGACTTTTGAAATGCAGACTTTGATGGAATGGTCTGCGGGTGTCACGTTGCGTTTGCAGAGCCCCTGGTGTGCCTAAACAGTAGAAACCCCCACAAGTGACCCCATTTTAGAAACTAGACCCCCCAAGGAACTTATCTAGATATGTGGTGAGCACTTTGAACCCCCAAGTGCTTCACAGACGTTTACAACGCAGAGCCGTGAAAATAAAAAATCATTTTTCTTTCCTCAAAAATTATGTTTTAGCAAGCATTTTTTTTGATTCACAAGGGTAACAGTAGAAATTGGACCCCAGTAATTGTTGCGCAGTTTGTCCTGAGTATGCTGGTACCCCATATGTGGGGGTAAACCACTGTTTGGGCACACGTCAGGGCTCGGAAGTGAGGGAGCACCATTTGACTTTTTGAATACAAGATTGGCTGGAATCAATAGTGGCGCCATGTTGCGTTTAGAGACCCCTGATGTGCCTAAACAGTGGTAACCCCTCAATTCTAACTCCAACACTAACCCCAACACACCCCTATCCCTAATCCCAACTGTAGCCATAACCCTAATCACAACCCTAACCACAACACACCCCTAACCACAACCCTAATTCCAACCCTAACCCTAAGGCTATGTGCCCACGTTGCGGATTCGTGTGAGATATTTCCGCACCATTTTTGAAAAATCCGCGGGTAAAAGGCACTGCGTTTTACCTGCGGATTTCCAGTGTTTTTTGTGCGGATTTCACCTGCGGATTCCTATTGAGGAACAGGTGTAAAACGCTGCGGAATCCGCACAAAGAATTGACATGCTGCGGAAAATACAACGCAGCGTTTCCGCGCGGTATTTTCTGCACCATGGGCACAGCGGATTTGGTTTTTCATATGTTTACTTGGTACTGTAAACCTGATGGAACTCTGCTGCGAATCCGCAGCCAAATCCGCACAGTGTGCACATAGCCTAAGTCTAAAGGTATGTGCACACGCTGCGGAAAACGCTGCGGATCCGCAGCAGTTTCCCATGAGTTTACAGTTCAATGTAAACCTACGGGAAACAAAAATCGCTGTGCCCATGCTGCGGAAAAACTGCACGGAAACGCAGCGGTTTACATTCCGCAGCATGTCACTTCTTTGTGCGGATTCCGCAGCGGTTTTACAACTGCTCAAATAGAAAATCGCAGTTGTAAAACCGCAGTGAAATGCGCAGAAAAACCGCGGTAAATCCGCAGCGGTTTAGCACTGCGGATTTATCAAATCCGCAGCGGAAAAATCCGCAGAGGACCAGAATACGTGTGCACATACCGAAACCCTAACCCTAACCCTAACCCTACCCCTACCCCTATTCTAACATTAGTGGAAAAAAAAAATTTCTTTATTTTTTTATTGTCCCTACCTATGGGGGTGACAAAGGGGGGGGGGTCATTTATTATTTTTTTTATTTTGATCACTGAGATATAATCTATCTCAGTGATCAAAATGCACTTTGGAACGAATCTGCCGGCCGGCAGATTCGGCGGGCGCACTGCGCATGCGCCCGCCATTTTGGAAGATGGCGGCGCCCAGGGAGAAGACGGACGGGACCCCGGCTGGATCGGTAAGTATGATGGGGTGGGGGGGACCACGGGGGGGGATCGGAGCACGGGGGGGGGGGAATCGGAGCGCGGGAGGGGTGGAACGGAGCACGGGGGGAGTGGAACGGAGCACGGGGGGGCTGGAATGGAGCACGGGGGGGTGGAACGGAGCACCAGGGGGGGTGGATCGGAGTGCAGGGGGGGGTGATTGGAGCACGGGGGGGTGATTGGAGCAAGGGGGGAGCGGACAAGAGCAC
This sequence comes from Ranitomeya imitator, assembly GCF_032444005.1. NCBI lineage: Eukaryota > Metazoa > Chordata > Amphibia > Anura > Dendrobatidae > Ranitomeya > Ranitomeya imitator. Next base: position 774,588,339 of record NC_091284.1, read on the forward strand.
GGGGGGGAGCGGAGCACTGGACGGAGGGGAGCCGGAGCAGTGTACCGGCCAGATCGGAGGGCTGGGGGGGCGATCGGTGGGGTGGGGTGGGGGCACATTAGTATTTCCAGCCATGGCCGATGATATTTCAGCATCGGCCATGGCTGGATTGTAATATTTCACCCGTTATAATAGGTGAAATATTACAAATCGCTCTGATTGGCAGTTTCACTTTCAACAGCCAATCAGAGCGATCGTAGCCACGAGGGGGTGAAGCCACCCCCCCTGGGCTAAACTACCACTCCCCCTGTCCCTGCAGATCGGGTGAAATGGGAGTTAACCCTTTCACCCGGCCTGCAGGGACGCGATCTTTCCATGACGCCACATAGGCGTCATGGGTCGGATTGGCACCGACTTTCATGACGCCTACGTGGCGTCATGGGTCGGGAAGGGGTTAAACCCCTGGGTTGCTTTCGCAGTATGTTTTGGGTCAATGTCCATTTGTACTGTGAAATGTCGTCCAATCAACCTTACTGCATTTGGTTGAATCAGAGCAGAAAATATCTCCCTGTACACTTAAGAATTCATGTGCTCAGTCACATCCTCAGTAAACACTAGTGGAAGCCATGCATGCCCATCCCATCACACTGCCTCCACCATGATTTACAGAGGATGTGCTGTGATCTGGATCAGGAGCAGTTATTTGCTCTTATGAAGTCTTCCCTTTATAGCAGACTTCGAGATACTGAAACACCCACTTCCTGGAGAGTTTTCTTAACTTGGGTCGATGTTATGAAGGTTATTTTTTTTTTTCAGCATGGAAAGGATTCTGCGATCATCCACCGCTGTTATCTTCCCTGGATGTCCAGGCCTTTTTATTTTCCCCAAGCTCTTATTTTTACAGAATGTGCCAGACATTCCTATCATTTCTGCTATTTCTCTGATGGATTTCTATTTTTTTTTTCTGCCTATTAATAGTCTTCATGTTGTGGGTTCACAGCAACAGCATCCAAATGCAAATGCCACACCTGGAATCAGCTCCAGACCTCTTACCTGCTTAACTGATGATGGATGAATGAGCTAATAGCCCATGCAGCCCATTAAAGAGCTTTTGCGTTAACGGTCTAATTACTTTTGGTCCCTTTAAAGAGGCAGCTACATATTAAAGAGCTGTAATTCCTAAACCCTTGTCCCAATTCGGATGTGAATTCCCTTAAAATTAAAGCTCAGAGACTGCACTTTAACCCCCTATTGATTATATAACTGTATCTTATCTTTCTTTCTTAGAAATTATAAGAAAATGTCTACAACAAAGTAATACCACATCATTCCTACACGTATATTGTCACATTCTGAATAAGTCTCATGTGCACGGTTACGTAAAGTGATGAGATCAGCGTTACAGGGCGTTCAGCGATGATGTAACGGTGCGTGGTGCTAACGACGCTGTCAGATGACGAACCCCTGCACCGGATGGCGGAGTTAATAGAATAAGCGCATATGCCGTCATTTAGCAGAATGATGCTAAGCCCTGGTAATTTATGTCCCCCGCTCATACAGATCTGACAGTACGCCATTACCGCTTGGCTTTTTCTACGCGCCTTGTTAAAACAAGAATCGCTGATGGAAGATTAATGAGGCAGCTGCATGGAATTACCAAGTTAAATGCTACCTGCGAAGGAAGTAATATGTTACCATCGTGCTCAGGATATTACAGAACAAATACTATGCAAATGCTGCGCGGCTCTGATTGTAGGGGAAGGAGGGAAAATGGGACGCAATTAGGCAAAACCTGAATCCGGCACCGATGCTGGCATCTATGTTACCGTTTTAGAAAATGTCAGTTCGGATGAATTATGCAACTCCGCTCTGGGCGCTGGGAATAGATTTGGAGGTGCAGTGCGCGCTCCTCGAAGCAAAAAATGTGAATTTCGCAGGACTGAATACTGATGAATGGCAGCAGCCGTCATTAAAATACCCAAGCCAGTGTCATATGGGATATCATAACCCCCCCTGTAAATTATAAGACCCCAGCCTAGATAAACGCGGGCAGGTAAAAGTCTAAACGTCTGTACAAAAGCGCACACCTAAGCTGCTGCAGAACATCTCTTCAAGACAAATGGGGAAACAATGGTAATGATTTGTCAGATCGAATAAAGCTCCGATTAATGTAGATTACTTTCTCAAAGAGGTTCTGCAGAAGCCAGGGTGAATTATATTACACAAAGATGCAGAATCACTCCGCAATGGGAGACAGGTGCATCCTGCCGGACACAACAGTACCCTAAATGGGTATAAAAGGAACAAAAAAACAAACAAAAATAAAAGGACACGGCATGAGATTTTAGAGATCTTATTCATTTTGCTGCTACTGTAAAATGCTTTTTTTTTTTCCCGCCTGCACAAAAAATTATACGTGGGTCCCCGGCCCGGATTAATCAAGAGCCGAGCCGCGGAGATCAGAAGGTGAGAGGTTGGCGGGGCCTCCCGTCTGCCCGCCAGGTACCACTAACCAGAACCCCAAGAATAAATCTGCTCATCCCTACTCAGGAGGCCTAAGGACCATGGAGGGAAAAAAAAAAAAAAAAGGATTTTACAGAACCAGCAAGGTGAAAGATTTCTGAAATCTTGTACACTTGCCGCTTATTTCTTCCTTGCAGATTTGAAGAAAATTCATATCTGGGGGATGTTACCGTAAATCTTTCAGAGTTTTTCACTTATTTAATTGAAACAGTTTTCCATCAGAGTTCCATCTGTTTTTAACTGATCCAGTAAGGGTAAATGGATGGAAAAAAAAAAAAATAATAATCAGACACTACATGCTTCAGTGCAAAAAAAAAAAAGCCACTGGGATGACATGAGGCGGAAATTCTGTTTCCACACTGGCTTAGTGGTTAGCACTGTTGCTTTGCAGTGCTGGGGTCCTGGGTTCAGAGCCCACCAAGGACGATAAGTTTGTATGTTCTCCCCGAGTTTGCTGGGTTTCCTCCGGGTTCTCCAGTTTCCTTCCACCCTCCAAAGACCATACTGATAGGGAATGTAGATTGTGAGCCCCATTGGGAACACTAATGATAATGTCTGTAAAGCGCTGAGGAATGATCGCACTAAATAAGCAAATCATAATAAATATTAAAATAAATAATTTAATCAGCAAAACACAGGACACCTTCGCCAAAACCAGTTCCAGATTCTGGCACTCAATAAATACTTGGAAGTTTTCGGATTTTCTACCTTTTTTTGTTTTTTTATTCCCGTTCAGTCTTGTTCTCTAACTTTCTAGGATATGCAGCTCAGACCAGAATTATACAAAGTGTGATGTCTCACGAGCAAATTGCAGCAAATGGAGCCCTCTGGGCAAGCAAAGACTATGAGCAATTGTTCAAAAGTGCTTGAAAGCAAGGTACGGTACTTCTCCAAGAGACCACGGCCGCCAGCAAAAACATTCCCACCTCATTTAAGAACATCCGAGTACACCCTCCCTCCATGAAAGTGCAGCATGCTAAACCACAGGACATCTGCTGTGGAGGGAACCTACCACATGCAGTCCGATCTGTGGAGAGCCCGGTATAGAGAAGTAATACAACTTGCTTAATTCACTTATATCCCTGGTGTTTGTATGCAAAAGGAGTCCAACAGGCGGTCCTACTAAGTGCTGCCCACTTGCTATAGAGTGGGAGTCAAAGACCTTCCCCCACTTCCTGTAGAGAGAGTTTAAGACCCATGCCCCACTTACTGCAGGGAGAGCCAAAGACCCATGCCCCACTTACTGCAGGGAGAGCCAAAGACCCATGCCCCACTTACTGCAGGGAGAGCCAAAGACCCATGCCCCACTTACTGCAGGGAGAGCCAAAGACCCATGCCCCACTTACTGCAGGGAGAGCCAAAGACCCATGCCCCACTTACTGCAGCGAGAGCCAAAGACCCATGCCCCACTTACTGCAGCGAGAGCCAAAGACCCATGCCCCACTTACTGCAGGGAGAGCCAAAGACCCATGCCCCACTTACTGCAGGGAGAGCCAAAGACCCATGCCCCACTTACTGCAGCGAGAGCCAAAGACCCATGCCCCACTTACTGCAGCGAGAGCCAAAGACCCATGCCCCACTTACTGCATCGAGAGCCAAAGACCCATGCCCCACTTACTGCAGGGAGAGCCAAAGACCCATGCCCCACTTACTGCAGCGAGAGCCAAAGACCCATGCCCCACTTACTGCATCGAGAGCCAAAGACCCATGCCCCACTTACTGCAGGGAGAGCCAAAGACCCATGCCCCACTTACTGCAGGGAGAGCCAAAGACCCATGCCCCACTTACTGCAGGGAGAGCCAAAGACCCATGCCCCACTTACTGCAGCGAGAGCCAAAGACCCATGCCCCACTTACTGCATCGAGAGCCAAAGACCCATGCCGCACTTACTGCATCGAGAGCCAAAGACCCATGCCCCACTTACTGCAGCGAGAACCAAAGACCCATGCCCCACTTACTACAGCGAGAGCCAAGGACCCATGCCCCACTTACTGCAGCGAGACCCAAATACCCATGCCCCACTTACTACAGCGAGAGCCAAGGACCCATGCCCCACTTACTGCAGGGAGAGCCAAATACCCATGCCCCACTTACTGCAGCGCAAGCCAAAGACCCATGCCCCACTTACTGCAGCGCGAGCCAAAAGACCCATGCCCCACTTACTTCAGTGAGAGCCAAAGACCCATGCCCCACTTACTTCAGTGAGAGCCAAAAGACCCATGCCCCACTTACTGCAGCGAGACCCAAATACCCATGCCCCACTTACTGCAGCGAGAGCCAAGGACCCATGCCCCACTTACTGCAGCGAGACCCAAATACCCATGCCCCACTTACTGCAGCGAGAGCCACAGTCCTGCCCCCCACTTCCAGCAGGCAATAAAAACCTGCAACCACTTTCTGCAGAGACTCAAAGACCCGCCCCCACATCCGGTAGAGTACAAAGACACATCTTCTTGTAAGGGGAAAAGAACCAGCCCCCACTTCCTGTAGAGAGTGTCAAAGACCCACCCCCACATCCTACAGAGGGACAAAACTCCCCTCACTTCCTACAGAGCGTTAAATACAAGCCTCCACTTCCTGAAGGGGACAAATACCCCCCCCCACACACACACTTCCTTTAGAGAGAGCGTAAAAGACCCACCCCCCACTTCCTACAGGCAATAAAAAACCTGCACCCACTTTCTGAAGAGTCAGAGACCCATCCCCACTTACTGCAGGTGACAAAGACATGCACCCACTTTCTTTAGAGAGAGTCAAAGACCCATCCCCACTTCCAACAGTGACAGCCAAAGACTCACCCCCACTTCCTGCAGGAAATAAAAACCTGCACCCACTTTCTGCAGAGTCAGAGACCCACCCCCACTTCCGGCAGGGTACAAAGACCCATCTCCACTTCTTGTAAGGGGAACAAAGACCATCCCCCACTTCCAGCCCCCTGCTACCAATTCCTGTAGAGAAAGTCAAAGACCAGCCCACACTTCCTGTAGCAATAACCAAAGATCCACGCCCCAATTCCTGCAGCGAGAGCCAAAGACCAGGCCCCTACTTCCAATAGTAACAGCCAAAGACATGCCCCCACTTCCTGCAGGCAACAAAAACCTGCACCCACTTTCTGCAGAGTCAAAGACGTGCCCCCACTTCTGGAAGGGTACAAAGACCCACCTCCACTTCTTGTAAGGGGAAAAGACCAGCCCCCACTTCCTGTAGAGAGTCAAAGACCCATTCTATAGAGGAACAAAGACCCCACTCACTTCCTGCAGAGTGTCAAAGACAAGCCCCCACTTCTTGTGGGGGACAAATACACCTCCCCACACACTTCTTTTAGAGAGAGAGAGAGAGAGAGAGTCAAAGATCCACCCCCAACTTCCTATGGTGGACAAAGACTCACCCCCCCACTTCCTACAGGGGACAAAGATATGCCCCCCCACTTCCTACAGGGGATAAAGACCCGCCCACACTTCCTGTAGCAAGAGCCAAAAAGTTTACATGAGACTAGAGGATTGAGAAGTCACAAGGTAATGCACGCAGAAATTACTTATGGAAAGTTTTTTGCCACAACTACAGCACACTCCACCGGCAGGAGGGATGGCACAATATCTGCTAGAGAGTAAATACCAGCCTGCCAGCCGCCATTACAGGTAACCGGGACTGTAAGAAATTCGCCATTCAGGAAACCTGCTGACAATGCGGCTTTTCTCAAGTACCCCTCTGCATTGTACAACGAGGCAAAAGCACGAGTGCGGCTCTAACAGGACAGTCCATACCGAACAGTGTAATCCAATCATAGGCTCAGTCACCGGGTCCGCACCCATCTCTACCGGTCACTAATCACTCCTCAAAAAGGGCAACTAAAAGAAACCAGCCGAACCCGCAGACTGAAGGATCCCAAATGATACCACGCAAAGCTGGACGCCATGATTACCAGATCATCCAACACCGCGGAGACACCATCACGTGTTTCTCAACGCAGTGATCCAGAACACTGCCCCCAAATATGCAAATGCATGTAGAGGAGCTGTGAATAGCCAGGCCTTTCCCCGGGATGCTGCCCTTCCTTCCCGGAGAAAGGCCTGGCCATTCACTGCCTGCGTTGAGAAACACGTGATGGTGTCTCCGCAGCTCCTTTACATGCATTTGCATATTTGGGGGCAGTGTTCTGGATCACTGCGTTGAGAAACACGTGATGGTGTCTCCGCGGTGTTGGATGTTTTGGTCTCCACGAGGTCAATCATGCGTGCGTTTATAGACTTTCTACTAGGCACTGCTCCTGATAGCCAGTTTCCTACTCCACACTGATGAGGGGCAAAAACCCCGAAACAGCTGTCTGTGGATGGATACCATGCTTGGCATAGGTGGTTTTCCTTTATTGGATGTTTTCCTTTATTGGATGCTGCCCTTCCCTTGGTTGTTCCTTCCCGGGGAAAGGCCTGGCTATTCACTGCCTGCGTTGAGAAACACGTGATGGTGTCTCCGCAGCTCCTCTACAAGATTACCAGATCTACGCAAGTCAGCCTCCATCACAACTACCGCACCACCTCCTCTTGTCAACAAGAATTAAAGGTATTTGAAAAAAAACAAACAAACAAACAAACACCAAACGCAGTCTGGTGGCTGGAACCTCCGGGGATCACAACAAAAAACTGAGTGAAACCATCCCGACTATGTACAGAAACATTGTAATAGATGAAATGTCGACAGCGTGTCACCTAACGTGAAGGAAATTAGCACCTCTGCCGCTCCCCGGTGACCGATTTATGTAACTGTAAAGGTGTTTAATTTGATAATTAAACAACCAACTTACTGATTGAAATTCATGATTCCGATCGTAATCAATCTGATTACTGGAAGGACACTGACTTTGTATGAGGTTGGTGGGTGTTGGGGGTCTCCTTTTGGTGGCCCAGATGTGAGACCGTGATTTACAGTAACAATAGCGCAGTAATCAGCCATTCGACCGGCTCACTTTTCTAATCCATAGTAAACGACATCGATGCAGCGCTCACAGTGAGCACTGAGCGGAGGGAAAGGAGAGGTCCGCAGACGGCTCCCACCGCGGGAGTGTAATGTAGGATGTGCACATCTGTGCCTGCGAATGGTGAGACGTGAGCAGCAGGACAAGTACAAGGGCGGAATTATTACACAGGCAAACAAGACAGGAGCCTAAAACTGAGCACAACACTAAATGGCAGGCATTTTTTGGCAGCTGGCGGCCTGGTTTTCTTACGTCGGGTACAGATGGGGGTAACGAGGGTATAAGTACTACATGACTAGAACACATGTGACACTTGCTGTTGGGCATTCACAATTGCTTTTTTGCTAATTGCAAACTCTCCTGCCCTACGACTGCCCGCGCGTCGAGCCTGCAGAGTGTACGAGTCCTTACAACAAAAACAGCGGTATTATTTTAGTTTTATACTCCAGTATTTAAAAAAAAAAGTATATTAAGTAAATTAATTCCAGCTAAAACCAGAAAGTTCACTGTAGAAACAGGGAGAATGTGACATGTACTAATCACAAGTGCCGGATGGGAGAATACAACAGAGCAGAATGCGGAGGAGATATTCAGTGTACGGGAAAGGAAGCAGAAAGCACAAGGGGTAGCCACAGTTCTTAAAAGGAATCCGTCAGCAGGTTTTGGCTACCTCATCTGAGAGCAGCGTAATGCAGGCAAAGAGAAGCTGAATCCAATGATGTAGCACTTAGATTACCGGGTGCAGTGGGTGATAAATACAGAAGTCGTGCATATGTTTCTGTTATACTTTTCCTCTAATTGTTCCTCTCCTGATTTTCGCTAACAAAGACTGATGTAAAATACTGACCAAATACTGACTGCGTGAACATGGCCTAAAGCTGAGAGTCTACACTTCAAACCCATATTGATTATAACCATCTAGAACATGTTAGTTTTGGTAAACGGCTAAAATACCATAACTCCTTTCGCCGTCCAAATATTTCGGGACCTAACTGTACATGTAAAAATTATTTCTAAAATGAAGGGTGTCTGATTTAAGCTCAATTTTCACCTTATGTAGGGTTACGATTAAGAGCATACTTGGGGTTCGAAATGCAAAGACCAGCGTCTGACATTTTTACATTTTTTTTCCACTTATTAATGAAGATTTTTTTTTTTTTTTTAACTATTTGAAGTGGCTTATGTCGGATCGCCTTCTACATATATTCGCATGCAGATACATTCGGCCAGCAATCGGCCTGGAGTCAATTACCATGGAATTACACAGGACGATGGAGTGCCGCCAAAGACCGGAAAGAGAAAAGATAATTTCGGCAGATGAGTGAGCGCTTTGATCAGCAGAGTATACAAAAGAAGGTTGCACTCTATCGTGCCAAAACACGTCAAATATGAAATACATGAAATATGAATAGCAAAATTGCTTTTTGAACCAAAAATTTTTTTTTCCTAATGTTCAAAAAGCAATTTTGCTATTCATATTTCATGTATTTCATATTTGACGTGTTTTGGCACGATAGAGTGCAACCTTTTTTTTTTGTATATTATATATGGAGGTAGCTGCTCCTGGTATGCACCTATTCACACTAGTTTGGATGTGCCAGTCATTTTTCTGTCATTTCTTGATCAGCACAGTGTTACACTGCAAGATAATGGTGAAACGCGTTGGCTTGCAGTGTAAATGCCCCGTAACACACTTTCCCGGTGCCCAATCTTCAGGTTATATAAGGTAATGCTGATAACCTTACAAACATGCCGCAGCTCTACAGGTGTCTACAGCATCAAACATGAAACCCTCTTTATCTGGGTCTCCATGTGTTACATCGCGAAGAGAGGATTAACCTCTCGCAGAAAGCTCGACGGAGCCGAAACAACCTGCACGGAACAGGCAGCACAATCAACGCTGCCATGAATATTCATGAACATATTAACAGCACATTCACTCGACTCTGAGGTCACAATCTATAATTTTATACCTGTAGCAGGTCGTGTCCTTTCCATGTGAAAGCACCATCTTCAAGCCCGCAATGCACGCAGCTCTGCGCCAAGCAAATCAAAGGCTGCTCATTGCTTTGCTTGACACATGACGAGCCCAATCCCAGTCTATAATCAGCTAAAAGCACCAAAGTTTAGTCGTTTAGTCAAAGGAAAAATTAAAGAAGCTACCAAACAAAAAAGAAAGGAACCCGAGAAGGCATAGATTAACATCGCACCAACGCTGGAGAAGGCATCATCAAAGCAGAGAAGACTGCTCTCCGAACAGACGATGTAGCTTCAGGTGCAGTCAATGCCCTCACCAATCATGGGTGCCCTAAAAAAGCTGGCGAGAACATCCTCTCCGCTGTGAACCCTCTGTGCAATTCAGAAGAGCCAAAGTACATTGAAATGCATGCTCCTCAGAAGACCCAAGTCCTCCTCGCACGGCAGCCTGGCATAGTGTTTAGAAGGGTTTTACCAAAATCTTAAAGGGACCAGCATCAGGGGCTTATCTACAGCATTCTGTAATGCTGTAGATAAGCCCCCAATGTTTCCTGAAAGATACGAAAAAGAGGTTAGATTATACTCACCCAGGGGCGGTCCCGCTGCGGTCCGGGTCCGATGGGCGTCGCGGTCCGGTCTGAGGCCTCCCATCTTCTTACGATAACGTCCTCTTCTTGTCTTCACGCCGCGGCTCCGATGCAGGTGTACTTTGTCTGCCCTGTTGAGGGCAGAGCAAAGTACTGCAGTGCGCAGGCGCCAGGAAAGGTCAGAGAGGCAGACAAAGTACGCCTGCGCCGGAGCCGCAGTGTGAAGACAAGAAGAGGACGTCATCATAAGAAGATGGGAGGCCCCGGACTGGACCGCGACGCCCATTGGACCGGACCACAGCAGGATCTCCCCTGGGTGAGTATAATCTAACCTTTTTTTCTCATCTTTCAGAATACATCGGGGGCTTATCTACAGCATTACAGAATGCTGTAGATAAGCCACTGATGCTTTTTTTCGCGTTTTTCCCAATCCATTAAATAGCGGGAAAAGCGCAAAAAATACGCAAAATCAATGAACATGATGCTTTTTTAACTACAATGCGTTTTTTTCACGGAAAAAAATGCACCATGTGCACAAAAATTGCAAAATGCATTCTAAATGGTAGGATGCATATGTATGCGCTTATTATGCGATTTTATCGCGTTTTTATAGCGAAAAAAACGCGAAAAATCCTGAACGTGTGCACATACCCTAATGGAGTGCAGCTCTGCATCCTCAGCCCATTCATTGTCTATAGGTCTGATGGAAATAGAAGAGCGCTGTACCCTGCTCTATTCGTGGTTATTGCCAGAATAAGCAGAGGTCGAATATGCGCAATTCTGCCATATTCATTGCGATTGCTAAAGAATGCCAAGGTTGAGTATGTGTACTTCTGCTCAATTAAATTGCAACTGGCAGATAAAGTGGAGGCCGAGCATGCGCACTTCTGCTCCATTTACTGCGAATGCCAGAGAAACCCAAGATGGAGCATGCGCACTTCTGCTTCACTCACTGTGAATGCCAGAGAAACCCAAGATGGAGCATGAGCACTTCTGCTCCATTCATTGGGAATGCAAGAGAAACCCAAGATGGAGCATGTGCACTTTTGCTCCATTCATTGGGAATGCCAGAGAAACCCGAGATGGAGCATGTGCACTTCTGCTCCACTCATTGTGAATGCAAGAGAACCCAAGATGGAGCATGCGCACTTCTGTTCCTTTAATTATGAATGCCAGCGAAACCCGAGATGGCCCATGCACACTTCTGCTCTATTCATTGTGAATGCAAGAGAACCCAAGATGGAGCATGCGCACTTCTGTTCCTTTCATTATGAATGCCAGCGAAACCCCAGATGGCCCATGCACACTTCTGCTCTATTCACTGTGAATGCAAGAGAAACCCAAGATGGAGCATGAGCACTTCTGCTCTATTCACTGTGAATGCAAGAGAAACCCAAGATGGAGCATGCGCACTTCTGCTCCATTCATTGTGAATGCCAGCGAAACCAGAGATGGCCCATGCGCACTTCTGCTCTATTCATTGTGAATGCCAGAGAAACCAGAGATGGAGCATGTGCACTTCTGCTCCATTCATTGGGAATGCAAGAGAAACCCAAGATGGAGCATGCGCACTTCTGCTCTATTCACTGTGAATGCAAGAGAAACCCAAGATGGAGCATGCGCACTTCTGCTCCATTCATTGTGAATGCCAGCGAAACCAGAGATGGCCCATGCGCACTTCTGCTCTATTCACTGTGAATGCAAGAGAAACCCAAGATGGAGCATGAGCACTTCTGCTCCATTCATTGGGAATGCAAGAGAAACCCAAGATGGAGCATGTGCACTTCTGCTCTATTCACTGTGAATGCAAGAGAAACCCAAGATGGAGCATGCGCACTTCTGCTCCATTCATTGGGAATGCAAGAGAAACCCAAGATGGAGCATGCGCACTTCTGCTCTATTCACTGTGAATGCAAGAGAAACCCAAGATGGAGCATGCGCACTTCTGCTCCATTCATTGTGAATGCCAGCGAAACCCGAGATGGCCCATGCGCACTTCTGCTCTATTCACTGTGAATGCAAGAGAAACCCAAGATGGAGCATGAGCACTTCTGCTCCATTCATTGGGAATTCAAGAGAAACCCAAGATGGAGCATGCACACTTCTGCTCTATTCACTGTGAATGCCTAGGGAAACCCGAGACGGAGCATGTGCACTTCTGCTCCATTCATTGGGAATGCAAGAGAAACCCAAGATGGAGCATGTGCACTTCTGCTCCACTCATTGTGAATGCAAGAGAACCCAAGATGGAGCATGCGCACTTCTGTTCCTTTCATTGTGAATGCAAGAGAAACCCAAGATGGAGCATAAGCACTTTGGCATTTACAATGAATGGAGCAGAAGTGCACATGCTGCATCTCGGGTTTCTCTGGCATTTACAATGAATGGAGCAGAAGTGCGCATGCTCCATCTTGGGTTTCTCTGGCATTTACAATGAATGGAGCAGAAGTGCGCATGCTCCATCTTGGGTTTCTCTGGCATTCACAATGAATGGAGCAGGAGAAACTATAGATGGAGCATGCGCTCCTCTGCTCCATTCAACACAGCAAACCCCAGAGATCAGCATGTTCTTCTCCTTGTGGGAAAACCACTTTGTCACTTCTGATTCACACCCAGCGGTGGGACCCATACTTATGACCAGAGTAGTACCCCCCATTGCCCAATAAAACTGGTGAGGTCGCCACTATCTTTCACCTCCAGCAGCAGCAGAAAAAAAATAAATAAGTTGGCTACGCACATTTGCACCCAACTTTATTCATGGGCATCGATAAAGTAATGTTGATATGTCATGCCCATCATGAAATTTACGCTATAATGCACCAGTTAGATGTGCGTTGGAGTCTCCAGTTTGAGCCGCACCCATGGTGCTCTTAGCAAGTCTGACACCATTGTGTGCGCTAATTACCCATCCTTCATCCGAACCATGACACAAACTATATAGAACACTGGATATCCATTATTCAGCTTTGTTACCACATACAGAAAAAAACCAATTAGTACACGACAAAATATAAGAGACCCACAGACAGAACTGTTCCAGAAAGTTTCAGGCTTTCATTAGAAACCTGTAAAAAAAACAACAAAATAAAAAAAAAAAATAAAAAAAAAATCGATATTTACTGACAGCAGAACGTTTACGAACTCTTAATTGCAGAACTTATGATGTAAAAATATATTAATTATCCTGGATCATTCTTGTTATGTTGCCATCTATGGATTCCAACACTGTTTTAATAGGATCCAATTATTTCTCCATAAACAGTCTTAACATACACTGCTAAGGACAAACTAGAAGAAATAAAAACTTAAAAACTAAACTGAAATAGAAGCCAGCACCAAAGGCAACGCAACCCTTATGGTTATTGTGGCAATGCCATATCTCCACTAAAAACCGTTGTAGTTCAGGCAAAGGAGCCATCGGTGAAGCAAGAGGCGGCAGCACCGGGCCGAGAATAGAGCTGGAATGACCAAGGCTTCAGATCTACAAAAATTAGCCGAATTTTCACACCAATTCAAACACTGATTTCTCAGTAACAGAAGGACTGGTCATGTAAAGGTATTGCCGGACTGGTCATGTAAAGGTATTGCCAGACTGGTCATGTAAAGGTATTGCCGGACTGGTCATGTAAAGGTATTGCCGGACTGGTCATGTAAAGGTATTGCCGGACTGGTCATGTAAAGGTATTGCCGGACTGGTCATGTAAAGGTATTGCCGGACTGGTCATGTAAAGGTATTGCCGGACTGGTCATGTAAAGGTATTGCCGGACTGGTCATGTAAAGGTATTGCCGGACTGGTCATGTAAAGGTATTGCCGGACTGGTCATGTAAAGGTATTGCCGGACTGGTCATGTAAAGGTATTGCCGGACTGGTCATGTAAAGGTATTGCCGGACTGGTCATGTAAAGGTATTGCCGGACTGGTCATGTAAAGGTATTGCCGGACTGGTCATGTAAAGGTATTGCCGGACTGGTCATGTAAAGGTATTGCCGGACTGGTCATGTAAAGGTATTGCCGGACTGGTCATGTAAAGGTATTGCCAAACTGGTCATGTAAAGGTACTGTATTGCCGGACTGGTCATGTAAAGGTATTGCCAGACTGGTCATGTAAAGGTATTGCCGGACTGGTCATGTAAAGGTATTGCCGGACTGGTCATGTAAAGGTATTGCCAGACTGGTCATGTAAAGGTATTGCCAGACTGGTCATGTAAAGGTATTGCCGGACTGGTCATGTAAAGGTATTGCCAGACTGGTCATGTAAAGGTATTGCCAGACTGGTCATGTAAAGGTATTGCCGGACTGGTCATGTAAAGGTATTGCCAGACTGGTCATGTAAAGGTACTGTATTGCCGGACTGGTCATGTAAAGGTATTGCCAGACTGGTCATGTAAAGATACTGTATTGCCGGACTGGTCATGTAAAGGTATTGCCAGACTGGTCATGTAAAGGTATTGCCAGACTGGTCATGTAAAGGTATTGCCGGACTGGTCATGTAAAGGTATTGCCGGACTGGTCATGTAAAGGTATTGCCAGACTGGTCATGTAAAGGTATTGCCAGACTGGTCATGTGTTGTGAATTCTGTGGCTGAGTTCACTTCTGTGGTCACAAGTGGTATTGCAGTCTCTGGGTTTCCTCCCTCAGGTGTTTTGGTGAGCTCGTTGGCTGCCTTGCTATTTAGCTCCACCTGAGTCTGTCTTCCTTGCTCCTTGTCAATGTTCCAGTGTTGGATCTGAGCTACTGCATCTTTCCTTGGGCCTGCTGCTCTGCTAGATAAGTGCTTCTAGTTTGTTTTCTGTTTTTTCTGTCCAGCTTGCTATTAACTTTTGCTGGAAGCTCTGAGAGGCAAAGGGGTGCACCGCCGTGCTGTTAGTTCGGCACGGTGGGTCTTTTTGCCCCTTTGCGTGGTTTTCGTTTTAGGGTTTTTTGTAGACTGCATAGTTCTCTTTGCTATCCTCGCTCTGTCTAGAATATCGGGCCTCACTTTGCTGAATCTATTTCATTCCTACGTTTGTCTTTTCATCTTGCTAACAGTCATTATATGTGGGGGGCTGCCTATTCCTTTGGGGTATTTCTCTGAGGTAAGTCAGGCTTGTATTTCTATCTTCAGGCTAGTCAGCTCCTCAGGCAGTGCCGAGTTGCATAGGTAGTTGTTAGGCGCAATCCACTGCTGCTTATAGTTGTGTGAGGATAGATCAGGTACTGCAGTCTACAGAGATTCCACGTCTCAGAGCTCGTCCTATTGTTTTTGGTTATTGCCAGATCTCTGTATGTGCGCTGATTACTGCACGCTGTGTTGCCTGATTGCCAGCCATAACAGTACAAGGAGCCATTGTGTCTGCCATCTCCCCTGATTTGCGGAGAGTGTTGCAGAAATTTCAGGCTAATAAACCTGATCGTTGTCCGGCCGAGAAACTGTTCGTCCCTGATAGGTGGACTAGTAAAGTTATCTCTGAACTTCATTGTTCGGTGCTGGCCGGTCATCCAGGAATCTTTGGTACCAGGGAGTTGGTTGCTAGATCCTTCTGGTGGCCGTCTCTGTCACGGGATGTGCGTGCTTTTGTGCAGTCCTGTGGAATTTGTGCTAGGGCTAAGCCCTGCTGTTCACGTGCCAGTGGGTTGCTTTTGCCCTTGCCGGTCCCGAAGAGGCCTTGGACACATATTTCGATGGATTTCATTTCTGACCTTCCCGTTTCTCAAAAAATGTCGGTCATTTGGGTGGTCTGTGATCGCTTTTCTAAAATGGTCCATCTGGTGCCCTTGGTTAAATTGCCTTCCTCCTCTGATTTGGTGCCTTTGTTCTTCCAGCATGTGGTTCGTTTACATGGCATTCCTGAGAATATTGTTTCTGACAGAGGTTCCCAGTTTGTCTCGAGGTTCTGGCGAGCCTTTTGTGGTAGGATGGGCATTGACCTATCTTTCTCCTCGGCCTTCCATCCTCAGACTAATGGCCAGACCGAACGAACCAATCAGACCTTGGAAACATATCTGAGATGTTTTGTTTCCACTGACCAGGATGATTGGGTGTCATTTTTGCCGTTGGCTGAGTTCGCCCTTAATAATCGGGCCAGCTCGGCTACCTTGGTCTCTCCATTTTTCTGCAATTCTGGGTTCCATCCTCGTTTCTCTTCAGGACAGGTTGAGTCTTCGGACTGTCCTGGTGTGGATTCTGTGGTGGACAGGTTGCAGCAGATCTGGACTCAGGTAGTGGACAATTTGACCTTGTCCCAGGAGAAGGCTCAGCTTTTCGCTAATCGCAGACGCCGTGTGGGACCCCGACTTCGTGTTGGGGATCTGGTTTGGTTATCTTCTCGTCATATTCCTATGAAGGTTTCCTCTCCTAAATTTAAACCTCGTTTTATCGGTCCGTATAGGATTTCTGAGATTCTCAATCCGGTGTCTTTTCGTCTGACCCTCCCAGACTCCTTTTCCATACATAATGTATTCCATAGGTCGTTGTTGAGGAGATACGTGGCACCTATGGTTCCATCTGTGGAGCCTCCTGCCCCTGTTTTGGTAGAGGGGGAATTGGAGTATATTGTGGAGAAGATTTTGGATTCTCGTGTCTCTAGACGGAAACTCCAGTATCTGGTCAAATGGAAGGGTTATGCTCAGGAAGATAATTCCTGGGTTTTTGCCTCTGATGTCCATGCCCCAGATCTTGTTCGTGCCTTTCATGTGGCTCATCCTGGTCGGCCTGGGGGTTCTGGTGAGGGTTCGGTGACCCCTCCTCAAGGGGGGGGTACTGTTGTGAATTCTGTGGCGGAGTTCACTTCTGTGGTCACAAGTGGTATTGCAGTCTCTGGGTTTCCTCCCTCAGGTGTTTTGGTGAGCTCGTTGGCTGCCTTGCTATTTAGCTCCACCTGAGTCTGTCTTCCTTGCTCCTTGTCAATGTTCCAGTGTTGGATCTGAGCTACTGCATCTTTCCTTGGACCTGCTGCTCTGCTAGATAAGTGCTTCTAGTTTGTTTTCTGTTTTTTCTGTCCAGCTTGCTATTAACTTTTGCTGGAAGCTCTGAGAGGCAAAGGGGTGCACCGCCGTGCTGTTAGTTCGGCACGGTGGGTCTTTTTGCCCCTTTGCGTGGTTTTCGTTTTAGGGTTTTTTGTAGACTGCATAGTTCTCTTTGCTATCCTCGCTCTGTCTAGAATATCGGGCCTCACTTTGCTGAATCTATTTCATTCCTACGTTTGTCTTTTCATCTTGCTAACAGTCATTATATGTGGGGGGCTGCCTATTCCTTTGGGGTATTTCTCTGAGGTAAGTCAGGCTTGTATTTCTATCTTCAGGCTAGTCAGCTCCTCAGGCAGTGCCGAGTTGCATAGGTAGTGATAGGCGCAATCCACTGCTGCTTATAGTTGTGTGAGGATAGATCAGGTACTGCAGTCTACAGAGATTCCACGTCTCAGAGCTCGTCCTATTGTTTTTGGTTATTGCCAGATCTCTGTATGTGCGCTGATTACTGCACGCTGTGTTGCCTGATTGCCAGCCATAACAGTCATGTAATGGTATTGCCGGACTGGTCATGTAAAGGTATTGCCAGACTGGTCATGTAAAGGTACTGTATTGCCAGACTGGTCATGTAAAGGTATTGCCAGACTGGTCATGTAAAGATACTGTATTGCCAGACTGGTCATGTAAAGGTATTGCCAGACTGGTCATGTAAAGGTATTGCCGGACTGGTCATGTAAAGGTATTGCCGGACTGGTCATGGTCATGACCCTATTGGACAAACAATCAGTAGATTTGGCTTCCAGTACCATCTCTATGCTGACGACACCCAACTATACACTTCTTCTCCTGATCTCACGCCTGCCTTATTAGAAAACACCAGTGATTGTCTTACCGCTGTCTCTAGCATCATGTCCTCCCTCTATCTGAAACTAAACCTGTCAAAAACTGAACTCCTCGTGTTTTCTCCCTCTACTAACCTACCTTTGCCTGACATTGCCATCTCCGTTTGCGGTTCCACCATTACTCCAAAGCAACATGCCCGCTGCCTTGGGGTCATCCTTGATTCTGACCTTTCATTCACCCCCCACATCCGATCACTGGCTCGCTCTTCTTACCTGCATCTCAAAAACATTTCTAGAATTCGCCCTTTTCTTACTTTCGACTCTGCAAAAACTCTTACTGTTTCACTTATTCATTCTCGTCTGGACTATTGTAACTCTCTACTAATCGGCCTCCCTCTTACCAAACTCTCCCCGCTCCAATCTGTCCTGAATGCTGCTGCCAGGATCATATTCCTCACCAACCGTTACACCGATGCCTCTACCTTGTGCCAGTCATTACACTGGTTACCCATCCACTCAAGAATCCAGTACAAAACTACTACCCTCATCCACAAAGCACTCCATGGCTCAGCACCACCCTACATCTCCTCTCTGGTCTCAGTCTACCACCCTACCCGTGCCCTCCGCTCCGCTGATGACCTCAGGTTAGCATCCTCAATAATCAGAACCTCCCACTCCCGTCTCCAAGAGTTTACACGTGCTGCGCCGATTCTTTGGAATGCACTACCTAGGATAATACGATTAATCCCCAATCCCCACAGTTTTAAGCGTGCCCTAAAAACTCATTTGTTCAGACTGGCCTACCGCCTCAATGCATTAACCTAACGATCCCTGTGTGGCCTATATTAAAAAAAAAAAAAAAAAAATTAATTAACTGGTTCATGCAGCTTTACATGAACACCCAAGCCTTACACTATGGCTGGTCCGAATAACTATAGCAATTGTTACCATCCACCTCTCGTGTCTCCCCTTTTCCTCATAGTTTGTAAGCTTACGAGCAGGGCCCTCACTCCTCTTGGTATCTGTTTTGAACTGTATTTCTGTTATGCTGTAATGTCTATTGTATGTACAAGTCCCCTCTATAATTTGTAAAGCGCTGCGGAATATGTTGGCGCTATATAAATAAAAATTATTATTATTATTATTATTATTGCCGGACTGGTCATGTAAAGGTATTGCCGGACTGGTCATGTAAAGGTATTGCCGGACTGGTCATGTAAAGGTATTGCCGGACTGGTCATGTAAAGGTATTGCCGGACTGGTCATGTAAAGGTATTGCCGGACTGGTCATGTAAAGGTATTGCCGGACTGGTCATGTAAAGGTATTGCCGGACTGGTCATGTAAAGGTATTGCCGGACTGGTCATGTAAAGGTATTGCCGGACTGGTCATGTAAAGGTATTGTATTGCCAGACTGGTCATGTAAAGGTATTGCCGGACTGGTCTTCATAAGAACTACACAGTTTGGAATGTATAAATGTTGATGACCGACTCCCGTTAACCCAGGGTCAGATGCATCTCTTGCACTCTCGAGTTCAGGTACAGTGTGCCTGACAGGGACAGGTTAGAAAACCAACCAAAATATCTACGGTAACTAAATTTCTGGGTTCTAAAAAGAATCCTGAAAACAGGAGATTATTTCTAAACATTAAAATTAGGAAAAAAGTTAATTGTCAAGCACCATTTAGAATTCTGGCAGTAGAAACACCCTGACAGAGAGAAAAAGCAAGGTTGGCAGATCAGATTATATAATGATCTCTGATAGGATTACGTGTCTGGGAACAATGTGCCCGAGAGGCCATTTCTAAAGGTACCGTCACATTTAGCGACGCTCCAGTGATATAGACAACGATCCGATCTAAACTAGATCGCTGGAGCGTCGCTGCTAGGTCGCTGTAGAGATGTCAAACATAGCAACTCCAGAACGATGCAGGAGCGATCCAGTGACGTATTTATCGCTCTCGCTGGTTGTTCGCTCCATGAAAAAACATTGCTGGCATCGTTGCTTTTGCTGTCAAACATGACGAATCACGCCGACCTGACGACCAAATAAAGTTCTGGCCTTTCTGCTCCGACCAGCGATGTCGCAGCGGGATCCTGATCACTGCTGCGTGTAAAACACAACGAGATCGCTATCCAGGACGCTGCAACGTCACGGATCGTTGTCTTTCTCGTTGTAAAGTTGCTCTGTGTGAAGGTACCTTAAGAAAACCCTCTTAATTCTACAAAATATCCACAAACGATGCATGATTCATTCATAAAACTAGCAAAATAAATAATTGTGATGAAAAAACAAACAAACCAGACAAAGTGCAAACCTTCAGGCGCAATGAGCCCGAGAGGCCACAGAGGCCACACCTGCTCTCCGCAAGGACAACAGTAAAACTGAGCGGGACGGTTTCAAGCAGCAGCTAAAGATAGGAGGCTATTGGAAGGGTAGGGACCCCCTGATGCCTTGGAAAGAAGGGGGGAACAAAAATGTGTGAGCCGAGCCTGTCATGACTATTGCGCCTGATGCGGAGTTAAGAGTGTTGTGATTTTGTTTGTTTCACATTCGGGAGGGAAATTCTACAGCAAACATGAGTCACGTCTTGTGTAAAATAATAATAATAATATTATTATTATATGGCATGTAATGTACCCCTATACCACATACACCCCAGAGGTTATGCACAGCGGTAATCCATCCTTGGGTATGAGTAGTTCCATTCAAGCCTCTTGCACAAATGTCATCATTTATGGTTCCATTCGAGACCATTTCCTACAAACGCTTGGGAGGAATCTTTTGTTAGACCTCACAAAACGAGATTGAATACCTAAAAAGGAATAAACCGTCACTTTTTGCCATACAGGGTTTTTCTAGCCAAAACATCCCTGTGTTCCCACACAACAAAGCGTAAAAAAAAAGTGATTTCAATCGATTACCTGCTGTTTCGTGGGTGGGAGACCAACAAAAGCTAATACCACAATTAAAAAGGGGTCTCCCATTCGAGGAGGAAGACACCGTCATTCAATTCTCGAATCATCCCATTACTGAGCTATGTGATACTGTAGATTCCCATCTATGGGCTACACCTTGTCGTGGCAGATGGGTGCGCACAAACTGGCCAAACTGTGCACCTCAATTCTACAAGAAGAGTCTACACAGCAGTTCAGAATGTGCCGCTGTACTCCTTGGTATGCATTGCAGGCGCAACAGCGGTCCACATTTTCTCCGGTTATGAGTTTTGATCTTTGTGTAACAAATTTTGGGTGCAGTGACTGCCTCCATTTTCGGCGGAGCACACCTCCCATGTGTCTTATGGCCCCCATACATAATAGACTAATGTCAGTTGAGCCTGTCAATATCAACGGGTTCAGCCGACAGTCTAAAGTGTATGGGGGCGTTGTACGCCTGCCGGCGGCTCCCAGAGAACACAGGAGTGCTCCTGTATATGGGAAAGTTGGCGGAGATGGTTATCGGATGAATGACTGGCCGAAGCATCATTCAGCTGACAGACATCTAATCACCATCTTAAGAATGTCTTTAAATCAGCGCTGGATCTTTACAATTGTGGACCTTGGCCATGTAGTGAAGTTTTACATCTGATAGTGTAGTTTCCCCATCTATAGGATGCAACTTGTCGTTTCAGATGGGCTCACACAAATTAGTCAGTGTGTATGCCAAGTCCCTCGACTCTACACAGCAGTAATACAGTCCAACATTCCTATGTTCGCGAATACCCGACTAGTTTTCGGTAGCAGAGTGACCCCTTTATATTCTTTATTCAGCTATAATTTTTAGATTTATAGTGTAATGAAGGAGTCCTGGAATATGTTACATTAAGTAGAAATTACCCTTTAACTCCAATGAAGTAATTGCATGCTCAGTGAAGCAAATATGCCCGGGTAAAATAAAGAATATCGGATCGGTAAATGTTTTCACACAAACGGCAACCAGAAGTCGGTACACAATCTTCACTTCCCAGACTGAGCCGACAGCTTTGTGGGTCCCCCCAGAAGAGCCGTTAAGCAGATTCCGATACATGAAGAGGTCTGCGCAGAAGAAGAAGCGGCTCCCTCATGTCCTTGTAGTGTAATTACTGCTGTAATTGGATGCACTGTTAATTGCGTTCACATTTGGTGCCCACTTGAGAATACTACAGCCTACGAAACAACCCCCCAAATCCCCTCATCCGGTTCACTGCAATAGCTCACAACAAAGAGGCGAGGAGAGGACAGGCTGCGGCCGAGGCAACTCGTACAGGTTGTACATCAATGTGCCGGCGAGGCGGACCACCGAAACGTGCACGACTTCTCCTGCCTGCCTTATTGAGCGAAACGCGAGGAATTACACTTATTTACTGGAGTGAAATTAAGAGAAAAAAAAAGGAAAAGCCTTCCATTACAAAACATTGAAATATCGAACCCATCTAACAAAGACCCCGCATGTAATAGTCATTATTAAAACATCTAAGAGCAGTAAAAATAACTTCATGCTTTGGTTCATTTTGATGATTTTAGTCTTTACCGGGAAAAAACAAAAACAAACTAAAAGCTGAAAGCTCTTGACTCTTATCTCGCCCGACCACCACTGCCCATGCACATGAGCGTTTGGAGAAGATCCCCAGACAGCCGGTGATCTCTCCGGAGGTGAAAGCAAAAAGGATCGACCACTAAAAATTACAACATCCTAAAAACCATCGTGAGTCAGGAGGCCCCAACATATCAGATGGGCAGGTCCAGAAGATCCACACCTGTTGGGTATAGCCAGCCGTAAGAAAGCCCAGGCCAGCGAAGGGCATAAACTACAGATGTGATGGGCTTCGTGTGCTCACCCAAATATCAGACGGGTGCAGGAGCTGACTGCTATCTACTGTACATGCACCAGTCTGGTCCATAAATGAGACCATAGTAGAGCATGCGGACCTTTTTATTTTTTTTTTTACATTCAGACTGTTGATCATGTGGAAAATTGGCCATGTGCACAGGTATATTGGGTACCTGTGATCTCTGCGTGTGGTCCATGGACAGGGCCGTATTTGCCACTAGGCACGCGAGGGCACGTGCCTAGGGCGGCGACATTGCGGGGGGCGGCACCTGAGCAAGGTGTGTTTTTTTTTTTTTTTTTTATAAGTCCCGGCCCGGGTCAAAAACGCGCCCGACGGCCCCGCCACCCCCACCCCCGCCTCAGAGTCCCCCCAGGCCCCCACCTCCGAGTCTCCCCACCTCCAAGTCTCCGAGTCCCACCCACCCTCCCTGAAGAAGACGATACTCACCTGCTCCAGCGATGCCTGGTCTCAGCGTCTGTAGCGCATCCTGAGTGAGCGGTCACGTGGCACCGCTAATTAAGGTCATGAATATGCCATATTCATGACCTTAATTAGCGGTACCACGTGACCACTCACTCAGTCAGGACGAAGGCGCTGCGGCGCCGCGGGACAGAGCCGGAACCGGAGGGATGTCGGCGCGGCGTGTGGGACAGACAGGCAGCTGACAGGTGAGTATGACTGAGGGACGGGGGGCGGGGGGAGGATGCGAAGCCACCCGCGCCATGCAAGATGGCCCGGGAGAAGGAGCGGGGAGGGGGTGGAGAGATGAGCCATGCATAGGGAGGGAGGGGGGGGGGGAATTATGAGCGCCATCAGCCATGCATGAACGAGGGGGGGGTTGAATTATGAGCGCCATCAGCCACGCATAGGGAGGGAAGGGGGGGGAATTATGAGCGCCATCAGCCATGCATAGGGAGGGAAGGGGGGGGGAATTATGAGCGCCATCAGCCATGCATAGGGAGGGGGAATTATGAGCGCCATCAGCCATGCATAGGGAGGGGGGGGAATTATGAGCGCCATCAGCCATGCATAGGGAGGGGAGGGGGGGGGAATTATGAGCGCCATCAGCCATGCATAGGGAGGGGAGGGGGGGGGAATTATGAGCGCCATCAGCCATGCATAGGGAGGGGAGGGGGGGGGAATTATGAGCGCCATCAGCCATGCATAGGGAGGGGGGGGAATTATGAGCGCCATCAGCCATGCATAGGGAGGGGGGGGAATTATGAGCGCCATCAGCCATGCATAGGGAGGGGAGGGGAGGGGGGGGGGAATTATGAGCGCCATCAGCCATGCATAGGGAGGGGGGGGGAATTATGAGCGCCATCAGCCATGCATAGGGAGGGGAGGGGGGGGGGGAATTATGAGCGCCATCAGCCATGCATAGGGAGGGAGGGGGAGGGAATTATGAGCCATCAGCCATGCATAGGGAGGGGGGGGAATTATGAGCGCCATCAGCCATGCATAGGGAGGGAAGGGGGGGGGAATTATGAGCGCCATCAGCCATGCATAGGGAGGGAGGGGGGGGGGGGAATTATGAGCCATCAGCCATGCATAGGGAGGGAAGGGGGGGGAATTATGAGCGCCATCATCCATGCATAGGGAGAGGGAATTATGAGCGCCATCAGCCATGCATAGGGAGGGGAGGGGGGGGGAATTATGAGCGCCATCAGCCATGCATAGGGAGGGGAGGGGGGGGAGTTATGAGCGCCATCAGCCATGCATAGGGGGGGGGGAGAATTATGAGCCATCAGCCATGCATAGGGAGGGAAGGGGGGGGGAATTATGAGCGCCATCAGCCATGCATAGGGAGGGGGAATTATGAGCGCCATCAGCCATGCATAGGGAGGGAAGGGGGGGGGAATTATGAGCGCCATCAGCCATGCATAGGGAGGGAAGGGGGGGGGGGAATTATGAGCGCCATCAGCCATGCATAGGGAGGGGGAATTATGAGCGCCATCAGCCATGCATAGGGAGGGGAGGGGGGGGGAATTATGAGCGCCATCAGCCATGCATAGGGTGGGGGGGGGGAATTATGAGCGCCATCAGCCATGCATAGGGAGGGGGGGGGGGAATTATGAGCGCCATCAGCCATGCATAGGGAGGGAGGGGGGGGGAATTATGAGCCATCAGCCATGCATAGGGAGGGAAGGGGGGGGGGAATTATGAGCGCCATCAGCCATGCATAGGGAGGGGGAATTATGAGCGCCATCAGCCATGCATAGGAAGGGGGGGGGGGGAATTATGAGCCATCAGCCATGCATAGGGAGGGAAGGGGGGGGGGGGAATTATGAGCGCCATCATCCATGCATAGGGAGGGGGAATTATGAGCGCCATCATCCATGCATAGGGAGGGGGAATTATGAGCGCCATCAGCCATGCATAGGGAGGGGAGGGGGGGGGGAATTATGAGCCATCAGCCATGCATAGGGAGGGAGGGGGGGGGGAATTATGAGCCATCAGCCATGCAGAGGGAGGGGGGGGAATTATGAGCCATCAGCCATGCATAGGGAGGGAGGGGGGGGAATTATGAGCCATCAGCCATGCATAGGGAGGGAGGGGGGGGAATTATGAGCCATCAGCCATGCATAGGGAGGGAGGGGGGGGAATTATGAGCCATCAGCCATGCAGAGGGAGGGGGGGGGAATTATGAGCCATCAGCCATGCATAGGGAGGGAGGGGGGGGAATTATGAGCCATGCATACAGGAGGAGGGGAGGGGGATATGAGCCATGGCCATTATACAATATGGAGCATCATAAAATGGAGAAAAAGGCATTAAATGACCACATCACGTAGCTACAGTGTGTGCGTGATCACGCAATTGCGTACTAAACGGACTTATACTGGCCTAGTCGTCAAAATAACAAGCAAACCAAGGGGGACTGTGGATACCACAGAGAAAACGACACTAGGAACAAAAGTAACAAAATATTATTATTTATTATTATTATACATTTTTATAGCGCCATTTATTCCATGGCGCTTTACATGTGAATACGGGGCAAATATAGACAAATACATTAAACATGAGCAGATAACAAGGCACACGAGTACATAAGGAGGGAGGACCCTGCCCGGGAGGGCTCACAGTCTGCAGGGGGTGGGTGAGGATACACTAGGAGAGGGAAGAGCTGGCTGTGCGGCTGTTCAGTAGGTTGAGGATCACTGCAGGCTGTAGGCTTGTCGGAAGAGATGAGTCTTCAGGTTCTTTTTGAAGGTTTCTATGGTAGGCGCAAGTCTGATGTGTTGGGGTAGAGAGTTCCAGAGTATGGGGGAAGCACGGGAGAAGTCTTGGATGCGGTTATGGGAAGAAGAGATGAGAGGGGAGTAGAGAAGGAGGTCTTGGGAGGATCGGAGGTCGCGTGTAGGTAGGTACCGGGAGACCATGTCACAGATGTATGGAGGAGACAGGTTGTGGATGGCTTTGTATGTCAGTGTGAGGGTTTTGAACTGGAGTCTCTGGGCGATAGGAAGCCAGTGAAGGGCTTGACACAGGGGAGAGGCTGGGGAATAGCGGGGGGACAGGTGGATTAGTCGGGCAGCAGAGTGTAGGATGGATTGGAGTGGTGCCAGAGTGCTAGAGGGGAGTCCAGAGAGTAGGAGGTTGCAGTAGTCGAGGCGGGAGATGATAAGGGCATGCACTAGCGTTTTTGCAGTGTTGCGGTCAAGGAAAGCACGGATCCGGGAAATATTTTTGAGTTTGAGACGACAGGAGGAAGCAAGGGCTTGGATATGTGGCTTGAAAGAGAGGGCAGAGTCGAGGATCACCCCGAGACACCGGGCGTGTGGGACTGGGGATAGTGAGCAGCCATTGACATTGATGGATAGATCTGGTGGAGGGGTAGAGTGAGATGGGGGAAAGATGATGAATTCTGTTTTGTCCATGTTCAGTTGTAGAAAGCGAGCAGAAAAGAAGGCTGAAATGGCAGACAGACAGTGCTGGATTTTGGTAAGCAAGGAGGAGAGGTCCGGTCCGGAGAGGTAGATCTGCGTGTCGTCAGCGTAGAGATGGTACTGCATACCGTGGGATTCTATGAGCTGTCCCAGGCCGAAAGTGTAGATGGAGAAGAGTAGGGGTCCTAGAACAGAGCCTTGAGGAACACCGACTGACAAGGGGCGAAGTGAGGAGGTGGTGTGGGGGAGGGAGACACTGAATGTTCGGTCTGTCAGATATGACGAGATCCAGGAAAGGGCCAAGTCTGTGATGCCAAGGGATGAGAGGATTTGTAGCAAAAGGGAGTGGTCAACAGTGTCAAAGGCAGAAGACAAGTCCAGGAGAAGGAGGACAGAGTAGTGTCGCTTGCTCCTGGCAGTTAGTAGGTCATTGGTGACTTTAGTTAGGGCAGTTTCAGTTGAGTGATGGGAACGGAAGCCTGATTATAACCGATCAAAGAGAGAGCAGGAGGAGAAGTGGGAGGACAGTTCAAGATGGACGTGTTGCTCCAGCAATTTGGAGGCATAAGGGAGAAGAGATATTGGGCGATAGCTAGACATACATCTTTATTGGTACAAAACAACATACACAGTAAAAAAAAATGGACCATAACATAGGACCCAGTGCCTAGACAGCACAAATCACTGAAAAGGACACGCTGTCTGTGCAGAAAAGACATGCAGAAACAGACCTGGCATTAAACAGATGATACTCAATAAGTAATGAGGATAAGAGCAAACTAGCTAGAGAGTAAACTACTATGTAAGATCTGTATCACTGTTACACAGGGCACCTCCCCCACTCCGTCAGTATAAAAGACTCAGACAGGGCCCGCACGGTAATTACCAATTTAAGCAAGTGCACATAGAAGGGCCGGTATGTAAAGTTAAAACGGGGGTGGGGTAATACCCATGCACAGGAATACAACAAAAAAAAACCAGTATGTAACTAACACTCTAATAGCTACCGGTAACTCTCACACCGCAACCCACCGATAACACCCATGAATCATATATAACAGAGCAGACCCAGCTGCTACATGGTATAGTACCTCTCGGTGCGGCTGCTAATGCTCACCAGGACCCGAAGCTGCACGTCCGCCCGACGCGCGTTTTGGAGGGGAACTCCGTCAGGGGGGCGTGGAGCATCATGTGCGGTCATTATACAGTATGGAGCATCATGTGCGGTCATTATACAGTATTGAGAATCATGTCTGGCCATTATACAGTATGGAGCATCATGTGTGGCCATTATACAGTATGGAGCATCATGTGCGGCCATTATACAGTATTGAGCATCATGTCTGGCCATTATACAGTATGGAGCATCATGTGTAGCCATTATACAGTATTGAGCATCATGTGTGGCCATTATACAGTATTGAGCATCATGTGGTCATTATACAGTATTGAGCATCATGTGGTCATTATACAGTATGGAGCATCATGTGTAGCCATTATACAGTATGGAGCATCATGTGGTCATTATACAGTATTGAGCATCATGTGTGGCCATTATACAGTATGGAGCATCATGTGCGGTCATTATACAGTATTGAGCATCATGTCTGGCCATTATACAGTATGGAGCATCATGTGTGGCCATTATACAGTATGGAGCATCATGTGCGGCCATTATACAGTATTGAGCATCATGTCTGGCCATTATACAGTATGGAGCATCATGTGTAGCCATTATACAGTATTGAGCATCATGTGTGGCCATTATACAGTATTGAGCATCATGTGGTCATTATACAGTATTGAGCATCATGTGGTCATTATACAGTATTGAGCATCATGTGGTCATTATACAGTATGTAGCATCATGTGAGGTCATTATACAGTATGGAGCACTGCGTAGCCATTATACAGTATGGAGCATCATGTAGGGCCATTATACAGTATGTGGAGCACTGAGTAGCCATTATACAGTATGGAGCACTGCGTGGCCATATTTTTTTGGTTTTAATTATTGTATATGAAACAGTGTGATCAGCAGTGCAGAATGGGTGTGGTTGGCACTTGGATATGGGTGTGATTAGTTGTGAAATGGGTGTGGTCAGAGGCATGGCCCAAAATTTGCACCTTTACACCTTTTTCCCTTCTTCAAAAGTTGGGGGGTATGGCACCGCATTTCCCAGATCACAGCAAGTACCGCAAATCCCATAGGGAATGAATGAAACCAAACGCAGTGTTGCTGTAAGTGATCCGTTACGTGGCAGATGCAGAAAAACTTC
This sequence comes from Ranitomeya imitator, assembly GCF_032444005.1. Taxonomy (NCBI): domain Eukaryota; kingdom Metazoa; phylum Chordata; class Amphibia; order Anura; family Dendrobatidae; genus Ranitomeya; species Ranitomeya imitator. The sequence continues at coordinate 774,617,148 of NC_091284.1, forward strand.
CCGATCTGCTGCAAAAGCCGACTTTCACAACAGCGATTCTTGCCAAAGTCACTGCGGATAGTGTCATAATCACCAATGGGGGAGGCAGCACTAAAAGTGCCTAGGGCAGCAGAAACTCTTAAATACGTCCCTGTCCATGGAGCGCATTGCCGTATAATACGCTCGTCAGAAAGAGCCGTTACTGAACATATAAACACTGCATAAAATCTTTTGTTGAGAGACACGGTCATATTTAAAGGAAAAAAAAAAAAGTTAGAAAAGCATGTTACTTCTAATCATATTTGGCCATTTAGCCTCTTAACGACCGCCAATACGCCTTTTAACGGCGACAGTTAAGGGTACTTATTCTGCAGCGCCGCTTTTTAACAGCACTGAAGAATAAGGTTATGGCGCCCCAACGTCGGAAAATCTCTGGGTAGCCGAGACCCCCGGAGAACATGAAATGGGTCAGTGTTGCAAAAGCCATTATTCACCGAATAACGGTGACCGCAAAAACAAAAATCCAATTTCCAAGAATATTGAAGTGCTGAGTAAGCTAAAGTGGTGATACATGGAGCGTCACGCCTCCTGAAGAAGATTAACGAAACGTGCGTTGGGGTGACGGGGAAGCCAAGGCTAACTGCATGTCATTATAGTAAGTGTACTTTCCACCATATATGGGATCTGTCGGGGTTAGGCACTCCATGTATCACCGCTTTAGATTACTCAGCATTTCAATATTCTGCCAACGCCAAGTACACCATATACAACTACCGTAACTATGCTAGCACTGCAATGGGATATGTCCCTTAGTAATCACTGAGCAAATGGTTCTGAGCTAATCAGGATATACTTAACAAATAGCTTTAAAAATGAAAAATGTTTTAAGCACTAGCACTTTATATTTAGTATATAATTATTATTCAGCGATTGTTCGAGCAATTATACTACATTCACATGGTTTAACACTATATGTGCCAATTTTTTTCTCTCTTTGTACTGCTTTTATAGATTGATTGCTCATCAATCAAGTGATTTAACATATTTTTTGCATTTTATCTTAACCTTGGCCCCTGTATTTCTGGATTCTAGCAGACTTTTTAACTTTATAGCACATGTCTAAATAAAGCTTGATATTTTTGGGGATTATACTCGTTTCGTGGTGGTTTAATTGTTTCCCCCACATTGTAGTGTTTTCTAAGCATTTATGTGTCTTCAATGGGGAGAACAGAGCAAGCCAATGCCAGAAAAAAAGAAAAACTAAATGATTGAGTATTAATGACCAACTGCCCAATCCTTTTTCTTGACATCGTGTGTTGGTGGGTAATTGGGAGGCCCTCAGACACATTAGATGGTTGGTTGACTTATCTAATGTATATTGAGGACCTTTTACGGGAAATGGTTTACCAAACTCCAGTCCTCACGGCCCCCAACAAGTCACTTTTCAGGATTTCCTTAGCGTTGCACAGGTGGTGGACATCAGGAATTCTCTCACCTGTGCGATACTATGGAAATCCTGAAAACAGTGGACTGTGGACATGAGTTTGGGAAACACTTATCTAGAGAAAGAAGTGCTCTTTGTAGTCGCTCTTTGCACCGATTTATCAATTTCCCCCTCCCACAAAATCTTGACGCACCGTTAAACTTTTGGCAGTGAGATAGAGGCACCATCATACCCGGAGCTTTGCTTACATACAGCCAAAAATTGGACTTTTGCTCGCTCATTCCCAGAGCAGACCACCATTCTTGGTTTCTGTGTGGTCCAATGAACATCACTGGCCAGATATAAAGTGTACCAATTATTAGACTCCCTAATTTTACATGACATTTGCAATTTAATAGGTCGTGATGCAAAACTGTGTATAAGGGGGGAAAAAAAAACGTCATGTCTGTACATCAGAAGAATGAATACATTTACCGAAGATGAGCGCCGGTGGAAGGAGTGCGCAAACTGAAGGACTGTGTGTAATAAAGGAGGATTAACGCGGAAGTCTAAAGTAAATATGCAGAAGGGACGCAGGATACTTAGCTGTACTGAGAACACAAGTACAAATAACACCGACACAACAGGAGGTCCGCGCTTCCTCCAACCTGCTGCATGGCAAACACGGAGCAGAAGTTAACTCAAAAGGAACACAGGCCCGGATTCTTCATTTACAATTTCTTGAAGTCACTTTCCTTATTCTTTTTGCCTTGTGTTTGCTGACTATTTCTGCGCAAAATTCTTCAAAACAGCAGTTTGAGGGGGGGGGGTTAACCAGTTTAGGCAACTTTCAAGCACCAACATCTATAAAAACCTTAAAAAGTTGCATGGTTATCTAAAATTGTGCCAAATGACAGTACCCCAGAAATCTTACTCAAGGGGCAAGTGGTGGATTGAAGCGAGATCCCCCCCCCCCCTCCTCTCCACCAATACTGCGACATTGTTAAAAGTCAAATTTCAAGAATCTGTTTAAAACATCTGGATAAGCAAAGTGATCGAGGAACAAAACGTAGATATAAAAGGCAACTTAAAAAAAAATTATTCAAAGAAAAGTGAAGAAACCCACAAACCGGGGTCGTGGTGTCCCGATTGTATTTCTCTCAACATTGGTAACAGCTAAAAGACTGCAGACTTCATTGACACAAATGTTGGGGACTTGCATAAATTAGGAAACCGTTGAAAAAATAAAAATAAAATCATAATGGAGACCCTAAAAAGCCAAAATCAACAATCTAGTCACTGGACAAGGTCCTCAAATTGAGCAACGTTTCACTAGCGAGAAAGACAGGACTTGTACATAGTCTGGTCTTTTCTGTAGTAATGTATGGATTCAAAACCTGGACGATAAAGAAACAAGACACAAGAAGAATCAACGCCTTCAAAATGTGGTGCAGAAGAAGGATGTTGTTGATACCATGGATGGCAAGAAGAACAAAAATCAATTTTTAACAAATCAAGCCTGACATGTCACTTGAAGAAAGGATCACCAAGCTACGACTTGCCTACTTTGGACACATCGTAAAAAGAGAGCAATCACTGGAGAAGGACGCCATGGTCAGAAGAATAGAAGGTGAAGAGGAAGACCACAAACTCAATAGTTTGATAAAATCAAGATAATGGTGGAGAAGACCCTTACACAAGATCGATCTTCATAGAGAGTAGTCAACATCAAGTCGCCATAGTTCGAGATCAAGCTGAAGGCCGTTAATAATAATAATAATAATAATAATAATAAAAACCCAAATGGAACTTGACATCTTCTGCATAAGGGAGTCATCCAAAATCCCTTTACAATTGCAACATACCCGGTTGTAAGTTAAGCCAACCTCTGTATGGGAGGTTTCATTTATATACGGATTTAACTTATTTACACGAGTGATGCCAAATATTCTAGAGGTGACTTTAGCACAAAATCATTTTTTTGCGAGTCCATCGGTAAAAAACGACTGTTCAAAACAAGCACAGACGCTTGGTGAACTATGGCCGAGCAGTTCAGGGCATCTTATCTATCCCCATCCCACTATTCATTGAGTGACGGCTCTGGCTCTACTTGGGTAAAAGGATGGTGGAGATATTCTTCCATGTAAGAGGTGGGAATGTGCGCTGAACTCAGGCCGCAACCTAGAGTGCGCCGAGTGCTTGCGTTTGATTTGAACAGTCATTTTGCGCTGACAATGACTCCGGCACTACAGTATCAAAATCTAAAAAACTGCACAATCCGCATTACATTTTGGGGAAGCAATCTATTCATAGCATCAGTGGGTACAAAGAAGGCGACTGCATCCTTTGGGCAGTAATGACAAGCCATAAATGACACCACAATGAAAATGCCATTTCTTCCGGGCACTTTAGCTTTGTGCACAGTAGATAAACACAAAACAGCAGTCTACCAGTGCGGGCACAACAGGATTAGCAAGCATCTTCCCGGAGCTCTCCGAATAAGAAGTTATGTAGAATATATTAAAACTAGATCAGGCTAGCTTTTCTGTATTCAGCAGCATGTAACATGCATCATCTAGGCTCCACGGATTACCTATCGCCAGAGGGGGGAGAGGTGTAGGAGAGTACCATTAAAGGTCAAGAGTTTTTAGGGTATGTGCACACGTAGAAAGGAGCTCTGCGGATTTTTCCACAGCGGATTTCAGAAATCCACAGGTAAAAGGCACTGCATTTTACCTGCGGATTTACAGTGGTTTTTATGCGGATGTCCAAGAAGTGACATGCTGCGGAATGTAACCCGCAGCATTTCCGCACTTTTTTTTCGCAGCATGGGCACTGCGGATTGCGTTTTCCATAGGTTTACATTGTACTGTAAACACATGGAAAGCTTCTGCGGACCCGCAGCTGCAGATCCGCTGTGGATCCGCACCAAAATCCGCAATGTGTGCACATAGCCTTAATATAAACCTAAACAATGCCGGTCGAAAAGTGATGAAAAAAAACATCACTGGCAGCTGGCAAAGTCGTCTTGTGTTTTATACATTCAGTGTGTGATCATGTGCCTATTGCATGGCACTGGATGCTGCCAATGAGAAAGACTGCATAAAAAGTACCCAGCCCCTGCAGTATTGACAAGTTACACCACTAAAAAGTTGTTCAAATGTTCTCTAAATAGCAATGACCGTGTTTTTGGACCATGACGCATGTTTTACTTGAAAAATAACTTGCAAAAACTAAAGTGTAAGATTTATAGTCTGGAAGGCGTTTCCAATGATCGCGGAAAAAGTTGATACAGTGTCTTTTCCGATCACTGAGAAAGCTATGTAGCAGCAGCACAGTTTTCTCTACTACAGCCCAACATTGATCAGCATGATCGGTGCAGGGCAGCAGAGAAAGCAAACAGGAGCTGCGCATCAATGGAGCTGCAGGTCCTCCCACTCTAAGGGTCCTATGATCAGTCACATGTCAGGAGGAAGCTCCAACATGGTAGTGTCTACAGAGCTCCATTGGTCAGGCAGGACATGGTGGAGTCAGGTGCTCATGATTCATTAAGAGGTGTAGCGTCTTAATCTGTTGTGTCTCACTGGAGTTGGGGACTGGATTAAGATTTGCGACGCAAGGAACACCACTGCACCTCACGAATTTGATGAACCTGGCCCACACCTGCTCCATCTACTTGGTCAAAATGCTGAAAGAACACCAAAATGTTGCTACTTTTCAAAGCTGCTTATGCCAGAATTCTGACATAAAAGCTTTGCAAAATCAGGGCAGACTAGGGGCGTGTCCTAGCTGGCCATGTGAGTGGAAGCAGGGAAGAGTGCTCCTGCTGCCATAAGGACAAAAATCCTGCTTTAACCCCGATTTTCGGGTAAACTCACCTAAATCCGGCTGGCTGAAGGTCCGGAGAGTGCAGCGGTGCGGAGCAGCAGGTCCGGAGTCGGCAGCGATGACCAGGAGGCGGCAGAAAGACGCTGGCACCAGCGATGCAGGAGCCGGCCAAGATGGCTCCGATGCTAGGGAGGACGCCGAGAAGGAGAACGCCGCATGTCAGCGGCGCATGGAGGTGGCCGCAAAGCTGCAGCAGTATGCCAGAGTGGAGGCTGCTGAGGAGGCAGAACCAGGATCTGGAGCTGGAGCTGACCAGGAGGAGGAGGAAGCAAGCACAGCCGAGCAGCATGAGGTACAGAGGGGGAAGGAGAGAGGCAGCATGGCTGGGGCTAGTGGGGGACCTGAAGCCATATCACAGGGAGAGGAGCCGACTCTTAGAGATGTTATCACACTGATCTCTTCATGTCAGCAATCCCTGAACTCCTTGGCCCAGCAGATGCAGGAAGTTAAAGGGGACACGGCACAGATTAATGCGGCTCTGCAGAAAATGGACAAACGTATAGGAGTGGTGGAGGAGAGGGTGAGCACGGCAGAAGATCACATAGTTAAGCTACAAAAAGCTGAAAAGAAGTTCGCCCAAGCAATAGCCGTGCTCGCTGCCAAAAATGAGGATCTGGAAAATAGATCCAGAAGAAATAATATACGTATAGTGGGGCTGCCTGAAAAGACTGAGGGGAGAAATCCCACTGAGTTTGTGGAGAACTGGCTGCTGGAGAAGATTGGGAGCACAGTGTTGACAAAAGTCTTTGCTGTTGAACGGGCTCATAGGGTCCCGCCGCAGCCCCCTGCCCCAGGAGCAAATCCCCGTACCATGCTTGCTAAAATACTGAACTACAGGGACAGAGACATTATCCTTAGAAAGGCTAGAGAGATGGAGGATCTGATGGCTGGAGGTCAGAAAATCGCCATTTATCCGGATTATTCCGCTGCGGTTCAGAAACAGCGGATGAAGTTTACTGGAGTCAAGCGGCGACTGAGGGAGCTGGGAGTGCAGTACTCAGTGATGTTTCCCGCCAAGCTGAGACTGGTGGCTTTTAATAAGACCCACTTTTTCTTGACACCGGAGGACGCTACCCAGTGGCTTGATACTCATGAGAAAAAACTTAAGGGAATGGGCGACTGACATTTCGGCGAGATCCAGTTGGGATTTGTTTTCTCTGTCGATGGAGGAGAGTTCTGCGCTCGTTAGCAATGGTTAAAGAGTTGAGCAACTGTTGGGGGTTTTGCTGGGCCATATTGAAGGAATGGCCGGAGGGGACAGTACCAACTACTAAGTACAGGGGAGGAGGGTTATGCTGGGTACTGTGAACTGGTTTGGTACTTTTTCTATATGTTAATATAAGTTGAAATGTTAAGATACAATAAAGTGAAAGTTGGGGGGGAAATTGTGATTGCTATGGCAGCGGGACACGAATGGAGAGGGTTAAGTAAGGGAGAGTGTTTGCAGTGGGCAGTGGAGCCCCACTCTTGATGAGAGGAAGAATGCGTTATATTGGGGGGGTTAGGGGGCAAGTTGGGAGGGGGCAGGGGGGGTGGGAGGGTTGGGGCAGCTCATACTTGGGAAATTGGATACTTTAAGAAATGATGAGCCACATGATGGGAGATTGTATTAAAATATTGAGTTGGAATGTGAGAGGTCTGGCGGATAAAACACGGCGGGCGGCAAGTCTGCAGTATATCCGAGAACAGAAGGTCTCAATGATATGCCTGCTGGAGACACATTTAGTGCGGGAGAGGGTGAACATATTGAATAGGCGCTGGATACAGAGGGCGTATCATTCTACTTTCTCGACGTATTCTAGGGGTGTGTCTGTGTTAATACCTGCGGGGGTGCAGTATGAGGAGGTAATGGTAAAGGAGGATGTGGATGGTCAGTATGTGGTGGTGAAATGTAAAATGAATGGAGTATTGATGTGTATAGTGGCAATGTATATTCCGCCCCCATACTCAAGCAAGAAGATAAGAGAGGTGCTGGAGAGGGTAGAGCGCTGGGGACCGTTACCATTACTAATTATCGGCGACCTTAATAATATATGTGATGACTTTTGGGATAAGAACAAAAAACCCCAGAATAGGACGGCAGGACATACCACTACGTTTGGGACTTATGTCGGGGAAGTGGGCATGGTTGATTTATGGAGAGTTAGACATATCGGGGAAAGGGCGTATTCATGCTACTCACCAGCTCATGGTACGCTGTCTAGGATTGATCTGGCACTGGGTAACCGATTACTAGATACGATGGTAAGGGACGTGAGATATTTACCTAGGGCTCTCTCAGACCATAGTCCAGTTGAAGTGGAATTTCGATCAGTGGGGACACGGAACGGGAGCAGAAGGGAGTGGAAAATTCACCCTAATTGGCTACACAGTATAGACTTGGAGAAGATTAGGAAGGAATTGGTGGAATTTTTTGAGATAAATGAGGGTAGCGTAGATGTGCTTACTGTGTGGGAAGCCATGAAAGAGTACTTGAGAGGGCTGTTGTTTAGGGATATTAGCAGGTGTAAGCGGAAATCGAGAGAGGCAGAGAGGCTGGCGATAGATGGGCTGAGGGTGGCTGAAGATGAGATGGTAATAATGGGTACTTTGGAGGCTGGGAGGAGGTTAAAGGCAGCTCAAAGCCAGCTAGAGGCGGTCTTGCTGAGTAAGGCTGAAAGGAAGAGGGAATTCATGAATTTGGCCTATTACCAGGAAGGTGAATCAGTGGGTCATTTGCTGTCGCTGGTGGCATCTGCCCAGAGAAATACTTCCTTTGTTCACTCTTTGGTGACTGGGAGTGGTGTTGCTGTTTCTGAGACTTCAGAGATTTTGGAGACTTTTGCAGATTTTTATGCAGACTTATACTCCTCTCGGGTAGATGGGTCAATGGAGGACACGGTGGTGTTCCTTGAGGAGTTGGAGCTCCCGAGGCTGAGTGACACAGCTAGGGAGGATTTGGAGGCTCCCATTACGGAGGAGGAACTGGGACGGGCATTGCAGTCGATGGCTAATGGGAAGGCGCCTGGCGTAGACGGATTTCCTGCCGAAATTTATAAAAGCTTGGGGGAAGTGTTGATCCCTAAATTGAAGGCGGTCTTGGAAGAGGCTACGAATGGTGGAAGGCTACCGGCATCTATGCGGGAGGCCACAATAGTGGTGATTGCAAAGGAGGGGAAAGACCCGACACAGCCGGATTCATATTGGCCAATTTCTTTGCTTACTATCGACGTTAAACTCCTGGCTAAGGTGTTGGCGATGAGGTTGACAAGTGTTATTTCTGGCCTGATACACTCAGACCAGTCTGGCTTTATGCCTGATAGGTCAACTGCGATTAATCTACGAAGGCTGTATATGAACTTGCAACTCAAAGCCGATAACTGTGGCCAGAGAGTTATTGCATCTTTAGACGCTCACAAGGCGTTCGATAGTGTGGAGTGGGGGTATCTTTGGCAGGTGTTGCGAAGAATGGGGTTTGGACCGCAGTTCATATCATGGATTCAATTAATGTACTCGATGCCGATGGCCAGGGTTAGGGTAAACGGGGAGTTGTCACGGACCATACAATTGGCTAGAGGGACGAGACAGGGGTGTCCGCTTTCCCCCCTTTTGTTTGCTCTGGCGGTGGAACCACTGGCCGCTACGCTTCGACAGTCTGATGAGATGACGGGGTTTAAATATGGGGTGATTGAAGAAAGGGTGGCGTTGTATGCGGATGATATTTTGTTGTTTCTGGCTGACCCGGTTGCATCCTTGGAGGGAGCCATTGGGATTATTGAACGATTCGGATCAGTGTCGGGACTTAGGATAAATTGGAGTAAGTCTATCTTGTTTAAGGTGGACGATGTGGATGGGGAGCCATTGGAGGATGGGCGACTGGAGGTGACGAGTAAATTTAAGTACCTGGGAATATGGGTATCTATGCCGGTCACTGACTATATACATGAGAATCTGACTCCAATCTTGGGTGCCCTCAAGGCAAAAGCGGATGCATGGCTTAAGCTACATTTGTCTGTGGTAGGCAGGGTGAATCTTATCAAAATGATTCTGATGCCGAAAATATTGTATATTCTTCACAATGCGCCGGTTTGGATACCACGTGGGAAATTTAGACAGATCAACTCTCTGTTTAGGAATCTGATTTGGGGGAGGCAGCATCCGCGTATCAAACTGGAGACACTTCAGCGACCCAAGGATGATGGGGGTCTGGCATTGCCTAACCCTGAGTTGTACTTTCTTGCAGCCCAGAGTCAGCATTTAAGGGGCTGGGCGCATGAAGGGTCATCTGGGGCAGTACAGCGGTTGATGGAGGTGGTGACAAAAAGAAGGCCAGTGGTGCAATGTTTGGAGGATGGATCCTTGGAGAGTTTGGGGAAGCTATATCCGACTTTGCTGTTGATACGCAAGCTGTGGAGTAGATTGAGGCACATACGTGGGATCACGGACTTGACTAGATACTCGCCGCTATGGCATAATAACAATCTGAAAGAATTTGAGGCATTGGGGGTACTGATAGAGTGGTTGGGCAAAGGGATTCAGTATGTGTATCAAATAATTCAACAAGGTGAACTGAAATCATTTTCCCAATTGCAGGCGGAATTTGGTCTTGGGTCTGCAGGGGAGTATCAATATTTGCGGATGAGGCATGCTTTTGGAGCTCAGAGTAGGAACGGAGGTATTAGGATTCAAAGGGATATAGTACTGGAGTATGTGTGTAATGATGGGACGACTGGAGGAGTCATATCCACTCTGTACAGGGATCTGTTGCACACTTTTCTATTGGGGTTTCCAATAATGGCAAGAGCTAAATGGGAAAGGGATTTGGGCCCAATAGATAACGAGACTTGGGAGTCGCTGTTGGAATGGATCCCAAGACTGTCGCTGAGTGAACCGTATAGACTGTCACAGCTCTATGTGATACACAGAGTTTATAGGTCTCCGATGGTGCTATATAAGGCAGGATTGTGTAATGACTCTGAATGTCCGAGGTGTAGATCTACGGATGCAGACATTTTCCATATGATGTGGACATGTCCGAGGTTGGCTGCCTTCTGGGTGGTAGTTTTGAGTCGTATGGAAGGTGCGTATGGATGCACGGTGCCAAGGGATCCAGTTGTCTGTTTGTTGGGATGCGTGGATGAGATTGGAGTGGATAAACACCTAAAGATAGCTATAGCCAGATTGTTGTATATGGCTAGGAAGGTGATAGCTAGAAACTGGATTAGGGAAGAGCCGCCGTCAAGAGGAGAGTTCCTCCAGTACGTAAAACAGGGCCTGACACTAGAAAAAGGGATTTATAAGAAGAAAGGGAAAACTGAACCGTTCAATAAAATGTGGTCTCCATGGATTGCTATGGGATAGTAATGTGAAGTGTGGCTTATACGAATGGTTGAGGGATTAGATACTCTATTGTTTTAATGACGGTAGTAATTAACAAGATGAGCTGCTTTGTGGGGTGGGGGGCTTTGGGATCGAAGGGGGCTGTTTGAAGGGGGAGGAGGGGGGGAAATACTCTATATTGAAAATGTAAATGTAACATGTTAATTGCCTTGTTATTCTTAATAATAATTTATTTGAAAAAAAAAAAAAAATCAGGGCAGACATGTAAAGGCTGCAGCAGAGCAGTGTGTGGATGTAGCAGAGCTGTGTGCCTATACAACACAGCAGAATGTGCAAGAACTGTGCATGCAGCAGTGTTGTGTACATCTGCGCTGAAGAAAAACACTAAAATCGATCTATTGCCTCCCTATTCTACCCTGGTGCATTACAATTAGTCATGTTGAGTGCCCCCCACTCTTTCACACCATCAAGGACTATTAAATTAGGAGAACATTTTTTTCTATTTCCTTCTGTCTAAACCTTGTCTTCCTTACAGTCCAGAGAATATGATAATTAAATTTGCCAATATACTTTTACCTATCGTTACCAATTTTCCAAAATTCAGACACCAACACCCCCTGAATCCTGGGAGATCCAGTTCATCACTCATTCTAATACAGCTAAGTCCAATACCTAACATCTCCCCCTCTCAACTTCGAGGGTGTCAGAGGAGGGGGCTGGGTTAGCACAGAGTGAAAAAGCCATGTGTTGCTGTAATCACTAGACTGACCTCCTGTGAGTAGCGATAAGGACTGCTGGAAGCTGCCATTGTAACTGTGAAGCAGTCAGAACCTGCCAACTATTGCATAAGCAGCTTACTGAGGTGTCAGATTACAGCTGCCTATTGAGGTCTATGGACAGGGGGAAAGAGGAGCAAAGCTTTAATTCCTAGCGGTACAAATAAATTATAACATGCCCGACCATGGTCTCCAATAGCAGATTTTGGAACAGTCAGCTGGGAGCCAAGCATGTTGGGTTGCCAGAAAATCAATAACTTTGTTTACAATACCAAATAAATTAAGGCCTTGTGGACTAGCAACACCTCTGGTGTAGCCTTATGGAATGGATCTTATTACATCTAGCCAATAAAAGATAACATAATAGGAAACACTGCACTTTATAACTTTAAATATCCTGAAAAGTTGTGAAGGTACACAAGTAAAATGTACAGCACTGAAGGCCGAATATTGCTGCCACCATGCCGGACTTTTTGCTTGATGAATTCTGAGGATTCTTAGCGGACAACGCCTATGAACACAATTTATCATTTTGGTCAAACCCGTGGCCAAATTAATTTTTTTTTAACCTGTGGAAAAGAAAATTCTCTCAATGTTTACCTACATCTCAGTACTTTGGTTTAGGTAAAGTATCATCTTGGTAGCCACCAGGTTGGACAAAATTGCCATTTACTAACCATGCTCCCTACCATTAATGTATGTGGTGACCAGGCTCTGCTTCTCTGGGTCGAATGCATGGACTTGCTACATCTAGTGACATCTCTGCAAGCAGAAGACAAATGTAATGACGGCCATTGTGTGTCTCTCCTGAAAGGTCCACACTGGGGAACTAATGGGGACCTGCAATGACTACTGGGGAACTGGACTATAATAAAAAAACGGGACATGCTGTGGAACTTTTAATTTTGTATTTATTTTTATTTTACAATAGCCAGTTATGGGGAATGACGACACACCTATCGAAAGGAATCAGTCTCACTAATGAAGAGGAGTAGGAAGAGGCGAAACATCACGTAAAATACAAGGCCATGTTTACTTGTTTTACTCGTTTATCGAGCGCCAGCACTTTACGGACATCATCATCACTGTCCCCATCGGGACTCTAAATTCCCTATCAGTATGTCCTTGTAGTGTGGGAGGGAACCGGAGAACTCAGAAGAAACCCACGCAAACTCTTTGCAGATGTTGTCCTTGGTGGGATTTGAACCCAGAACCCCAATGTGGCAAAGCAACAGTGCTAACCACTGAGCCAACGTGCACAGGCTCATACACACTGCAGAGGATGAGCCAGTATCTGCAGAGATTATCACGTCACTGGTACCTGTCAACCATCCACTTATCACTGTGGAGACATATTACGGTCTAACGCAACAGTCAGCAAAAATGGAGATTTCAAATTAAAATTTCATAGAAGCGTTCAGGCCAATTACCTGGGACCTGCATCATTAGCGAGTTTTCTCTGACATCGCGTCACACCTTCTTTGTTCTAACACATCTTACGCTTTGCTACTGAAACAACGTACGCAAGCATCAGCAGGCACAGGGCTGACCTGACGGGGCTGGCGAGTGACAGCTCCAACAAACGTTTACATTCATGTTAATTCAAAAAGAATTCAAGCTGCAGCGAGATCGACAGACACATCGAATCCTTCATCCATCACCAACACGTCACCGAGATGGCGGAGGCAGGCAATCTGCGAACACAAACCGTGCCCACCAGAAAGTAAAGAGCACAGAGAAGAAAGTGATATCTAGGAAGACATTTTTAAATAATAATGCTGAATTACATGGGCTGGAACCAAAGTTTAGCACCAGCAGTTATGATAGCAAACTGACCCACCAGGTTTATGCTTCAATTTATTTTTTTTTTACTGTAAATTACATAATGACAGATAGTGCTGTGTCCCAGTCTTTCCCTCTCAATGTAAGCAAATGCCTTCCTCTCTATACCTGAAAAAGATATAAGACCAGAAATCGCTTTATTCTCTCCCTGTAATTGGAAGGGCCTCCTTGTCTCTATATAAATAGATTTATCAAACCGTCCGACAGTACCGCTTCCTTGTTTCTCCAGGTAAAATGTGAACAGGCAGACAGTACCGCTTCCTTGTTTCTCCAGGTAAAATGTGTACAGGCAGACAGTACCACTTCCTTGTTTCTCCAGGTAAAATGTGTACAGGCAGACAGTACCGCTTCCTTGTTTCTCCAGGTAAAATATGTACAGGCAGACAGTACCGCTTCCTTGTTTCTCCAGGTAAAATGTGAACAGGCAGACAGTACCGCTTCCTCGTTTCTCCAGGTAAAATGTGAACAGGCAGACAGTACCGCTTCCTTGTTTCTCCAGGTAAAATATGTACAGGCAGACAGTACCGCTTCCTTGTTTCTCCAGATAAAATGTGTACAGGCAGACAGTACCGCTTCCTTGTTTCTCCAGGTAAAATGTGTACAGGCAGACAGTACCGCTTTCTTGTTTCTCCAGGTAAAATGTGTACAGGCAGACAGTACCGCTTCCTTGTTTCTCCAGGTAAAATGTGAACAGGCAGACAGTACCGCTTCCTCGTTTCTCCAGGTAAAATGTGAACAGGCAGACAGTACCGCTTCCTCGTTTCTCCAGGTAAAATATGTACAGGCAGACAGTACCGCTTCCTTGTTTCTCCAGGTAAAATGTGTACAGGCAGACAGCACCGCTTCCTTGTTTCTCCAGGTAAAATGTGTACAGACAGTACCGCTTCCTTGTTTCTCCAGGTAAAATGTGAACAGGCAGACAGTACCGCTTCCTTGTTTCTCCAGGTAAAATGTGTACAGACAGTACCGCTTCCTTGTTTCTCCAGGTTAAATGTGTACAGGCAGACAGCACCGCTTCCTTGTTTCTCCAGGTAAAATGTGAACAGGCAGACAGTACCGCTTCCTTGTTTCTCCAGGTAAAATGTGTACAGACAGTACCGCTTCCTTGTTTCTCCAGGTAAAATGTGAACAGGCAGACAGTACCGCTTTCTTGTTTCTCCAGGTAAAATGTGTACAGACAGTACCGCTTCCTTGTTTCTCCAGGTAAAATGTGTACAGGCAGACAGTACCGCTTCCTTGTTTCTCCAGGTAAAATATGTACAGGCAGACAGTACCGCTTCCTTGTTTCTCCAGGTAAAATGTGAACAGGCAGACAGTACCGCTTCCTCGTTTCTCCAGGTAAAATGTGAACAGGCAGACAGTACCGCTTCCTCGTTTCTCCAGGTAAAATGTGAACAGGCAGACAGTACTGCTTCCTCGTTTCTCCAGGTAAAATGTGAACAGGCAGACAGTACCGCTTCCTTGTTTCTCCAGGTAAAATGTGTACAGACAGTACCGCTTCCTTGTTTCTCCAGGTAAAATGTGTACAGGCAGACAGCACCGCTTCCTTGTTTCTCCAGGTAAAATGTGTACAGGCAGACAGTACCGCTTCCTCGTTTCTCCAGGTAAAATGTGTACAGGCAGACAGTACCGTGTCCATGTTTCTCTAGTTCACAGGGAAAAAAAAACAGTTGCTCTATAAAATCATGTAAACTTTATTAATATATAAAATACTGGTGCACACGAAACTCAATACCATCACCAAGAAATCAAAAAAAATTACTAACATAGAAAAGGCCAAGGGTGGTGCCTGGCCCTGCTCTAAGCCTCAACACCACCCTACCTGACTGCAGAGGTTGGCACCCTTAACCCTGCGCAATGGTGCCCCCGCTCACCGTCAACTGTCACTTCTATCCCTTATTGCCCCTATAGGGAGAGGGTGAGAAAAACCTTATTGTGATTGTCAGATATGGGACCTAGGAGGAGGGAACAGGATTGGTCTTTATCAAGATGAGGGGGCCCATAGTTTAACTGACCCTACCCTGTCCCTACCTCACAGCGGAGGTTGGCACCCTAATAAAAAAAATAACGAAAATGGCGCCCCCGCTCCTCGACGGCTGTCCCAAGCAAAAACCTATTTTGATAGCTGCTAGTAGGGATGTTGATGAACCCTGGCAATGAATTGGTAGACAGATATCAAGGATTCACCAGAATGCATAGTGTTAAAGTGCACAGTGCCAATAGGTCACTAAAAAGGTCAGATGAGCAGTGAGTGAGAAATATAAAGGGTCTTAAAATTCGAGGGTATACATGACCTGGTTGTAAGATGGCACCCCGTAAGTTTTAAGAACCTTTTGTTCTATATATTAAGATATGAGAACCAATTGCTTTATTGTGATTTAAAACCCTTATTTCCTACCATTGTTAAAAGCTTTTTTCAATTAGACCATTGATTCAATATGTACCATTATCTGATCTACCTTTAAGACGCTTGTTACTCGGCTTTAAAAATAGATTTTAATAATGTAAGTGGTCCAATTACATTTGGACTTCATATCAGAGAATCTAAAAAATGTTCATACTTTGAAGCTTATAATAAGCACTAATTGTATGTACAAGGGTACTGATCTAATAGGTACTAATATTGCTACTTGTCACGCCCGCACATACTTACCCGGCTTCTCCCATCCCTCGGCGCGCTCACGATCCTGTCCCGCGCCGCTCTGCCTCCTCCTTCGCCGGCTCTCGGCGTCTGGTCTCTTCGCGCATGCGCGGTCGCGTCTCCCCCGTCGCTGAGCCTTCTGGGAGGTCGCGACCCGGTGGCTCCGCCCCAACATGGCGGCGCCCATCGGGTATTTCTTCCCGGCGTCTTCCTAGGTAAGACGCCTTTGCTTTGTAGGTGCACTGTCTGCCGTCAGTGTCCCTATGCCCTAGGCTCCCCTGTACCAGTGTCTTTTCTCAGCCCAGTCCTTGCTTTGTCTCTGTATCCTGCCAGTCCGTGTTCCTGTTGTATCCTGCCAGTCCGTGTTCCTGCTGTATCCTGCCAGTCCGTGTTCCTGCTGTATCCTCCCAGTCCGTGTTCCTGCTGTATTCTGCCAGTCCGTGTTCCTGCTGTATCCTGCCTGTCCGTGTTCCTGCTGTATTCTGCCAGTCCGTGTTCCTGCTGTATCCTGCCAGTCCGTGTTCCTGCTGTGTCCTGCCAGCCCGTGTTCCTGCTGAATCCTGCCTGTCCGTGTTCCTGCTGAATCCTGCCTGTCCGTGTTCCTGCTGTATCCCGCCAGTCAGTGTTCCTGTTGTATCCTGCCGGTCCGTGTTCCTGCTGAGTCCTGCCGTTCCGTGTTCCAGACATTCTTTCAGTTAAGTCTTGTTTTCCTATTATTCCCTGCCATCCTTATAGCCTGTGGTTTCCTTCTTTATTTTGGGTCGTCCCTTTGGCTCTAGCTGTTGTGTCTCCATTCCCCCGAGGTCCTGCTCCTAACACTCCCTGTATAGGGGGTGATTCCATCTGGTCCGCTCGACCCCGGGGGCTCTAGAGTCACGACCCAGAGGGTCCACTCTCGGATTTCTGTCCGAATACTTACACTACTGAGCATCAAGAACTATTTAATTGATCTAAATGTACCTGACTACCCATTTGAGAATTCATTCATTATTTTTTATACATCGAAGCTTACAAGCACTAACAGTATTTGACTTTGTTAAAGAATTGGATGTTTTTCTCTAGTCCAAAGCATATCAGTAACACTACTTTCAGGGTATTTATTAATCTTAATATTGGGTATAACTATCCCCAGGTTTGCAAGTCAATTTTTCTTGTGTTTACCCATTTTTTTATTTTTTATTTTTTTTTAAATTGTGTGTTATTTAGTATTCAATAAAATTTATTATTTTTAAAAAATTTACCGGGCATCTGCTTCCGTATATTTATAGGTTTTTATGCACAAACAAATTACGGTAGGTATGAGTCACTTATGTCCATGCAAAGTAGAAATGTAAACTAAAGCCTAGTAGCCAGCAGGAAAACTGCAAAAACAAAATGTCAAATATAGAGATATGAAGGTAAAAAAAGAAAAAAAAATACATGTAACATTTTAAAGTTTGTCATTTTCTGATTAAACGATAAGCTGGTAGGAAGAACTTCTTATTTAATTTTGGACAACGGAGTTCCTTGTCTTGTAAGTAATTAACGGTACGAGACGGAAGCATAATTATGGCGGTATAAAATAAAAGTCACGTAAAATACTGATCCCGGCATGGAGACGCACAGATGTCGCGCTCAGCTTGATCCATACTAGATGTTTCGCTTCAAATAAGTCTTTGTCCAAAGTGAAGCCTGGCGCGGCGTTCTAGCAGCGCGGCCTGGGGGAATAGCGCACGCTTTGCCAAACACATCGCACTTTGTTTTACTGCATTAATGTCAACAGATTCCGCATTAGATATTCAGATTTCCTAGCGGATATTCTCAGAGAGCTGCCGTCGGGGACTCTGGTGGTAATCGGCTCTTATAAGGAAAGGGCAGCTAAGCACAGACTCTGTATTCACAGAGATACAATAAATACAGTGGCCATTACCTACTGCTGGTCCTCGGCTATGCACAGTGCACTCGGGACACACGCCGGGACAAGATAATGTCTGTGCCCGTGTCCGGCACGCCTTCATAGATCATGAATACAGCATAACTATTATTAAACACCACGCAGCGGGAAGGCTGCCCTTTGTCAAATGACAAGATTGGGATTTAAATGCTGCCTGTCTGTGAGACGCTCTTCACCGAAGCCTCAGTGCACTTGGGCTTTCTGCTTGGCCTTCAGCCCACGGGATGCTCAGAACCCAGTAAAAAATAATGAAAAAAATACGAAGGAGGGAGGATGCCACCTGGTAATCACACGCCAAGGCAAATAGCCCACACTGGTCCTTAGAAGACCCAAGTCAAAAGTCTCTCTCATACAACTAAATCAGATCTCTTGCTTTGCACTGAGGAGGGGGAAATGCCCTGAAACATGTGTCTGCAAATAGAGCATCTGCTCTGGCTTTTTATCCAAAGTCATGTTGCAAGTTTCATTAAATGGTCCATAGTGACATTTAGGAGTGCTAATTCTAGGAGATGGCACTAAAGTTCTTGGCCACTTCCTCTCTGAAGAGGTAATTCGCATACAGAACAATGAAGTGATGTATCCAGCCTGTTTGTAAGGTGGTGTAGCAGGGAAGCCCCCTACAGAGAGGAACAAAGGCACACACACAACTCCCCCACCAGACCCAAAACTGGAAATGCCAATGGGAGGGCCTGATTGGGTATGGACAATGAAGATAGACCAGGGATGATACAAACCATCCCCCTCAAAGTGCATACAGACAAGTGACTTCAACAGGTCACTTGTTATGTACACGTAGACACATGACAGGATTCATGGCTCCTTGTGCCAGGAAAATCCAGCTATATTTTTATGTTGGCTCCTTATTCGATATTGTATGCTGACCTTATAGCAGAGCATGGCCAGGCTTGATTTCTGCCTCACCCTTGGCTTAATCTTGGGTTACCGCATCCACAAACAGGTATGGTCTACAGTATATTCTCTTACAAAATTATATGGTATATCTGTAGGCTGGCCATTGATCAACCCAACCATGCATTACTTGGCCCCAAAGCCCAGAGCTACACTATTCAATTATGTGGCCCCCAGCTAGTGCAATGGTAATTCATTGACCCTGCTGCAATGCCTCTGGCCGAATCATCCAAGAATCTGCTATGGTGAGAAAGACTCCAAAATCACAAGAGACAACGACACTCTGGCTGCCCAGCATGCCCTCCGGTAAGTGCTTTCTTTGATGATAAGCCTCCTTACCTTGACAAGCCAGAGATGGTATGTCACTCTCTATAAGGAGAAACGATACCCCTTAGACCCCAGTCCAGAGCCTCTCACCTAGCCAAATTAGTTCTCATGCTTCGCACTGACGAGGGCCAACAGCCCGAAACACCGTGTCTGCGAATTGAGATACTAATTTGGCTTTTATCCTAAGTCATATTGCATGACTCGTTAAAGAGTGGATTGTGACTTGTAGGATCGCTACTTCCAACAGGTGGCGCTATAGAGTTTAAGTCCTCTTTTTTTCAGAAGAGGCAATTTGCATATTCTTTGATGATCAAATTGAACTTGTTGATCGCACTCCATAAACTTCTAGTGGGGGAACAGACTAGTAATTTCAGAACAATGCCATCTCTTCCTCCAACTAAGTGGTCTGAAAATAACAAATAGCCCAATTCAGTGCTCTGTCACTCCTCCATTGACTATCTGAGCACATGGCTTCCAGATGTCCACACTGCCCACATCTATAACATCTTCAGGAGGTAAAGGAAACAGGAGGCTGAAGACTCCTAGAGAGGAGGATCCCGAGCCCATATAGACTCAGTGCCCACAATCTGGGTATCGGGGTCAGCCGGCACAGACAGAACTACAAGCCCAAGGAAGACAGACTGTGCCCACACTGCGACCTGGAGGCCCTGGAGGATGAGACCCACTTCATGCTACACTGCACCAAATACTCAGCAGTGAGGACACACCTCAGGAGACTCTCCACTCTCTTCCCGGATTTCAACTCCATGAAGGAGGAAGAGAAAACATATCCTGCTGGGCGAAGACGAGAGCGCAATGGAGATAGCAGCGCAGTACGTGAGCGCGTGCCATAGGCTGCGAGAAAACCACCATGATATGCCATAGACTTCATTAGCCCCCAGTCTGTACCCCATCCATCATTCCTACAGTCCCCACCCATTATCCCAGTCTGTACCCCATCCATCATTCCTACAGTCCCCACCCATTATCCCCACAGTCCCTACTCCCTACTGTACATGTACTTTGGCATTTGGTCCTGCCAATAAAGCTTCTTGGAATTTGAAAGGAACAAAGGCACACATACCCCCCACCACATGCAGGACAGGAAGTGCTAATGGAGCACCCGATTAGGTTATGGTCCATAAACCATTACTATGGATGATACTTTTACACCAGATACAGACCAAAATTACAGGCAGCAGAATCGCCCCTCTTAGTATGCTTATCCAGATGGGAACAGAACTGCCCCCCCACCTTCCCTCGCCTATCCGGCTGGCAACGGCACTGCCCTCCTTCCCTCGCCTATAACCAACTAGCAACGGCACTGCCCTCCTTCCCTCGCCTATAACCAACTGGCAACGGCACTGCCCTCCTTCCCTCGCCTATAACCGGCTGGCAACGGCACGGCCCTCCTTCCCTCGCCTATCCGGCTGGCAAAGGCACGGCCCTCCTTCCCTCGCCTATAACCGGCTGGCAACGGCACTGCCCTTCTTCCCTCGCCTATAACCGACTGGCAACGGCACGGCCCTCCTTCCCTCGCCTATAACCGACTGGCAACGGCACGGCCCTCCTTCCCTCGCCTATAACCGGCTGGCAACGGCACTGCCCTCCTTCCCTCGCCTATAACCAACTGGCAACGGCACGGCCCTCCTTCCCTCGCCTATAACCGGCTGGCAACGGCACTGCCCTTCTTCCCTCGCCTATAACCGACTGGCAACGGCACGGCCCTCCTTCCCTCGCCTATAACCGACTGGCAACGGCACGGCCCTCCTTCCCTCGCCTATAACCGACTGGCAACGGCACGGCCCTCCTTCCCTCGCCTATAACCGGCTGGCAACGGCACTGCCCTCCTTCCCTCGCCTATAACCGGCTGGCAACGGCACGGCCCTCCTTCCCTCGCCTATAACCGGCTGGCAACGGCACTGCCCTTCTTCCCTCGCCTATAACCGGCTGGCAACGGCACTGCCCTCCTTCCCTCACCTATAACCGGCTGGCAACGGCACTGCCCTACTTCCCTCGCCTATAACCGGCTGATAACGGCACTGCCCTCCTTCCCTCGCCTATAACCGGCTGATAACGGCACTGCCCTCCTTCCCTCGCCTATAACCGGCTGGCAACCGCACTGCCCTCCTTCCCTCGCCTATAAGCGGCTGGTAACGGCACTGCCCTCCTTCCCTCGCCTATAACAGGCTGGCAACGGCACTGCCCTCCTTCCCTCGTCTATACCCGGCTGGCAGCGGCACTGTCCTCCTTCCCTCGTCTATACCCGGCTGGCAGCGGCACTGTCCTCCTTCCCTCGTCTATACCCGGCTGGCAGCAGCACTGTCCTCCTTCCCTCGTCTATACCCGGCTGGCAGCAGCACTGTCCTCCTTCCCTCGTCTATACCCGGCTGGCAGCAGCACTGTCCTCCTTCCCTCGTCTATACCCGGCTGGCAGCAGCACTGTCCTCCTTCCCTCGTCTATACCCGGCTGGCAGCAGCACTGTCCTCCTTCCCTCGTCTATACCCGGCTGGCAGCAGCACTGTCCTCCTTCCCTCGTCTATACCCGGCTGGCAGCAGCACTGTCCTCCTTCCCTCGTCTATACCCGGCTGGCAGCAGCACTGTCCTCCTTCCCTCGTCTATACCCGGCTGGCAGCAGCACTGTCCTCCTTCCCTCGTCTATACCCGGCTGGCAGCAGCACTGTCCTCCTTCCCTCGTCTATACCCGGCTGGCAGCAGCACTGTCCCCCTTCCCTTGCCTATACCCGGCTGGCAGCAGCACTGTCCCCCTTCCCTTGTCTATACCCGGCTGGCAGCAGCACTGTCCTCCTTCCCTCGTCTATACCCGGCTGGCAGCAGCACTGTCCTCCTTCCCTTGCCTATACCCGGCTGGCAGCAGCACTGTCCCCCTTCCCTCGTCTATACCCTGTAGTGTTCCTCCTCGATTACTCCTGTCAGTATCGCTTGCTATACTGAACACTGATGTATCTGACAGTTCTGTCTGAGAAACTGGGGATTTGGCATAAGAGGCAACAATATTAGCAGCATTTTACATTTAGAGTTCCTTTAAGACAAGAAATATCAGTAAAGAAAAATATTGCTTATAAATGGCCTGTGTTATGTTAAGTAAAAAAAAATCCTACATATAAAGACGTGAAGGTTTCCAGTTCAAACCTGACAGAAATGCTTCCCCCGGGGCTTAAAACAAGCCGTCAAGATGGGGCCTAAAGTAGCCGGGAGCTGTGGAAGGTCTCAAGGCGTCTCTGACCTTCACTCCACCCTCCATAGAAGGGATTTGATTGACAGCTGCATCTGTCTTCACAGTGAACTACTGACATTACACCTGGAGCCAGGAGTTACTGTTACACCTGATGTATTTCCATCACATAAAAGGGGGAAAAGAGAAAATCTACAGCGTACGGGCAGCACAAGGAGAGCGGCCTCATCTCATCCAGGAGTGACTAGGATGGATATCTGTATTACAATGGGATGATGATGATGCAAAAAAAAAAATACCATCACCTGGCACACCGCTGCCTGCTTCTCCCAGCAGGGAAAGTCACATGACGGCTGCAACCAGTCTACAGCTGCCGACTGACTGCAGCGTTCACATTCCGACCGAACCAGGTGAGAACTTGTTTCTTCCTTCTCTGACGGAATGTTCAGGATGAAGCCATTCAGGGCTGCTGATTGGGTGCAGCAGTCACATGATGTGCTGGAAGACAAGCCAAGAGACTGGTCGTGGATAAGAGCGGCGCTGTGATGGAACTGGTCCTTCATGAGAGTACCGTATATTTTTTCTTTGTTTTTATACCTTCCATGAGCCCAGCAGTAAAAAAGAAAAAAAATAGACAACATTCCTTTTAACCCCTTATTGACCGCCAATACGCCTTTTAACTGACCTGAGATATAAGAGAATAGCCTCCCCATACAGGTGACAATCCAGCTGCTGTCGGCTGTACACTATAGCTGACAACTTGCTGCATCAGCCACGATCAGTGTTTGCACCGTCCAAGTCTGTTTAACCCCTTAGATGCTGCTGTCAATAGTGACTACATCATATAAATGGTTAACAGAGTGTGGGGGCTTCCTCTTTATCCCAATCGGTGCCCTCAGATCATGATTGTTTGCACACAGCAAATCATGACCAAATAGCGGTCTTGGAGTCTGCCGGCTGTTGTAACCTGTTCAGAAGTCAGTGGCATTTAGGTGGTAAAAATACACATTTTCATTCCTATCATGCCACTTTGCATTAATTCCTGAACATCACCTGAAGGGTTAATAAACTACCTGACTGCAGTTTTCAATATGTCAGGGGGTGCGGTTTTTAAAATGGTATCACGTTTGGGGGTTTCCCAACATATGAGACCCCTAAAGGCACTTCAAACATGGATAGGTCACTAAAAAAATAAATTTAGTAAATTTCCTTGAAAAAAATGAAACATTACTGCTACACTTTTAAACCTCCTAAAATGCTAACAAAATAAAAGAGCATTTTACAAATGGTGCTGATGTAAAGCCGACATGTCGGAAATGTTATTTATTAATGTTTTGCTGTAGTATGACTATATGGATTAAAGGGATAATCATTCAAGGTCTCAAAATTGCAAATTTTTTAACATTTTTCTCAAATTTCTGATATTTATTATAAATAAACACAAAACATATCGACCTAAATTTACCATTACCATAAAGTATAATGTGTCATGAAAAAACAGTCTCAAAATCACTGAAATTTGTAGAAGCGTTTCAGAGTTATTACCACATAAAATGACACTGGTCAGATTTTAAAACATAGGCTCCGTCACTAATTAAAGTTAAAAATGATTACAGAAGTGGCAGCCGCCACGTGTCACCCTCAACCGTGCTGCAGACTGAACACGTAACGCCTGTGTGCTAGCAGACCCCTCGAGCCGGATTACAGGAGCTGGTGGAGAGTCCACGTCCCGCTTCCCTGAGCTGAACGTTTGGTACAGAAGAGGACTCTCAGTTCAGGGCAGGAAAGCCGCTGCACCATGGAGAAAGGAAGCTCCAGCTCCTAAAATGCTGGCAGGAAACTGATGGTGAAGAAGAACCCACTGAAAACAAGATGTGGCAAGTTACAGAGCATGAGAATTGGGACAGTTCCTAAACGTGATAGATTGATCTGTGCACCAGACGCAGTTTTATCTTATAGAAGTCTGCTTTTCTAAAAAAAAAAAATAAACAAAACCAAAAGCCCGTGGTGTTGCTGCTTTCATCTGTGGATGCCGCGCGGCAGAGAGAGAGAGGGGGGGCCAGGGCGGCAGAGAGAGAGGGATGCCAGCGCGGCAGAGAGAGAGGGGGGGCCAGGGCGGCAGAGAGAGAGGGGGGGGCAGGGCGGCAGAGAGAGAGGGGTGCCAGCATGGCAGAGAGAGAGGGATGCCAGAGCGGCAGAGAGAGAGGGGGGGGCAGGGCGGCAGAGAGAGAGAGGTGCCAGCATGGCAGAGAGAGAGGGATGCCAGAGCGGCAGAGAGAGAGGGGGGGGCAGGGCGGCAGAGAGAGAGGGGTGCCAGCATGGCAGAGAGAGAGGGGGGGCCAGGGCGGCAGAGAGAGAGAGGTGCCAGCATGGCAGAGAGAGAGGGATGCCAGAGCGGCAGAGAGAGAGGGGGGGGCAGGGCGGCAGAGAGAGAGGGGTGCCAGCATGGCAGAGAGAGAGGGGGGCCAGGGCGGCAGAGAGAGAGGGGTGCCAGCGCGGCAGAGAGAGAGGGGGGGCCAGCGCGGCAGAGAGAGAGAGGGGGGGGCCAGGGCGGCAGAGAGAGAGGGGTGCCAGCATGGCAGAGAGAGAGGGATGCCAGAGCGGCAGAGAGAGAGGGGGGGCCAGGGCGGCAGAGAGAGAGAGGGGGGGCCAGGGCGGCAGAGAGAGAGGGGTGCCAGCATGGCAGAGAGAGAGGGATGCCAGAGCGGCAGAGAGAGAGGGGGGGGGCCAGGGCGGCAGAGAGAGAGGGGTGCCAGCATGGCAGAGAGAGAGGGATGCCAGCATGGCAGAGAGAGAGGGGTGCCAGCATGGCAGAGAGAGAGGGGTGCCAGAGCGGCAGAGAGAGAGGGGGGGGCAGGGCGGCAGAGAGAGAGGGGTGCCAGCATGGCAGAGAGACGGGTGCCAGCGCGGCAGAGAGAGAGAGGGGGGGCCAGGGCGGCAGAGAGAGAGGGGTGCCAGCATGGCAGAGAGAGAGGGATGCCAGAGCGGCAGAGAGAGAGGGGGGGCAGGGCGGCAGAGAGAGAGGGGTGCCAGCGCGGCAGAGAGAGAGGGATGCCAGAGCGGCAGAGAGAGAGGGGGGGGCAGGGCGGCAGAGAGAGAGGGGTGCCAGCATGGCAGAGAGACGGGTGCCAGCGCGGCAGAGAGAGAGAGGGGGGGCCAGGGCGGCAGAGAGAGAGGGGTGCCAGCATGGCAGAGAGAGAGGGATGCCAGAGCGGCACAGAGAGAGGGGGGGGCAGGGCGGCAGAGAGAGAGGGGTGCCAGCATGGCAGAGAGACGGGTGCCAGCGCGGCAGAGAGAGAGAGGGGGGGCCAGGGCGGCAGAGAGAGAGGGGTGCCAGCATGGCAGAGAGAGAGGGATGCCAGCGCGGCAGAGAGAGAGGGGGGGTGCAGGGCGGCAGAGAGAGAGGGCGGGGGGCCAGGGCGGCAGAGAGAGAGGAGGGTGCCAGGGCGGCAGAGAGAGGGGTGACAGGGCGGCAGAGAGAGAGGGGTGCCAGGGCGGCAGAGAGAGAGGGGTGCCAGGGCGGCAGAGAGAGAGGGGGGTGCCAGGGCGGCAGAGAGAGAGGGGGTGCCAGGGCGGCAGAGAGAGAGGGATGCCAGCGCGTCAGAGAGAGAGGGGTGCCAGCGCGGCAGAGAGAGGGGGGGGCCAGGGCGGCAGAGAGAGAGGGGGGGGCCAGGGCGGCAGAGAGAGAGGGGGGGGCCAGGGCGGCAGAGAGAGAGGGGGGTGCCAGGGCGGCAGAGAGAGAGGGGTGCCAGCATGGCAGAGAGAGAGAGGGATGCCAGCGCGGCAGAGAGAGAGGGATGCCAGCGCGGCAGAGAGAGAGGGGTGCCAGCGCGGCAGAGAGAGAGAGGGGGCCAGGGCGGCAGAGAGAGAGGGGTGCCAGCATGGCAGAGAGAGAGGGGTGCCAGCGCTGCAGAGAGAGAGAGAGGTGCCAGCGCGGCAGAGAGAGAGGGGGGGGGCCAGGGCGGCAGAGAGAGAGGGGGGGGCCAGGGCGGCAGAGAGAGAGGAGGGTGCCAGGGCGGCAGAGAGAGGGGTGCCAGGGCGGCAGAGAGAGAGGGGGGTGCCAGGGCGGCAGAGAGAGAGGGGGGTGCCAGGGCGGCAGAGAGAGGAGGGGGTGCCAGGGCGGCAAAGAGAGGGGGGTGCCAGGGCGGCAGAGAGAGAGGGGGGTGCCAGGGCAGCAGAGAGAGAGGGGGTGCCAGGGCGGCAGAGAGAGAGGGGGGCCAGGGCGGCAGAGAGAGGGGGGGGCCAGGGCGGCAGAGGGAGAGAGTGGGGGCAGGGCGGCAGTGAGAGTGGGGGCAGGGTGGCAGTGAGAGAGAAGGAGGCAGGGCGGCAGAGAGGGGGGCAGGGCGGCAGAGAGAGAGGGGGGCAGGGCGGCAGAGGGAGAGAGTGGGGGCAGGGCGGCAGTGAGAGTGGGGGCAGGGTGGCAGTGAGAGAGGAGGAGGCAGGGCGGCAGAGAGGGGGGCAGGGCGGCAGAGAGAGAGGGGGGGCAGGGCGGCAGAGGGAGAGAGTGGGGGCAGGGCGGCAGTGAGAGTGGGGGCAGGGTGGCAGTGAGAGAGGAGGAGGCAGGGCGGCAGAGAGGGGGGCAGGGCGGCAGAGAGAGAGGGGGGGCAGGGCGGCAGAGACAAACCTTTATATGACCGAAGTCTTTAGAAGCCAGATATTGACACTTAATAGTTTGCAAGTCTGTTAGGAACCTGCTGGCTGCAACAATGCATTTTCCTGTGTGGCATAACGGTCTCCAGTGCCCCAAAACACAGCTCAGATTAAGGTTTCATCAAAAACAATTTCTGGAGTTATAGTTATATGTTAAGAGTTAATTTCCTTTTAATTTACAAAAAAATACGCATTATAAGACTAAGCCACTGGCATCAGACAATGTTTACCCGCGTACATGCAGCTCAGCAGAGCCGGTGCTCACGAATTATCTGGAGCTTCGTAATGTGATATTTATGCAAGTCTGAGTCTCAAGAAACAAAATGACCTTTTCCTGCAGATTCCCCCGGCCGCCACCAGACGATACTGGGAGTTTACAGATACTGATCATTTACTCAGAGCTTAACTCTGTGTACAGCTCAGAGAACTTTTTAGAAGAACATCGGAAACAAAGAGACAAGGTTAAACTTGCAACAAGGCAGGAACTATGTAAGGCTACGTTCACATTAGCGTTGCGCGCCGCTGCGTCGGCGACGCAACGCACGACGCACGCAAAAACGCGTGCAAACGCACGCAAAAACGCTGCGTTTTGCGACGCGTGCGTCGTTTTTTGACGAAAATCGGACGCAAGAAAAATGCAACTTGTTGCATTTTCTTGCGTCCGACGCTAGCGTCAAAAACGACGCACATGTCGGAAAACGCAACGCGAAAAACGCATGCGTCCCCCATGTTAAACATAGGGGCGCATGACGCGTGCGTCGCCGCTGCGTTTCCCGACGCTGCGTCGGGAAACGCTAATGTGAACGTAGCCTAAGACAATAGTTAGTAAGTCGGCCGGAGCCAGCGCTACACCGCCCCTCATTACTAGGGCAGAGAACATCTTGGCGATCAGCATGGGGACGTATTCTTAAGCTACTTTCACACATCAGTCTTTCTCCGTCAGGCTCAATCCGGCAAATTTTGAAAAAACTGGTTCCGGCGAAAGATGCTGCCGGATCCATTTTTGTCCCCATAGACTTGTATTAGCACCGGATTGCGCCAGATGACCGTACGTTTCGTCCGTTTTTTTTCAGCAAAAATGTCATTTCTAGCATCTGGAAAAAACGTACACAGCAACATTTTTTTGTCTCCGCCAAAAAAGCCAGAAGCGCCGCATGTGGGGCTTCCAGCTTTTTGCTAGAATGGAAGCCTATGGGAACCGGAAGGTTTCCGGATCCGGAAAATGACAGATTCCGGAACCGGATTTCGCTTTTTTAAACGGAGCATGCTCCAATTTTTTTTTTTAATCCAATTATCTGGATATGCTAGTCAGATCCGTCGAAAAAACGGATCTGTTGCATCAGTTTTTCACAATCTGCGAAGAATCCATTTTTTTTTTCAACATTCGACGGATTGTGCCTGACGGTAAAAACCTGATGTGTGAAAGCAGCCTTAAACTGTTGACAGCTTTTCTGGAGCAGACCCTCTCCAAAATCCTATTAAAAAGGCTTGGAAATCTGTCTATTCATTTCTATGGAAAATCTACTTTGCTGTTCATATGCGATATTCCTGCTTCAGGAAATGAAAAACTCCACCAAAAGAGAATGGCTACATAATTCTGATTAAATGTAGAATTTGTCTGGCGGGAGAAAGAGCTGGTCGCTTAAATTGCCCAACTTTAAAAAATCCTCACATTGCGTGCGTTGTCCGGATTCATTGGTGCCAGACTATCCAATGATCGCAAGGATGAGACATGAATACTGCAAACCACAGTCAGACTAGACGTGCGAGGCCTTGCTCGATTCACTCCTATTGAGCCAGGCCGCACATGTCTACTGGCCAAAGTATTCATGCCACATCCAGGCAGAATGACTGCAGACGTTTCGTGCCAAACCTGGGCAACTTGCTGATCAATGAAAACCCAACTCCAACGACACCTGCTAATTCCGAAAACCAGGGCACTCAAATCTCCTATTAGGGGAATCTGGCAGAATATAAGCAACGAATAAAGGGGCAGTGATGAACCAAATCCTGTTCATATGTGAGCCCAAAATGCTGGCAACATGGATAAAGTGTGGAAAAGCACATTGGGGCTCCCCAAATTATTCAACGAGGATTATTCTAAAGGTACCGTCACACTAGACGATATCGCTAGCGATCCGTGACGTTGCAGCGTCCTGGCTAGCGATATCGTCCAGTGTGACAGGCAGCAGCGATCAGGCCCCTGCCGTGATATCGCTGGTCGGGGAAAAAAGTCCAGAACTTTGTTTCGTCGCTGGACTCCCCGCTGACATCGCTGAATCGGCGTGTGTGACGCCGATTCAGCGATGTCTTCGCTGGTAACCAGGGTAAAAATCGGGTTACTAAGCGCAGGGCCGTGCTTAGTAACCCGATGTTTACCCTGGTTACCATCGTTAAAGTAAAAAAAACAACCACTACATACTTACCTACCGCTGTCTGTCCCCGGCGCTCTGCTTCTCTGCTCTGGCTGTGAGCGCCGGGCAGCCGGAAAGCAGAGCGGTGACGTCACCGCTCTGCTTTCGGGCTGCTGTGCTCACAGCCAGAGCAGAGAAGCAGAGCGCCGAGGACAGACAGCGGTAGGTAAGTATGTAGTGGTTGTTTTTTTTACTTTAACGATGGTAACCAGGGTAAACATCGGGTTACTAAGCGCGGCCCTGCGCTTAGTAACCCGATGTTTACCCTGGTTACCGGCATCGTTGGTCGTTGGAGAGCTGTCTGTTTGACAGCTCTCCAGCGACGCTGCAGCGATCCGGATCGTTGTCGGTATCGCTGCAGCGTGGCTTCGTGTGACGCTACCTTTATTAGAAAACATACGACCAACTGCAATGGATTCATTGTAAATTCTTGATAGTTGTATATGTGGACACAAATAGTCTCTACAAAGAATTCCAGGTTCGAGAAGTCTGTGGACACCATCGTAGAACTTAAGATCTTGCATGAAACCCTGCATTCTCTATTGGCTAACTGAAGTAGAAGACTAGCTCATCAACTGTGGACACCAAGGCATCATCGTAGGACATCAATGTGCTTTCAGCTTACACAACACTTTTCTCCCTTCCAAAGAAACCCAGGTGTAAATAACCAAGAGCACACAAGTGCCTGCTGAGGACCCTGGAGTAGACAAGCACGTTCTGCGGAAAGACCACACTCTAGAGCTTAACGCCTAGAGGTTGCCGGGAATATGGCGAAATGCCAAGTGCCAACTGGAAAGTCCATCAGTGAAGCTATGATGCTGTAGGCTGGGCCTCTAGGTCCCAAAAAAAAGGGAACACTATACAATGACATTATAGTATTTGAGAATTATACTCCTACAGTTTGGTGGAATCAATTTTTAGAATTACATCGCAAACTCAAGCCAGCCGCATAGAAGACATTTGTGATTAAATGTTGGTGGGAGCCCCAAACTTGTCGCAGAAGCTCTACATACTTTAGGCAATGTAATAAATAGAAATATGTATAGAAACTCACCAGAACTTTATCACTTTCATTAATACCAAATACATCTCTTCTCTTTACGGTAAAAATCTCCTCATCCCGGCAGTCGTCATCATCATCGTCCTCCTCATCTATCAGCTGGAAAGCAGATGGTCTTCCAGACTTGGTGCTCTCGGCGGCGTCTGAATCGTCCTCCTCTTCTTCTTCGCCGTCTCCACTGGATAGTTCATCTTTCTTTATATTCCCTTTTACGGTCCGATTTAAATTCTTTCCACTGAGTTGAGACTTAAAGTTTTCAATTTCCTCATCGCTGATGGTGCCAGGGTCCTGGGCGTCCTCACTTGGTTTACTTTCAGAACTCTTCGAGTTTTGAGCTTTCTGAAGGAACCGAACTCTTGGGGCCACAGCAAGACCCAATGACCTGACAAATCGTAAAGATAATGTCACAGGTAAGAAATACAGACACATTTATAGTCTCCGTAAGAACAAAGATGAGCACTTCACTGCTGAGAGTGAAAACTTAAGCACCCTCATTTTAGTGGACATTTACGAGTATGATGTGTGGGAGACTTCCTTCTACAGAAAATGAGAACCCCCCAAAGACCCAAGTGCAAGAACTTGGCAGTTTCCAAAGGTCCTAAATCTATGGAAGAGTCAACAGCAAATATACAGAAAAAAGGATGGCGGTCTACCTAGGCACTAGATACACAGTAGGTTCGAGGGGGATGCAGTTTAGTAGCAGATTCCTGATGAAGACCCGGTTCATAGGCTAAATCGTGCGATGTAGCTAAGGAACGATTAGACCACCTCTAGAACTGAAGGCAATGAAAAACTGAAAAATTCAAGGAGTCTGAGCAGATCCTATTTAATATTGCTAGAGAAAGGAATAAATATGGATTGAGAACAAAATGTGCACGATATGTGAGGTTAATGAATCCCTGGTTCCCTAGAAGGGGTTGGTGGGGGTCCTCCAAAAATCACTAATTTACATTTAGACTTGTAGCTCTACATAGTCAATGTATAAAGTATTGCTCTGATAACTAGGAGAGCGGCACGAGCCTGACCCTGGCTCCTGACAGCACAGATCGGGGGCATCCCCACCGAAGCAGAGGTTAACCCGCCATCAGCCGTAATTAGACAATAAACCGTTCTAATCAAAACGTTACATCTCATTTCCCTAGCCAGATGGCCTGTGCGTGCTAGGCACTTCCATGTGACATTTAGGCCACAGAACAATCCTGATGAGTCACGCTGCCGGCACGCAGGCAGAATATTTAATCTCGTATAATTTACTTTTTTTGGGGGGGAAGGAAAAGCAGCAAAACACAATCGTAACTAATGAAGAGACTGAAGCACAAGATCAAAGACTCAGCAGAGAAAGTCTACTTATTGCACTTAAATAGAAAACTGGAGAGCAGGAATATTGGCACTTAAGGGGTCCACATACACTTTAAAAGGGTGGGGGACATCCTGATCGCTGGGGTCCCAATCTCTGGGACCCTCACTGATACCAAAAACAAGGGAAGGGCGCAGAGGTGGCGCATGCGCAGCTCCATTTTAATCTTTTGTCTCTGGGAGAGCTCAGCGCCCAGCTGGTGTCCGATGGACCCATATAAAATGAATGCAGTGGAGGTGCTCATGTTCGACCTCCGAAGGGCCCCCCCCCCCCCCCGCCCCCACAGGTCCAGGAAGAGCTCAGCCATCCTCTAACTTCCTTAATAGATACAAACCCTTGGAAAAATAAAACAGTCATATCCAGAAACGCTATTAACCAGCAGATATAGGGTTAACACATGTAAATTGCATTAAAATTGCATTGATTTGCATTACTGGAGTCACGGTTACAGGGAGGAAACAAACTTACGGTATATCCTCCCTGCAGCCGCTCGCCTTTGGTCATCGGGGCAGAGCAAGTCCCTGACTAATGCTAACACCACAGCGTCCATTTATTCATACATTTTCAGGAAGAATAATAGAGGAACAGCACAAGAAACATTATAACATAGAATTCACATCAGAATTGCTACAAGGGTGCAGTCCGTATAATATGGACGACAAATGCATTTCTTGGACTGGCAGGCGGCACTCCTGACCCGAGCGTGTCACCGTGTATAGAAATACAAGCTGTCACGCTCGGGTCAGGAGAGCCGCCGGCCAGTCCGAGCACTGCGATTCAATCGCCATCCGTGTTATACAGACGTCTAACTGCATCCTTAACATGGACGACAATCGCATCTCAATGCTCAGACTGGCCAGTGGCTCAAGCTTATATTTCTAGACAAGCTGTCATGCTTTGGTCAAGAGGGCTGCCGTCCAGTCCGAGAACTGCGATGCGATTGTCGTCCATGTTATACGGTCGTCATACTGCGCCCTTAGATTAAGACAATAATGATCTACTAAAAAGTGACTACAGGCATGCTTTAAGTCATACACTTGACCTGGAACTTTAGCACTTAAAGGGTTACCCCATAAAAACATCAAAGAAGAACCCAGACCCTGCATAGGAAAACCCCATTAAGAGGCTATGCTCAAAAACTTGCTGTGAACTGTACAGTCCATTTTCATCCACTTACCGAGCAAACTGTGAAAGAGGCAACTGGAAGACATCGAATACTTCCTTGTCCTTCATTAAATAGACAGATCGCAAATAGGAAACAAAACACTAAAAAGAAAAAAAAAATTGTGTGAGATTCTTCACAGAACAGAGGGGGAGACAGAGGGGGAGACAGAGGGGGAGACAGAGGGGGAGACAGAGGGGGAGACGATTGATGGAGATGGAGGAGGAGATCGAGGAGGAGATGGAGGAGGAGATAGAGGAGGAGGAGATGGAGAAGGAAATGGAGGAGGAGATGGAGGAGGGAGGGAGGAGATGGAGGGAGAGCGGAGAAGGAGGAGATGGAGGAGGGAGGGAGGGATGGAGGAGGGAGGGAGGGAGGGAGATGAAGGAGGGAGGGAGGAGATGAAGGAGGGAGGGAGGAGATGAAGGAGGGAGGGAGGAGATGAAGGAGTTAGGGAGGAGAATAAGGAGGTAGGGAGGAGATTAAGGAGGGAGGGGGGAGGAGATTGAGGAGGGAGGGAGGAGGATGATGGAGATGATGATGATGATTGATATTGATGATCATGGTGATGGTGATGATATGGAGAAGGAGGATGTGTGCTCCTTTAACCCCAATTACCTGGATGAGATTTGTGCAGAGAAAATTATTATTATTATTATTTATTTATATAGCACCATTGATTCCATGGTGCTTTACATGAGAAGGGGTTACATACAAGTTACAAATATCACATGCAGTAAACAAACTAACAATGACGGACTGATACAGAGGGGCGAGGACCCTGTCCTTGTGGGCTTACATTCTACAGGATTATGGGGAAGGAGACAGTAGGTTGAGGGTTGCAGGAGCTCCGGTGTTGGTAAGGCGGTAGCTCCGGTGTTGGTGAGGCGGTAGCTCCGGTGTTGGTGAGGCGGTTGCTTCGATAGTGATGAGGCAGCAGCGGTGTCAGTGCAGGCTGTAGGCTTTCCTGAAGAGATGAGTTTTCAGGTTCCGTCTGAAGGATCCGACTGTGGTTGATAGTCGGACGTGTTGGGGCAGAGAGTTCCAGAGGATGGGGGATATTCTGGAGAAGTCTTGGAGGCGATTGGATGAGAAGCGAATAAGTGTAGAGGAGGGAAGGAGATCTTGGGAGGACCGGAGATCACGTGAGGGAAGATATCGAGAGATTAGTTCAGAGATATATGGAGGAGACAGGTTATGGATGGCTTTGTAGGTCAGTATTAGCAATTTGAACTGGATACGCTGAGGGAATGGGAGCCAGTGAAGAGATTTGCAGAGGGGGGAAGCGGAGGAGTAGCGAGGAGAGAGATGGATTAGTCGGGCAGCAGAGTTAAGGATGGACTGGAGAGGTGCAAGGGTGTTAGCAGGGAGGCCACAGAAAAGGATGTTGCAGTAGTCAAGGCGGGAAATGATGAGGGCGTGCACAAGCATTTTAGTAGATTGGGGGTTGAGGAAAGGACGGATCCTGGAGATATTTTTGAGCTGGAGGCGACAGGAGGTGGAAAGAGCTTGGATGTGTGGTTTGAAGGACAGGGCAGAGTCGAAGGTTACTCCGAGGCAGCGGACTTCGGGTACAGGGGAAAGCATGATGTCATTGACTGCGATAGATGGGTCAGGTAAGGAAGATTTGTGGGATGAAGGAAAGATGATGAGTTCAGATTTGTCCACATTGAGTTTGAGGAAGCGAGAGAAAATGACAACTACTATCAGACAACCCCTTGAAAGAGCCTGTCCAAAAGGATTGGTGATAAATTTATGATTCATGGTGTCAGACTACTGAGACCTCCCGAGATCACAAAAATAGAGGTCTTAAAGTCAATTGTATGATTGGCCTGGCAGAGTGTGTGATCGCTGCGCCAATCATTGTGTCCGAAAACACAAGCGGTCTTCTGCTGCTCCATTCCTCCAGGCTATGCTCATCCAGCGAGGGGAGAATGTACACCGACCAGTGCTGTCTGAGGGGGTCCCACACTGATCCAGTGAACAGTAGATCCCTGTAATCACTACATTAGTCCTGCACGCACACACTTACCCTTTGAGCGCGTTCTTTCAGCTGCTGCTCCTGGGCCAAAAACGCCTCCAGTCGCCCTTGAACATCAAGGAGCTTCTCAGGGTTAATTCTGGGGGATAAGGGGGAAAGGAAAAAAAGAAAAGAACTTTAATAAATAGGACTTGTACAATCTCCGGCATAATGCCGCAATTCAGCTGTTCATTGTAATTTACTTTTAATTTGTTTTTCAATTAGTTTATAATCCATAATCTGCTTTTAGCTTATTACGGGGTTTTAATTTTAATAATTGAAAGAAAAAAAAAAATGTCTTTAGCTTTAATAACAATGATGAATAATAACCATAAAGTCATTTGCAATAGTCGATGATTACAGCAAATTAGCATATTAATCTGTTAATGAGAATTGTAAAGCCGTGGATGACGGGACTGTAACGTGGCTCATCGGCGACGATGCATCGATAAAGCCGTGGGAACACACGATATTCCGCTAATGTGCGGGTGGCGTATTTCCATTTTAATGATAGAAGCTTTGAGCATTTGATGCAGAATATCGGATGTGAATGGCATTATTGGAAAAAATGGAAGAATTTAGGACCCACAGAAACGA
This sequence comes from Ranitomeya imitator, assembly GCF_032444005.1. Lineage (NCBI taxonomy): Eukaryota > Metazoa > Chordata > Amphibia > Anura > Dendrobatidae > Ranitomeya > Ranitomeya imitator. The sequence goes on from NC_091284.1 coordinate 774,652,643, forward strand.
AGTGGAGACCACGTAAACTTACAGAGCGGGGGTCAAAGAGTGCTGAGGAGCAGAAGGCATAAAAGTCGTCAACACTCTGCCGACTCTATAACTGCAGAGTCAGGACCTCCTCTGGCACAAACACTGCTCACCCGCCAGGAGCAGCTACGTACAGCCTTACATCACCAAGCACAATACGGAGCATCGGATGGAGTGGTGCAACGGCGGAATCATTGGTCTACAAAGCAGAAAAAAAGTGTTCTGTGGAATGACGCATCACACTTCTCTATCTGATGGACAAGTCTTAGTTCTACAAACGCCTGGAGAACAAACGTGGGGGTCTTCCAAAAATTGTCCACAAGGAGTATAACTTGAAGATGGCGTTTGGAGCTCAGCACCAGAAAAATAGAGCTTGCCACTCAAAAATGGAATGTAATTCTTATATAAATAAATCAAAATTACACCATCCAGTTGCGTCCAGTTAATCCTTTACTATTCATCAGAAATGTATTAAAAGTTTTTATCAAAATATCTTTTGTGATTGTTTAGTCCAGCGGATTGACAATTGGGATCAGGAGGGAAAGTTTAGCTCTGTTGATTCGTGCATTGTGTTCGTTATATTCACCTTCCCATTATCCTCTCCCATTAGTCTCTTTTCAACAGTATTAATTATGTAACTATCTGCAATCACATTACTGAAGAAAAAAAAAACATCCGAAGTCGCAAAAGCATGGGTTGTGTGAAGAGAAAGCTCCTCTACAAGGAGAAACAGGAGATGGAAACGTGCCTATACCAGAGAAGACCTCTCGGCTGAGGCACAGGCGGCAACAGAAAGATGGGACAAGAGATGCAGGTGGTGGGAGATGTCGCTTTCTAATAGTGTAAAGGCCCCGTCACACATAGCGACGCTTGAGCGATTCCGACAACGATACGAACTGTCAGGGATCGCTCAAGCGTCGCTATGTGGTCGCTGGTGAGATGTCACACAGTGCGATCTCCCCAACGACGCAGCAGCGATGCGGTGAACTGTAGCGACCTGTAGAACGATGCTATTTCATGATGATTCAATGGGACGTCCTGTGAGCGAGGTCGTTGGTAAGGTGTCAAACACAGCGATGTGTGCTACCCAGCGGGACCTCAACGATCAAAAAATGGTCCAGGCCATTCCGACACGACCAGCGATCTCACAGCAGGGGCCTGATCGCTGCTACGTGTCACACATAGCGAGATCGCTACTGAGATAGCTGTTGCGTCACAAAACTTGTGACTCAGCAGCGATTTCGCTAGCGATCTCGCCATGTGTGACGGGGGCTTTAGTCCTGCTGCTCGTATACACTCAGAGATTAACATCTCCCACAGCGTTCACCTGGTCCCGACCATCCTCTTCTAACTTCCAACCTAGCTGCCTGTGCTTCAGCCGAGATCTTATCAACGTATTTGATCAGGCTAGAATACTTTTAAAATGTAAGTCATAATGGCTGTATAATCCTGATTTTAATACAAGAAGTTTCTGAATCGAGCTATAGAGCGAGAGCCGATGAGATCAAGGGCATTCAGTCTCTGCCCACCCATCCAGCCTGACTGACAGCTGCAATTTGTACGGATTAGTTTGAGATCTTGGCAGAGAGGAGAGTCAGTGAGGAGCTGTCAACCAGACTAGATAAATTAAAAAAAAAAAAAGATAGTGGAGAAGCAAGGGCAGTCCCTTAACTTGTGCTTCTCACAAAATTAGAATATCATCAAAAAGGTATTTTATTTCAGTTCTTCAATACAAAACGTGAATCTCATATATTATATAGATTCATTGCACACAGAGTGATCTATTTCACGTGTTTATTTCTGTTAATGTTGATGATTATGGCTTACAGCCAATGAAAACCAAATTGTCATTATCTAAACACCTGCAAAGGCTTCCTATGCGATTAAAAAGGTCCCTTAATCTGTTTCAGTAGCTCCACAATCATGGGGAAGACTGCTGACTTGACAGATGTCCAGAAGGCAGTCATTGACACACTCCACAAGGAGGGTAAGCCACAAAAGGTCATTGCTAAAAAAGCTGGCTGTTCACAGAGTGCTGTATCCAAGCATATTAATGGAAGGTTGAGTGGAAGGAAAAAGTGTGGTAGAAAAAGGTGCACAAGCAACCAGGATAACCGCAGCCTTGAAAGGATTGTTAAGAAAAGGCCATTCAAAAATTTGTGGGAGATTCACAAGGAGTGGACTGCTGCTGGAGTCATTGCTTCAAGAGCCATCACACACAGAAGTATCCAGGACATGGGCTACAAGTGTCACATTCCTTGTGTCAAGTCACTCATGACCAATAGACAACGCCAGAAGCGTCTTACCTGGGCCAAGGAGAAAAAGAACTGGACTGTTACTCACTGGTCCAAGGTGTTGCTTTCAGATGAACGTAAATTTTGCTTTTTATTTGGAAATCAAGGTCCCAGAGTCTGGAGGAACAGTGGAGAGGCCACAATCCAAGCTGCTGGAGGTCTAGTGTGATGTTTCCACAATCAGTGATGGTTTGAGGAGCCATGTCATCTGCTGATGTAGGTCCACTGTGTTTTATTAAGACCAAAGTCAGTGCAGCCGTCTACCAGGAAATTTTACATCACTTTATTCTTCCCTCTGCTGACAAGCTTTTTGGAGATGGAAATTTCATTCTCCAGCAGGACTTGGCCCCTGTCCACACTGCGAAAACTACCAATACCTGGTTTACAAACAACAGTATCACTGTGCTTGATTGGCAGCAAACTCGCCTGACCTCAACCCCATATAGAATCTATGGGATATTGTCAAGAGGAAGATGAGACGTCAGACTCAACAATGCTGATGAGCTGAAGGCTGCTATCAAAGCAACCTGGGCTTCCATAACCCCTCAGCAGTGCCACAGGCTGATCGCCTCCAAGCCACGCTGCATTGATGCAGTAGTTGGTGCAAAAGGAGCCCCGACAAAGTATTGAGTGCATTTACTGAACATACATTTCAGTAGACCAACATTTTGGATTTTAAAATCATTTTTCAAGCTGGTGTTATAAAGTATTCTAATTTACTGAGATAATGACTTTTGGGTTTTCATTGGCTGTAAGCCATAATCATCAACATTAACAGAAATAAACACGTGAAATAGATCGCTCTGTTTGTAATGACTCTATATAATATAGGAGTCTCACGTTTTTGTATTGAAGATCTGAAATAAATTAACTTTTTGAGGATATTCTAATTTTATGAGGAGCACCTGTAAGTGCATCTCAATGTGCTCAACTTGTGAGCTTTGCAATCAGACAACAAAATAGCAACAAGTCAAAGGCAGCGTCTCTTCTCCGGCCGACCACTCTCCGTTCCCCTGGTGAATCGAGATAAGCAATTCCAAACCCGGATCATTTTCCAGTGCCTTCACATTCTCAGCATCCACAAGGTGCTAATATTCAAAGGTGTCTAGAACCTGACGAAAATATTCGTACAGGATCAAAAACGCATTTTCTTATAAGCCCGTTGTAGCGTTTTACCGCATTTTATTTTTAAATATGATGATTTATTCCAATAATTTGGAAGTGGATATCAGTTCCGTAATCAGGATATGTGCACAGGGGAATTTTTCTGAGAAGGTTTTGGAGCAGAAACTACTTAAATCCTACTCTAAAATCATCAGAAACTTAAGAAGTTCTGCTCCAAAAACTCAGCACATACCTTTACGCAGCATCAAACAGCAGTCCTGGTTATACCACTGGCTAGCGAGAATCAGACTAGGCGGGCAAAGATTAGGTTTACACTTTTATAAAGGATTATATGTTCTGACTTGGATTTTCAAAGAAAGTCCATCAGACTCATCTGGTCTAAGATCTGTTCAATATGTGGCTTGTATTGTGAAATCAAACAACAGATCCGCTTTAACTAGCTGACAGTAAAAGCACAGAGGCTTAGTTTTTATTTTTTCGGCACCACTATATCGGCAGAAGTTGTGGGAAGGCTCAAAGTCATCCCTCAAAATTAGTTTTACACTTCCTTCACATACTTAATTTCGTTAATGGGCACTTTCTTCTCGTCCAGCTGTCGCACCATCCCTTTCACTTCGGATGGCAGCAGCACCAGCAAAGCTTCTCCTCCTTTCTGGTACCTGAGAACAAAAATCACAGGAAGGACTCTTAGTAAGAGGAGCAGAACTAATGTATCAGAAGCATTTGCACCCCTGGATAAGCGAGTGATGGCGAAACGCGGCAACTCAAGCGGAGGGATAGAATCAGTCACATGTAACCCCTGAAAATCAGCTTGTGTTTAAAGACGACGTCATCTCTCCTAACTTTTTTGTTTCTGCAGAAATTATTATTTTACTTGCAATATAATTATATGAATTAAAACCGGACAACTAATGGGCAGAGATTACCATACATATCACTTTGACACATGATATAATATACGCAGACATAATTTAGGGATGACATTCGTGCTTCCGAATTCTTCTTTCATTATGAAGGTTGGATTGCTGCATCCGCTTCATAATTTTCCTTTGTGGCCATAATTGACATTTACATTATAAAAAAAAAAAAAGAAAGAAAACAAAACGAACATTACAGAGAGTGCAAGACCAGAGGATACAGACAAAAAAAAAATAATAGATTTCTTTAAAACCTGGCATAGTTATGATAGATTCTGATTTGTACTGTGTGCGGGAGGATGGAGCTTCGCCCCGGCGAGGAGATGAATGATGCGCCTGCTGCAACGGAAAGGGCGGAAAATACACAACAATGAGGAAACTTCTTATTTTACCAGTGTCTCAAAGGTGAAGCAAAATATGGAAACAGATTATATAAAGGAGTCGCATGATAAAGATGAGGAGACAGGCAGAGATCTGTCCATAAATGAACGACGATCGACGTCAATCAGCAGACGATTAAGGGCCGGTCACATAGGGGTACTCCGCTACCTCAACACATGGAATAGGTTATCAATATCAGATAGCCAGGGGTCCGACACCCGGGCACCCCCACTGATCTGGTGCACAGATGGAAACAGGTCTTCAGAGACGGAAAAGTGCATCTCCATACACTGTTTAATGGACACCTCCGAGTGATTTCAACTTGGGAACATGAACCATTCTGTGAAATCCGCTGCCCCTAACTGTACCTCAACAATAAGTATGGGGTGTCTTACAGTGTGTGCAGTCCTGGATTATGCCAATTGGTCTCTGGCTGGGAGGAAGATTACTGCAGCAGAAATCTGCCCACATTCAGAGATCAGATGAGCTAAGCAGCAACCCTGCAGCCACTTGCCACCCAGGAAAAGAAAAAAAAAGGCAGTACATGACCGTATTTTCAGTTTCATCAAAGTCTACATCCCAAAATGACACTCCTTCCTTTCCGAGCCCTGCCATGCAGCCAAACAGTAGTTTTCCCCCACATATGGAGTATCAGCATACGCAGGAGAAAATGCACAACAATTTTTCTCCTGCTACTCTTGTGAAAATCAAAAATTTGGGACCAAAAAATATATATATGTTTGTGGAAAATGTGCTTTTTTTATTTTTGCGGCTCAACGTTATAAATTTCTGTGAAACACCAGGGGTTTAAGGTGCTCACCACACATCTAAATAAGTTCCTTGAGGAGTCTATAGTTTCCAAAATGAGGGCACTTGTGGGTTGTGGGAGGTTTCCACTATTTAGGCACATCAGGGGGCTCTCCAAATGCGACATGGCGTCCACTACGATTCCAGCCGATTTTAAGTAAAAAAAAAAAAAAAAGTCAAACCATTCCGAGCCCTACCATGCGCCCAAACAGTAGTTTTTCCCTACATATATGGTATCGGCGTACTCAGGAAAAATTGCACAAAAACCTTTGGGGCCCATTTTCTCCTGCTATGCTTGTGAAAATAAGAAAATTTGAGTCTAAAATAAAATGCGAAAAAAGTAAAATGTTTATTTTTTCCTATGAAGCACCTGAAGGGTTAGTAAAGGTCTTGAAAGTGTTTTTTCCCACTTTGAGGGGTGCAGTTTTTAGAATGGTCTCACTTTTGGATGTTTTCTGTAATATGGGCCCCCTAAAGTCACTTCCAATGTGATGTGGTCCCTAAAAAAAATGGCTTTGTAAAATATTGGACAAATGAGAAATCGCTGGTCAACCTTAAACCCTTATAACTTCCTAACAAAAAAATACATGATTCAGAAATTGTGTGGATGTAAATTAGACATGTGGGAAATTTTATTAATTATTATGAAAAGAAACTTTACCACTATAATGAAGTACAATTGTAATATCTATAATATAACGCTGGGAGCGTCACTCTGTCTGAAGCCTTTATAGACTGCGCAGGCGCAAGCGCCGGCGCAGTCTGGGCCTCACAGAGTGACGCTCCCAGGAGATCGCGGTATGCGTTCACACTGAACGCACACCGCGATCTCCAACAGAGAAGCAGGGACTGCCAGGAGGGTGAGTATCGGCCATATTCACCTGTCCTGCGTTCCATCGCTGCGCGCCGCCATCTTCCCGGTCTTCGGCCTGTAACCTTCAGTTCAGAGGGCGCGATGACGTGCTTAATGCGCGCCGGCGCCGCCCTCTGACTGAACAGTCACAGCCAGGAAACCGGGAAGATGGCGGCGCGCAGCGCTGGAACGGGACAGACAGGTGAGTATAGTAAGTGCTGGGGGGCCTGAGCTGGCGGCGATACCGGCACCTGACCCCCACAGCGCGCCGGTGTCCCCGCCTGCTCAGGCCCCCCAGCACTCGGTGCCCAGCGGGTCAGAGGCAGTATGGGGACGCAGGATGGAGCAGCACATAAAAATGGGGACGCAGGATGGAGCAGCACATAAGGATGGGGACGCAGGATGCCGCAGCACATAAGGATGGGGACGCAGGATGGAGCAGCACATAAGGATGGGGACGCAGGATGGAGCAGCACATAAGGATGGGGACGCAGGATGGAGCAGCACATAAGGATGGGGACGCAGGATGCCGCAGCACATAAGGATGGGGACGCAGGATGGAGCAGCACATAAGGATGGGGACGCAGGATGGAGCAGCACATAAGGATGGGGACGCAGGATGCAGCAGCACATAAGAATGGGGACGCAGGATGGAGCAGCACATAAGGATGGGGACGCAGGATGGAGCAGCACATAAGGATGGGGACGCAGGATGGAGCAGCACATAAGGATGGGGACGCAGGATGGAGCAGCACATAAGGATGGGGACGCAGGATGCCGCAGCACATAAGGATGGGGACGCAGGATGGAGCAGCACATAAGGATGGGGACGCAGGATGGAGCAGCGCATAAGGATGGGGACGCAGGATGCCGCAGCGCATAAGGATGGGGACGCAGGATGGAGCAGCGCATAAGGATGGAGCAGCACATAAGGATGGGGACGCAGGATGGAGCAGCGCATAAGGATGGGGACGCAGGATGGAGCAGCACATAAGGATGGGGACGCAGGATGGAGCAGCACATAAGGATGGGGACGCAGGATGGAGCAGCACATAAGGATGGGGACGCAGGATGGAGCAGCACATAAGGATGGGGACGCAGGATGCAGCAGCACATAAGGATGGGGACGCAGGATGCCGCAGCACATAAGGATGGGGACGCAGGATGGAGCAGCACATAAGGATGGGGACGCAGGATGGAGCAGCACATAAGGATGGGGACGCAGGATGCAGCAGCACATAAGGATGGGGACGCAGGATGCAGCAGCACATAAGGATGGGGACGCAGGATGGAGCAGCACATAAGGATGGGGACGCAGGATGGAGCAGCACATAAGGATGGGGACGCAGGATGGGAGCAGCACATAAGGATGGGGACGCAGGATGGAGCAGCACATAAGGATGGGGACGCAGGATGGAGCAGCGCATGACAGGATGGGGACGCAGGATGGAGCAGCACATAAGGATGGGGACGCAGGATGCAGCAGCACATAAGGATGGGGACGCAGGATGGAGCAGCACATAAGGATGGGGACGCAGGATGCAGCAGCACATAAGGATGGGGACGCAGGATGCAGCAGCACATAAGGATGGGGACGCAGGATGCAGCAGCACATAAGGATGGGGACGCAGGATGGAGCAGCACATAAGGATGGGGACGCAGGATGGAGCAGCGCATGACAGGATGGGGACGCAGGATGGGAGCAGCGCATGACAGGATGAGGACGCAGGATGGAGCAGCGCATGACAGGATGGGGACGCAGGATGGAGCAGCACATGACAGGATGGGAACGCAGGATGGAGCAGCACATGACAGGATGGGGACGCAGGATGGGAGCAGCGCATCACAGGATGGGAGCAGCGCATCACAGGATGGGAGCAGCGCATCACAGGATGGGGACGCAGGAGGGGAGCAGCGCATGACAGGATGGGGACGCAGGATGGAGCAGCACATGACAGGATGGGGACGCAGGATGGGAGCAGCGCATGACAGGATGGGGACGCAGGATGGAGCAGCACATGACAGGATGGGGACGCAGGATGGAGCAGCACATGACAGGATGGGGACGCAGGATGGAGCAGCGCATGACAGGATGGGGACGCAGGATGGAGCAGCGCATACCAGGATGGAGACCATATACCAATATAAATGCTCGCCACCCGGGCGTAGAACGGGTTCAATAGCTAGTGTATAATTAATCAGGTATGGAAAATCGCGCATGGATGATTACGGCTATGTGCACACGTTGAGTATTTGGATGCAGAAATGTCTGCACCATAGCTGCATCTCTTGCCAGCAAAAACGCACGGTTTTTTTTCACCTGTGTTTTTCTAGTGGTTTTTGGACAGCAATGATTGCTATAGAAATAGATAGATATAGACCTACAGACATAAAACATAATTATATTAAAAAAACTAACATATTATAAAATTGCACCCTGTGGATCTTATTGGACAGCTTTTCATGATTAAATAAATGAATGTAATAAAAAATGATGTGGGATCCCTTCAATTTTTGTAACCAGCAAAGGTAAAGCAGACAGCGGAGAGGCGAGATTATCAAGCTGGGAAGGGCCCTGGTTTGTGATCCCTTCCCAGCCTAAAAATACAAGTCTGCAGCCGCCCCAGAAGTGTCGCGTCACATGAAATGCTCCGAATCTGGCACTTCCGGATGAGCCGAGGCGATCCCCGGGTGCGTTGGCAATCGGGGTAATGGGGCTTGGGGTTGATGTCAGACCCAGAGCACAATATTAAAACATTGTTGTCAATGGTAACAACAATTTACAGAATACCATCCAAATATACTGTATACCTGAAGGCCTCTGAATCAAACCACATTGGTTGTAAATAGAAGATGGATAGATATACACACAGACTATACGTAACAATTACAGTAGTGCGATGCATAGAGTAAATAGATATACCATGGATATAAAAAAAAAAAGTAAACCGGGTATATGCAAGTAAAGCTATAAAAAGTGTGACAGTATGGGAGTCTCACAAAGGAAGAGCAGTGCAAACAAATGAGTCGACCTAGGTGCAAAATCAAAAAACAACCAAACAACCATGATAATAGGTTTAATATAATACAGCTGTAAACAATGCAGACTAGTTACCATAAGAATGTGCCCCAGGGACGCCCGGGGGGGGGGGACTCCACTCTCAGGGTACATGTGCACATGTCAGGATTTCATGACAAAAAACGGACATTTCTGCCACAAAGCCGCATGTGGTTTTTTTTCGCGTTTTTTCATGCGTTTTTGGTGAATTTTTTTGTGCGTTTTTTCCCAAATGCATAGAATAGTGGGAAAACGCAGAAAATCCGCAAAATTAATTAACATGCTGCTTTTTTTTACCGCAATGCGTTTTTTTCGCGGAAAGAAAAACGCATCAGGTGCACAAAAATTGCAGAATGCATTCTAAATGATAGGATGCATATGTCTGCGGTTTCTAATGCGGTTTTATCGCGAAAAAAAACGCGAAAAAACCTGAATGTGTGCACATACCCTCATATTGACATGGAGGCAAATAGGTTATTACCTTCTATGTATATCGCATTCACTGCTGTCTAAAAACACAACCCAAATACACAATCATTTTTAGACCTGCAGTTTGTAGCTTTTTTTACTGACTTCATTGAAGTCAATGGGTATGAAAAAAATGCTGCAAAAATACAGAAAAATGTATAATATATATATATATATATATATATATATATATATATATATATATATATATATATATATATATATATATATATATATATATATATATATATATATATATATATACATATACATATATACACACACACACACACACGGTATATATATGTGCACACACATACTTATTGTTCGAGCACGCAGAAGACACTCGTTTAGCACCAGAGCATACTCTGATAGTCCCCTATCCCAGCACATTCACTCATCACTAGTGAGGATGTAAATTGGTGAGGATATAAACAAGGAGTGGAAATGTGAATTGGCTAATTTGTATGAAAAATAAAGGCAGGAGACGGGTGACCCCTCTATACATGTCTGATCACACAGGCTGATGTCACAGCTGACCTGCTCCTCCTTCCTTCACAATGACCTTTGCACACACTCATTAGATGCTTCAAAAAAGAAGAGAAGGTTGAGAGCCAACTATTCTGGCTAATGTGCAGGTTTCATATTTTTTTTTTAAAAAAGGGGGAGGTTAAGTATAAAAGCCCCAGTTGCCAGTGTAAAAATTGCAAGATTTCCAATTTTCCTTTTAATAAAGATCGTGCTATGGGGTAATAAATACATGAAAAACCACTTATAGTGCAAAAATATGATTTAAACATTACGGACGTTTCTGATGGCAACTACTCTATAATAAATGAAAAAAGGGGTTTTACTCCACAAGGAGCGATTCACAGGTGAACGGGGAGACTTCCACATCTTTATCACTATTCTTCCATGTGACGAATTTCTCCCGTAATTAGGAGCGTCACCCCGGCCATCGACAGGCTCCCTGCACCCCCAAGTATCATTTACCTGTCTCCTTGGGACAAGATGCTACATGCCATCGCCTGCGGCAGTGACAGCGGATAAAGCACATTGTAGCCAGTAACAGGCAACATGTAGTAGCACGGAGAGCAGACAACCCCCATCATCCTATGATAACGCCATATTTATGAAACAAATATTCTCTCAGTGGCTAAATAAGGACCTTTACATATAAGAGGAGGTCTGCAGAGCAGGCGGTGTAGGCAGGTATAAATCTGGGGATAATGTCTTACAAGCACGTCCTGCTCTGTGCAGGCAATAAATACAGTAGTTAATAAATAACATTGCCCACATGTCTACTTTACATCAGCACAATTTTGGAAACCATTTTTTTTTTTGTTAGGAAGTTATAAGGGTTAAAAGTTGGCCATCGATTTCTCATTTTTCCAACAAAATTTACAAAACCATTTTTTTTTTTTTTTTTTTTAAGGGTCCACCTCACATTTGAAGTGAGTTTGGGGGGGTCAATATAACAGAAAATACCCAAAAGCAACAACATTCTAATAACTGCACCCCTCACGGTGCGTGAAACCACATTCAAAAAGTTTATTAACCCTTTAGGTACTTCACGAGTACTAAAGCAATGTGGAAGGGAAAAAAATGAACGCTTTATTTTTTTTTTTTTTTTTTTTTTTTTCACAAAACATTTTTGGAACCATTTTTATTTTATTTTCACAAGGGTATCAGGAGAAAATGGACCCCAAAATTTGTTGTGCAATTTCTCTTTAGTACGAGGATACCCCGTAGGTGGGGGAAAACCACTGTTTGGGTGCATGGCAGGGCTCAGAAGGGACCACCATTTGACTTTTTGAAAATTGGCTGAAATTAATAGCGGCGCCATATCACGTTTGGAGACCCCCTGTTGTACCTAAACAGTGGAACCCCCAGTTCGAACTCCAACTCTGACCCCAATCCCAACTTTAGCCCAACCCCGGTAGTAAAAAAAAAAAACAGACAAATTGAGACGCTGGGGGGCGCTATACACTTATTTCTCACTGCTGTTAAAAAGCGGAGCTGAGGAATAACTACCCATAACTGCTGCCGTTAAAAGGCGTACCGGCAGTCGTTAAGGGGTTAAAATGCATTGCAGCAACAAAAAGATTTGCTCATTTACTAAGCTGAAGGAGAATTGTGGCTTAATTTGCACCCAAGAACAAAGTCTTCTGTGCCTTGCACTGCATTATGTGCTGATGGGCGCAGACAGACGGACGCACTTCGCGTGTGAGGATCATATTGCAATCCTCGGACTGACCTGAGCGTGACGGCTGCACAGAAATGCATCACGCCGTCACGCACAGGTTAGGAGAGGTGCCGGGCCGGTCCGTGCACTGATATTATCCTCTCGGCGCCCTTAAATGCATTCTATTTATAAGACCCGTAGTCTAAATTATGATGCCATGTGTCAAAATGACACCGAAATTTGTCCAGAAGTTCACACCAAATTTAACCACAAAAATAAGCCAATGGGGCAAAATTAGAAGAAGTTTTATCAAACATCTTTAGGGCACATTCAGACGTCCGTATATATATCGGACCGCAGTGCATGGACTGGCCGGTGGCTCTTCTGACCAGATCGTGACAGCTTCATATACTTCTTTTTTGCAGCTGTCACACTCTGGGTGGGAGAGCCGCCGGCCGGTCGGATTTATACGGCCCTTAGGCACTTTTATAATGTGCGCATTTTAATACTTTCCGGTCTCTATTTCTACTGACTACTGGTTAGTTCTAGTAAGTCAGTCCCAACCATTGGAGTCTTTTGTGGGCTGCATACACCATCTTTATTACATGAAGATACATATAAAAGAGCAAAAAATAAAAAATAAAAAACATCAGTGCAAAACATCATGGCATATATAGCTACATGACCAGGTTCATGCGCTTTGAGCAAGAACCTGCTGATTTCAGTCTTTTCTCGGTGGACGCTTCTACATGCGCTTGTTTTTAATGTGATGGAATAAAGATTTGCTGCTCGTGACATGTATGGGATGTTCCTTTGATCCTTTCCTCTGCCATCACCCTGGTATTTTCTTAGCACCACAGAGAGTTGTGGATCAGCTGCAAAATTTTAGATTATGATACGAGCAGCGCAACTAAATAGATTCCTGCTTCTTAGTATGGTCGTTATAGTTAGTGATGAGCGAACGTGCTCAGATAAGGCGTTTCCGCCGTGCTCGGGTACTAGCAGAGTGTCTCCGGCGTGCTCGAATAACATGTTCGAGTCCCTGCGGCTGCAAGTCTCACGGCTGTTCGACAGCCTCCACGCATGTAGGGATATCCTGTTTGTTAGGCAATCACCGCATGTGTTGCTGCTGTCAAACAGCCATGAGACACCTGTTAGCACCCGAGCATGGCGGAAACACCTTATCCAAGCACGTTCACTCATCACTAATTATAACATAATATGGGCGAACGACATAAACCAAGTTACAAGAAAACAAAATAAAGAATAAACATAAACAGGCAGCAGGCCCGGAGGTCTGGCGTTATAATCTCCGGGTGCTGATTATATACCCAGCTTCCTTGTATTCTACGTGAGCGCATCTGATACGACCAACGTCGTCTCTCTTGTGCCGCAGCCGCCAACAGAAATGTTACACTGACAGCAGCTTCTTCCATCCAGACGACAAAATTAGAATAAAGCGTACAAGTTTAGCTCATACTGCCCTCTTGTGACACGACGGAGGGGATGAAAGACATTGGACGCCTACGGCCATCTTTTCTATGTTAATGCAAACGGAGAGGGAAGAAAAACAATCTGAAACCTCACTCCCCTCGTGTAAGGATTAATAAGGAAATCTTATCGCTCAGGATTTTAGGAAAGCTGGGTGCATGTGAATAGACAAAGCATTTACCATCCATCCCCTAATTTTCTGCTAACTACTAAATGTACGTTCGCTAAAGACGAATGGAAAAACAAATATCTGACTGCACAGGGTTCGTTTGTAGTCTGTTACCGTGGAAATACATAGATCTGCATTTGAGCTGCTAACAAATCAAGAAGATTTTACAAAAGGGGTCTTCCAGGTCTTAGAAATTGAGGATAGGCCATGAGTATCAAAATGAACTGTGCTCTTGTCAGGGCTGTGGTGGAGTCGGAGTCATGGAAATTGAGGAGTCGGCGTTGGAGGTTTGGCTGACCGACTCCACAGCCCTAAGAGGGCTGTGGAGTAGGAGTCGTTGGGTCGGAGTCCATTTTGGTGGAGTCAGAGTTGGTGTCATAGAAATTGAGGAGTCGGAGGTTTGGCTGACCAACTGCACAGGCCTGGCAGGGCTGTGGAGTCGGAGTCATGGAGTCGGAGTCCATTTTGGTGGAGTCATGGAAATTGAGGAGTCTGAGTTGGAGTCAGAGGTTTGGCTTGCCGACTCCACAGCCCTGGCTCCTGTATTGAGCACAGCCAAACAAAGCCTGGTAGACAGCGGGACGTGGCGGCATTCTACCTGACCGTTTCTGGGAGCTGGCTGCTCACCAATCTGATATTGATCGGCTATGGAGTCCTGGAAAACCCTTTTAAAAGCCAATGTGAAGATCCTTCACTTTTCACCTTGCAGTCAGGTGGCGTACTTCATCCTTGAGGTTAGTAATAGGCAATAATATATTGTTTAAACTTTCGATTTTTATTTCAGCCAAAAGGCATCCAAGTCATTTTTTTTTTTGTAGCTTGAAGCCCTGATAGTCAGATTTAATCTAACTTATCTTACTAACAGGCCTATATGAGCTTACTGTATATGGGCTTATTATAGCTCCAACAAATGACCGCTTCGCTTCTATCAGAGCGGGGGCCATAAGGAATACGCTACACCTGACGGCGGTCAGCCACACGCTTGCTCTGCAGACAGTTCTTGCTCTTGTCTCCACTAGAGTTGAGCGAAAAAGTTCGGAATGGGTCGCCGAATCTGAATTTGCCATATTTGTGCCATACTGGTACCACATTCGTGCCGAATTTATGTTTGATGATCGGCTCCAAACCTATTCGTTCATTTCTACTCCCATTGACTCCAATGACGTTCGGCAATTATTGCAAAAACAATATTCGGTGCCGATCACAATCGGAGACGAATTTTGAAAAATTCACTCAACTCTACTCACATCCACCGGTGTCACTGGCAGGGCTTTATCTCAGGGGAACAAAACAAATCGGGGGGTTGGAAAACTCTACTCACCACATCCACCAGTGTCGCTGGCAGCGCTTTATCTCGGGGGAAACAAAGCAAATCAGGGGTTGGAAAACTCCACTCACCACATCCACCGGTGTCGCTGGCAGCGCTTTATCTCGGGGGAAACAAAGCAAATCAGGGGTTGGAAAACTCCACTCACCACATCCACCGGTGTCGCTGGCAGCGCTTTATCTCGGGGGAAACAAAGCAAATCAGGGGTTGGAAAACTCCACTCACCACATCCACCAGTGTCGCTGGCAGGGCTTTATCTCGGGACAAATCGGGAGTTGGAATTCTAGATGCCACAACCTGCTCCCCTTGGACATAAGGAGACTTGTACCAAGACCGGTCTTAATGAAAAGCTCGCTGGCGTAAAATGCGCCATGTTACTGAAGTGCACATCATCTAATAAATCTAGTGCGTCGCTTTCAGAGCAAATGGAGGTCATTTTCACTGTACTCTACGCCACTTTAGAATGTAAAATTATAGTAAATGTGTTGGGCTACATGTGGCTCAGACGTCTGCAAATATATATTTTTTTTAAATTTATATTTTTTTAAAGGGGAGGTTTGACGTTTAAGATGTTGCAGATTATGTTGTGCACCAGTAACTGCAATTTTTTTTTTTTAAAGCTGGAAATGTAATCAAAAATGGACCCTGTAATTTTCCTGGGAAGAATGACGAGGCCCCCCCATACACATTAGATAAAGGTCTGGTCCCAGGTTATATGGAGCCCCATATGAAACATCAGGGCTGTGGAGCCGGTAAGCCAAACCCCAGACTCCTCAGATCCGACTCCACGACTCCGAAGCCCTGCTAAACATCGCCCTTCAATGATTCCCTGAGAGTAGTCTTGAGAATGGGGGATGACCAATTGAAATATTACTACTAAAGAGAAACTTGCAAATCCATGGTAAGTCACCTGGGGCAATACGGTGGCTCAGTGGTTAGCACTGCTGCCTTGCAGCACTGTGGTCCTGGGTTCAAATCCCACCAAGAACTGCAAGGATTTTGTTCTCTCCGTGTTTGCTGGGCTTCTTCCAGGGTCTCCAGTTTCCTTCCACCCTCCAAAGACCATACTGATAGGGAATCGAGATTGTGAGCCCCAATGTGGACAGTGATGATGAATGTAAAGCTCTGTGGAATATGGCGGCGCTATTGCAGTTTGCAAACAGGCACTGGGCATCCTTTATCCAGTACCATCGTTGGGGTCCTGTACCTGACAAAAAGCGAGAAGAAAGACGCTGCTACAAAAATTGCACACCACCCGGTATATGAACATGCAAAAAACACTTTATTGGCATAGACAATAAAAACAATTAAAAACATAGAACCACTGTAAACCACCTGGACATAAATACATGTGTATATACATAGCAATAATTATACAGCCTATCAATATGTCCATAGGGAATATACACCCTATATGGACCTGTATGCTGGTAAACACCTACCTAATGGCTCATGAGGACTCTGAATACAAGCCTATTATAAAAGGGATATATATCCCGCAGAACCCACAGGCAAGTGTGTCAAATAATGACCACCCACCTGCCCATATGAAGGGAAAAAAAAAAAAAAAAAAAAAGAGCCCCTGACGAAGCCTCATTAAGGAGGCGATACGCGTGGGGTTAGGGTCCACTGTCTCTCCCCCTGGACACCTCAGCTTATCGGACATAGGTTGGTACAGGTTTGGGTTGGGGATATCTTGCCCTCACTGCTTAGGCTCTTTTTTTTTTTTTTTTTTTTTCCCTTCATATGGGCAGGTGGGTGGTCATTATTTGACACACTTGCCTGTGGGTTCTGCGGGATATATATCCCTTTTATAATAGGCTTGTATTCAGAGTCCTCATGAGCCATTAGGTAGGTGTTTACCAGCATACAGGTCCATATAGGGTGTATATTCCCTATGGACATATTGATAGGCTGTATAATTATTGCTATGTATATACACATGTATTTATGTCCAGGTGGTTTACAGTGGTTCTATGTTTTTAATTGTTTTTATTGTCTATGCCAATAAAGTGTTTTTTGCATGTTCATATACCGGGTGGTGTGCAATTTTTGTAGCAGCGTCTTTCTTCTCGCTTTTTGTCATTTACTATGCTGCTACTTGCACCCCCCTTTTATGTATATAGTTTATAGCTGTGCGCCAGTTCTTTTGGTATGTTTGGGGTCCTGTACCTGGCACTGTCGAGCTACGGATGTCAAACCCATGGTGCCGCTCAATTTCAGCTGCAAAGTCTCATCCACTGCGTATCTGACCCACAATAAGGCTCATTTTCATCATAATCCAGGTCACCAAGCACCAAAATAAAAACATCTGACATAAATGTAATCTGCCGGTACACAGAGGTGGCGGAGAACGGGAGACACCGGCACGTTTATTCAGCGTGGAGCCTGGTGATGGGACCTGGCCGCACTCCAGCACCACACACCGAGGACACATTACACCGGCTGTAATGACGGCAGATAACGCAGATTCCCAATTAGTGCTCATCATTAATTAAAGGTTTTATGGCGGACAATTAAATACTCTTGCGGTCCATGAAACTTTCATTGAAGTCTCATTAGCCACAGCCATTAAAATGTGATCCAGCTCCCTCAGTCACACACACTGTTTTTGGGGACACATCCGTAACCTCCGAAGAGGGGAGATGTCACCAATCACAACGGGGTGCTCCTCAACTACCTCACAGTATGGAGGCGAGAGTCCGCGTCCACACAATCAGGATCTACCATCTTACTTACAAGAATTCTCATAAGGCAAAACATTACAAGTCTGTAAAGTGCTGCGGAATCAATGGCGCTATATAAGTGAGCAAAATAAATAATTATGCAGTAAAATATTGTCATATCGCCGTAATCATCCCGTGCCGACCTGGAGAACCAAGTTTCCAGGTTATTTTCACCATGCTGTGTACACTATAAAAGAAAATCTTTGAATCACATTACATAATTCCCATTATTTTATCTAAACTTGATTCCTCCCCGTTCCTCAGTACACCGCACTGCAACAATAATTAGACAATTCAAAACGGCAACGAAGTTGGAAAAAAGTAAAACACAGAAGCCTTCATATGGCTGTACTGAGGGAAAAAATTTTAAGAGTTATAATTCTTGGGGGAGAAAAAACAAAATCACTTGCTCCTTAAGGTGTATTTCCATCTCAAACATCCTACCCCAATATGTAGTTTAGTAAATACATCCAATTAGAAATGTAATATAGTTCTTATGATTCACTGTCGCTTACCCCATGTGCAGGGCATTGCAGTAGCTTAGGTATCCATGGTTACAACCAGTAACTGTTACTATGCGAGTGGTCATAACCATGGATACCTACAGCATTACACTGCACATGGGGTAAGCGACATAGCTAATCAGAAGAAATACATTACATTTCTAATTGGAGGTATTTGCTAATATGATTATTGCACGTACTACATACTGGAGAAGGTAATACCTCTTTAATGTGTTTATGTGCAGTCCAGAACACTATAAGCTTCCCAGAATGTAAATCAACAGAAGACATTTTTAAGCAAACGGGTTGGGCGATTTCAGCTCTGAAGCCTGAAAATTCGTAAAAGCTGCTCTAGATTTAAATCAGACCATAGTCATTAAAGTTATCAAGCCAGACCTACCGTGCCGTTCGCCCAACTCTGTGGATGTAAGTGTTCGCATCCTCCGGACAGTCCAGCTGCAGAACCCAGTTCACTGCCGGGAAATCTAAAGGAGGGGAAAAAGGAAATATATAAAACATGTAACAAAAGATTCACATTGTCTCTGAATAATACAAAGCGGCGATTGTGCCGGCTCAGGATACATATGTAGATGGTGAGGAGGACGGTGGAAGACAAGAAGTCATCACCAGCTGAAAGTATCGAGGAGGCACAAAATATCCAGAGCAGCGGCCATAACCACAAATACCGTATAAATACTCGAGTATAAACCGAGATTTTCAGCCCAAATTTTTGGGCTGAAAGTGCCCCTCTCGGCTTATACTCGAGGCATGGTCGGCGGCGGGTGAGGGGGAGAGAGGACTGTCATATACTCACCTGCTCCTGGCGCCCCTGACGCGGTCCCTTGCCTGTCCCATGTCTCCGGGAGCCGGCATCATCTTCCACATGGTACCGCTCATTAAAGTAATGAATATGGAATCCACTCCCATAGGGATGGAGCCGTATATTCATTCCTGTAATGAGCTGTACCATGTGACCGCTGAACAGAGGAAGAAGCTGCCGGCTCCCTGAGACCATCTGTCCGGGAAAAGCTGCCAGGGACCCCGCCAGAGCAGGTGAGTATTTCATAGTCACCTGTCCGTGTTACACCCGCCAGGCACCGCTCCGTCTTCTCGTTCTCTTGCAGTGACTGTTCAGGTCAGAGGGCGCGATGACCTATTAGTGTGCGCGCCGCCCTCTGCCTGAACAGTCAGTGCGGAGAGACGGGACGCTGAGGAGCAGTGGGCAGCAAGCAAGGAGAGGCGAGTATGTAATTTTGTTTTTTTTTTATTGCAGCAGCAGCATTATATATGGCACAGCTTTATATGGAGCATCTTATGGGGCAATAATGAACTGTATGGAGCATTATATGGGGCTCCTGATTCAATATGGATATTCAAAAACACGTAACCTACTGATGTCTCAATTAATTTTACTTTTATTGGTATCTATTTTTACTTTTGAAATTTACCAGTAGCTGCTGCATTTTCCACCCTAGGCTTATACTCGAGTCATTAAGTTTTCCCAGTTTTTTGTGGCAAAATTAGGGGGGGTCGGCTAATACTCAAGTATATATGGTAAAGAGAGCGGTGCTCACTGCCGCAGGTCACAGAGATAGGACCCCCATCTATAAATCAGTGCAGGTCACAGAGATAGGACCCCCCATATATAAATCAGTGCAGGTCATAGAGATAGGACCCCCATCTATAAATCAGTGGTCACAGAGATAGGACCCCCCATCTATAAATCAGTGCAGGTCATAGAGATAGGACCCCCATCCATAAATCAGTGCAGGTCATAGAGATAGGACCCCCATCTATAAATCAGTGCCGGTCACAGAGATAGGACCCCCATCTATAAATCAGTGCCGGTCACAGAGATAGGACCCCCCATCTATAAATCAGTGCAGGTCACAGAGATAGGACCCCCATCTATAAATCAGTGCCGGTCACAGAGATAGGACCCCCATCTATAAATCAGTGCCGGTCACAGAGATAGGACCCCCCATCTATAAATCAGTGCAGGTCACAGAGATAGGACCCCCATCTATAAATCAGTGCCGGTCACAGAGATAGGACCCCCATCTATAAATCAGTGGTCACAGAGATAGGACCCCCCCATCTATAAATCAGTGCAGGTCACAGAGATAGGACCCCCCATCTATAAATCAGTGCAGGCCACAGAGATAGGACCCCCCATCTATAAATCAGTGCAGGTCACAGAGATAGGACCCCCATCTATAAATCAGTGCAGGCCACAGAGATAGGACCCCCATCTATAAATCAGTGCCAGTCACAGAGATAGGACCCCCATCTATAAATCAGTGCAGGCCACAGAGATAGGACCCCCCATCTATAAATCAGTGCCGGTCACAGAGATAGGACCCCCATCTATAAATCAGTGGTCACAGAGATAGGACCCCCATCCATAAATCAGTGCAGGCCACAGAGATAGGACCCCCCCATCTATAAATCAGTGCAGGTCACAGAGATAGGACCCCCCATCTATAAATCAGTGCAGGCCACAGAGATAGGACCCCCCATCTATAAATCAGTGCAGGTCACAGAGATAGGACCCCCATCTATAAATCAGTGCAGGTCATAGAGATAGGACCCCCCATCTATAAATCAGTGCAGGTCATAGAGATAGGACCCCCATCTATAAATCAGTGCCGGTCACAGAGATAGGACCCCCATCTATAAATCAGTGCCGGTCACAGAGATAGGACCCCCATCTATAAATCAGTGCCGGTCACAGAGATAGGACCCCCATCTATAAATCAGTGCAGGTCACAGAGATAGGACCCCCATCTATAAATCAGTGCAGGTCACAGAGATAGGACCCCCCATCTATAAATCAGTGCAGGTCACAGAGATAGGACCCCCATCTATAAATCCGTGCCGGTCACAGAGATAGGACCCCCATCTATAAATCAGTGCCGGTCACAGAGATAGGACCCCCATCTATAAATCAGTGCCGGTCACAGAGATAGGACCCCCATCTATAAATCAGTGCCGGTCACAGAGATAGGACCCCCATCTATAAATCAGTGCAGGTCATAGAGATAGGACCCCCATCTATAAATCAGTGCCGGTCACAGAGATAGGACCCCCATCTATAAATCAGTGGTCACAGAGATAGGACCCCCATCCATAAATCAGTGCAGGCCACAGAGATAGGACCCCCCCATCTATAAATCAGTGCAGGTCACAGAGATAGGACCCCCCATCTATAAATCAGTGCAGGCCACAGAGATAGGACCCCCCATCTATAAATCAGTGCAGGTCACAGAGATAGGACCCCCATCTATAAATCAGTGCAGGCCACAGAGATAGGACCCCCATCTATAAATCAGTGCAGGCCACAGAGATAGGACCCCCATCTATAAATCAGTGCAGGCCACAGAGATAGGACCCCCATCTATAAATCAGTGGTCACAGAGATAGGACCCCCCATCTATAAATCAGTGCAGGTCAGAGATAGGACCCCCATCTATAAATCAGTGCAGGCCACAGAGATAGGACCCCCATCTATAAATCAGTGCAGGCCACAGAGATAGGACCCCCATCTATAAATCATCACCTAGACAATGAATGGAGAGGCGATCACGCATCTTCACTGGCCAACCCCCCGGTTCATGTCTAAGGCTGCAGTGCCCGTGCTCGGCCATCACTCCAATTTTTTTTTCCCTGTGTACCATTGAGACAGGAGGGACAATAATGTCCTCTCTGGATGATCAGTGGAGGGTTTAGAAGTCCGAACCTAGCAGATCTAGAAGATGTCACACGTGATGTGGTTGGATGAAAACTACAATACTCCTTACCAATCGGGTAAACGGCTGAATAGTTCTGCAGGGCAAACGGTGGAGTTAACTTTTTTCCCGTCATGTCGCTGCCACCGGGTGCCAGATTACAATTTATTTATACGAGCATGGATATAGGCAATTAAAGGGGTAATCTGGCTCCGCTCACTTCTGATGCGGTGAGGTGAGCGGGACCAGTGACCTCACATGGACAGACTTCTGCCGGCTGACGTGCGTGAATGAAAGGTGCTGTGTACCCATCCTAATCAGTAGAGATGGACAAATAGAGTAGGAGAAGTACAAGCTACCTGCCGCTCTCACATGCCACATCCCCAACCCCAGAGGTGAGCGGTTAGATTAACTCTAACTATATTATTCCCAAACAAAGATGGAAAAACAAATCTATACGCAAAGAGCAAAAGGCCGGGACAGAGAGAAGTTGGCGGGAGCCCTTGGTGACCCAACATGTATTCAACGCAGGTATGAATATAACTTTTTAGTATATAGAACAATGGTCTCCAACTAGTCACAAAATGACATTACCGAGAGCACCCTGCCACCATTACCGAGAGCACCCTGCCACCATTACCGAGAGCACCCTGCCACCATTACCGAGAGCACCCTGCCACCATTACCGAGAGCACCCTGCCACCATTACCGAGAGCACCCTGCCACCATTACCGAGAGCACCCTGCCACCATTACCGAGAGCACCCTGCCACCATTACCGAGAGCACCCTGCCACCATTACCGAGAGCACCCTGCCACCATTACCGAGAGCACCCTGCCACCATTACCGAGGGCACCCTGCCACCATTACCGAGAGCACCCTGCCACCATTACCGAGAGCACCCTGCCACCATTACTGAGAGCACCCTGCCACCATTACCGAGAGCACCCTGCCACCATTACCGAGAGCACCCTGCCGCTATTACCGAGAGCACGCTGCCACCATTACTGAGAGCACCCTGCCACCATTACTGAGAGCACCCTGCCACCATTACTGAGAGCATCCTGCCACTATTACTGAGAGCACCCTGCCACCATTACCGAGAGCACCCTGCCACCATTACTGAGAGCATCCTGCCACTATTACTGAGAGCACCCTGCCACCATTACTGAGAGCACCCTGCCACCATTACTGAGAGCACCCTGCCACCATTACGGAGAGCACCCTGCCACCATTACTGAGAGCACCCTGCCACCATTACCGAGAGCACCCTGCCACCATTACCGAGAGCACCCTGCCACTATTACTGAGAGCACCCTGCCACCATTACTGAGAGCACCCTGCCACCATTACTGAGAGCACCCTGCCACCATTACGGAGAGCACCCTGCCACCATTACTGAGAGCACCCTGCCACCATTACCGAGAGCACCCTGCCACCATTACCGAGAGCACCCTGCCACCATTACCGAGAGCACCCTGCCACTATTACTGAGAGCACCCTGCCACCATTACTGAGAGCACCCTGCCACCATTACTGAGAGCACCCTGCCACCATTACCGAGAGCACCCTGCCACCATTACCGAGAGCACCCTGCCACCATTACCGAGAGCACCCTGCCACCATTACCGAGAGCACCCTGCCACCATTACGGAGAGCACCCTGCCACCATTACTGAGAGCACCCTGCCACCATTACTGAGAGCACCGTGCCACCATTACTGAGAGCACCCTGCCACCATTACTGAGAGCATCCTGCCACTATTACTGAGAGCACCCTGCCACCATTACTGAGAGCACCCTGCCACCATTACGGAGAGCACCCTGCCACCATTACGGAGAGCACCCTGCCACCATTACTGAGAGCACCCTGCCACCATTACCGAGAGCACCCTGCCACCATTACCGAGAGCACCCTGCCACCATTACTGAGAGCACCCTGCCACCATTACCGAGAGCACTCTGCCACTATTACTGAGAGCACCCTGCCACCATTACCGAGAGCACCCTGCCACCATTACCGAGAGCACCCTGCCACCATTACGGAGAGCACCCTGCCACCATTACTGAGAGCACCCTGCCACCATTACTGAGAGCACCCTGCCACAGTCAAGGCATGCTAGGAAATGTAATTTTGCAACAGCTAGAGACAAAAGGGCTGGAGATGAAGAATATTTGAGTGATTTTTGCCTATGCAGAGTATTTTTTCCATAATCGCTCCTGTGCTGTGATGACACATTACATACCGAGCCCCCGGGCAGCAATGTCGGTGGCAAAAAGCACTGCAGACTCTTTTCTCACAAAATCGTTATAGACTTCCATCCTCTTCATCTGCTGCTGTTTGCCGTGCAGAGCCAATATGGAGGTACCAGGCCGCAACCTGCAGAACGCTCGGTACAGGTACTGCACCTAATAAAGAGAACATGAAATCACGTTAGAGGTCGGGTGCTGCCGTCATTAACATTGTATCTTGTAGGAGAAGCTGTGACCGTTATCCATCCGTGAAAATGACAGATGACACTAGGAGAGTAAAACCTGATCAAACCCTGACCAACATGGGATCCAAAATATTGATGGATAACGGTCTGGTTTTTTTTTTTTTTAGGTACGGTTACAAAGCACAGATATCTGAATGAGACCTAATCTGTATCAGATTCGCACATTACAAGGCAAAGGAAGCGGGGGAAAAAAAAACAAGGACATATGGGTTTACCATTCATATATGTCATGCGTTTTTCATGGATCCATTATAATAAGGGAGGAAGGTATATTTGGCCTGTTATGTTTTAAAATATTGATGTATATCAGACGGATGTGAGAAGAAAAAAGGGGAGACATACCATTGCATACGGATGACAAACAAACGATTTTTCAAACACTTGTCTGAACCCGGCCTTAAAGAAGTGGTCGGATCGCCATGAAGCAGTTTAGAAATACACATCTAAGTTCTAACCCCTTTTGTAATTTAGCTTTATCATACGATCCACTACACTTGATCCTATCCTGCCATTTTCTACATGTCTTTTTTTTTTTTTTTTCCTACTTTACCTCCTGTGATGCTTCGTTTGAGGGTGGTCTCAGACAGGACATCACAGGAGGCTGGGGCTGCACTCAATTCTCAGCAGCGTCTATCGCCCCTTCCTAACCAGGACGTCATCAGGGGGCAGCACTGCGGTTACTTACCACAGCTACTGTCCCCGAAGGCATCCTGGTTCAATAGAGGTGATCGAGTACTGACCACATCTTTAGATGACGACGCCGTCATAGTCACTGCTTCTAGCACCACAGTACATTTCCCTAAAATGAATCGTCATCGGGTGATGGGGATAGAAGCTGTGAGGCGGCGCTGCAGTCACTCATCCTGCTTCTATCACCACCCTCAAACGAATCATCATCGAAAGGGAAGCGCTGGTGCCGCTCACATTGCTAATGCCTCTGACGACTATTCATTTCAGGGAAAGAGACTGCAATGTTAGAAACAGTGGCTGTGCCTGAACATGTGGTCACATCTCCATGACCTCTACCGAACTAGGATGTCATCAGGGGACGGCGGTGACAGTAGCTGTGGAAAGTGACTGCTGCGCCACCCCAATGACTTCATGTTCCAGGAGAGGCAACTGATACCGCAGAGAAGCGAGTGCAGCCCCAGCATCCCATGATGTCCTATAAAACACACAGGAAATAGCTGCATATGGAGAAGAGTAAGGAATGTTATAATAAATCTAAATCAAAATGCGGTTGGTGCTTAAAGATAAGCAATTATAAAGGGCTTTATATGTATTGGTCCACGCCATTAAGCTGGTGCACTTATGAAAAATGGGCTGACTTTCATTCAGGAAAAAAAAAAGAAAGAAAATGATGTTGCATCCATGTTATAATCAGTCTGCATTTGTAGGTCTTTTAACCTGCATATAAGTTTGTTTTTGTCATCCATCTGTCAAATGTTTTATTCATCAACTCAGCAGGTAATAAAATTTACAAGATCAAATACAGCTTCTCATTCCAAGAACTGCAATGTTTCCATAAAAAAACAAATGCAATGTGGATGATATGTATGGGATTCAATTTTATTCTTGCTCACCCATAGACTTATATAAGCGACTCATCTGATATGAAAAGACTGGTGCATGCACTCGTGTGTGAAAAGTCTCGTCCAACCAGCCCTATGCAATAACACTGGTCCACGTTCCGTCCTTCTGTGTGATGTACATGTAGGTCATGTTGGGAGAGGGGTAAAGGGACGGCCCAGCAGTTGGAGGTTATTGTAGCTCCCATCAATTCCCTAAATACCTGTCTGGTGGCTCCATACAATTTACCATGTCTGGCACACAACTGATGAAGGCCCCTGTACCCTAGGAACAGTCTCCATAATTTACCAGCTGGCTCACAATGACCTTACCTCCTTACAGCTAGAAAAGAAGACGATGCTCTTCTTCTTCAGATGGTTCCTCACAAACGAGAACAAGAGGTTGATCTTCTGGGAGAGCTCACAAACTACGTAGTTCTGCTCCAAAGTTGCGGGGGTGCTGAAAAATATGCAAAATGCAAGTAGTAAGTATCGACCCAAGAATGGCCACAGGACTGACAGACCATCCACAATACTCCACCAATATTCCTCCACATCTTAGTAGATCCTGATTGTAACCCAGGACATAACTGCAAAGAGGAGGACCAATTCCTTCAACCTTGTTTTTTCATATTTTTTTTCTTTTTACCTATTGCGCCAAATGCTGCTGCCCATTTAAAGGGTTACACCATGGTGTGCATAGTGTGGTCGCTGCAGTTAGAGGCAGATGTCTGCTGTATCACACTGCCTGCACCTGCTGTGTGTGAAGTGTGCTCCGCTCCTGAGTCCGCTTTATAACCCGGCACCTGACACATACGGTGGATGTCGGGAAGGGATTAAACATTTATTTTTATCTCCGACTCTCACGGATGATATAGGGGACAAGTATGTCCAGGTCCTGATTCCTGGAGATGCAGCTACAGAGACCAGTACCCGCCATAAAACCATAATCAGCAACTACCTGACTACCATTTGAGTGAAAAAAAACTCTTGAAAAATGGTATTCCCATCTTCATGTAACTGTACGAACTTTGTAGTGGCCTAAAATCAACAGCTGAGGGTCACAGGACCCCTGTTCTCCTAACAGGTGCAAGTCCCAAAATCAAGACCCACAGCCTTTATTTATTCCATGCCCTGCAGATATGGAAATACCCATGTGGTGATCTCATCATGTCTCATTTTCTACTTTGGAGGTTTGGACATCACCATAGCAGGTTTTATTGCACCCAGATTTGTTTTGGTAGTGCTGCCAAATTTAATATTAATATAGTAACATAGTAACATAGTAACATAGTTAGTAAGGCCGAAAAAAGACATTTGTCCATCCAGTTCAGCCTATATTCCATCATAATAAATACCCAGATCTACGTCCTTCT
Organism: Ranitomeya imitator; assembly: GCF_032444005.1. Classification (NCBI taxonomy): domain Eukaryota; kingdom Metazoa; phylum Chordata; class Amphibia; order Anura; family Dendrobatidae; genus Ranitomeya; species Ranitomeya imitator. The sequence continues at coordinate 774,680,134 of NC_091284.1, forward strand.
ACAGAACCTAATAATTGTATGATACAATATTGTTCTGCTCCAGGAAGACATCCAGGCCTCTCTTGAACCCCTCGACTGAGTTCGCCATCACCACCTCCTCAGGCAAGCAATTCCAGATTCTCACTGCCCTAACAGTAAAGAATCCTCTTCTATGTTGGTGGAAAAACCTTCTCTCCTCCAGACGCAAAGAATGCCCCCTTGTGCCCATCACCTTCCTTGGTATAAACAGATCCTCAGCGAGATATTTGTATTGTCCCCTTATATACTTATACATGGTTATTAGATCGCCCCTCAGTCGTCTTTTTTCTAGACTAAATAATCCTAATTTTGCTAATCTATCTGGGTATTGTAGTTCTCCCATCCCCTTTATTAATTTTGTTGCCCTCCTTTGTACTCTCTCTAGTTCCATTATATCCTTCCTGAGCACCGGTGCCCAAAACTGGACACAGTACTCCATGTGCGGTCTAACTAGGGATTTGTACAGAGGCAGTATAATGCTCTCATCATGTGTATCCAGACCTCTTTTAATGCACCCCATGATCCTGTTTGCCTTGGCAGCTGCTGCCTGGCACTGGCTGCTCCAGGTAAGTTTATCATTAACTAGGATCCCCAAGTCCTTCTCCCTGTCAGATTTACCCAGTGGTTTCCCGTTCAGTGTGTAATGGTGATATTGATTCCCTCTTCCCATGTGTATAACCTTACATTTATCATTGTTAAACCTCATCTGCCACCTTTCAGCCCAAGTTTCCAACTTATCCAGATCCATCTGTAGCAGAATACTATCTTCTCTTGTATTAACTGCTTTACATAGTTTTGTATCATCTGCAAATATCGATATTTTACTGTGTAAACCTTCTACCAGATCATTAATGAATATGTTGAAGAGAACAGGTCCCAATACTGACCCCTGCGGTACCCCACTGGTCACAGCGACCCAGTTAGAGACTATACCATTTATAACCACCCTCTGCTTTCTATCACTAAGCCAGTTACTAACCCATTTACACACATTTTCCCCCAGACCAAGCATTCTCATTTTGTGTACCAACCTCTTGTGCGGCACGGTATCAAACGCTTTGAAAAAATCGAGATATACCACGTCCAATGACTCACCGTGGTCCAGTCTATAGCTTACCTCTTCATAAAAACTGATTAGATTGGTTTGACAGGAGCGATTTCTCATAAACCCATGCTGATATGGAGTTAAACAGTTATTCTCATTGAGATAATCCAGAATAACATCCCTCAGAAACCCTTCAAATATTTTACCAACAATAGAGGTTAGACTTACTGGCCCATAATTTCCAGGTTCACTTTTAGAGCCCTTTTTGAATATTGGCACCACATTTGCTATGCGCCAGTCCTGCGGAACAGACCCCGTCGCTATAGAGTCCCTAAAAATAAGAAATAATGGTTTATCTATTACATTACTTAGTTCTCTTAGTACTCGGGGGTGTATGCCATCCGGACCCGGAGATTTATCTATTTTAATCTTATTTAGCCGGTTTCGCACCTCTTCTTGGGTTAGATTGGTGACCCTTAATATAGGGTTTTCATTGTTTCTTGGGATGTCACCTAGCATTTCATTTTCCACCGTGAATACCGTGGAGAAGAAGGTGTTTAATATGTTAGCTTTTTCCTCGTCATCTACAACCATTCTTTCCTCACTATTTTTTAAGGGGCCTACATTTTCAGTTTTTATTCTTTTACTATTGATATAGTTGAAGAACAGTTTGGGATTAGTTTTACTCTCCTTAGCAATGTGCTTCTCTGTTTCCTTTTTGGCAGCTTTAATTAGTTTTTTTAGATAAAGTATTTTTGTCCCTATAGTTTTTTAGAGCTTCAATGGTGCCATCCTGCTTTAGTAGTGCAAATGCTTTCTTTTTACTGTTAATTGCCTGTCTTACTTCTTTGTTTAGCCACATTGGGTTTTTCCTATTTCTAGTCCTTTTATTCCCACAAGGTATAAACCGCTTACACTGCCTATTTAGGATGTTCTTAAACATTTCCCATTTATTATCTGTATTCTTATTTCTGAGGATATTGTCCCAGTCTACCAGATTAAGGGCATCTCTAAGCTGGTCAAACTTTGCCTTCCTAAAGTTCAGTGTTTTTGTGACTCCCTGACAAGTCCCCCTAGTGAAAGACAGGTGAAACTGTACAATATTGTGGTCGCTATTTCCTAGATGCCCGACCACCTGCAGATTTGTTATTCTGTCAGGTCTAAAATAAATATAAATATTTTTATAAATAAATATATATATTTTTACATATATATATATATATATATATATATATATATATATATATATATATATATATATATATATATATATATATATATATATATATATATATATATATATATATATATATATATATATATATATTTTTTTTTTTTTTTTTTTTTTTTTTCCTTCTTTAATATTATATATTATTTATAATACTAATTTCCTAGAAGCCAGTCACAGAACATTCCTCCATTTCTGCCAGGGATCTATGAGCAGCATGATGAACGTGCTTGCCCAGTGGTTTCAGCTCAGTGCCTGGTAATTGATAGTTGGAGGGCGTAATTGCTCATTTTAATTAATCACCTCGGCATTTAATTTATTAGAGGCCCAGCAAAACCCTGCAGATTAGTCCGTCAGTGAAGGGCTTGTCTGGAGCCGTGTCAGACTAGATAACAGGAGAGCAGTTCTGCAATTTGCTACTTCTAGACATTTTCCGCTCTTTCCTCTGTGTCTACAGCTACAACCCCCTCTAGGGCTGCGCACAGACGGCTGTGTTTCACAGTCTGCATATAGACCGTAATGCCCGGACTGACAGATACTTGTGCGGTTACACGTTCAGGTCAGGATACAAGCGGTCAGTCTGGGCATTATGGTTCATGTACGGACTGTGAAACACACTTGTCTGCACCTGGCCTAACACAGACAGAAGGGAGAGAAGAAAGCGGTCACATCCAGGGCTTTTTTTTTTTTTATAATACGAGATGATTTTATTGATACCATTGTGAGGTAGATATGATTTTTTGCTTGAACCTTCATTTTTTATTTTTTTTTACTGTATTTGTTAGTCCCTTTAGGGGACTTGACCCTGTGATTGCCTCTATCATGGTCTGGTTTTCACAGATCACCGGCCGCTATAACAACCCATCGGCGCCCTGCTTTCATAACACGGGAGCGACCCCTTCTTTGCACGAGGTAAATGATGGCTTTTGACAGGTTAACAGTCAAGGGCAGCGCTCAGCTTCACCTGCAGATCTTAGAGGCAGATGATGGCCGAACATTACAGGTTGAGCCCAAACTAAAGTCAGGGAGATGGCATATGATGTACCCTGTACGGCATATTATACACAGAGCTTCGGACTAATATCACTTCAGCAAAATGAAGAGAACCCATGAGAATAAAAATCAATAAATCTTTATTAGAATCATTTAAAAACAATATAAAAGTATAACAGAGTTCCCTGTGGGGGTGGGGGGACACGAATCTATCCTATAAATCTACTGCTGCAGTAGAGAACCAAACACTCAAAAGAGGGTAAATATGTAGAATATCAATATAATCACATGACAATATAATTAAGAATAATCCTTATTGAAATTAAACACCCTGAAGAAGCTGATGGCGAAACGTGCGTAGGGGTGAGGGGGAAGGGAACGCCAATTCTATCCCTTATTTTTTTTGCCTGACCTGCGGTACTGTCACAATTCTCACACTCAGGTATTGTCACTCCTTTACTCTCATCACTGTGACGTAGGTGATAATATATAGGTTGATGACTTAATTACAATAAGGATTATTCTTGATTATATTGATATGTGAAGGCATTTGACATTGGGCCATATTGATTTAGCTCCTTGGCATTACTACATCTGATTATACAGTCTTCTGTCTTTAGTGGTCTGTCTATTCCCATTAGCTCAATTCAGTGTCAGTCTATACTGCTGTTAATGGGATTATATTCTTTCATATTTGTATAAGTCTATTAGCAATAGAAAGTTCCATGCAATAGGACTACTTTTTTTTTGCACATTTGATGAGCATTATACAACAAAATAGGAGGTCACTGGACCGTGATGGTCTCCAGATTACCCTCTTAATTCTGTTTGGTTCCCTCATATAGCAGCATAGTTATAGGAAAGATTGATGTCCCCCCCACTGGGTACTTTGTTATAGGTTACAATTTATATGGTTTTTAACGGATTCTAATAATGATATATAAATTTTTATTCTCATCGTTCTCTTCATGTTAGTCGGAAATTGTGTGTATAAAATTGACCTGTAGTGCCATTAACTTTAGATATGGACACCTTTTAATTACCAGTACGTCTTATGCCATTAGATGGTTAAAGCAGAATGTACGGTAAACGATCGAAATGCCAGAATTGTTGCTCTATGGGGAAAATAATTAAGAATTTTACAAAATTAAGATTATTTTATTTTTTTTTAACACTACAACAGTATTGCCATGATCATATTGACTTGCAGAACCACGTTTACCAGGTTCCTCAGGTCAAATAAAACCGAAGAATTTAATATTTTTGTTTGTTTTCCCCGTCACATTTTCTACGCAATTTGAATTTGTTTCCCTATTCCCCACTGTATGGTGAACTGAATGGGGTCCTTCAAAACTACAACTCATCCCACACAAAAAAAAAAGCCTTTGTGTGGCTACATGGAAGGAAAAACGTAAAGGCTAAGGACCTTGGAAGGAGGGGAGGGAAATGAAAAAATGCAGATTGGCTGCAGTGGAAGGGGTTAATGTATTCTGTTCCTGTAATACCATTAGTGTTGGCCCCGTACAGTACATTAGCCATCTGTAACATTGCATTGGCACAGAGCTGGCAACAAGAGCCACATGTGATAATTATGCGAGGGTCTCTGAGCCTGCACACCCTCCGGTCAGCGGTATAAAAGGGGCAGCAAGGACCAAGATAAAAACAGCTCAATTTAGGGTTTATCCAGGATACGCGCAGCGTAGGCAAAAGCCCCACACAGACAGTCATTCAACTAATCTGTTGGGCGGCTGAGGATTGGGACCCTTGTAGTACAAATTGGGTAAATAGCATGACTAGAATTGATATTTTCCCCAACAGACGGAGAATTACCGGACAGAGATCAGACCAAACCATTCCCAACGCTACTCTAGATGTACAATAAACTTTTCTAAACTAAGAAAGCTAGTACAAACTTACCTAAACTTTGCATTCTCATGCACCCACACATACTCCGGGTCTTTAAGGCTCAGACGTGCAAGATCTTTGACAGATTTTGTCTGGGTTGCAGAAAAGAGCAGAGTCTGTCGCTTTGCTGGCAGATTTTCGATAATCGCATTCACTGTATCTGCAAAACCCATGTCCAGAATCCGGTCAGCCTCATCCAGGACTGCAACGAGAGCAAACGAGGACATTACATTCATGCAGGAACTTCTAAGCATGTTTGCAAGTTGCTTCTTTGGGATACGACCAAACGGTGCGGATGCAGAGCGATAAAAGTGAGGACAAAGCTGCAGCCATGGGTGTCAAACAATCCTGCTTAATAAAGGAAAATAAAGCCTTTGGGGGGGAAAAAAAAAACAAAACTGATCCATGTGCCCAGTCTTCAAGACTCAGATCAGGCCCCGTTGTCACCCGTTTTTCAGACCAGACTCTGCCATTACAGTCTATGGGGACCCGTGAGACACAGATGAAACCGAGTAGAGTCTTTGTACTTCAATTTTACTTTGACACATTATATATATGCTGCTCCAGTGAAAAAAAAAAAAAAGATCAGAGAATCATTGAAGCAACACAGATGCAATAGAGGTTTAGCCCTGAGGAAGAGGTCCTGCATGACCTTGAATTGCGTTGACTATTACCCTGTTTGTAATAAAGCTTTGAAGAATATCGTCCACCGTTCATCTTTATCAGCAGCGCAGATTTGGACACATACACCTTATTTCGCCATTATCCTCGGTCTCTGGACCCGTGTCCTGCAGCAGCTGATCCATGCTTTTTACATGTTGTTTAGTTGCAACAAAACAAGGTGAGCGAGCGTACCTCTCCCCGATGCGCCCCATGTTAACACGTTAAGACCCTATTTGCCCTTTATTTGTTCTCCAGATTTTCTACTTCTATTGCCGCCGTGTCGGCACTCGCTCTCCCCAGGGCTCCTGTGCGGTTGTTGTGACATGTGAGCCCTGCGCCCAATCAGCGCCGGCGTCACTGACTCTGCCTTCTGTCGAACTGAGCAGGAAGAGAAAGTCCAATATCAGCTGCTGCCCGGATTTCCTCTTCATGCTCAATTCAGCCGGGACAGTGACGCCAGTGCTGATTGGACTCCAGCGTCACAATAACAGCACAGGAGCCCCGGGGAGAGCGACAGCCGGCACCACGGGAACGGCGCCTACACGAGAGGCAAATATAGGCAGTATGAGGCTATGTGCACACGTGGCGGATTTTGCTACGGATCCGCAGCACTTTTCCATGCGTTGTACCATGTTAACGTATGGAAAACGAAATCCGGAGTGCCCATGGTGCGGAAAATACCGCGCAGAAATGCTACATTGTTTATTCCGCAGCATGTCAATTCTTTGTGCGGATTCCGCAGCGGTTTACACCTGCTCCATAATAGGAATCTGCAGGTGTAAAACCGCAATTGAAATCCGCACAAAACCCGCATTAATTCCGCAGGTAAAACGCATTGCGTTTTACCTGCGGATTTTACAAAAAAAGGTGTGGAAAAATCCGTACACGATTCCGCAACGTGGGCACATAACCTTAGGGGTAGATCTTACTGACAGATTCCCTTTAAGTGAAGAAAGCTTCATTGCATAATGGAAAGTTTTAAAATTTTACACAGCGTACTTTCTGTAACTGTTCCGCTTCACTTCCAATGCTGATCATGAAGAAGCTGGGACCGACCCTTAAAGGGGTATTCCCATCTCCAAGATCCTATCCCAATATGTGGTAGATGTAATAATATTAGCAAATACCTCCAATTAGAAAAGTAGTATAGTTTTTCTGATTCGCAATGTCTCTTTCCTGATGCGCAGGAGTAGCAGGACCTTTTCATCCATGGATACGACCACTGATATAGTGACAGCTAATTGCTAGTGGACGTAACCATGGATACCTAAGGTCCTGCATTGCCCTGCACATGAGGACAGAGACATAGAAAATCAGAAGAACTATACTACATTTCTAATTGGAGATATTTGCTAATATTATTATACCTATTACATATTGGGAGAGGATCTTGGAGATGGGTATACCCCTTTAAGTACAATAGGCATCCTGCAGGTGATCCGCTCAGAACACCAGCTCTCTGCTATATTATTACCTGCAAGTCATATTGACAGATAAAAGAAAACAGCTGCTAGGCTGTTATAGGAGTTAAACAACAGCCATGTACCCTACATAAACAGGCCGATCATTACTCACCCAACATCTGGAGGTTACAGGCATTAAAAAGAGATGTCTCATCCATATGCTGCAACAGTCGTCCAGGGGTGCAGATCAATATATTTGTGCGATGGATACGAGAAGATTCTTCCTTTAAGTCCTACAAAATGATAAAAGTGAAACAAGTCAAAATAATCAATCAGGAGAGTTCAAGTAACAAAAAATAAATAAAACACAAAAATAAACACTTCCTGCAGAAGTTAACACACATTAACCATGTACGGTGCATGTCAGGTGCAGATGTACAGAGCAGGCTCAGTATCTGAGGGCGCACCATACCTGGCAGATGTTATACAGCCAGCCTCTTTCTGTAACAGCAGCGATAGGAGCCAAGCACCAATCGCTGCTGCTAACCCTTTGAATGCAATTGCCAATCTCTGACAGCAGCAAAGGTCCAAAGACTCTGCCAGTCAACGCATCCATTGCTACCCTTAAAGTGTCACCATTGTGGGCGGCTGATGAGTTTCCATGGCTGTCATGTTTATCATCCATCCATAAAAGTCTAATAAAATACAAAGTTATTTAACCCATACTGTAAATGCTATAAAACACTGAAAACAAAAAATAGATAAAAGTAAACAATCCAAGAGACAGAACTGTTGATTTTTGATCATCTCTACAAAAAAAATGCCGTATAAAGGAATTATCTAAATATTGTATGAATCTCAAAATGGAGCAAACAAAATATCATCTCATTATACAAAAAAAAAGCCTTAACTGCGCTCATTCAATGGAAAAATAGAAAAGTTACAGGTCTCAAAACGTACAGAAAACAATCAAGTTTCCAGGTCATTTTTACCACATCCCAGAGAGAATCGGATGACACTAAGCTGACCCTCGCACTCGGCACAGAGTTATATCCGAGTGTCATTAGCATTATCGGCCCAATTCTCTCGGAGAAAATGTACAGCCATGAGACCCCGGCTAAACCCTGCCCCTCTGTATGTAAGCAGTTTGACCTATTGAGCAAAATACTACTTAAAACATAGTAATTAAAAAAGCTCATGTGATAGTTTAAAAACCAGTACTGGATGTCTATCATTCAGCATACACAGATAACGCACCTTTCCTCCAATGACAAGTCCGGCAGAAAACTCGTGGTTGCGTCCCACTTTACGAAGGACTTCAAATATCTGATAAGCCAGCTCTCTAGTGGGGGAAATCACAAGGACTCCAAGACCGTCATCTGCTGTCCACTGCTGCCGAAAGAGACATTCCAGAGCCTGCAGAAGAAAAGTAACAAATAAAGCACACCGGCATCTAACATTATCCTGCTGACTGCGTATAACCAGAAATTAATTGAAAAATGCCTTTAAAGAGGTTGTCCAGCTAAAATATATTTTCTATTTTTGGACAATATGCACTTTCCAGCAAGAAAACAAATCTTGCTAAAAAGTGCGCATCTTATAGACCAAAGGCAGCTTCCTGTGATCAAGGAGAAAGCCGATGTAGTGTCCTTCCTGATCCCCGGGAGATCCTGCTGAGAGATGGAGACCGGAGGCTGAAATGAAGGTCTATCCTATTCCATGATGAATCCTGCTTTTGCCTTGGACGCATTGACAGCTGGAAATTGGTTCGGACACCACTTGGGCGACACTATAAAGATGCCTTCATGGTGTCACATCGATCCTACTTCCAGGGAATTGCAAAGCTAGTTGCCAGCAGCAGATCTTGAAGATGTGGCATGTAAGCGCATGCATGTATGTCCACATTTTTGAAAATGTTGTTTCCATTTGTTCATCATTCGTATACCATTAACAAGTGTCCTGTGATTTTGTGGGTTCCACGACTTCTTGGTATTGCAATTTCACTGCTGAGGAGTCTACTTCAGTTCTATCCAATGCCCTGATCGTCAGGTTTCCCCATCTGAACCTGGACTTGTCCGCTCCCCATTAATTACACATTTATCACCCATCACAATAACAGGATTTTGGTTGCTTACCGTAAAATCTGTTTCTTGGAGCCTCCATTGGGGGACACAGGAACCATGGGTGTATGCTGCTGCCACTAGGAGGCTGACACTATGCAAATAAAAAAGTTAGCTCCTCCTCTGCAGTGAACACCCCACCGACTGGCATTATACTCTTCAGTTAGTGAGAAAGCAGTAGGAGATAATGAACAAGGTTGAAAAACCATAACCACAAACTTGAGAACTGTAAACGTGAGAACAGTCAGAGAACATATAACAAAAACATTGGGAGGGAGCTGTGTCCCCCAATGGAGGCTTCAAGAAACAGATTTTACGGTAAGCAACCAAAAATCCTGTTTTCTTTATCGCCTCTCATTGGGGGACACAGGAACCATGGGACGTCCCAAAGCAGTCCCACGGGCGGGAAAACCAAGCTTCCATCAGGTCAGAGGACTGACCACTGCCGCCTGCAAGATCCTTCTGCCTAGGCTGGCGTCCGCCGAAGCGTAGGTATGGACCTTGTAAAATTTGGCGAATGAGTGGATGGAAGATCAAGTTGCCGCTTTGCAAAGCTGTAGGGCGGAAGCCCTGTGGTGCACCGCCCAGGAGGCGCCGACTGCCCGCGTAGAGTGAGCCTTGATCCCAGGAGGGAGCGCTCTGTTCTTGACCCGGTAAGCCTCCAGAATTGCCGTCCTTATCCAGCAAGCAATAGACGCCTTAGAAGCCGATTGGCCTCTGCGCGTGCCATCAGGAATGACGAAAAAGGAATTCGTCTTCCGGAAAGTGGACGTTCTATCCCGGTAGATCCTCACTGCCCTGACGAGGTCCGGCCTGTTCAACGAACACTCCAGGGGATGAGCCGGAGCTGGACAAAAGGAAGGTAGAACGATGTCCTCGTTGAGGTGGAAACCACCTTAGAAAGGAAGGAAGGCGGAGGCCTGAGGACCGCCTTGTCCTGGTGAATGTCCAAGTACGGAGGTCGGCAGGACAGGGACGCCAACTCGGAAAAGCGGCAGATAAAGGTGATGGCCACAAGAAAGGCCACCCTCAAAAGATAGAACTGACAGGGGAATCTCCTTGAGAGGCTCAAAGGGGGAAACCCTCAGAACGTCCAGTACTAGGTTTAAATCCCATGAATCCACGGGGGCCCTGTACGGAGGGACAACGTGGGCTACTCCTTGAAGGAAGGTCTTAACCTGTGGCCGAGAAGCTAAAGTCTTCTGAAAGAGGATGGAAAGCGCAGAGACCTGGCCCTTCAGGGAACTAAGAGCTAGGCCCGAATCCAGTCCTGCCTGAAGGAAGGCCAAAATGGAAGGCAGGGAAAAGGACATAGGTGAAACGCAGTTGGACTCGCTCCAACGAAAGTAAGCCTTCCAGGTACGATAGTAGATCCTGGAAGATGAAGGCTTCCGAGCCTGAATCACGGTGTGAATCACCCGGTCCGAAAGGCCGGACGCTCTTAGAACTGCGGTCTCAACAGCCACGTCGTTAAACTGAGCGACCGAGAATTCGGGTGGCAGATCGGACCCTGAGACAGCAGATCGGGCCTGTCTGGAAGGCGCCAGGGAACGTCCGCAAGAAGATTGACGAGCTCCGCAAACCAAATTCTCCTGGGCCAAACCGGGGCGATCAGAATGACCGGCACCTTTTCCGCTTTGATCTTTTTCAACAGTTTGGGAAGTAATGGAAGGGGTGGGAACAGGTAGGGCAGCACGAACTGTGACCAAGGAATGGCCAGAGCATCGACGTCCACTGCAAGAGGATCGCGAGACCTGGAGACGAACTGCGGAACCTTCCTGTTCATTCGAGACGCCGAGAGATCCACGTCCGGGGTCCCCCATCGAAGACAAATCTGATGGAAGACCTCCGGATGCAAGGACCATTCCCCTGCCGCGAGGCCCTCGCGGCTGAGGAAGTCGGCGGCCCAATTGTCCACGCCGGGGATATGAACCGTGGATATCACCGGAGCCGTTGTCTCTGCCCAAAGTAGGATCTTGGATACCTCGGCAAGGGCCAAGGAGCTCTGAGTCCCCCCCTGATGGTTGACATATGCCACAGCCGTGGCATTGTCAGTCTGGATCCGGATTGGCAGGCCCCTGAGAATCCTTTCCCAGTGGCGCAGGGACAGAAAGGTGGCCCGAATCTCGAGGACATTGATCGGCAGAGACGACTCCTGCGCCGACCAACGGCCCTGAACCGTGAGGTGGTGAAAAACCGCACCCCAGCCGAGGAGGCTGGCGTCCGTCGTCACCACTTACCAGTGAACTGGAAAGAAGGACCTGCCCTGGGAGATGAGAGGTGACATCAGCCACCAGTTGAGAGACCGTTTGACCCAAAAAGAGAGACGGATCGGACGAACCAGAGAGAAGACAGACCTGTCCCACTGAGACAGAATGGCTTGCTGAAGGGGTCGCGAATGAAATTGGGCGAAGGGAATCGCTTCCAATGTTGCTACCATCCTCCCCAGAACCTTCATGGCCGATCGGAGGGAGGGAGGCCGAGGACCCTGGAGCAAGCGTATGTCCCGACAAAGAGAGGATCTCGTCTTTGGGAAGGAAGACTTTGGTCTGACAAGTGTCGAAGAGCATGCCCAGAAAGATGATGCACTGAGAAGGGAAAAAAGGCAGGACTTCTTCCGGTTGACCAGCCACCCGAAACGGCTAGGGTGTCGAGAACGACGGACAGACCTTTGTGAGCCTGAGGAAAGGACGGAGCCTTGATAAGGATGTCGTCGAGGTGGGCTCGCTCGCTAAGTGGGAGAGAATGGAAGATTCATCCTAATTGGTTACAGAGTATTGAGTTGGAAAGTATAGGACGGGAGGTGGCGGAATTCTTTCTCTTAAATGATGGAAGCGCCGACGCTCTTGCAATTTGGGATGCAATGAAGGCGTACCTGAGGGGACTACTGTTTAGGGACATTAGTAGGTGTAAGCGGAGGACGAGAGAGGTAGAAAAAGCGGCAGTTGAGGAGTTGAAGGAAGCAGAGGATGGGATGGCCACACTGGGAACCCCTGAGGCAGAGAGAAGAATGAAAAACGCACAAAATCATTTGGAAAAAATTCTGCTAGGCAAAGCTGAGAGGAAACGAGATTTCCAAAGGGTATTGTTCTATCAGGAGGGAGAAACAGTGGGACATATGCTGTCGGTAGTGGCTGCTGCTCAGAGAGGTTCTTCATATATACACTCTTTGGAATCTGCTAGTGGAGGTAAAATAACGGAAACACCTGAAATTTTGAGAGCCTTTGCGGACTTCTATGCAGATTTGTATTCCTCTCGGGTTGGTGAATCGGTCGAGGATGCACTGACTTTCTTGGAAGGTCTGGATTTGCCGAGACTGAGTGAGGCAGATAGGGAGAGCCTTGAGGCCCCTATCACTGAGGAGGAATTGAGTCGGGCATTGATGTCTATGGCTAATGGGAAGGCGCCTGGGGTCGATGGGCTACCCGCTGAGATCTATAAAGGGTTGGCAGAAGTGTTGATTCCTAGATTAAAAATGGTATTGGAGGAAGCTAGGTCTTGTGGGCGCTTGCCAGCCTCTATGAGAGAGGCCATAATAGTGGTCATTCCAAAGGAGGATAAGGACTTGGGGAAACCGGAGTCGTACCGCCCAATTTCTTTACTAACAATTGATGTCAAGCTTCTGGCCAAGGTGTTGGCTCTCCGCCTCTCTAGTGTTATTGCGAGTCTGGTGCATTCGGACCAATCTGGCTTTATGCCGGATAGATCAACGGCGATCAATTTGCGGAGGTTATATGTAAATTTGCAGGTAGAGTCTGATAACTGTGGTCGAAGAGTGATTGTATCGCTAGATGCACACAAGGCGTTTGACAGCGTCGAATGGGGGTACCTCTGGCAGGTGCTGGAATGTATGGGGTTTGGCCCGCAGTTTGTGGCCTGGATACAGCTGTTGTACTCATTACTATCCGCTAGAATTAGAGTAAATGGGGAGCTATCTCGTCCTATAGGGCTGGCTAGGGGTACTAGGCAGGGATGCCCGCTGTCACCCCTCCTGTTCGCGTTGGCTGTAGAACCTCTTGCTGCTAAGATTCGGCAGTCGGATGGGGTCCCTGGGTTTAGGTATGGCAAAGTAGAGGAAAAAAATAGCGTTATATGCGGATGATGTTTTGCTGTTCCTGGAGGATCCTGACAATTCACTAAGAGGGGCCGTTGAAATTGTTGAGAGATTTGGTACTGTGTCGGGACTAACAATTAATTGGGATAAGACGGTTCTTTTTAGAGTGGATGACGTAGGAGAGAATGTGAGTGAGGATGTTGGGGATGAGAGGCTGAAGGTGGTTTCCCAATTTAAATATCTTGGAATATGGATCTCGGTGCCGGTGGCGGAGTTTCTGCAAAGAAATTTGACTCCTGTTATGGGGGTACTCAAGGCAAAGGTAGACGCCTGGAATAAGCTACATCTATCGGTCGTCGGTAGGGTAAACCTTATTAAAATGGTCCTTATGCCTAAAATTCTTTATGTTATGCATAACGCACCAATTTGGATCCCTCGGGGGAAGTTCAGGCAGATTAATGCCCTCTTTAGAAGTTTGATATGGGGTAGACAATATCCACGTATTAGCTTGGAGACGCTTCAACGACCCAAGGAAGATGGTGGTTTGGCTTTGCCCAACCCGGAAATATACTTCCTTGCGGCCCAGAGCCAGCATTTGAAGGGCTGGGCGCGAGGGGCGTCATCCAGCGCAGTACAACAGCTATTGGAAGAGGTGACGGACCGACGACCGATGGCCAGGTGTTTGGAGGATGGCTCATTGGGCGCGCTGGGGAAAATATACCCAACCCTGTTCCTGATTCGTAAATTATGGAATAGACTAAGGCAGATTCGTGGGGTTACAGGGTTGACTAAATTCACACCGATATGGTCTAACCACAACTTAAAGGATTTTGAGGCCCTGGGAGGATTGATGGAATGGCAGAATAAGGGAATTTGCTTTGTTCACCAGATAATCCAGCAGCAGGAGCTGAAGTCCTTCTCCCAATTGCAGGAAGAATTTGGTTTGCGATCCACAGGGGAATATCAGTATGCGCAGATGAGACATGCCTTTAGAGCTCAGAATAAGAAGGCTGATATCAGGGTTCAAGATGATATAGTGTTGGAGTATGTGTGTGGTGAGGGTACTACAAGGGGAGTTATTTCCACTCTGTATAAGGACCTTATGCACACATTTCTGCTAGATTTCCCTATAAAGGCGAGAGCTAAGTGGGAGAGAGAAGTGGGGCCGATGGAAAATGAAACCTGGGAATCGGTGATGGAGTGGGTTCCGCGACTATCCTTGAGTGAACCATATAGGCTCTCGCAGCTATACATTCTGCATAGGGTATATAAATCTCCGGAAGTGCTATACAAAGCGGGATTGCGTGCCAATTCTGAGTGTCCGAGGTGTGCGAGTGAGAATGCAGGAATATATCACATGATGTGGACGTGTCCGAGACTGGCTGCCTTTTGGGTGGTGGTTTTGAGCCGGGTTGAAGCAGCATATAAGTGCAGAGTTGTTAGAGACCCGATAGTATGTGTGCTGGGATATGTGGAAGAAATTGGAGTTGACAATACTTGGAAGATTGCAATCGCTAGGCTACTCTACATGGCCAGGAAAGTATTAGCACGAAACTGGATAAACGCGGAACCACCTGTGAGAAGGGAATTTCTCCAATATGTTCAACATGGTCTAAAATTGGAAAAGGGGGTGTACAGTAAAAGGGGGAAAATAGAACTCTTTAATAAAATATGGTCTCCTTGGCTTGATTTGGATTGAGGAGTATAGGCGTCGTGTTTCCTAAGACCTGGAAGAGGATAAATTACAAGAGGCAGATAATGCCTCGGTGGGGTGGAGATTGAGACTGAGCTGTCTTATGGGGGAGGGGGGGTAGTTGGGGTAATGTTGGGGTTTATTAAAGTAAGAAAATGTGTATCTGATATAATGCAATGTAAATGGCATTCTGTTGTTCTCTTTTTTTTATATTGTTAATAAAAATCTATTTAAATTTAAAAAAAAGGATGTCGTCGAGGTATGGAAATAGGACCAGGCCTCTGACTCAAGATGGCCAACAGCGCCGCCATGATCTTCGTGAATACCCTTGGAGCGGTTGTGAGACCGAACGGCAGGGCGACGAATTGAAAATGTTCCGGGAGCACCGCAAAGTGCAGGAATCGGTGACGTCCGGGAAATATCGGGACATGGAGGTAGGCGTTCTGAATTTCTATGGAACACAGAAATTCTTGAGCCTTCATGGAAGCAATTACTGAACGAAGGGATTCCATCCTGAAGTGTCTCAGAAGAACTCTCCTGTTCAGTAATTTGAGGTCCAGAATGGGGCGAACCTTGCCGTCTTTTTTCGGTACCACAAAAAGGTTCGAGTAGAAACCTGTGAACCGTTCTTTTTCTGGGGCGAGAACGATAACCCCGGCTTTGAGAAGAGAAGCGATGGCTGCGAAGAAACCCGGAACTAGAGCGGGATCCCTTGGAGGACGGGATTCGAAGAAACGATCCAGGGGTCGTGAAAACGAACTCTATCTTGTATCTCGAGGATACAACTTCCCTGACCCATGCGTCCTCTACTGCGGAGAAGCAGACGTCACTGAAGAAGAGAAGACGGCCACCCAACCTGGGAGGTGGGTTGGGGTCTTGTCAGAGTCATGCTGAGGTGGATCTTCCAGTCCTGGCCTGGAGGATTTACTCGGAGAGTAGCGAGGTCGCCAGGACGGAGTGGGCCTAAAGGGCACCGCTTTCTTCTCTTGACGTGCCTGTGGTCTCTGGTGCTGCTGAGAAAAGGAGGTTGGTGCAGTGAGGCGCCGAAAAAGGCCGAAAGGACCGAAATTGCCGTCTAGGAGGAGGGCGACGAGGATTAGCCTGGGGGAGAGGAGACCTTGTACCACCGTTGGCGTCCTTAATGATTTGGTCAAGCTTGGAACGAGAGAGACGTGAGCCCTGAAAGGGGAGACGGGTAAGGGACTTTTTGGAAGATAAGTCTGCCTGCCAGGCCTTGAGCCAAGCGGTCCGGCGGATGGTAACGGCATTGCTGGATGCCTGAGCCGCACAAGACGCGGCATCCAGAGAGGCGGAAACCAGGTATTCACTCGCGTGGGAAATCTGGTTGGCAAGCTCCGCCAGTTGCACGGGAGGCGCTCTGTCCAGGATATCTCAACGGAGTTCTTTGGCCCATTTGGAAAGGGATTTCGAAACCCAAGTGGAAGCAAAGGCTGGGCATAGAGCAGCTGCAGCCACTTCAAAGGCTGACTTTGCAAAGGATTCTATGACTATCGTTAGAGTCCTTCAGAGATGCTCCGCCGAACAGTGGAAACACCGTGTTGATGGAGAGCCTGGAAACGGGGATCCACCGAGGGGGAGACCGTCCAATTGGCGGTAAGTTCTGGAGAACAACTTGGAAGGTGGTTTAGTCCGTCTAAACGAAACTGCCTGATCTGCGGGTTCCGTAGAGGGATCCATAATGCCACAGGTTTGGTTTATAGCTCCAAAGAGATTCTGGACCATATCCCTCATGGTGGCGATTCGGTTAGAATCCAGCTCCGAAATGTCCTCAGAGGGCGCATCAGATAACGCCTCGCCTGATTCAGGGGAGGAGGAACGGGAGGACGCTGACCGCAGAGGAGGACCGTGTGGCGAGATGGAGCGAGAAGAGGACTCAGACCGACGTTCCTGTCTGGACCTTTTGCGGCTTATCAAGGAGGGCTCGGGCGGAGGCTCCTGCGACCCGCTGGCCACTGTGGGGGGCTGCAGAGGTAATCGGTCCGGCTTGGATACCAGAATTTGAGACACCCGTGTTAGATTGGCCACCGATTGAGACAGAGAGAAAACCGCTGGGATGGGGGTATCACTCTCGGGCGGACCGGCCGGAGGATCAAGGGCGGTGGGAACAATCGGGTTGCTGCAGGCCTGACAGAGCAGAGAGGCAGAAGAGGATGAAGTAGGAGGACGAGAGCGGCCCCCTTTAGAGTTAGACATTTTAGAGAGGTCCGAGAAGAAAATGCCAGAGGGTTAGGGGACAGAGGGGAGTGTCAGTCTGCAATTGCAGAGCTACTCACGGCAGACGGATTGCGGAGGGAAGCTGTCCGGCTTGATGTATGGACCTCTGGCGAGAAGTGGTCCCTTAGGCAGGAGGGTGGTATGGCCTCCTGGCGCAATTTGGACCGATCTGCGGCTGTCTTGTATCCTGTGTGGAGGAGAGGGCTCGGGAGTCCCAAGATGGCGCCGGTGGGCATCATGGGAAAAGAGGCGGTGCCTCAGTGCAATTGTCGGGCGGGAGAAAAGCCCGCCCGATGAAAGAGGGAAGGGGGCGGAGTCCGCCACCGGAAGTAGGCCCGGGCCTAAATTAGGAATAGGAGACCGGCGGAGAAGGGCTGCGGCGTAGGCACAGTGCGCCGCATGGAGGAAGCGATGCGGCAGGTGAGCGACCGCAAACAGAGGCCGCATGCCCAAGCGGTGTGGCGACCTGGCAGGCCGCCACGCTGAGGGAGAAGGAAAGTCTGCTTACAGAGGCCGGAGCTGCAGTGGTGGAAAGATGCGGCGGCTGCAAAGCTCCCGCGCTGATGAAAAAGAACGGCCGCTGTAGGAGCAGGGAAAAAGTAGAGGGCCGAAGCGATGCGGCGGCTGGCAAAGCCGCCGCGCTGAGAGGAAAGGAACGGACGCTTACAGCGCCGGAGCAGGGAAGCCGCAGGGGCCCGAAGCGGTGTGGCAAGGCCGCGCTTTTAAGGACGCAGTGACAGATAGGAAGCGGTGCGGTAGTCCGAAAAGACAGCCGCGCCGGAACATGAGAGAGGGCGGCCGCAGCCGAATAGGCGCGGCAGCTGGGAAGAAACGACCCACATAATGAACCCCTTAACAGGCACCCCCTTTTCGAGGATCCAGGGAAGCCGCAGAAAAAAATAATACATAAAAAATACTCACCTTGGACATCCCACGCCGGTACTAACCTGGAAAAAATGAGACGTCCAGGGGGCTGATGGACGTCCTCGTCTCCGCAACCGACAGGCTCTGGTGGGCGAGTGGGTGGGGGACAGAGCCAGGACCGAACTTCTAAGCACGCTTGTGTGCTAGGCTCTTGGTCCTGGAGAGGGATCTATGAGGATACGGGGTGGCAGTACACGCCGTACTCATAGTCCACTTTGTGGGACTACAGGTGTGATTGTTCACCCTGTATCCCTTCTGAAAAACCTGAAAAGAAACGCGCACATTGAGGTAGATAAGGGTCTACTGAAAGACCCGTGTCCACCTCCTACTGACACTAAGCTAAACTGAAGAGTATAATGCCAGTCGGTGGGGTGTACACTGCAGAGGAGGAGCTAACTTTTTTATTTGCATAGTGTCAGCCTCCTAGTGGCAGCAGCATACACCCATGGTTCCTGTGTCCCCCAATGAGAGGCGATAAAGAAAGATGCATTTATTGGAATAACCCTTTTATATTAAACACGATGGAAACCTTAACATCAAACTCAAAGACTATTCTCATAGCACCACTCTTGTAACACAGTACCACAATATAATTTGTAATTGTACATCACAATACAGGAAGAAAATAAAACATCCAAACCAGAACTTACAGGAAGAATAAATGCCAGGGTCTTTCCAGATCCAGTTTTTGCAGCGCCCAGGATATCTTTTCCTTGTAAGGCTAAGCCAATGGTCTGCTTCTGAATCTCTGTGGGTAACCGATACTGAGCCTCAACCAAACCTGCAATCAAGGAAACAAAATTGAAGAAATTACATTTCATCCCTGTCAGAAAAAAAACAAAAACCTCCTAAAAAAAAATTCTAAAAAAATATAAACAGATTGTAAGAAGACATCCCTCCCTGCATGTGTCCAGGTCAGTGGTTAAACTCTTCCTATTACTAACATACTGTATATACTCGAGTATAAGCCGACCCCCTAATTTTGACACAAAAAACTGGGAAAACTTAATGACTCGAATATAAGTCTAGGGTGGAAAATGCAGCAGCTACCGGTAAATGTCAAAAATAAAAATACTAATAAAAATTAAAATTAATTGAGACATCAGTAGGTTAAGTGTTTTTGAATATCCATATTGAATCAGGAGCCCCATATAATGCTCCATACAGTTCATGATAGGCCCCATATAATGCTCCATACAAAATACTCCCCATACAATGCTCCATACAGTTTATGAAGGGCCTCATAATATGCTCCAAATTAAAATATGCCCCATATAATGCTGCACAAATGTTGATTATGGCCCCATTAGATGCTCCATAGACACATTTGCCCCGTATAAGGCTCCACAAATGCGGATTATGGCCCCATAAGATGCTCCAAAGAGATATTTGCCCCATACAGAGCTGCACATGGCCCCATAAGATGCTCCATATGCTGTTGCTGCGAATAAAAAAAAAGGAAAAAAAAAAAAAAAAAAATCACACTCACCTCTCAGGCCCTCGGCACTTGCTATACTCACCTTTCCCGTTCCACCGACGGCCACCGCTGTGTCTTCCCCGTCCTCTGCACCGACGTTCAGGCAGTGGGCAGCGCGCATTAATTGCGTCATCGCGTCCTCTGATCTGAGCGTCACTGCAGAGGACGCGGGAGACACAGCGGCGTAGACGGTGGAATGGGGAGCAGGTGAATATCGCGCACTGCGTTATACTCACCTGCTCCTGGCGTGGTCCCTGGTTCTCCGGGCGCTGACAGCTTCTTCCTGTACTGAGCGGTCACACGGTACCGCTCATTACAGTAATGAATATGCGGCTCCACCCCTATGAGAGTGGAGTCGGGTCCATATTCATTACTGTAATGAGAAGTACCATGTGACCGCTCACTACAGGAAGAAGCTGTCATCAGCGCCCGGAGAACCAGGGACCTGCAGGGACCACGCCAGGAGCAGGTGGGTATTATTAGACCGCTGCCGCTCCCCCTTCCCTGCCGACCCCTGGTATGACTCGAGTATAAGTCGAGGGGGCAATTTCTGCCTAAAAAAATGGGCTGAAATTCTCAGCTTATACTTGAGTATATACGGTAAATATAATTGCACTCACCTCTCAGAGTCTTTTTTGATAAAGGGAAATCGGAAAATTTAACTATTTCACTGACGTTGATCTGAAAAAAAGAAAAAAATATTAATGTTGATGAAATGGGCTCTGGACATGCACAACATAGATGCAGTAAAGAATGATAATATAAAAAATCCTTTGTTTGGTTTGAGAAGAGAGGATGATTGTGAAAAACAATAGCAAAAATGTTCATGTTTCATAGAACTTTGAAAACTCTTAACCACTTATGGTGATGAGAATAACACTTTAATAGGGAAACTGTCAGTGATCCAGACATGCCGCTACCGGGCTTTTCGAGGCTCGCCCTACATTGGTCTGTTACATGAGCCCTTTAGCCAGAGGCCGCTGGGCTCTTACTTCTTCCGCTTGTCCGAAGGAAGCGAGAGCGCAGCCACCAAAAAGTGGCCACTGGCTTCTGCAGGGCTCATGTTACATAATGTAGTGAAAGTCTCAGAAGACCCAGCACCAATACAATAGTTGGCTATGTGGTGTTTTCATTTTGCAGGGACTCAGGCACTTTTATTTTTATAATCCCTCTGTATGTATGTAAGTGTAACGTAGCCACACACTCGCTGGTAGCCATCTTCGCCCATTTTCATCCCTGCTCTGGCACTACATGACTACAATTGTGACTGGCCAAATGACACAGTGGTTGCTGTGCGAAGAGGCGGCCACTTTAAAATCTTCTCAATGCAAGTCTATGGGAATTCATTCATTGTGTTACCTCATATAACAGTATGGAGAAAAGGGACTTCCAGTGGTTCAGTGGGTAAAAAAGCCATTACATGGAGCTAGAGCAAGGCTGACAATAGATGAAGACGCCGACCGGTGCGTATGAGATTAAATGCATTACACCTTACATACGTGAAACATTGGAGTGGGGAGTTAAAGAGGCAGATTTTTTTTCTCTCTTTTCAGCGCTGGATGGTGCTACTAGACTAAGGCCGCTGCCCTGTGCCTTATACTTACCCACCTTCACCTTTTTTCAGCACTGCTCAGTCTTGTGTCACTACCTTGTGACCACAGCTTCTGAATGACCGAAAGTCAGAGGTAACGGTCACAATTTCGCAGAGTAAGGCAGGGGTCACACTTGCGAGTGCAACACGAGTCTCAAGCATCAATACCCGGGCACACGGGACCGAAGCGTTCAGCTGCATAGAAATCCATGCAGCCGCACACTCCGGTCCCGACATCAGTGCCGGGTATTGATGCGTGAGTTTCTTGCATGGCACTCGCAAGTGTGAACCCGGCCTTAGACCGGATTCACACGTCAGTGGCTCCGGTACGGAAGCAGCGAGGGAGCCGGGAGCTGGGTGAGTATTTTAATCACAGCGGGGGAGAGGGGGACCTGGATCTGAATTTTACACACGATTATTCATATCTTCTCTACAGCGAACGCTGCTGCAGGGAAGATATGAATGGGGCTTCAGCACGATGCAGGGGACAGCGCTAAACTTTAGCGCTGTCTCCAGCACGGTGCGTGTGGTACCCAGTGGGCACACGGGCGGCACACTGATGTGCCACAGAAACGCACCGGCACATGGACACGGATAATTCTGGTACCGATTTTTCCGGTACCGGAATTATCTGGAGGTGTGAGACTGCCCTCACTCTGAGAGCCAGAATGAGACTCTCATAGACTGATACTGAGTTGTGACTTCAACATTGCCGCCCTGCAGACACTGGAGCGATCCGGCAAACTGATGGGAGACAGACAGGATCGGCGGTGATAGAGCCGACGACGGCAGCCAGTGAGTATCGGACTAGGTGCAGGGACCTTACATTAGAAGTAGCTCTCCAGTGCTGCAATAAAAAAATAGCTACAGTGGTCCTTTAAAGCACCACTTCAACGTTTTTTTTTGGGGGGGGGGTTTAGCACTAGAGTGGCGTTTTAAATGTAAGTTCCTTGCACCCGGTTATATACTCAGCCTCCCGCATGTTCCCGGTTTTTCAACATGCCTCTGGTCCAGTAACTTCTGACTGTCCGGACATCAGAAGATACATCACACGCTCTCAATGCAACTCTATGAGCACCAGAACCAGACTTTCATAGACTCGTATTGTAAAGTGACCCCTGATGCGCTCCATGAAACACTGGAGCTGCCGGCAGGTCACTTTTCCCCGGAGACCGCCGGGAACGACGCTGGAAAACAATGAAGGTGGCATCAGGTGAGTATGACACTGGGCAGGGGGCTAACATTACCAGCATCACTCCAGCTGTGCAATAAAAAATAAAACGCTAGAGTGCTGCTTTAGAAGGGGGTGTCCAGCAGATAATAGACAATCCCTTTAAGAGCAGCACACTTCCGGTACCTCGCTGTAGCGCTGCACCAGGCGCCCGATGCTCTCCTTCTCTAGCTGCCACTCCGGCTTCCGGCTCTGCTTCCGCTGGATCTTGCACCGCTCCTTCTTCCTGGTGTATTTCTTCTTCCAGCGCTCGAAGTTCTTCACCGGGTCGTTCCTGTCATGGATGAGCGGCAGCCCCTTGTCCTCCTTCGGTTTCCCCATGATGCGCACAGTCTCACACACACACACACACTGCCCGGAGCACAGACTCAGCCGCTTCCTGTACACACGCTGAATGCACATGTGCGGGGCGCGCACTGATGACGTCATTCAACAAGCTTTATTTCACGTGAACAAAGGGACAGTTCCAGAGCAGTGTGTAGAGTGGAGGCTCCTGTGGTGACTAGAATGGAGGGTCTGGAGCGAGGTCCTCCCAGGAGCCCCTCCACTCTAGACAGCTCAGGGCTGAGGTGATGGAGCACACATCAAAAATTGGACATTCATTTTTTTTCCCACTTTTTATGTCATTCTATAACAAGTTCTGCAAAAAAAATGTTTTCTTATTAATAAAACTTTTGTTCTTAGCACTTTTCGTAATCTATAACACTGTTCAGTTTTGATAGAATTCGTCTTTTCCCGTATGTACATGAGTCTCGACCAAGACCGCCATTTTGAAGAGTGGGCGGAGTTTGTCGGGGAGGGGCGTGACCATGACGGAGCGCAGCCGACAGAATCATCACAAATGACATCCCATATGTGACACCATCAGTGACCGAAGAGTCCGAGGTCACAGGAGAACGATTTTGTGCTAATTTATGAAACTTTTCTGGTGATTCTGTCGGCGGCGCTCCAACACGGTCACGTCCCTCCCTGCCAAACTCCGCCCACTGTTCAAAATGGCCGTGCTGGCCGAGACTCGCGTGCATACGGGAAGAGTCGAATTCTATCGAAACTGAACAAACAGTGTTGTGTGTAATGTTTTATATTCAGAAAAGCAGTAATGAAATGTAAATGTTATTAATTGCAAAAAAAACCTGCACAAAGTGCCACAACCTTCTCCATCAAACCCTCCACTAAGGCTGGTGTTGCTGCACTGAGGTTCATTATTCCTGTGCACAGAGTACTGTCTATAAGGACGTCCTCTATACAGCAGCTCCATTCTATGTGTCTCACTACAGAGAGGACTAGATCAGAGTTGCTACATTGAGGTTCATTATTCCTGTGCACACAGCCCTGTCTATAAGGACGTCCTCTATACAGCAGCTCCATTCTAGCTGTCTCACTACAGAGAGGACTAGATTGGAGTTTCTGCATTGAGGTTCATTATTCCTGTGCACAGAGTACTGTCTATAAGGATGTTCTCTGTACAGCAGCTCCATTCTATGTGTCTCACTACAGAGAGGACTAGATCAGAGTTGCTACATTGAGGTTCATTATTCCTGTGCACACAGCCCTGTCTATAAGGACGTCCTCTATACAGCAGCTCCATTCTAGCTGTCTCACTACAGAGAGGACTAGATTGGAGTTTCTGCATGGAGGACCATGATTTCTGCACACACAGCACTGTCTATAAGGACGTCCCCTGTACAGCAGCTCCATTCTAGCTGTCTCACTGTTGTACTGAGGCTCCAGATTTCTGTGCACGCTGTGATGATGTTCGTCCTTCATTTTCGAAGATGACCATGACTTCAAGGTTAGAAGAGAATTAGTAGTTATGGGTCCGGAGGTGGCTGATGAGTCCAATCCGGGCCCTGAAGGTTCGCCTACATACCTGATATAAGGAAGCAGATGTGGTCAGTGCACCAGATTCTACTTGTGCCTTGCGTACAGCGCGCTTTCTTTTTGCGTCAAAGATTTTCCTATCTTCAGCTGCATGCGCTCCTGAGGTGATCCTGCCCCGCCAACCTGGACGATCAAGGGCAAGCTCTTCCCATTCATTGGTGTTGACTTCCAGGTTTTTGAGAGACACCTTAAGGCAGTCTTTATAGCGCTTCTTCTGCCCCCCAACTGCTCGCTTTCCTTGGCACAGGTCTCCGTATAGCAGTTGTTTCGGTAGTCGGCTGTCAGGCATTCTGACCACATGTCCAGCCCACCT
Organism: Ranitomeya imitator; assembly: GCF_032444005.1. Taxonomy (NCBI): domain Eukaryota; kingdom Metazoa; phylum Chordata; class Amphibia; order Anura; family Dendrobatidae; genus Ranitomeya; species Ranitomeya imitator. The sequence goes on from NC_091284.1 coordinate 774,704,908, forward strand.
GGCTTGGACTTTCAGCAGGAGAGTGTAAACGCTGCAGAGCCCAGTTTGTTCCAGAATTGCCGTGTCCAGGACATTGTCTTGCCACCTGATGTGGAGGAGTCTGCGGAGGCAACTCATGTGGAAATGATTAAGCTGTTTAGCATGCCGGCTGTACACTGTCCAGGTCTCGCTAGCATAGAGAAGTGTGGTGAGGACCACCGCGCAGTAGACCTTCAGCTTGGTGGTAAGGCTGAGTCCCCTTCGTTCCCAGACGTTCTCACGCAGTCTCCCAAAGGCGGCACTGGCTTTGGCGATTCTGTTATTAACCTCAGCGTCTATGGTTACTTCACGGGAAAGTGTGCTGCCTAAGTAGGTGAAGTTATCGACTGCTTTGAGGTTTTGCTCCTTCACCGTGATACGTGGCTCCTTGTACAGTTTTCCTGGAACCAGTTGATACATGACTGTCTCACTGTTGTACTGAGGCTCCTGATTTCTGTGCACGCTGTACTGTCTATTCCACTGGTTACACCAAGACTTTCGTGAACGTAAGGATAAAATCGCCTGGTTCTGCCAACAGTCTCATATGTTTGTAGGCCTCTCGACTTTCCTTCAATAACTTATGTGATGAAAGGGAAGGATCCGGCATGTTGGAATTCCAGTGGATGATCCTCTTGCTCTCTGTGAAGACAAGACGTTGACATCAGAGGAGCCTCACATCTGCCAACAGAGAGCACAAGAATGTTTTTCGAAGTGCTCTTGTTTATGTGATGTGCAGGAGAGATAGTTGTCGGCCAAATGGTTGTAGGGTTGACAGCTATCTAATATGTTTGAGGGCCTTAAAGGGATTCTGTCGGCACAGAATGACTGTTCAAACCAAGCACAGGCGCTCCATGTACCCTTTGTGCTGCAAAACATTTAAGTGCTTCTTCCCACCTGCTTGGTTTCCATCTATTTCCGCCCTTCTCTGGTTCTATAAAGCTAGAGTTGTCAATCAAAGAAGAGGGAGGCCAGGTTAGAAAAAGAAAACAAGTAGATGGGAAGGAGCACTTCACTCCTTTTCGTCCAATGATGGACGTCATGAGTGGGTGTCAGCTCCTGCATAATGATGCGGTATGCCCGTCATGACTTTGAACTGTTACTGCATATAAACACGCAGTGACAGTTAAGTGCCAACAGCTGTCAGTGACAGACGAGTGGCATGGGAAGAGGTGCGGGGACCCATGCTGTGATTGATCAGTCAATCTGACCGACCGATCACAGCATGATTGCGCAGGAGGTGCTGAAATATCAACACCTCTTACCCGATCAAAGCAGCAGCTCGGCGCTGATAGTGGCTGAGCTCCTACAGTAACAGCCAGGGACTGCTGAAAATGTGTGAAAATGTAAAATATGGGGCTAAAACAAAAAAAATTTTTGTGGTAAAAATGAAATTATTTTTTCTTCACTGGCCCATGGTATAAAATTCTGTGATGCACCCATGGTGGCAATATGATCACTGCACCCTTAGATGAATTCACTCACAGGTGTAGTATGTACAATGTGGTCACTTACAGGGGTTTCTGCTGTTCTGGCACCTCTGGGGCTCTCCCAGTGGGTCATGGCATCTTGCAAGCAATAACAGTCAAATCTGCACTATAATATGGCTTTCTTTCCCTTCTGAGTTTTGCACTGTGCCTCAAAAGTAGTTCCTGATTACATGTAGAGTATTAGTGCAACAAGGAGAAATGTGAAGGTCATTTTTTCCTATTAGCTCTTATCAAAATTAAAAATTTGGGGCTAACAGAGGAGGATGTGAGATTCTTTCTAAAAAGACTTTAAAGGAATTGAAAATCGCCATACCACCCCTACCACCCACTCCGGCATAATCACACTCAACAGAACTCAAACAATGAGGAACATCAGGGGTTAATGTTGGAGGGGCCCAGTTGGATCTCTGGACGGATGGTGGAACCAGACTTGGAGCCCTAAACATGATGCGAGGCTTCTGAATTTGCAGGTCAGAACAATACATTGTGACAGATTCCTCAAATATGTTAGTAGACACATCTGGATCGCCCCCATGGGGCCGTGGGGTACTCGGTACCGGTCCTGCGGTTCACAGGGGATGTCACGGTGGCGACCCGGTCTGTGGCCCTGGGACGTCCGTGTAAAAGGGAAAGGTCTTTAAAGGGATAAAGTTTGTGTTTGTGACACCACCTGTGGTATTCGGTCAGGGTGACCGACGCTGCTTTAAGGGGTCCGCTGGGGTGATGTTATGGCAGCTAGATGGTATAACTTCCCACCGGTGAAGTATGTCCCCAGGGCTTCCCGGTGTGTAGATGGTGGATGGTGAGAGGCGCAGAGAAGAACGAGGACACAAGGTTGCAGTCTCCTTACCTTTACTGAAGACTTCAGCATTCACAGTCCAGGGCACCAGATCACAGGGCAGGCAGAGTCCAGCCAGTTTGGAGGCAAGTCCAGAGTCCCCTTGTCCATGTGGAAATCAGTAGCCTTCCCTTGCGCTGCAGTGTTGTAGTCCCTTACTGCTAAGCTTCTCATAAGGTCCTCACAACTGTTGTAGATGTTATGTCTTTCTCTCTCTCTCTGTCCCCAGGATAGGATAGGACAAACCCGTATGACTGGTGGCTTGAGGCGGTTTATAGGGACTATCATGCCCCAGCCTCTAAGGGGTGCCACCGTGCCTCCTGGGTGTAGGGCGGACAGGTAACGCGAAATTAGCTGTCCTGCCGGTCTCTGGAGCAAGGCATAAAAATCATTACTCCCTCGGTGTTCCGGCTACCGGGATTCTGCGCCTCAGAAGGAGGCAGCCTGTGTAGGGCTGGTCCCCTTCTGATATCCACTCCTTTGCTACGACTTCCTTGCACGCTCGCTGCAATACAGTTCTGCCTTCGATGTCTCTTTCTTGGAGCTGCAGCTCTGAGGGCATGCACAGCTCCATGTCCTCCTTTGTTCTCTGACAGGATCCCACCCTTGCCAGGGACCAACCATCTGAGCGGAGCTCAGCCAGTAACTGACTAACTTTCCCTACAGGCGACCAGTTTTATCAATGTGGGGAGTGACCTAATAAATAGGAGCAAGAGCTCCCCCTGGTAGCCTGGAGTGTGAAATGTGTTGCATGTTTGTGATACCTGGATGCAATTGTCCTTAACCCCTTCCCGACCCATGACGCCACGTGTTGTGAATTTGCTTTTTGGCTCCCTCTAGTGGTTACTAGTTTTTTGACTCTGGTTTTTCTGTCTTTCCTTTTATCCGCACCTGGGTCGTTAGTTAGGGGCGTTGCTTTATAAGCTCCCTGGACACTCAGTTCTATGCCTGGCAACGTAGTTATCAGAGCTAATCTGCTGTGCTCTTGTCTACTGATCCTGGTCCGGTTATTCAGCTAAGTCATTTACTTTGCTTTTTGCTATTTGTTTTTGGTTTTGTATTTTTGTCCAGCTTGTTCCTAATCTGTATCCTGACTTTTGCTGGAAGCTCTAGGGCGCTGGTGTTCTCCCCCCGGACCGTTAGACGGTTCGGGGGTTCTTGAATTTCCAGTGTGGATTTTTGATAGGGTTTTTTGTTGACCATATAAGTTACCTTTCTATATTCTGCTATTAGTTAGCGGGCCTCTCTGTGCTAAACCTGGTTCATTTCTGTGTTTGTCATTTCCTCTTACCTCACCGTTATTATTTGTGGGGGGCTTCTATCCTGCTTTGGGGTCCCTTTCTCTGGAGGCAAGAGAGGTCTTTGTTTTCCTCTACTAGGGGTATTTAGATTCTCCGGCTGGCGCGAGTCATCTAGGATCAACGTAGGTATGACCCCCGGCTACTTCTAGTGTTGGCGTTAGGAGTAGATATATGGTCAACCCAGTTACCACTGCCCTATGAGCTGGATTTTTGTATCTTGCAGACTTCCACGTTCCTCTGAGACCCTCGCCATTGGGGTCATAACAGCCACGTAGGCGTCATGAAAGTCGGTGCCCCCAGCCCCCCGATCTGGCCGGTACACTGCTCCGGCTCCCCTCCATCCAGTGCTCCGCTCCCCCCCGTGCTCTTGTCCGCTCCCCCCGTGCTTCAATCATCCCCCCGTGCTCCAATCACCCCCCCTGCACTCCGATCCACCCCCCCGTGCTCCGTTCCACCCCCCCGTGCTCCGTTCCAGCCCCCCCCCCCCCGTGCTCCGTTCCACGCCCCCGTGCTCCGTTCCACGCCTGCCACGCTCCGATTCCCCCCCGTGCTCCGATCCCCCCTGTGGTCCCCCCCCACCCCATCATACTTACCGATCCTGCCGGGGTCCCGTCCGTCTTCTCCCTGGGCGCCACCATCTTCCAAAATGGCGGGCGCATGCGCAGTGCGCCCGCCGAATCTGCCGGCCAGCAGATTCGTTCCAAAGTGCATTTTGATCACTGAGATAGATTATATCTCAGTGATCAAAATCAAAAAAAATAATAAATGACCCCCCCCCCCTTTGTCACCCCCATAGGTAGGGACAATAAAAAAATAAAGAAATTTTTTTTTCCACTAATGTTAGAATAGGGTTAGGGTTAGGGGTAGGGTTAGGGTTAGGGGTAGGGTTAGGGGTAGGGGTAGGGTTAGGGGTAGGGCTAGGGTTAGGGCTAGGGTTAGGGTTAGGGGTAGGGTTAGGGGTAGGGTTAGGGCTAGGGTTAGGGCTAGGGGTAGGGGTAGGGTTAGGGCTAGGGTTAGGGCTAGGGTTAGGGTTTCGGTATGTGAACACGTATTCTGGTCCTCTGCGGATTTTTCCGCTGCGGATTTGATAAATCCGCAGTGCTAAACCGCTGCGGATTTATGGCGGATTTACCGCGTTTTTTTCTGCGCATTTCACTGCGGTTTTACAATTGCTATTTTCTATTTGAGCAGTTGTAAAACCGCTGCGGAATCCGCACAAAGAAGTGACATGCTGCGGAATGTAAACCGCTGCGTTTCCGTGCAGTTTTTCCGCAGCATGTGTACAGCGATTTTTGTTTCCCATAGGTCTACATTGAACTGTAAACTCATGGGAAACTGCTGCGGATCTGCAGCATTTTCCGCAGTGTGCACATACCTTTAGAATTAGGCTATGTGCACACGGTGCGGATTTGGCTGCGGATCCGCAGCAGTGTTCCATCAGGTTTACAGTACCATGTAAACATATGAAAAACCAAATCCGCTGTGCCCATGGTGCAGAAAATACCGCGCGGAAACGCTGCGTTGAATTTTCCGCAGCATGTCAATTCTTTGTGCGGATTCCGCGGTGTTTTACACCTGTTCCTCAATAGGAATCCGCAGGTGAAATCCGCACAAAAAACACTGGAAATCCGCGGAAAATCCGCAGGTAAAACGCAGTGCCTTTTACCCGCGGATTTTTCAAAAATGGTGCGGAAATATCTCACACGAATCCGCAACGTGGGCACATAGCCTTAGGGTTAGGGTTGGAATTAGGGTTGTAGTTAGGGTTGTGATTAGGGTTATGGCTACAGTTGGGATTAAGGTTAGGGGTGTGTTGAGGTTAGTGTTGGAGGTATAATTGAGGGGTTACCACTGTTTAGGCACATCAGGGGTCTCCAAACGCAACATGGCGCCACCATTGATTCCAGCCAATCTCGTATTCAAAAAGTCAAATGGTGCTCCCTCACTTCCGAGCCCCGACGTGTGCCCAAACAGTGGTTTACCCCCACATATGGGGTATCAGTGTACTCAGGATAAACTGCGCAACAATTACTGGGGTCCAATTTCTCCTGTTACCCTTGTGAATCTAAAAAAATGCTTGCTAAAACATCATTTTTGAGGAAAGAAAAATGATTTTTTATTTTCACGGCTCTGCGTTGTAAACGTCTGTGAAGCACTTGGGGGTTCAAAGTGCTCACCACATATCTAGATAAGTTCCTTGGGGGGTCTAGTTTCTAAAATGTGGTCACTTGTGGGGGGTTTGTACTGTTTAGGCACACCAGGGGCTCTGCAAACGCAACGTGACGCCCGCAGACCATTCCATCAAAGTCTGCATTTCAAAAGTCACTACTTCCCTTCTGAGCCCCGACGTGTGCCCAAACAGTGGTTTACCCCCACACATGGGGTATCAGCGTACTCAGGAGAAACTGGACAACAACTATTGGGGTCCAATTTCTCCTGTTACCCTTGGGAAAATAAAAAATTCTGGGCTAAATAATTATTTTTGAGGAAAGAAAACGTATTTATTATTTTCACGGCTCTGCATTATAAACTTCTATGAAGCACTTGGGGGTTCAAAGTGCTCACCACACATCTAGATAAGTTCCTTTGGGGGTCTAGTTTCCAAAATGGGGTCACTTGTGGGGGGTTTCTACTGTTAAGCCACATCAGGGGCTCTGCAAACGCAACGTGACGCCCACAGAGCATTCCATCAAAGTCTGCATTTCAAAACGTCACTACTTCACTTCCGAGCCCCAGCATGTGCCCAAACAGTGATTTACCCCCACATATGGGGTATCAGCGTACTCAGGAGAAACTGGACAACAACTTTTGGGGTCAAATTTCTCCTGTTACCCTTGGGAAAATAAAAAATTGCAGGCTAAAAGATCATTTTTGAGAAAATAATTTTTTTATTTTATTTTAATGGCTCTGCGTTATAAACTTCTGTGAAGCACTTGGGGGTTCAAAGTCCTCACCACACATCTAGATTAGTTCCTTTGGGGGTCTAGTTTCCAAAATGGGGTCATTTCTGGGGGATCTCCAATGTTTAGGCACACAGGGGCTCTCCAAACGTGACATGGTGTCCGCTAATGATTGGAGCTAATTTTCCATTTAAAAAGCCAAATGGCGTGCCATCCCTTCCGAGCCCTGCCGTGCGCCCAAACAGTGGTTTACCCCCACATATGGGGTATCAGCGTACTCAGGACAAACTGGACAACAATATTTGGGGTCCAATTTCTCCTATTATCCTTGGCAAAATAGGAAATTCCAGGGTAAAATATCATTTTTGAGGAAAGAAAAATTATTTTTTATTTTCATGGCTCTGCGTTATAAACTTCTGTGAAGCACCTGGGGGTTTAAAGTGCTCAATATGCATCTAGATAAGTTCCTTGGGGGGTCTAGCTTCCAAAATGGGGTCACTTGTGGGGGAGCTCCAATGTTTAGGCACACAGGGGCTCTCCAAACGCGACATGGTGTCCGCTAACAAATGGAGCTAATTTTCCATTCAAAAAGTCAAATGGCGCGCCTTCCCTTCCGAGCCCTGCCGAGTGCCCAAACAGTGGTTTACCCCCACATATGAGGTATCGGCGTACTCAGGAGAAATTGCCCAACACATTTTAGATCCATTTTATCCTGTTGCCCATGTGAAAATGAAAAAATTGAGGCTAAAAGAATTTTTTTGTGAAAAAAAAGTACTTTTTCATTTTTACAGATCAATTTGTGAAGCACCTGAGGATTTAAAGTGCTCACTAGGCATCTAAATAAGTTCCTTGGGGGGTCTAGTTTCCAAAATGGGGTCACTTGTGGGGGAGCGCCAATGTGTAGGCACACAGGAGCTATCCAAACGCGACATGGTGTCCGCTAACGATGGAAATAATTTTTCATTCAAAAAGTCAAATGGCGCTCCTTCCCTTCCGAGCCTTACCATGTGCCCAAACAGTGGTTTACCCCCACATATGAGGTATCGGCGTACTCAGGAGAAATTGCCCAACACATTTTAGGATCCATTTTATCCTGTTGCCCATGTGAAAATGAAAAAATTGAGGCTAAAAAATTTTTTGTGAAAAAAAGTACTTTTTCATTTTTACGGATCAATTTGTGAAGCACCTGGGGGTTCAAAGTGCTCACTATGCATCTAGATAAGTTCCTTGGGGCGTCTAGTTTCCAAAATGGGGTCACTTGCGGGGGTGCTCCAATTTTTAGGCACACGGGTGCTCTCCAAACGTGACATGGTGTCCGCTAAAGAGTGGAGCCAATTTTTGATTCAAAAAGTCAAATGGCGCTCCTTCCCTTCCAAGCCCTGCCGTGCGCCCAAACAGTGGTTTACCCCCACATATGAGGTATCAGCGTACTCAGGACAAATTGGACAACAACTTTCGTGGTTCAGTTTCTCCTTTTACCATTGGGAAAATAAAAAAATTGTTGCTAAAAGATAATTTTTGTGACTAAAAAGTTAAATGTTCATTTTTTCCTTCCATGTTGCTTCTGCTGCTGTGAAGCACCTGAAGGGTTAATAAACTTCTTGAATGTGGTTTTGAGTAACTTGAGGGGTGCAGTTTTTAGAATGGTGTCACTTTTGGGTATTTTCAGCCATATAGACCCCTCAAACTGACTTCAAATGTGAGGTGGTCCCTAAAAAAAATGGTTTTGTAAATTTCGTTGTAAAAATGACAAATCGCTGGTCAAATTTTAACCCTTATAACTTCCTAACAAAAAAAAATTTTGTTTCCAAAATTGTGCTGATGTAAAGTAAACATGTGGGAAATGTTATTTATTAACTATTTTGTGTCACATATCTCTCTGGTTTAACAGAATAAAAATTCAAAATGTGAAAATTGCGAAATTTTCAAAATTTTCACCAAATTTCCGTTTTTATCACAAATAAACGCAGAATTTATTGACCTAAATTTACCACTAACATGAAGCCCAATATGTCACGAAAAAACAATCTCAGAACCGCTAGGATCCGTTGAAGCATTCCTGAGTTATTACCTCATAAAGGGACACTGGTCAGAATTGCAAAAAACGGCAAGGTCTTTAAGGTCAAAATAGGCTGGGTCATGAAGGGGTTAATTGCTTCCAAACGTAGCATCACTCTCCGAGAGGAAAGCAATACCACTGTGACGACCAGGACCCGGGAGCGCTGCACATCGGACATAGATAGAGTGCCATCTGGAGAACCAACTTCTCTTTGAATCCCTGGAACGGCGCTGGGAGTAGCACCTGCGATAACTCCTAGGGAGATGATGGCAGTGCCACCCAACACCACAGAAGGCTGAAGAAGAATGAGATGTAAGCCTTCTAGGTTTAGGGGTGGGATCTGATTGGCCACTTGCCTAATGGTAGGCAGTGTCCACCATTGTTGTTCAACGTTATAGTTTTGGTTATCATCACCCTAATAAATAAGACTTAAGCATCAACACAGTCTGTTTACTGGGATGTGGATGAAGGTTTAGCCGTATGTTGGAATCCACACAGCATCCTACGTGGAGGAAGACAGAACAGTGAAAAACGAGATCCGCCAGTCGCAGGCGGTGATTGTAAAGTAAGAACAGATTAGCTGCCTTCAGTGAAACTGATAGCCGGTCGCAGGCTGTAGTTGTTCAGACTGTACGGAACCGCTAACACCCACACTGCTCCGCATTCGGGTATCACAGCAGCCGCCATACAGCCGCGGGACTATACTGCAGTCCGCCAAGAGGAGCTACATCATTCCCGCCACGCGGAAGCTCACCGCACCTAGACTCAGTTTCCCGCCAAAACACTCAGCAGTACGCAGCTAAGCGCACAATGTCTCGAAACAGCACATCCTCACTCAAGACGAGGTCACGAGCAAGCTCTAACAGGTCATCATTAGCAGAGCTGGCTGCTGTCGCTCGTGCTGAAGCTGAAGCAGCCAAAGCGAGGTCCTCCTTTGCCGAGAAAGAAATGCATCTAAAGCTGAGACAAGCAGAGTATGAGGCAGAAAAGGTACGTTTGCAGGCAGAACAAACTGCACGCCTGCAAGCCGAAACCGCACGTTTGCGGGCAGAGCATGAAGCAGAAAATGCACGTTTGCAGGCTGAAACTGCACGTTTGCGGGCAGAGCAAGAAGCAGAAGGTGCGCGCCTGCAAGTGTCTCTAGAAAGACTTATGGTAGACAAAGAGGCAGCAGCTGCAATAGCTAAGGCAGAGTACTTGGAAGCCATGAAGGATCCTGATTATGAGAGACGCAGCAACATTCTTGGAACAGATCTAGAGCAGCAAGATCCAGCTCAGCGCGTCGCAGAGTACGTTCATCGACACTCCAGCATGGACAACACCCTCGACAGACTACAACGATCAGCCTACGCCGATTATCATCGATCCAACCCCGAACTTCACTACTACAAACAAGAAGACGTCCAACACAGAGGAGTCGACCACAGCTACCGTTCCACTGAGAAGAAGGTACAGCTCCCACCTCACCTTAAAGAGACATCTTCTTCACCAGAAAGGTACTATGCAGACTGTCCGAAGCCAAGAGCGTCTCACAGGTATGGTGACGCACCACACACTAGACATAGCTATAACTTACCGGCTCGTACCAACACTGATCAAGCCACCATAGACTTGGCAAAGTTCTTTGCCCGCCGAGAACTGGTAACAAAAGGACTTGTAAAGTTCACTGACAAAGCCGAAAACTACAGGTCGTGGCGAGCTTCATTCCAGAACGCCATTCAGGGACTGGACCTTTCTAGTAGTGAGGAGTTAGATCTCCTGGTAAAGTGGCTTGGAACTGAATCGGTCGAGCATGCTAAAAGACTAAGAGACATTAACATAGAATAGCCACACATAGGTTTACGTAAAGTGTGGGAAAGACTTGACGAATGCTATGGGTCCGTAGAAGTAATAGAGAATGCTTTATTCAAAAGAATTGATGATTTCCCTAAGATAGGGCCCAAGGGTTATCAAAGACTTAGAGAATTGAATGATTTATTGATAGAGTTACAGGTCACCCAGAAGGAAGGTCACTTGGCTGGATTGGCATTCTTAGACACTGCTAGGGGTGTCAATCCAATAGTACAAAAACTTCCTTACAATCTTCAAGAAAGGTGGATTATACATGATTCACGGTATAAACAAATTCATAACGTACCATTCCCTCCTTTTACTGTATTTGTTGAGTTTGTCACCCAGCAAGCCAAGATCAGAAATTACCCTAGTTTTGATTTCACTCTGTCATGTTCCACTACCCCTGGTGTCAAACCCAGTAAGACACCCGTGGCAGTCCATAAAACTGATATTGATTCCACAGGTCCTCCACACAAGACAACTAAGCCCCCTACGGAAGAGAGCAAACCTCAGGATGTCAGTAAGCAGTGTCCTCTACACAGGAAACCACATCCTCTACTAAAGTGCAGAGCCTTCAGGGAGAAGACTTTAGAGGATCGCAAAGGTTTCCTCAAGGAAAACAACATCTGCTTCAAATGCTGTGCTACGACCTCTCACTTCGCCAGGAACTGTGGAGCTAGCGTGAAATGTGCAGAATGCAGCAGCACGGATCACAATACAGCCTTGCATCCTGGACCACCTCCAGGAGTGTTGTCACAAGCAGAGGAGCACGATGAGAAACAGAAGAACACCGACGAAGACACCCCTGCGGTCACCTCTCAATGTACGGAGATCTGTAAGGGACTCAAGGGAGGAAGATCCTGCTCAAAAATCTGCCTTGTCCGAGTCTATCCAACAGGCCACAGAGACAAAGCGCTCAAGATATATGCAATCCTAGATGACCAAAGTACTAGGTCTTTAGCCAGGTCCATCTTCTTTGACAACTTCAGCATTGTAGGCCCCGGTTCTCCCTATTCCCTTAGGACATGTTCAGGTACCGTCGAGATGGCGGGGAGGAAAGCAACCGGATACAAAGTGGAGTCCATGGATGGCCAGACCTGTCTGTCACTACCGACCATCCTGGAGTGCAACCAGATTCCTGACAACAGGTCTGAGATACCTTCACCAGAGGTGGTAACGTATCATCCCCAACTGAAGCGTATAGCCCACCTGATACCTAAGTTGGAACCAGAAGCGCCAATAGCTTTACTTCTGGGAAGAGATATACTACGAGTCCACAAGACTAGAGAATATATCAACGGCTCACTGAATGCTCCATACGCGCAGAGGCAAGACCTTGGATGGGTCATTGTAGGAGATGTCTGTCTAGGAGGAGCACACAAGCCGGTCTCAATCAACAGTATGCTTACCAGCACACTAGAAAATGGACGTCCATCTCTCTTCCAGCCGTGTCACAATAGTCTGCTGGTAAAGGAACTACCGAGCAGCACTCCCCTACCTTGCCCCTTCTCAGTTCCTATCAACGAAGACCACGCCTGTGAAGGTGAACAAGACCATATAGGATGTACAGTCTTCCACAGGACGAAGGAAGACAACAAGATAGCGATGTCTATAGAAGACAAGATATTCCTGGACATCATGGACGAACAAATAGTCAAAGATACGGCAAATAGTTGGGTCGCACCTCTACCATTTCGACCTCAGAGGAGACGCCTACCCAACAACAAGGAATTGGTCTACAGCAGATTCATCTCCCTAAGACACAAGCTTCAGAAGTCACCTGAGACAAAGGAACATTTCTTTACCTTCATGGGAAAGATATTCCAGAACAACCACACAGAGATTGCACCTGCACTTCGACACGGAGAGGAGTGTTGGTACCTGCCCATCTTCGGAGCGTACCATCCTAAGAAGCCAGGTCAAATTAGAGTGGTATTCGACTCAAGTGCCAAATGCGAAGACGTGTCATTGAATGATGTCTTACTGTCGGGCCCAGACCTCAACAACAGACTTCTGGAAGTATTACTCTGTTTCCGTAGAGATTCAGTGGCATTTATGGCCGACATACAACATATGTTCCACTGTTTTCTCGTCAAAGAGGAACACAGAAACTACCTGAGGTTCTTCTGGTACCGTGACAACGACCCGGACGAAGACATCGCAGAGTACCGGATGCGGGTACACATCTTTGGGAACAGTCCTTCCCCAGCGGTCGCAATCTACGGTGTTGTGAATTCTGTGGCAGAGCTCCCTCCTGTGGTCACAAGTGGTACTTCGGCTGGTTCTCTCTGTGAGCTTCCGTTGGTGGAGGAAAGTGGTACTGCGGCTTCTGAGTTTCCTTCCTCAGGTGATGTGGTGAAGTCGTTAGGTGCTGCTCTATTTAACTCCACCCAGTGCTTTGATCCTGGCCTCCAGTCAATGTTCTAGTATTGGACCTGTTTCCTCCTGGATCGTTCCTGTGGCCTGCTGCTCTGCATAGCCAAGTTCCTCTTTGCTATTTGTTTGCTGTTTTTTTCTGTCCAGCTTGTCAATTTGTTTTTTACTGCTTGCTGGAAGCTCTGGGACGCAGAGGGTGTACCTCCGTGCCGTTAGTTCGGTACGGAGGGTCTTTTTGCCCCCTTTGCGTGGTTTTTGTAGGGTTTTGTGTTGACCGCAAAGTTACCTTTCCTATCCTCGCTCTGTTCAGAAAGTTGGGCCTCACTTTGCTAAATCTATTTCATCTCTACGTTTGTCTTTTCATCTTAACTCACAGTCATTATATGTGGGGGCTGCCTTTTCCTTTGGGGTATGTCTCTGAGGCAAGGTAGGCTTATTTTCTATCTTCAGGCTAGCTAGTTTCTCAGGCCGTGCCGAGTTGCATAGGGAGCGTTAGGCGCAATCCACGGCTGCCTTTAGTGTGGTTGGAGAGGATTAGGGATTGCGGTCAACAGAGTTCCCACGTCTCAGAGCTCGTTCTTGTTTTTTGCGCACTGTATGTGCGCTGACCTCTATGTCCATTGTGGTACTGAATTACCTTTCATAACAGTACTGGAGGCCCAAAGTACTAATGATTCCCAATAGAGGGAAAAAAGAAGTTCTGAGACCATTTTTTTTTTCTTTGCACTGTGTTTTGCCTTTTTTTTCCCCTAGACATTTGGGTGGTTCAGGACACAGGTGTAGCAATGGACATTAAAGGTCTGTCTTCATGTGTGGATCAGCTCACGGCAAGAGTACAAACTATTCAAGACTTTGTGGTTCAGAATTCTATGTTAGTTTTTTGGAGATAGAACTAAATTTCTGAGTTTCAAAAATAATTGTAAACTATTTCTGGCTTTGAAACCTCGCTCCTCTGGTGACCCAGTTCAACAAGTTAGGATCGTTATTTCTTTTTTGCGTGGCGACCCTCAGGACTGGGCATTTTCTCTTGCGTCAGGAGATCCTGCATTAAGTAATATCGATGCATTTTTCCTGGCGCTCGGATTGCTGTACGATGAGCCTAATTCTGTGGATCAGGCAGAGAAGAATTTGCTGGCTCTGTGTCAGGGTCAGGATGAAATAGAGGTATATTGTCAGAAATTTAGAAAGAGGTCCGTACTCACTCAGTGGAATGAAGGTGCGCTCGCAGCTATTTTCAGAAAAGGTCTCTCTGAAGCCCTTAAGGATGTCATGGTGGGATTTCCTATGCCTGCTGGTCTGAATGAGTCTATGTCTTTGGCCATTCAGATCGGTCGACGCTTGCGCGAGCGTAAATCTGTGCACCATTTGGCGGTATTACCTGAGCTTAAACCTGAGCCTATGCAGTGCGATAGGACTTTGACCAGAGTTGAACGGCAAGAACACAGACGTCTGAATGGGCTGTGTTTCTACTGTGGTGATTCCACTCATGCTATCTCTGATTGTCCTAAGCGCACTAAGCGGTTCGCTAGGTCTGCCACCATTGGTACGGTACAGTCAAAATTTCTTCTGTCCGTTACCTTGATCTGCTCTTTGTCATCGTATTCTGTCATGGCATTTGTGGACTCAGGCGCTGCTCTGAATTTGATGGACTTGGAGTATGCTAGGCGTTGTGGGTTTTTCTTGGAGCCCTTGCAGTGTCCTATTCCATTGAGAGGAATTGATGCTACGCCTTTGGCCAAGAATAAGCCTCAGTACTGGACCCAGCTGACCATGTGCATGGCTCCTGCACATCAGGAGGTTATTCGCTTTCTGGTGTTGCATAATCTGCATGATGTGGTCGTGTTGGGGTTGCCATGGCTACAAGTCCATAATCCAGTATTAGATTGGAAATCCATGTCTGTGTCCAGCTGGGGTTGTCAGGGGGTACATGGTGATGTCCCATTTCTGACTATTTCGTCATCCACCCCTTCTGAGGTTCCTGAGTTCTTGTCTGATTACCGGGATTTATTTGATGTGCCCAAGTCCGATACCCTACCTCCGCATAGGGATTGTGATTGTGCTATCGATTTGATTCCTGGTAGTAAATTCCCAAAAGGTCGACTGTTTAATTTATCTGTGCCTGAGCACGCCGCTATGCGGAGTTATGTGAAGGAGTCTTTGGAGAAGGGGCATATTCGCCCGTCATCGTCGCCATTAGGAGCAGGGTTCTTTTTTGTAGCCAAGAAGGATGGTTCACTGAGACCTTGTATAGATTACCGCCTTCTAAATAAGATCACGGTTAAATTTCAGTACCCCTTGCCATTGTTATCTGATTTGTTTGCTCGGATTAAGGGGGCTAGTTGGTTCACCAAGATAGATCTTCGTGGTGCGTATAATCTTGTGCGTATTAAGCGAGGCGATGAGTGGAAAACTGCATTTAATACGCCCGAGGGCCATTTTGAGTATCTAGTAATGCCATTCGGACTTGCCAATGCTCCATCAGTGTTTCAGTCCTTTATGCATGACATCTTCCGAGAGTACCTGGATAAATTCCTGATTGTGTACTTAGATGACATTTTGATCTTCTCAGATGATTGGGAGTCTCATGTGAAGCAGGTCAGAACGGTGTTTCAGGTCCTGCGTGCTAATTCTTTGTTTGTGAAGGGGTCAAAGTGTCTCTTTGGTGTTCAGAAGGTTTCATTTTTGGGGTTCATCTTTTCCCCTTCTACTATAGAGATGGACCCTGTTAAGGTCCAAGCCATCCATAATTGGACTCAGCCGACATCTCTGAAAAGTCTGCAAAAGCTCCTGGGCTTTGCTAATTTTTATCGTCGCTTCATCTGCAATTTTTCTAGTATTGCTAAACCATTGACTGATTTGACCAAGAAAGGTGCTGATTTGGTCAATTGGTCTTCTGCTGCGGTGGAAGCTTTTCAAGAGTTGAAGCGTCGTTTTTCTTCTGCCCCTGTGTTGTGTCAACCAGATGTTTCGCTTCCGTTCCAGGTCGAGGTTGATGCTTCTGAGATTGGAGCGGGGGCTGTTTTGTCGCAGAGAAGTTCTGATTGCTCGGTGATGAAACCATGCGCCTTCTTTTCCAGGAAGTTTTCGCCTGCTGAGCGAAATTATGATGTGGGCAATCGAGAGTTGCTGGCCATGAAGTGGGCATTCGAGGAGTGGCGTCATTGGCTTGAAGGAGCTAAGCATCGCGTGGTGGTCTTGACTGATCATAAGAACTTGACTTATCTCGAGTCCGCCAAGCGGTTGAATCCTAGACAAACTCGTTGGTCGTTGTTTTTTGCCCCTTTTGACTTTGTGATTTCATACCTTCCGGGCTCTAAAAATGTGAAGGCGGATGCTCTGTCTAGGAGTTTTGTGCCCGACTCTCCGGGTGTATCTGAGCCGGCGGGTATCCTCAAAGAGGGAGTAATTGTGTCTGCCATCTCCCCTGATTTGCGGCGGGTGCTGCAAAAATTTCAGGCTAATAAACCTGATCGTTGCCCAGCGGAGAAACTGTTTGTCCTATAGGTGGACGAATAAAGTTATCTCTGAGGTTCATTGTTCGGTGTTGGCTGGTCATCCTGGAATCTTTGGTACCAGAGAGTTAGTGGCTAGATCCTTTTGGTGGCCATCTCTGTCGCGGGATGTGCGTACTTTTGTGCAGTCCTGTGGGATTTGTGCTAAGCCCTGCTGTTCTCGTGCCAGTGGGTTGCTTTTGCCCTTGCCGGTCCCGAAGAGGCCTTGGACACATATCTCTATGGATTTTATTTCAGATCTTCCCGTCTCTCAAAAGATGTCAGTCATTTGGGTGGTCTGTGATCGCTTCTCTAAGATGGTCCATTTGGTACCCTTGTCTAAATTGCCTTCCTCCTCTGATTTGGTGCCATTGTTTTTCCAGCATGTGGTTAGTAACTGGCTTAGTGATAGAAAGCAGAGGGTGGTTATAAATGGTATAGTCTCTAACTGGGTCGCTGTGACCAGTGGGGTACCGCAGGGGTCAGTATTGGGACCTGTTCTCTTCAACATATTCATTAATGATCTGGTAGAAGGTTTACACAGTAAAATATCGATATTTGCAGATGATACAAAACTATGTAAATCAGTTAATACAAGAGAAGATAGTATTCTGCTACAGATGGATCTGGATAAGTTGGAAACTTGGGCTGAAAGGTGGCAGATGAGGTTTAACAATAATAAATGTAAGGTTATACACATGGGAAGAAGGAATCAATGTCACCATTACACACTGAATGGGAAACCACTGGGTAAATCTGACAGGGAGAAGGACTTGGGGATCCTAGTTAATGATAAACTTACCTGGAGCAGCCAGTGCCAGGCAGCAGCTGCCAAGGCAAACAGGATCATGGGGTGCATTAAAAGAGGTCTGGATACACATGATGAGAGCATTATACTGCCTCTGTACAAATCCCTAGTTAGACCGCACATGGAGTACTGTGTCCAGTTTTGGGCACCGGTGCTCAGGAAGGATATAATGGAGCTAGAGAGAGTACAAAGGAGGGCAACAAAATTAATAAAGGGGATGGGAGAACTACAATACCCAGATAGATTAGCGAAATTAGGATTATTTAGTCTAGAAAAAAGACGACTGAGGGGCGATCTAATAACCATGTATAAGTATATAAGGGGACAATACAAATATCTCGCTGAGGATCTGTTTATACCAAGGAAGGTGACGGGCACAAGGGGGCATTCTTTGCGTCTGGAGGAGAGAAGGTTTTTCCACCAACATAGAAGAGGATTCTTTACTGTTAGGGCAGTGAGAATCTGGAATTGCTTGCCTGAGGAGGTGGTGATGGCGAACTCAGTCGAGGGGTTCAAGAGAGGCCTGGATGTCTTCCTGGAGCAGAACAATATTGTATCATACAATTAGGTTCTGTAGAAGGACGTAGATCTGGGGATTTATTATGATGGAATATAGGCTGAACTGGATGGACAAATGTCTTTTTTCGGCCTTACTAACTATGTTACTGTGTTACTATGTTACTATGTTTACATGGCATTCCAGAGAATATCGTTTCTGACAGAGGTTCCCAGTTTGTTTCGAGGTTTTGGCGAGCCTTTTGTGGTAGGATGGGCATTGACTTGTATTTTTCCTCGGCTTTCCATCCTCAGACTAATGGCCAGACCGAACGAACCAATCAGACCTTGGAAACATATCTGAGATGCTTTGTTTCTGCTGATCAGGATGACTGGGTGTCCTTTTTGCCTTTGGCTGAGTTCGCCCTTAATAATCGGGCCAGCTCGGCTACCTTGGTTTCACCGTTTTTCTGCAACTCTGGGTTCCATCCTCGTTTCTCTTCAGGGCAGGTTGAGTCTTCGGACTGTCCTGGTGTGGATACTGTGGTGGACAGGTTGCAGCAGATTTGGACTCATGTAGTGGACAATTTGACTTTGTCCCAGGAGAAGGCTCAACGTTTCGCTAATCGCAGACGCTGTGTGGGTCCCCGACTTCGGGTTGGGGACTTGGTTTGGTTATCTTCTCGTCATATTCCTATGAAGGTTTCCTCTCCTAAGTTTAAACCTCGTTTTATTGGTCCGTATAGGATTTCTGAGGTTCTTAATCCTGTGTCTTTTCGTCTGACCCTTCCAGATTCTTTTTCCATACATAACGTATTCCATAGGACATTGTTGAGGAGATACGCGGCACCTATGGTTCCATTTGTTGATCCTCCTGCCCCGGTTTTGGTGGAGGGGGAGTTGGAGTATATTGTGGAGAAGATTTTGGATTCTCGTGTTTCAAGGCGGAAACTCCAGTATCTGGTTAAGTGGAAGGGTTATGCTCAGGAAGATAATTCCTGGGTCTTTGCCTCTGATGTCCATGCTCCCGATCTTGTTCGTGCCTTTCATATGGCTCATCCTGGTCGTCCTGGGAGCTCTGGTGAGGGTTCGGTGACCTCTCCTCAAGGGGGGGGGTACTGTTGTGAATTCTGTGGCAGAGCTCCCTCCTGTGGTCACAAGTGGTTCTTCGGCTGATTCTCTCTGTGAGCTTCCGTTGGTGGAGGAGAGTGGTACTGCGGCTTCTGAGTTTCCTTCCTCAGGTGATGTGGTGAAGTCGTTAGGTACTGCTCTATTTAACTCCACCTAGTGCTTTGATCCTGGCCTCCAGTCAATGTCTAGTATTGGACCTGTTTCCTCCTGGATCGTTCCTGTGGCCTGCTGCTCTGCATAGCTAAGTTCCTCTTTGCTATTTGTTTGCTGTTTTTTTCTGTCCAGCTTGTCAATTTGTTTTTTACTGCTTGCTGGAAGCTCTGGGACGCAGAGGGTGTACCTCCGTGCCGTTAGTTCGGTACGGAGGGTCTTTTTGCCCCCTTTGCGTGGTTTTTGTAGGGTTTTGTGTTGACCGCAAAGTTACCTTTCCTATCCTCGCTCTGTTCAGAAAGTTGGGCCTCACTTTGCTAAATCTATTTCATCTCTACGTTTGTCTTTTCATCTTAACTCACAGTCATTATATGTGGGGGCTGCCTTTTCCTTTGGGGTATGTCTCTGAGGCAAGGTAGGCTTATTTTCTATCTTCAGGCTAGCTAGTTTCTCAGGCCGTGCCGAGTTGCATAGGGAGCGTTAGGCGCAATCCACGGCTGCCTTTAGTGTGGTTGGAGAGGATTAGGGATTGCGGTCAACAGAGTTCCCACGTCTCAGAGCTCGTTCTTGTTTTTTGGGTTATTGCCAGGTCACTGTATGTGCGCTGACCTCTATGTCCATTGTGGTACTGAATTACCTTTCATAACACTACGGCCTCCGACATTCTGCCAAAAAGGGTGAAGAAGAATATGGCTCGGACGTCAGGTCCTTTGTGGAAAAGGATTTTTACGTGGATGACTGTTTGAAGTCCACACCGACAAGTGAGGCCGCAATCAGTCTACTAAAGAGGACTCGTGACATGCTCGGTCAGTCTAACCTAAGGTTACACAAGATTTCTTCCAACAGCCGAGAGTTGATGGAAGCCTTTCCCTCTGAAGACTATTCCAGCGATCTAAAGGATTTAGACCTCAGCATCGACCCCCTTCCTATGCAGCGGAGCCTTGGATTGCTGTGGGACCTGAAGCCAGATACCTTCACCTTTCAGATCAGCAAGGATGAGAAACCCTTCACGCGCAGAGGAGTTCTTTCCTTCGTGAATAGTTTATACGACCCCTTGGGGTTCGTAGCTCCAGTAACCATCCAAGGAAAGCTGATGCTCAGGGACTTCACCCAAGACACTACTGATTGGGATGATCCACTTCCAGCGGGAAAGGCTGACCTGTGGGCAGAGTGGAGGAAGTCTCTTGAAGCCCTGACCAACCTTCGTGTGAAATGACCGTATGCTCCTGTGCCATCCACAGAGGTCAAAACGCAAACACTTTGTATTTTCTGTGATGCATCAGTCAAAGCGATTGCAGCAGTAGCGTACCTCAAATCCCCAGACGTAAGCGGACAATGCCATATCGGGTTCGTTATGAGCCGGACGAAATTGGCGCCACTACGTGAACACACGATACCCAGACTGGAACTCTGTGCTGCTGTCCTCGCAGTTGAGTTGGCCGAGCTGGTCTCGGATGCGATGGGCCTGAAGATCGGGGATGCAGAGTTCTACACCAATAGCAAGGTGGTACTGGGGTACATCTGTAACGAGACACGACGCTTCTACGTCTACGTCAGCAACTGGGTACTTCGATTAAGAAGATCCACCGACCCTAATCAGTGGCACTACGTACCTACTCACCACAATCCTGCGGACCACGCGACTAGATCCGTTGCACCCAGTCATCTGAAGGACACTTCATGGTTCACAGGTCCTACCTCTTTGTACCGTTCGATGTCCCACATCAGCAGGCCTGAAACTTTCGAACTAGTGGGTCCAGACACAGACGAAGAGATCCGACCTCAAGTGTCTGCTCTACATACAGAGATTTCAAGCTGCCACCTCGAATCTCACTGGTTCAGCAGGTTCTCCACATGGAAGTCACTTGTTCGAGCTATAGCTTGTCTATTTCATGTAACCCAGTCCTACAAGTCAGCACTACCTGATAGCCAGAGACGTTGTAAAGGTTGGCATCACTGCAGGCTTGCGTTTACTGCTCCCGACCTGGAAAGAGCCAAGGTTATAATACTTCGTGCCGTACAAAGAGAAACCTATGGCAGAAAAATAGACAACCTCAACAAGGGACAACCCATTCCTGAGGTCATTGGGCTGAGGAAGCTCGATCCGATTGTCGATCAAGAAGGGCTGCTGAGAGTCGGTGGTCGTCTTCAAGAAGCTGAGGTAGAAGTTTCAGAGAAGCACCCGGTGATAATTCCTGGACGTCATCACGTAACAACCCTGCTGATTCAACACCATCATGTCTTGGTGAGACAGCAAGGCCGTTTGTTCACTGAAGGAAACCTAAGGGCAGCTGGATGGCCAATCTTCCACCCGACAGACTCAGTTCTGAACCTCCCTTCACCAACGTTGGACTAGATGTATTCGGTCATTGGTCTGTGGCTACACGACGGACTAGAAAAATACTTACGGAAGCAAAGTGTTGGGCGGTTCTATTCACGTGTCTGTCCGTCAGAGCCGTTCATATCGAAGTAATCGAATCGATGGACACATCAAGTTTTATAAACGCACTTCGACGCTTCATCGCAATCAGAGGACCTGTGAAGCATATTCGTTCTGACCGAGGTACGAATTTCGTCGGAGTGGCAAGAGAACTCCAAATCCCTTCCAATCTGGACATCGATAATGTGGAAAGGTATCTAGGTGAGCAAGGATGTACCTGGACCTTCAATCCACCACACTCTTCGCACATGGGAGGTGCGTGGGAAAGGATGATAGGGATAGCACGCAGAATATTAGACTCTATCTTCTTGCAAGCTAACACCAGACTTACACAAGAGAGTTTATCCACGTTCTTGGCAGAGGTCTCAACCATCATGAATGCCAGGCCACTGACAGCACTTTCTAGTGATTCTGGAGATCCATCCATCCTTACTCCTGCAATGTTACTCACACAGAAAACCTGTGTCCCGAAAGCTCCACTCGGAGAATTCAATGACAAAGACCTCTACAGACGACAATGGAGGCAGGTACAAAGCGTGTCCAACGTCTTCTGGAATAGATGGAGGAAACAGTATCTTTCCACTCTGCAAAGCAGGACAAAGTGGCAGAAAGACCGCCCAAACATTCAATCTGGCGATGTTGTACTCGTCAAAGACAGTCAGTCACATCGGAACGAGTGGCCACTCGGCCTAGTCATTAAGACCCTGCCCAGTAAAGATGGGAAAGTGCGGAAAGTAGAGGTCAGAGTGTGCAAGCTTGGAGAAAACAAACTGTTCCTCAGACCCGTTACCGAGCTTGTATTATTATTTTCCCCAAAAGAACCTAATTGTGGCATCTGTTGACGCCAAGCGGGGAGTGTTCTGCCCATCTTAATGTGCAGAGTTAATTATCATGTTATTCAAGTTGTGGCCACTGGAGGTCATCAGTTGCCTACTTTTCATGTTGTTTACCAACCTTTCCCTCCTAAGAGCAATGTCTTATGGGTTAGTTCCGCCCACATTCTGCTTGTGAAGACAAGCTTCAGTAGCCATTTTTCCTCAGATCTGCAGAGAGGCACACGTGCTCCTGTCTCGCTTACTTTCTTACCCCTGTCCTAACGGATCTCGGTACGTTTATAAAGGTTTAATGCATCTTATGTTTGTGTTAGTATTTAAGCCTTATGCAGCTCCTATAGTCAGATATAGTTAGGCAGATGTGCTTTGCAGCTTGCAGTTAGGTTAATGTGTACTCTGCATTTAGATAGATGCATTCTTGTATAGAATAGGGCAGTGCTGTTAGAATTACTGTGTAATGCACTCTGTATAATTCTTGCTGTTATGTCCCAGTTATTTATGTGATTGCACCCTGTATGTGCATATACTGAAATGCTGTTATTCTTTACAGTTTTTCACCAGTCATCCACTATGATTATTCACTGAACATCCACTTTGTATATCAACATCATTCACTATTCGATCATCTACTATGAATACTGTCCACCATTGTTGTTCAACGTTATAGTTTTGGTTATCATCACCCTAATAAATAAGACTTAAGCATCAACACAGTCTGTTTACTGGGATGTGGATGAAGGTTTAGCCGTATGTTGGAATCCACACAGCATCCTACGTGGAGGAAGACAGAACAGATATACTACATCAAATAAATGGAAGTCGTTCTCCACAACAGACTGCCTTGACCCCCTCTACCTAATGCAACCAACTCTCTCCGTTCCACCCAAAATACCTGACGAAAATAGATCGGTCCCAGTATCATTTAAGTGCTCCTCACTCCTCCTTAAAAGATCATCAATATCTTCTCTAAGCAGGAGATTGTGCACTGCCACGCTCACAAAAGACCTAATAAAATAGAAAATTCAGGTGTTCAATAATCTGCATGCCTGATGTGATGCAGCGGTAGGACCATACACAGTGAAACGGCAGTGACCCAAGCAAGTTCAAACGAAATGTTTCTTTATTTTGTTACTTCACGCAGTATATACTTTATATGGCTTCTTCATACAGTCCATTAGTAAAACATGGCTATATGATGCAGTCATAAACAGGCCGAACTTCCATCTGTCCAGTTTTCCTGGGTGACCACACGCCGGTATCAAGTCTCTGTACTCACTCAGTGCACTGCACTCTTTATCCTCCGGATTGCAGCTGGATAAACACAAGACAGTCCAAGATGCAGGGTGTCAGTCTCTTTGGTTCCTTCTGCCTCTGTGTTGCTCCACACAGAGAGAGCTCTGCAGACAACTGCCCTGTCTGCTTCCAAGCTGAACACTGACACAACTCTCCCTCTACTCCAGGGCTTTTAATCAGTCACTGCTTCACTATTCTAATTACAGCCACACCTGTGTCTGAAGTACACCCTCATGGCTTCACTTCGCTTCCATGCACATTCTGGAGAGCACATACATCGCCCCCTAGCTGTTACAGGGGTCACTGCCTCACACTGATCAATCATTTACAAATGTCCTAGCTGCCACCATCAACCTCACTAAAACACAGCTATTAAACAATTTCTTAAAATGAACCAAATTGCTCTTGTGGATAATAATTCTTCTAGTTTGATCTGCCCAAAATTGTTATCCCCATCATGAATAACAAGGATGATTGGGCCTCTATAGGACTTGCTAACTTCAGCAACAAAAACTAAAACCTGAAGCCAACATAGCTCCCTGATACCTTTCTAATGAGCATCAGCTGATGACAAACTCAGGTGGGATCCCATCTGATGCTAAAGACCTTGTGAAAACTGAGCACCTACATATCAAATGTATACTCATGGTAAAACCAAATCAGGGTGAACATAAGGCTTAAAACTATCCGAATACCATCTACCCAAATTCTTGATGCCGTCTACACTTAAAACTAATTCATCTGCTTCTGTCGCTGCCCCAGTCCAAAATTAAGTTTTTCCAAACAACCTCTTTGCATGACACAAGAATGGAGGAGCATCGGACATGATCCCCAAAAACTGTTTGACCTGTAGTAATGTGCAATCGTGTCCACCCAACCCACACATAGACAGCCAGCTGCCGTTACCTGCGTCACTCACCTTTGGTCTCCAGATGCAAATTTTATTCTGAACTTGCGAAATGATGACATCAACCAATAGCCAAATTAGCAAAAAAGTGTTCCAAGTCATACAATAAATACCAAGAGGCGAAAAAAAATCTTTAAAAACAATACTTTATTAGATACCACAATGTTAAAAGCAAAGATGTACATTCTAAATGTTAAAAAATAATATTGTAAGTATATTGTATTGCACTCCGTAAGGTGCTAAAATCAGGGATTAGGGATACACACATATGTGGTTTTCAATTTAGGTAAAGGTAGGTAATAAACATTAAGATTACTCACTATCCTTAAATATCCCTCAATATTCCCTGCCTTTTTGCGGAGCTTTGCACCCCAGTGCTGCAGTGCGGAGGACTATAGATTTTAAGTTTTTCAAGGTAACTTGAAAGTTTTTGACTCTAAGGATGCTTAACCCACGATGTGCTGCTTATACTACTGTTGTCTTCCTATGAGTCTTCATGCCTACTCAGGCACCAGTGCCAATCCCCATTGCTGCCTCTGCACAGCCAAGTCACTGTCTCTGATTGTCTTCTTTTAAAATGTTCTGAATTATAACAAACTGTGTTTTAGGCTGTGTTCACACCTGCATTGTTGCTTCTGTTTATAATGGAGGCCATAATGTTCTGCCAAATCTGTTTCATGATTTATACCAACAGACTCCATAATTTGGCTTATCTAAACTATTAATATGGTAATACAGGTTATGGACAGCTGAGAAAACTCCAGTGTGTCTCTCATCAGATGCCTTGTTAATAAATCATCTATCACTTTATGTACGGTAAATGAGCTCTTCCAGGCTCTGGGTGGATGCTGCCTGGAAGATAACTCTGCCCCCAGAGCTCATTCTACATGAAGGGAGAATTACCAGCGTGATGCGTAATAGTTACCAGTGTGATGTGTGATGACCGCTCTCTGCTCTTATAATCTCACTGCAGAGCTGTGCGTAGTTATAACTGACACATCTGCAGGTTCCTCTCAGCTTCCATCTCACAGGCAATAATGCTGCAATACAGCAGAGCTGAGGGAGAAGCTAAAAATGTGTTTGCAAGAAGACAAAGTTTATGTCTCCTGTTCTGTGTTAGTTACTTGTCTCACACTGGTAACTCCCCTTCATGTAAAACAAACTCTGGAGGCAGAGTTATCTCCAGGCACCATCCGCCCAGAGCCTGGAAGAGGTCATTTATATAAAGCGATAAAAGATGATTCATCCACAACAAAGCATCTGATGTGACACACACAGGTAGGACTGTTTTCAGCTATCTATAACCTGTATGCCCATATTAATAATAATAATAATTTTATTTATATAGCGCCAACATATTCCGCAGCGCTATATTAATTAACTATATTAATAGTTTATACAGGCCAAATGTGGTGACAGAATCCCTGTAAAGGCGTCAGCAGCTCCTTTCTTCATATATAAGTCAGATGTTCTGATCAGTAACCAACCATATCACCTTCTACTGTGTGCGCTCAGATACCAGAATAATGCTGCTTGAGAGAAGCAATAACACAACTATAGATACATCTTTCCACCAGGGGGAGCTCCGTACATTAGGGATTCTAATGGGATCTGCATGTTCCATCATAAGAAGAGACAATTAGCTAACAGCTGGCAGAGGATCAAGCATTTTATTCTTCGGATGTGTAAATAGATGGAGGGGATTTAAAAAAATATATAATTGCATTTCCAAAAAACCGCTTCACTTTAACCCCTTCATGACCCAGCCTATTTTGACCTTAAAGATCTGGCCGTTTTTTGCAATTCTGACCAGTGTCCCTTTATGAGGTAATAACTCAGGAACGCTTCAACGGATCCTAGCGGTTCTCAGATTGTTTTTTCGTGACATATTGGGCTTCATGTTAGTGGTAAATTTAGGTCAATAAATTCTGCGTTTATTTGTGATAAAAACGGAAATTTGGCGAAAATTTTTAAAATTTCACAATTTTCACATTTTTAATTTTTATTCTGTTAAACCAAAGAGTTATGTGACACAAAATAGTTAATAAATAACATTTCCCACATGTCTACTTTACATCAGCACAATTTTGGAAACAAAATTTTTTTTTGCTAGGAAGTTATAAGGGTTAAAATTTGACCAGCGATTTCTCATTTTTACAACGAAATTTATAAAACCATTTTTTTTAGGGACCACCTCACATTTGAAGTCAGTTTGAGGGGTCTATATGGCTGAAAATACCCAAAAGTGACACCATTCTAAAAACTGCACCCCTCAAGGTGCACAAAACCACATTCAAGAAGTTTATTAACCCTTCAGGTGCTTCACAGCAGCAGAAGCAACATGGAAGGAAAAAATGAACATTTAACTTTTTAGTCACAAAAATTATCTTTTAGCAACAATTTTTTTATTTTCCCAATGGTAAAAGGAGAAACTGAACCAAGAAAGTTGTTGTCCAATTTGTCCTGAGTACGCTGATACCTCATATGTGGGGGTAAACCATTGTTTGGGCGCACGGCAGGGCTTGGAAGGGAAGGAGCGCCATTTGACTTTTTGAATGAAAAATTGGCTGCACTCTTTAGCGGACACCATGTCGTGTTTGGAGAGCCCCCGTGTGCCTAAAAATTGGAGCTCCCCCACAAGTGACCCCATTTTGGAAACTAGATGCCCCAAGGAACTTATCTAGATGCATAGTGAGCACTTTAAACCCTCAGGTGCTTCACAAATTGATCCGTAAAAATGAAAAAGTACTTTTTTTTCACAAAAAAATTCTTTTAGCCTCAATTTTTTCATTTTCACATGGGCAACAGGATAAAATGGATCCTAAAATTTGTTGGGAAATTTCTCCTGAGTACACCGATACCTCACATGTGGGGGTAAACCACTGTTTGGGCACATGGTAAGGCTCGGAAGGGAAGGAGCGCCATTTGACTTTTTGAATGAAAAATTATCTCCATCGTTAGCGGACACCATGGCACGTTTGGAGAGCCCCTGTGTGCTTAAACATTGGAGCTCCCCCACAAGTGACCCCATTTTGGAAACTGGACCCCCCAAGGAACTTATCTAGATGCCTAGTGAGCACTTTAAACCCTCAGGTGCTTCACAAATTGATCCGTAAAAATGAAAAAGTACTTTTTTTTCACAAAAAATTTCTTTTCGACTTAATTTTTTCATTTTCACATGCGCAATAGGATAAAATGGACCATAAAATTTGTTGGGCAATTTCTCCCGAGTACGCCGATATCTCACATGTGGGGGTAAACCACTGTTTGGGCACACGGCAAGGCTCGGAAGGGAAGGAGCGCCATTTGACTTTTTGAATGGAAAATTAGCTCCAATTGTTAGCGGACACCATGTCGCGTTTGGAGAGCCCCTGTGTGCCTAAACATTGGAGCTCCCCCACAAGTGACCCTATTTTGGAAACTAGACCCCCCAAGGAACTTATCTAGATGCATATTGAGCACTTTAAACCCCCAGGTGCTTCACAGAAGTTTATAACGCAGAGCCATGAAAATAAAAAATAATTTTTCTTTCCTCAAAAATTATTTTTTAGCCTGGAATTTCCTATTTTGCCAAGGGTAATAGGATAAATTGGACCCCAAATGTTGTTGTCCAGTTTGTCCTGAGTACGCTGATACCCCATATGTGGGGGTAAACCACTGTTTTGGCGCACGGCAGGGCTCGGAATGGAAGGCACGCCATTTGGCTTTTTAAATGGAAAATTAGCTCCAATCATTAGCGGACGCCATGTTGCGTTTGGAGAGCCCCTGTGTGCCTAAACATTGGAGATCCCCCAGAAATGACCCCATTTTGGAAACTAGACCCCCAAAGGAACTAATCTAGATGTGTGGTGAGCACTTTGAACCCCCAAGTGCTTCACAGAAGTTTATAACGCAGAACCATGAAAATAAAATGCAAATTTCTTTTCTCAAAAATGATTTTTTAGCCCGCAATTTTTTATTTTCCCAAGGGTAACAGGAGAAATTTGACCCCAAAAGTTGTTGTCCAGTTTCTCCTGAGTACGCTGATACCCCATATGTGGGGGTAAACCACTGTTTGCGCACACGTCGGGGTTTGGAAGGGAAGTAGTGATGTTTTGAAATGCAGACTTTGATGGAATGCTCTGCGGGCGTCACGTTGCGTTTGCAGGGCCCCTGATGTGGCTAAACAGTAGAAACCCCCTACAAGTGACCCCATTTTAGAAACTAGACCCCAAAAGGAACTTACCTAGATGTGTGGTGAGCACTTTGAACCCCCAAGTGCTTCACAGAAGTTTATAACGCAGAGCCGTGAAAATAATAAATATGTTTTCTTTCCTCAAAAATAATTTTTAGCCCAGAATTTTTTATTTTCCCAAGGGTTACAGGAGAAATTGGACCCCAATATTTGTTGTCCAGTTTCTCCTGAGTACGCTGATACCCCATGTGTGGGGGTAAACCACTGTTTGGGCACACGTCGGGGCTCAGAAGGGAAGTAGTGACTTTTGAAATGCAGACTTTGATGGAATGGTCTGTGGGCGTCACATTGTGTTTGCAGAGCCCCTGGTGTGCCTAAACAGTAGAAACCCCCCACAAGTGACCCCATTTTGGAAACTAGACCCCCCAGGGAACTTATCTAGATATGTGGTGAGCACTTTGAAACCCCAAGTGCTTTACAGACGTTTACAACGCAGAGCCGTGAAAATAAAAAATCATTTTTCTTTCCTCAAAAATGATGTTCTAGCAAGCAATTTTTTATTTTCACAAGGGTAACAGGAGAAATTGGACCCCAATAATTGTTGCGCAGTTTATCCTGAGTATGTTGGTACCCCATATGTGGGGGTAAACCACTGTTTGGGCACACGTCGGGGCTCGGAAGTGAGGGAGCACCATTTGACTTTTTGAATACAAGATTGGCTGGAATCAATGGTGGCGCCATGTTGCGTTTGGAGACCCCTGATGTGCCTAAACAGTGGAAACCCCTCAATTCTACCTCCAACACTAACCCCCCCACATCCCTAACCCTAATCCCAACTGTAGCCATAACCCTAATCACAACCTTAATTCCAACTCTAACCCTAAGGCTATGTGCCCACGTTGTGGATTCGTGTGAGATTTTTCCGCACCATTTTTTAAAAATCCGCGGGTAAAAGGCACTGCGTTTTACCTGTGGATTTACCGCGGATTTCCAGTGTTTTTTGTGCGGATTTCACCTGCAGATTCCTATTGAGGAACAGGTGTAAAACGCTGCGGAATCCGCACAAAGAATTGACATGCTGCGGAAAATACAACGCAGCGTTTCCGCGCTGTATTTTCCGCACCATGGGCACAGCGGATTTGGTTTTCCATAGGTTTACTTGGTACTGTAAAGCAGATGGAAAACTGCTACGAATCCGCAGTGGCCAATCCGCTGCGGATCCGCAGCCAAATCCGCACCGTGTGCACATAGCCTAATTCTAAGGCTATGTGCACACGTTCAGGATTTCTTGCAGAAAATTCCTGAGAATTCCGGACATTTTCAGCAAAAAATCCGCAAGAAAACCGCATGCGTTTTTGCCGCGGTTTTGACGCGTTTTTACCGCGGTTTTGACGCGTTTATGCCGCGTTTTTTTCCGGACACTTCCCAATGCATCTTGGAGTGGGAAATCCGCAAAAAAAAAGGAAAATTAATGAACATGCTGCGTTTTTTGCCGCGATGCGTTTTTTTGCGGAAAAAAACGCATCATGTGCACAAAACATGCGGAATTCATTCTAAATGATGGGATGCTTATTGTATGCGTTTTTATCAGGAAAAACCGCGAAAAAAACGCGAACAAACCGCAACGTGTGCACACAGCCTTAAGGTATGTGCACACGCTGCGGAAAATGCTGCGGTTTACAGTTCAATGTTAACCTATGGGAAACAAAAATCGCTGTATACATGCTGCCGAAAAACTGCACGGTTTACATTCCGCAGCATGTCACTTCTTTCTGCGGATTCCGCAGCGGTTTTACAACTGCTCCAATAGTAAACCGCAGTTGTAAAACCGCAGTGAAATGCGCAGAAAAACCGCGGTAAATCCGCGATAAATCCGCAGTGGTTTAGCACTGCGAATTTATCAAATCTGCTGCGGAAAAATCCGCAGAGGACCAGAATACGTGTGCACATACCGAAACCCTAGCCCTAACCCTAGCCCTAACCCTAGCCCTAGCCCTAACCCTAACCCTAATCCCAACCTTAGTGGAAGAAAAAAAATTTTTCTTTATTTTATTATTGTCCCTACCTATGGGGGTGACAAAGGGGGGCGGGTCATTAAGTATTTTTTTTATTTTGATCACTGTGAGGTTTTATCACAGTGATCAAAATGCACTTGAAACGAATCTGCCGGCCGCAGATTCGGCGGGCGCACTGCGCATGCACCCGCCATTTTGGAGGATGGCGGCGCCCAGGAAAGAAGACGGACGGACCCCGGGAGGCTCGGTAAGTATGAGGGGTGGAGGGGAGCACGGGGGGTGGATCGGAGCATGGGGGGGTGGATCGGAGTGCGGGGGGGTGGATCGGACTGCAGGGGGGTGGGATTGGAGCATGGGGGTGGGATTGGAGCACGGGGGAGCGGACAGGAGGATGGGGGAGCGGAGCACAGGACGGAGGGGAGTGGACCACAGATCGGGGGGCTGGAGGGGCGATCGGTGGGGTGTGGGGGGGGCACATCAGTGTTTCCAGCCATGGCCGATGATATTGCAGCATCGGCCATGGCTGGATTGTAATATTTCACCAGTTTTTTAGGTGAAATATTACAAATCGCTCTGATTGGCAGTTTCACTTTCAACAGCCAATCAGAGCGATCGTAGCCACGGGGGGGTGAAGCTACCCCTCCTGGGCTAAAGTACAACTCCTCCTGTCCCTGCAGGCCGGGTGAAATTACAGTTAACCCTTTCACCCGGCCTGCAGGAGCCCAATCCGGCCATGACGCATATGCTGTGTCACAGGTCGGAATGGCACAGGTTTTCATGACGCATACGGTGCGTCAAAGGTCGGGAAGGGGTTAAACTAGTAGCCCCTTCACCAAGTAGCATAGCTCCCAGGGGTGGCAAAGGGGTCAGTTGCCCTAGGCCCACTCACACGGTGGGACCCACCTCACAGGATTCTGATACAATAAAACTATACAATAGAGCAGGGAGCCCGGCTCACTGCTCTACCATTCTCCGTTTTGTAGTCCACATGTTGCTTTAGTCCTGCAATCTATAGAAAAACAGGAGCATGATAGGTGGCATGATGATATCACTGCGTCACTTCACCAGTGCTGGGACGCTGACTGTGCATCAGGGTTAGGTGAGTATATAGTACACTGCTCAAAAAAATAAAGGGAACACTTAAACAACAGAATATACTGTAACTTCAAGTAAGTCAATCTTCTGTGAAATCAAACTGTCCACTTAGGAAGCAACACTGTCTGACAATCAATTTCACATGCTGCTGTGCAAATGGAATAGACAACAGATGGAAATTATTGACAACTATCAAGACACCCTCAATAAAGGAGTGGTTCTTCAAGTGGGGACCACAGACCACATCTCAGTACCAATGCTTTCTGGCTAATGTTTTGGTCACTTTTGAATGTTGGTTGCGCTTTCACACTCGTGGTAGCATGAGACGGACTCTATAAACGACACAATTGGCTCAGGTAGTGCAGCTCATCCAGGATGGCACATCAATGTGAGCTGTGGCAAAAAGGTTTGCTGTGTCTGTCAGCGTAGTGTCTTAGCTACCAGGAGACAGGCCAGTACACCAGGA
Organism: Ranitomeya imitator; assembly: GCF_032444005.1. Classification (NCBI taxonomy): domain Eukaryota; kingdom Metazoa; phylum Chordata; class Amphibia; order Anura; family Dendrobatidae; genus Ranitomeya; species Ranitomeya imitator. The sequence goes on from NC_091284.1 coordinate 774,737,018, forward strand.
GACGTGCAGGGGGCCGTAGGAGGGCAACAACCCAGCAGCAGGACCACTATTTCAGCCTTTGTGCAAGGAGGAACAGGAGGAGCACAGCCAGAGTCCTGCAAAATGACCTCCAGAAGGCCACAAATATGCATGTGTCTGCACAAACGGTTAGAAACCGACTCCATGAGGATGGTCGGAGTGCCCGACATCTACAGATGGGGGTTGTGCTCACAGCCCAACACCATGCAGGACTCTTGGCATCTGCCACAGAACACCAGGATTTGCAAATTCGACACTGGCGCCCTGTGCTCTTCACAGATGAAAGCAGGTTCACACTGAGCACATGTGACAGACGTGACAGAGTCTGGAGACGCCGTGGAGAGCAATCTGCTGCCTGCAACATCCTTCAGCATGACCGGTTTGGCAGTAGGTCAGTAATGGTGTGGGGTGGCATTTCTTTGGAGTTCTGCAAAGCCCTCCATGTGCTCGCCAGAGGTAGCCTGACTGCCATTACGTACCGGGATGAGATCATCAGACCCATTGTGAGACCATATGCAGGTGCAGTTGGCCCTGGGTTCAATCTGATGCATGACAATGCCAGACCTCATGTGACTAAAGTCTAAAGTGTGTCAGCAGTTCCTGTATGATAAAGGCATTGATGCTAAAGACTGGCCTGCCCGTTCCCCAGTCCTGAATCCAATAGAGCACATCTGGGACATCATATCTCGCTCCATCCACCAACACCACATTGCACCACAGACTGTCCAGGAGATAACTGATGCCTTAATCTGGGTCTGTGAGGAGATCCCTCGGGATAACATCCGCCGTCTCATCAGGAGCATGCCCAGGCGTAGAAGGGAGATCATATAGGCACATGGAGGCCACACACACTACTGAGCATCATTTCCTTGTCTTGAGGCATTTCCACTGAAGTTGGATCAGCCTGTAATTTGATTTTCCACTTTGATTTTGAGCATCATTCCAAATCCAGACTTCCATGGGATATTAGTTGTGATTTACATTGATCATTTTAGGTTTTACTGTTCTCAATGCATTCCACTATATAATGAATAAAGATTTACAACTGGAATATTTCATTCAGTGATATCTAGGATGTGGGATTTTAGTGTACCCTTTATTTTTTGAGCAGTGTATATTTACTTTTTTGTTTATTTTTACCTGTACTTGTAGGAGAATGTGGGGGATATTATATTTTGTGGTGGAGACTACTGTGGTGGTATCATACTTTGTGATTTGGGCTGTGTGCACTTTATAAGGGGGCTGAGGACTACTGTGGGGGCCAATTATGTGCAAAGACCTTCATGCTATGTGGAGGGCTGTTTGTGCCATTATTGTGGGTGGGGGGGCCATCATACTGTCTATGGGGAGGCATGTGAGAGCCTTAATACTGTGTGTAGGGGCCATTATATTGTTTGTAGAGAGCTGTGGGAGGCTATTATACTGTATGGGGGCCATCATACAGTGGGTGGAGAAGCATTTGAGGGTCATTATAAAGTGTGGGAGAGGTTAGTGTGCCATTTAATGTGTGTGGGTGAATATGAGGTCATCATACTGTGTAGAGGGCTGTGGAGATCATACTGTGTGGGGGGTTGTGGAAGCAATTGTACTTTGTGGGAGGTCTTCACTGTGTTCAGGGGGTCGTCATACTGTATGTGGGGGGCTGTGAAATCCATCATACTAGGTGTGTGGGGGGCTCAGGGCATCATCATACTGTGTGTAGTTGGGGCTGTTGCTGCATTATTCGTTCCAGGGAACGATATTGAATGGGCACTAAAGAGGCATTATTACATTACAATATTGTCATGGTTTGGTCTGGTGATTCAGTGTGCTGACCTGTTGCTCCATAAGTTGGTTCAGGGAGGCTGTAGAGCTCATGACTACTGCTCAGAGTTTAGACGCTAGGCAGTAGAGACCTCCTGAAACAGCCCCGCTTTTCAGAGTCAGTTCTGCCAGGGTCTTTCGGATCAGATTAAGAACATGCTGATCTACAGTTCTTGTCCACAATCCCTAAGCAATGTCCGGAAGCTATAACACTTGTTCCTTTAGATAAATGCCTGATAGAGACACATCTAAAGGTGTTTCTTCCTCACTATTAGTTGAAACTTGTGAACCTATGCAAACTGATGCTTGCAGAGACCCTAGAGGGAGTACAGAACTCATCATCTTTTTTGTTTATACTGTGGTCGTTCCCATCACGTCGTGGGTCACTGTGTTAAATATAATAATGAATTTCTAAAAAGAAAGCAGTTTGCAAAAAAAAGAGGGGTCCAAAATTCCATCTGAGAGGTATATGAAGCTTGTTGATGCTTATAAGAAGTGATTGATTGCAGTTATTTATTCCAAAGGGTGTGCAAATAAATATTAAGTTGAGGGTGGCAACAATTTTGTCTGGCCCATTTTGGGGGTTTTATGTGAAACTATGTCCAAGTAGCCTTTTTTTCTCAGTTTTTTTGTGTTGTTCCAACACACACAAAGAAAATAAACAAGTGTATAACAAAACGTGTGTAACTGCAATAATTTTCTCAGAGAAATACTTCATTTTCTGGAAGAATTTTAATGATGCCAATACTTTTGACCATGACTGTAGGAAACCAAGAACTTCAGGTGGTTAAAATATCCTTTGAGGAATGGAGACATTGGCTGGAGGGGCAAGACATAAGGTGACTGTCTTTACTGATCATAAGAACCAGCTCTACCCTCTCCTAGTGTATCCGATTCCTCACCCATCCCCTGTAGACTGTGAGCCCACGCGGGCAGGGTTCTCTCTCCTCCTGTACTTGTGTGTGCCTTGTTTTACTCATGTTTATTGTACTTGTCTAAATTTGCCCCGTTCACATGTAAAGCGCCATGGAATAAATGGCGCTATAAAAATGTATAATAATCATAATGTTGCTAAGAGCTTGAACACCAGACAGGCTGTGTGGGCCCTTTTCTTGCCCGGTTTGACTTTGTCGTTATTTATTTCCCCTGAATCTAAGAATGTCAAGGCTGATGCTTTGTCCCATAGCTTTTCTGAGTTGAGGGATGAAAATTTAGTCAAGATTGTTAGATATTGGGTGGTGGTTGCTGCTCTGGGGGTAGATCTCAAGCAGTGCATTCAGGATCCTCAGGTCAGTGCACTGGAAGGTTTGCCTATAAACAAACTTTATGTACCGCTTTCTTTACGAGTAGATATTCTTAACAAAGTGCATTAATCCATTTTAGCTGGGCATCCAGGTTCTTCTGCCACTTGGAAATCTCTTTATAGGTCCTTTTGGTGGCAGATTGCTGATATAATTATTGAAGAGTAAGTCTGTAGATGCAGAGTCTGTGCCAGGGCCAAAGCCTCTCGTCAAGCTCCAATGAGTTATCTCTTGCCTAACAATGTTCTGTCGCAGATGTGGACTCACTTGTCCATGTACTTTGTCACCAATTTGCCTAATTCTAGCAGTGATAGTAGTGTGGGTAGTGGTGGTGGACTATTTTAGGAAAATTGTTCATTTGGTCCCACCTCACAATTTCCCAATAGCTATGACCTTAGCAACTTTGATCATTTCTCATATCATTAACCCCTTAACGACCAGGGGTATTTCTATTTTTGTGTTTTTGTTTTTTCCTCCCCTTCTTCCCAGAGCCATAACTTTTTTATTTTTCTGACAATATGGCTATGTGAGGGCTTGTTTTTTGCCGGACAAGTTGCACTCTTGAACAACACCATTGATTTTAAGATATCATGTACTGGAAAACAGGAAACAAATTCCAAGTTGTTGTTTTTTTTTTACCATGTTCACTAAATGATAAAACTGACCTGCCATTATGATTCTCCAGGTCATTCTAAGTTCATACACACCAAACATGTCTTGGTTCTTTTTTATGTGAGTTGTGAAAAAAATTCCAAAGTTTGTTAAAAAAAAAAAAAAAAAATTGCGCCATTTTCCAATACTCGTAGCTTCTACATTTTTCATGATCTGTGAGGGCCGACGTTTTTAATGATACTATTTTGGTGCAGATACAATTTTTTGATCGCCTGTTATTGCATTTTAATGCAATGTTGCAGCAACCAAAAAAATTCTGGAGTTTTGACTTTTTTTCTCTTTATGTCGTTTAACGATCGGGTTAATTCTTTTTTTATATTGATAGATCGGGCGATTATGAACGCGGCGATACCAAATATGGGTATGTTTGATTTTTTATTTTTTTTTACTTTTTGCATGCTTCAATAGTCTCCATGGGAGACTAGAAGTTGCAGTTGTCTGATCGCCTCTGATACACACAGGCAATGATCAGATCGCCTATGTGTAGCAGAAATGCTCACTTGCTATGAGCGCTAAACGAGGGGCAGCATTCATAGCAATCTGGCTATGACAACCACGGAGGCCAGCTGGAGAACTCTGGTTGTCATGCCGACCCATCCGTGACCTGCAATCATGTGACGGGGTCACTGATGGGCAGGATAAAGGACGCGCTTCCTGTAAGCGCAAGTTAAATGCCGCTGTCAGAAATTGATAGCGGCATTTAACTAGTTAACAGCCGTGGGTGGATCGCAATTCCACCCACGGCTGATGCAGGCACATGTCAGCTGTATAGATCAGTTGACATGTGCTGGAAAGGTTCTTGCTCAGCACCGGGAGTCTGTACCAAACAGGAAGAGTCCGACGTGGGTGCATTATAGCACCCAACGTCGGAAAGGGGTGAAATTGCATGTTGTTCCCAAAACATTATTTCTGAATGAGGGGCTCAACTTCTGGCTAGCCATATGGTCAGTGGTAGATACCAGTCCTACAGAACATATAAGAGATCACAGCACAGTTACAGATAATGTCTTACCGCTGACATTCTCTCTGATGGAATTGTTCACTTTTCACGTCTTTTCCATCTAGCCCAGACCGACATGACAACATCTTCCAGCCAGGACTCGTCTGCAGAGAATACAAGAAAGACACGTTTCACTTCTCGTATTCCAGCCATCACCATCTATCCCCAACCTGCACAAACTCCTCATCCTGCTGATACCCCAAAACTGAGCCCCTGCTGCCGTATGTGTCCCTATTACTGCACCTGATACCCCAATACTGAGCCGCTGCTGCCGTATGTGACCCTATTACTGCACCTGATACCCCAATACTGAGTCGCTGCTGCCGTATGTGTCCCTATTACTGCACCTCATACCCCAATACTGAGCCGCTGCTGCCATATGTGTCCTTATTACTGCACCTGATACCCCAATACTGAGCAGCTGCTGCCGTATGTGACCCTATTACTGCACCTCATACCCCAATACTGAGCCGCTGCTGCCATATGTGTCCTTATTACTGCATCTGATACCCCAATACTGAGCCGCTGCTGCCGTATGTGACCCTATTACTGCACCTGATACCCCAATACTGAGCTGCTGCTGCCACCGTATGTGTCCCTATTACTGCACCTCACACCCCAATACTGAGCCGCTGCTGCCATATGTGTCCTTATTACTGCATCTGATACCCCAATACTGAGCCGCTGCTGCTGTATGTGTCCCTATTACTGCACCTCATACCCCAATACTGAGCCGCTGCTGCCGTATGTGTCCCTATTACTGCACCTGATATCCCAATACTGAGCCGCTGCTGCCGTATGTGACCATATTACTGCACCTGATACCCCGATACTGAGCCGCTGCTGCCATATGTGTCCCTATTACTGCATCTGCTGTGTGGTTCTCTGTGCCCTCTAAATTCTAAAGTGCAAGTGCCCTAGAAAACAGTGCCAATATTTTGCCCCCTAGAATGTAATAATGCCCTGTGTGCCCCTTTGATAGTCACAGTAACCTGAGTTCCCCTATAACAGTAAGTGCCCACTTTACATTTAATAATGTCCCGAGTCTGCCCCTGTACAGCTCCCCTATACACAGTGTAATGCTCTTTTATACACAGTATAATGCCCCCTCACTGTATAGTACCACCCACACAGTATACTGACTCCTTAGTAGCCTCCAAATTGTTTGATGGCTCCAACAATGTATGATGGCCCCCACTGTAATCTCCACACTGTATGATGGCCCCTCACTGTAATCTCCACACTGTATGAGGGCCCCCCACTGTAATATCCACACTGTACGATGGCCCCCTCACTAATCTCCACACTGTATGACGGCCCCCTAGATAGCCTCCATATAGTATAATGCACTCCCCATAAGTCTTCATATAGTATAATGAACTTCCCATAGGCCTACTATATATTTTATAATGCAACCCCCATAGGCAGACTCTATAGCCCAAGGCAGCCCCATAGGCAAACTCTATACTGTATAATGCATCCCCCATAGGCAGACTCTATTGCACAAGGCAGCACCCATAGGCAGACTCTATAGCACAAGCCAGCACCCATAAGCAGACTCTGTAGTATCAGGCAGCACCTCATAGGCAGACCCTGTAGTATAAGGCAGCACCCCTATAGGCAGACCCTGTAATATAAGGCAGCACCCCTATAGGCAAACCCTGTAGTATAAGGCTGCACCCCCATAGGCAGACCCCGTAGTATAAGGCAGCACCTGTCATGATCCCAATGGCAGGGGATCACAAAAGACAAGCACAAAAACAAAACAAGCTCTAGGGTGATGGAACCTGAGCTGACCGCGATCCTGAACCTAAACACACAACTAGCAGTAGCCGGGGAACGTGCCTACGATGATTCCTAGACGTCTTGCGCCAGCCGAAGGATTAACTTCCCCTACAAGAAGAAACACAGACCTCACTTGCCTCCAGAGAAACACCCCACAGAAATAGCAGCCCCCCACATGTAATAACGGTGAAATGAGAGGAAAGCACATACGTAGTATGAAAATAGAATCAGCAAAAATGAGGCCCGCTAAAGCTAGATAGCAGAGGATACAAAAGTGAACTGCGCGGTCAGCGAAAAACCCTTCAAAAAACCATCCTGAAATTACTTGAACTCATGTGCCAACTCATGGAACATGAGGAGTAACTGCAGCCCACTAGAGCAACCAGCAGCAAGGAATCACATCTCTGCAAGCTGGACTAAGACAAAAATTAAGCAAAACGTGGAACAGGAAAATAAAAACTTAGCTTGTCCTGAAGATAACAGACGCAGAGAGCAGAGGTAAAAAGACACGCTGATTACATTGATAGCCGGCGAGGAAATGACAAAAAAGCCAGGTTAAATAGGAAACTCCCATAACCTGATGGAACAGGTGGACACCAGAGACCGCAGAGAACACAAGTCACCCAGTACCATCAGTAACCACCAGAGGGAGCCCAAAAACAGAACTCACAACAGTACCCCCCCCTTGAGGAGGGGTCACCGAACCCTCACGAGAACCACCAGGGCGACCAGGATGAGCCCTATGAAAAGCAGGGACCAAATCGGCAGCATGAACATCAGAGGCAATCGCCCAAGAATTATCCTCCTGACCATAACCCTTCCACTTGACCAAATACTGGAGTTTCCATCTGGAAACACGAGAATCCAAGATCTTCTCCACCACATACTCCAATTCACCCTCCACCAGCACCGGAGCAGGAGGCTCAAGCGAAGGAACGACAGGTACCTCATACTTCCGCAACAACGACCGATGGAACACATTATGAATAGCAAACGATGCCGGGAGATCCAAACGAAACGACACAGGATTAAGAATTTCCAAGATCCTATAGGGACCGATGAACCGAGGCTTGAACTTAGGAGAAGAGACCTTCATAGGAACAAAACGAGAAGACAACCACACCAAGTCCCCAACAAGAGGTCGAGGACCCACGCGGCGACGGCGATTAGCAAACTGCTGAGCCCTCTCCTGGGACAACTTCAAATTGTCCACCACATGACTCCAAATCCGATGCAACCTATCCACCACCATGTCCACTCCAGGACAATCAGAAGGCTCCACCTGACCAGAGGAAAAACGAGGATGAAACCCCGAATTACAAAAGAAAGGAGAAACCAAGGTAGCAGAACTAGCCCGATTATTAAGGGCAAACTCGGCAAGCGGCAAAAAGGAAACCCAGTCATCTTGATCAGCAGAAACAAAACACCTTAAATAAGTTTCTAAAGTCTGATTAGTTCGTTCCGTCTGGCCATTCGTCTGGGGATGGAATGCAGACGAAAAGGACAAATCAATGCCCATCTTAGCACAGAACGTCCGCCAAAATCTAGACACAAACTGGGATCCCCTGTCAGAAACGATGTTCTCCGGAATGCCATGCAAACGGACCATGTTTTGAAAAAACAGAGGGACCAACTCAGAGGAGGAAGGTAACTTAGGCAAGGGTACCAGATGAACCATCTTAGAAAAGCGGTCACACACAACCCATATGACGGACATTTTTTGAGAGACAGGGAGATCCGAAATAAAGTCCATGGAAATGTGCGTCCAAGGCCTCTTCGGGATAGGCAAAGGTAACAACAATCCACTGGCCCGAGAACAGCAAGGCTTAGCCCGAGCGCAAACTCCACAAGACTGCACGAAAGAACGCACATCCCTCGACAAGGAAGGCCACCAAAAAGACCTGGCCACCAAGTCTCTAGTACCAAATATTCCAGGATGACCTGCCAACACAGAAGAATGGACCTCGGAGATGACTCTACTGGTTCAATTATCCGGAACAAACAGTCTTTCCGGCGGACAACGATCAGGTTTATCCGCCTGAAACTCCTGCAAAGCACGTCGTAAGTCTGGGGAGACAGCCGACAAAATCACCCCATCCCTAAGGATACCAGTGGGCTCAGAATTTCCAGGGGAGTCAGGCACAAAACTCCTAGAAAGAGCATCCGCCTTCACATTCTTTGAACCTGGCAGGTATGAAACCACAAAATTGAAACGGGAGAAAAACAGTGACCAACGAGCCTGTCTAGGATTCAGACGCTTGGCAGACTCAAGGTACATCAGATTTTTGTGATCAGTCAAGACCACCACACGATGTCTAGCACCCTCAAGCCAATGACGCCACTCCTCAAATGCCCACTTCATGGCCAAAAGCTCCCGATTACCAACATCATAATTCCGTTCAGCGGGCGAAAATTTTCTAGAAAAGAACGCACATGGCTTCATCACTGAGCCATCGGAGCTTCTCTGTGACAAAACCGCCCCCGCTCCGATCTCGGAAGCATCGACCTCAACCTGAAAAGGAAGCGACGTATCAGGCTGACGCAACACAGGAGCAGAAGAAAACCGGCGCTTAAGTTCCTGAAAGGCCTCCACAGCCGCAGGAGACCAATCAGTAACATCAGCACCCTTTTTAGTCAAATCCGTCAAAGGCTTAACAACACTAGAAAAATTAGTTATGAAGCGACGATAAAAATTAGCAAAGCCCAAGAACTTCTGTAGACTCTTAAGAGATGTAGGCTGCGTCCAGTCACAAATAGCCTGAACCTTGACGGGATCCATCTCAATAGTAGAAGGGGAAAAAATATACCCCAAAAAAGAAATCTTCTGGACTCCAAAGAGACATTTAGAACCCTTTACAAACAAAGAATTGGCCCGCAGGACCTGAAACACCTTCCTGACCTGCTGAACATGAGACTCCCAGTCATCAGAAAAAAACCAAAACATCATCCAAATACACGATAATAAATTTATCCAGATATTCACGGAAAATATCGTGCATAAAAGACTGGAAGACAGAAGGAGCATTAGAAAGTCCAAAAGGCATCACCAAATACTCGAAATGGCCCTCAGGCGTATTAAATGCGGTTTTCCACTCATCACCCTGCCTTATCCGCACAAGATTATACGCACCCCGAAGATCAATCTTAGTGAACCATTTAGCCCCCTTAATGCGAGCGAACAAATCAGTCAACAATGGCAAAGGATACTGATATTTGACTGTAATCTTATTCAAAAGACGATAATCTATGCAAGGCCTCAAGGAACCATCTTTTTTGGCCACAAAAAAAAAAACCTGCTCCCAAAGGGGACAAAGATGGACGGATATGTCCCTTTTCCAAGGACTCCTTAACATAATTCCGCATAGCAGTATGCTCTGGCACTGACAGATTGAACAAACGACCTTTAGGGAATTTACTGCCAGGAATCAAATCTATAGCACAATCGCAATCCCTGTGAGGAGGCAGCGAACTGAGCTTAGGCTCCTCAAAAACCTCCCGATAATCAGACAGAAATACCGGAACCTCAGAAGGAGTAGATGAAGCGATAGAAATCGGAGATGCATCATCATGAACCCCCTGACATCCCCAGCTTAACACAGACATTGTTTTCCAGTCCAGGACTGGGTTATGAGTTTGTAACCATGGCAGACCAAGCACTAAGACATCATGTAAATTATACAGTACCAGGAAGCGAATCACCTCCTGATGAACGGGAGTCATACGCATGGTCACTTGTGTCCAGTACTGAGGTTTATTCATAGCCAAAGGTGTAGAGTCAATTCCTTTCAAAGGAATAGGAACTTCCAGAGGTTCCAGACTAAACCCACAGCGATTGGCAAATGACCAATCCATAAGACTCAGGGCAGCGCCTGAATCCACATAGGCATCGACGGAAATGGATGATAATGAACAAATCAGCGTCACAGACAGAATGAACTTAGACTGTAAAGTACCAATGGCAACAGACTTATCAACCTTTTTTGTGCGTTTAGAGCATGCTGATATAACATGAGCTGAATCACCACAATAAAAACACAATCCATTTTTCCGCCTATAATTTTGCCGTTCACTTCTGGACTGAATTCTATCACATTGCATTATCTCAGGTGCCTGTTCAGAAGACACCGCCAAATGGTGCACAGGTTTGCGCTCCCGTAAACGCCGATCAATCTGAATAGCCATAGTCATGGATTCATTCAGACCTGTAGGCGCCGGGAACCCCATCATAACATCTTTAATGGCCTCAGAAAGGCCATCTCTGAATTTTGCAGCCAGAGCGCACTCATTCCACTGAGTAAGCACCGACCATTTCCGAAATTTCTGACAATATATTTCTGCTTCATCTTGCCCCTGAGAGAGAGCCAATAAAGCTTTTTCAGCCTGAATCTCTAGGTTAGGTTCCTCATAGAGCAAACCCAATGCCAGAAAAAACGCATCCACATTGAGCAACGCAGGATCCCCTGGTGCCAATGCAAATGCCCAATTCTGAGGGTCACCCCGCAGAAAAGATATAACAATCTTGACCTGCTGAGCAGGGTCTCCAGAGGAGCGAGATTTCAAGGAAAGAAACAACTTGCAATTGTTCCTAAAATTCAGAAAACTAGATCTATCTCCAGAAAAAAACTCTGGGACAGGAATTCTAGGTTCAGACATAGGCGTATGTACAACAAAATCTTGTATATTTTGAACCTTAGCAGCAAGATTATTCAGGCTGGAAGCCAAACTCTGGACGTCCATGATAAACAGCTGAAGTCAGAGCCATTCAAGGATTAAGAGGAGGAAAGAAGCAGTCAAGCTGCAATTAAGGCTAGGCAGCAAACACTGAGGAGGGGAAAAAAAAAAACTTCCTCAGACTACTTTTCCTCCTACTTCAGCCAAAACGATGACCAATTTTTTGTGGCCGGCTATACTGTCATGATCCCAATGGCAGGGGATCACAAAAGACAAGCACAAAAACAAAACAAGCTCTAGGGTGATGGAACCTGAGCTGACCGCGATCCTGAACCTAAACACACAACTAGCAGTAGCCGGGGAACGTGCCTACGATGATTCCTAGACGTCTCGCGCCAGCCGAAGGATTAACTTCCCCTACAAGAAGAAACACAGACCTCACTTGCCTCCAGAGAAACACCCCACAGAAATAGCAGCCCCCCACATGTAATAACGGTGAAATGAGAGGAAAGCACATACGTAGTATGAAAATAGAATCAGCAAAAATGAGGCCCGCTAAAGCTAGATAGCAGAGGATACAAAAGTGAACTGCGCGGTCAGCGAAAAACCCTTCAAAAAACCATCCTGAAATTACTTGAACTCATGTGCCAACTCATGGAACATGAGGAGTAACTTCAGCCCACTAGAGCAACCAGCAGCAAGGAATCACATCTCTGCAAGCTGGACTAAGACAAAAATTAAGCAAAACGTGGAACAGGAAAATAAAAACTTAGCTTGTCCTGAAGATAACAGACGCAGAGAGCAGAGGTAAAAAGACACGCTGATTACATTGATAGCCGGCGAGGAAATGACAAAAAAGCCAGGTTAAATAGGAAACTCCCATAACCTGATGGAACAGGTGGACACCAGAGACCGCAGAGAACACAAGTCACCCAGTACCATCAGTAACCACCAGAGGGAGCCCAAAAACAGAACTCACAACAAGCACCCCCATAGGCAGACCCTGTAATATAAGGCAGCACCCCTATAGGCAGATCCCATAATATAAGGCAGCACCCCTACAGGCAGACCCTGTAGTATAAGGCAGCACCCCCATAGGCAGATCCCGTAATATAAGGCAGCACCCCTATAGGCAGATCCTGTAGTATAAGGCATCAACCATAAAAAAACAAATAAACACTCACCTCTCTTCCTCCGCAGCTCTGAGCGCCTGCTCATCTTCTGACAGCGGGCACCGGCTTGTTACATGATCGCGCCCACTGTCATTGTCTGCGTCGGTGACGTCAGACGCTGAGAGGGGGATGATGGGAGGAGCGTAGCGCTCCTTCTCCCATCAATGCGATCAGCTGTGTTGGCTAAATGCCGGTACAGCTGACATTCATACAGCTGACCTTCCAATGATGGGCGGGGGGCCCACTGCTGGAACCGGGGCCCCCCGCCTGCCCAGGGGCCCCATAGCGGCCAGGCGGCAGAGCAGGGAGATCGATTTTCCCTGCTCTGCGCAGAATGCAACTGTATTGGCACGCGCAGCGCGCCGATACAGTTACAGTAGCGTAGCTCTGGGTGGGCCCCCTCAGAGTGCAGGACCCTGGGCAACCACCCCCTCTGCCCCCGGTAGCTACGCTACTGCTGTACCTCTACAGCTATTGAGACCTTGCCTTTTTTTGCTGCATGGGTTTTCATCCAGTGTTTGGGAACATTTCAAGGTTACAGTCCTCTGTACCAGTGGAGGAGAGATTTTCTTTTCGATTAGTTAAGGTCTGAAAGAAGGTCGAAAAGTGTCTTTTGGTAAATAGTAACCAGTCCAAGAAAGGTGCTAACCGCAGATGTAGGAAGGCTCCTGTCTTTAGGGTGGGGGATTTTGTGTTGTTGTCCTAAACAAAAATCTACACTTAGGCTATGTGCACACAGTGCGTTTTTTATATGTTTTTGTTGCATTTTTTCTTCTCGGAAATAGGCCAGAAACGCTATGGAATCCTTATGCAAGCTAATTCAATGACAATCCAGAAGTGTTGTGCACATGATCAGTCATTTTAACATGCATATTTGCAGAGCGTTTTTTTCTGCAGCATGTCAATTCTTTTTGCGTTTCTGCAGCGTTTTTCACCCATTTACTTCAATTGAGTCAGTCAAATCAGTAGCAAAAACACAGCAATAAAAATGTTTGCGGATTTGCAACGAATTTGCTGAGTTGTTGTTTTACTGGCTTCCTATGGTGTTTCCCACGCTGCCATCTGTGTGACAGTGTGGGCAACACTGGCACGGTAGTTCTTATCGGCGGTAACACACAGCCGGTAAGACCGTCGGTCAGAGAGCTGCGGGATCATGCTGTCAGATGTCAGCGTGACCTGGCGACTGTGACTGTCACCCGCGGTAATACTACAGCAGACTGTCGGTCAGAGCGCTGCAGGGTCATGCTGTCAGATGTCAGCGTCACCCTGCAGCTGTGACTGTCACCCACAACGGTGACCTGCAGTAAAAAGCTTACCACAGGTCAGCAGGCATGGGCTGATGAGACTACAGCTCCGATCAAACTACGTCTACTGTCACTGATCACAGTGACAGCAGGTTCCGCTGATGGGAGACATAGTCTCATCTGCCGACGCCTCTGCTCACAATTAAAAAAAAAAAGTAAAATAATTATATACACGTTCAAATCAAAATAAAAACCCATTATACTCACCTCACACCAAATCCTTAATGTCTCCTAAAAATAATGTAAAATAATAAGCCACCATATACCCACTTGTCTGTGTAACAACCCTGCCGGCATCACTGCATGGCCTCCCATCCCCCACCTGCCTTACACACCTACTTACTCACTAGTTCGGGCCTTGCTGTGTGTTCTGTCTTCTGCCGGCTCCATGCTGGGTGCCTCATGTCTCCTGCCTGCTCTTTGATTTCTTCCTGGCTGTGTGCTTAGTGCGGCAGCCCCGGCACTTCCTGACTCTTGTAGTGTCAGTGTCCAGTGAAGTGCCAGGTCCTGTCCTTATCTCTTGTGTTACACCCAGTGGGGCTTCTTCCCTGGCCTGTACCTGTGTTCGTTATCTTTTGTGTCTGCCACCCAGTGGGGTTTTGTACCCTGGTCAGTGCCTGTACCCTGTGCCTCTTGTTTCCGCCGTTTCTGTGCCTTGTCTCATACCTGTCCTTGTCTGAACTAAGTCCTATACTTGTCTGTCTGTATCCCTGTCTTGAGCCTTCCCTATCTCTCTGTGTGTTTCCTTGTGCTCTGCTCCCTGTAGCTCTGCTCTTTGCTCTGCTTCCTGTGGCTCTGCTCTTTGCTCCACACTCTGCGGCTTTACTCTTCTCTCGGCTCCGCAGTCTGCTACCTTGCTCTGCTCTTTGCTCTGCACTCTGTGGCTTTGCTCTCTGCGGCTTTGCTCTGCTCTCAGCTCTGCACTCTGTGGCTCTGCTCGGCTCTCTGCTCGGCACTCTGTAGCTCTGCTCTTGACTCCACACTCTGTGACCTTGCTTTGCTCTTTGCTCTGCACCCTGTGGCTCTGCTGCGCTTTTTGCTCTGCACCTTGCGGCTCTGTGCTGCACTCTGCAGCTCTGCTCTTAGCTCCACCTCCTGCGGCTCTGCTCTTTGGTCCGCACCCTGCAGCTCTGCTCTTTGCTCCGCACCCTGCGGCTCTGCTCAACTCTTGGCTCCGCACCCTGTGGCTCTGCTCAGCTCTTGGCTCCGCCCCCTGTGGTTCTGCCCTCTAGTATGAACTGATTACTACCGTTTCCTACTACTGGATAGTTGTCTTATAGACGCCTCTCCATTACTAACCTGTGGGATTGATGTCACCTGACAATACAAAGGTGACATCAACCCCACAAATATGAACCCCACTTGCCACCACTACATGGCAAGTGGGAAGAAGTGAGCAAAGCGCCAGAATTGGCATATCTTATAGATGCGCCTTTTCTGGGACATCTGAGAGCTGATGTTCCATGGCCCCTTCCTAGCCTATTAATATCAGCCTGCAGCTGTCTGCCTAGCCTTTGCTGGTTAGATTTTATAGGGGAACCTTACATCAATTTTTTTCTGGGGTCCCCCTGTAAACTAGGCAGTAAAGGCTAAGCAAACAGCTGTGAGCCTGGGAATCTTTATGGCTATTGGCTCCTTCCCAGAATATTAACATCAGCTGTCAGCTTTCCCTCTGCTGGTTATCAAAATTACGCGGGAGCCCACACAATTTTTTTTTTTATTTAAAATTGACAGTTGCTGTAGAGATTGCCTAACAAACAAATAATAGTCGACTGTCTGTATATTTCTATAGTGGTTTAGGGGATTTATTCATAATATTCCTAGTGGTATAGGGTGATGAAAGAGTGAAAAATATTATGAATAGTGCCCGTTTGTTAGGCAATCCCTGCATGTGTTGCGGCTGTCGAACAACCATCAGACATGCAGCAGCGGGGACTCGAACATATTTTTCAATCACGCCGAAGACATTGGGTTAGCACCCGAGCGTGGCGGAAAACTCCACATTCGCTCATCACAAATCGCTTCCCAAACGTTTCCTGTGCATGGCGCCAGATGTCCAAGCATCAAAACGTGCATCGACTCTTCTAAAAAGGTGCAATAACAGGAGTAGTACCAGTGGAAAGTTGGCTGGTAAAATGACTATAATATAAGCAGGACGAGGAGGGAGCATTTCGCAATCTCTTTGACCCCAAGAACGTTTGAAACCCTGATTTTGCCGGGGGAAACCTGTTGGAAAATAAACACAGAGGTGACTTTGTACCCTCTAACTTTAAGATATGTGTTCTCTTTTCTAATATTCATCCATTGGTTGTTTTTTCTCAAGTAAAATGATGCTTCAGCTTGCATTGCAGTATATTTTTTCACATAGAGATGGCCTCTTTATAATTAAAGGACCCAGCTGAATTTCAGAAACGCCCATAGGTGTAAATTGAAGATGCTAAGCCCCATTGGAAAATCTATAACACGGTTTTATTAAGGGAACGGAAAGGGACGGGGTTGATCTAAACATAAAAAGTTAGGTAATCCATGAGTCAGGAGTTCTCGTGAGCGGGAAACATGGGGAAATGTTGGCAGCTATCCAGCAGCCATGTGCCATTTATAGTGCTGGACTACTCATATAGGGACCTTTTGGGAATCCAGGGTTGGGGTGTTACCGAAAACGTTTGCAAACAATTATTATTTTGTATTAACAATTAAATAGAACAAAAATAACAAACACAAAAGTTCTTATCGCGTTATAATGAGTCTCATAATAATTCCAGGCATTGCACCTGCTGAGAAAAGTAAGACGTCGAGCAGAGCTCAATGTCAAGTTGGTGCATAAAGCCGTTTACTTTCTCTATTTACCTTCCATGTCATAAAACTTAGCATTTACTTGTTAGGTGGAGATCACGGATATCATTGAGGTAGCTTCATAGAAAGCTGTAAAAACACACCTGCAATATACACACACCGACCATCCCATCAATTGTGTTATTCTCCCATTAAAGGAAAAGTAGCAGCAGGAGCAGACTTTGCCAAGAATATTTTCATGCCCTGGGGGATCATCAAGAATATATAATTATCATACAGACAAATCTAAGTCATTTTTTCTTATATGAATGTTTAATATTCCTTGGCTGAGTTCTTATATGGGGCAGTTGGTTTACCCTAAATCTTATTACAGAACAGTATTTTGTCCGAAGAGTTTAGAAAAATTCTACAGCTGCCGATGCATAGCATAAGGCAATGTTCACATGCAATGTTTTTGCTACGTGTTTGTTTGTTGTTGTTTTTTTTTTTAAATTCGTTTATTAATTTCAGAATAGACAAACATTGCACATATTACATTTATCATTATTAAACATACCATCAGATACAAATGATTACAAACATCATCGCATCCAAAGTTCAGAGGCAATAGACTGTGCATGTTGAATCACTAGTACCTACAAAATACCTACTATACAACTTAAACAACTTTAACCTTTAGTAATAAGTCGCCAAAAGAAAACAGATGCAAGTTTGCTCTGCAACGATGTCCCCAAACCCCATGCCCCCCTCCCCGTGCATATATCTAATCCACGCAGACTACAGAGTATGATGAGATGAGTTCCATCTACCCCAAATTTTTTCGAATTTACCTGGGCATCCTCTATTATGGTACAGTGTTCTTTCATATGGGATAACCGAGTTCACCAGGTCAATCCAAGCTCTGAGAGACGGGGAGGAGCTACCCATCCACCTTAATGCCAGTACCTTTCGTGCTAAGAAGAGCGTTTCTCGAAGGAAGATCCCAGTATGGTGATCCCAGGTCTCTGTATCCCACACCCCAAATAGGCAAGTCAATGGTTCAAGTGGGACAGGGATTAACAATAAAGACGTTAACAATGTCGTGACTTCTTTCCAATAATGAAGGATTACCGGGCACCGCCATATCATGTGGGTAAAATCCGCATCATGTGCGTGACACCGTAAGCAGTCTGACGTCTGAAGGCGGCCCATTTTAAAAAGTCGTGTCGGAGTCAGATAAGTCTGATATGTAATATATAGCTGGGTCATCCTATTGTTAACTGAGGGAGAAACTTTAGTTGGAGATTCCAAAATATCTTCCCACTCCTCTCCCAGTGTATCGGGAAGGAGTCCCTCCCATTTCTTTTTTAAGGTGTTAATAGTGAGCCCATCTCCCACGGATAATAGGTATGTGTATAAAGAGGAAATGAGCCCCTGAGGACCCTGTGATTTGAGAATGCCTATAAGGGGTAAAGATGAAATTGCTCGACCTGCACCTGCATTTCGCATATGTGACTGGAAAGCTGACCTCAGCTGTAAATAACGGAAGAATTGAGATCTTGGGATATTGCAGGTATCCCGCAATTGTTCAAAGGACACAAAAACATCTTGGTTATACAAATTACCTACCGAGAGAACACCACATGAGATCCAGAACTCAGTAGACGGGTGATTTAGTAATTCTGGAAAATAACTATTATACCACAGTGGCATTTCGGCTATTATATCTGTATATTTAATAACTTTTTTAATTTGTCTCCATATTAATCTCGCTTGTCGAAGCAATGGCAGCAAACGGGGAGCACTGACTTTCTCCATTTCCAAAAAACCCAGTGGACAGTCAATACGGGCAGAATGGATTATATGGCTTTCTGAATTAGGTAGGGAGTTGCTAGGCATCCATTTGCTTATCGCCCTAGCCTGCCCAGCAAGATAATATAGATAAAAGTCTGGTAAGGCTGCCCCTCCCCCCCTTGTCGGTCTCTGTAGAGTAGATAGCTTGAGTTTGGGTCTAGTCTTCCCCCATATAAAGGACGTGGTCAGGGAGTTTAAGTTTGCAAAAAAAGATTTGGGTATTGGCACAGCACTATGTTGGAGACAATAATTAAATTTGGGGAGCAATATCATCTTAACTAAATTAATGCGACCTGCAACGGAGAGAGGGAGTTTGCTCCAAGCTATGAATTTAGATTTGGCCAGGTCCAATAGTGGATAAATATTAAGTCGTAGGTCCAGCTGACTATATTGAGACATATGTATTCCTAGATATTTGAAATTGGAGACTACAGGTAGTGACGAGAGATTTTCGAGACGGGGCATCGGCGCATGAGACAGAGGCATCAGAGCAGACTTATCCCAATTGATATAGAGACCAGAGAATTTGCTAAAATTATCTATAGTCGTTATTACTCGCGGTAGTGTTTCTTCTGTTTTATCCATAAATATGATCATATCATCAGCATATAAACCGATGGTGTCTACACGATCCGCAATACTTATTCCCTTGATATCCGTGGAAGACCTTATGCGTATTGCCAATGCTTCTATCGCGAGGGCAAAGAGGGCCGGGGACAGAGGACATCCCTGACGGGTTCCCCTATGTAAAGTAAAAGAATCAGAGATAGAATTATTCACAATTACCCGTGCCCTAGGATTCCTATATAGTGTATCTATCCCTCTAATAAATTTATCTCCAAAACCGTATTTCTGCAGACATGCAGAAAGAAAAGGCCATTCAAGGGAGTCAAACGCTTTAGCTGTGTCTAGGGATGCCAGAGCCCAGTTATTATCCAATTCTAGGGAGCTATATTGAATCACTGATTGGACCCGCCGAATATTAATAGAGGTACTTTTCCCAGGCATAAAGCCTGTTTGATCTGGGTGTATAAGATCTAATATGATTGTATTTAGTCTAGTGGCCAATATTTTAGTGAAGATTTTATAATCTACGTTCACCAATGATATGGGGCGATATGATCCACATTCCAAGGGGTCCTTTCCCTCCTTCTTAAGTACAATGATATTTGCATCATAAAATGTTTCAGGCATAATTTCTCCCTCCCATATATTCTGAAGCACCTTCAATAAGAGTGGTGCCAGGTGGTCCCGATATTTTTTATAGAACTCAACGGGAAACCCGTCAGGTCCAGGGGCCTTCCCGGTGGCCATATCCATTATAGCCTGTTCCACCTCCTCCAGAGTAAACTCGGCTTCCATAAAAGCTTGCTGGGTTGGGCTCAGTAAGGGGAATGCCATGTCTGATAGATAGTCTATACATTCAGGGACCCCAAGACCACTACCCGATTTGTACAGTGACTTATAGTAATTACAAAAACTTTGAAGAATTTCCTCGGTGGAGGATACCAACGAACCATCGAGTGTCCGAATCTGTAGTACCGTGTTGGAGGTGTTATGCTGACGTACCAAAAAAGCTAGGAGTTTACTGGCCTGATTCCCCATTTCAAAATAAGACTGACGGGTAAAAAATAATTTACGTTTTGATTTAGTGTCTATATTTTGGGTGTATAATCTTTGGGAAGTGAGCCACTCCACCCTGTTGCCGTTAGTTTGATTGGCCACATAGGCGGCTTCCGAGTCCTTCAGCCGTCGCTCAATCTCGTCATCTTCCCCCGCCGTCACCCTCTTTATATAGGAGATTGTAGAGGACAGACATCCCCTCAAATATGCCTTTAGAGTGTCCCAGAACAGATTGAGATTCGAGGGGTCTGGGTGAGTAGAGACAAAGCAGTTTAACTGATCAACCGTTCTATCACTAGCATCTATTAGTTTCAGCCAGAAGGGATTCAATTTCCAAGGTATATTATTATTTGACTGACCGTATTTAAGTTTGAGAACAATTGGGCTGTGATCTGATATCCCCCTGTTACCATGTTCGACACTATTCACCCACAGCGCTAGGTCGCTAGATCCAAATATGTAATCTATACGGGATAGAGACTGTCTAGTTGAAGAATGACAAGTATATTCCTTTATCTCAGGGTGACGTATTCTCCATAGGTCTAACCATCCGCTACCGTTCATAAATGATGCCAATTGAGAGGGAGATTGAGAAAGGGACCCCCTTGACATCTCGCCGTCTAGTCTCAGTCTATCTTCAAGATTATCCATGACTAAATTAAAGTCTCCCATACAGATAACACTAGCATTAGGATAATTTAGGGAGAAACCCAGTGCCATGCGGAGAACCGATATGCCGGCCGGGGGTGGGTTATAAACACATAATATCACATATTCCTTCATATTAATAAAGGCATGAACAAAAACAAAGCGACCCTCGGGATCGCGTCGTGACTCTCTAGCCTCCCACCTGACATTCCTATGTACCAACAGGGAGACCCCTCTGGAGTAACTGGTGTGAAATGCGTGAAGGGACCACTGCACCCACGGCTTTTGCGTACACTTAGCTGTGTCTCTGGTCAAATGCGTCTCCACAAGTGCTACAATATGTGGATGATACCTTTTAATTTGTGAAAATACCTTAATTTTCTTTCGAGGAGTCTTAATACCCCGTATGTTCCACGTCATACATACAATCTCAGATCCCATATCTACGTTCGGGAAAAGGCATAACATACACCACAGCCTGGGCGGGAATCAGGAACATCATACAGAGCATAAGGTTATCACTGGCGACTAATAAACATAACAAACAATTGAAATTGAAACTGGTGTAAAATACCAAACCAAACAACATTTGAACAGTGGAGGAGTGTAATCCTACACTCCTATAGTTGAGTAGAATAGGGGATACCCTCACTGGAATCAGCGTCCGGTATAGTTGACAAACTCAGCACCCACATAGAGAGCTCTAGATTGTGTTGCCATCAGATAGAAAGAGCTACTCAAGAGTCCGGGGTACTAGGCCCCTTGTATGACCGTAACCATTCGACCGCCTCCGCCGGGTCAGTGAAGAACAGGGAGGAGCCTTCATGAACAATACGGAGTCGAGCTGGATAAAGCATGGAGTAAATGATGTTTTTATCCCTGAGCTGCTTTTTGACTTCCATAAATCGAACTCGCTGCTTTTGAAGTTCCATAGAGAAGTCCGGGAAGATTGATATAGTGGCGTTATTGAACTTAATAGGGGCCTTCTGCCTTGCCAAGCGAAGAATTGCATCCCTGTCTCTGCAGTTAAGGAGACGTGCCAGAAAGGGTCGGGGCGGAGTTCCAGGAGGAAGAGGTCTCGTTGGGACCCTATGGGCCCTTTCCACAGAAAATGTTGAGGAGAATCCGTCTCCCAGGGAGGTTTTAAGCCAGTCCTCTAGAAATTGCTCAGGTTGCTGACCCTCCGAGCGTTCTGGTAGGCCAATAATTCGGATATTATTACGGCGCAGCCTGTTTTCCAGGTCATCTGCCTTTTGCTTCCAGGCATTCACAGAGCCAGTGGCCTTTGATAACTTAGCCTCCATTGGGGCAATGGTGTCCTCTATCTGAGACACCCTTGTTTCAACCTCTGAAATACGCCCTCTCATAGTTTGTATATCTTGTCGCAGACGGCCCACTTCAGTATGCACGTCTTCTATTTTCTCAGTGAGAGAGGACCTGGTGAGAGATATAGCCTGCATCAACTGCTCAGATGCTTGTTTAAGAGTCAGTTCGTCTTGTTCTCCCTCCTCATTGCTGTCAGAAAGACGATTTTTGCGTTGACTCTGCGTGGGATTATTTCTGAGAGAGCGTGTATTATCTGGGGCATCTTCTCTGGCATATTTCCTCAACTTGTCAGCAGCCCCCGCTCCTTTAGGATGATGCATGGTGATTGGCAGAAGATCCCCACCAAATGACCAAATTTATTATTATGGCAGTCTATTCTCCACTAGCAGACCGGACAGGGCCAAACACCGGGATGCACCCCCGAGAGGCAGCAAACCAAGCAAAGAGTCTCAGATATCTGCAAATGTATCAATTTAGGAGTTTGCCCAGGCACTGTGTCCCAGAGCAGCCACAGTTCCCCAGGAAGAACAGCAGGGAGGGGGGAACGATCCCTCCAAAGTAATGGTGCAAGCAGGGGTTTTGATAAGGGGAGTGCAGGGCCCAATTTTCCAGGGCGCACACCGCTCTGCCCCTTTTAGTGTTTCAGGCCGGTAGCTCACCTCCTGAATGCACCGCAGTCTTGCTATATAGCGCCTCTCTCCTTGCTGCTGGAGAGTGCGCTGTGGTAATGGCCGCCGTCTCCCAGGGCCCGCCCGCCGCTCCAGACCCGGCACCTGTCTCCTGCTCCTCGATGTTCCACAGCGTCCCCGCTGTATGTAAGTGCCTGCCGTGCTCCCCGGGGGATCCACCCGGCTTCAGCCGCCGCCGGCACTGCGTCCCGCCCGTCGGAGCCGCGCTTAAAGATGGCCGCCGCAGCCCAGGGACCTCGCCGCTCCTCCAGACCGCCACAGATATCGGCTCTCCAGCGTTCCACCGCCGCCACCCGGGGGGGTCGCCGGTCTCCCGAGCTTTCAGAGCACCGCCTCAGCCGGTGCAGCTGCAGTTCAGGGGGATAAATGGCCGGATTCAGATCAGGATAATGGGAGCCTCCAAAAGGTGCGTCTTCTC
The DNA here is from genome assembly GCF_032444005.1 of Ranitomeya imitator. Classification (NCBI taxonomy): domain Eukaryota; kingdom Metazoa; phylum Chordata; class Amphibia; order Anura; family Dendrobatidae; genus Ranitomeya; species Ranitomeya imitator. Next base: position 774,760,074 of record NC_091284.1, read on the forward strand.
TCTTGGCTTACATAGCCACGCCCCCTGTTTGTTGTTGTTTTTGCATTTTTTTTAATGCAAATTAAAAATAGCTTTTTAGAGTACCAGAAAAAGCTATGAGATTTTAGACCCTGCCCTCGGCCAGCACACATTCAGTTGAAATCCAAGCATCAAGCCTGTCAGAGGACTGCAGCAGCAACTGACTGTGGTGTTTAGACACAAGCAGCACAATTACAGGTGCTTCTCACAAAATTAGAATATCATCAGAAAGGATTTATTTCAGTTCTTCAATACAAAAAGTGAATATATTATATAGAGTCATTACAAACAGAGAGATCTATTTCAAGTGTTTATTTCTGTTAATGTTGATGATTATGGCTTACAGCCAATGAAAACCCAAAAAGTCATTATCTCAGTAAATTAGAATACTTTATAAGACCAGCCTGAAAAATGATTTTAAAATCGAAAATGTTGGTCTACTGAATTGTATGTTCAGTAAATGCACTCAACACTTGGTCGGGGCTCCTTTTGCATCAATTACTGCATCAATGCGGCTTGGCATGGAGACAATCAGCCTGTGGCACTGCTGAGGTGTTGTGAAAGCCCAGGTTGCTTTGATAGCAGCCTTCAGCTCATCTGCATTGTTGGGTCTGGTGTCTCTCATCTTCCTCTTGACAATACCTGTTCTGACCTGGTGATAAGGACAATAATGTACCTGGTGGATAAGAGCACACGGAATGACCTGATAGTTACTGATAATATAGGACGAGCTCTGGGACGTGGGAACTCTGCTGACCGCAATCCCTAATCCTATCAACCACACTAGAAATAGCCGTGGATTGCGCCTAACGCTCCCTATGCAACTCGGCACAGCCTAAGAAACTAGCTAGCCCTGAAGATAGAAAAATAAAGCCTACCTTGCCTCAGAGAAATTCCCCAAAGGAAAAGGCAGCCCCCCACATATAATGACTGTGAGTAAAGATGAAAGTACAAACACAGAGATGAAATAGATTTAGCAAAGTGAGGCCCGACTTACTGAACAGACCGAGGATAGGAAAGGATACTTTGCGGTCAGCACAAAAACCTACAAAAAGACCACGCAGAGGGCGCAAAAAGACCCTCCGCACCGACTCACGGTGCGGAGGCGCTCCCTCTGCGTCCCAGAGCTTCCAGCAAGCAAGAACAATCGAAAAAGCAAGCTGGACAGAAAAATAGCAAACCAGAGAAAAACAAGCAGTCACTTAGCTTCTGCTGGGAAGACAGGACACAAGAATGATCCAGGAGTGAACTAGACCAATACTGGAACATTGACAGGTGGCCTGGAGCAAAGATCTAAGTGGAGTTAAATAGAGCAGCCAGCTAACGAATTAACCTCGTCACCTGAGGAAGGAAACTCAGAAACACCCACAGCCACCAGAGAAAGTCCATGGACAGAACCAGCCGAAGTACCATTCATGACCACAGGAGGGAGCCCGACAACAGAACTCACAACAAATACCCCATAGATTAAGGTCTGGTGAGTTTGCTGGCCACGTGATACTGTTGTTTTTAAACCAGGTATAGGTACTTTTGCCAGTGTGGACAGGTGCCAAGTCCTCACTGCCGATGAAATTTCCATCTCCAAATTCTTGATGGCAGAGGGAAGCATGAACTGCTCTTAAATTTCCTGGTAGACGGCTGCGCTGATCTTGGTCTTGATAAAACACACCTTTTTCTACCACACTTTTGCCTTCCACTCAACTTTCCATTAATATGCTTGAATCCAGAACTCTATGAACAGCCAGCTTCTTTAGTAATGACCTTTTGTGGCTTACCCTCCTTGTGGAGTGTGTCAATGACTGCCTTTTGGACATCTGTCATGTCAGCAGTCTTCCCCATGATTGTGGAGCCTACTGAAACAGACTAAGGGACCTTTTTAAACATTTAGGAAACCTTTGCAGGTGTTTTTTGTTAATTATTCCAATTTACCAAGATAATGACTGTTTGGTTTTCCTTGGCTGTAAGCCAAAATCATCAACCTAAACAGAAAAAAGCACTTGAAATAGATCACTGTCACGCCGCCGCCTGTCATGCCGCCGCTCTCCGAGTCCTGGTATGCTTACCGGTCCTCAGCATCCCGGCGCACTCCCACTCATCTTTTGGTGTCTGTTACCCTGCTCGCGCGGCTGCCTCCTGTCACCCATCAGGTGTGCGCGCGCACTGGGTTCAGCGGTGCATGCGCACACCTCTCTCTTTGATTTTGGCCGCTCCTTCCAGCCCGCTCTATGCTCCTGAAGGATCCTGACCTGGAAGTCCCGCCGCACACTCTGCTTATCAGGCCGTCTCTTCCTCCTGGCTGTGCCTGACTGTCGTTTGTGTTTCACAAGTGATTCTGGCCTCACGTCTCCCTGCGGTCTCTCTTCCCTGCCTGCCTACTCTGCCGCAAAGCTTTTGCCACTTAACCTCTTGCCCTTACCTTCGTCCTCCTCTCTACTCTCGTCTAGTGTCTGCCTGCCAGTGTCTCCAGCCTGCCCGTGTTCCCGTGTCTCAGCCGTGCCAGCCTGCCAGTGTCTCCAGCCTGTCTGTGTTCTTGTGTCTCCGCCGTGACTGCTTGCGTCTCGGTCCTGCCCGTGTTCCTGTGTCTCTGCTGTGTCATTCCTCCCGCCTGTCCTTCCTGACTCCCGCTGTGACTCCTGTTGTCCGCCCCTGCGTAACAGCTGCCATAGCGGTAGTCTCCCCTGGGCCTGCCCCTAAAGCTCCCTGTATAGGGGGTGGTCCACCAAGTCATCTCGTCCTAGGGAGGTTCGCCGCCGCGAGCCAGCGGATCCCCCTTAGGAGTTCCTCTAGTTCTCACAATCACTCTGTAATAACTCTATACACTGTGTGCAGAATTATTAGGCAAGTTGTATTTTAGAGGATTATTTTTATTATTGATCAACAACTATGTTCTCAAACAACCCAAAAGACTCATAAGACTCAAAGCTTAATATTTTTGGAAGTTGGAGTGGTTTTTTTTTTTAGATTTGGCTATCTTAGGAGAATATCTGTTTGTGTAGGTAACTAGTACTGTGCAGAATTATTAGGCAACTTAATAAAATCCAAATATATTCCCATCTCATTTGTTTATTTTCACCAGGTAAACCAACATAACTGCAAAAAAATTAGAAATAAACATTTCTGACATGCAAAAACAAAACCCAAAACAATTAGTGACCAATATAGCCACCTTTCTTTATGATGACACTCAACAGCCTTCCATCCATAGATTCTGTCAGTTGCTTGATCTGTTTACGATCAGCATTGCGTGCAGCAGCCACCACAGCTTCCCAGACACTGTTTACTGGCCAGACATGCTGTGGAGTAGTTGGAGGCATGTGTGTTGTGAATTCTGCTTTTGGGCTCCCTCCGGTGGTTGTAGGTGGTAATGCAGTTGTCTCTGGGCTGCAGTCCTGGACAGGTGTATCTGCTGATTGCAATTCTGACTGGGGTATTTAGGTTTGCAGGACTCATTAGTCCTTGCCAGTTGTCAATGTTTCTTGGGAAGTGTTGGATCTCTGTCTGGCTTCTCCTGCTTAGCTGCCAATTCAGCAAAGATAAGTGTCTGTTTCTTTTTCTATGGCACACAAGCTGTGTGCTTGTTTTTTTATTGTGTTCCTGCTCTGAGTGTAGGAGTCTCTGGAGTTGCAGATATACGTTCCACATCTTTAGTTAGATGGAGGAATTTTTTGTATAATCTGCTGTGGATATTTTTGGAAGGGTTTTAATACTGACCGCACAGAACTCTGTCCTATACTTTCCTATTTTAGCTAGAGTGGCCTCTTGCGCTAAATCCTGTTTTCTGACTGTGTGTATCTTTCCTCTCCTACTCACAGCCAATATTTGTGGGGGGCTGCCTATCCTTTGGGGTTCTGCTCTGAGGCAAGGTAGTATTCCTATTTCCATCTTTAGGGGTATTTAGTCCTCCGACTGTGACGAGGTGTCTAGGGCTTGTTAGGTACACCCCACGGCTACTTCTAGTTGCGGTGTTAAGATCAGGATTTGAGGTCAGTATAGTTACCACCTACTCCAGTGAAAGTTTTCATGCTGCTCCAAGGTCACCGGATCATAACACATGTGATGGAGCATTGCCCTGTATGAAAATCATGTTATTCTTGAATGATACCGATTTTTTCCTGTACCATTGCTTAAAGAAGTTGTCTTCCAGACACTGGCAGTAGGTCTGGGAGTTGAGCTTCACTCCATCCTCAAACCGAAAAGGTCCCACAAGTTCATCTTTGATGATACCAGCCCATACCAGTACCCCACCTCCACCTTGCTGGCGTCTGAGTCGGAGTGGAGCTCTCTGCCCTTTACTGATCCAGCCTCTGGCCCATCCATCTGTCCCATCAAGAGTCACTCATTTCATCAGTCCATAAAACCTTTGAAAAGTCAGTGTTAAGATATTTCTTGGCCCAGTCTTGACGTTTTATCTTATGTTTCTTGTTCAAAGGTGGTTGTTTTTCAGCCTTCCTTACCTTGGCCATGTCCCTGAGTATCGCACACCTTGTGCTTTTTGTTACTCCAGTAATGTTGCAGCTCTGAAATATGGCAAAACTGGTGGCAAATGGCATCTTGGCAGCTTCACGCTTGATTTTCCTCAATTCATGGGCAGTTATTTTGCGCCTTTTTTGCCCATCATGCTTCTTGCGACCCTGTTAGCTATTTGCCATGAAATGCTTGATTGTTCGGTGATCACGCTTCAAAAGTTTGGCAGTCTCAAGACTGCTGCATCCCTCTGCAAGACATCTCACAATTTTGGACTTTTCAGAGCCCGTCAAATCTCTCTTCTGACCCATTTTGCCAAAGGAAAGGAAGTTACCTAATTATTAAGCACACATTATATAAGGTTTTGATGTCATTAGACAACAGCCCTCCTCATTACAGAGATGCACATCACCTGATTTACTTAATTGGTTGGTAGTTGGCTCTCAAGCCTGAACAGCTTGGAGTAGGACAACATGTATAAAAAGTATCATGTGATCAAAATACAACTTGCCTAATAATTCTGCACACAGTGTATAATATATATACTTTTTGTATTGAAGAACTGAAATAAATTAACTTTTTGATGATATTATTATTTTTTATTATTATAGCTTCATTTATTCCATGGCGCTTTACATGTGAGGAGGGGTATACATAATAAAAACAAGCACAGTAATCTTAAACGATACAAGTCAAGACTGGTACAGGGGGAGAGAGGACCCTGCCCGCGAGGGCTCACAATCTATAAGGGATGGGTGAGGATACAGTTGCTGAGGGTAGAGCTGGTCATACAGCGGTTTGGTCAATCCGTGTTTACTGCAGGTTGAAGGCTTGTCGGAAGAGGTAGGTCTTCAGGGTCTTTTTGAGGGTTTCCACGGTAGGCGAGAGTCTGATATTTGTTGTAGAGAGTTCCAGAATAGGAGTAATGCACGGGAGAAATCTTGTATTCTAATTTTGTGAGAAGCACCTGTATATCACTGTATCATGCCGCCTGCACACGGCAATGGAAAAGGAAGACCGAGCCCCTTGTCATGGGAGCAGTGACAGGTGATATGTAGGGTGTTGTAGAGAAAAATTAAAAACCATAAAGACATCTTTGGTGAGGGGACATAGAAAGAGCTGACGCTTCAACCTACATATACATTGAATATATGGGATTAATTACAACAGGTGAAGAGAGAAACTAATTATCTGAGAAAGTGAGAAAGAGCTGACACTTCAACCTCCATTTAAGTAGGGACATTCTCCTGTGAACAGGTAACAAAAACAAAAGATTTGTTCTGGAAAAAGACACCAAGTCTGAGATCCATATATTTCAAAGGTGGAGAAGTGAAAAATCTAACACCTGCAGAGGTAACTCTTGTTCTCTTCAAAGAAAAACTGGACAATTACAGACATACACGCTGTCTCCAGTCTCTATGAACATTGGGATTTGTATCGTGTTACGCTCAACGGTGGCTCAATTGGATTTGTGGACCCACTGTGCCACAGTGCTGAGCCTGACTAGCACGGGGCGTAGCTAAGACGCTAATAATGCGCCCACAGGACCGTGGGGTACTCGGTACCGGGTCCTGCGGTTCACAGGAGGGATGTCACGGTGGCAACCCGGTCCGTGGCCCTGGGAATCAACGTTAAAGGGAAAGGTCTTTAAAGGGAATAAAGTTTGTGTTCATGACGCCACCTGTGGTATTCGGTCAGTGGGGACTGACGCTGCTTTAAGGGGTCCTCTGGGGTGAAGTTATGGCAGCTAGATGGTATAACTTCCCACAGGTGAAGTATATCCCCAGGGCTCCCGGTGTGTAGATGGAAGATGGTGAGGAGTGCAGTAAAGAATGAGGACACAGGTTTGCAGTCTATTTACCTTGGTTTACTGAAGACTTCAGCATTTGCAGTCCAGAGCACCAGATCACAGGGCAGGCAGGGTCAGGCCGGCTTGAAGGCAAGTTAGGAGTCCCCTTACCCAGGTGGAAAACAAAAGCCTTCCTCTAGCGCCGCGGTGGTGTAGTCCCTTACGGCTTAAAGTTCCACATAAGGTCCTCACAGATGTTATCTCTCTCCCTGTCCCCCGGGTAGGATAGGACATAACCCATATGACTGGTGGCTTGAGTCTGTTTATAGGGACTTTAGCACGCCCTGGCCTCTGAGGGGTGCCACATGCCTCCTGGGTGTTAGGTCGGACAGGTAACTTAAAGTTCCGCTGTCCTGCTGGTCTCTGATGTAAGTCATAGAGGTCCTTACAACCTCGGTGTTCCTTCTACCGGTCTCTGCGCCTCAGAAGGAGGCAGCCTGCTCGGGGATGGTCTCCCCCTGATATCCTCTCCTGTGCTTTGCTCTCCTGCATGTTTGCTGCAATCAATTCGGCCTTCTAAATGTTTATTTCCAGGAACTGCTGCACTGCGGCGGCACAGCTCCGTAAAACCTTCCTCTGTCTCAGATTGATCCAGTCTGTTTCCTGGCAAGGCTCAACTCCTCTATCCCTCTGTGTCTCTAGCAGGAACTTACTGAACCTTCCTGGAACTGACTGACTTTCCCTCCAAAACTACCTTATATATGGGGAGTCACCTAGCAAGTAGGATCAAAAGCTCCCCCTGGTGGCCTGGAGTGTGAATGTGTTGCATGTTTGTGGTACCTGATTGCAGTTATCCCTACTTGCCTTCAAGCGTAACATCACTCTCCCCATGAGGAAAGCAATGCTACTGTGATGACCAGGACCCTGGGGCGCCACACTAACAGGTGTTCACTGGAGCTTATGGATGTGGAGACAGACTGGGCTGCAGGTATGCGCTAGGTAGGGCTGGACTGGCTATCTGGCAATTCTAGAAAATACCAGAATGGCCTGTCTGGTCGTGGGCTGCCTTGTCTGCTACATTGTTAAAAGAATCTGTGTTCTCAAGACAACCATACTGTTGTGAGTTGTGACGGAGCACAAAGTCAATGACTCCCTCACTTACCCCATCAGGCCACAGGTTTCATTATTAATATTGGTCTTGTAGTAAATCTTGCTTTCCTCCATCCAGGGAAATATTAGTAATATATCCCACCTGGGGCTTGGGGACGGGGACAGCATGGGCCTGTGTGAGTTCAAATGCCAGGGCTGAATTTCAGCCCCAGTCCGTACCTGGCTGTTATGACCTGGTGGTTAGGACAATAATGGACCTGGTGGTTAAGAGCACACGGAATGACCTGATAGTTACTAATAATACAGGACAAGCTCTGGGACGTGGGAACTCTGCTGACCGCAATCCCTAATCCTATCACACACACTAGAAATAGCCGTGGATTGCGCCTAACGCTCCCTATGCAACTCGTCACAGCCTAAGGAACTAGCTAGCCCTAAAGATAGAAAAATAAAGCCTACTTTGCCTCAGAGAAATTCCCCAAAGGAAAAGGCAGCCCCCCACATATAATGACTGTGAGTTAAGATGAAAATTACAAACACAGAGATGAAATAGATATAGCAAAGAGAGGCCTGACTTACTGAACAGACAGAGGATAGGAAATGTAACTTTGCGGTCAGCACAAAAACTACAAAAAGACCACGCAGAGGGCGCAAAAAGACCCTCCGCACCGACTCACGGTGCGGAGGCGCTCCCTCTGCGTCCCAGAACTTCCAGCAAGCAAGACAAAAATCAAAATAGCAAGCTGGACAAAAAAATAGCAAACAAGAGGAAAACAAGCAGGAACTTAGCTTCTGCTGGGAAGACAGGTCACAAGAACGATCCAGGAGCGAACTAGACCAATACTGGAACATTGACAGGTGGCATGGAGCAATGATCTAAGTGGAGTTAAATAGAGCAGCCAGCTAACGAATTAACCTTGTCACCTGTGGAAGGAAACTCAGAAGCCGCAGCCCCACTCACAACCACCAGAGGAATCCCATGGACAGAACCAGCCGAAGTACCATTCATGACCACAGCAGGGAGCTTGACAACAGAATTCACAACACCTGGCGCTAGGTACCACTCCTAGGCAGATTCCAGTACTGCAGCTGCTGACCTCAGGGGTCAGGTTCACTGACACAGACTAGGGCTATGTTCATACACTCCAGTCTACGATAGGTCTAGGATACAGGCTAAGTTATTCTCTGCACATGGACAGGGGAACAACGTTCAAGCACTGGCCACACCTGGACCAAGGGATATCAGATTCAAGACTGGCCGCACTGAGATGAGGGGATTTCGAATTCAAGACTGGCCGCACCTGAAATGTATATACCATATGCTCACTGTGAGTTCCTCAATAACCAGTCTAGTAGTGGAAGCAGTCATGGTCTCGTCCATCACTCTTATGTCAGTTGCATAATTTACCTGACGATTGGAGACAGTAGAGTTGCGTATCTCTGAAAAATTGGTGAAGTTGGAATCTGTGTGATCTCTCTTGTGTCATCAATGACGTTGGTGACAGGGATAATAATAATAATAATAATAATCTTTATTTTTATGTAGCGCTAACATATTCCGCAGCGCTTTACAGTTTTGCACACATTATCATCACTGTCCCCGATGGGGCTCACAATCTAGATGCCCTATCAGTATGTCTTTGGAATGTGGGAGGAAACCGGAGTACCCGGAGGAAACCCACGCAAACACGGAGAGAACATACAAACTCTTTGCAGATGTTGTCCTTGGTGGGATTCGAACCCAGGACCCCAGCGCTGCAAGGCTGCAGTGCTATCCACTGAGCCACCGTGCTGCCCGATGGGATGGGATTTGTGTGCCCTCCCAGCTGTGATCTTTGACATAGTGTTATTTTTATTTTAATTGCTATGTGAATAGGACCATACGGGAACATTATGGAGTTGCAGAGCATTACAATTGGGTGGGAGCCACTATAAAGGACTTTATTCATGTATGGGGCTACATTGCAAATTATTAAAGTAAGGGGCCAAATTGGGAGACATTACTAATGTATGGGGCCAAAATGGGGGATGCTTTGAGGAGTGGGGGCACAATGGGAGGCATTATTAATTTATGGGGCCCAGTAGGAGAGTATGGTTGATATACAGACTGGCACGGCAGGTGCAGGTGTGTCCAGCTGATATATAGATTGGCACAGCAGGTGCAGGCAGGTAACGGCTGTACTACAGACTGAAATGGCAGGCACTAGCAAGGAGGTTAAGAGTGGACAGATGGAAACTAGCAGAACTAGCGGACAGGGACCTGGGAACTACAAGCATGTAGGGAACAAACTAACAACGTTGCACAGGCACCTCCATGCAGGTTTCAGTGCCTTAAATAGTAAGTGTCTCCCTAGGCACTGGAGTCTCCCGGTTTCTCTGGACAGTGCTTTACAAACATTATCATCACTGTCACAATCTAAATTTGACTGTTTGGCGATGAACAATTGTACTTGTCCGAAAGATCAATCAGGCATGTCTGACATTTTCCTGCGGCTCTCATGCGTGGCATAATGTGTATGTGCTGATCGTTCAGTAAACTTTATTTCCTTACTTCCAGTTCACTGTTTATCAAACGTTTTTGTTTGCTAGTCATTGGAAATGTATGGCATCAGCTAAAAGATATTTGTACAATGTAATTGGACATGTGTATGTGCCGTCACGCAAACGAAGATTCGTATGAATAACGAATGATCTTTCATCCATCGATTGTCATCTCATGTGTATGGCCAGCTTTACTCTTTATATTATACACTATAATTGGTCTGAATACAGCGGTTTTTCTTAATCATCAGTATTAAAGTATTATTCAGCCACCACTGTATCTAATGATTTACACCTATTGCAAGCCTAATTTAAGGCACTTCCGTAAATGCACAAATTCATCATAAAGAGACAAGGAAGCTTATGCCAATAAAAAACAATTATATTTTATTAATCAAAAGACATTAAAAACCTTCAGAACAATATGTCAATCAGTGGGAATACTGTACATACGCAAAATATACTGTCTGCTCAAGTTGAAATACACCAAAATACACCTTTAAAAAAATCAAGTGATATACAATGGCATACAATGCCCGTAATACATATATAGGTCAAATTAATAACACATATTTTGAAAGGTTTACAAAGACCAAGGTCTTAAAAATAGAGACATACCGTATTACTGTAAGACACCTCACTAGTATGTAAGAAGAACCAAATACCCACAACTGAAAAATAAAATAAACTAATTCATAGCCACCCTATTAAAAAAATATATAAATAAATATAGGGCACAAAAATATTAGGTCAAGTGGACAAATATGCTCCTATATAAAATAATGGGTGTGTTACCTCGGCTCCTGTTCCTAGCGCTCCTTCTGCTGCCGCCGAGTCCAGGTCAGCTGATGTCCTTGCTGCGTCCTCCTCACTCCGGGGCTCGGTGCTTGCATCCCGGCGCGCGTCCTCCCTGCACTCAGCTGCGCGCTCCTGTGGGTTGCGCAGTCGCAGTAGGCTCTGACCGCGCGCGCTCTCTCTGCTCTTCTATCCCTCCATGACCTGACCCGGAAGTACTTCCTGCCAATCAAAGTCTGGCCTCAGGTATTTCTGGCCCTCCTCCCTTTGTGGAGGTGCCTGATTATTGTGTTTTCCTGCTTTCGTTAGGCCGCATAGTTTTCTGTGCTTTACCAGTCCTGTGCATTCCCAGTCTTGTGCCTTTCCAGCCCTGTGTTTGTTTAACCTCTTGTTCTCCTGTTTTCTCTTTCAGTTCCTGCTCCTGTGTTCCGCAGTTCCTGTGTTTTCCCTTTCCTCAGTCCGATCCTCAGCTCCTTTACTTCTCACCCAGGTTTTCCTCCGTCACCTTCTTCCCTTTCTGTTTTTCCCCGTTTTTCTCCCTGTTTCCTTTTCCTGGAGCCGATCCCCCTGATTCTAACAGTATAATCAGGCCATGGACCCCGCTGGGACCTCTGCCCAGAAGGAGTTGGTCTTCTTGCGTGAAAACCAGACTCGCATCATGTCTTTTATGAAGACAATGGATTCCCGCTTGTCTGCTTTACAAGCCGCGGATCCTGGGAATGCTACTCAGTTGGCCAGCCTCCAGCAAGAGCTGGTACAGCAACGTGATACCCAGGCGCACATCCTGTCTTATATGGCGTCCGTGGATGATCGCTTACATTCCTTGCAATCGGCTTCTTCGCAAAGTTTTTCCCGACCTCCTGATACTGCCACAGCGCCTACTCCTCGTTTGGGTAAACCACCTCGCTACAGCGGCGATCCCAAACTGTGTCGGGGTTTCCTCAACCAGTGTCGTTTACACTTCGAGTTGTTGCCCCAACAGTACCCTACCGACCGGGCTAAGGTCGCCTTTATCGTGTCTCATTTGGAGGGTGAGGCCCTTTCCTGGGTGAATCCCCTCTGGGAACGAGACGACCCTATTGTGAGCAGTATAGTCACCTTTTTGGACACTTTCAGAAGGGTTTTTGATGAGCCCGGAAGGCTCGCTTCCACGACTGAGGCTCTTTTTAATCTTCATCAGGGTACCCTCTCTGTGGGGCAGTATGCCATACGCTTTCGTACCCTATCTTCTGAACTAGGGTGGAACAACGAGGCGTTGGTAGGTACCTTTTGGCGTGGTTTGTCGGGAAAGATTAAAGATGAGCTCGCAGGACGGGATACTCCTACTTCTTTGGAGGAGCTCATTTCACTTGCTACACGCATTGATTTGCGCTTCCAAGAGCGCTCTAGAGAGGCTGCTAGGGAGAGGAGGCCTATGCGCCCTTCCTCTTTATCTGTTCAGTGTCCTCTCACTCTTCGGCCTTCGGTTTCTTCCGGTAGTGCTGCTCCTGAACCCATGCAGGTTGATCGGGTCAAGATGGCGGACCAACACAGAAGAGAGAGGCTGGCACAAGGTCTTTGCTTGTACTGTGGTGGAGCATCTCATTTCCTGCGTTCATGTCCTGAGAGGCCGGGAAACGCCTCCACTTAGGACAGGTAAGAGAGGCCTTCCTAAGTGTGTTTGAACCCTCTCCACCTCTTACTCTTTCTGTTCTTATAATTCAGGGTCAGAGACGTGGCTCGGAACTAGCATATTTGGATTCGGGTGCGGCAGGTAACTTTATCAGGCTTAAGGAGGTGAAGAAATACCAGATTCCGGTGGTCGCCCTGAGATGTCCACGAATGATTGCTTCCGTTGATGGCAAGCCTCTGCAGGAGACCGTCTCTATGGTTACCGAGGAGGTAACTCTGCAAGTGGGAGCTCTGCACCAAGAGAAGATTGCTCTCTACGTTTTGCCCAATTTGTCTCATCCCCTTTTGCTCGGTCTTCCTTGGCTTCGGACTCACGAACCCGTCCTGGATTGGCGTTCTGGTGAGATTCTTCGGTGGGGACATCCGTGTCAAGAGAGGTGCTTGGCTTCTGTCCGACCAGTTACGGTCTCTCAATCCTCGTCTGGCCCCGTGGGCTTGCCTCCTGCCTATTGGTCCTTTTCTGACATTTTTGAGAAGAAATAAGCCGAGACTCTTCCGCCTAATCGGCCCTATGATTGTCCTGTCCAGTTACGTCCCGGAACCACACCGCCCAGAGGTCGGATCTATCCTTTATCCCCTGCTGAGACGTCTGCCATGTCTGAGTACATCCAAGAAAATCTCGCTAAGGGTTTTATAAGTAAATCCTCCTTGCCTGCTGGTGCCGGCTTTTTCTTTGTAAAAAAAAAAAGGACGGCTCTTTACGTCCCTGCATTGACTATCGAAGTTTGAATGACATCACGGTAAAAAATAAATACCCTTTGCCGTTAATTCCAGAGCTCTTTGATCACTTGAGAGGGGCACGGATCTTCTCGAAGTTGGACCTACGTGGAGCCTACAATCTCGTTCGTATTCGCCCAGGGGATGAGTGGAAGACTGCTTTCAACACCCGGGATGGACATTACGAGTATCTTGTCATGCCCTTTGGTTTGTGTAACGCTCCCGTGGTCTTTCAAGAATTTGTAAACGACATCTTTCGGGATCTGCTTTACTCCTGCGTTGTGGTCTACCTTGATGATATCCTCATCTTCTCACCGGATCTGTCTTCCCACAGAAGAAGCGTTCGTCTGGTCCTGCAGCGCCTCCGGGAGAATCGCCTTTATGCTAAGATGGAAAAGTGTCTCTTCGAATGATCTTCTTTGCCCTTTTTGGGGTATATTGTCTCTGAGAATGGATTGGAGATGGATCCAGAGAAGTTGTCCGCTATCCTACAGTGGCCTCGTCCGGTTGGGGTGAAAGCTATCCAACGCTTCCTCGGTTTTGCTAACTACTACCGACAATTTATTCCGCATTTCTCGTCCATCATCAAGCCTATCTCCAACCTCACTCGGAAGGGATCCAGTTCTATTGTTTGGTCTCCAGAGGCCGAAGAGGCTTTCTCTAGTCTTAAACAGGCTTTCTCTACTGCACCCGTATTGCATCGGCCTGAGGCTAATAAGCCGTTCATCCTGGAAGTGGACGCCTCTTCCACTGGAGCTGGCGCAGTGTTATCCCAAAAGTCTTCTTCCGATGGATTGGTTTCCTGCGGATTCTTTTCTAAAGCCTTCTCTCCTGCGGAGTGCAACTATTCTATTGGGGATAGAGAGTTGCTAGCCATCAAGATGGCCCTTGAGGAGTGGCGCCATTTGCTGGAGGGAGCTGTTCATCCGTTTATCATCTTCACTGACCACAAGAATCTGGCCTACATCCAGTCTGCCCGGAGGCTCAATCCCCGACAGGCCAGGTGGTCCTTGTTCTTCGCTCGCTTTGATTTTGAATTGCATTTTCGTCCTGGTCTGAAGAATGTCAAAGCAGATGCCTTATCCCGGTCTTTTCAATCTCAAGATGTGGAGGAGGATCTCTCTCACATCATTGATCCTCTCAAGGTCATCTCTGTGGCTCCTGTGAGGTTGATTACTCCACCGCCTGGCAAGACCTTTGTTCCTGAGACCAAGAGAACTCAAGTGTTGCGATGGGGCCACTCCTCCAAAATCTCTGGTCATGTCGGGGTTAAAAAGACTTTGGAGCTCATCTCTCGGTTTTACTGGTGGCCCTCTCTCCGCCAAGATGTGATTGACTTCTCTGCTTCTTGCTCCTCTTGCGCCAAGGTTAAAGTTCCCAGAAGATTACCTTCTGGATTTTTGCTTCCGTTACCTGTTCCTTCTACTCCTTGGCAACACATTGCCTTGGATTTCATCACGGATCTACCCTGCTCTTCCGGTTTCACTACCATCCTGGTAGTAGTAGACCGCTTCTCCAAGATGGCACACTTTGTTCCGTTACAGAAACTACCTTCAGCTCATGAACTGGCAAAAGTTTTTGTCCAGCATGTTTTCCGACTTCATGGTTTCCCGTCACACATGGTGTCAGATCGAGGTGTGCAGTTTACTTCTCGATTTTGGAGGGCTCTCTGCGGTCTCCTGGAGGTCAAATTGGATTTCTCTTCCGCGTATCACCCTCAAACCAACGGGCAAGTGGAACGTGTCAATCAGGTGTTGGCGACCTATCTTCGCCATTTCTCTAATGCACATCACGATAATTGGTCAAGTCTTCTTCCATGGGCTGAGTTTGCCTACAATAACCACCCTGGCGAGTCTTTAGGCAAGTCTCCTTTCTTTGTGGTCTATGGCATGCATCCCAGGGTTCCATTGCCCATCTCTGCCTCCGCCGGGGTTCCAGCAGCTGACTCCGTGACTGTGGATTTCTCCAAGATCTGGCTGGAGGCTAAGGAAGCCCTGAAGAGGTCAGGTGAAAGCATGAAGAGACAGGCTGACAAGAGGCGTCTGGAGGCTCCATCTTTTCTTCCTGGCAAAAAGGTTTGGCTGTCTTCAAAATATATTAGATTGAAGATTCCTTCTTACAAGCTTGGACCTCGTTATATCGGTCCTTTTGAAGTCCTCCGGCGCATTAACAATGTTGCTTACAAGCTCAGGTTACCTGTCTCACTCCGTATTCCTAATGTCTTCCACGTCTCTCTCCTAAAACCGGTCATTCTTAATCGTTTTCATTCCGTTCCTAGTTCTTCTCCTCCTCCAATCTCTGCAGATAACGTTTTTGAGGTGGAGGATATCTTAGCATCCAAAAGAGTCAGGGGCAAGACATTCTTTTTGGTTGATTGGAAGGGTTTTGGTCCTGAGGAGAGGTCTTGGGAACCTAGGGAGAACATTAATGCTCCTCGCATTCTTAAGAAGTTTTTGTCAAAGAGTAGTAGGAGGGGGTGTAAGAGAGGGGGCACTATTAAAGCAGGATGGCACCATTGAAGCTCTAAAAAACTATAGGGAGAAAAATACTTTATCTAAAAAACTAATTAAAGCTGCCAAAAAGGAAACAGAGAAGCACATTGCTAAGGAGAGTAAAACTAATCCCAAACTGTTCTTCAACTATATCAATAGTAAAAGAATAAAAACTGAAAATGTAGGCCCCTTAAAAAATAGTGAGGAAAGAATGGTTGTAGATGACGAGGAAAAAGCTAACATATTAAACACCTTCTTCTCCACGGTATTCACGGTGGAAAATGAAATGCTAGGTGAAATCCCAAGAAACAATGAAAACCCTATATTAAGGGTCACCAATCTAACCCAAGAAGAGGTGCGAAACCGGCTAAATAAGATTAAAATAGATAAATCTCCGGGTCCGGATGGCATACACCCACGAGTACTAAGAGAACTAAGTAATGTAATAGATAAACCATTATTTCTTATTTTTAGTGACTCTATAGCGACAGGGTCTGTTCCGCAGGACTGGCGCATGGCAAATGTGGTGCCAATATTCAAAAAGGGCTCTAAAAGTGAACCTGGAAATTATAGGCCAGTAAGTCTAACCTCTATTGTTGGTAAAATATTTGAAGGGTTTCTGAGGGATGTTATTCTGGATTATCTCAATGAGAATAACTGTTTAACTCCATATCAGCATGGGTTTATGAGAAATCGCTCCTGTCAAACCAATCTAATCAGTTTTTTTGAAGAGGTAAGCTATAGACTGGACCACGGTGAGTCATTGGACGTGGTATATCTCGATTTTTCCAAAGCGTTTGATACCGTGCCACACAAGAGGTTGGTACACAAAATGAGAATGCTTGGTCTGGGGGAAAATGTGTGTAAATGGGTTAGTAACTGGCTTAGTGATAGAAAGCAGAGGGTGGTTATAAATGGTATAGTCTCTAACTGGGTCGCTGTGACCAGTGGGGTACCGCAGGGGTCAGTATTGGGACCTGTTCTCTTCAACATATTCATTAATGATCTGGTAGAAGGTTTACACAGTAAAATATCGATATTTGCAGATGATACAAAACTATGTAAAGCAGTTAATACAAGAGAAGATAGTATTCTGCTACAGATGGATCTGGATAAGTTGGAAACTTGGGCTGAAAGGTGGCAGATGAGGTTTAACAATGATAAATGTAAGGTTATACACATGGGAAGAGGGAATCAATATCACCATTACACACTGAACGGGAAACCACTGGGTAAATCTGACAGGGAGAAGGACTTGGGGATCCTAGTTAATGATAAACTTACCTGGAGCAGCCAGTGCCAGGCAGCAGCTGCCAAGGCAAACAGGATCATGGGGTGCATTAAAAGAGGTCTGGATACACATGATGAGAGCATTATACTGCCTCTGTACAAATCCCTAGTTAGACCGCACATGGAGTACTGTGTCCAGTTTTGGGCACCGGTGCTCAGGAAGGATATAATGGAACTAGAGAGAGTACAAAGGAGGGCAACAAAATTAATAAAGGGGATGGGAGAACTACAATACCCAGATAGATTAGCGAAATTAGGATTATTTAGTCTAGAAAAAAGACGACTGAGGGGCGATCTAATAACCATGTATAAGTATATAAGGGGACAATACAAATATCTCGCTGAGGATCTGTTTATACCAAGGAAGGTGACGGGCACAAGGGGGCATTCTTTGCGTCTGGAGGAGAGAAGGTTTTTCCACCAACATAGAAGAGGATTCTTTACTGTTAGGGCAGTGAGAATCTGGAATTGCTTGCCTGAGGAGGTGGTGATGGCGAACTCAGTCGAGGGGTTCAAGAGAGGCCTGGATGTCTTCCTGGAGCAGAACAATATTGTATCATACAATTATTAGGTTCTGTAGAAGGACGTAGATCTGGGTATTTATTATGATGGAATATAGGCTGAACTGGATGGACAAATGTCTTTTTTCGGCCTTACTAACTATGTTACTATGTTACTATGTTACCTCGGCTCCTGTTCCTGGCGCTCCTCCTGCTGCCGCCGAGTCCAGGTCAGCTGATGTCCTTGCTGCGTCCTCCTCACTCCGGGGCTCGGTGCTTGCATCCCGGCGCGCGTCCTCCCTGCACTCAGCTGCGCGCTCCTGTGGGTTGCGCAGTCGCAGTAGGCTCTGACCACGCGCGCTCTCTCTGCTCTTCTATCCCTCCATGACCTGACCCGGAAGTACTTCCTGCCAATCAAAGTCTGGCCTCAGGTATTTCTGGCCCTCCTCCCTTTGTGGAGGTGCCTGATTATTGTGTTTTCCTGCTTTAGTTAGGCCGCATAGTTTTCTGTGCTTTACCAGTCCTGTGCATTCCCAGTCTTGTGCCTTTCCAGCCCTGTGTTGTTTAACCTCTTGTTCTCCTGTTTTCTCTTTCAGTTCCTGCTCCTGTGTTCCGCAGTTCCTGTGTTTTCCCTTTCCTCAGTCCGATCCTCAGCTCCTTTACTTCTCACCCAGGTTTTCCTCCGTCACCTTCTTCCCTTTCTGTTTTTCCCCGTTTTTCTCCCTGTTTCCTTTTCCTGGAGCCGATCCCTGGTCCTGGCCTCCGTGGTACTAGTTTTCCCTGTGCTTGCCTTCTAACAGTCCCTGTATAGGGGTTGGTTCCACTCTGGAGTGCTCGCTCAGGGGAGGTTCGGTGCCACGGTCCAGTGGGTCCACTCTTTGTTCCCGTCGCCTTCGGCGTAACAGGCTGCACTCGGACGACATCTGAGTGCAGCCTGATTCTAACAGGGTGCTATAAGGATGTATAATAAATGCTATTAGACTCAATTTGTGCAAAATGCAATAAGATAAGCCCCAGTAGACAGGTGGGTATTAAATACTCCTATGTTAGGCAGTAGGTGATATAGAGCTGAAAATAAATATAACTAAACTAGATGGCAGCCCGATTCTAAAGAATCGGGAGTCTAGAATCCATATATACTTTATTTATTCAAATGTAAGAATAATACAATTAATAAATAATAGTAAGAAAGAACAAAAATAATAGGCAGTATATGGAGAAAACACCAAACAAAAGTTCAAAATTGGTGTGAAAATGTCACTGAACCACTTCACAACTAAATATATATAGTTTTGGTAAATGGTATTATCATTTTTTTTACGAAATTCGGCAGGAGCTTGAAGAGCAACGTCACTGGGCCCGCCTCCACGCAGTAGAAACTTGCTGTGAGGTAAAAATTCAAAAATCACACCAAAATGGCGGGCGGAGTGTGTCACAGTACGGCACGTTTCTGATTGGTCGCTCGCAGCAGGCGGCAACCAATCAGACACTGGACACTGTTGACGTCACTTATCTCCGGACATTAGCTCCGGACATTAGCTCCAGACATTAGCTCCGGACATTAGCTCCGGACATTAGCTCCGGACATTAGCTCCGGACATTAGCTCCGGACATTAGCTCCGGACATTAGCTCCGGACAAAGCCACGGAAGTTGGCACAAATTGCAGGAAGTAGTATTCTAGGCAATTATATATTAGATATGTGCAAAGTGCAGCAAATTTAGTATCTCTGGTACTTAAAATTTAGACATTGGAGTATTTACTTGGCAATATAGTTCAATGTAAAGCCCCAAATATGTGCAAAGTGCAGCAGATAAAGTGTCTCTAGTGCATACTATAAGGCATTGGTGTATTACCTGGTAGTGCAGCGCAGTATAAAGCCCCGACGCACGTTTCTCGTGATGCTTCGTCCTGGGGGATAGTTGCATGTGCATGTTGCATGTGCATGACTGATTTTTTAAAAGGTGTATTTTGATGTATTTCAAGTGCAGACAGTATATTCTGCGTATGTATTCACACTGATATATTGTTCTGAAGGTTTTTAATGTCTTTTGATAAAATATAATTTTTTTTTATTGGCATAAGCTTCCTTGTGTGCATTCATCCGGTAAATTAGTTCATAGTCAGACACTATGCGGGGCTAATACAAGCTCATAGTTTAGTAGTTTAGTAGTAATAGCTATATTATTTTGCCCTTTTATTGTCCGTATATTAGACTTGGTAATGGTATAATGTATTGGGCTTTGTTCAGGAACAAATATGGAGATAATATTTGTTTAATATTAACTGTATGGCTGTATTATTTAGAAGTATTACTTAGAGAATTGTCTGATTGCTGTTTTCTGTTAGATTTATATATTATGTCTTCATTTTGTGTATGGGGAGTGAACATATATCAATATATAACTCAACAACACGCATTTGAGCAACATGATGCCAGGCCCATAGGACTCTAGTTACATCACTGCATAATAGAAGTGGCTGCTCAGTGTTGCTCCTCACCCCGATGGCTGGAAAAGAGCAAGTGCAAATATAAAATCATCTTCTTCACTCATCGCTGCCTGTAAACTACAATCTGGACATCATTGAAAAGGTAATGACACTACTCTACCACCCGTAGGTGATTTTCATTGGATTACAGGTTATTTAATATTATAGTTTATTAGATTACATTTTTACAGAAGCTTAAGTACTGAATATGTATGGGGGGGGTTTCTTTATTTTTAACTGGGGGGGGGGGAAGGGGTGATTCAAAATTTTTTTTTTTTCTAATTCTATTAATGTTTTTTTAAAACTTTTTATTCTTCACATTGCACTTTACTTTTTGAGCTCCTATTGGATTGTTTGATCGCTTGTACCATATATAGTACAAAGCACAGTCTCCTATGAGACCCAACATGATAAGCAACAGGGTTGAGCGACTTTTACTTTTTAAAGATCGAGTCGGGTTTCGCGAAAACCGACTTTCTCAAAAGTCGAGTCAAGTGAAATCGGCCGATTATCGCGAAAAGTCGGGGTTCAACCGAAACACGAAACCCAATGCAAGTCAATGGTAAAGATATTCTCTCTCTCTCTCCCTTCCGTCCCTGCACCGAAAAGCTGGTGTTGCATATTGCAAATCGCTACTACAGCACACAAGCGATAAGATGGCGATAGGCACACCCCTAAGACCTATGTCATCACTCTGCCCACGCTCCTTCATTGGCTGAAAAAATGGCGCTAAACGCGTCATACGAAACGTGACTTTGGCGCGAAGATCGAAGACCGCATGGCCGATCCCACACTAGGATCGGGTTGGGTTTCATGAAACCCGACTTTGCCGAAAGTCGGCGACTTTTGAATTTGTCCGATCCGTTTCGCTCAAGCCTAATAAGCAAGTTATATACTGAACTAAACTTATATCAAAGCAGCCTTTCAACTGGATTTTGCTTAGTAAATTTGCTTGTTATTATTAGTTTTACCTTGCACCTGAAGGAGATAATTCTAAATATAGCATTACTTTAGGAAACGGATATGTCCCCAGTTATATTGATGGACATATGTTGTGCTGACATAATGGATTGTGTGCGAAATAATGCAGCCCAACGAATGTTTGGTCAGTTCTGGGAAATTGTGTTTTCAAAGAACAAAGGTGGTTGTGCAAATATTCATCTGCGTCTAATCCATTGTGTACCTTGACCGTTAATGAGAGCGTGTGCTAGCTTATGAATACACACGGTAATGATAATGTAGTGTTTAGAGAACGTCTCATATCTCAACAGTGAAATTGCAACATCAAGAAGGAAAAGTTGTGGAAATTGCTGGATGGATAAACATGCTACTGATATGAAAATTCTGGAAAAATTGGAAACAAAATTTTCAAAACGTCTCGATTTTATTCAGTGTGAGCACCACACGCAGAAATCCTCGCATTTACATTCTGCTTTTGCTATCAGTGAGGTTATTCATGGCTGTCTGAAGAATGCTCTTCCATACTGAATGCACTTAGTCAGAAAATCATCAAGATTCACTGCTGGCAGGTCCCTTTGCAATTGCCGACCAAGGGCGTCACAGATGTGTGTGATGGGAGACAGGTCCAGAGATGCTGCAGGGCGTGGTAGCACATTGAGTTCATGCAGCCTGCTCAAAACACCATAAGCAACATATTGCCTGGCACAGCCATGTTGAAAAACAGCCCCTGGGACACTTTGGAGAAATGGCTTTACTGCTGGTTCCACGATCAAATCAGCCAAGCTACCTGATGGAAGGCTAGAGAGGTCCGGCTATGGTACATTATGCCACCCCACACCATAATCCAAGAAATAGTACTGGTATGATGTTTCCTTATGAAGGCATCTTCATGGCGTTTGCCCATGTGGTCTCGTCGGATGCGTAAAATGGCACGTAGTGATACATTATGTACTGATAGTGAAATTAGACATCACATACCAAGATGAAGCCTAAGGCATCAGTGACTGCACAAACAACCAGAAGGTATTGCACGACATTGGGCTGCGAGCCAGACGTCCAATGACCTCATGTCACCGCTCTCAGAAGATGTCATGGTGCAGAGCAAACCGGCAATGGAGGTCTATCCTGTTCAGCAATGAGTCCAACTTTTGTATTGGACACAGTTATAGCCAGAAATTGGTCTGAAGACTTTATGAACAATGCCATGAAGAAGTCTTCACATGAGAATGTGAAAGTGTCCCAAGAGTCGTTTTTCAAAACGACAAAATCAGGCCACATGGGCAGCATGGTGGCTCAGTGGTTAGCACAATTGCTCTGCAGTCCTGGGTACAAATCCCACAAGTTTGTATGCTCTGCCCGTGATTCTGTGGGTTTCCTCTGGGTTCTCCAATTTCCTTACACACTCCAAAGGCATACTGATAGAGAATTTAGATTTTGGGTACAGTGATGATAATGTTTGTAAAGCGTTGTGGAATATGATGGCTGCATATAAGTAAAATAAAGATAAACAAAAAATGTTACTCGTACTACTATGAGCAGGAATCATGGCCTAAACATGCTATCATGCCCTGCAATGTCTCTGGTCTGGACTTGTCTCCCATCGAGTGCATCTGGGACATCATTGGTTTACTATTACAAAGGTAACTGCCAGCAGCGGATCTTGATTATTTACCCAAATCCATTTAGTGCAGCAGAACAGTCCTCAGACAACTATTAATAACTAGAGATGAGCGAGTATACTCGTTGCTCGGGTGGTCTTCGAGTATTAGTGTTCGGAGATTTAGTTTTCATCACTGCAGCTGAATAATTTTCAGCTATTAGATAGCTTGAATACATGTGGGGATTCCCTAGCAACCAGGCAACCCCCACATGTACTCAGGCTGGCTAGTAGCTGTAAATCAATCAGCTGCAGTGATGAAAACTAAATCTTCGAGCACTAAAAAATACTCGGAGACCACCCGAGCGTGCTCTGGAAAACCCGAGTAACGAGTATACTCGCTCATCACTATTAATACCCTAATTGAGAGCAGCTAAGGCTGTAAGTGCCGGGATTTCTGTGCGTGTCGCTTATACTCGATCATGAATAAATCCAGATTTTGAAAATGTTTTCTCCATTTTTTTTAAACATTTGAATATCATTAATGTCTATTCATCCTGTAATTTTCATAAATAAAAAGTCATTACAGGACTTTTCCTTCTTGGTTTTTCAATTTCAACGTTGAGGAGGGTTTATTTAATGGAACATATTCATGTAAAAAGCTCATAATATCATTACATTTTACATCTGAGACCACAAAGCTGAATAAACCCCACAGCATTTCAACCCTTTCCAACTAGAGCTATTTTTCATTTTTGTACTTCCAGGTTTTTTTTTCCCTTTTCTTACAAAAAATATAACTTTTTTTATTCTCCCTTTGACAGTTCCGTTTGATGGCATTTTTTGTAGTTTTGAATTACTTTATTCACTTTACTATACACTGTACTGAAAAATGGGAAAACCATTCAAAGTGAAGTGAAATGGTTAAAAAAAATGCAATTCTGTCCTTGTCTTTGTGTATTGTTTTACAGCATTTATTTTGCAGTAAACTTGACATGGCACTTATACGTTGTCTTGCTACATAAAAGTTTTTGATCATTTTTATATTATTTCCACTACTCAATTTATTTTTTTGGGGGGACAAGATAAACAGAAACTAACTGGAAAAATAAAACAATAAGGTCATGCTCACACATTGCGTTTTTGTTGCGTTTATTAATGGAAATTTTAAGCCGTGTTTTACAGTACCAGCAAAAGGCTATGAGATTTCAGAAATCTCCTGCACACACATTGTTTTTTTGTTTTTTTCCTGTTTTTGAAAACCGCAGCATGTAACTTCTTTCAGTGTGTTTGCAGTGTTTTTTCACCCAGAGAAAGCAATGTGTAAGGCCCCTTTCACACATCATTTTTTTGCCATCAGTCGCAATTCGTCGACTTTTGAAAAAAACAAATCCGGCGACTAATGCCGCCGGATCCGTTTTTTTTTCTCAAAGACTTGTATTAGCGATGGATTGCGACGGATGGCCTCACGTTTGATCAGTCGTTCGCCGGATCCATCGAAATTTGTTTGTCCGGCGGCTGGAGACGACGGACAAAGTAATGTTTTTTGTATGCTTCGAAAAATCAGACAGCATCGGATCCGTCGCCGTCCGTCATTTGCTCAAATGGAAGCCTATGGGCGCTAGATCCGTCAAATGACGGAATCTGGCGATAGATTCCATTTTTTTTAACTGAGATTTATTTAGGATCCAAATAGCCAGATCCGCTAGTCGGATCCGTCGAAAAAACGAATCTGTCACATCAGTTTTTCACAATCTGCCAACGGATTGTGACTGACGGCAAAAAAACTGATGTGCGAAAGGGGCCTTAGTGCAAAAACCCAACAAAAAAACACAGATATCAGATTTTGCTGCGTTTTTGGTGCAAAAACCTTAAGGACGTTGCTTTATGATTTCTTTGAGGGGGGTGCACTGAATTTTATCAGCATGCACAAGAGACAACAAAAACTCAGCAAAACCTGCTTTTTTGTAAGCAGCTTCTTTACTGTCAAGAGAGCAGGTTTTGCCTGCAGAAAAAAAAACAACAACGAAAAATGCAACGTGTGTACATAGCCTAAGGGCACTTACAACTTCTGGCATATGACACTACCATGTGCATAAGGTTTAATAATGCCAACTAATATGCCCATCAAAGGCTGGAACGGTTGCTGACAACCTCTCTGGCACTGTAATAGCTTCCATTGGTTGTCGTGAGTCAGTAACTAGAGCTTATACAAGGATACAGCTCAGGAAAGTGCAGCTTTGTAGTCACCTATTTATTTTACATGATTGTTATTTTACATTGTAGTAAACCATCTTACTCACCCGACAAAAGCCGGAGTGGAGCAGTATAGCTCTAGCCAGAGGGCGTGTAGAAGAAAATGTCATACAGTGACCACGAGGGATTAAAAACACTAAAGGCGGATGGTGCACATTCCGGTGACGGAAAAAGGCTTTAATTAAAGGCACCGTAAGTATTTTAAAAATGTTTCTCCGGAATATTACCTATTGAATCAGAAAACAACCTGACCAATGAAATCGAAGTAAATGTCTTCAACAAATCAATGAAGGTTTAAAGTGTTCTTAAGGGACATAAAACATAAATGTCACATGTCTCTGAGTCTTCACTGGCATTCTTAACTCCTTAGAGACCAGACTATTTGGGCCTTAATTGGAAAAAAAATAAAAAATAAAAATCACACATTCCAAGAGACATATTTTTATTTTTCTGTCTATTGCAGTTGAGAGCTCTTTTTGCAATTCAAGTTGTATTTTTTTTACTGGCTCCTTTTTATGATTATTTATTTATTTTTTGCATTTCTTTCAATAACAGTTGTAACAATTTTTCCCACTAGAAACAAGAATTTAGATGTTGTTTCCCACGCTATTCACACCTAAAGGACATCTAGGCAAATGGATACATATGCAAATACATATATATATATATATATATATAAAAAGCTGCACAAGACAAAAAAAAACACCCCTGGTGGTGTATTACTAATGTATTACTTGCCTTGCGCAGGCGTGTACTACGGAGGACAGAGAATGAACTTCAATCCAATATTGCAGCCAGCATGCAGCCAGCGGGTAAGGAAAGGGTGAATCAAACACCCGAAAACTCCGCCCATATGACCCAAAACCAGTCCCGCCAAATTCAGGTGACAGGTTCACTTTAAGGCCGGTTTCACACGTCAGTGTCTCCAGTACGTGAGGTGACAGTTTCCTCATGTACTGGAGACACTGACACATGTTGACACATAAAAATCACTGCATCTGTTCAGATGTCAGTGATTTTTTGCGGACCGTGTCTCCGTGTTTGGCCGTGTGCCAAACGCTGCTGCAGGGAAGATATGAATCGCCAATTCAGCACGATGCAGGGGACTGCGCTAAACTTTAGCGCTGTCTCCTGCACGGTGCGTGTGGTACCCAGTGGGCACACGGGCGGCACATTTGTGCCGCATGTGTGCCACACTGATGTGCCACGTGAGGACACGGACACACGGACACGGATAACTCCAGCACCGTTTTTATACGGTACTGGAATTATCTGGATGTGTGAAACCGGCCTAAAATGTAAAATCGTCTCTGCGCTATGTGGTGTGAACATGGGGGGTAATTAGTTCTATAAGTCGTATAAGAACTAATCCCCATCGATTGTACAAATGCCTGCCTGATAAATTGAATTGTTAGTCAGACATAGCAAATTGCAGCAAAAAAGGATATAATCAAAACAACAAGCACATATAGTTAAACATCATACACCATGCAATAAAAATTCGCTATTCAATAGCCATAGTTGATATAGTGACTACCACGGGTGGCAGGCACAGGTCGTTATTTACTAAGAACAATGCTTAATGGAGTTTTCCATATAATAATTTTTGTTGATTTTAGTTAAGCCCTTTATATGCGCTTGTTGTTTTGATATATATATCCTTTTTTCACTGCAAATTACTATGCGTGACTAACATTTCAATTTATCAAGCAGGCATTTGCACAATTGATGGGGATTAGTATGGATGGGAGCTAATAGGACTAATTACCGCACATGTTCACACTATATAGCACAGAGACTTTTTTTCATTTTAATTTTTCCCATGATTTACCCTGCACTAAAAATACTCTGGCTGCAAATACAAAGACCTCATTTAGAGTTCAGTGATTTTTCTCATACAGTGGGTACGGAAAGTCTTCAGAGCCCTTTAATTCATTAATGTACACTCTGCATCTCATCTTGACTGAAAAAAACAGAAATTGTAGAAATTTTTGCAAATTTATTAAAAAAGAAAAACTGAAATATCACATGGTCATAAGTATTCAGACCCTTTGCTCAGTATTGTGTAGAAGTATTGAGGTTTTCATCCAGGATATCTCTGTACTTGGCCGCATTCATGTTTCCTTAAATGACAACCAGTTGTCCTGTCCCTGCAGCTGAAAAACACCCCATAGCATGATGCTGCCACCACCATGTTTCACTGTTGGGATTGTATTTGGCAGGTGATGAGGAGTGCCTGGTTTTCTCAACACATACCGCTTAGAATTATAACCAAAAAGTTCTATCTTTGTCTCATCAGACCAGAGAATCTTATTTCTCATAGTCTGGGAGCCCAACATGTGTTTTTTTTTTTTTCACAAACTCTATGCAGGCTTTCATATGTCTTGCACTGAAGAGAGGCTTCTGTCGGGCCACTCTGCCATAAAGACCTGACTGGTGGAGAGCTGCAGTGAAAGTTGACTTTGTGGAACTTTCTCCCATCTCCCTACTGCATCTTTGGAGCTAGGCCACAGTAATCCTGGGGTTCTTCTTTAACTCTCATCAAGGCTCTTCTCCCATGATTGCTCAGTTTGGCTGGAAGGCCAGGTCTAGGAAGACTTCTGGTGATCCCAAATTTCTTCGATTTAAGGATTATGGAGGCCACTGTGCTCTTAGGAACTTTGAGGCCATGTATGTTGTGAATTCTGCTTTTGGGCTCCCTCCGTTGGTTGTAGGTGGTAATGCAGTTGTCCCTGGGCTGCAGTCTTGGACAGGTGTATCTGCTGATTGCAATTCTGACTGGGGTATTTAGGTTTGTAGGACTCATTAGTCCTTTCCAGTTGTCAATGTTTCTTGGGAAGTGCTGGATCTTTGTCTGGCTTCTCCTGCTTAGCTGCCAATTCAGCAAAGATAAGTGTCTGTTTCTTTTTCTGTGGCACACATGCAGTGTGCTTATATTCTGTGCTATTCATTTGTTTTCTCTTGTCCAGCTTAGACTGTGTCAGTGTTTTCTCAGTCTTGTTGGATTCTCTGGAGTCGCAGATATACGCTCCACATCTTTAGTTAGATGGTGGAGTTTTTGTATTTTCTGCTGTGGATATTTTTGAAGGATTTTAATACTGACCGCTTAGTATCCTGTCCTATCCTTTCCTATTTTAGCTAGTGTGGCCACTTTTGCTAAATCCTGTTTCCTGCCTGCGTGTGTCTTTTCCTCTACTACTCACAGTCATTATTTGTGGGGGGCTGCCTATCCTTTGGGGTTCTGCTCTGAGGCAAGGTAGAATTCCTATTTCCATCTATAGGGGTATTTAGTCCTCCGGCTGTGTCGAGGTGTCTAGGTTTTGTTAGGCACACCCCACGGCTACTTCAAGTGCGGTGTTAACATCAGGGTTTGCGGTCAGTATAGTTACCACCTACTCCAGTGAAAGTTTTCATGCTGCTCCAAGGTCACCTGATCATAATAGTACAACTGGCCATTAATGAGTTAAATGCATCTCAAAAGAAGGGAAGAAAGGTCTTGAGCCATTTTTTTTCTTCAGTCTGTTTTGTCTTCTCCTCCCTCTTTATCTCTGGGTGGCTGAGGAGCCTTGTGCTTGCATGAATGTTCAGGAATTAGCTTCCCGTGTAGACCAGCTTGCTGCTAGGGTACAGGGTATTTCTGATTATATTGTTCAGACTCCTGTTTTAGAACCGAAGATTCCTACTCCTGATTTGTTTTTTGGTGACAGGTCCAAATTTTTGAGTTTAAAAAACAACTGTAAACTGTTTTTTGCTTTGAGACCTCGATCCTCCGGTGATTCCATTCAGCAGGTTAAAATCGTCATCTCCCTGCTGCATGGAGACCCGCAGGATTGGGCATTTTCCCTGGAATCTGGGAATCCGGCTTTGCTTAATGTAGACTCCTTTTTTCAGGCTTTAGGATTATTATATGATGAACCTAATTCTGTGGATCAAGCTGAGAAGACCTTGTTGGCTCTGTCTCAGGGTCAAGAGGCGGCAGAATTGTATTGTCAGAAATTAAGAAAATGGTCTGTGTTGACTAAATGGAATAATGATGCTTTGGCGGCAATTTTCAGAAAGAGTCTTTCTGAATCCGTTAAAGATATTATGGTGGGGTTTCCCACGCCTTCCGGTCTGAGTGATTCTATGTCTCTGGCCATTCAGATTGACCGGCGCTTGCGGGAGCGCAGAACTGTGCGCGCTGTGGCGTTATCCTCAGAGCAAATTCCTGAGCCAATGCAGTGTGATAGGATTCTGTCTAGAACGGAACAACAAGGTTTCAGACGTCAGAATAGGTTGTGTTATTATTGTGGCGACGCTTCTCATGTCATTTCTGTCTGCCCTAAGCGGACAAAGAGGATCGCCCGTTCAATTACCATCAGTACTGTACAACCTAAATTTCTGTTATCTGTGTCCTTGATCTGCTCATTGTCATCATTTTCTGTCATGGCGTTTGTGGATTCAGGCGCCGCCTTGAACTTAATGGACTTTGAGTTTGCCAAGCGTTGTGGTTTTCCCTTGCAGCCTTTGCAGAACCCTATTCCTTTAAGGGGCATTGATGCTACACCCTCGGCTAAAAATAAGCCCCAGTTTTGGACACAGGTGACCATGCGCATGGCACCAGCCCATCAGGAAGATTGTCGATTTCTGGTGTTGCATAATTTGCATGATGCTATCGTGCTAGGTTTTCCGTGGTTGCAGGTACATAATCCTGTGTTGGATTGGAAGTCCATGTCTGTGACTAGTTGGGGTTGTCAGGGGATTCATAATGATGTTCCTTTGATGTCAATCTCCTCTTCTTCCTCTTCTGAAATTCCAGAGTTTTTGTCTGATTTTCAGGATGTATTCGATGAACCCAAGTCCAGTTTCCTTCCACCGCACAGGGACTGTGATTGTGCTATTGACTTGATTCCAGGCTGTAAGTTTCCTAAGGGTCGACTTTTCAACCTGTCTGTGCCTGAACATACCGCCATGCGGAGCTATATTAAGGAGTCTTTGGAGAAAGGGCATATTCGACCATCTTCTTCACCGTTGGGAGCGGGGTTCTACATTAAGCGCTGTCCCCCCCACTGGTGCTGAATCAGCGATTCATATCTTCCCTGCAGCAGCGTTTGCTGCAGGGAATATATGAATAATACTGTTTAAAATAAAGATGTATCTTCCCGATTACAGTAATGAATATGCGGCTCCACCCCTATGGGATGTGGAGCCGCATATTTATTACTGTAAATGAGCGGCCCCACGTGACCGCATACAGGAGAAGCCGCGGCCAGGAGAAGAAGCAGCGGCGGCGAGGGAACGAGCCGGGTGAATTACTTTCAGCACAGCGGGGGGGAGGGGGGCCCACAGGGGGTGGGGGGGCGCACAGAGGGTGGGATGGCGGGGGCAGATACATCTTTATTTCAAACAGCAAACGCTGCTGCAGGGAATATATGAATCGCCGATTCAGCACCAGTGGGGGGGACAGCGCTTAATGTAGCGCTGTCCCCTGCACGGCACACGGACTGCACACGGACAACGTCCGTGTGCGGTACGTGTTTTACACGGACCCATTGACTTTAATGGGTCCGTGTAACACGTGCGCTCCCACGAACACTGACATGTCTCCGTGTTTGGCACACGGCCAAACACGGAGACACGGTCCGCAAAAAATCACTGACATCTGAACAGATGCAGTGATTTTTATGTGTCAACGTGTGTCAGTGTCTCCAGTACGTGAGGAAACTGTCGCCTCACGTACTGGAGACACTGACCTGTGAAACAAGCCTTATATAGACAGGTGTGTGCCTTTCCAAATCAAGTCTTTTCAGTTTAATTAAACACAGCTGGACTCCAATGAAGGAGTAGAACTATCTCAAGGAGGATCACAATGAAATGGACAGCATGTGACTTAAATATGAGTGTCTGAGCAAAGGGTCTGAATACTTATGACCATGTGATATTTCAGTTTTTCTTTTTTATTACATGTTATTTTTATTATATGGGGTTTTTTTTCCAGTTAAGATGGGGTGCAGACTGTACATTAATGTGAAAAAAATGAACTTTTTTGAATTTACCAAATGGCTGCAAAGAAACAAAGAGTGAAAAAATTAACCCCTTCACACCCAGAGCTTTTTTCGGTTTAGTGTTTTCGTTTTTCGCTCCCCTTCTTCCCAGAGCCATAACTTTTTTATTTTTCCAATATGGCCATGTGAGGACTTGTTTTTTTGCGGGACATCATTGGTGGGGAAAAAAATTCCAAACTTTGTACAGTAAAAAAAAAAATTGCAACATTTTAGGATACCCGTAGTGTCTCCATTTTTCGTGATCTGGGGTTAGGTGAGGGCTTATTTTTTGCGTGCAGAGCTGACGTTTTAAATGATACTATTTTGGTGTAGATACATTCTTTTGAATGCTCGTTGTTGCATTTTAATGGAATGTCGCGGCAACCAAAAAAACATAATTTTGGCGTTTTGACTTTTTTCTCGCTACGCCGTTTACCAATCAGGTTAATCCTTTTTTTTTCTTGATAGATCGGGTAATTTTGAACGTAACGATACCAAATATGTGCAGGTTTGATTTTATTTTTATACAAAAACAGACGTAGCAGAATTCTCAATGCAAATGGTGGCATTACCAGGGAAAATATTTTAAACTCCATGAATGTAGACAATAGGAGGAAGAATAAGAGCACCAAATCAGTAGAGTTAAAAAGTACAAATTTTATTAAAGTATTAACAAGTGAATATAAGAAGAAATAACGATGACAGCAAAGCAAGCAAACACCAAAAGAATGGGGTCACGTGCAATGACTATAACACATAATAGTGCAGCCCATAGGTAAACATAATATAGTATTAGGAATGCACTATAGAAGTTTTGCGCTGGCAATTATTGCCCAAGAATAGGTGTGAACCCTATAATAGAAAAAATATATATGTATATACATTTAGCCCCAAAATGGGGCATGACACAAATATATAAGGGCAAAGCTTACCAGTAAACGTATGCACAGACCCCAAACAGATGGTGAGAAGCCCCGAAGCGCGTTTTGCGTACACACAGGTCGCTTTCTCAAGGGGATGTAGTATGGAAGTGCGGAAAGGACCTTAAAAAGCCAACGTATATCATGGAGCACCCACACATAGCATAATATATCACATTGGTGCCACTACATGATATACACTGTCTAATATTGAATTGTTTAGAACCATCGGCGGACTGAAAGGTTGAGAAGAGCAGGACATTCGAGCAAGCAAGACAGTGGCCGCAAGGAATACAACTGGGGACAGGACCACTTGTACCAACTGGATTTGATATCTCCGGGACATAATGACTCTTAACCAGAAGGTCATTAAGGTTCTTAGACCTCCTGGAGGTCATAGATGGAAAGTGTCACGATACCCAGGTATAAATGCTGCAGGGGAAACTGCACCCAGCAGCAACGGAGCTGAACCAGAAACCGGGTAACTAACATGAACACCAATGGGACCTTTCACATGAGACAGAGTGACCAGGTAAAGCAGAAGGACCTACGATCATGTGACAGAGTGGGAGGCGGTCAGGGGGCGGAGCCAGATGCCGGGGAAACAGAGAAGGAACAATCATAAAAGAATAGTGAAACAAGCCAAGGTCGTAGCCAGGAGATTACAAGATACCAACAGGGAGAGTCAGAGAATAGTCAGAAGCCAAGCCAGGGGTCAGTAATCCAGGAAAGCAAATAAAGTACGTGACAGCACACACTACAGAGGTCAAGCCTACAGACTGCAGAAAACCTATAGCTGACAAGGATACCAGGTTAGGAGCGAGTATAAATAGCCCTCCCATCTTGAAAGAGAGGCTAAGAACATTAACCCTTGAGAGTACAAGACATAACCTTGTCCTAACCATGACAGAAAGCTGCCACTCGAAGGTCCCAGGGAGGGCTCAGCACCGAGAACAGCCCAATGCTAAGAAAGGATTTGTCTCATATTAGTCCATTCATGGTTATATGTGGAGATGAAACGGATTTTAGCATTCCCACCTCTCTCCCGCCTTTTAGTCCCCTCCTGTGGGTATAAAAGATCATTGCGGGGGGTCATAGCCCTGCCTAATACACCTGTATCATACCCACTGTTCCTAAAATGTGTCTTGAGGTCTGAGGCTTGAGCCTCAAATCGGTCTTTAGTGGAGCATATCTGCCTCATCCTTAGGAACTGTCCAACCGGGTCGGCCCTAATGGTAGCAGGATTGTGTGACGAATTGGCATGTATAAGGGCATTGACCGAGGTTCGGCTTTCTATAGACGTCTGTCTGGATGTGCCTGTTGGCATCAATCTCCAGAGAGACGTACAGAAAGTCAATTTGACCAGGGTCAAATTTATAAGTCAATTTGATGTTAAAAGGCCCATAGAATGTAAGTCCGCAAGGACAGGGTCCTCTCTCCCCTCTGTATCAGTCTGTCACTGTAAATTTGTTTACTGTAAACAATATCTATAACTCTGTATGTAACCCCTTTCTCATGTACAGCACCATGGAATTAATGGTGCTATAAAAATAAATAATAATAATAATAATAAAAAGAATTTGAATTAAGAGATGCCATAAATTCCTTGAGCTGATGCTCCATCCCATCCCACAAAAACAGAATGTCATCAATATATCTTAGCCAACACAGCACATGGGAAGCAGCCGACGTGCCCCCATTACCAAAAAGGAATCTCTTCTAGGAACCCAGGAAGAGATTAGCGTACGAAGGGGCACAGGCAGCACCCATCGCTGTGACGTGCTTCTGTAAGTAAAAGATGTCTTTAAATACAAAAAAATTATGGGTAAGGACAAAGTGCATCAGCTTGAGGATGAGTTCACACAAGGGGCTGTCCAGGTCAGAGGTCCCCAAGAAGAGGCGGACCGCATCCAAATCTTGTGTATGGTCAATACAGGTGTACAAAGATTCAATGTCAGCTGTGCAAAAGAGGTTTGATGGTCCACAAGGACCTGCGCCACATTGCCCGTCGTGTCACGCATAAATGATGGCAATGATTCAACAAGAGGTTTTAGATAGAAATCAATGAATTTACAAATGGGATCACAAAGTCCCTCAATTCCGGACACAATCGGGTGTCCCGGAGGGTGGAGGGCTGTTATGTTTGCTAATGACAGGTGTTATGAAGGCAATCCAGAAACACAGTGTGCTTAGCGATCAGAGCGCACACAGTGATCTGACAAATACCCAAAAATACAAGAACGAGCTCTGAGACGTGGAAACTCTGTAGACTGCACACCTGATCCTATCCTAAACACAACTAAAAGCGGCTGTGGATTGCGCCTAACAACTACCTAGGCAACTCGGCACAGCCTAAGAAACTAGCTAGCCTGAAGATAGAAAAATAGGCCTGACTTGCCCCAGAGAAATTCCCCAAAGGAAAAGGCAGCCCCCCACATATAATGACTGTGAGTAAGATGAAAAGACAAAACGTAGGGATGAAATAGATTCAGCAAAGTGGGGCCCGATATTCTAGGACAGAGCGAGGACAGTAAAGCGAACTTTGCAGTCTACAAAAAACCCTAAAGCAAAACCACGCAAAGGGGGCAAAAAAACCCACCGTGCCGAACTAACGGCACGGCGGTACACCCTTTGCGTCTCAGAGCTTCCAGCAAAACAAAAGACAAGCTGGACAGAAAAAAAACAACAAAAAAAAGCAAAAGGCACTTAGCTATACAGAGCAGCAGGTCACAGGAACAATCAGGAGAAGCTCAGATCCAACACTGAAACATTGACAAGGAGCAAGGATAGCAGCATCAGGCGGAGTTAAGTAATGAAGCAGTTAACGAGCTCACCAGAACACCTGAGGGAGGAAGCTCAGAAGCTGCAGTACCACTTGTGACCACAGGAGTGAATTCAGCCACAGAATTCACAACAGTACCCCCCCCTTGAGGAGGGGTCACCGAACCCTCACCAGAGCCCCCAGGCCGACCAGGATGAGCCGCATGAAAGGCACGAACAAGATCGGAAGCATGAACATCAGAGGCAAAAACCCAGGAATTATCTTCCTGAGCATAACCCTTCCATTTAACCAGATACTGGAGTTTCCGTCTAGAAACACGAGAATCCAAAATCTTCTCCACAATATACTCCAATTCCCCCTCCACCAAAACCGGGGCAGGAGGCTCAACAGATGGAACCATAGGTGCCACGTATCTCCGCAACAACGACCTATGGAATACATTATGTATGGAAAAGGAGTCTGGGAGGGTCAAACGAAAAGACACAGGATTGAGAACCTCAGAAATCCTATACGGACCAATAAAACGAGGTTTAAATTTAGGAGAGGAAACCTTCATAGGAATATGACGAGAAGATAACCAAACCAGATCCCCAACACGAAGTCGGGGACCCACACGGCGTCTGCGATTAGCGAAAAGTTGAGCTTTCTCCTGGGACAAGATCAAATTGTCCACTACCTGAGTCCAGATCTGCTGCAACCTATCCACCACAGAATCCACACCAGGACAGTCCGAAGACTCAACCTGTCCTGAAGAGAAACGAGGATGGAACCCAGAATTGCAAAAAAATGGAGAAACCAAGGTAGCCGAGCTGGCCCGATTATTAAGGGCGAACTCAGCCAACGGCAAAAAGGACACCCAATCATCCTGGTCTGCAGAAACAAAACATCTCAGATATGTTTCCAAGGTCTGATTGGTTCGTTCGGTCTGGCCATTAGTCTGAGGATGGAAAGCCGAGGAAAAGGATAGGTCAATGCCCATCCTACCACAAAAGGCTCGCCAAAACCTTGAAACAAACTGGGAACCTCTGTCAGAAACAATATTCTCAGGAATGCCATGCAACCGAACCACATGCTGAAAGAACAAAGGTACCAAATCAGAGGAGGAAGGCAATTTAGCCAAGGGCACCAGATGGACCATTTTAGAAAAGCGATCACAGACCACCCAAATGACTGACATCTTTTGAGAAACGGGAAGGTCAGAAATGAAATCCATCGAAATATGTGTCCAAGGCCTCTTTGGGACCGGCAAGGGCAAAAGCAACCCACTGGCACGAGAACAGCAGGGCTTAGCCCTAGCACAAATCCCACAGGACTGCACAAAAGTACGTACATCCCGTGACAGAGATGGCCACCAGAAGGATCTAGCCACTAACTCTCTGGTACCAAAGATTCCAGGATGACCAGCCAACACCGAACAATGAAGTTCAGAGATAAGTTTATTAGTCCACCTATCAGGGACGAACAGTTTCTCTGCTGGACAACGATCAGGTTTATTCGCCTGAAATTTTTGCAGCACCCGCCGCAAATCAGGGGAGATGGCAGACACAATGACTCCTTCCTTGAGGATACCCGCTGGCTCAGATAAACCCGGAGAGTCAGGCACAAAACTCCTAGACAGAGCATCCGCCTTCACATTTTTAGAGCCCGGAAGGTACGAAATCACAAAGTCGAAGCGGGCAAAAAATAATGACCAACGGGCCTGTCTAGGATTCAAGCGCTTGGCAGACTCGAGATAAGTCAAGTTCTTATGATCAGTCAATACCACCACGCGATGCTTAGCTCCTTCAAGCCAATGACGCCACTCCTCGAATGCCCACTTCATGGCCAGCAACTCTCGATTGCCCACATCATAATTACGCTCAGCGGGCGAAAACTTCCTGGAAAAGAAAGCACATGGTTTCATCACTGAGCAATCAGAACCTCTCTGTGACAAAACCGCCCCTGCTCCAATCTCAGAAGCATCAACCTCGACCTGGAACGGAAGAGAAACATCTGGCTGACACAACACAGGGGCAGAGCAAAAATGACGCTTCAACTCCTGAAAAGCTTCCACAGCAGCAGAAGACCAATTAACCAAATCAGCACCCTTCTTGGTCAAATCGGTCAATGGTTTGGCAATGCTAGAAAAATTACAGATGAAGCGACGATAAAAATTAGCAAAGCCCAGGAACTTTTGCAGACTTTTCAGAGATGTCGGCTGAATCCAATCCTGGATGGCTTGGACCTTAACTGGATCCATCTCGATAGTAGAAGGGGTAAAGATGAACCCTAAAAATGAAACTTTCTGCACACCGAAGAGACACTTTGATCCCTTCACAAACAAAGAGTTAGCACGCAGGACCTGAAAAACCATTCTGACCTGCTTCACATGAGACTCCCAATCATCTGAGAAGATCAAAATGTCATCCAAGTAAACAATCAGGAATTTATCCAGATACTCACGGAAGATGTCATGCATAAAAGACTGAAACACAGATGGAGCATTGGCAAGTCCGAACGGCATCACTAGATACTCAAAATGACCCTCGGGCGTATTGAATGCAGTTTTCCATTCATCTCCTTGCCTGATTCTCACCAGATTATACGCACCACGAAGATCTATCTTAGTGAACCAACTAGCCCCCTTAATCCGAGCAAACAAGTCAGATAACAATGGCAAGGGATACTGAAATTTAACAGTGATCTTATTAAGAAGGCGGTAATCAATACACGGTCTCAGCGAACCATCCTTCTTGGCTACAAAGAAGAACCCTGCTCCCAGTGGTGATGACGATGGGCGAATATGTCCCTTCTCCAGGGATTCCTTCACATAACTGCGCATAGCGGCGTGTTCGGGCACGGATAAATTAAATAATCGACCTTTAGGGAATTTACTACCAGGAATCAAATTGATAGCACAATCACAATCCCTATGCGGAGGTAGAGCATCGGACTTGGGCTCTTCAAATACATCCTGATAATCAGACAAGAACTCTGGGACCTCAGAAGGGGTGGATGACGAAATCGACAAAAATGGAACATCACCATGTACCCCCTGACAACCCCAGCTGGATACCGACATGGAATTCCAATCCAATACTGGATTATGGGTTTGTAGCCATGGCAACCCCAACACGACCACATCATGCAGATTATGCAACACCAGAAAGCGAATAACTTCCTGATGTGCAGGAGCCATGCACATGGTCAGCTGGGCCCAGTATTGAGGTTTATTCTTGGCCAAAGGTGTAGCATCAATTCCTCTCAATGGAATAGGACACCGCAAAGGCTCCAAGAAAAACCCACAACGTTTAGCATAATCCAAATCCATCAGATTCAGGGCAGCGCCCGAATCCACAAACGCCATGACAGAAAACGACGACAAAGAGCATATCAAGGTAATGGACAGAAGGAATTTGGACTGTACAGTACCAATGACGGCAGACCTAGCGGACCGCTTAGTGCGCTTAGGACAATCAGAAATAGCATGAGTGGAATCACCACAGTAGAAACACAGACCATTCAGACGTCTGTATTCCTGCCGTTCAACTCTAGTCATAGTCCTATCGCACTGCATAGGCTCAGGTTTAACCTCAGGCAGTACCGCCAAATGGTGCACAGATTTACGCTCGCGCAAGCGTCGACCGATCTGAATGGCCAAAGACAAAGACTCATTCAAACCAGCAGGCATAGGAAATCCCACCATGACATCCTTAAGAGCCTCAGAGAGACCCTTTCTGAACAAAGCTGCCAGCGCAGATTCATTCCACTGAGTGAGTACTGACCATTTCCTAAATTTCTGACAATATACTTCTATATCATCCTGACCCTGGCACAAAGCCAGCAAATTTTTCTCTGCCTGATCCACTGAATTAGGCTCATCGTACAGCAATCCGAGCGCCAGGAAAAACGCATCGACACTACTCAATGCAGGGTCTCCTGGCGCAAGAGAAAATGCCCAGTCTTGAGGGTCGCCGCGCAAAAAAGAAATAATAATCAAAACCTGTTGAATAGGATTACCAGAAGAATGAGGTTTCAAGGCCAGAAATAGCTTACAATTATTTTTGAAACTTAGAAACTTAGTTCTATCTCCAAAAAACAAATCAGGAATAGGAATTCTTGGTTCTAACATAGATTTCTGATCAATAGTATCTTGAATTTTTTGTACATTTATAACGAGATTATCCATTGAAGAGCACAGACCCTGAATATCCATGTCCACACCTGTGTCCAGAATCACCCAAATGTCTAGGGGAAAAAAAAAAGTGAACACAGAGCAGAAAAAAAAAAATAAATGATGTCAGAACTTTTTCTTTCCCTCTATTGAGAATCATTAGTTAGTCTCCTTGTACTGTTATGTTTGCTAATGACAGGTGTTATGAAGGCAATCCAGAAACACAGTGTGCTTAGCGATCAGAGCGCACACAGTGATCTGACAAATACCCAAAAATACAAGAACGAGCTCTGAGACGTGGAAACTCTGTAGACTGCACACCTGATCCTATCCTAAACACAACTAAAAGCGGCTGTGGATTGCGCCTAACAACTACCTAGGCAACTCGGCACAGCCTAAGAAACTAGCTAGCCTGAAGATAGAAAAATAGGCCTGACTTGCCCCAGAGAAATTCCCCAAAGGAAAAGGCAGCC
Source organism: Ranitomeya imitator (assembly GCF_032444005.1). Taxonomy (NCBI): domain Eukaryota; kingdom Metazoa; phylum Chordata; class Amphibia; order Anura; family Dendrobatidae; genus Ranitomeya; species Ranitomeya imitator. Next base: position 774,799,114 of record NC_091284.1, read on the forward strand.
CCCCACATATAATGACTGTGAGTAAGATGAAAAGACAAAACGTAGGGATGAAATAGATTCAGCAAAGTGGGGCCCGATATTCTAGGACAGAGCGAGGACAGTAAAGCGAACTTTGCAGTCTACAAAAAACCCTAAAGCAAAACCACGCAAAGGGGGCAAAAAAAACCACCGTGCCGAACTAACGGCACGGCGGTACACCCTTTGCGTCTCAGAGCTTCCAGCAAAACAAAAGACAAGCTGGACAGAAAAAAAACAACAAAAAAAAGCAAAAGGCACTTAGCTATATAGAGCAGCAGGTCACAGGAACAATCAGGAGAAGCTCAGATCCAACACTGAAACATTGACAAGGAGCAAGGATAGCAGCATCAGGCGGAGTTAAGTAATGAAGCAGTTAACGAGCTCACCAGAACACCTGTGGGAGGAAGCTCAGAAGCTGCAGTACCACTTGTGACCACAGGAGTGAATTCAGCCACAGAATTCACAACAGAGGGCATTCTTGTGGACTTTGGGCAGGAGATAAAAGGTAGGGATCTTAGGGGACCTGACCGTTAAACCCTCAAATACCTCCTTCGAAATTACATTTCCCTCAAAGGCTCGAATAAGGATCCATTGAAGTTGCAGAGAGGAGGACACCGAATTGTATGATAGCTTTTTATACATATTAGAGTCCCTAAGTTGTCGAAAAGCCTTGAGTTCGTACTGTATACAAGGCCAGACGATGATATTCCCACCCTTGTTCGCCAGCTTAAACACGACATCTGAGAGTGATTGTAGTTTCATAACGAACTGGCGTTGCTTGAGTGTCAAATTATCATGCCTGCTAGAGTTGAGCGACCTTGACCTTTTTAGAGTCGAGCCGGGTTTCACGAAACCCGACTATCTCAAAAGTCGGGTCGAGTGAAATCGGCCGATTATGACGTAAAGTCGGGATCGACCGAAACACGAAACCCAATGCAAGTCAATGGGGCAGCATAGTCGGCAGTGAGTGGGGGCCAGGAAAACACCTAGAGTGCCCATTTTAATGTCAAAACCATCCATTCTTCTTAATGAAGCTTGTCAAGCGTAATTTACCTTATAATAATTGGAAGGCATTTGAAATTGGGGGTCATTTGGCTAAAGTTGTGGTGGGTAGGGCTGGTTCAAGTAATTAGTGGGCCCAGGAAATCTGGACCACGTCACGGCAGTGGAGCAGGGAGAGGTAAGTATTTCAACTTTGCAAGCACTGTGAACCTGAGCAAGCAGGGGGGGCCCACTCGTTGGCATTGGCACTGGCACAGGGCCCCTCAAAGTACAGCGGTGTGTTTGCACGGCGGGGGCGCCTCCCACCGGCAGCAACACTTTTGCGTACCATGAGAGGCCCTGTGCCAGTGACGTCGCCAACTAGTATTCCTCCCCCCACCTGATGAAGGAACCTGCACTTTCATCTGCACCTTCCTGTTTGTCCCCGTGTAAGGTGGTATGGTATGCGGGAAGGGGGACCTGACTTTCAGCAGGGTCACAATCTTGCAGTGTAGCGTGCACGGGAAATGTTGCGTTATGGGTCAATGTACCAGCAGACTCATCTATCACTGGCTGGGCAATGGGCAGGATGAGGAGGAAACACAGATATAGGCCCAAAGAATAAAGTGGGCTAAATGCAGTTCAAAATTGGTAACACAGGACTAATCAGGGGGCATTGCAGTGGAGGACAACTGGAATGAGAGGCTGACACAGAGAGTAGGCCCAAATCAGTAAGTAGTCGAAATGCAGTTCAAAATTGGCAACAGTAGTAAACAGGCGGCACAGCTTTGTTCAGTGGAGGAGAACAGCAAGGAGTGGCAGACACCGATAGTAGGCCCCAACCCAACTAGTAGGGCAAATGCAGTCTAACATTAACAACTACTTAACGAGCGCCTGAAAACGGAATTTCAGGACAGGAAACCAGGAGAACAGCAAGGAGCGGCAGACACCGATAGTAGGCCCCAAACCAACTAGTACGCCAAATGCAGTTGTTCCGTTTAACCACAATTTAATGAGAGCCTGAAGATAGAAGTTCAGGAAAGGCAACCTGGAGAACACCTTGGAGTGGAACACACCATCTCTCTACACCCCATACCCAATTTGTAGGCCTAATGCAGCGTAGTTTCCAACAACTACTAAACGAGAGCATGATGATCGAAGCATTGGCGAGGAAACCTGGGGAACACCTTGGAGTGGAACACACCATCTCTCTACAGTGGAACACACCATCTCTCTACACCCCATACCCAATTTGTAGGCCTAATGCAGCGTAGTTTCCAACAACTACTAAACGAGAGCCGGAAGATCGAAGCAATGGAGAGGAAACCTGGGGAACACCTTGGAGTGTAACACACCATCTCTCTACACCCCATACCCAATTTGTAGGCCTAATGCAGCGTAGTTTCCAACAACTATTAAACGAGAGCCGGAAGATCGAAGCTCAGGAAAGGCAACCTGGAGAACACCTTGGAGTGGAACACACCATCTCTCTACACCCCATACCCAATTTGTAGGCCCAATGCAGCGTAGTTTCCAACAACTACTAAACGAGAGCCGGAAGATCGAAGCAATGGAGAGGAAACCTGGGGAACACCTTGGAGTGTAACACACCATCTCTCTACACCCCATACCCAATTTGTAGGCCTAATGCAGCGTAGTTTCCAACAACTGCTAAACGAGAGTCGGAAGACCGAAGCAATGGCAAGGAAACCTGGGGAACACCTTGGAGTGTAACACACCATCTCTCTCCACCCGATACCCATTTTGTAGGCCTAATGCAGTGTAGTTTTCTACAACTACTAAACGAGAGTCGGAAGACCGAAGCAATGGCAAGGAAACCTGGGGAACACCTTGGAGTGTAACACACCATCTCTCTCCACCCCATACCCAATTTGTAGGCCTAATGCAGCCTACTTTCCGACAACTACTAAACGAGAGCATGAAGATCGAAGCTCAGGAAAGGCAACCTGGGGAACACCTTGGAGTGTAACAAACCCTCTCTCTACACCACGGAAGGGCTGATTCTTAGGAAGGAAGGCTGTCGGAAAGAAGCAGGGCGCGTCCGAGGGTGATTATATTCTTATTAGGTATATACTCACCCTCGGACGCGCCCTGCTTCTTTATTTGTAATGAATGTTTATTTGCAATGTGGTTTTGACTTACTCTATTTTTTTGGTAAATAATGATTTTATTATTTTCATTGTTTTGCATCTTCTTGGCAATAATATAAAGAAGACGCGACAGGACAACACTCGGTGGATGCCATATCTGTGTTTAAAATTGAAAAAACCTTTCAGTTAACTACTTGCAGGAGAAAGTTATTGTAGCTGGTGGCCATTTTTAGTACTGTACCAGATTTTTGTTGTATGTGTTTGTTTTTAATGTTAAAATGTCTGCATTTGATATCTCTCCAGTATTTTCTTTTTTATAAGCAAAATACTTATTTTTATATTTTCTGATGTTGGTTCCAGGGGTACACGGGCAGCAGTGGTGTGGTCAGTGGAGGCCTAGTGGAAGGAGTGACCGCAGACAGGCATCGAAGGCCTAAAATAATAACACATGGCTGTAGGCAATTTTAAATTGGTTCCAGGGGTACACGGGCAGCAGTGGTGTGGTCAGTGGAGGCCTAGTGGAAGGAGTGACCGCAGACAGGCATCGAAGGCCTAAAATAATAACACATGGCTGTAGGCAATTTTAAATTGGTTCCAGGGGTACACGGGCAGCAGTGGTGTGGTCAGTGGAGGCCTAGTGGAAGGAGTGACCACAGACAGGCATCGAAGGCCTAAAATAATAACACATGGCTGTAGGCAATTTTAAATTGGTTACAGGGGTACACGGGCAGCAGTGGTGTGGTCAGTGGAGGCCTAGTGGAAGGAGTGACCGCAGACAGGCATCGAAGGCCTAAAATAATAACACATGGCTGTAGGCAATTTTAAATTGGTTACAGGGGTACACGGGCAGCAGTGGTGTGGTCAGTGGATGCCTAGTGGAAGGAGTGACCGCAGACAGGCATCGAAGGCCTAAAATAATAACACATGGCTGTAGGCAATTTTAAATTGGTTCCAGGGGTACACGGGCAGCAGTGGTGTGGTCAGTGGAGGCCTAGTGGAAGGAGTGACCGCAGACAGGCATCGAAGGCCTAAAATAATAACACATGGCTGTAGGCAATTTTAAATTGGTTCCAGGGGTACACAGGCAGCAGTGGTGTGGTCAGTGGAGGCCTAGTGGAAGGAGTCACCGCAGACAGGCATCGAAGGCCTAAAATAATAACACATGGCTGTAGGCAATTTTAAATTGGTTCCAGGGGTACACGGGCAGCAGTGGTGTGGTCAGTGGAGGCCTAGTGGAAGGAGTCACCGCAGACAGGCATCGAAGGCCTAAAATAATAACACATGGCTGTAGGCAATTTTAAATTGGTTCCAGGGGTACACGGGCAGCAGTCGTGTGGTCAGTGGAGGCCTAGTGGAAGGAGTCACCGCAGACAGGCATCGAAGGCCTAAAATAATAACACATGGCTGTAGGCAATTTTAAATTGGTTCCAGGGGTACACGGGCAGCAGTGGTGTGGTCAGTGGAGGCCTAGTGGAAGGAGTGACCGCAGACAGGCATCGAAGGCCTAAAATAATAACACATGGCTGTAGGCAATTTTAAATTGGTTACAGGGGTACACGGGCAGCAGTGGTGTGGTCAGTGGAGGCCTAGTGGAAGGAGTGACCACAGACAGGCATCGAAGGCCTAACATAACAAAAATGTCAATACAATGGTATTGTCAGTGGCAGGCATTGAAGGATGTCAGCGCATAGACTAAACATTGGTGGAGCTGTGAGATAATTTTGCAAGTGGTAGAGCACTGTTTGAGCTGGGGTGGGGGGAAACTGTCTTGTGGCCGGCGGTACAGGCCCAGGGCCCCTCATATTACAACGGTGTGTCTGACGTTGGGTGCGCACCACCACCGCCAGAGACACTTTATTGTACTAGGAGGGACCCAGTGGCAGTGCCGTCGACCAAAAGCGGGCTCACCCACCTCTTCAGACAAACTGCACTCTCACGGGTGCTGTCGCCAAGTGTCGATACCACGGCCCCGTGTGGGGAGTTTGGCCATTTAGTGAGGTGTAAACATGTCGTATGCTGGACAATCAGGTGCAGAAAATTACGAGATTGGAAAAGGCATTCAGAATAGTCCACAGGCAAGACCTTTTCATAGGAAAGCTAGGTGTCAGCCGGGCAAGGTGGGGCAAAAGATTTCGAAATCCAGTTGTGGTTCATTTTAATGAAGGTTAGATCATCTACATTTTGGGTAGCCAGACGAGTCCTTTTTTCTGTTAGTATTGAACCTGCAGCACTGAATACTCTTTCTGATAGGACACTAGCTGCCGGGCAAGCAAGCTCCTGCAATGCATATTCTGCCAATTCTGGCCAGGTGTCTAATTTTGATGCCCAGTAATCAAATGGGAATGACGGTTGAGGGAGAACATCGATAAGGGATGAAAAATAGTTTGTAACCATACTGGACAAATGTTGTCTCCTGTCACTTTGAATTGATGCTGCAGTACCTGTCCTGTCTGCGGTCATAGCAAAATCACTCCACAACCTGGTCAGAAAACCCCTCTGGCCAACGCCACTTCTGATTTCTGCCCCTCTAACTCCTCTGGTCTGCTGGCCCCTGCAGCTCGTGTGAGAACGATCACGGGCGCTGTGTGCAGGGAATGCCAGAAGCAAACGGTCAACAAGAGTTGATTGTTTGGTTGCTAATATTAGTTCCAAGTTCTCATGTGGCATTATATTTTGCAATTTGCCTTTATAGCGAGGATCAAGGAGGCAGGCCAACCAGTAATCGTCATCATTCATCATTTTAGTTATGCGTGTGTCCCTTTTGAGGATACGTAAGGCATAATCCGCCATGTGGGCCAAAGTTCCAGTTCTCAAATCTGCGGTTGTGCTTGGTTGAGGGGCAGTTTCAGGCAAATCCACGTCACTTGTGTCCCTCAAAAAAACAGAACCCGGCCTTGCCGCGCCACCAATTTCCAGTGGCCCCGGAAAAGCTTCCTCATTAAAAATATAATCATCCCCATCATCCTCCTCGTCCTCCTCCTCCTCTTCGCCCGCTACCTCGTCCTGTACACTGCCCTGGCCAGACAATGGCTGACTGTCATCAAGGCTTTCCTCTTCCTCAGCTGCAGACGCCTGATCCTTTATGTGCGTCAAACTTTGCATCAGCAGACGCATTAGGGGGATGCTCATGCTTATTATGGCGTTGTCTGCACTAACCAGCCGTGTGCATTCCTCAAAACACTGAAGGACTTGACACGTCTTGAATCTTCGACCACTGCACACCTGACAACTCCATGTCTGCCATCCTACTGCCTGCCCGTGTATGTGTATCCTCCCACAAAAACATAACAGCCCGCCTCTGTTCACACAGTCTCTGAAGCATGTGCAGTGTTGAGTTCCACCTTGTTGCAACGTCTATGATTAGGCGATGCTGGGGAAGGTTCAAAGAACGCTGATAGGTCTGCATACGGCTGGAGTGTACGGGCGAACGGCGGATATGTGAGCAAAGTCCACGCACTTTGAGGAGCAGGTCGGATAACCCCGGATAACTTTTCAGGAAGCACTGCACCACCAGGTTTAAGGTGTGAGCCAGGCAAGGAATGTGTTTCAGTTGGGAAAGGGAGATGGCAGCCATGAAATTCCTTCCGTTATCACTCACTACCTTGCCTGCCTCAAGATCTACAGTGCCCAGCCACGACTGCGTTTCTTTCTGCAAGAACTCGGACAGAACTTCCGCGGTGTGTCTGTTGTCGCCCAAACACTTCATAGCCAATACAGCCTGCTGACGTTTGCCAGTAGCTGCCCCATAATGGGAGACCTGGTGTGCAACAGTGGCAGCTGCGGATGGAGTGGTTGTGCGACTGCGGTCTGTGGACGAGCTCTCGCTTCTGCAGGAGGACGAAGAGGAGGAGGAGGGGGTGCGAACGGCTACAGCCAATTGTTTCCTAGACCGTGGGCTAGGCAGAACTGTCCCAAACTTGCTGTCCCCTGTGGACCCTGCATCCACCACATTTACCCAGTGTGCCGTGATGGACACGTAACGTCCCTGGCCATGCCTACTGGTCCATGCATCTGTTGTCAGGTGCACCTTTGTGCTCACAGATTGCCTGAGTGCATGGACGATGCGCTCTTTAACATGCTGGTGGAGGGCTGGGATGGCTTTTCTGGAAAAAAAGTGTCGACTGGGTAGCTCGTAGCGTGGTACAGCGTAGTCCATCAGGGCTTTGAAAGCTTCGCTTTCAACTAACCGGTAGGGCATCATCTCTAACGAGATTAGTCTAGCTATGTGTGCGTTCAAACCCTGTGTACGCGGATGCGAGGCTAAGTACTTCCTTTTTCTAACCATAGTCTCATGTAGGGTGAGCTGGACTGGAGAGCTGGAGATCATGGAACTAGCGGGGGTGCCGGTGGACATGGCAGACTGAGAGACGGTGGGAGATGGTATTGTTGCCACCGGTGCCCTAGATGCAGTGTTTCCTACTACGAAACTGGTGATTCCCTGACCCTGACGGCTTTGGCCTGGCAAAGAAACCTGCACAGATACTGCAGGTGGTGCGGAAAATGGTGGCCCTACACTGCCGGAAGGGATGTTGCGTTGCTGACTAGCTTCATTGGCCGAGGGTGCTACAACCTTAAGGGACGTTTGGTAGTTAGTCCAGGCTTGCAAATGCATGGTGGTTAAATGTCTATGTATGCAACTTGTATTGAGACTTTTCAGATTCTGTCCTCTGCTTAAGGTAGTTGAACATTTTTGACAGATGACTTTGCGCTGATCAATTGGATGTTGTTTAAAAAAATGCCAGACTGCACTCTTTCTAGCATCGGATACCTTTTCAGGCATTGCAGACTGAGCTTTAACCGGATGGCCACGCTGTCCTCCAACAGGTTTTAGCTTTGCCACGCGTTTTGGGCAAGATACGGGCCCGGCAGATGGAACCTGTTGCGATGTTGATGCCTGCTGCGGCCCCTCCTCCTCCGCTTCAGAACTGCTGCCGCCTGCACCCTGTTCCCCCAATGGCTGCCAATCGGGGTCAAGAACTGGGTCATCTATTACCTCTTCTTGTAGCTCGTGTGCAACTTCGTCTGTGTCACCGTGTCGGTCGGTGGTATAGCGTTCGTGATGGGGCAACATAGTCTCATCAGGGTCTGATTCTTGATCAGCACCCTGCGAGGGCAATGTTGTGGTCTGAGTCAAAGGACCAGCATAGTAGTCTGGCTGTGGCTGTGCATCAGTGCACTCCATGTCAGATTCAACTTGTAATGGGCATGGACTGTTAACTGCTTCACTTTCTAAGCCAGGGACGGTATGTATAAAGAGCTCCATGGAGTAACCCGTTGTGTCGCCTGCTGCATTCTTCTCTGTTGTTGTTTTTGCTGAAGAGGACAAGGAAGCGACTTGTCCCTGACCGTGAACATCCACTAACGACGCGCTGCTTTGACATTTACCAGTTTCACGAGAGGAGGCAAAAGAGCTAGAGGCTGAGTCAGCAAGATAAGCCAAAACTTGCTCTTGCTGCTCCGGCTTTAAAAGCGGTTTTCCTACTCCCAGAAAAGGAAGCGTTCGAGGCCTTGTGTAGCCAGACGACGAACCTGGCTCCACAGCTCCAGACTTAGGTGCAATATTTTTTTTCCCACGACCAGCTGATGCTCCACCACTACCACTACCCTCATTACCAGCTGACAATGAACGCCCCCGGCCACGACCTCTTCCACCATACTTCCTCATTGTTTTAAAAACGTAAACAAACTAACGGTATTTGTTGCTGTCACACAAATTACACGGTGAGCTATAACTTCAGTATGATTTAGCTACCCCTTTACAGGTGAGTGAGACCACAACGAAAATCAGGCACAATGTTACACACTCTGTTGTTGGTGGCAACAAATGAGAGAGATGCCACACACGCAGGACTGTCACTGAAGCACAAATGTAAATATTAATCTCCCACTGATTTGATTTTTTTTTTTTTTTTCAGGGAGACTTTAGGAAAAAAAAAAAATAGAATAAAATGATTTTTTCAGGAAGAATTTAGAAACCAAATAAAATAAAATGATTTTTTCAGGGAGAATTTAGAAAACAAATAAAACAAAAAAAGGCTTTCTATGGCCCACTGAGTGAGAGATGACGCACACAGGAGTCAGGAGTGGCACACAAGCCCAGAGGCCAATATTTATCTCCCACTGATTGATGTAGTGATTTTTTTCAGGTAGATTTTGGAACCCAAATCAAGCTAAAAAAAATAATAGGCTTTCTATGGCCCACAATTGGAGAGAGAGAGAGAGATGGCACACCCAGGAGTCAAGACTGGCACACAAGCAGAAAGGGCAATATTAATCTCCCACTGATTTGTTTTTTGTTTTTTGTTTTTCATGGAGACTTTAGGAAAAAAAAAATAGAATAAAATGATTTTTTCAGGAAGAATTTAGAAACCAAATAAAATAAAATGATTTTTTCAGGGAGAATTTAGAAAACAAATAAAACAAAAAAAGGCTTTCTATGGCCCACTGAGTGAGAGATGACGCACACAGGAGTCAGGAGTGGCACACAAGCCCAGAGGCCAATATTTATCTCCCACTTTTTTTTTTTTGTTCCAGGGAAAATTTATAAACCCAATAAAAAAAATAATAAATAGGCTTTCTATGGCCCACTATCTGAGAGACAGAGAGAGATGGCACGCTTAGGACTGGCACACAAGCCCAAAGGCCAATATTAATCTCCCTTTTTTTTTTAAGGGAGAATTTATAAAACCAAAAAAAAAAAAATAAATAGGCTTTCTATGGCCCACTATTTGTGAGAGAGATGGCACACTCAGGACTGGCACACAAGCCCAGAGGTCAATATTAATCTCCCACTTTTTTTTTTTTTTCCAGGGAAAATTTATAAACCCAATAAAAAAAATAAAAAAAAAATAGGCTTTCTATGGCCCACTATCTGAGAGAGAGAGATGTGTTATGTTTGCTAATGACAGGTGTTATGAAGGCAATCCAGAAACACAGTGTGCTTAGCGATCAGAGCGCACACAGTGATCTGACAAATACCCAAAAATACAAGAACGAGCTCTGAGACGTGGAAACTCTGTAGACTGCACACCTGATCCTATCCTAAACACAACTAAAAGCGGCTGTGGATTGCGCCTAACAACTACCTAGGCAACTCGGCACAGCCTAAGAAACTAGCTAGCCTGAAGATAGAAAAATAGGCCTGACTTGCCCCAGAGAAATTCCCCAAAGGAAAAGGCAGCCCCCCACATATAATGACTGTGAGTAAGATGAAAAGACAAAACGTAGGGATGAAATAGATTCAGCAAAGTGGGGCCCGATATTCTAGGACAGAGCGAGGATAGTAAAGCGAACTTTGCAGTCTACAAAAAACCCTAAAGCAAAACCACGCAAAGGGGGCAAAAAAAAACCACCGTGCCGAACTAACGGCACGGCGGTACACCCTTTGCGTCTCAGAGCTTCCAGCAAAACAAAAGACAAGCTGGACAGAAAAAAAGCAACAAAAAAGCAAAAAGCACTTAGCTAAACAGAGCAGCAGGTCACAGGAACAATCAGGAGAAGCTCAGATCCAACACTGAAACATTGACAAGGAGCAAGGATAGCAGCATCAGGCGGATTTAAGTAATGAAGCAGTTAACGAGCTCACCAGAACACCTGAGGGAGGAAGCTCAGAAGCTGCAGTACCACTTGTGACCACAGGAGTGAATTCAGCCACAGAATTCACAACAGTACCCCCCCCTTGAGGAGGGGTCACCAAACCCTCACCAGAGCCCCCAGGCCGACCAGGATGAGCCGCATGAAAGGCACGAACAAGATCGGAAGCATGATCAGAGGCAAAAACCCAGGAATTATCTTCCTGAGCATAACCCTTCCATTTAACCAGATACTGGAGTTTCCGTCTAGAAACACGAGAATCCAAAATCTTCTCCACAATATACTCCAATTCCCCCTCCACCAAAACCGGGGCAGGAGGCTCAACAGATGGAACCATAGGTGCCACGTATCTCCGCAACAACGACCTATGGAATACATTATGTATGGAAAAGGAGTCTGGGAGGGTCAAACGAAAAGACACAGGATTGAGAACCTCAGAAATCCTATACGGACCAATAAAACGAGGTTTAAATTTAGGAGAGGAAACCTTCATAGGAATATGACGAGAAGATAACCAAACCAGATCCCCAACACGAAGTCGGGGACCCACACGGCGTCTGCGATTAGCGAAAAGTTGAGCTTTCTCCTGGGACAAGATCAAATTGTCCACTACCTGAGTCCAGATCTGCTGCAACCTATCCACCACAGAATCCACACCAGGACAGTCCGAAGACTCAACCTGTCCTGAAGAGAAACGAGGATGGAACCCAGAATTGCAAAAAAATGGAGAAACCAAGGTAGCCGAGCTGGCCCGATTATTAAGGGCGAACTCAGCCAACGGCAAAAAGGACACCCAATCATCCTGGTCTGCAGAAACAAAACATCTCAGATATGTTTCCAAGGTCTGATTGGTTCGTTCGGTCTGGCCATTAGTCTGAGGATGGAAAGCCGAGGAAAAGGATAGGTCAATGCCCATCCTACCACAAAAGGCTAGCCAGAACCTTGAAACAAACTGGGAACCTCTGTCAGAAACAATATTCTCAGGAATGCCATGCAACCGAACCACATGCTGAAAGAACAAAGGTACCAAATCAGAGGAGGAAGGCAATTTAGCCAAGGGCACCAGATGGACCATTTTAGAAAAGCGATCACAGACCACCCAAATGACTGACATCTTTTGAGAAACGGGAAGGTCAGAAATGAAATCCATCGAAATATGTGTCCAAGGCCTCTTTGGGACCGGCAAGGGCAAAAGCAACCCACTGGCACGAGAACAGCAGGGCTTAGCCCTAGCACAAATCCCACAGGACTGCACAAAAGTACGTACATCCCGTGACAGAGATGGCCACCAGAAGGATCTAGCCACTAACTCTCTGGTACCAAAGATTAAAGGATGACCAGCCAACACCGAACAATGAAGTTCAGAGATAAGTTTATTAGTCCACCTATCAGGGACGAACAGTTTCTCTGCTGGACAACAATCAGGTTTATTCGCCTGAAATTTTTGCAGCACCCGCCGCAAATCAGGGGAGATGGCAGACACAATGACTCCTTCCTTGAGGATACCCGCTGGCTCAGATAAACCCGGAGAGTCGGGCACAAAACTCCTAGACAGAGCATCCGCCTTCACATTTTTAGAGCCCAGAAGGTACGAAATCACAAAGTCGAAGCGGGCAAAAAATAACGACCAACGGGCCTGTCTAGGATTCAAGCGCTTGGCAGACTCGAGATAAGTCAAGTTCTTATGATCAGTCAATACCACCACGCGATGCTTAGCTCCTTCAAGCCAATGACGCCACTCCTCGAATGCCCACTTCATGGCCAGCAACTCTCGATTGCCCACATCATAATTACGCTCAGCGGGCGAAAACTTTCTGGAAAAGAAAGCACATGGTTTCATCACTGAGCAATCAGAACCTCTCTGTGACAAAACCGCCCCTGCTCCAATCTCAGAAGCATCAACCTCGACCTGGAACGGAAGAGAAACATCTGGCTGACACAACACAGGGGCAGAACAAAATCGACGCTTCAACTCCTGAAAAGCTTCCACAGCAGCAGAAGACCAATTAACCAAATCAGCACCCTTCTTGGTCAAATCGGTCAATGGTTTGGCAATGCTAGAAAAATTACAGATGAAGCGACGATAAAAATTAGCAAAGCCCAGGAACTTTTGCAGACTTTTCAGAGATGTCGGCTGAATCCAATCCTGGATGGCTTGGACCTTAACTGGATCCATCTCGATAGTAGAAGGGGTAAAGATGAACCCCAAAAATGAAACTTTCTGCACACCGAAGAGACACTTTGATCCTTTCACAAACAAAGAGTTAGCACGCAGGACCTGAAAAACCATTCTGACCTGCTTCACATGAGACTCCCAATCATCTGAGAAGATCAAAATGTCATCCAAGTAAACAATCAGGAATTTATCCAGATACTCACGGAAGATGTCATGCATAAAAGACTGAAACACAGATGGAGCATTGGCAAGTCCGAACGGCATCACTAGATACTCAAAATGACCCTCGGGCGTATTGAATGCAGTTTTCCATTCATCTCCTTGCCTGATTCTCACCAGATTATACGCACCACGAAGATCTATCTTAGTGAACCAACTAGCCCCCTTAATCCGAGCAAACAAGTCAGATAACAATGGCAAGGGATACTGAAATTTAACAGTGATCTTATTAAGAAGGCGGTAATCAATACACGGTCTCAGCGAACCATCCTTCTTGGCTACAAAGAAGAACCCTGCTCCCAGTGGTGATGACGATGGGCGAATATGTCCCTTCTCCAGGGATTCCTTCACATAACTGCGCATAGCGGCGTGTTCGGGCACGGATAAATTAAATAATCGACCTTTAGGGAATTTACTACCAGGAATCAAATTGATAGCACAATCACAATCCCTATGCGGAGGTAGAGCATCGGACTTGGGCTCTTCAAATACATCCTGATAATCAGACAAGAACTCTGGGACCTCAGAAGGGGTGGATGACGAAATCGACAAAAATGGAACATCACCATGTACCCCCTGACAACCCCAGCTGGATACCGACATGGAATTCCAATCCAATACTGGATTATGGGTTTGTAGCCATGGCAACCCCAACACGACCACATCATGCAGATTATGCAACACCAGAAAGCGAATAACTTCCTGATGTGCAGGAGCCATGCACATGGTCAGCTGGGCCCAGTATTGAGGTTTATTCTTGGCCAAAGGTGTAGCATCAATTCCTCTCAATGGAATAGGACACCGCAAAGGCTCCAAGAAAAACCCACAACGTTTAGCATAATCCAAATCCATCAGATTCAGGGCAGCGCCCGAATCCACAAACGCCATGACAGAAAACGACGACAAAGAGCATATCAAGGTAATGGACAGAAGGAATTTGGACTGTACAGTACCAATGACGGCAGACCTAGCGGACCGCTTAGTGCGCTTAGGACAATCAGAAATAGCATGAGTGGAATCACCACAGTAGAAACACAGACCATTCAGACGTCTGTATTCCTGCCGTTCAACTCTAGTCATAGTCCTATCGCACTGCTTAGGCTCAGGTTTAACCTCAGGCAGTACCGCCAAATGGTGCACAGATTTACGCTCGCGCAAGCGTCGACCGATCTGAATGGCCAAAGACAAAGACTCATTCAAACCAGCAGGCATAGGAAATCCCACCATGACATCCTTAAGAGCCTTTCTGAACAAAGCTGCCAGCGCAGATTCATTCCACTGAGTGAGTACTGACCATTTCCTAAATTTCTGACAATATACTTCTATATCATCCTGACCCTGGCACAAAGCCAGCAAATTTTTCTCTGCCTGATCCACTGAATTAGGCTCATCGTACAGCAATCCGAGCGCCAGGAAAAACGCATCGACACTACTCAATGCAGGGTCTCCTGGCGCAAGAGAAAATGCCCAGTCTTGAGGGTCGCCGCGCAAAAAAGAAATAATAATCAAAACCTGTTGAATAGGATTACCAGAAGAATGAGGTTTCAAGGCCAGAAATAGCTTACAATTATTTTTGAAACTTAGAAACTTAGTTCTATCTCCAAAAAACAAATCAGGAATAGGAATTCTTGGTTCTAACATAGATTTCTGATCAATAGTATCTTGAATTTTTTGTACATTTATAACGAGATTATCCATTGAAGAGCACAGACCCTGAATATCCATGTCCACACCTGTGTCCAGAATCACACAAATGTCTAGGGGAAAAAAAAAAGTGAACACAGAGCAGAAAAAAAAAAAAAATGATGTCAGAACTTTTTCTTTCCCTCTATTGAGAATCATTAGTGTGGCTCCTTGTACTGTTATGTTTGCTAATGACAGGTGTTATGAAGGCAATCCAGAAACACAGTGTGCTTAGCGATCAGAGCGCACACAGTGATCTGACAAATACCCAAAAATACAAGAACGAGCTCTGAGACGTGGAAACTCTGTAGACTGCACACCTGATCCTATCCTAAACACAACTAAAAGCGGCTGTGGATTGCGCCTAACAACTACCTAGGCAACTCGGCACAGCCTAAGAAACTAGCTAGCCTGAAGATAGAAAAATAGGCCTGACTTGCCCCAGAGAAATTCCCCAAAGGAAAAGGCAGCCCCCCACATATAATGACTGTGAGTAAGATGAAAAGACAAAACGTAGGGATGAAATAGATTCAGCAAAGTGGGGCCCGATATTCTAGGACAGAGCGAGGATAGTAAAGCGAACTTTGCAGTCTACAAAAAACCCTAAAGCAAAACCACGCAAAGGGGGCAAAAAAAAACCACCGTGCCGAACTAACGGCACGGCGGTACACCCTTTGCGTCTCAGAGCTTCCAGCAAAACAAAAGACAAGCTGGACAGAAAAAAAGCAACAAAAAAGCAAAAAGCACTTAGCTATACAGAGCAGCAGGTCACAGGAACAATCAGGAGAAGCTCAGATCCAACACTGAAACATTGACAAGGAGCAAGGATAGCAGCATCAGGCGGAGTTAAGTAATGAAGCAGTTAACGAGCTCACCAGAACACCTGAGGGAGGAAGCTCAGAAGCTGCAGTACCACTTGTGACCACAGGAGTGAATTCAGCCACAGAATTCACAACAGAGATGGCACGCTTAGGACTGGCACACAAGCCCAAAGGCCAATATTAATCTCCCACTGATTGATTTATTGATTTTTTCAGGTAGAATTTAGAACCCAAATAAAGCAAAAAAAAAAAAAAAAATGGGCTTTCTATGGCCCACTGAGTGAGTGATGATGCACACAGGAGTCAGGAGTGGCACACAAGCCCTGAGGCCAATATTTTTCTCCCACTGATTGATGTAGTGATTTTTTCAGGTAGATTTTAGAACCAAAATCAAGCAAAAAAATAAATAGGCTTTCTATGGCCCACTGAGTGAGTGATGATGCACACAGGAGTCAAGAGTGGCACACAAGCCCTGAGGCCAATATTTTTCTCCCACTGATTGATGTAGTGATTTTTTCAGGTAGATTTTATAACCCAAATCAAGCAAAAAAATAAATAGGCTTTCTATGGCCCACTGAGTGAGAGATGACACAGACAGGGATGGCACTCTAGCAGAAATGTCAATCTTAATCTCCCACAAAAAAAAAAAAAAAACAGGGAGTGTCCTTCAATTACTATCTCCCTGCAGTAATCTCAGCCAGGTATGGCAGGCAGCAATAAGGAGTGGACTGATGCACAAATTAAATAAAAAGTGTGTACAAACCAAAAAGATAGCTGTGCAGAAAGGAAGGAGCAAGAGGATTTGTGCTTTGAAAAAAGCAGTTGGTTTGCACAGCGGCGTACACACAGCAATGCAGCTATCAGGGAGCCTTCTAGGGCAGCCCAATGAGCTACAGCGCTGAGGGGGAAAAAAAAAAAAATGTAGCTTCCACTGTCCCTGCACACCGAAGGTGGTGTTGGGCAGTGGAAATCGCTACAGCACAAGCGGTTTGGTGGTTAATGGACCCTGCCTAACGCTATCCCTGCTTCTGACGAAGCGGCAGCAACCTCTCCCTAAGCTCAGATCAGCAGCAGTAAGATGGCGGTCGGCGGGAACTCCCCTTTATAGCCCCTGTGACGCCGCAGACAGCAAGCCAATCACTGCAATGCCCTTCTCTAAGATGGTGGGGACCAGGACCTATGTCATCACGCTGCCCACACTCTGCGTTTACCTTCATTGGCTGAGAAATGGCGCTTTTCGCGTCATTGAAACGCGACTTTGGCGCGAAAGTCGCGTACCGCATGGCCGACCCCGCACAGGGGTCGGATCGGGTTTCATGAAACCCGACTTTGCCAAAAGTCGGCGACTTTTGAAAATGAACGACCCGTTTCGCTCAACGCTAATGCCTGCATCTTGAAGACAGTTTTTCAAAATCCTCAGATACAAATTTTGTAAAAATCTTTATAGCCGGACTCAAGGACAAGGGGGGAAATCTCGTCGACCTGGGCAGAACACATGAAGAAAACTTACCCTGATGTGGGGAGGACTGCTCAGCAAGGAGGTCCTCCAAATTACGGAGTGCCTTCCTATCACTGTTACTCAACGGTTCTCTTGATTTGGTTTTTGTTATGAAATTTCCTCAATATGAGCTTACGGGAAAACAGGTGAGCTGAAAAATAATTGAAGGAGATAGGCCGGCATCACACTAACGAGTTTTACGGACGTATGAGAGGTGCAGAAAATACGGATTGCATATGGTACAATGATTCTCTATGGCCCAGCTCCAATCTGCCGTATTTTACTGATCCGTATTATACGGTTTTCTACGGCCGTAGAAAATCGCAGCATGCTGCATTTGTCACCATATTGCACAAAAAAATCGCCAATGAAAGTCTATGGGGGCGAGAAAATTACGGATTACACACGGACCAGCAGTGTGACTTGTGAGAAATACGCAGCGGTGTTCTATAAAAAAGCCGGCAATTCATTGCGGTGTACAGTAAAATCACACTGACAGGTTAGAATATAATAGCTAAGATAAATGTCTACACATAATATAGGGGTATATATATATATATATATATATATATATATATGTCAGTGAGACACATATATGTATATATATTAATATTTCATAAGAGCTAGATAGGAGAAAAGCCGGTAATTCAATTGCCGGCTTTTCCTATCTCCTTCACAAACCCGACATGATATGAGACATGGTTTACATACAGTAAACCATCTCATATCCCTTTTTTTTTTTTGCATATTCCACATTACTAATGTTAGTAGTGTGTATGTGCAAAATTTGGGTGCTCTAGCTATTAAATTAAAGGGTTAAATCGCGGAAAAAATTGGGGTGGGCTCCCGCGCAATTTTCTCTGCCAGAGTGGTAAAGCCAGTGACTGAGGGCAGATATTAATAGCCTGGAGAGGGTCCATGGTTATTGCCCCCCCCTGGCTAAAAACATCTGCCCCCAGGCACCCCAGAAAAGGCACATCTGGAAGATGCGCCTATTCTGGCACTTGGCCACACTCTTCCCATTCCCGTGTAGCGGTGGGATATGGGGTAATGAAGGGTTAATGTCACCTTGCTATTCTAAGGTGACATTAAGCCAGATTAATAATGCAGAGCCGTCAATTATGACACCTATCCATTATTAATCCAATAGTATGAAATGGTTAAAAAAAACACTCACACATTATTACAAAGTATTTTAATTAAATAAATACACAGGTTGTTGTAATATTTTATTATACTGGTAATCCACCTGAAGACCCTTGTCACCTGAAACAAATGTAAACAAACAAACAACAATATTCCATACCTTCCGACGATTAGTCTCGTCCCACGCTGTAAATCCATCTGAAAGGGTTAACTAATTTTACAAGCAGAAGCCTGCTAATGCAGCCGCCCCTGCCTGTAAAAACCCGGCGAATGAATGGAATGTAGGTGAATGACCTGTAGTTACATCGAGTTGCGTGATGCACCCTCTGCTGGATGTCCTCATATGAACTCGAGCCTGGGAACTTTTCAGAATATTTTCCCAGGCTCGAGGGGGGACTTTTCTGCGTATTACGGCCGTAAATAACGGACCGTATTTTCACGGACGCTGGCCTTAGTGGGGGAAAAGGTCAGGCCCCTACTCAAAACCTGTAACTGTGTATCGATAAGTGTATGAGATGAAAGGTTCAGTACCTGAAGCCCCCCCTGGGGGCCACCCGGGGCTGGTCTCCCACCGGTAGTCTTGTTCTTAGAAGATTGTCTGGTAATGATCCGCTTGGCAGACAGATCCAGAGAGGAATAGCCTCCATATTAGGATGTCTGAAGTGATGGGTCTTCATCACAAGATGAACGTGTCACAACACGGCATCACCGCCATAGTGAGAGAGTCTAGACACTGCCGAAACAGCGCAGGCATGGGAGGTGAGTATAGGCTTTATTACTTTATTGGGGCCAAACATTTAGTTTATGAAGCGGTTGTCCTAGTAGTTAACAACCCCTTTATCAGTTCCCATCGAACACCATATCACATACATAGCCAGCAGATTTTGTTTTGGCCAAAATATTTTTTAAGCTGCTGCCACAAGAAGGTAGACTCTTTTGGCCAACCCTTACTCTACTCTAATGTATTAAAAAGGGTATTGGGTATATTAAAAAATGTTTAAGTATATTTTTATTTATTTTTCTGTAAGGGAATGTGTCACATACATTTTTTAAAATGACAAATAATACCACATACAAGGGACAAATACTGTCAGACCATGCCTGGACCACATATTACCACCACATAGTGACCAAATAATACCACACACAAGGAACAAATGCTATCCCACCATGACCAGACCCCATATTACACCACATAGTGACAGAATAATACCACATACAAGAGAGAAATACCGCCACATCATGCTCAAATCACATATTACCACCACAGTATCTGAATACTACAATACTGATCATTAATAAAAAAAAGCACAAAACTAATATTACCATAAGTACTATTATACACAGAAGCTTTGTACATTGTATAGTATACAGTGTATAGTGTCAGTTTTCAGGTAATACAGTGATCACTTGTGACATTATAGACAGGAGCTCTGTTTATAGTGTATAGTGTACATATAATATAGTGATCACCAGTGACATTATACACAAGAGCACTGTATATAGTGTTAGTTTGCAGGTAATAGTGATCACCGGTGGCATTCTACACAGGAGCTCTGTATATGGTGTCAGTGTACAAGTAATACAGTGATCACCAGTGACATTATACACAAAAGCTCTGTATATAGTATACAGTGTATAGTGTAAGTTTACAAGTAATAGTGATCACCAGTGAAATTACACACAGGAGCTCTGTGTAAAGTATATAACGTACAGTGTACAAGTAACACAATGACTCACCAGTGACGTCTCTAGTTGAAGTCCTTCATCTCATCCAGTGCAGACCGCCATCACTTCTTCCAGCCAGGAATCATCTCTGCAGAAATAAAACACAATTATCTAGAGCACCACTTCCAGATCACAATCCCCAACTTCTACACTACACCAGATGAAGAAAATAGTGACATAGTGCCACCCTGCACAGTAACAGGACCTCTCCTCCCCCACACTGAAAACAGTATCCTCATAAATAAAATACATCACAGCAGTCATATTATCCCTTAATTAGCCCCTACAGTAATAATGTCCTACATCCAGGTCCCCTTGTGTCTCACTCTTGGCTCAATATGATCTCCCATCCTGCCTGCCCCCATGTGTCTCCATCCTGCTCCATATGATCGTCCATCCTGCCCCCATGTGTCTCCCATCCTGCCCCATGTGTCTCCCATCCTGTCTCCACATGATCTCCCATCCTGTTCCCATATGTTCTCCCATCCTGTCCCCATATGAGCTCCGATCTTTCGCCATATGTTCTCCCATCTTGTCCCCATGTGATCGCTCATCCTGTCCCCATATGTTCTCCCATCCTGCCCCATATGTTCTCCCATCCTGCCCCATATGTTCTTCCATCCTGTCCCCATATGATCTCCCATCCTGCACCATATGTTCTTCCATCCTGTCCCCATATGATCTCCCATCCTGCACCATATGTTCTCCCATCCTGTCCCCATATGTCTCCACCCTATCCCCATATGAGTTCTCATCCAGTCCCCATATGAGCTCTGTTAAATATGCTTATTTTGCACATTTATTTAATCAGGCTTCTTTACCAGATGCGTTACTCTGAAAGAAAAAATGTCATGACATTTTCATAAAAAATTGTAGTGGTTTATTGGATTGTCCACAGAAAAACCACATTGCAGCAAAACATAAAATTGGTGAAATAGTTACGAACAGATTGTCCATTTGTTCTTCATCTTTCCCGAGATGGTAAAAAGCGTCTGGCTTTCTGTCATGAAATAGACGTCATCATGGCTACCAGTTGTTTATTCCTTCTGTAAGTTGTCTGAAGTCCATGGAGAATGAAGAAGAGAAGAGGCCCAAGGTGACAGCCCCACATGACAGCCCCCTCTTCTCCTAAGAGCTGTGATTATATATGTGTCACATAAACCACATGTTCTCTCTATATGGTGTTGACTTATACTCTGAGCTACATATACAGAAATAGCTTTTTGTAATGTCAGCAAGAGGCAATGTGCTCAGAACAGAATTGAGAATTAGAATAATTCAATTAATAATTAATATTTAACAAGCTCCCATTCTGCCCCATGTGTCTCCCATTCTGTATCCATGCTGCAGCTTTCAGTACAAAAAAAGGGAAAATAAAGTGTCCTTACCTGGCCGCGGTCAAGCATCGTCCTCTCCCTTAATCATTTGGGGTGTGGACATGTAGGCATATGACAGTGACGTCATACGCCGGTGATGTGCACGCTAATGTCAGCTGCCGGCCTGTAATTGGCTGGCAGCTATTAACTATTGCTATGCAGGAAGCCGGGAGCTATCTGTACTGCAATATATTTCAACTGAATGTGCTTCCTCAAGCCAGGGAACTGAATTGGAGCGCCACCTCTTGATGGTTCGGGCAACCGCCTGCTATTTTAACAAGCGGTTCTGTAACATTCCAGGTTCCTGGTTGTTTCAGTGACATTGCTTTCCTCACGGGGAGAGTGAAGTCATGCTTGGAAGCGAGGAAGAATCTTCTATATCAGGTAAACACAACCATGCAACATGTTCACACTCCAGGCCAGAAGGGGGAGGTCTGATCCAGCTTGTGGGTGTCTCCCCTATATATATTCTGGTCTGGAGGAAAAGTCAGTTAGTTCCTGTCACAGAGACAGAGAAGAAGGGAGCAGAGGGGCCATGCAGCCACGAGAAGTGCTGCAGCTCCTAGAAAGAGAAAGAGAAAGCCGAACGGATTCTAGAGAGCATGTAGGAGAAGTGAAGCGCAGGAGAGTGAGAATTGGGGAGAATAGCTGCGACTGGGCTACCTCCCTACAGAGCGCAGACACCGGTAGTCGGAAGACCGAGGTTGTGAGGGACTCTGTTGTGAATTCTGCTTTTGAGCTCCCTTCGGTGGTTGTAGGTGGTAATGCAGTTGTCCCTGGGTAGCAGTCTTCGACAGGTATATCTGCTGATTGCAATTCTGACTGGGGTATTTAGGTTTGCAGGACTCATTAGTCCTTTCCAGTTGTCAATGTTTCTTGGGAAGTGTTGGATCTTTGTCTGGCTTCTCCTGCTTAGCTGCCAATTCAGCAAAGATAAGTGTCTGTTTCTTTTTCTGTGGCACACTTGCTGTGTGCTTATATTCTGTGCTATTCATTTGTTTTCTCTTGTCCAGCTTAGACTGTGTCAGTGTTTTCTCAGTCTTGTTGGATTCTCTGGAGTCGCAGATATACGCTCCACATCTTTAGTTAGATGGTGGAGTTTTTTTGTATTTTCTGCTGTGGATATTTTTGAAGGATTTTAATACTGACCGCTTAGTATCCTGTCCTATCCTTTCCTATTTTAGCTAGTGTGGCCTCTTTTGCTAAATCCTGTTTTCTGCCTGTGTGTGTCTTTTCCTCTACTACTCACAGTCATTATTTGTGGGGGGCTGCCTATCCTTTGGGGTTCTGCTCTGAGGCAAGGTAGAATTCCTATTTCCATCTATAGGGGTATTTAGTCCTCCGGCTGTGTCGAGGTGTCTAGGATTTGTTAGGCACACCCCACGGCTACTTCTAGTTGCGATGTTAAGATCAGGGTTTGCGGTCAGTATAGTTACCACCTACTCCAGAGAAAGTTTTAATGCTGCTCCAAGGTCACCTGATCATAACAGTACAACTGGCCCATAATGAGTTAAATGCATCTCAGAAGAAGGGAAGAAAGGTCTTGAGCCATTTTTTTTTTCTTCAGTCTGCTTTGCCTTCTACTCCCTCTTTATCTCTGGGTAGCTGAGGAGCCTTGTGCTAGCATGAATGTTCAGGAATTAGCTTCTCGTGTAGACCAGCTTGCTGCTAGAGTACAGGGTATTTCGGATTATATTGTTCAGACTCCTGTTTTAGAGCCGAAGATTCCTACTCCTGATTTGTTTTTTGATGATAGGTCCAAATTTTTGAGTTTTAAAAACAACTGTAAACTGTTTTTTGCTTTGAGACCTCGATGCTCCGGTGATTCCATTCAGCGGGTTAAAATCGTCATCTTCCTGCTGTGTGGCGACCCGCAGGATTGGGCATTTTCCCTGGAATCAGGGAATCCGGCTTTGCTTAATGTAGACTCCTTTTTTCAGGCTTTGGGATTATTATATGATGAACCTAATTCTGTGGATCAAGCTGAGAAGACCTTGTTGGCCCTGTCTCAGGGTCAAGAGGCGGCAGAATTGTATTGTCAGAAGTTCAGAAAATGGTCTGTGTTGACTAAATGGAATAATGATGCTTTGGCGGCAATTTTCAGAAAGGGTCTTTCTGAATCCGTTAAAGATGTTATGGTGGGGTTTCCCACGCCTTCCGGTCTGAGTGATTCTATGTCTCTGGCCATTCAGATTGACCAGCGCTTGCGGGAGCGCAGAACTGTGCGCGCTGTGGCATTACCCTCAGAGCAAATTCCTGAGCCAATGCAGTGTGATAGGATTCTGTCTAGAACGGAACGACAAGGTTTCAGACGTCAGAATAGGTTGTGTTATTATTGTGGCATCGCTTCTCATGTCATTTCTGTCTGCCCTAAGCGGACAAAGAGGATCGCCAGTTCATTTACCATCAGTACTGTACAACCTAAATTTCTGTTATCTGTGTCCTTGATCTGCTCATTGTCATAATTTTCTGTCATGGCGTTTGTGGATTCAGGCGCCGCCTTGAACTTAATGGACTTTGAATTTGCCAGGCGTTGTGGTTTTCCCTTGCAGCCTTTGCAGAACCCTATTCCTTTAAGGGGCATTGATGCTACACCCTCAGCTAAAAATAAGCCCCAGTTTTGGACACAGGTGACCATGCGCATGGCGCCAGCCCATCAGGAAGATTGTCGATTTCTGGTGTTGCATAATTTGCATGATGCTATCGTGCTGGGTTTTCCGTGGTTGCAGGTACATAATCCTGTGTTGGATTGGAAGTCCATGTCTGTGACTAGTTGGGGTTGTTAGGGGGTTCATAATGATGTTCCTTTGATGTCAATCTCCTCTTCTTCCTCTTCTGAAATTCCAGAGATTTTGTCTGATTTTCAGGATGTATTTGATGAGCCTAAGTCCAGTTTCCTTCCACCGCACAGGGACTGCGATTGTGCTATTGACTTGATTCCAGGCTGTAAGTTTCCTAAGTGTCGACTTTTCAACCTGTCTGTGCCTGAACATACCGCCATGCAGAATTATATTAAGGAGTCTTTGGAGAAAGGGCATATTCGACCATCTTCTTCACCGTTGGGAGCGGGGTTCTTTTTTGTTGCTAAAAAAGATGGTTCCTTGAGACCCTGTATTGATTATCGCCTCTTGAATAAGATCACGGTCAAGTTTCAATACCCTTTACCTTTGCTTTCCGATTTGTTTGCTAGGATTAAGGGAGCTAGTTGGTTTACGAAGATTGACCTTCGGGGGGCATATAATCTTGTTCGTATGAAGCAGGGTGATGAATGGAAAACTGCGTTTAACACGCCCGAAGGCCATTTTGAATACCTTGTGATGCCATTCGGACTCTCTAATGCTCCATCTGTTTTTCAGTCCTTCATGCATGATATCTTCCGGAATTATCTTGATAAATTCTTGATTGTATATTTGGACGATATTTTGATTTTTTCCGATGATTGGGAGTCTCATGTGCAACAGGTCAGGATGGTATTTCAGATCCTTCGTGACAATGCTTTGTTTGTGAAAGGGTCTAAGTGTCTCTTTGGGGTGCAGAAGGTTTCTTTTTTGGGCTTTATTTTTTCTCCCTCGTCTATAGAGATGGATCCGGTTAAGGTTCAGGCCATTCATGATTGGATTCAGCCCACATCCGTGAAGAGCCTTCAGAAATTTTTGGGTTTTGCAAATTTTTATCGCCGTTTCATTGCTAATTTTTCCAGCGCGGTTAAACCCCTGACCGATTTGACGAAGAAAGGCGCTGATGTGGCAAATTGGTCCTCTGCGGCTGTCTCTGCCTTTCAGGAGCTTAAATGTCGATTTACTTCTGCTCCGGTGTTGCGCCAACCGGATGTTTCTCTTCCGTTTCAGGTTGAGGTTGACGCTTCTGAGATTGGGGCAGGGGCCGTTTTATCTCAAAGGGATCCTGTTGGTTCCTTAATGAAACCGTGTGCCTTCTTTTCCCATAAGTTTTCGCCTGCTGAACGCAATTATGATGTCGGCAATCGGGAGTTGTTGGCTATGAAGTGGGCGTTTGAGGAGTGGCGACATTGGCTTGAGGGAGCTAAGCACCGTATTGTGGTCTTGACTGATCATAAGAATTTGATTTACCTCGAGTCTGCCAAACGGCTGAATCCTAGACAGGCTTGATGGTCTTTGTTTTTTTCCCGTTTTGATTTTGTGGTCTCGTACCTTCCAGGTTCTAAGAATATTAAGGCTGATGCCCTCTCTAGGAGTTTTTTGCCTGATTCTCCTGAGGTCTTAGAGCCGGTCGGTATTCTGAAAGAGGGGGTGGTCCTTTCTGCCATTTTCCCTGATTTACGACGGGTTCTTCAGGAATTTCAGGTTGAGAAACCTGACCGCTGTCCTGTGGGGAAATTGTTTGTTCCTGATAGATGGACTAGTAGAGTGATTTCTGAGGTTCACTGTTCCCTGTTGGCTGGTCATTCTGGCATTTTTGGTACCAGAGACTTGGTTGGTAGGTCCTTTTGGTGGCCTTCTTTGTTGCGTGATGTGCGTTCGTGCGTTCTTTAGTGCAGTCCTGTGGGACTTGTGCGCGGGCCAAGCCTTGTTGCTCCCGTGCTAGTGGGTTGCTTTTGCCATTGCCGGTCCCTGAGAGGCCCTGGACGCATATTTCGATGGATTTTATTTCCGATCTTCCTGTTTCCCAGAGGATGTCGGTTATCTGGGTTGTTTGTGACCGATTCTCTAAGATGGTTCATTTGGTGCCTTTGCCTAAATTGCCTTTCTCTTCGGATTTGGTTCCGTTGTTTTTTCAGCATGTGGTCCGTTTGCATGGTATTCCGGAGAATATTGTGTCCGACAGAGGTTCCCAGTTTGTTTCTAGGTTTTGGCGGGCCTTTTGTGCTAGGCTGGGCATTGATTTGTCTTTTTCTTCTGCATTTCATCCTCAGACAAATGGCCAGACCGAGCGAACTAATCAGACTTTGGAGACTTATTTGAGATGCTTTGTGTCTGCTGATCAGGATGATTGGGTGGCTTTCTTGCCATTGGCCGAGTTTGCCCTTAATAATCGGGCTAGTTCGGCTACTTTGGTTTCACCTTTCTTTTGTAATTTTGGTTTTCATCCTCGTTTTTCTTCTGGGCAAGTTGAGCCTCCTGACTGTCCTGGTGTGGATTCTGTGGTTGACAGGTTGCAGCAGATTTGGGCTCATGTTGTGGACAATTTGGTGTTGTCTCAGGCGGAGGCTCAACGTTTTGCTAACCGTCGTCGGTGTGTTGGTTCCCGGCTTCGGGTTGGGGATCTGGTCTGGTTGTCTTCCCGTCATGTTCCTATGAAGGTTTCTTCTCCTAAGTTTAAGCCTCGGTTTATTGGTCCTTATAGGATTTCTGAGATTATTAATCCGGTGTCTTTTCGACTGGCGCTTCCGGCCTCTTTTGCTATCCATAATGTCTTCCATAGATCTTTATCGCGGAAATATGTGGAGCCCGTTGTTCCCTCTGTTGATCCTCCGGCCCCTGTGTTGGTTGATGGGGAGTTGGAATATGTTGTTGAGAAGATTTTGGATTCCCGTTTTTCGAGGCGGAAGCTTCAGTACCTTGTCAAATGGAAGGGTTATGGTCAGGAGGATAATTCTTGGGTTTTTGCCTCTGATGTCCATGCCGCTGATTTGGTTCGTACCTTTCATCTGGCTCATCCTGATCGGCCTGGGGGCTCTGGTGAGGGTTCGGTGACCCCTCCTCAAGGGGGGGGGGTACTGTTGTGAATTCTGCTTTTGGGCTCCCTCCGGTGGTTGTAGGTGGTAATGCAGTTGTCCCTGGGCGGCAGTCTTGGACAGGTGTATCTGCTGATTGCAATTCTGACTGGGGTATTTAGGTTTGCAGGACTCATTAGTCCATGCCAGTTGTCAATGTTTCTTGGGAAGTGTTGGATCTTTGTCTGGCTTCTCCTGCTTAGCTGCCAATTCAGCAAAGATAAGTGTCTGTTTCTTTTTCTGTGGCACACTTGCTGTGTGCTTATATTCTGTGCTATTCATTTGTTTTCTCTTGTCCAGCTTAGACTGTGTCAGTGTTTTCTCAGTCTTGTTGGATTCTCTGGAGTCGCAGATATACGCTCCACATCTTTAGTTAGATAGTGGAGTTTTTTTGTATTTTCTGCTGTGGATATTTTTGAAGGATTTTAATACTGACCGCTTAGTATCCTGTCCTATCCTTTCCTATTTTAGCTAGTGTGGCCTCTTTTGCTAAATCCTGTTTTCTGCCTGCGTGTGTCTTTTCCTCTACTACTCACAGTCATTATTTGTGGGGGGCTGCCTATCCTTTGGAGTTCTGCTCTGAGGCAAGGTAGAATTCCTATTTCCATCTATAGGGGTATTTAGTCCTCCGGCTGTGTCGAGGTGTCTAGGATTTGTTAGGCACACCCCATGGCTACTTCTAGTTGCGGTGTTAAGATCAGGGTTTGCGGTCAGTATAGTTACCATCTACTCCAGAGAAAGTTTTCATGCTGCTCCAAGGTCACCTGATCATAACAGGACTCCACAGCTCACAGCAGAAACCGGCAGGACAGCTGGATTGCAAGTCAACTGTCCACCCTGACACCTGGAGACACAGTGGCGCATAGAGCCCGGGTCGTGATAGAGATCCTGTAAAAAGGCTCGAGTCACCTGTCATATGGGTTAGTGTTCTACCTACATGGAGGACAGAGAGAACAAGTGAGGACCTTGTGAGAGTCCTAGGGCAGCAATAAACTACACCACAGGGCTAGAGGGAGGGCTTCTAACCACCTGGTATTGGGGACTCCCAACTCGCTTCCAAGCTGGCCGGACCCTACCTGTACTTGTGATCTGGTGTCCTGGACTGTGGTTGCCTGAATTCACCAGTAAACCAATTAAAGAGACTGCAAACTTATGTCCTCCGTTTCTTGCTACACTCTCCACCATCTTCATCTATACACTGGGAACCTTGGGGACCCAGCTTCACCTGTGGGAAGTTATACCATCTTAGCTGCCATAACATCACCCCATTGGACCCCTTTAAGCAGCGTCGGTCACCTCTGACCGAGAACCACAGGTGGCGTCACAAACACAATGTCATGGTAAGGACATGGTTAGTGTCCTGTGCTCTCAGAGTTAATGTTGCTAGCCCCTTTTCCAAAATAGGGGGTATTTATACTCGCGCTTAACCTGATTTCTCTGTCAGCTATAGATTCTGTTTGTCTGTATGCGTGACTTCTGGAGTGTGTGTCCGGCTTGCATAGTGTTATCTTGCTTACTGAACTCTGGCTTTGCTTCTAACTATCCCCTGTCTCTCCGTTTTGGTACCTCGTAATTTCCTGGCTACGACCTCTGCTTGTTTGATTATTCTTTAGTTCTTGTCCCTTCTCTGTTTCCCCGGCGTCTGGCTCCACCCCCTTACCTCCTCCCACTCTGCCACATGGTCTAAGGTCCTGTTCATTACCTGTACACTCTGTTTCATGTCAAAGGTCCCATGGGTTCAGGTTAGTAACTTGGCGTCTTGCTCAGCTGCTGTGTGCAGCTTCCCCTGCAGCATTGATACCCAGGTGCCGTGACACACAAACTTTATTCAAACCCCCTTTAAGGACATTCCCTTTTATTTGGGCCCCCAGGGCCACGGACCGGGTCGCCGCCACCATGACATCCCCTTTAAAGGGAACCTGTCACCCCCAAAATCGAAGGTGAGCTAAGCCCGCCAGCATCAAGGGCTTATCTACAGCATTCTGGAATCCTGTAGATAAGCCCCCGATGTATCCGGAAAGATGAGAAAAAAGAGGTTAGATTATACTCACCCAGGAGCGGTTCCGCTGCAGTCTGGGTCCGATGGGTGTCGCAGTCCAGTCCGCCTCCCATCTTCTTATGATGATGTCCTCTTCTTGCATTCACGCTGCGGCTCTGGTGCAGGCATACTTTGTCTGTCCTGTTGAGGGCAGAGCAAAGTACTGCAGTGTGCAGGCGCTGCGAAAGGTCAGAGAGGCCCGGCGCCTGCGCACTGCAGTACTTTGCTCTGCCTTCAACAGGACAGACAAAGTATGCCTGCGCAGGAGCCATGGCGTGAATGCAAGAAGAGGACGTCATCGTAAGAAGATGGGAGGCGGACTGGACCGCGACACCCATCGGACCTGGACTGCAGCGGTACCGCCCCTGGGTGAATATAATCAAACCTCTTTTTTCTCATCTTTTGGAGGGTGACAGGTTCCCTTTAAGTACCGGACCAGGTACCGAGTACCCCATGGCCCTGGCGGGCGTTCCAGTTCCACCGAACCAGGGAGAGCTCCTGAATGCCATCACTGAAGCCAGTGTCTATATACACACGTGGTCAAAATTGTTGGTACCTCTCATTTAATGACAGAAAAACCCACAATGGTCACTGAAATAACTTGAATCTGAGAATAGTAATAATAAATAAAAAATCTATGAAAATGAACAAATGAAAGCCAGACATTGCTTTTCAACCATGCTTCTACAGAATTTAAAAAAAATAAAACTCATGAAATAGGCCTGGACAGAAATGATGGTACCCTTGAAAATAATGTGACAAAAGTGACATGTTAAATCGCGGTGTGTCCACTAACTAGCATCACAGGTGTCTACAATCTTGGAATCAGTGAGTGGCCGGTATATAGGGCTATAGATACTCACTGTGCTGTGTGGTGACATGGTGTGTATCACACTCAGCACGGACCAGAGTGCCTTTGGCTGTGAGACGGTGCTTCTGTTTTTGCCCTGTCTTTCTTGTTTACATTCTCCTCATACACTTTGCTGACTAGTGCTGCTAAGGAGAATAGTAAGGAACGAAGCTCAGGCATCTCCACCTTCAGGGGTAATCTTGGAGACAGGGATAGATAGTGACTCCCTTAGCCTGAGGGTTAGTATACGAGCACATTTGTTATTACGCAGTAACACCGTGACAGTAGTGCTCCAAAATCGCATGACTTCTTAGTACAGAGCCGAACAGTCTTCATTTGATGCCATACAAGCGCTATTGGATT
Source organism: Ranitomeya imitator (assembly GCF_032444005.1). Taxonomy (NCBI): domain Eukaryota; kingdom Metazoa; phylum Chordata; class Amphibia; order Anura; family Dendrobatidae; genus Ranitomeya; species Ranitomeya imitator. The sequence continues at coordinate 774,829,407 of NC_091284.1, forward strand.
ACGCATGTAAGCAGATATTATAACTTACAAGGTTATAGCTAAAAAAAAAAAACAGCTAAAAACAAAAACACAGAGACAAAGTGACAGCTCCACATGGACAGTTTGATCCCTATTAGTGATGAGTGATCATGATCAGATTAGGCGTTATCCGAGAATGCACGTGTGCTAATCCAGTGTCTTTCGCGTGCTCGAAAAATATGTTTGATTCCCCGCAGCTGCATGTATCGCCGCTGTTAGACAGCCGCAACATATGCAGGGATTGTCAAGCAGGCAATCCCTGCATGTGTTGCGACTGTCTAACAGCTACAAGACAGGAAGCCATTGCGACTCGAACATATTTTTCGAGCACGCCAAAGACATTCGTTTAGCACATGAGCATTCTCCGATAACACCTTATCCAGGCACGTTCGCTCATCACTAATCCCTATGTATATAGACTAGCAGAATTCCACGGCCGTCATGGAAGCTGAGCCTTGAGTTGTACTATGTATACACATTCTCTACTGTGTCATCTAGGAACATTTCCTTTCAATTATAAATAACCCATTAATGCCAACTATTCAGCAGTAATAAAATTAATACCTCCAGAATATTTATAATAAATGTCTAGGAAATTATATATATATTTTTCTAAATGCATGACGTTGACAGATGTGTAATATCTATCTCTCTATAATTCACTTTTAATGTCGCCTTAATTATTTTATGCGGTATATTTCACGTGTAAGTGTTTATTATTGTACAGCACGCAGTGACTCACACTAATGATTTCTCTCCTTTACAAATTAAAAATAATGGCACATGGAGGCATAATTACTCATTCTGTGTGAGTTTATTTTTTTTTTCAGTTGCATCACTTCTGTTCATATATTCATTATCACACTGCATTTAGAACAATAATTATCTGAAAATGCAATATTATATAATACCTACCTCTCTTGTGACGTTTTGCTGACCCTTGAGATTAGCTGCCAACACTTTTCTGAGCTGCACCTCCACTACTCTGCACCTTTCATCCAGGTACTGTATCTAAGCTCATACTCTCTGTGTTAGGCCACGTTCACACCTTCAGTATTTGGTCAGTATTTTACATCAGTATTTGTAGGCCAAAACCAGGAGTGGGTGATAAATACAGAAGTGGTGACATGTTTCTCTTGTACTTTTCCTCTGATTTTTCCTCTCCTGATCCAATCCTAAACTGATTTTTTGACCAATGTGATCTACGCATTTTTTCATGGTACCAATGTAAGAGCTGCTTTTGTAAGTTCTCCCCTTTCCCCTCCTTTCCTTCCTTCCTCTCATATTTCATCCCTCATTCCCTTTATTAAAGAACAACTTTCCCCTTTCCTTTTCCCTTCTGCCTTTCCCGTATTTACTGATAAACGTAATAAAATTATTGAAACACAAATACTGATGCAAAATACTGTCCAAACACTGAACGCGTGAACATGGCTTAAGGCCTCATTCCATTTTTCATGTACTTGTTCTGTGTTTTTCACAGATTATACTGGGTACGAGTTCTGTGGGGCTGTTCATTTTCTGTATTTTTTTGCAGAGCGTGTCCATTTTATAAGCATCACAGATGAAAATCACCCACACAAGTCTACAAGTCTGCGAAAATCACGGACAGCACACGGATGTCATCAGTGTACAATCTGCGTGATGTCCAAGATTAACATTGCAGTGAATGGGAGAACCTTTGTCATTTATTTATTTATTGTATGATACGTGAATATCATGACTCATGGAAAAACTGTCACACGGACTAAACACTGATGACACACTGACCAAACACTGATGCCACACTGATCCAAAACACTGGTGACACCGGTACCATTTTTTCACATACGTGTTTAAACCCAGACATGTGAATGAGGCTACATTTACACATCTGTTTGATACGTCCTAGTGGTACTGTCAATTTTTTTCTCGGGCAGAACATCAGTTTTAAAAACGGATCCGTGTTTCCCATCTGTGACCAAATCCTATTTTCATCCATTTGGTGGATCAGACGTGGTCATTACAGTTTATGGGGATCCGTGAGACATGGGTGATATGCTGAAGACAGAATTTGTATGCCAAACTTCCATCCTAATTTAATCCATTGTTAACTGATATGTTGTCACAGGTAATTAATAAAATATTTCATATATACTACCTACTTCAGAGAAAAAAACTATATTGTATAACTAGGATAACACCTAAACCAAAAAAAAAATCTGTCCACTTTTCTCGGATGGTAACACTCATACAGATGTATGAATGTAGACTTAGTCACAACCTCTCTCATGGTCAGCCCTCATTGGTAACACTAACAACATTCGATAGTAGCTTGTCTGGGCACTTTGTATATTCTTCTAGCCTACTCTTCACAGTCATCTCGTGACAGTCCCTCAAACACAAGCATCGGTCTCCTAGCCATCGGTAACATGACACTAATCTCCATACTTAGGCATCAGCTTTTAGGTTCCTCAGGTGTGGCCATCTCCATTTTTCAGGGGGCTATCCTCTAACCTCATTTATTTGGATTCACTCAGCAAAAAGCCACAGGTCACAAACTGCTCACCTGTGCTGAGCTTACTTTACTAATGGTGGTCCTCTGTTGTAGGTGAGCTAGCCTCCTCCAACCTCCTGGGGCAAACCCGACATGACTAAATTGGTTGGTGTGAAAAACCGCTCATGTGCACTAGCACATTGAGTCATTGGTCTGTGTGCTGCCAGTTGTGCACATGTGTGAAAGGGGCCAAGGCCGTAGTCGTGGCCTGCAATGATAGCTGCTGGAGCGCACCCTGGCCCTTCATCACATGCATACACTGTCCCATTTGTAGCATACCTTCTGTAACGTATTCTGCACCATCAGGGTCCCCTCTGGTCGCTGTGCGTTCACTCCTGCTGGTTCCACACAAAGAGAGACAGAATCCAGTTTTAACTTATAACAGAGAACTTTACTTGGATTCTTTCACAGTAAGTCCAGTTCAATTACAGCATCTTCACAGGGAACATCTGTTATGCTAAGCAATTCAGTAACACAATGTACATAGCGATCAGAGCACATACAGTGATCTGACAATAACCCAAAATAATAGAACGAGCTCTGAGACGTGGAAACTCTGTAGACCGCAATTCCTGATCCTCTCCAAACACAACTAGAGGCAGCTGTGGATTGCGCCTAAGGCTCCCTATGCAACTCGGCACAGCCTGAGAAACTAACTAGCCTGAAGATAGAAAAAAAAGCCTACCTTGCCTCACAGAAATACCCCAAAGGAAAAGGCAGCCCCCCACATATAATGACTGTGAGTAAGATGAAAAGACAAACGTAGGGATGAAATAGATTCAGCAAAGTGAGGCCCGATATTCTAGACAGAACGAGGATAGGAAAGATAACTTTGCGGTCTACACAAAACCCTAAAGAAAACCACGCAAAGGGGGCAAAAAGACCCTCCGTACCGAACTAACGGCACGGAGGTACACCCTTTGCGTCCCAGAGCTTCCAGCAAAACAAATAGACAAGCTGGACAGAAAAAATAGCAACAAATAGCAAAGAAGCACTTAGCTATGCAGAGCAGCAGGCCACAGGAATGATCCAGAGAAACACAAGTCCAACACTGGAACATTGACAGGAAGCATGGATCAAAGCATCAGGTGGAGTTAAGTAGAGAAGCAGCTAACGACCTCACCAGATCACCTGAGGGATGAAACTCAGAAGCTGCAGTACCACTTTCCTCCACAAACGGAAGCTCCCAGAGAGAATCAGCCGAAGTACCACTTGTGACCACAGGAGTGAACTCTGCCACAGAATTCACAACAGTACCCCCCCCTTGAGGAGGGGTCACCGGACCCTCACCAGAGCCCCCAGGCCGACCAGGATGAGCCACATGAAAGGCACGAACAAGATCGGGAGCATGGACATCAGAGGCAAAAACCCAGGAATTATCTTCCTGAGCATAACCCTTCCATTTAACCAGATACTGGAGTTTCCGTCTTGAAAGACGAGAATCCAAAATCTTCTCCACAATATACTCCAATTCCCCCTCCACCAAAACCGGGGCAGGAGGCTCAACAGATGGGACCATAGGTGCCACGTATCTCCGCAACAATGACCTATGGAATACGTTATGTATGGAAAAAGAATCTGGAAGGGTCAGACGAAAAGACACAGGATTAAGAACCTCAGAAATCCTATACGGACCAATAAAACGAGGTTTAAACTTAGGAGAGGAAACCTTCATAGGAATATGACGAGAAGATAACCAAACCAGATCCCCAACACGAAGTCGGGGACCCACACGGCGTCTGCGATTAGCGAAAAGTTGAGCCTTCTCCTGGGACAAGGTCAAATTGTCCACTACCTGAGTCCAAATCTGCTGCAACCTGTCCACCACAGTATCCACACCAGGACAGTCCGAAGACTCAACCTGTCCTGAAGAGAAACGAGGATGGAACCCAGAACTGCAGAAAAACGGCGAAACCAAGGTAGCCGAGCTGGCCCGATTATTAAGGGCGAACTCAGCCAAAGGCAAAAAGGACACCCAGTCATCTTGAAACAAAGCATCTCAGATATGTTTCCAAGGTCTGATTGGTTCGTTCGGTCTGGCCATTAGTCTGAGGATGGAAAGCCGAGGAAAAAGACAAGTCAATGCCCATCCTACCACAAAAGGCTCGCCAAAACCTCGAAACAAACTGGGAACCTCTGTCAGAAACAATATTCTCTGGAATGCCATGCAAACGAACCACATGCTGGAAGAACAAAGGCACCAAATCAGAAGAGGAAGGCAATTTAGACAAGGGTACCAGATGGACCATCTTAGAAAAGCGATCACAGACCACCCAAATGACTGACATCTTTTGAGAAACGGGAAGGTCAGAAATAAAATCCATAGAGATATGTGTCCAAGGCCTCTTCGGGACCGGCAAGGGCAAAAGCAACCCACTGGCACGAGAACAGCAGGGCTTAGCCCGAGCACAAATCCCACAGGACTGCACAAAAGTACGCACATCCCGCGACAGAGAGGGCCACCAAAAGGATCTAGCCACTAACTCTCTGGTACCAAAGATTCCAGGATGACCAGCCAACACCGAACAATGAAGTTCAGAGATAACTCTATTCGTCCACCTATCAGGGACAAACAGTCTCTCCGCTGGGCAACGATCAGGTTTATTAGCCTGAAATTTTTGCAGCACCCGCCGCAAATCAGGGGAGATGGCAGACAAAATTACTCCTTCCTTGAGGATACCCGCCGGTTCAGATAAACCCGGAGAGTCGGGAACAAAACTCCTAGACAGAGCATCCGTCTTCACATTTTTAGAGCCCGGAAGGTACGAAATCACAAAGTCAAAACGGGCAAAAAACAACGACCAACGAGCTTGTCTAGGATTCAAGCGCTTGGCAGACTCGAGATAAGTCAAGTTCTTATGATCAGTCAATACCACCACGCGATGCTTAGCTCCTTCAAGCCAATGACGCCACTCCTCGAATGCCCACTTCATGGCCAGCAACTCTCGGTTGCCCACATCATAATTTCGCTCAGCAGGCGAAAACTGTTGTGAATTCTGTGGCTGAGTTCACTTCTGTGGTCACAAGTGGTATTGCAGTCTCTGGGCTTCCTCCCTCAGGTGTTTTGGTGAGCTCGTTGGCTGCCTTGCTATTTAGCTCCACCTGAGTCTGTCTTCCTTGCTCCTTGTCAATGTTCCAGTGTTGGATCTGAGCTACTGAATCTTTCCTTGGGCCTGCTGCTCTGCTAGATAAGTGCTTCTAGTTTGTTTTCTGTTTTTTCTGTCCAGCTTGCTACTAACTTTTGCTGGAAGCTCTGAGAAGCAAAGGGGTGCACCGCCGTGCTGTTAGTTCGGCACGGTGGGTCTTTTTGCCCCTTTGCGTGGATTTCGTTTTAGGGTTTTTTGTAGACTGCATAGTTCTCTTTGCTATCCTCGCTCTGTCTAGAATATCGGGCCTCACTTTGCTGAATCTATTTCATTCCTACGTTTGTCTTTTCATCTTGCTAACAGTCATTATATGTGGGGGGCTGCCTATTCCTTTGGGGTATTTCTCTGAGGTAAGTCAGGCTTGTATTTCTATCTTCAGGCTAGTCAGCTCCTCAGGCAGTGCCGAGTTGCATAGGTAGTGATAGGCGCAATCCACTGCTGCTTATAGTTGTGTGAGGATAGATCAGGTACTGCAGTCTACAGAGATTCCACGTCTCAGAGCTCGTCCTATTGTTTTTGGTTATTGCCAGATCTCTGTATGTGCGCTGATTACTGCACGCTGTGTTGCCTGATTGCCAGCCATAACAGTACAAGGAGCCACACCAATGATTCCCAATAGAGGGAAAAAAGAAATCCTGACATCATTTTTTTTTTCTTAGCTCTGTCTTCAGTCTTTTTTTCCCCCTAGACATTAGAGTACTTCAGGACACAGCTGTGGACATGGATATTCAGGCTCTGTGCTCCTCAATGGATAATCTCGTTGTAAATGTACAAAAGATTCAAGATACTATTGATCAGAAATCGATGCTAGAACCAAGAATTCCGATTCCTGATTTGTTTTTTGGTGACAGAACTAAGTTCCTGAGCTTCAGAAATAATTGTAAGCTATTTTTGGCCTTGAAACCTCATTCTTCTGGTAATCCTATTCAACAGGTTTTGATTATTATTTCTTTTTTGCGCGGCGACCCACAGGACTGGGCGTTTTCTCTTGCACCAGGAGATTCTGCATTGAGTAATGTTGATGCATTTTTCCAGGCGCTGGGATTGCTTTACGATGAGCCTAATTCAGTGGATCAGGCTGAGAAAAATCTGCTGGCTTTATGCCAGGGTCAGGATGATGTAGAAGTATATTGTCAGAAATTTAGGAAGTGGTCAGTACTCACTCTGTGGAATGAATCTGCACTAGCGGCTTTGTTCAGAAAGGGTCTCTCTGAAGCTCTTAAGGATGTAATGGTGGGATTTCCTATGCCTGCTGGTTTGAATGAGCGTAATTATGATGTGGGCAACCGAGAGTTGCTGGCCATGAAGTGGGCATTCGAGGAGTGGCGTCATTGGCTTGAGGGTGCTAAGCATCGCGTGGTGGTATTGACTGATCATAAGAACCTTACTTATCTTGAGTCTGCCAAGTGCTTGAATCCTAGACAGGCCCGTTGGTCGTTATTTTTTGCTCGTTTTGATTTTGTGATTTCATACCTTCCGGGCTCTAAAAATGTGAAGGCGGATGCTCTGTCTAGGAGTTTTGTGCCCGACTCTCCGGGGTTATCTGAGCCGGCGAGTATCCTCAAGGAAGGAGTCATTGTGTCTGCCATCTCCCCTGATTTGCGGAGAGTGTTGCAGAAATTTCAGGCTAATAAACCTGATCGTTGTCCGGCCGAGAAACTGTTCGTCCCTGATAGGTGGACTAGTAAAGTTATCTCTGAACTTCATTGTTCGGTGCTGGCCGGTCATCCAGGAATCTTTGGTACCAGGGAGTTGGTTGCTAGATCCTTCTGGTGGCCATCTCTGTCACGGGATGTGCGTGCTTTTGTGCAGTCCTGTGGAATTTGTGCTAGGGCTAAGCCCTGCTGTTCACGTGCCAGTGGGTTGCTTTTGCCCTTGCCGGTCCCGAAGAGGCCTTGGACACATATTTCGATGGATTTCATTTCTGACCTTCCCGTTTCTCAAAAAATGTCGGTCATTTGGGTGGTCTGTGATCGCTTTTCTAAAATGGTCCATCTGGTGCCCTTGGTTAAATTGCCTTCCTCCTCTGATTTGGTGCCTTTGTTCTTCCAGCATGTGGTTCGTTTACATGGCATTCCTGAGAATATTGTTTCTGACAGAGGTTCCCAGTTTGTCTCGAGGTTCTGGCGAGCCTTTTGTGGTAGGATGGGCATTGACCTATCTTTCTCCTCGGCCTTCCATCCTCAGACTAATGGCCAGACCGAACGAACCAATCAGACCTTGGAAACATATCTGAGATGTTTTGTTTCCGCTGACCAGGATGATTGGGTGTCATTTTTGCCGTTGGCTGAGTTCGCCCTTAATAATCGGGCCAGCTCGGCTACCTTGGTCTCTCCATTTTTCTGCAATTCTGGGTTCCATCCTCGTTTCTCTTCAGGACAGGTTGAGTCTTCGGACTGTCCTGGTGTGGATTCTGTGGTGGACAGGTTGCAGCAGATCTGGACTCAATTAGTGGACAATTTGACCTTGTCCCAGGAGAAGGCTCAGCTTTTCGCTAATCGCAGACGCCGTGTGGGACCCCGACTTCGTGTTGGGGATCTGGTTTGGTTATCTTCTCGTCATATTCCTATGAAGGTTTCCTCTCCTAAATTTAAACCTCGTTTTATTGGTCCGTATAGGATTTCTGAGATTCTCAATCCGGTGTCTTTTCGTCTGACCCTCCCAGACTCCTTTTCCATACATAATGTTTTCCATAGGTCGTTGTTGAGGAGATACGTGGCACCTATGGTTCCATCTGTGGAGCCTCCTGCCCCTGTTTTGGTGGAGGGGGAATTGGAGTATATTGTGGAGAAGATTTTGGATTCTCGTGTCTCTAGACGGAAACTCCAGTATCTGGTCAAATGGAAGGGTTATGCTCAGGAAGATAATTCCTGGGTTTTTGCCTCTGATGTCCATGCCCCAGATCTTGTTCGTGCCTTTCATGTGGCTCATCCTGGTCGGCCTGGGGGTTCTGGTGAGGGTTCGGTGACCCCTCCTCAAGGGGGGGGTACTGTTGTGAATTCTGTGGCTGAGTTCACTTCTGTGGTCACAAGTGGTATTGCAGTCTCTGGGCTTCCTCCCTCAGGTGTTTTGGTGAGCTCGTTGGCTGCCTTGCTATTTAGCTCCACCTGAGTCTGTCTTCCTTGCTCCTTGTCAATGTTCCAGTGTTGGATCTGAGCTACTGCATCTTTCCTTGGGCCTGCTGCTCTGCTAGATAAGTGCTTCTAGTTTGTTTTCTGTTTTTTCTGTCCAGCTTGCTATTAACTTTTGCTGGAAGCTCTGAGAAGCAAAGGGGTGCACCGCCGTGCTGTTAGTTCGGCACGGTGGGTCTTTTTGCCCCTTTGCGTGGTTTTCGTTTTAGGGTTTTTTGTAGACTGCATAGTTCTCTTTGCTATCCTCGCTCTGTCTAGAATATCGGGCCTCACTTTGCTGAATCTATTTCATTCCTACGTTTGTCTTTTCATCTTGCTAACAGTCATTATATGTGGGGGGCTGCCTATTCCTTTGGGGTATTTCTCTGAGGTAAGTCAGGCTTGTATTTCTATCTTCAGGCTAGTCAGCTCCTCAGGCAGTGCCGAGTTGCATAGGTAGTGATAGGCGCAATCCACTGCTGCTTATAGTTGTGTGAGGATAGATCAGGTACTGCAGTCTACAGAGATTCCACGTCTCAGAGCTCGTCCTATTGTTTTTGGTTATTGCCAGATCTCTGTATGTGCGCTGATTACTGCACGCTGTGTTGCCTGATTGCCAGCCATAACAGAAAACTTCCTGGAAAAGAAAGCGCATGGTTTCATCACTGAGCAACCAGAACCTCTCTGTGACAAAACAGCCCCTGCTCCAATCTCAGAAGCATCAACCTCGACCTGGAACGGAAGAGAAACATCTGGTTGACACAACACAGGGGCAGAAGAAAAATGACGCTTCAACTCTTGAAAAGCTTCCACAGCAGCAGAAGACCAATTGACCAAATCAGCACCCTTCTTGGTCAAATCGGTCATTGGTTTGGCAACACTAGAAAAATTGCAGATGAAGCGACGATAAAAATTAGCAAAGCCCAGAAACTTTTGCAGACTTTTCAGAGATGTCGGCTGAGTCCAATCATGGATGGCTTGGACCTTAACAGGGTCCATCTCGATAGTAGAAGGGGAAAAGATGAACCCCAAAAATGAAACCGAGGATAGGAAAGAACGAGGATAGGAAAGATAACTTTGCGGTCTACACAAAACCCTAAAGAAAACCACGCAAAGGGGGCAAAAAGACCCTCCGTACCGAACTAACGGCACGGAGGTACACCCTTTGCGTCCCAGAGCTTCCAGCAAAACAAATAGACAAGCTGGACAGAAAAAATAGCAACAAATAGCAAAGAAGCACTTAGCTATGCAGAGCAGCAGGCCACAGGAATGATCCAGAGAAACACAAGTCCAACACTGGAACATTGACAGGAAGCATGGATCAAAGCATCAGGTGGAGTTAAGTAGAGAAGCAGCTAACGACCTCACCAGATCACCTGAGGGAGGAAACTCAGAAGCTGCAGTACCACTTTCCTCCACAAATGGAAGCTCCCAGAGAGAATCAGCCGAAGTACCACTTGTGACCACAGGAGTGAACTCTGCCACAGAATTCACAACAAACATCACAGTACATATCCTTGTATAGTCCTGTGCTTTTCCCTACTTCTTCTAGAATGCTCCCGAGTTGTACCGTTTTGTCCGGTACTGCAGCGCTCCTTCTGTCCAGCTTCACTACCTTTAGGAGTTCCCCTGTCTGTTTTGTGCCAGACATAAGGGCATCTGCCCATGTAGTAAACTGCCACATCTTGGTGATGCCCTGCATTCCACTGTTGCTCTTTCCTTTCGTTCCTAAGCCCTGGATGTCTGGGCTCCCAGCTTCAAATGTTACGGGGCCCACTGTGTTGCCCGGGCTCTAAGGCCCTACTGGACTGTCTGGGCTCCCTGGCTCTACTGGGCTCCCTACTGACTCAAAGCAGGAAGCTCTCTATAACTTATGCAGTTGGCCCCTCCTAAGTTAACTGTTACCTATCCTAATCTAGGTGTGCTAAAATGCCCCCCTATAGTGGGCTAACTTGAGTACTGCACTCTCCCTATATACAATGGACACATAGCAGCATTAAGACATCTAACCATATATAAACAGAGTAGGACATTTACATTTAACAACATTTAGTCGGGACGTATTTAGGGGATAAGCCAGTCTCTGTAACTCCTTACACGTGGACAGAGCACGGACCCAAAATGTGTACTTGTGAATGAGATCAAACATAAAAGAGAGACCGATAAAGAGGTTACCCATGGTTAAAAAACATGGCCGCTTTCTTCAAAACCACTCCAACCAGACTACAGCTTGTGTGTTGAATTACAGCTTATCCCCGTGTACCTCAATAGGAATGAGCTACAGTAGCAGACACAACCCAAAAACAGGTTTTCAAAAGAAAATGGCCATGTTTTTCTAATTTTGGACAACCCCTTACAAAGCGTGATCATATGGAGATTTTTTAACTGATTTTTTTTTCTGGCTGTAAAATCCACCTAAAAGAAAACATTAAAATAAGATGTGTGCTTTGTACATTTCTTTATGTGGTTTTGAGTATGTAGTGTTTTTTTTCCAATTCATTCTATTGAAAAAATTAGTGCTTCTTATGTTTGGGCCAAAAATGTACATGTATGAAAGGCTTATTCCCAAAGCAGTAAGTCATCCCCCTAATTATAGCCGAACTCTGTACCAGGCAGTCCCATGGACGATGAGTGGAGCAGAGGTCGAGCATGAACACATCCGATCCATTCAAGGTGGCCTTCTGCTTTGGTAGGTTCTTCCATAAAAATCTTAATATGAACATACCCTTGTCTTTTATTATTGGTAAGGTCGTTGTATGTAGAGAAGGATTCTCATACTCAGGACTTCAGCCTCACAAAGGAAAATAAAGGAAAATGTAGGCTTAGTCCCCTTTCCTCTTCTATGATGTGATATACCTGTAGAAGGACCCCCCGTCCATAGAACACTGTCACCTAAGAATAATGAGTCACCTGTAAGCTTCTTGGATGAGAGACATACTGTACATGCCACATCAAGTCCCGATCCAGGGAGCCATCAATTATAATGAAAATTCATTAAAACTTTATACACACATAAACCTGTTACATTGTTGGGATGAGAACATGCCTTAGCTTAGTACGTGTTAGGATTTTTTATTTCGTTAGTCCTGTTTTGTTTTTGTTTTTTTACCAGATTTTTTTTCAAACTTATGTTTTACAAATAATTTGACTCATAGATGAGTCCATTATCTTTCTTGCTTTGTGTTTTGATTTTTTTTTTATCTAATGACTGTCATAGAGGAGTGCCATATTATTGATTTCTATAGGTAGTTTAATAGAGTTATCTAGGACTGATCAATTTATGTCCTATCCTTTGGAACTCAGTGGGAATCTTACACTCGGTACCAGAACAGCGACCAAATGTAAGCAATGTATGGAGCGGATGGTTGCAGGTTGATAAGAAGCGGAAGTCCTTCTCTCTTATACAGGCCGCCCACAGACCACTGTTATGACTAATGTAATGGGATGTGCGAATTGATTCGGACCAACCCTACTGCAGTTTATCTCCCACTCAACATGCGATATCCTGCTATGTACATTGCTTACAACCGACCACTGCACAAGCAGATTTCAGCTGATTGCTGGGGGTTCTGGGTGTTGGACCCTCCTGTATCTCTTACTGAGGATCTATGTTCAAATATTCTGCAGATCCAACCCATGTGAATATGCCATAAAAGAGTTGTTTGCTTTGGATATCCCTTTTTTGACAAAAGGGTCTAGCAAAATAAGTTGATCATGGGATGTACAGGTGCAGGTGCTTTAATTTTCAGGGGAACTTGGCATCTCCTGATTGCTCCAGATTACATTCTTGGAGTATACAATGGACCCGATACATCAAGACCGACGTTGTTCATGCCTATCTTGATGAGGTGGCGTGCTGGAATCAGACGCTCCAGATTCCTGAAAAGGCTCACACCACTTCATGAGTTAGGAGCACCAGAGTGGCGTACACCTTCATGTGTGGATCTCCAGAAATCCTACTCCTATAGTCAGATTTGTGGTTCATAGCAGATGCCACTGCTTGCCATGAATTTGATGATCTTGTCCTGCCCCATCTCCGCCCACTTTGTTGAAGCTCAACAAAAAATGGTGAGAATGCCAAAAGTCGATTAATTCTTAGTGCAGTTTCCAGTTGCGCCAAAATGATGCAATATTTCAAAGCTTTTCACATCACAGTTCTGTCGTAGAAGCTGTCATGAATCGGGTCTAATGTACTTAGCCATTGACTACTGTGGACATCATACCTTTTTATGCGTGCCCTGAAAAGACTAGTTGCCTGCAGGGTTCAATACAAGCGTATTTTGCAACCTTTTTCTTAATGGCAGATAGCGTATGTGCCAGATATACAAATCAAATATGGTGTTATCAGAGTCCAATGAATAAATGTGGGCTTTCAAGATCAGAAAGCAGGACCTTTGTACTCATTGAACCCAGAATGACCTAGCATTATCTGATTGTCTTCTGGCCATAAAGGCTTTGAATATCTGTTGGCAACTGCATTGTGCAAATGCAAATCAAATGCACCATGTATGAATGCAATAGGTCATGTGTCTGTGTCGTTTGTGCTGATGTCATATTTACCAATCATATCATCATTTCACATAGTTCCTGCACTGCACCTGTATGTCTAATAATGGTGGGCGACCAAATCATTCTTGTAATATTGTAATAGTGTAATATATCAGGAGTGGAGTTACCACTCTATGAAATCAGCAACTGCTTGGACAAACAGCGCCCAGTGGGCCCACTTGGCTCAGGTTTCAATTGGCAACATGTAGGGTGAATCTGGGCACTGCATGTATGGAGTGAGCTGTCAAGCAAAGCCTTGGAATGGCCTTATCTGTCCGCTCCCCCACTCAGGAAGGTGGGAAGCCAAAGTGTATAGGAGAACATTAAAGGGAACCTGTCACCCCGAAAATCGCGGGTGAGGTAAGCCCACCGGCATCAGGGGCTTATCTACAGCATTCTGTAATGCTGTAGATAAGCCCCCAATGTTACCTGAAAAAGGAGAAAAAGACGTTATATTATACTCACCCAGGGGCGGTCCCGCTGCTGGTCAGGTCAGATGGGCGTCTCCAGTCCGCTGCGGCGCCTCCTATCTTCTTTCCATGACGTCCTCTTCTGATCTTCAGCCACGGCTCCGGCGCAGGCGTACTTTGCTCTGCCCTCTTGAGGGCAGAGGATAGTACTGCAGTGCGCGGCGCCGGAAAGGTCAGAGGCCCGGCCCTGCGCACTGCAGTACTTTGTCTGCCCTCAACAGGGCAGAGCAAAGTACGCCTGCGCCGGAGCCGTGGCTGAAGATCAGAAGAGGACGTCATGGAAAGAAGATAGGAGGCGCCGCAGCGGACCGGAGACGCCCATCCGACCTGACCAGCAGCGGGACCGCCCCTGGGTCTTTTTCTCCTTTTTCAGGAAACATCGGGGGCTTATCTACAGCATTACAGAATGCTGTAGATAAGCCCCTGATGCCGGTGGGCTTACCTCACCCGCGATTTTCAGGGTGACAGGTGCCCTTTAACTAGACAAACAAGGGAAGACAGACAGTGATAAATGAAAATAACAATCATACAAAATGCACTCACCAAACAACAGAGTGGAACATAAGGGAGCAAAAGGAAGGAGAAACCAAATAGGAGAGGATGAGGGTGTGCACACAAACAAAACTCCAAGCAACAATCTCCTGAACAGATCTCAAAATGCCAGACATGAAGTGCACGACCAACACCAAACCAGGCAGTAAGAACTAACCCTGGCAATTCCTAGGTGCCAGAGGTGAGCATATATAGCAGAGGGGAGAGGCAAATACTGAATAGCTGAGACAATCCAGGTAGGAAAGCTCCAGGAGCGAAAGGGGAATGTCCCTTCCGCAGGGCCGCCATCAGGGCATTACAGCCGTTACTGCTGTATGGGGCCCGGTCAGCAGCAGTACACAGAGGGACCCCCAGATCCGGGGCCCCACTCTTGAGCTTCTACTGATCGGGCCCCATCGTGCACTAAAATACTGTGCACTGCGGCGCACACATCGGCGCTGGGGCCCGGGAGCCTTCTTGGAGCTGTGCACGGCCGTCTCACCTAGTCGGCTGCGCAGCTCCTGCTCGGCTGTAACTAGAATGTATGGGCTCCCTGCAGGTCCTGACTACAACCCATACATTCTAGCAGTCTCAGTAGTGAATGTGCTAGAATGTAGGGGCTCCTGTCAGGTCCTCTCAGCAGCCCATACATTCTAGCTGCTGCTTCACTGCTGGAAACACTAGCCAGCCCGGGAACGACTGAGGTAAGTATAAAAAACATTTTTGTTTTTTTAAATAGGTGAGGTGAGGTGGGGAGAGTGAGACTGCAGATGATGAAGTGTGTTTTAGGGAGTACTGCACATTATGAAATAATAGGGGGCTGCAAATGATGAAGTGTATTTGAGGGGGTTCTGCACATGAAATGATAGGGGGCTGCAAATGATGAAGTAAGGGGGACTGCAGATGAAGTGAAGGGGGATAGGGGACTGCAAATGATGATGTGGGGGTGATGGGAACTGCAAATGATGATGTGGGGGTGATGGGAACTGCAAATGATGTGGGGAGACTGCAAATTATGTGGGGGTGATGGGGACAGCAAATGATGTGGGGGTGATGGGGACTGCAAATGATGATGTGGGGGTGATGGGGACAGCAAATGATGATGTGGGGGTGATGGGGACTGCAAATGATGATGTGGGGGTGATGGGGACTGCAAATGATGATGTGGGGGTGATGGGGACTGCAAATGATGATGTGGGGGTGATGGGGACTGCAAATGATGATGTGGGGGTGATGGGGGCTGCAAATGATGATGTGGGGGTGATGGGGACTGCAAATGATGATGTGGGGGTGATGGGGACTGCAAATGATGTGGGGGGACTGCAAATGATGATGTGGGGGTGGTGGGGACTGCAAATGATGATGTGGGGGTGATGGGGACTGCAAATGATGATGTGGGGGTGATGGGGACTGCAAATGATGATGTGGGGGTGATGGGGACTGCAAATGATGATGTGGGGGTGATGGGGACTGCAAATGATGTGGGGGTACTGCAAATGATGTGGGGGTCATGGGGACTGCAAATGATGTGGGGGTACTGCAAATGATGATGCGGGGGTGATGGGGACTGCAAATGATGTGGGGGTAATGGGGACAGGAAATGATGTGGGGGTGATGGGGACTGCAAATGATGTGGGGGTGATGGGGACTGCAAATGATGTGGGGGTGATGGGGACTGCAAATGATGATGTGGGGGTGATGGGGACAGGAAATGATGTGGGAGTGATAGGGACTGCAGATGATGAAGTGTGTTTGAGGGGGTTCTGCACATTATGAAATGATAGGGGGCTGCAAATGATGAAGTAAGGGGGACTGCAGATGAAGTGACGGGGGGATAGGGGACTAAATGATGATAGGGGACTAAATGATGTGGGGGTGATGGGGACTGCACATGAAGTGAGTGTGAGGGAAGTGGACAGCAATTGAATTGAAGGTGGGGGTGGGAAGAGCAAATAATGAATTTTGAGGGTGGGGAAGAGCAATTGATAATGAATAGAGGGTGGAAGAGAGAGAAGACATGGCAATGAATTGAGGCAGAAGGGGCATGTAACTATAATGAATCGGGGTAAGGGTTAGAGCGGGAGGTACATAGTGGGGGTCGTTGAGGATAAAGTGACTGGTAATAAATTGGGAGAAAGAGTACAGGTGCTAATTAATTTATATATTAAATGGGGAAAGTGGCTATATACAGATAGTGGGGGCACAGTGGCTGATTATAATTTATATTTGGAATGGTGGGTTGCATAATAACCAATTACCGTATATATTAATGGTGGGTGAACGTCTGTAGTCAGATGTGTAGTGTAGAAGAAAGGGAAAAAATGGGGAACGTGCTCTGGAAGCGGTGCTCTAGATAACTGTGTTATTTTATGCAGAGACGAGTCCTGGCATAAAGAAGTGATAGTGGTCTGCGCTGGATTAAAAAGAAACGCAAAGATGAAGGACTTTAGCTAGAGACGTCACTGGTGAGTATGTTACCTGTACACTGACACCATACACTGTATACTGTATACAGAGCTCCTGTGTATAATGTCACTGGTGATCACTATATCATCTGTACACTATACACTATATAAAGAGCTCCTGTGTATAATGGCATCGGTGACCACTGTATTACCTGTACACACACTGCATACTAAGTACAGGTCTCCTGTGTATAATGGCACTTATGGTGCTAGTATTTTTTTAAAATTAATGATCAGTATTGTACTATTCAGTCACAATGTGGTGGTAATATGTTGTCCGGCCATGGTGTAGCGGTATTTGTTCCTTGTATGTGCTATTATTCGGTCACTGTGTGGTGGTAATATGTGGTCTGTTCATGTTGTGTTGGTATTTGTTCCTTGTATGTAGTTGGTCACCATGTGATGGTAATATGTGGTCTGGACATGCTGCGGTGGTATTTGTCCCTTGTATGTGATATTGTTCAGTCACTGTGGTGCTAATATGTGGTCTGCACATAGTGTGGCGGTATTTGTTCCTTGTAGATAGTATTATAGGTCACTATGTGGTGATAATATGGTGTCTGGTCATGGTGTTGTGGTATTTGTCCCTTGTATGTGGTATTATTGGTCATTTGAAAAATTGAAAAATAAATAAAAATACACCTAAATTGTATTGCATATTTTAACAAATGTTTAATAGGTTAGAGTAGAGTAGGGCCCGGCCAAAAGAGTCTACCTTGTTGTCGTCTCAGATTAAAAAAAACCTTTCGGACAAAACAAAAGCTGCTGGCTATGTGTTTAATCTGGTGATGGGAACTGTTAATGTGTGATTTGTGAGAAGTGGAGTTTTGTCAAGAGACAGCGGTGGGGCTGTGGACAGTTCGAGGGGTGGAGGCTGGGCGGAGTCTTAAGGGGGCCCTGAAAATGTTGCCAGTATGGGGCCCTGAAATTCCTAGTGGCAGCCCTGCCCTTCCGACATCCTATTCCCCCTTTCAACACAACTGTAGAGTGTTGATGGTGTTGCCCTAGCCGGGTGCATACCAAAATTCCCAATGTCTGTCATGTTTGTATATACAGTATATGAATGCCTATGGGTGGGCTTCATATCAGACTAGTAATTTTACAATACTCTGTAATATTACAGCATTGCAGTATATTGTATGACAGATCGAATATTTAAGTTCCTTTGGTGGACTAATAAAAAATGTAAAAAAGCTATGAAACATAGTTTTGAAAAATAAACAATATATAAAAATTTTCCTGTACTGTAAATAAAAAAAAAATTGAGTTGTCTGCTGGACATGTGTACCACCACTCTATTTTGTAACGGGGATAAATGTTCCTTGATCTGCCGATCGGTGCAGATACCAGCAGTCGGACCCTCACCTATGCAAGTTATCACTTAGGGCTGCTTCAAAAGCCATTTTTTTGTGTATGAGTGGTATACATGTTTTTCATGGACAGCACTTACACCAAATAGTGAATAGGGCCGATCACATTTAGGCCGGCTTCACACTTGCGAGTTTTACGGACGTAAGAGCGCAGAAACTACGTCCGTAAAACTCGCAAAAAATACGGCACAATTATTCTCTATGCCTCTGCTCCTATCTGCCGTATTTTACTGATCAGTATTATACGGCTTTCTACGGCCGTACAAAATCGCAGCATGCTGCGTTTGTCACCGTACTGCGCAAGAAATACGCCAATGAAAGTCTATGGAAGCGTGAAAAATACGGATTACACACGGACAAGCAGTGTGACTTGCGAGAAATACGCAGCGCTGTTAGAGAGAAAAGCCGGCAATTCAGTGCGGTGTACAGTAAAATCACACTGACAGCTTACAGTAGAATAGGTAGAATAAATGTGTACACATAGAATAGGTATATATATATATATATATATATGTATATATATTAATATTTTTTCCAGCGCTATACAGCTTGAAAGCCGGTAATTCAATTACCGGCTTTTTCCTTCTCCTTCCTAAAACCCGACATGATTTGAGACATGGTTTACATACAGTAAACCATGTCTTCTCTCCATTTTTTTTGCAGATTCCACACTACTAATGTCAGTAGAGTGTATCTGCAAAATTTGGCCGTTCTAGCTCTTAAAATAAAGGGTTAAATGGCGGAAAAAATTGGCGTGGGCTCCCGCGCAATTTTCTCCGCCAGAGTAGTAAAGCCAGTGACTGAGGGCAGATATTAATAGCCTGGAGAGGGTCCACGGTTATTGGCCCCCCCCTGGCTAAAAACATCTGCCCCCAGCCACCCCAGAAAAGGCACATCTGGAAGATGCGCCTATTCTGGCACTTGGCCACTCTCTTCCCATTCCCGTGTAGCGGTGGGATATGGGGTAATGAAGGGTTAATGCCACCTTGCTATTGTAAGGTGACATTAAGCCTAATTAATAATGGAGAGGCGTCAATTATGACACCTATCCATTATTAATCCAATTGTAGTAAAGGGTTAAATAAAACACAAACACATTATTTAAAATTATTTTAATGAAATAAAAACAATGGTTGTTTGAGTATTTTATTCTACGCCCAATCCAGTCACTGAAGACCCTCGTTCTGTGAAAGAAATAACATAATAAACCAACAATATACTTACCCTCCGCAGATCTGTAACGTCCAACGATGTAAATCCTTCTGAAGGGGTTAAAACATTTTGCAGCAAGGAGCTTTGCTAATGCAATGCTACTCCTCGCTGCAAAACCCCGGGGAATGAGTCTAAATATAGATCAATGAGCTATATTTAGCTTCATTTGCGGTGAGGCGCCCTCTGCTGGATGTTCATAGATCATGGGAAATTACCTAGAAAGCCTGTGAGCTTTCTAGGTAATTTCCCACGATCTATGAACATCCAGCAGAGCCTGGGAGCCTGGGAGCTTTCTAGGTAATTTCCCACGATCTATGAACATCCAGCAGAGGGCGCCTCACCGCAAATGAAGCTAAATATAGCTCATTGATCTATATTTAGACTCATTCCCCGGGGTTTTGCAGCGAGGAGTAGCATTGCATTAGCAAAGCTCCTTGCTGCAAAATGTTTTAACCCCTTCAGAAGGATTTACATCGTTGGACGTTACAGATCTGCGGAGGGTAAGTATATTGTTGGTTTATTATGTTATTTCTTTCACAGAACGAGGGTCTTCAGTGACTGGATTGGGCGTAGAATAAAATACTCAAACAACCATTGTTTTTATTTCATTAAAATAATTTTAAATAATGTGTTTGTGTTTTATTTAACCCTTTACTACAATTGGATTAATAATGGATAGGTGTCATAATTGACGCCTCTCCATTATTAATTAGGCTTAATGTCACCTTACAATAGCAAGGTGGCATTAACCCTTCATTACCCCATATCCCACCGCTACACGGGAATGGGAAGAGAGTGGCCAAGTGCCAGAATAGGCGCATCTTCCAGATGTGCCTTTTCTGGGGTGGCTGGGGGCAGATGTTTTTAGCCAGGGGGGGGCCAATAACCAAGGACCCTCTCCAGGCTATTAATATCTGCCCTCAGTCACTGGCTTTACTACTCTGGCGGAGAAAATTGCGCGGGAGCCCACGCCAATTTTTTCCGCCATTTAACCCTTTATTTTAAGAGCTAGAACGGCCAAATTTTGCAGATACACTCTACTGACATTAGTAGTGTGGAATCTGCAAAAAAAATGGAGAGAAGACATGGTTTACTGTATGTAAACCATGTCTCAAATCATGTTGGGTTTTAGGAAGGAGAAGGAAAAAGCCGGTAATTGAATTACCGGCTTTCAAGCTGTATAGCGCTGGAAAAAATATTAATATATATACATATATGTGTCTACTGACATATATATATATTGTAGGGGTTCCACTCACTCAGCTGCGACGGCTGACACTCAGGAGGCAGGTTCCTTTAAAGTTCACTGGGTTTATTACTCCATAAACCATATGACAAAACAACAGAAAGCAAATAGCCTTTGGTTCAGGCAAAGAAAAAACAAGTGTCCAGTTCATCCGGCTCAGTCCTGAAGCCGTAACACACTCAGGAGGGTTTCACCTCCACACATATCTACCTGTGTTAAGCATTAGGCTTTCTTTTATATGTCTAACCACACCCAGAACCCATCACATGACCAGACATGTGGTTGTGACATCACCACAGGTCCTGAAACACATATAGGTAGCTATGGTTACATCACAGTAGCAAGCCATCTATAAGGGACATATCTCCCATCGATTAGACATCCTTTAGCCACGCTACATACCTCCCCCCTCTGCCTAAAGCCGTGGGGCTTGGCACTTTCTCCCACTAGACAAGGGATTCTTGACAGGGCATCAGCATTACCGTGCAGCTTTCCGGCCCTATGTTCCACATGGAAACAGAAGTCCTGCAGGGCTAAGAACCAACGGGTGACCCTAGCATTTCTACCCTTCGTTTCCCTCATCCACCTAAGTGGGGCATGGTCGGATATCAGTCTAAATTTACGTCCCAGCAAATAGTACCGTAATGTGTCGACTGCCCATTTTATGGCCAAGCACTCCTTTTCAACGACTGAGTAGTTCTTTTCAGACGAGGACAGCTTCCTACTCAGATAGAGAACAGGATGCTCCTCTCCATGTAGTTCTTGGGAAAGGACTGCTCCCACCCCAACATCTGAGGCATCTGTTTGAAGAATAAACTCTTTCTTGAAGTTTGGGGCCATCAGAACGGGTTGCTTACATAAAGCCTCTTTCATTTCTTGGAAGGCTGAATCTGTTTCTTCGGACCACTTAACCATTACTGATTTTGTCCCTTTTAGCAGGTCAGTCAGAGGCGCCGCCATTGTGGCGAAGTTTGGGATGAACCTCCTGTAATATCCCACGATTCCCAGGAAGGCTTTAACTTGCTTCTTGGAAACTGGTTTTGGCCATGTTTGAATTGCCTCCACTTTACTGATGTGGGGTTTTATTTCTCCATGACCCACTATGTATCCAAGGTACTTAGCTTCTTCTTTACCCAATGCACACTTCTTCGGGTTTATTGTAAATCCGGCCTCTCTTATAGCATCAAACACCGCTTGGACTTTCTCCAGATGACTCTCCCAGTCCGGGCTAAAGATGACGATATCATCTAGGTACGCAGCAGCGTATGCCTTGTGGGGTGCAAGGACTCTATCCATAGCCCTTTGGAAGGTGGCCGGAGCTCCCTGTAGGCCAAATGGCATCCGGACATACTGGAAGCACCCATCTGGTGTAGAAAACGCCGTCTTCTCCTTGGCTTCCTGTGCCATGGGGATCTGCCAATACCCCTTCGTCAAATCCAAGGTGGTTATGTACCTGGCGGGCCCAAGCCTTTCGATGAGCTCATCAACGCGGGGCATGGGATATGCGTCGAACTTAGAGACCTCATTCAACTTCCTATAGTCGTTGCAAAATCTCCACTCCCCATCAGGTTTTGGGACCAGGACAATTGGGCTCGACCAACCGCTCTTGGATTCCTCAATGACTCCAAGCTTCAACATACGCTCCACTTCCTTGGAGACTATTTCTCGACGGGCCTCAGGAATTCTATAGGGCTTCACGTTCACGCGCACATGGGGCTCTGTCAGGACCTCATGCTCTATGACCTTCGTGTACCCAGGCAACTCGGAAAACAGGTCCCTGTTTTTCTGGAGTAACTCCCGGCATTGCTGTTTCTGGGACTCCGATAGCGTCTCCGCTATAGTAACCGCTCCAACCTCATCTTCTGGGTTGCTTAACAACGATGGAGTTACTGTCGGCTCTCTATCTTGCCACGGCTTGATAAGGTTGACATGGTATACTTGGAATGGTTTCCGTCTTCCTGGTTGGTGAATTTTATAGTTTACTTCACCAAGTTTCTCGACAACCTCATATGGCCCTTGCCATTTGGCCAAGAACTTGCTTTCCACTGTCGGAACTAACACAAGAACTCGGTCTCCCGGATTGAATTGCCTCACTCTTGCAGACCGGTTGTAGACCCTGGCCTGAGCTTCTTGTGCTTGGAGAAGGTGTTCTTTCACGATAGGCATCACCTTTGCAATCCTCTGCTGCATCAGGGCCACATGCTCAATGACGCTTCTGTGGGGCGTGACTTCGGCTTCCCAGGTTTCCTTGGCTATATCCAGGAGTCCTCGTGGATGTCGGCCATACAGAAGCTCAAACGGTGAGAAACCTGTGGAGGCCTGTGGAACTTCACGAATGGAAAACATCAAATAGGGTAAGAGACAATCCCAGTCTCTACCGTCTTTTTCTATAGCTTTTCTCAGCATGCTCTTCAGTGTCTTGTTAAATCTCTCAACAAGGCCATCTGACTGGGGATGGTACACCGAGGTCCTCAACTGGGAGATTTTCAGGGCTTTGCATAGTTCCCTCATCACCTTGCTCATGAAAGGTGTCCCCTGGTCAGTCAGGATCTCCTTCGGCAGACCTGTCCGGGAAAAGACATGGACCAACTCGCGAGCTATACTCTTTGAAGAAGAATTTCTCAAGGGAATTGCCTCAGGATAGCGTGTGGCATAGTCCAGGATGACTAATATATACTGATGGCCCCGGGCTGATTTAACTAAGGGACCGACCAAGTCCATGGCAATTCTCTCGAATGGCACCTCAATAATGGGCAGTGACACAAGGGGGTTTCGGAAATGAGGAGTGGGAGCAGTTAGCTGACATGTAGGGCAGGACCTGCAATAGTTCACTATTTCCCGGTGGCACCCAGGCCAATAGAACCTCTGCACAACCCGTTCCTGCGTTTTTTCCACCCCTAGGTGTCCACCCAAGATGTGTGAATGGGCCATGTCCAACACCTTCCGTCTATATGGACCCGGCACTACCAACTGCTCTACCAACTCCTCCCTTATTTTCGTGACCCGGTACAACAACTCCCTGCTCATTAGAAAATGGGGAAATCTTGTGTCTGCCCCCGGCTCCTGTACCACCCCGTCAATAACTGTGACATTATTAAAGGCTTCCCTCAGAGTGGGGTCCCTATGTTGGGCAGTCCCAAAATTTTCACCGGATACCTCTAACTCCAGAATGTCAGATGCAGGGGACACTTCCTCCTCATCTCCAGCCAGGACACAAAAAGGAAACCTGTCTGACTCTGGGTGTGGCACCACCCTTCCAGGGTTCACTGGTTCCCTACTCTTGCTAGGGAGCTCAGAACCTTTCCCCCACAAATCCCAAAACAAACAGAAATCCCGGCCAATAATTATAGGGTGCAACAAGTCCTGAACGACGCCGACTATGTGGGACTCCGTGCCACATGTCGTTTCAATGTTCACACTGGCCACAGGGTAGTCCTTTGCATCACCATGTATGCACCGCACTCCGACCTTCTTTCCCGGGAGCAGGTGGAGAGGAAAAGTGGCCCTCACCAGGGTCACTAGGCTCCCCGAGTCTAACAGTGCCGTTACTGCTCGACCGTTCACCTTTACGGGACACGCTTGAGGTCCCTCGTTGGGCGGAGAGTTCACACTGCAGGCTGGATACGCATAGTATGAACAACGGCGTCCCATGCTACAGTCCATCTGCTCAGTGGTCTGGGAACATCGGGCAGCTATATGTCCTGGCTTGTGGCACCTCCAACAAACAATATCACCCGTAGGGACCTTGGGCACCACCTCCCCCGCCCTTGGTGACCTTGGACGCGCCACCCCTTTTTGGGGCTCAGCTTCCTTCTGGGACCCCCAGTATGGCATGGGCTGCCTCCTGAAGGAGCCTTCCAACCCTTGGTATCTCTCAACCAGTCCGATCAGCTCGTCGGCATTCTGGGGATCACCCTGGGCAACCCAAGTCTGTATAGGCCTCGGGAGGGAATGGACAAACCGATCCATCATCACCCGTTCTACCATTTGAGCAGGCGTAGATGACTCTGGCTGCAGCCATTTCTGGACCAGGTGCAACAGATCAAACATTTGGGAACGAGGTGGTTTGTCCCGGTGATAGCCCCAGGAGTGAACTCGCTGTGCCCTGACAGTCAGTGTCACCCCCAAACGTGCGAGAATCTCGGCTTTCAATTTGTGATACTCTTTGGCATCCTGCAAGGTCAAATCATAGTACGCCTTCTGGGGTACTCCTGTCAGGTATGGCGCAAGTACCTCTGCCCACTGCTCTGGCGGAAGTTTTTCCCTCTCAGCGACCCTCTCAAACACCGTCAGGAAGGCCTCAACATCATCCCCGGGAGTCATTTTCTGCAATGCGCGTCTTACCGTCTTTCGGACGTGGGTGTCATCAGCCAAACCTGGGGTTGGGGCGCTCGCCTTGCCCTGGATGGCGGTTGCCAGAAGCTGCATCTGCTGCTGGCTCTGTTGTAACTGCTGCCGTTGCTCCTGCTGGCTCTGTTGTATCTGCTGCATCAACAGCCTGTTGGTCTCTTGCTGCCTTTGCTCCTGCTGGACCAAGTGTTTCAGCAAGTCCTCCATTTTCTCCGGCAATGCTTGCTGGCTTGCAACAGCCTTGACCCAGGACATTCAAAAATAAACTCACTTCTCCGCTGGGAACGCTGCCCGCATTCTCCACCAATTGTAGGGGTTCCACTCACTCAGCTGCGACGGCTGACACTCAGGAGGCAGGTTCCTTTAAAGTTCACTGGGTTTATTACTCCATAAACCATATGACAAAACAACAGAAAGCAAATAGCCTTTGGTTCAGGCAAAGAAAAAACAAGTGTCCAGTTCATCCGGCTCAGTCCTGAAGCCGTAACACACTCAGGAGGGTTTCACCTCCACACATATCTACCTGTGTTAAGCATTAGGCTTTCTTTTATATGTCTAACCACACCCAGAACCCATCACATGACCAGACATGTGGTTGTGACATCACCACAGGTCCTGAAACACATATAGGTAGCTATGGTTACATCACAGTAGCAAGCCATCTATAAGGGACATATCTCCCATCGATTAGACATCCTTTAGCCACGCTACAATATATATATATATATATAGACAGTATATATATATATTTTTTTCTTTTTGGGACACATGGATCACTTCTATAGCGGTATGTTGGTTTTGCAAGCCTGCGAGAAAACCACGCAGTACGGATGCCATACGGATTACATACGGAGGATGCCATGCGCAAAAAACGCTGACACACCCTGCCTACGGAGGAGCTACGGACCACTATTTTCGGGACATTTCAGCGTATTACGGCCGTAATATACGGACCGTATTTTCATACGCTGAGTGTGAAGCCGGCCTTATGTGATTTTTTTTTGTGTGGACTGAAGAGCAAATGCAAAATTAGAGACATGTCCAATATTGATTCAGCTGTTGGATCAAAATCAGCAAGGCAAGTCTGACTGAGATCTGATTTTCACGGACTGTTTGATAGAAGGTGGAGAAACTTTTTTTTTCACATGCAAGAAAAACTAATTAAAATTGAACCAAACTGATGAAAATCAATGATGAAACTTTGTTCATCTAAATTTATTTTTCTAAATACATAGTGGCTACAGTGGGACATGGCGGTGACCGTGACCTTCCGGGAGGCTGCATGAGCGCTGCTGGTGTCTGGAGCTACATTTCATTGATGGGATCATGAATTCACACATGTACTGCTCTATACTGAAAGAGAAGATGCTGCCATAACCCCTAGTCCTTGGTAGACAAGCACTTTTCCAACATGAAATGATCCATAAAACACTTGTTGTATTTCTGAAGAAGAATAAGGTGAAAATGATTCAATGGCAAAGTGTCTCCTGATTTGACTCCAACTGAACACCTCTGGGGATTCTGAAGAGACAGGTTGTCATCACTCTCCATCCGGCATCTAGGCTCTAAAAGAGCAAGCTCTTGAAGAATGGAAAAAGATAGATGTTGCCATATGTCGCCAATAGAGTTGAGCGACTTTTACTTTTTTCGGATCGAGTCGGGTTTCGCAAAACCCGACTTTGTCAAAAGTCGGGTCGGGTGAAATCGGTCGATTATTGCAAAAAGACGGGGGCTGACTGAAACACGAAACCCAATGCAAGTCAAAGGGTAATCAAAGTCGGCAGTGAGTGGAGGACAGGAAAACACCTACAGTGCCCATTTTAATGCCAAAAACATCAAATCTTATTACTTAAGCTTGTCAATCTTAATTTACTTTATAATAATAGTTAGGCATTGAAAACTGGGGGCCATTTGGCTAAAGTTGTGGGGGGGTAGGGCTGGCCCAAGATTTTCGTGGGCCCAGGAAACGCGGAATACGTCACGTTGGTGGAGCAGGGAGAGGTAAGTATTTCAACTTTGCAAGTGCTGTGATCCTGAGCAAGCAGAGGGGGCCCACTCGTTGGCACTGGCACAGGGCCCCTCATAGTACGGCGGTGTGTTTGATGGCGGGTGGCACCTCCCACTGGCAGAGACACTTTTGCGTACTATGAGGGGCCCTGTGTCAGTGATGTCGCCAACGAGTATGCCCCCCCCCCACCTGATGAAGAAACCTGCACTTTCATCTGCACCTTCCTCTTTGTCCCCGTGTAAGGTGGTATAGTATGCGGGAAGGGGAACCTGACTTTCAGCAGGATCAGATTCTGGCTGTGCAGAGTGCAAGGGGAATGTAGTGGTCTGGGTCAATGTACCAGCAGACTCATCTAGCAGTGGCTGGGCAATGGGCAGGATGAGGAGGAAACACAGATATAGGCCCCAATAATAAAGTAGGCTAAGTGCAGTTCAAAATTGGTAACAGGACTAACCAGGGGGCATTGCTTTGTACAGTGGAGGACAACTGTAATGAGTGGCAGACATAGTTAGTAGGCCCAAATACTAAAGTAGGCTAAGTGCAGTTAAAAATTGGTAACAGGACTAAACAGGCGGCATAGCTAGGTACAGGAGTGGGCTCCTCTGCTGATTAGCAGACAGTGGTAGTAGGCGCAAAGTATTAACTGGTCTAAATGGAGGCCAGGGCCCCTGTATATTTTAACTATCATCTATCATTTCAACAAATTTGTATTGGCAGTGCCATTGAAGGATTTAACAGCACAGACTACACTGTGGTGGAGCAGGGAGAGGTACCGTAAGTTTTGCAAGTGGTAGAGCACTGTTCGAGCTGGGGGGGAACACTCTCTCGTGGGCGGCGGTACTGGCACAGGGCCCCTCATATTATGACGGTGTGTCTGACGTTGGTTGTGCACCACCACCGTCAGAGACACTTCATTGTACTATGAGGGACCCTGTGCCAGTGCCGTCGCCCAAGAGTGGGCACACCCACCTGTCCAGGCAAATGGCACTTGCACGGGTGCTTGCGCCAGGTGGTGACCACGGCCCTGTGGGGGGAGTCAGCCCATTTAGGGAGGTATAAAAATGGCCTATGGTGGACATTCAGCAGCTGCAAACGGAGGAATTGGAGAAGTCAGTAGGAGGAGGCCAAAAGCAAGAGATTTTTCAGGCAAGCTACGTGTCAGCAGGGGAAGGTGGGGCAAAATAATTTGAAATCCATGATTGGTTCATTTTAATGAAGGATAGGTCATCAACATTCTGGGTAGCCAGACGTGTCCTTTTTTAGGTCAGTATTGAACCAGCAGCACTGAAGACTCTTTCTGATAGCACACTAGCAGCTGGGCAAGCGAGCTCCTGTAATGCAACACAATGTAAGTGGCAGAAAGTGGCTGGCTGACATACGACAATTTAACGGGACTGCAGTAGATCCACTTTGTGAGAATTTGAATCTCACTTTTTTGGGGGGGAGACTGAACTCAGGCCCAGTGTATATAACAACGCAATCTATAAGCGTCATACGAAACGCGACTTTTGCGCGCAGATCGCCGACCTCATGTCCGATCCCACACTAGGATTGGGTCGGGTTTCATGAAACCCGACTTTGCTGAAAGTCGGCGATTTTTGAATTTGTCCGATCCGTTTCGCTCAACCCTAGTCGCCAACATCCATTACATGCCTAGAAAGTTTGGTGATGCCCTGAAAGGGCTTACCATTAGTGATGAGCGAGTGTACTCGTTGCTCAGGTTTTCCTGAGCACACTCTGGGGTCCTCCGAGTATTTGTGACTGCTCGGAGATTTAGTTTTCCTTTCCGCAGCTGGATGATTTGCGGCTACTAGCCAGCTTGATTACATGTGGGGATTCCCTAGCAACCAGGCAACCCCCACATGTACTCAGCCTGGCTAGTAGCTGTAAATCATCCAGCTGCGTCAACAAAACTAAATCTCTGAGCACTTAGAAATACTCGGAGATCACCCGAGCCTGCTCGGGAAAACCCGAGCAACGAGTATGCTCGCTCATCACTACTGACCACTACTAGGACAAACCCTTCTTGATCAAAATGTTTGGCCCCCATAAAATAATAAAGCCACCACTTCGTCGTGCCGGCACCATTCCTGCGATGTTGTCACATATGATGCTGGTGCCCAATGAATGGTGACGTCACTGTCCCCACCTTTGGAAAAATGGATCAAGATGAGAAAATCCGTGCTGCAGCTGATCCCTGGATTCCTCTTCATGTTCAGTTTGTCCAATCTCTGCGTCGGCATCATGTGTCACAACAACCGCACGAGAGCCCTGGGGACAGCGAGTGCCGACACCGCGGGAACGACGCCGTTACGGGAGGAGAGTATAAGGTTTAATTGTTTTATGGGGGCCAAATAGCGGACAACTTCTTTACAATTGTGGACTTCATGCAAAATACAAGATGTGGTAGTTTTTGATCTGGGGTGTACACATTTTTGAATCAACAAATTTTTTGGAAAGCTGAAGATTTTGTAATGAAAGTTATATTGTTAACCTCCCTGTCATGTTATGGGTTAAAAAAATGTTCTAGAAAGCGTAGACTTGTCGACTGTTCAGTGAGATATTGATTAGAATCTTATTTTCCAGTGGGGGTGTACTCATTTATGCTGAGCACTGACTGTATACAGGTATGAATCTCAGATTATGTTAATACACTTTTTTATTCGTGTTATGGCGCTTTGAAGGAATAATTGAACAGCAGCCCACCAGGACTGAGTGCAGCAGACCCCACTGGCTGCCTGTCTCCCGAGCTGTCTGTCATGAATTTTCACTTTATTAGTTCTGCACATATATTATGAGTTTATGTTGATTTTACGACATTTCCCTGGCGTTTGTCACAGGGCAGCACGTGTGGTTCGGGCAGGAGCCGGGCACGGTGAGGTGTTATCAGGCTGAGCCACTGTCCGCTGGTGACTGTCAGCTGCTGGTCACACTGTCAGTCACCGTCCAGGAGCTGCCACAACTTCCTCGACGCTGATTGGTCACCATCTCTCCTCTGCGCTCCTTCCTGCAGACTGATTGGCTGTGCCGCCTGTCCATCACGAGAAGCGTCCCAGCAGCAGGTGCCTGTGTGGAAAGGTGAGAGTTGCCGCCGCAGGTATCGCAGGGTCCGCAGCCGCACTGGACCATGGCGGCACCACACACTGAATAAGCGGCCGGGACTTACACACCTTACCGTGTCACCTGCCAGAGACATGATGGGCGACCCTGACCAGGACAGGCTGGATCTCAGCTTTCTGGAAGAGGAAGAAGTCAGCCGGATCCTGGAGGTGCTGGAGAGGGACGAGCAGCTGAGGAGGACGGAGAGAGAACGGCTGAGGTGAGGAGAGCGATGCTGGGTGAGGTAGTAATGAGGAGCACAGATAAGGCGACAGTCTGCGACCAGATGCATATAGTGTGCACAGGGAGGGTGACAGTCTGCGACCAGATGCATGTAACCTGCTGCACAGGGAGGGTGACAGTCTGCAGTCTGCGACCAGATGCATATAGTCTGCACAGGGAGGGTGACAGTCTGCAGTCTGCGACCAGCTGCATATAACCTGCTGCACAGGGAGGGTGACAGTCTGCAGTCTGCGACCAGATGCATGTAACCTGCTGCACAGGGAGGGTGACAGTCTGCAGTCTGCGACCAGATGCATATAGTCTGCACAGGGAGGGTGACAGTCTGCAGTCTGCGACCATCTGCATATAGTGTGCACAGGGAGGGTGACAGTCTGCAGTCTGCGACCAGATGCATGTAACCTGCTGCACAGGGAGGGTGACAGTCTGCAGTCTGCGACCAGATGCATATAGTCTGCACAGTGAGGGTGATAGTCTGCAGTCTGCGACCAGATGCATATAGTCTGCACAGGGAGGGTGATAGTCTGCAGTCTGCGACCAGATGCATATAGTCTGCACAGGGAGGGCGACAGTCTGCAGTCTGCGACCAACTGCATGTAACCTGCTGCACAGGGAGGGCGACAGTTTGCGACCAGATGCATGTAATCTGCTGCACAGGGAGGGTGACAGTCTGCAGTCTGCGACCAGATGCATGTAATCTGCTGCACAGGGAGGGTGACAGTCTGCAATCTGCGACCAGATGCATGTAACCTGCTGCACAGGGAGGGCGACAGTCTGCAGTCTGCGACCATCTGCATGTGACCTGCTGCACAGGGAGGGTGACAGTCTACAGTCTGCGACCAGCTGCATATAACCTGCTGCACAGGGAGGGCGACAGTCTGCAGTCTGCGACCAGATGCATGGAACCTGCTGCACAGGGAGGGCGACAGTCTGCAGTCTGCGACCAGATGCATGGAACCTGCTGCACAGGGAGGGCGACAGTCTGCAGTCTGCGACCAGCTGCATGTAACCTGCTGCACAGGGAGGGTGATAGTCTGCAATCTGCACCCACATACATGTACATAGGATTTGTGCTATGATGTTGGTGAGCAGGAAGAGTGCTGGGATGTGTGGTGCACAGGACAAGTGGTTGGTTGTGCGGCGCGCAGGATACTTGGTTACACGCTGTGTATACATTATGATGTCCTGTATCCATAGAGCTAAGCTCCAGGTTGTAACAGAAATTTATGATCCGCCCAAAAAACATGAAATCTGTCACCCACTCTTTTACATAGAGGGCACCCCCGTGGTGATGTGCTGTAGCGGGTGTACCTTTTACCTATGTCCACTCGGGATCAGTGCTGTAGCATGGAGTGCCAGTGCCTGCGCTGCGAAATTTTGTGGAATCATAACAGCATGCGCGCTGGCACTATTCAGAAGTCTACAGACTTTTCTCTCAAACGTTATTTATCTTCGAGAATACCGATGTAGTCAAAGTTTGCCATTTGACCCTTGAGATTTTAGCGCCTTCTGCTGAATTCCTAGTTGTAAAGGTGTAGTGACACGGCTGTTAGCGTGCGATGCAGTGAAATAGAGAATTCTGCAAATTGCTGCAGGCTTTGCTGCTGTGATGTAATATGTATTTTGGCCTTACTTATTTACAGGTGAAACAAGTTAAAATAGTATTTTTGGCCACCCACCGCACTTACTGTCTGCAGAAATAGACCCTTAGGACTTATTCACCCCAAATATCCGTGTTAGGGCTGCTATTATTCGCCTTACTGCAGGCCTCCTGTTTTGGAGAAGAGATCTCTAATGGTGTCAGGTGTGGTGAAGTAATAAGCGGTTGGGCCGGGAATTGTGGCTGTAAATCAGACTGGAAAATATATGCTTGTGTGAATAAGCCGTAGGGTTTGTATTACACAAGCATAATAGTGAGCTAGGAAGCTGTCAATTCGGGACCTCAGACCTATTGTAAGGCCCATATTAGGCTCATCTTCGTCTTTTTAGGGGACAGAAAATATGGACAACCTCATTTGTATGTTTGCCTAAAAAGATCGGAGACCAGGAGAAGTACAAAGTTCCTCAGTATAGTCAGTGGCTCCATTGCGGGTTCCACCTAAATCAAGTTTTTTGGAAACTTAGTATCACGTGGTAACTTACATGGCTCCTCAGCACCGCCCTACTCACTGTGGTCACTGTGCGGCTTCTCCTCATGTCAGGCTGTTTAGCTGAATTTGCCTCTTGGAGCACTCCTCATCACCTCAGCATCTGAATGTGTTTCAATTTGGCTTTGGGGGGGCATGGCTGGTCTCTGCAGGAATTTAACCCTGCTGTGTCCTGCAGAGATTAGGTTCTCTGGTCTATAATGCTCCAGCAGGGTCTATATTAGGCAGCTTGTCCCACCATTCCTTGTCTGAACGTTGGTTCCTTGTCTTCTTGTACTTGGTTTATATTGCTGTATTCTGTCTCCCGTTATCAACTCGGCCTATTTACCAGCTGTGTTTGGCATCTCCATCCCTGACTCCGGCGTTGTACTGTGAACCCATGCTGCCTGCCCGACCTCGGACCGTCTGACTTTGCTTCTGTCTCGCCCTGCTGTACATCGTATCCTCACCTTGGAGCCTCCGGTCAGCTGTTGCAGTCCCGGGGACTTCCCTGGAGTGGTACCTGGTGTTTGCCGGCAGCCCAGCCTATTCTCCTCACCATCAGAGGCCCTAGTGAAGACTAGACACTTAGTCATGCACTTCCAGGGAAAGCTTGGCCCGTGGCTCAGAGGGTCCATACCCACCAGCGTTACATTTAGATGGAAATTCCCAGCATAAGTGCTGAGTTTAGAGAACATGGTAAATGTAGAATAGGCCTAACAGAAGAGCTAATGGAAAACTGTCTTTAAGGCTAGTTTCACATTTGCGTTTAAAAACGCAGCGTTTAAAACGCATTCGTGGTGAAAAAAACACATGTAAACGCGTACAAACGCTGCATTTTTTAGACGCATGCATTGTCCCTTCCGTTAAAAAACGCCGCGTTTGTACGCGTTTACATGCGTTTTTTTCACCACCTGGGGATGCGTTTTTGGTACGCATGATGAGAAATTTCACAAGAGAAAAATCAAGATCCAGACACCGCCAATGGGACTACAGAGGGCGTGTGACATGACTATGTGGACCAAAATATGGAAAAATTGTAGCTCTCAAAATGTGGTAACGCAAAAAATATTTTTGGGAATAAAAAGCGTCTTTTAGTGTGTGACAGCTGCCAATCATAAAAATCAACTAGAAAACCCACTATAAATAGAAATCAAACCCCCTTCATCAACTCCTTAGTTAGGGAAAAATTAAAAGATTGTATTTATTTCCATTTTCCCATTATGGTTAGGGTTAGGGCTAGGGCTAGGGTTAGGGCTAGGGTTAGGGCTAGGGCTAGGGTTAGGGTTTGGATCCCTTTATCACCTTGATGGTGGGGGGTGGCTTATCAGTGTCTAGACTTGTTTTTCTCTATTAAAACGCATGCGTTCAAAAACGCAACCAAACGCATATGCTTAAAAACGCATGCGTTTACATAGACAGCAATACGGTTTTTTTTACGCAATCGAACGCATGCGTTTTTTTGCGGCAAAAAAAGCCTCTAGAAATTACTACATGTTGCATTTCCGCACCAAAACACAAGCATTTTTTAACGTTTTTAATGTTAAATATAGGGAAAAAAACCTGCATGCGTTTATATGCGTTAAAAAGCAGCGGCAAAAAACGCAAATGTGAAACCAGCCTAAGAGAACCTCTCAGCAGGTGATTCTTGCTTCCCGAACTGTGGGGATTGTGATACCGACTCCTTCATTACAAATGTCCATGTTTTACTTTGAATTGTTGCAGTGTTTCAGAGAAAACATACTTTGAAAAGGGAGACAGGAACAACCTGGCTGAGATGACTGGTAATAGGCACAAGGTCCTGCCGATTTCTCTCCTCGTGGCTTGGCTTGACTGATAGGTTTTCCTCTATGTGTGTCTAGGGAGGGCTTTTGTCAGGTACAGGGGTTAGCTACCTTTGTGGAAATTTCTATCAAGTGTTGCATCTTCCCGAATCCTTGCTGTGTGTAATGTATACACCATTAGGATTTGGCTGCACTTGTGGGCACCAGTGGTTGTCGTGAGACCACAGAATGCTATGTGCATAGATGCAGTCGTGTGCAGATCACAATCTCAGCCATTTTGAACATTGAAAGAAGCGGGCAAGACTCGGCCAAGAAAGGCATTCTGCAGTCACATCACAACCACTGGAACGGCAAGCATAGCCAAATCCTTATGGTATGTACATTACACACTGCTAGGATTCGCCAAGGAGTCACTATCTTCACATAGACTCCAGTGCAATTCACATACGACTTCAGCTTGTCTGCCATTTGGCCATTCTTTTTCCAGCAAAATCATCAAGTTGCAGAACAAGTTACCCATGTTTTTGGCCGCACGACTTTCCTGAGAATTGCTGTCGCACGACACATAATGTCATGCAGCCCCAGCCCAGTGCACGCTGTCCATGGTGCGGGTGGCATGATTCATCTGACAGGTTCCCCTTAAACTGTTTACTTGTACAGACATTTTTCTTTAATGGAAATAGTTTAGAGGTAGAACAGCCTATGAATGACAACCTGGATTATATTATTCATACAGTGATCCATCCAGCCTTTTGTCTGCCATATTTCAAAAGTGACATGTTGGCCCCCTTCCGAAATTGTAGACTAAAGAGTGTACGGACGAACTTATCCTATAAAATTCTTTTTCCTCTCTTATGTTATGTTCATACGGTATGTGCAGACGTTCAGGAAATGGCAGGCTTTGATATACCTATTTATGTCCTGTGTCCTGCATAGGTTCTTGGTCATTAATGCAGGTATATCCCTATTTTTACACGTTATTATTAGTGATGCGCAAACGTGCTTGGATAAGATGTTATCCGCCATGCTCGGGTGCTAACAGAGTGTCCTCAGCGTGCTGGAATACTATGTCCGAGTCCCCGCGGCTGCATGGATAGCCTGTTTGTTAGGCAATCCATCATGCATGTGTTGTGTCTGTCGAATAGCCAGGAGACATGCAGGCGCGGGGACTCGAACATATTTTTCGAGCACGCAGACTTCACTCTATTAGCACCCGAGCATGCCGGTATAACACTTTATCCGAGCACGTTCGCTCATCACTAGTTACTCTTAAAATGTAACCATATATCTGCCGAAATACACGTAAAATCGCAGTTCTGTATGTTAGTTTCTGTAGATCTGTGGTGACACTGGGATTATGTGTATAATTATAGGGTGAGTTCTCCTCAGTGACACTGTAGTAACCAGGCCAAGTGTGGAACAAGTGAATTATCCTGTTTCTACATCACAGTCGGAGATCAAGCAGGTTTATTGTCTTCCGTATTTCTTTGGGAAAGGAACATAAAAATGTTAATAAAAGTGTCACATAATGCATAAGTTAATAGGATGACACTTGTAATATTAAAGGAGAGGAAATGCAGTTATAACCATACGTGCACCAGTTATATTGTGCGGTCATTAAAGGCTTACAATGCAATTATAGCAAATTTGATCTGACACATATTTCCACAAAAGAAATCCCAGGCGTCCATCTGTTACAGATGTGCAGTTGTGTGTACAGCAGATCCTCTTGTGGATTAAAGTGGTTGTCCAGTCATAAGATATTGGTCACCTGTCTGATTATATCAGATGGGTAGGGGAATGACACCCGGCATAGCCACCGATCAGCAACTACAGTGGCATGTAAAAGTTTGGGCACCCCTGGTCAAAATTACTGTTATTGTGAACAGTTAAGAAAATTGAAGACAAAATAATCTCTAAAAGGGCTAAATTTAAAAATGACACATTTCCTTTGTATTTTAGGCACAAAAAATATATATTTTCATCTTTTTTAAATCTTACGAAAAGGAAAATGGGCCATGTAAAAGTTGGGGCAATCCTTCAAGCAGCTCTCACTAAAATTTTGCTTGGTTTTCCAGACCTTATCTTGACCTCCACTGTTCCTGTTAACTGCCATTTAATAAGTACATTTCAAACTGAGTAAAGGGCAACTTGAAAACTCTTTGCTCTCTTCTTGTAACCTTCTGCTTTGTGGGCCTCTACCATTTTCATTTTTGAAGTGCTAGGCAGCTGCTGTTTTTTGGCACAAGGTTAGAGGAGGCTGGGTTTTTATAAAGCTGTGAAATTTGCATCACCTGGCCTTTCCTAACAATGATACTGAACAAGCCATAACCCTAACTGGCTAATAAAGGTCTGAAATCTTGGTCAAAAATACAGATAAACCTGCAAGGGTGCCCAAACTTTTGCGTCAGACCATTTTCCTTTTTGTAATTTTTAAAATGGAAACAAATGACAATATATATACACCGGTATTTATTTTTTGCCTAAAATACAAAGGAAATGTGTCATCTTTAATGAAAAATTTCTGTGCCCTCCTCCCAAACCAAAATAACTACTGTAGATGCTTTGGAATAGAGGGGAAGCCTGACAGAATCTGTTTTTTTTGTGTTGCTCCCTGATTTAACATAGGTTTGCATTGGAGCTGTATAAAAAAAGAAAAAAATGTATTTTTTGTTTTTATTTTAACTGTATGAAAGCAATAAAAATACATTACATGCAATAAAAGGATATAGAAGTTAGTTTTTCCATGTTACTTTGATGCCTGACATATATTTTTTATTGTGGCTCCTGTTATTTTAGTGACACTGTATTATATGTTAATATCATGGTAATTATTAGGTGCTTCCATTGTGGGTCATTTAGGACATGTTTCAACTGGAGCTTTATAAAATTGTGATAAATTGTGTCTCCTGTCTATGTGGAGCCGAATAATCTCTTTCTAATTTAAAAATATTTGAACTGACATTTCTGTAATTTTATAGGGATAGGTGTAGGACACAGCAAGATCTTTAACTGGAGACTTCATGAAAGGAAATGTGTGGAAACAATGGAAGGAGAACAGTTTTACACAGTTCCGTCACCTGTCTGGTGGCCACGTTCCGCTACTGCACATCCTCCCCTATATGAGTGAATAGCGGCGGATGTGCAGTACTCGGCTGCGGACACTGTGCAGTACTCGGCTGCGGACACTGTGCAGTACTCGGCTGCGGACACTGTGCAGTACTCGGCTGCGGACACTGTGCAGTACTGGGCTGCGGACACTGTGCAGTACTCGGCTGCGGACACTGTGCAGTACTCGGCTGCGGACACTGTGCAGTACTCGGCTGCGGACACTGTGCAGTACTCGGCTGCGGACACTGTGCAGTACTCGGCTGCGGACACTGTGCAGTACTCGGCAGCGGACACTGTGCAGTACTCAGCTGCGGACACTGTGCAGTACTCAGCTGCGGACACTGTGCAGTACTCAGCTGCGGACACTGAGCAGTACTCAGCTGCGGACACTGCGCAGTACTCGGCTGCGGACACTGTGCCGTACTCGGCTGCGGACGCTGTGCAGTACTCGGCTGCGGACGCTGTGCAGTACTCGGCTGCGGACGCTGTGCAGTTCTCGGCTATTAGTATAATTTATTATGTCCTGATACATCAAACCATGGAATTAAAAGGGGGTGTACTTAGTTTTTCTCGTGACTATATGCAGTATGTCATACAGTGTTAAGAGGTCAAAGGAAACTATAATATTGAGAGAGCAACATTCCCATCTCAATCGTCCAAGGGCTGTAACGCCGACCCTTTTGTACTTCAGGAGATACATCGCTCCCAAATGCTTTCACTGCTCACCAAAATTGTGCTGCCTTTTTTGGTGAGCGGTGTTACATTTTGTGACAAGACCCTTTCCACGAAATCATTCCCTTTAAAGGGAAGCCACATCCGTTTGTCGGACAAAGTGCAGAAAGTGTCTAAAACTCATACATACAGTGCAAGTCGTGAAAGTCGGTATCTTGGGACAAATTGCACCAGTTTTCTGTTTAAAAAAAGATCTTGAAAAATATAAACTAACCTTCATACAGGGAGACTAAATGCATAGAAATTTTAATTCTGTGTTGATATATAGCAGGAGAAATAAAGGGGGTAAATAGAAAGTGATATAGTATACCTGAACATCTAATAGTCTTATCTTATCAGTAGGAAGTAATAAATGTAATAAAATTATTGCTTACATCAAACACCATGTGTCATACACAAATAAAGTGACATGATTACCGCAAGAGCAGTGTTTTGGGATTTTTAAATTACCCTAGACATACGGTATTTTAACTTTTACCTGTATATAAATAGTAGAAACCCTTGAATTTTTATTTAGGATATGATCACATATTGCTATTCACACATTCATAGCATCGGTTATGTTATACATTTGAGTTCGAATCCTTGAGCCTGTGCCTTGTGGTTGGCTTCCCTGTCCCCTGAGCCACAGCAGATACACCTTTTCTCCCGGTATTTAGTTTCTGTTTTCCTTGATTCAGTGTTTTTAGGGTAACAAGTGTTTTTTTTTACTCATTTGTCTGCCCTATCACCTTTAGGGTGCAGCTTTATATACTTTCCCCCTGCTGGTATTTTACTTCTGTTGATGGTCTCATTTGGATGTCCAGACATACTGCTGTAGTTTAACCTCTTACCGACATCGGACGTAATAGTATGTGTCACGCCTCCCGCATCCCCCTCTGTCTCTTTACATACTTACCTGTCCCGGCGCGCCGCTGCTGCCGCTTCTGCTGGGTCTTCTTTTGGCTCCCGGCGTGCGTGTCCGGCTCTGCGCGCAACCGGGCTGTCCACGCGCTGCCTGGTCTCTTCTCTTCCTGCCTCCACGCTGGATCCTGGTTCCCGGTGGCGGCACGTGCGCATTTCACCTTCCTGCTCCGGCGGCGCACGCGCACTCCCACAGGCTGGTCTTCGCTCGCTCCGATCCTCCCCTTCATGATCCTGGAGGTTTCCTGACCCGGAAGTGCTGCACTACTTGTCCTATACCAGGTAGCCTCTCCCCCTGCTCTTTGCCTGATTGTCTATTGTGCTTCACGCTAGCTTCAGGTCCCTTGCTTCTCTGAGCTTTCCTGTTTTCAGGCCTGTATTTTTGCACTGTCTCGTTTCCAGTGCTTCCCTGTCCCGGTACCCCTCAGTAGCGCTTTCCGTGTGCCTTCCGTCCGTCCCAGTCTGCTCCTTGTTCTTCCGTTTCCCAGTCTCTCCTGAGTTTCCTCCCTTCTTCCTTCTCTGTCTGTTTTGTTTCAGTCCCTCTTGTACCACCAGTCTCTGCTTCCTGCTCTTTTCCCTCTCCTGCCTTTCTTGCTTCTCCTACGTCCTGTCCCCGGGTATCAGTATCCTCGGCAATAGTCTCCTTTCGGTCTGCCCCTAACGCTCCCTGTATAGGGGGTGGTTTACCAGGCCAGCTCACCCTTGGGAGGTTCGTTGTCGCGGTTCTCCGGGTTCACCTTAGGAGCTCCACTAATCCTACAGTATGCCAATTTTGGACTCCCTCCCTTTGATGTGGGCTCCGGCGGTGAGTCCACATCTTTCCAGGGACATGTCAGCTGTTTTGAACAGCTGACATGTGCCCGCAATAGCCGCGCCTGTGGCTATTAACTAGTTAAATGCAGCTGTCAAACTCTGACAGCGGCATTTAAATCACGCTTCCGGCAATCACAACGGAAATATGCACACTGATGACCCCCGTCACGTGATTGCGGGTCACTGGTGTGTGGTTGGCATGACAACCTGAGGTCTCCTGGAGACCTCTAGGGTTGCCAGTGCCGGCTTGCTGTGAGCACCACCCAGTGGTCGGCGCTCATAGCAAGTGAGCAATTCTGCTATACAGAGGCAATCTGATCATCATCTCTATGTAGCAGAGCCGATTGGGTTGTGGCAGCTTCTAGTCTCTTGTGGAGACTAGTGAAGCATTCCAAAAGGTAAAAAAAATAAATTTAAAAGCATAAAAAAAGTAAAAGTTCAAATCATCCCCCTTTCGCCCCATTCAAAATAAAACAATAAAAATAAAATCAAACATACACATATTTGGTATCGCCATGTTCAGAATTGCCTGATCTATCGATAAACAAAAGGATTAGCCTGCTCGCTAAATGGCGTAGTGAGAAAAAAAGTCAAAACGCCAGAATTACTTTTTTTGGTCACCGCGACATTGTATTAAAATGCAATAACGGGTGATTAAAAGATCGTATCTGCACCAAAATGGTATCATTAAAAATGTCAGCTCGGCACGCAAAAAATAAGCCCTCGCCGAACCCGAGACCAAGAAAAATGGAGACGCTACGGGTATTGGAAAATTGCACAGTTTTATTTTTCACAAAGTTTTGAATTTTTTTTCACCACTTAAATAAAAAAGAACCTAGACATGTTTGGTGTCTATGAACTTGTACTGACCTGGAGATTCATAGTGACAAGTCAGTTTTAGCACTTGGTGAACCTAGTAAAAAAGTCAAACAAAAAACAAGTGTGGGATGGCACATTTCTTGCAATTTCACCGCACTTTGAATTTTTTTTCCCGTTTTCTAGTACACAACGTGGTAAAACCAATGGTGTCTTTCAAAATTACAACTCGTCCTGCAAAAAACAAGCCCTCACATGGCCATATTGACAGAAAAATAAAAAAGTTATGGTTCTGGGAAGGAGGGGAGCGAAAAACAAAAACGCAAAAAAGCTCCGAGGGTTAAGAGGTTAAGCCAGTCAGTGAAAGACGAGCTAGGGTTTATCTCTCTGCTGTTTATGTTCTT
The DNA here is from genome assembly GCF_032444005.1 of Ranitomeya imitator. Classification (NCBI taxonomy): domain Eukaryota; kingdom Metazoa; phylum Chordata; class Amphibia; order Anura; family Dendrobatidae; genus Ranitomeya; species Ranitomeya imitator. The sequence continues at coordinate 774,870,445 of NC_091284.1, forward strand.
TACCCTGCACCTATCTCCTGTTTCTTTTTAGGAAGTAGGCAGCAAATTCTCTGTCAGTATGTATTTAATCCTTTATGTTATATTTCTTGGTTTGCTTTACTCACTCTGAGATCTCTTTCCATTTCGCACACTTTCCCTTCTGTAGGTAATTTACACTCTGCTCTGGCCTCCGTTTCTTTAGGAGGAACATGAATTGCTTGATGGCCTTTCAGGCAGCAGTTACTATTGTCTAGTCTGTAGTTAGGGCTATCTTGGCTCACGCAGGAACCACAAGGGATTGCGGGGTCAGGATCTCTAGTCTGTACAGGAACCGGCAGGGTCAGTTGCAGTTTTTAGTTTACTACCTCTTTTCCCGAGTGAGTTGCTACACTATCATAACAGGTTATTGTTTACTATTTTACAACACTTTACCAAAGTTTATAATTCTGTAAATGTTATATGCATATTTATGGACATAATCAGCTGGTGAAATAAGTATTGAACATGTCACCAAAATATATAGTAAATATATTTTTAAAGGTGCTATTGACATGAAATCTTCACCAGATGTCAGTAACAACATATCCAATTCACACACGCAAAATAAATCAAACCATAGATGTCCATAAATTATCTACTATATAATTGTCTAAGGGTCACTTCCGTCTGTCCTTCTGTTTTTCTGTCTGTCACGGATATTCATTGGTCGCGGCCTCTGTCTGTCATGGAAATCCATGTTGCTGATTGGTCTCGTCAGCTGCCTGTCATGGCTGCCGCGACCAATCAGCGACGGCCACAGTCCGATTAGTCCCTCCCCTGCAGTCAGTGCCCGGCGCCCGCTCCATACTCCCTGCAGTCAGTGCCCGCTCCATACTCCCCTCCAGTCACCGCTCACACAGGGTTAATGCCAGCGGTAATGGACCGCGTTATGCCGCGGGTAACTCACTCTGTTACCGCCGCTATTAACCCTGTGTGACCAAGTTTTTACTATTGATGCTGCCTATGCAGCATCAATAGTAAAAAGATCTAATGTTAAAAATAATAATAAAAAAAAACCCTGCTATTCTTACCTTCTGTAGTCTGACGATGCATGCGCGGCTGCCGCCATCTTCCATTCCCAGAGATGCATTGCGAAATTACCCAGAAGACTTAGCGGTCTCGCAAGACTGCTAAGTGATGTGGGTAATATCGCAATGCATACTGGGAACGCAAGATGGCGGCAGCCGCGCACGCATCGCCAGAGGTTCGCTGGATTTACGCTGGATCCCGGCGGGTGTGTATATAACTATTTTTTATTTTAATTATTTTTTTTAACAGGGATATGGTGCCCACACTGCTAAATACTACGTGGGCTGTGTTAGATACCGCGTGGCTGCTATATACTACCTGGCCAGTGTTAGATACTATGTGGGCTGTGTTCTATACTGCGTGGGCTGCGTTATATACTACATGGCTGCTATATACTATGTGGGCAGTGTTATATACTACGTGGCTGTGTTCTATACTGCGTGCTATATACTACGTGGTCACTGTTAGATACTATGTGGGCTGTGTTATATATTACGTGGCCAGTGTTACATACTATGTGGGCTGTGTTATATACTGTGTGGCTGCTACAGTTAGGTCCATATATATTTGGACAGAGACAACATTTTTCTAATTTTGGTTATAGACATCACCACAATGAATTTTAAACAAAACAATTCAGATGCAGTTGAAGTTCAGACTTTCAGCTTTCATTTGAGGGTATCCACATTAAAATTGAATGAAGGGTTTAGGAGTTTCAGCTCCTTAACATGTGCCACACTGTTTTTAAAGGGACTAAAAGTAATTGGACAGATTCAATAATTTTAAATAAAATGTTCATTTCTAGTACTTGGTTGAAAACCCTTTGTTGGCAATGACTGCCTGAAATCTTGAACACAAGGACATCACCAGACGCTGTGTTTCCTCCTTTTTGATGCTCTGCCAGGCCTTCACTGTGGTGGTTTTCAGTTGCTGTTTGTTTGTGGGCCTTTCTGTCTGAAGTTTAGTCTTTAACAAGTGAAATGCATGCTCAATTGGGTTGAGATCAGGTGACTGACTTGGCCATTCAAGAATATTCCACTTCTTTGCTTTAATAAACTCCTGGGTTGCTTTGGCCTTATGTTTTGGGCCATTGTCCATCTGTAGTATGAAATGATGACCAATCAGTTTGGCTGCATTTGGCTGGATCTGAGCACACAGTATGGCTCTGAATACCTCAGAATTCATTTGGCTGTTTCTGTCCTGTGTCACATCATCAATAAACACTAGTGACCCAGTGCCACCGGCAGCCATGCATGCCCAAGAAATCACACTGCCTCCACCGTGTTTTACAGATGATGTGGTATGCTTTGGATCATGAGCTGTACCACGCCTTCACCATACATTTCTATTTCCATCATTCTGGTAGAGGTTGATCTTGGTTTCATCTGTCCAAAGAATGTTCTTCCAGAACGGTGCTGGCTTTTTTAGATGTTTTTTAGCAAAGTCCAGTCTAGCCTTTTAATTCTTGATGCTTATGAGTGGCTTGCACCGTGCAGAGAACCCTCTGTATTTACTTTCATGCAGTCTTCTCTTTATGGTAGATTTGGATATTGATACGCCGACCTCCTGGAGAGTGTTGTTCACTTGGTTGGCTGTTGTGAAGGGGTTTCTCTTCACCATGGAGATTATTCTGCGATCATCCACCACTGTTGCCTTCCGTGGGCGCCCAGGTCTTTTTGCATTGATGAGTTCCCCAGTGCTTTCTTTCTTTCTCAGGATGTACCAAACTGTAGATTTTGCCATTCCTAATATTGTAGCAATTTCTCGGATGGGTTTTTTCTGTTTTCGCAGCTTAAGGATGGCTTGTTTCACCTGCATGGAGAGCTCCTTTGACCGCATGTTTACTTCACAGCAAAACCTTCCAAATGCAAGCACCACACCTCAAATCAACTCCAAACCTTTTATCTGCTTAATTGAGAATGAAATAACGAAGGGATTGCCCACACGTGTCCATGAAATAGCCTCGTAGTCAATTGTCCAATTACTTTTGGTCCCTTTAAAAACAGGATGGCACGTGTTAAGGAGCTGATACTCCTAAACCCTTCATCCAATTTTAATGTGGATACCCTCAAATGAAAGCTGAACGTCTGAACTTCAACTGCATCTGAATTGTTTTGTTTAAAATTCATTGTGGTAATGTCTATAACCAAAATTAGAAAAATGTTGTCTCTGTCCAAATATATATGGACCTAACTGTATATACTGCGTGGCTGCTATATACTGTGTGGGCTGTATTATATACTACGTGGGCTGTGTTATTTACTGCGTGGCCTATATTAATGCATCGGGTATTCTACAATATGTATGTATGTATATAGCAGCCACATGGTATATACCACAGGCCACGTAGTACTCCTATATACTATGTGGCCTGTGCTATATACTATGTAGCTGCTATATACATACATACATATTCTAGAATACCCGATGTGTTAGAATCGGGCCACCATCTGGTGTGTAATAATGAGACATTACACAGGGGAAAAGTATTGAATACGATTACTAAAATGTATTCAATACTTTATACAAAAGCCTTTACTAGTGATGACAACTTCAAGATGCCTTCTGTGTATGGAGAATCTAGTCGCAAGTATTACTCACACAAACACTCTTCAGATCCGGAAGGTCATGTGAGCTCCTTCTATGAACTATGAGCTTTATGTCATGGCTCGATACGATCCGGTGACCTGTTGTTTTGTGGTTGGTTCTTCTGTCTGTTGAGCTATTGCTCTTTCCCTTCATTGACCAAATGCTGATTGTTCCCGTTGTCTTTATTCTTCTTTCTTGGTTTACTCCTTTCCAGGTGTTTTCCAGTGTCCGATTTTGGTTTGCCCTATCGCATTGTGGGTGGGGCTTTATAAATTATGCCTTCACTGCATTTCTTTGCTGGCTAACCTACAAGGTGGATTTGTGCTAAGGAGTCCCACCCCATTAGCTGCTAGACTTTTCCTTGCTAGACTTACACAGCTTATATCCTTGCTGTGTGACTGTTTGTCTAATTTTCCTGCACCTTTTCCTTTTACCACTGTTAAGTTTCTAGGATTTTCATTTATTTTTTTGTTTTCCTACTAATTCCCTCTCTTCTCGTTTCTTTCATACATGGAAAAAACCCAAACAAGCGATTTCCTAACTGTGCTGGATCAGTGTCATCTACGCATTTACCATTAGAGTTTCATCATCATTTCTCATATGCACAATAAAACAAAAAATGACTGATGGAGGTTTCCCAAGCTTCTCCTACTAACCAGTCAGTGAAAAACAGACAGCATTAGGATGGCATTTGTTTTATGTTCTGAGTTTTTCTTGGACTCCTAGACTTGCATTGACATGTCTCAATTTTTTTGCATGGTTGACTGAATATGGTCTTATTGCTTGAACATTCCACCTGTAATATTGTGTAGGGCTATGTCCCCGCCAGTACAGCTCTGACCTATTCACTCAGGGACTCCACTAGTCCTTTGAAGAAACCCCATGGTATCTGGCACCAAGACGTAAGCAGCACACACTTTAGGGCCCCGGTTTATCAAAGCAATTATGCCAGAATTCTGGTGTAAAACACTTTGCAGAGTCTTGCGATTTTTGATATTTTTACGCCATTTTGAACCAGCTTTGACAAAATAGGCGGAGCTGGGGCAGGATATGGGTACAAAGGGGCATGGCAAAACTGTTTCTTCTAATTTATGATGAGCTGCAGTGTGCCTTATACCAGAAATCTTACTCCAGTCACTGAGTGGTGTAAGATAAGTGGCAAGGCACACACCACTTTTTAGACATGCCTGATTAATTAAGAGATGTGCATCTGTTGATGAAAAAGCCTCTGACTCCAACAGGCCCCTTCTTAAGACTGGAGTTAAAAATACTGGTGTTGATGAATCGGGACCTAGGTCCTGTAAGTTGTGTGGTTCGAACTCCATGGATTTGACTTTTTTTTCCCAGCATATCCCACAGACTCTTGACCAGATTGAGTTCTGAGGAATTTGGGGACAGATGATCACCTTTAACTCTTTGGTCAAGATTTGCTTGAGGAACATGACAAAAAATGCAGTGTGGCTGGGGCTAAAAGATGCACTGTCATTAGAAAATACTGCCACCGTGAAGTGATGAGCTTGGTCTGTACAAAGTTTAGTAGGTAGGTAGTACATGCCAAAGTAACATACTCATAATTACCAGAACCCATGGCTTCCCAGCAGAACTTTTACCAGGGCATCACAGTCATCCTAGCCTTCTTGCCACAGTGAATACTAGCCACCTGGCCATCCACATAAGTTACATAAGGTATGATTCATCAGACTAAGTGCATTCCTCCATTGTTTCATGATTGGTTCTGGTGCTCACAAGCCCATCGTAGACGACAGAGGCAAACATGGGCACTTGGGTGTGAAATTCTGATGTTCTGACCCTGTCATTTAGCCATCACAAGTTGGTTCTTGGAGAAAGTGGCTCAGATCCTTAAACGTGCCCATTTTTCCTACTTTGTACATCAAGAAGTGACTGTTCTCTTGCTGCCTAATAAATCCCTCGCAGTGACAGGTAACAACATAATCAATGCTCTTCACTTCACCTGCCTGTGTCATTACTTTTATTGCTGATTGGTTTATAGTCTATTCTGTCAGTTGATTTTAATAAAATGCTTAATGTGTTTAATGTAGTGCCCAAAGGCATGGATTCCAGATGTCTAGATCTCTTGAAGAGGTTGTTGTATCTTCTATCTTCAGGAGCGGTCTGCTTCCCCATCTTCTGCTGCCCAGGACGGGGGAGTCGTACGCTCCTGATGATTGACCATTTGGACTATTATTATGTCTGTGTGGCATTGCCTTTGCAACATCGGAAGAATGGAGAGGTACTCAGAGCAGCACTTACAAGCTCTATAGCAAACAGCTTGCAAGCACTGCGCTCCTTGCTTAGGAGACTGGCCACTGCTGATAGATGGCAAAGGTGGCTGGTTTCTTAGCCATTGAGCTACAAACAATCAAATTAAAAATCCTTCTGTTTTTTTTAGATTGGAGAAGATTTTCAATAACAGGTAAATTTCAAAGTTCACTCATTTATGAGACAACATCTTTATGCTTTCAGCTGATGAATGCAGAAAACCCAATTCTTCTAGTGATCACTGGGGCCCCAATATATTTATCCCCAGTGATTCTGTATTCTAACATGTACTTTATTTATGACATGCCAGAAGACTAAAAAAAAAATGCCAGCACCCTCAGAAACATTTACTAATTACTATACACCCTAAGGCTTTGTGCACATTGCCTATGGACTATTATTACATAATAGTGCCAAGAGCCTTCATTGTGAATCTATATGCCTCTGATTTCGCACCAATAGATTTGTCCGCCATCCATCAGACTTTTGTGACGTATTTAATCTGATGATTTTTTTGTGTGGGGAAAATCCCTTTAAGGGCATAATTGAAACTCTCTAAATTGGTTCTGCAAAAATTCACAATTTTGACATTTCTCCCCGGACCTTACAATGAGGCAGCGGATGCGTTGTAAAACTGCATCCGCTGCCCCCGTTGTGATTTTACTTCACAGCATGCGTCGGTACGTCGGCTCGACGCACTGCGACAGGCCTGTACCGACGCTAGTGTGAAAGTAGCCTAATACACGTATTTGGGTCTAAAAATATTTTTTTTATTGGGTTTCTTTACAACTTTTGAAACCTTTTGGCATTTACAGGCTCTTTGTTTCCCTGCACATTCAACTGTATATATGTATTATTTATATATACGTATTATAATATATATTTAAAAAAATAATCACTTTAATAATTTGACCTGGAAATTTCCTCATTGATTTGGGTGATTGTTCTTGATACAATATAAATTGTATTCAAGACGAGATGTCCGTCTAATCCAAGTCTTTACTTTCTGAGAGACTGAAATATTCTTAAATGACTACAAGGACCTGCGACCACATCTCCTATCCCATCTTTTGGACAGTCCCCAACCACTCAAACCAATTAATCTTTTATAAATGACAGCAGAACTGTGTTCTTTGGGTCAAGAGGGGTTGGCCACAGCACTTACGTTCTCCAAAAACACCATCACAACATTTTAACTTTCCATGTCCATCTCCTTTCACCATGCTCCACTGCCTGAAAGACTGTTTTCAGCAGGACCGTAGACTCTTCTACTTGAACTTTTCGGGCCACAGGATAACCTCGCGTCACAGTGACAACCTTATTAAAAAATCATGCAGTGAGAAAATGGCAAGAGAAAACTCTTCTCTTAAAACAACCATATCATGCTATTATTCATAGTATTACAAATCTTTATCCCTCCCTATTTAGCCGTGGGGAGGGGTGCACTTCTCACCAAAATTGCTGAAGGTACTTTTCTTCTCATGTCAGTCCTATTTATGATATTTCAAACCCACCCCTTATCTATTGGAAAATAAACTGTCCTACAATCCTCTCCTGTCCCTTAGGTGACCCCATAACTGCCCTTGCGGTCCCTTGTCACTTCCTTATTCAGAAAGGGGTATAGTAATCAGGTCTCCATAATCTTTGAAAATTCTTGGAGAACAGGAGAAGTCCCAGAAGACTGGAGAAGGTGGACCCAGGGAACTATAGGCCGGTGAGTCTGACTTCCATACCAGGAAAGATCTTTGAACAAATTATTAAACAACATGTATGTAAGTACCTGGATAAGAATGAAGTGATTAACCATAGTCAGCATGGGTTTGTAGCTAATAAGTCATGTCACACTAACTTAATTTCCCTCTATGACAGAATCACTGACTGGGTGGATCAGGGAAATGCTGTAGATATAGTATCTCTTAACTTCAGCAAAGCATTTGAGGCCAGTCTCACACGTCCAGATAATTCCAGTACCGGAAAAATCGGTACCGGAATTATCCGTGTCCGTGTGTTTACGTTGAACATCAGTGTGGCACACGTGCGGCAGCCGTGTGCCGCCCGTGTGCCGGCTGAGGACCACACGGACCGTGCAGCAGACAGCGCTAGAGTTAAGCGCTGTCCCCCGCGTGCGGTGCTGAAGCCGGTATTCATCCCTTCTTCCCAGCAGCGTTCGCTGGAAAGAAGGAATGAATAATCTTTTTTTTTAATTTATTTTTGTTTTTAAAATAAATTTGCCGGTAATCTGCCCCCTCCCTCCCCCTGTGCGCCCCCCCGCTGGCATTAAAATACTTACCCAGCTCCCTCGGCGCTTACATCCTTTCAACGTCGCTGCTTGTCCTGTATGAGCGGTCACGTGGTGCCGCTTATTACAGTAATGAATATGCGGCTCCACCCCTATGGGGGTATTTAATTTGTCCTTAGGACGGAGGTAAACGGAGTACATGAGATAGAACTTCCCATACTACTCTATCATTTTTGGTAGGTTTGATCTGCCCTTAAAGGTGAGTGGAAATTTCATCAAGGAGGAAAGAGAAGATTCCAGATTTCAATATACGTTTGGATATTTGAGGAATAAATCTTTTACACAGTACACATTACACAGTACACAGCAGGGGCACACTTATAAGATTATCTCCGCACAGGAACTTTTTTTTTAAACACATCCAATTGTGGAAATTATAATTGTTCCAAGATCTATTGATTAAAATCCACTTTTTCATAAGAAAACCCCTTTAAGCAAAACCTCTTCTTTGGGGTTTAGACTGGTGTTGTTCCCTTGTTCTTATATTGATGTATTATTATATTTTTATTCTGTCACCCTCTCCCCGTCCTGCTTGGTTTGGTACGTTAGGGTTAGTTTCTTAACAAGAAAAACTGTGATGTGTATTTAATCCCAATGTATGGAGCCTGATTCTTCAATATTGAAAATAATTTTCTGTCTTTTTCAAATTTGTCAAATTGGGGCAGAGCAAATAATTCTTTACGTTACATGTGGATAAAGAAAAAGTATTCTTAAAAAATAATCTCCTAAAATGAAGCCTGGTTTTGTCAATTTTTCATTATAAATTATTTTTTCATCTGGTATCGTGTCTTAGTTGTCTAAGATTCTTAAAAAAATGTACTTGTTTATTAATAATAATAATAATAATAATATAATAATAATAATAATAAAAAAGTAACATTACAGCTGACAAAAATTCAGCTTTTTCTATTTTGATGCCACGTTGCTGAAGCCTAAAGGACAGATTATCAGATGAATACATTCTTGCAATTAGGATATTTGGGCTTATTTATATGTTTGCATTTTTCACCACCTGAAATGTTTTAAGACACTTAGCTTATCTATAAATCATATACATTATGGAATATTTGACATTTTTCTTTTTGCTTCTCACTTTGAGCCTGTGGCAAAAATTATGTAGAGACTTCAACTACAGCAAAAATAGTTGTTGTTTTTCATGCTGAATATTTGTTTTGTGTAATCAAAATAAACAGAAATATGCCCCACTTAGTACAATACCAAACCTCGCATGGAAGATTCCACAACTAAAATAAAGAATTGTGGATAATGGCTGTATGTATGGTACTGTACCCAGAGAGTGGCCATGGTTATGTAAGGGGTGGAGAGCAGAGGATGTAATTCATCAGCGTACCACCTCACCCGCTACCAAATATAGGCAGGAACTAAAAGATGGAAGAATTTCCAGAGGGAAGAACTTGAAGGGGACATTGGGTTAAGTGATACCTGCAGTGCAGTTGCCAAATATAAAAGGCTGGCTTGTTAAGGTAGGAACGGAGTCAGAGCCAGCATGAAAGACAGAGAGAATGCATGAGCAGTGTAACACACTAGTGTCCCACCCAGAAGCATAGCAACTGAAGAGTGGCTTGATACCGGGGCAGGCGAGACGTCGTTGATCAAGACCTGAAGCCCAGACTTTGATGGTCAAGATCCAAAGCCCAGACTTTGTTGCTCAAGTCCAGATGCCCAGACTTCATTAGCCAAGACCTAACATCCAGATTTTGCAGATGAATCACCGAAGGTCGCAACATCCAGATTTTACAGGTCAAGAACCAAAGGTTGGACGCTGGTCTTTTGATGAGACAGGACATCTACCAGGTTGATGAAAAGACGCAACTGAGCCAGGCTGTTACTTCCAATGTAGGCAAATGGTACAGGGTGTGGGTCGGGGATGCACTTCAGGGAAGGGAAGCGGCCAGTACAACGAACATATGGGGTACCAAGTGACTCATATATGTGGGGGTTGCTGCCTAGCAGAAATTACCGGTGACCCCCATTAGTACCAGTATACCAATCAAGGGCGATTGGAGAGCATGCGATAACTACGGACCTAGTGTTGGGTGTGACCTTAATTTTAATTTAATTGTGAAATAATAAGACAGTGTATGCGAATAGAATCTAGAATAAGACATTGTATTAAGTGTTGAAAAGTAATATAGTGCTTTATTGCCATTACTACTAAGATTGTGTTTAATTGTTTCCATATATGTGTGTAACCATATGTTCGTATAGTTAGACTTCCTTTCTGTGGTAGAAACAGCTGTGGTTGACTACTTCTGCACCATCATTATCTGCGTTGTTGCATCTTAGTAACCTGTTCACAGTTTCACTAGACCTCAGATATGAAGATCATGATTTAATAACCTTCACTCTCCTTACTGACCCTTATCACATGCCTCATGATTCTGTAGTAGAAGTGAGTGAATCAATTAATGGGTCCCTGGACCAGTGGCCACGTCTCTAGTCCATGACCGCCAGACAACTTTCTACCTGCCGAAATCACAAGCGACTTTCCTCATTAGTAAGCAGAGGAGCTGCGGAGACACCATCATGTGTTTCTCAACGCAGGCAGTGAATAGCCAGGCCTTTCACCGGGAAGGAACAACCAAGGGAAGGGCAGCATCCAATAAAGGAAAACATCCAATAAAGGAAAACCACCTATGCCAAGCATGGTATCCATCCACAGACAGCTGTTTCGGGGTTTTTGCCCCTCATCAGTGTGGAGTAGGAAACTGGCTATCAGGAGCAGTGCCTAGTAGAAAGTCTATAAAGGCACGGATGATTGACCTCATGGAGACCAAAACATCCAACACCGCGGAGACACCATCACGTGTTTCTCAACGCAGTGATCCAGAACACTGCCCCCAAATATGCAAATGCAAGCAGAGGAGCTGCGGAGACACCATCACGTGTTTCTCAACGCAGGCAGTGAATAGCCAGGCCTTTCACCGGGAAGGAACAACCAAGGGAAGGGCAGAACCAATAAAGGAAAACATCCAATAAAGGAAAACCACCTATGCCAAGCATGGTATCCATCCACAGACAGCTGTTTCGGGGTTTTTGCCCCTCATCAGTGTGGAGTAGGAAACTGGCTATCAGGAGCAGTGCCTAGTAGAAAGTCTATAAAGGCACGGATGATTGACCTCGTGGAGACCAAAACATCCAACACCGCGGAGACACCATCACGTGTTTCTCAACGCAGTGATCCAGAACACTGCCCCCAAATATGCAAATGCAAGCAGAGGAGCTGCGGAGACACCATCACGTGTTTCTCAACGCAGGGAGTGAATAGCCAGGCCTTTCACCGGGAAGGAACAACCAAGGGAAGGGCAGCATCCAATAAAGGAAAACATCCAATAAAGGAAAACCACCTATGCCAAGCATGGTATCCATCCACAGACAGCTGTTTCGGGGTTTTTGCCCCTCATCCAGAACACTGCCTGGCTATTCACTGCCTGCGTTGAGAAACACGTGATGGTGTCTCCGCAGCTCCTCTGCTTGCATTTGCATATTTGGGGGCAGTGTTCTGAATCACTGCGTTGAGAAACACGTGATGGTGTCTCCGCGGTGTTGGATGTTTTGGTCTCCACGAGGTCAATCATCCGGGCGTTTATAGACTTTCCTCATTAGTAGGCAGACCCAATGTGACATCATGCATGTGACACACTGCAATGATGATGTCGCACTGGGCTTACAAATGAGATGAGATACTGGGATTCCGGCTGGTAGGACGTGGCTTGCAAGGCTCCTTTCTGACATCCACAGACCACTGACAGTTTTGCTGGACCAGAGTCCTGAGAATTGATTCTGTCATCTAAAGTTAGGTCCAGAAGTATTTGAACAGTGACCAAATCTTTGTGATTTCAGCTCTTGATTACGCTATTTTGGATTTAAAATTAATTAAACAACTGAGATGCAATTGAAGTGTAGACTTTCAGGCTTAATTTAAGGGGTTAAACAAAAATATCCTGTGAAACATTTAAGAATTGCAACCACTTTTCTACAAAGCCTCCTCATTTCAAAGGCTCAAAAGTAATTGGACACATTGACTTTACCATAAATAAAATGTCCATTTTTAATACTTTGCAAAGAATTCTTTATAGGCAATGGCTGCCTGAAGTTTTGCAGTCATGGATGTTCCCAAAAGCTCGTTTTTCTCCTTTGTGACACTTTGCCAGGCCTTTTGTAGCACCAGCGTCCCTACATGCCTCCACTCCTTCCCCCTGCATGGATGACTAATTACTCACCACTTAGGTGGCCCTGCCACGTCCCCTGCCCTGATTTCAGTTCATCAAGGCCTGCACACACCACACAGGACTCCTGGTAGCTTGCTTAGGGCTCACACACAGGATCTCCCTGTCTTTTGAAGAGATAGATTGCACACTCCTAATGCGTCCCCCGCCAATAACTGGGAGGCACTTAAGGCACGTTCACCTGTTGAGAGGTGCCTGAGCAATAATAGTGTTTAGTCAGTCTTGAAGCTGTTATCCCATTGTCAGATCCTTGTACCAGTTCAGTTAGACCTCTATTGGTACCAGTTTTATGTAACTGATGTAGCCTTGCCTGAATTTGCACCTTGAGCCTCAAACTGCATCTGCAGTACCTGAACCTGAAACCATTCAGGCAGTACCTGAATCTGAAATCACTCTGGCGGTACCTGAATCTGAAACCACTTCAGTGGTACATGAACCTGAAACCACTCCAGCAGTACCTGAACCTGAAACCACTGCGGCAGTACCTGAACCTGAAACCACTATGGCAGTACCTGAACCTGAAACCACTGCGGCAGTACCTGAACCTGAAACCACTGCGGCAGTACCTGAACCTGAAACCACTCGGCACTACCTGGACCTGAAACTGCTCTGGCGGTACCTGAATCTGGAACCACTCAGGTGGTACATGAACCTGATATTGTTCCGGCGGTACCTGAACCTGAAACCACTCCGGCAGTACCTCAATCTGAAACCACTTCGGCAGTACCTGAACTTGGAACCATTCTGGCAGTACCTGATCCAGTACCTGTGCTTGAAGCTTTGCTCCATCTGAACCAATGCTATTATCTGTTCTTCCAGAATCCAGTCCTGCCTTGGACTCTGTGTCCGTGTCTACTGTCCTGACCCTTGGGGTCAGCTGCTGCGGTACTGGGACCTGTCCTGAAGTAGCACCTGGTCCGCCTGTGGCTCAATCTAACCATACCATTAGGTGCTCTAGTGAAAATCCAGGTGGTTGCTTAGTTACGCCCCTCCAGGCTCTCCCTTGTCTGCGGCACAGTGGGCACACAATATACAATCATGACACCTTTTCTGCAGCTGACTTCAGTTGTTGCTTGTTTGTGGGTTTTTCTTCCTTAAGTTTTGTCTTAGGCTACTTTCACACTAGCGTTTTCTGCAATCCGTCACAATGCGTCGTTTTGCAGAAAAAACGCATCCTGCAAAAGTGCTTGCAGGATGCGTTTTTTCCCCATAGACTTGTATTGACGACGCGTTTGCGACGGATTGCCACACGTCGCATCCGTCGAGCGACGGATGCGTCGTGCTTTTGCGGACCGTCGGGAGAAAAAAACGCTACATGTAAAATATCTGTCATCCACATGCTGTCATTTTATTACTGTTTATTACTGTTTGATGTGTAGGAGAAGTTTGGGAAAAATCATTGGAAAAACAGGTGATAAAAATGGGCACATGGTGCAAACGTGGATGAAAATTCAGCTCACAGTCTGTATTTTCTCGCTTGCAAAAAAATTAGATGTCAGAAAAATTCAAATTAATTCTCCATAACTGATGTCACAGCCGGAGGCAATAATGCAATATCTTTGTACGTCAGACGAGAAGTAAGGGAGGATCATCGGATAGATCAGAAAAAGAAATATCACTTACAGAGATGATGCAGAGGGAAGGAAAAGGGACAGAACATTTAGGTACCGTAATTTTGGCAGTATTGCCTCTAACTTTCCTACAACTGCTTAAGGAGTGATTGGTAAATTGCATGTACTCTCAAAGCTAAGATGTTTCTTTTGTAGTCAGTGTCCTGTACTGAATATAATTATATTCTCCTACTTTCATACATTGTTTGTGTAGTCATGATAAAGAGCAAACAATGTGTATGCAAAGTCGGGTGGAGGGGAAAGCTTGTTTTTCTGCTCAGAACTGACTAATCTTCCAGATTGTCGTAACAGGCCATTTACCGTATTTCTGTACTCTTTGTTGTCCACATGCCTTGGCCCAACACCTTTAGGGTATGTTCACATGTGTATTTGCTACGAATTGTCCACATGGAAAATCTTTAGCATAGTACAGTACCTACCTACCGTAACTCATCTACATGTTACAGAAAACTTTATGTGATGCACATTTTTCAAATTTGCAGCGTGTCAACTCTTTGTGCGGAATGCAAGTGTCTTTATAAATCAGCACAGCTCTAATATTACTTTGTTTCTTGTTCATGTGCTTTCCTATAACTTGTTCTATCTGCCCTCCCTGAGTTACTTTCTCCCCTCTCCACTGTGTGCACATCTGTGTACAATCCTCTTCCTTTTGCTATCTGTAACAGCTCATTCACATACGTGTTCTATCCATGTTTTTGACAGATATAAATGCGGAATGCAAAGGGTGAAATCTGTGACAAATCCATAAATTAATCTGCAACAAAATCTGTAACAAGCAGATTTTGCTGCTGAAATGCCTGCATGCACTGTGAACATACCCTCGCATTTCAACTATGAACCAGAACAGTGTTGTATTACCACGATTGCAGATGATACACTGGGTACGGAAAGTATTGAGACCCCTTGAAATTTTTCACTCTTTGTTTCATTGCAGCCATTTGGTAAATTCAAAAAAGGTCATTTTTTTCCACATTAATGTACACTCTGCACCCCATTTTGACTCAAAAAAACAAATGTAGAAATTTTTGCAAATTTAATAAGAAAGAAAAACTGAAATATCACATGGTCATAAGTATTCAGACCCTTTGCTCAGACTCTCATATTTAAGTCACATGCTGTCCATTTCCTCGTGATCCTCCTTGAGATGGTTCTACTCCTTTATTGGAGTCCAGCTGTGTTTAATTAACCTGATAGGACTGGGTTTGGAAAGGCGCACACCTGTCTATATAAGAACTCACA
Organism: Ranitomeya imitator; assembly: GCF_032444005.1. Classification (NCBI taxonomy): domain Eukaryota; kingdom Metazoa; phylum Chordata; class Amphibia; order Anura; family Dendrobatidae; genus Ranitomeya; species Ranitomeya imitator. Next base: position 774,885,780 of record NC_091284.1, read on the forward strand.
GCTCACAGTGCATGTCAGACCAAACGAGAATCATGAGGTCAAAGGAACTGGCAAAGGAGCTCAGAGACAAAATTGTGGCAAGGCACAGATCTGGCCAAGGTTACAACAGAATTTCTGCAGTACTCAAGGTTCCTAAGAGCACAGTGGCCTTCATAATCCTTAAATGGAAGAAGTTTGGGACCACCAGAAGTCTTCCTAGACCTGGCCGGCCATCCAAACTGAGCAATCATGAGAGAAGAGCCTTGGTGAGAGAGGTAAAGAAGAACCCCAAGATCACTGTGGCTGAGATCCAGAGATGCAGTAGGGAGATGGGAGAAAGTTCCACTATCACTGCAGCCCTCCACCAGTCGGGCCTTTATGGCAGAGTGGCCCAACGAAGCTTTCTCCACAGTGCAAGACATATGAAAGCCTGCATAGAGTTTGCTAAAAACACATGAACGTCTCCCAGACTATGAGAAATAAGATTCTCTTGTCTGATGAGAAGAAGATAGACCTTTTTTGTGATAATTCTAAGTGGTTTGTGTGGAGAAATCCAGGCAGTGCTCATCACCTGCCCAATACAATCCCAACAGTGAAACATGGTGGTGGCAGCATCATGCTATGGGAGTGTTTTTCAGCTGCAGGGACAGGACGACTGGTTGCCATTGACGGAAGCATGAATGCGAAAACCTCTTCCAGAGTGCTATGGACTAGTGATGAGCGAATAAACTCTCGCCTACCATCGAAACCTTCAAAAAGAACCTGAAGACCCACCTCTTCCGACAAGCCTACAACCTGCAGTAACCACCGATTGACCAAACCGCTGCACGGCCAGCTCTACCCTCACCTACTGTATCCTCACCCATCCCTTGTAGATTGTGAGCCCTCGCGGGCAGGGTCCTCTCTCCTCCTGTACCAGTTGTGACTTGTATTTTTCAAGATTATTGTACTTGTTTTATTATGTATACCCCTCCTCACATGTAAAGCGCCATGGAATAAATGGCGCTATAATAATAAATAATAATAATAATAATAAATAATAATAATAATAATTACTTGGGTTTCCCTGAGCATGCTCGGGTGGTTTCTGAGTCTTTTGGCGTGCTCGGAGATTTGGTTTTCATCGCCGCAGCTGCATGATCTGCTAGACCGGCTGAATACATGTGGGAATTCCCTAACAGGCAACACTCACATGTATTTAGGCTGTCTAGCAGTCACAAATCATGCAGCTGAGGCGACGAAAACTAAATCTCCGAGCACGCCAAAATACTCGGAGAACACTCGAGCATGCTCAGGGAAACCCGAGTAACAAGTACACTCACTCGTCACTACTATGGACCTCAGACTTGGCCGAAGGTTCACCTTCCAACAAGACAATGACCCTAAGCACACAGCTAAAATAACAAAGGAGTGGCTTCAGAACAACTCTGTGACCATTCTTGACTGGCCCAGCCAGACCCCTGACCTAAACCTAATTGAGCATCTCTGAGTGACCTGAAAATGGCTGTCCACCAATGTTCACCATCCAACCTGACAGAACTGGAGAGGATCTGCAAGGAGGAATGGCAGAGGATCCCCAAATCCAGGGGTGAAAAACTTTTTGCATCATTCCCAAGAAGACTCATGGCTGTACTAGCTCAAAATGAATTTGCAAAAAATTCTACATTTCTGATTTTTTTTCAGTTAAGCAGGGGTGCAGAGTGTACATTAATGTGAAAAAATGAACTTTTTTGAATTCACCAAATGGCTGCAATGAAACTGACAAATTTAAAGGGGTCTGACTATTTACCCACTGTACATCGTAGCAGGTGCACCAGGAAATTACTACTCTAGATGGAGCTACGAAACTGTAGAAAGAAATACACACCTGTATGCACATCTGACTGCATGTGGAGCTGGTTATAAGCCCAAATACAGTTTTTGCACCATTGCCTGAGAGTAATTTAATATGCCTAAGAAATGCACAAGCCACCCTTCTGTACATATATTGCCAAATAAGAGACTTTTAAACCCCGAAATAACCAATATATTGTGACAGTCACATTTGTAATGCCTGACCCACAAGAAACGGAATGGGAATCTTTCCAGAAAGGGAATGTGGCCTCCTATCTGATTTGTATTGGAGAAAGTCCCTGCAAGCTTTACAGAGCAGCAAATTCTATTTATACGGAGAGATTAATCTTGGCGGAGCAGCGAAATGAGTCAGTACCCAATGTAATCAGGTATCAGTAACGTGTGACCTTCAAGAGCTGGTGACGGAAGTAGTACAGAATTAATGCAGGTATTTTTGGAGTGTGTCCTGGACTGCGAGGCCGCGGTTACACATTTACTGGCATTCGCTCAGACATGCACAATTTAGTCTGTCATTTATCGTCTCTGGGCCGGGACGTTGTGGCGTAGATTAAGGAATGTTTTCCACAATGAAAATTCTTAAAATGCTCTTTACACAGAGCCCTGGTAAACAATGTGCAATAGGTGTTTGCGGATATCCAGTCATCTGCGTACATTCACCCTATACACAGCTGCCAGCCAGATGGAAAATGTGCGTCTGGCAATGCCCGGGTATTAGCCTATGTTCCAATTATGAGTTTTTGGTGAAATTATTACCCTACATATTTTCCCAAAAAAAATTCAAGTACCATAACCATAGAATCCTAGAATGGTAGAGTTGGAAGGAACCTCCTGGGTCATCTGGTCCAACCCCCTGCTCAAAGCAGGATTCAACAAATCATCTCAGACAGATGTCTGTCCAGACTCTATTTGAAGACTTCCATTGAAGGGGAACTCGCCACCTCTCGTGCCAGCATGTTCCACTCACTGATCACCCTAACCTAACCTATTTAATTTCATGGGTGCAGAAAATCTTCAGCATCAAAAACTCACGAAAACTCATGGTGGGAACATAACATTATGTATTTTTTTAAACCTGATGCTTCTTCGAGAAGGTTTATGGAAAAATCCGGAATATTTAGAGAGCAGATTCCATGTTCGAGGTCTTCAGATCGAAAGTCTGAAAAGAGCGTTTTTGTGTATTTTTTCTCTCCTCTGGAAGACCCAGCATGTCCATGCATTGCATAGACAGCTCATTGATTTCAGCAGACGCGTTGTAATACTTTATTTTCACTGTGGGGGAGCTGCAGGGAAATTGAACATTGGCTAAGTTTTCTAGCATGATGTCCTAGTAAAGTTTATCAAATATTCAACAAGCAGTTTACATCAGTTTTCTGGAGTAAAACAGCTTGAAATATCATACGTTTTTTGCACAACTCGGAAGTTGTGCAAAATTGTTGTGACTTTTGGTATTTTATGTAACTCTCAGCCAGCTTTGCCAACTTTTTTAAAACTAACGACTATTGACAGTGCTGTGAAAGTCCCTGGGATGGGATAAGGGTTTTTACAAAGGATAAAGCATCTGTGATAAATGTTTGATCTCTGAGGGCACCAGAACCCCACAGCTCACAAAAGTCTGAATCCCCATTACTACTTCCTAATTGACCTCAGTGAGTAAAGGTTTGAATATAGCGGTGACACAGCATGGTGCTGCTACATGCTGAATCCATAGGACTGATGGGTACAACACACTTACAAAAGTCCTGCTGAGAATCAAATCACAAAATGGTTGGAGCTTAGTTAAACCAATCCTAAAAGTGGGTGTTCTGTTGTGAGTTCTGTTTTTGGGCTCCCTCTGGTGGTTACTGATGGTACTGGGTGATTTGTGTTCTGCTGTCTCTGGTGTCCACCTGTTCTATTAGGATTTGGGAGTTTCCTATTTAACCGGGCTTTCTTGTCATTTCCCCGCCGGCTATCAAGGTTTCAGAGTGTTTTGTTACCTCAGCTTCTGGCTTCAGTAATCTTCAGGACAAGCTAAGTTTTGATTTTCTTGTTCCACGTTTTGCTTTATTTTTGTCTTGTCCAGCTTGCATATAATTGTCTCTTTGCTGCTGGTTGCTTTAGTGGGCTGTAATTGCTCCTCATGTTCCATGAGTTGGAACATGAGTTCAAGTAATTACAGGATGGTTTTTTGAAGGGTTTTTTGCTGACCGCGCAGTTTACTTTTGTATCCTCTGCTATCTAGTTTTAGCGGGCCTCATTTTGCTGAATCTGTTTTCATACTGTGTATGTGCCTTCCTCTCATTTCACCGTCATTATATGTGGGGGGCTGCTATTTCTGTGGGGTATTTCTCTGGAGGCAAGAGAGGTCTGTGTTTCTTCTAATAGGGGAAGTTAGATCTTCGGCTGGTGCGAGACGTCTAGGATCAACGTAGGCACGTTCCCCGGCTATTGTTATTTGTGTGTTCAGGTTTAGGGTCGCGGTCAGCTCAGGTTCCATCACCCTAGAGCTCGTTGGTGCTTGTCCTTTTGTGATTCCCTGCCATTGGAATCATGACAGTATAGCCGGCCAAAATGTTTGGGCTGAAGTAGGAGGAAAAGTAGTCTGAGGAAGTTTTTTTTTTTTCTCTCCTCTGAGGTTGCTGCCTAGCCTTAATTGCAGCCAGGCTGATTTTTTTTTTTTTTTCCTCCTCTTAATCCTTGAATGGCTCTGACCTTAGCTGTTTATCATGGACGTCCAGAGTTTAGCTTCCAGCTTGAATAATCTTGCTGCTAAGGTTCAAAATATACAAGATTTTGTTGTACATGCTCCTATGTCTGAACCTAGAATTCCTATTCCAGAGTTCTTTGCTGGAGATAGATCTAGTTTTCTGAATTTTAGGAACAATTGCAAGCTGTTCCTTTCTTTGAAATCTCGCTCTTCTGGAGACCCTGCTCAGCAGGTTAAGATTATTATATCTTTCCTGTGGGGTGACCCTCAAAATTGGGCATTTGCATTGGCACCAGGGGATCCTGCGTTGCTTAATGTGGATGCGTTTTTTCTGGCATTGGGTTTGCTCTATGAGGAACCTAACCAGGAGATTCAGGCTGAAAAAGCTTTATTAGCTCTCTCTCAGGGGCAAGATGAAGCAGAAATATATTGTCAAAAATTTCGGAAATGGTCAGTGCTTACTCAGTGGAATGAGTGCGCCCTGGCTGCAAAGTTCAGAGATGGCCTTTCTGAGGCCATTAAAGATGTTATGGTGGGGTTCCCTGCGCCTACGGGTCTGAATGAGTCTGACTATGGCTATTCAGATTGACCGGCGTTTACGGGAGCGCAAACCTGTGCACCATTTGGCGGTGTCTTCTGAACAGGCACTTGAGACAATGCAATGTGATAGAGTTCAGTCTAGAAGTGAACGGCAAAACTATAGGCGGAAAAATGGGTTGTGCTTTTATTGTGGTGATTCAGCTGCCTAGCCTTAATTGCAGCCAGGCTGATTTTTTTTTTTTTTTCCTCCTCTTAATCCTTGAATGGCTCTGACCTTAGCTGTTTATCATGGACGTCCAGAGTTTAGCTTCCAGCTTGAATAATCTTGCTGCTAAGGTTCAAAATATACAAGATTTTGTTGTACATGCTCCTATGTCTGAACCTAGAATTCCTATTCCAGAGTTCTTTGCTGGAGATAGATCTAGTTTTCTGAATTTTAGGAACAATTGCAAGCTGTTCCTTTCTTTGAAATCTCGCTCTTCTGGAGACCCTGCTCAGCAGGTTAAGATTATTATATCTTTCCTGTGGGGTGACCCTCAAAATTGGGCATTTGCATTGGCACCAGGGGATCCTGCGTTGCTTAATGTGGATGCGTTTTTTCTGGCATTGGGTTTGCTCTATGAGGAACCTAACCAGGAGATTCAGGCTGAAAAAGCTTTATTAGCTCTCTCTCAGGGGCAAGATGAAGCAGAAATATATTGTCAAAAATTTCGGAAATGGTCAGTGCTTACTCAGTGGAATGAGTGCGCCCTGGCTGCAAAGTTCAGAGATGGCCTTTCTGAGGCCATTAAAGATGTTATGGTGGGGTTCCCTGCGCCTACGGGTCTGAATGAGTCTGACTATGGCTATTCAGATTGACCGGCGTTTACGGGAGCGCAAACCTGTGCACCATTTGGCGGTGTCTTCTGAACAGGCACTTGAGACAATGCAATGTGACAGAGTTCAGTCTAGAAGTGAACGGCAAAACTATAGGCGGAAAAATGGGTTGTGCTTTTATTGTGGTGATTCAGCTCATGTTATATCAGCATGCTCTAAACGCACAAAAAAGGTTGATAAGTCTGTTGCCATTAGTACATTACAGTCTAAGTTCATTCTGTCTGTGACTCTGATTTGCTCATTATCATCCATTTCCGTCGATGCCTATGTAGATTCAGGCGCTGCCCTGAGTCTTATGGATTGGTCATTTGCCAAGCGATGTGGGTTTAGTCTTGAGCCTCTGGAAGTCCCTATTCCTTTGAAGGGAATTGACTCTACACCTTTAGCTATGAATAAACCTCAGTACTGGACACAAGTGACCATGCGTATGACTCCCGTTCATCAGGAGGTGATTCGCTTCCTGGTATTGTATAATTTACATGATGTTCTAGTACTTGGTCTGCCATGGTTACAAACTCATAATCCAGTCCTTGACTGGAAAACAATGTCTGTGTTAAGCTGGGGATGTCAGGGGGTTCATGATGATGCACCTCCGATTTCTATCGCTTCATCTACTCCTTCTGAGGTTTCTGTATTTTTGTCTGATTATCGGGATGTTTTTGAGGAGCCTAAGCTCAGTTCGCTTCCTCCTCACAGGGATTGAGATTGTGCTATAGATTTAATTCCTGGTAGTAAATTTCCTAAAGGTCGTTTGTTCAATCTGTCAGTGCCAGAGCATACTGCTATGCGGGATTATGTTAAGGAGTCCTTGGAAAAGGGACATATCCGTCCATCTTCGTCCCCTTTGGGAGCAGGTTTTTTTTTCGTGGCCAAAAAAGATGGGTCCTTGAGGCCTTGTATAGATTATCGTCTTTTGAATAAGATTACCGTAAAATATCAGTATCCTTTGCCTTTGTTGACTGATTTGTTTGCTCGCATTAAGGGGGCTAAATGGTTCACTAAGATTGATCTTCGGGGTGCGTATAATCTTATACGAATAAAGCAAGGTGATGAGTGGAAAACCGCATTTAATACGCCTGAGGGCCATTTTGAGTATTTAGTAATGCCTTTCGGACTTTCTAATGCTCCTTCAGTCTTCCAGTCCTTTATGCACGATATTTTCCGTGAATATCTGGATAAATTTATGATTGTGTATTTGGATGATATTTTGGTTTTTTCTGCTGACTGGTAGTCTCATGTTCAGCAGGTCAGGAAGGTGTTTCAGGTCCTGCGGGCTAATTCCTTGTTTCTAAAGGGCTCAAAGTGTCTCTTTGGAGTCCAGAAGATTTCTTTCTTGGGGTATATTTTTTCCCCTTCTACTATTGAGATGGATCCCGTCAAGGTTCAGGCTATTTGTGACTGGACGCAGCCTGCATCTCTTAAGAGTCTGCAGAAGTTCTTAGGCTTTGCTAATTTCTATCGTCGTTTTATAACTAATTTTTCTAGTGTTGTTAAGCCGTTGACGGATTTGACTAAGAAGGGTGCTGATGTTGCTGATTGGTCTCCTGCGGCTGTGGAGGCCTTTCGGGAACTTAAACGCCGGTTTTCTTCTGCTCCTGTGTTGCGTCAGCCTGATGTTTTGCTTCCTTTCCAAGTTGAGGTTGATGCTTCCGAGATTGGAGCGGGGGCGGTTTTGTCACAGAGAAGCTCCGATTGCTCGGTGATGAAGCCATGTGCGTTCTTTTCTAGAAAATTTTCGCCCGCTGAGCGGAATTATGATGTGGGTAATTGGGAAATTTTGGCCATGAAGTGGGCATTTGAGGAGTGGCGTCATTGGCTGGAGGGTGCTAGACATCGTGTGGTGGTCTTGACTGATCACAAAAATCTGATTTACCTTGAGTCTGCCAGGCGTCTGAATCCTAGACAGGCTCGTTGGTCACTGTTTTTCTCTCGTTTCAATTTTGTGGTTTCATACCTGCCAGGTTCAAAGAATGTGAAGGCGGATGCTCTTTCTAGGAGTTTTGTGCCTGACTCCCCTGGAAATTCTGAGCCCACTGGTATCCTTAGGGATGGGGTGATTTTGTCGGCCGTCTTCCCAGACTTGCGACGTGCTTTGCAGGAGTTTCAGGCGGGTAAACCTGATCGTTGTCCGCCTGAGAGACTGTTAGTTCCGGATAGTTGGACCAGTAGAGTCATCTCCGAGGTCCATTCTTCTGCGTTGGCAGGTCATCCTGGAATATTTGGTACTAGAGACTTGGTGGCCAGGTCTTTTTGGTGGCCTTCCTTGTCGAGGGATGTGCGTTCTTTTGTGCAGTCTTGTGAGGTTTGTGCTCGGGCTAAGCCTTGCTGTTCTCGAGCCAGTGGATTGTTGTCACCTTTGCCTATCCCGAAGAGGCCTTGGACGCACATTTCCATGGACTTTATTTCGGATCTCCCTGTCTCTCAAAAAATGTCTGTCATCTGGGTTGTGTGTGACCGCTTTTCTAAAATGGTTCATCTTGTACCCTTGCCTAAGTTGCCTTCCTCCTCTGAGTTGGTCCCTATGTTTTTCCAGAACGTGGTCCGTTTGCATGGGATTCCGGAGAACATCGTTTCTGACAGGGGATCCCAGTTTGTGTCTAGATTTTGGCGGACGTTCTGTGCTAAGATGGGCATTGATTTGTCCTTTTCGTCTGCATTCCATCCTCAGACGAATGGCCAGACGGAGCGAACTAATCAGACCTTGGAAACTTATTTGAGGTGTTTTGTTTCTGCTGATCAGGATGACTGGGTTACCTTTTTGCCGCTGGCCGAGTTTGCCCTTAATAATCGGGCTAGTTCTGCTACCTTGGTTTCTCCTTTCTTTTGTAATTCGGGGTTTCATCCTCGTTTTTCCTCTGGTCAGGTGGAGCCTTCTGATTATCCTGGAGTGGACATGGTGGTGGATGGGTTGCATCGGATTTGGAGTCATGTGGTGGACAATTTGAAGTTGTCCCAGGAGAAGGCTCAGCAGTTTGCTAATCGCCGTCGCCGCGTGGGTCCTCGACTTCGTGTTGGGGACTTGGTGTGGTTGTCTTCTCGTTTTGTTCCTATGAAGGTCTCTTCTCCTAAGTTCAAGCCTCGGTTCATCGGTCCTTATAGGATCTTGGAAATTCTTAACCCTGTGTCGTTTCGTTTGGATCTCCCGGCATCGTTTGCTATTCATAATGTGTTCCATCGGTCGTTGTTGCGGAGGTATGAGGTACCTGTTGTTCCTTCGCTTGAGCCTCCTGCTCCGGTGCTGGTGGAGGGAGAATTGGAGTATGTTGTGGAGAAGATCTTGGATTCTCATGTTTCCAGACGGAAACTCCAATATTTGGTCAAGTGGAAGGGTTATGGTCAGGAGGATAATTCTTGGGTGGTTGCCTCTGATGTTCATGCTGATGATTTGGTCCGCGCTTTTCATAGGGCTCATCCTGGTCGCCCTGGTGGTTCTCGTGAGGGTTCGGTGACCCCTCCTCAAGGGGGGGGTACTGTTGTGAGTTCTGTTTTTGGGCTCCCTCTGGTGGTTACTGATGGTACTGGGTGATTTGTGTTCTGCTGTCTCTGGTGTCCACCTGTTCTATTAGGATTTGGGAGTTTCCTATTTAACCGGGCTTTCTTGTCATTTCCCCGCCGGCTATCAAGGTTTCAGAGTGTTTTGTTACCTCAGCTTCTGGCTTCAGTAATCTTCAGGACAAGCTAAGTTTTGATTTTCTTGTTCCACGTTTTGCTTTATTTTTGTCTTGTCCAGCTTGCATATAATTGTCTCTTTGCTGCTGGTTGCTTTAGTGGGCTGTAATTGCTCCTCATGTTCCATGAGTTGGAACATGAGTTCAAGTAATTACAGGATGGTTTTTTGAAGGGTTTTTTGCTGACCGCGCAGTTTACTTTTGTATCCTCTGCTATCTAGTTTTAGCGGGCCTCATTTTGCTGAATCTGTTTTCATACTGTGTATGTGCCTTCCTCTCATTTCACCGTCATTATATGTGGGGGGCTGCTATTTCTGTGGGGTATTTCTCTGGAGGCAAGAGAGGTCTGTGTTTCTTCTAATAGGGGAAGTTAGATCTTCGGCTGGTGCGAGACGTCTAGGATCAACGTAGGCACGTTCCCCGGCTATTGTTATTTGTGTGTTCAGGTTTAGGGTCGCGGTCAGCTCAGGTTCCATCACCCTAGAGCTCGTTGGTGCTTGTCCTTTTGTGATTCCCTGCCATTGGAATCATGACAGTGTTCCTCAGCGGTTGTGGGGACATTCCAGGGCGACGGCTTGTGTTGTGGAAGTTGGTATGTTTGGTACCGCCTGTTTCCAACAACCCTAGATAATGAATAGAATGGCACCACTCATGCTTATTCGGTGATTCATTTTACTCCTCACAAATGATGGGGGGACTCTTGTTGTATTGAATGGTGAGGGTTCCAATTTATTGAGAAAACACTATCATTCACTTTGTTGGAGTGTTAACGCTTTGGGCAAACTTACAACGGAATTCAGCACTATACCAGTGCTTTGACCCCTTTAATCTCAGGATCATTGATGGACCCAGAGATCCATCGCCTCCTAGTCAAGAAATGATTGTAGGGGGCGAACATAGAGTGAACACTTGGTGTTGATCAAACTTCTGGGACCCCTCCTATCTAGAGTTGTGATCTCAGTTGTGATAAACGAGGCTGTGGAGCTGTTCTGTCCATGAAATCCTATGGCTGTTCCAGAAACTGCTATGCCACGAGACCCAACAGATGTCCCTCTTTGAAATGTCAGTGGATATAATAACCTAAAAAGATATTGGCAGGAATTATGTATTCCCATCAGTTACTGTGAATGTATCCTAACCTGATTAAAAGGAAAGATGGACAGGTGTAAAAAAAAATCCAGCCCTCGCAATGCCGTCTGCCTTTACTAACGTTTGTTAAAGAATAGCTCATCTTAAAGAGCTCACCATTGTAAGGCTGCCGTCACACTAGCAGTATTTGGTCAGTATTTTACATCAGTATTTGTAAGCCAAAACCAGGAGTGGAACAAATAGAGGAAAAGAATAACAGAAACATATGCACCACCTCTGTATTTATCACCCACTCCTAGTTTTGGCTTACAAATACTGATGTAAAATACTGACCAAATACTGCTAGTGTGACTGCAGCCTAAGTCAGTTCCTGAAATTTCCACCATCATCTGAGAGAGGTATTATTGAAAAGTGGAAGCATTTAAGAATCACAGCAACTTGGCCACAAAATAAAGTTACCTACCGCTGTCACCGAGTGCAGAGAAGGTTTGGAGTTGACTCCATAACTGCAGAGCTCAAAGCTCCTCTGGTACTAACTTCAGCTCAAACTGTGCACCAGGAGCTTCATGACATGGGCCAAATGGAGTGGTGTAAAGCTGTCAAAACTAGAGCAGTGGAAATGTGGCCTGTGGAGCGAGGGATCACACTTCTCTATCTGGCGTCTGATTGACAAATCTTAGTTTGTTGAATGCCAGGAGAAAGTTATCTACCTGACTTCAGTTGTTGGAGAAGGGATGACGCCATGGACTGTTGGCAAGGTGTCGGCCTCGGGTCCTTAGTTTCAGAGAAGATAAATCATAATGCTTCAGTCGTAATGCTTCAGCATACCTGATATTTTGGTCAATTTATAGATTCCAACTTTGTGGAATCAGTTTGGGGAAGGCTCTTTTCTGTTCTCCATGATTGTGCCTCAGTGCCCAAAGCAAGGTCCATAAAGACATGGTGGGGTGAGTTTGGGGTGGAAGAACTTGATTGGCTGCATGATGCCAGAGATTATGAGCCAGCCCTGTCCCCAACATGATCATCGCAGTCTGACCTTACAAATGCACTTCTGGATCAGTGGACAAAAGTTACCACATACACCTCCAAAATTTTGAGGAAAATCTTCCCAGAACAGTGAAAGGTGTTGAAGTTGCAAAGGGAACTACTACTCGGACAATCCTTTATAGAATAATAATCACCTATGTTAAAAAAAAAATCCTATACTTGCCTCCTCAATCGATGTCATTCTAGTGATTTTGGTGCCTGATCTCTCGAGGCTTGCGTTATATTGTCCTGCAGGAAATGAATGGACGATATTGGTCAGATGTGCTCTCACTTCCTACGAAAGAACCTCGACTTTAGAAATGAGAGGTCATAAAAGCTCCTGTAGAAGTAATGTGGAGGGGGCCCAAAACTTGTCACCATACAGAATATGTAGCTTTTGGTACTGTCCATGTTTGCCACAAAAAAGATAGCAATTTTAATATAGCGATAGTGGCTGCAGCAGGCATCTAAGCGGTGGATCCTGACTGTGATACGATGTGAGAATGTGTCTGCAGTCTGTATATTTAGTTTAGGGTTCGGCTGAAGTCACACCCGTGTTTAGGCAACAGTATTTCATGATTGGGTGCAGGATGTCAGATCTCTTCTGTCCCATGTATCACACAAGCGTATGACAGCTGTTTACAAGTAAATCTGCAGGCTCCCTCTGCTGACCGGATCCATCAAGTGTTTGCACTGGCTGCATTCACACAGGCATATGCACCAACCGTATATTTATTTATGGGTATTGTAGGGGTTGTACTCGCTCAGGTGCGGCGGATGACACTCAGGAGACACGTTCCATTAAAAGTTCACAGGTTTATTGCTCCATAAACCACATAGCAACAGGAACAACAGGTAAACAGTCTTACATCAGACAGTTGAATCCTCAATGTCCATAGTAGAGCTCCGCTCTCTCAGACCTGTAGGCACACAGACTGTGCTATGTCCAGCACGTAGGCTCTCCAGCCTAAATATGGTCTCTGTGTGCTGTTCAGGACGTCTGTCCCCACGTGGAACCGTCCAACACACAGGCCACTCTGCAGTGTTCAGCCAGGACCCATGGAAGTCTGTCCACACTTGCAGACTCCCAAACACACCATGTGCTACACACCTCCATTATGTAGCCTGAAACCACACCCATTGGTGAGGTAACGTCACATGATTAGACGTGGTTATGACATCACCACAGGTCCTGAAACAAACATAGATAGGCATGGTTATGCCCCTTACCCAGGGGTGAGGTATATGGGTAGCCAGACCCTCCCATCTCTCATAGCTACCCGTAACCCGGACCCAAATATACTAAACAATTCCTTATTGCTTTATGTGTATTAAAGAAAACATCACAGCGACAAGCCTTCTCTGTGATACACACCTCCCGTCGACTATACAACCTTTAGCCACGTTACAGTATGATCCCACTGTTTGTGCATAAATCCAGCGTATCCATAGGCCTCAATCAAACAGAGGCCAGAAAAAGTCACCTTGCCTTTTTATTGTCCAATACTGGATTGTTCAGCAGCGCCCTCTGTCACACCAGTCAGTACTACGTTACTGTTACATGCACTTGGATGTTTTCTTGTTTGCGTATGTGCACATGCTGCGGAATGGTGTGCGCATTTTTCCACACTGATTTTGGTAAATCCACAGGAAAACCGCACTGCGGATTTACTGTGGAATTACAGTGGATTTACCGCTTTTTTCTGCTGTTTTTGTGCAGATTCCACCTGCGGTTTTACACCTGCGGATTCCTATTGAGGAGCAGATGTAAACCGCTGCGGAATCCGCACAAAGAATTGACATGCTGCGGAATAGAAACCGCTGCATTTCCGCGTGTTTTTTTCCGCAGCATGTGCACTGCGGATTTTGATTTCCATAGTTTTATATGGTACTGTAAACGCATGGAAAACTGCTGCAGATCCGCAGCAAAATCCACAGCGTGTGCACATAGCCTTACACTTCCATCTAAGGCTACTTTCACACTAGCGTCGTACGACGCACGTCGCAATGCGTCGTTTTGGAAAAAAACGCATCCTGCAAAGTTGTCTGCAGGATGCGTTTTTTCCCCATAGACTAACATTAGCGACTCATTGCCACACATCGCAACCGTCGTGCGACGGTTGCGTCGTGTTGTGGCGGAGCGTCGGAACAAAAAAATGTGTTTTTTTTGTGTCGTGTCCGCCATTTCCGACCGCGCATGCGCGGCCGGAACTCCGCCTTCTCCTCCCCGCAACTCCCAATGGGACAGCGGATGCGTTGTAAAACTGCATCCGCTGCCCCTGTTGTGCTGCGTTGACACAGGATGCGTCGGTACGTCGGCCCGACGCACTGCGACGGGCCGACGCTAGTGTGAAAGTAGCCTAAGGTGACATTTTGCAGCGATTCCCATTACATTGTGTTAAACTCCCCTGCAGTCCAATAAATCATTAAAGATCTTTTTTTGCAATGTTTTAATTCTTTTTTTTTTTTACAAGCATATGTGTGATGTGTTTTAGCTGCAGCAATTTTTACTGGTTAAAATAAAAAGGCCGCAAAATAGCAGTAAAAAAGGTTTATATTGTGTGACATTTTTGCTAAATAAAAATGAAAAAACAAAGCGCCATTTTTGAACTTGCAATTTTTATGCTGTGTTTTTTCCATTTTTTTTTCTGCAGCCAAAACCTGCTCTCTTGGCAGAAAAAACACTGCGCTCAAAATGCTCGTTTGTCTTTTAACTTTATCACTGCATTTTCCTGGGTGCTTTTGGCACGTTTTTTGCATTTGGATTACATGCTTTCTTTTGCTTCAGTACATGTTTAATAAATAAATAATAATAAAGTTTAGTTTTATTCATCAAAAAAGCTTCAAAAATGTGAAACACTGTTGCTTGTTTTGCACTGTTTTTCACTATTTCATTGCTTTCTATGGGTGCAAAACACGCTGAAAAAATTGACAACCAATAGCAGTGCAGCAAAAACACAATAATAATTGGAGCAGGTAGACCTAAAAAAAAAAATCTGCATTTTTGCACACGGCCTTACATTGCTTTTATGACTAGGCTGCAGCTTGTGCGGCTAGAGATCACTGTGTGGACTGTGATTGTGCCGGAGTTATATAACGCTGCTTGTTATCTTTCCTTTACTGATAAGCCGATATTTTTTTTTTCTTTGCATTACACCACAATATAAGGAAGTACAGATGGAATCAATTGAAGCTGCAGAGTGTGTGGGAAAGTCCTGTCCCATTAACCCAGGAATGAATTGGAGTAGTATTACAGGTCATGGGAGTGGATACACTACAGAGAAGTACGCTATACAAATTTCCGCCCCCTGTAAAAATAAATTACACATTTGTATATGTTAGTGGTGTGGGTGTAATGTGTGTATATATATTTATTTATCTGTGTGCATGTATGTACATACACTGTGTGCAGAATTATTAGGCAAGTTGTATTTTGATCACATGATACTTTTTATACACGTTGTCCTACTCCAAGCTGTTCAGGCTTGACAGCCAACTACCAATTAAGTAAATCAGGTGATGTGCATCTCTGTAATGAGGAGAGCTGTTATCTAATGACATCAAAACCCTATATAAGGTGTGCTTAATTATTAGGCAACTTCCTTTCCTTTGGCAAAATGGGACAGAAGAGAGATTTGACGGGCTCTGAAAAGTCCAAAATTGTGAGATGTGTTGCAGAGGGATGCAGCAGTCTTGAAATTGCCAAACTTTTGAAGCGTGATCACCGAACAATCAAGCGCTTCATGGCAAATAGCCACATGGTCGCAAGAAGCGTGTTGGCCATGAATTGAGGAAAATCAAGCGTGAAGCTGCCAAGATGCCATTTGCCACCAGTTTTGCCATATTTCAGAGCTGCAACGTTACTAGAGAAACAAAAAGCACAAGGTGTGCGATACTCAGGGACATGGCCAAGGTAAGGAAGGCTGAAAAACGACCACCTCTGTACAAGAAACTTAAAATAAAACGTCAAGACTGGGCCAAGAAATATCTTAAGACTGACTTTTCAAAGGTTTTATGGACTGATGAAATGAGAGTGACTCTTGATGGCCCAGAGGCTGCATCAGTAAGGCTAGTTTCACATTAGCGTTTGCATGAGCTGCGGAGGGCTGCAGACTTCCTCCATGAAGCCCCGCCCTCGGCCGCACCTCCGCCGCTAGCTCCGCCTACTTCTGCATGAGGCCGGCATGTGGCCTGCTTACCTATCTTTAACATTAGGTACGCAGGTCGTGCGGCTGTATGCGGATGCTTCTGCATGCGTCGTTTTGACGATGCGGAGAAAAAAAAATTGCTACAAGCTGCGTTCTACGCTGGTCGCCGCATCGTCAAAACGACGCATGCAGAAGCATCCGCATATAGCCGCACGACCTGCGTACCTAATGTTAAAGATAGGTACGCAGGCCGCATGCCTGCCGCATGCAGTAGTAGGCGGAGTTAGCGGCAGAGGTGCGGCCGAGGGCGGGGCTTCACGGAGGAAG
This sequence comes from Ranitomeya imitator, assembly GCF_032444005.1. Lineage (NCBI taxonomy): Eukaryota > Metazoa > Chordata > Amphibia > Anura > Dendrobatidae > Ranitomeya > Ranitomeya imitator. The sequence continues at coordinate 774,901,973 of NC_091284.1, forward strand.
TCCGCAGCCCTCCACAGCTCATGCAAACGCTAATGTGAAACCGGCCTAAAGGGCAGAGAGCTCCACTCCGACTCAGACACCAGCAAGGTGGAGGTGGGGTACTGGTATGGGCTGGTATCATGAAAGATGAACTTGTGGGACCTTTTCGGGTTGAGGATGGAGTGAAGCTCAACTCCCAGACCTACTGCCAGTTTCTGGAAGACAACTTCTTCAAGCAGTGGTACAGGAAGAAGTCGGTAGCGTTCAAGAAAAACATTATTTTCATGTAGGACAATGCTCCATCACATGCTTCCATCTACTCCACAGCGTGGCTGGCCAGTAAAGGTCTCAAAGAAGAAAAAATAATGACATGGCCCCCTTGTTCACCTGATCTGAACCCCATAGAGAACCTGTGGTCACTCATAAAATGTGAGATCTACAGGGAGGGAAAACAGTCCACCTCTCGGAACAGTGTCTGGAGGCTGTGGTGGCTGCTGCCCGCAATGTTGATCATAAACAGATCAAGCAACTGACAGAATCTATGGATGGAAGGCTGTTGAGTATCATCATAAAGAAAGGTGGCTATATTGGTCACTAATTTTGAGGGGGTTTGTTTTTGCATGTCAGAAATGTTTATTTCTAAATTTTGCGCAGTTGGTTTACCTGGTGAAAATAAACAAGTGAGATGGGAATATATTTGGTTTTTATTAAGTTGCCTAATAATTCGGCACAGTAATAGTTACCTGCACAAAAAAATATCCTCCTAAGATAGCCAAATCTAAAAAAAAACACTCCAACTTCCAAAAATATTAAGCTATGACATTTATGAGTCTTTTGGATTGATTGAGAACATACCGTAGTTGTTGATCAATAATATAAATAATCCTCTAAAATACAACTTTCCTAATAGTTCTGCGCACATAGCATATATATATACTGCTCAAAAAAATAAAGGGAACACTAAAATCCCACATCCTAGATATCACTGAATCAAATATTCCAGTTGTAAATCTTTATTCATTACATAGTGGAATGTGTTGAAAACAATAAAACCTAAAAATGATCAACGTAAATCACAACTAATATCCCATGGAGGTCTGGAGTTGGAATGATGCTCAAAATCAAAGTGGAAAATGAAGTTACAGGCTGATCCAACTTCAGTGGAAATACCTCAAGACAAGGAAATGATGCTCAGTAGTGTGTGTGGCCTCCACTTGCCTGTATGACCTCCCTACAATGCTGGGCATGCTCCTGATGAGGCGGTGAATGGTCTCCTGAGGGATCTTCCAGACCTGGACTAAAGCATCTGCCAACTCCTGGACAGTCTGTGGTGCAACGTGACGTTGGTCGATAGTGCGAGACATGATGTCCCAGATGTGTTCAATCGGATTCAGGTCTGGGGAACGAGCGGACCAGTCCATAGCTTCAATGCCTTCATCTTGTAGGAACTGCTGACACACTCCAGCCGCATGAGGTCTGGCATTGTCCTGCATTAGGAGGAACCCAGGGCCAACCACACCAGCATATGGTCTCACAAGGGGTCTGAGGATCTCATCTCGGTACCTAATGGCAGTCAGGCTTCCTCTGGTGAGAACATGGAGAGCTGTGCGGCCCTACAAATAAATGCCACCCCACACCATTACTGATCCACTGCAAAACCAGTCAAAACCAGTCATGCTGAAGTATGTTGCAGGCAGAAGATCGCTCTCGATGGCGTCTCCAGACTCTGTCATGTCTGTCACATGTGCTCAGTGTGAACCTGCTTTCATCTGTGAAGAGCACAGGGCGCCAGTGGCGAATTTGCCAATCCCGGTGTTCTGTGCCAAATGCCAAGCGTCCTGCACGGTGTCAAGCTGTGAGCACAACCCCCCATCTGTGGACGTCAGACACTCAGACTATCCTCATGGAGTTGGTTTCTAACCGTTTGTGCAGGCACATGCACATTGGGAGGTCATTTTGCAGGGCTCTGGCAGTGTTCCTCCTTGCACAAGGGCTGAGGTAGCGGTCCTGCTGCTGGGTTGTTGCCCTCCTTCGGCCCCCTCCATGTCTGCTGGTGTACTGGCCTGTCTCCTGGTAGCGCCTCCAGCCTCTGGATACTACACTGACAGACACAGCAAACCTTCTTGCCACAGCTCGCATTGATGTGCCATCCTATATGAGCTGCACTACCTAAGCAACTTGTGTGGGTTGTAGAGTCCGTCTCATGCTACCACGAGTGTGAAAGCACAACCAACATTCAAAAGTGACCAAAACATCAGCCAGAAAGCTTTGGTACTGAGATGTGATCTGTGGTCCCCACCTGCAGAACCACTCCTTTATTGAGGGTGTCTTGATAATTGCCAATAATTTCCATCTGTTGTCTATTCCATTTGCACAACAGCATGTGAAATTGATTGTCAATCAGTGTTGCTTCCTAAGTGGACAGTTTGATTTCACAGAAGCTTGATTTACTCGGAGCTATATTATGTTGTTTAAGTGTTCCCTTTATTTTATTGAGCTATATATATATATATATATATATATATATATATATATACTAGCTGAAGAGCCCGGCGTTGCCTGGGCATAGTAAATATCTGTGGTTAGTTATAGCACCTCACTTCTCTTATTTTCCCATCACGCCTCTCATTTTCCCAATCACATCTTTCATTTTCCCCTTCACATCTCTCATTTTCTCCCTCACACCTCTCATTTTCTCCCTCACTCCTCTCATTCCCCCCTAACACTTGTCATTTCAACCTCACATCTGTCATTTTCTGATCACTCCACTATTTTTCCTCACTCCTCTCATTTTGCACTCACACCTTTTCATTTTCACCTCACACCTCTCATTTTCACCTCATCACCTCAGTATATACATGTTTGTCATCTCCCTTATATATAGTATACATCTGTATGTCATCTCCTGTATATAGTATATACCTGTATGTCATCTCCCCTGTATATAGTATATACCTGCTATGTGTCATCTCCCCTATATATAGTATATACCTGAATGTCATCTCCTTCTATATATAGTATATACCTGTATGTCATCTCCTCTTGTATATAGTATATACCTGTGTGTCATCTCCCCTGTATATAGTATATATCTGAGTGTCATCTCCTCCTGCATATAGTATATACCTGCATGTCATCTTCTATATATAGCATATACCTGTATGTCATCTCCTCCTGTATATAGTATATACCTGTGTGTCATCTCCCCTGTATATAGTATATATCTGAGTGTCATCTCCTCCTGCATATAGTATATACCTGCATGTCATCTTCTATATATAGCATATACCTGTATGTCATCTCCTCCTGTATATAGTATATACCTGTATGTCATCTCCTCCTGTATATATATGTACCTATATGTCATCTCCTCCTCTATATAGTATATACCTGTGTGTCATCTCTCCTGTATATAGTATATATCTGTGTGTCATCTCCCCTGTATATAGTATATACCTGTTTGTCATCTCCTCCTGTATTAGACCTCGTTCACACGTTATTTGCTCAGTATTTTTACCTCAGTATTTGTAAGCTAAATTGGCAGCCTGATAAATCCCCAGCCAACAGGAAGCCCTCCCCCTGGCAGTATATATTAGCTCACACATACACATAATAGACAGGTCATGTGACTGACAGCTGCCGTATTTCCTATATGGTGCAATAGTTGTAGTTTGTCTGCTTATTAATCAGATTTTTATTTTTGAAGGATAATACCAGACTTGTGTGTGTTTTAGGGCGAGTTTCGTTTGTCAAGTTGTGTGTGTTGAGTTGCGTGTGGCGACATGCATGTAGCGACTTTTGTGAGATGAGTTTTGTGTAGCAACATGCGTGTAGCAACTTTTTGTGTGTCGAGTTGCATGTGACAGGTTAGTGTAGCAAGTTGTGTGCAGCAAGTTTTGCGCATGGCGAGTTTTGCGCGTTGCGAGTATTATGTGTGGTGCCTTTTAAGTATGTGCAAGTTTTGTGTGAGGCAACTTTTGCATATGTTGCAACTTTTGTGCATGTGGCAATTTTTCCGCGTGTGCAAGTTTTGCGTGTGGCGAGTTTTTCATGAGGAGAATTTTGCACTTGTGGCGAGTTTTGCAAGAGCCTAGTTTTTGCATGTGGCGAGTTCTGTGCGTGGCGAGTTTTGAGTGGCGACTTTTGTGTTTTGACTTTTATGTGGCGAGGTTGGTGTATTTGTGGTGAAATGTGTGCTGAGGGTAATATGTGTTCAAGCACGTGGTAGTGTGTGGCGCATTTTGTGTGTGTTCATATCCCCGTGTGTGGTGAGTATCCCATGTCGAGGCCCTACCTTAGCAACTGTACGGTATATACTCTTTGGCGCCATCGCTCTCATTCTTTAAGTCCCCCTTGTTCACATCTGGCAGCTGTCAATTTGCCTCCTACACTTTTCCTTTCATTTTTTCCCATTATGTAGATAGGGGCAAAATTGTTTGGTGAATTGGAAAGCGCGGGGTTAAAATTTCACCTCACAACATAGCCTATGACGCTCTCGGGGTCCAGACGTGTGACTGTGCAAAATTTTGTGGCTGTAGCTGCGACGCCTCCAACACTTTTCCTTTCACTTTTCCCCATTATGTAGGTAGGGGCAAAATTGTTTGGTGAATTGGAACGCGCGGGGTTAAAATTTCACCTCACAACGAAGCCTATGACGCTCTCAGGGTCCAGACGTGTGACTGTGCAAAATTTTGTTTCTGTAGCTGCGACGCCTCCAACACTTTTCCTTTCACTTTTTTCCCCATTATGTAGATAGGGGCAAAATTGTTTGGTGAATTGGAACGCGCGGGGTTAAAATTTCACCTCACAACGAAGCCTATGACGCTCTCAGGGTCCAGACGTGTGACTGTGCAAAATTTTGTTGCTGTAGCTGCGACGCTTCCAACACTTTTCCTTTCACTTTTTTCCCCATTATGCAGATAGGGGCAAAATTGTTTGGTGAATTGGAACGCGCGGGGTTAAAATTTCGCCTCACAATATAGCCTATGACGCTCTCGGGGTCCAAACGTGTGACTGTGCAAAATTTTGTGGCTGTAGCTGCGACGGTGCAGATGCCAATCCCGGACATACACACACACATACACACATACACACATTCAGCTTTATATAGTAGATATATATATATATATATATATATATATATATACATATATATTATATATGCATATACATATAGTGGTTGCCATTTACATGCTGTAGCTAAAATGAATCCACGAACGTTTGGCACATTTACTTATATAAACAGGAACACATGGGCTACTTGCACAGTGAACAAGTCTGTATGATCATGTTCACACACCACCAAGAAACCTGAAGACACAAAAGAGAATGGTAAAACCAAAAACACTCAGTTTGAAAAAATGTTTGCAGTAATCCGCAAGTGCTAGTAAAAGATGTAAATAACAGGGTATTTGGTTGATACGTTTTTTGCAAAAAATGTATACTAAGCTGCTCTACCAATCTTCACGGTATACCCTTATCAGAGCAGTCCTAACTAATGTATGCAATCCCTATCTGATGTATTTAAAAACCTGATCATCTGTATATTACCTGTGTGAACAGGGTTCAGAGAGGAAAAATCCATGTGTGCATACAGGGCAGAACAGCTTTTGTGCAGCTAGCCCAAGAGGAGTGGTGGAACTCCCCAGTCTTGTAGACACAAGAGAACAATTATGGAAACAGGAACACATGGGCTACTTGCACAGTGAACAAGTCTGTATGATCATGCTCACACACCACCAAGAAACCTGGATTTTTCCTCTCTGAACCCTGTTCACACAGGTAATATACAGATGATCAGGTTTTTAAATACATCAGATAGGGATTGCATACATTAGTTAGGACTGCTCTGATAAGGGTATACCGTGAAGATTGGTAGAGCAGCTTAGTATACATTTTTTGCAAAAAACGTATCAACCAAATACCCTGTTATTTACATCTTTTACTAGCACTTGCGGATTACTGCAAACATTTTTTCAAACTGAGTGTTTTTGGTTTTACCATTCTCTTTTGTGTCTTCAGGTTTCTTGGTGGTGTGTGAACATGATCATACAGACTTGTTCACTGTGCAAGTAGCCCATGTGTTCCTGTTTCCATAATTGTTCTCTTGTGTCTACAAGACTGGGGAGTTCCACCACTCCTCTTGGGCTAGCTGCACAAAAGCTGTTCTGCCCTGTATGCACACATGGATTTTTCCTCTCTGAACCCTGTTCACACAGGTAATATACAGATGATCAGGTTTTTAAATACATCAGATAGGGATTGCATACATTAGTTAGGACTGCTCTGATAAGGGTATACCGTGAAGATTGGTAGAGCAGCTTAGTATACATTTTTTGCAAAAAACGTATCAACCAAATACCCTGTTATTTACATCTTTTACTAGCACTTGCGGATTACTGCAAACATTTTTTCAAACTGAGTGTTTTTGGTTTTACCATTCTCTTTTGTGTCTTCAGGTTTCTTGGTGGTGTGTGAACATGATCATACAGACTTGTTCACTGTGCAAGTAGCCCATGTGTTCCTGTTTCCATAATTGTTCTCTTGTGTCTACAAGACTGGGGAGTTCCACCACTCCTCTTGGGCTAGCTGCACAAAAGCTGTTCTGCCCTGTATGCACACATGGATTTTTCCTCTCTGAACCCTGTTCACACAGGTAATATACAGATGATCAGGTTTTTAAATACATCAGATAGGGATTGCATACATTAGTTAGGACTGCTCTGATAAGGGTATACCGTGAAGATTGGTAGAGCAGCTTAGTATACATTTTTTGCAAAAAACGTATCAACCAAATACCCTGTTATTTACATCTTTTACTAGCACTTGCGGATTACTGCAAACATTTTTTCAAACTGAGTGTTTTTGGTTTTACCATTCTCTTTTGTGTCTTCAGGTTTCTTGGTGGTGTGTGAACATGATCATACAGACTTGTTCACTGTGCAAGTAGCCCATGTGTTCCTGTTTCCATAATTGTTCTCTTGTGTCTACAAGACTGGGGAGTTCCACCACTCCTCTTGGGCTAGCTGCACAAAAGCTGTTCTGCCCTGTATGCACACATGGATTTTTCCTCTCTGAACCCTGTTCACACAGGTAATATACAGATGATCAGGTTTTTAAATACATCAGATAGGGATTGCATACATTAGTTAGGACTGCTCTGATAAGGGTATACCGTGAAGATTGGTAGAGCAGCTTAGTATACATTTTTTGCAAAAAACGTATCAACCAAATACCCTGTTATTTACATCTTTTACTAGCACTTGCGGATTACTGCAAACATTTTTTCAAACTGAGTGTTTTTGGTTTTACCATTCTCTTTTGTGTCTTCACATTTACTTATATAGTATGGCACCACCTGGTGTTCACAGTGTGAATCAATATGTACGTCCACTCGGGGCTGTGGAGTCAGAGTTGGAGTCAGTCTAAAATTGTCCAACTCCTAAAATATATAGGATTTCCTGTAAATGTTTCAATAACAATTTGGGAAAGTTAGGAAGTATCCTATAAATGTCTGTTCTGTTCCTGATGTAAGGATCTGGGCTTTTAGTTGAGATGAATCTGTTCTGCACTTTATGTACATAGTCAGGAATGAGGCCATGCTGTGGAGTCGGAGTCGTGGAGCCAGAGTTGGAGTCGAAAGTTAGTGAAATTGAGGAGCCAGAGTTGAAGTCCACCTAATGAGCCGAGTGCTGAGAGTCACACATGTTCAGTCTCTCTCCACCGCCAGTTCCCTGCGTGGCAAGAAAAGAGCAGCTAGGTGATAAGTGTATGATTAGGGGGGATGAGACCATTGTAACTCCCACCGATCATGAGAACATGAGTCTCATGAGAATAGAGTGGCAGGACACATGTATCACTACCAATTAATTTACTGTCTATGGGAATGGTGATGGTGACCCATGGATGTGGATAGAGAGTTGGTTGCATATGCGTACTTGTGTTCGACTTACACATACATCTTGGGGACCCTCATTCTTGGAACTGGTCGGGGTTTCAATGGCTATAAGACCATTTACATTTATTGCTTATCCTATGGATTAATATTAGAATAATACTTAGTTTGAGGACATCTGCCCATATAGTTTGAGGAAACCTGCCCATGGTACGAGGATATGCCCCTTGGTTTGAGGACATCTGCCCATAATTTGAGGACATCTGCCCATAGTTTGAAGACATCTGCCCATAGGATATCTGCCCATAGGTTGAGGACATCCACCCTTAATTTGAGGAAACCTGCCCATGGTAAGAGGATATATGCCTTTGGTTAAGGACATCTGCCCATAATTTGATGACATCTACCCATAGTATGACCATAGTTTGAAAACATCCGTTCATAGTTTTAGGATACCTGCCCATAGCTTGAGGACATCTTCCAATAGTATGAGGATATATTGCCAACAGTTTTCAGAAATCTGCCCATAGTATCAGGATATATATCCCATAGTTTGAGACCATCTATCCATAGTTTGAGGACATCTGCCCAAAATTTAAGGATATCTGCACATAAATTGAGGACATCTGACCATAGTTTGAAGACATCTACCCATAGTATGAGGATATATGGTCATAATTTGCAGACATCTGCCCATAGTATGAGGATATGTACTGTATATCCCATAGCTTGAGAAGATCTGTCTATAGTTTGAGAACATCTGGCAAGAATTTAAGGATATTTGCCCATAAATTGAGGACTTCTGCCCATACTTTGGTTGTAGGGACACTGATTATTTCATTGCATCATATATATATGGGAAGATTGTCATGTCAGAGTAATGATGTTGTTTAGGTGCTAAATATTGTCTTAGTAAGAGAGGCTTAGTAAGAAACAGTCCCGCATAGCTGAATGCACAGGTCACCAGGAAACGGCTTGTATAATACAATTACTACCACAACGCAAAATTCAAATTATATGTATCTTATGGATCAGCCAACCAGTGGGAAATAATGAGCTCTTCCGGGGTGTCCCTGAATAAATGCACATGTATGGACTGTGTTTAGGATAAGTTACACCACTCTGCTCCTCCCTTCATCCAAGTGATCCATAAATTAATAATACAGAATAGCAGATTTGGTTCTTGAGCCCCCACCGGCAGATGACATCACATGCTGCGACATATGATGACATATAGGGGGGACAGATCTACATGCACAATAATATAAGTAACAGAGTTATTCACAGAAGTCATATAGCCTCATGACAAACGTCAAAGCACACTTTTCCTTAACACCTTCATGACCGAGCCATACTTTTTTTTGTCAGCATTCATTTTTTCCTCTCCAAAGCCAAAGGACGGATTGTTGGGGGGGTTTTTTTTTCAGAAAGAATTGTAGTTTTTCCACTACACCATTAATTTGAACATGTAATGTCCTGCAAAACTGGAAAAAAAAATCTACGGTAAATTAAGTGAAATGCTGAAAAAAAGAGCAGTTCCGCCATTGTTTTCTCTGCTACATTTTTTTCTGGTGTTCATTATGCATTAAAAACGGCCTGGTGACATTGTTATCCAAGTCAGTACGATAACAGCGATACCAAATAATTTTCTTTTCTTTTTGGGGTTGGGGATGGTTGTACAGAAAAATTTCGTCAGAGGGTCGCCATTTACTGAGACTCATTACTTTTTCTATTTTTTAATTGATGCATCTGAGTGATGGCTTGTTCTTGTTTTTTGGGGTGTTTTTTTGCATGAAGAGTTTTTATTGATACCATTTTGGGAAGCATACAACAATTTGAATGCTATCTAATTAAATTTTTTTGGGAAGTTCTAGCATTTAAAAAGCATTTTTCTTAAGAATTTTAACGTATACATTAAATAAAGTAGTATTTTGATATCAGACTTTTGCAGGCAGGACAGCGAAAAATCACGTTTGTTTGTTTTTTTAATTTGTTTTTTTATTTGGATGAAAAAGGGATTGATTTAATTTTTTTTATTTTAATTGTTTTTAATAATTTTTGCAGCTTTTCTTACTTAATTTATACATTATTTTTTTAGGTTCCCTAGGGAACTTGAAGCTGTGATCTGTTTGATCGCTTGCACTTTATACTTCAGTACTTTAGTATTACAGTATATAGTACAATAGCGGATCACCTGTGAAGCCTAGACACAAGCTCCGTTTCAAAGGAGCACTAAGATGGCGTAACTGCGACCTTATCCATCTGCTAAATTTCAGAAGATTTTACAACTTTATTCATTTACTTGTTTGTTTTGGACTGTAAAAATGTTAGCAAAACTGCAAAATTTTACTTGTATTGATTTTTTGCTTTGTTTTATTAATTTTATAATTACTTTGTTATAAGGCTATTGAAAACTGGATAGACTTGCTTAGACTTATTAATCATTGTGTTGGCTTTCTCTTGGACTGGGTGTGTACCACACTTATAAGTGACTGGATGTCCTCAGCTTAGTGAATCAAATATTCATATAAATATACTTAGATGAAAAAAATTAAAAGGCAAATAAACTGTTAAAGGAATTTTCCGGGACTTTAACCCCTTTCTGCCATTAGACGTACTATTGCGTCCATGTGGGGTGGACTTTACTTCCCAAGGACGCAATAGTACGTCATATGCGATCGGCAGCGCTCACGGGGGGAGCGCCGCCGATCGCGGCCGGGTGTCAGCTGTTTATCGCAGCTGACATCCGGCACTATGTGCCAGGAGCGGTCACGGACCGCCCCCGGCACATTAACCCCCGGCACACCGCGATCAAAGATGATCGCGATGTGCCGGCGGTACAGGGAAGCACCGCGCAGGGAGGGGGCTCCCTGCGGGCTTCCCTGAGCCCCCCGCAGCAACGCGATGTGATCGCGTTGCTGCGAGGGTCTCACCTCCCTCCCTGCTCCCTCCAGCCCCGGATCCAAGATGGCCGCGGATCCGGGTCCTGCAGGGAGGGAGGTGGCTTCACAGAGCCTGCTCAGAGCAGGCACTGTGAAGGCTGCAGCGCTGCATGTCAGATCAGTGATCTGACAGAGTGCTGTGCAAACTGTCAGATCACTGATCTGTGATGTCCCCCCCTGGGACAAAGTAAAAAAGTAAAAAAAAAAAAAATTCAAATATGTAAAAAAAAATAAAAAAAAATATTCCAAAATAATGAAAAAAAAAAAAATATTATTCCCATAAATACATTTCTTTATCTAAATAAAAAAAAAAAACAATAAAAGTACACATATTTAGTATCGCCGCGTCCGTAACGGCCCGACCTATAAAACTGGCCCACTAGTTAATCCCTTCAGTAAACACCGTAAGAAAAAAAAAAAAAAAAACGAGGCAAAAAACAACGCTTTATTATCATACCGCCGAACAAAAAGTGGAATAACACGCGATCAAAAAGACAGATATAACTAACCATGGTACCGCTGAAAACGTCATCTTGTCCCGCAAAAAATGAGCCGCCATACAGCATCATCAGCAAAAAAATAAAAAAGTTATAGTCCTGAGAATAAAGCGATGCAAAAATAATTATTTTTTCTATAAAATAGTTTTTATCGTATAAAAGCGCCAAAACATAAAAAAATGATATAAATGAGGTGTCGCTGTAATCGTACTGACCCGAAGAATAAAACTGCTTCATCAATTTTACCAAACGCGGAACGGTATAAACGCCTCCCCCAAAAGAAATTCATGAATAGCTGGTTTTTGGTCATTCTGCCTCACAAAAATCGGAATAAAAAGCGATCAAAAAATGTCACGTGCCCGAAAATGTTACCAATAAAAACATCAACTCGTCCCGCAAAAAACAAGACCTCACATGACTCTGTGGACCAAAATATAAAAAAATTATAGCTCTCAAAATGTGGTAACGCAAAAAATATTTTTTGCAATAAAAAGCGTCTTTCAGTGTGTGACGGCTGCCAATCATAAAAATCCGCTAAAAAACCCGCTATAAAAGTAAATCAAACCCCCCTTCATCACCCCCTTAGTTAGGGAAAAATTAAAAAAATGTATTTATTTCCATTTTCCCATTAGGGCTAGGGTTAGAGTTAGGGTTAGGGCTAGGGTTAGGGCTAGGGTTAGGGTTAGGGCTAGGGTTAGGGCTAGGGTTAGGGCTAGGGTTAGGGTTAGGGTTAGGGCTAGGGTTAGGGCTAGGGTTAGGGTTAGGGCTAGGGTTAGGGCTAGGGTTAGGGCTAGGGTTAGGGTTAGGGCTAGGGTTAGGGCTAGGGCTAGGGTTAGGATTAGGGTTAGGGCTAGGGTTAGGGCTAGGGCTACAGTTTGGGTTGGGGCTAAAGTTACAGTTAGGGTTTAGATTACATTTACGGTTGGGAATAGGGTTGGGATTAGGGTTAGGGGTGTGTCAGGGTTAGAGGTGTGGTTAGGGTTACTGTTGGGATTAGGGTTAGGGATGTGTTTGGATTAGGGTTTCAGTTATAATTGGGGGGTTTCCACTGTTTAGGCACATCAGGGGCTCTCCAAACGCGACATGGCGTCCGATCTCAATTCCAGACAATTCTGCGTTGAAAAAGTAAAACAGTGCTTCTTCCCTTCCGAGCTCTCCCGTGTGCCCAAACAGGGGTTTACCCCAACATATGGGGTATCAGCGTACTCAGGACAAATAGGACAACAACTTTTGGGGTCCAATTTCTCCTGCTACCCTTGGGAAAATACAAAACTCGGGGCTAAAACATATTTTTTGTGGGAAAAAAAAGATTTTTTATTTTCACGGCTCTGCGTTATAAACTGTAGTGAAACACTTGGGGGTTCAAAGTTCTCACAACACATCTAGATTAGTTCCCTGGGGGGTCTAGTTTCCAATATGGGGTCACTTGTGGGGGGTTTCTACTGTTTAGGTACATTAGGGGTTCTGCAAACGCAATGTGACGTCTGCAGACCATTCCATCTAAGTCTGCATTCCAAATGGCGCTCCTTCCCTTCCGAGCTCTGCCATGCGCTCAAACGGTGGTTTCCCCCAACATACGGGGTATCAGCGTACTCAGGACAAATTGGACAACAACTTTTGGGGTCGAATTTCTCCTGTTACCCTCGGGAAAATACAAAACTGGGGGCTAAAAAATAATTTTGGGGGGAAAGATTTTTTTTTTAATTTTCACGGCTCTGCGTTACAAACTGTAGTGAAACACTTGGGGGTTCAAAGCTATCACAACACATCTAGATGAGTTCCTTAGGGGGTCTAGTTTCCAAAATGGTGTCACTTGTGGGAGGTTTCTACTGTTTAGGTACATTAGGGGCTCTGCAAATGCAATGTGACACCTGCAGACCATTCCATCTAAGTCCTCATTCCAAATGGAGCTCCTTCCCTTCCGAGCCCTCCCATGCGCCCAAACAGTGGTTCCCCCCCACATATGGGGTATCAGCCCACTCAGGACAAATTGGACAACAAATTGTGGGGTCGAATTTCTCCTGTTACCCTCGGGAAAATACAAAACTGGGGGCTAAAAAATAATTTTTGTGGGAAAAAAATTTTGTTTTATTTTTACGGCTCTCCATTATAAACTTCTGTGAAGCCCTTGGTGGGTCAAAGCGCTCAGCACACATCTAGATAAGTTCCTAAGGGGTCTACTTTCCAAAATGGTGTCATTTGTGGGGGGTTTCTACTGTTTAGGTACATTAGGGGCTCTGCAAACGCAACATGGCGTCCCATCTCAATTCCTGTCAATTTTGCTTTGAAAAGTCAAACGGCGCTCCTTCCCTTCCGAGCTCTCCCATCCACCCAAACAGTGGTTTACCCCCACATATGGGGTATCAGCGTACTCAGGACAAATTGTACAACAACTTTTGGGGTCCAATTTCTTCTCTTACCCTTGGGAAAATAAAAAATTGGGGGCAAAAAGATAATTTTTGTGAAAAAATATGATTTTTTATTTTTACGGTTCTACATTATAAACTTCTGTGAAGCACTTGGTGGGTCAAAGTGCTCACCACACCTCTAGATAAGTTCCTTAGGGGGTCTACTTTCCAAAATGGTGTCACTTGTGGGGGGTTTCAATGTTTAGGCACATCAGTGGCTCTTCAAACGCAACATGACGTCCCATCTCAATTCCTGTTAATTTTGCATTGAAAAGTCAAACGGCGCTCCTTCCCTTCCGAGCTCTCCCATCCGCCCAAACAGTGGTTTACCCCCACATATGGGCTATCAGCGTACTCAGGACAAATTGTACAACAACTTTTGGGGTCCAATTTCTTCTCTTACCCTTGGGAAAATAAAAAATTGGGGGCGAAAAGATAATTTTGTGAAAAAATATGATTTTTTATTTTTACGGTTCCACATTATAAACTTCTGTGAAGCACTTGTTGGGTCAAAGTGCTCACCACACCTCTAGATAAGTTCCTTAGGGGGTCTACTTTCCAAAATGGTGTCACTTGTGGGGGGTTTCAATGTTTAGCCACATCAGGGGCTCTCCAAACGAAACATGGCGTCCCATCTCAATTCCAGTCAATTTTGCATTAAAAAGTCAAATGGCACTCCTTCGCTTCCGAGCTCTGCCATGCGCCCAAACAGTGGTTTACCCCTACATGTGGGGTATTGGCATACTCAGGACAAATTGTACAACAATGTTTGGGGTCCATTTTCTCCTGTTACCCTTGGTAAAATAAAACAAATTGGAGCTGAATTAAATTTTTTGTGAAAAAAAGTTAAATGTTCATTTTTATTTAAACATTCAAAAAATTCCTGTGAAGCACCAGAAGGGTTAATAAACTTCTTGAATATGGTTTTGAGCACCTTGAGGGGTGTAGTTTTTAGAATGGTGTCACACTTGGGTATTTTCTATCATATAGACCCCTCAAAATGACTTCAAATGAGATGCGGTCCCTAAAATAAAATGGTGTTGTAGAAATGAGAAATTGCTGGTCAACTTTTAACCCTTATAACTCCCTAACAAAAAAAATTTTCGTTCAAAAATTGTGCTGATGTAAAGTAGACATGTGGGAAATGTTACTTATTAAGTATTTTGTGTGACATATCTCTGTGATTTAATTGCATAAAAATTCAAATTTGGAAAATTGCGAAATTTTCATAATTTTCGCCAAATTTCCGTTTTTTTCACAAATAAACGCAGGTACTATCAAATAATTTTTACCATTGTCATGAAGTACAATATGTCACGAGAAAACAATGTCAGAATCACCAGGATCCATTGAAGCGTTCCAGAGTTATAACCTCATAAAGGGACAGTGGTCAGAATTGTAAAAATTGGCCCGGTCATTAACGTGCAAACCACCCTTGGGGGTAAAGGGGTTAATATTGATGACCTATTCTTAGAATCAGATTAGATCAGTTAGGTCCAACTCTTGATTGAGTGCCAGGAGTCAGATTCAATCCCATTAAGATTTGATCCTTTTTCGCTGCCCCTTTGGGGCAGATTCCTGAGGACGGCAGATTTCAGGCAGGCAGTCCTATTTTGCCGATCCATTACTTGGTCCTTACACTGTTCGCACGTAGCGTTGGCGCATGCAATGAAGGATTACGTCATGAAGTGATCCAGTTCCAGTGTCAGGTCGTAATTTGTGGGCAGAGTCAGCATGCTCTGCGCTCCCATCCCACCGATGAAGATAGCAGCCGCAGTGTCTCCTATGTGATGCTTGAGCCCCAGTGTCTCTTAAGTAATGTATATGCACCCACCACAGCTTCTCTTATCTGATGCTCCTTCCTCAGCATCTACCATGCTATACTCCAGCCCCAGCATCTCCTCTGTAATGTATATGTTCCAGTGTTTCCTGTATGTGATTTAGATTCTTCGGCCCGAGTGTCTCCTATGTGATGTATACGCTCTAGCCCCTGCATCTTCTATGTGATGTATAGGCTCCAGCCCCAGTGTCTCCTTTGTGTTGTACATGCACCGGTGCCATTACCAGTGTCTCCTTTGTGTTGTATATGCACCAGCACCAGTGTCTCCTATGTGATGTTCGAGCCACAGCATTTCCTCTGTAATGTATATGTTCCAGTGTCTCCTGTATGTGAGTTATATTCTTCGGCCACATTGTCTCCTATGTGATGTATTTGCTCTAGCCCCTGCATCTTCCATGTGATGTATAAGGTCCAGCCCCAGTGTCTCCTTTGTGTTGTATATGCACCAGAACCAGTGTCTCCTATGTGATGTATATGCTCTAGCCCCTGCATCTTCTATGTAATGTGTAGGCTCCAGCCCCAGTGTCTCCTTTGTGTTGTATATGCACCAGCACCAGTGTCTCCTATGTGATGTTCCAGCCACAGCAACTCCTCTGTAATGTATATGTTCCAGTGTCTCCTGTATGTGATTTATATTCTTCGGCCACATTGTCTCCTATGTGATGTATATGCTCTAGCCCCTGCATCTTCTATGTGATGTATAGGCTCCAGCCCCAGTGTCTCCTTTGTGTTGTATATGCACTGGTGCCAATGCCAGTGTCTCCTTTGTGTTGTATATGCACCAGCGCCAGTGTCTCCTATGTGATGCTCCAGCAGCAGCATCTCATATGTGATATACATACTCTAGCATTTCCTCTATGATTTATATGCCCCAGGATCTCCTATGTCAGTGCTCCCCAACTCCGGTCCTCAAGAGCCACCAACAGGTCATGTTTTCAGGACTTCCTTAGTATTGCCCAGGTGATAATTGCATCACCTGTGAAATACTAAGTAAATCCTGAAAACATGACCTGTTGGTGGCTCTTGAGGACTGGAGTTGGGGAACACTGATCTATGTGATGCTCCAGCCGCAGTGCCTCCTATGTGATGCTCAAACCCTAGCATCTCTTATGTGATGTATATGCTCCAGCCCCAGCGACCCCATGTGATGCTCATGTTCAGCCCCAGCGTGGAAACAATCTGCAATGGCCAAGAAAGCGTTCACATAGCTTCTGCATTCTTACAAAAGGCGTGAGAGTAATACTTCTGCTTAATAGTTTATGCCTTTTACATTGTATTTTTTCCTCTTGTTTAGGGATGTAAACACACATTCTGAACCTAGATTGAATTTCTATAATGTGGCTGCTCCATTCTTTGCAACAGACAAGTTTTAGTGCTCCATATTCTGGCCAAAAGCCCTTAATGATCCAGTATTAGCATTACAGGGATCTTTAGACTTGTAGTAGATCCAGAGACGCCCATTGGATCAGCCAATGCTCATTAGAATACGGTGTGGGATAACTTGGCCACAGGGATTTACTGTTTTTTATAGCAACAAATTAAGAGGCTGAACAACAGGGTGGCAATGGCTTAAAAAGGGAAAACCTGATGACAGGTTACCTTTAATGATGCATATCATTCTCTTGTGTCCTCCTAGTCAGGACAAATAGGGAAATACCAAGAGATGGTAAAAGCCTCACCTCTCTCAAAGGGTACTCTAGTCTAAACAAATGATCCCTTTTATGTTGGATGGGTGATAACTATGAGATAGCGATGGGTCCCACTTGCTGAGAACATAAGGCCAATATGTCTGCCACGTTTTTGTGTGTGACTGAAAAAGACGAATACTTCCAGGATAGAGGCTGAGAGTATCCAGGGCCTCTTATTGAAGTGAATGGCGCTGTCTGGGTTTTCTCTCGAAATCCTGTTTTTTTTTCAGGGATTCTGACAGAAACCCAGATGTAGTGCTCAAAAGAGCCCACTGTATGTGTCTGAACTTAGCTTAAAGCACCACTCCAGCAATTTTTAATTTCACCACTGAAGTGGTGCTATTAGTCTAGGTTCTCTGCCCCTAGTCTTATACTTACCATTGTCTTATGTTCCCAGTGCCGCTCCGGTCAGTTCTCCAGCAGTTTGTGACCTGTTCAATCGCTCCATTGTTTGCTGGACGATCCAGAAGTCACTTCTCAGTGTAATTCTATGAGAGCCAGAATGAGTCTCTCACACACTTACGCTGAGAGCTTGTGACCATTACCTCTGACGTCCGGTCAATCAGAAGTTGCAGTCACAAGATGGCGGATTGGTACTGACGCGGTTCTGGGAAGAGCTGAAGATGCCGGCTATTTAATATGATACTAGGGTCCGGGACATTGAAGAGATTGTCCACTCTCTCGGGGCTCCCGTGCGGTTGTTGTCATCCCGGCGCCCAATCAGCGCCGGCGTCACTGTCTCCGCCTTCGGACAAATGGAACATGAAGAGGAAGGGCTGCAGCTGATCTCTCACTTCCTCTTCCTGCTCAATTCGACAGGAGGCGGGGACAGTGATCGCCTCGCTGATTGGGCGCCGGCATCGCGTGTCACAACAACTGCACAGGAGCCCCGGGGACAGCGGGTGCCGACACCCCGGGTACGGCGCTGGCACGGGAGGCGAGTATAAGCATTATTATTGTTTTGCAGGTCAAGCGAGGGCTATGAGAAGAAGTTGTCCCAAGTAGTGGACAACTTTTTTAAATTATTGACAACACTCCAGAGTTGCAATGAATAAACTGCTGGAGTGGTGCTTTAATTCCCCAGAGTTGGTGACTTCTCTCTGTGCTTCTGTCCGGGGCACAAGACTCGACAAGGAGGGACTGAATGGACAGCAGACGTGCGACTCCATTTTCCTATACAAAAATACAAATCTTTTTCAGTGATATGGGTCAATAATTTTATTTATTTTTCCCAGGTATAGACATAGTCTGGAAAATGTTGAGCAACTTTGTAAATCTTCCAGTTTCCACTGATGACTTGTGTGTGCACTCATATTTATATTTATATTTTTAAAACAAATATTCCTCTTTTTTTTTTCTTTTTTTCTTTTACAAGAAAATGACATTATCAGTAAACATTGCACTTAGCGTTTGTTCTTCATGAAATTGTAAACTTGTATGACCAGTATTCTATTTGGAGGTAACAAAAGGAAAATGAATAGCGGAAAAATGACAATCGTCTTGTGCTCCAATTATTTATCATTGTGTGAAGAGTCACATGGCAGCCGGATAGCTCCGAGGCAGAGGATGAATGTGATATTATTACACTGTTGTCCATGGTGCATTACATCTGGAAATTTTATATTTCCTTTTTGGAAAACCCTATATCTGGCAACATGTTATTCTGAATATCTTTGAGAGTAAAATATTGTGCACGCTTTATTATATCATAATGCCCGCTACATAATAAGTGAATAGCTCTAACAGACCTGATGAGGCTGTTATAGTTACTTTGCGAATCCATATCAGAATGGCAGTATAAGGCCACGTTCAGTGTTTGGTCAGTATTTTACTTTAGTATTTGTAAGTGAAAATCAGGAGTAGGTGAAAAATGCAGAAGTGGTAACATGTTTTTATGATACTTTTCCTCCAATTGTTCCACTCACAATTTTGCTGATGTCAAATACTGACCAAATACTGAACGTGGCCTAATGCTGATAACAAAATTAGCATTTTATAAGTGCCACTAAAGAGTCAGAAAGTTGTGAGTCCAAGTGTATTCAGTCTCCCCTCACTCAGCCTGACTGACAGCTGCAGTTTGTACTGAGCAGTGTGAGGTCTCACGCTCGAGGAGGAGGGACACTGAGGAGCGGTCAAGTTAGATGCCAGAATAAGTTAAACATAGATTTACAAAATAAATACATACGCTAAAAGCCTGAAGTTGTAAGTTAATTATTCAATAATGCATACAGTTTGTATTGTGAAATCTGGAGGTTCGCTGTAAGGTCTCATTCACACCATAGACCATTAAAGTCTATAGGTGCGCAAAAAAAAAATCAGGTGCCATGTGGAGCCATAGTTTATCATCCGATTTTTTTAATGATACATTGCAATTGTTCATTACAGAAAACTGTAAATGGGCCTGTAAATTATTAATAGCTCCTGCTGTAAAAAAAAAAAAAGTTGATTGCAAATGATGAAAAGTGAGCAAAACATCGTCCGAGTTTCTTGGATTAACATTTTTTTATACAGTCGTGTGAACCTGGCCCTAGGGTAATATTAATGTTAAAGTGTGGTGTGCAACAACGTTAACCAGAAATTGTACTAATTATATGTCCTCACAGAAGACAATAGTGACAGCAGCACTATGTGGATTGTTAGATCTGGTCATTGTTACTTTGTATGATACCAGGGTATTGAGAAGTGTTCAATATAAGTAGGGCACAAATAATTACCACAGTACTATTGATTTGTCATATGCTGAATTTTTCAGACATTTTTAGACCTTGAAAAAGTTTTACTAATGAGTATTGCTTTTGTGTTTATGATTTAATTGCAAAAAAGACATTTTTGATAAAAAAAAGCCTCATTAACATGTCTATGTTTTATATACAGTATTGATCAAATGTTTGGATTCACCTGTTCATGAAATGGTTTTCCTTTTTCTTATTGGAATATTCACATTGTAGAGTCACAATGAAGGCAGCAAAACCATTAAGGCAAACACACGGAGTAGAGAAATGTGTGAAACAAACCGGAATATGTGTAAGGCCACGTTCGCTCAGTCAGTATTTCGTCAGTATTTTACCTCAATATTTGTAAGGCAAAACCACGAGTAGGTGATAAATACAGAAGGGATGATGTGTTTCCATTATACTTTTCCTCTGATTGTTCCACTCCTGATCTTGGCTTAAAAATGCTGAAGTAAAATACTGACCAAATACTGAACGTGTGCATGTGGCCTTAAACCTTAGATTCCTCACATTACTCTTAGGGCAGAGACACACTGCCATATTTCTCCTGCGATAATCGCATCGATAATTGCATCGCACTGCCCGGCACCTCTCCTTACTTGAGCATGACAGCGTGATGGATTAATATGCAGCTGTCAAGCTCAGGTCAGGAGAGCCAACAGCGAGTACGAGTTTTAGTTTTACGATGCGATTTTTGCACGAGAAATACGGCAGTGTGTCTCTGCCCTTACTCTGATGATAGCTTTATACTCCTTTCTAGTGATGAGCGCAAGTGCTCGTTACTCGAGTTTACCTATGGTGCTGGGACATGCACCTTGTATCGCGTGTGCTCGAGTGACATGTTCGAGTCCCCTTGTCCACATATTTTGCAGCTGTTGGACAGCCAAAAAACATTTTCGGTTTGCCCGTGTATGTCAGGCAATCCCTGCATGTTTTGTGGCTGTCTAACAGTCACGAAACATGCGGACAAGGGACAGGGCTGCCACTAGGAATTTCGGGGCCCCATACTGGCAAAATTTTTGGGGCCCCCTTGAGACTCCGCCCTGGCTCCACCCCTTGGACTGTCCACAGCCCCACCGCTCTCTCTTGGAAAAATCTCCACTTCTCACCTATCACACAATAACAGTTCCAATCACCAGATCACACATATAACAGCAGCTTTTGTTTTGGCCAAAAGATTTTTCTAATCTGCCACCACGACAGGGTAGACTCTTTTGGCCGGGCCCTACGCTACTGTACCCTATTAAAAATTTGTTAAAATATGAAATACAATTTAGGTATCTTTTTATTTATTTTTCAAATTTTAAAATGACCAATAATATCACATACAAGGGACAAATACCACCACACCATAACCAGACACCATATTACCACCACAGTGACCGAATAATACCACACACAAGGAACAAATATCTCCGCATCATGTCCAAATCAAATATTACCACCACATGGTGGTCAATAAAACCACATACAGGGAACAAATGCCACCACACCATGACCAGACCACATATTACCACCACAGTGACCGAATAATAGCACATACAAGGGACAAATACCACCGCACCATGACCAGACCACATATTACCACCACATAGTGACTGAATACTGCAATACTGATCATTAATAAAAAAAAACCACAATACTAATATCACCATATGAGCCATTATACACAGGAGATCTGTACTTAGTATGCTGTTATGATCTGTTAATTCAGTACCACAATGGACATAGAAGTCAGAGCACATACAGTGACCTGACAATAACCCAAAAACATAGAACGAGCTCTGAGACGTGGGAACTCTGCTGACCGCAATCCCTAATCCTCTCCAACCACACTAGAGGCAGCCGTGGATTGCGCCTAACGCTCCCTATGCAACTCGGCACAGCCTGAGAAACTAGCTAGCCTGAAGATAGAAAATAAGCCTATCTTGCCTCAGAGAAATACCCCAAAGGAAAAGGCAGCCCCCACAAATAATGACTGTGAGTAAAGATGAAAAGACAAACGTAGAGATGAAATAGATATAGCAAAGTGAGGCCCGACTTTCTGAACAAAGCGAGGATAGGAAAGGTAACTTTGCGGTCAACACAAAACCCTACAAACAACCACGCAAAGGGGGCAAAAAGACCCTCCGTACCGAACTAACGGCACAGAGGTACACCCTCTGCGTCCCAGAGCTTCCAGCAAGCAAGAAAAAAACAAATAAGCAAGCTGGACAGAAAAAAACAGCGAACAAATAGCAAAAGCGGAACTTAGCTATGCAGAGCAGCAGGCCACAGGAACGATCCAGGAGGAAACAGGTCCAATACTAGAACATTGACTGGAGGCCAGGATCAAAGCACTAGGTGGAGTTAAATAGAGCAGCACCTAACGACTTCACCACATCACCTGAGGAAGGAAACTCAGAAGCCGCAGTACCACTCTCCTCCACCAACGGAAGCTCACAGAGAGAATCAGCCAAAGAACCACTTGTGACCACAGGAGGGAGCTCTGCCACAGAATTCACAACAGTATGCATTGTCCGTGTACAGGTAACACACTGACTCACCAGTGACGTCTCTAGATGAAGTCCTTCAGCCTCGCTTTCCATCTTCATCCAGCACAGACCACCATCACGTCTTCCAGTCAGGACTTGTCTCTGCAGGAAATAACACAGTTATCTAGAGCTCCTCTTGCAGAACACATTGCTTAATTTTTTCCACAACTTCTACACTACACCAGATGAAGAAAAAAAGGCGACATAGTATCATTCTACACAGTAACAGGACGGCCCCCCATTTAAAGCAGTATCCTCAAAAAATAAAATAAATACATCACTGCAGTAATAATATCCCTTAATTAGCCCCTATGGTAATAATATCCCCCATCCTGGCCTGTGTATCTCATTCCTGGCTCCAGCCATATGTTCTCACATTCTGCCCCCATATAATCTCCCCATCTGTCCCATGATCCTGACCTATCTGTCCAATGATCCTGCCGCCCCTTCTGTCTCCATCGTATCCATCCTGCCCCATCTGTCTCCATCCTGCCCCATATTCCTGCCCCATCTGTCTCCATCCTGCCCCATCTGTCTCCATCCTACCCTATATTGCTGCCCCATTTGTCTCCATCCTGCCCCATGTCTCCATCCTGCCCCATGTCTCCATCCTGCCCCATATCCCTGCCCCATCTGTCTCCATCCTGCCCCATATTCCTGCCCCATTGTCTCCATCCTGCCCTATATTCCTACCCCATGTCTCCATCCTGCCCCATCTGTCTCCATCTGTCTCCATCCTGCCCCATATGTCTCCATCCTGCCCCATTTGTCTCCATCCTGCCCCATTTGTCTCCATCCTGCCCCATTTGTCTCCATCCTGCCCCGTGTCTCCATCCTGCCCCGTGTCTCCATCCTGCCCCATGTCTCCATCCTACCCCATTTGTCTCCATCCTGCCCCATATCCCTGCCCCATCTGTCTCCATCCTGCCCCATATTCCTGCCCCATTTGTCTCCATCCTGCCCTATATTCCTGCCCCATGTCTCCATCCTGCCCCATGTCTCCATCCTGCCCCATCTGTCTCCATCCTGCCCCATATGTCTCCATCCTGCCCCATATGTCTCCATCCTGCCCCATTTGTCTCCATCCTGCCCCATTTGTCTCCATCCTGCCCCATTTGTCTCTATCCTGCCCCGTGTCTCCATCCTGCCCCATGTCTCCATCCTGCCCCATGTCTCCATCCTGCCCCATATCCCTGCCCCATCTGTCTCCATCCTGCCCCATTTGTCTCCATGCTGCCCTATATTCCTGCCCCATGTCTCCATCCTGCCCCATCTGTCTCCATCTGTCTCCATCTTGCCCCATATGTCTTCATCCTGCCCCATTTGTCTCCATCCTGCCCCGCTTGTCTCCATCCTGCCCCATTTGTCTCCATCCTGCCCCATTTGTCTCCATCCTGCCCCATTTGTCTCCATCCTGCCCCGTGTCTCCATCCTGCCCTGTGTCTCCATCCTGCCCTGTGTCTCCATCCTGCCCCATGTCTCCATCCTGCCCCATGTCTCCATCCTGCCCCATTTGTCTCCATCCTGCCCCTTGTCACACATTCTGCCCCCTGTGTCACACATTCTACCCGTGTTTGCATTCCTGCCCCGTGTCTCACATTCCTGCCCCGTGTCTCACATTCATGCCCCCGTGTCTCCATCAAGCCCCTGTGTCTCCCATCCTGCCCTCTTATCTTTATCATGCCCCGGGCTTGCCGCATTCAGTAAAAAAATTAAAAAAAAACCTTTCTCCTTACCTGGCCGGGCTTCAGCGCCGACGTCCATCGCAGGCATTTCAGCTTGGAGTCGCCGGCGAATGACGTCCGTGCGCGCTGACGTCGCTGCCAGCCTCCGATTGGCTGGCAGCTTTAACTGTTGCCTTGCGGGCCCGGACAGGCCCGCAAGGAACAGAGGACACTGAGCCTGCGTCTCAGACGCAGGTTCAGTGTACTGTCTGAAGCCTGCCGCTGGGGCCGGGGCCTGATGGGCAGATGAGATGGGGCCCCCTCTGCCCACCGGGCCCCATACGCCAGTCACGGCTGCAATGCGCTGATGGCAGCCCTGACAAGGGAACTTGAACATGTCACTCGAGCACAGGCGATTCTCTATGCATACCCGGGCACCCTAGGTAAGCTCAAGTAAGAGATTCTTGCACTCATCTTGCACAGCAGCTTCATCAGGTCATCACCTGGAATGGCTTCCAACGATCCTTAAGGAGTTCCCAGACGTGGTTAGCATTTGTTGTGTAGTTTGCCTTCACATTGTGTTCAACTCGTCCCAGACTATCTCATTTGGAGTAAGGTTGGGTGACTTTGGAGGCCATGTCATCTCATCCGTCTCCTAGGACACATAAGCCCTTACAGAGCCTTGATTTGTTTTGGCAAATTTTCCTGTTTCAACACAAATGATGCTCTCACTGAATGCAAACCAGATGGGTAGGCATATCATTGCAGAATGCTGTGGTAGCCATAGTAAATGTACCTTGAATTTGTTATAAATTACCAACAGAGTCACCTTCACAGGACCCCACACCATTTCACCACCCCGCCATAGTTCACAGTGGACACCACACATGTAGAAACCATCCATGCAACCTATTCTTCATCTCATAAAAACATGACGATGGTACCAAAAGTCTCACTTTTTGACTTAGCAGACCACAGTACAGATTTACACTGTCCAGTCTTTGTGTTCCTTAGCTAAACAATTCTCTTCTTGTTTGTGGTCCTCAGTTGTGGCTTCTTTACAGCAATTTGACCATTAATGCCTACTGCTCAAAGTCTCCTCTGGACAGTTGATATTGAGATGTGTATTCTACTTAATGTCTGTCCATCATTTTATGAGGGCTGTTCAATCTGTGATTCTGTCAATTTGTGGTTCCTGGGGTTGGCAACTCTGCTGAGCTTATTGACTTCTTCATAAGTGGTAATTTTTTAATGTTCCTTTCCTAGGTCCCCATGAGAGCCAGTTTCAGCATAGAAATTGATGATTATTATGACTACACCTGAGGATACCTTCAAGGTTCTAGTAATTTTCCAGATAGACTGACCTTATTGTCTTAAAGTAATGATGGATGGTCACTTGTCTTTACCTAATTGAGTGGATCCTCGCTATATTCTTCCTTACAGCACTGCAGCCAAAACACACCTAATGGTTGCAAACACTTTCTAAAGGCCGGCGATACCAAAGATGTTCTTTTGGCAAGCCATTCCTGTTAATTGGAAGGCATTTCTGGTGACTACCTGATGAGGCTGCTCGAAATATTACTGTGGGTGGTGGAAGGGGGGTAGGTGGTAAAACTGTCACCTGAGCGAAATGAAGGTACTTTGGTGAATCTAAGGTGTTTAACACATTCTAGTTTGTTTCACACGAGCTTCTTTACTTCTTGTTTTCATATGTGTTTCTTTGTGGTTTTGCTGTATTTAACCCCTTCCCGACCTGTGACACAGCGTATGCGTCATGAAAGTCGGTGCCAATCCGACGTGTGACGCATATGCTGTGTCACAGAAAGATCGCGTTCCTGCAGATCCGGTGAAAGGGTTAACTCCCATTTCACCCCATCTGCAGGGACAGGGGGAGTGGTAGTTTAGCCCAGGGGGGGTGGCTTCACCCCCCCCGAGGCTACGATCGCTCTGATTGGCTGTTGAAAGTGAAACTGCCAATCAGAGCGATTTGTAATATTTCACCTAAAAAACTGGTGAAATATTACAATCCAGCCATGGCCGATGCTGCAATATCATCGGCCATGGCTGGAAACACTTATGTGCCCCCACCCCACCCCACCGATCGGAGGGCTGGGGGGGCTATTGGTGGGGTGGGGGCACATAAGTCCGCTCCCCTCCGTCCTGTGCTCCGCTCCCCCGTCCTCCTGTCCGCTCCCCCCGTGCTCCAATCCCACCCCCCGTGCTCCAATCCAACCCCCCCGCACTCCGATCCCCCCCGCACAGCGATCCCCCCGTGCTCCGATCCACCCCCCTGCACAGCGATCCCCCACCCCGTGTTCCAATCCACCCCCCCGTGTTCCGATCCACCCCCCCATGCCCCGATCCACCCCCCCATGCTCCGACGCCCCCCCGTGCCCTGATCTCCCCCCCCTTATACTTACCTAGCCTCCCGGGGTTCGTCCATCTTCTTTCCTGGGCGCCGCCATCTTCCAAAATGGCGGGCGCCTGCGCAGTGCGCCCGCCGAATCTGCCGGCCGGCAGATTCGTTCCAAAGTGAATTTTGATCACTGTAATAAAACCTATCACAGTGATCAAAATAAAAAAAAACAGTAAATGACCCCCCCCCCCCCCGTTTGTCACCCCCATAGGTAGGGACAATAATAAAATAAAGAATTTTTTATTTATTTTTTTCCACTAAGGTTGGGGTAAGAACTAGGGTTAGGGTTAGGGTTTCGGTATGTGCACACGTATTCTGGTCCTCTGCGGATTTTTCGCAGCGGATTTGATAAATCCGCAGCGCTAAACCGCTGTGGATTTATCGTGGATTTACCGCGGTTTTTCTGCGCATTTCACTGCGGTTTTACAACTGCAATTTTCTTTTGGAGCAGTTGTAAAACCGCTGCGGAATCCGCAGAAAGAAGTGACATGCTGCAGAATGTAAACCGCTGCGTTTCCGTGCAGTTTTTCTGCAGCATGTGTACAGCGATTTTTGTTTCCCATAGGTTTACATTGAACTGTAAACTCATGGGAAACTGCTGCGGATCCGCAGCGTTTTCCGCAGCGTGTGCACATACCTTTAGAATTAGGCTATGTGCACACGGTGCGGATTTGGCTGCGGATCCGCAGCAGTGTTCCATCAGGTTTACAGTACCATGTAAACATATGGAAAACCAAATCCGCTGTGCCCATGGTGCGGAAAATACCACGCGGAAACGCTGCGTTGTATTTTCCGCAGCATGTCAATTCTTTGTGCGGATTCCGCAGCGTTTTACACCTGTTCCTCAATAGGAATCCGCAGGTGAAATCTGCACAAAAAACACTGGCAATCCGCGGTAAATCCGCAGGTAAAACGCAGTGCCTTTTACCCGCGGATTTTTCAAAAATGGTGCTGAAAAATCTCATACGAATCCGCAACGTTGGCACATAGCCTTAGGGTTAGGGTTGGGTTGGAATTAGGGTTGTGGTTAGGGGTGTGTTGGGGTTAGGGTTGTGGTTAGGGGTGTGTTGGGGTTAGGGTTGTGGTTAGGGGTGTGTTGGGGTTAGGGTTGTGATTAGGGTTACGGCTACAGTTGGGATAAGGGTTAGGGGTTTGTTGGAGTTAGAATTGAGGGGTTTCCACTGTTTAGGCACATCAGGGGGTCTCCAAACGCAACATGGCGCCACCATTGATTCCAGCCAATCTTGTATTCAAAAAGTAAAATGGTGCTCCCTCATTTCCGAGCCCCGACGTGTGCCCAAACAGTGGTTTACCCCCACATATGGGGTACCAGCATACTCAGGACAAACTGCGCAACAATTACTGGGGTCCAATTTCTCCTGTTACCCTTGAGAAAATAAAAAATTGCTTGCTAAAACATCATTTTTGAGGAAAGAAACGTCAAAACGTCACTACTTCACTTCCGAGCCCCAGCATGTGCCCAAACAGTAGTTTACCCCCACATATGGGGTATCACCGTACTCAGGAGAAACTGGACAACAAATATTGGGGTCAAATTTCTCCTGTTACCCTTGGGAAAATAAAAAATTGAGGGCTAAAAAATTATTTTTAAGAAAAGAAATTTTTTTTTTTATTTTCATGGCTCTGTGTTATAAACTTCTGTGAAGCACTTGAGGGTTCAAAGTGCTCACCACACATCTAGATTAGTTCCTTTGGGGGTCTAGTTTCCAAAATGGGGTCATATGTGGGGGATCTCCAATGTTTAGGCACACAGGGGCTCTCCAAACGCGACATGGTGTCCGCTAATGATTGGAGCTAATTTTCCATTTAAAAAGCCAAATGGCGTGCCTTCCCTTCTGAGCCCTGCCGTGCGCCCAAACAGTGGTTTGCCCCCACATATGGGGTATCTGCGTACTCAGGACAAACTGGACAACAACATTTGTGGTCCAATTTCTCCCATTACCATTGGCAAAATAGGAAATTCCAGGCTAAAAAATCATTTTTGAGGAAAGAAAAATTATTTTTTATTTTCATGGCTCTGCGTTATAAACTTCTGTGAAGCACCTGGGGGTTTAAAGTGCTCAGTATGCATCTAGATAAGTTCCTTGGGGGGTCTAGTTTCCAAAATGGGGTCACTTGTGGGGGAGCTCCAATGCATAGGCACACAGGGGCTCTCCAAACGCGACATGGTGTCCGCTAACAATTGGAGCTAATTTTCCATTCAAAAAGTCAAAAGGCGCGCCTTCCCTTCCGAGCCCTGCCGTGTGCCCAAACAGTGGTTTACCCCCACATATGAGGTATCGGCGTACTCGGGAGAAATTGCCCAACAAATTTTAGGATCCATTTTATCCTGTTGCCCATGTGAAAATGAAAAAATTGAGGCTAAAAGAATTTTTTGTGAAAAAAAGTACTTTTTCATTTTTACGGATCAATTTGTGAAGCACCTGGGGGTTTAAAGGGCTCACTATGCATCTAGATAAGTTCCTTGGGGCGTCTAGTTTCCAAAATGGGGTCACTTGTGGGTGAGCTCCAATTTTTAGGCACACGGGGGCTCTCGAAATGTGACATGGTGTCCGCTAAAGAGTGCAGCCAATTTTTCATTCAAAAAGTCAAATGGCGCTCCTTCCCTTCCAAGCCCTGCCGTGCGCCCAAACAGTGGTTTACCCCCACATAAGAGGTATCAGCGTACTCAGGACAAATTGGACAACAACTTTCATGGTTCAGTTTCTCCTTTTACTATTGGGAAAATAAAAAAATTGTTGCTGAAAGATCATTTTTGTGACTAAAAAGTTAAATGTTCATTTTTTCCTTCCATGTTGCTTCTGCTGCTGTGAAGCACCTGAAGGGTTAATAAACTTCTGGAATGTGGTTTTGTGCACCTTGAGGGGTGCAGTTTTTAGAATGGTGTCACTTTTGGGTATTTTCAGCCATATAGACCCCTCAAACTGACTTCAAATGTGAGGTGGTCCCTAAAAAAATGGCTTTGTAAATTTAGTTGTAAAAATGAGAAATCGCTGGTCAAATTTTAACCCTTATAACTTCCTAGCAAAAAAAAATTTTGTTTCCAGAATTGTGCTGATGTAAAGTAGACGTGTGGGAAATGTTATTTATTAACTATTTTGTGTCACATAACTCTCTGGTTTAACAGAATAAAAACTCAAAATGTGAAAATTGCAAAATTTTCAAAATTTTCGCCAAATTTCCGTTTTTATCACAAATAAACACAGAATTTATTGACCTAAATTTACCACTAACATGAAGCCCAATATGTCACGAAAAAACAATCTCAGAACCGCTAGGATCCATTGAAGCGTTCCTGAGTTATTACCTCATAAAGGGACACTGGTCAGAATTGCAAAAAACGGCAAGGTCTTTAAGGTCAAAATAGGCTGGGTCATGAAGGAGTTAATCGGGATCTACAATTTGCAAATTCCAATGAGTACAAGAACATGTTTTTTGACTAGTCCTGCATGTGTTCAGTCGGAAAAAAACACATACCCAATATGGTCTGCGGGCATTTTATTTTTTCCCGGACCAGTGGGGACGTCTGTTTTTTTAATCCAATTTGTGGATCAAACTCTCCCATTCAATTGAATAAGTCTGTGAAAGAAGGTAACGCTCTGATGGTATCCTAGTGCTGTCCAATTTACACCGACGAGCAAAAGGGTGACAATGTTTTGAGCTTTTGACTTTCAGGCTCCATATCTCATTATCCACTGCTGCATCAAACATGAGACTGCCATCATTTTATAGACAAGCATCTTGGCTATCTCATACATAAATTTGACTTGCAACTATTTAGCATATAATTAGTTATGCAGATTCTTGTCCGCTCACTGCATTGTTACTGTTTTGCTCCTAAAAATCTAAATTTAAATTTTTATTATTTTGCAGTGTTTTATAAATAAACCTTTGGCTTTCAAACCCTTCCTGAATCCATCTGGGCAGCTCTCTATCAGATACCAGCATGTCTCGACTGAAATCTGATCTCAGGTCTCTTCTACACGTTCCCAAAATTGGTGCATACTTGTCGACTCACTTCGTATGTATACAGTTTTTTCTTCAACTCTACCCATAAGTGTTTGAATGGATTGAGGTCTGGGGACTGTGGGGACAAATCCAGCACCTCAACTTCATTGTTATTGAACCATTTCTTTGCCAGTCACAATGTATACTTCGTGCTGTCCCGTTGGAACACTATGTCATCCTTTTCATACCCATAGTACTCGAGTGTATTGATCCTGGTTAAGTATCCAATGCCTTTGGCTGTGAAACAACCCCATATCATTAGACTTCCTCCACCATACTTGGCAGTTCCTTCAATTTCTCGATCCGTTAGCCCCTTTTTCCCTTGTTTCTTTCATACCCTTTTGCACCCACCAGAGCCGAGTCTATTGACTTTCATCTCATCCCTCCCAATCACCTGTTTCCAATCTTCTTCTGCTGTACACTTTTCGTTCTGTTTTGCAAAGTCGAGTTCTCGCTTCCTATGACGATACTGAAGTTGAGGTTTCTTCACCATTATTCGGGCCACCATTCCAGACTTGTGTAACATGCGTTGCATGGTGCTTGCATGGATGTCTGTGATCTCACTATCATGAACATACGAGCCACCTCCACTGCCGTGTTTATCGCACCAGAACTGATGGACCTTGTAATGGGCTTAGGCTTCTTGCACACTTGCGTCATGTGACGTCCGTCGTTTTGGGGAAAAAACGGATCCTGCAAATGTGCCTGCAGGATGCGTTTTTTT
Source organism: Ranitomeya imitator (assembly GCF_032444005.1). Classification (NCBI taxonomy): domain Eukaryota; kingdom Metazoa; phylum Chordata; class Amphibia; order Anura; family Dendrobatidae; genus Ranitomeya; species Ranitomeya imitator. Next base: position 774,933,320 of record NC_091284.1, read on the forward strand.
GCCCATAGACTTGTATTGCCGACGGATCGCGACGTATGGCCATACGTTGCATCCGTCATGCACTGGATTCGTTGTGTTTTGGTGGACCGTCGGCACGAAAAAACGTTCAAGGGAATGTTTTTTCGTACGTCGCTTCCGCCATTTCCTACCGCAAATGCGCGTCCGGAACTCTGCCCCCTCCTCCCCGGACTTTAGAATGGGCAGCGGATGCGTTGAAAAACTGCATCCGCTGCCCACGTCGTGGCAAATTTTCACAACGTGCGTCGGTACGTCGTGCCGACGCTTAGCGACAGACCCGTACCGACACAAGTGTGAAAGAAGCCTTACTTGTTGACTACAATATTTTGCCTGGATGTCCACCTCTTGGCTTCTCAATGGATGGACGGATTCCATGTCTTATCCTTTCAACTGTTATGGCATTCACATGATGAGGGTTTTGGTTCATGTCTGGAGCCCTAAGTTACCTTTTGAAAACACCCATTTATATATGTAACAATAATTAAATGGGTCTTTTTTTGCGCATTCTGGATCGTGTATCTTTCCTCCTGTTACACCATCAGTTTTATGTTTACACAGACTAGAATTTTTAGTCCATCCTAAAATATTCTATGAGCAAATTCTCGTTGACCGCACAATCATATATTTACACTTTACGCCTGTCATGAGTGTGTCAGAGGCTGCAGACAGTCGCACTACATCTGGCTGCAGAAGGTCTCTGCGGTTGGCTTTGCGGACACCTTCTTAATCTTTCTGACTCTTGGACCCAGTGGCAATCTCCCCCCAGCTCTAATTGACACACCTGGACTGGGTGTTAATAGATTTCCTTTCTGCTTTCCAATTTTCCCTGTTGAGGCTTGGAGCTATAGCAGTCAGCTATCTTCCTCTTTGGTGCTGTCGGAGGACATCTGTGTTACCTCTCTGAGTCTACTCAAGATAAGTGTTCCCCTTGTTTGTCTATCCCATCTGTCTTTAGTTGTAGTGGGGATCGACTAGTGCTAACCTCATCCTTCTCTAAGCAGTGCTTATTGCCAGGGTCAGGCAGGGATTAGGTTCCTGCTCAGTGATAGGTGCAGAACTTATATAGAGACGTTTAGGGCAGATAGGGTGACTTTAGATCTGCCTAGGGATCTCCACTCCCCTAGTGTTGGACTCCCTTCCCTTCTTCCCTTCGTGTTGCACTTAGTCTTCACACACTGTGTGTGACAGCGCCTGCTTGATATAACAATTTTTTTACATGATAATCGCTCCGCCATCTTACACCTAGGTGACGTGGTACAAGCTTTAGGACAGTCAATCGGTCATCTCTAGGACATATTTGGCTGCTACAGATGATTTACTTTTTTCAGACCAGGAGCTACGTCCCTAGCCAAGAATCAAACATGTCGGAAGTGCTCCAAGCTAGCTGTGCCAGCGATTGTGTACATTTCGTTGCTCACGTTTGATCTTGGTAATTTAACAATAAGGACAAACCTTCCCTGAATATGACGAATCCAGCTCTCTACCAGAACCTTTGACGTATTATTGTTTATGAAAGAGAAGCGTAATTCACCATCACCGTCTATTAAAGAGATGAAACCCTGGTGATGATCCGCACTTACTAAAATAATAATACGTGTTTACATCCACTTCGTTTTTTCCAAATTAACTAATTTTACAAGAATTCGGTTTTGGTTTTAATAGCTGAAGTAGAGATTTCATCTAGGTGTGTGTTTTCTTTAATTATTTTCTGTGTTTTATGACCGAGCAGTGATTAATGCTTTATACTTTGATTACTGTTGTATTTAGGTGACAGTTGATGCAAGTCATTATCTCTAAAAGGTGGATCAAACCATTGTGTTATAGGGCTGAAATTTATTGTGCGTGCTCATTATGTTCTTCTAAGCAGTTTATACAGCACAGTAGATCTCCAGAGGCACAGCTCAAAGCTCCTGGGGCTCGATGCAAAAGGCATAACTGGGCTAACCACAACTTCTAATGACATCCTACACTGCCCTAAATAAAGTTGCACAGGATTTCTATACCTGGAAAAAAATTCCCTGTTCAGGGATCTGGTCTTACAACGAGGTCTACTAGATTTCTGCCACGGAAGGGCTGCAGTCCGGAGGAGTAAACCAGAGGCAGGAAGGGTTGCCAAGCAGGATCAAAGCCATGAGGTCTTGTTAGGAACAAAATCATAAAGCAAATGGGTAGTCAAATGTCAATTTGAGGTCAAGGACTGGGTATAATCAGGACAAAACACAGGAACACAGCACAGAGGCATATGCCAGAACAGCAGAGCTATTGACTGGCAGCGGGAACTAATTCTCAGGGGTTTAAATAGTGAGCAGCCCATACTCAGTGCTAACAAGAGGAAGAAACACATCCTGGAACTAATTCTCAGGAGTTTAAATAGTGAGCAGACCCATCCACTGCTGACAACAGGAAGAAACACAACCTGGAACTAATTCTCAGGGGTTTAAATAGTGAGCAGACCCATTCACTGCTGACAACAGGAAAAATACAACCTGGAACTAATTCTTAGGGGTTCAAATAGTGAGCAACCCACACTCAGTGCTGACAACAGGAAAAATACAACCTGGAACTAATTCTCAGAGGTTTAAATAATGAGCAGACCCATCCACTGCTGGCAACAGGAAAAATACAACCTGGAACTAATTCTCAGAGGTTTAAATAATGAGCCATCCCACCCAGTGTGGTCAACAGGAAAAAATACAACCTGGATCTAATTTTCAGGGTTTAAATAATGAGCCATCCCACCCAGTGCTGACAACAGGACAGCAACACAACCTGGATCTAATTCTCAGGGGTTTAAATAGTGAGCAGCCCATTGAGGGACCATTTCTACAAAGTCTTTCAAAGGAAGTTGGGATGGAAATTTGTAAACTGTGAAATAGAGCTGAAGCAAAATGCCTGATCTTAATTTATAGGAATAACGGGAGCATAGGAACGGCTAATTTTGATCTTATGTCAAAGTCAAAGTCCTTTTAAAAAGGATAAACATTGTAAGGAAAGCTGTGAAAATGCAGACCAAAGAGAAAGATCAGCTCATTTGGCTTTTGATGTGTTTTTTTAGGGGGTTGAATACTTTTACAACATTGCAACACATGGTATATTCTACATATTTAGTATAGTACAGCAGGTTCACGACTAGGCTGACGTGCTTTCTTTTTTTATCCGTGCCCTCGGGGGGAGTTTGTTCTCATATGAGTTCTATCATATTTCGAAAACAGATAATCTTTTGGAAACAAATGTTAAGAATGAAAGATTATACTGGAGAGGGCACTCTCTGCATTGTTTTTTGCTTAAGGGAGTAATTGGATTGTGAGTGTACGACTGCTAGCTCACCCCTATATTAAACTAGAGGTACAATCAAAAAATCCTAATTTGTCCTGCAGTGCCACTAAAATGAAAGGGCCAGATATGTACTTTACAAAGACTCTGCAGTCTGGCCAGTAAAATGAGCTCTAAATTGCAGAGCAATGGAGTAAATGTAAACCTGATTTAAATCTTGCCTTGTGCAGGCATGTACTACGGAGGACAGAGAATGAACTTCAATCCAATATTGCAGCCAGCATGCAGCCAGCGTGTAAGGAAAGGGTGAATCAAACACCCGAAAACCCCGCCTCCATGGCTGAAGATTGTTCCCTCCAAATTCAGGTGACAGAGTCCCTTTAACGTGTGTGCGCCTTTATCCCCCAAACAGTTCTTCAGCTGGTTTAGACTGGCAAACCCGGTTAGGATGGTGCAAGATTGAGAAATGTGCCCTAGTTTTATCTTGCTTTGTGCACATTTTTTCATACTGACTCCAAAATGCTTGCTGTTATGAAAGGCAATTCAGTATCACAATGGACATGGAGGTCAGAGCACATACAGTGATCTGACAATAACCCAAAATAATAGAACGCGCTCTGAGACGTGGGAACCCTGCAGACCGCAATCCCTGATCCTCTCCAAACACAACTAGAGGCAGCCGTGGATTGCGCCTAACGCTACCTATGCAACTCGGCACAGCCTGAGAAACTAACTAGCCTGAAGATAGAAAAAATAAGCCTACCTTGCCTCAGAGAAATACCCCAAAGGAAAAGGCAGCCCCCCACATATAATGACTGTGAGTAAGATGAAAAGACAAACGTAGGGATGAAATAGATTCAGCAAAGTGAGGCCCGATATTCTAGACAGAACGAGGATAGGAAAGATAACTTTGCGGTCTACACAAAACCCTAAAGAAAACCACGCAAAGGGGCAAAAAAGACCCTCCGTACCGAACCAACGGCACGGAGGTACACCCTTTGCGTTCCAGAGCTTCCAGCAAAACAAATAGACAAGCTGGACAGAAAAAATAGCAACAAATAGCAAAGAAGCACTTAGCTATGCAGAGCAGCAGGCCACAGGAATGATCCAGAGGAACACAAGTCCAACACTGGAACATTGACAGGAAGCATGAAACAAAGCATTAGGTGAGGTTAAGTAGAGAAGCACCTAACGACCTCACCAGATCACCTGAGGGAGGAAACTCAGAAGCAGCAGTACCAGTTTCCTCCACAAACGGAAGCTCCCAGAGAGAATCAGCCGAAGTACCACTTGTGACCACAGGAGGGAGCTCTGCCACAGAATTCACAACAGTACCCCCCCCTTGAGGAGGGGTCACCGAACCCTCACCAGAGCCCCCAGGCCGACCAGGATGAGCCACATGAAAGGCACGAACAAGATCGGGAGCATGGACATCAGAGGCAAAAACCCAGGAATTATCCTCCTGAGCATAACCCTTCCATTTAACCAGATACTGGAGTTTCCGTCTTGAAACACGAGAATCCAAAATCTTCTCCACAATATACTCCAATTCCCCCTCCACCAAAACCGGGGCAGGAGGGTCAACAGATGGAACCATAGGTGCCACGTATCTCCGCAACAATGACCTATGGAAGACGTTATGTATGAAAAAAGAATCTGGGAGGGTCAGACGAAAAGACACAGGATTAATAACCTCAGAAATCCTATAAGGACCAATGAAACGAGGTTTAAACTTCGGAGAGGAAACCTTCATAGGAATATGACGAGAAGATAACCAAACCAGATCCCCAACACGAAGTCGGGGACCCACACGGCGTCTGCGATTAGCGAAACGCTGAGCCTTCTCCTGGGACAAGGTCAAATTGTCCACTACATGAGTTCAAATCTGCTGCAACCTGTCCACCACAGTATCCACACCAGGACAGTCCGAAGACTCAACCTGTCCTGAAGAGAAACGAGGATGGAACCCAGAATTGCAGAAAAATGGCGAAACCAAGGTAGCCGAGCTGGCCCGATTATTAAGGGCGAACTCAGCCAAAGGCAAAAAGGACACCCAGTCATCCTGATCGGCAGAAACAAAGCATCTCAGATAGGTTTCCAAGGTCTAATTGGTTCGTTCGGTCTGGCCATTAGTCTGAGGATGAAAAGCTGAGGAAAAAGACAAGTCAATGCCCATCCTACCACAAAAGGCTCGCCAAAACCTCGAAACAAACTGGGAACCTCTGTCAGAAACGATATTCTCTGGAATGCCATGCAAACGAACCACATGCTGGAAGAACAATGGCACCAAATCAGAGGAGGAAGGCAACTTGGACAAGGGTACCAGATGGACCATCTTAGAAAAGCGATCACAGACCACCCAAATGACTGACATCTTTTGAGAGACGGGAAGATCTGAAATAAAATCCATAGAGATATGTGTCCAAGGTCTCTTCGGGACCGGCAAGGGCAAAAGCAACCCACTGGCACGAGAACAGCAGGGCTTTGCCCGAGCACAAATCCCACAGGACTGCACAAAAGAACGCACATCCCGCGACAGAGTCGGCCACCAAAAGGATCTAGCCACTAACTCTCTGGTACCAAAGATTCCAGGATGACCAGCCAACACCGAACAATGAACCTCAGAGATCACTTTATTTGTCCACCTATCAGGGACAAACAGTTTCTCCACTGGACAACGATCAGGTTTATTAGCCTGAAATTTTTGCAGCACCCGCCGCAAATCAGGGGAGATGGCAGACATAATAATTACTCCTTCCTTGAGGATACCCGCCGGCTCAGATAAACCCGGAGAGTCGGGCACAAAACTCCTAGACAGAGCATCCGCCTTCACATTTTTAGAGCCTGGAAGGTACGAAATCACAAAGTCAAAACGGGCGAAAAACAGCGACCAACGAGCCTGTCTAGGATTCAAACGCTTAGCAGACTCGAGATAAGTCAGGTTCTTATGATCAGTCAATACCACCACGCGATGCTTAGCTCCTTCAAGCCAATGACGCCACTCCTCGAATGCCCACTTCATGGCCAGCAACTCTCGGTTGCCCACATCATAATTCCGCTCAGCAGGCGAAAACTTCCTGGAAAAAAAAGCGCATGGTTTCATCACTGAACAATCAGAACCTCTCTGCGACAAAACAGCCCCTGCTCCAATCTCAGAAGCATCAACCTCGACCTGGAACGGAAGAGAAACATCAGGTTGACACAACACAGGGGCAGAAGAAAAACGACGCTTCAACTCCTGAAAAGCTTCCACAGCATCAGAAGACCAATTGACCAAATCAGCACCCTTCTTGGTCAAATCGGTCAATGGTTTGGCAATACTAGAAAAATTGCAGATGAAGCGACGATAAAAATTAGCAAAGCCCAGGAACTTTTGCAGACTTTTCAGAGATGTCGGCTGAGTCCAATCATGGATGGCTTGGACCTTAACAGGATCCATCTCGATAGTAGAAGGGGAAAAGATGAACCCCAAAAATAAAACCTTCTGCACACCAAAGAGACACTTTGATCCCTTCACAAACAAAGAGTTAGCACGCAGGACCTGAAAAACCGTTCTGACCTGTTTCACATGAGACTCCCAATCATCCGAGAAGATCAAAATGTCATCCAAGTACACAATCAGGAATTTATCCAGGTACTCTCGGAAGATGTCATGCATAAAGGACTGAAACACTGATGGAGCATTGGCAAGTCCGAATGGCATCACTAGATACTCAAAATGACCCTCGGGCGTATTAAATGCAGTTTTCCATTCATCGCCTCGCCTGATTTGCACCAGATTATACGCACCACGAAGATCAATCTTGGTGAACCAACTAGCCCCCTTAATCCGAGCAAACAAATCAGATAACAAAGGCAAGGGATACTGAAATTTAACAGTGATCTTATTAAGAAGGCGATAATCTATACAAGGTCTCAGCGAACCATCCTTTTTGACTACAAAAAAGAACCCTGCTCCTAATGGCGACGATGACGGGCGAATATGCCCCTTCTCCAGGGATTCCTTCACATAACTGCGCATAGCGGTGTGCTCAGGCACGGATAAATTAAACAGTCGACCTTTTGGGAATTTACCACCAGGAATCAAATTGATAGCACAATCACAATCCCTATGCGGAGGTAGGGCATCGGACTTGGGCTCATCAAATACATCCCGGTAATCAGACAAGAACTCTGGAACCTCAGAAGGGGTGGATGACGAAATTGACAAAAATGGAACATCACCATGTACCCCCTGACAACCCCAGCTGGACACCGACATGGATTTCCAATCCAATACTGGATTATGGGCTTGTAGCCATGGCAACCCCAACACGACCACATCATGCAGATTATGCAACACCAGAAAGCGAATATCCTCCTGATGTGCAGGAGCCATGCACATGGTCAGCTGGGTCCAGTATTGAGGCTTATTCTTGGCCAAAGGCGTGGCATCAATACCTCTCAATGGAATAGGACACTGCAAGGGCTCCAAGAAAAACCCACAATGCTTAGCATATTCCAAGTCCATCAAATTCAGAGCAGCGCCTGAATCTACAAACGCCATGACAGAATATGATGACAAAGAGCAGATCAAGGTAACGGACAGAAGAAATTTTGACTGTACCGTACCAATGGTGGCAGACCTAGCGAACCGCTTAGTGCGCTTAGGACAATCAGAGATGGCATGAGTGGAATCACCACAGTAGAAACACAGCCCCTTCAGACGTCTGTGTTCTTGCCGTTCAACTCTGGTCAAAGTCCTATCGCACTGCATAGGCTCAGGTTTAAGCTCAGGTAATACCGCCAAATGGTGCACAGATTTACGCTCACGCAAGCGTCGACCGATCTGAATAGCCAAAGACATAGACTCATTCAAACCAGCAGGCATAGGAAATCCCACCATGACATCCTTAAGGGCTTCAGAGAGACCCTTTCTGAACATAGCTGCCAGCGCAGATTCATTCCATTGAGTGAGCACTGACCATTTTCTAAATTTCTGGCAATATACCTCTATCTCATCCTGACCCTGACAAAGAGCCAGCAAATTCTTTTCTGCCTGATCCACTGAATTAGGCTCATCGTACAGCAATCCGAGCGCCAGGAAAAACGCATTGATATTACTTAATGCAGGATCTCCTTGCGCAAGAGAAAATGCCCAGTCCTGAGGGTCGCCGCGCAAAAAAGAAATAATAATCAAAACCTGTTGAACTGGATCACCAGAGGAACGAGGTTTCAAGGCCAGAAATAACTTACAATTATTTTTGAAACTCAGAAACTTAGCTCTATCTCCAAAAAACAAATCAGGAATAGGAATTCTTGGTTCTAACATAGATTTCTGATCAATAGTGTCTTGAATCTTTTGTACTCTTGCCGAGAGCTGATCCACAAATGAAGACAGACTTCTAATGTCCATCGCTACACCTGTGTACTGAACCACCCAAATGTCTAGGGGAAAAAAAAGACAAAACACAAAGCCAAGAAAAAAAAATGGTTTCAGAACTTCTTTTTTCCCTCTATTGAGAATCATTAGTACTTTTGGCTTCCTGTACTGTTATGAAAGGCAATTCAGTATCACAATGGACATGGAGGTCAGAGCACATACAGTGATCTGACAATAACCCAAAATAGTAGAACGAGCTCTGAGACGTGGGAACTCTGCAGACCGCAATCCCTGATCCTCTCCAAACACAACTAGAGGCAGCCGTGGATTGCGCCTAATGCTACCTATGCAACTCGGCACAGCCTGAGAAACTAACTAGCCTGAAGATAGAAAAAATAAGCCTACCTTGCCTCAGAGAAATACCCCAAAGGAAAAGGCAGCCCCCCACATATAATGACTGTGAATAAGATGAAAAGACAAACGTAGGGATGAAATAGATTCAGCAAAGTGAGGCCCGATATTCTAGACAGAACGAGGATAGGAAAGATAACTTTGCGGTCTACACAAAACCCTAAAGAAAACCACGCAAAGGGGCAAAAAAGACCCTCCGTACCGAACTAACGGCACGGAGGTACACCCTTTGCGTCCCAGAGCTTCCAGCAAAACAAATAGACAGGCTGGACAGAAAAAATAGCAACAAATAGCAAAGAAGCACTTAGCTATGCAGAGCAGCAGGCCACAGGAATGATCCAGAGGAACACAAGTCCAACACTGGAACATTGACAGGAAGCATGAAACAAAGCATTAGGTGGGGTTAAGTAGAGAAGCACCTAACGACCTCACCAGATCACCTGAGGGAGGAAACTCAGAAGCAGCAGTACCAGTTTCCTCCACAAACGGAAGCTCCCAGAGAGAATCAGCCGAAGTACCACTTGTGACCACAGGAGGGAGCTCTGCCACAGAATTCACAACAGCTTGCTTCTTGCGCCGTTCCCCAGAAAGTTAGGGCTTGTGCAAGCCTGTGTGCAGGGGGCTGGGAGACTGGTTAGCGGTATATGGAGTCCATAGAAGGAATCTTCTGTTCACACATAGCAGCGATAATGTGCGATGCTTTCTAGTTATGTCATGTTGTTTCCTGCCTCACTACTGAGACCTGGGCAAAGGTTCCAGACTCGTCTGCATCTCAAGGCCGATTGTTCTTGCCAGGAGCCGCCTTTCAGTTCTGTTGTGATTTATAACTCTGGCTGGGATTGTCGCTAACAATTGATCATAAGCCCCAGTGAGGTTTTTATTTGAAATATTAATCCTTGAAATGAAATCATAAGATACCAGATCTGCCGAGTGCGGTGTAAACAATCTATTATTGTCATGCACTACAGCAAACAACTGCAAAACAAAGCGATTTGTTAGTGGTGAGAGGTTTTATGGCCAAACACTCCTTGTACTGACTAAGTGCTGGCTTTCAACTCTGTTCTTCCCGGAAAAACAAGATATTAGGTTTTTATATTATGTTTTCTTTAAAAAGTCTATTTCCATTGATTACATATATAATTTGTAAAGCGCTGCGGAATATGTTGGCGCTATATAAATAAAATTATTATTATTATTATTATTACATTCCTGTGTCTTTAATTACATCATGATCTCTGAAGGTGAAGAAGCTGAATGTGTTTTTTTTTTGGTAAAAATATTCTGCCATTTTGCTGCTGCACAGTATGTGCAGGTCCTTCTCTTAGCTGGCTGCTCTGCAACAGAGGCACAGATGTATCGGAGCGCTGTATCTAGCGTCTCTTGGATTTCTCCTCCTCTCTCTCAGTGTTGGAGATAGCAAGAAGGTGGGGAGGAATCCTTTACACAAATCCGGATGTTGAGAGGTGGAAAAGTATTGTTCTCAGGAAAAGCCTGTGCATAAGGAAGTACCGTATATTAAAAGCCATAAGAAAAATAAAATGTGGAATTAATTGTGTGTAAATTTGAACTTAAAGGTTTGCTCCACTACTTATTGATCTATCCTAGGGGCAGGTCATCAATGTCAGATTGGTGGGGGTCCAACACCTAGCACCCCCACAGCGATCAGCTGTTCTCAGTGTCTGACATATGTTAGCAGTTGTGAAGCAAAGCCGTATAGCTCTGTCATCTGTGTAGTGTCTGCGGCCAGGTTTTTCCTCTCTTGGAATAAATAGGGGTAGTTCTGCAGTACCCAGCTGTGACTACTACATAGTTTATGGAATTGTACTTTTCAGCTGTGCAACTTCTAACATCTGGCTGGTGGAAGTCCCAGGTTTTGGCCCCCCACTGATCTGACATTGATAGCCTATCCTTAGGGTAGACCCTCGATAAAAAAAAAAGTCATGAAGAAAAGTTGAGATAATTCAGGGTACCCCAGTACACATTAGATGATTGTCCAGTTCCTCAAAAAATCAGCAGGTTCAGCCAACTTTAAAGGGATTTTTCAAGTTAATATTTTTTTTTTTTACTCTGCAGACTTAGTCTATATGAAAAAATGAGCCTTACATACACTTTGAAAGTTCAGTGCTTCCTCTCCGACACTGCCCTTGTTTTTGTTGACATGGATGGAGCAGTGACATGACTACTACAGCCTGTTTCTGCTGATCCCATGACCATTTAGCCCAGTGATTGGCTGCAGCAGTCACCTGCTGTAGTTGTGATGTTACTGCTGCAGTCTTGTCAACAAAGACTAGGGCTGCGGCAGAGAGCTAGTGCTGGGCCGGCAGCAGATAAGTGAGGGTCGTGTTCTTTTTTTTTTTTTTTACCTACAGCAATTTTGTGGAGTTACTGAAAACCTTTAACCTGGAAAATCCCCAAAATCTAATGTGTATTGAGTCCTTAGAACTGTATAACAGTTCGATGGATGTTACATTTGAGGAGGATACTGGTAAGTTATTACTTTTGTGCAAATTCTTAACATCATAAACAAGGCCTTTTGCAAAAGAACTGACACCAGGTTCAGATACGAGTCAGCCCTGCAAGCAGTAGAGGGGAAAGGAAGCATTGAATGACAGCTGTGGTTGATCTAACAGACATGTCTCATCACTCATTAAGAAACATAGTTAGAGATAATCTGTCATCTGACCTATCTATAAGATATGGGAACCATTGTCTGCCTTACAGGAGAGCTCTTATGGACATATGTTACCAATGGGCTCCATGTTATACCATTATACACCTGTAGTGGCGGGTGTAATAAAAATATGCAGGGGCTTGTTACTAGTGATGAGTGAAGGTGCTTGGATGATGGGCATGCTCGGATGCTAACCGAGTGTATTTGGCCTGCTCCCAAAATATGTTTGAATCCCCACGGCCGCTGTTAGACTGCCGTGAGACATGCAGGTGCGGAGACTCCAACATATTTTTCGAGCACGCTGAAGACACTCAGTTAGCACCCAAGCGTGCTCGGCTAAGGCCTTCATCTGCCAAGACCTATGGTGATCTTATTGCTAGTTGGTCTAATGAGAACAGGTTGACTAAATCAAAAAACCTCTTAAAGGCACACTACTGTCTATTGTAAATGGTGCCAGCATTCTTCTCCTTTGGGGCAGGGGTAAGGAATAAGGCACATTAACGTATGCTTTGTGGGAAATGGGACATAAAGGAAATGGTCACTCAACGTGGAGATTTACTGTACACATATCTTATATATCCTTATTAGAGATGAGAGGACTTGTGGAAGCTCGGGTTCTGGTATCCAAACTGTACCTAAAATTAAACCCCATTGAAAACAATGGGGACCCGAACTTTGGACTTGGAAAAATCTCTCTCTCTCAGTCTGTCCTCCCAAACTTCCCCCAGAACTCTGAACATTAAAACGGACTTCCGGGAGAAGTTTATGTTCGGAGTTTAGCACCGGACACTACCTGTCCAGTACGAACCTTAAACTTTTATGTTGGGGTTCGCTCATTTCTAATCCTTATCTGGAACGAAATAAAAAGATCAAAATAAAACATTTGTAGATCATGTTTGATATTAATCATATCTGGTCTATTAAGTCTTTCTACAAGATACTCGGGAACCCCTTCTGTACAGTGAATGACTATACTAGAGGTGCCCGGGGCAAGCCTGCCCTAACCCGAGCCTTGTTGAGTGCATTTCTTCTTTTGTTTATATGCTCATTTAAATCATTTCTGTTTTGTCATCTTTGTCCCCTCCTTAAAGGGGACGTTCACATCTGTAGCACTCCTGGCACAGCAGGAGTGTCATCTCCAAGCTGGGCCTGTGACGTGTCCAAACATCTGGTCAAACAGGTTTCTCTCTCCTGCGTTGAGAGACTGTCTAACGCAGCATTAGGAGGTAGATTTTCCTCGTGTACAGACGACTGGGAAACATTCTCTTGCTCTTTTGTTTCAGCAAACTTAAGATTTGGAAGCGAGATGTGAAATGGCTGCACGCCGTGTCCGGAGAGTGGTTCGAGGAGATCCAGAAGAAAAAGTTTAAGGATGATCCAGACGTGAGGAGCTTAGTGAGGTCCCCTCTGACCCATCATCTGAAGAAGAAAACCCCTAAAGGCGGTGAGTCGGGGGAAGCTTTGATGTAGGAGGAGGTGGGTCGTCTGTCAACAACAATGTAAAAAATGAGTTTCACTTATTTAAACAGTAGTAAATCACAAAGTAGCCGAGTAATGATTGACAAAAGGATTAAGAGGTCCTCAGATCTGGCCAAAAAGTAACTATTAGGGGGCGAAAGGCATTGACCTGTAATAACCCTTAGGTTACATGCTCATCTAAAACAGGTATTATTAGTAAAAGTAAACACTCGAGCTGTTGTCAGACATGATGTGTGTTGTCAGGTGCGATGTCTGTTTTTTGAGAAGGTCTGGTAAAACTGGCAGATTTCCTCTTGTAGGACATTTTGATTAATGGTTCTGTGAGTATGGCTGGGATAATGTAGAGTTATAAAAGTTCCAATCACACTGACTTCCCAGAAATTATCAGGATATTGGTTATTAATTAGCTTTTATCCGTATGGGGACTGGAAAAGTTTTCGAGTAGTTTGCAGTTCTACAGCCTACATGTGCAAAATCGGGTAAGACTGGGTGTGGAATAGTACTCAGTCCTCGACTGCATGTTATTTTCTCCCATCTTATATACAAAATATATTCAAGATTACATGTGATCAGGAACGTTTTTAATAAGGAGACCAGTAGTATTGATGATGTGAATGTTTGGTTGTTGTCTACCCGCATGGTCTTACAATTTTTACAGAAGATTGGTATTGTAGAGGGTTTTTTTTTAGTAAGCATCTTTATTTTCCATAAATAAGATTTACTGAACATTTTTTCTTAGTACTCTGTCCTGCTGTTCCTCTTTTATTCCTTCTAGACATCTATAAGTAAATTGACAACTGGGCGTTATTATTGGAAGGTGGGTTGTCCAGTGTGAAATTGTCCAATCAGCACTAACAGGATAGAGACACACCCCTCTGTCATAGAAAAAGGTAACACAAAGTTGTCAACTTATTTGTAAATGTTTGGGAGGAATAACAGAGGAATGATACAAGGTTGAGTTAGAAAATAGAAAATCCAGAAAAGAATTGTTTACAAATGTTTTAGAAAAAGCTGAGAATTCTATAAATTAGCGTAATTAAAAATACAGTCATACTCACATTATTGATCTCTAAACTTCTGGGTCCCCGACAGGTCATTGTTCCAGCAATGACTTGTTGCCACTGACATGTGGCTGGTGCAGCCAATCACTGAAATCACTACTACAGCCAGTGATTGACTGCAGCAGGCAAATGTCTGCAGGAGTAGTAAGAACAGAGACAGACAGGGAACCTGGAAAAGTGTGGAACAGGAATAGCGTAGGTGCGTAAGGTAAGTGAGGTCACAGGGGTACCTTGCAAATGGCTTCTCTAGGGAAACAACTTTTGTGTAGAAGATTTTGAAGTAAGTTAAGGGACAGATTTCTGTTTCAGTTTAGAATATATTTGTGCCAGTTTTGGCTATTTGAAAAAATAGCAAAAAAGGCAGAGATGCTTACCTTCCTAGGCCTCTGAACAAGTGCATTATCAGGATGCAGTGGAGGACCCAGTGGTTAAGATGGCGGTTACACCGGTGCAGAAATACCAATAAGGCAGCCACTCACAACCTACCAAATTAATGGAGGGGGTGGCTGCTTGGCATATGACTGCACATTAGAGACTTGTATGTGGCGCTGTTCACACAATGGGAATGCACAGCATCCAGGTTAACAGCCTATTAGTGACTCCCTTCTATTAGCTCAGGTGGGCTGCGCAGCGCTATTAAGATGCATCCCATGTGAACAGACACCACAGTTTACAAGACAGAGTGGGCCCACCTACACCCCGAAAAAATGCATAAAACACATAAATATGTAAGCTCGTAACCCAACATCAAGGGTCCCCACGCTTACGAGTCCTACTCTAACCAATGCTAGCACAAAGAAAGGATTCAAAGATCCTCCAAAAATTCCAAAAAATAGCAAAAAATGCAGAGATGCTTACTTGCCTATGCCATATTAATGAGTCCTCAGCCCTGGATGCTTCAGAAAAGTGGTTAAAGGCCCTGCAGCTCTTGTACCAAACTTGTCCAACACCTCTCTTTTTGGAAAAGTGTATAAAAGGGGTTGATGCTGCTGTAGGAGGGGGGATGGCGGGTCACTTGTCTGGTGAGCTGGTACTAAGAAATACACCTAGGTGTCTCCATTTTGTATTGATGCAATAATAGTTAGGCTCTGGTCACCCCTTACACTCTCAGGTGGTCCATTATTACTATTTCAGGTCTTTGTTACGTACATGGCCTTATCACGCTACACGGGAGTGAGACAGAGAAAATTGAGAACCCAAGAGTGGACTCTCTGGGTCGCGGCCCCAGAGCCCCCATGGGCAAGCAAACCTGATGGACGCACCCCCTATACAGGGAGTGTTAGGAGCAGGCCCAAGGAGGATGGAACTGCAACTGCCGGAGCCAAAGGGACGACTGGGTGAAGTTGGAGAACAGGAACTCTGAGGATGACGAGGCGGTGAGCTGGAAAAGAAACACAAGTATTAGGAGACGGCAATACTACTGTAAGAGTATGGAGGCAGCGGAGGACAAAAGAACCAGGAACAAACAGAACAAGCACGGAAGGAACGGCGCACTGGGAACCAGCACTAGAGAACGGCCTGAGCACAATGCTAGATAATCAGATTTGCAGCAACGACGATACACAGGCGCTTTACCTGGGGAAGCGCCGAGCAGAAATACCCGGTGGGCGCCGCCATATTGGAGGCGGAGCCACCGGGTCCCGACCTCCCAGAAAGCCGAGCGGCGGAGGAGACGCTACGGCGCATGTGCGGACCGCCAACGCGCCGAGAACCAGAGAAGCCGGGCAGAGAAGGACGAGGAGGGACGTTGGGAGCGCGCCAGCCGGACAGGTGAGTATCAGTGATCGTGACAGGCCTGTTATTGTAGAAAGTGTCTCACAATGTGCAGAGCAATTTTCTTTCCCCGGGGCATTCATATACAGTGTAGGTAGGACAACAAATTGAGGCACATGATGTGTTTTGTCTCTGTTCATCATCATTATTCATTGTTGATTTAGAGGCGACAGATCATCGGAACATTAGATCATTATTTTTTGCATTTGCATAGAGCTATTGGTCGTAGAGAGTGGAGTGATGGTTTATAGATGACGTTAAGCCTAATTATTTTTTTCAAAATAAGCAGATCTGCAGTACCCGACAGCGGCCGCGACACAGTGTACAGAGCTGAGCTGTTCTGTTCCGTATATTTACATCCGACTGCCGCTAGAGGAGAGAACAGCTGATCTGTGGAGGAGCCGGGTGTCAGAACCTTATTGGTCTTGTATTGATCAGTATAAATGTGGTGGAAACCCCCTTTACGGCCTTGTTGCACAGAGCAATGATCAACGGAACCTAGTTTCATAGGAATGTCCTTTCTCTTTTTAAATCAGATACATTTTTATTAGCAAAATTTAAATCAACAGATAATCTCAATATTGCCAAATTTAACAGGATCACAAATTTCAAAATGACCTCCCCTCCTATTACATATATGAACAGCAAATGATTAATAATACAGCCTTCATTGGGGATCATCTTCTCTAAACCCATGATGTCCACAATGTCTCAAATGTTTTCCCCCTTTTCTTTTAACATAAATACTCTTCTCTATGTTCACAATAGAATCAGATTGTCTATCAAATTCTCTCAGCGTCGGCGGTTCTTCATTTATCCAGTATCTGGCGATTAGTTTCCACGCAATTTATAGTAATCTAGCTATTACCGCCTTATATTTATTTTGTACCCGAATCTCCTCCACGTATCCCAGAATACACACCACAGGATCCTTCTCAGCTATACGCTCCCTCCACGGCATTAACCACTGTTATCTGGGTTGTAAGATAGCGCTCACTAGCGCATTGTGGAATACTCGCTTGGCACGGGATTTAAGCACTCAGGCATGGTTGCTCCACGCAAACAGTCTTATTCGGTTTATTAGACATCATAAACCATAACACAAACAGTTCATTACAGTTCGTTATATACATCAATGGAACACTTTGACCACCGACAGTCTGTTCCAATGGCAGCTACGTCTCTGCCTGTAACCCCTTGTTATCTGGAGTTACCTTGCAGGAGCTCCGGCTCCACACACTGACTCCTGCCAGTGCTGGTTCACAGGGGGAAAACTGCCTCCCCGGGATCACCGTCCTTGTGACCAGCGCACCTCAGATAGTCCAGACCCGCAGTAGGAACTGTAGCTTCCCCAACACAGAAGCCGTCACAGGCTCTGTAGATGCAGCCTCTCCATGCACTTCCAGGAAGTCCAGTCACAGGCACTTCCAACACACAGGCCATCAGTCCATGGTCCCACCAGTTGCTTGCAGGACTCCAGTCCATATCAGGACAATCCAACACCCTGACCATTCCAGGACTCACACTCTCACCAGGTTCTTGCAGGACTCCAGTCCATCCCATGATAATCCAACACCCTGACCATTCCAGGACTCACACTCTCACCAGGTGCTTGCAGGACTCCAGTCCATCCCAGGACAATTCAACACCCTGAGCATTCAGGTCCACTGTCTTTCTAAGTGCTTCCAGAACGTCTCCTACTCCCAAGGGCCTCCAACACAGACCTGACCTTCCACGTGGACCATACAGATCCAAACACTTTCCATTATGTAGTTTGTAACCACACCCACGGGTGAGGTATGGATCACATGGGCTGATCACGTGATCCTGACATCACTGCAGGTCCTCAAACACCCGTACTTCCCACAGGAAAATGGGTACAGTGAGCACCCTCACCCAGTGGTGAGGTATGTGGGTAGCCAGACCCTCCCACCTCTCACAGCTACCCGCAACCTGGACCCAGATGCACTAAAAGAACATTTTAGTGCTCATGTGCACCAAAGACAAAATACTCCGGGTTGCATTGCAGGGAGCAGCTCCCTATATCATAGGGAGGCTTACAGCGCAGAAGACCTCCTCCTCTGCGACACATACCGGCCATTCACAACAATGCCGGACACTGTCTCACTATCCCCATTACACCTCCATGCGTGTCCTGGGGAGCACATACAGCGCCCCCTAGCTATAACAGGGGTCACTGCATCACATGGTTCAGCCTTGGACTCTGCCATAGTATATGGAGGATCCCTGCCCCTTCAGCCTGGCAGGAATGTTCTTTCTCAATCATTGTCCCATGTAAACATCAATCACCCAACAAACACAAACGCTCATATCTTGCCTGATATAATCTTTTATGTAGCAGTACAACAACCCATGTAAATGGCAATGTGCTGTTCATCCGCATACAGTTTGTTCATTCATGTAATTGGAAGCGTAGCGAACATTGTCTTGTTACTGTACCTGTGTAAAAGACCCCTTCCAGTTAACTTGTGCCTAGTAATGAGCCTTACAACTCTGTTGTCATCACATTTACAAATCTCTTTATACATTAGACTTAAAGGAGTTTTCTGCCCCTTTGTTCAGCTTGACATCTAGTCCCAGTGGGCTAATAAAGGAAAAAATTGCATATACTTATCATTCAGTCACCTGCTGTTCCTCCAGGCTGCTGGCCATGTTCCCTACTGGTCTCTTCCCCTTATTGTTGATTGCCTATAGCAGTCATATGACCAAGTGCTAAAAAAAAACCCTATGTATAGTCATCTATTGATCACCTGCACATGACTTCCACCAATCTCATACCCTTATCTTCTAACCTGGTAGCTGCTCAACCACTGCAGACAATTTCTGATTGGCTGCATCAGTCACGTGCTGGCCTTGTCAGAGGAGTAAGATATAACACTAGGCGTACATGGCCAGGTGGAGAAGAGATAGGGGGTCGCTAGTAGTGTACCGTAAATGCCATTTCTTTTTTTCTTACCTTAGGACACTCATACCGTTTATCAAGTTAAAGAAATGTTCAGAAAACACCTTTATTTGTAATGGATAAAAATAAATACTATGAATGTGATGGCAATGGTAACAGGATTGTAAGGCTGATTACAAGGCACAGCTCTGATAACCATAAGGGACCTTTTACACGGGTATTGTAACAAGCACAGCCAGAGATATACCATGTTGATCGGCTTTGGTTACATTTCCAAAACACTTACTTTACCTCAATGGGGCCAAATGTCATGTAACTTTTAGTTCGTTCCACCTTCTAACACCCACTACTGAAACAGTAGTGATAGGTAGAAAAGGACTGATCCAGTCGACTAGCCGTGTCAGCACCAAGAAAACTTATCAAAACCTGTTCTTAGATAGAAATAATATTTACCCATTTGTAATCAAAGTGAATTTGTCTCCAGATTTCACAATACAAAGTGTACAAAAAAAGAAGAAGATCCCTTAGACCTGATGAAACTGGTGTACTTACTTTGAAAATCCACCTCAGGATGGCTAGCATAATCCTGAAATCAATATTATCATTTTGGGTTCCATCCAGAGCTGGATTCCTAAAATGCTAAAATTTTAATTAGGAAACTTTCACAAAGGATCATACAGCCATGGATTTTCACAGTAAGTGCACCAGTCTCATCAGGTCTGAGATATCTAATTCTTATCCTATAAGGAAGCAGCCAATTTTTGTTTTTGAATATACATTTTCTCCTCCCTCTTCCTCAAAGAACCTTTATTTTTTTCTTACGTCAACATAGCCATATGAGGGCTTTTTTTTCTGTGAGACGAGTTGTAGTTTTGAATGACACCATTTAAGGTACCTTCACACATAACGATTTTGTTAACGATATCGTTGCAACGTCACGCTTTTTGTGACGTAGCAACGATCCCGCTAACGATCTCGTTATGTGTGACAGCGACCAACGATCAGGCCCCTGCTGGGAGATCGTTGGTCGTGGGGAATGATCAGGACCTTTTTTTGGTCGCTGATCACCCGCTGTCATCACTGGATCGGCGTGTGTGACGCCGATCCAGCGATGTGTTCACTTGTAACCAGGGTAAATATCGGGTTACTAAGCGCAGGGCCGCGCTCAGTAACCCGATATTTACCCTGGTTACCATTGTAAAAGTAAAAAAAAAAAAAACAGTACATATTCACATTCTCATGTCTGTCACGTCCCCCGCCGTCAGCTTCCCTGCACTGACTGTCAGCGCCAGCCGTAAAGCAGAGCACAGCGGTGATGTGTGTGTGTGTGTGTGTATATATATATATATATATATATATATATATATATATATATATATATATATATATATACTGTGTTCCAAATTATTATGCAAATTAGATTTAAGTGTCATAAAGATTTAATGGTCTTATTTTTCAAATAAACTCATGGATGATATTGTGTCTCAGCGCTCAATGGATCACTGAAATCAATCCTAAACACATGGATGATTAGGTTTCCAGGTGATTCTAATTAAAGGAAAACTACTTAAAAACTATGTTCCACATTATTGAGCAGGCCACAGGTTTCAAGTAATATGGGAACTAAAAAGGATCTCTCCGCTGCTGAAAAGCATTAAATAGTGCAATGCCTTGGACAAGGTATGAAAACATTAGATATTCCACGAAAACTTAAGAGTGGTCATCATACTGTGAAGAGATTTGTGACTGAAACAGAGCAAAGACAGAGTTCATGCAGATAAAGGCATAATGTGGAAGGTTTCTGCCAGACAAATTCATGGGATTAAGAGAGCAGCTGCCAAAATATCATTACAAAGCAGCAAACAGTTATTTGAAGTTGCTGGTGCCTCTGGAGTCCCTTGATCCTCAAGGTGTAGGATCCTTCAAAAGCTTGCTGTGGTGCATAAACCTAATATTCAGCCACCCTTAACAGTGTTCACAAGCAGAAATGGTTAAAGTGGGCCCAGACATACATGAACACTAATTTCCAAATAGTCTTGTTTTACTAATGAGTGTCGAGCAACCCTGGATGGTCCAGATGGATGGAGTAGTGGATGGTTGGTGGAGGCCACCATGTCCCAACAAGACTGCGAAGTCAGCAAGGAGGTGGAGGAGTCACATTTTGGGCCAGAATCATGGGGAAACAGCTGGTAGGACGCCATAAGGTTCCTGAAGGTGTGAAAATGACCTCTGTAAAGTATTTAGAGTTTCGTACTGACAACTTTCTTCCATGGTCTAAAAAGCAGAAACGTGCCTTCAGGGGCAAAATCATCTTCATGCTGACAATGCCCCATCTCATGCTGCAAAGAATACCTCACTGGCTGCTATGGGCATAAAAGGAGATAAACTCATGGTGTGGCCACCATCTTCCCCTGACCTCAACCCTATAGAGAACCTTTGGAGTATCATCAAGCAAAATATCTATGAGGGTGGGAGGCAGTTCACATCAAAACAGCAGCTCTGGGAGGCTATTCTGACTTCATGCAAAGAAATACAGGCAGAAACTCTCCAAAAACTCACAAGTTCAATGGATGCAAGAATTGTGAAGGTGATATCAAAGAAGGTTTCCTATGGTAACATGTAACTTGGCCTGTTAGGAGGTTTTGGAGTTAAATAGCTTTTTTGTTCAGTGAATGTGACCTCCTAATGCTACAAATTCCACAAATGAGCATTTTCAGTTCTTTAAAACATATCAAATGTATAGAAATTCTACTGTGCCTAATAATTTGGAACAGTGCATTTTGAGTTTTTATTTGTTTTGGAGATTATACTGTTATCATTGGGAGGTTTCTTCAATAAAATTCGATGTATACGGGTGATGACTTTTATTAGACTGACTGTCATTTGCACCGACCATTTAGGAAAATCTGAGTAAAATATCATTTGCATAATAATTTGGAACACAGTGTATATATATATATTTATTTATTTTTGTAAAGCTTTTTTACCTTTAGTCCCAATGGAAGACTTGAACTTGCAGTTGTTTGATGGCTTGCTCTATTATATTCTATTGCACTGTGTAGTGTTATTCTGGGACTGCTATGAAGCTCAGCCAGAGGATGGGCTTCACAGAACAACCAATGTGGGAGCAAAAGGGTCTTTCAGCAGGCCCCCCAACTGACATGACAACTTATCATCCCCCCCGTGATTACGTTTCGAGGTGGATTGAGGGCATTCAAAACTGACACTTGAGTAGGATTGCACATCATTGCTGTCAGTGATTGATAGAGGCATTTAACAGGTTAACAGCAGAGATTGAAGCTAGCTCCGATTCTTGCTAACAAGAGGCGGATTTATTGGTATCCATTCGCAAACCCATTTGTCACACATGGAAGCCATATCGCGTGTGTGAACAGACACTAATTCTTTCAGTATCGGCCTCCATGCTTACACTAAGAGATGTTTTAGATTTTCTTGGCAAGTTAATAAAAATTCCAAATAAATTAATAGAAACCAATCCAAAAGGTTTACATGGGATTTCTGATGACAGGGACTGATGCCGATCTCAGGTCTGTGATGTCTCTCCGATAGTCCTTGTCCGGAGGGAGAAGATTTGAGGACAAACTGGATTTTAATCTGGCTGATACTTTTTTGCCTGGAGATAAGCATTGAATGAAATGTCTAGCAGCCGCTTCTATCATGTTCAAAAAATGCAAATCCAAGCATGTTTTATGAAACACACAGGTAAAATAGCTTAAAGGCTATGGAAATCTTTGACATGGAAAAAAAATATTTTTACATGTGTTAGTGGTTACCTTTAGATAATCAACTAAGTTTCAGGCTGAATTTTTCATTCCTTCATTAATATCCAGACCCCTTGATATGCAGTTTGCAGCCTGATCCAAGTTTCAGATTTTTCTTTCTGTGGGAGTGTCATTCCCAGTAATACAGGCTGGATGTGAGGTGCTTCTGTCTATATTAGCTCATATATCAGCACAGCTTCTATCCTGCATTCATTTTCTTCTTCTCTTGTGCTTTACAACTGTTTTATAGAAAGCAGTAAGGAGAAGATCTCAGACATTTTTTGGAAAAGTAATCAACTGGATAAAAGACATTCAGACACTCTCTCTGCAGCAGCAAAATTTCAGGAAGGCTATTTGTAAAGACGCTTAACTATGTATTTAGGAAGTAAGTTAACAATAAAATTCTGGGGAAAGGTGTGCGTTGGCTTTAAAAAGCTATGGTAAATGTGTATTGTTGTTGTTCGTTTGCTTCATACAGTAAATGCAGAATTAGGCAACTTTCTACAGACTCTTCATAAAAAAATGCAGAGAATTTTGCCTAGCTAGCTGGTCTGCAAAATGTGCTCCTGGCTGTGACAGCTCCCGGTGCGCTCTCCTTCTCCCTGCTCTGTGTGTGCAGGTAGGATGAGGAAATCAGGAGACACAGTCAAATTAATTCGGGAGAGCAGATCACTCCCTTTGTGGACACAGAGAAAAGCACACACAGGTCAGTTTGTAAAGGGAGTGAGAGAATCGTACCGACTGGGTACAAGTGCAAGGAGAAGGCAGACAATGGAGAGAAAGATCACACATTCTTCAGCATGACTGTCAACACAAGCTGGAAGGGATCCCTCATGAGGTCTAGCTGGTAAAATCACTCCCAGGAATGAAGCTGTGCTGATACTTAAAGGGCTGGTCTAACGGTAAAGCATTTTTCTCCTAACTCCCTATCTATTTAGTCCCGTAATCCTAAGCAACGAAGGGTCATCAGTGACGCTCATTTCAGGGACTGATCTCTGCTCTGTCCTTAGGTGTCTCCTTTGTGCAGTGCCTCCCACCATACAAAGTCTTCCCCAGTGTCCTTTTCGATGAACACAGCGTCCGGTCTGTTGTCGGTTTAGATAAACAGTTATGAGCTGGCATCAGAGCTTTTGGGACCACCCCTTTAAGCGCTACTGACCACTGGTCACACAGATCTTACATCCAGCATGTATTACTGGGAGACACACTCCCACAAGAGAAAGGCCTAAAACGGAAAGCATAACGAGGGCGTCTGAAAATAAATGAAGGACTGAAGATGTAGTGCAATATTATTAACTAAAGGTAACCACAAATATACATGTAAAAATTGTGATTTTCATGTCAAAGGTGTCTATAGCCTTAAAGGGGTGATGTTCTTCACCCCAAAAAAGATTCACTGGACCATGGTCTCCTGCGTCCAATTTGTACTCTGACAGCCCAACCAGGATCTTGTGTCGAGGCAGCACGTGACATTATGACGTTGCAAGTTCAAGGGACCCTGAAAATCTGAAAATCATTTTTCTCTTCTATTCTGGTTAGAAAGGTCCCTTGACAATAATCCAGAGTCTTCCTCCTGGAACCCCCAGTGATCAGCTGTAACCTCTTGAGAAACCAGTCTTGATCCAAACGCAGGGTCTTAATGAATTTGACAAATCTTTCAGCTGTGCGAGCGCCATCCTGGGTATCAATGGCACCTAATTCATTAGGCTCCACACGTGCATTTAATGAATGTCTCCATTTTTAGCCACCTGGGGTCTACTGGTAAGTGATAATTATAAAGGAGGGTCGGACACTTTCTCCTCAGTGCTGATACTAGTGAAGAATCTGTAAATCACACCCCATTCCCCAGACACAGCAGGCTCCTTGTGTCCTGGTTACTCCCGTGTATCTAAGCTGCAGTGTGTGCTGCCGTCACGGAGCAGCGTGCTAACAATAGTCACATACTTTGCACTTTGTACCTTTGAATTTTGATTTTTAGATGATAAGTACAGTTGTGCACTACGTATCGGCAGATTATACAGGAGGGCCCGCGTACCAGCACCCTGGGATGACCGAGGGAAATGCATTTATTGCTAAAAAATAAGCTTCATTTTTTAAGTCCGGATTTCACTTGTCACGGAGTGGACTTATCATTTCAGCACTCGCACTGCCAGTATGTGCGTAGTCCTGCCGAGCCGCGTCCGCTGAGTCTGTGGGTGAACGGCTAACATGTCTTCTTTGCTTCCAGATCCTGAATCCTCTAGAATGACAACATCTAGAAACTTTCAGCCCCAAAAGAGCTCCGGATCGTCTTTCCTCGGACTTCGCTCTCCTTTATCGTCTTTATTCTCCTTCAGGAAGTCTGCCAAGCAAAATGTAAAGCCGCCATCTCCGCAGGAGAGGTAATGCTTTATTGAATTTCTTCATCGCCAATCTTCCAGTTTTATGGTTACAGTCCGATGTGTCACCTGTGATCCCCGGTGCTCTTCTTTCCTCGCACATGCAGTGATGGTGGTAATCTCTGCAGATTGCGGAGCTTTGTCTTGTCGGATATTCTGTGCCTAAAATCATACGTACAAGAATTGTCGATATATAGTGGCTTAGTTGCTTAGGACAGAAGTGCGAGGAAAAGGAAGCCAAATCGGTTTTTTTCAGAGTTTTTGCAATTTCTCATTACTTTCAATGAGTAAAAAAAATGCTGCAAAAATCCTGAAAGAATTGACGTGCTGCAGTTCTCAATATCTGTAAGGAAATTTTAAAAAATTTAATTTTTGAAATCATATAGTTTTTGTTGTAAAGTGCAGCTTTTTTCCCACCCGAAAAAAAAAAAAGCACCAAAAAAATGCTGCAAAAAGCAGCGTGTGAACGTAAGCCGTATGTAGTTGCTGCTGATGACAGAGCATCGTCTACACTTGGTGTATGACTACTTAGATGCCAGCTTGCTGCCTGGAGACTGTCCTTATTCACTGACAGCAAGCACGTTTCTTGAAAATGTCGAGGAGGTGAAACAGGACGAATGTTAGAAAGTTGCAGAAGTTTGATTGTATGTAGGGATTACGTCTTATTAATATTATAACCACAAAGCCCTCTAATTGTCTAACACTGTCCGTGGATGTGATGACAGTCTAACTAGAAGAGAAAAGTTGGAAAAGGTTGTGATGAAATCCCCAACTAATAGCAGCAGCTCCTGATACCCTTAAGGTACCTTCACACTGAACAACTTAACAACGATAACGACAGCGATCCGCGACGTTGCAGCATCCTGGATAGCGATATCGTTGTGTTTGACAAGCAGCAGCGATCAGGATCCTGCTGTGACATCGTTGGTCGGAGCTAGAAGGTCAGAACCTTATTTCATCGCTGGATCACCCGCTGACATCGCTGGTTATGGGGGACTTTAACTACCCGGATATTAACTGGGAAACAGAAACCTGTGAAACCCATAAAGGCAACAGGTTTCTGCTAATAACCAAGAAAAATTATCTTTCACAATTGGTGCAGAATCCAACCAGAGGAGCAGCACTTTTAGACCTAATACTATCTAATAGACCTGACAGAATAACAAATCTGCAGGTGGTCGGGCATTTAGGAAATAGCGACCACAATATTGTGCAGTTTCACCTGTCTTTCACTAGGGGGACTTGTCAGGGAGTCACAAAAACATTGAACTTTAGGAAGGCAAAGTTTGAACAGCTTAGAGATGCCCTTAATCTGGTAGACTGGGACAATATCCTCAGAAATAAGAATACAGATAATAAATGGGAAATGTTTAAGAACATCCTAAATAGGCAGTGTAAGCGGTTTATACCTTGTGGGAATAAAAGGACTAGAAATAGGAAAAACCCAATGTGGCTAAACAAAGAAGTAAGACAGGCAATTAACAGTAAAAAGAAAGCATTTGCACTACTAAAGCAGGATGGCACCATTGAAGCTCTAAAAAACTATAGGGAGAAAAATACTTTATCTAAAAAACTAATTAAAGCTGCCAAAAAGGAAACAGAGAAGCACATTGCTAAGGAGAGTAAAACTAATCCCAAACTGTTCTTCAACTATATCAATAGTAAAAGAATAAAAACTGAAAATGTAGGCCCCTTAAAAAATAGTGAGGAAAGAATGGTTGTAGATGACGAGGAAAAAGCTAACATATTAAACACCTTCTTCTCCACGGTATTCACGGTGGAAAATGAAATGCTAGGTGAAATCCCAAGAAACAATGAAAACCCTATATTAAGGGTCACCAATCTAACCCAAGAAGAGGTGCGAAATCGGCTAAATAAGATTAAAATAGATAAATCTCCGGGTCCGGATGGCATACACCCACGAGTACTAAGAGAACTAAGTAATGTAATAGATAAACCATTATTTCTTATTTTTAGGGACTCTATAGCGACAGGGTCTGTTCCGCAGGATTGGCGCATAGCAAATGTGGTGCCAATATTCAAAAAGGGCTCTAAAAGTGAACCTGGAAATTATAGGCCAGTAAGTCTAACCTCTATTGTTGGTAAAATATTTGAAGGGTTTCTGAGGGATGTTATTCTGGATTATCTCAATGAGAATAACTGTTTAACTCCATATCAGCATGGGTTTATGAGAAATCGCTCCTGTCAAACCAATCTAATCAGTTTTTATGAAGAGGTAAGCTATAGGCTGGACCACGGTGAGTCATTGGACGTGGTATATCTCGATTTTTCCAAAGCGTTTGATACCGTGCCGCACAAGAGGTTGGTACACAAAATGAGAATGCTTGGTCTGGGGGAAAATGTGTGTAAATGGGTTAGTAACTGGCTTAGTGATAGAAAGCAGAGGGTGGTTATAAATGGTATAGTCTCTAACTGGGTCGCTGTGACCAGTGGGGTACCGCAGGGGTCAGTATTGGGACCTGTTCTCTTCAACATATTCATTAATGATCTGGTAGAAGGTTTACACAGTAAAATATCGATATTTGCAGATGATACAAAACTATGTAAAGCAGTTAATACAAGAGAAGATAGTATTCTGCTACAGATGGATCTGGATAAGTTGGAAACTTGGGCTGAAAGGTGGCAGATGAGGTTTAACAATGATAAATGTAAGGTTATACACATGGGAAGAAGGAATCAATGTCACCATTACACACTGAACGGGAAACCACTGGGTAAATCTGACAGGGAGAAGGACTTGGGGATCCTAGTTAATGATAAACTTACCTGGAGCAGCCAGTGCCAGGCAGCAGCTGCCAAGGCAAACAGGATCATGGGGTGCATTAAAAGAGGTCTGGATACACATGATGAGAGCATTATACTGCCTCTGTACAAATCCCTAGTTAGACCGCACATGGAGTACTGTGTCCAGTTTTGGGCACCGGTGCTCAGGAAGGATATAATGGAACTAGAGAGAGTACAAAGGAGGGCAACAAAATTAATAAAGGGGATGGGAGAACTACAATACCCAGATAGATTAGCGAAATTAGGATTATTTAGTCTAGAAAAAAGACGACTGAGGGGCGATCTAATAACCATGTATAAGTATATAAGGGGACAATACAAATATCTCGCTGAGGATCTGTTTATACCAAGGAAGGTGACGGGCACAAGGGGGCATTCTTTGCGTCTGGAGGAGAGAAGGTTTTTCCACCAACATAGAAGAGGATTCTTTACTGTTAGGGCAGTGAGAATCTGGAATTGCTTGCCTGAGGAGGTGGTGATGGCGAACTCAGTCGAGGGGTTCAAGAGAGGCCTGGATGTCTTCCTGGAGCAGAACAATATTGTATCATACAATTATTAGGTTCTGTAGAAGGACGTAGATCTGGGGATTTATTATGATGGAATATAGGCTGAACTGGATGGACAAATGTCTTTTTTCGGCCTTACTAACTATGTTACTATGTTACTATGTAATCGGCGTGTGTGACGCTGATCCAGCGATGTCTTCACTGGTAACCAGGGTAAACATCGGGTTACTAAGTGCAGGGCCGCGCGCTTAGTAACCTGATATTTACCCTGGTTACCATTGTAAATGTAAAAAAAAAAAAAAACACTACATACTTACATTCCGGTGTCTGTCGCTGTGCTCTGCTTTACGGTTGGCCGGCGCTCACAGTCCGTGCGGGAAGCTGGCTGCGAGGGACGCGACAGACACCGGAATGTAAGTATGTTGTGTTTTTTTTTTTTAGGTAACCAGGGTAAATATCGGGTTACTAAGCGCGGCCCTGCGCTTAGTAACCCGATGTTTACCCTGTTTACCTGGGGACCTCGGCATCGTTGGTTGCTGGAGAGCTGTCTGTGTGACAGCTCTCCAGCGACCACACAACGACTAAACAGCGACGCTGCAGCGATCGGCATCGTTGTCTATATCGCTGCAGCGTCGCTTAATGTGACGGTACCTTTAAGGCTCACTGTAGCTATTTAAGGTATGTCCACACGTGACGGAAATACTGTCCATTTCATCAGCGTATTTGCACTCTAACAATGGGAGCGGATTACAGGAGCGGACACGTGAATCCTTTCTGAGCGGTGCACAGTTTTAGCTCCTCAGCGGGTAGATTTCCACCGCAGATGTCACCCCATTCACTGCACCAGGATGAAATCCGCGGCAATACCAGAGTGAAATCCGTATGTGGAACCTGAAGGTTTTACCGTGGATTTTATCATCAGATAAATTTTAGCTGATACATTTTAATCCAAAAATGAAGAAAGTGTCAGTGATCAGATAAATGATTGATATGTGCAATACATAAGCGTCACCTCCAATGATGGCCGGTGATCATACACTAAAGCTCTCTATGGAAATTGCATTGGTTTTATGACTTGGACATAGTCCTGACAGCACAGTATGTTGGTCCTAAAAGGAGGTTGTCATAGTCTGGTGCGATTCCATAAAGTGATCCATGACTACAATTCATAAGCCCAGTGTCGCAAAAAAACAGTTGTCTAACTATTTCCATTATTGTATGACTACACTGCGCACATCCCTTTATATTATTATTGTGCTCATGACCCTGGTGTGGTCACTGGCGTATAATGTGGTCACAGTCTCAGGAAATAATGGGAACTAAAGGGGATGTCTCCTTTAGAAAACCATTTACTAGTCACAGAGGAGAGCAACTACAAAATGTGACTCGTGCTTAGGAGGACCTAGCTTGACTATGTGATGCACAACCCTTTGGTTTCAATTGAAAATGTGTAAAGCTGTGTTTGCACTATGGTGACGCTGTAGAAAATCGGGCACTTGGATATACAGTCATGGCCAATAGTGTTGGCACCCTTGAAATTGTTCCAAAAAATGAAGTATTTCTCCTAGAAAATGATTACAATTACACATGTTTAATAATACACGTGTTTATTTCCTTTGTGTGTATTGCAACAACACCAAAAAATAGAAAAAAAGGTAAATTGGAGATAATTTCACACAAAACACCGAAAATGGGCCGGACGAAATTATTGACACCCTCCTCTTAATATTTAATTTCACACCCTTTGGAATAAATAACTGCAATCAATCACTTTCTATAACCATCAACAAGGTTCTTACACCTCTCAACTGGAATTTTGAACCACTCTTCTTTTGCAAACTGCTCCATGTCTCTCATATTTGAAGGCGCCTTCTCCCAAAGGCAATTTTAAGGTCTCCCCCAGGTGTTCGATGGGGTTTAGATCCGGACTCATTGTTAAGAACTCTGCAGCGCTTTGTTTCCATCCATTTCTGGGGGCTTCCTGAAGTATGAAGTATGTTTCAGGGGGCTTCCTGAAGTATGTTTGGGGTCATTATCCTGCTGGAAGACTCATTACCTGGACACAAATCCTGCATTCTAACACTGCGCACTACATTGAGAGCCAAAATCCTTTGGTAACCTTCGGATTTCATGATGCTTTGCACGCCGTCAAGGCACCCAGTGCCAGAGGCATCAGAACAACCCCAAAACGTCTTTGAACTCCCCCATATTTAACTGTAGGTACTATGTTCTTTTCTTTGTAAGTATCATTCCTTTTCAGTAAATAGGAAAATGATGTGCTTTACCAAAAAGCTCTATCTTGGTCTCATTTGTTCACAAGACTCTTTCCCAGAAGAATTTTGGCTTACTCACGTACATTTTGGCAAACTGCAGTCTATCTTTTTTAGGTCTCTGTGTCAGCAGTGGGGTCCTCCTTGCTCTCCTGACCCAGGTTACATTTCATTCAAATGTTGATGGATAGTTCACGCTGACTCTGATGAACCCTGAGCCTGCAAGACAGCTTGAATTTCTCTGGACCTTGGTTGGGGCTGCTTATCCACCATCTGGACTATCCTGCGTTGCAACCTTTCACCAATTTTTCTCCACCATCCACGTCAAGGAAAATTAGCTACAGTGGTGTGGGTTGTAATCTTCAAGATTATGTTGCCTACCGTGGACAAAGGAACATCAAGATCCCTGAAGATGGACTTGTTACTTTCAGATTGGTGATATTTTTCAACAATTTTGGTCCTCAAGTCCTCAGACAGTTCTCTTCTTCTCTTTCTGTTTACCATGCTTAGTGTGACACACTCAGACACACAATGCAAAGATTAAGTAAACTCTCCCCTTTTTATCTGGCTTCAGGCGTCGTTTGACCGAGCATCACATGCTAGAAACAAAGTTGTTTACCCACATTTTTGGAAAGGTGCCAACAATTTTGTGCGGCCTATTTTTGGGGTTTTGTGTGAGATTATGTCTAATTTGCCTTTTTTCCTCTGTTTTTTGTGTTGTTCCAGTACAAACAAAGGAAATAAACACGCGTATAACAAAACATGTAATTGCAATAATTTTCTGGTAAATATGCATCTTCTTATTCAAGGGTGCCAACACTTTGGGTTATGAATGTATAAATGTTTTGTGC
Organism: Ranitomeya imitator; assembly: GCF_032444005.1. Taxonomy (NCBI): domain Eukaryota; kingdom Metazoa; phylum Chordata; class Amphibia; order Anura; family Dendrobatidae; genus Ranitomeya; species Ranitomeya imitator. Next base: position 774,964,883 of record NC_091284.1, read on the forward strand.
GGATCCTACCTTTTGGTGATTCATGCTGGCGGCAGATCTGAGGATAGTGCTTCTATGACTTCAGTTGGTCATGCCTTACTAAAGCTGCGGGAAGACATAGAGAATGGCAATGTTTATGTCCTAACAAGGCTTCTAGATCTGTGCATCTCAAACCGTGAGGGGCCCTGTAAAAGTTGGTATGGGGCAGCTCCGGAAGGTCTCAAATAAATGGTAAATTGAGCCGGCTGTACTTTCAGTTTTGGTGTCGATATCCTTCAGTATTCTCGAGGCCAATTTCTTGCAATAGTCCCTCTTCTCCACTCTGCAGTGAAAGTGGCGTCACCAAGGGTCAAGAACGGAGAATACATTGTTAAAGGGTTTTCCAGCGCTGAACATTTTTTTAAAATATGGCCACAATGCTAATAAGTAGTGATGAGCGAATATACTCGTTACTCGAGATTTCCCTAGCACGCTCCGGTGTCCTCCGAGTATTTTTAAGTGCTCGGAGATTTCGTTTTCTTTTGCCGCAGCTGGATGATTTACAGCTACTAGCCTGCTTGATTACATGTTTGGATTCCCTAGCAACCAGGCAACCCCCACATATACTTATGCTGGCTAATAGCTGTAAATCATTCAGCTGCGGCGATGAAAACTACATCTCCGAGCACTAAAAAATACTTGGGAAATCTCGAGTAACGGGTATATTCGCTCATCACTACTAATAAACAATACTCGCCTTACCACTTCTGACACAACGCTGCTTGCCCACAGGCCTCCGTACTTCTTCTTGGTAGTGCAGTGTTGGACACCAATGTAGGAAACGATTGATAGCAGCGGTCCCATGTTATCCAGTATGAATAGTAAGTACGGAGACTGCCAGGAGACTAAGACACTGTTGGAGTGGCGGGGTATTAATACGTTGTGTATTATTATTTTTTGTCACACTTTGAGGAGGGACTTTGTTTCGGGTCATTGTCATGCTGGAAGACACAGTCACAATCCATCTTTAATGCTACTACTGAGGGAAGAAGGTTGTTGGGCAAAATCTCGCGATACATGACCCCATCCATTCCTTCCTTCAATACGGTGCAGTCCTCCTGTCCCCTTTGCAGAAAAAAGTACCTACAAAGTATGATGTTTCCCCCACCGTGCTTCACGATTGGGACTGTGTTCTTGGGGTTGTACTCATCCTTCTTCCTTCAAACACGGCGAGTGGAGTTGATACCAAAAAGTTATATTTTGGTCTGACCTTCTCCCATGCCTTCTCTGGATCATTCAGATGGTCATCGGCGGACTTCAAACGGGCCTGGACATGTGCTTTCGTGAGCAGGGGACATTGCGTGCCCTGCAGGATTTTAATCCATGACGATGTAGTTTGTAATTAACGATAATGTTTGAGACTGTGGTCCCAGCTCTCTGCAGTTCATTGACCAGGTCTTCCCGTGTAGTTCTGGGCTGATTCCTGACCTTTCTCAGAATCATCCTTACCCCACGAGGCGAGATCTTGCATGGAGCCCCAGACCGAGGAAGACTGAAAGTCATCTTATGTTTCTTCCATTTTCTAATAATTGTGCCAACAGTTGTTGCCTTCTCACCAAGCTGCTTGCCTATTGTCCTGTATCACATCCCAGCCCCCCGATCTGTGGTCCGCTCCCCTCCGTCCTGTGCTCCGCTCCCCCGTCCTCCTGTCCGCTCCCCCCGTGCTCCAATCACACCCCCCGTGCTCCAGTCAAACCCCCCGCACTCCGATCCCCCCCGCACAGCGATCCCCCCCCGTGCTCCGATCCACCCCCCTGCACATCGATCCCCCACCCCGTGCTCCAATCCCCCCCACCCGTGCTCCGATCCACCCCCCCATGCTCCGATCCACCCCCCCGTGCTCTGACGCCCCCCCGTGCCCTGATCTCCCCCCCCCTTATACTTACCTGGCCTCCCGGGATCCATCCGTCTTCTTTCCTGGGCGCCGCCATCTTCCAAAATGGCGGGCGCATGTGCAGTGCGCCCGCCGAATCTGCCGGCCGGCAGATTCGTTCCAAAGTGAGTTTTGATCACTGAGATAGGTTATATCTCAGTGATCAAAATAAAAAAAATAGTAAATGCCCCCCCCCCCCCTTTGTCACCCCCATAGGTAGGGACAATAAAAAAAAAATAATATTTTTTTTTCCACTAAGGTTGGGGTAAGAAGTAGGGTTAGGGGTAGGGTTAGGGCTAGGGTTAGGGGTAGGGTTAGGGTTTCGGTATGTGCACACGTATTCTGTTCCTCTGCGGATTTTTCCGCTGCGGATTTGATAAATCCGCAGTGCTAAACCGCTGTGGATTTATCGCGGATTTACCGCGGTTTTTCTGCGCATTTCGCTGCGGTTTTACAACTGCAGTTTACTTTTGGAGCAGTTGTAAAACCGCTGTGGAATCCGCAGAAAGAAGCGACATGCTGCGGAATGTAAACCGCTGCGTTTCCGTGCAGTTTTTCTGCAGCATGTGCACAGCAATTTTTGTTTCCCATAGGTTTACATTACATAGTAACATAGTTAGTAAGGCCGAAAAAAGACATTTGTCCATCCAGTTCAGCCTATATTCCATCATAATAAATACCCAGATCTACGTCCTTCTACAGAACCTAATAATTGTATGATACAATATTGTTCTGCTCCAGGAAGACATCCAGGCCTCTCTTGAACCCCTCGACTGAGTTCGCCATCACCACCTCCTCAGGCAAGCAATTCCAGATTCTCACTGCCCTAACAGTAAAGAATCCTCTTCTATGTTGGTGGAAAAACATTGAACTGTAAACTCATGGGAAACTGCTGCGGATCCGCAGCATTTTCCGCAGCGTGTGCACATACCTTTAGAATTAGGCTATGTGCACACGGTGCGGATTTGGTTGCGGATCCGCAGCGGATTGGCCGCTGAGGATCCGCAGCAGTGTTCCATCAGGTTTACAGTACCATGTAAACCTATAGAAAACCAAATCCGCTGTGCCCATGGTGCGGAAAATACCACGCGGAAACGCTGCGTTGTATTTTCTGCAGCATGTCAATTCTTTGTGCGGATTCCGCAGCGTTTTACACCTGTTCCTCAATAGGAATCCACAGGTGAAATCCGCACAAAAAACACTGGAAATCCGCGGTAAATCCGCAGGTAAAACGCAGTGCCTTTTACCCGCGGATTTTTCAAAAATGGTGCTGAAAAATCTCACACGAATCCGCAACGTGGGCACATAGCCTTAGGGTTAGGGTTGGAATTAGGGTTGTGATTAGGGTTGTGATTAGGGTTATGGCTACAGTTGGGATTAGAGTTAGGGGTGTGGGGGGCTTAGTGTTGGAGTTAGAATTGAGGGGTTTCCACTGTTTAGGCACATCAGGGGTCTCCAAACGCAACATGGCGCCACCATTGATTTCAGCCAATCTTGTATTCAAAAAGTCAAATGGTGCTCCCTCACTTCCGAGCCCCGATGTGTGCCCAAACAGTGGTTTACCCCCACATATGGGGTACCAGCATACTCAGGACAAACTGCGCAACAATTACTGGGGTCCAATTTCTCCTGTTACCCTTGTGAAAATAAAAAAATGCTTGCTAAAACATCATTTTTGAGGAAAGAAAAATTATTTTTTATTTTCACGGCTCTGCGTTGTAAACGTCTGTGAAGCACTTGGGGGTTCAAAGTGCTCACCTGACATCTAGATAAGTTCCTTTGGGGGTCTAGTTTCCAAAATGGGGTCACTTGTGGGGGGTTTCTACTGTTTAGGCACACCAGGGGCTCTGCAAACGCAACGTGACGCCCGCAGACCATTCCATCAAAGTCTGCATTTCAAAAGTCACTACTTCCCTTCTGAGCCCCGACGTGTGCCCAAACAGTGGTTTACCCCCACACATGGGGTATCAGCTTACTCAGGAGAAACTGGACAACAACTTTTGGGGTCCAATTTCTCCTGTAACCCTTGGGAAAATAAAAAATTCTGGGCTAAATAATTATTTTTGAGGAAAGAAAACGTATTTATTATTTTCACGGCTCTGCATTATAAACTTCTGTGAAGCACTTGGGGGTTCAAAGTCCTCACCACACATCTAGATAAGTTCCTTTCGGGGTCTAGTTTCCAAAATGGGGTCACTTGTGGGGGGTTTCTACTGTTTAGCCACATCAGGGGCTCTGCAAACCCAACGTGACGCCCGCAGAGCATTCCATCAAAGTCTGCATTTCAAAACGTCACTACTTCACTTCCGAGCCCCGGCATGTGCCCAAACAGTGATTTACCCCCACATATGGGGTATCAGCGTACTCAGGAGAAACTGGACAACAACTTTTGGGGTGAAATTTCTCCTGTTACCCTTGGGAAAATAAAAAATTGCAGGCTAAAAGATCATTTTTGAGAAAATAATTTTTTATTTTTATTTTCATGGCTCTGCGTTATAAACTTCTGTGAAGCACTTGGGGGTTCAAAGTCCTCACCACACATATAGATTAGTTCCTTTGGGGGTCTAGTTTCCAAAATGGGGTCATTTGTGGGGGATCTCCAATGTTTAGGCATACAGGGGCTCTCCAAACGTGACATGGTGTCCGCTAATGATTGGAGCTAATTTTCCATTTAAAAAGCCAAATGGCATGCCTTCCCTTCCAAGCCCTGCCGTGCGCCCAAACAGTGGTTTACCCCCACATATGGGGTATCAGCGTACTCAGGACAAACTGGACAAGAACATTTGGGGTCCAATTTCTCCTATTACCCTTGGCAAAATAGGAAATTCCAGGCTAAAAAATCATTTTTGAGGAAAGAAAAATTATTTTTTATTTTCATGGCTCTGCGTTATAAACTTCTGTGAAGCACCTGGGGGTTTAAAGTGCTCAATATGCATCTAGATAAGTTCCTTGGGGGGTCTAGTTTCCAAAATGGGGTCACTTGTGGGGAAGCTCCAATGTTTAGGCATACAGGGGCTCTCCAAACGCGACATGGTGTCCGCTAACGATGGAGATAATTTTTCATTCAAAAAGTCAAATGGCGCTCCTTCCCTTCCGAGCCTTACCATGTGCCCAAACAGTGGTTTACCCCCACATGTGAGGTATTGGTGTACTCAGGAGAAATTGCCCAACAAATTTTAGGATCCATTTTATCCTGTTGCCCATGTGAAAATGAAAAAATTGAGGCTAAAAGAATTTTTTTGTGAAAAAAAAGTACTTTTTCATTTTTACAGATCAATTTGTGAAGCACCTGGGGGTTCAAAGTGCTCACTATGCATCTAGATACGTTCCTTGGGGCGTCTAGTTTCCAAAATGGGGTCACTTGTGGGGGAGCTCCAATTTTTAGGCACACGGGGGCTCTCCAAACGTGACATGGTGTCCGCTAAAGAGTAGAGCCAATTTTTCATTCAAAAAGTCAAATGGCGCTCCTTCCCTTCCAAGCCCTGCCGTGCGCCCAAACAGTGGTTTACCCCCACATATGAGGTATCAGTGTACTCAGGACAAATTGGACAACAACTTTCGTGGTTCAGTTTCTCCTTTTACCATTGGGAAAATAAAAAAATTGTTGCTAAAAGATAATTTTTGTGACTAAAAAGTTAAATGTTCATTTTTTCCTTCCATGTTGCTTCTGCTGCTGTGAAGTACCTGAAGGGTTAATAAACTTCTTGAATGTGGTTTTGTGCACCTTGAGGGATGCAGTTTTTAGAATGGTGTCACTTTTGGGTATTTTCAGCCATATAGACCCCTCAAACTGACTTCAAATGTGAGGTGGTCCCTAAAAAAAATGGTTTTGTAAATTTCGTTGTAAAAATGAGAAATCGCTGGTCAAATTTTAACCCTTATAACTTCTTAGCAAAAAAAAATTTTGTTTCCAAAATTGTTCTGATGTAAAGTATACATGTGGGAAATGTTATTTATTAACTATTTTGTGTCACATAACTCTCTGGTTTAACAGAATAAAAATTCAAAATGTGAAAATTGCGAAATTTTCAAAATTTTCGCCAAATTTCCGTTTTTATCACAAACGCAGAATTTATTGACCTAAATTTACCACTAACATGAAGCCCAATATGTCACGAAAAAACAATCTCAGAACCGCTAGGATCCGTTGAAGCGTTCCTGAGTTATTACCTCATAAAGGGACACTGGTCAGAATTGCAAAAAACGGCAAGGTCTTTAAGGTCAAAATAGGCTGGGTCATGAAGGGGTTAATACAGGTAATGAGTGCAGAGTAGGAGGCTTCTTAAAGAAAGACTAACAGCTATGTGAGAACCAGAATTCTTGCTGGTTGATAGGTGATCAAATACTTATTTCATGCAATACAATGCAATTCAATTATTTAACCCCTTCCCGACCCATGACGCCACGTAGGCGTCATGAAAGTCGGTGCCATTCCGACCCATGACGCCTATGCGGCGTCATGGAAAGATCGCGTCCCTGCAGATCGGGTGAAAGGGTTAACTCCCATTTCACCCGATCTGCAGGGACAGGGGGAGTGGTAGTTTAGCCCAGGGGGGGTGGCTTCACCCCCTCGTGGCTACGATCGCTCTGATTGGCTGTTGAAAGTGAAACTGCCAATCAGAGCGATTTGTAATATTTCACCTATTATAACGGGTGAAATATTACAATCCAGCCATGGCCAATGCTGAAATATCATCAGCCATGGCTGGAAATACTAATGTGCCCCCACCCCACCCCACCGATCGCCCCCGCAGCCCCCCGATCTGGCCGGTACACTACTCCGGCTCCCCTCCGTCCAGTGCTCCGCTCCCCCCGTGCTCCAATCTCCCCCCCGTGCTCCAATCACCCCCCCGTGCTCCAATCACCCTCCCTGCACTCCGATCCACCCCCCCCCGGTGCTCCGTTCCACCCCCCCGTGCTCCGTTCCAGCCCCCCCGTGCTCCGTTCCACGCCCCCCGTGCTCCGTTCCAGCCCCCCCGTGCTCCGTTCCACGCCCCCCGTGCTCCGTTCCACGCCTCCCGTGCTCCGATTCCCCCCCCCCGTGCTCCGATCCCCCCCCCGTAGTCCCCGCCCACCCCATCATACTTACCGATCCAGCCTGGGTCCCGTCCGTCTTCTCCCTGGGCGCCGCCATCTTCCAAAATGGCGGGCGCATGCGCAGTGCGCCCGCCGAATCTGCCGGCCGGCAGATTCGTTCCAAAGTGCATTTTGATCACTGAGAGAGATTATATCTCAGTGATCAAAATAAAAAAAATAATAAATGACCCCCCCCCCTTTGTCACCCCCATAGGTAGGGACAATAAAAAAATAAAGAAATTTTTTTTTTCCACTAATGTTAGAATAGGGGTAGGGTTAGGGGTAGGGTTAGGGGTAGGGTTAGGGTTAGGGCTAGGGTTAGGGTTTTGGTATGTGCACACGTATTCTGGTCCTCTGCGGATTTTTCTGCTGCGGATTTGATAAATCCGCAGTGCTAAACCGCGGCGGATTTACCGCGGTTTTTCTGCGCATTTCACTGCGGTTTTACAACTGCGATTTTCTATTTGAGCAGTTGTAAAACCGCTGCGGAATCCGCACAAAGAAGTGACATGCTGCGGAATGTAAACCGCTGCGTTTCCGTGCAGTTTTTCCGCAGCATGGGCACAGCGATTTTTGTTTCCCGTAGGTTTACATTGAACTGTAAACTCATGGGAAACTGCTGCGGATCCGCAGCGTTTTCCGCAGCGTGTGCACATACCTTTAGAATTAGGCTATGTGCACACGGTGCGGATTTGGCTGCGGATCCGCAGCAGTGTTCAATCAGGTTTACAGTACCATGTAAACATATGAAAAACCAAATCCGCTGTGCCCATGGTGCGGAAAATACCGCGCGGAAACGCTGCGTTGTATTTTCCGCAGCATGTCAATTCTTTGTGCGGATTCCGCAGCGTTTTACACCTGTTCCTCAATAGGAATCCGCAGGTGAAATCCGCACAAAAAACACTGGAAATCCGCGGAAAATCCGCAGGTAAAACGCAGTGCCTTTTACCCGCGAATTTTTCAAAAATGGTGCGAAAATATCTCACACGAATCCGCAACGTGGGCACATAGCCTTAGGGTTAGGGTTGGAATTAGGGTTGTGGTTAGGGTTAGGGGTGTGTTGGGGTTAGGGTTGTGGTTAGGGGTGTGTTGCGGTTAGGGTTGTGATTAGGGTTATGGCTACAGTTGGGATTAGGGTTAGGGGTGTGTTGGGGTTAGTGTTGGAGGTAGAATTGAGGGGTTACCACTGTTTAGGCACATCAGGGGTCTCCAAACGCAACATGGCGCCACCATTGATTCCAGCCAATCTCGTATTCAAAAAGTCAAATGGTGCTCCCTCACTTCCGAGCCCTGACGTGTGCCCAAACAGTGGTTTACCCCCACATATGGGGTACCAGCATACTCAGGACAAACTGCGCAACAATTACTGGGGTCCAATTTCTCCTGTTACCCTTGTGAATCAAAAAAAATGCTTGATAAAACATAATTTTTGAGGAAAGAAAAATGATTTTTTATTTTCACGGCTCTGCGTTGTAAACGTCTGTGAAGCACTTGGGGGTTCAAAGTGCTCACCACATATCTAGATAAGTTCCTTGGGGGGTCTAATTTCTAAAATGGGGTCACTTGTGGGGGTTTCTACTGTTTAGGCACACCAGGAGCTCTGCAAACGCAACGTGACACCCGCAGACCATTCCATCAAAGTCTGCATTTCAAAAGTCACTACTTCCCTTCTGAGCCCCGACGTGTGCCCAAACAGTGGTTTACCCCCACTCATGGGGTATCAGCGTACTCAGGAGAAACTGGACAACAACTTTTGGGGTCCAATTTCTCCTGTAACCCTTGGGAAAATAAAAACTTCTGGGCTAAATAATTATTTTTGAGGAAAGAAAACGTATTTATTATTTTCACGGCTCTGCATTATAAACTTCTATGAAGCACTTGGGGGTTCAAAGTGCTCACCACACATCTAGATAAGTTCCTTTCGGGGTCTAGTTTCCAAAATGGGGTCACTTGTGGGGGGTTTCTACTGTTTAGGCACATCAGGGGCTCTGCAAACGCAACGTGACGCCCGCAGAGCATTCCATCAAAGTCTGCATTTCAAAACGTCACTACTTCAATTCCAAGCCCCGGCATGTGCCCAAACAGTAGTTTACCCCCACATATGGGGTATCACCGTACTCAGGAGAAACTGGACAACAAATATTGGGGTCAAATTTCTCCTGTTACCCTTGGGAAAATTAAAAAATTCTGGGCTAAATAATTATTTTTGAGGAAAGAAAACGTATTTATTATTTTCACGGCTCTGCATTATAAACTTCTATGAAGCGCTTGGGGGTTCAAAGTGCTCACCACACATCTAGATAAGTTCCTTTCGGGGTCTAGTTTCCAAAATGCGGTCACTTGTGGGGGGTTTCTACTGTTAAGCCACATCAGGGGCTCTGCAAACGCAACGTGACGCCCACAGAGCATTTCATCAAAGTCTGCATTTCAAAACGTCACTACTTCACTTCCGAGCCCCGGCATGTGCCCAAACAGTGATTTACCCCCACATATGGGGTATCATCGTACTCAGGAGAAACTGGACAACAACTTTTGGGGTCAAATTTCTCCTGTTACCCTTGGGAAAATAAAAAATTGCAGGCTAAAAGATCATTTTTGAGAAAATAATTTTTTTTTTTTTTTCATGGCTCTGCGTTATAAACTTCTGTGAAGCACTTGGGGGTTCAAAGTCCTCACCACACATCTAGATTAGTTCCTTTGGGGGTCTAGTTTCCAAAATGGTGTCATTTCTGGGGGATCTCCAATGTTTAGGCACACAGGGGCTCTCCAAACGTGACATGGTGTCCGCTAATGATTGGAGCTAATTTTCCATTTAAAAAGCCAAATGGCGTGCCATCCCTTCCGAGCCCTGCCGTGCGCCCAAACAGTGGTTTACCCCCACATATTGGGTATCTGCGTACTCAGGACAAACAGGACAACAATATTTGGGGTCCAATTTCTCCTATTATCCTTGGCAAAATAGGAAATTCCAGGCTAAAAAATCATTTTTGAGGAAAGAAAAATTATTTTTTATTTTCATGGCTCTGCGTTATAAACTTCTGTGAAGCACCTGGGGGTTTAAAGTGCTCAATATGCATCTAGATAAGTTCCTTGGGGGGTCTAGTTTCCAAAATGGGGTCACTTGTGGGGGAGCTCCAATGTTTAGGCACACAGGGGCTCTCCAAACGCGACATGGTGTCCGCTAACAATTGGAGCTAATTTTCCATTCAAAAAGTCAAATGGCGCGCCTTCCCTTCCGAGCCCTGCCGAGTGCCCAAACAGTGGTTTACCCCCACATATGAGGTATCGACGTACTCGGGAGAAATTGCCCAACAAATTTTATGATCCATTTTACCCTACTGCCCATGTGAAAATGAAAAAATTGAGGCGAAAAGAATTTTTTTGTGAAAAAAAAGTACTTTTTCATTTTTACAGATCAATTTGTGAAGCACCTGAGGGTTTAAAGTGCTCACTAGGCATCTAAATAAGTTCCTTGGGGGGTCTAGTTTCCAAAATGGGGTCACTTGTGGGGGAGCGCCAATGTTTAGGCACACAGGAGCTCTCCAAACGCGACATGGTGTTCGCTAACGATGGAAATAATTTTTCATTCAAAAAGTCAAATGGCGCTCCTTCCCTTCCGAGCCTTACCATGTGCCCAAACAGTGGTTTACCCCCACATGTGAGGTATTGGTGTACTCAGGAGAAATTGCCCAACACATTTTAGGATCCATTTTATCCTGTTGCCCATGTGAAAATGAAAAAATTGAGGCTAAAAGAATTTTTTTGTGAAAAAAAAGTACTTTTTCATTTTTACAGATCAATTTGTGAAGCACCTGAGGGTTTAAAGTGCTCACTATGCATCTAGATAAGTTCCTTGGGGCGTCTAGTTTCCAAAATGGGGTCACTTGTGGGGGAGCTCCAATTTTTAGGCACACGGGGGCTCTCCAAACGTGACATGGTGTCCGCTAAAGAGTGGAGCCAATTTTTGATTCAAAAAGTCAAATGGCGCTCCTTCCCTTCCAAGCCCTGCCGTGCGCCCAAACAGCGGTTTACCCCCACATATGAGGTATCAGCGTACTCAGGACAAATTGGACAACAACTTTCGTGGTTCAGTTTCTCCTTTTACCATTGGGAAAATAAAAAAATTGTTGCTAAAAGATAATTTTTGTGACTAAAAAGTTAAATGTTCATTTTTTCCTTCCATGTTGCTTCTGCTGCTGTGAAGCACCTGAAGGGTTAATAAACTTCTTGAATGTGGTTTTGAGTACCTTGAGGGGTGCAGTTTTTAGAATGGTGTCACTTTTGGGTATTTTCAGCCATATAGACCCCTCAAACTGACTTCAAATGTGAGGTGGTCCCTAAAAAAAATGGTTTTGTAAATTTCGTTGTAAAAATGACAAATCGCTGGTCAAATTTTAACCCTTATAACTTCCTAACAAAAAAAAATTTTGTTTCCAAAATTGTGCTGATGTAAAGTAAACATGTGGGAAATGTTATTTATTAACTATTTTGTGTCACATATCTCTCTGGTTTGACAGAATAAAAATTCAAAATGTTAAAATTGCGAAATTTTCAAAATTTTCGCCAAATTTCCGTTTTTATCACAAATAAACGCAGAATTTATTGACCTAAATTTACCACTAACATGAAGCCCAATATGTCACGAAAAAACAATCTCAGAACCGCTAGGATCCGTTGAAGCGTTCCTGAGTTATTACCTCATAAAGGGACACTGGTCAGAATTGCAAAAAACGGCAAGGTCTTTAAGGTCAAAATAGGCTGGGTCATGAAGGGGTTAATACAGGTAATGAGTGCAGAGTAGGAGGCTTCTTAAAGAAAGACTAACAGCTATGTGAGAACCAGAATTCTTGCTGGTTGATAGGTGATCAAATACTTATTTCATGCAATACAATGCAATTCAATTATTTAAAATTCATATAAGGTGATTTTCTGGTTGTTATTTTTAGATTCTGTCTCTCACAGGTGAAGTGTACCTACGATAAAAATTACAGACCTCTCCATTCTTTTTAGGTGGGAAAACTTGCAAAATCGTCTGTGTATCAAACACTTATTTTCCCCACTGTAACTTAATCTGTCAGTAGAATCGTCCCTTCTAAGTCATCTAAATGGGATCACAGGTCATAGGAATCTGAATAAAGTGATACCTTGGTATCTGCAATCTGATGTCTTATTCCATAGAAATCCACATTTTGCTTATTATGTAAATGAACTGTTACGATCTATGGGCCGGACATAGATCTCCCTGAGAATCTGCCTCCAGTGTGAGACATGTAATGACTGACAGTCTGCTCTCTAACTCCTTATCTACATGTACTTCTCTGGAATAAGATATCGGAACGCAGATATCAGGGTATCATTTACAGCAACTTTCTATAACCTACATGCCCATATATACGACTTAGGAGGGTTCATTTTTCTGACAGATTCCCTTTAAAGGGAACATGACAGCTACTACATGGTGCATGCTATACTGGCAGCATGTATCAGACACTGGCTGCAAGATTTTAGCCAGGTATGTTTGACTCTGAAACTCTGTGACATTTCAGAAAAAAACATACTTTAAAAGCACTGAGCCTAGTCGTCAGGTGGACCCCCAACAGCTTCTCGTGTCCGCTGCCAGTCACTGACAGGTCTCACTCTACACACACAGGGAGTTATCCGCCACTCAAGGGCAGTGGGCAGGGAGAAGCCACGAGGACCGGCCTTTCCGACTAGTCTCCCCGTGCAGCCAAGCTAAACTATATATCTATTTTATGAAGATAACAATTGATGTTTTGAAGTGACCTTCCAGATCAAAGGGTTTTCCAGAGGGAAAAATGTAGAATCATTGGAATTTGTAAAGTATATAACTTCCTAATATATCTTTACTTCCTCCCATGGTCTGTCTCATGGTCATGAACTGACCCCAGACAGTGTCTCCTGTGGTGGTTTATGACTGCAGCAGAGTGTAAAGACTATATATCTATTTTAATAGCTAAGCCAGCCCCCTTCTGTAAATTCACTCCCAAGAATGGAGCTGGTGGCTCGACCATGCGAAGCACGCACATCAAAGTCCTATTCCCTTGAATCACAAACTACTGTACAAGGCAAAGCCACGCAGAGAGACCAGAAGCCACGTCTGTGCAATAAGTAACGGGTACGTGGAGCTCGCAGGAGGACCTTAGAAAGATTTGTGTTCCACCAATAGAACATAAGGACAGACCGTGAATGTTGAAGTACCGGACATCCCATGTAAAGCCAGTTTTACATGCCAACTAAGACAATTGCGTTCCTTACTGACAAGATGATTGTTCTATGTAGGCCATGGTCAGCATTAACATGCATGCACGCCGGTCTCGCCCTGTATCTAATGATTGTTTTGTTTCGGGTGCCGACGTTGCTTGGTGACAGTAAATCACTTCTCTATGATTTTGCTCCTGACATTTCCACACATGGCGATCAGTTCACACTAGAGCAAGTAAGAACCTGATCGCTCGATGACTGACAGCTCGTACGTGTCACTGCCTTTCCCTCAAGAACTTCTCAATTATTGCAAAAAAATAAAAAATAAATTGGGGAGTGCTGGAAGGCAGGGTAGGACACCCGTCATGAAGCACTTTAATTTTGTGTCTGTGATTTGGCTTAATTTCCTCTCGGTGATTTCATGACAGTAATTTGGAATAGTTTATAAAGTTACAAAACACGAACTTGTCTTCTACCCACCGAAAAAATGTCTTAGTTTAGCCATTTACGATTTGCTAATAATTGTGATACCTGTAAAATTGCTTCTTCTTCACGAATGGAGCGAGGTGTAAAATGTGAATGTGTAAAGTCCGTAGGTTGGATACAGACAGGGAGAACCTGCGGTTTCTGTTTTTTTCATTTTTAAGGATAAACCAGAAAAGTGCGGTTACTGCAGGTCCTGGCAGGTTTGACAATTATCAGAGTTCCTATAGAAAAGAATGGAGAGAGCTGCAAATGTGCGGCCATCTCTGCTTTTGACAGTGGAGTCCCGTTATTGTGGTGGGTGCCGAATCTGTAATTTATAGGTTATCCTGTTGATTTGCCATAAATGTAAGAGAAGAACAACCCTTTAAGCTGACAGATTTGCTTTAAGTAAATGAAGAATCATTCTTACAGTATTTTGGGTCCAGCCATTTCCACATCATTCTCCATCCATGCATTACTCTGGGGGTTTTCTTCTTTTGTGTACTTTTTCTCTGGATGACAATATTGGTAAGGCGATTGTGTTTTCATGCATTTGGAGATATTTTTTTTTTTTAGTCGCATGCATTTGGAAATTTTAGTTACGGTACATGCATTTGGCATTTTGGTTAGTTTGCATTTTGATTGTTTTTTAATGTTGCATGCATCTGGAAATTTTTAGTTGCATGCATTTTGCAACATGCCTTTGCATGAGGTTGCATGTCAGCTCTAAATAGGGCGTCCACAAACAGGCTTTGCTTCACCTATTCTATCCAGTCCGAGGGGAGCCCTGGGCTTCCCGCTTTATTTCCTGTACAGGTATGTGGACTTACACAGGGATCCTGGGTTGAGATCTTGGAGTAGCTGCTGGCTGGTGGAGCTGCCTGGCAGAAATGGTCAGGTGCAAGCTTGGACTGGCCCACAGGAGAACAGGAGAATCCTCCGGTGGGCCCCTGTGCAAGAATGGACCACCACCCTTTTATATGAGCAGCAGTTGCTTGAATCACTATGTTCAGATAAAGGCAACATCTTATTAATTTAACAATCTACCCAGTCCATTGTTATATAAATTTGTGACTGAGGATAATGTCATATTTACATGTAGTTGGGCCCTGGAGTTGGTTACTGGAGGGCACCCCTGTCCGGCACTGGTCAGGTAGCCGGGTCAGGACCTGGAGGTATGGATGGGGACAAAATTGTCAGAGGAATGGTCAATAAACAATCCGAAATCTGAAACAGGAAGTCACATGAATCACAGGAGCTGAGAACAATAGGAGTTTACCAGAGCTAGTATAAACTATAACTGGCAGTCTGAGTGCTGTAGGTTTAATAGGAAGAAACCCTTCCCATGGCTGCAGCAGAGTACTAATTACATCAGACTTAATGATCCCACTGAAGAGAAAAGGAAAAACTTTCTGTGACAACACAAGTCCTAGTAGTGCTAAGGTCCAACAGAAACACGCCTGCACCGCACAGCGACAACCATAGTGCTATTGCCACCATTTGGCAATTTTTAGTTGCATGTATCTGGATATTTTTGGTTGCATGCATTTGGCATTTCAAAATTTTGTTAGCAGGCATTTGGAAATCTATATTAGTCATTTGTGGCTTTCTTTTACTAATTTTAGTGTTTGTTTTTTATTTCTAGGCAGTGTGATGATTCTAATATACATTTTTCAGTTTTATTAAGAGTGCATACCATCAAGGGTGGTCATTATTATGTTGAACGAATCTTTATTATATAAGTGGTTTTTCATTTTTGAGCCTAGTTTGTGTATTCCATAAAGTTCAATATGTGATGCTGTAGTTTATGGTTTTTTGCATTTTTTGTGTTTCTTGTTGCTGTATATCAATTTTTCTACTTTCTGATTTTCTGCTAATCATGGTAATGTTTCGTCCTTTTCCTCAGACACAGTATCTTTTCTATCAGCGGCCAGATACTGCCCAACACCGAGGTGAAGAAAAAGGCAAGTAAATGGTTTACAGAAGTGTTTTTAAGTTCCATATTTTCTTTTTGGATTTCGGGTCAACAATTGTTTCTTTACCTTTATATTAATAAAACTTAAATTAAAAATAAGACATAATATAATTTCAAATATTGACTACAAATTTGTTATTTTCCATATTTATTTCTTCCCTCAATGGTTAAAGAATATTCATAAATACTCTGTCTTGGCTAAAAAAATAATTTTCATTAAGGTGGTAGTTTTTTTTATTTTTTGCAAAAATGTCATATATTCCGCCATAGTTGTGCCATAATCCCTAACCATTGGTGTTTTGACAAAGACGGTTCCTTCTTAGTTGCTATTAATGTATTTGTATTCCTTCATACTCTGTTTCTTATTTTCGAGCAGTCACAGCGAGAATGACAATTCGAATAATAATTTTGCAAAAATATAAATGAGAATAAAATATAGACATTTAATTGTGTCAGTAGCTAAAAACAAAAAAGAAAGAAAAA
Organism: Ranitomeya imitator; assembly: GCF_032444005.1. Taxonomy (NCBI): domain Eukaryota; kingdom Metazoa; phylum Chordata; class Amphibia; order Anura; family Dendrobatidae; genus Ranitomeya; species Ranitomeya imitator. Next base: position 774,980,995 of record NC_091284.1, read on the forward strand.
CGTTATTAATTTTTGAAAGTCAAAGAAAGTAAACATCCATTAAAACCAAATTTTATTTGTTTTAAAACATGTTCTTTTTTTCCATTCGAAGTTTGAAAATTACCATTCTGCAAGAAGCGTAAAACAGATTGCCAATTTTTTTGAAGGGCAACATAAAACCAGACACAATGATGCCCCAAAGGCCACCGTCCAGCTCGAAAAAGAAGTTTTTCAAGGTTAGTAGTTGAGTAAAGACTGCGCCACAAAATAATTGTAATGAGATGGATGGTAAAAACGGACACACGGACCATACACTGATGACACACTGATCCAAAACACTGATGACATTGGTACCATTTTTCCATTTACATGTTTAAACAAGGAAGTGTGAATGAGGCCTAATTATTACTATTCATTTGTATAGCACCATTGATTCCATGGTACACGAGACGTGGTTACATACAAATTACAGATATCACTTACGGTAAACTAACAATTATAGACTGATACAGAGGGGCGAGGACCCTGCCCTTGGGGCTTCCATTCTACAGGAGGGTGAGGAAGGAGACGATAGGTTGAGGGTTGTAGGAGCTCCGGTGTTGGTGAGGCGGTAGCTTCGGTAGTGGTGAGGAGGCAGCGGGGTCAGTGCAGGCTGTAGGCTTTCCTGAAGAGGTGGGTTTTCAGGCCTAATGCAGACATGTACACGCTAATACACATACACACTAAGGGCGCAGACAGACGGATGTATTTCCCATGTGAGGGCCACATTACAGTACATGGACTGGCACAGCACCTCTCATAACCTCAGTGTGATATATTTCTATGCAGCTGTCACACTCAGGAAATAATCAACAACTTTATTGGGACTCGCAAATCCCTTACAGCTCAGCTAAGCTCCACTAATTCACAAGCAATTCGAATTCGTCCAGTCCTCCTGACAGTCATCAGTTCTGCTCCTGCCATCCTCTACCCCTCATCATGGGCTCCCTACATATTAGGCAATTGCTGTTCATTCAGAATATCTCATCAGGTACTACGGTCAGGCTTCACTAACATTGTGTACATTACCTCCTCAGCTAGAATTGTATCCGTGCACCTTCACTTATCTACTAGGCTTGGCATACAAAGACAGCCGCCATTATATGACCGTGACTCATACATTCCTTTATATGTGGATAATTCCAGTGAGGATTGCCATGTCTAGAGAATACTAGCCAAAAGGGGAGTTCATAAAGTAATAATGTGTAGGCCTTTGTTCAATCCTTAAAACCTAGGTATTCCATATGGCAGAAGGAATATGTTTGGACTTGCCATCATGGTAATGTTATTTCTCAAATGTTATTTCTTAAATGTTTAAGTAAGAATTTCAGAAATTATGAAACTTGGTCTAAGTTAAATTGTTTACATGTTTCAGTTTTAGGAGATCTGGATCAAAAACTTGCCCAAGAACAGAGTCTCAGCCAAACACCAAGGATTAGTAGACTTGAAAGCTATAAGCGAGGAAGGCACAATGGCAAAGAAGATTCACTCCATAATACATCAGAAGCTAAAAACGTCTTCAGCAATTTACCTTCTCATGATGGAAAAAGAACTGTGTCACTTCAGGAGACTCAAACAACCTATGCCACATACCAACCCAAAAAATTTTCTGAAATGTACTTAAACAGACAACACTCTGCTTCCAAACTAGAGACTTCCAAAAAACCTTTTTACAAAAAGAGTTCTTTGCTTTTTTCAGCTGCAAGCAACACTACAGCAACTTCATCCTCTCATTCTGGCTCATTTTCATCAAGTAGCTTGCAGCCATCAACTCCAGGCATAGACCTGGAGAGGACAAGACCACACAAGTCAAAGAGGACACCTGTCACTTCCATCAAATGGGATAATGCATTTCCTTCTGAGCAGCCTAAGGAGACCGGTAGACCGTTCAAGACACAATCAGCTTTGGATCTTACAATACTTGATAAATACAGTCAACACAGCAGAGTGTCTGATCTTTTCAAGTACAACACACCGAGAGTACAAGTGTCCTCTACGAATGACTTTAGTGAAGTCAGAAATATCAACACTGAAGCAAGCACATCATCATTTATGTATACTGCAGATAATAGATCCACTGGATATTACAAAACTGACTCTCCTAGCCACAGGCATGAAGTCAAATATGCCACAATATCTGAAAGGTATTGTGAGGAGGAATCTAAAAATAATTATTTTAATAATGAAATGAGTAAAACGCCTAATGAGAATTCGAGTGGCAATGACAAGGAAGCAGAACCAATGGAAATAGAAAGTGAATTATCCGTACTGAATGATAGCAATGTGCATTATATAATGGGAAGAGCAGAGGCTTCTAGTAACGTGCAAACAGAGGGCTGTTCTACAAAAGCAGATGTAATAATTATAGAGTCAAAAATGGCAGTAGATAATGAACAATGCAGACATTCCGAATCCGAGATCAATGATGAAGATGTTCCAGTAGATCATACGTTCCATGAACCGATTGAAATATCTTCTAGTCAAGCATTAGAACCCAAGATCTTGGATATTGATGCTCCAAAAGTCTTCCTTAGTTCTAGAGATACCAGTTTGTCAACTTCTGCTGACATTGGTTCCATTGCTCAAGAAGATCGTTTCCCACCAAAAACAGAAAGGCTTGTTCATAATCCGATATTAAATGCCATTAAAAAATTTTCTTCACTTGAACACAAAACATCTTCTAAAATTGATCCTCCTTCTTTTAAGGATATCAAATCTTCAATAATCAGTGATCGGAAAAACACAGCGGCTTATAATAATAGTTCTAGTTTTTTTAAGGACACCTCAAATACTGGCGGAAGATTTGCTTGGATGAATAAGAGGAGAGGATCAAAAGACAATCAAACAGCAGGTTTTCGGTCTGATACACTTAAGTTTCAGAAAAGAAACGCGTCTTCTCTCCCAGATTTACTTGACCAGGACAGTGATATTTTGTCTAATAATATCTACGCTACAGGACCCAAAAAGAGTTGGGAAAATCTAGAGGTAGAATTTGATACCACCCTGGTTCCTGAAACAAAATCTTTCAGAATTTCTGATGACGTAGATAAAAGTTACTCAGAAAATGATTCCAAATATGAGCAGCCTTGTGTTCAAAATGCCATTTATCAAGGCAAAAATCGAGGTACAAAAAGTTTTCTGTATCCACAAAAGCCTTATATGTCAGATATAAATGCTACATTCAGAAACCTAGACAAAACGACAACTTACACACCAGCACCATATCAGCCAGACAGGTTAAGGGAAAAGCGAGCAAAGTATAAACTGTCGGGAGGTTTCATGTCAGATACTCTGAAGTATAAGAAAACAAATGCGTCCTCTCTGCCAGATTTACTTGACCAGGAGAGTGACCATTTAAGTAATGACCTTGAAACTATATTACATAAAACCATTTGTGAACCTGTTCGGAATTACCATCCCTCAAATGTTTCTGAAACAAAGTCTTTAATGAACCCTGTTGAAAAGAAAGAAATGTACTTGGATGGTAGTACAAGGCATGGACTATCTTCTGTCCAACATCCAAATCAATTACCAAAAACATCAAGTTTAAACACTAGTCAGTCTTCACGAAAGATTTTTACATTATCCTCTGGTTCGGAATTAGGCAACGCTTCAATAAAAACTGAAAAAAAGACAACTGACTCAGAATTAGCATATAGGACTACTCCATTTTCTCATGTACATGCAAAATTTAAGTCTGTAAACTTTAATAGAGGTCGATACAATGGACAGAATATATATGACTCTAATAATAATAGTTTTGATGATGGATCAAAAACGAAAAGTGCGTATATTTACCAAAGACAAAATGATCCAGAGCCAAACCAAGTAAAGGCCTTAAAATGCGACACATCTTCCAAATCTAACCAGTCAGTACTTTATCCACAGGATGTTGTTTCGTCAGCACATCAAATTTGTACTGACCAACAAATCCAAGGTGAACAGGGTTATAAGTCCGAAAGAAACCTACACCAAAATTTAATTTATCAGTTGGATGAAAAAGAAAACAAATCCGTGGAATATATAGAACCAGCCAAAGTCATAGACTCCTCAAGGTTTCCTATTAGTCAGATTGTGAAGGAACATTCAGAAGGGAACATCTTGAGCACAGGTACATGCCTGCCACCCACAGAGAATAAGGCAACCAACATATTAAGGCATCACTTACTTGTGACACCAGAACCGTTCAAACGCAATGTCCATATAAGTGTCATCCCCAAGTCACAGTGGAATCAATCTACGAGTTGTGAAGATGGCCAGACCAAAACTTCCCTGGAAGGAGGAATTATTAAAGATTTTGCTCGTGAAGAAGAAACATCACCAGAAGGTTTACAGCTTTACAATACATACAGCTGTCAACAAGTTGTTGAAAATACTGAAGTGTATGAGAGCATTACAAATTCTTCTTATCCAGAAGAAGATAAAATTGAGTATCGTCAAGTTGTCTCAGTCTATTATAGCCTTCCTCGAAAATTCACAAGAAAGATCTCGGATCTGTCCAAGAATAACCTAAAAAACATTGATAAAACTTTAGAGCAAAATAGAACACCTAGTGCAATTCTAGATAAAATAAATAGCTACCACAAAGAAGATTATTCCAAAAACCAAAACTCTAAAAATACGACTGCCGTTACGGAAAAAATACACAATGATAAGGGACATTCAGCAGATGATGTTACATGTAAAATGCATCTCTTAAATTTTCACATCATTCCTTTACAAACGAATCTCGTGAAAAATGACAACAGGACAAATTCTGGTGAAGAAACGGATGATTTAGTGAACAAATTTAGTTCTTTGCACATTTCTAAAAATGAAGACAACTATAAAGCAAGGGAAGAACAAAAGAATAAAAATGAACACAGCCCTTCAAGATCCTCCCCAAGACATTCTCCAAATACTTATTATACATTACCAAATAGGAAATCTGGTGTCCAGGATCTGGGGAAAAATGTTCTAGAGAGAGACATTGCCATGGTACGGCACAGGATTAACCCATATACAAGCAGCAGTCCAGTATCTCAAGATGTTTTCACAGCACCAATGTTCTCGTATGATAACCTTAATTGTTCCCCTGATTATGATTTTATGCATTTTCAGGAAAACAACAAGCAAGAGTATAACATTAATAACAATTTTGCAAAATATGGTGATGTCTGTGAGAGAAAATCCATGGATGAAAGCTTATTATTAAGAGAAGACTTGCCTTCAATCTATAAATCAAAAAGTTTCAAAGATTTAAGTCACAGCAAGTCCTACAACACAGAAGACATCTCGCCACACCACAAATATAACACCAGTCCACAGAATGATTATAATTATCCAAGCTTTAATAAAAGCAATGATGTGGTAAATCGGACTCGACCTTCTTATTGCTCCGAGTTTGTCCAAAAGAAAATGAAGCCTATTAATGCTAAGAAGTTCAGCTTCTCTTTTGATCGTTCAAGTCAAGAAAGTGTGAGCCCTAGACAAACTGGTTCTTATAGTGATAATTTTCGGATATCTGACGTCAATTCATCACCTGTGTTCTACTCTACAAATGACATCTATCCATCTCATGTACCCAAACATTTTGGCCAGAGAAGTCCCAAACATTGTCAAAACCCTACATATTCTAACTTGTATAGATCAAAGAGCATGAGGCTCTTAAACACCGATGGCCAAGAAAATGCTATGGACTACAGAAGAAAGAGCGATAGCAGTTTTTCTTCAAAAAGCTATGGTGGAACTTTGAGGAGAAAAAGTCCTACTTCTGGTGAGACATGGAACAGGAGATTTTCAGATGAAATTTTAGATGAAAATGAAAATTGGCCAATTTCTGAAGAACACAAACCTATTTGTACATCAAAGTCTCTTGATTATGGAATTTTTGGTAAGGAGCAGCAAGAGGCTATTTTAAACAATGTAAAGCGGTCACTTAATGAAGGCAGGCTATGGAGACCAAGTTTTTTGAAAAATCCAAGCTTCTTGAGAACTGAGGAATATTGTTCTTCTCAGGAAGCAAATCCAGTAGGTCGGTCTCCTGAAGATATCCCATCTCAAGGACCTATTTTGAAAGACCATCTAAATATTTATGCTGATGAGCCTGTTTCATCAGATTCAGATAGTGGCACAACCACGGACGATGAATATTACTTAGATGAAAATGACAAGGAGTCAGAACTATGAGGTGTCCTGAAATGGTAACCAACGCAGTATTGATAGCTTTATTGACGAGATACTGATTGTCTGTCTAATTTGGTAATTTAAGTGCAATATAAACCCCACCTACAAGAGCTGGAATATGCTAAATTATATATCAATGCAAAATACTAACGAGCATTCCATCAGCTTTCTGAAATGTCTGTTTCAGTAGGTACTTGTATTCCCCATGATATAACCATTCTGGTGCATTTTTACTTAGAACTCTGCATTTTGTCGTTCTGTTTATCCTGGAAATCGGAAACTGGGTGCTATCATTACCCTATCAATAAAGTGTGTCTTTATAAAGGCTGACACTGCCAGCACTGGTTGGACAGTATCAGACTTCAGTGGCAAGTTGAATGGTAACACTAAATTCCATCAATACCAGGAGGAATCTGAGAAATAACACAATGTAGAGGTTTAAGAAAAGATATCTCAGAATTACTTAGGGTGAAATACAAGTATTTACTAACACACACCGGTCAGGGGTGCAGACAGGGCCTCTCCTCTGACTATGGATGCTTAATAGGAGATACACATATAATTATTGCAGAAAACATTCAGAAGATTTGGAAATAATGGAATTTGTCTTGAAAATGATATGGTTGCCTTCTAATGAATAGTGTGTATAGACTTTATAGTTGAAACTGCCCATGTAGTAAGGTCCAAATGTGTTACTATTCAATTACCTGTTTTGTTTATGATATAATGCAATCATAATTTTTCAATTGAAAATTGCAAATTAGGTTATATTAGCAACATTGCCAAATTTTCTACAGATAAAATATTTAAATAGCTCAACACAACTAATTTAACAGGTAGGGTTTTTTTTGTAAATTTAACACAAAATCGCATTTTTAATGACTAGTCTTCATGACAAACATCTTTAGTATTTAGTAGAACCCCTTTGGCTGTTGTAACCTGATGCAAACATGACTAAACCCCCAGGTTTTGGTAGTGATCCTTAGGAATCTGAGCTCATTCCTCATGGACAATGACCTCCAAGACACTAATGTTCTTGAGAGTTAGGAGAGTGGTCTAAATTGTTAAGAGATCAATAGCTTGCATGAAACAATGAGAAGGATAAAAGGCATTGAATGTTCCTATGTTCCTGGAGGTACAGGTGGAAGCAGAGTTCAAGGTTAAAGTCTACTGGCTACACTACCTAGATATGGCAGAACGTGGAAGTTGCCACCAGATTCCTGAGGTGGTAACTGGTCAAAAATCCTTTAGTGACCAGCGGCAACATTTGGCTCTGAGGTTTCAGTTTGCACAGTAAGTGTTAACGTTCTCCATGCCAGAATTCCTAGACGGTCACTTCTACTAACCCAACAGGACAATGTTCCCAAGGATATCTCAAAGATTCTAGAGTAGCAGACACAGTCGTCTGACTTGAATGCTGCAGAAAATCTTTGATGATGGGATTTGAAGGTGTTTGCAGCATGAAAACCCAAGAATTAGTGACCTGGAGGTCATTGCCCTAATATTCCTGAGGAACGCCACCAGAAGCTGATGTCTAGCTATGGATCACATTTCCAGCAGGTCGTTACAGCCAAAGGTGCCCTTCTAAGTACAAATGACAATTGTCATGAATTGGTTGAATAATCCTGAGACTGCAGTAGTCAATAAAAGTGTCATTCTGTGCTGAATTTGGAGAAACCACTTCTTACATTAGCTGTGTTGAGCTATTTATATTGTTTTATTGCAGATGGCAGAAATTTTGTACATTTTGCAATAACAAAAAACCTAATTTTCAATGGGGGAGTGAATAATTTTGATCGCAACTGTATTTACAATGTTTTCTTTTTCTGTTTTGCTGCATTACCCATTTTTGTAAAACCGACGGAAAATGTAGCCATACTGGTTGTCACTTCTGAACTGTCTTCTCAGGAACTTACTGATAGAAATATTATATGTTCACTGTTCATTATCGATTTCTGAAAAACAAATTCTTAAAAGGAAGAATGTAGTGAAAATGATCGTCTGACATGTCATAGATACTTATGAGAAAGTCACATTGGTAAGGTTCGTCACCTAAGATCGGCACTAATTTTTCCTGGAGGCCTCTGTGCACGAATAAACCTTTTTGATTCTGTTCATGGATAGAAATCTCATACAATATTCCGAGTAAATTTTCATTAGTTTGAGAGAACCTGTCAAGTTGTTTTACCACCTTACACCGCCAGCTCGCTTATTACAAGAACCGGCAATCTTTCCAAACTTTCTCCTGTTTGATTGTAATCATTGTTGTGTAACGTGGCGCTGGGCAGGAGACTCGTCTCTTAGGCTAGGTTCATATTGCGTTAGTGCAATCCGTTTAGCGCCTAGCGCTAGCAGATTGCGCTAACGCAATGTTGTTTTATGGGGTCGCGTTAAACGTCCCCGCTCTCGCAGATCTCTGATCTGCGAGAGCGGGGAACGGACCTCGGGCGCACCGCGGACGCTGCAAGCAGCGTCCGCGGCGCGCCACAAAACACCGGCACTTCGCTAGTGATGCGCGACCCCATTGCTGTTAATGGGCGTGCTAACGGACGCGTTGCACAGCGTTAAATTCGGCGTGCAACGCTGTCCGTTAGCGCAGTCACATTAACGCAATATGAACCAAGCCTTACGACCCCACACGCCACATGAAAATGGGTGTCCTGGCTGGGTCTGTGGACTTGTGTTCTGAGGGCGCTATGCCCGTGCAGGCCACATGTAACCGATGTTGCTGGTTTGGCAGGACCAGATGTTTCACAGTGTAATGAGGGAGACCACCAGTCAAAAATAAACTTTTTACTGAATGGGAACTTTGGTAGGGTATATATACAAGGTATAGCGGGCATAAAGTCTTATGAACGTTTCCTTTACAACTCACAGAATTTTCCACAGTTTCCTTCCTTCATTTTCTCTAATGCTTTATTTCCACTGTTTCTCAGTACTTCACCACAACCCAGCGTTAATACTAGTTTTGCTCATCAGGGGTCATTTACTCGTCCTGCGGTTCCATGTCCTCCTTTCCTTTTAGAGTGCCAGTAATGCTGCCACACTGGAACTCCCGCCGGGGACACTTTACTCGTCCCACGTACTCAGGCCCGTTACCTTCAAGTGTTATAGGCTCGGGACCTTGTGGCTAGGCGTCTTCTCCTACGATCTGTTTCTGAAAGGTCACTGTCTCTTAGTCACATCTGCTCCGGATCTCGCTATCCCTTTTCCTCTGTCTCCTCTCACTTAGGGTCACCCCAGAATGCGGCACTGCTCACCTTGTACCTTTAGGTCCACTTACTATGCATTCCAGGCCCTATCTGACTCCAGAGAATTGCCACTTTCCCTGCAACTCATCCCATCCCACTTTTGGCCGGTCCCAAACAATAACTCTTAACTGTCGCTATTGTCAAACTACACACAATATCAGTATTACGAACACGTGTCACAATTCACATTTTATCGCATAACATATTACATGACATTAGTGGGTTACCTGAGCATATGCAGTGCCGCAAGGTGTTGAAGCAAAAAAGAGTACACCAAACTTCACTGCATATGCTGACTAATACAATGCAAATTGGTGACATATGGAGGAACCCGAATACAAGAAGTGGGTGGAAAGGGAGTGGCTGGAGGGTTGGACATCAAACTTCCTGACTCTTCAGCACAGCGTCAACTCCCACTTGACTTTTAACATATATTCTGCCATGGCAATATTATTCATGTTTAGAATTTAGCTTAAAAAAATTGAATGAGCCTATTAAGTAATTTAATAAGTCATGCTGTTTGTTTAGGGTGGTAAAGCAGCCTGACAGGTTCCCATTAAATGGTCTTACATTGTTGCATCGAGGACTATAAAGTCCTCGTATTGTGGAAATTAGTGGTGATACATGTGTTATTTTACGCTATTTTTTCATGTATCTTTGGCTTTTCAAAAAATAATTTTGATTTAATTTTCCTTTGAGTTGGTGCAAATCGATTGGCAGGACCGGCGTCCATCGGCCATGTCAGTAATCTGTAGCCGCCGGACGGGAACCAGGAGAACCTTTTCTTTGGCTCTTCTTTCGATTAGTTGGCCTGGCGTGATGTCACACTAGGCTGGCTGATCGAATGAAGAGCAGCGGATCCTGTCAGGTAATAGCGACCATAACTAATGTGTCCGATGAACCGCCGTGGTCCTCAAACCAACTGTACCACCAGTACGTCTGCACTTCCAACAAAATGGTGACACGGCTGTACAGAAAAATCCCAAGATCTCTAAAGAAAACATGACATCAATACCAAACATGCATTTTCGGTGGAAACTCTGCTTAATGATATCCTAAAGGGAACCCACCGCTGAGGTGGTGATCATGGAAAGGGCTACTGCTCAGCATCGTGATGGCGGCACCGGCTTACACTGGATTAACACTGCATAAAACAATATCAGCTGGAAACCATGCAATCGTATACATATTTATGACTGCTACAAGAAATTTCATTTTTTATATGTTGTGCAGAATTAAACTGAAATTCATTATGGTTTTATACAAGAAGTAGTCCAAAGAAAAGTAAAGGGGGTTTCCATTCTTTTTGAAAAAATGTACAGTGGTGAACTATGCTGATAAAAGAAGAAAGGAAGCTAGACTCACCCTGGGAATCTGCTCCACCGGTCTTTGTTCAGAGTGCAAGTGATGATGTCAGGACCCTCAGTCACCTGACCACTGCAGACAATGATTGGCTGCAGGGTTAGGAGACTGGTGGCCATAACATCATTGCTTCCGATCAGGCAGAGATTTGTAGGAGTGGCAGCACTGGATCCGATCCCTGGGGTGAGTATGACTTGTTTTCTTCTTTTAACTGCATGGTCACTCTGTAAATTAAAAAATACAGCAGGAAAGTCCCTTTAATAACTAAGTTTTCCTCTCTGTGACTATGGAGCTGACGTAAAGCAGGTTTTGAGATATGGAACTTTAGACATTTTGACAGTAATTTGCTTGATTGTTGTAGAATGGAAGTGCAGGAAAGCAAGTGACAAGATTGACTTAAAGGGAACCTGTCAGCAGGATTTCATCCCCCCAAAACTCTATATTCATGAAGCTCTTTCAAAGACAAGTCCAGCAATGCCTATACATGGCCAGTCCATTCCTCCATCACTGAGAAATCAGTGTTTTAATTGATATGCAAAGACTGAAGCATTATGGTAGATCTGAAGCCTCTGTCACTCCAGCTCTATTCCCCATCTCCTTTCTGACTGACGGCTCCTTTGCTTTAAGTCACAAAGCATAGAGGCTGTCAGTCAAGCAGGAGGAGGCAGTGCTGGGCGGGGAAAGGAGCTGGAGTGACGGAGGCTTCAGATCTACAAATAATTATTCAGCCTCATTTGCACGTATATTCAAATGCTGATTTCTCAGTGACGGAGGAACGGACTGGCCATGTAATGTCATTGCTGAACTTGTCTCTAAAGAGCTACATGGGCATATAAATAGTTTGACGGTAAAATCCTGCTGACAGATTCCTTTTAAGACTTCAGATGCTTTTACAAAACAATTTTCATGTCAGTGGCAGAGGAAATGGAGAAGTTATTGAAGGACCGTGAAACAGAATGCACTCCCTTTACCAACATTCTATGATTAATATATAATTAATGGATCTTTATCAATCAGCACTCTGCTTCTCTGATACAAAAGTCAAAATCCCCTTCATTGCCGTAGAATTAAAGGGGTTGTCCATTACTGCACAACCCTATATTAATAGCCCCAGGGTGTGCCATAACATAAAAACCTCTACGCTTACCTCCCAGACCGGTCCTTCTGCTCCAGTCTCAGCACTGTGTCTCCCACGGGTCACCTGAACATAAACAAGTTCCAGTGACCGCTGCAGCTAGTGAGCTGGCACTGATTGGCTGCAGCTTTCACTATTCTTTCACAGTGGAAGAAACACATTGTATATGTCAGGTGACCGGAAGAACGACGCAGTACTGAGATCGGAGCAATACTGCCAATTCTGGAGGGAAGTATAGCGGGTGTATTCTAATTTATGCTGCACCCTCCAGCTATTAATAGTGGGCTGTGCAGCAGTGCCCCTTTTAATGATACAATGCTGATTACCTGTAGTCACCACTAGGGGGAGAGTATTTTTGAATAAATTTAGCTCCCCCTTGTGGTGACTGTAGGCTGCCAGAATTTTATAATTGCACTCTGTGAACTCAGGGGCTCTGGACCTGTATATAAGAGACAAAAACCTCTGAGAACTACTGTATAAAGAAATATTTAGAAATTAATCAGTTGAATTATTGAACCTTGAGGACATTTAATGCAGCAGTTGTTTCCTTTTATTCTGAACTCCCATGTTTCCTCGGTGTTAGGCTAGTGCCCCCACACGTAAGACGTATTTATTTTCAGGGGATCATCTTTGTAAATTTCTGTACAGAATGGAATATATTGGAGACGCTGTTCTGACTCCCGTCTTCCAGATCTGATGTATATAGGTGTATATGGCCTAATTGTGACTGACCGCACTTTCACGTGGATATTTATTTTGTCTTTGCTCTTCTGTAATATGGACGACGTCACACTGTAAATTAATGCTCAGTCTTTTGATGTATTATATAATAAAAATATTTTGTATTTTTGTATTGTATTTCTATTTGCTTTTTATTAAAGTAAGCAATCGGAAATTATTATCAGTCTGCAAGAAGACTTCATACAGAAATGCATGCACGTGGTTTTTTGCCCCACTGTGCCACAGATTGGACTTACCCTAAGGGGCGGGACTAAGCAGCCACCTTGGTGTTCGCTGGAGCCTCTAGTGGTGAGGTCAGACTTGTGCAGCAGGTAACTGCCAGGTGCCTTTCCAGGGTGACCTCCGGCCGTAGCTACTGACCCAAAGGGCAGAGACGACACTTCAGATTCACAGAAAAAAAATAGTAGGTCTGCCACTTGGCACAATTTCTGACAGGACGACCTCTTGGGTAAAGTTCTCACTGTGCGGACAGGACGGCCACTGGGACAGGTTCTTCCTGTGCAGTCAGGCTGGCCACAGGGACAGGTTCCCACGGTGCAGACTGGATGGCCACAGGGACAAGTTCACAGTTCTGGTCTGGGTATTCAGTCCCCAGGGTGTCAGACATGTACCGCCGATGTGGCCACCGGGTACAGGTACTGCAGACGTGTTTTCGGGATTCTGACACTGCCAAAGCGATCGCAGGGAACAAGGACAAACTATGGCGGGCTAAGGGTATGTGCACACGTTGCGGATTTTGCTGCGGATCCGCAGCAGTTTCCCATGAGTTGACAGTACAATGTAAACCTATGGGAAAGAAATCCACAGTGCACATGCTGCGAAAAAAAACGCACGGAAACGCAGCGTTTTATTTTCCGCAGCATGTCAATTCTTTGTACGGATTCCGCAGCGTTTTTACACCTGCTCCAATAGAAAACTGCAGATGTAAAACCGCAGCGGAATCTGCAATAGAAAACGCGGTAAATCCGCAGTAAAAACCGCAGTGGTTTTGCACTGCGGATTTATCCGCAGAGGAGCTTTCTACGTGTGCACATACCCTAAAGGGAACACAGGATACGGGACACTAACAGACTAGGGAAGCCAGACATGACAACATACAATTGCACACCTAACTGAACTATAGGAGTTGCTCAGGCACCTCCCAGAAGGGGAGGGTGCCTTATATACAAAGATGTCTCCCAGCTGGAAGCATTTACCATGTAAGTGTACTGCCCTTATAAGAACAGGGGAGTGCGTGCACCCGCACCACACTGAGGCACACAGCAGGAAAAAGGCAGGAATAGGAGCATGCCGGGGACCGCACCGCGGGTTGATGAGTGAGCCAACATCCTCACATGGTGGCAGAACAGGACACTGTGCAGGGCCACCGTACACAATAACACAATACTGCTGCTGGGGTTCACTTGAAAAATAGCCAGTGTGCTGTTTGGTTTCCACACAGGCAGCACATGGACCAAAAATACGTTACTCTAAATGTACCTTAATGGGGTGTTCTTAAATTGCTTTCATTAGCATGAAAATAAGCAAGTTTGCAATCGACTTGCTTTTTCTTCCTAGTTATTCTCCTGCAATAAAAGCTTTTATCTTTTATAGTGTACACCTGGTCTCCATTGGGCCCGGCCTCTTGACCCTGTGAGGGTGTGCAGTAGCTTCAGTCCAGGAGAGGGTAACTCTTGACATACTAGCCACCTTTCCCCAACCCACTGATTTCTATAAAGTGGTTATCTGCTCACCCTCACCTCCATCTCTTGCAACATCACAGACCATAGCTTTCAGAACAGGTCAGAGATCGTGGCTCTCTGCTCTCAGGGTCCGGACCTGTACGCTTTTCAAATAGCTTATCTCCGTGTACACAGTGATAGCAGTGTATATTTAAGGGGCATTTTCACGGCAACATAATCGATTATCTTGCAGTGTAAACTGCTACCCAATAAACGAGAAAAATGCTCGTTCTTCGGATAAAATGCTCGTTTATGTGGCACAAGAGATTGTCGTTCTCAGTGGTTCATTGTCCACAATAACAGCCCTCATATAGATTGATCAGTGCGCATAGTTTGCTTTGGTCTGCCTGTTTAAACAGTCATTCAAATCGCCAATCAGAAAAGTTAACCGATTGAAGGTCATATTGTGTCGCTGTTCAATCTGTCTAAACAGTTTCCCAAACTCCAGTCCTCACGGCCCCCCATAGCTCTTGTTTTCAGAATTTTCCTTAGAATTTCACGGGTGATAAAGTTTCAGCAAGGCATCACTTCTTTCACCTGTGCAATACTATGGAAATCCTGCAAACATGACCTGGGGGAGGCCGCGAGGACCGGAGTTTGGGAAACACTGGTTTAAACGGAGCCTTAGAACAAACCCTTGGTAGCTGAATGTGTTACAGCAGACGACCTGCTGAGCTGTAAAGTTCTAATACTATCAACTGAGGATGAAATTGGACCGATTTTGAAACACGTTGCCTTTAATATGATTTTCTACGCCTTCTCATCCCAGTCTTCAGCGTGACAATGCCCACTATGTTTATTTCTCATTCTTTTTCCTCGCAAATGTGTTCTTTTAGTCATCTGACCGCTGCTTCTAGTTATGGGCTGCAGCGGTTCTGCGACTTCCAAATGGAGCTGACACCACTTCCAGGGATGGAGATAATTTTACGGTTGGACAACCCCCTTTAAGCCTGCTGAAGGTTTGGTTACACTTTAAGGCATTGATGCCTGTGGGAAGACAAGGTTAGCTCCTCTTGCCAGATTCCACAGAAGAGACTAACTTACTGAGACGGCTCCTACTGGTGGATACCGGAGCAGTGCAGTTTGCGGTGTTTGGGCCCAAAACTGCAAATTCTTCAGAATTCCAATCCTGAATCATGAAAAAGGCCTATAATGGGCATCAGGACTGGGTGATAGAGCAATGGAAGAACGTGCCTGGTCTGATGGATCACATGGCTGAGTGCGCCCTGGAGAATGGGGGCAGTGTGGTGTCCTGATGATGCCCCATAAGCGCATAGTATTAGTAGACCACCATTGATTCCATGGTGCGGTGGAGCCCCCTAGCTCAGGAGACCCAGCGCTCGGCAGGGTATTCCGTTCCAAGCATGGGTATGTGAAACCGGCCTTAATGAGTAAAAGTGGAAATTGATGCTTCAGATTGTGGGTGAGATTTCTGGGGCCAATCCCAAAAATGCAATGCCCGTTTCTCCCACCCAGTGCTGCCGTCATCCCGATACAGGGTGTGTTTCTGAGCATCGTTACACATGAAAAGCAATGAGCACGAAATCCAGATCAATGGTTCCCGCAATCTCGGGAATAGTGGAGGTCCGGTACAACGGCCCCCTTCTTGTATTCCATACAATTTTTACCTTTTAGGCACGAAAATACTCAAAGCACTTCAGTGCTAGGACAAGAGCAGAGCAGCGCTCGTCAGCACCCCACACCGACGGGCAGCGGCATGTGATGTCATGAAGCTACAGACTCATATCACTACTGATGGCACCAGAGACATTGAGGACCCCGAGGAGATAAAGGACAGTAGGCGCTCTATTATTGCGCAGGGGGGGCGGTGTTACTGTTTGGATATTTTTATACAGGAGCATTATGACACGTATTTAATAGGGCACCATGTCGGGATGTGCTGCCGAAGATGGAAGTCTGTAGAGACGAGCGCCGAGCATGAAATGTCATCATGGCGTCTGTACTACATGGAGACAAGAGGGATGGGAAGACTTCAGAGAGGTCATCTATAAGGTTCCAGGGTGTAATGTTTGTGATACTGACTATATCTCACCAGATCGGTGTATGGTCCGCAGTCTGATGAGGACAGATGACTCCCAACATCTCCTTACTACTGTAAAAAGGTTCATGCAATCAAGTTCATATGGGGCAGAGCAGACATGATAATAGATCACTGTACTAAGCTTGGTGCTGCAATCATGTACTGATGGTGGGTCTGGTGCCATATTCACGTACTGATGGTGGGTCTGGTGCCATATTCACGAACTGATGGTGGGTCTGGTGCCATATTCACGCACTGATGGTGGGTCTGGTGCCATATTCACGTACTGATGGTGGGTCTGGTGCCATATTCACGCACTGATGGTGGGTCTGGTGCCATATTCACGCACTGATGGTGGGTCTGGTGCCATATTCACGCACTGATGGTGGGTCTGGTGCCATATTCACGGACTGATGGTGGGTCTGGTGCCATATTCACGGACTGATGGTGGGTCTGGTGCCATATTCACGGACTGATGGTGGGTCTGGTGCCATATTCACGTACTGATGGTGGGTCTGATCGTGTACTCGTGCAACCCAGAACTAGATGACGTGAAGAGTTGTGATAGGACGATTTATTGATTTTTGGTACAGTGTCTGCTCTGTGTGATTCACACTGAGTTTTTGGAGCAGAAACTGTCCAAATCCCCCTCATAATCTCAGAACTTCTCAAAAACTTTGTTATAGTGATTTAAGTCACCACTCACCAGGCATACAGTCAGCCCTGCAGGGTGTCGCACCGGGCACACAATCAGCCCTGCAAAGCACCTCGCACCGGGCACAGTCGGCCCTGCAGCGCATCTCGCACCGGGCACAGTCGGCCCTGCAGCGCATCTCGCACCGGGCACAGTCAGCCCTGCAGAGCATCTCGCACCGGGCACACAGTCAGCCCTGCAGAGCATCTCGCACCGGGCACAGTCGGCCCTGCAAAGCACCTCGCACCGGGCACAGTCGGCCCTGCAGAGCATCTCGCACCGGGCACAGTCAGCCCTGCAGAGCATCTCGCACCGGGCACACAGTCAGCTCTGCAGAGCATCTCGCACCGGGCAGAGTCAGCCTTGCAGAGCATCTCGCTCCGGGCACAGTCAGCCCTGCAGAGCATCTCCCACCGGGCACAGTCAGCCCTGCAGAGCGTTGCACTGCGCCGTGTGTACAGTGAGCTCTGCCCAGCACACAGCTCTCTCCGGATTGGCTGCCCAGCCCACCAATCAGCAGCAGACAGATCTCCTGTCCCACTTCCCACGGAAAACTTTGAATGACTCCCGGAGGCGCCGGTGTGCGCGGACGATACGTGCGGCCTCCGCCGGTCACCAGGAGGAGGATGGCGCCGCTGCTGCTCCTGCTGTTGTGTGCAGGGAGCCTCCGCGCTGCCGGGTGTCCTGAGGCTGTGAGCCCGGAGCGGAGCCTGGTGTGGGGGCCGGGGCTGCAGGCGGACATCACCCTGCCCGTCCGACACTTCCACATCCAGGCTGTGAGCGGCGCCGGCCGGAACTTCACCTCCTCCCCAGGTAACCACGTGACCGCGGCTAATCATCAATGATCCCAGACGGGAGCGGCGGCCACACAGCCCCGCCCTCTGACGTCACCGCCCCACCATTATTATTAATATTATTATTTATTGTTATAGCGCCATTTATTCCATGGCGCTTTACATGTGAGGAGGGGTATACATAATAATAACAAGTACAATAATCTTAAACAATACAAGTCACAACTGGTACAGGAGGAGAGAGGACCCTGCCCGCGAGGGCTCACAATCTACAAGGATTAACCCCTTAGACTCCTTATAATGTACTAGAATCTAGTAACTAGATGGTGGCCCGATTGTAACGCATCAGGTATTCTAGAATATGCACGACCACATAGTATATTGCCCAGCCACGTAGTATATTGTCCAGCCACGTAGTATATTGCCCAGCCACGTAGTATATTGTCCAGCCACGTAGTATATTGTCCAGCCACGTAGTATATTGCCCAGTGACGTAGTATATTGTCCAGCCACGTAGTATATTGCCCAGTGACGTAGTATATTGCTCAGTCACGTAGTATATAGCAGAGCCACGTAGTATATTGCCCAGTCACGTAGTATATTGCCCAGCCACGTAGTATATTGCCCAGCCACGTAGTATATTGCCCAGCCACGTAGTATATTGTCCAGCCACGTAGTATATTGCCCAGCGACGTAGTATATTGCCCAGTGACGTAGTATATTGTCCAGCCACGTAGTATATTGCCCAGTGACGTAGTATATTGCTCAGTCACGTAGTATATAGCAGAGCCACGTAGTATATTGCCCAGCCACGTAGTATATTGCCCAGCCACGTAGTATATTGTCCAGCCACGTAGTATATTGTCCAGCCACGTAGTATATTGCCCAGTGACGTAGTATATTGTCCAGCCACGTAGTATATTGCCCAGTGACGTAGTATATTGCTCAGTCACGTAGTATATAGCAGAGCCACGTAGTATATTGCCCAGCCACGTAGTATATTGCCCAGCCACGTAGTATATTGTCCAGCCACGTAGTATATTGCCCAGCCACGTAGTATATTGCCCAGCCACGTAGTATATTGTCCAGCCACGTAGTATATTGCCCAGCCACGTAGTATATTGCCCAGCCACGTAGTATATTGCCCAACCACGTAGTATATTGCCCAGCTACGTAGTATATTGCCCAGTCACGTAGTATATTGCCCAGCCACGTAGTATATTGTCCAGACACGTAGTATATTGCCCAGCCACGTAGTATATTGCCCAGCCACGTAGTATATTGCCCAGCCACGTAGTATATTGCCCAGCCACGTAGTATATTGTCCAGCCACGTAGTATATTGTCCAGCCACGTAGTATATTGCCCAGTGACGTAGTATATTGTCCAGCCACGTAGTATATTGCCCAGTGACGTAGTATATTGCTCAGTCACGTAGTATATAGCAGAGCCACGTAGTATATTGCCCAGTCACGTAGTATATTGCCCAGCCACGTAGTATATTGTCCAGCCACGTAGTATATTGCCCAGTGACGTAGTATATTGTCCAGCCACGTAGTATATTGCCCAGTGACGTAGTATATTGCTCAGTCACGTAGTATATAGCAGAGCCACGTAGTATATTGCCCAGCCACGTAGTATATTGCCCAGCCACGTAGTATATTGTCCAGCCACGTAGTATATTGTCCAGCCACGTAGTATATTGCCCAGTGACGTAGTATATTGTCCAGCCACGTAGTATATTGCCCAGTGACGTAGTATATTGCTCAGTCACGTAGTATATAGCAGAGCCACGTAGTATATTGCCCAGCCACGTAGTATATTGCCCAGCCACGTAGTATATTGTCCAGCCACGTAGTATATTGCCCAGCCACGTAGTATATTGCCCAGCCACGTAGTATATTGTCCAGCCACGTAGTATATTGCCCAGCCACGTAGTATATTGCCCAGCCACGTAGTATATTGCCCAACCACGTAGTATATTGCCCAGCTACGTAGTATATTGCCCAGTCACGTAGTATATTGCCCAGCCACGTAGTATATTGTCCAGACACGTAGTATATTGCCCAGCCACGTAGTATATTGCCCAGCCACGTAGTATATTGCCCAGCCACGTAGTATATTGCCCAGCCACGTAGTATATTGCCCAACCACGTAGTATATTGCCCAGCTACGTAGTATATTGCCCAGTCACGTAGTATATTGCCCAGCCACGTAGTATATTGTCCAGTGACATAGTATATTGCCCAGCTACGTAGTATATTGCCCAGTCACGTAGTATATTGCCCAGCCACGTAGTATATTGCCCAACCACATAGTATATTGCCCAGCCTGCGTAGTATATTGCCCAGCTACGTAGTATATTGCCCAGTCACGTAGTATATTGCCCAGCCACGTAGTATATTGTCCAGTGACATAGTATATTGCCCAGCTACGTAATATATTGCCCAGTCACGTAGTATATTGCCCAACCACGTAGTATATTGCCCAGCTACGTAGTATATTGCCCAGCCATGTAGTATATTGCCCAACCACGTAGTATATTGCCCAGCCACGTAGTATATTGCCCAGCCACGTAGTATATTGCCCAGTGACGTAGTATATTGCCCAGTCACGTAGTATATTGCCCAGCCACGTAGTATATTGCCCAACCACATAGTATATTGCCCAGCTACGTAGTATATTGCCCAGTCACGTAGTATATTGCCCAGTGACGTAGTATATTGCCCAGTTACGTAGTATATTGCCCAGTCACGTAGTATATTGCCCAGCCACGTAGTATATTGCCCAGTGACGTAGTATATTGCCCAGTCACGTAGTATATTGCCCAGTCACGTAGTATATTGCCCAACCACGTAGTATATTGCCCGGCCACGTAGTATATTGCCCGGCCACGTAGTATATTGCCCGGCCACGTAGTATATTGCCCGGCCACGTAGTATATTGCCCGGCCATGTAGTATATTGCACAGCCACGTAGTATACAGCACAGAGCCACGTAGTATATTGCCCAGCTACATAGTATATTGCCCAGCCACGTAGTATATTGCACAGTGACGCAGTATACAGCACAGAGTCACGTAGTATAATGCCCAGAAAACGTATGTAACAGGTTAAAAAGAGTTAAAATAAAAAATAAACATATACTCACCTTCTGAAGGGCCCTTGTAGTCCTGTCGCCTGTGTGTGGTGCAGGCGGCAGCTTCCGGTCCCAGGGTTGGATGAGCGCAGGACCTGTGATGACGTTGCGGTCACATGACCGTGACGTCATGGAAGGTCCTTCTCGCATAGCATCCTTGGCCCCGGAACCTGCCGCTTGCACTGCCGAGGAGAGGACGCGACGACGGAGGGTGAGTATAGCAGGTTTTTTGTTTTTTTATTATTAACATTACATTTTTTTACTATTGATGCCTCATAGGCATCATCAATAGTAAAAAGTTGGGGACACACAGGGTTAATAGCGGCAGTAACGTAGTATATTGCCCAGTGACGTAGTATATTGCCCAGTCACGTAGTATATTGCCCAGTGACGTAGTATATTGCCCAGCCACGTAGTATATTGTCCAGCCACGTAGTATATTGTCCAGCCACGTAGTATATTGTCCAGCCACGTAGTATATTGCCCAGTGACGTAGTATATTGCCCAGTCACGTAGTATATTGCCCAGCCACGTAGTATATTGCCCAGCCACGTAGTATATTGCCCAGTGACGTAGTATATTGCCCAGTCACGTAGTATATTGCCCAGCCACGTAGTATATTGCCCAACCACGTAGTATATTGCCCAGCTACGTAGTATATTGCCCAGTCACGTAGTATATTGCCCAGCCACGTAGTATATTGCCCAACCACGTAGTATATTGCCCAGCTACGTAGTATATTGCCCAGCCATGTAGTATATTGCCCAACCACGTAGTATATTGCCCAGCCACGTAGTATATTGCCCAGTCACGTAGTATATTGCCCAGTGACGTAGTATATTGCCCAGTCACGTAGTATATTGCCCAGCCACGTAGTATATTGCCCAGCCACGTAGTATATTGCCCAGTGACGTAGTATATTGCCCAGTCACGTAGTATATTGCCCAGCCACGTAGTATATTGCCCAACCACGTAGTATATTGCCCAGCTACGTAGTATATTGCCCAGTCACGTAGTATATTGCCCAGCCACGTAGTATATTGCCCAACCACGTAGTATATTGCCCAGCTACGTAGTATATTGCCCAGCCATGTAGTATATTGCCCAACCACGTAGTATATTGCCCAGCCACGTAGTATATTGCCCAGTCACGTAGTATATTGCCCAGTGACGTAGTATATTGCCCAGTCACGTAGTATATTGCCCAGTCACGTAGTATATTGCCCAGTCACGTAGTATATTGCCCGGCCACGTAGTATATTGCCCGGCCACGTAGTATATTGCCCGGCCACGTAGTATATTGCCCGGCCACGTAGTATATTGCCCGGTCACGTAGTATATTGCCCGGCCATGTAATATATTGCACAGCCACGTAGTATACAGCACAGAGCCACGTAGTATATTGCCCATCTACATAGTATATTGCCCAGCCACGTAGTATATTGCACAGTGACGCAGTATACAGCACAGAGTCACGTAGTATAATGCCCAGAAAACGTATGTAACAGGTTAAAAAGAGTTAAAATAAAAAATAAACATATACTCACCTTCTGAAGGGCCCTTGTAGTCCTGTCGCCTGTGTGTGGTGCAGGCGGCAGCTTCCGGTCCCAGGGTTGGATGAGCGCAGGACCTGTGATGACGTTGCGGTCACATGACCGTGACGTCATGGAAGGTCCTTCTCGCATAGCATCCTTGGCCCCGGAACCTGCCGCTTGCACTGCCGAGGAGAGGACGCGACGACGGAGGGTGAGTATAGCAGGTTTTTTGTTTTTTTATTATTAACATTACATTTTTTTACTATTGATGCCTCATAGGCATCATCAATAGTAAAAAGTTGGGGACACACAGGGTTAATAGCGGCAGTAACAGAGTGTGTTATCCGCTGCATAACGCGGTCCGTTACCGCCGGCATTAACC
The DNA here is from genome assembly GCF_032444005.1 of Ranitomeya imitator. Classification (NCBI taxonomy): domain Eukaryota; kingdom Metazoa; phylum Chordata; class Amphibia; order Anura; family Dendrobatidae; genus Ranitomeya; species Ranitomeya imitator. The sequence continues at coordinate 775,003,971 of NC_091284.1, forward strand.
CTGTGTTAGCGGTGGCTGGAGGGGAGTATGCGGGCGACAGGCACTGACTGCGGGGAGTAAGGAGCTGCCATTTTCTTCCGGACTGTGCCCGTCACTGATTGGTCATGGCTGTTTTGCTGTGACCAATCAGCGACTTGGATTCCATGACAGACAGAGGCCGCGACCAATGAATATCCGTGACAGACAGACAGACAGACGGAAGTGACCCTTAGACAATTATATAGTAGACTAGCTGAAGAGCCCGGCGTTGCCTGGGCATAGTAAATATCTGTGGTTAGTTATAGCACGTCACTTCTCTTATTTTCCCATCACGCCTCTCATTTTCCCAATCACATCTTTAATTTTCCCCCTCACATCTCTCATTTTCTCCCTCACACCTCTCATTTTCTCCCTCACTCCTCTCATTCCCCCCTAACACTTGTCATTTCGACCTCACATCTGTCATTTTCCGATCACTCCACTATTTTCCCTCACTCCTCTCATTTTGCACTCACACCTTTTCATTTTCACCTCACACCTCTCATTTTCACCTCAGTATATACATGTTTGTCATCTCCCTTATATATAGTATACACCTGTATGTCATCTCCTGTATATAGTATATACCTGTATGTCATCTCCCCTGTATATAGTATATACCTGTATGTCATCTCCTCCTATATATAGTATATACCTGTATGTCATCTCCTCCTATATATAGTATATACGTGTATGTCATCTCCTCCTATATATAGTATATACCTGTATGTCATCTCCTTCTATATATAGTATATACCTGTATGTCATCTCCTCCTGTATATAGTATATACCTGTGTGTCATCTCCCCTGTATATAGTATATATCTGTGTGTCATCTCCTCCTGTATATAGTATATACCTGTATGTCATCTTCTATATATAGCATATACCTGTAAGTCATCTCCTCCTGTATATAGTATATACCTGTATGTCATCTCCTCCTGTATATAGTATATACCTGTGTGTCATCTCTCCTGTATATAGTATATATCTGTGTGTCATCTCCCCTGTATATAGTATATACCTGTGTGATCTCCTGTATTAGACCTCGTTAACACGTTATTTGCTCAGTATTTTTACCTCAGTATTTGTAAGATAAATTGGCAGCCTGATAAATCCCCAGCCAACAGGAAGTCCTTCCCCTGGCAGTATATATTAGCTCACACATACACATAATAGACAGGTCATGTGACTGACAGCTGCCGTATTTCCTATATGGTACATTTGTTGCTCTTGTAGTTTGTCTGCTTATTAATCAGATTTTTGTTTTTGAAGGCTAATACCAGACTTGTGTGTGTTTTAGGGCGAGTTTCGTTTGTGAAGTTGTGTGTGTTGAGTTGTGTGTGGCGACATGCATGTAGCGACTTTTGTGAGATGAGTTTTGTGTGGCAACATGCGTGTAGCAACTTTTTGTGTGTCGAGTTGCATGTGACAAGTTAGTGTAGCAAGTTGTGTGCAGCAAGTTTTGCGCATGGCGAGTTTTGCGCGTGGTGAGTTTTATGTCTGGTGCCTTTTGAGTATGTGCAACTTTTGCGTGAGGCAACTTTTGCATGTGTTGCAAATTTTGTGCATGTGGCAATTTTTCCGCGTGTGCAAGTTTTGCGTGTGGCGAGTTTTCCATGAGGTGAGTTTTGCACTTGTGGCGAGTTTTGCGTCAGCCTAGTTTTTGCATGTGGCGAGTTTTGCGCGTGGCGAGTTTTGAGCGGCGACTTTTGTGTTTCGACTTTTATGTGGCGAGGTTGGTGTATGTGTGGTGAAATGTGTGCTGAGGGTGGTATATGTGTTCAAGCACGTGGTAGTGTGTGGCGCATTTTGTGTGTGTTCATATCCCCGTGTGTGGTGAGTATCCCATGTCGGGGCCCCACCTTAGCAACTAATCGGTATATACTCTTTGGCGCCATCGCTCTCACTCTTTAAGTCCCCCTTGTTCACATCTGGCAGCTGTCAATTTGCCTCCAACACTTTTCCTTTCACTTTTCCCCATTATGTAGATAGGGGAAAAATAGTTTGGTGAATTGGAAAGCGCGGAGTTAAAATTTCGCCTCACAACATAGCCTATGACGCTCTCGGGGTCCAGACGTGTGACTGTGCAAAATTTTGTGGCTGTAGTTGCGACGGTGCAGATGCCAATCCCGGACATACACACACACACACACACACACACACACACACACACATACACACATTCAGCTTTATATATTAGATGAATACCTGATAAACCTGCCGGGTGTGTGCGAGATCTGTGGGGCTGATGCCGGAGTGTTTGGGCAGCACGGTGGCTCAGTGGTCAGCACTGTATGATGGCTCAGTGGTCAGCACTGTATGGTGGCTCAGTGATCAGCATTATATGGTGGCTCAGTGGTCAGCACTGTATGATGGCTCAGTGGTCAGCACTGTATGGTGGCTCAGTGATCAGCATTATATGGTGGCTCAGTGGATAGCACTGTATGATGGCTCAGTTGTCAGCATTATATGGTGGCTCAGTGGTCAGCACTGTATGGTGGCTCAGTGGTTAGGACTGTATGGTGGCTTAGTGGTTAACATTGTATGTTGGCTCAGTGGTTAGCACTGCATGTTAGCTCAGTGGATAACACTGTATGGTGGCTCAGTGGTCAGCACTGTATGGTGACTCAATGTTTAGCACTGTATGGTGGCTCAGTGGTTAATACTCTATGGTGGCTCAGTGGATAACACTGTATGGTGGCTCAGTGGTCAGCACTGTATGGTGGCTCAGTGGTTAGCACTTTATGGTGGCTAAGTGGTTAACACTGTATGGTGGCTCAGTGGTTAGCACTGTATGGTGGCTCAGTGGTTAGTACTCTATGGTGGCTCAGTGGATAGCACTTTATGGTGGCTAAGTGGTTAGCACTGTATGGTGGCTCAGTGGTTAGCACTGTATGGTGGCTCAGTGGTTAATACTCTATGGTGGCTCAGTCGATAGCACTGTATGGTGGCTCAGTGGTTAGCACTGTATGGTGGCTCAGTGGTTAGCACGGTATGGTGGCTCAGTGGTTAGCAATGTATGGTGGCTCAGTGGTTAGCACTGTATGGTGGCTCAGTGGTTAGCACTGTATGGTGGCTCAGTGGATAGCACTTTATGGTGGCTAAGTGGTTAGCACTGTATGGTGGCTCAGTGGTTAGCACTGTATGGTGGCTCAGTGGTTAGTACTGCAGCCTTGCAGCTCTGAAGTCTGGGGTTCAAATCCCACCAAGAACAACATCTGCAAGGAGTTTGTATGTTCTCCCCGTGTTTGCTGGGTTTCCTCCAAGTACTCTGGTTTCCTCCCACATTCCAAAGACCATACTGATAGGCAGTGTAATATTTTCTTTTAATAAATTCCTTAAAACAAAATAAAAAAAAGGAAATTCTCTGAAAATCCCATGGAGTCATTTATCAGCGTGCGCGCTTCCTAAAGTAGCGTCACCTCATGAATGACATGACATACTGTATATGTGGATGAGTGGGGTCCAACACTCAGGACCCCCAATCATCTGCTGGATATAAAGAATGTAATATCCGGAGCAGCACAGCGCCGTACACTGCGTAGTGGCCGTTCTCAGGTACTGCAGCCCAGCTACTAGTCACTTCACTGAGAGATGAGTACCAGAGAACGGCCACTACATGGCGCACAGCGCTGTGCTGCGCAGACCCCGTACACTGTGATCGGGTGGGGTATCGCCTGTCCCATGGGATGCTCATCAGTGACTGCTGCTATAATTTACACCACCTTCTGCTCTAAATGATAGTGGGATCGGCCAGGCCCCATGTTCCTTCTGTGACCATGGAGGGAGGGGGCAATTTTCATAATAGTAATAATAATAATAATAATAATATTTTTATTTATATATGGCAACATATTCCACAGCACTTTACATTATAGGGGGGATTTGTACAGACAATAGACATACACATAACAATAATCACTAATTAACTGAAACCAGTGCAAAAAATCTGTCTTTCATAGCTAATGTGCTCATCTATAAAGCTGTGACCGTCCCGGCACACACTGGGGGCAGACATGGCTCCGCGGTGTACAGTGTGTGCTGGGTGTGCCGCTGTCTCAGCCCTGTGGTCACACACCGTCACCCTGCGGGGAAGGTTTATTGGACGCTTTGCTTGTTATTTCTGCCCTTTATTGCAATGTTCATGTGTCACTTTCTGTCAAACAGTAAACCAGGAACAAGGAAGCGTGAACCGCGAGAGCTGACATTGTTATGGGGACACTGTGGCTGGTATCACAGTCCAGGCTCTTGTCCCTGCTGTGGAGGACACTGTCACTGAGGGTCCGCGCACAGCGACATCGGCACAATGTTATAATGAGGCGTGCAGATCTGTGGATTTTTTTCTCAGCTGTATTTGGCATGCTGAAATTTCACTCCAAAAATTGGACAGTGCGAGAAAAAAAATCACATGCTGTACGGACCGTCAGTATAACATCCAATATTTACAGATACATTACAGATCTATTATTGAGGGCAGTGTCAGATAGAATCACAGAAGGTTAGAGTTGGAAGGGACCTCCAGGGTCATCGTGTCCATCCCTCTGCTCAATGCAGGAGTCTAAATCATCCCAGACAGATGTCTGTCCAGCCTCTGTTTGAAGACTTCCATTGAAGGAGAACTCACCACCTCTCAGGCACCCTGTTCCCCTTATTGATCACCCTCACTGTCAAAAAGTTTTTTCTAATATCTAATCTGCATCTTCTCCCATTCAGTTTCATCCCATTGCTTCATATGTTTCCATGTACAAATGAGAATAAACATTCCCAGATCCTTTAACCGTTCCTCGAAGGACATACTTTACAGTCTGCTCACCATCCTGGTAGCTTTTCTCTGAATTTGCTCCAGTTTTTCAATATAAAATGTGGTGCCCAGAACTGGACACAGTATTCCAGATGAGGCCTGACCAAGGAGGAGTAGAGGGGGATAATTACTTCACGTGATCTAGACTCTATGCTTCTCTTAATACATCCTAGAGCTGTTTTACTTTTTTGCTGCTGCATCACACTGTTGACTCATGTGCAGTCTGTGATCTATTAGTATACCCAAGTCTTTTTCACATGTGCTGTTGCTCAGTTATATTCCTCCCATTCTGTAGATATAATTTTCATTTTTTTTACACAGATGTAGAATCTTGCATTTCTCCCTCTGAAATACCATTCTATTAATCGCTGCCCATTGTTCAAGATTATCTAGATCCTTCTGAATCCTTTCTCTGTCCATAGCTATTCCTCCTAGCTTTGAATCGTCTGCAAATGTGATTTAGTTTGCCTTCAGTTTTCTTATCTAGATCACTTATAAAAATGTTTAACAATACGGGGCCAGGGCAGAGCCTTGTGGTACCCCACTTGAAACACTTCTCCAATTGGATGTGAAACCATGTATTACCACTCTTTGAGTATGATCACTGAGCCAGTTATGAATCTACCTAACCGTAGCCTTGTCAATCCCATACTTGGTCATTTTTTTTCAATAAGGATAGTATGAGATACTTTATCAAATGCTTTGCTGAAGTTGAGATATACTATATCTACCTCATTTCCCTAATCCACCCAGTCAGTGATTCCATTATAGAAGAAAATTATATTAGTCAGGCATTACTTGTTTGCCACAAACCCATGCTGGCTCTGGTTAATTACTGTATTCTTATCCAAGTACTTACATACATGCTGTTTAATAATTTGTTCAAAGATCTCTCCTGGTATAGAAGAAAGGCTCACTGGCCTGTAATTTCCTGGCTCCGTCTTCTATCCTTTTTGAAGATAGGGATAACATTTGTCCTTCTCCAATCTTCTGGGACTTCTGTTTTCCAGAATTTTTCAAAGATTCTGGCAAGTGGTAATGGAATATCCTCTGCTATCTCTTTCGGTACCCTAGGATATAATTACTCTGGACCAGGAGATTTAAATTAATGTAAATTATCTAAGTGTTCCCTCCCCATCTCTCTGTCTATAGTTTGTGTGGATTCTTTTATTCCTTCAGTGACATCGTGATCAGTTGAGGTTACATTTTCTTTCTTAGAGAACACAGATGCAAAATAGGAATTTAAATGTTCGGCCTTCTCAACATCATTTTGGATCATTTCACCCTTAGATACTGCTATTAGGGCACTGGTTGTCATTGTTATGGGGGATGCTCTGTTCACACCTGCACTTTTGAATTCCATTTTTCTGCAGATTGGTTGTATTGACTATAATGGGTTCTGTCTGGTTTCCAAGATGTGTTTTTTTGGGGGTTTTGCTTTACAGGTTTTAATGATATTGGAGGGGTTAGTGTTTTAGTGGCTCTGACTAACAGTAGCATGGGGGACAATGCGGCTGACATTGTTATCAGGGCACTGATTTCGCTGTTATTGGGAACAGTAACTGAACTGACGCTACTAATACAGCACAGATTGTCACCGTTACAAGGGCGCTGGTTGTCACCGTTACAAGGGCGCTGGTTGTCACCGTTGTGAGTGACACAGTGGCTGACATTGTTATAGCGGGACAATATGCCTGTATCGTTACATCCGCACACCATGCTAATGGAAAGACAGGATGACGCAACAGAAAGAACACAAGTGAGTTTGTCCATTTTTGTTGTTGCAATTTTCCCATAGTTTTGGTTTTGAACAGAACGGAAACTGTGTAATAAAAGAGAGAACCTGATTAGAACCGTACTGTGACTGATACTGGAAAAGGGTCACCGTAATGACTCTGGAGGGTACTATCAAGAAAGGAAAGACCATAGCACTGAGTGAAGAAAATTGCATCTATTGATCCGGCGGCACGTCATATTCAGGGGTACGGTGGCCAACGTTTCGCCCCCTACAGACCTTGATCACGGGCTTGGATTAAAATAGACACAGAACAATTGTATTTATATATACATTAGAATACACTCGTAAGAAAAGTGATATCACGTCTCCATTATCCTATTCTATATAGTTAAGTGGTGGAAATGAATATATAAAGTGACATTGGATGCATACACAAAGTCTATAGAGGCGTAACACGTGGAGGTATCCCATCACAAGAGGGGAATGGGTGTCTAAGTATGGTAGATGAGTGAAGACTCAAAGCAAAATACAGTCTGTAGTAAGCAGGCTAATGTATGATCAAGGTCCAAGCGGCTGCAAACGTTGACCAATTTGTAAAGTTTGATACTCCTGAAGAAGACACAGTGATATTATCAATACATGTAATATTCTTCACTGAAGCTATGGAGTGCCATGGTCTTTCCTATGTTATTATTGGGATATTTCTCCTACCACGGTTCACCGCCACCCCGGGTAACCACCATCTACCGGCCGGCACTGTGACGAGTACAATGTTTATTTGTAGGAATGGTCGGACAACTCTGGTGAATAACCAGTATTGCATTACTTACACTTTCTGAGAATTGTCTAAAAAATAGGTAGACATTATATACTAATCTGTTTCGTTTGTTACCCCGTAAGTCTGTGGTGATGACGGAAGGCAACGCTCCTCTAGCTGCGAGTCAGACCGCGTACAACACTGACCATTAACGTCAGTTTCTTCTTAATACTGTTATATAATTTGTCTTCTAGGCACTAAACCCTTTAAGGTTGTTATTAAAGCTCTGTCTCCAAAAGAATATATCCGCATTCATGTACCGGATCCCTTGGACAGGAACGATGGCACCTTCCTGATGAGATATCGCATGTATGGAAGTGTTAATGAAGGGCTGGTCATTGAAGTGCGCCATGAGGACAAGCATGTCGCTCAGTCTCCATATCTACTAAAAGGTAATGTAAATGTATACCAGGTGTTGAGACCATGTGGTAGATCGGCTCACTTGGCTGCACATAGAGGTAGATACAAGTATGCTGTCTCTTTAAATCTTCCACTGGTTTATTAAAGGTGCTGCATAAACCAGTGCAGAGTTAGCAAAATAAACACTGCCTTTCTGGCATAACGAGAAATCAAAACATAGCAAATGGCACAGTCCGTGTTGCTGTGGGGATCTGCCCGCTCAGGGAACAAAACATAAAAAAAATAAAAAGGTTCAGCTTTCCTTATCATGAAACACAGCCATGGAGCTCTCATCCCCAGGCGCAACCAACCCTGAATTAATCACCCACCCTTCAGCTGTTCACTAAACCTAGCCCTGAACATGGCCCATTAACCCCTCTCAGGACTTAGCATGCTGGAGCATTTTCCAAGGTTCATATCACTGAAGCTAATAACCTCAGTGACACATATCTCCCCTCTCGTACTTTGCCGGGGACTTTGTCACAGCTCATAGACTACAGAATAGTAAATGAGTCAAGTAGTCTGAACAACTTATTGCAATCACGAAAGGCGTACATAAATATACCTTTTTATTTTGTCCTCACTGTGAATAGGTAAGCAAGGAACCTAGACTTGGTCCACAGGATCACCATCAACCCCGACATAAGTAGTACATGGCTACCAAAAGTCTAACCCTGGCATTACTCACAGGGGCATTATTTTTAAATGTATTTGCTGACTATAGGACATAGAGTTCTTACTCAGATGTTTTGTACACATGCAATTTCTTGTGACCCCTCCATAGGCAAATGCTTAGTCATTGTGTAAAATGTAAAGAAAACAAGAATATAATGATCTAGAAATATTATCGCCATATTTTATTCAAAACATAGGACACAGATCAGAAGTTGAACATTAGACTTTTTTCATCACATTTGAAAAAATGACTCGTACACACCCGGCTCCGCTGAGTGCACCTCGTACACACCCGGCTCCGCTCAGTGCACCTCGTACACACCCGGCTCCGCTCAGTGCACCTCGTACACACCCGGCTCCGCTCAGTGCACCTCGTACACACCCGGCTCCGCTCAGTGCACCTCGTACACACCCGGCTCCGCTCAGTGCACCTCGTACACACCCGGCTCCGCTCAGTGCACCTCGTACACACCCGGCTCCGCTCAGTGCACCTCGTACACACCCGGCTCCGCTCAGTGCACCTCGTACACACCCGGCTCCGCTCAGTGCACCTCGTACACACCCGGCTCCGCTCAGTGCACCTCGTACACACCCGGCTCCGCTCAGTGCACCTCGTACACACCCGGCTCCGCTCAGTGCACCTCGTACACACCCGGCTCCGCTCAGTGCACCTCGTACACACCCGGCTCCGCTCAGTGCACCTCGTACACACCCGGCTCCGCTCAGTGCACCTCGTACACACCCGGCTCCGCTCAGTGCACCTCGTACACACCCGGCTCCGCTCAGTGCACCTCGTACACACCCGGCTCCGCTCAGTGCACCTCGTACACACCCGGCTCCGCTCAGTGCACCTCGTACACACCCGGCTCCGCTCAGTGCACCTCGTACACACCCGGCTCCGCTCAGTGCACCTCGTACACACCCGGCTCCGCTCAGTGCACCTCGTACACACCCGGCTCCGCTCAGTGCACCTCGTACACACCCGGCTCCGCTCAGTGCACCTCGTACACACCCGGCTCCGCTCAGTGCACCTCGTACACACCCGGCTCCGCTCCGCGCACCTGTAACACATGCGGCTCTGCTCCATCCACACTGTAAACCCCTCCTTACCCCACACATAAACTTACCCTCATCCATCACCATGACAACCAGCACAGCAGAGTCCTGCATACACTGAGGCCCCTGATCATATGACCCCGACTCCTCTCCTCCTGTGACCTCTTCAAAGGTCCTGTGCGAACAGTGCAGCCATATATGTTATGTGCAGTGCACGGCTCTGCGTGTGGAGGGATGTGGATCTGCTGAATCCGGGACTATCGAGAGGTATGTGCTGCCAGCTGGCATGAGTGCCTCACTGCAGGCCGAGGCCTCGCTCTGGCCTAGTGTTCTCCACATACCTTTCCAAGATGCTTTTTTTCCTCCCTTTTCTGTTTGGCTATCACTGTCAGATCCCAGGACCTCCCTAGCCGGCTATGATCTGGACCGGGGGCGCTGTGCCGCTCTGGATCTCCTCCTTCCAGCCAGGTGAGTTTAGCACACACTGACTGCACAGTGTGGGCGTCTGCAGTGCAGGGATGCGGCTGCCGGCACCCGGCCTTTAACCCAGCAAACGGCCTGAACCTGCTGCTGGGGGACTGGCCCGGGGGCATCTGCACCCTGTCCGCCCCTGGTGGGATCATCTGAGACACCATCAGCAGCCAGAAGACAGAGGCGGGCCGGCCGAGTCGCACACAGGACTGTCAGGCAGAAATTGAACTTGGCGCTTCAGCGAGGAGGGGGCGGGCCTGCGGTGTGACTTGTTTCCGCTTCCGGCCCCCTGTGCAGTACATGTGACAGGACTGGATCCGAGACTCCAGCAGCAGCCAGAAGACTGAGGTGGGCGGGGAGAAAGATGGAGGGCAGGCGGACCCGGACTTTAAAAAATAAATAAATAATTTAAAAAAATCTTGCCGTGCTCAGGTGCCGCCCCCCCGCATCCTGCCGCCCTAGGCACGTGCCCTCAAGTGCCTAGTGGCAAATACGGCCCTGCATCTCAAGCAAAGTTGTGCCCGGGCCGGGTCCACCATTGTGTAGCATTGCCCTCTTCGTTATGCAACAGTCTGTAAACGTCTGTGAGGTGAGGAGACAATTGCTGGAGTTTTGCGAGAGGAATGTTGTCCCATTATTGTCTGATGGAGGATTCTCGCTGCTCCTCAGTTCGAGGTTTTTGTCTGATTTTTCATTTCTTAATTCGCCAAATGTTTTCTATTAGTGAAATGTCCGGACTGCATCACTCAAACTCTTCTTCTTAGAAGCCATGCTGTTGTGCTGGATGCAATATGTGGCTTAGCAATGTCTTGCCGAAATATGCAAGGTTTTCCCTGAAAGAGACGTTGTCTGGATGGAACATGTGTTGTTCTAAAACCTCTATATAAGGCTCAGCACTGGTAGTGCCTTACACGGTATGTACGCTGCCCGTGCCATAGGCACTAATAGAGCCCCATACCATCTGAGATGCAGGAACTGTGCCCTGATAACAAGCTGGGAGGTCCTTCTCCTCTTGAGTCCTCTGGATATATGTCTGTGGTTTCCAAAAAGAATTTCACATTTTGATTCATCTGACCATAGAACAGTTTTCCATTTTGTCTCAGTTCATTATAAATGAGCTTTGGCATAGAGAAGACTGCAGCATTTCTGGATTGTGTTGATATGGGAGTTTTCACTTAGATTTATGGATTGCGTATCGAATTGTGTTCACAGACAATGATTTCTGGAATAATTCCTGAGCCCATGCAGTGATTTATAAGAGTGAATCATGCCTGCTTCGCCTCAGAGCCCGTGGATCACATACATCTAATATTGACCATCAGCCTTGTCCCTTATGCACATGGATTTCTCCAGAATCTCTGTATGTCCTGATAGTATGTGCTGTAGATTAGTGGGATATTCAAATTCTGTAATTTTATGTTGAAAATTTTTCGGATATTGTTCTGTAGTTGTTCTTATTAGTGAACCTCTGACCATCTTTGCTTCTGAGAGACTCTGCCTCTCTAACATGCACTTTTTACACATTCATGTGTCTTGTTGAAAATTGAGCCGCCGGCTGTTTTTTTCATTAATACCACTTACGGTACTTTTCCAGCATTTTGTTCCAACTTTTTTTTAGATATATTAGCCATCAGTTTCAAAATGAGTTAATTTTTCCAAATTAAATAAAAACATTTCTAGTATTGAAATTCTGATCTGTGCTCTTTGTTCTGTTGTGAATAAAATATGAGTGTAAGAGATTCCCAATCATTAGTTTCTTGATTTCTTTAAATTTTTCTTTACACAGTGTCCCAACGTTTTTGGAGTGGGGGTTGGGCTTTGTTCAGTTCATTATAGTGTATAATGTCACCATGATGACAAGGATTTAAGAAAAAACACATTTAGGAAATGTTTCTAGAACTTTAACAACACGTTCAAAAAGCCCTGCATAACCCCGGCCTATGCTCTAATTCCTAAACACCACCCTTTAAGCACATTTTTCTCTTATAATGAGCATGAAATTACCGGCTTTTGAGAAACAACTTGAATGAAAACAGTAAAGTGAAACTGCTCGGCTAATGATTTCACTGATCTCTTGAAACTTCCTATTATTAGAAGGTGCGGTGATACATTAACATTTCCTGCTGCCTAATGGAGGGAGACCTGACGGCGGGCTTTGTCTTGGCTTGTCCTAGATACAGCAGAGGATACATTTGATCTAATTTCCAGTTTATCTTCATGTCTCCTTGTAAATCCTGAATTACGGTTTTCCCACACACCGCAGAAAATACCAATCTGTAAAGGATCACATACACAATAAAACAAAGTGGGCTGAATCCACCAAATTTGCGTGAATTAGGTGAATACTTTGAATGAGCCTTGTGTAATGCTTCATCTCCCCTGTGGAGGCGCTGCAGGGAAATTGAACACTCATTGTGAGGTTTCTTTTCGGATTCCAGATCACTATGATGTGCTTGTTCTCAAGTTGCACATATAGTAAGTGGAGACTGTGAAGGAACCTCTTCATATATTGCATTTATATGTCCTGGATCTTTTGGTCCATCTAAACTACACATTCACTTACATGTGCACACCTTCCCTTTGACCAAAAACCCATATTTCCTCAGTTCCCAGTTTTCACATTTAGGCATATACACAGAATGTGCCATAGACGCCTGATCATGAATTCTTCTCAATAGATGCCAGATCAAGAATGCTTCTCCATTTCTTCTCCTGAACGCAGTATGGGGCTGTGGGATCCTTGTTCTAGAAACAGATGCATATCGCACCTCTGGAACCCACATCTATCCAGTTGATGTTCCATAAATGTCTAAGGTTGTACTACCCCTTTCAAAGGGGTTTTCTCACAACAGATAAATGTCTGACTGATGTCTGTCCCATCTCTGGAACCTGCAAATATCTCTCAAAAACAGGTGTTTCCAAACCCCACAATTCAACTTTCATCCAGCCGACTGGGAGTGGACAAGGGACAGCTCATGCCCGGGCTCTCCTCATTTACTGCTCTGGGAGTTCTTGTATTTTCTTGGATGTTTTTAGATCTTCTATATCGATGAACGTAGAGAGTCGGCACATGCGCTGCCACCTCTCTCCAATCACTGGTGGTCAGACGCCATCTGAAACGGAAGTCCTTTCTTCTGGGTATAGATGCAGGTCTCAGAGGTGAGACATCCCCATTAAGTGGTTTCTTCTATGTCTTTTCTAGGACCAGTTTATCACGAGTACTGTGACTGTTCAGAAGAAGACCCTGAAACTTGGCAGCAAACTCTTTCTTGTCCAAGCAATGAAGCTCAAATCTCAAAAGACTTTGCCCCCTTTCCATCTATAGACCTGGACAGAATGCTGGAGGAAGTGCCCAGGAGATTTGCAGAAAATCGTGGTGCCATAGTCCATTACACAGTCCTTAATAATCAGATCTATAGACGTTCTTTGGGCAAATACACAGACTTTAAAATGTTCTCTGATGAAATGTTGCAATCTCTGGCAAGAAAGGTAAGAAGATGCCTCCATTCGTCCGGATCCAATAATTGGGCTGAGCAAGTCTCAGCATGCTGATATTTTCAGAACGTGGAGGTTTCAGTGATTTGTCTCCTCTGGGCAGAGGTGTTTATGATTATTCTGAAGTCGGTGAAAGTAATAAACCTCAAGCTTTTCTTTAGGTTCGCCTACCTGACTTGGAGTTTTACATCAATGTGGGTGATTGGCCGGTGGAAAATCGAAAGGCAAATGCCACCCCTGGTCCTATGCCTATGATTTCTTGGTGTGGATCTTCTGATTCTAGAGACATTATTCTACCCACATATGACATTACTCATTCTACACTTGAAGCGCTTCGTGGTGTCACCAATGACCTACTCTCTATCCAAGGCCACACAGGTAAGTAGCCATAGGTTCAGGCCTCTATATGATTTCGTAATTTATTTCTCCGAGTATGGTGTTAACCTACTGCCATCCATACTTGAAAAGCAATCTCTGAACTTTTTGAGCCCTGGTTTACAGCTCATATATAGATATATTCTTTGTAAGAAGCTGAGTGACTTTGTACCTAGAGTGGATCTGTCACCAGAATGCACAGTGCGCACTGCATACAGTGAGAAATAGATCTGTTACACCTGATAAGGTGGTGTATTCACATTGCAAATCCATGACAGAATCTCTGTAAAATCATTATTAAGTTTATAAATTCAATCTAGCCTAGCCTGAGTAATATCTCCTCCATTCTCCTCTCTGCTGCTGAATCTCAGCTCACCCAGCCTGATTGACAGTTTCTCAATGTCCCTCCTCCTTGCTGCTGCTGAAACTCCACCCACTTGGCCTTATTGAAAACTCAGTGTGCTACCACCTTGCTGCTGAATATCACCTAGCGTGATTGAAAGCTCCTCAGTGTCCCTCCTACCTGTGAGATCTCATACCGCTCACTACCAGCTGCTGTCAGTTAGGCTGGATGGACGGACACTGAAGATACTTGGTCTCGTGAGCTTTCAGCTGGAATCATAATTTCTCATTTTATTCTTAGTATAATTCAACCATTCTGCCATGGATTTCCAAAGTAAACGTATCATGGTTATTATAGTTTTCAGTTTGTATTGTATTGTGAAGTCTGGCAACAAATCTGATTTAATTTGTATTGATCTACATTAACATCCTGTATTTTTCAATTGAGCTAGTCATGTTTCAGGATACTGGAGCTGGATTTCCCAAGACAATTCCTTGTCCCTCAAGCTGGAGGACCTTGGGCTATACCTGTACACCAGGTTACCCCTGATGGAGAAGATGCTGGTGTCTCGTGTTTTGATATGCTCCTATATCCTGATCTGTTTCTTCCCCCAACCAGGGAGATATGGAACAGAAGTGTAAAGAATAACACAAACCTGACAGACAGGGGAAACAGACAGGGATAGAAGAAAACTACAATCATACAAATACACTCACCAAACAACTGAGTGGAAATCAAGGGAACAGCAGGAGGGGTAAACTAAATGGGAGAGGATTAGGATAAGCACTCAATACCAAATCCACACAGATATCTCCTGTAAACTACATCAACCGACTGCTACTAATTCAGAACTCTCCTTCACCACCAAACCAGGAAGTTGTAACTATCGCCAGCAAATCCCTAGTGCAAGTTGTGAGTATATATACTAGAGGGGAGTGACCAACACAGAACAGCTGAGACAATTCAGGATGGAGAGCTCCAGGAGATAGACATAACTGATTTAACCCTTGCAATAACAGAGCAAAGAAAACCTGCACTACTAATAGGAAGGGAAAACAGATCTAATACATTCGGGGATTTGTGTAACTGGATGTCGCGATCTTCTGGTCCCTCTCTGTCGCGGTATACCTGTGACATCATCATTGAAAGCTGTTAACAAACATATCAACTGTTAACAACTTAGTAAATAGCTGTACAATGCCTGTTGGAAAGCGGACCCTTCCCAGAGTGTTGAGCTCCAGAGCTCTGTACAGACATTAATCCAGCAAGGAATACTGGGAGATTTCAGCTGTAAAACCTGCACAACTGTTAATGCAATCATCATTTAATTTCAGGATCAATAAAAAGTATGTAACGCAATCTTTGCAAACTTTTGATGCAACCTCTGATGGCGCTGCAGGGAAACTGAACCCTGACGGTGAGGTTTGTCCCCAGATCACAGCTGATCTCTGGGTCCTAGCTGAAAGATACTTTGGGATCAATGTCCGGGACCTTATTAAGAAGTAGGGATGATCCAAAGCAGAGAACCCCTTTGTGAAGCAGTGTTATCATTAATGTGTACATTATTAAAACCTCCATTTTTTGTTCTTTTTCAGGTCCTTCGTGGGACAATAAAACTGAACAGGCCTTTTTCAGGGGGCGAGACAGCCGAGAGGAGCGTCTGCAGCTAGTGCAGATGTCTAAAAAGAATCCCGAGTTGCTAGATGCGGGTATCACTGGTTACTTTTTCTTCCGAGAAATGGAGAAACAGCTGGGAAAAGCGCCACTCGTTGGATTCTTCGATTTCTTTAAGGTAAGTTTTATTTTTCCAAGTGACGTTCCACATCTAGAGTTCACAGAATTTATTAAGTCTGGTTAATAATTTTTTTTTTCTTAAAGTAGATCTGTCAGCAGATTTGACAATACAAACTGCAGACATTATTAAATAGCTATCTTAGCCCTGATGGAGCTGGTGTACTTACTTTGTAAATTCATGTCAAAATGGCTGAAAAACCTATGAGCATTTCATGAGTACAGCTACAGAGTGAGAGATCTCATGAGTCCAAATGTAATCGGTCACCAACCACCCTGCCTGATGGGTGAAGTTGTTTTTTTTTTTAGCAGGGAGGAGGGACACTGAGGAGCTGTCAATCATGGTTGGTGAAAGTGAGTTTAAACAGCCATGTCCCATGAATTCTAAGGCCGGCTTCACACTTGCGAGTTTTACGGACGTAAGAGCGCAGAAACTACGTCCGTAAAACTCGCAAAAAATACGGCACAATTATTCTCTATGCCCCTGCTCCTATCTGCCGTATTAAACTGATCCGTATTATACGTCTTTCTACGGCCGTAGAAAATCGCAGCATGCTGCGTTTGTCACCGTATTGCGCAAATAAAACGTCAATGAAAGTCTATGGAAGCCCCAAAAATACGGATTACACACGGACCAGCAGTGTGACTTGCGAGGAATACGCAGCGCTGTTAGAGAGAAAAGCCGGTAATTCAATTACCGGCTTTTGCTTTCTCCTTCCTAAACCCGACATGATATGAGACATGGTTACATACAGTAAACCATCTCATATCCCCATTTTTTTTGCATATTCCACACTACTAATGTTAGTAGTGTGTATATGCAAAATTTGGCCGTTCTAGCTAGTAAAATAAGGGGCTAAATGGTGGAAAAAATTGGCGT
Source organism: Ranitomeya imitator (assembly GCF_032444005.1). Taxonomy (NCBI): domain Eukaryota; kingdom Metazoa; phylum Chordata; class Amphibia; order Anura; family Dendrobatidae; genus Ranitomeya; species Ranitomeya imitator. Next base: position 775,020,832 of record NC_091284.1, read on the forward strand.
GGGCTCCCGCACAATTTTCTCCGCCAGAGTAGTAAAGCCAGTGACTGAGGGCAGATATTAATAGCCTGGAGAGGGTCCACGGTTATTGCCCCCCCCCCCGGCTAAAAACATCTGCCCCCAGCCACCCCAGAAAAGGCACATCTGGAAGATGCGCCTATTCTGGCACTTGGCCACTCTCTTCCCATTCCCGTGTAGCGGTGGGATATGGGGTAATGAAGGGTTAATGTCACCTTGCTATTGTAAGGTGACATTAAGCCTAATTAATAATGGAGAGGCGTCAATTATGACACCTATCCATTATTAATCCAATACTAGTAAAGGGTTAAAAAAAAAACACACACACATTATTAAAAATTAATTTATTGAAAAAATCACAAAGGCTGTTGTATTAATTTATTCTACTCTCAATCCACTCACTGAAGACCCTCGATCTGTAACAAAAAAAAAAAAATAAACCAACAATATCCATACCTTCCGAGGATCTGTCACGTCCAACGATGTAAATCCATCTGAAGGGGTTAAAATATTTTGCAGACACGAGCTCCGCTAATGCAGGATGCTCATTTCTGCAAAACCCCGGCGAATGAAGCTAAATATAGGTCAATGACCTATATTTAGCTTCATTTGCGGTGAGGCGCCCTCTGCTGGCTGTTCCTAGATCGTGGGAACTTTCCTAGAAAGCTCCCTGGCTCGAGTTCATATGAGGACAACCAGCAGAGGGCGCCCTCTTATGATCTCGAGCAAGGGGAGCTGGAGCCCACGCCAATTTTTTCCGCCATTTAACCCCTTATTTTACTAGCTAGAACGGCCAAATTTTGCATAGACACACTACTGACATTAGTAGTGTGGAATATGCAAAAAAAATGGGGATATGAGATGGTTTACTGTATGTAAACCATGTCTCATATCATGTCGGGTTTAGGAATTGCCGGCTTTCTGCTATCTCGCGCTGTATGAAGTAATAATATATATACATATATGTGTCTCCCTGACATATATATATATATAGAGAGAGAGAGAGACAGTGTATATATATATATATATATATATATATATATATTTTTTTTTTTAACACATGGATCCCTTGTATAGGCGTATGTCGGTTTTGCAAGCCTGCGATAAAAACACGCAGTACGGCTGCCATACAGATTACATACGGAGGATGCCATGCGCAAAAAACGCTGACACACCCTGCCTACGGAGGAGCTACGGACCACTATTTTCGGGACTTTTCAGCGTATTACGGCCGTAATATACGGACCGTATTTTCATACGCTGAGTGTGAAGCCGGCCTAATAGTAAGCATACGTTAGTATGCCTGTTTGTTAGGCAATCCCTGCATGTGTTGGGGTTGTCGAGCAGCCGCGAGACATGGAGCCGCAGGGACTCGGACATATTATTCGAGCACGCCGAAGACACTCGGATAGCACCCGAGCATGGCGGATAACGCCTTACTAGTTGGCTTACTTTATGGGTATGTTACTTGCTGAAGATATTTTCTGCAGATGAATTAACTGATTTTTCAGTTGAAGAAATTTCTGCATCAAAATCTACAGTGTGTGAACTCACCCTAAGCCATTTTTCCATTTTTCCATGCCATAATTTTGCCACATGTTGAATCATCTCAAACTACGCCCATCCCTTTAAACCCCGTTTCTTATGCAAAGAGTATTAAGAAATAATAAATAACACCTAGTGCTTGGTCTGTACGACAGAAGCCTGAGTCGTCCTGAATATAATTAAATCAACGACCTAGAATTAATCGATTTTTAATACAATTAATCACATAGAGGAAGCTCAAAATACATTAAGATAACATATATTTATAAACACTAATGTTCTTGAAATCATTCACGCTCTGCAGCATTGTATGTCTGTGTTTGTGCATAATTAGGGATTCAGACATTTTATTAATAACAATCATTTTTATTTATGTAGCGCCAACATATTCCACAGCAATGTACATTTTAGAGGAGACTTGTACAGACAATACAGAAAAACACAGAAAATAAACGAGTTAAAGAGTGAGGGTCGCGCTCGCAAGCTACAATCTATGAGATTTATTAGAAGTTTACGCTGTTATTATTGCAAATATTTTATTTTATGTTTACTCCTTTCTTTGCTTCAGCTTCGTCCTCCCCAAAGTCCGAGCCGTTTATGGGCTGTGTCTGGTGGAGCAGCCAAGTGAATAATTCGGTGGAGCAAAGCCAAATACAGCCCATGGCGAAAAGAGGCCTCTTGTTAATAAAAAGTAAAACGAAAAAAAAAAAAAGTTTGATATTTTCTGTTTTATTCCCTTTTATTAAGAGTTTTGATAGCAACGTAGTTTTTTTTTTTTTTGCTATTCACAGTACAAATACCAGGTGAACGTGGACGGGACGGTGGCTGCGTACAGGCTTCCGTATCTCATGTTGGGGGACAGCCTGGTCCTGAAGCAGGAGTCCCAATATTACGAGCACTTCTACAGTAACCTAAAACCAGGGAAACATTACATCCCCATAAAACGACACTTGGGGGATTTGTTAGACAAGATAAAGTGGGCGAAGGTAAGGAGGAAAAGTTTCTTCTTTACCTTTTTGTCGTGTCCTTAGCGCCTGCTTAGGGTACTTTCACACTAGCGTTTTTTGTAAATCCGTCACAATGCGTCGTTTTGCAGAAAAAACGCATCCTGCAAAAGTGCTTGCAGGATGCGTTTTTTCCCCATAGACTTCTATTGGCGACGCATTTGCGACGGATTTGCACACTTCGCATCCGTCTTGCGACGAATGCGTCGTGCTTTGGCGGACCGTCGGGGAAAAAAAACCCTACATGTAACGTTTTTTTTTCCCGACGGACCGCTTTCTCCGACCGCGCATGTGCGGCCGGAACTCCGCCCCCACCTCCCCGCACCTCACAATGGGGCAGCGGATGCGCCGGAAAAATGCATCCGCTGCACCCATTGTGCAAAGCGTTAAACGCTAGCGTCGGAATCTCTCCCCGACGCACTGCGACGGGGAGATTCCGACGCTAGTGTGAAAGAAGCCTTATGTCATGTCACTGTAGGTCTATTCAGGTCTCCTGTCTTCCCCTGTAATATCACATCTATCACTTGCCATTAGTTCACAACCAGTAGAAACCAGTTCAAAGTTTTCGATCGGAGGTCATATACATTCAGGATCAGGACCATGTTTTTTGCTATAGGAGGCCGTATTGTATGGTAGGTTGTGCTGGTTAAAGTTAAGGTCAGATTCGAGGCCAAGAATTTTGGAAATGTAGAATAGCCAAAAATAAGCTTTGAGCATTTGTCACTTTCCATCCCCCAATCATTCACAGGCGGGGGGCGACAAGGAGAAAGAAAAAACTCCCCCCAAAACCTCCCATGAATAACATCTGTTCTTCATCCTTAGACATGAGGAGAACATCAAAAACCAAATGCTCACGTGGCCCCCATAGATTTCCCATAAACACCCCATAAACATGCACGCTCATTGCAAAAGATGCAAATTGTCGCTTCAGAGAGGAAGAACTCTTGAACTCTAGGGCCACCTTATACTAAGTCATATTTCACGGCTCGTTAAAGGGTCGATAATGATTACATCCAATACTAGAGTTCAAGTCCTCTTCCGAGACAATTTGCATATTTAATATCCCAGGCCTTTAAGTCTCCTCATACTGGCATGCCACTTTCCACAAGGAGAAACCTTACCCTTTAGATCACATTGCTAAAGAGAAATTGGACCTGCCCAACCCTTTTTTTGTCCATGCACATATACAGCTCTGGCAAAAATTAAGAGACCACCACATCAAATCCCTGTCATGGGCAGCCCAATCTCCAGACCTGAACCCCACTGAAAACCTCTGGAATGTAATCATGAGGATGATGGATCGTCACAAGCCATCAAACAAAGAAGAACTGCTTAATATTTGTCCCAGAAGCAGTGTGAAAGACAGGTGGAAAGCATGCAAAGACGCGTGAAAGCTGTGATTAAAAATCATGGTTATTCCACAAAATATTGATTTCTGAACTCTTCCTGAGTTACAACATTAGTATTGTTGTTTCTAAATGAGTATGAACTTGCTTTCTTTGCATTATTTGAGGTCTGAAAGCACTGGGTTTTTTAAAAAATTTTGTCCATTTCTCCTTTTCGGAAAAAAAATACAAAATTTATTGCTTGGAAATTCGGAGACAGAAGTTTATAGACTAAAAGAACAATTTACATTTTACTCAAAAATATACAGTACCTATAAAGAGAAAAATCAGACAAACTGAACATTTTGCAGTGGTCTCTTAATTTTTGCCAGAGCTGTATGCTGTTGGGTCACCAACATACCCATTATATGGATTCGGTGGGTTGGGTATAATTTGAACGCCCACTTTAAAGGGAATCTGCCAGCATAAACTGACTTATCAAACTAAGCACATGCTCTCGGTGACTCTTGGTGTGGCCGAGTAGTTCAGTGCAACGTCCTACCTACTTGTTTTCCATCTACCTTTGGAAAGTGCAGAACCGTTTGCCAACAGCAAGGTTTCAGCGCGCACCTGGGCTTGGTTTGAACAGTCATTTGGTGCTGATTGATTTTACCTTTCAGCCTGTAAAATACGGTCTATCAGCCTATGATTATATATCATGTACTGATCTTGATTTTAGTAGCTAAAAACTAATTAATTTTCAAGGAAAATGATGACGAGATGAAGAAGATAGCCAAGGAAGGTCAGTCTCTCGCCAGGGACCTGCTGCAACCTCACAGACTATACTGCTACTATTATAAAGTATTCCAGGTAAGAAGTGTGAAAAGAAACAACATGTGGTCGATATATTTATATCTAAAATCACCACAGCAAATAATCAATACAAATATATCTGGAAAGGGATTGTCTGGGCTCATAATGATATACAGTATAAAAAAAAACAAACATCTACTTAACCCCTTAGTGATGGAACAAATTTTGACCTTAATGACCGGCCAAGATTTTTAAATCTTATTAGTGTCACTTTATGCGGTATTAACTCTGGAACGCTTCAACGGATCCCAGTGATTCTGAGACTGATTTTTCGTGACATATTGTACTTCATGTAAGTGGTAAATTTTGGTCAATATGATTTGCATATATTTATGAAAATATCGAAAATATAACAAAAAAATGTGAATGTGACCGGAAAAAATGGCCCTGACTGTGTTCTCCATGATCTCAGCTACCCCTGGTAGCTGAAATCCCAGAGAATTTCCAACGCTGTGGGGGGGGGGGGGCGCTATACTCTTATTCCTGATCACCACTTTAAAATGGCAATGAGGGAATAAGGCCCCTTAACGGCTGTTGTTTTAATGCGTATTGGCAGTCGTTAAAAGAGGTTAAAGAAGTTGTCCACTGCTTTAGCATTTATGACCAATCCATGGATAGGTCATTAATGTCACTGGGATACCGCGACAGAGAAGGGCCAGAAGACTGCAGTGTTCGATTTCACGTGCTCCTGCACTGGTTAGAATCACTTCACCTTTATATTAAATAGTGCGGGTTTTTCTTTGCTAGCAGTGCAAGGGTTAATCTGTTCAGATAAAAGCTTATGAAGCTTTCCTGTTTTGATGGTCTGAGCTGTTCAGTGTTGGCCACTCCCCTCTGCTATATATACTCGCCTCTGGCATTCAGGGATTGCCAGTGTTAGTTTTATACTGCCTGGTTCTGGAGTTGGAGGTGTTGGTTGTTTGAGGAGGTGTTTGGAATGTTGTTCAGAAGACTGTTGCTTGGTGATTTGTCTGTGAGCATATCCGCTTTCCCTTCGGTTTTTCCTCCCTTTACTTCCCGGTGTTCCACTCTGTTGTTTTTGAGTGCATATTTGTATGATTTACGAACAGAAACTGGGAAAGAAAAGCACAATAGGGTCTTATCCGATGACAATGGGGTGTCAGAAAAAAGGGGAGATACACTCACCTTGCTGAGTTGCTGATTGGCCACACAAATGGCATGTAACAGCTGCTGCAAAGATACTGGTCAAGAGGACGGCCACAGGAATAAAATAGAAGAAGAGGTGTTTTTGTTCTGATGAAGAGGTCCTGCGTGACCTCGAAACGCGTTGACTTTTTTATTCTAATAAATGTTTTTATGCTAAGGATATTCCATTTCAGTAGCACATAATTGATACCTCCGTTCATTTCTCTTTTATTTGTATGATTGGTATTTTCATTTATCCCTGTCTGTCTTCCCTTGTTTGTCTGTCTGGTGTATTCTTATACACTACTACTCCCCACTTCTCTGGGTGGGGGTGGGGACAGATTAGGGCTTATATAGGAGCACAGCAAGGCATGTGGCCCTGGCATCTTCACCATCAGAAGTAATCGGAAGAGCAGAATAGACTAGGGCACACCCTAGCTTGAGGGATAGGGAAGGAGCCCCTAGGATATCCTGCTACCAGGCCATGACACTCAATGACTGACGGTTGAGGTCTGACACCCAGCACCCCCACTGATCAGCTGCTATAGGTGTTGGCAGCCGCCGCAAGTACTCACTTGGGAAACTGCTCCATCTTCTGATAGTAGCCGGGGCTGTGTACTACACATCTACCTCCTATTCAAATCAATAGGAGGCTGATGTGTAGTACCAAGTACTGGACACTATCAGAAGACGGAGCAGCTCCTCAGGTGAGTACTTCCGACTGGTGGCAGGCGCTGCCGACACCAATCACAGCTGATCAACGGGGGTGCTGGGTGTTGGACCCCACCCGATCAGACATTGATGACCTATCCTAAGGATAGATTATCAATGCTAAAGTAGCGGACAACCTATTTAATTATCGGACTGCTGCCGTTCCACCACACTACTGCATCTGTCTTCATGCTTCTTCTATTGGCGGAGAAAATCATGTGCCCTCTGTAGCCAACCAGTAGTAACCCAGTATCATTCTGGCAGAAAAGCAATTGTTCAGACGTGAATGCTACAGATAATCAATGGCCGTTGATTTTCTGCAGTGGTAACATGATGTTCCCTGCCGGAAGAAAAGGTCAGGAGATCATTGTGGAACTTTGCTGGTGGAACTGTATCTTTCTACTTGACTCCCAATCTGAAAGTCTTATTCCACCTGTTTCTCGGGATCGTAGGGGGTACCTGGAAAAAATTGCAAGAGGTTTTGGGGTATTTACATTCCACTGCATTCTTTTTATTTATTTATTTTTTTGGTTGATTTGATGATTTTTTTTATTTGTCTTGCTTATGTACTGACTGTAGATCTGATTTTCTTTAGACATATGCTAAGCGCCAAATAGGCCGCCCTGAAATCCGTGATAAGATGGAACATGTTCCTCAGCCAGACGATAACTCCACCACCTGTAATTGTCACAGAAGGAAGAATGAGAGTAAAGATGAGTTATAGTCTACGGCGTCGCACTGAATGATGGAAAAGTGATAATGTACTAACATGGCCAGTGATGGGCATTATGGGCTCCCGGAGAGCAGCTGCCTTCAGCCAAGCACAATCATTCCTTTGTTATTTTATCTGAAGTCCAGTCTCGTATACCTACAGACGTGTCTAATATTCCAGAAAAGGGGCTATAATGCCCTGCAGAAGCCTGATCCAGCGGGATGCATACAGGTACACATACGTAGCTGCTCCTGCCATGTTTGATAGGACCGCGGACTACGTTTTACTGCCGATCATCATCACGACATCTTGTAAAACACTCCGTGTTTAAAAGGGAAGGAAAAATGCATCACAAAGTAATCATGAAGATATAGTGACTTTGTGTATTGTCAATGCTGCAAATGAACAAATGTATATTTACAGTTTTGTAATGAATTTTTAATAAAATATGATTTATATGTTCTTTATTTTATCATTATCGCTCAGTTGTTTCACTGGATGGATTTGCTGTACTCCATAACATTATCCCTGCAGAGAGTTAGCAATTTTATGCAAATATGTCCATTCTTCTTTCAGACTTCATACAGCAAACGCTGCAGATTCCATTAAAGAATAACTAAACTTTTATCAGTTTTTTCATATTTTTTTAAGGCACTCCAATTTCTGGCAGGTCGGTGAAGGTCCAGGAGGCACGGTAGTGCGTATCCCCAGCACCTTAACTGGTCATACCAGTACTCCACCGCTCAGGTGTACCTGACCTTTGTCCCTGGTCTTCAAGAACCCAAGATAATTTCTGATGAAGGCCTAATTGTGAGGCCGAAACGTCAAGTGTTCAATCAGTGGATGTACCCAAACCTCAATAAAATTGTTCGTATTTTTTTCTTGCATCTGACTTGGGTGTGCCGAATTTCAATTTTTTATATATTTTTTCAAATCAAAAACAGACACGTGAACAGCCCCATAGACTATAATGAGTACCGTATTTTCTGGGCGTATAAGACGACCCCCAACTTTTCCATATAAAATATGGAATTTGGGATATACCCGCCGTATAAGACGGGGGTCATCTTATACGCCCAGTCATCTTATACGGCGTGTGGTTCCCAGGGTCTGGAGGAGAGGAGACTCTCCTTCAGGCCCTCCGATCCATATTCATGTAAAAAATAAAGAATAAAAATAAAAAATATGGATATACTCACCCCTCCGCCGGACCCTGGCTCTCAGCGGTGCAAGCGTCTGCCTCCGTTCCTAAGAATGCAGTGAGCGAAGGACCTTCGATGACTGAACGGTCACGCGAACGGTCCTTCACTCACTGCATTCTTAGGAACGGAGGCAGACGCTTGCACCGCTGAGAGCCAGGGTCCGGCGGAGGGGTGAGTATATCCATATTTTTTATTTTTATTCTTTATTTTTGACATGAATATGGATCCCAGGGCCTGAAGGAGAGTCTCCTCTCCTTCAGACCCTGGGAACCATCCAGGATCGCTCCCTGCACACGCCGTACCCGGCGTATAAGACGACCCCCGACTTTTGAGACCATTTTCAGGGATTAAAAAGTCTTATTCGCCGGAAAATACGGTACATGTTTTATAAGCAAAAAACTTGGGACAGAATATATACAAGAAAAATGGACGTCTGAATGAGGTCTCAGTCTAGGATTTCTGCCACAGAGACTTAGGCCTTAGGGTACAAGTCTGCACTCAATCTATCAAACTGCAGACTTGTGAATCCTCACAGTGTGCAGGGTGCACACTGTCAGGATTCCCTGGGAGCGGGCGGGCACATGACCCCAGCAAGTATGCAATTTACATACATGTGGTCACATGCTGACTAGATGTGTCTCACTCAATACAAATGAACTGACTGCAGACTTGTACTCCAAGCTAGGACAAACCCTTTAAAGGGGTTTTTCAAATGTGTTATATGTATACAACCATTATAGGTTCACCCCACTTATAAGTTCATCTTTTTTCATAGACCGCACAGTTCTCTTGCCCACAAAATGGCTGCTGGTGGAGGAACATGTGACCAGACCAGTCTATAACTCTCTTCCAATTGAAAAGCGGCATTTCCACGTACAGTGCTTCCATTGAAGGAGGCTGATGGACAGGTCTGGTCAGATGCTCCTCCATAATGTGGTCAGTCTGTGAGGAAGAAGGATAACCTGTAATACTTTATATGTTAGTGAATGCCACACATGAATATGTCCTTTAGTTACAATAAAGATAAAGTGCCCAACCCCTTTACTACTTCCGGGGAGGCGAGCTCCATTTTGAACGAGGCCTATGCAACAAAGAGTCTAATAGAAATCTATAGGTAGTCCTTTCTTTGTGGAGTCATTTTAGGGCATGATATTTGCCGGTGACCGAATGTCAGGGCCATGAGGCCACATTTGATGTTCTCCTGCAGGACACAATGTTTGTGTAGCACATACTATTCTCACACCTCTATCACTAAGAGCGACACACCTTGATAAAGTAAAAAAAAATATGTCTTGTGACTCAGTTTCAGCCCTTGGCGGCCCGAGATCTATTTATTACATAAGATTGGTTGCATAACATACAGTTAATTATAGATTGTTTGTTAAGATTCTGAGGCGCAATAATCCCTGCTCCCGTCCATATTACCCAGAGTCCTTTCTCATCTGAGGTTATTCACCAGAGCAGGCCTTGTGACCAAGACAATAACTGTGGCCCATGAGTAGCAACATGGTGGTGCGAGTTTATTTGGGCACATATGGAATCTTCTGCACCACAGAAGAGAAAGCCGATCAGTCGGGACCAGTACAGCGCCACTGCCCAGAATGTCACTAACCTGCCAGGGCTCCCCATAGCACCTCCATTCCACCACCTACTAGTGCAGTACTTAGGGCTAATGGGGGCAAAGATCGCTCTGCAGCCCGTACGTCGTAGTGTTATGCCGGCGAATGGGGTCATGTTGTCATCTTGAGGCTGCCATAATCGTGACAAGTCACAGAAGGGGCCCTCTGGGAGCCGGCACTGCCACTTCAGTGATGAGGCACAATACAGCACAGGAGGAGAGCAGTAAAATGCCTTCTCCCCTGCCTGACGGAGACTCTGCACACTGGTAGCACTGCACACTGGTGGCACTGCACACTGGTAGCACTGCACACTGGCAGCACTGCACACTGGCAGCACCGCACACTGGTAGCACTGCACACTGGTAGCACCGCACACTGGTAGCACCTCACACTGGTAGCACTGCACACTGGCAGCACTGCACACTGGCAGCACCGCACACTGGCAGCACCGCACACTGGTAGCACCTCACACTGGTAGCACTGCACACTGGTAGCACTGCACACTGGCAGCACTGCACACTGGTAGCACTGCACACTGGCGGCACTGCACACTGGCGGCACTGCACACTGGCGGCACTGCACACTGGTAGCACTGCACACTGGCAGCACTGCACACTGGTAGCACTGCACACTGGCAGCACTGCACACTGGCAGCACTGCACACTGGTAGCACAGTGGCCACTTGCAGAATCTCTCTCCTGCACTGTATTGTGCTGACTGGCCTCAGGAGCTTCTCCCAGGCTGCAGTTTTCTCCACTCTGCAAGCTGGATTGGCTCAGGACAGGTACGCTGGGTACTAGTGCCCACCTGAATTTCACTCAGATACTTCCTGGTCCTGCTGCAAACTTCATCCGTAAGTGGGCATAAAATGTATTAGATCAATAGGCATGTCATAGTCACTGGGGAGTAAATGTGAGAGGATGGGGGTGTTGTGGGGAGGGAGACAGGGCACAGGGGGGGGTGAATGTGAAAGCATGGGGGTGTTGTGGGGGAGGGAGACGGCACTGTGGGTGAATGTGAAAGAATGGGGTGTTGTGGGGGAGGGAGACAGGGCACTGGGGGGGTGAATGTGAGAGGATGGGGTAATGTAGGGGCTGAGGTGGGGAGGGGGACAGGGCACTGGGGGGTGAATGTAAGAGGATGGGGGTGTTTTGGGGGCTGGATTGAGGTGGGGGATATGGCAGTGGCGGGTGAATGTGAGAAGACAAGGGTTCTGTGGGGGCTGAGGTGGGGGAGTGGCGACGGCACTTGGGGGCTGATTATTATATGGTTTTGTTATGAGATTACGGTATATGCATTCCATCACATGTAATAGTTGTCTGAAATGGGGAGAAGGGGGGCTTTTTATACTTACCAGCTGGGTAATCCATGAGCTGCATCACATTTAAAGCACTACTCCAGCATTTTTTTTAATTTCATGGCTGGAGTGGCGCTTTAAATCAAAGACTGACTGTCTGATATTCACCTTCTGGCATTTTTATCTGTTTTCGCCACCGCACCGCTCGGCTCCATCTCTTGCAGTTTGTGACCTGTCCGCTGCCCCAGTGTTTCATGGAGCGGTATGGAGGTCACTAATCAGTGTGAGTCTACGAGAGCCTCGTTGTGGCCTCTTTCTCGCCTCTTCCTGGCTCTCATAGACTTACATTTAGAGCTTGTGACGTAGCGTCTGGCCAATCAGAAGCTGCACTCACAAGATGCAGCCACGGGAATGGAGTGATGCCAAAAAGAGGTGAATACGGCAGAGGATGAGTATATGACCGGGGCACCTCCAGCAGTGAAAAAAAAACCTGATAGAGTGGTGCTTTAATAATAAGCAGACTGCCAAATCATGACAGGGAGCTGATGCATGAGCCCCCAATATCACTGGCGTCATCAGGCGGTCATGCGACCCCATGTTTGCTGCGTGTTTGTGTCAACTAGAAAGGTTTGGTTTCTTTCAATAGAAGAGAATTGAGAGAGCCGAAAGAGTCGTTACGTGACCGCCTGCTGACATCAGCGATGCTGGGGCCATTATTACTGTACATGGGGGGGACATTATTAAATGTCAAGTGGACACTTAAGAAGCATTATTATTTATAGGAGCACCAGTGCGCAGCTACTGGGTGGTAGCGGTTAAGTCAAGGTAAGAGGCACAGTTACAGCTGCTGCTTTCCATACACAGAGTGATGACTTAAACCGTTCCGGCGCCGCCCCTGAGGCTGCAGTGAGGAATAAAGTTAATTTCCTCCTGGCAGTGGGACTCTCAGTGCAGGTGACGCACGGTGTCAGGACAATATTAACTATTATACTGTGTTTTGGGGGAGCAGTGGGGACATCATTCTATGTATAGGAGAACTCTAATGGACATTATACTCTACGTATGGGTGCTGTGGGCCCATCATACTGTGTATAAGGGAGCTGTGGGCCTACAATACTGTGTATAGGGGAGCTATGAAGGTATTGTACTGTGCATAAGGGAGCTGTTGGACCATTATACAGTATATAGGGGTGCTCTGGGGGGGCATTATACTTTCTATAGTGGAGCTCTGTCGGCATAAGACTGTATAGGAGAGCTGTGGGCTCATCATACTGTGCATAGGGGAGCAGTGGGATCATCATACTTTGTAGAGGGGCGCGGTTGGCTCATCATACTGTGTCTAGGGGAGCAGTGGGACATCATACTGTTTATAGGGATGCTGTGGGATCATCATAGTGTGTATAGGGAAGCTCTGGGGGCATTATACTGTGTATAGGGAAGCTGTGGGCCCACCATACTGTGTATAGTCGAGCTGTACATGGTGGGTACTTAGGGGACATTATTAAATGTTAAGTGAGCACTTAAGCATTATTGTTATAGAGGCACTCAGAGTACTGAGACCATCAAAATTGCATATGTGTGTATTTCTAGGTACAAAATGTGGAGGGCACTAGCACAGGGCATTAATGTTTTCTAGGGGTGAATTTTATTATCTAGAGAGCACAAAGGAGTCATTATTACTACGTAAGGGGCATAGTGGTGGCATTATTATGTTGGGCGGTAAGAGGAGACGTTATTGTAGCAGCATCTGAGTATTGAGGTACAAGCAGGATGAGGAGTTTGTGCAGGTTAGGGATAGATGGGGACGGGGTTGTAAATGTGAGAAGTCAAATGTGTCATTGTAATCTCTGCTGGAGAAGTTGTCATGTTGGTTTGGGCCAGATAGAAAACACAAGAAAAGTGAACGATTCCATGAGAAGGAACATCAGCTGTAAGTCACCATCTATAACTGTATAGGGTCTGCAGGACTGGTATCTACCACTATATGATCTCCATATAGGAATATCAGTGTTCGTTTTTGTATATAAATTTATTTTCAATCACAACACGGTGATTATCCCCTATACCCACAATTAGGGTGTGCCACGTAGCTGTAGTCAGGATTACTTGGTTAGGCTGGAGTCACACTTACTGTATAAAAAAAATCGGTCCCATTTTGACGGCCAAGAATGGCCAAATGTTCCCGAACAGTGATCCGTATGTAATCCGTTTGCAATACGAGGATGTGATTTCCTCGCACCTAGTAACAGTGTGACATCCGTATGACATCCGTATGCAATGCGATTTTAACATGAGCTTTTCCGTACAGCAGTTACTAATATCTGATGATGGGAGCTGCCCCATAGATTAACATTAGTCCGAGTGCTGTGCAATATTTTCTCGCATGGCACTCGTCCGTATTCCTCTCTAGTGTGACTCCGGCCTTAGGGGCCCACTCAGATTTTTCGCCCCCCTCTAAGCTGAAACCCTAGCTACGTCTCTGCATTAGACCAATGGTGTGTGAAAAAAGAAATGCAGCATGCACTAGTCTGCGCCGTATTTTTACAACATTGTGGCCCTGTAACAGTGACATCCAAATGGACGTCCACCACTGATCTATACGGCCTCTTCAGTAAAACAGTGGATTCATGTGCATGCAAATATTCGGAGGGAAGCCATACATCAGAGATTCCCCTTCTTGATCCTTTATTGGTCATAAGAACATAAAATATCGCCCAGAGACGAAGACTTGAGGCCTCGAACACATTAACCGTTCACGACCAGAGGAATTTCCGTTTTTGCATTTTCGTTTTTTACTCCCCTTCTTCCCAGAGCCATAGCTTTTTTATTTTTCAGTCAATATGGCCATGTGAGAGCTTGTTTTTTGCGGGACAAGTTGTACTTTTGAACGACACCAATGGTTTTTAATATATCATGTACTGGAAAACAGGAAAAAAAATCCAAGTGCGGTGAAATTGCAAAAAAGTGCAATCCCACAGTTGTTGGTGTTCTACTATGTTCACTAAATGCTAAAACTGACCTGCCATTATGATTCTCCAGGTCATTACGAGTTCATATACACCAAATGTGTAGTTTTTTTTTTATTTAAGTAATCAAAAAAAAAAATCCAAAATTTGGTAAAAAGAAAAAAAATTGCGCCATTTTCCGAGACCTGTAGCGTCTCCATTTTTCATGATCTGGGGCTGGGTAAAGGCTTATTTTTTGCATGTTTTTATTGATACCATTTTGGTCTAGATACAATCTTTTGATCGCCCGTTATTATTTTATAGCAGTGTAGCCGCGAACAAAAAAAACGTAATTCTGACGTTTTTAATTTTTTTTTCTCATTACACTGTTTAGCAATTGGGTTAATTTTTTTACATTAATAGATCGGGCGATTCTGTACTCGGCGATACTAAATATGTGGATATTTGATTTTTTTATTGTTTTATTTTGAATGGGGTGAAAGAGGGGTGATCTGAACTTTTATATATATATTTTTTTTAAACTTTTTTTTTTACGTTTTGCATGCTTCAATAGTCTCCATGGGAGACGGAAGATGCACTACTTTGATCGGCTCTGCTACACACAGGCGATGATCAGATCACGTGTGTGTAGTAGAAATGCTCACCTGCTATGAGCGCCGACCACCCATAGGGGTGGAGCCGCATATTCATCACTGTAATGAGCGGTACCACGTAACCGCTCACACAGGACAAGCTTCCGGCGCTGAGAGAAGGCATTGCGGGAGCTGGGTGAGTATTTCTCAGCAAGCTGCCGGGCACACCAAGGGGGGGGGGGGGTATAACCCCAAACTTTATTTTTAACAAAAAAAACTTGATTTTTCATCCCTTCTCTCCTGCAAGCGCTGCTTTCAGCCGAGCAGGACAGAAGGGATGAATGCCGACTTCAGCACCACACACAAGGGACAGCACAGTCTCTCCTGCACAGTCCGTGTGATCCTCAGGCGGCACGTGGGCGGCACACGGCTGCCGCACGTGTGCCACACTGATGTGCCACGTGAGCACACGGACACGGATAACTCCGGTACCGATTTCTCCGGTTCCGGAATTATCTGGACGTGTGAGACTGGCCTAATAGAGTATTTCACTGCCTCCCTCAGCTCATATCAAGACATTTTACAGCTGACATGTCATGGGGTGTTTTATATTTGGCCAATGTTTGCAGAAACAATGGATGCATTTAGTCGGAACACTTGAAGACACTTGGGAGTGTGACAGTACAAACATTTTCTGTCTTGGAGAGCTCTACTTAAGTATATGTGCCAATGATGTAGACATGACTACACTATGTACAAAAATTAGATTAGTGAGTAGTGATGAGCGAATGTACTCGTTACTCGGGTTTTCCAGAGCACGCTCGGGTGATCTCCAAGTATTTGTAACTGCTCGGAGATTTAGTTTTCCTCACCTCGGCTGAATGATTTACAGCTGCAACACGGCTTGAATACATGTGGGGATTCCATAGCAACCAGGCATTTCTCACATGTATTCAGCCTGTCTAGCAGATGTAAATCATGCAGCTGAGTCAACAAAAACTAAATCTCCGAGCACTTACAAATACTCGGAGACAACCCGAGCGTGCTCAGGAAAACCCGAGCAACGAGTATACTCGCTCATCACTAGTAGTGAGTGTTTTGACCATATCGTAATTTTATGAAGATTTTCCACCTCCAGGCCGTATAAACCTAGATGCTGATTGCAGTGTCGGACTGGGGAGCCAAGGGCCCACCAGTAACACTGACTTTGGGGGCTCACTTGCATACAAATATTACACTACCCTCGTTCACAAATGTGCCTATATCTCTATATAATAATACACTGGGTAGTTTGATTAATGAATGATGAGATGTTTCTTTTTTCTATACAGAATCAATTGAATTATGCCAAGTACTGCTCATACAGTAGGGTTGGGGGCCCAGATCTGCACAGGGGCCCAACGGGGGGGATTCCCCTGTTACCTTATTGGCAAGTCCGAGCCTGGCTGATTGAATGAAGTATATTTGTGTCATGAGAAGGGTGAGACCTAAGGATACAAAACTGTGATGAATTATTGGGCAGCTTGTTTTTCTCATTCAAAATGGGCCAGAAAACAAAAGAATTAACTGACTCTAAAAAGTAAAAAATAGTTTCATGTCTTCCAGAGAGAGTCAGCACTCCTGAAATTGCTAAGATATTGGGGTCTGATCACAGAGCCATCAAAAGTTTTGTTGTAAATAGTCAATAGGGTCTAAAAAAAACCCAGGAAAATAAGCTGCACATAAACTGCCAAAGATGTGAGAAGACTCAAACGTGAACCAACCGGGAAGCCATTATCCTCCAGTGTTGTTATATTCCATAAGGCCTCTTTCACACTTCCGTTTTTTGGCATCCGTCGCAATCCATCATTTTGGGCAAAAAAGGATCCTGCAAATGTGCTTGCAGGATGCGTTTTTTGCCCATAAACTTGCATTAGCGACGGATAGCGACGGATGGCCACACGTCGCGTCCGTCGTCCGACGGATCCATCGTGATTTGGCGGACGCGACAGACAAAAAAACGTTCAATGTAACTTTTTTGTACGTCGTGTCCGCCATTTCTGACTGCGCATGCGTGGCCAAAACTCCGCCCCCTCCTCCCCGGGACATAGACTGGGCCGCGGATGCATTGAAAAACTGCATCCGCTGCCCACGTCGTGCATAATTTTCACAACGTCCATCGGTACGTCGGCCCGACGCATAGCGACGGACCCGTACCGACGGAAATGTGAAAGAGGCCTTCAGTCTAACATCCTTGGAGGCCCAGAAGTACAAGGTGTTAAGTGTTCAGAGACAAGTCCAACGTAAGGAAGGTTGAAGCCTGACTATCATGGAGCAACACACAGAAGAGAAACATCAAGACTGGGATAAGAATTATCTAAAGACACATTTTTCAAAGGTTTTGTGGACTGATGAGATGAGAGTGACTTGTGACGGGCCAGATGGATGGGCCAGTGGCTATTTCAGGACAGTTGACATACACTTCTGTGTCTTGGTATTGAGTCTCTAGAACTCTGTGTTGTGCTCCACCTTCTGTGCATACTGTGCTTTACTTGCTTCAGTCTCTGCTAGGTCCCACTTCATCCATCCTTTTGCTCCTGAGATTCCAGAGTGTACCAGATCCTAGGTGCCTTCCAGTTTGCTGCATCAACGCCCGGGGTTCCTGTGACCACTCGGACTTTGGGCTTGAAGGATCCACTTTACCTGGTGAGCTTGACAACATGTGCCTATGAGGCTGTAAGGTCTGATCAGGAGAACAGCAATCAGTCCAAGCATTGCAGTCTATGTAGAGACCATGAAATAAGACTATCTGAACATGGGTTTAGGTAGAGAGCTTTGGGCTGACAAGTGAAATTGGAGAAGAGTGAACCTTACTGTAGGTCCGGGGTCTCAAACATGTGGTCCATGGACCATATTCAGCCTCTAAGGCTACATTATTTGACCAACAGGTACGGGAGCTCCCCTTGATGCTTGCAGTCCAATCCAGGGGCCCGCTGACGTCATGCGCGTCCTTGTATTGTGCACAGAAACAAGCTCTCTGTGCCGCAATTCCGATACCAGCCACAGGCCAATCAGAGGCCGGCCGCTGACATTGGCGGAACCATGTGTGTGAAAAGCAGCAGCACTGGGGACATTACTACAAGGAGTGTGTGGCACCCCAGGAGTACGGTTGCTACAGTGGCATTGCTTTCCTCACAGAGGGTGATGCCATGCCTGGAAGCAAAGAGGGGTCCCCTTACCAGCTGATATCCGCATCCAACACCTTTTCTGACTCCAGACCAGGGGGATCTCAAACCAGGGTTTCAGGGGAGCTTCCCCCATAAGTTCTGGTCTGGAGGCGGAGTTACTGAGTCTTAGTGTGTGTGAGAGAGCAGACAGTGAAGGAGGAAGAGGCAAGAAGTGAGGAGAACCTGAGGGATTGGAGCTGCGACTGAGCTCACCCCAGGACTGAGCACCAAAGATTGGACACCGGAGTCCATGGTTGTGTGGGAACTGCAGGCCTGGCAACCAAATCCGGAGGACAGGAGATTGCAGATCTCCTGGCCCCAGCCGACACCTGGAGGCACAGCAGCATACTAGAGCCCGGAGTCACCACAATGGAGTGACACTTGGAACAGGCTCAAGCTGTCTGCCATGCCGGTAGTGTTTCACTTAGTAGACAGACTGAGAGAGGGACTTGAGGAGAACTAAAAGCAACAAGCACCCAGAGAATAGCTCAGCAGGAAGGCCTCCAGCCCCACCTGGCTAGGTGGGCTCTGAATTGCTTTCAGGCTGCCCGGATCTCCACCACCAGCTGTGACTTGTGCCCCGGACTGCACCTGCAACCTCTGATTAAAGGTAAAGAAAACTGCAACCCTTGTGTCTTCTAGTTATTCCTGGACCCTCAGTCCTGCACCCCAACGTCACAAGTCCCTTACAAAACTGCACCGGTAGCCCTGGGGCCCTGCTCCACCTGTGGGAGCAGAATCATCCTAGCAGCATCACCATCAGCCCCAGCGGTCCCTTTAAGCAGTGTCGGCCATTTATGGTCAAACACCACAGGTGGCGTCACCTACAATCTCTTATGAACTTCCCCTTTCTTATTACAGTTAGGGCCAGAAATATTTGGACAGTGACACAATTTTCGCGAGTTGGGCTCTGCATGCCACCACATTGGATTTGAAATGAAACCTCTACAACAGAATTCAAGTGCAGATTGTAACGTTTAATTTGAAGGGTTGAACAAAAATATCTGATAGAAAATGTAGGAATTGTACACATTTCTTTACAAACACTCCACATTTTAGGAGGTCAAAAGTAATTGGACAAATAAACATAACCCAAACAAAATATTTTTATTTTCAATATTTTGTTGCAAATCCTTTGGAGGCAATCACTGCCTTAAGTCTGGAACCCATGGACATCACCAAACGCTGGGTTTCCTCCTTCTTAATGCTTTGCCAGGCCTTTACAGCCGCAGCCTTCAGGTCTTGCTTGTTTGTGGGTCTTTCCGTCTTAAGTCTGGATTTGAGCAAGTGAAATGCATGCTCAATTGGGTTTAGATCTGGAGATTGACTTGGCCATTGCAGAATGTTCCACTTTTTGGCACTCATGAACTCCTGGGTAGCTTTGGCTGTATGCTTGGGGTCATTGTCCATCTGTACTATGAAGCGCCGTCCAATCAACTTTGCAGCATTTGGCTGAATCTGGGCTGAAAGTATATCCCGGTACACTTCAGAATTCATCCGGCTACTCTTGTCTGCTCTTATGTCATCAATAAACACAAGTGACCCAGTGCCATTGAAAGCCATGCATGCCCATGCCATCACGTTGCCTCCACCATGTTTTACAGAGGATGTGGTGTGCCTTGGATCATGTGCCGTTCCCTTTCTTCTCCAAACTTTTTTCTTCCCATCATTCTGGTACAGGTTGATCTTTGTCTCATCTATCCATAGAATACTTTTCCAGAACTGAGCTGACTTCTTGAGGCGTTTTTCTGCAAATTTAACTCTGGCCTGTCTATTTTTGGTATTGATGAATGGTTTGCATCTAGATGTGAACCCTTTGTATTTACTGTCATGGAGTCTTCTCTTTACTGTTGACTTAGAGACAGATACACCTACTTCACTGAGAGTGTTCTGGACTTCAGTTGATGTTGTGAACGGGTTCTTCTTCACTAAATTAAGTATGCGGCGATCATCCACCACTGTTGTCATCCGTGGACGCCCAGGCCTTTTTGAGTTCCCAAGCTCACCAGTCAATTCCTTTTTTCTCAGAATGTACCCAACTGTTGATTTTGCTACTCCAAGCATGTCTGCTATCTCTCTGATGGATTTTTTCTTTTTTTTCAGCCTCAGGATGTTCTGCTTCACCTCAATTGAGAGTTCCTTTGACCGCATGTTGTCTGCTCACAGCAACAGCTTCCAAATGCAAAACCACACACCTGGAATCCACCCCTGACCTTTTAACTACTTAATTGATTACATGTTAACGAGGGAGACGCCTTCAGAGTTAATTGCAGCCCTTAGAGTCCATTGTCCAATTACTTTTGGTCCCTTGAAAAAGAGGACGCTATGCATTACAGAGCTATGATTCCTAAACCCTTTTGTGACGCTGTAAGAATCTGGCTGCACTCGGATGTCACCTGAGTGCAGTCCTATTAGAGCATGTAGATTCAAAACAGTGAAAAATGGAGAGTGGACCCACTGGACCGTGATGACGAACCCCTCTCGGACGAGCTGACCAGGTGGACCGCCCCCTATACAGGGAGAGTTAGGGGCAGGCCCGTGAGGGACTATCGCCACGGAAGCTGGAGGGTCGACTGAGATCAGATGGGTACACAGCAGGCACAAAGGGAAAGAGGGAACAGAAAGGAACTACTGAGACAAGGGAGAAGATGGGAACGCTACGGAGGCACGGAGGCTGGCAGGACAATATGGAGACACTGAGGCTGACGGGAGCAAGGAAAAGATATAGGAGCCGGGCAGGTACCGCAGAGGAAAAGGAACTGAAGGAACAAGGCAGGAACACAGGAAACAGGCAGGCACTGCAGAGGGCGGGGGACACCCAAAGTCAGAGAGCTAGGAACGCACAGAGACCACAGGTGGCCAGAAGCACTTGTAAACACAAATGAACATGAGGCACAGAGAAGCAGCAGGAAGCAGTTTACATAGCAGCATGGGAGCTACTTCCGGGTTACAGTCCTCCAGGATGACGGAGAGGACAGGAAAGAGCGCCAACAGAGGAATCAGATGTGCGCATGCACAGAGCTGAATGCAACGCGCGCGCGCACCCGGCGAGCTGCAGTGGGGAGAGGCGGCGGCAGCAACGGCATGACAGTACCCCCATCTTTACGCCCCTCCTTTTTAAGACTAGAAAGAAACCGGGACAAAATACGAGGAGCCCGAATGTTCTCTCGAGGCTCCCAGGACCTCTCCTCAGGACCAAAACCCTTCCAGTCAACCAAAAACAAAGTTCTCCCTGTAAGTTTTTTCATGGCTAAAATGTCCCTAACTTCAAAGACATCATCCTCGGAAACAGGCGAAGGAGAACAAAGGTTAGAAGAATGAAACTGATTAAAAACTACAGGTTTAAGGAGAGACACATGAAAAGAATTAGAAATACGCAGAGAGGCAGGCAACTTAAGTTTGTAAGAAACGTCATTAATACGAGACAAAACTTCGAATGGACCGATATAGCGAGGACCCAGCTTATGTGAAGGGATTTTGAGACGGATAAATTTAGAAGAAACCCAAACCTTGTCCCCAGGATGGAATATAGGAGAATCAAGACGTCTTTTGTCCGCATGTCTCTTCATCCTAACTTGAGCCAACTCAAGGGCGGACTTGGTCTCCTGCCAGACCCTGGAGAACTCTCTAGACAGAAGATCAGCCGCTGGTACAGTAGGAACCGGAAGAGGAAGACCAGGATGTTGACCGTAGACGATAAAAAATGGAGATTTGTTAGTGGCTTCGCTGGGATGGTTATTGTAAGAAAACTCAGCCCATGGCAGTAAGTCAGACCAATCATTCTGATGAGAATTGGAAAAATGACGGAGATAAGTTACCAGGGTCTGATTAGTACGTTCCACCTGGCCATTGGACTGTGGATGGTAGGCCGAAGAAAAATCAAGCGAAATGTTCATAGATTTGCAGAGGGATCTCCAGAAGCGGGCGGTGAATTGAACACCTCGGTCAGAAACAATATGTAAAGGAAGACCATGAAGACGAAAAATATGGTGAACAAAAATCTTTGCCAATTCGGGAGCAGAAGGTAAACCTGGGAGAGCGATGAAATGAGCCATCTTGGAGAAACGGTCCATGACCACGAAGATGACGGTGGAACCAGAAGAATGAGGCAGATCAGTGATGAAATCCATAGATAAATGTTGCCACGGAGTGGAAGGTACTGGCAAAGGATGTAGAAGCCCAGAAGGTAGTTGCCTGGGAATCTTATTCTTGGCACAGGAAGAACAAGAGGCGACAAAACTTTGGACATCCTTAGACAACGTTGGCCACCAGTAAAAACGAGAGATCAAACGAAAGTTTTTTTTTAAACCAATATGTCCAGCCAGTTTGGAGGTGTGACCCCAAAGTAAGACACGTCTCCTGTTCCCTTCAGCGACAAAGGTCTTACCCGGAGGCAACGAAGTGAGAGAGACTGGAGCAACTGTGATGACTCTGGCAGGATCAATGATGTGTGCAGGCTCATCCTCCAAATCCACCACCTGGAATGACCTAGACAGAGCGTCGGCTTTGGAGTTTTTATTTCCTGGCAAGAAACGAAGTTCGAAGTCAAACCTGGCGAAAAACAAGGCCCACCTGGCCTGCCGAGGATTAAGTCTTTGCGCAGAACGAATATACGCCAGATTCTTGTGATCGCTGTAGATTATAAAACTATGTAAAGCCCCTTCTAAGAGGTACCGCCAATCCTCTAATGCCAACTTGATTGCCAAAAGTTCTTTATCACCGATGGAATAATTTTTTTCTGAGGAGGAGAAGATCTTTGAGAAAAAACCACAGGGCACAAGACGACCAGAAGAGGATTTCTGCGAGAGCACAGCTCCAGCTCCAATTGCAGAAGCATCTACTTCAAGGATGAAGGGTTTATTGGCCACTGGACGATGAAGAATAGGAGCTGAGGCAAAGGCTTGCTTGATGGACTGGAAAGCCTCTTCGGCCTCAGACGACCACAGATGAGGATTGGCACCCTTCCGAATCATGGAGGAGATTGGAGCTGAAAGAGAGGAAAAGTGAGGTATAAACTGCCGATAGTAGTTAGCAAATCCAAGAAATCGCTGAATTGCTTTCACTCCAAGAGGACGCGGCCAGTTGAGCACGGCAGAAACTTTTCCCGGATCCATACACAAACCAGCGTCGGAAATGATGAAACCCAAGAAGGGTAGAGATGACTGTTCGAAGACACATTTTTCCAGTTTTGCGTACAGCCGATTCTCTCTCAAACGCTGAAGTACTTGCCGTACATCTCTTCTGTGAGTAGACAGATCTGGAGAGAACACAAGGATATCGTCCAAGTACACTACAACACAGGTGTAAAGTAGATCCCGAAAAACATCATTTACGAACTCCTGGAAGACTGCGGGTGCATTGCATAAACCGAATGGCATAACCAAATATTCATAATGACCATCTCTGGTATTAAACGCAGTCTTCCACTCGTCACCAGAACGGATACGGATCAAATTATAAGCTCCTCTGAGATCCAATTTGGTAAAGATTCGTGCTCCACGTAGACGATCAAAGAGTTCTGGTATGAGAGGAAGTGGGTACTTGTTTTTGATCGTGATGGTGTTGAGACCCCGGTAGTCTATACATGGGCGAAGAGAACCGTCCTTCTTTTTAACGAAGAAGAACCCAGCTCCTGCAGGTGAGGAAGACTTTCGAATGAAGCCTCTGGCCAGATTCTCTTGAATATATTCGGACATGGCTTGAGTCTCGGTAGGAGACAATGGGTAAATACGACCCCTAGGTGGAGTAGAACCAGGAACAAGGTCTATCGGGCAGTCATAAGAGCGGTGCGGCGGCAAAATCTCCGCTTCCTTCTTGTCAAAGACGTCCGAGAAAGCGCAATAGGCAGGAGGAATTCCCACGGATTCCGAAGCAGACCGAGAGGAGGACGCAGGCTTGACGGGAAGCAGGCACCTGTTCAGACAAGACTGTCCCCACCGTAGAACATCTCCAGTACGCCAGTCCAGCGTGGGTTCGTGATCTCTCAACCAAGGAAGACCCAAAAGGAAAGAATGAGACAAAGAAGGTAAAACATAAAAGGCCAGTTTCTCACGATGAAGAGCTCAAATCTGAAGTTCGACTTCCTCCGTAACCAAGTTGACGATCTCCCGCAAAGGCTGACCATCGACGGAAGCTATTTGTCTAGGAGTCTCCAAGGGTCTAACAGGTATCCCAAGCCTGTTAACAACCTCGAGCTGAACAAAGTTCCCAGCCGCTCTTGAATCAACATAAGCCTCCAGAGAAAAGTGACGGGAACCTAAATGTAGAATAACAGACAAAACCAGAGGCGGAGAGGAATCATAACCACCTAGGAAGGCCTCTCTTACCTGTCCTAGGCGGATGCGTTTCCCGGCTTCTGAGGACAAGCGCGTAAGAGATGAGAGGCACTGCCACAGTAAAAACAAAGACCTTGTGCGAGTCTCTCCTTGCGGCGTTGCTCAGAAGAGTTAAGGCGATCGACCTGCATGGGTTCAGGAGAAGATAAAGAAGCCACCGGGGCTGCTTGAGAAAAAGAAGTCCCTCGAGCAACAGTGGTCTGGCGAAGAGGTCTCCTCTCTCTGGCAAGCTCACGAGTGCGCTCCTGAAAGCGCAGATCAATGCGTATGGCCAAGGAGATAAGATCATCCAAAGAGGTGGGAGTGTCCTGTCCCGCCAACTCATCCTTAATCCGTGAAGACAAACCACGCCAAAACGCTCCAACCAAAGCCTCATTATTCCACCCAAGGTCTGAGGACAGAGTCCGGAAACGGATGGCGTACTGGGCTACTGAGAGAGTACCCTGGTAAAGGTTAAAGAGGGACTCAGTGGTAGAGACCAGACGACCAGGTTCATCAAAAACCTTACGGAAGGTATCCAGGAACGGATTGAGTTGGGAGACCAAAGGATCATCACGCTCCCAGAGGGGATTAACCCACGCAAAAGCCTCACCCTCCAAATGGGATACTATAAAAGCAACCTTAGCTCGGTCGGTAGGATAAAGTAGCGGAGACAATTCAAAATGCAACTGGCATTGATTAAGAAAGCCGCGGCACGCTTTAGAATCCCCACCATACCGAGGAGGTCTAGCAAGTCGGGACGAGGGTTGTGGCGCAGAGACAGGAGTGGAAACAGAGGCCACATTCTGGAGGGAGAGAAGCCGATCATTAATGGAGGCCATAAAATTCAAAATATGAGACCGAGTGTCCCGTTGTTGACCTAGCTCCTGCTGAAGGGCAACCAACTGCGGAGCAATACCAGGATCAGAAGGCTGTAAAGCCACTAGGCGAGACTCCATATTATTTAAAAATGACATGATCCTAGTCTGGTTTTCACGCAAAAAGAGTAACTCCTTTTGAGTGGCGGAGACTCCAGCGGGGTCCATGGCCTGATGTTACTGTGACGCTGTAAGAATCTGGCTGCACTCGGATGTCACCTGAGTGCAGTCCTATTAGAGCATGTAGATTCAAAACAGTGAAAAATGGAGAGTGGACCCACTGGACCGTGATGACGAACCCCTCTCGGACGAGCTGACCAGGTGGACCGCCCCCTATACAGGGAGAGTTAGGGGCAGGCCCGTGAGGGACTATCGCCACGGAAGCTGGAGGGTCGACTGAGATCAGATGGGTACACAGCAGGCACAAAGGGAAAGAGGGAACAGAAAGGAACTACTGAGACAAGGGAGAAGATGTGAACGCTACGGAGGCACGGAGACTGGCAGGACAATATGGAGACACTGAGGCTGACGGGAGCAAGGAAAAGATATAGGAGCCGGGCAGGTACCGCAGAGGAAAAGGAACTGAAGGAACAAGGCAGGAACACAGGAAACAGGCAGGCACTGCAGAGGGCGGGGGACACCCAAAGTCAGAGAGCTAGGAACGCACAGAGACCACAGGTGGCCAGAAGCACTTGTAAACACAAATGAACATCAGGCACAGAGAAGCAGCAGGAAGCAGTTTACATAGCAGCATGGGAGCTACTTCCGGGTTACAGTCCTCCAGGATGACGGAGAGGACAGGAAAGAGCGCCAACAGAGGAATCAGATGTGCGCATGCGCAGAGCTGAATGCGACGCGCGCGCACCCGGCGAACTGCAGTGGGGAGAGGCGGCGGCAGCAACGGCATGACACCTTTCTCCGATTTGGATGTGGAAACTATCATATTGCAGCTGGGAGTGTGCACTTTCAGCCCATATTATATATATAATTGTATTTCTGAACATGTTTTTGTAAACAGCTAAAATAACAAAACTTGTGTCACTGTCCAAATATTTCTGGCCCTAACTGTATATTGTGCACCCAGGGCCACGAACCGGTTCACCGCCTCTGCGACCACCCCCTTTAAGAGCCGTGCGACCTGGTTTGGAGTACCCCACGGCCATAGCGGGTGCTGCAAGTGGACCAGGATGATGGAAAATTACGACAAGATGAGGACCAGCGAGAGCACATTACTACAAGATGGAGACATTACAACAAGATAGGGACCAGGATTTGGGACATTACAACAAGACTGGGACATTGCTACAAATGGGACAAAGAGGGAGAGATATTACTACAGCATCGGGACAAGGATGAGGACATTGCTACAAGATGGGGACCAGGATGTAGGAGAGTACTACAAGATCAAGACCAGGATGGGACCATGGCTACAAGATGGGAACCAGGATGGGGGACAGTATTGCAACTTCAAGACCAGGATGGGGATATTGCTTCTAGATGAGGACCAGAGTGGGGACATATGGATTGCATGGGCTTCGTTTGTACATGTTGTGCAGCTAAAAATAATATTGGAAAAACACTGCCGTATGTGGTAAAACTACATGCATTTATGCAGCAGAGTTCACAAACTGATGCCATGTAAAGGGCACCATTATACTGCTGAGGGCAGCATGTCTCTAATAAAGAGCTGGTCACCTTGGGACTCATTTTTGGTATTCATCACACATTCTGAAATAATCTCAATTAATTAAATTCCCGCACACCAGAAGCAAATTTAATTAACTGTAGTGTCTGGGAGTCAGTCATGCAGAAATAATGCTATTTATTGAGCCTGTAGACTTGTAGAGTATAAGGTCTTGAAATTTGTGTAAGGCCCCCTTCACACTAGCAGTATTTGGTCAGTATTTTACTTCAGTATTTGTAAGCCAAAACCAGGAGTGGAACAAATAGAGGAAAAGTATAATAGAAACACGTCACCACTTCTGTATTTATCACCCATTTTTCAGATGTTGCACCTCCCCTAAAACTGCAATAAAAAAAGTCACAAATGTTCCCCAAAATGTAACCGGTACAAAACGCAAAAACACAAGCTCTCCTAACGGTCCCATGATGGAAAAATGCAAAAGTGATTATGTGTCTCGGAGAATTGCGACACTAGAATTTTTTATTTCACAAAGTTCAGAATTTTTTTTAATCCAATAAGCTAATAATAATAATGATAATAATAATAATAATAATAATAATAAAAACCTATATAACTTTGTTACCGCCACAACCGCACCGACCCGGGGAATCGTGATGAACAGGTCAATTTTACAGCACAAATAACGCCGCAAAAACAAAACCCAAAAAGCAATGACGGATGTTTTTTTAACCACTAGGATTTATTTTTCACCAATTTTAGCACGTTATATAATAAAATAAATGGTGTCTTTCAAAACTACAACTCGTCCTGCAAAATGAAAAGCAAAGTGGACTCAAATATAAAAATATCATGGCTATAGGAGGACAGGGGAGAAAAAAACCAGTGCACAAAAAATGAAAACTGTGGCAGGAAGAGGTTAAAATTTCCTTAACAACCTTCAAGGTATTTACTTTTCCATGAGGAGACAGAGTTATCAAAAATGTCTAAAAAAAACAAAAAACTCTCTCTACCCTTGTTGTCCATAGCAACAAATCACAGCCCCGCTTTCATGTCACCAAAGCTATTTAAGAAATGAAAGCCGAGTTGTAATTGGCTGCTGTGAGCTATGGGATTTTAGCACTGTTTTACAATGTCAATGTGGTTTTGTTCTTTTCTATAAAGCTGGAATATATTGAATGCTGACTCTGGCATATTCACAGAAAATCTATGGGCCTGCCTGCAAGTTTGAGCTTCTCATTACATTACAAAACTAGGAGCCGGGCATAATGACTCCTAAGCGCCATCTGCTGGCCGGACAACAGAAGCGCAGCCATGCGGAATAGCTGTACGTGGTGTCACTTCCGGTTAGAGATTTGTTGCCATAACGACGAGACTCTCCAAGTCTGGGACAGCTGATTTCTTAGACGCAAGGTGTGAAGATGGGTGTAAGGGGGCATGCGGCATAAAGCCATAGCTGGGGGCTGCTGGAGGGTCCAGGTAAGGAGAAGACCACTGTCTAATGGCTGGTGGTCCGCAGCCTGGCATTATTATGGGTGCCCACAGCGCCAGCCTTAGCGGCATGCTATCAGTGGGGTTACACCTTATGGGGGGCACCCAGACCTGTGTAAGGATATAGGAAAGTGTTATTTAACTCTTTCAGGACAGACGATTTTTCGTTTACGCACTTTTGTTGTTTTTTTGAGGAGGTGACGCTATTGTGGTGTTTTCAGGGGTTTTTTTGCAATTGCTTAAAGCCGCTTATCATACTGAGTAACATGATCTTATATTCTGATAGATCGGACTTTTATGAATGCGTCGTCACCAAATCTGTGTATTTTTATATGTTGAAATGAGGAAAAGGGTGTGAATCAAATTTTAATGTTTTAATGTTTTTTCTTAATATTTTTAAAAAGTTATTTTTTAAGTCTTTCCCTTTAGGGCTCATGAGACGTCTGTGCACAGACTGGCCGCGGCTCCATAGACATATATGAGCAAGGTCAGGAGAGCTGCGGCCAGTCCTCGCCCCGACGTCTGCAGGAGCCCTTAGGGACTGAACATCTGTTTATTTTCTATATACTTCCCCACCAGGGAGTACCAACATGGCAGCAGCATCACTTACCTTAAATGGATAGTCCAAGTTCATCACAAAGGTCTGGAGTGACTCTGTGTGACCTGTGAATCCTCACACCGCGACTTCTATTGTGCTCACGTCTAGTTGGCTTGTGGCCGTTCTTCTGCATCGCCATAGAGGTAATGATGGAAGACGTGAGTGATCCGGTGACAAGTGATCCAGATGTTTACACCATGGAAGAAGACAGAGCCGCACGAGTGATCCAGAAAGCTTTCCGCCGGATTCTGGTACGTGTCCCCTGCAGGGCTGGATAGTGTCGGTCTTGGGACTCTTACCCACCATGCGCCTTTATGGATTGTATTTCAGAATGACTGCACGTTAAGCATCAGTCCAAATATATGCAAGCAACATACAGTATGACCATCTTGTGGGTGACCAGACATCACCACTTTTGTGGAAATCTGATGTTTTAGTCCACAATTAATACACTTTTCTTGTAGAGCATAGTGTCTGATACAGCATTTTATGTCCTTGGTGCCAATAAAGATGGTGGCTAAGACGAGAGAGCTGGGAGCCTCCACATAGCATCTTAGACTGGCCTGAGGTAGCAGGATATCACTGGCGGTGCTGATCCAGCTGGTGAGCACAGCCATAATGGAGGGAAAGGGAGGATTCAATTCGGCACCACCATCCAGTTTATTTTAGCATCTAATAAACTTATGTTTTACCTGGATGGTCGTGCCGAATTGAATCCTCCCTTTTCCTCCAGTGGCTAAGACAAATAATTCCGATAAATAAGTCATCCTGCCAGTCCCAAATTCTGTCCTAAAATAATGTGAAATAGGAAAAAGTCTGCTGGTCACACAGGGTGGCCATGTGTTTGTAATAAAAGTCTCAGAATCCAGCAATTTCCATAGGATCAGCCAGTAACGTCATGTATATAGTGGCCTGCTGGTTGCTGGACATCCTTTGTTCCTGCTGAAGATCAGCCACCAGCAGATCCTTCCTCCCCTCTGACATAAACACACATGCCCGGCTGAGCCGAGAGATGGGAGATTGGCTTACAGTTCCCTCAATAATATCGCTATTTTAGACTTTTTGGCCTCTTCACCCACCCATCTTTTTTTGTATTTTAAGGTGTTGACCATGATTCGGGCTCAAGTATGCGATTTGCATAGATGCGGTCACGTACCAACTAGACATCCGTGGCCTCGTTCTATGCAAGTGAATAGAGCGAGGCTAGACACGTCTAGTCTGAATGTGGCTGGAAGAATACAAATCCCATTCTTGCGGTCACATGACGGCCTGCTCCCAGCACCGTCTCCAGAGAATCCAGAATTCACAAGTTTTCAATCACACAGACGGACTGCAGACTTGAGCCCCAAGCCTGGATAACCCCTTTAAGCAATGTTGTTAGTTTTTTTCCCATTGTACATACATTGCGTCAATTTTAACCAGTTCATGACCAGGCCATTTACCCTTCCTTCCTACCAGGGACATTTTGGGGTTTTAGCGTACATGCGCTTTTAACGGCTCTATAATTTTTTTTCTCATTCAGATATTAAAATTATTTTTGCCTCTTGTTTTTAACTACGCAAAAATCTCATTTTATATATTTTTTCTTTGCCGATATCTGGGGCACATGTTAGGAAAAATAGAAAATACGGTACTTAGCTATTTTTCAAAATTTTTTAAAGTATTTTTTACTACCCCCAAAAATACACTAAAAATATTTTAATTGTGTTCCCCTTTCTACAGAAATTATTTTTATATATAGAACATATTTTTTAATGATGCATGGCTGGAATCTGAGATTTAGGCCGGAGTCACACTAGACCATAATACGGACGAGTGCTATGCGATAAAAAAATCGCATAGCACTCGGACCAATGTTAATCTATGGGGCAGCTCCTATCATCCGAGAATCGCCAATGAAAAAGTCTATGGGTGTGAGAAAAAAAAAATTGCACACCACACGGACCATCAGTGTGACTTGCGAGAAATACACACTGGCGTCCTATAGAAAAGCTGGCAATTCAGGGCGGTGTAATGTAAAATCACACTGACAGGTTAAAATAGAATAGATAAAATAAATGTCTACACATATATATACACACTGATCAAATAAATGTCTACACATATATATACACTGATCAAAAAATAAAGGGAACACTTAAACAACAGAATATAGCTCCAAGTAAATCACACTTCTGTGAAATCAAACTGTCCACTTAGGAAGCAACACTGATTGACAATCAATTTCACATGATGTTGTGTAAATGGAATAGACAACAGATGGAAATTATTGGCAATTATCAAGACACACTCAATAAAGGAGTGGTTCTGCAGGTGGGGACCACAGACCACATCTCAGTACCAATGCTTTCTGGCTGATGTTTTGGTCACTTTTGAATGTTGGTTGTGCTTTCACACTCATGGTAGCATGAGACGGACTCTACAACCCACACAAGTGGCTCAGGTAGTGCAGCTCATCCAGGATGGCACATCAATGCGAGCTGTCGCAAGAAGGTTTGCTGTGTCTGTCAGCGTAGTGTCCAGAGGCTGGAAGTGCTACCAGGAGACAGGCCAGTACACCAAGAGACATGGAGGGGACCGTAGGAGGGCAACAACCCAGCAGCTGGACCGCTACCTCAGGCTTTGTGCAAGGAGGAACAGGAGAAGCACTGCCAGAGCCCTGCAAAATGACCTCCAGCAGGCCACAAATGTGTGTCTGCACAAACGGTTAGAAACCGACTCCATGAGGTCTGAGTGCCCGACATCCACAGATGGGTGTTGTGCTTACAGCCCAACACCGTGCAGGACGCTTGGTATTTGCCACAGAACACCAGGATTGGCAAATTTGCCACTGGTGCCCTGTGCTCTTCACAGATGAAAGCAGGCTCACACTGAGCACATGTGACCAAGTCTGGAGACGCCGTGGAGAGCGATCTGCTGCCCGCAACATCCTTCAGCATTACCGGTTTGGCAGTGGGTCAGTAACGGTGTGGGGTGGCATTTCTTTGAAGGGCCCCACAGCCATCCGTGTGCTAACCAAAGGTATCCTGACTGCCATTAGGTACCGAGATGAGATCCTCAGACCCCTTGTGAGACCATATGCCGGTGCCCCGGGTTCCTTCTGATGCATGACAATGCTAGACCTCATGTGGCTGGAGTGTGTCAACAGTTCCTGTATGATGATGGCATTGAAGCTATGGACTGTCCCGCCTGTTCCCCAGACCTGAATCCAATCGAGCACATCTGGGAGACCATATCTCATTCCATCCACCAATGCCACGTTGCACCACAGACTGGCCAAGAGTTCACTGATGTTTTAAACCAGGTCTTGAAAGAGATCCCTCAGGAGACATCTGCAGTCTCTTCAGGATCATCCCCAGGTGTTTTATGGAGATCATACAGGCACGTGGAGGCCACACACACTACTGAGCATCATTTCCTTGTCTTGAGGCATTTCTACTGATGTTGGATCAGCCTGTAATTTGATTTTCCACTTTGATTTTTAGTATCGTTCCAAATCCAGACCTTCCTGGGATATTAATTTTGATTTACGTAAATCAAAAATATAGACGGGAAGCTATATGCCATAGAATTACATGGAAATTTTTATTGATACAATATTAAAAGATTCAACATAAAACCAATTAGTATGGAGACAGCAATATGCAAAAAAAAAACCAAAAAAGGTACACAAATTACAGGTGAATCATCGCAGATCTTCCGGGATCAACAGTGCGGCTTTGGCTAGCCGGGCTAATGTGACGTCTTCTGAGTCCCACAAATTGAAATGTCCTGTTTGAATGGAGTGATGGGTGCTCTGTCCGCTCCATTCATCTTCTAAAGGACTGCTAGAGGAAGCGGAGCTACCAGCTGTGTATTACAAGGTCACTTATTAATTTCACTTATGGGCACCTTGTGATATTATATGTTTAAGGCCGGGATCACACATGCGAGAAATATGGCCGAGTCTCGCATGTTAATACCCGGCACTCAGGAGCGGAGCGTGCGGCTGTATAGCAATACATGCAGCCGCACACTCTGCCCCCAAGTAGCGCCGGCAGTGCCGGGTATTAACATGCGAGACTTGGCATGTGTGATCCCGGCCTAATACTAAGTGTGGGACCAGATGTAAGCTATTAGATGTGGTGCCATAAACAACATATACAGTAGCACCTAGCTACAGGATAGGTGATAAGTGTATGATCTCTAGGGGTCTAGCCTCAAGGATACCATATTCCCCTGCATGAATGAGAGTAGTGAGCATGGGCGACCACCGCTCCATTCACCGTCTGTAGGAGTGGTATTCAGACATGATCATTACATCTCCATTCACACAGCGAACTTTGCCCCCAGGATCAGTGGGTATCTCAGCACCTGGACCCCCACTGATCGTACATTTATAATATTTCCTGGGGATAGATGATAAACGTTGCATATAGGACAACCCTTTTACAAACGTAATGGTGAAACCGTTAGCCCATAGTGATCAACTAATTACTGGGTATATTATATGATAGAGGCCCCCTATAATTAAGATAATACAGTGGGTCTGAAAACAACATAAACTTTATATTTTTTCTTTTTATCAGGACATGAATGTTTTCAAATATATTAAAAATCTTCTCAGCTTCAAAGCCCAAGGGGATCCGAGACTGTTACTCAAGTGCATTAATCCCGGAGAGGTGAGGACACGATTACCGCCTCGTTCCATAGACTTCGTTTTAATGTTTTAAGATGTGTTTTGTTGTGCACTTACCCTAGAAGACATCACCTCTAAGGAACTCTGCACTGAGCCCACAGACATATGCAGCTGTTTTTGGCATTGGCTATTAATGGCGGATGCCAGGAACAACAGATGCTGAGGGTTCTTGTAAGTGTCCTCGGATATCAGAGCCATTATAGTCAGGGAGTTGGCGGAGTGTTCGCGGTTATGCGTCTGCCAAACACCAAAACAAATTCCTTTTCTACTTGGATTGTCATCCTTAGATAGTTTCACATGCTAATTCTTGTACTTATACTGTTATTTCTACTGATTTTATGGTCACGTGTTCCTTGCGGATCTCACGGCAAAGTCTTGCTTTACAGCTTTGCATTGTGATGGAGGTACAGTGACCTGACTTACACCTTCCAGTAAATTGATAGGTTTCCTTAAAAGAATAAACTAATGCTTTTATTTCTTCATTTTGGTTGAAGCAGAAAATGCTCCAAATCACTGGAGCTGCTTTGGTGCTTTGGACTGGCCAGGGGCGCTCACTGCGGGTCTATTTACATGAACTTTTTCTATCAGTAGTCGTGTAAACGCCTGTTTACACAGGCAGACCAAAGTAAACGATGCGCACCAAGCACATATACTAGATCGCCCAGTGAGCATAGAATGCAATAGTTGTCTGCAGCATGAGTCCTGTTTACACAGGCAGACCAAGTAACGATGGGCACTAAGTGCATATACTAGATCGCCCAGTGAGCATAGACTGCAATAAAACCCGATTTCACAAACCCGACAGGATATGAGACATGGTTTACATACAGTAAACCATGTCATATCCCCCTTTTTTTTGCATATTCCACCTACTAATGTTAGTAGTGTGTATGTGCAAAATTTGGGCGCTCTGGCTATTAAATTAAAGGGTTAAATCGCGGGGAAAAAATGGTGTGGGCTCCTGCGCAATTTTCTCCGTCAGAATGGTAAAGCCAGTGACTGAAGGCAGATATTAATAGCCTGGAGAGGGTCCACGGTTATTGCCTCCCCCCTGGCTAAAAACATCTGCCCCCAGCCATCCCAGAAAAGGCACATCTGGAAGATGCGCCTATTCTGGCACTTGGCCACTCTCTTCCCATTCCCGTGTAGCGGTGGGATATGGGGTAATGAAGGGTTAATGCCACCTTGCTATTGTAAGGTGACATTAAGCCAGATTAATAATGGAGAGACGTCAATAATGAAATAAATATACAGGTTGTTGTAATACTTTATTATACTTGTAATCCACCTGAAGACCCTTGTCACCTGTAACAAATGTAAAAAAAACAAAACAATATCCCATATCTTCCGATGATCAGTCTCATCCCACGCTGTAAATCCATCTGAAGGGGTTAACTAATTTTACAAGCAGGAGCTCTGCTAATGCAGCCGCCCCTGTCTGTAAAACCCCTGGGAATGAGTGGAATGTAGGTCAATGACCTGCAATTACCTCGAGTTGCAGTGATGCGCCCTCTGCTGGATGTCCTCATATGAACTCGAGCCTGCCTACGGATGACATACGGATCACTATTTTGGGGACTTTTCTGCGTATTACGGCCGTAAATAATGGACCGTATTTTTATACGCTGAGTGCGAGGCTGGCCTAGCGCTGTATGAAATATTAATATATATACAAATATGTGTCTCACTGATATATATATATATATATATATATATATATATACACACTATGTGTAGACATTTATTCTACCTATTCTATTCTAACCTGTCAGTGTGATTTTACTGTACACCGCACTGAACTGCCGGCTTTTCTATAGAACACCGCTGCGTATTTCTCGCAAGTCACACTGCTGGTCCGTGTGTAATCCGTCATTTTCTCGCCCCCATAGACTTTCATTGGCGTTTTTTTTGCGCAATACGGTGACAAACGCAGCATGCTGTGTTTTTCTACGGCCATAGAAGACCGTATAATACGGATCAGTAAAATACGGCAGATAGGAGCAGGGGCATAGAGAAGCATTGTACCGTATGCAATCCGTATTTTCTGCACCTCTCATACGTCCGTAAAACTCGCTAGTGTGAGGCCGGCCTGACCGTTGTCGGTGTGCACGGGCAGACGCTCCCATCTTTGCCCCAGAATGTGATCACAGGGCACCACTGGTTAATATGCCAGCATATGTACATGCCGCTACCTACCTGATCTTTGCTCTATTTACATTCGGGAGCTGATTTACCTGTTATATGCATGTACAGTATATGTTCTTCTGTGCGTTCAATACATTTATATTTTTATATACCATACTTTTTGGACATTAATAATAATAATTTTATTTATATAGCGCCAACACATTTACTCCGTGTTTCCAGTATACAATCTATCAGTGTGGTAGGTGCCTATGCCAAGGACCAACAATCAATAGGTTGGGTGATAAAAGTATGAATCCTGGGGATGTGACCACTGGGACCTCAGGAATCCTGTGAATGGGGGTCCTAAAGCCCTCTGTGAAGAGGTTGTCTGCATGTTCACTTCTATGAATCTATAGGAGTAGTAGAGCACATGTGTAACCACCGCACCGATAGGCAGTGAATATGGCGGGGGTCACACGTGCCCATTGTCACTCCATTCACATGGGGGTCACATAATTGGCTGGGGTCCTAGCAGTAGATCTCCCACCAGTCATACATGTACTGGACCATCTTTCCGTCACTTTGGAGGTAGCCTGAGAAATGGGCCTGGTGAGGCCTACTGGGAACGTGATCTGCTGGCTGTATACCTGTCTGTTATCGTGAAGGGCGTATATAGAGGACAGTGTATTACAGTGAAGCTGCCATGTATCGCCACATTAAGGGTCAGGTTAGCTGATTGTGCAGAATTATTAACGGTGTTTCCTGTAAAGAGACAGCCATTCACTGTGATGAATTCCTAAGACCCTGCCTGCACCCACAGATCATATCTGCAGTATACAGCCCACTCATTACTGAATTGTAAAGGGAACATTTTGATTATCTTATGGGTTTACTAGTTTTACAATATTTTAAGGGAATCTCTCAGCAGGTTTTTGCTATGTAATCCGAGGGCAGCCTGATGGAGGGACAGAGATGCTGATTCCAGTGATGTGTCACTTAGTTTACTGGGTGCAGCAGTTGTGATTGAATCAGTTTTCTCTGCTGCAGATCTAGCAGAACTCAGAATGCTGACCTCGCCCACATCACTGATTGGCTGCCTTCTGTGTGCACTGTATATTGACAGCAAGGTGGAGGCTGGGGTTGGACCAGGAGGCACGAGAACCTAGTCCTCTAGTGATAATCTCCTGCTGATAAAACACTGATTGTATTGAAACAAAAACACAGCCCAGTAAGTGACACATTGCTGGAAAGAGGGTCTCTGCCCCTACATCATATTAATCTCAGATTAGATAGCCAAAAGCTGCTGACAGGTTCCCATTAAATGCTCTCTGGTAAACTATATCTCCTAGGACTCTTGTAGCCACAGCCTGGTAGAACTACAATGCTGAGTCTGTAACGGTTGGTAATACAGCTGCAGTGTCAAATCTGTGACTTTCCGTCTCAATCTACTACTCCCAGAATGTCCTGACAGCAGCAGACAGGAGCTTTCCAATAGTTGGACGGTCACAGGTTGGAGAGCACTGGAATATGTCCATCTAAAGGTATTATTGTCTTTATTTACAGGCAGGACTTATCGACGCGGCCGCTGGCGTACATGTCCGGTTCAGACTCGGAGGGGTAACTATCATCTTCATTTATTATTTATTATTATTATTTATTTATATAGCACCATTGATTCCATGGTGCTGTACATGAGAAGGGGTTACATACAAGTTACAGATATCACATACAGTAAACAAACTAACAATGACGGACTGATACAGAGGGGCGAGGACCCTGCCCTTGCGGGCTTACATTCTACAGGATTATGGGGAAGGAGACAGTAGGTTGAGGGTTGCGGTAGCTCCGGTGTTGGTGAGGCGGTAGCTTCGATAGTGATGAGGCAGCAGCGGTGTCAGTGCAGGCTGATTATCTGCCACATACGGACATGTACAGTATAGATTGACCACTATACATATTGGTAAGTGCCCCTCCAAAATGCCCAACTATCTATTCATTAATATTAACCATCATCACCACAATCCCACCAGGACAACTTGGTTTTTGGGGTCTTTAATGGGAAGTCCTTTAACATTTTTGTCCCCTGACCTGCTCTGAAGCCTAAACGCACCTTCTAGTCAGTATCAAACGTCCAACATGGACAGTCTGAGTCCGGACCACGACGTCTGGACCAGCCCCAATCCAGGCCCGAACATTGGTCTCAGGCATCATTTAGGTGTCCATGTCGCTCCTATGTGTTGCATCCATTTTTTTCATGGATACAGCGGATCTTATGCACATGTCCGTTTTTCCAGCAGCACGGGCGAAAAGGGCCGATATAAGTCTATGAGTCCGGGAAAACACGTACAGCGCACTGATGTCATCCCTGTCCAATGTCCAAGAATTGTCATTTATTTATCCATCTGTAAAATACACTGATGGTAAAAGCCGACAGACGGGTGAGAACGGTGACAATTATTCATGTACGCGGTCAAACACGGATGTGTGATTGAGGCCTTAGAATGAGTTATGCCCTATTTAATCTCTTTGGCCATGGTTTTTTTGGGGGGAGTGGGCTGTGTTATTAACCCCTTAATGATCTTGTGATTTTCCATTTTTGTGCTTTTGTTTTTTACTCCCCATCTTCCCAGAGCCATAACTTTTTTAAATTTTCCGTCAATATATCCATGTGATGGCTTTTTTTGTTGTTGTACTTTTGAATGATACCTTTGATTTAACCATATAATGTACCGGAAAACAAGAAAAAAAAGTCCAAGTGTGGTGAAATTGCAAAAAAAGTGCAATTCCACAGTTGTTTTTGGGTTTTTATTTACCTTTTTCACTAAATGCTAAAACTGACCTGGAAATATGACTCCCAGGTCATTACGAGTACGCAGATAGCAAACAAGTGCTTTTTTTTTATTTAAGTGGTGAAAAAAAATCTGGAATTTGTAAGAAAAAAAGTATTTGCTTATGTCACCGTTTTCCGAGACCTGTAGCTTTTTTTTTATATTTTTTAAAACTTTTGATCTCAGATCCACCCGCAGCTGTTAAGAGGCACATGACAGCTGATCAGACCAGCTGTCATGTGCTGGGAAATATGCGGGCTCTGCGTTGGAGCCCGCATCAAAGGCCACTAGTGACATGACCGATGACATACCTATACGTCAAAGGTTTCTTCCTTTAATATATCTACACGGAATCGGTGATAACTTGCTGATTTCTGTGGTCCTACGTCTGGGACTCCAATCACACTGGAGAAGGGACATCCGTATTGCTCAATTTCAATGGAGAAGTGATCATGGATGGGCACCAGCAATCTATTCATTGTCTTCTGGATGTAGCCACGTGCCATATTCTGCTATCTCTGTCATTTTCTTAGATGGTGATTGGATCGGACGTGTGCAAGCTCAACCAATGCTCCAGTCAAATGGGCAAGAGTTTTGTGATATGCTCTTGGTCCCAGTAGTAGCAAACCCAAGCGATCGTCACCTATTCTGTTCCTAGGTTCTGTTCAATCCCTTTAAATAACAGTGAGCTCATCAGCTCCCCGAGTGGTGGCTAATGACAGTGAGCTCATCAGCTCCCCTAGTGGGGGCTAATAACAGTGAGCTCATTGCTCTCCTAGTGGTGGCTAATAACAGTGAGCTCATTGCTCTCCTAGTGGTGGCTAATAACAGTGAGCTCATCAGCTCCCCTAGTGGGGGCTAATAACAGTGAGCTCATTGCTCTCCTAGTGGTGGCTAATAACAGTGAGCTCATTGCTCTCCTAGTGGTGGCTAATAACAGTGAGCTCATCAGCTCCCCTAGTGGGGGCTAATAACAGTGAGCTCACCAGCTCCCCTAGTGGGGGCTTATAACAGTGAGCTCACCAGCTCCCCTAGTGGGGGCTAATAACAGTGAGCTCATCAGCTCCCCTAGTGGTGGATAATAACAGTGAGCTCATCAGCTCCCCTAGTGGTGGCTAATGACAGTGAGCTCATCAGCTCCCCTAGTGGTGGCTAATGACAGTGAGCTCATCAGCTCCCCTAGTGGTGGCTAATAACAGTGAGCTCATCAGCTCCCCTAGGGGTGGCTAATAACAGTGAGCTCATCAGCTCCCCGAGTGGTGGCTAATAACAGTGAGCTCATTGCTCTTCTAGTGGTGGCTAATAACAGTGAGCTCATCAGCTCCCCTAGTGGGGGCTAATAACAGTGAGCTCATCAGCTCCCCTAGTGGTGGCTAATAACGGTGAGCTCATCAGCTCCC
Organism: Ranitomeya imitator; assembly: GCF_032444005.1. Taxonomy (NCBI): domain Eukaryota; kingdom Metazoa; phylum Chordata; class Amphibia; order Anura; family Dendrobatidae; genus Ranitomeya; species Ranitomeya imitator. The sequence continues at coordinate 775,060,981 of NC_091284.1, forward strand.
CTAGTGGTGGTTAATAACAGTGAGTTCATCAGCTCTCCTAGTGAGGGCTAATAACAGTGAGCTCATCAGCTCCCCTAGTGGTGGCTAATAACAGTGAGCTCATCAGCTCCCCGAGTGGTGGCTAATGACAGTGAGCTCATCAGCTCCCCTAGTGGGGGCTAATAACAGTGAGCTCATCAGCTCCCCTAGTGGTGGTTAATAACAGTGAGCTCATCAGCTCCCCTAGTGGTGGCTAATAACAGTGAGCTCATCAGCTCCCCGAGTGGTGGCTAATAACAGTGAGCTCATCAGCTCCCCTAGTGGTGGCTAATAACAGTGAGCTCATCAGCTCCCCGAGTGGTGGCTAATAACAGTGAGCTCATTGCTCTTCTAGTGGTGGCTAATAAAAGTGAGCTCATCAGCTCCCCTAGTGGTGGCTAATAACAGTGAGCTCATCAGCTCCCCTAGTGGTGGCTAATAACAGTGAGCTCATCAGCTCCCCGAGTGGTGGCTAATAACAGTGAGCTCATTGCTCTTCTAGTGGTGGCTAATAAAAGTGAGCTCATCAGCTCCCCTAGTGGGGGCTAATAACAGTGAGCTCATCAGCTCCCCTAGTGGTGGCTAATAACAGTGAGCTCATCAGCTCCCCTAGTGGTGGCTAATAACAGTGAGCTCACCAGCTCCCCTAGTGGGGGCTAATAACAGTGAGCTCACCAGCTCCCCTAGTGGGGGCTAATAACAGTGAGCTCATCAGCTCCCCTAGTGGTGGCTAATGACAGTGAGCTCATCAGCTCCCCTAGTGGGGGCTAATGACAGTGAGCTCATCAGCTCCCCTAGTGGTGGTTAATAACAGTGAGTTCATCAGCTCTCCTAGTGAGGGCTAATAACAGTGAGCTCACCAGCTCCCCTAGTGGTGGTTAATAACAGTGAGCTCACCAGCTCCCCTAGTGGTGGCTAATAACAGTGAGCTCATCAGCTCCCCTAGTGGTGGCTAATAACAGTGAGCTCATCAGCTCCCCTAGTGGTGGCTAATAACAGTGAGCTCATCAGCTCCCCGAGTGGTGGCTAATAACAGTGAGCTCATTGCTCTTCTAGTGGTGGCTAATAACAGTGAGCTCATCAGCTCCCCTAGTGGGGGCTAATAACAGTGAGCTCATCAGCTCCCCTAGTGGTGGCTAATAACAGTGAGCTCATCAGCTCCCCGAGTGGTGGCTAATGACAGTGAGCTCATCAGCTCCCCTAGTGGTGGCTAATAACGGTGAGCTCATCAGCTCCCCTAGTGGTGGCTAATAACAGTGAGCTCATCAGCTCCCCGAGTGGTGGCTAATAACAGTGAGCTCATTGCTCTTCTAGTGGTGGCTAATAAAAGTGAGCTCATCAGCTCCCCTAGTGGTGGCTAATAACAGTGAGCTCATCAGCTCCCCTAGTGGTGGCTAATAACAGTGAGCTCATCAGCTCCCCGAGTGGTGGCTAATAACAGTGAGCTCATTGCTCTTCTAGTGGTGGCTAATAAAAGTGAGCTCATCAGCTCCCCTAGTGGGGGCTAATAACAGTGAGCTCATCAGCTCCCCTAGTGGTGGCTAATAACAGTGAGCTCATCAGCTCCCCTAGTGGTGGCTAATAACAGTGAGCTCACCAGGTCCCCTAGTGGGGGCTAATAACAGTGAGCTCACCAGCTCCCCTAGTGGGGGCTAATAACAGTGAGCTCATCAGCTCCCCTAGTGGTGGATAATAACAGTGAGCTCATCAGCTCCCCTAGTGGTGGCTAATGACAGTGAGCTCATCAGCTCCCCTAGTGGGGGCTAATGACAGTGAGCTCATCAGCTCCCCTAGTGGTGGTTAATAACAGTGAGTTCATCAGCTCTCCTAGTGAGGGCTAATAACAGTGAGCTCACCAGCTCCCCTAGTGGTGGTTAATAACAGTGAGCTCACCAGCTCCCCTAGTGGTGGCTAATAACAGTGAGCTCATCAGCTCCCCTAGTGGTGGCTAATAACAGTGAGCTCATCAGCTCCCCTAGTGGTGGCTAATAACAGTGAGCTCATCAGCTCCCCGAGTGGTGGCTAATAACAGTGAGCTCATTGCTCTTCTAGTGGTGGCTAATAACAGTGAGCTCATCAGCTCCCCTAGTGGGGGCTAATAACAGTGAGCTCATCAGCTCCCCTAGTGGTGGCTAATAACAGTGAGCTCATCAGCTCCCCGAGTGGTGGCTAATGACAGTGAGCTCATCAGCTCCCCTAGTGGTGGCTAATAACGGTGAGCTCATCAGCTCCCCGAGTGGTGGCTAATGACGGTGAGCTCATCAGCTCCCCTAGTGGGGGCTAATAACAGTGAGCTCATCAGCTCCCCTAGTGGTGGTTAATAACAGTGAGCTCACCAGCTCCCCTAGTGGGGGCTAATAACAGTGAGCTCATCAGCTCCCCTACTGGTGGCTAATGACAGTGAGCTCATCAGCTCCCCTAGTGGTGGCTAATAACAGTGAGCTCATCAGCTCCCCTAGTGGTGGCTAATAACAGTGAGCTCATCAGCTCCCCTAGTGGTGGCTAATAACAGTGAGCTCATCAGCTCCCCTAGTGGTGGCTAATAACAGTGAGCTCATCAGCTCCCCTAGTGGTGGCTAATAACTGAGCTCATCAGCTCCCCTAGTGGTGGCTAATAACAGTGAGCTCATCAGCTCCCCTAGTGGGGGCTAATAACAGTGAGTTCATCAGCTCCCCTAGTGGGGGCTAATAACAGTGAGTTCATCAGCTCCCCTAGTGGTGGCTAATAACAGTGAGCTAATCAGCTCCCCTAGTGGTGGCTAATAACAGTGAGCTCATCAGCTCCCCTAGTGGGGGCTAATAACAGTGAGCTCATCAGCTCCCCTAGTGGTGGCTAATAACAGTGAGCTCACCAGCTCCCCTAGTGGGGGCTAATTTTATTATTATTATTATTATTACTACACCAACTAACAGTGAGCTCATCAGCTCCCCTAGTGGTGGCTAATAACAGTGAGCTCATCAGCTCCCTTACTGGTGGCTAATAACAGTGAGCTCATCAGCTCCCCTAGTGGTGGCTAATAACAGTGAGCTCATCAGCTCCCCTAGTGGTGGCTAATAACAGTGAGCTCACCAGCTCCCCTAGTGGTGGCTAATAACTGAGCTCATCAGCTCCCCTAGTGGGGGCTAATAACAGTGAGCTCATCAGCTCCCCTAGTGGGGGCTAATAACACTGAGCTCACCAGCTCCCCTAGTGGGGGCTAATAACGGTGAGCTCATCAGCTCCCCTAGTGGGGGCTAATAACGGTGAGCTCACCAGCTCCCCTAGTGGTGGCTAATAACAGTGAGCTCATCAGCTCCCCTAGTGGGGGCTAATAACAGTGAGCTCATCAGCTCCCCTAGTGGTGGCTAATAACAGTGAGCTCATCAGCTCCCCTAGTGGTGGCTAATAACAGTGAGCTCACCAGCTCCCCTAGTGGTGGCTAATAACAGTGAGCTCACCAGCTCCCCTACTGGTGGCTAATGACAGTGAGCTCACCAGCTCCCCTAGTGGTGGCTAATAACCGTGAGCTCATCAGCTCCCCTAGTGGTGGCTAATAACAGTGAGCTCACCAGCTCCCCTATTGGTGGCTAATAACAGTGAGCTCATCAGCTCCCCTAGTGGTGGCTAATAACAGTAAGCTCATCAGCTCCCCTAGTGGTGGCTAATAACAGTGAGCTCATCAGCTCCCCTAGTGGTGGCTAATAACTGAGCTCATCAACTCCCCTAGTGGTGGCTAATAACTGAGCTCATCAGCTCCCCTAGTGGTGGCTAATAACAGTGAGCTCATCAGCTCCCCTAGTGGTGGCTAATAACAGTGAGCTCATCAGCTCCCCTAGTGGTGGCTAATAACAGTGAGCTCATCAGCTCCCCTAGTGGTGGCTAATAACTGAGCTCATCAGCTCCCCTAGTGGTGGCTAATAACAGTGAGCTCATCAGCTCCCCTAGTGGGGGCTAATAACAGTGAGCTCATCAGCTCCCCTAGTGGTGGCTAATAACAGTGAGCTCATCAGCTCCCCTAGTGGTGGCTAATAACAGTGAGCTCATCAGCTCCCCTAGTGGTGGCTAATAACAGTGAGCTCATCAGCTCCCCTAGTGGTGGCTAATAACAGTGAGCTCACCAGCTCCCCTAGTGGTGGCTAATAACAGTGACCTCATCAGCTCCCCTAGTGGTGGCTAATAACAGTGAGCTCATCAGCTCCCCTAGTGGTGGCTAATAACAGTGACCTCATCAGCTCCCCTAGTGGGGGCTAATAACCGTGAGCTCACCAGCTCCCCTACTGGTGGCTAATGACAGTGAGCTCACCAGCTCCCCTAGTAGTGGCTAATAACAGTGAGCTCATCAGCTCCCCTAGTAGTGGCTAATAACAGTGAGCTCATCAGCTCCCCTAGTGGTGGCTAATAACAGTGAGCTCATCAGCTCCCCTAGTGGTGGCTAATAACAGTGAGCTCATCAGCTCCCCTAGTTGTGGCTAATAACAGTGAGCTCATCAGCTCCCCTAGTGGTGGCTAATAACAGTGAGCTCATCAGCTTCCCTAGTGGTGGCTAATAACAGTGAGCTCATCAGCTCCCCTAGTGGTGGCTAATAACTGAGCTCATCAGCTCCCCTAGTGGTGGCTAATAACAGTGAGCTCATCAGCTCCCCTAGTGGTGGCTAATAACAGTGAGCTCATCAGCTCCCCTAGTGGTGGCTAATAACAGTGAGCTCATCAGCTCCCCTAGTGGTGGCTAATAACCGTGAGCTCACCAGCTCCCCTACTGGTGGCTAATGATAGTGAGCTCACCAGCTCCCCTAGTAGTGGCTAATAACAGTGAGCTCATCAGCTCCCCTAGTAGTGGCTAATAACAGTGAGCTCATCAGCTCCCCTAGTGGTGGCTAATAACAGTGAGCTCATCAGCTCCCCTAGTGGTGGCTAATAACAGTGAGCTCATCAGCTCCCCTAGTGGTGGCTAATAACAGTGAGCTCATCAGCTCCCCTAGTGGTGGCTAATAACTGAGCTCATCAGCTCCCCTAGTGGTGGCTAATAACAGTGAGCTCATCAGCTCCCCTAGTGGTGGCTAATAACAGTGAGCTCATCAGCTCCCCTAGTGGTGGCTAATAACAGTGAGCTCATCAGCTCCCCTAGTGGTGGCAAATAACAGTGAGCTTATCAGCTCCCCTAGTGGGGGCTAATAACAGTGAGCTCACCAGCTCCCCTAGTGGTGGCTAATAACAGTGAGCTCACCAGCTCCCCTACTGGTGGCTAATGACAGTGAGCTCACCAGCTCCCCTAGTGGTGGCTAATAACTGAGCTCATCAGCTCCCCTAGTGGTGGCTAATAACAGTGAGCTCATCAGCTCCCCTAGTGGGGGCTAATAACAGTGAGCTCATCAGCTCCCCTAGTGGTGGCTAATAACAGTGAGCTCATCAGCTCCCCTAGTGGTGGCTAATAACAGTGAGCTCATCAGCTCCCCTAGTGGTGGCTAATAACAGTGAGCTCATCAGCTCCCCTAGTGGTGGCTAATAACAGTGAGCTCATCAGCTCCCCTAGTGGTGGCTAATAACAGTGAGCTCATCAGCTCCCCTAGTGGTGGCTAATAACAGTGAGCTAATCAGCTCCCCTAGTGGTGGCTAATAACAGTGAGCTCATCAGCTCCCCTAGTGGGGGCTAATAACAGTGAGCTCATCAGCTCCCCTAGTGGTGGCTAATAACAGTGAGCTCACCAGCTCCCCTAGTGGGGGCTAATTTTATTATTATTATTATTATTACTACACCAACTAACAGTGAGCTCATCAGCTCCCCTAGTGGTGGCTAATAACAGTGAGCTCATCAGCTCCCCTACTGGTGGCTAATAACAGTGAGCTCATCAGCTCCCCTAGTGGTGGCTAATAACAGTGAGCTCATCAGCTCCCCTAGTGGTGGCTAATAACAGTGAGCTCACCAGCTCCCCTAGTGGTGGCTAATAACTGAGCTCATCAGCTCCCCTAGTGGGGGCTAATAACAGTGAGCTCATCAGCTCCCCTAGTGGGGGCTAATAACACTGAGCTCACCAGCTCCCCTAGTGGGGGCTAATAACGGTGAGCTCATCAGCTCCCCTAGTGGGGGCTAATAACGGTGAGCTCACCAGCTCCCCTAGTGGTGGCTAATAACAGTGAGCTCATCAGCTCCCCTAGTGGGGGCTAATAACAGTGAGCTCATCAGCTCCCCTAGTGGTGGCTAATAACAGTGAGCTCATCAGCTCCCCTAGTGGTGGCTAATAACAGTGAGCTCACCAGCTCCCCTAGTGGTGGCTAATAACAGTGAGCTCACCAGCTCCCCTACTGGTGGCTAATGACAGTGAGCTCACCAGCTCCCCTAGTGGTGGCTAATAACCGTGAGCTCATCAGCTCCCCTAGTGGTGGCTAATAACAGTGAGCTCACCAGCTCCCCTATTGGTGGCTAATAACAGTGAGCTCATCAGCTCCCCTAGTGGTGGCTAATAACAGTAAGCTCATCAGCTCCCCTAGTGGTGGCTAATAACAGTGAGCTCATCAGCTCCCCTAGTGGTGGCTAATAACTGAGCTCATCAACTCCCCTAGTGGTGGCTAATAACTGAGCTCATCAGCTCCCCTAGTGGTGGCTAATAACAGTGAGCTCATCAGCTCCCCTAGTGGTGGCTAATAACAGTGAGCTCATCAGCTCCCCTAGTGGTGGCTAATAACAGTGAGCTCATCAGCTCCCCTAGTGGTGGCTAATAACTGAGCTCATCAGCTCCCCTAGTGGTGGCTAATAACAGTGAGCTCATCAGCTCCCCTAGTGGGGGCTAATAACAGTGAGCTCATCAGCTCCCCTAGTGGTGGCTAATAACAGTGAGCTCATCAGCTCCCCTAGTGGTGGCTAATAACAGTGAGCTCATCAGCTCCCCTAGTGGTGGCTAATAACAGTGAGCTCACCAGCTCCCCTAGTGGTGGCTAATAACAGTGACCTCATCAGCTCCCCTAGTGGTGGCTAATAACAGTGAGCTCATCAGCTCCCCTAGTGGTGGCTAATAACCGTGAGCTCACCAGCTCCCCTACTGGTGGCTAATGACAGTGAGCTCACCAGCTCCCCTAGTAGTGGCTAATAACAGTGAGCTCATCAGCTCCCCTAGTAGTGGCTAATAACAGTGAGCTCATCAGCTCCCCTAGTGGTGGCTAATAACAGTGAGCTCATCAGCTCCCCTAGTGGTGGCTAATAACAGTGAGCTCATCAGCTCCCCTAGTTGTGGCTAATAACAGTGAGCTCATCAGCTCCCCTAGTGGTGGCTAATAACAGTGAGCTCATCAGCTTCCCTAGTGGTGGCTAATAACAGTGAGCTCATCAGCTCCCCTAGTGGTGGCTAATAACTGAGCTCATCAGCTCCCCTAGTGGTGGCTAATAACAGTGAGCTCATCAGCTCCCCTAGTGGTGGCTAATAACAGTGAGCTCATCAGCTCCCCTAGTGGTGGCTAATAACAGTGAGCTCATCAGCTCCCCTAGTGGTGGCTAATAACCGTGAGCTCACCAGCTCCCCTACTGGTGGCTAATGACAGTGAGCTCACCAGCTCCCCTAGTAGTGGCTAATAACAGTGAGCTCATCAGCTCCCCTAGTAGTGGCTAATAACAGTGAGCTCATCAGCTCCCCTAGTGGTGGCTAATAACAGTAAGCTCATCAGCTCCCCTAGTGGTGGCTAATAACAGTGAGCTCATCAGCTCCCCTAGTGGTGGCTAATAACAGTGAGCTCATCAGCTCCCCTAGTGGTGGCTAATAACAGTGAGCTCATCAGCTCCCCTAGTGGTGGCTAATAACTGAGCTCATCAGCTCCCCTAGTGGTGGCTAATAACAGTGAGCTCATCAGCTCCCCTAGTGGTGGCTAATAACAGTGAGCTCATCAGCTCCCCTAGTGGTGGCTAATAACAGTGAGCTCATCAGCTCCCCTAGTGGTGGCAAATAACAGTGAGCTTATCAGCTCCCCTAGTGGGGGCTAATAACAGTGAGCTCACCAGCTCCCCTAGTGGTGGCTAATAACAGTGAGCTCACCAGCTCCCCTACTGGTGGCTAATGACAGTGAGCTCACCAGCTCCCCTAGTGGTGGCTAATAACTGAGCTCATCAGCTCCCCTAGTGGTGGCTAATAACAGTGAGCTCATCAGCTCCCCTAGTGGGGGCTAATAACAGTGAGCTCATCAGCTCCCCTAGTGGTGGCTAATAACAGTGAGCTCATCAGCTCCCCTAGTGGTGGCTAATAACAGTGAGCTCATCAGCTCCCCTAGTGGTGGCTAATAACAGTGAGCTCATCAGCTCCCCTAGTGGTGGCTAATAACAGTGAGCTCATCAGCTCCCCTAGTGGTGGCTAATAACAGTGAGCTCATCAGCTCCCCTAGTGGTGGCTAATAACAGTGAGCTCATCAGCTCCCCTAGTGGTGGCTAATGACAGTGAGCTCACCAGCTCCCCTAGTGGGGGCTAATGACACTGAGCTCATCAGCTCCCCTAGTGGTGGCTAATGACAGTGAGCTCATCAGCTCCCCTAGTGGTGGCTAATGACAGTGAGCTCATCAGCTCCCCTAGTGGTGGCTAATGACAGTGAGCTCATCAGCTCCCCTAGTGGGGGCTAATGACAGTGAGCTCATCAGCTCTCCTAGTGGTGGCTAATAACAGTGAGCTCACCAGCTCCCCTAGTGGTGGCTAATAACAGTGAGCTCATCAGCTCCCCTAGTGGTGGCTAATAACAGTGAGCTCACCAGCTCCCCTAGTGAGGGCTAATAACAGTGAGCTCATCAGCTCCCCTAGTGGGGGCTAATAACAGTGAGCTCATCAGCTCCCCTAGTGGGGGCTAATAACACTGAGCTCACCAGCTCCCCTAGTGGTGGCTAATAACAGTGAGCTCATCAGCTCCCCTAGTGGTGGCTAATAACAGTGAGCTCATCAGCTCCCCTAGTGGTGGCTAATAACAGTGAGCTCATCAGCTCCCCTAGTCGTGGCTAATAACAGTGAGCTCATCAGCTCCCCTAGTGGTGGCTAATAACAGTGAGCTCATCAGCTCCCCTAGTGGGGGCTAATAACAGTGAGCTCATCAGCTCCCCTAGTGGTGGCTAATAACAGTGAGCTCACCAGCTCCCCTAGTGGGGGCTAATAACAGTGAGCTCACCAGCTCCCCTAGTGGGGGCTAATAACAGTGAGCTCATCAGCTCCCCTAGTCGTGGCTAATAACAGTGAGCTCATCAGCTCCCCTAGTGGTGGCTAATAACAGTGAGCTCATCAGCTCCCCTAGTGGTGGCTAATAACAGTGAGCTCATCAGCTCCCCTAGTGGTGGCTAATAACAGTGAGCTCATCAGCTCCCCTAGTGGTGGCTAATAACAGTGAGCTCATCAGCTCCCCTAGTGGTGGCTAATAACAGTGAGCTCATCAGCTCCCCTAGTGGTGGCTAATGACAGTGAGCTCACCAGCTCCCCTAGTGGGGGCTAATGACACTGAGCTCATCAGCTCCCCTAGTGGTGGCTAATGACAGTGAGCTCATCAGCTCCCCTAGTGGTGGCTAATGACAGTGAGCTCATCAGCTCCCCTAGTGGTGGCTAATGACAGTGAGCTCATCAGCTCCCCTAGTGGTGGCTAATGACAGTGAGCTCATCAGCTCCCCTAGTGGGGGCTAATGACAGTGAGCTCATCAGCTCTCCTAGTGGTGGCTAATAACAGTGAGCTCACCAGCTCCCCTAGTGGTGGCTAATAACAGTGAGCTCATCAGCTCCCCTAGTGGGGGCTAATGACAGTGAGCTCATCAGCTCCCCTAGTGGTGGCTAATAACAGTGAGCTCATCAGCTCCCCTAGTGGTGGCTAATAACAGTGAGCTCATCAGCTCCCCTAGTGGTGGCTAATAACAGTGAGCTCACCAGCTCCCCTAGTGGTGGCTAATAACAGTGACCTCATCAGCTCCCCTAGTGGTGGCTAATAACAGTGAGCTCATCAGCTCCCCTAGTGGTGGCTAATAACCGTGAGCTCACCAGCTCCCCTACTGGTGGCTAATGACAGTGAGCTCACCAGCTCCCCTAGTAGTGGCTAATAACAGTGAGCTCATCAGCTCCCCTAGTAGTGGCTAATAACAGTGAGCTCATCAGCTCCCCTAGTGGTGGCTAATAACAGTGAGCTCATCAGCTCCCCTAGTGGTGGCTAATAACAGTGAGCTCATCAGCTCCCCTAGTTGTGGCTAATAACAGTGAGCTCATCAGCTCCCCTAGTGGTGGCTAATAACAGTGAGCTCATCAGCTTCCCTAGTGGTGGCTAATAACAGTGAGCTCATCAGCTCCCCTAGTGGTGGCTAATAACTGAGCTCATCAGCTCCCCTAGTGGTGGCTAATAACAGTGAGCTCATCAGCTCCCCTAGTGGTGGCTAATAACAGTGAGCTCATCAGCTCCCCTAGTGGTGGCTAATAACAGTGAGCTCATCAGCTCCCCTAGTGGTGGCTAATAACAGTGAGCTCATCAGCTCCCCTAGTGGTGGCTAATAACAGTGAGCTCATCAGCTCCCCTAGTGGTGGCTAATAACAGTGAGCTCATCAGCTCCCCTAGTGGTGGCTAATAACAGTGAGCTCATCAGCTCCCCTAGTGGTGGCTAATAACAGTGAGCTCATCAGCTCCCCTAGTGGTGGCTAATAACTGAGCTCATCAGCTCCCCTAGTGGTGGCTAATAACAGTGAGCTCATCAGCTCCCCTAGTGGTGGCTAATAACAGTGAGCTCATCAGCTCCCCTAGTGGTGGCTAATAACAGTGAGCTCATCAGCTCCCCTAGTGGTGGCAAATAACAGTGAGCTTATCAGCTCCCCTAGTGGGGGCTAATAACAGTGAGGTCACCAGCTCCCCTAGTGGTGGCTAATAACAGTGAGCTCACCAGCTCCCCTACTGGTGGCTAATGACAGTGAGCTCACCAGCTCCCCTAGTGGTGGCTAATAACTGAGCTCATCAGCTCCCCTAGTGGTGGCTAATAACAGTGAGCTCATCAGCTCCCCTAGTGGGGGCTAATAACAGTGAGCTCATCAGCTCCCCTAGTGGTGGCTAATAACAGTGAGCTCATCAGCTCCCCTAGTGGTGGCTAATAACAGTGAGCTCATCAGCTCCCCTAGTGGTGGCTAATAACAGTGAGCTCATCAGCTCCCCTAGTGGTGGCTAATAACAGTGAGCTCATCAGCTCCCCTAGTGGTGGCTAATAACAGTGAGCTCATCAGCTCCCCTAGTGGTGGCTAATAACAGTGAGCTCATCAGCTCCCCTAGTGGTGGCTAATGACAGTGAGCTCACCAGCTCCCCTAGTGGGGGCTAATGACACTGAGCTCATCAGCTCCCCTAGTGGTGGCTAATGACAGTGAGCTCATCAGCTCCCCTAGTGGTGGCTAATGACAGTGAGCTCATCAGCTCCCCTAGTGGTGGCTAATGACAGTGAGCTCATCAGCTCCCCTAGTGGGGGCTAATGACAGTGAGCTCATCAGCTCTCCTAGTGGTGGCTAATAACAGTGAGCTCACCAGCTCCCCTAGTGGTGGCTAATAACAGTGAGCTCATCAGCTCCCCTAGTGGTGGCTAATAACAGTGAGCTCACCAGCTCCCCTAGTGAGGGCTAATAACAGTGAGCTCATCAGCTCCCCTAGTGGGGGCTAATAACAGTGAGCTCATCAGCTCCCCTAGTGGGGGCTAATAACACTGAGCTCACCAGCTCCCCTAGTGGTGGCTAATAACAGTGAGCTCATCAGCTCCCCTAGTGGTGGCTAATAACAGTGAGCTCATCAGCTCCCCTAGTGGTGGCTAATAACAGTGAGCTCATCAGCTCCCCTAGTCGTGGCTAATAACAGTGAGCTCATCAGCTCCCCTAGTGGTGGCTAATAACAGTGAGCTCATCAGCTCCCCTAGTGGGGGCTAATAACAGTGAGCTCATCAGCTCCCCTAGTGGTGGCTAATAACAGTGAGCTCACCAGCTCCCCTAGTGGGGGCTAATAACAGTGAGCTCACCAGCTCCCCTAGTGGGGGCTAATAACAGTGAGCTCATCAGCTCCCCTAGTCGTGGCTAATAACAGTGAGCTCATCAGCTCCCCTAGTGGTGGCTAATAACAGTGAGCTCATCAGCTCCCCTAGTGGTGGCTAATAACAGTGAGCTCATCAGCTCCCCTAGTGGTGGCTAATAACAGTGAGCTCATCAGCTCCCCTAGTGGTGGCTAATAACAGTGAGCTCATCAGCTCCCCTAGTGGTGGCTAATAACAGTGAGCTCATCAGCTCCCCTAGTGGTGGCTAATGACAGTGAGCTCACCAGCTCCCCTAGTGGGGGCTAATGACACTGAGCTCATCAGCTCCCCTAGTGGTGGCTAATGACAGTGAGCTCATCAGCTCCCCTAGTGGTGGCTAATGACAGTGAGCTCATCAGCTCCCCTAGTGGTGGCTAATGACAGTGAGCTCATCAGCTCCCCTAGTGGGGGCTAATGACAGTGAGCTCATCAGCTCTCCTAGTGGTGGCTAATAACAGTGAGCTCACCAGCTCCCCTAGTGGTGGCTAATAACAGTGAGCTCATCAGCTCCCCTAGTGGGGGCTAATGACACTGAGCTCTTCAGCTCCCCTAGTGGTGGCTAATAACAGTGAGCTCATCAGCTCCCCTAGTGGTGGCTAATAACAGTGAGCTCATCAGCTCCCCTAGTGGTGGCTAATAACAGTGAGCTCACTAGCTCCCCTAGTGGTGGCTAATAACAGTGACCTCATCAGCTCCCCTAGTGGTGGCTAATAACAGTGAGCTCATCAGCTCCCCTTGTGGTGGCTAATAACCGTGAGCTCACCAGCTCCCCTACTGGTGGCTAATGACAGTGAGCTCACCAGCTCCCCTAGTAGTGGCTAATAACAGTGAGCTCATCAGCTCCCCTAGTAGTGGCTAATAACAGTGAGCTCATCAGCTCCCCTAGTGGTGGCTAATAACAGTGAGCTCATCAGCTCCCCTAGTGGTGGCTAATAACAGTGAGCTCATCAGCTCCCCTAGTGGTGGCTAATAACAGTGAGCTCATCAGCTCCCCTAGTGGTGGCTAATAACAGTGAGCTCATCAGCTCCCCTAGTGGTGGCTAATAACTGAGCTCATCAGCTCCCCTAGTGGTGGCTAATAACAGTGAGCTCATCAGCTCCCCTAGTGGTGGCTAATAACAGTGAGCTCATCAGCTCCCCTAGTGGTGGCTAATAACAGTGAGCTCATCAGCTCCCCTAGTGGTGGCAAATAACAGTGAGCTTATCAGCTCCCCTAGTGGGGGCTAATAACAGTGAGCTCACCAGCTCCCCTAGTGGTGGCTAATAACAGTGAGCTCACCAGCTCCCCTACTGGTGGCTAATGACAGTGAGCTCACCAGCTCCCCTAGTGGTGGCTAATAACTGAGCTCATCAGCTCCCCTAGTGGTGGCTAATAACAGTGAGCTCATCAGCTCCCCTAGTGGGGGCTAATAACAGTGAGCTCATCAGCTCCCCTAGTGGTGGCTAATAACAGTGAGCTCATCAGCTCCCCTAGTGGTGGCTAATAACAGTGAGCTCATCAGCTCCCCTAGTGGTGGCTAATAACAGTGAGCTCATCAGCTCCCCTAGTGGTGGCTAATAACAGTGAGCTCATCAGCTCCCCTAGTGGTGGCTAATAACAGTGAGCTCATCAGCTCCCCTAGTGGTGGCTAATAACAGTGAGCTCATCAGCTCCCCTAGTGGTGGCTAATGACAGTGAGCTCACCAGCTCCCCTAGTGGGGGCTAATGACACTGAGCTCATCAGCTCCCCTAGTGGTGGCTAATGACAGTGAGCTCATCAGCTCCCCTAGTGGTGGCTAATGACAGTGAGCTCATCAGCTCCCCTAGTGGTGGCTAATGACAGTGAGCTCATCAGCTCCCCTAGTGGGGGCTAATGACAGTGAGCTCATCAGCTCTCCTAGTGGTGGCTAATAACAGTGAGCTCACCAGCTCCCCTAGTGGTGGCTAATAACAGTGAGCTCATCAGCTCCCCTAGTGGTGGCTAATAACAGTGAGCTCACCAGCTCCCCTAGTGAGGGCTAATAACAGTGAGCTCATCAGCTCCCCTAGTGGGGGCTAATAACAGTGAGCTCATCAGCTCCCCTAGTGGGGGCTAATAACACTGAGCTCACCAGCTCCCCTAGTGGTGGCTAATAACAGTGAGCTCATCAGCTCCCCTAGTGGTGGCTAATAACAGTGAGCTCATCAGCTCCCCTAGTGGTGGCTAATAACAGTGAGCTCATCAGCTCCCCTAGTCGTGGCTAATAACAGTGAGCTCATCAGCTCCCCTAGTGGTGGCTAATAACAGTGAGCTCATCAGCTCCCCTAGTGGGGGCTAATAACAGTGAGCTCATCAGCTCCCCTAGTGGTGGCTAATAACAGTGAGCTCATCAGCTCCCCTAGTGGTGGCTAATAACAGTGAGCTCATCAGCTCCCCTAGTGGTGGCTAATAACAGTGAGCTCATCAGCTCCCCTAGTGGTGGCTAATGACAGTGAGCTCACCAGCTCCCCTAGTGGGGGCTAATGACACTGAGCTCATCATCTCCCCTAGTGGTGGCTAATGACAGTGAGCTCATCAGCTCCCCTAGTGGTGGCTAATGACAGTGAGCTCATCAGCTCCCCTAGTGGTGGCTAATGACAGTGAGCTCATCAGCTCCCCTAGTGGGGGCTAATGACAGTGAGCTCATCAGCTCTCCTAGTGGTGGCTAATAACAGTGAGCTCACCAGCTCCCCTAGTGGTGGCTAATAACAGTGAGCTCATCAGCTCCCCTAGTGGTGGCTAATAACAGTGAGCTCACCAGCTCCCCTAGTGAGGGCTAATAACAGTGAGCTCATCAGCTCCCCTAGTGGGGGCTAATAACAGTGAGCTCATCAGCTCCCCTAGTGGGGGCTAATAACACTGAGCTCACCAGCTCCCCTAGTGGTGGCTAATAACAGTGAGCTCATCAGCTCCCCTAGTGGGGGCTAATAACAGTGAGCTCATCAGCTCCCCTAGTGGGGGCTAATAACACTGAGCTCACCAGCTCCCCTAGTGGTGGCTAATAACAGTGAGCTCATCAGCTCCCCTAGTGGGGGCTAATGACACTGAGCTCATCAGCTCCCCTAGTGGTGGCTAATGACAGTGAGCTCATCAGCTCCCCTAGTGGTGGCTAATGACAGTGAGCTCATCAGCTCCCCTAGTGGTGGCTAATGACAGTGAGCTCATCAGCTCCCCTAGTGGGGGCTAATGACAGTGAGCTCATCAGCTCTCCTAGTGGTGGCTAATAACAGTGAGCTCACCAGCTCCCCTAGTGGTGGCTAATAACAGTGAGCTCATCAGCTCCCCTAGTGGTGGCTAATAACAGTGAGCTCACCAGCTCCCCTAGTGAGGGCTAATAACAGTGAGCTCATCAGCTCCCCTAGTGGGGGCTAATAACAGTGAGCTCATCAGCTCCCCTAGTGGGGGCTAATAACACTGAGCTCACCAGCTCCCCTAGTGGTGGCTAATAACAGTGAGCTCATCAGCTCCCCTAGTGGTGGCTAATAACAGTGAGCTCATCAGCTCCCCTAGTGGTGGCTAATAACAGTGAGCTCATCAGCTCCCCTAGTCGTGGCTAATAACAGTGAGCTCATCAGCTCCCCTAGTGGTGGCTAATAACAGTGAGCTCATCAGCTCCCCTAGTGGGGGCTAATAACAGTGAGCTCATCAGCTCCCCTAGTGGTGGCTAATAACAGTGAGCTCACCAGCTCCCCTAGTGGGGGCTAATAACAGTGAGCTCACCAGCTCCCCTAGTGGGGGCTAATAACAGTGAGCTCATCAGCTCCCCTAGTCGTGGCTAATAACAGTGAGCTCATCAGCTCCCCTAGTGGTGGCTAATAACAGTGAGCTCATCAGCTCCCCTAGTGGTGGCTAATAACAGTGAGCTCATCAGCTCCCCTAGTGGTGGCTAATAACAGTGAGCTCACCAGCTCCCCTAGTGGGGGCTAATAACAGTGAGCTCACCAGCTCCCCTAGTGGGGGCTAATAACAGTGAGCTCATCAGCTCCCCTAGTGGTGGCTAATAACAGTGAGCTCACCAGCTCCCCTAGTGGGGGCTAATAACAGTGAGCTCACCAGCTCCCCTAGTGGGGGCTAATAACAGTGAGCTCATCAGCTCCCCTAGTCGTGGCTAATAACAGTGAGCTCATCAGCTCCCCTAGTGGTGGCTAATAACAGTGAGCTCATCAGCTCCCCTAGTCGTGGCTAATAACAGTGAGCTCATCAGCTCCCCTAGTGGTGGCTAATAACAGTGAGCTCATCAGCTCCCCTAGTGGGGGCTAATAACAGTGAGCTCATCAGCTCCCCTAGTGGTGGCTAATAACAGTGAGCTCATCAGCTCCCCTAGTGGTGGCTAATAACAGTGAGCTCATCAGCTCCCCTAGTGGTGGCTAATAACAGTGAGCTCATCAGCTCCCCTAGTGGTGGCTAATGACAGTGAGCTCACCAGCTCCCCTAGTGGGGGCTAATGACACTGAGCTCATCATCTCCCCTAGTGGTGGCTAATGACAGTGAGCTCATCAGCTCCCCTAGTGGTGGCTAATGACAGTGAGCTCATCAGCTCCCCTAGTGGTGGCTAATGACAGTGAGCTCATCAGCTCCCCTAGTGGGGGCTAATGACAGTGAGCTCATCAGCTCTCCTAGTGGTGGCTAATAACAGTGAGCTCACCAGCTCCCCTAGTGGTGGCTAATAACAGTGAGCTCATCAGCTCCCCTAGTGGTGGCTAATAACAGTGAGCTCACCAGCTCCCCTAGTGAGGGCTAATAACAGTGAGCTCATCAGCTCCCCTAGTGGGGGCTAATAACAGTGAGCTCATCAGCTCCCCTAGTGGGGGCTAATAACACTGAGCTCACCAGCTCCCCTAGTGGTGGCTAATAACAGTGAGCTCATCAGCTCCCCTAGTGGGGGCTAATAACAGTGAGCTCATCAGCTCCCCTAGTGGGGGCTAATAACACTGAGCTCACCAGCTCCCCTAGTGGTGGCTAATAACAGTGAGCTCATCAGCTCCCCTAGTGGGGGCTAATGACACTGAGCTCATCAGCTCCCCTAGTGGTGGCTAATGACAGTGAGCTCATCAGCTCCCCTAGTGGTGGCTAATGACAGTGAGCTCATCAGCTCCCCTAGTGGTGGCTAATGACAGTGAGCTCATCAGCTCCCCTAGTGGGGGCTAATGACAGTGAGCTCATCAGCTCTCCTAGTGGTGGCTAATAACAGTGAGCTCACCAGCTCCCCTAGTGGTGGCTAATAACAGTGAGCTCATGAGCTCCCCTAGTGGTGGCTAATAACAGTGAGCTCACCAGCTCCCCTAGTGAGGGCTAATAACAGTGAGCTCATCAGCTCCCCTAGTGGGGGCTAATAACAGTGAGCTCATCAGCTCCCCTAGTGGGGGCTAATAACACTGAGCTCACCAGCTCCCCTAGTGGTGGCTAATAACAGTGAGCTCATCAGCTCCCCTAGTGGTGGCTAATAACAGTGAGCTCATCAGCTCCCCTAGTGGTGGCTAATAACAGTGAGCTCATCAGCTCCCCTAGTCGTGGCTAATAACAGTGAGCTCATCAGCTCCCCTAGTGGTGGCTAATAACAGTGAGCTCATCAGCTCCCCTAGTGGGGGCTAATAACAGTGAGCTCATCAGCTCCCCTAGTGGTGGCTAATAACAGTGAGCTCACCAGCTCCCCTAGTGGGGGCTAATAACAGTGAGCTCACCAGCTCCCCTAGTGGGGGCTAATAACAGTGAGCTCATCAGCTCCCCTAGTCGTGGCTAATAACAGTGAGCTCATCAGCTCCCCTAGTGGTGGCTAATAACAGTGAGCTCATCAGCTCCCCTAGTGGTGGCTAATAACAGTGAGCTCATCAGCTCCCCTAGTGGTGGCTAATAACAGTGAGCTCACCAGCTCCCCTAGTGGGGGCTAATAACAGTGAGCTCACCAGCTCCCCTAGTGGGGGCTAATAACAGTGAGCTCATCAGCTCCCCTAGTGGTGGCTAATAACAGTGAGCTCACCAGCTCCCCTAGTGGGGGCTAATAACAGTGAGCTCACCAGCTCCCCTAGTGGGGGCTAATAACAGTGAGCTCATCAGCTCCCCTAGTCGTGGCTAATAACAGTGAGCTCATCAGCTCCCCTAGTGGTGGCTAATAACAGTGAGCTCATCAGCTCCCCTAGTGGTGGCTAATAACAGTGAGCTCATCAGCTCCCCTAGTGGTGGCTAATAACAGTGAGCTCACCAGCTCCCCTAGTGGGGGCTAATAACAGTGAGCTCACCAGCTCCCCTAGTGGGGGCTAATAACAGTGAGCTCATCAGCTCCCCTAGTCGTGGCTAATAACAGTGAGCTCATCAGCTCCCCTAGTGGTGGCTAATAACAGTGAGCTCACCAGCTCCCCTAGTGGGGGCTAATAACAGTGAGCTCATCAGCTCCCCTAGTCGTGGCTAATAACAGTGAGCTCATCAGCTCCCCTAGTGGTGGCTAATAACAGTGAGCTCATCAGCTCTCCTAGTGGTGGCTAATAACAGTGAGCTCATCAGCTCCCCTAGTGGTGGCTAATAACAGTGAGCTCACCAGCTCCCCTAGTGGTGGCTAATAACAGTGAGCTCACCAGCTCCCCTAGTGGTGGCACCAAGCACTCAGAATGTAGCTCTGTATTAGGAAAACAGCTTTAATTCCCATTATATACAAAAAATACATTTACGCAGAATATTGAACATACAATTGTCACCTGGACATTTCTGGTGCTTCTGGTGATAACCGCTTTTAACAGTATAACTTTACTCTGTATTTTTTTCAGTTTTTCCAGGATTAAAGATCAGCAGTAGGGTGTATTAATGTGACAGTGTAAAGCTCAGATAAGATAATATTTCCTGTGACCCTTTATCTCATGTCACTGGTATAGCAGTCTATGTGCGAGGATGACCTCAGTTGGGTGAGCGCCTCCTCTGTTGGTGGTGACCATATCCTGCAGATACCATTAGATGCTCTGTGTCTTCCACTATGAGATTAGACTTGAGCCGAGTTTCTCAGCCTCCCGTTATCACACAGAACAGCTTATCTGTACCAACCATCCACTTAGATTTATGAGTCATATTTACCAAAATAATTTCATGTAATTGCCTTCTAAATTTTTAAGTGCGTCCAGTCGCCAATGCAAAAGAGTCCCAAATACAATAGAGCACTATGGCCCACCAGGGCTGGGCATGACTGATACCACTGCAACCCCTAAGGCATACTTGACAATTATCCAAGAACTTTCAACTTTTGGCAAGTACAGTTGCAATCAAAAAAATCAGTGTGAACACATGCTAACTTAAAGGGGTATTACCATCTCCAAGATCCTATCCCAATAGGTAGTTGGTGTAGTAGTAATAATAATAATAATAATACATCCAATTAAAATTGTAGTAGTTTTTCTGATTCACTATGTCTCTTTCCTCATGTGCAGGCATTGCAGGACCTTAGGTATCCATGGTTACAACCACTGATATAGTGACAGTTAGCTAGTTGCTAGTGGTTGTAACCATGGATACCTAAGGTCATGCAATGCCTGCACATGAGGAAAGAAATATAGCAAATCAGAAAAACGACTACATTTTTAATTGGAGGTATTTGCTGATATTATCATTATTACACCAGCTGCATATTGGAATAGGATCTTGGAGATGTGAATATCCCTTTAAACTCTTTTTTGGAGCAGAAACTCACCAAATCGTCCTTTATAAAAATTTCTAAAAACTAAGTGATTTGAGATTAAGATTTAACATAGCCATCAAGCACATTATTGATTGCTACATGTGTAGAGCATCAGAAGCATCTTCAGTATATGAATGTGGTGCCAGAACCACCGTCATTACATGAATGCAACACCAGAACCACGGTCAGTACATGTTTACAGCACCAAGCATAGTGCAGCAATTAAATATAATGTCAGGTCAGCCACATATATAATATATTGCATAAACCTACAATTCCCATTATCTCCCCAACAATGGTAAGGAGATACTGGAAGCTGTTAACAGCCATTGTCAGACTGTGGACCATACAGGAACCAGAGTACTGATGACACGCAATCAGTATCACAAATAAGCTTTTACACCCAGCTACCTTATAGGTGACATCTTCTCTGCTTGGAGTCATTCCCATTCCTTTTGTTTCCATGTAGAACACATGCCATGAGGAGATTTCATGCCCAGAGCTCATCTCTGCAGAGTTCCTTTTTTCCCATCTTCAGAAGTATCATTATCCTGCCCCATAAATAAAAATATTTCCCAAGCTGCGATCCTGAATAATTGTCTCTCACTGTGCTACCTGCACAAAATATCCCCCCCACACTGCCCCTCTCCATAATGTCCCCCACACAGTCCTTCTCCAAAATACCCCCCCACACTGCCCCTCTCTATAATGTCCCCCACACAGTCATCCAAAATATCCCCCCCACACTGCCCCTCTCCATAATGTCCCCCACACAGTCCTTCTCCAAAATACCCTCCCACACTGCCCCTCTCTATAATGTCCCCCACACAGTCATCCAAAATATCCCCCCCACACTGCCCCTCACCATAATGTCCCCCCCCACACAGTCCTTCCCCAAAATACCCCCCCCCACACTGCCCCTCTCCATAATGTCCCCCACACAGTCCTTCTCCAAAATATCCCCCCACACTTCCCCTCACCATAATGTCCCCCACGCAGTCCTTCTCCAAAATATCCCCCCACACAGCCTCTCTTCATAATGTCCCCCACACAGTCCTTCACCAAAATACCCCCCCCACACTGCCCTTCTCTATAATGTCCCCCCACACAGTCATCCAAAATATCCCCCCCACACTGCCCCTCACCATAATGTCCCCCACACAGTCCTTCCCCAAAATACCCCCCCATAACGCCCCTCTCTTTAATGTCCCCCACACAGTCATCCATAATGTCCCCCACACAGTCCTTCTCCAAAATATCCCCCCACACTTCCCCTCACAATAATGTCCCCCACACAGTCCTTCCCCAAAATACCCCCACATACTGCCCCTCTCTATAATGTCCCCCACACAGTCATCCATAATGTCTCCCACACAGTCCTTCCCCAAAATACCCCCCACACTGCCCCTCTCCATAATGTCCCCCACACAGTCCTTCCCCAAAATATCCCCCCACACTGCCCCTCTCCATAATGTCACCCACACAGCCCTTCCCCAAAATATTCCCCAAACACTGCCCTTTTCCATAATATAACCCTGTCCATAATGTCCCCACACAGCCCTTCTCCAAACCCCCCCACACACACTGTCTCTTTCTAAATAATTGTTCTCCCACCTTGAGCCTCAACATAATATCCCCCTCAGTGTCTCTCCATAATAATCCTCCCCACACAAACCCTCTCCAAAATATCCCTGCAAACTGCCCTTTTTATAATAGTCCCTCCATTCCACTGCATCTTGCTATATTGTGCCTCCTTTCACAATGATCCCCCACCCCTTCCTCTTGCTTTGAAACAGATACACCTCCCCTCTCCCCATCTAGAAGGAGTACACATTTCATCTTCCACTACTCCTTGGAGCCCTCACCGTGGCCTTTGCGGCTTCGGCAGCGGTGTGGTGACATTAGCTGTGTGCTGACCATATCACGCCGCTACACACCGGAGCTGACGAGTGCTCCTAGGCCCCAGTTCCACGCCAGTGTTGAAATGTATTTGCGTCTTTGGTGAATATATTTGAATATAGGAAGATGGCGTCTCCCGGACAGCTCCTCGGGGTTCACAACATCCCGCCCTAGCCAGTCCAGGTATTTGATTTTGTTGCTCTCGATCACACCTGATGGATCTAATGAAACCCTTGATCAGTTACATCCGACGTGCATAGACAACACCGGATTTGCAGAAGTGTGCTTTTCTGTTCAGTAGTGAATAATTGTGAGACTGCAGTAGTCGGTAAAAGTGGACTTTTTAGCATAATTTGGAAAAAAAGTAGGGTTGAGCGACCTTTACTTTTTTAGGGTCGAGTCGGGTTTTGCGAAACCCGACTATCTCAAAAGTCGAGTCGAGTGGAATCGGCCGATTATCGCGAAAAAAAGTCGGGGATCGACCGAAACACGAAACCCAATGCAAAGTCAGTGGGTTTTATTTTTATTTATTTATTTATTCATTTATTATTTTTCTCTCTCTCTCTCTTCTACTCCCCCCCCCCCCCCAGTCCGTCCCTACACAGAAAAGCTGGGTTTACACATTGCAAATCGCTACAGCGCACAAGCAAAAAAAATGCCGATAGATGTGCACGCCCCTGACACCTATGTCAGGGGCGAAATTAGGATTATTTAGTCTAGAAAAAAGACGACTGAGGGGCGATCTAATAACCATGTATAAGTATATAAGGGGACAATACAAATATCTCGCTGAGGATCTGTTTATACCAAGGAAGGTGACGGGCACAAAGGGGCATTCTTTGCGTCTGGAGGAGAGAAGGTTTTTCCACCAACATAGAAGAGGATTCTTTACTGTTAGGGCAGTGAGAATCTGGAATTGCTTGCCTGAGGAGGTGGTGATGGCGAACTCAGTCGAGGGGTTCAAGAGAGGCCTGGATGTCTTCCTGGAGCAGAACAATATTGTATCATACAATTATTAGGTTCTGTAGAAGGAAGTAGATCTGGGGATTTATTATGATGGAATATAGGCTGAACTGGATGGACAAATGTCTTTTTTCGGCCTTACTAACTATGTTACTATGTTACTATGTATGTCATCACTCTGCCCACGCTCCTTCATTAGCTGAAAAAATGGCGCTAAACACGTCATACGAAACACGACTTTGGCGCCAAGATCGCCGACCGCATGGCCGACCCGACACAGGGATCGGGTCGGGTTTCATGAAACCCGACTTTGCCAAAAGTCGTCGACTTATGAAAATGACCGACCCGTTTCGCTCAACCCTAGTGTTGAGTATTTTATATTGTCCTTGTTGCATTGGTTTATTACAAACAGAAAATATGGCTGTAAACTTTGCTAAGAAACAGAATTTGCAATGGGGGTTGCTTAATTTTGATTGCAATTGTATGCTGTATAGTTAGAGGCTGGTCTAACGCACTTGGTGCCCAAAGCGAGGATTTCAGAACATCTCCTCTCCCCTGCTGCTTTCGCTCCAGTATCTTCTGATTCCCTTTCCTGGGAAGTGTTAAAGCCCTATGTCGCTCAACCTTCCCTCTCGTACTCTCAGGTTTTGGACTTCGTATCCAATTGCCAGTTCAAGATTTTTTTTTTTTAATTAAGTACAAACTCGCCATCCCATCAGTAGCACTTTAGGCAGCTGCCTCCGCCGCCCAGCCCTTTTCCTGACCCCTATGTACACCTACACCCCTGTGTGACAATCCACCACCACCCACCATTGTTTTCACCCCGGGTGAGACACATCTGCACCTCTTGTCATGCAGTCCCAGGTAATCACTACCAATGTACGATCTCGCATATTTTTATTGTTGTGGCCAAGCCCAAGGTGTGGAACTGTACAACATACCATAAATACCGATGTAATATGCTTCACAGGTCTGGATAAAATCAGCCCATGACATTTACACAAATCACAAAGATAAATCTCACTGGTAAATGATCAGTAACTGGTGCTGTAGGTCACATACAGGAATCTATGTTCTACAAGCAGCAAAAATCACTTCCATTCTTTCTATTTAAACAGAAAGATCTGATTAGAAAAATCTCTTCTTTCTATTTGCAGACAAGATTTCCACCCAACATATATTACAAGTTGTTTACTCACCGGCCAATTGTGGATATGTGCGCCAGTAGCCCCAAGGATTACACCAAGCAATCGGTGAAACAACTGCTGCCTGGACAAATCCACAATCACGGGGCGATCCTCGAACAAGACCACAGCGGGTGGTACGCCAGAGTGGAGAACAACGGGTGGAGACTCCTGACACTCAGGGTCAGTGACGAGAGTGGGATCGTGCTTTCAGACCGAGATCTGACCACAATGCATGGACTGGCCGTCAGCTCCACCTCTGTGCGGACATAGCCTAGGAAACGTTACACATTAATGAATGTCGTCCAAATCTATCAATTCCGCTAGGTCTTTGCATCCTAATGTGTCTAGAAACGTCCCAAATATTTCGTTACTGACAGACATCAGAGGAAAGAAGGATCAAGCATGTTGGATCCAAACATGCCTGATCCTTAGTTCTCATAGGAGATTAGCTACTGTAAGGTGTCGGGCAGCAGTTTACTCCCTTCTCTCCTTTGAGGACACATATGTTCAGCTGAAAATGCATATGACGTGTATTAAAAAAATGAAGCTCTCATTAAACTATATAGATGGAAAAATAAAAAAAACATTATTGCTCTCTGTATGTGTCAAAGCACTTTTTATAGAATTTTTTAATTAATATTATTATTATTATTTATTTATATAGCACCATTGATTCCATGGTGCTGTACATGAGAAGGGGTTACATACAAGTTACAGATATCACTTACAGTAAACAAACTAACAATGACGGACTGATACAGAGGGGCGAGGACCCTGCACTTGCCGGCTTACATTCTACAGGATTATGGGGAAGGAGACAATAGGTAGAGGGTTGCAGGAGCTCCGATGTTGGTGAGGCGGTAGCTCCGGTGTTGGTGAGGCGGTAGCTCCGGTGTTGGTGAGGCGGTAGCTTCGGTAGTGATGAGGAGGCAGCGGGGTCAGTGCAGGCTGTAGGCTTTCCTGAAGAGATGAGTTTTCAGGTTCCGTCTGAAGGATCCGAATGTGGTTGATAGTCGGACGTGTTGGGGCAGAGAATTCCAGAAGATGGGGGATATTCGGGAGAAGTCTTGGAGGCGATTGGATGAGGAGCGAATAAGTGTGGAGGAGAGTAGGAGGTCTTGGGAGGACCGGAGATTACGTGAGGGAAGATATCGGGAGATTAGTTCAGAGATATATGGAGGAGACATGTTATGGATGGCTTTGTAGGTCAGTATTAGTAATTTGAACTGGATACGCTGAGGGAATGGGAGCCAGTGAAGAGATTTGCAGAGGGGGGAAGTGGAGGAGTAGCGAGGAGAGAGATGAATTAGTCGGGCAGCAGAGTTAAGGATGGACCGGAGAGGTGCAAGGGTGTTAGCAGGGAGGCCGCAGAAAAGGATGTTGCAGTAGTCAAGGCGGGAGATGATGAGGGCATTCACAAGCATTTTAGTAGATTGACGGTTGAGGAAAGGACGGGTTCTGGAGATATTTTTGAGCTGGTGGCGACAGGAGGTGGAAAGAGCTTGGATGTGCAGTTTGAAGGACAGGGCAGAGGTCAAGGGTTACTCCAAGGCAGCGGACTTCTGGTACGGGGGAAAGCGTGATGTCGATAATTGCGATAGATAGGTCAGGTAAGGAAGATCTATCTACTTTTATTCTGCACAAGTAGTAAAATCTTTAAAAAAAAAATCTGTCAATACAATGAACAGTGTAAAAGAAAAAACAAAAAATGTAAAGAAGGTACTCTTACCACATACTGTAGTGATGAAAAAAAGGTAAAATACAAAAATGAATGCTTTGTCCTTTTAAAAGGTTTGCACCAAGATTGGACCTCTGCTCCAATCTCGGGTTTGGCGGACCCCCAGCAATCAGGAAGATTTCCCCTGTCCTTTGGTTGGGAGGATAACTTCCCACCTTGGCACAAACCCTTTAAAGGAATTGATCACTACTTTAAAACACATTATAAATGGGCCCAAAGTGGTGGACGCGGGGAACAGTACTCACCAACCTGTTCTTCCGCTCCGTCCTCTAGCCTGTGTGCTGTGCTGGGCTCCTGGCTTTTTCTTGTATGGGGGGCACCACTTTACAGCTGCAGCCAAACAGCTGCCCTAATAGACTGCAGCCACAGGTTCCATCTGAACCTGGAAGACTTAACCCTGCAACCTATCAGGGCCACTGATTGCCTGCAGCCATCATGTGATGCCCCATGGAAGAAGAAGCTGGTCCGGTAGGTGATTATAGCTTTTTTTTTCTTCTTATTTTCCCATCACTCTGAGCCCACTTTAGAATGTGTTTTATAGTAGTGGACAACCCCAGTCCCTGAAGGGATAATGAAAGTCAGTGAGGAGGGAAGAGGGGGATGGAGCTGCAGCTGTGAGTGGGAGCTGTAGTGAGCAGACATCTGATTGGCTTGCGGTGGTAAGCAGAGCGCTAGCACCTCACAGAGGAGCCTTTTACAGTAGATATGGAGAGCGGAAATGGGGTTAGGGATTCCTAATGGCTGCTATGAAGTGACATTCACACAACTTGTGGCATTTACCTGCCATGCAATATACATAAGTGCATGTGGGCGTCACAATGAACCAGGGCACGGCTGATCTCCAT
The DNA here is from genome assembly GCF_032444005.1 of Ranitomeya imitator. Lineage (NCBI taxonomy): Eukaryota > Metazoa > Chordata > Amphibia > Anura > Dendrobatidae > Ranitomeya > Ranitomeya imitator. Next base: position 775,087,287 of record NC_091284.1, read on the forward strand.
CCACACATTGTCACTATGTCCTCTATCCTATCTCCTCAGCTCTCTAACAGTTTAGATGACGTGACTCTGGCGGATAATAAGAGGAGGATACCGTTCAGCCACAGCAAACTGCGGAGAAAACAGGAGGTTCTAGAAAAGCAGAAGAAAAGGAAAATTGAATGGATGAGAAAGATGTAAGTAGATAGCTGAGCATTAACATTGTCTTAATGCCGTCATGACATTTGACGTAAGTTTACGTCATGGTCGGAAAGGGATTCCCGCAAATGATTTACGTCATGGCGATCGTGCGGGCACAAAAGCAAAACCCACGCGATCGCCGCTGGGAGCTCGGCTTAAGTTATAGCCAAGACTCGGCTGTCATGGCCAGGAGCAGCCCATGACCCCCCCATTTAACGCCCTAAATTCTGCTATCGATATCGATCATGATACTTTGGAGGCTGGGAGACCAAAAAGCATACAGGCTGGAAATCTATATATATAATTGTCTAAGGGGTACTTCCGTCTGTTTGTCTGTAACTTCCGTAACGGAAATCCCGGTTCGCTGATTGGTCGCGGATGGCCGGCCACGACCAATCAGCGATATTGGGGCAGGATTTAAACACCGCTTCACTTTTTACTATTGATGCTGCCTATGCAGCATCAATAGTAAAAACATATAATGTTAAAAATAATAATAATTAAAAAAAATTACATTCTCACCTTCCGGCGTCCGCGGCACCCTTTTCCTCTTTCGGCTCCTCGCAACGCTCCGGTCCCAAGAATGCATTGCGGCAATGACTCGAGATCACGTAGCGGTCTCGCAAGACCGCTACATGATCACGGGTTATTGCCGCAAAGCATTACTGGGAACAGAGCGTCACGAGGAGCATTGCTAAAGGCCTGGGCTGGATCCGGGGGCCGCCGGAAGGTGAGTATAACTATTTTTTATTTTAATTGTTTTTTTTACAGGGATATGGTGCCCACACTGCTATATACTACGTAGGCTGTGTTATATACTGCGTGGGCTGTGTTATATACTGTGTGGGCTGTGCTATATACTACGTCGCTGTGCAATATACTACGTGGGCTGTGTTATATATTACGTGGGCTGTGTTATATACTGCGTGGCTGTGCAATATATACTAAGTGGGCTTTGTTAAATACTACGTACGTGGCTGTGTTATATACTGCGTGGGCTGTGTTATATACTACGTGGGCTGTGTTATATACTACGTGGGCTGTGTTATATACTACGTGGGGTGTGTTATATACTGCGTGGCTGTGCAATATACTACGTGGGCTGTGTTATATACTACGTGGGCTGTGTTATATACTGCGTGGGCTGTGTTATATACTGCGTGGGCTGTGTTATATACTGCGTGGGCTGTGCTATATACTACATACATATTCTAGAATACCCGATGCTTTAGAAAAGTGGCAAATAATTAAAATATAAAAATTATGTGTTCAAAACAGGACAAAAAAAGACCATAAAAATATATATATAATATGTAAAATACAACAATCGGGAGCAGCAGACCCAAAAATCTTATTTATAAATATACTACTAAGTTGTGCACCCCAAAATGTAAAATCAATTCATAGTGATAAAAGCTCAAAGAAAACTTCCTTCGTCCGAAACGTGCGTCGAGGTTGCGCATTTACGGGACCCGGCGACCCTTAAAGGTATATCACTAATATTCTGTTGTGCCTTCCCATATTTGAGCTTTTATCACTATGATTTGATTTTACATTTTGGAGTGCACAACTTAGTAGTATATGCATAAATAAGATTTTTGGGTCTGCTGCTACCGATTGCTGTATTTGACATATTATATATATATTTTTATGGTCTTTTTTTGTCCTGTTTTGCGCACATAATTTTTATATTTTAATTATTTGCCACTTTTTTTTTATAAATAAAGGCATTTTACAATCTATTTCCAGCCTGTATGCATTTTGGTCTTCCATGCTCTTTGTTGCTTTGGTTGTCATCTCACTTTAGTGGTATCCACTGCCTTTCACAGAACACAGCGACTTTTTCATTAGTATATGCACAAAAATTTCTGAAGAAATATTGAATATTTTATTTTGAGTATAGTCCTTGGTGTGCCTGTGTTTTTAACATATGCGTTAAATTAATCATTGGCAGCGCTGCTCTGTCCTGTCCTGTACTGACTGACTTCTTGTCCCATCCACCAGGCACTGCAGCCTCCCTGACTTGATCCTGGTGATACTGTGATCATAGCTTTTTCAGATATACTATCTGCTGGACGTTCTCTTCCCAGTCTGAAACGCTGATATTCCAGTGCTATAATAATCTATACATGGCGGAATGCTTAGTGTTTTCTCTCTCTGATACGGCCTCATCAGGTATTATGAAGGAAGTTTGCATGCACAGACTACAGAACCCAACACAGCAGTACTGGTCCAACGAGCCACGGAAGGAGTCCTGAAGTCTGTGGAGCAGCACGGAGCTCAGGCTGTCCTGGACTGGGAGGTGGACGAACTACTCAACTGGACTAATGCCCTGAACTATGATGAGTAAGTAAAGCTTAAAAGTAGGAATGTTTTCAAAAATAAGTGAATGAGCAAAAGTATAAAATCAATATTTGGTGTCACCGTCCTTTACCTTCAAAACAGCTTCAATTCTTTTAGGAACTCTTGCACAAAGTCATGGATGTTGTAGGATTATAGTCCAGTGTAAATAATTGTACCAGACAAGTTGATAATCATCATCGGTTTCATATGTAGGTTGTAACAGTCATTAACTGAAACAGAAATAGTTGTGTGGGATTCCTAAAACTGGGTGATTAACAGCCAAACTTTACTACAAAGGTGAAGATTCTAGAAGAGAGTTTTATGTTGTATATTATGGCGTGACTGAGCACTGTGGCAAGACACTAATTTTGTTATACTGCATCAGCAAAGTCTCTCCCAAGTAAGGATTTCAAAGCTCTTTTGAAGAATCACCAAGAAATGGCAACGTTCAGAACTGTAGACGCAGTGGTCGGCCATGGAAACCTAGTGCAGCAGATGAGAAAAACATCATGCTTTCTTCCCTATAAAATTGGAAGATGTCCAGCAGTGCCATCAGCTCAGAACTGGAAGCAACCAGTGGGACCTAGCTACACCCATCTACTGTTCTCAGAAGTCTGGCCTGAAGTTGTCTTCGAGGAAAAATTGCAGCCATTCCTTCAGCATGGAAAAAAGTCCAAGTGTTTCAACTATACCTTGAAATATATGAACTGGGAGAAAGAAAAATGGCATCAGGAGCTCTGGATTGAGCCAAAATGTGAAATATTTTGCTGTAACACAAGGCAGTTTGTCACGAAAGAGCTGGAGAGTGGTATAATAATGAGGGTCTGCAGGCAGCAGTGAACCATTGGGTAGGGTCCTTGCAAGTTTGGGGAATGAATTTCAGCAAATGGAGTTGGTGATTTGGTCAGGATTAATGGTGTCCTCGAAGCTGAGAAATACAGGAAGATACTTATCCATCATGGAGGAGTCTGATTGGCTTCATATTTATTCTACAGACGGACAATGACCCCAAATTCACAGCCAATGTCATTAACCCCTTTCCAACATATAATATATAGGTGCGCCATAGTTCACCTCCCTCCCTTTGATGTGGGCTCTGGCACTGAGCCTGCATCTTTTCTGACATATGACAGCTGACTTGATCAGTTGTCATGTGCTCCTAACAGCCGAGGGTGGAATTGCGATCCACCCACATTTGTTTACATGTTAACTGCTGCTGTCAATCTCTGACAGCAGCATTTAACTCAAATCGCAGTAACAAAAGCAAACCAGCACCACTTTGACACCGGTGGCTAGCTAGTTTAGCTGACAGTGATTTCCACCATGACCCTGGATGACCGGGTGCAGACCGTGAGAAAAGCTATGCACATAATGTCCAAAAAAGATAAATGGTTGCACTCACTGGTATTAAATGACAACTTCCTTTATTGGTACACTTAATTAAAACATGCCCACAGGAAGGTACTCAAGGAGAAACATTCTGGACGACGGCCGTTTTGTGCCTCCTGGGCTTTAACGGGTCATTTAACTCAAGCTTAACGGATGCGCATAAAAAAACCCCACCCATCAGCACCCCTGTCACATGATCACTGGGTGCCGATGGGTTAGCCTAACAGGCGGGGGTCTGCCGAAGGCCCAAGTGACTATCATTGCAGATCTCATATGTAGATGATGATTTCTTGGGGTTCAGGGTTGAAGACTATGGAGACTATTGAAGTCAGTAAAAAGTGTACAAAAAAAAATAAACGTTTTAACCCCTATACAACCTTGTACTTAACGACCTTGGACGTATGGGTACGTCATATCTTTAATGCAGCACTGCGACCATATCAAAGAAATTTTACCACTATTGTGAAGTACAATATGTCACGAGAGAACAGTCTCAGAATCAGTGGGATCCATTGAAGCGTTCCACTGGTCAGAATTATAAAATTTGCCCCGGCCAGGAAGGTGCAAACAGCCTTTGATAAAGGGGTTAAAAAATATTTAAAAAATATAAAAGTTCAAATCACCCCCCTTTTGCCCCATTCAAAATAAAATAAAACAATTTAAAAAAATACACATTTGGCATCGCTGCGTTCGGAAATACCCGATCTATCATAATATAAAAAGAATTAATCCAATTGGTAAACGGCTCAATAAGAAAAAAAAATAAAACCCCAAAATGTTTTTGTTACAGGTCTGTGAGAGCCAGAAATCTTGCATGTTTTTAGGTGACCAAATACTTTTTTTTCCACTCCACCATAATTTGCAAAAAAAAACTTGCCAAATCAAACAAGGTGATTTTCTGGATTTGTTTTCACATTTTGACTCTCATAGTTGTAGTCTACCTATGATGTCAATTACAGGCCTCTCTCATCTTTTTAAGTGGGAGAACTTGCACCATTGGTGGCTGAACTAAATACTTTTTTCCCCAATGTAAATCAATAGTCTGTCTATGTAATGAGACTGTGGGATCGTCTAGAGCAGGGGTGTCAAACTGCATTCCTCAAGGGCCGCAAACCATGCGTGTTTTCCAGATTTCCTTAGCATTGCACAAGGTGCTGTAATCATTATGTGTGTAGGTGATTAAATTATCACCTGTGCAGTACAAGGAAATCCTGAAAACATGACCTGTCTGCAGCCCTTGAGGAATGCAGTTTGACACCTCTGGTCTAGAGCAGGGGTCTCAAACACATGTGGACTCTCAGGCTGTTTTGTGCAGCTTGCATGCACGTGAGCTGCTATAATGATGTGGCCTCGTCCAGGGGTCACTGACACCAGTGCTTCATTCAGCTTGTATTCAACACCCACCGTGTACATCATGTATAAATTTAAAAAAAACTGCGTGGACTCCCATCTAATTTTCATTGCCAGCATAGGGCAAGCCGACCGCTGGAGGCTGATTTTAATAATCTGGGAAAGGGGCCAATATCCCAAAAGGTTCCAAGGCTATTAATAACAGCTCACAGCTGTTTGCTTAGCTTTTACTGGTTAGTTTGAGGGACCCCAGAAAAAAAATGACGTAGGATCCCCTTATAATTTCTAACCAGCAAAGTTTAAACAGACAGCTGTGGGCTGATATTAATAGCTGGGGAAGGGGCCAGGGATATTGGCCCCCTTCCAAGGTTAAGAACATCAGCCCTCAGCCGCCCCAGAAATGGCGCATCCATAAGATGCAGAGCAGTGTGTGCGGAGCTGTATGTGTGTGTGTGTGCGGAGCTGTATGTGCGGGGCTGTATGTGTGTGTGCGGGGCTGTATATGTGTGTGCGGGGCTGTATATGTGTGTGCGGGGCTGTATGTGCGGGGCTGTATGTGTGTGCGGGGCTGTATGTGTGTGTGCGGGGCTGTACGTGTGTGTGTAGGGCAGTATGTGTGTGTGTGCGGGGCTGTATGTGTGTGTGCGGGGCTGTATGTGTGTGTGCGGGGCTGTATGTGTGTGTGTGCTGGGCTGTATGTGTGTGTGTGTGCGGGGATGTATGTGTGTGTGTGCGGGGCTGTATGTGTGTGTGTGCGGGGCTGTATGTGTGTGTGTGCGGGGCTGTATGTGCAGGGCTGTATGTGCCGAGCTGTATGTGTGGGGCTGTATATGTGTGTGTCCAGAACTGTATGTGTGTGTGCGGAGCTGTATGTGTGTGCGGGGCTGTATGTGTGTGTGCGGGGCTGTATGTGCGGGGCTGTATGTGCGCTTGTGCGGAGCTGTATGTGTGTGTGTGTGCGGGGCTGTATGTATGTGTGCCGCAAATGGCAAAACTCGCTGATGTGAAAGTAGCCTAAAGGTACCGTCACATTTAGCGACATTGCAGCGATCTAGACAACGATGCCGATCGCTGCAGCGTCGCTGTGTGGTCGCTGGAGAGCTGTCACACAGACAGCTCTCCAGCAACCAACGATGCCGAAGTCCCCGGGTAACCAGGGTAAACATCAGGTTACTAAGCGCAGGGCCGCGCTTAGTAACCCGATGTTTACCCTGGTTACCAGTGTAAATGTAAAAAAAAACAAACACTACATACTTACATTCCGGTGTCTGTCGCGTCCCCCGGCGTTCTGCTTCCCTGCACTGTGAAGCGCCGGCCGTGAAGCACAGCGGTGACGTCACTGCTGTGCTCTGCTTTAAGGCCGGCGCTGACATAGTGCAGGGAAGCAGAACGCCGGGGGACACAACAGACACCGGAATGTAAGTATGTAGTCTTTGGTTTTTTTTTACATTTCCACTGGTAACCAGGGTAAATATTGGGTTACTAAGCGCGGCCCTGCGCTTAGTAACCCGATGTTTACCCTGCTTACCAGTGAAGACATCGCTGAATCGGCGTCACACACGCCGATTCAGCGATGTCTGCGGGAGATCCAGCGACGAAATAAAGTTCTGGACTTTCTGCTCCGACCAACGATGTCACAGCAGGATCCTGATCGCTGCTGCGTGTCAAACACAATGATATCGCTATCCAGGACGCTGCAACGTCACGGATCGCTAGCGATATCCTTGCTAAGTTGTTCAGTGTGAAGGTACCTTAAGTCACTGCCGACAGTGTCTGCATTAGGGCTCATACTCGCTTGCGAGAAACTCGGATGAGTGTCGCACATCAATACCCGGCACTCAGGAGCGGAGCGTGTACTGCTATGCGGCCACAGGCACCGATCTCAGTGCCGGGTATTGACGTGCGACACTCATCCGAGTTTCTTGCATGTGAGTATGAGCCCTTAGCCATACCAATGGGGGAGGCAGCACTAAAAGTGCCTAGGGCAGCACAAACTCTAAATACGACCCTGGTTACACCCATCTCATCATTAAGAGGACTGATAGATCTGCAGCAGATAAAGCTGTGATTGTATCAAAACTACAGCAAGCAGCCCTGTAAGTGACCCAATGCTTTTACAGGTTTTACATAGGATGGATAAACTGCAGATTTTTCAATCCAGATTCTCTGTCTAGAAAACTCCAGCATGAGACAGAACCAGCAAAATGCAGTTTACCAAATCTCATCCATAGCTGCAATGAGAAATCTGTAGGAAGTCAATATACGCTGCAGATTTTATCATTGCAGAACTGGCTCTTACCTCTTGCCAATACTGCAAAAGGAAAGAGGCGACAGTCTGCAGCCCAGTCTCAGCTCGTATAAGGAGATCTCTGATCCTTCATCTATTCGTCATCACCATGCACATGTGCATTTTCTGCTTTATCATATTTTATGGTTTTCTATTATAATTAACAATGAAAATATAAGGGATGTAGGAGAATAAATGCAAAAAATAATAGAAAATATACTAATGTGCCGTTTATGTTGCTGGGAGTATCCCTGTGGTTCTCGGGCTGCAGTACCCCCTGGCATATAGATCTCACCCTGTAGACTGCTGCATATTAGCTCTCCGGTAGTGCGGTCCCCCTATTACTGTAGCCCCCCTCTGTATGATGTTTGTAATTCACTTTAACAGCTGACAATGAGTTGAGAATTTAAGTTGCTGTGCCAGAAAGCGAGAAATAATCGGAGTCCTGGGAGTCGGCGCTGCGGCAATAAACAGAATATACTCTTAGAAAATCTTGTTAGCAGAGGAAAAACCCATGAGAACATCTGTGTTTACTCTGTACAGGATCCGACATTACCCAGTTATGGGCCTGAAAGCAAATTCTGCGTCTTAGCATTACACTAAATCCCGCAAATATTGCAGACTCTCATATGTCATGCCTCATGCAGGGTCCCTGCTTTACACCCGCACGTGGATGTGTTTACCTGTTCATAACGGACCAGCAATTTTTGAGCTTGTCTGAAGTTCCTCTCTAAATACAGAATATAATTTCCTATATTCCTTTAGGCTGCATTTATAAGTACACGTAGTACTAAGGGGGGTCAACCTGCAATGTCAATGCTGGGTTTTAATGTGAGCATCTGAACAGTTGGCAGGACATATCTCCACCCCTGGATGTGGTTGTACTGTAACCCAAGCGGGAAAACCAGCACTATTGTATGGACTCTTTACTTTATTATTATTTATTTATATAGCACCATTGATTCCATGGTGCTGTACATGAGAATGGGTTACATACAAGTTACAGATATCACTTACAGTAAACAAGCTAACAATGACAGACTGATAAAGAGGGGCGAGGACCCTGCCCTTGCGGGCTTACATTCTACAGGATTATGGAAAAGGAGACAATAGGTTGAGGGTTGCAGGAGCTCCGGTGTTGGTGAGGCGGTAGCTTCAGTAGTGATGAGGAGGCAGCGCAGGCTGTAGGCTTTCCTGAAGAGGTGGGCTTTCAGGTTCCGTCTGAAGGATCCGAATGTGGATGATAGTCGGACGTGTTGGGGCAGAGAATTCCAGAGGATGGGGGATAGTCTGGAGAAGTCTTGGAGGCGGTTGGATGAGGAGCGAATAAGTGTGGAGGAGAGAAGGAAGGTCTTGGGAGGACTGAAGATCACGTGAGGGAAGATATCGGGAGATTAGTTCAGAGATATATGGAGGAGACAGGTTGTGGATGGCTTTGTAGGTCAGTATTAGTAATTTGAACTGGATACGCTGAGGGAATGGGAGCCAGTGAAGAGATTTGCAGAGGGGAGAAGCGAAGGAGTAGCGAGGAGAGAGATGAATTAGTTGGGCAGTAGAGTTAAGGATGGACTGGAGAGGTGCAAGGGTGTTAGCAGGGAGGATGTTGCAGTAGTCAAGGCGGGAGATGATGAGGGCATGCACAAGCATTTTAATAGATTGACGGTTGAGGAAAGGACGGATTCTGTAGATATTTTTGAGCTGGAGACGACAGGAGGTGGACAGAGCTTGGATGTGCGGTTTGAAGGCTTTACTTTATGCCAGACAAGGGCTGTATTTATGTTTTGCTGTGATGTTGTTTATGTGGAATTAAATAAAAACCAGCCGGACTTTTTAGTAGAAAAATTTCTTGTGATACCTCATCTCGCGCCAAGTGAGTAACATTGTTACATTTGGTGTTAGAAGTGCTGGCAGCACTCCCAGGGAACACGTGTGACTGCTACAGAAGTATTACATGGCTTGGTTGAAGGCGGCTATAAGCCAGGGAGCAACGTCAGACAGCATGGAGGACCTGATTAAACACATGCAAGCCCTGCAGCAGTAACAACAGCTGGCACAACAGGAGACAAATAAGCTGCTTATGCAACAGCACCAACAACAGCAGCAGATTAAATTACTCACAGAGGCTGTTCATTTCACAGCCGCATCTACGACTCCAATGTCAGCTGATAATTTCTCTGTCCGAAAGGTGACATAGAGGGCTTTTTAACCATTTTTGAAAGGATTGATGATAGGGAGAAACTCATTCCAGAGCAGTGGGCGGAAGTCTTGGCACCATACTTAACGAGGGAACCACAAAAGCCTTACAGGACACCAAAGAATATGCAAAATTGAAATTGGAAATTTTGGCGCTCTTTGGGATGAAAATGACTGTCAGGGCACAACGAATCCACCACTGGGCATATCACCGTGACAAACCTCCTCGCTCCCAAATGTTTGATCTGCACCTTGTCCAACAGTGGTTGCAGCTGGAGTCCTCTATCCTGGCGCAGATGGTAGAGCGAGTTGTAGTTTACCAGTTCGTGCACTCCCTTCCGAGTACAATGCAGACTTGAGTGGCCCAGGGAGATCCCCGAAACGCCGATGATTTTGTCGGACTAGCCGAAAGGTATCAGGGTTAAGGGTTCTTTGGGGAGGCAACCCACTCCATACTGGGGGATCCCATCAGGCGGATGTAATTTGCTGAAAATGACACTGCTCAGGTCATATAGCTGCCTGTTGTCCCCTGATCACTGAGCAAATTGAGTGTAGCATGGAACGCCAGTGTTTGTTCTATGCATATCCGACCTACAGCGTAGGCTGTCCACTCGATGAGGGGCCAAGCTTGTCCTGTCAAAGTGAATGGTCTGCAAATGACTGGACTACTAGATTCAGGGATTTTGGTGACCCTCATGAGGGCCACACTCCCTCTCCAAATGATCCCTGTGAATAAGGTGGGAGTCAGCTGCATTCACTTGGTTTCTAAAGACTATCCGGTGGCCAGAGTGCTCATTGAGATGGCCCAAGGTACTGAGTCCCATGAGGTCGCCGTGGTCCAGGATTTATTGCACCCAATTATCATAGGCCGGGACTTTGTGTTGTTTTGGGACTTGTGGGGGTGGGGCAGAAACATAAAAAGCTTGGGTAAGAGACTTGTTGGCCGTAAAGAACCTGACGAGTTTCACTTCTGTGTAATGGTGGAGGATGAGGAGGTAGCATCCCCTAAGGCTGACATTCCTGAGCCATGGGTGACCTGAGAAAATTTTGGGTGTGCCCAACATAGGGACTTAACTCTAAAAGAGGCGTTTAATAAAGTAACCATTATAAATGGCATAGCGCAGGAGATGGCTGACACCAGATTTCTCTATTTTATGATGAATGGGGACTTATTGTATCGAGTTACTAAGGTTAGCGAGGAAATAGTGAAGCAATTGTTGGTACCAGAACCCTATAGAATGAGGGTGTTAGACCCGACCCACTCCCATGTCGTGAGTGGCCATCTTGGTGTGGACAAAACTTAAGAACATTTAACTCGGAGGTTCTATTGACCCGAGTTTCACCGGGAGATCCTAAGGTATTGCAAATCCTGTCCACCTGCCAGTTATCCACTCCCACCTCTCATTTTGAAATCCCCTCATGCCACTGCCCATCATAGGGGTATGATTTGAGCAAAATGGTTTGAACCTGGTCAGAATATAACTCCAAGTAAATCAAACTTCTGTGAAATCAAACTGTCCAATAAGGAAGCAACACTGATTGACAATCAATTTGACATGCTGTTGTGCAAATGGAATAGACAACAGATGGTAATTATTGGCAATTATCAAGACACCTTCAATAAAGGAGTGGTTCTGCAGGTGGGGACCACAGAGCACATCTCAGTGCCAAAGCTTTCTGGCTGATGTTTTGGTCACTTTTGAATGTTGGTTGTGCTTTCACACTCATGATAGCATGAGACAGACTCTACAACCCACACAAGTGGCTCAGGTAGTGCAGCTCATCCAGGATGGCACATCAATTCAAGCTGTGGCAAGAAGGTTTGCTGTGTCTGTCAGCATAGTGTTCAGAGGCTGGAGGTGCTACCAGGAGACAGGCTACTGCAAAAGGAGACGTGGAGGGCACCGTAGAAGGGTAACAACTCAGCAGCAGGATCGCTACCTCAGCCTTTGTGCAAGGAGGAACAGGAGGAGCACTTCCAGAGCCCTGCAAAATGACCTCCAGCAGGCCACAAATGTACATGTGTCTGCACAAACGGTTAGAAGCCGACTCCATGAGGATGGTCTGAGGGCCCGACGTCCACAGATGGGGGTTGTGCTCACAGCTCAACACCGTGCAGGATGCTTGGCATTTGCCACAGAACACCAGGATTGGCAAATTCGCCACTGGCGCCCTGTGCTCTTCACAGATGAAAGCAGGTTCACACTGAGCACATGTGACAGACGTGGAGATGCTGTGGAGAGCGATCTGCTGCCTGCAACATCCTTCAGCATGACCGGTTTGGCAGTGGGTCAGTAATGGTGTGTGGTGGCATTTCTTTGGAGTTCCGCACAGCCCACCATGTGCTCGCCAGAGGTAGCCTGACTGCCATTCGGTACCGAGATGAGATCATCAGACCCCTTGTGAGACCATATGCTGGTGCGGTTCGCCCTGGGTTCCTCCTAATGCAGGACAATGCCAGACCTCATGTGGCTGGAGTATGTCAGCTGTTCCTGCAAGATGAAGGCATTGAAGCTATGGACTGGCCTGCCTGTTCCCCAGACCTGAATCTGATTGAGCACATCTAGGACATCATGTCTTGCTCCATCCACCAATGTCACGCTGCACCACAGACTATCCAGGAGTTGGTGGATGCTTTAGTCCAGATCTGGGAGGAGATCCCTCAGGAGACCATCCGCCACCTCATCAGGAGCATGCCCAGGCGTTGTACAGTAGGAAGGTCATACAGGCACGTGGAGACCACACACAATACTCAGCATCTTTTCCTGAGGCATTGCCACTGAAGTTGGATCAGCCTGTAATTTGATTTTCCACTTTGATTTTGAGTATCACTCCAAATCCAGACCATGGGATATTCATTTTGATTTACATTCATTATTGTTATGTTTTATTGTTCTGAACACATTCCACTATGCAATTAATACAAATTTGCAACTTGAATATTTCATTCAGAGATATCTAGTATGTGGTATTTTAGTGTTCACTTTATTTTTTTGAGCAGTGTATATATTGTTTGTCCTTGATTATGTTACGCGGTACTCAGAAGTTGTTCACCTGAGAAACTACTCCTCGAAAAGTATAACCAGTGAGTTGGTCCACATCTGTGCCTGGACAGGACTACTGAGGGAGATCCTGGTCGACCAAGTGACCCCCTTTATGATTAAGATGATGATGGAACTGTGTAAGGCCTTGCAAGTTACACAACTGAAGATGTTAGTTTACCATCCCCAGACAGACGGCCTTGTGGAAAGGCTCAATAAAACCTTTAAACGTGTGCTTAAGAAGGTTATATAAAAGGACAGTCGAGCCTGAGACTGTCTCCTTCCTTATCTATTATTCTTAATTGGGGAGGTCCACAAGATTCTACCGGATTCTCTCAGTTTGACCTGCTGTATGGCCGACATCCGCGGAGTCTTCTTGCTATAGCAAAGGAAACCTGGGAAGCTGAGGTCACGATCCATCGGAGCATCATTGAGCATATCACTCAGATGCAGGAGAGGGTTGAGAAGGTAATGCCCATCATAAAGGAACATCTCCTCCAGGCAAAAGAGGCTCAATCCCAGGTCTACAACTGGTCAGCCTGGGTGAGGCTGTTCATCCCCTGGGACCGAGTCCTTGTGCTTATTGCCAAGGATGGTAGAGTAGCTGGGTTAAGATGGTAGAGTAGCTGGGTTAAGTGAACTGCAAAGTTCATCAACCAGGAAGATGAAAGCCGTGCCAGGTCTACCATGTCAATCTTATCAAGACATGGCAAGACAGAGAGAGACTTGGGCCAGCAATGTGTACTGTATAACCACCTTGGATCTAATGAAGGGATATTTGCAAATCCCCATGTTGCAAGAAACCGAGGAGAAGACAGATGGGTGCTTCCAGTATGTTCAGATGCCATTTGGAATGTCGGGAGCTCCTGCCACTTTCCAGAGGGCTATGGACCGGATCCTTGCACCCCATAAGAATTACACTGCTACATACCTGGATTATATCATAATCTTCAGCCCTGATTGGGGAAGTCATCAGGAAAAGGTACAGGAGGTATTTGATGCTCTCAGGAAGGAGAGGTTCCCTATAAATAAAAAAAAAGTGCCATGGACAAAGAGGGGGCCAAATAACTTGGATATGTACTAGGTAAAGGCAAAATAAAACCCCAGATCACTAAAGTGGATGCAGTTCGGAACTGGCCGAGACCACTCTCAAAAAATCAAGTTAGGGCCTTTCTGGGAATAGTAGGGTACTATAGGAGGTTGATTCCAAACTTTGCCATGGTGGCTGCACCCCTGACTGACCTCCTTAAGGGGACAAAATGAGTTATTAGTTATGGTCAAATGGATGTTGGAGGCATAGACAGCCTTTCAAGAACTGAAAATAGCTCTGTGCAAGCAGCCAATCCTGTTAGCCCCCAACTTTAAGAAAGAATTTGTACTTCAGACAGACATCTTAGAAGTTGGATTAGAAGCGATCGTTTCTCAGGAGGTACACGCACAGGAGCACCGTGTTCTCTACCTGAGGAGGAAACTGTTAGCATGTGAGAAACGTTTTTCCATTTTAGAAAAGGAATGATGGGCCATAAAGTGGGCAGTGGATATATTGCGATGTTATCTGTCAGGGCGAAAAGTTAAATTAGTGTTAGACCATGCACCACAGGTGGATGAGGGAGAAAAAAGGGGAAACATGCTCGTATTACATGGTAATGTTGATGCTCTCTCAAGAATCCCTTGTCTAGTGGTAGAAGGTGCCAAGCTCCATGGCTTTAGTCAGAGGGGGAGGTATGTAAGGTGGCTGTTGGACACATAGTGGATGGGAGATATGTATCACAGAGGTGGATGTGCTCTGTTATGTAAAACCTAATGCTCTAGTACACATAGTACTAAGATGGCTGAGGAAGCTGCCCACGCCCACACCAGGCTTTGTATGTACATTGTCTATAGACAGTGAGGTACTTATCACAGGTGCGGTAAGACTAGTAGTCATGTGGACATCAGACCTGGCAATGATAATCACCAGGGGATAAAACCTTCACTGTAAGTAAACAACATCGCACAGCTTAGTAAGTGACACATAATTGGATTCAGTGTTTTAACCCCAACCGCAAAAATCTGTTGACAGATTCCCTTGAAGGCTTTTGTTCCATTTTAAAAATAGATTATTCATCCTTTGTCATTGTTTAGATTTGCTCAACAATGTGGCCGTAATTTTCATTATCAAAATGTTTTGGGCTATTTCATCATTTGAGACTTTTCTAAATGTTGCTAAATGTTGGTTTTTGCTATGTAATCTGAGAGCAACATGATGTAGGGGCCAAGACTCTGATTCCAGCGATGTGTGTTTTACAAGGCTGTGTTTTGCTGTTTCAATAACATCTATTTTCTATCAGCAGGAGATTATTACTACAGGACTAGGTGTCTCGTGCCTCCCAGTCCAACCACACTCCCATCACTGACGGGCTGCTTTCTGTCACTATGCAATACATAGTAAGCTGCCAATCAGTGATGTGGGCGGGGTTATACACAACTCAGCATTCCGAGCTCTGCTAGATCTGCAGCAGAGAAAACTGATTCTATCATAACTGCAGTACCCAGTAAACTAAGTAACACATTGATGGAATAAGGGTCTCTGTCCCTACATCATGCTGCTGTCAGATTATATAGCAAAATCTGCTGTGAGGATTCCTTTGAAAAAATGCAAATGATGAATCAAAGTTTTATGTGTTTTTCTCTAAAAGGGTGTGGCTTCAAAGTGGAGGTGTGGCATAGCTGAGAAAGGTGTGGCCTAAAATTAATCCACGTGCACCAAAACCTAAGTGCAAACCAGGGGCCACTATGACTGATAAGCCTGACACTTTCCAGGACTGTCTTTTCGAACATAGGACAGGGTTAGTTAATCTGCTCCGTTGTGTTTGAAGGAAGCCTTTTTGTCATGTCTAGGTATGATGAAGGGTTAAGCAGCAGAAGACAATCACTGGGCAGCTTTTGGTGCCACCATTACTCTTGCGAAGCGATGATGCATTCTAGTCCTGATCTCCGGCTGAGAACAGGGATTTTATCATCGGTGTAATTTTGTCTATTTCCTTTGAAGGTATATTAGCGGCTGGAAAGCAATAGGAACAAGTAAATCATCCTGCGCCTTCAAAGGTAAGCGTCTGACCTCCGAATCTATCCGTGCCAATGCAACTGGGAAGCTCCTTATACCGCATGATTTGTGGTCATTATAACCCGACAAAATAATCAGTAAAATGCGTCATGACAGCGCACTGCGGGGGAGGACGACCCTCAAATTGTAGCCCCAGATTGTGAGCAAGGATTGCATTCTCGGCACAAAGCAAATTAGACCGATACCGGCAGAAATAGAAATACATAATAGGGGGCTTGTCAGAGAAATACGTAACGTAGAGCAACAAGATGACAAATAGACATAGATGGATATCTACACTTTATGGAGAACTTATTGGATCACATGTTTCAATCACTGAATTCAGGATGATCATTCGGTCCCATCGCCCCCTGTATATAATCTCCATCCCCATGCCGTCTGCCTTTACTATTATGTGATAGAATGGCTGGTGGTGCAGAGCTCACTGGCACCAGAGAGGTCCTGTAATAGGAGCCACCAGGGTAACAAGTCTGTTCCTGACATTTCTTCCTCCTAAATCTTGCCCCATCACCTGTGAGTGATATTATTGAGAAGTGGAAGAAACCGCAGCAACTCAGCCCCAATGTGGAGGCCACGTAAGGTTACAGAGCGGGGTCACCGAGTGCTGAGGAGCAGAGACAGAAAAGTCACCGACGTTCTGCTGACTCCATAACTGCCGAATTCAGACCTCCTCTGGTATTAACATCAGCTCAAAAACTGTGAGCTTCGCGACGTGGGGTTTCCATGGCCAAGAAGCTGCATGCAGCCTTACATCACCAAGCACAATGAAAAGTGTCAGATAGAATGGTGTAAAGCTGCCGACACTGGACTCTGGAGCAGAGGAAACGTTCTGCAGAGTGAAGGATCACTCTTCTCTCTGGCACTTTGGTTTGGTGAATGCCAGGAGAACATTCCCTGTCTGACTTCAATGTGCCAACTGCTAAGTTTGGTAAAGGAAGGCGGAGGGTAGCTATGAGCTGCTTTTCATTGATCGACCTCGGCCTCTTAGTTCCAGTGAAGTGAAATTTTCATGCTTAGGCATAGAAGACATTTTGGACAATTGTATGCACCCACTTTTGTGGGAACAGTTTGGAAAAAGCCCTTTTCTGTTCACCATGATTGTTTCCCAGTGCACAAGGTCAATAAAGACAAGGTTGGGTGAGTTTTGTGTGGAAGAACATGACGGTCCACACAGAGACGTGACCTCAACCCCATCCAATACTTTTGAGATAAACTAGAATGGAGATTGTGAGCTCGACCTCTCCTTTATTATCAGTGGTACAAATGTTCTTCTGGATGAATGGACAAAAATTCGCACAGAGGCTTCCAAAATTTTCTCAAAAGTCTTTCCAAAAAATTAGAAATTGTTATAGGTGCAAAGGGCGAGGAGCTCCATATTGTTGTGTGTGGGATTAGCATGGGAGGTCGTTGAAGCTGTAGTGGGTGTTCAGTATAGTTGTCACATTATTCAGATGAATCTGTCCTATACCTTACATTTTATTATATAGCATGACTCCCATTGCACATAATCATTATGCCCATGTTGCCCCATAGACCGATCACTCACGGATCTCATTACCGGCACCATCCTCGGACTTCCTATCTCCATTACCATAAATACTTCCACGGTCCATCTCATTGAGGATGGTTTACATAAATGAGGTCACTGACGCTGAAGACCATGATGACGTCTAAATGAAGGCCGTGTATATTTCCACCAGCTGCCATTATAATAACTTTAGTTTTGGAGATTATTCCTTCATTCAGAGATCTCATTCTGTCCCCTGGAATGTTGTTCTTTGATAAATCTGCATTTTTCTAGCCTGCGGGATATTTTCATACATAGCGCTTAGTCTGCAGTCGTTTCCTGCAGTGAGTGAGATTGGTAACTGTAGTTTTATTATCTCTGGCTCTCAGGGGAAAAAGACATGATTTTTATCTAATTTATAACTTTGTAGAAAGTCTTCTTATCTGCCAGATGAGCACACAACATACATCCAAGTTCTGTATCTAGACAACCGAAGCACTGACAAAGAAAATGAGAACACTGTACACCTGAAAATATGCAGAAACTACAAATAGGCAGGACTTTAAGAGCCCACCATTAAGGCCATTTTCCCACGTTCAGTATTTGGTCAGTATTTTACATCAGTATCTGTAAGCCAAAATCAGGAGTGGAACAATTAGAGGAAAAGTATAATTGAAGCACGTCACCACTTCTGTATTTATCACCCACTCCTGGTGTTGGTTTACAAATACTGATGTAAAATACTGACCAAATACTGACTGTGTGAACATGACCTAATAGTGTTCTTCACATTGTTCTGTTCCCTGCTCCTTACCAAATATCAGTGCGGGCGCAGCACGAAGCATGACTATAGATGTTTGGTTTCAGTTGAACAGTTTGGGTTCGAGTACCAGAACAGTACCCGAACCCAGACCCTATTTACTTGAATGTCATATGCATGAAAAAAAAAATTATTACCACCGCTCAGACAGCCGCAGTTAACACGTTGTCAAATGACAGCGTGAGCCCGCAGCTGTGATCGGAGGTAAAAAGTTTACCTCTGGTCACTGGTGTTACTGGCTAATAACAGCGAGAGCAGGCGGTGGATGATGGGAGTATTTATCAGCCGGCACCTGCTCTCTAAATAAATAATTAAAAAAAAAAAAAAAAAGCAGCATGGGTTCCCCTGTATTTTCATAACCAGCCAGGCAAAACTGACAGCTGGGGAATGCAACCCTCAGCTGTCAGCTTTTGCAAGGCTGGTTATCAAGAATAGAGGGGTCCCCATTTTTTTCTATTATTTAAATAAATAATAAAACAATGTGGGGTCCCCCCATTTTTGACAACCAGCCTTGCTAAAGCAGACAGCTGAGGGCTGGTATTCTCAGACTGGTAAGGGGCCATGGATATTGCCTCTGCAGCCTAAAAATAGTCTGCAGCCTCCCCAGAAAAGGCACATCTATTAGATACGCTAATTCTGGTGCTTTGCCCGGCTCTTCCCACTTGCCCTTTAGTGGTGGTAATTGGGGTTCATATTTGTGGGGTTGATGTCACCTTTGTATTGTCCGGTGACATCAAGCCCACGGATTAGTAATCGAGAGGCGTCTATAAGACACCTATCCATTACTAATCCTATAGTTACATGGTTAATAAAGACACAGCCAGAATAAGGTATTTTATTTAAAATAAAAACAAACCACACTTTTCATTTTTTTATTTAAAAATAACAAACACAGTTATACTCACCTAACCCTATTCCATTGAATCCCTCTCTTCTGTAATAAAATTAAAAACAACCATATCCCTCACCTGTCCGACGTTCTGTCACACACCATTATCCATGTCTGTGGATAAATAGTTTTCAACCTGGATGGTGCCAAGATGTGACTGTCTAGGCTGAGACCTATTGATGCATCTGTGACTAGCCGTGACGTCATCAAGGTTACCGATGGTCACTGAGGCTGCGATCCCAGCCAGGCCAATGAACTGCGCTGACCTCCCTCCAGAGAGATCATCGCTACCACAGTGAGAAAAAGTCTCTGACGGTTCAGAGGCGAGTTCACCGCTGTTGAAATTCACTGCAGTGACATTCTCCACGTGAACTCACCTCTGCACTTTGAGACTTTGTCTCACCTTGCTAGCGGTGATCTCCCATCAGCCGCCACCTCCTCTCATTGTTATCAGCGGCAGCAGGCATCGGCTGATGGGAGTAGTAGTCCCATCAGCCGACACCAGTGACCGGAGGTAAACTTTATACCTCCGATCACAGCTGCGGGCTCACACTGTCTTTTGACAGCGTGGAAACGCGGCTGTCTGACCAGCCGTAATGATTTTACTGCTGATCATCATTCACATGACAGCGCGTCAAACACCCGGTGTTCGGGGGCTGAAGCCAAACAGTAACACAGACTTCCTGGTGAAGTCCATTTTCGGTGTCCATGCCCGAACAGTAGATGTTCGGTACGGATGCTGAACTTTACTCTTCGTGTTCGCCCATCTCTAGTCATGACTGTTCTCCAATCTTGCCCTCTGTTCAGCTGATCGGCATCCCATTAGGTATATTTTCAGGTTGAGCAGGATGTCCATAAACTGAACATTGGGCATGATTGGTGAACAGCATAACAAATACACTAATTTTTTACTTTTTTAGTTCATTTATTTTTAACTGGAGAAAATTAAAGGCAAGGTGATTCGAATTTTTATGTATTTTTTCTTAAAGGGAATCTGTCACCTCATTTTTTGCATATCAGCTGCGGCCACTGCCATTAGTAGCTTATCTACAGCATTCTGTAATGCTGTAGATAAGCCCCCGATGTATCCTGAAAGATAAGAAAAACAAGTTAGATTATACTCAACCAGGGGCGGTCCGGTGCGATCCGGGTCCGATGGGCGTCGCAGGTCCGGGTCCGGCACCTCCCATCTTCATGCGATGACGTCGTCTTCCTTGCTTCTGTCGTGGGCTCCTGCACAGGCGTACTTTATCTGCCCTGTTGAGGGCAGATTGAAGTACTGCAGTGCGCAGGCGCCGGGAAAGGTCAGAGAGGCTGCACACTGCAGTACTTTACGCTGCCCTCAACAGGGAAAATCAGTACACCTGCGCAGGAGCCGTGACACGAAGCAAGGAAGATGACAATATCGTATGAAGATGGGAGGCGCTGGACCCAAACCTGCATCGCCCATCGGGCCCGGACCGCCCCTGGGTGAGTATAATCTAACTTGTTTTTCTTATCTTTCAGGTTACATTGGGGCTTTTCTACATCATTGCAGAATGCTGTAGATAAGCCCCTGGTGGCGGTGGCCACAGCTTATATGTGAAAAATGAGGTGACAGATTCCCTTTAACTTTTTTTTAGTTCCCATAGTGTTTAACCTGCAGTCGTTTCATTCCTTGTTTTTAATACTGCAATGCCTCAATATTACAGTATGTAGTAAAATAACTATCTTAGATGAAGCCCCTCGGGCCCACTGTTGCCATGTCAACTCGTTGGCACCCTGCAATCATCTCTCCTATGGTGTGTGGTTAAGGGGCAATGGATGCCTGGTCCGGATTTCTCTATGACAGCGGTAATTAAGAGGTTAAAATATAAAATACTGTGCAGAATGTTATAGGCCTTGGCATAGCAAAAACCCAAGAAGGAATGGGTGACAACCAGGGCTGTGGAGTCGGTAAGTCAAACCTCTGACTACTTAATTTCCCCGACCCCGACTCCACAGCACTGCTCACTACTGAGCATGTCTATGAAGTGCAGCACAGATTCATCTCCGCTAAAAGCCCAGATCCTTACATCAGGAACAGAACAGACATTTATAGGACATTTCATAACTTTCCCAAATAATCATGAAAACATTTACAACACATCCTGCATTGTACTACTGTACCCAATTTATTATATATTTTAGGAGTCAGTCCATTTTACACCGACTCCGACTGCATCAAAATGGACACCGACTCCAACTCCCTTTACAGCCCTGGTGACAACCACTTCGGTGTCTTGTGTATTTTACTGTTTCCAATGAATATCTTACCAGCTACTTCCTGTAGATGAGGGCTGCACAACCTTTTCTGATCAAATGGTAACATTTTCAGGCTGAACCACTCTCAAGGACTGCAGTAAAATGAAAGCGGTATTACCATCCAATACATTTAAGGCATGTTGAATTTATACATGTCATAAATGTCTGGTAGGTGGAAATCCTGGAAGTGAAACTTGCAACTATCGGGAGAATTTGGATCCTCTTCCTTTCTGGGGTACAAATAGAGAAGAAGAGACCAGGCACATGCATATTGTTTTACTAGTCCCCAAAAAGTACTGGCCACATCTCCTCCTCATCTGCTTCTCATTGGCGTGACACATAGAAGACAGGAGATCAAAATTCTGAAAATATATGGGAATCCCACTGACATACTTTCCAACAGTCCCACTTTTGCCAGAATAGTCCATGAATTGGATTACAAAAGCGAGGGCAAAAGTGGCTGATTTGGAGGTATTCCTGTACATTTTGGAGACATCCTGGCTGTGGTGCTTAAGTGTCTTGAATTTTGACTTTTAAATGCTTATGAGTATGTCCACAAATTGTCACAGTAATTCAAAAGAGAAAGCAATAATTCTGTATCCTTAGAATTAAAATATCCTTGTTTTTATTTGAAAATCATTTAAAAATCACATCAGAGTAGTCAGTAACTGGTTGACGCGTTTCAGCAAGAGCCATCTACTGACTACCCAGATGTGATTTTGGAACTGAAATATATCTACTGCGTACTCGTCATGGCCGCCTCTCCGTGGTGTTGGCTGTAGATAAACATGTATGCTGCTGCACAGGCACAGTCCATGCCAAATCTTGTGCATCAGACTATCATCCTGCTTAGGATTTGGAACTATCTACCATCACCATAGCTTCTGCTAGATGTAATATGGCTACACGTGATGAAGACCTCAAAGGACGTGTAGTTAACCAGAGCTGCTGCCATTCTACAGTCATGATGGTGAACTGGATCTGAACTGCAGCAAGTTTGTGGTTGGTTGCAACAGAAGAACGTGGATATATAAGCTAGTTAGTATTATTTCATGTGTCTCAGTAAAATACATGATTTCCTAAGCCACCCTAAACTCCAGAAGCCTGGTGATCACAGCAAAGAGAAAGGAAAATAGCAGCAAAACATTTAAATAGAAGGTCCACTAACAATTTTCCTAAGTTGACCATTACGCTACATAAGAGGGACATCTTCTACAAGATGACATTCCGCTAAGACGGTCAATGTTGTAATGTGCACACATACAAGTCTGTGCTTCTCTGGGACATTTCATTAGTATAATGTCTATTAATTTGCAGGAACAACACTTGTCCGCTCTGCATACGACGTCTATGAGTTCTCGCAGCTGTCCTCACCAGCCTTGTTTTCGCTGACCACCAGTGTAGAAGAAGCAGAATAATATCAGAGACCTGGGATCCTGAATGTGACATGAACTGATGTGGAAACCCCTTCTCCCTGGTTGTCAGTATTTCAGATGCTTAGACCACACCTCATTTACAATAGTTATTTATTCTAAGCAAGATCTACAGTTCTGACATCCATCTAACCAAACGATTCCTTCTTATACGTGAAGAACGGACATTTGACCTTCGAAGTTCTTAATACATTAAAAAAATTAACAGTATAGGGTATGTCCACTTTAACTCGATAAATGATGCATTCGTTATGTGTTTACAGTTTCTATGTACACCCAAGTGTCTCTAAGGTAGCAGACTATAAAAAAAACCCTGTCTACTTGGGTTAGCCAGCAGGTCTGAAGGTTTTGTAGAACTCATAGGTATTTGCAAAGAGAAGTACAGTGTAGTATGAATAGTCTCTAAATATCAGTTCATAATTCTCACTTGAAACAATGGTTTAATCATCAGTTTACAACAAAGATGCATGCAGTATAGTCTCTAAATATGAATGGTCTCTAGGTATCCGCTTGTGATGGTTGCTTCAATCGATGGGTTAACTGGCAGGTCTGGGGGTCCTTAGAAATCTCAAGAGTTAGTTCCAAACCAACAGCAACTGAACACATTAATGTCTCAATTCTAAGTCAGAGAGGTGTGTACAAGATGGCATTAAAAGCAGGGCTGTGGAGTCGGTAAGGCTTCTTTCACATTTCCTTCGGTACGCGGCCATTGCTAAGTGTCGGCACGACGTACCAAATGGACGTTGTGAAAATTTGGCACAACGTGGGCAGCGGATGCAGTTTTTCAACGCATCCCCTTCCCATTCTAAAGTCTCGAGGAGGAGGGGGCGGAGTTCCGGCCGCGCATGCGCGGTAGGAAATGCAGGACCCGACGTACGAAAAATCGTTCCCTTGAACGTTTGTTTGTGATGACAGTCCACCAAAACACGACGCATCCAGTGCATGACGGACGCGAGGTATGGCCATACATCGCAATCCGTCGGCAATACAAGTCTATGGGGAAAAAACACATCCTGCGGGCACATTTGCAGGATGCGTTTTTTCCCAAAACGATGCATTGCGACGGATGTCAAACAACGCAAGTGTGAAAGTAGCCTAAGCCAAACAGACTCCTCTATTTCCCTGACTCCGACTCCACAGCACTGTCTCACTATTGAGCATGTATATAAAGTGCAGCACAGATTCATCTCAGCTTAAAGCCCAGATCCTTAGATCAGGAACAGAACAGACATTTATAGGACATTTCATAACTTTCCCAAATTATTATAGAAGCAGTTCAACACATCCTTCCCTGAACTACTATAGCCAATTTATTATATATTTTATGAGTCGGAGTCAGTCCATTTCATACCAACTCCATTAAAATGGACTCTGATTCCACAACTCTGACTCCACAGCCCTGCTTAAAAGGTCTTGGGAGATGATATCACTGAAAAAACGCAGAGCGACTTGTAAGACCCGATGATGAGCACAGAAAAGGACAGCGACCATATGGGAAACCTCAGCCCTGATCTAAGTGGGCGTCAGCCATGAAGATGAGACTGGTGTGCGTGTGTAACACAACTACTGGGACCCCAGCTGCTCCCTCAAATGGGCCCGTGTTGTGATACCACTGCACCCATATCGGACTGGATTGTCTAGGGCCCACCTGTAACATGGCTCTAAGGGCCCACTTTTCAGCTGCATGCAAATATTACATTGTCTTCCTTTACAAATTTACCTATACACTTATGTAAAAATAAACTTAACAGTTTGTTAAATACACTCCTGAATGATAAAATTGCAACATTAAGAAGCAAAAGTCATGAAATTATGAAAATCCCAGTTTGGATAGACATGTTACTGATATGCAAATGATTAAAAAATGGAAGCAAAATTTTGTAAAGATCTCAGTTTATTCAGAATGGAGTATGAGCGCCATGCGCAGAAATCCCTGCACTTACAGCCTTGGCTGTTATCAGGGAAACTATTAATGGTTGTCTAAGGAATGTTCTGCCTGTTGTGAGTTCTGTTTTTGGGCTCCCTCTGGTGGTTACTGATGGTACTGGGTGACTTGTCTTTCCTGGGTCTCTGGGTTCCACCTGTTCCATCAGGATATGGGAGTTTCCTATTTAACCTGGCTTTGCTGGCATTTCCTCGCCGGTTATCAATGTATCCAGTGTGTCTTGTTACCTCTGCTCCCTGCTCCTAGAACCTTCTGGTCAAGCTAAGTTTGGATTTTCCTGTTTTGGTGTTTTGCTTTATTTGGTTTTTTAGTACAGCTGCAGATATGTGATTCTTTTCTGCTGGTTGCTCTAGTGGGCTGAAATTGCTCCTCATGTACCATGAGTTGGCACATGAGTTCAAGTAATTTCAGGATGGTTTTTTGAAGGGTTTTTCGCTGACCGCGCAGTTCACTTTTGTATCCTCTGCTATCTAGCTTTAGCGGGCCTCATTTTGCTGAAACTGTTTTCATACTGCGTATGTGCTTTCCTCTCATTTCACCGTCATTATATGTGGGGGGCTGCTATTTCTGTGGGGTATTTCTCTGGAGGCAAGAGAGGTCTGTGTTTCTTCTAATAGGGGAAGTTAGATCTTCGGCTGGAGCGAGACGTCTAGGATCATCGTAGGCACGTTCCCCGGCTACTTTTATTTGTGTGTTAGGTTCAGGGTCGCGGTCAGCTCAGGTTCCATCCCCTAGAGCTTGTTTGTATCTGTGCTTGTCCTTTAGTGATCCCCTGCCATTGGGATCATGACAGTATAACCGGCCCACAAAGTGTTAATTGTATTGGCTGAAGTAGGAGGATAAGTAGTCTGAGGAAGTTTTTTTTTTTTTTCACTTTCCCTCAGAGTTTGCTGCCTAGCCTTATTGCAGCCTGGCTACTTCCTCCTCCTCTTAATCTTTGAATGGCTCTGATCCCAGCTGTTTATCATGGACGTCCAGAGTTTGGCTTCCAGCCTGAATAATCTTGCCGCTAAGGTTCAAAATATACAGGATTTTGTTGTACATGCTCCTATGTCTGAACCTAGAATTCCTGTCCCAGAGTTTTTTTCTGGAGATAGATCTCGTTTTCTGAATTTTAGGAACAATTGCAAGTTGTTTCTTTCTTTGAAATCTCGCTCCTCTGGAGACCCTGCTCAGCAAGTCAAGATTATTATATCTTTCCTGCGGGGTGACCCTCAGGATTGGGCATTTGCATTGGCACCAGGGGACCCTGCGTTGCTTAATGCGGATGCGTTTTTTCTGGCATTGGGTTTGCTCTATGAGGAACCTAATCAAGAGATTCAGGCTGAAAAAGCTTTGTTGGCCCTCTCTCAGGGGCAAGATGAAGCAGAAATTTATTGTCAAAAATTTCGGAAGTGGTCGGTGCTTACTCAGTGGAATGAGTGCGCCCTGGCTGCAAAGTTCAGAGATGGCCTGTCTGAGGCCATTAAAGATGTTATGGTGGGGTTCCCTGCGCCTACTGGTCTGAATGAGTCTATGACTATGGCTATTCAGATTGATCGGCGTTTACGGGAGCGCAAACCTGTGCATCATTTGGCGGTGTCGTCTGAACCGTCACCTGAGATAATGCAATGTGATAGAATTCAGTCCAGAAGTGAACGGCAAAATTATAGGCGGAAAAAAAGGTTGTGCTTTTATTGTGGTGATTCAGCTCATGTTATATCAGCATGCTCTAAACGCACAAAAAAGGTTGATAAGTCTGTTGCCATTAGTACTTTACAGTCTAAGTTCATTCTGTCTGTGACTCTGATTTGTTCATTATCATCCATTTCCGTCGATGCCTATGTGGATTCAGGCGCTGCCCTGAGTCTTATGGATTGGTCATTTGCCAATCACTGTGGGTTTAGTCTGGAGCCTCTGGAAGTCCCTATTCCTTTGAAGGGAATTGACTCTACACCTTTGGCTATGAATAAACCTCAGTACTGGACACAAGTGACCATGCGTATGACTCCTTTTCATCAGGAGGTGATTCGCTTCCTGGTACTGTATAATTTGCATGATGTCCTAGTGCTTGGTCTGCCATGGTTACAAACTCATAATCCAGTCCTTGACTGGAAATCGATGTCTGTGTTAAGCTGGGGTTGTCAGGGGGTTCATGATGATGCACCTCCGATTTCTATTGCTTCATCTACTCCTTCTGAGATTCCTGTGTTTTTGTCTGACTATCGGGATGTTTTTGAGGAGCCTAAGCTCAGTTCGCTTCCTCCTCACAGGGATTGCGATTGTGCTATAAATTTAATTCCAGGCAGTAAATTTCCTAAAGGTCGTTTGTTCAATCTGTCAGTGCCAGAGCATACTGCTATGCGGGATTATGTTAAGGAGTCCTTGGAAAAGGGACATATCCGTCCATCTTTGTCCCCTTTGGGAGCAGGTTTTTTTTCGTGGCCAAAAAAGATGGTTCCTTGAGGCCTTGTATAGATTATCGTCTTTTGAATAAGATTACCGTAAAATATCAGTATCCTTTGCCATTGTTGACTGATTTGTTTGCTCGCATTAAGGGGGCTAAATGGTTCACTAAGATTGATCTTCGGGGTGCGTATAATCTTATACGAATAAAGCAAGGTGATGAGTGGAAAACCGCATTTAATACGCCTGAGGGCCATTTTGAGTATTTGGTAATGCCTTTCGGACTTTCTAATGCTCCTTCAGTCTTCCAGTCCTTTATGCACGATATTTTCCGTGAATATCTGGATAAATTTATGATTGTGTATTTGGATGATATTTTGTTTTTTTCTGATGACTGGGAGTCTCATGTTCAGCAGGTCAGGAAGGTGTTTCAGGTCCTGCGGGCCAATTCCTTGTTTGTAAAAGGCTCAAAGTGTCTCTTTGGAGTCCAGAAGATTTCTTTCTTGGGGTATATTTTTTCCCCTTCTACTATTGAGATGGATCCCGTCAAGGTTCAAGCTATTTGTGACTGGACGCAGCCTACATCTCTTAAGAGCCTACAGAAGTTCTTGGGCTTTGCTAATTTCTATCGTCGTTTTATAACTAATTTTTCTAGTGTTGTTAAGCCTTTGACGGATTTGACTAAGAAGGGTGCTGATGTTGCTAATTGGTCTCCTGCGGCTGTGGAGGCCTTTCAGGAACTTAAGCGCCGGTTTTCTTCTGCTCCTGTGTTGCGTCAGCCAGATGTTTCGCTCCCTTTTCAGGTTGAGGTTGATGCTTCCGAGATTGGAGCGGGGGCGGTTTTGTCACAGAGAAGCTCCGATGGCTCAGTGATGAAGCCATGCGCGTTTTTTTCTAGAAAGTTTTCGCCGGCTGAGCGGAATTATGATGTTGGTAATCGGGAGCTTTTGGCCATGAAGTGGGCATTTGAGGAGTGGCGTCATTGGCTTGAGGGTGCTAGACATCGTGTGGTGGTCTTGACTGATCACAAAAATCTGATGTATCTTGAGTCTACCAAGCGTCTGAATCCTAGACAGGCTCGTTGGTCACTGTTTTTCTCCCGTTTCAATTTTGTGGTTTCCTACCTGCCAGGTTCAAAGAATGTGAAGGCGGATGCTCTTTCTAGGAGTTTTGTGCCTGACTCCCTTGGAAATTCTGAGCCCTCTGGTATCCTTAGGGATGGGGTGATTTTGTCTGCTGTCTCCCCAGACTTGCGACCTGCTTTGCAGGAGTTTCAGGCAGGTAAACCTGATCGTTGTCCGCCTGAGAGACTGTTTGTTCCGGATAATTGGACCAGTAGAGTCATCTCCGAGGTCCATTCTTCTGCGTTGGCAGGTCATCCTGGAATATTTGGTACTAGAGACTTGGTGGCCAGGTCTTTTTGGTGGCCTTCCTTGTCGAGGGATGTGCGTTCTTTTGTGCAGTCTTGTGAGGTTTGTGCTCGGGCTAAGCCTTGCTGTTCTCGGGCCAGTGGATTGTTGTCACCTTTGCCTATCCCGAAGAGGCCTTGGACGCACATTTCCATGGACTTTATTTCGGATCTCCCTGTCTCTCAAAAAATGTCCGTCATCTGGGTTGTGTGTGATCGCTTTTCTAAAATGGTTCATCTGGTACCCTTGCCTAAGTTACCTTCCTCCTCTGAGTTGGTCCCTCTGTTTTTTCAGAAAAAACATATCAACCAAATACCCTGTATTTTACATCTTTTACTAGCACTTGCGGATTACTGCAACATTTTTTCAAACTGAGTGTTTTTGGTTTTACTATTCTCTTTTGTGTCTTCAGGTTTCTTGGTGGTGTGTGAACATGATCATACAGACTTGTTCACTGTGCAAGTAGCCCATGTGTTCCTGTTTCCATAATTGTTCTCTTGTGTCTACAAGACTGGGGAGTTCCACCACTCCTCTTGGGCTATCTGCACAAAAGCTGTTCTACCCTGTATGCACACATGGATTTTTCCTCTCTGAACCCTGTTCACACAGGTTATATACAGATGATCAGGTTTTTAAATACATCAGATAGGGATTGCATACATTAGTTAGGACTGCTCTGATAAGGGTATACCGTGAAGATTGGTAGAGCAGCTTAGTATACATTTTTTGCAAAAAACGTATCAACCAAATACCCTGTATTTTACATCTTTTACTAGCACTTGCGGATTACTGCAACATTTTTTCAAACTGAGTGTTTTTGGTTTTACTATTCTCTTTTGTGTCTTCAGGTTTCTTGGTGGTGTGTGAACATGATCATACAGACTTGTTCACTGTGCAAGTAGCCCATGTGTTCCTGTTTCCATAATTGTTCTCTTGTGTCTACAAGACTGGGGAGTTCCACCACTCCTCTTGGGCTATCTGCACAAAAGCTGTTCTACCCTGTATGCACACATGGATTTTTCCTCTCTGAACCCTGTTCACACAGGTTATATACAGATGATCAGGTTTTTAAATACATCAGATAGGGATTGCATACATTAGTTAGGACTGCTCTGATAAGGGTATACCGTGAAGATTGGTAGAGCAGCTTAGTATACATTTTTTGCAAAAAACGTATCAACCAAATACCCTGTATTTTACATCTTTTACTAGCACTTGCGGATTACTGCAACATTTTTTCAAACTGAGTGTTTTTGGTTTTACTATTCTCTTTTGTGTCTTCAGGTTTCTTGGTGGTGTGTGAACATGATCATACAGACTTGTTCACTGTGCAAGTAGCCCATGTGTTCCTGTTTCGATGATTCCTAGACGTCTCGCACCAGCCGAAGGACTAGCTTCCCCTATAAGAAGAAACACAGACCTCACTTGCCTCCAGAGAAACACCCCACAGAAATAGCAGCCTCCCACATGTAATAACGGTGAAATGAGAGGAAAGCACAAACGTAGAAATGAAAACAGAATCAGCAAAATGAGGCCCGCTAAAGCTAGATAGCAGAGGATACAAAAGTGAACTGCGCGGTCAGCGAAAAACCCTTCAAAAAACCATCCTGAAATTACTTGAACTCATGTGCCAACTCATGGAACATGAGGAGTAATTTCAGCCCACTAGGGCAACCAGCAGCAAGGAGTCACATAACAGCAAGCTGGACTAAGACAAAAAGTAAGCAAAACATAGAACAGGAAAATCAAAACTTAGCTTGTCCAGAAGATAACAGACGCAGGGAGCAAAGGCAAACAGACACGCTGATTACATTGATAGCCGGCGAGGAAATGACAAAACAGCCAGGTTAAATAGGAAACCCCCATAACCTGATGGAACAGGTGGACACCAGAGACCGCAGAGAACACAAGTCACCCAGTACCATCAGTAACCACCAGAGGGAGCCCAAAAACAGAACTCACAACAGTACCCCCCCCCTTGAGGAGGGGTCACCGAACCCTCACGAGAACCACCAGGGCGACCAGGATGAGCCCTATGAAACGCACGGACCAAATCGGCAGCATGAACATCAGAGGCAATCACCCAAGAATTATCCTCCTGACCATAACCCTTCCACTTGACCAAATACTGGAGTTTCCGTCTGGAAACACGAGAATCCAATATCTTCTCCACAACATACTCCAATTCACCCTCTACCAGCACCGGAGCAGGAGGCTCAAGCGAAGGAACGACAGGTACCTCATACTTCCGCAACAACGATCGATGGAACACATTATGAATAGCAAACGATGCCGGGAGATCCAAACGAAACGACACAGGGTTAAGAATTTCCAAGATCTTATAGGGACCGATGAACCGAGGCTTGAACTTAGGAGAAGAGACCTTCATAGGAACAAAACGAGAAGACAACCACACCAAGTCCCCAACAAGAAGTCGAGGACCCACGCGGCGACGGCGATTAGCAAACTGCTGAGCCTTCTCCTGGGACAACTTCAAATTGTCCACCACATGACTCCAAATCCAATGTAACCTATCCACCACCATGTCCACTCCAGGACAATCAGAAGGCTCCACCTGACCAAAGGAAAAACGAGGATGAAACCCCGAATTACAAAAGAAAGGAGAAACCAAGGTAGCAGAACTAGCCCGATTATTAAGGGCAAACTCGGCAAGCGGCAAAAAGGAAACCCAGTCATCCTGATCAGCTGAAACAAAACACCTTAAATAAGTTTCTAAAGTCTGATTAGTTCGTTCCGTCTGGCCATTCGTCTGGGGATGGAATGCAGACGAAAAGGACAAATCAATGCCCATCTTAGCACAGAACGTCCGCCAAAATCTAGACACAAACTGGGATCCCCTGTCAGAAACGATGTTCTCCGGAATGCCATGCAAACGGACCACGTTTTGAAAAAACAGAGGGACCAACTCAGAGGATGAAGGTAACTTAGGCAAGGGTACCAGATGAACCATCTTAGAAAAGCAGTCACACACAACCCATATGACGGACATTTTTTGAGAGACAGGGAGATCCGAAATAAAGTCCATGGAAATGTGCGTCCAAGGTCTCTTCGGGATAGGCAAAGGTGACAACAATCCACTGGCCCGAGAACAGCAAGGCTTAGCCCGAGCGCAAACTCCACAAGACTGCACGAAAGAACGCACATCCCTCGACAAGGAAGGCCACCAAAAAGACCTGGCAACCAAGTCTCTAGTACCAAATATTCCAGGATGACCTGCCAACACAGAAGAATGGACCTCGGAGATGACTCTACTGGTCCAATTATCCGGAACAAACAGTCTTTCCGGCGGACAACGATCAGGTTTATCCGCCTGAAACTCCTGCAAAGCACGTCGCAAGTCTGGGGAGACAGCCGACAAAATCACCCCATCCCTAAGGATACCAGTGGGCTCCGAATTTCCAGGGGAGTCAGGCACAAAACTCCTAGAAAGAGCATCCGCCTTCACATTCTTTGAACCTGGCAGGTAGGAAACCACAAAATTGAAACGGGAGAAAAACAGTGACCAACGAGCCTGTCTAGGATTCAGACGCTTGGTAGACTCAAGATACATCAGATTTTTGTGATCAGTCAAGACCACCACACGATGTCTAGCACCCTCAAGCCAATGACGCCACTCCTCAAATGCCCACTTCATGGCCAAAAGCTCCCGATTACCAACATCATAATTCCGTTCAGCGGGCGAAAATTTTCTAGAAAAGAACGCACATGGCTTCATCACTGAGCCATCGGAGCTTCTCTGTGACAAAACCGCCCCCGCTCCGATCTCGGAAGCATCAACCTCAACCTGAAAAGGAAGCGACGTATCTGGCTGACGCAACACAGGAGCAGAAGAAAACCGGCGCTTAAGTTCCTGAAAGGCCTCCACAGCCGCAGGAGACCAATCAGTAACATCAGCACTCTTTTTAGTCAAATCCGTCAAAGGTTTAGCAACACTAGAAAAATTAGTTATGAAGCGACGATAGAAATTAGCAAAGCCCAAGAACTTCTGTAGACTCTTAAGAGATGTAGGCTGCGTCCAGTCACAAATAGCCTGAACCTTGACGGGATCCATCTCAATAGTAGAAGGGGAAAAAATATACCATAAAAAAAGAAATCTTCTGGACTCCAAAGAGACATTTAGAACCCTTTACAAACAAAGAATTGGCCCGCAGGACCTGAAACACCCTCCTGACCTGCTGAACATGAGACTCCCAGTCATCAGAAAAAACCAAAACATCATCCAGATACACGATAATAAATTTATCCAGATATTCACGGAAAATATCGTGCATAAAGGACTGGAAGACCGAAGGAGCATTAGAAAGTCCAAAAGGCATCACCAAATACTCGAAATGGCCCTCAGGCGTATTAAATGCGGTTTTCCACTCATCACCCTGCCTTATCCGCACAAGATTATACGCACCCCTAAGATCAATCTTAGTGAACCATTTAGCCCCCTTAATGCGAGCAAATAAATCAGTCAACAATGGCAAAGGATACTGATATTTGACTGTAATCTTATTCAAAAGACGATAATCTATGCAAGGCCTCAAGGAACCATCTTTTTTAGCCACAAAAAAAAAAAACCTGCTCCCAAAGGGGACGAAGATGAACAGATATGTCCCTTTTCCAAGGACTCCTTAATATAATTCCGCATAGCAGTATGCTCTGGCACTGACAGATTGAACAAACGACCTTTCGGGAACTTACTGCCAGGAATCAAATCTATAGCACAATCGCAATCCCTGTGAGGAGGAAGCGAACTGAGCTTAGGCTCCTCAAAAATATCTCGATAATCAGACAAAAATACCGGAACCTCAGAAGGAGTAGATGAAGCGATAGAAATCGAAGATGCATCATCATGAACCCCCTGACATCCCCAGCTTAACACAGACATTGTTTTCCAGTCCAGGACTGGGTTATGAGTTTGTAACCATGGCAGACCAAGCACTAAGACATCATGTAAATTATACAGCACCAGGAAGCAAATCACCTCCTGATGAACGGGAGTCATACGCATGGTCACTTGTGTCCAGTACTGAGGTTTATTCATAGCCAAAGGTGTAGAGTCAATTCCTTTTAAAGGAATAGGAACTTCCAGAGGTTCCAGACTAAACCTACAGCGAATGGCAAATGACCAATCCATAAGACTCAGGGCAGCGCCTGAATCCACATAGGCATCGACGGAAATGGATGATAATGAACAAATCAGCGTCACAGACAGAATGAACTTAGACTGTAAAGTACCAATGGCAACAGACTTATCAACCTTTTTTGTGCGTTTAGAGCATGCTGATATAACATGAGCTGAATCACCACAATAAAAACACAAACCATTTTTCCACCTATAATTTTGCCGTTCACTTCTGGACTGAATTCTATCACATTGCATTATCTCAGGTACCTGTTCAGAAGACACCGCCAAATGGTGCACAGGTTTGCGCTCCCGTAAACGACGATCAATCTGAATAGCCATAGTCATGGACTAATTCAGACCTGTAGGCGCCGGGAACCCCACCATAACATCTTTAATGGCCTCAGAAAGACCATCTCTGAATTTTGCAGCCAGAGCGCACTCATTCCACTGAGTAAGGACCGACCATTTCCGAAATTTCTGACAATATATTTCTGCTTCATCTTGCCCCTGAGAAAGAGCCAATAAAGCTTTTTCAGCCTGAATCTCTAGGTTAGGTTCCTCATAGAGCAAACCCAATGCCAGAAAAAACGCATCCACATTGAGCAACGCAGGATCCCCTGGTGCCAATGCAAATGCCCAATTCTGAGGATCACCCCGCAGGAAAGATATAACAATCTTGACCTGCTGAGCAGGGTCTCCAGAGGAGCGAGATTTCAAGGAAAAAAACAACTTACAATTATTCCTAAAATTCAGAAAACGAGATCTATCTCCAGAAAAAAACTCTGGGACAGGAATTCTAGGTTCAGACATAGGCGTATGTACAACAAAATCTTGTATATTTTGAACCTTAGCAGCAAGATTATTCAGGCTGGAAGCCAAACTCTGGACGTCCATGATTAACAGCTAAAGTCAGAGCCATTCAAGGATTAAGAGGAGGAAAGAAGCAATCAAGCTGCAATTAAGGCTAGGCAGCACACACTGAGGAAGAAAAAAAAAAATAACCTCAGACTACTTTTCCTCCTACTTCAGCCAAAACGATGACCAATTTTTATTTTTTATGGCCGGCTATACTGTCATGATCCCAATGGCAGGGGATCACAAAAGGACAAGCAGAAAAACAAAAACAAGCTCTAGGGTGATGGAACCTGAGCTGACCGCGATCCTGAACCTACACACACAACTAGCAGTAGCCGGGGAACGTGCCTACGATGATTCCTAGACGTCTCGCACCAGCCGAAGGACTAGCTTCCCCTATAAGAAGAAACACAGACCTCACTTGCCTCCAGAGAAACACCCCACAGAAATAGCAGCCCCCCACATGTAATAACGGTGAAATGAGAGGAAAGCACAAACGTAGAAATGAAAACAGAATCAGCAAAATGAGGCCCGCTAAAGCTAGATAGCAGAGGATACAAAAGTGAACTGCGCGGTCAGCGAAAAACCCTTCAAAAAACCATCCTGAAATTACTTGAACTCATGTGCCAACTCATGGAACATGAGGAGTAATTTCAGCCCACTAGGGCAACCAGCAGCAAGGAGTCACATAACAGCAAGCTGGACTAAGACAAAAAGTAAGCAAAACATAGAACAGGAAAATCAAAACTTAGCTTGTCCAGAAGATAACAGACGCAGGGAGCAAAGGCAAACAGACACGCTGATTACATTGATAGCCGGCGAGGAAATGACAAAACAGCCAGGTTAAATAGGAAACACCCATAACCTGATGGAACAGGTGGACACCAGAGACCGCAGAGAACACAAGTCACCCAGTACCATCAGTAACCACCAGAGGGAGCCCAAAAACAGAACTCACAACAATTATCGTATGATTTTAAATTGACAGCTCATAGAATCTCACGGCTTTCAGTATCATCTCTGTTATGGCTGGCAATCAGGCAACACAGCGTGCAGTAATCAGCGCACATACAGAGATCTGGCAATAACCAAAAACAATAGGACGAGCTCTGAGACGTGGAATCTCTGTAGACTGCAGTACCTGATCTATCCTCACACAACTATAAGCAGCAGTGGATTGCGCCTATCACTACCTATGCAACTCGGCACTGCCTGAGGAGCTGACTAGCCTGAAGATAGAAATACAAGCCTGACTTACCTCAGAGAAATACCCCAAAGGAATAGGCAGCCCCCCACATATAATGACTGTTAGCAAGATGAAAAGACAAACGTAGGAATGAAATAGATTCAGCAAAGTGAGGCCCGATATTCTAGACAGAGCGAGGATAGCAAAGAGAACTATGCAGTCTACAAAAAACCCTAAAACGAAAACCACGCAAAGGGGCAAAAAGACCCACCGTGCCGAACTAACAGCACGGCGGTGCACCCCTTTGCTTCTCAGAGCTTCCAGCAAAAGTTAATAGCAAGCTGGACAGAAAAAACAGAAAACAAACTAGAAGCACTTATCTAGCAGAACAGCAGGCCCAAGGAAAGATGCAGTAGCTCAGATCCAACACTGGAACATTGACAAGGAGCAAGGAAGACAGACTCAGGTGGAGCTAAATAGCAAGGCAGCCAACGAGCTCACCAAAACACCTGAGGGAGGAAGCCCAGAGACTGCAATACCACTTGTGACCACAGAAGTGAACTCAGCCACAGAATTCACAACAGTACCCCCCCCTTGAGGAGGGGTCACCGAACCCTCACCAGAACCCCCAGGCCGACCAGGATGAGCCACATGAAAGGCACAAACATGATCTGGGGCATGGACATCAGAGGCAAAAACCCAGGAATTATCTTCCTGAGCATAACCCTTCCATTTGACCAGATACTGGAGTTTCCGTCTAGAGACACGAGAATCCAAAATCTTCTCCACAATATACTCCAATTCCCCCTCCACCAAAACAGGGGCAGGAGGCTCCACAGATGGAACCATAGGTGCCACGTATCTCCTCAACAACGACCTATGGAATACATTATGTATGGAAAAGGAGTCTGGGAGGGTCAGACGAAAAGACACCGGATTGAGAATCTCAGAAATCCTATACGGACCAATAAAACGAGGTTTAAATTTAGGAGAGGAAACCTTCATAGGAATATGACGAGAAGATAACCAAACCAGATCCCCAACACGAAGTTGGGGTCCCACACGGCGTCTGCGATTAGCGAAAAGCTGAGCCTTCTCCTGGGACAAGGTCAAATTGTCCACTACCTGAGTCCAGATCTGCTGCAACCTGTCCACCACAGAATCCACACCAGGACAGTCCGAAGACTCAACCTGTCCTGAAGAGAAACGAGGATGGAACCCAGAATTGCAGAAAAATGGAGAGACCAAGGTAGCCGAGCTGGCCCGATTATTAAGGGCGAACTCAGCCAACGGCAAAAATGACACCCAATCATCCTGGTCAGCGGAAACAAAACATCTCAGATATGTTTCCAAGGTCTGATTGGTTCGTTCGGTCTGGCCATTAGTCTGAGGATGGAAGGCCGAGGAGAAAGATAGGTCAATGCCCATCCTACCACAAAAGGCTCGCCAGAACCTCGAGACAAACTGGGAACCTCTGTCAGAAACAATATTCTCAGGAATGCCATGTAAACGAACCACATGCTGGAAGAACAAAGGCACCAAATCAGAGGAGGAAGGCAATTTAACCAAGGGCACCAGATGGACCATTTTAGAAAAGCGATCACAGACCACCCAAATGACCGACATTTTTTGAGAAACGGGAAGGTCAGAAATGAAATCCATCGAAATATGTGTCCAAGGCCTCTTCGGGACCGGCAAGGGCAAAAGCAACCCACTGGCACGTGAACAGAAGGGCTTAGCCCTAGCACAAATTCCACAGGACTGCACAAAAACACGCACATCCCGTGACTGAGACGGCCACCAGAAGGATCTAGCAACCAACTCCCTGGTACCAAAGATTCCTGGATGACCGGCCAGCACCGAACAATGAAGTTCAGAGATAACTTTACTAGTCCACCTATCAGGGACGAACAGTTTCTCGGCCGGACAACGATCAGGTTTATTAGCCTGAAATTTCTGCAACACTCTCCGCAAATCAGGGGAGATGGCAGACACAATGACTCCTTCCTTGAGGATACTCGCCGGCTCAGATAACCCCGGAGAGTCGGGCACAAAACTCCTAGACAGAGCATCCGCCTTCACATTTTTAGAGCCCGGAAGGTATGAAATCACAAAATCAAAACGAGCAAAAAATAACGACCAACGGGCCTGTCTAGGATTCAAGCGCTTGGCAGACTCAAGATAAGTAAGGTTCTTATGATCAGTCAAAACCACCACGCGATGCTTAGCACCCTCAAGCCAATGATGCCACTCCTCGAATGCCCACTTCATGGCCAGCAACTCTCGGTTGCCCACATCATAATTACGCTCAGCAGCAGAAAATTTCCTGGAAAAGAAAGCACATGGTTTGAACACTGAGCAACCAGAACCTCTCTGTGACAAAACCGCCCCTGCACCAATCTCAGAAGCATCAACCTCGACCTGGAACGGAAGAGAAACATCAGGTTGACACAACACATGGGCACAGCAAAAACGACGCTTCAACTCCTGAAAAGCTTCCACGGCAGCAGAAGACCAATTAACCAAATCAGCACCCTTCTTGGTCAAATCGGTCAATGGTCTGGCAATGCTAGAAAAATTACAGATGAAGCGACGATAAAAATTAGCAAAGCCCAGGAATTTCTGCAGACTTTTTAGAGATGTCGGCTGAGTCCAATCCTGGATGGCCTGAACCTTAACCGGATCCATCTCGATAGTAGAAGGGGAAAAGATGAACCCCAAAAATGAAACTTTCTGCACACCGAAGAGACACTTTGATCCCTTCACGAACAAGGAATTAGCACGCAGTACCTGGAAAACCATTCTGACTTGCTTCACATGAGACTCCCAATCATCTGAGAAGATCAAAATGTCATCCAAGTAAACAATCAAGAATTTATCCAGATACTCACGGAAAATGTCATGCATAAAAGACTGAAAAACAGATGGAGCATTGGCAAGTCCGAACGGCATCACCAGATACTCAAAATGACCCTCGGGCGTATTAAATGCCGTTTTCCATTCATCTCCCTGCCTGATTCTCACCAGATTATACGCACCACGAAGATCAATCTTAGTAAACCAACTAGCCCCCTTAATCCGAGCAAACAAGTCAGAAATCAATGGCAAGGGATACTGAAACTTAACAGTGATCTTATTAAGAAGGCGGTAATCAATACACGGTCTTAGCGAACCATCCTTCTTGGCTACAAAAAAGAACCCTGCTCCCAATGGTGACGACGATGGGCGAATATGTCCCTTCTCCAGGGACTCCTTCACATAACTGCGCATAGCGGTGTGTTCAGGTACGGACAAATTAAATAAACGACCCTTAGGGAATTTACTACCAGGAATCAAATCGATAGCACAATCACTGTTCCTATGCGGAGGTAGGGCATCAGACTTGGACTCTTCAAATACATCCTGAAAGTCCGACAAGAACTCTGGGATGTCAGAAGGAATGGATGACGAAATAGACAAAAATGGAACATCACCATGTACTCCCTGACAACCCCAGCTGGTTACCGACATAGAGTTCCAATCCAATACTGGATTATGGGTTTGTAGCCATGGCAATCCCAACACGACCACATCATGCAAATTATGCAGTACCAGAAAGCGAATAACTTCCTGATGTGCAGGAGCCATGCACATGGTCAGCTGGGCCCAGTACTGAGGCTTATTCTTTGCCAAAGGTGTAGCATCAATTCCTCTCAACGGAATAGGACACCGCAAAGGCTCCAAGAAAAATCCACAACGTTTAGCATAATCCAAATCCATCAGATTCAGGGCAACGCCTGAATCCACAAACGCCATGACAGAATACGATGACAAAGAGCACATTAAGGTAATGGACAAAAGGAATTTGGACTGTACAATACCAATAACGGCAGAGCTATCGAACCGCCTAGTGCGTTTAGGACAATTAGAAATAGCATGAGTAGAATCACCACAATAGAAACACAGTCTGTTCAGACGTCTGTGTTCTTGCCGTTCTACTTTAGTCATAGTCCTGTCGCACTGCATAGGCTCAGGTTTACTCTCAGACAATACCGCCAGATGGTGCACAGATTTACGCTCGCGCAAGCGACGACCGATCTGAATGGCCAAGGACATAGACTCATTCAAACCAGCAGGCATAGGAAATCCCACCATTACATCCTTAAGAGCTTCAGAGAGACCCTTTCTGAACAAAGCCGCTAGTGCAGATTCATTCCACAGAGTGAGTACTGACCACTTCCTAAATTTCTGACAATATACTTCTACATCATCCTGACCCTGGCATA
Organism: Ranitomeya imitator; assembly: GCF_032444005.1. Lineage (NCBI taxonomy): Eukaryota > Metazoa > Chordata > Amphibia > Anura > Dendrobatidae > Ranitomeya > Ranitomeya imitator. The sequence continues at coordinate 775,127,287 of NC_091284.1, forward strand.
AAGCCAGCAGATTTTTCTCAGCCTGATCCACTGAATTAGGCTCATCGTAAAGCAATCCCAGCGCCTGGAAAAATGCATCAACATTACTCAATGCAGAATCTCCTGGTGCAAGAGAAAACGCCCAGTCCTGTGGGTCGCCGCGCAAAAAAGAAATAATAATCAAAACCTGTTGAATAGGATTACCAGAAGAATGAGGTTTCAAGGCCAAAAATAGCTTACAATTATTTCTGAAGCTCAGGAACTTAGTTCTGTCACCAAAAAACAAATCAGGAATCGGAATTCTTGGTTCTAGCATCGATTTCTGATCAATAGTATCTTGAATCTTTTGTACATTTACAACGAGATTATCCATTGAGGAGCACAGAGCCTGAATATCCATGTCCACAGCTGTGTCCTGAAGCACTCTAATGTCTAGGGGAAAAAAAAGACTGAAGACAGAGCTAAGAAAAAAAAATGATGTCAGGATTTCTTTTTTCCCTCTATTGGGAATCATTGGTATGGCTCCTTGTACTGTTATGGCTGGCAATCAGGCAACACAGCGTGCAGTAATCAGCGCACATACAGAGATCTGGCAATAACCAAAAACAATAGGACGAGCTCTGAGACGTGGAATCTCTGTAGACTGCAGTACCTGATCTATCCTCACACAACTATAAGCAGCAGTGGATTGCGCCTATCACTACCTATGCAACTCGGCACTGCCTGAGGAGCTGACTAGCCTGAAGATAGAAATACAAGCCTGACTTACCTCAGAGAAATACCCCAAAGGAATAGGCAGCCCCCCACATATAATGACTGTTAGCAAGATGAAAAGACAAACGTAGGAATGAAATAGATTCAGCAAAGTGAGGCCCGATATTCTAGACAGAGCGAGGATAGCAAAGAGAACTATGCAGTCTACAAAAAACCCTAAAACGAAAACCACGCAAAGGGGCAAAAAGACCCACCGTGCCGAACTAACAGCACGGCGGTGCACCCCTTTGCTTCTCAGAGCTTCCAGCAAAAGTTAATAGCAAGCTGGACAGAAAAAACAGAAAACAAACTAGAAGCACTTATCTAGCAGAACAGCAGGCCCAAGGAAAGATGCAGTAGCTCAGATCCAACACTGGAACATTGACAAGGAGCAAGGAAGACAGACTCAGGTGGAGCTAAATAGCAAGGCAGCCAACGAGCTCACCAAAACACCTGAGGGAGGAAGCCCAGAGACTGCAATACCACTTGTGACCACAGAAGTGAACTCAGCCACAGAATTCACAACACATCTCTATGCTGATGACACACAGATCTACATCTCTGGACCAGATATCACCACCCTACTAACCAGAATCCCTCAATGTCTGTCCGCTATTTCATCCTTCTTCTCCGCTAGATTTCTAAAACTTAACATGGACAAAACAGAATTCATCATCTTTCCCCCATCTCACTCGACTCCCAACGAACCTATCCATTACAGTAAATGGCTGCCCATTCTCCCCAGTCCCACAAGCTTGCTTCCTCGGGGTAATCCTTGACTCTGATCTCTTCTTCAAACAACATATCCAAGCCCTTAACACTTCCTGCTGACTTCAACTCAAAAATATTTCCCGGATCCATACATTCCTCAACCAAGAATCTGCAAAAACCCTACTCCATGCCCTCATCATCTCCCGCCTTGACTTCCTGCTCTGTGGCCTCCCCTCTAACACTCTTGCACCCCTCCAATCTATTCTAAACTCTGCTGCCCGACTAATCCACCTGTCCCCCCGCTATTCCCCGGCCTCTTCCCTCTCAGTCCCTATAGTGGCTCCCAATTACCCAAAGACTCCAGTTCAAAACCCTAACCATGACATACAAAGCCATCCACAACCTTTGTCCTCCATACATCTGTGACCTCATCTCCCGATACTTACCTGCACGCAACCTCCGATCCTCACAAGATTTCCTATACTCCCCTGTTATCTCCTCTTCCCACAATCGCATACAAGATTTCTCCCGCACTTTCCCCCTACTCTAGAACTCTCTTCCTCAACACATCAGACTCCCGCCTACCACGGAAACCTTCAAAAAGAACCTGAAGACTCAACTCTTCCGACAAGTCTACAGTAACCACTGCACAACCAGCTCTACCCTCGCCTACTGTATCCTCACCCATCCCTTGTAGATTGTGAGCCCTCGCGGGCAGGGTCCTCTCTCCTCCTGTACCAGTCGTGACTTGTATTGATTAAGATTACTGTACTTGTTTTTATTATGTATACCCCTCACATTTAAAGCGCCATGGAATAAATGGCGCTATAATAATAATAATAATTGATGTTTTTCACTAAAGTTTAATTTTTTAGAGACTATAGACACCCAGTTGTTCTCATTGTTGTTGGTATTCAGATTTTTTAAAAGTTGCATTTCATGAATCTGTCCAAAAATATCTGAATAAGCAAAGTTGTCAATGACAAAAAAAGACTCAACAAAGAAAGATAACTTAAAATTAGCGTAAACCTTACAGAGCATTAAAACCAAGACAGAAACAAAATTAACTTCTACTCTGCTGTAAGTAAATAAGTAAAAGCAATAGTGCCTGCAAATAACGTAGGGTACTTAGTAAATATCGTTTTTTGGGGGGAAAAGGGGAAAAGCCATCCCACCATGTCAAGGTGTAGCACAGTTCATTTTTTTCGGTTAACTTACAGAGAATAAGGTGCAAATACTAAAGCCACTAAAAAAGAGTAAATTACTTCTGAAAACTGGAGTGACAACTGGGATGAATTGAGGCTTTAGTGTTTGAGCACAGTGTTCTCCCCCTCCTCCTCCCCAGGGAGTAATGCACTTTAAATGAGATGTCAATTGCTTCAAACCATATTTTTGGTTCAGCAAAGTGGCCCAAATCGGATGAATTTTCTTATCGTCTAGTAGTATGAAGGATAATGCTGCCCCCTTATGTCAATAATATGAATCTGAAGAAGTAGAGAAAGCTTGACTGTTAAATCAATTATACTTATTTTACATTCCTCAACATTGAAATTGCAACATCAAGAAGGAAAATTTGTGTAATTTTGGAAATGACAAGATGGATAGATATGCTAACGATATGCAAATGATGACAAAATGGGAGCAAAATAAGGTTCTTGATTTATTCGGTATCAAGTACCACATACAGAAATACACACAATTACACGATTTGGGTGCTATCAATGAGGTTATTAATGGTTGTCTGAGGAATGTTCTTCCACACTGAATGTACTTTGGCAAATCATTAAGATCTGCTATCAGCAGCTCCCTTTAGAATTGCCGACTGAAGGCATCTCAGATGTGATGAATGTGACAGAAATCAGGAGAAATTTCAGCCATGGTAGGATGTTTAGGCATGCCGGCTGCTTACAGTAGCACTAGCAATCCACATCATAATCCCATGAGTAGGTCCAATGGTGCTCATGTCTCCAGACCAATCTCCAGCTATTATTGCATCCAAGAAAAAAGTGTGACTCTTCGCTGAAGAAGAAAGACCTCCATCCCAGCCTCTATTGCCATCTTGCTCTCCACCATGATAACCTTTGTGAGTGTTGGCATCAGGTCTACGGAATACTCAAAAATAGCGTTGGGATGGCATAATGTATGGTAGCCGGATCCCTCTAGTCTTCAAAACATGTCAATTAATATGCCTTGGCTTCTCCCAATTAAGTTATTAATGGTTGACTTAGGAATTGTAACGCTGGTGGGTGTACACCCACTGCGATATGGGGTGCACTTACCGTGGAGGGGCGTGACTAGGTGTCTACCAGGTCTTCACTAGAGCCTATAGTGGTGAGGATAGATCGGGCACCTGCTAGACACTAGGTACCATTCCAGGGCAGTCCCCAGGACTGCAACAGCTGATCGAAGGGTCAGAAGCGTGTGTACAAGTTACCGAAGGTCGAAGACAAAGATGTGGTCAGGTGGTCTGAGGTCGGAGCAGGTGGCATAATGTCGGAATGAGTAGCCGAGGTCAGGAACGAAGAGGTTACACTGGACAGGTATAAGAGACGGGTCAATAGCAAGAGAAACAAAAACACAAACAGGATGCTAGCAGGCAAACTAACTAGGAACCAGCGTTCGGGCAAGTGGTGGTGGGAGGAGCGGTCTAATATGGTGTCTGCTGGCATGGGATAGGCCGGGGGACCAAATCTCTTCAAGACAGAACAGGGTTAAATTCCTGCAGAGACCGGCCATGCCCCCCTAAGGCCAAATGGAACCAACATGCTGTTGCAGCAGTGATAAGGAGTGCTGCAAAAGGCAAAACTCACAGACTTGTCACGAGGAGAAGCTGCACGGTGACCATGGTGAGTAGGGTGGCCCTGAAGGGGCGTTCGAATTACCGCCGTGACAGAAATATTCTAAAGCACTGAATTCACTTGGACACCAAAATCATTGAGATCTGCTGCTGGCAACTCTTTTTGCAAATGTCGGCCGATTAGGTCTCAGATGTGCTCGATAAGAGACAAGTCCAGAGTCACTGCAGGCCATGCTAGCGTGTTTAGACCACACAGGCTGCTGACAGTAGTACAAGCAATACGTGGCCTGTGACATTTGACATTTGCTTGGGAAGGCCTCTTTATGGTGTTGTCAGCTATGAGTGCGTTCAAGAGACAAGTGGGATTATCGCTAAAGAGGATATACCTCCATTCTATTCTCTGCCAATTTGCTCTGCACCATGATAGTCTTTAAGAGCCTTTTAATTGCATGTTTAACAATAAGAATAGTAATCAATTTGAGGAACATAAATTGAAGCCATTTTAAGAGTCATGTGCTCTAAAGAACATCCATAGTCTTGCCATAAAGGTTGGATAAGTGCTACGCGGTACCACTAGCACTGTATGAGAAGAGAACATTTTTTTTTGCAGCCAAACCAAGGTTATCTATATGTAGAGATAATAGCGTCCAACACAGATGACAGCTTGTCAAACCTTATTTTATTCTGCCATATACAAAAATTGCTATTACAGGTCTTTGTCAAACATTTGTCACAATTTTTGTACATGGCAGATGACATTAAGTTTTGACAAGCAATTACACGTTTTGGACTCATCTCGTCTATCATCTTTACATTTGAGTCATTACTAAGTGGGTTCCTTGGATTTTGGACTCTGCCCCTCCGAAGTAGACTACTGCAGACCACATTTGATATGCAGGGTTATCTATATGTCTAAGTTGAGCTAAATCAATAGGTAACTACCCAAAAAGAACCCGGTAATAGACACCACTGAAAAGTGTGGAGAGCATTTCTGATTCATTGTGCAAATACACTTACAATCCCAATGCAAAACCTATTAAGAGATTATCATGACAGCTCCTAAATCCTATTCAATTTTTGTTAATTTTGTACAAATGAATATTCTGTAGTCAGACAGGACTTCAGTCTGCTAATAAAATGCTGGGAGCTCGGAGCTGGGACTCAAGCTTAAAAGCAGAACCTTGACAAGCTGTCGTCTCTCCTTCCCGTCTGAACCCACACAGTCAATTATTTTCGGAAGGCTCAGACCCCCAGCCAAGCGGAACTTCGGCTTGAAAGATGTAATTGTCACCAAGTTTCCATACTTCCCGCTGGGATCAAACTGAATATGTTGACAGGAGAGAAGCTCAGGAAACATCCACCTGTCCTATAACCAATTCACACTTGTAGCATAAGGAAGAGATATATGAAATGTCATCTGCATTGTCAACAAGTGGATGTGATGATGTGCTATACTTTACTTCATGTGTGATATTGCAGCAGAAACATTATTAATAGAAATGGACGCATTCTATGTAGAAGACCACAGGGTCGTGCAGTATGGACTCATTGCATGGTTAGATTTCATACTTTGTCAATGCTAGCATCTGTGCTCTCTTCCCAAGGTTGGATCTAAAACCAATTAATTTAAAGATAATTTACATCACTGGGATTAGGGTTGTGACTCAACATTGATAACGATCTTTAATATTTCTTTATGAAGGAAAATGCCATAGCCACCTTGCACCATGCACCTTTATAATAACCCAATATCCCCATATGAAAATATTAAGGTTGTGCAAGAAAAATAGATTTTTTTTTTATTACAGTAAAATCCTCCTCTTGTCATGTTCATTGGAGGACACAGATCATGGTTGTAGCTGCTGCCATTTGGAGTTTGGCATGAATCAGTAAAGTGTTTACCCCTTCTGCAGGCACTGAGCTAATAACCTTGTAGCAAGGAGAATGATTGCCGACACTAAAAATCAACAAAATATCAGAGATCTATTGGGAACAATACTCCCCCGAGGAGAGTGAACACCACACAGGACAGAGAAAAAAAATCGGGTAAGTTCTGTGTGTGCCATTGAATGCAATGAGAAAATGAGCCGATGGTAAGTAATAAAAATATCATTTTTCTCTTTGCTGACTATGCTCTGCGTTACTCTGCGCCTGGCTGCACTGTCTATGGTTCCGTTTGATTTTTGTAACCTCATAATTTGGAATATTGATGGCTTAAAATGTTCATTTTCTTGCCCTCTTTTTTCTTCCTATAACTTCTTGTTTTATTGGACGTTATACTCATATAGTAAATTGATACTGATATTGTCCTGTTTATTATTCTTTTTTTTTGTATTTTTGTAATTGAGAATGATAAAGTCTTTCACTAAAAATTGAATTTTCAAAAATATCAGTTTTTCTTGTCATTAGGGGACACAGAGAACGTCGGATGATCAAAAGCAGCCATCAGACGTGAAAAAAGACGAGTGATCACCGACTGTATTTAAGTCGACAAACCATGCAATCTGGAGAGGTATTGTGGAATTCCATGTATGCACCCGAAGACTGTGTTCACACATAGCAGACATGTTGTGTTGTTTCTGCTGCTTTTTATCCGCATGTTTTCTGCACGTGACCACACCAATATATGCAATAACAATGTCCTCTGATAGCCGCATTTTTGTTGTCTGTTTTATCTGTTTTGCCGTTTATTTGAAGCGTTTTTAGTGCAGATTTTGAAGTTGAATTTTTAATGCATTTTTTTATAGTACAGGAAATCTTTGATTCTGCACTTAAAAGGACAATTTTGCTTTTTACCTATATTTTTATTCAGGCTTCACCTAGCAAGCTACAGAGAAAAAACACACAGGTCATAGTTAGTGATGAGCGAGTATACACGCTCGGGTGGTCTCTGAGTATTTTGGTGTGTTCGGAGATTTAGTTTTCCTCGCCGCAGCTGCATGATTTGCGACTGCTAGACAGCTTGAATACATGTGGGGGTTGCCAGGTTACTAGGGAATCCCCACATGTATTCAGCTTGTCTAGCAGCCTCAAATCATGCAGCTGAGGCACGGAAAAGTAAATCTCCGAGCACATCCAAATACTCAGAGACCACCCGAGTGTGCTTGAGGAAACCCGAGTAACGAGTATACTCGCTCATCACTAGTCATAGTGTTTTTAATTGATTAGTGGGTATGGGTTTTCATTAAATCTCATCCACTATGCTTATACTGTTAAATGCAGCGTATTTTTTACAGGAAAAAAACAGAACAGAAAAATACACAGTGTTTATGCTATGCAGGAGAAACTCTCCAAAAAAACTGGCTAACCTCTGTACAGAAGAAACTCAAATTAAAGAGTAACCTTCGCTTAATTTTTTGTTTATGAATCAAATCAATAGTAAACTTGTAAACAGAAAACTTTGTAATACAACCCTAAATCCCCCCAAATTGGGACACTGTAAATTGTAAAGAAAACAAGAATGCAAATTATTGGAAATTTCTTATAGTCATATTTTATTCACAGAAGAACATAGAATATGGATCAGAAGGTGAAACGTTTTGATATGAAAAAAAATGAATGAAGTTTAGAAAGTGACGGCAGCAGAGCATCTCAAAAAACTTTGGACGGTTAACAAACGGCTGAAAAAGGGCCATATAAAGGAACAAGCTGATGGAAAAACAACTGTCTGCATAAAAATATATCAGTCCATTTAGTCACTAGCAGAAAAAGTGACAAATGGAGTCGTTTTAATTCACACCAGCACCATGAGAATGCCATCAAATCAACAAGAGGAATGGAGTAGATTGATTTTTAGTTTTGTGAGAAAAGATATAGTATAACTTTAGTTGAATCCTCTGCTAATTCTGGTATTGTTGGTCCAGGGGGCAGTCCTATCAGTGACTAACAGCAGTCTCTATATGCAGTTCTATACAATGACAGCTGTTGTGAATTCTGTGGCAGAGCTCCCTCCTGTGGTCACAAGTGGTACTTCGGCTGATTCTCTCTGTGAGCTTCCGTTGGTGGAGGAAAGTGGTACTGCGGCTTCTGAGTTTCCTTCCTCAGGTGATGTGGTGAAGTCGTTAGGTGCTGCTCTATTTAACTCCACCTTGTGCTTTGATCCTGGCCTCCAGTCAATGTTCTAGTATTGGACCTGTTTCCTCCTGGATCGTTCCTGTGGCCTGCTGCTCTGCATAGCTAAGTTCCGCTTTTGCTATTTTGTTTGCTGTTTTTTTCTGTCCAGCTTGTCTATTTGTTTTTTCCTGCTGGCTGGGAGCTCTGGGACGCAGAGGGTGTACCTCCGTGCCGTTAGTTCGGTACGGAGGGTCTTTTTGCCCCCTTTGCTTGGTTTTTGTAGGGTTTTGTGTTGACCGCAAAGTTATCTTTCCTATCCTCGCTCTGTTCAGAAAGTCGGGCCTCACTTTGCTTAATCTATTTCATCTCTACGTTTGTCTTTTCATCTTTACTCACAGTCATTATATGTGGGGGCTGCCTTTTCCTTTGGGGTATTTCTCTGAGGCAAGGTAGGCTTATTTTCTATCTTCAGGCTAGCTAGTTTCTCAGGCTGTGCCGAGTTGCATAGGGAGCGTTAGGCGCAATCCACGGCTGCCTTTAGTGTGTTGGTGAGGATTAGGGATTGCGGTCAGCAGAGTTTCCACGTCTCAGAGTTCGTTCTATGTTTTTGGGTTATTGTCAGGTCACTGTATGTGCTCTGACCTCAATGTCCATTGTGGTACTGAATTACCTTATCATGACAGACAGCTGTCATTCACTGATGGGACCACCTACTGGACCAAAAATTCCAGAAAGAGCAGAGGATTAAATGGTTAGAACACAAGTTATACTGAATGTTTTCTCACAAAACTATATATCAATTTGCTCATCTACTCCTGTACGTTCATTCCTGCTTAGCGTATTGAGTGTCCTAACCCTTCCCTCCATGCTACTAAAGTCTGAAGGGTATACTCCATCCGTGGATAATAACAGCTGATCGGTGAGGATGCCAGGTGTTGGACTTCCACCGATCTTATAATTGATGACCTCTTCTCAGAAAAGTCATAAATATTATATGAGCAGACAACTCCTTTAAAAAGTTGTTCTCATGGAATTGTGTAGGAGCACCCTGCTCCCCTGCCTCCCGACTTCCTATGCATAACCGTTCGGTCAAGCATCATCACACCACTGGCCTGAACTATTCGCTCTCTGATTCTAGCAGCAGAGACATATTTGTCTGTGCAGCATTAGAGGTGTGCAGGGGGACTGAAGCTGGTCAGATCGGGAGCTCAGCGAAGCGGCAACAGGCTCTGCTGAAGCTATATCCTGGATATCTATAAACAGAAAGATAGTGAGGAAACACTTAGTTAACATAAATGAATTCAAGTCTCCAGGTCGAGATGAATTACACCCCAGAGTACTGAAGGAGATAGCAGAAGAAATTTTTGAACCACTCTCCATAATCTTTGAAAATTTTTGGAGAACAGGAGAAGTCCCAGAATACTCGAGAAGAGCAAATGTTGTTCCTATCTTCCAAAAAGGGAAGAAGGTTGACCCTGGGAACTATAGGCCGGTGAGTCTGACTTCCATACCAGGAAAGATCTTTGAACAAATTATTAAACAACATGTATGTAAGTTCCTGGATAAGAATGAAGTGATTAACCAGAGTCAGCATGGGTTTGTAACTAATAAGTCATGTCAGACTTAATTTCCTTCTATGACAATAACACTGACTAGGTAGATCAGGGAAATGCTGAATATATAGTATATCTTGACTTCAGCAAAGCATTTGACAAAGTATCTCACACCATCTTTATTAAAAAAATGACTAAGTATGAAATGGACAAGGCAACTGTTAGGTGGATTCATAACTGGCTTAGTGATCGGACCCAAAGAGTGGTCGTAAATGGTTGCACATCCAGTTAGAAGAATGTCTCAAATGGGGTACCACAGGGTTCTGTCCTGGGCTCTGTATTGTTCAACATCTTTATCATTTAGATGACGGAATTGAGGGTGCGCTGATTAAATTTGCTGATGACACAAAGCTAGGAGGGATAGCTAATACTAGAGAAGATAGAGAGAAGATTCAAAAAGATAAATAAACTGGAGCAATGGGCAGCAACTAACAGAATGGTTTTTAACAAGGAAAAATGCAAAGTACTACATCTGGGCAATAAAAATGAAAAAAGCATATACAGAATGGGAGGAATAGGGCTAAGCAACAGCACGTGTGAAAAAGACTTGGGTATACTAATAGATCATAAACTGAACATGAGTCAACAGTGTGAGGCAGTAGCAAAAAAGGCAAATGCAATTCTAGGATGAATTAACAGAAGCATACAGTCTTGATCACGCAAAGTCATTATTGCCCTCTACTCCTCTTTGGTTAGACCTCATCTGGAATACTGTGTCCAGTTTTGGGCACCACATTTTAAAAAAATACATCAACAAACTGGAGCAAGTTCAGAGAAGAGCGACGAGTCTGCAAACCATGTCCTATGAGGAACGGTTACAGGATCTCGGAATGTTTAGCTTGCAAAAAAGAAGACTGAGAGGAGACTTAATGGCTGTCTACAAATATCTCAAGGGCTGTCATATTGTAGAAGGATCATCTTTATTCTCATTTGCACAAGGAAAGACTAGAAGCAGGGGCAGCATGGTGGCTCATTGGATAGCACTGCAGCCTTGCAGCGCTGGAGTCCTGGGTTCTAATCCCACCTTGGAAACATCTGCAAGGAGTTTATATGTTCTCCCCGTGTTTGTGTGGGTTTCCTCTGGGTTATCCGGTTTCCTCCCACATTCCAAAGACATACTGATAGGGAATTTAGATTGTGAGCCCCATCGGGGACAGTGATGATAATGTGTGCAAAAACTGTAAAGCGCTGCGGAATATGTTAGCGCTATGTAATAATAAAGATTATTATTATTAGAAGCAATAGGATGAAACTGAATGGGAGGAGACACAGATTAGACATTAGAAAAAACTTTTTGACAGAGTGATCAATAAGTGGAACAGGCTGCCACGCGAGGTGGTGAGTTCTCCTTCCATGGAAGTTTTCAAACAGAGGCTGGACAGACATCTGTCTGGGATGATTTAGTGAATCCTGCTTTGAGCAGGGGTTTGGACCAGATGACCCAGGAGGTCCCTTCCAACTCTACCATTCTATGATTCTATAATTTGTCTAAGAGACAAACCGCACACCGCAGCAGAGTTATTGAAATGAATAACAGACCAGACAGATCTGTAGCTCTCACCGCTGAACCTACAACAAGGCATGATCATGTGTGATAATGGCCATAACCTGGTAGAGGCGGTGAAGCTTGCAAAGATCACACATGTACCATATTTGACCCACGTGCTTAACTTGGAAGTTCAGCGGTTTCTGAAAACCTACCCAGATTTGCCAGAGCTTTTGGTCAAGGTACACCATATTAGTGCACATTTCCATAAGTCAGCTACAGCTGCCATCGATCTGGCAATACTGCAGCAGCGCATGCAAGTGCCAGCTCACCAACTGGTGTGTAACGCGACTACGTGCTGGAACTCCATGCTGCACATGCTGGCAAGGCTGTTTCAGAAGCAGAGGTCAGTTGTGCAATACCAGCTACAACATGCCCATCGGTATTCTAGTCAGCCTCCGCACATAACATCTCAAGAGTGGGCATGGATGTCTGACATTTGTGCAGTTCTCCAAGACTTTGAGGACTTCACAAAGATGGTGAGTGACAATGTCGCTAACATCGGCACAACGATCCCTCTTCTTTGCCTACTTAAACAGTCGCTGCTGACAATTAAACAGGAAGCTTTGCATGCAGACCAGGTGGAGATGGAGGAAGACATGAGACAGGAAGATACTACTCAGCCTCATCTCATCTTCTTAGCACGGATTGGGTAACAATGAGGAGCTGGAGGCTAAGTAAAAGAAGGAGGAACAGGAGCTGGCTCAACAGAGGTTAGTACCCACACAAGCTTTGTCCGTCTCTCCTACGTGGATAAGCTGAGGAGAGAAATGAGGAGGAAGAGATGGAGGAGGAGATGGAGAGTAGTCATCATGGTGGAAACAGGGAAGCATTGGCTTTAGGGACCTTAGCAGATATGGCAGATTTTATGTACCGCTGCTTTTCATGTGACTCTTGCGTTACATTCATTTAGACCAAATGTCCAATGACAATAGTGTTGTTGCCACTGCACTTGTGGCATCCATGATCTGAGATTCCTGTTAGGCTCTCCTGGTGAGGTGGATTTATGAAGTTGCAGGTCAACATGGACACACGAACCCAAGGTGTTGGCACACCAGAAGGGAAGACACTTGAAAAAGCGAGGATTTGGACGAACTAAAAGCCACAAAAATAGGAGGGCAGATGTAGAGGAAAAAGAAAAAACTAAAGGAATAGGAATTAACAAAGATCTTGCCCAGTGCCTGGGTCATTTACCAGTTGTCCATACCAGTTGACACAGGTGTGTGATGACATCAACTGCTTCTTCGGAATACTTTATTAGCTCTATTCAAATATCGTCACATCCAGGCGCTTTGTTGTTGGACAGAAGCTTTACCTTAGCAATGACTTTGTCTTTCAGGATGTTCAGCTCTCCATCATTTCCAGTCTGTGTTATGAACATGTTCACACACACATGAAATAAAGGAGGAACGAAAGGACTATTAAAAAGTGACGCTGCACCTACACCCAACTGGTCCCTGTACAGACTAGAAAAGTCCCTTGCTGCACAACTGAAAAACACCTCCTTGGACCTGGCTCCCTAAAAGGCCATCAAGGGGTTTCTCCTACCTCCTGAGGAACCAGAGGGAATACCGCACCCAAATCCTACAGAAGAAGAGCATACAGCGAGACAACAGGACCCAGTGTAAGAAACTAAACACGTTCACACAGAATGGACATGAGAAAAAAAACAGAGAACTAAAAAATAAGCGGACTAAGTGAAAACCTCCCAAACCCCAAACATGGAATAGAGAAAAAGATGCTGGGTTGGACAACTCACAAACAGACCGCAGGAAAGCAATTGAGATAACTAAAACAATATAATCTCTAGTGTTATGAACTGGTGGTTTAGGAGCAACATGGGACGAGCTCTGAAGGAGGTGGTACCTGTACTGACCGCAGTCCCTAAGCTCAACACAACACTAGAAGTAGCCGTGGGATGCTCCTGTCACTCCCTAGGCATCTCGTCACAGCCTGAGAATTAACTACCCCTAAAGATAGAAACTATCTTGCCTTAGAGAAAATCCCCAAAGGATAGATAGCCCCCCACAAGTAATGACTGTGAGTGGAGAGGGAAAAGACATACACAGAATGAAACCAGGATGTAGCACAGGAGGCCAGTCTAGCTAGATAGATAGGACAGGATAGAATACTGTGCGGTCAGTATAAAAAACTACAAAAATCCACACAGAGTTTACAAAAATCTCCACACCTGACTAAAGGTGTGGAGGGTTAATCTGCTTCCCAGAGCTTCCAGCTTAACTGAATTAATCCATACTGACAAGCTGGACAAAACATAGAATGCACAGAACGAATAAGTCCACAACATGTGGACAGAAAAGAGCAAAGCAATGACTTATCTTTGCTGAACTGGTCAGGATATCAGGGAAATCCAAGCAAAGATGTGAATCCAACCAGGAACCATTGACAAGTGACACTGGCTGAAGGGAAGAGCCAGGCATAAATAGCCTAGCAGAAAGACAATCAGTGGAAGCAGCTGCAGACTGCTAAATCCAAGGAGCAGCTATTCCACTTAAAACCACCGGAGGGAGCCCAAGAGCAGAACTCACAAAAGTGCCACTTACAACCACCGGAGGGAGCCCAAGAGCGGAATTCACAACAGTACCCCCCCTTGAGGAGGGGTCACCGAACCCTCACCAGAGCCCCCAGGGCCGATCAGGATGAGCCAAGTGAAAAGCACGAATCAAATCGGCGGCATGGACATCGGAGGCAACAACCCAAGAATTATCCTCCTGGCCATAACCCTTCCACTTGACAAGATACTGAAACCTCCGCCTCAAAAAACGAGAATCCAAAATTTTCTCAACCTCATATTCCAACTCTCCCTCAACCAACACCGGGGCAGGAGGATCAACCGAGGGAACAACAGGCACCACATATCTCCGCAACAAAGATCTATGGAAAACATTATGAATGGCAAAAGAGGCAGGAAGAGCCAAACGAAAAGACACCGGATTGATAATTTCAGAAATCTTATAAGGACCAATAAACCGAGGCTTAAACTTAGGGGAAGAAACCTTCATAGAAACATGACGAGAAGACAACCAAACCAAATCCCCCACACGAAGCCGGGGACCAACACACAGACGGCGGTTAGCAAAACGTTGAGCCTTTTCCTGAGACAACGTCAAATTGTCCACCACATGAGTCCAAATCTGCTGCAGCCTGTCCACCACAGAATCCACACCAGGACAATCAGAAGGCTCAACCTGCCCCGAAGAAAAACGAGGATGAAAACCAAAATTACAAAAGAAAGGTGAAACCAAAGTAGCCGAACTAGCCCTATTATTAAGGGCAAACTCGGCCAACGGCAAGAAAGCCACCCAATCATCCTGATCAGCAGACACAAAGCATCTCAAATAGGTTTCCAAGGTCTGATTAGTTCGCTCAGTTTGGCCATTAGTCTGAGGATGAAACGCCGAAGAAAAAGACAAATCAATGCCCATCCTAGCACAAAAGGCCCGCCAAAACCTAGAGACAAACTGAGAACCTCTGTCAGACACAATATTCTCCGGAATGCCATGCAAACGAACCACATGCTGAAAAAACAATGGAACCAAATCTGAGGAGGAAGGCAACTTAGGCAAAGGTACCAGATGGACCATTTTAGAGAACCGGTCACAAACCACCCAGATAACAGACATCTTCTGGGAATCAGGAAGATCCAAAATAAAATCCATGGAAATATGCGTCCAGGGCCTCTCAGGGACCGGCAAAGGCAAAAGCAACCCACTAGCGCGGGAACAGCAAGGCTTGGCCCGGGCGCAAGTCCCACAGGACTGCACAAAAGCACGCACATCGCGCGACAAGGAAGGCCACCAAAAGGACCTAGCAACCAAATCTCTGGTACCAAAAATCCCAGGATGACCAGCCAACACTGAACAATGAACCTCAGAAATTACCTTACTTGTCCATCTATCAGGAACAAACAGCTTCCCCACTGGACAGCGGTCAGGCTTATCAGCCTGAAATTCCCGAAGCACCCGCCGCAAATCAGGGGAGATGGCAGAAAGAATCACCCCTTCCTTAAGAATGCCAACCGGCTCAAGGACTCCAGGAGAATCAGGCAAAAAACTCCTAGAGAGGGCATCAGCCTTAACATTCTTAGATCCCGGAAGATACGAGACCACAAAATCAAAACGGGAGAAAAACAGGGACCATCGAGCCTGTCTAGGATTCAGCCGCTTGGCCGACTCGAGGTAAATCAGATTCTTATGATCAGTCAAGATCACAACGCGGTGCTTAGCTCCCTCAAGCCAATGTCGCCACTCCTCAAATGCCCACTTCATAGCCAACAACTCCCGATTGCTGACATCATAATTGCGTTCCGCAGGCGAAAATTTTCTGGAAAAAAAAGCACACAGTTTCATCAAAGAACCATCAGAATCCCTCTGAGACAAAACGGCCCCTGCCCCAATCTCAGAAGCATCAACCTCAACCTGAAAAGGAAGAGAAACATCCGGCTGACGCAACACAGGGGCAGAAGTAAATCGGCGTTTAAGCTCCCGAAAGGCCTCAACAGCCGCAGAGGACCAATTCGTCACATCAGCGCCTTTCTTCGTCAAATCAGTAAGGGGCTTAGCCACACTGGAAAAGTTGGCAATGAAACGGCGATAGAAATTAGCAAAGCCCAAAAATTTTTGAAAGCTATTCACAGATGTGGGTTGAATCCAGTCATGAATATCTTGGACCTTAACAGGATCCATTTCCATAGACGAGGTAGAAAAAATAAAACCCAAAAAAGAGACCTTCTGAACTCCGAATAGGCACTTAGACCCCTTCACAAATAAAGCATTATCACGAAGGATCTGGAATACCATCCTGACCTGCTTCACATGAGACTCCCATTCATCGGAAAAAATCAAAATATCATCCAAATATACAACCATGAATTTATCAAGATAATTGCGGAAAATATCATGCATGAAAGATTGGAACACAGATGGAGCATTAGAGAGCCCGAATGGCATCACGAGGTATTCAAAATGGCCTTCGGCGTATTAAATGCAGTTTTCCATTCGTCACCCTGTTTAATACGAACAAGATTATATGCCTCTCGAAGGTCAATCTTAGTAAACCAACTAGCCCCCTTAATCTGAGCAAACATATCAGAAAGCAAAGGCAAGGGGTATTGGAATTTGACCGTGATCTTATTAAGAAGATGATAATCTATACAGGGTCTCAAGGAGCCATCCTTCTTAGCAACAAAAAAGAAACCCGCTCCCAATGGTGACGAAGACGGCCGAATATGCCCCTTCTCCAAAGATTCCTTAACATAACTCCGCATGGCGGCATGCTCTGGCACAGACAGATTGAAAAGTCGGCCCTTAGGGAACTTACAACCTGGAATCAAGTTAATAGCACAATCACAGTCCCTATGTGGAGGAAGGGAACTGGACTTGGGCTCATCAAATACATCCTGGAAATCCGACAAAAACTCAGGGACCTCAGAAGAGGGGGAAGAGGAAATTGACATCAAAGGAACGTCACTATGTACCCCTTGACAACCCCAACTAGTCACAGACATAGTTTTCCAATCCAGCACCGGATTATGTTCCTGTAACCATGGAAATCCCAGTACAACAACATCATGCAGGTTATGCAACACCAGAAAACGGCAATCTTCATGATGTGCTGGAGCCATGTACATGGTCATCTGCGTCCAGTACTGAGGTTTATCCTTGGCCAATGGTGTAGCATCAATGCCCTTCAAAGGAATAGGGCTCTGCAAAGGCTGCAAGGAAAAACCACAGCGCCTGGCGAATTCTAAGTCCATTAAGTTCAGGGCAGCGCCTGAATCCACAAATGCCATGACAGAAAAGGACGAAAATGAGCAAATCAGGGTCACAGATAAAAGAAATTTAGGCTGTACAGTACTGATGGTAACAGACCTAGCGACCCTCCTAATACGCTTAGGGCAATCAGAAATAACATGAGCAGAATCACCACAGTAAAAACACAGCCTATTCTGACGTCTGAATTCCTGCCGTTCTGTTCTAATCAAAATCCTATCACATTGCATAGGCTCAGGACTCTGCTCAGAGGACACTGCCATATGGTGCACAGCTTTGCGCTCGCGCAGACGCCGATCAATCTGAATGGCTATAGACATAGATTTGCTCAAACCAGCAGGCGTAGGGAAGCCCACCATAACATCTTTAAGGGCGTCAGAAAGACCTTTTCTGAAAATAGCAGCCAGAGCATCCTCATTCCATTTAGTGAGCACAGACCATTTCCTAAATTTCTGGCAGTATAATTCTGCCGCTTCCTGACCTTGACACAAGGCCAACAGGGTTTTTTCTGCATGATCCACAGAATTAGGTTCGTCATACAATAATCCGAGTGCTTGAAAAAATGCGTCTACATTCAGCAATGCCGGATCCCCTGATTCAAGGGAGAATGCCCAGTCCTGAGGCAGCACGCAGCAAGGATATGATGATTTTAACTTACTGAATGGGATCACCAGAAGAACGGGGTTTCAAAGCAAAAAACAATTTGCAGTTATTTTTAAAGTTCAAAAACTTGGATCTGTCCCCAAAAAACAAATCAGGAGTAGGAATTTTAGGCTCCAAAGCCGGAGTCTGGACAACATAATCTTGGATACTCTGTACTCTTGCAGCAAGTTGATCCACACGAGAAAACAAACCCTGAACATCCATGCCAGAGCATAAATCCTGAACCACCCAGAGATCAAGAGGAAAAAAAAGACAAAACAGAGCACAGAAAAAAAAATGGCTCAGAACTTTTTTTTCCCCTTCTTTTGAGATGCATCTAATTCATTCTTGGCCACTTGTACTGTTATGAACCGGTGGTTTAGGAGCAACATGGGACGAGCTCTGAAGGAGGTGGTACCTGTACTGACCGCAGTCCCTAAGCTCAACACAACACTAGAAGTAGCCGTGGGATGCTCCTGTCACTCCCTAGGCACCTAGTCACAGCCTGAGAACTAACTACCCCTAAAGATAGAAACAGGAAAACTATCTTGCCTCAGAGAAAATCCCCAAAGGATAGATAGCCCCCCACACGTAATGACTGTGAGTGGAGAGGGAAAAGACATACACAGAATGAAACCAGGATGTAGCACAGGAGGCCAGTCTAGCTTGATAGATAGGACAGGATAGAATACTGTGCGGTCAGTATAAAAAACTACAAAAATCCACACAGAGTTTACAAAAATCTCCACACCTGACTAAAGGTGTGGAGGGTAAATCTGCTTCCCACAGCTTCCAGCTTAACTGAATTAATCCATACTGACAAGCTGGACAAAACATAGAATGCACAGAACGAATAAGTCCACAACATGTGGACAGAAAAGAGCAAGCAAGGACTTATCTTTGCTGAACTGGTCAGGATATCAGGGAAATCCAAGATGTGAATCCAACCAGGAACCATTGACAAGTGGCACTGTTTGAAGAGAAGAGCCAGGCATAAATAGCCGAGCAGAAAGACAATCAGTGGAAGCAGCTGCAGACTGCTAAATCCAAGGAGCAGCCATTCCACTTAAAACCACCGGAGGGAGCCCAAGAGCAGAACTCACAAAAGTGCCACTTACAACCACCGGAGGGAGCCCAAGAGCGGAATTCACAACACCCTCCCTACTCCCCTCCAGTCAGTGCCCCCTCCATACTTCCCTCCAGTCAGCGCCCACATAGCGTTTTAGCAGTCCATTAAATGGACTGCGTTACACCGCGGCATAACGTGGTGTAACGCAGTCCATTAACGCTGCCATTAACCCTGTAAGTGTGACCAACTTTTTACTATTGATGCTGCCTATGCAATTTTAAAAAAATCATTATATTCTCACTTTCCGGCATCCGCGGCAGCCTTTCCCGCTCCTCGCGACGCTCTGGTCCCAAGAATGCATTGCGACAATGACCCCAGATGATGTAGCGGTCTCTTGAGACCGCTACAACATCATGGGTTATTGCCGCAAGGCATTACTGGGAATGGAGCGTCGCGAGGAGCATCGCTAAAGGCCTGGTCTAGATCCGGGGGCCGCCGGAAGGTGAGTATATAACTATTTATTATTTTAATTCTTCTTTTAACAGGGATATAGTGCCCACATTGCTATATACTATGTGGGCTGTGTTATATACTACGTGGGCTGTGTTATATACTACGTGGGCTGTGTTATATACTATGTGGGCTGTGCTATACACTACGTGGGCTGTGCTATATACTACGTCGCTGTGCTATGTACTACGTGGGCTGTGCTATATACTATGTGGGCTGTGCTATATACTACGTGGCTGTGCTATATACTACGTGGTTGTATTATATGCTACGTGGCTGTGCTATATACTACGTGGCTATGTTATATACTACGTAGCTGTGCCATATACTACGTGGCTGTTATATACTACGTGGGCTCTGCAATATACTACATGGGCTGTGTTATATGCTACATGGGCTGTGAGACTCTTTCACCTGGGGCCCTCAAAAACCTGGAGCTCGCCCTGGCTTCACTGATTGGTCTCGCCCAGCCGTCCGCGAACAATCAGCGACAAACACAGTCCGGCCGCGAATTGGCGCAGGATTTGAACCACGCTTTGCTAATTGTTCGCGCCCAGCCGGCCGAATCCTGTGTATTCATTGCATTATTCTGAAATCTTCATAAATAAACTACATCCATATTCTAGAATACCTAATGCGTTAGAATCGGGCCACCATCTAGTGTTTAATAGTAGTCTTTAATTGTGGATGAAATGGATGACAGAAAACCCGAGGAATCATGGGCACAAATAAAGACTGAATACATTACTGTCTCTAAAAAGACTTGGGGGATTATGTCACTGAAGAACACCAGGCCAGGGTAGATGTGAAGCATGGCAAAAGGTGGCAGCCATAGCACCAAAGGGAGGGAGCGGAGTTTGAAACATTCTCAGTATCTTGTACGTATTGCTCATCTACTAGTGTGATCTGCACCATCTTGGGAAGGTCAGCTCCTGTGAAACTGTAGAGGACTCCTGAGCAAGTGTCATCTCTAGAGTTGAGTGGATCAAGTAGAGTTGCAATTTACCTTTTCACATGGATTTTAACTGGAAATTCGATTTGGACTGAAGTTATTCTCTATCTTATTTTATAACACTGTTGTGCCTCTCTAGACTACAGAACATAATAAACGGAATATGTAAAAAATTTAAATACTCACCACTGAGTTATCCAGCTCCTTTGCTCCTCAACATCACCTGTACAGTCCTCTTTGCATTTTCTGATTCCTTCCACCAGTATTGAACTCCCCAGGCTGTAGTGGTGAACAAATATGTTCAGAAAACAATCGCCGATTCTGAATTTGCCATATTCGTACCATATTCGTGCCGATTTTATGTTTGATGATTGTTTGCAAACATATTTGCTCATCTGTACTCCCATTGACTCCATTGGCGTTCGGCTATGTTTGGCGTATATTGCAAATACGGCGATCATAATCCGAACCACGTATTGAAATATTCGCTCATTCCTAGCGGTAAGGTGATGAGTAGGATTTCTTTGTATTTTTTACATATGACTTTTTAAAGTACATCAAAAGCACCCCATAAAAGGAACTTAATGCTCAGAAATAATAATATTGCAATATAACATATACCAACTAACCATAACCAAATATTACCAGAATAAACGCTATTAATACCACCATACTGATCATTAAAGGGGTTGTCCAGGATTCTCCTGATTATTGGAAGCGGGCTGTTATGTGACTGCGAGAATGCAATTTCCACACCTCTGGCCACATTCGGACTAAACGTACTTGGCGTAAACGTACCCACTGCCGGACCGGCCCATCTGGTATTTGTCAGAATTGTCAGATGGTCAGTCCGGCTGTGAACACAGGGCACCATTCAGGCTAAGGCTGACCCTGCCTGTAAGTGTAAATATCGATCTAAGATGTTGTTAATCTTATTTGTGATAAAAGCAGCAGCATTATATGGAATTGGTGTATAGTTATCACAATTAGACAAGTACAGTAGAATTTTAGAGATATGGTAGGATTTGTCCATTATCACTAGAGATCCACCTTTATCATATGGTTTTATTATGTAGCAATTGTCATTGTTGAGTGCATTAAATGCTATTGGATTGCCCGCCAGGGCCGTGGGGTACTCGGTACCGAGTCCGGTCAGCTCAAAGGGCGATGTCATGATGGCGGCGACCCGGTCTGTGGACCTGGGTGCCCATGTTAAAGGGAAGGGGTTTTTGTAATAAAGTTTGTGTTCATGACGCCACCTGTGGTATTCGGTCAGTGGGGATCGACGCTGCTTAAAGCAGTCCTCGGGTGATGTTATGGCAGCTAGATGGTATAACTTCCCACAGGTGAAGTAGGTCCCCAGGGCTCCCGGTGTGTAGGTGAAGATGGTGAGTGGTGCGGTAAGAAACGGAGGACACAGGTTTGCAGTCTCTACCTGGTTTACTGTAGGCTTCAGGCAACCGCAGTGCAGGGCAACAGATCACGGGTACAGGTAGGGTCTGGCCGGCTTGGACGCAAGTTGGGAGTCCCCTTTACCAGGTGGAGATGAAAGCCTTCCTACCAGCGCTTTGGTGTAGTAGTCCCTTACTGCCTATGGCTTCTAGCAAAGTCCTCACAGTTCTCTCTGTCCTCCATAAAGGTGGGACACAAACCCGTATGACAGCTGGCTCGAGTTTTTTTATAGGGTCCCTATCATGACCTGGGCTGTATGCGCCACTGTGTCTCCTGGGTATTAGGGCGGACAGGTTACTTATAGTCCAGCTGTCCTGCCGGTTTCTGCTGTGTCTCCTAGAGTCCGACACAATTTCCGTCTTCCGGCTACCGGAATCTGTGCTCTACCAGGGAGGTAACCCAGTCGCAGCTGTCCTCCCTTGTTGTCACTCTCCTGTGCTCCACTCTCCTGCACGTTTGCTACAAGCTGTTCATCCTATCAAATTCTCTCTCTCCAGGAGCTGCAGCACCTCAGGCTGCACGGCCCCTTCAGGCCTTCCGACACTCACTGTTTGACTACTCTCTTCTCTGTCCTTTGACAGACTGCTCACTAACCTCCCCTCCAGCCAGAATATATATAGGGGAACCACCCACAAGCTGGATCAGAGCTCCCCCTTCTGGCCTGGAGTGTGAACAAGTTGTGTGCTTTCTGGTTACTTGTTGAAAGATATCCTTCCTTGCCTCCAAGAGTGACATCACTCTCCCTGTGAGGAAAGCAATGCCACTGTAACAACCAGGACCCTGGTGTGTTACACTATAGTTTCTTCAATAGTCATATTGGACCTGTGAGTTAAATGTCCCAATTTGTAGGACTTAATGACCTCGTCAATGCCTTGTGAGACTGTGTGAGTATAGGCCTCAGCTCCGTGTAAATTGGGTAGGGATCTGGAACTATATTTAAGGGTAAGCCTAAAGGAATACTGGATAAAGGATCAGGGAGAATGGCCAAAACCATGTCCTGTTGTTCTAATACAGAAAAATTTGTCTTTACTTGCCCCATTTCCATCCTTTTGCCACACTTCCGTCCTTTTCTGTGTCTCCACCTGCCACCTGTCCTGTGTTAGCCGCACTCCCCCTCTTACACATCACTTCCAGTCCGTGCAGTCTATTTAAACTATATTTGCTGACTGTATATGCCACACTTCATAGCAGCACATACGTGGCTGTACCTCCCGTCTGGTTAGCATTCATGTCTATACTGCAGGCCAGTTCTACTTAATGCTCCTCTACACACATTTATGACTTTGTAGCATCAGTACTTTTATCCCCACTTTGATTCCTTTGATGAATATCTTATTTGTTGGTCCTATCGCTCATTCCTGTAGAGTATTTATTTATGTCACACCCCCTTTATACTTACCTTTCCCTATCTTATCCTATTTGCTAACAGCCTTAACATTATTTTATTCTCACTATTAGCAGGGCTGGCTCCAGGTTCTCGTGAACTCCGGGCAAAAGAGTCTCAGTGGGCCCCTTTATCACCACAATTCATGATGCACAGGTAAGAAATATAGAGATAGTAGAATTTCAAAGATTTCACTTCTTACATTACATGAGTGATATCTATTGTAAATTCTACAATAGCTCAGAAACCGGCAAATCCTTGCAGCACACAGTGCACCACATAGTCCTCCATACAGTATTATGGGCACCACACAGTCCTCCATACAGTATTATGGGCACCACACAGTCCTCCATACAATATTATGTGCACCACATAGTCCTCCATACAGTATTATGGGCACCACACAGTCCTCCATACAGTATTATGGGCACCACACAGTCCTCCATACAATATTATGTGCACCACATAGTCCTCCATACAGTATTATGGGCACCACATAGTCCTCCATACAGTATTATGGGCACCACATAGTCCTCAATACAGTTTTATGGACATCATATATTGCTTCATAAAGAATAATGAGCCCTATATATTGCTCCATTATGTATAATGGACCTTATGTATTACTCCATGCAGTATAATGGGCCCCATATAATGTTCCATACAGTATAATGGGCCCCATATATTGCTCCATACAGTATAATGGGCCCCATATATTGCTCCATACAGTATAATGGGCCCCTTGAGGTGCTCTACACAGAATAATGTGGTAGCCCATATATTATTCCATACAGTATAATGGGCCCATATATTGCTCCATACAATATAATGGGCCCCATATATTGCACCATACACTATATAATGGCCCCATATATTGCCATATGTAGCAATTTATTGCTACATACATAAAAACATATCAAATAATCACCTCTCCTTTTTTCACACTGCTGCAGTCTCCTTAACGTCTTTTGAGGAGGATGCACTATTGACACCTCATAGCTCTCTGCCCTGACACATCTCATAGAGAGTCAGAAGACTCTGAAGAGACCGGAGCAGTAAGGAATGAGGAGAGGTGAGTTTTATAAGAGGGTGCCAACGCTGGCATCGGGCTTTCCTGACTCATGAACCTCATAGCGTGCTGGTGTCCCCAAAAGCGAGTGGTCCCTCCTTTCGTCCAGGAATCTCCCTGCTGAGAGTCGCACAAGTGTTCTCCGTATGGTCATCCGTGTGTAATCCGTTTGCAATGCGATGATGCAATTTTCTCGCACCTATGTGTCCGTATTACATCCGTATGACATACGTATGGCTTTACATTTCTCATTGCTTTTCCCCATTGAATTTAATGGCTCAATGGGCTGAAATGAGAAAAATGTGTGCATATTTGTCGCAAGCTAGACTGATGGTCCGTGTGGTGTCTGATTTTTTTCTCGCACCCATAGATTTGCATTGGCGAGACTTGGGCGACATACGCGTACAATTGCAGCATGCGGCGATTGCACTCGCACGCTGAATACGCCCGAGGAAAAAAAACGGTGATGTGAGCTGCCCCATAGATTAACATTGGTCTGAGTGCTATGCGATGTTTTCTCACATAGCACTCGTCCGTATTCTACGCTAGTGTGACCCCGGCCTTAGGCACATATGTATTCTCCCTATTGTTGTCATGCATTCCTTTTGCCTTGGTTTTCACCTTGTTATATATTGACTTACATGAGTGTACACACGGTAAATGGATTTTTTATCTTTTTTATTTATTTACTCTGTATTTAGACATCTATCATATTATGTTGATTTTGTCTTATTTTTACAGTCATGACAGTATTAATTTTGTACATATTTATTTTATTTACTTTGTTCTTTATGCAAATTAGCATCATGTTGCTTAGTTTCTGTTAGGCCACCTTCACACGTTCAGTATTTGGTCAGTATTTTAGCTCAGTATTTTTAAGCCAAAATGAGGATTGGCTGATAAATACAGAAGTGGTGACGAGTTTCTATTATACTTTTCCTCTGATTGTTCCTCTCCTGGCTTTTTCTTACAAATACTGATGTAAAATCCTGAACGTGTGAATGCGGCCTTATCGTATATACTGTATTTTATAGGCCGTGACCAAGGTCTGTGGACGAAACGTTGGCCCCTTTTCTGTTATACAGACGTACTGCTGCATTTTCTTCAAATAAATCTACCGTAGATCCATTGGACTATTTGAGTGTTGTGTTATTCTACAATAACACTGGTCAACGCAATTTTTCTGGCAAAAGGTTTTAAAACATATTTTAAGTCAATTTTGGCTGCTGATTACGAATATGAACTCCGTTTTTGGCTATCACATCAGGATTTCGAGATATTTTCAATTTTTGATGAAAATTACTCCAATCTAATGTTTTATGATAAAACCTCATGATTTTCGATACTACATTGTATATTTTTAATCAAGGAATAACAAAGATTACAAAGTCTATGTACAGCAAATCAAATATACTTACAGAATTAAACTACAAAATATAAAAACACATATATATGGCACACAGATGAATGGCAAATGGCAGTTATTTGAACTTTCTTTTCTTGGCTGATCTGTGATGTACGGTTTCTGGATTGTCTCTCTTCAAGCTCCAGCAATAGTCAGCCATCATATGTGAGTCCCACCGGCCTTGATACCGTTCTTCCATTGTTTTAATGTCCTGATGAAAACGCTCCCCTTGTTCCTCGCTCACATCCCCAAGGTTCCCTAGAAAAAAGTCCAAATGGCTGTGTAAATAGTGAATCTTGATACTCATTCTCCATCCAAGATTTCGCAGACTCGTAGCTCTTCCACAATCTCTTCATAGTTGTCTGCTTTCTTATTCCCTAGAAAATTCTGCACCACATTACAAAATGCATTCCAAGCTCTTTCTTCTGTCTCATTCATTGATGTGATAAAATTTGTGTCTCTCATAAGTGTTCTTATTTGAGGTCCATCAAATATTCCAGCCTTTTTCTTCTCTTCACTAAGACCAGGAAAAGTTGAACATACATAGTTAAAGCATTCTCCACTGTGATTGAGAGCTTTGATGAACTGCTTCATCAATCCAAGATTTATGTGTAAGGGAGGAAAGACAATGTCATTCCTATCCACTAGAGCATCATGGATGACATTATTATCGCCAGATGCCAAACTCTGTCGCTGAGGCCATTCAGTTTTCACCCAATGCTCTGCTGTAGCTCTACTGTCCCAGTAGCACAGAAAACAAGGGTGTTATCATAACAAATGGGAATTATGCATGTTCAAAGAAAACAAAGATATTCTCACATTTATTGGGAGACTACATGAAAACTAAATTTACCTTAGTGAACCGTATAAACCGGCACTTTTCATACACTACTTATATTTATCATGCAATTCTTGAAAATGGGCTATATACCTGTGGCGCAAAAACGTGATGTGATAGAGAAATTATACGATCAGATTTTAATTCAGCACCGTCTAAAACTGTTCTTAAAGTTCATGCCAGAAATTTTTTTTTGTAGACCTGTGTAATCAGTGATTCTGTGATTTTCTGTGAGAACTCTAGAGGAACTCCAAAAGGTGGACCCGCTAGACCACGACAGCGAATCCTCCAAGGGCGAGTGGACCCGGTGGACAGGAAGCGTTCGGGGCAGGCTCAAGGGAGACTACTGTCGCGGCAGCTAGTACCTGAAGGAGAAGTGTAGAAGAGAGAGTAAAACGGCAGGAGCACAGAAAAACGGACAGGGAAACAGGTGAAATCAGAAGGAACACCAGGAAGACCGGCGGGACTGAGATGCAGACATAAAAGAAGGCAGGAATATCAGACACAGGGAGTGATACTAAATGCAGGCAGCATGGAATGAAGGGAACCCGGGCCAGAGAGTAACAGAAGCCACTGGGAACCAGACAGGCGGGATACGTGACGCAGACTGGTAGACACGACGAAGGAAAGGCAGTAAGGAACTAAACAGGAGACACAGGTAGGCAGGTACTGGAAGGGAAAACACAAGTGACTGAAGGTAAAACAAGGCAGCTAATGAAAGCAGACAGAGAACAGAGCAACCAGACTACATGGGGCCAGAGTCACATGAAAAACACAAATGACAATCAGGCAACGCCAGGAGGAAG
The DNA here is from genome assembly GCF_032444005.1 of Ranitomeya imitator. Taxonomy (NCBI): domain Eukaryota; kingdom Metazoa; phylum Chordata; class Amphibia; order Anura; family Dendrobatidae; genus Ranitomeya; species Ranitomeya imitator. The sequence continues at coordinate 775,154,658 of NC_091284.1, forward strand.
AGGCGGCCTGATAAGGAGGACAGAGGAATACCTTCTGGGTGAAAGTGCTCCAGAGCACAGAGCGTAACAGAAAGAGCGGCCGGGATCAGCGAGGAGAATGTGCGCGTGCGCCACAGAATCCAGTGCACCCAGTGCGCATGCGCACCCGAGGAGGTCCAGGGGCCGAGCGCGCAGGAAGAGCAGAAGACCGGAAACGAGCAGGGATGCGCCGGGACGCCGCAGCGTGGTAAGGAAGAGACACATGCGGCGAGGCAGGCGGGAGCATAACATTTTCACCGAGCCATAGACTTATATTGCTACTTTTCCATTTGTGATGCTGATAAAAAACCGCACATCTCTATGATTTTTGCTTGAGACCAACTTGTGGAACATAGGCGCACTACAAATAACAGTCAATCTACCAAATAATTGGGTGCAACAACAGTGGTAAGGCAATGAACAACAACAAGGGAAAAGCACCACTGGGAGGAATGCACACCATAATAATGTATAATAGGAAAAACTTTGTTAACAATGCATAAAATCAAATAATGTTCCCCCACACGCACAATATAAATATGATCATCGCAAGGACAAAAAATGAGGATCAACACAACCCCAAAAGCCCTTGAAACATAAGCACGTCATGTGCAATCATAAAACACAGAGGAGCTCACAGTAAGCCCAGGGCATGAGTAACCCACAACATAAAGTAAAGATGCACAATCACAATCTGTACATGGAATCGTCCTAGGGGCACCTGGAAGGCCTGGATGCCAATGATGTAACAAACAATGCTAATCCCTTAAAAAATCAGTATCACGAAAAAGGTACACAGCAGTCTAACCGCTCACCTGGTGGACCATGCAATCGTTTAAACCAAAAAGTACAGCATATGGTACTGTCCCTTTAAGAATCAATATCCAATGAGTGGTGCAAAAAAAAAAAAATTTTTCATGAAGCCTGAGACGTTGCACCAACCAACCACATTGTAATGAGACAACCATAGGGATATACCAGAAAAGGTGCTGCGATATGGCCAACACTCAGGAGCTGTGTGAAGGGAAGAAGCAAGCAGTAACCAGGCACGTGGGTGACGGACTGAGGGGCAGAAGAGCAAGGGGAGAAGAAGGAACAATGCATAGGTGTCATGCCGTTCTGTCTGTTTCTGGTTTTCGGCATTACAATGCATATGTTTGCTTTAACCCTTTACTCTTTTCCCCTTAATTTGAGCTGGGATACTGTTGGCTGTTACCTGGATGGAGCCTTCTCAGTTCCCTGCTCTGCTGAGCAGCTGTACATGGTGGTTAGGTCTTTTCTGCTGTAGGACCATCTGCATGTGCGGTCCCTGGTTGCTGCTGTGGAAGCTGTCCGTGGGTTGTGAGGTCATTTGCAGCTGGTGCATGACTTTCCACGTGGGTCAGTGCATGCAGTTTCAGTCAGGTGCCCTGAGCCTCAGATCCTGCACTGATTGTGCTAATGGTTTCTGTTTGTGCTAAGGGCGTGTGCGGCCACACCTCCCCTGCTTTTATCAGGGTTAGGGTGTGTACTTGAAATGCTGTCCCCAGCCAATTGCTGAGGGGCAGCTCCTATATAATGTTCCCCTGCCCTATGGGCGGGGCCTGAGCTACTCACAAAGCTCTTGAACTTTGTTATGTGTGTTTGTGTTCCTGCACCTCTCCTGTCGATGTTTTGGTACCAAAGTCCTTGCCTTGATTCCTGTTTTGTCCTGTTCTGGTGCCTGTCCTGGAGGCAGTATATCGAGGCCTGAATCCTTGATCCTGTACCTGTCCTGTACCTGAACCTGTCTGAACTGTCTGCTGTGATTATGTTCCTGGAATCCCTCTGCATCTGGAGCCTCACTCCCAGTGACTTTGAGTCTCTTGAAACCGGTGTTTCTACTGAGCATCTACTACTCTGTGCTCTGACTACCATGTGGTGTTAACCCCGTCTAGCTCACGTCCAGTATGGTGGTGCTTGCACCATCACGCTTGAGTTCCTTCCTAGGTCCGATGCCCGGAGCCTGACGACCGCAGTTTGGAACCTGATTACCGCTGCCTGGAGCTTGGAGCCTGATGACTGGTGGTGCCTGTAGGTCGTGTTGGATGTCCAGAACCAAACGACTCCTGTCTGATGTCTGCCGGTGACCCTGGGTCCAGATGTCCTGATGTCCTGTCTGTACTCTGATGTCCTGCCTGTGTCATGATGACCTCATGGACCCTTATGTTCTGATGTTCTTGTGTGTCCTGATGTCTTATCTGCATCCTGATGACCTCGTGTTCCCGGATGTCCTGATGTCCTTCCTGTGTTCGATGTCCTGAAGTAATTGATGACCTTGGCTGCCACGCCAGTGTCCCAGCTGATGACCTGGGCTGCCACGTCAGTGTCCCAGATGTCTATCCAATGTCCTGATGTTCTTGGGTGTCCTGATGTCTTATCTGCATCCTGATGACCTCGTGTTCCCAGATGTCCTGATGTCCTTCCTGTGTTCAATGTCCTGTCCTGATGTAACCTGATTACCTGGGCTTCCACGCCAGTGTCCCAGCTGATGACCTGGGCTTCCACGCCAGGAGCCTGACATCGTCATGTTTTGTTTATGTACTGTGTGACTTTACTTTAGTAAACTTTATTTTCTCTATACCTGAAGTTGTGCGGTGTAATCAAGTCCTACGTGTCTCTTTGTCCACATGCTCAGCTGCCACAGAACCCCGGTCTCTGCCCTCCCTTAGTTCGAGTAGGTCCAGGTCCCCCTCTGCGGTTTAAAGGGTCCGTATTTCGTCCCCGGGGGACACGCGCCCCGCGCCTTCTGAGGTTGGTCGGCTTGGGGGCATTTATGGGCTGGGCCGCATCAGCGGCTGCAGCTGACCATGACAATAGGTATATCCCGATGAATGTCTCATTACAATGTGGTGGTGAGGCTTCATGAGAAAATTTTTTTTGCACCACTCATTGGATATTGATTCGTAAAGGGACAGTACCATCTGTTGTACTTTTTGGTTTAAACTGTTGCATGGTCCACCAGGTGAGCGATTAGACTGCTGTTGTAGGGAGGTGTACCACGTCTGCAGTCCATCTTGCGTGTCTGGGCCGGAACTGTCGGGACTGTCACCACTATTTCAGGGGGAAGTCGTTTCTGACTACAACATTTCTGAACACCTGACTTATGGGGGCGGGTACGACAAATATAGCAGTGTGATCGGGAAGACGGGACACTTGGTGGGGAACGAGCTTGTGAGCAGAGAGACGGTTGACTCCCTCTTGATGGACCCACGCCAACTAGCTGTGCCTGCGCACCCAGCTAGTAAGACTTCTGATACAGACTACCCTGAGCCCAGCAAGACATCCGCACCGTGTAGTATCCAGGATAGAGTGCATATCTGCGCTCTGCTCTTCACCGCAGAGGTACCGCTTAGTCCCATCCTTGCGCTGCCCGTTCAGAACCAGGCCACGCCTGTGACTGTGTCTGCTGGACTGTGTGCTTCTACTGCGGCCTTGTCTACTGAACTTCCTGCTTCATCCACTGTGCCGCTTACCCTCATCTCTACTCCATTGCGTACCCAGAACCAGAGGCCACGTGCCCAAGGACCTGGAGGATTTATCACCGCAAGGAGACAGTACATCGTCCTTCTGCAGGATCGGATCAGAGACATCTCGCGCCGCCATCAAGGGATCTTTCAGCCACCTTCCTCCAGCACACAGAGACTGATAAGTTAACCCTTTGTTATCTTCTGTATTTTCCTTTCCCCATCTGCAAATTTTAATCTTTCATCCCCCTGCTTATACTGTTTACATAAAGACCTTGTTAACCCTTGATCTGTCTCCTGTGTGTCACTGCATCCTATGCACCTGCTAGAATCCTACACTTGGTGTAGTCGGCAGGATGCAGTCCAATAGCATGCAGGCGACAGATCAAGCAGTTGGGGGTGGCCCCAGAACCAGAATTTCACTGGGAGCATGCTGAATAATCTGCCAAAATTTATGGGGAGCAATACCATGCTGTGGAGCTGAACTGAAGGCCTTAGAGGCATGATGAGAATGTGTAACACCCCAGGTAACCGGTTGTTACAGTGATGTTGCCTTCCTTTCGGGGAAGGCAATATCATGCTTGGAGGCAAGGAGGATTCTCTTTACCAGGTAAGCACCTACATTCTACAATTCTGAACCCGGATCCAGGGGAGCTTCCCCAGCTTTAAGTATTGTGGTCTGGAGGAGGAGTTAGGTTAGTCTGGAGCAGACAGTGAGGAGAGAGGAAGGAGAGGAGAGAGCGGAGCCGTGCAGCCAGGACTGTGCTGCAGCTCCAGGAAAGGAAGTGAACCCAAGGGGTTGAATGTCAGTGAAGCATCAGAGAAAAGAAGCACAGGAGGAGGAAAGGGGCTTAGAGGGGAACTGTGACTGGGCACCCTCTGAGCCGAAGCGCAGGAACCGGGCACCGGGAGCCCAAGGCTGTGCTGTACTCCAGGTCGCACAGCAGAACCAGAGGGCATAGGACTTTATGTAATTTGCCCGCACCCACACCTGGAGGTGAAGCAGTACCTGAAGAGCCCGGGTCATGATAGAGACCCTATAAAAAGACTCACACTGCCCACCATACGGGTAACTGTCCCAGGACAGGAGAGAGAGGACTTTGCCAGCAAGCTACAGGCAGCAGGGAAATCGCATACGAGCGCGAGTAGGAAGGCTTACGGACCTCACCTGGGAGAGGGATCCACCTTTGCCTCCAGGCCATCTAGACTATATCATCACCTGTTCCTGGTACCCTGGACTGTGGCCTACTACCATCAGTATACCAGGTAAAGACATTACAACCTTGTGTCCTCCATTTATTTGTCGGCATCCACCATCCGTGCCAACATACACTGAGAGCGCTGGGGACCCTACTTCACCTGTAGGAAGCGTCACCATTTATGCTGCAGTAGCATCACCCCAGAGGACCCCTTTAAGGAGTGTCGGTCCCCTCTGACCGAGAACCACAGGTGGCATCACGAATGCAAACTTTATTAAACCCCTTTTACATGAGTGCCCAGGGCCATGGACAAGGTCGCTGTCACCGTGACCACCCCTTTAACTGCGACCGGAATCGTTACCGAGTACCCCACTGCCCTGGCGGGTGACTCAAAAGCACCCCATGACCCATGCGCTGGAGGATTTGTTGGCTATTATGGCATTAGACTGGGAAGCCAGGGACTCAGTGATGTTGCGGACCCCCAGAGATCGAGATACCTTTAATAAGGTGTTGCAAATATTAGGGGAAATCCACGGAGACGCCACTGACATAGGAGAACTGAGGAGCTGTCTTTTTAGCAGAATGCAGAGGGATGGGTAGGCCGTAATCCACTATATGAATGCACTGCAGGAGTTACAAACAGCAATTTCTAGAAAGGACGGCATTGGGGTAGGTCCCACCAATATACGGTAATGTTGCGAGACCTCCTAGTGACTGGCCTATGAGACAACGTGATGACAAATCAGACCCTGCGAGAGCGTCTGCAAGTAAACCCACAAATGACTTTTCCTGAGGTAGGGAGTGAGGCACGCATGCGTGAACAAGAGCAAGGGGTGACAGTCCCAGTGGGGAAGGTCCAGAGCGTAGGAGAGAACTAGTGAATGTGGAGGAAGAACTGGCCGACCTAAAGAAGAAAGCGGAGACTACTAACAATTCAGCAGAGAGTGGGCAAGGCCCGGAACCTCGCCGCTACTCCAGAATACTTCGCCGGCCTAGACTCATCACTTGTTTCAACTGCGGAGAGAGCGGACACATTGGGAGTGTACCCGCCGAGGAAGAGTGACATCTCGCCGCCCGTTAAACTAGAGGGCTCCGAGGTGGGGGGACGCCGCCCAGAGCCAGAACAGTGAAGAAGAGTAGTGGAAGACCCGCAAATTTAGTGTCTACATGCCCCCCGATATGGGCAGAAATGGACGGACGTGCAGTGCGATGCCTGGTGGACATGGGCTCGCAGGTGACAGTAATGCTAGAGGATTACTACCAACAACATTTTCCTTGAGTAAAACGCACTGAATGGGGCTCTGAGATAAAGTTGATGCTGGCCAACCAGCTACCCATCCCGGTCGCAGGGGTGGTATGGATGCAAATGTCTATCTGTGGGAAAGACCTGGGACAGAAAGGCGTGGTACTTACACAGGGAGAAGTGAGTTATGGACCCACTGTCACCTTGGGAATGAATGTACTGAAGGAGTTTGGAAGCCTCCTCATCAGAGACCCCTCTAACGAGACTCTGAAACACTGGGGCCCACATACACCACAGAGAAGAGTTTTTTCAACAACTGGCACGAGTGATGTTATGATAAGGTAATTCAGTACCACAATGGACATAGAAGTCAGAGCACATACAGTGATCTGACAATAACCCAAAAACATAGAACGAGCTCTGAGACGTGGGAACTCTGCTGACCGCAATCCCTAATCCTCTCCAACCACACTAGAGGCAGCCGTGGATTGCGCCTAACGCTCCCTATGCAACTCGGCACAGCCTGAGAAACTAGCTAGCCTGAAGATAGAAAATAAGCCTACCTTGCCTCAGAGAAATACCCCAAAGGAAAAGGCAGCCCCCACATATAATGACTGTGAGATAAGATGAAAAGACAAACGTAGAGATGAAATAGATTTAGCAAAGTGAGGCCCGACTTTCTGAACAGAGCGAGGATAGGAAAGGTAACTTTGCGGTCAACACTGAACCCTAAAAAAAACCACGCAAAGGGGGCAAAAAGACCCTCCGTACCGAACTAACGGCACGGAGGTACACCCTCTGCGTCCCAGAGCTACCAGCAAGCAGAAAACAACAACAAAGCAAGCTGGACAGAAAAAAACAGCAAACAAAATAGCAAAAGCGGAACTTAGCTATGCAGAGCAGCAGGCCACAGGACGATCCAGGAGGAAACAGGTCCAATACTAGAACATTGACTGAAGGCCAGGATCAAGCACTAGGTGGAGTTAAATAGAGCAGCACCTAACGACTTCACCACATCACCTGAGGAAGAAAACTCAGAAGCCGCAGTACCACTCTCCTCCACCAACGGAAGCTCACAGAGAGAATAAGCCGAAGTACCACTTGTGACCACAGGAGGGAGCTCTGCCACAGAATTCACAACAGTACCCCCCCCCCTTGAGGAGGGGTCACCGAACCCTCACCAGAGCCCCCAGGACGACCAGGATGAGCCATATGAAAGGCACGAACAAGATCGAGAGCATGGACATCAGAGGCAAAGACCCAGGAATTATCTTCCTGAGCATAACCCTTCCACTTAACCAGATACTGGAGTTTCCGTCTTCAAACACGAGAATCCAAAATCTTCTCCACAATATACTCCAACTCCCCCTCCACCAAAACCGGGGCAGGAGGATCAACAGATGGAACCATAGGTGCCACGTATCTCCGCAACAATGACCTATGGAATACGTTATGTATGGAAAAAGAATCAGGAAGGGTCAGACGAAAAGACACAGGGTTAAGAACCTCAGAAATCCTATACGGACCAATGAAACGAGGTTTAAACTTAGGAGAGGAAACCTTCATAGGAATATGACGAGAAGATAACCAAACCAAATCCCCAACACGAAGTCGGGGACCCACACAGCGTCTGCGATTAGCGAAACGTTGAGCCTTCTCCTGGGACAAGGTCAAATTGTCCACTACATGAGTCCAAATCTGCTGCAACCTGTCCACCACAGTATCCACACCAGGACAGTCCGAAGACTCAACCTGCCCTGAAGAGAAACGAGGATGGAACCCAGAGTTGCAGAAAAACGGTGAAACCAAGGTAGCCGAGCTGGCCCGATTATTAAGGGCGAACTCAGCCAAAGGCAAAAAGGAAACCCAGTCATCCTGATCAGCAGAAACAAAGCATCTCAGATGTTTCCAAGGTCTGATTGGTTCGTTCGGTCTGGCCATTAGTCTGAGGATGGAAAGCCGAGGAAAAAGACAAGTCAATGCCCATCCTAGCACAAAAGGCTCGCCAAAACCTCGAAACAAACTGGGAACCTCTGTCAGAAACGATATTCTCTGGAATGCCATGTAAATGAACCACATGCTGGAAGAACAATGGAACCAAATCAGAGGAGGACGGCAATTTAGACAAGGGTACCAAATGGACCATCTTAGAGAAGCAATCACAGACCACCCAAATGACTGACATCTTTTGAGAGACGGGAAGATCTGAAATAAAATCCATAGAGATATGTGTCCAAGGCCTCTTCGGGACCGGCAAGGGCAAAAGCAACCCACTGGCACGAGAACAGCAGGGCTTAGCCCGAGCACAAATCCCACAGGACTGCACAAAAGAACGCACATCCCGCGACAGAGATGGCCACCAAAAGGATCTAGCCACTAACTCTCTGGTACCAAAGATTCCAGGATGACCAGCCAACACCGAACAATGAACCTCAGAGATAACTTTATTCGTCCACCCATCAGGGACAAACAGTTTCTCCGCTGGGCAACGATCAGGTTTATTAGCCTGAAATTTTTGCAGCACCCGTCGCAAATCAGGGGAGATGGCAGACACAATTACTCCCTCTTTGAGAATACCCGCCGGCTCAGATAAACCCGGAGAGTCGGGCACAAAACTCCTAGACAGAGCATCCGCCTTCACATTTTTAGAGCCCGGAAGGTACGAAATCACAAAGTCAAAACGGGCAAAAAACAGCGACCAACGAGCCTGTCTAGGATTCAACCGCTTGGCAGACTCGAGATAAGTCAAGTTCTTATGATCAGTCAAGACCACCACGCGATGCTTAGCTCCTTCAAGCCAATGACGCCACTCCTCGAATGCCCACTTCATGGCCAGCAACTCTCGATTGCCAACATCATAATTTCGCTCAGCAGGCGAAAACTTCCTGGAAAAGAAGGCGCATGATTTCATCACCAAGCAATCAGAACTTCTCTGCGACAAAACAGCCCCTGCTCCAATCTCAGAAGCATCAACCTCGACCTGGAACGGAAGCGAAACATCTGGTTGACACAACACAGGGGCAGAGGAAAAACGACGCTTCAACTCTTGAAAAGCTTCCACAGCAGCAGAAGACCAATTGACCACATCAGCACCCTTCTTGGTCAAATCGGTCAATGGTTTAGCAATACTAGAAAAATTGCAGATGAAGCGACGATAAAAATTAGCAAAGCCCAGGAACTTTTGCAGACTTTTCAGAGATGTCGGCTGAGTCCAATCATGGATGGCTTGGACCTTAACAGGGTCCATCTCGATAGTAGAAGGGGAAAAGATGAACCCCAAAAATGAAACCTTCTGAACACCAAAGAGACACTTTGATCCCTTCACAATCAAAGAATTAGCACGCAGGACCTGAAACACCGTTCTGACCTGCTTCACATGAGACTCCCAATCATCCGAGAAGATCAAAATGTCATCCAAGTACACAATCAGGAATTTATCCAGGTACTCTCGGAAGATGTCATGCATAAAGGACTGAAACACTGATGGAGCATTGGCAAGTCCGAAAGGCATTACTAGATACTCAAAATGACCCTCGGGCGTATTAAATGCAGTTTTCCATTCATCGCCTCGCTTAATACGCACAAGATTATACGCACCACGAAGATCTATCTTGGTGAACCAACTAGCCCCCTTAATCCGAGCAAACAAATCAGATAACAACGGCAAGGGGTACTGAAATTTAACCGTGATCTTATTTAGAAGGCGGTAATCTATACAAGGTCTCAGCGAACCATCCTTCTTGGCCACAAAAAAGAACCCTGCTCCTAATGGCGACGATGACGGGCGAATATACCCCTTCTCCAAGGACTCCTTCACATAACTCCGCATAGCGGCGTGCTCAGGCACAGATAAATTAAACAGTCGAACTTTTGGAAATTTACTACCAGGAATCAAATCGATAGCACAATCACAATCCCTGTGCGGAGGTAGGGTATCGGACTTGGGCTCATGAAATACATCCTGGTAATCAGACAAGAACTCTGGAACCTCAGAAGGGGTGGATGACGAAATAGACAGAAATGGGACATCACCATGTACCCCCTGACAACCCCAGCTGGACACAGACATGGATTTCCAATCTAATACTGGATTATGGACTTGTAGCCATGGCAACCCCAACACGACCACATCATGCAGATTATGCAACACCAGAAAGCGAATAACCTCCTGATGTGCAGGAGCCATGCACATGGTCAGCTGGGTCCAGTACTGAGGCTTATTCTTGGCCAAAGGCGTAGCATCAATTCTTCTCAATAGAATAGGACACTGCAAAAGCTCCAAGAAAAACCCACAATGCCTAGCATACTCCAAGTCCATCAAATTCAGGGCAGCGCCTGAATCCACAAATGCCATGACAGAATAAGATGACAAAGAGCAGATCAAGGTAACGGACAAAAGAAATTTTGACTGTACCGTACCAATGGTGGCAGACCTAGCGAACCGCTTAGTGCGCTTAGGACAATCAGAGATGGCATGAGTGGAATCACCACAGTAGAAACACAACCCATTCAGACGTCTGTGTTCTTGCCGTTCAACTCTGGTCAAAGTCCTATCGCACTGCATATGCTCAGGTTTATGCTCAGATAATACCGCCAAATGGTGCACAGATTTACGCTCACGCAAGCGTCGACCGATCTGAATGGCCAAAGACATAGACTCATTCAGACCAGCAGGCATAGGAAATCCCACCATGACATCCTTAAGGGCTTCAGAGAGACCCTTTCTGAAAATAGCTGCAAGCGCACCTTCATTCCATTGAGTGAGTACGGACCACTTTCTAAATTTCTGACAATATACCGTATATACTCGAGTATAAGCCGACCCGAGTATAAGCCGACCCCACTAATTTTGCCACAAAAAACTGGGAAAACCTATTGACTCGAGTATAAGCCTAGGGTGGAAATGCAGCAGCTACCGGTGAATTTCAAAAATAAAAATAGATCATTATTTCCCCATAGCTGTGCCATATAGTGCTCTGCGCCGTTCATATCTCCCCATAGCTGTGCCCCATATAGTGCTCTGCACTGTTCATATTCCCCCTTGGCTGTGCCATATAGTGCTCTGCAGCGTTCATATCTCCCCATAACTGTGCCCCATACAGTGCTCTGCAGCGTTCATATCTCCCCATAGCTGTGCCCCATACAGTGCCCTGCAGCGTTCATATATCCCCATAGATGCTCCACATAAATCTGTGCCGCTGCTGCTGCAATAAAAAAAAAAATGCCATACTCACCTCTCTTGCTTGCAGCTCCCAGCGTCCGGTCCCGGCGTCACTGCACTGACTGATCAGGCAGAGGGCGCCGCGCACACTATATCCGTCATCGCGCCCTCTGACCTGCACAGTCAGAGTGGAGACGCTGGGAAGATGGAGCGGCGCCCGGCGGCTGGAATGCGGACAGGTGAATATGACATACTTACCTAGTCCCAGCGATCCTGGCGCTCCCCGCCTGTCACAGCTGTCTTCGGTGCCGCAGCTTCTTTCTCTATCAGCGGTCACCGTTACTGCTGATTAGAGAAATGAATAGGCGGCTCCACCCCTATGGGAGGTGGAGCCGCATATTCATTTCTCTAATGAGCGGTCCCACGTGACTGCTGAAGAGGGGAAGAAGCTGCAGCACAGAAGACCGTGGGACGGCAGGGACAGCGCGAGGATCGCTGGGACTAGGTAAGTATGCCTCAGCGCCCTCACCCGCCGACCCCACCGCTACCGTGACTCGAGTATAAGCCGAGAGGGGCACTTTCAGCCCAAAAATTTGGGCTGAAAATCTCGGCTTATACTCGAGTATATACGGTACCTCTATCTCATCCTGACCCTGACACAGAGTCAGCAAATTTTTCTCTGCCTAGGTTCATCGTACAGCAATCCGAGCGCCTGAAAAAACGCATCGATATTACTTAATGCAGGATCTCCTGACGCAAGAGAAAATGCCCAGTCCTGTGGGTCGCCACGTAAAAATGAAATAATGATCCTAACTTGTTGAACTGGGTCACCAGAGGAGCGAGGTTTCAAAGCCAGAAATAGTTTACAATTATTTTTGAAACTCAGAAATTTAGTTCTATCTCCAAAAAACAAATCAGGAATAGGAATTTTTGGTTCTAACATAGAATTCTGAACCACAAAGTCTTGAATATTTTGTACTCTTGCCGTGAGCTGATCCACACATGAAGACAGACCTTTAATGTCCATCGCTACACCTGTGTCCTGAACCACCCAAATGTCTAGGGGAAAAAAAAGGCAAAACACAGTGCAGAGAAAAAAAAAATGGTCTCAGAACTTCTTTTTTCCCTCTATTGAGAATCATTAGTACTTTTGGCCTTCAGTACTGTTATGATAAGGTAATTCAGTACCACAATGGACATAGAAGTCAGAGCACATACAGTGATCTGACAATAACCCAAAAACATAGAACGAGCTCTGAGACGTGGGAACTCTGCTGACCGCAATCCCTAATCCTCTCCAACCACACTAGAGGCAGCCGTGGATTGCGCCTAACGCTCCCTATGCAACTCGGCACAGCCTGAGAAACTAGCTAGCCTGAAGATAGAAAATAAGCCTACCTTGCCTCAGAGAAATACCCCAAAGGAAAAGGCAGCCCCCACATATAATGACTGTGAGATAAGATGAAAAGACAAACGTAGAGATGAAATAGATTTAGCAAAGTGAGGCCCGACTTTCTGAACAGAGCGAGGATAGGAAAGGTAACTTTGCGGTCAACACAAAACCCTACAAAAAACCACGCAAAGGGGGCAAAAAGACTCTCCGTACCGAACTAACGGCACGGAGGTACACCCTCTGCGTCCCAGAGCTACCAGCAAGCAGAAAACAACAACAAAGCAAGCTGGATAGAAAAAAACAGCAAACAAAATAGCAAAAGCGGAACTTAGCTATGCAGAGCAGCAGGCCACAGGAACGATCCAGGAGGAAACAGGTCCAATACTAGAACATTGACTGAAGGCCAGGATCAAAGCACTAGGTGGAGTTAAATAGAGCAGCACCTAACGACTTCACCACATCACCTGAGGAAGAAAACTCAGAAGCCGCAGTACCACTCTCCTCCACCAACGGAAGCTCACAGAGAGAATCAGCCGAAGTACGACTTGTGACCACAGGAGGGAGCTCTGCCACAGAATTCACAACAGAGTGGCACATGTGCAGGAGTCTAGCTGTGAGGAAGGAGTGTTAGGTAAAGTAATTGTCCCGGTCTCCACCAATATTGTTCTTCCACGCGGACAAACAGTACTGTCCCTGTCCGTTCGTGCTTAGAGGGGGTTGAGGTCCAAATTGAACCATTTTCTTCAGAACAATTACCCACGGGACTCTTAGTGGCGCACACATTAGCCATTGTACAGGATGGAACAGTCCTGTACTGTCATGATCCCAATGGCAGGGGATCACAAAAGGACAAGCACACAAAAAACAGAACAAGCTCTAGGGTGATGGAAACTGAGCTGACCGCGATCCTGAACCTAATTCACAACACTAGCAGTAGCCGGGGAACGTGCCTACGATGATTCTAGACGTCTCGCGCCAGAATTTCCAAGATCCTATAGGGACCGATGAACCGAGGCTTGAACTTAGGAGAAGAGACCTTCATAGGAACAAAACGAGAAGACAACCACACCAAGTCCCCAACACGAAGTCGAGGACCCACGCGGCGACGGCGATTAGCAAACTGCTGAGCCCTCTCCTGGGACAACTTCAAATTGTCCACCACATGACTCCAAATCTGATGCAACCTATCCACCACCATGTCCACTCCAGGACAATCAGAAGGCTACACCTGACCAGAGGAAAAACGAGGATGAAACCCCGAATTACAAAAGAAAGGAGAAACCAAGGTAGCAGAACTAGCCCGATTATTAAGGGCAAATTCGGCAAGCGGCAAAAAGGTAACCCAGTCATCTTGATCAGCAGAAACAAAACACCTTAAATAAGTTTCCAAGGTCTGATTAGTTCGTTCCGTCTGGCCATTCGTCTGAGGATGGAATGCAGACGAAAAGGACAAATCAATGCCCATCTTAGCACAGAACGTCCGCCAAAATCTAGACACAAACTGGGATCCCCTGTCAGAAACAATGTTCTCCGGAATCCCATGCAAACGAACCACGTTCTGAAAAAACAGAGGGACCAACTCAGAGGAGGAAGGTAACTTAGGCAAGGGTACCAGATGAACCATCTTAGAAAAGCGGCCACACACAACTCAGATGACGGACATTTTTTGAGAGACAGGGAGATCCGAAATAAAGTCCATGGAAATGTGCGTCCAAGGCCTCTTCGGGATAGGCAAAGGTGACAACAATCCACTGGCCCGAGAACAGCAAGGCTTAGCCCGAGCGCAAACTTCACAAGATTGCACAAAAGAACGCACATCCCTCGACAAGGAAGGCCACCAAAAAGACCTGGCCACCAAGTCTCTAGTACCAAATATTCCAGGATGACCTGCCAACGCAGAAGAATGGACCTCAGAGATGACTCTACTGGTCCAATTATCCGGAACAAACAGTCTTTCAGGCGGACAACGATCAGGATTATCCGCCTGAAACTCCTGCAAAGCACGTCGCAAGTCTGGGAAGACAGCCGACAAAATCACCCCATCCCTAAGGATACCAGTGGGCTCAGAATTTCCAGGGAATCAGGCACAAAACTCCTAGAAAGAGCATCCGCCTTCACATTCTTTGAACCTGGCAGGTATGAAACCACAAAATCGAAACGGGAGAAAAACAGTGACCAACGAGCCTGTCTAGGATTCAGACGCTTGGCAGACTCAAGGTAAATCAGATTTTTGTGATCAGTCAAGACCACCACACGATGTCTAGCACCCTCAAGCCAATGACGCCACTCCTCAAATGCCCACTTCATGGCCAAAAGCTCCCGATTACCAACATCATAATTCCGCTCAGTGGGCGAAAACTTTCTAGAAAAGAACGCACATGGCTTCATCACCGAGCAATCGGAGCTTCTCTGTGACAAAACCGCCCCCGCTCCAATCTCAGAAGCATCAACCTCAACCTGAAAAGGAAGCGAAACATCTGGCTGACGCAACACAGGAGCAGAAGAAAACCGGCGCTTAAGTTCCTGAAAGGCCTCCACAGCCGCAGGACACCAATCAGCAACATCAGCACCCTTCTTAGTCAGATCCGTCAAAGGTTTAACAACACTAGAAAAATTAGTTATGAAACGACGATAAAAATTAGCAAAGCCCAAGAACTTCTGTAGACTCTTAAGAGATGTAGGCTGCGTCCAGTCACAAATAGCTTGAACCTTGACGGGATCCATCTCAATAGTAGAAGGGGAAAAAATATACCCCAAAAAAGAAATCTTCTGGACTCCAAAGAGACACTTTGAACCTTTTACAAACAAAGAATTGGCCCGCAGGACCTGAAACACCTTCCTGACCTTCTGAACATGGGACTCCCAGTCATCAGAGAAAACCAAAACATCATCCAAATACACAATCATAAATTTATCCAGATATTCACAGAAAATATCGTGCATAAAGGACTGGAAGACAGAAGGAGCATTAGAAAGTCCAAAAGGCATCACCAAATACTCAAAATGGCCCTCAGGCGTATTAAATGCGGTTTTCCACTCATCACCCTGCTTAATCCGCACAAGATTATACGCACCCCGAAGATCAATCTTAGTGAACCATTTAGCCCCCTTAATGCGAGCGAACAAATCAGTCAACAATGGCAAAGGATACTGATATTTGACCGTAATCTTATTCAAAAGACGGTAATCTATACAAGGCCTCAAGGAACCATCCTTCTTGGCCACGAAAAAAAAACCTCCTCCCAAAGGAGACGAAGATGGACGGATATGTCCCTTTTCCAAGGACTCCTTAACACAATCCCGCATAGCAGTATGCTCTGGCACTGACAGATTGAACAAACGACCTTTAGGAAATTTACTGCCAGGAATCAAATCTATAGCACAATCGCAATCCCTGTGAGGAGGAAGCGAATTGAGCTTAGGCTCCTCAAAAACATCCCGATAATCAGACAAAAATACAGGAACCTCAGAAGGAGTAGATGAAGCGATAGAAATCGGAGGTGCATCATCATGAACCCCCTGACATCCCCAGCTTAACACAGACATCGTTTTGCAGTCCAAGACTGGGTTATGAGTTTGTAACCATGGCAGACCAAGCACTAAGACATCATGTAAATTATACAATACCAGGAAGCGAATCACCTCCTGATGAACGGGAGTCATACGCATGGTCACGTGTGTCCAGTACTGAGGTTTATTCATAGCCAAAGGTGTAGAGTCAATTCCTTTCAAAGGAATAGGGACTTCCAGAGGCTCCAGACTAAACCCACAGCGGTTGGCAAATGACCAATCCATAAGACTCAGGGCAGCGCCTGAATCCACATAGGCATCGACGGAAATGGCAGATAATGAACAAATCAGAGTCACAGACAGAATAAACTTAGACTGCAAAGTACTAATGGCAACAGACTTATCAACCTTTTTTGTGCGTTTAGAGCATGCTGATATAACATGAGCTGAATCACCACAATAAAAACACAACCCATTTTTCCGCCTATAGTTTTGCCGTTCACTTCTGGACTGAATTCTATCACATTGCATTGTCTCAGGTGCCTGTTCAAAAGACACCGCCAAATGGTGCACAGGTTTGCGCTCCCGTAAACGCCGATCAATCTGAATAGCCATAGTCATAGACTCATTCAGACCTGCAGGCGCAGGGAACCCCACCATAACATCTTTAATGGCCTCAGAAAGGCCATCTCTGAATCTTGCAGCCAAGGCGCACTCATTCCACTGAGTAAGCACCGACCATTTCCGAAATTTCTGACAATATAATTCTGCTTCATCTTGCCCCTGAGAGAGAGCCAATAAAGCTTTTTCAGCCTGAATCTCTAGGTTAGGTTCCTCATAGAGCAAACCCAATGCCAGAAAAAACGCATCCACATTGAGCAACGCAGGATCCCCTGGTGCCAATGCAAATGCCCAATTCTGAGGGTCACCCCGCAGGAAAGATATCACAATCTTGACTTGCTGAGCAGGGTCTCCAGAGGAGCGAGATTTCAAAGAAAGAAACAACTTGCAATTGTTCCTAAAATTCAGAAAACTAGATCTATCTCCAGAAAAAAACTCTGGGATAGGAATTCTAGGTTCAGACATAGGAGCATGTACAACAAAATCTTGTATATTTTGAACCTTAGCAGCAAGATTATTCAGGCTGGAAGCCAAACTCTGGACGTCCATGATAAACAGCTGAGGTCAGAGCCATTCAAGGATTAAGAGGAGGTAAGACGCAGCAAACACTGAGGGAAGGAAAAAAAAAAAAAAAAACTTCCTCAGACTACTTTTCCTCCTACTTCAGCCAATATGATTACCACTTTTCGGGCCGGCGATACTGTCATGATCCCAATGGCAGGGGATCACAAAAGGACAAGCACACAAAAAACAGAACAAGCTGACAGCTGGAAACTGAGCTGACCGCGATCCTGAACCTAATTCACAACACTAGCAGTAGCCGGGGAACGTGCCTACGATGATTCTAGACGTCTCGCGCCAGCCGAAGGACTAGCTTCCCCTATTAGAAGAAACAAAGACCTCTCTTGCCTCCAGAGAAACACCCCACAGAAATAGCAGCCCCCCACATGTAATGACGGTGAAATGAGAGGAAAGCACATACGTAGTAATGAAAACAGATTCAGCAAAATGAGGCCCGCTAAAACTAGATAGCAGAGGATACAAAAGTGAACTGCGCGGTCAGCGAAAAACCCTACAAAAAACCATCCTGAAATTACCTGAACTCATGTGCCAACTCATGGAACATGAGGAGTAATATCAGCCCACTAGAGCAACCAGCAACAAGGAATCACATAACTGCAAGCTGGACTAAAACAAAAATAAAGCAAAACGTGGAACAGGAAAATCAAAAACTTAGCTTGTCCTGAAGATTACTGAAGCGGAAAGCAGAGGTAACAAGACACACTGATTACATTGATCGCCGGCGAGGAAATGACAAGAAAGCCAGGTTAAATAGGAAACTCCCATATCCTGATAGAACAGGTGGACACCAGAGACCGCAGAGAACACAAGTCACCCAGTACCATCTGTAACCACCAGAGGGAGCCCAAAAACAGAATCCACAACACTGTACACTGCATTAACTTAGGAGATAAGGACATTACTGTTGTTCTCAGAAGAGTGGTGGCCCGAATAATGAACCTACCAGAAGAAATAATGCCCCCCCAAACAGTACAGCTGGAGATACAACCTGGAGATCCCTGGATGCTATCAGTAAACTCCATTTCAGTGTCAGAACCTCATTACATCAAAGAGGGCCGACCCATATATTAACAAATGCGGGCTGAGCTGGCCGAACTCGTACCCACTCAGGTGCAGCATGTAGAATCTCTGCTGGGGAGGTATAAAGAAGTCTTTGCTATTCACAAAGATGATTTTGGCTGCACCACGGCTATTATGCACGAAATACCGACTGGGAGCACCGTGCCCATAAGAGAATGTCAATGTCAAATTCCCCCACAGTTATACCAGGAAGTGAAGAGGACATAACAAGGTGCCGTGCTACTGGCAGCCCATTGCAGCAGCAGCTACTCTTTTATTTCTTTTGTCTCTGTATGTTGTCTGTTCTTTTGGACTTTCTACTGGCTTTGGTACCTTTATGGACTCCTAATTTGTTACCGCGGATTGATGGATTTATACTCTGTGGATCGCACTGTTCCTGTATGACGGACCATTGTGGGAAGGCGGAAACCAATTACCCATACAAGCAACTGCCTCTGGACACAAAGTGCTGGATCAGCACCGGGATCTGCCACTACTACGTACATTCCCTTCTACAGATACATGCAACTCCTAAATGGATACCAGTGATGCGACGCACCCATGGACATGAATCTAGTGCAACCAATACCAGCCACAGTTCCACAATACTCACAGCTTCTACCTTGTTGGTTACTGATGCAGCCATCCGTGTACAGAGGAGAACACTGGAAACAGTCAGATACGGCGCAGACTGGAGCAAAGGACAGCGACACTGATCTGCTGGTTGCCCCTAAGTCTGTCACTAAACGTGTTGTGTATTCAAAGGATCGACTTCTGGAGCTAAGCAGGATGAAGGCTACTCCAGCGGTGGCCATACCACTTGTTCCCCGTGAATTGTGGAAACCTTTCAGAGGCTGCAGAGCAGCAAACAAGGTGAAGTGGAAAACCCAGATGGAGTTCAAGGAATGCAGTTTCATGTGCTCTACAGAAACCTGGTTACACGGGGAGGTCCCTGATTCAAGTGTCTCGATTCCAGGGTTTCACATGGTTCGGGCTGATAGTGACAAAGCTAAGTGTGGTAAACTGAAGGGTCGTGGGGTGGTACTATACATTAATACCAGATGGTGCAATCAGCGGCACAGCTGTGAAGGAAAGTCATTGCTGTCAAAACATTGAACTCTTAGCAGTTGGCCTCAGGCCCTACTATCTACCTAGAGAATTCTCCATTTGCATTACAGTACTCATGTATACTGTATACCTCCATCCGCAAACCAAGAGGCAGCTGGGGAAGTATTGTTAGGGGTGTTAGATTGCCTCCAGACGAAGCACCCAAACTCGTTAACTGTAATCTCTGGGGACTTTAACAGAGCCATGATCTCAAAGGCTCTTGCAAAGTTCAATCAATATGTAAAATGTACCACAAGGGACAACAGTATATTGGATCTCCTCTATGCGAATGTTAAAGATGCCTATTCTTCGTCTGCACTGCCCCCCTGGGGAAATCAGACCACAACCTCATACTATTGTCTCCATCATACCAACCTGTTGTTAGCAAATAACCAGCAACAATAAAACTAATCAGGAAGTGGACTCCAGCAGCAGAGGAGGCTCTACAAGACTGCTTTGACCTCACAGACTGGGAGGTGATATGCGACAGGGGAGAGCATGATAATGTAAATTATATTGACCAGCGAGTAACTGATTATATAAATTTTTGTACTGACACTGCTGTACCAGCTAAAAAGATTCAATGCTACACAAATAACAAGCCTTGGATTACAAAAGAATTGAAACACTAAACAAGAAAAAACTGGCATTTAAAATGAAGAATACAAAGAAACTGAAATTGATACAAAGGGATTTAAAAGGTGAAAATTAAGAATGCCTGTGAGGCGTTCAGAATTAAATTAGAAAATAAAATGTCACACATCAATTCCATGGAGGTATGGTCAGGCATGAAACAGCTGAGTTTAACCCCGTTATCCCAAATGACGTACTATCCCGTCGAGGTGAACTGGGACTTAATTCCCAGTGACGGGATAGTACGTCATAGGCAATCGGCTGCGCTCACGGGGGGAGCACGGCCGATCGCCACCGGGTGTCAGCTAATTATTACAGCTGACATCCGGCGTTATGTGCCAGGAGCGGTCATGGACCAATCCCGGCACATTAACCCCCGGAACACTGCGATCAACCATGATCGCAGTGTTCCGGCGGCATAGGGAAGCATCACGCAGGGAGGGGGCTCCCTGCTTGCTTCCCTGAGACCCTCGGAGCAATGCGATGTGAACGCGTTGCTCTGAGGGTCTCCTACCTCCTCCTCCCTGCAGGCCCCGGATCCAAAATGGCTGCGGCGCTCCTTTTGGGTCCTGCAGGGAGGTGGCTTTCAAGCTCCTGCTCAGAGCAGACGCCGGGAAGGCCCCCTGCAGTGCCTGTCAGATTGCTGATCTGACACACTGCTTTGCAAAGTATCAGATCAGCAATCTGACACTAAAGTATGATGTCCCCCCCTGGGACAAAGTAAAAAAGTAAAAAATAAATTACATGTGTAAAAAAAAAATAATTCCAAAATAAAGAAAAAAAAATATTGTTCCAATGGATATGCAGCACCCCAGAGTCCTGGTCGTTGCAGTAATGTCACTCTGCCACTAAGGGGAGAGATGTTACGTCTGATTGCACTAAAGGAGTTCACCTGACCAGGTATCACAGTCACACATTACACTTCACACTCCGGCCACCAGGGGGAGCAAAAAGCACTATGTATTAGGCCACTCCTCACACTCTGGTAAAACTGGGGGTTGGATAGGAAGTTAGTCAGATCGCAGCCTGGGAGAGCTCCAGGGAGGACCTGTCAGGGGTGGGTTCCTGGCAGGTACCTAGCAGAAAGGACAGAACGTGACGGAGCCGCACCTGCACTACCTTGCGGCGGCATCTTAAGGAAGGACATGAAGCAAAGTATTTTGTGGAGAAGTGAGAAACGAAATCACAGCACAAGGAGATAGAACCAGTAGGAGTCGTGCCCCGTGATCGGCAACATCCTACTGAGGCGCGTAGCCGGTGGCCGGAACGCCGAGGAAGTAACTGACTCCAAGCATTACTTCAAACAGCGGCAGGACAGTTGACTACAGGTTGGCTGTCTACCTTAAATCACCTAAGCAGACATAGAAGGCAAACGTGGAGAGGGGCGTCTCTAGGGTCCCAGAATAGCTCTGAGCCTACCTGTCATACGGGTGCGTCCTAGCCAGATAAACTTGGAGGACGGAGAAGAGAAAGAACTAATATGAGAGTTGTGAGGACTATCCCGTGATGCTCAGCAGGGAAGGACTACAACATACAGGCGCTAGTTGGTAGGCAACGATTTCCACCTGCAAAGGGAACTCTGGATGTGCCTTCGGACCGGCCGGTCTCAGCCAGCCCTGTTAAATGTGCTCTGGATTGCGGATCCCGAAGCCTTCAGTAAAAAGGTAAAGAGACTGCAACCCTGTGTCCTTGTTATTAACCGCGCCTCACATCATCACCACCTACACTACTGGGAAGCCCTGGGGATATACTTCACCTGTGGGAAGGTATATAATCTAGCTGCCATAACACCACCCCAGTAGACCCCAAGCAGCATCGGTCACCCTGACCGAATACCACAGGTGGCGTCACGAAACCTTGACAAACTTGCATCACCTTTCATTGGACGCCCCTTGGCAGGATCACGGACCGGGTCCAGCCACTGTGACAACCCCGGGACCGAGACAGAGAGGACCGGTACCGAGTACCCCACGTGTTGTGAATTCTGTTATCGAACTCCCTCCTGTGGTCATGAATGGTTCTTCGGCGAGTTCTGTCCATGGACTCCCTCTGTTGGCTGTGAGTGGAACTGCTGCTTCTGAGGTTCCTTCCACAGGTGACGTAGTTTATTCCTTGGCTGGCTGCTCTATTTAACTCCACTCAGATCGTTACTCCATGCCAGCTGTCAATGTTCTTGTACTGGTTCAGTTCGCTCTTGGATCTTTCTGGTGACCTGTCTACTCCAGCAGAAGCTAAGTCCCTGCTAGTTAATTATTTGTTCATTGTTTCCTTGTCCAGCTTGCTTTCATGATTTTGTCTTGCTAGCTGGAAGCTCTGGGATGCAGAGTGGCACCTCCGCACCGTGAGTCGGTGCGGAGGTCTTTTTGCACACTCTGCGTGGTCTTTTGTAGTTTTTTGTGCTGACCGCAAAGTTACCTTTCCTATCCTCAGTCTGTTTAGTAAGTCTGGCCTCCCTTTGCTGAAACCTGTTTCACTTCTGTGTTTGTGACTTTCATCTTAACTCACAGTCAATATATGTGGGGGGCTGCCTTTTCCTTTGGGGAATTTCTCTGAGGCAAGGTAGGCTTTATTTTCAATCTCTAGGGCTAGTTAGCTCTTAGGCTGTGAAGAGGCGTCTAGGCAATGTTAGGTACGCTCCATGGCTATTTCTAGTTGTGTGATAGGATTAGGGATTGCGGTCAGCAGAGCTCCCACTTCCCAGAGCTTGTCCTGTGTGAGTTTAACCATCAGGTCGTTCCGGGTGCTCCTAACCACCAGGTCCATAACACCCGCGGCCCTGTGTCTGGGGGAGCTCCAACTTGGCGTCACGAACAGGATCTATTTAAGCCTGAAGAATCGGGTCATGTGTGCCTTGGAACTGTGTTAGAGTTGTGCTTGAACTGTGACTTATTGCAAAGACTGTGTATTGCTATTTGCCGCCAAGATTCCCGCCAAAACTGCTGCTATTATAGCGCCACGAGGAGCGCAGGAGAAGAAGAAGGGCGTGGAGTTGTGGGCGTGAGCGAACTGAGAAGCGCGAAAGCTAATGGCCGCCCAGTCTAAATATTTCTGTATCCTGAGGACATGTCCGTCAGCAGCTGAGACCCGCCTCCTAATTCTCTATGGCGGGCGGAGGCCGAAGAAACGAAACTATGACTCAGATGGGGATCAGAGAAGGCCTACAAAAGAGAATGGCCCTGCATAGATCCTCATCACCGGAGGATTACACCGGCATGCCACCGCTGGAAAGGATCAATCAATGGGAGCTGTCCGCGGAGCCTCAGCTGCCTGCGCTAGCCCTGGCGGCAGCCCCAGAGGAGTGGTGTAGCGTCGACGGAGCCCCCACCTGTGTGAGAGCTCGGTGCCCCGACAGACCGGTATGCTGTGTTCCTCCTGCCTTTGACCCGACCTTCACCGTGGCTGACAGAGCTCCGGAGCCCCCACAATCAGGCCCGGAATTGTGTGGGCGGGATCTTGGACCCTTCCCCTGGAGGGACTATCGGAGGCACCTAATTGCGGAATATGCTAGAGAGGTGGAATGGGAGGCTCACGGTGAGCTGCTGGATGGTTCCTTACCGAAATTGGGAGTGGTGATCGTTTACCAGTCCCAGAGAGGAAACGGTTTCGTCCAGGAGATCGGGTCATCGGTAAGGGTCCACATCACCCGGGAAGAGGTAGAGTCCTGCCTGAGTGGCGACAGTAAAGGTCCCGTCCTGACGCCGGGGGATGCCATAAGTTATCGTCGATACCAAAGGGCCACGGCTGGTGGGCCCGAGATATCCAACGATGTACCGCTGTATTAGCCGTCTCCAAGACCTTAGAGGAGGAACTTGCTGAAGCGGCAGCAGCCACCACTGCCGTCCCTGGAATTGTCCACCAGACTCATCAGGTGCACCTGGCGCCGGGAGTAGACTTGGATGCAAGCCTTCCCAAGCCACAGAGGCCTACCTGCCCGGTCAGGCCCTGGTGGAGACCGCAGGAGCAGGAGTAAGCCTCGGAGAACCGAAACTGTAAACAGTTAACTGTTTGTTTCCTGCTCTTTTGCTGCTTCATCCCGTTTAGGGTTAATCCTTAAGGGGATCCCTTTGTTGACCCGGGATCCCTATTGTTTTATGTTTTTGCACAAGTTTATCATTGTTTCAAGAGACTGCCGAATCATGGACGGTGAATGATTCACAAACTGGTTTTGTAAATAGTTCGCACCTTCTTAAAGGTGCTCTCTACTGGTTTTACAAGGAAAGAAGACTTTGCAAAGAAACTATTCCTGATGACGACGTGAAAGTTTCTTGTGTCTTAAGGTACCTTCACACATAACGATATTGTTAACGATATCGTTGCATTTTGTGACGTAGCAACGATATCGTTAATGAAATCGTTATGTGTGACAGCGACCAACGATCAGGCTCCTGCTGGGAGATCGTTGGTCGCTGAACAAAGTCCAGAACTTTATTTCGTCGCTGGATCTCCCATGGACATCGCTGGATCGGCGTGTGTGACACCGATCCAGCGATGTCTTCACTGGTAACCAGGGTAAACATCGGGTAACTAAGCACAGGGCCTCGCTTAGTAACCCGATGTTTACCCTGGTTACCATCCTAAAAGTAAAAAAAACAAACACTACATACTTACCTACCGCTGTCTGTCCCCGGCGCTGTGCTCTGCACTCCTCCTGCACTGGCTGTGAGCGTCGGTCAGCCGGAAAGCAGAGCGGTGACGTCACCGCTCTGCTTTCCGGCCGCTGTGATCACAGCCAGTACAGGAGGAGTACAGAGAAGCAGAGCGCCGGGGACAGACAGCGGTAGGTAAGTATGTACTGTTTGGTTTTTTTTACTTTTAGGATGGTAACCAGGGTAAACATCGGGTTACTAAGCGCGGCCCTGCGCTTAGTTACCCGATGTTTACCCTGGTTACCGGCATCGTTGGTCGCTGGAGAGCGGTATGTGTAACAGCTCTCCAGCGACCAAACAGCGACGCTGCAGCGATCCGGATCGTTGTCGGTATCGCTGCAGCGTCGCTTAATGTGAAGGAGCCTTTAAAGTTTATTAGTGACTTGGTGATTGTTTGCACTACCTCAGAGAAGACTGATTTTCTCTCTTAAAGGGAATGTTTCTTGTTGCCTTGTGATAATGTTGCCTTAAGTAGTAAGATAGCAATAATGTTTACTTAGCGGATAACATGTAGCTAGAAAGCTAGAAAGTGAACCCATAGGGGTTAGTGAGTCCTCCTGAAAGCCATAGAGAAATGGTTGATAGGTCTCATGTTGTGAACCGAGAAGAAGAGATGCAGTAGGCCCAGACAAGTAGCTAGGCGGTCCTGCATATGTGAAGTCAGAGAAATAAAGAAAAAGTTAGATTTGTACTATAGCGTTTTATAGTAAGCCTTTAGTGGGTTCAGCTTATACGCCCTTAAAGGAAAAGTTAAATTATTGTTCCAAAATTTGCACTTAGTAGAATACTACTCGGTAATAGAAATTAATTATAGTCAGTAGATTACAATGTTATATAAAAGATTTCAACATGTTTCTGTTTGTAACGTTCAAGTGACCTCACCTCCCATAAAGGGAAGCATTGTAATATTTACAATGTTCAAAGCATTTCAAAATTTTCTATGTCTTTTTTCTAACATCTATTGTTGTTCTTGTTTTCCCAGTCCGGGAGTACTGGATTTAACCGGGGGGGAGTGCAGCGCCCCAGAGTCCTGGTCATTGCAGTAATGTTGCTCTGCCACTAAGGGGAGAGATGTTACGTTTGATTGCACTAAAGGAGTTCACCTGACCAGGTATCATCACAGTCACACATTACACTTCACACTCCGGCCACCAGGGGGAGCAAAAGGCACTATGTATTAGGCCACTCCTCAAACTCTGGTAAAACTGGGGGTTGGATAGGAAGTTAGTCAGAACGCAGCCTGGGAGAGCTCCAGGGAGGACCTGTCAGGGGTGGGTTCCTGGCAGGTACCTAGCAGAAAGGACAGAACGTGACGGAGCCGCACCTGCACTAACTTGCGGCGGCATCCTAAGGAAAGACACGAAGCAAAGTATTTTGTGGAGAAGTGAGAAACGAAATCACAGCACAAGGAGATAGATCCAGTAGGAGTCGTGCCCCGTGATCGGCAACATCCTACTGAGGCGCGTAGCTGGTGGCCGGACCGCCGAAGAAGTAACTGACTCCAAGCATTACTTCAAACAGCGGCAGGACAGTTGATTACAGGTTGGCTGTCTACCTTAAATCACCTAAGCAGACATAGGGGGCAAACGTGGAGAGGGGCGTCTCTTGTGTCCCAGAATAGCTCCGAGCCTACCTGTCATACGGGTGCGTCCTAGCCAGATAAACTTGGGGGACGGAGAAGAGAAAGAACTGATACGAGAGTTGTGAGGACTATCCCGTGGTGCTCAGCAGGGAAGGACTACAACATAAAGGTGCTAGTTGGTAGGCACTGATTTCCACCTGCAAAGGGAACTCTGGATGTGCCTTCGGACCGGCCGGTCTCAGCCAGCCCTGTTAACAGTGCTCTGGATTGCGGATCCCGAAGCCTTCAGTAAAAAGGTAAAGAGACTGCAACCCTGTGTCCTCGTTATTAACCGCACCTCACATCATCACCACCTACACTACTGGGAAGCCCTGGGGATATACTTCACCTGTGGGAAGGTATACCATCCAGCTGCCATAACACCACCCCAGTGGGCCCCAAGCAGCGTCGGTCACCCTGACCGAATACCACAGGTGGCGTCACGAAACCTTGACAAACTTGCATCACCTTTCATTGGACGCCCCTTGGCAGGGTCACGGACCGGGTCCAGCCACCGTGACAACCCCGGGACCGAGACAGAGAGGACCGGTACCGAGTACCCTGCGGCCTTGTGCCTGGGGGCGCTCCAACTACATTTCTTTATCTAAATAAAAACACAATAACAGTACACATATTTAGTATTGCCACGTCCGTAACAACCCGACCTATAAAACTGTCCCGCTAGTTAACCCCTTCAGTGAACACCGTAAAAAAAAAAAAGTGGCAAAAAGCAACGCTTTATAATCATACCACCGAACAAAAAGTGGAATAACACGCGATCAAAAAGACGGATATAATTAACCATGAAAACATCATCTTGTCCCGCAAAAAACTAGCTGCCATACAGCATCATCAGCGAAAAAACTAAAAAAGTTATAGTCCTCAGAATAAAGCAATGCAACAATAATTATTTTTTATATAAAATAGTTTTTTTTGTATAAAAGCGCCAAAACATAAAAAAATATAAATGAGGTATCACTGTAATCGTACTGACCCGAAGAATAAAACTGCTTCATAAATTTTACCAAATGTGGAATGGTATAAATGCCCTCCCCCCCTAAAAGAAATTCATGAATAGCTGGTTTTTGGTCATTCTGCCTCACAAAAAGCGGAATAAATGCAATCAAAAAATGTCACATGCCCGAAAATGGTACCAATAAAATGTCAACTCATCCCACAAAAAAACAAAACCTCATATGACTCTGTGGACCAAAATATGGAAAAATTATAGCTCTCAAAATGTGGAGACGCAAAAACTATGTTTTTCAATAAAAAGCGTCTTTTAGTGTGTGACGGCTGCCAATTATAAAAATCCGCTAAAAAACCCGCTATAAAAGTAAATCAAACCCCCCTTCATCACCCCCTTAGTCAGGGAAAAATAATAAAATAAAAAAAAAAAAGTATTTCCATTTAACCATTAGTGTTAGGGTTGGGGCTAAAGTTAGAGTTGGGGCTAAAGTTAGGGTTAAGGTTGGGGCTAAAGTTAGGGTTAGGGTTGGGGCTAAAGTTAGGGTCTGGATTACATTTACGGTTGGAATTAGGGTTGGGATTAAGGTTAGGAGTGTGGTTAGGGTTATGGATGGGATTAGGGTTAGAGTTTCAGCTAGAATTGGGGGGTTTCCACTGTTTAGGCACATCAGGGGCTCTCCAAATGCAACATGGCATCTGATCTCAATTCCAGCCAATTCTGCATTGAAAAAGTAAAACAGTGCTCCTTCCCTTCCGAGCTCTCCTGCACACCCAAACAGGGGTTTACCCCAACATATGGGGTATCAGCGTACTCAGGACAAATTGAACAACAACTTTTGGGGTCCAATTTCTCCTGTTTCTCTTGGGAAAATACAAAACTGGGGGCTAAAAAATAATTTTTGTGGAAAAAAAAGATCTTTTATTTTCACTGCTCTGCGTTATAAACTGTAGTGAAACACTTGAGGGTTCAAAGTTCTCACAACACATCTAGATAAGTTCCATGGGAGGTCTACTTCCCAAAATGGTATCACTTGTGGGGGGTTTCAATGTTTAGGCACATCAGTGGCTCTCCAAACGCAACATGGCATCCCATCTCAATTCCTGTCAATTTTGCATTGAAAAGTCAAACGGTGCTCCTTCCCTGCCGAGCTCTCCCATGCGCCCAAACAGTGGTTTACCCCCACATATGGGGTATCAGCGTACTCAGGACAAATTGTACAACAACTTTTGGGGTCCAATTTCTTCTGTTACCCTTGGGAAAATAAAAAATTGGGGGCGAAAAGATAATTTTTGTGAAAAAATATGATTTTTTATTTTTACGGTTCTGCATTATAAACTTCTGTGAAGCACTTGGTGGGTCAAAGTGCTCACCACACCTCTAGATAAGTTCCTTAGGGGGTCTACTTTCCAAAATGGTGTCACTTGTGGGGGGTTTCAATGTTTAGGCACATCAGTGGCTCTCCAAACGTAGCATGGCGTCCCATCTCAATTCCAGTCAATTTTGCATTGAAAAGTCAAATGGCGTTCCTTCACTTCCGAGCTCTGTCATGCTTTCAACTTTTGGGGTCCATTTTCTCCTGTTACCCTTGGTAAAATAAAACAAATTGGAGCTGAAGTAAATTTTTTTGTGAAAAAAAGTTAAATGTTCATTTTTATTTAAACATTCCAAAAATTCCTGTGAAACACCTGAAGGGTTAATAAACTTAGGCACATCCCAGATACATGTTGGAGATGCGTAGAAAAAAAGGGAACATATGTCCATATCTGGTAGGATTCCCCGCCTATAAAGAAATTATGGATGTCAATTTTTGATCTCTATAATAAACTATCTATTTGTAAAGTCCGACCCACAGTAGAACTAGCTTTTCTGTCCTTATGTGACTTGTCGATATTTAGGTTTAAGAAGAATCTCCTCAGACTCTTCCTCACGGCTGCTAGGAACTTGATCCCTTGGTATTGGAAACAAGAGAAATTTCCCTCACATTCTGAATTTGTTGCGGAACTTAATGATATTTACAGAATGGAACGATTGATAAACCAGGCTACCGGGGATCCTGAAAAAAATTACAATACTTGGGCTCCCTGGATCGCATTTAGGGAAACCCCAGAATTAGACTTCTGGTTATCTGACTTACATTTGAAGTGGCTTCAGATGTTTATGTACTCTGAACACTGCTCACGTGATTTAACTTGCCTTCATGATTTGGAACTGATTTAATTAATGTATTATCTTCCCCATTGTCGGTCGGGGATGTCAACCCGCTCGGGGGGGGGAGGGAACCCAGTCCCCTCATACCCAATTTCATACAATATACCTTCTTGTCCTTATCTCTCTCCTTTTCTCTTCCCCTTCTCTCCTCTCTTCACTCATCTCCTTCTTTCTTTTCCTAAAAATGTCCTTACTTTGCATATTTTGATTTATACCAATATATGTAACTTAGTTTTTGGAGTTATGATTGGTTTTCTTATTGATTTATTATAATAATAATAATAATAATAATAATAATAACAAGCAACGTTATTAAACAGAAGAGATAATCTTGGCTCTGGCCAATAAAAATCGGGAAAATGATAGGTCATTAACCTTATGCTAGAAATATAGGTATGATTCTATTAATTAGAGTGATTATGTTGTTATTCTACTTTGTTTTTGTATTGTTTATTCGCTTTAATAAACATGATTTACACAGAAACATAATCCATTGAGCACGCAGAGGTCAGGGCAGGCGGAAGTTCAGAAACATAATCCATTGAGCAAGCAGAGATCAGGGCAGGCGGCAGTTCAGAAACATAATCCATTGAGCACGCAGAGGTCAGGGCAGGCGGCAGTTCAGAAACATAATCCATTGAGCACGCAGAGGTCAGGGCAGGCGGCAGTTCAGAAACATAATCCATTGAGCAAGCAGAGGTCAGGGCAGGCGGCAGTTCAGAAACATAATCCATTGAGCAAGCAGAGGTCAGGGCAGGCGGCAGTTCAGAAACATAATCCATTGAACAAGCAAAGGTCGGGGCAGGCGACAGTTCAGAAACATAATCCATTGAGCACGCAGAGGTCAGGGCAGGCGGCAGTTCAGAAACATAATCCATTGAGCACGCAGAGGTCAGGGCAGGCGGCAGTTCAGAAACATAATCCATTGAGCAAGCAGAAGTCAGGGCAGGCGGCAGTTCAGAAACATAATCCATTGAGCAAGCAGAGGTCAGGGCAGGCGGCAGTTCAGAAGCATAATCCAATGAGCAAGCAGAGGTCAGGGCAGGCGGCAGTGCAGAAACATAACCGGAAACAAGCAGAGGTTGGGGCAGGCGGCAGTGTAGAAACATAACCGGAAACAAGCAGAGGTCGAGGCAGGCGGCAGTGCAGAAACATAACCGGAAACAAGCAGAGGTCGGGGCAGGCGGCAGTGTAGAAACATAACCGTAAACAATCAGAGGTCGGGACAGGCAGCAGTGTAGAAACATAATCCATTGAGCAAGCCATAGTCAAAACCAGAAAATCTGTCCGAGAAACAGCTGTGCAGAAGATGTTATGGGCATGCTGCAAGCCACTCGCCACTACATTTTCCTCCGGCTAAAGGATAGTGTCCTGTGGAATTCTCTTCTCGGGAGAATGAGTTTCCTGGCACTTGGAAGGTAGCCCCCATCTCTCATGTAGGTTCGGCGTACATCCTGTGGGCTCTTCAGCATTGCTTGCATGATCTTTCTTGCAGCGTAGCTGACTGGCATGGGTGGTATAGGATTGTAGCCTTGTCTAGCAGTCACCTTAATACGCGGTTGATAGGCGTAAGGCATACCTAAGAGTTTAAGTATTTGAGAGGTAGTTAGGGCCTTCCAGGGGGACGGGCTCCTGGGCGGTGTGGCTATTGGCTCTACCTCATCTACTGTTCTTGTGATTATCAGGCGTTTCTTAACCTCTGGCTCTGCGCTGATGTTTGCTGCAGGTTGTACATATCGGCCAATTTCAGGTATTGTAGGATATGGTTGTGGTCTTCTCATTCTCAAATATCGGTCCGATGCCTTTTCCGGTCTTTTGAACAGGGAGGTAATAAATGGCACGATGTGACTAAGTGCTGCCATCACATACCCAGTGAAGCCAGTTTGCCTTTGGTGGTGTTCAGGCCTCTGGCTGTATGGGGATGTTCTGGCATATGGGAGATGTCTGCGTGGCTGGAACTTTCCTCCAGCTACGGGTGCAGCCATTAGGCTGCTTTCCCCTCCACACACACAAAAGTGTGTGTGGATGGTAGAAAACACTCCCAAAAAAAGAAAAAAAATACAATAAAGTAAACAAGTAGTATACAAGTCGCTCTGGGTTAGTGTTCAGCTCTCCTCTCTACCTCTGATTGCCTCGCACTGACCGTTCTTGCGGAACATTCCATGACTCGTGGACAACACTTCTGTGATGTCATAAAGCCGAACATGGCAACGGGTGTAATATAGGAGAACTAGGTATGTCACCCATGGCAGACAATCCAATACCAGCTGTCACTGTACGGATAGGGGTTAGCTGGATTGTGATGAGATGTATAAAAACTTACTAGAGCACAAGTCATTGCTTTAACCCCTTAGCGACCGCCGATACGCCTTTTAACGGCGGCCGCTAATGGTACTTAAACCACAGCGCCGTTAATTAACGGCGCTGTGGAAAAAGTGAATAGCGCCCCCCAGAGTCGGATTTTCTCCGGGGTCTCGGCTGCCGGGGGTAGCCGTGACCCCAGAGAACATGATTCGGGGGGTTTTGTACCGACCCCGCATTTGCGATCGCCAGTAATTAACCGTTTACCGGCGATCGCAAAAAAACAAACAAACACGCGATCTCTTTTTAATTTCTCTGTCCTCCGATGTGATCGCACATCAGAGGACAGAGAAAGAGGGTCCCAGATAGCCTTCCGATACTCACCTATCTCCCCCTGTGCTCCTCGTGGCTCCCGGTGGGAGCCCGCCTGCCGGCCCCGGGAGAATCTTTGGGGTCTCGGCTGCCGGGGGTAGCCGAGACCCCAAAGAGCATGATCTGGGTCGGTTTTACCGACCCCTGTTTTCGATCGCCGGTAATTAACTGTTTACCGGCGACCGTAAAAAAAAAAAGTCAAAGTGTAATTCTCTGTCCTCTGATGTGATCGCACATCAGAGGACAGAGAAATAGGGGGACTCGGGGACCCTGCCATACTCACCTGTGTCCCTGGGTCCTCCTGCTGCTCCTCCTGGCCGCCGGCAAAGGAAAATGGCGGGCGCATGCGCAGTGCGCCCGCCATCTGTCTCCATCTGCCAGCCAGCAGGAGAACAGCAGTTGGGGCTAAAATTAGGGTTAGGGCTAGGGTTAGGGTTAGGGCTAGGGTTAGAGCTAGGGTTAGGGTTAGGGCTAGGGTTAGGGTTAGGGCTAGGGTTAGGGCTAGGGTTAGGGCTAGGGTTAGGGTTAGGGCTAGTGCTAGGGTTAGGGCTAAGGCTAGGGTTAGGGTTAGGGCTAGGGTTAGGGTTGGGGCTAAATTCAGGGTTAGAGTTCTTTCACACTTACGTCGGTACGGGGCCGTCGCAATGCGTCGGCCCGACATACCGACGCACGTTGTGAAAATTGTGCACAACGTGGGCAGCGGATGTAGTTTTTCAATGCATCCGCTGCCCAATCTATGTCCTGGGGAGGAGGGGGCGGAGTTACGGCCACGCATGTGCGGTCAGAATTGGCGGACACGACATACAAAAAAACGTTACATTGAACGTTTTTTGTGCCGACGGTCCGCCAAAACACAACTGATCCAGTGCACGACAGACGCAACGTGTGGCCATCCGTCACGATCCGTCGGCAATACAAGTCTATGGGCAAAAAACGCATCCTGCGGGCACATTTGGAGGATCCGTTTTTTGTCCAAAGCGACGGATGCCAAACGACGCAAGTGTGAAAGTAGCTTTAGGGTTAGGGTTGGGGCTAAAGTTAGGGCTAGGGTTGGGGCTAAAGTTAGGGTTAGATTTGGGATTAGGGTTAGGGTTTGGATTAGAGTTGGTATTAGGGTTAGGGTTGGCATTAGGGTTACGCTTGGGATTAGGGTTAGGTTTGGGATTAGGGTTAAGGTTAGGGTTGTGATTAGGGGTGTATTGGGATTAGGGTTAGGTTTGAGGTTAGGGTTGAGATTAGGATTAGGGTTGTGTTGGATTTAGGGTTTTGATTAGGGTTATGGTTAGGGTTGACATTAGGGTTGTTTTGGGGTAAGGGTTGTGATTATTGTTAGGGTTAGTGATTAGGATTATGGATTGGGTTGGGATTAGGGTTAGGGGTGTGTTGGGGTTAGGGTTGGAGCTAGAATTAGGGGGTTTCCACTGTTTAGTTACATCAGGGGGTCTCCAAACACGACAGCCAATTTTGCGCTCAAAAAGTCAAATGGTGCTCCCTCCCTTCTGAGCTCTGCCGTGCGCCCAAACAGTGGGTTACCCCCACATATGGGGCATCAGCGTACTCGGGATAAATTGGACAAAAACTTTTGGGGTCCAATTTCTCCTGTTACCCTTGTGAAAATAAAAACTTGGGGGCTAAAAAATCTTTTTTGTGGAAAAAAAAAATATTTTTTTATTTTCACAACTCTGCATTCTAAACTTCTGTGAAGCACTTGGGCATTCAAAGTTCTCACCACACATCTAGATATGTTCCTTGGGGGGTCTAGTTTCCAAAATGGGGTCACTTGTGGGGGGTTACTACTGTTTAGGTACATCAGGGGCTCTGCAAACGCAACATAACGCCCACAGACCATTCTATCTAAGTCTGCATTCCAAAACGGCGCTCCTTCCCTTCCGAGGTCTGCCGTGCGCCCAAACAGTGGTTTACCCCCACATATGGGGTACCAGCCTACTCAGGACAAATTGGACAACAACTTTTGGTGTCCGATTTCTCTTGTTACCCTTGCGAAAATAAAAACATGGGGGCTAAAAAATCTTTTTTGTGGAAAAAGAAAATATTTTTTATTTTCACGACTCTGCATTCTAAACTTCTGTGAAGCACTTGGGCATTCAAAGTTCTCACCACACATCTAGATAAGTTCCATGGGGGGTCTAGTTTCCAAAATGGGGTCACTTGTGGGGGGTTTCCACTGTTTAGGCACATCAGGGGCTCTCCAAACGCGACATGGCGTCCAATCTCAATTCCAGACAATTCTACATTGAAAAAGTAAAACGGCACTCCTTCTCTTCCAAGCTCTGCAGTGCGCCCAAACAGTGGTTTACCCCCACATATTGGGTATCAACGTATTCAGGAGAAATCGCACAACAACTTTTATGGTCTAATTTCTCCTGTTACCCTTGTGAAAATAAGAATTTGTGGGCGAAAAGATCATTTTTGTGTAAACAAATGCGATTTTTTATTTTCACGGCTCTACGTTATAAACTTCTGTGAAGCTCTTGGGGGTTCAAAGTGCTCACCACACATCTAGATAAGTTCCTTAAGGGGTCTAGTTTACAAAATGGTGTCACTTGTGGGGGGTTTCCACTGTTTAGGCACATCAGGGGCTCTCTAAACGCGACATGGCGTCTGATCTCAATTCCAGCCAATTCTGCATTGAAAAAGTCAAACGGCGCTCCTTCACTTCCAAGTTCTGCGGTGCGCCCAAACAGTGGTTTACCCCCACATATGGGGTATTGGCGTATTCAGGAGAAATTGCATAACAAAATTTATGGTTACATTTCTGTTTTTACACTTGTGAAAATAAAAAAAATGGTTCTGAATTAAAATGTTTGCAAAAAAAAGTTAAATGTTCATTTTTTCCTTCCACATTGTTTCAGTTCCTGTGAAGCCCGTAAAGGGTTAATAAACTTCTCGAATGTGGTTTTGAGAACCTTGAGGGGTGTAGTTTTTAGAATGGTGTCACACTTGGTTATTTTCTATCATATAGACCCCTCAAAATGACTTCAAATTTGATGTGGTCCCTAAAAAAAAAAGGTGTTGTAAAAATGAGAAATTGCTGGTCAACTTTTAACCCTTATAACTCCCTAACAAAAAAAAATTTTGTTTCCAAAATTGTGCTGATGTAAAGTAGACATGTGGGAAATGTTATTTATTAACTATCTCTCTGATTTAAGGGCATACAAATACAAAGTTTGAAAATTGCAAAATTGCACTAACATGAAGTACAATATGTCACGAAAAAACAGTCTCAGAATCAGCGGGATCCGTTGAAGCGTTCCAGAGTTATAACCTCATAAAGTGACAGTGGTCAGAATTGCAAAAATTGGCTCGGTCATTAAGTACCAAATTGGCTTTGTCACTAAGGGGTTAAGTTACTGTTTTTTGTTGTTGTTTTTTTACCTGTTTATTTCATATTTTCAAACCTGTTTAATTCTGTAGCCTCATATGTGAGCAATGTGATCTATATATTGTCAGCTCCTTCCAGGAAATTAAATTTGTCTGTGATTCCAAGTAGTGATCAAAAAATAAATAACCACAAGTGTGACCCTGGTGTAGAACGTACAAATTGTCCAGAGTCTTTCCTGGGCCATGTTCACACGTGCAGAAGTGCTGAATTGTTTCCATACGTATTTGCACCAAAATAATCAAAACTTTTTATTGTATTTTTGTTGCAGCCTTTTACAATGCATTTTTTTTTATTAGAGGAATGCTTCAGTTCCACAATTGGAGATTTCATTGGAATTTTGCATGCGTTTTTTATGCTCTCCATATACTATAATGGCAATTTAAAAAAAAAAGGATCAAAAAGTTCACTGTTCTGTTGCATCATTAACCCCTGTATGTAGTACAGCTTAGGGAGCGATAAAAAAATGAACATAATAATAAAAAAATAGTCAAATGATATCACCGCATCAAAATATAAAGGTAATTAACCCAACTGGTAAACACCGTAAACAGTAGAAATTTTTAAAATGCCAACATGGCGGTATTGTTTGGTCGCTGCCATACCATTAAAAATGCTGTCAGAAGCAGTTAAAATGTCATATCTATACCAAAGTAATATCAATAAAACATTGTCTCACCTGAAAAAAAAATAACTCCTCACAAAGCTTTATTGACTGAAAAATTAAAACAAGGGGTCTCTGAAAATGGCAACACAATCTCTCAATTTTTTATTTCAAAGTCCTGATTTTTTTTCCACCACTAAAATAATAAAAAAACTGATCGAGTTTAGTATCGCTGTAATCATACTGATGTGGAGAATCATAGTGCAAGGTCATTTTTACCACATAATGTACGCCGTAAACATAATTCACAAAAAACAATGTCAGAATTGTTTATTTTTTCACAATTTTCCCAATTCCCAGTACATTATGTGTCAGGATAAGCCACAACCGCTGCCACCAATGTTTCTTGAACACCACTTGCTCACGACACACCTGCCTGGGATGCTGCTATACAGGGGAACTTCCCGCACTCACTCGTCCACTCACCTAAGCGCACCCCACAGACAGTTCTCACATCCACATCACACTTATTGCTTCTATCTCTCACCATTTTGATAAGACAGCGAGACGCCTGCACTGGGTCACACACTAGCACACATGCCACTCAGCTTTTCTCAGCACCTGATAGGTGCCCTCCTCAGGGTTTGAGGGTATGTCTAGAGCAGAAAACAACAAACTTATTAAACTTTAGATTTAAAGGGAACCTGTCAGCGGATTGTGCACAGTACACTTGGCTTGGGACAATTCATAAAATCCCATGGCTTCCAGTACCACCTTTATGCTGATGACACTCAGATCTACCTCTCTGGCCCAGACGTCACCGCTCTGCTGTCCAGAATCCCGGAGTCTCTATCAGCCATATTATCCTTCTTCTCCTCTCGCTTCATCAAACTCAATGTGGACAAATCTGAACTCATCATCTTTCCTCCATCCCATAGATCTTCCTTACCTGACCTATCTATCACTTTTAATGATATCACGCTTTCCCCCGTAACGGAAGTCCACTGCCTCGGAGTAACCCTTGACTATGCCCTGTCATTCAATCCGCACATCCAAGCTCTTTACTTCTCCTCTCGCCTCCAGCTCAAAAATATCTCCAGAATCCGTCCTTTCCTCAACCCTCACTCTACCAAAATGCTTGTGCATGCCCTCATCTCCCACCTTGACTGCTGCAACATCCTTTTCTGTGGCCTCCCTGTTAACACCCTTGCACCTCTCCAGTCCATCCTTAACTCTGCTGCACTAATTAATCTCTCTCCTCGCTACTTCTCTGCTTCCCCCCTCTGCAAATCTCTTCACTGGCTCCCATTCCCTCAGCATATCCAGTTCAAATTACTAATACTGACCTACAAAGCCATCCATAACCTGTCTCCTCCATATATCTCTGAACAAATCTCCCAAGTCCTCCCAAGATCTCCTTCTCTCCTCCACACTCCTCCGCTCCTCACCCAACTTTTGTGAATTCCGCTCTTGGGCTCCCTCCGGTGGTTGTAAGTGGCACTTTTGTGAGTTCTGCTCTTGGACTCCCTCTTGTGGTTTCTAGTGGTATGGCTGCTCCTTGGAGTTAGCTGTCATCAGCTGCATTCACTTATTGTCCGCTATTTAAGTCTGGCTCTTTCTTCAGCCTGTGCCACTTGTCAATGTTCCTGGCTGGATTCACATCTCTGCTTGGATTCTCCTGGTTTCCTGACCAGTTCTGCAAAGATAAGTTCTGGCTTTGCTCATTTCAGTCCACATGTTGTGGACTTATTGTTCTGTGCATTCTATATTTGTCCAGCTTGTCAGTATGGATTTTTTTCTGTTAGCTGGAAGCTCTGGGAAGCAGATTTACCCTCCACACCTTTAGTCAGGTGTGGAGATTTTGTAAACTCTGTGTGGATTGTTTTGTAGTTTTTATACTGACCGCACAGTATCCTTTCCTGTCCTATCTATCAAGCTAGACTGGCCTCCTATGCTAAAATCTGATTTCATTTCTGCGTATGTTATCTTCCCCTCCTCTCACCGTCAATATTTGTGGGGGGCTATCTTTCCTTTGGGGATTTTCTCTGAGGCAAGATAGGTTTCCTGTTTCCATCTTTAGGGGAAGTTAGATCTTAGGCTGTGCCGAGGGGTCTAGGGAGCGTCAGGTACCCCCCACGGCTATTTTTAGTTGCGCTGCTAGGTTCAGGGTTTGCGGTCAGTACAGATACCACCTCCTTCAGAGCTTGTCTCATGTTGTTCCTAAACCACCAGATCATAACACCCAACCACCTCCAAGACTTCTCCCGAATATCCCCCATCCTCCAGAATTCTTTGCCCCAACACATCCGACTATCAACCACATTCGGATCCTTCAGACGGAACCTGAAAACCCACCTCTTCAGGAAAGCCTACAGCCTGCACTGACCCCGCTGCCGCCTCACCAACACCGGAGCTGCTGCAACCCTCAACCTATTGTCTCCTTCCTCATAATCCTGTAGAATGTAAGCCCGCAAGAGCAGGGTCCCTCTGTATCAGTCTGTAATTGTTATAGTGATTATTATAGTGATATCTGTAATTTGTATGTAACCCCTTCTCATGTACCATGGAATCAATGGTGCTATATAAATAAATAATAATAATGATAATAATAATAGTAATAACCTTGACCGCGACACCGCAAAAACGCTAGTGCATGCCCTTATCATCTCCCGCCTCGACTACTGCAACCTCCTACTCTCTGGACTCCCCTCTAGCACTCTGGCACCGCTCCAATCCATCCTACACTCTGCTGCCCGACTAATCTACCTGTCTCCCCGCTATTCCACAGCCTCTCCCCTATGTGAAGCCCTTCACTGGCTTCCTATCACCCAGAGACTCCAGTTCAAAACCCTCACAATGACATACAAAGCCATCCACAACCTTTCTCCTCCATACATCTGTGACATGGTCTCCCGGTACCTACCTACACGCAACCTCCGATCCTCTCAAGATCTCCTTCTCTACTCCCCTCTCATCTCTTCTTCCCACAACCGCATCCAAGACTTCTCCCGTGCTTGCCCCATACTCTGGAACTCTCTACCCCAACACATCAGACTCTCGCCTACCATAGAAACCTTCAAAAAGAACCTGAAGACCCACCTCTTCCGACAAGCCTACAGCCTGCAGTGATCCTGAAGTTACTGAACCGCCGCGCAACTTGCCCTACCCTCTCCTAGTGTTTCATCACCCATCCCCTGCAGACTGTGAGCCCTCGCGGGCAGGGTCCTCCCTCCTTATGTACCCGTGTGCCTGTTATCTGCTCTTGTTTAATGTATTTGTCTATATTTGCCTCGTATTCACATGTAAAGCGCCATGGAATAAATGGCGCTATAAAAATGTATAATAAAATAATAATAAATAAAGGACAGACAGTATCAGGTCGGCGCCGTTATAGTGATTAAAATGATACCTGGGTGATGAAATCCGTCTTCTGGTTGTTGTGTAATCTGTATTTGTAGTTTTCAATTATAAGAGTTTGGTGCTCCAGGGCGGGGCTGTACGTGGGCCCGTGGGAGGTCCTGTGGGCGGGGCTTCATGTAGTGCTCAGATGTATGGGCTTATGACAGGTTACTGATCCCTGATGCAAAAAAGGTCTGTATCATCAATATGCCAAGCAACCACCCCCTCCATGGATTGGCAGGCTGTGAGTGGTTGTCTCATCGGTATTTTTGCACCTATGTTAAATGGGTCCACTGCATCCTTTTAGTGCATTTGTTTGGAGGCCTGGGCAGGTAAACATCTCTGCCTTTTTTTCTGCCGTTTTCTGGATATTTCATAACAGGCGGCATTGGGATAACGCCCTGATGGCATCTGAGTGTGACCGGTTTCTTCCTAGGACCCATTCACTTAATATGGTGAGTTTGATTCACAAATTGGATCTAAAACTGACATTTTTCTGCTCTTTTTGCAGACAATCGATCTGCCCTGTGAGCAGCCACATGAACTATAAGTGCTCGGTCACGCGTCCGTAGTTTTGGTCCAAGTGAAAAGAACAGGCTGTACTGCTCTTGGACGTAGATCTGGGTATTTATTATGATGGAATATAGGCTGAACTGGATGGACAAATGTCTTTTTTCGGCCTTACTAACTATGTTACTATGTTACTATGTTACTTGGCCCAATGCTATTCAATGAGGCAGTGCAGATTAGTGTTTTTTCCACGGACTGAATGCAGCATGCACGAGTTTCTTCTGTAAATCGGATGAGACTCACCCATTCAAGTCTATGGGTGCAGGAAAAAAAAAACAGATGCCATACAGAGCTACAGTAATGTATCCGAACTGTAAATGGTCCTGTAAGTGATTAATAGCTGCTGCAGTAAAATATGGACAGATGACAAGTGAGAAAAAAAATCAACCAAGTCATTTCTGGATGAAACTCCATTAACAATTTTTGTGTAACTGAATCTCCCCGTCAGGGCAGCGGGGTACTCAGTACCGGGTCCTGAGTACACAGGGGGATGTCACGGCGGCGACCCGGTCCATGGCCCTGGAGCGTCCATGTAAAAGGTCTTTAAAGGGAATAAAGTTTGTGTTCGTGACGCCACCTGTGGCATTCGGTCAGTGGGGACCGACGCTGCTTTAAGGGGTCCTCTGGGGTGATGTTTTGGCAGCTAGATGGTATAACTTCCCACAGGTGAAGTATGTCCCCAGGGCTCATCTGGTGTAGGTGGAAGATGATGAGGAGTGCAGCAAAGAATGAGGACACAGGTTTGCAGTCTCTTTACCTTGGTTTACTGAAGACTTCAGCATCCACAGTCCAGAGCACCAGATCACAGGGCAGGCAAGGTCCAGCCGGCTTGAAGGCAAGTTAGGACTCCCCTTACCCAGGTGGAAATCAAAAGCCTTCCTTTGGCGCTGTAGTGTTGTAGTCCCTTACTGCTAAAAGCTCACATAAGGTCCTCACAGATGTTGTCTCTCTCTCTGTCCCCCGGGTAGGATAGGACATAACCCGTATGACTGGTGACTTGAGGCGGTTTATAGGGACTCTAGCACACCCCAGCCTCTGGGGGTGCCACCGTGCCTCCTGGGTGTTAGGTCGGACAGGTAACATAAAGTTCAGCTGTCCTGCTGGTCTCTGATGTAAGCCATAGAGGTCTTTACACCCTCTGTGTTCCGGCTACCGGTCCTGCGCCTCAGAAGGAGGCAGCCTGCTCGGAGCTGGTCTCCCTCTGATATCCACTTCTGTGCTTTGCTCTCCTGAACGTTCTCTGCAATCAATTCGGCTTTCTATATGTCTCTTTCCAGGAACTGCTGCACTGGGGTTACACAGCTCCGTAAAACCTTTGCCTCCCTCAGATAGCTCCTGTCTGCTTCCAGGCAGGAACCCTCTGGAAAACTGACTAACTTTCCCTACAGACTACCAGTTATATTTATAAGGGGACATTTCAAAAACCTGACCGGCACATCCAAACATAGACTAAGTGTGAATAGGTGCTGAACCTAGAGTCGCCAACTCGTATATAGTTAAGTAAATAAGGCAGCACACTGCAGCGCTAAAACATGTAAACTTGAAAACACGAAATTTGAGCTGCATTACTGCAGTAGAAAAATGAAAAATGAGAGAGTTTAGCGCATAAAAATGGCCAATTTTATGTGTACCTGGTAGCCCCTTTACGGCATCTCTCTTATACCAGGTCCTAAACTTGCCTTACCTCGCTGAGAATAAACGTCTCCATCTGAATGGGTGCATGTGAAACCTCTTCCTAGACTAAAATTCTCTCTCTCTGTGGAGGGGTATTGGACCTGCTGTAATTAAAACACCTGAAGCTAGGAGGCGCAGTGCACGATCAGAAGGCCAAAGAATACATTTCAAAAACCTGACCGGCACATCCAAACATAGACTAAGTGTGAACAGGTGCTGAACCTAGAGTCGCCAACTCGTATATAGTTAAGTAAATAAGGCAGCACACTGCAGCGCTAAAACATGTAAACTTGAAAACACGAAATTTGAACTGCATTACTGCACTAGAAATATGAAAAATGAGAGCGTTTAGCGCATAAAAATGGCCAATTTTATGTGTACCTGGTAGCCCCTTTATGGCATCTCTCTTATACCAGGTCCTAAACTTGCCTTACCTCGCTGAGAATAAACGTCTCCATCTGAATGGGTACATGTGAAACCTCTTCCTAGACTAAAATTCTCTCTCTCTGTGGAGGGGTATTGGACCTGCTGTAATTAAAACACCTGAAGCTAGGAGGCGGAGTGCACGATCAGAAGGCTAAAGAATACATTTCAAAAACCTGACCGGCACATCCAAACATAGACTAAGTGTGAACAGGTGCTGAACCTAGAGTCGCCAACTCGTATATAGTTAAGTAAATAAGGCAGCACACTGCAGCGCTAAAACATGTAAACTTGAAAACACGAAATTTGAACTGCATTACTGCACTAGAAATATGAAAAATGAGAGCGTTTAGCGCATAAAAATGGCCAATTTTATGTGTACCTGGTAGCCCCTTTATGGCATCTCTCTTATACCAGGTCCTAAACTTGCCTTACCTCGCTGAGAATAAACGTCTCCATCTGAATGGGTACATGTGAAACCTCTTCCTAGACTAAAATTCTCTCTCTCTGTGGAGGGGTATTGGACCTGCTGTAATTAAAACACCTGAAGCTAGGAGGCGGAGTGCACGATCAGAAGGCTAAAGAATACATTTCAAAAACCTGACCGGCACATCCAAACATAGACTAAGTGTGAACAGGTGCTGAACCTAGAGTCGCCAACTCGTATATAGTTAAGTAAATAAGGCAGCACACTGCAGCGCTAAAACCTGCAAACTTGAAAACACGAATGCATTACTGCACTAGAAATATGAAAAATGAGAACTACCAGTTATATTTATAAGGGGAGTCACCTAGCAAGTAGGATCAAAAGCTCCCCCTGGTGGCCTGGAGTGTGAATGTGTTGCATGTTTGTGGTACCTGGTTGCAGTTATCCCTTCTTGCCATCAAGCGTAACATCACTCTCCCCGTAAGGAAAACAATGCTACTGTGATGACCAGGACCCTGGTGCGCCTCATAACCCTACCCTAACAGGCATTGTCCTACCTGTCAAAAACAGACGTCTGAACAGTGGCGGATTATAATGAGGTCAATCTGGGCTGTAGCCCAGGGCCCAGTGGTGTGGGGGGGCCCACCACAGGGCCACCATCAGGGCCGGCATCAGCACCCGGGCACGTACCGGGGCCCTAGCGAGACGGGGGGCCCATTTTGACAAGTGTAACCAACTTTTTACTATTGACGCTGCCTATGCAGCATCAATAGTAAAAAGATATAATGTTAAAAATAATTTAAAAAATAAACAATCGTGCTATTCTCACCTTCCGACGGCCTCCGCAGCCTTCCAGATCCTCTCAGCGAAGCCTTGGGAAATGACCCCAGATGACGCAGGATCATGCGAGACCGCTACATCATCACAGGTCATTGTCCAAAGCATCACTGGGAACGGGAGCTGCCGGGAGCATCGCTAAGGCCTTGCTGGATCCGGGGGCTGTCAGAAGGTGAGTATTTAACTATTTTTTTAGTTTAATTATTTTTTTAAACAGGGATATGGTGCCCACACTGCTATATACTACGTGGCTGTGTTATATACTACGTGGCTGTGCTATATACTACGTGGCTGTGGTATAT
The DNA here is from genome assembly GCF_032444005.1 of Ranitomeya imitator. Taxonomy (NCBI): domain Eukaryota; kingdom Metazoa; phylum Chordata; class Amphibia; order Anura; family Dendrobatidae; genus Ranitomeya; species Ranitomeya imitator. The sequence continues at coordinate 775,198,423 of NC_091284.1, forward strand.
ACTACGTGGCTGTGGTATATACTACGTCGGCTGGGCTATATTCTATGTGGGCTTTGCTATATACTACGTGGCTGCTACAGTTAGGTCCATATATATTTGGACAGAGACAAAATTTTTCTAATTTTGGTTATAGACATTACCACAATGAATTTTAAACAAAACCATTCAGATGCAGTTGAAGTTTAGACTTTCAGCTTTCATTTGAGGGTATCCACATTAAAATTGGATGAAGGGTTTAGGAGTTTCAGCTCCTTAACATGTGCCACCCTGTTTTTAAAGGGATCAAAAGTAATTGGACAGATTCAATAATTTTAAATAAAATGTTCATTTTTAGTACTTGGTTGAAAACCCTTTGTTGGCAATGACTGCCTGAAGTCTTGAACTCATGGACATCACCAGACGCTGTGTTTCCTCCTTTTTGATGCTCTGCCAGGCCTTCACTGCGGTGGTTTTCAGTTGCTGTTTGTTTGTGGGCCTTTCTGTCTGAAGTTTAGTTTTTAACAAGTGAAATGCTGCTCAATTGAGTTGAGATCAGGTGACTGACTTGGCCAATGAAGAATATTCCACTTCTTTGCTTTAATAAACTCCTGGGTTGTTTTGACTTTATGTTTTGGGTCATTGTCCGTCTGTAGTATGAAACGATGACCAATCAGTTTGGCTGCATTTGGCTGGATCTGAGCACACAGTATGTCTCTGAATACCTCAGAATTTATTCGGCTGCTTCTGTCCTGTGTCACATCATCAATAAACACTAGTGACCCAGTGCCACTGGCAGCCATGCATGCCCAAGCCATCACACTGCCTCCGCCGTGTTTTACAGATGATGTGGTATGCTTTGGATCATGAGCTGTACCACTCCTTCATCATACTTTTCTCTTTCCATCATTCTGGTAGAGGTTGATCTTTGTTTCATCGGTCCAAAGAATAATCTTCCAGAACTGTGCTGGCTTTTTTAGATGTTTTTTAGCAAAGTCCAGTCTAGCCTTTTAATTCTTGATGCTTATGAGTGGCTGCACCGTGCAGTGAACCCTCTGTATTTACTTTCATGCAGTCTTCTCTTTATGGTAGATTTGGATATTGATACGCCGACCTCCTGGAGAGTGTTGGTCACTTGGTTGGCTGTTGTGAAGGGGTTTCTCTTCACCATGGAGATTATTCTGCGATCATCCACCACTGTTGTCTTCCCTGGGCGCCCAGGTCTTTTTGCATTGAGGAGTTCACCAGTGCTTTCTTTCTCAGGATGTACCAAACTGTAGATTTAGCCACTCCTAATATTGTATCAATTTCTCGGATGGGTTTTTTTCTGTTTTCGCAGCATAAGGATGGCTTGTTTCACCTGCATGGAGAGCTCCTTTGACCGCATGTTTACTTCACAGCAAAACCTTCCAAATGCAAGCACCACACCTCAAATCAACTCCAGGCCTTTTATCTGCTTAATTGAGAATGACATAACGAAGGGATTGCCCACACCTGTCCATGAAATAGCCTTGGAGTCAATTGTCCAATTACTTTTGGTCCATTTAAAAACAGGGTGGCACATGTTAAGGAGCTGAAACTTCTAAACCATTCATCCAATTTTAATGTGGATACCCTCAAATGAAAGCTGAAAGTCTGAACTTCAACTGCATCTGATTTGTTTTGTTTAAAATTCATTGTGGTGATGTCTATAACCAAAATTAAAAAAATGTTGTCTCTGTCCAAATATATATGGACCTAACTGTAAATGCTACGTGGGCTGTGTTATATGCTACGTGGCTGTGCTATATACTATGTGGCTGCTATATGCTACGTGGGCTGTTATATGCTACGTGGCTGTGCTATATATTATGTGGGCTGTGCTATTTATTACGTGGCTGTGCTATATGCTACGTGGGCTGTGTTATATACTACATGGCTGTGCTATATGCTACGTGGGCTGTGTTATATACTATGTGGCTGTGCTTTATACTACGTGGGCTGTGCTATATACTACATGGCTGTGCTATATACTACGTGGCTGTACTATATGCTATGTGGGCTGTGTTATATACTACGTGGGCTGTGTTATATGCTATGTGGGCTGTTATATACTACGTGGTTGTGTTGTATACTACGTGGGCTGTGTTATATGCTACGTGGGCTGTGCTATATGCTACGCTGCTGTACTATATACTACGTGACTGTGCTATGTACTGCGTGAGCTGTGTTATAAGCTACGTGGCCAGATGCATGGTTATGGGGACAGAATGCTGGACACGGGGGCAGAATGCTGGACATGGGTCAGAATGCTGGACACGGGGACAGAATGCAGGGCAGAATGCTGGACATGGGGGGCAGAATGCTGGACATGGGGGCAGAATGCTGGACATGGGGACAGAATGCTGGACACACTGGGGCACAATGCTGGATACACTGGGGGCAGAATCCTGGAGACACTCGGGGCAGAATGCTGGAGAGGAGACACTGGGGCAGAATGCTGGACACATTGGGGGCAGAATGCTGGACACGGGGACAGAATGCGGGGCAGAATGGTGGACATGGGGGGCAGAATGCTGGACACGGGGGGCAGAATGCAAGGCAGAATGCTGGACACGGGGAGAGAATGCTGGACATGGGGGCAGAATGCCGGACACACTGGGGCACAATGCTGGAGACACTGGGGGCAGAATGCTGGAGACACTGGGGCAGAATGCTGGACACATTGGGGGCAGAATGCTGGACACGGGAACAGAGTGCGGGGCAGAATGGTGGACATGGGGGGCAGAATGCTGGACACGGGGGCAGAATGCTGGGCATGGGGACAGAACGCTGGACATGGGGACAGAATGCTGGACACAGGGGCAGAATGCTGGACATGGGGGCAGAATGTGAGACACAGGGGGCAGAATGGAGATACGGGGCATGATTGGAGACACAGGGAGCAGGATGAAAGACATGGGGGCATGACTGGAGACTCTGGGGGCAGGATTGGAGACACTGGGGGCAGGATTGGCGACAGATGGGGCAGGATTGGAGACAGATGGGCAGAATGGAGACACGGGGCATGATTGGAGACATGGGGCAGGATTGCAGACATGAGGGCATGATTGGAGACATAGGGGTAGAATGGAGATACGGGCATGATTGGAGACACGGGGCAGGATGAAAGACATGGGGGCATGATTGTAGACACTGGGGGCAGGATTGGAGACAGATGGGTCAGGGTTGGAGACAGATCGTGCAGGATCATGGGGAAGGATGGATACGATGGAGACAGATGGGGCAGGATGGGGAGATCATATGGGGCAGAATGGATACTCATGAGGGCAGGATGGGGGAACATATGGCTGAAGCCAGGAATGAGATACACGGGGGCTAGGATGGGGAATATTATTACCATAGGGGCTAATTAAGGGATATTATTACTGCAGTGATGTATTTATTTTTTGAGTACACTGTTTTAAATGGGGGGGGGGCAGTCCTGTTACTGTGTAGAGTGATACTATAACGCCTTTTTTTCTTCATGTGGTGTAATGTATGTAGAAGTTGGGAAAAATTAAGTAATGTGTTCTGCAAGCGGAGCGTGAGATAACTGTGTTATTTCCTACAGAGGCGAGCCCTCGCTGGACGAAGTGATGGCGGTCTGTGCTTGATGAAAGATGAAGGACTTCACCTAGAGACGTCACTGGTAGGTCAGTGTGTTACCTATACACTGACACTATACACTGTATACTATATACAGAGGTCCTGTGTATAATGTCACCAGTGATCACTGTATTACCTTTACACTGACACTGCATACTAAGTACAGATCTCCTGTATGTAATGGCATTTATGGTGATAGTATTGTGGGGTTTTTTTATTACTGATCATTATTGTAGTATTCAGTCACTATGTGATGGTAATATGTGGTCTGGTCATGGTGTAGCGTTTTTTTTTCCTTGTATGTGATATTATTGGTCATTTAAAAAATTGAAAAAGAAATAAAAATATATCTCAATTGTATTGCATAATTTAACAAATGTTTAATAGTTTACAATAGGGTAGGCCTGGCCAAAAGTGTCTATCGTTTTATGGTGGCGGCTTAAAAAATCTTTTGGCGAAAACGAAAGCTACCGGCTATATGTGTAATCTGGTGATGGGAACTGTTAATGTGTGATAGGTGAGAAGTGGAGTTTTTCCAAGAGAGATCGGTGGGACTGTGGACAGTTCGAGGGGTGGAGCGTGGGCGGAGTCTCAAGGGGGCCCCGAAAATTTCCTGGAATAATCTGGTTCAGGTATCTGAACAGTCCTGGGCCCTGGCTACCCTTAAAAGGAAGATGTCACCCCCAAAATGGAAGGTGAGCTAAGCCCACCAGCATCAGGGGCTTATCTACAGCATTCTGTAATGCTGTAGATAAGCCCCCGATGTAACCTGAAAGATGAGAAAAAGAGGTTAGATTATACTCACCTAGGGGCGGTCCCAGTGCGGTCCGGTCCGATGGGCATCGCAGTCCTGGGACTCCTATCTTCATAGGATGACGTCCTCTTCTTGTCTTCACGCTGTGGCTCCGGCACAGGCATACTTTGTCTGCCCTTTTGAGGGCAGAGCAAAGTACTGCAGTGCACCGGGCCTCTCTGACCTTTCCCAGCGCCTGCGCACTGCAGTACTTTACTCTGCCCTCAACAGAGCAGACAAAGTACGCCTGCGCCGGAGCAGCAGCGTGAAGACAAGAAGAGGACGTCATCGTAAGAAGATGGGAGGCCCCGGGCCGGACCGCAACGCCCACCGCAGCGGGATCTCCCCTGGGTTAGTATAATCTAACCCCTTATTCTCGTCTTTCAGGATACATCGGGGGCTTATCTACAGCATTACAGAATGCTGTAGATAAGCCCCTGATGCCGGTGGGCTTAGCTCACCTTCGATTTTGGGGGTGACAGTTTCTCTTTAATCCACCCCTGCGTCTGAATGAGGCATTGTCTTAAAGTTGGACAGTTTGAGTAAATGTGCCCCTATATGCTCCGAATATGCAGCCATTTTTAAAGCCCAGTTACAATGCAGAAGAAAAATTCAGAGCGAAAACATAAAAAGGCAGATGTACAAATCCAGATCCATGTTACGTTATAGAGAAACAGAAGATTTCATTTTTTCCTGTTGCATAGGGTAGAATCCAATCTATATTTGCTGAAAAATCCATGCATTTCGCACTACCTGGCCCAACCTTGTTGCAAAATCTCCAGGGAAAAAGTCTGCCAGGAGTGGACACAGCCTGAGCCTTATTAGCCAGCAGCATAACGTAGATCTGGGCTGTAAATGTCAACTGCCCCTTTAATAAGAGTCAGGAAGTGATTGGGTTTCTTTTTTTCTCCCAGCAGTCTCTCCGCCCAACCAGGAACTTTGCATTGCATTATATACAGAAAGAACATATTCCTGCTCATGTGCAGCTGAACATTGCTGGTGACACAGAGGACACAGACCCTGGTGACACAAAAGACACAGGCCCTGGTGACACAGAAGACACAGGCCCTGGTGATTAGTGTCTGCAGACAGGTGGGTGCTTCTATGCTCACCATGGTGTTGCCATATACAGAGGGAAAGTTACATTGTTGCAGATTCTCCCTTATTTGTGTAAACAGCAATCACTTCCCGTAATGTAGCCACTGTCAGATTGTACATTGTCACTACACACCCTGCTCCTTACAGTCACCTGTCACTCAGTAACTCCTGCACAGCAGAAAAGATCAGGGCGGGAATCAGTGACCCTACACGGAAAATGCCAGGTCCACGAGAGCCTTATTCTTATTGATCCTCCCACATTGTGTCAAAAATAATTAATGGTAAATTCTGCGTGGGTTCCATCCTTCCATTCCTCTCTTTTCCTCTCTTCTCTTCTTCACACAGGTATTTTATCCATCCATCCATTTGTGTGCTGACTGCAAGTGTGAACAGATTCATATCTAGCAAGCTTTGCTCAGGGTATTTTAATCCATCACTCCTGTGTTGTTTTTATTTTTTATTTTTTCCCTCTGTTTTTGGTTTCTGATTTAACCCCTTTACCCCCAAGCGTGGTTTGCACGTCAATGACCGGGCCAATTTTTACAATTCTGACCACTGTCCCTTTATGAGGTTATAACTCTGGAACGCTTCAACGGATCCCAGTGATTCTGACATTGTTTTCTCATCACATATTGTACTTCATGATAGTGGTAAAATGTCTTTCATGTTACCTGCGTTTGTTTGTGAAAAAAAACGGAAATTTGGCGAAAATTTTGAAAATTTCGCAATTTTCCAACTTTGAATTTTTATGCAATTAAATCACAGAGATATGTCACACAAAATACTTAATAAACAACATCTCCCACATGTCTACTTTACATCAGCACAATTTTGGAACCAAAATTTTTTTTCGTTAGGGAGTTATAAGGGTTAAAACTTGACCAGCAATTTCTCATTTTTACAACACCATTTTTTTTTAGGGACCACATCTCATTTGAAGTCATTTTGTGGGGTCTATATGATACCCAAGTGTGACACCATTCTAAAAACTGCACCCCTCAAGGTGCTCAAAACCACATTCAAGAAGTTTATTAACCCTTCAGGTGTTTCACAGGAATTTTTGGAATGTTTAAAAAATTTACTTCAGCTCCAATTTGTTTTATTTTACCAACGGTTACAGGAGAAAATGGACCCGAAAGTTGTTGTACAATTTGTCCTGAGTACGCCGATACCCCATATGTGGGGGTAAACCACTGTTTGGGCACAAGACAGAGCTCGGAAGCAAAGCAGCGCCATTTGACTTTTCAATGCAAAATTGACTGGAATTGAGATGGGACGCCATGTTACGTTTGGAAAGCCACTCATGTGCCTAAACATTGAAACCCCCCACAAGTGACACCATTTTGAAAAGTAGACCCCCTAAGGAACTTATCTAGAGTGTGGTGAGCACTTTGACCCACCAAGTGCTTCACAGAAGTTTATAATGCAGAACTGTAAAAATAAAAAATCATATTTTTTTCACAAAAATTATCTTTTCGCCCCCAATTTTTTATTTTCCCAAGGGTAAGAGTAGAAATTGGACCCCAAAGTTGTTGTACAATTTGTCCTGAGTACGCTGATACCCCATATGTGGGGGTAAACCACTGTTTGGGCGCATGGGAGAGCTCGGAAGGGAAGGAGCGCCGTTTGACTTTTCAATGCAAAATTGACAGGAATTGAGATGGGACGCCATGTTGCGTTTGGAGAGCCCCTGATGTGCCTAAACATTGAAACCCCCCACAAGTGACACCATTTTGGAAAGTAGACCCCCTAAGGAACTTATCTAGAGGTGTGGTGAGCACTTTGACCCACCAAGTGTTTCACAGAAGCTTATAATGCAGAGCCGTAAAAATAAAACAAAAATTTTTCCCACCAAAATTATTTTTTAGCCCCCAGTTTTGTATTTTCCCGAGGGTAGCAGGAGAAATTGGACCCCAAAAGTTGTTGTCCAATTTGTCCTGAGTACGCTGATACCCCATGTGTGGGGTTGGTTCACGGGAGAGCTCGGAAGGGAAGGAGCACTGTTTTACTTTTTCAACGCAGAATTGGCTGGAATTGAGATCGGACGCCATGTCGCGTTTGGAGAGCCCCTGATGTGCCTAAACAGTGGAAACCCCCAATTCTAACTGGGCGCATGGGAGGGCTCGGAAGGGAAGGAGTGCCATTTGGAATGCAGTCTTAGATGGAATGGTCTGCAGGCGTCACATTGCGTTTGCAGAGCCACTAATTTACCTAAACAGTAGAAACCCCCCACAAGTGACACCATATTGGAAAGTAGACCCCCTTAGGAACTCATCTAGATGTGTTGTGAGTAGTGTTGAGCATTCCGATACCGCAAGTATCGGGTATCGGCCGATACTTGCGGTATCGGAATTCCGATACCGAGATCCGATATTTTTGTGATATCGGGTATCGGTATCGGAAGTGTAAAATAAAGAATTAAAATAAAAAATATTGTTATATTCACCTCTCCGGCGGCCCCTGGACATCAGCGGGAGGATCCGGCGTCCGGCACGGCTTCTTTCTTCAAAATGCGCGCCTTCAGGACCTGTGGAATGACGTCCCGGCTTCTGATTGGTCGCGTGCCGCCCATGTGACCGCCACGCGACCAATCAGAAGCCGCGACGTCATTCCTCAGCTAAAGTCCTAGAATGAGCGCCTTCTAGGACCTGAGGAATGACGTCGCGGCTTCTGATTGGTCGCGTGGCGGTCACATGGGCGGCACGCGACCAATCAGAAGCCGGGACGTCATTCCACAGGTCCTGAAGGCGCGCATTTTGAAGAAAGAAGCCGTGCCGGACGCCGGATCCTCCCGCTGATGTCCAGGGGCCGCCGGAGAGGTGAATATAACAATATTTTTTATTTTAATTCTTTATTTTACACTTTAATATGGATCCCAGGGCCTGAAGGAGAGTTTCCTCTCCTTCAGACCCTGGGATCCATGAGGATACATTCCGATACTTGATGTCCCATTGACTTGTATTGGTATCGGATATCGGTATCGGCGATATCCGATATTTTTCGGGTATCGGCCGATACTATCCGATACCGATACTTTCAAGTATCGGACGGTATCGCTCAACACTAGTTGTGAGAGCTTTGAACCCCCAAGTGTTTCACTACAGTTTATAACTCAGAGCCGTGCAAATAAAAAATATTTTTTTCCACAAAAAATATTTTTTAGCCCCCAGTTTTGTGTTTTTCCAAGGGAAACAGGAGAAATTGGACCCTAAATATTGTTGTCCAATTTGTCCTGAGTACGCTGATACCCGATATGTGGGGGGGGGGGGGAACCACCGTTTGAGCACATGGCAGAGCTCGGGCATCATTTGGAATACAGACTTAAGGTACCGTCACACTCAGTGACGCTGCAGCGATATAGACAACGATCCGACCTAAAGTAAATCGCTGGAGTGTCGCTGTTTAGGTCGCTGTAGAGACGTCAAACACAGTAACGCCAGAACGATCCGCATCACATTGCATTTGCAGAGCCCCTAATGTACCTAAACAGTAGAAACCCCCCACAAGTGACCCCATATTGGAAACTAGACCCCACAAGGAACTCATCTAGATGTGTTGTGAGAGCTTTGAACCCCCAAGTGTTTCACTACAGTTTATAACGCAGAGCCGTGAAAATAAAAAATCTTTTTTTTTCCACAAAAATTATTTTTTAGCCCCCAGTTTTGTATTTTTCCAAGGGTAACAGGAGAAATTGGACCCCAAAAGTTGTTTTCCAATTTGTCCTGAGTACGCTGATACCCCATATGTTGGGGTAAACCCCTGTTTGGGCACACGGGAGAGCTCGGAAGGGAAGGAGCACTGTTTTACTTTTTCAACACAGAATTGGCTGGAATTGAGATCGGACGCCATGTCGCGTTTGGAGAGCCCCTGATGTGCCTAAACAGTGGAAACCCCCCAACTATAACTGAAACCCTAATCCAAACACACCCCTAACCCAAATCCCAACGGTAACCCTAACCACACCTCTAACCCAGACACACCCCTAACCCTAATTCCAACCCTATTCCCAACCGTAATATGTAATCCAAACCCCAACCCTAACTGTAGCCTTAACCCTAGCCCCAACCCTAACCCTAGCCTGCTCTGAGCAGGCACTTGGTAAGCCACCTCCCTCCCTGCAGGACCCGGATGCCGCGGCCATTTTGGATCCGGGGCTGCTGCAGGGAGGGAGGTAAGGAGACCCTTGCAGCAACGCGATCACATCGCGTTGCTCTGGGGGTCTCAGGGAAGCACGCAGGGAGCCCCCTCCCTGCGCGATGCTTCCCTATACCGCCGGCACACCGCGATCATGTTTGATCGTGGTGTGCCGGGGGTTATTGTGCCGGGGGCGGTCCGTGACCGCTCCTGGCACATAGTGCCGGATGTCAGCTGCGATAGGCAGCTGACACCCGGCCGCGATCGGCCTCGCTCCCCCTGTGAGCGCGGCCGATCGCGCTGGACGTACTATTCCGACCTTGGGAATTAAGGCCCACCCCACATGGACGGAATAGCACGTCCAATGACAGAAAGGGGTTAAAGTGTTCAAAGCTATTTTTTTTTCTTTCTTCCTCTTTCTCACTGTTTTATGGCTTTGTTCAGCATTGGTTGTTTACCCTCCATAGTAATGCCTGCTCTGGCCTTATGCTAATTGGTTGATTGCTGATTGGGATCATTTGGTTTCTGATGCTAGCAGTCACTCCATTTAATATATATTTAGTCTGGCTGGGATAGGACGCTTGCGGGTTCGCATGTGCAGCAGATTTTAAGTGCGACAGTTTAAAGTGCTTTGCAGTTAGACTATAGCAGTTGGACAGGGCAGGAGACAGGTAAGGTGCATAAGTTTTTCAAATAATCATACTTCTTGGTCAGTCGTACTACATTATGCATTGATCATATCAATCTGCTTCTTATTTGTTTTTACTTCTGCTTACTCACAACTCGCCCGCCCTTTAACACATTCTGGGAACTCTCTCTATATCCACCCCTCCCTTCTCCCCTCTCCCATGTATAACTCTGAGGCTCTACTGACATTTCTTACCCACTCCAAACCAGCCACTACCGCCATGCAGCACTCAAAACGTTCATACAAATCATCCCACCACCTGCTCTTTCTGTTTTTTCTCCTTCTACTAGTTGCAGGTGACATCTCCCCAAACCCTGGACCTCCCTCCACCAGCATACATTACTCTCCTCCAGCTACATATAGAAACCCTGCTCATCTTATTAACATTCAGTGCATGCCTTCTCCTATTGCTTTCCACTGTGCTCTCTGGAATGCACGGTCTGTGTGTAACAAACTAACTTACATTCACGATTTTTTCCTCTCTAATTCCCTTAACCTTCTGGCTATTACAGAAACCTGGATCCAGCACTCAGACACCACTGCCGCTGCCGCTCTCTCATTTGGTGGGCTGAAATTATCACATACTACCAGACCTGAGAACAGACAGGGTGGAGGTGTTGGTTTATTCCTTTCATCACAATGTGCTTTCCAGGTCATCCCCCGGGTTCCCTCACTTACATTTCCTTCCTTTGAAGTCCACACCGTCAGACTCTTTAAGCCCTTCCCCTTGCGGGTGGCGGTTGTTTATTGCCCTCCATGCTCCTCCTGCCTGTTTCTAGACCACTTTGCCACCTGGCTTACTCACTTTCTATCCTGTGACATCCCCACCCTCATCATGGGAGACTTTAACATCCCCATCAATGATCCCCTCTCCCAATCTGCCTCTCATCTTCTCTCTCTAACTTCTTCATTCAACCTCTCACAGTTTACTAATTCTCCCACGCATGAGGAGGGGAATACTCTGGACCTGGTTTTCTCCCGTCCCGGATCGCTGCACGACTTTACTACCTCCACTCTCCTGCTCTCGGACCACAACCTTCTTTCCTTCTCTGTCAAGAATTGTCTCCTCACCCGGGACACCCCCACTTACCACACTTATCGGAATACATGTACCATTAATACCCAGCAGCTTATGGACAACCTCCACACATCTTTAGCCCCCATCTCCTCACTGTCTTGTCCAGACTTAGCATTGTCACACTTCAATATTACACTGAAGAATGCCCTGGATGAAGCAGCACCTTCTACACGCAGAAAGACCCGACACAGACAACGGCAGCCGTGGCACACTATGCAAACACGCTTTCTTCAGCGCTGCTCAAGGTGTGCAGAGCCGGAGTGGAGAAAATCACTCGTAGCAGAAGACTCCACTATAAGTTCATGCTCAAAACCTATAACTCTGCCCTTTATCTGGCCAAACAATCCTACTTCACCACACTCATCACCTCACTATCCAACAACCCAAAATGACTTTTTGAAACCATAAACTCCCTCCTGAAACCTAAAGTACAGGCCTCCATCTCCAATCTCAGTGGTGAGGATCTGGCCACTTATTTCCTACAAAAAAATCAACCACATCCATCAGGATATCTCAGCCCAATCTCATCAGTGCCTGGATCCCCTTCCCTGCCGCACCTCAAGCTCACTAGACATCTTTGAGCCTGTTTCAGAAGAAGAATTTTCCAAGCTCCTCACTTCTGCTCGGCCTACAACCTGCAATAGTGACCCCATTCCTTCACCTCTCCTTCAGTCTCTCTCACCAGTGGTCACCAATCACCTGACTAAAATATTTAACCTCTCTCTTTCTTCAGGTATCTTTCCCTCCTCATTTAAACATGCCATCATTACCCCTTTACTTAAAAAGCCATCCCAGGACCAGAACTGCACGGCTAACTACAGACCTGTCTCTAACCTTTCCTTCATCTCTAAACTCCTGGAACGCTTGGTCCACTCCCGTCTAATCCACTATCTCTCGGATAACTCTCTTTTTGACCCCTTACAATCTGGTTTCCACTCTTTACACTCCACTGAAACTGCCCTCACTAAAGTCTCTAATGATCTAATAACAGCTAAATCTAAAGGTCATTGCTCTTTGCTGATTCTCCTGGATCTATCTGCCGCATTTGACACTGTGGATCACCAGCTCCTCCTCACTATGCTCTGCTCCATAGGCCTCAAGGACACAGCCTTCTCCTGGTTCTCCTCCTACCTCTCTGACCGCTCCTTCACTGTATCTTTTGCCAGCTCCTCTTCCTCTCCTTGTCCCCTTACTATCGGGGTTCCGCAGGGCTCAGTCCTGGGCCCCCTCCTCTTCTCTCTATACACTGCCCCTATTGGATAAACAATCAGCAGATTTGGGTTCCAGTACCATCTCTATGCTGACGACACCCAATTATACACTTCTTCCCCCGACATCACCCCTACCCTAATTCACAATACCAAGGATTGTCTGTCTGCTGTCTCTAACATCATGTCCTCCCTCTATCTGAAACTAAATCTCTCCAAAACTGAACTACTTGTGTTTCTCCCTTCTACTAACCTCACTCTACCCAACATCGAAATTACCCTGGAGGGTTCAACCATAACTCCCAAGCAGCATGCCCGCTGTCTTGGGGTCATATTCGACACCGAACTTTCCTTTACTCCCTATATCCGATCACTCACTCGCTCCTGCATCTTAAAAACATCTCCAGAATCCGACCTTTTCTCACCTTTGAAACTGCTAAGACTCTTACAGATGCTCTTATTCATTCTTGTCTGGACTACTGCAACTTTCTTCTGATCGGTCTCCCTCTTTCCAAACTTTCTCCTCTCCAATCCATCTTGAATGCGGCAGCCAGGGTCATATTTCTGTCCAGCCGCTTCACCGATGCCTCCATCTTGTGCCAGTCATTGCACTGGCTACCCATTCGCTACAGGGTCCAGTATAAACTCATCTCTCTCACCCACAAAGCTCTCCACAGTTCTGCACCGCCTTATATCTCCTCTCTCATCCCTGTCTATCACCCTACACGTGATTCATTCTACAAATGACCTAAGACTAACATCCCCCGTAATCCGAACCTCGCACATCCGTCTTCAAGACTTCTCTCATGCTGCACCAGGTCTCTGGAATGCACTTCCCCAGACGATCAGACTGATACCTAGCCCCGCTCTAATCAAGCGCGCTTTAAAAACCCATCTCTTCAAACAAGCCTACCACATCAACTACTCAGTAGACTAACTTTGCCCTGTTCCCTCCTTCCAAATATTATTCTGAATGTGCACCCTACTATTCTTCTGTCTCCACACCCTCCATGCACACGATAACTGCACTTGATACTTGACTATTGCACTTAAACACACGGGCTGATGACCGGATCATGCAGCTTTATATGAAAATCCCTATTTATTATAATTGCCAGAGCTGAAATAACAAGCACTTTTCACCTATTGTGTCTTAACTTGTACTGAATTTATTGTCTGTACATGTCCCTGCTTAATTGTAAAGTGCTGCGGAATATGTTGGCGCTATATAAATAAAAATTATTATTATTATCCGCACTCATAAGTTTCTGTTGAGAGATTCAGACTATAAGATGGAACCAGAAAAATGCAACTTATTACCGATCCACAATATGGTTAATATGTTGCTGATCATTGGGGTTCAACTGATTGCAGGAATCGGGGTCCGGAGTGCCAAAATTTAAAAGAACAGCGGTCAAACATGCACGTTGCTCCATCACAACAGGGGACACCCGGTCTTTTGATCTTTGAAGGTCCCTTGCATCCTATTTCCTTGTGAATGTCACCAGCTTTTTCCTGCACAAACTGAGAGTAGCATAATGTAGGGGCAGAGACCCTAATGCAAGCAATGTGTCACTTTCTATCCTACTCTCTGCTCCTGTATAACTGCTCACACTCTATTCATTGTCATTTTTCTGTCAATACTGTGCATAGGCAGAAAACTGCCAATTGGTACAGAAATAATGAATATCGAATACTACATTGCTGCAAGTTTTATAGTCCTCTAGTGATAATCTCCTGCTGATAAAAGTGTTTTACTAACGTAAGACGTATAACTCGGATGAGGATTGCAACTCAAAACTCAGACTGGCTGTCTGTTATCCTGACCCAAAACAACTATTTCTATGCAACCGACAGTCATTCTGAGCATTGCGTTTGCTATCCTCTGACTCTTCCCTAAAACTATAACAAGCAGCCCAGTAATTGATTCAGCACTGGAATAAGGGTCTCTGCCCATATATTACGCAGCTCTCACATAAGGTAGCAAAGCCTAGAGATCAATTCTCTATAAGTCACGTCAAATATATGTTTTTAAATAAATATATGTACATTGCAATACTCCGTCCTGTTTAAAACCTAGATTTTACCAGTAGTAAAGGCAGTTAGACCCTATTTGTTTGTATAGAAGCATTATCTGAGCATCCTCTAATTGGGGCAGAGATCATTGTAAAGGGAGGGAAAGGAGGCGTGCTGTGATATAACTTGGACTATGTGTTATCAGCCCTTGTAATCCTGTCTGTGGTGATACTGAGACTGCTGAAAAGTCAACTGTGCAGAAGCACAGTTTGAATCTAGTATAAGGCTTCGTAGCCAGTGTGAAAATTGCAGGAATTCTGCATAGTGATGGGGAATATTGAAGGAAAACAAACCCCACTTAGTATAAAAGTTTGATTTCAACAAATTGTGGCACGGTGGCTCAGTGGTTAGCACGGTTTCCTTGCAGTGCTGGGATCCTAGGTTTAAGTGCCACCAATGATAACATCGGTAGGAGTTTCCCCATGTTCTCCAGTTTCCTCCCACACTCTAAAGACCATACAGATAGGGAATGTAGATTGTGAGCCCCAATGGGATGATAATGTGTGTAAAGCGCTGGGGAATATAATGGTGCTATGTAACTAACTAAAATAATGCTGCCCTCCATGAGTGAGCGACAAACTGCCGGAGTGAACAGTCTCTTTACGCAGGGAGCAAGCTGTTAATCAGCAGAGCAGTGTGCGGGGAGCGGCTGCACATGAATAAACATGACTCATCTTTGGCCGCACAATGTGAGGATTAAAAAGTAAGTTCACCAAAACTACTTAAAGGGGTTGTTAAAGGGAATCTGTCACAAGGTTTTTACAACTTAATCTGAGAGCAGCATGATGTGGAGACAGAGACCCTGATTCCAGTGAAGTGTCACTTGCTAGGCTGCTTCGTGTAGTTAGATAAAATCACTGTTTTATCAGCAGGAGATTATCCATATTCATGAGCTCTGTATAACCCCACCCATACCTCCAGCTTTCTGCCTATGCACGGAGTACGCAGAAAGCAGCAGCGGGGTTCTACAGAGCTCAGCATTCAGAGCAATGCTAGATCAGCAGCAGATAAAACAGTTTTTAGTAAAAAATCAGAGTCACTGCCCTGACATCATGCTGCTCTCACATGGGGTAGCAAAAGCTTGTGTCAGATTCCTATTAATAAAAGATTATTTTAATCTGAGGCTTTTTAGATGGCGGCAGCATTTATTCCTCCAGTTCTTTCTAGTGGCATGTTGAAGTGTCCAGAGCATGTATATACAGCTCTGGCAAAAATTAAGACACCACTATAAAATGTTCAGTTTGTCTGATTTTTCTCTTTTATAAGTATATTTTTGAGTAAAATGTAAATTTTTCTTTTATTCCATAAACCTCTCACACGATATCTCCGAATTTCCAAGCAATACATTTTGTATTTATTTTCTGACAAAGAAAAATGGTCAAAATTAAAAAAACAACAACAGTGCTTTCAGACCTCAAATAACGCAAATAAAACAAGTTCATAATCATTTAGAAACAACAATACTAATGTTTTAACTCAGGAAGAGTTCAGAAATCAATATTTTGTGGAATAACCATGATTTTTAATCACAGCTTTCATTTGTTCTTTCACACTGCTTTTGGGCCACTCCTGGTACAAAAATGTAATCAGTTCTTCTTTGTTTGATGGCTTGTGACGATCCATCTTCCTCTGATTACACTCCAGAGGTTTTCAATGGGGTTCAGGTCTGGAGATTGGGCTGCCCATGACAGGGATTTGTTGTGGTGGTCCTTCATCCACACCTGTGGCATGGCACATTGTCCTGCTGGAAAAAAACAGTCCTCAGAGTTGGGGAACATTGTCTGAGCAGAAGGAATCAACTGTTTTTCCAGGATAACCGCGGGATGTCTACGTCCTTTATGACATCATCGTCGCTGTGCCCGTTGCTGATTGGTCGAGGCCTGGCGGCCTCGACCAATCAGAGACGCGGGATTTCTACGTCGATGCTGTGCCGGTCTCTGATTGGTCGAGGCCTGGCGGCCTTGACCAATCAGAGACGCGGGATTTCCAGGACCGACAGACAGACAGAAAGACAGACAGACAGACAGAAAGACAGACAGACGGAAAAACCCTTAGACAATTATATATATAGACTAGATTGTGGCCCGATTCTAATGCATCAGGTATTCTAGAATATGCATGTCCCCGTAGTATATGGACTGTTATGAAAGGCAATTCAGTACCACAATTGACATAGCGGTCAGAGCACATACAGTGATCTGACAATAACCCAAAATCATAGAACGAGCTCTGAGACGTGGGAACTCTGCAGACCGCAATCCCTAATCCTCTCCAAACAACACTAGAGGCAGCCGTGGATTGCGCCTAACTCTGCCTATGCAACTCGGCACAGCCTGAGAAACTAACTAGCCTGATGATAGAAAATAAGCCTACCTTGCCTCAGAGAAATACCCCAAAGGAAAAGGCAGCCCCCCACATATAATGACTGTGAGTTAAGATGAAAAGACAAACGTAGAGATGAAATAGATTCAGCAAAGTGAGGCCCGACTTTCTTAACAGATCGAGGATAGAAAAGGTAACTTTGCGGTCTACACAAACCCTAAAGAAAACCACGCAAAGGGGGCAAAAAGACCCTCCGTACCGAACTAACGGCACGGAGGTACACCCTTTGCGTCCCAGAGCTTCCAGCAACAAATTAGACAAGCTGGACAGAAAAAATAGCAAACAAATAGCAAAGAAGAACTTAGCTATGCAGAGCAGCAGGCCACAGGAATGATCCAAGGAAAAGCAAGTCCAACACTGGAACATTGACAGGAAGCCAGGATCAAAGCATTAGGTGGAGTTAAGTAGAGAAGCACCTAACGACCTCACCAGATCACCTGAGGGAGGAAACTCAGAAGCCGCAGTACCACTTCCCTCCACCAACAGAAGCTCACAGAGAGAATCAGCCGAAGTACCACTTGTGACCACAGGAGGGAGCTCTGCCACAGAATTCACAACAGTACCCCCCCCCTTGAGGAGGAGTCACCGAACCCTCACCAGAGCCCCCAGGCCGACCAGGATGAGCCACATGAAAGGCACGAACAAGATCGGGAGCATGGACATCAGAGGCAAAAACCCAGGAATTATCTTCCTGAGCATAACCCTTCCATTTAACCAGATACTGGAGTTTCCGTCTAGAAACACGAGAATCCAAAATCTTCTCCACAATATACTCCAATTCCCCCTCCACCAAAACCGGGGCAGGAGGATCAACAGATGGAACCATAGGTGCCACGTATCTCCGCAACAATGACCTATGGAATACGTTATGTATGGAAAAAGAATCTGGAAGGGTCAGACGAAAAGACACAGGATTAAGAACCTCAGAAATCCTATACGGACCAATGAAACGAGGTTTAAACTTAGGAGAGGAAACCTTCATAGGAATATGACGAGAAGATAACCAAACCAGATCCCCAACACGAAGTCGGGGACCCACACGGCGTCTGCGATTAGCGAAACATTGAGCCTTCTCCTGGGACAAGGTCAAATTGTCCACTACATGAGTCCAAATCTGCTGCAACCTGTCCACCACAGTATTCACACCAGGACAGTCCGAAGACTCAACCTGTCCTGAAGAGAAACGAGGATGGAACCCAGAATTGCAGAAAAATGGCGAAACCAAGGTAGCCGAGCTGGCCCGATTATTAAGGGCGAACTCAGCCAAAGGCAAAAAGGACACCCAGTCATCCTGATCGGCAGAAACAAAGCATCTCAGATATGTTTCCAAGGTCTGATTGGTTCGTTCGGTCTGGCAATTAGTCTGAGGATGGAAAGCCGAGGAAAAAGACAAGTCAATGCCCATCCTACCACAAAAGGCTCGCCAAAACCTTGAAACAAACTGGGAACCTCTGTCAGAAACGATATTCTCTGGAATGCCATGTAAACGAACCACATGCTGGAAGAACAATGGCACCAAATCAGAGGAGGAAGGCAATTTAGACAAGGGTACCAGATGGACCATCTTAGAAAAGCGATCACAGACCACCCAAATGACTGACATCTTTTGAGAAACGGGAAGATCAGAAATAAAATCCATAGAGATATGTGTCCAAGGCCTCTTCGGGACCGGCAAGGGCAAAAGCAACCCACTGGCACGAGAACAGCAGGGCTTAGCCCGAGCACAAATCCCACAGGACTGCACAAAAACACGCACATCCCGCGACAGAGACGGCCACCAAAAGGATCTAGCCACCAACTCTCTGGTACCAAAGATTCCAGGATGACCAGCCAACACCGAGCAATGAACCTCAGAGATAACTTTATTGGTCCACCTATCAGGGACAAACAGTCTCTCCGCTGGACAACGATCAGGTTTATTAGCCTGAAATTTTTGCAGCATCCGCCGCAAATCAGGGGAGATGGCAGACACAATTACTCCTTCCTTGAGGATACCCGCCGGCTCAGACAAACCCGGAGAGTCGGGCACAAAACTCCTAGACAGAGCATCCGCCTTCACATTTTTAGAGCCCGGAAGGTACGAAATCACAAAGTCAAAACGGGCAAAAAACAGCGACCAACGAGCCTGTCTAGGACTCAACCGCTTAGCAGACTCAAGATAAGTCAAGTTCTTATGATCAGTCAATACCACCACGCGATGCTTAGCTCCTTCAAGCCAATGACGCCACTCCTCGAATGCCCACTTCATGGCCAGCAACTCTCGGTTGCCCACATCATAATTTCGCTCAGCAGGCGAAAACTTCCTGGAAAAAAAAGCGCATGGTTTCATCACTGAGCAATCAGAACCTCTCTGCGACAAAACAGCCCCTGCTCCAATCTCAGAAGCATCAACCTCGACATGGAACGGAAGAGAAACATCTGGTTGACACAACACAGGGGCAGAAGAAAAACGACGCTTCAAGTCTTGAAAAGCTTCCACAGCAGCAGAAGACCAATTGACCAAATCAGCACCCTTCTTGGTCAAATCGGTCAATGGTTTGGCAATACTAGAAAAATTGCAGATGAAGCGACGATAAAAATTAGCAAAGCCCTGGAACTTTTGCAGACTTTTCAGAGATGTCGGCTGAGTCCAATCATGGATGGCTTGGACCTTAACAGGATCCATCTCGATAGTAGAAGGTGAAAAGATGAACCCCAAAAATGAAACCTTCTGCACACCAAAGAGACACTTTGATCCCTTCACAAACAAAGAATTAGCACGCAGGACCTGAAAAACTGTTCTGACCTGCTTCACATGAGACTCCCAATCATCCGAGAAGATCAAAATGTCATCCAAGTACACAATCAGGAATTTATCCAGGTACTCTCGGAAGATGTCATGCATAAAGGACTGAAACACTGATGGAGCATTGGCAAGTCCGAATGGCATTACTAGATACTCAAAATGACCCTCGAGCGTATTAAATGCAGTTTTCCATTCATCTCCTCGCCTGATTCGCACCAGATTATACGCACCACGAAGATCTATCTTGGTGAACCAACTAGCCCCCTTAATCCGAGCAAACAAATCAGATAACAATGGCAAGGGGTACTGAAATTTAACCGTGATCTTATTTAGAAGGCGGTAATCTATACAAGGTCTCAGCAAACCATCCTTCTTGGCTACAAAAAAGAACCCTGCTCCTAATGGTGACAATGACGGGCGAATATGCCCCTTCTCCAGGGATTCCTTCACATAACTGCGCATAGCGGCGTGCTCAGGCACAGATAAATTAAACAGTCGACCTTTTGGGAATTTACTACCAGGAATCAAATTGATAGCACAATCACAATCCCTATGCGGAGGTAGGGCATCGGACTTGGGCTCATCAAATACATCCCGGTAATCAGACAAGAACTCTGGAACCTCAGAAGGGGTGGATGACGAAATTGACAGAAATGGAACATCACCATGTACCCCCTGACAACCCCAGCTGGACACCGATATGGATTTCCAATCTAATACTGGATTATGGGCTTGTAGCCATGGCAACCCCAACACGACCACATCATGCAGATTATGCAACACCAGAAAGCGAATAACCTCCTGATGTGCAGGAGCCATGTACATGGTCAGCTGGGTCCAGTATTGAGGCTTATTCTTGGCCAAAGGCGTGGCATCAATTCCTCTCAATGGAATAGGACACTGCAAGGGCTCTAAGAGAAACCCACAACGCTTAGCATACTCCAAGTCCATCAAATTCAGGGCAGCGCCTGAATCCACAAATGCCATGACAGAATACGATGACAAAGAGCAGATCAAGGTAACGGACAGAAGAAATTTTGACTGTACCATACCAATGGTGGCAGACCTAGCGAACCGCTTAGTGCGCTTAGGACAATCAGAAATAGCATGAGTGGAATCACCACAGTAGAAACACAGCCCATTCAGACGTCTGTGTTCTTGCCGTTCAACTCTGGTCAAAGTCCTATCGCACTGCATAGGCTCAGGTTTAAGCTCAGGTAATACCGCCAAATGGTGCACAGATTTACGCTCACGCAAGCGTCGACCGATCTGAATGGCCAAAGACATAGACTCATTCAAACCAGCAGGCATAGGAAATCCCACCATGACATCCTTAAGGGCTTCAGAGAGACCCTTTCTGAACATAGCTGCCAGCGCAGATTCATTCCATTGAGTGAGCACGGACCACTTTCTAAATTTCTGACAATATACCTCTATCTCATCCTGACCCTGACAAAGAGCCAGCAAATTTTTCTCTGCCTGATCCACTGAATTAGGTTCATCGTACAGCAATCCGAGCGCCAGGAAAAACGCATCGATATTACTCAATGCAGGATCTCCTGGCGCAAGAGAAAATGCCCAGTCCTGAGGGTCGCCGCGCAAAAAAGAAATAACAATCAAAACCTGTTGAACTGGATCACCAGAGGAGCGAGGTTTCAAGTCCAGAAATAATTTACAATTATTTTTGAAACTCAGAAACTTAGTTCTATCTCCAAAAAACAAATCAGGAATAGGAATTCTTGGTTCCAACATAGCTTTCTGATCAATAGTGTCTTGAATCTTTTGTACTCTTGCCGAGAGCTGATCCACAAATGAAGACAGACTTCTAATGTCCATCGCTACACCTGTGTACTGAACCACCCAAATGTCTAGGGGAAAAAAAAGGCAAAACACAGTGCAAAGAAAAAAAAATGGTCTCAGAACTTATTTTTTCCCTCTATTGAGAATCATTAGTACTTTTGGCTTCCTGTACTGTTATGAAAGGCAATTCAGTACCACAATGGACATAGCGGTCAGAGCACATACAGTGATCTGACAATAACCCAAAATCATAGAACGAGCTCTGAGACGTGGGAACTCTGCAGACCGCAATCCCTAATCCTCTCCAAACAACACTAGAGGCAGCCGTGGATTGCGCCTAACTCTGCCTATGCAACTCGGCACAGCCTGAGAAACTAACTAGCCTGAAGATAGAAAATAAGCCTACCTTGCCTCAGAGAAATACCCCAAAGGAAAAGGCAGCCCCCCACATATAATGACTGTGAGTTAAGATGAAAAGACAAACGTAGAGATGAAATAGATTCAGCAAAGTGAGGCCCGACTTTCTTAACGGATCGAGGATAGAAAAGGTAACTTTGCGGTCTACACAAAACCCTAAAGAAAACCACGCAAAGGGGGCAAAAAGACCCTCCGTACCGAACTAACGGCACGGAGGTACACCCTTTGCGTCCCAGAGCTTCCAGCAACAAATTAGACAAGCTGGACAGAAAAAATAGCAAACAAATAGCAAAGAAGAACGTAGCTATGCAGAGCAGCAGGCCAGAGGAATGATCCAGGGAAAAGCAAGTCCAACACTGGAACATTGACAGGAAGCCAGGATCAAAGCATTAGGTGGAGTTAAGTAGAGAAGCACCTAACGACCTCACCAGATCACCTGAGGGAGGAAACTCAGAAGCCGCAGTACCACTTACCTCCACCAACAGAAGCTCACAGAGAGAATCAGCCGAAGTACCACTTGTGACCACAGGAGGGAGCTCTGCCACAGAATTCACAACAATGGACAATGATGATTCCAGAATTCGCGGCAGACTGTGCCCGTCGCTGATTGGTCGAGGCAACCTTTATGACATCATCGTCGCCTTGTTAAAGAATCCCCAGATCATCACCTGGTCGTCTAATGGTTAGACGGAGATCTGGAGAGGCGTACAATCCACAGTGTCTTGCACTCACTGTGAAATTTGGTGGAGGATCGGTGATGATCTGGGGATTCTTCAGCAAGGCTGGAATTGGGCAGGTTGTTCTTTGCGAAGGACGTATGAATCAAGCTCCATACAAGGCTATCCTGGAAAAACAGTTGATTCCTTCTGCTCAGGCAATGTTCCCCAGCTCTGATGCAGAACAATGCGCCATGCCACCCAGCTAGGTCAGTCAAGGTGTGGATGAAGGACCACCACATCAAATCCCTGTCATGGCCAGCCCAATCTCCAGATCTGAACCCCATTAAAAACTTCTGGAAAGTAATCAAGAGGAAGATGGATAGTCACAAGCCATCAAACAAAGAAGAACTGCTTACATTTTTGTACCAAGAGTGGCATAAGGTCACCCAAAAAGCAGTGTGAAAGACTGGTGGAAAGCATGCCAAGACGCATGAAAGCTGTGATTAGAAATCATGGTTATTCCACAAAATATTGATTTCTGAACTCTTCCTGAGAAAACATTAGTATTTTTGTTTCTAAATGATTATGAACTTGTCTTTTGCATTATTTGAGGTCTGCAAGCAATGCTTTTTTTGTTATTTTGACCATTTCTCATTTTCAGAAAATAACTACAAAATTTATTGCTTGGAAGTTCGGAGACATGTTTTCAGTAGTTTATAGAATAAGAGAACAATTTACATTTTACTCAAAAATATACAGTACCTATAAAGAGAAAAATGAGAGAAACTGCAAATTTTGCAGTGGTCTCTTAATTTTTTGCCAGAGCTGTAGATTACATAGATAGATGAAAAGCTGGCAATTCTTCTATCGTGTTCTGTAAAATCACAGCAGGAGCCGACAGGATAGAAGAGATGGATTACATACAGTAAATACAAATAGAATAGGTAGATATACAGATATCTGTGACAAATGCAATTAGTGCAGTGTGTGTGCAAATTAATGGACATGTATTTAATTAATAAAAGATTATTTTTCTGAAAAAAATGGTGTGTGCTCTTGCCAATTTTTGTAACCAGCAGAAGGAAAGCTCACTGCTGAGGGCTGATGTTTATAGCACGGGAAAGGGTAATACTTATGGAGCTTCCCAGGCTATTAATATCAGCTCACAACTGTATACTTAGCCTTTACTGGCTATTAAAATGGGGGACCCTAAAACAAAAATGACGTGGGGTCCCCCTATAATTAATGACCAGCAAAGGCTATGCAGTCAGCTGCGGGCTGATATTAATAGCCTAGGAAGGGGCCATGGATACTGCCCCCCAGGCTAAAAACATCAGCTCTCACCCGCCCCCCATAAAAGGCCCATTTCTAAGATGCGCCAATTTTGGCACTTAGCCTCGCTCTTCCCACTTACCCTGTAGTGGTGGCAAGTGTGGTGACTGGTGATAGTTGGGGGGTTGATGTCACCTTTCTATTGTCAGGTGACATCAAGCCTAGAGGTTAGTAATGGAGAGGTGTCCATAATATGCCCCCATTACTAACCCCATAATCACATCACACTGTAAGAAAATCTAGACACTCAAAAAAAAGTCCTTTAGTTGAAAGAATGATACAGACTCCTTTAATATCTACTATATAATTGTCTAAGGGTCACGTCCGTCTGTTTGTCTGTCTGTCACGGAAATCCCGCGTCGCTGATTGGTCGCGGCCCCTCCCTCCTCCCCTGCAGTCAGTGCCCCCTCCCTACTCCCCCCCAGTCAGCGCCCACATAGCGTTAACCAGACTGCTTTACACTGCGGCATAACGCGGTGTAAGGCAGTCCGTTAACGCTGACATTAACCCTCTGTGTGACCAACTTTTTACTATTGATGCTGCCTATGCAGCATCAATAGTAAAAACATATAATGTTAAAAATGATAAAAAAAATTAAAAAATCATTATATACTCACCCTCCGATCGCCCCCCGGATCCAGCCCAGGCCTTTCCCGCTCCTCGCGCGAGGAGCGGGAAAGGCCTGGGATGGATCCAGGGGCCGTCGGAGGGTGAGTATATAACTATTTTTTATTTTAATTCTTTTTTTTTAACAGGGATATGGTGCCCACATGGCTATATACTGCGTGGGCAGTGTTATATAGTACGTGGGCTGTGTAATATACTGCGTGGGCTGTGCTATATACTGCGTGGGCTGTGTAATATAGTACATGGCTGTGTAATATACTGCGTGGGCTGTGTTATATACTGCGTGGGCTGTGTTATATACTACGTCGGCTGTGCAATATAATACCTGGCTGTGCTATATACTACGTGGGCTGTGTAATATAGTACGTGGCTGTGTAATATACTGCGTGGGCTGTGCTATATACTGTGTGGGCTGTGTAATATACTGCATGGACTGTGTTATATACTACGTCGCTGTGCTATATACTACGTCGGCTGTGCAATATACTATGTGGGCTGTGTAATATAGTACGTGGCTGTGTAATATACTGCGTGGGCTGTGCTATATAATGCATGGCCTGTGTAATATTCTGCATAGGCTGCGTTATATACTACGTCGCTGTGCTATATACTACGTTGGTTGTGCAATATACTACGTGGGCTGTGTAATATAGTACGTGGCTGTGTAATATACTGCGTGGGCTGTGCCTATATACTGCGTGGGCTATGTAATATAGTACGTGGCTGTGTAATATTCTGCGTGGGCTGTCTTATATACTGCGTGGGCTGTGTTATATACTACGTCGGCTGTGCAATATAATACGTGGCTGTGCTATATACTACGTGGGCTGTGTAATATAGTACATGGCTGTGTGATATACTGCGTGGGTTGTGCTATATACTGCGGGACTGTGTTATATACTGCGTCGGCTGTGCAATATACTACGTGGCTGTGCAGTATACTTCGTGGCTGTGCTATATACTATGTGGGACTAAGTGGGCTGTGTTATATACTGCTTGGGCTGTGTTATATACTACATCGCTGTGCTATATACTACGTCGGCTGTGTAATATATTACGTAGCTGTAATATACTGCGTGGGCTGTGCTATATACTGCGTGGGCTATTTTATATACTGCGTCGGCTGTGCAATATACTACGTGGCTGTGCTATATACTACGTGGGCTGTGTAATATACTACATGGCTGTGTTATATACTACGTGGGCTGTGCTATATACTACGTTGACTGTGCAATATACTACGTGGACTGTGCAATATACTACGTGGCTGTGCAATATACTATGTGGCTGTGCTACATACTACTTGGCTATGCTATATACTATGTGGCACTACATGGCTGTGTTATATACTGCATGGGCTGTTTTATATACTACGTCGCTGTGCTATATACTATGTGGGCTGTGTAATATACTACGTGGCTGTGTAATATACTGCGTGGCTGTACTATATACTACGTGGCTGTGCTATATACTACGTGGCTGTGCAATATACTACGTGGCTGTGCAATATACTACGTGGGCTGTGCAATATACTACGTGGGCTGTGCAATATACTACGCGGGCTGTGCTACATACTACTTGGCTGTGCAATATACTACATGGGTTGTGTTATATACTATGTGAGTGTGTTATACACTACGTGGGCTGTGTTATACACTACGTGGGCTGTGTTATATACTGCGTGGGCTGTTATATACTATGTCGCTGTGCTATATACTACGTGGCTGTGTAACATACTACGTGGCTGTGTAATATACTGCGTGGGCTGTGCAATATACTACATGGCTGTGCTATATACTACGTGGCTGTGCTATATACTACGTGGGCTGTGCAATATACTACGTGGCTGTGCAATATACTACGTGGCTGTGCAATATACTACGTGGCTGTGCAATATACTACGTCGCTGTGCAATATACTACGTGGGCTGTGCAATATACTACGTGGGTTGTGCAATATACTACGTGGGCTGTGCTACATACTACGTGGCTGTGCAATATACTACGTGAGCTGTGTTATATACTGCGTGGCTGTATTATACACTACGTGGGCTGTGTTATACACTGCGTGGGCTGTTATATACTACGTGAGCTATGGTATATACTACGTGGCTGTGTTATATGCTATGTGGGCTGCTATATACTACGTGGCTGTGTTATATACTACATGGCTGTGCTATAGGCTACATGGCCGGCCGCGAACAATCAGCGACAGGTGTACTCCGGCCGCGAATTGGCGCGGGATTTGAACCACGCTTCGCTAATTGGTCACGCCTGGCCAACCGAATTCTGTGTATTCATTGTATTATTCTAAAATCTTCATAAATAAACTACGTACATTTTCTAGAATACCCAATGCGTTAGAATCGGGCCACCATCTACTTCTTAATAAAACCATACTAACGACCTCACCCATTCCTGCGATGCCCTCATCATCTGCAAAAGAGGTTAAAATAAAAACAACAATATTGCTTACCTTTCCGCAGAGATGCTGCTAATCCATTTGTACCTTGACGGGTCTAGCTCTGCTACATCTAGATGGCAGGATGCATGGTTGCATGATGCGACCATGCAGCCTGTCATCCAGTAGACACTGAGCACAGTGTGCTCAGTGTCTGCCTGTGAACTGTTATTCCCTGTCTGAGGGCACTGTGAGCGTGAGAAAGTTCTCCTGCTCGCGGTGCCGTCTGACAGGTCCTGCGAGTTCACGGCTGATGAGCTCACTTCACCTATCTGATGTCAGTGTGAGCGCTGTGGGAAATTTAACCCCTTTGATAAAAAGTGCTCCGTCTCAGAGGGGTTAAAATCACTAGCGTGACTCCAGCCTAAGGCCGGTTTCACACGTCAGTGGCTCCGGTACGTGAGGTGACAGTTTCCTCACGTACCGGAGACACTGACTCACGTAGACACATTAAAATCAATGTGTCTATGCACATGTCAGCGTGTTTTCACGGACCGTGTGTCCGTTTGAAAAACACGGAGACATGTCAGTGTTCGTGGGAGCGCACGTATTACACGGACCCATTAAAGTCAATGGGTCCGTGTAAAACACGTACCGCACACGGATGCTGTCTGTGCGCAGTCCGTGTGCCATGCAGGAGACAGCACTACAGTAAGCGCTGTCCCCCCAGCGTGGTGCTGAAGCCGCCATTCATTTCTTCTCTCCAGCAGCGTTCGCTGGAGAGAAGATATGAAGAATCTTTTTTTTTTTGGTGTTTAAAAAAAAGATCCCTGTCCCCAACCCCCTCCCACCCCCTGTGCGCCCCCCGCTGTTAATAAAATACTTACCCGGCTTCCTCGCTGCTTCCTCTCCTCGCCGCAGCTTCTCCTGTATGAGCGGTCACGTGGTGCCGCCCATTACAGTGATGAATATGCGGCTCCACCTCCCATAGAGCCGCATATTCATCACTGTAATAAGAGGCACCACGTGACCGCTCATACAGGAGAAGCTGCGCACAGGGGGTGGGAGGGGATTGGGGACAGGGATCTTTTTTTTAAACACCAAAAAAAAAAAAAAGATTTTTCATATCTTCTCTCCAGCGAACGCTGCTGGAGAGAAGAAATGAATGGCGGCTTCAGCACCAGATGCAGGGGACAGCGCTTAACTGTAGCGCTGTCTCCTGCACGGTGCGTGCGGTACCCAGTCGGCACACGGGCGGCACACGGTATCGTACGTGTGCCACACTGATGTGCCATGTGAGCACACGGACACACGGACACGGATAATTCCGGTACCGATTTTTCCGGTACCGGAATTATCTGGACGTGTGAGACTGGCCTAAGGGAGTTTTTCCACAATCGACATTTCTCATCTGTGGGAATTTTCTTTAGCTCCATAGACGTTCTGTGGAGCAGCAGGACAGAAGCTCGACCACCTCCACATTCAGGCCCTTTCCCATCACTGTGCATTTAGGAACTATACTGTCAAAGGGGGATAATTGTTGATTTTAAGAAAACACGTTGAAATTGTCTGTTTTATTTCCTCATTATCACTGCGTTTAATAATGTCTCTTTCCTCTTTAGGATGGGGGTGGGCATTTTTTCAGACTGCATATTCTTCCTCAAAGTGAATTCCTTATCCCTTAAAGAAAAGAAGAAGCTGAAAAACAGCATTACTTTGAATGGAGGAGAAGTTTCATTTGTGCTGAATAATAAGGTTTGTATATTTGTGGAGGACCAATATTAGTGATTATAAAGTGTTTCAGTGTTGGCCATTGCAACCAAGAATATTCCAGCAGAAATTTCATAGAATATTCAGATTTGTATTTTAACATGTTGGAACGCATAAGAATATTCCTGCCGTGTGGTCTACAAGGCTCAAATGCAAGGAAGACCAATTGTCCTAAATGGGTCACATCTGGTGATGAGCGAATGTACCCGCTGTTATCCAGTGTTATCTGAGCATGCTCGGTGCTAACTGGGTGTAATTAAATCTTTTTTTAAGTATATTTAATAAACTGTTAGTTTTTATGAGACCTTTGTCTGCACTCATTTTCAGATGTCGGTTGGTAGATTAGTTTCAGATTGTGTGTCTTTAATATTTTTCTCCTGTTTGCTCAGTCTTTTGTGTTGGTATTCATCACATATGAGATAGCAAAAACTGCTGACAGATTCCCTTTAAAGAGTACTATTTTTTTTAATTTGTTTTTAATAAATAAATACTTAAATTAAAGATAAAAAAAAACTTTGTAATACAGGTCCTTCTCAAAAAATTAGCATATAGTGTTAAATTTCATTATTTACCATAATGTAATGATTACAATTAAACTTTCATATATTATAGATTCATTATCCACCAACTGAAATTTGTCAGGTCTTTTATTGTTTAAATACTGATGATTTTGGCATACAACTCCTGATAACCCAAAAAACCTGTCTCAATAAATTAGCATATTTCACCCATCCAATCAAATAAAAGTGTTTTTTAATAACAAACAAAAAAACCAACAAATAATAATGTTCAGTTATGCACTCAATACTTGGTCGGGAATCCTTTGGCAGAAATGACTGCTTCAATGCGGCGTGGCATGGAGGCAATCAGCCTGTGACACTGCTGAGATGTTATGGAGGCCCAGGATGCTTCAATAGCGGCCTTAAGCTCATCCAGAGTGTTGGGTCTTGCGTCTCTCAACTTTCTCTTCACAATATCCCACAGATTCTCTATGGGGTTCAGGTCAGGAGAGTTGGCAGGCCAATTGAGCACAGTAATACCATGGTCAGTAAACCATTTACCAGTGGTTTTGGCACTGTGAGCAGGTGCCAGGTCGTGCTGAAAAATGAAATCTTCATCTCCATAAAGCATTTCAGCCGATGGAAGCATGAAGTGCTCCAAAATCTCCTGATAGCTAGCTGCATTGACCCTGCCCTTGATGAAACACAGTGGACCAACACCAGCAGCTGACATGGCACCCCACACCATCACTGACTGTGGGTACTTGACACTGGACTTCAGGCATTTTGGCATTTCCTTCTCCCCAGTCTTCCTCCAGACTCTGGCACCTTGATTTCCGAATGACATGCAAAATTTGCTTTCATCAGAAAAAAGTACTTGGGACCACTTAGCAACAGTCCAGTGCTGCTTCTCTGTAGCCCAGGTCAGGCGCCTCTGCTGCTGTTTATGGTTCAAAAGTGGCTTTACCTGGGGAATGCGGCACCTGTAGCCCATTTCCTGCACACGCCTGTGCACGGTGGCTCTGGATGTTTCCACACCAGACTCAGTCCACGGCTTCCTCAGGTTCCCCAAGGTCTGGAATCGGTCCTTCTCCACAATCTTCCTCAGGGTCCGGTCTCCTCTTCTCGTTGTACAGCGTTTTCTGCCACATTGTTTCCTTCCAACAGACTTACCATTGAGGTGCCTTGATACAGCACTCTGGGAACAGCCTATTTGTTGAGAAATTTCTTTCTGGGTCTTACCCTCTTGCTTGAGGGTGTCAATGATGGCCTTCTTGACATCTGTCAGGTCTCTAGTCTTACCCATGATGGGGGTTTTGAGTAATGAACCAGGCAGGGAGTTTATAAAAGCCTCAGGTATCTTTTGCATGTGTTTAGAGTTAATTAGTTGATTCAGAAGATTAGGGTAATAGGTCGTTTAGAGAACCTTTTCTTGATATGCTAATTTATTGAGACAGGTTTTTTGGGTTATCAGGAGTTGTATGCCAAAATCATCAGTATTAAAACAATAAAAGACCTGACAAATTTCAGTTGGTGGATAATGAATCTATAATATATGAAAGTTTAATTGTAATCATTACATTATGGTAAATAATGAAATTTAACACTATATGCTAATTTTTTGAGAAGGACCTGTATATCGTAATAAAAAAAGAATGCTTAGTTATCCGATTCCACCTCTCAGAATTCTCTGATCAATGCTGTCTTCAGTGAAGACAGATTTTCAGATTACAGGTGCTGCTCATAAAAGTCTATGGAGGGTGGAGAAGGTTGGTGATACTAGAGAGAGACCAAGGCCGATATTCTACAGTGGGTTATTCACAAGTGGCCAGATTTCTTCAACTGAAAATCTCAGATTAATGAGACGGTATTTGCAGCAAATTTGCTGCTTGTGAATTTGCCTGCGGCCGGGGTCACACATGCGAGTCGAATGCGAGAAACTTGCGCATCAACACTCGGGACCGGAAGGCGCGTGGCTGCATGTATTTCTATGCAGCCTGATGCTCCGGTCCCGAGTGCCGGGTATTGATGTGCCAGTTTCTCACATTGAACACGCAGGTATGACCCCGGTCTTAAAGAGAATTTATCAGATCGTTTTTGCGCACCATACTCACTTGTATTGTATTACAAATTGCTGCAAAATCTGTAGCGCAAATCTGCAATTCCTGAACGTGTGAACAAGGAAAAGAGGAATATAGGTCAAAAGTAGGGATTGTTCCTCTAAATGTAAGACTGCGTGCATTTGCATATATATATTCAAAAGAAATCTTTATTTTCCTTTCCATATTTAATATCATTGAAAACTAAACAGTTCTTTGTGTTGTAGTGCACGCACGCTGTTGTCAGTAATCCGGACATACTAAACAGCTCCCAGCAGAAGAAAATAGAGAAATATCTCATTTCTCTAGTAAATCCTGACTTCATATGGAAATCCGTGCAGGAAGAGCGACTTGGAGTTCTGGAGGAACGTCTAGACGATAACAAAACATTGGAAATCATCGGAGATGGAAAGCAAGGTAACGACCTCTATGTACCAGATCTACTGAGTATTATTGCTCCTAATTGTTTACATTTATGTTCAATTATTGTAAACAAAAGATCATTTTGATAAGATCCAGAATTCTGTACGTTGTGATGGATGGGTATTCCACTTCTGTTTATTCTTAGAACTAAGAAATCCAG
The DNA here is from genome assembly GCF_032444005.1 of Ranitomeya imitator. Lineage (NCBI taxonomy): Eukaryota > Metazoa > Chordata > Amphibia > Anura > Dendrobatidae > Ranitomeya > Ranitomeya imitator. The sequence goes on from NC_091284.1 coordinate 775,230,455, forward strand.
GCTCCCATCAGTGGCGCAACTAGAGTCCCATGGGCCCCGATGCAAAATTTTAGACCGGGGCCCCCACCAGCATTTTGGTCAAATATATTGACCTCTGTAATAATGTTTTCCATCCTTCCCCAATCCTGTAATAATGTTCTCCCTCCTGGCGCTTTCCTCTGACACATATAAACACACGAAAAACCTGATTATTCCTGGCTTTCCTCGCTCCCGTGGCGAGCAGTGCCCTCTTCCTCAACCACAGCCAACGCTGGGTCGGGCAGGCGCTGCATGGCAGTGATGTCAGCTGCCAAACTCTGATTGGTTGGCGGCCTCTACAAAAATTGTGACCCCAGAAGTCAGTGGTTCACTACACCAAAAAACTATTATATGCTCCACCATCCTATTATATTCGCCCCCTGGCTGGAATATGCTTCGCCAGCATGGCATATGCCCCCACATCCTGGTATATGTTCCACCATCTTATTATGTGCTCCCTCGTCCTGGTATACATTCCCGCATCCTTGTATATGGTCCCCCATTTTATTATATACTCCTCCAGCCTGGTCCTCCATTCTATTATATACTCCTCCAGCCTGGTCCTCCATCCTATTATATACTCCTCCAGCCTGGTCCTCCATTCTATTATATACTCCTCCAGCCTGGTCCTCCATCCTATTATATACTCCTCCAGCTTGGTCCTCCATCCTATTATATACTCCTCCAGCTTGGTCCTCCATCCTATTATATACTCCTCCAGCCTGGTCCTCCATTCTATTATATACTCCTCCAGCCTGGTCCTCCATCCTATTATATACTCCTCCAGCTTGGTCCTCCATCCTATTATATACTCCTCCAGCTTGGTCCTCCATCCTATTATATACTCCTACAGCCTGGTCCTCCATCCTATTATATACTCCTACAGCCTGGTCCTCCATCCTATTATATACTCCTCCAGCCTGGTCCTCCATCCTATTATATACTCCTCCAGCCTGGTCCTCCATCCTATTATATACTCCTCCAGCCTGGTCCTCCATCCTGTTATATACTCCTACAGCCTGGTCCTCCATCCTATTATATACTCCTCCAGCCTGGTCCTCCATCCGATTATATACTCCTCCAGCCTGGTCCTCCATCCTATTATATACTCCTCCAGCCTGGTCCTCCATCCTATTATATACTCCTCCAGCTTGGTCCTCCATCCTATTATATACTCCTCCAGCCTGGTCCTCCATCCTATTATATACTCCTCCAGCCTGGTCCTCCATCCTATTATATACTCCTCCAGCCTGGTCCTCCATCCTATTATATACTCCTCCAGCCTGGTCCTCCATCCTATTATATACTCCTCCAGCTTGGTCCTCCATCCTATTATATACTCCTCCAGCCTGGTCCTCCATCCTATTATATACTCCTCCAGCCTGGTCCTCCATCCTATTATATACTCCTACAGCCTGGTCCTCCATCCTATTATATACTCCTCCAGCTTGGTCCTCCATCCTATTATATACTCCTCCAGCTTGGTCCTCCATCCTATTATATACTCCTCCAGCCTGGTCCTCCATCCTATTATATACTCCTACAGCCTGGTCCTCCATCCTATTATATACTCCTCCAGCCTGGTCCTCCATCCTATTATATACTCCTCCAGCCTGGTCCTCCATCCTATTATATACTCCTCCAGCCTGGTCCTCCATCCTGTTATATACTCCTACAGCCTGGTCCTCCATCCTATTATATACTCCTCCAGCCTGGTCCTCCATCCTATTATATACTCCTCCAGCCTGGTCCTCCATCCTATTATATACTCCTCCAGCCTGGTCCTCCATCCTATTATATACTCCTCCAGCTTGGTCCTCCATCCTATTATATACTCCTCCAGCCTGGTCCTCCATCCTATTATATACTCCTCCAGCCTGGTCCTCCATCCTATTATATACTCCTCCAGCCTGGTCCTCCATCCTATTATATACTCCTCCAGCCTGGTCCTCCATCCTATTATATACTCCTCCAGCTTGGTCCTCCATCCTATTATATACTCCTCCAGCCTGGTCCTCCATCCTATTATATACTCCTCCAGCCTGGTCCTCCATCCTATTATATACTCCTACAGCCTGGTCCTCCATCCTATTATATACTCCTCCAGCTTGGTCCTCCATCCTATTATATACTCCTCCAGCTTGGTCCTCCATCCTATTATATACTCCTCCAGCTTGGTCCTCCATCCTATTATATACTCCTCCAGCCTGGTCCTCCATCCTATTATATACTCCTCCAGCTTGGTCCTCCATCCTATTATATACTCCTCCAGCTTGGTCCTCCATCCTATTATATACTCCTCCAGCCTGGTCCTCCATCCTATTATATACTCCTCCAGCCTGGTCCTCCATCCTATTATATACTCCTCCAGCCTGGTATTTGCCCCCAAGCCTGCCTGCGCTGCTGTTGTTCAATACATACATGCAAAAAAATACTTCTATTCACCTGCAATGCGTCGTTTGCTTTAAATATTTAAATAAAATGGCGCCAGAGTCAGCGCATTCGCATACCGTGCTATCTGGCGCCATTTTGTTGAAGACAGTGTGTGCAAATTATTTACAATAAAATGGCGCCAGAGATCGCAATTTGCACAGGTGCTGATTCCGGCGCCACACTTTTCCTCCAGCCTCGTCCACCTGAGATCGCTGCCTCCGGCGCCACACTCGTCCTCATTGTGCTGGAGATAGGCACTGATTCCGGCATTACATTCCTCCTCCCTTCTCGTCCTCCTCCCTGTCACCTTGAGGCACTGGATCACTGGTGTATTAACACTGAATGCGTCCTTTTCACTGTGGCTGCACTGCGGCTTTGGACAAAAGGACGCATTTAGCTTTATATTGATGAATTAAAGGGGTGATGGTTCTAGATGATGTAAAGGTGTTTTCTCATCATCATCATGGACAACCCATTTAACCTCTTCCTGAAATTGGCTGTATATTTACGGCAGAAGTCGAAAAGAATTATATGAAAGCAGGGTCAGAAACTGAGCTTGCTCTATGTGTAGCAGACGCTTAAGTTACAGCAGAGCACCTGATGCAACAGCCAAGAACAGAGAGAACTCCACTCCTGGATGTTTAACACTAGATTGCTGCAGCCAAGAGTGACCATTGCATCTCAGCAGTTAAACAGAGGGAGGAAGGCTTCATTTCAGCGGTTATACTTTTCTCTGAAATGTTCCAGTGTTTCAGAGGAAATATCCTTTATGGATCCAGCCAGGGTCCGTTATCAGAGACCAAACTAATTCAGTGCCACCACTGCAGGTGATTGACACCAGAGCATTTCAGAGAAAAATATTCCTGGCTGCAATCGTGAACAACATCGGACTGGAGCACCTTGGGCCCCCCAGAGAAAATCATTCTTGGGCCCACTATGTAGCTACATAGAAATAAATACAAGACCACCAATTGTGTGGTAAAACACGCTAATATCAGGGTATAATATAAGGTAGTACACATCTTAATTATGTAGCAGGGGTTAGGGTAGCCACTCATAGAATATAATTTAGCTCACCTCATAGAATATAATGTAACCCCCTCATAGAATATATTGTAGCCCCCCAATACAGTATAAAGCAGCCCCCCATATAATATAATGCAGCCCTCCCCATACAGTATAATGCAGCCCCCTCATAGGGTATAATGCAACCCTTCCATAGAATATAATATAGCCCCCTCATATAGTATAATGCAGCCCCCTCATAGAGTACAAAGTAGCCCCTTATAGAATATAATGTAGCCCCATCATAGAGTACAATGCAGCCCCCCATAGAATATAATGTAATACCCTCATAGAATATAATGCAACCCCCCATAGAATATAATAATATAATTCAGCCCTCCCCATACAGTATAATGCAGCCCCCTCATATGGTATAATGCAACCCTTCCATAAAATATAATATAGCCCCCTCATATAGTATAATGCAGCCCCCTCATAGAATGCAAAACAGCCCCCCATAGAATATAATGTAGCCCCATCATAGAGTACAATGCAGCCCCCATAGAATATAATGTAGCCCCCTCATAGAGTATAATGCAGCCCCTCATAGAATATACTGTAGCCCCTTCAGAGTATAATGCAGCCCCCTTATAGGGTATAATGCATTCCCCTCATAGGGTATAACGCATTCCCCTCATAGGGTATAATGCAGCCCCCTCATAGAGTATAATGCAGCCCCCTCATAGGGTATAATGCATTCCCCTCATAGGGTATAATGCAGCCCTCCCATAGAATATAATATAACCCCCTAATAGGGTATAATGCAGCCCCCTCATATGGTATAATGCACCACACTCATAGGGTATAATGCAGCCCCCTTAGAGGGTATAATGAAGCCCCCATAGAATATAATGCAGCCCCTTCATAGGGTATAATGCAGCCTCCCTCATAGAATATAATGTAGCCAACTCAGAGTATAATGCAGCCCCCTCATAGGGTATAATGCAGCCTCCCCATAGAATATAATGTAGACCCTGCAGCCGCCCCTCATATAGTATCATGCAGCTCCCCCATAGAATATAATGTAGACCATCATAGAGTATAATGTAGCCCCCTGCATAGCATATAATCCAGCCCCACAGTATTACAGCCATCAGTACTCACTCACTGACATATATATAAAAAAAAAAACATAAAAAAACCACAATGCTCACCTCTTCTTGTTCAACCGCTGATCCAGGTTCTGCTCCGGTCTCAGCAGTTGCCCTGTTGTCTGCCCGGCACACACGGCATGGTGCACCATGAAGTGATGGCATTTGCGCAGGGAATGGTGGGGGAGGGAGCGTCATCTGACGCGCTCTCCTCCTTCATTGCTTTCAACTGTATCGGCATCTATTATGCCAATACAGTTGCATTTGGCACGTGTTAGGGGTCAACAGGTGGTAGGAGGCAGGAGCCGGCTGCTGTGGCTAAAGCCTGTGCCCGCTGCTAAAGACAAATGAATATTCACTGCTCCCCACGCCCATGAAACTTGAGAATTGAATGCAAAACATAATACAGCACAAAAACAACAAAAACAGACTTCGACATTTACATTGCTACTTCCAATAGGTGGCACTAGAGTTCTAGTCCTCTTCCTCTCTGAAGAGACAATTTGCATATTTCCTAGAGGAGTATTGCAGCATTAAGTCTCCTCACCTCGACATGCTTATCATGTCACTCTCCGCAAGGAGAAACGATACTTCTTGGATCCCGGTCAGACGCCTCTCAATCAGCCAAACCAGATCTCCACTTTGCACTGACGAGGGGCAGTACCCCGAAACACAGTGTCTGCAAATTGAGATTCTGGTTTGGCTATTATTCTACGTCATGTGACAAGGCTCGTTAAAGGGTCGACATTGACTGTTAGGATCGCTACTTCCAATAGGTGGCACTAGAGTTCTAGTCCTCTTCCTCTCTGAAGAGACAATTTACATACCTAACTAAACAATTGTGTAAATAATAATAATAATAATAATCTTTATTTTTATATAGCGCTAACATATTCCGCAGCGCTTTTACAGTTAAAGAATATCATCAAGTAGGTTTGGTATTGTGTCTGGAATTCAGTCAAAATGTAAACAAAAATAATACGTTAATAATATTTTTTCTTTGGATTTTTTTTCAGATTGTAAGAAAAATCAATTTCAAGAAAGAAGACAAAAACTGAACACTAAAGATACACTGCATAGGTAATATACAAATATTTATTGTGTCTAAAGTCCTGGTGAAGCCCTTATGTAAAGAAAGGGAGAAAATAATCCAAAAACATTTGTGAGATTGAATGGAAATATTTCAAAGAATTGCAAATAAAGTTGATACATTTTAGGAAAACTTATGCATATCAATAGGGAAATGTTCTAAAGGGGTTTTCTTGGATGAAGAAAAATGTGGCCTAAAGGTTGTAAATGTCATAAAATTGTAAATGTTTAAAAGCGCCATTTAGAAATTCATAGTTTGGCTTACAGCTTTAGCATTCAAAAAACATCACAGAAAAGCATACAGCCTTACCAACACAAGGTCAGATTACCAATGAACTAAGGGTACCGTCACACAGTGCAATTTTCATCGCTACGACGGTACGATCCGTGACGCTCCAGCGTCGTAACAATATCGCTCCAGCGTCGTAGACTGCTGTCACACTTTGCAATCTACGACGCTGGAGCGATAATTTCATGACGTATGTGCGATGTAGAAGCTGTTGGTTACTATGCGCACATCGTATACGATATATGTTACACCATGCAATCATGCCGCCACAGCGGGACACTAGATGACGAAAGAAAGTTTCAAACGATCTGCTACGACGTACGATTCTCAGCGGGGTCCCTGATCGCAGGAGCGTGTCAGACACTGCGATCTCGTAACTATATCGCTCGAACGTCACGAATCGTGCCGTCGTAGAGATCAAAATTGCACTGTGTGACGGTACCCTAACAGGATGCAGTGGTAACAAATGGTAGCACATCCAGTAGGAAGAGTGTTTCAAGGCTGTGTCCTGGCCCCAGTGTAGTTCAACATTTTTATAAATGATCTACAGTAGATAAGGGAACTGAAGGTAAACTAATCAAATTTGCAGACGATGCAAAACTAGAAGGGATAGCTAACATTAGAGAAGACGGACAAAGGATTCAGAAGGATCTAGCGAAGCTTGAACAATGGGCAGCGACTAATAGAATAGTATTTAACAGGGAGAAATGCAAGATTCTACATCTGGGCAAGAAAAATGATAATTACATCTATAGAATGGGAGGAAAAGAATTAAGCAACAGCACGTGTGAAAAAGACTTGGGTAATAATAATAGATCACAGACTGCACAAGAGTCAACAGTGTGATGCAGAAGCAAAAAAGGCAAACACAGTTCTAGGATGTATTAAGAGAAACACAAAATCTAGATCTCAAGATCTCATGAAGTAATTATCCCCTCTACTTATCCTCTGTCAGGCCTCATCCGGAATACTGTGTCCAGTTCTGGGCACCACATTTAAAAAAAAGACATTGAGAAACAACTGGAGCAAGTTCAGAGAAGAGCTACCATGATGGTGAAGGATCTGGGAATGTTTAGCTTGCAAAAGAGAGGCTAAGAGGAGACTTAATAGCTGTCTACAAATATCTGAAGGGCTGTCACAGTGTAGAGGGATCATCATTATTCTCATTTGCACATGGAAACACGAGACGCAACGGAATGAAACTGAAAGGGAGAAGATACAGATTAGATATTAGAAAAAACTTTTTGCCAGTGAGGGTGATCAATGAGAGGGACAGGCTGCCATGAGAGGTGGTGAGTTCTCTTTCAATGAAAGTCTTCAAACAGAGGCTGGACAAAACATCTGTCTGAGATGGCTTAGTGAATCCTGCATTGAGCAGGGGGTTGGACACGATGACCCTGGAGGTCCCTTCCAACGCTAACATTCTATGATTCTGTTAGCCCCATGATAAATGTGGGGGCAGCACAGGTGCAAAACACTGATGAAACCACCACTCACAACCCTACCAATTCATGGAGGGGGTGGTCGCCTAGTATTAAAACTGCACACAGATAAAACTTGCATAGGACGCTAGTCATACAGGTACATGTGATACACAGTGTCTGGCTTACAGCATATTGATGATGCCTATGCTATTAGATCAGGTGTGCTGCTCACTATATCAATGCTCCCCACAAAGGAGAGACACCCCAATTCACCCAACCAGCCGAAAGAGCTCAGCTACACAATGCATAAAAATGAAAAGACGACAAGTTATGCATAAAATACATGAGTTATTGGTTGATATTTTGGCTAAAATACACAAGCTCACAACCCAGGATAAAGGTCCTCACAGTTGCGACTGTCTCGAGTGTGTCAGAGGCTGCAGACAGTCGCACTGCATCTGGCTGCAGAAGGTCTCAGCGGTTGACCTTGCAGACTAGAGGCCACCTCCCCCGGCCTTAAAGTTGTCACCTGGATCTGGGTGTTAATAACTCCCAACTTCCTGTTGTGAGTTGAGGGTGTTATTTCCATTTGCATTTCCCTTTTGAGGCATGGAGCTGAGTTTTCTCAAGTTAATTGTTCCCATGCTTCATTTGTCTATCCCAGTTGTCTTTAGTGGTAGTGAGGATTGACTAGCGTTCATCCTGTCCTCCCCGCTGCAGGGCTCATCGCCAGGGTGAGGCAGGGATTAGGTTTCCTGCTCAGCGATAGATGCGGAACCTATATAGGGATGATAGGAGAGACAGGGTGACGTTAGAGCAGTCTAGTGGTCTCCACTCCCCCCTTCCCTAGCGTTTGGTTCCCCTTCCTTTATCCCTTTATGTTGCACATAGTCTGTCCTACACTGTGTGTGACAGCGACACCCTATACTAATTTACCATTCCCACTTTCCAACCCAATTTTCAAAAAAGGCTGGGGGGTCAGTAAATAGCAAAAGAGTTGCACATGTTTGAGAAAAATATGAAATGGCACTTTAACAAGAATTTTTTTGGCATCTAAGGCTACATTCCCACAATGAGCTTTTTGGTGAGTTTTCGATGATGCAGATTTTCTGCACCTGTTAAGTAAGAAATGTTACTGGCATTTTCTCTATAATCTTCAACATTAAAAACTCACTAAAAACTCATCGTGGGAACGTAGCCTAAAACACTCAAATGATTCCTCACTTCCCATAGATTTTTTTACAATTAGACTGTATAACTCTGCAGTAAACAAGTATTTTTTTCTATCTTTAGTGATTTAGAAGAGGATATGGAAATTGAAGACAGTGAAAATGATAGTATTCCAGATGACACCGAAGTGGCAAAATACTGCTGTTTTAAAAAAGTAAAATATTTATTTGTATTATTTGTCAAGCTTGCACAATTTAATTACACACTGAAAACTTTGATTAATGCAATGACATCAGCGGGATAAATTGACGTGCAGAATACAGCTACAGATATTGCAAATATTTTTTGTAGCTTGGGCATGACATGTTAAGAAATGCGGCAGATCTTCTGCAAGCAAATATGCAGCACACAATCCATTGCATATTTTTTCCATGTGGGAATGTATCCTTAAAGGGGTTGTCCAGTCTTAAGCTACGAGTCTGCCAGTCTCTCTGTGACTGCAGACTTGTGAATCCTCACATTGTGTGCACTGCACGCTGTGACGTGAGGATTCTCCAGCGCTGGGACTGGGCATACTAGCAGCCACATTCTGACTAGCGAGGCTGCGCACGTCTAGTCGACACATGACTGCATGAATGCAAATCACATACTTGTGGTCATGTGCCTGCCGCTCCCAGCAGTGACACCGGAGAATCCTCACCGTGCTCAGTGCGCAATGTGAGGATTCACAAGTCTGCAGTCACATAGAGTGAATGCAGACTTGTATCTTAAGACCAGAAAACCCCTTTAAACTGCATTGTCACTGAAAATGTATATTCTTAATATGATCATTCCTTCTCTTTTCCCCAAAAATGATTAAAAGATCAGCACAATTCAAGACATTCTACTATCTACTGTGTTTTCTTTAGATTGTAATTACTGGTGTTTATCTTCCTATCACATATGTTCGTCCTGGACACGTGGGACTGTCTGCAGCATTCTCCTGTGTGTGGCCAAGTTCACTCTTCTATCACCATAGAACACATGTGAACGCTTGGCCGAGCATATTCTGTATATGTATGTGCATGAAGGGAGCATTGGCCGTTGGTCGTTAGGCTGACCCCCACTAAATGCTGAAAAAAAAGTTCTTAAAAGTCCTACTTAACAGGCAGAAGTGCTGAGCTTCTTCTGCATGAGCGTGCACACAGAACGGTGTTCGGGCTCGACAGAATGTCTGTGAGCCCGTACACCCCAGGAGCTCAGCGCTTCTACCTGCTGAGCACTCTTCAGAGCATTTTGAGGCAATTTGTTGGGGTCCCTGGACTTGTCTCCACTAATCTTCAGGACATGGAAAAGTTATTAAATTAAAAAATAGATAAGTACCCTTTAAAGGATTGTTCCCATCTTCATAAATGGGTATTGTCGGATAGTGCTTGACTCCTAGGCAATGACCTGTAGACAAAAGAAAAGTTGTAATATCTCAAGAAAGGATAGAAAGCTTAATAAGCAGTTAATTGCAAAAGTGCTTGATTTTACAAACACTATCTGACAATATCCATTTATGAAACTAGAAATAACCTATTAAAATTTTACCAAATATTGTGGGTTCCCGTGTATTTTTGATAACCAGCCAGGCAAAATGGGCAGCTGATCTTCTAATAGATGTGCCTTTTCTGGGGTGACTGCGGGCTGCTAATTTTAGGCTGAGGTGCCAATATCCATGGCCCCTTACCAGACTGAGAATACTAGCCATCAGCTGTTTGCTTTAGCTTGGCTGGTTGTCAAGAAATGGGGGACCGCACAACGTTTTTTTTTTTAAATTATATTAATTTTTAAAACAAAGAGGACCCTTCTATTCTTGATAACCAGCCTTGCTAAAGCTGATAGCTGAGAGTTGCTGCCCGCAGCTGTTAGTTTTGCCTGGCTGGTTATTAAAGATACAGGGGAACCCACGTAATTTTTTGTAAAATTTATTTTTCATTTATTTATTTATAGCATAGGCGCTGGCTGATGAATACTCAGCCCAACATGAATACTCATCAGCCGCCACATGCTATCACTGTTATTAGCGGCAGCAAGCGTAGGCTGATGGGAGTAGTAGTTCCATCAGCCAACGCCTGTGATTGTAGGTAAACTTTTTACCTGCGGTTTCACACTGTCATTTGACAGCCTCGGAGCCGTGGCTCTCTGAGGGGCGGTAATGATCTTATCTCCGATCAGAAGCAGTGTTTGCCGCGCTGTTATGCACATGGCAAGCACTGGACATTCGGGCCCTCCATTCATGTGAGTGGGTTCCGGGTTCGGGTACTGTTCTGCCCTGAACATCCACGGGTTTGCCCATCACTAGTGCAGACGTATTTGTGTTTAGGTCCTCAGAATACATTCCTGTAGAAAGCAACGTATCTCAGCCCAATGCAGATTATATGGTGAATATATCTAGAATTCTTTGATGAGTTGCCTTAATATTCATATCTTTATTTTCCAGGATAAAGAATATGCAATTGTTGAGCTTCTTTGCTTTAGCAAACAAGATCCTTTTCCATTTAGGATATCTACAGTTTGTGGGTTTCCCAACACATCTCAGGTAAATGGTGCTACATTAGGAAAGGTCTGATTGCTTAGAATATTTTTTTAAGACACCTACAACTTTTTATGGTGTGAAAAATAATTTTTCATTGTCTGGTCAACATTTTCATCATAACAATACTTACTGTCCGCAACAAACCTGTATCCAGGGGTGTACTCACTTTTATAATATACTGTATATATAAATGTAAGTGTGAGCAGAACTTCCTGGCAACATTGGTGTGATTTGTATCTATGAATGATCAAAAAAGCAAGAATAATTGATCACAAATCTGTTTGCGTCTTTACACGGGTCATTACATTACAATTCTTCCAAACTGAACAAAGCTGAGTGATTAAATGTCTAATAGTAAATAGGTGTTAGGATAAACTGAGATATTGTCGTTCTGGTCACTGGGGGACATAGATGATGCATTGGGTATAGCTAGGGGTTGGCTAGGGGTTGCCCCTGAGGGGCAGACACAATGCAGTGGCCCACGGGTTGCAGCGGCCCATCTTTAGCCTGCTTATCTCTGGCCGCTGCATTAAAGCTGCAGAGGGAACAGGCTTTAAAAATAATGGTGGCTGATGCATATAATCTAATGGGTATACGGCACTCTTGTAGAAAGGATCGGATGATAAAGAAGGGTTCCAGTCCGTTAGACCAAAAATATAGAGATACTTGGCATTCCAAAATCTAGATAGATCAAATTTTTATTTTGCCAATCCTCAGGCTGAAATGGCGTCAGTGAGCCCAACACCCATAGAATACAAGGCCAGCCTGTCCGATAAAGCAACAGCTGCTGGGAGAGTGGCCGGGAGTGGGCATCTGCCCCTCTGTCCCCCAACCAAACCTGCTCCTGACAAACCAGGATGACACTACCTGCCTTGACACAGTAAACCACCCATGATCTGTGTTTAACTCATTGAGAAATTCTCGTTAACGATAATCATGCAATGTAAATACACCTCAAGTAAAGTGTTATCTTCTCCTGGGCACTCTACCTCTCCTGCGGACATGGAGCTAAAGAAAAATGACCTCAACGATGCCTTCCCTACTCTCAAGATGAAAAGAAGGCCCAGTAGAGCACCTCCTCTGTGTCTTTGGAGCCGTAGGGTCATCCACTTTTTCTTCCAAGGAAGTATGTCTTCCTTGGATGGCATATGGAACAGTATGGAAGGATTCTTTACTGTTAGGGCAGTGAGAATCTGGAATTGCTTGCCTGAGGAGGTGGTGATGGCGAACTCAGTCGAGGGGTTCAAGAGAGGCCTGGATGTCTTCCTGGAGCAGAACAATATTGTATCATACAATTAGGTTCTGTAGAAGGACGTAGATCTGGGGATTTATTATGATGGAATATAGGCTGAACTGGATGGACAAATGTCTTTTTTCGGCCTTACTAACTATGTTACTATGTTACTATGTCAGGATTGGCCACCCTGCTGGAGTCTTTGTTATTGGGTGAAACATATGATGACCTTGGGTATAGCCGCCACGAGGAAATAAATTCTAGACTAAATGTATTGGCTCCTCTTAGCTTCAATCCCCAATTTATAGATGCTGAGGTAAATCAATTTTACATAATGTCCATAGGAGGCAGGCTGTGAATTTGAGGATGACCACACCATTTCGAGGAGGGAGAAAAGAGCACTTCACCTCACTGTTGCCTGTTGTACCATTAAGCAGAAAAGGAGGCCTAGTGGAACAATTACGTCCCGGTCACCAGTCAGCTACATTCTAATTAAATTTCTTTCGGCACCCCCTCCTTCCCCAAGGGCAGGAACACCAAAGTGATTACCAGACTGGAACCCAGAGCAGTCAGCAGGATGTTTTTTTTTCTTCCAATAGATGAGGTGTAAATTTTCTAGGAGAGCATTCCTCCAAGTCGCAACCCGCCAATGGGCAACATGAGTGTCAAAACTTGTCTATACCCCAATAATGTGTCTTATTTCCTATGCGCCTTATTTGGCGCATTTAACCATGGAGCCTCATCCTCCCTTCTGAGTGAGCACAGCTACAACTGATTGGCCAATAATGATGAATATGTGAATAAACACAATGCAGAAGTAAACTATACAGTGCGGCACGAAGAGGATTTCCCTATGTATATTGCCACTGTACTGCAGGTTCATTATGGGTAAAGACGGCTCAAAATAGGACAAGCGCTGAATTTGAAAGAGCGGACACATAGATCTGTTAAAGAAACAAATGGAATGGATCAAGTGTGAAGGGATCCATTGATTTCTATAGGTCCATATGCTGTTTGTTTTCAGAAAAAAAAATATATGGCATGTAGCATTGCTGTTTTGCAGCGCTGGGGTCCTGGGTTCTAATCCCACCAAGGAAAACATCTGCAAGGAGTTTGTATGTTCTCCATGTGTTTGCTGGGTTTCCTCTGGGTTCTCCGGTTTTCTCCCACACTCCAAAGACCATACTGATAGTGAATGTAAATTGTGAGTCCCAATGGGGACAGTGATGATGATTATGTGTGTAAAGCGCTGTGGAATTAATGGTGCTATGTAAGTGAGTAAAATTAAATAAAAACACATATTTAACAATACCTTTTTTATATCAATCTTGTCCCTATGCAGAAAGAGCTCACCTTTCACCTGGTGGACACTACAAAGAAGGCTTGTGAGAAATATGAGCATTACATTAACGACATGAAAAACAAAGGATTCACTCAAATCGACGAGATCCCATCGCACGCTGAGAACTTGGCTTCCAAGGCACTGCAGAAGGTGATATCGAGAAGTACCTTTATTAGCGCATTCACCTTTCTCAATGACTCGTCTGAGCACTTGGCACCAACAATCGGTTTCATGTTGATGACATATGTTCAGTTTGATTGCAGAAAACCTTCCATTGTCGATACGTACAGGATATGTGCGAAGCATTACAAGAATTGCATTTAATTATGTTCTCCATTTCAGTCTTTTACCGGCCTGATGAGAATTATTGGGGCAGAATTATTGCTGTCTGATGCTCAGGTGCAAATTCAGACGAGTCAGTCTTAAATTGTCCCTGGTTTGTCATAAGGCTTCATGCTGTTTGATAAATCTGGTTTATTTTCAGAGTGTCTAGTCTAAACCCGACCATACACGGTGTTCTCTATGAGAAAGCCACTGCTGGCAGCAGCTTATCTCCAGGGAATAGAAAAGGATCAGGCATTGAGTCCCAACCACTCGGTGGTGGTTATGTTCCCCCGACAGTCGGGAGGGTCCTATACAAATTAGATGGTCAGCCAATGCCATCAAACCCACGCTTGGTATGATTGGTTGATGATCATGTAATGTGTATATGGGTGTTGAATTTACACCCACCACTTAATTGGTGCACAGTGTTGCAGCTTGGACCATTAGGCCATGCCGCTTCTCAGTGAGGCCACACACACTTGTCAAACAAGGCACAAAAAGTCTCTAAAACCTAGTAAATATGGTGCAAGACACAATAGAATTCTTGCGCATTTTGCTTCATAAATTCTTCCCAGTTTGCCTACTCATAGTCAAATAGACAATTTACACAAAAACCCCCAACTTTTTGTGTCTCCAAAAACTTAAAAGGGGCAGAAGAATGAAAGCATTATTCCGATCTAAGTAAAACAGAAAAAAATAGAAGTGCACTCACCGGTCCAAAAAATGAAAATCCTTTATTCAGAACATATGCAGGTGACTAGAGGGGAATGTGGAATGGAAGGACGAAGGCCGTTTCGCGCAACTGCGCTTCTAATTAGGACCCGTAGAAGAGCAGTTGCGCAAAACGGCCGTCGTCCTTCCATTCCACGTTCCCCTCTAGTCACCTGCATATGTTCTGAATAAAGGGTTTTCATTATTTGGACCGGTGAGTGCACTTCTATTTTTTTCTGTTTTACTTGGATCATCATGGACTTTGAGTGTGCACCCGAGTGTCCTTTTTAGGCTTATATGGCGTAGCAGCGTTAATAAATAAATGTGGTGGCATTGGGCAGATATTAGTAGCAGTGCCGTGTATCTTTTTCTACATGAATGCATTATTCCGATCTAATCCTTTTAATGCTGGGACAGGAATGATCCTTACTTATTCCGAGAGATACTAAATAAATTGGAGTTATGGAAACCACAAACTACAATGAGCGACCCTGTTTTCGTAGAAACCGCGGCCCCTTTTCAGTTTTCTCAGTAATTATTATTGAGTCGAGTACTTATTATTGCGAGACAGGAACAAGGGAAGCGAATTTACCCACATTCATTAAAGAAATAACATAAAATAAATAATTATTTAATAAAGAATAGAATGTTGGGTTTTTATTTCAACAAGTGCACGTTGTTCTTTCATACTTAATGCCGAGAAAATGTTCATTTGTTAAACACATTTTGTCTTCAATGAAAAGGTTCTTCTCGGTGAAGCCATTAACATCACAGAATTGTCCCCAGAAGTCGCTGGGTTGGTGGAGTCAATGTGGGTGGATGCGGTTGGACATTTGGACGCTATACTTTTGTGCCCTGTGGAAAATATCAGTCTGAATGATGTAAGTAATATAACGACTGGGCATAAAAAAAAATACTGAAGCAAAATATTCAGAGGGTTCAGTGGGACTTTTTATATTGGTGTCCTGTCCTTAGGATAGGTCATCAATATCTGATCGGTGGGGGTGCCGGCAGCAGCCAGATGTGCTAAGTAGTGGAGTGGAACGTCATAGTGATCACAGTGGAGTACTGCACATCCGCCACCTATTGATGTGAATATGGGTTGAGGTGCAGTCCCTGGCTTGTGCATGCCCGTAACTGATCACGTCTGGCTGCTGCTGACACCGGGAACAGTTGATCGATGGGTATGCCCACCAATCAGATATTGATGACCTATTCTAGGGTAAGGATAAGACCATCAATATAACACTCCTGGACAACCCCTTTAAAGTGCCTAACAAGCATTTGCTTCAAATTGCCTGTTTTGAAGGGAAAAACAATCCCATATTTCAGTTGCCTGCTGTTAAATAGGACCGGTCACTTGCCCTAAATACGTATTTCTTTCACCCGGTGTAAATACTCCTGTTTTCCTGAATCTGGCATTGTTTTTCTTTTGCTCCCACGCCTCTTTGTTCCTGAGCTATAGCTCCTCATCTCTCTATATAAATGTGCAGGAAAGATTGACACTCTTAGTGCAGGAATGAATGTGTCGCATGGATTTATGTCTTTTTACATCAACTAAGGAACTTGCCCCTCAGACTATGAGGGGTCATCACAACAGAACCAGACCCCAATCAGAGGACAATAAAACATTCCTTATCTAAGAACTGGTCCAATATTTATGGACATAACTGGTTATCACTCATGGTAATTCTGCTTCATGTCACGTGTCTTATCCATTGTTGTTTTTTTGTTTTTTTCTGTGCTATGTTGTGCATAAATATGTGATTCTTCAGAATTTCTTTTAGTCTTTGCCTGATGAAGAGACCTGTGTAGTCTCCAAAGCTTGCAATTTGTTACCATCTTTTCAGTTAGCCATTAAAAGGTATCAACCACTGAGGACTCTCAATTCTAAATATTTTTCTATATAAATGTAGTCTTTTAAGCCAAGTAGACATGTTCCTCAAGAACACAACCATAGAGAATTGATTTATTTGTTAACCCTTATCCGGCTGAATAGGTACAATTGTAACTATTCCGTTTTAAAATTGCAATAACTTTTTTTTGAAAAGACGTAGAGGGCTGAAATTTCGTGACATCTCTACATTTTTGGTCCAGAATATATTGGCCAAATTTCAATAAAATATCTCCACCCGCTTCCGAGATAAGGGGTCGAGATCTTTTTGCATCCATAACAAGCTGCATAGGTACAAATGTACCTCATATATTTTGAATGAAGATAATGCAAGGGAAAAAGCATACATTTTTTTTTAATGATAATGCTATTTAACTATTATAAACAAGTAAAAAACTGTTCATTTACATTATAAAAGAAAATGTAAGAAACTTTTTTTTATTGATTTTCTTTGCAAGTAATGCATGTTGGCTTTGCTACAGAGTGTTCATCGCAAATGGGTTTCACACAAACCACACAAGACTTTCTAGTCTTGCGTTGTTTTCGCCTCAGGTCTCTGCAGACATAGCAACTACCAACAACAGGGGAGGGTCCACGACTACCATGAGGTATTTTGGGGCCAGCTGCTGGCTGCGATGCTACCACAATGCATCGTCCAAGCACCATTTCTACTGCACCTCGAAGAAAATGGTTTCTCATTATCATTTTGTTTGTACTACGATCTTCAATTGCAATCATACACAGCTGATTTGCGAGATCTTTCAGGAACTTTCTTCGTTGATCCTTTGCCCTGAAGCTTGGATTGTGTTCTCTGTAGATGATGTAGGATGCTAACCCACTGACATCAATCATATTGTAGAAAAATGCCAAAGTCCAACGTGATGTTCGTCGTTTCACAGTGTACTCTCCCAACATTTTATCCATAACATCAACGCCACCTTTTGTTATGTTGTAGTATTTTATTATCTCTGGCTTGGCTGCTAGTGTCTCTTCAACTTCTCCCGTCATGTGCATAGATGATAGAAGCACGACTGATTTGTTCTTCTTTGGTACATATGAACAGACTGTTGCATCATGATTGTAGGCAAAATTTGTCGAGTATACAGGCCTTTCTTTGGCAGGCTGCATGTTGTTAGGTAGGAACCTTTTGTTTTTTTCTCACTGTACCAACTAGTGTCATGTTCCAGGAGTTCAATACCTTAGCTAGTTCCATGGTTGTAAAGAAGTTATCGGTGGTGACATTTCTTCCAGAGCCTTTATACGAGCTCACTAGGTCCAATACTGTTCGTTCTCCAATGTTTACTTGTCGAGGACCATCAGTTGGTTTCCCAGTGTAGAGCTGACCTTGTAAAGGGTAGGCATTTGATGAGTCACAAGCCCAGAAAATCTTTATGCCATATTTAGCTGGTTTTGAAGGTATATACTGGGTAAATTTAGTATGACCTCTAAATGGAAATAATTGCTCGTCGACGGTGATACAATGATATGGCTTGTAGGCTCTCTCCAGATTACTGTTCAGCATTGTCCAGATGTCCCGTATTGGTGCAGCTTTATCTGTTTGCACACGTTCTGCACGTGTATTTTCGTTGTCAAACCTGATAAATCTGAGTATCATCTTGAAGCGGTCACGAGACATGGCTGCACGTATAAGAGGCAGAGCAGCAACATTCCACATTTCCTCCAGATTCTCTTTGTTGGCTCTGTGCACACCAGCAGCAATCAGTATGCCCAAAAATGCATGAAGTTCAGTTTCAGTAAATTGCTTGAATGTTTTTTGTGGTGGCCGTTTGGAAGAATCAGGAAAACGTTGTACCAGTTCGTTGTTGTAAGCATCACAAACTCTCTTGGCCTTTCGATTCGTTTCCCGTAATATGATGTCACACATCTTGGGAGTCATGATGGACTTGAATAGCTCTTTTGCTG
This sequence comes from Ranitomeya imitator, assembly GCF_032444005.1. Taxonomy (NCBI): domain Eukaryota; kingdom Metazoa; phylum Chordata; class Amphibia; order Anura; family Dendrobatidae; genus Ranitomeya; species Ranitomeya imitator. The sequence continues at coordinate 775,249,022 of NC_091284.1, forward strand.
TATATAGGTTGCTGATTGCTGCAGGGCCACCTCTTTGTCGTAGGACATTACGAGATTTTGTTTGTGCATTTGGCAGTGGATTACTGCACCATTGAGTTTCATCCTTAGCAGTCCAAATGTCGCCTGCACTTTGAGGCACAGAATCATCCTCAACACTTTCGTCTGATTCGTATTCATTTTCATGCTCTATGACCATTTCTTGTTCAATGTCTGAATCTTCTTCAGTAACATCCACTTGTGGTACATAGTTTTCATCATCAGATGGAACATATGGTTCATCCTCATGCTCAGAATCAGATTCTTCTAGCATTTGCATTATTTCGTCAGACGTAAATCTGTAAATATGAAAAAATGTAAAATAAATAATTTTCCGAAATACTACATTATTGGCTTTTCACAAAATTATACTAACCTGCAAACACGTTTTCTTGGATTATGGCGGAAACTAGATCCAGCATTACTATCACTCATGATGACTTGCTAGATGAATTTTGGCTTCGTATTTTGTGCTGAATATAAATAAAACATCGTAAAACAATATGTAGATACTAATTATTATCCATTTTTCGTATAAAAATTATACCTATAGTGATAAGTTTCATACAAAATATATGTAAGCCAAGTCCAGGCTGAAAGACAATTTGACTGTTCTGTCCCCACATAATGAGAATAAAGGTATAACTGGCTGTTAGATGCTGTGAGACTTTCCTACCTTCGTTTCCAAGAAATTGAAGACTTCACAAGCCTAGAAATGTGTGCTCACAGCAATGAGATGAACAGCAAAATGGCTAATGAGAGGAGGGAGGCAGGAAGACAAGTAGAAGCCACTCCCAGTTTGAATTAACTTAATTGACAGCAACATAAGTGACCAGTAACAACACTGAACAATAGATATCAGCATAACATTTGTAGCTGAATGAACTTTAGTTTCTGAAACCAAGTAAAGTCTTCCCACAGTGGAGGTATATGTGAAGGTACAATTGTACCTATGCAGCCTGTTAAGGTTGTAAAATTATGCAGCCTGACAAGGGTTAAATATGCTTATTTTGCACATTTATTTAATCAAGACTTTACCAGGTGCTTTATTCTTAATGAAAAAATATAGTGGTTTATTGAATTGTCCACAGAAAAAAACAAATTGCAGCAAAACATAAAAATAGGTGAAATAGTTACGAACAGATTGTTCATGTGTAAATATCAGCGTTTGTTACTCATCTTTCCCAAAGTTCTGAATGGTAAAACCGTCTGTCTGTGTGAAGTCTGAAATCATCATGGCTACCAGCTGTTGCTTCCTTGTGTGACTTGTCTGATGTCCATGGAGAATGATGGTGAAGGCAGGAGGTGACAGACCCCACGTGACAAAAGCCCCCACACCCTCCTAAGAGACGTTATTTATATGTCCCACAGACCACGTGTTCCCTGTATATGGCATTAACTTATACTCTGAGCTACATACACAGAAATAGCTTTTGGTAATGTCAGCAAAAAGCAATGTGCTCAGTACAGAATTGAAAATAAGAATAATTCAATTAATAATTCATATTTAACATTATTACACCCACTTGGCCAATTAAACTAGATTTACATGTAGGAAAGAGGGGGGCATATCTCAAGAATGGAGAGGCTCAGCAGCAAAAGAAAAACAATGCCGAATTCAGGAAAATAGTGGCATATGCACCAGGTAAAAAAGCAAACAAACGTGTTTATGGTAAGTGACAAGTTCTTCTTAAAACCTGTTAGATAGCCTACATTTTATGTTTTGGTGCAATAAAACTCTACCGTAAATAGTATTTGCTAATATACTGTATATTTATGACATTTTGTAATGAATAACTATAACTTTTATTGTTCTTTTCCCTCTGAAGCTTAGTAAAGCTGAAGGAATTCTGTGTCAGGTCCGAAATGCGTTAGTCAAGAAAGACAGAGAAGAAGACATTTCTCAGATGATGCAAGAGTTCTACCGATGTATCCCACACAAGGAAAAGAGACAGAATAACATCAATATGAAGTTCTTGACAGTTAAACAGGACTTGTGCCAGGTACAGTATATACCTTTTTCTCTTTTTTGTCTGCAGGCACCAATTTTGGTATCATTTGTCTTACCTTTTTTACATGGGTGTATGAGTCTTTGGTTCATGAATTGGGATACGCCTGCCAAATTGAGGCATAGGCCATAGATGAAAGGTGAAAAGTGACATTCAAAGATGTAAAAGAAATTCATTATAACTTGTAAGTACGGTATGTGAGACAATTAGTCCATATTCAGATCTATAGTTACGGACTCGGGTCCATCAAGTTCAACCTTTCATCACCAGTTAACAACCTTTGTTCACCATCTTCTACATCTACAGGTGACTACACCTTCCACCGATCAGGTCACATATTCTTCTGCAGACTTGTCTGAAAGTATTTAGACTCATCTTTCATCTTTTGCTGACCATCTCTAGGTAATTAGGGACATGATTAACGTCTGCGAAACTAGCTTATCTCGAAACACTCCTTCCTCTACGGCCAAATACCAAGCCCTGAGGTGCAGAATAGAACACGTGGACCCAAACTCTGAAGAGTTTCACCAGGTGAAGCAGGACATTCTGGATCACAATCACAGGTAAATGACAAAGACGTCAGGTCAAAAGCTACCAGTTTTTGTTCATACATTTCCTGTTGCTCCTTTGAGTATTCTTGTTTTTTTTTGTTTTTTAATTCAGCCATACAGTCCCATAGATATAGGCATTTTTATTTAGTGCAAATTTTTATCGTATTTATCAATGAGGCGTGGCTTACAGGATTTTGGGGGGGTATGTCTTTAGCCTGTTTTACATAATTACCATATGAGCCACACCCTCTTGGTATAAACCATAAAAATTTACACTGAATAAAAAGTCCATACCTCTGTTTGCAGGACTTAAAAAACCACACAAAAGATGAATACTCGATGAGCAGTGGCAATAAAATAAGAGCTAGAAATGGCCACTTTTGAGCAAGTCCCCTTTAAGCTTTATTCATATAGAAAAAGATTCCTGTGGGAACCATGTTCAGGATTTGTAAAACACCTTTTCTTGGCACTTTATTTTTGATGACTTATCATTTCTACCTTAACAGTTTTATACATAATGTACCTGATGTCTGCTCCATTTTGCTAATGCATTTTACTTAGTAAATCCCTTTTTTTACATACTTTTTAGCTTCACCTAGAAGAAAAGTAGAGCTTAATTATCTATCAACCTACAAGATTTCCCTTTGCCTCTTTCCATACTTACTCTACAAAGAAAAAAAAACGAAGAAAGAAAAACATGTCACTTAAAGTGATATTCTATTTTTTTTTTATCTTTTAGTATCAGTCACTACTACCTTTTGGGATAGGACAGGGGCAGACATAACATACCATTGGTTCAACCTCGGCAACTCACAGGGCCCCAAGATGTAAAAAGACCACAACCACCACCAAAATAGGTGGAATTGTGCATTATGATGAGCTATTGGACTGCAAAGGGCCCATATGTTGTTCTTGTACAAGGGCCCTATTCTGTCTGTGTCCGCTCTTGGGGGAGGGCATTCTACAGTTTGACTATCCTAAAGCTGCCATACACCTAAATTTACCATCGGCCAGAATGCAGCCGATTAATCGCTCAGACAAACCATCCAACCAACCAACCATCAAAATGCCAGATTAGGGTATGTGCACACGTTGCAGATTTGGCTGCGGATCCGCAGCAGTTTTCCATGCGTTTTACAGTGCCATGAAAACCTATGGAAAATCAAATCCGCTGTGCACATGCTGTGGAAAATTCCGAGCAGAAACACAGCAAATTATTTTCAGCAGCATGTCAATTCTTCATGCAGAATCCGCAGCGTTTTTACACCTATTCCATTATAGGAATACGCAGGTGTAAAAGCGCAGGCGAAATAATAAATAAATAATCTTTATTTTTATATAGCACTAACATATTCCGCAGCGCTTTGCAGTTTGCACACATTATCATCGCTGTCCCCGTTGAGGCTCACAATCTAAATTCCCTATCAGTATGTCTTTGGAATGTGGGAGGAAACTGGAGTGCCCGGAGGAAACCCATGCAAACACGGGGAGAACATACAAACTCTTTGCAGATGTTGTCCTTGGTGGGGTTTGAATGCAGGGCTCCAACGCTGCAAGGCTGCTGTGCTAACTACTGCGCCACCGTGCTGCACAAAATCTGCACAAAATCCGCAGAAAACCCGCAGGGAATCCGCAGGTAAAACGCCGGTCATTTTACTTGTGGATTCTGCAGAATTCACACGGAAAAATATGCAATGGAATCCGCAACGTGTACACATACCGTTAAACTAGCAAAGTCGTCAAGTTTATTGATTGTCTGCAGAGCTGTTGACATGATGACAGCGCTGCAGCTAATCAACAGCGGCCAAGACTCGGCACTGGACCCGGGTAGAATGAATAATGCTTGGTTTGTTGTTCTTATGGCTACAAGAACGAGAAAAAATAAAATTTTGAATTGCGACAACACCTTTAACCATGTACAGTACAGACCAAAAGTTTGGCCACACCTTCTCATTTAAACATTTTTCTGTATTTTCAGGACTATGAAAATTGTACATTCACACTGAAGGCATCAAAACTATGAATTAACACATGTGGAATTAGATACTTTACAAAAAAGTGTGAAACAACTGAAAATATGTTTTAAATTCTAGGTTATTCAAAGTAGCCACCTTTTGCTTTGATGGCTGCTTTGCACACTCTTGGCATTCTCTTGATGAGCTTCAAGAGGTAGTCACCAGGAATGGTCTTCCAACAATCTTGAAGGAGTTCCTAGAGATGCTTAGCACTTGTTGGCCCTTTTGCCTTCACCCTGCGGTCCAGCTCACCCCAAACCATCTCGGTTGGGTTCAGGTCTGGTGACTGTGGACGCCAGGTCATCTGGCGAAGCACCCCATCACTCACTCCTTCTTGGTCAAATAGTCCTTACACAGCCTGGAGGTGTTTGGGGTCATTGTCCTGTTGAAAAATAAATGATGGTCCAACTAAACGCAAACTGGATGGAATAGCATGCCGCTGCAAGATGCTGTGGTAGCCATGCTGGTTCAGTATGCCTTCAATTTTGAGTAAATCCCCAACAGTGTCACCAGCAAAGCACCCCCACACCATCACACCTCCTCCTCCATGCTTCACGGTGGGAACCAGGCATGTAGAGTCCATCCGTTCACCTTTTCTGCGTCACACAAAGACACAGTGGTTTGAACAAAAGAACTCAAATTTGGACTCATCAGACCAAAGCACAGATTTCCACTGGTCTAATGTCCATTCCTTGTGTTCTTTAGCCCAAACAAGTCTCTTCTGCTTGTTGCCTGTCCTTAGCAGTGGTTTCCTAGCAGCTATTTTACCATGAAGGCCTGCTGCACAAAGTCTCCTCTTAACAGTTGTTGTAGAGATGTGTCTGCTGCTAGAACTCTGCGTGGCATTGACCTGGTCTCTAATCTGAGCTGCTGATAACCTGCGATTTCTGAGGCTGGTGACTCGGATGAACTTATCCTCAGAAGCAGAGGTGACTCTTGGTCTTCCTTTCCTGGGGCAGACCTCATGTGAGCCAGTTTCTTTGTATCGCTTGATGGTTTTTGCAACTGCACTTGGGGACACTTTCAAAGTTTTCCCAATTTTTCGGACTGATTGACCTTCATTTCTTAAAGTAATGATGGCCACTCGTTTTTCTTTACTTAGCTGCTTTTTTCTTGCCATAATACAAATTCTAACAGTCTATTCAGTTGGACTATCAGCTGTGTATCCACCAGACATCTGCTCAACACAACTGATGGTCCCAACCCCATTTATAAGGCAAGAAATCCCACTTATTAAACCTGACAGGGCACACCTGTGAAGTGAAAACCATTTCCGGTGACTACCTCTTGAAGTGCATCAAGAGAATGCCAAGAGTGTGCAAAGCAGTCATCAAAGCAAAAGGTGGCTACCTTGAAGAACCTAGAATATAAGACATAATTTCAGTTGTTTCACACTTTTTTGTTAAGTATATAATTCCACATGTGTTAATTCATAGTTTTGATGCCTTCACTGTGAATTTACAATTTTAATAGTCATGAAAATACAGAAAAATCTTTAAATGAGAAGGTGTGTCCAAACTTTTGGTCTGTACTGTACGTATTCATATATGTTAATAATATTACCTCTAAGGATTTTTTTCCTACCTGAACTAGCCGAATACTTCTAGCTCCTAGTTATGTAAGACACCTCACACACTATTTAGTATTGTCCCATCCCAGGAACTATATATACATTTTTTTACAACGTGGAAACCAAAATAGAGTCCCATACATGTGATAAGTGATTTATGGCGGGGTAATATTGGGTTTATTCCCCTCTTTTTATATACTTTAAAATCTTTTGGCTTTTGCAGCTGCTGCTTGACATTGGGTATACTTGTTCCGAGTAACTAAGCAGCCGTGCTCAATTTTTTCTCTTGTTCTTTTATATATTCATATTGTGAGTTTGTTTTTGACAGCGTGAGTAGGATCCATTTTTGTGTTATGTGACATATTTTGTTTCTTCGTACAGCAATAGAGAATTTAATATCCTAAGAGTTTTTCGAGTTGGGAGAATGAGTGAGGCCAATAACTTTAAGTCTGACATAGGAAACGTCCGGCCCTTGCTGCATGCTTCTTCTCCATGCAATTTTGTTGGGATCTTCTCTCGGTAAGTTTGCACATTTCCTTTTTTTTTTCTAATTCATTGTTCTGTACAAGTAAATAGTCTAAGCCACACAGCTGTTATGGGGGCCATAAGCTGAGATGCCCTACATTTATTCTTAAAAAATTATTGGGCAAGGGGCTATTCCTCGAACATGGCAGATGCTTGTAGAAGAAGGGGCTAGGTTAGAAGACTGAGAGCCTAGAAGAAAGATGGGTAGATCTGAAAGAAAAGGACAGAGACTATGCAAAGATGCACAGTATACAGAGAAGGGAGAGGTGGAATATGAATAAGAGCGATATACAAAGTCAATCGCCCATAGTCTTCAAAACGCAAGCGACCTTAATAACTTAGAAGGGGCCTATTCCAGTCTGTGCTATAAGGTCCTGTAATTCTTGTTACCCATATTATTATGGATAACGTTGGTTATGATTTATTCTTGGTATTTATTTATTCTTTTTTATTATCTCTTTTGTGTTCCCTAAAGTGGTCTGATGATGCCAAAGATTATTGTTGAAGAATTTGGTGGTGAAAGGACGGATATTGGAAACCTTGGAAGCGGCATTTATTTCAGTGACTCAATAAGGTTTGTAAGAAAATGTGATAATATCCTTAAAATCTTTATTAATATTGAAATTTGAAGGGTGCAACATTATACACCAAATCACTCATCCAGTTCTAGGCTTTTTTTTAATAATTATATTGCTTTAGTGCATCCAGGTCGTAGAGATACAAACTGAACATCACATTTACCAGTAAGTGACACAGAAAAGTTCTGGGGGCTGTTGTAGAAATACCTCTCGCAGTGAGGCAGCTGTCCAGAAATACTCTGTCAAACTTACAGAATTAAAGTTTTGTTTTTTTTTTCTTCTCACTGCTGAATTCTTGAAGTGCAACAAGTCTTGATAATTTATGTCAAAGAGACATAAGGAGAGCTATTGAAATCTTCCAAATCTTTCCCATCGCATGTGAGGTTGTAGGTTTTGGAGTCTGTGGTTCGGAGGAAGTCTAAAGGCCCCATAAACTTTAGGCTAATGTCGGCTGAACCCGCCAATATCAACTGGTTCGGCCAACGGTCTAATGTTTATGGAGGTGCCGGCCATCTGATGGTTTGGAAAGATGTCGATCTCCGGATATCTCTGATATTGGACTGCCGATCACATTCTTGGAGCTGGAGTGAGTGGTAGGCTGTAGAGATGAACAGATTGATTTGCGAGACTCTGGTCCAGCATCAAGGTCAATGATACCTGTCGGCTACAGGTGAGGCCCCCAAATCTCTTACATTCCAGCATTCCCAGGGCAGAATTTGATTTGTCAGAACTGGCACAACATCATCTGTTCGACGTTATTCACAGACGACGTTGCGCCTCTCCTGTGCGACGCCGGAGACACCTGGACGCTGGATCGGAGGCCTGCAAATCAATCCGCTCATCTATAGTAGGTAGTGTAGACATCGGCAGGGGATTCATACTGGGAAGGGTGAGAAAGCTTACTGGTCAGAGGTAGGGTAGATGGGGCTAGTAGAACGTAGAAGTAAAACCAAGAGGAGGGTTTAGACCCGGGGTCCTCAAACTTTTTAAACAGGGGCCAGTTCTTGGTACCTCAGATCATTGAAGGGCCAGAATATAGGTTAAAAAAAAACCCTATGAAGAAATTCCTATGCACAATGCACATATCTTATTTTGAAGTAAAAAAAACAAAACAGGAACAAATACAATATTCAAAATGAAGAACAAGTAAAGTTAAATCAACAAACTTATCGGTATTTCAATGGTAACTATGGGCCTGCTTTTGGCTAATGAGATGGCCAATGTCCGGTTCCATATTTGTCACTGCTAGTCGTAACAAGTGAAGCAATTGTTCTCTTTCTTGATATCATGGTTTCCTAGGAATTCTAAATTGCTATTAGTAAAATACCAATATATATACAGCGCTACAAAAACAATATACCACCAATAAAACTGCCCACACAGAGACATACAGACTGCACTGCCCATTAATGCGGTCTGATCAGTGCCCATCAATGCAGCCTTACCAGTCCATATACTTTCATCCTCACCAGTGCCCTTATTGGTGGAACTCCGCTTTTACCTCAGACTGGTGTGGTGCGAAAGTCCCCAAAAGGCAGATAAATGTCCCCAATAGGCAGCATAGGTCCCCAATAGGCAGCATTGGTCGCCAATAGGCACCTAAATGTCTCCAATAGGTAGCATAGGTCCCCAATAGGCAGCATAGGTCCCCAATAGGTAGGGAAATGTCCCCAATAGGCAGTATAGGTCCCAAATAGGCAGGTAAATGTCCCCAATAGGCAGGTAAATGTCCCCAATAGGCAGTATCGGTCCTCAATAGGCAGCATTGATCCCCAATAGGCAGGTAAATGTCCTCAATAGGCAGGTAAATGTCCCCAATAGGCAGTATCGGTCCTCAATAGGCAGCATTGATCCCCAATAGGCAGGTAAATGTCCTCAATAGGCAGCATTGGTCCTCAATAGGCAGGTAAATGTCCTCAATAGGCAGCATTGGTCCTCAATAGGCAGGTAAATGTCCTCAATAGGCAGCATTCGTCCCCAATAGGCAGGTAAATGTCCCAATAAGCAGGTAAATTTCCCAATAGGCAGGTGAATGTCCCCAATAGGCAACGTGGTCCCCAGTAGGCAGGTAAATGTCCCCAATAGACAGTATAGGTCCCCAATAAGCAGATAAATGTCCCCGAAGGGCAGGTAAATGTCCCCAATAGACAGCATAGCCTCCAGTAGGCAGCATAGTCCCCAATAAGCAGGTAATTGTCCCCAATAGGAAGCATAGTCCCCAATTGGTATGATGGACCGGACACGGCATTAAAAATACCAGTACTCACCTATGTCCCCCGCTGCTCTGAAGAGGCACCCTCTCGACTCCGTCTTCTTCTGGCACAGGCAGCGTGAAGTCATCAGGCCACGTAGGCGGCATGATGACAATCACGTGGTCTGTGCTGCATACAGAGGGCCGTGCATTGCCTTTCCTCGCCGCTTCGTCGTTCCGCCCATGATTACAGGACCCGTCGGCATTGAACTGTAGTGAAGTTCAATGTCGGCCGGTCCCAGGGGCCGAATGAATGTCCTCGGCAGGCCACATGTGGCCCGTGGGCCGTAGTTTGGAGACCCCTGGTTTAGACAATTGGTACATTTTTTGTTGTTATTCTCCCAGAATAGAGAAAAGCAGGATTTATTAAAGGTATATCCTCAAGTGGTCTCATGAGCAGCTCAGAGCCATTGAGTTTTTCTGCACTTCCTGGTGACTTGGCGGGGGGCAGGTTCTCCTCCTTGAGTGACAGTTCTGGCCAGGAGCTTTGTCCTGCTCCAGCACATTAGCGCCTGTTAGTGCTTGTTCTGAGTCTACACTGTAATCACTTTCAAAACCTAGAATAAAAACAATTTGTAGCTACCCTGCAGTAAGTAAGCATATAAATAGTAGTAATATGACTGATGGTCCTAAGGTAAGCTAGGCATTGGCTGGACGGCAAGCCAGCAGCTTGAGGAATAGGGTGTGTGGTTGGCTAGTCTCAACAACGATATTTAAGAATTATATCTTTTGGGGTTTCTGTATATTAAATTCAAAATGTTAATTTGCGCAGTGTATTATAAAGCATTTCTGTTTTTGTTTTGTTTTTTTTCAATAGCACAAGTGTAAAGTATTCTCAGCCAAGTGACACCACTGGATCGCGTCTCTTGGTGATCTGTGACGTGGCTTTAGGTAAATGTACAGATGTGTTTCACAGAAATTACACAATCACCGAAGCTCCCAATGGTTTTGACAGTGTGCATGGTGTCCAACAGAAGGAGGGGGTGAAATCTGACTTTACAGTAAGTAGTATTATATTTTTCATATGCATCAAAATATCTATAAAAAGGGGACTCACTGTAAATATTCAATTTATAAGGGCTTGTTTTCAGATGTAAGGTTTCATTCACATCTACGTTTAGATATTCCACTTGTGCCTTCTGTTTGTAGGAACTGATGCAAACGCAGTCCATTGTCCATTATTATTGGGTCCTTATGGGTTCTGTTATGTGTCTATTTATAAAGCAGGAAAAAAAGGGGCACCATACAGAACTTTTTCGTTCTGTTCTAAAAATGACAAATACCGGCACCCAGATGGACCCCTTAACATCGACAGCGCCCTTTTACTTTAATTTTCATCAGTTATGTAATGGATCTGTTTGGACATTAAGGCTATGTACACACGTTGCGGATTTTGATGCGTTTCCACAGTGTTTTTGGATGCGCGGAATTGCATCAAATCCGCAGTGTAGTGCACAAGCATTGTTAGTCAATCGGAAATCTAGAATTGGTGTGTACTTCTTTTTGAGGATCTGCAGTGTCTTTGCACCCATTGACTACCAATGAGTCAGTCAAATCCGCAGCAAAACCGTAGGTCTAAAAAGATCTGCGGTTTTGCTGCGGAGTTGGGTGCGAGAAACGCTGTAGATCGGGAGGAGGAAGAGTGTGTGGGTGGAGAATATGTATGTGGGCGGAGACTGTGTGTGTGCGGAGATGATGTGCGTGTCTGTGTGCGGGTGTTTGTATGTGTCTGTGTGTGTGTGCGGGGGTCTGCAGGGCTGTGTGTGTGCGGGGCTGTGTGTGTGTGTGCAGGTCTTGTTAGGCAGGCATTAGCAGCGCTCCCGATTGTAAAATGTAAATGCCCCCAGATATGGATTACCGCGTGGGACTTGACTGTACGGCGGACAGGTATAGGATATTGTTGCTTTTTTTTATTTTGGAATTTTGTACAGAAGAACGAGGGCTTCGCTTCGATTGAGAGTACAATAAAGATATTAAAACCTCTGTTTCATTATTTCATTAAAATACTTTATTCTTAATGTGTGTGTGTGTGTGTATTTTTAACCCTTTCAAAATATTGGATTAATAATGGATAGGTGTCTTATTGAAACCTCTCCATTATTAACCAGGCTTAATGTCACCTTACAATAGCAAGGTGACATTAACCCCTTATTACCCCATATGCCAATGCTACAGGGCAGTGGGAAGAGAGAGGCTAAGTGCCGGAATAGGCACATCTTACAGATGTGCCTTTTCTGGGGTGGCTGGGGGCAGATGTTTTTAGCCAGGGGGGGCCAATAACCGTGGTCCCTCTCTAGGCTATTAATATCTGTCCTCAATCACTGGCTTTCCCTCTCTGGCGGAGAAAATTGAGCGGGAGCCCACGCCAGTTTTTTCCGTGAATTACTCCTTTAATTTAACACCTACAGCTCCCAAATTTTACACACACACACACACACACACACACACACACACTACTATCATTATTAGGGAGGGATATATAAAAATATAATGGATATGCAATGGTTTACTGTATGTAAACCATGTCTCATATCCTGTCGGGTTCGGTAATGATTTAGCAAAAGCTGACAATTGAATTACCGGCTATTCTGCTATCTAGTTCTGCATGAAATATAAATATATATCTGTCTCACTGACTATATATATATATATATATATATATATATACAGTTAGGGCCAGAAATATTTGGACAGTGACACAAGTTTTGTTATTTTAGCTGTTTACAAAAACATGTTCAGAAATACAATTATATATATAATATGGGCTGAAAGTGCACACTCCCAGCTGCAATATGATAGTTTCCACATCCAAATCGGAGAAAGGGTTTAGGAATCATAGCTCTGTAATGCATAGCGTCCTCTTTTTCAAGGGACCAAAAGTAATTGGACAATGGACTCTAAGGGCTGCAATTAACTCTGAAGGCGTCTCCCTCGTTAACCTGTAATCAATGAAGTAGTTAAAAGGTCAGGGGTGGATTCCAGGTGTGTGGTTTTGCATTTGGAAGCTGTTGCTGTGAGCAGACAACATGCGGTCAAAGGAACTCTCAATTGAGGTGAAGCAGAACATCCTGAGGCTGAAAAAAAAGAAAAAATCCATCAGAGAGATAGCAGACATGCTTGGAGTAGCAAAATCAACAGTTGGGTACATTCTGAGAAAAAAGGAATTGACTGGTGAGCTTGGGAACTCAAAAAGGCCTGGGCGTCCACGGATGACAACAGTGGTGGATGATCGCCGCATACTTAATTTGGTGAAGAAGAACCCGTTCACAACATCAACTGAAGTCCAGAACACTCTCAGTGAAGTAGGTGTATCTGTCTCTAAGTCAACAGTAAAGAGAAGACTCCATGACAGTAAATACAAAGGGTTCACATCTAGATGCAAACCATTCATCAATACCAAAAATAGACAGGCCAGAGTTAAATTTGCAGAAAAACACCTCAAGAAGCCAGCTCAGTTCTGGAAAAGTATTCTATGGACAGATGAGACAAAGATCAACCTGTACCAGAATGATGGGAAGAAAAAAGTTTGGAGAAGAAAGGGAACAGCACATGATTCAAGGCACACCACATCCTCTGTAAAACATGGTGGAGGCAACGTGATGGCATGGGCATGCATGGCTTTCAATGGCACTGGGTCACTTGTGTTTATTGATGACATAAGAGCAGACAAGAGTAGCCGGATGAATTCTGAAGTGTACCGGGATATACTTTCAGCCCAGATTCAGCCAAATGCTGCAAAGTTGATTGGACGGCGCTTCATAGTACAGATGGACAATGACCCCAAGCATACAGCCAAAGCTACCCAGGAGTTCATGAGTGCCAAAAAGTGGAACATTCTGCAATGGCCAAGTCAATCTCCAGATCTAAACCCAATTGAGCATGCATTTCACTTGCTCAAATCCAGACTTAAGACGGAAAGACCCACAAACAAGCAAGACCTGAAGGCTGCGGCTGTAAAGGCCTGGCAAAGCATTAAGAAGGAGGAAACCCAGCGTTTGGTGATGTCCATGGGTTCCAGACTTAAGGCAGTGATTGCCTCCAAAGGATTTGCAACAAAATATTGAAAATAAAAATATTTTGTTTGGGTTATGTTTATTTGTCCAATTACTTTTGACCTCCTAAAATGTGGAGTGTTTGTAAAGAAATGTGTACAATTCCTACATTTTCTATCAGATATTTTTGTTCAACCCTTCAAATTAAACGTTACAATCTGCACTTGAATTCTGTTGTAGAGGTTTCATTTCAAATCCAATGTGGTGGCATGCAGAGCCCAACTCGCGAAAATTGTGTCACTGTCCAAATATTTCTGGCCCTAACTGTATATACATACATACATACATATATATATATATATATATATATATACACGCTGTATATATGTTTTCACGAATATTTGAGCCCATGGATCCATTATATGTCCATTTTGCAAGCCAGCGAGAAAATCTCGCCATACGGATGACACACGGATACTTTTTTGAGAAAAAAAATCGCATCCTCGCATTGAATACAGTTGTCATACCGATAACTGTTCATGAACAGTTCTGCGTATCTCGGCCGTGAAAAACGGACCATATTTTTATACGATAGGTGTGACTCCAGCCTAAGAGAAAGAATGGTAAGAAAAAACTTGGGCTCTCACATATTAGAAATGGAATAAAGACTCTAAGAGCTTCATGTGGGATGCAAAGACCCCAAATTCAAGCATAATAGACATAAAACAGATAGAGAAAAAAAAATCAAAATGCAGCATGGAAGTATGTATAGAGTGATATTACAAAGTGTGGCTAATCCATATCCCAGAAATAAAACAATACTTAAAATGATTTACAAATAAAAATGGACACAAATCATGGTTTATTATTTCTATCTTTGTATGTTGAAACATAGAATAAAATAAAATATTGAAACATGAAAATGTACAGCCATGCCATCTATATCGATAGAATATTGTTTTTATCCTTTATCACCATTAGCCGTGTGCTGTATCCTGTATGCAATAAAAAAACATGCAAATATAATGAATCCTATATAACAGATGTCTGGCTTAGGCTAGTGATGCGCTGACTGTGTAATCAGTTGCGTCTTGTCGTATTGCTCGTTCTTTCTGGAAGCCGGTGCCCGTTCCAATCTTGGCTTTGTTCTGACTTTGCTTCTGATTCCACTTTCTGTTTTGTTCTCTCTTGGACTGATTGTTACTCCTTTTTAATTCTATCTTTGTTTTGATTCTATCATTTCCTTTCTTTACTTCTCTTTCTAAGTGCTGTGGATCCTGTGGCTCAGGTAGCCAATCTAAAAAAATAAATTGTTCTTAAACGTGCTTAAAATAGCGATATATACTGCAGTTAACAAAGTGTCCCAATCAGAAGATATCACTTTGTACTTTATCCAGCAGCACCAATTATGGCTTAGATTACAAAATTAAGAGAAGTTTTTATTTCTGCTCATGACCAGTGCTCATTTCTATAGCTGAGCGAGCCTTCTTCTGGGTCACAGCCAGTGCATAAGCTGAAAACAGGGCTTAGATATTGAAATGTGCCAGTCATCCAGTCCTTTACATAACGCTCTGACAATATGATGCCAACCTACCCTCAGCTCCCTCCTGGTGCTGAAAATTGGGTAATACCTTTAATAGAGACATACGACTAAGTGGTATATCTTGCTATTTTAAAGACATCTGTCACATTCCATAAATATGTAATTTTTCTTACCTTGTGTAAATCCCACTGTTCTCCTGAATCTGGAGTAGTTTTCCTTTTGTTCCTGGACCTCTCTGTTCCTGAGATATGGTCCCTTCCTTCATTTGTGCAAATTGGGCGTGGGCCTCATGAAGACATCAATAGAGAAAAGTTGAAGACCACTCACAGTAGGCTAAAAGACAAGACTTCCATCAAGGAAAAAGGGAGCCATATATTAGGAATCGAGAGGCACAGGAACAAAAGAAAAACTACTCCAGATTCAGATTAAGGAGAACAGCAGCATTTCCACCAGGTAAAAAAATTACATGCTTATGGCAAGTGATAGTTCTTCTTTAAGCACATCTCAGGGTCGTTTTGTAGCCTAGACAACCCCTGTAAGTTGTATCTCCATGGTTTATTTATTATTAAATATAGAGGTTGATTTTTATGTTTTTTTTTAGTTGGGCATCCTCACTCCTCTGAAGAGCCTGTGTCTAATACTAAAGTCCTTAAAAACTTCTGGTCTTTCTAAGTTGTGTGTAGAAAATATACACTGCTCAAAAAAATAAAGGGAACACTAAAATCCCACATCCTAGATATCACAGAATGAAACATTCCAGTTGTAAATCTTTATTCATTACATAGTAGAATGTGTTGAGAACAATAAAGCCTAAAAATGATCAACGTAAATCACAACTAATATCCCATGGAGGTCTGGAGTTGGAATGATGCTCAAAATCAAAGTGTAAAATTAAGTTATAGGCTGATCCAACTTCAGTGGAAATGCCTCAAGACAAGGAAATGATGCTTAGTAGTGTGTGTGGCCTCCACGTGCCAGTATGACCTCCCTACAACACCTGGGCATGCTCCTGATGAGGCAGCGGATGGTCTCCTGAGGGAACTCCTCCCAGACCTGGACTAAAGCATCTGCCAACTCCTGGACAGTCTGGTGCAACGTGACATTGGTGGATGGTGCGAGACATGATGTCCCAGATGTGTTCAATCTGATTCAGGTCTGGGGAAAGGGCGGGCCAGTCCATAGCTTCAATGTCTTCATCTTGCAGGAACTGCTGAAACACTCCAGCCACATAAGGTCTGGCATTGTCCTGCATTAGGAGGAATCCAGGGCCAACCGCACCAGCATATGGTCTCACAAGGGGTCTGAGGATTTCATCTCGGTACCTAATGGCAATCGGGCTACCTCTGGCGAGCACATGGAGGGCTATGCAGCCCTCCAAAGAAATGCCACCCCACACCATTACTGACCCACTGCCAAACCGGTCATGCTCAAGAATGTTGCAGGCAGCAGATCACTCTCCACGGTGTCTCCAGACTCTGTCACGTCTGTCACATGTGCTCAGTGTGAACCTGCTTTCATCTGTGAAGAGCACAAGGCACCAGTCGCGAATTTGCCAATCCTGGTGTTATGTGGCAAATGCCAAGCATCCTGCACGGTGTTGGGCTGTGAGCAAAACCCCCATCTGCGGAAGTCAGGCACTCAGACCATCCTCATGGAGTTGGTTTCTATCCGTTTGTGCAGACACATGCACTTTTGTGGCCTGCTTGAGGTCATTTTGCAGGGCTCTGGCAGTGCTTCTCCTGTTCCTCCTTGCACAAAGGCTGAGATAGCGGTCCTGCTGCTGGGTTGTTGCCCTCCTATGGCCCCCTCCACATCTCCTGGTGTACTGGCCTGTCTCCTGGTAGCACCTCCAGCCTCTGGACACTACGCTGACAGACACAGCAAACCTTCTTGCCACAGCTCGCATTGATGTGCCATCCTGGATGAGCTGCACTACCTGAGCTACTTGTGTGGGTTGTAGAGTCCGTCTCATGCTACCATGAGCGTGAAAGCACAACCAACATTCAAAAGTGACCAAAACATCAGCCAGAAAGCATTGGTACTGAGATGTGGTCTGTGGTCCCCACCTGCAGAACCATTCCTTTATTGAGTGTGTCTTGATAATTGCCGATAATTTCCATCTGTTGTCTATTCCATTTGCACAACAGCATGTGAAATTGTCAATCAGTGTTGCTTCCTAAGTGGACAGTTTGATTTCACAAAAGTTTGATTTACTTGGAGTTATATTCTGTTGTTTAAGTGTTCCTTTTATTTTTTTAGCAGTGTAAAATATCTCCATTCTTATAGAATTAGGCTGTATGCACACGTTCAGGATTTTTCGGGTTTTTTCCGCAGTTTTCCGTTATAAAAACGTGATAAAACCGTGAAAAAAAGGCTTACATTAAGTATCGTATTAATAGAATGCAATCTGCAATTTTTGTGCACATGTTGTGTTTTTTTCTGCGAAAAAAAATGCATCGCGGAAAAAAAACACAGCATGTTCCTTAATTTTGCAGATTTTTTGCGTTTTGCCACTATATTATTCAATTGGGGAAGCACCGGAAAAAAAACGCAAAAAATCCACACTAAAAACATGCAAAAAAGGCAAGTGGATTTTGTGCAGAAAAAGACCGGTCAGGAAATTTCTGCAAAGAATCCATACATGTGCACATAGCCTTATATTGTAACTAGCTATTGAACCCGTTCTACGCCCGGGTGGCATTTATATTGGTATATGGTCTCCATCCTGGTATGTGCTGCTCCATCCTGCGTCCCCATCCTGTCATGTGCTGCTCCATCCTGCGTCCCCATCCTGTCATGTGCTGCTCCATCCTGCGTCCCCATCCTGTCATGTGCTGCTCCATCCTGCGTCCCCATTCTGTCATGTGCTGCTCCCATCCTGCGCCCCCATCCTGTCATGTGCTGCTCCCATCCTGCGTCCCCATTCTGACATGTGCTACACCCATCCTGCGCCTCCATTCTGACATGTGCTACATCCATCCTGCTCCTCTATTCTGACATGTGCTGCACCCATCCTGCGCCTCCATTCTGTCATTTGCTGCTCCCATCCTGCGCCCCATCCTGTCATGTGCTGCTCCCATCCTGCGCCCCCGTTCTGTCATGTGCTGCTTCCATCCTGCGTCCCCGATCTGTCATGTGCTGCTCCCATCCTGCGCCCCCGTTCTTTCATGTGCTGCTCCCATCCTGCACCCCCGTTCTGTCATGTGCTGCTGCCATCCTGCGCCCCCGTTCTGTCATGTGCTGCTGCCATCCTGCACCCCCGTTCTGTCATGTGCTGCCCTATTCTATCATGTGCTGCTCCCATCCTGCGCCCCCGTTCTGTCATGTGCTGCTCCCATCCTGCGCCACCGTTCTGTAATTTACTGCTCCCATCCATATGCCCCATACGCTGCTCCATAAAGGTTTATGGCCCCATAAGATGCTCCATAGTATATGCCCCGTACACTGCTCCATAAAGGTTTATGGCCCCCATAAGATGCTCCATAGTATATGCCCCGTACACTGCTCCATAAAGGTTTATGGCCCCCATAAGATGCTCCATAGTATATGCCCCCCGTACACTGCTCCATTATGGTTGATGACCCCCATAAGATGCTCCATATTATATGCCCCCTGTACACTGCTCCATTATGGTTGATGACCCCCATAAGATGCTCCATAGTATATGCACCGTACACTGCTCCATAAAGGTTTATGGCCCCCATAAGATGCTCCATTGTATATGCCCCCGTACACTGCTCCATTATGGTTGATGGCCCCCATAAGATGCTCCATATTATATGCCCCCGTACACTGCTCCATTATGGTTTATGGCCCCCATAAGATGCTCCATTGTATATGCCCCCGTACACTGCTCCAGTATGGTTGATGGCCCCCATAAGATGCTCCATATTATATGCCCCCGTACACTGCTCCATTATGGTTGATGACCCCCATAAGATGCTCCATTGTATATGCCCCCGTACACTGCTCCATTATGGTTGATGGCCCCCATAAGATGCTCCATAGTATATGCCCCCGTACACTGCTCCATTATGGTTGATGGCCCCCATAAGATGCTCCATATTATATGCCCCCGTACACTGCTCCATTATGGTTTGTGGCCCCCATAAGATGCTCCATAGTATATGCCCCCGTACACTGCTCCATTATGGTTGATGGCCCCCATAAGATGCTCCATTGTATATGCCCCCGTACACTGCTCCATTATGGTTGATGGCCCCCATAAGATGCTCCATTTTATATGCCCCTGTACACTGCTCCAGTATGGTTGATGGCCCCCATAAGGTGCTCCATATTATATGCCCCCGTACACTGCTCCATTATGGTTTATGGCCCCCATAAGATGCTCCATTGTATATGCCCCCGTACACTGCTCCATTATGGTTGATGGCCCCCATAAGATGCTCCATATTATATGCCCCCGTACACTGCTCCATTATGGTTTATGGCCCCCATAAGATGCTCCATTGTATATGCCCCCGTACACTGCTCCAGTATGGTTGATGGCCCCCATAAGATGCTCCATATTATATGCCCCCGTACACTGCTCCATTATGGTTTATGGCCCCCATAAGATGCTCCATTGTATATGCCCCCGTACACTGCTCCAGTATGGTTGATGGCCCCCATAAGATGCTCCATTGTATATGCCCCCGTACACTGCTCCATTATGGTTGATGGCCCCCATAAGATGCTCCATAGTATATGCCCCGTATGCTGCTGCGATATATTAAAAAAAAATACCGTACTCACCTATCATCGCTGGGCGCCGAGTGCTGGGGGGCCTGAGCAGGTGGGGACACCGGCGCGCTGTGAGGGTCAGGTGCCGTTATCGCCGTTAGCTCAGGCCCCCCAGCACTTGCTATATTCACCTGGCCGTGATCCAGCGCTGCGTGCCGCTCCGTCTTCCTCTGCTGTGACTGTTCAGTCAGAGGGCGACGCGCATTAAGCGCGTCATCGCGCCCTCTGAACTGTGAATGTCACACGCAGAGGACCCGGAACACGGAGCCACACGCACCGCTGGAACGGGACAGGTGAATATAATACTCACCCTCCTGGCGCGTCCCTGCTTCTCCGTTGGAGATCGCGGTGTGCGTTCAGTGTTTACGCATACCGCGATCTCCTGGGAGCGTTACTCAGCGGGGTCCAGACTGCGCCGGCGCTTGCGCTTGCGCAGTCTATAAAGGCTTCGGACAGAGTGACGCTCCCAGCGTTATATTATAGATGTAAAGCAAACTTCAAAGTTAGAATATTTAACAGAAAATGTGGAGCATAAATAATCATTAGAAGCCATAGAATAAACTTGGAATGGAGCTCTGAATTCAGCAACACGCTCTTGCCTCACCCATCAGGGATCCTCTATCCCACATCCTGCATCCCTTGCATTATTCACAATGATCAGTAATTGCACCATATCTGGGAAATAAGGTGGATCATCCTGCCTGATACTCTGGTGGTACTTTTTAGGATGATGAGTATGTGGTGTATGACGTCAATCAAGTACAAATGAGATACGTTGTGCAGTTTTCCACGGATGGGGACTACGTCGACCTACAGAAAGAATCTTTGTATATATCAATTGATCAAGCACTGGATCATTGTAAGAGCCTGCCTGAAGCATCAGAAGGTAAGGGATGTTTGTAAATGAGTTTTGGAGTTTAGGAAACCAAGTTTCAGATATGTTGGGTAATTCTCAGATTATATTAGGGGGTTCTCAGTTCAGGATCTTCATCTCTTTGCCTGAATGGAGGGCTGTTATAAAGATAGTCCCTCACTGTGGGGAACCTGTCCTGTCCAGCATTACACGCATAAACTGATTAAAATAGGCACTGTGTAATGAGTATCTTCTCTTATGGTGGCATTTTTCAGCTGCGTTCTAACCAAAGAAATGAGTCGGAACATAAGATGGTAAAGGGGCAGTGTGTAGGAGCACGTTCACACTGTGGCTACAGTACAGACCAAAAGTTTGGACACACCTCATTTAAAGATTTTTCTGTATTTTCATGACTATGAATATTGTACATTCACACTGAAGTAATCAAAACTATGAATTAACACATGTGGAATTATATACCGTACTTAACAAAAAAAGGTGGCTACTTTGAAGAACCTAGAATATAAGACATATTTTCAGTTGTTTCACACTTTAAGTATATAATTCCACATGTGTTAATTCATAGTTTTGATGCCTTCAGTGTGAATGTACAATTTTCATAGTCATGAAAATACAGAAAAATATTTAAATGAGAAGGTGTGTCCAAACTTTTGGTCTGTACTGTATATCAGACAAAACCAAAGAAAAAAGCAAATTGAGAAAATACCCGTAGTAAGTAAATAGTAATAGTACATGTAAATAACACAGGGTCCATAGTTAACACTATTTTGATTAAAAAAAAACATAAACGCCATCCCACCACGACAAGGTGGACCCAATCAGGAGCTGTGTTCTCGTAGGAGGACATTTTTGGATCTATTTTTTTGCCAAAGGATCTATCTAAAAAGTGGGGATTGCCCACAACATTGGACAACGTGAACACTCCATGAATGAATTTTCCTATTTTAACAGATGTTTCAGTAGACGATCTACCTGAGCAACAGGTCACAAAAGGTGGTCTAAAAGGCAGTGATGGGCAGCAGATTCCTCTCGAAAGCATACATGTCAAAGCTCGGTTAATGGATCTTGCAGCTCAGGTACATGTGATATTAAAATATTATGCCACCAGAAAGGCCTGGAGTTTCTCAGATAAATCATCTAATACATGTTTTTCTTACAACAGGTGGTGATATTCCAGACCTATAAGAATAATTCCACCTTCCCGATTGAGGCAAAGTATGTTTTCCCCCTGGACAGCACAGCAGCTGTATGTGGGTTTGAAGCTTTTATCAATGGGAAACACATCATAGGAGAGGTATAGGGCTTGGTTTTGTTACAGTAACAATATTTTTATTATTTAGATTTGTCTCTGATGTAAATCATTGTGTTCAGGTGAAGGAAAAGCAGAAGGCACATCAAGAATACAGGACCGCCATCAGTGAAGGACATGGCGCTTATCTCATGGACCAAGATGCTCCTGTATGTTTCTATGCTATTACATTAAATGGTTGTCTAATACTAGGACAACAGCTTCTGAATCAGAGTGTTTGGCCCCATTAAAATAAAAACATCTGTACCCTCCTCTGGTGCCGATGCCGTTCCAGCGGCTGTCCTAGTAGTCTATAAGCCCACTAATGTTTAATTTTTTGTAGGATAATTTTGCTTGTAACCTAGAGAGGTAAATCAAAGCATATGCTTGACTCATCATTACACACCCTACAATGGTGAAGAATTGGATAGATCCCTTAGACCTAATGAGGCTGGTGCGTTGACTATGATAATCCACAATAGATTTATAATCTTAATATGAAATTGGCATTGTATGAGTCTGGATTCATGCCCGTTTTAAAATGTTAATGTTTTGCAAACCTCTTTTTATGGAGTCACTCGCATCAATACCCGGCACTGCCGCCGGCGGTTCTCACCGGAGCGTTCAACTGCATAAAAATACATGCAGCCGCACACTCTGGCCCCGTGTGCCGGAGGCAGTGCCGGGTATCGATGCGAGTTTCTCGCATTGCACTCGCAAGTGTGGCCCCGGCCTTAGACTTGCTCTTGCTGTTTTAGGACGTCTTCACAGTGAGTGTTGGAAATTTACCATCCAAGGCAACGGTTGTCATAAAAATCACCTACGTTATGGAACTCAGCTATAAGTATGATTCTATTGAATTCTCAATTCCTGGAAATGTAGCTGAATGGCAACAAGACAAAGCATTAAAGGAAAACACACAGGTAAAAAACAAAAACAAAAAAAAACAAACCGTGATTGGAGGTATCGATATTAGTACAATAGTTATGTTGATTGAAACCATTTTATTTTCATAGGATACTGTAACAAAAGTGGGCATTGGAAGTGACAAGACACCAGGCGGGTAAGTGTTCTAAATTACAATTTTGTCTCTGATCAGTATAATGTAGCTGTGTATTCAATATGCTGTGCAGAAGTTTTCTATGTATCCTAATGGATCACATTACAATGGATTTTCTTTATAAAGAAGTTTCTAAGTCAGTGTTCACGTTTACGCTGCGGCTGAGAGACTCCATTAGGCACTCCCTTAGGGTTTCAGCAGCATGCATCACTATTCTTGCCATGAAAAATGAAAGTAACCTCAGCAGACCCATGAAAGTGCATAGAGTTTTTGTGACTGATTCTGATAGACAATAAATCTGCTCCAGCTTGATAACTTACCATGAACAGAGCCTGAGCATGTAGCTCATTCATCATTCATCAGACGAGATGCAAAACAACAGTTTATAAAATGTTGAAAGAGGTGCAACCAGTGCATATTCAAAATTAATATTCACTGCTCCCCATGCCAACCAGAGATGGGCATGGGGAGCAGTGTATATTCATTTTGAATTTACATCTGCTTAACTGGGTAGTATGAGGCTCACGGTTCTCCAGTGCTGACAGCAAGAAAACAGGAGCAGCCCAGTTTCACAAAGCCTAAGAGCTGTCTGGAGCCAGTAAGGTAGCAAAGTATGGCACCAACAGGTTAAATCAGTCCACATGTGCCCAATGTGGGTACATAACTCCCAGCACCATAGCCAGGATAGGCCACAGTAAAATATGGCCTAAAAATAAACATATTTTTGTCTAATCTTTATTTTCTGAATGCACTTTTTTTCTTCTTCTTTTCCTGTGCATGAGCATTGAGCAACTACTAGCGTTGTCAGTTAAAAAATGACCTATTGACTTCTGTTCATGCTCAGTAACCTGTACAGAGGTCCCTGTGCAGAGAGGAGAAAGTCACCATCACCTGTTGGGGATAGCAGATCCTGTGTTATCTATATAAATAAGTGATACCTATCATTGCCATTCTGCCTCTGCACAGGGGCAATCTCGAACCATCTCCGCTGCGGTTTCCCATTCTTCTCCAGCCGCAGTGGAGTCTGCTCAGCGGAGACATCGGTCCCAGTGTCTAGCTCAGGCTGATACTGGACCACTTGTTACAGCTGCCTTTCCAGCTTCTGCCATTGTAGCCAGTACTGGGCAGCGGCGAGCAGACGTGTTTGGGACTAAGTCCTGCTCTTCCCTTTCTGAACATGCCCAGGGCAAGATCTAGTAACATAGTAACATAGTAACATAGTTAGTAAGGCCGAAAAAAGACATTTGTCCATCCAGTTCAGCCTATATTCCATCATAATAAATACCCAGATCTACGTCCTTCTACAGAACCTAATAATTGTATGATACAATATTGTTCTGCTCCAGGAAGACATCCAGGCCTCTCTTGAACCCCTTGACTGAGTTCGCCATCACCACCTCCTCAGGCAAGCAATTCCAGATTCTCACTGCCCTAACAGTAAAGAATCCTCTTCTATGTTGGTGGAAAAACCTTCTCTCCTCCAGACGCAAAGAATGCCCCCTTGTGCCCGTCACTTTCCTTGGTATAAACAGATCCTCAGCGAGATATTTGTATTGTCCCCTTATATACTTATACATGGTTATTAGATCGCCCCTCAGTCGTCTTTTTTCTAGACTAAATAATCCTAATTTCGCTAATCTATCTGGGTATTGTAGTTCTCCCATCCCCTTTATTAATTTTGTTGCCCTCCTTTGTACTCTCTCTAGTTCCATTATATCCTTCCTGAGCACCTTGATCTCTCGTTGGCGATCAAGGGTCACATGCTTAGATACTGCAGCAAATCCCATTGGTCCTTTAGGAAGGTCCTGAAGGTGTTCTTCTTCAGTGGCTGACTCTCATTGGTCCTTCTGGGAAGGTCCTGTACATGCTGCAGCTATAACAGGTTTGCATGGCCATGCGCTAGTATACATTTGGAATCGTGTGTGTGTTGATGAGTGCAAGTCGTTCTTTAAAATCCCCTCCCTTGTGTATGACTGTTCGCAAAAGGTGGATGCTTGCTGTCTAGCGCCCGACTAAGCTGTCAACATAAAGACACATGATACAGCGTCTATTGCTGTAACCGCCAGTGCGGCGCCGTGCGCTTAAAGAGCACTTTCCTATCCCAAGTCTGGGTGGTTACTGGCGTCCGCCAATGTGGCACAGCATGCACTCTTGTGCTTTAAGTTATATTTTCTGTTACTTTGACACCCCAGTTGCGGTGTCGAGCGCAAGTGGTCTGAACGTACTCTAACCCTGTGTATTGGGATAGAGTCCTGAGACTCCTTGCTTGCGCTCTTTGTGCGGTACCGCGGCTTTGTGACGCAACAGGGTTAGCATCCTTCACATAGGGTGAAGTTAACCCGTGTGTGTATCCACATTGTACCGCCATATAGTCCGTCATTACTCAGCAGCAGGTTCCATCTCTGCACGGTGGACCCCGGGCTGCGAACGCACCTTATACCATCTCTCTTATAATTTGGTGCGTTCTGCTAGCCCTAACATTGTGTTGGAGTGTTTTTTTGTTTGTTTGTTTTTCATGATTCCATAATTTTTTTCCCACATAATTGAGTGAGTCCATAATTTTTTCCCTCTTCTTGTTCGAAAAAAAGTAACCATTACTGACTACCACATGTTTTGTTCTTGGCAACTTTCTGGCTTTAATAAACACTAAAAGAAATAATTTGAAATGACTTTAGTTTTGTGCCATGTCTGTGATCTGCTTTTTTTTTTCTACAATATTAAACTGAATTAACATCCTTAACATCCTCCAAGGCCGGTGGTTCCATAATTTTTGCCAGGGATTGTATGTACCATACATATGATATAAATATACTGGTAGTTATATATGTCTATATATATATATATATATATATATATATATATATTATGTACTTCAATACTTTTCCTTTTAATATTATATTTGTTTATTACTATACTTGGTTATACAGTATATACAGAGCTAACATGTAAAGTAATTTGTCTTTTTTATTTGTTATAAATAAATATTCCCTATTATGAGGGGATATAAATGAGAAACTGGCCCAAGCTCTATATTCATAGGATTGTGGGGTCTGTATATGCAGAAACTGTACTCATTGCCCCCGTCTTTCACACATTTTGCTCACATTGTGCACATTTTTCCATTTTTAATTTCTTTCAGATCTTTTTGTTTGGACATGTCCATTGAGATGCCAAGGAAAATAGATAATATTTCCAGTTATACACATGAAATCAAAATAAAGGTACGTGTTTTCCATAAGAACCCGCTGCACAATAGATCAGTCAATTCGGAAACTATCAGTCTATTGTCTTTATTGCAGAGGACGGAGTGCAAAGCTGTCGTTCAAACCAAAGAAGCGAGTTCTTTCGATGATCAAGGTTTTATTATGGTTATATCACTGGAAAATTCTTATATTCCAAGAATGTGGGTTGAGAGACACCCAGATCAAGACAGCGAGGTACAATACAGTCACTTTCTTTTCTCTATTCTTCTAGTTTACTAGAATTCAGCTGTCTTTTTAGTTACCCATCCACAATAGCTATACAAAAAGTTTGCACTTGAAATTTTTGAGTTCTCAAAAAACAAACAAAAAAAAAACACAGCTCACATCTCATTTTTGTGACTCGTGAACCACATCGAACCAATGCACAGACCCCATTCGCCTCACAGAAGCAAAAAATCTCCTGTCCCCAGTGCAAGTAGTCTGTATTACTGCAGACTTATGAATCCCCCCAGTGCATACACTGTGCGCTGGGGAGATTCTCCAGTTTTAAACCCAGGACTGGAGGGTATATATGAGTTACATACATACTCCTGGCCAGTGGGCACGGCCTCCCTTCCGTACGCTTGTTTGGAATGAGACCGCAACCTATCGTTGGCTACTTCACTAGATGGGGCGCAGTATTGGCAGATACTAATGATAAGATTTTATGTAGACGGGGTCAATAAGCAAATTTATCAACAAAGTTTTGTCAAAGCCAAATACCTGGAAGTATCTAAAACAAATGCTTTATTTAAAGCATAACACATTAACAAGAGACAAAAATTGCAGCAGCAAAAATGTGATAAAAATGTAAGTAGTGTAACCTAATTTAATAATTAGGTGCAGAAATTCTGCAGCGTCAAAAAACTTACCAAAAGGTAATCACGGAATGCATTTTCATTGTAATTTCTCTGGAATGCCGGAGCATTTAATTGAAAACATACCTGGCTGCAAGTGTGCTGTCAGGCTTTGACTTTAATGTCAGATGCCAGGTTCCCTTTAACTACAGATTGACGTGTTCATGAGCTCAGTGTGTACTTTAAGGGTATGTGCACACGTCAGGATTTTTAGCGTTTTTTTTGCGGAAAATCGCTATAAAAACGCTATAAATCCGGTAAAAAAACGCTAACATTATGCATCCTATCTTTTAGAATGCATTCCGCATTTTTTGTGCAGATGTTAGCGTTTTTTTCCGAAAAAAAACCGCATACCGCAAAAAATCCGGACATGCTCTATCTTTTTCCGGATTTTTTGCGGATTTCCTATAATAAAAAAAAAACGCAAAAAATCCGCGTAAAAAACGTGCAATTTCCACGAGAAATCCGCGCGAAAAAAGCACGCGGATTTCTGGCAGAATTCTCAGGATTTTGTCAGGAAAAAATCCTGACGTGTGCACATACCCTAATACTGTGGCTCTCTAATGGTGTGAATGATTCCATGCCTTTATTTTTTCAGGAGCTTGCAAAGTTGGTGTAAAATACACAATTCTGTGACGCTAGTCACACCCCACGGAGAGGCTGTGAATCAGCGCAGTCAGATGTTCCGGGGTCAATACCAAAAGATCACGTAGTAAACCAGGGGAAAATACAAAGTCGTACGTCAGGTCATATTCCAGGGTCCGAATACCAGAGAAATAGCAGATAAGCAAAGGGGTAATAACACACACAGTCTGAACACGGTCCAAAGGTCAGCAGCAGAATATCGGATGCAAAGGGGCAATAACAAACGGGTAGTCTGAACACGGTCCAAAGGTCAGCAGCAGAAGAGGATCAGAACTTAGGCTGGTTTCAGACTTGCATTTGGCAGGGCTGCGGATGAAAGCCTTCTTCCTCAGTTAAGCCCCACCCACTGCTGCGCCTCTTCCTTCAGCTCCGCCTAAGTCTGCATGCGTTCTGCGTACCCTATCTTTAACATTGGGTACGCAGGCCATGCGGATGTATACGGATGCCTCCACATGCGTCGTTTTGACGATGCGCTGACCTGCGTCGAACGCAACATGTTGCATTTTGTTGCTGACGGTGCAGCGTCAAAAAGACGCATGCGGATACATCCGCATGGCCTGCGTACCCAATGTTAAAGATAGGGTAAGCAGGACGCATGCAGATGTAGGCGGAGCAGAAGGAAGAGGTGTGGCAGTGGGCTGGGCTTAACGGAGGAAGAAGGCTGCCATGCGCAGCTCTGCCCATCGCTAGTGTGAAACTAGCCTTACAGCACAGGGTACAGGCAAATACACCAGAGAGCACAAGCTTAGAACAAGCTTTTGACCGGCAATGATCTGGGCCAGACAGCTCACCTAAACAGGGCAATTACCAAGAACATGGAGCATCTGTGGAAATCTCTGCACTTGCCAGCTAGGTAGGTCAACCGAGCTGTCAATCAAAGCATCGGCAGCTCAGCGCGCCCCAGCACAGGATAGGATGGCAGAGCTGACCATCACAGAGTCCCAGACATTCTGAGCAGAGGACTCATGACAGTTATTTGCCTTGGCAGTAGGTTGTCAGTGGACTTTGTTAGGATTTTGGTGTGGAATCTGCACAAAAATGGCATTGTCAATTTTTTGTGTTCTGTTGTTTGTTTGTTTGTTTGTTTGTTTTTTAAATCTGGCTTGAAAACCGTGGAAATATGACGATTTTCACATTAGAGCTGACACAGTCAGGTCAGCTGTAGCTCCCAGATTTTTTGCAGTTCACGGGTCAGCTCTGCTGTGTAGGGTCAGTAGAGGGCAGGAAAACCAATGATGGCTGTATGATGCTGCTTGAGGCTCAGATAAAGCAGGAAAACATCACTAAGGCTTCGCTCACGCTAGCGTATAAAAAAGACGAGTGTAATGTGGAACAAAAGGTATTGCTCAGACCAATGTTATTCAATGAGGCAGTGCTGATCTGTGAAAAAGACTTGGGTATACTAATAGATCACAGACTGCATTGAGTCAACAGTGTGATGCAGCAGCAAAAAAAGGCAAACACAGTTCTAGGATGTATTAAGAGAAGCAAAGTCTAGATCACGTGAAGCAATTATCTCCCTCTACTCCACTTTGGTCAGACCTCATCTGGAATACTGTGTCCAGTTCTGGGCACCACATTTAAAAAAAAGACATTGAAAAACTGGTGCAAGTTCAGAGTAGAGCTACCAGGATGGTGAGAGAACTGCAAAGCAATGGCTAAAGGATCTAGGAATGTTTTAGCTTGCAAAAAAGAAGGTAAAGGGCTGTCACAGTGTAGAGGGATCATCCTAATTCTCATTTGCACATGGAAACATGAGAAGCAATGGAATGAAACTGAAAGGGAGAAGATACAAATTAGATATTAGAAAAAAATTTTGTTGACACTGAGGGTGATCAATAAGTGGGACATCTGCACGAGAGGTGGTGAGTTCTCCTTCAATGGAAGTCTTCAAACAGAGGCTGGACAGACATCTGTGTCATTGAAAAACTGGATCAAGTTCAGAGAAGAGCTGTGAGGATGGTGAGCAGACTGCAAACTATGTCCTACAAGGAACGGTTAATAGATCTGGGAATGTTTAGCTTGCAAAAAAGAAGGCTAAGAGGAGACTTAATAGCTGTCTACAAATATCTGAAGGGCTGTCACAGTGTAGAGGGATCACCATTATTCTCATTTGCACATGGAAATACAAGAACCAATGGAATGAAACTGAAAGGGAGAAGATACAGATTAGATATTAGAAAAAAAGTTTTTGACAGTGAGGGTGATCAATGAGTGGAACAGGCTGCCATGAGAGGTGGTGAGTTCTCCTTCAATTGAATTCTTAAAACAGAGGCTAGACAGACATCTGTCTGAGATGATTTAATGAATCCTGCATTTAGTGGGGCTTTGGACCAGATGACCCTGGAGGTCCCTTCCATCTCTAACCTTCTGTGATTCTATGATCGCATAGCACTCAGCCCAGTGTTATGCTACGGTGCAGCTCATATCTGTGTTTATTTTCTCATGTCGAATCGGCAAGTGAGAACAATCAGCGAGTCTCAGCTCCCTCGCACCCATACAATTCTATGGGTGTGTGTGAGACCTCACAGCCCATGGAGATGGAGAAATTAATATCTCAGTCTTCTTCGCACCTGTGCTGCGTTTCTCGCATGCAATAGGATCGGAGCACAGAGCACTGATACTCGGCTCACGCTCGCAGGGTCATTAGCATATTTCATACACTGGTCTGTTTCTAGCCTAACAGAGTAGGGTCACCCTACCCAGTCCTTCTCTCATTGCAGGCTAAGAAACGCAGAGTCTTTCCCAGACAGCAGATCAGGTTCCACACCAAACTCAGTGTACGTCACATTCGCTGGGTACTCACCAGCTCCAACACCCCTCAGGTTCTGGTAGACTATCCACCATTCCACGGTCTTTTTACCGCTGTAACATCACAGACTGCTCAGCTCCCCAGCCGACCTGACAAGTGAACACCCAGCCTGGCTCTCTAGACCTGCAATGCTAGAAATTAACCCACTCCTGCCTGGCTCTTTCACGCAGACTTAGACATTTCCTTGTGAATTAGCCGTCCTAATGTAACAACAGATCAAATGTTTCAGGACAGATATTTGCTTCCTATCCCTTTTTCATTTTTCATAAAGCGCTGTAAGTCTCTGCTTACGCTGATTACTCCATACTTTCTTATAGGCCTGCATGCTGATCTTTCAACCTGACATTCCATACAATTGTGACGATGTATTTCTGACGATATGCCTCGACTGTTCCAACTCCATGGCGTCCTGTTTTCAGAGTGCTAAACAGGTGGCACTGCTCGCACTTCGTTCTCTGAGCTGCAGATATGTGAACGTTGTCCTTTTTGGGTCAAGTAAGTCTATAGAGAAACCCATATTTTATCTTCTGTGCTATCTCTGACTCTTCCTAGGTTCTCATCTGTCTTGTGTGAGTTTTACAGGGTCTCTGTCAGCGCAGAATGACTGTGTGAACCAAGTCCTGCCGCTCGGTGCATCACGGCGGGTTCAGTCATTTATATACATCTTCCCACCTGCTTGGTTTCCATCTATCTCCACCCTTCTCTGGCTCTATGAAGCCAGAGCTGTCAATCAAATAAGAGGGGGTGGAGGAGGAGGGAAACCAAGCAGGTGGGAAGGTGAATATAAATAATTGGCCCCGCCGTGAAGCACCGAGCGGCCGGACTTATTTTGAACAGTCATTGTGCTGACAGCGTCTCTTTAATGTCTGATGTGACACTTTTGTTTCCTGTCAAATGTTTTATTTCCATTTTTATGATCCAAAAATGGAACTAACTACTAGACATGTGAACAGAGCCTAAGACATTTCCAGTGTAAGTTATTGGAAGAAGCGATATTTATTAAAGGGAATCTGTCAGCAGTTTTTTCCTACATAATCTGAGAGCAGCCTGATGTAGAGGCAAAAAACCTAATTCCAGGGTTGCGTCACTTAGGCTAGGGTCACATTGCGTTAGTGCAACCCGTTTAGCGCTAGCGCTAGCGGGTTGCGCTAACGCAATGTTTTTAATGGGGCCGCGTCCTGGGGTCGCGGTAACGTCCCCGCTCTCGCAGATCCCCGATCTGCGAGAGTGGGGAACGGACCACGGGCGCGCCTCGGACGCTGCAAGCAGCGTCCGCGGCGCGCCAGGAAACACTGGCGCGTCGCTAGCGCGTGCCAAACATGGCACGCGCTAGTGCTGCGCGTTCCCATTGCCGTGAATGGGCGCGCTAACGGACGCGTTGCATGGCGTTAATTTTGCCGTGCAACGCTGTCCGTTAAGCGCGTTCCCATAACGCAATGGGAACCCAGCCTTACTTTTGGTGTTGTATTAAAATAAATGTTTTATCTGCAGGAGATTATCACTACAGGGCTAGATATCTGGTGCCTCCTAGTCCAACCCCGTCCCCACTACTGACTAGGAGTTTTCTGCCTATGCACAATGTACACAGAAAGCTGTCAATCAGTGATGTGGGCAGGGTTATGCACAGTTCAGCATTTAGATCTCTGCTAGATCTGCAGCAAAGAGAACTATGATTGTATCACAACTGCTGCACCCAGTAAGCTAAGTGACACATCGTTGGGATCAGTGTCTCTGTCCCTCCATCATTCTACTGTCAGATTACATAGCAATTACCTGCTGACAGATTCCATTTACATGACCATACAACAATTAGTCCGTAGACTTAACAAAAACAGCATTTTGGTAACTATCATTCTATTCACTAAATGGGGCACAAATGATTTTTTTTACATGAAGCACCATAATGAATATTCACAGAGAAAATCTAAGTGTACATATTATTTTGGCAGGTTCTAAAGAGTTTTATATGTTTCCAAAGCTAAACCTTGGAGAAGATATGGAGACATTTATAAAAGTAAGGAGCTACGTTGTTTTCTTCCCCGAACTTATAGGGGTATTCATATCTCCAAGATTCTATCCAGTATGATGTAGTCATTGTAGTAATAATATTAGCAAATACTTCCAATTAGAAATGTAGTATCGTTTTTCAGATTTGCTAGCTCTCTTTCATTATGTGCAGGCATTGCAGGACCTTAAATATCCATGGTTACGACCACTAGCAGCTAGCTAACAGTCACTATTTCAGTGGTCGTAACCATGGATACCTAAGGTCCTGCAATACCTGTATATGAGGAAAGAGACATAGCGAATCAGAAAAAATACACTACATTTCTAATTGGAAGTATTTGCTAATGTTATTATTATCACACCCACTAGATATTGGGATAGGATCTTGGAGATGGTAATACCCCTTTAACCTTGTTTTTTCTTTTAGTATATGTGCATATGTTGTATATTTTCATTGTTTTCAGATTTTACTTTGGTCCTTTGCATGTATTTTGCCTTGACTTACTATAAGGTTTTCATCTATTCATAGAAAGCAAAGCCCACCATGGGTGGCACTGAGTTCTGGAAGGTTCTGCAATGCTTGTGTTTACTCAAACCTAAAAAGGGACTTCAGAAAGTTTTCCTGATCAGTGATGGACATGTCCAAAATGAACACTTGGTCTTTCAGATTCTAAGCAAACATAAGAACGATATTCAGCTGTTCACTGGGGGTGTAGGGTAAGCCGTAATACTTAATGATTTATAGGATAGCTTGTTGTTATATGTGACAATCAAATGTTTTTTGTTGACCTTTCTGAAGATTAGTGGAAATCTGGCTATATGACTCAAGGGGTTATACCATAACAACTATGGATAGGTGAGAAATGTATGATTGCTGGGGGCTTGGAGACCCCCCACTCATCTGAGAATCAGAAGCCCCAAATCTCCTGTTTGACTGGAGAGTAGTGAGCATGTGCGGTGAGTACATGGAGCAGCGGCTGCACATGCTCACTACTGCTCCATTCCCACAGAGAACTTTGAGACTCCCATTCTTGTGATCAATAGGTGACCCCTAATGACAAACATTCATCACCTTGGACATCTTGTTTGTTCGATTGAAGACCTGGCAGATCTCCTGACATCTATTTTAGTACATGTTTGTACTCACCAACAGTTGTGGGATATCTATATAAGAATAGCTATAAGAAAAGATGCTCCAAAATTGTTATTTCAAAGGGGAACACACGTGTTCACACCACGTGCACAATTATTAGACAAATGGTATTTCTGATTATTCATTTTACTAGCTATTGAACCCGTTCTATGCCCGGGTGGCAAGCATTTATATTGGTATATGGTCTCCATCCTGGTATGTGCTGCTCCCATCCTGCGTCCCCATCCTGTCATGTGCTGCTCCCATCCTGCGCCCCCATTCTGACATGTGCTGCTCCCATCCTGCGCCCCCATTCTGACATGTGCTGCTCCCATCCTGCGCCTCCATTCTGACATGTGCTGCACCCATGCTGCGCCTCCATTCTGACATGTGCTGCACCCATGCTGCGTCCCCATCCTGTCATGTGCTGCTCCCATCCTGCGTCCCCATCCTGTCATGTGCTGCTCCCATCCTGCGCCCCCATTCTGACATGTGCTGCTCCCATCCTGCGCCCCCGTTCTGTCATGTGCTGCCCTATTCTGTCACGTGCTGCTCCCATCCCGCTCCCCCATCCTTTAATTTGCTGCTCCCATCCATATGCCCCATACGCTGCTCCATAAAGGTTTATGGCCCCCATAAAATGCTCCATAGTATATGCCCCGTACACTGCTCCATAAAGGTTGATGGCCCCCATAAGATGCTCCATAGTATATGCCCCCATACCATGTTCCATAAAGGTTTATGGCCCCCATAAGATGCTGCATAGTATATGCCCCATACACTGCTCCATTATGGTTTATGGCCCCCATAAGATGCTCCATAGTGTATGCCCCCGTACGCTGTTCCATAAAGGTTTATGGCCCCCATAAGATGCTCCATGGTATATGCCCCCGTACACTGCTCCATTATGGTTTATGGCCCCCATAAGATGCTCCATAGTATATGTCCCGTACGCTGTTCCATAAAGGTTTATGGCCCTCATAAGATGCTCCATACTATATGCCCCCGTACACTGCTCCATTATGGTTTTTATGGCCCCATAAGATGCTCCATTATGGTTTATGGCCCCATAACAGGCTCCATTGTATATGCCCCGTATGCTGCTGCAATATATAAAAAAAAAAAATACCATACTCACCTATGGTTGCTGGGCGCCGAGTGCTGGGGGGCCTGAGCAGGCGGGGACACCGGCGCGCTGTGGGGGTCAGGTGCCGGTATCGCTGCCAGCTCAGGCCCCCCAGCACTTACTATATTCACCTGGCCCCGTTCCACCGCTGCGCGCCGCATTAAGCGCGTCATCGCGCCCTCTGAACTGAAGGTCACAGGCCGAGGGCCGGGAAGATGGCGGTGCGCAGCGGTGGAACGGGGCCAGGGGTGGCACTGAGTTCTGGAAGGTTCTGCAATGCTTGTGTTTACTCAAACCTAAAAAGGGACTTCAAAAAGTTTTCCTGATCAGTGATGGACATGTCCAAAATGAACACTTGGTCTTTCAGATTCTAAGCAAACATAAGAACGATATTCAGCTGTTCACTGGGGGTGTAGGGTAAGCCGTAACACTTAATGATTTATAGGATAGCTTGTTGTTATATGTGACAATCAAATGTTTTTTGTTGGCCTTTCTGAAGATTAGTGGAAATCTGGCTATATGACTCAAGGGGTTATACCATAACAACTATGGATAGGTGAGAAATGTATGATTGCTGGGGGCTTGGAGACCACCCACTCATCTGAGAATCAGAAGCCCCAAATCTCCTGTTTGACTGGAGAGTAGTGAGCATGTGCGGTGAGTACATGGAGCAGCGGCTGCACATGCTCACTACTGCTCCATTCCCACAGAGGACTTTGAGACTCCCATTCTTGTGATCAATAGGTGACCCCTAATGACAAACATTCATCACCTTGGACATCTTGTTTGTTCGATTGAAGACCTGGCAGATCTCCTGACATCTATTTTAGTACATGTTTGTACTCACCAACAGTTGTGGGATATCTATATAAGAATAGCTATAAGAAAAGATGCTCCAAAATTGTTATTTCAAAGGGGAACACACGTGTTCACACCACGTGCACAATTATTAGACAAATGGTATTTCTGATTATTCATTTTACTAGCTATTGAACCCGTTCTATGCCCGGGTGGCAAGCATTTATATTGGTATATGGTCTCCATCCTGGTATGTGCTGCTCCCATCCTGCGTCCCCATCCTGTCATGTGCTGCTCCCATCCTGCGCCCCCATTCTGACATGTGCTGCTCCCATCCTGCGCCCCCATTCTGTCATGTGCTGCTCCCATCCTGCGCCTCCATTCTGACATGTGCTGCACCCATGCTGCGTCCCCATCCTGTCATGTGCTGCTCCCATCCTGCGTCCCCATCCTGTCATGTGCTGCTCCCATCCTGCGCCCCCATTCTGACATGTGCTGCACCCATCCTGCGTCCCCATCCTGTCATGTGCTGCTCCCATCCTGCGTCCCCATCCTGTCATGTGCTGCTCCCATCCTGCGCCCCCATTCTGACATGTGCTGCTCCCATCCTGCGCCCCCGTTCTGTCATGTGCTGCCCTATTCTGTCACGTGCTGCTCCCATCCTGCTCCCCCGTTCTGTCATGTGCTGCTCCCATCCTGCGCCCCCGTCCTTGGCCCCTATAGTAATACTACAAGCAGAAATATATTTCGTTACTGTACTTACTTTTGGAAACTCGTTTTATTCCAGAGGAAAATTAAACTGGGGAATAGTCTACCTAAAGATCTAGTCATAGTAAGAACCATTGATGGTTTTAAAAAAAGGCTTTGATGCTTTTTTAGAAGATAAATAAAATAATTTTGTACATCTGTAATGTTCTTTTCTGATTGTTTAGTCCACTTGATCGACAGTTGGGATCAGGAGGGAAAGATTAGCCCTTTTGGTTTGGACTGGTTCAGTTGTTATGGTTGAACTTGATGAACGTTTATCTTTTTTGGACTTTATTAACTTTGTGACTGTGAAGAGGCTTTGGTGCAGCCTTGGCATGGCCAAGACCTTTATGACCCTTCAGTTTACATATTGAACAGTTCCCCTGACTTTGGGTGACAGCACTCGCTCGGCCAGAGCGAGCGCTGCCTAAACCCTAACCACGGCGCTGCTTGTGCACACTGACTATGGAGTTGTTAATAAAAAAAAATATGGACTATGATGTATGATTACATTGCACACAAAACACAATCTAACCCAAGTGGATGTGTTACTTTACTGCAGGACAACAGCAAATAAACACATGCTCCGGTGCTTTGCACAGTATGGATCTGGAACCTTTGAATATTTTGCTGACAAATCTAAGAGCAGATGGAAAGATCAGGTAAGATGTCATGTTGTTGTCATCCTCTTTGTTTAAAAGCAATGTGCCTTCTTCCACTATGCTTCTGTGTGTGTGCCATTCAAAAAGCAGGAATGCAGTCAGGCAATGCCAACATCGAGGATAGCACTTGCTGTTTCATAAAATAATTTTATATCTTGTATTCCAACAGAATGCATTTTTGAGCCGATCTGGATCTTTCTTCACCTGATCGGTTCCAAAACGCGTTGTATTTGGATACTTATTGGAATAGAATAAATACTTGGTTTTTATGAAAGGACAATGGCTGTCTTTGATATTGGCAGCACCCTGCCTTTTTAATCGCACACATGATAAAGTTTGTGTATTGGGCAAAGTTTGGTTCTGCAGGAGAGCGAGTCCTGTCATTTGTGTGTAACAGTATTGTGCATCGTCTAATCTTTATCAAAGGGTTTTACATCATGGAGCGCATTTTCCAGATTTTATAATACACTATACAGGGCTGCTACATATTAATATTAAGCATCTGAGTTCTTTCAGTTATTTTTTTTTCAAAGGTTTCCATACTTCTTCTAACAAAGATACTGTTGCATAGTTTGCTCGCAGAAGAAACCTTTGAGAGTAGATTATATGGGGTAATTCAACTTTTATCTACACAGAACATGAGGTACATGCATCAGCTTCTTAATACAGCATAACAGGAAGTCTGAAGGATCTTTTACCAGAGAGAAAGTGAAACCAAAGTGCAACAAGTATATGCATTACATTCAGCTAAGCATACAGTAACAACATCGCCATCTACTGTCAGAAAAGTATAAACTCCTCCTGCCCACAAATAAGTCTGTATATCTGTTGCATATCTGCCAACACATACTACATACTGAATTATGGCTTAAATGTCATTTGGGTGGTTGTCATCTACATATTGGGTGCCACATGCAGGGTGTCTAAGAGAACCATGTACTGTAGGGTAGTATGCAGTGGTTAGAACTGTAGCCTTGCAGCCCTGGGGTCTTGGGTTAAAATCCCACCAGGGACAACATCTCCAAGGAGTTTCCAGTGATTTATGAAACTATTCACCACCCCACCACCCCTTGGCTTTTTGCATATTTTGTTACATTACAACCCGTGTTTAATTATTTTTGCAATCTGATTTGTGTGAGATGCATCAGCACTAAATAGTCTAAGTTGGTGAAGTGAGAAAAATAGGCATAAATTAAATTTATAGGATCAAATAACTAAAAATTGACATGCACATATGCATTCACCCCTTTTGTTATGAAGCCCTTAAAAATTTCATGCGCAAGAAATTACCTTCATAAGTCACATGCTTAGTTAGAGGAAGTCCTCCTGTGTGCAATCTAAGTGTCACATGTCGGTCAGTATATACATGTTACCTTTTCTGAAAGACAGAGGCTACAACACCATTAGCCAAACACCATGAAGACCAAGGAGATCTCAAACATATCAGGGGAAAAGTTGTTGAGAAGGACAAGTCAGGGTTGGGTTATAAAAAAAAATATTCCAATCTCTGATGATTCCCCGGAGTAGAATCAGATTCATTATTATCAAATGTAAAGAACATGATACCACAACAAACTTGCTAAGAGTGGGCCGCCCATCAAAACTCTCAGCATGGGCAAAAAGAATATTAATCAGAGAGGCAGCACAAAGACCAAAGGTAACCCTGAAGGAGCTGCAGAATTCCTGGAGTATCTGTTCATATGACCAGAATAAGCTGTTCACTCCATAGATGTGGCCTTTATGGAAGAGCGGGCAGAAAAAAAGCCTTTACTTACACACAAAAATTGCAAGGCTCGTTTTGAGTTTGCCAAAAGACATGTGGGAGAGTCCCCAAGTGTATGAAGGAAGGTGGTGTGGTCAGTTGAGACCAAAAGTTAACCTTTTGCCTTTTGGCCTCAAAGTAAATGCTATGTCTGTCCCCAAACCAACACACCTCATCACAGCAAGAACACCATCCCCACAGTGAAACATAGTGGTGGCAGCTTCATGCCGTGAGAATGTTTTTCGGTGACAGGGAAAATAGTCCAAGTCAAGGAAAGATGAATGGTGCAAAATACAGTGATATTCTTGAGCAAAACCTGTTTCAGTCTGTCAGTTATTTGAGACTGGAACAGCGGTTCACCTTCTAACAGCAGAGTGACTCAAAGCATACTGCTAAACACTCAAATGGTTTAAGGGGAAACGTGTAAACGTTTTGGAGTGGCCCAGACAAAGCCTAGACCTTAATCCAATTTAGAATCTGTGGTC
The DNA here is from genome assembly GCF_032444005.1 of Ranitomeya imitator. Lineage (NCBI taxonomy): Eukaryota > Metazoa > Chordata > Amphibia > Anura > Dendrobatidae > Ranitomeya > Ranitomeya imitator. The sequence goes on from NC_091284.1 coordinate 775,288,332, forward strand.
AAACTTAAAGATTGCTGTTCACCAGAGGAAGCCATCTACCTTAAAGGAGTTGGATCAGTTTTGCCTTGAGGAATGGGCAAAAATCCCAGTGGTAAGATGTGGAAAGTTCACAGAGACTCATCCAAAGCGACTTGTACCTGTAATTGCCACAAAAGTAGGCTCTACAAAGGGGGTGAATAGTTATGCACACTGAAGTTTTCAATTATTTTGTCCCATTTGTTGTTTGCTTCACCATAAAAATAAATCTTCCCAGTTGTAAACATGTTCTCTACATGAACTGATGCAAACACTAAAAAAAAAAAAAAATTACAAGTTCAAGTTGTGAGGTAGTAAACACAGAAAATGCCATTGAAGGGGTGAATACTTTTGCAAGCCATGTATGTGTTCTGCCTGGGTTTACGTGGATTTCCTCTGGGTTCTCCGGTTTTCTCCCACACTCCAAAGACATACTAACAGGGAGTTTAGATTGTGAGCCCCAATGAGAACAGTGATGATGATTGTAAAGTGAGGTGGAATATTATGGCCCAATATACAGTAAATAAAATAATTTATTTGATAGCTGCCATTTGGCCAACAGTTATCTCTCCCGACTTTATGTGGTGGGTAAAATAAGACGCTGTTAGCGGCTTTTCTTCTCTAGTCAGAGTTAAAGTGAGGGAATTGGAAGGTCACTATAATGGTTGGTCTACAGGAGGGACTGGCAGCTAGACTGACTGATAGATGGCTCACGGTGCACTCATTTTGCATATTACCGTAAACATCAATGTGAAGCAGATATTGAAACTACAGGTTTCTCCAGCATAGCTGCCCTTCATGGAGACGTGCTTACGTTGTTACGCACGTGGTTGTGGAACCACTGTGACGCGGGCCGGAGAGAGCTTGCAGGGGCGTAACTAAGTGGACACCTGGTTCTTCACTAGAGCCCCTGACAGGGTGGATTTGATTTAAATCTAACTGATTTAAATCACAATTTAAATCACGATTTAAATCACTAGTCAGTAAGGCTTGATTTAAATCAGTGATTTAAATTAAAGTTTCTACCTAAACTAGTTCTTGCTACTTTAACATGCAAGTAGATGAAGATTTTTAGAATCATTTTTTATATTACTTTTTTCTCCCCAGTTTAATGGGTTAATCATTCATATTTGGACACCACTGTTCTGTTGTACTTAGGAAGGAGAAAAATAATCCTGACCTTAATAACAATTTAAATAGATTTATTCAACTGAAACAATAACAAAATTACAGCATAAGTTATTTGCTTAAACAAACATCCATGTTTGTTAACTAATTTGGCTAAACGAAATATATATATATTTTAAGAAACTTAGACTGTCAGCCCAGCCGACACATGAAAAACTTAAATACTACTGTCCCTGCTGTCCTCTGTAGCTCACTTGTCGTCATCTTCATCATCATCTTCTTTGTTCCTATTCATAATCTGGAAAAGAAAAACAAGCTTTCCTGCTTTATTGGGTCCCAACCGATTTCTCAATTTAGAATGAATGAGTCCAAAGGAAGAGAATATTCTTTCAACGCCTGCAGAAGAAGCTACTGCTGTTAAAAGTGAAATCATTACTTGAACAGTCTCTAAATCCAAGCGCTTAAGTGACTTCCACCAGTTTACTGGTGTGACCTTCCTTAAAATATCTTCAGCAAACATATATTTCTTGAATGGTTCCCCCTTAGCTCTGAAGTTTATTATAGTTGGCATTAAAGATGGATGATTGCTGGATACCCATGTCATAGCTAACTCCTCTTCCTCAGCACTTAGGTTTTGACCCTGATATTGGATATTGACAATATTTGCCAAAAAATGAGCTGGAGTCAGTGCTTGTCCCATTCGTTTGTTTACTGCTTGTAATTTAATTCTGTCCATGTGTAGTTCTGTTTTTAAGTGTTCACTCAGTTCCTTCCAAATTTCAACAGCATCCGCAATAAAACAGCTATTTTTCTGTATTTTGTTTAAAGCTTGAGAGATGGGTTTCAGGAAGCTCAGCATATGTTCAACATTTCTCTTAAGCCCAATGTTGAGGATTTTGGCCGTGACAGTGCCATCTATTTTATCTCGATTTTCTTCACAAAGTGTCATCAGAATAGGCCAGTTTTTGATATACTGCTCAAAACAGTCCACCACAGAGTTCCATCTAACATCTTGTGGGAGCGTTAGCTTGGTTCCACCCATCCTTTTCAGAGCTGCTGCAGCAAAATGATTATTATGGAAGTATTTAGCAATTTCAACAACATTAGCCTTTATTTCTGGAACACTTAAGTCTTTGGCTAAGAGGTGCAGCAAATGAGCACTGCAACCATATGTTATTAGCAGCTTTGTATTCCCTCCCTGCTCTTCTAAATCTCTTCTCATCTTGGATACGTTTGCAGCATTGTCAGTGACCAAACTGCTTACTAGACATTTGAATTTTTGTTCACATGTCGTTATAGCTTTTACTGCCACTTCTTGTAAGTATTCTGCTGTGTGTGCATTTCCTGACGTATCAGTTGTTTGTGCAAGGAAGACTTTACCTTCTTCTGTTGTTATACAAGCACATACAATAGGATCATTGTGGACATTACTCCACCCATCAATACTTAGGTTAACAATTTTACCCTCCAGAGCTGTTGCACATTGCTCCATTTCTCTGTCATACACTTGATCCAGCAGTTTCCCTGCAACATCAACTCTGCTGGGTGGACTGTATCCTGGTCTCAGTGACTGAACCATATTAATGAAATGTGGGTTCTCAGTCAGACGGAAATAAGAGTTCGTTGCATAAATAAACTGGGCAATTTTTTCATCAATCAACTCTTTTTCTAATCTGCTAGTTCTTATCACAAACCTATCTATGGTGGTTCCAGGAGGTAAAGTTTTTTTCTTCCTTTTGGGTGATGGTGATATGTGGTTGTGGGTGTCTGATGATGATGCTGCTGCTAATGAAGCACTATCCTGGATGGATAACTCTGAAACTGTAGAACAGGATGATGGTGATCTTGGAGGTGGATAGTTTCCAGAATCCATGAATTCCCCTAAACAAAAAAAGTCAATGCTGTTATTTTATTGTTTATACAATTTCTGCTTATTGTACACAACACATCACTGCCCCTGCCCCAAAAGGAATATTTGTTTTTCTTCATAACTGTACCAAATGACAGTAACATGCAGTAATAATAAGAAATATAATTTTTCTCACACATGACAGTTCAGTCTTTAGAAATAGGATTCAATAAAAATGTTTACCAACCTGAAGATCCTGCCTGTTCAGAAGTGTTTCTTTGGTCATCTTCATCACCGCACTTCTCATGATGTTGCCTCATTCGCGCCACCAGGCCTTGCATCTCTTTGTTGCATCGTTTGCATTTTGCACGCATGCCTGCCTTACCGATAGGCGAAGGAGCTTCATTAAAATATTCCCAAACTGGGTCTCTTTTATGGCCTGCTGCCATTATAAGGAAAGAATGTAATAAACCTCAGATCGTACACACAAACACATCCAGACTTGTCTGTCTGTGGCTATGCTGCAGTATTGTGCTCAAAGTTTCACTTTCATTTTCTTGTCTGCTTGCCCTTCCTCCTCCTCACACTTAGATTCACATTCTTCTTGTGTTGTGCAGATCTATTCCACTCCAAACAATCAGAAACATATTGTCTAACTTCTTGGACTTGGCACTGAAGGGGTTGATTCTGTATTCATAGGTTTGTAGAACAATAGGATTAAGGTCTTTTTCTCAACTCTGTTCATGTTGTAACATTTTTGCCGTGAAGAAGAGGCTGGGACCTCTGCGGAGTCAAATTCAGTTTTGAGAACTGCGTAAGTAAAGCGAGCGTCTGTGATAATATAGGAGATAAACTGCCCACTAATCCTACAGAAACCTCTGGAAGAGCATGGCATTGTGAATGTTACACATATACAGCCTTTATTCTACTGAGTTAAACAACTCAGCTTTATCTCATGATGGAAGAACCTTTGGATGGTAAAATATTTTCCTCAAAAAGCAGTTTATTGAAAAAAATCCGATTTAAATCAAAAAAATCCGATTTTTTTTTATTTTAAAAAAAAAACATTGATTTTTATCCACCCTGGCCCCTGATGGTGTGGTTAGACTTGGACGCAAGGTGCTACTCCAGGACAGATCCCAGAGTCGCAGCAGCTGACCCCCAAAGGAGCAGGGAAACAGGACCGCCAGCAACTGGATTAACAGAAGGCATACGGCTAGTAGACAGATGTAGATACAGGCATAGGCAGAACAGGTACAGGAACATGGTACGACCACAGGTATGGGATCACAGATGCTGGTTCAAACAGATCAGGAACCGGACTAGGCACAGGCAGGACAGGTTCAGGCAGGTACGGACTGGGGATGAAATTCAGCCCTGGCATTTGAAATCACACAGGCCCATGGTGTCCCTGTCCCCAATAACCTGATGGGATATATTACTAATATTATCCTGGATGGAGGAAAGGAAGATTTACTACAAGACCAATATTTCTAATTATACCCATGGCATGCTGAGGTAAGTGACAGAGTGACCGGCTTTGTACTCCGTCACAACTGTTAACAGTATGGGTGCCTTGAGAACATTGATTCTGTTAACAACGTAGCACACAAGGCAGCCCACAACCAGACTGGCCCTTCTGGCATTTGCTAGAACTGCCAAATGGCCAGTCCGGCCCTGGGTTCAGGTGTAGGTACAGGAGGATAGGCAGGTGCAGACTGAGCAGACAGGGTCAGGTAAATGGGACAGAGAGGATCAGATTCAGAGCGCACAGGTACAGCAACCTTGCAATTAGGCAGCAGGAATTATACTGATTACTGAAGTTGCTAAGGCACCTCCCCTTTGGGAAAGGTGCCTTAAATACCTAGTGGTTCACAGCCATTGGCTGTGGACATTTTCAGAAGCGCACACGCAGCCCCTTTAAAAAGGAGGGAGCACACGCGCCCTAAGCACTCTCCCAGGAGACCTTCCTGCAGAGCTCAAGCCCTGCGAGGAGAGACGGCGTCCCTGCAGGGGAGAAAGGGGACACGTGCAGGGGCGCCGCAGCTGCTGTACCATACATCGTTAATTCATTTTTCCCTGGCAGACAGCATAATGCTTTCAGAATTGAGAGCTAAAGTCTAGTTGACTGCAGTTGGCAATTCCTTAACTTTTTCCTTTTATTAGTTTTATATCAGTGGCCCTCAATGTTCTCTCACATCAGATCCAACATTGTAATAAGAAAAGAGAAATTTGTGATTGTCCATTTTCAGCATTGTAACAATAAGTTTCTGCTTTACATTTTCTCTTGCAGATGGAGAAACAAAGTAATCGGCTGAACTCCTCAGCGTGTACAGCTGTTTCAGTGAAATGGAGGCAGTTTAATGAGAACCCTTCTGAGCTCCTGCAAGCGCCTGCAAACATACAAGCCATATTCTCTAATGATAGTCTTTTTGTGTATGGCTTTGTGCCTTATTGCACTCAGGTGTGTATTTTATGGTGCAGGGGTGGCACGGTGAGGGCGACTATGCATGCGGCAGCAACGTCCAACATGGTCAGGTTTTACCGCAAGTCACTGCATTTTTAGGAAGTTAAGCAAATCATAGTAAAGCCATGTGCACACTGAGACTTTTTGTTGAATTCTTAGGCTACGTTCACATTTGCGGTGCGTCGGGCGCAACCGCGGCAACGCATGCGTCATGCACCCCTATATTTAACATGGGGGCGCATGGACATGCGTTGTCTTGCGTTTTGTGACGCATGCGTCTTTTTTGGCGCAAGCGTCAGGGCGCAGAGGACGCAGCAAGTTGCATTTTTTTTGCGTCCAAAATCGGCCAAAAATGTACGCATGCATCACAAAACAATGCGTTTTTGCATGCGTTTTGCATGTGTTGTGCGTTGCGTCGCCAACGCAAATGTGAACGTAGCCTTAGAGCAAAAACTGAACACAAACTCAACATTTTGAGGAGCTTTGAGATTTGGAGAGTTTCCACTTAGTTTCTGCTTCAAAAACTCTTTGAAAAACTGTGTGCACATAGCGAAGGACCGTGTGCAGTTTTCTTCATGCAGTTCTCGATGATGCAACACAATACTCACCATTAATGAAAAGATGAAACTTGCTCCCTCAGTACCTTGACCATTTGCAAAACCATTAGAAAAAAAAGAAGCCGCACGCTTTCCGGTCTCAATATGTGCATCACGGTCGAGAGACACACTTAAGATCCAATAAAGAAGGAAAACCAGAGCACCCAAGCGTCATCCAAGATGTTTTATCATGCAACGTTTCAGCCACAAAGATCTTTATCAAGCTTGACATAGACCTTTGTGGTAAAATATTGCATGTCTGGCAAATATAAAAACCCTGGATGAAGCTAGAGGGTTCCGATTTTCTTTTTTTATTGCATCTCCAAAACCAATCATGGTTGTAAACTTAATACAATTCTGGGCCCAAATCTTGTGGCATTAATGAAGCCCTGAATGTTTTATTCACAGTAGAAAAATGTACATCCTTGGGCCACCTAAGCGTGTACATGGTGAATTCTCCCTCAATGGACGTCTTCAAATAGAGGCTGGACAGACATCTGTCTGAGATGGTTTGGTGAATCCTGCATTGAGCAGGGGGTTGGACACGATGACCCTGGAGGTCCCTTCCAACTCTAACAGTCTATGATTCTATGTATAGATTAAAAATAAAAATGGGTCAGTACTCCAAGTAATTTTGGTGTTACGTGAAGGACCTCCTTGTTAATACAGAAAATATAAAGATCCAATGCACATACAAGGAATGTCATCGTCACCCCAGTGAGGAGTCTCTTCCACTTTCTGTGTGGTTCTATCAAAAATTTGAACATAAAGTTTTTACATTATGGAAATTTTTGAAGTTTTGTGTGTAGAAGGATGGAAATGTAGGTCGGCATACATTCAGGAGATACATGGCCGATCGTGGCCACAGTCAGGATGGCTTCTGAGGCATCCATCAGTGATAGGGACCGATTGCAAAAAGTATACGGTATACCATGTTGGTAAAAGAGCGCAGTCTGATGCACTTTCCAGATGGTGTGCTGACACATACTGGTCCGAACACGCGTTTTGCCTACATCTACTGGGTAGGGGATTATGGAAATTTGAAAGGAACCTGACATGAGATTCGTACATCGGACACTGGCTGTGGTATTGCGGCCATATAAGTTTTGCTCTGAAATACTGCGTTGTTTCAGAGAACACACACGTTGAAAAGCCGTCTGGGTATTATATGTTTCGGATGATGAGTCCAAGGCAGATCCTTGGCGGCTTCTTCTGCACCACTCTTAGGATTAGGATTTAAAGAAATGTGTGTTAAAGGAATTTTCCACTTTGAAAACACCGGTTGCCGAAATGATCTCATTCTTGTAAAACAAAAAACACTGTTAGTACTCGCCCTCCCCACCTCTCCTGGGTCCAGCCCTGGCTCTCCACAACTGCCCTGGGCTCTGTGTATTGGCTGCAGCCTGTGATGTTACCTATAGAGAGCACATCATCGCTGCAGCCAATCACTGAACTCAAGGCTCTACTGACGTAGACAGCACGAGCTGTAGAGCTCCCTGATTGCCTGCACTCTTGATTTGCACTGTAGTCGTGATGTCACTCCTTCAGCCCAACCAAAGAGATCTGTGCAATGCCAGAGAGCCGGTACTGGACCTGGGTAGGGTGAGTACTACCTGTGTTTGCTTTTTTTTTTCTCTTTTTAAGTCGTTGGTGCAGGACCCTTTTACATTTTCTATGCTGCACTATCTGAGGGTATCGTAGGTTAAGACTTTCTACCAGGACTTAAAGAAAAACCTGCAAGTCCTACGTCTCCTGCTCATGCAATGACTGCCAGCTTTTCCAGCGTCACCTTGCTTCATCGTTTTCCATGGACTAAAAGTGTAAAATATCCAAATAAATTTTCTTTTTTCAAACTACAGGCAACACTAAAGGCATTAGTTGATAATGAGGAGCTTGAGAACATGGTTTCCACCACTGAGCTGCAGAAGACGACTGGAACAGTATGTTACTCCCTATTTTTCCATTTATTGACATTATGTCCTGAATAAAGTTTTTTTTTGCCCTAGAATATAAGCTGTGACACTGTAAGGATTTTATTGTGTTCTCTATGGGAGAGTCGCTGGCAGACTCTTCTGGAGGTGGCTTATCTCGGAGAACAAAAGGATCGATGGTCCAAAATCGCACCTGCCGGATCCTTATATCCCCTGACAACATCTGTTGGGTTGAGAGTTGGGAGGACTCCAGACATATTAGACTCTTGGCCCAACATGCCGATATTGGCAGGTTCAAGTTATGAAGAAGACTTGGTTCCAGCTCCTTTAAAAATAATCCTTTATTGGGATACATTAAAATAGTTTCCATATTGCATGGGGGAAAAGGCAACGCGTTTCGAACCAGCAGGTGCCATCGACGTTGGCTTATGTGTATGGAGACCTTAAGTCCATCAAGTTGTGACCTGTGCTCTCAGTAAAGATGTGATTCAGGGTGGGGCAGATTTTTTCACTGTTGTGTAATCTGTTCTTTGTAGAATATATTTCTTTGAAGTACATTATTTTAAAGCCTATAAAGTTGAACACCTCCAAGGGCATTTTTTTCTACTTTTTAATTAAATGCATTTGTATTATGGTTAGAATGATGTTTACGTTAAGTAAAAATGTTGCATGGTGTGTCTTCTATAGCCTCCGTGTTGCACTGCCTTTTGCTGGCTGCAGAATGAGTTCATTAAGGATCCATCAGTGAGCTCCTTTCCATGTGGAGTTTGTAACTTTTTTATGTCTTTCAATGAGCTCCTAGCAGCTGATTAATGATCACATGAAAGTTCAGCTCTCCTTTGATGTGGTGATTCCTCAGTGGAGAGGACCTCAGTAAGCGACCGATTAGGCTGCCGTCACACTTGCAGTATTTGGTCAGTATTTTACATCAGTATTTGTAAGCCAAAACCAGGAGTGGAACAAATAGAGGAAAAGTATAACAGAAACATATGCACCACTTTTGTATTTATCACCCACTCCTGGTTTTAGGCTACTTTCACACTAGCGTTAACTGCAATCCGCCGCAATGCGTCGTTTTGCAGAAAAAACGCATCCTGCAAAAGTGCTTGCAGGATGCGTTTTTTCCCCATAGACTTGTATTGACGACGCATTGCGACGGATTGCCACACGTCGCATCCGTCGTGCGACGGATGCGTCATGCTTCTGCGGACCGTCGGGAGCAAAAAACGCTACATGTAACGTTTTTTGCTCCTGACGGACCGCTTTTTCCGACCGCGCATGCGCGGCCGGAACTACGCCCCCACCTCCCCGCACCTTACAATTGGGCAGCGGATGCGCCGGAGAAATGCATCCGCTGCCTCCGTTGTGCAATGCGTTAAACGCTAGCGTCGGAATCTCTCCCCGACGCATTGCGACGGGGAGATTCCGACGCTAGTGTGAAAGTAGCCTTAGAGTTACAAATACAACCAGCTCAGTCAATTAAAGGGAATCTGTCGAGCAAGTTTTTAGACCCCAAACTAATGTCCTCCATGTGAGGTCCCTGTAATATTGATGAAGTCCATACCTTTTGTTTTAGAAGGCCTTTTCTCCGTTTTCTAGAAATCCATTGGCAAATTTTTATGCAAATGAGATGCGGGTGCAGGGGGCCCGTTCTGCACTTCCAGCTCTCTGGCCGATCTCCTTCGCTCCCCACCTGCTGCCGACCTCCTGTCAGTGACTGATGGGTCACTCTTCTCTGTGTTCTGCTCCCTCGCATGAGATCTCACACATTATTCCCAGGGGCGGCGGCGCATGTAGCCCCTACTTTTGAATGTCATGAGGACCATGCTCCGTATGCTCCCGGGAATGACGACGTTTGTGCAAGATCTTGGGCGGAGGAGCGGATGACGGAGCGGAGTGACCCATCAGCCACTGAATGGAGGCCGGCGGCAGGCGGGAGAGCGGCCAGAGAGCTGTTAATGTAGACCAGGTGCCCTGCACTTGCAGCTTATTTGCTTGAAAGTTTGGAGATCGATTTCTAGAAAATGGAGGCAATGACTTATAATACAAAAGGTACAGACTTTATCAAGATTACAGGAACTTTACATAGAGAAATTTAATTTGGGGTCTACAAACCTGCTGACAGGTTCCCTTTAATCTCATTCCGTAGCCGGCAATCAGTTAAGGAAACAATCAGCATTACAAGCTGAACATTTTTAATGAGACCCAATTCCAAATATTTTTATTTTCGTAAAACTTGTTTTATCGAACAATAGTAAAAGCACAGAATTGTTACAGTTGCCAAACAAAAAAAAAATGAAGGTAAGGCAGGACATTATTAGCACAATCCTTTGCTTCATTTACATTCTTAAATGCATGCAGTATGTGTAAAATGGAACAGAACAAATGTGTAAATCAAACATCAACATTAAAGGGAATGTCAGCAGGTTTTTGCTATCCCATCTGAGAGCAGCATGATATAGAGGCAGAGAGCCTGATTCCAGTGATGTGTCACTTACTGAGTTGCTTGCTGTCTTTTTGAGAGAATCCCCTTCATTATGCTGCACTCAGATTAGGTGGTAAAAACCTGGTAACAGATTCCTTATAATGGAAGATACAGGTCTCATGTCTGCGGATTACTGATTGTGTGGTTGTAAAATGTATTATTACCGTTATTACCGTAATTCAGAATACATGCATTTAATAACAGAAAAATTCAATTTCCTTTACATATTTTAGCTAACATTACTTTGATCTCCTTGTGTCCAGATGCTGCACACCCTTACAGCTCGCGCTCTAGTAAAAGACTACGAGGATGGAATTCTGCTGGAAAAGGAAAATGAGAATGAGGTCAGTGCAATAACTGACAATGACAGGCGTCATCGGATTCATTGTGTGGCGTCTACGAATTCCCCATAAAAGGGGAAATACTTTTTTTTTCTTTTGCAGTGATGCCACCGTACACCTAGACATTAGCGGTAAATATTGGAAGCTTTTCCCAACATATACTTTCATCAAAACAGGCTCAAAACATTACACATTTTTTTTGGAAGTTTAGTGTAGCGAATCCACTCCAAAATCCTCCTCAAAACACTTGAAAAACACTAGAAAAACTCTTCCTATTGATTTCAGCAGAAATCCACTTTGCTGTTCATGTGAAGAACTTTCAGCTTTTTTTTCCTACAGTTTGGGAAAAAAGTGAAATTTGCAATTTGCTCCAAATTAGAAACTTACAAAAAAAAAAAAAATAGGAAAAAATATTCTCCCAAAACTCTTCAAAACCACTTTAGGAAAGAAAGAAACTCCTCCAAAAACTTTGCGAAAAAAGGAACGTTTCCTAAAGTGATTTCCACTTGAAAAAAAAAAATCTTAGTTTTTTATCATTTAAAAAAAAGAGTTTGACATAGCCTTACTTTCTCTTCTTTCGAGACTTATTCAGGTTATTGATCCTTTAGCAGATCCTTGTTGGTCACAGAATCTACTGTATAATTGTCTAAGGGTCACTTCCATCTTTCTGTCTGTCTTTCTGTCTGTCTGTCTGTCACGGAAATGCCAAGTCGCTGATTGGTCGTGGCCGTTTTGCCGCGACCAATCAGTGACGGGCACAGTCCGGCGGCAAAATGGCCGCTCCCTACTCCCCTGCCGTCAGTGCCCGCTCCATACTCTCCTCCAGTCATCCCTCACACAGGGTTAATGGCAGCGTTAACGGACCGCGTTATGCCGCGGTGTAACTCACTCCGTTAACGCTGCTATTAACCCTGTGTGACCAACTTTTTACTATTGATGCTGCGTATGCAGCATCAATAGTAAAAAGATCTAATGTTAAAAATAATTTTAAAAAATTAAAAATCATTATATTCTCACCTTCTGTTCCCTTTCCCGCTCCTCGCGACCCTCCGGTGACCGGTCCATGCATTGCAGTCTCGCGAGATGGTGACGTAGCGGTCTCACGAGACCGCTACGTCATCATCTCGCCAGACCACAATGCACTCTTGGGACCGGAGCATCGCGAGGAGCGTCGGTAAACGCCTGGGCTGGATCCAGGGGCCGACGGAAGATGACTATATAACTATTTTTTATTTTAATTCTTTTTTTAACAGGGATATGGTGCCACATTGCTATATACTACTTGGGCTGTGTTATATACTACGTGGGCTGGGCAGTATACTACATCTCTGTGCTATATACTATGTGGGCTGTACTATATATTACGTGGCTGTGGTATATTTTACGTGGCTGGGCAATATACTACATCGCTGTGCTCTATACTACGTGGCCTGTGTTATATACTGCATGGGCAGTGTTATATACTACGTCTCTGTGCTACATACTACGTGGCTATGCAATATACTACGTGGCTATGCAATATACTACTTGGCTGTGCAATATATTACGTGGCTGGGCAATATACTACGTGGCTGGGCAATATATTACGTGGCTGGGCAATATACTACGTGTCTGTGTTATATACTATGTGTCTGTGCTATATACTACGTGGCTGGGCACGGAGCGTCTCGAGGAGCAGGAAAGGCGACGGAAGGTGAGAATATAATGATTTTTTTATTTTTTTTAACATTAAATCTTTTTACTATTGATGCTGCATAGGCAGCGGCTATGAGCAATTATTGAAATTCCTCATTTATGTGAAGCTTCTGTCCATGTCTGCTATGTTTTTGACCAGGTCATGGCAAATCTATTTTATAAGCTAATTATGGCAGTAAAATAGCTTAATATGCACAAGAGCACCTTATATATTATTATCGTGGTCTCCAACTTTTAATGTTCTGGGAGGCCTCTGCTCCCCTCTATTCTGTGCTTTACAGACGTGTATATATATTTATGAAAACATACAAGAACAGTTGAAATCATATTTTTGGTCTCCAAGTGCATAGAAGGGAGACATAGGGCACTTTTTTTGCTGTGCAATATTCTGCGCAAATATCATAGCTAGTGCAGCAATATATCTTGTGCCATATCTTAATCTTATTTAATATATTTTTTCCAAAAACTTTTTTCATTTGTGCCATTTTTCTCATTTTTAGCGTGACCTAGGTCTGGTTGTGTGTATGGTGTTTGGGTTTGGGTGTGGGTAGTGTTGTGAATTCTGTTGTCGAACTCCCTCCTGTGGTCGTGAATGGTACTTCGGCGAGTTCTGTCTATGGGCTCCCTCTGGTGGCTATGAGTGAAGCTGCTGCTTCTGAGGTTCCTTACACAGGTGACGTGGTTTATCCTTTGGTTGGCTGCTCTATTTAACTCCTCTCAGATCGTTACTCCATGCCAGCTGTCAATGTTTTTGCATTGGTTCAGTTCGCTCCTGGATCTCTCTGGTGACCTGCCTTCTCCTGCAGAAGCTAAGTTCCTGATAGTCATTATTTGTTCACTGTTTTCTTGTCCAGCTGGTTATCATGATTTTGTCTTGCTAGCTGGAAGCTCTGGGATGCAGAGTGGCCCCTCCGCACCGTGAGTCGGTGCGGAGGTCTTTTTTGCACACTCTGCGTGGTCTTTTGTAGGTTTTTGTGCTGATCGCAAAGTTACCTTTCCTATCCTCTGTCTATTTAGTAAGTCTGGCCTCCCTTTGCTGAAACCTGTTTCATCTCTGCGTTTGTGACTTCCATCTTTACTCACAGTCAATATATGTGGGGGGCTTCCTTTACCTTTGGGGAATTTCTCTGAGGCAAGGTAGGCTTTATTTTCTATCTCTAGGGCTAGATAGCTCTTAGGCTGTGATGAGGCGCCTAGGTCTGGTCAGGAGTGCTCCACGGCTATTTTTAGTGTGTGTGATAGGATTAGGGCTTGCGGTCAGCAGAGCTCCCACATCCCAGAGCTCGTCCTGTATGAGGTTTAACTATCAGGTCATTCCTGGTGCTCCTAACAACCAGGTCACAACAGTACAGCTGGCCACAAAGTATTAATGCATCTCAATAGAGGGATAAGAGAACTTCTGAGACCATTTTTTTTTCTTTGCACTGTGTTTTGTCTTTCTTTTCCCCTAGACCTTTGGGTGGTTCAGGACACAGGTGTAGATATGGACATTCAGACATTCAAGGTCTGTCCTCTTGTGTGGATCATCTCACTGCAAAGGTGCAAAACATTCAAGATTTTGTGGTTCAGAATCCTATGTTAGAGCCTAGAATTCCTATTCCTGACTTATTTTCTGGGGATAGATCTAGGTTCTTGAATTTCAAAAATAATTGTAAACTGTTTCTAGCTTTGAAACCCCGCTCCTCTGGTGACCCCGTTCAACAGGTAAAAATCATTATTTCTTTGTTGCGTGGTGACCCTCAAGACTGGGCATTTTCCCTTGCGCCAGGAGATCCTGCATTGCGTGATGTTGATGCGTTTTTTCTGGCGCTTGGATTGCTTTATGATGAACCAAATTCAGTGGATCAGGCAGAGAAAATCTTGCTGGCTTTGTGTCAGGGTCAGGATGAAGCGGAGGTGTACTGTCAGAAGTTTAGAAAGTGGCCTGTGCTTACTCAGTAGAATGAATGTGCCCTGGCGGCAATTTTCGGAAAGGGTCTTTCTGAAGCCCTTAAGGATGTCATGGTGGGATTTCCCACGCCTGCTGGTCTGAATGAGTCTATGTCTTTGGCCATTCAGATCGATCGGCGCATGCGTGAGCGCAAAGCTGTGCACCATCTGGCGGTATTCTCTGAGCATAGGCCTGAGCCTATGCAGTGTGATAGGACTTTGACCAGAGCTGAACGGCAAGAACACAGACGTCGGAATGGGCTGTGCTTTTACTGTGGTGAATCCACTCATGCTATCTCCGATTGTCCTAAGCGCACTAAGCGGTTCGCTAGGTCTGCCACCATTGGTACGGTACAGTCTAAATTTCTTTTGTCCATTACTCTGATTTGCTCTCTGTCGTCCTATTCTGTAATGGCATTTGTGGATTCAGGCGCTGCCCTGAATTTGATGGACTTGGAGTTTGCCAGGCGCTGTGGTTTTTTCTTGGAGCCCTTGCAGTATCCTATTCCATTGAGAGGAATTGATGCTACGCCTTTGGCCAAGAATAAACCTCAGTACTGGACTCAATTGACCATGTGCATGGCTCCTGCACATCAGGAGGATATTCGCTTTTTGGTGTTGCATAATCTGCATGATGTGGTCGTTTTGGGGTTGCCATGGCTACAGGTCCATAATCCAGTGTTGGATTGGAAATCTATGTCTGTGTCCAGCTGGGGTTGTCAGGGGGTACATGGTGATGTTCCATTGCTGTCAATTTCGCCTTCCACTCCTTCTGAAGTCCCTGAGTTTTTATCAGATTACCGGGATGTATTTGAAGAGCCCAAGTCTGGTGCCCTACCTCCTCATAGGGATTGCGACTGTGCTATTAATTTGATTCCTGGTAGTAAGTTTCCTAAGGGTCGTCTGTTTAATTTATCTGTACCAGAGCACGCCGCTATGCAGAGTTATATAAAGGAATTCTTGGAGAAGGGTCATATTCGTCCGTCGTCGTCACCATTGGGAGCAGGGCTCTTTTTTGTGGCCAAGAAGGATGGTTCTTTGAGACCTTGTATTGATTACCGCCTTCTTAATAAGATCACAGTCAAATTTCAGTATCCTTTGCCGCCGCTGTCTGATTTATTTGCTCGGATTAAGGGGGCTAGTTGGTTCACCAAGACAGATCTTCGTGGTGCGTATAATCTTGTGCGAATTAAACAGGGTGATGAATGGAAAACGGCATTTAATATGCCCAAGGGCCATTTTGAGTACCTGGTTATGCCATTCGGGCTTTCTAATGCTCCATCTGTGTTTCAGTCCTTTATGCATGACATCTTCCGAGAGTACCTGGATAGATTCATGATTGTATACTTGGGTGACATTTTGGTCTTTTCGGATGATTGGGAGTCTCATGTGAAGCAGGTCAGAATGGTGTTCCAGGTCCTTCGTGCGAATTCTTTGTTTGTGAAGGGGTCAAAGTGTCTCTTTGGAGTTCAGAAGGTTTCATTTTTGGGTTTCATTTTTTCCCCTTCTACTATCGAGATGGACCCTGTTAAAGTTCAGGCCATTTACGATTGGACTCAGCCGACATCTGTGAAGAGCTTGCAGAAATTCCTGGGCTTTGCTAATTTTTATCGTCGCTTCATCGCTAATTTTTCCAGTATTGCTAAACCGTTGACTGATTTGACCAAGAAGGGTGCTGATGTGGTCAATTGGTCCTCTGCGGCTGTAGAGGCTTTTCAGGAATTGAAGCGTCGTTTTGCTTCTGCCCCTGTGTTGTGCCAGCCAGATGTTTCGCTCCCTTTTCAGGTTGAGGTTGATGCTTCTGAAATTGGAGCAGGGGCTGTTTTGTCGCAAAGAAGTTCTGATGGCTCGGTGATGAAACCCTGTGCCTTCTTTTCTAGAAAATTCTCGCCTGCTGAGCGCAATTATGATGTGGGCAATCGGGAGTTGTTGGCCATGAAGTGGGCATTCGAGGAGTGGCGACATTGGCTTGAAGGAGCTAAACATCGTGTGATGGTCTTGACGGATCACAAGAATTTGACTTATCTCGAGTCTGCCAAACGGTTGAATCCTAGACAGGCTCGATGGTCGCTCTTTTTCTCCCGTTTTGATTTTGTGGTTTCATACCTTCTGGGATCTAAGAATGTGAAGGCTGACGCCCTGTCAAGGAGTTTTGTGCCTGATTCTCTGGGTGTTCCGGAGCCGGCGGGTATTCTTAAAGAGGGGGTAATTTTGTCTGCCATCTCCTCTGATTTGCGGCGGGTGCTGCAGAAGTTTCAGGCTGATAGACCTGACCGTTGTCCTACGGAGAAACTGTTTGTCCCTGATAGATGGACTAGTAAAGTTATCTCTGAGGTTCATTGTTCGGTGTTGGCTGGTCATCCTGGAATCTTTGGTACCAGAGATTTGGTGGCTAGATCCTTTTGGTGGCCTTCTTTGTCACGGGATGTGCGTTCTTTTGTGCAGTCCTGTGGGACTTGTGCTCGGGCTAAGCCCTGCTGTTCTCGTGCCAGTGGGTTGCCTTTGCCCTTGCCGATCCCGAAGAGGCCCTGGACGCATATTTCCATGGATTTTATTTCTGATCTCCCTGTTTCTCAAAAGATGTCGGTCATTTGGGTGGTTTGTGATCGCTTCTCTAAGATGGTCCATTTGGTACCCTTGTCTAAATTGCCTTCCTCCTCTGATTTGGTGCCATTGTTTTTCCAGCATGTGGTTCGTTTGCATGGCATTCCAGAGAACATCGTCTCGGACAGAGGTTCCCAGTTTGTTTCGAGGTTTTGGCGGTCCTTTTGCGCTAAGATGGGCATTGATGTCTTTTTCTTCGGCTTTCCATCCTCAGACTAATGGCCAAACCGAACGAACTAATCAGACTTTGGAGACATATCTGAGATGCTTTGTTTCTGCTGATCAGGATGATTGGGTGTCCTTCTTGCCTTTGGCTGAGTTCGCCCTTAATAATCGGGCCAGCTCGGCTACTTTAGTTTCTCCTTTTTTCTGTAATTCTGGTTTCCATCCTCGTTTCTCTTCAGGGCAGGTTGAGCCTTCGGACTGTCCTGGTGTGGATGCGGTGGTGGACAGGTTGCAGCAGATTTGGACTCATGTGGTGGACAATTTGACATTGTCCCAGGAGAAGGCTCAACGTTTCGCTAACCGCCGGCGTTGTGTTGGTCCCCGACTTCGTGTTGGGGATTTGGTTTGGTTGTCATCTCGTCACGTTCCTATGAAGGTTTCCTCTCCTAAGTTTAAGCCTCGTTTCATTGGGCCATATAAGATTTCTGAAGTTCTTAATCCTGTGTCATTTCGTTTGGACCTTCCAGCTTCTTTTGCCATCCATAATGTGTTCCATAGGTTGTTGTTGCGGAGATACGTGGCGCCTATGGTTCCCTCCGTTGATCCTCCTGCCCCGGTGTTGGTCGAGGGGGAGTTGGAGTATGTGGTGGAGAAGATTTTGGATTCTCGTGTTTCGAGACGGAAACTCCAGTACCTGGTCAAATGGAAGGGTTATGGTCAGGAAGATAATTCCTGGGTTTTTGCCTCTGATGTTCATGCTGCCGATCTTGTTCGTGCCTTTCATTTGGCTCATCCTGATCGGCCTAGGGGCTCTGGTGAGGGTTCGGTGACTCCTCCTCAAGGGGGGGTACTGTTGTGAATTCTGTTGTCGAACTCCCTCCTGTGGTCGTGAATGGTACTTCGGCGAGTTCTGTCTATGGGCTCCCTCTGGTGGCTATGAGTGAAGCTGCTGCTTCTGAGGTTCCTTACACAGGTGACGTGGTTTATCCTTTGGTTGGCTGCTCTATTTAACTCCTCTCAGATCGTTACTCCATGCCAGCTGTCAATGTTTTTGCATTGGTTCAGTTCGCTCCTGGATCTCTCTGGTGACCTGCCTTCTCCTGCAGAAGCTAAGTTCCTGATAGTCATTATTTGTTCACTGTTTTCTTGTCCAGCTGGTTATCATGATTTTGTCTTGCTAGCTGGAAGCTCTGGGATGCAGAGTGGCCCCTCCGCACCGTGAGTCGGTGCGGAGGTCTTTTTTGCACACTCTGCGTGGTCTTTTGTAGGTTTTTGTGCTGATCGCAAAGTTACCTTTCCTATCCTCTGTCTATTTAGTAAGTCTGGCCTCCCTTTGCTGAAACCTGTTTCATCTCTGCGTTTGTGACTTCCATCTTTACTCACAGTCAATATATGTGGGGGGCTTCCTTTACCTTTGGGGAATTTCTCTGAGGCAAGGTAGGCTTTATTTTCTATCTCTAGGGCTAGATAGCTCTTAGGCTGTGACGAGGCGCCTAGGTCTGGTGTTATGTTTGCTAATGACAGGTGTTATGAAGGCAATCCAGAAACACAGTGTGCTTAGCGATCAGAGCGCACACAGTGATCTGACAAATACCCAAAAATACAAGAACGAGCTCTGAGACGTGGAAACTCTGTAGACTGCACACCTGATCCTATCCTAAACACAACTAAAAGCGGCTGTGGATTGCGCCTAACAACTACCTAGGCAACTCGGCACAGCCTAAGAAACTAGCTAGCCTGAAGATAGAAAAATAGGCCTGACTTGCCCCAGAGAAATTCCCCAAAGGAAAAGGCAGCCCCCCACATATAATGACTGTGAGTAAGATGAAAAGACAAAACGTAGGGATGAAATAGATTCAGCAAAGTGGGGCCCGATATTCTAGGACAGAGCGAGGACAGTAAAGCGAACTTTGCAGTCTACAAAAAACCCTAAAGCAAAACCACGCAAAGGGGGCAAAAAAACCCCACCGTGCCGAACTAACGGCACGGCGGTACACCCTTTGCGTCTCAGAGCTTCCAGCAAAACAAAAGACAAGCTGGACAGAAAAAAAGCAACAAAAAAGCAAAAAGCACTTAGCTATACAGAGCAGCAGGTCACAGGAACAATCAGGAGAAGCTCAGATCCAACACTGAAACATTGACAAGGAGCAAGGATAGCAGCATCAGGCGGAGTTAAGTAATGAAGCAGTTAACGAGCTCACCAGAACACCTGAGGGAGGAAGCTCAGAAGCTGCAGTACCACTTGTGACCACAGGAGTGAATTCAGCCACAGAATTCACAACAGTACCCCCCCCTTGAGGAGGGGTCACCGAACCCTCACCAGAGCCCCCAGGCCGACCAGGATGAGCCGCATGAAAGGCACGAACAAGATCGGAAGCATGAACATCAGAGGCAAAAACCCAGGAATTATCTTCCTGAGCATAACCCTTCCATTTAACCAGATACTGGAGTTTCCGTCTAGAAACACGAGAATCCAAAATCTTCTCCACAATATACTCCAATTCCCCCTCCACCAAAACCGGGGCAGGAGGCTCAACAGATGGAACCATAGGTGCCACGTATCTCCGCAACAACGACCTATGGAATACATTATGTATGGAAAAGGAGTCTGGGAGGGTCAAACGAAAAGACACAGGATTGAGAACCTCAGAAATCCTATACGGACCAATAAAACGAGGTTTAAATTTAGGCGAGGAAACCTTCATAGGAATATGACGAGAAGATAACCAAACCAGATCCCCAACACGAAGTCGGGGACCCACACGGCGTCTGCGATTAGCGAAAAGTTGAGCTTTCTCCTGGGACAAGATCAAATTGTCCACTACCTGAGTCCAGATCTGCTGCAACCTATCCACCACAGAATCCACACCAGGACAGTCCGAAGACTCAACCTGTCCTGAAGAGAAACGAGGATGGAACCCAGAATTGCAAAAAATGGAGAAACCAAGGTAGCCGAGCTGGCCCGATTATTAAGGGCGAACTCAGCCAACGGCAAAAAGGACACCCAATCATCCTGGTCTGCAGAAACAAAACATCTCAGATATGTTTCCAAGGTCTGATTGGTTCGTTCGGTCTGGCCATTAGTCTGAGGATGGAAAGCCGAGGAAAAGGATAGGTCAATGCCCATCCTACCACAAAAGGCTCGCCTGAACCTTGAAACAAACTGGGAACCTCTGTCAGAAACAATATTCTCAGGAATGCCATGCAACCGAACCACATGCTGAAAGAACAAAGGTACCAAATCAGAGGAGGAAGGCAATTTAGCCAAGGGCACCAGATGGACCATTTTAGAAAAGCGATCACAGACCACCCAAATGACTGACATCTTTTGAGAAACGGGAAGGTCAGAAATGAAATCCATCGAAATATGTGTCCAAGGCCTCTTTGGGACCGGCAAGGGCAAAAGCAACCCACTGGCACGAGAACAGCAGGGCTTAGCCCTAGCACAAATCCCACAGGACTGCACAAAAGTACGTACATCCCGTGACAGAGATGGCCACCAGAAGGATCTAGCCACTAACTCTCTGGTACCAAAGATTCCAGGATGACCAGCCAACACCGAACAATGAAGTTCAGAGATAAGTTTATTAGTCCACCTATCAGGGACGAACAGTTTCTCTGCTGGACAACGATCAGGTTTATTCGCCTGAAATTTTTGCAGCACCCGCCGCAAATCAGGGGAGATGGCAGACACAATGACTCCTTCCTTGAGGATACCCGCTGGCTCAGATAAACCCGGAGAGTCGGGCACAAAACTCCTAGACAGAGCATCCGCCTTCACATTTTTAGAGCCCGGAAGGTACGAAATCACAAAGTCGAAGCGGGCAAAAAATAACGACCAACGGGCCTGTCTAGGATTCAAGCGCTTGGCAGACTCGAGATAAGTCAAGTTCTTATGATCAGTCAATACCACCACGCGATGCTTAGCTCCTTCAAGCCAATGACGCCACTCCTCGAATGCCCACTTCATGGCCAGCAACTCTCGATTGCCCACATCATAATTACGCTCAGCGGGCGAAAACTTCCTGGAAAAGAAAGCACATGGTTTCATCACTGAGCAATCAGAACCTCTCTGTGACAAAACCGCCCCTGCTCCAATCTCAGAAGCATCAACCTCGACCTGGAACGGAAGAGAAACATCTGGCTGACACAACACAGGGGCAGAACAAAAACGACGCTTCAACTCCTGAAAAGCTTCCACAGCAGCAGAAGACCAATTAACCAAATCAGCACCCTTCTTGGTCAAATCGGTCAATGGTTTGGCAATGCTAGAAAAATTACAGATGAAGCGACGATAAAAATTAGCAAAGCCCAGGAACTTTTGCAGACTTTTCAGAGATGTCGGCTGAATCCAATCCTGGATGGCTTGGACCTTAACTGGATCCATCTCGATAGTAGAAGGGGTAAAGATGAACCCCAAAAATGAAACTTTCTGCACACCGAAGAGACACTTTGATCCCTTCACAAACAAAGAGTTAGCACGCAGGACCTGAAAAACCATTCTGACCTGCTTCACATGAGACTCACAATCATCTGAGAAGATCAAAATGTCATCCAAGTAAACAATCAGGAATTTATCCAGATACTCACGGAAGATGTCATGCATAAAAGACTGAAACACAGATGGAGCATTGGCAAGTCCGAACGGCATCACTAGATACTCAAAATGACCCTCGGGCGTATTGAATGCAGTTTTCCATTCATCTCCTTGCCTGATTCTCACCAGATTATACGCACCACGAAGATCTATCTTAGTGAACCAACTAGCCCCCTTAATCCGAGCAAACAAGTCAGATAACAATGGCAAGGGATACTGAAATTTAACAGTGATCTTATTAAGAAGGCGGTAATCAATACACGGTCTCAGCGAACCATCCTTCTTGGCTACAAAGAAGAACCCTGCTCCCAGTGGTGATGACGATGGGCGAATATGTCCCTTCTCCAGGGATTCCTTCACATAACTGCGCATAGCGGCGTGTTCGGGCACGGATAAATTAAATAATCGACCTTTAGGGAATTTACTACCAGGAATCAAATTGATAGCACAATCACAATCCCTATGCGGAGGTAGAGCATCGGACTTGGGCTCTTCAAATACATCCTGATAATCAGACAAGAACTCTGGGACCTCAGAAGGGGTGGATGACGAAATCGACAAAAATGGAACATCACCATGTACCCCCTGACAACCCCAGCTGGATACCGACATGGAATTCCAATCCAATACTGGATTATGGGTTTGTAGCCATGGCAACCCCAACACGACCACATCATGCAGATTATGCAACACCAGAAAGCGAATAACTTCCTGATGTGCAGGAGCCATGCACATGGTCAGCTGGGCCCAGTATTGAGGTTTATTCTTGGCCAAAGGTGTAGCATCAATTCCTCTCAATGGAATAGGACACCGCAAAGGCTCCAAGAAAAACCCACAACGTTTAGCATAATCCAAATCCATCAGATTCAGGGCAGCGCCCGAATCCACAAACGCCATGACAGAAAACGACGACAAAGAGCATATCAAGATAATGGACAGAAGGAATTTGGACTGTACAGTACCAATGACGGCAGACCTAGCGGACCGCTTAGTGCGCTTAGGACAATCAGAAATAGCATGAGTGGAATCACCACAGTAGAAACACAGACCATTCAGACGTCTGTATTCCTGCCGTTCAACTCTAGTCATAGTCCTATCGCACAGCATAGGCTCAGGTTTAACCTCAGGCAGTACCGCCAAATGGTGCACAGATTTACGCTCGCGCAAGCGTCGACCGATCTGAATGGCCAAAGACAAAGACTCATTCAAACCAGCAGGCATAGGAAATCCCACCATGACATCCTTAAGAGCCTCAGAGAGACCCTTTCTGAACAAAGCTGCCAGCGCAGATTCATTCCACTGAGTGAGTACTGACCATTTCCTAAATTTCTGACAATATACTTCTATATCATCCTGACCCTGGCACAAAGCCAGCAAATTTTTCTCAGCCTGATCCACTGAATTAGGCTCATCGTACAGCAATCCGAGCGCCAGGAAAAACGCATCGACACTACTCAATGCAGGGTCTCCTGGCGCAAGAGAAAATGCCCAGTCTTGAGGGTCGCCGCGCAAATAAGAAATAATAATCAAAACCTGTTGAATAGGATTACCAGAAGAATGAGGTTTCAAGGCCAGAAATAGCTTACAATTATTTTTGAAACTTAGAAACTTAGTTCTATCTCCAAAAAACAAATCAGGAATAGGAATTCTTGGTTCTAACATAGATTTCTGATCAATAGTATCTTGAATTTTTTGTACATTTATAACGAGATTATCCATTGAAGAGCACAGACCCTGAATATCCATGTCCACACCTGTGTCCAGAATCACCCAAATGTCTAGGGGAAAAAAAAAAGTGAACACAGAGCAGAAAAAAAAAAAAAAAAAATGATGTCAGAACTTTTTCTTTCCCTCTATTGAGAATCATTAGTTTGGCTCCTTGTACTGTTATGTTTGCTAATGACAGGTGTTATGAAGGCAATCCAGAAACACAGTGTGCTTAGCGATCAGAGCGCACACAGTGATCTGACAAATACCCAAAAATACAAGAACGAGCTCTGAGACGTGGAAACTCTGTAGACTGCACACCTGATCCTATCCTAAACACAACTAAAAGCGGCTGTGGATTGCGCCTAACAACTACCTAGGCAACTCGGCACAGCCTAAGAAACTAGCTAGCCTGAAGATAGAAAAATAGGCCTGACTTGCCCCAGAGAAATTCCCCAAAGGAAAAGGCAGCCCCCCACATATAATGACTGTGAGTAAGATGAAAAGACAAAACGTAGGGATGAAATAGATTCAGCAAAGTGGGGCCCGATATTCTAGGACAGAGCGAGGACAGTAAAGCGAACTTTGCAGTCTACAAAAAACCCTAAAGCAAAACCACGCAAAGGGGGCAAAAAAAACCCACCGTGCCGAACTAACGGCACGGCGGTACACCCTTTGCGTCTCAGAGCTTCCAGCAAAACAAAAGACAAGCTGGACAGAAAAAAAGCAACAAAAAAGCAAAAAGCACTTAGCTATACAGAGCAGCAGGTCACAGGAACAATCAGGAGAAGCTCAGATCCAACACTGAAACATTGACAAGGAGCAAGGATAGCAGCATCAGGCGGAGTTAAGTAATGAAGCAGTTAACGAGCTCACCAGAACACCTGAGGGAGGAAGCTCAGAAGCTGCAGTACCACTTGTGACCACAGGAGTGAATTCAGCCACAGAATTCACAACAGTCTGGTCAGGAGCTCTCCACGGCTATTTTTAGTGTGTGTGATAGGATTAGGGCTTGCGGTCAGCAGAGCTCCCACATCCCAGAGCTCGTCCTGTATGAGGTTTAACTATCAGGTCATTCCTGGTGCTCCTAACCACCAGGACACAACAGGGTAGATATTAGGGTCTGACTAGGGCCAGATGGGACAGCCGACGTTGAGTGGGGGCGCCACATCGTATCCTAGGGTGCCAACCTCCGCTGCCAGAAAGGTTTGAGTCTATTAGGCCGGTTTCACACGTCAGTGGCTCCGGTACGTGAGGTGACAGTTTCCTCACGTACCGGAGACACTGACTCACGTAGACACATTAAAATCAATGTGTCTCTGCATATGTCAGCGTGTTTTCACCCCCCGCTGGCATTAAAATACTTACCCAGCTCCCTCGGCGCTTACATCCTCTCAGCGTCGCTGCTTGTCCTGTATGAGCGGTCACGTGGTGCCGCACGTTACAGTGATGAATATGCGGCTCCACCTCCCATAGGGGTGGAGCCGCATATTCATTACTGTAATAAGCGGCACCACGTGACCGCTCATACAGGAAGAGCTGCGACGCTGAGAGGATGTAAGCGCCAAGGGAGCTGGGTAAGTATTTTAATGCCAGCGGGGAAGCGCACAGGGGTTGGGAGGGGGCAGATTACCGGGAACTTTATTTTAAAAACAAAAATAAATTTTAAAAAAAGATTATTCATTCCTTCTTGCCAGCAAATGCTGCTGGGAAGAAGGGATGAATACCGGCTTCAGCACCGCACGCAGGGGACAGCGCTTAACTCTAGCGCTGTCTCCTGCACGGTCCGTGTGGTCCTCAGTCGGCACACGGGCGGCACACGGCTGCCGCACATGTGCCACACTGATGTTCAACGTAAGCACACGGACACACGGACACGGATAATTCCGGTACCAATTTTTCCGGTACCTGAATTATCTGGACGTGTGAGACTGGCCTTAGGGAGTTAGATAGGGATTTAGTCAGGAATATAACCCTTTAGCTAAAGAGTTCCTGTTGCACTCCGGCTGTAGTAATACCCCGCCCAGGCCCTAGGGTTATGGTGTTCGTAGTAATTCATTTATTATTACATTTTTTAATTATGATATATTAAAGATATGTTTAGGGCGTTTTTCTCTTTTGGTTTATCCACTTTTATTTGCCCTGTACCAAGGGCATCATTCGATCAAATAAAAATTTTTTAAACAGATATTTATTTTACTCACTTATATAGCGCCATCATATTTCACAGAGCTTTACAGACCTCATCATCACTGTTCCCAATGAGGCTCACAATCTACATTCATTATCAGTATGGTCTTTGGAGTATGGGAGGAAACTGGAGAACCCAGAGGAAACCCAGCAAAAAGGGGGAGAACATACAAACTCCTTGCAGATATTGTCCTTGGTGGGATTTGAACCCAGGACCCCAGCACTGCAGTGCTAACCACTGAGCCACCATACAGTGCTAACCTCTGATCCCCTGTACAGTGTCAGGATTAGGAAGGGTTGGCCTTCTGAGTCTTATCAGGTCAGAATGGTGGGACAGAATGACGGTCTTTTGGTAATGACAGACCAAGACTTTACCAAATTTACAAAGGTGTTTCAGAGGAAGATGGTGACGTGGAGAGTGGGACACAAGATTACATGTTGCTCTCTTATCATAATTTACCCATATTAGTTCTTCAGATCGATATATTATGTTTTTGTGATTTTTTTTTTCTTTTCTACCTGATGCAGATGAAGAAACAAGAGATGAAGTCGTCCATCATTCAGCTCAGTATAGAATACTCAATAGTGACTCAATTCACAAGTTTTGTGGCCGTGGAAAAAAGGGTGAGTATGTAACATAGAAAAAACGTAAGTTCTTGTACAGTGGGGTTTCCAAGTTTATGAAAAGACACCATGCAAAATCCATTATTACAGGGGTTGTCTAGGAATAGAAAAACATGGCTTTTTTATTTAAGAAACAGCGCCATCCCTTGACCATGGCTTGTACGTAATATCGTAGTGCAGCTCAATTCACATGAATGGGGTTGAGGTGCAATGCCAAACTTAACCCATGGTCAGGGGTGGCGCTGTTTCATGTTTTTCTAATCCTGGTCAGCCCCTTTAATAATAAAAAAAAACAAGTTTATAGTATTCAAAGCAATCATTCTCCTGGCAACTGCATCCCGGGTGCTTGCTATGTGTTGCCATCCCGGGCCTGAGTTGTTCGGTGCAGCAGTCACTTCAACTTCAGACTGGAAGAAGAGGTAAGTACGGTATGGTTTTTTTTTTTTTAATTTAGCTTGTTGGGGACATTCAAAATGGGTGAACGAGTAGTAGACAACCCCTTTAAGAGGTGTAGCGTTGCGCACGTTTTGCGTTTGTTTTGTTTTTTTACTGTCTGAGCTTATTTTTCAGCTAGAAATGGATCTTTTAAAAAAGACAGGTGGGAAAAAGCTGAAATTTTCCATATTCTCACCCGTTTCTTTAATGGTTCCCTGAAGACTTGAATGGCCGATTGTGATCTCCACAGTTTAGTTTCAACAGTACAGACACACGGATTTGTTGTAAAAAACAGATGTATGAACAGATCCCCTATGTTGCTGTGCGCTGTCCGTTTACAAAAAAAAAAATGAAAAGGCAGCAAAGTGATAAGAAAACTTGTGTGAATTGGTCCATGCACACATCAAGCTCTGCGCTACATGCATTGTATGTATTTTAGACACTTTGACTTGCTCAATAAGGGGCCTGATCCAGCTGAAAATCAATCTAGCAGAAATTACAGGTCATAAGTAAGTCAACGTCAGCAAAAAAAAGTGTAGTAAGTTTAGATTAGTCAAAAAAATACAAACTGAGCGACTTCAAAGGTTTGTCCAATCTTGAGGCTCAAGTCTGCAGTCACAAGACTGCAGACTTGAAAATCCTCCCAGTGCGCTCACTGCGAGCTGTCAGAATTTTCCGGCACCAAGAATAGGCAGGCGCGTGATCATAAGTTTTACGATTTGTGTTCATGTGGTCACATGCCGACTAGGCGCGTCCAGCCTCACTCAATATAAGTGAATTGAGCAAGGCTGGACATGTCTAGTCGGAATGTGGCCGGAAGTATGCAAATCACGTACATGCGGTCACATGACTGCCCTCTCCCGACACCAGAGAATCCTCACAGCGCACACCGTGCGTGCTGTGAGAATTCACAAGTCTGCAGAGTGAGTGAGTGCAGACTTGAACACCAAGACTGGACAACCCCTTTAAGTACATTTGGTGGAGTTTTAGACAGGCAAGTCCTGGCTGGCACTGTAAAAAAAATAGGGTTAGTAAATCTGTCCCATTGAGAAACAAAGCAGGAAACATAGGACAAGGCCAGCACTCCTATAGATTATTTTAAAGGGGTTGTCTGTGCTTGGGACAAAAGTCTGCAGACTACCGAATTATGATAGAGTGACAGTGGGCACACTGTGATAATTTCTCAGTATTTCCAGTACGAGCATGTGTTCACGTGACCGCGTGTATGCAATTTTCTTATGATGACGTGCCAAATAGTCTCATCTAGCTTCAGTAATTTCACTTGTTTTGAGAGAAGTCAAACACTTCTAGTTGGAATGTGACTGCAAGTATGCAAATCGGATACTTGTGGTCACAGGACTGCCTACGCGCACTGGTAATATGAGGAATTGTGACGCACCAAACACTTTCAGGATTCGGCAGTCTGCAGTCACAGAGTGATTGCAGGCTTTTTTTCCCCAGACCTGAACAGCCCCTTTAATGTGCAGCTGCACATATTTCATGGCCAATTTATACATACGTAGAAGAACTGCAGTAGCCACACCATTGAGAAACAGTATTCTACGTCATTTGTAGATTTTTGAAATTGTGATAATATGACTTGAAAAATAAAGGTTACTCCTTTATATTTTAGAGTGCAGAAGAAGACATAGACATTGAACCAAATGTTCTTGAAATTATATCTGCAGAGGATGTGGATATTCTGCCGTATATGGACTGGTCATCTACAGCTTATAAAGAAGAAGATGTAGTGAGTGTATGTCAAAAGAACCTTCATCACTATTTATATACAGCACCAGAATCACCATCAGTATATGAATACAGTACCAGAACCAACATCAGTACATTAATACAGCACCATAACTACCATCAGTACATGAATACATAAATAGTACATGAAGACTGCACCAAAATAATCATCAGTACATGGATACAGCACCAAGCTTAGGACAGCAACCAATTGGACTGTCAGGTTAATTTACAATTGTTTTGCATAACCCTGCAACTCCCAGTATGTCCTTAACAATGGTAAGGAATTGATGGGAGAAGTTGTCTGTTACCAGTCATTATCAGACCGCAGACAGAAACCACAATACTTATTAGACCCAGGTGACGGTCTAAGTACTCGGTCCTCCACTGATCTGCTTAGAATTAAAGGGCCTAAAACATATTAAAAAAAAAACCTCCCCAAATTCTAGGGAACCAGCAAATTATTGTCCTCTCTAAGCAGGTGTCAATCACCCGATGTACGAGCAAGACGTTTGTTCATCGGGGGAAATTATTTTTAAGTTTGTGCAAATATCCGCTTTCTTAGCAGTAATTAGTCCTGTGTATGTCTAAGAACTCTAATATTTTATGCTCACATGTGGCCCCTTGGCCATCAGTTGTATATTCCTGATGTAGGCAAAGTGACAACAAATTTAATATGTAATCATTTCATATTTTAATTCATGAATCAATAGTACCCATCAAAAGAAGTAACTTTGTAATATATGTGATCAGAGAAATATAATGCCCCCCCATCACACCCCCCTACTCTTTATAATTTCCTCTCCCACCACCCGCCCACTATTTGTTATAATGCTGTCTCACCCAGACTCCACCTAGCAACTGCCAGAGCAAATAAAAACTGATTGGTGGGAGCGGGCCCTGGGTGTTGAACTCCTATGATCTGTTACTGATCATCTTGCAGAAAGGTCATCAACACCATATGCCTGGATGACCCATTTATAGCTTCATCTTCACCCTGATAAGGTTAAGCCAAAGTTGCACAATTCACAAAATACCACATATGTAGACCTAAAAATACTACTCAAAATCGAGGTGAAAAAAAGGAAATATATCCCCAAATAGCTAAAGACAAACACATAAAGCACAATTTCAAAAATATATTCAAACACAGCCATTCAAAATGATGCCCAACATTTGAATTTAAACAAGACATGGTCACAGATCTGAAAATCTTCAGTGGCCTCCTCAATCCTGCACAAAGACCCCTCAGTTCATAGGGATAGATCTTCAATGGGTATGGATGTATAATGATAAATATCTGTGAAAATAAAAATAATAATACAATGTATTTGAAATTCTCATAGCAAATGGTGAATACCAGTTATGCAACAGGCCTTTAATAAGCCACATCGGGGGGATGTTGCAGCGAATCATCAGCAAACCAGCCACTAAATATATGGATGACTAACAAATAAAGTTACTCTGTAACGCTACAGCTATAGTGTGCAAACATGAAATATATGAAATTGGAATAGCATTACTACTCTAGAAAAAAGTTAAAATGAAGCTACTTAGCGCATAAATTGGCCAATTCATGTGTGCCCAGTGGCCACCGACAAGGCGATAGGCTGATAGCCTACATTTATATGGGAAGAAAAAAACGCAAAAATTGAGCTTAACTTGAGTTGGTACACATGCAGAAGTTAAACGCATGTTCACATTGGTCACAAAACATTAAAACCTACAAGAGAAAAAGTAAGCAAAAACCCTGATGTAACTAAATAAAAAAAGCAAAAGTGCATTTAAATAAGAGTTTTTAGTAATACTGTTTTCTGATAAAAAAAAAATAGCACAAAAGCCATCCCACCACGTCAAGGTAACTCTGATCGGGACAGTCCTCTTGTAGGTTTTAATGTTTTGTGGCCAATGTGAACATGCGTTTAACTTCTGCATGTGTACCAACTCAAGTTAAGCAAAATGTTTGTGTTTTTTCTTTGTATTGTTGTATTCTGTGCAAGCCGGGGTGTGGCCTCCCTGTTTCTGATCTAGAGTTTATATATGTCTTCCCCAGTCAGGTGTTCCCTGGTTGGGCCCAGTCCTTTTGTCTGCCCTTATTCACACTGAGGTAATCATTGACACATGGTAAGGTTTTAATATTAGACAGTGTAGGACTGTCCCGATCAGAGTTACCTTGACACGGTGGGATGGCTTTTGTGCTATTTTTTGATCAAAAACAGTATTACTAAAAACTCGGTGTTATTTAAATGCACTTTTGCTTTTTTACTTAGTTACATCAGGGTTTTTGCTTACTTTTTCTCTTGTAGGTTTTAATTTATACGGGAATGTAGGATCCTGCTATGATTAAAACCACCATAAGCTGATGGGTGGAGTGCTCAGTCAGAGAGCCTATGTATGCAAATATCAAGATTTCGACTCTGAACTGAGCCAAAATCTTGATCTGCGCATGCGTCGCCTCCGGCACCATTTTATTTAAGTCTTGTTCACAGGACACCATCTCCCACTGCACATGCTCCACCCACACAATGATGGTGGCAGCGCTGAATTTTAAAAAAGAGGCAGGTCACTGAATAATCTGTGACCTGCGCAAGAAGCAGAGGAGGCTGAGAGGAAGACAATAATGCTATTCCAATTTCGTATACTTCATGTTTACATGCTATAGTGTTAGAGTGCAGTTTTGTTTGTTGGTTATATATGGAGATGGGTACTCTTCGTATACACCTGTTCACACCTGTTCTTTGTTGGAAATGACGGTCAGTTTTAATATTTAAATATATGGATGGACCTTACATTCAACATTAAAGAAGCACTCCCATCAAAGTTTTTGTCCTATTTAATATCATCCGAATATATAGCACTGTGTACTTACAATTGCTCATTTTGCCTTTCTACCCAGATAATTCTTCTCTTTTCTCTGCTCTATGTAAAAACAAGAAGTCTCTTGTCTCTGCATTTATCATTCCCCTCTTCAATGTCTGACCCAGCTGCTCTCCCTTCCAGGGACATTTGCCATGATTTATTACTTGTGCAGAGAAATCTGACCTT
Organism: Ranitomeya imitator; assembly: GCF_032444005.1. Taxonomy (NCBI): domain Eukaryota; kingdom Metazoa; phylum Chordata; class Amphibia; order Anura; family Dendrobatidae; genus Ranitomeya; species Ranitomeya imitator. The sequence continues at coordinate 775,319,884 of NC_091284.1, forward strand.
CTGTTTATACTGAAAGCAGGTTACTTGGATGCAACGGCGCAGACAAGCGAAAAGTACGTTGGGGGTAACAGTGGAAGTGTCAATACAGTGTATTATAACACAGTAATATGACTAAACACAATATCTGTGCAATGTTCTTTTACATACTGTTCTTGTTATCTAGCAGATAAATGACTGTTAATGCCTTCATGTCTCAACTTCACGTTCGTCACTCTCAGTACTAGGCCTATGCCCATTGTAGTCTATTTACATACCTCTGATTGTTACCCTGGCCCTAGCAGGGGGGGGAGTCACCGGTATTTCTCGCTAGGCCGCAAGTACTAGATATGCGAGTCGATGTGTATACAGTGTGCTAGTCGCACTGGCTGTCTCCATTCCCTGTAGCATGGCCCTAGCCCACACCCTGTACGTACGTCTATGCTGGAAGTAACGGCCCACAGGGACGCTCCTCTGCTACAGCTGAATCATCTCCTGAGCCTGGTCCCGATCTAGTCACGGTCTTCTGGTGCGGGGTGCGAGTCTTCTACTGGTGTGGGATAGGGATATTCTGCTGGTGCTGGATACAGATCTTCTACTGGCGCGGGATGAAGATGTTCTACTGGCGGGCGGTATGGATCTTATACTGGCGCAGTGTATGGATCTTTACTGGCGCGGGGTATGGATCTTCTACTGACGCGGGGTATGGATCTTCTACTGACGCGGGGTATGGATCTTCTACTGACGCGGGGTATGGATCTTCTACTGACGCGGGGTATGGATCTTCTACTGGCGCAGGATACGGATCTTCTACTGGCGCAGGATACGGATCTTCTACTGGTGCTGGATACGGATCTTCTACTGTTGCGGGATACAGATCTTCTACTGGTGCTGGATACAGATCTTCTGTTTGTGCAGGAAACATCTTCTGGCGTGGGACACAGATCTTCTACTGGCACGGGATACGGATCTTCTATTGGAGCTGCTTACGGTCACAGATCTTCCTATCAGCTAAGGTCACCAATCTTTCTCTCAGTTCAGACCTTCTCCGTCATCTGACCGCTACCAGGCCCTTCTGTGGTGATAGTGGTTGTAAGCCTACCTAGCAGCCACTCGACCTGTCCTGGTACAGGTTCTGGTGCCAACTCCTCCATTTCCGTCCCAACCTTTTATAATTAGTTACTGCGATACACATGTCACCTGACCTGGTTTCGTCTATAATCTCTTCATGTGGGAATATAGGTTCCTACAATTGTAATTCTCTTTTTACTTTCACTTCCGCCTTTGACCAGCAGATGGCAGTGTTCACTTGCAGTTACTCAGCTAGGCATGTACTATATAATTGTCTAAGGCTAGGTTCACATTGCGTTAATGGGTGTCCGCTAGCGGACTCCGTTACATGGCGAAATTGTTGCAATTAACGCCATGCAACGGATCCGTTAGCGCACCCATTGACTGCAATGTGCTAACGGATCTCTAGTGCATCGCTAGCGCATGCCATTTTCGGCACGCGCTAGGGATGTCCCGCTAGTTTTGGACGCACCTCGAACGCTGCTTCCAGCGTCCGAGGTCCGTTCCTCGCTAGCGCAGATCGGGCATCTGCGCTAGCGGGATCGCCAAATGCGATCCCTTTTGGCACATTGCGTTAGCTGTTGTGAATTCTGTGGCTGAATTCACTCCTGTGGTCACAAGTGGTACTGCAGCTTCTGAGCTTCCTCCCTCAGGTGTTCTGGTGAGCTCGTTAACTGCTTCATTACTTAACTCCGCCTGATGCTGCTATCCTTGCTCCTTGTCAATGTTTCAGTGTTGGATCTGAGCTTCTCCTGATTGTTCCTGTGACCTGCTGCTCTGTATAGCTAAGTGCTTTTTGCTTTTTTTGTTGCTTTTTTTCTGTCCAGCTTGTCTTTTGTTTTGCTGGAAGCTCTGAGACGCAAAGGGTGTACCGCCGTGCCGTTAGTTCGGCACGGTGGGGTTTTTTTTGCCCCCTTTGCGTGGTTTTGCTTTAGGGTTTTTTGTAGACTGCAAAGTTCGCTTTACTGTCCTCGCTCTGTCCTAGAATATCGGGCCCCACTTTGCTGAATCTATTTCATCCCTACGTTTTGTCTTTTCATCTTACTCACAGTCATTATATGTGGGGGGCTGCCTTTTCCTTTGGGGAATTTCTCTGGGGCATGTCAGGCCTATTTTTCTATCTTCAGGCTAGCTAGTTTCTTAGGCTGTGCCGAGTTGCCTAGGTAGTTGTTAGGCGCAATCCACAGCCGCTTTTAGTTGTGTTTAGGATAGGATCAGGTGTGCAGTCTACAGAGTTTCCACGTCTCAGAGCTCGTTCTTGTATTTTTGGGTATTTGTCAGATCACTGTGTGCGCTCTGATCGCTAAGCACACTGTGTTTCTGGATTGCCTTCATAACACCTGTCATTAGCAAACATAACAGTACAAGGAGCCAAAACTAATGATTCTCAATAGAGGGAAAGAAAAAGTTCTGACATCATTTTTTTTTTTTTTTCTGCTCTGTGTTCACTTTTTTTTTCCCCCTAGACATTTGGGTGATTCTGGACACAGGTGTGGAAATGGATATTCAGGGTCTGTGCTCTTCAATGGATAATCTCGTTATAAATGTACAAAAAATTCAAGATACTATTGATCAGAAATCTATGTTAGAACCAAGAATTCCTATTCCTGATTTGTTTTTTGGAGATAGAACTAAGTTTCTAAGTTTCAAAAATAATTGTAAGCTATTTCTGGCCTTGAAACCTCATTCTTCTGGTAATCCTATTCAACAGGTTTTGATTATTATTTCTTTTTTGCGCGGCGACCCTCAAGACTGGGCATTTTCTCTTGCGCCAGGAGACCCTGCATTGAGTAGTGTCGATGCGTTTTTCCTGGCGCTCGGATTGCTGTACGATGAGCCTAATTTAGTGGATCAGGCTGAGAAAAATTTGCTGGCTTTGTGCCAGGGTCAGGATGATATAGAAGTATATTGTCAGAAATTTAGGAAATGGTCAGTACTCACTCAGTGGAATGAATCTGCGCTGGCAGCTTTGTTCAGAAAGGGTCTCTCTGAGGCTCTTAAGGATGTCATGGTGGGATTTCCTATGCCTGCTGGTTTGAATGAGTCTTTGTCTTTGGCCATTCAGATCGGTCGCCGCTTGCGCGAGCGTAAATCTGTGCACCATTTGGCGGTACTGCCTGAGGTTAAACCTGAGCCTATGCAGTGCGATAGGACTATGACTAGAGTTGAACGGCAGGAATACAGACGTCTGAATGGTCTGTGTTTCTACTGTGGTGATTCCACTCATGCTATTTCTGATTGTCCTAAGCGCACTAAGCGGTCCGCTAGGTCTGCCGTCATTGGTACTGTACAGTCCAAATTCCTTCTGTCCATTACCTTGATATGCTCTTTGTCGTCGTTTTCTGTCATGGCGTTTGTGGATTCGGGCGCTGCCCTGAATCTGATGGATTTGGATTATGCTAAACGTTGTGGGTTTTTCTTGGAGCCTTTGCGGTGTCCTATTCCATTGAGAGGAATTGATTCTACACCTTTGGCCAAGAATAAACCTCAATACTGGGCCCAGCTGACCATGTGCATGGCTCCTGCACATCAGGAAGTTATTCGCTTTCTGGTGTTGCATAATCTGCATGATGTGGTCGTGTTGGGGTTGCCATGGCTACAAACCCATAATTCAGTATTGGATTGGAATTCCATGTCGGTATCCAGCTGGGGTTGTCAGGGGGTACATGGTGATGTTCCATTTTTGTCGATTTCGTCATCCACCCCTTCTGAGGTCCCAGAGTTCTTGTCTGATTATCAGGATGTATTTGAAGAGCCCAAGTCCGATGCTCTACCTCCGCATAGGGATTGTGATTGTGCTATCAATTTGATTCCTGGTAGTAAATTCCCTAAAGGTCGATTATTTAATTTATCCGTGCCCGAACACGCCGCTATGCGCAGTTATGTGAAGGAATCCCTGGAGAAGGGACATATTCGCCCATCGTCATCACCACTGGGAGCAGGGTTCTTCTTTGTAGCCAAGAAGGATGGTTCGCTGAGACCGTGTATTGATTACCGCCTTCTTAATAAGATCACTGTTAAATTTCAGTATCCCTTGCCATTGTTATCTGACTTGTTTGCTCGGATTAAGGGGGCTAGTTGGTTCACTAAGATAGATCTTCGTGGTGCGTATAATCTGGTGAGAATCAGGCAAGGAGATGAATGGAAAACTGCATTCAATACGCCCGAGGGTCATTTTGAGTATCTAGTGATGCCGTTCGGACTTGCCAATGCTCCATCTGTGTTTCAGTCTTTTATGCATGACATCTTCCGTGAGTATCTGGATAAATTCCTGATTGTTTACTTGGATGACATTTTGATCTTCTCAGATGATTGGGAGTCTCATGTGAAGCAGGTCAGAATGGTTTTTCAGGTCCTGCGTGCTAACTCTTTGTTTGTGAAGGGATCAAAGTGTCTCTTCGGTGTGCAGAAAGTTTCATTTTTGGGGTTCATCTTTACCCCTTCTACTATCGAGATGGATCCTGTTAAGGTCCAAGCCATCCAGGATTGGATTCAGCCGACATCTCTGAAAAGTCTGCAAAAGTTCCTGGGCTTTGCTAATTTTTATCGTCGCTTCATCTGTAATTTTTCTAGCATTGCCAAACCATTGACCGATTTGACCAAGAAGGGTGCTGATTTGGTTAATTGGTCTTCTGCTGCTGTGGAAGCTTTTCAGGAGTTGAAGCGTCGTTTTTGTTCTGCCCCTGTGTTGTGTCAGCCAGATGTTTCTCTTCCGTTCCAGGTCGAGGTTGATGCTTCTGAGATTGGAGCAGGGGCGGTTTTGTCACAGAGAGGTTCTGATTGCTCAGTGATGAAACCATGTGCTTTCTTTTCCAGGAAGTTTTCGCCCGCTGAGCGTAATTATGATGTGGGCAATCGAGAGTTGCTGGCCATGAAGTGGGCATTCGAGGAGTGGCGTCATTGGCTTGAAGGAGCTAATCATCGCGTGGTGGTATTGACTGATCATAAGAACTTGACTTATCTCGAGTCTGCCAAGCGCTTGAATCCTAGACAGGCCCGTTGGTCGTTATTTTTTGCCCGCTTCGACTTTGTGATTTCGTACCTTCCGGGCTCTAAAAATGTGAAGGCGGATGCTCTGTCTAGGAGTTTTGTGCCCGACTCTCCGGGTTTATCTGAGCCAGCGGGTATCCTCAAGGAAGGAGTCATTGGGTCTGCCATCTCCCCTTATTTGCGGCGGGTGCTGCAAAAATTTCAGGCGAATAAACCTGATCGTTGTCCAGCAGAGAAACTGTTCGTCCCTGATAGGTGGACTAATAAACTTATCTCTGAACTTCATTGTTCGGTGTTGGCTGGTCATCCTGGAATCTTTGGTACCAGAGAGTTAGTGGCTAGATCCTTCTGGTGGCCATCTCTGTCACGGGATGTACGTACTTTTGTGCAGTCCTGTGGGATTTGTGCTAGGGCTAAGCCCTGCTGTTCTCGTGCCAGTGGGTTGCTTTTGCCCTTGCCGGTCCCAAAGAGGCCTTGGACACATATTTCGATGGATTTCATTTCTGACCTTCCCGTTTCTCAAAAGATGTCAGTCATTTGGGTGGTCTGTGATCACTTTTCTAAAATGGTCCATCTGGTGCCCTTGGCTAAATTGCCTTCCTCCTCTGATTTGGTACCTTTGTTCTTTCAGCATGTGGTTCGGTTGCATGGCATTCCTGAGAATATTGTTTCTGACAGAGGTTCCCAGTTTGTTTCAAGGTTTTGGCGAGCCTTTTGTGGTAGGATGGGCATTGACCTATCCTTTTCCTCGGCTTTCCATCCTCAGACTAATGGCCAGACCGAACGAACCAATCAGACCTTGGAAACATATCTGAGATGTTTTGTTTCTGCAGACCAGGATGATTGGGTGTCCTTTTTGCCGTTGGCTGAGTTCGCCCTTAATAATCGGGCCAGCTCGGCTACCTTGGTTTCTCCATTTTTTTGCAATTCTGGGTTCCATCCTCGTTTCTCTTCAGGACAGGTTGAGTCTTCGGACTGTCCTGGTGTGGATTCTGTGGTGGATAGGTTGCACCAGATCTGGACTCAGGTAGTGGACAATTTGATCTTGTCCCAGGAGAAAGCTCAACTTTTCGCTAATCGCAGACGCCGTGTGGGTCCCCGACTTCGTGTTGGGGATCTGGTTTGGTTATCTTCTCGTCATATTCCTATGAAGGTTTCCACTCCTAAATTTAAACCTCGTTTTATTGGTCCGTATAGGATTTCTGAGGTTCTCAATCCTGTGTCTTTTCGTTTGACCCTCCCAGACTCCTTTTCCATACATAATGTATTCCATAGGTCGTTGTTGCGGAGATACGTGGCACCTATGGTTCCATCTGTTGAGCCTCCTGCCCCGGTTTTGGTGGAGGGGGAATTGGAGTATATTGTGGAGAAGATTTTGGATTCTCGTGTTTCTAGATGGAAACTCCAGTATCTGGTTAAATGGAAGGGTTATGCTCAGGAAGATAATTCCTGGGTTTTTGCCTCTGATGTTCATGCTTCCGATTTTGTTCGTGCCTTTCATGCGGCTCATCCTGGTCGGCCTGGGGGCTCTGGTGAGGGTTCGGTGACCCCTCCTCAAGGGGGGGGTACTGTTGTGAATTCTGTGGCTGAATTCACTCCTGTGGTCACAAGTGGTACTGCAGCTTCTGAGCTTCCTCCCTCAGGTGTTCTGGTGAGCTCGTTAACTGCTTCATTACTTAACTCCGCCTGATGCTGCTATCCTTGCTCCTTGTCAATGTTTCAGTGTTGGATCTGAGCTTCTCCTGATTGTTCCTGTGACCTGCTGCTCTGTATAGCTAAGTGCTTTTTGCTTTTTTTGTTGCTTTTTTTCTGTCCAGCTTGTCTTTTGTTTTGCTGGAAGCTCTGAGACGCAAAGGGTGTACCGCCGTGCCGTTAGTTCGGCACGGTGGGTTTTTTTTGCCCCCTTTGCGTGGTTTTGCTTTAGGGTTTTTTGTAGACTGCAAAGTTCGCTTTACTGTCCTCGCTCTGTCCTAGAATATCGGGCCCCACTTTGCTGAATCTATTTCATCCCTACGTTTTGTCTTTTCATCTTACTCACAGTCATTATATGTGGGGGGCTGCCTTTTCCTTTGGGGAATTTCTCTGGGGCAAGTCAGGCCTATTTTTCTATCTTCAGGCTAGCTAGTTTCTTAGGCTGTGCCGAGTTGCCTAGGTAGTTGTTAGGCGCAATCCACAGCCGCTTTTAGTTGTGTTTAGGATAGGATCAGGTGTGCAGTCTACAGAGTTTCCACGTCTCAGAGCTCGTTCTTGTATTTTTGGGTATTTGTCAGATCACTGTGTGCGCTCTGATCGCTAAGCACACTGTGTTTCTGGATTGCCTTCATAACACCTGTCATTAGCAAACATAACAGTTAGCGCAATCCGCTAGCGTATGCGCTAAATGGATTGCCCTAACACAATGTGAACGTAGCCTAAGGGGTACTTCCGTCTTTCTTTCTTTCTGTCTGTCATGAATATTCATTGGTCCTGGCCTCTGTCTGTCTTGGAATCCAAGTCGCTGATTGGTCTCGCCAGCTGCCTGTCATGGCTGCCGCGACCAATCAGCGACGGCCACAGTCCGATTAGTCCCTCCCTACTCCCCTGCAGTCAGTGCTCGGCGCCCGCTCCATACTCCCCGCAGTCACCGCTCACACAGGGTTAATGTCAGTGGTAACGGACCGCGTTATGCCACGTGTAACCCTGTGTGACCAAGTTTTTACTATTGATGCTGCCTATGCAACGTCAATAGTAAAAAGATCTAATGTTAAAAATAATTTAAAAAAATAAAAAATCATTATATACTCACCTTCCGCTGCCTTTCCCGCTCCTCGCGATGCTCCGGTGACCGCTCAATGCAAGCGGCAGGTTCCGGTGGCAAGCATGGTATGCGAGAAGGACCTGCCATGACGTCACAGTCATGTGACCGTGACGTCATCACAGGTCCTGCGCGAGAAGAACCTGCCATCGCGTCACGGTCATGTGACTGCGACGTCATCACACCCTGGGACCGGAAGCTGCCGCCTGCACCGCACACAGGCGACAGAACTACAAGGGGCCCTCGGAAGGTGAGTATATGTTTATTTTTTATTTTTTAACCTGTGACATACGTAGCTGGGCAATATACTACGTAGCTGGGCAGTATACTACGTGGCTCTGTGTTGTATACTACGTCACTGGGCAATATACTACGTGACTGGGCAATACACTACGTCACTGGGCAATATACTACGTGGACATGCATATTCTAGAATACCCGATGCGTTAGAATCGGGCCACCATCTAGTCAACTATACTCGTCTTCTCGAAAAATAACAGTATAGTTAGTTATGGCACAATCAGAACACGGTACAGTATATCTCATTGTGTAGATATCCTATTTTGCATTATCGTATTTATATATACACTGTCTTCTATATTTACAATTAAAGAACTGTTACCAGTAATGCCTAGTTCTAATGCCCCATCCTAAGGGGGGTCACTCTCACTACTTGGTCCGTCACCATAATTTTTTCTCTAGGCAACTCAAAATGTCACACATGCCCTAACAGAGGTCAACGATATTGCCCACTAGGTTGCCAGTCTCTGATTGGTGAGTTACTTGGTACACAGTACACTCTTCACACTGGCCGTCTCTGTTGCCTGAAGCACGGCCCCGGCTCATATTCTGCGCCGTACGTCTATGCTGGAATGAATGGCTCACACGAATGTCTCTCTCTAAGGCCTGGTCGTCTGTCTTGGCTCTGGCTTGGTCCACTCGGCTTGGATCTCTCAGCTCTGGTCTTTTGTCTCTTTCTCTGGTCATCTGAATTTGGTTACTCGGTCCTTCACTCGCATCTGGTTACTCGGTAATCTGGTTAGTCATAATGGAGGCTATAAGGTAACTCCGCTCCACCACATGTCCATCCTGTTACATATGCAGGCACAGAATCCTCCCCTTCTTTGCCTTCCCAAGTTTATTTTTTTTGTAATTAATAACTGCGCCACATCTGTCACCTGACCTGATGTTTCCTCTAGTCTTTTTCCTCAGGTTACATATGCTCCACTCTTCAGTTCCTACTATCTTCATTCTCTCCTCTTTCTCTATTCTTATAATCTAAGGTCAGCTGATGGTGATGTTTGCTAGCAGACATTCGGCTTAAAGGGGTAGGTCTGGAAGATAAAAATGTTTGTACTGTCCCTGTCCTCATAAACTATAAAGATGCGATGCCCAGTGCAGTTATATGGTCTTTATAACACTTGTAATTCCTTGTGAAAGCAGCTGCTCCTCACTGATACCCCCTCCTGTCTGGGACAATAGAATGCCACACACTGCTGCAGCATGTGCTGCTGATCCTAAGCGTTCGTTATTGCCTATAACCCCGTGCACACTGCAATCTGTCAACTGATGAAGGTCATCGTATGAACGAAATGGTTTCTTTACTTTTGAATTGCCTGCACACAATAACATTCTCTTCTTACCACATTTACCTGAGTGGAAAGTTTTCTACAAGATTTACATGGGACAGTATGTCACACAGCAGTGTGCAGTGCAGCTTCCCCCTGTGAGTAACTGCCAGTGAGAGAAGAGGGGGCATGGCTATGCCCTCTGTTCTCTTCAGAGAAAGGCTACTTTCACACATCAGGTTTTTTGTTTCAGGCACAATCCGGCCAATTTTTTAAAAAACGGATCCGTCGCAAATAGTGACAAACTGATGCGACGGATCCTTTTTTTCTGCTGGATCCGTTTTGTTTTTCACCTGGGGGGGGAGAGGAGGAGAGAGAGAGAGAGACCATGATACTGTATGTTGGACCATGTGAGGCCCAAAATACTGTATAGAGAACTATGTGGTGCCCATAAAACTGTATGGAGGACTGTACTGTCTGGTATAAAATGATAAGTCTGCAGTCACTCTGTGTGCTGCAAGGATTCACCGATTTCTAAGGTATTGTAGAATTTACAACGGATATCACTCAATGGGATAGATGAGGCGGGGGATGGTAGGATGGAGCTGCAGGACGGTGAAGTAGCAAGCTGGGTGACAGTTAGGAAGCGGGGTAGAGGGAAGAGTGCCAGGGAGGCTAGTCCTGATCTGGAACACCCCAATAAGTTTGCTAAGTTGGCAGATGAGGGGGGTGCCAGTACAGGGGTAGCACTGCTGCAGCCAGGCATGTCCTCTGAAAGCCGGAGGAGTGACCGCTCCAGTAAGGAGGGAAATAGGAGCGCAGGGCAGGCCAGACAGGTGCTGGTAGTGGGCGACTCAATTATTAGGGGAACAGATAGGGCAATCTGTCACAAAGACAGGGATCGTCGAATGGTGTGCTGCCTACCTGGCGCTCGAGTCCGACACATCGCTGATCGGGTGGACAGATTACTGGGAGGGGCTGGTGAGGACCCAGCGGTCATGGTGCACATTGGCACAAATGATAAAGTTAGAGGTAGGTGGTAGGTCCTTAAAGACGATTTCAGGGAATTAGGCTGCAAGCTGAAAGCAAGGACCTCCAACGTGGTATTTTCCGAAATACTGCCTGTACCACGTGCCATGCAGGGAGGCAACGGGAGATTAGGGAGGTTAATAAATGGCTCAAGAATTTGTGTAGGAAGGAGGGGTTTGGGTTCCTGCAGAACTGGGCCGACTTCTAAGTTGGCTACAGGCTCTACGCTAGGGACGGGCTGCATCTCAATGGGGAAGGTGCAGCCGTGCTGGGGGAGAAAATGGCTAGAAGGTTGGAGGAGTGTTTAAACTAGGAATTGGGGGGGGGGGAGGGTATTCATTTTATAGGAGGGGAAGATAGTGCAGATAGAGACCTGGGCACAAATAAGGAAGTTGGGGGTGGCGGCGGCATGGGGGGTGGGGTTAGAACAGTTAATAATTTAAGAAAGAATAGAGGTGCAGAGAGATACATAAAATGTATGTATACTAATGCCAGAAGCCTCGCCAACAAAATGGACGAATTAGAATTAATGTTGTTGGAGCATAATTATAACATGGTGGGGATATCTGAAACGTGGCTGGATGAGAGCCATGACTGGGCTGTTAACTTGCAAGGCTATAGCCTTTTCAGAAATGACCGTACAGATAAGCGAGGGGGAGGGGTGTGTCTATATGTAAAATCGTCCTTAAAACCCATCCTGCGTGATAATATAGGTGAATCTAAAGGCCCCTTCACATTAAGCGACGCTGCAGCGATACCGACAACGATCCGGATCGCTGCAGCGTCGCTGTTTGGTCGCTGGAGAGCTGTCACACAGACCGCTCTCCAGCGACCAACGATGCCGGTAACCAGGGTAAACATCGGGTAACTAAGCGCAGGGCCGCGCTTAGTAACCCGATGTTTACCCTGGTTACCATCCTAAAAGTAAAAAAAACAAACACTACATACTTACCTACCGCTGTCTGTCCCCGGCGCTCTGCTTCTCTGCACTCCTCCTGTACTGGCTGTGAGCACAGCGGCCGGAAAGCAGAGCGGTGACGTCACCGCTCTGCTTTCCGGCTGACCGACGCTCACAGCCAGTACAGGAGGAGTGCAGAGCACAGCGCTGGAGGACAGACAGCGGTAGGTAAGTATGTACTGTTTGTTTTTTTTACTTTTAGGATGGTAACCAGGGTAAACATCGGGTTACTAAGCGCGGCCCTGCGCTTAGTTACCCGATGTTTACCCTGGTTACCAGTGAAGACATCGCTGGATCGGTGTCACACACGCCGATCCAGTGATGTCAGCAGGGAGTCCAGCGACGAAATAAAGTTCTGGACTTTCTTCAGCGACCAACGATCTCCCAGCAGGGGCCTGATCGTTGGTCGCTGTCACACATAACGATTTTATTAACGATATCGTTGCTACGTCACAAAAAGCAACGATATCGTTAACAATATCGTTATGTGTGAAGGTACCTTAATGAAAATGTAGAGTCCCTGTGGGTGGAGATAAGGGGAGGGGGAAAAAATAATAAATTACTGATAGGGGTTTGTTATAAATCTTCAAAAATAATGGAAGCAATGGAGAATATCCTAGTAAAGCAAATAGATGAAGCTGCGACTCAAGGGGAAGTCATTATTATGGGGGACTTCAACTACCCTGAAATAGATTGGGGAACAGAAACCTGCAGTTCCAGCAAAGGTAATCGTTTTTTGACAACTATGAGAGACAATTACCTTGTACAACTGGTTCAGGACCCAACAAGAAGGGGGGCACTGCTAGACCTATTAACCAACAGGCCAGACCGCATATCAAATATAAGGGTTAGGGGTCACTTGGGGAATACTGATCACAAAATAAGTTTTCATGTATCCTTTAATAAGATGTGTAGTAGAGGGGTTACACGGACACTAAACTTCAGGAGGGCAAATTTCCAACGGATGAGAGATGATCTTGGTGCAATTAACTGGGACGATATCCTGAGACATAAAAATATACAAAGAAAATGGGAGACGTTTATTAGCATCCTGGATAGGACCTGTGCACAGTATATACCGTATGGGAATAAACATACCAGAAATAGGAGGAAACCAATATGGCTAAATAGAGCTGTAATGTGCGCAATAAGCGACAAAAAGAAAGCATTTAGAGAATTAAAGGAAGTAGGTAGTGATGAGGCATTAAATAAATACAGAAAATTAAATAAAGTCTGTGTCACGGATCGCTGCTCCGTGGTGTTACTTATTCGTCACGTGCCTGCTCTCACACGTGACTTTGGGTTGTGCCTGCAAGGGTTAATCTATCTCCCCACTCTCCGTCCAGCATTCAACCTCTGTCCTATGCTGTAATGGGAGCATAAATCACACACCGACCCAGGCCACACACCCGCTCATACACGCTGCCACCACTCATCGAATACACGGGCGATGAGTCCCAGAAATAACTAATCAAAATATGTCTATCACTCATAAGGCTCACACACCTCTAGGCTATGGATTCTTTAGAACATTCAAGGTTCAACTTATTAAAGTTTATACTTTAATAGAAAAAGGTTAAATGCTTACAAGAAAAGGTATAAAAATATGATAATAAAAAGACATACAACTTATGCAAAACAGTATAAAATAAAGAGGAGGAAACTTACAGAAATCATCTAACTTGTAGTCTGCTTTCTGCTCTCTGAGGGGGGGTGAATGTAGTTGTGGAACACATCAGCTTTTCAGGCTGCCCTCACATGTGAACACCATTCTCTGTCTGCAGCCTAAATTTATAACTTTGGTCTGAGGTCAGGTTTCTAGACCGGCCCCTCAGGCCAATATCATAACTGCTGCCTGTCTGATTGGGCCATGGCCGCGCTACTAATGAATATATATTATTTTCCTCTGGAGACATGTGTGAAATGGTTCCCAGGGATACCTTCCTGTCATGATCCCAATGGCAGGGGATCACAAAAGGACAAGCACACAAAAAACAGAACAAGCTCTAGGGTGATGGAAACTGAGCTGACCGCGATCCTGAACCTAATTCACAACACTAGCAGTAGCCGGGGAATGTGCCTACGATGATTCTAGACGTCTCGCGCCAGCCGAAGGACTAGCTTCCCCTATTAGAAGAAACAAAGACCTCTCTTGCCTCCAGAGAAACACCCCACAGAAATAGCAGCCCCCCACATGTAATGACGGTGAAATGAGAGGAAAGCACATACGTAGTAATGAAAACAGATTCAGCAAAATGAGGCCCGCTAAAACTAGATAGCAGAGGATACAAAAGTGAACTGCGCGGTCAGCGAAAAACCCTACAAAAAACCATCCTGAAATTACCTGAACTCATGTGCCAACTCATGGAACATGAGGAGTAATATCAGCCCACTAGAGCAACCAGCAACAAGGAATCACATAACTGCAAGCTGGACTAAAACAAAAATAAAGCAAAACGTGGAACAGGAAAATCAAAAACTTAGCTTGTCCTGAAGATTACAGAAGCGGGAAGCAGAGGTAACAAGACACACTGATTACATTGATCGCCGGCGAGGAAATGACAAGAAAGCCAGGTTAAATAGGAAACTCCCATATCCTGATAGAACAGGTGGACACCAGAGACCGCAGAGAACACAAGTCACCCAGTACCATCTGTAACCACCAGAGGGAGCCCAAAAACAGAATCCACAACACCTTCCCTCAAGCAGCATTTAGCATCTCCCCTCCAAGACCTCAGAGGTGTCAAGTGTCCCTTTGTTCTTGGCTCTAGCTAGACCCCCTGGTGAGATATGGAGACAGAATTCCTACTCTTCCCAAGGAAGTACATATTAACACCTAGGTGCCACTGGCCTTCAGGACAGATGCTACATTATCACTAGACAGATGTCAGAGGTCACTACACACATATAGATATATATAATATATATACACATATTCCACCACACCTCCCTCCTTATGAACGTGCATGGGGGTTGACTTACAGGTCAGCTCCCGTATCTGGTTCTGTGCCATCTTGGCGAGAAAGGCCATCGGCATTGCCATGATCAACTCCCTTCTTGTGCTGAATTGTGAAATCATATTGCTGAAGTATCAAACTCCATCTAAGCAATTTCCCATTGTCCCCAACTACTCGGTTGAGCCAACTCAGTGGGTTATGATCTGTGATCACGGTGAAGTTGCGCCCATAAAGGTATGGTTGCAGCTTCTGCAGAGCCCACACAATTGCCAAACATTCATTTTCAATGGTGGCATAAGCCACTTCTCTGGGCAGGAGTTTCCTGCTTAGGTACAGAATTGGGTGTTCCTCTCCTTGTTGGTTCACCTGGCTGAGAACTGCACCTAGCCCATAGGTGCTGGCATCTGTCTGCACTACAAACCGGCGAGTGAAATCTGGAGCCTGCAGGACGGGTGAACTAACCAATGCCGACTTTAGGGCAGAAAATGATTCCTCAAACTGAGGACTCCAGGAGACAATTTTAGGAAGTCTCTTCCTGGTCAGATCAGTTAACGGTTTGGCCAGAGCACTGTAGTTTGGTACAAACCTCCTATAGTAGCCAGCCGTACCCAGGAAGGACAGTACCTGCTTCTTGGTTCGTGGGGTGGCCCAGGCTGTAATGGCTTCTACCATCCCTGGCTCAGGTTTTAGCAGTCCTCCCCCCACCCGGTGTCCCAGGTATTGAACTTCCAGCATGGCTACCTGACACTTCCCTGGCTTAACAGTAAGGCCTGCAGTTTTAAGCTTTTGCAACACCTGCGAAAGATGTACGAGGTGTTCCTCCCAAGAATCACTAAAGATGGCTATATCGTCAAGATAAGCGACGGCAAAACCATCACATCCTTCCAGTAAGTGATTGACCAACCTCTGGAAGGTCGCAGGGGCATTCTTCATACCAAAGGGCATCACCAGAAACTCAAACAGCCCGAATGGCGTTATAAAGGCAGACCTCTCCTGAGCTTCTTTGGTCAGGGGTATCTGCCAGTATCCCCTACTCAGGTCCATGATGGTGAGGTACGATGCTTTAGCTAGCTGCTCTAACAGCTCATCTATCCTCGGCATGGGGTAGACCTCACATGCAGTCAGTACATTTAATTTTCTGTAGTCTACACAGAACCGTGTAGTACGGTCCTTTTTTGGGACAAGAACCACAGGCGAGGCCCAGGCACTCTGGGATTTTTGTATCACCGTGAGTTTCAGCATCTCCTCTACCTGTTCCCTCATGTGTGCCTTCACCTCTGCTGACACACGGTACGCCGACTGTCGTACTGGGGGATTAGTACCAGTGTCCACATGGTGAACTGCTAAGTGTGTCCTCCCAGGCTCCCCTGTGAAGACTTCGGTGAACTCGCTGAGCGCCCCCATCAGCTCAGACCTCTGACTGTGGGATAGCTCAGGGTTAAACTCTGCTGACTCCAGGGACTCCATGCACTGAGTCCCAGCCCCCACATCTAATAACAGATCAGCCTCCCCCTCTTCAGGCAGGCTACAGACAGGTAAGACACAGGCCTCCCTGCCATGATGAGCCTTCAACATATTTACATGAAACACTTTCTGACGCTTTGCATGCTCATCTAGTGTCACCACATAATTAACATCATTCAGCCGCTTATGTACAGTATATGGTCCCTCCCATGCGGTCTGCAATTTGTTCTGTAACATAGGGACCAACACCCAAACTTTCTGCCCTTCCTCGTAGGCCCTTAGTCTGGCATTACGGTCGTACCAGACCTTCTGGTTGGTTTGGGCCTGGGCCACATTCTCATGGGCCAGGTTGCTCAGTTTTTGCATTCTCTCTCTGAGCCGCAGTACATATTCGACCACTGAGACTCCAGTAGTGCTGGGGTCGTCCTCCCAACAGTCCTTAATCAAATCAAGTGGCCCCCTGACCCTCCTTCCGTAGACCAGTTCAAAGGGGGAGAATCCAGTAGACGCCTGGGGTACCTCTCTGTAGGCAAACAGCAGATGGGGAAGGTACCGCTCCCAGTCTCTCCCTTCAGTCTCCACCAACATTTTGAGCATTTGCTTTAATGTTCCATTGAAGCGCTCGCAGAGTCCGTTGGTTTGGGGATGATAGGCGCTGGCCACAAGATGCTGTACTTGTATTCTTTCACAGAGGCTTTCCATCAGATCAGACATGAACTGGGTTCCCTGATCGGTCAACATTTCCCTGGGGAAACCCACACGAGAGAACACAGTCAGTAAAGCATCCGCCACTTTGTCTGCTCGGATGGAGGATAGTGCCACAGCTTCCGGGTATCGTGTAGCATAGTCCACCACTGTGAGGATGTACTTTTTGCCAGAGCTGCTAGGGATTGCAAGTGGCCCTATGATATCCACAGCCACTCGCTGGAAAGGTTCATCGATCACAGGCAGTGGTATCAATGGAGCTTTCTGTATATTCCCGGACTTTCCAACTCGCTGACAAACTACGCACGATCGGCAGTAATTGGCAATATCTGTCCCCATCTTGGGCCAATAGAAGTTATGTGTCAGGCGAGCTTTAGTCTTTTGGATTCCAAGGTGTCCGGCCAAAGGAACTTCATGGGCAATCCTCAATAATTGTTCCCTAAATGGATAAGGGACGATCAGCCGCCGTTCATAGTCCCAAGATTCTGTAGTATCCGTGGGGATAGTCTCTGTATACAGTCTGCCCTGGTCCCAGTATACTCTCTCTTTGCCAGAAGCAGCAGGGGGTTGGTCTGCAAGACATCTGAGCTCCTGCAGACTGGCATCTGTCTGCAGGGCCTCCTGGAAGCTCTGACGGTGAGCCTGCAGGCCCCGGCCTAGTGTGACTGCCAGGCCCTGGTCTGAAGCTGAGTTTCCAGTGTCTGTTATCAGGGACCGTGGTGGGTCTGCCATGTATGGAGGCTCCGGGACCACAGTATGGGCCTCCTGTTCTGGCAGTTCTGTCTGAGACTCATCCTCTAATCTCTGGGCCTGAGTCTGAGCGGCAGCCTGACTCCGGGTCACAGCTGCCACATATTTACAGTCCTGTGCATTGGGACATTTTCCCTCCTCGCACGGGATCTCAGGTGGGTCACTTTCTTCCTCCCCAGGTCCGTGCCTAGCAACACATTGGTGGGAATAGCTTCTGATACTCCCACTTCTCTCAGTCCTTTCCCTGCTCCCCAGTCCAGGTACACACGGGCCATGGGCACGGCGGGGCTGACCCCTCCAATCCCGGTTATAGACATCGTCTTTCCTGGTATGATATCGGCAGGGGGTTATCATGGCTGGATGCACCAGGGTCACCTCTGCCCCAGTGTCTCTGAGACCAATGGTGACTTTATTGCCAACAGTGACAGATTGACAGTTCTCATTTGCCCTCACATCAGAGCCAGCTACAAAGAGGACAGACGGTGGGGGCACAGTCGGCTTTGTGGTGGTAGTTGGGCGTTTCTCCCTATCAGGGCAGACAGCGCTAACATGTCCCACTTTGTTGCAGGAGAAGCACCGGCGTGCATCGCCTAGAGAATGTCTATTTCCCGGGGCCCCATAGGAGGTGGGGTTGGACAGCACTGGTGATCGGCCGGCAGAGGGAGAAGGGTCCCCATTTGGCTTACCTCCCCTCCAGCTGAATCCCGATGGCTTCCGCACCTCAGGCATCCTGTTAGCCACATAGCTGTCCGCAATCCTTGCAGCCTGATCTGCAGTTTGTGGCTCCCGATCACACACAAATTGTCGTACATCCGTGGGGCACATGTGAAGAAATTGATCCTTCACCATAAGATCTGTTAAGTCCTCAAAACTGTTGACAGAAAGTCCCCTAATCCATTGGTGGAACGTGGTCCTCAAGGTGCCCACAACATCCACATAGCTGTCAGTTGATCCACGTTGTAGGTTCCGGAACTTTCTACGATACACTTCTGGTGTCAGGTTGTATTTCCTGATCAGGGCCTCCTTTATGGCCTCATAATTCGCATCTAGCTCTGGTGGGAGGCCAGCAAAAACTTCCAGGGCTTTGCCTCTCAACCCTGGGGTTAGATACTGTGCCCACTGCTCACGGGGTAGATGGTACTGCCTGCAGGTTTTTTCAAACCCCCGCAGGAAAGTATCTAAGTTCGTATCCTTCTCCATCACAGGGAAGTTTTCAAGACTTGGCCTCCTTGGATTTATGTCCTGGGAGGGGGTTATCTGAGGACTGATACCCCGCTCTAGTTGAGCCATCTGAAGCTGGAAAGCTCTCTCCTCCCGGCGTTCCGCAGCCTCTCTCTCGGCCTGTCGGTCTGCAGCCTGTCGGTACTGTAGAATCAGCTGCATGCACAGATTGGGATCACTTGTTCCCAGCCGTTGTAAGTCCATTTGCAAAGTACAGTCCATAGGCTCCTCAGCACTGGCATTGCTGACATCTCCATCAGGCATCTCCGGTGCAAGAGCTGGCATTGCTGGGTCTCTCTGAGGTGGGCCCTCTCCTTGCCCTGATGTTCCAGCACTTTGCTCTATGTCCTGCTCGACCAGGGCGCGTATCAGCAGTTCCTTGGATCTGTCGGCTGTCTCTATTCCTCTCTGCTCACAGAGGTCGGTCAGAGCTTCCTTGCTCTGCTTCTTGTACTGGGCTGCCATATCGATGAACAGCCTTTGCCAAATAAAAGATAGAAAAGAAAAACGGGGAGGGGAAACTGTTTGCAAGTATGTCTAAGTAAGCACTGAGTTGAACCTTGAAGAACTGGTGCACTCCTCGCAAGGATACCAATTCTTTAGTACAGGGAATAATTGCTTAAACCATGCACTAATGCTCTAATAGAAATAATTCTATCCCACCGCTCTGCCACCAATTGTCACGGATCGCTGCTCCGTGGTGTTACTTATTCGTCACGTGCCTGCTCTCACACGTGACTTTGGGTTGTGCCTGCAAGGGTTAATCTATCTCCCCACTCTCCGTCCAGCATTCAACCTCTGTCCTATGCTGTAATGGGAGCATAAATCACACACCGACCCAGGCCACACACCCGCTCATACACGCTGCCACCACTCATCGAATACACGGGCGATGAGTCCCAGAAATAACTAATCAAAATATGTCTATCACTCATAAGGCTCACACACCTCTAGGCTATGGATTCTTTAGAACATTCAAGGTTCAACTTATTAAAGTTTATACTTTAATAGAAAAAGGTTAAATGCTTACAAGAAAAGGTATAAAAATATGATAATAAAAAGACATACAACTTATGCAAAACAGTATAAAATAAAGAGGAGGAAACTTACAGAAATCATCTAACTTGTAGTCTGCTTTCTGCTCCCTGAGGGGGGTGAATGTAGTTGTGGAACACATCTGCTTTTCAGGCTGCCCTCACATGTGAACACCATTCTCTGTCTGCAGCCTAAATTTATAACTTTGGTCTGAGGTCAGGTTTCTAGACCGGCCCCTCAGGCCAATATCATAACTGCTGCCTGTCTGATTGGGCCATGGCCGCGCTACTAATGAATATATATTATTTTCCTCTGGAGACATGTGTGAAATGGTTCCCAGGGATACCTTCCCTCAAGCAGCATTTAGCATCTCCCCTCCAAGACCTCAGAGGTGTCAAGTGTCCCTTTGTTCTTGGCTCTAGCTAGACCCCCTGGTGAGATATGGAGACAGAATTCCTACTCTTCCCAAGGAAGTACATATTAACACCTAGGTGCCACTGGCCTTCAGGACAGATGCTACATTATCACTAGACAGATGTCAGAGGTCACTACACACATATAGATATATATAATATATATACACATATTCCACCACAGTCTGTAAAAAGCAAATCAAGTCAGCAAAGATTGAGACAGAGAGACTCATTGCCAGAGAGAGTAAAAATAATCCCAAAATATTTTTTAACTATGTAAATAGTAAGAAACTAAAAAATGATAGTGTTGGCCCCCTTAAAAATAGTCTGGGTGAAATGGTGGATGAGGATGAGGAAAAAGCCAGTATGCTAAATGACTTTTTTTCATCAGTATTTTCAAAAGAAAATCCCATGGCAGACAATATGATCAGTGATAACAAAAATTCCACATTAAGTGTCACCTGCTTAACCCAGCAGGAAGTACGGCGGCATCTAAAAATCACTAAAATTGACAAAACTCTGGGCCCGGATGGGATACACCCCCGAGTACTGCAGGAATTAAGTACATTCATTGATAGACCATTATTTTTAATCTTTAAAGAGTCCATAATAACAGGGTCTGTACCACAGGACTGGCGTATAGCAAATGTGGTGCCAATATTCAAAAAGGGGACAAAAACTGAAGTCGGTAATTATAGGCCAGTAAGCTTAACCTCTACTGTGGGTAAAATCCTGGAGGGCATTCTAAGGGATGCTATACTGGAGTAACTGAAGAGGAATAACCTCATGACCTAGTATCAGCACGGGTTTACTAGGGACCGTTCATGTCAAACTAATTTGATCAGCTTCTATGAAGAGGTATGTTCCGGACTGGACCAAGGGAACCCAGTAGATGTAGTGTATATGGACTTTTCAAAAGCTTTTGATACGGTGCCACACAAAAGGTTAATACATAAAATCAGAATAATGGGGATAGGGGAAAATATGTGTAAGTGGGTTGAGAGCTGGCTCAAGGATAGGAAACAAAGGGTGGTTATTAATGGAACACACTCGGACTGGGTCGCAGTTAGCAGTGGGGTACCACAGGGGTCAGTATTGGGCCCTCTTCTTTTTAACATATTTATTAATGACCTTGTAGGGGGCATTCAGAGTAGAATTTCAATATTTGCAGATGACACTAAACTCTGCAGGGTAATCCATACTGGAGAGGACAATTTTATATTGCAGGATGATTTATGTAAACTAGAAGCTTGGGCTGATAAATGGCAAATGAGCTTTAATGGGGATAAATGTTAGGTCATGCACTTGGGTAGAAGTAATAAGATGTATAACTATGTGCTTAATTCTAAAACTCTGGGCAAAACCGTCAATGAAAAAGACCTGGGTGTTTGGGTGGATGACAAACTCATATTCAGTGGCCAGTGTCAGGCAGCTGCTACTAAGGCAAATAAAATAATGGGATGCATTAAAAGAGGCATAGATGCTCATGAGGAGAACATAATTTTACCTCTATACAAGTCACTTGTTCGACCACACTTAGAATACTGTGCACAGTTCTGGTCTCCGGTGTATAAGAAAGACATAGCTGAACTGGAGCAGGTGCAGAGAAGAACGACCAACGTTATTAGAGGACTGGGGGGTCTGCAATACCAGGATAGGTTATTACACTTGGGGCTATTTAGTTTGGAAAAACGAAGACTAAGGGGTGATCTTATGTTAATGTATAAATATATGAGGGGACAGTACAAAGACCTTTCTGATGATCTTTTTAATCATAGACACGAGACAGGGACAAGATGGCATCCTCTACGTCTGGAGGAAAGTAGGTTTTAGCATAATAACAGACGTGGGTTCTTTACTGTAAGAGCAGTGAGACTATGGAACTCTCTGCCGTATGATGTTGCTTAAATTTAAGAGGGGACTGGATACCTTTCTGGAAAAGTATAATGTTACAGGATATATACACTAGATTCCTTGATAGGGCGTTGATCCAGGGAACTAGTCTGATTGCCGTATGTGGAGTCCGGAAGGAATTTTTTTCCCCAATGTGGAGCTTACTCTTTGCCACATGGGTTTTTTTGCCTTCCTCTGGATCAACATGTTAGGGCATGTTAGCTTAGGCTATTGGTTGAACTAGATGAACTTAAAGTCTTCCTTCAACCTTAATAACTGTGTAACTATGTAATGTAAGAAGTGAAATCTTTGTCATTGTACTATACCTATATTTATTATCTGTGCATCATGAATTGTGGTATGTGTTACAGGGGTCCACTGAGACTCTTTTGCCCTGGGATAAGAAAACCTGGAGCCGGCCCAGACCCGGACTACCCACTTTTTTAAACACTATTGTGTGTGTCTCTTTACTCTTTCATTCCCTTACATAAAGCTTAGAAGGATTCAGCTAGTCAGCTTTTAATCACGTGATGTCATAGACCTAATGGAAAAGAGAAGAATTAAGTGGGTAGAAAACAAAATGAGCAATTGTAAGTACACGGTGCTATATAATATGATGACTGCAATATATTAAGGCTTCTTTTACACTTACCGGGTTTTTTTGCGGGCCGTATTGCCGCAATTTTCACGGTCTGCTGCAACAAAGGACCACAAAAAACTTGTGAATCGCCGTTTTTCGGGTTTCCAAAATGGGGGCCGTATCCGTAGGCCGTGAAAAAGATCGAGCAGGCTCGATATTTTTTCACGGCCATACGGCATACGGGGCACAGTGGAATTATTGCGACCCATTTTTGTGGCTCCATAGAAATCTATTGGGGACGCAAAACCACGGCAAGTGTAAAAGATGCCTAAGAGGATAAAAACTTTGATGGGAGGAGGATGAGGGCTACTTTAGAAAGGTCATTCTCAAACATTTCTCTACATGTGAATCTTTTATCTAAACACAATTAGAAGCTTTGGGGAAAAAAAAACTATAACCTTAAAAATATATTTTGCCATTATGTGTAACTAACTTTAATGTTTTGCTTCCAGCTTGACAGTAGAAGTCTTGATTCTTGCCAAGATGATGAAGAAAATGATATGGGGTTTGGCTTATTCGTGAGTTCTTTTCATTTCTCTTATTAATTTAAGTGATTGTTTTTTGTTTGTTTTTTCCCAGTATTTGGGTCCTGGTATTAATTCTGACCAGGTGTCAGTGTAGGGTTTGTGTGTTCTCCCTGTGTTTGTTCCCACAGTCCAAAAACATATGATCGGTAAAAGGAGTTGTCCAATTTATAAGATGACCAAGTTAAACAGACATTTATAGCATGTCAGACATTTATAGCATGTCTACAGGATATATCATCACTTTTTTGATAGCTCCTGGTCCCACCTATGGGTTCCATACCTATCTTTAGGTCCCCATTCCATTTAATTCTATATGAACTCGTATATTTGTCTATTTTCAAGACTTCCCTGAAAGTAAATGAATAGAGACCACTTTTTTATTCATCATGTCAGGATACTCCAGGTCCTACGGGTATAATAATCGGTAAAAAGTAAGTTTTTTTTTTTTCACATGCAAATAAGAAACGTTCTAATAGATCTTATCACAGAAATCTGCTTTTTTTCTGCTCCTGGACTGATCATTACATTTCAAAATTCTCAATTCACAGGTAAAATTTCTATTCAGTGAAGGCAGGTGGTTTCATTACTGAGACAGGAGATGACGAAACTCAAAAAGTTACCATGTTTTTTCAATTATACTCTTTATACTATTTATATTATCATACTCCCCCCCCCCCCCCCAATCCAGATGTAGCTTACCGGCTGTAGTGGAGCGGGGTCCCAGGGTTGCTGCTACAGGAAGCTTCTGGCATCGGCAGAAGTGGGGTGTGCTTCAGGTCCCAGGCCAACATTTTTGTGAAAGCCCGGAGTCTCTGCACTTTCCATTCTTCATAATGCGGTGGACTCTGGGAAAATGGCCACCGGAGGTGGTGTATTCGCAGACTGAGATAACATCACCAAGATCTCATCTCCTGAGATCTCAATAGCTCATGCACCCCCTGTGGCAGCCATTTGCCCTGAGTCCACCTCATTGAAAAGCATTGAAACTGCGGGGGCTCTGGGTTTTCACAAAATATTGGTGGAGCCCACTCACCACCGGACACAACCTCCTACCAGTCTGGGGCCTGCAGCATCACCTCACTCCACAATACTCGTAAATCGAACACCACCTCCTACCATTCTGGGGTCCGGAGCATCTTCCTGTAGCTGCGACCCTGCCACCTGGGACCCCGCTTCACCAGTGCCGCCCCCTAGGTAAGTTACTGTAAAAGCAGATTATAAGACGCACCACCATTTTATATTAAAAAAAAATACTATTTTTCTTCCCACAATTTGGGGTGCGTCTTATAATCCGCAACTTACGATATATGGAGAATTTGCAGCAGAATGTCTGTCTGTGTCTCCAGCTCCTCCCTTCTCCGCTTTCCATAGAATTTTAAAAGCACCAACTCCATCAGCGATCAAGTAATGACAAAGTCTCTCTTCATTGAATACAGATTTTCCCCATGAATTGAGAGTGAAGGATCAGTCCAGGAGGAGAGAGAAGTGGAATTCTCTGAAGAAATATAATGCAGAGTTGCTTCTTTTTATGTGTAATTTTGATTTTTGAATGATTACTCTTTAAGTGAACGTAGCAGAACTGTCAAAATGGATGATCATGGATCATTTTTAGGTTTTTGGAAATATACACTCTGTTTGATTGCGTTAGGCTCTTTGCAGTGTACATCTCTGGTATAATCTGTGTTACACTCCTGATGGAATCTGCCTACACATCCTACTATAAAATAAGTAATGTGATGTATTTAGTGTCAGTTTTTTTTGTATATTTATTCTACATAAAGACTTTTAAAAGGGTATTCCCTCTGTTCTCTTCAGAGAAAGGCTACTTTCACACATCAGGTTTTTTTGTTTCAGGCACAATCCGGCCAATTTTTTAAAAAACGGATCCGTTGCAAATAGTGACAAATTGATGCGACGGATCCTTTTTTTCTGCGGGATCCGTTTTGTTTTTCACCTGGGGGGGGGAGAGGGGGAGAGAGAGAGAGACCATGATACTGTATGTTGGACCATGTGAGGCCCAAAATACTGTATAGAGAACTATGTGGTGCCCATAAAACTGTATGGAGGACTGTACTGTCTGGTATAAAATGATAAGTCTGCAGTCACTCTTTGTGCTGCAAGGATTCGCCGATTTCTAAGGTATTGTAGAATTTACAACGGATATCACTCAATGGGATAGATGAGGCGGGGGATGGTAGGATGGAGCTGCAGGACGGTGAAGTAGCAAGCTGGGTGACAGGAAGCGGGGTAGAGGGAAGAGTGCCAGGGAGGCTAGTCCTGATCTGGCACACCCCAATAAGTTTGCTAAGTTGGCAGATGAGGGGGGTGCCAGTACAGGGGTAGCACTGCTGCAGCCAGGCATGTCCTCTGAAAGCCGGAGGAGTGACTGCTCCAGTAAGGAGGGAAATAGGAGCGCAGGGCAGGCCAGACAGGTGCTGGTAGTGGGGGACTCAATTATTACTACCCACTTTTTTAAACACTATTGTGTGTGTCTCTTCAATCTTTCATTCCCTTACATAAAGCTTAGAAGGATTCAGCTAGTTAGTTTTTAAATCACGTGATGTCATAGACCTAATGGAAAAGAGAAGAATTAAGTGGGTAGAAAACAAAATGAGCAATTGTAAGTACACAGTGCTATATAATATGATGACTGCAATATATTAAGGCTTCTTCTACACTTACCGGGTTTTTTTGCGGGCCGTATTGCCGCAATTTTCACGGTCTGCTGCAACAAAGGACCACAAAAAACTTGTGAATCGCCGTTTTTCGGGTTTCCAAAATGGGGGCCGTATCCGTAAGCCGTGAAAAAGATCGAGCAGGCTCGATATTTTTTCACGGCCATACGGCATACGGGGCACAGTGGAATTATTGCGACCCATTTTTGTGGCTCCATAGAAATCTATTGGGGACGCAAAACCACGGCAAGTGTAAAAGATGCCTAAGAGGATAAAAACTTTGATGGGAGGAGGATGAGGGCTACTTTAGAAAGGTCATTCTCAAACATTTCTCTACATGTGAATTTTTTATCTAAATACAATTAGAAGCTTTGGGGAAAAAAAAACTATAACCTTAAAAATATATTTTGCCATTATGTGTAAGTAACTTTAATGTTTTGCTTCCAGCTTGGCAGTAGAAGTTTTGGTTCTTGCCAAGATGAGGAAGAAGAAAATGATATGGGGTTTGGCTTATTCGTGAGTTCTTTTCATTTCTCTTATTAATTTAAGTGATTGTTTTTTGTTTTTTTTTCCCAGTATTTGAGTCCTGGTATTAATTCTGACCAGGTGTCAGTGTAGGGTTTGTACGTTCTCCCTGTGTTTGTTCCCACATTCCAAAAACATATGATCGGTAAAAGGAGTTGTCCAATTTATAAGATGACCAAGTTAAACAGACATTTATAGCATGTCAGACATTTATAGCATGTCTACAGGATATATCATCACTTTTTTGATAGCTCCTGGTCCCACCTATGGGTTCCATACCTATCTTTAGGTCCCCCATTCCATTTGATTCTATATGAACACGTATATTTTTCTATTCTCAAGACTTCCCTAAGAGTAAATGAATAGAGACCACTTTATTATTCAGTCATGTCAGGATACTCCAGGTCCTACGGGTATAGAATTCGGTAAAAAGTAAGTTATTTTTATTTTTTCCCCATAAAGCAATAGTACACATGCAAATAAGAAACGTTCTAATAGATCTTATCACAAAAATCTGCTTTTTTCTCCTCCTGGACTAATCATTACATTTCAAAATTCTCAATTCACGGGTAAAATCTGTATTCAGTGAAGGCAGATGGTTTCATTACTGAGACAGGAGATGACATAACTCAAAAAGTTACCATATTTTTTTCAATTATACTATTTATACTATTTATATTATCATACTCGCCCCCCCCAAATCCGAATGTAGCTTACCAGCTGTGGTGGAGCGGGGTCCCAGGGTTGCTGCTACAGGAAGCTTCTGGCATCGGCAGAGGTGGGGTGTGCTTCAGGTCCCAGGCCGACATTTTTGTGAATGCCCGGAGTCCCTGCACTTTCCATTCTTCATAATGCGGTGGACTCTGCGAAAATGGGCACCGGAGGTGGTGTATTCGCAGACTGAGATAACAGCACCAATATCTCATCTCCTGAGATCTCAAGAGCTCATGCACCCCCTGTGGCAGCCATTTGCCCTGAGTCCACCTCATTGAAAAGCATTGAAACTGCGGGGGCTCTGGGTTTTCACAAACTATTGGTGGAGCCCACTCACCACCGGACACAACCTCCTACCAGTCTGGGGCCTGCAGCATCACCTCACTCCACAATACTCGTAAATCGAACACCACCTCCTACCATTCTGGGGTCCGGAGCATCTGTAGCTGCGACCCTGCCACCTGGGACCCCGCTTCACCAGTGCCGCCCCCCAGGTAAGTTACTGTAAAAGCAGATTATAAGACGCACCACCATTTTATATTAAAAAAAAAAACTATTTTCCTTCCCACAATTTGGGGTGCGTCTTATAATCCGCAACTTACGATATATGGAGAATTTGCAGCAGAATGTCTGTCTGTGTCTCCAGCTCCTCCCTTCTCCGCTTTCCATAGAATTTTAAAAGCACCAACTCCATCAGCGATCAAGTAATGACAAAGTCTCTCTTCATTGAATACAGATTTTCCCCATGAATTGAGAGTGAAGGATCAGTCCAGGAGGAGAGAGAAGTGGAATTCTCTGAAGAAATATAATGCAGAGTTGCTTCTTTTTATGTGTAATTTTGATTTTTGAATGATTACTCTTTAAGTGAACGTAGCAGAACTGTCAAAATGGATGATCATGGATCATTTTTAGGTTTTTGGAAATATACACTCTGTTTGATTGCGTTAGGCTCTTTGCAGTGTACATCTCTGGTATAATCTGTGTTACACTCCTGATGGAATCTGCCTACACATCCTACTGATGTATTTAGTGTCAGTTTTTTTTGTATATTTATTCTACATAAAGACTTTTAAAGGGGTATTCCCATCTCCAAGATCCTCTCCCAATATGTAGTAGGTGTAATAATAATGATATGAGCAAATACTTCCAGTTAGAACTGTAATATAGTTCTTCCAATTCGATATGTCTCTAAACCCCATGTGCAGGGCATTGCAATAGCTTAGGTAGCCATGGTTACGACCACTGATACAGGGACAGTTAGTTGTTAGTGGTCGTAACTATGAATACCCAAGCTACTGCAATGTCCTGCACATTAGGTAAGCGACATAGTGATTCAGAAGAATTATTCTATATTTCTAATTGGAGGTATTTTCCAATATCATTATTGTATATTGGGCTAGAATTTCGGAAATGGGAATACCTCTTTAAGGCAACATTCCCACCATGAGCTTTTATCCCGTTTTTGACACTGCATATTTTTGCTGCAGCACAAATGCAGCTTTTTACAGTACCAGCGAAGTGGATGGGATTTATAGAGATCTCATGTCGACGGCACTTCTTTTTTACCCTGTGTAAATTTACCTGCTTGACATATTTCCAATCCACAACATGTCTCTTTCTCCTGCGAGTACGCTGAGTTTTCCCTATTCTCCATAAATACCAAGAAGTAAAATAAAAAAACAAAGCAGCTTTATTTAAAGCATGACACATCAAACAGAGAAAAAAAATGCAGCATCAAAAACGCATTCTAAAAAAAAATCCCACATAAAAACGCAAGTAACCTAATTTCCATAATAGGTGCATAAAGCTAAATGGTGCTGAAATTCTGCAACGTCAAATACTGATCGTGGGAACGTGGCCTTAAGCGTCATTTCCAAAACTATAATGTGGTTTCATAATATTTTACTGGGAGATTCTTTCAAGTGTGCCAATAAAAATAATTTTAAAATCAGGGCTGTTTTTACAGATATCACCCCTAATTTGCTGGCTGCTGGCTATATTTTCCCTCCTCTGCCATTGGTACGCAAGGTACCGGGTCAGTTCATCTGTCCCTTATAGGCTGCTGTATCAGTGCCGTCCTGGCCAAGTATATACAGTGAGCTGATCGCCTCCACTGCATGCTCTCTCACCCAGTAAGTAATCGGCACATGCATGGTTTTACCCATTAATCTGTGCACTGGCTTCCAGCACAGCTCAGCTGTGCTATAATGTGCCGGTGCTTGTGTTTGGCGCAGTGCACACCACTCTTCTAATTCAGTACTAGTCTGGTCATTAAAAAAAAAAATATATAGTAAAAAAAATTATCCGTTAATTCATTTTTATGGCTATGTGTAAGTTTCCACAATTTGATTTGTCCTCTTATCTATTTTCAGGACGGTGTATCTGAGGCTCTCGCAATTGTAAGCTCTTTTCTTATTATTCCCCTGTATTTAATATTTTGGATTATTTTGTTAGAGGTTTTGATCTACATATTTTCCTTCAACAAAATGTCAAGTCTGGCTGACTCTTCTGTCGCAACCCAGACGATGACTTCCCTCGTTCACGCAGATGTGATATATCGGGGTCCTCATCGGGTATGCTCAGGGAAAGTCAAATGCAGTAACTACTCACAGTTCTGTAGTGCATGAAGATATATTTTGCAAAGATATGTATACTGGAGTAGATTCCATGGGAACGCTGAGATCTATACATTACATGTGTCCCCAAGTCGTGCCTCCTGATGATCTATAAGAGGTCATTAGCAGAGATGGTAAGCTGCATGTCAAACTATATTTATTGAATGAGGAGTAAATGGCCACTTACGGATCCTTTTAGGAGGGAAGGCACAATTTTCTTTTTTCTATAAATAGGAAAATTACTCCTAGTAGCCCTTCCTCATGTAGTACCTTAAGCCGATGGTGCAGGGGCTGCAAGTTCTTTGAGATCACTTAAGTAGAAAAAAGAAAATCTGTGTCAGACCCTTCAGACATAGCACAGTGTACCAATTTTTCCAAACTTTCTGTTTTAAAAGGGGTTATACAGTGGGGCAAAAAAGTATTTAGTCAGTCAGCAATAGTGCAAGTTCCACCACTTAAAAAGATGAGAGGCGTCTGTAATTTACATCATAGGTAGACCTCAACTATGGGAGACAAACTGAGAAAAAAAAATCCAGAAAATCACATTGTCGGTTTTTTTAACATTTTATTTGCATATTATGGTGGAAAATAAGTATTTGGTCAGAAATAAACAATCAAGATTTCTGGCTCTCACAGACCTGTAACTTCTTCTTTAAGAGTCTCCTCTTTCCTCCACTCATTACCTGTAGTAATGGCACCTGTTTAAACTTGTTATCAGTATAAAAAGACACCTGTGCACACCCTCAAACAGTCTGACTCCAAACTCCACTACGGTGAAGACCAAAGAGCTGTTAAAGGACACCAAAAACAAAATTGTAGCCCTGCACCAGGCTGGGAAGACTGAATCTGCAATAGCCAACCAGCTTGGAGTGAGGAAATCAACAGTGGGAGCAATAATTAGAAAATGGAAGACATACAAGACCACTGATAATCTCCCTCGATCTGGGGCTCCATGCAAAATCCCACCCCGTGGGGTCAGAATGATCACAAGAACGGTGAGCAAAAATCCCAGAACCACGCGGGGGGGCCTAGTGAATGAACTGCAGAGAGCTGGGACCAATGTAACAAGGCCTACCATAAGTAACACACTATGCCACCATGGACTCAGATCCTACAGTGCCAGACGTGTCCCACTGCTTAAGCCAGTACATGTCCGGGTCCGTCTGAAGTTTGCTAGAGAGCATTTGGATGATCCAGAGGAGTTTTGGGAGAATGTCCTATGGTCTGATGAAACCAAACTGGAACTGTTTGGTAGAAACACAACTTGTCATGTTTGGAGGAAAAAGAATACTGAGTTGCATCCATCAAACACCATACCTACTGTAAAGCATGGTGGTGGAAACATCATGCTTTTGGGCTGTTTCTCTGCAAAGTGGCCAGGACGACTGATCCGGGTACATGAAAGAATGAATGGGGCCATGTATCGTGAGATTTTGAGTGCAAACCTCCTTCCATCAGCAAGGGCATTGAAGATGAAACGTGGCTGGGTCTTTCAACATGACAATGATCCAAAGCACACCGCCAGGGCAACGAAGGAATGGCTTCGTAAGAAGCATTTCAAGGTCCTGGAGTGGCCTAGCCAGTCTCCAGATCTCAACCCTATAGAAAACCTTTGGAGGGAGTTGAAAGTCCGTGTTGCCAAGCGAAAAGCCAAAAACATCACTGCTCTAGAAGAGATCTGCATGGAGGAATGGGCCAACATGCCAACAACAGCGTGTGGCAACCTTGTGAAGACTTACAGAAAACGTTTGACCTCTGTCATTGCCAACAAAGGATATATTACAAAGTATTGAGATGAAATTTTGTTTCTGACCAAATACTTATTTTCCACCATAATATGCAAATAAAATGTTAAAAAAACAGACAATGTGATTTTCTGGATTTTTTTTCTCAGTTTGTCTCCCATAGTTGAGGTCTACCTATGATGTAAATTACAGACGCCTCTCATCTTTTTAAGTGGTGGAACTTGCACTATTGCTGACTGACTAAATACTTTTTTGCCCCACTGTATATATACTGTATATATTTTGTGAGGCAGTGAGGTTAATTATATGCGAGGGACGGTATGTATCCCCCAAGATGCACACAGAAGCGTATTGACGCTGCTGGAGTGCATTGCAGTCACAGTCATAACTGTGGTTGCAGTAAATAAAAGTATGGACTTAGTTAAGCTATTTGGCAAAAGCAGATTTATGAAATCCCGGCATGGGTTTTTATTTTTGGAAGGAACTACAGGATGGCAGTGGGGCGGTTCACTCCCTCCAGCCAGGTCTTATAAGTGGCCCATGGCCACAGATCTCATTTAAAACCCTACAGCAAAGAGTTGGGTGTGTCAGTGTTGTTTTGCAAGCTGCAGATTAGGTAGCTCTGCAAAGCCCAGTTTGTGTGAGGTAATATAGAGCCAAGGGAAGCAAACGCCTGGCATCCCTCAGCATGACACGGTGGTGCAGTCGTCCACAGCAACCAGTCTCGGATACGGACTGCTTTGGCGCCCCGGCTGCAATCCGGAAGATACCATATGCTTTTTTGTTTTTTTTGGACATTAAAGACATTTGCTTTGAACTTTACTAGATCACTTCCCCATTACTGCACAGTGTGAACACCGCCGCACTACAATATATATTGTAGTGTCGCGGTAGCACGCTGTTCAGTGATGAGGCAGTGACCCAACAGAGTTCCAACACAAAAGTCTCTTTATTGCGTTATGTCACAGCATTAAATGTCCAATTCACACAAGTGCATAGCAATTAATGTTCAGTTCACACCAGTGCATATCCTTAATGTCCAATTCATAGCACTACATAGTACCCAGTATCCTCTGGATAGCAGCTGGGCCCATATACTCTGGGTTACACAGTCACTACACACACCGGTCTACCTTCATGCCCTGTTACCGCGGGCGACTGCATCACCGTGTCAATGGCTCTTTACTCACAGATTTTCCACAGTACATGATATCCCTCAGTTTGTAGTCATTACATACTCTAGTTCTCCTTCGGGCACAGGACAGTCTACCTCCAGTCCACCTCTGGGCACAAGACCATCCATCTGAGACCAGTGACCGTGGACGACTGCCCAGCTGTGTAAGCTGTGGGTGCCAGGCTATTCAGCTGCCTTGACCATATTGGCTACGCATATTGAATCACACAGGTGGAGCTCTGCAATGCCGAATGCTGTGCACACTATCAAGCACCAACTGACTCTGGCCCTGACACTGATACACCCAAACCCTTTACTGCAGGGATTTTAACTGGGATATGTGGCCTTCAGCCACATGGAATTCCGGGCCTGGAATGAACGGACTGCATGACTATCATCCTGCAGTCTGTTTCAAAATGCAAAACACAGAGCAGGTTTTCCCAACTCTGTCTTGGACACTAACATGCCCAAGACTAGCACTTATTTTTAGTCTGCATTGCAATCACAGCTATGCCTGTGCCTGCAATGCACTCTCATGGCCTCCATATGCCTCAGTGCACATCCTGGGGAGAACGCACAGCGACCCCTACCTGTGACCTGTGACTTTTTCCCCACTGTGTATATATATATATATATAAGTATTTGATACACTGCCGATTTTGCAAGTTTTCACACCTACAAAGAAAGGAAAGGTATAATTTTTATCGTAGGTACACTTCTACTGTGAGAGACAGAATCTAAAAATAAAAAAACAGAAAATCACATTGTAGGATTTTTACATAATTAATTTGCATTTTATTGCATGAAATAAGTTTTTCACACAATAGAAAACATACCTTAATATTTTGTACAGAAACCTTTGTTTGCAATTGCAGAGGTCAGACGTTTCCTGTAGTTCTTGATCAAGTTTGCACACACTGCAGCAGGGATTTTGGCCCACTCCTCCATACAGATCTTCTCCAGATCTTTCAGGTTTCTGGGCTATCACTGGGCAGCATTGAGTTTCAGCTCCCTTCAAAGATTTTCTATTTTTTTCAGGTCTGGAGACTAGATAGGCCACTCCAGGACCTAGAAATTCTTCTCATGGAGCCAGGACTGGCTCCAGGTTTTCGTGGGCCCCAGGCTAAAGAGTCTCAGTGGGCCCCTTTAGCATATATTACCAGTAGCGTAGCTACTGGAAGGGGCGATCACACCAGGCCCTTCGCTCTGAGAGGGCCCACCAGTAGCTATGCTACGGTAACTGTATCGGTGTGCACAGCGCGTCCATACAGTTGCACTCTGTGGCAGAACAGGGAGAATTGATCTCCCTGCTCTGCCACCCGGCTGCTATGTGGTCCCTAAACAGGAGGGGGGCCCAGTGCTGGCAGTGGGTCCTCACACCCACCCCATTATTGCAACAGCTAGATGCCGATACAGTTGACCGCATTGATGAGAGTGGGAGCATTATGCTCCCTCTCCCATCATCCCCTTCTCAGTATCTGTCCCTGATGCAGACACTGACAGCGAACACAATGACGTCATTACCTGGCGCCCGCTGTCCGGAGATGTGCCGGCACTCAAAGCAGCAGGGGAACGAGGAGGAGAGGTGAGTATTCGCCATTTTCTTACTTTCGACTCTGCAAAAACTCTTACTGTTTCACTTATTCATTCTCGTCTGGACTATTGTAACTCTCTACTAATCGGCCTCCCTCTTACCAAACTTTCCCCGCTCCAATCTGTCCTGAATGCTGCTGCCAGGATCATATTCCTCACCAACCGTTACACCGATGCCTCTACCTTGTGCCAGTCATTACACTGGCTACCCATCCACTCCAGAATCCAGTACAAAACTACTACCCTCATCCACAAAGCACTCCATGGCTCAGCACCATCCTACATCTCCTCTCTGGTCTCAGTCTACCACCCTACCCGTGCCCTCCGCTCCGCTAATGACCTCAGGTTAGCATCCTCAATAATCAGAACCTCCCACTCCCGTCTCCAAGACTTTACACGTGCTGCGCCGATTCTTTGGAATGCACTACCTAGGTTAATACGATTAATCCCCAATCCCCACAGTTTTAAGCGTACCCTAAAAACTCATTTGTTCAGACTGGCCTACCGCCTCAATGCATTAACCTAACGATCCCTGTGTGGCCTATTTAAAAAAAAAAACAAAAAAAAAACAATCAGGTTCCTCGCATCATGTTCTCATTCACTTTATGCAGTTAATAGCCCTCTGTGTCGTTACTGCTACATACTTAGGCAATTAAATGGTTCATGCAGCTTTACATGAACACCCGAGCCTTACACTATGGCTGGTCCGAATAACTAAAGCAATTGTTACCATCCACCTCTCGTGTCTCCCCTTTTCCTCATAGTTTGTAAGCTTGCGAGCAGGGCCCTCACTCCTCCTGGTATCTGTTTGAACTGTATTTCTGTTATGCTGTAATGTCTATTGTCTGTACAAGTCCCCTCTATAATTTGTAAAGCGCTGCGGAATATGTTGGCGCTATATAAATAAAAATTATTATTAGTATTTTATTTTTTTATGGAGAGTGCATTATACAGTATAGAGTCTGCCTATGGTGTGCATTATACTATAGAGTCTGCCTATGGGGGGTGCATTATACTATACTATATGAAGTCTGCATTATACTATAGAGTCTGCCTATGGGGAGTGCATTATACTAAATAGAGTATGCCTATGGGGGATGCATTATACTATATAGAGTGTGCCTATGGGGGGTGCATTATACTATAGAGTCTGTCTATGGAGGTGCATTATACTATAGAGACTTTCTATGGGGAGTGCATTATAATATATAGAGTCTGCCTATTGGTAATGCATTATACTATAGAGGCCTATTAGGAGTGCTTAATACTATATTGACGACTATTTAGGGGACCATCATACAGTGTGGAGATTACAGTGAGTGGGGCCATCATACAGTGTTGGAGCCATCAAACAGTTTGAGGGCTACTAAGGGGTCAGTATACTGTGTGGGTGGTAGTATACAGTGAGGGGGCATTATACTGTGTATAAGTATTTTGTGTATAAGAGAGCATCATTCCATGTACAAGGGGGCTGTATAGGGGAGACTCGGGACATTATTACATGTAAGGTGGACAGTTATTGTTATAGGTGAACTCAGGTTATTGTGACTGTCAAAGGGGCACACAGAGTGCATTATTACTTTCTGGGGGGGAAAATGTGTGCACTGTTTTCTAGGGTACTTACACCCAGCATTACTGTAATCTAGAGGCTTGTTTTACCATCTGAATGGCACACAGTAGGTGCAGCAATAGAGACACATACTGTATGTAATCAAAGGGCCAGCATTGGGGTATCAGCAGGATGAGGAATTTGTGCATACATCCTGTGTAATGAGCCCCATATATTGTTCTATACATAATGGGCCCATATAATGTTCCATACAGTATGAAGGGCCCCATATAATGCTCTAGTATATGATGGGCCCCATATATTGCTCCAAGCAGAATGGCCCACATATAATGCTCCATATATAATGGGCCCTATATGATGCTCCAGCGTATGATGAGCCCCATATTATTATTATTATTTATTTACATAGCACCATTAATTCCATGGTGCTGTACATGAGAAGGGGTTACATACAAAGTTATAGATGTCGTTTATAGTAAACAAATTTACAAATTTACAGACTGGTACAGAGGGGAGAGGACCCTGTCCTTGCAGACTTACATTTTATAGGATAATGGGGAAGGTCGGGGGTGCAGCAGCTCTGGTGGTGGTAAGGCGGCAGCTAGGGTGGTGGGGAGGCGTCAGAATGGTTATTGCAGGCTGTACGCTTTCCTAAAGAGATGGGTTTTCAGGTTCCATCTGAAAGATGCGAGGTTGATGGATAATCGGACGTGCTGAGGCGTGGAATTCCAAAGTATGGGGGATATTCGGGAGAAATCTTGGAGGCGGTTGTGTGAGGAACAAATAAGTGTGGGGGAAAGTAGGAGGTCTTGGGAGGATCGAAGATTACATGAGGGAAGATATTGGGAGATTAGTTCAGAGATATAGGGAGTGGACAGGTTGTGGAAGGCTTTGTAGGTCAGTGTTAGTAGTTTGAACTTGATTCGTTGGGGAATTGGGAGCCAGTGGAGGGATTTGCAGAGGGGAGAAACGGGAGTAGCGAGGAGAAAGGTGGATTAGTCGGGCAGCAGAGTTGAAGACAGACTGGAGTGGTGCAAGAGAGTTAGTGGGGAGACCACAGAGAAGGGTGTTGCAGTAATCAAGGTGGGAAATGATAAGGGCATGCACAATAGATTGAGGGCTAAGGAAGGGATGGATTCTGGAAATATTTGTGAGTTGATGGGGACAGGAGGTGGCAAGAGTTTGGACGTGAGGTTTGAAGGACAGGGTAGTCGAGAGTTACTCCGAGGCAGCGGATTTCAGGTGCCGGAGAGAGCGTGATGCCGTTTACCATAATAGATAGGTCAGGTAGGGGAGATACACGAGATGGAGGGAAGATGATGAGTTCGGTTTTGTCTACATTGAGTTTTAGGAAGCGAGAGGTGAAGAAGGAGGATATGGCTGATAGACACTCCGGGATTCTGGACAGCAGAGAGGTGACATCTGGGCCAGAGAGGTAGCTCTGAGTGTCGTCCGCATACAGGTGCTACTGGAAGCCATGGGACTTTGAGTTGTCCTAGGCCAAGGATATAGATGGAAAAGAGTAGGGGCTCCATGACAGAGCCTTGAGGGACTCCTACAGAGAGAAGGCGGGATGAGGAGGTAGTGTGGGAGTGAGAAACGCTAAATGTGTGGTCGGAAAGGTATGAGGCAATCGATGAGAGGGCAAGGTCTTTGATGCCAAGTGTTGTGAATTCTGTGGCAGAGTTCCCTCCTGTGGTCACAAGGGGTACTTCGGCTGATTCTCTCTGGGAGCTTCCGTTTGTGGAGGAAACTGGTACTGCTGCTTCTGAGTTTCCTCCCTCAGGTGATCTGGTGAGGTCGTTAGGTGCTTCTCTACTTAACCCCACCTAATGCTTTGATTCATGCTTCCTGTCAATGTTCCAGTGTTGGACTTGTGTTTCTCTGGATCATTCCTGTGGCCTGCTGCTCTGCATAGCTAAGTGCTTCTTTGCTATTTGTTGCTATTTTTTCTGTCCAGCTTGTCTATTTGTTTTGCTGGAAGCTCTGGGACGCAAAGGGTGTACCTCCGTGCCGTTAGTTCGGTACGGAGGGTCTTTTGCCCCTTTGCGTGGTTTTCTTTAGGGTTTTGTGTAGACCGCAAAGTTATCTTTCCTATCCTCGTTCTGTCTAGAATATCGGGCCTCACTTTGCTGAATCTATTTCATCCCTACGTTTGTCTTTTCATCTTACTCACAGTCATTATATGTGGGGGGCTGCCTTTTCCTTTGGGGTATTTCTCTGAGGCAAGGTAGGCTTATTTTTCTATCTTCAGGCTAGTTAGTTTCTCAGGCTGTGCCGAGTTGCATAGGGAGCGTTAGGCGCAATCCACGGCTGCCTCTAGTTGTGTTTGGAGAGGATCAGGGATTGCGGTCTGCAGAGTTTCCACGTCTCAGAGCTCGTTCTGTTATTTTGGGTTATTGTCAGATCACTGTGTGTGCTCTGACCTCCATGTCCATTGTTATACTGAATTGCCTTTCATAACAGCCAAGGGAAGAAAGAATCTGTAGCAGTAGGCAGTGGTCAACTGTGTCGAAGGCAGAGGACAGGTCGATAAGGAGGAGGATGAAGAACTGTCTGTTAGCTTTGGCTGTAAGTCATTAGTAATTTTGGTCAGGGCAGTTTCTGTGGAGTGGTGGGGGCAGAAGCCAGATTGGAGGTTGTCAAGGAGTTAGATGAGACGTGGGAGGAAAGTTGAGCATAGACATGCTGCTCAAGGAGTTTGGAAGCAAGCGGGAGCAGTGATATGGGGCGATAGCTGGGCATAGCAGTTGGGTCAAGGTTAGGTTTTTTGAGGATGGGTGTGATGGTGGCATGTTTGAAGGCAGAGGGAAGGTACCAGAAGATAGGTTGAAGACATGGGTTAGGGCTGGAATGAGCGTGTTAGTAAGGTTGGGGAACAGGTGGGAAGGGATGGGGTTAAGTGGTGAGGTATGATTTGGAAAGGAGGTGCGTAAGCTATCCTTCAGTGATGTTGGAGTTGGAGAGGGAGGTTATTAGGGAAGGGCACAGGTCTGGTATATGGGGTGGTGGAACAGTAAAGGTTTGCCTTGTTTGGTCGATCTTATTTTTGAAGTAGGTGGCAAAGTCCTCGGCAGGGATTAGAGGAGTTGGAGGAGGCAGTGGTGGGCGCAGGAGAGAGTTGAACAGTTGTTTAGGGATATAGGATAATGAATATACAAGGTTTAGCAGACGTGACGGCTAATTTGAAGGCAAGTGTAGCTTGTTTGAAATCATTGAAGGCAGGCATGTGTATATGTATTTTATTGTATTGTATGTATATTATTATTATTATTATTATATGGAGGACAGAGGTAGAAGAGAGTCTGAGAGTCTGTGAATGTGTAGGTGGGTCTCCATATATGATGCTCCAGTGTATGATGGGCCCCATATAATGCTCCATATATAATGGGCCCCATATATGATACTCTGGTGTGTATGATCCTCCAGTGTACGATTGGCCCCATGTAATGCTCCATGTATAATGGGCCTCATATGATGGTCCCCATATATTGCTCCAAACATAAAAAAAAATTAAATACTCATCTCTACTCGGTGGCCGCTGCTGTGCTGCGGACTCAGCTTCCGGCTTATTGCACTGTGACGGTTTAGGCAGACAGCATACACTAGTCACGTCATCGCGCCCTCTGACCTGAAACGTCACAGTCAGGAGATGCTGAAGACACCGTAGTGGTGGAACGTGGAGAGGTAAATATTACAAGTACCAGTGCCCTGAGCAAGCGGGGGGGCCCACTCGCGGGTGCTGATGCTGGCACAGTCATCGGGCTCCCATCATAGCACACCGGTGTCCCTGATGGTTAGTTGGCCCCGCTATCTGCTAAGGGCCCTGGCACTTGCCCGGGTGCTTACACCGGCCCTACATGGAGTCACTACTTAGTTGCAGTCATGACCAGCCACGACCCATCTTCAATGCTCTTACTGAGGGAAGGAGGTTGTTGGCCAAAATCTTGCGATATATGATCCCTTTCAACCCCCCTTCAATACGGTGCAGTTGTCCTGTTCCCTTTTACAGAAAACCAACCTCAAAATCTAATGTTTCCCCCACCATGCTGCACGGTTCGGACGGTGTTCTTGGGATTGTACTCAGCCTTCATCTTCCTCGAAATACGGTGAGCGAACTTGATATAAAAAAGTTCTATTTTAGTCTCATCTCATGACAAGACCTTCTCCCATGCCTCCTCTGGATCATCCAGATGCTCATTGGC
This sequence comes from Ranitomeya imitator, assembly GCF_032444005.1. NCBI lineage: Eukaryota > Metazoa > Chordata > Amphibia > Anura > Dendrobatidae > Ranitomeya > Ranitomeya imitator. The sequence continues at coordinate 775,359,691 of NC_091284.1, forward strand.
GAACTTTAAACGGGCCTGGATATGTGCTGGTGTGAGCAGGGAGACCTTGTGTGCCCTGCAGGATTTTAATCCATGATGGCATAGTGTGTTAATAACCGTCCTCCCCTGTAATTCTGGGCATTATCCTGACCGTTCTCAGAATCATCCTTACCCCACAAAGCGAGATCTTACATGGAGCCCCAGACTGGGGAAAATTGACAGTGATCTTGTGTTTCTTCCATTTTCTAATAATTGTGCCAACTGTTGTTGCCTTATCACCATGCTGCTTGCCTGTTGTCCTGTAGCCCATCCCAGGCTTGTGCAGGTCTACAATTTTGTCTCTGGTGTCCTTAGACAGCTCTTTGGTCTTGGCCATGGTGGATAGGTCGGAGTGTAATTGATTGAGTGTGTGGACAAACAGGTGCAATTAATACAGGTAATACGTGCAGAGTAGGAAAGCTTCTTAAATAAAAACTAACAGGTCGGTGAGAGACAGAATTCTCTCTGGTTTTTAGGTGATCAAATACTTATTTCATGCAATAAAATGCAAATTAATTATGTAAAAATCATACAATGTGATTTTCTGGAATTTTTTTAGATTGTCTCTCACAGTTGAAGTGTACGTTCGATAAAAATTACAGACCTCTCCATTCTTTGTAGGTGGGAAAACTTGCAAAATCGTCTGTCAAAATGCTCATTTTCCTCACTGTACATCGTTGAGAGAATATTGAAAGCCACAATACATTAGCATAATTTTCCTTCATGAAAAATATTATCCCTTCTCCACTATATTTTACAGTGATCACTGTGCCTTCTGGCGCGGAACATTGTAGACATAAATTTTCCTTAGGTTCCTGAAGTACAGATCTGCTGATATGCAGCACTTCCTATTATTCAGTCTTTATAAATATGGTCTATACTGGTCACTGCTTCACGTAGCGCTAAAGATATGGGTATAAAGTAAGGTGGTGACTGGACAATTACAAAGATGTATTTCTAAATGAATTCTGAAAATTATTTCTTAAAGCTTTGTTTACTAATGAGCATCTTTAAAATTTCTCTTTTAGCCAATAGCCTATGAAGAGGCTGAAATGTCGGTAAGTTACTTTTTTTGTTTAATCACTCAACTTTCAAGGCACGGTGTTATAGAAGGCTGGACATGATCCACTACAAACAGAAGAAGGGATTAGGCACTGCTACATATGGAGTAGAAGCAAGTCAAATTGCACAGACTGGAGCTGCAACAGGATCCCCAGTGAAGAAAAAATGTTTGAAATCTATGTTAAAAAAAGTACACCAGTTGAGAAGTGTCTGAGAATGACACGTCCACACAGGTGCCGTAGCGTGAGCCCAGTCTCACGCTTTGTTCGGAGTAAGGCACTGGGGTATTGTGCTGGTCTCAACTGCTAAACTCAGAGAGACGAAGCACACAAGAGAGAAAATGGAGCGGCCTGCAGCATTGCGGAGAAGCAGTGTGCTGCTGGGAAATGTAGTTTTAGCAGATAAGAGTAAGAAAATGACGGCTCTTTCCACTGTATCAAGCTGGCTGCACATAGGCGTAGAGGAGAAAAAAAGATGAAAAAAGACACAAAAATGCAATAAATACACTTTATGTTGGCCTTAGTCTGCATGTTAACAATAGTCTTGCCGATGCTCTGCTTTGTGAAAAACATTGCTATTGTGACAGTACTAGGCCCTGAGCAACTCTGCGTGTAAGTATTGTGTAGTGATCACTCACTAGCTTTCCCTCCCCCACAGTCAACATTAATAAACAGAGTGCTCCATGGTGCTGTAACCGCAGCTATCTAAATTATAGAACCTATAAAGAAATTTACCCCCCCCAGCTAGGTTGTGCATATTCAGCCACAGATTTGAAGGCACAGACCTGTCTTCTTCACCAGGTAGCACCAGTTGATATTAATTATTACTTGATGAAGAAGATAGTTTGTCTTTGAAACTCGTTGTCTATCCCGCACCCTCACTAAAGTTCTTATACCTGGAGATCGGCTCAGTGGTTTTTGCGCCGACCAGCTACTTCTATTGTCTTTGCTCTGACAGCAGATGTGATGTTTAGCTGAGACATTCTGCAGAACATTTTTAAGAAAGCTTTGTGTGAAAGGGCCCAAATGTTTTCATATATATCGGTGTATTAATTTAATATAAATCTAAAAATAAAATATATATAAATATAATATTAAATCAAAAAATAAAAACCAGAAAATCACATTGTATGATTTTTACATAACTAAATTGCATTTCATTGCATGAATTAAGTATTTGATCTCCTACCAACCAGCAAGAATTCTGGCTCTCACTGTTGAAATGTACTGTACCTTCAAGAAAAATTGGAAGTGTATCAAATACTTATTTTCCCTACTGTACAATTAAATTATATGTTATGTTCTTTTTTATTTTTCAGCCAGGTCAATAAAAAAATAGGTTGAAAAAAAGTATCAGTTACCGTAATTAATTTTTATGATTATGCGTAAGTTTCCAGGATATGATTTGTCCTCTTATCTATTTTCAGGAGGGTGAGAAAGTATATGAGGCTCTCCCAATGGTAAGCTCTTTTCTTATTATTCCCCTATATTTAATATTTTTTATTATTTTGTTAGAGATTTTGATCTACATATTTTCGTTCAGCAAAAATGTAAAGTCTGGCTGACTCTTCTGTCCCAACCCAGATGATGACTTCCCTCGTTCGTGCAGATGTGATATATTGGGGTCCTCATGGGTATGCTCAGGGAAAGTCAAATGCAGTAACTACTCACAGTTCTGTAGTGCATAAAGATGTACCGTATATACTTGAGTATAAGCCGACCTGAGTACCCCTAATTTTGCCACAAAAAAATGGGAAAACTTAATGACTCGAGTGTAAGCCTAGGGTGGGAAATGCAGCAGCTACTGGTAAATTTCAAAAATAAAAATAGATACCAATAAAAGTAAAATTAATAGAGACATCAGTAGGTTAAGTGTTTTTGAATATCCATATTGAATCAGGAGCCCCATTTAAAGTTTATGATGGGCCCCATAAGATGCTCCATATTAAAATATGCCCCATATAATGCTCCATACAGTTCATGATGGCCCCATAAGATGCTCCATATTAAAATATGCCCCATATAATGCTGCACAAAGGTTATTAATGGCCCCATAAGATGCTCCATGGAAACATTTGCCCCATACAATGCTGTGTAAAGGTTGATTATGCCCCATACAATTCGGCATAAAGGTGGATGGCCCCATAAGGTGCTCCATAGATTATGCCCCATACAATGCTGTATAAAGGTAGATGGCCCCATAAAATGCTCCATAGATTAGGACAGAATGCCAACCACCAGAGTCATAGACCGCCTACCAAGAAATTAGTGGCACGGATATACGTTATATAGAATATTATTTTATTAAATTGAAAATGGTAACAACATAATAAGTTCATGTGCACATGTTGGAAAATAAAAACAATAATATAGTAGGTGACATATATGTATACAAAATGATCACCAATATATAAAAACCAGAATTGGCATGGGGTGTACCATATAAGGGAGAATAAATCTCAGGGCTCCTAAAAAAACTTTATATAGAGTACTAAGTAACACAAGTAAAAAATAGTAGAAGTGTATAGGTATAAAATATGGGGTTAAAATATATTACCCCCAAAAAATAAGCCGTGGGCTTTATACTAGTGCAAAATGTGCAATGTGCAATATGCAAAGAAGAACCAAAAGTGCTATGTGCTAACGATCCAAAGTACAGTAGTAAAGGGTTAAATAGGAGGAATGCCAATACCTTAATCGTGCCACCGATCCAAACTATGCGCACCCCGACGCGCGTTTCGGATTTCCAAATCCTTCGTCAGGGGGTGACCCATAAGGTGATCCATAGATTATGCCCCATAACATGCTCCATAGATTATGCCCCATACAATGCTGTATAAAGGTTGATGGCCCCATAAAATGCTCCATAGATTATGCCCCATAAGATGCTCCATAGATTATGCCCCATAAAATGCTCCATAGAATATGCCCCATACAATGCTGTGTAAAGGTTGATGGCCCCATAAGATGCTCCATAGACTATGCCCCATAAAATGCTCCATAGATTATTCCCCATAAGATGCTCCATAGATTATGCCCCATAACATGCTCCATAGATTATCCCCCATAAGATGCTCCATAGATTATGCCCCATGCAATGCTGTATAAAGGTTGATGGCCCCATAAGATGCTCCATAGATTATGCCCCATAAGATGCTCCATAGATTATGCCCCATAAGATGCTCCATACATTATGCCCAATAAGATGCTCCATAGATTATGCCCCATAAAATGCTCCATACATTATGCCCAATAAAATGCCACATAGATTATGCCCCATAAAATGCCCCATAGATTATGCCCCATGAGATGCTCCATAGATTATGCCCCATAAGATGCTTCATAGATTATGCCCCATAAAATGCTCTATACATTATGGCCCCATAAAATGCTCCATAGATTATGCCCCATATGCTGTTGCTGCGATTAAAATAATAAAAAATCACATACTCACCTCTCGTCGCTCAGGCCCCCGGCATTTGCGATATTCACCTGTCCCATTCCACCGCTGAGCGCCGCTCTGTCTTCTGGCTATCTGACTGTTCAGGCAGAGGGCGCACTAAACACGTCATCGCGCCCTCTGACCTGAGTAGTCACAGGCAGAGGACGCGGAAGACGGAGCGGCACCCAATGGTGGAACGGGGTCAGGGGAATATTGGAATGCTCACCCTCCCCAGTTATACTCACCTGCTCCCGGCGGGGTCCCTGGCAGCGTCTCACTGTCAGATGGTTTCCGGGAGCCGGCTGCTTCTTCCTATCTTCAGCGGTCACGTACTGCTCATTAAAGTAATGAATATGCATCCATATTCATTACTTTAATGAGCGACACCACGTGAGACAGTGAATCTGAAAAACTATACTACATTTTTAATTGGACGTATTTGCTACTATTATTATTACACCTACTACATATTGTGATAAGGTCTTAAAGATGGGAATACCCCTTTAAAAACTGACAGAAGAGGTGCGACTGTTAGGAGAGAGGGGGATATTGCAGTAGTCGAGGCAGGAAATAAGGGCATGCCCTATTTTTTGGAGGTGGCAGGACAGGGCAGAGTTGAGGTTCCGATGCAGTGGACTTGCTGTACAAAGGAAAGTGTGATATTATTTATTGTCGTAGATCAGGTAGAGGAGTTGGGTGAGATGGAGGAAAGATGATGAGTTCAGTTTTGTCCACATTGAGCTTTAGGAAGCGTGAGGAGAAGGATATGGCTTATAGCTACTCAGGGATTTTGGACAGCAGAGTCTGTCGAAGGCAGAGGACAGATCTAAAAGAAGGAGTATAGAGAGTTGTTTGTTTCTGTGACAGTAAGTAAGTCGTAAGTAATTTTGGTCATGGCGGTTTCGGTGGAATGGTGGGGACAGAACTAGATTGTAGGTTGTCAACGAGTTAGTTAGATGAGCGAAGAGAAGAAAGTTCAGCATGGACATGCTGTTTCAGGAGTTTGGAAGCAGCGATATGGGGCAATAGCTGGATATAGAGGTCCGGTCGAATGATGGCTTCTTTAGGATAGGTGTGATCGTGCCATGTTTGAAACCAGAAGGGAAGGTACCAGAGGTTAGCAATAGGTTCAAAATATGGATTAGGGCTGTGATACGCTGCCTGGTGGTGAGATTAGGAAGGAGGTGGGATGGGAAAGGGTCAAGTGCACAAGTGGTGAGTTGTGATTTGGAGAGGAGTTGAGTGAGCGCTCCTTCAGTGATATTGGGGAGGGTGGTTATGGGGAGGAGCAGTGGTCTTGTATATATATATACCGTATATATAGAGTGAAGGAAATAATTATTTGATCTCTTCCTGATTTTGTAAGTTTGCCCACTGACAAAGGCATGAACAGTCTATAATTTTAAAGGTAGGTTAATTTTAACATTGAGAGATGGAATAACAAAATTTTACAGTGAGAAATAAGTATTTGATCTCTCTGGCAAACAAGACTTAATACTTGTTGGCAAGCACAGCAGTCAGACGTTTTTTGTAGTTGATGATGAAGTTTGTGCACATGTCAGGAGGGGTTTTTTGTCCACTCCTCTTTGCAGATCATCTCTAAATCATTAAGATTTTGAGGCGTTCGCTTGGCAACTCAGAGCTTCAACTCATAGTTATCTATGGGATTAAGGTCTGGAGACTGGCTAGACCACTCCATGACCTTAATGTGCTTCTTTTTGAGCCGCTCTTTTGTTGCCTTGGCTGTATGCTTTGGGACACTGTATTGCTGAAAGACCCAGCCACGACCCATTTTTAATGTCCTGGCGGAGGGAAGGAGGTTGTCACTCAGGATTTTATGGTACTTGGCTCCATCCATTCTCCCATTGATGCGGTGAAATAGTCCTGTGCCCTTAGCAGAGAAACACCCCCAAAACATAATGTTTCCGCCTCCATGCTTGACAGTGGGGACGGTGTTCTTTGGGTCATAGGCAGCATTTCGCTTCCTCTAAACATGGCAAGTTGAGATCATGCCAAAGAGCTCAATTTTTGTCTCATCTGACCATAGCACCTTCTCCCAATAACTCACAGAATCATCCAGGTGTTAATTGACAAACTTCGGACGGGCCTGCACATGAGCCTTCTTGAGCAGGGGGACCTAGCGGGCACTGCAGGATTTTTAAACCTTTACGGCGTAATGTGTTACCAATGGTTTTCTTGGTGACTGTGATCCCAGCTGCCTTGAGATCATTAACAAGTTCCCCCCGTGTAATTTTAGGCTGAACTCTCACCTTCTTCATGATCAAGGATACCCCACGATGTGAGATTTTGCATTGTGCCCCAGATCAATGTCGATTGACAGTCATTTTGTATTTCTTCCTTTTTCTTGCTATTGCATCAACAGTTGTCTCCTACTCACCCAGCGTCTTACTTATGGTTTTGTAGCCCATTCCAGCTTTGTGCAGGTCTATAACCTTGTCCCTTACATCCTTATAAGGCTCTTTGGTCTTGCCCATGTTGTAGAGACTGAATAATTGAGTCTGTGGTCAGGAGACTTTTATAAAGGTGACTGTAAGACAGATGTCTTTAATGCAGGTAATGAGTTGATTAGGAGCGTCTAACTGGTCTGTAGGAGCCAGAACTCTTAATAGTTGGTAGGTGATCAAATACTTATTTCTCACTGCAAAATGTAAATAAATTTATATAATTAATACAATGTGGATTTTCTGGATTTTATTTTTTCATATTCTATCTCTCAATGTTAAAATTAACTTACCCTTAAAATTATAGACTGTTCATGTCTTTGTCAGTGGGAAAACTTGCAAAATCTGCAAGGGATCAAATACTTATTTCATTCACTGTAAATCCTGTGAAATGTAAGTACTGAAGTGCATATATAATCATAATAAAGTGGCAATGTGATATCCAAAACATTGCCATAATAGTAGTATACGTATATCGAGCATTTCACCTGTAGATTGCAATCCTCTAAAGCATTAGGAGGAATAGTTAGGAATGGCTTTGGTTCCTCTAGCTGGAGACAAGTAACAACTCATCATGACTTTGTAATTAGTCTTTAGCTTCAAGGTGTTAACTAGACAACTCATGGTAGAGGACCAAATTTGGGTCCAGTCTTCATTAGACAGTGTGGAGCCAATATTGGCTTCCCAGCGAGAGGTATAGATGAGGTGGTGTCTGTGAGAGGTATGTCTTAGATGGGTATAGAGGACTGCAATGTTGCCTGATACATGAGGGTTTAGACAACATCTCAGTTCACATGGGGTGAAACAGTATCGTGGGGTTGCATTAGAAAAGTAATGAAGTGCTTGAGTTAATAGTATCTGAATATTTCTTTGGGAGGAAGATTACATTTTTCTCTGAAAAGTGGAAGAGGGATCATTATTGCTGATGAAGCTTGGTGATTCCTGCTGTGGTCCATTTGTGGACACTACAGGGGACTTAGTGCCTACGGGAAATTGGTGATTACCCTAAAGAGGTTCTAGAAATAAAAAAGAAGATATGAGATCAGAGGAAATATTTCACAGTCCCAAATTTTAAGGTAGTAGGACATTACGGAATTTAAAATGTGTTTACATTGGGTAGGAGGGAACCATAGTAGGGTATTTAATGGATGACATTCTGGGGCTTTCAAGTTGAGAAGGAGAGGGGGCTCAAAGGATGCGTGATATAGAGGTAGTTAGGCCAGTTATGCCACCTGATAGCATTTAGCGAAGTTATGAAACCCAGTCCAACTTTAAGGCAGTGACAATATAATGTGACCCTATTTGCACATGGGATGCCATCTTTCCAATTAAAAGTGTTAATTAAGCATTGAGTTATCTTAAGTGTAAGGGGGAAAACGGAAGACATCGAAACACCTTACACAGGTTTGTGTTGCTATTGCGGATATCTTCAGGCTCAGTCCTGCCACAAATTGTGCGGCATCGGACCCCTTTAAACTAAGTGAAGAAACCAGACAAGTTTGCAAAAATTGAGTCCGTTTTACTGACGATAACATTTTTGTACAGAGGATAGCAGGAATAAAGCTTGCTATTTTAATCTCCATAATACAGAGACCTAAAACTTAGTGGTTATGGGCAGTGGCACAATACTTGTGAATGTTGCTGAAGAACAACAGGACAAGTTGGTCAATTGTATCTTCCTGGTACAAGGCCACACGGGTCAATGTGTTTTGCTGTGACCACTGTACCCTAGTAGAGTACACTTTACAACTTCTTCTGTTTAATGCGAGGTGGATTCTTACATGTGGATGGTAGACAAGCAGAGCAAGTCTTCATCTTCACCTTCACCTTCATCTTCCCGATGCAGGGACACACAGGTCGATATGTTACGCTGTGAACCTTACACCCAAACATCATTTTGTGATCCATTAATGAGGGCCTCTCTTAGAGCTGCATCCCTCTACCATGTCCTCAGCTGGACAAGACCTTTCTCTACAGGGCATCCCACGTCTGGTCAACACTGAACTCACGCCTTACTTTCATTCTCCCACTAATGGCTTTCACCCATGTGCCTGCTGAACTGGATCTCAGTCGCCTCTAAAGTTCCTTTCTGATTGTTGCTGCTTTGTGCCTTCCAGCTCCACACTAATTATCTAGCTCTCTCCACACTCTCCCATCTTCTCTTCCTTCACTAATTTCTTAAATTTCACACTAAAAAGAGATTCCCAAATCTCCTCCCCACTATGGACCAGCCTTAAGGTTGACTCCACACTGTCCTTGCTGTCTGTCGCTGGGAAGACATAACCTTTCACCTATACTCTATACAAGAGTGAAAAGGAGAACAGTGACATCTTGTGTCTGCTGGTTAGTACTGCAGCCCACAGGGAAATTAACAATTGTTACCACAAGAAACCATATTTCACACATTTACATTAAACTCATTGATATCTTCAGGATGAGAAACCTGACAATTGGTCCACCTCCTCACACTTGTCGCCACTGACTAACAGGAACTGCAGCTTCCAGGAAGAAAAAAAACATGCAATACAGTACATTTTGCACACATTAAAACAGGGGTCTTCACAGGGGTGTTACGCCATATTCTCCACCTTTACATAAGTAAGAGTAGGATATCATCAGCATTGCACCATTCTCCGACGTCTTCCGTAGCTCAGGGTCGCATATCTCTGCTCAGCGCATAAATTAAATTCAATTATTCCCTTCTTGTCTTGTGATCTGCTTTTCTCAAGACGCAAAGTGACGCTCTCATGTTTGAAGGCAGCAGCTCTAGCAATGAACCACAGCCCAGAATAATGTACAGAGGAGAATTTGGTAATCTTGAGCTGTATTAGGGTACCGTCACACACTGCCATTTTGATCGCTACGACGGTACGATTCGTGACGTTCCAGCGATATCGTTACGATATCGCTGTGTCTGACACGCAGCAGCGATCAGGGATCCTGCTGAGAATCGTACGTCGTAGCAGATCGTTTAGAACTTTCTTTTGTCGCTGGATCTCCCGCTGGCATCGCTAGATCAGTGTGTGTGACACCGATCTAGCGATGCGATCTAGCGATGCGTTTGCTTGTAACCAGGGTAAACATCGGGTTACTAAGCGCAGGACCGCACTTAGTAACCCGATGTTTACCCTGGTTACAAGCGTAAAACTAAAAAAAAACAAACAGCACATACTTACATTCTGGTGTCCGTCAGGTCCCTTGCCGTCTGCTTCCCGAACTCAGTGACTGCCGGCCGTAAAGTGAAAGCAGAGCACAGCGGTGACGTGCTTTCACTTTCACTTTACGGCCGGCAGTCAGTGAGTGCGGGAAGCAGACGGCAAGGGACCTGACGGACACCAGAATGTAAGTATGTGCTGTTTGTTTTTTTTTTACGCTGGTAACCAGGGTAAACATCGGGTTACTAAGCGCGGTGCTGCGCTTAGTAACCTGATGTTTACCCTGGTTACCCGGGTACCTCGGCATCGTTGGTCGCTGGAGAGCTGTCTGTGTGACAGCTCCCCAGCGACCACACTACGATTTACCTACGATCACGGCCAGGTCATATCGCTGGTCGTGATCGTAGGTAAATCGTATAGTGTGACGGTACCCTAACAGTCAGTGAAACCGGAAGCAGATTATACTATTTTATACATAGAGATAAGTTGTATATAGCGGTGTATTTCTATGTATTTGTATTCTATAGGCAAAGAAACTGTCAGATTTTTTTTGTTCCTTTAATACTACTAAAATTTATGAAAATCCGTTACAAAAATGTAATTTTCTCTTTTTTTTGTGAGTCTTCCAGGGACTTGAGCCAACAGCCTCAATAATTGCAGGCAGTAGCTAGGGATACTGAACCACAGGCTCTGGTGTTGTCACTGGGAGAATTTTTTTCTACTTGATCTGTAGTCAGCCACCAACCCCACCGGCAGATTATATTGAGACATAGAGATACATTGTGTATAACAGTGTATTTCTATGTCTCTGTATTCTAGAGGGGAGAATAAATCAGAGATTTTTTTTTTCTTCCTATAAAATTATTAAAAAATTCTGAAAAACAATTACATAAATGTAATTTTTACGGCGCTTTTTAAAAAATATAAACATGACAAATCAGCAAATGACATATTTGGTGTTCCTATAATCATAACAACCCACACAACACAATGATCGGATTATTTCTGGGGATCAGTAAATGGCGTAAAAAATGGCGTGATTGATATTTTTTCTCTATTAAACACATAAAAAATGTAAAGCGGAGGAAGTGTTCACGCGTAGTGTAAATGATACATTTTTTCTACTGCTTTTTTTATGCAGGTGTCCACACCACATGACACAATAACAATCTTCTCTGATTGCTGTGTGTTTGCTGTGTTTCTTTTATGCGTGTTCCCCCATATTTGATGAGTTTTTGGAACCGATGTGAATCTGCGTTTTTAATCCTTTTTTAATCATGCAGAAAAGTTTTGATTTTGCACTTAGAAATGCAACAGTGTTTTTTTTTTTTAATTCTTTTTTTCAGACTCCATATAGAAACCTTTAGAAAAAAAAAGCACCCAAACTGCAGGGTTCAGCAGCGTCTTTAGACGCACCGAGGACGGAGATTTCGTGGAATCACTACCACTTTGATTAGACATTAAGTCCGTGTTCACATGTAGGGTAAATACTGCGTATTTTCTGCTGCTTTTTTGCACATAAATTCTGCTTCACCCCCTTCCCCGTGCATCTAAAGACGTGACTGAACTGTGCAGTGTTCGTAATGTTTTTTGTCGGGAGCCTTCTATGTTGAGCAGAATCAAAACTTTTCTTAAATTTAAAAAAACACATTAAAAACAGAGCTTCAACTCTGCACCAGAGACGCATCATATAAGGGGGAAAACGCATACAAATACAGCTAAAGTTCAATAATCAGAGAAGATTGTTATTGAGTATTTTGGTGTGGATCCTGCAGAAAACAAAAAAACACAGAATTCATGTGTGATGGAAATATATATATCATGTAGATCTCACTTGCATGTATACTCCTTTATAATCATATATACACTATAATCAATTGCTTAAAATGCTGATATAAACTGTTATAAGCCAGACAGATTGTTCGGTAATTTCCAGCAGAAAGCGGAACAGCACCAGATGTATTAAGTGATGATCAGATGTCTCAACTTTGTCCTAGATGCAGAAAGATGCAGAGAGCTACATTTTAGTTGCTTAATCAGCATTTATATGTGCATTAATCACAATATTCTATATATATTTAGATAACCAATAACAGAGGAGCTAAACAATATGGTAATTAACTAACCACCCCTAACCACCCCTTTCTATATGCAATTATAAATCCATGTATGTGCAATAAATCATCAGTATTGGTGGAGTGTTATTGTTACAATGTTGTGCAGTCTCATTCCTTGAGCGCTCAAAATACTCAGTCTTATTGGGAACGGCCGCAGCACACACATAAGGATAGATTTATCCAACCCAAATTTCCATAACCTATGCAACGTGTGAACACTGCTTTACAGACACCAAAAAGCCAGATGTCATATGGTGAAGCTACATAAAGATGAGAAAGTTCTGGCGGCTTCAACTGTGATTGATGGAACAAAAAATAAATCCATAGGTCCCAACTAGAGATGAGTAGGACAAACAAATGACGTCCCGGCAGCTCTGGCTAATCAAAAGCTGTGACGAGAACATCGGAAGGTAAGAGATTTGCTGCCTCCCGCTGAGCCACCAAGTAGTACTGATCTGGACACTGGAGCTTAGTCCCATGAATCAATCCTCTCATCTCTAGTCCTAATAGTCCTGGATACAGCAGACAGTCCTAGATTTGGGTCTGCAGTCTCAGGCGTCTGCTGAATGTCCTTCACGGTCACTGCCCCTCTGACATCTCCTCCTACCAGAGGAGAAAGAAATGGTAGATGGGCGTGGATTGGGTGGTGGCTATAATACGCGCATCACACAATGTATTCCTCTTTTCTTAAAAAGTTGGCAGTTATGTACTATTAGGTTATAAATAAAATAGTATTCCCAGCTATATGAACTCTTTGCATTTGTCTTAGACAATAGAATAATAGTTGAGCAAAAGGATTTGCAGGAACTTGGTCCAGTAGACGCGTTGGTAGTCCATGACCACTGGACTAGAGCCCACCCAGTGAACTACTTGTGGCATACCCATAATCTCCTGATTAGTAGGCTTGACTTTCTGGACCGACTAATTGGAAGAGGTGTCAAGGATGACGCAGGTAGAAGATTTGCAGGCCTTTGGTCTGTGGCCAGGGATTACTGAGGTGGCCACTGAGCCAGGCTTCCTGGAAATATTTTCCTAAACTAAAAAAATATGGTTTCCAAAATGGCTAGATTGTTTTTCTTCTTGTTTACAGACTCTTAAGCCTGAACAATCACAGGTATCTGTACCGGATGAATCTGAATATTCAGCAAATGTAGCTTCCCCCGATATCCTGAAACTTGTTACACGCCGGAAAAAGAGACGTACGGTAATGTCAAATACATTGCATCTCTTACTTTTATTTGTCATCTTCACATGTATATTGTTATTTTACTTTATTAATATTCATGCTTAAATCCTTTCATTTTCGTATTTAATATTTGCATCAAATTTGAAATGCCAAAATGTAAGCATACTAAACAATTTCTTAGAAGATAGATCTAAAAAAAAAAAATCACCAGGGTCTGGATGTACAATATAATTTACGTAAGCCGGATTAATGTAAATGGAGGTTTAAGTAAAGGGTTATTCCCAGAAATCAAGGACTCCCTTATGCATAGAATAGCGGATAACTTGGTGTCTGACTGCTGGGAGCATGCACAATTCATGGTCTATAGTCAGAGAAAATCTTGCTTTCTCTGGCAGTGCTACTAACAATGAATTGAGCGGCAGCCATGAATATGAACCATCGCTCTGCTCCATTCTGGATAGGGCTGCAGAGCCCCATTTATGGATGGGGCTTCAGAGGTCCCGGTGGTTGGATCCCCCCGTGATCAGCACATTCTCCTCTATCCCAGTTCATAAACAAGAGGGCGGCCAGTGGCCCAAGCATCCGTAAAGGGGGCTCTAACATGCACAACATATATTTGTATGTCAGATATGAACTTTGCAATGCAATGGGCAACAGCACCGTGCCCCTATCAATTCTACCAGCTTGGCGGGGTGTTTTTTTTTTTTATAATTAGCAGTAGTTCCAGGTTTCCTGTCCCGATTTGTCCTGTAGGCGCTCGTGTTGGTGATAAACTGAACCATGTGTGTTTTGCTAACCCTGAATGGGCAGATCCCCGCACAAGTATGGACTGTGATATACCACTTTTTTTCCTGTTTTGCCCAAAGGGCCGTGTTTATTTTTACTTCACCATGGTTTATGCTGCATGTACCTAAACCTGTGAAGGACTTAATGAGACAGTGTTCCCATGTCTACCTCCGTGTACAGCTAGCTGAGTGAGCTGGTCTTCCACAATGGTCATGTACGTATGGGCTGAAGCTGAGTTAAACAAATTTCTAGAGTTTTTGAGTAAATTAAAGGGGTTGTCAACATAATTGTTAAGGAGCGTATCACTCCCGTGTCTCCTGCTTGTTGGTGGAGGGGTGGTGGTACGGTACACTCAAGGTTGCTTGACAGGTTAGATCATCTTCATAGTCTGTCTCTTGGCCCCAACTGTGCAACTTTGCCTCTGCATCATTGGAGGGACCATTGATCCTTCCAGCTTCAGAGCAGGACTTACAAGCCCTCTAGCAAAGAACTTGTAAACACTTCGCTCCTTGCCTAGTAGTCCGGCCACTGCTGATAGGCAAGGAGCAGTACACAGCTAAACTAACCATAATCTGTTGTTGAAAACAGAGTATTTATAACAAGTAAATTGCAAAGTTGCTTGTTTTTGTACAAGCTCTTTTGTCGTTTTATCCATTTATTATGTTGAAAAAAAAACCTTTACGTTCAATATTGAGAAGTGAAATCAAACTGTGTACTGTATATGCTGTGTATACATTGAATGGATCACTATCTGGTGAGCGTACTGTGGAAAAGGACTTGTTCGTATTCATTATAGGGGTTGTTTCCTTTTAGATGATGTTTGGCCTAGCTACAATTTGTGAAAACATAACAAACCGCATTGAACTCATCTTCCCCAGGTCCACCGGTGAGCCTCTGGCGCTGCTTCTGGTGTTCTATAACTAATTGGCCGTGGCGCTGATGTCACCTCAACAGCCAATCAGTGAGCTCTGAAGGGAATTTGTGGTGTAATAGGCCAGAGCCCACACCTCTAGCACAGGCAGGAGTTCTCATCCTCGTTTTTTTTATTTAGAACATTGCCGGTGTGCATGTAAGCTGCATGAAACCATATAGATACAACTCCCAATTATATTTTCTTGACTTGATTAAATGCAACCTGTCATCAGTTTTTCCCAATATAAAGTCCTGCCACCGCCTTTACTGCTTGTTTTACAGTATTCTAGGAAGTTGTATATTAGTCCCTAAGGATAGCCCCCAAAATATCCTTTATAATGACTCCATATGGCATGATCCTGTTCTATGGGCATCTCTGGTCTTGATCTGACACCTCCTCTCTGGTCGCAACCCCCGTCCTCCTTTCTTGCTTCATGTGGATGTTGCGTCCTACATCATCCACACAGTGTCCCCCATCATGCACCTGCACAGGCGCACTTTTCACTGCCGCTCAGCAGGGCAGATCAAAGTACTGTAATGCACATGTGTCGGGGAAGGCCAAGGAGCACCGATGACCTAGAAGTAAAGCCGACGCATGTGCATTAAAGTACACTGTTCTTTTGCTCTATCCTCAGCAGAGCTAAGTACACCTGCGTGAGAACACGACTGGGGACACTGAGTGGATGACGTAGGACAGGAAGATGGCAATTGTGACCAGAGCGGAGGCATCAGATCAAGACAAGAGACACCCATCGGACTGGACCGCGCTGAATAGGGAAATTTATAACAGATGTTTTTGAAGCTATGCAGAAGGGGTTGGAAACTCAGTCATCTTCCTGGAATACTGTAAATAGGCGGTAAAGGTTTTGCCAATACTTTATATTGGTAAAACATGATGACAGGTTCCCTTTAAGACCTTGTGTACCCAAGAAACTTCTCCCTAGGATTTTTTAACTCTCAGGTTGCTGTTCCAAGATGACAAAGACCCTTCTCTTTTTTTTGTTGTTGTTTGTCTTATCCCTTTGTCCTTGAGGTACCCTCCTTGGTTTATCCCTTTGTCCTTGGTTTTAAACTCTGACTCCTTGACTTCCCTCCTCACTGCTTGCCCATGAGAAGTGACTCGACATGACAGTGTATATCAATATTTCATCATTTAAACAGTGTATAAAGATAGAGGTAATGTAATAACATAAAGCAATAGCACATTGACATTAATGCAATGCAATAGCAAATGTCCTAATTGAGCCCCCCTTTCAATTAAAAAAAAATGTGTTGGGGTCACAGTACATAGGTGCAATCACAGAGGGACATACCTTCCAACCTTTAAAGACAGGGAAAGGAGCATGTATTGCAGCACTACACAGTCATTTTGCTCCTATTGAAGCCCCTTAGTGTTCTCACTGATTATGATACCCCTATCAGAGTATATTGCCCACAAATATGCCCCCACACACAATGTTCCAGGAGGGCAAAATAGCAGATGAAAACAGTCTAGCAAATGTAGGTATTTTATGTTGCAGATTTCAACTTTCTGTCAGCAGAATTATTAGCATTTGAACATTATGGGAGAACAAACTGTTTTTCTTGGGATACAGTGGCTTGTGAAAGTATTCATCCCCTTGTATTTTTACCTATTTTATTACATTAAAATGTGTATATAAATATTGTTGTAATCCGATTTGTGTGTGATGCATCAGCACTAAATAGTCTACGTTAGTAAAGTGAAGTGAGAAAAATATAGGCAAAAATGAAATTTATAATAATAATCTTTATATAGCGCTAACATATTCCGCAGCGCTTTACAGTTTGCACACATTATCATTGCTGTCCCCGTTGGGGCTCACAATCTAAATTCCCTATCAGTATGTCTTTGGAATGTGGGAGGAAACCGGAGTGCCCGGAGGAAACCCATTAAAACACGGAGAGAACATACAAACTCTTTGCAGATGTTGTCCTTGGTGAGATTTGAACCCAGGACTCCAGCGCTGCAAGGCTGCTGTGCTAACCACTGCGCCACCGTGCTTCCCAGGATGAAATAACGAAAAATTGGCATGTGCATATGTATTCACCCCCTAAAGTCAGTACTTTATAGAGCCTCCTTTTGCGGCAATTACAGCTGCAAGTCGCTTTGAATAAATCTCTGAGCTTTCCACATCTTGCCACTAGCATTTTTGTCCATTCCTCAAGGCAAAACTGCTCCTACTCCTTCGAGCTTGATGGTTTCCTCTTGTGAACAGTAATCTTCATGTCTGACCACAGATTCTTAGTTGGATTAAGGTCTGGGCTTTGACTAGGCCACTCTGAAACATTTACACATTTTCCCTTAAACCACTCAAGTGTTGCTTTAGCAGTATGCTTTGAGTCATTGTATTGTTGGAAGCTGAACCTCCATCCCAGTCTCAAATCACTGACCGACTAAAAGAGGTTTTGCTCAAGAATATCCCTGTATTTTGCACCATCCATCTTCCCCTCGGGACCATTTTCTCTGTCCTTGTTGCTGTAAAAACATCCCCATAGCATGATGCTGCCACCATTGTGTTTCACTGTGGGTATGGTGTTCTTGTGGTGATGAGCTGTGTTGGTTTGGCGCCAGACATAGTATTCAGCTTGGTGGCCAAAAACTTCAATTTTAGTCTTATCTGACCACAGCACCTTCCTCCATACATTTGGAGGACTCTCCTACATGTCTTTTGGCAAACTCAAAACAAGCTTTATAATTTTTGTGTGTAAGTAAAGGCTTTTTTTCTGCCCGCTCTTCCATAAAAGCCACCTCTAATAAGTGTATGCCTTATTGTGGTCATATGGATAGATACCCTAGTCTCTGCTTGGGAACTTTGCAGTTCCTTCAGGACCTTTGGTCTCTGTGCTGCCTCTCTCATTAATGCTCTTATTGCCCGGGCTGAGAGTTTTGGTGGGTGGCCCTCTCTTGGCAGTTTTTTTGTGGTACCATATTCTTTCCATTTAATGATAATGGATTTGATGGTGCTCCAGGGAAACATCAGAGATTAGGATTTTTTTTTTTTAATAACCCAACCCTGACTTGTTGTTCGCAACAACTTTGTCCCTGACTTGTTCAGAGATCTCCTTGGTCTTCAGGGTGTTTGGTTAGTGATGACTCTTGTTAATGGTGTTGCAGCCTCTCTGGCCTTTCAGAAAAGGTAAAATGTACATACTAACAGACGTGTGACAATTAGATTGCACACAGGTGAACTTTCTTTCACAAGGCATGTGACTTATGAAGGTAATTGGTTCACCAGAAATTTTTAGGGGCTTCTTTCACGGAAAGGGTGAATACATATGCACATGCCAATTTATAGTTATTTGATCCTAGAAATTTAATTTCTGCCTATATTTTTCTTACTTCACCAACTTAGAGAATTTAGCATTGAGGCATCACACACAAATCGGATTACAAAAATATTTATACACAGGTTGTAATATAGCAATATACAGTAGGTAAAAAGCCGAGGGGGGTGAATTCTTTTGCAAGTATCTGTATAATGCAACCTCAATTTTCATAACCACAACATTACCAGAAGAGAACTGACACAAACAAACCAAAAAGATCACACAGCACATAATTAACAAACTCAGACTGCTCAACACAGTCCCTCTATAGCATATGCTAGTAGCTGTTGGATATTCCTAATATGTTTGCACTTATTTTATTCCCTCTGCTCCTCACTTTTTGTTTTCTTCCAATATGTCAAATGGTTCCCTGTTGTGAATTCTGTGGTCGAGCTCCCTCCTGTGGTCATGAGTGGTACTTCGGCTGGTTCTGTCTATGAGCTTCCTCTGGTGGATGTGAGTGGGGCTGCGGCTTCTGAGTTTCCTTCCTCAGGTGACGAGGTTAAGTCGTTAGGTGCTGCTCTATTTAACTCCACCTAGTTCTTTGTTCCTTGCCTCCAGTCAATGTTCCAGTATTGGTCTTGCTCTCTCCTGGATCGTCTTGTGGCCTGTCTGCCCTGCATAAGCTAAGTTCTGCTTGTGTTTCTTTTGTTTGCTATTTTTTCTGTCCAGCTTGCTATATTGGTTTTTCTTGCTTGCTGGAAGCTCTGGGACGCAGAAGCCGTTAGTCGGTGCGGAGGGTCTTTTTGCGCCCTCTGCGTGGTTGTTTGTTGGTTTTTGTGCTGACCGCAAAGCTATCTTTCCTATCCTCGGTCTATTCAGTAAGTCGGGCCTCACTTTGCTAAAACCTATTTCATCTCTGTGTTTGTATTTTCATCTTTACTCACAGTCATTATATGTGGGGGGCTGCCTTTTCCTTTGGGGAATTTCTCTGAGGCAATGTAGGCTTATTTTTCTATCTTCAGGGCTAGCTAGTTTCTCAGGCTGTGTCCGAGGCGCCTAGGTCTGGTCAGGAGCGCTCCACGGCTACCTCTAGTGTGGTGTGATAGGATTAGGGATTGCGGTCAGCAGAGTTCCCACGTCTCAGAGCTCGTCCTATGTTATTAGTAACTATCAGGTCACTTTGTGTGCTCTTAACCACCAGGTCCATTGTGTTTCTGAATCACCAGTTCATAACAGTATTGGAGGCCCAAAGTACTAATGCTTCTCAATAGAGGGAAAAGAGAAGTTCTGAGACCATTTTTTTTTCTCTGCACTGTGTTTTGTCTTTCTTTTCCCCTAGACATTTGGGTGGTTCAGGACACAGGTGTAGTGATGGACATTAAAGGTCTGTTTTCTTGTGTGGATCATCTCGCTGCAAGAGTACAAAATATTCAAGACATTGTGGTTCAGAAATCTATGTTAGAACCTAGAATTCCTATTCCTGACTTATTTTCTGGAGATAGAGCTAAGTTTCTGAATTTCAAAAATAATTGTAAACTGTTTCTGGCTTTGAAACCCCGCTCCTCTGGTGACCCAGTTCAACAAGTTAAGATCATTATTTCTTTATTACGTGGCGACCCTCAAGACTGGGCATTTTCCCTTGCGCCAGGAGATCCTGCATTATGCGATATTGATGCGTTTTTTCTGGCGCTCGGATTGCTGTATGATGAACCTAATTCAGTGGATCAGGCAGAGAAAAATTTGCTGGCTCTGTGTCAGGGTCAGGATGAGGTAGAGATATATTGTCAGAAGTTTAGGAAGTGGTCTGTGCTCACTCAATGGAATGAATGTGCGCTGACAGCAATTTTCAGAAAGGGTCTCTCTGAAGCCCTTAAGGATGTCATGGTGGGATTTCCTATGCTTGCTGGTCTGAATGAGTCTATGTCTTTGGCCATTCAGATCAATCGACGCTTACGTGAGCGTAAAAATGTGCACCATTTGGCGGTATTATCTGAGCATAAACCTGAGCCTATGCAATGTGATAGGACTTTGACCAGAGCTGAACGGCAAGAACACAGACGTCGGAATGGGCTGTGTTTTTATTGTGGTGATTCCACTCATGCTATCTCCGATTGTCCTAAGCGCACTAAGCGGTTCGCTAGGTCTGCCACCATTGGTACGGTACAGTCGAAATTTCTTTTGTCCGTTACTTTGATCTGCTCTTTGTCATCCTATTCTGTCATGGCATTTGTGGATTCAGGCGCTGCCCTGAATTTGATGGACTTGGACTTTGCTAGGCGCTGTGGGTTTTTCTTGGAGCCCTTGCAGTATCCTATTCCATTGAGAGGAATTGATGCTACGCCTTTGGCCAAGAATAAGCCTCAGTACTGGACCCAACTGACCATGTGCATGGCTCCTGCGCATCAGGAGGATATTCGCTTTTTGGTGTTGCATAATCTGCATGATGTGGTCGTGTTGGGGTTGCCATGGCTACAGGTCCATAACCCAGTATTGGATTGGAAATCTATGTCTGTGTCCAGCTGGGGTTGTCAGGGGGTACATGGTGATGTTCCAGTTCTGTCTATTTCATCATCCACCCCTTCTGAGGTCCCAGAGTTCTTGTCGGATTACCGGGATGTATTTGATGAGCCCAAGTCCAGTGCCCTACCTCCGCATAGGGATTGCGATTGTGCTATCGATTTGATTCCTGGTAGTAAGTTTCCTAAAGGTCGACTGTTTAATTTGTCTGTGCCTGAGCACGCCGCTATGCGGAGTTACGTAAAGGAATCCTTGGAGAAGGGTCATATTCGCCCGTCGTCGTCGCCATTGGGAGCAGGGTTCTTTTTTGTGGCCAAGAAGGATGGTTCGTTGAGACCTTGTATTGATTACCGCCTTCTAAATAAAATCACAGTCAAATTTCAGTACCCCTTGCCGCTGCTGTCTGATTTGTTTGCTCGGATTAAGGGGGCTAGTTGGTTCACCAAGATAGATCTTTGTGGTGCGTATAATCTTGTGCGTATTAAACAGGGCGATGAATGGAAAACAGCATTTAATACGCCCGAGGGCCATTTTGAGTACCTGGTTATGCCATTCGGGCTTTCCAATGCTCCATCAGTATTTCAGTCCTTTATGCATGACATCTTCCGAGAGTACCTGGATAAATTCCTGATTGTATACTTGGATGATATTTTGGTCTTCTCGGATGATTGGGAGTCTCACGTGAAGCAGGTTAGAATGGTGTTCCAGGTCCTGCGTGCGAATTCTTTGTTTGTGAAGGGGTCAAAGTGTCTCTTTGGTGTTCAGAAGGTTTCATTTTTGGGTTTCATTTTTTCCCCTTCTACTATCGAGATGGACCCTGTTAAAGTTCAGGCCATTTATGATTGGACTCAGCCGACATCTCTGAAGAGTCTGCAAAAGATCCTGGGCTTTGCTAATTTTTATCGTTGCTTCATCAATAATTTTTCTAGTATTGCTAAACCGTTGACTGATTTGACCAAGAAGGGTGCTGATGTGGTCAATTGGTCTTCTGCTGCTGTAGAAGCTTTTCAGGAGTTGAAGCGTCGTTTTTCTTCTGCCCCTGTGTTGTGCCAGCCAGATGTTTCGCTCCCGTTCCAGGTCGAGGTTGATGCTTCTGAGATTGGAGCAGGGGCTGTTTTGTCGCAAAGAAGTTCTGATGGCTCGGTGATGAAACCATGTGCCTTCTTTTCCAGGAAGTTTTTGCCTGCTGAGCGTAATTATGATGTTGGCAATCGAGAGTTGTTGGCCATGAAGTGGGCATTCGAGGAGTGGCGTCATTGGCTTGAAGGAGCTAAGCATCGCGTGGTGGTCTTGACTGATCACAAGAACTTGACTTATCTCGAGTCTGCCAAACGGTTGAATCCTAGACAGGCTCGTTGGTCGCTGTTTTTCTCCCGTTTTGACTTTGTGGTTTCGTACCTTCCAGGCTCTAAGAATGTGAAGGCGGATGCCCTGTCTAGGAGTTTTGTGCCCGACTCTCCGGGTTTGCCTGAGCCGGCGGGTATTCTCAAAGAGGGGGTAATTTTGTCTGCCATCTCCCCATCTCCCCTGATTTGCGGCGGGTGCTGCAAAAATTTCAGGCTAATAGACCTGACCGTTGCCCAGCGGAGAAACTGTTTGTCCCTGATAAATTTACGAGTAGAGTTATCTCTGAGGTTCATTGTTCGGTGTTGGCTGGTCATCCTGGAATCTTTGGTACCAGAGATTTGGTGGCTAGATCCTTTTGGTGGCCGTCTCTGTCGGGGGATGTGCGTTCGTTTGTGCAGTCCTGTGGGATTTGTGCTCGGGCTAAGCCCTGCTGTTCTCATGCCAGTGGGTTGCTTTTGCCCTTGCCAGTCCCGAAGAGGCCCTGGACACATATCTCTATGGATTTTATTTCGGATCTCCCCGTCTCTCAAAAGATGTCGGTCATTTGGGTGGTTTGTGATCGCTTCTCTAAGATGATCCATTTGGTACCCTTGTCTAAATTGCCTTCCTCCTCTGATTTGGTGCCATTGTTTTTCCAGCATGTGGTTCGTTTACATGGCATTCCGGAGAACATCGTTTCTGACAGAGGTTCCCAGTTTGTTTCGAGGTTTTGGCGAGCCTTTTGTGCTAGGATGGGCATTGATTTGTCTTTTTCCTCGGCTTTCCATCCTCAGACAAATGGCCAAACTGAATGAACCAATCAGACCTTGGAAACATATCTGAGATGTTTTGTTTCTGCTGGTCAGGATGATTGGGTGTCCTTTTTGCCTTTGGCTGAGGTCGCCCTTAATAATCGGGCCAGCTCGGCTACTTTGGTTTCGCCGTTTTTCTGCAATTCTGGTTTCCATCCTCGTTTCTCTTCAGGGCAGGTTGAGTCTTCGGACTGTACTGGTGTGGATACTGTGGTGGATAGGTTGCAGCAGATTTGGACTCATGTAGTGGACAATTTGACATTGTCGCAGGAGAAGGCTCAACGTTTCGCTAACCGTAGGCGCTGTGTGGGTCCCCGACTTCGTGTTGGGGATTTGGTTTGGTTGTCGTCTCGTTTTATTCCTATGAAAGTTTCCTCTCCTAAGTTTAAGCCTCGTTTCATTGGTCCGTATAGGATTTCTGAGGTTCTTAATCCTGTGTCTTTTCGTTTGACCCTTCCAGCTTCTTTTTCCATCCATAATGTATTCCATAGGTCATTGTTGCGGAGATACGTGGCACCTGTGGTTTCATCCGTTGATCCTCCTGCCCCGGTTTTGGTTGAGGGGGAGTTGGAGTATATAGTGGAGAAGATTTTGGATTCTCGTATTTCGAGACGGAAACTCCAGTACCTGGTTAAGTGGAAGGGTTATGGTCAGGAAGATAATTCCTGGGTCTTTGCCTCTGATGTTCATGCTGCCGATCTGGTTCGTGCCTTTCATTTGGCTCATCCTGGTCGGCCTGGGGGCTCTAGTGAGGGTTCGGTGACCCCTCCTCAAGGGGGGGGGTACTGTTGTGAATTCTGTGGTCGAGCTCCCTCCTGTGGTCATGAGTGGTACTTCGGCTGGTTCTGTCTATGAGCTTCCTCTGGTGGATGTGAGTGGGGCTGCGGCTTCTGAGTTTCCTTCCTCAGGTGACGAGGTTAAGTCGTTAGGTGCTGCTCTATTTAACTCCACCTAGTTCTTTGTTCCTTGCCTCCAGTCAATGTTCCAGTATTGGTCTTGCTCTCTCCTGGATCGTCTTGTGGCCTGTCTGCCCTGCATAAGCTAAGTTCTGCTTGTGTTTCTTTTGTTTGCTATTTTTTCTGTCCAGCTTGCTATATTGGTTTTTCTTGCTTGCTGGAAGCTCTGGGACGCAGAGGGAGCACCTCTGTGCCGTTAGTCAGTACGGAGGGTCTTTTTGCGCCCTCTGCGTGGTTGTTTGTAGGTTTTTGTGCTGACCGCAAAGCTATCTTTACTATCATCGGTCTATTCAGTAAGTCGGGCCTCACTTTTCTAAAACCTATTTCATCTCTGTGTTTGTATTTTCATCTTTACTCACAGTCATTATATGTGGGGGGCTGCCTTTTCCTTTGGGGAATTTCTCTGAGGCAAGGTAGGCTTATTTTTCTATCTTCAGGGCTAGCTAGTTTCTCAGGCTGTGCCCGAGGCGCCTAGGTCTGGTCAGGAGCGCTCCACGGCTACCTCTAGTGTGGTGTGATAGGATTAGGGATTGCGGTCAGCAGAGTTCCCACGTCTCAGAGCTCGTCCTATGTTATTAGTAACTATCAGGTCACTTTGTGTGCTCTTAACCACCAGGTCCATTGTGTTTCTGAATCACCAGTTCATAACAGTTCCCTATATGTGTACATTTTTAGTTGGTGCTATTTTGTATATGCTTTATCAAGGGGGCACCCTGTGAGCCACTCCCCTTCGTTAAGAACATAAAAATTAGCACTAAATAAAAATGCCCAAATCTCTGAAGCCATTCCTATATAAAGCCTACTCATAATCTCCTGATCAGTAAGCTTGTGTATGTCGCACCACAATAATGATGTCACACTGAGCCTTCTGATGGGAAGACATTAACACATAAACTAATGTCCATGGTCAGCGTATGGTAACAAATATAATTAACAATTTGCCAAAAGGCAACGAATCCCTTAACTAAAGACTTAAAATTTTATTTTTATTATTAACCCCTTACCGGCATCGGACGTACTATACCGTCCGATGCCGGCTCCCCTGCTTTGATGCAGGGCTCCGCGGTGAGCCCGCACCAAAGCCGGGACATGTCAGCTGTTTTGAACAGCTGACATGTGCCCGTAATAGGCGCGGGCAGAATCGCGATCTGCCCGCACCTATTAACTAGTTAAATGCCGCTGTCAAACGCAGACAGCGGCATTTAACTACCGCTTCCGGCCGGGCGGCCGGAAATGACGTCATCGCCGACCCCCGTCACATGTCCGGGGGTCGGCGATGCGTCTCCATTGTAGCCATAGAGGTCCTTGAGACCTCTATGGTTACTGATTGCCCGTCGCTGTGAGCGCCACCCTGTGGTCGGCGCTCACAGCACACGTGCAATTCTGCTACATAGCAGCGATCAGCAGATCGCTGCTATGTAGCAGAGCCGATCGTGCTGTGCCTGCTTCTAGCCTCCCATGGAGGCTATTGAAGCATGGCAAAAGTTAAAAAAAAAAGTTTAAAAAAATGTGAAAAAAATAAAAAAAACATAAAAGTTTAAATCACCCCCCTTTCGCCCCAATCAAAATAAATCAATAAAAAAAATATCAAATCTACGCATATTTGGTATCGCCGCGCTCAGAATTGCCCGATCTATCAAATAAAAAAAAGTATTAACCTGATCGCTTAACAGCGTAGCGGGAAAAAAACTCGAAACGCCAGAATTATGTTTTTTTGGTCGCCGCGACATTGCATTAAAATGCAATAACGGGCGATCAAAAGAACGTATCTGCACCGAAATGCTATCATTAAAAACGTCATCTCGGCACGCAAAAAATAAGCCCTCAACCGACCCCAGATCACGAAAAATGGAGACGCTACGGGTATCGGAAAATGGCGCAATTTTTTTTTTTTTTAGCAAAGTTTGGAATTTTTTTTCACCACTTAGATAAAAAATAACCTGGTCATGTTTGGTGTCTATGAACTCGTAATGACCTGGAGAATCATAATGGCAGGTCATTTTTAGCATTTAGTGAACCTAGCAAAAAAGCCAAACAAAAAACCAATGTGGGATTGCACTTTTTTTGCAATTTCACCGCACTTGGAATTTTTTTCCCGTTTTCTAGTACACGACATGCTAAAACCAATGATGTCGTTCAAAAGTACAACTCATCCCGCAAAAAATAAGCCCTCACATGGCCAAATTGACGGAAAAATAAAAAAGTTATGGCTCTGGGAAGGAGGGGAGCGAAAAACGAACACGGAAAAACGAAAAATCCCCCGGTCATGAAGGGGTTAACTACTAAAGGAAAAAAATCAATTAAAACTTGCACAAGTCAGTTTCACTTAGTGGACACTAGCGTGCTAATAATTGAATAAACTTCGTCCTATATATAGTGCTAATAGTCCGACCTACAGTATATATTTATATAATTTCATTCAGGCATGTGGATCAAGGTGCGGCCGCTACCTATATGCCACATCTATTGCCCCAATACCAGTTCACTGACCTGTGCTATTAAAAGCTGCCCTATGCCTCCCCAACATGTTTCACCAGTACCACTGGCGTCATCAGGGGACTGAGCCAAAAAGAGGTTGCAGGACCTTTAAAAACCTGGGGTCTGATGTCATAGGGGGTCAACCAATCGTGTAGTGCCAATCATAAGCCAATCATAGTTCTTATTACATTGTGATAATAAGATACAGATATTGGTATAAGGCCAGGATCACACATACGCGAGATACGGCCGAGTCTCCTAGGTGAAAACCAAGCTCTGGCACCGGCACTCCGGAGTGGAGCGTGCAGCCGCACAGCAACACATGGAGCCGCACGCTCTGCTCCCAAGTGCCGGCGCCAGAGCTGAGTTTTCACCTGCGAGACTCGCCCATATCTCGCTTATGTGTGATCCCGGCCTTATAGTCACAAACCAGTATCAAGAATATATGACGAGGGTGTTCATATGCGTAATGGTTTTGTTTCCTTTAGTAGTTAATAATAAAAGTTAATTTTTAGATCTTTAGTTAAGGGATTTGTTGCCGTTTGGCAAATTGTTAATTATATTCTTAATGGGACGAGGCACCAGGGAAAATGCGGGTAGGCCACTGAGCCAAGGTTCCTGGAAATATTTTCCTAAACTAGAAAATGTAACCACTTTGAAAACTATTTGGGTATGTGCACAGGATGCAGATTTGGTAGTAGTTTTGTACTGGATTCTGGAGTGGATGGGTAGCCAGTGTAATGACTGGCACAGGGTAGAGGCATCGGTGTAACGGTTGGTGAGGAATATGATCCTGGCTGCAGCATTCAGGACAGATTGGAGCGGGGAGAGTTTTGCAAGAGGGAGACCGATTAGTAGAGAGTTACAATAGTCCAGACGAGAATGAATAAGTGAAACAGTCAGAGTTTTTGCAGAGTCGAAATTAAGAAAAGGGCGAATTCTAGAAATGTTTTTGAGATGCAGGTAAGAAGAGCGAGCCAGTGATCGGATGTAGGGGGTGAATGAAAGGTCAGAATCAAGGATGACCCCAAGGCAGCGGGCATGTTGCTTTGGAGTAATGGTGGAACCGCACACGGAGATGGCAATGTCAGGCAAAGGTAGGTTAGTAGAGGGAGAGCCAGGGAGCTTTCTAGGTAATTTCCCACGATCTATGAACAGCCAGCAGAGGGCGCCTCACCGCAAATAAAGCTAAATATAGATCATTGATCTATTTTTAGCCTCATTCCCTGGGGTTTTGCAGCGAGGAGCAGCATTGCATTAGCACAGCTCCTTGCTGCAAAATGTTTTAACCCCTTCAGAAGGATTTACATCGTTGGACGTTACAGATCTGCGGAGGGTAAGTATATTGTTGGTTTATTATGTTTTTTTACTCACAGAACGAGGGTCTTCAGTGACTGGATTGGGCGTTGAATAAAATACTGCAACAACCATTGTTTTTATTTCATTAAAATAATTTTAAATAATGTGTTTGTGTTTTATTTAACCCTTCACTACAATTGGATTAATAATGGATAGGTGTCATAATTGACGCCTCTCCATTATTAATCTGGCTTAATGTCACCTTACAATAGCAAGGTGGCATTAACCCTTCATTACCCCATATCCCACCGCTACACGGGAATGGGAAGAGAGTGGCCAAGTGCCAGAATAGGCGCATCTTCCAGATGTGCCTGTTCTGGGGTGGCTGGGGGCAGATATTTTTAGCCAGGGGGGGGCCAATAACCGTGGACCCTCTCCAGGCTATTAATATCTGCCCTCAGTCACTGGCTTTACTACTCTGGCGGAGAAAATTGCGCGGGAGCCCACGCCAATTTTTTCCGCCATTTAACCCTTTATTTTAAGAGCTAGAACGGCCAAATTTTGCAGATACACACTACTGACATTAGTAGTGTGGAATCTGCAAAAAAAATGGAGAGAAGACATGGTTTACTGTATGTAAACCATGTCTCAAATCATGTCGGGTTTTAGGAAGGAGAAAGAAAAAGCCGGTAATTGAATTACCGGCTTTCAAGCTGTATAGCGCTGGAAAAAATATTAATATATATACATATATGTGTCTCACTGACATATATATATATATATATATACCTATTCTACGTGTACACATTTATTCTACCTATTCTACTGTAAGCTGTCAGTGTGATTTTACTGTACACCGCACTGAATTACCGGCTTTTCTCTCTAATATATGTGTCTACTGACATATATATATATATATATATATATATATATATATATATAGACAGTATATATATATATTTTCTTTTCTTTTTGGGACACATGGATCACTTCTATAGCGGTATGTTGGTTTTGCTAGCCTGCGAGAAAACCACGCAGTACGGATGCCATACGGATTACATACGGAGGATGCCATGCGCAAAAAACGCTGACACACCCTGCCTACGGAGGAGCTACGGACCACTTTTTTCGGGACTTTTCAGCGTATTACGGCCGTAATATACGGACCGTATTGTTTTACGCTGTGTGTGACGCCGGCCTCTATCTGTATATCTCTTGTCTGTATGTCTGAGTCTGTGTATGTGTCTGTGTGTCTCTGTCTCTGTCCCTGTGTCTGTGTGTCTCTATGTCTCTGTGTGTGTTTATGTTTGTGTGTCCATGTGTTTCTGGCTGTATGCATCTGTATGTGTGTCTGTATGTCCCTTATCTGTGTGTCTCAGTCTGTGTGTCTCTGGCGGTGTGTGTCTCTTACCTGTGTGTCTCTTAAGGTACCTTCACACTAAAACACTTCACAACGATATCGCTAGCGATCCGTGACGTTGCAGCGTCCTGGATAGCGATATCGTTGTGTTTGACACGCAGCAGCGATCTGGATCCTGCTGGGAGATCGCTGGTCGGAGCTAGAAGGCCAGAACTTTATTTCGTCGCTGGATCACCCGCAGACATCGCTGAATCGGCGTGTGTGACGCCGATCCAGCGATGTCTTCACTGGTAACCAGGGTAAACATCGGGTTACTAAGCGCAGGGCTGCGCTTAGTAACCTGATGTTTACCCTGGTTACCAGCGTAAAAGTAAAAAAAAAAAAAACACTACATACTTAACTTCCGCTGTCTGTCCCCGGCGCTGTGCTTCTCTGCACTGCCAGCACCGGCCAGCCGGAAAGCAGAGCACAGCGGTGACGTCACCGCTGTGCTTTCCGGCCGCTGTGCTTACACAGTGCAGAGAAGCACAGCGCCGGAGAACAGACAGCGGAAGGTAAGTATGTAGTGTTTTTTTTATTTTTACTTTTACGCTGGTAACCAGGGTAAACATCGGGTTACTAAGCGCGGCCCTGCGCTTAGTAACCCGATGTTTACCCTGGTTACCAGGGAACCAGCATCGTTGGTCGCTGGAGAGCTGTCTGTGTGACAGCTCTCCAGCGACCAAACAGCGACGCTGCAGCGATCGGGATCGTTGTCTGGATCGCTGCAGCATCGCTAAATGTGAAGGTACCTTTATCTGTATGTCTATGCCTGTGTGTCTCTGGCGGTGTGTGTCTCTGTATATGTGTGTCTGTGTCTCTCTCCTTGTGTCTCTTATCTGTGTGTCTCTTATCTGTGTGTCTCTTATCTGTGTGTCTATGCCTGTGTGTCTCAGTGTGTCTCTGTATGTGTGGGATTTTTTTTTCTCTTCCAGAAGCAGCACTACATCTGTGCATGAAATGTCTCTAATATTACAGTTCAGCCCCAACCAATTAAAGGGAACCTGTCACATCCAGAAATGCAATTTATCTGAAGATATAGGTGTAATCTGCAGGTAAATAGCATTTAAGTCTGTGTAACAACTTTTTGGAGCAGCAGCTGCAGGGAGAAAATGAAGTTATATCCTCCCTGCAGCCGCTTGCTTCCAGACATCTTGCAGTGCAGGGAGCTGTGACATTCACCTCTCACTATACTATTGAGCCCTGTTCTAAACACTTCCCAGGACATTGACTCACAGTTTGCTCTGCAGCATGTATGTAGAGCATGTGTGTGCAGAGAAAGCTGTCAATCAATGTGCGGGTGAGTGATTACGGCCACATTTACTATATAGTGAGCAGTGACTGTAACCTCTCCCTGCACCCCACCCCCAAATGACTGAAAGCAAGCGGCTGCAGGGAGAATCTAACTTCATTTTCTCCTTGCAGCATTCATTTTCTTACAGTAAGCTGACTACACAGGATTTAAGTGACATTTACCTACAGATTAACTCTAATATATGCAGGTAGATGGTGTTTCTGGGCGTGAAACGTCCCCTTAAAGTCCTTTTGTCTTAACCTCTTTTAAGTTTTGACACAAAATGTATTTGTCATGCAAATAGTTATAAATCACAGTTATTATTCTTTAGTAAAGCATATGCCCATCTTGCCTGGATTACAGAAATAATCATTAAATTCACCAATGTTTTGCTTTAGAAAATGCGGGCAGAAGTGAGTTCCCCCCAAAGAGCCCCAAAAGGTGCATTATTTGAAGAAGCATCAATAGCTGACAATGGTTTAGCACAGAAGACAAGTGCAAAATCCACAAGCCAGACGTCGCCAGTATGTATATTTTTGTGTTCGCATTACTTAATATTTTTGCTACAATGTATGGCAAATTTTTAGGTGTACCTGGGGTGAATCACTGCATAAGGCCACATTAAAAGTAGGGTATTTGTCGAGAAATACTCCTGGTATACACCTGTAATGTCACTGTATACAAAGGAATGCCTCTTTTATAGGCTCCCATTATTTAAATAATTGCATACCACACAGTGTGCAATTCTTTTAGTGCTTATTAAAAGGGGCTTTCCCGCTAACGAAAGTTGATTTTAATCAATAGATCTTGGAATAATAATAATTTCCACAATTGGATGTTCCTGTGCTGAGATAATCTTATGTGTCCCTGTGGTTTACTGTGTGATGGCCGGTTCTGACCGTGCAGGAACATGGCCTGATCATACCACATCTCCTGGGCAGGGGAGGAAGCAAAAGAGTATGCATCCTCCCCTGCCCAGGAGATGTGGTATGATCAGGCCATGTTCCTGTACTGTCAGACACAGCCATTACACAGTACACAGCAGGGGCACATTTATAAGATTATCTCAGCACAGGAACATTTTTTTTTTAAATACATCCAATTGTGGAACCTATTATTATTCCAAGATGTATTGTTTGTGCCTCAGTTTTCTGAAAGTGGAAAATCCCTTTAAGGTTCCATTCACACGGTGTTGTCAAATTGCATTATTTGCGTCTATTTTTCCCAATACCACATTTTGCCGCAAAGATGACAAGAAATGTTTTGAAAAGACAGTATACCTAAAAAAAAAAAATGTTCTAAACAAATTTTTAGGGATAGGTCATATTTATCAGTCTCTAAACTCTGCAGACATTCAGTTTCATGCCAAATTATTGCAGTTATGAGAATAATTAATCACGGGTATTATTCTATTGTATAATACGTGCTCAGCTTGTCTAAATTATAGAAATCACGTTGTCTATCGCTTTCAATAACAAATTACAGGAATCAACATCAGCCCCATTTGAGGGTCATGGACTTTTTATACAAAAACCTCCAGGAGTAAAAGCTGCACCACCGATAGACTCTATACACGCTCAGGCGCTAGATGAACATCATTCGTTTCCATTTGACATATTTTCGGACCAGGGCTGTTGTGAATTCTGTGGCAGAGCTCCCTCCTGTGGTCACAAGTGGTACTTCGGCTGATTCTCTCTGGGAGCTTCCGTTTGTGGAGGAAAGTGGTACTGCTGCTTCTGAGTTTCCTTCCTCAGGTGATCTGGTGAGGTCGTTAGGTGCTTCTCTACTTAACCCCACCTAATGCTTTGATTCATGCTTCCTGTCAATGTTCCAGTGTTGGACTTGTGTTTCTCTGGATCATTCCTGTGGCCTGCTGCTCTGCATAGCTAAGTGCTTCTTTGCTATTTGTTGCTATTTTTTCTGTCCAGCTTGTCTATTTGTTTTGCTGGAAGCTCTGGGACGCAAAGGGTGTACCTCCGTGCCGTTAGTTCGGTACGGAGGGTCTTTTTGCCCCTTTGCGTGGTTTTCTTTAGGGTTTTGTGTAGACCGCAAAGTTATCTTTCCTATCCTCGTTCTGTCTAGAATATCGGGCCTCACTTTGCTGAATCTATTTCATCCCTACGTTTGTCTTTTCATCTTACTCACAGTCATTATATGTGGGGGGCTGCCTTTTCCTTTGGGGTATTTCTCTGAGGCAAGGTAGGCTTATTTTTTCTATCTTCAGGCTAGTTAGTTTCTCAGGCTGTGCCGAGTTGCATAGGGAGCTTTAGGCGCAATCCACGGCTGCCTCTAGTTGTGTTTGGAGAGGATCAGGGATTGCGGTCTGCAGAGTTCCCACGTCTCAGAGCTCGTTCTATTATTTTGGGTTATTGTCAGATCACTGTATGTGCTCTGACCTCCATGTCCGTTGTGATACTGAATTGCCTTTCATAACAGTACAGGAAGCCAAAAGTACTAATGATCCTCAATAGAGGGAAAAAAGAAGTTCTGAGACCATTTTTTTTTCTTGGCTTTGTGTTTTGTCTTTTTTTTCCCCTAGACATTTGGGTGGTTCAGTACACAGGTGTAGCGATGGACATTAGAAGTCTGTCTTCATTTGTGGATCAGCTCTCGGCAAGAGTACAAAAGATTCAAGACACTATTGATCAGAAATCTATGTTAGAACCAAGAATTCCTATTCCTGATTTGTTTTTTGGAGATAGAACTAAGTTTCTGAGTTTCAAAAATAATTGTAAGTTATTTCTGGCCTTGAAACCTCGTTCCTCTGGTGATCCAGTTCAACAGGTTTTGATTATTATTTCTTTTTTGCGCGGCGACCCTCAGGACTGGGCATTTTCTCTTGCGCCAGGAGATCCTGCATTAAGTAATATCAATGCGTTTTTCCTGGCGCTCGGATTGCTGTACGATGAGCCTAATTCAGTGGATCAGGCAGAAAAGAATTTGCTGGCTCTTTGTCAGGGTCAGGATGAGATAGAGGTATATTGCCAGAAATTTAGAAAATGGTCAGTGCTCACTCAATGGAATGAATCTGCGCTGGCAGCTATGTTCAGAAAGGGTCTCTCTGAAGCCCTTAAGGATGTCATGGTGGGATTTCCTATGCCTGCTGGTTTGAATGAGTCTATGTCTTTGGCTATTCAGATCGGTCGACGCTTGCGTGAGCGTAAATCTCTGCACCATTTGGCGGTATTACCTGAGCTTAAACCTGAGCCTATGCAGTGCGATAGGACTTTGACCAGAGTTGAACGGCAAGAACACAGACGTCTGAATGGGCTGTGTTTCTACTGTGGTGATTCCACTCATGCTATCTCTGATTGTCCTAAGCGCACTAAGCGGTTCGCTAGGTCTGCCACCATTGGTACGGTACAGTCAAAATTTCTTCTGTCCGTTACCTTGATCTGCTCTTTGTCATCATATTCTGTCATGGCATTTGTGGATTCAGGCGCTGCTCTGAATTTGATGGACTTGGAATATGCTAAGCGTTGTGGGTTTTTCTTGGAGCCCTTGCAGTGTCCTATTCCATTGAGAGGTATTGATGCTACGCCTTTGGCCAAGAATAAGCCTCAATACTGGACCCAGCTGACCATGTGCATGGCTCCTGCACATCAGGAGGATATTCGCTTTCTGGTGTTGCATAATCTGCATGATGTGGTCGTGTTGGGGTTGCCATGGCTACAAGCCCATAATCCAGTATTGGATTGGAAATCCATGTCGGTGTCCAGCTGGGGTTGTCAGGGGGTACATGGTGATGTTCCATTTTTGTCAATTTCGTCATCCACCCCTTCTGAGGTTCCAGAGTTCTTGTCTGATTACCGGGATGTATTTGATGAGCCCAAGTCCAATGCCCTACCTCCGCATAGGGATTGTGATTGTGCTATCAATTTGACTCCTGGTGGTAAATTCCCAAAAGGTCGACTGTTTAATTTATCCGTGCCGGAGCACACCGCTATGCGCAGTTATGTGAAGGAATCCCTGGAGAAGGGGCATATTCGCCCGTTATCGTCGCTTCATCTGCAATTTTTCTAGTATTGCCAAACCATTGTCCGATTTGACCAAGAAGGGTGCTGATTTGGTCAATTGGTCTTCTGCTGCTGTGGAAGCTTTTCAAGAGTTGAAGCGTCGTTTTTCTTCTGCCCCTGTGTTGTGTCAACCTGATGTTTCTCTTCCGTTCCAGGTCGAGGTTGATGCTTTTGAGATTGGAGCAGGGGCTTTTTTGTCGCAGAAAGGTTCTGATTGTTCAGTGATGAAACCATGCGCTTTTTTTTTCCAGGAAGTTTTCGCCTGCTGAGCGGAATTATGATGTGGGCAACCGAGAGTTGCTGGCCATGAAGTGGGCATTCGAGGAGTGGCGTCATTGGCTTGAAGGAGCTAAGCATCGCGTGGTGGTATTGACTGATCATAAGAACCTGACTTATCTCGAGTCTGCTAAGCGTTTGAATCCTAGACAGGCTCGTTGGTCGCTGTTTTTCGCCCGTTTTGACTTTGTGATTTCGTACCTTCCGGGCTCTAAAAATGTGAAGGCGGATGCTCTGTCTAGGAGTTTTGTGCCCGACTCTCCGGGTTTATCTGAGCCGGCGGGTATTCTCAAGGAAGGAGTAATTGTGTCTGCTATCTCCCCTGATTTGCGGCGGGTGCTGCAAAAATTTCAGGCTAATAAACCTGATCGTTGTCCAGCGGAGAAACTGTTTGTCCCGGATAGGTGGACAAATAAAGTGATCTCTGAGGTTCATTGTTCGGTGTTGGCTGGTCATCCTGGAATCTTTGGTACCAGAGAGTTAGTGGCTAGATCCTTTTGGTGGCCATCTCTGTCGCGGGATGTGCGTTCTTTTGTGCAGTCCTGTGGGATTTGTGCTCGGGCTAAGCCCTGCTGTTCTCGTGCCAGTGGGTTGCTTTTGCCCTTGCCGGTCCCGAAGAGAACTTGGACACATATCTTTATGGATTTTATTTCAGATCTTCCCGTCTCTCAAAAGATGTCAGTCATGTGGGTGGTCTGTGATCGCTTTTCTAAGATGGTCCATCTGGTACCCTTGTCCAAGTTGCCTTCCTCCTCTGATTTGGTGCCATTGTTCTTCCAGCATGTGGTTCGTTTGCATGGCATTCCAGAGAATATCGTTTCTGACAGAGGTTCCCAGTTTGTTTCGAGGTTTTGGCGAGCCTTTTGTGGTAGGATGGGCATTGACTTGTCTTTTTCCTCGGCTTTTCATCCTCAGACTAATGGCCAGACCGAACGAACCAATCAGACCTTGGAAACCTATCTGAGATGCTTTGTTTCTGCCGATCAGGATGACTGGGTGTCCTTTTTGCCTTTGGCTGAGTTCGCCCTTAATAATCGGGCCAGCTCGGCTACCTTGGTTTCGCCATTTTTCTGCAATTCTGGGTTCCATCCTCGTTTCTCTTCAGGACAGGTTGAGTCTTCGGACTGTCCTGGTGTGGATACTGTGGTGGACAGGTTGCAGCAGATTTGGACTCATGTAGTGGACAATTTGACCTTGTCCCAGGAGAAGGCTCAACGTTTCGCTAATCGCAGACGCCGTGTGGGTCCCCGACTTCGTGTTGGGGATCTGGTTTGGTTATCTTCTCGTCATATTCCTATGAAGGTTTCCTCTCCGAAGTTTAAACCTTGTTTCATTGGTCCTTATAGGATTTCTGAGGTTATTAATCCTGTGTCTTTTCGTCTGACCCTCCCAGATTCTTTTTTCATACATAACGTCTTCCATAGGTCATTGTTGCGGAGATACGTGGCACCTATGGTTCCATCTGTTGACCCTCCTGCCCCGGTTTTGGTGGAGGGAGAATTGGAGTATATTGTGGAGAAGATTTTGGATTCTCGTGTTTCAAGACGGAAACTCCAGTATCTGGTTAAATGGAAGGGTTATGCTCAGGAGGATAATTCCTGGGTTTTTGCCTCTGATGTCCATGCTCCCGATCTTGTTCGTGCCTTTCATGTGGCTCATCCTGGTCGGCCTGGGGGCTCTGGTGAGGGTTCGGTGACCCCTCCTCAAGGGGGGGATACTGTTGTGAATTCTGTGGCAGAGCTCCCTCCTGTGGTCACAAGTGGTATTTCGGCTGATTCTCTCTGGGAGCTTCCGTTTGTGGAGGAAACTGGTACTGCTGCTTCTGAGTTTCCTTCCTCAGGTGATCTGGTGAGGTCGTTAGGTGCTTCTCTACTTAACCCCACCTAATGCTTTGATTCATGCTTCCTGTCAATGTTCCAGTGTTGGACTTGTTGTGTTTCTCTGGATCATTCCTGTGGCCTGCTGCTCTGCATAGCTAAGTGCTTCTTTGCTATTTGTTGCTATTTTTTCTGTCCAGCTTGTCTATTTGTTTTGCTGGAAGCTCTGGGACGCAAAGGGTGTACCTCCGTGCCGTTAGTTCGGTACGGAGGGTCTTTTTGCCCCTTTGCGTGGTTTTCTTTAGGGTTTTGTGTAGACCGCAAAGTTATCTTTCCTATCCTCGTTCTGTCTAGAATATCGGGCCTCACTTTGCTGAATCTATTTCATCCCTACGTTTGTCTTTTCATCTTACTCACAGTCATTATATGTGGGGGGCTGCCTTTTCCTTTGGGGTATTTCTCTGAGGCAAGGTAGGCTTATTTTTTCTATCTTCAGGCTAGTTAGTTTCTCAGGCTGTGCCGAGTTGCATAGGGAGCTTTAGGCGCAATCCACGGCTGCCTCTAGTTGTGTTTGGAGAGGATCAGGGATTGCGGTCTGCAGAGTTCCCACGTCTCAGAGCTCGTTCTATTATTTTGGGTTATTGTCAGATCACTGTATGTGCTCTGACCTCCATGTCCATTGTGATATTGAATTGCCTTTCATAACACAGGGCATTTTGGTATGTATACTTTTGTGCTCACTGTTATGAACGTAACACACACTCACGGGTAACAGAAAATTGGAAGAACTACTACAGGGAGACGCCGCACCCACACCCAACTGGTCCCTGTATAGACTAAAAAGACCCTAGACACACAACTCACAAACACCACCTCAGACCTGGCTTCTTGAAAGGTCATCAAGGGGTTTCTTATACCTCCTGAGGAACTAGAGGGGAGGCCACAACACCCCTCCCACCTATGGGAGTGGCTACAAGTATATAATGTGACCATGTGGGTCACATGAGGAAAAATGGATGGACCGGAGTGTGCCTGTGTGCCAGGTCCTGGAGGGCCTCTGTTTTGGGAGGTCCTGGGAGTAGGACTAGATCCCTGAAGAGCACATGGGGGAGGCCTGTGTGTTGGACGGTCCCAGATGGGGATGGATGTCCTGAATAGCGAACAGAGAGGACGCGTGTGCAGAGTCCGTGAGGGCACTGCGTGATGACACAGCCTATCTGAGGATCTGGACTGTCAGGTGGCCTGGTGAGCAAGGCATTGCCCAGGAGGGTGATACCAGTTCAGCAGCTTCCCTGAAAGAAAGAGTACTGACAGGAGTTAGCGTATGGAGTAGGAGCTCCTGGAAGGTAACCCAGCGTATGGGGAACCGTGTAGTCACCCATGGTAACTGGACGGAGTAAGGTCCAGCATGATTAGAAGCTGCAACCGTAATGTCGTATGTTGGTGCCTGTTGTGCTCCATGGATATTAATGAACTGTATGGCGTGTGGTCACCCACGATAACTGGACACATACGTTCGGCGTGTTTAGTGACCTCGTATCAAAGCCGTATACTGTGATGTGAAGATTGATGTAAAGACTGTTTGCTTGTTGTTCATATTTCTGTGGCTTATGACTCCATAATAAACCACATGGACTGTTAAGTGAAAACCCGTGCCTGACTACGTTAATCCGCTGCCAAATTAGTGTCCCCCAATACACTCAGTAAGTGCAATCTTACAAGGTATGGACAGCAAGAAGTGCAGTGAAGTGTGAATATATAAAACCCAACCCAGAATGTGATAGGGCAGTCCAAAACGGGAAAATGGAAAACACTTGGAGAGGAGTGAACCAAGAAAGATGTTATGCGCACGTGGATCTTGGACCCACTGTGCCGTTGACCGAGGAGAGCCCGGGGCGGCATGGCACCACCATGGTCTCTTCGCTAGAGACCATGGTGGTGGGGTTAGAATTGGCTTCGGATGGACGCCAAATGCTACTCCATGACAAACCTTGGACGCATGGCAGCTGACCCCCAAAGGCACAGAAAGCTGTAACAACAGGTGCTGGCAGGACCGGCAGGGATACAGCATAGCATGACAAGTGCAGGCAGGTACTGTTGATATACAAAAGATCACGGCAGCTGCAGGCTGGTGTACAGGTAGGCACGGCAGGTGGAGCAGGTAAACTGGCTGGCATGGCTGATTCACAGGTAGGCAGGTACTGTCAAGCAAGACTGGCATACAGACTGGTGCTGGCGAGTACAGATGATATACAAGCAGGCAGGTACTGGCAAGCATGGCTGGCACACAGACAGGCCGGTATTGGTGGGCACGGTTGATAAACAGATAGGCAGGTACTGGTAGACACTGCCGATATACAGGCAGGCAGGTACTGGTGGGCACAGCTGATATACAGGCGGGCACGGCTGATATACAGGAAGGCAGATAGTGGCTGGTACGATTGAAATACAGGAACGGATAGGACCCAGTTCGGACTGGATGGTCAGTAACAGCTTCTGGAAGAACTGGGTCACTGGCAGGAGAGGTACTAGACTGGATTTATGAAGAGGCGTGGACTTCTTCATGAATCAGAAGCTTCTGACTTCTGCACATCCCCTCATAAAGACCAGCATGAACAACGCCAGCATTAATGAATCGAGCCCATAGTATATATACCACATTTAATCAGTTTGGACTCCTACTAAACGGAAGCATTGGCTCAAAAAAGCAGTTGCATACACTAACCAGAATAGTGAAAATGATTATATATAGTATTTGATAATACTCACCAGGAGGAAAACCTCAAAAAAAGACCTCCCTTTTGATTGGTGTCAGTTGTATGGCTCGAAGTAGACAAAATGCTTTAAAGTATCTAGTAGCTAAAATCTCAATTGAGAAGAGCACTTAATTATGTAACTAAAGTTCACGAGGAAGGCATTAGTGCATTATATAATTATATACTACTAGATGGTGGCCCAATTCTAACGCATCGGGTATTCTAGAATATGCATGGCCTCGTAGTATATTGCCCAGCCACGTAGTATATTGCCCAGTCACGTAGTATATTGCCCAGCCACGTAGTATATTGCTCAACCACGTAGTATATTGCCCAGTCACAAACTATATTGCCCAGCCACATAGTACATTGCCCAGCCACGTAGTATATTGCCCAACCACGTAGTATATTGCCCAGTCACATACTATATTGCCCAGCCACATAGTATATTGCCCAGCCACGTGGTATATTGCCCAGCCACGTAGTATATTGCCCAGCAACGTAGTGTATTGCCCAGCCCACGTAGTCTATTGCCCAGCCCACGTAGTCTATTGCCCAGCCCACGTAGTCTATTGCCCAGCCACGTAGTATATTGCCCAGCCACATAGTATATTGTCCAGTCACGTAGTATATTGCCTAGCCACGTAGTATATTGCCTAGCCACGTAGTATATTGCCCAGCCACATAGTATATTGCGCAGTCACGTAGTATATTGCCCAGCCACGTAGTATATTGCCTAGCCACGTAGTATATTGCCCAGCCACATAGTATATTGCCCAGCCACGTAGTATATTGCCCAGCCACGTAGTATATTGCCCAGCCACGTAGTATATTGCCCAGCCATGTAGTATATTGCCCAGTCACGTAGTATATTGCCCAGTCACGTAGTATATTGCCCAGCCACGTAGTATATTGCCCAGCCACGTAGTATATTGCCCAGTCATGTAGTATATTGCCCAGCCACGTAGTATATTGCCCAGCCACGTAGTATATTGCCCAGCCACGTAGTATATTGCCCAGCCACGTAGTATATTGCCCAGCCACGTAGTATACAGCACAGAGCCACGTAGTACATTGCCCAGCCACGTAGTATACAGCACAGAGCCACGTAGTATATTGCCCAGCCACGTAGTATATTGCCCAGCCATGTAGTATATTGCCCAGTCACGTAGTATATTGCCCAGCCACGTAGTATATTGCCCAGCCACGTAGTATATTGCCCAGCCATGTAGTATATTGCCCAGTCATGTAGTATATT
Organism: Ranitomeya imitator; assembly: GCF_032444005.1. Taxonomy (NCBI): domain Eukaryota; kingdom Metazoa; phylum Chordata; class Amphibia; order Anura; family Dendrobatidae; genus Ranitomeya; species Ranitomeya imitator. Next base: position 775,400,325 of record NC_091284.1, read on the forward strand.
GCCCAGCCACGTAGTATATTGCCCAGCCACGTAGTATATTGCCCAGCCACGTAGTATACAGCACAGAGCCACGTAGTAAATTGCCCAGCCACGTAGTATACAGCACAGAGCCACGTAGTATATTGCCCAGCCACATAGTATATTGCCTAGCCACGTATGTCACCGGTGAAAAAATAAAAAATAAACATACTCACCTTCCGATCCGAGGGCCCCTTGTAGTTCTGTCGCCTGTGTGAGGTACAGGCGGCAGCTTCCGGTCCCAGCCTGCTCGCGCAGGCACGCAGGGCCTATGATTACGTCGCGGTCACATGACCGTGACGTCACGGCAGGTCCTTCTGCCAGAAGATCTGTGCCAACGGAACGTGGCGGTTGTATCTCGCGGAGCGGGAAAGGCAGGGTAGGTGAGTATCTAATCGTTTTTTATTTTTTTTATTATTTTTAACATTAGATGTTTTTACTATTGGCGCTGCATAGGCCGCGTCAATAGTAAAAAACTTGGTCACATAGGGTTAATAGCAGAGGTAACCGAGTGCGTTACACGCGGCATAACGCGGTCCGTTACCGCTGCCATTAACCCTGTGTGAGCGGTGAGCGGAGGGGTGTATGCGGGCGCCGGGTAGTCAGTGCAGGGAGTAAGGAGCGGCCATTTTCTTCTGGACTCTGCGCGTCGCTGATTGGTCGCGGCAGCCATGACAGGCAGCTGCCGAGACCAATCAGCGAACGAATAACCGTGACAGAAGGACAGACAGACAGACGGAAGTGACCCTTAGACAATTATGTATATAGATATCTGTACGCTCCTTGAGACTAGTTGATTTTCTTCTCCTGTTCTTTATGTATGCTGTTAGTGGTTATTGTGTGAGATAAATATTTAACCCCTTAGTGCCGGAGCCAATTTTGACCTAAATGACCAGGCTCAATTTTTGAAATCTGACCAGTGTCACGTTATGTGGTGATAACTCTGGAACACTTCAATGTATCTCAGTGATTCTGAGATTGTTTTCTCATGACATATTGTATTTCATGTTAGCTGTAAGTTTGGGTCAATCTACATTTATTTATGAAAATATCATAATTTTGATAAAAATTTAGAAAAATTAGCAATTTTCATACTTTCAATTTTTATATCCTTACACCAGTTAGTCTTGTTATAGAAAATTAATAAATAACACTTTCGGTATGTCTGCTTGACATATGTATCATGTGTAAAATGTTATTTTATTTTGTTAGGATGTTAGAAAAATTTAAAGTTTAATAGCAATTTTCCAAGAAATTTACAAAACCCGTTTCTTTAGACCAAGCTCCTCTGATCCTCCCCCTGCCATAGACTTTTTCAGTGATGACTCATGACTTGTGCAGGGAAAATTGACCTCTTGTTTCTACATAGAGCTTAGAAGGGTTTATCTAGTCAGTTTTTAATCACGTGATGTAATAGACCTAATGTAAAAGAGAAGAATTATAGGAGTAGAAAGGCAAAATGAGCAATTGTAAGTACACAGTGCTGTATAATATGATGACTGCAATATATTAAGAGAATACAAATTTTGATTCTGATGTCAATCGCGACATTGGCATCTAAATGGTTAAAAGGTGGTTAAAAGACCCCCTTGAACACGGTGGGCATCTGAGCCCCACAGTGTGCATAAATGCAGTAAGTGACCACAAGTTTGGCATTACTGTAGCAGGTAGAGCCCAATTAACAATTTACAAGGGGCATGTCTCCAGAAACACAAGTGTGCGGGCGATCGCCGCCGGATGTCAGCTGATTCTGACAGCTGACACCAGTCACTAAGTGCCATGAGGGGTCACAGACCACTTCTGGCACTTTAACCCCCAAAATGCTAAGATGGAACACAATTGCAGCATTCTGGAGCCAGCAGAGGGCTGACAGCCTCTCTGCCTTTGGATCAGGGACCCCGCGGCATGATGCGGGCTCCCAATTGTTGCCATGGTGACTTGATGTTGTCATGACGACATCCGGGTCACCAGAGCTAGCAACCTTGCTAAATGCATGATGAGCAAGATTGTCTGTCAGTGCAGAGCTGACAGTTTCTGCAGCATGGGGATGCTGCTGCATCTCTATACTGCAGAAGCAATCAGCCTGCAAAGAATGATAGTCCCATAGTAGGACAAAGTAATAAAGATTGAAAAAAGTAAAAAAAAATTTTTAAATAATTGTAAAAATATTTTAAAAATAATAAAAAAAATCAAAAGATATTTTATCTCAAAATAAATATTTGAATGGAAACAAAAACCAATAAAAGTACACATATTTGATATCACCGTGTCCGCAACGACCCGACCTATAAAACTATCCCACTAGTTAACCCCTTTAGTGAACACCATAAAAAAAACAAGGCAAAAGGCAATGCTTTATCATCATACAGCTGAACAAAAAGTGGAAGAACACGTGATAAAAAAGATGAATGTAAATAAATATGGTACAGCTGAAAACGTCTTCTTGTCCAGCAAAAAAACAAGCCAACATACAGCTCCATCAGCAGAAAAGTAAAAAAGTTATAGCTCTCAGAATAAAGCGATGCAAAAATAATTATTTTTTCTATGAAATAGTTTTTGTTGTATAAAAGCGCCAACATAGTAAAAAAATTATAAATGAGGTATCGCTGTAATCGTACTGACCCGAAGAATAAAACTGCCTTATGAATTTTACCACACATGGAACAGCATAAACACCCCTAACCCCAAAAGAAATTCCTGAATTGCTGATTTTTGTTCATTCTACCTCCCAAAAAAGAGAATAGAAAGCGATCAAAAAATTTAATGTGCCCGAACGTGATACCAATGAAAACGTCAGTTGTTCAGCACAAAACAAGAACTCATCTGACTCTGTGGGCCAAGATATGGAAAAATTATAGCTCTTAAAAAGGGATGATACAAAAGCTATTTTTTGCAATAAAAAGAGTCTTTTAATGTATGACAGAAGCCAAACATAAAAACCCGATATAAATCTGGTATCGCTGTAATCGCACTGACCCGAAGAATAAAGTCACCTAATTACTTAAACCGCACGAGGAATGGAGTAAAAAGTAAATAAACCCAATTCTTCACATGCTGTTGATTATGTCATTCTGCTTCCCAAATATCGCAGTAAGGCACTGCGCACATTTATTCTGCGCTCTTGCACCGCCATTTCCATATAGACCTCTGAAATACGTGATTCAGACAGAACCCCCAGGAGAAGATTCCCTATATTGAGGCAGATGGAGGCACATGGGTTGTTTTTTGCCTTCCTCTGGATCAACATGTTAGGGCATGTTAAGTTAGGCTATGGGTTGAACTAGATGGACTTAGTCTTCCGTCAACCTTAATAACTATGTTACTATGTATGTTACTATGTTACTGTGGACGCCATCTGACCTGTGATCCGGCGGTGTCCGTCTTTTTAGGATTGCATAAAAGTGCCATCGGCCACAGTTTTGTGCACTTCTGAAAAGGACACCGCAGAACAGAGGCCAGATGGAGTCCAGAGTAACTCTGCTGCCTCATTATTGTGAATGGCTCCTTCAGGTGTTTCATCACGTCACTCGGAGATTTAGATGGAAACCACAAAGTAAATGGTCAGCGTTGAGCACCGGAAAAATGTGATCATAAATGTTATGTAAAATGTTCCGAATAAAAGCTTCAACTCAAACCACAAAAAGAACATGCCCTCATTCTGGTCCGTAATCTATTAACGGAAATATAGGGGGCTTCCATGTTACTAGTAGTACAAAGACTCTGGAAAAGCGAATTGGCTCCTCACCCGCCAAAATTCAGCAAATTCTTTGCTCCCAAATCCAAATGCCTCTCTCCCTTCTGAGCCCCATAGTGTACCTAAACCACATATTGCTTCCACGTTTGGCATTTCTGAAGCAACGAGAGCCTGCCTAACTTACGTGTGCATGCCTGCAGAAGCACGGGTTGGGCATAACGTAGTGGTGACAGCAACGCACTGGTCGCTATAACGTCAGTTTGCAATTTTCACTCAGCAACATTCATTGCTGCTTGTTTCTGGAAAATACCCATGGAGTCAAAATCGTCACTACACCTGTATAGGAGTATAGTTTCCAAAATGGGGTCACTTGAGGGGGGATTCTGCTCTTCTAGCAATTAAAGGCTCTGTATTTGGATTCTGCAAACTGTTCTAGGAAAATCTGCGATCCAGGAGGCAAATAGCGCTCCGTTCCTCCCGAGTCTCTCCGTATGGCTAAGTTGTACTGTACAGCCACATATGGGGTATTGCTACGTTCAGTAGAAATTGTGGGACAAATTTTGGTGTGAAAATGTAATGAAAAAATGTGTAAAAATTTAAAATTTGGGACTTAAACAAAATTTTGGTGGTAAAAATTTAGTTATTTTGTCTTCGCTGCCCAATGGTGTAAAATTCTGTGACACACCTGTGGTATCAATATGATCACTGCACCCCTAGATGAATTCATTGAGATGTGTGGTATGGAAAAAGGGGGTCACGTATGGGGGGTTCTGATGTTCTGGCACCTGCAAACCATAACAGTAAAATCTGGCACTCCTTGCCTTCGGAGCTTTGCACTGTGCCCGAAAAATATTTCCAGATTGCATGTAGTGTACTGGCGCACATTGGAAAAAATGGACCTTAGTTTATTGTAAAAAAAAAAAAAATCCTATTAGCCCTTAGAAAAATTTAAAACGTGGCTCTAAAACAACATTATAGTGGTAAAAATGTAATTTATTCTTTCTTCACCGCTCAGTGGTATAAAATTCTGTGAGGCGCATGTGGTTTCAATATGATCACTGCACCACTAGATGAATTTATTGGGGATTGTAGTTTGTAAAATGAGTTCACATATAGGGGTTTCTGTTGTTCTGGCACCTCGGGCTCTGCCAATGTGACATGGCACCCTCAAACTATTCCAGCAAAATCTAACCTCCAATATGGCGCCTCTTCCCTTCTGAGCTTTGCATTGTGCCTCAAAAGTTGTATTCCCTACATATGGGTTATCGGTGTACTCAGGAGAAATTGCACAACAAACTGTATGGTGCAATTTCTCCTGTTACCCTTATGAAAATGCAAAATTTGGGGCCAAAATAACATTGTTGTGAGGAAAATTTGATTTCATTATTTTCACGGCTCAACATTAGAAACTCCTGTGAAGAACCTGGGGGTTCAAGGTGATCACCACACATCAGAATACATTCTTGCATGGAGAGCCCAACACACAGGCTCTCTCCATTCATGTGTTGTGACTGTCATACAGCCGCGACACATGCAGCTGCGGCGCCGATCATCCGGCGCTCTCCATGTATCCGGGTTCCCTCTGCAGCTTATTCAGTAAGTGCTATAGCTTACCGAATAAGCAGGGACCTGAACAAATTCACTCAACTCTACTCATGACGCCATTGACCTCCTGCATGCCTGCGCACAGCTTTCCCTACCGCCATGACACATAAAAGTATAGTGGCGTGCAAGACGACCAAAGATTCCAACACAAGCGATGGTGAATCAATAGATGTGGCAAGGAATCGACAGATGGCGTGAGTAGCAGAGGGGTCGGAGTGGTTAGTGGTGAGGTAAGTAAAACTATTTTTTTTAATTTTAATATATTATGTTTATTATGCTCTACAATAATAATAATAATTTGCAGTCTGTTACTTTTGCCCATACCCATAACTGGGTGTGCATGAGTTGTGTTACAGACATCACGCTGGTCTAACAAAACGGAAAGTGGAGGCTGCAATAAATGTGGTGTGGATGTGTGAATTGGCTGTGGGATAGGTGAGTGGATGAGTGAGTGTGAGAAGTGGAGTCCTCCTTTACAGTTCAATCCGAGTCGTGTGTGCAGCGAGATAGTGGTGATCATGGCGCAGAACAAGACCTAATCATATGCAAAAATGACACTGGGAGGAGGGAAATGACTAAGCGCTAATAAAAGAAGTGTGAAGTCTGCCGTTGGAGGCTGGTTATTTCCAGTTAATCTAAAAAAGCTTACAACGTCTAATTCTGTAATGGGGCTAAAAAAAAACCTATTAATCCTGCTACTACTACTTTGATGACTCTTCCAAGTTAATCTTTTAGACTCTTGCCTTTCCCAGTGATTGCCATGTCTACCATGAAACCACCACTGTTACCTCCAAAATTACTTCCTTACAATCTTCCTCTGAACCATTCCACCATGATATCCCTACCCTACTGCCACAACTTATATCTGCAGCTACTTCACTTTCTAAAGTCTAACATTTCATGGAATGGTGTCCTCTCATCCCAAGCACTTGCTAAGTCCAGAGTGCATTATGAGCCTTTCCCATCTCCACACAGACTCTCTTCCAATGGAGTCTGAGGAACCTATATTCCTCATGGCAGGAGACTATTGCTTCGCCTTCTGCACTGCCTTTAGCTCTGGAAACATACCCTACAGATGTAGCAAACTATTTTTCTCCCACATACTCCATACATAGTGGGTCACCCCTGAATTACTCTGCTATGAAATTGTCAATTTCTCCTTCTGCCTTAGACAATAGCCTTGACCCTGAAATCCAATAAGAAAGCAAAGCTAGGATCATTACTCTACACCAATATGTTAGACGAGTAGGACACAGAGCTGACCAATTAATGGAAGACCATAACAAAACCAGTGCAGTGTTTTGCCACTTACAGTCCACTACCTCACCTCAAAGGGCTATGATAAGTCACATACAATCTCATGTGTAAACCTTGACAACAAAGGAAGACCTCACAACATCAGAGTCCAGGAAGTCCATGAAAACGTTAAACTGATCAAACCATCTTTAACCGTATCCTAGTCAATTTGCCTGCAACTCCTAACAAGATGGACAGAGCCCACTGTACCTGTTGCTCAAAGCTTGTTAGGAGTTGTTCTAATAAATTGCATTGATGACTTTACTTTATAAAAGTAAATGGATAAATTCTGCCGTATGAATCATATACAATTGTTACAAAACCTTCTATGGCTCATTCTCCAACACCAAAAAGCCATTCAACTTCTTCTCACATAGCTCTAGGACTGCAATATTCTTTAGTTTTGGGGATTCCAGTTACATCTCACAGCCATAAAAGACGCCACATTCTACAACATTCATCCATACTTTCATGTCATTTCATGTGACTTGGATCTCCAAATAACACAGCTTCCAGACTGGAATTTCCTTTGTGTCTACAGTTAGAAACATATGTGTAGGAAGAACTTGGCACTCAAATATAGAATGTCAAGGTGATTTAATACCCTTGACATTTTATGATTGAGTGCCAAGTTCTTCCTAGATGTATTGCTATGGATTGAGCTCCTACTTGTACACCTATACACAGGAGTGACGTGTTCTTTTACTACCGTTAGAAACATCCTGGAAAACAATATGTCCCAATAAGAGACACTCTCCTCTAGTGTACCTTGCCACCAGTTGTGGTTTATCAGTAATATATTTACTATTCACAGATGTGCAGATGTGTGAATCCATCCCCAATATGTCTCAGTGATAGTCCAAACCTCATTCCACTGCTTGTTCAATGTTGTAATTAGTCTCACTTTTTTGTCCTATATCTGCTTACATGTAGGTGAACCACGGGCACTAAGCTGTCTTATCAGATCTTGAGCAATTTCTGAAACCAGTGCTAATGCTTTTTAGATGTGAGATTAATTGGCTATGCAGACTCCCAGTCATTGCTGTACTTTTAAAGATTCATGCAAATTCTATAGTCACTAAACCGTTTTTCAGACATAACTTAAAATCCAGAAACTGCATTGTAGTTGCCTGGTCCCGGTATGGCCAATACCTGAATGTTGTTCCCTGGTGTGACCAGTCCTGTATCCAAAGTCCCCTAGTCCCAGTGCGGCCATTGCCTGAACATTGTCCCCCAGTCCATGTTCGGCCAGTCCCTGATCCAGTATCCTAGACTGGTGTGTCTGAACATAGGCCTAGTCTGTGTCAGTGAACCTGACCCCTGGGGTTAGCAGCTGCAGTACAGGGATCTTCCCTGGAGTGGTGCCTGGCAGCTACCTGCATCTCAGACTGGAGCTCTGAAAAGATGTCAGGTACTGTTCAAATGTTACATGTCATCTGCAGTCTATTCTAGCCAAAACTGAGCTCCAGAATTCAGTTGGCGCTCCTCTTCTGAGCCCTGCTGTGCATCGGCGCTCCTTCCCTTCTGAGTCCCGCCGTGCGCCTACACAGTAGTTTCTCACCACTTATGGGGTATCAGTGTACTCAGGTGAAATTGCACATTTTGTATGGTCCGTTTTTCCTATTACCCTTGTGAAAATTAAATATTTGGGGCAAAACCAACATATTAAGGTGTTCGCCACACCTTTAGACAAGTTCCTTGAGAGGTGTAGTTTCCAAAATGGTGTCACTTGTGGAAGTTATCAATTGTTTAGGCACATCAGGGGCCCTGCAAACATGCCATGACATTCGCTATCAATTCCCGATAATTTTGCGTTCCAAAAGTCAAATGGTGCTCCTTCCCTTCCAAGCCCTGCCGTGCCCTAAACAGTAGATTTCCACCACATATGGGGTATAGACATACTCAGGAGAAATTGCACAACACATTTTACAGTCCATTTTCTCCTTCTACCCTTATGAAAATGCTAAATTTGCAGCTAAAGCAACGTTTTTATGAGGAAAGTTAAATTTTCATTTTTTCCTTCCATATTGCTTCAATTCCTGAGAAGCACCTGAACTGTTAATAAACACATTGAATGTGTTCTGGAGCACCTTGAGGGGTGCTGTTTTTAGAATGGTGTCTCTTTTTGGGTATTTCCGGTCATAAAGGCACCCCAAAGTCACTTCAAATGTGATGTGGTCGCTAAAAAAAAAAGGTTTTGTGAAGTATTGTTGGAAAATTGAGAAATTGCTGGTCAACTTTTAACAAAAAAAAATGATGTTTAAAAAATCCTGTTCATGTAATGTAGACATTTGATAAATGTCATTTATTAACTATTTTGTGTGACATAACTATCTGGTTTAAGGGCATAAAAATTAAAAGGTTGAAAATTGCGAAATTTTCATCACAATTCCGATTATTTTCACAAATAAACGCAAAAAATATCTGCGTCCATTTACCACTAACATGAGGTACAGTGTGTCCCGAAAAAAACAGTCTCAGAATCAGCGGGATCCGTTGGAGCGTTCCAGACTTCATATAGTGACACTGGTCAGAACTGTAAAATTTGGCTTGGTCAGGAAGAGGTGAAAACAGGCTCGGGGGTGAAGGGGGTTAATATTCTTTTGTGTAGTATTTGCTCAGTTTATCAATTCCTTATTGTTTATTTGTCTCTGGATCTGACAGGGATCCCCAGGAATGTCTAAATCTAGATTGGGACGCTTGCAGAGTTCTCCTTCTGCGGACAGCTTATCTTTCAAGAAAATTGGAACTCATGCTGAATCCTACAAAACTGCAACGGATTTTTCTGCACGAATCTGGGCCCCCTCTTATGTAAGTCTTGGGTTCACATTAGTTAATATATATTTTGTAACATACAGTTCCCAGAGTGTACAGAAGGAGAACGGATGCATAAGGCCGCGCCATGTTTCCAGCTATATAACACATATAGGTTAGGAAGTTCTCCTGCTCTTCCTATATAGATATAAAGTATAAAACTGAATACCACATATACTCGCACATACTGGACCTCCCCAATGTGTGCAGGTAAATTCTTTATTTTAAATCAAAATCAAGATTCCATGTGTCTGCCATCTTTGTACACAGGGCTGCAACTAGAAATTTCGGGGCCCCATACCGGCAAATTTTTCGGGGCCCCTTGAGACTCCGCCTCGGCTCCACCCCAGCCCCGCCTCCATGCTCCACCCCTCGAAATGTCCAATAGTTCCACCGCTCTCTCTTGGAAAAACCCCACTTCTCACCTATCACACATTAACAGTTCCCATCACCAGATCACACATATAGCCAGCAGCTTTTGTTTTGGCCAAAAGATTTTTTAAACCGCCACCATAACACAGTAGACACTTTTGGCCAGGCCCTACTCTGCTGTAACCTACTAAATATTTGTTAAAATATGCAGTTAAATTTAGGTATATTTATTATTTATTTTTCAATTTTTAAAATGACCAATTATACCACATACAAGGAACAAATACCGCTACACCATGTCCAGACCACATATTACTACCACATAGTTGCATACAAACGGCACCGCGCTTGGGTTGCTAAAATGACCTCCCCTGATAGCAGGGGCGCAATAGTCCCGAGTAAACTGATGGACACGTATGTCACACTGAAAACAAAGCGCCGGGAGTCGCGCTATTAGTGAGGCGCTGCACTGGTATGTGCCAGAAATGTTTGCCCCTAAGAAACAATACTACGAACCTAAATAAAGAAAGTGGATCTCTTACCGTGGGTAATGAAAAAGAGACCCTCCGCTGCTGATGGACGTACGTGCGGCTGTGATTCAAGACGTGCAAATGGCAATGACCGGAGGGTGGGCGTGCAGGAGCACATGCGGACGAGAGCGGTATAGAACGCCGCTACCAAGTGCAGAGACAGGGAACGTTTTGGCCGGAGGCGTCCCTGGTTACACTGGAAAAACAAAGATGGCCGACGCTGACACGCAGCGTGTGACGTCACGGGCCTACGGAAGCACCCAAGGACCAAAAAGGTGAACCGACGCGTTTCGAAGGGAGAACGCCCTTCTTCATCAGGGTTATGGCCCTACAGGGGAACTTCACTTAACTATATACCTTCTCTCATCCTGTGTCCCCGCCCACTGAGATACATTGCCCGCCCCAGTCCCTGAGATGACCAGTGGCCCTTTGCAACCTATCCACATCCAGTGCTCGTTACACTCGTCCTGAATGGCAAGGTATTATTAGTCATTAGGGTCCATGCCCCACAAATATACATGACATGTGCATGCTGCATACTAGGAGAAAATAATCAAAAAAGCATATAAAAAATATCTAATAATAAATAAATAAAAAGTGTAGTAAATTCATCCAATTTATTGACTAAAAAATTTTATTGCTGCTAAAAGTAAAAACTTTATTATTAAAACATCTAATAATAAAACTTAAAAACTGTAGATATTACCCTACAATGAAATGGTCCTAGCCTAATTAAATACACTAAAATCCATAAAATAAAAACAAACGTAGGCCTATTTCTCTATTGCAGATTATACAATACCCTGTCACTACTCCATTCAAAATGCATAAGAAAGGTGAATTCAAACTAATAGGTGAACCCCACCTAATTACATCTAGTGAGGCTAATCATATGCATAATAAATAATCTAAAGTGCATTGTAGTGCTACATGACATGTCTGGTTACCACTCCCGCCATTAAAATGCGTGTAATTCAAAATCATGGTTGAGGCCCCTAGGGGTAAGGCAATCCAGCCTGAATATCCATTCTGACTCGACTTTGGACATTTGTTTCAGGAAATTGCCCCCCCTCCTACTTTGATGGACTTTTTGAATCCCACAAAACTGGACATCCTTCATATTACCATTATGTTGCTCCTTAAAGTGACGGGATAGGGGGTGGCCCAGAAACCCCTTCTGAATATTCTTAAGGTGCTCTTTAATTCGTACCATGAGTCTCCTCTTGGTTCTACCCACATACAGTTTGTTGCACGGGCATAAAATCAAATAAATGATACCTGTAGAGTAACAAGTGATTTTATCCCGAATAGTAAATATCTCTGTTCCAGCAGAGTCTCCGAATGTGGTTTGGCACCTCCTCTCAATACCTGTTTGTGTGCAGCAATAGCAACCTCCACACGGCCTAAAACCCCCCTCAGGTTTAGATTTCTGACTTGCCAATGGGCCCTGAGCACTAAAAGCCAATTTGGCTGTGGGAGCTAGCAAATTAGTCAACGTACGAGCTTTTCTGTACACAAATCTGGGATGCACAGGTAGATGATCCCCTATAATCCTATCCCTCTGGAGGATTGCCCAATGTTTCCGAATGATCCCCTGGAACTGCCTATACCCAGCATGGAACTGCGTTATGATGGGCAGTTGTTTGATTTGATCAGAAATGGGTAAAATACCCTGGGGTACGGATTCGGGTTTGTGAATCAAAGTACTTCTTGGTATAATTCTAACTTCATTAGCCGCTTGTTCCACCAATGGCATTGGATAACCTTTTTCCAGAAATTGTTGAGTAAGATGTACTGCTTCTGAATCAAAATCCCCCAGATTAGTGCAATTGCGTCGAATTCTGGTGAATTGTCCCTTTGGAATGTTGGTGAGCCATACCGGAAGGTGGCAGCTGCTGGTATGAATGAAACTATTAGAATCCACCTCTTTCCGGTAACATTTAGTGCGAAGATGGCCATCTTCAATAAAAATAGTCAGATCCAGGAAGTTAATAGTGCTGTCACTTATGGTGGGTGTAAACTCTAAGCCGAAGTTATTAATGTTCAGGCCACAAATAAATGAGTCCAAATCTGCCCTAGACCCCTCCCAAATCAGAATGACGTCGTCAATAAATCGACGCCATAATGCCACCCCCATACGAAGCTGGCCTTTATCCTAGATGGCTGACTCCTCCCACTTGGCTACATATAGGTTAGCAAATGCAGGAGCAAAACGCGTCCCCATTGCCGTTCCCCATTGTTGCAGAAAAAAACGGCCCTCGAACATGAAATAATTATGTTGGGCGATGAACATAATGCACTCCTGTATATACTCGATTTGGACTTTGGAGTACATGCCCAATTTGTCAAGAAAATAACCGGACGCCTGGCAACCCATCTCCTGATTAATAACAGTGTATAAGGATTTAATGTCCAAAGCTACTAAAATGTATCTGGGGTTCCACTCTATTGTCTCTAATATCTCCAGGGTATGACCCGTATCTTTCAAATATGTCGGGATAAGGGACATACATTTTTGTAAATGGGTGTCCACGTATTTAGACAAATTGGCCGTAAGACTGCCAATGCCCGAGATGATGGGCCTCCCTTGAGGGTCCACCAGGCTTTTGTGTACCTTGGGTATGTGGTAGAAGAAGGCCACATTCGGATTGGGATTGGTAATAAACATCCATTCTTTTTTGTTGAGGATGCCCAATGATTTCCCCTTTTGTCCTAAGAGGTTCAGTTTCCTCACATACTGTGGCGTGGGGTCCCCGCATAACCTTCTATATGTAATTGTGTCACCCAGAAGTCGTTCCGCTTCCTCTTGATACTTCGTCCTATCAAGAATCACAATTCCGCCACCCTTGTCTGCCGGGCGGACAATAATATCATTGTTCGTTTGCAGATTTTTTAGGGATGTCCTCTCTCGAGAATTTAAATTACTAGATGTATATATTCTTTTCCCTTTCTGTAATTTTCTAATATCTGCAGTCACTAAGGTGTCGAAAGTGTGGAATACATTCGAGTATTCCTGTATGGGATTAAAGGAAGACGGATTAGATAATGTAGTATGGATAAATTTGGGTGTTTCCAGGGTACCGGCCACAGTAGCACTACGTTCTCTTTTCAGAAAATATTTCTTTAGAGCCAGATTGCGTAGAAATTTTTCCATTCCAATATATAAATCGAATGGTTTGGCAGAGGTGGATGGGGCAAATTTTAGACCTTTTTGTAGGAGGGATATGTCATTGTCCGTTAGCTGGTATGAACTCAAGTTGTATATTTTTTGGGAGTTAGAAACCACACCCCCTATTTTCTTTTTGGTGAATTTCCCTCCCCTTTTGCCTCTTTTGGTTTTGAAGGTCTTGCCCGAAAAAAATCCTTACTGAGTGGTATATACCCCCCTGTTCCCTTCGTACCTTTAAATGTTGGGGCAGGGCCTTTCCCCTTTGTATTGGACTTAAAGCTTTTACTGATTGTGTTTTTTAAAGTATATGTCCTTAATTTAGTGGACGTGGTTTTTCTGGGGAGGTCGGATACTCTCCCTATTCCCCGGCCCGCCCCTACATTGTCTATCGTCCTAGGCCGAACATTGCTTGAGCCTCCCTCTCCCGTCGGAGATGAGGTAACATGGTCCTCATCCCTATATGTTGTTAAAGGGGTAAAGCGATTGGAACCGGAACAGGGGTAATCTGATCGTTATGGTTAGGTGGTGGACTAATCTCCCTAACCGATGGTGTATCAGGATAAATCGAAATTTCTAAGGTTTTATCCGGGTCAATGGGATCAAGGGGGGTCCTGGATGAATTATCAACCCAATTCTGAGCGCTGGATACTGGGATATGTCCTCTACTTCGTACTGGTGTATACTGGGTTGAGTTGGAATCGGCATATGATGATAAATTCGTGACACTTTCTGTCCCCAAACCTTGTCGCCCTGAAGTGTACTCGTCCAGAACCATCAGCTGGCTAAAACTCAGTTGATGATCTCTGCTGGATTCGTGTTCCCTGACACGCCATGTTAGATCAGTACTGAATATTTGTTCTGGTATGCTGTCCCTCTTGAACTTTCTAATTTTCTTATCAATGATCTCTTTTTCTTTATTTTTAACTCTATGTAGGATATTTGTTGCCAGTTCCTCTATGTCCTCCGTAATGGTACACTTTTGTAATTTCTCAAAAATCTCCGCAATCTGGAGACTAGTGCGTTTCAAGTTTGTCAAGCGTTTGTCTATAATAAATTGTAACGCTGTGGAGGAAAACTGACTAAACATGTTGTCCCATTCCCTCTTAATGTTAGGATCCCCAAAATCCCCTGCTAACGTTTTGTAAATAACCAAGCCTTTAGGTGTTATTCCGGCTTGTGCGTACCTTTCTAGAGATGATACCTCCCACATATCCCTCAATTCAACAAACAATAATTTCTGTAGATCCTTCAAGTGCCTAGTGATAGCACCAGATTCAGATAAAGCAGGAGGTTTAAATGAAAACCTATCCTTCATAGTCATGAAGCGATATTCCCTATCCTCGCGTAACGCGTGAATAGCCATGGTGTGGCTGCCAGATGACCAAATGCACAAACACAAATACAGGTATAAAACAGACTATCACCGGCGCTCAGCACCTAAACCCACTACAAGAAGTGGGGATAACCTATATAGTAACCCCGCTGCTGGTAGCCACAGAACATGTGCCACTTTCTGTAAAGACCAAAACAATATGCATACAAACGGCACCGCGCTTGGGTTGCTAAAATGACCTCCCCTGATAGCAGGGGCGCAATAGTCTCGAGTAAACTGATGGACACGTATGTCACACTGAAAACAAAGCGCCGGGAGTCGCGCTATTAGTGAGGCGCTGCACTGGTATGTGCCAGAAATGTTTGCCCCTAAGAAACAATACTACGAACCTAAATAAAGAAAGTGGATCTCTTACCGTGGGTAATGAAAAAGAGACCCTCCGCTGCTGATGGACGTACGTGCGGCTGTGATCCAAGACTGTTGTGAATTCTGTGGCTGAGTTCACTTCTGTGGTCACAAGTGGTATTGCAGTCTCTGGGCTTCCTCCCTCAGGTGTTTTGGTGAGCTCGTTGGCTGCCTTGCTATTTAGCTCCACCTGAGTCTGTCTTCCTTGCTCCTTGTCAATGTTCCAGTGTTGGATCTGAGCTACTGCATCTTTCCTTGGGCCTGCTGCTCTGCTAGATAAGTGCTTCTAGTTTGTTTTCTGTTTTTTCTGTCCAGCTTGTTATTATCTTTTGCTGGAAGCTCTGAGAAGCAAAGGGGTGCACCGCCGTGCTGTTAGTTCGGCACGGTGGGTCTTTTTGCCCCTTTGTGTGGTTTTCGTTTTAGGGTTTTTTGTAGACTGCATAGTTCTCTTTGCTATCCTCGCTCTGTCTAGAATATCGGGCCTCACTTTGCTGAATCTATTTCATTCCTACGTTTGTCTTTTCATCTTGCTAACAGTCATTATATGTGGGGGCTGCCTATTCCTTTGGGGTATTTCTCTGAGGTAAGTTAGGCTTGTATTTCTATCTTCAGGCTAGTCAGCTCCTCAGGCAGTGCCGAGTTGCATAGGTAGTTGATAGGCGCAATCCACTGCTGCTTCCAGTTGTGTGAGGATAGATCAGGTACTGCAGTCTACAGAGATTCCACGTCTCAGAGCTCGTCCTATTGTTTTGGGTTATTGCCAGATCTCTGTATGTGCGCTGATTACTGCACGCTGTGTTGCCTGATTGCCAGCCATAACAGTACAAGGAGCCATTCTATGATTTCCAATAGAGGGAAAAAAGAAATCCTGACATCATTTTTTTTTCTTAGCTCTGTCTTCAGTCTTTTTTTTCCCCTAGACATTAGAGTGCTTCAGGACACAGCTGTGGACATGGATATTCAGGCTCTGTGCTCCTCAATGGATAATCTCGTTGTAAATGTACAAAAGATTCAAGATACTATTGATCAGAAATCGATGCTAGAACCAAGAATTCCGATTCCTGATTTGTTTTTTGGTGACAGAACTAAGTTCCTGAGCTTCAGAAATAATTGTAAGCTATTTTTGGCCTTGAAACCTCATTCTTCTGGTAATCCTATTCAACAGGTTTTGATTATTATTTCTTTTTTGCGCGGCGACCCACAGGACTGGGCGTTTTCTCTTGCACCAGGAGATTCTGCATTGAGTAATGTTGATGCATTTTTCCAGGCGCTGGGATTGCTTTACGATGAGCCTAATTCAGTGGATCAAGCTGAGAAAAATCTGCTGGCTTTATGCCAGGGTCAGGATGATGTAGAAGTATATTGTCAGAAATTTAGAAAATGGTCAGTACTCACTCTGTGGAATGAATCTGCACTAGCGGCTTTGTTCAGAAAGGGTCTCTCTGAAGCTCTTAAGGATGTAATGGTGGGATTTCCTGTGCCTGCTGGTTTGAATGAGTCTATGTCCTTGGCCATTCAGATCGGTCGTCGCTTGCGCGAGCGTAAATCTGTGCACCATCTGGCGGTATTGTCTGAGAGTAAGCCTGAGCCTATGCAGTGCGACAGGACTATGACTAAAGTAGAACGGCACGAACACAGACGTCTGAACAGACTGTGTTTCTATTGTGGTGATTCTACTCATGCTATTTCTAATTGTCCTAAACGCACTAGGCGGTTCGATAGCTCTGCCGTTATTGGTACTGTACAGTCCAAATTCCTTTTGTCCATTACCTTAATGTGCTCTTTGTCATCATATTCTGTCATGGCGTTTGTGGATTCAGGCGCTGCCCTGAATCTGATGGATTTGGATTATGCTAAACGTTGTGGATTTTTCTTGGAGCCTTTGCGGTGTCCTATTCCGTTGAGAGGAATTGATGCTACACCTCTGGCCAAGAATAAGCCTCAGTACTGGGCCCAGCTGACCATGTGCATGGCTCCTGCACATCAGGAAGTTATTCGCTTTTTGGTACTGCATAATTTGCATGATGTGGTCGTGTTGGGGTTGCCATGGCTACAAACCCATAATCCAGTATTGGATTGGAACTCTATGTCGGTAACCAGCTGGGGTTGTCAGGGAGTACATGGTGATGTTCCATTTTTGTCTATTTCGTCATCCATTCCTTCTGACATCCCAGAGTTCTTGTCGGACTTTCAGGATGTATTTGAAGAGTCCAAGTCTGATGCCCTACCTCCGCATAGGAATTGTGATTGTGCTATCGATTTGATTCCTGGTAGTAAATTCCCTAAGGGTCGTTTATTTAATTTGTCCGTACCTGAACACACCGCTATGCGCAGTTATGTGAAGGAGTCCCTGGAGAAGGGACATATTCGCCCATCGTCGTCACCATTGGGAGCAGGGTTCTTTTTTGTAGCCAAAAAGGATGGTTCGCTAAGACCGTGTATTGATTACCGCCTTCTTAATAAGATCACTGTTAAGTTTCAGTATCCCTTGCCATTGATTTCTGACTTGTTTGCTCGGATTAAGGGGGCTAGTTGGTTTACTAAGATTGATCTTCGTGGTGCGTATAATCTGGTGAGAATCAGGCAGGGAGATGAATGGAAAACGGCATTTAATACGCCCGAGGGTCATTTTGAGTATCTGGTGATGCCGTTCGGACTTGCCAATGCTCCATCTGTTTTTCAGTCTTTTATGCATGACATTTTCCGTGAGTATCTGGATAAATTCTTGATTGTTTACTTGGATGACATTTTGATCTTCTCAGATGATTGGGAGTCTCATGTGAAGCAAGTCAGAATGGTTTTCCAGGTACTGCGTGCTAATTCCTTGTTCGTGAAGGGATCAAAGTGTCTCTTCGGTGTGCAGAAAGTTTCATTTTTGGGGTTCATCTTTTCCCCTTCTACTATCGAGATGGATCCGGTTAAGGTTCAGGCCATCCAGGATTGGACTCAGCCGACATCTCTAAAAAGTTTGCAGAAATTCCTGGGCTTTGCTAATTTTTATCGTCGCTTCATCTGTAATTTTTCTAGCATTGCCAGACCATTGACCGATTTGACCAAGAAGGGTGCTGATTTGGTTAATTGGTCTTCTGCTGCCGTGGAAGCTTTTCAGGAGTTGAAGCGTCGTTTTTGCTGTGCCCCTGTGTTGTGTCAACCTGATGTTTCTCTTCCGTTCCAGGTCGAGGTTGATGCTTCTGAGATTGGTGCAGGGGCGGTTTTGTCACAGAGAGGTTCTGGTTGCTCAGTGTTCAAACCATGTGCTTTCTTTTCCAGGAAATTTTCTGCTGCTGAGCGTAATTATGATGTGGGCAACCGAGAGTTGCTGGCCATGAAGTGGGCATTCGAGGAGTGGCGTCATTGGCTTGAGGGTGCTAAGCATCGCGTGGTGGTTTTGACTGATCATAAGAACCTTACTTATCTTGAGTCTGCCAAGCGCTTGAATCCTAGACAGGCCCGTTGGTCGTTATTTTTTGCTCGTTTTGATTTTGTGATTTCATACCTTCCGGGCTCTAAAAATGTGAAGGCGGATGCTCTGTCTAGGAGTTTTGTGCCCGACTCTCCGGGGTTATCTGAGCCGGCGAGTATCCTCAAGGAAGGAGTCATTGTGTCTGCCATCTCCCCTGATTTGCGGAGAGTGTTGCAGAAATTTCAGGCTAATAAACCTGATCGTTGTCCGGCCGAGAAACTGTTCGTCCCTGATAGGTGGACTAGTAAAGTTATCTCTGAACTTCATTGTTCGGTGCTGGCCGGTCATCCAGGAATCTTTGGTACCAGGGAGTTGGTTGCTAGATCCTTCTGGTGGCCATCTCTGTCACGGGATGTGCGTGCTTTTGTGCAGTCCTGTGGAATTTGTGCTAGGGCTAAGCCCTGCTGTTCACGTGCCAGTGGGTTGCTTTTGCCCTTGCCGGTCCCGAAGAGGCCTTGGACACATATTTCGATGGATTTCATTTCTGACCTTCCCGTTTCTCAAAAGATGTCTGTCATTTGGGTGGTCTGTGATCGCTTTTCTAAAATGGTCCATCTGGTGCCCTTGGTTAAATTGCCTTCCTCCTCTGATTTGGTGCCTTTGTTCTTCCAGCATGTGGTTCGTTTACATGGCATTCCTGAGAATATTGTTTCTGACAGAGGTTCCCAGTTTGTCTCGAGGTTCTGGCGAGCCTTTTGTGGTAGGATGGGCATTGACCTATCTTTTTCCTCGGCCTTCCATCCTCAGACTAATGGCCAGACCGAACGAACCAATCAGACCTTGGAAACATATCTGAGATATTTTGTTTCCGCTGACCAGGATGATTGGGTGTCATTTCTGCCGTTGGCTGAGTTCGCCCTTAATAATCGGGCCAGCTCGGCTACCTTGGTCTCTCCATTTTTCTGCAATTCTGGGTTCCATCCTCGTTTCTCTTCAGGACAGGTTGAGTCTTCGGACTGTCCTGGTGTGGATTATGTGGTGGACAGGTTGCAGCAGATCTGGACTCAGGTAGTGGACAATTTGACCTTGTCCCAGGAGAAGGCTCAGCTTTTCGCTAATCGCAGACGCCGTGTGGGACCCCGACTTCGTGTTGGGGATCTGGTTTGGTTATCTTCTCGTCATATACCTATGAAGGTTTCCTCTCCTAAATTTAAACCTCGTTTTATTGGTCCGTATAGGATTTCTGAGATTCTCAATCCGGTGTCTTTTCGTCTGACCCTCCCAGACTCCTTTTCCATACATAATGTATTCCATAGGTCGTTGTTGAGGAGATACGTGGCACCTATGGTTCCATCTGTGGAGCCTCCTGCCCCTGTTTTGGTGGAGGGGGAATTGGAGTATATTGTGGAGAAGATTTTGGATTCTCGTGTCTCTAGACGGAAACTCCAGTATCTGGTCAAATGGAAGGGTTATGCTCAGGAAGATAATTCCTGGGTTTTTGCCTCTGATGTCCATGCCCCAGATCTTGTTCGTGCCTTTCATGTGGCTCATCCTGGTCGGCCTGGGGGTTCTGGTGAGGGTTCGGTGACCCCTCCTCAAGGGGGGGGTACTGTTGTGAATTCTGTGGCTGAGTTCACTTCTGTGGTCACAAGTGGTATTGCAGTCTCTGGGCTTCCTCCCTCAGGTGTTTTGGTGAGCTCGTTGGCTGCCTTGCTATTTAGCTCCACCTGAGTCTGTCTTCCTTGCTCCTTGTCAATGTTCCAGTGTTGGATCTGAGCTACTGCATCTTTCCTTGGGCCTGCTGCTCTGCTAGATAAGTGCTTCTAGTTTGTTTTCTGTTTTTTCTGTCCAGCTTGTTATTATCTTTTGCTGGAAGCTCTGAGAAGCAAAGGGGTGCACCGCCGTGCTGTTAGTTCGGCACGGTGGGTCTTTTTGCCCCTTTGTGTGGTTTTCGTTTTAGGGTTTTTTGTAGACTGCATAGTTCTCTTTGCTATCCTCGCTCTGTCTAGAATATCGGGCCTCACTTTGCTGAATCTATTTCATTCCTACGTTTGTCTTTTCATCTTGCTAACAGTCATTATATGTGGGGGCTGCCTATTCCTTTGGGGTATTTCTCTGAGGTAAGTTAGGCTTGTATTTCTATCTTCAGGCTAGTCAGCTCCTCAGGCAGTGCCGAGTTGCATAGGTAGTTGATAGGCGCAATCCACTGCTGCTTCCAGTTGTGTGAGGATAGATCAGGTACTGCAGTCTACAGAGATTCCACGTCTCAGAGCTCGTCCTATTGTTTTGGGTTATTGCCAGATCTCTGTATGTGCGCTGATTACTGCACGCTGTGTTGCCTGATTGCCAGCCATAACACAAGACGTGCAAATGGCAATGACCGGAGGGTGGGCGTGCAGGAGCACATGCGGACGAGAGCGGTATAGAACGCCGCTACCAAGTGCAGAGCCAGGGAACGTTTTGGCCGGAGGCGTCCCTGGTTACACTGGAAAAACAAAGATGGCCGACGCTGACACGCAGCGTGTGACGTCACGGGCCTACGGAAGCACCCAAGGACCAAAAAGGTGAACCGACGCGTTTCGAAGGGAGAACGCCCTTCTTCATCAGGGTTATGGCCCTACAGGGGAACTTCACTTAACTATATACCTTCTCTCATCCTGTGTCCCCGCCCACTGAGATACATTGCCCGCCCCAGTCCCTGAGATGACCAGTGGCCCTTTGCAACCTATCCACATCCAGTGCTCGTTACACTCGTCCTGAATGGCAAGGTATTATTAGTCATTAGGGTCCATGCCCCACAAATATACATGACATGTGCATGCTGCATACTAGGAGAAAATAATCAAAAAAGCATATAAAAAATATCTAATAATAAATAAATAAAAAGTGTAGTAAATTCATCCAATTTATTGACTAAAAATTTTTATTGCTGCTAAAAGTAAAAACTTTATTATTAAAACATCTAATAATAAAACTTAAAAACTGTAGATATTACCCTACAATGAAATGGTCCTAGCCTAATTAAATACACTAAAATCCATAAAATAAAAACAAACATAGGCCTATTTCTCTATTGCAGATTATACAATACCCTGTCACTACTCCATTCAAAATGCATAAGAAAGGTGAATTCAAACTAATAGGTGAACCCCACCTAATTACATCTAGTGAGGCTAATCATATGCATAATAAATAATCTAAAGTGCATTGTAGTGCTACATGACATGTCTGGTTACCACTCCCGCCATTAAAATGCGTGTAATTCAAAATCATGGTTGAGGCCCCTAGGGGTAAGGCAATCCAGCCTGAATATCCATTCTGACTCGACTTTGGACATTTGTTTCAGGAAATTGCCCCCCCTCCTACTTTGATGGACTTTTTGAATCCCACAAAACCGGACATCCTTCATATTACCATTATGTTGCTCCTTAAAGTGACGGGATAGGGGGTGGCCCAGAAACCCCTTCTGAATATTCTTAAGGTGCTCTTTAATTCGTACCATGAGTCTCCTCTTGGTTCTACCCACATACAGTTTGTTGCACGGGCATAAAATCAAATAAATGATACCTGTAGAGTAACAAGTGATTTTATCCCGAATAGTAAATATCTCTGTTCCAGCAGAGTCTCCGAATGTGGTTTGGCACCTCCTCTCAATACCTGTTTGTGTGCAGCAATAGCAACCTCCACACGGCCTAAAACCCCCCTCAGGTTTAGATTTCTGACTTGCCAATGGGCCCTGAGCACTAAAAGCCAATTTGGCTGTGGGAGCTAGCAAATTAGTCAACGTACGAGCTTTTCTGTACACAAATCTGGGATGCACAGGTAGATGATCCCCTATAATCCTATCCCTCTGGAGGATTGCCCAATGTTTCCGAATGATCCCCTGGAACTGCCTATACCCAGCATGGAACTGCGTTATGATGGGCAGTTGTTTGATTTGATCAGAAATGGGTAAAATACCCTGGGGTACGGATTCGGGTTTGTGAATCAAAGTACTTCTTGGTATAATTCTAACTTCATTAGCCGCTTGTTCCACCAATGGCATTGGATAACCTTTTTCCAGAAATTGTTGAGTAAGATGTACTGCTTCTGAATCAAAATC
This sequence comes from Ranitomeya imitator, assembly GCF_032444005.1. Taxonomy (NCBI): domain Eukaryota; kingdom Metazoa; phylum Chordata; class Amphibia; order Anura; family Dendrobatidae; genus Ranitomeya; species Ranitomeya imitator. Next base: position 775,423,066 of record NC_091284.1, read on the forward strand.
CCCCAGATTAGTGCAATTGCGTCGAATTCTGGTGAATTGTCCCTTTGGACCTAATAGCATATACAAGGGACAAATACCACCGCACCATGTCCAGACCACATAGTACCACCAGTGACCGAATAATATCACATACAAGGAACAAATACCACCGCACCATGACCAGACCACATATTACCACCACAAAGAGACCAAATAGCACATACAAGGGAAAAATACCACAACACCATGTCCAGACCACATATTACCACCACATAGTGATTGAATACTACAATACTGATCAGTAATAAAAAAAAACCACAATACTATCACCATAAGGGCCATTATACACAGGAGATCTGTACTTAGTATGCAGTGTCAGTGTACAGGTAATACAGTGATCACTGGTGACATTATACACAAGAGCTCTGTATATTGTATAGAGTGTATAGTGTCAGTGTATAGGTAACACACTAACTCACCAGTGACGTCTCTAGGTGAAGTCCTTCTTCCAGCCAGGACTTGTCTCTACAGGAAATAACACAGTTATCTCGAGCTCCGCTTGCAGAACACATTACTTAATTTTTCCCAACTTCTACATTACACCACATGAAGAAAAAAAGGCGACATAGTATCACTCTACACAGTAACAGGACCGCCCCCCCCCCCCCCCCATTTAAAACAGTATCCTCAAAAAATAAAATAAATACGTCACTGCAGTAATAATATCCCTCAATTAGCCTCTATGGTAATAATATCCCCCATCCAGGCCCCGTGTATCTCATTCCTGGCTCCTGTCATATGTTCTCCCATCCTGCCCTCATGAGTATCCATTCTGCCCCATATGATATCCCCATACTGCCCCATCTATCTCCATCGTATCCATCCTGCCCCATGATCCTGCACGATCTGTCTCCAATCCTGCCCCCAGTGTCTCAAATCATGCCCCCATGTCTTTCATCTGCCCCATGTCTCTATTCTGCCCGTATCTCCATTCTGCCCCCAGTGTCTCCACATTCTGCCCCCAGTGTGTCCAGCATTCTGCCCCCAGTGTGTCCAGCATTTCTGCCCCCAGTGTGTCCAGCATTTCTGCCCCCAGTGTGTCCAGCATTTCTGCCCCCAGTGTGTCCAGCATTTCTGCCCCCAGTGTGTCCAGCATTTCTGCCCCCAGTGTGTCCAGCATTTCTGCCCCCAGTGTGTCCAGCATTTCTGACCCCAGGGTGTCCAGCATTTCTGTCCCCAGCGTGTCCAGCATTCTGCCCCCAGTGTGTCCAGCATTTCTGCCCCCAGTGTGTCCAGCATCTCTGCCCCCAGTGTGTCCAGCATCTCTGCCCCCAGTGTGTCCAGCATCTCTGCCCCAGTGTGTCCAGCATCTCTGCCCCAGTGTGTCCAGCATCTCTGCCCCAGTGTATCCAGCATCTCTGCCCCAGTGTGTCCAGCATCTCTGCCCCAGGGTGTCCAGCATCTCTGCCCCACTGTATCCAGCATCTCTGCCCCCGGTGCTCCAGCATTCTGCCCCCAGTGTGTCCAGCATCTCTGCCCCAGTGTGTCCAGCATCTCTGCCCCAGGGTGTCCAGCATCTCTGCTTCAGTGTGTCCGGCATCTCTGCCCCAGTGTGTCCAGCATCTCTGCCCCAGGGTGTCCAGCATCTCTGCCCCAGTGTGTCCGGCATCTCTGCCCCAGTGTGTCCGGCATTTCTGCCCCCAGTGTGTCCAGCAGTTCTACCCCAGTGTGTCCAGCATTCTGCCCCCAGTGTGTCCAGCATTCTGCCCCCAGTGTGTCCAGCAGTTCTGCCCCCAGTGTGTCCAGCATTCTGCCCCCAGTGTGTCCAGCATTCTGCCCCCAGCGTGTCCAGCATTCTGCCCAGTGTGTCTGGCATTTCTGCCCCCAGTGTGTCCAGCAGTTCTGCCCCCAGAGTATCCAGCATTCTGCCCCAGCGTATCCAGCATTCCGCCCCCAGCGTGTCCGGCATTCTGCCCCCAGAGTGTCCAGCATTCTACCCTGGGGCCCCCTGGATCGTCACTCTAAAAAAAAAAAAAAAAAAAAACACGAGTTCTTACCTGGCCTCACTCCTGCGGCGGGGGGCGAAGAAGCTCCCTTCACGCAGGTGAAGGGCGCACTTGCCGGCAGCTGACAATGACGTCAGACGCCGGCGAAGTGCGCACTGCGGCTCACGTCAGCTGCCAGCCTCCGATTGGCTGGCGGCTGTTAACTATTGACGTGCGGCGTGAACCCGCGCGTCAATAGCGTTAAACTGCCGCAGCAGCGGTAGGGTAGGGGCCCCCGATGCGGGCCCCCTCTGCCCACCGGGCCCCATATGCCATTCAGGGCAGTAATGCCCTGATGGCAGCCCTGTTTGTACAGGTGTAGGGATGCTCTCAGGTGGGCATTATGTTGCATTCACACTCGCAATGAGGTTTGACCCAATTGTGCAGTTTTATTGCTTTCATAAAACTCCAAGAGATTCAAAGGCATCACAGCAAATTAACAGTTCATTCTACAGGTACATACGGTGGGGAAAATAAATATTTGATTCACTGCTGATTTTGCAAGTTTCTCCACCTACAAAGAATGGAGAGATCTGTAATTTTTATCGTAGGTACAATTCACCTATGAGAGGCAGAATCTAAAAATGAGAACCAGAAAACCACATTGTATGGTTTTTACATAATTATTTTGCATTTTATTGCATGAAATAAGTATTTGATCACCCAGCAAGAACTAGCAAGAATTCTGTCTCTCACAGACCTGTTAGTTTTTCTGTAAGAAGCCTCCTACTCTGCACTCATTATTAGAGATGAGAGAATTTGCTCGGGCTCCCCCTTATTCGGCATAATGAATATTATATACAGTGGGGCAAAAAAGTATTTAGTCAGTCAGCAATAGTGCAAGTTCCACCACTTAAAAAGATGAGAGGCGTCTGTAATTTACATCATAGGTAGACCTCAACTATGGGAGACAAACTGAGAAAAAAAAATCCAGAAAATCACATTGCCTGTTTTTTTAACATTTTATTTGCATATTATGGTGGAAAATAAGTATTTGGTCAGAAACAAAATTTCATCTCAATACTTTGTAATATATCCTTTGTTGGCAATGACAGAGGTCAAACGTTTTCTGTAAGTCTTCACAAGGTTGCCACACACTGTTGTTGGTATGTTGGCCCATTCCTCCATGCAGATCTCCTCTAGAGCAGTGAGGTTTTGGGCTTTTCGCTTGGCAACACGGACTTTCAACTCCCTCCAAAGGTTTTCTATAGGGTTGAGATCTGGAGACTGGCTAGGGCACTCCAGGACCTTGAAATGCTTCTTACGAAGCCACTCCTTCGTTGCCCTGGCGGTGTGCTTTGGATCATTGTCATGTTGAAAGACCCAGCCACGTTTCATCTTCAATGCCCTTGCTGATGGAAGGAGGTTTGCACTCAAAATCTCACGATACATGGCCCCATTCATTCTTTCATGTACCCGGATCAGTCGTCCTGGCCCCTTTGCAGAGAAACAGCCCCAAAGCATGATGTTTCCACCACCATGCTTTACAGTAGGTATGGTGTTTGATGGATGCAACTCAGTATTCTTTTTCCTCCAAACACGACAAGTTGTGTTTCTACCAAACAGTTCCAGTTTGGCTTCATCAGACCATAGGACATTCTCCCAAAACTCCTCTGGATCATCCAAATGCTCTCTAGCAAACTTCAGACGGGCCCGGACATGTACTGGCTTAAGCAGTGGGACACGTCTGGCACTGCAGGATCTGAGTCCATGGTGGCGTAGTGTGTTACTTATGGTAGGCCTTGTTACATTGGTCCCAGCTCTCTGCAGTTCATTCACTAGGTCCCCCCGCATGGTTATGGGATTTTTGCTCACCGTTCTTGTGATCAGTCTGACCCCACGGGGTGGGATTTTGCGTGGAGCCCCAGATCGAAGGAGATTATCAGTGGTCTTGTATGTCTTCCATTTTCTAATTATTGCTCCCACTGTTGATTTCTTCACTCCAAGCTGGTTGGCTATTGCAGATTCAGTCTTCCCAGCCTGGTGCAGGGCTACAATTTTGTTTCTGGTGTCCTTTGACAGCTCTTTGGTCTTCACCATAGTGGAGTTTGGAGTCAGACTGTTTGAGGGTGTGCACAGGTGTCTTTTTATACTGATAACAAGTTTAAACAGGTGCCATTACTACAGGTAATGAGTGGAGGAAAGAGGAGACTCTTAAAGAAGAAGATACAGGTCTGTGAGAGCCAGAAATCTTGATTGTTTGTTTCTGACCAAATACTTATTTTCCACCATAATATGCAAATAAAATGTTAAAAAAACAGACAATGTGATTTTCTGGATTTTTTTTTCTCAGTTTGTCTCCCATAGTTGAGGTCTACCTATGATGTAAATTACAGACGCCTCTCATCTTTTTAAGTGGTGGAACTTGCACTATTGCTGACTGACTAAATACTTTTTTGCCCCACTGTATATATATAATAAAAAAACAAAAAACCACCTGCAGCAGGCAGAGGCCGGCGGCGGCACCTGTGCTGCTGCACGATCACATATGTAATGTGCAGTTCTTTTATATCATGCTGTAAATAAATGCATCAGGAAAAAAAAATGTGTCTGAAAATGGCGCAGGCTAGGGAAATAAAAATTTCCTCCTCCAAGATGGCGCCGCCGACGCCTGCATAGTAGCAGATATCAGCAATCTCCGATAGATGGTACTACGCAGGCACTGACTGCGCCATCTTGGAGGAGGATTTTTTTTTTCTCCAGCAAAATGACGCCGCCTGTGTATTAGCATCTATCGGCGATCGCTGATAGCCGATGCTGATGCTAGCAGCGCCGTCTTGGAGAAGGAATTTTTTTTCTTTAGCAAGACGATGGCGGCTGCTCAGTAACAGCTTTTGGATTGCCGATGGCTGCTACTGCGCAGGCACGGCCAGCACCATTTTGAGACACTTTTTTTAGGCATGCGATCATGCTGCATTGCAGGCGCCGCCGCCAGCGCCAACCTGCTGCAGATGATTTTTTTTTCTTCAATATATATATATAGTATTCATTATGTAAAATAGGGGACGGTTCAGTGAGGGGTCAGTGACCTGTCAGCAGACTTCTGTATGAATACCTAATCAGAGCACCACATGCCACTTCCCACAGTCCCGCCCTGGAGCACGAGCATATCATTGACTCAAAACTCAAAATAAAGATTAAACAACAACGCCAAGATGGATTTCATCACCAGGAATCATAATAATCAGTATAACGGCGCCGACCTGACACTGTGTGTAGGTTACTGCTGACAGGTTACCTTTAATATTCTTTTGTGTAGTATTTGCTCAGTTTGCTTGGATTACAAAAAATTAATCAAATAAATAATTTTTCAATAATCCCCAGATGCCAGTGTCACCACAAGCTGCGGCTGGATTTGGAGGAGTTTCAAGTTCTCCTGCTTTGGATAGTTTACCTACATTATCTGCTCCACGTAATCTTCAAGGCTTTTCAGTATGTACATTAGGTCCTTTTTTATAAAAACTGTATATTGGTGGTACACATGTGCCTCTGCATTGAGTACTATACTAATCCTATTAATATACTATGCTAATCCATACAGTACAAGTAAATACACACAGTTATGGCCGAAAGTGTTGGCACCTTGAAATTGTTCCAAAAAATGAAATTTTTCTCCCAGAAAATGATTACAATTACACATGTTTTGTTATACACATGTTTATTTCCTTTGTGTGTATTGGAACAACACAACTGAAAAAAAGGCAAAGTGGACATCATTTCACACCAAACCCCAAAAATGGGCCGAACAAAATTGTATTCGTATTACCTTGTTGGTCTGTTAGTCTGGTTGGTGTATAGCCATACTACTACTCTCCTCTTCCCTGGGTGGGAAAAGGGAACATACTGACGCCGAATTCCGGAGGTCAGCAAGGTACTTTACCCCGGCGTCTTCACCATTAGAAGTAATCCGGGGAACAGGGATAGCTAGGCCACCCTTAGCGTTAGGGACAGGGAAGGAGCCCCTGGCCCTGGGATACCCTACAACAGAGTTGTGACACCAGATCTCTCATTTTTGAAGGGTACCTTCTCCCAACATCCATTTTAAAATCTCTTCACAGATGATCAATGGGATTTACATCCAGACTCATTGCTGGCAACTTCAGAACTCTCCAGCTCTTTGTTTCCATCCATTTCTGGGTGCTTCTTCAAGTTTGTTTGGGGTCATTGTCCTGCTAGAAAACCCATGACCTAGGACGCAAACCCAGCTTTCTAACACTGAGCACTACATTGCATTGCAACCCAAAATCCATTGGTAATCTTCAGATTTCATGATGCTTTGCACACATTCATAAAACTCAGTGCAAGAGGCAGCAAAACAATCACAAAACATCTTTGATCCCCCACCATATTTGACTGTAGGTACTGTGTTCTTTTCTTTGTAGGCCTCATTCTGTTTTCAGTAAACAGAAGAATGATGTGCTTTACCAAAAAGGTCTACCTTGGTCTCATCTGTCCACAAGATTCTTTTCCAGAAGGATTTTGGCTTACTTATGTACATTTTGGCTAACTGCAGTCTAGCTTTTTTATGTCTGTATCAGCATTGAGGTCCTTCTGGGTCTCCTGTCATAGTATTTCATTTCAATCAAATATTGACAGATATATTCACACTGGCACTGATGCACCCTGAGCCTGCAACATGAATTTCTTTGGAACTTGATTCTGGCTGCTTATCCACCAGATAGACTATCCTGCATCACAACCTTTCATCAATTTTTCTCTGCTGTCTATTTCCAGGGTTATTAGCTACAGTGCCATGAGTTGTAAACTTCTAGATTATGTTGCACATCATGGACAAAGGGACATCAAGATCTCTTGAGATGGATTTGTAACCTTGAGATTGTTGATATTTGTCAACAATTTTGGTTCTCAAGTCCTCAGACATTTCTCTTCTCTTTCTGTTCTCCATGCTTAGTGTGGCACACACAATGCAAAGATTGAGTTTATGTGTGTGTGTGTGTGTGTGTGTGTGTGTGTGTGTGTGTGTAACCCATTCACTATCCCCCACCCCCTGAAGATGGCTGGACCATCATTGTAAATACATCATTGTAAATACACACCTGTACTTTGTATCTCCCCCACCTCATTGTAGATTGTAAGCTCTCACGAGCAGGGTCATCTTATTTTGCTTTAATTATTGTATTGCTAATGTTATTACTTATCACTGTTGTATTTGAAACTGTTAAGCTGTAAAGCGCTGCGGAATATGTTGGTGCTATATACAGTAAATAAAGATTATTATTATTATTATTATTATTAAGTCAACTTCTCCCCCCTTTATCTCGTTTCAAGTGTGATTATCATATTGCCCACAGCTGTTACTTGCCACAGGTGAGTTTGAACGAGTATTACATGCTTGAAACAAAGCTGTTTATCCATAATTTTGGAAAGGTGCCAACAATTTTGTCCTGCCCATTTCTGGGGTTTTGTGTGAAATGATGTCCAATTTTCCTTTTGTCTCTATTTTTGTGTGTTGTTCCAATACACACAAAGGAAATAAACGTGTATAGCAAAAAATGTCTAATTACAATAATTCTCCGGGAGAAATACTTCATTTCTGGAACAATTTCAAGAGTGCCAACACTTTCGGCCATTACTGTGCGTGTATATGTATGTGTATATATATATATATATATATATATATATATATATATATACCGTATATACTTGAGTATAAGCCGACCCGAGTATAAGCCGACCGCCCTAATTTTGCCACAAAAAACTGGGAAAACTTAATGACTCGAGTATAAGCCTAGGGTGGGAAATGCGCCAGCTAACGGTAAATGTCAAAAGTAAAAATAGATACCAATAAAAGTAAAATTAATTGAGACATCAGTAGGTTAAGTGTTTTTAAATATCCATATTGAATCAGGAGCCCCCTATAATCCTCCATAAAGTTTATGATGGCCCCATAAGATGCTCCATATTAAAATATGCCCCATATAATCCTGCATAAAGGTTAATAATGGCCCCATAAGATGCTCCATAGACACATTTGCCCCATATAATGCTGCACAAATTCTGATTATGGCCCCATAAGATGCTCCATAAAGATATTTGGCTCATATAGTGCTGCACAAACGTTATGGCCCCATAGATGCTCCATACAGACACTTGCCCCATTTTCTGTTGCTGCAATAAAAAAAAAACCACATACTCACCTCTCCGTTGCTCAGGCCCCCGACACTTTCAATATTCACCTGCTCCTCGTTCCGGCGCCGCTCCATCTTCAGCATCTTCTGCACTGACATTCAGGCAGAGGGCGCGCACTAACCACGTCATCGCGCCCTCTGACCTGAGCGTCACTGCAGAAGACGCTGAAGACGGAGTGGCGCCCGGAATGGTGAGCAGGTGAATATCGTGCAGTGCTCCCCGTTATACTCACCTGCTCCTGGCACTGTGCAGTCCCTGCTTCCCGGTGGCAGCTTCTTCCTGTACTGAGCGGTCACCTTTACCGCTCATTATAGTAATAAATATGCGGCTCCACCTCTATGGGAGGTGGAACAGCATATTCATTACTGTAATGAGCGGTGCCATGTGACTGCTCAGTACAGGAAGAAGCTGGGGCGCCGGTGAGCCAGGGACCTGCAGGGACCGCGCCAGGAGTAGGTGAGTATAATTAGACAGCCCCCGCTTCCCATCCCCAGCCGACCCCTGGGTATGACTCGAGTATAAGCTGAGAGGGGGACTTTCAGCCCAAAAAACTTGGCTGAAAATCTCGGCTTATACTATATATATATATATATATATACAGTGGGGCAAAAAAGTATTTAGTCAGTCAGCAATAGTGCAAGTTCCACCACTTAAAAAGATGAGAGGCGTCTGTAATTTACATCATAGGTAGACCTCAACTATGGGAGACAAACTGAGAAAAAAAAATCCAGAAAATCACATTGTCTGTTTTTTTATCATTTTATTTGCATATTATGGTGGAAAATAAGTATTTGGTCAGAAACAAAATTTCATCTCAATACTTTGTAATATATCCTTTGTTGGCAATGACAGAGGTCAAACGTTTTCTGTAAGTCTTCACAAGGTTGCCACACACTGTTGTTGGTATGTTGGCCCATTCCTCCATGCAGATCTCCTCTAGAGCAGTGATGTTTTTGGCTTTTCGCTTGGCAACACGGACTTTCAACTCCCTCCAAAGGTTTTCTATAGGGTTGAGATCTGGAGACTGGCTAGGCCACTCCAGGTCCTTGAAATGCTTCTTACGAAGCCACTCCTTCATTGCCCTGGCGGTGTGCTTTGGATCATTGTCATGTTGAAAGACCCAGCCACGTTTCATCTTCAATGCCCTTGCTGATGGAAGGAGGTTTGCACTCAAAATCTCACGATACATGGCCCCATTCATTCTTTCATGTACCCGGATCAGTCGTCCTGGCCCCTTTGCAGAGAAACAGCCCCAAAGCATGATGTTTCCACCACCATGCTTTACAGTAGGTATGGTGTTTGATGGATGCAACTCAGTATTCTTTTTCCTCCAAACACGACAAGTTGTGTTTCTACCAAACAGTTCCAGTTGGGTTTCATCAGACCATAGGACATTCTCCCAAAACTCCTCTGGATCATCCAAATGCTCTCTAGCAAACTTCAGACGGGCCCGGACATGTACTGGCTTAAGCAGTGGGACACGTCTGGCACTGCAGGATCTGAGTCCATGGTGGCGTAGTGTGTTACTTATGGTAGGCCTTGTTACATTGGTCCCAGCTCTCTGCAGTTCATTCACTAGGTCCCCCCGCGTGGTTCTGGGATTTTTGCTCACCGTTCTTGTGATCATTCTGACCCCACGGGGTGGGATTTTGCGTGGAGCCCCAGATCGAGGGAGATTATCAGTGGTCTTGTATGTCTTCCATTTTATAATTATTGCTCCCACTGTTGATTTCTTCACTCCAAGCTGGTTGGCTATTGCAGATTCAGTCTTCCCAGCCTGGTGCAGGGCTACAATTTTGTTTCTGGTGTCCTTTGACAGCTCTTTGGTCTTCACCATAGTGGAGTTTGGAGTCAGACTGTTTGAGGGTGTGCACAGGTGTCTTTTTATACTGATAACAAGTTTAAACAGGTGCCATTACTACAGGTAATGAGTGGAGGAAAGAGGAGACTCTTAAAGAAGAAGTTACAGGTCTGTGAGAGCCAGAAATCTTGATTGTTTGTTTCTGACCAAATACTTATTTTCCACCATAATATGCAAATAAAATGATAAAAAAAACAGACAATGTGATTTTCTGGATTTTTTTTTCTTAGTTTGTCTCCCATAGTTGAGGTCTACCTATGATGTAAATTACAGACACCTCTCATCTTTTTAAGTGGTGGAACTTGCACTATTGCTGACTGACTAAATACTTTTTTGCCCCACTGTATATATATATATATATAGTATAAGCCGAGATTTTCAGCCAAGTTTTTTGGGCTGAAAGTCCCCCTCTCAGCTTATACTCGAGTCATACCCATACTTTTGGTCTGTACTGTATATATATATGTACAGTACAGACCAAAAGTTTGGACACACCTTCTCATTTAAAGATTTTTCTGTATTTTCATGACTATGGAAATTGTACATTCACACTGAAGGCATCAAAACTATGAATTAACACATGTGGAATTGTATACTTGACAAACAACTGAAAATATGTCTTACCAGTGGGGTACCGCAGGGGTCGGTATTGGGACCTGTTCTCTTCAACATATTCATTAATGATTTGGTAGAAGGTTTACACAGTAAAATATCTATATTTGCAGATGATACAAAACTATGTAAAGCAGTTAATACAAGAGAAGATAGTATTCTGCTACAGATGGATCTGGATAAGTTGGAAACTTGGGCTGAAAGGTGGCAGATAAGGTTTAACAATGATAAATGTAAGGTTATACACATGGGAAGAAGGAATCAATATCACCATTACACACTGAACGGGAAACCACTGGGTAAATCTGACAGGGAGAAGGACTTGGGGATCCTAGTTAATGATAAACTTACCTGGAGCAGCCAGTGCCAGACAGCAGCTGCCAAGGCAAACAGGATCATGGGGTGCATTAAAAGAGGTCTGGATACACATGATGAGAGCATTATACTGCCTCTGTACAAATCCCTAGTTAGACCGCACATGGAGTACTGTGTCCAGTTTTGGGCACCGGTGCTCAGGAAGGATATAATGGAACTAGAGAGAGTACAAAGGAGGGCAACAAAATTAATAAAGGGGATGGGAGAACTACAATACCCAGATAGATTAGCGAAATTAGGATTATTTAGTCTAGAAAAAAGACGACTGAGGGGCGATCTAATAACCATGTATAAGTATATAAGGGGACAATACAAATATCTCGCTGAGGATCTGTTTATGCCAAGGAAGGTGACGGGCACAAGGGGGCATTCTTTGCGTCTGGAGGAGAGAAGGTTTTTCCACCAACATAGAAGAGGATTCTTTACTGTTAGGGCAGTGAGAATCTGGAATTGCTTGCCTGAGGAGGTGGTGATGGCGAACTCAGTCGAGGGGTTCAAGAGAGGCCTGGATGTCTTCCTAGAGCAGAACAATATTGTATCATACAATTATTAGGTTCTGTAGAAGGACGTAGATCTGGGGATTTATTATGATGGAATATAGGCTGAACTGGATGGACAAATGTCTTTTTTCGGCCTTACTAACTATGTTACTATGTTATTCTAGGTTCTTCAAAGTAGCCACCTTTTGCTTTGATGACTGCTTTGCACACTCTTGGCATGCTCTTGATGAGCTTCAAGAGGTAGTCACCGGGAATGGTTTTCAGTTCACAGGTGTGCCCTGTCAGGCTTAATAAGTGGGATTTCTTGCCTTATAAATGGTGTTGGGACCATCAGTTGTGTTGTGCAGAAGTCTGGTGGATACACAGCTGATAGTCCTACTGAATAGACTGTTAGAATTTGTATTATGGCAAGAAAAAAGCAGCTAAGTAAAGAAAAATGAGTGGCCATCATTACTTTAAGAAATGAAGTTCAGTCAGTCTGAAAAATTGGGAAAACTTTGAAAGTGTCCCCAAGTGCAGTGGCAAAAACCATCAAGCGCTACAAAGAAACTGGCTCACATGAGGACCGCCCCAGGAAAGGAAGACAAAGAGTCACCTCTGCTTGTGAGGATAAGTTTATCCGAGTCACCAGCCTCAGAAATCGCAGGTTAACAGCAGCTCAGATTAGAGACCAGGTCAATGCCACACAGATTTCTAGCAGCAGACACATCTCTACAACAACTGTTAAGAGGAGACTTTGTGCAGCAGGCCTTCATGGTAAAATAGCTGCTAGGAAACCACTGCTAAGGACAGGCAACAAGCAGAAAAGACAAGGAATGGACATTAGGCCAGTGGAAATCTGTGCTTTGGTCTGATGAGTCCAAATTTGAGATCTTTGGTTCCAACCACAGTGTCTTTGTGCGACTCAGAAAAGGTGAACGGATGGACTCTACATGCCTGGTTCCCACCGTGAAGCATGGAGGAGGAGGTGTGATGGTGTGGACGTCCTTTGCTGGTGACACTGTTGGGGATTTATCAAAAATTGGAGGAATACTGAACCAGCATGGCTACCACAGCATCTTGCAGCGGCATGCTATTCCATCCAGTTTGCGTTTAGTTGGACCATCATTTATTTTTCAACAGGACAATGACCCCAAACACACCTCCAGGCTGTGCAAGGGCTATTTGACCAAGAAGGAGAGTGATGGGGTGCTACGCCAGATGACCTGGCCTCCACAGTCACCAGACCTGAACCCAGTCGAGATGGTTTGGGGTCATCTGGACTGCAGAGTGAAGGCAAAAGGGCCAACAAGTGCTAAGCATCTCTGGGAACTCCTTCAAGATTGTTGGAAGACCATTTCCGGTGACTACCTCTTGAAGCTCATCAAGAGAATGCCAAGAGTGTGCAAAGCAGTCATCAAAGCAAATGGTGGCTACTTTGAAGAACCTAGAATATAAGACATAACTTCAGTTGTTTCACACTTTTTTGTTAAGTATATAATTCCACATGTATACAACAAAGGAAAACACCAGCGCTACCAATAGAAAAGATACCCTTTGCTGCTGGTATCAAAACAGCCAGATGCCAGGGCTGTCAATGAAAGTGAACAATATTAGTAAAACAGGATGATACCGCGCTAAAGGGAAATGTCTGTGCTGAGGAATCTATATACCAATAGGTGGAGTATACAAAAGTTGCCCCTATTAATAAACTCCCCGCTGAGTCCCTGCTACATGTGATGGGAAAAAAGTGGAAGGATAAGTGCACTGTGATAAATACTATGCTGAGCACAACGTGGTAGCAGAGATGTTGGCACTACACAATACGAGTCTGACTCACCGAGGTCTGATGATAGACGTAGTGCCAGAGGTACCAAGGATCCGAGCGCCTGGAGCGTGAGTCCAGCACATGAGACGCTGCTCCTGAGGAACAGGTACCAGGCGAGGAAGCCAGCGCCAGGTGGCAGCAGCCAAACAGGAAGGCGGTGAGTCGGCGTGGAAACCAGGAACGCCCCGGCCGGTGGCGTCCCTGGAGACAGTGAAGCAAAACAGAAAAAAAAAAAAGTGGCCGACGGGAGCGCTCACTGTGTGACGTCACAAAAAGTGTGGAGCAACACTGGGACCAAGCAGACAACCGACACGTTTCGAAGGAACGCAGTCCTTCTTCATCAGGGTTACCATCTGCTTGGGAAACCCGACTATTATAGCCACTAGTGTCCCCCCACTCCTAGCCCCGCCCATAGGGCTGATACTGAAATTTAGTGTGCCTCACTGCTGTTATTGTGTAGCCTGATGTGAGAGAGGTGGCACTCAGGGCTAATGCACCTGTACACTGATGGGAGAAAACCATGCGTGCCTGACACAGGTTCGAACCCAGTGGGAGAGGACTTCAAACATTAAAATATATACAGTTAGGTCCATATATATTTGGACAGAGACAACATTTTTCTAATTTTGGTTATAGACATTACCACAATGAATTTTAAACAAAACAATTCAGATGCAGTTGAAATTCAGACTGTCAGCTTTCATTAGAGGGTATCCACATTAAAATTGGCTGAAGGGTTTAGGAGTTTCAGCTCCTTAACATGTGCCACCCTGTTTTTAAAGGGACCAAAAGTAATTGGACAATTGACTCCAAGGCTATTTCATGGACAGGTGTGGGCAATCCCTTCGTTATGTAATTCTCAATTAAGCAGATAAAAGGCCTGGAGTTAATTTGAGGTGTGGTGATTGCATTTGGAAGGTTTTGCTGTGACTTAAACATGCGGTCAAAGGAGCTCTCCATGCAGGTGAAACAAGCCATCCTTAAGCTGCGAAAAAACAAAAAAACCCATCCGAGAAATTGCTACAATATTAGGAGTGGCAAAATCTACAGTTTGATACATCCTGAGAAAGAAAGAAAGCACTGGTAAACTCATCAATGCAAAAAGACCTGGGCACGCACGGAAGACAACAGTGGTGGATGATCGAAGAATAATCTCCAAGGTGAAGAGAAACCGCTTCACAACAGCCAACCAAGTGAACAACACTCTCCAGGAGGTAGGCGTATCAATATCCAAATCTACCATAAAGAGAAGACTGCATGAAAGTAAATACAGAGGGTTCACTGCACGGTGCAAGTCACTCATAAGCATCAAAAATAAAAAGGCTAGACTGGACTTTGCTAAAAAACATCTAAAAAAGCCAGCACAGTTCTGGAAGAACATTCTTTGGACAGATAAAACCAAGATCAACCTCTACCAGAATGATGGAAAGAGAAAAGTATGGCGAAGACGTGGTACAGCTCATGATCCAAAGCATACCACATCATCTGTAAAACACGGCGCAGTCAGTGTGATGGCTTGGGCATGCATGGCTGCCAGTGGCACTGGATCACTAGTGTTTATTGATGATCTGACACAGGACAGAAGCAGCCAAATTAATTCTGAGGTATTCAGAGCCATACTGTGTGCTCAGATCCAGCCAAATGAAGCCAAACTGATTGGTCCTCGTTTCATACTACAAATGGACAATGACCCAAAACATAAAGCCAAAGCAACCCAGGAGTTTATTAAAGCAAAGAAGTGGAATATCCTTGAATGGCCAAGTCAGTCACCTGATCTCAACCCAATTGAGCACGCATTTCACTTGTTAAAGACGAAACTTCAGACAGAAAGGCCCACAAACAAACAGCAACTGAAAACCACCGCAGTGAAGGCCTGGCAGAGCATCAAAAAGGAGGAAACACAGTGTCTGGTGATGTCCATGAGTTCAAGACTTCAGGCAGTCATTGCCAACAAAGGGTTTTCAACCAAGTACTGAATGAACATTTTATTTAAAATTATTGAACCTGTCCAATTACTTTTGGTCCTTTTCAAAACAGGGTGGCAGATGTTATGGAGCTGAAACTCCTAAACCCTTCATCCAATTTTAATGTGGATACCCTCAAATGAAAGCTGAAAGTCTGACTTTCAACTGCATCTGAATTGTTTTGTTTAAAATTCATTGTGGCAATGTCTATAACCAAAATTAGAAAAATGTTGTCTCTGTCCAAATATATATGGACCTAACTGTATATGTGTGTGTGAATATCTTTTAATATAATTAATAATTAAAAAATTGCATGATGCTTTATTAATTCAATAAAAATAGCAGTAAATAGTTTTAGACACATAATAAAATGGAATAAAATCAAGGGTACCCACAATATGTATGCGGCAGCAATAATGAATGGGGGTTAAAAAAGGGGATGTGATTTCCTATATAAAAAACAATAAAAGATATGTATAAAAACCATAAAACACTAGAACTTGCTACAACATAGGAGTTACTCTGTACCAACCCCATATGTTTCATAATGTCTTACTAAATGGGGAAACTGACTGGGTACACATAGGGTCAATAAGGAGGGGCCCCAACAGGTCGTTGGATCGCCACACCCTAAAATGCATAGCGTTCTAGCCCAAAATTCAGGCCCTTTGGGGCCAAACAATCCAGAGAAAAAATCCACTTGGATTCCGCTCTTGACATCGTCTCTATAAGGTTGCCCCCTCTGACATTCTGCTGAATTTTTTGGATACCCATAAAGCGGACACCTTTAATACATTTGTTATGCTTCTCAGAGAAATGGCGTGAGAGGGGATGGCCTATATGCCCTTTCTTAATGTTTATCAGGTGCTCTTTGATGCGTACCATGAGCCGTCTTTTAGTGCGGCCTACGTACAATTTTTTGCAAGGGCATTCAATTAGATAGATGACCCTTGTAGTGTAGCAGGTAATACTGCTTTTAATACTAAAGGTGTTCGTGGCGTCAGAATCAGTAAACGTAACTTGTTTTAGTTTGTTGTGGATTGTGTTTTTGCAACAATAACAAGTACCACACGGGGTAAATCCAGGAGCAATGTTCCTAGGTATATCGACATCTGCCTTTCGGCTCTTAAGGGTTGGAGCAACCAAGTTGCCCAAGGAATGGGCCTTCCTGAATACAAATCTTGGGGCAATTGGTAGATATTCACCTATAACCTTGTCTCTCCGCAGGATGGCCCAGTGTTTCAGAATAATAGATTGAAATTTTTTTTTTTTTTATTGCCAACACCTCTGGTACCACGTTGTGCTCAGCATAGTATTTATCACAGTGCACTTATCCTTCCACTTTTTTCCCATCACATGTAGCAGGGACTCAGCGGGGAGTTTATTAATAGGGGCAACTTTTGTATACTCCACCTATTGGTATATAGATTCCTCAGCACAGACATTTCCCTTTAGCGCGGTATCATCCTGTTTTACTAATATAATTCCACATGTGTTAATTTATAGTTTTGATGCCTTCAATGTGAATGTACAATTTGCATAGTCATGAAAATACAGAAAAATCTTTAAAGGGAACCTGTCCCCCTGTTTTTTCAGTAGGAGCTAAAAATACCGTTAAATAGGGCCTGAGCTGTGCTTTACAATAGGGTATGTTTTGTCCCCTGATTCCCTACCTATGCTGCCGAAATACCTTACAAAAGTGGCCTTTTTCGCCTGTCAATCAGGCTGGTCAGGTCGGATGGGCGTGGTCACAGCGCTGTTTCTCCCCCACATCTTGCTTATGTTCCCGTTGGTGGCGTAGTGCTTCTCGCATGCGCAAGTGCCGAATGCACTGCGCAGCTGTAGAAAAAGAGCGCGCTCGCCGCTATTCAGCGGTTTCTCGGTGGGCGCGGCCATCTTCCTGAGGCCGCGCGTGCGCAGATGGAGTCTCCTGCTTCCCGGGGCTTCAGGAAAATGGCCGCGGGATGCCGCGCGTGCGTAGATGGACATCGCGGCGGCCATTTTCCTGAAGCCGAGTTCGATCTCGGCTTCAGGAAAATGGCCGCCGCGATGTCCATCTGCGCACGCGCGGCATCCCGCGGCCATTTTCCTGAAGCCTCGGGAAGCAGGAGACTCCATCTGCGCACGCGTGGCCTCAGGAAGATGGCCGCGCCCACCGAGAAACCGCTGAATAGCGGTGAGCGCGCTCTTTTTCTACAGCTGCGCAGTGCATTCGGCACTTGCGCATGCGAGAAGCACTACGCCACCAACGGGAACATAAGCAAGATGTGGGGGAGAAACAGCGCTGTGACCACGCCCATCCGACCTGACCGGCCTGATTGACAGGCGAAAAAGGCCACTTTTGTAAGGTATTTCGGCAGCATAGGTAGGGAATCAGGGGACAAAAAATACCCTATTGTAAAGCACAGCTCAGGCCCTATTTAACGGTATTTTTAGCTCCTACTGAAAAAACGGGGTGACAGGTTCCCTTTAAAATTTGCATAGTCATGAAAATACAGAAAAATCTTTAATCCCTTAATAACTGCCAATACGTCTTTTAACTGACCTGAGATATAAGAGAATATCATCCCCATACAGGTGACAATCCAGCATCTGTTGGTTGTACACTATAGCTGACAACTTGCTGCATCAGCCACGATCAGTGTTTGCACCGTCCAACTCTGTTTAACCCCTTAGATGCTGCTGTCAATAGCGACTACATCATTATAATAGGTTAACAGAGTGTGGGGGCTTCCTATTTAACCAAATTGGTGCCCTCAGATCTTGATTTTGTGGTCCTGATGTTTGCCATGGTAATTCATGACCAAATAGTGGCTTTGCAGTCTGATTGCTGTAGTAATCTGTTCAGAAGTTAGAGACATTTAGGTGATAAAAATACACATTTTCATTCCTATCATGCCACTTTGCATTAATTCCTGTAAAGCACCTGAAGAGTTAATAAACTACCTGACTGCAGTTTTCAATATGTCTGGGGGTGCTGTTTTTAAAATGGTATCATGTTTGGGGGTTTCCCAATATATGAGACCCCTAAAGTCATTTCAAACATGGATAAGTAAACACAGTCACAGTAGAGAAACCAGCCGACCGGCACTGAACGAGCTCTCCCAAAATCAAACAGCTGCAGTCCACACCCAGGGGACTAGACGGACCAAGCTTCTTCTGAAGATAGGGAGGTGCGTGCAATAAGAACAGATGAATCACCAGCAAACGAAGAGATAAATGAATGCAGCACTCACCCACAGTCTTCAATAGTGTAATTGTCCTTTAATGACCATGGCACAACGTTCCAAACTTGGGACAAGACAGGCTAAGACATGAGGAGGGAGCGGTGAGGGAGCGTGCAGAGACGAGACGGACGACGGACGTTTCCCTGCATAAGCGCTTCAACGGGTCTCACTGGACCCGTTGAAGCGAAACGGCCGTCGTCCGTCTCATCTCTGTGAGAGTTACCTTGATTATTATCACCCTAGAGAACGATTTGGACTGTCAGATTTTGAGGACCTGAGTTTCTAGGAATATAGCCTCTGATTCCGAGGGACATGAGAAGTTTCATTGTTTGGATGAACTGAAAGAACACCTTGTGATAACTGTGCCACCCAGTAATGATGATCTCAATTTTTAGGCTAAGGTCACATGAGCATGCAAAAAAATTGGTCTGATTTCCATCCAGAAAAAAGGAGGATTATTTTCTCACTTGTCATCCGAGTGCAATCTGTTTTTTTTTTTTACTCAGCAGCTATTAATAATTTTTTCCTATGCTACAGAATTGTAATGTATCTGTCAAAATTCTATGCTATACTGTATGGCATTTGAGTGAGCCCCTTACTCTGTATTTATACTCTACAAGTTATTAACCTAAAGATAGCTTATGAATGACATTGGTTATACGTAGAAAAATAAATATAAAGTACGTAATTTGTAAAAAATAATACCAATTTGAAAGTTGGACTTAATATGGACAAATCGTCAACTTATACAAAGAAACAAGGGAAAAAAAACAATCAACAAAGTTCAATATATATAGAAAATAAAATACAAAAGAAAATCGCGCTGGTAAAACCCAAGATACGTCTTTGAGCCAAAAAAACAATATTAAGAGGGAAGGCACAGAGACCAGTGTATGTAGGTGTAATGCCTACCACACAGTACGTGCTCAAATAATAAGATGTATCGCAGCACCAGATACACACTTGTACCTTCTCTATATATAAAGCTAGAGTGAGCCACTAATGTTACTGCGTAACGTGAACTAAATGAGCTAAAGTTAAATACCTATATGAGTCCAGATGAATCGCCCGTAGTTCTGTCTGGAAATCTTCAGTGACGCTGTGTGGTACAGATGGAGTCTTTAGAATCTGTGACGGTAAGTATTCCGGAGAGCTGCCCCGGCCGGTGGCAGCTGCTCCGAGTACCGAAATCCAAGAGGGGACGGAGATGCACCGTCTCAGGACAGTAGCGCCGTGTGTGCAATCAGTGCATGGCGCGTCTAGGACCTGTGTGACGTGGTGAATCAGGTGACCGTCCCACGTGACTAAGGAATTCAGTACGGATCGCGGTAAGGACCAGAAAAAACCGACGCGTTTCGAAAACAACTGTTTTCTTCCTCAGGGCTGGTCCTTCCCTTGTTTCCAGGTCCTTTATATGCCTTCCGCGGTCCACTTATGCTAATGAAAACCGAACAGTTCCACTCCACAGTTCAATCCTCTAGGGGTCAGTGTGTCTATTATGAAGTCATTTATCTTATAGTTGGAATCCCCCTTTTCTATACTCATGGTGTTGTGAGTGCTGATTTGCTTGCACGTGTTGCATCTGCGACATGGAAAAAAGCCTCTTAGTGTGTTATGGAAAAAGGAGATATTAGCGGGAGGAGATTTGTTCTGAATTGTAGGGGCAACCATATTTCCCAGGTTCACCGCCTTCTTGTATATAAATCTAGGACCAGTAGATATCTTATCTCCAATAATTTTATCGTCCTTTAGGAGATGCCAATGTTTATTAACTATTTTGCGTAACAAGTGCGAGTTAGTATTGTATTGCGTAATTATGGGGATGGCTTCATTATTTGCTCTCTGTGCTCCAGTAGGATCAATCAAATCCTGGTGTGATTTAATAAGGGCATTATTTTTAGCTGTATTCAAAATATCCTGTTTATAACCCTTCTGCACGAATTTGTTTGTCAATGCTTCAGCCTCAATGCTGAAGTCTTCAATTCTTGAGCAGTTCCGATGTATACGCATAAATTGGCTTTTAGGTATATTAAGTAGCCATATAGGGAGATGGCAGCTGTCAAGGGGGATAAAACTATTAGTGTCAGTAGGTTTATAAAAAGTACGAGTTTGTATTGCACCATTTTCAATAAAAATTTGTAAATCTAAAAAATTAATGACCTTGGTACTAATATTCGCGGTAAATTTTAAAAAGAATTCATTTTTATTTAAATTACTTTAAAAACTATTAAGAGAATTGGGTCCATCTGACCAAATAAAAACAATATCGTCGATAAAACGCTGCCAGAGGACCAGGTCCGCCCTAACTCGCCCCCCCGGGGTAGATGGTACTCTCTTCCTACCTACCCACATAGAGGTTAGCGTAACTCGGTGCGAACCTGGTCCCCATAGCAGTACCCCACTGCTGGGAGTAGTAGTCCTTATTATATATAAAATAATTATGGCTTAAAATAAATTGCATAGAATCATATAAAAATTCAATTTGTTCACTAGGAATCATAGAAGACTGATTCAAAAAAATGTTTAGCAGCATTACACCCTTTGTTATGATCTATAATAGTGTATAGAGAAGTAATGTCCAACGTGCCAAGTATAAAATGGTCTTGCCACTGTATATTCTGCAATAATTTTAAAATATGGGCACTATCTTTTAGGTAAGATGGTAATGCTGGTACAATTTTTTGCAGGTGGCAGTCCACATATCTGGACAAATTTGCAGTTAGACACTGAATGCCGGATATGATAGGTCTACCTGGTGGGTTGATCTGGTTTTTGTGCACTTTAGGTAGATAGTAGAACACAGCAAGTCTCGGGGTGGGGTTATTGATAAACTCATATTCCTGTTTATTTAGTAGGGTTTGATAGGGGAATACTAAATAAACAGGAATATGAGTTTATCAATAACCCCACCCCGAGACTTGCTGTGTTCTACTATCTACCTAAAGTGCACAAAAACCAGATCAACCCACCAGGTAGACCTATCATATCCGGCATTCAGTGTCTAACTGCAAATTTGTCCAGATATGTGGACTGCCACCTGCAAAAAATTGTACCAGCATTACCATCTTACCTAAAAGATAGTGCCCATATTTTAAAATTATTGCAGAATATACAGTGGCAAGACCATTTTATACTTGGCACGTTGGACATTACTTCTCTATACACTATTATAGATCATAACAAAGGGTGTAATGCTGCTAAACATTTTTTGAATCAGTCTTCTATGATTCCTAGTGAACAAATTGAATTTTTATATGATTCTATGCAATTTATTTTAAGCCATAATTATTTTATATATAATAAGGACTACTACTCCCAGCAGTGGGGTACTGCTATGGGGACCAGGTTCGCACCGAGTTACGCTAACCTCTATGTGGGTAGGTGGGAAGAGAGTACCATCTACCCCGGGGGGCGACTTAGGGCGGACCTGGTCCTCTGGCAGCGTTTTATCGACGATATTGTTTTTATTTGGTCAGATGGACCCAATTCTCTCAATAGTTTTTTAAGTAATTTAAATAAAAATGAATTCTTTTTAAAATTTACCGCGAATATTAGTATCAAGGTCATTAATTTTTTAGATTTACAAATTTTTATTGAAAATGGTGCAATACAAACTCGTACTTTTTATAAACCTACTGACACTAATAGTTTTATCCCCCTGGACAGCTGCCATCTCCCTATATGGCTACTTAATATACCTAAAAGCCAATTTATGCGTATACATAGGTACTGCTCAAGAATTGAAGACTTCAGCATTGAGGCTGAAGCATTGACAAACAAATTCGTGCAGAAGGGTTATAAACAGGATATTTTGAATACAGCTAAAAATAATGCCCTTATTAAATCACGCCAGGATTTGATTGATCCTACTGGAGCACAGAGGGCAAATAATGAAGCCATCCCCATAATTACGCAATACAATACTAACTCGCACTTGTTACGCAAAATAGTTAATAAACATTGGCATCTCCTAAAGGACGATAAAATTATTGGAGATAAGATATCTACTGGTCCTAGATTTATATACAAGAAGGCAGTGAACCTGGGAAATATGGTTGCCCCTACAATTCAGAACAAATCTCCTCCCGCTAATATCTCCTTTTTCCATAACACACTAAGAGGCTTTTTTCCATGTCGCAGATGCAACACGTGCAAGCAAATCAGCACTCACAACACCATGAGTATAGAAAAGGGGGATTCCAACTATAAGATAAATGACTTCATAATAGACACACTGACCCCTAGAGGATTGAACTGTGGAGTGGAACTGTTCGGTTTTCATTAGCATAAGTGGACCGCGGAAGGCATATAAAGGACCTGGAAACAAGGGAAGGACCAGCCCTGAGGAAGAAAACAGTTGTTTTCGAAACGCGTCGGTTTTTTCTGGTCCTTACCGCGATCCGTACTGAATTCCTTAGTCACGTGGGACGGTCACCTGATTCACCACGTCACACAGGTCCTAGACGCGCCGTGCACTCTGATCGCACACACGGCGCTACTGTCCTGAGACGGTGCATCTCTGTCCCCTCTTGGATTTCGGTACTCGGAGCAGCTGCCACCGGCCGGGGCAGCTCTCCGGAATACTTACCGTCACAGATTCTAAAGACTCCATCTGTACCACACAGCGTCACTGAAGATTTCCAGACAGAACTACGGGCGATTCATCTGGACTCATATAGGTATTTAACTTTAGCTCATTTAGTTCACGTTACGCAGTAACATTAGTGGCTCACTCTAGCTTTATATATAGAGAAGGTACAAGTGTGTATCTGGTGCTGCGATACATCTTATTATTTGAGCACGTACTGTGTGGTAGGCATTACACCTACATACACTGGTCTCTGTGCCTTCCCTCTTAATATTGTTTTTTTTGGCTCAAAGACGTATCTTGGGTTTTACCAGCGCAATTTTCTTTTGTATTTTATGCTTTTTTTCTACAATTTTGTGGTGATTGTTTAAATCTGCTGCAGGTATTTTTATACCCTACACCACCGGCGCCGCTTGATATATTTTTATATATAGAAAATAACATCTTTATTATACAACAAAACATGGGAGATATGCAACAACCATAGAGCACACACAGATACGGTAATTAAAATACTAAAGGACTTGCAGGACCCGACAGGGTGACCAATAAAGCAGTACAATCATACAATTTGTTGCTTTTGGAGCACAGTATGTGAAATCTCTGCTTTGCAGACCAACTGGGTGTTTCTTTAGTCTTCTCTGGGGGCATGTGCTTTTACTTCTTTTTCCCAGACACTGCCAATCAGGGCATGGCAGCATCAGGCACTGATAGACTGCTTGATCATGTGCCAGCATCTGGGAGAGAGGTGTGAAAGCGCACACACCTAGATAAGAAACACCCAGTTGGACTGCAAAGCAGAGATTTCACATACTTCTCTTAAGAAGAAACAAATGTGAATATCTCTACAATAGAGTGAAAAGAGCGGCACTTTAATGGTAGCTCCTGGATTTTTACAAGATATTTAACTTAAAGTGACGGGTCCTCCTTAACTATCTCTGATAGAACTAGTATATGAACCTTGGTAGAGGGTTGCTTCTAACAAAAGTATCGCTATAATCATATTGACTCATAAAATAATGAAAAACAGAACCCAAAAAGCACCAGCGGAATTGCTGTTTTTTTCCATTGTCAAACGTAATGTATATATATTTTAAATGCTTTATATGGTAAACTAAATGGGGGTATGAAAGAAAAAAAACTTTCTCCCTACAAACCTCATCTGGCTATGGTTAAAAAAACAGAAAAAGATATGAGTCTTGGAAAGGAGGGATGAAAAAAAATGGCTGCTGTGTATACAAATACGGTACATAAAATGCATTTATGATAAGAATAATTGATTCTGAATTATCGTTAATGTTCTTTTGTGCAGCATTTGCTCAGCTTGCCTAGATTACCTAAAAAGGAATCAAATTAATCACGGTTTTATTTTACTCAGATTCCTATAGCGGCCCCGAGAAAGCACATGTTTGGATTTGGAGTATCTGATAAGTCCTCCTCTATGGATATTGTACAACAGAAGGAAAGTGCACAGAGTTTTCTTGAAGATCTGCATGCACCATTGCACATGGTATGTATACTTTTGTGTTTATAATAGGTAATCTCTTTCTTTTGCAATGTTGGTATTGTTTATATGAGGAGAAAGCATGCATATGGAAATATTAATTTTAACCGGGAACCTAATGAGAGATTCATGCTGATAGCACCACTGAAAAGGACACTAACTGCATTATTGCAGCTATGTACAGTTGTGCTCAAAAGTTTACATACCCCGGCAGGATTTTTGGTTTTGGACTTTTAAAAAAAAAAAAAAATTAATGATGGCGATAACACTAAACATTTTTCTCGCCTCTTGTTTAGTGGTTGGGTGAAGCCATTTATTGTCAAACTACTGTGTTTTCTCTTTTTAAATTATAATGACAACCCAAAACATCCAAATGACCCTGATCAAAAGTTCACAAACCCCATTTCTTAATACCGTTTATTGCCCCCTTTAACATCAATGACAGCTTGAAGTCTTTTGTGGTAGTTGTGGATGAGGTTCTTTATTTTCTCAGATGGTAAAGCTGTCCACTCTTCTTGGCAAAAAGCTTCCAGTTCCTGTAAATTCCTTGGCTGTCTAACATGAACTGCGTGCTTGAGATCTCCCCAGAGTGGGTCAATGATATTGAGGTCAGGAGACTGATATGGCCACTCCAGAACCTTCATTTTGTTCTGCTGTAGTCAATGACAGGTCAACTTGACCTTGTGTTTTGGACCGTTGTCATATGGGAACGCCCAAGTACGTTCCATGCGCAGCTTCCGGGCTGATGAGTGCAAATTTGCCTCCAGTATTTGCTGATAACGTGCTGTATTCATCTTTCCTTCAAGTTTGACCAAGTTTCCTGTGCCTTTGTAGCTCACACATCCCCAAAACATCAGCGATCCACCTCCGTGCTTTACAGTAGGAATGGTGTTCCTTCATGAAAGGCTTTCTTGACCTGTCTCCAAATGTGACATTTATGGTTGTGGCCAAAAAGTTCAATTTTGGTCTCATCACTCCAAATTACCTTGTTCAAGAAGTTTTGAGGCTTGTTTCTGTGCTGTTTAGTGTATTGTAGGCGAGATACTTTGTGGCATTTGCGCAGTAATGGCTATCTTCAGGAAACTCGACCATGCTGCCCATTTTTCTTCAAGTGCCTTAAGATAGTCCTTTATTTCAGCTGATGTTATTTGTGGGTTTTTCATTGCATCCCGAACAATTTTCCTGGCAGTTGTAGCCGAAATTTTTGTTGATCTGCCTGACCGTGGTTTTTTTTTACAGAGCCCCTGATTTTCCAGGGACATGTCCCAATTTTAGCTCAACTGTGTCCTCATATGCAGCTGCATATAATGGTGGTGTCACAACACAGCTGTCAGGTGACCCGTGACCAGGGGCTCCTTCCCTGTCCCTATCACTAGGAGGCACCTTAGCTCGCCCTATTCCCCAGGATACTTCTGAAGGTGAAGATGCCGGGGCCACCACCCTTGCCTTATCTCCTGAGTTAGTCCTCCGTCTATTCTCTTTACCGACCCAGGGAAGAGGGGCACTATTGTGCACCGCAGTTCACCAACCCGACAAACAAGGCTACACAAACAAAAGAAAAAAAATCTAATTTCTGCCTCTGTCTCTGTAAATCACCTAAACCTAATTGATTCTGTGTCATCCCCCTTGTCAGGTTACATGTTTTTCTAGAATTTTTATTTTTTCAATTCTTTTCAGTTACTGTTAGGGTTACACTTATTAGGGTTAAGGATAGGCTTAGTTTTTCAAAAGTAAAAAAATATATTTATAAAAAATAGTGTTAGATTAGGGTTAGTTTTTTTGTTAGGCAGGTGTATAAAATAAAGCAATGGTCCGTAGAACATAGAGCGCGGAGAAAACGTACAGCCTGCTTTGCGCAGCAATTTTCAGCAAGTGACGATGACTCTTGCTGCATGGGATCCCACAGACTGATGGTAGTGGAGTCGGTCGTCACTGCTGAAGCTTCAGAGGCAGGACCAAGTATCCAAGCCCCCCCCAGCATACAACCCCCCCCCCCACACACACACACACACACACACACACTGCTGTGGTATTCATTTTCTCAAATTCCCTCAGCCACTGGAATATAATTAGATATCACCAATTTTACCTTTACCCTTTGATTTTTTCCAATTTTTTTTATCCCAGAAGTCCTACCATTGATAGACCACCAAACCAATTTATATGCCCGACCATACATTTCTCAAAAACCCACTGCCTTTCATCCCCGTTCCTGGATGCCAACAAATGTCCCTGAAATCAAAAACATAGGGTTAGTAAAAAAAAACACTCTCCATTCCTACTGGGCAACAAAATCTGTCCACAGCCTGTATTTGCAGTTGTCATGAACCTGTTATGAAGCCCTAATGAGATTCCTCCATTTTTAGTGATAATTCCCAGGCCCCCCCCCCCCAGGAACTGACCCAAACTATAATCTCCTACACAAATTGAGACCCCCTAATTTCCTTCCTACAACATTTATTTCTAAATTCATATACCCCAGAGCAAAATGTTAGTCTACGAGTCCTTGATGAGTTTCAAGGGCCGTCTGTCATTCTGCCAATTTATCCCGTCCAAGAAGCGAGCCAAATACGGCATCAAACTGTACAAAATGTGCGAGAACAGTTTTGTCCTGTACAAAAAAATCCCAAGGAATGCTCACTTTCCTCCAGTTCCGGGAGAAAATTGTTGAGTATCTCATATATAGCACAGCCCACGTAGTATATAGCACAGAGACATAGTATATAACACAGCTCACGCAGTATATAACACAGCCCATGTAGTATATAACACAGCCCACGTGGGCATCATATCCCTGTTAATAAAAAGAATTACGGTAAAATAAAAAATAGTTATATACTCACCTTCCGGCGGGCCCTGGATCCAGGCGAGACGTTTAGCGATGCTCTTGCGACGCGCTGGTACCAAGAATGCATTGCGGTCTCGCGAGATGATGACGTAGCAGTCTCACAAGACCGCTACGTCATCATCTCGCGAGACCGCAATGCATGGCCCGGAGCGTCGTGAGGAGCGGGAAAGGTGAGTATATAATGATTTTTTTTTTTAAATGTTTATTATTTTTAAGATTAGATCTTTTTACTATTGATGCTGCATAGGACTGCGTTACACCTCAGCATAACGCGGTGTAACGCAGCCATTATCCCTGTGTGAGCTCTGACTGGAGGGGAGTATGGAGGGGGCACTGATGGAGAGTAGGAAGGGGCGAATTCGCGGACGGACTGTGCCCGTCGCTGATTGGTCGCGGCTGGCACAGCGACGCGGGATTTCCGAGACAGACAGACAGACGGAAGTGCCCCATAGACGATTATATATATATATAGATGGGCTCTACTTCTTGGTTCTTGCTGAACCTCCTGTACCAGGCAATACTTTGAGGATTCTGTAGGGGATTGGTTGTTTTGTGCACATAGTGTTTCCTATTTTGGCGGGTGGGAGCTTGCTATGGTGTACCACGTCTATTGGTATCTTCGTCTCTCATATAGGGATTGATGGAGCTAAATAAACGGACATTGTACTACCCATCTGTCATTCTCGCCTTGCTGGTGTGCTTTCATCTTTGGAACAAACTCTGCTTTGCCACATAGTTGGTTGCATTTTACTCCACATTTTTCCCTTCATTCCAGTACATCTTCTTCTTCATGCTACAATATACACAATTGCGAGACACCTGTTTTGTTGGCAAGACCAAGTTTTATAATCAGCAAATGTGTTTTTTAAGGGTATGCCTCTCTCTGTGAGCAGGGCTGCTACTAGAAATTTTGGGGCCCCATACTGGCAAAATTTTCGGTGCCCCCTTGAAACTCCGCCCAGGCTCCAAGTCAGCCCCGCCTCCAGGCTCCACCCCACGAACTGTCCACAGTCCCACCGCTCTCTCTTGGAAAATCTCCACTTCTCACCTATCACACATTAACAGTTCCCATCACCAGATCACACATATAGCCGGCAGCTTTTGTTTTGGCCAAAATATTTTTTAAGCCGCCACCATAACACGGTAGACACTTTTGGCCGGGCCCTACTCTGCTGTAACCTATTAAATATTTGTTAAAATATGCAATACAATTTAGGTATATTTTTATTTATTTTTCAATTTTTAAAATGACCTATAATACTACATACAAGGAACAAATACCACAGCACTATGACCAGATGACATATTACCACCACAGTGATCGAATAATATAAAATACAAGGAACAAATACCGCTACACCATGACCAGACCGCATATTACCACCAATGACTGAATACTACAATACTGATCAGTAATAAAAAAAAAACCCCACAATACTATCACCATCAGTGCCATTATGCACAGGAGATCTGTAATTAGTAAGCAGTGTCCGTGTACAGGTAATACAGTGATCACCGGTGACATTACACACAGGAGCTCTGTATATAATGTATAGGTAATACAGTGATCACTGGTGACATTGTACACAGGACCTCTGTATATAGTATACAGTGTATAGTGTCAGTGTATAGGTAACACTGACTCACCATTGACGTCTCTAGGTGAAGTCCTTCATCTTTCATCCAGCACAGACCGCCTTCACTTCATCCAGCCAGGACTCGTCTCTGCAGGAAATAAAACAGTTATCTTGAGTTCCGCTTGTAGAACACATTACTTAATTTTCCCAACTTCTACATTACACCACATGAAGAAGGTAACATAGTATCACTACACAGTAACAAGACCGCCCCCCCATTTAAAACAGTATACTCAAAAAATAAAATAAATACATCACTGCAATAATAATATCCCTTAATTAGCCCCTATGGTAATATTCGCCATCCTAGCCCTCGTGTGTCTCATTCCAGGCTCCAGCCATATGTTCTCCCATCCTGCCCTCATGAGTATCCATTCTGCCCCATATGATCTCCCCATCCTGCCCCATCTGTCTCCATCGTATCCATCCTGTCCCATCTGTCTCCAATCTTGCCCCATCTGTCTCCATTCTGCCCCATCTGTTTCCAATCCTGCCCCATCTGTGTCCAGCACTCTGCCCCATCTGTGTCCAGCACTCTGCCCCATCTGTGTCCAGCACTCTGCCCCATCTGTGTTCAGCACTCTGCCCCATCTGTGTCCAATCCTGCCCCATCTGTATCCAGCACTCTGCCCCATCTGTGTCCAATCCTGCCCCATCTGTGTCCAGCACTCTGCCCCATCTGTGTCCAGCACTCTGCCCCATCTGTGTCCAGCACTCTGCCCCATCTGTGTCCAGCACTCTGCCCCATCTGTGTCCAATCCTGCCCCATCTGTGTCAAGCACTCTGCCCCATCTGTGTCCAATCCTGCCCCATCTGTGTCCAGCACTCTGCCCCATCTGTGTCCAATCCTGCCCCATCTGTGTCCAGCACTCTGCCCCATCTGTGTCCAGCACTCTGCCCCATCTGTGTCCAGCACTCTGCCCCATCTGTGTACACTCCTGCCGCATCTGTGTCCAGCACTCTGCCCCATCTGTGTCCAATCCTGCCCCATCTGTGTCCAGCACTCTGCCCCATCTGTGTCCAGCACTCTGCCCCATCTGTGTCCAGCACTCTGCCCCATCTGTGTCCAATCCTGCCCCATCTGTGTCAAGCACTCTGCCCCATCTGTGTCCAATCCTGCCCCATCTGTGTCCAGCACTCTGCCCCATCTGTGTCCAATCCTGCCCCATCTGTGTCCAGCACTCTGCCCCATCTGTGTCCAGCACTCTGCCCCATCTGTGTCCAGCACTCTGCCCCATCTGTGTACACTCCTGCCGCATCTGTGTCCAGCACTCTGCCCCATCTGTGTTCAGCACTCTGCCCCATCTGTGTCCAATCCTGCCCCATCTGTATCCAGCACTCTGCCCCATCTGTGTCCAATCCTGCCCCATCTGTGTCCAGCACTCTGCCCCATCTGTGTCCAGCACTCTGCCCCATCTGTGTCCAGCACTCTGCCCCATCTGTGTCCAGCACTCTGCCCCATCTGTGTCCAATCCTGCCCCATCTGTGTCAAGCACTCTGCCCCATCTGTGTCCAATCCTGCCCCATCTGTGTCCAGCACTCTGCCCCATCTGTGTCCAATCCTGCCCCATCTGTGTCAAGCACTCTGCCCCATCTGTGTCCAATCCTGCCCCATCTGTGTCCAGCACTCTGCCCCATCTGTGTCCAATCCTGCCCCATCTGTGTCCAGCACTCTGCCCCATCTGTGTCCAGCACTCTGCCCCATCTGTGTCCAGCACTCTGCCCCATCTGTGTACACTCCTGCCGCATCTGTGTCCAGCACTCTGCCCCATCTGTGTTCAGCACTCTGCCCCATCTGTGTCCAATCCTGCCCCATCTGTATCCAGCACTCTGCCCCATCTGTGTCCAATCCTGCCCCATCTGTGTCCAGCACTCTGCCCCATCTGTGTCCAGCACTCTGCCCCATCTGTGTCCAGCACTCTGCCCCATCTGTGTCCAGCACTCTGCCCCATCTGTGTCCAATCCTGCCCCATCTGTGTCAAGCACTCTGCCCCATCTGTGTCCAATCCTGCCCCATCTGTGTCCAGCACTCTGCCCCATCTGTGTCCAATCCTGCCCCATCTGTGTCCAGCACTCTGCCCCATCTGTGTCCAGCACTCTGCCCCATCTGTGTCCAGCACTCTGCCCCATCTGTGTACACTCCTGCCGCATCTGTGTCCAGCACTCTGCCCCATCTGTGTCCAGCGCTCTGCCCCATCTGTGTCCAGCACTCTGCCCCATCTGTGTCCAATCCTGCCCCATCTGTGTCCAGCACTCTGCCCCATCTGTGTCCAATCCTGCCCCATCTGTGTCCAGCACTCTGCCCCATCTGTGTCCAGCGCTCTGCCCCATCTGTGTCCAGCACTCTGCCCCATCTGTGTCCAATCCTGCCGCATCTGTGTCCAGCACTCTGCCCCATCTGTGTCCAATCCTGCCCCATCTGTGTCCAGCACTCTGCCCCATCTGTGTCCAGCGCTCTGCCCCATCTGTGTCCAGCACTCTGCCCCATCTGTGTCCAATCCTGCCCCATCTGTGTCCAGCACTCTGCCCCATCTGTGTCCAGCGCTCTGCCCCATCTGTGTCCAGCACTCTGCCCCATCTGTGTCCAATCCTGCCCCATCTGTGTCCAGCACTCTGCCCCATCTGTGTCCAATCCTGCCCCATCTGTGTCCAGCACTCTGCCCCATCTGTGTCCAATCCTGCCCCATCTGTGTCCAGCACTCTGCCCCATCTGTGTCCAGCACTCTGCCCCATCTGTGTCCAGCACTCTGCCCCATCTGTGTCCAATTCTGACCCATCCGTGTCCAGCACTCTGCCCCATCTGTGTCCAGCATTCTGCCCCATCTGTGTCCAGCACTCTGCCCCATCTGTGTCCAATCCTGCCCCATCTGTGTCCAGCACTCTGCCCCATCTGTGTCCAATCCTGCCCCATCTGTGTCCAGCACTCTGCCCCATCTGTGTCCAGCACTCTGCCCCATCTGTGTCCAGCACTCTTCCCCATCTGTGTCCAGCACTCTGCCCCATCTGTGTCCAGCACTCTGCCCCATCTGTGTCCAGCACTCTTCCCCATCTGTGTCCAATCCTGCCCCATCTGTCCAGCACTCTGCCCCATCTGTGTCCAATCCTGCCCCATCTGTGTCCAGCACTCTGCCCCATCTGTGTCCAATCCTGCCCCATCTGTGTCCAGCACTCTGCCCCATCTGTTTCCAATCCTGCCTCATCTGCGTCCAGCACTCTGCCCCATCTGCATCCAGCACTCTGCCCCATCTGTGTCCAGCACTCTGCCCCATCTGTGTCCAGCACTCTGCCCCATCTGTGTCCAGCTTTCTGCCCCCCCCTGTGTCCAGCTTTCTGCCCTCCCCGTGTCCAGCTTTCTGCCCCCCCCTGTGTCCAGTTTTCTGCCCCCCCCTGTGTCCAGCTCTCTGCCCAGCTTTCTGCCCCCCCGTGTCCATCTTTCTGCCCCCCCTGTGTCCAGCTTTCCGCCCCCCCCCGTGTCCAGCTTTCTGCCCCCCCCTGTGTCCAGCTTTCTGCCCCCCCCCTGTGTTCAGCTCTCTGCCCCCCGTGTCCAGCTTTCTGCCCCCCCTGTGTCCAGCTTTCTGCCCCCCCCTGTGTCCAGCTTTACTGCCCCCCTGTGTCCAGCTTTCTGCTCAGCTTTCTGCCACCCCCTGTGTCCAGCTTTCTGCACCCCCTGTGTCCAGCTTTCTGCCCCCCCTGTGTCCAGCTTTCTGCCCCCCCCCCTGTGTCCAGCTCTCTGCCCAGCTTTCTGCCCCCCCCTGTGTCCAGCTTTCTGCCCAGCTTTCTGCCCCCCCCCCCCCTACCCCGGATGCTCTCAATAATAAAAAAAAAAAGTTCTGTTTACCTGCCGCGCTCCTGCTCTCTCCACGCAGCTGCAGCGTGCACTAGCCGGCGACTGACAATGACGTCAGACGCCGGCGACCTGCACGCTGCGGCTGGCGGCTGTTAACTATTGACGTGCGGGCGCGGGCCTGGGCCCGCACGTCAATAGCGTTAAACAGCTGTAGCGCCGGCCGCCGCTAAGGGCCCTGTTCAGCCTGCGGCTGCCGGTAGGGGCCCGGTGAGCAGGTAAGAGGGGGCCCGATGCGGGCCCCCTCTGCTCACCGGGCCCCATACGCCAGTCACGGCTGTAATGCCCTGATGGCGGCCCTGAATATACGGACCGTATTGTCTTACGCTGAGTGTGACTCCAGCCTTATAGTATTAGACGCTATCACCAAAAAATCTTATAAAATATAACCGGAATCCCATCACCTTGTAGAAATGTATTAATACAACTAAATGATGTATTTTCAGAATATTTTCTGATATGCCAGAATCTGAAGTCAGTAGAACTGGAAATTCACGTTGCCCCTTTATGGAAAATGTTTGGCCAACTAGAAAAAAAAAAGCTCCAACCAAACAGTTTTAAGTCTTGCTTGTACTGAAAATTTTAATAAAGCAGCTTGTATATTTTTCCCATTTTCCTTTGTTTCCCCATTTCTTGTCCAATATTGGTTGCATTGTGTAGTCACGTGACCATATTTTGGGTTATTAGAATTTGAATCTTTTTTTTTTTCATCTCATGCCATATTATGACATTGTTTTTGTGTACAGGTCACTTTTTGTATCTACTTCAATCAATTAAATAATCAAATTTGGAGCTTTTTTTTTTCAAGCAGAAATTGACCTGTTGTTTCTTTTTCCAAGTGTAAGAAAAAAGCAGCGTTTGCACTGTAGACGTGTATTCCCACATTAATCAGTAGAAGTGTATAAGAACAAGATCCTCACCAAAATTCATGTAAAAATAAATGTGTAAAATGGAAGTATTGACCTCTTTGGGTATGTCTACACGGGGGTTTTTTCTGCAAAGATTTTGAAATGGGTCCACTTCAAAAATCCACATTAAAAAAATTCCTAAATTTCTCATTGACTACATCCAATAATAAATGGAGCCATTCTAATATGGGTGTTAAAGGGTTTGTACCAGAGGCGTAGCTAGGGCTTTGGTTCAGGGGGGCGAAACTTCTGAGTGGGCCCCTAACCAGGTAACCTTGATTACACATCTCGGTGACGCACCCTAATACTGGAGGAGAACCTCAGCAGATGACCGCTCTGTTACTGAAGATAATTTCTATATAAAGACCAACATGGATATTACCGCCATATGGTCAGTGGTAGATACCGGCCCTACAGGACATATAACTGATCACAGCACAGTTACAGATAATGTCTTACTGCTGACGTCCTTCTGATGGAATCGTTCATTTTTCCCGTCTTTTCCATCTGGCCCAGACCGACAAGACAACT
The DNA here is from genome assembly GCF_032444005.1 of Ranitomeya imitator. NCBI lineage: Eukaryota > Metazoa > Chordata > Amphibia > Anura > Dendrobatidae > Ranitomeya > Ranitomeya imitator. The sequence continues at coordinate 775,457,446 of NC_091284.1, forward strand.
TCTTCCAGCCAGAGAATACAACAAAGACACGTTTCACTTCTCATATTCCAGCCCCATCACCATCTATTCCCAACCTGCACAAACTCCTCATCCTGCTGATACCCCAATACTGAGCCGCTGCTGCCATATGTGACCCTATTACTGCCCCTAATACCCCAATACTGAGCCGCTGCTGCCGTATGGGTCCTTATTACTGCCCCTGATATCCCAATACTGAGCCGCTGCTGCCGTATGTGTCCCTATTACTGCACCTGACACCCCAATACTGAGCCGCTGCTGCCGTATGGGTCCTTATTACTGCCCCTGATATCCCAATACTGAGCCGCTGCCGTATGTGTCCCTATTACTGCACCTGATACCCCAATACTGAGCCACTGCTGCCATATGTGTCCCTATTACTACACCTGATACCCCAATACTGAGCCGCTGCTGCCATATGTTTCCCTATCACTGCCCCTGATACCCCTATACTGAGCTGCTGCTGCCGTATGTGTCCCTATTACTGCCCCTGATACCCCAATACTGAGCAACTGCTGCAGTATGTGTCCCTATTACTGCCCCTGATACCCCAATACTGAGCCACTGCTGCCATATCTGTCCCTATCACTGCCCCTGATACCTCAATACTGAGCCGCTGCTGCCGTATGTGACCCTATTACTCCACCTGATACCCCAGTACTGAGCCGCTGCTGCCGTAAGGTGTTCCTATTACTGCACCTGATAACGCAATACTGAGCCGCTGCTGCCATATGTGACCCTATTACTGCACCTGATACCCCAATACTGAGCCGCTGTTGCCGTATGTGACCCTATTACTGCACCTGATACCCCAATACTGAGCCGCTGCTGCCGTATGTGACCCTATTACTCCACCTGATACCCCAATACTGAGCCGCTGCTGCCGTATGTGACCCTATTACTCCACCTGATACCCCAATACTGAGCCGCTGCTGACGTATGTGTCCCTATTACTCCACCTGATACCCCAATACTGAGCCGCTGCTGACGTATGTGTCCCTATTACTGCACCCGATACCCCAATACTGAGCTGCTGCTGCCGTATGTGACCCTATTACTCCACCTGATACCCCAATACTGAGCCGCTGCTGACGTATGTGTCCCTATTACTGCACCTGATACCCCAATACTGAGCCGCTGCTGCCGTATGTGTCCCTATTACTGCCCCTGATACCTCAATACTGAGCCGCTGCTGCCGTATGTGTCCCTATTACTGCCCCTGATACCCCAATACTGAGGCACTGCTGCTGTATGTGTCCCTATTCCTGCCCCTGGTACCCCAATACTGAGCCGCTGCTGCCGTATGTGACCCTATTACTGCACCTGATATCCCAATACTGAGCCGCTGCTGCCGTATGTGACCCTATTACTGCACCTGATACCCCAATACTGAGCCGCTGCTGCCGTATGTGTCCCTATTACTGCCCCTGATACCCCGATAATGAGCGCTGCTGCCGTAAGTGTCCCTATTACTGCACCTGATACCCCAATACTGAGCCGCTGCTGCCGTATGTGTCACTATTACTGCACCTGATACTCCAATACTGAGCCGCTGCTGCCATATGTGTCCCTATTACTCCACCTGATACCCCAATACTGAGCCGCTGCTGCCATATGTGTCCCTATTACTGCACCTGATACTCCAATACTGAGCCGCTGCTGCCGTATGTGTCCCTATTACTGTACCTGATACTCCAATACTGAGCCGCTGCTGCCATATGTGTCCCTATTACTGCACCTGATACCCCAATACTGAGCCGCTGCTGCCGTATGTGTCCCTATTACTGCACCTGATACTCCAATACTGAGCCGCTGCTGCCATATGTGTCCCTATTACTGCACCTGATACCCCAATACTGAGCCGCTGCTGCCGTATGTGTCCCTATTACTGCACCTGATACTCCAATACTGAGCCGCTGCTGCCATATGTGTCCCTATTACTGCACCTGATACCCCAATACTGAGCCGCTGCTGCCATATGTGTCCCTATTACTGCACCTGATACCCCAATACTGAGCCGCTGCTGCCATATGTGTCCCTATTACTGTACCTGATACTCCAATACTGAGCCGCTGCTGCCATATGTGTCCCTATTACTGCACCTGATACCCCAATACTGAGCCGCTGCTGCCGTATGTGTCCCTATTACTGCACCTGATACCCCAATACTGAGCCGCTGCTGCCGTATGTGTCCCTATTACTGCACCTGATACTCCAATACTGAGCCGCTGCTGCCATATGTGTCCCTATTACTGCACCTGATACCCCAATACTGAGCCGCTGCTGCCATATGTGTCCCTATTACTGCACCTGATACCCCAATACTGAGCCGCTGCTGCCGTATGTGTCCCTATTACTGCACCTGATACCCCAATACTGAGCCGCTGCTGCCGTATGTGTCCCTATTACTGCACCTGATACTCCAATACTGAGCCGCTGCTGCCATATGTGTCCCTATTACTGCACCTGATACCCCATTACTGAGCCGCTGCTGCCATATGTGTCCCTATTACTGCCCCTGATACCCCAATACTGAGCTGCTGCTGCCACATGTGTCCCTATTACTGCCCCTGATACCCCAATACTGAGCCGCTGCTGCCGTATGTGTCCCTATTACTGCACCTGCTGTGTGGTTCTCTGTGCCCTCTTAATTCTAAAGCACCCCTCTATAATATATTAGTGCCGGGTGCAAGTGCCCTAGAAAACAGTGCCCATATTTTGCCCCCTAGAAAGTAATATCGCCCTGTTTGCCCCTGTTATAGCCACAGTAACCTGAGTTCCCCTATAACAATAAGTGCCCAACTTACATTTAATAATGTCCCGAGTCACCCCCTGTACAGCTCCCCTATACACAGTATGATGATCTCTTATACACAGTATAATGCCCCCTCACTGTATAGTACCACCCACACAGTATACTGGCCCCTTAGTAGCCTCCAAACTGTTTGATGGCTCCAACAATGTATAATGACCCCCACAATGTAATCTCCATACTGTATGATGGCCCCCTAGATAGCCTCCATATACAGTAGCATAATGCACCAAATAGTCCACAATACAGTATAATGCACTCCCCATAGGCAGACTCTATAGCATAAGGCAGCCCCCATAGGCAGACACTGTAATAAGGCAGCACCCCCTTTAAGGCAGACCCTGTAATAAGGCAGTACCCTCATAGGCAGACTCTGTAGTGTAAGGCAGCACCCCCATAGGCAGACCCTGTAATAAGGCAGCACCTCCATAGTCAGACCCTGCAATTAGGCAGCCCCCATAGTTAGACCCTGTAATAAGGCAGCACCCCTATAGGCAGACCCTGTAATAAGGCAGCCCCCATAGTCAGACCCTGTAATAAGGCAGCACCCCTATAGGCAGACCCTGTAATAAGGCAGCCCCCCCATAGGCAAACCCTGTAATAAGGCAGCCCCCCCATAGGCAGACCCTGTAATTATAGGCAAAGTCGTGTGTCTAGTACTCACATTGGTGCCATATTGGATGTATTTTTGAACATTGACAAACTAGTGCAATAAAATTTGAGGTTTGTTCCTCAGAATGTACAAAAAAGATTCATAAGAGATAAAAAAAGAGCAAATTGTACATTTTCAAACTAATGTTGCAAAATGGTGGTATCAAACTACTCACTACCTCCCTAGATAAATACATTAGAGGGTATAATTTACAAAAAAAAAAAAACACATTTATGGGGGATTTCTGTTGCTCTTGAACCACACATGCTCTGCAAATATGACAATCTATTCTAAACAGAGCCAAATTTGTGTTCCAAAATTTACATTGTGCTCCTTCCATTCTGAGCTCTGATGTTTGTCCAAACAGAACTTTGTGACTAGATGTGGAGCATCGCTGTGGTCATAAAAAAATTGGTAACAAATTTTGGGGTCCACTTTTTGGTGTTATATCAGGCAACATTGTGAAATTCGGCGCTAAAGCAAAATTTTTGTAAGGAAAATGAACTTTTTCAATATGACGACCTGATGTTATCAAATTCCATGTCGTAACTGTGGGTTCAAAATGTTCAATATATCCCCGGATAAGATCCTTGAGGGGTGTAGTTTCCAAAAGGGGTCAGTTGTGGAGGGTTTCTGCTGTTTAGGCACCTTAGGGGCATTGCAAATGGGACATGGTGCCTGTCATCTTTCAGCCAAATTGGTGTTCCAAAATTCAAATATTGCTCCTGCCGTTTGTCCAGATAGAACTTTTATGCTCAATTTGTTTTTATTAATCAATATTGAGAATACAAAAAAGTAACATACGGCCAAATATATTATGATCAAATAAGTCACACAGGATTTAACAAAACTTGTAATGATAACAATATTCATGCGGAAAGATAAACAGGTCGCTCAACATTGCAGCTGCAAAAAAAAAAAACGGCCTTTCATATCAGCAAATGAAAGATTATTTTGAAAATTCCAACACAGAAGTTAGAAAGAGAAAGAAGGAAAGAGAAAAAAAAAAAAACAATAATTTAAAAAAATGTAGGGAGGGTTGGAGGATTAGAAGGGAGAAGAGGGATGAAAGAAAGGGGGGGTTAACAGGGAGAAGGGGTATGGAAAAAGGGAGGGAGGGAAAGATGAGGAAAATGAGGTGACAATCTTGAGGCAAGCACAAAGGACCAAGCCAGAAACACTTCATGTGAGAACGACCCATCTATTGGAATAGTTTATAAAAATCCACTGAGTCTTGAAACAGAATACAGTCGCTCCACAATCTCCTAAATATGTCACCGCGTCCAGAGCTTTCGGCTGTGAGTTCTTCCATCCTACAAATATTAACCATCTCGGCAAAACCATTCCGGCAATAGGGAAGTATGAGTTGTTTTCCAATGTCTTGGAATCGCTGACCGCGCTGCAGTTAAATAAAAAAGGAAAGTATTTTTCTTTTGGGAACCAAATTGAAGAGGGAAAAATAGAAAGAAGAGCAATCTTAGGGCTGAACTCCAAACTTCTACCCGTAACCAAAGAGTAATTTAAAAAAAAAAAAAACTTCTCCCAGAATGGCTTGATTCTACTGCAATCCCACCATATGTGTATCATATTACCTCTATCTCTCTCACATCGCCAACATGTGTCAGGATCAGATGGAAAAATAGCATGAAATTTTGAGGGATAATGAATTGGTGATGAGCGAATATACTCATTACTCGAGATTTCCCGAGCATGCTCGGGGGTCCTCCGAGTATTTTTAGTGCTCAGAGATTTAGTTTTTCTTGCCGCAGCTGAATGATTTACATCTGTTAGCCAGCATAAGTACATGTGGGGATTCCCTAGCAACCAGGCAACCCCCACATGTACTTATGCTGGCTAACAGATGTAAACCATTCAGCTGCGGCAAGAAAAACTAAATCTCCGAGCACTAAAAAATACTCGGAGGACCCCCGAGTATGCTCGAGAAATCTCGAGTAACGAGTATATTCGCTCATCACTAATAATGATACCATCTTGTAGTAATTTTATAGTTTTTTTTCCTGGGCAGGGCAAGCGATTGATAGTTTATGTGTAAAATAGAAATCCTTTCTCCCACTCTGACTGAGATAAAGATTCCCCAAGTTCCCGTTCCCATGCCCATTTTCCTCCCACATCCAAACCGAACTTTTAGACTAGATGTGTGGCATCGCTGCATTCGTAAGAAAGTGGGTAACAAATTGTCGAGTCCACTTTTTGGTGTTATCGCTGGCAAAAATGAAAAATTTGGGGCTAAACCAAGATTTTTGTAAAAAAATGAACTTTTTCAATAAGATGACCAAATGTTATCAAATTCTATGTCATAAATGTGGGTTTAAAATGCTCACTATACCCCTGGATAAAATCCTTAAGGGGTGTAGTTTCCAAAGTGGGGTTACTTGTGGGAGGTTTCCACTGTTTAGGCATATCAGGGGCTCTCCAAAACCGACACGATTCCAGCCAATTTTGCATTCAAAAAGTCAAATTTTGTGATCCATTTTCTCCTGTTACCCTTGTGAAAATAAAAAAATGGGTCTGAAGTGAAATTTTTGGGAAAAAAGTTAAATGTTCATTTGAGTGTGCAGAACAGTGGTGTCAGCTGATGGGGTTTACTGCTTATCAGTTGGCGCCTGCTGCAGCTAATAACAGTGAGAGCAGGAGCGGCTGACAGAAGTTTTTTTCCAGAGCATCCCAATACAATAATATAGCGGCAAAATTGCCGAAATTCCGCAAAATTAATGAACATGCTGCGTTTTTTTCTGTGATGCTTTTTTTTCCCAGCGCAAAAATGTGGAATTCCATTAAAAATAATGGGATGCGTTTAGTAAGTGTTTTTTAAGCTTTTCCTCAGCGAAAAAACTAAAAAAAATGCAACGTGGGCACACAGCCTAACTGTTCGGCCGGACCCAAACATCCAGGTGTGCACCCATCTCTAGTGCTGATGTAAAGTAAACATGTGGGAAATGTTATTTTTTTAACTATTTTGTGCGACACCACTCTCTGACTTAAGGGCATGAGAATTCAAAGTTTCAAAATTGCAAAATTTTCCAAATTTTCACTAAATTTCCTTTTTTTCACAAATAAATGCAAGTCATATCGAAGAAATTTTATCAGTAACATGAAGTACAATATGTCACGAAAAAAACATTCTCAGAATTACTGGGATCCTCTTTGAAGTGTTCCAGAGCTATTACCTCATAAAGTGATACTGCTGTTTTTTGTTCATTCTGCTTACCAAAAATCGTAATAAAAAGCGATAACAAAATAATGTCATGTGCCCTAAAATGGTACCAATAAAAATTGCAGAAATATATAAAAATTATAGCTCTAAGAATATGGTATTGCAACAACTTGATTTCCCTTACAAGCCCTGCCATGCACCCAAAATGTAGTTTTCACACATATGGGGTATCGGCGTACTCAGTAGCAATTGCACAACAAATTTTTAGGTTATTTTTTTTCCTGTTACCCATGTGAAAATAAAAAATTAGGGCTAAAGAAAAATTTTTTTTGTGGCATAAATGAAATGTTCATTTTTTCCTTCCACATTCCATTAATTCCTGTGAAGCACTTGAAAGGTTAATAAACTTTTTGAATGTGGTTTTGAGGAGTTTGAGGGGTGCGGTTTTAATAATGATGGTACTTTTTAGTATTTTCTGTCATATAGACCCCCCAAAGTCACTTCAAATGTGATGTGGTCCCTAAAAAATGGTTCTGTACATTTTGTTGTAGAAATAAGAAATTTCTGATCAACTTTTAACCCCTCTAACTTCCTGACAAAAAAAAAATTAGAAATTATGTTTAAAAAATTGTGCTGATGTAAACTAGACATGTGGTAAATGTTATTTATTGACTATTTTTTTGTGACATAACTGTCTGGTTTAAGGACACAAGAATTAGAATTTTTAAAATTGTGAAATTTTCTAAATTTTCATCAAATTTTCAATATTTTCACAAATAAGCACAAGTAATATTGAACAAATATTACCATGGCCATGAAGTACAATATGAGATCCGTTGAAGCATTCCAAAGTTATTACCTCATAAAGTGACACTGGTCAGATTTACAAAATGAAGCTCGGTCCTTAAAGTAGAAAGTGGCTCAGTCCTTAAGGGATTAATCAAGAGGCACCACTAACCAAATATCGCCATGAAAACGAAGAAGATCTCCAGACAAGTCAAGGACAAAGTTGTTGACAAGGACAAGTCAGGGTTTGGTTATTAAAAAAAAATATATCCCAATCTCAGATGATCCCCTAGACCACCATCAAATCTGTTATCATCAAATGGAAAGAACATGGTACCAAATCAAACCTGCCAAGAGAGGGCCGCCCATCAGAACTCTGAACCCGGGCAAGGAGGGCATTAATCAGAGAGGTAGCAAAGAGACCAAAAGATAAGCCTGAAGGAGCTGCAGAGTTCCCAAGCATGGAGACAGGCATATCTGTCAATACGACCACAATAAGCTGTACACTCCATAGAGGTGGCTTTTATGGAAGAGTAGGTAGAAAAAAAGCTTTTACTTATGCACAAAAATTGTAAGGCTCGTTTTGCCAAAATACATATGTGAGACTCCCCAAATGTATGGAGGAAGGTGCTGTGGTAAGATGTGACCAAAATTTAACTTTTTGTCCACAAAGGTAAACGCTATGTCTCGGGCGCCAAATTAACACAGATCATCTCCCCAAGAACACCATACCCACACTGAAAAATGGTGATGACAGCATCATGCTGTGGAATGTTTTTCAGCAGCAGGGATCGGGAAAATTGTCTGAGTTGAAGGGAAGATGGATGGTGCAAAATCCAGAGATATTCTTGAGCAAAACCTGTTACAGTCGGTCAGTGATTTCAGACTGGGACAGAGGTTCACCTTCCAACAAGGCAATGACCCAAACCATACTGCGAAAGCAACACTCGAGTGGTTTAAGGGGAAACTTGTAAATGTTTTGGAATGGCCTAGTCAAAACAAAGACCTTAATCCAATTGAGAATCTGTGGTCAGACTTGAAGATTGCTGTTCACCAGAGGAAACCATCCAACTTGATGGTGCTGGAGCAGTTTTGCCTTGAGGAATGGGCAAAAATTCCAGTGGCAAGATGTGGAAAGCGCATAAAGACTTATCCAAAGGGACTTGCAGCTGTAATTGCCTCAAATGAAGGCTCTACAAAGTACTGACTTTGGGGCGGTCAATAGTTATGAAGTGAAGTTTACAGCTATTTTGTCCTATTTTATTATATATATTATTATTATATATTTGTTGCTTACTATACAGTAAAAAGAAAACCAAATGTTCACAGTTGTAGGCATTTTCTTTACATGAACTGATGCAAACCCTCAAAAAAACTGTGAAATTCCAGGTTGTGAGGTACAAAAAACCCAAAAAATGTTAAGGGGGTGGGGGGTGAATATTTTTGCGAGCCACTGTAATTGTTAGCTAAAAATTCTGATTATGCACTCTCTCCGGCTGTCTGTCATAATAAAACTCCTCTTTACTACTACCTCCAAAGATCGGTCCTGTTTGCAGTTTGCGCTGGTCCTTCCAGCAGTAAGAACTTTAGAGTTAAAATCCTGGCACCACCCCATGACATGTCGCGGATGCGATAACGGCCAGGTGGTCTGCCGCTATAGATGGTGCTCCCCTGCTTCCTGACAATTTTTCCCTTATAAAATAAAGACCTCATACAATCACATCAGTGAAAAAAAAAAAGTTACGAGTTCTGAAATATGGAAGGGCAAAAACAAAAAAAATGGTGTCTGGATATTAAGGCATTTTGAGGTCTGTTCGTAAAAATAAATATGTCTCCGGTTTTATGCTTCCATATCTGAGGACAGAGCTGTATCAATTATTTGGATTCTTGCTTTAGTTTTAATAAAACAGTCTTATCAGCTTGAGCCTTGCTAGTATTCTCAATGATTTCCTGCTATGTAGTACTCCTCCATATCTATAAGCTCTGCCTTGCCAAACCTACCATAACTATTTGACAGTTTTTGGACTATGCAATGTATATATGCAGAAAACTGTCAATCAACATCAGCGGTGCGACTAGACTGAGTTCCTCACTGAGAAGACTAGAACATACACCTATGACCCCTCTAAGGTGTTAAAACCTTTAATGTCAATACTTACAGCCTATCATCTGCGATCCCTATACTGTATACTGTATATTCATATGTTTCTGTATAATATGATAACAGACTTGGATGTTAGATTTGGTTTGATTGTGACTAGAGATGATGAAGTCTGCCAAGATCAAATTATCCAAATAGCTTTTTTTTATAGTTATTCTCTTCGAATTGAATGCACCTTATTATGCTCTAGAGTGGGGGAGGTTTAGACCCCAGAGCTTAATAACTGTAGGAAAAAAAAATAATTCTTATGTCACTGCTCACCTGGCACTCTGTCCCCGCCGTTCAGGTCTCCACACCTCTTCTTTTCCCCAATCTTTTCAGCCTCATCACTCCAGTCCAAGAATTCTGGCTTGTCGATGCTTCGGACATTACTGCTCGCGGGGCCAGTACTTCCTTTTTCTGAGTTGCAAAAAAATCCACATTCTGGAGAACACAAACTTTCTTTTAGAATTCTATGACAATTACATTCCATTAGAATAAATTTGCTCATCTCTGATTGTGACTCCTTAGACATTGTTTGGCATCAAAATGTCCAAAGTGACCAGACAATGTCTGTGCGAGCTTTTGTATAAATCAGGTTTATTGAAGCAAATAAACAATACAAACAATAGTACAATGCTGAAACAATTGTTAAACTCAGCGGGTTACAGCCCGTAGATCGTATAAAAAGAGAGAGTCTCAGCAGGTATTAAATGTAGTTGGCCACTGCCAACGATAACACTTTCAAATTAGTAATGATATTCTTCACAGTTGAAACTAATAAGCAGCATCAAAGGCAATCAAGCATTACTAGCTATATTAATCCTTTGTATTAGTGTATAATGTCACTAGATATAAAAAGTAAGCAAAAGTAGAAAGAATTAAAGAAACGGAAAGAGGAGGAAAGAAAGAAGAGAAAAAAAAAAGAGGGGGGGGGAGGGAGAGGAGGGGAAAGGAAAGCGGGTGAAGGTAAGAGGGTACACTAGGTGTGAGGAGTGCGACACCCCTCCCGGACCGATCCCAAGCCCCACGTAGAGGAGAGAAGAACATTGAGTCATCAACATTGGCTCTAGGCCACAACAGCAAGTCTGAGGATATGGGTCACTACCGTTACACGAGCGCTCCCAGATCGGCTCCAGATATGAATTAGGACCTGGACAACCATGCATCCAATTCCGGGGTCTCCCTGAATATAATCCATGAAGCCCAAGTGTTAAAAAATTTCATCGAGTCCCCCATGGATTCACTTATCAATTGTTCCATTCTGAAAATGTTGTTAAGCTCCACAACAAAGTCGGAGCCTGAGGGGTAACGATCTTGCTTCCAGTATCTAGGAATTAAATTCCTGGCAGCCGTAAGAAAATGTCTGAGAAGACTCCTCTTAAAACCAGATATCGACATGTCACACAGAGACAAGAGGGCTAGTTCCACTGTGGGTTGTATTTTGCGAAAGGATAATTTGTTATGGAGATCGAAAACCAGCATCCAGAATTTCTTTATGGGTGGACATTCCCACCAGATATGGACATAAGTCCCTTTTTCTGATGAGCATCTCCAACAAGTATCCGGTATCACCGGGAACATGGTGTGAACCTGGCAGGGGCATCTATACCACCTCGACAGAACCTTGTAACTCCTCTCCTGTGATACGGCCGACAGCGAAGTCCTAAAGGTGAACAGCAAAATCGTATCCCTTTCCTCTTGGGATAATGAAATCCCCAAGTCACTCTCTCATCTTGAGAAAAATGTTGGGAAGTCATGTGTTGGAGTTTGACTCTCCTGGAAAAGATTATATAAGAGGGACACCTTACGAGACGGGGGCTCCTCCGCGAGACAGATTTTCTCGAAAGGGGTCAACACCCCCATGGACTTGTTGAGTTTAAATGATGTGCCTATGAAGCTCTTTAGTTGTTCGTAAAAGAACCAAGAGCCCTCAGGAGGTTCCCCCCCCCTGGTATACTTCGTATAGGGACTTAATACCTGTCTGATTTATGAAGTCAAATATAATGGGTTTTGAAGCTCTGTTTTTACTCAGGAAATTTTCCCTACGGAGTCCTGCGGGGAAGTGAGGATTGTCGTAGATTGGGGTTAGTGGACCCGGGGCTGTAGAAGTTATAGTATTTCTGCCACTCTGTCAAACAAGTAGAAGCATGTTTCTAGTCATGAATGGAAGGTTCGACCTCACCCCCCCCTCCTGTGTTCCACAATATCGTCTGAGGATCCCCGCCAACGAGATCGCCTTCCAAGCCCACCCATTTCTTGTTGTTACTGCTATGATATAGGTCTAATATGCAAGTACCTATTGAGGCACGACTATATACTAGGAAGTCTGGTAGGCCAATTCCCCCCTCCTCTTGGACCTGCTTAATACAAAGTGAGATATTCTTGATCTAGCATGAGACCAGACCAATCGGATGACCGCTTTCTTGAGTCGTGAGAAAAAGGACGTGGGAAGATATAATGGGATTGTCTGGAAATAATATAAAAGGCGAGGCAACAAGTCCATTTTAATTACATTAACTCTACCAAACCAGGACAGTTGTAATTTATGCCACTTCTCTAAGTCCAGCTCCGCTTTTTGCAACGCCTTTTTAAAGTTTGCATCGTACAAACCAGATGTTTTGGCTGTTATTCTAATCCCCAGATATGGAAGTGAATCAAAGCGCCAACCAAACGGGAAAGAGGCTCGAAGCCTACTCACCTCAGATGGTGGTAGGGATATATTTAATGCCATGGATTTATGGGAATTAATTTTAAAATTGCTTAGGTGACCGAATTTCGATAATTCTAGTATAATATTGGGTAAGCTAGTTATGGGGGAGGTAACATATAAGAGGATATCATCGGCAAAAAGCGCCAACTTGTGTTCCTCCGATCTTAATTTAACTCCTCTTATGGAGGGGTTATTGCGTATGGCGGTGGCCAGGTATTCCATTGACAGGATATACAGGAGAGGGGAAAGCGGGCACCCCTGCCTCGTACCATTTCGTATCTCGAACGCGTCCGAAAGGGTGCCATTCACCTTCACCTGGGCGTTGGGGGAGGTATACAAGGCCTTTATTCTGTGCATCATATTTTCTCCCAGACCAATCCCCGCCAGGGCCCGGAACAAAAACTCCCAGTGCACCCTGTCGAAGGCCTTCTCAGCATCGATCGACAGGATACACATGGGATCGCCCCCCTCCCGTCCCGCCCTGTCTATTAAAGAGATGGTCCTAATGGTATTGTCGCGCGCCTCTCTACCCGGGACAAAACCCACCTGGTCTTGGTTTATCACGTGTGGAAAGAGAGGGCTCAATCTATTTGCAATCATCTTCGCGTAGATTTTAATGTCTAAATTTATAAGAGATATCGGACGGTAATTATTACATAACGAGGGGTCTTTATCTGGTTTTGGTATGACCGTGATATGAGCGGCCAAAGCCTGAGGGGGAAAGGAACCACCCGAGGAGACTGAATTACACACTTCAAGAAAAATCGGGCTCAATAATGAGGAGAATGATTTATAAAAACCAGCTGAGTACCCGTCTGGACCTGGACTTTTCCCTTGTTTCAGACCTTTAATAGTTTCCAAGACCTCCTCCAGTGTGAATTCCCCCTCTAGGCCCTGAATCCTGTCCTCCGGTAGAAGGGGTATATTGTTTTGATGTAAATACGTATTGATTTTGTTATGGAGAGCGGATATGGACAGATCTTTGTAGTGGCCATCTATGTTGTATAAGTCTTTGTAGTAGTCACTGAAGCTCGAGATGATGTCTCTGGTACTATGTAACTTTTCCCCTTTCCCATTTTTAATGAAGGGGATAAATGTATTTGGGCCCCGTGGGTTAATGTATCTAGCCAAGATCTTGCCACTTTTGTTTCCATATTGGTAAAAGCGATTTCGGAGCCTTTCTCTGAGGTAGCGTGATTTTTGGTCCAGTAAGGCGAGCATCTTTTGCCTGGTTGTGGACAAGTGTGCGAATGTAACCTCGTTAAGATCTTTTTTGTGTTGTGTTTCTAATTTGTGAATTTGGTCTGAGAGTTTAATTATTTCTGCGACCCTCTCCCTCTTCAGACGTGCACCATGTGAAATAAGAACTCCCCGTATCACGCTTTTCAGGGCCTCCCACTTCATGGGAGAAGATGTGGTGTCCCCCCCATGGTCTGCTACGAAATTGGATATCGTCTTTTCTACATCGGTTTTGCATTGTGCGTCCTGGAGCAAGTTCTCGTTCAGGCGCCACGAAAAGCCCGATTTTGTATTAGAATGGAACAGAATTGAAAAAAATATCGGGGCATGGTCCGACCACAAAATCGAACCCACCTCTGCTTCCACTGGGAGATCCAGCAGGTTGTGTGATATAAAAAAGTAGTCAATTCTGCTGTAGGTGTTATGCACTTGTGAGAAAAAACTGTAGTCCTTTGTATCCGGGTGAAGTATCCTCCATATGTCAACTAATCTCATGTCGCGTATTTGTTTCCTAATCCGAGCAATTGAAGAAAGCGAGTATGAAGTCTTACCCGAAGAGACGTCTACCACCGGATTCATGGGAATGTTGAAATCGCCCCCCAGTATCACAGGAGAGGAGCCAGCAAATTCCCCGAGTCGCCTCCCACACTCCGCACTGAAGCTCTGCTGACCTTGATTCGGAAAATAGACATTAGCTAAGACCAATTGACGTGTATCACAGGAAATTTTTAAAAACACGTATCTACCATCTGGGTCTATAGAGGAACTCAGCACTTCAGGCACAAAGTTTTTATGAAAAGCTATAGAGAGTCTGTGCGAGCTTTTGTTATGTGTATGATTTCTGCAAATACTAAGAGATCTGTAGAACATGAATTTATTATACCTAATCATAATAGATAATATTGTATTACCTAATTGGATTTCAGACAGAACAAAGAAGTTCATCATTGTTTGGTTCCACCGCTGCCCATGCAGATATCCCAAGATTGCCGGGTTTTCAAATTGGTATCCTCCCACCTGCGCCCCCCATGGTATGTATGTGTGTGCTCACATTATTTCATACATTTCTCTTACATTTTTCAGTAGCAGAACAGCTACAAAAATTACACAAAAGCACATATTTAGCTAGAGCAGAAGAGCAGAGAAGACCCCACTCCATTCAGGACAGCTCAGAGAAACAGCTGAAAAGCACAACGGACGGCGGCTGCTGAGGTTTTTTTCATTGATTTTATCAAGTGGTACAAGATTTAGCAGAAAAAAATGATTCCTCAATTTTGCTGGTGAATGAGCCGTTCTACGAAATCTTGTGCCCATTCAACAGTTCATTTTAAAAAAACGCCGCATCTACCCGCCACAGCAGATTTTGGCCTCACCATGGCTGGCCTTAGCCTTAAAATAGTTTCCATTAAACACAAGGGTTTCCGAAAAGGATGTTGCACTAGTAAATACAAGGTCAAAACTCTATCAATATATTCAACACCTTGGGCCCCAACCCAATATATTAAATTAATGAGAGGGACAAAAGAGTATATTAAACCATATAAAACATTCTTTTATTAATAGAATTAAAAATTGTTTGAACAAAGTAGCACTACCAAAAATGCAGGACAAAATGTTGGGCGATAAAATGAAGGTATAGCCAAGAGAAATGCCAAATAATTGCACATAGAATAATGATAAATACCTGTGCTACATATTATTAACACATAGTGTGGTAAGTTACCTAATGGTTAATGCTTGTGCAGGTATAAAGCAATAAATGCAGGAAGGATACTAATACGCCAGTGCAATGAAAAGAGGGTATGCATAACAATTCAAGATCTCCATCTGATGTGAGAGACTCGCGTGAGTTTCTCGCCTCACACTTTGTAGTATGTTATATTTTTTTTATATGATTTCAACACTCCAATTAATTAATACAAATGATAGAGATATATATATATATATATATATATATATATATATATATATATGTATTTTCCAATGGAGTCCACAGAAAGCTAATTGAAAACTTGTCCAGCCACATGTTAATTGTCCAAATGGTCAATCTAAGCAAAGTGAATGTAAATGACCCAGCAATTTACATTTTGAGTACACTTTACATTTATCTATTTGGCCTGAAGGCTTCAGTACACATACCATGACAAGGCCTCAGATAACAGGGTATAGATCAAAATCCTTTAACATATAAAGAGACACAGACAGAGACACAGACAGATTTGGATGAGCAAGGACACAGATTGCCTTGCGCAGGCGTGTACTACGGAGGACATAGAATGAACTTCAATCCAATATTGCGGCCAGCATGCAGCCAGCGGGTAAGGAAAGGGTGAATCAAACATCCAAAAGCTCCGCCCATATGACTGAAAACGGTCCCGACAAATTCAGGTGATAGGTTCCCTTTAAAAGGGCTGTTCACTGCTGATTGTTGTCCTCACTTTACTGATTCCTTAGTAGCTTTTCATATTAGTCATAATTACTATGCTAGTGAACCCAATTGTTTCAATAGGTAGAGCCAAGTGATTTGATGATCGTAGGTTCAAGTCACTTAAGGGGGCTAACAAAGTACAGTGAAAAGTGGAAAAAAAAAGTTTTTCAAAATGTAAAAATAAAGAAAAGTTAAAATCATGCCCTATTTTCCCCCCATTAAAAATAAAGGAGTAAAAATTAAAAATACACATGTTTAGTATTGTTACTTCCATAAAAGTCCAATCTATAGATATTTAAAATGAATTAACCTGATCAATAAACGACCAAAATGGTATAAATAAAAAAAAACATTGGCTCAAGGAGCATTTAACAAGCCCTTATGTAGCCCTATTGACCAAAAATTTAAAATGTCACAGGTCTTGGAAAATGGCTACACAAGTAACATTGTTTTGTTTGTTTGTTTTTTACAAATTTCCAATTTTTGTAACTTTTAATTAAGAAAAAAAAACTATGTATGTTTGGTCTCTCAGTAATTTTACTGACCTGGAGAATCATACTGCCAGGTTGTTTTTACCGCCAGGTTGTTTTTACCGTATAGTGAACATGGAAAATAAAATGAAAAACTAAAAACAATTTTGGAATTTCCCTTTTTTTTTGCAATTTTGACGCACTTGGAATTTTTCTTCCTGCTTTCCAGTGCATCACATGATAAAATTAATGGCGTCATTCAAAAGTTCAGTCTCCCAAAACAAACAAGCCCTCATATGGCTATATGAACAAAAAAATGAAAGAAAAGATATATGGCTTTTACAGAAGAGGGGATGAAAATGCAAAAATGGAAAATATTCATGTTGAGAATGGGTTAAATAGTTAAAAGCGTGCACATAATCAGTCAGGTTAAATATATGTCATGTACAATGTATACTAACTGCCAAATTACTCTCTAAGCAAAATGCATATAAACTGCAGTGCACATGGTGATCAAGCTCTGAGGGAACAGTTGGGTGCAGGAAGAAAATGAAGTTCTATTCCTCCTGCAGCTGCTCGCTTCCAGTCTAGTAAACGTCACCTGCGGCTGTGAAAAGTCAGCGCACGTCGTATTCACTATTTCTGCTTCTTGAGTGACATCTTACACATCATGCGCTGCAGATCAGGACATGAGTGAAGGATCAGGGTTGGTGATTACAGTGCGCTCACTGTGTAGAGAGCACTGACTGCTCACTGTCCCAAGCAAAGCCTACTTGACTAAATCTGAAAAACTTTTTAAACTGAATGTTCGCCAAAAAGCACACAAAATCCCACAGACCTTCTAATTGCACATAGTAGACTTCCTGGACTCAAGGAAAACCACAAGTAACAGCATGCTAAAACCAGAGGCACATGGACAGGAGAACCCTACAATATTCCCACCATAGAAATGATCAGTGTCTCATCACTTGTATGAGGAAGGTCCAGACATTACCTGCTGCACTTCTGAGCGCCAACTCCATGCATTTCTTCATTACTGTAAGAAATCCGTATTCTGGAAAACACAAATTTTTGTAAAATTCAATGATAATTCAATTCTAATGGAATAAATTTGCTCATCTGATTGTGATTTTGTAGACCTGGTTTGGCATTAAAATATTGAGTGACTACACAATTTCCATACAAGCTCCTTCTGTGCTTTTATGTGTGATTTCTGTAAATACTAACGGATCTGATCTGTATAACATGCATTTATTATACCTACTTATCATAGTTATCATTGTATTAATTGGATTACAGGTAGGAGGAATTCCGACACCAATATTGCCAAGTTTCCCCCCGCCTCCGCCCCCCATGGTATGTATATTTGTGCTCACATTGTTTGATACATTTCTATCACATTTTCCAGTAGCAGGACAGCTACTAAAATAACACAAAAAGTGACATATTGATCTAGAGAGGAAGAAGCAGAGAAGACCCCACTCCATTCAGAACAGGTCAGAGAATCGGCTCCATAGTGGGTCTCTAATCAACATCTATGAGGGCTCCTAAGGGTAAGACCAAACTGAGCGGCATCAGTGCACCCGCAAAACAGCTGAAAAGCACAACAGTGGCTGCTGAGGTTTTTTTTTCATTCATTTCATCAAAGGGCATAAGATTTAGCGTAAAAAAATATTCCTCGATTTTGCTGGTGAATGAGCCGTTCTGCAAAATGTTGTGCCCCTTCAACAATTCATTTTAAAAAATGCCGCAGCTATCGGCTACAGCAGATTTTGACCTCACCATGACTATCCTTAGCCTTAAAATGGTTTCCAATTTGGGTAAGGGCCAGCTGTGCCAAGGCCTGTGGGAGCCACCCTTCTCCTCGCTATCATGGAGAATGGTATGGACTGTGATATGTTTTGGGATTCCCGGGTACTGGGCTCCGAGCCTCTGATAGCGAGGGACACTAAATGTGAGGTTTCTTGGTTTTGCAATGTTTTCTTTCTCTAATCTGTGTTGGAATGAAAGATCTTTTTGTACCACCCAGGAGATGACGTCCCCAGTTCTCACACTGTATTTATAAAAACTACAGCAACAGAACTGCCCTAGGTCATATCTGTATAAATTATTTTATCACCACTGAATGTTTGCAAAAATGTAAAACCCAACAGATTTCCAAAATGCACAGGCGTAGTGATGGGCGAACCTGAACCCCTGGATGTTTGGGTCTGGCAAGTTCGGCCGAACAGTTGAAATAAGTTTGGTTCAGGTACCAGAACAATACTTGAACTCCATTCACATGAATGGGAGGTACGGACATCCAGTGTTTGCCACGCTGTCATGTGCATGATAGTGTGGCAAAGACCGCCTCTGATCGGCGGTAAGATCATTATAGCTAGTCAAAGTTCTGCGGCTCCCTCGCTGTCAGATGATAGTGTGAGCTGTGTTATGAAAGGTAATTCAGTACCACAATGGACATAGAGGTCAGTGCACATACAGTGACCTGGCAATAACCCAAAAAACAAGAACGAGCTCTGAGACGTGGGAACTCTGTTGACCGCAATCCCTAATCCTAACCAACCACACTAGAGGCAGCCGTGGATTGCGCCTAACGCTACCTATGCAACTCGGCACGGCCTGAGAAACTGGCTAGCCTGAAGATAGAAAATAAGCCTACCTTGCCTCAGAGAAATACCCCAAAGGAAAAGGCAGCCCCCACATATAATGACTGTGAGTAAAGATGAAAAGACAAACGTAGAGATGAAATAGACTTAGCAAAGTGAGGCCCAACTTTCTGAACAGAGCGAGGATAGGAAAGGTAACTTTGCGGTCAACACAAAACCCTACAAAAACCACGCAAAGGGGGCAAAAAGACCCTCCGTACCGAACTAATGGCACGGAGGTACACCCTCTGCGTCCCAGAGCTTCCAGCAAGCAGAAAAAACAAATAGACAAGCTGGACAGAAAAAAAAACAGCAAACAAAAAGCAAAGAGGAACTTAGCTATGCAGAGCAGCAGGCCACAGGAACGATCCAGGAGGAAACAGGTCCAATACTAGAACATTGACTGGAAGCCAGGATCAAAGCACTAGGTGGAGTTAAATAAGGTAGCACCTAACGACTTCACCATATCACCTGAGGAAGGAAACTCAGAAGCCGCAGTACCACTTTCCTCCACCAACGGAAGCTCACAGAGAGAATCAGCCGAAGTACCACTTGTGACCACAAGAGGGGGCTCTGCCACAGAATTCACAATAGTACCCCCCCTTGAGGAGGGGTCACCGAACCCTCACCAGAGCTCCCAGGACGGCCAGGATGAGCCATATGAAAGGCACGAACAAGATCGGGAGCATGGACATCAGAGGCAAAGACCCAGGAATTATCTTCCTGAGCATAACCCTTCCACTTAACCAGATACTGGAGTTTCCGTCTAGAAACACGAGAATCCAAAATCTTCTCCACAATATACTCCAACTCCCCCTCCACCAAAACCGGGGCAGGAGGATCAACAGATGGAATCACGGGTGCCACGTATCTCCGCAACAATGACCTATGGAATACGTTATGTATGGAAAAAGAATCTGGAAGGGTCAGACGAAAAGACACAGGATTAAGAACCTCAGAAATCCTATATGGACCAATAAAACGAGGTTTAAACTTAGGAGAGGAAACCTTCATAGGAATATGACGAGAAGATAACCAAACCAAGTCCCCAACCCGAAGTCGGGGACCCACACAGCGTCTGCGATTAGCGAAACGTTGAGCCTTCTCCTGGGACAAGGTCAAATTGTCCACTACATGAGTCCAAATCTGCTGCAACCTGTCCACCACAGTATCCACACCAGGACAGTCCGAAGACTCAACCTGCCCTGATGAGAAACGAGGATGGAACCCAGAGTTGCAGAAAAATGGTGAAACCAAGGTAGCCGAGCTGGCCCGATTATTAAGGGCGAACTCAGCCAAAGGCAAAAAGGACACCCAGTCATCCTGATCAGCAGAAACAAAGCATCTCAGATATGTTTCCAAGGTCTGATTGGTTCGTTCGGTCTGGCCGTTAGTCTGAGGATGGAACGCCGAGGAAAAAGACAAGTCAATGCCCATCCTACCACAAAAGGCTCGCCAAAACCTCGAAACAAACTGGGAACCTCTGTCAGAAACGATATTCTCTGGAATGCCATGTAAATGAACCACATGCTGGAAAAACAATGGCACAAAATCAGAGGAGGAAGGCAATTTAGACAAGGGTACCAAATGGACCATCTTAGAGAAGCGATCACAGACCACCCAAATGACTGACATCTTTTGAGAGACGGGAAGATCTGAAATAAAATCCATAGAGATATGTGTCCAAGGTCTCTTCGGGACCGGCAAGGGCAAAAGCAACCCACTGGCACGAGAACAGCAGGGCTTTGCCCGAGCACAAATCCCACAGGACTGCACAAAAGTACGCACATCCCGCGACAGAGATGGCCACCAAAAGGATCTAGCCACTAACTCTCTGGTACCAAAGATTCCAGGATGACCAGCCAACACCGAACAATGAACCTCAGAGATAACTTTATTCGTCCACCTATCAGGGACAAACAGTTTCTCCACTGGGCAACGATCAGGTTTATCAGCCTGAAATTTTTGCAGCACCCACCGCAAATCAGGGGAGATAGCAGACACAATTACTCCCTCCTTGAGGATACCCACCGGCTCAGATACACCCGGAGAGTCGGGCACAAAACTCCTAGACAGGGCATCCGCCTTCACATTTTTAGAGCCCGGAAGATATGAAATAACAAAGTCAAAACGGGCAAAAAACAACGACCAACGAGCTTGTCTAGGATTTAAGCGCTTGGCGGATTCGAGATAAGTCAAGTTCTTATGATCAGTCAAGACCACCACGCGATGCTTAGCTCCTTCAAGCCAATGACGCCACTCCTCGAATGCCCACTTCATGGCCAGCAACTCTCGATTGCCCACATCATAATTTCGCTCAGCAGGCGAAAACTTCCTGGAAAAGAAGGCGCATGGTTTCATCACCGAGCAATCAGAACTTCTCTGCGACAAAACGGCCCCTGCTCCAATCTCAGAAGCATTAACCTCGACCTGGAACGGAAGCGAAACATCTGGTTGACACAACACAGGGGCAGAAGAAAAACGACGCTTCAACTCTTGAAAAGCTTCCACAGCAGCAGAAGACCAATTGACCACATCAGCACCTTTCTTGGTCAAATCGGTCAATGGTTTAGCAATACTAGAAAAATTACAGATGAAGCGACGATAAAAATTAGCAAAGCCCAGGAACTTTTGCAGACTTTTCAGAGATGTCGGCTGAGTCCAATTATGGATGGCTTGGACCTTAACAGGGTCCATCTCGATAGTAGAAGGGGAAAAGATGAACCCCAAAAATGAAACCTTCTGGACACCAAAGAGACACTTTGATCCCTTCACAAACAAAGAATTAGCACGCAGGACCTGAAACACCGTTCTGACCTGCTTCACATGAGACTCCCAATCATCCGAGAAGATCAAAATGTCATCTAAGTACACAATCAGGAATTTATCCAGGTACTCTCGGAAGATGTCATGCATAAAGGACTGAAACACTGATGGAGCATTGGCAAGTCCGAATGGCATTACAAGATACTCAAAATGGCCCTCGGGCGTATTAAATGCAGTTTTCCACTCATCGCCTCGCTTAATACGCACAAGATTATACGCACCACGAAGATCTATCTTGGTGAACCAACTAGCCCCCTTAATGCGAGCAAACAAATCAGATAATAATGGCAAAGGGTACTGAAATTTAACCGTAATCTTATTTAGAAGGCGGTAATCTATACAAGGTCTCAGTGAACCATCCTTCTTGGCTACAAAAAAGAACCCTGCTCCTAATGGCGACGATGACTGGCGAATATGCCCCTTCTCCAAAGACTCCTTCACATAACTCCGCATAGCGGTGTGCTCAGGCACAGATAAATTAAACAGTCGACCTTTTGGGAATTTACTACCAGGAATCAAATCGATAGCACAATCACAATCCCTATGCGGAGGTAGGGTATCGGACTTGGGCTCATCAAATATATCCCGGTAATCAGACAAGAACTCAGGAACCTCAGAAGGGGTGGATGACGAAATAGTCAGAAATGAGACATCACCATGTACCCCCTGACAACCCCAGCTGGACACAGACATGGATTTCCAATCTAATACTGGATTATGGACTTGTAGCCATGGCAACCCCAACACGACCACATCATGCAAATTATGCAACACCAGAAAGCGAATAACCTCCTGATGTGCAGGAGCCATGCACATGGTCAGCTGGGTCCAGTACTGAGGCTTATTCTTGGCCAAAGGCGTAGCATCAATTCCTCTCAATGGAATAGGACACTGCAAGGGCTCCAAGAAAAACCCACAACGCCTAGCATACTCCAAGTCCATCAAATTCAGAGCAGCGCCTGAGTCCACAAATGCCATGACAGAATACGATGACAAAGAGCAGATCAAGGTAATGGACAGAAGAAATTTTGACTGTACCATACCAATGGTGGCAGACCTAGCGAACCGCTTAGTGCGCTTAGGACAATCAGAGATAGCATGAGTGGAATCACCACAGTAGAAACACAGCCCATTCAGACGTCTATGTTCTTGCCGTGCAACTCTGGTCCAAGTCCTATCGCACTGCATAGGCTCAGATTTAAGCTCAGGTAATACCGCCAAATGGTGCACAGATTTACGCTCTCGCAAGCATCGACCGATCTGAATGGCCAAAGACATAGACTCATTCAGACCAGCAGGCATAGGAAATCCCACCATGACATCCTTAAGGGCTTCAGAGAGACCTCTTCTGAAAATAGCTGCGAGCGCACCTTCATTCCACTGAGTGAGTACAGACCACTTTCTAAATTTCTAACAATATACCTCTATCTCATCCTGACCCTGACACAGAGCCAGCAAATTCTTCTCTGCCTGATCCACTGAATTAGGCTCATCGTACAGCAATCCGAGCGCCAGAAAAAACGCATCAACATTACTCAATGCAGGATCCCCTGGCGCAAGGGAAAATGCCCAGTCCTGAGGATCGCCACGCAAAAAAGAAATAACAATTCTCACTTGTTGAACTGGATCACCAGAGGAGCGAGGTTTCAAGGCCAGAAACAGTTTGCAATTATTTTTGAAATTCTCAAACTTCGCTCTATCACCATTAAACAAATCAGGAATAGGAATTCTTGGTTCTAACATAGGCTTCTGAACCACCAAATCTTGAATCTTTTGTACATTTATAACGAGATTATCCAATGAAGAGCACAGACCCTGAATATCCATGTCCACACCTGTGTCCTGAACTACCCAAATGTCTAGGGGAAAAAAAAGGCAAAACACAGTGCAAAGAAAAAAAAATGGTCTCAGAACTTCTTTTTTCCCTCTATTGAGAATCATTAGTACTTTTGGCTTCCACTACTGTTATGAAAGGTAATTCAGTACCACAATGGACATAGAGGTCAGTGCACATACAGTGACCTGGCAATAACCCAAAAAACAAGAACGAGCTCTGAGACGTGGGAACTCTGTTGACCGCATTCCCTTATCCTAACCAACCACACTAGAGGCAGCCGTGGATTGCACATAACGCTACCTATGCAACTCGGCACGGCCTGAGAAACTGGCTAGCCTGAAGATAGAAAATAAGCCTACCTTGCCTCAGAGAAATACCCCAAAGGAAAAGGCAGCCCCCACATATAATGACTGTGAGTAAAGATGAAAAGACAAACGTAGAGATGAAATAGACTTAGCAAAGTGAGGCCCAACTTTCTGAACAGAGCGAGGATAGGAAAGGTAACTTTGCGGTCAACACAAAACCCTACAAAAACCACACAAAGGGGGCAAAAAGACCCTCCGTACCGAACTAACGACACGGAGGTACACCCTCTGCGTCCCAGAGCTTCCAGCAAGCAGAAAAAACAAATAGACAAGCTGGACAGAAAAAAAAACAGCAAACAAAAAGCAAAGAGGAACTTAGCTATGTGTTGTGAGTTCTGTTTTTGGGCTCCCTCTGGTGGTTACTGATGGTACTGGGTGACTTGTCTTTCCTGGGTCTCTGGGTTCCACCTGTTCCATCAGGATATGGGAGTTTCCTATTTAACCTGGCTTTGCTGGCAGTTCCTCGCCGGTTATCAATGTATCCAGTGTGTCTTGTTACCTCTGCTCCCTGCTCCTAGAACCTTCTGGTCAAGCTAAGTTTGGATTTTCCTGTTTTGGTGTTTTGCTTTATTTGGTTTTTAGTCCAGCCTGCAGATATGTGATTCTTGCTGCTGGTTGCTCTAGTGGGCTGAAATTGCTCCTCATGTACCATGAGTTGGCACATGAGTTCAAGTAATTTCAGGATGGTTTTTTGAAGGGTTTTTCGCTGACCGCGCAGTTCACTTTTGTATCCTCTGCTATCTAGCTTTAGCGGGCCTCATTTTGCTGAAACTGTTTTCATACTGCGTATGTGCTTTCCTCTCATTTCACCGTCATTATATGTGGGGGGCTGCTATTTCTGTGGGGGATTTCTCTGGAGGCAAGAGAGGTCTGTGTTTCTTCTAATAGGGGAAGTTAGATCTTCGGCTGGAGCGAGACGTCTAGGATCATCGTAGGCACGTTCCCCGGCTACTTTTATTTGTGTGTTAGGTTCAGGGTCGCGGTCAGCTCAGGTTCCATCGCCCTAGAGCTTGTTTGTATCTGTGCTTGTCCTTTAGTGATCCCCTGCCATTGGGATCATGACAGTATAACCGGCCCACAAAGTGTTAATTGTATTGGCTGAAGTAGGAGGATAAGTAGTCTGAGGAAGTTTTTTTTTTTTTTTTTTTTTTTTCTTTCTCTTTCCCTCAGAGTTCGCTGCCTAGCCTTATGGCAGCCTGGCTACTTCCTCCTCCTCTTAATCTTTGAATGGCTCTGATCCCAGCTGTTTATCATGGACGTCCAGAGTTTGGCTTCCAGCCTGAATAATCTTGCCACTAAGGTTCAAAATATACAGGATTTTGTTGTACATGCTCCTATGTCTGAACCTAGAATTCCTGTCCCAGAGTTTTTTTCTGGAGATAGATCTCGTTTTCTGAATTTTAGGAACAATTGCAAGTTGTTTCTTTCTTTGAAATCTCGCTCCTCTGGAGACCCTGCTCAGCAAGTCAAGATAATTATATCTTTCCTGCGGGGTGACCCTCAGGATTGGGCATTTGCATTGGCACCAGGGGACCCTGCGTTGCTTAATGCGGATGCGTTTTTTCTGGCATTGGGTTTGCTCTATGAGGAACCTAACCAAGAGATTCAGGCTGAAAAAGCTTTGTTGGCCCTCTCTCAGGGGCAAGATGAAGCAGAAATTTATTGTCAAAAATTTCGGAAGTGGTCGGTGCTTACTCAGTGGAATGAGTGCGCTCTGGCTGCAAAGTTCAGAGATGGCCTTTCTGAGGCCATTAAAGATGTTATGGTGGGGTTCCCTGCGCCTGCTGGTCTGAATGAGTCTATGACTATGGCTGTTCAGATTGATCGGCGTTTACGGGAGCGCAAACCTGTGCATCATTTGGCGGTGTCGTCTGAACCGTCACCTGAGATAATGCAATGTGATAGAATTCAGTCCAGAAGTGAACGGCAAAAGTATAGGCGGAAAAAAGGGTTGTGCTTTTATTGTGGTGATTCAGCTCATGTTATATCAGCATGCTCTAAACGCACAAAAAAGGTTGATAAGCCTGTTGCCATTAGTACTTTACAGTCTAAGTTCATTCTGTCTGTGACTCTGATTTGTTCATTATCATCCATTTCCGTCGATGCCTATGTGGATTCAGGCGCTGCCCTGAGTCTTATGGATTGGTCATTTGCCAATCGCTGTGGGTTTAGTCTGGAGCCTCTGGAAGTCCCTATTCCTTTGAAGGGAATTGACTCTACACCTTTGGCTATGAATAAACCTCAGTACTGGACACAAGTGACCATGCGTATGACTCCCGTTCATCAGGAGGTGATTCGCTTCCTGGTACTGTATAATTTGCATGATGTTCTAGTACTTGGTCTGCCATGGTTACAAACTCATAATCCAGTCCTTGACTGGAAATCAATGTCTGTGTTAAGCTGGGGTTGTCAGGGGGTTCATGATGATGCACCTCCGATTTCTATCGCTTCATCTACTCCTTCTGAGATTCCTGTGTTTTTTTCTGACTATCGGGATGTTTTTGAGGAGCCTAAGCTCAGTTCGCTTCCTCCTCACAGGGATTGCGATTGTGCTATAAATTTAATTCCAGGCAGTAAATTTCCTAAAGGTCGTTTGTTCAATCTGTCAGTGCCAGAGCATACTGCTATGCGGGATTATGTTAAGGAGTCCTTGGAAAAGGGACATATCCGTCCATCTTTGTCCCCTTTGGGAGCAGGTTTTTTTTTTCGTGGCCAAAAAAGATGGTTCCTTGAGGCCTTGTATAGATTATTGTCTTTTGAATAAGATTACCGTAAAATATCAGTATCCTTTGCCATTGTTGACTGATTTGTTTGCTCGCATTAAGGGGGCTAAATGGTTCACTAACATTGATCTTCGGGGTGCGTATAATCTTATACGAATAAAGCAAGGTGATGAGTGGAAAACCGCATTTAATACGCCTGAGGGCCATTTTGAGTATTTGGTAATGCCTTTTGGACTTTCTAATGCTCCTTCAGTCTTCCAGTCCTTTATGCACGATATTTTCCGTGAATATCTGGATAAATTTATGATTGTGTATTTGGATGATATTTTGGTTTTTTCTGATGACTGGGAGTCTCATGTTCAGCAGGTCAGGAAGGTGTTTCAGGTCCTGCGGGCCAATTCCTTGTTTGTAAAAGGCTCAAAGTGTCTCTTTGGAGTCCAGAAGATTTCTTTCTTGGGGTATATTTTTTCCCCTTCTACTATTGAGATGGATCCCGTCAAGGTTCAGGCTATTTGTGACTGGACGCAGCCTACATCTCTTAAGAGTCTACAGAAGTTCTTGGGCTTTGCTAATTTCTATCGTCGTTTTATAACTAATTTTTCTAGTGTTGTTAAGCCTTTGACGGATTTGACTAAGAAGGGTGCTGATGTTGCTAATTGGTCTCCTGCGGCTGTGGAGGCCTTTCAGGAACTTAAGCGCCGGTTTTCTTCTGCTCCTGTGTTGCGTCAGCCAGATGTTTCGCTCCCTTTTCAGGTTGAGGTTGATGCTTCCGAGATTGGAGCGGGGGCGGTTTTGTCACAGAGAAGCTCCGATGGCTCAGTGATGAAGCCATGCGCGTTTTTTTCTAGAAAGTTTTCGCCGGCTGAGCGGAATTATGATGTTGGTAATCGGGAACTTTTGGCCATGAAGTGGGCATTTGAGGAGTGGCGTCATTGGCTAGAGGGTGCTAGACATCGTGTGGTGGTCTTGACTGATCACAAAAATTTGATTTACCTTGAGTCTGCCAGGCGTCTGAATCCTAGACAGGCTCGTTGGTCACTGTTTTTCTCTCGTTTCAATTTTGTGGTTTCATACCTGCCAGGTTCAAAGAATGTGAAGGCGGATGCTCTTTCTAGGAGTTTTGTGCCTGACTCCCTTGGAAATTCTGAGCCCTCTGGTATCCTTAGGGATGGGGTGATTTTGTCTGCTGTCTCCCCAGACTTGCGACGTGCTTTGCAGGAGTTTCAGGCGGGTAAACCTGATCGTTGTCCGCCTGAGAGACTGTTTGTTCCGGATAATTGGACCAGTAGAGTCATCTCCGAGGTCCATTCTTCTGCGTTGGCAGGTCATCCTGGAATATTTGGTACTAGAGACTTGGTGGCCAGGTCTTTTTGGTGGCCTTCCTTGTCGAGGGATGTGCGTTCTTTTGTGCAGTCTTGTGAGGTTTGTGCTCGGGCTAAGCCTTGCTGTTCTCGGGCCAGTGGATTGTTGTCACCTTTGCCTATCCCGAAGAGGCCTTGGACGCACATTTCCATGGACTTTATTTCGGATCTCCCTGTCTCTCAAAAAATGTCCGTCATCTGGGTTGTGTGTGATCGCTTTTCTAAAATGGTTCATCTGGTACCCTTGCCTAAGTTGCCTTCCTCCTCTGAGTTGGTCCCTCTGTTTTTTCAGAATGTGGTTCGTTTGCATGGGATTCCTGAGAACATCGTTTCTGACAGGGGATCCCAGTTTGTGTCTAGATTTTGGCGGACATTCTGTGCTAAGATGGGCATTGATTTGTCCTTTTCGTCTGCATTCCATCCTCAGACGAATGGCCAGACTGAACGAACTAATCAGACCTTGGAAACTTATTTAAGGTGTTTTGTTTCTGCTGATCAGGATGACTGGGTTACCTTTTTGCCGCTGGCCGAGTTTGCCCTTAATAATCGGGCTAGTTCTGCTACCTTGGTTTCTCCTTTCTTTTGTAATTCGGGGTTTCATCCTCGTTTTTCCTCTGGTCAGGTGGAACCTTCTGATTGTCCTGGAGTGGACATGGTGGTGGATAGGTTGCATCGGATTTGGAGTCATGTGGTGGACAATTTGAAGTTGTCCCAGGAGAAGGCTCAGCAGTTTGCTAATTGCCGTCGCCGCGTGGGTCCTCGACTTCTTGTTGGTGACTTGGTGTGGTTGTCTTCTCGTTTTGTTCCTATGAAGGTCTCTTCTCCTAAGTTCAAGCCTCGGTTCATCGGTCCCTATAGGATCTTGGAAATTCTTAACCCTGTGTCGTTTCGTTTGGATCTCCCGGCATCGTTTGCTATTCATAATGTGTTCCATCGGTCGTTGTTGCAGAAGTATGAGGTACCTGTTGTTCCTTCGCTTGAGCCTCCTGCTCCTGTGCTGGTGGAGGGAGAATTGGAGTATGTTGTGGAGAAGATCTTGGATTCTCGTGTTTCCAGACGGAAACTCCAGTATTTGGTCAAGTGGAAGGGTTATGGTCAGGAGGATAATTCTTGGGTGGTTGCCTCGGATGATCATGCTGATGATTTGGTTCGCGCTTTTCATAGGGCTCATCCTGGTCGCCCTGGTGGTTCTCGTGAGGGTTCGGTGACCCCTCCTCAAGGGGGGGGTACTGTTGTGAGTTCTGTTTTTGGGCTCCCTCTGGTGGTTACTGATGGTACTGGGTGACTTGTCTTTCCTGGGTCTCTGGGTTCCACCTGTTCCATCAGGATATGGGAGTTTCCTATTTAACCTGGCTTTGCTGGCAGTTCCTCGCCGGTTATCAATGTATCCAGTGTGTCTTGTTACCTCTGCTCCCTGCTCCTAGAACCTTCTGGTCAAGCTAAGTTTGGATTTTCCTGTTTTGGTGTTTTGCTTTATTTGGTTTTTAGTCCAGCCTGCAGATATGTGATTCTTGCTGCTGGTTGCTCTAGTGGGCTGAAATTGCTCCTCATGTACCATGAGTTGGCACATGAGTTCAAGTAATTTCAGGATGGTTTTTTGAAGGGTTTTTCGCTGACCGCGCAGTTCACTTTTGTATCCTCTGCTATCTAGCTTTAGCGGGCCTCATTTTGCTGAAACTGTTTTCATACTGCGTATGTGCTTTCCTCTCATTTCACCGTCATTATATGTGGGGGGCTGCTATTTCTGTGGGGGATTTCTCTGGAGGCAAGAGAGGTCTGTGTTTCTTCTAATAGGGGAAGTTAGATCTTCGGCTGGAGCGAGACGTTTAGGATCATCGTAGGCACGTTCCCCGGCTACTTTTATTTGTGTGTTAGGTTCAGGGTCGCGGTCAGCTCAGGTTCCATCGCCCTAGAGCTTGTTTGTATCTGTGCTTGTCCTTTAGTGATCCCCTGCCATTGGGATCATAACAGCTATGCAGAGCAGCAGGCCACAGGAACGATCCAGGAGGAAACAGGTCCAATACTAGAACATTGACAGGAAGCCAGGATCAAAGCACTAGGTGGAGTTAAATAAGGTAGCACCTAACGACTTCACCATATCACCTGAGGAAGGAAACTCAGAAGCCGCAGTACCACTTTCCTCCACCAACGGAAGCTCACAGAGAGAATCAGCCGAAGTACCACTTGTGACCACAAGAGGGAGCTCTGCCACAGAATTCACAACAGAGCTGACAATGGTGACCAGAGGTAAAAAAGTTTACCTCCGGTCACAGACTGTTGGATTTCCCTGTATTTTTGATAACCAGCTAGGACTGACAGTTGCGGACTGCAGCTGTCAGCGTTAGAAAGGCTGGTTATCAAGAATAGAGGGTTCACACGCCATTTTTTATAAATTATTTTAAAAAGGCCTGGGGATGCCTCTATTCTTGATATCCAGCCTTGATAAAGCTGACAGCTGAGGGTTGCAGCCCGCAGCTGTCAGTTTTGCCTCGCTGGTTATAAAAGATAGAGGAACCCACACCATTTTTTTTTTAATTTCTTTATAATGCAGGCAATACTACCATCAGCCGCCGCCTGCTCTCGCTGTTATCAGCGACAGCAGACATAGTCTGATGGGAGTAGTAGTCCCATCAGCCGACGCCTGTGACCGTAGGTAAACTTTTTACCTCCTGTCAAAGCTGCGGGCTCATGCTGTCATCTGACAACAAGGAAACCGCAGCGCTCTGACTGGCGGTAATGATTTTGCCGCTGATGAGAGCTGCCAGTGTTTCTCGCACTGTCATGCAGATGACAACAGCATGAGAAGCACTCGGTGTTCAGGGTTCCTAACCTGAACAGTAACACGGACTTCCTAGTGAAGTCCATGATCCTCCGTGCCCGAACAGAAGGTGTGCGAACCCCGAACTTTACTATTCGGGTTCATCCTCCACCTCTAATTAGGAGGCATATCCCTGGGTAGGACTTCCATTTTGACTATGCTTTGGACATTACTGTAAGAAATCCATACTCTGGAGAATACAACTTTTTTGTAAAATCCAATGAGAATTCAGTTCTACTCAAATATAGTATATGTGCTCATTTCTGATTGTGACTGCTTAGACCTGGTTTGGCATCAAAATGTCCAGAGTGACTACACAATGTTCGTACTTTTGCTATATGTATGATTTCTGTAAATAATGACAGATCTGTATAAAATGAATTTATTATAACTACGGTACTTATCATAGTTATTATTGTATTGATTGGATTACAGGCAGGAGGAAGTTCATCGCTGTTTGGTTCAGCAGCTCCGATCCCAAGTTTTACAAGTTCTCAAAGTGGTTTCCCCCCGCCTCCGCCCCCCATGGTATGTATGTGCTCACATAGTTTGATACGTTTCGCTCACATTTTATAGCAGCAGGACAGCTACAAAAATAACACAAAAGGTGATATTTAGCTAGAGCGGAACAAGCAGAGAAGATCCTACTCCATTCAGGACAGAGTGGACCTCTTTAAGCAACATCTATGAGGGCTGCTAAGGGTAAGACCAAGCTGAGTGGCATTGCTGCAGCCGCACAACAGCTGTAAAGCACAACGGACAGTGGCTGCTGAGGTTTTTTTAATTAATTTCATCAAAGGGTACAAGATTTAGTATAAAACAAATTCCTCGATTTTGCTGGTGAGTGAGCCGTTCCACAAAAATCTTGTGCCCCTCAACAATTCATTTAAAAAATGTCACAGCTACCAGCCACAACAGATTTTGACCTCACCATGACTATCCCTAGCATTAAAATGGTTTCCAATTTGGGTAAGGGCCAGCTGTGCCAAGGCCTGTGGGAGCCACCCTTCTCCTCGCTATCATGGAGAATGGTATGGACTGTGATATGTTTTGGGATTCCCGGGCACTGGGCTCTGAGCCTCTGATAGCGAGGGACACTAAATGTGAGGTTTCTTGGTTTTGCAATGTTTTCTTTTTCTAATCTGTGTTGGAATGAAAGATCTTTTTGTACCAACACGGAGATGACTTCCCCAGTTCTCACACTGTATTTATAAAAACTACAGCAACAGATCCGCACTAGGTCATAACTGTATAAATTATTTTATCACCACTGAGTGTTTGCAAAAATGTAAAACCCAACAGACTTCCAAAATGCACAGGAGTAGTGATGAGCGAACCTGAACCCCTGGATGTTTGTGACTGGCAAGTTCGGCCAAACAGTTAAAATAAGTTTGGTTCAGGTACCAGAACAATACTTGAACTCATTCACATGAATGGGAGGTACGAACATCCAGTGTTTGCCACGCTGTCATGTGCATTATAGTGTGGCAAAAACCGCCTCTGATCGGCGGTAAGATCATTACAGCCAGTCAAAGCACTGCGGCTTCCTCGCTGTCAGATGATAGTGTGAGCTGGCAATGGTGACCGCAGGTAAAAAAGTTTACCTCCGGTCACAGACTGTTGGGTTTCCCTGTATTTTTGATAACCAGCCAGGACTGACAGTTGCGGACTGCAGCCCTCAGCTGTCAGCGTTAGAAAGGCTGGTTATCAAGAATAGAGGGTTCACCACGCCGTTTTTTATAAATTATTTAAAAAAAACCTGGGGACGCCTCTATTCTTGATATCCAGCCTTGCTAAAGCTGACAGCTGAGGGTTGCAGCCTGCAGCTGTCAGTTTTGACTGGCTGGTTATCAAAAAGATAGAGGAATCCACATCATTTTTTTTTTATTTCTTTGTAGTGCAGGCAATACTACCATCAGCCGCCACCTGCTCTCGCTGTTATCAGCGACAGCAGACATAGGCTGATGGGAGTAGTAGTCCCATCAGCCGACACCTGTGACCGTAGGTAAACTTTTTACCTCCTGGTAAAACTGGGCGCTCATGCTGTCATCTGACAGCAAGGAAACCGCAGCGCTCTGACTGGCGGTAATGATTTTACCGCTGATCAGAGCTGCCAGCGTTTCTCGCAGTGTCATGCAGATGACAACAGCATGAGAAACACTCGGTGTTCAGGGTTCCTAACCTGAACAGTAACACGGACTTCCTAGTGAAGTCCATGATCCTCCGTGCCCGAACAGTAAGTGGACGAACCCCAAACTTTACTATTCGGGTTCGTCCTCCACCTCTAATTAGGAGGCATATCCCTGGGTAGGACTTCCATTTTGACTATGCTTTGGACATTACTGTAAGAAATCCATACTCTGGAGAATACAATTTTTTTGCAAAATCCAATGAGAATTCAGTTCTACTCAAATAAATGTGCTCATCTCTGATTGTGACTGCTTAGACCTGGTTTGGCATCAAAATGTCCAGAGTGACTACACAATGTTCGTACTTTTGTTATATGTATGATTCCTGTAAATAATGACAGATCTGTATAACATGAATTTATTATAACTACGGTACTTATCATAGTTATTATTGTATTGATTGGATTACAGGCAGGAGGAAGTTCATCGCTGTTTGGTTCAGCAGCTTCGATCCCAAGTTTTACATGTTCTCGAAGTAGTTTACCCCCGCCTCCGCCCCCCATGGTATGTATGTGCTCACATAGTTTGATACGTTTCTCTCACATTTTATAGCAGCAGGACAGCTACAAAAATAACACAAAAGGTGATATTTAGCTAGAGCGGAACGAGCAGAGAAGATCCTACTCCATTCAGGACAGAGTGGACCTCTTTAAGCAACATCTATGAGGGCTCCTAAGGGTAAGACCAAGCTGAGTGGCATTGCTGCAGCCGCACAACAGCTGTAAAGCACAACTGACAGTGGCTGCTGAGGTTTTTTAATTAATTTCATCAAAGGGCACAAGATTTAGCATAAAAAAATGTCCTCGATTTTGCTGGTGAATGAGCCGTTCCACAAAAATCTTGTGCCCCTCAACAATTTTTTAAAAAAAATGTCACAGCTACCAGCTACAGCAGATTTTGGCCTCAACATGGCTGGTCTTACCCATATTGGAAACCATCTTAAGGCCAACTGTGCCAAGGCCTGTGGGAGCCGCCCTTATCCTCATCATGGAGAATGGTATGGACAGTGATATGTTTTGGGATTCCCGGGCACTGGGAATAGCTATTGACACTAAACGTAAGGTTTTTTGGTTTTGCAGTGTTTTCTTTATCTTATCTATTGTGTTGCAATGAAAGATCTTTTTTTGCCAACTAGGAGATGGCGTCCCCAGTTCTCACACTGTATTTATGATCTAGTGCAGTTCTGTTGCTTTAGTTTTTAAACCTGTTTAGCTATGTTATCAGCTGGAGGTTATCACTAAAGGACTAGTAACCCTGCTGCTAGTAAAATTCAACCATGCCCCTTCACAGATTGGCAGCTTTCTGCCTATGCACAGTGTACACAGAAACCTGCCAATCAGTGGTGTGGGTGGGGTTATACAGAGCTTAGCATTCTGAGCACTACTCAATCTGTAGCAGAGAAAACTGTTCTAATCAAAACTGCAGCAACCAGTAAAGTGAAAACCGAGGTCTTGATTCTTTTTTTTTTAAAGTCCCTTTTTCACCTTGTGGTATTTGCTGAGGTTTAAAATAACACTTGGGCTTTTCTCCTTTCATTAACCATTTTTATGCCTTTTTGTTCAAAAAGTTGCATCTTTTTCAAAATGTCGCAAAGAATGGCTATGTCATGTTGGAAAAATACAAAAAAGTTATAGCTGGAATTGGAATAAGAAGAGGAAAACCAAAAACCCAAAAATGGAAAATACACACACTTGATCAGTCAGATTAAATGTAGGACATGTAGTAACCAACAAATTAATTACTGATGTATCTATGATCTGAGTAACTTGTTAAGCAAAATGCATATAAACCTCAATGGACATGGAGATTCCATTCTAAGGGAACAGTTGGGTGCAGGAAGAAAATTAAATTCTATTCCTCCTGCAGCTGCTCACTTCCAGTCTAGTACACGTCACCTGGTGCTGTAAGCAGTCAGTGCTCGCTATAGTGAGCGCACTGTATTTACTATCTCTGCTCCTTGAGTGACATCTCACACATTATATGCTGCAGATCAGGATGCCAATCAAGGATAAGAATTGGTGATTACAGTGCGCTCACTGTGTAGAGAGCACTGACTGCTCACAGTCCCAAACATCGCTCACTTGACTAAACCTTAAAAACTGTTAAAACTGAATGTTCGTTAAAATGCACGCAAGAACCCACATACCTCCAAAATGCACATTGAAGACTTCCTGGACCCCCAAATAACAGCACGCTAAAACCAGAGGCACATGAACAGGAGAATCCCATAATCTGCCCACAAAAGAAATGATCAGTGTCTCAGCACTTGTATGAGGAAGGTCCAGACATTACCTGCTGCACTTCTGAGCGCCAACTCCATTCAGTAGAATAGAAAACTGACATCATGGATGTATGACTGGTGACTAAAGGTCCTGGAAAAGAATGGGAGCTCGCTACCGGTGTGCAGGGATGAAAAGGTGATGTTTTATCTCTTTTAGTAGCAGACATCACCCAGGGTTCATATAGTAGTTCTTCTATCACAGGCTAACATTGCACTTCTTGGTAGCAGCATTAGACGTTACCGGCACACACACCCATGGATTGGCCGTGTTGGGGATCTGTGTTGTTGGGGATCTCAGTGTTGTTGGGGATCTCAGTATTGTTGGGGATCGCAGTGTTGTTGGGGATCTCAGTATGGTTGGGGATCTCAGTGTTGTTGGGGATCTCAGTGTTGTTGGGGATCTCCGTGTTGTTGGGGATCTCAGTGTTGTTGGGGATCTCAGTATTGTTGGGGATCTCCGTGTTGTTGGGGATCTGTGTTGTTGGGGATCTCAGTATTGTTGGGGATCTCAGTATTGTTGGGGATCTCAGTGTTGTTGGGGATCTCAGTATGGTTGGGGATCTCAGTATGGTTGGGGATCTTAGTGTTGTTGGGTATCTCCGTGTTGTTGGGGATCTCAGTGTTGTTGGGGATCTCAGTGTTGTTGGGGATCTCAGTATTGTTGGGGATCTCCGTGTTGTTGGGGATCTCAGTATTGTTGGGGATCTCAGTGTTGTTGGGGATCTCAGTGTTGTTGGGGATCTCAGTGTTGTTGGTTATCTCAGTGTTGTTGGGGATCTCGGTGTTTTTGGTGCCCAGTTGTCCGTGTTTGTGCAGACTGTAATTATAACTGATATGAAAAGCTACTAAGAAATTCTACTGGAAAATAACACCTACATTGAAGTTATCCTCTGTGAATTGAATGTTCCTTGTTATGCTCTGGGTTTTTTTCACATCGGATAAAAAAAATACTATTCCCCTCACCGCTCACCTGTCCCTCCATCCCCGCAGCCGCCGTCTGGTCCTCTGCACCTTCCTTTTCCCCTCTCCTCATCGTTCTCCATCTCTTTGGCCTCTTCACTCCAGGCTAGGACTTCCATCTTGTTTATGCTTTGGACATTACTGTAAGAAATCCGTACTCTGGGAAACAGAATTTTTAGTAAAATTCAATGAGAATTCAGTTCTACTGGAATAAATGTCGTCATCTCTGATTGTGAGTTTGTAGACCTGGTTTGGCATCAAAATGTCCAGAGTGACTATACAATGTCCATACAAGCTCCTTCTGTGCTTTTGTTATGTGTGATTGCTGGAAATACTAACAGATCTGTATAACATGCATTTATTATACCTACTTATAATGGATATTATTCTTCTATAGAGGAGCGCACTTGGATATAAACAAGCTTCAATAGTGTTTCGTACCATAGACGACCACGATGACTTCCCTCCGCCTCTACCCACCATGGTACGTATGTTCGTATTCACATTGGTAAATTTCTCTCTCGATTACGTTTCTCTTAAGTTTTACAAAATGGCAACAGGGACAAATCATGCTGCACGCATAGAGGGGGTGGTGGCAGCGAGGGACATTCAGCAGGGTGCTGACAAAAATCCGGGACTGTGACGCGATACCTGGGACGGTTGGCACTAGAGATAGGCAAATCGATTCACGGGACTCTGATCCAGTGTCCATGTCGGTGCTACTGGGTGGCTGGATGGGAGGCCTGCAAATCTCTTACCCTCCGGTGTCCCCAGCACGGCTTTTTATCACTCAGAGCCGGCACGACGTCATCTGTGCGTAATGCCCATGTCTAGTTAGGAGGACATGTAGATTTTTTTTCGGGGGGGGGGGGGGGGGGTTCAGTCATTCATGTAGAGGAGTTGTAGCAGCGATAACTTTCTCATCTTTGTGTAAGCTTATATTATGCTACGTGACACCTGGCTTTTTTGTGTGTAAGACCGTTGCCTAAATAACGTGTTTTTTGTTTTCTGTAGGTGTCCACACCAAACTAAGCAATAGCAATCTTCTCTGATTGCTGCAATTTTTTAATGTGTTTTCCCCTTATTTGAAGCAGATATAAAGCTGCGTTTTTCATGTGTTTTTTTATAGGACAGAAAAGCTTTGATTCTGCACTTAATAAAGTAACTGCATATTTTTCAGGGTCCACATAGAAGCCTCCAGAGGAAAAAAGCAGCAAAACCGCACAGTTCAGCAACATCTTTAGATGTACGGAGGATGCAATTTTCATGAAATCCCATCAACTTTGATTGCACAGTTAAACTTAGCAGAATTTCTGTGCAAAAACTGCAGTGAAAAAAAACCACACAGCATTTACACTACATGTGAACACAGCCTAAATGTCCAGGCAAAATGGATGTGATTTAATGAAAACTTGTTCGTCTAAGATGCTGAACCGTGTAGTTTTGGTTAATTTTTTTTTCTTTATAAGCTTGTATGAGGAGTGTGAAAAAAAACGCATGTATAAAAAACATTGTTGCATATTTAAGTGTAGAGTCAAAGCTTGTCTGTACTATTAAAAAAAAAAGCATAAAAGCATTAAAAACGCTGCATCAAATGTGTTGTGAATTCTGTGGCAGAGCTCCCTCTTGTGGTCACAAGTGGTACTTCGGCTGATTCTCTCTGTGAGCTTCTGTTGGTGGAGGAAAGTGGTACTGCGGCTTCTGAGTTTCCTTCCTCAGGTGATATGGTGAAGTCGTTAGGTGCTACCCTATTTAACTCCACCTAGTGCTTTGATCCTGGCTTCCAGTTAATGTTCTAGTGTTGGACCTGTTTCCTCCTGGATCGTTCCTGTGGCCTGCTGCTCTGCATAGCTAAGTTCTTCTTTGCTATTTTGTTTGCTGTTTTTTTCTGTCCAGCTTGTCAATTTGTTTTTTCTGCTTGCTGGAAGCTCTGGGACGCAGAGGGTGTACCTCAGTGCCGTTAGTTCGGTACGGAGGGTCTTTTTGCCCCCTTTGCGTGGTTTTTGTAGGGTTTTGTGTTGACCGCAAAGTTATCTTTCCTATCCTCGCTCTGTTCAGAAAGTTGGGCCTCACTTTGCTAAGTCTATTTCATCTCTACGTTTGTCTTTTCATCTTTACTCACAGTCATTATATGTGGGGGCTGCCTTTTCCTTTGGGGTTTTTCTCTGAGGCAAGGTAGGCTTATTTTCCATCTTCAGGCTAGCTAGTTTCTCAGGCCATGCCGAGTTGCATAGGCAGCGTTAGGCGCAATCCACGGCTGCCTCTAGTGTGGTTAGAGAGGATCAGGGATTGCGGTCAACAGAGTTCCCACGTCTCAGAGCTCGTTCTTATTTTTTGGGTTATTGCCAGGTCACTGTATGTGCACTGACCTCTATGTCCATTGTGGTACTGAATTACCTTTCATAACACAAATGTGCATCAAATAAGTGGGAAGTGCATAAAAATTGGAGAAAACTCGTAATAATCAGAGAAGATTGTTACTGAGTCGTTTGGTGCGAACACCTGCAGGAAAAAAGCTGCGCTCCGGAGAACGCTGGGAGAAAGTACCAGTGACTGACCTGCACCTGCGCAGTAGGAACGTGAAGCCAATGCCAGTGGCCTCCTCCACTTCTGCACCCTCAGACTTTGCACTGTCAGCATCAGCCCTCTGTTGGGTCTCAGCAGTGACATCTTTAGGTTTGTCCCTTTTCCCTGGGACTTTAGACTCTCCAAGTCCTCAGCACCAGGTTTTCTGGAGCCTTCACCATCTTCCGTCAAACCTTCACAAGGTGACACTGATTCAGCCCCTTTGCCTTTTTTTCGTCTCCAGTGACGGGAGGTAGACTTGCCATTTGTACCTGAGTTGGCCTTACTACACTCTTTCCCACTGGCGTCATCATCTGAATGGGAGTCACCACCACCGTCGGTCTCACGCCCCATAACATGGTGAACCCTCAAGTCACTCTTTAAACCTGGTGTCAGCTTCACAGGCTTTATTAACCATGTCACTTAAAGTCATCTTGGTGTACACATCATGTGACATGTCCGTAAGTTGGGCAGACGCACCTTCCCCACTGGTCAACCCGTCGTCTGACCCACCAACTTTGGGAGATATACCATATTTTCCGGCGTATAAGACGACTATTTAACCCCTGAAAATCGTCTCAAAAGTCGGGGGTCGTCTTATACGCCGGGTACGGCGTGTGCAGGGAGCGATCCTGGATGGTTCCCAGGGTCTGAAGGAGAGGAGAAAAGTAGACTCCCCTTTAGGCCCTGGGATCCATATTCATGTAAAAAATAAAGAATAAAAAATATGGATATACTCACCCTCGGACGGCCCCTGGCTCTCAGCGGTGCAAGCGGCAGCCTCCGTTCCTAAGAATGCATTGAGCGTAGGACCTGCGATGATGTCGCGGTCACGCGACCGGTCGCGTGACCCCAACATCAGCGCAGGTCCTACGCTCAATGCATTCTTAGGAATGGAGGCTGCCGCTTGCACCGCTGAGAACCAGGGGCGGTCCGAGGGTGAGTATATCCATATTTTTTATTTTTATTCTTTATTTTTTACATGAATATGGATCCCAGGGCCTGAAGGATAGTCTAATCTCCTCCAGACCCTGGGAACCATACGCACCGCACACGCCGTATAAGATGACTGGGCGTATAAGATGACCCCCGTCTTATATGGCGGGTATATCCCAAATTCCATATTTTATATGGAAAAGTTGGGGGTCGTTTTATACGCCCAGTCGTCTTATACAGCAGAAAATACGGTAAATGCTTTAAGGTATGCAACCCCACCAGCTGAGAGCCCTCCATTCTCCTGTTGTAAAGAAGCTCCCTTCTCCCACAATTCTGTGAACAACCCAGAGTCCCGGCCAATTATCACTGGGCAGGGTAAGGTTGAAACTATGGCCACATCATGGATTGCACTGTCCTTGGCCGTCTCTAGGACCACCCTGGCCACTGGATTGCCCATAGTGTGCCCATGGATGCAGGTGACCTTGACCTTCCTAGCGGGTATGTCAAATCCCTCGGGTGCAACCCTCACCAGAGTCACCGGGCCCCCAGAATCGACCAGTCCGTACAGTCCCATATCATGCATCCGTAGGGCACACCCCCGTAAACTTTTACCAGGTGGATAGTTCACACAGCATACCGGACACACATAACTTACAGGCCCTGGGCACCAATTTGTCTGCGTTAACTCTTTGGGATGCTCCGCCCCCTTTTGGGAAACCACCATTTCCCGAGATTCCACCTCTTTTTGGGCTACTACCCCTCTACGGGTTACCGCCCCTTTATGGGACTCCACCCCCTTTTGGGCAACCATCCCCGTTTGAGTCACCGCCCACTATTAAGGATACCCCCTTCCCTGGGGTACACCCCGTGGACTCCCTCACGGCACTCAGGCCCCAGTTCGCATAGTACACCACTTAGTCTCTGGGCTTGTACTGGCCCTTTAAGAGTCTGCACGACCTGAAGAAAAAAAAAATATTTATATATATATATATATATATATATATATATATATACAGTGGGGCAAAAAAGTATTTAGTCAGTCAGCAATAGTGCAAGTTCCACCACTTAAAAAGATGAGAGGCGTCTGTAATTTACATCATACGTAGACCTCAACTATGGGAGACAAACTGAGAAAAAAAAATCCAGAAAATCACATTGTCTGTTTTTTTAACATTTTATTTGCATATTATGGTGGAAAATAAGTATTTGGTCAGAAACAAACAATCAAGATTTCTGGCTCTCACAGACCTGTAACTTCTTCTTTAAGAGTCTCCTCTTTCCTCCACTCATTACCTGTAGTAATGGCACCTGTTTAAACTTGTTATCAGTATAAAAAGACACCTGTGCACACCCTCAAACAGTCTGACTCCAAACTCCACTATGGTGAAGACCAAAGAGCTGTCAAAGGACACCAGAAACAAAATTGTAGCCCTGCACCAGGCTGGGAAGACTGAATCTGCAATAGCCAACCAGCTTGGAGTGAAGAAATCAACAGTGGGAGCAATAATTAGAAAATGGAAGACATACAAGACCACTGATAATCTCCTTCGATCTGGGGCTCCACGCAAAATCCCACCCCGTGGGGTCAGAATGATCACAAGAACGGTGAGCAAAAATCCCAGAACCACGCGGGGGGACCTAGTGAATGAACTGCAGAGAGCTGGAACCAATGTAACAAGGCCTACCATAAGTAACGCACTACGCCACCATGGACTCAGATCCTGCAGTGTCAGACGTGTCCCACTGCTTAAGCCAGTACATGTCCGAGCCCGTCTGAAGTTTGCTAGAGAGCATTTGGATGATCCAGAGGAGTTTTGGGAGAATGTCGTATGGTCTGATGAAACCAAACTGGAACTGTTTGGTAGAAACACAACTTGTCGTGTTTGGAGGAAAAAGAATACTGAGTTGCATCCATCAAACACCATACCTACTGTAAAGCATGGTGGTGGAAACATCATGCTTTGGGGCTGTTTCTCTGCAAAGGGGCCAGGACGACTGATCCGGGTACATGAAAGAATGAATAGGGCCATGTATCGTGAGATTTTGAGTGCAAACCTCCTTCCATCAGCAAGGGCATTGAAGATGAAACGTGGCTGGGTCTTTCAACATGACAATGATCCAAAGCACACCGCCAGGGCAACGAAGGAGTGGCTTCGTAAGAAGCATTTCAAGGTCCTGGAGTGGCCTAGCCAGTCTCCAGATCTCAACCCTATAGAAAACCTTTGGAGGGAGTTGAAAGTCCGTGTTGCCAAGCGAAAAGCCAAAAACATCACTGCTCTAGAGGAAATCTGCATGGAGGAATGGGCTAACATACCAACAACAGTGTGTGGCAACCTTGTGAAGACTTACAGAAAATGTTTGACCTCTGTCATTGCCAACAAAGGATATATTACAAAGTATTGAGATGAAATTTTGTTTCTGACCAAATACTTATTTTCCACCATAATATGCAAATAAAATGTTAAAAAAACAGACAATGTGATTTTCTGGATTTTTTTTTTCTCAGTTTGTCTCCCATAGTTGAGGTCTACCTATGATGTAAATTACAGACGCCTCTCATCTTTTTAAGTGGTGGAACTAGCACTATTGCTGACTGACTAAATACTTTTTTGCCCCACTGTATATACTGGATATATACTGATATATGTATATATATATATGTTACTTCAGCATGCGGCCTGTCCAGGTGCTATACAGGACTTCGTACAACACCCCAGGCCACCAGGTCTGAAGCCCCACCATGTGCTCTTCGTGAAGCCTCCTCCCAGGTCTTCCAACACAGGCTTTAAACAGGAAACTCACAG
Organism: Ranitomeya imitator; assembly: GCF_032444005.1. NCBI lineage: Eukaryota > Metazoa > Chordata > Amphibia > Anura > Dendrobatidae > Ranitomeya > Ranitomeya imitator. The sequence goes on from NC_091284.1 coordinate 775,500,189, forward strand.
CGAACATGTGGCCCACACCCTGGTCACATTACATACCTTTTAACCATTCCCTTGGGTGGGAGTGGGTGTGTGTGGCTAGTTTGTCCTGCCCATCTCACATAACTAGCCCTGCCAGCCTCCCATTATAGACATACCAAACACTTGTGGGACTACAGGTCCCAGAACACCACATCACTTCAGGCTGGCAGCGCAGTCTTCTGCTCTTCGACACACATATCGGCTATTCACAATACTGTCGGACTTTATCATATTACCACAGTCATGCCTGCGATTGCCATGCATTCCTATGGCCTCAATACGCCTCCGTGCGTATACTGGGGAGACCATGCAGGGCCCCCTACCTGTTACAGGGGTCACTGCATCACACAATTCACATGATAATGAAGCACGGAAGCAGAGTTATCTTTTGGGCAACGTCCTCACCATAACCTGGATGAACTCGTTTACATAGAGTGATGAAAGTGGATTTCTCAATAACATGGCATCTGATATGAAGCATACAGGTAGGACTTTTTTCAGCAGTCTATAACCTGCATGTCCATATTAATAGGTTATGTAGCTCAAAAGTAGTGACAGATTCCCGTTAAGCAGTGCACAGGTTCCAACAAGCAATATGGGAAAGAAGATCTCTTAGCTGCCAAAAAGGGTCAAATATTGTAATGTCTTGCACAAGGTATGAAGACATTAGATATTTAAAGAAAACTTAAGCATGATCATCGTACTATGAAGACATTTGTGGCTATTACAGAGCATAGATAGGTTCATGCAGATAAAGGCATAATGAGGAAGGTTTCTGCCAGACAAATTCATCAGACTAAAAGAGCATCTGTTTAAAATAATATTACAATGTGGAAAACAAGTATTTGAAGCTGCTGATGCCTTTTTAGTCCCGCAAACATCAAGGTGTAGGATTCTTCAGAGGCTGTAGTTCTGCATAAACCTACTACTCGATCTTGGATGGTCCAGATGGCTGTAGTAGTGGATGGCCACCATATCCCAACAAGGCTACGACGTCAGCACAGAGGTGGAGTCATGTTTTTGGTTCGGAATCATGGGGAAACAGCTAGTAGTCCTCTTTAGAGTCCTTGAAAGTGCGAAAATTACCTAAATTACTTCGGCAAAGCATATAGAGTTTCTGACTGACCACTTCCATGGTACAAAAAGACGAACCGTGCCATCCATATCAAAATTATCCTCATGCAATGTTCCATCTAATGCTGCAAAGAATACCTGAGTCATTGGCTGCTATGGACATAAAAGGAGATAAACCCATGATGTGGCCACGATCCTCCCCCACTGACCTCAACCCTACTGCCAACCTTTGGAGTATCCTCAACCATAATATCTATGAGGGTGGGAGGCAGTTCACACCAAAACATCTGCTCTCGGGGCTATTCTGACATCCTGTTAAGAAATACAAGCAGAAACTCTCCAAAAACTCCCAAGTTCAAGTGATGCAAGAACTGTGAAGGTGACATCAAAGAAAGGGTCCTATGTTAACATGTAACTTGGCCTGTTAGGATGTTTTTGATTGAAAAAGCTTTTGATTTCAGTAAATGACCTCGTAATGCTGCAAATTTAGCATTTGTATCATTATTTGGAACCCAGTGTAATGTCTTTCATTTGTGCCACTTACACTTCTTATACACACTTTTGCCAGCTGTACACTTTAGAAGCCATTATTCTAATTTCCACACTATGATAAATGCCTGTTGCAGATTATATACACTGTGTGCAGAATTATTAGGCAAGTTGTATTTTAGAGGATTATTTTTATTATTGATCAACAACTATGTTCTCAATCAACCCAAAAGACTCATAAATATCAAAGCTTAATAGTTTTGGAAGTTGGAGTGGTTTTTTTTTTTAGATTTGGCTATCTTGGGAGGATATCTGTTTGTGCAGGTAACTATTACTGTGCAAAATTATTAGGCAACTTAATAATAACCAAATATATTCCCATCTTGTTTATTTTCACCAGGTCAACCAATATAACTGCGCAAAATTTATAAATAAACATTTCTGACATGCAAAAACAAAACTCAAAAAAATTAGTGACCAATATAGCAACCTTTCTTTATGATGACGCTCACCAGCCTTCCATCCATTGATTCTGTCAGTTGCTTGATCTGTTTAGGATCAACATTGCGGGCAGCAGCCACCACAGCCTCCCAGACACTGTTCCGAGAGGTGGACTGTTTTCCCTCCCTGTAGATCTCACATTTTATGAGGGACCACAGGTTCTCTGTGGGGTTCAGATCAGGTGAACAAGTGGGCCATGTCATCATTTTTTCTTTTTTGAGGCCCTTACTGGCCAGCCACGCTGTGGAGTAGATGGAGGCATGTGATGGAGCATTGTCCTGCATGAAAATCATGTTTTTCTTGAATGATACCGACTTCTTCCTATACCACTACTTGAAGAAGTTGTCTTCCAGAAACTGGCAGTAGGTCTGGGAGTTGAGCTTCACTCCATCCTCAACCCGAAAAGGTCCCACAAGTTCATCTTTGATGATACCAGCCCATACCGGTACCCCACCTCCACCTTGCTGCGTCTGAGTTGGAGTGGAGCTCTCTGCCCTTTACTGATCCAGCCTCTGGCCCATCCATCTGGGCCATCAAGAGTCACTTTCATTTCATCAGTCCATAAAACCTTTGAAAAGTCAGTCTTAAGATATTTCTTGGCCCAGTCTTGACATTTTATCTTATGTTTCTTGTTCAAAGGTGGTCGTTTTTCAGCCTTCCTTACCTTGGCCATGTCCCTGAGTATCGGACACCTTGTGCTTTTTGTTACTCCAGTAATGTTGCAGCTCTGAAATATGGCAAAACTGGTGGCAAGTGGCATCATGGCAGCTTCACGATTGATTTTCCTCAATTCATGGGCAGTTATTTTGCGTCTTGCGACCCTGTTGGCTATTTGCCATGAAACGCTTGATTGTTCAGTGATCACGCTTCAACAGTTTGTCAATTTCAAGACTGCTGCATCCCTCTGCAAGACATCTCACAATTTGGGACATTTCAGAGCCCGTCAAATCTCTCTTCTGACCCATTTTGCCAAAGGAAAGGAAGTTGCTAAATAATTAAGCACACCTTATATAGGGTTTTGATGTCATTAGACAACACCCCTCCTCATTACAGAAATGCACATCACCTGATTTACTTAATTGGTAGTTGGCTCTCAAGCCTGAACAGCTTAAAGTAGGACAACATGTATAAAAAGTATCATGTGATCAAAATACAACTTGCCTAATAATTCTGCACACAGTGTATTAGGCAGTCCTGTGCTACCCTGATTTTCTGTGTCCTATAAAAGCACAAATAATGTGGGCAATCAAGGACGGCATCACATATGTGTCTTACAGTGGGGAAAATAAGAACAGTACAGACCAAAAGTTTGGACACACTTTTTCATTTAAAGATTTTTCTGTATTTTCATGACTATGAAAATTGCAAATTCACACTGAAAGCATCAAAACTATGAATTAACACATGTGGAATTATATACTTAACAAAAAAGTGTGAAACAACTGAAATTATGTCTTATATTCTAGGTTCTTCAAAGTAGCCACCTTTTGCTTTGATGACTGCTTTGCATACTCTTGGCATTCTCTTGATTAGCTTCGAGAGGTAGTCACCGGGAATGGTTTTCACTTCACAGGTGTGCCCTGTCAGGTTTAATAAGTGGGATTTCTTGCCTTATAAATGGGGTTGGGACCTTCAGTTGTGTTGTGCAGAAGTCTGGTGGATACACAGCTGATAGTCCTACTGAATAGACTGTTAGAATTTGTATTATGGCAATAAAAAAACAGTTAAGTAAAGAAAAACGAGTGGCCATCATTACTTTAAGAAATGATGGTCAGTCAGTCTGAAAAAATTGGGAAAACTTTGAAAGTGTCCCCAAGTGCAGTGGCAAAAACCATCAAGCGCTACAAAGAAACTGGCTCACATGAGGACCGCCCAAGGAAAGGAAGACCAAGAGTCACCTCTGCTTCTGAGGATAAATTTATCCGAGTCACCAGCCTCAGAAATCGCAGGTTAACAGCGGCTCAGATTAGAGACCAGGTCATTGCCGCACAGCGTTCTAGCAGTAGACACATCTCTACAACAACTGTTAAGAGGAGACTTTGTGCAGCAGGCCTTCATGGTAAAATAGCTGCTAGGAAACCACTGCTAAGGACCGGCAACAAGCAGAAGAGACTTGTTTGGGCTAAAGAACAGAAGGAATGGACATTAGACCAGTGGAAATCTGCGCTTTGATCTGATGATTCCAAATTTGAGATCTTTGGTTCTAACCACCGTGTCTTTGTGCAACGCAGAAAAGGTGAACGGATGGACTCTATATGCCTGGTTCCCATCGTGAAGCATGGAGGAGGAGTTGTGATGGTGTGGGGGTGTTTTGCTGGTGACACTGTTGGGGATTTATTCAAAATTGAAGGCATACTGAACCAGCATGGCTACCACAGCATCTTGCAGCGGCATGCTATTCCATTCGGTTTGCGTTTAATTCGACCATCATTTATTTTTCAACAGAACAATGACCACAAACACACCTCCAGGCTGTGTAAGGGCTATTTGACCAAGAAGGAGAGTGATGGGGTGCTACGCCAGATGACCTGGCCTCCACAGTCACCAGACCTGAACCCAATCGAGATGGTTTGGGGAGAGCTGGACCTCAGAGTGAAGGCAAAAGGGCCAACAAGAGCTAAGCATCTCTGGGAACTCCTTCAAGATTGTTGGAAGACCATTCCCGGTAACTACCTCTTGAAGCTCATCAAGAGAATGCCCCCTTTTAGGGGACATTCAGAGCTGAATTTCAATATTTGCTGATGACACTAAACTCTGCAGGGTAATCAATACAGAGGAGGAAAATTTTATATCGCAGGATGATTTATTTAAATTAGAAGCTTGGGCTGATAAATGGCAAATGAGCTTTAATGGGGATAAATGTAAGGTCATGCACTTGGGTAGAAGTAATAAGATGTATAACTATGCGCTTAATTCTAAAACTCTGGGCAAAACCATCAATGAAAAAGACCTGGGAAAATGGGTGGATGACAAACTCATGTTCAGTGGCCAGTGTCAGGCAGCTGCTACAAAGGCAAATAAAATAATGGGATGCATTAAAAGAGGCATAGATGCACATGAGGAGAACATGATTTTATCTCTATACAAGTCACTAGTTCGACCACACTTAGAATATTGTGTACAGTTCTGGTCTCCGGTGTATAAGAAAGACATAGCTGAACTAGAGCGGGTGCAGAGAAGAGCGACCAAGGTTATTAGAGGACAGGGGGGTCTGCAATACCAAGATAGGTTATTAGACTTGGGGCTATTTAGTTTGGAAAAACGAAGACTAAGGGGTGATCTTATTTTAATGTATAAATACATGAGGGGACAGTGCAAAGACCTTTCTGATGATCTTTTTAATCATAGACCTAAGACAGGGACAAGGGGGCATCCTCTACGTCTGGAGGAAAAAAGGTTTAGGCATAATAACAGACGCGGACTCTTTACTGTAAGAGCAGTGAGACTATGGAACTCTCTGCCGTATGATGTTGTAATGAGTGATTCATTACTTAAATTTAAGAGGGGACTGGATACCTTTCTTGAAAAGTATAGTGTTGCAGGGTATATATACTAGATTCCTTGATAGGGCGTTGATCCAGGGAACTAGTCTGATTGCCGTATGTGGAGTCGGGAAGGAATTTTTTTCCCCAATGTGGAGCTTACTATTTGCCACGTGGTTTTTTTTTGCCTTCCTCTGGATCAACATGTTAGGGCATGTTAGGTTAGGCTATGGGTTGAACTAGATGGACTTATAGTCTTCCTTCAACCTTAATAACTATGTTACTAAGAGTGTGCAAAGCAGTCATCAAAGCAAAAGGTGGCTACTTTGAAGAACCTAGAATATAAGACATAATTTCAGTTGTTTCACACTTTTTTGTTAAGTATATAATTCCACATGTGTTAATTCATAGTTTTGATGCCTTCATCATGAAAATACAGAAAAATCTTTATATGAGAAGGTGTGTCCAAACTTTTGGTCTGTACTGTGGCCCAAGTGGCGGGAAAGATGTGGACTCACCGCCGGAGCCCACATCAAAGGGGTAGACACGACATGTGTACCACTAGTATGGCACATGTCGTGAAGGGGCTAAATGAATGTTTCAGGCAAGGAACATTACCTGGTGATGGGATCTTCTATTGACAAACAGTCTGGTCCCAGAGTTTTATGATTATGTTTCACATCCTATATCGTTATAGATAAGAAAGTCAAGAAGATTTGCACAATCAAATCAAATGCAGGTATTTTATTTTTGGTTACTGATGGCTTAATGATCTGTGGTTTGTGTTGTAATTGGTTACATTGAATCTGTCACCAGGTTTTTTCTACCCTATGTGAGTGCAGCCTAATGTAAACGTAGAGATCCTGATTCCAGTGATGTGTCACTTACTGTCTTGTGTGCTATGATTTGTATAAAAACACTGATTTATCTGCTGCAGATCTAGCAGTTCTCTGAATGGTGAGCTCTTTATAATCCCACCCAACCACCCCTTTGTCGCACCAATGATTGGCAGTTTTCTGTGTACACTGCATAGGCAAAAAATTGTCAATTGGTGGTGGGGGCAGGGTTGTATGCATCTCATGAATATGGAGGACTACATGGCAGCAGGTTTACTAGTCCACTAATGAAAATCTCCTGCAGATAGACCAGTGATTTTTTTTCAAAACTACGGGGTGAGCCATTTATATCGATATTCCTGCATAAAATGGGAATGGTTGTTGATATCAACTTCCTGTTTGTGGCACATTAGTATATGGGAGGAGGAAAACTTTTCAAGATGGGTGGTGACCATGGCAGCCATTTTGAAGTTGGCCATTTTGGATCCAACTTTATTTTTTCAATGGGAAGATGGTCATGTGACACATCAAACTTATTGAGAATTTCACAAGAAAAACAATGTTGTGCTTGGTTTTTAACATAACTTTATTCTTTCATGATTTATTTACAAGTATATGACCACTTATAAAATGTGTTTAAAGTGCTGCCCATTGTGTTGGATTGTCAATGCAATCTTCTTCTCTGACGCTTGACACACTGATAGCAACACGGCAGAAGAAATGCTAGCACAGGCTTCCACTATCCGTTGTTTCAGATGTTGCACATCTCTTATCTTCACAACATAGACAAGTGCACCACCACATTATGGGTGTCAGGTCCGAGCATTCCTACATGAACAGTTTCCTGGCACACGGGCGGCACATGGACAGCATCCGTGTGCGGTACGTGTTTACACGGACCCATTGACTTTAATGGGTCTGTGTGATCCGTGCGTTCCCACAAACACTGGCATGTCCCCGTGTTTTGCAAATGGACACATGGTCCGTGAAAACACGCTGACATGTGCAGAGACACATTGATTTTAATGTGTCTACGTGAGTCAGTGTCTCCGGTACGTGAGGAAACTGTCACCACACGTACCGGAGCCACTGACGTTTGAAACCGGCCTAAACAAAAGTATAGCTGAAAGGGAATCCTAGTCTGGAATGTGTATAAATACCCCTCCCAGATCCAAAGAGAGGCCAGCAATATTAACCCTGAGAGAGCAGGACATGAAACATGTCCTAACCGTGACAGTACCCCTCTTCACGGGGGGCCACTGGACCCCCATGTTTCTCAGGGTATCTGGCATGAAAAGTCTACACCAGTCGATCAGCGTGCACAGAGCTGGCTGGAACCCATGACCGATCCTCAAGGGAATATCCCTTGTATAAGGTACTGAAGCCTGCGGCGCACCCACCGTGAATCAATTATGCGCCCTACCTCATACTCCAGCTGACCCTCTACCAACACTTGTGGAACATTGGATGAGGAGTCTTCTCTAACCGTCCCCACAGGTTTTAATAGGGATCTGTGGAAGACATTAGATATTTTGAAGGAGGTGGGCAACTGTAATCTATAGGTCACCGGGTTGATCACCTCCACAATCTTGTATGGACCTATAAACCTGGGGCCCAGCTTCATAGAGGGTATCTTAAACCTGATGTTACGGGTGGATAACCACACCTTCTCCCCCACTGCCAGTGCCAGAGCTGACCCCATCCTCCTGTCCGCAAATCGTTTGTACCTTTTGTGGGCATCAGAAATGTTCCTTTGAACTTCCCTCCAAAAGGGTTCTCAAATGTTGTACCATGGCCTCAGCACCAGGACAACCTGAATCCATGCCGGAAAATTCCCAAAACTGCGGAATAAATCCATAATTGATCTGAAAGGAAGACTTTCCAGTAGACTGATTAATATGACAGTTGAACACAAATTCTGCCATGGGTAATGCCTCACACCAGTCTTCTTGTCTGGACGAGGCCAGGCATCTCAGAATTTGCTCCAACGACTGATTTGTGCGTTCAGTCTGTCCGTTAGATTCTGGTTGATAAGCAGAGGAGAATGATAATGTGACCCCCAACTTCTTACAGAACGCTCTCCAAAACCTGGCCACAAATTGCACACCCCTGTCAGACACCACATTCACCAGTATCCCATGCAACCGAACTATGTGCTGTATAAATAAGTGGGCCAAGGTTTCAGCAGCCGGCAAGGCGGGTAACGGTACAAAATAGGCTTGTTTGGAAAATCTTAAAAGATGGAAGATTAGTGATATAGTCCATAGACAGATGTGTCCATGGCTTATCCGGAATTGGCAAAGGCACCAATTCCCTGGCCGGTCAGACCTGAGAGCTTTTAGAGCGAGCACATACCCCACATGTATTCACAGACTTTTTGATATCACCAACCATAGAGGGCCACCAAATACCCCTAGCCACTGCCCCCTGGGTAGCTGCAATCCCAGGATGAGCACTTAACACAGCATCATGAAACTCCTGCAGGAGTGTGAGCCGGAAATGTTAGGGTACAAACAATTTACTGAGGGGTTTATTCCTGGGCGCTCGTGCTTGTGCTTCCAGAATCTCCCTCTGCAACTCTGATGAGACTTCTGCCATAACCACTCCCGATAGAAGAATGGAGGAAGGAGGTTCTGGAGGGGACACAGAATCAAGACTTCAGGATAAGGCATCCACCTTTACATTTTTAGACCCTGGTTGGAACGTAATAGTAATATGAAATTAAGAAAAAAAAGTGCCCACCGAGCCTGTCTGGGGGTCAATCTCTTAGCGGACTTGATATATCTGTATTATGTGCATCTATTATGTCTCTGTTTATCCCTATGGCACCTACTTAAATTGGATATCCAGGACTTTGTAAAAAAAAAAAGTACCTAAGCACTAACTAGGTACAACTAGTAGTTGTTACCTACCTGTACCTACCTACCTGTTATGTCTGGTGCCAATCTCTGCTGGCACAGAAAAGTCAGCGACTGCTCCTGCCGGCGATTCAGCTTCTGCTGACATCACGTTGACAGAGCGGTGGCTTCTTTTCCGCTCTGCTCTGTTGACAGGGCAGGATTGCTAACATCAGGCCAACTGGGGGAGTCGGCTGTTAATCAGCATTATGCCAGAAGTCACGCCCCGTCGACATAACATCCCGGAAAAAGAATCCGCCGCAATGTCGACATGATGTCCACAAAAGCAGCTGAATCAACTGCAGGAGCGGTCTGTGACTGTTTTGTTTGAAGAACAGTGCCGTACACAACATGCAGGTAGTTGCAGCTACCTGCCTGTTAGTGCGAAGGCACTTTTTTTTTTTTATAAAGTCTCGGATATCTCCTTTAATTGAATGCTGCTTCATGTAAAGATTACAACAGCTCTCAGGCCCATACCCATGCTATGCCGATGGTCCCCCTATGTGTAATGTGTGGGACATGCATACATTGTACAGGAAGGCTGCCCCAGCTGTGGCCGTGTCCTCAACTGACCCTTTCTCTGTGTCCCTAGTCAGTTTTGACATTGGTTGCACATCTGCTGGTGATAGCGGTGGGTCTGGCAGCCAAGTGGAAAGGAAGTGATGGGTGGATGGCAGCAGAATGGCAGTATAGGTCATGTGTTCTTGCACCCGCTCTTGTGTATGTATGCATCACTTACTAAACATAACAAAGTTCTTACTCTTGAATTAATCTTCATTTTTCATATTTATTTAAAGATTTCTGAAACAGAATCTGAAGACCCTTTTTCTGCAAGATTTCTCAAAAAAACTGTAAGTATTCCCAAGTTCCAAGAAGCGCTAGAGCTGAAGAGATATGTAATGCTTGCACTCACACGCTAAGCACTAAGGCCACCATTCATCATTTGCAAGTTTATTAAGACACTTTTCAAAAAAACAAAAGTCTTATGGTATTTGTTGATTTTTTTTGCATCCAATTCTTGATATGACACACACGTGTCATGAATTTTGCACAGAGTAGAGAAAGAGTCTTTCATTTTGTCTTTAACACCTTCAGGACCTTAGGTTTCTGCATTTCTGTTTGTTGCTCACCTTTTTTCCTGAGCCATAACTTTTTTCTTTTTTGGTCAATGTGGCCATGTGAGGGCTTGTTTTTTGCAGGACGAGTTGTACATTTGAACGACACCATTGGTTTTACCATATCGTGTACTGGAAAATGGGAAAAAAAATTGCAGTGAAAATACAAAAAAAGTGCAATTCCACAATTTATTTTTTATTTTTACCATGTTCACTAAATGCTAATAATGACCTGCCATTATGATTCTCCAGGTCACTACGAGTTCATAGATACCAAACGTGTATGTATAAGTTCCTTTTTTTGTTTAAATGTTGAAAAAAATCCAAAGCTTGTAAAAAAAGAAATAAATAAATGGCGTCATTTTCCAAGACCTATAGCATTTCCATTTTTGTGATCTGGGCTGATGTTTTCATTGTTATCATTTTGGGGTAGATACAGTGTTTTGATCGCCTGTTGTGGCGACCAAAAAAACCCCCGTAATTCTGGGTTTTTTATTTTATTTTTTTCTCATTACGCCATTTACCGACCATGTTAATTCTTTCCGTATTCTGATAGGCCGTTTCCGAATGCAGCGATACCAAATATGTATATATTTTTTTGTTCTTATCTTGAATGGGGAAAAAGGGGGGTGATTTGAACTCTTATATATGTTTTTGCAAACATTTTTTCTACTTTATACTTGCTTCAATAGTCCTCTTAGGAGAATAGAGGCTGCGATCATCTGATTGCCTGTGCTACACATAGCAGGGCTTGAAAGGATTGCATATTCAAGTCCCCTAATGGGACTTGATAGGAAGATTAACCCCTTAACGACCGCCGATACGCCTTTTAATAGTGGCAATTAAGGGTACTTATTCCTTAGCGCCACTTTTTAATGGCACTGAGAAATAAGTGTATAGCGCCCCAGCAGCGTCGGAATTTCTCCGGGGTCTCGGCTACTGGGGATAACTGATAACTGAGACCCCAGAGAACATGAGACCCCAGAGAACATGGGGTTTTCACCGACCCCAGTGTTGCGGTTGCCGTTATTAACGGAATAACTGCTACCGCAAAAAAAAAGGCTGATTTCCCATTTAATTTTTCTCTCCTCTGATGGCCACCGCCATCTTCTTCCGAAAGAAAATGGCGGGCTCATGTGCAGTGCGCTCGCCGAGTTCTGCTGGCCAGCACCCGGCAACAATAGGAAATTTTTCCTATTGGTTCATTTTGATCACTGTGATAGACCCTATCACAGTGATCAAAATTGAAAAAAAAAAAAAGGAAATCAAACCCCCCTTTATCACCTCCTTAGGTAAAAATAATAAAACTAAAAAAAATGTATTTCCATTTTTCCATAAGGGTTAGAATTGGGCTAAAGTTAGGGATGGGCTAAAGTTAGCATTGTGGCTATGGTTCGGATAGGGTTAGGGTTGTGGTTAGGGTTAGGGGTGTGTTGGGGTTAGGGTTGTGGTTAAGGTTAGGACTAGGGGCGTGTTGAGGTTAAGGTTGGAGCTAGAATTGGGGGGTTCCACTGTTTAGGTATATCAGGGGGTCACCATTGATTCCAGACAATTTTGAGTTCAAAAGGTCAAACTGCTCCCTCCCTTCTTAGCCCTAACATGCGCCCAAACAGTGTCTTTCCCTCACAAAGGGGGTATTGGCGCACTCAAGAGAAATTGCACAACAAATTTTGTGTCCATTTTCTCCTGATACTCTTGTAAAAGAGAGAAGCACAATTGCACTGATATCTGTAATAAGACTTGTTATCTGATTACAATTCGACTCATATAGAGCTACGTGGCAACTTGTAAGAGTAGTCACAACTTTGTCATGCCTATTTCTTATATACTTTCTTTTTTGTTCATATTTGTACTATTTAAAAAAAAAAAAAACACTTTTTAGGTACAGTAGTTTACATAGTTTTGAGAAGACAAAAATCCTATAGTTCAAAAACTTGACGTGATAGAGAAAAACTGAGATCATTTCTGGATTCAGCATCCAAAAATTAATTAAGAACAGTTGTCTGATCTAATTCTTAAAAAATTGTGTTCCCAGTACTGCATCAATGAAGCGTGGCATTGAGGCGATCAGTCTGTGGCACTGCTGAGGGGTTATGGAAGCCCAGGTTGCTTTGACAGCAGCCTTCAGCTCGTCTTCATTGTTGGGTCTGGTGTCTCATCTACTTCTTGACAATACCACATAGAATCTCATAGATGACCAGCATGTGTCTCCTCACACCAGGAAACCATAGTAAGATCTAATTGGTATTTGTGATCATCTCATAAGAAATGGACCCTGGTGACAAGTCATTTTCTGGGCTTGTGGAACTCGCTATGGTATCAGAGCCTGGACCTCCTGTAGCTCCTCTGGCACCCTGATGGACTTGTCCTGCCTCTGTACCTGTCCATACACAATCCTAACAGAGACTTACCGTATATACTCGAGTATAAGCCGAGATTTTCAGCCCAAATTTTTGGGCTGAAAGTGCCCCTCTCGGCTTATACTCGAGTCACAGTGGGTGGCAGGGTCGGCGGGTGAGGGGGAGAGGGCGCTGAGGCATACTTACCTAGTCCCGGCGATCCTGGCGCTCCCCCTGCCGTCCCACGGTCTTCGGGTGCTGCAGTTCTTACCCTGTACAGCGGTCACGTGGGACCGCTCATTAGAAAAATGAATATGGACTCCACTCCCATAGGGGTGGAGTCACATATTAATTTCTCTAATCAGCGGTAACGGTGACCGCTGATAGAGGAAGAGGCTGCGGCACCGAAGACCAGCTGTCCGGGAGAAGGAGCGGGACGCCGGGTGCAGGTAAGTATGTCATATTTACCTATCCCCGTTCCACACGCCGGGCGTCGCTCCATCTTCCCGGCATCTCTCCGCTCTGACTGTGCAGGTCAGAGGGCGCAATGACGCATATAGTGTGCGCGCCGCCCTCTGCCTGATCAGTCAGTGCGGAGAGACGCCGGGACCGGACACTGGGAGCTGCAAGCAAGAGAGGTGAGTATGGCATTTTTTTTTTATTGCAGCAGCAGCAATGGCAGAGCTTTATATGGAGCATCTATGGGGCAAAAATGAACGGTGCAGAGCACTATATGGCACAGCTATGGGGCAATAATGAATGGTGCAGAGCACTATATGGCACAGCTATGGGGCAATAATGAACGGTGCAGAGCACTATATGGCACAGCTATAGGGCAATAATGAACGGTGCAGAGCACTATATGGCACAGCTATGGGACAAAAATGAACGGTGCAGAGCACTATATGGCACAGCTATGGGACAAAAATGAACGGTGCAGAGCACTATATGGCACAGCTATGGGGCAATAATGAACGGTGCAGAGCACTATATGGCACAGCTATGGCGCAATAATGAACGGTGCAGAGCACTATATGGCACGGCTATGGGACAAAAATGAACGGTGCAGAGCACTATATGGCACAGCTATGGGGCAAAAATGAACGGTGCAGAGCACTATATGGCACAGCTATAGGGCAATAATGAACGGTGCAGAGCACTATATGGCACAGCTATGGGACAAAAATGAACGGTGCAGAGCACTATATGGCACAGCTATGGGGCAATAATGAACGGTGCAGAGCACTATATGGCACAGCTATGGGGCAATAATGAACGGTGCAGAGCACTATATGGCACAGCTATGGGACAAAAATGAACGGTGCAGAGCACTATATGGCACAGCTATGGGGCAAAAATGAACGGTGCAGAGCACTATGGCACAGCTATGGGGCAAAAATGAACGGTGCAGAGCACTATATGGCACAGCTATGGGGCAATAATGAACGGTGCAGAGCACTATGGCACAGCTATGGGACAATAATGAACGGTGCAGAGCACTATATGGCACAGCTATGGGGCAATAATGAACGGTGCAGAGCACTATATGGCAGAGCTATGGGGCAATAATGAACGGTGCAGAGCACTATATGGCACAGCTATGGGGCAATAATGAACGGTGCAGAGCACTATATGGCACAGCTATGGGACAAAAATGAACGGTGCAGAGCACTATATGGCACAGCTATGGGGCAATAATGAACGGTGCAGAGCACTATGGCACAACTATGGGGCAAAAATGAACGGTGCAAAGCACTATATGGCTCAGCTATGGGGCAATAATGAACGGTGCAGAGCACTATATGGCACAGCTGTGGGGCAATAATGAACGGTGCAGAGCACTATATGGCAGAGCTATGGGGCAATAATGAACGGTGCAGAGCACTATATGGCACAGCTATGGGACAATAATGAACGGTGCAGAGCACTATATGGCACAGCTATGGGACAATAATGAACGGTGCAGAGCACTATATGGCAGAGCTATGGGACAATAATGAACGGTGCAGAGCACTATATGGCACAGCTATGGGGCAATAATGAATGGTGCAGAGCACTATATGGCAGAGCTATGGGGCAATAATGAACGGTGCAGAGCACTATATGGCACAGCTATGGGACAAAAATGAACGGTGCAGAGCACTATATGGCACAGCTATGGGGCAATAATGAACGGTGCAGAGCACTATATGGCACAGCTATGGGGCAATAATGAACGGTGCAGAGCATTGTATATGGGGCACAGCTTTATATGGAACATCTATGGGGCAATAATGAACTGTATGGAGCATTATATGTGGCAAATTTTTATATAGAGCATCTTATGGGCCCATCATGAACTGTATGGAGCATTATATGGGGCTCCTGATTCAATATGGATATTCAAAAACACTTAACCTACTGATGTCTCAATTAATTTTACTTTTATTGGTATCTATTTTTATTTTTGACATTAACCGGTAGCTGCTGCATTTTCCACCCTAGGCTTATACTCGAGTCAATAAGTTTTCCCAGTTTTTTGTGGCAAAATTAGGGGGGTCGGCTTATACTCGGGTTGGCTTATACTCGAGTATATACGGCATATATACTCGAGTATAAGCCGAGATTTTCAGCCCATTTTTGGGGGCTGAAAGTCCCCCTCTCGGCTTGTACTCGAGTCATACCCGGGGGTCGGCAGGGGAGGGGGAGCGGGGGCTGTGTAATTATACTTACCTACTCCCGGCGCAGTCCCTGGAGGTCCCTGCTTCTCCCGGCGCTGCAGCTTCTTCCTGTACTGAGTGGTCACATGGTACCGCTCATTACAGCAATGAATATGCGGCTCCACCTCCCATAGAGGTGGAGCCGCATATTCATTGCTGCAAATGAGCGGTAACTGTGACCGCTCAATACAGGAAGAAGATGCAGCGCCGGGAGAAGCAGGGACCGCGCCGGGAGCAGGTGTGTATACGGGGAGGGGAGCGCTGCGCGATATTTACCTGCTCCTCGCTCCGGTGCGGCTCCATCTGCAGCGTCCTCTAGCAGTGACGCTCAGGTCAGAGGGCGCGGTGACGTAGTCAGTGCGCGCCCTCTGCTGAGCGTCAGTGCTGGAGACGGAGCCGCACGAGGAGCAGGTAAATATTGAAAGCGCCGGCGTCCTGAGCAAGAGAGGTGAGTATGTGATTTTTTTTTTATTGCAGCAGCAGCATTCTATATGGCACAGCTTTATATGGAGCATCTATTGGGCAATAATCAACGGTGCAGAGCAATATATATGGGGCACAGCTTTCTATGGAGTATCTATGGGGCCATAATGAACGGTGCAGAGCATTCTATATGGCACAGATTTCTATGGAGCATCTATGGGGCCATAATGAACGGTGCAGAGCATTCTATATGGCACAGATTTCTATGGAGCATCTATGGGGCAATAATGAACGGTGCAGAGCATTATATGTGGGGCACAGCTTTATGTAGAGCATCTATAGGGCCATAATGAACGGTGCAGAGCATTATATGTGGCACAGCTTTCTATGGAGCATCTATGGGGCCATAATGAACGGTGCAGAGCAATATATATGGGGCACAGCTTTCTATGGAGTATCTATGGGGCCATAATGAACGGTGCAGAGCATTCTATATGGCACAGCTTTCTATGGAGCATCTATGGGGCCATAATGAACGGTGCAGAGCATTCTATATGGCACAGATTTCTATGGAGCATCTATGGGGCCATAATGAATGGTGCAGAGCATTATATGTGGGGCACAGCTTTCTATGGAGCATCTATGGGGCCATAATGAACGGTGCAGAGCATTCTATATGGCACAGCTTTCTATGGAGCATCTATGGGGCCATAATGAACGGTGCAGAGCATTCTATATGGCACAGATTTCTATGGAGCATCTATGGGGCCATAATGAACGGTGCAGAGCATTCTATATGGCACAGATTTCTATGGAGCATCTATGGGGCAATAATAAACGGTGCAGAGCATTCTATATGGCACAGATTTCTATGGAGCATCTATGGGGCAATAATGAACGCTGCAGAGCATTATATGTGGGGCACAGCTTTATGTAGAGCATCTATAGGGCCATAATGAACGGTGCAGAGCATTATATGTGGCACAGCTTTCTATGGAGCATCTATGGGGCAATAATGAACGGTATGGAGCATCTATTTTTATTTTTGAAATTCACCGGTTGCTGCTGCATTTCCCACCCTAGGCTTATACTCAATAAGTTTTCCCAGTTTTTTGTGGCAAAATTAGGGGGGTCGGCTTATACTCTGGTCGGCTTATACTCGAGTATATACGGTATTTTGGCAACTCATTTGATTAATAAAAGTATGAGTTATCATGGAAAACAAAAAATTTTCTGGGTGACCCTAAACTTTTGAATGGTAGTGTATCTGCTGCAGATCTAGCAGTTCTCTGAATAGCGAGCTCTTTATAACCCCGCCTATCCACCCCTTTGTCGTACCAATGATTGGCAGCTTTCTGTGTACACTGCATAGGTACAAAATTGTCAATCGGTGGTGGGGACGGGGTTGTACGGATCTCATGAATATGGAGGACTACATGGCAGCAGGTTTACTAGTTCTCTAGTGATGATCTCTGGCTGATAAAATAGGGATTCTATCAAAATTACAGCAAACAGTCTTGTAACAAACACATCTTGGAATCAGGTCTCTGTCGCTACATTATTCTGAGCTCACATTATGTGGCAAAAACCTGCTGACAGATTCCCTTCTTAATGGGGTTTTCCACAGTTCTAAAAAAAATTACAACACCAGTAAAGTACTGGTAAATGGAAAAAAATGTGGCCTCCTATTTAATCCCTGCCATTCACATGAACTACAAGGGACATAATTATTGCAGTTGAGTTAGCAGAAGTCTGTGAACTTTTTTCCAGACTTTTGACATATCCTATAAAATCTAAATTGTAAAAACAAAAATAATGATGTTATACAACCAAAACATTATATGTTAAGTAGACAACAGACACAGTGCAAAAAAATGCCATCCAGCACTTTACATATTATTATTTTTTATTATTATTATTATTATTATTATAGCACCATTTATTCCATGTGAAAAGGGGTTTACATAATAAAAACAACACGACCACAAAATCCCACATCATTAAATGTTTGGGACAAAGAAGAGATCCCACACAATGTATTAAAATCAATATTTTTATTCAAGCCAAAAAAGGACAGTAAACAATAATAAAAAAGCAAAATGCCGTCTAGAAGATGCCACAAATATCTAATAGAAAATTCCCCACACGTAAGAGAAGATTATATTAACATTAATGATTCTGTGTTAAAATTCACCAACAGGAAAACAGGAGACCTGTCTCTATAAATCCCTACATAGTCTCTATCCATTATACATGTCAATTGCCTTCCCTGGTATACAATGGTAGTTTAGGGTGGTATAATATAAGATAAATATAAGATAAGGTTAATAATTACCTAATGTGTGGATAGTCTTGGTGTCCCCTCACCCCGATGCGCGTTTCGCCGCCAGCTGCTTACGCCCCCGGTCTCCTGTTTTCCTGTTGGTGAATTTTAACACATAATCATTAATATTAATATAATCTTCTCTTTGAGATATTGAGCCTGGGTACATTTTGTACATGTGTACAATAGGTTGTGACTTTTGAATGGTTACTATTGCTATGAAAGATTTTACATAATTAGGTGTTAGATTTTAACAACAGTATATACCATCAAATTGGTTGATATTAAGGTATTTTTGGCATTTATTATTTACTATTGATTATGTGTGGGGAATTTTCTATTAGATATTTCTGCCGTCCTCTAGACGGCATTTTGCTTTTTATTGTTGTTTACAGCGGTATAATGGAAAGAGGGTTACTGCAAGTTGTAGACTTGTCGGAAGAGGTAGGTCTTCAGGTTCCTTTTCAAGGTTTCCACGGTAGGCGAGAGTCTGATGTGTTGTGGTAGAGAGTTCCAGAGTAGGTGGGATATACAGGAGAAATCTTGTATGCGATTGTGGGAATAGGAGATTATAGATGAGTAAAGAAGGAGATCTTGTGAGGATCGGAGGTTGAGTGCAGGTAAGTACCGTGAGACGAGGTCACAGATGTATGGAGGAGACAGGTTGTGGATGGCTTTGTATGCCATACTTAAGGTTTTGAACTGCAGTCTCTGGGCAATGGGGAACCAGGGAATGGACTGAGTGGAGAAGCCGGGAAATAGTGGGGGGGATAGGTGGAATAGTCGGGCAGAGGAGTTTAGGATAGATTGAAGAGGTGCAAGGTAGGCCAAAGTGCAGGAGGTTGCAGTATTCGAGGTGGGAGATGATGAGTGAATGCACTAGTGTTTTTGCATATTCTTTTTCTTTTTTTAACTGTCTTTATTGAACAATAAATAAAGGATACATAAATTGTTCAGAAGCATTAGAGAAGATCTAAAAAATAAACTTTTACAGTACTTTGAACATTAGACACTATATTGTAACTATAACCAACTTTCCCCCGGGCACACATCTACATCTTCAAAACATAACATCAATCAAGCCCAACAGGAGTTCTGTCTTCAGTTTGCTCTCATGTACCAGTCTGTAAATTGGAAGCAACCATGAATCGCCTGGCGTATAGATGATGTCTGGGCATTAATAAAAGAAGACCATGTAAGGAAAAACCCTTCAGTGTATTTTTCTTTATTCAGTATGGACTCTATCCAGTCCATCTTAAAGAGATGCAGTATTCGATACTGTGGATCACCAGCTCCTCCTCACTATGCTCCGCTCCATCGGCCTCAAGGACACCGTTCTCTCCTGGTTCTCCTCCTATCTCTCTGACCGATCCTTCACTGTATGTTTTGCTGGTTCCTCCTCCTCTCACCTTCCCCTTACTGTTGGGGTTCCTCAAGGATCAGTCCTAGGCCCCCTCCTCTTCTCGTTGTATACTGCCCCTATTGGACAAACAATCAGTAGATTTGGTTTCCAGTACCATCTCTATGCTGACGACACCCAATTATACACCTCTTCTCCTGTTGTCACGCCGACCTTTTTAGAAAACACCAGTGATTGTCTTACCGCTGTCTCTAACATCATGTCCTCCCTCTATCTGAAACTAAACCTGTCAAAAACTGAACTCCTCGTGTTCTCTCCCTCTACTAACCTATCTTTGCCTGACATTGCCATCTCCGTGTGCGGTTCCACCATTACTCCAAAGCAACATGCCCGCTGCCTTGGGGTCATCCTTGATTCTGACCTTTCATTCACCCCCCACATTCGATCACTGGCTCGCTCTTCTTACCTGCATCTCAAAAACATTTCTAGAATTTGCCCTTTTCTTACTTTCGACTCTGCAAAAACTCTTACTGTTTCACTTATTCATTCTCGTCTGGACTATTGTAACTCTCTACTAATCGGCCTCCCTCTTACCAAACTTTCCCCACTCCAATCTGTCCTGAATGCTGCTGCCAGGATCATATTCCTCACCAACCGTTACACCGATGCCTCTACCTTGTGCCAGTCATTACACTGGCTACCCATCCACTCCAGAATCCAGTACAAAACTACTACCCTCATCCACAAAGCACTCCATGGCTCTGCACCACCCTACATCTCCTCTCTAGTCTCAGTCTACCACCCTACCCGTGCCCTCCGCTCCGCTAATGACCTCAGGTTAGCATCCTCAATAATCAGAACCTCCCACTCCCGTCTCCAAGACTTTACACGTGCTGCGCCGATTCTTTGGAATGCACTACCTAGGTTAATACGATTAATCCCCAATCCCCACAGTTTTAAGCGTAAACTAAAAACTCACTTGTTCAGACTGGCCTACCGCCTCAATGCATTAACCTAACGATCCCTGTGTGGCCTATTTATATAAAAAAAAAAAACAGGTTCCTCGCATCATGTTCTCATACACATTATGCAGTTAATAGCCCTGTGTGTCTGTACTGCTACATACTTAGGCAGTTAACTGGTTCATGCAGCTTTACATGAATACCCGAGCCTTACACTATGGCCGGTCCGAATAACTAAAGAAATTGTTACCATCCACCTCTCGTGTCTCCCCTTTTCCTCATAGTCTGTAAGCTTGCGAGCAGGGCCCTTATTCCTCCTGGTATCTGTTTTGAACTGTATTTCTGTTATGCTGTAATGTCTATTGTCTGTACAAGTCCCCTCTATAATTTGTAAAGCGCTGCGGAATATGTTGGCGCTATATAAATAAAAATTATTATTATTATTATTAGATAATTACTACGAAGGTAGCCAAAGGTCAAAGAGGGAGTATTATCCTGTGCCCATAGTTGTAGAATACTTTTGTGGGTGGCTGCCACCCAGATTAACAAAATGCGGCGCTGCTGAAAAGAAAGCCTCACGAACTGATCCTGTGGGAGAATGTTGACTATGGCCCACTCCGGAGAAAGAGAAATAGCTACACCGAAGATATTAGTGAGATGTTGCAAGAGTGGATCCCAAACCTCCCGTATTTTTGGACAGTCCCAGAGACAATGAAAAATATCAGCTGCAGAATGTAGGCATTT
The DNA here is from genome assembly GCF_032444005.1 of Ranitomeya imitator. Lineage (NCBI taxonomy): Eukaryota > Metazoa > Chordata > Amphibia > Anura > Dendrobatidae > Ranitomeya > Ranitomeya imitator. The sequence goes on from NC_091284.1 coordinate 775,521,451, forward strand.
AGGGCAGGGAAAATCACCTGAGGGGGACATTTTAGATTTAATCTCTGGGAAGATATATTCTCTATGGAATATTATGAGAGTCATGGTTGTGTAACTGTCATACGGTAACATAGAGTTAATACGTAATGTGGCTTTGAAAAGGTCTTTTACCTGACAGTCAGTTAGTTGAGATACCCATCTGTTATGACCTGGTGGTTAGGAGCACCCAGAATGACCTGATAGTTAAACCTCATACAGGACGAGCTCTGGGATGTGGGAGCTCTGCTGACCGCAAGCCCTAATCCTATCACACACACTAGAAATAGCCGTGGAGCGCTCCTGACCAGACCTAGGCGCCTCGTCACAGCCTAAGAACTATCTAGCCCTAGAGATAGAAAATAAAGCCTACCTTGCCTCAGAGAAATTCCCCAAAGGTAAAGGAAGCCCCCCACATATATTGACTGTGAGTAAAGATGAAAGTCACAAACGCAGAAATGAAACAGGTTTCAGCAAAGGGAGGCCAGACTTACTAAATAGACAGAGGATAGGAAAGGTAACTTTGCGATCAGCACAAAAACCTACAAAAGACCACGCAGAGTGTGCAAAAACCTCCGCACCGACTCACGGTGCGGAGGGGCAACTCTGCATCCCAGAGCTTCCAGCTAGCAAGACAAGATCATGATAACCAGCTGGACAAGAAAACAGTGAACAAATAATGACTATCAGGAACTTAGCTTCTGCAGGAGAAGGCAGGTCACCAGAGAGATCCAGGAGCGAACTGAACCAATGCAAAAACATTGACAGCTGGCATAGAGTAACGATCTGAGAGAAGTTAAATAGAGCAGCCAACCAAAGGATAAACCACGTCACCTGTGTAAGGAACCTCAGAAGCAGCAGCTTCACTCATAGCCACCAGAGGCAGCCCATAGACAGAACTCGCCGAAGTACCATTCACGACCACAGGAGGGAGTTCGACAAGAGAATTCACAACAGTACCCCCCCCCCCTTGAGGAGGGGTCACCGAACCCTCACCAGAGCCCCCAGGCCGATCAGGATGAGCCAAATGAAAGGCACGAACAAGATCGGCAGCATGAACATCAGAGGCAAAAACCCAGGAATTATCTTCCTGACCATAACCCTTCCACTTGACCAGGTACTGGAGTTTCCGTCTCGAAACACGAGAATCCAAAATCTTCTCCACCACATACTCCAACTCCCCCTCGACCAACACCGGGGCAGGAGGATCAACGGAGGGAACCATTGGCGCCACGTATCTCCGCAACAACGACCTATGGAACACATTATGGATGGCAAAAGAAGCTGGAAGATCCAAACGAAATGACACAGGATTAAGAACTTCAGAAATCTTATATGGCCCAATGAAACGAGGCTTAAACTTAGGAGAGGAAACCTTCATAGGAACGTGACGAGATGACAATCAAACCAAATCCCCAACACGAAGTCGGGGACCAACACAACGCCGGCGGTTAGCGAAACGTTGAGCCTTCTCCTGGGACAATGTCAAATTGTCCACCACATGAGTCCAAATCTGCTGCAACCTGTCCACCACCGCATCCACACCAGGACAGTCCGAAGGCTCAACCTGCCCTGAAGAGAAACGAGGATGGAAACCAGAATTACAGAAAAAAGGAGAAACTAAAGTAGCCGAGCTGGCCCGATTATTAAGGGCGAACTCAGCCAAAGGCAAGAAGGACACCCAATCATCCTGATCAGCAGAAACAAAGCATCTCAGATATGTCTCCAAAGTCTGATTAGTTCGTTCGGTTTGGCCATTAGTCTGTGGATGGAAAGCCGAAGAAAAAGACAAATCAATGCCCATCTTAGCGCAAAAGGACCGCCAAAACCTCGAAACAAACTGGGAACCTCTGTCCGAGACGATGTTCTCTGGAATGCCATGCAAATGAACCACATGCTGGAAAAACAATGGCACCAAATCAGAGGAGGAAGGCAATTTAGATAAGGGTACCAAATGGACCATCTTAGAGAAGCGATCACAAACCACCCAAATGACCGACATCTTTTGAGAAACAGGGAGATCAGAAATAAAATCCATGGAAATATGCGTCCAGGGCCTCTTCGGGATCGGCAAGGGCAAAAGCAACCCACTGGCACGAGAACAGCAGGGCTTAGCCCGAGCACAAGTCCCACAGGACTGCACAAAAGAACGCACATCCCGTGACAAAGAAGGCCACCAAAAGGATCTAGCCACCAAATCTCTGGTACCAAAGATTCCAGGATGACCAGCCAACACTGAACAATGAATCTCAGAGATAACTCTACTAGTCCATCTATCAGGGACAAACAGTTTCTCCGTAGGACAACGGTCAGGTCTATGAGCCTGAAACTTTTGCAGCACACGCCGCAAATCAGTGGAAATGGCTGACAAAATTACCCCTTCTTTAAGAATACCCGCCGGCTCCGGAACACCCGGAGAGTCAGGCACAAAACTCCTTGACAGGACGTCAGCCTTCACATTCTTAGATCCCGGAAGGTATGAAACCACAAAATCAAAACGGGAGAAAAAGAGCGACTATCGAGCCTGTCTAGGATTCAACCGTTTGGCAGACTCGAGATAAGTCAAATTCTTGTGATCCGTCAAGACCACCACGCGATGTTTAGCTCCTTCAAGTCAATGCCGCCACTCCTCGAATGCCCACTTCATGGCCAACAACTCCCGATTGCCCACATCATAATTGCGCTCAGCAGGCGAGAATTTTCTAGAAAAGAAGGCACAGGGTTTCATCACCGAGCCATCAGAACTTCTTTGTGACAAAACAGCCCCTGCTCCAATTTCAGAAGCATCAACCTCAACCTGAAAAGGGAGCGAAACATCTGGCTGGCACAACACAGGGGCAGAAGCAAAACGACACTTCAACTCCTGAAAAGCCTCTACAGCCGCAGAGGACCAATTGACCACATCAGCACCTTTCTTGGTCAAATCAGTCAACGGTTTAGCAATACTGGAAAAATTAGCGATGAAGCGACGATAAAAATTAGCAAAGCCCAGGAACTTCTGCAAGCTCTTCACAGATGTCGGCTGAGTCCAATCGTAAATGGCCTGAACTTTAACAGGGTCCATCTCGATAGTAGAAGGGGAAAAAATGAACCCCAAAAATGAAACCTTCTGAACTCAAAAGAGACACTTTGACCCCTTCACAAACAAGGAATTCGCACGAAGGACCTGGAACACCATTCTGACCTGCTTCACATGAGACTCCCAATCATCCGAAAAGACCAAAATGTCATCCAAATATACAATCATGAATCTATCCAGGTACTCTCGGAAGATGTCATGCATAAAGGACTGAAACACAGATGGAGCATTAGAAAGCCCGAATGGCATAACCAGGTACTCAAAATGGCCCTTGGGCGAATTAAATGCCGTTTTCCATTCATCACCCTGTTTAATTCGCACAAGATTATACGCACGACGAAGATCTATCTTGGTGAACCAACTAGCCCCCTTAATCCGAGCAAATAAATCAGACAGCAGCGGCAAAGGATACTGAAATTTGACTGTGATCTTATTAAGAAGGCGGTAATCAATACAAGGTCTCAAAGAACCATCCTTCTTGGCCACAAAAAAGAACCCTGCTCCCAATGGTGACGACGACGGACGAATATGACCCTTCTCCAAGGATTCCTTTATATAACTCCGCATAGCGGCGTGCTCTGGCACAGATAAATTAAACAGACGGCCCTTAGGAAACTTACTACCAGGAATCAAATTAATAGCACAGTCGCAATCCCTATGAGGAGGTAGGGCACCAGATTTGGGCTCTTCAAATACATCCCGGTAATCTGATAAAAACTCAGGGACTTCAGAAGGAGTGGAAGGCGAAATTGACAGCAATGGAACATCACCATGTACCCCCTGACAACCCCAGCTGGACACAGACATAGATTTCCAATCCAACACTGGATTATGAACCTGTAGCCATGGCAACCCCAAAACGACCACATCATGCAGATTATGCAACACCAAAAAGCGAATATCCTCCTGATGTGCAGGAGCCATGCACATGGTCAATTGAGTCCAGTACTGAGGCTTATTCTTGGCCAAAGGCGTAGCATCAATTCCTCTCAATGGAATAGGATACTGCAAGGGCTCCAAGAAAAAACCACAGCGCCTGGCAAACTCCAAGTCCATCAAATTCAGGGCAGCGCCTGAATCCACAAATGCCATTACAGAATAGGACGACAGAGAGCAAATCAGAGTAACGGACAAAAGAAATTTAGACTGTACCGTACCAATGGTGGCAGACCTAGCGAACCGCTTACTGCGCTTAGGACAATCGGAGATAGCATGAGTGGATTCACCACAGTAAAAACACAGCCCATTCCGACGTCTGTGTTCTTGCCGTTCAGCTCTGGTCAAAGTCCTATCACACTGCATAGGCTCAGGCCTATGCTCAGAGAATACTGCCAGATGGTGCACAGCTTTGCGCTCACGCATGCGCCGATCGATCTGAATGGCCAAAGACATAGACTCATTCAGACCAGCAGGCGTGGGAAATCCCACCATGAGATCCTTAAGGGCTTCAGAAAGACCCTTTCTGAAAATTGCCGCCAGGGCACATTCATTCCACTGAGTAAGCACAGACCACTTTCTACACTTCTGACAGTACACCTCCGCTTCATCCTGACCCTGACACAAAGGCAGCAAGATTTTCTCTGCCTGATCCACTGAATTTGGTTCATCATAAAGCAATCCAATCGCCAGAAAAAACGCATCAACATCACGCAATGCAGGATCTCCTGGCGCAAGGGAAAATGCCCAGTCTTGAGGGTCACCACGCAACAAAGAAATAATAATTTTTACCTGTTGAACGGGGTCACCAGAGGAGCAGGGTTTCAAAGCTAGAAACAGTTTACAATTATTTTTGAAATTCAAGAACCTAGATCTATCCCCAGAAAATAAGTCAGGAATAGGAATTTTAGGCTCTAACATAGGATTCTGAACCACAAAATCTTGAATGTTTTGTACCCTTGCAGAGAGATGATCCATACAAGAGGACAGACCTTGAATGTCCATATCTACACCTGTGTCCTGAACCACCCAAAGGTCTAGGGGAAAAGAAAGACAAAACACAGTGCAAAGAAAAAAAAATGGTCTCAGAAGTTCTCTTATCCCTCTATTGAGATGCATTAATACTTTGGGCCAGCTGTACTGTTATGACCTGGTGGTTAGGAGCACCCAGAATGGCCTGATAGTTAAACCTCATACAGGACGAGCTCTGGGATGTGGGAGCTCTGCTGACCGCAAGCCCTAATCCTATCACACACACTAGAAATAGCCATGGAGCGCTCCTGACCAGACCTAGGCGCCTCATCACAGCTTAAGAACTATCTAGCCCTAGAGATAGAAAATAAAGCCTGCCTTGCCTCAGAGAAATTCCCCAAAGGTAAAGGAAGCCCCCCACATATATTGACTGTGAGTAAAGATGAAAGTCACAAACGCAGAAATGAAACAGGTTTCAGCAAAGGGAGGCCAGACTTACTAAATAGACAGAGGATAGGAAAGGTAACTTTGCGATCAGCACAAAAACCTACAAAAGACCACGCAGAGTGTGCAAAAACCACCGCACCGACTCACGGTGCGGAGGGGCAACTCTGCATCCCAGAGCTTCCAGCTAGCAAGACAAGATCATGATAACCAGCTGGACAAGAGAACAGTGAACAAAAAATGACTATCAGGAACTTAGCTTCTGCAGGAGAAGGCAGGTCACCAGAGAGATCCAGGAGCGAACTGAACCAATGCAAAAACATTGACAGCTGGGGTGGAGTAACGATCTGAGAGAAGTTAAATAGAGCAGCCAACCAAAGGATAAACCACGTCACCTGTGTAAGGAACCTCAGAAGCAGCAGCTTCACTCATAGCCACCAGACGGAGCCCATAGACAGAACTCGCCGAAGTACCATTCACGACCACAGGAGGGAGTTCGACAACAGAATTCACAACACCCATCTCCACGGGCCCGGTGAAGAGTCTGACCACTGTATGGAAGATTTCAGTGACTTGTATATAAAACTCAAAGATTAATTCCCTACGTGAGCTTTAATGGAGATTAAGTTTAGAGGGTGAACTCTAATGTCGTCCGGTATATCCCGCAGTACTGAGCCTACATAATGTCTAACATGAGTAATTGTAAATACCCAATCCTGGCGGGAGATAACTTTACTAACACAATGTCTTCCAAAGTAAGAGGACACTGATTGTCCGCCAACATGTCACAAACCAGTCTACATCCATTATTCCCAAGCACACGATAGATGAGAGGCGGCCTGCCGTGTAGAGAGGAGGGTTTTTGCATATTCTTGATTATGGAATGAACAGATCTGGGAAATATTTTTGAGTTGTAGTCTGCAGGAAGTGGAAAGGGCTCAGATATGTGGTTTGAAGGAGAGATTAGAGTCAAGGGATACCCAGAGGCAGAGAGCTTGCGGGACTGGGGAGAGTGAGCAGCCATTGATGTTGATGGAGAGGGCTTTTGGGGAGGGGTTGAGTGAGATGGGAGAAAGATGACCAATTCTGTTTTGTCCATGATAAGTTTTAGAAATCCAGCAGAGAATGAAATATCAGACAGATATTGTGGGATTGTGGTTAGTAAGGAGGTGATATCGGGTCCAGAGAGGTAGATTTGTGTCATCACCATAGAGGTGATCCTGAAAGCTAGTTAGTAGGTCATTGGTGACTTTAGTCAGGGCAGTTTTAGTGGACTGATGCAATCAGAGGCCAGATTGTAAGTGGTCAAATAGGGAGCAGGAGGAGGGGTGGGAAGACAGTTCAAGATAGACGCGTTGTTCCAATAGTTTCGAAGCATAGGGGAGAAGTGAGATGGGGCGATAGCTAGACACAGAGAATGGGTCATGGGAGGGCTTTCTGAAGATGGGTGTAATCATGGTATGTTTGAGGCATGAGCGGAAGACACTAGTTGTTAAGGTTGGTTAAAGAGATGGATAAGGGGTGGGAAGAAGATTGTGATGAGGTTTAGGATGAGGTGGGACTGGGTGAGATGTGATCTGGACAGTAGAAATGCATTTTTGATAGTGACGATGTCTCCATACTGCTGCATTTACAGCTGATAACCACATAGCTAGCACAGTCCGCTTTACAGTTATGAATCGTATACATTCACTACACATCCCAGCAATACAGTAAATTTCTGATGAAGGTCTATGATTGGCAGAAACATCAATTTAGGCTGTTTATAACAGACTGTCCTTGATTATTAATAAATCCACAATTCTTGCATAGCATCCTATTGAGTGCCAAGTTTTACTACTATACATTGGACTTTGTTAGTGGTAAATTTACGTCAAATGTTTTTGTTTTTATTTGTGAAAATATTGGACATTTTGTGAAAATTTCACAATTTCCAAACTTTCAATTTTTATATCTTTAACACCTTAAGCCCCGAGGGTGGTTTGCACGTTAATGACCGGGCCAATTTTTACAATTCTGACCACTGTCCCTTTATGAGGTTATAACTCTGGAACGCTTCAACAGATCCCAGTGATTCTGACAATGTTTTCTCAGGACATATTGTACTTCATGATAGTGGTAAAAATTCTTTGATAGTACCTGCGTTTGTTTGGGAAAAAAAACGGAAATTTGGCGAAAATTATGAAAATTTCGCAATTTTCCAACTTTGAATTTTTATGCAATTAAATCACAGAGATATGTCACACAAAATACTTAATAAGTAACATTTCCCACATGTTTACTTTACATCAGCACAATTTTGGAACCAAATTTTTTTTTTGTTAGGGAGTTATAAGGGTTAAAAGTTGACCAGCAATTTCTCATTTTTACAACACCATTTTTTTTTAGGGACCACATCTCATTTGAAGTCATTTTGAGGGGTCTATATGATAGAAAATACCCAAGTGTGACACCATTCTAAAAACTGCACCCCTCAAGGTGCTCAAAACCATATTCAAGAAGTTTATTAACCCTTCTGGTGCTTCACAGGAATTTTTGGAATGTTTAAATAAAAATGAACATTTAACTTTTTTTCACAAAAAATTTACTTCAGCTCCAATTTGTTTTATTTTACCAAGGGTAAGAGAAGAAATTGGACCCCAAAAGTTGTTGTACAATTTGTCCTGAGTACGCTGATACCCCATATGTGGGGGTAAACCACTGTTTGGGCGAATGGGAGAGCTCAGAAGGGAAGGAGCGCTGTTTGACTTTTCAATGCAAAATTGACAGGAATTGAGATGGGACACCATGTTGCGTTTGGAGAGCCACTGATGTGCCTAAACATTGAAACCCCCCACAAGTGACACCATTTTGGAAAGTAGACCCCCTAAGGAACTTATCTAGAGGTGTGGTGAGCACTTTGACCCACCAAGTGTTTCACAGAAGTTTATAATGCAGAACCGTAAAAATAAAAAATCATATTTTTTCACAAAAATTATCTTTTTGCCCCCAATTTTTTATTTTCCCAAGGGTAAGAGAAGAAATTGGACCCCAAAAGTTGTTGTACAATTTGTCCTGAGTACGCTGATACCCCATATGTGGGGGTAAACCACTGTTTGGGCGCATGGGAGAGCTCAGAAGGGAAGGAGCACCGTTTGACTTTTCAATGCAAAATTGACAGGAATTGAGATGGGACGCCATGTTGCTTTTGGAGAGCCACTGATGTGAATAAACATTGAAACCCCCAACAAGTGACACCATTTTGGAAAGTAGATCCCCTAAGGAATTTATCTAGATGGGTTTTGAGCGCTTTGACCCACCAAGGGCTTCACAGAAGTTTATAATGCAGAGCCGTAAAAATAAAACAAAAATTTTTTCTCACAAAAATTATTTTTTAGCCCCCAGTTTTGTATTTTCCCGAGGGTAAGAAGAGAAATTCGACCCCAAAAGTTGTTGTCCAATTTGTCCTGAGTGCGCTGATACCCCATATGTGGGGGGGAACCACCGTTTGGCCGCATGGGAGGGTTCGGAAGGGAAGGAGCGCCATTTGGAATGCAGACTTAGATGGAATGGTCTGCAGGTGTCACATTGCGTTTGCAGAGCCCCTAATGTACCTAAACAGTAGAAACCCCCCACAAGTGACACCATTTTGGAAAGTAGACCCCCTAAGGAACTCATCTAGATGTGTTGTGAGAGCTTTGAACCCCCAAGTGTTTCACTACAGTTTGTAACGCAGAGCCGTGAAAATAAAAAATAAAAATTTTCCCCCCAAAATTATTTTTTAGCCCCCAGTTTTGTATTTTCCCAAGGGTAAGAGGAGAAATTCGACCCCAAAAGTTGTTGTCCAATTTGTCCTGAGTGCGCTGATACCCCATATGTGGGGGAAACCACTGTTTGGCCGCATGGGAGGGCTCGGAAGGGAAGAAGCGCCATTTGGAAAGCAGACTTAGATGGAATGGTCTGCAGGTGTCACATTGCGTTTGCAGAGCCCCTAATGTATCTAAACAGTAGAAACCCCCTACAAGTGACCCCATATTGGAAAATAGACCCCCTAGGGAACTCATCTAGATGTGTTCTGAGAACTTTGAACCCCCAAGTGTTTCACTACAGTTTATAACGCAGAGCCTTGAAAATAAAAAATCTTTTTTTCCCACAAAAAATATTTTTTAGCCCCCAGTTTTGTATTTTCCCAAGGGTAACAGGAGAAATTGGACTCCAAAAGTTGTTGTTCTATTTGTCGTGAGTACGCTGATACCCCATATGTTGGGGTAAACCCCTGTTTGGGCACACGGGAGAGCTCGGAAGGGAAGGAGCACTGTTTTACTTTTTCAACGCAGAATTGGCTGGAATTGAGATCGGACGCCATGTCGCGTTTGGAGAGCCCCTGATGTGCCTAAACAGTGGAAACCCCTCAATTATGACTGAAACCATAATCCAAACACACCCCTAACCCTAATCTCAACAGTAACCCTAACCACACCTCTAACCCTGACACACCCCTAACCCTAATCCCAACCCTATTCCCAACTGTAAATGTAATCTAAACCCTAACCGTAACTTTAGCCCCAACCCTAACCCTAACTTTAGCCCCAACCCTAACTGTGGCCCTCACCCTAGCCCTAACCCTAGCCCTAACCCTGGCCCTAACCCTAACCCTAGCCTTAACCCTAGCCCTAACCCTAGCCCTAACCCTAATGGGAAAATGGAAATAAATACATTTTTTTAATTTTTCCCTAACTAGGGGGGTAATGAAGGGGGGTTTGATTTACTTTTATAGCGGGTTTTTTAGCGGATTTTTATGATTGGCAGCCGTCACACACTGAAAGACGTTTTTTATTGCAAAAAATATTTTTTTGCGTTACCACATTTTGAGAGCTATAATTTTTCCATATTTTGGTCCACAGTCATGTGAGGTCTTGTTTTTTGCGGGAGTTGACGTTTTTATTGGTAACATTTTCGGGCACGTGACATTTTTAGATCGCTTTTTATTACGATTTTTGTGAGGCAGAATGACCAAAAACCAGCTATTCATGAATTTCTTTTGGGGAAGGCGTTTATACCGTTCCGCGTTTGGTAAAATTTATAAAGCAGTTTTATTCTTCGGGTCAGTACGATTACAGCGATACCTCATTTAAATCATTTTTTTATGTTTTGGCGCTTTTATACGATAAAAACTATTTTATAGAAAAAATAATTATTTTTGCATCGCTTTATTCTCAGGACTATAACTTTTTTATTTTTTCGCTGATGATGCTGTATGGTGGCTCGTTTTTTGCGGGACAAGATGACGCTTTCAGCAGTACCATGGTTATTTATATCTGTCTTTTTGATCGCGTGTTATTCCACTTTTTGTTCGGCGGTATGATAATAAAACGTTGTTTTTTGCCTCGTTTTTTTTTTTCTTACGGTGTTTACTGAAGGGGTTAACTAGTGGGCCAGTTTTATAGGTCGGGTCGTTATGGACGCGGCGATACTAAATATGTGTACTTTTATTGTTTATTTTTTATTATTTAGATAAAGAAATGTATTTATGGGAATAATATATACAGTGGGGCAAAAAAGTATTTAGTCAGTCAGCAATAGTGCAAGTTCCACCACTTAAAAAGATGAGATGCGTCTGTAATTTACATCATAGGTAGACCTCAACTATGGGAGACAAACTGAGAAAAAAAAATCCAGAAAATCACATTGTCTGTTTTTTTTTAACATTTTATTTGCATATTATGGTGGAAAATAAGTATTTGGTCAGAAACAAAATTTCATCTCAATACTTTGTAATATATCCTTTGTTGGCAATGACAGAGGTCAAACGTTTTCTGTAAGTCTTCACAAGGTTGCCACACACTGTTGTTGGTATGTTGGCCCATTCATCCATGCAGATCTCCTCTAGAGCAGTGATGTTTTTGGCTTTTCGCTTGGCAACACGGACTTTCAACTCCCTCCAAAGGTTTTCTATAGGGTTGAGATCTGGAGACTGGCTAGGCCACTCCAGGACCTTGAAATGCTTCTTACGAAGCCACTCCTTCATTGCCCTGGCGGTGTGCTTTGGATCATTGTCATGTTGAAAGACCCAGCCACGTTTCATCTTCAATGCCCTTGCTGATGGAAGGAGGTTTGCACTCAAAATCTCACGATACATGGCCCCATTCATTCTTTCATGTACCCGGATCAGTCGTCCTGGCCCCTTTGCAGAGAAACAGCCCCAAAGCATGATGTTTCCACCACCATGCTTTACAGTAGGTATGGTGTTTGATGGATGCAACTCAGTTTTCTTTTTCCTCCAAACACGACAAGTTGTGTTTCTACCAAACAGTTCCAGTTTGGTTTCATCAGACCATAGGACATTCTCCCAAAACTCCTCTGGATCATCCAAATGCTCTCTAGCAAACTTCAGACGGGCCCGGACATATACTGGCTTAAGCAGTGGGACACGTCTGGCACTGCAGGATCTGAGTCCATGGTGGCGTAGTGTGTTACTTATGGTAGGCCTTGTTACATTGGTCCCAGCTCTCTGCAGTTCATTCACTAGGTCCCCCCGCGTGGTTCTGGGATTTTTGCTCACCGTTCTTGTGATCATTCTGACCCCACGGGGTGGGATTTTGCGTGGAGCCCCAGATCAAGGGAGATTATCAGTGGTCTTGTATGTCTTCCATTTTCTAATTATTGCTCCCACTGTTGATTTCTTCACTCCAAGCTGGTTGGCTATTGCAGATTCAGTCTTCCCAGCCTGGTGCAGGGCTATAATTTTGTTTCTGGTGTTTGAGGGTGTGCACAGGTGTCTTTTTATACTGATAACAAGTTTAAACAGGTGCCATTACTACAGGTAATGAGTGGAGGAAAGAGGAGACTCTTAAAGAAGAAGTTACAGGTCTGTGAGAGCCAGAAATCTTGATTGTTTGTTTCTGACCAAATACTTATTTTCCACCATAATATGCAAAAAAAAATGTTAAAAAAAAACAGACAATGTGATTTTCTGGATTTTTTTTTCTCAGTTTGTCTCCCATAGTTGAGGTCTACCTATGATGTAAATTACAGACGCCTCTCATCTTTTTAAGTGGTGGAACTTGCACTATTGCTGACTGACTAAATACTTTTTTGCCCCACTGTATATACATTTTTTCATTATGTAGGAATATTTTTTTAAATTTTTTTTACACATTTGGAAACATTTTTTTTAACTTTTTTACTTTGTCCCAGGGGGGGACAGTACAGATCGGTGATCTGCCAGTTTGCACAGCACTCTGACAGATCACCGATCTGTCTGAGAGCAGTGCAGCGTTACCAAGTGCCTGCTCTGAGCAGGCACTTGGTAAGCCACCTCCCTCCCTGCAGGACCCGGATGCCGCGGCCATCTTGGATCCGGGTCCAGCAAGGCGGAAGGAGGTAGGAGACCCTCGCAGCAACGCGATCACATCGCGTTGCTGTGGGGGGCTCAGGGAAGCCCGCAGGGAGCCCCCTCCCTGCGCGATGCTTCCCTATACCGCCGGCACATCGCGATCATGTTTGATCGCGGTGTGCCGGGGTTAATATGCCGAGGGCGGTCCGTGACCGCTCCTGGCATATAGTGCCGGATGTCAGCTGCGATAGGCAGCTGACACACGGCCGCGATCGGCCGCGCTCTCCTCGTGAGCGTGGCTGATCGCCTATGACGTACTATCTCGTCGGTGGGAATTAAAGCCCACCCCACCTCGACGGGATAGTACGTCATATGGGATTAAGGGGTTAAACTACTGTAGTTAGTCATGCTGTACAAAGTAATGTATAAATAGCATTTCAGCATAATTTCTGAGACATTTTTTTTTGTTAGGAAGTTAGAAGGGAGGACATTTGATCAGCAATTTCTCATTTTGCCAATAAAATTTTACAAACCTGTTTTTTTAGGGACCAAATCACCTTAAAAATGGCTTTGAGGGGCCTGTATGACAGAAAATAACCAATTGTTACACCATTCTAAAAACTGCACCCCTCAAAGTGCTCAAAATCACATTCAAGACATTTTTTAACCCTTTAGATGCTTCACAGGAATTAAAGCAATGTGGAAGGAAGAAATTACCTTTTTAATTTTTCCCACAAAAATGTTCATTTACCCCAAGTTTTGCATGTTTACAAAGAAAACAGGAGAAAATACCCATACAATATTTTGTGCAATTTCTCCTGAGTATGCAAATACCCCATGTTTGGAGGAAAACTACTGTGTGGGGGCATGGCAGTGCTTGGAAGGGAAGGAGTGCCAATTGACTTTTGGAACATAAAATTGGCTGGAATAGATGGCGGACACCATGTTGAGTTTGGAGAGGCCCTGATGTGCCTAAATAGTGGAAATCCCCCACAAGTGACATCATTTTGGAAAGTACAGTGGTGAATATCATACTATAAACACAATAAGGATGGGCCACTGCTGTCTGCTTGTCCCCCAGACCAAAATTTGCCAGCCAGCCTCTTATGTGACTAAACAGTGGAACTCCTCCCCTCCCCCCAAGCGACCCCAGTTTGGAATCTACACCCATCAAGGAGCTTATCTAGATCTATGGTGAGCATCTTGAACCCACAGGTGCTTCACAGAATTTTATAAGGTTGAGCCATACAAATGAAAAAATTCAGTAACAGGAGAAAATAAACCATACAATTTGTTGTGCAATTTGTACACTGATACCCCATATGTGATGGAAAACTACTGTTTGGGCATACGGCAGGGTTTGGAAGGGAAACGGTGCCAATTGAATTCTGGAGCGCAACTTGGCAAGAACAGATTGTGAATGCCATGTCACATTTGAAGAGCTCCTGACATGCCAAAACAGCAGAAATCCCCACAATTAGCCATATTTTGGAAACTACAGCTCTTGAGGAATTCATCTAGGTGTGTAGTGAACATTTTGAACTCTCAAGCGATTCATAGAATTGTATAACTTTGGACTGAGTCAATGGAAAAAAAACATTTTTTCCTCTAAAATGTTGTTTTGACCTCAAGTTTTTAATTTTCAAGAGGGAGAAAATAGACCACAAAATAAGTTGTGCAATTTCTCCTGAGTGTGCCAAAACCCTACATGTAATAGGGAAATACTTTTCAGGCACAGTGAACAGCTCAGAAGGGCAGGAGAGCCACATTATAGTGCATTTTTTGCGGCAATGACTTCAGGGTGCCATGTCACATCGGCATAGCCCATGAGGTAGCAAAACAGCAACCTTATTTTATAAACTACACCCCCCCAATTAATTCATCAAGGGGTGCAGTGATCATATTAAACTTATTGAATATTGAATCTTATACCATTGGGTGAAGAAAAAAATAACTACATTTTTACCACAAAAATGTTGTTTTAGCTCCGGATGTTAGTGTCACACAGGAAAATTGGTAAAAATGGTAACAAAATTTGTCACACAATTTCTGTTAAATGTGGCAATACCCTGTTATGATACGGTGGTCTAGGAGCAACATGGAACGAGCTCTGAAGGAAGTGGTAACTGTACTGACCGCAGTCCCTAAGCTCAACACAACACTAGAAGTAGCCGTGGAATGCTCCTAACTCTCCCTAGGCATCTCGTCACAGCCTAAGAGCTAACTACCCCTAAACATAGAAGCAGGAAAGCTATCTTGCCTCAGAGAAAATCCCCAAAGGATAGATTAGCCCCCACAAATAATGACTGTGAGTGGAGAGGGAAAAGACATACACAGAATGAAACCAGGATGAGCACAGGAGGCCAGTCTATCTAAATAGATAGGACAGGATAGAATACTGTGCGGTCAGTATAAAACACTACAAAAATCCACGCAGAGTTTACAAAAAATCTCCACACCTGACTAAAGGTGTGGAGGGCAAATCTGCCTCCCAGAGCTTCCAGCAAGACAGAATTAATTCACACTGATAAGCTGGACAAACATAGAAAGCACAGAATGGATAAGTCCACAATCTATGCACAGAAAAGGGCAAGCAAAAACTTAGCTTAGCTGAACTGGTCAGGATAACAGGGAACTCCAAAGAGATGTGAATCCAACCAGGAACCATTTACAAGTGGCACTGGCTGAAGATAGAGCCAGACTTAAATAGCCGAGCAGAAGAGACAATAAGTGGAGGCAGCTGATGACGGCTAACTCCAAGGAGCAGCCATACCACTAGAAACCACAAGAGGGAGCCCAAGAGCAGAACTCACAAAAGTGCCACTTACAACCACCGGAGGGAGCCCAAGAGCGGAATTCACAACAGTACCCCCCCCTTGAGGAGGGGTCACCGAACCCTCACCAGAGCCCCTAGGCCGATCAGGATGAGCCAAGTGAAAAGGACGAACCAAATCGGTGGCATGGACATCGGAGGCAACAACCCAAGAATTATCCTCCTGGCCATAACCCTTCCACTTGACAAGATACTGAAGCCTCCGCCTCGAAAAACGAGAATCCAAAATCTTCTCAACCTCATATTCCAACTCTCCTTCAACCAACACCGGGGCAGGAGGGTCAACCGAGGGAACAACGGGCACCACATATCTCCGCAACAAAGATCTATGGAAAACATTATGAATGGCAAAAGAGGCAGGAAGAGCCAAACGAAAAGACACCGGATTAATAATTTCAGAAATTTTATAAGGACCAATAAACCGAGGCTTAAACTTAGGAGAAGAAACCTTCATAGGAACATGACGAGAAGACAACCAAACCAAATCCCCCACACGAAGCCGGGGACCAACACACCGACGGCGGTTGGCAAAACGTTGAGCCCTTTCCTGAGACAACGTCAAATTGTCCACCACATGAGTCCAAATCTGCTGCAGCCTGTCCACCACAGAATCAACACCAGGACAATCAGAAGGCTCAACCTGCCCAGAAGAAAAACGAGGATGAAAACCAAAATTACAAAAGAAAGGTGAAACCAAAGTAGCCGAACTAGCCCGATTATTAAGGGCAAACTCGGCCAACGGCAAGAAAGACACCCAATCATCCTGATCAGCAGACACAAAGCATCTCAAATAGGTCTCCAAGGTCTGATTAGTTCGCTCAGTTTGGCCATTAGTCTGAGGATGAAACGCTGAAGAAAAAGACAAATCAATGCCCATCCTAGCACAAAAGGCCCGCCAAAATCTAGAGACAAACTGAGAACCTCTGTCACACACAATATTCTCCGGAATGCCATGCAAACGAACCACATGCTGAAAAAATAATGGAACCAGATCTGAGGAGGAAGGCAACTTAGGCAAAGGTACCAGATGGACCATTTTAGAGAACCGGTCACAAACAACCCAGATAACAGACATCTTCTGGGAAACAGGAAGATCCGAAATAAAATCCATGGAAATATGCGTCCAGGGCCTCTCAGGGACCGGCAAAGGCAAAAGCAACCCACTAGCGCGGGAACAGCAAGGCTTGGCCCGGGCGCAAGTCCCACAGGACTGCACAAAAGCACGCACATCGCGCGACAAGGAAGGCCACCAAAAGGACCTAGCAACCAAATCTCTGGTACCAAAAATCCCAGGATGCCCAGCCAAAACTGAACAATGAACCTCAGAAATTACCTTACTTGTCCATCTATCAGGAACAAACAGCTTCCCCACTGGACAGCGGTCAGGCCTATCAGCCTGAAATTCCTGAAGCACCCGCCGCAAATCAGGGGAGATGGCAGAAAGAATCACCCCCTCCTTAAGAATGCCAACCGGCTCAAGGACTCCAGGAGAATCAGGCGAAAAACTCTTAGAGAGGGCATCAGCCTTAACGTTCTTAGATCCCGGAAGATACGAGACCACAAAATCAAAACGGGAGAAAAACAGGGACCATCGAGCCTGTCTAGGATTCAGCCGCTTGGCCGACTCGAGGTAAATCAGATTCTTATGATCGGTCAGGACCACAACACGGTGTTTAGCTCCCTCAAGCCAATGTCGCCACTCCTCAAACACACACTTCATAGCCAACAACTCCCGATTGCCGACATCATAATTGCGTTCCGCAGGCGAAAACTTTCTGGAAAAAAAAGCACACGGTTACATCAAAGAGCCATCAGACTCCCTCTGAGACAAAACGGCCCCTGCCCCAATCTCAGAAGCGTCGACCTCAACCTGAAAAGGAAGAGAAACATCCGGTTGACGCAACACAGGGGCAGAAGTAAATCGGCGTTTAAGCTCCTGAAAGGCCTCAACAGCCTCAGAGGACCAATTCATCACATCAGCGCCTTTCTTCGTCAAATCAGGAAGGGGCTTAACCACACTGGAAAAGTTGGCAATGAAACGGCAATAGAAATGAGCAAAACCCAAAAATCTTTGAAGACCCTTCACAGATGTGGGTTGGATCCAGTCATGAATAGCTTGGACCTTAACAGGATCCATTTCTATAGACAAGGGAGAAAAAATAAAACCCAAAAAAGAGACCTTCTGAACTCCGAATAGGCACTTAGACCCCTTCACAAATAAAGCATTATCACGAAGGATCTGGAACACCATCCTGACCTGCTTCACATGAGACTCCCAATCGGAAAAAATCAAAATATCATCCAAATATACGACCATGAATTTATCAAGATAATTGCAGAAAATATCATGCATGAAAGACTGAAACACAGATGGAGCATTAGAGAGCCCAAATGGCATCACAAGGTATTCAAAATGGCCTTCGGGCATATTAAATGCAGTTTTCCATTCGTCACCCTGTTTAATACGAACAAGATTATATGCCCCTCGGAGGTCAATCTTAGTAAACCAACTAGCCCCCTTAATCTGAGCAAACAAATCAGTAAGCAAAGGCAAGGGGTATTGGAATTTGACCGTGATCTTATTAAGAAGACGATAATCAATACAGGGTCTCAAGGAGCCATCCTTCTTAGCAACAAAAAAGAAACCCGCTCCCAATGGTGACGAAGAGGGCCAAATATGCCCTTTCTCCAAAGATTCCTTAACATAGCTCCGCATGGCGGCATGCTCTGGCACAGACAGATTGAAAAGTCGACCCTTAGGGAACTTACAACCAGGAATCAAGTTAATAGCACAATCACAGTCCCTGTGCGGAGGAAGGGAACTGGACTTGGGCTCATCAAATACATCCTGGAAATCCGACAAAAACTCAGGGACCTCAGAAGAGGGGGAAGAGGAAATTGACATCAAAGGAACGTCACTATGTACTCCTCGACAACCCCAACTAGTCACCGACATAGTTTTCCAATCCAGCACCGGATTATGTTCCTGTAACCATGGAAATCCCAGTACAACAACATCATACAGGTTATGCAACACCAGAAAACGGCAATCTTCCTGATGTGCAGGAGCCATGTACATGGTCATCTGTGTCCAGTACTGAGGTTTATCCTTGGCCAAGGGTGTAGCATCAATGCCCCTCAAAGGAACAGGGCTCTGCAAAGGCTGCAAGGAAAAACCACAGCGCCTGGCGAATTCTAAGTCCATTAAGTTCAGGGCAGCGCCTGAATCCACAAATGCCATGACAGAAAAGGACGACAATGAGCAAATCAGGGTCACAGATAAGAGAAATTTAGGCTGTATAGTACTAATGGTAACAGACCTAGCGACTCTCTTAGTACGCTTAGGGCAATCAGAGATAACATGAGCCGAATCACCACAGTAAAAACACAGCCTATTCTGACGTCTGAATTCCTGCCGTTCTATTCTAGTCAAAATCCTATCACATTGCATAGGTTCAGGACTTTGCTCAGAGGATACTGCCATATGGTGCACAGCTTTGCGCTTGCGCAGACGCCGATCAATCGGAATGGCTAGAGACATAGATTCGCTCAAACCGGCAGGCGTAGGAAAGCCCACCATAACATCTTTAAGGGTTTCAGAAAGACCTTTTCTGAAAATAGCAGCCACAGCCTCTTCATTCCATTTAGTGAGCACAGACCATTTTCTAAATTTCTGGCAGTATAACTCTGCCGCTTCCTGACCTTGACACAAGGCCAACAGGGTTTTTTCCGCATGATCCACAGAATTAGGTTCGTCATACAATAATCCGAGCGCTTGAAAAAATGCATCTACATTCAATAATGCCGGATCCCCTGTTTCAAGAGAAAAAGCACAGTCTTGAGGGTCACCACGCAGCAAGGATATGATGATTTTTACTTGCTGAATGAGATCACCAGAAGAACGGGGTTTCAAAGCAAAAAACAATTTGCAGTTGTTTTTAAAGTTCAAAAACTTGGATCTGTCTCCAAAAAACAAATCAGGAGTAGGAATTCTGGGCTCTAAAGCCGGAGTCTGGACAACATAGTCCTGGATACACTGTACTCTTGCAGCAAGTTGATCCACACGAGAAAACAAACCCTGAACATCCATGCCAAAGCATATATCCTGAACCACCCAGATATCAAGAGGAAAAGAAAAAAAAAAAAAAGACAAACTAGAGCACAGAAAAAAAATGGTTCAGAACCTTCTTTTCCTTCTTTTGAGATGCATTTAATTCATTTTTGGCCACTTGTACTGTTATGATACGGTGGTCTAGGAGCAACATGGAACGAGCTCTGAAGGAAGTGGTAACTGTACTGACCGCAGTCCCTAAGCTCAACACAACACTAGAAGTAGCCGTGGAATGCTCCTAACTCTCCCTAGGCATCTCGTCACAGCCTAAGAGCTAACTACCCCTAAAGATAGAAGCAGGAAAGCTATCTTGCCTCAGAGAAAATCCCCAAAGGATAAATTAGCCCCCCACAAATAATGACTGTGAGTGGAGAGGGAAAAGACATACACAGAATGACAAAAGGATGAGCACAGGAGGCCAGTCTAACTAAATAGATAGGACAGGATGGAATACTGTGCGGTCGGTATAAAACACTACAAAAATCCACGCAGAGTTTACAAAAAATCTCCACACCTGACTAAAGGTGTGGAGGGCAAAGCTGCCTCCCAGAGCTTCCAGCAAGACAGAATTAATTCACACTGATAAGCTGGACAAACATAGAAAGCACAGAATGGATAAGTCCACAATCTATGGACAGAAAAGGGCAAGCAAAAACTTAGCTTAGCTGAACTGGTCAGGATAACAGGGAACTCCAAAGAGATGTGAATCCAACCAGGAACCATTTACAAGTGGCACTGGCTGAAGATAGAGCCAGACTTAAATAGCCGAGCAGAAGAGACGATAAGTGGAGGCAGCTGATGACAGCTAACTCCAAGGAGCAGCCATACCACTAGAAACCACAAGAGGGAGCCCAAGAGCAGAACTCACAAAAGTGCCACTTACAACCACCGGAGGGAGCCCAAGAGCGGAATTCACAACAATACCCCATATGTGGCTGTAAAGCAATGTTTACCACACGGCAAGACTCGGTGGGGAGGAGCGCTATTTGACCTTTGGGAGAACAAATTATTGTAGAGTAGTTTGTGGACTCCATATATAGATCCCCTAAGTGCCAGAAAATCAGAAACCCCCTTATGTGACCCCATTTTGCAAATTACATCACTCTAGGAATTTATCTACAGGTGTAGTGATGATTTTGACTCCATGAGTGTTTTCGAGAAACAAGCAGCAATAGATGTTGCCGAGTGAAAATTGCAAATCTGCTATTTTAGTGCCCAGTATGTTGCAGTGCCTGTACATTGTAGTGCCCAGTATATTGTAGTGCCCAGTATGTTGCAGTGCCTGTACATTGTAGTTTACATTGTAGTGCCCAGTAGATTGTAATCACCAGTACATTGTGCCCAGCTCGTGCTTCTGAAGACATGGACCCGGTTAAGCAAACTCTCATTGCTACAGAAATGCTAAACATGTGGACGCTTAATGTGGTTTAGGCACACTGGGGCTTAGAAGGAACGGCGGCATTTAGATTTATTTGAGGAGCAAGGAGCCATAGTGCTTTTCCAGAGCCTTTGTGCTACCACTAACATGAAAGCCCCCTATATTTACATTGACAGATGATAGACCTGAGTGGGCACTTGCTTTTTTTTGTGGATTGAGTTGAAGCTTTTATTGGGAACATTTGACATAAAATTTTGGATCACGTTTATCCGGCGCTCTACGCTAAGCACTTACGTCGTGATTTCTATTTAAATCTCCGAATGACATGATTCCGATTTAGCCCTCCCAAGGAACCATTCACTGTAATGAGGCAGCAGAGTTACTCTGGACTCCATCTGGCCTCTGTTTAGTGTTATCTTTTCAGAGATGCACAAAACTGTGGCGGACCGTGCTTTTCTGCATGCTTAAAAAGATGGACACCACCGGATCAAAGACCAGATGGCATCCACAACATCTCCATTTACCTCATTATAGGGAATCTTCTGCTGGGGGTTCTGTCTGAATCACATATTTCAGAGATTTACATGAAAACCCCGATGCAGTGCAGAGCACAGGATAAATGTGAGCTTTACTGCGATCTTTGGGAGGCAGAATGAACAAATCAACAGCAGGTGAAGAATTGGTTTTATTTATTATTTTATGTTATTACTCGTTTGGTAAAAGTGATTAGATAACTTTATTCTTTGACCAATGCGATTACAGCGATACCAAATTTATAGCTTTTTTTTACATTTGGCTGCTGTGACACACTAAGACTTTTTTTTTACAAAAACAAGTTTTTGCATCACCATATTCTAAGAGCTACAATTTTTTTATATTTTTGCTGACAGAGTCATGTGAGGGCTTGTTTTTTGCATAACAAGTTGGCGTTTTTATTGGAACTAATTTTGGGCACATAACATTTTTTGAGAGCTATAATTTTTTTTTATTTCTTCGCTGGCAGAGCTGGGATAGGATGACATTTTTAGCTATCCTATATTAATTTACATTTTTATTTTTTATCATGTTTTATTCCATTTTTTCTTCGGTGGTATAACGAAAAAGCATAGCTTTTTTTTATCTTGTGAGTTTAAAAAAATATTTTTACAATTACAGTCAGCATGGTCTAACAGGCATGCCGAGGCTGAGTGACTCAGATGTTGTTATGACGACCTTGGGCAACAATGGCAACGGCCAGGCCCTAGCGATGATGTCGCGAGGGGGGGGGGCTAATCTGAAGGGATAGAGATTAGGAGGATTCGGCTAGTCTCTTTTTAATCACATGACTTCTGCTCTAATGGAAAAGAGAATAATTTACTGGGTAAAAAGGCAAAATAAACAATTGTAAGAAACAGTGCTATATAATATGATGATTGTAATATATTAATTTTGTATTTTGCTTAATTTTGTATTTAGGACGGAAATAAACATTTAAAAATTTTTTGTGTAGGTGTACATGCCCTATAACCAGTTCCTGACCGCCAATAGACTTTTAACATCTGGGCTGTCTGCACTTTACTTTGTGCTCATGTTCTAAAATGTTAAAGAAGAATTGGCTGCTTTTACGAGATTGTGCAGGCAGGGTTCAGGATGTCGGACACAGCCAAACCTCCTATAGAGAAGGCAGTCAGGGTTTATTGCCATTTCTGCCTTCTTAATGTATATACATAACGCTTCCTACTTTAGACCAAGTGATCATATGATCCTTTGGTCTAGGGAAGGAACAGGAACTGCTAATTCCCAGAAAATCCCGTTGGCTTTGCTATACAGGAATGAGGTTGAATTTTCCCTGTAATTGGAGCTAAAATACCAGCCCTAGTTACAGAAGAAATCGTCAATAAAAAAAAGACACATTCAGTCCAAATCGCCATTTCTAGCCCTACCCCATCGAAAAAAATTATGTCCAATGCATTCAAATAATTTCTACAGAAGGCTAAATTTTAAATAATTTATTAGTGGTAGAAAATGAGCAAAACATTTTTTTTCATTTTCCTCTGATATCAACAAGAGGAATTTATATAATTACATAAAATCTAAGCCGTATGTATTGTTGAAAAAAAGTTAATTTTTTAAATATCTGAACGTCGATTTTATAGCTTTGTTAAATGTGCATGTACAATAAAGCCGGAAAATGTGGGAAAATATGCAGAAACAGAGGAAATTGGCACAATATTGAGCTTGTTCATGTTTGCCTATATCTTAGCGTGCTCAGAGTGCTGTTGTATTTTTTAACATCAACATGGATCCAGTAAGTATAGCTGAGTTTAGATCAACAGAACGTCAATGTTGTTAAAAACTATAATAATGGAAAATTCCTTTAAATACTTTGTACGTTAAGAGGTTGTCAACCCGGTACCCCACCGTTCAGCTGTTATTGGTGGCGTTGGCTGCCGGCTGGAAGTACTCACTTGTGGAGCTGGCAGTCTACTCGTAGTGGCTGCCGCAGGGTAATACACATCCGCCTTCTATTGATTTAAATTTGAGGCGGATGTGCAATACGAAGCAATACAAGTAGGCAGCCAGCTCCACAAGTGAGGACTTGAGGCCGGTGGCCGCCGACACCGATAACAGCTGATCTGTGGGGGGGCCGGATGTTGGACCCCAGTAGATGAGACATTGATGCACACTCAGGTTTTCTTAGGGAGACATTGGTGACAGATCATTGCCCTATGAATAATATTTCTATCATAATATGATTATTTGTATATTGGTATTTTGTAGAGAATAGAAGCGGCTCGTCCTTCTTGGTTGTCCTTGTCCTCTCTTCAGAGTCAGGTAATCTATTTTGTCTCCATATTTTTGCATCCTCCATAAAGGTTAAAATGAAAAATCATGTAAAGAAGCAGACTCACTGGTTGTATTTCTGTATTCCAGGAGGGTTTCTGGCTACTCAACCAAGAACTTGGCACATTGTTAAAAATCAATGTCAGTTACTTTACAACAGATTTTCTGGTTAAGAAAGGCATCACATCTCTGGGTAAGTTACAGTTAGGATGCAGCCCATTTGTCACGGGGATACCGTGACAGGGAGGGGCCAGAAAATGGTGGCATCTGGTTACCCAAACTGCATCCTGCACTGGCTAGAACTGCTTCACCATCAGACCAAACAGTGCTAGTTTTCTTTGCTCTGGCATTGCTAGGGTAATTAGTTAATTTGATCTCCGGGAGCTCTCCATCATGGATTGCTGTTCTGTGTTGGACACTCCCCTCTGGTATATATCATTGCCACTGGCATTTGGGAATTGCCAGTGATAGTTCATTCTGCCTGGTTTGGAGTTGGAGGAGCTATTCATTGTTTGGAGTTGGCAATTTCTGTGTGGAGTGTTTGTGTTTTCATCCTCATCTTCTCCTAGTTGGTTTCGCCTACCTTACCCTCCCCTGTGTTCCACTTTGTTGTTTGGTGCATGTATTTTTAATGATTGCAGTTTTAATTTATCTCTGTTTGTCTAACCTTGTCTGTCTGGTTAGTGTAATCCTATACACTTTGGCCTCACACCATCTAGGAGCATAGCAAAGCATGTGATCCTGGCGTCTCCATATTCCAGGTTTATCCGGGGAACAGGGATAGACTAGGGCGCCGGCTAGCGTGAGGGATAGATAAAGAAGCCTCTTTCCCGCAAAATCCTGCAACAATACCATGACACCATCTCTATGCATGATGACTTAAGTGTCAGCAGGTTCATGCTTCTTAATCTGATAAAATAGGGACAGACCATGATTTCAGTGTTGTATTATTTAATGGGCTTCTTGCTGTACTTTTGATAAAATCACCTTTTATCTTAATCAGTGTGACAGGGTTAGAAGGAGGTAGGAGTATCAAGAACTGCATAGCAGAAGCTCATCACAGAGATAGCCAGCAAAGCTGCAGCATACAAAATTGTGTTTTTCAAAACTACAGTAGGAAGCCCCGTAAGTGGCTCACTGCTGGAATTAGGGTCTCTCTTGCTACTTTATACTGCTTTCGGATGGGGGGAATAAAAAATCTTATGAATGTTTCACTTAAGATTCTACACACTTTAATAGCTGTTGCTTGTTTGGCAAACAGCCATTTCTACCAGCCTCTTATTGCACATAGTTGGTTGGTTGAGCCTAACGTTCAAGTGTCTTTAATAGGGAGAGGAGAATAAGCCACTATCAGGAATCTTTCCTGGAAGAATTGGTTAGGCATGTTTAAATCCAACATGCCCAATCCATCTTTCCCCGAGATACCCCTATACATAGTAACATAGTTAGTAAGGCCGAAAAAAGACATTTGTCCATCCAGTTCAGCCTATATTCCATCATAATAAATCCCCAGATCTACGTCCTTCTACAGAACCTAATAATTGTATGATACAATATTGTTCTGCTCCAGGAAGACATCCATACCTCTCTTGAACCCCTCGACTGAGTTTGCCATCACCACCTCCTCAGGCAAGCAATTTCAGATTCTCACTGCCCTAACAGTAAAGAATCCTCTTCTATGTTGGTGGAAAAACCTTCTCTCCTCCAGACGCAAAGAATGCCCCCTTGTGCCCGTCACCTTCCTTGGTATAAACAGATCCTCAGCGAGATATTTGTATTGTCCCCTTATATACTTATACATGGTTATTAGATCACCCCTCAGTCGTCTTTTTTCTAGACTAAATAAAAAAAAGACGACTGAGGGGCGATCTAATAACCATACACATCAGATGGTTGGCTCTGTAGTTAAAATCAACAGGTATGGTCAAGACAATAAACTTACCTGGAGCAGCCAGTGCCAGGCAGCAGCTGCCAAGGCAAACAGGATCATGGGGTGCATTAAAAGAGGTCTGGATACACATGATGAGAGCATTATACTGCCTCTGTACAAATCCCTAGTTAGACCGCACATGGAGTACTGTGTCCAGTTTTGGGCACCGGTGCTCAGGAAGGATATAATGGAACTAGAGAGAGTACAAAGGAGGGCAACAAAATTAATAAAGGGGATGGGAGAACTACAATACCCAGATAGATTAGCGAAATTAGGATTATTTAGTCTAGAAAAAAGACGACTGAGGGGCGATCTAATAACCATGTATAAGTATATAAGGGGACAATACAAATATCTCGCTGAGGATCTGTTTATACCAAGGAAGGTGACGGGCACAAGGGGGCATTCTTTGCGTCTGGAGGAGAGAAGGTTTTTCCACCAACATAGAAGAGGATTCTTTACTGTTAGGGCAGTGAGAATCTGGAATTGCTTGCCTGAGGAGGTGGTGATGGCGAACTCAGTCGAGGGGTTCAAGAGAGGCCTGGATGTCTTCCTGGAGCAGAACAATATTGTATCATACAATTAGGTTCTGTAGAAGGACGTAGATCTGGGGATTTATTATGATGGAATATAGGCTGAACTGGATGGACAAATGTCTTTTTTCGGCCTTACTAACTATGTTACTATGTTACTATGTTACAACTTTGTGTATCAGCAGTTTAAAGAAATCAGAACATTGGGGAAACCAAGATTGATGGGTTATAATAGTGTTGTACCTCTGGTATTCTGAGCATAAGTGAAAACATGAATACAGGTGCTTCTCACAAAATTAGAATATCATCAAAAAGTTCATTTATTTTAGTTCTTCAATACAAAAAGTGAAACTGATATATTATATAGAGTCACTAGAAACAGAGTGATCTATATCAAGTGTTTATTTCTGTTAATGTTGATGATTATGGCTTACAGCCAGTGAAAACCCCAAAGTCAGTATCTAAGTAAATTAGAATACGTTATAACACCAGCTAGAAAAATGATTTTAAAATCTGAAATGCTGGCCTACTGAAATATATGTTCAGTAAATGCATTCAATACTTGGTCCTTTTGCATCAATTACTGCATCAATGTGGAGTGGCATGGAGGCGATCAGCCTGTAGCACTGCTGAGGTGTTATGGAAGCCCAGGTTGCTTTGAAAGCAGCCTGTATAAATGAATGGTCACTCTGTATACTTTACAGGTGTTGTCTCCTTTCAGAAAACTTTATTTCATAGTCCTCAATAGCTATAGAAAAGAATATTGTTTACCCTTCCCGGCTCTAGAGCTGACTCTCCACCGCCACTCCGTCACTGCTGTTTGACTCGGTGATGTCGACAAGATGCAGACAATCAGGAAGCTCAGCGGCTTTGCCCGTGTAGATGACATGAGCAGCTGAGTTCACTGATTGGATGTAATGATATTGATAAACTAGTAAACTCAATGGCTCTTACTGTCTACACAGTCAAAGTCTCTGAACACTTTGATTGGCTGCAGCGCTGTGGACGTGATGTCAGCAGACAGAGACTGGGCAGCAGCAGAGATCCGGCACTGGATGTGTGGCGGATAAGCAATACTTGGTTTGGTTATTTTTATAGCTATTGCAGCATAGGTAAGATCATTTTCTGAAAAGGGACAACCCCTTTATTAAATATAGGAATTGGTGTTTTATAATTTCTTACTAGAATTACTATAACTGTTGATTAATTCCATTATATTACTGGATGAAGAAAAGTATGGTATATGTATACATTAGGATGTATTGAAAAGCTATGTATGACTGACCGAGTCACAGTGGAACTGACCGCTATTCCAGGGTTGAGATCCAATATACCAATTGACATGAGCCCACCAAGACATGTTTCTGTCTCGTACAGATGTTACAAGACGTGAGGCGACCAATCTTTATATATTTGTCTTTTACAGGTGCCAGAGGGATAGATTCAATTCAAAAACTGATTGCCACACTCTTGGTGCTGCAGATAATCCATGCCCAAAATATACTGCGCAAAATCAAATTTAAAACTTTGATGAAGTTGGACCCATCCATCCCAACAAGGTACAAATGTCAGAAAACGAGAAATCATGTTGATTACTATGAGTTAAATTGTAACATTGGAGAGCAGCCTGTCATCTCCTCCTATCATCCTATATTTGCATTAGTTTGCCTTCACATGTCCATTTTTAAGGACTGCAAAAGGAACCCCCGCAAACCCATGCACGTTCAATGGTGGTGCGCATATCTCAGGTTTATCACATGGGACACGCCGTACGTCAAACCCGCAGATGTATTTTTTTTTAATCACACACCACGAAATGCGTGCCACAAACGTGCACACTAATGACACATGGATGATATTCGTGTCTCATCAGTGTGACTCGTACCAGAGCCGGGGAAAAGCGCTACAATGACCCAGGCACTGGGAGTTGAATGCAACTCTGATCCCTGCGATCAGCAAGACCAGGCGACGCTGATGGGAGTTGAAGTCAGGACCCTCTGTCTGTGTATATTGTATAATAAAAATAATGAGTGGGGTTCTCTTTCATTTTCCTAACCAGCTGAGGGAAAGCCGATAGCTGGGTGCTAATGTTAATATTCTGGGAAAGGCCCAATAGCCATAAAGGTTCTCAGACTAGTAATATCAGCTCACAGCTGTTTGGTTAACCTTTAAAGATTATTATACGGGAGACTACACCAAAAAATAATTTGGGTTCCCCCCTATATTTACTAACCAGCAAAGGCTAAACAGACAGCAGCAGGCTTATATTAACCCCTTTCTGACCTCGGACAGGATAGTACGTCCGAGGTCAGATCCCCTGCTTTGATGCAGGGCTCCGCGGTGAGCCCGCATCAAAGCTGGGACATGTCAGCTGTTTTGAACAGCTGACATGTGCCCGTAATAGGCGCGAGCAGAATCGCGATCTGCCCTGCCTATTAACTAGTTAAATGCCGCTGTCAAACGCAGACAGCGGCATTTAACTACCGCTTCCGGCTGGGCAGCCGGAAATGACGTCATCGCCGACCCCCGTCACATGATCGGGGGTCGGCGATGCGTCAGGATGGTAACCATAGAGGTCCTAGAGACCTCTATGGTTACTGATCACTGGTGGCTGTGAGCGCCACCCTGTGGTCGGCGCTCACAGCACACCTGATTTTCTGCTACATAGCAGCGATCAGCAGATCGCTGCTATGTAGCAGAGGCGATCGCGTTGTGCCTGCTTCTAGCCTCCCATGGAGGCTATTGAAGCATGGCAAAAGTAAAAAAAAAAAGTTAAAAAAATGTGAAAAAAATAAAAAAAATATAAAAGTTTAAATCACCCCCCTTTCGCCCCAATCAAAATAAATCAATTAAAAAAAAATCAAATCTACACATATTTGGTATCACCGCGCTCAGAATCGCCCGATCTATCAAATAAAAAAAAGCATTAACCTGATCGCTAAACGGCGTAGCGAGAAAAAAATTCGAAACGCCAGAATTACGTTTTTTAGGTCACCGCGACATTGCATTAAAATGCAATAACGGGCGATCAAAAGAACTTATCTGCACCAAAATGCTATCATTAAAAACGTCATCTCGGCACACAAAAAATAAGCCCTCAACCGACCCCAGATCACGAAAAATGGAAAAAAAATTTTTTAGCAAAGTTTGGAATTTTTTTTCACCACTTAGATAAAAAATAACCTAGTCATGTTTGGTGTCTATGAACTCGTACTGACCTGGAGAATCATAATGGTGGGTCAGTTTTAGCATTTAGTGAACCTAGCAAAAAAGTTAAACAAAAAACAAGTGTGGGATTGCACTTTTTTTGCAATTTCACCGCACTTGGAATTTTTTTCCCGTTTTCTAGTACACGACATGCTAAAACCAATGATGTCGTTCAAAAGTACAACTCTTCCCGCAAAAAATAAGCCCTCACATGGCCAAATTGACGGAAAAATAAAAAAGTTATGGCTCTGGGAAGGAGGGGAGTGAAAAACGAACACGGAAAAATGAAAAATCCCAAGGTCATGAAGGGGTTAATAGCCTAGGAAGGGGCCATGGAAATTGTCCCCCTCCCAGACTAAGAAGATAATCCTCCACAGAAATGGCACATCCACTAGGTCTGGGGCTTAGCCTCTGCTCTTCCCACTTGCTCTCATGCGGTGTCAGGTGAGGTAATAGTTGTGGGGTTGATGTCAGCTGTTTTATATTCTCTGACATGAAGCCCAGGGGTCCGTAATTGAGAGTTAGTTGTCTATCAGACGTCCCCATTACTAATCCCATAGTCAAATTTAATTAAAACACAGAGTAAAGTACTTTGTGTTTATTTCAAATAAACTCCTTTAATTGAAATAAACACTCCCTGACCGTCTTTTACCCATTTATTCACCAAAAAATAAAAAAGCAAAGTTACACTCAACTTTCCGCCTATAATCCATTAATGCCCATGTCCCACAATGATCCAGAATGTTGGGAGAGCGGCCACATCAGTGATGCAACCTCTCACCAAGCCAGCCAAAACACGCTGAGCTTGAGAAGCACTGCTTGTGACTGACGGTATCCTTAATGATGTCACCCCCGGTCATGCACAGTTTAATCTGAGAACCACATCATATAGGGCAAGAGACCCTGATTCCAGTGATGTGTAACTTATTAAGCTGTATTTTGTAGTTTCAATACAATCAGTGCTTTATAAGCAAGAGATTATCACTGTGTGACTAGAGGTCAAGTGCCTGGCAGTCAGGCTAATCAGTATAACCCCACCTCCACGACTTATTGGCAGCTTGCTGACAGTATACACAGGAAGCTGCCAGTCAGCGGGATTATATACAACCCAGAAGTCTTAGCTCTGCTACATCTACATCAGGCAAAACAGGGATTCTATCAATCTACACCAATCAGCAGGCTGGTTTCAGACTTCCTCCGTCAAGCCCACCCACTGCCACACCTCTTCCTTCAGCTCCACCTACGTCTTCATGCACCCTGCATACGCAAGCGTCGTTTTGACGCTGTGCTGAGCTGCATCGAACGCAACATGTTGCATTTTGTTGCGGTCGGCGCAGCGTCAAAACGACGCATGCGGAGGCATCCGCATGGCCTGCGTACCCAATGTTAACCCTTTTCTGCCAGCTGACGGAATAGTACGTCAACTGGCAGATCCCCCGCTTTGAGGTGGGCTCCGGCGGTGAGCCCACCTCAAAGCCGTGACATGTCAGCTGTTTTGTACAGCTGACATGTGCGCGCAATGAGCGCGAGCGGAATCGCGATCCGCCCGTGCCCATTAACTAGTTAAATGCCGCCGTCAAGCGCTGACAGCGGCATTTAACTAGCGCTCCCGGCCGCGCGGCCGGTGGTGCTCGCACTGCTGACCCCCGTCACATGATCGGGGGTCAGCAGTGCATTGCCATAACAACCAGAGGTCTCCTTGAGACCTCTATGGTTGTTGATGCCCGATTGCTTTGAGCGCCACCCTGTGGTCGGCGTTCAAAGCAACCCTGCATTTCTGCTACATAGAGGTGATCTGTACTTCACCTCTATGTAGCAGAGGCGATCGAGTTGTGCATTCTTCTAGCCTCCTATGGAGGCTTTTGAAGCATGCCAAAATTAAAAAAAAAAGTGATTAACCCCTTCAAGTCGCGGCCCTTTTTCATTTTTGCGTTTTCGTTTTTCCCTTCCCTCCTTCCCTGAGCCATAACTTTTTTATTTTTCCATCAATATGGTCATGTGAGGGCTTATTTTTTGCGGGACAAGTTGTACTTTTGAATGACACCATTGGTTTTACCATGTCTTTTACTAGAAAACGGGAAAAAAATTCCAAGTGCGGTGAAATTGCAAAAAAAGTGCAATCCCACACTTGTTTTTTGTTTGGCTTTTTTGCTAGGTTCACTAAATGCTAAAACTGACCCGCCATTATGATTCTCCAGGTCAGTACGAGTTCATAGACACCTAACATGACTAGGTTATTTTTTATCTAAGTGGTGAAAAAAAATTCCAAACTTTGCTAAAAAAAAACAAAAAAAAAGTGCCATTTTCCGATAGCGTCTCCATTTTTCATGATCTGGGGTCGGGTGAGGGCTTATTTTTTGCGTGCCGAGCTGATGTTTTTAATTATACCATTTTTGCGCAGATACATTCTTTTGATCGCCCGTTATTGCATTTTAATGCAATGTCGCGGCGACCAAAAAAACGTAATTCTGGCGTTTCGGATTTTTTTCTCATTACGCCGTTTAGCGATCAGGTTAAAATTTTTTTTTAGTTGATAGATCGGGCGATTCTGAACACGGCGATACCAAATACGTGTAGGTTTGTTTTTTTTTTAATTGTTTTATTTAGGATGGGGCGAAAGGGGGGTGATTTAAACTTTTATATTTTTTATATTTTTTTCATATTTTTAAAAACATTTTTTTTTTACTTGTGCCATGCTTCAATAGCCTCCATGGGAGGCTAGAAGCTGGCATAGCCTGATCGGCTCTGCTACATAGCAGCGATCATCAGATCGCTGCTATGTAGCAGAAATGCAGGTGTGCTGTGAGCGCCGACCACAGGGGGGCGCTCACAGCAGACCTGCATCAGTAACCATAGAGGTCTCAAGGACCTCTATGGTTACCTTCCTGATGCATCACCGACACCCGATCATGTGACGGGGGTCGGCG
Source organism: Ranitomeya imitator (assembly GCF_032444005.1). Classification (NCBI taxonomy): domain Eukaryota; kingdom Metazoa; phylum Chordata; class Amphibia; order Anura; family Dendrobatidae; genus Ranitomeya; species Ranitomeya imitator. The sequence continues at coordinate 775,553,954 of NC_091284.1, forward strand.
ATGACGTCATATCCGGCCGCCCGGCCGGATGCGGTAGTTAAATGCCGCTGTCTGTGTTTGACAGCGGCATTTAACAGGTTAATAGCGGCGGGTGAATAGCGATTTTACCCGCCGCTATTGTGCGCACATGTCAGCTGTACAAACATGTCGCGACTTTGATGTGGGCTCACCGCCGGAGTCCACATCAAAGGGGGAGACACGGCATGCGCAGTACTAGTACGGCGCATGTTGTGAAGGGGTTAAAAATATAAAAAAAATAAAAAATACATAAAAGTTCAAATCACCCCTCTTTCGCCCCAATCAAAATAAAACAATTAAAAAAAAATCAAATCTACACATATTTGGTATCGCCGTGTTCAGAATCGCCCAATCTATCAATAAAAACAAAGGATCAACCTGACCGCTAAATGGCGTAGTGAGAAAAAAAATCAAAACGCCAAAATTACGTTAAAATGCATTAAAATGCAATAACGGGCGATCAAAAGAACGTATCTGCACCAAAATGGTATCATTAAAAACGCCAGCTCGGCATGCAAAAAATAAGCCCTCACCCGACCCCAGATCACGAAAATTGGAGACGTTACGGGTATCGGAAAATCGCACAATTTTTTTTTTTTTTAAGCAAACTTTGGAATTTTTTTTCATCACTTAGATAAAAAATAACCTAGACATGTTAGGTAACTCGTAATGACCTAGAGAATCATAATGGCAGGTTAGTTTTAGCATTTGGTGAACCTAGCAAAAAAGCCAAACTAAAAACAAGTGTGAGATTGCACTTTTTTTGCAATTTCATCACACTTGGAATTTTTTTCCCGTTTTCTGTTACAAGGCATGGTAAAACCAATGGTATCGTTCAAAAGTACATCTCGTCCCGCAAAAAATAAGCCCTCACATGGCCATATTGACGGAAAAATAAAAAAAAGTTATGGCTCTGGGAAGGAGGGGAGCAAAAAACGAAAATGAAAAAGCTTCGGGGGTGAAGGGGTTAAAGATAGGGTACGCAGGACACATGCAGACGTAGGCGGAGCTGAAGGTAGAGGTGCGGCAGTGGGTGGGGCTTAACAGAGGAAGAAGACTGCCATCCACAGCCCTGCCGAACGCTGGTGTGAAACTAGCCTTAGTGACAGATCTCTGGAATCAGACTTCCTTGCCCTACATCTTGCTACTCTCAGATTATATAGCAAAAACTTGCTGACAACTTCCCTTTAATAGAACAGAACACATATTTAAATTATTAAAATTCTAAACTTTCATAATTCATATGAAAGATAATATGCAACAAGCTACCCATTTTTAAATTAATACATTTTTTGTATAATTAATAATGTGTAAGATTGTTTTTTTAAAGTGTAGCCGTCATTTTAATTTTTATTTCATAAATCCATAGTGCACACAGGGCTGCCACCAGGAATTACAGGGCCCCATACTGGCAACATTTTTGGGCCCCCTCGAGACTCCACTCAGGCTCCACCCCAGCTCCACCCTTTGCACCTTCCACAGTCCCACCACCCACTCTTGGAAAATCTCCACCTCTGCACCACGTCCTCACCAATCACTCATTAACAGTTCCCACCGAACACCAGATCACATCCATAGCCAGCAGCTTTTGTTTTGGCCAAAAGATTTTTTAATCCGCCCTACTGGACTCTTTTGGCCAGGCCCTACTGTACTGTAACATACTAAACATTTAGTAAAATATCCAATACTATTTTTAGTGGCACACATGATTGCCCAGCCGTAGAAGGAAACCAATGGCTGCGGCTAGTAGTGGGCCTGCTATTAAACAGAATGAATCCCCACTGCTCCCCACGCCCATCTCAGTGTCGGCTTCAATGCAAAGAGAGGTGGGAGGGACTATGGGCATGGAGAGCAGTGAATATTCCTTTTCTTCAGCAGTGGTGCAAGCTGTTAGCTGCAGCAGCCACAATTTCCTCCAGTGACCCGCTGCTCCGCCGTTGCCTCTCCCCCATCCACACTATATGATAAGGTATATCCGGACTATATGACACACACATACTTTCCTCCAAAATTTTGGAGGAAAAAAGTGCATCTTATAGCACAAAAAATGCAATATATCTCTTTATGCCTTTACAGTGTCACATTTTGTAGTTTTTGATCAGAGGTATTTCACAAAAAGCAAAAATTAGCAGCAATTATTTTAATGTAAAGAACCATGGCAAAGATAGTTATTGTTCAAGAACTAGTGATTGATTGCTTGTCTTGAATGTCTGACTAACCTGGGTTTGTTTCTTTAAACAGTTCGCTGTATCCAGGCATTGAAAAGGCAATTGAATGGGTGGTAAAATCGGACCGACAGTACCCTGGAATCTGTATGCGACTTGGTTTGGGGAAAGACTGGGATCAGGCAACACGCCAATTATTGGGCTTGGATCCAATATCTACAACTTCAGATCTTTACTCTGTTTCTGAATTTTTATTTCTGCCATGATCATATTTTGCCTTTTCTTTGCTTTAATGAGGTTTTTCGCAAAACTCAGTCATGATGATAATGTAACAGTGTTTATCCACAGTATAAACCAATATATTTTATCAAGTCACCTAAACATAATGAGGGCAATTTACTAATAAAGTCATTTCAAACATCTTTACACCGTCTAGTATAAGTTTGTACCATGTACTGTATTAGTTGCCTGACTTTGTTCCAATAGTTTGTGCTAACATTTTGGCACACAGTGTCACATTTCCGGTAACGAGCAACCTTTAACCTCTTCATGACCGGTGACTTATATTAAAGTCAATGGCCGTGTCCCTGCCTTTGGTGCGGGCTCACATGCTGAGCCTGTATCTTTCCCCACATTTGATGGCTGATTTAATCAGCCATCAAGTGCGTCTAACAGCCGTAAGTGGATCCGAGATTCACTGACAGTAACATTTAACAAGGGCAGACAGGAAGCATGTCAGTGGTCCCACCCATCACGTAATCGCGGGGTGCTGATGGGTTGACATGACAGCCAGAGGTCAATTGAAGACCCCTGTGCTTGCCATCATGATCCTCCTGTAAACGCCGGCTCATGGCTGGCATTCATAGGAGATCGTTATTTCTGCTATACATAGTGATGATGCCCTGCTATGTGTAGCATAGGCGATCAGACGATCGCAGTTTCAAGTCTCTTAAAGGGGCTATTGAATACAGTAAAAAAAATACCCCACAAGTTCAAATGGCACCCCTTTAGCCAAACTAAAAATAAAACAATAAAAAAAAACATATTTGGTATCGCTTCATGAATGTCTGATATATCAAAATATAAAACAAATTAATCTGATCAGTAAACAGCATAACAAGAAAAATAAAAACGCTAGAATTACAGATTTTTGGATTCTGCAACATTGCAATTTAGGCCAATAACAGGCGATCAAAACATCGTATTTACCCCAAAACAGTATTAATAAAAACATCCGCTCAAGGTGCAAAAAATAAGCCCTCACCCAGCCACAGATCCCAAAAAATGAGAACATTATGGGTCTCGGAAAATGGTGACAAAAGCAACAAAAAAACTTAACAAATTTCTGAAATTTGTTTCGCCACTTAAATAAAACCTCCCCCCAAAACATTGTTGAATTGTACTTTTTTTGCAATTTCATTGCACTTTGAATTTTTTTCCCAGTTTTCCAGTGCGCTATGTGACAGAATGAATGGTGTCATTCAAAAGTACAACTCGTCCTTTGAAAAACAAACCCTCACATGGCTATATGGCTCGAAAAAATAAAAAATGTATGGCTCTTGGAAGAAGGGGAGGAAAAAAACGGAAAATCGCACAAGGGGTGAAAGGGTTAAATGCCACTAAACATGTATGACATTTTTTGTGGGCCAAATTGAGACAAAAATCAGGTGCATTTAGCTTAGTAAATCTTCTCCAGTGTATTAATAGCAAATACACAGGAAGGCAGATAACATCCTGTGCCCTCCTTTATACACACAGGACCAGAAGGTATGACTTTTCATCCTTCTCCCAATGAGCCCGGCTCAAGAATTCCTGGTATTATACAAAGATTCTAGGCTTTCATAGAAATCCTAGGTCTAAGATCTGTCGCTGATATTCTCTTGTTGGAAAGTGCTGAAAGTCATGATACAGTTATATGAAAAAGTTTGGGCACCCCTATTAATCTTAAGCTTAATATTTTCTAAAAATTGTTTTTTTGGCAACAGCTATTTCAGTTTCATATATCTAATAACTGTTGGACACAGTAATGTTTCTGCCTTGAAATGAGGTTTATTGTACTAACAGAAAATGTGCAATCTGCATTCAAACAAAATTTGACAGGTGCATAAGTATGGGCACCTCACCAGAAAAGTGACATTAATATTTAGTAGATCCTCCTTTTGCAAAAATAGCAGCCTCTAGTCGCTTCCTGTAGCTTTTAATGTGTTCCTGGATCCTGGATGAAGATATTTTTGAGCATTCCTCTTTACAAAACAATTCCAGTTCAGTTAAGTTTGATGGTCGCTGAGCATGGACAGCCCTCTTCAAATGATCCCACAGATGTTCAATGATATTCAGGTCTGGGGACTGGGATGGCCATTCCAGAACAGTGTAATTGTTCCTCTGCATGAATGCCTGAGTAGATTTGCAGCAGTGTTAAAACGGAAAATGCTTCCCCTAGTGGTAAATATATATATTTGTAAGAAAATATGTAATATTTTTCATGTAGAAATGTTTGCAAACAGTGCAAACATTGCATTAATACATTTTAATTACTATTTTAAGCTTAATTTCACAAAAAAAAAACTACAAGAAAACTGGTGGCACCTTCCCTTTAAATGCATGTATTTGTAGCCAAAAATCATATTGCAGTGATAATTGGGTTTTAAACATTGTAGACTATTTGGCTTATACAGCTTGAATGTTGTAAAATTCTGCACAGTTTCAAGAATGAAACTAGCAATGGAATAAAACTGAAAGGGAGAAGATACAGATTAGATATTAGAAAAAATACTCTTTGACATTGAGGGAGATCAATGAGTGGAACAAGCTGCCACGAGAGGTGGGGAGCTCTCCTTCAATGGAAGTCTTCACAGAGGCTGGACAGACGTCTGTCTGAGATGGTTTAGTGAATCCTGCATTGAGCAGGGGGTTGGACATGATGACCCTGGAGGTCCCTTCCAACTCTACCATTCTATGATTCAATGAAGGAGATAAAGTAACAACAATTTTTAGTACATTTTCAGAATAAGCTCTTGTGTGTGAATGAGTTATTTCTGATCAATATGACTTCTATCCTCCATCTTATCTAGTTTCCATCTCTGCAGTCGTTATCTCTTAATTTTCAATTGACTGAGCTGGTGGGAGGAGAGTTTCTGCTTTGATATACCCATACACAGTACACACAAAGATGGATTCCTGCTCTTCAATCCTTAGTGAGCACACATAGAGAAGCAGCAGCAGCATGGATGACAATATACAACAGTACTAAGCTGTGTAGATGTGAATCCAGTTCTAGAATGAGGTAAAAGACTTGTTAGAAAGCGCAGCACCATCTTTTTGCATTATTCCTCACTTCTTCTCTCTCCATAGATTCTAATATGAAGTGTAACCTCACAGGCTCATCTTGTCTTGAGCAAGAGGGATTTGAAATGTCTTTTGAGAGTGGATGACAAGTTCAGGAGGCATGGGGGAGAGGAAGTGGTGGGTGATGAATGGAGAAAGCAGTTTTCTCTGAGGAGGAATTTCAAGTGAAACGTACTGGGTGCAGTGAGTGTCTAGAGCCTGTATCCTTTATCTACATTTGGCGTTTTTTGTTGATGTGGTCCAGTATTAATTGCCACACCTTTGTTTTGTGTTTGGTCAGTTCTGAAGTGACATATTAAAGGGATTATTTGGGATTTTTGTATTAATGGCCTATTATTGTGGGAGGGTGACACTCAGCACCCTGCCAATGGGCTTTTCCCAGTGCCATAAGCGGTCGGATGTGCTCCGTTATGGAATTGAACTACACAGACCCAAAACTGCGTCCAGGAACTTGAAAAAGACCAGGTTCTGGTCGAAACGTTGCTGTTTCATGGCAAAATAAACTACTTTTTTTATACCATTACACCCGGTTGGAGCGCTGTTCATCTACGTTTGGAGTGCATACATTCCAATCATTTATGTCCATTTGCAGACATATACTTCTTTGGTACGTACACATACAGTGGGGCAAAAAAGTATTTAGTCAGTCAGCAATAGTGCAAGTTCCACCACTTAAAAAGATGAGAGGCGTCTGTAATTTACATCATAGGTAGACCTCAACTATGGGAGACAAACTGAGAAAAAAAAATCCAGAAAATCACATTGTCTGTTTTTTTAACATTTTATTTGCATATTATGGTGGAAAATAAGTATTTGGTCAGAAACAAAATTTCATCTCAATACTTTGTAATATATCCTTTGTTGGCAATGACAGAGGTCAAACGTTTTCTGTAAGTCTTCACAAGGTTGCCACACACTGTTGTTGGTATGTTGGCCCATTCCTCCATGCAGATCTCCTCTAGAGCAGTGATGTTTTTGGCTTTTCGCTTGGCAACACGGACTTTCAACTCCCTCCAAAGGTTTTCTATAGGGTTGAGATCTGGAGACTGGCTAGGCCACTCCAGGACCTTGAAATGCTTCTTACGAAGCCACTCCTTCGTTGCCCTGGCGGTGTGCTTTGGATCATTGTCATGTTGAAAGACCCAGCCACATTTCATCTTCAATGCCCTTGCTGATGGAAGGAGGTTTGCACTCAAAATCTCACGATACATGGCCCCATTCATTCTTTCATGTACCCGGATCAGTCGTCCTGGCCCCTTTGCAGAGAAACAGCCCCAAAGCATGATGTTTCCACCACCATGCTTTACAGTAGGTATGGTGTTTGATGGATGCAACTCAGTATTCTTTTTCCTCCAAACACAACAAGTTGTGTTTCTACCAAACAGTTCCAGTTTGGTTTCATCAGACCATAGGACATTCTCCCAAAACTCCTCTGGATCATCCAAATGCTCTCTAGCAAACTTCAGACGGGCCCGGACATGTACTGGCTTAAGCAGTGGGACACGTCTGGCACTGCAGGATCTGAGTCCATGGTGGCGTAGTGTGTTACTTATGGTAGGCCTTGTTACATTGGTCCCAGCTCTCTGCAGTTCATTCACTAGGTCCCCCCGCGTGGTTCTGGGATTTTTGCTCACCGTTCTTGTGATCATTCTGACCCAGTAGCGTAGCTACTGGGGGGGCAGAGGGGGCCGTCGCCCCGGGCCCTGTCACATGAAGGGGCCCACTGGGAGCCAGGGCGAGCCCACTTCTGTGAGGAGGCAGATCACAGCATAGGAGCAGAGCACTATGTCTGCTCCCGTCTGACGGAGACTCTGCAAGCTGCTAGCACAGTGGCCGGCTGCAGAGTCTCCCTCCTGCAGTGAATGGTATTGCCTGTCTTTTCTTGGGCTGCCGCTCTGGATCTTGACTCTGTGCAGTGTGCACGCTGGGTCCTAGTGCCATTTCACTGACACAGACACTTCCTGGTGCTGCCTGCAAACTTCATCAGTAAGTGGGGATGGAACTTATTAGCTTTACTAAATTCAGGTATGTCACTGTGAGGTGAATGTGAGACCATTGGGGTATTGTGGGCGCTGAAGGTAGGTGAGGGAGGACAGGGTTCGGGGGGGGGTAGAAATGTGAGACCATGGAGGTATTTTGGAAGAGGGGAGACAGGGCACTGGGGGGTGAATGTGAGGCAATGGGGGTATTGTAGGGGCTGAAAGTAGGTGAGGGAGGACAGGGTACTGGGGGGTGAATGTGAGACCATGGAGGTATTGTGGAAGAGGGGAGGCAGGCCACTGGGGGGTGAATGTGAGGCAATGGGGGTATTGTGGGGGAGGGGAGACAGGGTACTGGGGGGTGAATGTGACTATGGGGGTATTGTGGGAGACAGGGCACTGGGGGGTGAATGTGAGACCACGGGGGTATTGTGGGGGAGGGGAGACAGGGCACTGGAGGGTGAATGTGAGACCATGGGGGTGTTGTGGGTGAGGTGTGGACAGGGCACTGAGGGGGTGGATGTGAGATGATGGGGGTATTGTTGGGGCTGAAATGGGGGAGGGGGACAGGGCACTGGGGGCTGAATATTATGTTTTGTTATGTTATTTTATTATATGTACTCTACATGTAACATTTGCTGTCTGGGGGGGGGTTGGGGGCTTTTGATACGTACCACTTGGGTCTTCTATGAGTATTAGTATAAGAAGCCCCATACAGTAACCAAGAGCTGCATCACATTTACAGCACCACTCCAGTTTTTTTTTTTATTTCACTGCTGGAGCGGAGCTGAAAATCCAAGTCCCCTGCCCCATGTCTAATACTCACCTTCTGGGGTTTTCATCGGTTTTCACCTCAGCTCCGTCTCCTGCAGTGTTTCATGGAGCGGTGCAGAGGTCACTAATCATGTAAGTCTATGGGAGCCTCATTCTGGTATGTTCCTCGCTCTCATAGTCTTACATTGAGCACTTGTGACATAGCTTCTCACTTCTGGCCAGTCAGAAGCTGCGCTCACAAGTTTGAGCCGCCACACTGCAGCAGTGCCACAAAATAATGCGCTTAAAGTACCATTCCAGCGGTAGAAAAAAAAACCCAGCTAGAGAGGTGCTTTAATAATTTAATAATAAGCAATTTTTTACTATAAAGTTGATAAAGGCTTGGAATAAATGTCTGCAGACTGCCAAATCATGATCGTGAGCTGCGGGCCCATCATATTGTGTATAAGGGAGCTGCGGGCCCCTCATACTGTGTGTAAGGGAGCTGCGGGCCAATCATACTGTGTATAAGGGAGCTGCGGGCCCATCATACTGTGTATAGGGGAGCTGCGGGCCAATCATACTGTGTATAGGGGAGCTGCGGACCCATCATACTATGTATAAGGGAGCTGCGGGCCCATCATACTGTGTATAAGGGAGCTGCGGGCCCATCATACTGTGTATAAGGGAGCTGCGGGCCCATCATACTGTGTATAAGGGAGCTGTGGCCCCATCATACTGTGTATAAGGAAGCTGTGGCCCCATCATACTGTGTATAAGGAAACTGTGGGCCCATCATATTGTGTATAAGGGAGCTGCGGGCCCTTCATACTGTGTATAAGGGAGCTGCGGGCCCATCATACTGTGTATAAGGGAGCTGTGGCCCCATCATACTGTGTATAAGGAAGCTGTGGCCCCATCATATTGTGTATAAGGAAGCTGTGGCCCCATCATATTGTGTATAAGGTAGCTGCGGGCCCATGATACTGTGTATAAGGAAGCTGCGGGCCAATCATACTGTGTATACGGGAGCTGCAGGCCCATCATACTGTGTATAAGGAAGCTGTGGCCCCATCATACTGTGTATAAGGAAGCTGTGGCCCCATCATATTGTGTATAAGGGAGCTGCGGGCCCATGATACTGTGTATAAGGAAGCTGCGGGCCAATCATACTGTGTATACGGGAGCTGCAGGCCCATCATACTGTGTATAAGGAAGCTGTGGCCCCATCATACTGTGTATAAGGAAGCTGTGGCCCCATCATATTGTGTATAAGGGAGCTGCAGGCCCATGATACTGTGTATAAGGAAGCTGCGGGCCAATCATACTGTGTATACGGGAGCTGCAGGCCCATCATACTGTGTATAAGGAAGCTGTGGCCCCATCATACTGTGTATAAGGAAGCTGTGGCCCCATCATATTGTGTATAAGGGAGCTGCGGGCCCATGATACTGTGTATAAGGGAGCTGCGGGCCCATGATACTGTGTATAAGGAAGCTGCGGGCCAATCATACTGTGTATACGGGAGCTGCAGGCCCATCATACTGTGTATAAGGGAGCTGCGGGCCCATCATACTGTGTATAAGGGAGCTGTGGGCCAATCATACTGTGTATTGGGGAGCTGCAGGCAGATCATACTGTGTATAAGGGAGCTGTGGGCCAATCATACTGTGTATAAGGGAGCTGTGGGCCAATCATACTGTGTATTGGGGAGCTGCAGGCAGATCATACTGTGTATAAGGGAGCTGTGGGCCCATCATACTGTGTATAAGGGAGCTGCTGGCCAATTATACTGTGTATAAGTGAGCTGTCGACCCACCATAGTTTGCATTGTGAACTGTGAAGGCATTAAATTGTGCATATGGGAGCTGTTGGCTCATTACACTGTATATAGTGGGGCTCTGGGGGTCATACTTTCTATAGTGGAGCTCTGTCAGCATTATACTGTGTAAAGGAGAGCATTGGGCCTATACTTTCTATACGGGAGCAGTGGGAACATCATACTGTGTAAAGGGGAGCAGTGGGAACATTATACGGTGTATAGGGGAGTTGTAGAATCATAATTTGTATAGGGGAGCTGTGGGGGCCTTATACTGTGTATATGGAAGCTTTGAGCTCACCATACTGTGTATAATGGAGCAGTACATGAGGGAACTTAGGGGACATTATTAAATGTTAAGTGGGCACTTAAGCATTATTGTTATAGGGGCACTCAGAGTATTGTGACCATCAAAGTTGCATATGGGGTATTATTACTTTCTAGGTCAAAAATGTGGAGGGCACTAGCAAAGGGCATTAATATTTTCTAGGAGGCAATTTTACTCTCTAGTGGGCAAAAATGAGTCATTATTACTATGTAAGGAGCACAGTGGTGGCATTATTATGTGGGGCGGTAAGAGGAGCCGTTATTGTACCACACAGTAGGTGCAGTAATAGGGAGACATATGGCAGCAGCGGCTCAGTATTGGGATATCAGCAGGATGAGGAGTTTGTGCAGATTGGGGAAAGATGGGGACAGTGCAGGAAATGTGAGGAGTCAGATGTGTTATGTTAGTTGGGCCAGATGGAAAAGATGGGAAAGTGAATGACTCCATCAGAGAAAACGTCAGCTGTAAGTCTCCATCTATGACTGTAGTGCAATCTCTTATATGGTCTGCAGAACTGGTATCTACCACTATATGGTCACAATATGGCAGTAAAATCAATGTTTGTTTTTGTATATAGATTTATTTTCAATAACAGCGCGGTCATATTCTGAGGTTCCACTATATTCACAATTAGAGTGCGCAACCGTAGCTGTAATCAGGGTTAGATGGTTAGGGGCCCACTCAGGTGTTTCGCCCCCCCTAAGGTGAAACCCTAGCTACGCCTCTGTTCTGACCCCACGGGGTGGGATTTTGCGTGGAGCCCCAGATCGAGGGAGATTATCAGTGGTCTTGTATGTCTTCCATTTTCTAATTATTGCTCCCACTGTTGATTTCTTCACTCCAAGCTGGTTGGCTATTGCAGATTCAGTCTTCCCAGCCTGGTGCAGGGCTACAATTTTGTTTCTGGTGTCCTTTGACAGCTCTTTGGTCTTCACCATAGTGGAGTTTGGAGTCAGACTGTTTGAGGGTGTGCACAGGTGTCTTTTTATACTGATAACAAGTTTAAACAGGTGCCATTACTACAGGTAATGAGTGGAGGAAAGAGGAGACTCTTAAAGAAGAAGTTACAGGTCTGTGAGCCAGAAATCTTGATTGTTTGTTTCTGACCAAATACTTGTTTTCCACCATAATATGCAAATAAATTGTTAAAAAAACAGACAATGTGATTTTCTGGATTTTTTTTTCTCAGTTTGTCTCCCATAGTTGAGGTCTACCTATGATGTAAATTACAGACGCCTCTCATCTTTTTAAGTGGTGGAACTTGCACTATTGCTGACTGACTAAATACTTTTTTGCCCCACTGTATATGTAGACAGGTCCTCCTCTATACCTATTAATAATGGCATTATCCAGACAGTGTATAATCCAACCATATATGTTTTTATCTGCAGGTGTATATATCTTTGATACATAAACGTATATGTATGCAGGTCCTCCTCTATACCTAATAGTTCTCATATACTTCCCCCCCCCCCTTCAATACACCACGCATCTTATACCATCTATTCAATACCCTTATATATCGTCCATTATGCCCTCCATTTTCTACTTGCACACATAGTATTACTGATTTTGGTAAGCCCATTACTAGCAGCAGGATCTGCGGCGTGTTTTCCGGTCGTCATAGCAATCAACTGACATGCGCAATACATACCGCACAGTTGCGATACGTCACTTCCGGTTCTCACCGCGCACTTCCGGTGCGGCGACCGGGAGCTCCCCCTTAAATAGAATCATAGCCAGAACATGCTGACGCCGGTCACAGCAGGGCGCGGGACATTGCAGGTAACATGGGGCTTCCCAGACAACCCCCCAGTTTATTCCTATTAGGACCGGTCTTACATACGCTGTTTACCCCTACAGATCCAGACCTTTGGCTGCTTCATGTGAACACTTATACCCTATTAGGTACTACATGCATTTCCATGGGCACTTTTTCGTTCTTTTTCTTTAGTTTCTTTATGCTGATTTGCTTCTCTCTACAGTGTAGGATTAATACCACTAGAACAATCCCCTTCTACCTATCACTGTTTATACTGAAATAAGGTAATTACTACGCCACCTCAGCATATCATTATGGGGAGTATTCACAGATCATATGTTTAGGGTGGCAGATGGATCTAGTCATATGTGTTGCACCCCCTCTGTTAGCCCTGCTGGCTATTTGTCTTTTGGATTGACGCACTATTCACAGTGTCACTTTTACCCACAGGGCACTCAGGATCGTTACGTTACCATGTGTCACCATTTCTCGTTTGTTGCTATTTACCTCTCCCACTGGCATTGATATATGGCGGAAGCTTTGGGTGGACCCATTAAGTCTATCGTTGAACCAGAATGACCTTTTTCGCCGATGCTTATGTATTATATGTTATGTGTGTTTCGCCATTATTTATTATTTATTTATTGATTTATGTTTTGTTCTGCGTGTTTTTTCTTTGTTCACAGCAATCACGTGACAAAGGCTCTGGTTTAGCCGAAACGTTATAAAAAAGATCGCATAAGTTGTACATTCTGTTCCGCTCCCAGATTGTGTGTACAATAAATTCACACTATACTTTATGTTATTAAAGAGTGTGCGGTGAATCTTATATTTTACCATATTTGAGACCTCTGGTCTATTCAGTGGCGTAGGAAGGGGGGTGCGGGGGGGGCGGTCCGCCCCGGGCGGCACAATGCTGGGGGCGGCCAGCGCTGCAGGAGAAGAAGATTAAAAAAAAAAAAAAAAAAAAAGACGCCCCTTTAAATCTTCGGGCGGCGCCGTCCGCCGCCACGACCAGGGCCAGCTCCCCCCACCACCGGACCCCGCCCCCCGCTCTATACTCACCTCTCCTGGTTCCTGCGGCGCCGGCAGCTGCAGCGTCCTCTGACTCTGCGACGTCTCAGAGCAGAGGGCGCGATGACGTCACTACTGTGCGCGCCGCTCTGCCTTTCTGTCCTGAGCGTCGCAGAGCCGGAGAGACGCTGACTGCACCGGACCTGTGCTGGGAACGGGAGAGGTGAGGATTTTACTTTTTTTTTTTTTTCTTTATGTCTGACTGTCTGGGGCTGGGGTAATGCTGGAGACCATGGGGCAGATTGCTGGACACACTGGGGCAGTACTGGAGACCATGGGGCAGAATGCTGGACACACTGGGGCAATACAGGAGACTATGGGGCAGATTGCTGGACACACTGGGGCAATACAGGAGACCATGGGGCAGATTGCTGGACACACTGGGGCAATACAGGAGACCATGGGGCAGATTGCTGGACACACTGGGGCAATACAGGAGACTATGGGGCAGATTGCTGGACACACTGGGGCAATACTGGAGACCATGGGGCAGAATGCTGGACACACTGAGGCAATACTGGAGACCATGGGGCAGAATGCTGGACACACTGGGGCAATACTGGAGACCATGGGGCAGAATGCTGGACACACTGGGGCAATACTGGAGACCATGGGGCAGAATGCTGGACATACTGGGGCAATACTGGAGACCATGGGGCAGATTGCTGGACACACCGGGGCAATACTGGAGACCATGGGGCAGAATGCTGGACACACTGGGGCAATACAGGAGACCATGGGGCAGATTGCTGGACACACTGGGGCAATACTGGAGACCATGGGGCAGAATGCTGGACACACTGGGGCAGTACAGGAGACTATGGGGCAGAATGCTGGACACACTGAATACTGGAGACCATGGGGCAGATTTCAGGACACATTGAGGCAATGCTGGAGACCCTGGGGCAGACTTCTGGACATACTGGGGCAATACTGGAGACCATGGGGCAGATTGCTGGACACACCGGGGCAATACTGGAGACCATGGGGCAGAATGCTGGACACACTGGGGCAATACAGGAGACCATGGGGCAGATTGCTGGACACACTGGGGCAATACTGGAGACCCTGGGGCAGATTGCTGGACACACTGGGGCAATACTGGAGACCCTGGGGCAGATTTCTGGACGCATTGAGGCAATGCTGGAGACCCTGGGGCAGACTTCTGGACACACTGGGGCAATGCTGGACACTGGGGCAGATTGCTGGACACACTGGGGGTAATATACTGGACACACTGGGGCAATGCTGGACACTGGGGGTAATATGCTGGACACACTGGGGCAGACTGCTGGACACACTGGGGAAAGGCTGGACACTGGGGCAGATTGCTGGACACACTGAGGGCAGATTGCTGGACACACTGGGGGTAATATGCTGGACATACTGGGGCAGATTGCTGGACACACTGGGGGTAATATGCTGGACACACTGGGGCAGATTGCTGGACAACATGGGGGTAATATGCTGGACACACTGGGGCAGATTGCTGGACAACATGGGGGTAATATGCTGGACACACTGGGGCAGATTGCTGGACAACATGGGGGTAATATGCTGGACACACTGGGGGCAGGACTTGAGGCATGGGCAGAATGTAGATACGGGGCATGATTGGAGACACGGGGCAGGATTGGATCATGGGGCAGGACGGATACGATGGAGGCTGGTGGGGCAGGATGGGGAGATCATATGGGGTAGAATGGATACTCATGAGGGCAGGATACGACAACATATGGCTGGAGCCAGGAATGAGATAAACGGGGCCAGGGTGGGGAATATTATTACCATAGGGGATAATTAAGGGATATTGTTACTGCAGTGATGTATTTATTTTATTTTTTGAGTATACTGTTTTAAATGGGGGGGCGGTCCTGTTACTGTGCAGAGTGACACTATATCACCTTTTTTTCTTCATGTGGTGTAATGTAGAAGTTGTGAAAAATTAAGTAATGTGTTCTGCAAGCGGAGCTCGAGATAACTGTGTTATTTCCTGCAGAAACGAGTCCTGGCTGGAAGGAATGATGGCGGTCTGTGCTGGATGAAAGATGAAGGACTTCACCTAGAGACGTCACTGGTGAGTCAGTGTTACCTATACACTGACACTATACACGGTATACTATATAGAGGTCCTGTGTATAATGTCACCAGTGATCTCTGTATTACCTCTACACAGACACTGCATACTAAGTACAGATCTCCTGTGAATACTGGCACTTATGGTGATAGTATTGTGGGTTTTTTTTTATTACTGATCAGTATTGTAGTATTCAGTCACTATGTGGTGGTAATATGTGGTCTGGAAATGGTGCGGTGGTATTTGTCCCTTGTATGTAGTATTATTCGGTCACTATGTGGCCTGGTCATGGTGTGGTGGTATTAAGTCACAGGTGTGGCATGTGGGGGTGACACCATTAGGCCCAGTTTAAGTTCTACAAAACAGGAAAACCATTTTTGGTAACCTTTGTGTGTATTGAGCTGGGGGGGGGGATGGGGGGGTGGGCGCCAAACTCGGGATCAGCCCCGGGCGGCAAAAGCTCTAGCTACGCCTCTGGGTCTATTACACCAGCACCTCGTTCTTCAAGGCTGAGTGCACACCATTACATTTCCTTTATTGATTCGAGTAAGGGGCGGATGTGCAGTACCTGACTGCGGCCACTATGCAGTTGATGGAGCTGTGCTGTGCAGCTCCTCAACTGAGCACATCCAGCTGCCACTGGCGCTGGACAGATTATCGGCGGCCGGCAGGGGTGCTGGGTGTCGCACCCACACTGATCAGATATTAATGAACCTTCCTAAGGATACGCCAGGAATATAAATGTCCCGGACAACCCCTTTAATTGGATACTACTAACCTTACATTCCATCTCTCTGTTTTTTTTACATTTAATTCTCTGTGATTTCACGTCCGCTCCATCTGCATTTATCATATTATATTTTGCTGCCGCCTTGTGCTCGCACACTGTACTGCAGAACCCATGTATGCTTATCCAGGTTGTCCTATCTTATTTTGTGCAGTTTTATCTCTTTTTTTTTTCCATTTGTGCCGTTTTATGATACTTTTATTCAATGGTGGCTTTATCTATGCCCTACTAAAAATCTGTATTTCTTTCTATATTTGCTTTGCGCGTTTCTGGTAAATGCATTGCCAATTCCTGCTGTTCATTGAGGCTTGTTACCTAGAGGTGTTTTTCATGGGTGGTTTCTCTGTTATGGCTAGCACAGGCTTCTTCTGTAGTGGAGGGACAGCAGGGGATCTCTATCAGTTACAGTACATATACACTTTCATGATTTTATCTAATTTTTGCTTTGAAATTACATTTTAATCAATAGGTATTGAAACGTTATACAACTTTTTTATAAGATTTAGTTACTTATCATTGTTAAAGGGACTGACCCCAAATTTAGAATTCAAACTCTCCTGCACTGAAGTGACAGCAAAGGAGACGTGTGATGTCAATTCCGAGGAGAGAGTGAATGATGTGCTCTCCTGTGCTGAACTGATCGCAAAGGAGACAAGCGATGTCAGCAGCGAGGAGAGAGCAAATTATATGCTCTCCTGTGCTGAACTGATCACAAAGGAGACAAGCGATGTCAGCAGCGAGGAGAGAGCGAATGATATGCTCTCATGTGTTGAACTGATCGCAAATGAGACAAGCGATGCCAGCAGAGAGGAGAGAGCAAATGATGTGCTCTCCTGTGCTGAACTGATCGCAAAGGAGACAAGCGATGTCAGCAGCGAGGAGAGAGCAAATTATGTGCTCTCCTGTGTTGAACTGATCGCAAAGGAGACAAGCGATGTCAGCAGCGAGGAGAGAGCAAATTATGTGCTCTCCTGTGTTGAACTGATCGCAAAGGAGACAAGCGATGTCAGCAGCGAGGAGAGAGCGAATGATATGCTCTCATGTGTTGAACTGATCACAAATGAGACAAGCGATGCCAGCAGAGAGGAGAGAGCAAATGATGTGCTCTCCTGTGCTGAACTGATCGCAAAGGAGACAAGCGATGTCAGCAGCGAGGAGAGAGCAAATTATGTGCTCTCCTGTGTTGAACTGATCGCAAAGGAGACAAGCGATGTCAGCAGCGAGGAGAGAGCAAATTATGTGCTCTCCTGTGTTGAACTGATCGCAAAGGAGACAAGCGATGTCAGCAGCGAGGAGAGAGCGAATGATATGCTCTCATGTGTTGAACTGATCACAAATGAGACAAGCGATGCCAGCAGAGAGGAGAGAGCAAATTATGTGCTCTCCTGTGCTGAACTGATCACAAAGGAGACAAGCGATGTCAGCAGCGAGGAGAGAGCGAATGATATGCTCTCATGTGTTGAACTGATCGCAAATGAGACAAGCGATGCCAGCAGAGAGGAGAGAGCAAATGATGTGCTCTCCTGTGCTGAACTGATCGCAAAGGAGACAAGCGATGTCAGCAGCGAGGAGAGAGCAAATTATGTGCTCTCCTGTGTTGAACTGATCGCAAAGGAGACAAGCGATGTCAGCAGCGAGGAGAGAGCAAATTATGTGCTCTCCTGTGTTGAACTGATCGCAAATGAGACAAGCGATGTCAGCAGCGAGGAGAGAGCAAATTATGTGCTCTCTACTGCACAGAGCCAGTGATCACATAACTGAGGTTGCAATGGTAGACTGAGCTGTTTAGTCTTCATTTGCATATTATAATAAACTTTTATCACATTTGACAAGAGTTGATTCCATGCAACAATTGGCTCTTTGTAGCCTCTAGTATTAGTCCACTACAGTCATCAGATCCCACCAATATCAGCTTGATCTGCCAATAAATATCTGTTTCTTAGTCAATATTTTGAGAGTGAGTTTGCCGATAACAATACACTTGTTCTACCAGTCAATGTATGAGACCACAATGAAAGTTGAAGGGGATGTCCACTATTAGGACAACCCCTTCTTGATCTAAATGTTCGGCACCGATAAAGTAAAAATCTTATACTTAACTTCTGTGATGTCGCCATTCCAGCGATGTCGGCACTCGCTATCCCTAGGTTCCTGTGCTGTTGTTATGACATGTGATGCCAGGTGCCCAATCAGCGCTGGCATCACTGTCTCCGTCTTCTGTCGAATTGAACATGAAGAAGAAGTCCAGGCTGCAGATGATTTGACTGACTGTTCATGTTCAGGTTGTACGAAGGCGGAGACAGTGACGCCAGCGCTGATTGGGCACCGGGCATCACATGTCATAAAACCACACGAGAGTTCCGGGACTGCGAGTGCTGACACCGCTGGAACAGTGCCGGTACGGGAGGTGAGTTTATACTTTTCTATGTTATCAGGGCCAAACATTTGGATCAAGAAGGGGCTGTCCTAATTTTACATCCCCCTTTAATCACGTTGTGAGGACTGGCGAGATGATCTCTGTGGGCTGCGCGACTTGTATAATGTTAAATTCAATGACTTACATGTGTGAGCTATTCATTATGAATTCTGCATATATCGATCTGTAGAAGGAAACATTCATCTACTTAGCCTGACATTTTGTATTCCAGTGTATAATAACATTCAATGTTGTTCTTCAAATATATAAATGATTGTATACAGCGTGACTAAATATTTTTATTTGATTCTCCACCTTTGAACAAACTAGCAAAAACTTACATGGAAAAAGTAATTGCGCCCTTTAACCTAATACTACTCAAGTATTCCTAAGGCCGGTGTCACACTAGCAGTATTTGGTCAGTATTTTACCTCAGTATTTGTAGCCAAAACCAGGAGTGGGTGATAAATACAGAAGTGGTGCATATGTTTCTGTTATACTTTTCCTCTATTTGTTCCACTCCTGGTTTTGGCTTATAAATACTGAGGTAAAATACTGACCAAATACTGCTAGTGTGACGGCAGCCTAAGGCTATGTGCACACGTTCATGATTTCTTGCAGAAAATTCCTGAGAATTCCGGACATTTTCTGCAAGAAATCCGCAAGAAAACCGCATGCGTTTTTGCCGCGTTTTTTTCCGGACACTTCCCAATGCATTTTGGAGTGGAAAATCTGCAAAAAAAACGGAAAATTAATGAACATGCTGCGTTTTTTGCCGCGATGCGTTTTTTTTCGCAGAAAAAAAACGCATCATGTGCATAAAACATGCGGAATTCATTCTAAATGATGGGATGCTTATTGTATGCGTTTTTTTTGCGGTTTTATAGCGTTTTTATTGGGAAAAAAACGCGAAAAAAAACGCAACGTGTGCACACAGCCTAAAGATGGATATTACGGATATACCTCCGCTGTATTTGGCAGCTCTACTATTATTGGATCTTGGGAGCCCTCTGCTGGTAGTTCAGTGTATAACGGAGACTAATATTTCTGCCAAATATACACTTTAAAGGGAACCTGTCACCCCGTTTTTTCAAGATGATATAAAAATAGCGCTAAATAGGGGCAGAGCTGTGCTTTAAATTAGTGTATTTTTGGAGCCTTTATTCCCCACCTATTTCGAGGATTTAGAGAGTTTCTGCTAAAAAAAATATCGGTGTTGGAGTTAAGTTTATGGAGCAGAAATTTGCTAAATCCTCGTCATTATGTAAAATCTCTAAATGTTAGGGTTTTTAAGTTTTAATATAGCCATGAAGCACGCTATGGATTGATACATGTGTACAATATCAGAACCACTGTCTGTACAAGTGCAGCTCCAGAACCACTGTCACTGCATGAATGCAGAACTAGAACTACCAACAGTACATTAATTCAGCATCAGAAAGAATCAGTGTATGAATACAGTACCAGAAAGAAACACCATTAGTACAAGAATGCAGCACCAGACCCACATCAGTACAAGATTTCAGGGCTAGAATGACCAATAGTACATAAATGCAGCACCAGAAACTTTGTCAGTACAAGAATGCAGAACCAGAACCACCATCAGTAAATGAATGTAGCAGCAGAAACACTGTCAGTACATGAATGCGGCACCAGAACCACTATCAGTACATGAATGGAATGCCACAACCAACATCAGTACATGTACACAGCACCATGCTTAGTGAAATGATCAATTGGAATGTCAGGTCAAGCCCATATACAATTGTTTCATATGAGCCTACAATTTCCAGTATTTTCTTAACAATGGTAAGGAGATACTGAGAGTTGTTACCAGCCATCAGCAGCAGACTGCAAAACATGCAGGAAACACGGTAATGCTGAGACGCAGCCAATATTCCAAATAAACATTTGCATCCCAGTACCTTATAGATGGCATTTTCTCTGAATAAAATCATTCCCATCCTTTTTGTCTCCATGTAGTACAGATGCCAAGTTGAGATTTCAAGTCTCTCCATAGTTCCCTCTTTTACATCTTTAGCAGCACTTCCCGCAACAGTGCCCTAAAAAAATAAAAGTATCATTATAATGTCCCCCTAACACTGCCCCTATCCAAATATCCTCCCCACACTTCCCCTCTCTATAATATCCCCCCACACTGCCCCACTCCATAATATTCAACCCACACACTGCTTCAGGGTTGATTTTTTTTCCCGTTTTCTAGTATGTATAAGTTGTTCCAAAGAGCGTCTCTATCTGGACGACCAATCCTGTATGACACAGACAGCCCGATAATGTGAATGGACACCTGTGTGTGTGTGGTTGAGTCTAGAATGTACGGCTCTTGGTACATTTGCTTCTCATAAAATTAGAATTTCATCAAAAAGTTAATTTATTTCAGTTCTTGAATACAAAAAGTGAAACTCATATTATAAAGTCATTACAAACAGTGATCTATTTCAAGTGTTTATTTCTGTTAATGTTGATGATTATGGTTTACAGCCAATGAAAAGCCAAAAGTCATTATCTCAGTAAATTAGAATACTTTATAACACCAGATTGTAAAAATTATTTTAAAATCTGAAATGTTGGTCTACTGAAATGTATGATCAGTAAATGCAGTCAATACTTGGTCGGGGCTCCTTTTGCATCAATTACTGCATCAATGTGGCGTGGCATGGAGGCGATCAGCTTGTGACACTGCTGAGGTGTTATGGAAGCCCAGGTTGCTTTGATAGCAGCCTTCAGCTGGTCTGCATTGTTGGGTCTGGTGTCTCTCATCTTCCTCTTCACAATACCCCATAGATTCTCTATGTTGGGGTTGAGGTCAGGCGAGTAAACAGGTATTGGTACTTTTGGCAGTGTGGACAGGTGCCAAGTCCTGCTGGAGAATGACATTTCCATCTCCAAAAGCTTGCTGGCAGAGGGAAGCATGAAGTGCTGTAAAATTTCCTGGTAGACAGCTGCGCTGACTTTGATCTTGATAAAACACAGTGGACCTACACCAGCAGATGACATGGCTCCCCAAACTATTACTGATTGTGGAAACTTCACACTAGACCTCCAGCAGCTTGGATTGTTTCCTCTCAACTCTTCCTCCAGACTCTGCAATCTTGATTTCCAATGAAATGCAAAATTTACTCTCATCTAAAACCAACACCTTGGACCACTGAGCAACAGTCCAGTTCTTTTTCTCCTTGGCCCAGGTAAGACGCTTCTGGCGTTGTCTATAGGTCATGAGTGGCCTGACACAAGGAATGCGACACTTGTAGCCCATGTCCTGGATACGTCTGTGTGTGATGGCTCTTGAAGCAATGACTCCAGCAGCAGTCCACTCCTTGTGAATCTCCCCCAAATTTTTGAATGGCCTTTTCTTAATCCTTTCAAGGCTGCGGTTATCCCGGTTGCTTGTGCACCTTTTTCTACCACACTTTTCCTTTCCACGAACAGCCAGCTTCTTTAGCAATGACCTTTTGTGGCTTACCCTCCTTGTGGAGTGTCAGTGACTGCCTTTTGGACATCTGTCAAGTCAGCAGTCTTCCCCATGGTTGTGGGGCTACAGAAACAGACTAAGGGACCTTATAAACTGCTTAGGAAGCCTTTGCAGGTGTTTTTTTTGTTAATTATTCTAATTTACTGAGACAATGACTTTAGGGTTTTCATTGGCTGTAAGCCATAATCATCAATATTAACAGAAATAAACACATGAAATAGATCACTCTGTTTGTGATTCCTCTATATAATATGAGTTTAATTTTTTTGTATTGAAAATAAATTAAGTTTTTGATGATATTCTAATTTAGGCTACTTTCACACATCAGGTTTTTGCTGTCAGGCACAATCTGGCGAGTTTTGAAAAAACGGATCAGCTTTTTTTTCGCCAGATCCTTTTTTTGTCAGAGTTGTATTATGATGGCCACACGTTTTATCCGTTTTTTCCAGGATCCGTCAAAAAAGCTGCTTCTGGCTAACGGAGAAAACGTACAGAGGAACGTTTTTTCTGTCCAGCGAAAAAACGCCAAGCAACTGTTCCAGCGATAAACGGATGAAACTGACATGTGAAATGATGAATTCCGCCTCCGAATCTGGTTTTCCATGCATTCTCCATACAATCATGCACAATTTTCTCTCTCTTTCTGGTTTACTGATGGTAGACAGCCACAGTCCAGAGTACCAGCAACAGGTGTTGGTGAGGTCCGGTTGGCCTGGAAGCAATTACAGATCCCTTTCCCAGGTGAGATTCGTAAGCCTTCCGTCTTGCACTTTTAAGCGAGTTTCTTGCTGCCTGTGGCTTCTGTCAAAGTCCTCTCTCCTGTCCTGGGACAGTACCTGCATGGTAGGAGACTCGAGCCTTTTTACAGAGTCTCTATCACGACTCGGGCTCTGCATGTTGCTGTATGTTCAGGTTGGGGTGCGGACAGTTGACTTAAAATCTACTGTCCTCTGGTTCTGCTGTGGGAGATAAAGTTCTACATAGCCTCGGGCTCCCGATGCTCGGTTCCTGCGCTTCAGCTTGGAAGGAGCACAACCACAGCTCTCTTACAGCTCCTTTGTTCTCCTGTGCTTCTCCCCTCAGGCACTTGCTATCAATGCAATGTTCCTGCTTTTCCTCTCTGGCCTGGAGCTGCAGCACCACACGTGGCTGCACGGCCCCAGCTCTGCTCATGCAGCGCCCCACAGACCTGGACGTTGCAGTAATGTCGCTATGCCGCTAAGGAGGGTAATGTTATGTCTGATTGCAATAAATGAGTTCATCTGACCAGGTATCACAGCACACGTTACACTTCACACTCCGGCCACTAGGGGGAGCAAAGGTTCTATTTATTAGGTCACTCCTCACACTGGTAAAACTAGGGGTTGGATAGGAAGTTAGTCAGAATGCAGCCTGGGAGAGCTCCAGGGAGGATCTGTCAGAACTGGGAATCTGGCAGGTACCTAGCCGAAAGGACAGATTGTTACGGAACCGCCCCTGCACTACCTTGCGGCGGTATCTAAAGAAAGGACACGAAGCGAAGGATATTGTGGACAGTGAGAAAAGAGATCAAGTAAAAAGGAGAGCCTGTAGGATTCGTGCCCCGAGATTGGCAACATCCTACTGAGGCGCGTAGCCGGTGGCCGGAGCACCGAGGAAGTAACAGTCTCCACACATTACTTCAAACAGCGGCAGGACAGTTAATTACAGGTTGGCTGTCTACCTTACATCACCTAAGAAGGACATAGGAGGCAATCGTGGGAGAGGGGCGTCTCTAGGGTCCCAGAATAACTCCAGGCCTACCTGTCATAAAGGTGTGTCCTAGCCATAACAAACCTGGGGGACAGAGAGAGAAAGATCTAGAAGGAACGAGAACAGAAGTTGTGAGGACTATCCCGAATGCCCAGCAGGGAAGAACTACAACACACAGGCGCTAGTGGTAGGCACTGATTTCCACCTGCAAAGGCTACTCTGGGTGTGCCTTTGGACCGGCCAGTCTCAGACAGCCCTGTTGACAGTGCTCTGGATTGAGGATCCTGAAACCTTCAGTAAAAGGTAAAGAGACTGCAACCCTGTGTCCTCGTTATTCCTCGCACCATGCACCATCACCTTTCATTGGACGCCCTTAGCAGGGTCACGGACCAGGTCCAGCCACCGTGACAACCCCAGAACTGAGCCAGAGAGGACCGGTACTGAGTAACCCGCGGTCCTGCGTCTGGGGGCGCTCCACTCACACTCCTCTGGTCTCCCTGGACCAACTCCTTTCTCCAACTCCTAACTCCAACTCACTCACTCCTCCTACAGACCAGAATATATATATATCTATATCTAGGGAAGCTCCCCTGAAACCGGGATCAGAGCTCCCCTTTCTGGCATGGAATCAGAATGTGCTGCACGTAGGTGTACTACCTGTTAAAGGGATCTTCCTTGCTTCCAGGCATGGCATCACCCTCCCCGAAAGGAAGGCACCATCACTGTAACAACCGGTTACCTGGGGTGTTACATAAACATGTAGGTAATAACCCAAGGAACAATGGCTGAACAAATATCATTGTCCTCAGCAGCCGCTATCCCTGGTGTAAACTGCAGATATGCTGCGGTTAACATATTACTGTATTGGGACAGACTGATCTACTAGTTATCATTTTGTCCCCATCATTCTTCCTCCACCTGTGTAAGGAGGTCGGCAAACCAGCGCCGAATGACTTCAATATTGTCGATCACCTCATTTAACGGCCTGAACTCAGGACATGTAACTACAACCTGTGTGATGGTAAAATATGAGAGCATTTAGGACCCCACTTTAAACTTTTGCCCAGTTCCCTACCTTTGTCTAAAACAAGCCCCTTTCTATAATATTCCCCCACACTGCCCCTCTCTATAATATTCCTACACTGCCCCTCTTTTAATATCCCTGACAACCTGCCTGTCATGCCTTCAGCCATGGACCTGGTCTCTCATGGGCAGGAAGGCCAGCACTCCTCAGGAGGCGCTATATGCCTCACTCACCCTGTCCACGGCTCCACACGATCGGCAGTTCCGTTCCCTGCTAGGAACCTGCAACCCCTTGGCAGGTCTCCTGGAAAATGCTCTTAGGAGGTGCGCCCTGCTTCCTGCACATACTTAAAGCAGCAGGGCACCTGTTCTCTATTAGGGCTGCCTGTGCTGTGATGGTTTGTGCATACTTAAGGTCCTCACTTCCTTTGGGAGGTGCCTGGGCAACTTTGTGTTTTGTTCTTTGTTGCAGTTCTCAGGTCCCAGATCAGCGCAAGCTTGTCTTGTCTAATATCCAGTGTTTTTCCCTAGTGCCGTTGTTCTGAATACCTACCATCTACCTTCGGGCACTGACAGTATCTTTGGGCTCTGCTGGTTCTAATTCTATGGTTCCCTGGATCTCTTGCTCCTCCTCTCCAAGTACCTTGGTCCCATTTGGATCTGACCCGCCGGTCTCTGGGGCTGTTGCATGTGAGCTTCCTTGGCTGCGCCAGGACTATCCCTGTAGAGGGTTTCACTTGCTGGAGCTCCCTCGGGGGACTTATGTGTTTCAGCCCAGGGGGTTCTCCTCCTATATCACCTGAATAAAGCTTTTCTGATTCATCTGACATGCTTGTCCGACTGGTTCCTAGGGTTCAGTTTCCACAGAGTCCTCTGTGGTCTAGTGGGTTCACTAACCTTGCTCCGCCTGCCTTGGCGTGACACTGCCCCTCTACATAATATGCCTTCAAACTGCCACTTTCCATATCTCCCCCACATTGCATCTCTGCATAAAATCCCCTCCAAGTCACTGCCCTTGATATACTTTGCACCCTTTCACAATCCTCCCTAATTGCCCCATAATGTCCCAAATTTTCCGCTAATATCCCCCACTGCCACATAATGTCCCTCAATTCCCCATTATGGCCCATATGTTGTGAAGGCTAGGCCTATCCTAAGGCAAAAGGCCAGACCGACCTGATTGGTTTATCCTTCAGATAGGATGGTTTCACTGCAGCCAGATGTTAAAGTTAACAGGAAAACATTAAATGCATTACAAAAAGTACATTTTTGTATTGTTTTTCTTTACTTTTAGGGTCAGTGGTAATTTTGTGAAATTACATGCTCTACATGTGTTGAAGTTTTTGTCATGCATTTTCCTAAAGATTGCTCTATAAAGCTGGAAACATGCATGAAAAACTGACTAAAAACAAGCCACCTAAGAACACTTGTAAAAACCATAATGAAATTCTAAGTACTAATTCACATGTATTTTCTCATCTACAAATATGCCACAAGTCCCTGCACAACAGGACTTCTCGACCCGAAGAAACAGCGTCATATTATATACCACTATGAGGCTGTCAGTTTGGGTCTGGCTGGAATCTGTGGACCAGGAATGAGAAAATATGTCCCCTATGGGGTCGTGTGAAATGGCTCAAAAAATAAATGTCTGAGCACGTCACTTTCACACTGCAAATACGGCATCCCCGGGTCATAGGAGACTACAGCCAATATCTGAACGCATCTCCTATGGTGTGGCTGCTTCAGCTGTGAAAGGCCCCTGAACAATGTTAGATCAGCCCTATATATAATTGTATCACATGAACCTACAACTTCCAAAATGTCCTTAACAATGGACATGAGATGTTGGGAGATGATGTTATTAGTGACGAGTGAACATGCTCGCCACTACTCGTTACTCGCCCGAGTATCACTATGCTCGGTGTACTCGGCGAGCGGCGAGCATTTCCGGGATTATTTGGTGGTAACTGGTGTCTCCACCCAGCTTTTTTGGCGGACTTTAGAGACCCAATCACGGTGCAGAGATTGTCTGCCAGGCCATGAAACGCCGCAGCCATCTTTGTTGTGGTCGTGCAGTGATTGGCTGGGCCGCACAGCATCATCCCGAGTATAAGAGACCTGGCGCCGCCCTGCTCGCCGCATTCTGTTCCTGATTCAGTGACAGTATGGAGAGCTGGTGCCGAGATAGGGTCAGAATCGTGGTTTTTAGAGTCAATGTAGGTCTGTTACTTTTAATTCCACAACTCCTCAGAAACCACAAGTCCTTTTTAGGGCTAATTCGTGGGTCCCGATATTGCAGCGCAAGGTAGGCAGGGCACAGCATATCCACATCAGTGCAAGGTCTGCAGGCACTGTATGTGTGTCCATTGCTACCACTGCATCCTTCCCAAAGCTCCATAACTGCCTGCTGCTGCTGCAGCTTCTTTACTATATACCTAGTTGCATTTTATTTTTCCAAAAATTCACCCCAAAAAAAACAAAAATATAGTCTTTTCTGTCAGACTGAGGCCTGTTGAAAAATCACAGTTTGTCAGGCATGCGTAGCATAGCTGTGTGTGATAGCCTTGTGCCACTTTTTTTGTTTTAACCCCTTCCCGACCTTTGACGCCACGTAGGCGTCATGAAAGTCGGTGCCATTCCGACCCATGACGCCTGTTATGGCTGGCAATCAGGCAACACAGCGTGCAGTAATCAGCGCACATACAGAGATCTGGCAATAACCAAAAACAATAGGACGAGCTCTGAGACGTGGAATCTCTGTAGACTGCAGTACCTGATCTATCCTCACACAACTATAAGCAGCAGTGGATTGCGCCTAACAACTACCTATGCAACTCGGCACTGCCTGAGGAGCTGACTAGCCTGAAGATAGAAATACAAGCCTGACTTACCTCAGAGAAATACCCCAAAGGAATAGGCAGCCCCCCACATATAATGACTGTTAGCAAGATGAAAAGACAAACGTAGGAATGAAATAGATTCAGCAAAGTGAGGCCCGATATTCTAGACAGAGCGAGGATAGCAAAGAGAACTATGCAGTCTACAAAAAACCCTAAAACGAAAACCACGCAAAGGGGCAAAAAGACCCACCGTGCCGAACTAACAGCACGGCGGTGCACCCCTCTGCTTCTCAGAGCTTCCAGCAAAAGACAATAGCAAGCTGGACAGAAAAAAACAGAAAACAAACTAGAAGCACTTATCTAGCAGAGCAGCAGGCCCAAGGAAAGATGCAGTAGCTCAGATCCAACACTGGAACATTGACAAGGAGCAAGGAAGACAGACTCAGGTGGAGCTAAATAGCAAGGCAGCCAACGAGCTCACCAAAACACCTGAGGGAGGAAGCCCAGAGACTGCAATACCACTTGTGACCACAGAAGTGAACTCAGCCACAGAATTCACAACAGTACCCCCCCCTTGAGGAGGGGTCACCGAACCCTCACCAGAACCCCCAGGCCGACCAGGATGAGCCACATGAAAGGCACGAACAAGATCTGGGGCATGGACATCAGAGGCAAAAACCCAGGAATTATCTTCCTGAGCATAACCCTTCCATTTGACCAGATACTGGAGTTTCCGTCTAGAGACACGAGAATCCAAAATCTTCTCCACAATATACTCCAATTCCCCCTCCACCAAAACAGGGGCAGGAGGCTCCACAGATGGAACCATAGGTGCCACGTATCTCCTCAACAACGACCTATGGAATACATTATGTATGGAAAAGGAGTCTGGGAGGGTCAGACGAAAAGACACCGGATTGAGAATCTCAGAAATCCTATACGGACCAATAAAACGAGGTTTAAATTTAGGAGAGGAAACCTTCATAGGAATATGACGAGAAGATAACCAAACCAAATCCCCAACACGAAGTCGGGGTCCCACACGGCGTCTGCGATTAGCGAAAAGCTGAGCCTTCTCCTGGGACAAGGTCAAATTGTCCACTACCTGAGTCCAGATCTGCTGCAACCTGTCCACCACAGAATCCACACCAGGACAGTCCGAAGACTCAACCTGTCCTGAAGAGAAACGAGGATGGAACCCAGAATTGCAGAAAAATGGAGAGACCAAGGTAGCCGAGCTGGCCCGATTATTAAGGGCGAACTCAGCCAACGGCAAAAATGACACCCAATCATCCTGGTCAGCGGAAACAAAACATCTCAGATATGTTTCCAAGGTCTGATTGGTTCGTTCGGTCTGGCCATTAGTCTGAGGATGGAAGGCCGAGGAGAAAGATAGGTCAATGCCCATCCTACCACAAAAGGCTCGCCAGAACCTCGAGACAAACTGGGAACCTCTGTCAGAAACAATATTCTCAGGAATGCCATGTAAACGAACCACATGCTGGAAGAACAAAGGCACCAAATCAGAGAAGGAAGGCAATTTAACCAAGGGCACCAGATGGACCATTTTAGAAAAGCGATCACAGACCACCCAAATGACCGACATTTTTTGAGAAACGGGAAGGTCAGAAATGAAATCCATCGAAATATGTGTCCAAGGCCTCTTCGGGACCGGCAAGGGCAAAAGCAACCCACTGGCACGTGAACAGCAGGGCTTAGCCCTAGCACAAATTCCACAGGACTGCACAAAAGCACGCACATCCCGTGACAGAGATGGCCACCAGAAGGATCTAGCAACCAACTCCCTGGTACCAAAGATTCCTGGATGACCGGCCAGCACCGAACAATGAAGTTCAGAGATAACTTTACTAGTCCACCTATCAGGGACGAACAGTTTCTCGGCCGGACAACGATCAGGTTTATTAGCCTGAAATTTCTGCAACACTCTCCGCAAATCAGGGGAGATGGCAGACACAATGACTCCTTCCTTGAGGATACTCGCCGGCTCAGATAACCCCGGAGAGTCGGGCACAAAACTCCTAGACAGAGCATTCGCCTTCACATTTTTAGAGCCCGGAAGGTATGAAATCACAAAATCAAAACGAGCAAAAAATAACGACCAACGGGCCTGTCTAGGATTCAAGCGCTTGGCAGACTCGAGATAAGTCAAGTTCTTATGATCAGTCAATACCACCACGCGATGCTTAGCACCCTCAAGCCAATGACGCCACTCCTCGAATGCCCACTTCATGGCCAGCAACTCTCGGTTGCCCACATCATAATTACGCTCAGCAGCAGAAAATTTCCTGGAAAAGAAAGCACATGGTTTGAACACTGAGCAACCAGAACCTCTCTGTGACAAAACCGCCCCTGCACCAATCTCAGAAGCATCAACCTCGACCTGGAACGGAAGAGAAACATCAGGTTGACACAACACAGGGGCACAGCAAAAACGACGCTTCAACTCCTGAAAAGCTTCCACGGCAGCAGAAGACCAATTAACCAAATCAGCACCCTTCTTGGTCAAATCGGTCAATGGTCTGGCAATGCTAGAAAAATTACAGATGAAGCGACGATAAAAATTAGCAAAGCCCAGGAATTTCTGCAGACTTTTTAGAGATGTCGGCTGAGTCCAATCCTGGATGGCCTGAACCTTAACCGGATCCATCTCGATAGTAGAAGGGGAAAAGATGAACCCCAAAAATGAAACTTTCTGCACACCGAAGAGACACTTTGATCCCTTCACGAACAAGGAATTAGCACGCAGTACCTGGAAAACCATTCTGACTTGCTTTACATGAGACTCCCAATCATCTGAGAAGATCAAAATGTCATCCAAGTAAACAATCAAGAATTTATCCAGATACTCACGGAAAATGTCATGCATAAAAGACTGAAAAACAGATGGAGCATTGGCAAGTCCGAACGGCATCACCAGATACTCAAAATGACCCTCGGGCGTATTAAATGCCGTTTTCCATTCATCTCCCTGCCTGATTCTCACCAGATTATACGCACCACGAAGATCAATCTTAGTAAACCAACTAGCCCCCTTAATCCGAGCAAACAAGTCAGAAATCAATGGCAAAGGATACTGAAACTTAACAGTGATCTTATTAAGAAGGCGGTAATCAATACACGGTCTTAGCGAACCATCCTTCTTGGCTACAAAAAAGAACCCTGCTCCCAATGGTGACGACGATGGGCGAATATGTCCCTTCTCCAGGGACTCCTTCACATAACTGCGCATAGCGGTGTGTTCAGGTACGGACAAATTAAATAAACGACCCTTAGGGAATTTACTACCAGGAATCAAATCGATAGCACAATCACAATTCCTATGCGGAGGTAGGGCATCAGACTTGGACTCTTCAAATACATCCTGAAAGTCCGACAAGAACTCTGGGATGTCAGAAGGAATGGATGACGAAATAGACAAAAATGGAACATCACCATGTACTCCCTGACAACCCCAGCTGGTTACCGACATAGAGTTCCAATCCAATACTGGATTATGGGTTTGTAGCCATGGCAACCCCAACACGACCACATCATGCAAATTATGCAGTACCAGAAAGCGAATAACTTCCTGATGTGCAGGAGCCATGCACATGGTCAGCTGGGCCCAGTACTGAGGCTTATTCTTGGCCAAAGGTGTAGCATCAATTCCTCTCAACGGAATAGGACACCGCAAAGGCTCCAAGAAAAATCCACAACGTTTAGCATAATCCAAATCCATCAGATTCAGGGCAGCGCCTGAATCCACAAACGCCATGACAGAATACGATGACAAAGAGCACATTAAGGTAATGGACAAAAGGAATTTGGACTGTACAGTACCAATAACGGCAGAGCTATCGAACCGCCTAGTGCGTTTAGGACAATTAGAAATAGCATGAGTAGAATCACCACAATAGAAACACAGTCTGTTCAGACGTCTGTGTTCTTGCCGTTCTACTTTAGTCATAGTCCTGTCGCACTGCATAGGCTCAGGTTTACTCTCAGGCAGTACCGCCAGATGGTGCACAGATTTACGCTCGCGCAAGCGACGACCGATCTGAATGGCCAAGGACATAGACTCATTCAAACCAGCAGGCATAGGAAATCCCACCATTACATCCTTAAGAGCTTCAGAGAGACCCTTTCTGAACAAAGCCGCTAGTGCAGATTCATTCCACAGAGTGAGTACTGACCATTTCCTAAATTTCTGACAATATACTTCTACATCATCCTGACCCTGGCATAAAGCCAGCAGATTTTGCTCAGCCTGATCCACTGAATTAGGCTCATCGTAAAGCAATCCGAGCGCCAGGAAAAATGCATCAACATTACTCAATGCAGAATCTCCTGGTGCAAGAGAAAACGCCCAGTCCTGTGGGTCGCCGCGCAAAAAAGAAATAATAATCAAAACATGTTGAATAGGATTACCAGAAGAATGAGGTTTCAAGGCCAAAAATAGCTTACAATTATTTCTGAAGCTCAGGAACTTAGTTCTGTCACCAAAAAACAAATCAGGAATCGGAATTCTTGGTTCTAGCATCGATTTCTGATCAATAGTATCTTGAATCTTTTGTACATTTACAACGAGATTATCCATTGAGGAGCACAGAGCCTGAATATCCATGTCCACAGCTGTGTCCTGAAGCACTCTAATGTCTAGGGGGAAAAAAAGACTGAAGACAGAGCTAAGAAAAAAAAATGATGTCAGGATTTCTTTTTTCCCTCTATTGGGAATCATTGGTGTGGCTCCTTGTACTGTTATGGCTGGCAATCAGGCAACACAGCGTGCAGTAATCAGCGCACATACAGAGATCTGGCAATAACCAAAAACAATAGGACGAGCTCTGAGACGTGGAATCTCTGTAGACTGCAGTACCTGATCTATCCTCACACAACTATAAGCAGCAGTGGATTGCGCCTAACAACTACCTATGCAACTCGGCACTGCCTGAGGAGCTGACTAGCCTGAAGATAGAAATACAAGCCTGACTTACCTCAGAGAAATACCCCAAAGGAATAGGCAGCCCCCCACATATAATGACTGTTAGCAAGATGAAAAGACAAACGTAGGAATGAAATAGATTCAGCAAAGTGAGGCCCGATATTCTAGACAGAGCGAGGATAGCAAAGAGAACTATGCAGTCTACAAAAAACCCTAAAACGAAAACCACGCAAAGGGGCAAAAAGACCCACCGTGCCGAACTAACAGCACGGCGGTGCACCCCTCTGCTTCTCAGAGCTTCCAGCAAAAGACAATAGCAAGCTGGACAGAAAAAAACAGAAAACAAACTAGAAGCACTTATCTAGCAGAGCAGCAGGCCCAAGGAAAGATGCAGTAGCTCAGATCCAACACTGGAACATTGACAAGGAGCAAGGAAGACAGACTCAGGTGGAGCTAAATAGCAAGGCAGCCAACGAGCTCACCAAAACACCTGAGGGAGGAAGCCCAG
Organism: Ranitomeya imitator; assembly: GCF_032444005.1. NCBI lineage: Eukaryota > Metazoa > Chordata > Amphibia > Anura > Dendrobatidae > Ranitomeya > Ranitomeya imitator. The sequence goes on from NC_091284.1 coordinate 775,587,017, forward strand.
AGACTGCAATACCACTTGTGACCACAGAAGTGAACTCAGCCACAGAATTCACAACAGACGCCTATGCGGCGTCATGGAAAGATCGCGTCCCTGCAGATCGGGTGAAAGGGTTAACTCCCATTTCACCCGATCTGCAGGGACAGGGGGTGTGGTAGTTTAGCCCAGGGGGGGGTGGCTTCACCCCCTCGTGGCTACGATCGCTCTGATTGGCTGTTGAAAGTGAAACTGCCAATCAGAGCGATTTGTAATATTTCACCCATTATAACGGGTGAAATATTACAATCCAGCCATGGCCGATGCTGAAATATCATCGGCCATGGCTGGAAATACTAGTGTGCCCCCACCCCACCCCTCCGATCGCCCCCCCACCCCCCCGATCTGGCCGGTACACTGCTCCGGCTCCCCTCCGTCCAGTGCTCCGCTCCCCCCCGTGCTCGTGTCCGCTCCCCCCGTGCTCCAATCACCCCCCCGTGCTCCAATCACCCCCCCTGCACTCCGATCCACCCCCCCCGTGCTCCGTTCAACCCCCCCGTGCTCCATTCCAGCCCCCCCGTGCTCCGTTCCACGCCCCCCGCGCTCCGTTCCACCCCTCCCGCGCTCCGATTCCCCCCCCCGTGCTCCGATCCCCCCCCCGTGGTCCCCCCCCACCCTATCATACTTACCGATCCAGCCGTGGTCCCGTCCGTCTTCTCCCGGGCGCCGCCATCTTCCAAAATGGCGGGCGCATGCGCAGTGCGCCCGCCGAATCTGCCGGCCGGCAGATTCGTTCCAAAGTGCATTTTGATCACTGAGATATAATCTATCTCAGTGATCAAAATAAAAAAAATAATAAATGACCCCCCCCCCCCTTTGTCACCCCCATAGGGACAATAAAAAAATAAAGAATTTTTTTTTTTCCACTAATGTTAGAATAGGGTTAGGGTTAGGGGTAGGGTTAGGGTTAGGGGTAGGGTTAGGGTTAAGGTTAGGGCTAGGGGTAGGGGTAGGGTTAGGGTTAGGGGTAGGGGTAGGGTTAGGGGTAGGGTTAGGGCTAGGGTTAGGGCTAGGGTTAGGGTTAGGAATGTGCACACGTATTCTGGTCCTCTGCGGATTTTTCCGCTGCGGATTTGATAAATCCGCAGTGCTAAACCGCTGCGGATTTATGGCGGATTTACCGCGTTTTTTTCTGCGCATTTCACTGCGGTTTTACAATTGCGATTTTCTATTGGAGCAGTTGTAAAACCGCTGCGGAATCCGCACAAAGAAGTGACATGCTGCGGAATGTAAACCGCTGCGTTTCCGTGCAGTTTTTCCGCAGCATGTGTGCAGCGATTTTTGTTTCCCATAGGTTTACATTGAACTGTACACTCATGGGAAACTGCTGCGGATCCGCAGCGTGTGCACATACCTTTAGAATTAGGCTATGTGCACATGGTGCGGATTTGGCTGAGGATTCGTAGCAGTTTTCCATCACGTTTACAGTACCATGTAAACATATGAAAAACCAAATCCGCTGTGCCCATGGTTCGGGAAATACCGCGCGGGAACGCTGCGTTGTATTTTCCGCAGCATGTCAATTCTTTGTGCGGATTCCGCAGCGTTTTACACCTGTTCCTCAATAGGAATCCGCAGGTGAAATCCGCACAAAAAACACTGGAAATCCGCGGAAAATCCGCAGGTAAAACACAGTGCCTTTTACCCGCAGATTTTTCAAAAATGGTGCGGAAATATCTCACATGAATCCGCAACGTGGGCACATAGCCTTAGGGTTAGGGTTGGAATTAGGGTTGTGGTTAGGGTTAGGGGTGTGTTGGGGTTAGTGTTGTGGTTAGGGGTGTGTTGGGGTTAGGGTTGTGATTAGGATTATGGCTACAGTTGGGATTAGGGTTAGGGGTGTGTTGGGGTTAGTGTTGGAGTTAGAATTGAGGGGTTACCACTGTTTAGGCACATCAGGGGTCTCCAAACGCAACATGGCGCCACCATTGATTCCAGCCAATCTCGTATTCAAAAAGTCAAATGGTGCTCCCTCACTTCTGAGCCCTGACGTGTGCCCAAACAGTGGTTTACCCCCACATATGGGGTACCAGCATACTCAGGACAAACTGCGCAACAATTACTGGGGTCCAATTTCTCCTGTTACCCTTGTGAATCTAAAAAAATGCTTGCTAAAACATAATTTTTGAGGAAAGAAAAATGATTTTTTATTTTCACGGCTCTGCGTTGTAAACGTCTGTGAAGCACTTGGGGGTTCAAAGTGCTCACCACATATCTAGATAAGTTCCTTGGGGGGTCTAGTTTCTAAAATGGGGTCACTTGTGGGGGGTCTCTACTGTTTAGGCACACCAGGGTCTCTGCAAACGCAACGTGACACCCGCAGACCATTCCATCAAAGTCTGCATTTCAAAAGTCACTACTTCCCTTCTGAGCCCCGACGTGTGCCCAAACAGTGGTTTACCCCCACATATGGGGTATCAGCGTACTCAGGAGAAACTGGACAACAACTTTTGGGGTCCAATTTCTCCTGTAACCCTTGGGAAAATAAAAAATTCTGGGCTAAATAATTATTTTTGAGGAAAGAAAACGTATTTATTATTTTCACGGCTCTGCATTATAAACTTCTATGAAGCACTTGGGGGTTCAAAGTGCTCACCACACATCTAGATAAGTTCCTTTCAGGGTCTAGTTTCCAAAATGGGGTCACTTGTGGGGGGTTTCTACTGTTTAGGCACATCAGGGGCTCTGCAAACGCAACGTGACGCCCGCAGAGCATTCCATCAAAGTCTGCATTTCAAAACGTCACTACTTCAATTCCAAGCCCCGGCATGTGCCCAAACAGTAGTTTACCCCCACATATGGGGTATCACCGTACTCAGGAGAAACTGGACAACAACTTTTGGGGTCAAATTTCTCCTGTTACCCTTGGGAAAATTAAAAAATTCTGGGCTAAATAATTATTTTTGAGGAAAGAAAACGTATTTATTATTTTCACGGCTCTGCATTATAAACTTCTATGAAGCACTTGGGGGTTCAAAGTGCTCACCACACATCTAGATAAGTTCCTTTGGGGGTCTAGTTTCCAAAATGGGGTCACTTGTGGGGGGTTTCTACTGTTAAGCCACATCAGGGGCTCTGCAAACGCAACGTGACGCCCACAGAGCATTCCATCAAAGTCTGCATTTCAAAACGTCACTACTTCACTTCCGAGCCCCGGCATGTGCCCAAACAGTGATTTACCCCCACATATGGGGTATCAGCGTACTCAGGAGAAACTGGACAACAACTTTTGGGGTCAAATTTCTCCTGTTACCCTTGGGAAAATAAAAAATTGCAGGCTAAAAGATCATTTTTGAGAAAATAATTTTTTTTTTTATTTTCATGGCTCTGCGTTATAAACTTCTGTGAAGCACTTGGGGGTTCAAAGTCCTCACCACACATCTAGATTAGTTCCTTTGGGGGTCTAGTTTCCAAAATGGTGTCATTTCTGGGGGATCTCCAATGTTTAAGCACACAGGGGCTCTCCAAACGTGACATGGTGTCCGCTAATGATTGGAGCTAATTTTCCATTTAAAAAGCCAAATGGCGTGCCATCCCTTCCGAGCCCTGCCGTGCGCCCAAACAGTGGTTTACCCCCACATATGGGGTATCAGCGTACTCAGGACAAACTGGACAACAATATTTGGGGTCCAATTTCTCCCATTATCCTTGGCAAAATAGGAAATTCCAGGCTAAAAAATCATTTTTGAGGAAAGAAAAATTATTTTTTATTTTCATGGCTCTGCGTTATAAACTTCTGTGAAGCACCTGGGGGTTTAAAGTGCTCAATATGCATCTAGATAAGTTCCTTGGGGGGTCTAGTTTCCAAAATGGGGTCACTTGTGGGGGAGCTCCAATGTTTAGGCACACAGGGGGCTCTCCAAACGCGACATGGTGTCCGCTAACAATTGGAGCTAATTTTCCATTCAAAAAGTCAAATGGCGCGCCTTCCCTTCCGAGCCCTGCCGTGTGCCCAAACAGTGGTTTACCCCCACATATGAGGTATCGGCGTACTCGGGAGAAATTGCCCAACAAATTTTATGATCCATTTTATCCTACTGCCCATGTGAAAATGAAAAAATTGAGGCGAAAATAATTTTTTTGTGAAAAAAAAGTACTTTTTCATTTTTACAGATCAATTTGTGAAGCACCTGAGGGTTTAAAGTGCTCACTAGGCATCTAAATAAGTTCCTTGGGGGGTCTAGTTTCCAAAATGGGGTCACTTGTGGGGGAGCGCCAATGTTTAGGCACACAGGAGCTATCCAAACGCGACATGGTGTCCGCTAACGATGGAAATAATTTTTCATTCAAAAAGTCAAATGGCGCTCCTTCCCTTCCGAGCCTTACCATGTGCCCAAACAGTGGTTTACCCCCACATGTGAGGTATTGGTGTACTCAGGAGAAATTGCCCAACACATTTTAGGATCCATTTTATCCTGTTGCCCATGTGAAAATGAAAAAATTGAGGCTAAAAGAATGTTTTTGTGAAAAAAAAGTACTTTTTCATTTTTACGGATCAATTTGTGAAGCACCTGGGGGTTCAAAGTGCTCACTATGCATCTAGATAAGTTCCTTGGGGTGTCTAGTTTCCAAAATGGGGTCACTTGTGGGGGAGCTCCAATTTTTAGGCACACGGGGGCTCTCCAAACGTGACATGGTGTCCGCTAAAGAGTGGAGCCAATTTTTGATTCAAAAAGTCAAATGGCGCTCCTTCCCTTCCAAGCCCTGCCGTGCGCCCAAACAGTGGTTTACCCCCACATATGAGGTATCAGCGTACTCAGGACAAATTGGACAACAACTTTCGTGGTTCAGTTTCTCCTTTTACCATTGGGAAAATAAAAAAATTGTTGCTAAAAGATAATTTTTGTGACTAAAAAGTTAAATGTTCATTTTTTCCTTCCATGTTGCTTCTGCTGCTGTGAAGCACCTGAAGGGTTAATAAACTTCTTGAATGTGGTTTTGAGTACCTTGAGGGGTGCAGTTTTTAGAATGGTGTCACTTTTGGGTATTTTCAGCCATATAGACCCCTCAAACTGACTTCAAATGTGAGGTGGTCCCTAAAAAAAATGGTTTTGTAAATTTCGTTGTAAAAATGACAAATCGCTGGTCAAATTTTAACCCTTATAACTTCCTAACAAAAAAAAATTTTGTTTCCAAAATTGTGCTGATGTAAAGTAAACATGTGGGAAATGTTATTTATTAACTATTTTGTGTCACATATCTCTCTGGTTTAACAGAATAAAAATTCAAAATGTGAAAATTGCGAAATTTTCAAAATTTTCGCCAAATTTCCGTGTTTATCACAAATAAATGCAGAATTTATTGACCTAAATTTACCACTAACATGAAGCCCAATATGTCACGAAAAAACAATCTCAGAACCGCTAGGATCCGTTGAAGCGTTCCTGAGTTATTACCTCATAAAGGGACACTGGTCAGAATTGCAAAAAACGGCAAGGTCTTTAAGGTCAAAATAGGCTGGGTCTTGAAGGGGTTAAATTCACCGAAAAAGGCCTCATATATCTGCGTGCTCCAACTTTGGGCACTGTAGGCCGGTGGACCCCTTTTTTTGCTGTCTGAGACTCTAATTCTATACAGCACTATTTACAGTGCCTTGCGAAAGTATTCGGCCCCCTGGAATTTTTCAACCTTTCCCCACATATCATGCTTCAAACATAAAGATACCAAATGTAAATTTTTGGTGAAGAAGTGAAGGCAAAAGGGCCAACAAGTGCTAAGCATCTCTGGGAACTCCTTCAAGATTGTTGGAAAACCATTCCCGGTGACTACCTCTTGAAGCTCATCAAGAGAATGCCAAGAGTGTGCAAAGCAGTCATCAAAGCAAAAGGTGGCTACTTTGAAGAACCTAGAATATAAGACATATTTTCAGTCGTTTCACACTATTTTTTATTAAGTATATAATTCCACATGTGTTAAGTCATAGTTTTGATGCCTTCAGTGTCTACATGACGATGTCACCACAACCACCATCAGTACTGGATTATGAGACCCAAACCACCATCAGTACAAGAATACATCACCAGAACCACCATCAGTACATGAAGATGTCACCACAACCACCATCAGTACAGGAATATAGCACCAGAACCAGCATCGGTTTTGTAGCAAACTGCATTTATTGCATGACGGCTATAAAAACCATCATTCTTCTCCCTTTATAATGGGGTCTGTTTAGCTTCCATTGGGGTATTGCCTGCACATCTAATCTGAAACTAAACGGCACCCATTATACTTCAGCAATATTAGTTTCCATGACTGTCCTTGGGTCTGACATATATAGGTTGTCAGAGCTGACTATCGCTATTTTTCCCTGATTTTGTGACCCATTCCTTTAACCCCTTCCTGACATCGGACGTACTATCCCGTCGAGGTGGGGTGGGCCCCTATGACCGCCGACGGGATAGTGCGTCATACGCGATCGGCCGCGCTCACGGGGGGAGCGCGGCCGATCGCGGCCGGGTGTCAGCTGCCTATCGTAGCTGACATCCGGCACTATGTGCCAGGAGCGGTCACGGACCGCTCCCGGCACATTAACCCCCGGCACACCGCGATCAAACATGATCGCGATGTGTCGGCGGTGCAGGGAAGCATCGCGCAGGGAGGGGGCTCCCTGCGGGCTTCCCTGAGCCCCCCACAGCAACGCGATGTGATCGCGTTGCTGCGGGGGTCTTACCTCCCTCCCTCCCTGCTCCAGGCCCGGATCCAAGATGGCCGCGGCATCTGGGTCCTGTAGGGAGGGAGGTGGCTTCACAGAGCCTGCTCAGAGTAGGCACTGTGAAGCCTGCAGTGCTGTAAGTCAGATCGGTGATCTGACAGAGTGCTGTGCAAACTGTCAGATCACCGATCTGTGATGTCTCCCCCTGGGACAAAGTAAAAAAGTTTAAAAAAAATTTCCAAATGTGTAAAAAAAAATAAAAAAAATATTCCTAAATAATGAAAAAAAAAATATTATTCCCATAAATACATTTCTTTATCTAAATAAAAAAAAAAAACAATAAAAGTACACATATTTAGTATTGCCGCGTCCGTAACGGCCCGACCTATAAAAGTGGCCCACTAGTTAACCCCTTCAGTAAACACTGTAAGAAAAAAAAAAAAATGAGGCAAAAAACAACGCTTTATTATCATACCGCCGAACAAAAAGTGGAATAACACGCGATCAAAAAGACAGATATAAATAACCATGGTACCGCTGAAAACGTCATCTTGTCCCGCAAAAAACGAGCCGCCAAACAGCATCATCAGCAAAAAAATAAAAAAGTTATAGTCCTGAGAATAAAGCGATGCAAAAATAATTATTTTTTCTATAAAATAGTTTTTATCGTATAAAAGCGCCAAAACATAAAAAAATGATATAAATGAGGTGTCGCTGTAATCGTACTGACCCGAAGAATAAAACTGCTTTATCAATTTTACCAAACGTGGAACGGTATAAACGCCTCCCCCAAAAGAAATTCATGTATACCTGGTTTTTGGTCATTGTGCCTCACAAAAATCGGAATAAAAAGCGATCAAAAAATGTCACGTGCCCGAAAATGTTACCAATAAAAACGTCAACGTGTCCCGCAAAAAACAAGACCTCACATGACTCTGTGGACCAAAATATGGAAAAATTACAGCTCTCAAAATGTGGTAACGCAAAAAATATTTTTTGCAATAAAAAGCGTCTTTCAGTGTGTGACAGCTGCCAATCATAAAAATCCGCTAAAAAACGCTATAAAAGTAAATCAAACCCCCCTTCATCACCCCCTTAGTTAGGGAAAAATTAAAAAAATGTATTTATTTCCATTTTCCCATTAGGGCTAGGGTTAGGGCTAGGGTTAGGGCTAGGGTTTGGGTTAGGGCTAGGGTTAAGGCTACAGTTAGGGTTGGGGCTAAAGTTGCGGTTAGGGTTTGGATTACATTTACGGTTGGGATTAGGGTTAGGGGTGTGTCTGGGTTAGAGGTGTGGTTAGGGTTGCTGTTGGGATTAGGGTTAGGGGTGTGTTTGGATTAGGGTTTCAGTTATAATTGGGGGGTTTCCACTGTTTAGGCACATCAGGGGCTCTTCAAACGCGACATGGCGTCCGATCTCAATTCCAGCCAATTCTGCGTTGAAAAAGTAAAACAGTGCTCCTTTCCTTCCGAGCTCTCCCGTGCGCCCAAACAGGGGTTTACTCCAACATATGCAGTATCAGTGTACTCAGGACAAACAGGACAACAACTTTTGGGGTCCAATTTCTTCTCTTACCATTGGGAAAATACAAAACTGGGGGCTAAAAAATAATTTTTGTGGGAAAAAAAAGGACTTTTTATTTTCAAGGCTCTGCGTTATAAACTGTAGTTAAACACTTGGGGGTTCAAAGTTCTCACAACACATCTAGATAAGTTCCCTGGGGGGTCTAGTTTCCAAAATGGTGTCACTTGTGGGGGGTTTCAATGTTTAGGTACATTAGGGGCTCTCCAAATGCAACATGGCGTCCCATCTTGATTCCAGTCAATTTTGCATTGAAAAGTCAAATGGCGCTCCTTTCCTTCCGAGCTCTCCCATGCGCCCAAACAGTGGTTTACCCCCACATGTGGGGAATTGGCGTACTCAGGACAAATTGTACAACAAGGTTTGGGGTCCATTTTCTCTTGTTACCCTTTGTAAAATAAAACAAATTGGAGCTGAAGTAAATTTTTTGTGAAAAAAAGTTAAATGTTCATTTTTATTTAAAGGGACACTATCACCTGAATTTGGAGGGAACAATCTTTAGCCATGGAGGCGGGGTTTTTGGGTGTTTGATTCACCCTTTCCTTACCCGCTGGCTGCATGCTGGCTGCAATATTGGATTGAAGTTCATTCTCTGTCCTCTGTAGTATATGTCTGTACAAAGCAATCTTGCCTTGCGCAGGCGTGTACTACGGAGGACAGAGAATGAACTTCAATCCAATATTGCAGCCAGCGGGTAAGGAAAGGGTGAATCAAACACCCAAAAACCCCGCCTCCATGGCTAAAGATTGTTCCCTCCAAATTCAGGTGACAGTGTCCCTTTAAACATTTCAAAAATTCCTGTGAAGCACCAGAAGGGTTAATAAACTTCTTGAATGTGGTTTTGAGCACCTTGAGGGGTGCAGTTTTTAGAATGGTGTCACACTTGGGTATTTTCTATCATATATAGACCCCTCAAAATGACTTCAAATGTGATGTGGTCCCTAAAAAAAAATGGTGTTGTAAAAATGAGAAATTGCTGGTCAACTTTTAACCCTTATAACTCCCTAACAAAAAAAAAAATTTGGTTCCAAAATTGTGCTGATGTAAAGTAGACATGTGGGAAATGTTACTTATTAAGTATTTTGTGTGACATATCTCTGTGATTTAATTGCATAAAAATTCAAAGTTGGAAAATTGCGAAATTTTCATAATTTTCGCCAAATTTCCGTTTTTTTCACAAATAAACGCAGGTAATATCAAAGAAATTTTACCACTATCATGAAGTACAATATGTCACGAGAAAACAGTGTCAGAATCACCAGGATCCGTTGAAGCGTTCCAGAGTTATAACCTCATAAAGGGACAGTGGTCAGAATTGTAAAAATTGTCCCGGTCATTAACGTGCAAACCACCCCCGGGTGTAAAGGGGTTAAATGGGGGCTGAGGATTCATATGGGGGGCGCCATTGGTATCATCTGCGTAGGGCAGCTGCCTGCAGTTTTCCAACAGTGAATCAAGCTACAATGCATGGCTTCGTGTATGCACCACGTGCAGTGTGTACAGACGGGGGGCAGCCATAGAGACGGAAAGACCCTCCACCCTACAGGAATACTAAGGGCCGTAGCAACAAACGCATGCGCAGAAGGTAGCAGACGGTCACGCGCGCTGTAGGACTCCCTGGCATTGCCTGAAGTTACCTTACAATAGACTCCGCCCCTCTCACCATACCCTGCAGCAATTGGCTACTCCTTTCATATCAGGAGTCTACAGTATCCAATCAAATTTCACCATATTTGACCGCAAACTGTTTCTCTCTATCCTATTGGATACCAATGGTAAACCCCACCTATCCTGATTGCGCGCTGTGATTGGTGCAGAGCGCCACCCTTTCGGGACGTATCGGGGAGGTGTGTGTGGCGCAGGAGGATTTTCCTGTTGTCGTCTACCTAACTCGAGCCATCATGGCGGAGTTTGCGGGACATGATGGCAATGGTGGTGCCAGCCAGGGAGGCGAGCTGGAAAATGCCGGAGCGGGGACCGACAAGATGGAGGGGGCGGAGAGCGAGCAGGAGGACGAGGAGGACGTGTTTGAGGTGGAGAGTATCCTGGACTCCAAGACTGAGGAGGTGAGAGGAGCGGGCTGTGTGGAGAGGCAGCGGGGGCTGGAGCGTTGTCCCTGCGACCCCCAGCGTTCCCGGGTGCGGGGGGCCCATGGCCACAGCTGGAGCTCGGGGGGCCCATGGCCACAGCTGGAGCTCGGGGGGCCCATGGCCACAGCTGGAGCTCGGGGTGCGGGGGGCCCATGGCCACAGCTGGAGCTCGGGGGGCCCATGGCCACAGCTGGAGCTCGGGGGGCCCATGGCCACAGCTGGGGTTCGGGGGGCCCATGGCCACAGCTGGGGTTCGGGGGGCCCATGGCCACAGCTGGGGTTCGGGGGGCCCATGGCCACAGCTGGAGCTCGGGGGGCCCATGGCCACAGCTGGAGCTCGGGGGGCCCATGGCCACAGCTGGAGCTCGGGGGGCCCATGGCCACAGCTGGAGCTCGGGGGGCCCATGGCCACAGCTGGAGCTCGGGGGGCCCATGGCCACAGCTGGAGCTCGGGGGGCCCATGGCCACAGCTGGGGTTCGGGGGGCCCATGGCCACAGCTGGGGTTCGGGGGGCCCATGGCCACAGCTGGGGTTCGGGGGGCCCATGGCCACAGCTGGAGCTCGGGGGGCCCATGGCCACAGCTGGGGTTCGGGGGGCCCATGGCCACAGCTGGGGTTCGGGGGGCCCATGGCCACAGCTGGGGTTCGGGGGGCCCATGGCCACAGCTGGAGCTCGGGGGGCCCATGGCCACAGCTGGAGCTCGGGGGGGGGCCCTGTCCACCCATCTTTGCTTTGGTTTGTTTTTTTCCCTCACAGCCAGAAGTGATCACTTTTTTATAAAAAAATAAACTATATATTTTTTCCTATATTTTTGTCTCCTGCTTTGGGGTCCGAGCTGCGGTTGCGCCATTTTTGGGTTCCTGTGTATTTCTGATCCCTGTTTTCTTTTTCTTTTTAGAGGCCAAAGTCGCCTTTAAAAACAGCGATTCTGTCAGATTTTTTTTTTTTTGGATCCTAAATCTGTAACCAATATGTTGTTGTTGTTTTTTTAATTAGATTTTGTTCCTAAAAAAAAAAGGGGGAGTGACTGATAATGAAGTTATGTAAATATTTGTCACTGTTGCATTATTAGTCTGGGTGACTGGCAGTATTGCAGTGTGTTGTATAATGCTTCCCATCGGCGCTCTTAAAGGGGTTGTTTGGCCTTGAGCTACAAGTCTGCAGTGACTGTGACTGCAGACTGGTGAATCCTCGCATTGCGCACTTGCGTGCAGTCAGGATTCTGTCGGGGGTGTGGCCACAAGTAGGTGATTTGCATACACGCTGACTTAACTCAGTACAAGTGTATTGATGTGGCCTGGAATATGCAAATCGCAGACTTGTCATGTGACCTCTCGCTAGTAGCAACAATCTTCCTACCTCGCATTGTGCGCGATGTGAGAGTTCACAAGTCTGCAGTCACATAGAGGGTAGTGTAAGACCAGACAACCCCTTTAAATACCGCTTTCGTGATTGACGTGGCATGTAAGAGGTTAAACGGCTCTGATTGGTTCCCGTGGTGCAGCGCAACCCCTGAGCCCCTCTCCATAAGGTCAGCTGGGAGCTCTGGATGTAGTGGGGTCTGCCCGGGGTGGGGGGCTCCTCGTCTGCAGATTGGTTATGTCTGCCCACTTTCTGCTGGCTGGTGAGATACTTCCCGCAGAGGCTTTACAGGTGATGGCTTCTCATGGTGCGGAGTATGGCAGTGCTGTCACATTCATTCCAGTGCCAGTGTATACCCTGAAGAGGGCGCCACTTATCCACCGCTATCTGGTGCTAGGATCTGACACACTGGATGTAGGGGCAACACATGGTTATTCGAGCCCCTTTATCTCCTTTACCAACGGCACTAAGGAGTTATCCTGTCACCTAAAACTGCCCAGACGACTGTATAAGAAGTAACACCCTCCCCCTCCATTGCCTCTAGTTTTTCGCTCCCCAAAAAACTTATTAACATCGACATGGGATCACTGCAGCCAATCGCTGGCTTTAGTGATGATTTGTCAGTGTTGCAGAGTGATTGGCTGCAGAGGTCACATGACCATGTCAACAAGTCCTCTCTGGACTATGGACACCCGGGAAGTGACAGCAGGAGCTGCGGGGGACCGGTAATGCGAGGATTACTGCCGTCATTATGTTGTTGCATTGGAAACCTTTTCTTCTGTAAATCTGTATTAGGTGGCTGGACAACCCCTTTAACATGTCCGCTCTGAGTATCCGGGATCAGCAGGTAGAAATGTAGGCAGTGATGTATCCTGCAGACTGTCGGCTCGTGTGTCTGAGCAGCAGGAGGCGCTCTTGCACCAGTTGTTGCTTATATGTTACATGTGGTATCGCAGAGGTGATGCTGGAAACATTGCTTCTGGGTAAGCGCTGCATGAAGGCACTATATGGCGGCACACAGAACGACAGTGACAGTGCAGTGTGAAGCCATACTGCCCCCGGTGTATCTGTGTCTTCTCCTCGGACTTTGCCTCCATTTTATCTGACCCGTACATAGCATCGTATGCAGACACACAGACGATCCTGCAGAAAGCATGTGATGATGGCACCCAGGACCGATTCATCAGGTTCGGGGGCGACACTGGAACATTTCTAGCGCTGCTGATGTTAAATATTTATCAGCTGCGGAGCAAAGCGAAATATTCAGGTGTATGCAAGTGGGTTGGTTGCATCAGCAGAGGTACAAAAAGGCGCAGCGCAGCCTCGGCCCAACAGGTCCAAAACCATGAACCGCTGCCATGTCAGCAGATTGCCGCTAGTGTCCATGTAAGCAAGAAAGCCTCTACTCTCCATCCAGCATGTCTGCTCTCCCAAGATGGAGGAGATAATTTTATTTATTTTTAAACATGGCTTTGATTGGAATATAAAATATCAAATGTCTACTCTATGTAGTTCCTCATAGTTTGTAGCTTGCGAGCAGGGCCTCACTCCTCTTGGTATCTATTTTGAACTGTGATTTCTGTTATGCTGTAATGTCTATTGTCTGTTCAAGTCCCCTCTATAAGTTGTAAAGCGCTGCGGATTATGTTGGCGCTATATAAATAAAATTATTATTATTATTATTATCTCATGATCATTTACTTTTTACTGGTGCAGTGCTTCAATAGTGTGGAAAGCATCCACCCTGCGCCCAGACAGAACATGTGGGCACCTTCAATTGGGGTCTTTACGGGTCTGTTGGCACTTTCTGTTGGTGTCTGCGTGGGTCTGTTGGGCACTCTATAGCGGGGTCTGTCGGGCACTTTATAGCAGGATCTGCGCTGGTCTGTCGGGCACTTTATAGCAGGATCTGCGCTGGTCTGCTGGGCACTTTATAGCAGGATCTGCGCTGGTCTGTTGGGCACTTTATAGCAGGGTCTGCGCTGGTCTGGCGGGCACTTTATAGCAGGGTCTGCGCTGGTCTGGCGGGCACTTTATAGCAGGATCTGTGCTGGTCTGCTGGGCACTTTATAGCAGGATCTGCGCTGGTCTGTTGGGCACTTTATAGCAGGGTCTGCGCTGGTCTGGCGGGCACTTTATAGCAGGGTCTGCGCTGGTCTGGCGGGCACTTTATAGCAGGATCTGTGCTGGTCTGCTGGGCACTTTATAGCAGGATCTGCGCTGGTCTGCTGGGCACTTTATAGCAGGATCTGCGCTGGTCTGTTGGGCACTTTATAGCAGGGTCTGCGCTGGTCTGGCGGGCACTTTATAGCAGGATCTGTGCTGGTCTGCTGGGCACTTTATAGCAGGATCTGCGCTGGTCTGCTGGGCACTTTATAGCAGGATCTGCGCTGGTCTGTTGGGCACTTTATAGCAGGGTCTGCGCTGGTCTGGCGGGCACTTTATAGCAGGATCTGTGCTGGTCTGCTGGGCACTTTATAGCAGGATCTGCGCTGGTTTGTGCTGGGCACTTTATAGCAGGATCTGCGCTGGTCTGTTGGGCACTTTATAGCAGGATCTGCGCTGGTCTGCTGGGCACTTTATAGCAGGGTCTGCGCTGGTCTGTCGGGCACTTTATAGCAGGATCTGCGCTGGTCTGTCGGGCACTTTATAGCAGGATCTGCGCTGGTCTGTTGGGCACTTTATAGCAGGATCTGCGCTGGTCTGTTGGGCACTTTATAGCCGGGTCTGCTCTGGTCTGGCGGGCACTTTATAGCAGGGTCTGCGCTGGTCTGGCGGGCACAGTCTATTGGGGTCTGCCAGATCTGTTGTGATCTGTGTGGGTGTATCAGAACAGTATATTGGGCCCTTTCTATTGGGGCCTGTGCAGGTATATTGGGCACTTTATTTTGGGGCTTGCATGAGTCTGTTGGCCACTTTCTAGCAGGGTCTGAAGGGTCTATTGGCCACTTTCTAGCAGGCTCTTTTCACTGGTCTGACGGGAACTTTCCATTGGGGGCTTGCCCAGGCCTAGCGTGCACTTTTCAGAGGGGCCATGCTCGGGTCTTGCCCCCAAGCTCTGCACTCTGCAGCGACCATCAGTTTGCGGTCTGACGTGCTGCCCGGAGGCTTGTTTCCATACAAATCCTTTGTGTGTGATGTGTAAACACTGCACCGCTGCCACCTGACGGGAACTGACTCTGCCCTCGGCGCAAGTCACACAGTGACAATATGAAGCTGCCTAAAGCTAAGACACCTAGGCAAGGGTCCTCAGGGTACACACAGATCAGTATACTGTACGTTCTCATTACCTTTAGAAGTTTCTGACATGTTCCCTTTAAATCCAAGTACATAGTTCTGCTCCCAGCTAAGAATTTGTTGCAATTGTATCCACTTCATAGCTGCCTGCCATGGCTTGTAAGGCTACTTTCACACTAGCGTCGGAATCTCCCCGTCGCAATGCGTCGGGCAGAGATTCCGACGCTAGCGTTTGACGCACTGCACAACGGGTGCAGCGGATGCATTTCTCCGGTGCATCCGCTGCCCCATTGTAAAGTGGGGGTGGAGTTCCAGCCGCGCATGCGCGGTCGGAAAAAACGGTCCGTCAGGAGCAAAAAAATGTTACATGTAACATTTTTTGCTCCCGGCGGTCCGCCACAACACAACTGTCACACGACGGTTGCGACGTGTGGCAAAGCGTCGCAATGCGTCGCTAATGTTAATCTATGGGGCAAAAACACATCCTGCAAACAACTTTGCAGGATGCGTTTTTTTGCCATAAACGACGCATTGCGACGTCTGGCAAAAAACGCCAGTGTGAAAGTAGCCTTAGGCTCCATTCACACATCCGTTACATCCATATTAAATGGTCCTTTTTTTTTTCTCTCTCTCTCTCGTCATCTGATTTTCATCTGTTTTTTGAGGGGGGTTATAACTGGATCAAGGAGACTGAGAACTTTTGATCTATTGACTCCCACAGTCATCCGTGTCTCGAAGATCCCTGCGGACTTCAATGGTCGGGTCTGATCCACAAAAGGAATGAGTATAGGACCTGCTCTGGGTCTCACCAACCCTAATTTAAAACTGGTATGTGTACGGATCCATTAAATTGTATGGGTCCGTGGGGGGGGAAAAAAGGGCCGCAGTAGGATGTCACATGGCTATGTGAATGTAGCCTTAGGCGGAAAGCTTTTCCTTCTTACACCTCCTTAGGCACATGATCAGTTCATCTGAGCATGCATGTCTTCTCAATGGGGAGTTTGCGTCCCTTAGACCTTTCTGGTGGAGGCTTATCTCCCATAAGGACAAAAGGTTTAGATGGAAACATTGAAAACCAACCTTTCTATGCTTTGTTCCTGTGAAATCTGCTGTCGGGGAGTCAGATGGATCTCGTTCACGTTACATAAATGTCAACCAAACATCTAATGTGTACATGTGTGAGCTAAACACACAGGAGCAAGCGGTCATGTCAGCCTGGCGTCCTCTCTAATGTGCAGGAGACTGGGTGTAGTTGTACAGCTTATCTGCAGGAAGAGATCTGTTATAGAAAGCTTGGGGGAC
The DNA here is from genome assembly GCF_032444005.1 of Ranitomeya imitator. Classification (NCBI taxonomy): domain Eukaryota; kingdom Metazoa; phylum Chordata; class Amphibia; order Anura; family Dendrobatidae; genus Ranitomeya; species Ranitomeya imitator. Next base: position 775,603,278 of record NC_091284.1, read on the forward strand.
TATAATGTCCTGCTGGAGGTCCACACGCCACTGGACGGTAGGAAATTCTAGAGAACCAGTGGTGAAACGACTACTCCTAGTACTCATTGAACCAGAAACACATGGGCTACTTGCACATTGAACAAGTCTGTGGGAACCTGTTCATACACCACCAAGAAACCTGAAGACACAAAAGAGCACAGTGAGGTCAAAAATACTCTGTTGTAAAAAAAATCACAGTAATAAGCAAGTGCTAGTCAAAAGATGGGAAAAAAAAGGGTATTTAGTTGATACATTTTTTTGCAAAAAAAGTATACTAAGTTGCCCCACCAATCGTCAAGGTATACCCATATAGAGCAGTCCTAACTTTTTTTGCAAAAAAAAAACATAGCAACTAAATACCCTGTTTTTTCCATCTTTTGACTAGCACTTCCTTATTACTGTGATTTTTTATTTTTTTTTTTTTTTTTATTTTTTACAAGAGAGTATTTTTGACCTCACTGTGCTCTTTTGTGTTTCCTAGTACTCATTGGCAACCATATGTTGTCAATGCATGCTGAGAGTTGTAGTTGCACAGTCCTCCCCTTAGGCCAGTGGTTACTTTTGTCAGATCTTGTCCTCTGGTGTATTTATGGCCCTTGTGTCAGCAGAGGGGAGGGCTTCTGGAGATGGCAGCTGACAACCCAGCCGTCCTTTCTAGGTTCTCTGGTGATGCACCAATATTGACACGGGAGGCATCTGGTTTCCCATGAATGTCCGAGGACGGCTTTCTTCTCTGCATGACTTGTGTTTGCAGTTCACACACTCCATATCACACAAGCAGTTGTGGTAAGAGAAGGTTCACTGGGTGTATGAAGTCCTGACCTCTGCCGAGGAGCAGCAGGACCTACTATGGGGCCTTGTGCCCGGCTGGATAGTCACTCTGCAGTTCTGGCCGTAATTGTGGACAGTCGCTGTGGTGGAACAATGTAAAGCTGATATACGAAAAAATCCCTGAACCGTTATGGGCCAAAATAATGTCGCTCAGATAGTGTATGGGTCCGATCCATTATATAGCATTTACACTAGTGATGAGTGAACGTCCCCCGATAAGGTGTCATGCTCAGGTGCTAACAGTGTCTTCGGCGTGCTCGAAAAATATGGTCAAGTCCCCGCGGCTGCATGTCTCACGGTGTTAGACATCAGCGACACACGCAGGATTGCCTGTTAGACAGCTACAGTACACTACGTTCAGATATTGCCTAACAGCTGCGAGACCTGCAGCCACGGGGACTCGCATATTATTCGAGCACGCCGAAGACACTATTAGCACCCGGGCATGCTGGAATAACGCCTTACCTGAGCACGTTCGCTCATCACTAGTTTGCGCCATTGTTTTGGGGATTGTTTTCACCTTTTTGACATTTAATTATTTTATTTATTTTTAGCCTTTTTTTTTGTAAAGTCTATTTCATTGTTATATTCGACATTGTGGGCAGAGTTTGAGGGTTAAGGTGTTTTCAGCCGATCCATCAGTTGCAACTTAGTAAAAGATCGCAACATTTTTATGAACCATGTGCCCTAGCTTAAAGAATGTTGTAAAAAAAAGAAAAGAAAAAAAAGTCAATAAGCACTTCGAGACGAAAAAAAAAATCTGGCAAATTTTTCAACTGTGCCCTTTGTGTTGTAAGGCTCTGTTCACACTTTTTCTGGAATTCTTCCGGAATATAGCAGTGTATGTTGACCATTTTTAACTGTATAGGAAAATGAGTGGAGCAGACTTTCCGCACAATAAAATATATGGTGACACAGCCCACTCTTGGCATACGCTGGGCTTATGGGGGACTATGCATATGTTCAGCACGTGTGCCGGGGCTTTCTTGTCCCACAAAGCAAACATATACCGTAAGGCTATGTGCACACGTATAATGGTCTTCTGCGGATTTTTCCGCAGCGGAATTGATAAATCTGCAGGGCAAAAATGCTGCGTTTTTGCTGCAGATATACCGCCGTTTTAGTGCGGATTTCACTGCGGGTTTACACCTGTGGCTTTCTATTGGAGCAGGTGTAAAGCCGCTGCGGAATGTAAACCGCTGCGTTTCCGCGCGTTTTTTTCCACAGCATGTGCACAGCGTTTTTTGTTTCCCATAGGTTTACATTGTAATGTAAACTCATGGGAAACTGCTGCGGATCCGCAGCGTTTTCTGCATCGTGTGCACATACCCTAAGGGGAAATGCAAAGCTTGATTTTTATTTAATTGTTTTATGGTTCTCCTTGAATCCGCATCATTTGAGAACTGGATAAAGAGAATGACAGGCCGTAGTGACAAGGGCCAGAGAGGGGCGCAGGAAACAGAGGAGCACTGTTATGTCACCCAGCTGCTGGGTGATTAACATGCAGCGCTGCTGTCAGTCTCGTGCAGCCGGCGGGAACCTGCAGTGTCGAGAACGTCCGCCCAACAACCGCCCCCGTTACATCAGATTCAGCACGATTGTGCATTACCTCCATCTCCCTCCTCTCTACGGCTTTTATACCTCATCCCTTGTGTGTCCAATTTTTGTCTGCAGATGTCCTAATTTATTCCTCCTCCTCTACAGGGAAAACATCCGGTGCGGTGCCAGATCAGTGCGCCGTGTGATTCAGAGTTTATTCACTGTCTGAATGCTTCATCCATAGATGATCTTTATAGTATGTGTTATGTAAGGGTTGGAGCGTCGTCTCCCTCTCTACAATTCCACAACTTCTGATTAAGACGTTTTATCCCAAACATTTAATTTACTGTTTTTGTTTATTTTACTGAATTGCTTTCATTCTTTTTTTTTTTTTTTTTTCTTACCCACTTTTTTCTTACAGGGAGAAGTGTTGTACCGTGTTCGCTGGAAAGGCTATGATTCTGAGGGAGATACCTGGGAACCAGAGGCCCATCTGGATGACTGTAAAGAAGTCCTTCTTGAGTTTAGACGGAAACAGGCGGAAATTAAGCAGAAAGCTGCCAAGAAGGAGGCGCTGGTAAATGATAGTGATAGAACGGGAGTCTGTCGACTGTGTCAAAGCAGCCACAGGTCCTTGTCAGGGACTTTTTATTTGGAGGAGGTGAAACTTCAGCTTAGACCTGTCAATCCATGCCATAGGAGCGGAGCTAGTTGGTGGGAGGGAGCGTGCTGAGGAGCGCTGAGCCCACCATTTATATATGCACAAAGCTCTCCTATCGATTAAAGTGCATGAGCTTACAAGGCCTTAATATGAATTTTGGAGCTGACAGACTCCCTTTAATTGCAGTGTGTTGACGAACTTTGTCCTTGGGGGTAGATAAATGGTTGCTCCAAAGTAACCTTTAATTTGCAGAAATGTAACACTGACCGGTCTTCTCTTTGAAGATGTTCTATTTGATTACTTGATGTTTTCATTCAGTGCAAACCCGCATAAACGCCATTATTTTTTTTTTTATGTTGGCACAGGTAAATGATTTTGGAGGTGCTTGTTCTGTCATCAAGTGACCGGCTAATGGTCGGCATTAATACTGTGTGACCTGACTTATCCTTTTTTTTTTTTTCCTTCTTAACACTCTATAGCCGAAATTGAGTGATCTTTTTGATGCAGAATCCGACAGTGACTCTCAACAGGGGAATACTGATGAGTCTATCCAGAAAAAGAAGAAAAAATCAAAGGATGAGGAAGATAAGAAGCTACAGGAGGATTTAAAGAAGAAGTCAAAATCTGGAAAAAGCAAGGAAAAGTCAAGGACTGAGGCAGAGCCTTCCGAAAACCAACTTGTTGACTCCAAGCCAAAGAAAAGGTTGTCGGAAAGCTCTGAGGACTTGAGTAGCAAGAAGCCCAAAAAGGAAGAGAAGAAATCCAAAAAGGAGGACCATAAGGATGGTAAAGTGAAGGCTGTAGATGAACTTAAAGAGAAAAAAGTGAAAAAGGTTTCTGAACTGGAGAAGACTGAAAAAGTGGGGTCTCCAGAACCAGAGGTAAATGCCAAGAGCGTAAGTAGTGAAGTTCTCGTAGATGATGGAGATAGGCCGGATCAAGATGAGGCTGTGAAAAGCCAGGTGATGGTGGCGGAGGCTCCAGAGGAACCAGCTACTGTATTGACTATGGACATGGATGTAGATGACATAAAATTGAAGAAAAAGAAAAAGAAACACAAGAGAAAAGCTGAAAAAGACAATGGCAAAAAGGCAATGTTTGATGAAACCCACGTGGAGAAAAAGAGTTTGAAGAAGCAAAAGTCTGTTGATAAGGTGAAGGAGCCAGCTCCGATTCCAAAGAGCGCTAGACCAAGTAGTGAAGAAAAGACCCGGAAATCGGTTGACTCCTTGAAAGAGGTATGTGTAACAATTACCAGCGTTCTTAAAGAAAATCTGTGAGTAGGTTTTTGCTATGCAGTATGAAGACAGCAGGAGATAGAGGCCGATACATAGAATTCCGGGATGTGTCACTTGTCAAAGTGCTGCTGTTATTTACAAACAACTAAGAGACTAACAGTGCCAGACTATTCCGGAAACGCCCCCTCTTGTGATAAGCAGCTCACTGTCTACGGACATTGTATGTACAGAGCCTGGTGTGGGTGGGATTAGCTGTGATGTGGGCGGGGGCAGCTTCCTCAGCTCTGCTTCATTTGAAATCTAAAAACTGATGGTGGCAGAACGGCTGCACTCAGTAGTGTAAGTGATACATCGTTGGATTCAGCTTCACTTTGCCTACATCAGGCTGCTCTCAGATGAGTTAGAAAACCATTTTAAGGGAAACTATAGAGGCATTTATGGGCCATATCCATGTGAGAAACCAAACATGCCCAACAGGTTCCTGACCAATGTTTGGGAGCCATCAGCTACCACTTTCATTCTCTTTAGTCGATATCATACCATGCCTTTCTATCCATTGAATGCTCCAAGAGTCAGTAACATCAAGACCTACCCCTATTCTTGCTTAAAGCAGGAGGTTTTCTTTGGTTACACCCAAACCGCTGACTGGTTTTGGCACTGCCCTAAGTACTACAGTTTTACTGTGCATTATTTCTTCCAAGACTTCTTTTATGCCTTTCTCATCCTCCTCCTGTCGCCAAAACTCCCCACATCAGCAGAGAAGCATTTATTTTTTTATTTTTCCTCAGTCCCACCTTAATCTAGTAATGAATAAATCAAGCAAATCAGTGTACATAAATAACAATTCTGACACTTCAAATGGCTAAACAAAAAAAAACAGACCAGTAGGAGTAGCTGGACGGAAGAAGAGGCTTATTATGAATACATAAAACAAGGTAAAATTGAAAAAATATTAAAAATAAGCACAAAGCAGTTATAAACAGAGTAACCTGTAGGGGGAACCCAAGCACTATACAACCAAAAATAGAAAGACTATATATATCAGGTGTCCGAACCCTATTACAGGATAAAAATCCTAAGTGAATGGATACAGGTAGTTTGTGCAATAGGAAAAAATCACATATGCCACAAATCGTGGAGATAACAATAGCTGGTAAAAATATGGGTCCATAAAATAAAGTGCTGTGAATAGGGAACAGGTGCAGCCAGTGGAATGTATTATGCAAGGTAAGTAGCTAACAAAATAGAATAAGAGGTGTAAATATCATCCCCTGACAAGTCTGCATCTTCAAACAAAAGGTGAGGCTGTAATGGACCCCATCTGAGGCTTAAATGAATAGCCAAATAAAGAATGAATACCAATACCTTGTAAATACTGGGACTGGTGAAGGTGGCTAGTCCGGGTGTTCCCCCTCACCCCGACGCGCGTTTTGCCCTGAGCTTTTTCCAGGGGCGTGTCAAGGTGAGGAGGGATGGACCTAACAGGAGCCAATGAAATATAAGAGAAAGGACTTGCCAAGGGAGGAACCGATCGTACATCCGGAACCATCGGCGCATGACTCCATCCTCACACTCCAAGATAAAAGAGCACTTCCGGGATCGTAGTCGCTGGAACATGCTCTTTCATCTTGGAGTGTGCGAGGATGGCGTCATGCGCCGATGGTTCCGGATGGATGATCGGTGCGTAGGTCTCTTCCGGCCAGCTACTCCTACTGGTCCGGTTTTTTGTTGCTTAATCTAGTAATGCAGACCCAGTTGGCTGTCTTTGGTAAAGCTGCTCCCATTAATGTACCCAGTAAGGCTTCCTTGTATATTTTGGTGGCCAGAATGAACTACTTTTTCTTGCAGTCTGGACTGAATTACGTGTTCTGTGCTTTTGTCACATTTTTGGGTTCTTACTTTTTACTTTGTACCTCCACTAGAATAAAGAAATGAAAAAATCAGAGATGTCCAAAGACAAAGCCAAAAAGAAGCATGAAGCTGACAAAGATGCTCGAAAAGAGCCAAAGGTGGCGAAAAGTAAGTTTGCAGCCAGACACGTATTCTGAGCACGCAGTGTTTTAATTTTGGAAATAAATATTACAAAGAAAATTGGAAAGTCTTTTTCTCCGCATCATTGGGGGACACAGACCGTGGTGTTTGCTGCTGCCACTAGGAGGCTGACACTAAGTGATACAAAGACAGTTCGCTCCTCCCCTCCTGCTGGCTCTCAGCTAACCAGTTCTTGCTTAGTGTCCGTAGGAGGCACTCGGACGGGTCTGCTATTCAGACCCCAAACTCTTTATTATTTTACTAGATAGTGGCCCGATTCTAACGCATCGGGTATTCTAGAATATGTATGTATATAGCAGCCACATAGTATATAGCACAGGCCACGTAGTATATAGGAGTACTACGTGGCCTGTGGTATATACCATGTGGCTGCTATGTACATACATACATACATACATACATACATACATACATACATACATACATACATACATACATACATACATACATACCCGATGCGTGAATATGGCCACGCAGTAAATAACACTGCCCACATAGTATATAACACAGTATATAGCAGATACGCAATATATAGCACAGCCCATGTAATATATAGCACAGCCCACATAGTATCTAACAGTGGCCACGTAGTATATAGCACGCAGTATATAACACTGCCCACATAGTATATAGCAGCCATGTAGTATATAACGCAGCCTACGTATTATATAGCGGTGTGGGCACCATATCCCTGTTAAAAAAAAAAAATAATTAAAATAAAAAATAGTTATATACTCACCCGCCAGCGGGATCCAGCGAAGCTCTGGTGATGCACGCGCGCCTGCCGCCATCTTTCGTTCCCAGGATGCATTGCGAATTTACCCAGATGACTTAGCGGTCTCGCAAGACCGCTAAGTCTTCTGGGTAATTTCGCAATGCATCTCTGGGAATGGAAGCTGGCGGCAGGCACGAGCGCATTGTCGGACTACGGAAGGTGAGAATAGCAGGTTTTTCTCTTCGCCACGACAGCACTCACTTGAGAGAGGGGATCCGCCCCTAGGAACAGGAAACCCTATGGAGAGAATAAAAGGGGCGGTCCCCCTCGCTCCCACAGTTGGTTTCCTGTTCCTACGGGAGACCTGGAGAGAAGAGGATTCCCAGCCTGGACGCCGCTTGCGCGGTTTACCTGAATAGGGACGGCAAGGGCTCCAGAGCTGGAAGCAGCGTCGGGGGTCCTGTCTCAGCTTCCCCCCTCTGCTGGCAGGTACCGTGAGGCCAGGATCGGGGAGTCGCCTGGCTCACGGAGAGGCATCCAGCAGACCTGCGGGCCGGACCGCTGGGGTAAGATCCTGTGACGCCAGCCTCGGGTGGCGCACAGGCAGCATGGGGCCCAGTAATTCTCCCCCGGAAGTATTACTACAACTTCCGGGGTGATAGAGGAGGAGGACGGCGCCTGCGCGATCGCTGGGTGGGAGCGCAGGCGCGCACAGCAGAGCCGCAACCCGGATGTAGTGGTCACTTCCGGGTGCGGCAGGAAGAAGATGGCGGCCCCCATAACAAAAGGACGCCGGCGCTGATTCCCGGCGTCCATCATGGCATCTCCTCAAGAGACAACGTTGCCTTCTTCTGAGGTTAACGCTGTCACACCAGGAAGCCGGACTAGCAGCCGCAGATCATCCTCCAAGAGCACCAGGGAAAAGAGATCGGACCGGTCGGTTCCTCCATCTGTGCCTCCGCCTCCTCCTCTCCAGCCGGTATTATGACAGCTTCAGGGGTGAGTGTATGTCTACCCTATTCTAAGCTGATTATACTCCCTCTTTCGTCTAATTCCCTAGGTTAAAAGAACAGGGAAATCAAAACATAAGCAATGTGCCTTATGCTCTCAGCCGCTCCCGGATACCTACTTAAAAAAGTTATGCCAGTCTTGCATCGAATCCACCTTACGAGAGGAGTCTTCAGTAAGGTCGGATGATATACGTAGTATGATAAGAGAGGAGTTGCGAGCCTTTCGAAACTCGGATAAAATTCCTGGAAGTAGGAAGAAATACAGCTCTCCTATATCTGAACAGTCATCTGAGGTTGAGGATAAAGAGTCGGACAGTTCCTAAGAGGTTATATCCTCGGAGGGTGAACAGGATACATGTTTCCCTACAGAAAGCATTGACAATTTAGTCAGATCAATACGTAACACCATGGGTATAGAAGATGCTAAGACCCTTAAAACACCACAGGACGTGATGTTTGCTGGCCTGTCCGAGAAAAAGAGACCTTCATTTCCTATTATTCCAGCAATAAAGGAGTTAGTTAAAAAAGAGTGGGAAAGCCAGGGGCAAAGAGGGTTGCCGTCTTCCTCAAAACGTCGCTATCCCTTTAATGACGAGGATTTCTCCAAATGGGTAAAAGCCCCAAAAGTAGATGCGGCAGTGGCATCCACTTCTAAGAAATCTTTATTGCCTGTTGAAGATTCAGGATCCCTGCAAGACCCGCTCGATCGGAAAGCAGATTCCCTTTTAAAAAGAGCTTGGGAATCCTGTACAGGAGCCTTTAAACCAGCTATCTCGGCCACATGTACTGCTAGGTCCCTGATGGTTTGGTTGAATGGTCTGGAAGAAGGCTTAAAAGGTGGCCTTTCCCGCAATAAACTCGTGTCATCCATTCCGTTAGAGGAGCTACTGCCTTTTTGGCAGATTCTTCGGCTGATTCCATCCGGCTGGCAGCCAAATCAGCAGGCCTAACCAACGCGGCTCGCCGCGCCTTGTGGCTAAAGGGGTGGAAAGGCGATCCACAAACAAAATCCAAGTTATGTGGTCTGCCCTGCCAAGGTGAGTACCTATTTGGTGCTCAGTTGGATGACATTCTTACCAAAGCGGGTGAGAGGAAGAAAGGGTTCCCCAATAACTCTTATCTTCCATCTTATAGGAGAGCATTCCGAAAGCCCATGTTCAACAGAAGACGGGACTATAAAAACCAGGACCGTTGGGCTAATAAGGACTTTAAGCAGAAGGGAGCCTTCTTCGGAAACGCCCCTTCAAACCTGAAGATAAACCCCGCTAGGACAGATCTACCTGTTGGTGGTAGGTTGTCCTTCTTCTCCACACAATGGCTGGCAATAACCTCTAATTCATGGGCAACTAGCCTTATAACTACAGGCCTAAAACTAAGATTTTCTCAAGTTCCGCCGGACTCGTTTTCTTTGACTTCCTTAGGTTCACCTTCACAACAAGAGGCCTTGGAACAGGAAATAACTCTCCTGTCCAAAGGAGTATTAGTGGAAGTCCCTTTTCATCAAAAAGGAAGGGGATTTTATTCCCCTTTATTTTTTATTTCAAAACCTGACGGATCATATAGAACAATAATTAACCTCAAAAGACTAAACGTCTTCTTAGAGAACCAAATGTTTAAAATGGAATCCATTCGGTCAGCTGTCAAGCTTCTGTTTCCCCATTGCTTCATGGCAGTTCTTGACCTTAAAGATGCATACTATCATCTGCCAATCTTCAGAGAGCATCAACAATATCTACGGGTGGCAGTTATGGTCAAAGGTCAGATACGGCATTATCAATACACATCAATGCCCTTTGGACTATCAATAGCCCCTAGAGTTTTCACAAAACTGATGTCAGAGGTAATGTCATATTTGAGGTTAAAAGATACACTCATAATACCTTATTTGGATGACCTATTGATAGTCGGGAACTCTCTTTCTCAATGTCATCAACGCGTGTCTGATTCAATTTCATCCTTACAGGGGTTAGGGTGGTTAGTGAATTGGGAAAAATCTAGATTGTCCCCCACAACTGAGCAAAGATTTTTAGGAATTATTCTAGACTCTACAAATCAAATGTGCTTTCTTCCCGAGTCAAAACAAATAGCAATCATAAACAAAGTACAATCAGTGATTAACCACCCTCTAATTTCCCTGAGAGAAGGTATGTCCCTTCTTGGTTCCTTCACTTCCTGTATTCCAGCTGTTCCGTGGGCCCAATTCCATAGTAGGAAATTGCAGTATACAATACTTCGTGAGAAAGAAAGGTTACTTGGCCGATTAGATTCTCGTATTTCCTTAACGACAGACGTGATGCAATCTCTCACTTGGTGGTTAAATCCGAACCATCTTTCCAGTGGGGTCCCCTGGGTGGTAAAACCATCGAAAACTGTTTTCACTGACGCCAGTCCTAGTGGGTGGGGAGCATATTTAGAAGATCAAATAGTGCAAGGTCTGTGGTCTCCTACAGAATCAGATGATTCTTCTAATAAAAAAGAGCTGAAGGCTGTTTATCATGCCTTATCTGAATTTCTTCCGCAGCTACACGGAACACATACAAGAGTCTTCTCAGACAACATGACAGCAGTAGCCTATATAAACCACCAAGGAGGAACAAGATCGGAAGGACTCATGTCTATAGCCAACGATATTCTAGCCATGGCAGAGGAACACCTCCTGTCCATATCAGCGCTACATGTAAGAGGAATCGACAATTCGAGAGCAGATTTCCTCAGTCGCCACACTCTCCATCAAGGAGAGTGGGTTCTAAATCGTCGTATCTTTTGTATGATAATAAAAAAGTGGGGCACTCCCGAAATAGATCTCTTTGCGACAAGACAAAACGGGCAAGTCAAAAAATTCGCATCATTGTTCCGATCTGACAATCCAGATATCTTCGACGCCCTACAGGTACCATGGGTATTCAAGAAGGCATATGCCTTTCCCCCGCTGATACTACTTCCGACAGTGATCAGGAAGATAAGGGAGGACAGAGCAAACGTGATCCTAATTGCTCCATTCTGGCCCAAGAGGCCATGGTTTTCCTGGCTGAGAGCCATGTCAATCTCAGACCCTTGGATCCTCCCGGAGGATCGGGATCTTCTCTTCCAGGGCCCCTTCAACCACCCTCATGTGAAGGGTCTACGACTAACTGCCTGGAACTTGAGAGGCAGCTGCTAAAGATGAGGGGGTTCTCAAACAAAGTGATTGACACTCTACTACTAAGTAGGAAAAAGTCCACTACCTCCATCTATGCAAGAGTGTGGAAAAAATTTCTAAACCTCTACCCAACGGCCCTGTCAAACGAAATTCACATTCCCATGATTCTAGAATTTCTTCAAAAAGGGCGCGATCTAGGTCTGGCAGTCAGTACCTTAAAAGTACACATCTCTGCGCTGGGGGCTTTATATGGTCTTGATATCGCAGGTAATAAGTGGGTAGCCAGATTTGTTGCAGCATGCCAGAGGTCAGAAACAGTTCGAACTCCCCATGTACCACCTTGGGATGTTAATTTAGTTCTCGAAGCTCTTACAGATCACCCCTTTGAGCCTCTACATTCAGCTCACATAAAACATGTCTCCCTCAAGACGGCTCTTCTCGTCGCCTTAGTGTCAGCAAGAAGAGTAAGTGACATACAGGCATTATCGATAGATCCTCCCTTTATGTCAGTCTTCCCAGATAGAGTTGTCCTCAAAACAGACCCTTCATACTTACCCAAAGTATGCACTAAATTTCATAGAACACAAGAAATTTACCTTCCCTCCTTCTATGATAACCCTACAAGTCAGGAAGAACAAAGATACCACACATTAGATGTGAGGAGAGCCATATTAGCCTATTTGGATAGGACTAGCGCCTGGAGGAAGAGCAGGGCTCTCTTTGTTTCGTTCCAGGGTCATAGAAAAGGAGCTGGAATTACGAAGGGTACTTTATCTCGGTGGATTCGAGATGCAATATGTCTGGCCTATTCATCCAAAGGGGAGAATCCGCCTGAGGCCGTAAGAGCACATTCCACCCGGGCGATTGCATCATCCTCGGCTGAACGAGCGGAGGTTCCGTTAGAACAGATATGTAAGGCCGCAACCTGGTCTTCACCTACTACCTTCTATAATCACTATAGATTAGATCTATCTGCCTCATCTGACTTGTCCTTCGGTAGATCAGTCCTTAACACGGTGATCCCTCCCAAATGACTATCTCTGAAAGTCTCTCAAGTGGGTGCTGTCGTGGCGAAGAGAAAACACCGGATTACGTACCGGTAATGCTCTTTTATAGAGCCACGACAGCACCCCTTCACTTCCCACCCTTATAGGTTTTTATTTATAAGCACGGTTAAGGGTGTTTGGTTCTTATAGTTAGCCATGTTTAAGTTAACTAATTATAAATGATGATATTGAATGACCTATTAAAGTCTGGTGGGCGGTTCCTCGCGATCTCTGTAAACCCAACTGTGGGAGCGAGGGGGACCGCCCCTTTTATTCTCTCCATAGGGTTTCCTGTTCCTAGGGGCGGATCCCCTCTCTCAAGTGGGTGCTGTCGTGGCTCTATAAAAGAGCATTACCGGTACGTAATCCGGTGGTTTTTTTTATTATTTTTAACATTAAATCTTTTTACTATTGATGCAGCATCAATAGTAAAAACTTGGTCACACGGGGTTAATAGAAGCGGTTACGGAGTGCGTTGCCCGCGGCATAACGCGGTCCGATACCGCTGGCATTAACCCTGTGTGAGCGATGACTGGAGGGGAGTATGCGAGCGCCGGGCACTGACTGCAGGGGAGTAGGGAGGGAGTAATCGGACTGTGCCCGTCACTGATTGGTCGCGGCAGCCATGACAGGCAGCTGGAGAGATGCCAGGCCTGGGCCGATTATTAGGGGCGACGGGTCCCTTCAAGGGCACCGATCTCCCTGCACCCTGAACGGACGAGCACATGGAGTGTCGCCTCCACGTCGGCTAGCAGGGGCCGCAAGTATTCTAGAAATGTACAGGCGTCTAGAAACGTACAGGCATCTAGAAAATGGAAGTTTTCATTTCCTGATATTTCTCCCCAATGATTTGCTGAGACCAAGGCTCGGAATATGGATCGGATATTGCCTTGGATCTGGACTTGCCAGAGCTTCAGAAAAGGATGGATTCACCTATTTATATCATCAACCAATCTCTGTACGTTGACGAGGGACAACCTGCCCTGTCCACCCGGGGACCTGAACTCTGTGGATGTACAGAGGCACCCTTTTTTGGCGTCCGAGCACACCCCTCTGCATCACCACTGTTTAGCAGATGATGCAAGAAGGCGGACGATCCCTCTCCACTTCCCTGTTAAGAGGATGGTGGACCGAGGGTTCATAATTTTTAACTCTGCACTGTCAAAAGACAGCGGCGATGGCAAGAGACAGCTTTTTCCCGAACTGCCGGATGTAGCCGAGCATTCTGCCACTAGGCAGATTAACCGGGTGGTATCTCCTTGGTATACCTACCAGTATCCCTACCCGCTGTATCATCAATTAAAAATACCACAGACTGTCAGATAGCAAATCTGGTTCGTTTTGTCTCGTGGCTTCTGGTTCAGCGCTCTACCCTTCCTTAGCCGCCGCATGGGTTGCTAGAGTAATGGTCTCCTGGTCGGAGACCTTAACTACTTTGATTCACACTAGTAACCTTTTCCCGAAGACAGTACAGCTGACCAATCAAATCTTCTGAGCTGGAGTCTAACAAAGGATCGTTTGTACAGATCCAACCATTAGTGGAAGGATTGTCCAGGACAGTCTAGATCTAAGGGATCTTGGTTCAAAAAAGGGCAACGAAAGTAAGACCGATCCTGGACCTCAAGCTTCTAACAACCTTTGACAAGGTCCTCCTTTTTCGGATGGAGTTCCTCCGCTCAGCCATTACTTCAACAGAAACAGGTGGAGTTTCTGGCATCCATCGACATTCGGGATGCTTACCCTCATGTTCCTATTTTTCCCCTCTTCAATGTTCCTTCGCTTTTCCATTCGCGAACAGCATTTTCAAGTTACGACCTTGCCTTTCGGCCTTGCTACCACACCCAGTGTGTTCGCAAGGGTCATGGCGGATGTCATGTTCCTCTTGCACCCTAGAGGCGTGGTCGTCCTGCCCTATTTCATTGACTTTTTAGCAGCTCTTCTGGGACTACGCTGAGTCGTCTATATCACCTGCGATACCCTCTCACCTGGGCTGGCAGCTAAACTTAGACAAGTTTTCCTCATTTCCAGCCCAGTAGATCCTTTTTGAGGATGATCCTGCACACTTCCAGAAGGATGCTAATTCTCCCTTGCGACAAGGTCGTGGCCCTTCAACAGGGAGTTTGCGCACTTGATCACTCATCCCCCTCATTTCATTCGATTTGCTAGGAAGGTTCTGAGGAAAAATGGTGACGACAATGGAAGCAGTTTCCTTCCTTTCCCTCGTTTTCAGCAAGTCAAACAGGCTTCAGAGGGTAGTCTCTGAGCTCCTTCTTCATCCAGGGCCTTTCTCCCGGTTCAATGGTTATTAGTAACTACCAATACCAGTCTTCTCCCGATCATTGCTCTGGAGATCTGAACGGTAGTCCTACAGCAGGGCCACTGCCTTTTGGCGGGTCACCCCATCCAAATTCAATTGGATAATGCCACGGCTGTGCCATGCGTCAATCTAGCAGGTACCCACGGTCAGGCGCCAGGGCCGAGGTACCTCACATTCTCTGATGGGCCGAGATCTATCATTCGGTGATCTCGGCAGTACATATCCCAGGAGTAGAACTCTGGCCGGCAGACATATTCAGCCGTCAGGGTTCCCCCTCAAGTGAGTGGGAACTTCACCGGGAAGTCTTCCATCAGATCTGCCTTCACTGGAGCTCTCCAGTTGTAGATCGGATGGTGTCCAGACTGAACGCCAATGTACTCGAGTTCATGGTTTGGCCTCGAGATCCAAGAGACATCGCAGTGCATGCTCTGGTTCTTCCGTGGTACCAGTTTCCATAACCCCTTTTCCACTACTTCCAAAAGCCTTTCCGAAGCAGAAAGGGCCCCAGTGATCCTCGGGGATCTGCACTGACCACGTCAGTTTTTTGTTTGTTGAGCTAGTATCTTTCTGTCTTCTTGCAACAGGGAGTTTTCACATGTAGTTCTTCCCTATCGCATACCATTAGATCTTTGGGACCTTAATGGTCCTGGGAGTCTTACAGTAGACTCCTTTTGATCCGGACAGACTTTTCTATCAGGGAAGGTCGCCCTTTTTTTCTCTGCGATCTTGTCATCCTGATGAGTCTTCAGAGCTTGCCGCTCTGTTCTTTCAGACTTTTTTTCCTTATTACCATCAAGGCAAGGTTGTCCTCAGGCCATTCCCGTACCTTCTTACCAAGGTGGTATTGTATTCGCACTGTTATGAGGGCATCGTTCTTCCCTCATCTCTTTCTGCTCCAGTCTACAAAACGGAATGGGTTTCCTATAATCTCAACGACGTGAGTGCTCTGAGTAGGTACGTATCGAGGACGGCGTCCTTCCGAAAGTCGGACACTTTATTTGGGTTTCCTGATGATAAGAAGGCTTCCTGATGGTTACAGGAAGGGTTTAGCCGTTTCATCGGCCATGTTAGCCTGGTGGATTCATTTCACCATCCAGGAGTCCTTCCGTGTTGTGATGTCAACCTATCTCCCTGTCTATCGAGGGATATAGGCACCAGGTGTCGGCAAAGCACGCCTGCAAGCTTGTGGAGTCATCCAGTCTGCATGCATTCTTGAAGCACTATAATCCCCATACTTCCACAGATGTGAGTCTAGGCAGGCGGACTCTGCAAGCTGCGGTGGCGCATTTGTAAGTAGCGGTTTACAGGGCCTGATCTGATGTTGTCCCCACCCAGGGACTGCTTAGGGACGTCCCATGGTCTGTGTCCCCAAATGAGGCGAAGGAGAAATAGGGATTTTTGTGTACTCACCGTAAAATCCTTTTCTCCGAGCCATTCATTGGGGGACACAGCTCCCACCCTGTTATTTTGTGTTTGTTTTATAATTTGACTTGCTATACTCTCATATATAATATGTCATGCTATATACGCTCATATGTTATTGATCTACTGCTTTTGCACCGAACTACCTCATGGTCTGTGTCCCCCAATGAATGGCTCGGAGAAAAGGATTTTACGATGAGTGTGTATGTGTGTGTATATAATATAATATATATATATATATATATATATATATATATATATATATATATATATATATATATATATATATATATATATATATATATATATATATTTTTTTTTTTTTATTCTTGGGATTTTGGTATTGAAGAGGGCATTGTTTTTTTGTTTTGTGTTTTTTTTTTTTTTTTAACCAGGCATTGCTCCATGTATTATGGTACTGCCACTCAGTCCCATTCACTTGAGTGACTCTTAAATCATCTGATCTGTAGGGGTGCCAGGATTGGGACGCGCATCCATTTCCAAAATTCACGGGCCAAGTATGGACTGTGATGTCACTCTCCGTGGGTCTCCTTACCCAAACTCAACAGCCACATAGGTATATTTCAGGGTGTTGAGTTTGGTTCAGAAGACCCACAGTCTGGAATCGGATCATGTGTTGGATGTGTGAAACCATCATCATCATCATCTCCCAGAAACCCTCTTTAAGAAAATTCCATCAACCCACCCTATATTTTGTATTTTGGTTTTTAAAGGGAACCTGTCACCCCGTTTTTTCAGATTGAGATAAAAATACTGTTAAATAGGGCCTGCGCTGTGCGTTACAATAGTGTATGTAGTGTACCCTGATTCCCCACCTATGCTGCGAAATACATTACCAAAGTCGCCGTTTTCGCCTGTCAATCAGGCTGGTCAGGTGGGCGTGGTGACATCGCTGTTTCTTCTCCAGCTTTCCGTTGGTGGCGTAGTGGTGTGCGCATGTCCAAGTGCCCGAATCCACTGCGCGCAGGTGAAGAAAAAGAGCGCGATGGAGATGGAGTGCCGAGTTTGCATCTCGGCTTCAGGAAAATGGCCGCCGCGATCTCCATCTGCGCACGCGCGGCATCCCGCGGCCATTTTCCTGAAGCCCCGTGCAGCAGAGCACTCCATCTGCACACGCGCGGCCTCATGAAGATGGCTGCCCCCACCGATGACAATGGTACTAGCGCAGATCGCGCACTTTTTCTTCACCTGCGCGCAGTGGATTCGGGCACTTGGACATGCGCACACCACTACGCCACCAACGGAAAGCTGGGGAAGAAACAGCGATGTCACCACGCCCACCCGACCTGACCAGCCTGATTGACAGGCGAAAACGGCGACTTTGGTAATGTATTTCGCTGCATAGGTGTTCCCCACCTATGCTGCGAAATACATTAGGGTACATCAGGGTACACTACATACACTATTGTAACGCACAGCGCAGGCCCTATTTAACAGTATTTTTATCTCAATCTGAAAAAACGGGGTGACAGGTTCCCTTTAATGGATAGAACAGTTTTAGTCTACTGCATCCTCTCTCTGCCAGAACCAAACCACGAACCTATTAACAAAATCCTTCTGCACATTTTATTTGAGCCTTATGTTTTTTTAAATTTATAGAATGCACCATCCATTTTTTTTTGTACTCCGTTCCTCCACAGTACAATGGTACATCTAATGGATTAGTGCCACTCAATGCTCACGTGTGCTAAGACATAGTTAGTCTTGTGATTGCCCACATATCTAGTGACCCCTGACTTTGTTAGTAAGTAGTTCAGGCCATGTGACCAACATCCTGTTCTGTTCCCAGAAACTGAATAATCAGGCTACTGTTCTGGAGTGGGACTAAATTATTTATTTTATTTTTTAGCCCACCATACGGTTCCATGAATATGGGCCTTTTTTTATTTATTGCTAATTTTTGCAAAAGGGTGTGGCTCACAAGGTAATTATGCAGAGAAGCCTAAAGACACGCCCTAGAGGATCCTGTGAGCGATTCCCCCACAGTAAAGACTCTAAATATTAGCAGTTAATAAACAAGGCCCGTAGCTCCAGAACCGTATAGTGGATTAGAAAAAAAAAAAACACAGAAAACTCATGGGCCAAATGGAAATAAAATGTCTGGTGACGGGTCCTCTTTAAACGCATTTATAATGGCACCTAGAGGCAGGTGGCCATGGGCTATCTTACCTATTGCATTTTAGTTCCTCAGAATTGTTTATAAAAGTGAAATTCAAATCTCATTTTTGATTGTCACGTTAGTTATCAAGGACCAGAAAACCACACATGATGCCTTCACAATATCTGCTGAAGAAAAGGAAGAGTTAATGGAGAGTACAAAGAAGAAGGAAGAGTCATCCTTTGACTACAGACTTCCAGAAGATTATAGAATGAAGGACATGAAATCAACTATGAGAGACCGGAGAAGTACACAAGATGAGGCGGACTCATGGACATACGGAACATCGGAAGGAGATCAGGAGGTCATGGATCCTGTGTGTCACCTGCAGGATGGCTCGGGTAGGCAAACAGGCTGTTGGGATTTGTGCATGAACCAGTGTCCACACACCCTTATGTTCTATTGTTTTTACATCCCCCGCTATTACATGGGCTCTACCAGTACTATTCTGTGTATTGCAGGAGGGCTGGACAGCAGGCCCCTGGTTGTGGGTGTGGGAATGGACCTACAGTTGGAGTGGATGACCCTGGAGGATTTTCAGAGGCATCTTGATGGATCAGATGAAATCATCCCAAGAGACCCAATATCAAATAGTATGTTTTACCTAAGGAATTTTTGTGTTTTATATGTAAATTCACATTTAAGTTTCTTTTTGTGAGTCTCAAAATATGTCCCAAAAGGGACTTCGGCGCTCTGCATGGTCAGAGATGTCTGTACCTGGGAATTTCCATCCTGGTGCAAGCAGCATAAGTGAAGGAGTATGGTAATGGCTTCTCATGAGCTTTTTATTATTTTTTTTTTTTTCCTATTTAATTCAAAGGTGCATTGAAAGAAGCAGTGAAAAATGGCGACTACTTGACTGTAAAATATGCACTTAAATCCAATGAGGAGTATAACTTGGACCAGGAGGTAAAGTTTTATTTGTACTTGTTTACATCCGTCCATTTTTTTTAATTTGTTCTATTTTTTTTGGTGGTCTGGGCATCATGATTTGTATTAACCCGTTCACGCTACGGCCATTTTCCTTTCCCTTTTTTTTTTTTTTTCTCCTCCCCTTCTTCCTAGAGCCGAGATTACTTGCACTTTTGAATGACGCCATTCATTTTACCACATATTGCACTGGAAGATGCGTTGAAATTGCAAATCAAAAAATACAATTTCACAAATGTTTTTTAGGTTTTTTATTTCCCACATTCACTATAGGTAAAACTGACTTGGCAATATGATTCCCCAGGTAAGTGTGAATACGCAGATACCAAACATGTATAGTGTTTTGGCTTTTTTTTTTTTTGTGAAAGTTGTGAAACAAATTTTGGACACTTGTAACAGGAACATTATTTTCGCTTTTGTCACCATTTCCCAATACCAAGTAACATTTTAATTTTTTTGGTATAAGGGGCTGTGTGAGGGCTTACTATATTTTTCAAACTATGACGCCTCGGCCATGAGACGCACCTAGGTTTTAGAGGAGGAAATTAGGAAAAAAAATTGAAGCAAAAACATGTGGTCAATTCTGTACTAATATACCCTATCCTGGTATACATGGCCCCCTCATCCCTATCCTTGTATACATGGCCCCCTCATCCCTATCCTGGTATACATGGCCCCCTCATCCCTATCCTGGTATACATGGCCCCCTCATCCCTATCCTGGTATACATGGCCCCCTCATCCCTATCCTGTTATACATGGCGTCCTCATCCCTATCCTGGTATACATGGCCCCCTCATCCCTATCCTGGTATACATGGCCCCCCTCATCCCTATCCTGTTATACATGGCCCCCTCATCCCTATCCTGTTATACATGGTCCCCTCATCCCCATTCTGGTATGCATGGCCCTTCCATACCCATCCTGGTATGCATGGCCCCTCCATACCCATCCTGGTATGCATGGCCCCTCCATACCCATCCTGGTATGCATGGCCCCTCCATACCCATCCTGGTATGCATGGCCCCTCCATACCCATCCTGGTATGCATGGCCCCTCCATACCCATCCTGGTATGCATGGCCCCTCCATACCTATCTTGGTATACATGGCCCCCTCATCCTTATCCTGGTATACATGGCGTCCTCATCCCTATCCTGTTATACATGGCCCCCTCATCCCCATTCTGGTATACATGGCCCCTCCATACCCATCCTGGTATGCATGGCCCCTCCATACCCATCCTGGTATGCATGGCCCCTCCATACCCATCCTGGTATGCATGGCCCCCTCATCCTTATCCTGGTATACATGGCCCCCTCATCCCTATCCTGGTATACATGGCCCCCTCATCCCTATCCTGGTATACATGGCCCCCTCATCCCTATCCTGGTATTCATGGCCCCCTCATCCCTATCCTGGTATACATGGCCCCCTCATCCCTATCCTGGTATACATGGCCCCCTCATCCCTATCCTGGTATACATGGCCCCCTCATCCCTATCCTGGTATACATGGCCCCCTCATCCCTATCCTGGTATATATGGCCCCCTCATCCCTATCCTGGTATACATGGCGTCCTCATCCCTATCCTGGTATACATGGCGTCCTCATCCCTATGCTGGTATAGCATGGCCTCCTTATCCCTATCGTGGTAGGCATGGCCCCGGTCGATGGTGCTATAGATAGCCGTGCTAAAATCACGATCTCCTATGAACACAGGCCACAGAATGGCTGTCGGAGGAGGATGGTAATGACAGGCACAGGAGTCTTCCGCACACCCTCGGTGCTCCGCAATCAGAAATGGGCTCATCGATTGTGAGCATTAAATGACTCGTGCCATTGTCATAGATTGACTGCGGGATTTAACAGGTTAACAGCCACGGGCGAAGCTCTTCTCCTACTGTGGCTGATAGAGGCACATAATCGATAATTAAATCTGCCATCAAGTGCGGGGAAAAATGTGATTTCTGCTTGCAAGCTCACGTCCAAGGCTGCAACATGGCATATGACGTAGATTTTGTATGTTGTGAAGGGGTTAATGGCATTATGATATGCATACAACTTCAGAGTCGCCCAGTGATGTTAAATCGCGTGACCAATGCCAATATATCAATGTGCTGTTGGCACAAGTGTCCTGTAGCCGTAAGCCCTGTGCTGTCATGTAACCCTGTGCTAAAATGAAAACCGACCTCATGCCTACTATCAGGAGGCGCTACCCATGCGCGGCATAGAGGAGTCTGTCTCCGAGGTCTAGTGCATCACGAATTTGCATCCCAAGTTACAAATTAATTTCGAAAGTAATTTTATTAATCACCAGTAGTCAGAATGATTTATTGTTAGTAACTTTGGGGGGGCATCGGACCATGGGTATACGCAGTGCCACAAGGGGGGCGAGACACTAGGTGAACAAAGTGTTGACTGTCTGTCCCCAGACATTAGGCAGCTGAACGTTGGCATCATGTTCACAGGAGGAAGACACAACTGGTGTCTGGTCGTGTTTTTTTTTTTTTTTTTTAGGTTTTGTGGTTGTTCCCCATGTTTCTCTTTACCTTGGGGAGGACACACTGTGCACTCCACAGTGATGCACCTCCCTACAGACCCCACATCTCTGCCAATCCCCTGAAGCTTCATCGGTGTGCCTGCCGGTGACCACTCCATCGTGAGAGGTCACAGAAGGGGTAATCCAGCAAGCATTCAAAAACATCGTAGGGTGACTGTTATCGCTTGGCGCAGAGGACCTCCGCCCATGACCAGTGGCTTGCGAGCCCCTTCTTTGTAGCTCTTGGTTATCTGCCAGTCCTGCACATTTGTGATCGCAGAGGACCTCCGCCCATGACCAGTGGCTCACTGGCCTCTTTGTAGCTCTTGGCTATCTGCCACTCCTGTCTACATTTTTGTACGATTCTATAAGTTCACGCTGTCTTCTGCAGATGTCAGTTTTGGGCATTTAATGCTGAAGGCCTCTTATATGCGGCCCCCCTGCTGAGCTGTTTTTTGTGTCTTTCATTTTTTCTCACTGCACACCTATTGTACTTGGCATAATATCCGTTTCTCATTGAATACATTGGGGGGATACAGCTCCCACCCTATTACATTCCTTTCCTGGGTCAGTACTGGTTGCCTCTGGCCAATATTTTTCTCGAGCTCAGGTCATGTTTGGTGCCTGGTTGTTTCTTGTTAGCGTTTTTTCCCCAGTTTTTGGGTTGCTCTCCTCCTGCTTTCAGCACTAAACGGAGCTGCCTACTGTCCTAGAAGAGGGCATTCTACTAAGTGGATCCAGCCTGCTTCCTGGTGGCAGCGTCTATACCCACGTTCTCGTGTGTCTCCCCCAATATATTTGACATTAAAGGGGTTTCATGGCAAGTAGAAAAAGTTATTTGGCCATGTGTGTACTTACGGTTTGTGTGATGCTGGAAATAATTTAGTCAAGTCTTGTGTACATGGTAAATCTGTGTGCACGGAGCTTCCAGGGCAACATGCGGAGTAGATACAAATCTGTATTACTTGCTTGTAGGCACAGCTTGTGCCTCTGTATGCCTCCACTTTTTTTTTTATTTTTATGTTTCTCTGTGTGATTTTGAGAGTGGGGGAATTGGCTAATTTATTTCTGTATTGCCTTTTCCTTGCAGGATTCAAGTGGGATGACTCTAGTCATGATGGCTGCGGCTTCAGGGCAGGACGACATTCTGAGGCTTCTGATAAAGAAGGGAGCCAAGATCAATGCCAGCCAGAGGAACGGGACAACGGCTCTAATTCATGCAACTGAAAAAGTGTGTACTGTTCGGTCATATACCGGTTTAGCATTGACACATTAATAAGCAAGCAATCGCTGCTGCTCTTAAAGTATGTTTCCACGTTCCGTTAAGGCAGCGCTTTGGATGCAGCAGATACCCCGCTTATTCCAAAGCGCTGCTGACTTTAGTCCGCGCGGTGATTCCGCATGTGTTCATTGAACCATGCGGAATCACCGCCTCCTATACATAGGATGGTGCTATTTATCTTGAGGAGACTTGAGTGTATCCGCAAGATAAATAGACATGCTGCTGTCTATAAAGACACACCGCATGTACAGTTACGCAGGTCTGCCACCTGCGTCTTTGAACGCATAGTGGAGATTGGATTTCATAAAATCCCATCGACTATGCTGTAACACCTGGCTGCTGCGGATTGGAAGCTTTGGCTGTGTGCAGCGTCCAGTCCGCAGCCAATATTGACCGTGCAAACATACCCTTATATCTGCAGCATCGTTGCTGTGTGCTTCTACTGAAGATTGTTCTTACATAGGGCTGCTGTATCAGCTGAGAAAAGCCCATGACTAAGGACAAACTATGCAAAAAAAATGTGCATCCCAATTATAACATTTTACATTTTTATTGAAAGTCAATGAACATATGCATAAATAACACCCCCCAAAAATATAGTTCAATAAGCACCACCAGTCCCCAGGAAGAAGGGGGGGAAGCCTGAGGGTCGTGTAATAAAGAAACCCTTACCTCTGTCTTTCCGTAGAATTACCTGACTACCGTGGCTCTGCTGTTGGAAGCCGGTGCTTTTGTGAATATGCAACAAACGACTGGGGAAACCGCTCTCATGAAGGTATCTGGAGGCTTCTCTCGTGACCCCAGTATTCTGGTTCTTGTCCTCCTTTCCTGATGTTTGTGGTCCTGCTACCTCTTGGGTCTACAGGCCTTTGTGTTTGTAAACTTTTCATGACGAAGAGAGTGTAACTCAAAAAAATCTTAGACCGTCTATTCCTAACATAAGTTTTTTTGTTTTTCCCACGGCTTGAGCCAGGAATCATTTATTTTTAATGTTCCCATTACTGTCATCCACTTTTCCCAGTCTGTAGATCTCTGATGTGTTTTCATCAGATGAGTTGTTATTTTTTTCACTTGCCTGTCCATTCCCTCAACTATTATAGTAGTACGTTCTTGTGTTTCCTAATGAGGAAGGAACAATTCTGGAACGTCTTTTCTTAGAATTGTGCATTATGCTATTGCTCTTTTTTTCTACCTCCTGCAAATGTCTGAAATACATTTAGATACAGGAAAGATATATATCTTGGTACCGTGTTAGGGTACCGTCACACAGTGGCATTTTGATCGCTACGACGGCACGATTCGTGACGTTCCAGCGATATAGTTACGATCTCGCTGTGTCTGACACACTCCTGCGATCAGGGACCCCGCTGAGAATCGTACGTCGTAGCAGATCGTTTGAAACTTTCTTTCGTCGTCTAATGTCCCGCTGTGGCGGCATGATCGCATCGTGTAACAAAGGTGTGCACGATATTGTATACGATGTGCGCATAGTAACCAACGGCTTCTACATCGCAAACACGTCATGAAATTATCGCTCCAGCGTCGTGCATTGCGAAGTGTGACCGCAGTCTACGACGCTGGAGCGATAATGGTGCGATGCTGGAGCGTCACGGATTGTGCCGTCGTAGCGATCAAAATGCCACTGTGTGACGGTACCCTTAGCCAGTAGATAGAAACATATTTAGAATTGAGAGTCCTCAGTGGTTGTTACCTTTTACACAGGTCTCTTCATCAGACCTGAGTAGTCTCGAAAGCTTGTAATTTGTTACCACCTTTTCAGTTAGCCATTAAAAGGTATCAACCACTAAGGACTCTAAATTCTGAACTACATTTATAATTTCACCACTTCTTAATTGTGGGTTAAAGGGGTTGTTTCTTACATTAAACGTTAATCCGTGACTGTAGGCCATAACAAAATAAACTGTGCTGTAATCTCCTTCCCCGGGTCCACTGGTGACTCTCGCCACTGCTCCCAGTGCCTGGCTTTGGCTGCGGTGCCAATCTGTGAGCGCAGCGTTCCATCTACATGGGAACACCATGCTTGGAGCCACAGAGTTCACCGATTTGACATCATCACCAAAGCCAGACACCTGGAGCAGCGGTGAGACCCACCGGTGGACCCGGACAAGACGAGTACAGCGTGGCTTGATTGTTAATAGCCTGCAGAACCTTTAATTATTTGATGCTCCATTTCAACAGTGCAATGCAGAGTTCTAAATAAAGATGCTCCATGATTAAGTGTCAAGGTAATGTTTTCTGGTCTTCTACCTGTGAACATTGGATAAGTGCCTGGTGTAATGCTGTAACCATGAAGAGTATACACGAGACCCTGTGTCCTAGTACTGAATATCCAATTATAACACAATAGAATTCTTTTCTTCTCTTCAGGCCTGTAAAAAAGGAAATGTTGATACCGTGCGACTCCTGATTGAGCATGGCGCTGATTGCAATGTACTGACAAAGCACCAGAACAATGCATTACAGTTCGCGAAACAAAGTGACAATATGGTCTTTGAGTTACTAAATGGCCATTTGCAAAAGTAAGTATTACATTCTGTGGTTCACATGATTCCGCCGAGATTTAGGCTGACCATACAAGGTAAGGTGTTGGCCGATCACTGTTACAGCTTTAAAGGGAATCTGTCAGGATCATCCCTCCTAAGCCGTCTATATGGGCATGCAGGTCATGGGAAGCTGAGTAAAGTGATATATGCGATCTGATGTCTTATTCCAGAGAAATCCATGTTTTTCTTGTTGTATGTACCTGAGCTGTTAAGGTCTATGGGCCGGACATAGATCTCCCTGAGAATCTGCCTCCAGAGATTATCCTAAATTACAGAGTAAGACCTCATTCACAAAATTAAACTAGAGCAGTCCGACCCCTGCTCGCAGGGTTTATGAGACAAACAAGATGGAAGAACTAGAAGCAGAAATATCTACAGGTAACTTTGACATAGTGGGAATAACCGAGACATGGTTAGATGAAAGCTATGACTGGGCAGTTAACTTACAGGGTTACAGTCTGTTTAGAAAGGATCGTAAAAATCGGAGAGGAGGAGGGGTTTGTCTCTATGTAAAGTCTTGTCTAAAGTCCACTTTAAGGGAGGATATTAGCGAAGGAAATGAGGATGTCGAGTCCATATGGGTCGAAATTCATGGAGGGAAAAATGGTAACAAAATTCTCGTTGGGGTCTGTTACAAACCCCCAAATATAACAGAAACCATGGAAAGTCTACTTCTAAAGCAGATAGATGAAGCTGCAACCCATAATGAGGTCCTGGTTATGGGGGACTTTAACTACCCGGATATTAACAGGTTTCTGCTAATAACCAAGAAAAATTATCTTTCACAATTGGTGCAGAATCCAACCAGAGGAGCAGCACTTTTAGACCTAATACTATCTAATAGACCTGACAGAATAACAAATCTGCAGGTGGTTGGGCATCTAGGAAATAGCGACCACAATATTGTACAGTTTCACCTGTCTTTCACTAGGGGGACTTGTCAGGGAGTCACAAAAACACTGAACTTTAGGAAGGCAAAGTTTGACCAGCTTAGAGATGCCCTTAATCTGGTAGACTGGGACAATATCCTCAGAAATAAGAATACAGATAATAAATGGGAAATGTTTAAGAACATCCTAAATAGGCAGTGTAAGCGGTTTATACCTTGTGGGAATAAAAGGACTAGAAATAGGAAAAACCCAATGTGGCTAAACAAAGAAGTAAGACAGGCAATTAACAGTAAAAAGAAAGCATTTGCACTACTAAAGCAGGATGGCACCATTGAAGCTCTAAAAAACTATAGGGAGAAAAATACTTTATCTAAAAAAACTAATTAAAGCTGCCAAAAAGGAAACAGAGAAGCACATTGCTAAGGAGAGTAAAACTAATCCCAAACTGTTCTTCAACTAGATCAATAGTAAAAGAATAAAAACTGAAAATGTAGGCCCCTTAAAAAATAGTGAGGAAAGAATGGTTGTAGATGACGAGGAAAAAGCTAACATATTAAACACCTTCTCCACGGTATTCACGGTGGAAAATGAAATGCTAGGTGAAATCCCAAGAAACAATGAAATCCCTATATTAAGGGTCACCAATCTAACCCAAGAAGAGGTGCGAAACCGGCTAAATAAGATTAAAATAGATAAATCTCCGGGTCCGGATGGCATACACCCACGAGTACTAAGAGAACTAAGTAATGTAATAGATAAACCATTATTTCTTATTTTTAGGGACTCTATAGCGACAGGGTCTGTTCCGCAGGACTGGCGCATAGCAAATGTGGTGCCAATATTCAAAAAGGGCTCTAAAAGTGAACCTGGAAATTATAGGCCAGTAAGTCTAACCTCTATTGTTGGTAAAATATTTGAAGGGTTTCTGAGGGATGATATTCTGGAATATCTCAATGAGAATAACTGTTTAACTCCATATCAGCATGGGTTTATGAGAAATCGCTCCTGTCAAACCAATCTAATCAGTTTTTATGAAGAGGTAAGCTATAGGCTGGACCACGGTGAGTCATTGGACGTGGTATATCTCGATTTTTCCAAAGCGTTTGATACCGTGCCGCACAAGAGGTTGGTACACAAAATGAGAATGCTTGGTCTGGGGGAAAATGTGTGTAAATGGGTTAGTAACTGGCTTAGTGATAGAAAGCAGAGGGTGGTTATAAATGGTATAGTCTCTAACTGGGTCGCTGTGACCAGTGGGGTACCGCAGGGGTCAGTATTGGGACCTGTTCTCTTCAACATATTCATTAATGATCTGGTAGAAGGTTTACACAGTAAAATATCGATATTTGCAGATGATACAAAACTATGTAAAGCAGTTAATACAAGAGAAGATAGTATTCTGCTACAGATGGATCTGGATAAGTTGGAAACTTGGGCTGAAAGGTGGCAAATGAGGTTTAACAATGATAAATGTAAGGTTATACACATGGGAAGAAGGAATCAATATCACCATTACACACTGGGAAACCACTGGGTAAATCTGACAGGGAGAAGGACTTGGGGATCCTAGTTAATGATAAACTTACCTGGAGCAGCCAGTGCCAGGCAGCAGCTGCCAAGGCAAACAGGATCATGGGGTGCATTAAAAGAGGTCTGGATATACATGATGAGAGCATTATACTGCCTCTGTACAAATCCCTAGTTAGACCGCACATGGAGTACTGTGTCCAGTTTTGGGCACCGGTGCTCAGGAAGGATATAATGGAACTAGAGAGAGTACAAAGGAGGGCAACAAAATTAATAAAGGGGATGGGAGAACTACAATACCCAGATAGATTAGCGAAATTAGGATTATTTAGTCTAGAAAAAAGACGACTGAGGGGCGATCTAATAACCATGTATAAGTATATAAGGGGACAATACAAATATCTCGCTGGGGATCTGTTTATACCAAGGAAGGTGACGGGCACAAGGGGGCATTCTTTGCGTCTGGAGGAGAGAAGGTTTTTCCACCAACATAGAAGAGGATTCTTTACTGTTAGGGCAGTAAGAATCTGGAATTGCTTGCCTGAGGAGGTGGTGATGGCGAACTCAGTCGAGGGGTTCAAGAGAGGCCTGGATGTCTTCCTGGAGCAGAACAATATTGTATCATACAATTAGGTTCTGTAGAAGGACGTAGATCTGGGGATTTATTATGATGGAATATAGGCTGAACTGGATGGACAAATGTCTTTTTTCGGCCTTACTAACTATGTTACTATGAGGAAATGGGGGAGACACAAGGTAAAAAAGTGCTCATCATGTAGGATCCTGCCGTCATTATAATAAATAAGTGTATTCCTACAGATCATGTGTTTTTTCAATAAAGTCTTATATTTTATGGACATTATTTCAAGGTACGATGTCACACAATAATCCATGAATCTTTTCAACTAAGCCATGTTCCTCTCGGTGAGGCCACACTCCTTTATCGGATGAGGCACCAAAAGTGTCTAAAACACACAATAAATCGGGTTGTAAGTCAGGACCGTCTGGTTTTTGGCGCATGTTGCACCAGAATATTGTCACGTTTCGCTTGATAAATCTCCCTCATGTTTTGCCCCCTGTATGGTCATATTTTTACTACATCTGGATATGTGATAGAATTTTCCACAATTGTGTCTTATCTTGTACAGTTCATTTCAATAAACAGATTTAGTTGACATTTTATGCCGATGGATATTGTGGCTGATTAACATAAAATTTAGGTCTTAACGTCAAAACCTCTCTTTCCAGGCTCTCCAGAGTGGTAGAAGATGCGATAAAGGATTATTTTGAGGCCCGTCTTGTGTTACTCGAGCCCATTTTTCCAATTGCTTGTCACAGACTTTGTGAGGGACCAGATTTTTCTTTAGATTTCAATTACAAGTCTCCGTTTAACATACCAGAAGGTAACGTTCATTATCCTTTCCTATATGTAATCCCACACTATTGTAATAATGGTATGTAGAATTGCTTTAAAGAGGTTTTCCGGGCTGAAGAATAAAATTTGCAGTCACTCTGTGTAAACTGATGAATGGTGACCTTGTGCAATGCGTCCACAGTCAGGATCCCACTGTACTCGCAGTGCAAGTGGATGATCACCGCGTGTACGCAATTTACATAGTTCTCACAATAGAGCATTGACGCCCATCATCCACCATTACTATCCTTAGTATTACCTTTATTATATTACTGCACAATGGAGTCAGTTTGTGATTTGCCATCAGATGTCATTGGTTTAATTTTGGCAAATGTATCCACTATTTTACTCACTTTTGAGCAATTCGGTGCTAACTCCTGTTCCCTTTTATTTTTCCATTGACCAAGCGGAATATTTCTGGGACCCGTTTTAGTTTTGAATTGCACCAGTTACTTTACTGTATGTAATTTTGATGAAAGAAAAAAAACTCCAAGGGAGGTGAAAAAAAACTACAATTTCAACATTGGTTGTTTTTTTTTTTGTTTTGATTTTAAGGCGTTTGTTGTGTGGTAAAGACAGCAAGATGGTAGTGACTGGGACCTTCACCAGGGTCCTGGCTGCCATTGTAACCCATCACACCCCAGTCTCGCAGTATGGGGGGGGGCACTAGTGGTCAACCAAGTGAACACTCCACCAGAATCATGCTACTTAAAGGGAATCAGTCACCAGGTTTTTCCTAACCCATCTGAGCGCAGCTTAAACAGGTTGTCGGGTTGTCCACAACTTGGAAAAACCCTTTCTTGATCAAAATGTTTGGCCCTGATTTTAAAATTAAAAAAAAAACAAAAAAACTATTGTCTCCTCCTGTGCCGTCGCTGTCCCAGCGGTGTCAGCACTCACGGGCTCTGGTGCGGTTGTTATAACACGTGAGCCCAGCGCCCAATCAGCGCTGGCGTCACTCTCTCCACCTTTTGAAAAATCAAAAATGAAGTAGTAGTCCAGGCTGCAGCTGATTTCTCACTTCCTCTTCATATTCAATTTGATAGGAGGTGGGGACAGTGACGCCAGCACTGATAGGGTGCCGGGCTCACATGTTACAACCGCACAGGAGCCCCGGGGAGAGCGAGGAATGGTGCCAACAGTAATTTATCGGTGCCGAGCATCTGGTATGAGAAGTTTTCCAAGTAGTGGACATCTTCTATAACGTAGGGGCAGAGACCCTGATTCCAGCAATGTGTCACTTACTGGGCTGCTTATGAAGTTTTGATAAAATCGCTGTTTTCTCTGCTGCAGATCTAGCAGGTCTCTGAATGCTGAGCCTTCATGTAGGCACAGGCTTGCTCATCATTGTCAGCAGGCTGGGAGAAATCGCGGGGATCCGCCCGTATGACTAGTACTCAGTGTGGCACGGTGTCAGGCAGATATTAAAGGGAAACTGTCACCAGGTTTGGTCAAGGTGAGATAAGACCACCACCTTTCAGGGCTGATATGCAGCGTTCTATATTGTTGTGTTTAAGCCCCCAACCTGTAGGAGAAGAAAAATAATGATTATACTGCGGGGTGGTCCTGTCTAATTGGTGTTTATGTTCTTGGTCCGGCGTTTCCCATCTTCTTACGTTTGCCGTCCTCCTTCCTTCATGTGGATGACGCATCCCTGCTTCTTCCACAGTCTCCTCGGCATCACGATTCTGCGCAGGCGCACTTGTGCCCTTTGAGAACAGAGCAAAATGCGCATGTGTTGAGCCTCTTTGACCTTTACTGGCGCCTGCGCACTGCAGTACTTTTCTCTGCACTCAGTGGGGCAGGGAAGTACGCCGGCGCAGGAGCGTGATGCCGTGGAGACTGTATGGATGACATAGGGACACGTCATCCACTCGAAGGAAGGAGGAAGACGGCGATCGTAAAAAAGAAGGGAGGCACTGGACCAAGACCAGCAACACCACTCGGACCGGACCGCCCTGCAGGTGAGCGTAATAAAAGCTCTTTCTTCACTTACAGGTTGGGTTTGGAGCAGATATACAGCATTATAGAACGCTGTATATCAGCCCTGAAAGGTGGTTGCTGTATCTCAGAGCTCATACATGGCCATCACTGAGCATACGAAGGAGCACATACACGGCCATCACGGAGCATACGAAGGAGCTCATACACGGCCATCACTGAGCACACGGAGCTCATACACGGCCATCACTGAGCATATGAAGAAGCTCATACACGGCCATCACTGAGCACACGAAGGAGCGCATACACGGCCATCACTGAGCACACGGAGCTCATACACGGCCATCACTGAGCATACGAAGGAGCTCATACACGGCCATCACTGAGCACACGGAGCTCATACACGGCCATCACTGAGCATATGAAGAAGCTCATACATGGCCATCACTGAGCACACGAAGGAGCGCATACACGGCCATCACTGAGCACACGGAGCTCATACACGGCCATCACTGAGCATATGAAGGAGCTCATACACGGCCATCACTGAGCACACGGAGCGCATACACTGCCATCACTGAGCACATAAAGGATCTCATACACGGCCATCACTGAGCACATAAAGGAGCGCATACACGGCCATCACGGAGCACATAAAGGAGCACATACACGGCCATCACTGAGCATATGAAGGAGCGCATACACGGCCATCACTGAGCACACGAAGGAGCGCATACACGGCCATCACTGAGCACACGGAGCTCATACACGGCCATTACTGAGCATACGAAGGAGCTCATACACGGCCATCACGGAGCATATGAAGGATCTCATACACGGCCATCACTGAGCACATAAAGGAGCGCATACACGGCCATCACTGAGCACATAAAGGAGCGCATACACGGCCATCACTGAGCACATAAAGGAGCGCATACACGGCCATCACGGAGCACATAAAGGAGCACATACACGGCCATCACTGAGCATATGAAGGAGCGCATACACATATTTGCCTTTTTAACTCTGCGGCTTCACAACCTTTCTGGAGCCCAGAGTTATTTGTACTCGGCCTCGGATGTATAACAATGGGAGGTTAAGGGGATGAAGCACAGGGGGTTGGAGGACATTACATACAGACACGTATCTGTAATACAGTAAAAGCTTTGATTTTTGTACTTGTGATTGAAAACAATTTAGTTTTGTTTTTTTTTTTTTTCAGAATCTGGAATTCTTTTGTTTGTTTTCCATGCAAACTTCTTTGGCACGGAAGTTGTGGTTCGGCTCTGTGGGCCGTGCAGCGTCCAGGCTGTGGTGCTAAATGACAAATTCCAGCTCCCGGTGTTTCTGGTAGGTGAATGCAAAAAAATCTAACTCTGAATCGTATTTGCTTTAGATGTGTTTTTTTTAAAGAGGAACCAGGTCGGGGAGTGGCTGAGCGCGGGGATATAGTTTTCTGTAATTTGTGCAGAACTCGTCATCCTGCTGTGAGGTCTGTATTCCCTGTCCCCACACAAGTAGAATGTTATCATTCTTTGTGCGCCACTCTTTTATGTCAAAAATGTTCTAAATTTGTTGCAATGTTCTGCAAACCTTCTTTTTGTTTGACACGTTGCTAAATATTGAGCATGTCAAAAGCGACGTGGCCAATCGCCATGACACAAATTTACTATAATGCCAGTCATAGCGTACATTGCAACTCAAAAAGGGTATATCAGCCTATTGCTGGCATAAATTGTGTTTTCTGGTGCACGGATACAAGCCAAGTTTATTAATAAGAGCCTGCCTCTTAATAAATTTGGTGCATCCTGTGTCATCCGGGTTTTTGTTGAAGACTGGAGAAATTTATCCCAAAGTGATTGCCCATCTAAAGAGCTGTCATCATGTGTATAGGAAAAGCTGCTTGTGGGAAGGACAGTGGGAAGCATTTCTTTATCGCCTCTCATTGGGGGACACAGGAACCATGGGTGTATGCTGCTGACACTATGCAAATAAAAAAGTTAGCTCCTCCTCTGCAGTGTACACCCCACCGACTGGCATTATACGCTTCAGTTTAGCTTAGTGTCAGTAGGAGGTGGACACGGGTCTTTCATTAGACCCTTATCTACCTCAATGTGCGCCGTTTCTTTTCAGGTTTTCCGGAGGGATACAGGGTGAACAGTCACACCTGTAGTCCCACCATGCGGACTATGAGTACGGTGTGTACTGCCACCCCGTATCCTCATAGATCCCTCAGCAGGACCAAGATCCTAGCACACAAGCGTGCTCAGAAGTCCGGTCCTGCATCCGTCCCCCACCCACTCGCCCACCAGAGCCTGTCGGTTGCGGAGACGAGGACGTCCATCAGCTCCCTGGACGTCTCATACCTTGCAGGTTAGTACCGACGTGGGATGTTTGAGGTGAGTATTTTCCCTTCTAGATCCACAAACGGGGGTGCCTTATTTCACATCTTACCTGCAAGGCAGAGGTAAAGCTTTTTCCCTTGACGAGCATTGGGTCCCTTCGGATCTCTTTCAGCCGCCGCACGGCGCGGCTGCCTTTTCTGACTACGTGACAGCGCTGTTCCGGCCGCTCTAACAGCGGCCACTTTGCACCAATGCGGCCCTCTCTGGCCGCCGCACCGCTTCCCTGGCGGCGGCCGCCCTGTCCCCTGTTCCGGCGCGACTGCAGACGGGCAAAACCAGGGACTCCTTTACAACTACCGTGCCGCTTCTTCTATGTGTCCGCGCTGTTCCGGCCGCTCTATCAGCGACCACCTTGCTCCAGCGCGGCCTTCTCTGGCCGCCGCACCGCCTGCGGCTGCCCGGCTCCGGCCGCTGTATGCGGCGCTTCACTCTTTTCTTCAGTGCGGCAGCTTTGCCAAGCCGCCGCATCGCTTCGGGTCCCTGCAGCTGTGCTCCTCCTGCCGCGGTCTGCGGCCGTTCATCCTGTCACCTTCGGTGGCGCTGCTCCGGCTGCGGTGTGCGGCCGCTCAGCTGCCGGCCGCTTACATACTCCGCGACCTGTAAGGCTCCCTCTCCGGTCACCTATCTAATTTAGGCCCCGGCTTCTGCCCAGGCCTACTTCCGGTGCCGGACTCCGCCCCCTTTCTTCTCTCATCGGGCGGGCTTTTCTCCCGCCCGACATTTTCACTACGGCCCGCCTTCTCTCCGCCCACCGGCGCCATCTTGGGACTCCTTTACATGCACGAGTCCTCTCTTCTCTGGAGCCCATACCGCGGTCACATCCGCAGTTCGGTCCAATTTGCAGCAGGAGCCCTCCTGCCTACAGGACTTCTTCTTACCGGAGGCCGATCATCAAGCCGAGCAGCGTCCTCCGGATTCCGTTTTTCATCTACTGTGAGTAGCTCTGCACTGCAGACCGTCACTCCCCTCTGAACCTCCCCGTCCCCTAACCACTCGAGCAAAAGGGGGCCACTCTCGTCTTCCTACTCCTGCAGCAACCCGATTGTGTCCACCGCCCTGGATCCCCCGGCTGCTCCGCTCGAGAGCGACGCCCTGGCTGGGTTTTTCCTCTGTCACAATCGGTGGCGGATCTGACACGGGTGTCTCACACTCTGGTGTCCGTGCTGGACCGATTTACCCCTGCAGACCCCCGCAGTAGCCAGCGGGTCGCAGGAAGCTCCGTCCGAGCCCTCCATTATAGGCCGCAAAAGGTCCAGACAGGAACGCCGGTCTGAGTCCTCTTCACGCTCCATCTCACCACACGGTCCTTCTCTGCGGTCGACCTCCCCCCGGCCTCCTCTCCTGAGTCAGGCGAGGCGTTCTCCGATGCGCCCTCAGAGGATACTTCGGAGCTGTATTCTAACCAAATCGCTACCATGAGGGATATGGTTCAGAATCTCATTGGAGCAATAAATCAAACCTGTGGCATCAAGGAGTCCGCTATGGAACCCGCAGATCAGGCGGTTTACTTCAGACTGGCTAAACCACCTTCCAAGTTCTTCTCTCCTCACCCGGAGTTCGAGGTGATTATGACCAGAGAAAGGGAGAACCCGACCAGACGCTTTCAGAGAGGAAAGCGACTTGCCGTTTTGTACCCCCCTTTTCCCCGGAGCTCACCACTAATCGGACGGTTTCCCCTTCGGTGGATCCTCCGGTTTACAGACTGTCCACCAGCACAGTCCTTCCACTGTCCAGCGGAGCATCTCTGAAGGATTCTAACGATAGTCATAGAATCTTTCGCGAAGTCAGCATTTGAAGCGGCCTCAGCTAGTCTTTGCCCGGCTTTTGCTTCCACTTGGGTTTCAAAATCCACATCCAAGTGGGCCAAACAACTCCGTCAGGGCATTCTGGACGGGGCTCCACCCGGACAGCTGGCGGAACTTGCCAATCAGATTTCTCACGCAGGTGAATATCTGGTCTCTGCCTCCCTGGATGCCGCGTCTTGTGCGGCTCAGGCATCCAGCAACGCGGTTGCCATCCGCCGGACCGTTTTGGCTTAAGGCCTGGCAGGCGGATTTGTCTTCTAAAAAGTCCCTTAGCAGCCTGCCTTTTCAGGGGTCTCGTTTCTTTGGTTCTAAGCTCGACCAAATCATCAAGAACGTCACCGGGGGGCACAAGTTCTGTTTTTCCCCAGGCCAAACCTCGTCGTCCTCCCCCTAGACGACAGAGGTCACAGGCACGTCAGGAGAGGACAGTATCCTTTAGGCCCACTCCTTCCTGGTGTCCTCGCTACTCCCAGGGAGATCCTCCAGACCCGGGACTGGAAGGTCCACCTCGGCATGACTCTCGGCAAGACCCCAACCCACCTCCCAGGCTGGGCGGCCGTCTCCTCTTCTTCAGGGACGTCTGGATCTCCTCAGTGGGTCAGGGAAGTTGTATCCTTGGGATACAAGATAGAGTTCGTTTCACTTCCCCGGGATCGCTTCTTCGAATCCCAACCTCCAAGAGACTCCGCTCTAGTTCCGGGCTTCTTCGCGCCCATCGCTTCTCTCCTCAAAGCCGGGGTAATCGTTCCCGTTCCAGAAAAAGAACGGTTCACAGGTTTCTATTCAAACCTTTTTTTGTGGTACCCAAAAAAAAAACGGCAAGGTGCGTCCCATTCTGGATCTCAAACTACTGAACAGGAGAGTTCGTCTGAAGCTCTTCAGGATGGAATCCCTTCATTCAGTAATTGCTTCCATGGAGGCTCAGGAATTTCTGTGTCCCATAGATATTCACGACACCTACCTCCATGTCCCGATATTCCCGGGACATCACCGACTCCTGCGCTTTGCGGTGCACCAGGACCACTTTCAGTTCGTCGCCCTGCCGTTCAATCTTGCAACCGCTCCAAGAGTTTTCACGAAGATCATGGCAGCGCTGATGGTTTTCTTGGGGTCAGAGGCCTGGTTCTGTTTCCATACCTCGACGACATCCTCATCAAGGCTCCATCCTTTTCTCACGAGAGCCTATCCATCGTTCTCGACACACCTAGCCCGTTTCGGGTGACTGGTCAACCGATTGAAGTCCTGCCTTATTCCTTATCAGCGCATCATCTTTCTGGGCATGCTCTTCGACACTCGTCAGACCAAAGTCTTTCTTCCCGAAGACAAGAGATCCATCCTTCGTTGGGACATACGCTTGCTCCAGGGTCATCGGCCTCCCTCCTCCCGTCCAGCCATGAAGGTTATGGGGAGGATGGTAGTGACATTGGAAGCGACTCCCTTCGCCCAATTCATTCACGATTCCTTCAGCAAGTCATTCTGTCTCAGTGGGACAGGTCGGTCTTCTCCCTGGATCGTCCTATCCGACACTCTCTCCGGGTCAAGCGGTCTCTCAAGTGGTGCCCGACGTCACCCCTCATCTCCCAGGGCAGGTTCTTCCTTCCAGTTCACTGGCAGGTGGTGACAACGGACGCCTGCCTGCTCGGCTGGGGTGCGGTATTTCGCCACCTGACTGTTCAGGGCCATTGGTCGGCGCAGGAGTCATCTCTACCGATCAATCTCCTCGGGATTCGGGCCATTTTTCTGTCCCTCCGTTTCTGGGAAAGGATTCTCAGGGGGACTCTGAGCTCCTTGGCCCTGGCCGGGGTATCCAGGATCCTCCTCTGGGCAGAAGCAACAGTTCCGGTGATATCCGTGGTGCATATCCCCGGCGTGGACAATTGGGCCGCCGACTTCCTCAGCCGCGAGGGCCTCGCGGCAGGAGAATGGTCTTTGCACCACGTAGTCTTCCATCAGATTTGTCTTCGATGGGGGACTCCAGATGTGGCCCTCACGGTCTCTCCTACGAACAGGAAGGTCCCTCAGTTCGTCTCCAGGTCTCGCGTTCCTCTTGCAGTGGGCGTCTACGATCTGGCCTTTCCTTGGTCACAGTTCGGGCCTCCCTACCTGTTCCCACACCTTTCATTACTCCCCAAACTGTTGAAGAAGATCATAGCGGAAGAGATGCCAGTCATTCTGATCGCCCTGGATTGGCCCAGGAGAGCTTGGTTCGCGGAGCTCGTCAATCTTCATGCGGACGCTCCCTGGCGCCTTCCAGACAGGCCCGATCTGCTGTCTCAGGGGCCGATCTGCCACCTGAGTTCTCGGTCGCTCAGTTTAGCAGCGTGGCTGTTGAGAGCACAGTTCTAAGAGTGTCCAGCCTTTCAGACCGGGTGATTCACACCATGATTCAGGCTCGGAAGTCTTCGTCTTCCAGGTTCTACTATCGTACCTGGAAAGCTTACTTCCGTTGGTGCGAGTCCAACCGCATTTCTTCTATGTCC
Source organism: Ranitomeya imitator (assembly GCF_032444005.1). Classification (NCBI taxonomy): domain Eukaryota; kingdom Metazoa; phylum Chordata; class Amphibia; order Anura; family Dendrobatidae; genus Ranitomeya; species Ranitomeya imitator. Next base: position 775,641,226 of record NC_091284.1, read on the forward strand.
TTTTCCCTGCCTTCCATTTTGGCCTTCCTTCAGGCAGGACTGGATTCGGGCCTGGCTCTTAGCTTCCTGAAGGGCCAGGTCTCTGCGTTTTCCATCCTTTTTCAGGTCTTTAGCTTCCCGACCACAGGTTAAGATCTTCCTTCAGGAGTGGCCCACGCTGTCCCTCCGTACAGGGCCCCTGTGGATTCATGGGATTTAAACCTGGTACTGGACGTTCTGAGGGTTTCTCCCTTTGAGCCCCTCAGGGAGATTCCTCTGTCAGTCCTTTCTTGGAAGGTGGCCTTTCTTGTGGCCATCACTTCTATCCGCCGAGTTGACGGCCCTGTCTTGCCGTCCTCCGTTCTTGGTCATCCACCAGGACAAGGTGGTCCTCAGGCCTTCGCCTTTCCTTCCTAAGGTGGTTTTCCACCTTCCACCTCAATAAGGACATCGTTCTACCTTCCTTTTGTCCAGCTCCCACTCATCTTCGGGAGCGATCGTTGAACAAGCTGGACCTTGCCAGGGCAGTGAGGATCTACCTGGATAGAACGTCCACTTTCCGGAAGACTGATTCTCTTTTCGTCATTCCTGATGGCCCGCGCAGAGGCCACCTGGCTTCTAAGGCGACTGTTGCTCGCTGGATCAGAACGGCAATTCGGGAGGCTTACCGGGTCAAGAACAGAGTGCTCCCTCCTGGGATCAAGGCTCACTCTACCCGGGCAGTTGGCGCCTCCTGGGTTTGCACCACAGGGCTTCCGCCCTACAGCTTTGCAAAGCGGCAACTTGGTCTTCCATCCACACGTTCGCCAAATTTTACGAGGTCCATACCTACGCTTCGGCGGACGCCAGCCTTGGCAGAAGGATCTTGCAGGCGGCAGTGGTGAGTCTTCTGACCTGATGGAAGTCTGTTTTCCCGCCCTAGGGACTGCTTTGGGACGTCCCATGGTTCCTGTGTCCCCCAATGAGAGGCGATAAAGAAAACAGGATTTTTGGTTGCTTACCGTAAAATCTGTTTCTTGGAGCCTCCATTGGGGGGACACAGCTCCCTCCCAATGTTTCTCAGTTTCTGTTGTTCTAGGTCCTATGACTGTTCTCACGTTTACAGTTCTCAAATTTGTGGTTATGATTTTTCAACCTTGTGGTTTATTTCCTACTGCTTTCTCACTAACTGAAGCGTATAATGCCAGTCGGTGGGGTGTACACTGCAGAGGAGGAGCTAACTTTTTTATTTGCATAGTGTCAGCCTCCTAGTGGCAGCAGCATACACCCATGGTTCCTGTGTCCCCCAATGGAGGCTCCAAGAAACAGATTTTACGGTAAGCAACCAAAAATCCTGTTATTCCCATAGCTCACTCTGGAAAATACTAAATGAAATCTTAGAAAACGATATATCCCGGATCTCGCGCTTTTGTCACGGGCCGCCTTCAGATTAGCATAATAGCGCTGACTGTTTAGTAGCATTATGCCTGATGTCGTCGTCTTTTTTGTTTTCCAGGATGCAAACTTTATTTATTCCTTCAGCCCTGTCCCTGGAGCTAATAAGCTTTTTATAAGACTATCTGAGGTCCCCGCTGCAAAGGTAAGTTGCTGTCACATGATATTTTGGGTAATTTAGCAACTGCATCATTGAGTTTCTCATTTTCGTTGTCTGAACAGTGATTGTGCTTCACACTAGCGTTCGGCAGGGCTGTGGACGACAGCCTTCTTCCTCTGTGAAGCCCCGTCCACTGCTGCGCCTCTTCCTTCAGCTCCGCCTACGTCTGCATGCGTCCTGCATCCCCTATCTTTAACACTGGGTACGCAGGCCATGCGGATGTATCTGGATGCCTCCGCATGCGTCGTCTTGATGCTGCGCTTACCTACGTCAAATGCAACATGTTAGGATTTTGCAGTCGGCGCAGCTTCAAGACGCATGCGGAAGCATCCGCATGGCCTGCGTACCCAGTGTTGAAGATAGGGGATGTATGCAGACGTAGGCGGAGCTGAAGGAAGAGGTGCGGCAATGGGCGGGGCTTTACGGAGGAAGAAGGCTGCCGTCCACAGCCCTGCCGAACGCTAGTGTAAACCTGTTTGCCTCCGGTATCGGCGCTGCTCCCTTTTTTGTAAGATCTTTGTCTCTTTCCCTTTTTCCCAGCGATCTCATGACCTTTTTCTAGACACATGAGCGCTGCAGCCCATCAGTGGCTGATAAGCTGCTGCGGAATATGTTACGCTATATAAAAATAAATATTATTATTATGGGATTGCTGGGGAGGGGGAACAGGACTCAGATAAAGGGAGCGGCGCCGATTCGGGAGGCAAGGATGGCTTTAATTTTCTAGGCAAGTTAGTGACTTTGAAAAGAAGTTCTCCAGTGATGTACAACGCCGTTTAAGTGCATATTTAGTTGAATATTCTCCTTTAAGCAGTTAGTATATAGTCATAGTTTGTAGAAAACGGGGAAACTAGTCTTGTAGTCTTTTGCAAACAGTTATAATGGCTGCTTGTGATAGGCGAGCCCTGCTCTTGGGGAAAACATGCAGAAAATGCCTTTAGGACTGCTTAGAAATGAGATGGGGTTTTCAGCTACCTACCAATCACCATTGAGCTTTTCCTACTGTTCTGATATATAGTCACTGCTACTTGGACAACCCTTTCTTAAAGGGGTTGTCTAGGATCGGGGCTAAAGTTTGCGATCACTCTGTGACTGCAGACTTGAGGATTCCTCACAGGACACGCACTAGACTCAATACAAGTGAACTGAGTGAGGCCGTGCATGTCTAGTCGGAATGTGGCCAAAAGTATGTAAATTGCATACAGCAGTCACCTAACCACCGGCTACCAGCGGTGGAAAATCCTGACAGCTCGCAATGTACAAGCTGTGAGGAGTCACAAGTCTGCAATCTCATAGTGAATACAGAATTTATCCACAAGCCCGGATAGCTCCATTGAAATACTATATTTCACTGTTACGAAAAAAATCCCTCTATATACCGCATTGCATTCCCAGTACAGATCCGCGCTGGACACTAATGATCCTTTTTTCTTTTAGGTGAAGCTGCTGGTTTGTGCATACAGAGTACAGCCCCATTAACTGAAGATCCACGGAATTGTCTCCAGCTTATTGACTGCACCTTTCTGTCCGCTAATAATATAAAGGGACGTGTCCGCAGGGCTGCCCACCCTCGTGTTTTACCAGTAGTACAATGTACAGTAGAATATTTTATTTGAAGGACCGTCCTTTCACCGTTTCTGTGCTGTGCTGCCAGAGTTCACGTTTCCTTTGATATTGTGCATCAGTACGGAGGTCCCTGGACCACAAAAAATCTGCTCCAGTCAACGGAACATCTTTTATGTGTTGGATTATTCTATATATTTTTATTCAGTCACCGTCCGATATTGTGGATTCTGCTCATTCCCTTTTATCGTTCTCTGAATTGGCGTTCTGGTATTTTCATACAATCGGATCACTGCAAGTCAGGTGGCCTGTGCTGACATCCTCTGTGCTGCTGATCAGTCAGTTACAACTTTTCACAGACCGATGTCACGCATGGACTCAGAATGCCAGGACATTGCAGGCTGTATAAGAAAGGATGGTCGTCTGCTGCTCCGCAAATAAAAGGACGTGTACATATATAAAGATGAGTTCTCATCTTGGCCCCTCGCCACATCTACTGTCAGTATATTTCCACAATGTGGAATATTGCATTATAGTGTATTTTGCAGCCTCCTATCTGATATAATATAGAGGACGATATTTAATGTTAGATGCTTTAATCCAGTAAATGTTTTATTAAAACTGCTAATCACTTACATTGTGACGTTACTAACGAAAAACCAACTTTAGGAGGAGACTGGGAGCCTCATAAGACTGGTTCCAAGATGGCAAGAAAATGTCAACTCTCTCCGCACCAAGATATTGTCTATTTCTGATTTTAAGGGTCCTATGGGTACAAGATTCAAGTCTAGCATTTCAATGGATTTATTTTCCCTCCAAATATTGCACTAAATGTCAAATATTCTATTTGAGGTCAAGCCGATGGATCCGAGGTCTCACAGGTCACCCTAGTGAATATCAGCAGTATATATTTTTGTATGATAGGAAATTGGCCTACATATTGTGTGTTGGTACAGTGCTTTTGAAAGACCTGTAAGAATGCATGATCATGCTCCAAATTTTATTAAATTACTAGAGAAAAACAAACAAACTTGTCTTTGCTTTTGGGGAACAGAAATGACGATCTCGGGTTTGTTCATTTTCCTTAAGAAATGGAGCCTCTGAACTAATCCAGTTTTAACTTTGTGACAATATTTTTATTTTCTCCCCAACCTTTCACCCAAGTTTTCCATGTTGAGGTGGACACACAATGGTGGCTCCAGAGCGGGAAGAAAAAATCTTTTCTCTATCGCTTCATTGTGAGGGATATAGGAAACCATGGATGTATGCTGCTGCCACTAGAAGGCGGATACTATGCAATAAAAAAGTTGGCTCCTCCTCAGTAGTATTCACCTCTGTCCCATATTGAGGCGAGTCAGAACCACCTGCTATTACGTATGTCCGTTCTATAACAGCAGCGGTACTTGTGTTCTGTCTCATACTCAGATGAGTCAGATGCACCCTCTAACATGTACCGCATGGTCATTTGCAGCATCTGCCTGCGCTTCCTTCTATTCACCATTCAGTGAATCAGATGTGCCTCGTATTGATCAGTTATGGTTGACCACAGCAGCAGTACTAGTCCGCTTTCAGGTGAGTTAGACGCACCTTCTATCATGTGCCTCGTGATTAATATCAACAGTGGGTAAGTCACATGTACAGCCACCTCATGACTCGTTGTTGAAAGTACTAGTGTTCACATTGTTTCTCCCATACCTGCGGTGAGCCAGATGTTTTACTATGTACCACATGGTTGATTACAGCGGCAATATAAGTGCCCGGCTCACTTCCAGATAGGCAAGTCACGCAGGTTTCTTGTACTGGATGACCAGCAGATTCTAATTCTGCCACCTGCCTTTCCTTGATTGCGTATTCCCCAAGTGCCCTGTTTCACCATCTGGTCATTCGGGCCTACCGCAAACTAACCAGTAGATCAGTCTACTGTGCTGTCCATGTGCTCTACCCACATATATGATTCATCCATTGCATTTTAGGTGTTCTGTCTATTTCTTAGTGAGTCAGTACTCATAGGTACCATGATTCTCATGACTGTTCGCAGTGCGATGTTAGGAAGCCTTGAGCTAGTTCCAATACCTGAGCTCCCTTCCTATTTATCAGTACTTGCCTCCTTTTTCCTTACAGACACCTGATATGTCCTTGAGTGCAAGAGCCTATAAGCTCCGGGATTCATTTTCCGGACATCACCGGAACAGGTCTCCCCTCCGACACGAGTCCGTTCGGATATCATCTTACTCTTTGCACACACAATTAGCATCAATCACGGAATGAAAACTGCTCCAGGCCTACATCTGACATAGGAGAAACAGGTTTCTTCCTTCGACAAGGATCGAATCCTTTTTTTTTTTTTTTTCCTAGGTATTCTTGTCTCACCTGAAAGACCCTATCGAATCTATGATATCCCTTGCTATATCTGACCCCCTAGTATACAGGGTCAGGTTTCTGGGGCAGCCGGTTGTGCTGGTAAGCTGACCGAGCCTACACCAGTTATCCCAGTCACTGGTGTCAGGCGTCTCACTTTGGTCCATCCCAAATGGTACAGGATGGATTGAGATCATCCAAGACATCATAGGAAAAGTTGTTCCTTCTTTCCAGATTCTAGGTGCTCCTTCCTATGGCCAACTTTCCAGGGAGTGATTTACTCCAACTATTCAGGGACTTTCCATGTAATTTCTCCATGTTTGGAGTAGTATGGTATCTATCTCTCGGTTCGGGTTCGATGGCTCACATCCTAAGGTGCCTTACAATGCCGTCAGGACCGTTATTTCCATAGTCCCTATGATCATCCTCATCCAGGTTGCCTGAGATTGCCCCATTGCTTTTCTCCCGAATTGCAGAGACTGATTCTCTCCCTCCCCCAGGGGTGACCATCGGCCTATCCGTTTTTTTTCTCGGCATTTCTGCGAGATCTCACATTGGTTTCAGGGCTGGCTCCTCTTTCTCTACATGTTGGAATATGCCATGCTTTTTGCGTGGAGCATTCTGCTGTTCAGTCTCGGCCTTCGTTAGATCCAGTTTGCACTTTGTTCAGCCCAATCTCTTTTTCGGAACATGCTGTCTCAAGCCACATGTGTAGCACTCATTCCTGTACGGCTCTCTACTTTCCCCTCTTGTGCCTTCTTCCTTTTGATTTTTTTTCTATTCATTTTCTGCCTACGGAAGAGACTGCAAAAATGGAGGTCGGCTCTGAGAGCCAAGTGCATGGAGCTTCCACCTCGGCTGCGGCTAAAAGACAGCAAAAGATCAGTGGGAAAATAGGAAGTATTTGCACCTCAAGGCTACCAGAGACCTGGCAAAAACCCCTCTACGATGCATGCACCATGAGAGTCGGGGAAGAACAAGCTGCACTTATGTCCAACATGAGGTCTATTAAAAGGAAAGCGGTGCAGGCCTCAATATCAGGACTAGTATGCCCTCAGGCCACACAATCGGACCCCAGGGGTCCCGTAAGAGACTGACTTTTTTTTTTGGAAGAGGGTTTTTCCGAGTCCGATATAGAGGAAGAAGGATCAAGCATGGATCCTCCAGAGAAGGGAAAGAGTTATTTATTTTCCTCTGCAGACACGGACGAATTCCTCGGTGCTGTAAGACACACTATGCAGATAGAGGAGCCCCTGGCAATTCTCTCAGTACAGGATGAAATGTTTGGGGGACTACGTTCGCAGACTTCAAAGGTCTTTTCCGTCAACTCCCATACACGTTCTCTGATCCTAGAGGAATGGGAAGAGGCAGAAAAGAGGCTTGCGATTCCCAGGGACTTTAGGCTACGACTACCCTTTGATCCTGAGGAGGTCAGGGTCTGGGAAGACATCCCTAAAATAACCATCCCGGTAGCAAAGGTGTCCAAAAGAATGGCTATTCCTTTTGATGACTCCTCTAATCTGAAGGAACTGATGGACCGAAAAGCTGATGGGCTCCTGAAAAGGGCCTGGGTGAGTTCAGCAGTAATAATACGCGCTAACATAGCAGCAACATCTGTAGCGCGTTCTATGCATTTATGAGTAGATGATTTAGAGGAGCACCTGCCAACCAAAGCTCCTAGGGAACCTATTCTAAAATATCTTCCCCTATTGAAGCTGGCAACTGGATTCCTGGCAGATGCTTCTGCTGAGTCTGTCAGATTTGCGGCCAGAAATCAATCGCTGTCCAGCGCAGCTCGAAGAGCCATCTGGCTAAAGAGCTGGTCGGGGGACACGCAATCAAAAAACAAGCTTTGCTCTATTCCTTTTTCAGGGGGGAAGGTATTTGGGCCCGTCCTGGATGACATTTTAGAGAGCCTCAGATGAAAAGAAGGGGTTTCCTCAGGAAATATCAGCCCTTTCGTAGGTCCCTCTTCAGTCAAAAAACAGACTATAAGGAAAAAGGGAAGGTGGAGCTATCCTAAAGGGGGTAGGAATAGAGATTCCATCTTCTCAGGATCTGCCTCTCGAAGGAAATAACGCTATCAGGGTAGCGGGGCGTCTGATGGGGTTCCTGGAGAATTGGCAAAAGATTTCCAGAGGTCCTTGGATTCTACAGGTTATCTCTCAGGGATACAGGATAGAATTCAAGGATTTACCTCCAGAAAAATTTCTCGTAACAAGCCCCAGGCTTGTTTAAACCTCCCCTATGTGGTCAGATATTCAGGACCTCTTAAAAATAGCAGCAATTGTTCCGCTACCCGTTCAAAAAGAAGGCAGAGGTCATTACTCGAGTCTCTTCTGGATTAAAAAAACCATCAGGGGAATCCAGAAGAATAGTAAACCTCAGACCCCTAAACAAATGGATAAGGTACAAGAGGTTCAAGATGGAGTATATACGATCCACAGTACCCCTCTTAGGCAAGGATGTGGTTATGTGCACTCTGGACCTAAAGAGTGCATATTACCACGTACCGATCCACGCAGGCCACCAAAAATATCTAAGGTTTGCCGTAGAAAGGGAAGGCAGGATCTACCACTATCAGTTTCGCTGCCTCCTCTTCGGCCTAGCATCAGCTCCCAGAGTTTTTACGAAGCTAATGGTAGAGGTGGTAGCCTACCTGAGAAAACAACATCACTGTAATCCCCTACCTAGACTATTTTTTAGTAGTAGCAGATTCTGTAGAACTCAGAATCGACTGTCAGTCGCTGATCTCCACACTGCAGAGGTTGGGTTGCATCATAAACTGGGGAAAATCAGATCTAGTTCCCAAACCAAAAGTAAAATTTTTGTGAGTCATGTTAGACTCAGTGGCAAGAATGTCCTTCCTACCAGAAGAGAAGCAAGCCAGCATAAAAGAGAGGATTTGTCAATTTACAGGAAGCCGGGTCTCCATCAGAGATGCAATGAAGATCCTAGGACTAATGATATCCTGCATTCCCTGTGTGAACTGGAGCCAGTTTCATTCTCGAGATCTACAGCAGGCAGCCCTAGCATCCTGGGACAGATAGCAGAGCTCACTAGACAGAGAGATGAAGCTGTCCCCTCGAGTCAAAAGATCCCTATATTGGACCATTCCCAGGAATCTCCAGACAGGTGTCTTGTGTGTTTAGTCCCCGTGTGTCGTGGTCACCACGGATGCGAATCAGCAAGGATGGGGCGGACACGTGCAAGGAAGATACTTCCAGGGGCATTGGAGTCTAGAAGAGAGCAGGGAATCATCCAACTCCAGAGAATTGCACGGGGTTTGGAAAGTTCTATCTTACTCCCAGTCCCTGGTGAGAAACAAACACGTGAAGGTACTGTCAGACAACACAATGACAGTGGCCTTCCTCAGTCATCAGAGTGGTCCAAGACATCCAGCATTGCAACAACTAGCAGGACAAATCTTCGGATGGGCCAAGAGATCTGTTCAATCGATCTTGGCGGTACATCTGGAAGGTACCAAGAACCAGGTCGCAGATTTCCTAAGCAGGAAGAAGGTAGCAGCAACAGAGTGGGAATTGAACAATGAAGTGTTCAGCATACTATGCCAACAATGGGGAAAACCAAACGTAGATCTGTTTGCGGTCAGGGAAAACGCAAAGGTCAGAACCTTCTCCCTGAACCCTCTGGGAGGTCCAGCGGGGATCGAACCCTTTCCCAATCATGAAGCATGGGTCTGTTGTATGCATTCCCACCTCTCACTGATCCCAAGGACGCTCAGAAAAATATACGACGACAGGGGCACGGTCATACTGGTTGTACCTTACTGGCCGAAGAGGAGCTGGTTCCCCTTACTAAGGAAGATGTCAGAAGAACAACCAGTGTTGCTATCAAAAAGAAAGGACCTTCACCAGGGTCCAGTTCTGCACCCCAACCCGAAAACCCTCCAGCTATCAGCCTGTAATAAATAATAATAATAATTTTATTTATATAGCGCCAACATATTCCGCAGCGCTTTACAAATTATAGAGGGGACTTGTACAGACAATAAACATTACATCATAACAGAAATACAGTTCAAAACAGATACCAGGAGGAGTGAGGGCCCTGCTCGCAAGCTTACAAACTATGGGGAAAAGGGGAGACACGAGAGGTGGATGGTAACAATTGCTTTAGTTATTCGGACCAGCTATAGTGTAAGGCTCAGGTGTTCATGTAAAGCTGCATGAACCAGTTACCTGCCTAAGTATGTAGCAGTACAGACACAGAGGGCTAATACTGCATAAAGTGTATGAGAACATGATGCGAGGAACCTTTTTTTTTTTTTTTTTTTATTATAAATAGGCCACACAGGGATCGTTAGGTTAATGCATTGAGGCGGTAGGCCAGTCTGAACAAATGAGTTTTTAGGGCACGCTTAAAACTGTGGGGATTGGGGATTAATCGTATTAACCTAGGTAGTGCATTCCAAAGAATCGGCGCAGCACGTGTAAAGTCTTGGAGACGGGAGTGGGAGGTTCTGATTATTGAGGATGCTAACCTGAGGTCATTAGCGGAGCGGAGGGCACGGGCCTGTATCCTGAGCGTCAATTCCTAAGATCTAAGGGCCTGTCAGATGAGGTTATCTCTACTCTACAAGCAAGCGGAAAGCCAGTGACTTCCACAATTTATAAGAAAATTTGGAACAGATTCTGCAGTTACTGTGGAGAGGCGACAATTCATACTGACCACACAGATTACCCCAAGATTCTTGAGTTCCTACAGTCAGGGTTCAAAAAAGGGCTTAGACCTAGTACCCTAAGGGTGCAGATTGTAGCCCTCAGTGTATATTACGACTCCTCCTTATCACACCCTAGGATAGCCCATTTCTCCAAAGCTGTTCAGAGGCTAAGACCCTTAATACGGAAAAACATCCCTCCTTGGGACCTTTACTTTAGTACTTAACATGTTATACAGGCACCCATACGATCTGGCAGAAGACCGAGAGATCAGTAAACTTTCGCTTAAGACAGTGTTTCTCGTGGCCATCACATCAGCAAAAAGGCTAGAACTTAAGGCCCTATCTATTCAGAACCCTTATCTCCAGGTGTTCGATTGATTAGTCTTGAGACTAGATCCAGCTTTTCTCCCAAAGGTCATCTCAGATTCAAATATGAATCAGGAGGTGATGCTTCCTTCATTTTGCCAACTCCCTAAAAACCAAAAGGAAAGATCCTACCATAATTTAGATGTCAGGGAGACATTACTCAGGTACCTGGAAGCGACCAGGGCCTGAAGGCAGGGTAATAATTATTTATTCAGTACAGGGGTCCAAATAAGGGGAAGAAGGCATCAAAGTCCACTATTGCTAGATGGATCAGAACCACAGTAAGCTTAGCCTATGATGCACAAGGTAAGAGCCCCCAGGGGGTCTCGGGGCCCATTCAACTAGGGCTATGGCCGCTTCTTGGGCAGAAAAAGGGGGGCTTCAGCAGAACAGATCTGCAGGGCTACATCCTGGTCCAGTCTCAGTACCTTTTCCAAGTATTATATACTAGATGTGGTGTCGACACAATTAGCGTTTGGCAGAAAGGTGCTTCATGCAGTAGTCCCACCCTAGGACCATTATTCTTTTGGTACTTCTTCATGGTGCTGTCAGGTGGTGACCTGGAAAGCCGTAATTAGACCTACCAGTAATTGTGTTTCCAGGAATCCGTCCTGACAGCACTATTAGTTCCCTATTGCAAAGCACCTCATCCTAATGTGATGTAACATTTGTATGACAATTTATTTAAATAAAATTCTCTTCTTGCATCCATCCAGATGTGTTACTTTGGAAAATCACTGAAGGGTGGTAGGGGGAGGGTCCTTTTAAGTGGTTTCCTGCCCCACTGTGGATAAGAAGGACATCCTCCATGGTGATGTCAGGATGGATTCCTGGAAACGCAATTAACGGTAGGTCTAATTACCGTTTTTTGCTGCTTCTCAAGCCCATTATTATTATTTATATAGCACCATTAATTTCATAGTGCTGTACATGTGAAAAGGGGGTTACAGGGTTGTAGACATCGTTAACAGTAAACAAATTTACAATGACACTGGTACAGAGGGGAGAGAACCCTGTCCTTGCAGACTTACATTCTTTGGGATAAAGGGGAAGATACAGGAAGTCGGTGTGCTGCAGCTCTGGTGGTTGGCGAGGCGGCAGCTCTGGCTGTGGTGACGCGTTAGCTAGGTGGTTGGTGGGGTGGCAGCGGCTCGGGTGGTTGGTGAGGCGGTAGAACGGTTATTGTAGGCTTTCCTGAAGAGTTGGGTTTTCAGGTTCCGTCTGAAGGATCCGAGGGTCGTGGATAATCGGACGTTGAGGCGTGGAATGCCAGAGAATGGGGGACATTCGGGAGAAATCTTGGAGGCAGTTGTGTGAGGAACGAATAAGTGTGGAGGAGAGTAGGAGATCTTGGGAGGATCGGAGATTACGTGAGGGAAGATATTGGGAGATTAATTCAAAGATATAGGGAGGGGACAGGTTGTGGATGGCTTTGTAGATCAGTGTTAGTAGTTTGAGCTGGATTCGTTGGGGAATTAGGAGCCAGTGGAGGGATTTGCAGAGGGGTGAAGCAGGGGAGTAGCGAGGAGGTGGATTAGCCGAGCAGCAGAGTTGAGGAGACTGGAGTGGTGCAAGGGAGTTAGGGAGACTACAGAGGAGGGTGTTGCAGTAATAGAGGCAGGAGATGATGAGGGCATGCACAAGAGTTTTAGTAGATTGTGGGCTGAGGAAGGGATGGATTCTGGCAATATTTTTGAGTTGGAGGCGACAGGAGGTGGCAAGAGTTTGGATGTGCGGTTTGAAGGACAGGGCAGAATAGAGAGGTACCCTGAGGCAGCAGATTTCAGGTGTGGGAGAGAGCGTGATGCCGTTAATAGATAGATCAGGTAGGGGGGATACGCAAGATGAGGGAAAGATGATGAGTGCGGTTTCGTCTACATTGAGTTATAGGAAGCGAGAGTTCAAGAAGGAGGATATGGCTGACAGACACTCCGGGATTCTGGACAGAAGAGAGGCGACATCTGGGCCAGAGAAGTAGCTCTGAGTGTCGTCCGCATACAGGTGGTACTGGAAGCCATGGGACTTTGAGTTTTCCTAGGCCAAGGGTATAGATGGGAAAAAAGTAGAGGCCCTAGGACAGAGCCTTGAGGGACTCCAACAGAGAGGGGGTGGGGTGAGGAGCTAGTGTGGGAGTGGGAAAAGCTAAATGTGTGGTCGGAAAGGTATGAGGCAATCTAGGACAGGGCAAGGCCTTTGATGCCGAGGGAAGAATCTGTAGCAGTAGGCAGTGGTCAACTGTGTCGAAAGCAGAGGACAGGTCGAGAAGGATGGAGAACTGTCTCTTAGCTTTGGCCGTAAGTCATTAGTAATTTTGGTCAAAGCCGTTTCGGTGGAGTGGTGGGGGCGGAAGACAGATTGGAGGTTGTCAAGGAGAGAGTTAGATGAGAGGTATGAGGAAAGTTGACCATGGACATGCTGCTCAAGGAGTTTGGAAGCAAACGGGAGCAGTGATATGGGGCGATAGCTGGGCATAGCAGTTGGGTCAAGGTTAGCTTTTTTTGAGGATGGGTGTGATGGTGGCATGTTTAAAGGCAGAGGGGAAAGTACCAGAAGATAGCGATAGGTTGAAGAGATGGGTTAGGGCTGGAATGAGCGTGCTAGTGAGGTTGGGGAGCAGGTGGGAAGGGATGGGGTCAAGTGCACAGGCGAGTGTGATTTTGGAAAGGAGGCGAGTAAGTTCTCTTTCAGTCATGTTGGAGAGGGAAGTTAGATGGTGGTCAGATAGGGGGAAGGGAGAGGTTGTGAGATTAGATAAGCAACAGAGGCTGGTGAAGATGAGGTCTAGTGTATGTCCGTCTGTGTGGGTGGCTGTGGAGGACCACTGAGTAAGTCCAAAGGATGAGGTAAGGGCCTGGAGGCGGCTTGCTGGCGGGTGTCAGTAGGGATATTAAAGTCACCCATTATGATGGTGGGGATGTCAGCAGAAAGTGAAGAAGCCAGGTGGAGAATTGGTCAATGAAGGCAGTAGCTGAGCCCGGTGGTCGGTATATGACAGCCATTTGGAGATTAGAGGGAGAGTAGATACGGACAGAGTGAACCTCAAAAGAAGGGAGGATAAGTGAGGGTGGGGGTTGGATAGGGTTGAATTATCAGTTTTTGGAAAGGAAACCCACTCTCCCACCATGTCGGTTGCCAGAGCGAGGAGTGTGGGTAAAGTGGAGGCCACCATAACTCAGTGCAGCAGGGGAGGCCGGGTCAGGGGGCGTCAGCCAGGTCTCAGGGCCAGGAAGGAAAGGTTGCGGGAAGTAAAGAGATTGTGGATCTTGTTGCAGATAGAGCGGGCATTCCAAAGTGCCCCAGAGAGAGGAAGCAGTGGGGTGGGGTTCAGTTGCACAGGTTTTAAGTGTGAGGGATTGTGGTAGTTTCATGTATGAGGAGGGGGGGGGCGCAGGATTGGGAGATATGTCGCCAGTAGTGATAATGAGGCAAAAATAAAAAGGGAAAGCAGGTGGGTGAAGGAGAGCAGTCCGGATAAGACAGGAGGATAGTGTTAGGTGTGAAAGGCATGGATATATCAATCAGCATGCAATAAATTAGAAGTATGATTCGTGGAATTAAAGTCAGGGAAAAAGTAACAGCGTACCGGGGAGAGAGGTGCATGGATTCAGGGGTGCAGTGGGTATTCCAGGTTAGCAGACAGTTCAAACGTACCTGTGGATGGAAGCAGATGGGTCAGGGCATAACAGTGTGAAGGAGAGTATGCCATGGGTTACCATTCTGGCATATTTCTGACAATACACTTAAAAGATGTCACTTCAAATGATGTCACATATGACTTAAGTCAAATCTGACCAGCATCAAGCCCTAATTGAAAGTAAAGCACAAGACCAAAAGATGAAATCTCTTCCAACCCCTCCTGACACATTTGCCCATCCTAGGCAGTGGGGTTTTGTTTATCCCTTCATTGAGGGACATAGGAAACCATGGGTGTATGCTTCTGCCACCACGAGGCTGACACTATGCATAAAAAGTTAGCTCCTCAGCAGTGTGCGCCCCACCGACTGGCGCTAGGTTAATCATTTTAGCTTAGGGTCAGTAAAAGGTGGACACGGGCCTTTCACTAGACCCATATCTACCTCATTTTCGTTTCCTGTAATGTCTTTTTCAGATGAATCTTCTTACCTCTGGAGGAATACAATGTGAACAGTCATACTGTACTCCCATGTAGAGACTGAGTACGGTGTGTACTGCCTCCCCATATCCTCATACGTCTATCCGGCAGGACCCTAACCCCCTAACACATGAAGTGTGTTTATGTGATCTGATCATTGGTCCTGGCCCCCCTCTCCTACCCACTCGCCCACCAGAGCCTGTCGGTTTCAGGAGGCACGTATGTCTCACAAGAATATCGGGAGTCTAAGTAAGGTCTCTTTAGGATGGCAAGGTACATCTCCTTTCTTCTATCCAACACGTTTCTGGTCCAGAGGTGACAGAGGAGAAGACTCCGATACAGAGGAAACGAAGACGGAGAATGGAAGGATGAGATCTTTCTGCCCCCCTTAAAAATCTTTCTTGAATTGTGTATGGGCGTTATCCCTATGGCTTTATTCTGGGTATAGACCCTTTCTCAGTCGCCCATGACAGCACTACCAGAGAGAGAGGGGATCCGCCCTTCAGGGACAGGAAACCTACAGGATAAAAAGGGCGGTACCTCTCCCCTGCATCAGTTTGGTTTCCTGTCCCTGACGGGGAACCTTCTCGGACGGTACCTGTCATGACCGACCGGAACGAAAAGACTACCTGGTGAAGATCCGGAGCCGGCCAGTCCGGGTTCTGGCAGCGGGGAGGCCCCTGCCACGGCTGGTCCGGTATCTGAAGCCGCCACGACTTCGACCGAAGGGTCTGTAAGCGTGAGCGGGGGGGAAGCGCCGCCGCCACTCCGGATAGGGGTTGGAGCGCTCTAGCACACTGCCGCAGGACGCCAGGGATTCCAAGATGGCGCCGCACCGGAAGCAGTGGAGGAATTTCTGGTTCGGGGGCAGTGAGGTGAATGACTACACCAAGATGGCGCTGCCCCGGAACCGGAATCCTTCATTTCCGGGTCAACAGCTGCGTGCGCATGCGCAGTGACTGAAAAGGAAAAAAAAAGTAAGCGCTTCCTCCAAACAACGCAGCCACGAGGGGAGGGGATAAGCGCCATCCTTAAAAGAAGGAGCGCTTAGCAGAACTCTTGCTGCATGCTGTTCCAAAGGCCATGGAAGACAGCGATCAGCAGCTCCAGCCACCGCCGCCACCGCAGCAGCAGCAGCGCCATCGTCCACGCCAGAAGACAGATGGCCAAGGGAAGAAAACTTCTGCAAGCAACCGGAGTTCTCGATCCAGTAGCCATTCCACACAACGGAGTAAGGATTCCAGTGTGGTAAACCTGCGGCCGGCCACGGATCTTACGCCTCAGGATCCGACCCCTCCTCCAGAGCCGGTACCTATGGCTGCGTCAGATTGGTGAGTGATCTTCGTGAAAGCTCATTTTTTGTAATCGGGGTTCCCCTTCTCCCTTATCTTAGGCAAGGAAGAGAACGGGGAAGATGAAAAATAGGACCTGCCCCTTATGTGAGAAAGCATTACCACAGTCCTGGGAGAAGAGATTATGTGACTCCTGTATTGAGCGAATCCTCTGTGAGGAGACCCCGAACTTCGCCTCTGAGTTACGTTCTGTAATTAAAGCGGTGGTTGAGACGGTATTTAACTCCCTTAAAGGTGAAAGGAAATCTACTAAGAAATCAGTTCCTGATAGGAATTCCGACTCTTCCAGCTCCGAGAGTAAAAACTCGGATACGCAAGATTCATCCCTCTCCTCTTCAGACAGTGAAAGTGGAGGTCATCATTGCTTCCCCCTAGATGAGGTTGACGGCCTTGTAAAGGCTGTTAGATCAACGATGGGGGTGTTGGATCCTCGTCCTGATAAAACGGTGCAGGACATTATGTTTGGCGGGCTATCCCAAAAAAAGCGTAAAGTGTTTCCCCTTAATGAAAATATTCAAACATTAATTAAAAAGGAGTGGGAGAAACCTGAAAGGAAAAATGCATCGGTTCCCTCTATTAAAAGGAAATACCCCTTTGATGAAGAGGCTTCGGTCTCGTGGGATAAAGCCCCCAAACTAGAAGTCGCGGTAGCTAAGGCCTCAAAAAAGTTCGCATTGCCATTCGAAGATATGGAAACCTTGAAAGATCCTCTTGACAAAAGAGCAGACACTTTTCTTAAAGGGGCCTGGGAGTCAGCAGGAGGATGCTTAAGGCCAACTATAGCAGCGACCTGTACGTCACGTTCCTTAATGATTTGGGTTGATAACCTAGAGAAACAGCTTAGAGATGGGGTCCCTAGGGATAAAATTTTAGAGTCCATCCCTATGATTAGAGGAGCCGCGGCATTCTTGGCAGACTCATCGGCCGACTCCATTAAATTAACATCCAAATCTGCAGCTCTCTGAAATGCGGCACGTAGAACCTTATGGTTAAAGAGCTGGCCGGGGGATTTACAAACCAAACAAAAACTGTGCTCAATCCCCTGTGAAGGTAAATTTCTCTTTGGAGAGACTTTGGACGATATCCTGCAAAAAGCGGGTGATAAAAAGAAAGGTTTTCCCATCCTAGCCCCATCATATAATAAACGGCCCTTTCGGAACAGAAAATTTTTTAGAAGGAGACCACCGAGGGAGCAAAACCGATGGGATGACGGGAGAAGGAAAGACAGAGGTTTCCTCTTTGGTAACTCCCCTCGAGATAGAAACCCCCCCCCCCCCCAAGTGACATCTTCCCCAGGGTGGGAGGGAGATTGACTCAATTCCTCCCGGCCTGGGAGAAAATTTCAACCAGCCCTTGGATATTGAAATTAATAGGAGAAGGGCTTCGCATAGAATTTTTATCCCTACCCCCACGGAATTATGTGGTAACACCGCTGAGATAATCTCCTCATCAACAAGAAGCTCTAGAACTAGAAATCGTAAAACTAGTAAACAAGTCTGTCATCCAAGAAGTCCCCCCTCTAGAGAGAGGAAAGGGTTTCTACTCTCCATTGTTCCTGGTTCCCAAACCGGACGGAACCTTCCGAACTATAATAAACTTACGGAAGTTGAATACTTATGTAAAAAATCACCGATTCAAAATGGAGTCAATAAAGTCAACGGTAAAAAATCTGTTTCCCAACTGTTTTATGATAGTTCTAGATCTCAGCGACGCATATTATCACGTCCCCATTCACAAGACCTCTCAGAAATTCCTCAGACTGGCAGTAGTCATAAAAGGACAGATAAGGGAATACCAATACAGGGCTCTTCCCTTTGGCATATCAATTGCTCCCCGCGTCTTCACGAAGTTGATAGCGGAGATGATGGCACATCTGAGAGAGGAAGACGTCAACTATGGAATTCCTTTATGATTTTTATGATTTAAGTTGTGCTGCTGTGATACCATAATTTCCCACGGGATCAATAAAGTGTATCGTATCGTATCGTATCGTATCTTGATTATTCCATATCTAGACGACTTTCTGATTGTGAGCAACTCGGCCGAACTCTGCCGTCAACAATGCGACAGAGTGATAGACACCTTAACAGAATTGGGCTGGCTGGTGAACCTCCAAAAATCAAAACTGGAACCAACCAAGGTTCAAGAATTCTTGGGTCTCACCTTGGACTCAAATTCTCAGGTCTGTTACCTACCAGACAAGAAGAAACAAAATATAATCCACTTAGTGTCAGAAGCGCGTGCAAACCCTACCATGACTCTAAGGAAGGCAATGTCATTATTGGGGTCCCTCTCTGCCTGTCTCCCAGCGGTCCAGTGGGCACAGCTCCACACGAGGACACTTCAGTGGGATATTTTAAGAAACCAAAAAATACTAGGGGGGCGGTTAGAAAGTCGAATGACTAAGTTTACCCACTATTCATTCCCTAGTCTGGTGGTTAGATCCCAGCAACTTATCAAAAGGGATTCCCTGGGTGATAGAGGCGTCTCAGATAGTCACCACAGACGCAAGTCCCACAGGGTGGGGGGCTCACCTGGACAACAAAGGGGATATGGACATTTCAGGAGCTCAGATCTTCCTCAAATCAAAAAGAGTTGAGGGCAGTAAATCACGCACTACTGTACTTCTTAGACCAACTACAGGGCCATCATGTCCGAATATTCTCGGACAACAAAGTAGTAGTAGCTTACTTAAACCACCAGGGGGGAACCAGGTCTCAATCATTAATGGAAACCACCTTCGAAATTTTCAGCCTGGTACAAAACAACTTCCTGTCCCTATCAGCCCTACACATAAAGGGGGTAGAAAACCAGAAAGCGGACTTCCTAAGTCGTACCCAACTAAAGCAGGGGGAGTGGTCTCTAAATCAGGACATATTCAACAGAATTACAGATCTATGGGGAACCCCTGTAATAGACCTCTTTGCAAATATGCACAAGAAAGTGGAAATTTTCTGTTCCCTAGATCCCAGGGGGAACCCTCAGGCCGTGGATGCGTTCACAATACCCTGGACACAGACCCTAGCGTATGCATTTCCCCCTACTATTCTCATTCCAGCAGTTCTGAGGAAGATCAGGCAGGACAAATTCAGACTCATCTTAATAGCTCCCTTCTGACCCAAGAGAGCCTGGTTTTCGTGGCTGAGGATGCTATCGACCACCGATCCCTGGGTACTTCCGGATCTTCCGGACCTCCTGTCTCAGGGACCGGTGTTCCACCCTCAGTCAGAGAACCTCCATCTGACAGCGTGGCATTTGAAAGGTCACTATTGAGGGAAAGAGGGTTTTCTGACAAACTGGTGTCCACACTAATGAAAAGTAGGAAACCTGTGACCACAAAAATATACGGTAAAACATGGAAAAAATTTCTGTCCTCCTCAGGGGTAAGATTGCAAGATGGGGTTCCAGTGTCTCAAATACTGGAATTCCTACAGAAGGGCTTAGACTTAGGTCTCTCAGTAAGTACCTTAAAGGTACAGATAGCAGCTCTAGGAGCATTATATTGTGAGAACATAGCGGCCAATCCTTGGGTTATACGGTTCATCAGAGCAGCCGCAAGATCTAAACCTGTATCTATAAGTAGATTGCCAACCTGGGATCTGAACTTGGTTTTGTCAGCCCTAACAGAATCCCCGTTTGAGCCTATAGATCCGGTACCCCTTAGGATTCTTTCTCTTAAAACGACCCTCCTAATAGCCCTGACTTCGGCCCGTAGAATAAGTGACCTCCAAGCCCTGTCTGCAAACCCTCCATTTACACAGATTCTGGATGATAAGGTTATACTTAAAACAGACCCTGCCTATCTACCAAAAGTTGCGTCTACATTCCATAGATCTCAGGAAATAATCCTTCCTTCCATCTGTCAAAACCCTAAAAATAAGAAGGAAGAGAAATTCCATACACTAGACGTTAAAAGGTGCCTGGTCCAATACATTAAAACCACCCAGCAGTATAGGAAGGAAGGGTCTCTTTTTATCTGCTTCCAGGGGCCCAGAAAAGGACTTAAAGCTTCTAAGGGCACTATAGCTCGATGGGTCACAGACGCAATAGCCTTGGCATACTCATCCTCCGGGAACGCCGTTCCGCAAGGACTGAAGGCACATTCTTCAAGAGCTATGGCGACCTCCTGGGCCGAAAGGTCAGAGGTACCATTAGTTCAGATTTGTAAGGCGGCCACCTGGTCTTCACCTTCAACCTTCTTCAGACACTACCGCTTAGACCTAGCCTCTTCGTCTGACCTAACCTTTGGGAGAAGGGTTCTGCAGGCTGTGGTCCCTCCCTAAGCAATGATCTCTGTAATTCTCTCTGGTAGTGCTGTCATGGGCGACTGAGAAAAGTGTAGTTACTCACCGATAACGGTGTTTCTCAGAGCCCATGACAGCACCTGCTTATTCCCCCCCTCATCACGTGTGCGGTGAGCACATTATTTGTGTGAAGTAGTTTTTCCATATAGACACGGTGTTCACTTGTTAAGCATTATGATTAAATTGCATATTTTATGTTGTTGTGACTAACCTGGAGGACCTCCGATGCTCTGTAAACAAAACTGATGCAGGGGAGAGGTACCGCCCTTTTTATCCTGTAGGTTTCCTGTCCCTGAAGGGCGGATCCCCTCTCTCTCTGGTAGTGCTGTCATGGGCTCTGAGAAACACCGTTATCGGTGAGTAACTACACTTTTTTGATCTATATGGGGCCCGTTTACCTCTTATTTCTAGCTACATTGGGTGTGCAGGGTTACCTTACAGGTATTTTTTGGGCCTCTGCACTTCCATCCTCTGCCTCGGCGGCCACCTTTTCTAAATCTAGGCCCCGGCTATTCTGTGGTTAACTCCGCCCCCTCTTCCAAACATCAGCGGACTTTTCTCCCGCCCAATCTCTGGCCCACCTCCTCTTGTCTCCGGCCATTAGCTGTGCCCCCTTTTCCAGAGATCTTCAATGGGCTTTTCTGGCAGTTAGCTCCGCCTCCTCCCGGCAATTTTGTGTGCATTTTTCTCCCGCCTCCGCTGTCATGCCCCCTCCTCTTTGCTCCGGCGGTTAGTTTAGCCCCCACACCCAGCCTAATTGAGCGGGTCGCTTTGGGTCATGCCCTTCTTTCTACATCGTGGCATGTATTCTGTACTCTTTCTTTCTTTGTTGGCTCTCCTTTTCCTCCCTCTGATCACCATTTGCCAACATCTGGACCCAGAAGGTGGCAGCTCTCTGCAGGGAATTCTTATCTCCTCCTACAATCGCCCTGCTTGTTTCTCTTCTACAGCCTTCATGATAGACAGCAGACCCACTAACTCAGAGGTCCCCAACTCCAGTCCTCAAGGCCCACCAACAGGTCGTGTTTTCAGGATTTCCTTTGCATTGCACAGGTGATGCAATTATTACCTGGGCAAGACTAAGGAAATCCTGAAAACATGACCTGTTGGTGGGCCTTGAGGACTGGAGTTGGGGACCTCTGCTAACTAATGCCAGAAGGTTAGGGGACAGAAAGATATATGCTGAGGAGAGAGTGTCAGTCTGCAGAGCAGAGCTACTCACAGTAAGATGCAGGTCCTATGGTCTGCTTCCAGGCTATAGACCAGTAATCTACAGGTCCTGAAGACTGCTTCAGGACCTGCAGATTACTGGTCTACAGCCTGGAAGCAGACTTCAGGACCTGCATCTAAGGGCTCATACTCACTTGCGCGAAACTCGGATGAGTCTCGCACGGCAATACCCAGCACTGCCCCTGGCACAGAGGTATGGAGTGTGCGGCTGCATGTATTTCTATGCAGCCGCACGCTGATCTGAGTGCCGGCAGCAGCACCGAGTATTAACATGCGAGACTCATCCTAGTTTTACGCAAGTGGAATGGGCAATGATGGGGTAGTGGGGGAAAAGAAATGATGGAGGTGGTGGAATGGGCAATGATAGTGGTGGTGAAGGCAATGATGGAGGTGGTGAAAAGGGCAATGATGGAGTGGGAGGACAATAATAGGATGCGGGGGGGAGTAATACAAAGAAAAAGTTAGCTCCTCCCCTGCAGTATACACCCTCCTGCTGGCTCCTAGCTAACCAGTTCTTGCTTAGTGTCCGTAGGAGGCACACGGACGGGTCTGCTATTCAGACCCAAAGAACTCTTTTTTACCGTTTTTTACTTTTTACTACGGTCGAATGGGGCGACGGATTCTTTCATGTTCCGATCTCCTCGAACCATCAACAGGCGAGCACGGGAGTTTTACCTCTCCGTATCCTCTCCTGCGACGTGGGAAGCCACTGCCTGAGCTGATTTTAGGGGCGACGGGCCCCTTCAAGGGCACCGATCTCCCCTCTCCCTTATCAGACGAGCACTGGAGTTTCTCCTTCAGTATCCTCTTCTGCAGCCAGGCCTATTGCCGGACATTCAGCCCTGTCCACCAGGTTTTACCCTCGGCTGTACAGAGGCACCTTCCAGCGTGGCGTCCAAGCAGCCCCCACTGCATCACCACTGAAAAAGCGGATGATGGAAGGAGGCAGACGGTTCCTCTCCACCCCTCTTCTGCAGGGAGGGTGGATGGAGGCTCCCCAACCCTGCACCGTCCTATCTACCCGGGCACAGCTCCTACCTGCAGCATCTGCCACCCCCTCCATATTGGGGTAAGTGCTCCGTGAGATTTGGGTTTTTCCGGCGGTCAGAGGAGGGCTCAATAGCGACTGGGTCCCCACAGAGCTTTGCGGCACTTTTCCCCTCAGTCTGCGGGTGCGCGCTGGCCGAAGCCATAAATTTAGTCCCCGGCTTCGGCCCTGTTTAGGCCGCATCCCGGGAAGCCCCACCCACCGCTTGCTCCCTTCTAGCGGCTCCGCCCCCCTATTCAGGCGCTTCTCGTTCCAGACGAGATCTCGGCGGCCATCTTCTTCCTCCTCCATTGCGGTCACTATTTCTTCTGGAGGGGGCTGCGGCCGGCGGTTTTTCAGCGCTGAAGTCAGCGCTATTCCAGACGGGGGACTCAGAATCTGAGTAAGGTGAATCGCCCCAATATCTCCCCCCCCCCCGGCACGCATCCCGGCAGCATTAAGGGACTAGCTTTCCCTGTTTTTTATATACTTAAGGCTGCAATCTCTGGTGCTCCTGCACACTACAGAATGTATAGTACAGTGTGCAGGCTTGCAAACAGAGAGCTGTGCGTTCCCAGCAATAAAGCTCTCATGACTCATTCCCTGGTCACCCTAACTGAGCTCTGGAGCACTCACATGCTCCCTCTCCTACAATGGGAGCCGTCGGCTAGCAGGGGCCGCAAGTATTCTAGAAAAACGTACAGGTTCTAGAAAATCTCCATCAACATTTGACGGTGATGCACTGGAAGACCTCTAAGTAGGATACCATACCTGGTCGGAATTTTATGGGCGACGGGTCCCTTAAAGGGCTCCGATTTCCCCCCACACCTTCAACAGACGAGCACACGGAGTGTCGCCTCCATGTATCTTCTTCTGCATCCAGGTCTATCGCCACAACCTGCCCTGTCCACTCGGAAACCTCAATTCTGGGGATGTGGCGTCCACATTTGTGGCGTCCCAACCAGGAGGTTTTCCCCCCTTTGTATCAGATGCAAGAAAGTGGACGATTCCTCTCCACTTCCCTGTTAAGAAGATGGTGGATCGAGGTTTTTCCTTATTTTCTTCTCTGCACGACGATGGCAGAGACCTGCTGGTTACAGTCCCGCATTCTGTCACTTGGCAGACTCGCTGGGCAGAATTTCTTGCGGTATTCCTACCAGTATCCTGGCCGGTGTATCATCAATTAAGATTCCACAGACGGTCGGATAGCAAATCTAGTTCGTTCCGTCTTGTGTTTTCGGGTTCAGCGCTCTACCCTTCCTTAGCCGCCACATGGGTTGCTTGACCAAAGGGAGAGAATGAAAGTCTCCGGGTCCCAGACCTTATCTACTTCGTTCCACAGTATAGCTGGCCAATCAAATCTTCTGAGCGGGAGACTAGCAAGGGATCGTATCTCTTCTTCAGGCTCAACCAGCAGTGGAAGCATTGGCCAGGACAGTCTAGATCTAAGGGATCTTGGTTCCAAAATGGAGGGAATGAAAAGTATCTCCATTCCTGGACCCCAAACTTCTAACAACCTTTGACAGGGCCCTTTCTTTTTTCGGATGGAGTTCCTCCGCTCAGCCACTACTTCAACAGAGAAACGTGGTTGTTTTCTGGCATCCATCGTCATTCGGGATTCTTACCCTCACATACCTATTTCTCCTCTCTACTATAATCTCTTCGCCTTTCCATTCGCGAACAGTATTTTCACGACCTGGCCCTTCTGCCTGGCTACCACACCAGAGTGGTCGCAAGGGTCATGACGGTTGTCATGTTCTTCTTGCACCTTAGAAGCATGGTCGTCCTGCCCTATTTGGTCGACTTTGTAGCCGCTCTCCTAGGACTACGCTGAGTCGTCCATATCACTTGCAATTACCTCTCTATTGGGCTAGCAGCTAAACTTAGACAAGTTTTTTTCCCTCATTCTCAGCCCAGCAGATCCTCTTTGAGGATGATCCTGCCCAAGGAGGATGGTTATTCTCTCTCGGGTCTAGGTCGTGGCCCTTCTACAGGGAGCTTGCGCACTCAAGCTCTCATTCCCTCGGTTCTTTCAATTCGCTAGGAGGGTTCTGAGGGAAAGGACGTCTACGGAAGCAGTTTCCTTCGCTGCGCTCGTTTTCTGCAAGTCAATCAGGCTCTCAAGGGGTAGTCTCTGAGCTCCTTTCTCTTCCAGAGCCTTCTCCTGGCCCAAGGGCTATTGGGAGATACCATTGCCAGTTTTCTTCTCCCGATCATCTCTCTGTAGATCCGAACGGTACGGCTATTCCTTCAGCAGGCCCTCTGCCTTCTGGCGGGTCTTCAGTTGGATAATGCCTCGGCTGTGCCCCAAGTTAGCCATCTAGCAAGTACCCTCAGTCAAGCGCCATGGCTAAGGTACCTCGCACTCTCTGATGGGCCGAGTTCTATCTTCGGTGATCTCAACAGTACATTCCCTGGAGTAGAACACTGGGCGGCAGACATTCAGCCGTCCGGGTTTTTCCTCAGCTGAGTGGGAACTTCACTCGGAAATCTTCCATCGGACCTGCCTTCACTGGAGTACTCCAGAGGTAGTTCGGATGGCGTCCAAGCTGAACACCAATGTACTCCAGTTCATGGTTTGGCCTCGCGATCCAAGACCATTGCAGTGCATGATCTATTCTTCCATAGTACCAATTTCCATAACCCCTCTTCCACTACGTCTGAAACCTTTTCGGAAGTGGGTAGGGCCCCAGTGATCCCGGGAGACCCGCACTGACCATGTCAGGTTTTTTTTTCTCGCTTGCGGTACTAGTATTTTTCCGGCTTATTGTCTCAAGCTGGAAATATGGTCTTTCTTGCAGGCCTCAACCTGTAATTCTTCCCTACCGCGTACCGTTAAATCCGTGGGACCTTAATGGTCCTGGGCATCTTACAGTGGACTCCTTTTCTGATCCGGATAGACTTTTCTATCAGGGAGGGTCTCTCCCCTTCTTTCTCTGCGTTCTTGTCCTCCTGATGAGTCTTCAGATCTCGACGCTCTGTTCTTTATCTTTTTTCCTTATTACCTTCAAGGCAAGGTTGCCCTCTAGCCATCCCCTTCCCTCGTTGCCAAGGGGTATTATATCTCCACTGTTGCAGGGGCATCGTCCTCTCATCTCCTTCGGCTCTAGTCCACAAAGCGGAATGGGTTCTCCATAATCTGGAAGAAGCGAGTGCTCCGAGTGGGTACGTATCGAGGACGACGTACTTCCAAAGGTTGGATATTTTACTCGGGTTTTTCGATGGTAAGTAGGCTTCCTGACGGTTGCAGGAAGGGTTTAGCCGTTTTTTCTTCGGCCACGTTAGCCTGGTGGATTCTTTTCTCCATCCAGGAGTCCTTTCGCGCTAGATGCCAGCCTATCTCCCTGTCTGAGGGCTCTAGGCGCCAGACGTCGGCAAGCACGACCGCAGGCTTGCGAATTCCTCCAGGCCGCATGCATTCTTGAAGCACTATAATTCACTCACTTCCACAGATGTGAGTCTGGGCAGGTAGACTTTGCAGGCCGCGGTGGCGCACTTGTAAGTAGCGGCTACACGGCCTGAAGTGATGTTGCCCCCACCCAGGGACTGCTTTGGGACGTCCCATGGTCTGTGTCCCCCAATGAGGCGAAGGAGAAATAGGGATTTTTGTGTACTCACCGTAAAATCCTTTTCTCCGAGCCATTCATTGGGGGACACAGCTCCCACCCTGTTATTGGCTTATGCTTTGTTTTTATCTTTTGATATGTTATACTCATATATAATGTGACATGCTTTACGCTTATATGTCGTTATTGATCTCCTACTGCTTTTGCACCGAACTGGTTAGCTAGGAGCCAGCAGGAGGGTGTATACTGCAGGGGAGGAGCTAACTTTTTCTTTGTATTAGTGTCAGCCTCCTGGTGGCAGCAGCATACACCCATGGTCTGTGTCCCCCAATGAATGGCTCGGAGAAAAGGATTTTACGGTGAGTACACAAAAATCCCTATATTACATACCATCCTCTTTATATATGGTGCCATCCCTTATTATATAGCTTCCTCTGCTGTTATGTACAGTACTGTCTTTTACATAGTGTATTCTTGTTATTTTTGTTATTCACAGTGCCCTCTTTTATTACATAGTCCCCTCTCTTTTTAGATATAAAATGACTGCTGATGGAGCAGCCGGTGACCAGACGACCAGTCCATCAGCTCCTCCATTAGAAAAGCTTTCCCATGCTCCATCAGCCATCATTGCATTATACATCTTACAAGACAGGACGGTATGAAATAAAAATCAGGGCTCTATATAATCCAGTATGTAAGAGACAGTACTGTACATAATAAGAGATGGCACTGTATAAGGGACAGCAATATACATAATATAGGAGACTATGTAATATATATATATATACACACACACACACACACACACACACACACACAGTACAGACCAAAAGTTTGGACACACCTCATTTAAAGATTTTTCTGTATTTTCATGACTATGAAAATTGTACAATCACACTGAAGGCATCAGAACTATGAATTAATACATACTAACAAAAAAGTGTGAAACAACTGAAATTGTCATATTCTAGGTTCTTCAAAGTAGCCACCATTTGCTTTGATGACTGCTTTGCACACTCTTGGCATTCTCTTGATGAGCTTCAAGAGGTAGTCACCGGGAATGGTTTTCACTTCACAGATGTGCCCTGTCAGGTTTAATAAGTGGGATTTCTTGCCTTATGAATGGGGTTGGGGCCATCAGTTCTGTTGTGCAGAAGTCTGGTGGATACACAGCTGATAGTCCTACTGAATAGACTGTTAGAATTTGTATTATGGCAAGAAAAAAGCAGCTAAGTAAAGAAAAACGAGTGGCCATCACTACTTTAAGAAATGAAGGTCAGTCAGTGTGAAAAATTTGGAAAACTTTGAAAGTGTCCCCAAGTGCAGTGGCAAAAACCATCAAGTGCTACAAAGAAACTGGCTCACATGAGGACCACCCCAGGAAAGGAAGACCAAGAGTCACCTCTGCTTCTGAGGATAAGTTTATCCGAGTCACCAGCCTCAGAAATCGCAGGATAACAGCAGCTCAGATTAGAGACCAGGTCAATGCCACACAGAGTTCTAGCAGCAGACACATCTCTACAACAACTGTTAAGAGACTTTGTGCAGCAGGCCTTCATGGTAAAATAGCTGCTAGGAAACCACTGCTAGGGACAGGCAACAAGCAGAAGAGACTTGTTTGGGCTAAAGAACACAAGGAATGGAAATTAGACCAGTGGAAATCTGTGCTTTGGTCTGATGAGTCCAAATTTGAGATCTTTGGTTCCAACCACTGTGTCTTTGTGCGACGCAGAAAAGGTGAACGGATGGACTCTACATGCCTGGTTCCCACCGTGAAGCATGGAGGAGGTGGTGTGATGGTGCTTTGCTGGTGACACTGTTGGGGATTTATTCAAAATTGAAGGCATACTGAACCAGCATGGCTACCACAGCATCTTGCAGCAGCATGCTATTCCATCCGGTTTGCGTTTAGTTGGACCATCATTTATTTTTCAACAGGACAATGACCACAAACACACCTCCAGGCTGTGTAAGTGCTATTTGACCAAAAAGGAGAGTGATGAGGTGCTACGCCAGATGACCTGGCATCTACAGTCACCAGACCTGAACCCAATCGAAATGGTTTGGGGGTGAGCTGGACCGCAGAGTGAATGCAAAAGGGCCAACAAGTACTAAGCATCTCTGGGAACTCCTTCAAGATTGTTGGAAAACCATTCCCGGTGACTACCTCCTGAAGCTCATCAAGAGAATGCCAAGAGTGTGCAAAGCAGTCATCAAAGCAAAAGGTGGCTACTTTGAAGAACCTAGAATATAAGACATATTTTCAGTTGCTTCACACTTTTTTGTTAAGTATATAATTCCACATGTGTTAATTCAGTTTTGATGCCTTCAGTGTGAATGTACAATTTTCATAGTCACGAAAATACAGAAAAATCTTTAACTGAGGGGTGTCCAAACTTTTGGTCTGTACTGTATATGTATATATATATTTTATACATCTCAAAAAAATAAAGGGAACACTAAAATAACACATCCTAGATATCTCTGAATGAAACATCACTGTTGCAAATTTTTATTCATTGCATTGTGGAATGTGCTCAGAACAATAAAACAATTATCAATGTACATCAAAATGAATATCCCATGGAGGTCTGGATTTGGAATGATACTTAAAAATCAAAGTGGAAAATTAAATTACAGGCTGATCCAACTTGAGTGCAAATGCCTCATGACAAGGAAAAGATGCTCAGTGTTGTGTGTGGCCTCCACGTGCCTGTATGACCTCCCTACTGTACAACGCCTGGGCATGCTCCTGATGAGGCAGCGGATGGTCTCCTGATCTCCTCCCAGACTTAGACTAAAGCATCCGCCAACTCCTGGACAGTCTGTGGTGCAACGTGATGTTGGTGGATGGAGCGAGACATGATGTCCCAGATGTGCTCAATCAGATTCAGGTCTGGGGAACGGGTGGGCCAGTCCATAGCTTAAATGCCTTCATCTTGCAGGAACTGCTGACACTCCAGCCACATGAGGTCTGGCATTGTCCTGCATTAGGACCCAGAGCCAACCGCACCAGCATATGGTCTCACAAGGGGTCTGAGGATCTCATCTCGGTACCTAATGGCAGTCAGGCTTCCTCTGGCGGGCACATGGAGGGCTGTGCGCGCCCTCAAAATTAATGCCACCCCACACCATTACTGACCCACTGCCAAACCGTTCATGCTGAAGGATTTTGCAGGCAGCAGATCGCTCTCCACGGCATGTCCAGACTGTCACATGGAGGGCAACAACCCAGGAGGACGACCGCTACCTCCGCCTTTGTGCAAGGAGGAACAGGAGCACTGCCAGAGCCCTGCAAAATGACCTTCAGCAGGCCACAAATGTGCATGTGTCTGCACAAATGGTTAGAAACCGACTCCATATGGATGGTCTGAGTGCCCCACGTCCACAGATGTGCTCACAGCCCAACACTGTGCAGGACACTTGGCATTTGCCACAGAACACCAAGATTGGCAAATTTACCACAGGTTTTGGCAGTGGGTCAGTAATGGTGTGGGGTGGCATTTCTTTGGAGGGCTGCACAGCCCTCCATGTGCTTGCCAGAGGTAGCCTGACTGCCTTAAGGTACCGAGATGAGATCCTCAGACCCCTTGTGAGACCATATGCTGGTGCAGTTGGCCCTGGGTTCCTTCTAATGCAGGACAATGCCAGGCCTCATGTGATTGGAGTGTGTCAGCTGGTCCTTCAAGATGAAGGCACCAAAGCTATGGACTGGCCCACCTGTTCCCCAGACCTGAATCCGATTGAGCACATCTGGGCCATCATGTCTTGCTCCATCCACCAACGTCACGTTGCACCACAGGCTGTCCAGGAGTTGGCGGATGCTTTAGTCCAAGTCTGGGAGGAGATCCCTCAGGAGACTATCCGCCGCCTCATCAGGAGCATGCCCAGGCATTGTACAGTAGGGAGGTCATACAGGCACGTGGAGGCCACACACAATACAAAGCATCTTTTCCTTGTCATGAGGCATTTCCACTGAAGTTGGATAAGCCTGTAATTTGATTTACCATTTTGATTTTGAGTATCATTCCAAATTCAGACCTCCATGGGATATTCATTTTGATTTACATTGGTAATTGTTATGTTTTATTGTTCTGAACACATTCCACTATGTAATGAATAAAAATTTGCAACAGGAATATTTAATTCAGATATCTAGGATATGGTATTTTAGTGTTTATTTTTTTGAGCAGTGTATAAGGATGTGGATTGGTGTAATGGTTGCATTAGTGCATGTTTTGAAAAACTTGTTAACGTAACTTGTTTAATTTGTCAAATTTGTCTCATGAATGGAATAAAGATTGTTCTAAAAAAAAATTGTTTTAAACAAGAGACAAAGATGAGAGAGAGGGCAACCCTAGCATGCCCTTGGATATTGAAAAGACATAGGAAAGAGCCATTACTTTTCTCGGGGGATTTGGGTAGGGTATACATAATCATTGACGATCCACGACAGCATTCTGGGGCCAAGGTCCACGTACTTCAGAGTTACCTTTGTAAAAGTCCAGTTCACACTCAAATGTTGATAATAGAAACCAAGGGAGAGGTTTGGAGGTTTGGTGGCGTCTGGTTAATGGCTTAGGTTATGATATGTCAGAACTCATGCACGGCTCAGTATACATTCTTATTTAATAAAATATATTTTATGTTGAACCTTATTAATTGAGCGTTTCCAGTGTTGGGCAATGGAAACATTGAAAATAAAAATTCCACTTGATTTCACTATAATTCTAAATGAAAATCTTGTATTCTGAAAATGAGAATTCAGATCACTCATCCGACTGGTAGTAAATCTTTTCCATGAACAAGTTTTACAGAAATATTGTATTTATTTAGATTTTGAAAAGATTGAAGTAAAACCACAGAAAGAGCAAACGTTTCATTTTTTTGTTTCAGTAAGTTTATAGCAGTTTTTCAAATGGCATTTATAAATTAACTTTTTGTATAAGATGATTTCCGGTGGATTTCAGAATATTTCCCTTTTCAGTAAATCATAGAAAAATATACTTGAGATCAGAATAGTCATCATCCATAAGCCTTTTCATATTCCATCCAGGTAGCAGCAGCAGCAGACTGTAAGAAACAGAAAGATAGATTGTCAAAATATTTATCCACGCGATACAGGACAACTGCAAATCTTCATATAGACGTGTAGAGTATGGAGTTAACGTTTCAGTCAGGTGTGCAGAAATGTAGAGCAAGAATGGTTTCAAAAATAAAAGTGTGAATAGTTTGCTCCGAAAAAAAAAATGGTCCCCTCGGGATGATGAGATTTGGGTTTAATTGAAGAGGAGTTACTTTGATTATGTTTTATACTATGGAATGTCATTTGTGTTATTTGAAAGTTGGAAAATTTCTATTTGGAGTTTTTCAACAAAAATGATTTTAAAAAAGAAGTGTGAATACAGTTAGTCCTTGGGTTACAACGGTCTCGACTTACATCGTTTCGTGGTTACAACGCTTTATACGATGCCTCATTCCGACTTACGCGGTTTTGCGTCGTAAGTCGAACTACATGCAACTACGTGCAGCGGCGGAAGAATAGAGTCCAGTACTGTACACTGTACCCGGTTACACGAGGAAAACGAGTCTCCTGCACGCCATAACACCCTAATTATATGTTAGGATAGGTGTTTGGATAGGCTAAGTGTTTGCAGTACTGTACTGTTATTATGGTACAGTACTGTATGAATGTATGGTCCGACTTACATCGAAATTCAGTTTACGACGCCGCGTAAAAACAGATCAACGGCGTAAGTCGAGGACTACCTGTAGTTTATATTTTATCAATTAACAAAATGCAAAGTGAATGAATAAAAAAATAAACAAAATCAATATTTGGCGTTGACCGTACTGTGCATATTTTAAACATTAAAGCATCATCTCTTCTCGCTACACTTGCACACAGTTTTTGAAAATACTCAGAAGGGAGGTTGTTCCCAATATTTGGGAGAACTAACTACGATTATCTGTATATATTGCTTGTGCAATTCCTTCAGTCTCTTCATGAATATAGCTCTGTGGGGCTATAGCATCACTCCCAGGACTCCTTGTTCTTCTTTACGTTGAAGATAGCTCATAATGACATTGGCTATGTGTCTGGGGGTTGCCGTCTTGCTGCTGAATAAATTTGGAGCCAATCAGACACCTTCAGAAGGCACTGCATGATGAACGGTAGTGATGAGCGAGTATACTCGTTGCTCGGGGGATCTCCGAGTATTTGTTAGTGTTCGGAGCTTTAGTTTTCATCGCGGCAGCTGAATGATTTATGCTGCAATGATTATTATTATTTATTTATATAGCACCATTAGTTCCATGGTGCTGTACATGAGAAGGGGTTACATCAAAATGCAAATATCGCTTACAGTAAACAAAACTAACAATGACAGACTGGTGCAGAGGGAAGAGGACCCTGCCCTTGCGAGCTTACATTCTACAGGATTATGGGGAAGGAGAAAGTAGGTCAGGGGTTGCAGTAGCTCCAATGGTGTTGAGGTGGCCGTGTGGTTGTTACAGGCTGTAAGCTTCTTTGAAGAGGTGGATTTTCAGGTTTCTTTTGAAGGATCCAAATGTGGTGGATAACCGGACGTGTTGGGGCACAGAATTCCAGAGGATGGGGGATATTCAGGATAAGTCTTGGAGGCGATTGGGTGAGGAGCGAATAAGAGTGGAGGAGAGAAGGTGGTCTTGGGAGGACCGGAGATTACGTGAGGGAAGATATTGAGAGATTAGTTTGGAAATATATGGAGGAGAAAGGTTATGGATGGCTTTGCAGGTCAGTGTTAGTAGTTTAAACTGGATACGTCGGGCAGCAGAGTTAAGGATGGACTGGAGGGGTGCGAGAGTGTTAGAAGGTAGGCCACAGAGGAGGATGTTGCAGTAGTCGAGACGGGAGATGATTAGGGCATGCACAAGCATTTTGGTAGAGTGAGGGTTGAGGAAAGGACGGAAGCTGAATAATTCTCAATGCTGAGAATTACTGGATTAATAGTGTACTCCATGCTGAGAATTACTGGATTAATGGTGTACTCAATGCTGAGAATTACTGGATTAATGGTGAACTCAATGCTGAGAATTACTGGATTAATGGCGTACTCAATGCTGAGAAATACTGGATTAATGGTGTACTCAATGCTGAGAAATACTGGATTAATGGTGTACTCAATGCTGAGAAATACTGGATTAATGGCGTACTCAATGCTGAGAAATACAGGTAGATCCAAATACCATCCTTTTGTCCAAATTCAACAACCTCAAACATATAGCCAATGTCCAGTACCATTTTCAACACATAGAACAAAAAGTGCTGGGAGTGATTACATAGCCCCAAAAGAGCTCGTGACATGTCAAGCCTGTCTCGGATTATATGAGGAGACAGAGATTACACATATATAATATACTAGCTGTACTACCCGGTTTCGCCCGGGTCAATAACTGCTGTTCGCAAAATAGAATGTGTTAACAAAAATTTATTCTGCACACAAACCACAAAACAAATAGATAAAAATGTAATTATTAAAAGGCAAAAACTAAGCTAATAGAAGCAGATGACTCATTAGCCCTTGAGGAAGCAGCTCTTCTCTTATCTGCAAGCCTCGCTTCCCTCTGCTCAGAAAGTTCATTGGCTCTGGAGGAAGCAGCTGCTGTTCTCATGTGTAGTTAGAAACACGTGTGCACAACCGTATGAGGTGCACGGGTAGGTTCCCAAACCGTAATCAGCAAATAATACAAAACCCGGCACTCAACTTTGTGGTGTGAAGAAACGAAAGATTTATTATCCCAAATCAGAAAACGTTTCGGTCACACAACTGGACCTTCATCAGTAACGTTTACTGGGACAATATATAGATTCAAGTGGCTATATGGCCTGCCCGGAGGTAGCTACCAATATAGTATTGGATATCCAGAGAGAAAAGTTACAGCCTATATGGGTGCTGTCATCGCGGCGTCCACCGCTGAATAGCAAGACTTGCTATTCAGCGGTGGACGCCGCGATGACAGCACCCATATAGGCTGTAACTTTTCTCTCTGGATATCCAATACTATATTGGTAGCTACCTCCGGGCAGGCCATATAGCCACTTGAATCTATATATTGTCCCAGTAAACGTTACTGATGAAGGTCCAGTTGTGTGACCGAAACGTTTTCTGATTTGGGATAATAAATCTTTCGTTTCTTCACACCACAAAGTTGAGTGCCGGGTTTTGTATTATTTGCTGTTCTCATGTGTGTCAGCCTTGTTTCTCGGCCTTCACATTTTTCATTGGCCCGTAATGCAGCATTTCTTTTCGCATCAGCTGACATTCGTGCCATGGAATTCCTTTTCTTATGAGGCATTATTGTGGTAAAAATAGTCTGTAACTGTTAGTTTCTATATCCTCTCACATAGAGGTACTGTGACTGACATCAGCCTTTCCACCAACACACCCTAACTGAAATGCTATTACCTCACACAAGCTTTGTTATGAGAATGTCCTTTGATGCCTATATTAACCAATCAGAGCTCAGATTAATTAACTGTAGCAAAATAGAAGCTGAGCTGTAATTGGTTGCTATTGACAGCCTGATAAATCCCCAGCCAACAGGAAGCCCTCCCCATGGCAGTATATGTTAGCTCACAAATACGAATAATAGACAGGTCATGTGACTGACAGCTGCAGTATTTCCTATATGGTACATTTGTTGCTCTTCTAGTTTGTCTGCTTATTAATCAGATTTTTATTTTGAAGGATAATACCAGACTTTTGTGTGTTTTAGGGAGTTTCATGTGTCGCGTTGTGTGTGTTGAGTTGCGTGTGGCGACATGCATGTAGCGACTTTTGTGAGATGAGTTTTGTGTGGCGACATGCGTGTAGCAACTTTTTGTGTGTTGAGTTGCATGTGACAGGTTAGTGTAGCAAGTTGTGTGCAGCAAGTTTTGCGCGTGGCGAGTTTTAGGTGTGGTGCGTTTTGAGTATGTGCAAGTTTTGTGTGAGGCAACTTTTGCATGTGTTGCAACTTTTGTGCATGTGGCAATTTTTCCGTGTGTGCAAGTTTTGCGTGTGGCGAGTTTTCCATGAGGGGAGTTTTGCACGTGTGGCGAGTTTTGCGTGAGCCCAGTTTTGCATGTGGCGAGTTTTGCACGTGGCGAATTTTGCGCGTGGCAAGTTTTGAGTGGCGACTTTTGTGTTTCAACTTTTATGTGGCGAGGTTGGTGTATGTGTGGTGAAATGTGTGCTGAGGGTGGTATACGTGTTAAAGCACGTGGTAGTGTGTGGCGCATTGTGTGTGTTCATAGCAACTGTACGGTATATACTCTTTGGCCCCATCGCTCTCATTCTTTAAGTCCCCCTTGTTCACATCTGGCAGCTGTCAATTTGCCTCCTACACTTTTCCTTTCACTTTTTTCCCCATTATGTAGATAGGGGGCAAAATTGTTTGGTGAATTGGAACACGCGGGGTTAAAATTTCACCTTACAACATAGCCTATGACGCTCTCAGGGTCCAGACGTGTGACTGTGCCAAATTTTGTGGCTGTAGTTGCGACGGTGCAGATTCCAATCCCAGACATACACACACACACATACACCTTTATATATTAGATATATCTTAACCCTTTCACGACATGCACAGTAATAGTACGGCGCATGTCGTGTCTCCCCCTTTGATGTGGGCTCCGGCGGTGAGCCCACATCAAAGTCGCAATATGTCAGCTGTTTTGTACAGCTGACATGTGCGCGCAATAGCGGCGGGTGAAATCGCTATTCACCCGCTGCTATTAACCTGTTAGATGCCGCTATCAAACGCAGACAGCGGCATTTAACCGGCGCTTCCGGCCGGGCGGCCAGAAATGATGTCATCGCCGAGCCCCGTCACATGATCAGGGGTCGGCGATGCATCAGGAAGGTAACCATAGAGGTCCTTGAGACCTCTTTGGTTACTGATGCAGGCCTGCTGTGAGCGCCCCCCTGTGGTCGGCGCTCACAGCACACCTGCATTTCTGCTACATAGCAGCGATCTGATGATCGCTGCTATGTAGCAGAGCCGATCAGGCTATGCCAGCTTCTAGCCTCCCATGGAGGCTATTGAAGCATGGCACAAGTAAAAAAAAAAAGTTATTAAAAATATGGAAAAAAATACAAAAGTTTAAATCACCCCCCTTTCGCCCCATCCTAAATAAAACAATTAAAAAAAAAAACACAAACCTACACGTATTTGGTATCGCCGCGTTCAGAATCGCCCGATCAATAAAAAAAAGCATTAACCTGATCGCTAAACAGCGTAGCGA
This sequence comes from Ranitomeya imitator, assembly GCF_032444005.1. Lineage (NCBI taxonomy): Eukaryota > Metazoa > Chordata > Amphibia > Anura > Dendrobatidae > Ranitomeya > Ranitomeya imitator. Next base: position 775,677,627 of record NC_091284.1, read on the forward strand.
GAAAAAAATCCGAAACGCCAGAATTACGTTTTTTTGATCGCCGTGACATTGCATTAAAATGCAATAACGGGCGATCAAAAGAACGTATCTGCACCAAAATGGTATCATTAAAAACGCCAGCTCGGCACGCAAAAAATAAGTCCTCACCTGACCCAAGATCACGAAAAATGGAGACGCTTCGGGTATTGGAAAAAGGCACTTTTTTTTTTTCTTTTTAAGCAAAGTTTGGAATTTTTTTTCACCACTTGGATAAAAAATAACCTAGACATGTTAGATGTCTATGAACTCGTATTGACCTAGAGAATCACAATGGCAGGTTAGTTTTAGCATTTAATGAACCTAGCAAAAAAGCCAAACAAAAAACAAGTGTGGGATTGCACTTTTTTTGCAGTTTCACCGCACTTGGAATTTTTTTCCCGTTTTCTAGTAAAAGACATGGTAAAACCAATGGTGTTGTTCAAAAGTACAAGTCGTCCCGCAAAAAATAAGCCCTCACATGACCATATTGACGGAAAAATAAAAAAGTTGTGCTTTCATATCAGCTGAACACTAGTGATGAGCGAGTGTACTCGTTGCTCGGGTGACCTCCGAGTATTTGTTAGTGTTCGGAGATTTAGTTTTCATCGCTGCAGCTGAATGATTTACAGCTACTAGTCAGCTTGATTACATGTGGGGATTCCCTAGCAACCAGGCAACCCCAACATGTACTCAGGCTGGGTAGTAGCTGTAAATCATTCAGCTGCTGCGATGAAAACGAAATCTCCGAACACTAACAAATACTCGGAGGTCACCCGAGCAACGAGTACACTCGCTCATCACTAGTGTTCAGCTGATATGAAAGCACAAACCGGGAAGTTGAACCCGCTAAACATAGAGATAGGTATCGATCTCAGCATTTAGAAAGGCAGAGGGAGGCAGCCCCCTCTTCTCTAAAATCGGTGCCCCAGAGAAGTCATCACGAGGGGCCAATCGTCACCATGGTGGCCCGATGTCATCATGACAACATCCGGGTCACGAGAGCTAGCAAACTTTTTACACTATACTCATATAAGCTTGATACCATGCTCTGTCAGTACAGCACTGACAGTTTGTAAACCATAGCAATGCTTGTGCATTGCTATGATTTACAAGTGATCAGAGCTGTCAAAGAGAAAGTCTCACAGAGGGAATAAAAAAAAATCAAAAAAAAAAAAATCACAAAATAAAAAAAATTCATATACAATACAGATCAAAAGTTTGGACACACCTCATTTAAAGATTTTTCTGTATTTTCATGACTATGAAAATTGTACATTCACACTGAAGGCATCAAAACTATGAATTAACACATGTGGGATTATATACTTAACAAAAAAGTGTGAAACAACTGAAATTATGTCTTATATTGTAGGTTCTTCAAAGTAGCCACCTTTTGCTTTGATGACTGCTTTGCACTCTCTTGGCATTCTCTTGGTGAGCTTCAAGAGGTAGTCACCGGGAATGGTCTTCCAACAATCTTGGAGTTCCCAGAGATGCTTAGCACTTGTTGGCCCTTTTGCCTTCACTCTGCGGTCCAGCTCACCCCAAACTATCTCGATTTGGTTTAGGTCTGGTGACTGTGGAGGCCAGGTCATCTGGCGTAGCACCCCATCACTCTCCTTCTTGGTCAAATAGCCCTTACACAGCCTGGAAGTGTGTTTGGGGTCATTGTCCTGTTGAAAAATAAATGATGGTCCAACTAAACGCAAACCGGATGGAATAGCATGCCGCTGCAAGATGCTGTGGTAGCCATGCTGGTTCAGTATGCCTTCAATTTTGAATAAATACCCAACAGTGTCAACAGCAAAGCACCCCCACACCATCACACCTCCTCCTCCATGCTTCACAGTGGGAACCAGGCATGTAGAGTCCATCCGTTCACCTTTTCTGCGTCGCACAAAGACATGGTGGTTGGAACCAAAGATCTCAAATTTGGACTCATGAGACCAAAGCACAGATTTCCACTGGTCTAATATCCCTTCCTTGTGTTCTTTAGCCCAAACAAGTCTCTTCTGCTTGTTGCCTGTCCCTAGCAGTGGTTTCCTAGCAGCTATTTTACCATGAAGGCCTGCTGCATAAAGTCTCCTCTTAACAGTTGTTGTAGAGATGTGTCTGCTGCTAGAACTCTGTGTGGCATTGACCTGGTCTCTAATCTGAGCTCCTGTTAACCTGCGATTTCTGAGGCTGGTGACTCGGATAAACTTATTCTCTAAACTTATCCTCAGAAGCAGAGGTGACTCTTGGTCTTCCTTTCTTGGGGCGGTCCTCATGTGAGCCAGTTTCTTTGTAGCGCTTGATGGTTTTTGCCACTGCATTTGGGGACACTTTCAAAGTTTTTCCAATTTTTCGGACTGACTGACCTTCATTTCTTAAAGTAGTGATGGCCACTCGTTTTTCTTTACTTAGCTGCTTTTTTCTTGCCATAATACAAATTCTAACAGTCTATTCAGTAGGACTATCAGCTGTGTATCCACCAGACTTCTGCACAACACAACTGATTGTCCCAACCTCATTTATAAGGCAAGAAATCCCACTTAGTAAACCTGACAGGGCACACCTGTGAAGTGAAAACCAAGATCTACCTCTCTGGCCCACACGTCACCGCTCTGCTGTCCAGAATCCCAGAGTGCCTATCAGCCATATCCTCCTTCTCCTCTCGCTTCCTCAAACTCAATGTGGACAAATCTGAACTCATCATCTTTCCTCCATCCCACAAATCTTCCTTACTTGACCTATCTATCGCAGTCAATGACATCATGCTTTCCCCTGTACCCGAAGTCCGCTGCCTCGGAGTAACCTTCGACTCTGCCCTGTCCTTCAAACCACACATCCAAGCTCTTTCCACCTCCTGTCGCCTCCAGCTCAAAAATATCTCCAGGATCCGTCTTTTCCTCAACCCCCAATCTACTAAAATGCTTGTGCACGCTCTCATCATTTCCCGCCTTGACTACTGCAACATCCTTTTCTGTGGCCTCCCTGCTAACACCCTTGCACCTCTCCAGTCCATCCTTAACTCTGCTGCCCGACTAATCCATCTCTCTCCTCGCTACTCCTCCGCTTCCCCCCTCTGCAAATCTCTTCACTGGCTCCCATTCCCTCAGCGTATCCAGTTCAAATTGCTAATACTGACCTACAAAGCCATCCACAACCTGTCTCCTCCATATATCTCTGAACTAATCTCTCGATATCTTCCCTCACGTGACCTCCGGTCCTCCCAAGACCACCTCCTCTCCTCCACACTTATTCGCTCCTCATCCAATCGCCTCCAAGACTTCTCCCGAATATCCCCCATCCTCTGGAACTCTCTTCCCCAACACGTCCGACTATCAACCACAGTCGGATCCTTCAGACGGAACCTGAAAACTCATCTCTTCAGGAAAGCCTACAGCCTGCACTGACACCGCTGCTGCCTCATCACCAACGAAGCTACCGCCTCACCAACACCGGAGCTACCGCCTCACCAACACCGGAGCTCCTGCAACCCTCAACCTACTGTCTCCTTCCCCATAATCCTGTAGAATGTAAGCCCGCAAGGGCAGGGTCCTCGCCCCTCTGTATCAGTCCGTCATTGTTAGTTTGTTTACTGTATGTGATATTTGTAACTTGTATGTAACCCCTTCTCATGTACAGCACCATGGAATCAATGGTGCTATATAAATAAATAATAATAATAATAATTCCCGGTGACTACCTCTTGAAGCTCATCAAGAGAATGCCAAGAGTGTGCAATGCAGTCATCAAAGCAAAAGGTGGCTACTTTGAAGAACCGAGAATATAAGACATAATTTCAGTTGTTTCACACTTTTTTGTTAAGTATATAATTCCACATGTGTTAATTCATAGTTTTGATGCCTTCAGTGTGAATTTTCTGTATTTTCATGACTATGAAAATTGTACAATCTTTAAATGAGGTGGTGTGTCCAAACTTTTGGTTTGTACTAATTATATATATATATATATATATATATATATATATATATATATATATATATATATATATATATATATATATATATATATATATACCCATAAATATTTTTATGATGAAAAAAAAAGGACACATTTGGTACTGCCACGTCAGGAACAACCAGGCCTATAAAAATGTCCCGCTATTTAACCCTTTCAGTGATTACAGTAAAAAGGTATGGTAAATAAAAAAAACGAGGCAAAAAATGTTTTTATCATACCACTGAAAAAGTAGAATAAAACGCGATTAAAAAGAAGAATGTAAATAAAATGGTACCACTGAAAACCTCATCTTGTACCGCAAAATACAAGCCACCATAGAGATCCATCAGCGGAAAAATAAAAGTTGTAGCTAAAAAAAACTAAAAAAAAATATATAAATGTTGTATCTCTGTAATCGTACTGACTCGAAGAATAAAGCTGCCTTATCAATTTCTACAACACGCGGAATGGCAAACTTCCCCCTCCCCCCCAAAAAAAAATTTCTTAAATTGCTGGGTTTTGTTCATTCTGCCTCCCAAAATTCGCAATAGGTGATCAATAAAGGTCATGTGCCTGAAAATGGTACCAATAAAAACAATTTGTCCTGCAAAAAACGAGCCTTCACATGACTGTCCCCTGAAATATGGAAAAACTCTAGTTCTCAAAATATGGGGATGCAAAAAGCGTCTTTTAGTGTGTGACAGCAGCTCAACATAAAAACCCGATATAAATCTGGTATCGCTGTAATCTCACCGACCTGAAAAATAAAGTCATCTAATCACTTATACCGCATGAGGAATGGTGTAAATCTCTGAAATAGTTGATTCAGATGGAACCCCCAGCGAACGTTCCCTTATAATAAGGCAGAAGAAGACACCGTCTGGCGGTTTTGTCATTTTAGGGGTGCATAAAAGCGTGGTCGGCTAGTTTTGTGCACCTCTGAAAATAAAGACACTGCTGACCTGAGTATAAGCCGACCCCCCTAATTTGCCACAAAAAAACTGGGAAAACTTAATGACCCGAGTATAAGCCTAGGGTGGAAAATGCAGCAGCTACTGGTAAATTTAAAAAATAAAAATAGATACCAATAAAAGTAAAATTAATTGAGACATCAGTAGGTTACGTGTTTTTGAATATCCATATTGAATCAGGAGCCCCATATAATGCTCCATACAGTTCATGATGGGCTCCATAAGATGCTCCATATTAAAATATGCCCCATATAATGCTGCACAAATGTTGATTATGGCCCCATAAGATACTCCATAGACACATTTGCCCCGTATAATGCTCCACAAATGTGGATTATGGCCCCATAAGATGCTCCATACAGATAATTGCCCCATATAATGCTACTCATGGCCCCATAGATATTTGCCCCATATAATGCTGCACATGGCTCCATACAGATATTTGCCCCATGTATTGCTGCACATGGCCCCATAAGATGCTCCATACAGATAATTGCCCCATATAATGCTGTACATGGCCCCATACAGATAATTGCCCCATATAATGCTGCACATGGCCCCATAAGACGCTCCATACAGATATTTGCCCCATGTAATGCTGCACATGGCCCCATAAGATGCTCCATACAGATATTTGCCCCCATATAACGCTGCACATCGCCCCATAAGATGCTCCATACAGACATTTGCCCCATATGCTGTTGATGCGATTAAAAAAAATCACGTACTCACCTCTCAGGCCCCCGGCACTTGCTATATTCACCTGCTCTGCGTTCCACAGCCGACCGCCGCTGTGTCTTCCCTTCCTCTGCACCGACGTTCAGGCAGAGGGCGGCGCACACTAATCGCGTCATCGCGCCCTCTGACCTGAGCGTCACTGCAGAGGACGCGGAAGACGCAGTGGCGCCGACGGTGGAACGGGGAGCAGGTGAATATCACCTGCTCCTGGCGCTATCGCTGCATGTCTGTTCCCCGGCACCGGCAGCTTCTTCCTGTAGTGAGCGGTCACTTAGTACCGCTCATTACAGTAATGAATATGCAGCTCCACCCCTATGGGAGTGGGGTCCATATTCATTACTGTAATGAGTGGTACCATGTGACCGCTCATTACAGTAAGAAGCTGCCGGCGCCGGGGAACAGACGTGCAGGGACCGCGCCAGGAGCAGGTGAGTATTATTACACAGCTCCTCTCCCCTTCCCCTACCGACCCCTGGGTATTACTCGAGTATAAGCCGAGAGGGTTACTTTCAGCTAAAAAAAAGTGGGCTGAAAATCTCGGCTTATACTCGAGTATATACGGTAATTTGGAGTTTTAGATGGAAACCCTGATGCAAGTGTTCACCTGTAGAGCGACGGATAAATGTAATTCAAAATGTTATGTAAAATGTTCCCAATAAAAACTTCAGCTCAATCCTCAAAAATGTCCCTACTCAGGTCCGTCATCGGTTAACGGAAATATAGGGGGCTTCCAAGTTACTGGAAACACAAAGGCTCTGGAAAAGTGAATTGGCTCCTAGTCTCCTAAAAAAAATTCAACAAATTCTACGCTCCCAAATCCAAATTGCCAGTCCATTGTGAGCCCCTCAGTGTGCCTCAACCATATTTAGCATTTATCTAGCGATGAGAGCCCGCCTAATTTACAGGTGCGTATCTCCAGAAACATGAGCGGGGCATAACTGTTATGATTTGGTGGTTTAGGAGCAACATGGGACGAGCTCTGACGGAGGTGGTACCTGTACTGACCGCAGTCCCTAAGCTCAACACAACACTAGAAGTAGCCGTGGGATGCTCCTGTCACTCCCTAGGCACCTCGTCACAGCCTGAGAATTAACTACCCCTAAAGATAGAAACAGGAAAACTATCTTGCCTCAGAGAAAATCCCCAAAGGATAGATAGCCCCCCACAAGTAATGACTGTGAGTGGAGAGGGAAAAGACATACGTAGAATGAAACCAGGATGTAGCACAGGAGGCCAGTCTAGCTAGATAGACAGGACGGAATACTGTGCGGTCAGTATTAAAAACTACAAAAATCCACACAGAGTTTACAAAAATCTCCACACCTGACTAAAGGTGTGGAGGGTAAATCTGCTTCCCAAAGCTTCCAGCTAAACTGAATTAATCCATACTGACAAGCTGGACAAAACATAGAATGCACAGAACGAATAAGTCCACAACGTGTGGACAGAAAAGAGCAAAGAAAGAACTTATCTTTGCTGAACTGGTCAGGATTTCAGGGAAATCCAAGAGAGATGTGAATTCAACAAGGAACCATTGACAAGTGGCACTGGCTGAAGGGAAGAGCCAGGCATAAATAGCCGAGCAGAAAGACAATCAGTGGAAGCAGCTGCAGACTGCTAAATCCAAGGAGCAGCCATTCCACTTAAAACCACCAGAGGGAGCCCAAGAGCAGAACTCACAAAAGTGCCACTTACAACCACCGGAGGGAGCCCAAGAGCGGAATCCACAACACATAACGTACTGATCACTATAAGGTACTAGTCACTACAACAGCAGTTTGCAATTTCACTAAGCAACATCCACTGCTGCTTGTTTCTGGAAAACACTTATGAGAGTCTAAAGGTACCTTCACACTGAGCAACTTTACAATGAGAACGACAACGATCCGTGACGTTGCAGCGTCCTGGATAGCGATCTCGTTGTGTTTGACATGCAGCAGCGATCAGGATCCTGCTGTGACATCGCTGGTCGTAGCTGAAAGTCCAGAACTTTATTTGGTCGTCAGGTCGGCGTGATTCGTCATGTTTGACAGCAAAGGCAAAGATGCCTGCAATGTTTTTTCACAGAGCTAACAGCCAGCGAGAACGATAAATACGTCACTGGATCGCTCCTGCATCGTTCTGGAGTTGCTGTGTTTGACATCTCTACAGCGACCTAACAGCGACGCTCCAGCGATCTAGTTTAAGTCGGATCGTTGTCTATATCGCTGGAGCGTCGCTAAATGTGACGGTACCTTAAGGCTATGTGCACACATTGCGGAATTGCAGCGGAAATTTCTGCAGCAGTTCTGAAACTCCCTGCCGTGGGTATATCGCATGCGGAAATGGTATGCATATTCCCGCTAAACATTAATTAGCTTGCAGAATGCAAGTCTGTAGCATCGCTTGGAAAACTGAGTGACAGGTTGGTCACACTTGTCAAACATAGTGTTTGACAACACAAAAGAGAATAGTAAAACCAAAAACACTCAGTTTGAAAAAATGTTGCAGTAATCCGCAAGTGCTAGTAAAAGATGTAAAAAACAGGGTATTTGGTTGATACGTTTTTTGCAAAAAATGTATACTAAGCTGCTCTACCAATCTTCACGGTATACCCTTATCAGAGCAGTCCTAACTAATGTATGCAATCCCTATCTGATGTATTTAAAAACCTGATCATCTGTATATAACCTGTGTGAACAGGGTTCAGAGAGGAAAAATCCATGTGTGCATACAGGGTAGAACAGCTTTTGTGCAGATAGCCCAAGAGGAGTGTTCTACCCTGTATGCACACATGGATTTTTCCTCTCTGAACCCTGTTCACACAGGTTATATACAGATGATCAGGTTTTTAAATACATCAGATAGGGATTGCATACATTAGTTAGGACTGCTCTGATAAGGGTATACCGTGAAGATTGGTAGAGCAGCTTAGTATACATTTTTTGCAAAAAACGTATCAACCAAATACCCTGTTTTTTACATCTTTTACTAGCACTTGCGGATTACTGCAACATTTTTTCAAACTGAGTGTTTTTGGTTTTACTATTCTCTTTTGTGTCTTCAGGTTTCTTGGTGGTGTGTGAACATGATCATACAGACTTGTTCACTGTGCAAGTAGCCCATGTGTTCCTGTTTCCATAATTGTTCTCTTGTGTCTACAAGACTGGGGAGTTCCACCACTCCTCTTGGGCTATCTGCACAAAAGCTGTTCTACCCTGTATGCACACATGGATTTTTCCTCTCTGAACCCTGTTCACACAGGTTATATACAGATGATCAGGTTTTTAAATACATCAGATAGGGATTGCATACATTAGTTAGGACTACTCTGATAAGGGTATACCGTGAAGATTGGTAGAGCAGCTTAGTATACATTTTTTGCAAAAAACGTATCAACCAAATACCCTGTTTTTTACATCTTTTACTAGCACTTGCGGATTACTGCAACATTTTTTCAAACTGAGTGTTTTTGGTTTTACTATTCTCTTTTGTGTCTTCAGGTTTCTTGGTGGTGTGTGAACATGATCATACAGACTTGTTCACTGTGCAAGTAGCCCATGTGTTCCTGTTTCCATAGTGTTTGACAAGTGTGACCAACTTTTTACTATTGATGCTGCCTATGCAGCATCAATAGTAAAAAGAGTTAATGTTAAAAATTAAAAAAAATTTAAAATCGTGATTTTCTCACCTTCCGGTGGCCCCCGCAGCCTTCCCGCTCCTCGCGATGCTCCCGTTCCCAGTGATGCTTAGCATCACGCGAGACCGCTACGTCATGACAGGTCATTGTCGCAAAGCATCACTGGGAACACCTAAACCCTTCATCCAATTTTAATGTGGATACCCTCAAATGAAAGCTGAAAGTCTGAACTTCAACTGCATCTGAATTGTTTTGTTTAAAATTCATTGTGGTAATGTCTATAACCAAAGTTAGAAAAATGTGTCTGTCCAAATATATATGGACTTAACTGTAGTTATATAGAACACGTCGGATTACACTACCGAAATTTTGAACCAACTTACCAACATATCCACGTATCAAAAATCTCCCATGATCCTACTCCTACAATTAGAATCAAAATAGATAAAATACTCTCCAAATACTTGGCCCTAAACACAATTGACCAAAAAACTGCCACCTTTCTAACAAACCAACATCCTATCACCCCAGTATTCTACACGCTCCCTAAAATCCATAAAATCTTGCAAAATCCACCCGGTCGCCCCATCGTAGCCTCAACTGATTCCATCCTGGTTCCCATCTCAATTTTTTGGGAAAAATTATTAACTCCACTAAGTAAAAAAACTAGGTCCGACATCTTGGACACTGGTCATTTCCTCAGAACCATTTTTACTCCCAGAGATTCCACCTGCCTGAATCTTAGTCTTTCTAGACGTTAAAAGTCTATATACATCCATTAGACATGACTTTGGCCTAGAAGCAGAACAAAATTCTTTGGAAAAGTCTGATCTCACGCACAACTCAAAACAGCTATGTCTGGACTTACTGTCCCTAGTTTTGCATAAGAATTTTTTCCTCTTTGTAGACCAGTTGTTTTTACAAACCCAGGCCACCGCGATGGACTCCAATGTAGCACCGGCCTATGCAAACATCTATATGGATTTTTTTGAACGCTCCTGTGTGTATACCAATGTCCTCTTCACTACGCACAGCAGATGCTGGCTACGTTACATAGACAATGCCCTGTCTATGGACAGGTACCCCCAACACTCTATCCACGTTTGTAGAACAACTCAACTCCATTAGACGGGAATGGAGTTTTACACTTAATTACACAAAATTTCCTTCCTTGACACCCTTGTCATCAAAGACATGAGTGGGAAACTTGTCACTGATATTTTCACAAAACCAACAGACTCCAATAGTCTCCTACATTATACTAGCAGTCATCCAACATCAACTAAACACAGCTTCCCCCGCTCTCAATTACATCGAGTAACACGCATAGTCTCTGACCCGAATCTTGTATCCACCCAACTTGAGGAAATGTCAAATATATTCACTGCTAAACAATATCCACAACGTATCCTTGAAAGGGAGAAAAAACTGGCCCTAGAGCCACCGCCACATCAGGACAGAAAACCTAAACTTAAACGTATAACCTTTGTACATACCCACCACCTGGTAATGCCTAAGGTCTATGATGTTATCCGAAGACACTTGCACCTTTTGTCACGTTCATATCCACAAATTGATGCCTTCAACGCACCAGCCCTAATGTGTAAGAGCAGGCCCAACAACATTATGGATCGAGTGATCAAAGCCGATATAGGCAGTTTATCCAAAGTACCCAAGCAGAGCTTCTTGGGCATGGAGAGATCTGGCACATTTCCTTGCATGAACTGTGCCTGTTGCTCGAACGTGATCAAAGCCAGTGAGATTACCCATCCACACATGGGTAAACACTACAAGATTAAGGGCTTAATATACTAGCGAAAGAGGGAGCATAGGCACCAGAGCGTATAAAAAAATATATATAAATGTTTTATTTCATTAAATAACATACACACAAATATACACATGACAGAATACATAAAAGATTCCAACACGTGGAGAGGAGGGAAAAAAGCCAACCAGTTCACTAAATGGTAGGACAAACATCCATGAAAAGACCTGGGTAAGTATCAAACGGTCCCTGAGTAAACATGATCCTACAATGAGGAATCATTCCTAGGAGACCATAGCCTCATGTTGTCATATAAAGTGATGTTCACTTCCCCTTTGAGAAAGCAACTAGGCGAAACGCGCGTCAGGGTTTGTGGGAAGGCCACACAGGAGTCCGGACGTACTATGGGTGAGTGTATTGTTCCTCATTGTTATGTACAAACATGATTTATATGAGAACATGAGGCTATGGTCTCCTAGGAATGATTCCTCATTGTAGGATCAGGTTTACTCAGGGACCGTTTGATACTTACCCAGGTCTTTTCATGGATGTGTGTCCTACCATTTAGTGTACTGGTTGGCTTTTCCTCCTCTCCACATGTTGGAATCTTTTATGTATTCTGTCATGTGTATATTTGTGTGTATGTTATTTAATGAAATAAAACATTTATATATATTTTTTATACGCTTTGGTGTCTATGCTCCCTCTTTCGCTAGTATATTATTCTAAATTAGGAAGTGACACTCCTTTATATATATTTTTTGCCTATATTTGGGAGAGCTTTTACACTGAATATGCTCTCAGCCACTTACGTTGTTACGTGCTTATCGATTATTGTATAAGATTAAGGGCTTTTACACCTGTGACAACAACTATGTTGTCTATGTAATCAAATGTCCTTGTGGGTTACTTTACATCGGTGAAACTACGCAACATGCACGTGATCGAATAGCTAGCCATAAATCCATAATAAGATGTAAAAAAAAACATGGCTTACGCTCCCACAACACTTCATTTCTGCTAATCACTCAGTTTCCCAATTAAGGTTCCAAATTATAGAACAGGCCGAGAGACCAAGACGGGGTGGAAACCACATCAAATTACTAAAAGAAAGGGAATCCTACTGGATTTATACCCTTCAAACCCTGGCACTTTCAGGTAATAGGTTTTGTGAGCTTGTCTCCTATTCATAACCGTTTATATGGTTACTGTGTGATGGTACTGCTGTATTTTCAATCCACCTGCTTGGCCTCGGATGGGGGTGAACATGCTGGCTACTACATAGTTTTATCTCCCTCCTTTTACCTCTTCACTACCCTGTTGCTTACTTTACAGACATAGTGACTTCTCCTCTTAAAGAGTACGCGTGTTTTTGGGGTAAGTAAACCCTCTATCATTTTTTTTTTTTTTTTCATTTTTACTAACATAATTTTTACTTATATATTTTTTTTCTTCATTAACATTATAATTATTACCATTTGTAGCATCTTTTCCCTACATCTTTAATTCGTAGTTCATTATTTTTTTTTTTGTATTTTTTCTATATTCATTTTTTTTTCATTTAATTCCTTTTTACAATAGTCTGTTTACAGACAACTCCTTCCCATCCAGTCCATTCACTTATTATTTTCGTTTTCATTTTTTCATCCTTATTTTTGCCATTACTCTTATTTTTTATTTTTCTTGCACCATTTTTATTTTCATTTTTACATTTATTTTCTTCTTCATTTTCCTCATTATTTGCATCTCATTTCCATTCCTTTTCCTCTTTCACCCATACACTAGCTCCATGGATGCCTCCTCCTCTCCCACTGACAATCAAGCCACTCCGCCTAGCTACCTGTAGAGCACACAAATAAAGGTACCTTCACACTGAGCGACTTTAGAACGATAACGATAGCGATCCGTGACGTTGCAGCGTCCTGGATAGCAATATGGTTGTGTTTGACACGCAGCAGCGATCCTGCTGTGAGATCGCTGGTCAGAGCTAGAAGGCCAGAACTTTATTTAGTCGCTGGATCACCCGCTGACATCGCTGAATCGGCGTGTGTGTCACTTGTAACCAGGGTAAACATCGGGTTACTAAGCGCAGGGCCGCGCTTAGTAACCCGATATTTACCCTGGTTACCTTAAAAAAAAAAAAAACACTACATACTTACATTCCGGTGTCTGTCGCGTCCCTTGCCCTCAGCTTCCCGCACTGACTGAGCGCCGGCCGTAAAGCACAGCTCTGCTTTACGGCCGGCCCTCACAGTCAGTGCGGGAAGCTGATGGCGAGGGACGCGACAGACACCGGAATGTAAGTATGTAGTGTTTTTTTTTTTTTTTAGGTAACCAGGGTAAATATCGGGCTACTAAGCGTGGCCCTGCGCTTAGTAACCCGATGTTTACGCTGGTTACCCGGTGACCTCGGCATCGTTGGTCGCTGGAGAGCTGTCTGTGTGACAGCTCTCCAGCGACCACACAGCGACGCTGCAGTGATCGGCATCGTTGTCTATATCGCTGCAGCGTCGCTTAATGTGACGGTACCTTAAGACAGCTTGTGTCTCAAGCCTCCTTAGGATCCCCTTCCTTTGTAACTACTGCATGCTTCCCAAGCCTCCTTCTCCAGTACACTTCCTGTAATCACTGGCGCCCGCACATCTCTGGGTATTTGACCCCTGAGGCTACCAATGTGTACTATACAGATGATCAAGTTTTTAAATACATCAGATAGGGATTATCTACATTAGTTATGACTGCTCTATATGGGTATACCTTGACGATTGGTGGAGCAGCTTAGTATAAGTTTTTTTTGCAAAAAAATGTATCAACTAAATACCGTTTTTTTCCATCTTTTGACTAGCACTTGCTTATTACTGTGATTTTTTTTTACAACAGAGTATTTTTGACCTCACTGTGCTCTTTTGTGTCTTCAAGTTTCTTGATGGTGTGAACATGTTCCTACAGACTTGTTCAATGTGCAAGTAGCCCATGTGTTTCTGGTTCTATAATTGCTCTCTTGTTTCTACAAGACTGGGGAGTCCACCACTCCTTTGTGGGTCATTTTCACTAAAGCTGTTCCATCTAGCAGGTCCACGTGAATAATCCTTCTCTGAACCCTGCTTTTACAGGTACTATACAGATGATCAGGTTTTTAAATACATCAGATAGGGATTATATACATTAGTTAGGACTGCTCTATATGGGTATACCTTGACGATTGGTGGAGCAGCTTAGTATACATTTTTTTGCAAAAAAAACTTATCAACTAAATACCCTGTTTTCTTTCCATCTTTTGACTAGCACTTGCTTATTACTGTGATTTTTTTTTACAACAGACCTCACTGTGCTCTTTTGTGTCTTCAATGTGTACACACACACCACCACAGACGGCGCCAGCCTGCTACAATAGGTCAGTTTTCCTCACAGTGAAACCCTGACTTTTACTACTTCTACTACAATGTTCTCTAAATTATCTTACTTCATCTTAACAGCCCCAGCTGGTACTTCTGTTTTCTATGCCTCTGCTGTAGACCTTGGCCGCTCTTCTCTATTGCTTAAGGTCAGTGTTCTCTTACAGCATACCCTCATCCAGACCCCCCCCCCCCCCCCCCCCCCCAAGTACCTGAATGAGCTGTTTGTTAATGATTTTGATCGTAGTCCTTTGCATCTCTGCTGCAACCATAAACCTTGCTTTATTGCTTGTCCTATGTGCCTATTTAACCATCTTTCTAGGGACTAGGTATTGACTTTTGTGATATTCAACCCTAGTTCATTGTGTATATTTATTGTACCCATATGTATATATGTACAGCACCTCATTTTCTTATTTTTGCACCTTAGTTGTACCACTATACTATTATATTGTACTGATATGGTGTTATTCTCTGCATCCTTTAAGTGAGGTTTGATACGTTACCGCATTCTCATGTTACTTATTCTTTTCTGTGGTGCACTGCAAATAAATTTGAGCATTATTTTGCAAAAGCAAAGAACCTTTATGAATGCAGCTGTTACTCTTTTCCTATACCAAGGAAGGTGACGGTCACAAGGGGTCATTCTCTGCGTCTGGAGGAGAGAAGGTTTTTCCACCAACATAGAAGAGGATTCTTTACTGTTAGGGCAGTGAGAATCTGGAATTCCTTGCCTGAAAATGTGGTGATGGTGAACTCAGTCGAGGGGTTCAAGAGAGGCCTGGATGTCTTCCTGAAGTGTACCAATATTGTATCTTACAGTTATTAGGTGCTTTAGAAGGACGTAGATCTGGGGATTTATTCTGATGGAATATAGGCTGAACTGGATGGACAAATGTCTTTTTTCGGTCTTGCTAACTATGTATGTTACTATCTAAAATTGTCAATACACCTTTAGATAAATTCTCAGAGGGGTGTTATTAAAAAAAATGGAGTCAATTGAGGGAGGGATTCTGCTCATCTAGCAATTAGGGGCTCTGTATATGGGGCCCACAAACTATTCTACGACAATTTGAACTTCAAGTCTCTCCGTATGGCTAAGAAGTACTGTACAGCCACATATGGGGTATTTTTACATTCAGCAGAAACTGTGGTGTCATTTTTACCCACTTACTGTGTGAAAATGTTAAATCTGGGGCTTAACAAAATTTTGATGGTAAAAATGTAGTTATTTGTTTCTTCACGCCCAATGGTATGACACACCTGTGATGTCAATATGAACATTGCACCCCTAGATGACTTAATTGTGAGGTGTAGATTGTAAAATGGAGTCACTTATGGGTGTTCTGCTGTTCTGAAACCTAAATGACCATGGCACAGGTGACATGGCACCATCAAACCAGTCCAGCAAAATCTGGACATCAAAGTGCCGCTCCTTCCCTTCTGAGCTTTGCACTCTGCCTCAAAGGTAGTTTTCCCCCACATATGGAGTATCTGCATATTCAGGAGAAATTGCACAAACAGATTTTAGGGTCCATTTTCTCCTGTTACCCCTTGTGTAACTAAAAAATTTGGGGCTAAAAACATTTTTTGTGGTAAAAATGTGATTTTTTTTATTTTCATGGCTCTACTTTATAAACTTCTGTGAAGCACTGGGGGGTTCAAAGTGCTCACCACAAATCTAGATACATAGCTACATTCCTTGAGAGGTCTAATTTCCAAAATTGGGTCACTAGTAGTGTTGAGCATTCCGATACCGCAAGTATCGGGTATCGGCCGATACTTGCGGTATCGGAATTCCGATACCGAGATCCGATACTTTTGTGGTATCGGGTATCGGATCAATAGGGATGTGTAAAATAAAGAATTAAAATAAAAAATATTGATATGCTCACCTCTCCGGCGGCCCCTGGACATCACGCTGGTAACCGGCCGGCTTCTTTGTTTAAAATGAGCGCGTTTAGGGCTTGCGAATGACGTCGCGGCTTCTGATTGGTCGCGTGCCGCTCATGTGACCGCCACGCAACCAATCAGAAGCCGCGACGTCATTCGCAGGTCCTAAATTCCTAGAATTAGGAGTTTAGTGAATGATAAGGACGTCGCGGCTTCTGATTGTTCGCGTGGCGGTCACATGAGCGGCACGCGACCAATCAGAAGCCGCGACGTCATTCGCAGGTCCTAAACGCGCTCATTTTAAACAAAGAAGCCGGCCGGTTACCAGCGTGATGTCCAGGGGCCGCCGGAGAGGTGAGCATATCAATATTTTTTATTTTAATTCTTTATTTTACACCTCACTATGGATCCCAGGGCCTGAAGGAGAGTTTCCTCTCCTTCAGACCCTGGGAACCATCAGGATACATTCCGATACTTGATGTCCCATTGACTTGTATTGGTATCGGATATCGGTATCGGCGATATCCGATATTTTTCGGGTATCGGCCGATACTATCCGATACCGATACTTTCAAGTATCGGACGGTATCGCTCAACACTAGTCACTAGTGTTTTTTTTCACAGTTTAGGAACATCAGGGGATCTCTGAAATGTGACAAGGCGTTTCAGAGAAATTTGGCAAACATTTAGAAAATTTTGCAATTTTGAAACTTTTTATGCCCTTATATCAGAGATATGTAACACAAAATAGTTAATAAATGAAATTTCCCACTTGTTTTGTTCACATCACAATTTTTTAAACAATTTTTTTGTTAGGAAGTTAGAAGGGTTAAAAGTAGACCAGCGATTTCTTTTTTTTACAACAGAATTTACAAAACAATTTTTTTTTTTAAGGGACCACATCACATTTGAAGCGACTGTGAGGGGCCTATATGACAGAAAACACTTAAATGTGACATGATTCTAAACACTGCACCTCTCAATGTGCTCAAAACCACATTCAATACGTTTATTAAGCATTCAGATGTTTTACATGAATTTTTGGAAAGTGGAAGGAAAAAATGAACATTTAACTTCTTGTCACAAACATTTTACTTTTAGACCCCAAATTTTTTATTTTCGCAAGGGTAACAGGAAAAAAATGTCCCCAAAATTTGTTGTGCAACTACTCCTGAGCATGCCAATACCCCATATGTGGGGGGAAACCATTGTTTGGGCGCACGGCAGGGCTTGGAAGGGAAGGAGCGCCATTTGACTTTTTGAATACAAAAATTGCTGGAATAATTAGCAGACACCAGGTCGCGTTTGGAGAACCCCTGATGTGCCTAAACAATGGAAACCCCCCACATGTGACACCATTTTGAAAACTAGACCCCTGGGGGAACCTATATAGATGTGTGGTGAGCACCTTGAACCCCCAGATGCTTTACAGAAGTGTAAAACATTAAGCCGTAAAAAAATTTTAAAAAAAATTAAAAATCACATTTTTCACACAGTCTTTTTTTAGCCCCAAATCTAGCATTTTCACAAAGGTAACAGGAGAAATTGTACCAAACAATTTGTGGTGCAATTTCTCCTGCGTACAGAGATACCCCATATGTGGTCAAAAACAGTGCAAAGCTCAGAAGGGAAGAAGCGCCATTTTGGATTTCACATTTTGCTGGACTAGTTTGAGGGTGCCATATCACATTGGCAGAGCCCCTGAGGTGCCAGAACAGCAGAACTCCCCATAAGAGAAACCATTTGACAAACTACACCTTTCAATCAATTCATCTAGGGGTGCAGTGATCATATTACCACATGTGCCTCACAGAATTTTATTCCATTGGGCAATAAAGAAAAAAATTACATTTTTACCACCAAAATGTTCTTTTTTTAGCCCCAGATTTTACATTTTCACACTGGGAAATGGGTAAAAATGGCATCAAAATTTGTCCCACAATTTCTGCTGAATGTAGAAATACCCAAAATGTGGCTGTACAATACAGCTTAGCCATGCGGTGAAGATTCAGGAGAGAAGGAGCGCTATTTGCCAATCACTCCACAATTTACTTTGCAGTTTTGCTTTTTTTTTTTTTTTGTGTTCACTAAAGGGGTTAACTAGAGGGAAAGTTTTACAGGTAGTTACGAACGCAGTGATACCAAATAAGTGTAATTTTGTCTGCTTTTTTTATAATATTTATTTATGGGTACAATATACATATTTTATTATTTTGTCATTTAAAAAAATATTTTTTTACAACTGTTTTTCATATATATATTTTTTACTTCGTCCCACTATGGGACTTTATGCAGTCTGATCACAGTTATAAGGTCTAGCAATGAAGGAGCCTGCTAGTGCTGCAGACACAAGTTGGTTAGATCATGCACTGCACATGATCTAAGGCTTGGTTCACATTGCGTTCAGGGGCAACGTTAAACGGAGTACGTTACACCGCGGCATAACGTGGTGTAACGTACTCCGTTAACGCCGCCATTGAATGCAATGTCGGACGCATTGCCTAGCGCACACCCAGAATGGGCGTGTGCTAGTGAAACGCTGGCTGCAGCGTTTCCGGGTCCGTCACTGCTAGCGCAGATGGAGCTAGCAGAAAGCTCCATCTGCGCTAGCGTGATGTAGCGCAGGCACTTGCGCTAGCAGCAGCCGTTAGCGTATGTGCTGAACAGGCTGCTGCTAACGCAATGTGACCCTAGCCTAACTTGCTAGTGCCTGGTGACACGGATGTCATCATGACAACTTCGGGTCACCATGGCAACGATTGGTACCCCGTGATGAGTCACGGGGTCTCCAGTCCAAAGGCAGCGGGGCTTTCTTCCCTCTGCCTGCTCTAAATGCTGCGATCAAAGGATTTAGGGGATTAACCCCTTCCCGCCGCGGCCCTTTTTCGTTTTTCTGTTTTCGTTTTTCGCTCCCCTCCTTCCCAGAGCCATAACTTTTTTAGTTTTCCGTCAATATGGCCATGTGAGGGCTTATTTTTTGCGGGACGAGTTGTACTTTTGAACGACACCATTAGTTTTACCATGTCTTGTACTAGAAAATGACAAAAAAATTCCAAGCGTGGTGAAATTGCAAAAGTGCAATATCACACTTGTTTTTTGTTTGGCTTTTTTGCTAGCTTCACTAAATGCTAAAACTGACCTGATATTATTATTCTCCAGGTCATTACGAGTTCATAGACACTTAACATGTCTAGGTTATTTTTTATCTAAGTGGTGAAAAAAGTTTCAAAACTTTGCTAAAAAAAACCCGCTATTTTACGATACCCGTAGCGTCTCCGTTTTTTGTGATCTGGGGCAGGTGAGGGCTTATTTTTTGCATGCTGAGCTGACATTTTAATGATACCACTTTTGTGCAGATACGTTCTTTTGATCGCCCGTTATTACATTTTAATGCAATGTCGCGGCGACCCAAAAAACGTAATTCTGGTGTTTCGAATTTCTTTCTCACTACGCCGTTTAGCGATCAGGTTAATGGGTTTTTTTATTGATAGATCGGGCGATTCTGAACGCGGTGATACCAAATATGTGTACGTTTGAATTTTTTTATTGTTTTATTTTGGATGGGGCGAAAGGGGGGGTAACATAGTTAGTAAGGCCGAAAAAAGACATTTGTCCATCCAGTTCAGCCTATATTCCATCATAATAAATCCCCAGATCTACGTCCTTCTACAGAACCTAATTGTATGATACAATATTGTTCTGCTCCAGGAAGACATCCAGGCCTCTCTTGAACCCCTCGACTGAGTTCGCCATCACCACCTCCTCAAGCAAGCAATTCCAGATTCTCACTGCCCTAACAGTAAAGAATCCTCTTCTATGTTGGTGGAAAAACCTTCTCTCCTCCAGACGCAAAGAATGCCCCCTTGTGCCCGTCACCTTCCTTGGTATAAACAGATCCTCAGCGAGATATTTGTATTGTCCCCTTATATACTTATACATGGTTATTAGATCGCCCCTCAGTCGTCTTTTTTCTAGACTAAATAATCCTAATTTCGCTAATCTATCTGGGTATTGTAGTTCTCCCATCCCCTTTATTAATTTTGTTGCCCTCCTTTGTACGCTCTCTAGTTCCATTATATCCTTCCTGAGCACCGGTGCCCAAAACTGGACACAGTACTCCATGTGCGGTCTAACTAGGGATTTGTACAGAGGCAGTATAATGCTCTCATCATGTGTATCCAGACCTCTTTTAATGCACCCCATGATCCTGTTTGCCTTGGCAGCTGCTGCCTGGCACTGGCTGCTCCATGTAAGTTTATCATTAACTAGGATCCCCAAGTCCTTCTCCCTGTCAGATTTACCCAGTGGTTTCCCATTCAGTGTGTAATGGTGATATTGATTCCTTCTTCCCATGTGTATAACCTTACATTTATCATTGTTAAACCTCATCTGCCACCTTTCAGCCCAAGTTTCCAACTTATCCAGATCCATCTGTAGCAGAATACTATCTTCTCTTGTATTAACTGCTTTACATAGTTTTGTATCATCTGCAAATATCGATATTTTACTGTGTAAACCTTCTACCAGATCATTAATGAATATGTTGAAGAGAACAGGTCCCAATACTGACCCCTGCGGTACCCCACTGGTCACAGCGACCCAGTTAGAGACTATACCATTTATAACCACCCTCTGCTTTCTATCACTAAGCCAGTTACTAACCCATTTACACACATTTTCCCCCAGACCAAGCATTCTCATTTTGTGTACCAACCTCTTGTGCGGCACGGTATCAAACGCTTTGGAAAAATCGAGATATACCACGTCCAATGACTCACCGTGGTCCAGCCTATAGCTTACCTCTTCATAAAAACTGATTAGATTGGTTTGACAGGAGCGATTTCTCATAAACCCATGCTGATATGGAGTTAAACAGCTATTCTCATTGAGATAATCCAGAATAACATCCTTCAGAAACCCTTCAAATATTTTACCAACAATAGAGGTTAGACTTACTAGCCTATAATTTCCAGGTTCACTTTTAGAGCCCTTTTTGAATATTGGCACCACATTTGCTATGCGCCAATCCTGCGGAACAGACCCTGTCGCTATAGAGTCCCTAAAAATAAGAAATAATGGTTTATCTATTACATTACTTAGTTCTCTTAGTACTCGTGGGTGTATGCCATCCGGACCCGGAGATTTATCTATTTTAATCTTATTTAGCCGGTTTCGCACCTCTTCTTGGGTTAGATTGGTGACCCTTAATATAGGGTTTTCATTGTTTCTTGGGATTTCACCTAGCATTTCATTTTCCACCGTGAATACCGTGGAGAAGAAGGTGTTTAATATGTTAGTTTTTTCCTCGTCATCTACAACCATTCTTTCCTCACTATTTTTTAAGGGGCCTACATTTTCAGTTTTTATTCTTTTACTATTGATATAGTTGAAGAACAGTTTGGGATTAGTTTTACTCTCCTTAGCAATGTGCTTCTCTGTTTCCTTTTTGGCAGCTTTAATTAGTTTTTTAGATAAAGTATTTTTCTCCCTATAGTTTTTTAGAGCTTCAATGGTGCCATCCTGCTTTAGTAGTAGGGGGGTGATTTCAACTTTTATATATATTTTTATTTTTTTCATATTTTTAAAACATTTTTTTTTTACTTTTGCCATGCTTCAATAACCTCCATGGGAGGCTAGAAGCTGGCACCACTTGATCAGCTCTGCTGCCTCTGCGACCTCTATGGTTACCATCCCGATGCATCGCCGACCCCCGATCATGTGACAGGGGTCGGCGATGCGTTTATGTCCGGCGGCCGCAAGCGGTAGTTAAATGCCGCTGTCAGCATTTGACAGTGGCATTTAACAGGTTAACAGCAGCGGGTGAATCGCGATTTCACCTGCCACTATTGCGCGCACATGTCAGCTGTACAAAACAGCTGACATGTCGTGACTTTGATGTGGGCTCACTGCCGGAGCCCACATCAAAGGGGGAGACACGACTTGCGCAGTACTAGTACGGCGGATGTCATGAAGAGGTTAAAGTGCCGGGAGCAGTGCGGGCAATGCTCTTGGCACTAAGCCAGGTGTCAGCTGTCAGAATCAGCTGACACACGGCGGCTATCGCCGGCGCACAGACCCCTTTGCACTTGCAAAGTGACGTACATGTACTGCATTGGTCGGGAAGTCTTTCCCAATCATGACCTACATGTACTGCAAATGTCGGGAAGGGGTTAAAAACTATATATTTTTTTTCTTAATGAAAAGTTTTGACCAAGAAAAAGAGGGCAACATGTTATTTATGTTGCAGAGTAAACTGCACAAAAATTAATAAATAAGTTATATTTACAGTCAAATGATTCCAGGAAAAATACAACAGACTAAAAAAAAACAATAAGGCAAAGTTCATATGTTGCGGATTCTGCTGAAATTTGCTGTACAAGTAAATAGGTTTTTAAAAATCCCAGTGACACACTGCAGTAAAAAAAAAACAAAAAAACATGAAAGTGAAGGTGTGGTGTGGATTTCAAATCTGCTACATGCTCCTCATTATGTGGCTTTTCACTCTATTCAATTCTCAGTAATTGGAGCAGGATGAAATCTGCAGCCAAATCCACAATGAAATCAGCATGTTACTACTTGCAGATTTGTTGTAGATTTTCCGCAAGGTGTAAACTTAGCCTAAAGTAAGTGGACAGTGGTTTCTTTAAGAGTTGAAGAGAGGGGAACTAAAGATTTATCCATATAGTAACATAGTAACATAGTTAGTAAGGCCGAAAAAAGACATTTGTCCATCCAGTTCAGCCTATATTCCATCATAATAAATCCCCAGATCTACGTCCTTCTACAGAACCTAATAATTGTATGATACAATATTGTTCTGCTCCAGGAAGACATCCAGGCCTCTCTTGAACCCCTCGACTGAGTTCGCCATCACCACCTCCTCAGGCAAGCAATTCCAGATTCTCACTGCCCTAACAGTAAAGAATCCTCTTCTATGTTGGTGGAAAAACCTTCTCTCCTCCAGACGCAAAGAATGCCCCCTTGTGCCCGTCACCTTCCTTGGTATAAACAGATCCTCAGCGAGATATTTGTATTGTCCCCTTATATACTTATACATGGTTATTAGATCGCCCCTCAGTCGTCTTTTTTCTAGACTAAATAATCCTAATTTCGCTAATCTATCTGGGTATTGTAGTTCTCCCATCCCCTTTATTAATTTTGTTGCCCTCCTTTGTACTCTCTCTAGTTCCATTATATCCTTCCTGAGCACCGGTGCCCAAAACTGGACACAGTACTCCATGTGCGGTCTAACTAGGGATTTGTACAGAGGCAGTATAATGCTCTCATCATGTGTATCCAGACCTCTTTTAATGCACCCCATGATCCTGTTTGCCTTGGCAGCTGCTGCCTGGCACTGGCTGCTCCAGGTAAGTTTATCATTAACTAGGATCCCCAAGTCCTTCTCCCTGTCAGAGTGAGTAACACTTTATAGTTTATCTAGAAGATTTGCCTATTAGAATTTTTTATGAATACCTGAAATGATCAGCTGTCTTGATAACTTCATTTTTAACACTTCGGGTCATTTTTCTCAAAGCTTCCAATCTTCAAGTTTTATCCTCCAGCATCGACTAGGAACAGGTCCTAAAAACAAGTAGAAAAAAAACAACGTAAATACAGTACAGCACTACAGTGTCAACAGGAATGATACAGGGAACAATTGCAGCCTTTACAATGGATACATTGATTTTTTTTTAGCATTTAAATTTTAAGCATTTAGAATCATATAACCAAACCACAAATTAATCATTTTTACACAGGGTCTTGTTATTTTTCAGTCTTCCTATGCTTCTGTCTATGCACCTATACATGTGTATTGTAGGAAAACTTCACTATTAATTTCTATTTGTGCTTTGTCCAAGATAAGTATAGTGGGAAGCACAGGAGATTTTATATTGACGAGGATAAGCTTATGGCAATGATGTAGTAGACAAGACGCACACACAAGAGGATTAGCAGATGAATGGCTGTGGACAGCTGTTAGGTCTTCACAATCGGTTCAACCATAAAGATGAAGATTTACATCATTACAACTACAAAGAATTTTGCTTTCACTTTCGCGGTGAGAAGTCAGAGGATGATCAGAGTCAATAAAAGATGCTTTTATGTAAGGACGATCAACCTTCACTAATGGTACATACTTTATAGGCCTAAGCTTGTTCCAACAGAATGGAAAGAAATCCAAACGGAAGCTTCTCATTATGGCACCAATTCACTTTTCCATTCATATTGGACTAATGCTATCGGACAGTGCACTAATAAGCCTATATGTTACACATTTAAATACCAATTGCTCTTTGCTCCAATTGTTATTTCTGCATCTTGATTCCCGTGCCTGACATTTTTCTTGCGGATGGTTAATTTGTTGACACTGTGCGCCATTGCCTTTATCTTTTATGTATTTATCATGCTTATTGCTACTTTTTATGTGATCTATAATAAAATTTTGTTGTTTTTTTTACTATATTCTGGATTTTGTAGTCCAAGTCTCTTGTAGGATACCTGAACACCAAGCCTGCATCCTCTTTTATATTAAAGAAGATGTCCACTGCTTGGATAACATCTCACTCCTCACGCTTGGCCCCGATAAAATAAAAAAAACTTGTACTCCCCACCCATGCTTGCACCGTTCCTGTGGCTTGTGTGACATGTGACCCCGGTGGCCAATAAGTGCGGGGTCACTGTCTCCACCTCCTGTTGACTTGAACACGAAGTGAGAGCAGCTGCAGCCCAGACTTCCTCTTATGTTCAATTTGTCCGAAAGTGTTGACAGTGACACAGATTGGGCACAGGGGTTACATGTCACAACCACACGAGAACCCTGGGACCGCGAGGGCTGACACCGCTGGAATGGCGCCTGCATGGGAGGGGAATAGTTTATTTTCATTTTAGATCCTTGTAGTGGACAACCCCTTTAAGCCTCCAACACCATCTATTAAAGATATTAAATACTCGTTACCATTATGCAAAGCAAATAACATACTGAACAAAAAGTAATAGCTAATATTCAACAGAAAACCATATCCTCAAGAAGAATTACTTGGGTCCATTGGCTTTTAGGTAGTTTAGAATACCACTTCTAAAGTTATCACCACAGCAGAGTGCGAGGAACTCTACAATTTGTGCAAAGTTTAATATTATGAGCAGATGATGATGACCCACTCTCTCGTACGAATCGCCCTTTTATTTCCCTTCATTCTTCAATTACTTTTTAATGACACGCTGTATCTTTAATTGGACACAAAGTTTGGTTAAATCAAGACTACTTTTAAATGGATTTGCCAAAAATGTAATGGAACAGTTATCAAAAGTCTATGGTCAGCTTTATAAATATCCAAAAAATGATTCAAAAAATTCTTCATCTTTGGACATAATGAAATTTAAAATGATGAAATGTATAAAGCAATGTATCAGACGTGATGTAAGAATATAACTTGTGAATTGCTCATGTTCAAGCATTTGTCGTGTTAATAAAGCATTGGATATAAAACAAAAAGCTGCTGTGAAACAGATCTATCTACATGTTATACATGGTTAAGCAGAAATTAACTGTATGAAAAATGGAAACACTTATTGTTGTGTGTCGACATGCTTTACGGGAAGCCTTCATAATCCCCTACTTGGTAGGTAATCCTTACAACTAAGGCCTCATTCAAGTGATATCCATGGTTTCACAGACAGCACTATTACATATGATAGTCTATAGAGCCATTAATATGTCCATGATTTTTTGTGGACTGTGGAGAGACATGTCCGATTTTGATCTGAGCGTTCGATCAAAATTGACAATGAAAGTCTATGGGTCTGTTGTCCGATTTTCACAGGCTGAAGAAGGTGGATGAATTTGTTTTTCTTAATTTTCACCATGTACGAGAAAATCTGATGACACTTGGACCAAACTGATAAAAAAAAACTCAAAAAGGTCTGTTTTCCATGTACGTGGAAAATACTGATGTGTGAATGAGGCTTAAAACTAGAAATCAGGGCTGTGGAGCTGGAAATGAGGCGGTGTCCATTTTGGTGGAGTTGGAATAAAAAGGGCCGACTCCTATAATATAATACATTGGGTACAGTAGTTCAGAGCAGAATGTGCTGTACATGTTTTCATAAGAATTTGGGAAAGTTATGAAATGTCTGTTCCGTTCCTGATCTAAGGATCTAGGCTTGTGGTTGAGATGAAGCTGTGCTGCACTTTCTGTACATGTTCAGTAGTGCTGTGGAGTAGGTGGTCAGTAAAATTGAGGAGTTGGGAGTCGAAGGTTTGGTTTCACAGACTCCACAGCCCTGCTAGAAATCTTGGAAAAAAAATAGAAAGGAGCCTATTCTCTTAAGTAATTATCTCAGGACTGACATTGGTGACTTATGGCAAGCTACTTTTTTTTTTTTTACCCGTCTTTTGTCTTTCTGTGAATGCAGCACGGCCTACATCATTCGGACACTGACACACTCTCCTAATTTTATGCCACCAATGTCCATTCTGAGACCGCTCATTTAATGGATTAAAGTAGTTTACATAGCCCATTTTTAACACACTTATTAAAGACCTTCAAAAATTATCCATATGGTGGGTAGCTTAAAGGAGGACATGTTGGTTAAGGGCCAAGCATGTCCACGCACCACACAGACTCTCTATTCTATGCAATGCTTCTTTTCACCTGCAGTGGTGCTACAAGGAAATTAATTACTTGCTGCTGGGGTTTCCCCCACAGATCACAATTAATTGCTGGGGGTCCCTGAATAGGGGTACCCTGTGATCAGTTCAATCTCGAGGGACCAGTCAAGCAATTTTTTGGAATAGACTTAATTCAGACTATAGTCAATTGGCAAACTTGGATTTAAGGAAAGCCTGGACTTCATCACACCAGACATCAACTACAAATACGGAAAGAAAAAAGTATTTACTCGAAATGATAAAATAAAAATGTCACACGGGACCTGATGTACAGCGAGATCCCAAAGTAAAGATTGTTGTCATATTTTATATTATAACTTAATACAGAAGTAGTAATTGTTATCGCAAGATTATTAAGATCACATGATCTTACTAACTTGATCATGATCTTGACCACCCAAAGAGATTAAACCTCAAGTCAAATGACAATGTTATTGAATTTGTTGATGTTTTAGAGCAGGAATTCATTGTTAGATGCAGTATTGCAATGTGTATGGGGATATAAAACACAGGTCATATAGAAATTCAAATTGTGCAAGAAATAAAACAAAATAATGTTATTGTCTCCACGGCATTTAATTCCTGTATACTTTGGTAAAGGACAGAGCAAGCGAAGCAACTGCAGTGCTCAGAGCTCTGTAAGCACGGCCGAGCAGTCTGGAGCACCTTTCCTTCGACAGCTTTTCCTGCCTCCATCTCCCGATCTGCTGCGCTGACTGACAGCTCTGAGCTGGCCAGCAAAACTAGGAGTGAATGCGAGACCCACCCACAGTGCTACAAGCACCGCATTTGCATATGAACATATAGGTTTTTTTTTTCTAAAACTATCGAGTAGATTTCTAAACTAAAAGGTACGACTACTTAGAGCAAGGACCCTTACAAAGACCTCGGTTTACTTCGATGAATTTGGAGCATACAGACTCCTTTTACAAAATGTCATTTTATTTTGCTAGGGAAGTGCTAATGTTTGCTTTTTTAATTGCACAACGAAGTTGGGTACGAGTGCACACACATTGTGACAGTGATATGCGTGCCACAGATCATCCTAATAGGGTCATCTATTTACATACAAGAACATACATATCTATGGTATATTGTCTTAGTCCCTCATATTACAGCTCTTCAACCAAACTTATACTAATACAAAGCATTAGGGGAAATCAATTTCAAAACATTGAGGCTTTATCTAATTTTTATTTCACCATCCATATTAAAAAAAAAACAACTTGAAATCATAGTTTTCATGTGTACCAATGAGTGTCAACAGGTTGGGACTTCCTGTTCAGTAAAGGCTGGCGGCTCACACAACTGATGATCACACCTTAACGTTTCCCCACCGTTGCGTAGTTTTAGTTCATAAACATCTTGAGAATACCCTCTTTGTTGTGTTTCAACTATATAGATATAAAAAAACGTACAAACATTATGTAGATGACCTGATTCACTGCATGAGTTGGGTCCAACCTCCTGCCTTTTTACACTGGTCAATTTAAGCCACATTACTTGTTTTCTACTATGGTGATCAATGAATTTTTTTGGTTTTGCTTACAATTGGTAGTGCAAAGCTGCTCAGAACATTTACACAAAGCAATGTGTACTAGGTTTTGAACTTTGTCATTATAGATCTTAAATCATAATGGATGGAAATTGGAACTAGACAAAGGAAGGACAGATGTATTTATTTTTTCTTTATAGATAACCACCCCCAATACATGGCACTAAACAAGCAAACTATGAGATATAAATATTAGTTATGTTTGATACAGATGTATGTGATAGATTTCGGATGCCAAGACTAGACGTACACAAGTGATGCAAAATTTAATCAGGAGGATCCAAACTCAAAGACTGAAAAATAAGTATCAGGCACTTTCGTACAGGTGTCGGTATTTGGGGGGTGTTATACCAAACACAGCATATTAGCTCAATTGAGAGAATTAAGTGCGTAATAAAACAACACACACAAATAGAGTTAAAACATTACATAAGAAAAGGGCATTACCTTCCAATATCCCTCCTAAGTTGGTTTCTGGTACTCAAGGCTGCCATGTTTCATGGCATTATAGCTGAAGTACAGCAAATTCCTATGAACTTCAACATTAAGTGTTTCACATGGGATAAGCTAAAACAAATAATTAATTAGAATAATTCAGAATCAGAATGAGTTTTCTTAAATGTATTTTTCTATATTAGTCACGCCACAGACATGTTGTTATAGAAAAACTTATTGTAGTAAGTGTATTTCAGAATTCCAAGTTATCCAATATTTGTACAATTAAATATCCAAAAAAACTATTTATGCAAAGGTCTTGTACAACGGCGATTTAATCAGTCGTGGTCCCCGAAGACTAATTTAGAAAATAAAAACAATAGTGATTGCTACCTTAACATTTCCACAGATCACTTTAATACAATTGTTACATAGTTTATACCTTTGACTAAACATTCAGAAAACAATTTGACACACTTACATAATTCCTTTTTTATTTTCTTTAGGAAATGAATATATCATGAAGTATCTAAGCCTTTTTTGAAACCATCAATGGTCCCCACTGTATCCAGCTCCTGAGGTAGACTATTTCACATATTAATAGTGATCTCCTCTGGAGATTGAACCGTTCATTCTCCAGATGGAGGGAGCACCCCCTTGTCTTTATGTGGTCTTACAACTAACAGCTTTTGACAATATTTTTTGCTGTACCGTAGGAGCTGAACAGATTATTAGGCTAGGTTTCCATTGCGTTATGGCAGTACGTTTAACGGACTACGTTACACTGCAGCATAACGCGGTGTAACGTAGTCCGTTAACACCGCCATTGCTTGTAATGGCGAATGCATCATTAGCGCACGCCCACATTGGGCGTGCACTAGCGATGTGCCGTCATTTGAGTGACAAACCTAGAACGCTGCCTGCAGCGTTCGCGGTCCGTTCCTCGCTAGCGCAGATCGGGGATCTGCGCTAGCGGGATCAGCAAACGTGATCCCTTTTGGGACATTGCGTTAGCACAGTCCGTAGCGCTATGCGCTAAACGGACTGCCCTAACGCAATGTGACCCTAGCCTTAGTGAAGTGTAAAATACAAAGACAATCTACAACTAGGAAAGCTATAGCAGTGAAAATATGGTTTATGGTTTAGCTAATAAAGTTTTTGGTTTTCAGAAGTTGTAAAGTACAGTAAAATATGAGGTCAATATATCATTATGTATATAGTACCATTGATTCCATGGTGCTGAACATGGCTTTGTCTTTATTCCATGCTAAGCAGAAAACAAGTGTTACAGTCCGTTACGACAGCTCAGTCCAAAACAGGAGGATGGCTTTTAACAGAATTATTTAATGATAAACTGTGTTGATTAAAAAAAATGTCTACACTGAAAACATTATATTATTTTATATGATTGTATTTCAAACAAAAATGTGAAAAAAAGTATACAGAGGTGGCACTTGGTCTCATTAGGACATACATACTACTCTGCTGGCTCACAAGCAACTTACTACAGAAACAATGTGGGCTGTTACCTCAATTTTTGCTTTTTTCAATATTGAATAGATTTGATTTGTCATCATTAATGATCAAATTTCTCTGATGAGGTTTTTCACCTAATTTGAGAGCAGTATAATGTAGAGACACACCTGGATTCAACGATGTGTCACTTACGGGGCTGCTTTCAGAAGTTTTGATAACATTACTGTTTTAATCAGCAGATCACTACTGGGAAAATGGGAAAATCTATTTTTGAACATTATTTGAGAGGCCCAGGAGAGCACAGTATCTAACATGACAAAACATCACACAAACTGCATCATGGTGAGAGATTAATAAAGCTCGAGTTATATTAAGCTGTAATTTGTCAACTACAATTAAAAAAAAAAAATGTGCAAATTGTAAAGAGTTGAAACATCTTTAAAAAAAAAAAGTAGAATTGTACACCAACTACAAATGAAAAATTACTTGTTGCATGAAGAACAAAAAACACAAGTCCCCACTCTCCCCTCCAAAAAAAAAAAAAAAAAATAAACAAACTATACTGGTAAACTGATAAAAAGTGCTTGCAGAATTGACAACATGGGGCCTGACACAAAATTAAAAGTATGGTAAAAAAAAAAAAAAGCTTATACAACGTCTTCAATATTACTAGATTTGCATCAACAAATCTGTTCTTGTCAGAAGATGGCAAATTGTGAACGTAAATAGCAGTTATGGGGGATAATGAGCTTTGTAATCCATTGTGAATGCACAAAACTTAGTTCAATTATCATATGTCAGTTTTTGCTATTTTTTCCCTACAAGACTAAAAGAAGAATGGACTGAGAGCATGTTCTGCATTTTTGGTCTTCTTGTTGTGTTAATAAAAAGACAACAAAAAAAATGCACTGTGAAAACATAGGTCCCAAACTTGAATCTCCAGAAAATTTACAGGTGAGAAACAGGAAAAGTGCATTTAACAATTCATTACTTTAGGTAAGTGTTTCATAGACCGTACATAAAAGCTTTATACAGAAATATCCAAAACTCAGAGACCTGTAATAGCGAGAGCAGCCATCTTCTATGGGCATAGGGTTTACACACCGACAAACTTTGTGTTCTCTATTTATGTTGCACGTGTTCTTTATTCAAACATGTTAACACTATATACACAATACTAACTTATAGTGGTTACATAATAAAGATTAAATTAAACATTTCAGATTTCTAGGTCCAGAACGTTCTAGCTTTAAGGAGATATAGATCAAAGCTTGAACGTCTAAATTATACTGCAAGGTCTATAACAAGTCTGTTAAAAATAAATAAGTCATGCAAGGGTATACAGTATGTTTATTTTATTACAGCTGAAAGGAGTAGTAGTAGACTATGCTTTTCAAGACAGTTGAGGCATAGGTATATTGGAGAAAAGTGTGTGGAAAAAAAAAACTTGGCTTGCATCTTCCAAATTAAAGTTTAAGGGCACTGTGGACGCATACGAAAACTACGATTCATGTTTTTCTTTAAATTGTTGACATTACAGCATTAAAATGAAGTCAAATTAAAAGGGTTGTCTATGCTTCGAGATCAAGCCTGCAGGTCACATAGTGACTGCAGACTTGCGAATCCTCACAGCATGTGCCCTGCGCGCTGTCAGGATTCTCCGCTGCCGGGAGCTGGCAGGTGTGACTCCAAGCATGTGATTTGCATACATGCGGTCAACATGCTGACTAGACGTGTGTGGCCTCACTAAATGCAACTGAACTGAGTGATGCTGGACAACTCTAGCTGGAATGTGGCCGAAATATTACATGACCGGTTACACGATAGATTCTTTATGGGGTTAAGAACAGGCAAGTTTGCTGGCCAATCAAGCACAGTGATAGTTGTTTTTAAACCAGGTATTGGTACTTTTGACAGTGTGGACAGGGGCCAAAATGACATTTCCATCTCCAAAAAGCTTGTCAGCAGAGGGAAGCATGAAGTGCTCTCACATTTCCTTGTAGACCGCTGCGCTGACTTTGGTCTTAATAAAATACAGTGGACCTAAATCAGCAGATGACATGGCTCAGTCTATATAACATGATTTTCACTTTTTGTATTCAAGAACTGAAATACATTAACTTTTTGATGATATTCTAATTTTGTGAGAAGCACCTGTATATTTTTTATATTCACTAAATTGGGCCTTTACCCATGTTCTGCAATAGAAAAGTATATTACCAGTACTTACCTGTGGGAAACATGTTAATAAAATACTTATTTTGTTTCCATAAGAGAAGCAATGATGCAGAAAGAATGTATGGCGAGTTCACAGATATATGCATTATCAGTCTGGTTAATGCGAACCCTGGAAAGTAAAATGTACGTCAATAAAAACTGAATATGTAACACACTAAAGGTAACATCGTAATTGAAGACCGGACAGATATGGTAGTGTATCCCTAATATCTATTTCTTGGACAGTCTCATTTAATCTATACATTCTGGAATATGTTTGGAAGTTACATCAATAGCAGTGAGCTCAAGTGCCCATGATGATGGATGAGAAGATTTAGCTTTCAAAAAACGTTTGAGGAGGTTGTTTTCAGGGACAGTCAAGTTTTTTTTGTGTTTTTTTTTAAGACTTTGCTTTGTGCACAGAACTTGATCACTGAACAGGAAGGGGCCTTTCTTAAAAAGAATTATCAGAAATAAAAAGTCCTAGGTCAATAGAAGGAAAATCTTCCTGTAATCTTTCCAGAAAAAACCCAATCCCAAACATAAAAAAGACAGACGATTATTCCTTCCTTATGACTTTTACAAGGACCGTACATTAGGACACTTTGAAAGGCCCCGATTCATCTAAGTGATTCAACCAGAATTCGTTGTTAAATCGCCTTTGAGGGTATGTTTCCATGATCAGGATTGCATCAGGATTTGACGGAGGTAAAATCTGCACCTGAGGTCACTGGCAGGTCATCTTCGTTTTTGATGCGTTTTTAGGGTAAGTTCACACAGGGCGTTTTTGCTGTTTTTTTTCTGCAGCAAAACCTGATCATCTTGGCAGGAAAGAAGCTGCGGCAAAAACACAGTTTTAGGTGCGTTTTTTGCGGCTTTTTTTTTTCTTTGTGCATGCCAATAAAGTTGAGTGCACACAGGAAAAAAAAAACTTCCTGTAGATAGATTGATAGAATACAGTAGATTAGAATGAATAGGTAGATAGAATAGGATACATTACTTGCGGTAACCTCTTCCCTGCCATTTCCCACGGTGCAGAGGTTACCTCAGGTCAGGCAGTGAGGGAGCGCAGGCTCGGTGACGTCACCGCTCATTACTGAGCCTGCGCCCGCTCCGTCTCCTTCATTCCCTAGTTGCTTACAGCGGGTAACGGTCACATTAGCAGCGCTCCCGGTTGTAAGCTTCATCTCCCCCAGATTCTGCGTGGGACACTTGTTATATTGGACTGCGATGGATCAGGAAGTATGCTTTTGCTTTTTTATTTTTATTACAGGAGATGGCTTCGCTATGGAATGGCAGTATAATAAAAGAATTGCCAAAGAGTGTGTGTTTTCTTTCATTAAAAGACTGTATTCTTACTGTGTTTATTTAACCCTTTAATATAGGATCTTATTGACGCCTCTCCATTACTAAGCCGGCGTAATGTCACCTTACAATAGCAAGGTGACATTAAAACCTTATTACCCTGCTTGTCACCGTTACAGGGCAAATGGTAAGAGCCGGGCAAAGTGCCAGAATTGGCGCATCTAATACATGCGCCTTTTCTGGGCAGCTGTGGACTGCTATTTTTAGACTGGGGGGCAATATCCATGGCCCCTTACCAGCCTGAGAATACCAGCCCCAGCTGTGAGCTTTAGAAAGGCTGGTTGTCAAAAAAGGGGGAGACCCCACGCCGTTATTTTTAAAATTTATTTAAAAAAAAAAGCGTGAGGACCCCTCTATTCTTGATAACTAGCCTTGCTGAAGCTGACAGCTGGGGGTTGCAGCCCCAGCTGTGAGTTTTGTCTGGCTGGTTATCAAAATTAGGGGGGAACCCACGCCGGTTTTATTTATAGCACAGGAGCGGCAGATGAAAGCTCCCATCCGCTGCTCCTGCTCTCACAGAAATTGGCGGCTGTAGGTGTATGATGATGGGAGCAGTAGTCTTATCAGCTAACACGTGATCGGAGGTGAAGTTTACACCTCCGATCACAGCTGATCGCTCCCTGCTGTCTACTGACAGCGGGGAGCTGCGGCTCTCTGTCCTGCGGGGAGGATTTCCCCGCCAATCAGAAGCGGTGTTTGCGGCGCTGTCATGCATATGACAGCCTGGCAAACACTAATGTCGCTCCCCCCCTCATTCAAGAGAATTTAGGGTCCGCTGCTAGATGACAGGCTGCATGGACGCATCGTGCAGCCTGTCATCTAGATGTAGCAGAGCCGGGTGTGATGATGTCACATCCGGCTCTCGTTGACTTTTCTGCAGCAAATACACTGCAAGAAAAGTCAACCAAGCGTATTTGCAGCGTTTTTTCACCACCCATTCAAGTCAATGGGTGAAAGAACGCTGGAAAAACGCTGAAAGTGACGTGCCCCATGTCAAAAAAGCACTGCAAAGCACAAAATACAGACCTCACAAAAAACCAATGTGCGTGCATGAGATTTCTGAAATCTCATAGGCTTTGCTGGTACTGTAAAAGCAGCTGAAAATTAGTATAAAAAAAAACGCCCTGTGTGTACTTACCCTTACATGTGTTTTATGCTTTTTTTCTTGCGGATTTGTGTGTATTTTTGCAAGCTAAATAAAGATATACACAAAAAAAAACTGTGATGTCATTTCTTGTCCAACCTCTTCATTTACATGCTCCATTGAAGAATAATGTTTACACACACAGATAGATAGATAGATAACAGATAGATGATAGATCTATCGGATCTCTCTATCATCTATCTACCAATATATCTATCAATAGATCTATCGACAGATAGCTAGATAGCTATATCTATAGATACAGTAGATATGACAGATACAATACATAGATACGATAGATAATAGAAAGATAGATACGATAGATAGATATATCTATAGATAGATAGATAATACCAAGCCCGATGTTCAGTAATAAAAATTATAAAATGGTAATAAATTGTTAGGCCAGGTTCACACATGAGAAACTCGAACGAGCCTCGCATCTTAATACCCGGCACTGCCGCCGTCGCTCTGGAGCGGAGCGTGCTGTTGCATGTATTTCTATGTAGCCGCACACTCCGCTCCCGAGTGGCGGTGGCAGTGCCGGGTACTGAGGCGAGAGACTTGTGTGAGTTTCTTGCAAGTGACCCCGGCCTTAAGCGCAATATGTTTAATTTTAAAAAAAAGGCGTGGGCTCCCGCGCAATTTTCTGCGCCAGAGAGGGAAACCCAGCGCCTGGGGGACCGATGGTTGTAGCCTGGGAAGGGATTAATACCCATGGATCTTCCCAGGCTATGAATATCAGCCTGCCGCTGTATATTTAGCCTTTACTGGCTATTCAAATAGTGGGACCCCCCATCAAAAAAATGATGTGGGGTCCCCCTATAATTTATAGCCAGAAAGACTATGCAGACAGCTGGGGGCTGATATTCATAGCCTAGGAAGGGACCATGGATATTGACCACCCGCCGGCTAAAAATACCAGCTCCCAGCCACCCCAGAAATGGCGCATCTGTAAGATCCGATGCTTAGCCTCTCTCTTCCCATACCTGAGTAGCGGTGGGATATGGGGTAATAAGGGGTTAAATGTCACCTTTGTACGGTGACATTAAGCCGGCTTAGTAATGGAAAGGCGTAAATAAGATACCTACCAGTACTAATCCTATAGTAGTGAAAGGGTTAATAAAACACCCCCCCCCCCTGCAGAATAAAGTATTTTAATGAAACAAAACACCACACAGTTTTGATATCTTTATTGAACGCTCAATCCATGCAATGCCCTCGTCTCCTGGAAAATGGAAAAAAATAAAACATAATAAACCAACAGTATAATCCCTGAGTCCAACGTAGTCCTTAATAACGAGTGTCCCACAACGAGTTCAGCTCTGCTACATCTGGGTGCCTGACATCCAGAGACATAGCAGAGCCTGCAGATGATCCCTGGAGATAACTCTCCAGCGATCACCTACACAGCAGATCACCTACACAGCAGCGTTCTCACAATCAGCTGATCGTGAGAAACAGACTAGTAACCGGAGATAACCCCAGGTCACGTGCACGGCAGTTCTCACGTTAAGATAAGTTATCACGAGAACTGCAGTGGACGCGGACTTCCGGCGGTGGGACAGGTAAGCCCGCATGTAAATTAGGAGACATGCGTAGTAAGCTGCGATTACGCACTTACTATGCATGCGACTAATCATTAGATGCGATTTTACCGCATCCAATGATTATCCATGGGTAATTTACGGTACGTAAACGGAGTGTCGCCGCATTGTAAACAGACATGCTACGTTCTGAAAAGACGGACATATCCGTTTACACGGGTCTGCGCCCGAATCTGTTAACGCATAGTGGAGATGGGATTTCTTGACATCCCCTCCACTATGCTGTAACATCTGGACGCTGCGGGTTTGACTCCGCGGCTCTACGCAGCATCAAACACACAGCGTTTCCTGACCGTGGAAACACACCCCTTAGGCCGAGATCACACATGCGAGAAACACGTCCGTGTTGCTATGCAGCCGCACGCTCCGCTCTGGAGTGACGGCACCAGAGCTTGGATTTCACATGCGAGACACGGACGTGTTTCTCGCATGTGTGATCCTGGCCTTAGAGTCATAAAATTTTTGTGCCCCACCTCTAGTTTAAGGTGGGGAAGGACTCAGGCATGACACCACAGTTCATTTAAGATCTGTGGAGTAAAATTTTTGCAAAGGAGCACAAAGGCACGTGCCTCTTAATGAATCCAAGTTGACCCCACATGAAAACCAACTTAAAAAAATTCAGGTCTTGCAGAATCTGAACCAGAATGTGTCCCTTTACACAGATTTGTGAGCTTACACAAAAATCCAAATTATAAAGCTCCGATACAACAGTTCGCATGCAGACGTTGCTTTTACTATGTACTTGAGGTTTTTGTTGTTGTTCTTTTTTACACAATAGACCACTTCAATATATTCTGCACTTCAACACGAGGCAGTCACGTTCTGAAAACTTGGGTGGATAAAGTTATTTGTTACTTCTGGACACTCAATTAAAAATTACAGCTAGCCATTAGTAAGAATTATTTTATTTCAATGGACAATGTACTGAAGTGTTATCGAAAAGGTTAAACCAACTGCTTAGAAGAAGCATCTGTATACTTTTTGGCCATGAAGTATAGGACATGGCTTACTCACAAAATATTTGCACATACCAAGCTGTCAGAGCTTTGACTATAGAGAGTCCCTGCAGTGTAAAGTTCCTGCATTACACGTTGAGAAGAGCAGCAGGTTTGTCACCCCAAAATCTTTTTGAAGATCTATCTAAATTGTGTAACATAATAGCTAGACAGTCTTCATAGGCTACACTATAATGGTGTCCTATACAATATACACGTAGAAACAAGGTCTTCAATACCAGATGGAGAAATCATTACATTGATCTAGAAGAGGAAGAATCCTGTACGCAACAATATCTTGAAATGCAGAGCCTGATGTCCGGTACCCAACTAAATAACAATTATCACTTGAGCCATTGCTTTTTTTTTTTTTAAATATCTAAAATACGCATACGATTTTTCCTATGTAAATAAGATCTAGAATGAGGCATAGTAAAATGTTGCAAATAGGTTTACTATATACACAGATGTGCAGCCACTGCAAATTATGTACAATGGTAACTCACAAAATTACAAGACTTTTTACCGCTTCTCGGCATGCAGATTTTCTGCAGGTAGCTTTCTTAATTATTACAGTACAAGTGAATCTAAGGCAATATGGTGCACTGGTTTAGGGACTATTAGAAAATTAATCCTCTCTAATTCACGTCTGCAACTTTTCAATAAAACAAGAGTGTGCAAAACGTCGATGAAATTTCTGTTATTGATTCGAGTATTGGCTCAATTGGCAATGCAAGTCTATAGGTCAGTGATAAAAAAAAAAATCTGACACCCATATGCCGTCCATTTTTCACTGACTTATAGAAGGTGGAGAAACTAATTTTCTCATCAGTGAAAAAAACTGCCAAAACTCTGGCTACACTGATGAAAATCAGTATGTTTCTCTCATTCGTCAAAAAAAGTCGTCTGAATGAAGCTTTCGTTAATTCCACAAATTTATCTTACAATTATCTGTTCGCCCCATCTTTTCTCTCCTGCTATATTTCCGTGTACAGAACCTATCTCCGCTCTTTGGACTTTTGCCAATTAACCTCCCCTTGGCCTTGGATTTACAGTAAAAGTTTTATTACATGTCATTCTATACCTGACAAACATGGATCATTTTAATTCATGTTAAAATCATATAAATAGCAGCCAATAATAAACACCAGGCATCTTGTGACTGGCTGCAGTGGTCACACTGGATGACATGCCCTAGACAGGATTGTACGGTGTCAGGCAGAAGACAGAGTAAGGGAACCGTGGAAGAGAGATTTAATTTACCCAATCAGCAGTGGAATATCAATGAATAATAGCGCTAGGATGAATGGAAAAATCTGCTACATGAATTGTCACGCAGCAAATTCCAAATCCTACTGCAGGGCGATCTATGTACACATTTTGCACACCTTTTTCTTTTTTTACATGAGGCATGACTATTTTACAGGATCCAGTAAGCACAATGAACACCCTCCTCCCTCCAAAGTGTTTTTAAACTGCAAATATTAAATATTAAAATCGATATAAATTCTGCAAGACTCACTATGAAGTATATTTAGAATAGTTAATTTGTATAAGAGCAAATGTTAATAGTCTTACCTGAATGACAAATGCTGCGAAGGAGGAAACCAGCGGCGTGGTTTTGCAGTGCATGCAGAGGACATGCATTCATGATCTGGACAGAACACTTGGTAAATGTTATTTACAATAGTTACTAAAAAGTTGTACTGAAGTTTACAGAAGTAGTGGAGAAGGTTTACTATAATGACAGCTAAAAGAATTTATCACGGTAGTAGCGCATTACTATTCTAATAATGGTTTTAAGAATTGAAGGTATTTATAACATTTTCACAGAAATTTTGGGAAGGTAAACGCAATTAATTCTGTAACGAAAAAAAAAATGGAATATCCCACTCATTCTCTTTACAATGAACTTAAAATATTAACATACAAAAGACGATATACACAAATATTTTTAATGAAAAAATGATAAGGCCATAAATTAGTATGAACCAACTTTTAAGCATTTACATTGGTCTGTACCCACTTCATTTTCGGTCATGTTCAGTGTCCGATTTGGTAAAGGTTTTGGCACACCTGCCGAATATATGGATAAGTTCCCATACACCCAGCTGATAGAATTTTTGTATACAAAAGTGAGAAAATAAAAGGTATACTATTTTTTTCAGCAATGTGAGTCAATGACCAACATAAGCCACTGTGTAAACCATAGCCCAGGGATTTTCAGAATGTTTTTTTCGAGAAACGTTGCACCTGGTACATTTAGGTCGATATGTTTTGCGCTCAATAATGATAATCTTTTTATTTATATAGCGCCAAGATATTCCGCAGCTCTACAGTTTCAATGATGAAAACCATCGGAAATTTGGAAAAATTAGCAAATTTCAAACATTGAATGCTTATACCCTGAAAACAATGACAGCCAATACATCTTTTAACTGACCTGAGATATAAGAGAATATCCTCCCCATAGAGGAGACAATACAGCAGCTGTCGGCTGTACACTATAGTTGACAACTTGCTGCATCAGCCA
Source organism: Ranitomeya imitator (assembly GCF_032444005.1). Taxonomy (NCBI): domain Eukaryota; kingdom Metazoa; phylum Chordata; class Amphibia; order Anura; family Dendrobatidae; genus Ranitomeya; species Ranitomeya imitator. Next base: position 775,717,973 of record NC_091284.1, read on the forward strand.
CGATCAGTGTTGTCATCGTCCATATCTGTGTAAGCCCTTAGGGTACCGTCACACAGTGGCATTTTGATCGCTACGACGGCACGATTTGTGACGTTCCAGCGATATATCCTTGACGTTCCAGCGATCTCGCTGTGTCTGACACGCTCCTGCGATCAGGGACCCCGCTGAGAATCGTACGTCGTAGCAGATCGTTTGAAACTTTCTTTCATCGTCTAGTGTCCCGCTGTGGCGGCATGATCACATGGTGCAACAAAGGTGTGCACGATATTGTATATGATGTGCGCATAGTAACCAACGGCTTCTGCATCGCACATATGTCATGAAATTATCGCTCCAGCGTCGTACATTGCAAAGTGTGACAGCAGTCTATGACGCTGGAGCGATATTGTTACGATGCTGGAGCGTCACGGATCGTGCCATCGTAGCGATCAAAATGCCACTGTGTGACGGTACCCTTAGATGCTGCTATCAATAAAGACTATATGATATAAATGTTTAAAAGAGTGTAGCTTCTCCTTCTTTATCCCTATCGGCACCCTGAGATCATGATTGTGTGGTCCTGATGTTTGCCATGGCAATTAATGAGCAAATAGTGGCCTTAGAGTCTGTCGGCTACACTGACCTGTTAAAAAGTCAGCAACATTTAGGTGGTAAAAATCAACTTTTTAATTCTGTCATGTCACTTTGCATTAATTCCTGAAAATCACCTGAAGGGTTAATAAACTACGTGACGGCAAATTTTAATAAGGGGGGAAAAAATGAAAAATTACTGCTACATTTTTAAACCTCCTAAAATGCTAACAAAATACAACATTTCCCACATGCCTGCTTTACATCAGCACCATTTGTAAAATGTTATTTATTAATGTTTTGCTATGGTATGACTATCTGAATTAAAGGGATAATCATTAAAAGTTTGAAAAATTGCTAATTTTTCTTACATTTCTGTCAAATTTGTTTTTTCTTTATAAACACAGAGCATATCGTCCTAAATTTACCATTATCAAAGTATAATGTGTCACGAAAAAACAAATTCGAAATCACTGGAATTTGTCTAAGCGTTCCAGAGTTATTACCAAATAAAGTGACACTGGTCAGATTATTAAAATTTGGCTCCGTCACTAAGGGGTTAAACACATGTAAAAGCTGCAGTCAAGTACTGACGCCAACATGAATGGCACATTATCGCTTCATGAAAAACACAAGAGGCTGCTGGGTCTCATCGGACAATTGGTGCTGACGTATAAGTTTTTTTTAAAGATCTGGTTAATATTTGCATTATTTTGTGCAGTTTACTTTAGCTTAATTACTTTTTTCAAGAGATATAGATTCTTTCAATGATGAGCGAGCATGCTCTCCACTCGAGTGAGCATTGGGATGCTCGGGTACAGAGTATCGCTAGTGCTTGATTTCCCCCTGCACTGCATGTTTCGTGGCTGTTACATAGCCAAAAACCAAGCATGATTTTTGCCTGCCATACGCAGGCAATCTTCGCATGTTTTTTGGCTGTCTAAGCCATGAAACAAGCAGGGCAGGGACTCTAGCATGAACACTGGCATTAAATACGATGCGTACCCGAGCACCCCGATGTTCACTCAAGTGGCAAGCACGCTCGCTCATCATTATTCTTTAATGTATTAGCATATGGTCTCAATTTTCAGTAAACAAACATAAATCATTTGAACTTCATTTTATAGGATATATATGTTGACAAAGAAAATGATCCTATACTGGAGCAGCAAATTAAACTGCCAAACCACTATTATGCATGTCATGCTTGGCTGGAGACGCAGGAAGTCTACTTCATAGACATTTTAGTTGCTAACTAGCTTTGAGGAGAAAAGATCAGTCCGCATAAAATACATCTGATCACACAATAGATTCCTCCTATCACTCAAGCCTTTTAGAAAAACAAATAATAAAAAACCAACCAAAAAAAAAAAAAACAAGTTGCCTAAACAGTACTGTAAAGTTTCCCAAAAGCTTAGGTCCAAAAATGGCAAGTAAAGTATTGCTGCTCAAACAGAGGTTGCCCCAATCTGGAGGTGAGGTGCAACTGTGGGGTCAGTTTTCAAGGAAGTAATCCTATCCTGCTGGTCAATACACATTATATTGTCGGCAAACACCAGGTCAATAAAACTGAAAAGTATCCTTGGAATATATGAGTTATATTCCTAATAATAATCAAAGTCAAGGAATTTTTAATAGGTTTATCCATAAAAAAAAATTAGGTTATAACAAAGCAACCAAAAAAATTTACTTAAAACAAAAGGGTAGGCATGGAGGGCAGGAGGGTGTCGGGGAAAAAAAACAGTGGAAAGAGGTATGGAGGGAACGGGAGGCAATAGTCATTTAGCACTAAAAACAAAAACATAAGAAAGATGCAGCGTAACAGTTCACCGTTACAGGATTAGCTTAATTGCATATTCATAAAGGATATTATAAACATAAGGATATTGTACTGCCAGCCGCCTGAGAGATAGCAAAGCAAATAATTATATAAGGATTTAGGATGAAGATGATGAGAATTTCCTATTCCAATAAAACCAACTTCTTTCAATATGGAGTATGTTTCAACTTCTCAATGCTTGAGTGTGTTCATATATATATTATGCATTGCTATTCTTTCAATGATGATGTCAATCGAAGGGATGACTTTCCTCTTCCAAAAATAGCTAACAAGTGATTTGCGGTGATCAAAATATTTCAAGTGATAAATTAGAGTGCCTTAATCAGTATATCAATGTTAACAAGAGTTTAGAAAAATATTTAGAATTGAGAGTCCTCCGTAGTGGATACCTTTTAATGGCTAACTGAAAAGATGGTAACAAATTGCAAGCTTTCGAGACTACACAGGTCTCTTCATCAGGCAAAGAAATTCTGAAGAATCACATATTTATGCACAACATAGCACACAAAAAAAAAGGAAAAAACATGGATAAGACAAGATAACAAGAGTACAGTCATTTGTGAGGAAAAAATTAAAATTAATATTCATAGTAACATTCTTGGCTTTTTAACATTTTGACAGATATGAAGGAAAAAAGAAAAATTAAGTGGAATAACATGGAAGATGAGATGGTAAGAAGGAAAGAAGATTAAATAATGTAAAAACAAGAGTAGAAACTATAGGGGGGATTCTTCATAGAATAAACAAGTCTCAAGGGTTTATCTTCTCTAGTCAAAAGCAAATATGGAAATAGTCAAGAACAGAGAACTATTTTATACAGCCCCAATTCCCCCCAAAAAAGTTGAGACGTTGTGTAAACTAAAGAAAAGCATGTAATGATTGTAAATCTCTTATAGACATTTTATTCACAGCAGAATATAGGACACAGATAAGAAGGTGAACATTAGACATTTTTACATCTCATTTGAAAAAAATTAATTTGTTTAAGAAATTCACGGTAGCTTAAGTTTTGGAGAGGAATGTTGTCCCATTCTTGTCTGATGGAGGATTCTCGCTGCTCCTCAGTCAGAGATCTTTGCTGGATTTTTCATTTTCCGAATGCGCAAAATCTTTTCTATTTGTGAAAGGTGGGGACTCCAGGCAGCAGGATCAAAACCCAAACTCTTCTTCTGAGAAGCCAAGCTGTTGTGCTGGATGCAGTACGTGGCTTAGCAATGTCTGAAATATGTGAAGACTTACCTGAAAGAGACGTCTGGATGGAGAATGTGTTGCTCTAAAACCTTTATATAAGGCCGAGCACTGGTAGTGCCTTACAAGATATGTAACCTGCCCGTGCCATAGGCACTAATGCAGCCTCATATTATCAGAGGTGCAAGAACTGTGCACTGATGACAAGATGAATGGTGACTCATCTCAAATCCACAGGATATAGATCCATAAGGAATTCCGCATTTTGATTCATCTGACCATAGAAAAGTTTGCCGTTTTGCCTCAGTCCATGTTAAATAAGCTTTAGACCAGATAAGGCGGCATTTCTGAACTGTGTTGATATATGGCTTCTTTCTGTGTTAGAACTTTCACTTGCATTTTGGAATGTCAAGGCAAACGATGTTCACAATTATTTCTGGAAGTATTCCCGAGTCCATGCAGTGATTTGTAAGACCGAATCATGCCTGTTTTTAATCAAGTGTCAACTCAGGACCAGAGAATGTCAAGCATCTAATATTGACCACTGGCCTTGTCCCTTGTGCACATGGATAGCTCCAAAGTCTCTGAATTCCATGATGATATTATGTGCTTTAGACAGTCGGATAGTCAAGGTCTTTGCAATTTTATGTCAAAGAACATTTCTCTGAAATTGTTCTACAATTTAAGACTAAGTTGTTAATAGATTAGTGAACCTCCGACCATCTTTGCCTCCGAGAGACTCTACCTCCCTAACATGCTCTTTTTACAGTCACTTAGTTGAAAATAAACCCTTCAGCTGTATTTTTAAAAGTACCACCTTCAGCCTTTTCTGAACACTGTGCAAACTTTTTTTGAGATTGTGTTACTGCCATAAAATTCCAGTAAATTTTTATTCAAATGAAATGGAAAAATGTCCAAAGTTCAACTTTTCATCTGTGTCCTATGATCAGTTGTGAATATAATATGGGTATAAGGTTTCCAAATCATTGTATTTTTATTTTCTTTACGCATGACACAGCATGCCAACTTTTTTTGGAAATTGAGTTGTAAAAATAGAGCAAAGTGTTAGTCAATACTTCCATGCTGCACCATGAGACAGTAGGAAAATAAGGTACAATATATAGTGGGATTAAAATTGAAAAGCCCATTCAACTAAAAGGCTTGACTCACGGAAGAAAATTAAAACTATTCTTCACGAAAATAGATATGTTTCCCGTTAGATGCCAATAAAACTATTTACATATGGCAAAATAAACACTTAATAGCTTTATTACCCCAACTGATTCTTCTGAACTCCCCTGTGCACATCTACCCAGAAATCCTTTCAGAGGAATGTGTCATCAGACAGAGACCAATTGTTTAAGTCAGGATTTTACGTGAAATTTATTTGTTTGAAGGGATTTTCCACAACTGGACAAACTTTGATAATCAACTCAGGAACCCAATGAAAATTGGTGGCATGACACTACAGCCAATGACAGCTGATAAACATTTTGTCAGAGTGGATATTCGCCCTGATGGAATATTGATGAGCTTCAGCCTATCAGAAGCCACTGTGACTGCATCAGGCACGTGACACAACAATGTCTTGTCACCGTAGAGACACAGAGGCATTGACATCTCTGGGTGGCACCCCTGCGGGAGGGAGTATATATTGTTTTTATATAACATAGGTCCTGAATTGATTAAGCTGGGGTCATATCCACTAGTGGACATCCAGTTAAAGATTTTCCCTTCATTACATATGCAATCGTAATATTGCAGCTTCAAGTTTTCTAAGGAGACTGCTGAAAGAAATAAAAAAGTTTAAAATTATTTTAAAAAGTTCTAATCGCCCCTCTTTTGCCTCATTCAAAATAAAATTAAAATAAAAAAATACACATTTTGTATCGCCCGATCTATCAAAATCTAAAAAGAATTAATCAGATTGTTAAATGGTGTAACAAGAAAAAAAAAAATCAAAACGCCAGAGTTATGGCTTTTGTTCACAGCAACACTGCACTAACAGGAGATCAAAAGATCGTATCCACCCCAAAATGACATTGATAAAAATGTCAGCTTGGCACGCGAAAAATAAACCCTCACCCAGCCCCAGATCCCGAAAAATAGAGACGCTACATGTCTTGGAAAATGGGGTTTTTTTTGTTTTTTTTTTAAACTAACTTTGGATTTTTTTTCACCACTTAAAATAAAAAAAGAACAAAAGACATGTTTGGTAGTGAAAATGGTTAAAAAAAAAATAAAAAACAAAACAAAAACAAAATGTTTGGAATTGCACTTTTTTGCAATTTCACTGCACTTAGAATTTTTTTTTCCCATTTTCCAGTACATTATATGGTAAAAACCAATGGTGTCGTTTAGAAATACAACTCATCCCGAAAAAAAATAAAAAAATAAAGAAACCCAAAACAATGGCCTGGGGGATAAAGGGGTTATATGCTGTACATTTTTTGCGTGCAATTGATATCTTTTCTCCCATGGTGTTCAATGAAATGGTGATTTAAAAAAAAGAGGTTCTTTGCATTGTAAGGATGCATCTACGTTACCAGGTTGCACAGTAACTTAAAAATTGACTTACAATTACTTATCAAAAAGACACTCTGGATTTTATGAACTTCTTGACACTCCAAAATCATGATGCTCTGCTGTTACGACACCATTTTCATTGTGGAGCTACACGTTGTTACATCTGGATTCTGCTGAAAAAGATTTGACTAAAACACACATTAAGAGAGCAAATGCATGTAACATACACACATTTTGATCTTTGCACAAAATTAACAGAACTTTGCACATTTTAGCAAATTTAAAAATCATATTGTTTCGGAACTTATTTAATAGGGAAGATATTCCACTGCTCAAGCAATCAATTATCTGCTTAGTCACAAAATAATTAGAACCTTACAATGAGTAATTAACCTTTGCCAAATGTACATTGCTGAAAATTGCTTTGATTTATTGGCGAGTTAAAAATACTTTCATCTCGTAGATCATGAATAGGACCATCAGAAAACAGCACTTCCAGGTGCATAAACAACTAAATTACTTTCATGATAAATAACACTATTTCTGGCAAATAGGCTTTTTTTTTTTGTTTCCCCTCTGCATCATGCTCTAGTATCACTTTAATCCTCAGCAGACTGTGTGTCTCTCTGCTTCTGTTTCCCTCCAATCCCCGCTCAATAAACGTTTATGGGCAGCAGATGTATTTTGATCCTTTACTGAAGACAGATCTGTAGACAGATTGGAACAGTTGTGATCAATGAAAGATCAGTGAAGAGAGAATCAATAGCTCATAAGTAGACAAAGTTTTGTCAACCCTTACACAGTAGTCAATGTATATTGGATATACGTTTTGACAGTGAGGATGATCAATGAGTGGAACAGGCTGCCAGGAGAGGTGGCGAGTTCTCCTTCAATGGATGTTTTCAGAGGCTGGACAGACGTCTGTCTGAGATGGTTTAGTGAATCCTGCATTGGGCAGGGGGTTGGACACGTTGACCTGGGAGGCCCTGTCCCAACTAACATTCTAGGATTCTACTTGGATGTACAGCAGCCTAAGTCAAACTCGTTTTCTAAGTCTTTTTCCCTACCTTTAACTTTTTATAAACATAGATTTGCGCTCTTTGTGTATGACAAGTGCAGTGCTCTTTCTCCATGTGATGTCAGAGTTTTACTGTGAGTCAATCAAGTCTTTCCTTTATGATGATATTCTCACAGCATTTATCACAGAAAGATTCTTGCTGCTTTATTTCTGTCCTCCCACAATCTGGTATTTAATGATTTAAACTTGAGGATTTTTTTGGTGACTGAGGAGGTTTCTGAACATATTGAGACCAAGCAAGCAAAAAAAAAATGTATGGAAGGTAAGATGTCTCTTTCCCCAGATATTACATATTACAAAATTTCACATAATCACACTGGCTACAGATATACACAGAATCTGTACACTTAAAAGTACACCTTATGGTAGAATAAAGGGAATGTAGGAGAATCTAATAACTTCTACTTTGTACATAATCAAAAAATATATTTTATGCAAAATGAGGGGGAAAAAAAGTAAAGAAACGAAAAGCGACTAATTTGGCTTTTTTTTCCTACAGTAGGTAGTTAAATTATCAAACATTGCAGGACTTGTCAGCACACACCTACTGTACCATACATATGTTGTTGCAAAATGGCCCCCTGTAATAAGGGAATTAAAAATAACTAAGAATTTTTTATTGTAAACCGATTATTGCATGCAACGGAGATTTCGGACATCACTTGAGATTTACAGCGAGTCCAAAAATGTCACATTTTAGCTCGAAATAACAGAAATAAACACGATCACTTTGTGCGCGCTACACTGTAGTCAGTACTGTTACATAGATGGCGGAATAATGTACTATATTCAGTGGTAGAAACACTGAAAACTTCTAAGGGAACACAGCGTTAAACAATATACAATTGAACATACTGTATTGGAAAAAAAAAAAGAAATGTGGAGATGGCGGTGAGTGGCCTTAGGTGAGGTTCAGACACGCTTTGCACACAGACTGAAACACGTCGGTCTGAACTCAGCCTAAGTCTAAAATATACATATCTATAAAAAAAAAACAAATTTGCAAAATGCAATAGAAGAAACAAAAACATGAGCCAATTCAAGTTACACTCATGTCATTTCATAGTACAAGTACATTTATAAAAGATTAAAAACGGAACTAAGAGGAAAATAAGAAACCATGAACAGTTACCAAAGGAGATAGTCATTCCCCAGGGGAGTGCAGGTGCGGCTTTAGTCACCGCTCAGTATTTATAAGGGTAAGTTCACACAGGGCATTTTTGCTTTTTTTTCTGCAGCAAAACCTGATCTTCTAGGCAGAAAAGAAGCTGCGTCAAAAACGCAGGTGTAGGTGCACTTTTGGTGCATTTTTTGGTGCGTTTTTTTTCTCTTTGTCCATGGTAGTGTCCTTGGATTTACAGTAGCAAATAATGATACCTGCGTTTCTGCTGTTTTTTTTCAACAACCATTCAAGTCAATGGGTGAAAAAACGCAGCAGAAATGCTGAAAGAAGTGACATGCTCTATGTCCAAAAAACGCTGCAAAGCACAAAATACTGATCACACAAAAACCAAAGTGTGTGCATGAGATTTCTGAAATCTCATAGGTTTTGCTGGTAAAGTAAAAAGCAGCTGAAAAGTAGCATTAAAAAAACGCAGCAAAAACGCCCTGTGTGAACTTACCCTTATAGTGACCGGTGGCCATAACGACGCCCTGGCACTGACAGACAGCCGACTCAGTGGTGCATCAGTACCAGGTCATAGTTAACAGATAACTATGTACTAGGCGGTGACTGAAGCCACGCCCACATGACTGAAAGCCTGAGGCTGCCGGAAGGCATAAAGTTAATCTCCTCTTGGTAGGCAAGCTTTCAGTGCAGTGGCTGCAAGACTTTAGGACGCTATTAACCTGCAGATGAACCCCATATCCGCAGGTTAATAGAATTTGGGAACATGACAGGTTCTATTTAAAAGTACACATTAAAAACTATACTTTTACTCAAGGATTCTTTGTTTCATAATCAATTACACCAATATCTAAAAATTGAAAAAAAGAAACTTGGGAAACTCCGTAAAGCGAGGTGCAATGCTGGGAGTGCTCTCCTCAGGAAAATACTCTTGACCATTGATTAATTCTTCCGGCTTTTTTTTTTTTTTTTACACATCTATTCCAGCTGATTAAAATGATGGCTATTTTTCAATTTGTTAGAACTTAATGTGTTCAGTAACAGCAACATTAAAGATGCTAAATGCAATGCACAATGAACTAGGGGTATTCCTAATCAAACATGAGAACGTATTATACACTGCTCAAAAAATAAAGGGAACACTAAAATCCCACATCCTAGATATCACTGAATAAAATATTCCAGTTGTAAATCTTTATTCATTACATAGTGGAATGAGTTGAGAACAATAAAATCTAAAAATTATCAACGTAAATCACAATATCCCACGGAGGTCTGGAGTTGGAATGATGCTCAAAATAAAAGTGGAAAATGAAGTTACAGGCTGATCCAACTTCAGTTGAAATGCCTCAAGACAAGGAAATGATGCTCAGTAGTTTGTGTGGCCTCCACGCGCCAGTATGACCTCCCTGGGCATGCTCCTGATGAGGCCGCAGATGGTCTCCTGAGGTATCTCCTCCCAGACCTGGACTAAAGCATCCGCCAACTCCTGGACAGTCAGTGGTTCAACATAACATTGGTGGATGGTGCGAGACATGATGTCCAAGATGTGTTCAATCGGATTCAGGTCTGGGGAACGGGCGGGCCAGTCCATAGCTTCAATGCCTTCAACTTGCAGGAACTGCTGACACACTCCAGCCACCCAGACGTCTGGCATTGTCCTGTATTAGGAGGATCCCAGGGCCAACTGCACCAGCATATGGTCTCACAAGGGGTCTGAGGATTTCATGTCGGTACCTAATGGAAGTCTACTTCTGGCAAGCACATGGAGGGCTGTGCGGCCCTCCAAAGAAATGCCACCCCACACCATTACTGACCCACTGCCAAATCGGTCATGTTGAAGGATGTTGAAGGCAGCAGATCTCTCTCCACGGCGTCTCCAGACTTGTCATATGTGCTCAGTGTGAACCTGCTTTCATCTGTGAAGAGCACAGGGCCCCAATGGTGATTTTGCCAATCCTGGTGTTCTGTGGCAAATGCCAAGTGTCCTGCAGTGTCGGGCACAACCCCCATCTGTGGACGTCAGGCACTCAGACAATTCTCATGGAGTCGGCTTCTAACCGTTTGTGCAGACACATGCACATTTGCCTCCTGCTGGAGGTCATTTTGCAGGGCTCTGGCAGAGCTGCTCCTGTTCCTCCTTGCACAAAGGTGGAGGTAGCGGTCCTGCTGCTGGGTCGTTTCCCTCCTACGACCCCTTCCACGTCTCCTTGTAGCGCCTCCAGCCTCTGGACACTAAGCTAACAGACACAGCAAACCTTCTTGCTACAGCTCGCATTGATGTGCCATCCAGGATGAGCTGCACTACCTGGGCCACTTGTGTGGGTTGTAGAGTCCGTTTCATGCTACCACTAGTGTGAAAGCACAACCAACATTCAAAAGTGACCAAAACATCATATAGAAAGCATTGGTACTGAGGTGAGGTCTGTGGTCCCCACCTGCAGAACTACTCCGTCATTGAGCGTGTCTCGATCATTGCCCATAATTTCCATCTGTTGTCTATTCCATTTGCACAACGGCATGTGAAATTGATTGTCAATCAGTGTTGCTTCCTAAGTGGACAGTTTGATTTCACAGAAGTTTAATTTACTTGGAGTTATATTCTGTTGTTTAAGTGTTCCCTTTTTTTGAGCAGTGTAGAATAGGCTATAATTATAGTAATACAAGTTATTATACTCAGCAATAACAAGCAAATTATAATAATGAACAGGAGAAAGGTGAAAAGTGAATTTGGTGATTTAAGAGTCTATGACTGGATTCACACATGTATATTTCATGGTCCGTGTATCAGCCATGGGTCTCATGACTTGATCTTGACAGGTTCACGAGCATACATGAGGCTGTCGAGTTCGGGTCAGGAGCCTTGGGGCTGCTCCATGCATCGCGGTGAACTAGTATTTATTTATATAGCACCATTGATTCCATGGTGCTGTACATGAGAAGGGGTTACATACAAATTACAGCTTTCATTTAAAATAAGCAAACTAACAATTACAGACTGATACAGAGGGGCGAGGACCCTGCCCTTGCGGGCTTACATTCAACAGGATGGTAGGGAAGGAGACAATAGGTTGAGGGTTGCAGGAGCTCTGGTGTTGATGAGGCAGTAGCTTCAGTAATGGTGAGGAGGCAGCGGGGTCAGTACAGGCTGTAGGCTTTCCAGAAGAGGTGGGTATTCAGGTTCCGTCTGAAAGCTCCGAATGTGGTTGATAGTCGGATGTGTTGAGGCAAAGAATTCCGGAGGATGGGGGATATTCAGGATAAGTCTTGGAGGCGGTTGGGTGAGGTGTGAATAAGTGTGGAGGAGAGAAGGAGATCTTGGGAGGACCAGAGATTACAGGAGGGAAGATATCGGGAGATTAGTCAGGAACATATGGAGGAGACAGGTTATGGATGGCTTTGTAGATTATTAGTAAATTGAACTGGATACGCTGAGGGAATGGGAGCCAGTGAACAGATTTGCAGAGGAGGGAAGTGGAGGAGTAGCGAGGAGAGAAATGAATTAGTCGGGCAGCAGAGTTAAGGATGGACTGGAGAGGTGCAAGGGAGTTAGCAGGGAGGCCACAGAAAAGGAAGTTGCAGTAGTCAAGGCGGGAGATGAAGGCATGCACAAGCATTTTAGTAGATTGACGGTTGAGGAAAGGACAGATTATGGAGATATTTTTGAGCTGGAGGCGACAGGAGGTGGAAAGAGCTTGGATGTGCTGTTTGAAGGACAGGGCAGAATCAAAGGTTACTCCGAGGCAGCAGACTTTCAGTACAGGGGAAAGCGTGATGTCGTTAATTGCGATAGGTCAGGTAAGGAAGATCTATGAGCTGGAGGAAAGATGATGAGTTCAGATTTGTCCACATTGAGTTTGAGGAAGCGAGAGAAGGAGGATATGGCTGATAGACACTCCGGGATTCTGGACAGCAGAGAGGTGACGTCTGGGCCAGAAAGGTACATCTGAGTGTCATCAGCATAAAGGTGGTACTGGAACCCATGGAACTTTATGAGTTGTCCCAGGCTAAGTGTACAGATTAGAAGAGTAGGGGTCCTAGAACAGAGCCTTGGGGGACTAAACACAAGAAAGAGGGTGGGATGAGGAGGTAGTGTGGGAGTGGGAGACGCTGAATGTGCAGTTGGAAAGGTCACCGGAATCAGATTAGAAAGATTAGAAAAAGAGGTAAGATTATACTCACCTGGGTGGGCGGTCCGATCCGATGGGCGTTGCGGTCCGGTCCAGGGCCTTCCATCTTCATAGGAGCCGCAGTGTGAAGACAAGGAGAGGACGTCATCGTAAATAGATGGGAGGCGCCGGATCGGACCGCGACGCCCATCGGACAGGACCGCAGCGGGAAAGCCCCTGGGCGAGTATAATCTAACCTCTTTTTCTCATCTTTCAGGATACATCGGGGGCTTAGCTCACCTTCGATTTTGGGGGTGACAGGTTCCCTTTAAGGATAGGTGTGAGTGTGGCATGTTTGAAACCAGAAGAGAAGGTGCCAGAAGTTAGTGATAGGTTGAAGAGGTGGGCTAGGGATGGGATAAGAGTGGTGGTGAGGTTGGGGAGGAGGTGGGATGGGGTCAGGAGCACAGGTGGTGAGGTGCGATTTGGAGAGGAGACAACTAAGCCCCCCTTCAGTGATGTTGGATAGGGAGGTGATGGGGTTTGGGCATTGATCTGCTATACAAAGGGGTTGTGGTGGTTGAACAATGAAGACTTGCCTTGTTTGGTCGATCTTATTTTTAAAGTGTGTGGCAAAGATGAAGGAGGTTGGAGGGGGCAGAGGAGGGAGTTAAAGGCTTTGATTAACTGTTTGGGTTGTAGGATAGAGAAGATACGAGGGTTGTGAAGCAGGCCTGTTTGGCAGATGTGAGAGCAGATTTAAAAGCGAGTGTTGCCTGTTCGAATGCAGTGAAGTCGTCTTGCGAATGTGTTTTCTTCCAATGCCGCTCTGGACACTTGCCGGAGCTTTTTAGTGGTATTATTGTGCCAGGGTTGTTTATTGATACATCACACTCTGCTATGAACGAGAGGGGCAACCGTGTCAATAGCTGATGCGAGAGTGGCATTGTAGAAAGCAGTGGCACTGTGTGTTGTGGAGGATATGAATGCCAGTGGTAGGGTAGAGTCAGAGAGTGTGGGTATCTAGGTGTGCAAGGTTTCTGTAGGGATGCGCATGCTGGTGGACATGGGTGACCGGTGAGGACAGGGATGAGAAAGAGAGCAGATGGTGGTCGGATAGAGGGTAGGTGGGGATGTTAGAAAGAGAGCAGAGACGGGTGAAGAACAGGTCTATTGTACGTCCGTCTGTGTGGGTGGCTGCAGAGGACCACTGAGTAAGTCCAAAAGATGAAGTAAGGGACAGAAGTTTGGAGGCTGTTGACTGAAGGGTATCAGTGGGGATGTTGAAGTCACCCATGATGATGGTGTGAATGTCAGCAAAGAGAAAGTGAAGAAGCCAGGTGTAGAATTGGTCAAAGGCAGTGGCCAAGCCCGGAGGTCAGTATATGACAGCCACTTAGAGGTTGGAGGGAGAGTAGATGTGGACAGAGTGGACTTCAAAAGAGGGGAGGTTAAGGGAGGGTAGAGGTGGGAGGTGAATCCATTCTTAAAAGGGTTTTCTAGTTTCGGAAAACCCCTCCCCCCTGGCTGAAGTTTTAGATAAACTGTGCTTTACGAACCTTCCCCAAGTCCATTGTTGAATCTCTGCCACTACTCCCACCATCTGTTGTCTGTTTGGCTGACGTCAATATACAGGTCCTTCTCAAAAAATTAGCATATAGTGTTAAATTTCATTATTTACCATAATGTAATGATTACAATTAAACTTTCATATATTATAGATTCATTATCCACCAACTGAAATTTGTCAGGTCTTTTATTGTTTTAATACTGATGATTTTGGCATACAACTCCTGATAACCCAAAAAACCTGTCTCAATAAATTAGCATATTTCACCCATCCAATCAAATAAAAGTGTTTTTTAATAACAAACAAAAAAACCAACAAATAATAATGTTCAGTTATGCACTCAATACTTGGTCGGGAATCCTTTGGCAGAAATGACTGCTTCAATGCGGCGTGGCATGGAGGCAATCAGCCTGTGACACTGCTGAGATGTTATGGAGGCCCAGGATGCTTCAATAGCGGCCTTAAGCTCATCCAGAGTGTTGGGTCTTGCGTCTCTCAACTTTCTCTTCACAATATCCCACAGATTCTCTATGGGGTTGAGGTCAGGAGAGTTGGCAGGCCAATTGAGCACAGTAATACCATGGTCAGTAAACCATTTACCAGTGGTTTTGGCACTGTGAGCAGGTGCCAGGTTGTGCTGAAAAATGAAATCTTTATCTCCATAAAGCATTTCAGCCGATGGAAGCATGAAGTGCTCCAAAATCTCCTGATAGCTAGCTGCATTGACCCTGCCCTTGATGAAACACAGTGGACCAACACCAGCAGCTGACATGGCACCCCACACCATCACTGACTGTGGGTACTTGACACTGGACTTCAGGCATTTTGGCATTTCCTTCTCCCCAGTCTTCCTCCAGACTCTGGCACCTTGATTTCCGAATGACATGCAAAATTTGCTTTCATCAGAAAAAAGTACTTGGGACCACTTAGCAACAGTCCAGTGCTGCTTCTCTGTAGCTCAAAAGTGGCTTTACCTGGGGAATGCGGCACCTGTAGCCCATTTCCTGCACACGCCTGTGCACGGTGGCTCTGGATGTTTCCACACCAGACTCAGTCCACTGCTTCCTCAGGTTCCCCAAGGTCTGGAATCGGTCCTTCTCCACAATCTTCCTCAGGGTCCGGTCTCCTCTTCTCGTTGTACTGCGTTTTCTGCCACATTGTTTCCTTCCAACAGACTTACCATTGAGGTGCCTTGATACAGCACTCTGGGAACAGCCTATTTGTTGAGAAATTTCTTTCTGGGTCTTACCCTCTTGCTTGAGGGTGTCAATGATGGCCTTCTTGACATCTGTCAGGTCGCTAGTCTTACCCATGATGGGGGTTTTGAGTAATGAACCAGGCAGGGAGTTTATAAAAGCCTCAGGTATCTTTTGCATGTGTTTAGAGTTAATTAGTTGATTCAGAAGATTAGGGTAATAGGTCGTTTAGAGAACCTTTTCTTGATATGCTAATTTATTGAGACAGGTTTTTTGGGTTATCAGGAGTTGTATGCCAAAATCATCAGTATTAAAACAATAAAAGACCTGACAAATTTCAGTTGGTGGATAATGAATCTATAATATATGAAAGTTTAATTGTAATCATTACATTATGGTAAATAATGAAATTTAACACTATATGCTAATTTTTTGAGAAGGACCTGTAGAAGCTCAGCGCTTCTGCTCCAGTTGACGGCACAAGCCGCTCAGCTCATTGATTGGCTGCAATGATGTCGATGTGACGACAGCATCACAGATAATATCAGACATCAGGAGCAGCAGCAAAGACTTGATGCTAGACCAGGGAAGTGCAAGTAAAACAAGGAGTTTATTATTTCTTTTATTTAAACAAACTATGGATACAGAGGCTTTCTGAAACTGGAAAACCCTTTTAAAACGGGTTGTCCACTGCTTGAACAACCCCTTCTCAATCATTGTTCCTCCCCCCTCCAGTAAAATAATAAAACCTATACTCTCCTCCGGGACAGTCACAGGCTCTCTTGGGCCTTGATGTAACTGACATATGGAGAAAGAGCGCTGCAGCATCTCCCTTACTTCCTCCGGATGACTGAATTGTCCGAAAAAGGGGGACAGTGAAAAGGCAGCAGTTACCGATTGACATTATGACCCGGGAGAGTAAGTGACGACACTGATGGAATGGCGTAGGCACAGGAGGCAAGTATAGGTGTAGCTATTTTACTTGGGGGAAACAGGGACTAAGAAGGGGTTGTCAGTTGTGGACAAAACATTAAAAGCTACTGAATTTTCTTTCGAGGAGCATAAGTTCACCCCTAATAGTACTTGCAAAAATGATCACACCATTAAACATGATAAATAAGTTTAAGTTGTGTATTATAATTTGACGAAATGTACTAATAGGGAAAAAAAAAAAATCACAATTTAAACAGGTTCCAAATATTCTTCAGACAAATGGTTCTTTGAAAGATAAATTGAGTGGATACTCTTTGTAAAGGTGAACAAAAAAAAAAGAAAAAAAAAACATTTTTGATTCAAATTTTCCTTTCAGACCTAAAATTTCTAACAATGAGTAATATTTAGCTTAGCCTAAAAATATAACACCATGAAACCAGGTTCTGGTACGCACATACTTAATTGTAGGTTGATACAGAGTACCACTAGCTTCTAGATAGATCAGGGATAAGAGCTACATTAAGGCAGAATAAATGTTTTCCTAAGGAAAACAAGTTGGTCATCAACAGTTTATTAAATGTAAAAAAAAGGCTTCAATATGGCACTCGACAAAAAAAAAAACATTGAGTAGACACATGATTAACAGAATCACCAAGCAATGCAGCAGAACTGGATGTAGCAATTAACAGACCAACTACAAAGCCATTATAGTATATATTCACTGGACATGCCAATATGGCTTACCCAAATACCCTTTACTTGGAAGCTTACTGAATACCAATGTTTCAAAACAATCAATATCTGTACAAAGATAAACCTTTGAGGAATGATGTCTCATACCAGTTCTTTTTCTTCAGAAAAACCTTAAATTGCACATCTTTTTCTCCATTAGTAAATTTGGATAAATCTAAACTTCCTGTATTATTGTTGGACACACTGTGATCACAGTACCAGATGATTAGTCGGATTCTTTTCACACTTACAGCAAATAAGGATCCCACTACAGCTGAGCAGAAGGATGGGGTTATTGAACCCTTAACACTAGAAGTCCCAGAAATTTCGAGCTCCAAAGGTTCCAAACGTAGAAATGTTAAATTACCCCTCTCTGGGACTTCTAGTGTTAATACAGAGAGGCAAAAGTGCTTTAGTTTTACAGATCATATTCAGAGCACTTGCAGGAGTGAAGAGAGAGTCAGGAAAAAAATTTAATTAGCACAGCACAACAATGTTTGGCCACGACAACATCTTTCCCATCGAGAACGGTCAGCAATTTGGTAGAGTACAAAATGCAGATAGAATCCCTTTAATATATCCATAGAGAACTGTTTTAATACACATTGAAATAATATGGCTGCATTACATAGTTTTCCATTTACAGAAACATTTAAAGAATTCTCATTTTTTCTATAAATGCACTTTCCTCACATTTGCCTTTCATACTCTGTACTTGTCTTATGCATGGTGCGCGTCCAAGTACTTCAGACTCTTGTTTTCTTCCCTTCAGACATCATCTACATTCCTAGGTCTCATCCTGCAAAGTATTTCTCTATGCTCTTTTATGAATACAATAATGCATTAGTACAAAATCACAAGGCCATCTGGAGCCCATAACATCTGCTTGTTATGGTAACCTCAATTATCTTCACTAATATACTTTAAGCATGTCATCAGGGAGGCTGAATTGCCATCTTTAACATTATAATTGTTTGACAGGAGCCATGCAATCATAATCATTACCTGCGATAGTCGTTTTTTCCCCCCTTCCCTTTATGGAATACTTTAGTCCATGCAAATTCATCAACATCATATAGGAAATTCTGGTGATGGAGATGGTAACCCTCAAGAAAATAAAGGTCATGAGATGTCATGACCTAACTGAATAGAGGTATAGAACGTGCTTTCAGATAAAAAGGAACAACTAAATAACTTAATATCAACCCACACACATAATATTATATAATAAATATATTCAGGAGGATATAGAGACTTGTGATAAAATGAATAATATCTATATGAAAAAAAACTTCAGGTGTTACTTTAATTAAAAAAGTCCAGAAATAAGATTGCTTTGCCCTTAATCGCCACTAATTAATCTTGCATATCCAGTGACAAGAACAGTCACAAAAACAGTCATTCCTGAGACAGTGCAGCAGTGGACCAGAGAAGGAAAAAAACTCATAAGAAAAACACCCATAAATATGGGACTGATTGAGTCCAAAACCCATGTCAGCTAGACTATACACAAAAGGTATATCTATATGTGGATTGTAATCTGGTCTGAATAAAGCACTTTATCAAGGGCTCCTTGGATGCAAAGTTATCAGTTTTTCTGAGTTTTTTGAAATTCAATCTAATTTTTCTCTCATATGTGAAAAAAAACGTTTTCAGAGTGAATCCTTTTATTAGTCCATGTGATATGGAGTGGAACGCTATTTATCTGTGTAGGTCAGGCTTCCAGACAGGTTTTTACAAAGATACATACAATCCATATGCAATGACATCAGAAGTAAACACATGCTTTAACATACCATTAAACAACACGTTCAAATATAAAATTTAGAATACAATATAAACTTTAAAAGGGTAGTTAACAGTCAGATTACATAGTCATGCATATAACCATAGTAAAGTGCAATATAAAGGTATTCAGATTGGTATGATACCTCTGTATACTGCTAGACTTATAAGGAAGGCAAAGAGAGGTATGTTCTATCTACAGCACCGAGTTACTTATTCTACCTACGCACTAACTTGTGCATATATGAAATTGATAAAAGAACACCCTTCATCCCAAATATAAGAGTAAAATGTATATAATCAGGATGCTGTTTCTAGTGATCCAAGTTTTAACTAATGACTGACTTATTAATCTATATCATACGTGGATCGGAAGCGCACTTCTCAACACTGAAATTGCAATATCAAGAATAAAAGGTAATGGAGTGATGGAAATCACAGAATGAATAGACCTGCTATTGATATGCAAACGGTGAAAAAAAAAAAAGGAAACAAAAGTTTCAAAACATCTCAAAATTATTCAGCATAGCGTATGAGCGTCAGACACAGAAATCCTTGAGTCTGTACAACTTGGCTGACATCAATGAGGTTATTAATGGTTGTCTGTGAAATGTTCTGCCACACTAAATGCACTTGCACATGCAAATCATCAAGATCCTCTGCTGGTAACTTCCTTTTGCACTTGCCAATCAATGATATCCCAGATATGCTCCATAGGAGACCTTTTCAGAGATGCTGTAGGCCATTGAAGCACATTTAGGCCATGCAGGCTATAAGAGGCTTGGCTTTGTAGTACTGAAAAACAACTCCTGTAGCCAATCCTCGTTAGTATAGTGGTAAGAATCCCGCCTGTCACGCGGGAGACCGGGGTTTAATTCCACGACGGGGAGGCCTCTTATACTCCTGTAGCACTTTGCATACATGGTCATATTACTGGTGTAACAACAAAATCAATGTAACATTGAGCAGTTAGTGTACCTGAAATAAAGACTTGAGGGTCCAGCAACTGTGTATTATAACACCCCACACAATAATCTCATTAAAAGGACCGGAGTTACGTTACCTCGTGATGGTCTGTTCATCACGTTGCCCATTAAGTCTCGTGAGATTCGAAGATTGACGCATGGCGATCCATTCTGTATTGAATGTGAAGTTAGATGTCACGTACTAAGGATAAGGTGTCAGTGTCTACACAAACCATCAAAAGTAGTGCTGGCATGACCAAGGATTACGAGCCAGACATCCAGCCACAGACGTTCATGCCAATGAGCTCAAAGGTCCACTTTTGTCTTGAAAGCAATTGAAAGCCAAAGATTGGTTTGGAGACTACTTGAGCAACTCTATGAAGAGGCTAATTAAAGGGAACATAAGAGTCCTAAAAGCCATTTTTCAACACAACAATAGGTTGCCAGATGCTCATGCTACAGCGAGCAGCCTGTGGGTCCTTAACATGCGCTACCATGGCCTGCAGCGTCTACAGACTTGTCTCCCTATGAACACATGTGGGATGTCATTAATCGGCAATTGCACAGGGAGCTGTCAGTAGGTGGATATTGATGATTTGCACGCTCAAGAGTATTCAGTGTGGCAGAACATTAGACAACCATTAATAAATTAATTGGCTGCTATCAATGAGGTTAAAGGGAATCTGTCACCCCAAAAATCGTATATGAGCTAAGGCCACCGGCATCAGGGGCTTATTTACAGCATTATGTTATGCTGTAGATAAGCCCCCGATGTAACCTGAAAGATAAGGAAAAACAGGTTATATTATACTCATCCAGGGGTGGTCCCAGTTAGTTTCGAGTCCAATGGGCGTTGCGGTCCGGTCCGGGGCCTCCCATCTTCATACGATGACGTCCTCTTCTTGTCTTCCTTCTGCGGCTCCAATGCAGGCGTACTTTGTCTGCCCTGTTGAGGGCAGAGCAAAGTACTGCAGTGCGCAGGGCCTCTCTGACCTTTCCCGGCGCCTGCGCACAGCAGAACTTTCCTCAGCCCTCAACAGGGCAGATAAAGTACGCCTGCGCCGAAGCAGGAAGACAAGAAGAGAACGACATAGTATGAAAATAGGAGGCCCCGGACCGCGACGCCCATCGGACCCGGACCGCAGCGTAACCGCCCCTGGATGAGTATAATATAACATGTTTTTCTCCTCTTTCAGGTTACATCGGGGGCTTATCTACAGCATTACAGAATGCTGTAGATAAGCCCCTGATGCCGGTGGCCTTAGCTCATATACGATTTTTGGGGTGACAGATTCCCTTTAATTGTGTGAATTTTGTGGTGCTTATACTCAATATTGAATAAACCCACATATTTTGAAGATTTTGTATAATTTTTTCCCACAATTTGCGTATCATTAACACCTACTGATCTTTTTCAAACTTCTTGGGGTTGCAATTTCAATGTAAGGGAGTGTATATTACATATGATCGTTCAGCTCACCATTTGAAAAACGTTTTGAACGCTTAAGGCTACTTTCACACTTACGTTGTTTTGTATCCGTCACAATGAATCGTTTTGGGAAAAAAACGCATCCTGCAAATTTGCCAGCAGGATGCGTTTTTTCCCATAGACTTGTATTGCCGACTGATCGCGACGTATGGCCACACGTTGCGTCCGTCGTGCACTGGTTGCATCGGATTTTCGCAGCCCGTCTTCTGGAAAAAACGTTCGAGGGAATGTTTTTCTGTGCGTTGCATCCTGCTTTTCCGTCTGCGCATGCCCGGCAGGAAATCTCACTTTCTGTCTCATTCCTGCCCGGGACTGCAGACAGAAATGTGAAAGGCCACACTTCCATCGGTACGTCGCGCCGACGCTTTGTGACGGGCGACTACCGACGGAAATGTGAAAGTAGCCTTAAGATGTACACATACACTGAATCCCAGTTGTTAGGATAATCGATGTGAAAAAAATGTTGTTGTCCAGCACTCAATCTTCAAACTTCCAAGTAAAAAAAAAAAAAGATATACTGGGCCATTAAAAAGATATGAAAAACACATTTGAAAAATCCTACCAGTTTCCAACCTAGAAATATGTACAGTTCTTAGAAATGGCATAATCAATAAAGCTCTTTTTTTTTACTTTGAAATTTGAAAATTGAGTGCTGGACAAGAGTACCGGTTTTTCACAAGATTACAAGATACAAAAAAAACCCATTGGTTTGGAAACAGATTTTAAAAAGTTAACACATAGATGTAATTCAGGACTTTATTTGCAGTCTGTACTGGTGACTTGGAGGCCACCTGTGGTTCTTTCCCCCCTTTTACTTACGGAAGATTCCATTGTGTACTACAGTGTTTCCCAGAAAATAACAGTGTCTGAAATAATTTTTCCATATGAAAGAGGAGTCAGGGCTTATTTTTAGGGGAGGTCATATTTTTTTGTATGAACAGAAATCCACATTTATTCTAAAACAAAACAAATATCATTATTTATTAAAATATAATAGTATCATCACACACACACATGCTGCACATACACATGTATATACACACACCTCTTCAGTATCTCTAGAAACCCACAGTTAAAGGACCCCTTGGTGACATCATGGTCACCAAAGGTCCATAAGCCTTGGGATAGAAATGCAAGGAGGACTCAGATAGTGAGGTTTCAGGTGAGGTTCCTGACTAACTAGGGCTTATTTTTGGAGCAGGGCTTATATTTCAAGCATACTCCAAAAATCCAGGAAAATCATTCTAGGGCTTATTTTCGAGGTAGGTCTTCCAGAAACTGCGGAAGTAATGACATAACAGAGATAGAAGTGAGTGCTCGTGATATGGTTCTTGGTGTGGTATGAAACCTGACAAAAATTTGACAATGCATCAGCAATATAACTGAAGCCCACGATACCCAGATATTAAATATCTTACATTTTTAGCTGTTCTTTACTGATCACATTCATTTGAGTGAATACATTGCAGTATATCAATAGACCAACACTTTATTCACTATGTAGTGAGAATAAGTTACCTTGGAAATTTGAATGTAGTCTTTAAAAAAAGGGGAAAAAAACAGGGTGTGTCTATCCTCTAGAAATAACTAATTTTTGGTAATATGAAATATAAATAATAGTTGTTTATATGCTTATATTGATTATCTAGAGGTATGATAAGGCAACACGTACAAAAGGATAACTGCTTAGGTTTAAAACATTCAAATTTTTTTTTCAAAATACATTTTGCATTAAAAAATGTCGCATATTTGGAATATGTCAGTCCATATGGTAACCTAAATTTGCATGGGGAAAAATTAATTGCCCACTGTTAAAATCCAATCAAACAAAGAAATTGGTTTTCAACTCAAAGAAAAGGATTGTGTAGATACATAAACTAGAAATATAAAAGTTTGGATACCGGTAAAACTGACGAGACTGTAATCTGAAATATTAAGAAGTATCTACAAAACTGACAATTTTCGTGGCTGTACACTTGTAGCAAAGATGACTTTACACATTACACATTGTCCTGTGGTAGTTGGTCTGTTAAAGTGGTTGTTCATGAACATTTATCATTCATTTGTGGGATAGGTGAAATCTACGACAACTGACGGTCTACCTATGATAATGGTCAGATGTCCCCTATCAGTCTCTCTTTGACATCTCCGTTTGTCCCATAGACTAAGAAAGCAGCAGCACTACATCCGTGACCGCAGCACCATTCAAGAGAACATGGGTTTACAATTGGTGGAGGTCCCTCGGCGATCACAGCTGATTAATGTTGCTTGTGGGCCAACCCATTTAAATATATGTTGATTTATAGAATGCATTCATCCCATTGCGTGTTAAGTATTCCCATCTCTTAAACTTATGGCAATTCCATGCAATATGCTGTAACTGTAGGATACACTACAGCCTGCAATTAATCTCGGCAACGAGTCCTTGTTGCTACTGTTACATTTTTGGAAATCTCATAAGAATTAACGAGAGAGGTGCATGCATGGTGACCTCCTCACTGACAGTGGTGTGTGGCGGGCCCGTTCCCAAGATAGGAGAAACTCTCATCTATCCTATCATGTAGATAAGAAATGTATGAGATGGGATGTCAACTACTATAAACGCTGTTACTGATAAAAATAATTTTTCCATCTGCCTCCTAATTTTTGGTTACATATGTAAAATGAAGTAGGAAATAAGTGTGCTGGAGGGTCAGACTACACAGGGCCTGGAAACAATTTTCATTGACACTTGCAATGCTTGTATTTTTTATTTTAGATGCATTGAAACAATTGAAAACTAGTTGGTTGCAAATGTTGACATGGCATTTGGAATATCAAATATTAAGGCAATAAAATCCGAAAAATGACAGAACCAATTTAATCACCATTACAGCTTTAAAGGGAATCTGTCACCACATTTGACCTACCTAAACTATTAATATGGGCATACAGGTTATAAAATGCTGAAAACAGTCCTCCCTGAAGGTCTCACATCAGATGTGTTGTTGAGAAACCATCTTTTATCACTTTATTTAAATGTCCTCTTCCAGGCTCTTGGGAGGACACAGCCTGGAAGATAAGCACTGCCTCCAGAGCTCATTTTACATGAAGGGGAGTTACCAGTGTGATGTATAATGGTTACTAGTGTTACCAGTGTGATGGCCGCTCTGTGCGCTCCTGATCTCACTGCAGAGCTGTGTGTGGTTATAACTGACACATCTGCAGGTTCCTCTCAGCTTCCATCTCACAGGTAATATTGTTGCAATTCAGAAGAGGTGAGAGAGAAGCAAAAAATGTGTTTGCAAGAAGACAAAGTTAATTTCTCCTGTTCTGTGTTAGTTACTTGTCCCACCCTGGTAACTCCCCTTCATGTGAAATAAGCTCTGGAGGCAGAGTTATCTCCAGGCACCATCCGCCCAGAGCCTGGAAGAGGTAATTTATACAAATTGATAAAAGATTATTTATCCACAAGGCATACAGGTAGGACTTTTTCAGCAGTCTATAACCTGTATGCCCATATTAATAGTTTAGATAAATCAACTGTGGTGACAGTTTCCCTTTGAAGAAATATACCATATTTTTCACTTTGTAAAACAATCTTTTTTTCCCTCAAACTTGGGGGGGGAAATGGGGGGTGCGTCTTAGAAAGCGAACAATGTCTTACCGAGATCGTGGGTGTAGGCCTGAGGCTGGGATGAGCAGGTCTCCGGGTGCCCGGTGGTTGCTGGCCTGTGCTGCGGAGGGCCTCCGGTGCTCAGCAGTGCTGCGTGGGTGTCCGGCGCTGCGGCGGCGGCCATATTCCCGGAGACCACAGCACATGGAACCGCAAAATGTCAGCAGAACCCCGGACAGCGTCGGACACCCACGCAGCACCGCTGGGCACCAGAGGCCCCCCGCAGCACAGGCCAGCAAAAGCCGGGCACCCGGAGAAACCCCTGCAGCAGCACCAGACACCCCTGCAGCAGCGTGCCACACATCAGAACACCCCCTCATCCCAGCCTGCGACTTGCAGCATCACCCCACTCATGCCTCCTCCAGCAGTGATCCTGGGACCCCGCTTCACCGCAGCCACCCCCGGTAAACAATGAGATGCAAGGATAATAAGAAGCACCACCATTTTATTAAAAAATATTTTTCTTCTTTTTTCTTCTCCAAATTTGGGGTGCGTCTTATAATCCGGAGCGTCTTATAATCCGGAGCGTCTTATAATCCGAAAAATATGGTATCATTTTCTAAATTGTTTAATCAGATTTTATGGTAAAGTATATTACCATATATATTTGTTGGGTGAGCCCAATCCTTACAAAGTTTGACTTTTTACTTCCATATAATTTTCCACTGGCATGTCATTTCTATTTCCATTGCACATAAGTCACTATGAAGTGATCAGGTTTTATCCTTTCTACTTGGATTATTACTGCTAGTGTTTTTTTCCCCATTTGGTTCATCCACCAACACGTGTCAATTTTGTCCTCTGCGTTGGGACAAGTACCATTATGAACTTCTTGGTCTTTTAAATGTTTCATAGAATATGCTTAAAAAGCTGGGGACCATAGCTGAAGACAAAACTAGTCTGCTGGTACCCCTGGCCAGCTCTTTCCAACACTGCTGTAGATGATTGACAGGAGTGGCACTAGGAAGACACCTGTTGAGTGGCAATTTCAAAGCTCACATCTGAACCCACTGCAAAATGGGATTCAAGCTTCTACGCCAGAATCCTGTTTTGTAAGTGGTTTGGACGTGAGCCCAGATGGATCCACTGAATGGGTACCTGAGAGCAGTGTGAAAGCACCCAGCGATGTCACAGCAGGATCCTGATCGCTGCTGCGTGTCAAACACAACGAGATCGCTATCCAGGACGCTGCAACGTCACGGTTCGCTGTCGTTCTCGTTGGAAAGTTGCTCAGTGTGAAGGTACCTTTAGTGTTGGTCAAAACGGCTGCATAAATGAATGTGGTAAAGGCAGCAGATGTAGCATACTACCCCGTGTGGTGCTCTCTTAAGCATAATTTTTAGGAAACTTTCTCAATAAAAAAATGAAAAATCAAGTTAAAAATATAAACATAAAACCTTTCAAGTTTTTATCATGCATAACTCACAAGCCATCATTTGTCAAGAACCACTGAAACATGGGGGGAATGGGGAAGCGGATTTATAGAGCATTCATAAGGAGAATATTAATCTAGACACCAAATTTCTACCTTTTAAATTGCTTTATTAAACAATTCAAAGGAAGTGTCGCCTTTATTGTTTTCGTATAAGCTGCAAGTTTTACAATACTAATACAAATAGAATAAATCACGGTAACAATCAACCTTCACAAAGAGGCAAGTGAAATCTCATAAGAGCAAAAAACACAATAGGTATGAGTTACATAACAAAAAAGAACTTTCTACAAATGCTAGAGTTAAGACAAAACGATAGGTTGAAATTAAAAATTAAAAAATAAAAAAGGAAGGCATTCCACTGGAATTTATCTACTAAACATTCTCATCGGTATGGAATGATGCACTAGTAACGGCGACGCTTGTTAGATCCATCAAAGTTTCCCCCTTGGTTTCCTCTATTATAGCCACCAGGTCCACCACCAACTGCATTTACACCACCCACTGCTGGCTGAGCAGCTTCGGTTCCTGCTCTGTTAACCATGGGAGACCCCATTTGGGATGGAGATGGTTGTGAGAATCTATCAGTGCGCTACAGTACATTCGCGGTCAATGTGCAGTCCCAAAGGGTTAACATTTGTCATTATTATTGGATATATTCACAAAGTGCAGTGATGACGTTCAGAAGACAGTCCAGGAGAGTCGAACATAGAGGGGGAAAAAAGGAGCAACTAAATTAGTAACTATATTACATGTAAAAAAAAAAATATATATTAAAAAAAAAAAAAAAAAACAGCTAGATTATATTCTTTGCTTAGGCAAATTAAAGAAGTAATGGTGCAAACTGAATAAATTATCAAGTAGTTATAAAACAAGAGACTTCCAAAATTAAGACCACTCATGTAAAGAACCTTTTAAGCAACAATGTAAATATGTGAGTAAAAAAGAAAAGACACATTACCAAAAAATCCCTTTAACTCCCACCCAAGTAAAATAACTTATGTCTATGCAATTTTGCTAAGGAATACTACATATATATGCGTTGAAGAACTAACAATATTTGAACAAATTTCAAAGTTTAAAATTTGAGCACAGACCATGCACACAAAAATATTTTACTAAAGAAAAAAAAACCTACATTTTTCTTATAAATGGAATATAAATTCGAAAATATAGTTAAAATAAAACATCTTAAAAGATGTTCTGCTAAACTTGGAAGTTATGACCGATCCATAACTAATAACAGTCCGATCGCTAGGACCCCCTCAGATCGAGGGAACGGGCCTCTGAAGATCCCATTGTGAATGGGGTGGAAGTCGAGCCCATTTTCCGGATTGGTGGAGGTCCCAGCAGTCGGAACCCTCAGTGATAGGACAGTTATCCTCTATCCCAGGGGTCCCCAACTCCAGTCCTCAAGGCCCACCAACAGGTCATGTTTTCAGGATTTCCTTTGCATTGCACAGGTGATGCAATTATTACCTGGGCAAGACTAAGGAAATCCTGAAAACATGACATGTTGGTGGGCCTTGAGGACTGGAGTTGGGGACCCCTGCGGTCTATCCTATGGATTGGGGATAACTTCCAAATTTGGCACCACCCCCTTAAGTAGTAATACTGAAAATCTATTATGCCGCTTGAAAGAGGCTGAAAAGGTACTTTGATCAAGTGTTTAAGGATTTACATATACTAATAAATAAATATACCAACGTGCATATGTGCATATATACTACATCTGCCATTTTTGCATTAACATAAAGTTATATCAAACCAAATAAAATGGAGAACAGATTTTTCCAAATTTCCATGTCTAAAACGAGTGAAGATACAGTGCACAGATCCGGTTTAGGTTACTGATTATGTCATGTTGGCGGCGAATATATTTTTTGGGGGTGGGGTAGTAAATTAAAAGTTCGAAACAGAACATGAGCAAAGACTATGATCGCAGGAAAAACGGCTGAATTATTTTCTAGTAATACATTATATAAATGAAAATAAATAACACCAGTGGAGAACGTGCACACCGTTACCCAGACATATTGGCAATCTATGTGATAAATACTATGTGATGAAGGTTGGATTATACCAGCGTGCAACTGGCTACAAAAATGTAATAAAAATAAACCAACCATAAGCTATAGTTCAAGGACAATCACATTTTGAGAAGAAAAGTTACTAATACATTACCACTGCTCCATTGTCTGGCATCATTGCGGCTCCAATGCTTGCAGCTCCTTCAGAGCCCAATGCCGGACCGGGACCCATTGAAGGGCTTGAGACAGTTGCTCGGTTGCTGATATTCATCCCCATCATTGGTGGTGGTGGTGGAGGAGGACCTTGGTTACCAGCAGGTGCTGGGCTATAGGTATCTACGTAAAACAATCTATACTTAGACATGTTCTTTTTATCTGCTGCGCCCATTGAACATTAAAATATTTCAAGGGTTTCAGTAAAACTAGAAGTAGTACAGAAAATATAGCACAGTAGTAGAAGCATTTATTTTTTGCTGTAATGGGAATCTGTCACCAAATTTTTGCTCACCAATCTGAGAGCAGCATAATGTAGAGGCAGAGACCCTGCTTCTAGTGATGAGCCACTTGCTGGGCTGCTTGCTGAAGGTTTTTATTTTTTATTATTATTTTAGCAGCAGGAGATCATCACTAGAGGACTACCCAGCCAGTTGTTCTCCAACCCCACTGATTGGCAGATTTCTGTGCATGGGCAGAAAGCTGCCAACCAGTGGTGTGGGCGGGGTAATAAAGAGCTCAGCATTCTGAGAGCTGGCAGATCTGCAGCAGAGAAAAGAATTTTGTACATCATTGGAATCAGGGTCTGTGAACCTACATCATACTGCTCGCAGATGAAGTAGCAAAAACATGATGACAGTTCCACTTTAAAGAGATCTTTCATTTTTCTATAAATTATAGGGGCTGCATCAATAGATTGTGCAAACCAGCAGCTCTGAAAGGCATAGCTCATCAGGCAAAGGGCTCCGCTTCTGCCTGACCCCATCACAGAGAGGAAAAGGGGGCTCAACCCAAAATTAACCGTTCTGTTTGCACGTGGTTAGTCAGGAGCCGAGCACTTCTTCATGAAAAGCTGCATGTTATAAGGCAGTGTTCCCCAAGTCCAGTCCTCAAGAGCCACCAACAGGTCATGTTTTCAGGATTTCCTTAGTATTGCACAGCTGATAATTTCATCACCTGCACAGGCAATAATTTCATCACCTGTGTAATACTAAGGAAATCCTGAAAACATGACCTGTTGGTGGCTCTTGAGGACCGGACTTGGGGAACACTGTTATAAGGTATGTTCACAAGTGGCGCTGCGGTTTTTTTCTCCTGCTGCAAAAACGCTGCATTTTATAGTACCAGCAAAGTAAATGAGATTTCAAAAGTCTCATTCACAGGCTATATATATATATATATATATATATATATATATATATATATATATATATATATATATATATATATATATATATATATATATATATATATATATATATATATATATACATATACATATATATATATATATATAATAGTATTTATTGCAGAAATAAACACTGCAAAAATGCTACATGTGAACAAACCCACAGAAATACCTTGAGAGACATGTTAAGTAGTACCAATTAAAAAAAATCTAAATAATAGCTACTCTTTCAAAACTTAATTAATTATAAAAAGCCAATTCAAAAGGGTTGTTCCCGTTCATTTAATATTAGGCCCCAATTTCAGTTTTTAAAAGTCAACAATTCACCCTGTACTCGCACTCACCAGGTCCATCAGCAAGCGTCCGCCACTGCTCCTGATGTATTGCGCTGGAAGAGGCGTTGGCATCACATTGACAGCCAATCAGTGAGCTCAGTCTCTCTGCCAGTGGAGACGGATAGCCCTCTTCAGAGCCACGTAACTCATCGATTGGCTCCAGCGCTGTTGTGATGCCGCCAATGCCAGACACCGTGAGCAGCAGTACAGACTGGTAGGTGGCTCTAACAATGCTAGTACAGTGCAGTTTGTGCTTTTTTTTTTTTATTTGAAAGGGAACAATCCATTTAATTTTGTGCAAGGATTAAAAGTAATTTGGTCAGAAGTTATTAGCCAAGTGCTGCTCTGCTCGGTTATTAAAGTCTAACAAGCGAGTTTTCATTTTTGGAGAAGAGCAGCCCTAAGTTAAGCTCTTCTTCCCCTTAGGACGGATTCACACATCAGACTGTCAAGATCCAGAATGGTCAAAGGTCTCAGGACCCGAACATGATGGCCTTGTATAAACCTGTTGTGAAGTTTGGCTAGGTAGACCAACAGTCAGCCTGTGCATGGCGGACTGTGACACACAGTGTGCGAATCCAGAACAGATTTGGCCTTCTATCTGTTGTGCCATGTCAAATGTTTTTGGAAACAAAGGGAATCTGTCACCTCATTTTTCGCATAGAAGCAGCAGCCACCGCCATTAGGGCATTCTGTAATGCTGTAGATAAGCCCCCGATGTATCCTGAAAGATGAGAAAAAGATAGATTATACTCACCCAGGGCGGTCCCACTTCGGTTCCGATGGGCGTCGTGGGTCTCAACAGGGCAGAGTATTACGCCTGCGCAGGTCGTCTTCTTCTTGTCTTCCTGCTGCGGCTCCGATGCAAGCGTACTTTATCTGCCCTGTTGAGGGCAGAGCAAAGTACTGCAGTGCGCAGGGCCTCTCTGACCTTTCCCGGCGCCTGCGCACTGCAGTACTTTCCTGTGCCCTCAACAGGGCAGATAAAGTACGCCAGCGCCGGAGCAGCCGCAGGAAGACAAGAAGAGGACGACCTGCGCAGGCGTAATACTCTGCCCTGTTGAGGGCAGGGTAAAGTACTGCAGTGCGCAGGCACAGGTCCCCTCTGACCTTTCCCCGAACCTGCACACTTCAGAGAATTACGCCTGCGCAGGAGACGCGACAAAAGCAAGGATGTCATCACATGAAGATAGGAGGCGCTGGACCCGGACCTGCGACGCCCATCGGACCCGAACTGCCCCTGGGTGAGCAAAATCTAACTAGTTTTTCTTATCCTTCAGGTTACATGGAGGGGCTTAACTACAGAATGCTGTGGATAAGCCCCTAATGGTGGTGGCCGCAGCTTATATGCGAAAAATGAGGAGACAGATTCCCTTTAATCTACGTTTTAAACCTTACTACAAAGTGGATGTGTCTTATTCCACAGCCAAGAACAGTAAAATTCAATGTGCAGTGGATTAAATGGATTTGAGTCGACTCCACTGGCTGCAGGAAGTCAAGAAATCTATTACTATATAAAGTCCACTGTACGAATAGGAGATGTGCTCAGAAATTTGATAGGATATGTGGAAGGTGGTCAGCAATACCCGGCACAGTATACTGTATATTCAGCTCGATCATGTCTCCATAAGGTGTTGAAGGCCATGGGGGCCGGTATGATTGGGTGTGGTGTATGAGGTTGTATGCATGTTCTATGCTATTCACAATATTGAGTCTAAAGTATGTTATGGACATGAAGATACTCAGGTCTTGAAGTGTTCAACCCCTTCACCGTGAGCAATTTTCCGTGTTTTTTTTTTTTTTGCTCCCCTTCTTCCCAGAGCCATAACCTTTTTATTTTGTTGTACTTTTGACTAGAAATGAGCGATTATCTTCGGCTCTCTCCTTATTCAGCAAGCTATAGCGCTTACCAAATAAGCTGCAGAGGGGACCCGGCTACCTGGAGCGCTCAGCTGTTCGGCACCGCAGCTGCATGTGTCTAAGTCTTTCTAGATTGATAGATCAGGCGTTTCTGAACGCAATGATACAAAGAGTGTATTTAACATTTTTTTAATTGTTTCATTCTGAATGGGGCCAAAGGGGGGGGGGTTAGATATGAAATTTTACATTTGTTAAAAAAAAAAATTCTCTA
Source organism: Ranitomeya imitator (assembly GCF_032444005.1). NCBI lineage: Eukaryota > Metazoa > Chordata > Amphibia > Anura > Dendrobatidae > Ranitomeya > Ranitomeya imitator. The sequence goes on from NC_091284.1 coordinate 775,750,065, forward strand.
CTTTTTACTGGCTTCAATAGTCTCCTTAGGAGACTTGAAGCTGCGATCTTCTGATAGCATAGCAGGGCTTCACTGTTATCTTTAGCAGAAATGCTCATTTGCTTTGAACGCCAGCCACTGGGAGGCGCTCACAGCAGATCAGCAATCACAACCATGGTTGTCATGCCTACCCATTGGCACCCCGCGATCATGTGGCAGGGGTCCCGATGGGCAGAGTTAGTAGTGCTTCTGGCAATGCCAAATGCAGCTCTCAGAAATTGTCTGCAGCATTTACCATGTTAATAGCCGTGGGTGGATCGCAATTCCACCCATCAACTCAGCTGGCGTGTGCCGGAAAAGATGCAGGCTCAGCACCGGAGCCCGAATCAAAGGGAGAGACAATACATGATGTATATATACAGATCATATGCGGTGAAGGCGTTAAATGACCTTCCGTCTTCTTATTGACGAGATTTCAATGTACATGGACTATGCTTATAATTACATCATTTGATTCTAATGGTCAAAAATAAAAATTGAAAGTGCACCTGCGGCTTTAAATTTTCAGAACAAGGAGTCATATCTATATACAAGCAACAGCACATCTTCTATCCATTATGTGACTTTTACCCTACATTTTTCATCATTTCCCTGTTGCAGGATCTCACTAATTTTCAGCTATCACAAACTAAATGATTACCAAGCTGGTGGGTGAAGTCTAGCTGCTATGATGTCTTTCATACACCATACAGAGACATACATCTCTGCTTCTCGCTCTATAGCACACAGAGAGAAGCTGCATCAGCAAAGATGACGACATACAGCAGGACTGAGCTGTGTGGCTGTGAATCCAGCACTGAAGTGAAATACATTTTCTCAATACTATAGCAGGATAATGGGCTATGTAACACTTACACATCTCATTATGCTGGCAGTGGGTCTAGCTTAATTGGTTTGAGCTGTTATTCAGTAGCAGGGGAAGGGATGAAGTGGCTTATAAGTGCAGAAAGGAGTAGATTTCTCTGATAAAATATATTACAAAGTTTCTTACATTTGCTTGCATTATTGATTTATCCAAAGTTTGTTGAAATGACTGTCACAATTTAATCTGTGTTTTATTATTGCTGAAAAAACTTCCTGAATAAGATATGGATTTTAAATAACCATGTAACTGGAAGTTTTAATATTTATGATGAATGATATACACATGGCAAATGTAAAGAAATATTTTTTTCTGCAGCAATACTTCCTGGTTTATTCATATTTGTGAACAAAAGCACAATCAATAGTAGATCATATAAAAGAATCAAGAAAACAAAAAAGTATATATTTATATCACAATGAAACAAAGCCTATCACCATAAAAGTCTCAATTTAATTTTAAAGTGCTATTGTTACACAAAAATAATTAAAATATAAACTCTGCTACAATACAAACCAATACAGAATCGTACAAGTACTAAAAAAAAATTAAAAGTGTAATCTAAAATGTTAAATAATGGGTTGTGTGGTCAAAAAAAATGGATTTTTAGGAAAAAATCCCTACCTCCCATGTTTATTGCTCCACGAACGCCCATATCACCCATTCTCATATCCTGTTCTCTCTGAAAATAAACATAGTTTTTGTAGTCAACCTAATCAAAATTAAATTTAAAAAAATGTGTAGGGGACAATTGTATAACATTACTGTTTAGTATGGAATTTTAGCGCCATCATGCATGAAAAAAAAAGGAAAAATTACATCTCAAGTCACGTATGCTAAAAGTAATCCTTGCTGGGAATAAAGATAAAATTATAAAAGTAATACAAAAATATAAAAAAGGTGGTATTTGACGACAAGAGCATTTTGATAGGACATTTACATTTCCCTTTATCAAACAGCAGGATATTGAAAAAGCTTTACTAGGCACTAGTGATGAGCGAAGGTGCTCAGATAAAGTGTTGTCCGCCATGCTCGGGTGCTAATCGAGTAACTTCGGTGTGCTCGAAAAATATGTTCAAGACCCCGCGGCTGCATGTCTCATGGCTGTCGAAGAGCCGCGGGGACATGAACATACTTTTCGAAGACACCGAAGGCACTCGGTTACCACCTGAGCATGGCGGATAACACTGAGCACATTCGCTCATCATTTCTAGGCACAAATCTACATTCTGACTGCAGGCAAAGGGTTTCCAGGGTAATGGATTAAGAATAAAAATATTTAGTATTAAATACATGTGATTCTAGGTTTAATTTGCAGATTATAGACATAGCATTTAAAAGTTTCAGAAATTGGGTAGAACAGTTGTAAAACTAACACACATCTGTCTCACTGTGCTGAAAAAGTAAAACAGATTTTGCTACTACAAACAAATGAACATTAAAAGGTAATAGGACAAAGATTACAACCAAACGCAACAAAAATGGTGAGAAAATCAAAGGCAGAAATGCATAGCATATGTACTACAGTGTGAACGGAGTCATATCAAATATTTAGTGAGCGGACGTTACGTTTCTCTTTGATTCCATTATTCTTTCCTGTAATTAAAATGAGAACCTCACGACCCATTAGATGACGGATTTAGAGTCATTCATTGCTTCTTGGTAACAATGGAAGACCAGAGGAAAATGCAAACACATTCTTTAGATTCAAAACATAGAATAGCATAATATAGCTATCAAAACGGTTATGGTACTCCCTTACACAAAAACAATAAATAAAAACTTAAGAAGTGACATCTTTATTATTAGGCCCTTTGTTCTTTTTTGCTATTTAGAAATGGTTCACCTTTATAAAGTAAACAAAAAGGACAATTTTTACACAACAGTTTCGACAGATACCCAACAACCTGATTTCCGCACGGCTGCAGAGTTTTAGACAGAGCATAAAGACATCGTAGGATGTCATTTTAATCAATAGATCTTGGAATAATAAATTTCCACAATTGGATGTGTTTAAATACAATGTTCCTGTGCTGAGATAATCTTATAAATGTGTCCCTGCTGTGTACTGTGTAATGGCCGTGTCTGAGGGATATGGTCTGATCATATCACATCTCCTGGGCGGCAGGACATAGAGTATAAAGACAGGCCTGTTTTTAACCCATGTTTTACTTCAAAGAAAAAATCATTTGCGATCCCTAATGTCTGTATTCTCTCTCGTGTCGTCCCCTGCCCAGTAGTTATGGTTATGATCAGACCATGCTCCTGCACGGTCAGACACGGCCATTACACAGTACACAGCAGGGGCACATTTATAAGATTATCTCAGCACAGGAACATTTTTACACACATCCAATTATTGAACTTATTACTCCATGCAACAATTTTTTTTTATTTTTGCTCCCGGGAACAAAGTGTGTTTTCCTATCCCTTTATGCCTAAAACAAATAGAAAAGAGTTGTTCCACAAAAACTTTGCTTCAGTGATCAGGACAATGAAATTTAGAAATTTGTTTTCGGGAAAATTCTCGATTCGTATTCAATACTGAGTAGTCTTCTAGAACACCGTTGAAACTTCTAGGACTGTTCAATAGTAGTCATACAAGTACAAAAGCACAGGTGACTCGAACCAACATTACGGTTTATGTTATTGCTGAGTAAGAGGAAAAAGGAATCGTAGATAAAGAGCAATTATTTGTTTTAGATGGCATCAAGAGGTGGTTTGCGCCCAGCAGATGCATTTTGCTACGTGTGTGGACAATTTATGAAGAAGAGCGAGAAAGTATTCCGTGAAAGCATGTCATATGATGTGTACAAGGCATATTTTGGCACATGAGAATATTGCAAAAAAATTCTTGAAGGTAAAGTGAACAATTGCTGCTCGTTTAGATGGCAGTGCCTTATTTTCTAGAATTTCAATGATCCAGATCTAGTACAGTTTAAGGAATTGCAATTAAAAAGGAGCATACACCATGAAGCCTTCTCTGTAGTATTAAAACGGCACGCGCCACCTGAATGTACAGTAATTCATTTATGGCAGTATTTCTGACACAAACAGAAAAGACGACCATGTAATCATGATTAATGCCATTTACAACCCACATGCTGGCACCGTTACGTTTCGGTCTTCCACTCCACTCAAGTGCCTTTCTGCCTGCAATTACATTTCTATATATAGCACTACTGTTGGTATTGACCAGCGACCTACTGCTTTTCATCCTAAAATCCGACTGCAGAAGAATGTGTTTCACTGAGGGAACAAAACAATACACTATCAATTAATACACATCACTTAGTATCAACAGTGCAGGGTCACCTTCGCCATTTATCCAATGAGTGGAATGCTACCTGGCACCAGCACTTGTTGGGCGTACTGCCATTTATCTATTGATTAGTATTTCTGGCGCAAGCTGAATCACTAAGACTTATTTAGGCACGTCTATCATGGATCCGTTTTCACAAATCTGTTCAATGTGGGCACAAATCAAGAGGATCTGACAAATGGCTGAAATCTTTTATAACTACTGCACGTACCCTCTCTTTTGATGAACGGTGTCAAAAGGACACGGTGGTATTCCAGAACTATGTCCATTTATCTGCATATCCATAAAAAGTATGTATGGTAAATAAATGTATCCTTCCTAACAAAAGGCCTTCAGAGGACCAGACTGCATTGAGGCAAGCATTATTTCTAAAAACTTCATCCAACTAAATACAAAAAGGAGAAGAGCTGGGACATCAGAAGATGTCTTCGCAATTAATTTATTCTCCAGCAATAACTCAGTCGAAAGATTTATTTCTTCTGTTACACACTTTTCCAGCAGCTCCAGAATGCATCATATTACAGCTCCTCTGTCAGTTGAGACAGGTCCGCACTGGGATTATGAAAAACAGGCATTTGGATGCAGCCAAAGACTTGATAGTCAAAAAAAAATACGCTTCCCATGCTTTTATTATCAATTTACAAGTACATGTGAAAATGATTAGTCACAATAGTAACATTTTTTAAAAATTACATCTAAATAAAGAAAGAAAAAAAAAAAACACAAAATACACATTACAGTTTTTAAGGTAACACTAGAGAACTAAAGTCCATATAAGATTTGGGATATCGACGTTATTGAGCCATTAAAGCTGTTAGGTCGAGGCTTCCCTTTTGTTTGTTTTTTTTGTGTTTTCTTCCCCCTCGTCTTCCCGGCGTCCTCTTCTTAATTCTCCTTGTTGTGTGAATCTTAAAAAATTATAATTAAATTTGTTTTACCACACACAAAATCACTTGATTTCAGATACAGAGACATTTGGCAAGTCATACTCTCATATTATCACTTTGCACTTTATTGATTTATGTGAACGCTGTCATATGCGGTTTATTATTATTGATTATTAATTATTATTATTCAATCAGGAAATGGTGTTTGAGATTTATCTGCAGCTTTAAATTTTTCTCCTTTGCCCCCTGTTCACACTCAGTCTTTGCAAGAGAATTTTCCCTTGTTTTAAATTCCACATTTTTTAATACAATTTTTGAATAAAATAATATAATTTTATTAAATATTTTTGCCTATGCCTCTTTATCCCTGTTGTGCACATATGGTATTTTGCGTATTATTACGGTATTTGGAATTAGTTTTTAATATCTGTATATTTAAAAATAAAAATATTACATACATTGGCCACTATTATCGTCACTGCTTTATTTAGAAAATAGCTTATTTGGACGGTAAAATCAAAAGGTCAAACACTTAAGGTTTGTTTACACAACAATTTTTTGTACCTAACAAAAACTGATACCAGACAGAACGATAGTTAATGATCGTTGCCCTCATACAGCACACATTTGTTGGCAGCACCATTACATGGGGAGATGCACTGCCGAATGAGGAGATGACCCAGGGTAATGGCCGTGCATGCGCAAAAAAACTCAGGCAGAGGAGGCAGGTCACGGAGGGAAGAGTGATCAGTCCTCCAGAGATTGCTGGCAGGCGGGGAAATAGGAAGAACAGGAGAGCTGAAAGTGCAGGGTCCCCTACCGCAATTGTGAATAAAACTAACGGCTGGATAGCTCCACAATCACACAATAAAATACTACAAACAAGGTGTGGATTTCATAAGCATTAAAGGCCCTTTTTACACACAGTCCTTTATGGTGCTGTCCACTACTAGGACAACCCCTTCTCAAACAATGTTTAAAATAAAAACACTCATACTCCCCTCCCTTGCTGACTCCATTCCAGAGGGGTCGGCACTCGCGATACTAAGGCTCATGTGAGGTTATGACACACAAGCCCTGAACCACATGCGAACATGTAATCAGCAGGTGAACAGCCAGTCACAGCTCTCACTTCTTTTTGATTACTCACACGCCTGAAGTCGGGGACAGTAGCGCCAGCGCAGATGGGGGCGCAGGGCTCACTTGTCAAAATGACGTGAGCCCCGGGAGACAGAGTGCCAATATCGTTGCAACGGCGATGGCACGAGAGGGGAGTATGGGTGGTTTTATTTTAATGGGGACAAAAATTCAGAGCGAGAAGAGGTTGTCCTAGCAGTGGGGTCTAAATATCCTAATGAACATTCACTTCTAAGGAGGTTTCCAGGTGTAATAATTTTTAATGGTAATGGGCCTGCTCTAGGTGAAAATAATACATTTGCATGTAAGGCTCAATTCACCTGACCTCTTTTGCAATTGCTGACCCAACCTAAACTAGTAGCCTCAAAGCCAAAAGGCTGTTAGTTTGGGTCAAGAGACTCATGGTCGAGCTGACCATTGAGGGCCGAAACATGGAACATAAAATATGTTTATATGACTGCACCCTTCTTCATCCTCTCCTGCTCCAGAAGTGATGTCAAGTCTACAATGCACATGACTGCTGCTGGGGTAGCGGCAACAAGATCATGAGTCGCGATGTCACCTCTACAGACTATCAAAGATGGAAGCAACAACAGAAGTGCTGCTAGATCAAGAAGTAGGCAAATAGTAGCTGAGATTATGTCCACCTATAGCAAGTCTATTGTCATTAAAAAAAAAAAGGGACCAAGAACCTAAAGTTGACCTCTAAGCAATTAAAGACCCCTCTCTATTAATGTTAACGAGTGCACTATCAGGAGAAAACTGAACAATGGTGATCATGGTAGGATTGCAAAGAAAAAGGAACTGCTCTCCATAATGAACATTGGTACTCAAGATCACCCGGACAAGCCAGAACGTTTTGTGGAAGTATAAGACCAAAATTGTTAACTGAGAATAGTTAAGCGTGTAGTTAATAAAAGAAAAAACAACTGTATTGCAGCAAAAAACCTCATATCTGTAAAACATGGTGGTGGTAGTATCATAGTATGGGCCCATTTAGCTACATCTGAACCAGGATGGCTTGCCATCATTAAAAGAGTCGCCCAGTACTAGGAGCAACCAGCCGCAGCTCTGACTTCCTCTTGAACACTTATTTGACAACTGGAGATGGGGAAAATGAAGTCGGCGCTGATTGGGCGCAGTGAACATCGGGAATATTGAGGGAAGATGCCGCCCAGGGATGGTATCGGACTAGTCATGCCTCTAACTATAATCCACGGCTGGTGGTTTAAGCATCAGGGCTTTTCAGAGTGACAATATACCTGGCTCTAAATGTGCAGCCAGGCTCTGATTCATGCAGCTCGTGGTTTGAGCAGTACGAATGGATTGACAGGTTCCCTTTAAACCTTTCTATGTACTTTAACACATTTGAACCTACGTGCGCAAAATGGACATAGCAGTAATCATTAACTTTTACCAGTCATTAAGTGTTTTGTCAAAACCGCCCTAAAACAAATGACACACTGCCTCATAAGTAAGGGCGCGGCTTATCGTAAAGGACATACAATGGTTTTTCATTGAAACAAAAATTATATTGCCACAAGTTGAAGACAAAAACTTTGCAGGAAACCTGCCAAGTCCTGGAGATAAATCACATTTAAATCCTGCCTGGCTGCCTTACTAGAAAAGCGGCTATAAGGAGAAAATGAACTGGTCCTCCCTGCAGCTGCTTCACTATCAGTGATATGAGCGATTACAGTCACAGCTCACTATACTGCCGAGAGCAGCTTCAATCACTCCCCTGCACTATGACAGACAGCCTGCTCTGCAGCGTTTGTGTGAAGAGTTGAGTTAGTAGGACTTATTTCCATGTCGAAAGTAATAATTTTTTTGCTGCAATTTTTCAACGAAAACAAACTTTTCGAATAGTGGATGGTTGCATAGCTGGGTCCCACTGGTTGCTGCCAGTTCTGAGCTGGTGACACTGCTGTACATCTTCCAATTTCAGAGAGAAGCAAGCCTCATGCATCTTTCATCAGCTGTTTCTTTAGCCGGCCACTGCATCTATAGTCCTCAACGTTGTCCATTTTTTGGTGTCCTCAATGACAAGAAATCTTGGTAGATACTTTATCCATCATGCAGGGAGGCATCTAATCAGCTACAAATTTAATCTGCAGCAATACAACAAACCTAAACAGACAGTCAAGGTCATCAAGAACCATCTTAAGCGTAAAGAACAAGGAGTCCTGGAAGTGATGATATGGTCCCACAGAGCCCTGATCTTAATATCATCATGAAAAAGGACTTGCACAAGTCTAAATCCACAGAAGATCTGTGGTCAGGTCTCCAAGATGTTTACATCCACAGAAGATCTGTGGTCAGGTCTCCAAGATGTTTACATCCACAGAAGATCTGTGGTCAGGTCTCCAAGATGTTTAAATCCACAGAAGATCTGTGGTCGGGTCTCCAAGATGTCTCCGGGCTTGGGCTGCTCACACTCAGATGAAACTGAGATCGTGTGTGGGGCTCCCTGTATGCAATGGCCAGCTGCTACTCAAAGTGGTTCAAGGAGATACAACCAGTAAAACCAGGAACAGTGTCATGGTCATCGAAATCCCATTTATAAAAGTGTGGAGCGAAGCCCGTGCTGGCATTTCTTCTGCGGTGTTGCTATCAGTGTGTCAGGAGTGGGAGAAGAGGGTTGCATTGACAATCCAACACAATGGGCAGCACTTTAAACACGTTTTATAAGTGGTCATAAACTTGTAAATAACTCATGAAAGAATAAAGTTACATTTTTTCTTGTGAAATTCTCAATAAGTTTGATGTGTCACATGACCTTCGTCCCATTGAAAAAAATAAAGTTGGATCCAAAATGGCTGACTTCAAAATGGCCACCATGGTCACCACTTATCTTGAAAAGTTTTCCCCCTCCCATATACTAATGTGTCACAAACAGGAAGTTGATATCACCAACCATTCCCATTTTATTTAGGTGTATCCATGTAAATGGCCCACCCTGTAGAATAAAAACGTGTAAGAGGAAATAACCAGTTTTATGACATTTTGATAAGATTGCTGGATATACAGTTATGCTCAAAAGTTTACATATCTCAGCAGAATTTTTGCTTTCTTGGCCTTTTTTCAGAGAATATGAATGATAACACCAAAACTTTTTCTCCACCCATGGTTAGTGGTTGTGTGAAGCCATTTATTGCCAAACTGCAGGTTTAGACAACAGAAAATAGGGAAAAAATTATTTCAAACTACATTTATATACATACTTTAATAAGTCCCTGGTGACAAAGTTGTGGAGGGATTCATGTCACTAACATTTGTGGTCTGGGGTTGTGCCCCTGGGGTAATGTTTTATTCCAAAAGAACGATAGATGTTGGGAATCAAACGAGTTGGTCCAGTACATAGTATATTGGGGGAAGGGGTGGTTGGAACAACAAATAAAGGGCATTGTAGAGTGTCGCCAATAGTGAACAAGAGTCCCAATACAGTTTACATTAGCTGTCTTCTATATTTTGTATCAAGTAGCGCAGCGCTGCATGGATTTACACATAGGCCTGGCCAAAAAAAGGGCTGCAACAAATGAAAAGTATCGGGAAATGAAGGGGGCGTCTTCCGTTCTCGGGATGGGGGGGGTTGTTCACATCTCCGTGGAGGCCGGGGGTTGTTCCTGTGTCAGGGGGGTAGTCAGCTCCTCTCTTGCTTAGTGTAAGTCAGCTTGTTAGCTATATGTGGGACAATTCTATGTTACATCATCCTGTCCACTGAAGATTCTGACTACTGCCCCTTGTGTGGCCAGCTTTCCCCGACCTGCCCGCACACCGGTGTGGCTCCGTCTCTCCTGCTCAGCACTGATCACAGATTGGTATTGCCGAGGTGAGAGAACTACACAGCCGCATAGTTTTCTCAGTGATCAGAGCACAGCACTTTATGGATGCTCTGCCAGATGATTTAGACTAGGATTACACTGGGAATTTGGCAACGACACCTGTCGTGCGGACAAAAGTTAGCTAGGGGCTGTTGCTTCATGGCAAGCCAATACAAGTGAATGTGGTCTCACTGCGACCCAGAGGGTACAGTGACGGCAAAATATATAACCAGGTTGGACTTCTTGCAACTTGCTTGTCGCAATCGCAGTACCCTCGGGGTAACAATGTGATCCCATCCACTTGTATTGCGCTGCAATGTAGCAAACATTCGTCGAGCGTCCAGTGTCGTGGCCAAAGTCGCTGTGTAGCCCCAGATGTTAAAGAATATCGTTAGGGAGGGCTAGCACGAATAGCTTTCTGTGACTGCACCAGAAGATGCAAAGATATTTTAGTAGATATAGATATATATATATATATATATATATATATATATATATATATATATATATGTATATATATATATTTAAAAAAATATAGGCGAACTGTTTCCAGTCTCCACACATGAATGAAATTAGAGCATAACAATAGTAAATTTAGGGGGATGTTGTGGGATTTTTTTTTTTTTTAGTTTTTTTATATCTAAATTGCACATTACAATATTTTTTGCATTGGCTATCCCCCCTAAAGGAAGAACAAAAATGAAACAAAATACAGAAATAGGTTATTTTTGCATAAAGGGAAATACCCTGCATACAATAGGATGCACCACAAGTTATTATGACAATAAACCTTGAAAAGGAAGAGATCTCTGCACAGAAAGTCAGTGACTTCATACAGCAGAGTTTACAGAATGATTTTTCTACTCTATTAATACATACGAAAGGTGACAAAGTTTTGTGCAAGCTTGGCACCAGCAAGACCACAGACTTAAGAAGACGACATCAAGAGATGAACCTCTTCCTCACCGAGCCAGCCTGCTACGTCTGCAGGTGCTTTAAAACAGAGCAGTGCAATAATGACATCTTCCAACACTTTTGACTTCATAAGAATCATTGGGAAAGCAAAGTTCTTCTCATGTCAGCACGGAAAATTACAAAACAAAAAAATAATAGTTGAAGAGACTTTTATAAGGTGAAGACATCAATAGGCATAAATAACGCTGAAGGCCAGATTAACGGCTGAAAAACATTGACTTGTTTTATACTTGGTCTCATTTCTACACGATACAGAACATTATTTGTACCGATTCAGAATGATACCACGAGGCTGGTGACATACCAAGAGGGAAAAAAGAGAATATCAAATGTCCCTTGTAAAGCAGACATGACCAGATATCTGAAGTCACAGACTGTCCCATTGAACTTTTTTAGGTTTCAGAAGGTTCTGTTGGGGTTACAGCAAATTTTACTAAGACTAATGCTAAAGAATGTTTTCCAGCTGAAGTTTTGGCACAAATAACCACTAGGTTGCTTCATTTTACAGTAATTGATATACATAATATGTAAAACTTTGCACTCAGATAAAGTGTAAAAAAAAAAATAATTAAAAAAAATAGTGTAATCACGCATTCTGATGAAGGTCCCAGATGTTGGACTGAAACGTCAATATTGCTCTGCATATTGTTGGATTACACAAATAAACTCTTCTTCCACTTTATCTGCTTATCTCCAAGTGTTTCATATTACATTTACGGGTTGGAACCCTACTCGTGCTCCATCCGTGTGCAGAGTGACGTGAATTATTTGCTGCTAGTAACTGGTATTCAGTTAACGGTTTTGGTGTTTCAACTTTTATGCTTTTTTTGTGAAGTTGTGACACGTGGGGTACCACGTAATGAGAGCATCCATTATTCACATGAACAAAGAGGCTCAAGCGCCTTGATGAGCACCATGTCGCCTCGTCTGCCACTGATCATTCTCAGCATCCCGCAGAAGCTGAAATTGGGATATATCATAAGATTGTTTAAATGCAAGATACATGTTCAGATTAAAAGGAATTTGACACCAGGTTTATTCCATGCAATCACAGAGAACGGCATGATGTATGGGCCGAGACCCTGATTGCAGCAATTACTTACTGGTCTGCATGCTGTCAAACAATCACTGTTTTCTCTGCTGCAGATATAGCAGATCTATGCAGAGCCCTGCTTAATCCTGCCCAAAACACTGACTGACAGCTTTCTATGTACACCGTATGTTGAATGATAGCTGGTAATCAGCGGTCGTGGTGCAGTTACACAAAGAGTTGACTAGGAGGCACAAGACACCTAGTCCTGTATTGAAAATCTCTTGCGGACAAAAAACTTATTTTAGTGAAACTGCAACACAGCCCATTAACTGACACATCACTGTAATCAGTGTCTCAGCCCCTACATCATGCTGCTCTCTCATCCCTTTATAGAGGCTGTCCCATTTAAACTTGTATCGTGCCATTGGGTTGCATTGCTCTTAAATAAACTTAGCTGTTTACTCACCCTCCAGTTCTGCTTCCGGTCTTTGTTAATCACCTGCAGCAGCGACCGCACATCAACAGCGCTTGTAACAATCACTTGGCTCAGCCAGTATGGACAGAGCGAGTTCCTGAGCCCAGTGATTGTCAGCAGTGGTTCAATAAGACCAGAGCAGCAGTGGAGAGGCAACACCTGAGTAACCGCTCATTTTGTTACTACAGTCCTCTTCCACTCTACAGCCTGCAAAGTATCGAGTTGTGGCTGGTAAGGAACCAGGTCCTAAAATTAAGTAAATAAATCAAACTTATTGTAGAAAATGAATATGCTAATTGCCTCTTCAGAGAAAAAGAGGACTTGAAATCGATAGCGCCACCTGTTGGAAGTAGCGATCCTACCAGTCACAATAAACCCTTTAACGAGTCTTGCAATGTTACTTAGGATAAAAGCTAAATGTAGAAAATGACGAATTTTAAAATGTATGCAAAAATCACACAAACAATGCATTTCCATAACAAGCAATAATAAATGCGCTTTTTCGCAAAAGAGATATATATATATATATATATATATATATATATATATATATATATATATATAATTTTTTTTTCAAAGTAATGTGTTACTCTAGTACACTTTTAGAGTCAGACATAGCACATTTCATTACAAAACCTGTACCATGGGGAAAAAATAGGAAAGTTTATACAGAAAAGTGGTTATTTCCAAACCACTCTGGTAATTTTTACATCAGTTTAGCTGCAGATATTGTTACTTCTGGCAGCGGAGGCCGAGAAGAATGGATCCATATATAGATTAAAAGCACAAAGGTCCTTCCTTACAAATCATTGCTTCTTTTAAAAATAAAAAAGGAAAATAAAGCACTGAAAAAAAATGATCAAGAACACAAACCAGTATTTTCGGTTACACAGAATGTTTTTCCATGGTAAGAACTGTATTCCCTGCCACCATTTTTGCTGAATACAAAGATTAATAAAAATATATAATTGGTCACATACATACATTTTGTATCAAACTTTTTCTCATGAAATATATAGATTTTTTCACCAGAGTGAAACAATAAAAAAAAAAAAAAAACTAAATGTGACTATGTTTATAAAAAATTATTAAATATAGACACTACCCCTGAGAATCTTAATGTGAACACGGCCTAAAATACAATAAAATATTACATTTCAATATAATCCATATAACAAGGGCCAAACAATCGCTGGTAAATTAGTAATTTGGTTATGTAAAAGGCTAATGCACAAGGTGAAGAAGACATCCGATACAAAGCTGTGCACGCCAGAAGACAACACTAGATCACACAATTACCACAGTCCAGGGCGTTTTCCCTCATAAATAGGAAGAAAATAAATACAATAAAATACAAAAGTTTTTGTCAATGAACACAATGTTTTTTATTCCTTGGTTTTGGTACCTGTTTTCACGGTATAAAAGCAACACAGAATCACACAATTACAAAAGTAGGTTGTGAATGTAACACACATAAATGTGAAGGATGTAAAGAAGCCAAAGAGCATCCACAACACTCAGCAGGGTGAGGATGGTCGATCTCCAAAAAGGAGACGTGTTCTATGAAAAGTGGATTGAATTGTAAACGGTACTTACAGTGTCCATGTAGGCGGGCTTGAAACTTTCCTGACGTCTAAGATCCTCCTGTTCCCTCTGACGAATCATCTCTTCTTCACGACGTCTGTGCTCTTCTTCGTGTCTACAAAAGATGTGAATATGGAGAACATGAAATGGGACACGTGATGGTGTGATGCCCAAATCTATGCTTCTGAGTAACCACACAGTGTAATGGCATGGAGCATCACTAGACTCCACCGACTCGGGGGTCATCTCTGAAATATCTTAAAAAGACTATGACTAAGTCAGCGAGACTCGAAACGTCTCAGAAAACACTTGGGAATAATTTATCAAAGCTTTTACGCCAGTATTCTGAATTAAAAAGATTTGGGGTAGGAAATAAAATTTGGCACAACTGGTGGCTTTTGGCATATTCGTGCCATTTTTGACCAGCTCCAAAGAAGTGGGCAAACTTGGGGCAGGACAGGATAGGGGGAAATCTTATTGATTTCTGGTTGTCTGCACTTTTTGTCCCCGTTAGAATGGAGCAGCAACAATGTACATGATCACCCGTCGCTCCATTCATTCTCTATGGGGCTGCCCGGCACTGTGCTTAGCTTTCTCAGGCAGCCCCATAGAGAATGAACAGAGCAGCGATCAGACATGTGCACTGTTGCTCCATTCTAAAGGGGACAAAATTACCAGGAGGATTTTAAAAAAAATAAATCTTAGTTTGCTGATCAGTGCAGGACCATCACCATTCACCGATCAGCAAGTTCTCACTTATCCTGTGGTGAGGTGCCAACTAGATTACACAGGAGAACTATAGCTCACCAGCCATTTAAACTTATTGAGAGGACTCATCAAGTCCCACCGGATACAGCAAAGATGGAGAAATATGTTTTTTTACTACATGGATAGCGATCCTTGTCTTGCCATGCAGCTAAAGCTTTTAAACCAGTCATATATACATAATATACTGAATAAATCATTTACACAAGGTTAAAATATACATATTATAGACTACTACTCTGAAATGTTACCTCATATGAAACTGCTTTCGCTTTTGAAGCTCCTGGTTCCTCAGCTCCTCTAATCTTCGCAGCTCTTCCTGGCGGCGCATTAGATCTGCACAAAAAACAAAGCACATTTTTCTAACATTCTGCTTGGAATTGAGAAAAAAACAAAACAATGATTAACCTCACATACAAAGACATAGCACACACTCACATATGGATCCCCTGTCACTCACCTTTCCTGATCTTCCAGCCTGGTCAGAACGTGGATGTAGACATGTCAGATGTCGACCAGGCTAGATGATGAAGTGGAAAATGTCAGGAGATCCATGGGTGGGTATGTGCCACTTCATTTTTACAGCACGCTGAGCATAGTGCAGAGGCAGGGTCACTGCCTGAGGAAGCTGGTGGTGGCAGGAGTGGGGCGATGCTGCAGGCCCAGGCTAGGAGGAAGGGGTGTTCGGTGGTACGAGGCTGAGTCGGATCCCGATCTTTCACAAAATGTCAGGAGTCCTAGTACTTCCATTCCTTTTCACTGCGGTGGACTTAGGGAAAATGGCTGCCTCTGGTTCTCGGGATTACTGTGCATGCGCCGCCTCTGGCAGCCATTTTGCCAAAGTCCACCACAGTTAAAAGGAGGGGAAGTGTGGGGACTCCTGATATTTAGTGTGGCGCACCACTGAACACCCCCTCCCCCACAGCCCGAGGCCAGTAACATTGCCCCACTCCTGGTGCCATCTTCCTGCAGCAGCGACCCATACCTCCTGGGACTCCGCTCCAACACAACCGTCCCCACAGTAAGCTATATATGGATTCTAAAAAATTTGGGGGGGAAAGCGAGTCTTAAATTTACAATATTTTTTGGATTATATTTCTAAAGGCGCTATTAACATGAAATTCTCACCAGGTGTCCGTAACAACCCATCCAATTCACACAGGCAAAAAAAAGACGATAGGCGTCGCATAAATTGAGTTATGTGTAATAATGAGAAATGACACAGGAGAAAAAGTATTGAACACGAAGAAAGAACAGTGCAAAATGTCATGAAAAGTCATAACACCAGCTGAAAATCTATCAGTACTTAGAAAGCAATTCTGCCACTTAGTCAAAAATAATATCAGTTGGATCAACTGATGGCCTATAAAAAGGTGTCCCATTACCAAGGTACCACACACAAAAAAAAAAAAAAACATTCCATGATAGGTTTAACCAGTGAGCTGTCTTAATGCCTTTGAAACCTTATTGTTGCAAGACATATTGATGGTATTGGTTACAGAAGAATCCCTAAACTACTGAAGTTTCCAGTGAGCACTGTTGGGGCCATAATGTGGAAGTAGAAATAACAATTTCACTATAAACTGGCCAAGACCAGGTGCCCCCGCAAGATTTCAGATAAAGGGGTTAAGTACGCACATTGAAAGCGATTGCTGAACAAAAGGCATGTTCCAGCGATTTTAAAGTTTGCTCAACATTTAGACAACTGAAATGAAATACTGGGAGAATATAGTCTAGTCAGAAGGAGACCAAAATAGATTTCTCTGAATGACCTAAATATGCATCAAGTTTGGAGGTTCAAAGGGCACTGCATAGCATGTCAAATACACCATAGCAACAGTTAAGTTTGGAAGTGGGAACACCCTGGTTTGGGGCTGTTTTTCAGCATACAGCACTGGCAAACTTCAAATCATTGAAATAAGGATGAATGGACAAATGTACCAAGACATTCTTGACAAAAATCTGTTGCTGTCTACCAGCATGATAAGGATGAAACAAGGTTGGACATTTTCCCTTTGAAGACGCTATTGCGAAACGTCAGAGAGCCTATGTATACAAGCCTAAGGATTTACATTAGGGAGGTTCCCAGCAACACGAAATCGCCTTAGGCTACTTTCACACTGGCGTTTTTTTTTTTTAATACGTCGCAATGCGTCGTTTAGGGGAAAAACCGCATCCTGCAAAGTTGTTTGCAGGATGCGTTTTTGCCCCATAGAGTTACATTACCGATGCATTGCGACGTATTGACACACGTTGCAACCGTCTTGCGACGGTTGCGCCGTGTTGTGGTGGACCGCCGGGAGCAAAAAACGTTAAATGTAACGTTTTTTTGCAGCCAACGGACGGCTTTTTCCAACCGCGCATGCGTGGCCGGAACTCCGCCCCCACCTCCCCGCACCTCACAATGGGGCAGCGGATGCGCCGGAGAAATGCATCCGCTGCCTCCATTGTGCGGCACAACAAACGCTAGCGTCGGAATCTCGGCCCGACGCATTGCGACGGGGAGATTCCGACGCTAGTGTGAAAGTAGCCTTATCGTGACTGCCAGGTACACATGATTTGGCCAATTTATACGCTAAGTATTTTCAATTTTTCATATTTTCTAGAGCAGTAATGCAATTCAAGTTTCATATACCGTATATACTAGAGTATAAGCCGACCAGAGTATAAGCCGAGGCACCTAATTTTGCCACGGAAAACTGGGTAAGCTTATTGACTCGAGTATAAGCCGAGAATGCATTGTCCCCTCATCCCTGTCCTCGTCATACTCACCCTACATCCCTGCATCTCCATTGTCCCGATGCGGTAGCTCTTCCTGTGCTCATCGGTCACATGGTACTGCTCATTAAGGTAATGAATATGCGCTCCATGCCTACGGGAGTGGAGACGCGTGCATATTCATTACCTTAATGAGCTGTACCACGTGACCACTGAGCACAGGAAGAGCTGCTGCAGCAGGTCAACAGAGATGCAGGGACTTGCAGCGACCGCGCAAGGCGGGCGAGTATGATGTCACAGCCGCCGCTCCCCCGCTGGCTTTCTGGACAATGACTCGTGTATAAGCCAAGGGGGGCGTTTTCAGCACAACAAATTGTGCTGAAAATCTCGGCTTATAAACGAGTATATACGGTATTTCATGTTTGCATGTTATAGCACTACAGCGTGCAACTTTATTTGTTGGTTATATATGGAGATATATTACCATTTTAGTAAGCACCTGTTCACACTAGATTTCAGTTTGGAAGTGAAGGTCAGTCTTTTGATATTTGCATACAAGATCAATTTCCAAAATTGACAAGACAATTTCATACAACATTTTTTAACTCAAAAAATAAAAGTGAGGTTAATATAACTCATTACATTTCATTAATGCAAAAACAAATATACACCAGATCAAAGACTACTACATCTAGTATTTTGTATAACCTTTATGTCTTAACCCCTTAATGACCACCAATACGTCTTTTAACTGACCTGAGATATAAGAGAATATCATCCCCATACAGGTGACAATCCGGCAGCTGTCGGCTGTACACTATAGCTGACAACTTCTCATGTACAGCACCATGGAATCAATGGTGCTATATAAATAAATAATAATAATAATAACTTGCTGCACCAGCCAGTGTTTGCGCCGTCCAAATCTGTTTAACCCCTTAGATGCTGCTGTCAATAGTGACCACATCATTATAAATGGTTAACAGAGTGTGCAGGCTTCCTCTTTATCCTAATTGGTGCACTCAGATCATAATTGTGTGGCCCTGATGTTTGCGATGGCAATTCACGACCAAATAGTGGCCTTTGAGTCTGATGGCTATTGTAACCTGTTCAGAAGTTAGCGGCATTTAGGTGGTAAAAATACACATTTTCATTTCTGTCATACCACTTTGCATTAATTCCTGTAAAGCACCTGAAGGGTTAATAAACTACCGGACTGCAGTTTTTAATATGTCAGGTGGTGCTGTTTTTAAAATGGTATCACGTTTGGGGGTTTCCCAATATATGAGACCCCTAAAGTCACTTCAATCATGGATAGGTCCCTAAAAAAATAAATTTTGTACATTTCCTTGAAAAAATAAAAAATTACTGCTACATTTTTAAACCTCCTAAAATGCTAACAAAATAAAATAACATTTTACAAATGGTGTTGATATAAAGCTGACATGTGGGAAATGTTATTTATTAATGTTTTGCAATGGTATGACTATCTGGATTAAAGGGATAATCTTTCAAATTTTGAAAATTGCTTATTTTTTAACATTTTTCTCAAATTTTTGATATTTTTTATAAATAAACACAAAACATATTGACCTAAATTTACCATTATCATAAAGTATAATGTGTCACTAAAAAACAGTCTCAAAATCACTGGGATTTGTTGAAGCGTTGCAGAGTTATTACCACATAAAGTGACACTGGTCAGATTTCAAAAATTTGGCTCCGTCACTAAGGGGTTAAGGACAGCACCAAGTCTTCTAGGCATGGAATGAACGAGTCAGTGACATATGGCAACATCTTTTTCCATTCTTCAAGAACGCCTGGATGGAGAGTGATGCTCAACTTGACTCTTCAGAAATCCCTATAGGAATTTCTGAAGATCGGGTATCTGGAGACACTTCACTATAGGCACCATTCATTTAGAAAAATGAATTTATGAGTGACAGTTCCCAAAAGTCCAGAGGCAGTCCTATTGCTAATGTTCTGTATGTCGGGTCCTAATTTTAATAGATCACTCTTAAGACACCAGCTTCAAGCAGCAAAAACGATCTTTCCACACTGGAAATCAGTCAGCTCCATCCATGGAAGAATATTTTTCAGAAATAACTTCAAGTCAGTGTATAGAATTGCTGATTACCCACTCCCTCAAAGAAAAGACCAAAAACTTAAATGAAAACAGTTTCATTGGCACGTGTTCCTAGCCTCCCCGCTTTGTAAGTCCATTCGAGGGTAAAATATCCTCAGTTTGGGTCATCTGCGGTGTGCTATTCTAGTAGTTCTCTTCTAGGTCTGGTGACCGCTATCTGCTTTTCTTCAGACCTATTCCCCGTTTTGTCTCGGTTTTCTTCCTGGTGTATCTATACATTTATGTTCTGTTGATGTCATATTGACTGTTCTTAGGCTCTACTGCTTGTCATGTTTTTGTTGGTTGAATTGCCTTGATATGTGAAAATCTTTCCATAAAAATCTTGAAATTAATTTATAAAAATACATGGTGCCTTCAGTGTAACATGGCGGTGGCCATGTCCTTCTGTGGAGTCGCATGAGAACTGCTGGTGTTGGGCGCTACATCATATTGTTGGTATCACAAATTCACACGCTCTATATTCAAAGAGATGATGCTCCCATCACCCCAAGCCCTTGGTAGACGTGCACTTTTCCAACATGACAATGATCCAAAAATCACATGTTGCATTTGTGAAGATGAACAGGGTGAAAGCGATTCAGTGGCCAAGTCTGCCCTGATGTGAGCCCCACCGCACATCTATGGGGGATACTGAAGAGACAAGTTTTCATCACTCTCCATCAAGTCTCTACAAGAGGTGTCTTCTCGAAGAATGGAAAAAGTCTGGTGTTGCAATATTCAAAGAAGGAAAAGTACGTCTGATTAGGGCACTCAGAAGACAGACACTTGTTTTAGATGGAAAATAAACTTCTTTGCTTGGTCATTATCTCTTCACAAAGCTTTTCAGCTGTGAATCCGCCTTCATCAGATCACCTGATGTTGCAATATGTCACCAACATCCATTACATGCCTACAAAATTTGGTGATGCCCTTAAACAATCATCTGAAGATTTTGTAATTAAAATTATATTAACCTTACTTTCATGTTGTGGGTTAAAAAAAAGTTATATAAAATCGAATGTCAAAATTTCGGAAACTGTTCCTATATTCAGTGAGAGATTGCCTAAAATCTAGGCGTTTGATAGTGTGGAGTGGAGGTATTTGTGGGCGGTCCTGAGGGCTATGGATACGGGTTAATGGCCTTCTGTCTGGGGATTTTCCCTTATATAGGGGAACACGGCAGGGGTGCCCTTTGTCTCCTCTGCTGTTTGCGATTGCTATAGAGCCTCTAGAAGCGGCGATATGGACGGATATGGGCATAAAGGGATATAGATTAGGAAGTCATGGAGAGAAGATAGCCCTGTACGCGGACGATGTATTTCTGGAAGATGCGCAGGAGTCTTTGAGGGTGGCTATGCATAGCATTACTAAATTTTGGGCTCTTTCGGGACTATCTATTAACTGGGACAAGTCTGTGTTGCTACCCTTGGACGTGGCGGCTCCTCTGACAGTGGATCCTGTTATTCCGGAGTTTAAATACTTAGGTATTATAATTTTGGCTACGATAGAGGACTATGTGCGGCTCAACCTAACTCCTTTGCTTGGGAAATTTCAGCAGAAGATTGGGGCCTGGAAGAAACTATTTCTGTAGGTGGCAGGTAGAGTCAATCTGATCAAAATGATATTTATGCCTCAGCTCCTCTATATACTGCATAATGCTCCAGTGTGGTTGGCACAGAGCAAATTTAATAGAATACTCTATTTAGGGACCTGATTTGAAAGGGTGGACGGGCACGTATCAAATTAGAGCATCTGCAGAGATCAAAGGACGAGGGTGGTTTGGCGGTCCCTAACCCCTTGATATATTTTATAGCGTCTCAATGTCAGCATATGGTGGGCTGGGGAGAATCTAGCCAAAATACATCAGCTGGGATAATCAGTGAATATATAGTGGGGAAGGGTCCATTGTTAGCTAGTTTGGAAGCGGGTAGTTTTAGATAGAACCAAGAAAAAATCCCAACCATAGTTATGATGGGGAAAGTTTGGCAGAAAATATAACAGTGGAGGGGGGTGACAGAATTTACGAGATATGCGTCGATTTGGTTTGACCCTAGAATGACGGAGCTCATGAGATTGCGGGGGTTTGGCATTTGGTTCGTGTCTCAGTTGTTCGATGGTGGTGTTATTAAAACGTTTGAAATGCTCAGGAATGAGTTTCCTCTGAGCCAGAAGATGTTTTTCCAGTATCTACAGCTGAGACATGCCCTAAATAAACAAAACGAAGTGTCACTTGTGGTTCTGCAGTCAGATAGTTTGTTGAATCTTATAGGACCTCGGAGGAATTCGAGGGGGTTCATCAATTTGATGTACAGGGGCCTGTTGAACACTTTTACTGAGACATCCGTTAATGTTGAGGGAAAAATGGATGGCGGACCTGGGTCCTTTATTGGAGTCTCAGCGGGAGTCCATATTACAATATATTCCCAAGGTTTCTTTAAGTGAGGTTAAAAGGGTGTCACAGCTATATTTAGTCTAGAGTTTACAGGACCCCGTTATGGATGATGAAGGCAGGTCTGAGAGGAGACTCAAAATGTCCAAGGTGTTCTGGGGAAGGCGCCGACCTTCTACACATGATGTGGTCGTGTTCTCGCCTTCAGCCCTTTTGGGTGAAAGTGCTCAATCTGATTCAAGAAGTGATGGGGGTAAATATTGTGCGTAACCCGCTGACTTGCCTCTTAGGATGTATGGATGATATTGCCACGGATGAACGTGGGAAACTGGCTATTTCAAGATTGCTATATGCTGCTTGGAAGCTTATTGTGATGCATTGGTTAGATGAAAAATCACCAGTCAGGAAAGAGTTTGTGAATAAAATAAACTTTATTGTCCTCATGGAAAGGAATATTTACATTAAGAGAGGTAAACATACAAAATTTGAAAATGTGTGGGGCGGATGGATGGATTGTTCGGGTGTGCCATCTATTGCGCTGTTGCAGAGTAGGTTGGGAGTCGGTTAATTACCTCTGCAGAAATTGTACTTGTGCGGCTCAGCTTTTGTAAAGTGGTGAACAAATTTATCAAGAGGAGATGTACCTGTTTGATAATAAAAGATATTGGGATGGGGTACTGGGTAAAGGGGCTAGTTCATGTTAAATGAAAATGTACCAATCTGCTTTGTAATTTTGGTATCTGTCCAAAGTTTGTGTCAGACTGTATTACATTTTTGATATATGCCTTCATAAAAAGTACTTGATTTAAAAAAAAGATTGCCTAAAATCTTACTCTTCAAAATGGGTGTACTCATTTATGCTGAGCACTGTATGCCATACATAACACATAGGCCCCCAATGTTATTAGGAAAATTAAAAAAAGCAAATGTACAGTATACAACACAGCACGTCTTTTGAACTTTGCAACAAGGCTGTCTAGTCGGTAAGCCAAACCTCCTAAATTTCTCTGACTCCGACTCCACAGCCTCACTACGGCGCATGTACATAGAGTGCAGCACAGATTCATCTCAACTAAAAGCCCAGACCCTTAGATCAGGAAGAGATGAGCGAGCACTAAAATGCTCGGCTGCTCGTTGATCAAACCAACTTATTCTTAATACTCGCATGCTCATTTCGAGTAATTAGTATAATGGGACTCCATAAGAAAGTCAAGCTTTTTTCCGGCAGACCCTACAAAGAAGTCTGGTGAGTAGTGAAAATGATAAAATAGATAGAAAAAGTGCTGAATGGAAGGAAAACAGCATGGGGAAGACCCCTGAAAGCATTTCTGACTCCCAGATCGCTGCTGAGAACAATGGTGTCAGTCTTACTCCACTTTAAGGACTGACAAAAAATTCGGGAATGGTAGGCCAGGTATTGCATGACCATCTTTAAAAACTTTTCTCACTTTGTCAAAAAAAAAAACCCAGTCATCAGGCCCTGTGCTGGTGTCATGAAATTGGCCCACACCTTCGACAGTGTACTCCTGCCTCTGCTGTGTGTCTCCCTGGCCTCTCCTCCTTGGTTGGGCAATGAAGCTTGCCCTCGGCACCTAGCATTGTCTGATGGGAATTTTTCCAACATAATTTCCACAATAGCCTTCTGGTATAGCACCATTTTAGAAGATCTCTCCACCTCAGGAAGAAGACATGCAAAGTTCTCCTTGTAGCGTGGTTCTAGCAGGGTGAACAATCAGTTACTCTTTTGGGCATGATGAATGTACCATGAGGATCAAGGAAAAGGCAGTGGTACATAATGTTGGGCATATGTGCCAAGTTCCATACAGCCAACACTTCCCTGTCTCCAGCATGATGACGACTCTCCCTCCTCATTCCCATATTCAGCCCATCAACCTAGGAGAGATGGGACGAAGGACGTGTGGCTACTAGCCTCTGTTGCATTAGCCAAGAGGAGGAACATTAGCCACCAGCTCCTGTTCCTCCTCTTCAGCGTAGACCTCCTCATTGATTCCCAATCTGCACAGCGCAATGAGATGAGGCTGGGCTGGCTACAATCTCTCTGGGTTAGGTTTTCCTCCATCCCCACCTGGTCCGCATGCAAAGCATGTTTAATTGTGAGCAGCGACTGTTTAAGCAGGCACAGAAGCACGATTGTTTAACTGACTGTGGCGTCATAACCGCTCAACACATTTGTGGAGTCCTTAAAGTCTTGGAGAACCAAATCTCAGACATCTATGCACACGCTAAAGTTATGTGCGGAATGTGACCAGAATAACAACGGGCATGTTGAAGCTGGTAGTCAACCACTGGCCTATTCTGCACACAAAGCCTTGCCAGCATGTGCAGTGTGGAGTTCCAGAGCGTGGTAACGTAGCATACCAGTCGGTGAGCTGGCAAATGCATGTGCTGCTGCAGCACTGCCAAAGTGGCGGAAGTTGTATCTGACTTGTGGCAATGGGCGCTGACGTGGCATATCTTGACCAGAAGCTCTGTCAAATATGGGTATGTTTTCAGAAACCGCTGAACTACCAAAATGAGCATATGTGCCAAGCATGGTGAGTTTGCCAAGCTTCACAGCCGCCACCAGGTTACATCCATTATCACACACGACCATACCTGGTTGGAGGTTCAGCTGTAAAAAAAACACAGGTCTGTCTGGGTTTGTTATTCCTTTAAGTAACTCTGCTGTTGCGTGTGGTTTGCCTCCTAGACAAATTAGCTTCAGCAGGGCCTGTTGCTGCCTTGCTGAGGCAGTGCTGCAGAGCTTCCAGCTGATGTGGACGAGGTGCTCTGAGAACCACATCGAACATGGAGGATGAGGAGGAGCAGAAACTGCTGTAGAGGGTGGAGGAAACCCTGATAGAAGTAGGGTCAGCAATCCTCGGTGTCTGGAACACATGCGCCGTGCCAGGGTGTGAGATAGTCCCAGCCTCCACAATGTTCACCCAGCGTGCCATAAGGGAAATGTAGAATCCCTGGCCAGAACGTGTGTTGGTAAGGGCACGGATGATGCACATGAACACGTGCTGGTACAAGGCAAGGACGCCACACCAGGTGAAAAAAGCAATGGTTGGGGACAGAGTACCAAGGGACGGCTGCCGCCATGAGTTGGTGGAAATCCTTGTGTCTACCAGTCTAAATGGTAACATTTCTACATCAAGCAGCCTGGAATTGTGCCAGTTTAGCATTTGGGGCTGGGGGGGGTGGAACTTTCGTTTTTGTTCCAAGGCCTGGGGTAGGGACAGCTGAATCCTGTGCTGAGACAAGGATTTTGAAGTGCTTGATGAAGGCAAGTCAGAATGTGCAAGGATAGGTGCAGGGCAGGCGGCATCTGAATCAGTGCTTTGGGCAGGGGATTGGGAAGCAACTTGGAACAGGGGTAGAGGCAGTGGTATCACCCGATTGCACCAATCGTGGAACCAGGCGTTCAGCCCACAAAGTCAGGTGCTTAGATGACATGTGCCTGAACATGCTGGTGGTGGTTAGGTTCTAAGTAGTCAGGCCCCTGCTGATCTTGTCATGACACAGGTTGCAAATGGCCATTTTGTTTGGTCTCGGAGCTCTTTAAAAGTCCCAGACTGGGGAACATTTAACTCTGACAGAGAAATTCAGGAGTTTCAGTGCGCTACAGAAAAGTTGCACGCCTTCTCCGTCTTGTCACCTTACTGCCTCTTCCTGTGCTTCAGTGCTGCCAATCTACAACCCCCTCCCCCCCGTTCCCCTCAGCGCTGCTGGCCTTGCTGTGCATGCCAGCTTGAGTTGGTGACTTAGTCATCCACCACCGCATCCGGATCCTCCCGACTTCGTGACTTAACAACAACAAGACTTAGTAGCAACTGTCTCATGTTCCTCCTTATCCCAAATTTGCAGTTCCCCAACCGTCATGTTCTTGTGCAGCTGCTCTAAGTTTTGTGCGTCACTAAACAGCATGTCCTCCTGTCCATCGTAGAGCATGCAGATAGAGAGGTCACAATCAAGAAATGTTGTGGTATAGAGCTCCTCAGAGTGTTCTAGTGTTGGATCAATAGTCTCCTGGGGCGCAACATGGTGGGACGAAGGAGGAGCAGGGTGAGAATTAAGTGATCCAGACTCTAGACTGGTGAGACTGGACCGTGTGGAAGACTGGGTGGTGCTGCCAAGCCTGCTGGAAGCATTATCTGCTATCCAACCGACCACCTGTTCGCACTGCTCTGGCTTCAGAAGTGGTGTACTGTGCCTCCCTGCAAAGTGGAATAGGAACCCATGTGTCGTGGATGGGTGTGTTTCTTGTGCTCCAACAACAGGCTGAGTCGCTCCAGCAACAGGCTGAGTCGCACCCGCCCCACGTCCTCTGCATCTGTGTGCACCATTATCAGCACTTCCACTCCCCTTAACGCACGCCTTACCCATTTTGTCATTGCTAGGTCTCTTAAACTAAGTTTACTTTTAATGGTAACCTGCAGCAATCCACCATAATGTAACAGACAGAACGCAGAAGTGTATGGCAAATTCAATCCATTTTTTTCAGTTTTAGATATCACAGAAATGTTCAGACCACACAACACTGTATGCCTGAGAAATGGAAACTTACAAAATTTTTAAAATCTTTTTCTCAGTTTTAGAGATAACAAATGTACTCCACACTACAAAATAGTGTATGGCTGAGAAATGTAAACAATTTTTTGGGGTGTGTTGTTCAACACAAAAAGGACCTAAAAGCACATAATACTTGATGGATCAAAGTATATTAATTTTTTTCAGCCACACAAAAAATGCTGCAGCTATATATTTGCCAACAGAGTGCACAGGCCTAATCCCTGTCTACATACTGGATTCTGTCACTCTCCCTCCTTAGGCTATATGCAAATTGTATGTGCTGCAATGATTAGCCCTTTGAAGGGCTGTTGGTATCAAGCACCAACCCATTACTCAACGAGTAATGAGCACCGTGATAATCGAGTAATAACCGAGTATTACCAAGCACGTTCACTTATCCCAAATCATGAACAGAACAG
Source organism: Ranitomeya imitator (assembly GCF_032444005.1). Lineage (NCBI taxonomy): Eukaryota > Metazoa > Chordata > Amphibia > Anura > Dendrobatidae > Ranitomeya > Ranitomeya imitator. Next base: position 775,777,194 of record NC_091284.1, read on the forward strand.
ACATTTATAGGACTTTTTCTTTATTTCTCAGCTTCTTATGAAAACATTTACAGCACATCCTGCATTGTACTACTGAACCCAATTTATGATATATTTTAGGAGTTGGTCGATTTTATACCGATTCCACGACTCAGACTCCACAGCTCTGCTTTGCAATTACAGTTTCTTTGCCATCAAGCACAATGAATGGTAAATTATTGCTGAGCTGTGCAAATCATAATGAAGCCAACTCAGAAGACAGAATACTGTAACCAGAATATGAACAGCAACACAAATGGGATCAACAAGTCCTGCTGGTAGGAACATTTCATGACATGAATCTTTTTGCCCTTCAAAACACTCACGGGTCATAAGCAGAATCAATAATTGAACAGGCAAAAGCAAAACACAATACCATGCCTAAAAGGACTAAAGAACAATTTAGCAACCTTCAAAAAAATATTTTTTTCCACTAATACATTCTGTGGGTCAGGTAATACCAGGAGCATTTTCAATGTCACTTTCCCATGAGACTACATTACCCTTATTTGCATCTCACGTATCAAAGTGACGCATAATGTTCAATAAATCCGACATCTTCTGTCTAAAAATCTTGCTTGACCCCTTACTGGAGTTCGCAAAGTGGCTTTTTTTTTTTTTTAAAAGTCGAAAATCATAAATCTGGCTTAATAGAAAAAAAAAAAATAGGTTTGCTTAGCTAAATCACATCCACTTTTTGAAAAATTTTAAGAAAGGAGAAAAGGTCACATTTTTGGATAAAAAATTTGAGACTTTCTGACACCAGAAAAATAGGGATTTTTCTGTACTCACCGTAAAATCCTCATCTCCGAGCCAATCATTGAGGGACACAGGACCATGGGTGTTATGCTGCTGCCACTAGGAGGACACCAAGTAATACAGAAAGAATAGCTCCTCCCCTGCAGTATACACCCTCCTGCTGGCTCTAAGTGAACCATTTCGGCAACAAAGCAGTAGGAGCTTAACATTTAACAAGAATGAACTATGTCAAAACCAAGTCAGAGAAAATAACTAAAGCCAATAGGCTAACAGGGTGGGTGCTGTGTCCCCCAATGATTGGCTCGGAGAAAAGGATTTTACGGTGAGTACACAAAAAGCCTATTTCTCCTACGCCTCATTGGGGGACACAGGACCATGGGACGTCCCAAAGCAGTCCCTGGGTGGGAAACAATCCACTGCAATTGCTCCTTGTACCCACAAGTTACAGATGCGGCAGTGACGCCTGCAAAATTCGTCTCCCGACGGACTCATCTGCCGAGGCCTGAGAATGGACAAGGTAATGTTTCGTAAACGTATGCAGGCTGGACCAAGTCGCAGCTCTGCAGACTTGTGTCGCCGATGCCGATGGCCCAGACGCACCAGTAGTGTATAATAGCCAGGTTTCGTCAAACTCAATCTGACAGGTGCCCCGCCCCTATCAAAGTGTATCAAAGTGTGTAACCCCTCCCCTCCCCTTGTCTGACGGCTGGTATCCAGCTGTCCCTCCTTGTTTGATTTCCCCTTTTGATATAGTTTAATATAGTTTAATTTGTTGTAGTTTTGATATTATTCCCGTATTTTGTGGAATAACACATGTTTATAATTATAGCCTAGTCGTGTATTTATTTTACACGTGGTTTATAACACCTTTCTCATTTGTTTTATAATAGATTTTATACGTATCCCCGTTATAACACCTTTCTCATTTGTTTTATAATAGATTTTATACGTATCCCCGAGTTTGATTCTGTAAGCTTTTGTTTTATTCACAGTGTATTCATATAGTGGAGAACTTAAAGCTGTTTATATGTGTCTCTACTGAACACTATGGTGAACATTAACTAAATGTTTATTTTCCCAAACAGAGAATCTGCTGTGGGTATTTGCAGTGTATTCATATAGTGGAGAACTTAAAGCTGTCTATTTGTTTTTTGTAAATGGTGAACACTAACTAAATGGTGAACATTATCTAAATTAGGTTAACTGCTGTTCAGAGGTTCATAACACCTAGGTCAATTTATAGCACCTAGGTCAAGCAATTGTTGTTGTATTTGCGTACCCCATAAATGTTTATTCTCACAAACAGAAAAGTTATTGTGTCCTGAAGATGGCATCTGAGGTTATTTGTTTTTTGTATTAGCTTTCTCAGAAAACAGCTGTGTTATCTGAGGTTCAGATATTTTTGTACAAACTCATGCTGTTTGGTGATCTTTGTGAAGCAGAACTTTGTTTTATAACACATTTGTACTTGTATTGTACCTGAATTGATATTTGCTTTCTCTTTTTTGTGTCCTGAAGATGGCATCTGCAAAGTTATTTGTTATCTACTGAGGCCATTGCAAGTTGTGTTTATTCACATTGTAGCAGGTTTTATCCTTGTGGCTGCCTTATATACACAGAAGAGATATGCACCAATGTCACAACACAAGTTATAATATGACCCAATGTTACAACACAAGTAAGAAGCGGCGTGTTTTATACGAATAAAAACCAAAGACACGATATTGTAAAAATAGAAAAAGATTTATTTCTCACAATAAAACAACAGCTCAAATTTTAACATGAAATAGACATTTAGGACTTATTTATGTTATTATCTTTATGCACGTTGCCTGTGCTGCCTATAATTTGACTCTATCCTTGTTTTGTTGAAAATAACTGGACATACATAAGAAACCGGGCAATATATCTTTATAGAAATAACACTTCTGCACTCTTTGGGCATTTCTATCAGTTTTATTCATGCATTTATAACACACCATGTTTGATATTGGTAATTTGATTCTGGGAACACATTTTAAGTTACATCTGCACATGTATTACTGTTTTTTTTTTTAGGCCATATAAATAGAAAATTATGTAGAAACCCAAAGTTTTCATAAGTGTATGAAAATACACCAATATTAACTATTTGTGCTATTTTAGGCGTAAATTTGTCCTATATGTATAGCAGTCAGGAGTTGGGGCGATGAAATATGTGTTACAAGCGTAGTGAATTGCAGATATATTCTACAGTGTATGTCATTTTGAGAAATGTGTGGCATAACCAATGTATACAGTAACAGGCGGAATGACTGAGTGTAATATTGCACTCAATACTGTGCAAAGGGTCTGAATACTTATGACCGTGTGATATTTCAGTTTTTCGGTGTAGATACAGAGCGTGTCTCACTGTTGGTAATTTTTAATTCATCTAAAAGCTTCCTAGTAGCGGTGTTACCCACAACTGTAGACGGCATATTTAGTTCGGCCATAGCTTGCATAAATGAATCCCAACCCGGTGGTAAATTTCTACTGTTCAGAGCATGGCTCTGCGTTGTACTACGTACCAAATCCAGTAAGTTAGACCCTGGTATTACGGATCCTTTGAAAATAAATTCAGCATTATTATTCCATGCTGTGACATTTTTATTCTGCAGCAGCCTGTTTAGTAAAAATTCAGCATTCTTTTTATATCTCTGGTTTATATGGCTGACAATTTCAGCGATCTCATGATTTTTATCAGAGTCGGTATGATTTTTATCAGAGTCGGTATTTGGCAATTGATATATATATATATATAATATGACCCAATGTTACAACACAAGCAAGTAAGAAGCGGTATGTTTTATACGAATAAAAAAACCAAAGACACGATATTGTAAAAATAGAAAAAGATTTATTTCTCACAATAAAACAACAGCTCAAATTTTAACATGAAATAGACATTTAGGACTTATTTATGTTATTATCTTTATGCACGTTGCCTGTGCTGCCTATAATTTGACTCTATCCTTGTTTTGTTGAAAATAACTGGACATACATTAGAAACCGGGCAATATATCTTTATAGAAATAACACTTCTGCACTCTTTGGGCATTTCTATCAGTTTTATTCATGCATTTATAACACACCATGTTTGATATTGGTAATTTGATTCTGGGAACACATTTTAAGTTACATCTGCACATGTATTACTGTTTTTTTAGGCCATATAAATAGAAAATTATGTAGAAACCCAAAGTTTTGATAAGTGTATGAAAATACACCAATATTAACTATTTGTGCTATTTTAGGCGTAAATTTGTCCTATATGTATAGCAGTCAGGAGTTGGGGCGATGAAATATGTGTTACAAGCGTAGTGAATTGCAGATATATTCTACAGTGTATGTCATTTTGAGAAATGTGTGGCATAACCAATGTATACAGTAACAGGCGGAATGACTGAGTGTAATATTGCACTCAATACTGTGCAAAGGGTCTGAATACTTATGACCGTGTGATATTTCAGTTTTCTTTTTAATAAATTCGCAAAAAATCTACATTTCTGTTTTGTTCAGGCATGATGGCGTGCAGAGTGTACATTAATATATATATATATCTCAGAATGCAACTGAATAGTATTGCTAATTAGGCCATATAAATAGAAAATTATGTAGAAACCCAAAGTTTTGATAAGTGTATGAAAATACACCAATATTAACTATTTGTGCTATTTTAGGCGTAAATTTGTCCTATATGTATAGCAGTCAGGAGTTGGGGCGATGAAATATGTGTTACAAGTGTAGTGAATTGCAGATATATTCTACAGTGTATGTCATTTTGAGAAATGTGTGGCATAACTAATTACCTATTACGGCCACATTTCTATGCAGTGTATTTTAGAACCAGTGTTTCTGGCTGCAGACTGTAATGTGTAAGGTATTCTCATTTTTATATATTGTATTTTATAACACACCATGCCGTTTATATAATAATCACAGTTGTGTCTCTACAGGACAACGTGGCTTACAAAGACATTTCATTAATATAAGTGTGAAACTGACAGACAAGCACACCTGTGTCTCTACAGGACATGCTGGTCACTAGACAGCCAGAGTTTCTGTGGGGGAGATATACTAACAGAGGTTCTGTTGACCCAATAAACCGGTGTAGAACGTACACAGAGAGCAACTTACAATATTTACTAAGGTAGCGGAAATGGGTTTACTGCAGTTATCAGAGCATTGTATTTTATTTGACAGCCACAAGTCACACAGGTCATGATGATAGTGTATCTGCAGCATGTTATTTGGAAATAAAGAAGCCTTTTTTGTATTCGCCCGCATTTTATATAAAATCTGCATAAAAAAAATCTTCTTGGCTACACCAAAACACGTAAGAAACAAATGTATAACTTTTAGATCTACCGCATCCACAGATATTATTCCAGCGTTCTTTAATTCTACATTATTTTAGCACATATTAATTTCACAACTTTTATATGATATTTATAACACTCATTTTATATGAGTTTTCTAACACATTCTCACGGGAATATTATATATATATATATTTTGTGTTTTGCGCAATTATTTGACACTGTAATTCGCATTTTATATAAAATATGCATAAAAAATCTTCACATTCTCACGGGAATATTATATATATATTTTGTGCTCTGCATCATTATTTGACACTGTAATTCGCATTTTATATAAAATCTGCATAAAAAATCTTCTTGGCTGCACCAAAACACGTAAGAAACAAATGTATAACTTTTAGCGCTGTCGCATCCGCAGATATTATTCCAGCGTTCTTTAATTCTATATTATTTTATCACATATTAATTTCACAACTTTTATATGATATTTATAACACATTCTCATTTATAAGGGATTTATAACACAATATTGTAAAATCATTTATTGGTTCGCGGCCTTACTAATATCCTTTGAAAATAAATTCAGCATTATTATTCCATGCTGTAACATTTCTATTCTGCAGCCTCCTGTTTAGTAAAAATTCAGCATTCTTTTTATATCTTTGGTTTATATTATATTAGCTTTTTGATAATCCCGGGAGTGCCATCTATCTAGCCCTAGTATTTTTGTTATCTCAAAAGGGTGTGACACAGTCCCATATATTATTCCAGCATTCTTTAATTCTACATTATTTTAGCACATATTAATTTCACAACTTTTATATGATATTTATAACACTCATTTTATATGAGTTTTCTAACACATTCTCACGGGGATATTATATATATATATATATATACTGTATATATTTTGTGTTATGCACCATTATTTGACACTGTAATTCGCATTTTATATGCCGCTGCTTTTTCTTGTTTTTGTGTAAAATCTCTGGCAGACAGGCACAGCTGTATCTCTACAAGACATGCGGGACACACCAGAGACATTGGAAATTGGGGGTTATAATGTCGAATTCAGAAAATAACCATTTTATATTGAATGACTAATTGGTTAACCCAAAACCGTAAGAAACAAACGCATAACTTTTAGCTCGAACACATCAGCATATATTATTACAGTTTTTTGCTGAATTAAAAATTATACAGTTATTTCATATTTTTGGGGCTTCATGACAGGAGAAATTATTGATAGAAACCCAGAGTTTTTATACGTGTATGAAAATACACCAATATTAACTATTTGTGCTATTTTAGGCACAAATTTGGTCTATATGCATAACAGGCAGGAGTTGGGGCGAAGAAATATGTGTTACATGCGTAGTGAATTGCAAATATATTCTGAAGTGTATGGCATTTTGAGAAATGTGTAGCATAACCAATTACCTATCACGGTCACTAGATGGCAGAATATCATATTAATTATACATTGGGGTTTACTTTTGGAAGCTTATAAAGGCGGTGTGTATGTGCACAGGATGACTTATTTTGTTTTTATAGTCACTAATATCCATATTAAATGACTCTTTAGCTTTATGAGTAAGAGACAACATACAAATAGAATCCTTTTCCCTAGTAGTTTTATATTCTATGTCTGATATATTTCTACACAAAGCTACAAAACTATTTTGTAGTTTATAATGTATCACAGTAGTTTCATGTGAAGTTACATCTTAGGTTCTGTTCAGACTATTGTAATATCTATAGCTTAAAATAGAGCCAAATAGCTACTTTCAAACACGGACATACACCATTGATTTTCGTCACAAATGGATCCAATATATCTCGTGTCACGGTTTATTTTTACCGCGTTGCGGTTTAAAGTTATAAGCATTTAAATAATAATTTTCTCATTAGATATGTGACTCGCGATATTTATTTGCTTAGGTTAGATCATTTTCAGTTTAACAATACATTTTATCACAAAAATGACCTTATCTGGGGCCCTAGAAACAACATAGCAGCATTAGTAAGCCCCTTTCTTTTTACATTATCAAGAATCCTTGGGTTAAGATAACGTAAGTTTATATGCATAAAGCATTTAATATAGTGCACCAAACATGATATGGTTTTTGATTTCTATGAACTGTCGCGGTCTAAAATGTAATCGCACTATACACTATGTGTGTTGTGTGTGATGCATGTGTTGTATGTGTTCTGTGTGTTGTGTGTGTGTGTGTATGTTTGTCGTGTGTGTTGTATGTGTTGTGTGTGTTTTGTATGTTATGTGTGTTTGTTGTGTGTGTGTGTGTGTGTTCTGTATGTTGTGTATGTATGTTTGTTGTATGTGTTGTGTGTGTGTGTGTTTTGTATGTTATGTGTGCTTGTGGTGTGTGGGTTCTGTGTTGTGTGTGTGTGTGTGTTCTGTATGTTGTGTATGTGTGTGTGTGTATGTTTGTCGTGTGTTTTCTGTATGTTATGTTGTGTTTTGTATGTTATGTGTGTTTGTTGTGTGTGTGTGTGTGTTCTGTATGTTGTGTATGTATGTTTGTTGTATGTGTTGTGTGTGTGTGTTTTGTATGTTATGTGTGTTTGTGGTGTGTGGGTTCTGTGTTGTGTGTGTGTGTGTGTTCTGTATGTTGTGTATGTATGTTTGTTGTATGTGTTGTGTGTTTTCTGTATGTTATGTGTGTTTGTTGTGTGTGTGTGTTTGCCTGCAGCCATCTCCTTTCTGTAATTCTCCTCTCTCTTTACAGCGCCATAAATCTATAATGGCCAATTCATTTACCCATATTTATATAGAAAAGGTAAAAATCGCAACTGAGGAAGAAACCAGTAGTACATGAACAAAAGTAACACCCGGAAAATAAAATACTGTAAACAATAGTAAAACATTATATTCAATAATATTCATATTTTTAACCTTATATGATTTGTTCGCGACAGTTCATAGAAATCAAAAACCATATCATGTTTGGTGCACTATATTAAATGCTTTATGCATATAAACTTACGTTATCTTAACCCAAGGATTCTTGATAATGTAAAAAGAAAGGGGCTTACTAATGCTGCTATGTTGTTTCTAGGGCCCCAGATAAGGTCATTTTTGTGATAAAATGTATTGTTAAACTGAAAATGATCTAACCTAAGCAAATAAATATCGCGAGTCACATATCTAATGAGAAAATTATTATTTAAATGCTTATAACTTTAAACCGCAACGCGGTAAAAATAAACCGTGACACGAGATATATTGGATCCATTTGTGACGAAAATCAATGGTGTATGTCCGTGTTTGAAAGTAGCTATTTGGCTCTATTTTAAGCTATAGATATTACAATAGTCTGAACAGAACCTAAGATGTAACTTCACATGAAACTACTGTGATACATTATAAACTACAAAATAGTTTTGTAGCTTTGTGTAGAAATATATCAGACATAGAATATAAAACTACTAGGGAAAAGGATTCTATTTGTATGTTGTCTCTTACTCATAAAGCTAAAGAGTCATTTAATATGGATATTAGTGACTATAAAAACAAAATAAGTCATCCTGTGCACATACACACCGCCTTTATAAGCTTCCAAAAGTAAACCCCAATGTATAATTAATATGATATTCTGCCATCTAGTGACCGTGATAGGTAATTGGTTATGCTACACATTTCTCAAAATGCCATACACTTCAGAATATATTTGCAATTCACTACGCATGTAACACATATTTCTTCGCCCCAACTCCTGCCTGTTATGCATATAGACCAAATTTGTGCCTAAAATAGCACAAATAGTTAATATTGGTGTATTTTCATACACGTATAAAAACTCTGGGTTTCTATCAATAATTTCTCCTGTCATGAAGCCCCAAAAATATGAAATAACTGTATAATTTTTAATTCAGCAAAAAACTGTAATAATATATGCTGATGTGTTCGAGCTAAAAGTTATGCGTTTGTTTCTTACGGTTTTGGGTTAACCAATTAGTCATTCAATATAAAATGGTTATTTTCTGAATTCGACATTATAACCCCCAATTTCCAATGTCTCTGGTGTGTCCCGCATGTCTTGTAGAGATACAGCTGTGCCTGTCTGCCAGAGATTTTACACAAAAACAAGAAAAAGCAGCGGCATATAAAATGCGAATTACAGTGTCAAATAATGGTGCATAACACAAAATATATACAGTATATATATATATATATATAATATCCCCGTGAGAATGTGTTAGAAAACTCATATAAAATGAGTGTTATAAATATCATATAAAAGTTGTGAAATTAATATGTGCTAAAATAATGTAGAATTAAAGAATGCTGGAATAATATATGGGACTGTGTCACACCCTTTTGAGATAACAAAAATACTAGGGCTAGATAGATGGCACTCCCGGGATTATCAAAAAGCTAATATAATATAAACCAAAGATATAAAAAGAATGCTGAATTTTTACTAAACAGGAGGCTGCAGAATAGAAATGTTACAGCATGGAATAATAATGCTGAATTTATTTTCAAAGGATATTAGTAAGGCCGCGAACCAATAAATGATTTTACAATATTGTGTTATAAATCCCTTATAAATGAGAATGTGTTATAAATATCATATAAAAGTTGTGAAATTAATATGTGATAAAATAATATAGAATTAAAGAACGCTGGAATAATATCTGCGGATGCGACAGCGCTAAAAGTTATACATTTGTTTCTTACGTGTTTTGGTGCAGCCAAGAAGATTTTTTATGCAGATTTTATATAAAATGCGAATTACAGTGTCAAATAATGATGCAGAGCACAAAATATATATATAATATTCCCGTGAGAATGTGAAGATTTTTTATGCATATTTTATATAAAATGCGAATTACAGTGTCAAATAATTGCGCAAAACACAAAATATATATATATATAATATTCCCGTGAGAATGTGTTAGAAAACTCATATAAAATGAGTGTTATAAATATCATATAAAAGTTGTGAAATTAATATGTGCTAAAATAATGTAGAATTAAAGAACGCTGGAATAATATCTGTGGATGCGGTAGATCTAAAAGTTATACATTTGTTTCTTACGTGTTTTGGTGTAGCCAAGAAGATTTTTTTTATGCAGATTTTATATAAAATGCGGGCGAATACAAAAAAGGCTTCTTTATTTCCAAATAACATGCTGCAGATACACTATCATCATGACCTGTGTGACTTGTGGCTGTCAAATAAAATACAATGCTCTGATAACTGCAGTAAACCCATTTCCGCTACCTTAGTAAATATTGTAAGTTGCTCTCTGTGTACGTTCTACACCGGTTTATTGGGTCAACAGAACCTCTGTTAGTATATCTCCCCCACAGAAACTCTGGCTGTCTAGTGACCAGCATGTCCTGTAGAGACACAGGTGTGCTTGTCTGTCAGTTTCACACTTATATTAATGAAATGTCTTTGTAAGCCACGTTGTCCTGTAGAGACACAACTGTGATTATTATATAAACGGCATGGTGTGTTATAAAATACAATATATAAAAATGAGAATACCTTACACATTACAGTCTGCAGCCAGAAACACTGGTTCTAAAATACACTGCATAGAAATGTGGCCGTAATAGGTAATTAGTTATGCCACACATTTCTCAAAATGACATACACTGTAGAATATATCTGCAATTCACTACACTTGTAACACATATTTCATCGCCCCAACTCCTGACTGCTATACATATAGGACAAATTTACGCCTAAAATAGCACAAATAGTTAATATTGGTGTATTTTCATACACTTATCAAAACTTTGGGTTTCTACATAATTTTCTATTTATATGGCCTAATTAGCAATACTATTCAGTTGCATTCTGAGATATATATATATATTAATGTACACTCTGCACGCCATCATGCCTGAACAAAACAGAAATGTAGATTTTTTGCGAATTTATTAAAAAGAAAACTGAAATATCACACGGTCATAAGTATTCAGACCCTTTGCACAGTATTGAGTGCAATATTACACTCAGTCATTCCGCCTGTTACTGTATACATTGGTTATGCCACACATTTCTCAAAATGACATACACTGTAGAATATATCTGCAATTCACTACGCTTGTAACACATATTTCATCGCCCCAACTCCTGACTGCTATACATATAGGACAAATTTACGCCTAAAATAGCACAAATAGTTAATATTGGTGTATTTTCATACACTTATCAAAACTTTGGGTTTCTACATAATTTTCTATTTATATGGCCTAAAAAAACAGTAATACATGTGCAGATGTAACTTAAAATGTGTTCCCAGAATCAAATTACCAATATCAAACATGGTGTGTTATAAATGCATGAATAAAACTGATAGAAATGCCCAAAGAGTGCAGAAGTGTTATTTCTATAAAGATATATTGCCCGGTTTCTAATGTATGTCCAGTTATTTTCAACAAAACAAGGATAGAGTCAAATTATAGGCAGCACAGGCAACGTGCATAAAGATAATAACATAAATAAGTCCTAAATGTCTATTTCATGTTAAAATTTGAGCTGTTGTTTTATTGTGAGAAATAAATCTTTTTCTATTTTTACAATATCGTGTCTTTGGTTTTTTTATTCGTATAAAACATACCGCTTCTTACTTGCTTGTGTTGTAACATTGGGTCATATTATATATATATATATATCAATTGCCAAATACCGACTCTGATAAAAATCATACCGACTCTGATAAAAATCATGAGATCGCTGAAATTGTCAGCCATATAAACCAGAGATATAAAAAGAATGCTGAATTTTTACTAAACAGGCTGCTGCAGAATAAAAATGTCACAGCATGGAATAATAATGCTGAATTTATTTTCAAAGGATCCGTAATACCAGGGTCTAACTTACTGGATTTGGTACGTAGTACAACGCAGAGCCATGCTCTGAACAGTAGAAATTTACCACCGGGTTGGGATTCATTTATGCAAGCTATGGCCGAACTAAATATGCCGTCTACAGTTGTGGGTAACACCGCTACTAGGAAGCTTTTAGATGAATTAAAAATTACCAACAGTGAGACACGCTCTGTATCTACACCGAAAAACTGAAATATCACACGGTCATAAGTATTCAGACCCTTTGCACAGTATTGAGTGCAATATTACACTCAGTCATTCCGCCTGTTACTGTATACATTGGTTATGCCACACATTTCTCAAAATGACATACACTGTAGAATATATCTGCAATTCACTACGCTTGTAACACATATTTCATCGCCCCAACTCCTGACTGCTATACATATAGGACAAATTTACGCCTAAAATAGCACAAATAGTTAATATTGGTGTATTTTCATACACTTATGAAAACTTTGGGTTTCTACATAATTTTCTATTTATATGGCCTAAAAAAAAAAACAGTAATACATGTGCAGATGTAACTTAAAATGTGTTCCCAGAATCAAATTACCAATATCAAACATGGTGTGTTATAAATGCATGAATAAAACTGATAGAAATGCCCAAAGAGTGCAGAAGTGTTATTTCTATAAAGATATATTGCCCGGTTTCTTATGTATGTCCAGTTATTTTCAACAAAACAAGGATAGAGTCAAATTATAGGCAGCACAGGCAACGTGCATAAAGATAATAACATAAATAAGTCCTAAATGTCTATTTCATGTTAAAATTTGAGCTGTTGTTTTATTGTGAGAAATAAATCTTTTTCTATTTTTACAATATCGTGTCTTTGGTTTTTATTCGTATAAAACACGCCGCTTCTTACTTGTGTTGTAACATTGGGTCATATTATAACTTGTGTTGTGACATTGGTGCATATCTCTTCTGTGTATATAAGGCAGCCACAAGGATAAAACCTGCTACAATGTGAATAAACACAACTTGCAATGGCCTCAGTAGATAACAAATAACTTTGCAGATGCCATCTTCAGGACACAAAAAAGAGAAAGCAAATATCAATTCAGGTACAATACAAGTACAAATGTGTTATAAAACAAAGTTCTGCTTCACAAAGATCACCAAACAGCATGAGTTTGTACAAAAATATCTGAACCTCAGATAACACAGCTGTTTTCTGAGAAAGCTAATACAAAAAACAAATAACCTCAGATGCCATCTTCAGGACACAATAACTTTTCTGTTTGTGAGAATAAACATTTATGGGGTACGCAAATACAACAACAATTGCTTGACCTAGGTGCTATAAATTGACCTAGGTGTTATGAACCTCTGAACAGCAGTTAACCTAATTTAGATAATGTTCACCATTTAGTTAGTGTTCACCATTTACAAAAAACAAATAGACAGCTTTAAGTTCTCCACTATATGAATACACTGCAAATACCCACAGCAGATTCTCTGTTTGGGAAAATAAACATTTAGTTAATGTTCACCATAGTGTTCAGTAGAGACACATATAAACAGCTTTAAGTTCTCCACTATATGAATACACTGTGAATAAAACAAAAGCTTACAGAATCAAACTCGGGGATACGTATAAAATCTATTATAAAACAAATGAGAAAGGTGTTATAACGGGGATACGTATAAAATCTATTATAAAACAAATGAGAAAGGTGTTATAAACCACGTGTAAAATAAATACACGACTAGGCTATAATTATAAACATGTGTTATTCCACAAAATACGGGAATAATATCAAAACTACAACAAATTAAACTATATTAAACTATATCAAAAGGGGAAATCAAACAAGGAGGGACAGCTGGATACCAGCCGTCAGACAAGGGGAGGGGAGGGGTTACACACTTTGATACACTTTGATAGGGGCGGGGCACCTGTCAGATTGAGTTTGACGAAACCTGGCTATTATACACTACTCGCACCCACTGACCGAGTAGAATGAGCCTTAATCCCTGCTGGGACAAAGTTACCTCTGTCTCAGTAGTAGGACTCCTGGATAGCTGAACGAATCCACTTGGCTATCGTAGCTTTGGAAGCGGCTAGACCTTTCCTTGGCCCTTCAGGGAGCACAAACTGGGCATCTGACCTGCGGAAAGATCTCCTAAGAGCTCTCACCAAGTCCAGTGTGTGAAGAGCCTTCTCGGTGCGATGTACTGGTGCCGGGCAAAGTGAAAGCGAGACAATTTCCTCATTGAGGTGGAAAGATGAGACAACTTTCGGTAGAAAAGACGGAGATGTTCTCAAAATCACCTTATCTTGATGAAAAATGAGGAAAGGAAGACTCGTCGGATGGACGTGACCGCAACCAGGAAGGCAACTTTCCATGACAGGAAAGACAGGAAAACGTCCAAAGACATGAAACCCATAAAGGCAACAGGTTTCTGCTAATAACCAAGAAAAATTATCTTTCACAATTGGTGCAGAATCCAACCAGAGGAGCAGCACTTTTAGACCTAATACTATCTAATAGACCTGACAGAATAACAAATCTGCAGGTGGTTGGGCATTTAGGAAATAGCGACCACAATATTGTGCAGTTTCACCTGTCTTTCACTAGGGGGACTTGTCAGGGAGTCACAAAAACATTGAACTTTAGGAAGGCAAAGTTTGAACAGCTTAGAGATGCCCTTAATCTGGTTGACTGGGACAATATCCTCAGAAATGAGAATACAGATAATAAATGGGAAATGTTTAAGAACATCCTAAATAGGCAGTGTAAGCGGTTTATACCTTGTGGGAATAAAAGGACTAGAAATAGGAAAAACCCAATGTGGCTAAACAAAGAAGTAAGACAGGCAATTAACAGTAAAAAGAAAGCATTTGCACTACTAAAGCAGGATGGCACCATTGAAGCTCTAAAAAACTATAGGGAGAAAAATACTTTATCTAAAAAACTAATTAAAGCTGCCAAAAAGGAAACAGAGAAGCACATTGCTAAGGAGAGTAAAACTAATCCCAAACTGTTCTTCAACTATATCAATAGTAAAAGAATAAAAACTGAAAATGTAGGCCCCTTAAAAAATAGTGAGGAAAGAATGGTTGTAGATGACGAGGAAAAAGCTAACATATTAAACACCTTCTTCTCCACGGTATTCACGGTGGAAAATGAAATGCTAGGTGAAATCCCAAGAAACAATGAAAACCCTATATTAAGGGTCACCAATCTAACCCAAGAAGAGGTGCGAAACCGGCTAAATAAGATTAAAATAGATAAATCTCCGGGTCCGGATGGCATACACCCACGAGTACTAAGAGAACTAAGTAATGTAATAGATAAACCATTATTTCTTATTTTTAGGGACTCTATAGCGACAGGGTCTGTTCCGCAGGACTGGCGCATAGCAAATGTGGTGCCAATATTCAAAAAGGGCTCTAAAAGTGAACCTGGAAATTATAGGCCAGTAAGTCTAACCTCTATTGTTGGTAAAATATTTGAAGGGTTTCTGAGGGATGTTATTCTGGATTATCTCAATGAGAATAACTGTTTAACTCCATATCAGCATGGGTTTATGAGAAATCGCTCCTGTCAAACCAATCTAATCAGTTTTTATGAAGAGGTAAGCTATAGACTGGACCACGGTGAGTCATTGGACGTGGTATATCTCGATTTTTCCAAAGTGTTTGATACCGTGCCGCACAAGAGGTTGGTACACAAAATGAGAATGCTTGGTCTGGGGGAAAATGTGTGTAAATGGGTTAGTAACTGGCTTAGTGATAGAAAGCAGAGGGAGGATTATAAATGGTATAGTCTCTAACTGGGTCGCTGTCACCAGTGGGGTACCGCAGGGGTCAGTATTGGGACCTGTTCTCTTCAACATATTCATTAATGATCTGGTAGAAGGTTAACACAGTAAAATATCGATATTTGCAGATGATACAAAACTATGTAAAGCAGTTAATACAAGAGAAGATAGTATTCTGCTACAGATGGATCTGGATAAGTTGGAAACTTGGGCTGAAAGGTGGCAGATGAGGTTTAACAATGATAAATGTAAGGTTATACACATGGGAAGAGGGAATCAATATCACCATTACACACTGAACGGGAAACCACTGGGTAAATCTGACAGGGAGAAGGACTTGGGGATCCTAGTTAATGATAAACTTACCTGGAGCAGCCAGTGCCAGGCAGCAGCTGCCAAGGCAAACAGGATCATGGGGTGCATTAAAAGAGGTCTGGATACACATGATGAGAGCATTATACTGCCTCTGTACAAATCCCTAGTTAGACCGCACATGGAGTACTGTGTCCAGTTTTGGGCACCGGTGCTCAGGAAGGATATAATGGAACTAGAGAGAGTACAAAGGAGGGCAACAAAATTAATAAAGGGGATGGGAGAACTACAATACCCAGATAGATTAGCGAAATTAGGATTATTTAGTCTAGAAAAAAGACGACTGAGGGGCGATCTAATAACCATGTATAAGTATATAAGGGGACAATACAAATATCTCGCTGAGGATCTGTTTATACCAAGGAAGGTGACGGGCACAAGGGGGCATTCTTTGCGTCTGGAGGAGAGAAGGTTTTTCCACCAACATAGAAGAGGATTCTTTACTGTTAGGGCAGTGAGAATCTGGAATTGCTTGCCTGAGGAGGTGGTGATGGCGAACTCAGTCGAGGGGTTCAAGAGAGGCCTGGATGTCTTCCTGGAGCAGAACAATATTGTATCATACAATTATTAGGTTCTGTAGAAGGACGTAGATCTGGGGATTTATTATGATGGAATATAGGCTGAACTGGATGGACAAATGTCTTTTTTCGGCCTTACTAACTATGTTACTATGTTACTATGTCCTGCAGAGGTTCAAAAGGAGCCTCCTGCAAGACTCCGAGGACCAAATTAAGGTCCCATGGTTCCAACGGCATCTTATAGGGCGGCACCACATGGGAGGCTTCCTGAATGAACATCTTCACCTGTAATCTGTTGGCAATTCTACGTTGGAACAGGACTGACAAGGCTGAAATCTGTCCTTTGAGAGAACTAAGGGCGAGACCTAAGTCCAAACTCGACTGAAGGAATTAGAGGATGGAAGCAATGGAAAATTCAAGAGGAGAGCGTCCTCGGTCCTTGCACCATGAGATGGTGGTCTTCCAAATGCGATGATACATACGCATAGACGTAGGCTTTCTAGCACTGATCATGGTAGAAATGACTTTCTGAGAGAAGCCTGCCTGTGTCAGCACCCAGGACTCAACGGCCATGCCGTCAAACACAGGGCCTCAGAGTTCTGGTAGTAAATGGGGCCCTGGAACAACAGGTCTGCGCGATTCGGTAATCGCCAGGGGACATCGGCGACAAGTTGAACTAGTTTGGAGTACCAGGCCCTGCGCGCCCAATCTGGCGCAATCAGGATTACTGGTATCCCCTCCACTCTGATCTTCTTGATGACTCGGCAGTAAAGGAAGCGGGGGAAATATGTACGGAAGCTGGAACTGATGCCATGAGTGAACGAGTGCATCTGCTCCAATGGCTGCCGGATCGTGGGACCGAGCTATGAAGTTAGGAACCTTGGAATTTAGCTGTGAGGCCATCAGATCCACGTCCGGGGTGCCCCAATGACAGATCTGGTGGAAGATCTCCAGATGGAGAGACCACTCTTCGGAGTCGAGACCTTGACGGCTGAGGAAGTCTGCTTCCCAATTTTCCACTCTGGGGATGTGAACCGCTGAGATCATCTAGTGGTTTTCCTCGGCCAAGAGGAGAATGTGGCCTACCTCGGTCATGGCTGCCTTGATGCGTGTTTCCCCCTGCCGGTTGATGTATGCCACCATTGTCGGCCCGAATCCTGATGGGACGACCCGCCAGAAAAGGATGGAATTGGAGAAGAGCCAACCTGATTGCCCGTATTTCCAGGATGTTGATGGGCAGGCGTGCTTCCTGAAGAGACCAGCGGCCCTGAGCAGCGTGATGGTGGAACACTGCTCCCCAGCCCAGAAGACTGGCATCTGTTGTCACGACTAGCCAATGTACTGGGAGAAAAGACTTCCCTTGATTCAGGGAGGACTTCAAAGTCCACCACCTGAGAGACTGTCTGACTCGCTGGGGAAGGAGGAAAAGACGATCGAGAGAAGACGGGTTCCTGTCTCACACAGCCAGGAGAGCATGTTGTAAGGGGTGGAGGTGTAGTTGAGCGAATGGGACCGCCTCCATAGCTGCTACCATCTTGCCGAGGACTCTCATACTGAAACGTAGAGAGTATGCGGCTGGGAGAGCTGCTGAGCTTCCCGCTGTAAGACTGATCTTTTCCAGGGGAAGAAGTGCCAACCCCTGGGACGAGTCCAGTATCATTCCTAGATAGGAAATTCGCTGAGCCGGTACTGGGAAAGATTTTTGGAAGTTTATCGTCCAACCCAGGCGAGAAAGAGTATCTATTGTGATGGACACGGCCTCCTTGCAGGTGCGGAAAGAGGGACCTTTGATGAGAATATCGTCTAGATACGGTAACACCACCACACCTCGGGTATGGAGGATGGCCACAGCGGCCGCCATGACCTTGGTGAATACCCTGGGAGCAGTGGCGAGGTCAAAGGGCAGAGCAGCCAAGTGATCTTCCTGAACTGCGAAGCGAAGAAACCTTTGGTGAGAAAGTAAAATAGGAATGTGGAGTTACGCGTCCTGGATGTCTATGGACGCCAGGAACTCGCCTTTCTCCATGGAGGCGATGACAGAACGAAGCGATTCCATCCGGAACCGTCGCACCCTGATGAACTTGTTTAGCAGTTTTAGGTCCAGTATGGGCCGTACTGTACCGTCCTTCTTTGGAACAATGAACAGATTTGAATAAAAACCTTGAAACCGTTCGCTTTCAGGGACCGGAATAATAACCCCGTCTTCCTTTAGAGAGCTTATGGCCTGGAAGAACTCTGATGTCTTTGCCCTGGGAGGGGAAGACAGGAAGAAGCGATTTGGTGGAAGAGAGTAGAATTCTATCTTGAATCCGGAGGACACTAGGTCGCGGACCCATTCGACGTGAACGACCAAGAGCCACGCGTCGCTGAAGGAAAGCAGGCGGCCGCCTACTTTGAGGGTGTCCTCCGGATACCGCAGGGAGTCATTGTGTGAGAGACCTGCCCGGTCTGGACCCTCTGGACCCTGACTGCCTAGGCCTGCCTCTCCAAGAAGGGAAAGCTTTGTAAGAGGTCTGAGGACCTCTATCCCTACGCTGTGCCCGGCCAGGTCCGGAAGATGTAGAAGTAGAGGACCAATTTGAGTTGAAGCGAAAAAAAAAAAAAAAAAAAAAAAAAAATCGGGACCGAGCCTGCTGCTGCTGGTTCCGAAAGGGTCTCTATTGTGGAAGAAATTTACTCTTCCCTCCAGTGGCGTTGGAAATTAATTGGTCGAGCTTTTCGCCAAAAAGGCGACCGCTCTGATATGGAAGAGAAGTCAATGACCTTTTCAAAACCGAATCCGCACGCCAGTCCTTGAGCCATAAGGACCTCTGGATGGTGATGGCGTTTGTTGCGGCTTGCGAAGCACAGTTAGCAGCGTCCAGAGACACGGTCACTACAAGATCTCCAGCTCTGGCTGAGTAGCGAGGTCTGCTATCTCGGGGGGGGGGGGGGGGGGGTCTTGGAACGATTCTAACGCTTTTGCCAGGGATGCCATAGACCGGGTAAGAGAGGCAGCCCACTCAGGGGGACCAGGCTCACTAGGTTCGGTATCAGTAACAGGTGGTTCCTGAACAGTCACCGGTCCACAAGCTGTGCACAATGCAGTATTGTGAACCCAGGGTAATGAGACCTTACAAGAGCTACATGCAGCTTAGAATACAGTGTGGGTTTTCCCAGAAATTTTGTGAGGCCTTGATTGAGACATAGTAGCCTTGAGGAGAGCGCTTACTAGCAGGGGAAGGGTTAAGGCATGTATGTGCAGCTTACCCAGGTCCTGTGTCTTGAGTCCCCAGGGGAGGAAGGCTGTAGATCCTGAAGGCTGTAGATCGGTATCCAGAGATAAGGAGAGCTGGAGCAGCGCTGCAGGATCAGCGCAGTGAGTCTCCCAAGATGGCCGCCGAGATCTGTGAGAGCGCTCCTCAGGGAACAAGAAGAGCTCGAAAAGATGGGCGGCGGTAATTGCCGGTGGGTGTGGCCAAGAACTCTGGCCTGTATGAAGGGGAAAAGCCGGGAACTAAATTTTAAAAGCTTGCGGTTGCGGCCTGCGGCGTTGCGACCACTATTAGTGCCATCCTGAGCTGCGCTCCTTCATAAACAATCCGCACTGCGGACCACCACGGACCCGGGCTTTATGCCCTGCTAGATGTGCGGACCTTCCATACCCCGGGGACCAGGACCCCCCCACCACCACCTCAGCCCCCGCAGTGTACTCACAGTAGATGCAATGGGCCGGCGCTCAATCCACTGTCGCCATAGTCAGGGAGGGGGTGGAGAGCTTCTGCCGCCTTCCGTCATCCGCTATATCAGTGGTGATGCAGAGGGGGGTGGCACGGACGCCATACATAAAATGTCTGGCTATGCACCTGGCTCCAGGAGAGGTAGATGGAGGGCTACTCCATGTGGTCACCTGCTATGGAGGGGGGAGATCGGAAC
Organism: Ranitomeya imitator; assembly: GCF_032444005.1. Taxonomy (NCBI): domain Eukaryota; kingdom Metazoa; phylum Chordata; class Amphibia; order Anura; family Dendrobatidae; genus Ranitomeya; species Ranitomeya imitator. The sequence goes on from NC_091284.1 coordinate 775,797,767, forward strand.
GCGAAGGAACAGTCACCCGTAAGGTGAGCTCAGGGCTGGTATCCAACGTTGCAGGAAAGGATACGGGAGGAACTCTCCACGTACTTGCCTGTTGATGGTTCGGGGAAGATCGGAACCTAGAAAGGGTCCGTCGCCCCCATTCGCTCCATTAAAGGAAAAAATAGAATGAAAAGTAAAAAATTAAAATAAAAATGGTGGTGTCTGAAAGCAGACCCAAGTGCCTCCTACAGACACGAAGCAAGAACTGGTTCACTTATAGCCAGCAGGAGGGTGTATACTGCAGGGGAGGAGCTATTCTTTCTGTATTACTTAGTGTCCTCCTAGTGGCAGCAGCATAACACCCATGGTCCTGTGTCCCACAATGAGGCGTAGGAGAAAAAGCTATAATAAATGCCCCTTATATTTTCGTTTAAAGGGGGTTCGGAAAACCTTTGTCTCCCTGCTGCAGTCTTATTAAAAAAAAAAAAAAAAGTCTCTGCAGCTACTCAGAGTGTCTGGTATTGTCGTCCGCTCTAATGATTTATTCTAGCAATATACTGCAAACGATACATCAATACAAAAAAGATGACAACAAAAATTGTGTAGTGTAACCTGCAGTCTCACACTTTCTCCCCTTTCTACATCTATCTATGACAACATATGTGGTCAGGTCGGATAGATGGGAGTACGGCTGCTGACTTAGATTACACACAACCAATTTGCTATATGTTACTATGGAGACCTGGAATCTGCACAGGAAATATTCAATCAACATCAATTGCAAAGTGGTTTTATTCTTCATATTAGATACATAGAGAGAATAGTGAAATATCATTTGTGAAAATGGACTTTAAGATCTTGGACCACTCTTACCTTGTCTCATGAGCATCAGTTGATGCTCATGGCGAGCTGCTTCCATCTCGGCCTCTAATTTTTCCTTGGCTTCTTTTATGTTCCTGTCAACCTGCTCTTTCTGCTGTTTCTCCATTTCGAACAGAGCTTTCCATCTAGAGGAATATTCAAATTCAAATGTTCCTGGCTGCGCAAACCTAGGAGGCTCCTCTCGTTCCCTAAATAGAAAGCAAACATTTTTTGGCATGGTTAGTTACAATGGTTTAAGGAAGACCTCTGTCCATCAATTTCAACCTTTCTCCACCAGTTAACCATTTTGTCTCTAAATTATCTATAACCCTTATATTACGTGTACTAAGGACATCCAGCCCTTGTATAAAAGCAGTTATAGCGTCTGCCATTACTACCTCTTGTGCTCAGCATTGCTCAGTGACTTCTCTGACTATAAAGAACCCTTTCCTGTTTAGCTGCCGGAATCGCCTTTCTTCCACCCGTAATGAGTGACCCATGGTCCTTAGCAATGAATGGTCTTTGGATGTAATAAGTCGCGTGCCAGTTTTTATTTATTGACCACACATGTATTTATACATATAAATGAGATACTCCCTTTTTCTAAGATAAACAAGCCCAGATTTCCATCCTCTCACATCATGAGCGGCCTTCCATGACTCCTAATAATATAGTTGCAGCCTTTGAACTGACTAACTTCTGAATATCCTTTTTAAAATATGGAACCTAAAACTGGATCCCATATTCTAGATGTGGCCTCACCAGTGATTAATAAAGCGGTAACAATATGTTGGGATAACACGATTTTAGCTCCCTCTTTATACACCCTAAAATTTTGTTTGCTTTTGCAGCTGCTGCCTGACATTGAGTACTGCTGCTCAGCTGACTTGTAACCAGAATGACCAAGTCCTTCTGTTCTGTAGTCTCAAGTACACTCCCAATTTATTTACATGCAGTAATAGGATTACTCCGTCCTAGGCGCATTAATCTGCATTTATCAAAATTCAATCTCATTTGCCAAGCGTATGCCCATTCAGACATCTTAACCAGATCCTTTTGTAAAATGTTAACGTCAGTCAGAATTTAAAATCCTACATAGTTTGTTGTCATCAGCAAAGACTGACACTATTCTCAATCCCATTCACGAGGCCATTAATAAAGAAATTAAAAAGAAATCGGTCCTAGTACAGATCCCTGCGGTCCCCACTGCTGACTATATCCCATTTACAGAACGAACCATTTACGACGACTGTTTCCTTTAAAACCCTTTCTTTATTAACACACTATACAACATTAAAGGGAATTGGTCAGTAGGATTAAACCTCCTAAGCCATATGGGCATGTAGGTCATAGGAAGCTGAATAAAATGATGCCCTGACATCTGTGATCCGATGTCATAATACAGAACAATCTCCATTTTTTTCTTAATATGTAAATGAGCTGTTAAAATCTATGGGCTAGACATAGATCTCCCTGTAAATCTGCCTCCAGAGCTTTTTTTTTTTTTTTTAATGAAAAGGGGGTGCTTCCAAAGGGATACATGTAATGCCGGACAGTTATAACCATACTCACAGAACAGATCTGTCTCATTACAAACATCTGGCAATGTAGTTCTCTCATAGGCTCTGACGCTGAACCCGCATATGGCGGCTGATCTAATCAGATGTCATGTGCCTCCAACAGCCGTGGGTGGATACGAGATCCACCCACGGCTGATAACCAGTTAAATGCTGCTATCAATCACTGACAGTTACATTTAACAGGAACTGGCTGGAAGAGCTTCACAAGCCCCACCCATCTGCACCCAGCACATAACTGCGGGGTGCGACGGGTTGTCATGACGGCCTGTGGTCTACAAAAGACCCCCATGCCAGTCATTGTGACAGGCAATCAATAGGAAATCATGATTCCTGCTATGTGTAACACAGGCGATCGGACGATCACAGCTTCAAGTCTCCTAAAGGGACTACTGAAGCCAGGAAAAAATTAGAATAACACAGAAAAGTTCAAATGGCCCCCATTTTTGCCCCATTCAAAACAATACAAGTTTAATCAAAAAAATAAAAAAAAATTTGGTATCAGAAATGTCTGATCTATCAAAATATAAAGTAAATTAATCAGATTGGTAAAAAAAAAAAAAAAAATTGGAACACCAAAATTACAGGTTTTTGTCTGCCACAACATTGCAATAAGAGGCAATAAAAACATCGTAACTCCCCCAAAATGGCATCAATAAAAACGATAGCTCAGGGCACAAAAGATTAAGGCATCACCCAGTCCCAGATCCCCCAAAATTGATACACACTGAGTCTCGGAAAATACTATATGGTAAAACCAACGGCAGTGCTGTGGAGTCAGTATAAAATGGACCGACTACGCAATGATATAATAAATTGGGTATGGTATTTAAATGCAGTATGTGCGGAATATTTTTTCAGAAGAATTTGGGTTGTGACACGTCATGCCCGGCGCCCTGGCGTCACTGTCTCCGCCATTGAACAAACTGAACACAAAGACGAAGTCCGAGCTGCAGTTAATCCCTGGCCTCCTCTTCATGTTCAGTTTGTCTAAAGGCAGAGGACAGTGAGGCCACATAATATTCGGGGCTGGGCATCACGTGTCATTCCACCGCATATGGAATTTGTCACCAGTTTTTGTTACCCCATCTAAGGCTACGTTCACATTTGCGTCTTGGGGCGCAGCGTCGTCGACGCATACCAACGCATGCATCATGCTCCCTTATCTTTAACATAGGGGGAAAAAATGGACATGCGCCAGTATGCGTTGTACTGCGTTTTACGACGCATGCGTCATATAGACGCACAGACAGGGCGCAGAGGACGCTACTTGTAGCGTTTTCCCTGCGCCGAAATTCCTGCTCTGTGCTTTCTTATGACAACGCATGCGTCACAAAACGCAGCGTTGTGCACATGCGTTGTTGGTTGCGTCGCCGATGCTGCGCCCAACAACGCAAATGTGAACGTAGCCTAAGAGCAGCATGATATATATAGGAGCAGAAACCTTTATTCCAGGGAGGTATCACTTACTGGACTGCTTGCTGCAGTTTTTATAAAGTCACTATTTTACAGATCTAGCAGTTCTTGAAATGCTGAGGTATGGATAACCCCGCCCTGACCACTGATTGGCTTCTTTCTGTGTACACTGTGCATATGCAGAAAGTTGCCAATCAGTGGTGGGGCAGGGTTAAACAGATCTCATGAATTTGGAGAACTATAATGGCAGCAGCATCACAAGCCCGCTAGTGATAATCTTCTGATAAAATAATTTTTTTTATCAAAACTACTGCAAGCAACAATTTTGTTGAGCACTTTCTAGGCTTAAACCAATGCTGATAATACACATTAACTTACTTTAGATACTGTTGAGTCTTTTGCATAAATTTTTCTGGTAAACCGTCTTCATCATCATATTGCTCCATTGGTTCCACAATAACTGGTCGAGGTGTCCTAAAAATATTTGAAACAAACAAGTTGTGAAACCAAATGTGAGAATTCATCCAAGTTACTTTTTGATCAGATGTAATTGGTCATTAAAAAGCTGATCACAGTGAGACGGTACAGCTGTGAAACAAGACAGGAGGCAAACATGCATGCAGTTTTATGGCAGCTTCAAAACAAGGTCACAACTCTATAATCTGACCTTAACCTTATACATTTATCGGAACACGCCACAAAAATTCTATTTCTTACTAATTAAAGGGAACCTGTCACCCCCAAAATTGAAGGTGAGCTAAGCCCACCGGCATCAGGGGCTTATCTACAGCATTCTGTAATGCTGGCGATAAGCCCCCGATGTACCCTGAAAGGTGAGGAAAAAGGGGTTAGATTATACGCACCCAGGGGCGATCCCGCGACGGTCCGGGTCCGATGGGTGTAGCGGTTCGGCCCGGGGCCTCCCATCTTCTTACGATGACGTCCTCTTCTTGTCTTCACGTTGTTGCTCCGGCGCAGGCGTACTTTATCTGGCCTGTTGAGGGCAGAGCAAAGTACTGCAGTGCGCAGGCGCCGGGTCTCTCTGACGGAGCCGTGGCGTGAATGCAAGAAGAGGACGTCATCGTAAGAAAACGGGAGGCCCCGGACCGGACAGCGACACCCATTGGACCCGAACCGCAGCGGGACCGCCCCCCCCCAGGTGAGTATAATCTAACCTCTTTTTCTCATCTTTCAAGATACATCGGGGGCTTATCTACAGCATTCCAGAATGCAGTAGATAAGCCCCTGATGGCGGTGGGCTTAGCTTACCTTCGATTTTGGGGGTGACAGGTTCCCTTTAAGAGGGGTTGTCCCCTTTTAAGAAACGTTTGCCTACCAGCTCTTTGTATTGTAAAAGTAACAAAGAAACCACACTTTATTTACCCTCTCCAGGTGCAGCAATCTGTTCTCAGTGATGCTCTGGTTTCTGTTTGGCAGCAGTGGTGATAGCAAATCAACAGCGCTGCAGCCGATCACCGAGTTCAGTGGCTCTGCTGTTGTAGATGGCACCAGAAGCTGAGCTCAATGTTCGACAGCAGCATTTACATCTACAGTGCTACAGCCAAACAACCAGCAGAAAACCAAGTCAAACTGGAGACAAATTGTTGGACCTAGGGAGGGTAAGTAAGTTCATTTATCTTTTTATTTTACAATGCTTTGAGCTGACAAGCAAAAGATTTCTGATAAAAACAGACCAAACATTGATGACACACTGAAGGCAAAAAAGTACACGCAGATGACCCGCTGATGGCAAAAATGAACCAAACACTGATGACACACTCATCCGGCGGTGAGCCCACATCTTTAACAGCACGTGTCAGCTGTTTTGAACAGCTGACATGTGCCTCAAACAGCTGCGGGTGGAATCGCTATCCACTCGCGGCTGTTAACCTGTTAAATGTGATTGTCAATTTCTGACAGTGGCATTTAATTTGTGCTTACGGTAAGCGCGCTGGAAATCCCGACCATCGGTGACTCCGTCACGTGATTGTGGGTCACCGATGGGTTAGCATGACAACCAGAGGTCTCCAACAAACCTCTATGGTTGTCGTAGCGGGACTGTTGCGTAGCAAGTGAGCATTTCTGCTACATACAGACGATCTGATCATCGCCGGTATGTAGCAGAGCCGATCAGACAACTGCGGCTTCTAGTCTCCCATGGAGACTATTGAAACATGCAAAAAGTAAAAAAAAAGGTTTTTAAATAAATTTCAAAAAATAAAAGGGGGTGAATAGTTATACAAACTGAAGTTTCCAGATATTTTGTCATTTGTTGTTTGCTTTAAAAAAAAAAATAAAAAAAAATAATGAATACCAAATTGTCAGTTGTAGGCATGTTCTTTACATGGACTAATGCAAACCCTCCCCAAAAAATTGAAATTCCAGGTTGTGAAGTAGCAAAACAAAAAAGTGTGGGTGGGGTGTGAACACTTTTGCATACCACAGTACATAGGAAATTATGTACTAAAGCAATAAGGCCAGATAACAGGTATACATGCACTGAATAAATCAGAAAATCACACAACTTGTAGAATCATTAAAGCAGTTCAACATGACTAATGAGGATCCCACCCACTCCCCACAAAAAAAAAACAAAAACATAGCACCACTTTAAGGCCATGTTCACACCATCCTTTTTTTAATGCGGAACCGCCGCGATTTTCCCGCTGCGGGTCCGCAGCTGTTTTCCATGCAAGGTACATTACAATGTACCCTATGGAAAACAGGAACTGCTGTGCCCACATTGCGGAAAATCGCGAAAAAAGCCGCGCTGAATAGCCGCAGTAAAAAAGAAGTACCATGTCACTTCTTTTTGCGGAACTGCAGCGGTTCTGCACCCATAGACCTCCATTGTAAGGTCAAACCCGCAGTAAAACCCGCAGATGAAAAAAATATCTGCGGGTTTTCTGCTGTTTGTGGTGCAGAACCGCTGCAGTGTGGCTGCCCCCCCGTGCCCCAATCCCACCCCCCCATGCTCCGATGCCACCCTGTTATGTTTGCTAATGACAGGTGTTATGAAGGCAATCCAGAAACACAGTGTGCTTAGCGATCAGAGCGCACATAGTGATCTGACAAATACCCAAAAATACAAGAACGAGCTCTGAGACGTGGAAACTCTGTAGACTGCACACCTGATCCTATCCTAAACACAACTAAAAGCGGCTGTGGATTGCGCCTAACAACTACCTAGGCAACTCGGCACAGCCTAAGAAACTAGCTAGCCTGAAGATAGAAAAATAGGCCTGACTTGCCCCAAAGAAATTCCCCAAAGGAAAAGGCAGCCCCCCACATATAATGACTGTGAGTAAGATGAAAAGACAAAACGTAGGGATGAAATAGATTCAGCAAAGTGGGGCCCGATATTCTAGGACAGAGCGAGGACAGTAAAGCGAACTTTGCAGTCTACAAAAAACCCTAAAGCAAAACCACGCAAAGGGGGCAAAAAAAACCCACCGTGCCGAACTAACGGCACGGCGGTACACCCTTTGCGTCTCAGAGCTTCCAGCAAAACAAAAGACAAGCTGGACAGAAAATAAGCAACAAAAAAAAACAAAAAGCACTTAGCTATACAGAGCAGCAGGTCACAGGAACAATCAGGAGAAGCTCAGATCCAACACAAACATTGACAAGGAGCAAGGATAGCAGCATCAGGCGGAGTTAAGTAATGAAGCAGTTAACGAGCTCACGAGAACACCTGAGGGAGGAAGCTCAGAAGCTGCAGTACCACTTGTGACCACAGGAGTGAATTCAGCCACAGAATTCACAACAGTACCCCCCCCTTGAGGAGGGGTCACCGAACCCTCACCAGAGCCCCCAGGCCGACCAGGATGAGCCGCATGAAAGGCACGAACAAGATCGGAAGCATGAACATCAGAGGCAAAAACCCAGGAATTATCTTCCTGAGCATAACCCTTCCATTTAACCAGATACTGGAGTTTCCGTCTAGAAACACGAGAATCCAAAATCTTCTCCACAATATACTCCAATTCCCCCTCCACCAAAACCGGGGCAGGAGGCTCAACAGATGGAACCATAGGTCCCACGTATCTCCGCAACAACGACCTATGGAATACGTTATGTATGGAAAAGGAGTCTGGGAGGGTCAAACGAAAAGACACAGGATTGAGAACCTCAGAAATCCTATACGGACCAATAAAACGAGGTTTAAATTTAGGAGAGGAAACCTTCATAGGAATATGACGAGAAGATAACCAAACCAGATCCCCAACACGAAGTCGGGGACCCACACGGCGTCTGCGATTAGCGAAAAGTTGAGCTTTCTCCTGGGACAAGATCAAATTGTCCACTACCTGAGTCCAGATCTGCTGCAACCTATCCACCACAGAATCCACACCAGGACAGTCCGAAGACTCAACCTGTCCTGAAGAGAAACGAGGATGGAACCCAGAATTGCAAAAAAATGGAGAAACCAAGGTAGCCGAGCTGGCCCGATTATTAAGGGCGAACTCAGCCAACGGCAAAAAGGACACCCAATCATCCTGGTCTGCAGAAACAAAACATCTCAGATATGTTTCCAAGGTCTGATTGGTTCGTTCGGTCTGGCCATTAGTCTGAGGATGGAAAGCCGAGGAAAAGGATAGGTCAATGCCCATCCTACCACAAAAGGCTCGCCAAAACCTTGAAACAAACTGGGAACCTCTGTCAGAAACAATATTCTCAGGAATGCCATGCAACCGAACCACATGCTGAAAGAACAAAGGTACCAAATCAGAGGAGGAAGGCAATTTAGCCAAGGGCACCAGATGGACCATTTTAGAAAAGCGATCACAGACCACCCAAATGACTGACATCTTTTGAGAAACGGGAAGGTCAGAAATGAAATCCATCGAAATATGTGTCCAAGGCCTCTTTGGGACCGGCAAGGGCAAAAGCAACCCACTGGCACGAGAACAGCAGGGCTTAGCCCTAGCACAAATCCCACAGGACTGCACAAAAGTACGTACATCCCGTGACAGAGATGGCCACCAGAAGGATCTAGCCACTAACTCTCTGGTACCAAAGATTCCAGGATGACCAGCCAACACCGAACAATGAAGTTCAGAGATAAGTTTATTAGTCCACCTATCAGGGACGAACAGTTTCTCTGCTGGACAACGATCAGGTTTATTCGCCTGAAATTTTTGCAGCACCCGCCGCAAATCAGGGGAGATGGCAGACACAATGACTCCTTCCTTGAGGATACCCGCTGGCTCAGATAAACCCGGAGAGTCGGGCACAAAACTCCTAGACAGAGCATCCGCCTTCACATTTTTAGAGCCCGGAAGGTACGAAATCACAAAGTCGAAGCGGGCAAAAAATAACGACCAACGGGCCTGTCTAGGATTCAAGCGCTTGGCAGACTCGAGATAAGTCAAGTTCTTATGATCAGTCAATACCACCACGCGATGCTTAGCTCCTTCAAGCCAATGACGCCACTCCTCGAATGCCCACTTCATGGCCAGCAACTCTCGATTGCCCACATCATAATTACGCTCAGCGGGCGAAAACTTCCTGGAAAAGAAAGCACATGGTTTCATCACTGAGCAATCAGAACCTCTCTGTGACAAAACCGCCCCTGCTCCAATCTCAGAAGCATCAACCTCGACCTGGAACGGAAGAGAAACATCTGGCTGACACAACACAGGGGCAGAACAAAAACGACGCTTCAACTCCTGAAAAGCTTCCACAGCAGCAGAAGACCAATTAACCAAATCAGCACCCTTCTTGGTCAAATCGGTACCCTTCTTGGTCAAATCGGTCAATGGTTTGGCAATGCTAGAAAAATTACAGATGAAGCGACGATAAAAATTAGCAAAGCCCAGGAACTTTTGCAGACTTTTCAGAGATGTCGGCTGAATCCAATCCTGGATGGCTTGGACCTTAACTGGATCCATCTCGATAGTAGAAGGGGTAAAGATGAACCCCAAAAATGAAACTTTCTGCACACCGAAGAGACACTTTGATCCCTTCACAAACAAAGAGTTAGCACGCAGGACCTGAAAAACCATTCTGACCTGCTTCACATGAGACTCCCAATCATCTGAGAAGATCAAAATGTCATCCAAGTAAACAATCAGGAATGTATCCAGATACTCACGGAAGATGTCATGCATAAAAGACTGAAACACAGATGGAGCATTGGCAAGTCCGAACGGCATCACTAGATACTCAAAATGACCCTCGGGAGTATTGAATGCAGTTTTCCATTCATCTCCTTGCCTGATTCTCACCAGATTATACGCACCACGAAGATCTATCTTAGTGAACCAACTAGCCCCCTTAATCCGAGCAAACAAGTCAGATAACAATGGCAAGGGATACTGAAATTTAACAGTGATCTTATTAAGAAGGCGGTAATCAATACACGGTCTCAGCGAACCATCCTTCTTGGCTACAAAGAAGAACCCTGCTCCCAGTGGTGATGACGATGGGCGAATATGTCCCTTCTCCAGGGATTCCTTCACATAACTGCGCATAGCGGCGTGTTCGGGCACGGATAAATTAAATAATCGACCTTTAGGGAATTTACTACCAGGAATCAAATTGATAGCACAATCACAATCCCTATGCGGAGGTAGAGCATCGGACTTGGGCTCTTCAAATACATACTGATAATCAGACAAGAACTCTGGGACCTCAGAAGGGGTGGATGACGAAATCGACAAAAATGGAACATCACCATGTACCCCCTGACAACCCCAGCTGGATACCGACATGGAATTCCAATCCAATACTGGATTATGGGTTTGTAGCCATGGCAACCCCAACACGACCACATCATGCAGATTATGCAACACCAGAAAGCGAATAACTTCCTGATGTGCAGGAGCCATGCACATGGTCAGCTGGGCCCAGTATTGAGGTTTATTCTTGGCCAAAGGTGTAGCATCAATTCCTCTCAATGGAATAGGACACCGCAAAGGCTCCAAGAAAAACCCACAACGTTTAGCATAATCCAAATCCATCAGATTCAGGGCAGCGCCCGAATCCACAAACGCCATGACAGAAAACGACGACAAAGAGCATATCAAGGTAATGGACAGAAGGAATTTGGACTGTACAGTACCAATGATGGCAGACCTAGCGGACCGCTTAGTGCGCTTAGGACAATCAGAAATAGCATGAGTGGAATCACCACAGTAGAAACACAGACCATTCAGACGTCTGTATTCCTGCCGTTCAACTCTAGTCATAGTCCTATCGCACTGCATAGACTCAGGTTTAACCTCAGGCAGTACCGCCAAATGGTGCACAGATTTACGCTCGCGCAAGCGTCGACCGATCTGAATGGCCAAAGACAAAGACTCATTCAAACCAGCAGGCATAGGAAATCCCACCATGACATCCTTAAGAGCCTCAGAGAGACCCTTTCTGAACAAAGCTGCCAGCGCAGATTCATTCCACTGAGTGAGTACTGACCATTTCCTAAATTTCTGACAATATACTTCTATATCATCCTGACCCTGGCACAAAGCCAGCAAATTTTTCTCAGCCTGATCCACTGAATTAGGCTCATCGTACAGCAATCCGAGCTCCAGGAAAAACGCATCGACACTACTCAATGCAGGGTCTCCTGGCGCAAGAGAAAATGCCCAGTCTTGAGGGTCGCCGCGCAAAAAAGAAATAATAATCAAAACCTGTTGAATAGGATCACCAGAAGAATGAGGTTTCAAGGCCAGAAATAGATTACAATTATTTTTGAAACTTAGAAACTTAGTTCTATCCCCAAAAAACAAATCAGGAATAGGAATTCTTGGTTCTAACATAGATTTCTGATCAATAGTATCTTGAATTTTTTGTACATTTATAACGAGATTATCCATTGAAGAGCACAGACCCTGAATATCCATGTCCACACCTGTGTCCAGAATCACCCAAATGTCTAGGGGAAAAAAAAAAAAAGTGAACACAGAGCAGAAAAAAAAAAAAAATGATGTCAGAACTTTTTCTTTCCCTCTATTGAGAATCATTAGTTGGCTCCTTGTACTGTTATGTTTGCTAATGACAGGTGTTATGAAGGCAATCCAGAAACACAGTGTGCTTAGCGATCAGAGCGCACACAGTGATCTGACAAATACCCAAAAATACAAGAACGAGCTCTGAGACGTGGAAACTCTGTAGACTGCACACCTGATCCTATCCTAAACACAACTAAAAGCGGCTGTGGATTGCGCCTAACAACTACCTAGGCAACTCGGCACAGCCTAAGAAACTAGCTAGCCTGAAGATAGAAAAATAGGCCTGACTTGCCCCAGAGAAATTCCCCAAAGGAAAAGGCAGCCCCCCACATATAATGACTGTGAGTAAGATGAAAAGACAAAACGTAGGGATGAAATAGATTCAGCAAAGTGGGGCCCGATATTCTAGGACAGAGCGAGGACAGTAAAGCGAACTTTGCAGTCTACAAAAAACCCTAAAGCAAAACCACGCAAAGGGGGCAAAAAAAAACCACCGTGCCGAACTAACGGCACGGCGGTACACCCTTTGCGTCTCAGAGCTTCCAGCAAAACAAAAGACAAGCTGGACAGAAAAAAAGCAACAAAAAAAAACAAAAAGCACTTAGCTATACAGAGCAGCAGGTCACAGGAACAATCAGGAGAAGCTCAGATCCAACACAAACATTGACAAGGAGCAAGGATAGCAGCATCAGGCGGAGTTAAGTAATGAAGCAGTTAACGAGCTCACCAGAACACCTGAGGGAGGAAGCTCAGAAGCTGCAGTACCACTTGTGACCACAGGAGTGAATTCAGCCACAGAATTCACAACACCACCCCCCGTGCTCCGATGCCACCCCCCCCGTGCTCCGACGCCCCACCCGTGCCCTCATCCCCCCCCCCTTATACTTACCCGGCCTCCCGGTGTCCGTCCGGCCGTCTTCTCCCTGGGCGTCGCCATTTTGCAAAATGGCGGGCGCATAGGCAGTGCGCCCGCCGAATCTGCCGGCCGGCAGATTCGTTCCAAAGTGCATTTTGATCACTGAGATATAACCTCAGTGATCAAAATAAAAAAAATAGTAAATGACCCCCCCTCCCCTTTATCACCCCCATAGGTAGGGACAATAAAAAAATAAAGAATTTTTTTTTTTCCCACTAAGGTTAGAATAGGGTTAGGGTTAGGGGTAGGGTTAGGGTATTTTCAGCCATTTTAACCCTAAAAAACTTCCTAGAAAACACAGACTCTGCATAGAAAACTGCATAAAAAACGCACTAAAAAACGCATCAAAAAACGCACCAAAAAAAGGCAACAAAAAAAGGACCTGCGCTTTCTGCCAAGAGCTGCGGTATTTAGTGCAGAAAAAACAGCAGGGAAATCAGGAACGTGTGAACATAGCCTTACTAAGGCCATGTTCACACGTTCCTGATTTCCCTGCTGTTTTTTCTGCACTAAAAACCGCAGCTCTTGGCAGAAAACGCAGGTGCGTTTTTTGGTGCGTTTTTTGGTGCGTTTTTTGATGCAGTTTTTGATGCAGTTTTTGATGCAGTTTTCTCTGCAGAGTCTGTGTGTTTTCTAGGAAGTTTTTTTAGGGTTAAAATGGCTGAAAATACCCTAACCCTACCCCTAACCCTACCCCTAAACCTAACCCTACCCCTAACTCACTGTAGTGGGGGGGGGGGGGAATTCTTTATTTTATTATTGTTACTACCTATGGGGGTGATAAAGGGGGGGGAGGGCATTTACCTTTTTTTTTTTTTTGATCACTGTGAGGTTATCACAGTGATCAAAATGTGCCTGGAACGAATCTGCCGGCCGGCAGATTCGGCGGGCGCACTGCGCATGCGCCCGCCATTTTGGAAGATGGCGGCGCCCAGGGAGAAGACGGCCGGACGGACACCAGGAGGCCCGGTAAGTATAAGGAAGGGGAGATTAGGGCACGGGGGGACAGCCACACTCCGCCCACGCACTTCCTGCAGCAGCGGTTCTGCACCACAAACCGCAGAAAACCCGCAGATATTTTTTTCGTCTGCGGGTTTTACTGCGGGTTTGACCTTACAATGGAGGTCAATGGGTGCAGAACCGCTGCAGTTCCGCAAAAAGAAGTGACATTGTACTTCTTTTTTACCGCAGCTATTCAGCGCGGCTTTTTTCGGGATTTTCCGCAATGTGGGCACAGCAGTTCCCGTTTTCTATAGGGTACATTGTAATGTACCCTGCATGGAAAACTGCTGCGGACCCGCAGCGGCAAAATCGTGGCGGCTCCGCATTAAAAAAAGGATTGTGTGAACATGGCCTAATAGTACACATTAAGATATATATATATATATATATATATATATATATATATATATATATATATATATATATATATATATATATATATATATATATATATATATATATATATATATATATATATATATATATATGTGTGTATATATATAATTGTCTAAGGGTTTTTCTGTCTGTCCTGGAAATCTCGCGTCCGATTGGTCCAATCAGCGACAGCCCACAGCATGGCGACGATGATGTCATGAAGGTTGCCTCGACCAATCAGCGACGGGCACAGTCTGCCGCGAATTCGCCTCGACCAATCAGCGACGGGCACAGTATCGACGTAGATGTCATAATGGTTGCCATGGCGACGATGATGTCATAAAGGTTGCCTCGACCAATCAGCGACGGGCACAGTCTGCCGCGAATTCTGGAATCATCATTGTCCATATACTACATGCATATTCTAGAATACCCGATGCGTTAAGAGTCAATAGAGATGAGATGGCACTTGTTATATATACCGTATATACTCGAGTATAAGCCGACCCGAGTATAAGCCGACCCCCCTAATTTTGCCACAAAAAACTGGGAAAACTTATTGACTCGAGTATAAGCCTAGGGTGGAAATGCAGCATTTACCGGTGAATTTCAAAAATAAAAATAGATCATTATTTCCCCATAGCTGTGCCATATAGTGCTCTGCACCGTTCATATTTCCCCATAGGTGTGAACCATATAGTGCTCTGCACCGTTCATTATGCCCCCTAGCTGTGCCATATACGGTGCTCTGCACCGTTCATTGTGCCCCATAGCTGTGCCATATACGGTGCTCTGCACCGTTCACTGTGCCCCATAGCTGTGCCATATACGGTGCTCTGCACCGTTCACTGTGCCCCATAGCTGTGCTGTGCCATATACGGTGCTCTGCACCGTTCACTGTGCCCCATACATAGCTGTGCTGTGCCATATACGGTGCTCTGCACCGTTCACTGTGCCCCATACATAGCTGTGCTGTGCCATATACGGTGCTCTGCACCGTTCACTGTGCCCTATAGCTGTGCTGTGCCATATACGGTGCTCTGCACTGTTCACTGTGCCCCATAGCTGTGCTGTGCCATATACGGTGCTCTGCACCGTTCACTGTGCCCCATAGCTGTGCTGTGCCATATACGGTGCTCTGCACCGTTCACTGTGCCCCATAGCTGTGCTGTGCCATATACGGTGCTCTGCACCGTTCACTGTGCCCCATAGCTGTGCTGTGCCATATACGGTGCTCTGCACCGTTCACTGTGCCCCATAGCTGTGCTGTGCCATATACGGTGCTCTGCACCGTTCACTGTGCCCCATAGCTGTGCTGTGCCATATACGGTGCTCTGCACCGTTCACTGTGCCCCATACATAGCTGTGCTGTGCCATATACGGTGCTCTGCACCGTTCACTGTGCCCCATAGCTGTGCTGTGCCATATACGGTGCTCTGCACCGTTCACTGTGCCCCATAGCTGTGCTGTGCCATATACGGTGCTCTGCACCGTTCACTGTGCCCCATACATAGCTGTGCTGTGCCATATACGGTGCTCTGCACCGTTCATTGTGCCCCATAGCTGTGCTGTGCCATATACGGTGCTCTGCACCGTTCACTGTGCCCCATAGATGTTCCACATAAATTTGTGCCGCCGCTGCCGCAATAAAGAAAAAAAAACACATACTCACCTCCCTTGATTGCAGCTCCCGGCGTCTCGTTCCGGCGCCTCCATCTTCCCGGCGTCTCTGCTCTGACTGATCAGGCAGAGGGCGCCGCGCACACTATATGCGTCATCGCGCCCTCTGCCTGAACAGTCAGAGAGCAGAGACGCCGGGAAGATGGAGGCGCCGGCCGGGAAGATGGATCGGCGCCCGGCGGCTGGAACGAGGACAGGTGAATATGCTATACTCACCTAGTCCTGGCGATCCTCGCGCTGTCCCCTCCTGTCTTCGGTGCCGCAGCTTCTTTCTCTATCAGCGGTCACCGGCACCGCTGATTAGAGGAATGAATAAGCGGCTCCGCCCCTATGGGAGGTGGAGCCGCTTATTCATTTCTGTAATGAGCGGTCCCACGTGACCGCTGAAGAGAGGAAGAAACTGCAGCGCCGAAGCCCGTGGGACGGCAGGGACAGCGCGAGGATCGCTGGGACTAGGTAAGTATACCCCAGCGCCCTCACCCCCTCACCCGCCGACCCCACCGCTACCGTGACTCGAGTATAAGCCGAGGGGGGCACTTTCAGCCCAAAAATTTGGGCTGAAAATCTCGGCTTATACTCGAGTATATACGGTACATATATACAGGTCCTTCTCAAAAAATTAGCATATAGTGTTAAATTTCATTATTTACCATAATGTAATGATTACAATTAAACTTTCATATATTATAGATTCATTATCCACCAACTGAAATTTGTCAGGTCTTTAATTGTTTTAATACTGATGATTTTGGCATACAACTCCTGATAACCCAAAAAACCTGTCTCAATAAATTAGCATATTTCACCCATCCAATCAAATAAAAGTGTTTTTTAATAACAAACAAAAAAACCAACAAATAATAATGTTCAGTTATGCACTCAATACTTGGTCGGGAATCCTTTGGCAGAAATGACTGCTTCAATGCCGCGTGGCATGGAGGCAATCAGCCTGTGACACTGCTGAGATGTTATGGAGGCCCAGGATGCTTCAATAGCGGCCTTAAGCTCATCCAGAGTGTTGGGTCTTGCGTCTCTCAACTTTCTCTTCACAATATCCCACAGATTCTCTATGGGGTTCAGGTCAGGAGAGTTGACAGGCCAATTGAGCACAGTAATACCATGGTCAGTAAACCATTTACCAGTGGTTTTGGCACTGTGAGCAGGTGCCAGGTCGTGCTGAAAAATGAAATCTTCATCTCCATAAAGCATTTCAGCCGATGGAAGCATGAAGTGCTCCAAAATCTCCTGATAGCTAGCTGCATTGACCCTGCCCTTGATGAAACACAGTGGACCAACACCAGCAGCTGACATGGCACCCCACACCATCACTGACTGTGGGTACTTGACACTGGACTTCAGGCATTTTGGCATTTCCTTCTCCCCAGTCTTCCTCCAGACTCTGGCACCTTGATTTCCGAATGACATGCAAAATTTGCTTTCATCAGAAAAAAGTACTTGGGACCACTTAGCAACAGTCCAGTGCTGCTTCTCTGTAGCCCAGGTCAGGCACCTCTGCCGCTGTTTATGGTTCAAAAGTGGCTTTACCTGGGGAATGCGGCACCTGTAGCCCATTTCCTGCACACGCCTGTGCACGGTGGCTCTGGATGTTTCCACTTCTCCACAATCTTCCTCAGGGTCCGGTCTCCTCTTCTCGTTGTACAGCGTTTTCTGCCACATTGTTTCCTTCCAACAGACTTACCATTGAGGTGCCTTGATACAGCACTCTGGGAACAGCCTATTTGTTGAGAAATTTCTTTCTGGGTCTTACCCTCTTGCTTAAGGGTGTCAATGATGGCCTTCTTGACATCTGTCAGGTCGCTAGTCTTACCCATGATGGGGGTTTTGAGTAATGAACCAGGCAGGGAGTTTATAAAAGCCTCAGGTATCTTTTGCATGTGTTTAGAGTTAATTAGTTGATTCAGAAGATTAGGGTAATAGGTCGTTTAGAGCAGAGGTCCCCAACCACCGGTCCGCGGACCAGGACCGGGCCGTTGAGGTTTTTCAGCCGGTCCGCGGCGCCGCTGACAGCTAGCTTCGCGGCCCTGCGCCTGGTCAGAGCACGCTCTGTGACAGCTCGCAGCTCCCGGCAGAGAACATTATGCAGGACGGGGCGGGGCGTCAGGCGGGTCTTAGTGACGCAGCCCTCCTGCGCAGCATGGTGTGTTCCTGATGGGGTGGGGCGGCAGGCTCTCCTCACTGACACGCCCAGTGGCGTATCTAGGGGGGGGGGGGCAGCCGGGGCATTTGCCCCGGGCGCAGCCGGCAGGGAGGGGCGCAGTCGGGCCGCCTCATTCGGCGGTCCGCAGTGTCTCCCTCGGCGGCTGCATTCTGCCGCCCCCGGTCAGGGAGTCAGCTGTTCTCTGTGCCGACTGTCAAGCTGACAGCCGGCACAGAGAAGCTGCAGAGCACCGGCTCCCAACGTGTGCAGAGGTGGAGGGGAGCCCCTGCAGGGTGGCTGCGACGGGCAGGGAGAAATCCCCGCAGCTCCGTTGCCCAGCGATCTGTCTTCCTGCTTCCTCTCACACAGACGCGCCGCTGGATGACGTCATCATTCAGCGGCCGGCTGTGTCAGAGGAAGGCAATGAGATGCTGTGGTAGAGTGCGAGGAGAGGTGAGAGGGGTGTGTGAATGTGTGTGTGAGAATGTGTGTGCGAGAATGTGTGTGTGTGTGAGAATGTGTGTGTGTGAATGTGTTTGTGAATGTGTGTGTGTGAGAATGTGTGTGTGTGAATGTGTGTGTGTGTGAGAATGTGTGTGTGTGAGTGTGTGTGTGTGTGTGTGAGAATGTGTGTGTGTGTGAGAATGTGTGTGTGTGTGTGTGTGAGAATGTGTGTGTGTGTGAATGTGTGTGTGAGAATGTGTGTGTGTGAGAATGTGTGTGTGTGTGTGAGAATGTGTGTGTGTGAGAATGTGTGTGTGTGTGAATGTGTGTGTGTGTGTGAATGTGTGTGTGTGTGAGAGTGTGTGTGTGAATGTGTGTGTGAGAATGTGTGTGTGTGTGTGTGTGTGTGTGTGTGAGAATCTGTGTGTGTGAGAATGTGTGTGTGTATGTGTGTGTGAATGTGTGTGTGTGTGAATGTGTGTGTGTGAATGTGTGTGTGAGAATGTGTGTGTGAGAATGTGTGAATCACATTCTCATTATAAATGTCATAATTACATGATAAGTATGCACTAAGCTCCACCCCTCCATAACCCCACCCCCATATGACCAGAGCCCCACCCCCACCCCACCGGGCCATGGAAAACTGGTCTTGCTTAAAGCCGGTCCCTGGTGCAAAAAAGGTTGGGGACCTCTGGTTTAGAGAACCTTTTCTTGATATGCTAATTTATTGAGACAGGTTTTTTGGGTTATCAGGAGTTGTATGCCAAAATCATCAGTATTAAAACAATAAAAGACCTGACAAATTTCAGTTGGTGAATAATGAATCTATAATATATGAAAGTTTAATTGTAATCATTACATTATGGTAAATAATGAAATTTAACACTATATGCTAATTTTTTGAGAAGGACCTGTATATATATATATATATATATATATATATATATATATATATATATATATATATATATATATATATATGACAAGGGCCATCTCCTCTCTATTGACTGGTGGTCGGACACCGGCCGAAATGGGAAAATCACTGCGGGACTCGCATATATCAGACATTTATGGCATATTCTTTGGACATGTCACAAGGGTCTCATGAAACAAATCCCTTTAAACTGGTTTTACTTGGGAGCAAATAATGTCTAAAGGTACCGTCACATTAGGCAACTTACCAACGAGAACGACAGCGATCCGTGACGTTGCAGCGTCCTGGATAGCGATCTCGTTGTGTTTGACACGCAGCAGCGATCAGGATCCTGCTGTGACATCGCTGGTCGTAGCTGAAAGTCCGGAACTTTATTTGGTCGTCAGGTCGGCGTGATTCGTCATGTTTGACAGCAAAAGCAACGATGCCTGCAATGGTTTTTCATGGAGCGAACAACCAGCGAGAACGATAAGTACGTCACTGGATCGCTCCTGCATCGTTCAGCTGTTACAGTGTTTGACGTCTCCTAGCGACCTAAACAGCGACGCTGCAGCGATCGATCGGCATCGCTGTCTATATCGCTGCAGCGTCGCTTAATGTGACGGTACCTTAAGTTTCTTATTTTAAATCAGCAAAAAAAAACTAACTCATGGGCCATGGACGTGCTGAAATCATTAATATTCATTTGCACACAATCTAGTTCTCTGTCTGTGAGTGTAACAAGTGCAGACGCATTAACACCACTTACGTTGTCAGTATAAACGCCCCGTCCGTGCATCTGTCCAGAGCTTTCCGTGCTGGGGGCTTTGCTGCAAACTCCACAAACCCCTTGCCCGTAGCTCTGCCACGATCATCAACTATGACAACTGCTCTCTCAACTGGGCCGAACATGGAGAAAGCTTCTTCAAGGAGCTCATTTGAAACCACAGTAGACAGATTTTTAACAGTCAATGCTGCGCCATGGGTAGCAAAACGAATCCGGAGTGGTCTGTTTTTGAGCATCATACCATCAAGCTCACCTTTCGCTATTTCAGCAAGTGTTCTAGATTCCTGAAATAAAATACAATTAAAAAAACGTAAATAACGTACAGTAATTGGTGCGACAACTGCTGGTCAAAAACTTTGGGTCCACGAATACCTTCCTATTTTTTTTTTGTGTTGACTCGCATAAAATCAGTCTATGGAAATATTAACTCAATGCATCGAATGACAGCACACCATGAATAGCCTGGTGTTTAATCCGGGGAAAACATGCCGTTCCCCAAGTGAAGAGTTATGTAACAAATACACGGCCATACTCCCCTACCGACACCTATCTGCATCCAGTACATGTGGCTTCATGGTCTATTCAGAAACTAGAAGATGGCACCGGTCCACCAGCTGTCGATTGACTGTAGCGGTCAGGCAACGGAGTAGCATGTCTTGCAACATTCAATGACGCAACGCACCCACAGGCCGCCCGGCTAGTGTAAATGTGACATCAGCGATTCTTGACTCCTCGCACATCTAGGAGTAGCGTGTGCTGGATCCAAGCGGGTCTTGGTAGGCGTGTAAGACTGGGCTTGTTATTTTTACAAATGCCGTCCCCCAAAGTATTCTTATGCCCATACAACTCCTTTAAATAAGTTAGAAGGGGATATTGCCATTTGATTTTGGGGTCTACTTCCGATGACTACAGGCTGGATATAGGACTCCCATAAATCTGATAGGTCCTCAATATCTTGATCATTGGCAACTATTTAGGCCAGCCCCCATCTGTGTCACAGATTCATTGAGAAAAAATGGAGGCTGGAATATAGCGCACTGAAATAGCAGTCAGCTGGCCCCGTTCTCATACCACTCTGTGACCGACTCATGGATTGGATATGAGATCATAGCCATGAACAAGAATAGGTAATTACCTATTGATATAGACAGCCGACCAGCCACCTTCATACTAGGCTTTGATCACGTGTCATCATAAGAAACATTGCCGGTCCCATACAGAATCCGAAAGACATGCAAGGACCGTACGTTTTAGCTGAAGATTGAGGCGACCTTCAGACCGGATGTATACTAGCACGTTGCAGAACTTACTAATTTAAAACATATTTAAGCTACATTTTGGAGCTTGGAGACCCCATCTAACAAGATTATGAAAAAAGGAGCAGGAAGTTACCAATCAGATTTGCTCACAAAGGAAATCAAACTAAATGTATTGCTCAAAATAAATCCTACAGCTTTATTAAACTCACCTGATGACACACTCCATCAGTATTGTCTTTTTAAATTTCTGAGGTCCCCCCCCACCTCAAGGGTATGTGGACACGACATCTTTTAGGCAGATTCTACTTGAAAAAACACCCCATAAATTTAACAGTGCACAGAAATGTCAAAACTATCTTGCTGTGCACACGTTGCTTCTTATCGGTAAACCTAAAGCGGTTAAAAGACGTGACATAGGCTTTAGAAATCATTTAATGAAGTGACATGCCAGGAAGCCACCAGCTCACGGTACTTAACAGCATAAAGCCCTGACGCCGGCAGCAGGGTTGCCGGAAAGGGCGGTGGCAGGGTTGCCGGAAAGGGCGGTGGCAGGGTTGCCGGAAAGAACAGCAGCAGGGTCGCCAGCAAGGACGGCGGCAGGGTCGCCAGCAAGGACAGCGGCAGGGTCATTGTGTGATGAATGTGGATCACCGAGCCAAGCTATGTTCTGAACTCCTGACGTATGTTGACGTGTAGAAATGTTATCCTTTCCTGAAATAAGCAGTGTGTGCAGCTTATATACAGTTCACATTATGCACATATTTTTCCACATCGATTATTAAGCATAATGGGTAAAAAAAAAATTTAAAAAAAGGCAGTAAAAGCGTTTAAAGAAGCACAACAAATGAAAATGCAAAATGTGGATGAAATTATGGAAATACCGTATTCATTTTTCTGCTGCTAGACCGCTGCATTAAAAAAAAAAAAAAAAATGCAGGAGAAATGCTACGTCTGAACATAATCCTATGTACAACAGTGCATAGGCATCCACCTCAATTCAGTGTACAAAAACTGTTGTTATCCCGAGATGCTGGTCACCATGGAGATGCCAAAAAATTTCTGCAATTGGAACATACAGGGGGTTGGACAAAATAATGGAAACACCAAAAGTTAGTTTAATATGGTGTAGGTCCACCTATAGCAGCGATTACAGCCTTAATTCTCCGAGGAATGGATTCATACAAGCTGTGAATTGTTTCCAAAGGAATTTTAGCCCATTCTGCAGTTAAAACACCCTCCAGTTCTTTGAGCGACGATGGCGGTGGAAATCGACGTCTAAACTTGAATCTCTAAAATCGACCATAAATGCTCAATAATGTTGAGGTCCGGGGATTGTGGGGGCCAGATGAGATGCTCAACTTCATTAGAATGTTCCTCGTGCCATGCTTTAACGATTCTAGCTGTATGAATTGGTGCATTATCATCCTGAAAGATGGCGTTCCCCTCCGGGAACAGTACTTGAACCATTGGATGCACTTGGTCGCCCAAAATGCCTAAATAATCTCGGCTGTTAATTCTTCCAAGAAGGGATATCATTGGCCCAGCGGATCTCCATGAAATAGCACCCCAGATCATCACAGAACCTCCACCATGTTTTACGGTTGGGAGAAGGCAGTCTGAATGGAATGCTTCTTTCGGCTGTCTCCAAACGTACACTCAGCCGGAAGTCAGAAATAGGGTAAACGATGATTCGTCTGAGAATATCACGTTTCCACTGCTCAAGGGACCAATTCTGGAGGTTTCTACACCACTCTAAATGCTTGGAAACATTTGTCATGGAGAGCAGCGGTTTTCTAATTGCAGCTCTTCGGAGGAATCCCGATTTGTGCAGCTTCAGACTAACAGTTTTCGTGGAAACTGGATTATGTAGGTGTTCATTGAGCTCAGCAGTGATTTTCGGAGCCGTGGTCTTGCGATCCTCTCTCACAATTCACTTTAGAGTCCGACGGTCTCTAAACCTTGACTTTCGGCCGGACCTGTGCTTTGCTGCGGACGTTTTTCCTTCTCTTTCAAACGCAGTCAATACTTTGGAGACGGTACCTCTTGACACGCCAAGCATTCAGGCACTTTCTGTTACACTAGCACCAGCCATACGAGCACCAACAATTTGGCCTCTTTGGAAATCCGAGAGGTCTGCCATTGGTATCAGGTTCTCATCAATGTTCTTACAATTATGCAAAACAGTTAATTTACATACACATCACATAACACAAATAATCAACTACAAAACATTACCGTATGTCACTGTTTGCATGTTTATCACGTTCGAAGATTATGATGCCAAAACGTTAGGTGTTTCCATTATTTTGTCCAACCCCTGTATTTAGCAGCTAAGCAATCACTTTTTTTTATGTTTTGCAACAATCCTTATGAACATTTATATGTGCCAATTTCCGCCTGACAATGCACCAATGACAAGCGCAGATCGGCCAATCAATGACAACCCACCAAGGAACAATGATGGGACAGCGGTGACATACACAACCCTCCTGTCCCATTGGTGTCAGCAGATGTCGGTTATCTTTTCACCGATTTTCTTGCTCATAAAAGATCGATTTGCTCATCTGACATGTGACCGTCAGCGTGTTCACACCTTCGGATAATGCTCGTTTGGTGATCATAACATTAGTTCAAACATTTTTAATGCTCTTCTACTATATAATTGTCTACGGGTCACTTCCGTCTTTCTGTCACGGATATTCATTGGTCGCGGCCTCTGTCATGGAAATCCAAGACGCTGATTGGTCGTGCCAAAATGCCCACGACCAATCAGCGATGGCCATAGTCTGGCAGCGAAATGGTCACTGCTTTACTGCCCTGCTGTCAGCGATGAGCGCTCACACAGGGTTAATGCCAGAGTTAATGGACCGCGGTGTAACGCACTCCGTTAACACAGCTATTAACCCGTGTGACCAACTTTTTACTATTGATGCTGCGTATGGAGCATCAATAGTAAAAAGATGTAATGTTAAAAAATAATAAAAAAACAAAAAACCTGCTATTCTCACCTTCCGTAGTCCGCCCAGGCGCGCGCGGCTGCCGCCAGCTTCCGTTCCCAGAGATGCATTGCGAAATTACCCAGATGACTTAGCGGTCTCGCGAGACCACTAAGTCATCTGGGAAATTTCGTAATGCATCCTGGTAACACAAGATGGCGGCAGCCGCGTGCATCGGCACAGCTTCGCTTGACGCCGGAGGGTGAGTATAACACTTTTTTTTTTAATTTTTTTATAACAGGGTATAGTGCCCACACTGCTATATACTACGTGGGCTGTGATATATACCGCATGGCTGCTATATACTACCTGGCCAGTGTTAGATACTATGTGGGATGTGTTATATACTGCGTGGGCTGTGCTATATATTACGTGGCCAGTGTTATATACTGCGTGGCCTGTGTTATATACTACGTCGTTTGTCTTATATACTACGTGGCTGCTATATACTGTGTGGGCTGTGTTATATACCGCGTGGCTGCTATATACTACCTGGCCAGTGTTAGATACTATGTGGCCAGTGTTATATACTGCGTGGTCTGTGTTATATACTACGTCGCCAGTCTTATATACTACGTGGCTGCTATATACTGCGTGGGCTGTGTTATATAGTATGTGGGCTGTGTTATATAGTATGTGGGCTGTGCTATATATTATGTGGCCAGTGTTATATACTGTTTGGGCTGTTATATAATACATTGCCTGTGTAATATACTGCGTGGCTGCTATGTACTGTGTGGGCTGTGTTATATACTGCGTGGCCTGTATTAACGCACCGGGTATTCTACAATATGTATCTATGTATGTACAGTTGTGGCCAAAAGTATTGACACCCCTGCAATTCTGTAAGATAATACTCAGTTTCTTCCTGAAAATGATTGCAATCACAAATTCTTTGGTGTTATCTTCATTTAATTTTTCTTAAATGAAAAACACAAAAGAGAATGAAGCAAAACATTGATCATTTCACACAAAACTCCAAAAATGGGCCAGGCAAAAGTATTGGCACCCTCAGCCTAATACTTGGTTGCACAACCTTTAGCCAAAATAACTGCGACCAACCGCTTCCGGTAACCATCAATGAGTTTCTTACAATGCTCTGCTGGAATTTTAGACCATTCTTCTTTGGCAAACTGCTCCAGGTCCCTGATATTTGAAGGGTGCCTTCTCCAAACTGCCATTTTTAGATCTCTCCACAGGTGTTCTATGGGATTCAGGTCTGGACTCATTGCTGGCCACCTTAGAAGTCTCCAGTGCTTTCTCTCAAACCATTTTCTAGTGCTTTTTGAAGTGTGTTTTGGGTCATTGTCCTGCTGGAAGACCCATCACCTCCGAGGGAGACCCAGCTTTCTCACACTGGGCCCTACATTATGCTGCCAAATTTGTTGGTAGTTTTCAGACTTCATAATGCCATGAACACGGTCAAGCAGTCCAATGCCAGAGGCAGCAAAGCAACCCCAAAACATCAGGGAACCTCCGCCATATTTGACTGTAGGGACCGTGTTCTTTTCTTTGAATGCCTCTTTTTTTCTCCTGTAAACTCTATGTTGATGCCCTTGCCCAAAAAGCTCTACTTTTGTCTCATCTGACCAGAGAACATTCTTCCCAAAGTTTTAGGCTTTTTCAGGTAAGTTTTGGCAAACTCCAGCCTGGCTTTTTTATGTCTCGGGGTAAGAAGTGGGGTCTTCCTGGGTCTCCTACCATACAGTCCCTTTTCATTCAGACGCAGACGGATAGTACGGGTTGACACTGTTGTACTCTCGGACTGCAGGGCAGCTTGAACTTGTTTGGATGTTAGTCGAGGTTCTTTATCCAACATCCGCACAATCTTGCGTTTCCAGCTCAAAAAAAAAAAAACACAAAAATGCTACATGTGAACTAGCCCTATGCACCACCACTACTCTTTGGCAATTTGCATAACAAACCCTTTAAGGAACAGTAAAATGAATCTGTCACCAGGTTTGTGTCACTTACTGGGCTGCTTGATATTGTTTTTGTAAAATCACTATTATTAGTAAGGGACTATCACTAGAAGACTAGCTGGCCTGCTGCCATGTAGTCCAACTACCTCCCACCACTGATTGGCAGATTTATGTATACACTGAGCATAGGCAGAAATCTGCCAGTCAGTGGTGTGGGCTGAGTTATACAGAATTGCTAGATATTTATTATCCTTTTGCATATAGCAGTATCATATACCCCAGCGCTTTTCAGACCTCGTCATCACTGTCCCCATTGGGGCTCACAATCTACAGTCCCAATAGTATGTCTTTGGCGTGTGGGAGGACATCAGAGAATCCGGAGGAAACCCACACAAATATGAAGACAAACGTTTGCAATCAAAACGGCAGCACCCAGCAAACGGACATCACTGCAATCAGGGTCGCTTTCCCTACAGTATGACACTCTTAGAAGGGGTATCAAAAACCTGGCGACAGATTCAATTAAAAGGATTCACCACAGCTCCATGCACAAGGGAATCTTCAGAGGGTTGGTTCTTGAGATCGGCGGGGGTCCAGGTAGTTGTCCCCCCCTTTACCCCCAGCAATTCAATCACTGCCCAGTGCCAACTTGTGCAATGATTGCATCAGTGGCAAAAAATATTTTTTAAGGTTATGTTCACACGTTGGGTTTCTGCAGCATTTTTTTATGCTAATTTTCAGCAGTGGTTTACAGTACCAGCAAAGCCTATGAGATTTCAGAAATCTCATGCACACATTGCGTTTCTTTTTCCTGTTTTGTCACAGAGCTGCGTTTTTGAAAAATGCAGCATGTCACTTTCAGCGTTTTTCACCCCATTGAAAGCAATGTGTAGTGCATAAATAAAGCTGCAAAAAATGGAGGTGTCAGGTTTTGCTGCGTTTTTGGTGCCATAACCTGATGAAGTTTAATCAGATAATTTTTTAAGCAGTAAACTTTATCAGCATGCATAAGAGACAAATGTACCCCGACAAAAACTCGATTAAAAAAAAGCACCAAAAATGCACCAAAAAACGTGGCACTCAGTAAAACTTGCTTTTTTGATGTTGCTTCTTTATTGCCAAGAAAGGTTTTGCATGCGTAAAATGTTTCAAAGTGTGAACACAGCCTAAAGTAAATACAGAAGACTCTTCTCTTAGCAAAAAACAGTCCAAGTCATCAGATGGAGAACAAAAAACCATGATGGACGTTTCCCTATCAAACAGAACCTGAGAAACAGACACATGGTATGAGTGATGTCTGATCTTTTTCACAGATCCATAGACTTGCAATGGTGACGTTGCTCTGCTACTCAGATCAATATCGGACATGTCTCCATGCTTTTGTGCAGACCAGCAATTTTCCACATCACTGTAGTTTTATGCCATAAGGCTGCAGTCCCACATCCATCTGAAATGCCCATGTGCCGCCTGACTACCGGCCAGCACACAGACCCATAGAGCACAATACATGTAATCACACATGGTTACAATCACGGATCCGAGAGCCGCATAGCAGATCTATGCTGTCCTCCTCCATCTCCTGCGTTTTACAGTAGCTGTAAAGTGAAGGACATCTCTGAAGTCGCATGCACATGTTGCTTCTTATTTCCATGCAGATTTGCAGCAGCTTCAATCTGCAGCATGTCTATTCTCTCAGCCTTTTTCACCCATTCATTCGCAAAACAAAACAAAAAAAAAAAGGGAATTTTACGCAGCCTATTTCTTGTCAACACTCCAGAATTTGCAGAAGATTTTTCTACTGCCAACCCTGCAGGTGTGCATATTCCCTAGAGGTGTGCGCATAGAACGGCTTTCAGTTTTTCCAAGCAGAAGACGCTTCTGGAAATGCTGGTACTTTTTTTTCCCTGAGGTGTCTTTTCAGTCATTTTGCCAAGTCTTTACTGCTGCGATTTTCTTTCCCCAATTTATGAACTAGTAAGCAGCCGCCTGCTGAGCGGTCTGGTCACTTTGCTTCTTCGCAATGATGGGCCGAGACTCTGAGCCGCCACCATTTTGCTGAACATCACTGGGAGATGAATGTACACAAGCACTGCCAGAAGCACAGGCGATGCTAGCGCGAACTCTAAGGCTATGTGCACACGTTCAGGAATTCATGCAGAAAATTCCTGACAATTCCGGACATTTTCTGCATGAAATCCGCAAGAAAACCGCGTGCGTTTTTGCCGCGGTTTTTTCCGGACACTTCCCAATGCATTTTGGAGTGGGAAATCCGCAAAAAAAACGCAAAAAGATAGAGCATGTCCGGATTTTGTGCCTGATGCGTTTTTTTTGCGGAAAAAAACGCATCATGTGCACAAAACATGCGGAATTCATTCTAAATGATGGGATGCTTATTGTATGCGGGTTTTTTGCGGTTTTATAGCGTTTTAATCGTGAAAAAACGCGAAAAAAAACGCGAAAAAACCGGAACGTGTGAACACAGCCTTAAAAAGGAGGCACGTACAAACGCAGAGGGGCTGCAGCAGAGCCGAAGACCTTGCCCACCATCCTGCCCCGATGCACAAAGAGGATATTGCACCAAAACTTCTACACCATGTTCCAAATTATTATGCAAATGACATTTTTCTCGGATTTTCCTAAATGGTCGGTGCAAATGACAGTCAGTCTAATAAAAGTCATCACCCGTATACATCGAATTTTATTGAAGAAACCTCCCAATGATAACAGTATAATCTCCAAAATGAATAAAAACTCAAAATGCACTGTTCCAAATTATTAGGCACAGTAGAATTTCTAAACATTTGATATGTTTTAAAAAATGAAAATGCTCATTTGTGGATTTTGCAGCATTAGGAGGTCACATTCACTGAACAAAAAAGCTATTTAACTCCAAAACATCCTACCAGGCCAAGTTACATGTTACCATAGGACCCTTCTTTGATATCACCTTCACAATTCTTGCATCCATTTAACTTGTGAGTTTTTGGAGAGTTTCTGCTTGTACGTCTTTGTATGAAGTCAGAATAGCCTCCCAGAGCCGCTGTTTTGATATGAACTGCCTCCCACCCTCATAGATCTTTTGCTTGATGATACTCCAAAGGTTCTCTATAGGGTTGAGGTCAGGGGAAGATGGTGGCCACACCATGAGTTTATCTCCTTGTATGCCCATAGCAGCCAATGAGGTATTCTTTGCAGCATGAGATGGTGCATTGTCAGCATGAAGATGATTTTGCTCCTGAAGGCACGTTTCTGTTTTTTAGACCATGGAAGAAAGTTGTCAGGCAGAAACGCTATTTACTTTACAGAGGTCATTTTCACATCTTAAGGAACCTTAAAGGGCCCCACCAGCTGTTTCCCCATGACTCTGGCCCAAAAAATGATTTCTCTTGTTGCGACATGGTAGTCCTCCACCAACCATCCACTCATCAGTAAACAAGACTGTTTGAAAATTAGTCTTCATGTATGTCTGGGCCCACTGTACCTGTTTCTGCTCATGAACACTGTTTAGGGGTGGCCGAATAGTAGGTTTATGCACCACAGCAAGCCTTTGAAGGATCCTACACCTTGAAGTTCGAGGGACTCCAGAGGCACCAGCAGCTTCAAATAACTGTTTGCTGCTTTGTAATGGTATTTTGGCAGCTGCTCTCTTAATCCAATGAATTTGTCTGGCAGAAACCTTCCTCATTAAGCCTTTATCTGCATGTACTCTGTCTGTGCTCTGTTTCAGTCACAAATCTCTTCAAAGTATGATGGCCACAAAGTTTTTGTGAAATATCTAATTTTTCATACCTTGTCCAAGGCATTACACTATTTAACGCTTTTCAGCAGCAGACAGATCCTTTTTATTTCTCATATTGCTTGAAACCTTTGGCCTGCTTAATAATGTGGAACATCATTTTTAAGTACCGTAGTTTTCCTTTAATTAGAATCACCTAGAAAACTAATTATCACATGTGTTTAAGATTGATTTCAGTGATCTATTGAGCCCTGAGACACAATACCATCCACGAGTTTATTTGAAAAACAAAACAATTAAATCTTTATGACACAAATCCAATTTGCATAATAATTTGGAACACAGTATAATATGAAACAAGACCCAGACTATGGATTTCTTCCCTGCAGGAATCTATTACATCAGTATATTAGCGCCATTATGGCCATAACTTTACTGAAACATACTAAATTGTGATGACAGGCTCCTTTCAATGACATGGCGGATGACGCAGACGGTGAAGGGTTAATAAGATGGGAGGGTTAACGGCCGGGAGGGAAAGCGCAGACGGTAATGGGTTAGCGGACGGGTCGGATGACGCAGATGGTGATGGGTTAGTGGCCGGGAGGGATGGCGCAGACGGTGATGGGTTAGTGGCCGGGAGGGACGGTGAAGATGGTGATGGGTTAGTGGACAGGAGTGACGGCGCAGACGGTGATGGGTTAGTGGACAGGAGTGACGGCGCAGACGGTGATGGGTTAGTGGACGGGAGTGACAGCGCAGACGGTGATGGGTTAGTGGACGGGAGTGACGGCGCAGACGGTGATGGGTTAGTGGACGGGAGTGACGGCGCAGACGGTGATGGGTTAGTGGACGGGAGTGACGGCGCAGACGGTGATGAATTAGTGGACGGGAGTGACGGCGCAGGCGGTGATGGGTTAGTGGACGTGAGTGACGGCGCAGACGGTGATGGGTTAGTGGCCGGGACAGACGGCGCAGATGGTGACGGGTTAGTGGCCGGGACGGACAGCGCAGATGGTGACGGGTTAGTGGCCGGGACGGACGGCGCAGACGGTGACGTGTTAGTGGCCGGGAGGGACGGTGCAGATGGTGATGAGTTAGTGGCCGGGAGGGACTAGTAAATAGAAAGGGGGCACCACAGAAATACAGGGATCCAACCTGGTCTATACTATGAACAACAGTACAGAGAAGAACAACAAGGAATAGACCATAAAGAGGGGATCACCTGAGGCATGGATCAAGTATAAAAATACAAATTTTATTTATATAGCACAAAAGAACACAGAAAACCACACGGAGCACAAGTTAAAAATATTAAAATTGGTCACACATGTGACCTACATGCAATACCAAATGGCCCATAATAAAGCCAGGTTAGTGGCCGTGAGGGACGGTGAAGCCGGTGATGGGTTAGTGGATGGCACAGATGGTGATGGGTTAATGGCCAGGAGGGATGGCGCAGACGGTGACGGTTTAGTGGCCGGGAATGATGGCGCAGATGGTGATGGGTTAGTGGCCGGGAGGGACGGTGATAGGTTAGTGGCCGGGAGGGACGGTGATAGGTTAGTGGCCGGGAGGGACGGTGATAGGTTAGTGGCTGGGAGGGACGGCGCAGACGGTGATGGGTTAGTGGCCGGGAGGGACGGCGCAGACAATGATGGGTTAGTGGCCGGGAGGCACGGCGCAGACGGTGATGGGTTAGTGGCAGGGAAAGATGGCGCAGACGGTGATGGGTTAGTGGCCGGGAAAGACGGCGCAGACGGTGATGGGTTAGTGGCCGGGAGGGACGGTGAAGATGGTGATGGGTTAGTGGCCGGGAGGGACGGTGAAGATGGTGATGGGTTAGTGGCCGGGAGGGACGGTGAAACGGTGATGGGTTAGTGGATGGCGCAGATGGTGATGGGTTAATGGCCAGGAGGGACAGCGCAGATGGTGACGTGTTAGTGGCTGGGAGGGACGGTGCAGATGGTGATGGGTTAGTGGCCGGGAGGGACGGTGCAGACGTTGATGGGTTAGTGGCCGGGAGGGACGGTGAAGATGGTGATGGGTTAGTGGCCGGGAAAGACGGCGCAGACGGTGATGGGTTAGTGGCCAGGAGGGACGGCGCAGACGGTGATGGGTTAGTGGCCGGGAGTGACGGCGCAGATGGTGATGGGTTAGTGGAAGGGACGGATGGCGCAGACGGGGACGGGTTAGTGGACGGGACAGATGGCACAGACGGGGACGGGTTAGTGGACGGGAATGACGGCGCAGACGGGGACGGGTTAGTGGACGGGAATGACGGCGCAGACGGGGACGGGTTAGTGGACGGGTTAGTGGACGGGAATGACGGCGCAGACGGGGACGGGTTAGTGGACGGGAATGACGGCGCGGACGGGGACGGGTTAGTGGACGGGAATGACGGCGCAGACGGGAATGACGGCGCAGACGGGGACGGGTTAGTGGACGGGAATGACGGCGCAGACGGGGACGGGTTAGTGGACGGGAATGACGGCGCAGACGGGGACGGGTTAGTGGACGGGAATGACGGCGCAGACGGGGACGGGTTAGTGGACGGGAATGACGGCGGGGACGGGTTAGTGGACGGGAATGACGGCGGGGACGGGTTAGTGGACGGGAATGACGGCGGGGACGGGTTAGTGGACGGGAATGACGGCGGGGACGGGTTAGTGGACGGGAATGACGGCGGGGACGGGTTAGTGGACGGGAATGACGGCGGGGACGGGTTAGTGGACGGGAATGACGGCGGGGACGGGTTAGTGGACGGGAATGACGGCGCAGACGGGGACGGGTTAGTGGACGGGAATGACGGCGCAGACGGGGACGGGTTAGTGGACGGGAATGACGACGGGGACGGGTTAGTGGACGGGGAAGATGGCGCAGACGGGAATGGGTTAGTGGACGGGAATGGGTTAGTGGACGGGAATGACGGCGCAGACGGTGATGGGTTAGTGGACGGGACAGATGGCACAGACAGTGATGGGTTAGTGGGAGGGGGGAATGGCGCAGACGGGGACGGGTTAGTGGAGGGGACGGATGGCACAGATGGTGATGGGTTAGTGGACGGGAATGACGGCGCAGAGGTCACGTACCAGGCGGATGAAGCCGAAGCCCCGGTCCCGGTTGATGAACATCTCGCTGGGTTCCCCGAACTTGTCGAACAGCTTCTTGAAGTCCTCCTCCGTGATGTCGGTCGGCAGGTTGCCCACGAACAGGCGGCAGCGCTGAGTGTAGCTCTTCTCCCCGGGCTTCAGGAAGCTCTTGATATCGATGGTCACCCCCCGCTCTTCCTCCCCTTCGTCCATCCTAGGCGGCATCAGAGCCGGGTCTCCCTCCTCCAGCTCCTGGCCTCGCCTGTCACCCCTCCCCGGCAGCATCATCTGCTGCTGTGGGGGGGAGATCATGTTGTTGCTGTTTCTCCCATAGTTCTTCTCGATACGCACTTGTTTCAGGTTCCTGTTCGCCATTGCCGTTCACAACAACAGAGGCGCCTGACACCGCAGAGAGGCAGCTTCAAAATGGCGTCGTGAAAATTTTTCCGAGGGCCGATGACGTCACGCCTCCAGGACCACCTCAGCCGGCCTTACGATTGCTAGAGGTCGACCGTTCGCTCGCTCCTTGCCTCCGCGCACGTCAAAGCGGCGGCCATTTTTCTGTAGAGCACAACCTATTCTGATACCTTGTAACGGTCTCCAGTAAAATGGGTGGGGGCGAGGACGACACACGTAAAGCAGTAACCAGTGTGCTGCCTGTGACGTCAGAGCCGTACTGCGGCGGCTGCCTGTGCATTGGGCTGTGTGGTGTGGGGCACGTGGAGCGCAGGACGGCAGCCATGAGGCTATGCGGGGTCTTCTCACAACGCCCAGAGAGAGAAGCCACCAGTATCGGTCATTGTTATTCTCTGTCAGACCCTTGCGCTCTTATTTTCCCTCCATCTTCCCAGATTTTACCATTGTGCAGGATGAGTTGTAGTTTTGATATCATTTTTCCATTCAATGTACTGGACAATGGGGGAGGGGAGGGTCAGAGAGTTGTAAGGAGACAAAAATGGTGGAACTAGTAGCTACAGCGTGGTCATGATCTGTATGCTCTCCCCAGGACTGTGGGGTTTCCTCCAAGAACATACTGATAGTGTCATTGGGGCTCAGAAACTCCCTGTCTGCAAAAGAAAACACACAAAACCATCAACAGGAAAACAAAAGCCCTGCTTCTCAGAGTATGGAGACAGAGGATGCTTTCTTTGTAAGACAAATCCAAAACCAGCCTAATAAATGGAATATCCCTCAGCCGTGTCGACACACGCCAGCGAGAAGGTCAGAGCCAAAGAAAAGGATTATTATTATTTCACCCTTAAATAAGGGCCATCTGATTCACACCGGTTTCTTCACAGAATGATTGACCTCACTAATTGATCTCCAAACTGCTATTATTTTGAACAAACCCCTTCAATTAATTATTCTAATACAGACTCAAAAATATGCAGATAATGAATGCTCAGTCTGTTGGTTTTCTTACAGTCTACTGCACCAACTGGTAAAGCTCCATACTTTCCCTTCTCTAGGAAGTTCTGCCCCCAGTGGCTTTTGTACTCTAACTAGATGGTGGCCCGATTCTAACGCATCAGGTATTCTATGCATGTCCACGTAGTATATTGCACAGCGACGGAGTATACAGCACAGAGCCATGTAGTATACAGACTTAAAATAAACCTATGCTCACCCTCCGTTGAAGTCCTGGCCATGTGTGCGGTGCACGCGGCAGCTTCCGGTCCCAGGGTTGGTATGACCGTGACGTCATGGCAGGTCTTTCTCGCAGGACTTGTGATAATGTCGCGGTCACATGACCGTGACGTCATGGCAGGTCCTTGTCGTATACCATCCTTGCCACCGGAACCTGCCGCTTGCATGGAGTGGTCACCGGAGCGTCGCGAGGAGCTGGAAAGGCACCGGAATGTCAGTATATGATGATTTTTTTTTTTATTATTATTTTTAACATTAGATCTCCTGCTGAGAATCGTACGTCGTAGCAGATCGTTTGGAACATTCTTTCGTCGCTGGATCTCCCGCGGTCATCGCTAGATCGGTGTGTGTGACACCGATCTAGCGATGCGTTCGCTTGTAACCAGGGTAAACATCGGGTTACTAAGCGCAGGGCCGTGCTTAGTAACCCGATGTTTACCCTGGTTACCAGCGTAAAAAAAAACAAACAGTACATACTTAAATTCCGGTGTCCGTCAGGTCCCTTGCCGTCTGCTTCCCGCACTCACTGACTGCCGGCCGTAAAGTGAAAGCAGAGCACAGCGGTGACATCACCGCTGTGCTGTGCTTTCGCTTTACGGCTGGCAGTCAGTGAGTGCGGGAAGCAGATGGCAAGGGACAGACACCGGAATGTAAGTATGTACTGTTTGTTTGTTTTTTACGCTGGTAACCAGGGTAAACATCGGGTTACTAAGCGCGGTCCTGCGCTTAGTAACCCGATGTTTACCCGGGGACCTCGGCATCGTTGGTCGCTGGAGAGCTGTCTGTGTGACAGCTCTCCGGCGACCACACTACGACTTATCAACGATCAGGGCCAGGTCATATCGCTAGTCATGATCGTTGGTAAATCGTATAGTGTGACGGACCACATAGTGGAGGGGATTTCAAGAAATCCCATCTTCACTATGCGTTAGAAGACGCCTGCGGCTCCCTGTGTAAACGGACATGCGACATGTCTTTCCAGACTGCAGCATGTCTATTTATGTTGCGGAGACACTTAGTCTCCGCAGCATAAATTTCCCATAGACTATTATTAGATGCAGTAAAACCACATTATCTTTATAGTCTGAAAAGATGCGCCGCATGTCCGTCTCTGCGGGTGAGCCGCGGGCTTTCGTGCACACATGGTGGGTATGGAATTTCTTGAAATCCCATCCACTATGCTGTAACATCTGGGCGCTGCAGGTTGAATGCTGTAGATGTACGCAGCGTCCAACCTGCAGCATTTACTGACCGTGGGAACATATCCCAATATATCTGCAAACGGGAAATCCCTTTTTTTTTTTCCTTCCCAGAAGTCAACTTTCAATTAGCTTTATTTAAAGTGACAAAAAAACGCAGGTGACCTGCCAGTGACCTCAGATGCAAATTTGGTGCAGATTTTACCTGCGTCAAATCCTGAACAAACACTGAGCCATTCCTGACCGTGGACACATACCCTTCGGGTATGTGTCCACGTTCAGGATTACATCCGGATTACCTGCGGATTGAACGCTGCGTACAGCCGCAGCGTTCAACCCGCAGCGTCCAGATGTTGCAGCATGGCAGAGATGGAACCTGCTGCTGAGTAATGATGGACTATATGGCGGTATAACGTGGATACACACACGGGTTAGTTTCACCCAGTATGAAGGAAGCGAACCCTGTTGCGTCACAGGGACGCAGGAACCGCACAAAGAGCGCAAGCAAGGAGTCACAGAACTCTGTCCAAAGACTCGGGGAAAGAGTTCCTCTAGATCTCTAGCGCTCAATACCGTTACTGGGGTGTCAGAGTTCAACAGAAATAATCATTAAATGCACAAGAGTGCGTGCAGTGCCGCTCTGGCGGATGCCACTAATCACCCAGACTTTGGCCAGGAAAGTGCTCTATTAGTGCACGGCGCCGCACTGGCGGTCACTGCAATCAGACGCTGTATCGTGTGCTAGATGTGTAGGTAACACTGTCGGGCGCTAGATAGCATCCATTATTCGCGAGCAGTCAAACACTAGAAAGGGGCTGATTAATGAGCAACAGTCACACATCTGCACACACGTTATCAAGTATACACTAGCGCATGGCCGAGCGAACCTTTTATAGCAGCAGTGCTACGGGACCTCCCAGATGGTCCTATAGGAGCCGCAACAGGACCCCCCGAGCATGTGACCCCCGACCTCCAGTGGGAGGTCGTCCCGTGGCCATGCTCAGTATGGGAAAA
Source organism: Ranitomeya imitator (assembly GCF_032444005.1). Taxonomy (NCBI): domain Eukaryota; kingdom Metazoa; phylum Chordata; class Amphibia; order Anura; family Dendrobatidae; genus Ranitomeya; species Ranitomeya imitator. Next base: position 775,834,698 of record NC_091284.1, read on the forward strand.
GCCGGACTTAGTCTCAGAAAGACCTGCTCGCTGCTGATCAGAGCTGGCTACAAAGGCAGAGCCTGGAAGGGCAGCAGTAACCAGTCGCACAGTATCAGCTCGAGCCAGACGCTGGGACTGACGTCTCTGCTGAACAGGCTCCACTGCGGCTGGAGAAGAATGGGAGACCGCAGCGGAGATGGTTCGAGATTCCCCCTGTGCAAAGGCGGGAACTCGACACCTAACATTACCCCCCTCCCTGGGCCCTCGCTACGTTCAAAGGCTGCAATGAGCAGCGGAGCCAGAATGTGCTCTACAGGTTCCCAGGTTCTGTCCTCTGGGCTGTGACCCTTCCAGTCCAACAGATAGAAATTTTTGCCACATACCACCTTGCACCCCAAGATAGCGTTCACCTTATAATTGTCTGTGGACAAACCCGATGTCCTGGCAGATGACTCGGAAAACCGGGACATGTAAACAGGCTTTAAGAGGGACACATAAAAGGTGTCGTGATACCCAGGCGTGGAGGAAGAGCCAGACGGTAGACCACAGGATTAACCTGTTCCAGAACCTTGAAGGGACCTAAGTAGCTAGGCGCAAACTTAGTGGACTCAACTCGCAGCCTGATATTGCAGGCGGAGAGCCACATAAAGTCGCCATGAGCAAAGGTCGGAGCTGGGCGCCGATGTGCATCGGCAGAGACCCTCATTCTCTCCTTGGAGGCCCGGATTGCATCCTGTGTGCGGTCCCAGATGCCCCGTGCTTCCACTGCCCAGTCTGCCACCCTAGAGTCGGTGGAAGACAAGGGCATGGTCACAGGAACCCGCGGATGCTGGCCGTAATTATGGAGGAATGGGGTCTGCCCAGTGGAGTCGGTTACAGCGTTGTTCAAGGCAAACTCTGCCCACGGAAGCAGGGATGCCCAGTCATCCTGCCTGGCCAAGACAAAATGTCGTAGGTATGTGACCAAGGTCTGGTTGGCCCTCTCTACCAACCCATTCATCTCGGGATGGTACGCTGAAGAGAGATTCAGCTCAATACTAAGGCGACAAAGCTCTCTCCAGAACCGAGACACAAACTGGGGACCCCGGTCACTGACAATCTTATCAGGCATACAGTGTAAGCGGAAGACATGTTTGACAAACAACGCCGCCAAGGCCCGTGCAGAAGGTAACCATGAGAGAGACACCAAATGCACCATTTTAGAGAAATGGTCGGTAACTACCCAAATAATGGTGCAGCTATGGGACTTGGGTAAGCCAACCACAAAGTCCATCCCGACCATCTCCCAGGGCCTATCAGCCACCAGTAGGGGGTAAAGTAGCCCAGCAGGCCGTTGTCGAGAAGACCTATTCTTGGCGCAGGAGACGCACGCCCGAATATAGTCTTCGACGTCATGGGCCATATGCGGCCACCAGTACATCCTCGCCAGAAGCTCTGATGTCCTCTTGATCCCGAAATGTCCACCCAACCTGGACGAGTGAGCCCAAGAGAGAACCTCCGGTCGCAAATTAGATGGCACTAAAGTCTCGCCCAGGGGCACAGACTAGCGACACCAGAGCCACAGTTCTCAGACTCTCGAAGGGGACAATTATCCGAGGCTCCTCCTCCTCTGATGACACCACGGAGCGGGAGAGAGCATTGGCGCGAATGTTCTTCTCCCCGGACAGGAAATGAAGGGTGAAGTGGAACCGGGAGAAGAACAGGGACCATCTAGCATGGCGAGAATTTAGCCGCTGGGCTGTTTGCAAATACACCAAATTGATGTGGTCAGTGTAAACTTGGAAGGGAAAGCGAGCTCCCTCCGGGAGGTGTCTCCACTCTGAAAAGGCCAACTTCATTGCTAGCAACTCCCTGTCCCTGATGGAATAATTCCTCTCCGCTGGAGTGAAGGTCTTGGAGTAGAAGTAAGGATGCTTCCGAACTTGAGCGTCCTTTTGGAAGAAGACCGCTCCAGCACCGACGGATGAGGCATCCACCTCAATAATGAAGGGCTTATCTACATTGGGACGATGCAGAATGGGACCGCTAGCAAAATGGGACTTAACGGATAAGAAGGCCTTGGAGACTTCCTCCGACCACAATTTGGGATTTGCACCCTTCTTGATGAGGGCTACCAAGGGAGCTACCAAAGTGGAGAAGTGGGGAATGAACATGCTAATTAATGAACCCCATAAAGCGCTGCACCGCTTTGAGAGAATGAGGTTCCTGCCAGTCCATCACTGCTTGTAGCTTGGCAGGATCTATAGCTAATCCCCGGGCTGAGACGATATAACCCAGGAAAGGCAAGGACTTCTGTTCAGACACTTCTCCAACTTTGCATAGAGGGAGTTTGCCCGTAGGAGGTCGAAGACTCTGCAAACATCTCTCCAGTGGGAATCTATATCTGGAGAGTAGATGAGAATATCATCCAGATAGACTACCACCGAGGTGAAGAGCATATCCCGGAAGATGTCATTCACAAAGTCTTGGAAGACGGCTGGGGCATTACAGAGCCCAAAGGGCATCACCAGATACTCATAGTGCCTATCCCTGGTATTAAAAGCCATCTTCCATTTGTCCCTGTCATGCCCTCAGCTGCAGGTCTGGTCTCCGCTGCGAAGGGAGACTGGCACCTTTCACACAGCTCCACTGGTACTACTCACCCTGTCCGTGGCTCCAGACGATCAGCGGCTCCTTTCTCTGCTAAGAACCTGCATCCTCTTGGCAGGTCTCCTGAAAATGATCTTAGGAGGTGCGCCCCGCTTCCTGCACATACTTAAAACAGCAGAGCACCTGTTCTCTATTAAGGCTCTCTGTGCTATGATGCTCTGTGCATAAAAGGCATCCTCCCATTATGGGAGGTGCCTGGGCAATGTGTTTATTCTGTTGTTTGTGGCCTTCTGCTCAGGCCACACTCTGCTGTGCTATGCTCTGCAAAGTGTAGTTTATTACTATTACTTTCGGTTTTCGAATTCCTCTTCCTGCACATACTTAAAACAGCAGAGCACCTGTTCTCTATTAAGGCTCTCTGTGCTATGATGCTCTGTGCATAAAAGGCATCCTCCCATTATGGGAGGTGCCTGGGCAATGTGTTTATTCTGTTGTTTGTGGCCTTCTGCTCAGGCCACACTCTGCTGTGCTATGCTCTGCAAAGTGTAGTTTATTACTATTACTTTCGGTTTTCGAATTCCTCTGTCTCCTCAGAATCCTCCGCTGGCAATTCCCTATTCTGGATCCTTCTGGACTCTCCGGTTTCCACTCCAGGCTGACTAAGCTGCTCCTCACGGAACCATCCAGATATTGCTGCCGGCTGGATCAGCCTGTCCGAAACTACACAGAGCTTCCAGGATTCTCTTCACTGACAGAGCCTGAATTCCACTGTCTTGTTAATACGGTCTGTATGGGTCGTCCCTCTGGTCCGGGTACTGCGGCATTTAGGCCATTGGGTGTTGTGACGGGGGAATCCCTGTATAGGGGTACACCTTGCCCGGTGCTCCACTACGTGGTTCAGGTTTGTGGTCCAGAGGGTTCTTCTCTCAGGCACCTCTTTCTGTTTGTTAAAGCTTCATTTAAATATATATACCTTTGCTTTTTGGAAGCACATTCCCCTGTCTCTTGTGTACCGGATATACAGCTACCACTGCTCCATCAGTGGTCTAGTGAGTCCACTATATTTCTCCACGCCCTGTGGGCGTAACAGTTTGCCCAGGCCATGGACTTCGCTGATACCCGACACTCAGTCCAGAGAGAGCTGGCTACGCTTTGTCAGAGCCAGGATCGGTTAGTGGCCTTCATGCAAACCTTGGATACCCGCCTATCTACAGGCTATCGAGCCCACCGACGCGACCCAGCTAGCCGAGCTTTATCAGGATTTTTTTCGCCAACGTGAGACGCAGACCCACTTGTTGGACTACTTGACCTCCGTGGATGACCGGTTAATTAAGATACATCATCCGACTATTGTGCCTACTACGGAACCCTGTCCTCATTTCTGCATGCCTCCTCATTACAATGGTGACCCCAAGTTCTGCAGAGGATTTCTCAACCAATGCTTGTTGTATTTTCGTTTATTGCCTCTGCATTACCCAACTGACATGGTCAAGGTGGCTTTCCTTGCCTCTCACTTGGAGGGAGAGGCTTTAGCCTGGTTTAACCCCCTAATGGAGCGGAATGATCCCATCGTGTCTGATCTGCAGGTATTCATGAACACGTTCCGCAAGATATTTGATGAGCCTGGTCGTGCCACATCTGCCATGGAGTCTCTCAAGTTGCGACAGGGCTCTCTCTCGGTCTGTCAGTATGCCATCCGTTTCCGCAGCCTGGCTTTGGAGCTCCAGTGGACCAATGAGCCTTTGGTCGTAGCCTTCCGGTGAGGGCTATCTGGAAGAATCAAGGATGAATTGGCAGTCAGGGACCAACCCGAGACTCTGGATGATCTCATATCCCTCGCCATTCGGATTGACCTGCGTCTTCAAGAGCGCTTTAGAGAGAGGATTTTCGAGAAGCAATTTCCACATCCAGCATCTTCTTCACCGAAACCTCGGTTTTGACTTTGTCACGCTCTGGTCTCTGGGGATAGACCCATGGAGCTTGATCGCGTAAAGGTGAAGAGGAATCTACAGGAGGAGATGCCCACTAGAAATCCGTATTGTTATGGCGGATGCTCCGCTCCCGGTCAATGCAGTGGAACTGAGAGGCCAGAAGAACTCTTCCGCCTACGACAAGTAAGGGAGGCCTCCCTAGGTGAGAATGATTCCTCTCCTCCACTAACTATATCCATACAGGTGATCTTCGGAAAGGTGCGGTTCTCCGAGACGGCCTTTCTGGATTCTGGGTCTGGTGGAAATTTAATTCAGCAAACTGTGGCCAGGCGGTTCGGGATCCCAATCGTTCCTCTGCAGCGGACCCAGTGCATTATCTCCGTAGACGGAAGACCCATGAAGGATTCCATTCTTGGCATCACCGAGGAGGTGGAACTTCAAATTGGAGCACTCCACAGGGAGAAGATTTCTTCCTACGTGTTACCGTATCTTTCTCCACCATTTCTACTAGGTCTTCCATGGTTGCGCCTCCATGAACCTGTCCTGGATTGGCTGGGGATATCCTTCGTTGGGGTCAGTCCTGTCTCGATCACTGCCTCAAACCGGTTCGGCTTGGTTCTATCCCGCGGCCTCCTGCAGCTTTACCCGGGTTACTTCGTGCCTACTGGTCCTTTGCAGATGTGTTCGACAAGAAGGAAGCCGAGATTTTTCCTCCTCACAGGCCTTACGATTGTCCCATCGATCTTATTCCTGGATCTACTCTGCATTGAGGTAGGATCTGCCCTCTTTCTCCCACTGAGACTCAAGCGATGACCGAGTACATCAAGGAGAATTTGGCTCGAGGGTTTATCCAGAAGTCCTCCTCTCCGGCTGGAGATGGGTTCTTCTTTGTCAAGAAGAAAGATGGATCTCTTCGCCCGTGCATTGACTATCGTGGTCTCAACCTAATATCTGTAAAGAATAGATATCCTCTTCCCTTAATTCCAGAGCTTTTTGATCGTCTTCGAGGTTCCCGGATTTTCACCAAGTTGGATCTCCGTGGGGCTTACAACCTCATCAGGATACGATCTGGTGATGAGTGGAAAACTGCCTTCAACATGCGAGATGGTCACTATGAATATCGGGTGATGCCCTTCGGGTTAAGCAATGCACCCGCCATCTTCCAAGAGTTTGTCAATGACGTATTCCGTGACCTGCTCTGTATTTGTGTGGTGGTGTATCTGGACGACATCCTGGTGTTTTCTCCTGACTTACCAAGTCACAGGAGGAATGTTCGTCTTGTTGTTCAACAATTGAGGGAGAATCGTCTCTATGCGAAGTTTGAGAAATGTCTGTTTGAACAGAGGTCTTTACCCTTTCTTGGCTACATAATTTCCGATACAGGTATCGAGATGGATCCAGAGAAGGTCTCTGCCGTACTTAAGTGGCCCCGACCTGAGGGAATCAAAGCCATTCAGCGGTTCCTGGGATTCGCCAACTATTATCAGCAATTTATCCCCCACTTCTCCTCTTTGGTAAGTCCACTCACTGCCTTGACTTGTAAAGGTGCCAAACCTAAGGATTGTACTCCTGAGGCCGAGTCAGCTTTCATCTCCCTCAAACAAGCTTTCTCAACCGCACTGGCCCTGCATACACCAATGATCAACAAACAGTTTTTCCTTGAAGTGGACGCTTCGTCATCCGGTAAGATGATGACCTGTGGTTTCTTCTCTAAGGCATTCCTGCCCTGTGAACGTAACTACTCAATTGGGGATAGAGAGTTACTGGCAATTAAGCTCACCAGAGGGATGGCGATATCTGCTTGAAGGCGCAGTTCATCCAGTCATCATCTACACTGATCATAAAAATCTGTCCTCTCTTCAGTCTGCTCAAAGACCCAACCCTCGCCAGGCTCGTTGGTCTTTATTTTTTGCACAGTTCAATTTCTTTCTCTATTTCCGTTCTGCAGAAAAAAATAAAAGCTGATGCGCTTTCCAGGTCCTTCCTGTCAGACGACCTTGAAGAGGAGCCTCAGCATATCATTGAACCGTCCAAGATGATCACGGTGGCTCCAGTCAGGCTGTTGCAGTTCCCTCCCAGTAAGACCCTTGTAACTGAAAGAGACAAGAAGAGAGTTCTACACTGGGGTCATTCTTCTAAGCTTGCCGGACATGCCGGTCAAAAGAAAACCTTACAACTAATATCTCAACACTACTGGTGGCCCACCTTGCGCCAAGATGTTTTGGATTTCTTGCAGCCTGTCCCTCCTGTGCTCGTAATAAAACACCCAAGAAACTGCCAGCCGGTTGCCTCCTCCCACTACCGATTCCGTCTGCTCCCTGGCAACACATTGCCATCCGCCAGCATCGTCTGGTTGTACAGTAATCTGGGTTGTTGTGGACTGGTTCTCCAAGATGGGACACTTTACTCCGCTATTTGGTCTCCCTTCTGCTCCTAAACTCGCAGAGCTCTTCATTCTGCATGTCCTTCGGCTTCATGCACTTCCACTCCACATTGTCTCCGACAGAGGAGTTCAATTCGTCTCCCGATTCTGGCGGTCTCTCTGTAAGCTGTTGGAGGTCACCCTGGACTTCTCGGCCTATCACCCACAATCTAACGGCCAAGTGGAGAGAGTGAATCAAGTCCTCACCCACTATTTGTGACACTTCGTGAATGGTCACCACAGCGACTGGGCCGACCTGCTGCCGTGGGCGGAGTTTTCTTACAACAATCATGTTGGTGAGTCTTCCTCTAACTCCCCGTTTTTCATTGTTTATGGACAGCATCCTAGTATCCCGACTCCATTGCTTCTTGCCTCCGGCAATCCTGCTGCTGACTCCCTGGCTAAGGACTTCACAAAGGTCTGGACAGAGACCAAGACCTCACTGGAGCAGGCATCGTTTCAAACCAAGGAGTATGCGGATAAGAGACGTCTGGATCCACCACCTTTACAACCCGGAGATAAGGTATGGCTGTCTTCTAGGCACATCTGTCTTAAAGTCCCTTCTTATAAGCTGGCCCCTCGTTTCATCGGTCCCTTTGAAGTGCTCCACCGGATCAATGATGTGTGCTATCGTTTGAAGTTGCCTGCCTCCTTACAGATCCATAACTCCTTCCATGTCTCCCTGCTGAAGCCAGTTCTCAGTCGCTTTACCCAGGATCCAGGTAATTTTCCTCCTCCTGTCTGTTAAGAGGATGTCTATGAGGTGAAGGACATATTGGCCATGAAGAAAAGAGGGGGCAGATGGCTCTTTCTGGTTGATTAAAAGGGATATGGTCCTGAGGAGAGATCCTGGGAGCATGAAGAGAACATTAATGCCCCGGCCCTTCTTAGAAAGTTCCTGGCAGCTTTGAGGAAGGGGGGCATAAGGGGAGGGTACAGTCATGCCCTCAGCTGCAGGTCTGGTCTCCGCTGCGAAGGGAGACCGGCACCTTTCACGCAGCTCCACTGGTACTATTCACCCTGTCCATGGCTCCAGACAATCAGCGGCTCATTTCTCTGCTAAGAACCTGCATCCTCTTGGCAGGTATCCTGGAAATGCTCTTGGGAGGCACGCCCCGCTTCCTGCACATACTTAAAACAGGAGAGCACCTGTTCTCTATTAAGGCTCTCTGTGCTATGATGCTCTGTGCATAAAAGGCATCCTCCCATTATGGGAGGTGCCTGGGCAATTGTTCAATCTGTTGTTTGTGGCCTTCTGCTCAGGCCACACTCTGCTGTGCTCTGCTCTGTAAAGTGTAGTTTATTACTTTCGGTTTTCTAATTCCTCTGCCTCCTCAGAATCCTCCGCTGGCAGTTCCCTATTCTGGATCCTTCTGGACTCTCCGGTTTTCACTCCAGGCTGACTAAGCTGCTCCTCACGGAACCATCCAGATATTGCTGCCGGCTGGATCAGCCTTTCCAAAACTACACAGAGCTTCCAGGATTCTCTTCACTGACATAGCCTGAATTCCACCATCTTGTTAATACGGTCTGTACGGGTCATCCCTCTGGTCCGGGTACTGCGGCATTTAGGCCATCTCTGGTGTTGTGACAGGGGAATCCCTGTATAGGGGTACACCTTGCCCGGTGCTCTACTACGTGGTTCAGTGTTGTGGTTCAGAGGGTTCTTCTCTCAGGCACCTCTTTCTGTTTGTTAAAGCTTCATTTAAATAAATACCGTTTTTTCCGGCATATAAGACGACTTTTTAACCCCTGTAAATCATCTCAAAAGTCAGGGGTCGTCTTATACGCCGGGTACAGCGTGTGCAAGGAGCGGTCCTGTATGGTTCCCAGGATCTGGAGGAGAGGAGACTCTCCTTCAGGCCCTGGGATCCATATTCATGTAAAAAAAAGAATAAAAATAAAAAATATGTGATATACTTACCCTCCGACGGCCCGCGGCTCTCAGCGGTGTAAGCAGCGGCCTCCGGGGTCCACCGTGCAGAGATGGAACCTGCTGCTGAGTAATGACGGACTATATCGCAGTATAATGTGGATACTCACACGGGTTAGCTTCACCCAGTATGAAGGAAGCGAACCCTATTGCGTCACAGGGCCGCGGTACCGCACAAAGAGTGCAAGCAAGGAGTCACAGAACTCTTCCCAAGACTCAGGGAAAGAGTTCCTCTAGACCTCTTGCGCTCGATACTGCTACTGGGGTGTCAGAGTTTAACAGAAATAATCATTAAATGCACAAGAGTGCGTGCAGTGCCGCTCTGGCAGATGCCACTAACCACCCAGACTTGGGCCAGGAAAGCGCTCTATTAGCATAATCAGACGCTGTATCGTGTGCTAGGTGTGCAGGTAGCACTGTCGGGCGCTAGATAGCATCTACCATTCGCGAGCAGTCAAACACTAGGAAGGGGCTGATTAATGAGCAACAGTCTCACATCTACACACACACGTTATCAAGTATACACTAGCGCATGGCCGAGCGGCCATGCAAACCTTTTATAGCAGCGGTGCTATGGGACCTTCCAGATGGTCCAATAGGAGCCGCAACAGGACCCGAGCATGTGACCCCTGACCTCCAATGGGAGGTCGTCCCGTGGCCATGCTCAGTATGGGAAAAGCAGGACTTAGTCCCAGAAAGACCTGCTCGCTGCTGATCAGAGCTGGCTACAAAGGCAGAGCCTGGAAGGGCAGCAGTAACCAGTCACACAGTATCAGCTTGAGCCAGACACTAGGACTGACGTCTCCGCTGAGCAGGTTCCCCTGCGGCTGGAGAAGAATGGGAGACCGCAGTGGAGATGGTTCGAGATTCACCCTGTGCAGAGGCGGGAACTCAACACTGCACAGGAACTGCTTAGTGAGTTTTGTTTGGTTTTATTTTTGCATACAAAAGTAGTTTTTTTATAATAAAAAAAATGTAATCTCTACATCTAAAACTTTCTTTATCCAGACCGTTTTAAACCTCTATAATCTTTTACATTTCCTATACGTGGCCATCTGGCCAGGTGAAGACTTATGGTAAGCAGGGCAGTATTTGCCACTAGGCACGCAAGGGCACGTGCCTAGGGCGGCGACATTGCGGGGGGCGGCACCTGAGCAAGGTGTTTGTTTTTTTTATAAGTCCCTGCTCAAAAACGCGACCGATGGCCCCGCCCCCCCCGCCTCCGAGTCCCCCCCACCTCCGAGTCCCCCCCACCTCCAAGTCTCCGAGTCCCCCCACCTCCAAGTCCCACCCACCCTCCTTGAAGACGATACTCACCTGCTCCAGCGATGCCTGGTCTCAGCGTCTGTAGCGCGTCCTGAGTGAGCAGTCATGTGGTACCGCTAATTAAGGTCATGAATATGCGCATATTCATGACCTTAATTAGCAGTACCACATGACCGCTCACTCAGGAAGAAGGCGCTGCGGCGGGACAGAGCCGGAGCCGGAGGGATGTCAGCGCGGCGTGTGGGACAGGCAGCTGACAGGTGAGTATGAGGGATGGGGGGCGGGGGGAGGATGGTAAGCCACTCGCGCCATGCAAGAAGGCCCGGGAGAAGGAGCGGGGGAGGGGGTGGAGAGATGAGACATGCATAGGGAGGGAGGGGGGGGAATTATGAGCCATCAGCCATGCATAAGGAGGGAGGGGGGAATTATGAGCCCCATCAGCCATGCATAGGGAGGGGGGGGAATTATGAGCCATCAGCCATGCATACAGGGGGGGATTATGAGCCATCAGCCATGCATACAGGGGGGGGATTATGAGCCATCAGCCATGCATACAGGGGGGGGGATTATGAGCCATCAGCCATGCATAAGGAGGGGGGGGGAATTATGAGCCCCATCAGCCATGCATAGGGAGGGGGGGGAATTATGAGCCATCAGCCATGCATACAGGGGGGGATTATGAGCCATCAGCCATGCATACAGGGGGGGGATTATGAGCCATCAGCCATGCATACAGGGGGGGGGGATTATGAGCCATCAGCCATGCATACAGGGGGGGGGGATTATGAGCCATGCATACAGGAGGAGGGGGGGGGATATGAGCCATGGCCATTATACAATATGGAGCATCATGTGGGGCCATTATAAAGTATGGAGCATCATGTATGGCCATTATACAGTATGGAGCATCATGTGCGGTCATTATACAATATGGAGCATCATGTGGGGCCATTATACAGTATGGAGCATCATGTGCGGTCATTATAAAGTATGGAGCATCATGTGGGGCCATTATAAAGTATGGAGCATCATGTGAGGTCATTATACAGTATGGAGCATCATGTGGGGCCATGATAAAGTATGGAGCATCATGTGAAGTCATTATACAGTATGGAGCATCATGTGGGGCCATTATAAAGTATGGAGCATCATGTGAGGTCATTATACAGTATGGAGCATCATGTGGGGCCATTATAAAGTATGGAGCATCATGTGAGGTCATTATACAGTATGGAGCATCATGTGCGGTCATTATACAGTATTGAACATCATGTGAGGCCATTATAAAGTATGGAGCATCATGTGAGGTCATACAGTATTGAGCATCATGTGTGTGGCCATTATACAGTATTTAGCATCATGTGAGGTCATTATACAGTATGGAGCATCATGTGTGGCCATTATACAGTATGGAGCATCATGTGTGGCCATTATACAGTATGGAGCATCATGTGTGGCCATTATGCAGTATGTGGAGCACTGCGTAGCCATTATACAGTATGGAGCACTGCGTGGCCATATTTTTGGGGTTTTAATTGTATATGAAACAGTGTGATCAGCAGTTCTGAATGGGTGTGGTTGGGACTTGGATTTGGGTGTGATTAGTTGTGAAATGGGTGTGGTCAGAGGCGTGGCCTAAAATTTGCCGCGGCGCACTATGTGCGCCGCAACCTTTACACCTTTTTCCCTTCTTCAAAAGTTGGGAGGTATGGTACCGCATTTCCCAGATCACAGCAAGTGCCGCAAATCCCATAGGGAATGAATGAAACCAAACGCAGTGTTGCCGTAAGTGATCCGTTATGTGGCAGATGCAGAAAAACTTCCCGATCTGCTGCAAAAGGCGACTTTCACAACAGCGATTCTTGCCAAAGTCACTGCGGATAGTGTCATACTCACCAATGGGGGAGGCAGCACTAAAAGTGCATAGGGCAGCAGAAACTCTAAATACGGCCCTGATGGTAAGTGTTCCTATCTTATGACAATTGAAAGGTATCAGAGATCTATTTTATTATCAGTGAACTAGAGCTCTCCCTTATGGATATTAAAAATATTGCATGCAGAAAATTTGCCAATAAAGTCCATACAACAAAACATTCCTCAACAATAAAATTGCAACACCAAAAAGGAAATGATGAAAAATTGAATAAAAAAAATCTCAATGTATTCAGTATTTAGTATGTGCGCCACACAGAGAAATCCTAACACAGCCTTGGCTACTATAAATGAGTTAATTAACCCCTTCCCGAATTGCACCGTATATATACGGCTCCACGGGAGTTGCGTTCCCTCAAACCGCTGCATATATGTGGCGCAGTTATCGCGCGGGCTAACACTGAGCTCTGCCACAATCGAGTGTGGGTGTCAGCTCTATGTGAGAGCTGACACCCTGCAGCGACGCCCACAATCGGCGCTAGCAACGATTGCGGGTGTTTAACTCCTGTGAAGCCACTATCAATAGTGACAGGGATATCGCAGAGGGAGGGAGCTCCCTCTGTGCTCCCATTGGCACAACACGATGTGATTCTCGGTATCCATTGTAACCACGGGCCCAAAGATGGCGGCAAGGTCACCCAGTGAAGGTGGCCTGTCAATCCATGCTGAGAGCACGAGCTGACACCTCCCTGCATGTCAGACGCTGCTCTAATCTAAGTATTAGATCAGTGATCTATCACTATACAGTTGATTGTTGTCAATTCCGCTCTTGGGCTCCCTCCGGTGGCTGTAAGTGGCACTTTTGTGAGTTCTGCTCTTGGACTCCCTCCGGTGGTTTTAAGTGGAATGGCTGCTCCTTAGATTTAGCAGTCTGCAGCTGCTTCCACTGATTGTCTTTCTGCTCGGCTATTTATGCCTGGCTCTTCCCTTCAGCTAGTGCCACTTGTCAATGGTTCCTGGTTGGATTCACATCTCTCTTGGATTTCCCTGAAATCCTGACCAGTTCAGCAAAGATAAGTCCTTTCTTTGCTCTTTTCTGTCCACATGTTGTGGACTTATTCGCTCTGTGCATTCTATGTTTTGTCCAGCTTGTCAGTATGGATTAATTCAGTTAAGCTGGAAGCTCTGGGAAGCAGATTTACCCTCCACACTTTTAGTCAGGTGTGGAGATTTTTGTAAACTCTGTGTGGATTTTTGTAGTTTTTAATACTGACCGCACACTATTCCGTCCTGTCCTATCTATCTAGCTAGACTGGCCTCCTGTGCTACATCCTGGTTTCATTCTACATATGTCTTTTCCCTCTCCACTCACAGTCATTACTTGTGGGGGGCTATCTATCCTTTGGGGATTTTCTCTGAGGCAAGATAGTTTTCCTGTTTCTATCTTTAGGGGTAGTTAATTCTCAGGCTGTGACGAGGTGCCTAGGGAGTGACAGGAGCATCCCACGGCTACTTCTAGTGTTGTGTTGAGCTTAGGGACTGCGGTCAGTACAGGTACCACCTCCTTCAGAGCTCGTCCCATGTTGCTCCTAAACCACCAGTTCATAACAGTACAAGTGGCCAAAAATGAATTAAACGCATCTCAAAAGAAGGAAAAAAAAATTCTGAGCCATTTTTTTTCTGTGCTCTGCTTTGTCTTTTTTTTTCCTCTTGATCTCTGGGTGGTTCAGGATTTATGCTCTGGCATGGATGTTCAGGGTTTGTTTTCTCGTGTGGATCAACTTGCTGCAAGAGTACAGAGTATCCAAGATTATGTTGTCCAGACTCCGGCTTTGGAGCCTAAAATTCCTACTCCTGATTTGTTTTTTGGGGACAGATCCAAGTTTTTGAACTTTAAAAATAACTGCAAATTGTTTTTTGCTTTGAAACCCCGTTCTTCTGGTGATCCCATTCAGCAAGTTAAAATCATCATATCCTTGCTGCGTGGTGACCCTCAGGACTGGGCATTCTCCCTTGAATGAGGGGATCCGGCATTGCTGAATGTAGACGCATTTTTTCAAGCGCTCGGATTATTGTATGACAAACCTAATTCTGTGGATCATGCAGAAAAAAACCCAGTTGGCCCTGTGTCAAGGTCAGGAAGCGGCAGAATTATACTGCCAGAAATTTAGGAAATGGTCTGTGCTCACTAAATGGAATGAGGATGCTCTGGCTGCTATTTTCAGAAAAGATCTTTCTGAAGCCCTTAAAGATGTTATGGTGGGCTTCCCTACGCCTGCTGGTTTGAGCGAATCTATGTCTCTAGCCATTCAGATTGATCGGCGTCTGCGCGAGCGCAAAGCTGTGCACCATATGGCAGTGTCCTCTGAGTAGAGTCCTGAGCCTATGCAATGTGATAGGATTTTGACTAGAACAGAACGTCAGGAATTCAGACGTCAGAATAGGCTGTGTTTTTACTGTGGTGATTCTGCTCATGTTATTTCTGATTGCCCTAAGCGTACTAGGAGGGTCGCTAGGTCTGTTACCATCAGTACTGTACAGGCTAAATTTCTTTTATCTGTGACCCTGATTTGCTCATTGTCGTCCTTTTCTGTCATGGCATTTGTGGATTCAGGCGCTGCCCTGAACTTAATGGACTTAGAATTCGCCAGGCGCTGTGGTTTTTCTTTGCAGCCTTTGCAGAGCCCTATTCCTTTGAGGGGTATTGATGCTACACCCTTGGCCAAGGATAAACCTCAGTACTGGACACAGATGACTATGTACATGGCTCCTGCACATCAGGAAGATTGCCGTTTTCTGGTGTTGCATAACCTGCATGATGTTGTTGTACTGGGATTTCCATGGTTACAGGAACATAATCCGGTGCTGGATTGGAAAACTATGTCGGTGACTAGTTGGGGTTGTCGAGGAGTACATAGTGACGTTCCTTTCATGTCAATTTCCTCTTCCCCCTCTTCTGAGGTCCCTGAGTTTTTGTCGGATTTCCAGGATGTATTTGATGAGCCCAAGTCCAGTTCCCTTCCTCCGCACAGGGACTGTGATTGTGCTATTAACTTGATTCCTGGTTGCAAGTTCCCTAAGGGCCGACTTTTCAATCTGTCTGTGCCAGAGCATGCCGCCATGCGGAGCTATGTTAAGGAGTCTTTGGAGAAGAGGCATATTCGGCCCTCTTCATCACCATTGGGAGTGGGTTTCTTTTTTGTTGCTAAGAAGGATGGCTCCTTGAGACCCTGTATTGATTATCGTCTTCTTAATAAGATCACGGTCAAATTCCAATACCCTTTGCCTTTGCTTACTGATTTGTTTGCTCAGATTAAGGGGGCTAGTTGGTTTACTAAGATTGACCTCCGAGGGGCATATAATCTTGCTTGTATTAAACAGGGTGACGAATGGAAAACTGCATTTAATACGCCCGAAGGCCATTTTGAATACCTTGTGATGCAATTTGGGCTCTCTAATGCTCCATCTGTGTTCCAGTCTTTCATGCATGATATTTTCCGCAATTATCTTGATAAATTCATGGTCGTATATTTGGATGATATTTTGATTTTTTCCGATAATTGGGAGTCTCATGTGAAGCAGGTCAGGATGGTGTTCCAGATCCTTCGTGATAATGCTTTATTTGTGAAGGGGTTTAAGTGCCTATTCGGAGTTCAGAAGGTCTCTTTTTTGGGTTTTATTTTTTCTCCCTCGTCTATAGAAATGGATCCTGTTAAGGTCCAAGCTATTCATGACTGGATCGAACCCACATCTGTGAAGGGTCTTCAAAAATTTTTGGGCTTTGCTAATTTCTATCGCCGTTTCATTGCCAGCTTTTCCAGTGGATTCAAGCTTCAGGAGGCTAATTTGCATATTCCAGGTGCCTTCTGGGAGAAGCGAAGTCTCCCTAAGCTAGAAGATCGTTGGGTACAGCCGGGACCAGCTGCTTCGAAAGCATCACCGAATTTTTGCCTGTAGGACATTATTGCAAGAGAGCTTGGCTGAGTAGATTACACAAGAAGGAAAACACACAGCAAGTCAGCAGGATCTAGGAGCAACATGGCAGATGTGACAACCTACATGGTGAGCTGCAGCATGTGCTACATGTTCACAGATCGACCAGAAGAAGAATCCAATTTCACCTGTCAGAAGTGTAGACTAGTGGCCCTTTTAGAAGAAAAGGTGCGGGGTCTGGAAGAAAGAATAGCAACTTTGAAACTCATCAAAGAGAATGAAGACTTTCTAGACAGAACAGAAGCATCTCTACTGGTCACAGAAGGTGCAAAAAGTGTCAGAGAACCTCCAAAAGCAGATGAGTGGAAGCATGTGACCAAAAGAAGCAAGAAGACCATGGAGAAATCACCAACCACACAACTGAAGAACCGATATCAAATCTTTGTAGAGGATGAAGATGGCACACCTAAGAATGAAGCAATACCAGCAAGCAAAAAAGAAAAGGGCACACAGCAACAAGTGACAGCAAAAAGTACAGCCAAGAAGCAACGAAGAGTGGTGGTGGTGGGAGACTCACTACTGAGAGGCACCGAAGCAGCCATCTGCAGACCGGACATAACTGCAAGAGAAGTATGCTGCCTTCCAGGTGCGATGATCAAGGATGTGACCGATAGGATACCAAAGCTCTTCAGCTCCAAGGACGTCCACCCATTTCTTCTGATACATGTTGGCACCAATGACACGGCAAGGAAGGACCTACCGACAATCTGCAAGGACTTTGAAGAGTTGGGGAAGAAAGTAAAGGAACTGGATGCACAGGTAGTTTTTTCTTCTATCCTTCCAGTAGACGGGCATGGCACCAGGAGATGGAACAGGATCCTTGATGCAAACAACTGGCTAAGACGATGGTGCAGACAACAAGGATTTGGATTCCTGGACCACGGTGTGAATTACTGGTATGATGGACTCCTCGCCAGAGACGGACTACACCTCAACAAACCTGGGAAACACACATTCGCCAGAAGACTCGCTACACTCATCAGGAGGGCGTTAAACTAGAAGAAGAGGGGACGGGAAGAAAAACATTAGACTCGAACAAAGACGACCCAGGAAAACATACTCAGAAGGGAGGTAAGAACATTTCTAAAACAATCCACAGTGAGGAGATTGGAACAAAACAAAATCCTCTAAACTGCATGCTCGCAAACGCCAGAAGCCTGACAAACAAGATGGAAGAACTAGAAGCAGAAATATCTACAGGTAACTTTGACATAGTGGGAATAACCGAGACATGGTTAGATGAAAGCTATGACTGGGCAGTTAACTTACAGGGTTACAGTCTGTTTAGAAAGGATCGTAAAAATCGGAGAGGAGGAGGGGTTTGTCTCTATGTAAAGTCTTGTCTAAAGTCCACTTTAAGGGAGGATATTAGCGAAGGGAATGAGGATGTCGAGTCCATATGGGTTGAAATTCATGGAGGGAAAAATGGTAACAAAATTCTCATTGGGGTCTGTTACAAACCCCCAAATATAACAGAAAGCATGGAAAGTCTACTCCTAAAGCAGATAGATGAAGCTGCAACCCATAATGAGGTCCTGGTTATGGGGGACTTTAACTACCCGGATATTAACTGGGAAACAGAAACCTGTGAAACCCATAAAGGCAACAGGTTTCTGCTAATAACCAAGAAAAATTATCTTTCACAATTGGTGCAGAATCCAACCAGAGGAGCAGCACTTTTAGACCTAATACTATCTAATAGACCTGACAGAATAACAAATCTGCAGGTGGTTGGGCATTTAGGAAATAGCGACCACAATATTGTGCAGTTTCACCTGTCTTTCACTAGGGGGACTTGTCAGGGAGTCACAAAAACATTGAACTTTAGGAAGGCAAAGTTTGAACAGCTTAGAGATGCCCTTAATCTGGTAGACTGGGACAATATCCTCAGAAATGAGAATACAGATAATAAATGGGAAATGTTTAAGAACATCCTAAATAGGCAGTGTAAGCGGTTTATACCTTGTGGGAATAAAAGGACTAGAAATAGGAAAAACCCAATGTGGCTAAACAAAGAAGTAAGACAGGCAATTAACAGTAAAAAGAAAGCATTTGCACTACTAAAGCAGGATGGCACCATTGAAGCTCTAAAAAACTATAGGGAGAAAAATACTTTATCTAAAAAACTAATTAAAGCTGCCAAAAAGGAAACAGAGAAGCACATTGCTAAGGAGAGTAAAACTAATCCCAAACTGTTCTTCAACTATATCAATAGTAAAAGAATAAAAACTGAAAATGTAGGCCCCTTAAAAAATAGTGAGGAAAGAATGGTTGTAGATGACGAGGAAAAAGCTAACATATTAAACACCTTCTTCTCCACGGTATTCACGGTGGAAAATGAAATGCTAGGTGAAATCCCAAGAAACAATGAAAACCCTATATTAAGGGTCACCAATCTAACCCAAGAAGAGGTGCGAAACCGGCTAAATAAGATTAAAATAGATAAATCTCCGGGTCCGGATGGCATACACCCACGAGTACTAAGAGAACTAAGTAATGTTATAGATAAACCATTATTTCTTATTTTTAGTGACTCTATAGCGACAGGGTCTGTTCCGCAGGACTGGCGCATAGCAAATGTGGTGCCAATATTCAAAAAGGGCTCTAAAAGTGAACCTGGAAATTATAGGCCAGTAAGTCTAACCTCTATTGTTGGTAAAATATTTGAAGGGTTTCTGAGGGATGTTATTCTGGATTATCTCAATGAGAATAACTGTTTAACTCCATATCAGCATGGGTTTATGAGAAATCGCTCCTGTCAAACCAATCTAATCAGTTTTTATGAAGAGGTAAGCTATAGACTGGACCACGGTGAGTCATTGGACGTGGTATATCTCGATTTTTCCAAAGCGTTTGATACCGTGCCGCACAAGAGGTTGGTACACAAAATGAGAATGCTTGGTCTGGGGGAAAATGTGTGTAAATGGGTTAGTAACTGGCTTAGTGATAGAAAGCAGAGGGTGGTTATAAATGGTATAGTCTCTAACTGGGTCGCTGTGACCAGTGGGGTACCGCAGGGGTCAGTATTGGGACCTGTTCTCTTCAACATATTCATTAATGATCTGGTAGAAGGTTTACACAGTAAAATATCGATATTTGCAGATGATACAAAACTATGTAAAGCAGTTAATACAAGAGAAGATAGTATTCTGCTACAGATGGATCTGGATAAGTTGGAAACTTGGGCTGAAAGGTGGCAGATGAGGTTTAACAATGATAAATGTAAGGTTATACACATGGGAAGAGGGAATCAATATCACCATTACACACTGAACGGGAAACCACTGGGTAAATCTGACAGGGAGAAGGACTTGGGGATCCTAGTTAATGATAAACTTACCTGGAGCAGCCAGTGCCAGGCAGCAGCTGCCAAGGCAAACAGGATCATGGGGTGCATTAAAAGAGGTCTGGATACACATGATGAGAGCATTATACTGCCTCTGTACAAATCCCTAGTTAGACCGCACATGGAGTACTGTGTCCAGTTTTGGGCACCGGTGCTCAGGAAGGATATAATGGAACTAGAGAGAGTACAAAGGAGGGCAACAAAATTAATAAAGGGGATGGGAGAACTACAATACCCAGATAGATTAGCGAAATTAGGATTATTTAGTCTAGAAAAAAGACGACTGAGGGGCGATCTAATAACCATGTATAAGTATATAAGGGGACAATACAAATATCTCGCTGAGGATCTGTTTATACCAAGGAAGGTGACGGGCACAAGGGGGCATTCTTTGCGTCTGGAGGAGAGAAGGTTTTTCCACCAACATAGAAGAGGATTCTTTACTGTTAGGGCAGTGAGAATCTGGAATTGCTTGCCTGAGGAGGTGGTGATGGCGAACTCAGTCGAGGGGTTCAAGAGAGGCCTGGATGTCTTCCTGGAGCAGAACAGTGTTGTATCGTGCAATTATTGGGTTCTGTAGAAGGACGTAGATCTGGGTATTTATTATGATGGAATATAGGCTGAACTGGATGGACAAATGTCTTTTTTCGGCCTTACTAACTATGTTACTATGTTACTATGTTACTAAGATGGCACACCTAAGAATGAAGCAATACCAGCAAGCAAAAAAGAAAAGGGCACACAGCAACAAGTGACAGCAAAAATTACAGCCAAGAAGCAACGAAGAGTGGTGGTGGTGGGAGACTCACTACTGAGAGGCACCGAAGCAGCCATCTGCAGACCGGACATAACTGCAAGAGAAGTATGCTGCCTTCCAGGTGCGATGATCAAGGATGTGACCGATAGGATACCAAAGCTCTTCAGCTCCAAGGACGTCCACCCATTTCTTCTGATACATGTTGGCACCAATGACACGGCAAGGAAGGACCTACCGACAATCTGCAAGGACTTTGAAGAGTTGGGGAAGAAAGTAAAGGAACTGGATGCACAGGTAGTTTTTTCTTCTATCCTTCCAGTAGACGGGCATGGCACCAGGAGATGGAACAGGATCCTTGATGCAAACAACTGGCTAAGACGATGGTGCAGACAACAAGGATTTGGATTCCTGGACCACGGTGTGAATTACTGGTATGATGGACTCCTCGCCAGAGACGGACTACACCTCAACAAACCTGGGAAACACACATTCGCCAGAAGACTCGCTACACTCATCAGGAGGGCGTTAAACTAGAAGAAGAGGGGACGGGAAGAAAAACATTAGACTCGAACAAAGACGACCCAGGAAAACATACTCAGAAGGGAGGTAAGAACATTTCTAAAACAATCCACAGTGAGGAGATTGGAACAAAACAAAATCCTCTAAACTGCATGCTCGCAAACGCCAGAAGCCTGACAAACAAGATGGAAGAACTAGAAGCAGAAATATCTACAGGTAACTTTGACATAGTGGGAATAACCGAGACATGGTTAGATGAAAGCTATGACTGGGCAGTTAACTTACAGGGTTACAGTCTGTTTAGAAAGGATCGTAAAAATCGGAGAGGAGGAGGGGTTTGTCTCTATGTAAAGTCTTGTCTAAAGTCCACTTTAAGGGAGGATATTAGCGAAGGGAATGAGGATGTCGAGTCCATATGGGTTGAAATTCATGGAGGGAAAAATGGTAACAAAATTCTCATTGGGGTCTGTTACAAACCCCCAAATATAACAGAAAGCATGGAAAGTCTACTCCTAAAGCAGATAGATGAAGCTGCAACCCATAATGAGGTCCTGGTTATGGGGGACTTTAACTACCCGGATATTAACTGGGAAACAGAAACCTGTGAAACCCATAAAGGCAACAGGTTTCTGCTAATAACCAAGAAAAATTATCTTTCACAATTGGTGCAGAATCCAACCAGAGGAGCAGCACTTTTAGACCTAATACTATCTAATAGACCTGACAGAATAACAAATCTGCAGGTGGTTGGGCATTTAGGAAATAGCGACCACAATATTGTGCAGTTTCACCTGTCTTTCACTAGGGGGACTTGTCAGGGAGTCACAAAAACATTGAACTTTAGGAAGGCAAAGTTTGAACAGCTTAGAGATGCCCTTAATCTGGTAGACTGGGACAATATCCTCAGAAATGAGAATACAGATAATAAATGGGAAATGTTTAAGAACATCCTAAATAGGCAGTGTAAGCGGTTTATACCTTGTGGGAATAAAAGGACTAGAAATAGGAAAAACCCAATGTGGCTAAACAAAGAAGTAAGACAGGCAATTAACAGTAAAAAGAAAGCATTTGCACTACTAAAGCAGGATGGCACCATTGAAGCTCTAAAAAACTATAGGGAGAAAAATACTTTATCTAAAAAACTAATTAAAGCTGCCAAAAAGGAAACAGAGAAGCACATTGCTAAGGAGAGTAAAACTAATCCCAAACTGTTCTTCAACTATATCAATAGTAAAAGAATAAAAACTGAAAATGTAGGCCCCTTAAAAAATAGTGAGGAAAGAATGGTTGTAGATGACGAGGAAAAAGCTAACATATTAAACACCTTCTTCTCCACGGTATTCACGGTGGAAAATGAAATGCTAGGTGAAATCCCAAGAAACAATGAAAACCCTATATTAAGGGTCACCAATCTAACCCAAGAAGAGGTGCGAAACCGGCTAAATAAGATTAAAATAGATAAATCTCCGGGTCCGGATGGCATACACCCACGAGTACTAAGAGAACTAAGTAATGTTATAGATAAACCATTATTTCTTATTTTTAGTGACTCTATAGCGACAGGGTCTGTTCCGCAGGACTGGCGCATAGCAAATGTGGTGCCAATATTCAAAAAGGGCTCTAAAAGTGAACCTGGAAATTATAGGCCAGTAAGTCTAACCTCTATTGTTGGTAAAATATTTGAAGGGTTTCTGAGGGATGTTATTCTGGATTATCTCAATGAGAATAACTGTTTAACTCCATATCAGCATGGGTTTATGAGAAATCGCTCCTGTCAAACCAATCTAATCAGTTTTTATGAAGAGGTAAGCTATAGACTGGACCACGGTGAGTCATTGGACGTGGTATATCTCGATTTTTCCAAAGCGTTTGATACCGTGCCGCACAAGAGGTTGGTACACAAAATGAGAATGCTTGGTCTGGGGGAAAATGTGTGTAAATGGGTTAGTAACTGGCTTAGTGATAGAAAGCAGAGGGTGGTTATAAATGGTATAGTCTCTAACTGGGTCGCTGTGACCAGTGGGGTACCGCAGGGGTCAGTATTGGGACCTGTTCTCTTCAACATATTCATTAATGATCTGGTAGAAGGTTTACACAGTAAAATATCGATATTTGCAGATGATACAAAACTATGTAAAGCAGTTAATACAAGAGAAGATAGTATTCTGCTACAGATGGATCTGGATAAGTTGGAAACTTGGGCTGAAAGGTGGCAGATGAGGTTTAACAATGATAAATGTAAGGTTATACACATGGGAAGAGGGAATCAATATCACCATTACACACTGAACGGGAAACCACTGGGTAAATCTGACAGGGAGAAGGACTTGGGGATCCTAGTTAATGATAAACTTACCTGGAGCAGCCAGTGCCAGGCAGCAGCTGCCAAGGCAAACAGGATCATGGGGTGCATTAAAAGAGGTCTGGATACACATGATGAGAGCATTATACTGCCTCTGTACAAATCCCTAGTTAGACCGCACATGGAGTACTGTGTCCAGTTTTGGGCACCGGTGCTCAGGAAGGATATAATGGAACTAGAGAGAGTACAAAGGAGGGCAACAAAATTAATAAAGGGGATGGGAGAACTACAATACCCAGATAGATTAGCGAAATTAGGATTATTTAGTCTAGAAAAAAGACGACTGAGGGGCGATCTAATAACCATGTATAAGTATATAAGGGGACAATACAAATATCTCGCTGAGGATCTGTTTATACCAAGGAAGGTGACGGGCACAAGGGGGCATTCTTTGCGTCTGGAGGAGAGAAGGTTTTTCCACCAACATAGAAGAGGATTCTTTACTGTTAGGGCAGTGAGAATCTGGAATTGCTTGCCTGAGGAGGTGGTGATGGCGAACTCAGTCGAGGGGTTCAAGAGAGGCCTGGATGTCTTCCTGGAGCAGAACAGTGTTGTATCGTGCAATTATTGGGTTCTGTAGAAGGACGTAGATCTGGGTATTTATTATGATGGAATATAGGCTGAACTGGATGGACAAATGTCTTTTTTCGGCCTTACTAACTATGTTACTATGTTACTATGTTACTAAGATGGCACACCTAAGAATGAAGCAATACCAGCAAGCAAAAAAGAAAAGGGCACACAGCAACAAGTGACAGCAAAAATTACAGCCAAGAAGCAACGAAGAGTGGTGGTGGTGGGAGACTCACTACTGAGAGGCACCGAAGCAGCCATCTGCAGACCGGACATAACTGCAAGAGAAGTATGCTGCCTTCCAGGTGCGATGATCAAGGATGTGACCGATAGGATACCAAAGCTCTTCAGCTCCAAGGACGTCCACCCATTTCTTCTGATACATGTTGGCACCAATGACACGGCAAGGAAGGACCTACCGACAATCTGCAAGGACTTTGAAGAGTTGGGGAAGAAAGTAAAGGAACTGGATGCACAGGTAGTTTTTTCTTCTATCCTTCCAGTAGACGGGCATGGCACCAGGAGATGGAACAGGATCCTTGATGCAAACAACTGGCTAAGACGATGGTGCAGACAACAAGGATTTGGATTCCTGGACCACGGTGTGAATTACTGGTATGATGGACTCCTCGCCAGAGACGGACTACACCTCAACAAACCTGGGAAACACACATTCGCCAGAAGACTCGCTACACTCATCAGGAGGGCGTTAAACTAGAAGAAGAGGGGACGGGAAGAAAAACATTAGACTCGAACAAAGACGACCCAGGAAAACATACTCAGAAGGGAGGTAAGAACATTTCTAAAACAATCCACAGTGAGGAGATTGGAACAAAACAAAATCCTCTAAACTGCATGCTCGCAAACGCCAGAAGCCTGACAAACAAGATGGAAGAACTAGAAGCAGAAATATCTACAGGTAACTTTGACATAGTGGGAATAACCGAGACATGGTTAGATGAAAGCTATGACTGGGCAGTTAACTTACAGGGTTACAGTCTGTTTAGAAAGGATCGTAAAAATCGGAGAGGAGGAGGGGTTTGTCTCTATGTAAAGTCTTGTCTAAAGTCCACTTTAAGGGAGGATATTAGCGAAGGGAATGAGGATGTCGAGTCCATATGGGTTGAAATTCATGGAGGGAAAAATGGTAACAAAATTCTCATTGGGGTCTGTTACAAACCCCCAAATATAACAGAAAGCATGGAAAGTCTACTCCTAAAGCAGATAGATGAAGCTGCAACCCATAATGAGGTCCTGGTTATGGGGGACTTTAACTACCCGGATATTAACTGGGAAACAGAAACCTGTGAAACCCATAAAGGCAACAGGTTTCTGCTAATAACCAAGAAAAATTATCTTTCACAATTGGTGCAGAATCCAACCAGAGGAGCAGCACTTTTAGACCTAATACTATCTAATAGACCTGACAGAATAACAAATCTGCAGGTGGTTGGGCATTTAGGAAATAGCGACCACAATATTGTGCAGTTTCACCTGTCTTTCACTAGGGGGACTTGTCAGGGAGTCACAAAAACATTGAACTTTAGGAAGGCAAAGTTTGAACAGCTTAGAGATGCCCTTAATCTGGTAGACTGGGACAATATCCTCAGAAATGAGAATACAGATAATAAATGGGAAATGTTTAAGAACATCCTAAATAGGCAGTGTAAGCGGTTTATACCTTGTGGGAATAAAAGGACTAGAAATAGGAAAAACCCAATGTGGCTAAACAAAGAAGTAAGACAGGCAATTAACAGTAAAAAGAAAGCATTTGCACTACTAAAGCAGGATGGCACCATTGAAGCTCTAAAAAACTATAGGGAGAAAAATACTTTATCTAAAAAACTAATTAAAGCTGCCAAAAAGGAAACAGAGAAGCACATTGCTAAGGAGAGTAAAACTAATCCCAAACTGTTCTTCAACTATATCAATAGTAAAAGAATAAAAACTGAAAATGTAGGCCCCTTAAAAAATAGTGAGGAAAGAATGGTTGTAGATGACGAGGAAAAAGCTAACATATTAAACACCTTCTTCTCCACGGTATTCACGGTGGAAAATGAAATGCTAGGTGAAATCCCAAGAAACAATGAAAACCCTATATTAAGGGTCACCAATCTAACCCAAGAAGAGGTGCGAAACCGGCTAAATAAGATTAAAATAGATAAATCTCCGGGTCCGGATGGCATACACCCACGAGTACTAAGAGAACTAAGTAATGTTATAGATAAACCATTATTTCTTATTTTTAGTGACTCTATAGCGACAGGGTCTGTTCCGCAGGACTGGCGCATAGCAAATGTGGTGCCAATATTCAAAAAGGGCTCTAAAAGTGAACCTGGAAATTATAGGCCAGTAAGTCTAACCTCTATTGTTGGTAAAATATTTGAAGGGTTTCTGAGGGATGTTATTCTGGATTATCTCAATGAGAATAACTGTTTAACTCCATATCAGCATGGGTTTATGAGAAATCGCTCCTGTCAAACCAATCTAATCAGTTTTTATGAAGAGGTAAGCTATAGACTGGACCACGGTGAGTCATTGGACGTGGTATATCTCGATTTTTCCAAAGCGTTTGATACCGTGCCGCACAAGAGGTTGGTACACAAAATGAGAATGCTTGGTCTGGGGGAAAATGTGTGTAAATGGGTTAGTAACTGGCTTAGTGATAGAAAGCAGAGGGTGGTTATAAATGGTATAGTCTCTAACTGGGTCGCTGTGACCAGTGGGGTACCGCAGGGGTCAGTATTGGGACCTGTTCTCTTCAACATATTCATTAATGATCTGGTAGAAGGTTTACACAGTAAAATATCGATATTTGCAGATGATACAAAACTATGTAAAGCAGTTAATACAAGAGAAGATAGTATTCTGCTACAGATGGATCTGGATAAGTTGGAAACTTGGGCTGAAAGGTGGCAGATGAGGTTTAACAATGATAAATGTAAGGTTATACACATGGGAAGAGGGAATCAATATCACCATTACACACTGAACGGGAAACCACTGGGTAAATCTGACAGGGAGAAGGACTTGGGGATCCTAGTTAATGATAAACTTACCTGGAGCAGCCAGTGCCAGGCAGCAGCTGCCAAGGCAAACAGGATCATGGGGTGCATTAAAAGAGGTCTGGATACACATGATGAGAGCATTATACTGCCTCTGTACAAATCCCTAGTTAGACCGCACATGGAGTACTGTGTCCAGTTTTGGGCACCGGTGCTCAGGAAGGATATAATGGAACTAGAGAGAGTACAAAGGAGGGCAACAAAATTAATAAAGGGGATGGGAGAACTACAATACCCAGATAGATTAGCGAAATTAGGATTATTTAGTCTAGAAAAAAGACGACTGAGGGGCGATCTAATAACCATGTATAAGTATATAAGGGGACAATACAAATATCTCGCTGAGGATCTGTTTATACCAAGGAAGGTGACGGGCACAAGGGGGCATTCTTTGCGTCTGGAGGAGAGAAGGTTTTTCCACCAACATAGAAGAGGATTCTTTACTGTTAGGGCAGTGAGAATCTGGAATTGCTTGCCTGAGGAGGTGGTGATGGCGAACTCAGTCGAGGGGTTCAAGAGAGGCCTGGATGTCTTCCTGGAGCAGAACAGTGTTGTATCGTGCAATTATTGGGTTCTGTAGAAGGACGTAGATCTGGGTATTTATTATGATGGAATATAGGCTGAACTGGATGGACAAATGTCTTTTTTCGGCCTTACTAACTATGTTACTATGTTACTATGTTACTAAGATGGCACACCTAAGAATGAAGCAATACCAGCAAGCAAAAAAGAAAAGGGCACACAGCAACAAGTGACAGCAAAAATTACAGCCAAGAAGCAACGAAGAGTGGTGGTGGTGGGAGACTCACTACTGAGAGGCACCGAAGCAGCCATCTGCAGACCGGACATAACTGCAAGAGAAGTATGCTGCCTTCCAGGTGCGATGATCAAGGATGTGACCGATAGGATACCAAAGCTCTTCAGCTCCAAGGACGTCCACCCATTTCTTCTGATACATGTTGGCACCAATGACACGGCAAGGAAGGACCTACCGACAATCTGCAAGGACTTTGAAGAGTTGGGGAAGAAAGTAAAGGAACTGGATGCACAGGTAGTTTTTTCTTCTATCCTTCCAGTAGACGGGCATGGCACCAGGAGATGGAACAGGATCCTTGATGCAAACAACTGGCTAAGACGATGGTGCAGACAACAAGGATTTGGATTCCTGGACCACGGTGTGAATTACTGGTATGATGGACTCCTCGCCAGAGACGGACTACACCTCAACAAACCTGGGAAACACACATTCGCCAGAAGACTCGCTACACTCATCAGGAGGGCGTTAAACTAGAAGAAGAGGGGACGGGAAGAAAAACATTAGACTCGAACAAAGACGACCCAGGAAAACATACTCAGAAGGGAGGTAAGAACATTTCTAAAACAATCCACAGTGAGGAGATTGGAACAAAACAAAATCCTCTAAACTGCATGCTCGCAAACGCCAGAAGCCTGACAAACAAGATGGAAGAACTAGAAGCAGAAATATCTACAGGTAACTTTGACATAGTGGGAATAACCGAGACATGGTTAGATGAAAGCTATGACTGGGCAGTTAACTTACAGGGTTACAGTCTGTTTAGAAAGGATCGTAAAAATCGGAGAGGAGGAGGGGTTTGTCTCTATGTAAAGTCTTGTCTAAAGTCCACTTTAAGGGAGGATATTAGCGAAGGGAATGAGGATGTCGAGTCCATATGGGTTGAAATTCATGGAGGGAAAAATGGTAACAAAATTCTCATTGGGGTCTGTTACAAACCCCCAAATATAACAGAAACCATGGAATGTCTACTTCTAAAGCAGATAGATGAAGCTGCAACCCATAATGAGGTCCTGGTTATGGGGGACTTTAACTACCCGGATATTAACTGGGAAACAGAAACCTGTGAAACCCATAAAGGCAACAGGTTTCTGCTAATAACCAAGAAAAATTATCTTTCACAATTGGTGCAGAATCCAACCAGAGGAGCAGCACTTTTAGACCTAATACTATCTAATAGACCTGACAGAATAACAAATCTGCAGGTGGTTGGGCATTTAGGAAATAGCGACCACAATATTGTGCAGTTTCACCTGTCTTTCACTAGGGGGACTTGTCAGGGAGTCACAAAAACATTGAACTTTAGGAAGGCAAAGTTTGAACAGCTTAGAGATGCCCTTAATCTGGTAGACTGGGACAATATCCTCAGAAATGAGAATACAGATAATAAATGGGAAATGTTTAAGAACATCCTAAATAGGCAGTGTAAGCGGTTTATACTTTGTGGGAATAAAAGGACTAGAAATAGGAAAAACCCAATGTGGCTAAACAAAGAAGTAAGACAGGCAATTAACAGTAAAAAGAAAGCATTTGCACTACTAAAGCAGGATGGCACCATTGAAGCTCTAAAAAACTATAGGGAGAAAAATACTTTATCTAAAAAACTAATTAAAGCTGCCAAAAAGGAAACAGAGAAGCACATTGCTAAGGAGAGTAAAACTAATCCCAAACTGTTCTTCAACTATATCAATAGTAAAAGAATAAAAACTGAAAATGTAGGCCCCTTAAAAAATAGTGAGGAAAGAATGGTTGTAGATGACGAGGAAAAAGCTAACATATTAAACACCTTCTTCTCCACGGTATTCACGGTGGAAAATGAAATGCTAGGTGAAATCCCAAGAAACAATGAAAACCCTATATTAAGGGTCACCAATCTAACCCAAGAAGAGGTGCGAAACCGGCTAAATAAGATTAAAATAGATAAATCTCCGGGTCCGGATGGCATACACCCACGAGTACTAAGAGAACTAAGTAATGTAATAGATAAACCATTATTTCTTATTTTTAGTGACTCTATAGCGACAGGGTCTGTTCCGCAGGACTGGCGCATAGCAAATGTGGTGCCAATATTCAAAAAGGGCTCTAAAAGTGAACCTGGAAATTATAGGCCAGTAAGTCTAACCTCTATTGTTGGTAAAATATTTGAAGGGTTTCTGAGGGATGTTATTCTGGATTATCTCAATGAGAATAACTGTTTAACTCCATATCAGCATGGGTTTATGAGAAATCGCTCCTGTCAAACCAATCTAATCAGTTTTTATGAAGAGGTAAGCTATAGGCTGGACCACGGTGAGTCATTGGACGTGGTATATCTCGATTTTTCCAAAGCGTTTGATACCGTGCCGCACAAGAGGTTGGTACACAAAATGAGAATGCTTGGTCTGGGGGAAAATGTGTGTAAATGGGTTAGTAACTGGCTTAGTGATAGAAAGCAGAGGGTGGTTATAAATGGTATAGTCTCTAACTGGGTCGCTGTGACCAGTGGGGTACCGCAGGGGTCAGTATTGGGACCTGTTCTCTTCAACATATTCATTAATGATCTGGTAGAAGGTTTACACAGTAAAATATCGATATTTGCAGATGATACAAAACTATGTAAAGCAGTTAATACAAGAGAAGATAGTATTCTGCTACAGATTGATCTGGATAAGTTGGAAACTTGGGCTGAAAGGTGGCAGATGAGGTTTAACAATGATAAATGTAAGGTTATACACATGGGAAGAGGGAATCAATATCACCATTACACACTGAACGGGAAACCACTGGGTAAATCTGACAGGGAGAAGGACTTGGGGATCCTAGTTAATGATAAACTTACCTGGAGCAGCCAGTGCCAGGCAGCAGCTGCCAAGGCAAACAGGATCATGGGGTGCATTAAAAGAGGTCTGGATACACATGATGAGAGCATTATACTGCCTCTGTACAAATCCCTAGTTAGACCGCACATGGAGTACTGTGTCCAGTTTTGGGCACCGGTGCTCAGGAAGGATATAATGGAACTAGAGAGAGTACAAAGGAGGGCAACAAAATTAATAAAGGGGATGGGAGAACTACAATACCCAGATAGATTAGCGAAATTAGGCTTATTTAGTCTAGAAAAAAGACGACTGAGGGGCGATCTAATAACCATGTATAAGTATATAAGGGGACAATACAAATATCTCGCTGAGGATCTGTTTATACCAAGGAAGGTGACGGGCACAAGGGGGCATTCTTTGCGTCTGGAGGAGAGAAGGTTTTTCCACCAACATAGAAGAGGATTCTTTACTGTTAGGGCAGTGAGAATCTGGAATTGCTTGCCTGAGGAGGTGGTGATGGCGAACTCAGTCGAGGGGTTCAAGAGAGGCCTGGATGTCTTCCTGGAGCAGAACAATATTGTATCATACAATTATTAGGTTCTGTAGAAGGACGTAGATCTGGGTATTTATTATGATTAGTGTTGAGCATTCCGATACCGCAAGTATCGGGTATCGGCCGATATTTGCGGTATCGGAATTCCGATACTGAATTCCGATACTTCCCGCGTATCGGATACCGGAATCGGAAGTTCCCAGAATTCAAATTGAACGCAGCAGCCAATGAGGAATGAATGAAAGTGTGGGCACATCCTGTTTAGCATGGTGGGCATGTAAGTACTGGCAAGGCTGGGATTGGCTGCTGAAATGATGTCACTCTGCACTATAAAAAAGCGCTGCCGCCATTTTGCGCTCACTCTGCTGTGATTTCAGTTAGGGACAGGACGCTGTGTTCTAACTGAGGGCCAGTTGAGCTTGCTAATTGCTTTATTTTCCTTTCCAAAGGCTAATTTAGCAAAACGCTGTGTGTTCTTCACTGTTCACCTTGCTCTTGCCTTGCAGCGCTGTTTTAACAGCGTTCTGCAAGGTCTCTGTGTGTGTGTGTGTGTGCAGCTCACTCTGTAGTCTGTGTGCAGCCATATACCCGGTTGTATTCAGCTCAGGGGGGGTTCACACTGCCTCACACAGTTGTTCTTTTTTGCTCTTAGTGCAGCCTGCTGCACATTTTTTCTCAAATTTCCTATTAGTGTTTTTCCACCAGTCTCCAGCTCTATTGTGGAAAAACACTACATAGGATAACCTAGAGGGGGGTTTTTGGGCCTTGCAGCGCCGTTTACGGCTGTCTGCACGGTCTCCGTGTGAGCCCAGCTCGCCCTGTAGTCTGTGTGCAGCCATAGCCGGTTGGATTCAGCTCAGGGTTCGTTACTGGCTCATACCTTGAGAAAATTTTTCCTTTTTTTCAAATAGTGCAGCCTGTTTAAAATTTGAAAAAAAAAATTCCTATTAGTGTCTTTCCACTCGTATCCAGCTAAATAGTGGAAAAACACTATATAGGATAACCTAGAGGAGGGTTTTTTGGCCTTGCAGCGCCGTTTACGGCTGTCTGCACGGTCTCCGTGTGAGCCCAGCTCGCCCTGTAGTCTGTGTGCAGCTATAGCCGGTTGGATTCAGCTCAGGGTTCGTTACTGGCTCATACCTTGCGAAAAATTTTCCTTTTTTTTCAAATAGTGCAGCCTGTTTAAAATTTGACAAAAAAAAATCCTATAAGTGTCTTTCCACTCGTATCCAGCTAAATAGTGGAAAAACACTATATAGGATAACCTAGAGGAGGGTTTTTTGGCCTTGCAGCGCCGTTTACGGCTGTCTGCACGGTCTCCGTGTGAGCCCAGCTCGCCCTGTAGTCTGTGTGCAGCCATAGCCAGTTGGATTCAGCTCAGGGTTCGTTACTGGCTCATACCTTGAGAAAAATTTTCCTTTTTTTGAAATAGTGCAGCCTGTTTAAAATTTGAAAAAAAAAAATTCCTATTAGTGTCTTTCCACCAGTCTCCAGCTCAATTGTGGAAAAACACTACATAGGATAACCTAGAGGTTTTTTTTGGGGCCTTGCAGCGCCGTTTACGGCTGTCTGCACGGTCTCTGTGTGAGCGCAGCTCGCCCTGTAGTCTGTGTGCAGCCATAGCCGGTTGGATTCAGCTCAGGGTGCGTTACTGCCTCATACCTTGAAAAACAATTTCCTTTTTTTCAAATAGTGCAGCCAGTTTAAAATTTGAAAAAAAAAATTCCTATTAGTGTCTTTCCACTTGTATCCAGCTAAATAGTGGAAAAACACTATATAGGATAACCTAGAGGAGGGTTTTTTGGCCTTGCAGCGCCGTTTACGGCTGTCTGCACGGTCTCCGTGTGATTTAAACTAGCTCTGTAGCCCGATCTGCACCAAAAAAAAAGTTAAGTTCACCAAACACAACTTAACACTTGTGTAGGCCACATTTGAAAAATAATAAAGTTTAGTCCACAATTTACAACATTAGTGTTTCTTACACCTGTTAGGAGGAGCATTACAGGAATAAGCACACTAAGGCCTTAGTACTTTTCTGCTTATCTTTATCTGTCAACCAAGATGAAGAGGGCAGGGAGTAAGGCATGTGGGCGTGGGCGCGGAGCAGGGAGAGGAGCAGGGAGAGGACGTGGTGATTCTGTGCCTGCTGCGGGCGCCGGTGACTCGTCGTCACTCAGTTTCAGCAGGGAACAGTCCTTCATGCGCAGCTTTGTCGGAGAGCGCCGTGCACCGCTGCTGCGTGAAGACCAAATTGAAGCCGTTGTCGGGTGGATGGCAGCTAACGCCTCGGCATCGACTTCAGTTAGTGCCACATCCTCTCAGGCACAGAGCACTGGAGAGCAGCCATCTGTCTCTTCACCACCTGCCAAATTGGCCAGGCAGTCAGAGAGCCCAGGACAGGAGCCGTCTCTACTTCTGTTCTCTGAATCTCTTGGCTTGGAAACAGGGGGCCAGCCAAGCAGCATTGGAGAAATGGAAGAAGAGGCAGTGTGCAGTGATGCCCAACACCTTTTTCTCTCTGACTCTGAAGAGGCAGGTGGGCCAGTGCCTCCGGTGACCACAGCGCAGTACGCATCTGATGATGAAACTCAGGTGCCGCTTTCTCGTGCGTACTGTGCTGCTGAGACTACCCAGGAGGAGCAGTTGGTGGCAGAGGGTAGTGGAGATGATGAGGTCCTTGACCCATCGTGGCGTGAGGAACAGGAAGGTGGTGGGAGCAGCTCAGAGGAAGAGCTTCCTCTTACGGGCCAAAGAGGGAGAGGGAGGGGGAAGACTGCGGAGCCTGTAGCCTCCACTTTGGCACCCGTTAGGAGCCTGTCTCTTTCCAAAGCCAAAAAGGGCGCTCCCAAGACTTGCAGTGCCTGGTCCTTTTTTGACACAGTTGCAGATGACATTTGTTTTGTCAAATGCAAGCTGTGTCATCATAAAGTAAAAAGAGGGAAAAATGTCAGCAACCTCAATACCACAAATATGTGGAAACATGTGCGGACCAGGCACGCGGTGGAGTTACAGAAACACACTGAAGATGTAGGCCAACCAACAGCGGCAGCTACCACCTCTTCAGCTCGTGTTGCCTCTTCCTCCAGCTCACGCACAGCTGGTTTGGCTTCCTCCCAGAGACCTTGTGTAATTCCACCCACAGCACCACCTTCCCAGTCATCCTCACACTCCCAGTCTACTCTACAGCCATCGGTAGTACAGGCATGGGAGAAAAGGCGGGCATTCTCGGCCAACCACCCCCGAGCACAGGCTCTGAATGCAGGCATTGCCAAACTGTTGTCCCTGGAAATGCTCTCGTTCAGGCTGGTGGAGACTGACAGCTTCCGTGACTTGATGGCATTGGCAGTCCCACAGTACAAGGTGCCCAGCCGCTTTTACTTCAGCAGGCAGGCTGTCCCTGCCCTGCACAGGCATGTTGAGGCAAACATAAAACATGCGCTACTGAACGCCGTCAGTAGCAAGGTCCACCTCACCACCGATGCGTGGACCAGTCAGCATGGACAGGGGCGATATGTTTCCCTCACTGCCCATTGGGTTAATGTTGTTGAGCCAGGTACAGATCGTGCGAGTGGCGCAGGACGTGTCCTGCCCACTCCAAGGATTGCAGGAATCCAGTCTGTACGCATCGACTCCTCCTCTTACACCAGTTCCTCTGATTCCTCTCTGCAGGATCCGTCACAGTCCACCCCCACATGGACCCGTGAACGTTTACCTATGACCGACATGAGCACAGCCGTGGCCAAACGTCAGCAGGCCGTCTTGAAACTAGTTTCATTGGGGCATCGAAGCCACACAGCGCAGGAGCTCTGGAATGCCATAAAGCAGGAGAGCGATGTGTGGTTACTGCCAGCGAATCTCCAGCCAGGCATGGTAGTGTGTGACAATGGCCGAAATCTGGTGGCAGCTTTGGCCCTTGGCAACCTCACTCACATCCCATGTCTGGCACATGTGCTCAATTTGGTTGTGCAGAGTTTTCTGAGGGACTATCCGGATCTTGATGCCCTGCTGCACAAGGTCCGCCTAGAGTGTGCTCACTTGCGGCGTTCCAGCTTGGCCAGATCCCGCATTGCTGCTCTGCAGCGCCGATTCCGCCTTCCGGAACACCGCATCATATGTGACCTACCTACCCGGTGGAATTCCACGTTACATATGTTGGAGCGGTTGTGTGAGCAGCAGCAAGCAGTTATGGAGTACCAGCTGCATCAGGCGCAAAGAAGTCGCAGTCAGCGCCGATCAGACTTCACAACCACAGAGTGGGCCACTATGAAGGACGTCTGCCAGGTTTTGCGTCCTTTTGATTATTCCACGCGGATGGCAAGTGCAGATGATGCACTAGTCAGCATGACTGTCCCCCTTATCTGCCTGCTTCAGCAAACTTTGCAAGGGTTAAGGGATGATGTGGTGGAAGAGGTGGAGGATGAGGAGTCACCTTTTCCATCAGCTTCTGGAGAGTCAGCGCCACGTGGTTCCTCACAAAGGGGTACGCAGGGGCCAATTTGTGAGGAGGATGAGGAGGAGTCAATGGAGGAGGAAGAGCTCCGTCCAGAGGAGGGAGCGACACAATTGTCCAGTGGTCAGTGTGTACAGCGAGGGTGGGGTGATGACGAGCGGGCAGAGATCATGTCTCAAGCAGGGGACAGCGTTTCTGGGCCAGTTGGCACTCTGCAGCACATGGTGGATTTCATGCTGCAGTGCCTGAGAAACGACCGCCGCATCGACCACATTCTCAACATGCCTGATTATTGGGTGTTCACCCTCCTCGATCCTCGCTACCGGGACAACGTCCAAAACCTCATCCCTGCGTTGACCCGGGAGCGTAAATTGCGGGAGTACCACGACACACTGGTGAATTCCATCATCTTCTCCTGTCCAACTGAGAGGAGTGCTGCTAGTGCTTTACAAAGCAGCTCAGTGCGTCGAGGCAGTGGGGGAGGCTCTGCCCAAAGAGGGAGCAGAAGCAGTGCCTCTGCCCAAGGCAAGCCCAGTATGGCACAACTCTGGCACACTTTTGTGTGCCCGCCCCAAATGTCTACACCATCACCGGCGGCTCCAGTCAGCAGGAGGCAACGGTTCCGTCAGATGGTGACAGACTACATGGCTTGCCCTTTTACTGTACTCCCAGACGGCTCTTCCCCGTTCAAGTTTTGGGTCTCTAAGCTGGATACATGGCCAGAGCTAAGCCAGTATGCATTGGAGGTGCTGGCTTGCCCTGCGGCTAGTGTCTTATCGGAACGTGTCTTTAGTGCCGCAGGTGGTGTACTAACAGACCGTCGCATGCGACTATCCTCCGATAACGTTGACCGGCTTACTTTCCTGAAAATGAACCAGGCCTGGATCTCGCAGGAATTTGCCACTCCTCTGCCTGATTAAGTAATTGGGTGTCATCCAGGTCTCCTGCTGTGTTCATCTTTCTACCACCTGAACTGCTATTCCTGGGCTCCAACACCGCCAGTTGCGGCTCAGAAGTGCAGGCTGCACAGTAAAAACATACGACCCAGTGTTATTGGGTTTCAGTAACGTCAGCTGATCCCCAGCTGTGTAGCCGGCAATGTGTCCTGCGACCGCCACGCTGGCACAACAACCTAAATGTAAGGGAACCTGTCCCCCCCCCCCCGTCGTTTGTTACTGAAAGAGCCATCTTGTGCAGCAGTAATGCTGCACAAGGAAAAGGTAGCTTTTTTTTTTTAGCTCTTTGCACACGCAGAACTTAACACTTATAAAATGTGTTCACTGATACCGTTATACCGTCCCGGAGCTGGGACTTTCCTTCGTAATGTGACGCAGCACAGCCGTCATTCCTACCCCCTTGGTGCCATGCGCTGCCTCCTCAGCGTTGTTTTAAGCTGTCACGGAGCCTGCGCTGTTCTGTTATCCCTTGGGCATGCCCTATTTGCGCTGCCTGTCTTCTGACATAATTTGGTGTCAGGCTGGCTGCGCCTGTGCGGCCGCGGTGCCCGAGATCCCGCCTCGCAGTGTCTTCTGATTGAGTCACACTGCGGGCCTGGGATCCATGGGCATGCGCAGTGCATATCTTCCCCTCGGGCTCTCGCTCATTTCCCTCCGCCTTCTTTAGACTGTGCGCCGTCAGCTGATCCCTAGCATGCCACGGCCGTGACACCGCACAGTCTGAAGAAGAGGGAAGGAGGGGAGTGAGAGTCGAGGTTATGCACTGTGCATGCCCATGGTTCCAAGGCCCGCAGTGGGATTACGTTAGATGAGACTGCGAGGTGGGATCTGGAGCAGCGTGGACGCACAGGCACTGACAGCCTGACACCAAATTATGTCAGAAGACAGGCAGCGCTAATTGGGCATGGCCAAGGGCTAACAGAACAGCGCAGGCTCCGTGACAGCTTAAAACAACGCTGAGGAGGCAGCGCACGGCATCAAGGGGATAGGAATGACAGCTGTGCTGTGTCCCATTACGAAGGAAATTCGCACCTCCGGAACGGTTTAACGGTATAAAGGGACACATTTTTAGTGTTTACTTCGGTGTTTGCAAGGAGCATAATTAAAAGAGCAACCTTTTCCTTTTGCATCCTTAGTGCTGCACAACATGGCTCTTTCAGCTACAAACGTCTTGGGGGGGGGGTTAAAGGTTTCCTTTCAACTTGCTCCAATCAGGCTTCGGCCTACACTCTGTTCCTCTGCTCCTCCTGCTGTCCCTGGGCTCTAACACCGCCAGTTGGTGCCTGGAAGTGCTGTGTGC
The DNA here is from genome assembly GCF_032444005.1 of Ranitomeya imitator. Lineage (NCBI taxonomy): Eukaryota > Metazoa > Chordata > Amphibia > Anura > Dendrobatidae > Ranitomeya > Ranitomeya imitator. Next base: position 775,872,179 of record NC_091284.1, read on the forward strand.
ACAGTCAACAGTCGCTCCTCTGTTATTGGGGTTCAGTAACGTCAGCTGATCCCCAGCTGTGTGTGCGGCAATACCTCCAATCTGCTCCTCCTGCTGTCCCTGGGCTCTAACACCGCCAGTTGGTGCCTGGAAGTGCTGTGTGCACAGTCAACAGTCGCTCCTCTGTTATTGGGGTTCAGTAACGTCAGCTGATCCCCAGCTGTGTGTGCGGCAATACCTCCAATCTGCTCCTCCTGCTGTCCCTGGGCTCTAACACCGCCAGTTGGTGCCTGGAAGTGCTGTGTGCACAGTCAACAGTCGCTCCTCTGTTATTGGGGTTCAGTAACGTCAGCTGATCCCCAGCTGTGTATCCGGCAACGTGTCATGCGACCGCCACGCTGGCACAACTAAAATGTAAGGGGACCTGTCCCCCCCCCCTAGGCGTTTGTTACTGAAAGAGCCACCATGTGCAGCACTAATACTGCACAAGGGAAAGGTCGCTCTTGAAATTATGCTCCTTGCAAACGCTGAACTACACACTCATGTAATGTGTCCCCTCACACCGTCCAACCGTCCCGGAGGTGGGACTTTCCTTTGTAATGTGACGCAGCACAGCCGTCATTGCTACCCCCTTGGCACCGTGCGCTGCCTCCTTAGCGTTGTTTGATTCCGTCATGGACCCTGCGCTGTTATGTTATCCCTTGGCCATGCACAGTTTGCGCTGCCCGTCCTCTGACATCATTTGTTGTCGTCCTGGCTGCGCCTGTGCGTCCACGCTGCCCGAAATCACACCTCGCAGTGTCGTCTAATGTGATCCCACAGTGGGCCTGGTATCCATGGCCATGCGCAGTGCATATACTAGCCTCTCACTCCCCTTCTTCACGCTTCTTCAGACTAGGCGGCGTCAGCTGATCCCTAATAGCATGCCACGGCCGTGACGCCGCACAGTCTGAAGAAGCAGGAAGGAGGTGAGTGAGAGGCGATGATATGCACTGCGCATGCCCATGGATCCCTGGCCCGCAGTGGGACTACATTAGATGACACTGCAAGGTTGGATCTCGGGCAGCTTGGACGCACAGGCACTGCCAGCCTGACACCTACATGATGTCAGAAGACGGGCACCGCTAACTGTGCATGGCCAAGGGATAACATTACAGCGCGGGCTCCGTGACAGAACCAAACAACGTTGAGGAGGTGGCGCCCGGCACCAAGGGGGTTGGAATGACGGCTGTGCTGTGTCACATTACAAAGGAAAGTCCCACTTCCGGGATGGTTTGACGGTGTGAGGGGACACATTATATGAGTGTGTACTTCAGCGTTTGCAAGGAGCATAATTTTCGGAACAACCATTTTCCATGTGCAGTATTACTGCTGTACAAGATGGCTCTTTCAGCAACAAATGCCTGGGGGGGGGTTTAAAGGTTCCCTTTCAACTTGCTCCACTGCAGGCTTCGGCCTACACTCTGCTCCTCTTTGATTCCCTGGGTTTCAACACTGTCAGTTGCCACCTGGAAGTGTTGTCTACACAGAAAAAACACTAGGTGATGTGTCAGTGGGGTTCAGCACCGCCAGCTGTTCCCCTGCTGTGTAGTCGGCAACGTGTCCAGCACAAGCCACGCTGGCACAACAGAACAAAAGCTGCCACCAGTGCAGGCTTCGGCCTACACTCTGCTCCTCTCCTCCTCCTGCTGACCCTGGGCTCAAACACCGCTAGTTTTTGCCCGGAAGTGCTAGCTGCACAGAGAAAAACACCAGCCAATGTGTTAGTGGGGTTCAGCAACGCCAGCTGTTCCCCTGCTGTGTAGCCGGCAACGTGACCTGCAAACGCCATGCAGGCACAGGAACTGAAATTAAAAGGGAACCTGGCCCCACCCCCCAGGTGTTTCTATGTATAACAGCCACCTAGTACAGCAGTACTGCTGCATTTGTACAAGGTGGCTGACTTTTTCTCCTTGCCCACGTGGAACTCAACACGTACAAAATGTGTCTCATTGAGACCATTCCACTGTCCCTGAGGTGTGACTTTCCTTTGTAATGATACGCAGCACCCCCCTTGGTAGCGTTTCCCGTCTTTTGTCATCATGGTTAGCTGGCTGCGCCTGTGCATCCGCCCTGCTAGAAACAACGCCCCTCGTTGTCATATTTATTTTGTCAGCGAGGGTGTGGTTTATGGGCACGAGCAGTGCATATGTTCGCCTGTCTTAACTCATCTCCTTCCGCCTTCTTCAGACTGTGCGGCCTCCTGGCCGTGGTAGGCGATAAGGGATCAGCTGAGGCCGCCCAGTCTGGAGCAGGTGTAAGGACATGTGTAAGCGGCAAACCTATTTACTGCACAAGGCCACGAATCCCAGCCACGCAGTGTGATTTTTTGAAAACACACTGTGGGTCTGGGATTCATGTCCATCGCTAACCGCAACGGCCGACATGAAATGAGGTCAGAAGACAGGAAGCGCTCACAGCGCATGGCCAAGGGATCACAATAGCGCAGACTCCTGTACAGCAAATAACAACGCTCAGGAATCTGCGCCCAGTACCTAGGTGAAAATTTTGACACCTGTGCTGCGTCTCGTTAAAAAGACAAGTCACGCCTCCACAACTGTTTGACAGTATAATGGGCTAAATAGTGTACGTGTTTTAGTCAGCGTGTGCAAGGAGCAAAACAAATAGAGCAACCTTTTACTTGTGCAGCATTAATGCTGCACAAGGTGTGGCTCTTGTACCTTGCAACACCTGAGGGGGGTTAAAGGTAACCTTTGAAATTGGTTCAACTAGGCTTCGGCCTACACTCTGCTCCTCTACTCCTCCTGCTGACCCTGGGCTCAAACACCGCTAGTTTTTGCCCGGAACTGCTAGCTGCACAGAGAAAAACACCAGCCAATGTGTTAGTGGGGTTCAGCACCGCCAGCTGTTCCCCTGCTGTGTAGTCGGCAACGTGTCCAGCACAAGCCACGCTGGCACAACAGAACAAAAGCTGCCACCAGTGCAGGCTTCGGCCTACACTTTGCTCCTCTCCTCCTCCTGCTGACCCTGGGCTCAAACAACGCCAGTTTCTGCCCGGACATGCTAGCTGCACAGAGAAAAACACCAGCCAATGTGTTAGTGGGGTTCAGCACCGCCAGCTGTTCCCCTGCTGTGTAGCTGGCAACGTTTCCTGCAAACGCCACGCAGGAACATGAACTGAAATTGAAGGGAGCCTGCCCCCCACCCCCCCAGGTGTTTCTATGTATAACAGCCACCTTGTACAGCAGTTCTGCTGCATTTGTACAAGGTGGCTGACTTTTTCTCCTTGCACACGTGGAACTCAACAAGTACAAAATGTGTCTCATTACAGACCATTACAATGTCCCTGAGGTGTGACTTTCCTTTTTAATGACACGCAGCACCCCCATTGTTAGCGCTGCCCGTCTCCTGACATCATTGGTTGGCTGGCTGTGCCTGTGCGTCCCCCCTGCCCGACACAACGCCCCCCGTTGTCTCATATATTTTGACTGCGAGGGTGTGATTGATGGGCACGAGCAGTGCATATGTTCCCCTGTTTTCACTCCCCTCCTTCCGCCTTCTTCTGACTGTGCGGCCTCATGGCCGCGGCATGCGATAAGGGATCAGCTGAGGCCGCCCAGTCTGAAGCAGGTGTAAGGACATGTGTGAGCGGCGAACATATTTACTGCACAAGGCCACGAATCCCAGCACCGCAGTGTGACTTTAGGAAAAGCCACTGTGGGTCTGGGATTTATGGCCATCGTTAACCGCACCGGCCAACATGAAATGAGGTCATGAGACGGCCTGCACTAACAGGGTATTGCCAAGGGATAACACAAGAGCGCAGTTTCCTGTACTGCAAATAACAACGGTAAGGAATCTGCGCACAGCACCTAGGTGTAAATTTGTACACCTGTGCTGCGTCTCCTTAAAAAGACTAGTAGTCACGCCTCCACTACTGTTTGACAGTATAATGGGCTAAATAGTGTACGTGTTTAATTCAGCGTGTGCAAGGAGCAAAATTAAATAGAGCAACCTTTGACTTGTGCATCATTAATGCTGTTCAAGGTGTGGCTCTTGTACCTTGCAACACCTGAGGGGGGGTTAAAGGTAACCTTTGAAATTGGTTCAACTAGGCTTCGGCCTACACTCTGCTCCTCTACTCCTCCTGCTGACCCTGGGCTCAAACACCGCTAGTTTTTGCCCGGAAATGCTAGCTGCACAGAGAAAAACACCAGCCAATGTGTTAGTGGGGTTCAGCAACGCCAGCTGTTCCCCTGCTGTGTAGTCGGCAACGTGTCCAGCACAAGCCACGCTGGCACAACAGAACAAAAGCTGCCACCAGTGCAGGCTTCGGCCTACACTTTGCTCCTCTCCTCCTCCTGCTGACCCTGGGCTCAAACAACGCCAGTTTCTGCCCGGACATGCTAGCTGCACAGAGATAAAAAAAACAGCCAATGTGTTAGTGGGGTTCAGCACCGCCAGCTGTTCCCCTGCTGTGTAGCTGGCAACGTGTCCTGCAAACGCCACGTAGGCACATGAACTGAAATTGAAGGGAGCCTGCCCCCCACCCCCCCAGGTGTTTCTATGTATAACAGCCACCTTGTACAGCAGTACTGCTGCATTTGTACAAGGTGGCTGACTTTTTCTCCTTGCACACGTGGAACTCAACAAGTACAAAATGTGTCTCATTACAGACCATTACAATGTCCCTGAGGTGTGACTTTCCTTTTTAATGACACGCAGCACCCCCATTGTTAGCGCTGCCCGTCTCCTGACATCATTGGTTGGCTGGCTGTGCCTGTGCGTCCCCCCTGCCCGACACAACGCCCCCCGTTGTCTCATATATTTTGACTGCGAGGGTGTGATTGATGGGCACGAGCAGTGCATATGTTCCCCTGTTTTCACTCCCCTCCTTCCGCCTTCTTCTGACTGTGCGGCCTCATGGCCGCGGCATGCGATAAGGGATCAGCTGAGGCCGCCCAGTCTGAAGCAGGTGTAAGGACATGTGTGAGCGGCGAACATATTTACTGCACAAGGCCACGAATCCCAGCACCGCAGTGTGACTTTAGGAAAAGCCACTGTGGGTCTGGGATTTATGGCCATCGTTAACCGCACCGGCCAACATGAAATGAGGTCATGAGACGGCCTGCACTAACAGGGTATTGCCAAGGGATAACACAAGAGCGCAGTTTCCTGTACTGCAAATAACAACGGTAAGGAATCTGCGCACAGCACCTAGGTGTAAATTTGTACACCTGTGCTGCGTCACCTTAAAAAGACTAGTAGTCACGCCTCCACTACTGTTTGACAGTATAATGGGCTAAATAGTGTACGTGTTTAATTCAGCGTGTGCAAGGAGCAAAATTAAATAGAGCAACCTTTGACTTGTGCATCATTAATGCTGTTCAAGGTGTGGCTCTTGTACCTTGCAACACCTGAGGGGGGGGTTAAAGGTAACCTTTGAAATTGGTTCAACTAGGCTTCGGCCTACACTCTGCTCCTCTACTCCTCCTGCTGACCCTGGGCTCAAACACCGCTAGTTTTTGCCCGGAAATGCTAGCTGCACAGAGAAAAACACCAGCCAATGTGTTAGTGGGGTTCAGCACCGCCAGCTGTTCCCCCGCTGTGTAGCCGGCATCGTGTCCAGCACAAGCCACGCTGGCACAACCGACCAAAAGCTGCCACCAGTGCAGGCTTCGGCCTACACTTTGCTCCTCTCCTCCTCCTCCTGCTGACCCTGGGCTCAAACACCGCTAGTTTTTGCCCGGAACTGCTAGCTGCACAGAGAAAAACACCAGCCAATGTGTTAGTGGGGTTCGGCACCGCCAGCTGTTCCCCCGCTGTGTAGCCGGCATCGTGTCCAGCACAAGCCACGCTGGCACAACCGACCAAAAGCTGCCACCAGTGCAGGCTTCGGCCTACACTTTGCTCCTCTCCTCCTCCTCCTGCTGACCCTGGGCTCTAACACCGCTAGTTTTTGCCCGGACATGCAATCTGCACAGAGAAAAACACCAGTCAATGTGTCAGTGGGGTTCAGCAACGCCAGCTGTTCCCCTGCTGTGTAGCTTGCAACGTGACCTGCAAACGCCACGCAGGCACATGAACTGAAATTGAAGGGAGCCTGCCCCCCACCCACAGGTGTTTCTATGTATAACAGCCACCTTGTACAGCAGTACTGCTGCATTTGTACAAGGTGGCTGACTTTTTCTCCTTGCCCACGTGGAACTCAACACGTACAAAATGTGTCTCATTAGAGACCATTACAATGTCCCTGAGGTGTGACTTTCCTTTGTAATGACACGCAGCACCACCCTTGTTAGCGCTGCCCGTCTTTTGACATCATTGGTTAGCTGGCTGCGCCTGTGCATCTCCCCTGCTCGAAACAACGCCCCACGGTGTCTTATTTTTTTGGACAGCGAGGGTGTGATTGATGGGCATGTGCAGTGGATATGTTTGCCTGTGTTCACTCATCTCCTTCCGCCTTCTTCAGACTGGGTGTCCTCATGGCCGCGGCAGGCGATAAGGGATCAGATGAGGCCGCCCAGTCTGAAGCAGGTGTAAGGACATGTGTGAGCGGCAAACATATTTAGTGCACCAGGGCACGAATCCCAGCACCGCAGTGTGATTTTTTAAAAACACACTGTGGGTCTGGGATTCATGTCCATCGCTAACCGCAACGGCCAACATGAAATGAGGTCATAAGACAGGAAGCGCTCACAGCGCATGGCCAAAGGATCACAAGAGCGCAGACTCCTGTACAGCAACTAACAACGCTCAGGAAGCTGCGCCCATGCAAAAAGGTGTTGTTTTCGACACCTGTGCTGCTTTTCTTTAAAAAGACAAGTCACGCCTCCACTACTGATTAACAGTATAATGGGCTAAATAGTCTACGTGTTGCATTCAGCTTGTGCAAGTAGAAAAATTAATAGAGCAACCTTTTACTTGTGCAGCATTAATGCTGCAGAAGGAGTGGCTCTTGTACTTTGTAACACCTGAGGGGGGGTTAAAGGTAACCTTTGAAATTGGTTCAACTAGGCTTCGGCCTACACTCTGCTCCTCTCCTCCTCCTGCTGACCCTGGGCTCTAACAACGCTAGTTTTTGCCCGGAAATGCTAGCTGCACAGAGAAAAACACCAGCCAATGTGTTAGTGGGGTTCAGCACCGCCAGCTGTTCCCCCGCTGTGTAGCCGGCATCGTGTCCAGCACAAGCCACGCTGGCACAACCGACCAAAAGCTGCCACCAGTGCAGGCTTCGGCCTACACTTTGCTCCTCTCCTCCTCCTCCTGCTGACCTTGGGCTCAAACACCGCTAGTTTTTGCCCGGAAATGCTAGCTGCACAGAGAAAAACACCAGCCAATGTGTTAGTGGGGTTCAGCACCGCCAGCTGTTCCCCTGCTGTGCAGCTTGCAACGTGACCTGCAAACGCCACGCAGGCACATGAACTGAAATTGAAGGGAGCCTGGCCCCCACCCCCAGGTGTTTCTATGTATAACAGCCACCTTGTACAGCAGTACTGCTGCATTTGTACAAGGTGGCTGATGTTTTCTCCTTGCCCACGTGGAACTCAACACGTACAAAATGTGTCTCTTTGAGACCATTCCACTGTCCCTGAGGTGTGACTTTCCTTTCTAATGATACGCAGCACCCCCCTTGGTAGCGCTTCCCGTCTTCTGACATCATTGGTTGGCTACTTGCGCCTGTTCGTCCGCCCTGCCTGAATAAAATGCTCCTCGTTGTCTTAATTATTTTGACTGCGAGGGTGTGATTGATGGGCACGAGCAGTGCATATCTTCGCCTGTCTTAACTCATCTCCTTCCGCCTTCTTCAGACTGTGCAGCCTCATGGCCGCGGCATGCGAGAAGGGATCAGCAGAGGCCGCCCAGTCTGAAGCAGGTGTAAGGACGTGTGTGAGCGGCCAAAATATTTACTGCTCAAGGCCACGAATCCCAGCACCGCAGTGTGGCTTTATGAAAAGACACTGGGGGTCTGGGATTTATGGCCATCGTTAACCGCACGGGCCAACATGAAATGATGTCATAAGATGGGCAGCGCTAACAGGGCATTGCCAAGGGATAACACAAGAGCGCAGACTCCTGTACAGCAAATAACAACGCTCAGGAAGCTGCGCCAAGCACCAAGGCGTTATTTTGGACACCTGTGCTGCGTCTCATCAAAAAACCAACTCACGCATCCACTACAGTTTGACTGTAGAATGGGGTAAATTGTGTATGTCTTTCATTCAGCGTGTGCAAGTAGACAAATTAATAGAGCAACCTTTCACTTGTGCAGCATTAATACTGCACAAGGTGTGTCTCTTGTACTTTGTAACACCTGAGGGGGGGGTTAAAGGTTTCCTTTGAAATTGGTTCAACTAGGCTTCGGCCTACACTCTGCTCCTCTCCTCCTCCTCCTGCTTCAACACGGGCTCTAACATCGCTAGTTTTTGCCCGCAAGTGCTAGCTGCACAGAGAAAAACACACGCCATTGTGTTAGTGGGGTTCAGCAACGCCAGCTGTTCCCCCAGTGTGTAGCCGGCAAAGTGTCCTGCAAACGCAACGCAGACACAAAGCTGCCTCCAGTGCAGGCTTCGGCCTACACTCATCTCCCCCTGCTTACCCTTTGCTCCAACACCACTAGTTGGGGCTCTAGGAAGACAATCTTTAATAGGCAAGGCAACGCATCTGGGTTCCAGCACCGCCAGCTGGTTCTCGGCAGTGTTCTTGTCACAGGTACTCCCTCGTGCCAAGCCTGGTTTCAGCACCGTCAGCTGTTTCCGGGTTGTGTCAACTTCACTGAGACGCCTATGCTTGCCCCGTCGTGGTGCGGTCGAGTTAGCCAACTCCAGGGTGCCTCCAGTTTAGGAGCTTCCTATGTGGGCTGCGTGAACTGGTAGTCAAGGCTGGTTCTGTAGTGCCAGTAGGCCCAGCTCCCCCTGTAGGACTGTTGGGGTTCGGTAACTGCGGCTGCCTCGCGGCCTAGCTGTTCTCTCCTCTCCTGTGGGCCTTGGGGTCCACCACCTGGTTCCAGCACCGTCAGCTGGTTCCGGGCCGAGCCTTTGGCTTAGGTGCCTCCTCCTGGGTATCCGAGTTCCGCCAACGCCAGGCGGTCCTTGGTAGTGCTTTTAAGCGCGGGCACCTACAGCTTAGTAACCGGGTTCCAGCACCGTCAGCTAGTCCTCGGTCGTGCCATTGGCTCTTGCACACTGGGGCAACGCATCCGGGTTCCAGCACCGCCAGCTGGTTCTCGGCAGTGTTCTTGTCACAGGTACTCCCTCGTGCCAAGCCTGGTTTCAGCACCGTCAGCTGTTTCCGGGTTGTGTCAACTTCACTGAGACGCCTATGCTTGCCCCGTCGTGGTGCGGTCGAGTTAGCCAACTCCAGGGTGCCTCCAGTTTAGGAGCTTCCTATGTGGGCTGCGTGAACTGGTAGTCAAGGCTGGTTCTGTAGTGCCAGTAGGCCCAGCTCCCCCTGTAGGACTGTTGGGGTTCGGTAACTGCGGCTGCCTCGCGGCCTAGCTGTTCTCTCCTCTCCTGTGGGCCTTGGGGTCCACCACCTGGTTCCAGCACCGTCAGCTGGTTCCGGGCCGAGCCTTTGGCTTAGGTGCCTCCTCCTGGGTATCCGAGTTCCGCCAACGCCAGGCGGTCCTTGGTAGTGCTTTTAAGCGCGGGCACCTACAGCTTAGTAACCGGGTTCCAGCACCGTCAGCTAGTCCTCGGTCGTGCCATTGGCTCTTGCACACTGGGGCAACGCATCCGGGTTCCAGCACCGCCAGCTGGTTCTCGGCAGTGTTTTTGTCACAGGTACTCCCTCGTGCCAAACCTGGTTTCAGCACCGTCAGCTGTTTCCGGGTTGTGTCAAGCTCACTGAGACACCTATGCTTGCTTCGTCGTGGTGCGGTCGGGTTAGCCAACTCCAGGGTGCCTCCAGTTTAGGAGCTTCCTATGTGGGCTGCGTGAACTGGTAGTCAAGGCTGGTTCTGTAGTGCCAGTAGGCCCAGCTCCCCCTGTAGGACTGTTGGGGTTCGGTAACTGCGGCTGCCTCGCGGCCTAGCTGTTCTCTCCTCTCCTGTGGGCCTTGGGGTCCACCACCTGGTTCCAGCACCGTCAGCTGGTTCCGGGCCGAGCCTTTGGCTTAGGTGCCTCCTCCTGGGTATCCGAGTTCCGCCAACGCCAGGCGGTCCTTGGTAGTGCTTTTAAGCGCGGGCACCTACAGCTTAGTAACCGGGTTCCAGCACCGTCAGCTAGTCCTCGGTCGTGCCATTGGCTCTTGCACACTGGGGCAACGCATCCGGGTTCCAGCACCGCCAGCTGGTTCTCGGCAGTGTTCTTGTCACAGGTACTCCCTCGTGCCAAGCCTGGTTTCAGCACCGTCAGCTGTTTCCGGGTTGTGTCAACTTCACTGAGACGCCTATGCTTGCACTGTCGTGGTGCGGTCGAGTTAGCCAACTCCAGGGTGCCTCCAGTTTAGGAGCTTCCTATGTGGGCTGCGTGAACTGGTAGTCAAGGCTGGTTCTGTAGTGCCAGTAGGCCCAGCTCCCCCTGTAGGACTGTTGGGGTTCGGTAACTGCGGCTGCCTCGCGGCCTAGCTGTTCTCTCCTCTCCTGTGGGCCTTGGGGTCCACCACCTGGTTCCAGCACCGTCAGCTGGTTCTGGGCCGAGCCTTTGGCTTAGGTGCCTCCTCCTGGGTATCCGAGTTCCGCCAACGCCAGGCGGTCCTTGGTAGTGCTTTTAAGCGCGGGCACCTACAGCTTAGTAACCGGGTTCCAGCACCGTCAGCTAGTCCTCGGTCGTGCCATTGGCTCTTGCACACTGGGGCAACGCATCCGGGTTCCAGCACCGCCAGCTGGTTCTCGGCAGTGTTTTTGTCACAGGTACTCCCTCGTGCCAAACCTGGTTTCAGCACCGTCAGCTGTTTCCGGGTTGTGTCAAGCTCACTGAGACACCTATGCTTGCCTCGTCGTGGTGCGGTCGGGTTAGCCAACTCCAGGGTGCCTCCAGTTTAGGAGCTTCCTATGTGGGCTGCGTGAACTGGTAGTCAAGGCTGGTTCTGTAGTGCCAGTAGGCCCAGCTCCCCCTGTAGGACTGTTGGGGTTCGGTAACTGCGGCTGCCTCGCGACCTAGCTGTTCTCTCCTCTCCTGTGGGCCTTCGGGTCCACCACCTGGTTCCAGCACCGTCAGCTGGTTCTCGGCAGTGTCTTTTGCTCTTGTACCTTCTGCTCCCCATCCTGGTTCCAGTACCGTCAGCTGGTTCCGGGCAGAGCCTTTGGCTTAGGTGCCTCCTTCTGGGTATCCAAGTTCCACCAACGTCAGGTGGTCCTTGGTAGTGCTTTCAGGCACGGGTACCTCCTGCTTAGTAACCGGGTTCCAGTAACGTCAGCTGGTCCTTGGTAGTTCCATTGGCTCTTGGACCTTCGGCTACCCATCCGGGTTCCAGTACCGTCAGCTGGTTCTCGGCAGTGTCTTTTGCTCTTGTACCTTCTGCTCCCCATCCTGGTTCCAGTAACGTCAGCTGGTTCCGGGCAGAGCCTTTGGCTTAGGTGCCTCCTTCTGGGTATCCGAGTTCCGCCAACGTCAGGCAGTCCTTGGTAGTGCTTTTTAGCACGGGTACCTCCTGCTTAATAACCGGGTTCCAGTAACGTCAGCTGGTCCTCGGTAGTTCCATAGGCTCTTGAACCTTCGGGTAGCCATCCGAGTTCCAGTTCCATCAGCTGGTTCTTGGCATTTTCTCAGCCTTCTTGTACCTTCTGCTACATTTCCAAGTTGAAGACCCTAACGTCGACGACCCGGAAGACCACCCCGATGACGACGACCCGGAAGACCACCCCGATGACGACGACGGCGGAGACGACGACGGCGGAGACGACGACGGCTGAGACGACGACGGCGGAGATGACGACACTGGAGACGACGACCCTGGAGACGACAACATGGAAGACCGAGAAGCAGAAGAACAAGAGGCTGCAGAACAAAGAGCAGAAGAACATTAAGCATAAGACTTAATATCAGAGCAAAAGATATTATCTCAATTATATGCAGAAGAAGACTAAGCAGTGTATGGGGGTGAGTCCGTTCCTCCTCGTGGTGCCCCTGGATAAAGCCTGATGCTGCAGGCCAAACTGAACGCGGACAAATGTAACTTTTGTGACTGGCAGAACGGAAGGTGTAATCTTCCAACTTTTATAGATAACAACTACGGGAATGCCTGTCACAAATGAGAATATGATGAAGAAGTAGAATAGGAAGAATAATAACAGTGGAATAAAAAGAATATGTAGAATAGGAAGAATAATAATAGTTGAAGAAAATGAATATGAAGAATGTAATAAAAAAAAAATATAGGTAGAAGATGAAGAAGAAGATGAATAAGGTGAAGAAGTTGATGTCAAAGATGCTGATGATGATGAAGATGAAAGTGTGGGAAAAGGAAAAAAAAAGAAGGGGAAGGTCGTGGAATAGTGAAACATCAATATCTGACAAAATAAAAAAAATTTACATAGTCAATATCTTTTTCAATCCGAACGTCTTTAAAAAAAAAAAAAATCATGCTATTCTATTTGATTGGACTAATCCTCATTGCCTTTAATGTCTCCGCCACCTCCCCCATACATCCTACATTATTCTTAGTTGTTTTCCTTCATGTAGAATGAACCTACAAGGAAAGAAAGGGTTTATTTTAATTCCGATATTTTGGTCCCATTGACTTGCATTGGGATCGGGTATCGGTATCGGCGATATCCGATATTTTTTGAATATCGGCCGATCCAAACCGATACCGATACTTTCCGATATCGGAAGGTATCGCTCAACACTAATTATGATGGAATATAGGCTGAACTGGATGGACAAATGTCTTTTTTCGGCCTTACTAACTATGTTACTATGTTACTATGTTACTATGTGGTTAAGCCCCTTACTGATTTGACGAAGATAGGCGCTGATGTGACGAATTGGTCCTCTGAGGCTGTTGAGGCCTTTCAGGAGCTTAAATGCCGATTTACTTCTGCCCCTCTGTTGCGTCAGCCGGATGTTTCTCTTCCTTTTCAGGTTTAGGTCGACGCTTCTGAGATTGGGGCAGGGGCCGTTTTGTCTCAGAGGGAGTCTTATGGCTCTTTGATGAAACCGTGTGCTTTTTTTTCCAGAAAGTTTTCGCCTGCGGAACGCAATTATGATGTCGGCAATCGGGAGTTGTTGGCTATGAAGTGGGCGTTTGAGGAGTGGCGACATTGGCTTGAGGGAGCGAAACCACCGTGTTGTGGTCCTGACCGATCATAAGAATCTGATTTACCTCGAGTCGGCCAAGCGGCTGAATCCTAGACAGGCTCGATGGTCCCTGTTTTTCTCCCGTTTTGATTTTGTGGTCTCGTATCTTCCGGGATCTAAGAATGTTAAGGCTGATGCCCTCTCTAGGAGTTTTTCGCCTGATTCTCCTGGAGTCCTTGAGCCGGTTGGCATTCTTAAGGAGGGGGTGATTCTTTCTGCTCTCTCCCCTGATTTGCGGCGGGTGCTTCAGGAATTTCAGGCTGATAGGCCTGACCGCTGTCCAATGGGGAAGCTGATTGTTCCTGATAGATGGACAAGTAAGGTAATTTCTGAGGTTCATTGTTCAGTGTTGGCTGGTCATCCTGGGATTTTTGGTACCAGAGATTAGGTTGCTAGGTCCTTTTGGTGGCCTTCCTTGTCGCGCAATGTCCGTGCTTTTGTGCAGTCCTGTGGGACTTGCACCCGGGCCAAGCCTTGCTGTTCCCGCGCTAGTGGGTTGCTTTTGCCTTTGCCGGTCCCTGAGAGGCCCTGGATGCATATTTCCATGGATTTTATTTTGGATCTTCCTGTTTCCCAGAAGATGTCTGGGTTGTTTGTGACCGGTTCTCTAAAATGGTCCATCTGGTACCTTTGCCTAAGTTGCCTTCCTCCTCAGATCTGGTTCCATTATTTTTTCAGCCTGTGGTTCGTTTGTATGGCATTCCGGAGAATATTGTGTCTGACAGAGGTTCTCAGTTTGTCTCTAGATTTTGGTGGGCCTTTTGTGCTAGGATGGGCATTGATTTGTCTTTTTCTTCGGCGTTTCATCCTCAGACTAATGGCCAAACTGAGCAAACTAATCAGACCTTGGAGACCTATTTGAGATGCTTTGTGTCTGCTGATCAGGATGATTGGGTGTCTTTCTTGCCGTTGGCCGAGTTTGCCCTTAATAATCGGGCTAGTTCGGCTACTTTGGTTTCACCTTTCTTTTGTAATTTTGGTTTTCATCCTCGTTTTTCTTCTGGGCAGGTTGAGCCTTCTGATTGTCCTGGTGTTGATTCTGTGGTGGACAGGCTGCAGCAGATTTGGACTCATGTGGTGGACAATTTGACGTTGTCTCAGGAAAGGGCTCAACGTTTTGCTAACCGCCGTCGGTGTGTTGGTCCCCGGCTTCGTGTGGGGGATTTGGTTTGGTTGTCTTCTCGTCCTGTTCCTATGAAGGTTTCTTCTCCTAAGTTTAAGCCTCGGTTTATTGGTCCTTATAAAATTTCTGAAATTATTAATCCGGTGTCTTTTCGCTTGGCTCTTCCAGCCTCTTTTGCCATTCATAATGTTTTCCATAGATCTTTGTTGTGGAGATATGTCGTGCCCGTTGTTCCCTCGGTTGACCCTCCTGCCCCGGTGTTGGTTGAGGGAGAGTTGGAATATGAGGTTGAGAAGATTTTGGATTCTCGTTTTTCGAGGCGGAGGCTTCAGTATCTTGTCAAGTGGAAGGGTTATGGCCAGGAGGATAATTCTTGGGTTGTTGCCTCCGATGTCCATGCCACCGATTTGGTTCGTGCTTTTCACTTGGCTCGTCCTGATCGGCCTGGGGGCTCTGGTGAGGGTTCGGTGACCCCTCCTCAAGGGGGGTGTTGTGAATTCTGTGGCAGAGCTGCCTCCTGTGGTCACAAGTGGTACTTCGGCTGATTCTCTCTGGGAGCTTCCGTTTGTGGAGGAAAGTGGTACTGCTGCTTCTGAGTTTCCTCCCTCAGGTGATCTGGTGAGGTCGTTAGGTGCTTCTCTACTTAACTCCACCTAATGCTTTGATCCATGCTTCCTGTCAATGTTCCAGTGTTGGACTTGTTTTTTCCTGGATCATTCCTGTGGCCTGCTGCTCTGCATAGCTATTTTCTTCTTTGCTATTTGTTTGCTATTTTTTCTGTCCAGCTTGTATAATTGTCTTGCTGGAAGCTCTGGGACGCAAAGGGTGTACCTCCGTAATGTTAGTTCGGTACGGAGGGTCTTTTTGCCCCCTTTGCGTGGTTTTCTTTAGGGTTTTGTGTAGACCGCAAAGTTATCTTTCCTATCCTCGCTCTGTTAAGAAAGTCGGGCCTCACTTTGCTGAATCTATTTCATCCCTATGTTTGTCTTTTCATCTTAACTCACAGTCATTATATGTGGGGGGCTGCCTTTTCCTTTGGGGTATTTCTCTGAGGCAAGGTAGGCTTATTTTCTATCTTCAGGCTAGTTAGTTTCTCAGGCTGTGCCGAGTTGCATAGGCAGAGTTAGGCGCAATCCACGGCTGCCTCTAGTGTTGTTTGGAGAGGATTAGGGATTGCGGTCTGCAGAGTTCCCACGTCTCAGAGCTCGTTCTATGATTTTGGGTTATTGTCAGATCACTGTATGTGCTCTGACCGCTATGTCCATTGTGATACTGAATTGCCTATCACAACAGTACAGGAAGCCGGAAGTGCTAATGATTCTCAATAGAGGGAAAAAAGAAGTTCTGAGACCATTTTTTTTTCTTTGCACTGTGTTTTGCCTTTTTTTTCCCCTAGACATTTGGGTGGTTCAGGACACAGGTGTAGCAATGGACATTAAAGGTCTGTCTTCATGTGTGGATCAGCTCACGGCAAGAGTTCAAAATATTCAAGATTTTGTGGTTCAGAATTCTTTGTTAGAACCGAGAATTCCTATTCCAGATTTGTTTTTTTGGAGATAGAACTAAATTTCTGAGTTTCAAAAATAATTGTAAACTATTTCTGGCTTTGAAACCTCGCTCCTCTGGTGACCCAGTTCAACAGGTTAGGATCGTCATTTCTTTTTTGCGTGGCGACCCTCAGGACTGGGCATTTTCTCTTGCGTCAGGAGATCCTGCATTAAGTAATATCGATGCGTTTTTCCTGGCGCTTGGATTGTTGTACGATGAGCCTAATTCAGTGGATCAGGCAGAAAAAAATTTGCTGGCTCTTTGTCAGGCTCAGGATGAGATAGAGGTATATTGCCAGAAATTTAGAAAGTGGTCCATGCTCACTCAATGGAATGAATCTGCGCTGGCAGCTATATTCAGAAAGGGTCTCTCTGAAGCCCTTAAGGATGTCATGGTGGGATTTCCTATGCCTGCTGGTTTGAATGAGTCTATGTCTTTGGCCATTCAGATCGGTCGACGCTTGCGTGAGCGTAAATCTGTGCACCATTTGGCGGTATTACCTGAGATTAAACCTGAGCCTATGCAGTGCGATAGGACTTTGACCAGAGTTGAACGGCAAGAACACAGACGTCTGAATGGGCTGTGTTTCTACTGTGGTGATTCCACTCATGCTATCTCTGATTGTCCTAAGCGCACTAAGCGGTTCGCTAGGTCTGCCACCATTGGTACAGTACAGTCAAAATTTCTTCTGTCCGTTACCTTGATCTGCTCTTTGTCATCATATTCTGTCATGGCATTTGTGGATTCAGGCGCTGCCCTGAATTTGATGGACTTGGAATATGCTAAGCGTTGTGGGTTTTTCTTGGAGCCCTTGCAGTGTCCTATTCCATTGAGAGGAATTGATGCTACGCCTTTGGCCAAGAATAAGCCTCAATACTGGACCCAGCTGACCATGTGCATGGCTCCTGCACATCAGGAGGTTATTCGCTTTCTGGTGTTGCATAATCTGCATGATGTGGTCGTGTTGGGGTTGCCATGGCTACAAGCCCATAATCCAGTATTGGATTGGAAATCCATGTCGGTGTCCAGCTGGGGTTGTCAGGGGGTACATGGTGATGTTCCATTTCTGTCAATTTCGTCATCCACCCCTTCTGAGGTTCCAGAGTTCTTGTCTGATTACCGGGATGTATTTGATGAGCCCAAGTCCGATGCCCTACCTCCGCATAGGGATTGTGATTGTGCTATCAATTTGATTCCTGGTAGTAAATTCCCAAAAGGTCGACTGTTTAATTTATCCGTGCCTGAGCACACCGCTATGCGCAGTTATGTGAAGGAATCCCTGGAGAAGGGGCATATTCGCCCGTCATCGTCGCCATTAGGAGCAGGGTTCTTTTTTGTAGCCAAGAAGGATGGTTCGCTGAGACCTTGTATAGATTACCGCCTTCTTAATAAGATCACTGTTAAATTTCAGTACCCCTTGCCATTGTTATCTGATTTGTTTGCTCGGATTAAGGGGGCTAGTTGGTTCACCAAGATAGATCTTCGTGGTGCGTATAATCTGGTGCGAATCAGGCGAGGCGATGAATGGAAAACTGCATTTAATACGCCCGAGGGTCATTTTGAGTATCTAGTGATGCCATTCGGACTTGCCAATGCTCCATCAGTGTTTCAGTCCTTTATGCATGACATCTTCCGAGAGTACCTGGATAAATTCCTGATTGTGTACTTGGATGACATTTTGATCTTCTCGGATGATTGGGAGTCTCATGTGAAGCAGGTCAGAACGGTTTTTCAGGTCCTGCGTGCTAATTCTTTGTTTGTGAAGGGATCAAAGTGTCTCTTTGGTGTGCAGAAGGTTTAATTTTTGGGGTTCATCTTTTCCCCTTCTACTATCGAGATGGATCCTGTTAAGGTCCAAGCCATCCATGATTGGACTCAGCCGACATCACTGAAAAGTCTGCAAAAGTTCCTGGGCTTTGCTAATTTTTATCGTCGCTTCATCTGCAATTTTTCTAGTATTGCCAAACCATTGACCGATTTGACCAAGAAGGGTGCTGATTTGGTCAATTGGTCTTCTGCTGCTATGGAAGCTTTTCAAGAGTTGAAGCGTCGTTTTTCTTCTGCCCCTGTGTTGTGTCAACCAGATGTTTCTCTTCCGTTCCAGGTCGAGGTTGATGCTTCTGAGATTGGAGCAGGGGCTGTTTTGTCGCAGAGAGGTTCTGATTGCTCAGTGATGAAACCATGCGCTTTTTTTTCCAGGAAGTTTTCGCCTGCTGAGCAAAATTATGATGTGGGCAACCGAGAGTTGCTGGCCATGAAGTGGGCATTCGAGGAGTGGCGTCATTGGCTTGAAGGAGCTAAGCATCGCGTGGTGGTATTGACTGATCATAAGAACTTGACTTATCTCGAGTCTGCTAAGCATTTGAATCCTAGACAGGCTCATTGGTCGCTGTTTTTTGCCCGTTTTGACTTTGTGATTTCGTACCTTCCGGGCTCTAAAAATGTGAAGGCGGATGCTCTGTCTAGGAGTTTTGTGCCCGACTCTCCGGGTTTATCTGAGCCGGCGGGTATTCTCAAGGAAGGAGTAATTGTGTCTGCCATCTCCCCTGATTTGCGGCGGGTGCTGCAAAAATTTCAGGCTAATAAACCTGATCGTTGTCCAGCGGAGAAACTGTTTGTCCCGGATAGGTGGACGAATAAAGTTATCTCTGAGGTTCATTGTTCGGTGTTGGCTGGTCATCCTGGAATCTTTGGTACCAGAGAGTTAGTGGCTAGATCCTTTTGGTGGCCATCTCTGTCGCGGGATGTGCGTACTTTTGTGCAGTCCTGTGGGATTTGTGCTCGGGCTAAGCCCTGCTGTTCTCGTGCCAGTGGGTTGCTTTTGCCCTTGCCGGTCCCGAAGAGGCCTTGGACACATATCTCTATGGATTTTATTTCAGATCTTCCCGTTTCTCAAAAGATGTCAGTCATTTGAGTGGTCTGTGATCGCTTTTCTAAGATGGTCCATCTGGTACCCTTGTCTAAATTGCCTTCCTCCTCTGATTTGGTGCCATTGTTCTTCCAGCATGTGGTTCGTTTGCATGGCATTCCAGAGAATATCGTTTCTGACAGAGGTTCCCAGTTTGTTTCGAGGTTTTGGCGAGCCTTTTGTGGTAGGATGGGCATTGACTTGTCTTTTTCCTCGGCTTTCCATCCTCAGACTAATGGCCAGACCGAACGAACCAATCAGACCTTGGAAACCTATCTGAGATGCTTTGTTTCTGCCGATCAGGATGACTGGGTGTCCTTTTTGCCTTTGGCTGAGTTCGCCCTTAATAATCGGGCCAGCTCGGCTACCTTGGTTTCGCCATTTTTCTGCAATTCTGGGTTCCATCCTCGTTTCTCTTCAGGACAGGTTGAGTCTTCGGACTGTCCTGGTGTGGATACTGTGGTGGACAGGTTGCAGCAGATTTCGACTCATGTAGTGGACAATTTTACCTTGTCCCAGGAGAAGGCTCAACGTTTCGCTAATCGCAGACGCCGTGTGGGTCCCCGACTTCGTGTTGGGGATCTGGTTTGGTTATCTTCTCGTCATATTCCTATGAAGGTTTCCTCTCCGAAGTTTAAACCTCGTTTCATTGGTCCGTATAGGATTTCTGAGGTTCTTAATCCTGTGTCTTTTCGTCTAACCCTCCCAGATTCTTTTTCCATACATAACGTATTCCATAGGTCATTGTTGCGGAGATACGTGGCACCTATGGTTCCATCTGTTGACCCTCCTGCCCCGGTTTTGGTGGAGGGGGAATTGGAGTATATTGTGGAGAAGATTTTGGATTCTCGTGTTTCAAGACGGAAACTCCAGTATCTGGTTAAATGGAAGGGTTATGCTCAGGAAGATAATTCCTGGGTTTTTGCCTCTGATGTCCATGCTCCCGATCTTGTTCGTGCCTTTCATGTGGCTCATCCTGGTCGGCCTGGGGGCTCTGGTGAGGGTCCGGTGACCCCTCCTCAAGGGGGGGGTACTGTTGTGAATTCTGTGGCAGAGCTCCCTCTTGTGGTCACAAGTGGTACTTCGGCTGATTCTCTCTGGGAGCTTCCGTTTGTGGAGGAAAGTGGTACTGCTGCTTCTGAGTTTCCTCCCTCAGGTGATCTGGTGAGGTCGTTAGGTGCTTCTCTACTTAACTCCACCTAATGCTTTGATCCATGCTTCCTGTCAATGTTCCAGTGTTGGACTTGTTTTTCCCTGGATCATTCCTGTGGCCTGCTGCTCTGCATAGCTAGGTTCTTCTTTGCTATTTGTTTGCTATTTTTTCTGTCCAGCTTGTATAATTGTCTTGCTGGAAGCTCTGGGACGCAAAGGGTGTACCTCCGTACCGTTAGTTCGGTACGGAGGGTCTTTTTGCCCCCTTTGCGTGGTTTTCTTTAGGGTTTTGTGTAGACCGCAAAGTTATCTTTCCTATCCTCGCTCTGTTAAGAAAGTCGGGCCTCACTTTGCTGAATCTATTTCATCCCTACGTTTGTCTTTTCATCTTAACTCACAGTCATTATATGTGGGGCTGCCTTTTCCTTTGGGGTATTTCTCTGAGGCAAGGTAGGCTTATTTTCTATCTTCAGGCTAGTTAGTTTCTCAGGCTGTGCCGAGTTGCATAGGCAGAGTTAGGCGCAATCCACGGCTGCCTCTAGTGTTGTTTGGAGAGGATTAGGGATTGCGGTCTGCAGAGTTCCCACGTCTCAGAGCTCGTTCTATTATTTTGGGTTATTGTCAGATCACTGTATGTGCTCTGACCGCTATGTCCATTGTGATACTGAATTGCCTATCACAACAGGGGGGGTACTGTTGTGAATTCCGCTCTTGGGCTCCCTCCGGTGGTTGTAAGTGGCACTTTTGTGAGTTCTGCTCTTGGGCTCCCTCTTGTGGTTTCTAGTGGTATGGCTGCTCCTTGGAGTTAGCTGTCATCAGCTGCCTCCACTTATCGTCTCTTCTGCTCGGCTATTTAGGCCTGGCTCTTTCTTCAGCCAGTGCCACTTGTAAATGGTTCCTGGTTGGATTCACATCTCTTTGGAGTTCCCTGTTATCCTGACCAGTTCAGCAAAGCTAAGTTTTTGCTTGCTCTTTTCTGTCCATAGATTGTGGACTTATCCATTCTGTGCTTTCTATGTTTGTCCAGCTTATCAGTGTGAATTATTTCTGTCTTGCTGGAAGCTCTGGGAGGCAGATTTGCCCTCCACACCTTTAGTCAGGTGTGGAGATTTTTTGTAAACTCTGCGTGGATTTTTGTAGTGTTTTATACTGACCGCACAGTATTCAATCCTGTCCTATCTATTTAGCTAGACTGGCCTCCTGTGCTCATCCTGGTTTCATTCTGTGTATGTCTTTTCCCTCTCCACTCACAGTCATTATTTGTGGGGGGCTAATCTATCCTTTGGGGATTTTCTCTGAGGCAAGATAGCTTTCCTGCTTCTTTCTTTAGGGGTAGTTAGCTCTTAGGCTGTGACGAGATGCCTAGGGAGAATTAGGAGCATTCTACGGCTACTTCTAGTGTTGTGTTGAGCTTAGGGCAGTGGCGTAACTACCGCGGTCGCAGCGGTCGCCAGTGCGACCTGGCCCGGCAGGTCAGGGGCCCGGCAGGCAGGCTCGGACTGGCAGTGCCTCCCCCTGCTCCAGTGCCTCCCCCCGCTCCAGGGCCCCCCCCCCCCGCCGCCGCCACTGCCGCTGCCTTGAATACTCACCCTGCTCCAGCGATGGTCTCGGCGTCTCCACTGCAGCTCGTTCCTGCTTGCGCGATCACGTGACACCGCTCATTAAGATCATGAATATGCGCATATTCATGATCTTAATGAACGGTGTCACATGACCGCTCAAGCAGGAAGAAGGTGCTGCGCCGGCGCCGCCGCCTGGAGTCCGGACAGAGCGCGAGGGATGTCGGCACGGCCGTGCAGTGGGACAGGTGAGTATGAGGGCCGGGGGGACGGGGGATGAAGGAGGACATAAGCCGGCGCGCCGAGCAGGAGCGGTGAGATAAGCCTGCATACAGGGGGGAATATAAGCCATGCAGGGGGGAATATAAGCCATGCAGGGGGGAATATAAGCCATGCAGGGGGGGATATGAGCCATGCAGGGGGGAATATGAGCCATGCAGGGGGGGATATGAGCCATGCAGGGGGGAATATAAGCCATGCAGGGGGGAATATAAGCCATGCAGGGGGGAATATGAGCCATGCAGGGGGGAATATGAGAATATGAGCCATGCAGGGGGGAATATGAGCCATGCAGGGGGGAATATGAGCCATGCAGGGGGGAATATGAGCCATGCAGGGGGGAATATGAGCCATGCAGGGGGGAATATGAGCCATGCAGGGGGGAATATGAGCCATGCAGGGGGGAATATGAGCCATGCAGGGGGGAATATAAGCCATGCAGGGGGGAATATAAGCCATGCAGGGGGGAATATAAGCCATGCATACAGGGGGGGGGGGAATATGAGCCATGCATACAGGGGGGAATATAAGCCATGCATACAGGGGCGGAATATGAGCCATGCATACAGGGGGGGAATATGAGCCATGCATACATGGGGAGATATGAGTCATGCATGCAGGAGGGGTAATATGAGCTATGTATATGGGATAGGAGGGAGATGAGCCATGCATACAGGAGGGGGGTCATTATACAGTATTGAGCATCATGTGTGGCCGTTATACAGTATGGAGCATCATTTGTGGTCATTATACAGTATTGAGCATTATGTGGGATCATTATACAGTATGGAGAACTGTGTGGCCGTTATACACTATGGAGCACTATGTGTGGGTGGTCATTATACAGTATGGAGCACTGTCTGGCCATTATACAGTATGGAGCAATGTGTGGCCATTATACACTATGGAGCATCATGTGTGGCCATTATACACTGTGGAGCATCATGTGTGGCCATTATACAGTATGCAGCATCATGTGTGGCCGTTATACAGTATGCAGCATCATGTGTGGCCATTATACAGTATGGAGCATCATGTGTGGTGGCCGTTATACAGTATTGAGCATCATGTGTGGCCATTATTCTATGGGGGTTACATTGAGTTGTATGGCAGGGCTGCAGGGGGGGGGGCCGGGGCCCCATTTGGAAGTTCGCACCGGGGCCCCTAACTTTGTAGTTACGCCACTGGCTTAGGGACTGCGGTCAGTACAGTTACCACTTCCTTCAGAGCTCGTTCCATGTTGCTCCTAGACCACCGTATCATAACAGAATGCTGGGTCCCCCTCAGAGGTCATGGGTCTTCCAGTAGGACAATGACCCAAAACACACTTCAAAAAGCACTAGAAAATGGTTTGAGAGAAAGCACTGGAGACTTCTAAGGTGGCCAGCAATGAGTCCAGACCTGAATCCCATAGAACACCTGTGGAGAGATCTAAAAATGGCAGTATGGAGAAGGCACCCTTCAAATATCAGGGACCTGGAGCAGTTTGCCAAAGAAGAAAGGTCTAAAATTCCAGCAGAGCATTGTAAGAAACTCATTGATGGTTACCGGAAGTGGTTGGTCGCAGTTATTTTGGCTAAAGGTTGTGCAACCAAGTATTAGGCTGAAGGTGCCAATACTTTTGTCTGGCCCATTTTTGGAGTTTTGCGTGAAATGATCATTGTTTTGCTTTTTGCTTCATTCTCTTTTGTGTTTTTTTCATTTAAGACAAATTAAATGAAGATAATAATACCAAAGAATTTGTGTTTGCAATCATTTTCAGGAAGAAACTGAGTATTATCTGACAGAATTGCAGGGGTGTCAATACTTTTGACTATGACTGTAACTCCATCAGTGAACACTATAAAAAGTGACGTAAACTGTAGTTTTTTGGACTAATGGATAAGGTGCACCTACAATGTATCATATAACAATAAGAGAAGATATAAATCTCAGGGTGCTACCCCTTGTATGGAAGATAAAGGTGCAAACAGAGGAGGAAAGACCAATGAAAAATTGGTGTGCAAACCTGATTAGATACAAAAATGTAACAGAACTTTATTGGATAGCAAGGGCATACAAAACATTAAAACCATCTAAAACATACATAGTGTATGATAACCAACTAACACCCTTGGATGATGTATAAGCAAGGCGAAAAAATGAACATGTGGGGATACATAATGACATATGAGAGCATGTACAGAATGAGAGTATCAATAATAGAGACTCAAAGGGTATATGTAAATTGACCTATGCAAAGCTAGCCATAGTATGAATAGTAAATAATTCCTCTGGGAACACAGCCTCGGTGCCTACGGTAACCTGAATGATGTCACCGCTACTCACTGACGCTGCGCTCGCAGCAGCTCATTTTCTCACTGGTTCTCAGCCCGGGAGGTTGCATCTTGGCACTGTCCACGTTGAAAACTGTTTATACCCGAACATGGATTACGGCGTGGGACAGAACGAAGGACAGGTGAGGGATATGGTTGTTTTTTATGTTTGAAGACACAAAAGAGCGCAGTGAGGTCAAAAATACTCTGTTGTAAAAAAAATCACAGTAATAAGCAAGTGCTAGTCAAAAGATGGAAAAAAACGGGTATTTAGTTGATACGTTTTTTTTGCAAAAAAATGTATACTAAGCTGCTCCACCAATCGCCAAGGTATACCCATATAGACAGAGAAAAGAAA
The DNA here is from genome assembly GCF_032444005.1 of Ranitomeya imitator. Classification (NCBI taxonomy): domain Eukaryota; kingdom Metazoa; phylum Chordata; class Amphibia; order Anura; family Dendrobatidae; genus Ranitomeya; species Ranitomeya imitator. The sequence continues at coordinate 775,896,641 of NC_091284.1, forward strand.
AATAGTGCGGCACTCACCCTTTTTTTGCTGTAAGATTCGTGTTCTTTATTGGAAATTAAAATAGTAACATATAGTACATCCGTTAGGACATTAGGTCAAACAGGAGGGTGTGGGAGTGGATGAAGGACGACGGCCGTTTCGCACAGTGAGTGCTTCAACGGGTCCATCACCTGGACCTGTTGAAGCACTCACTGTGCGAAACGGCCGTCGTCCTTCCTCCACTCCCGCACCCTCCTGTTTGACTTGATGTCCTAATGGATGTACTATATTTTACTATTTTAACTTCCAATAAAGAACACGAATCTTACAGCAAAAAAAGGGTGAGTGCCGCACTATTTTTCTTTTCTCTGTCGGATTATTTGGCTATATGCTTTTAGTGCAGAGCACCTTATGCCCAGCTTTTTCGTGATACCTACATACTGGTTTCTTCTAAAGAGTCAAAGTCCTTAAGAGGTTATACTCTTCTGGTGCCGTCCGTTTCTATACTTCTGTTTTGTTGATACTCATATAGAGCAGTCCTAACTAATGTAGATAATCCCTATCTGATGTATTTAAAACCTGATCATCTGTATAGTACCTGTATAAGCAGGGTTCAGAGAGGGAATTTTCATGTGGACATGCAGGATGCATGTTTTTTATGTTTGTTCTATTACAGGAGACCATGGCTTCAATGGAATCGGCAATGCCGTGAGAATGGTTTAATTTAGATTCATTAAAGGAGTCTGTGTTATTCTGTAAATTAACCCCTTAACGAACGCCGATATGCATTAAAACGGCTGTCATTACAGGTACTTATTCCCTCATTGCCATTTTAAAACATCGCCCAAAAGCGGCGATTCCTGCGGGTGTCAACTGTACAAGACAGCTGAAACGCTGCAGTATCGGACCCGGACGGTTTTGCGTCCGAATGGGGCCGATTAACCCCTTAAATACGGCTGTCAATCATGACAGCGGTATTTAAGATGTAACCATTAGTGATGAGCGAATATACTCGTTACTCGAGATTTCTCGAGCATGTTCGGGGGTCCTCCGAGTATTTTTTATCAACCAGGCAACCCCCACATGTACTTGTGCTGGCTATCATATGTAAATCATTCAGCTGCGGCAAGAAAAACTAAAATCCCGAGCACTAAAAAATACTCCGAGGACCCCCGAGAGTGCTCGAGAAATCTCGAGTAACGAGTATATTCGCTCATCACTAGTAACCATCGGACCCCTGCAATGAGAATCATGTCCCGATTGTTACCATTGCACCATGAGGTCACATGATGACCCCAGGGTACTGTGGCCTGTGAGATCCAGCTGTAAGTTGGGTCTCACAGTCTGTGTCGGTGAGACACTGACAGTCTCATACACTCACTTATGATGCAGATGGGGTCACTTAGGACTGGTTTGTGTTCCAGCAGTGTCCCATCATTGTAGGCGTCTTTTTAGCACACAAGTGTGGGCGACCACAGATTCGTGCAAAAAGGATTTATACCACCAGAGCAGATGACAAACGGAGTATGAAGTGCCTCTATCTGCCTCATTAAGGTGGGTGGTTCCGTTGGGAGTTTCGTCTGAATCACATTTTTGTGGGATTTACACAGAAACCCTGAAGTGCTCAGTGTAGCACACAAGCATGTAATCCCAGCGCTATACTGGAAGCGATCAAAAAATGTTATATGCCCCAAAATGTTAGAATAAAGACGTTAATTTATCCCACACAAAACCAGCCCCCACTCAGGTCCGTCATCTGTCACTGGAACTATAGGGGGTTCCCATGTTACTTGTAGAGTAAAGACTATGGAAAAGCAGCATGGCTCCCGCCCCCTCAAATAAAATCCAGGGAATTCTGCTCTCCCAAATCCAAATGCCCCCTTCCTTCTGATCGCTACTGTGCCTAAACCACAGTAAGAGCCACATGTTTGGCATTATTGGAATTGGGAGAAGGCCCTTAATTTACGGGTTGTGTGTCGCCTGGAGCACAAGCTGCGCACAAAGTATGGGGGCACTACACTGTATGGGGACACAATTTATGGGCACTAAACTGGCAGATATGCAATTCTCCAGAAAAAAAAAACGGCGGAATGTTACAAAATAGTCACTATGAATCCATTAAGAGGTGCAGTTTCTACAATAGGGTCACTTTTGGGGGTTTTCTGCTGTTCTGGCACCTACAGGGCTCTGTTGTGAATTCTGTGGCAGAGCTCCCTCCTGTGGTCACAAGTGGTACTTCGGCTGATTTTCTCTTGGAGCTTCCGTTTGTGGAGGAAAGTGGTACTGCGGCTTCTGAGTTTCCTCCCTCAGGTGATCTGGTGAGGTCGTTAGGTGCTTCTCTACTTAACTCCACCTAATGCTTTGATCCATGCTTCCTGTCAATGTTCCAGTGTTGGACTTGTTTTTCCCTGGATCATTCCTGTGGCCTGCTGCTCTGCCTAGCTAAGTTCTTCTTTGCTATTTGTTTGCTATTTTTTCTGTCCAGCTTGTCTAATTGTTTTGCTGGAAGCTCTGGGACGCAAAGGGTGTACCTCCGTGCCGTTAGTTCGGTACGGAGGGTCTTTTTGCCCCCTTTGCGTGGTTTTCTTTAGGGTTTTGTGTAGACCGCAAAGTTATCTTTCCTATCCTCGCTCTGTTAAGAAAGTCGGGCCTCACTTTGCTGAATCTATTTCATCCCTACGTTTGTCTTTTCATCTTAACTCACAGTCATTATATGTGGGGGGCTGCCTTTTCCTTTGGGGTATTTATCTGAGGCAAGGTAGGCTTATTTTCTATCTTCAGGCTAGTTAGTTTCTCTGGCTGTGCCGAGTTGCATAGGCAGAGTTAGGCGCAATCCACGGCTGCCTCTAGTGTTGTTTGGAGAGGATTAGGGATTGCGGTCTGCAGAGTTCCCATGTCTCAGAGCTCGTTCTATTATTTTGGGTTATTGTCAGATCACTGTATGTGCTCTGACCGCTATGTCCATTGTGATACTGAATTGCCTATCACAACAGTACAGGAAGCCTAAAGTGCTAATGATTCTCAATAGAGGGAAAAAAGAAGTTCTGAGACCATTTTTTTTTCTTTGCACTGTGTTTTGCCTTTTTTTTTTTCCCCTAGACATTTGGGTGGTTCAGGACACAGGTGTAGCAATGGACATTAAAGGTCTGTCTTCATGTGTGGATCAGCTCATGGCAAGAGTTCAAAATATTCAAGATTTTGTGGTTCAGAATTCTTTGTTAGAACCGAGAATTCCTATTCCAGATTTGTTTTTTGGAGATAGAACTAAATTTCTGAGTTTCAAAAATAATTGTAAACTATTTCTGGCTTTGAAACCTAGCTCCTCTGGTGACCCAGTTCAACAGGTTAGGATCGTCATTTCTTTTTTGCGTGGCGACCCTCAGGACTGGGCATTTTCTCTTGCGTCAGGAGATCCTGCATTAAGTAATATCGATGCGTTTTTCCTGGCGCTTGGATTGCTGTACGATGAGCCTAATTCAGTGGATCAGGCAGAAAAAAAATTGCTGGCTCTTTGTCAGGCTCAGGATGAGATAGAGGTATATTGCCAGAAATTTAGAAAGTGGTCCGTGCTCACTCAATGGAATGAATCTGCGCTGGCAGCTATATTCAGAAAGGGTCTCTCTGAAGCCCTTAAGGATGTCATGGTGGGATTTCCTATGCCTGCTGGTTTGAATGAGTCTATGTCTTTGGCCATTCAGATCGGTCGACGCTTGCGTGAGCGTAAATCTGTGCACCATTTGGCGGTATTACCTGAGATTAAACCTGAGCCTATGCAGTGCGATAGGACTATGACCAGAGTTGAACGGCAAGAACACAGACGTCTGAATGGGCTGTGTTTCTACTGTGGTGATTCCACTCATGCTATCTCTGATTGTCCTAAGCGCACTAAGCGGTTCGCTAGGTCTGCCACCATTGGTACTGTACAGTCAAAATTTCTTCTGTCCGTTACCTTGATCTGCTCTTTGTCATCGTATTCTGTCATGGCGTTTGTGGATTCAGGCGCTGCCCTGAATTTGATGGACTTGGAATATGCTAAGCGTTGTGGGTTTTTCTTGGAGCCCTTGCAGTGTCCTATTCCATTGAGAGGAATTGATGCTACGCCTTTGGTCAAGAATAAGCCTCAATACTGGACCCAGCTGACCATGTGCATGGCTCCTGCACATCAGGAGGTTATTCGCTTTCTGGTGTTGCATAATCTGCATGATGTGGTCGTGTTGGGGTTGCCATGGCTACAAGCCCATAATCCAGTATTGGATTGGAAATCCATGTCGGTGTCCAGCTGGGGTTGTCAGGGGGTACATGGTGATGTTCCATTTCTGTCAATTTCGTCATCCACCCCTTCTGAGGTTCCAGAGTTCTTGTCTGATTACCGGGATGTATTTGATGAGCCCAAGTCCGATGCCCTACCTCCGCATAGGGATTGTGATTGTGCTATCAATTTGATTCCTGGTAGTAAATTCCCAAAAGGTCGACTGTTTAATTTATCCGTGCCTGAGCACACCGCTATGCGCAGTTATGTGAAGGAATCCCTGGAGAAGGGGCATATTCGCCCGTCATCGTCGCCATTAGGAGCAGGGTTCTTTTTTGTAGCCAAGAAGGATGGTTCGCTGAGACCTTGTATAGATTACCGCCTTCTTAATAAGATCACTGTTAAATTTCAGTACCCCTTGCCATTGTTATCTGATTTGTTTGCTCGGATTAAGGGGGCTAGTTGGTTCACCAAGATAGATCTTCGTGGTGCGTATAATCTGGTGCGAATCAGGCGAGGCGATGAATGGAAAACTGCATTTAATACGCCCGAGGGTCATTTTGAGTATCTAGTGATGCCATTCGGACTTGCCAATGCTCCATCAGTGTTTCAGTCCTTTATGCATGACATCTTCCGAGAGTACCTGGATAAATTCCTGATTGTGTACTTGGATGACATTTTGATCTTCTCGGATGATTGGGAGTCTCATGTGAAGCAGGTCAGAACGGTTTTTCAGGTCCTGCGTGCTAATTCTTTGTTTGTGAAGGGATCAAAGTGTCTCTTTGGTGTGCAGAAGGTTTAATTTTGGGGGTTCATCTTTTCCCCTTCTACTATCGAGATGGATCCTGTTAAGGTCCAAGCCATCCATGATTGGACTCAGCCAACATCTCTGAAAAGTCTGCAAAAGTTCCTGGGCTTTGCTAATTTTTATCGTCGCTTCATCTGCAATTTTTCTAGTATTGCCAAACCATTGACCGATTTGACCAAGAAGGGTGCTGATTTGGTCAATTGGTCTTCTGCTGCTGTGGAAGCTTTTCAAGAATTGAAGCGTCGTTTTTCTTCTGCCCCTGTGTTGTGTCAACCAGATGTTTCTCTTCCGTTCCAGGTCGAGGTTGATGCTTCTGAGATTGGAGCAGGGGCTGTTTTGTCGCAGAGAGGTTCTGATTGCTCAGTGATGAAACCATGCGCTTTTTTTTCCAGGAAGTTTTCGCCTGCTGAGCGAAATTATGATGTGGGCAACCGAGAGTTGCTGGCCATGAAGTGGGCATTCGAGGAGTGGTGTCATTGGCTTGAAGGAGCTAAGCATCGCGTGGTGGTATTGACTGATCATAAGAACTTGACTTATCTCGAGTCTGCTAAGCGTTTGAATCCTAGACAGGCTCGTTGGTCGTTGTTTTTTGCCCGTTTTGACTTTGTGATTTCGTACCTTCCGGGCTCTAAAAATGTGAAGGCGGATGCTCTGTCTAGGAGTTTTGTGCCCGACTCTCCGGGTTTATCTGAGCCAGCGGGTATCCTCAAGGAAGGAGTAATTGTGTCTGCCATCTCCCCTGATTTGCGGCGGGTGCTGCAAAAATTTCAGGCTAATAAACCTGATCGTTGTCCAGCGGAGAAACTGTTTGTCCCGGATAGGTGGACGAATAAAGTTATCTCTGAGGTTCATTGTTCGGTGTTGGCTGGTCATCCTGGAATCTTTGGTACCAGAGAGTTAGTGGCTAGATCCTTTTGGTGGCCATCTCTGTCGCGGGATGTGCGTACTTTTGTGCAGTCCTGTGGGATTTGTGCTCGGGCTAAGCCCTGCTGTTCTCGTGCCAGTGGGTTGCTTTTGCCCTTTCCGGTCCCGAAGAGGCCTTGGACACATATCTCTATGGATTTTATTTCAGATCTTCCCGTTTCTCAAAAGATGTCAGTCATTTGAGTGGTCTGTGATCGCTTTTCTAAGATGGTCCATCTGGTACCCTTGTCTAAATTGCCTTCCTCCTCTGATTTGGTGCCATTGTTCTTCCAGCATGTGGTTCGTTTGCATGGCATTCCAGAGAATATCGTTTCTGACAGAGGTTCCCAGTTTGTTTCGAGGTTTTGGCGAGCCTTTTGTGGTAGGATGGGCATTGACTTGTCTTTTTCCTCGGCTTTCCATCCTCAGACTAATGGCCAGACCGAACGAACCAATCAGACCTTGGAAACCTATCTGAGATGCTTTGTTTCTGCCGATCAGGATGACTGGGTGTCCTTTTTGCCTTTGGCTGAGTTCGCCCTTAATAATCGGGCCAGCTCGCCTACCTTGGTTTCGCCATTTTTCTGCAATTCTGGGTTCCATCCTCGTTTCTCTTCAGGACAGGTTGAGTCTTCGGACTGTCCTGGTGTGGATACTGTGGTGGACAGGTTGCAGCAGATTTGGACTCATGTAGTGGACAATTTTACCTTGTCCCAGGAGAAGGCTCAACGTTTCGCTAATCGCAGACGCCGTGTGGGTCCCCGACTTCGTGTTGGGGATCTGGTTTGGTTATCTTCTCGTCATATTCCTATGAAGGTTTCCTCTCCTAAGTTTAAACCTCGTTTCATTGGTCCGTATAGGATTTCTGAGGTTCTTAATCCTGTGTCTTTTCGTCTGACCCTCCCAGATTCTTTTTCCATACATAACGTATTCCATAGGTCATTGTTGCGGAGATACGTGGCACCTATGGTTCCATCTGTTGACCCTCCTGCCCCGGTTTTGGTGGAGGGGGAATTGGAGTATATTGTGGAGAAGATTTTGGATTCTCGTGTTTCAAGACGGAAACTCCAGTATCTGGTTAAATGGAAGGGTTATGCTCAGGAAGATAATTCCTGGGTTTTTGCCTCTGATGTCCATGCTCCCGATCTTGTTCGTGCCTTTCATGTGGCTCATCCTGGTCGGCCTGGGGGCTCTGGTGAGGGTTCGGTGACCCCTCCTCAAGGGGGGGGTACTGTTGTGAATTCTGTGGCAGAGCTCCCTCCTGTGGTCACAAGTGGTACTTCGGCTGATTCTCTCTGGGAGCTTCCGTTTGTGGAGGAAAGTGGTACTGCTGCTTCTGAGTTTCCTCCCTCAGGTGATCTGGTGAGGTCGTTAGGTGCTTCTCTACTTAACTCCACCTAATGCTTTGATCCATGCTTCCTGTCAATGTTCCAGTGTTGGACTTGTTTTTCCCTGGATCATTCCTGTGGCCTGCTGCTCTGCATAGCTAGGTTCTTCTTTGCTATTTGTTTGCTATTTTTTCTGTCCAGCTTGTATAATTGTCTTGCTGGAAGCTCTGGGACGCAAAGGGTGTACCTCCGTACCGTTAGTTCGGTACGGAGGGTCTTTTTGCCCCCTTTGCGTGGTTTTCTTTAGGGTTTTGTGTAGACCGCAAAGTTATCTTTCCTATCCTCGCTCTGTTAAGAAAGTCGGGCCTCACTTTGCTGAATCTATTTCATCCCTACGTTTGTCTTTTCATCTTAACTCACAGTCATTATATGTGGGGGGCTGCCTTTTCCTTTGGGGTATTTCTCTGAGGCAAGGTAGGCTTATTTTCTATCTTCAGGTTAGTTAGTTTCTCTGGCTGTGCCGAGTTGCATAGGCAGAGTTAGGCGCAATCCACGGCTGCCTCTAGTGTTGTTTGGAGAGGATTAGGGATTGCGGTCTGCAGAGTTCCCACATCTCAGAGCTCGTTCTATTATTTTGGGTTATTGTCAGATCACTGTATGTGCTCTGACCGCTATGTCCATTGTGATACTGAATTGCCTATCACAACAGGGCTCCACAAATGTCGCCTGCTAACTATTCTAGCAAAATATGGACTCCAAAAGCCAAATAGCGCTCCTTCCTTCTCAGCCCTGAAGTGTGGCATAACAGTAATTTCAGACAAAATATAGGGCAGCACCACATTGAGGAGAAATTGTGGAATATATTGTGGAGACTAGTTTCACCTATTAACCCTTGTGTACTTCACAAATTTGCAGCACATACAAAAATTACATTTTTACCACTAAAATGTCATATTTCCACGTCTCAATGTTATAAAATTCTGTGAGGTACCTATGGCTTCAAAATACTCACTACACTACTAGATTAATTCCTTGAGGGGTCTAGTTTTCAAAATGGAATCACTTGTGGGGGGTGGGGGGGTTTCTGCTGTTTCACATGTCAGGGGCAATCCCAGGCAAATAGCACTCTTTCCTTTACTAGCCCTGCCATGTGCCCATGCAGAAGTTTTTGACCACATATGTACTGGACAAACTGTGCAACAAAATAATGGGGTCTGTTTTTCCTATTATCCATTGTGAAAAGTACAAATTTGGGGCTAAAAACATTAAAAAAAAACATTGAAAATTTTCAATTTGACGACCTATTGTTATCACATTTTGTGTAGTACCTGTGGGTTCAAAATGCTCGTTATACCCCTGCATAAAATCCTTGAGGGGGGAAGGTAATTTCCAAAATGGTGTCACTTGTGGGGCTTTTTCACTGTTTAGGCACATCAGGGGCTCTCCAAACATGACATGACGCCTGCAGACCATTCCATCAAAATCTGAGTTCCAAAAGTCACTCCTTCTTTCCAAGCCCTTCTATGCGCCCAAGCAGTGGTTTTCCTCCACTTATGGGTACTGTAGGATATGGGGTAATAATAGGTTAATGTCACCTTGCTAATGTAAGGTGACATTAAGCCTGGTTAATAATGGAGAGATGTCAATAAGACACCTATCCATTATTAATCCAATAGTAGGAAAGGGTTAAAAATACACACACACATTAAGAAAAGTATTTTAATGAAAGACACACACAGGTTTTAAAATATTTATTGTATGCTCAATGCAACTGAAGACCCTCGTTCTCCTGTAACAAATTCCAAAATAAAAAAAGCAACAATATTCCATATGAGTCGCCTGCCAGGGCCGTGAGGTACTCGGCACCGGGTCCGGTGAGCTTACAGTGGGATGTCACGGTGGCGGCGACCCGGTCCGTGGCCCTGGGCGCCCATGTTAAAGGGAAAGTCTTTAAAGGGGATTTAGGAATAAAGTTTGTGTTCGTGACTCCACCTATAGTTTTCGGTCAGTAGGGACCGACGCTGCTTAAAGGGGTCCTCTGGGGTGATGGTATTGTGGCTGGATGGTGACACTTCCCACAGGTGAAGCGGGGTCCCCAGGGCTCCCAAGGTGTATGGCAAGAATGATGTGTTGGCTGGTAAATAACGGAGGACACAGGGTTGCAGTCTTTACCTGGTTTTCTGATGGTAGCAGGCCACAGTCCAGGGTACCAGCAATTGGTACAGAAGGAGTCCAGGCAGCCCGAAAACAAGTAGGAATTCCCATGGCAGGTCAGGTTGGGAGCCTTCCACTAAGCGCTGGCTTTCTGGTCCCTTGCTCCCTGTAGCTTTATGGCAAGGTACCCCTTTCTCTCCTGTCTTTGGACAGTACCTGCATTGGTAGGCAGCTGGAGCTGTTCTCTTGGGGTCTCTGGCACGGTAACTCCAGGCTCTAACTGCTGCTGTACCTCAGGTGTTGTACGGGCAGATTACATATAGTCCTATGTTCTCCGGTTCTGCTGTGGATGTAGAACGGGACCAGGATGTAAATTGGGGGAAGCTCTCCCCTAAAACTGGGTTTAGAGCTCCCCCTTCTGGCCTGGATTCAGAATGTGCTGTGTGTACTGTTTACCTGCCAAAGGGATCCCTCTTGTCTCCTGGCATGGCACTACCCTCCCCGAGAGGAAGGCTGCACCACTGTGGTACCTGAACTCCCGGGGTGCCACACATACCTGTCTGCCGTACAGTCATGTCCCATGCTGTAAATCCATCTGAAGGGGTTAAATACAGTTACAACCAGGAGCGGGGCTAATGCAGCCACTCCCGGCTGTAAAAGACTGGGGAATGAATGAAATGAAGGTAACGTACAGGGCCGGCGTCAGCACTCGGTGCACCCAGGCAAGCGCCGGGGCCCTGAGCAGGCAGGGAGCCCACTCGCCGTCGGGGACATCGCCGATCATATACTGTATGGAGCATTATATGAGGCCCATTATATATGGAAACAGGAACACATGGGCTACTTGCACAGTGAACAAGTCTGTATGATCATGTTCACACACCACCAAGAAACCTGAAGACACAAAAGAGAATAGTAAAACCAAAAACACTCAGTTTGAAAAAATGTTGCAGTAATCCGCAAGTGCTAGTAAAAGATGTAAAAAACAGGGTATTTGGTTGATACGTTTTTTGCAAAAAATGTATACTAAGCTGCTCTACCAATCTTCACGGTATACCCTTATCAGAGCAGTCCTAACTAATGTATGCAATCCCTATCTGATGTATTTAAAAACCTGATCATCTGTATATAACCTGTGTGAACAGGGTTCAGAGAGGAAAAATCCATGTGTGCATACAGGGTAGAACAGCTTTTGTGCAGATAGCCCAAGAGGAGTGGTGGAACTCCCCAGTCTTGTAGACACAAGAGAACAATTATGGAAACAGGAACACATGGGCTACTTGCACAGTGAACAAGTCTGTATGATCATGTTCACACACCACCAAGAAACCTGAAGACACAAAAGAGAATAGTAAAACCAAAAACACTCAGTTTGAAAAAATGTTGCAGTAATCCGCAAGTGCTAGTAAAAGATGTAAAAAACAGGGTATTTGGTTGATACGTTTTTTGCAAAAAATGTATACTAAGCTGCTCTACCAATCTTCACGGTATACCCTTATCAGAGCAGTCCTAACTAATGTATGCAATCCCTATCTGATGTATTTAAAAACCTGATCATCTGTATATAACCTGTGTGAACAGGGTTCAGAGAGGAAAAATCCATGTGTGCATACAGGGTAGAACAGCTTTTGTGCAGATAGCCCAAGAGGAGTGGTGGAACTCCCCAGTCTTGTAGACACAAGAGAACAATTATGGAAACAGGAACACATGGGCTACTTGCACAGTGAACAAGTCTGTATGATCATGTTCACACACCACCAAGAAACCTGAAGACACAAAAGAGAATAGTAAAACCAAAAACACTCAGTTTGAAAAAATGTTGCAGTAATCCGCAAGTGCTAGTAAAAGATGTAAAAAGACTGGGGATTGCATACATTAGTTAGGACTGCTCTGATAAGGGTATACCGTGAAGATTGGTAGAGCAGCTTAGTATACATTTTTTGCAAAAAACGTATCAACCAAATACCCTGTTTTTTACATCTTTTACTAGCACTTGCGGATTACTGCAACATTTTTTCAAACTGAGTGTTTTTGGTTTTACTATTCTCTTTTGTGTCTTCAGGTTTCTTGGTGGTGTGTGAACATGATCATACAGACTTGTTCACTGTGCAAGTAGCCCATGTGTTCCTGTTTCCATAATTGTTCTCTTGTGTCTACAAGACTGGGGAGTTCCACCACTCCTCTTGGGCTATCTGCACAAAAGCTGTTCTACCCTGTATGCACACATGGATTTTTCCTCTCTGAACCCTGTTCACACAGGTTATATACAGATGATCAGGTTTTTAAATACATCAGATAGGGATTGCATACATTAGTTAGGACTGCTCTGATAAGGGTATACCGTGAAGATTGGTAGAGCAGCTTAGTATACATTTTTTGCAAAAAACGTATCAACCAAATACCCTGTTTTTTACATCTTTTACTAGCACTTGCGGATTACTGCAACATTTTTTCAAACTGAGTGTTTTTGGTTTTACTATTCTCTTTTGTGTCTTCCATTATATATGGAGCAATAGATGGGGCCCATCATATACTGTATGGAGAATTATATGTGGCTCACTATACTGTGTGGAGCATTATATGGGGTCAATTACGTATGGAGCAATATATGCAGCTCATTCTGTATGGAGCACTCTGTGGTGCCCATTATTCTGTTTGGAGCAACATATGGGGCTCATTATTCTGTATAGAGGACTATGTGGTGCCAGTTATACTGTATGGAGCACTATATGGGTCATTATACTGTATGGGGCAATATATGGGGCTCATTATTCTGTTTGGAGCAATATATGGGGCTCATTATTCTGTATAGAGGACTATACTGTCCGGTTTCTGAGCTAATGTAGAATGTACAATATATATCATTCATGTAATGTAAGAAGTAAGTGAAATCTTTGGCATTGTACTATAGCTTTATTTCTCTGCCGTATCGGTGCATTATGAATTGTGGTATGTGTTAAAGGGGCTCACTGGGACTCTTTCGCCCAGGGCCCATGAAAACCTGGAGCCGGCCCTGGTAACGTAGCTTCGGTGACTAGCAGTGCAATCGAGTTAATTCTTTTTTTATATTGATCGAGCAATTCTGAATGCAGCGATACCAAATATTTGTATATTTTATATTTTGTATTGTTTTATTTTGAATGGAGCGAAAGGTGGGTAATTTGAACTTTTATATATGTTTTTATTTTTTTAATATTTTTAAAAACATTTTTTTTTAATTTTTGCATGCTTGAATAGCCTTCTGTGGGAAACTAGAAGCTGCAGTACTTTGATCGCCTATGCTACACTCAGGTGATGATCAGTTTTGCCTAGCTGCTTATCTGAAATACAGAGTAAAGGTACCTTCACACTGAACGATATCGCTAGCGATCCGTGACGTTGCAGCGTCCTGGCTAGCGATATCGTTCAGTTTGACACGCAGCAGCGATCAGGATCCTGCTGTGATGTCGTTGGTCGCTGCAGAAAGTCCAGAACTTTATTTCGTCGCTGGACTCCCTGCAGACATCGCTGAATCGGTGTGTGTGATGCCGATTCAGCGATGTCTTCACTGGTATCACCAGTGTCTTACCGGCATCGTTGGTCGCTGGAGAGCTGTCTGTGTGACAGCTCTCCAGCGACCAAACAGGGACGCTGCAGCGATCGACATCGTTGTCGGTATCGCTGCAGCGTCGCTGAGTGTGAAGGTACCTTAACCCCACGTTATTTTTTTAGATTTATTTATTGATAGTGCAGCCAGCGGCTGATGAATACTCCTATCAGCCGCCACCTGCTCTCGCTGTTAACATTTCAATACAACTCTCAACATTGTCCATTGCTAGCTCTGAATGCAGAGCAAGCAGGGGACAGTGATGCAAGCTGCCCTCTTCTGCACCCGGCGCTGAGGAAGAGCGCGAACATTACCGCTGATTCAGCAGATACCGGTGCGTGTCACACTGATGACACAGGGATGTAATCCGTGTGTCATCGGTGTGCTAGACTTTTTGTGGCCCGTGATGCTAGCAGAAAAATTGACATCTGAAAGAGTCCTTAGTGAACTTAGTCATTTACCGAGCTTTGGCTGAGTTTTGCCGATTTTTAGGGTAAAATCCAGGGAATCCAAACACGAACCAGAATGTGCACCGTTCATGCCAAATTTCAGATTGGTGAACATTTTCCGAACAAGTTCGCTCACCTCTAGTCATGGACACCACACAATACCATACTCAATATATTGGGGAAGATTTGCTGTTTTGTTTCCAATTAGACTATTACAAAAGGCTCAAAAATTTTGCTCATATTGTCACATCACGTTTTAGATTTCTTTATTTTGTTTTGGCCAATTTTTTTCAACTCTTTCAATATGAAGACATGGCCAAGACAAGAATAAGAAATGTATTTAAATGCAACAACATACTCCTAGTTATGTTAAAATTTAGGCACAGAAAAGTGGCACAAAGTAAGCCAACAAAAAGATGGTGTAAAGTTACACACAAATGTCCAAGTTGCACCACATTTATCATCCCGAATGAGCCACTGTGATAATTTTAACACATTTTCAGACGGTCTAGACTAAGTGTATTTAAATATTGGACTAGATTAGGAAATCTGCCCCACTATACTCCGTTTTAGTCTCTCTCATACCACTCCCCACATTAGTATATTTGGAAAATGTAACGCATGATAATATGCCGTATAATAAACTTATTGAATTTAGATCTCAGACATAGTGACCTCAAAATTAGTTCAGATTCCCAAATTTAATCAGATTCCAGACTCAGTGAAGCCAAAATAAAGGCTTAGAGATTCAAGTGTGAATTTAGATCAGAAAAAATGTTTCAGACCCCTAAACTAAAAAAGACCCTGCTGAAATTGGAAATTTTAAAGCTCTTTTACTGTGATGCAGAGACTGCCACTTGCAGATGGCTCAGTGTATCCTGCCCAAATGTCTTGTAAAAATACAAAAGAAGGAACTGTTCTGCGTCTGGCACACTGGAGACAGATGAATGACTGTGAAAGGTGAGGCAGGCAGACCACATCTCCTCAGGCTCTGGGGTGACTTTGAAGTAAGCAATAGGGCCCGCCGAGAGGTCTTCTGCATGCATCATAGATAGATTTACCATTTCACCTATGAGTACAGGTGGAAATCTACAAGGACCCTTTTTTTTTAATTAGTTTGTCAGGCCACCACCTTTACTCTTATGTCTTTGTGTCACTACAAAAATATTACTATTTTACAGAAATGCTATTTAATGCTATTTATGTATCTACTTGATGGTGGTCCGATTCTAACGCATCGGGTATTCTAGAATATGCATGTCCACGTAGTATATAGCACAGCCCACGTAGTATATTACCCAGTCACATAGTATATTGCCCAGCCCCGTAGTATATTGCCCAGCTACGTAGTATATTGCCCAGTGACGTAGTATATTGCCCAGTCACGTAGTATATTGCCCAGCCCCGTAGTATATTGCCCAGCTACGTAGTATATTGCCCAGCCCCGTAGTATATTGCCCAGTGATGTAGTATATTGCCCAGTCACGTAGTATATTGCCCAGCCCCGTAGTATATTGCCCAGCTACGTAGTATATTGCCCAGTCACGTAGTATATTGCCCAGTGACGGAGTATATTGGCCAGCTACGTAGTATATTGCCCAGTCACGTAGTATATTGCCCAGCCCCGTAGTATATTGCCCAGCTACGTAGTATATTGCCCAGTGACGTAGTATATTGCCCAGCTACGTAGTATATTGCCCAGTGAGGTAGTATATTGCCCAGCCACGTAGTATATTGCCCAGTCACGTAGTATATTGCCCAGTCACGTAGTATATTGCCCAGCTACGTAGTATATTGCCCAGTGACGTAGTATATTGCCCAGTCACGTAGTATATTGCCCAGCCACGTAGTATATTGCCCAGCCACGTAGTATATTGCCCAGCCACGTAGTATATTGCCCAGCCACGTAGTATATTGCACAGCCCACGTAGTATAAAGCACAGCCCATGTAGTATATTGCACAGCCCATGTAGTATATAGGAATGTGGGCATCATATCCCTGTTAAAAAAAATAATTAAAATAAAAAATAGTTATATACTCACCTTCCGGATCCCTCAGGGGGGTCTCATCTGAATCACGTCATTCAGAAATAAAATTCTATTGTCTACAGCAGTGTTCCCCAACTCCGGTCCTCAAGAGCCACCAACAGGTCATGTTTCCTAGCAATTTTCATTCAGCAATATCCACTGCTGCTAGTTTCTGAAAAACACCCATGGAATCAAAATCGTCACTATACCTGTAGATAAATTCCTAAAGGGGTATAGTTTGCAAAATGGGGTCACTTGAGGGGGATTCTGTTTCTCTAGCACTTAGAGGCTTTGTATTTGGAGTCCGCAAACTATTCTAACAAAATCTGCGCTCCAGGACGATAAGAGTCTCTTCTGAGTCTCACCGTATGGCTAAGCAATACTGTACAGCCACATATGGGGAATTTCTACATTCAGCAGAAATTTTGTGACAAACTTTGGTGGCATTTTTACCTATTTCCCACTGTGAAAATGTAAAATATGGGTCTAAGGCTGGTTTCACATTTGCGTTTTTTGCCGCTGCGTTTTAGCGCAAAAAAAGCATGCGTTTTTTTCCTATACTTAACATTAAAAACACATGCGTTTTTTTGCATGCGTTTTGCCGCCGCATGCGTCGTTTCTATGCATGCGTTTTGTTGCAGAAATGCAACATGTAGTAATTTCTAGCGGCGTTTTTTTGCCGCAAAAAAAGCATGCGTTTTTTTGCGGCAAAAAAACGTATTGCTGTCTATGTAAATGCATGCGTTTTTAAGCACATGCGTTTGCATGCGATTTTAAACTCATGCGTTTTAATAGAAAAACACAAGAATACACACTGATAAGCCAACCCCCAACCCTAACCCTAAGGGATCCTAACCCTAAGAGTTAGGGTTAGGGCTAGGATCCCTTAGGGTTTGGGTTAGGGTTAGGATCCGTTAGGGTTAGGGTTAGGATCCCCTAGTGTTAGGGTTAGGATCCATTAGGGTTAGGATCCCTAGGGTTACTAGGGATCCTAACCCTAACCCTAGCTATTTCTGTTTATAGTGGGTTTTCTTGTTGATTTTGATGATTGGCATCTATCACACACTTCTCATCATGCGTTTCAAAAACGCAAACGCAGGAAAAAACGCATGTAAACTCGTCAAAACGCCGCGTTTGTATTAAAACATGCAAAAATGCGTTTAAATGCATTTTTCCACCAAATGCGTTTGCGTTTAAAACGCGTTTTTAAACGCAAACGTGAAACCAGCCTAAAACAATTTTTTTGTGGTAAAAATGTAAATAATTTTTTTCTTCACTGCCCAATGGTATAAAATTCTGTTAGGAATATGTGATGTCAATATGATCACTGCACTCGTAGATGAATTAAATGAGAGGTAGTTTGTAAAATGGGGGTCACGTATGGGGGTGTTACAGAACCCCCCAGCACCAAGAATGTTATGCAGTATATGTATGTATAATAGTTTCCATGTGAAAGGCATCAGTCCACAGGCTGCGCCCCTGGACAAGATATTCTCTTTCTGACCTCCCCCCACCTTTGTAGTTCCCACAGTAAATATTGGCAGGCTCCGGCCCCCTGCGGCTATTGTAATGTAGGTCTGGCCTGCTGTGTTCCTATTGGCCTGCCCTGTGTATCTGTGTTATATATTCTGTGTGCTGTAAATAAAGGTTGTTCTTAGACTGGAAATACGTGTAGAAGCAGTCAGCTTTTATATGCTCTCATGTAATCAAGAAATTCCTGCCAGCGTCCTTCATTCAGAACAAAGCAAAAGCAGAGTGGACTTCCTGAAACACGGGGTGGTACTGAAAGAAGTACCCCAGCTTAGTAGACTCCGTTACACTGGTGGCAGACAGCGGGATGTGATATCCCTGCTACAGGAGGAAAGGAATGAATGGAAGACAACTACCAGAAGTTAAAGAGGACTACATTAAAAGATCTGGTGGAAGCCCGAGGGTTAATCGCTAGCAACAAAACAAAAGCGGATTTGATAGCAGCCATCATGGAACACGACAGTGCAGCGCCCCCCAATGTGAACGTGGAGGAGACTGAATTCCAGAGGAAGGTAAAGAACAGACTGGCGTTCTATGGCCCAAACCCTGCAGTAGAGATCATACGAGAGGTGATGGCTGATGTGCGTACTGATCTGAAGGAAGAGATGGCCAAGCGGACCAGGATAGAGCTAACCAAGATGGAGATGGCAGAGCGGACCAAAGTGGAGCTGGCCAAGATGGAGATGGCAGAGCGGAGAGAGGAGAGTCAGCGAGCAAGGGGAGCTCTGGCCTCCGCCCAGGTACCTTCAACAGTAAGCCACAAAAAGATCCAGTATAATGCCTTCCGACAGTTGGGGGAGGCAGAGGAAAACATTGATGGCTTTCTGCAGGACTTTGAGCGGCAGTGTGCCCTTCATCAAGTGAAGCCGGAGGAACGGGTTCAGATTCTGGCCAGCAAGCTGACAGGCCGGGCAGCGGACGCCTATCGCACGGTACCCGATGAGGACTGTATGGACTATGAGCAGATCAAAGAAGTGATCTTGGCCCGGTATGCGCTGACACCAGAGGCATACCGCCAAAAGATCCGCGGACTTATAAAACGAGTAACCGATACCCACGCTGAATGGGCCTGTAAATTATGGCAGTCACTGCTACAGTGGGTACAAGGGAGCCAAGCAACCACTAAGGAGGACGTCCTCCAACTCTTCTTGTTAGAACGATTCTTTAATGGACTAAACCCCGAGACACAGGAATGGCTTCGGGACAGGCGGCCAAGGATTCTTGAGGAAGCCGCTCGTCTGGCCGATGAACATCATGACGCCAGGAGGCCTCAGTTGTCCGGATCAAAGATGGTCACTAGGGGTCCGCCCATGGACCTGAAGGGCCCCAAACCACCGAAGATTGTAGGGGGACCAGCTAGAAACCCGGCCTACCACAGTTCCCCTGGGGCGCGATGCCACACCTGCCGTCAGCTGGGCTACCTGCAAAGACAATGTCCCAACCGGACTCAGCATACCCAGTGGCCAAAGGCAGGAGCAGCTACCTTCTGCCAGGCCGCTGTACACTGCTACCAAGGCGAAGCTGACCCGGCATTGGGGGCTACAACTAACCAAGGGGTGGGAGACATGGAGGAAGTGCTGCATGAAGTAGACCCTGTGCAGGCAGCCCGGGCAGATAATCGACAACAGCATCGACAGGTCATGTGGGTTAATGGGAAACGCATGCAGGGACTAAGAGATTCCGGAGCAACTTTGACCCTTGTGAAGCCTCATCTCGTCCGGGACCAAGAGAAGACGGACCGGACAGTGGCAGTCCGTGTAGCAGGGGGAGCCATACATCGACTGCCCACTGCCAGGATTCACCTGAACTGGGGAGTTGGGGATGGCCTTGTTGAGGTCGGCTTGATGGAGGATTTGCCTGCAGACATTTTGCTGGGAAATGACTTGGGGCCCATGTTGTCTGCCTTCTCGGTTGCCCCTCTGGCTGAGACATATCCTGTGACCACCCGGAGAGAAGCTCGAGCTGCGGGGGCGGAATCACACTCAGAGGAGGCCCAGGTAAGACATCTCAGCCCTACACGTATTCCCATAGCCAGACACATTTCTTGGGCCACCCCAGATTAATTTAAGAGGGAGTTACTTGAGGATCCTTCATTGGAGGGATATCATGGGAAGGTACAGGAGGGGAGAGGGGTACTGGAAGGGGAACAGTTTATATGGAAGCAGGGACTCCTCTACCGGATCACAGAGCAGCACCACACAGGGACGAGCCCCACTATAAAACGACAGCTGGTAGTTCCCACGAAGTATAGGCAGGAGTTACTGCGAATCTCTCATGACATACCCTTGGCCGGGCGCTTCAGCGTCAGTCGCACCAGGCATCGTCTGACACAAAACTTCTTTTGGCTGGGGGTAACCTATGATGTTCGTCAATACTGCCAGACCTGTGACAGTTGCCAGCGCATTGGCAAGAGGGAAGATCGATGCAAGGCCAAATTACGCCCCCTCCCCATTGTGGAGGAACCATTTAGCCGAGTAGCGGTCGATCTGATAGGGCCGTTAGCCAAACCCAGTCCGTCAGGGAAAAGGTATCTATTGACAGTGGTAGATTATGCCACACGGTATCCAGAGGCAGTTGCGTTACCTAACATACTGGCAGAGACGGTGGCGGCTGCCCTGCTCCAGGTTTTCTCACGGGTTGGATTTCCCCGGGAGATTATCTCAGACCAGGGTACCCAGTTTACAGCAGAGGTGACCAACCAACTGTGGAAGCTGTGCGGCGTAAAGTCCATTAGAAGCGCCCCGTACCACCCGCAAACCAATGGGTTGTGTGAACGCTTTAACGGGACGTTAAAACAACTCATTGGGACTTTTACCAGGACCTACAGGGACTGGGAGAAATTCTTGCCTCACCTCCTGTTTGCCTATCGAGAGGTGCCCCAAGAATCCACGGGGTTCTCCCCATTCGAACTGGAATACGGGAGATGGGTAAGGGGACCCCTAGACTTAGTGCTAGAACACTGGGAAGGGGAGGGCACCATAGAAGGGGTCCAATAGTAGAGAAAACACACATCCGCACTGCTCAAAGGTCCAACTCAGTGACCGTATTATAATATCGGTCTAGCACCACAGAAAGTGATACTGGCTGTATGAATCCTTTACACCTGAATCAACGGGGTGCTGCTGCCAGGAAAAATGTGTGCAGAATCCAAATGGCAAAAAAGAAAAAGTAGGCGCGCACTTACCCTGTTGCGGTGAATATCACTTTATTAGGACATATAAACAAACGGATAGCAGGGAGGGATAGGGTCAGCCACGGACAACGATCGTTTCGTGCTCTACGGCACTTCAACGGGTCCTAATGCTGAGTGGAACAGGAAGGAGTTTTATAGACCCATCTGGATCCCAGACTCCTCCCCCTGGACTCCAAACATAAACAGTGTTACATTTAAAACAAAATGGTATTAAAAACAACAATAATAAAATAGCACATGCTGAGAACTACAAATAAACCGAATACAGCTTTTAGAAACCAAGATTGAGACACTTTTATAAGAAAACCGACATGTCGACTTTGTCATTTAAACCAGATGGTCCTGCTGCGTCTGCGCGCAGGATCCATCTGGCTTCTCTGCGCAGCAGGAGGCGGCGCAAATCCCCTCCTCCCTCAGGCAACGAGACCCGCTCTAAACCCGCAAATCTTAGTACTTGGGCATCTCCTGCATGGCAAGTGTGTAGATGGTCTATTAACCCTGGAGCTCCTTTCCCTGTTCTAATGGAGTAAAAATGCTCCCTAATCCGAACAAACAGTGGGCGGAAGGTTTTGCCAATATAGAAGCGTCTGCACGGACTAAAAAGAACATAGACGACATGGGTAGTCCTGCAAGAAATAAAGTCCCGTACAGTGTGCTGGATATGACCTACTCTAATTCTATTACCCGTATGATGGTACTTGCAGAAGTTGCAACCCCCGCATGTGAAGTTGCCTTTAGGGATACTATCTGTGAGCCAATTATTTTTGGTAGTGACTAAGCGGTTGCGGACTATGCTGTCTCTAATGTTTGTACTGCAACGGCTAGCAAAGAGAGGTCCCCTATCTATTATTTCTTTGAGGTCAGTATCTTGACGTAAAATACACCAATTTTTACGTATGACGGTTCTGATGTGGTTGTCAAGAGGGCCAAACTTAAAACTGAAGACAAACTTTTTTTCTTCTTTTTGTCTTTTTTTGGAGGTGGTGGAAACATCCGTGGCTGCTGCTTTATCGTAGGCATTTTTTAAAATAGATGGGGAGTACCCACGTTTCTTAAATGTTCCAATCAAATCGACTGACTGCTGCGCAAAACCTGCAGGATCACTATTGATTCTCTTAACCCTAAGAAGTTGACTATAGGGCAGAGATCCCTTCATGTATGGCGGATGAGCACTGTTATAATGTAATAAAGAATTACATGCCGAGGGTTTACGATATACTCTAGTGGAGATCCCCCCGTCCTCAATGCATAACTGGACATCCAAAAAGACCAAGTTGGTGCCTCCAAATTGCAAGGTAAACCCCATGTTCATGGTATTGGATGTCCCCAGGTACCTCACGAACTCCGTGAAGGCATCCTGGTGCCCATCCCACACCATGAACATGTCATCCACATACCTAGCATATAGCTTGATATGTCGAAGAAATGGGTTTTTGTTGGAATAAATATATTCCTCCTCAAACCTCGCAAGAAAGAGGTTTGCCAGGGTACATGCGACGGGGGTACCCATGGCGGTACCCACCGTCTGCAGGTACCACTGGCCGTCAAAAGAAAAAGCATTGTGTTCTAAAATGAACGAGAGTCCATCACAAATGAACTCCACAGTGTCATGACCAGTGGGAGTATTCTCCAAAATGCTTCTAATTGTTTCCACCCCCAACTTTTGTGGAATACGTGTATAAAGACTTTCGACATCAATCGAAGTCAGAGCATATGACTCCTGCCATTCAAAATCCTTAATCACATTCAGAAAGTCTCCCGTGTCTTTAATAAACGAAGGGACATCCAACAGCAGGGGGCGCAGCAGCCAGTCGATGTAAGAGGAGATAGGCTCAGTTAACGAACCAACCCCTGACACTATGGGACGGCCAGGGGGGGCTTCCACTGATTTGTGTAATTTCGGTATGTGATACCAATGTGGGCGTCTCGGAAAATCCGGTAGTAGCTTTTCAGCCTGTTTACAAGAAAATACCTTTTTATCCACAAAATCTCTTAGCAACGAACGCAAGAGATTTTTAAATTTTACCGTAGGGTCCCCCTTAAGCTTCAAATACGTTGTATCATCTGACAACTGTCTCAATGCCTCTGTTTTGTAATATTCTCTTGTAAGCAGCACCACGTTGCCACCTTTATCCGCACTACGGACAATCACATCAGACCAGCCCTGTATTTCACCCAAAGCTTGTTTTTCCTTTAAAAGAAGGTTTTCTATGGGCTTTTCATATATTAAAGCCTCCATGTCTTTTAAAACCTGCGATTGGAAAACATCTACAAGATTACCTGGGGCTACTGGGGGCATATAGGTAGATTTATTACCTCCAGTAAAAGGTGCAGTTACTTTATCTTTATGACTTGCAGAAACCGGAGTAATGCTCATAGAATCCAAAAGGTCACGGGTCTCTTCCCGCACATCACCAAATGGGTCCTCTGTGACAAAAAAGCCCAGGGGACCCACATGGCAAGGTGACTCACCTGGGAACACTTCATGGGGGGTGGCATGGTTACTAACTGCAGAAAACGACTTAAACAAATGGATGTTGCGAACCGCCTTGAAAAGGTCGATTTTAAAATCTACCAGATAAAATGGTTCTGATATACAAAAATTCAATCCTTTGGACAACACCGACAGATGTGCTTCACTCAAGGTTCGTGGGGTTAAATTAACAACCGCTACTTCGTTGGCCGCCACGAAACTTGCCGCCTTTTTTTTGGATTTTCTTCTGCCATTTCTCCTACCCCCTCGGCGCGTCCTGCGTCTAAAGGGGAAACACCTGAGATAGATGCTGGTGGCAATGGCATTTGGTTTTTAGATGTACAAGGATCCTCGGTAGCACTTGAGTCTGAGTCTGTTGTAAGGTAATCTTTTTTATTTTTGTTCTTTTTAAACAGGGACTTGTTACGTCCTTGTCCCTTGTTCTGATTCCATTTGTTGCGGGATCTGCGATGGCCTTCTGATAGGCTGCCTTTATTCCAAGTAAAAATTCTGTCTGTTTCAAAATCAATTTTGTCTCTTATAAATTTGTCTCTTTTCCTTTGCTTTATCTCATTTTGCAAAATGACCAGTTTTGTATCCAGTTTTTTGTCAATAGTTGACCATTGTGTGTCAGACAACCTGGTTCTCAATTCTTCTTTAGTTTTAGTAAGTTCGGCTTTAGTGGCTTCATAATTAATAATGTTTTGCTTCAACACGAGGCGGAGTAATTCCTGGGAGCATTGTAGTAAGATTTTCTCCCACTCTTTAATGAAGGATACATTATCTTTATATTGAGCCATTTCTTTTATGACACGCAGTCCTCGCGGTACTCGACCGCACTCCATGTAGGACTTCAAAGAATATTACAAAACAGAGGCATTGAGACAGTTGTCAGATGATACAACG
This sequence comes from Ranitomeya imitator, assembly GCF_032444005.1. NCBI lineage: Eukaryota > Metazoa > Chordata > Amphibia > Anura > Dendrobatidae > Ranitomeya > Ranitomeya imitator. The sequence goes on from NC_091284.1 coordinate 775,920,227, forward strand.
TATTTGAAGCTTAAGGGGGACCCTACGGTAAAATTTAAAAATCTCTTGCGTTCGTTGCTAAGAGATTTTGTGGATAAAAAGGTATTTTCTTGTAAACAGGCTGAAAAGCTACTACCGGATTTTCCGAGACGCCCACATTGGTATCGCATACCGAAATTACACAAATCAGTGGAAGCCCCCCCTGGCCGTCCCATAGTGTCAGGGGTTGGTTCGTTAACTGAGCCTATCTCCTCTTACATCGACTGGCTGCTGCGCCCCCTGCTGTTGGATGTCCCTTCGTTTATTAAAGACACGGGAGACTTTCTGAATGTGATTAAGGATTTTGAATGGCAGGAGTCATATGCTCTGACTTCGATTGATGTCGAAAGTCTTTATACACGTATTCCACAAAAGTTGGGGGTGGAAACAATTAGAAGCATTTTGGAGAATACTCCCACTGGTCATGACACTGTGGAGTTCATTTGTGATGGACTCTCGTTCATTTTAGAACACAATGCTTTTTCTTTTGACGGCCAGTGGTACCTGCAGACGGTGGGTACCGCCATGGGTACCCCCGTCGCATGTACCCTGGCAAACCTCTTTCTTGCGAGGTTTGAGGAGGAATATATTTATTCCAACAAAAACCCATTTCTTCGACATATCAAGCTATATGCTAGGTATGTGGATGACATGTTCATGGTGTGGGATGGGCACCAGGATGCCTTCACGGAGTTCGTGAGGTACCTGGGGACATCCAATACCATGAACATGGGGTTTACCTCGCAATTTGGAGGCACCAACTTGGTCTTTTTGGATGTCCAGTTATGCATTGAGGACGGGGGGATCTCCACTAGAGTATATCGTAAACCCTCGGCATGTAATTCTTTATTACATTATAACAGTGCTCATCCGCCATACATGAAGGGATCTCTGCCCTATAGTCAACTTCTTAGGGTTAAGAGAATCAATAGTGATCCTGCAGGTTTTGCGCAGCAGTCAGTCGATTTGATTGGAAGATTTAAGAAACGTGGGTACCCCCCATCTATTTTAAAAAATGCCTACGATAAAGCAGCAGCCACGGATGTTTCCACCACCTCCAAAAAAAGACAAAAAGAAGAAAAAAAGTTTGTCTTCAGTTTTAAGTTTGGCCCTCTTGACAACCACATCAGAACCGTCATACGTAAAAATTGGTGTATTTTACGTCAAGATACTGACCTCAAAGAAATAATAGATAGGGGACCTCTCTTTGCTAGCCGTCGCAGTACAAACATTAGAGACAGCATAGTCCGCAACCGCTTTGTCACTACCAAAAATAATTGGCTCACAGATAGTATCCCTAAAGGCAACTTCACATGCGGGGGTTGCAACTTCTGCAAGTACCATCATACAGGTAATAGAATTAGAGTAGGTCATATCCAGCACACTGTACGGGACTTTATTTCTTGCAGGACTACCCATGTCGTCTATGTTCTTTTTTGTCCGTGCAGACGCTTCTATATTGGCAAAACCTTCCGCCCACTGTTTGTTCGGATTAGGGAGCATTTTTACTCCATTAGAACAGGGAAAGGAGCTCCAAGGTTAATAGACCATCTACACACTTGCCATGCAGGAGATGCCCAAGTACTAAGATTTGCGGGTTTGGAGCGGGTCTCGTTGCCTGAGGGAGGAGGGGATTTGCGCCGCCTCCTGCTGCGCAGAGAAGCCAGATGGATCCTGCGCGCAGACGCAGCAGGACCATCTGGTTTAAATGACAAAGTCGACATGTCGGTTTTCTTATAAAAGTGTCTCAATCTTGGTTTCTAAAAGCTGTATTCGGTTTATTTGTAGTTCTCAGCATGTGCTATTTTATTATTGTTGTTTTTAATACCATTTTGTTTTAAATGTAACACTGTTTATGTTTGGAGTCCAGGGGGAGGAGTCTGGGATCCAGATGGGTCTATAAAACTCCTTCCTGTTCCACTCAGCATTAGGACCCGTTGAAGTGCCGTAGAGCACGAAACGATCGTTGTCCGTGGCTGACCCTATCCCTCCCTGCTATCCGTTTGTTTATATGTCCTAATAAAGTGATATTCACCGCAACAGGGTAAGTGCGCGCCTACTTTTTCTTTTTTCACCATAGAAGGGGTACCTATTGTACCCTATGTGCTGGAATTCCGGGACCGCCTACAGGAGCTGACCCAGGCTGTACGTGGGAACATGCAGTGGCCCAGCGGCGCCAGCGCGTATGGTACGATCGGAGGGCCAGAGAGCGCACCTTGGAAATAGGGCAGAAGGTCCTGGTGTTAGAGCCCACTAGGCAGAACAAGTTCCAAGCTGCATGGCAGGGGCCCTACCAGGTAGTGGGGAAAATAGCCGACACCACCTATAATGTCGCCGATTGTGACGACCCCAGGGTTATCCGCATGTTCCACGTGAATACGCTGAAGCCCTATCGGGAGCGCCCTGAAGAGGTAGTGGCCATCTGTGCACCTGAAGCAGAGGATTTAGCCGGACTTCCCTTGCCTGATGTCTTAGGGGAGAGGTCTAAAACATGAGACCAGGTACACTGGGGTGAAGACTTAGGTCCCCAGGAGAGACAGCAGGCGGAGGAGTTGTTGAGGCAGCGACAGAGGATGTTTTTGGGGAAACCCGGGTACACTCACCTGGCACAACACAAGGTTGAGACCCAGGATCAGACCCCCCTGCGACAACCCCCCTTCCGCGTCCCTGGGTCTGTACGAGAAGGGATGCGACAAGAGATACAAGAGATGTTGCGTTTAGGCGTCATTGAAGAGTCAGATAGTCCCTGGGCATCCCCCGTAGTGTTAGTGCCCAAGAAGGATGAGACTACACGGTTTTGTGTAGACTATCGTAAGCTCAATGAGAAAATAGTGACAGATGCGTATCCCATGCCGCGTGTGGATGACTTGTTAGACCGGCTGGCAGGGGCAAAGTATTTGACCACCATCGATCCATATCCATGCTCCATATCAGCATGGGTTTATGAGAAATCGCTCCTGTCAAACCAATCTAATCAGTTTTTATGAAGAGGTAAGCTATAGGCTGGACCACGGTGAGTCATTGGACGTGGTATATCTCGATTTTTCCAAAGCGTTTGATACCGTGCCGCACAAGAGGTTGGTACACAAAATGAGAATGCTTGGTCTGGGGGAAAATGTGTGTAAATGGGTTAGTAACTGGCTTAGTGATAGAAAGCAGAGGGTGGTTATAAATGGTATAGTCTCTAACTGGGTCGCTGTGACCAGTGGGGTACCGCAGGGGTCAGTATTGGGACCTGTTCTCTTCAACATATTCATTAATGATCTGGTAGAAGGTTTACACAGTAAAATATCGATATTTGCAGATGATACAAAACTATGTAAAGCAGTTAATACAAGAGAAGATAGTATTCTGCTACAGATGGATCTGGATAAGTTGGAAACTTGGGCTGAAAGGTGGCAGATGAGGTTTAACAATGATAAATGTAAGGTTATACACATGGGAAGAAGGAATCAATATCACCATTACACACTGAATGGGAAACCACTGGGTAAATCTGACAGGGAGAAGGACTTGGGGATCCTAGTTAATGATAAACTTACCTGGAGCAGCCAGTGCCAGGCAGCAGCTGCCAAGGCAAACAGGATCATGGGGTGCATTAAAAGAGGTCTGGATACACATGATGAGAGCATTATACTGCCTCTGTACAAATCCCTAGTTAGACCGCACATGGAGTACTGTGTCCAGTTTTGGGCACCGGTGCTCAGGAAGGATATAATGGAACTAGAGAGAGTACAAAGGAGGGCAACAAAATTAATAAAGGGGATGGGAGAACTACAATACCCAGATAGATTAGCGAAATTAGGATTATTTAGTCTAGAAAAAAGACGACTGAGGGGCGATCTAATAACCATGTATAAGTATATAAGGGGACAATACAAATATCTCGCTGAGGATCTGTTTATACCAAGGAAGGTGACGGGCACAAGGGGGCATTCTTTGCGTCTGGAGGAGAGAAGGTTTTTCCACCAACATAGAAGAGGATTCTTTACTGTTAGGGCAGTGAGAATCTGGAATTGCTTGCCTGAGGAGGTGGTGATGGCGAACTCAGTCGAGGGGTTCAAGAGAGGCCTGGATGTCTTCCTGGAGCAGAACAATATTGTATCATACAATTATTAGGTTCTGTAGAAGGACGTAGATCTGGGGATTTATTATGATGGAATATAGGCTGAACTGGATGGACAAATGTCTTTTTTCAGCCTTACTAACTATGTTACTATGTTACTATGATCTATGCAAAGGCTACTGGCAGATTCCCCTTAGTCCTGATGCTATTCCCAAGTCGGCATTTGTCAACCCGTTTGTCTTTATTCCAGTTTCGAGTTATGCCATTCGGGATGAAGACTGCCCCGGCGACCTTCCAGAGGCTGGCTGACCGGCTTCTGGATGGTCTCCAGGACTATGCGTGTGTGCCTACCTGGATGACATCGCCATCTACAGCGCGACATGGGAAGAGCATCTAAATCACCTAGAGACAGTATTAGACAGGATCCACAAGGCCGGAATTACCCTGAACCCAAAGAAGTGTCACGTGGGCAAAGCAGAGGTTCAGTATTTAGGGCATTGGGTGGGAAGTGGGAAACAGAGACCAGAACCAGCCAAGATTGAGGCCATAGCCAAATGGTCCACCCCACGTACTAAAACCCAGATCATGGCGTTTCTAGGGACAGCGGGGTATTACAGGAAATTCGTTCCCAATTACAGCAGAGTAGCCAAGCCCCTCACTGATCTGACCCGTAAGAACCAACCCCGCCAAGTAACCTGGACCCCAGAGTGTGAAGAAGCCTTCCGCCAGCTAAAGGACGCCCTCACCAATACCCCTGTATTTGCCGCACCCGATCCAACTAAACGTTTCCTGGTTCACGCAGACGCTTCTATGTTTGGATTGGGGGCAGTACTAAGCCAAGTCGGGCCGGACGGCCAAGAACACCCGGTAGCTTATCTGAGTCGGAAACTACTGCCCCGTGAAGTGAGCTATGCGGCCATCGAGAAGGAGTGCCTGGCAATAGTATGGGCACTCAAAAAGTTACAACCATATTTGTATGGACGACAGTTTTCCCTCCTAACTGCCCATAATCCCCTAGTCTGGCTTAATCGGGTCTCCGGAGACAACGCCAGATTACTGCGGTGGAGTTTAGCCCTACAACCTCTGGACTTCACCATCCACTACTGACCCGGCAAAAAAAACGGTAACGCCGATGGACTAAGTCGACAAACGGAACTTGTACCAACCCCATAAACTTCGGTCATCCCCAAACCGATCCGTTAAGGATCAGACTGTGTATGCCGATCGCGTCGCTGAAAAGGGGCTGAAAAGGGGAGCCGTGTTACAGAACCCCCCAACACCAAGAATGTTAGGCAGTATATGTATGTATAATAGTTTCCATGTGAAATGCATCAGTCCACAGGCTGCACCCCTGGACAAGATATTCTCTTTCTGACCTCCCCCCACCTTTGTAATTCCCACAGTAAATATTGGCAGGCTCCGGCCCCCTGCGGCTATTGTAATGTAGGTCTGGCCTGCTGTGTTCCTATTGGCGTGCCCTGTGTATCTGTGTTATATATTCTGTGTGCTGTAAATAAAGGTTGTTCTTAGACTGGAAATACGTGTAGAAGCAGTCAGCTTTTATATGCTCTCATGTAATCAAGAAATTCCTGCCAGCATCCTTCATTCAGAACAAAGCAAAAGCAGAGTGGACTTCCTGAAACACGGGGTGGTACTGAAAGAGGTACCCCAAGCTTGGTAGACTCCGTTACAGGGGGTTCTGCTTTTCTTGCACCTCAGGCTCTATGACATGGCACCTGCAAACCAAAACAGAAAAATCTGAATCTACTATGCCTCAAAAGTAGTTTTCAGCCACATATGGGGTATTGGTGTACTCAGGAAAAAATGCACAACAAATTTTGGGGTCCCTTTTCCCCTATTTGGGGCTGAAAGAATATTTTTGTGGGGAAAATTATTTTTTATTTTCACGGCTCAATGTTATAAATTTCTGTAAAGCGGTCTGGGAAATCATGGTGCTCACCACATATCTAGATTAGGGTTGAGCGAAACGGGTCGAAATTGTTCAAAAGTCGCCGACTTTTGGCAAGGTCGGGTTTCATGAAACCCGACCCGACCCCAGTGGGGGGTCGGCCATGAAGTCGGCGATCTTTTGAATCTGGAATCGGAATTCCGATCCCGATTCCCGATATGTTTAAGATATCGGGAATTGGTATCGGAATTCAGATTAAAGTGTAAAATATAGAATTAAAATAAAAAAAATATTGCAATACTTACCCTCTGACGCGCCCTGGTACTAACCGGCAGCCTTCCTCCTTCGAATCCGCGCTTCTAGGACCTTGCCGTGACGTCGCGGTGACGTCGCGGCTTGTGATTGGCCGCGCGGCCGCCCATGTGACCGCTCGCGCGGCCAATCACAAGCCGCGACGTCACCCGCGACGTCACCGAAGGTCCTGGAAGGGCTGATTCTTAGGAAGGAAGGCTGTCGGAAGGAAGCAGGGCGCTTCCGAGGGTGAGTATATACCTAATAGGAATATACTCACCCTCGGAAGCGCCCTGCTTCCTTCCGACAGCCTTCCTTCCTAAGAATCAGCCCTTCCAGGACCTTCGGTGACGTCGCGGGTGACGTCGCGGCTTGTGATTGGCCGTGCGGCCAATCACAAGCCGCGACGTCACCCGCGACGTCACCGAAGGTCCTGGAAGGCTGATTCTAAGGAAGGAAAGTTCCCGGTTAGTACCAGGGCGCGTCAGAGGGTAAGTAAAAGGATATTTTTTATTTTAATTCTATATTTTACACTTAAATATGGATCCCAGGGCCTGAAGGAGAGTTTCCGCTCCTTCAGACCCTGGGAACCATGGAAACCCAATGCACTGCATTGGGTTTCGAGTTTCGGCCGACCCCGACCCCGACTTTTTTATAGGATCGGCCGATTTCACTCGACCCGACTTTTCCAAAAGTCGGGTTTCATGAAACCCGACCCGATCCTATAAAAGTGAAGGTCGCTCAACCCTAATCTAGATAAGTTACCTGAGGGAGTCTAGTTTCCAAAATGGCATCAATTGTGAGTGGTTTCCACTGTTTAGGCACATCAGGGACTCTTCAAACCTGACATGGCATCCACTAATGTCTAATTATATGTCTTTTCTTCAGCGCACTCCCACTCTGGTTCTCTGCAGACAATGTGCACGTAGAAAAGAAGACATAAATCGCTGCTGCTAAAAAACCTTGCTAGTGAAGACAATGGGTAGCGCATGTACAGATTAAAAACAAGGGAAATAACTTGGAGATGCGACCCCACATGCATTGCCAGGGCAATTTTGTTGGAGTCAATGTTTTTGTTTTTTTAGAGACCACAGCAATCATTGTGCTGGAACAATATTTAAAATAGTAGGCAGTAGAGTTGAGCGACTTTTACTTTTTTAGGATCGAGTTGGGTTTAGCGAAACCCGACTTTGTCAAAAGTCGGGTCGGGTGAAATCGGCCGATTATTTTGAAAAGTCGGTGGCCGACCGAAACACGAAACCCAATGCAAGTCAATGGGGAATCAAAGTCGGCAGTCAGTGGAGGACAGGAAAACACCTACAGTGCCCATTTTATTGCCAAAAACATCAATTCTTATTTCTTAAGCTTGTCAATCTTAATTTACTTTATAATAATTGTTAGGCATTGAAAACGGGTCATTTGGCTAAAGTTGCAGGGGGGTAGGGCTGGCTCAAGATTTTCGTGGGCCCAGGAAACGCGGAATACGCCACGGCAGTGGATCAGGGAGAGGTAAGTATTTCAACTTTGCTTTGCAAGTGCTGTGATCCTGAGCAAGCAGGGGGGCCCACTAGTTGGCACTGGCACACGGCCCCTCATAGTACGGCGGTGTGTTTGACAGTGGGTGGCGCCTCCCACTGCCAGAGACACTTTTGCGTACTATAAGGAGCCCTGTGCCAGTGCCAACGAGTATGCCCCCCCACCTGATGAAGGAACCTGCACTTTCATCTGCACCTTCCTCTTTGTCCCCGTGTAAGGTGGTATAGTATGCGGGAAGGGGAACCTGACTTTCAGCAGGGTCAGATTCTGGCTGTGTAGAGTGCAAGGGGAATGTAGTGGTCTGGGTAAATGTACCAGCAGACTCATCTAGCAGTGGCTGCGCAATGGGCAGGATGAGGAGGAAACACAGATATAGGCCTAAAATAATAAAGTAGGCTAAACGCAGTTCAAAATGGGTAACAGGACTAAACAGGCGGCATTGCTTTGTTCAGTGGAGGACAATTGTAATGAGTGGCGCAGACACAGGTAGTAGGCCCAAAATACAAAAGTAGGCTAAATTCAGTTCAAAATTGGTAACAGGACTAAACAGGCGGCATAGCTTTGCTAAGTGGAGGACAATTGTAATGAGTGGCACAGACACAGGCAGTAGGCCTAAATGCAAAAGTAGGCTAAAAGCAGTTCAAAATTGGTAACAGGACTAAACAGGCGGCATAGCTTTGTTCTGTGGAGGACAATTGTAATGAGTGGCGCAGACACAGGTAGAGGCCCAAAATACAAAAGTAGGCTAAAAGCAGTTCAAAATTGGTAACAGGACTAAACAGGGTGCATTGCTTTGTTAAGTGGAGGACAATTGTAATGAGTGGCGCAGACACAGGTAGTAGGCCCAAATACGAAAGTAGGCTAAAAGCAGTTAAAAATTGGTAACAGGACTAAACAGGCGGCATAGCTTTGTTCTGTGGAGGACAATTGTAATGAGTGGCGCAGACACAGGTAGTAGGCCCAAATACAAAAGTAGGCTAAAAGCAGTTCAAAATTGGTAACAGGACTAAACAGGCAGCTTAGCTAGGTACTGGGGTGGGCTCCTCTACTGAGTAGCAGACAGTGGTAGTAGGCGCAAAGTATTAACTGGTCTAAATGGAGGCCAGGGCCCCTGTATATTTTAACTATCATCTAACATTTCAACAAATTTGTATTGGCAGTGCCATTGAAGGATTTAACAGCACAGACTACACAGTGGTGGAGCAGGGAGAGAGCTAAGTATTGCAAGTGGTAGAGCACTGATCAAGCTGGGGGGAACACTCTCTCGTGGGCGGCGGTACTGGCACAGGGCCCCTCATATTACGATGGTGTGTCTGCCGTTGGCTGTACACCACCACCTTCAGAGACACTTCATTGTACTATGAGGGACCCTGTGCCAGTGCCGTCGCCCAAGAGTGGGCACACCCACCTGTCCAGGCAAACGGCACTCGCATGGGTGCTTGCGCCAGGTTGTGACCACAGCCCTGTGGCGGAAGTCAGCCCATTTAGGGAGGTATAAAAATGGCCTATGGTGGACATTCAGCAGCTGCAAATGGAGGAATTGGAGAAGTCAGTAAGAGGAGGCCAAAAGAAAGACATTTTTCAGGCAAGCTACGTGTCAGCAGGAGAAGGTGGGGCAAAATAATTTGAAATCCATGATTGGTTCATTTTAAATGAAGGTTAGATCATCAACATTCTGGGTAGCCAGACGTGTCCTTTTTTCGTTCAGTATTGAACCAGCAGTACTGAAGACTCTTTCTGATAGCACACTAGAAACAGGGCAAGCGAGATCCTGTAATGCATATTCTGACAATTCAGGCCAGGTGTCTATTTTAGATGCCCAGTAATCAAAGGGGAATGACCTGTGAGGGAGAACATCGATAAGGGAGGAAAAGTAGTTCGTAACCATATTGTACAAATGCTGTCTCCTGTCACTTTGAATCGATGCAGCACTACCTGTCGTGTCAGCGGTCATTGCGAAATCACTCCACAACCTAGTCATAAAACCCCTCTGTCCAACGCCACTTCGGATTTGTGCACCTCTAACACCTCTGCCATGTTGCCCCCTACGGCTCGTGTGAGAACCATCACCGCCGCTGTGTGCTGGGAATGCCTGAATCAAACGGTCTACAAGAGTTGCTTGTTTGGTAGCCAATATTTGCTCAAGGTTCTCATGTGGCATGATATTTTGTAATTTTCCTTTATATCGTGGATCCAGGAGGCAGGCCAACCAGTAATCGTCATCGATCATCATTTTGATAATGCGGGGGTCCCTTTTTAGGATATGCAAGGCATACTCAACCATGTGGGCCAATGTTCCAGGTGTCAATTCACTGCTTGTGCTGGGTTGAGGAGCACTTTCTTGCAAATCAAAATCACTTGTGTCCCGCAAAAACCCTGTACCTGACCTTGCAACGCCACCAGTTTCTATTGCCCCCTGAGAAGCATCCTCCTCCCATAAATATTCATCCCCATCATCCTCCTCCTCTTTGTCCGCCACCTCGTCCAAGAGAGTTCCCTGAGCAGACAATGGCTGACTGTCATCAAGGCTTCCCTCCTCCTCGGCTGCAGACGCCAGCTCCTTAATGTGCATCAAACTTTGCATCAGCAGACGCATTAGTGGGATGCTCATGCTTATGATGGCGTCGTCTGCACTTACCAGCCGTGTGCATTCCTCAAAACACTGAAGGACTTGACAGAGGTCTTGGAGCTTCGACCACTGCACACGAGACAACTCCATGTCTGCCATCCAACTGCCTGCCCGTGTACGTGTATCCTCCCACAAATTAATCACAGCACGCCTCTGTTCCCACAGCCTCTGAACCATGTGCAGTGTGGAGTTCCACCTTGTTGCAACGTCGATTATTAGGCGGTGCTGGGGAAGATTCAGCGATCGCTGATGGTTCAGCATACAGCTGGAGTGTACGGGCGACCGGCGGATGTGTGAGCAAAGTCTTCGCACCTTCAGGAGCAGGGCTGGTAACTCCAGATAAATTTTGAAGAAGCACTGCACCACCAGGTTCAAGGTGTGAGCCAGGCAAGTTATGTGTTTTAGTTCTGAAAGGGCTATGGCAGCCATAAAATTCCTTCCGTTATCACTGACTACCTTGCCTGCCTCAAGATGTACACTGCCCAGCCATGACTGAGTTTCTTGCTGCAAGTACTCGGCCAGTACTTCCGCAGTGTGTCTGTTGTCGCCCAAACACTTAATTTGTAACAGCCTGCTGACGCTTACCACTAGCTGTTCGATAATGGGACACCTCGTGTGCAACACTGGCAGCTGCGGATGGAGTGGTCGTGTGACTGCGCTCAGTGGATGAGCTTTCGCTTCTGGAGGAGGAGGAGGGGTTACGAATGCCTACAGCCAACTGTTTCCTAGACCGTAGGCTAGGCAGAACTGTCCCACTATGGCTGTCCCCTGTAGACCCTGCATCCACCACATTAACCCAGTGTGCCGTGATGGACACATAACGTCCCTGGCCATGCCTACTGGTCCATGCATCTGTTGTGAGGTGCACCTTTCCACTGACTGATTGCCTCAGTGCATGGACAATGCGGTCTTTGACATGCTGGTGGAGGGCTGGGATGGCTTTTCTCGCAAAGAAGTGTTGACTGGGTAGGTCATAGCATGGTACTGCGTAGGCCATCAGGGCTTTGAAAGCTTCGCTTTCAACTAAAAGGTAGGGCATCATCTCTAACGAGATTAGTCTAGCAATGTGGGCGTTCAAACCCTGTGTTCACGGATGAGAGGATGAGTACTTTCTTTTCCTAACGAGAGTCTCTTGTAGGGTGAGCTGGACTGGAGAGGTGCATATGGTGGAACGAGCGGTGGTGGTGCTGGACATGGCGGATTGAGAGGGTTGGTGATGGTATTCTCGATGTTGGCCTACATACAGTGTTTCCTACCAATAACCTTGTGATTCCCTGACTGCTTTGGCCTTGCGACGATACCTCCACATTTGCTGCTGGTGGTGTCCTAACCGGTGGGCTTACAGTGAATGTAGTGTTGCTGACTACCTTCATTCTGAGCAGATGCACCAATGGTACGGGACGTTTGGTAGTTAGTCCAGGCTTGCAAGTGCATGCTGGTTAAATGTCTAAGCATGCACGTTGTATTTATTTTGAAGATTCTTCCATCTGCTAAAGGTCTTTGAGCATTTCTTACAGATAACTTTTGACTGATCATTCGGATCTTGGTTAAAAAATTGCCACACTGCACTCTTCCTACTATGGAATACCTTTTCAGGCATTGCACGCTGTGTTACTTTCACCGGATGGCCACGCTGTCCTAAAACTGTTTTTGTTTTTGACAAACATTTTTGGCCTGATACGGGCCTGCCAGATGACAGCTGTTGCGATGTAGATGGCTGCTGCGGATCATCCTCCTCCGCTTCAGAGCTACTGGCAGCGGCACCCTCTTCCCCCAATGGCTGCCAATCTGGGTCAACAACTGGGTCATCTATCACCTCCTCTTCAATGTCATGTGCACCTTCCTCTATGTTACCGTGTAAGGTGCTATAGCGTTCGGGACGGGGCACCATAGTCTCATCAGGGGCAGATTCTGGCTCAGTACATTGCGAGGGCAATGTAGTGATCTGAGTCAATGGAACAGCATAATAACCTAGCTGTGGCTGTGCATCAGTGCACTCCATGTCCGATTAATCTTGTAATGGGCAGTTAACAATTTCCCGTTCTAACCCAGGCACGGTATGTATAAAGAGCTCCATGGAGTAACCTGTAGTGTCGCCTGACGCATCCTTCACTTTTGGTTTGGGTGAAGGACACAAGGAAACGTCTTGTTCCTGACCAGGAGCATCCACTGACGACTCGCTGCATTTATATTTGGAACTTTCTGAAGAGGAGGCGAAAGAGCTAGAGGCTGAGTCAGCAATGAAAGCCAAAACTTTTTCCTGCTGCTCAGGCTTTAAAAGCCGTTTTCCTACTCCCAGAAAAGGGAGCCTTCGAGGCCTTGTGTAGCCAGAAGATGACGCTGGCTCATCACCTCCAGCCTTAGGTGCTATTGTGCTTTTCCGACTACCACCAGATGCACCACCACCATCAGTACCAGCTGGCAACCACCGCCCATGGCCGCTTCCATGAGACTTCCTCATTTTTTGGAAAATCTAACCAAAATAACATCTGTTATATGGTACTGTAAAACAAGGTAGAAGGTGTATATAAACTTGTTGAGAATTTGAATCTCCCTTTTTTGGGGGGAGACTGACCCAAAACTCAGGCCCAGTGTATAAAACAACGCAATCTAAGTGGCAGAAAGTGGCTGGCTGACATACACCAAACTGACAGGACTGCAGTATATCCACTTTGTGAGAATTTGAAACACCCTTTTTTGGGGGGAGACTGACCCAAAACTCAGGCCCAGTGTATAAAACAACGCAATCTAAGTGGCAGAAAGTGGCTGGCTGAAATACACCAAACTAACAGGACTGCAGTAGATCCACTTTGTGAGAATTTGAATCTCCCCTTTTTTGGGGGGAGACTGACCCAAAACTCAGGCCCAGTGTATATAACAACGCAATCTAAGTGGCAGAAAGTGGCTGGCTGACATACACCAAACTAACAGGACTGCAGTAGATCCACTTTGTGAGAATTTGAATCTCCCCTTTTTTGGGGGGAGACTGACCCAAAACTCAGGCCCAGTGTATAAAACAACGCAATCAAAGTGGCAGAAAGTGGCTGGAAGATATATGAAAAAATACAAGGACTGTAGTACAATTTCAATCTCCCTACAATGATCTCAGGAAAAGTATGGCAGCAATAAAAAGGACTGCTGCACACAAAAGTGTGGACAAATAAACAAGAGAACTGTGCAGAAAGGAGCAACAAGATTTTTGATTTTAAAAAAGCAGTTGGTTTGCACAGTGGCGTACAAACAGCAATGCAGCTATCAGGGAGCCTTATAAGGCAGCCTAATAAGCTACAGCGCTGATGCACAAAGATATAGCCTCCACTGTCCCTGCAAACAAATGGTGGTGTTGGACAGTGGAAATAGCTACAGCACAAGCAATTTCGTGGCTTAATCTTCCCTCCCTAACTATATCCCTTCTTCTGATGAAGCTACGGCAACCTCTCCCTATGCTACGATCGGCAGAAGTAAGATGGCGGTCGGCGTGCACGCCCCTTTATAGCCACGGTGACGCTGTAGAAAGCAAGCCAATCACTGTCATGCCCTTCTCTAAGATGGTGGGGACCAAGACTTATGTCATCACGCTGCCCACACTCTGCGTCCTCCTTCATTGGCTGAAAAATGGCGCTGAAAGCGTTGTACGAAACGCGACTTTGGCGCGAAGATCGCCGACCTCATGGCCGATCCCACACTAGGATCGGGTCGGGTTTCATGAAACCCGACTTTGCCGAAAGTCGGCGATTTTTTAATTTGTCCGATCCGTTTCGCTCAACCCTTGTAGGCAGGTCACTGATCAACCGGTCATTCAAACTGAAGGATGAATAAGGGACCAGAGCAACAAGAAAAGACCCTGCCCATAGGTCGCTCCGATGCACGAACATAGTATATGAAAACTTCACACAGATTACACAAAAAACACAAACATTTATTCACTGCAGGTATCATTTTAATCAGTATTACAGCGCCAATATGGCCATGTGTGTACTTTACTTTGCAAATGCCTGCTGACAGGTTCTCCTTAACCCCCTTCCCGAAATGTCAAGCTTGAGACTAATTGTGTGATGATCCCATGATTGTCCCTTCTGTTTCTCTCAGCACGGAACATGGTGCCTTTGTCCAGGGGTGGCGACGCCTTCCCCCCCCCGTAACTACGATCGCTGTGATGGGCTGTTCAATTGTCAACAGCCAATCTTATCGTTTATCAGTATTTCCAGCAATCAGATTGGCTGAAACACTGATGTCTGGCAACTATGGTGTCACCAGAGCCAGCTCTGTTTGGTGAGATCAACGATGACATCAATCGCACCAATCAGAACGTACAGGCGCGCTGTGACCTGCAGGTGGCCGCCCTGTACTACCTCATTCTAGTGGCGGTCACTGTGTGCGCTGTGCTGCGCCTTGTGGTACTACAGAAGTTTGTGAATTGCTTCTGCTGCTACTTGCCTGTGTTCCTGCTCATGCTGAAGAAGAAAGAAGATCCCTCCCTGATCTTTCCTTAATTCACCCCAATCCATCTGTCTTCCCCCTCACCCTCTCCCTCCCCATGCCGCTGAGCGCTGATCAGTACTTGATTGTTGATCAGAATTTCATAGTTTTTTGGCAGTTTTTTTTCTTTTTTTTGTCCTGCAGCCGCTGAACGTTGCTCAGTGTTGCAAATCACTGGTCTGGATTCGTGCTCGGTGTTTTCCACAACTTTTTTTCACTATTGTTTATCCCCACCCTGTGCACCACTCTGGGTGTGCAAACTGCAGCTACCGAGCTGCTGATGAGATGTACACCTCTGATTAGCAGCCACGCTTGTTTTTGGTAAGGACTTTTTTTCCCTCTCTATTTCTTTATCCCCTTTCTGCACTACATCCGTGCGTGTGTTCTACTGCCATTGAATGCTGGTTGGTGACGAAAATCACTGACCGGCCTCCTACTGTTTTGTTTTATTGGGTGAAAAAAGAATCAAGTAAAAAAATCACTTAGTTTAGTTGATAGGATTAGATTAGATAGGGAAAGTAAAAATATACTGTAGCAATCGTTGTATACTACAGTAATTTTTACTGAATTGAATCTGATTTAGTGTCAGTTGCGGGCACTCAATAATTTTTTTTTTTTTACTGACATCCGTTTAGTAAGTTTGTTTTTTATTTTACCAAATTTTTATATTTTTCTTTCTATATTCTTTTTTTTTTTCTCTTTTAAATAAAAAAAGTTTACACCAAGCACTCACAAACACACCTGAATAAAATTTAGTACACACACAAACACAACCTACATTACAAAAAAATGCTGACCTGCTCGTCCCAAAGCATGTATTCAGTGGAGGAGACATAACATTTCCTTACCTCAGACACTGACAAGGGAGCTAATCTCACCTTCCTTAATTTTTCCAACTCAGACTCCTCTTCCTCCAGTGATACCGAACTGCAACGCAGATGCCCCAGGCCAGAAACTGACCTAGCACCCACTGTTACGGACCCAGAAATCCAAATTGACACCACCAGGCTCACAGAAAGGAAACTTTTTCAAAGTCTTTTTTTTTCTGAAGATTTTCAAAATCTCATAGTATTGCAAACAAATTTGTACGCCCAGCAATTTTTATCCCAAAATCCGACTTCCTTATTTTCCAACTAGACCTTTGTAGATGTCATAAAATTTATTATGTTTAGGGGCCTGGTCCTTCACATGGATATAGTGAAGAAGCCAGAAATTCGGCAATATTGGAGTATTGGAGTGTTGATGTTTTGTATAACACTCCAGTGTTCCGCTTGGCTATGTCCCGGTCAAGCTTTGAGACCATCCATAAATTATTGCATTACAGTACAATGTCCTCCCCGAGATGACCCCAACTTTGACCGACTTTTCAAAGTTCGGCTGGTCATTGAGCACTTTAGCAACAAGTTTTCTGAGGTGTACAATCCCCAAAGGAACATCTGCATGGATGAGTCCCTAATACATTTCAAGGGGAGGCTCAAATTCTGTCAATATGACTAAGAGCAGAAAAATGCGGCAGCACTCACTCTGTAGTGGTCCAATGCTTTTATTCAAGACATGAGGATTTACAGCTTCATGGTCCGAGGGAGTGCAGGTGAACGGGAGGTGAGCAGGGAATGACGACGGCCGTTTCACGCTGATCAAGCGCTTCAACAGGTCAACAAATTCTGTCAATACCTGCCCAGTAAGAGGGCCAGGTATGGAATTAAGCTGTACAAAGTATGCAAAAGTACTTCTGGGTACACCCACAGGTTTAGTGTTTATGAAGGGAAATACACCCAGATTCAACCTCTGAATGCTCCACTGTCCTGGGTGTGAGTTGGAAATTGTGTGGGATTTGGTGCACCCACTGCTGGATAAAGGTTATCACCTCTATGTAGATAACTTTTATACCAGCGTCCCACTGTTCAAGTCCCTCTCTGCGCGAGCTACCGCAGCCTGCGTTACGGTCCGCAAAAATGAGAGCAGCCTCCCTAAGAAGCTAATTTGGCAGGTGCTCAAAGGGCAAGAGCAGAGCCCAATGTAGTGACAACATGCTGGGGGTCAAGTACAAGGACAAGAGGGATGCCCTTTTCTTAACCACCATACATTGTGATGGCAGCACCTACAGCACTGGATGAAGTACTTCTACATAGGTCCAGAAACCACACGATGTACTGGGGTACAACAAGAACATGGGGGAGTTGATATCTCTGATCAAGTCCAGCCATGCAGTGCCATTAGAAAAGCCAAGGTTTGGTACAAGAAGCTGTCTATGCGCATTGTACAGATGACAATGTAGAATGCCTTCTTGCTATCACAATTTCCAGGCCAGACAGGGACCTTCCTTCTGTTCCAGGAAGTAGAGATCAAGGCTCTAATATTTGGCAGTCGGGAATGAGCGGGCCCCAGTACTTCTGCAACTGTAAGTGTCTGTGTCGTACCAGGCCAACATTTCCCCAGTGAGGTCCCTCAAACTGCAAAGAAAGAAGGATGCAAAAAAGGTGAAAAGTGTGTTACAGAAGGGGGATACACAAGGACACCACTTATCAATGTGACAACTGCCCTGACAAACCTGGTATGTGTATGAAAGACTGTTTCAGAGGCTACCACTCATCCATGTACTAATGAAAAATTTTCTGACGTACACAACTCACATATGACTACCTGACGTAAACCACACAACTCATATGCCAACCTGACGTACACTACATAACTCATGTATACCACCACAAAATTTGCATACCAGGAAAACACTAGATCAATACCAATATGGGGTCACTAGTGGGAGGGTTTCAACTGTTTAGACACATCAGGAGCTTGTGAGGCAGTGAGGGGATCATATGCGAGGGTCGATATATATCCCCCAGGAACCGCATAACAGCGTATTAAGCCCACTGGAGTGCATTGCAGTCACAGATATAGTTGTGGCTGTAGTGCAAAATAAAAGTAAGTGTGGACCTGGTCAAGTTGTTTGACCAAGGCAATGTTTAGGAAAATACGGTAAGGGTTTTTATTTTTGGAGCGACCTACATGATGGTAGTGGGGCGGTCCACTCCCTCCAGATCGGGTCTTACAAGTGGCCCATGGCCACAGATTCCATTTAAAAACCCTGCAGCAAAGGGTTGGGGGTATCATTTTGTTTGCAAACTGCAGAGCAGGTGGCTCTGCAATATCCTGCTTGGGTGTGCAGTAACACAGAGCAAAGAGCAGCAAACGCCTGGCACACCCCTGAGCATAACACGGTGGTGTAGTCACCCTCGGCAACCGGTCTCTGATACGGACTGTTGTGACGCCCCAGCTGCGATCAGGAGGATACCGTGTGCTGTTAATTTTGTGAGTTTCTTTGAACATTAAAATACATTTGCTTTAAACTTTCCTGGGTCACTGCCTGTCTGTGACACTCACCAACCCCGCTGCACTACAGGCTCCAGGGGCTTTCCAAATGCGACCTGACACCCACAGACCATTCCATCAAAGTCTGCATTCCAAAGCATCACTGCTTCCCTTCTGAGCCCTGCCATGCGCCCAACCAGTGGTTTGCCTCCACATATAGGCTATCATCATACTCAGGAGAAATTGCACAACAGACTTGGGGGTCCATTTTCTCCTGTTACCCTTGTGAAAAAAAAGGTGGGAAAAATGACATTTTTTTTATTTTCACAAATCAACGCCTTGGGTTCAAGGTACTCACCATACTCTTAGACAGGGCCGGACTGGCCATCTGGCAATTCTTGCAAATGCCAGAAGGGCCTGTCTGGTCGTGGGCTGACTTGCCTGCTACATTGTTATCAGAATCTGCATCCTCAAGAAGTCCATACTGTTTATAGTTATGATGGATCACAAAGATGTGCTGGCTCAGTCACCACAACAGGTCACGGACGTCCCTTCTGTCTGCGACCTGCTGAAGGCCATCATGAACAGGGGACGTCGGTGGTGCAATGACATCACTGCATCGCGCTGCCAGCATATAGAGAATGGATAGAAGAAAAGTCAGACGCTTTGGAGGATGAGGTGTCTGGATTAGGTGAGTATATGGATTTTTTTTATTTTTGGGATGTTGTGGGCTACCATCATACTATATATTGTGCTGTGAGTTGGACCATCATAGTATATAAGGTGCTGTGGGTCAGTCCACCTGACTATATAGTGTACTGTTGGGGTACCATCATTCTACATAGGAGGCTGTTGTGAGGACCATCATACTATATGTGGGACTGTGAGGTGGATATTCATACTATATAAGGGGCTAAGAAGTGAACCATCATAGTATATGAGGGGATGTTGAGGGTACCCCCTCTACGATTTATTTTAGTTCCCCTTTTCTGCGTTCCTTTTTTATATATTGTGTGTTTTGTGTTTTTATTTGTTTTTCTAATTGTCATTCTCTTCTCCTTTTAGTTCATCTACAATTGTTATTATTATCGATATTTATGCTTGACGTGAGGATCGTGCTCTGATTATTAAATCACATGGAACGTCGACACAGATGTCACATGTCCTATTATTATTATTCTTTGTTTCTTTTTTGTTATTTTTATAAATTCATGTTTATGGTTATTATTTTGATTCAATTGTAATCTGCACTGTCTAGTATGTATCAATAGGTTCATTGCACATAATCACTTTATTCATGGAATCAGCTCTTTTAGAGCATGTTCATATGCCATAGCACAATGCACTTTATTTTCTACATAATCATAGTTTATGTCATCAGGGCACATTAGTTTCTTACGGTCCTCAAGTCTTCTTTTTTTTTTTCCTTCGTTCTATCATCCCAGCGTTCTAGTGCGCATGTCCCCGGTCTGCGCTCCGGAGCATCGCAGATGGCGCTGCGTGCTGACGTGTGCGGGTCAGTGACGTCTATTGATGTCGCTTGGCCCGTGACGCGGACGCACTGCGCCGGAAGTGATGTAACCACCGGCGTGCATACCCGGACACATGCGCCGCTTGTATGAACACAGGGAGGTGAGGGTATATAACGGCTTCCTGACACACTGCACACCACCGCACCTTGAGGAAGAAAGCGAAACGCGCGTCGGTGGCGGCGGGGGCACCTATCCTGACAGCACATTTATATGGGTGAGCAAAAATTCTTTTCTAGTTTGGGACCTTGTCCTTTGAATGGTATGGTATACTCATTGACTGTAGTACTTATTGATTGATACATTCTGGACATTTTCTGGTCGCCCGACATGGCACTGTGGCACCTTACCCATACTTTATACTGAACATCTGTGGTCAGGATTTTTTGTGTCCTGTTATTACCCGGTCCTAGTCCATTTATTTGTTGTGTATTATTTATGTGTAATAAACTTGTGTTTGTATTACTCTTTGGACTTTTTACTCCATTTTTCTTTTATATGTTTGCTATGATGTCTTGGAGTGTCCGTGGGGTGTATCTTTGAGACACCCACATGGGTTTTTGTCTCTGTGGCACCCCCCTACTTATGTGGTCCCAGATGGTATATGTTTATCTACATTAGAGCTGTGAGGTGTACCATCATAAAATATAAGTAGCTGTGGGGTGTACCATCACACTATTTTGGGTGGTATTTGGGGAACCATCATACTAAACGGGGGCTGTGAGGTAGACCATCATACTATATATGGGGCTGTGATGTGGACCATAATACTACATAGGGGGCTATGAGGTGAAACATTGTACTATATGGGAGATTGTTGGGGATGTGAGGTGTACCATCATAATCTACTATATAATTGTCTAAGTGTCACTTCCGTCTTTCTGTCCTTCTGTCTGTCTGTCTTTCTGTCTGTCACGGATATTCATTGGTCGCAGCCTCTGTCTGTCATGGAATTCAAGTCGCTGATTGGTCTCGCCTGCTGCCTGTCATGGCTGCCGCGACCAATCAGCGGCGGCCCCAGTCCGATTAGTCCCTCCCTTGCAGTCAGAGCCCGGCGCCCGCTCCATACTCCCCGCAGTCACCGCTCACACAGGGTTAATGCCAGCGGTAACGGACCGCGTTATGCCGCGGGTAACTCACTCCGTTACCGCCGCTATTAACCCTGTGTGACCAAGTTTTTTACTATTGATGCTGCCTATGCAGCATCAATAGTAAAAACATCTAATGTTAAAAATGATTAAAAAAAATAAAAAATCATTATATACTCACCTTTCGCGACGCTCCGGTGACGGCTCCATGCAAGCGGCAGGTTCCGGTGCCAAGGATAGTATGGGAGAAAGACCCGCCATGACGTCACGGTCATGTGACCGCGACATCATCACAAGCCCTGCGCGCCTGCACGAGAAGGACCAGCCATGACGTCACGGTCATGTGACCGCGACGTCACGGCAGGTCTTTCTAGCGCAGGCCCGCAGGGCCTGTGATGACGTCGCGGTCACAAGACCGTGACGTCATGGCAGGTCCTTCTCGTACAGGCGCGCAGGGCCTGTGATTACGTCGCAGTCATGTGACCGCGACGTCATCACAGGTCCTGCGCGCCTGCGCGAGAAGGACCTGCCATGACGTCACGGTCATGTGACCGAACTACAAGGGGCCCTCGGAAGGTGAGTATATGTTTATTTTTTATTTTTTAACCTGTGACATACGTGGCTGGGCAATATACTACGTAGCTGGGCAATATACTACGTGGCTGGGCAATATACTATGTGGCTGGGCAATATACTACGTCACTGGGCAATATACTACGTGGCTGGGCAATATACTACGTGGCTGGGCAATATACTCCGTGGGCTGTGCAATATACTACGTGACTGGGCAATATACTACGTGGCTGGGCAATATACTACGTGGCTGGGCAATATACTACGTGGACTGTGCAAATTACTACGTGGACATGCATATTCTAGAATACCTAATGCGTTAGAATCGGGCCACCATCTAGTAATATATAAGGAGCTGTGAGGTGTATATGGGGGAGTGTTGGGAGGACCAGCATACTATATCCCTATATAGTATAGTATAGCAAATGTCTTTTAGGGTATGTTCACACGTTCAGGATTTCCATCCTTTTTTTTTCAGGACAGTTTTTTTTAAAAAAACTGCAGCTCTTGGCAGAAAACGCAGGTCCTTTTTTTGGTCCTTTTTTTGTCCTTTTTTGATGCGTTTTTTGATGCTTTTTTTATCCTTTTTTTATGCAGTTTTCTATGCAGAGACTGTGTGTTTCCTAGGAAGCTTTTTAGGGCTAAAATGGCTGAAAATACCCTAACCCTACCCCTAACCCTAACCCTACCCCTAACCCTACCCCTAACCCTACCCCTAACCCTAACCCTACCCCTAACCCTATCCCTAACCCTAACCCTAACCCTACCCCTAACCCTACCCCTAACCTTAACCCTACCCCTAACCCTACCCCTACCCCTATTCTAACCTTAGTGAAAAAAAAAAAAAAAAATTCTTAATTTTTTTATTGTCCCTACCAATGGGGGTGACAAAGTGGGGGGGGTGTCATTTACTATTTTTTTATTTTGATCACTGAGATAGATTATATCTCAGTGATCAAAATGCACTTTGGAGCGAATCTGCCGGCCGGCAGATTCGGCGGGCGCACTGCGCATGCGCCCGCCATTTTGCAAGATGGCGGCGCCCAGGGAGAAGACGGCCGGACGGACACCGGGACGCCGGGTAAGTATAAGGGGGGGAGATTAGGGCACGGGGGGGGGCATCGGAGCACTGGGGGGGGCATCGGAGCACGGGGGGCGGGCATCGGAGCACGGGGGGGCGGGATCGGAGCACGGTGGGGCAGCCACACTCCGCCCACGCACTTCCGCCCGCTCCCCCGCACTTCCTGCTGCAGCGGTTCTGCACATCAAATCGCAGTAAAACCCGCAGATATATTTTTGATCTGCGGGTTTTACTGCGATTTTGACCTCACAATGGAGGTCTATGGGTGCAGAACCGCTGCGGTTCAGGAAAAAGAAGTGACATGCTCCTTCTTTATTGCCGCAGCTATTCTGCGCGGCTTTTTAAACGAAATTACGGACCATGTGCACAGCAGTGACTGTTTTCCATAGGGTTACATTGTTATGTACCCTGCATGGAAAACTGCTGCGGAACCGCAGCGGCAATACCGCTGCGGTTCCGCAGTAAAAAACGCACTGTGTGAACATGGCCTAAATATTCAAAGAAACATAGAAACCATCATACTATATAGGAGCAGTGATGTGGACCATCATGCTATAAAGGGGGCTGTGGGGGACCGACATACAGTATTGGGGCTATGGGGGATCTTCATATGGTATGGGGAATTTATCATACTGTGTGGGTTGGTCGTGGAGGCAGCAGTTTACTGTGTAGGGTGGTTGTAGTGGACATCATACTGTGTAGAGTGGCTGTGGTGGAAATTATACTGGCTGGCGGTCTATGGATTACATTATATTATGTTGGGGGCTGTGGTGACCATCATACTGTGTGGGATTGTTATGGAGGACATCATACTGTATGGGGGCTGTGGGATCCTCATACAATGTGTTCCAAATTATTATGCAAATTGGATTTAAGTGTCATAAAGATTTAAATGTTTTGTTTTTCAAATAAACTTGTGGATGGTATTGTGTCTCAGGGCTCAATGGATCACTGAAGTTAATCTTAAACACATGTGAGAATTAGTTTTCCATGTGATTCTAATTAAAGGAAAACTACTTAAAAATGATGTTCCACATTATTAAGCAGGCCACAGGTTTCAAGCAATATGGGAAATAAAAAGGATCTCTCTGCTGTTGAAAAGCGTTAAATAGTGCAATGCCTTGGTCAAGGTATGAAAACATTAGATGTTTCACGAAAACTTAAGAGTGATCATCATACTGTGAAGAGATTTGTGACTGAAACAGAGCACAGACAGAGTTCATGCAGATAAAGGCATAATGAGGAAGGTTTCTGCCAGACAAATTAACTGCACTAAGAGAGCAGCTTCCAAAATATCATTACAAAGCAGCAAACAGTTATTTGAAGTTGCTGGTGCCTCTGGAGTCCTACGAATTTCAAGGTGTTGGATCCTTCAAAGGCTTGCTGTGGTGCATAAACTTACTATTTGTCCACCCCTAAACAGTGTTCACAAGCAGAAACAGTTGCAGTGGGCCTAGAAGACTAATTTTCAAACAGTCTTGTTTACTGATGAGCGTCGAGCAACCCTGGATGGTACAGATGGATGGAGTAATGGATGGTTGGTGGATGGCCACCATGTCCCAACAAGGCTGCGACGTCAGCAAGGAGGTGGAGGAGTCATGTTTTGGGCCGGAATCATGGGGAAACAGCTGGTAGGGCCCTTTAATGTTCCTGAAGGTGTGAAAATGACCTCTGTAAAGTACACAGAGTTTCTGACTGACAACTTTCTTCCATGGTATAAAAAGCAGAAACGTGCCTTCAGGAGCAAAATCATCTTCATGCATGACAATGCACCATCTCATGCTGCAAAGAATACCTCACTGGCTGCTATGGGCATACAAGGAGATAAACTCATGCTGTGGCCACCATCTTCCCCTGACCTCAACCCTATAGAGGGTGGGAGGCAGTTCACATCAAAACAGCAGCTCTGGGAGGCTATTCTGACTTCATGCAAAGAAATACAAGCAGAAACTCTCCAAAAACTCACATGTTCAATGGATGCAAGAATTGTGAAGGTGATATCAAAGAAGGGTTCCTAAGTTAACATGTAACTTGGCCTGTTAGGATGTTTTGGAGTTAAATAACTTTTTTGTTCAGTGAATGTGACCTCCTAATGCTGAAATTCCACAAATTAGCATTTTCAGTTCTTTAAAACATATCAAATGTTCAGAAATTCTACTGTGCCTAATAATTTGGAACAGTGCATTTTGAGTTTTTATTCTTTTTGGAGATTATACTGTTATCATTGGGAGGTTTCTTGAATAAAATGTGATGCATAATCTAATGGGTGATGACTTTTATTAGACTGACTATCATTTGCACCCACCATTTAGGAAAATCTGAGAAAAATATCATTTGCATAATAATTTGGAACACGGTGTAGTTGTGCACTGCATAGCTCAACATAAGAGAAATTGGCAAAGCCGAGTACAATTAATGGGAATAATAATAATAATAATCATGTGGCCGAAGGTGTGAGAATCGCATACTTGTGGTTATATGATGGCCCCTCCCAATGCTGCCACAGGAGAATCCTCACAGTGTGCGCTATGAGGATTCAGAAGTAACAGTACATAGACTTTAACCTCAGCCACTTAATCAGTATGGTGGTAATACCGTATTTTTCGGATTATAAGATGCACTTTAAAAAAAAAAAAAAGTTGTGGGGGGGGGGGGGGGGGGGGGGTAAAAATGGAGGTGCGTCTTATAATGCGGATATACTTTACCGGCCACGGTGGAGCAGGGTCCCAGGGTCGCTGTTGGAAGAGGAAAGAGTGGAGCGTTGCTGCAGGCCGGGATGAGGGGGTGTTCGGATGTGCGCTGCTACGAGTGTTCGGTGCTGCAGGGGCTCTGGGGTTTCACAAAATGTCAGCAGAGCCCCCGCACCACTGAACACCCACAGCGGCGCACATCCGAACACTCATCCCGGCCTGCAGCAACGCTCCACACTTGCATCCTCCAGCAGCGACCCTAGGACCCCGCTTCACCGCAGCCACCACCCCCGGTAAGCAACAAGACGCATGGATTATAAGAAGCACCACCATTTTATTAAAAAAAGTTTCCTACTTTTCTCCTCAAAATTTGGGGTGCGTCTTATAAACCGCAAAATATCGTATTAATACTGTATATGCTGGCAGAGTCGGCTCCAGGTTTTTGAGGGCCCCGGGTGAAAGAGTCTCAGTGGGCCCCCCACTTTAACACATACCACGATTCATGATGCACTGATACAGCAGATAAATACAGGTATAGTACAATGCCAGATTTCACTTCTTACATGAGTGATAACTATTGTAAATTCTACAATACCATACAGCAGAGGGGCTTTATACAAGTCAACCCTTTATATGCCAATTTTTGTGACCTACTCCCTCTTCCTCCGTTACCAGTAGGCATTTTATTGTTAGCTGAACTTGCTGAAAAGAAAAAACTGCACTCATTGAATATGACATATTTTTAATGGAAAACTTTTTAAAGTAAACATTAGAAAGTATTAACGTAGAACATTTGTAAAGGTGCAAAATGGGTAGCATATAGCACAGCCACGTAGTATATAGCACAGACACATAGTATATAGCACAGCCCACGTAGTATATAGCACAGCCACGTATTATATAGCAAAGCCACATAGTATATAGCACAGCCATGTAGCATATAACAGCCCACGGAGTATATAGCACAGCCATGTAGGATATAACAAAGTCCATGTAGTATATAGCACAGCCACGTAGTATATAGCACAGCCACTTAGTATATAGCACAGCCACGTAATATATAGCACAGCCCACGTAGTATATAGCACAGCCACGTAGCATATAGAACAGCCACATAGTATATAACACAGCCCACGTAGTATATAGCACAGCCACGTATTATATGGCACAGCCACGTAACATATAGCACAGCCACGTAGCATATAATACAGCCCACGTAGTATATAGCACAGCCACATAGCATATAACACAGCCCATGTAGTATATAGCACAGCCACATAGTATATAACACAGCCCATGTAGCATATAGCACAGCCATGCAGTATAATAGCACAGCCACGTAGCATACAGTATAGCACAGCCATGTAGTATATAACACAGCCACGTAGTATATAACACAGTCCACGTAGCATACAGTACAGACCGAAAGTTTGGACACACCTTCTCATATAAAGATTTTGCTGCATTTTCATGACAATGAAAATTGTATATTCACACTATAAGCATCAAAACTATGAATTAACATATGTGGAATTACATGATTAACCCCTTACCGGCATCGGACGTACTATACCGTCCGATGTCGGCTCCCCTGCTTTGATGCAGGGCTCCGCGGTGAGCCCGCACCAAAGCCGGGACATGTCAGCTGTTTTGAACAGCTGACATGTGCCCGTAATAGGCGCGGGCAGAATAGCGATCTGCTAGTTAAATGCCGCTGTCAAACGCAGACAGCGGCATTTAACTACCGCTTCCGGCCGGGCGGGCGGCCGGAAATGACGTCATCGCCGACCCCCGTCACATGTCCGGGGGTCGGCGATGCGTCTCCATTGTAGCCATAGAGGTCCTTGAGACCTCTATGGTTACTGATTGCCCGTCACTGTGAGCGCCACCCTGTGGTCGGCGCTCACAGCACACGTGCAATTCTGCTACATAGCAGCGATCAGCAGATCGCTGCTATGTAGCAGAGCCGATCGTGCTGTGCCTGCTTCTAGCCTCCCATGGAGGCTATTGAAGCATGGCAAAAGTTAAAAAAAAAAGTTTAAAAAAATGTGAAAAAAATAAAAAAAACATAAAAGTTTAAATCACCCCCCTTTCGCCCCAATCAAAATAAATCAATAAGAAAAATATCAAATCTACGCATATTTGGTATCGCCGCGCTCAGAATTGCCCGATCTATCAAATAAAAAAAAGTATTAACCTGATCGCTAAACAGCGTAGCGGGAAAAAAACTCAAAACGCCAGAATTACGTTTTTTTGGTCGCCGCGACATTGCATTAAAATGCAATAACGGGCGATCAAAAGAACGTATCTGCACCGAAATGCTATCATTAAAAACGTCATCTCGGCACGCAAAAAATAAGCCCTCAACCGACCCCAGATCACGAAAAATGGAGACGCTACGAGTATCGGAAAATGGCGCAATTTTTTTTTTTTTTTTTTAGCAAAGTTTGGAATTTTTTTTCACCATTTAGATAAAAAATAACCTAGTCATGTTTGGTGTCTATGAACTCGAAATGACCTGGAGAATCATAATGGCAGGTCATTTTTAGCATATAGTGAACCTAGCAAAAAAGCCAAACAAAAAACCAATGTGGGATTGCACTTTTTTTGCAATTTCACCGCACTTGGAATTTTTTTCCCGTTTTCTAGTACACGACATGCTAAAACCAATGATGTCGTTCAAAAGTACAACTCGTCCCGCAAAAAATAAGCCCTCACATGGCCAAATTGACGGAAAAATAAAAAAGTTATGGCTCTGGGAAGGAGGGGAGCGAAAAACGAACACGGAAAAACGAAAAATCCCCCGGTCATGAAGGGGTTAACAAAAAAAGTGTGAAACAACTGAAATTATGTCTTATATTCTAGGTTATTCAAAGTAGCCACCTTTTGCTTTGATGACTGCTTTGCACACTCTTGGCATTCTCTTCTCTTTCTTTCAATGTTCTTTTTATTGAAAACATGTTTATACAAACATTTTCAGTGAGTTAACGAAAACATAAAACAACTTTAGAATATAGAGTATAATACAAGAATATCGCTTGTTACAAATTCTTTAAGTGCTATTTGTCAGGTATATATATACATTCAAACATATATATAGTGTCATTTTGTCTAATCTAGTATACTCTATTCTTGGTTTAAATTTAACCGAAATTCTTATAAGAAGAGAAGTCAACTTGTACATTCGAAGATAAGAAGGGTTAAAAGAAGAAAGGGAATGTAAGTTAGGGTTAGAAGAGTAGGAATGAGGGGGGGGGGGAGGGAGTTGACACCTGGGATGATAGTATAATGGCTTAAGGTGTTGTCTCTGCTATCTTCGAGAGGAAAGCTTGTTGTGTCCTATAGAGGGTCCAAGGTTTCCAAACTTGGTTAAAGTTTACTAAATTATGATTGACTCTGGCAGCTAGTTCCTCGATATGATATAGTTGTTCTATTTTAAGATGAAGTTGGGTGGCTGTGGGTATTGTCTTGGTGTTCCAGTGCAATGGTATCAAGGATTTCCCAGCTGCTATGATGAATTGAGCTAATTTGTCAGCTGCTCTGTCATTTGTCCAAATTGGAACGTGCAGGAAAATATTTTCGGGTTTACATGTAGAGCGCTTATTTAGTAGTTTATATATCATAGAGTTAACCTCTTTCCAGAGGGGAGCTAAAGACGGGCAGGACCACCATATGTGTAAGTAGTTGCCTTCTTCAATGCCACATCTCCAGCAGATAACGGACGCAGCACGATGCCATCTTTGGATCAGCTTGGGCGTGATATACCATCTAGTGACTAGTTTAAAAGAATTTTCTTGGATTCTTACACATTTTGAATGACCGTGTGAGTTCCTGTAAATGTGTTTGATTTGTGAGTCAGAAAAGGTGCAACCCAAGTCCTTTTCCCATCTGGCCAGGTAGGCGCGCTTCAATGTTATGTCTATTTTAATTAGAGACTGATATAAAGTTGACAGAACCTTGGTAGGAGGTCTCAGTCCTGCACATAGACTTTCGTAGGCGGTTAATGGTCTGTTGAGATCAGCTTGTCGGTTATATTGATTTGTTATATGAGAGAGTTTTCTGTGTTGCAGGAAAGTTAGGCCAGAAAGACCTGGGATTTTGTGTAAATTTTCCAATGGTATGGGGACTCCGTCTTCCAGTATGCGCTCTAATGGAATTTGTGTAGCTTGTTTTGGGAGGGAATCCAACAAGTCTGAGATTTTTGCTAAGGGGGATAAAGGTGGAGCTAAATTATGGCGATATTTTTCCCATATTTTAATTGTGGCTAAGGTGTGGATGTTTTTTATTTTTGTTGGGGCAAGGTCATCATTTTGTCCAAGTAGTATAGATCGTAAAGGGAGAGGTGACATTTCTTCTTCTATATTTAGCCATTGTTTGCTTTCAGTGTTTCTGATCCAGTTAATTGTTCTTGAAATGTGTGCTGCATGATAGTATTTTATTATGTCCGGAGCGCTCATTCCTCCCATCTCCTTTGGCAATGTTAGGGTTTTTGAATTAATCCGCGGTTTACTTTTCCGCCAGATATAACCAAAAAAGAGGGAGTGCACTTTAGAGAGGAAGGATGAGGGGATTTGGATTGGAAGCATGTTAAATACGTATAGAAATTTTGGCAAGATTATGCTTTTTAGTATGTTTTTTCTGCCTACCCATGACAGATGTGTATCCTTCCAAGAATGAAGGGTTTCGGTTGTGTTTCTCAGTAGTTGATTGAAATTTAGTTCAAATAAATCTTTGTCTGACGCGCACAACCGTATACCCAAGTATTTAAGGCTTTTCGGTTGCCAAGGGAATGAATATGTTAGTTTAAGCTTATTTACTACATGTATTGGCAGACCTAAATTTAAGAATTCGGATTTTGTTTCATTTATTTTGAAGTTTGATAACTCACTAAACCTTTCCAAGATAGCTAGTATGGCTGGAATACTCCTCAGTGGTCTAGAGATTACCAACAAGAGGTCGTCCGCAAACGCCGCAGTTTTATAGTGGGTTCCCTGTATTTGTAGGCCTGTTATTTCATTACATTGTTGGATGGCCTGTAGGAGTGGTTCGATTGATAGTACAAATAACAATGGGGATAAGGGGCAGCCCTGCCTCGTGCCGTTGTGGATCTGAAACGAGTCTGTCAATGATCCATTAAGTTTAATTTTAGCTGAGGGGCATGAATACATTCCCATGATGGCAGATATTGCCGATGGGGGAAAGCCAAATTGTGATAGTGTTTCTTGCAGGAAAACCCAGTCGACCCTATCAAATGCCTTCTCGGCATCGATACCCATCAGCGCGATTGGTAGCTTTTTTAGTTTAGCAAATTGCATTAAATGTAAGATTTTGTAAGTATTGTCTTTCCCCTCTCTTCCTTTGACAAATCCAGATTGGTTCGGGGAGATTAATTGAGGGAGCACCGCCGCAACCCTGTCTGCCATCATTCTCGCATATATCTTCAGATCCGTATTTAACAATGATATGGGTCTATAACTGCCACATTGTTCCGGATCTTTCCCTTCTTTGTAGATCAGTGAGATTCTGGCTTCAAGCAGCTGCCGCGGTGCCACCCCCCCCTCCCGAAGACCATTACACATGTTGAGTAAATAGGGGAGCAAGATCTCAGAATTGGTGCTGTAATAATAAGACGAGAAGCCGTCTGGGCCTGGTGCTTTCCCTTTAGGGCACTTCGACAGGGCCGACTGGAGCTCCGCAAGTGTGAATGGCTTTACTAATTGTACTTGTTGAGGTTTAGATAGGGTTGGGAGTTTTAAGCGTTTTAAGAAGGATTGGATATCTTGTTTCTTTTGGTTTTTTTCTTTTTCTCCTTCTTCCGGGTGTAATTGATATAGTGATTTATAGTAGGATAAGAATTCTTTCTCTATCTCGGAGTAATTCTGAGTCTTTAAACCTGATTTTGTTTTAATAAGATGAATGAATGTGCGGGCCTGTCTTTTTTTTATTAGTGACATAGTTAGTTTTGAGGCCTTATCACCATGCACAAATATACGATTTTTCCAAGAGGCAAAGAATTTAGCTGATTGCTCCCTTAAAATGTCTTTTAGTCTTTGCCTCCTGGCTGTGAGTTCTGTCAGGGTTTGTGGCAGTAAGGTTCTCTTATGTTGGGATTCTAAGTGTCCTATCTCTTCGTAAAGAGAGTCAATCTCCTTGCCTTTCATTTTATTCAAATAGGATGCTATTGATATAAATTCTCCTCTAATCACCGACTTATGTGCCTCCCAAATTATTAGCGGTGATGTTTCCGCATTATTATTTATCTCAAAATATGTTTTTATGGCTTTTTGGATACGTATTTTATTTGCAACACTATCAAGTAAGGAATCATTTAGTTGCCAAGTTCTGCAAGGGGAAAATTGCTTGGATAGTATTAGTTCAGTTGTTACATATGAGTGGTCATAAAATAGGGAGGGAACTATCTCCACATGTTTAATTTTGGGTAATAAGATTCTTGGCGTGAATATGTAATCAATACGATGGTATGAGCCATGCGGGTGAGAATAAAAGGTATAGTCACGTGTTGATGGGTTCATGTAGCGCCATATGTCTATTAGGTTTAAGGAGTGTAAGGACTGCTTCAATCTGGCTAAGTCTCTTAAGGAGATCGCACTTTTTTTTTTGTAGTGTCTATACTTGGTTCTAGGGCTAGGTTGAAGTCACCTCCCAGTATGATAATGCCTTCTCTAAAGTCTCTTATTTTTTTGAATATGGTTAACAGCCATTTCAGCTGTTTCTTGTTCGGGGCATAAACATTACATATGGTTACAACCACTCCCGCCAGAATCCCCTTCACAAGTAAGTAGCGGCCATTTGTATCTATCATCTGATCATGGAGTTGAAAAGGAATATCCTTGGCTATGGCCATCGATACCCCTTTTGACTTTTTTTGTGGCGAGGTGGCATGGTACCACCTGTCGTAGTGTGCTTTACTAAATGAAGGGACTTTATTGTCAGTAAAGTGAGTTTCTTGTAGAAGGAGTAAATCGATACCTTTCTTCTTGAAGTGCGAGAGAGTTTGGCCTCTAGATATCGGAGAGTTGAACCCTTTGGTGTTGAACGTGAGCAGTTTGAATATCTTCTGTTTATCAGCCATCTGGGTATTTCATTACTCGAAGGAGATCATCCCAAGGTGCCTGGGGAGATGGAGAGGAGGGAGGGACCAGAGTGGGGGAGGAGGGGAAAAGTATAGAAAAAAGGAAAAGTTGAGACAACATAAAGGAATTTAGGACAACCACGCACTCGTTTGAGTGCAACATTTTAGAATATTTGTTTGAAAGTAGCGACATACTGTCAGCTAGATTGGAGGAAAATTAACAAAACATAACTGTGTTTGATAACCATAACTAAAACATTGTTTTAGAACAGTGCTTTAAACTAGTGCGCAATAGGTGCACAATTGGTGAGGAGTCAGGAACCTAATCTCAGGGAAAGTCATAAGAACCAGGATTATTAAAGTTATCCATTTAACTTGAAGTTCTCCTCAGGTGTCCTGGTCTTTAGTAGGAGTCGTTTTGAGTCCTTTGCGCTTTGTCTTCTGAGAT
Organism: Ranitomeya imitator; assembly: GCF_032444005.1. NCBI lineage: Eukaryota > Metazoa > Chordata > Amphibia > Anura > Dendrobatidae > Ranitomeya > Ranitomeya imitator. The sequence continues at coordinate 775,952,969 of NC_091284.1, forward strand.
TTGGGTGTGGAAACAGATTGCCATGGTGCCGGAGTTGGAAGGGGTTGTAGTAAGGAGGCTGCATGAAAGGATTCAATGTCCGGGTACTGGTTCAGGATAATGTTCAGCTCTTTGCATATTTTTCTGATGTCTACCGATGTTCTGGCTTGAAGTCTTTTGTCATCCGTCATGACTTGTATCCCGAATGGGTAGAGCCAGCGGTACTGCAATTTTTTCTGGATGAGAGCCTCTGTAAATGGTTTAAGTAAGTAGCGTTTCCTTAGGGTTATTGCTGATAAGTCCTGGAACAACTGGAGATCCTTCATACTTGACTTCTCGCGCCTCCCTCGCACGTCTTAGTATTAAGTCTTTAGTACGGAAATCCAGAAACCTACACAAGACGTCCCGAGGGGGTTCTCCCTGTTTAGGCTTGGGACGGAGTGCTCTATGGATCCTTATGATTTCCATATCTTGTGGATCTTGATCTATTAGGAGGGAGCGGAATATCTCTGTAGCAGCCTTGGTTAGAGCTTCAGCAGCCACAGATTCCGGCAGGTCTTTGATCCTAATGTTGTTCCTGCGCTCCCTATTTTCATGATCCTCTAACGTAGTGTGTACAATTTGTATCTGCTCCTCTTGTGTTTTAATACAGGTCAAAATGGCATTGGAATATTCCACATGGTTGCTTTGGGCATTCTCTAAAGACTCCAGTCTGTGGCCTTGTTGGGATATCTCTTGCTTAATGTCAGTCAGCTCCTTTCCAATTGGTTCCAGTACCTTGGACAAAATTCGTTTAATAAAGGAACGCGTTACTGGCTGTTCTTTGCCTCCAGAACCAATATCAGAGTCACTTTCCAAGTCTGTATCTGTCTCTCCGTCTGGAGCTGGGTCAGAAGGGTAGTTTGTTTTAATAGCACTTGCGGCGGTTAAACGCTTTTTTAGATATTTGTCCATGTCTGATTGCAAAGTGAGAGTATTGGCTTTAGTTGTTTTAGGCGTTTTGGTGCTGGATTTAACCATTGTGCACTGTTTCAGGTTATAAAAGAATGCTTCTAGTTCCTCCTCTAGCTGTTCGCAGAAGATATTATAGTTTCATCTTTTGGTTCACGACAGTCACTTAGTTCGTCGGTTTTACTGCTTCAACCAGGGCAGTGATGCACAGAGAGTTTTACAGTTCTGAAGGGATAGTAAAGCTGATAATTCCCTTATGCGACCAGTAGGTGTCAGTGTAGGTCTGCTTAAGCTCACATGGGCAAACTAGCGTCTTTTGCAGAGGTTTCACTATATTTCTCTGGAATTTGGGTTCTAAGGTGAGGGCAGTGATCGTTTGCAGTTTGATTTATATTGCCCTTGTTTACCCTATCCTATGTGCACCCCGCCCCCAGGCCTTCTATAGTGTTTGGTCACTTGGCATTCTCTTGATGAGCTTCAAGAGGTAGTCACCGGGAATGGTTTTCACTTCACAGGTGTGCCCTGTCAGGTTTAATAAGTGGGATTTCTTGCCTTATAAATGGGGTTGGGACCATCAGTTGTGTTGTGCAGAAGTCTGGTGGATACACAGCTGATAGTCCTACTGAATAGACTGTTAGAATTTGTATTATGGCAAGAAAAAAGCAGCTAAGTAAAGAAAAACGGAGTCCAGTACTCACTGTTATGGTTTTAAAAAAACACACTCCTCACTTCTCCTCGTGCCTGCGCTGCTCCCTGCTCCTATCTCAGTGGCTGCACTGCCTGGAACACAGTGAGTGCGCGATTACGTCATTGCGCACCCGCAGTGTCAGAGGCAGAGCGGGGAATGATGGGAGAGGGAGCGTCAGCTGATGTTCTCTCCTCCATCATTGCTTTGAACTGCAGCGGCAGACGCCGTTATAGTTCAATGCGGCGGGGGAGTCGGCTCTGGCGGCTGGCAGGCCCCCCTGCCTCACAGGGGCTCCATAGCAGCTGCGTGATGTGCCGCTAGCTGAGGGAGCGGGGGCCCTAGGCAGCTGCCTGCCCGTAATGCCGGCTCTGCCTGCAGGGTCCCCCGGAGCCTCAGTGTACTGTACTGTGAATGGGCCCCCCGTCTCGCCAGGGCCCAGGCACTTGCCCGGGTGCTGATGCCGGCTCTGGGTGGGGTGATATTAAGAAAAGTATGTACTGAGGAAAAATGTAAGTAAGCAGGGAGAAAAGGATGGGGAATGTCTCTGCGGCTCAGATCAACAACTGATCTTTTTTAAGTCAGGAACATTTTTATTCATTTTAAAACATTGTACAGAAAAAAAAACAGGATACCCAAATCTGAACATTCGAACCCCAACTTAACCCTCCTCCGCATCCCCAAACAACCAGCTCACCCTTTCAAACACCAGTAGTACTCGATCGGAACCCAAATTACAGTACATATAGAAATATAAAGCCCAAAACATCTACAGCATGTCTTTTCACACTTTGTCATGACCAGCTAACCAGCACACAGTCCACACATACAGAGTATCTATTAAGTCTCTTCAGTACAACATTAAACAACAACAATTGAGGCTGCCGTCACACTAGCAGTATTTGGTCAGTATTTTACATCAGTATTTGTAAGCCAAAACCAGGAGTGGAACAATTAGAGGAAAAGTATAACAGAAACATATGCACCACTTCTGCATTTATCACCCACTCCTGGTTTTGGCTTACAAATACTGATGTAAAATACTGACCAAATACTGCTAGTGTGACGGCAGCCTAATAGTTACGAACCGCCGAAGGAGACCAAAGTATGTCAAAATATGCACTTCTGTACATTTTGGAATAAACCAGTTTTTCAACCAAAATAAGAGACTTCACATGTTTGCTGTATTCCCTGAAGGATGGAGGCCTCTCTGAAACCAAATTTTTACCAATTAGTTTCCTAGCGCCCAACAACAGGCATGCAATAGCAATGTTCCCCACCTCTTCCACTCGCAACTCATCAACGTATGCCAGAATACAAATCGGGGTCTTTAGGCATTGTATATTCATATGCCAGTTCTATAAGGTTAAGAACCAGAATCCAAAATATTTATAACTGTGGGCAAGACCATAACATGTGAAATATTCCTGCTTCCTCCCCATGGCAACGTGGGCAGTTAGATTTGGGTCTTATGCCCATTTTGAACAATACCACTGGTGATCTGTATACTCTATGCATAACATACAACTGTGAGAGTCTACCGGAGTGAGAGACTGGGGACATTTTCAGGATAGAGGACCACCTCTCCTCAAAAATGACCGCCAGCTCCAATTCCCACTTTTGTTTAACCAGCAAAGGAATTTTTGGGGAAAAACAAATAGCAAATAGTCGTATATGCAACAAATTGCTCCCTTAATAATCTCTGTAGAGTTTGTAACTTAATTCTGGAGTGTCCCTCATGCCAGATCAGGTCTCGAAAAAGTACATTTATGTTGTGGAATTGATTCAGGGGTACACAGACAGGTACATTGCAAAGTGTGTACAAAATCTGAGCCACCAGGACCTTTTTAAAAAGATTCAATCTCCCTGCCACGAAGAGTTGCAATTTGCACTATGCCGCTATTTTCATTTTGATTTTTTCCATTAAGTGAAGTAGTTTTTTTTCTGAATCTATAGGGTATTCTTATAATTCCCAAATTTTGGAATTGGGAAATTACTTTCACCTGCGTTTGTTGTATTTTGGAATGAGCAATCGGGTCATCTAATAGACATAACACAGATTTTCCCCTATCGATGTTAAGATCCAATAAACTCCCAAAGTTTTAAAGGATCTCCATAACATTAAACAGTGAGCTATTACAGTCCCCAACTCTTTAATGTATGACCCAAAGGAGGTTATATTGCCCTCTACTTTACTGATGTCATGTTTTCTCTTGTCCCAGTTAGGCTACGTTCACACTAGCGTTATGCTAGTATGCGTCGGGTTTGCGTCGGGCGACGCAGCGGCGACTCATGCGCCCCTATATTTAACATGGGGGACGCATGCGTTTTTGTTTGTTGCGTTGTGCGACGCATGCGTCTTTTTTGCCGCAAGCGTCGGACCAAGAAAACGCAACAAGTTGCATTTTTCTTGCGTCCAAATTTCGGCAAAAAACGACGCATGCGTCGCAAAATGCAGCGTTTTTGCGTGCGTTTTTGCGTGCGTTGTGCGTTGCGTCGCCGACGCAGCGGCGCACAACGCTAATGTGAACGTAGCCTTAGCATCCATAATATTGTTAACATCACCTATAATCATCAGGGGTACTCCTTGAAGCTGTGCTGATAAGCAGGCTTGGACTGGCCCACAAGAGAACAGGAGAATCCTCCGGTGGGCCCTTGTGCAATAGTGGGCCACCACCCTCTTATTTGAGCAGTACTTGGCACAATATACTTGAATCACTATGTATAGTGTAAGATTGCTCTCACTAAGTGTATTGGGGAACACTCGCTTGGCACGGGATTAACGTAGTCCGGCACGATTTTTTGCTTAAACACAGTCTATACGGTTTATTAAAGTGTCATAAACCGGGTTATGCACAGTTCACATTTACTTTTCATAACACAACAAGCACCAACTGGTGATATTAACTTGCAGCTTTATCTAAGGCTACGTTCACATTAGCGTTCCGCTAATGTGCGTCGCTGTTGCGTCGGCGACGCAGCGGCGACGCGCCCCTATGTTTAACATGGGGGACGCGTGCGTTTTTTTTGTTGCGTTTTCCGACACGTGCGTCGTTTCCGACGCTAGCGTCGGACCCAAGAAAATGCAACAAGTTGCATTTTTCGTGCGTCCGATTTTCGTCAAAAAACGACGCACGCGTCGCAAAACGCAGCATTTTTGCGTGCGTTTGCGCGCTTTTTTTGTGCGTCGTGCGTTGCGTCGCCGACGCAGCGGCGCGCAACACTAATGTGAACGTAGCCTTAAATACTTCACTTTCGGCTTTGTCTCACAGACACTAAACATGCTGGACCTCTCACTTCACCCAGTTACCATGGGTGTCTGTACGCCGTACACTTCACCAATGTCCCAAGTCACATACAGGGCATATGACACTGGGTCGCGGTCTCTAAACACGCCGAACCTCACTCCGTTCAGTGACCGTGGGAGACCACACAGTTCATAGAACATTACAAGCACCAACAGTCTGTATAGGTACCTGACGGGAGCTCCTGCTCCACCTGCTGACTCCTTGTCAGTCCACTCATCCGGGAAAGCTGCATCACAGGGATCACCAACTTGCCTGGGCAGCATATCTTAGTCAGTCCAGACCCATCGAAGGACGGTAGCTTCCCCCAACATAAACCATCCAGAACCACAGTCACTGTGCGCTATTCAGGGATCCGGTCCTACTCCCAGAACCTCCCAACACCCCAGCATGTGCTCTTCAGGAAGCCTCCTCCCAGGTCTTCAAACACAGGTTGCCCAGTGTGCTATTCAGGATTCCTACTCCCAGGAAATCCAACACACTGGCATCTCCTCCTCACATGAACCGCACATGTGACCTGTCCAGGTGCTATTCAGGACCTCGTCCAACACACCAGGCATATGACCTGTCCAGGTACTATTCAGGACCTCATCCAACACCCCAGGCATATAACCTGTCCAGGTGCTATTCAGGATGTCAGTCCAATACCCCAGGCATATGACCTGTCTAGATGCTATTCAGGACGTCAGACCAACACCCCAAGACATTAGCAAGTCCAAAGCCCCACCATGTGCTCTTCAGGACTCCTTCTCCCATGAAATCCAACACAGGTTGTTCAGTGTGCTATTCAGGGATCCGGTCCTACTCCCAGGGCCTCCAAACACACAAACATGTGACCTGTCCAGGTGCTATTCAGGACCTCTGTCCAACACCCTAGGCCACCAGGTCCAAAACCCCACCATGAGCTCTTCAGGACTCCTACTCCCAGGAAATCCAACACAGGTTGTTTAGTGTGCTATTCAGGGATCCAGTCCTACTCCCAGGCCCTCCCAACACACAGGATCTCCAGGACCTTCCACTGGAACCACACAGGAACATGTGACCCACACCCTTGTCACATTATATACCCCTCAACCACTCCCCTGGGTGGGAGTGTGGATGTGTGGCTAGTTTGTCCCGCCCATCTCACACAACTAGCCTAGTAAGTCTCCCTTACAACTACACCATACATATACACACTCTTGAGGGACTACAGGTCCCAGAACAACAACATTGCATCAGACTTACCACGCAGACTTCCTCTGCGACACATATCAGCCATTCACAACACAGCCAGTCACTATTTCACCACCATTATCACAATGGATATGCCTCCATGCACATCCCAAAGAGCACACACAGCGCCCCCTAGCTGCCACAGGGGTCACTGCATCACAATAGACAAAGGTGGCATCTTATTCATTTAACAATCTACCCAGTTAATTGTTATATATATTTGTGAATAAGGATTATGTCACATTTGCATTTAGCTGAACAGAGGGGCCCTGGAGTTGATTAATGGTGGGTAGAGTTGAGCGACCTTGACCTTTTTAGAGTCGAGCCGGGTTTCGCGAAACCCGACTATCTCAAAAGTCGGGTCGAGTGAAATCGGCCGATTATGACGTAAAGTCGGGATCGACCGAAACACGAAACCCAATGCAAGTCAATGGGGCAGCATAGTCGGCAGTGAGTGGGGGCCAGGAAAACACCTAGAGTGCCCATTTTAATGTCAAAACCATCCATTCTTCTTAATGAAGCTTGTCAAGCGTAATTTACCTTATAATAATTGGAAGGCATTTGAAATTGGGGGTCATTTGGCTAAAGTTGTGTGGGGTAGGGCTGGTTCAAGTAATTAGTGGGCCCAGGAAATCTGGACCACGTCACGGCAGTGGAGCAGGGAGAGGTAAGTATTTCAACTTTGCAAGTGCTGTGATCCTGAGCAAGCAGGGGGGGCCCACTTGTTGGCATTGGCACTGGCACAGGGCCCCTCAAAGTACAGCGGTGTGTTTGCACGGCGGGGGCGCCTCCCACCGGCAGCAACACTTTTGCGTACTATGAGAGGCCCTGTGCCAGTGACGTCGCCAACTAGTATTCCTCCCCCCACCTGATGAAGGAACCTGCACTTTCATCTGCACCTTCCTCTTTGTCCCCGTGTAAGGTGGTATGGTATGCGGGAAGAGCAACCTGACTTTCAGCAGGGTCACAATGTTGTTGTGTAGCATGCACGGGGAATGTTGCGTTATGGGTCAATGTACCAGCAGACTCATCTATCACTGGCTGGGCAATGGGCACGATGAAGTGGAAACACAGATATAGGCCCAAAGAATAAAGTGGGCTAAATGCAGTTTTAAATTGGTAACACAGGACTAATCAGGGGGCATTGCAGTGGAGGACAACTGGAATGAGAGGCTGACACAGAGAGTAGGGCCAAATCAGTAAGTAGTCGAAATGAAGTTCAAAATTGGCAACCGTAGTAAACAGGCGGCACAGCTTTGTTCAGTGGAGGAGAACAGCAAGGAGTGGCAGACACCGATAGTAGGCCCCAACCCAACTAGTAGGCCAAATGCAGTCTAACATTAACAACTACTTAACGAGAGCCTGAAAATGGAATTTCAGGACAGGAAACCAGGAGAACAGCAAGGAGTGGCAGACACCGATAGTAGGCCCCAAACCAACTAGTACGCCAAATGCAGTTGTTCCATTTAACCACAATTTAATGAGAGCCTGAAGATAGAAGCTCAGGAAGGCAACCTGGGGAACACCTTGGAGTGTAACACACCATCTCTCTCCACCCCATACCCATTTTGTAGGCCTAATGCAGTGTACTTTTCTACAACTACTAAACGAGAGTCGGAAGACCGAAGCAATGGCAAGGAAACCTGGGGAACACCTTGGAGTGTAACACACCATCTCTCTCCACCCCATACCCAATTTGTAGGCCTAATGCAGTGTAGTTTCCAAGAACTACTAAACGAGAGCCGGAAGATCGAAGCTCAGGAAAGGCAACCTGGGGAACACCTTGGAGTGTAACACACCCTCTCTCTACACCCCATACCCAATTTGAAGGCCTAATGCAGTGTAGTTTCCAAGAACTACTAAACGAGAGCCGGAAGATCAAAGCTCAGGAAAGGCAACCTGGGGAACACCTTGGAGTGGAACACACCATCTCTCTCCACCCCATACCCAATTTGTAGGCCTAATGCAGTGTAGTTTCCAAGAACTACTAAACGAGAGCCGGAAGATCGAAGCTCAGGAAAGGCAACCTGGGGAACACCTTGGAGTGTAACACACCCTCTCTCTACACCCCATACCCAATTTGAAGGCCTAATGCAGTGTAGTTTCCAAGAACTACTAAACGAGAGCCGGAAGATCGAAGCTCAGGAAAGGCAACCTGGGGAACACCTTGGAGTGTAACACACCCTCTCTCTACACCCCATACCCAATTTGAAGGCCTAATGCAGCGTAGTTTCCAACAACTACTAAACGAGAGCCGGAAGATCGAAGCTCAGGAAAGGCAACCTGGGGAACACCTTGGAGTGTAACACAACGTCTCTCTACACCACGGAAGGGCTGATTCTTAGGAAGGAAGGCTGTTGGAAATAAGCATTGCGCGTCCGAGGGTGATTATATTCTTATTAGGTATATACTCACCCTCGGACGCACCCTGCTTCTTTATTTGGAATGAATGTTTATTTGCAATGTGGTGTTGACTTTCTCTATTATTTTGGTAATTAATGATTTTATTATTTTCATTGTTTTGCATCTTCTCGGCAATAATATAAAGAAGACGCGACAGGACAACACTCGGTGGATGCCATATCTGTGTTTTCAATTTAAAAAACCTTTCAGTTAACTACTTGCAGGAGAAAGTAATTGTAGCTGGTGGCCATTTTTAGTACTGTACCAGATTTTAGTTGTGTGTTTGTTTTTAATGTTAAAATGTCTGCATTTGATATCTCACCAGTATTTTCTTTTTTATAAGCAAAATACTTTTTTTTTATTTTATGATGTTGGTTCAAGGGGTACACGGGCAGCAGTAGACAGGTCAGTGGAGGCCTAGTGGAAGGAGGGACCGCAGACAGGCTTCGAAGCCCTAACATAATAAATTGGGCTGCCTGTAGGCAATTTAAAATTGGTTCCAGGGGAACACGGGCAGCAGTAGACAGGTCAGTGGAGGCCTAGAGGAAGGAGGGACCGCAGATGCGCCAATGTTTCCCCCATACCAAATTTGTAGGCCTAATGCAGTGTAGTTTCCAACAACTACTAAACGAGAGCCGGAATATCGAAGCTCAGGAAAGGCAACCTGGGGAACACCTTGGAGTGTAACACACCCTCTCTCTACACCCCATACCCAATTTGAAGGCCTAATGCAGTGTAGTTTCCAAGAACTACTAAACGAGAGCCGGAAGATCGAAGCTCAGGAAAGGCAACCTGGGGAACACCTTGGAGTGTAACACACCCTCTCTCTACACCCCATACCCAATTTGAAGGCCTAATGCAGCGTAGTTTCCAACAACTACTAAACGAGAGCCGGAAGATCGAAGCTCAGGAAAGGCAACCTGGGGAACACCTTGGAGTGTAACACATCCTCTCTCTACACCCCATACCCAATTTGAAGGCCTAATGCAGCGTAGTTTCCAACAACTACTAAACGAGAGCCGGAAGATCGAAGCTCAGGAAAGGCAACCTGGGGAACACCTTGGAGTGTAACACACCCTCTCTCTACACCCCATACCCAATTTGAAGGCCTAATGCAGTGTAGTTTCCAAGAACTACTAAACGAGAGCCGGAAGATCGAAGCTCAGGAAAGGCAACCTGGGGAACACCTTGGAGTGGAACACACCATCTCTCTACACCCCATACCCAATTTGAAGGCCTAATGCAGCGTAGTTTCCAACAACTACTAAACGAGAGCCGGAAGATCGAAGCTCAGGAAAGGCAACCTGGGGAACACCTTGGAGTGTAACACAACGTCTCTCTACACCACGGAAGGGCTGATTCTTAGGAAGGAAGGCTGTTGGAAATAAGCATTGCGCGTCCGAGGGTGATTATATTCTTATTAGGTATATACTCACCCTCGGACGCGCCCTGCTTCTTTATTTGGAATGAATGTTTATTTGCAATGTGGTGTTGACTTTCTCTATTATTTTGGTAATTAATGATTTTATTATTTTCATTGTTTTGCATCTTCTCGGCAATAATATAAAGAAGACGCGACAGGACAACACTCGGTGGATGCCATATCTGTGTTTTCAATTTAAAAAACCTTTCAGTTAACTACTTGCAGGAGAAAGTAATTGTAGCTGGTGGCCATTTTTAGTACTGTACCAGATTTTAGTTGTGTGTTTGTTTTTAATGTTAAAATGTCTGCATTTGATATCTCTCCAGTATTTTCTTTTTTTATAAGCAAAATACTTATTTTTATATTTTCTGATGTTGGTTCCAGGGGTACACGGGCAGCAGTGGTGTGGTCAGTGGAGGCCTAGTGGAAGGAGTGACCACAGACAGGCATCGAAGGCCTAAAATAATAACACATGGCTGTAGGCAATTTTAAATTGGTTCCAGGGGTACACGGGCAGCAGTGCCCTGGTCAGTGTAGTAGTAGTTGAAAGAATGGACCGCAGACAGGCATCGAAGGCCTAAAATAAAAAAATTGGGCTGGCTGTAGGCAATTTTAAATTGGTTCCAGGGGTACACGGGCAGCAGTGGTGTGGTCAGTGGAGGCCTAGTGGAAGGAGTGACCGCAGACAGGCATCGAAGGCCTAAAATAATAACACATGGCTGTAGGCAATTTTAAATTGGTTCCAGGGGTACACGGGCAGCAGTGCCCTGGTCAGTGTAGTAGTAGCTGAAAGAATGGACCGCAGACAGGCATCGAAGGCCTAAAATAAAAAAATTGGGCTGGCTGTAGGCAATTTTAACCTTTTTCTGCCATTAGACATACTATTGCGTCCATGTGGGGTGGGCTTTACTTCCCAAGGACGCAATAGTACGTCATATGCGATCGGCAGCGCTCACGGGGGGAGCGCCGCCGATCGCGGCCGGGTGTCAGCTGCCTATCGCAGCTGACATCCAGCACTATGTGCCAGGAGCGGTCAAAGACCGCCCCCGGCACATTAACCCCCGGCACACCGCGATCAAAGATGATCGCGATGTGCCGGCGGTGCAGGGAAGCACCGCGCAGGGAGGGGGCTCCCTGCGGGCTTCCCTGAGCCTGGGACAAAGTAAAAAAGTTAAAAAAAAATTTTTCAAATGTGTAAAAAAAAATTAAAAAAAATATTCCAAAATAATGAAAAAAAAAAAAATATTATTCCCATAAATACATTTCTTTATCTAAATAAAAAAAACAAAACAATAAAAGTACACATATTTAGTATCGCCACGTCCGTAACGGCCCGACCTATAAAACTGGCCCACTAGTTAACCCCTTCAGTAAACACCGTAAGAAAAAAAAAAAAAAAAAAACGAGGCAAAAAACAACGCTTTATTATCATACCGCCGAACAAAAAGTGGAATAACACGCGATCAAAAAGATGGATATAAATAACCATGGTACCGCTGAAAGCGTCATCTTGTCCCGCAAAAAACGAGCCGCAATACAGCATCATCAGCAAAAAAAAAAAAAAGTTATAGTCCTGAGAATAAAGCGATGCAAAAATAATTATTTTTTCCGTAAAATAGTTTTTATCGTATAAAAGCGCCAAAACATAAAAAAATGATATAAATGAGGTGTCGCTGTAATCGTACTGACCCGAAGAATAAAACTGCTTTATCAATTTTACCAAACACGGAACGGTATAAACGCCTCCCCCAAAAGAAATTCATGAATAGCTGTTTTTTGGTCATTCTTCCTCACAAAAATCGGAATAAAAAGCGATCAAAAAATGTCACGTGCCTGAAAATGTTACCAATAAAATCGTCAACTCGTCCCACAAAAAACAAGACCTCACATGACTCTGTGGACCAAAATATGGAAAAATTATAGCTCTCAAAATGTGGTAACGCAAAAAATATTTTTTGCAATAAAAAGCGTCTTTCAGTGTGTGACGGCTGCCAATCATAAAAATCCGCTAAAAAACCCGCTATAAAAGTAAATGAAAAAAATGTATTTATTTCCATTTTCCCATTAGGGTTAGGGCTAGGGTTAGGGCTAGGGTTAGGGCTAGGGTTAGGGCTAGGGTTAGGGCTAGGGTTAGGGCTAGGGTTAGGGCTAGGGTTAGCATTAGGGCTAGGGTTAGGGCTAAGGTTAGGGTTATGGCTAGCGTTAGGGTTAGGGCTAGGGTTAGGGCTAGGGTTGGGGTTACAGTTAGGGTTGGGGCTAAAGTTAGGGTTAGGGTTTAGATTACATTTACAGTTGGGAATAGGGTTGGGATTAGGGTTAGGGGTGTGTCTGGGTTAGAGGTGTGGTTAGGGTTACCATTGGGATTAGGGTTAGGGGTGTGTTTGGATTAGGGTTTCAGTTATAATTGGGGGGTTTCCACTGTTTAGGCACATCAGGGGGATCTCCAAACGCGACATGGCGACCGATCTCAATTCCATCCAATTTTGCATTGAAAAAGTAAAACAGTGCTCCTTCTCTTCTGAGCTCTCCCGTGTGCCCAAACAGGAGTTTACCCCAACATATGGGGTATCAGCGTACTCAGGACAAATTGGGCAACAACTTTTGGGGTCCAATTTCTCCTGTTACCCTTGGGAAAATACAAAACTGGGGGTTAAAAAATAATTTTTGTGGGAAAAAAAGAGATTTTTTATTTTCACAGCTCTGCGTTATAAACTGTAGTGAAACACTTGGGGGCTCAAAGTTCTCACAACACATCTGGATAAGTTCGTGGGGGGGTCTAGTTTCCAATATGGGGTCACTTGTGGGGGTTTCTACTGTTTAGGTATATTAGGGGCTCTGCAAACGCAATGTGACGCCTGCAGACCATTCCATCTAAGTCTGCATTCCAAATGGCGCTCCTTCCCTTCCGAGCCCTCCCATGCGCCCAAACGCTGGTTCCCCCCCACATATGGGGTATCAACGCACTCAGGACAAATTGGACAACAACTTTTGGGGTCCAATTTCTCCTTTTACCCTCGAGAAAATACAAAACTGGGGGCTAAAAAATAATTTTGAGGGGAAATTTTTTATTTTTATTTTCACGGCTCTGCGTTATAAACTGTAGTGAAATACTTGGGGGCTCAAAGTTCTCACAACACATCTAGATAAGTTCCTTGGGGGGTCTAGTTTCCAATATGGGGTCACTTGTGGGGGGTTTCTACTGTTTAGGTACATTAGGGGCTCTGCAAACACAATGTGACGCCTGCAGACCATTCCATCTAAGTCTGTATTCCAAATGGCGCTCCTTCCCTTCCGAGCCCTCCCATGCGCCCAAACGCTGGTTCTCCCCCACATATAGGGTATCAGCGCACTCAGGACAAATTGCTCAACAACTTTTGGGGTCCAATTTCTCCTGTTACCCTCAGGAAAATACAAAACTGGGGGCTAAAAAATTATTTTTGTGGGAAAAAATTTTTGTTTTATTTTTACGGCTCTGCATTATAAACTTCTGTGAAGCTCTTATTGGGTCAAAGTGCTCACCACACATCTAGATAAGTTCCTTAGGGGGTCTACTTTTCAAAATGGTGTCACTTGTGGGGGGTTTCAATGTTTAGGTACATCAGTGGCTCTCCAAACGCAACATGGCGTCCCATCTCAATTCCTGTCAATTTTGCATTGAAAGGTCAAACGGCGCTCCTTCCCTTCCGAGCTCTCCCATGCGCCCAAACAATGGTTTACCCCCACATATGGGGTATCAGAGTACTCAGGACAAATTGTGCCACAATGTTTGTGGTCCAATTTCTTCTCTTACCATTGGGAAAATAAAAAATTGGGGGTGAAAAGATAATTTTTGTGAAAAAAAAATGATTTTTTATTTTTACTGTTCTGCATTATAAACTTCTGTGAAGCACTTGGTGGGTCAAAGTGCTCACCACACCTCTAGATAAGTTCATTAGGGGGTCTACTTTCCAAAATGGTGTCACTTGTGGGGGGTTTCAATGTTTAGGCACATCAGTGGCTCTCCAAACGCAACATGGCGTCCCATCTCAATTCCAGTCAATTTTGCATTGAAAAGTCAAATGGCGCTCCTTCCCTTCCGAGCTCTGCCATGCGCCCAAACTGTGGTTAACCCCCACATATGGGGTATCAGCGTACTCAGGACAAATTGTACAACAACGTTTGAGGTCCATTTTCTCCTGTACCCTTGGTAAAATAAAACAAATTGGAGCTGAAGTAAATTTTTTGTGAAAAAAAGTTAAATGTTAATTTTTATTTAAACATTCCAAAAATTCCTGTGAAGCACCTGAAGGGTTAATAAACTTCTTGAATGTGGTTTTGAGAACCTTGAGGGGTGTAGTTTTTAGAATGGTGTCACACTTGGGTATTTTCTATCATATAGACCCCTCAAAATGACTTCAAATGAGATGTGGTCCCTAAAATAAAATGGTGTTGTAAAAATGAGAAATTGCTGGTCAACTTTTAACCCTTATAACTCCCTAACAAAAAAAAATT